>NC_064627.1:137235398-142235398 GCF_023864275.1 Schistocerca cancellata | reverse complement strand
CACAACAGGCTCAGAAACAAGATGATGGACCCTCTTCAAGTGTATTATGTCAAGCCTATCAAACAGAACTTTTCCAGTGAAAGTGACATGAAAAGTTTAGTACGGGGTACACATTTCTACATGATGTTAACAGATGAACATTCCATTCATCATCTGTGCCACATTGTCTGGTGTAAACATCTACCAGCTCAGAGGGAAAACATTATATCCTGGATGTTGTCAAGCCGACTTACAAGTTTCTAGCCGATCCTGAACTTGTAAAAAAGTGTGCCCACGGCAGAATCCGAATGAGTCTCTAAATTCATTCATATGGAAACGACGTCCTAAAAGCCCATTTTCATGTCCTACAGTTGTCAGAATTGCAACTTATGATGCAGTTCTTGTATTTAATGCCTGGAACGTAGGTAGACTGAAGGTATTAGAGAGAATGGGCTGTAAGATGGGAAATTTCACTCAAGACGTCTTGAGAGAAATAAATTTACAACACCTCTCTGCATGTGAAAACTCAGTTGAAGACTTGGTAAAGGAAAGGAGGTAGAAAACAGGAAACCTGAAGAGAAGCGTTGAAGGGTAAGTGGACTTCGAGTACAAATATGCGGCCTTCTGAAGAAGCGACATAAGAGAAAACGTTAGGATAAACTTTAAATTGCATTACCTGAAAGTTACGTTTTTTAAAGTTTATGTATCTTTTTCTCAGAATGTATGAAGGCTACAATTATGGTATTTTGTATACGTATTTCTGTAAACCGAATAAATGTCTTGAGAGTAAATTTTGAGATTCTGAGTGTAAACTGAGATATCAGACAAAATGTTCGTAATTATGCATTAATTTTATACCATACTTACAGAATTATAGTTGAAAATTTTGTAGAAATCTCTTGAATAGTTTCTGAGAAAAAGGTACATTATTGTTTCTTGAAAATAAAATTTTTAAATTCCATAAAAAAGCTAAATTTATAGATATATAATCCAAGGAACTTAACTAAGTATGTTAACTTCATTCAAAGCATGGAACAAAATTTCATAGCCATATCTTCATATTTGTGGATTTGGCGCATCTTTTAAGTAGAGTGTGTTTGTCGTCAACGTCCCCCCTTTAGCTGCTCCGCAGTACCGAGGGTATCAACTTTTCTGATACGTTTTCGAATTCTAGAGTATTTATTGCATGTTCTTTGCCAGAGGACCACATAGCCGACTGGTACCAGCTCCATACCAACTGCGGCTCTCCAGGGCGACCAGTGCGTTCATAATATCAGTGGGTGACCAACATTAAGTTGTTGTTGTTGTGATCTTCAGTCCTGAGACTGGTTTGATGCAGCTCTCCATGCTACTCTATCCTGTGTAAGCTTCTTCATCTCCCAGTACCTATTGCAACCTACATTCTTCTGAATCTGTTTAGTGTATTCATCTCTTGGTCTCCCTCTACGATTTTTACCCTCCACGCTTCCCTCCAGCACTAAATTGGTGATCCCTTGATGCCCCAGAACATGTCCTACCAACCGATCCCTTCTTCTAGTCAAGTTGTGCCACAAATTTCTCTTCTCCCCAATATTATTCAGTACCTCTTCATTAGTTATATGATCTACCCATCTAATCTTCAGCATTCTTCAGTAGCAGCACATTTCGAAAGCTTCTATTCTCTTCTTGTCCAAACTAGTTATCCTCCAGGTTTCACTTCCATACATGGCTACGCTCCATACAAATACTTTCAGCAACGGCTTCCTGACACTTAAATCTATACTCGATGTTAACAAATTTCTCTTCTTGGGAAACGCTTTCCTTGCCATTGCCAGTCTACATTTTATATCCTCTCTACTTCGACCATCATCAGTTATTTTGCTCCCCAAATAGAAAAATTCATTTACTACTTTAGGTGTCTCATTTCCTAATCTAATTCACTCAGCATCACCCGACTTAGTTCGACTACAATCCATTATCCTCGTTTTGCTTTTGTTTATGTTCATCTTATATCCTCCTTTCAAGACACTGTCCATTCCGTTCAACTGCTCTTCCAAGTCATTTGCTGTCTCTGACAGAATTACAATGTCATCGGCGAACTTCAAAGTTTTTATTTCTTGTCCATGGATTTTAAAACCTACTCCGAATTTTTCTTTTTTTTCCTTCACTGCTTGCTCAATATACAGATTGAATAACATCGGGGATAGGCTACAACCCTGTCTCACTCCCTTCCCAACCACTGCTTCCCTTTCGTGCCCCTCGACTATTATAACTGCCATCTGGTTTCTATACAAATTGTAAATAGCCTTTCGCTCCCTGTATTTTACCCCTGCCAC
Source organism: Schistocerca cancellata (assembly GCF_023864275.1). Taxonomy (NCBI): domain Eukaryota; kingdom Metazoa; phylum Arthropoda; class Insecta; order Orthoptera; family Acrididae; genus Schistocerca; species Schistocerca cancellata. The sequence continues at coordinate 142,233,104 of NC_064627.1, read as the reverse complement.
CTTCAGAATTTGAAAGAGAGTATTCCAGTCAACATTGTCAAAAGGTTTCTCTAAATCTACAAATGCTAGAAACGTAGGTTTGCCTTTCCTTAATTTAGCTTCTAAGATAAGTCGTAGGGTCAGTATTGCCTCATGTGTTCCAACATTTCTACGGAATCCAAACTGATCTTCCCCGAGGTCGGCTTCTACCAGTTTCTCCATTCGTCTGTATAGAATTCGCGTTACTATTTTGCAGCTGTGACTTAGTAAACTGATTGTTCGGTAATTTTCACATCTGTCAACACCTGCTTTCTTTGGGACTGGAATTATTATATTCTTCTTGAAGTCTGAGGGTATCTCGCCTCTCTCATACATCTTGCTCACCAGATGGTAGAGTTTTGTCAGGACTGGCTCTCCCAAGGCCGTCAGTAGTTCTAATGGAATGTTGTCTACTCCCGGGGCCTTGTTTCGACTCAGGTCATTCAATGCTCTGTCAAACTCTTCGCGCAGTATCGTATCTCCCATTTCATCTTCATCTACATCCTCTTCCATTTCCATAAAATTTTCCTCAAGTACATCGCCCTTATATAGACCCTCTTTATACTCCTTCCACCTTTCTGCTTTCCCTTCTTTGCTTAGAACTGGGTTTCCATCTGAGCTCTTGATGTTCATACAAGTGGTTCTCTTATCTCCAAAGGTCTCTTTAATTTTCCTGTAGGCAGTATGTATCTTACCCCTCATGAGATAAGCCTCTACATCCTTACATTCGTCCTCTAGCCATCCCTGCTTATCCGGTCTACACTTCCTGTCGATCTCATTTTTGAGATGTTTGTATTCCTTTTTGCCTGCTTCACTTGCTTCATTTTTGTATTTTCTCCTTTCATCGATTAAATTCAATATCTCTTCTGTTACCCAAGGATTTCTACTAGCCCTCGTCTTTTTACCTACTTGATCCTCTGCTGCCTTCACTACTTCATGCCTCCAAGCTACCCATTCTGCTTCTACTGTATTTCTTTCCCCCATTCCTGTCAATTGTTCCCTTACGCTCTCCCTGAAACTCTGTACAACCTCTGGTTCTTTCAGTTTATCCAGGACCCATCTCCTTAAATTCCCACCTTTTTGCAGTTTCTTCAGTTTTAATCTACAGTTCATAAGCAATAGATTGTGGTCAGAGTCAACATCTGTCCCTGGAAATGTCTTACAATTTAAAATCTGGTTCCTAAATCTCTGTCATACCATTATATAACCTATCTGATATCTTCTAGTATGTGCAGGGTTCATCCATGTATACAACCTTCTTTCATGATTCTTGAACCAAGTGTTAGCTATGATTAAGTTATGCTCTGTGCAAAATTCTACCAGGCGGCTTCCTCTTTCATTTCTTAGCCCCAACCCATATTCAGCTACTACGTTTCCTTCTCTCCCTTTTCCTACTATCGAGTTCCAGTCACCCATGACTATTAAATTTTCTTCTCCCTTCACTACCTGAATAATTTCTTTTATCTCATCATACTTTTCATCAATCTCTTCGTCATCTGCAGAGCTAGTTGGCATGTACTACTGTAGTACGCGTGGGCTTCGTGTCTGTCTTGGCCACAATAATGCGTTCACTATGCTGTTTGTAGTAGCTTACCCGCATTCCTATTTTTTTATTCATTATTAAACCTACTCCTGCATTACCCCTATTTGATTTTGTATTTATAACCCTGTATTCACCTGACCAAAAGTCTTGTTCCTCCTGCCACCGAACTTTACTAATTCCCACTATAGCTAACTTTAACCTATCCATTTCCCTTTTTAAATTTTGTAACCTACGTGCCAGATTAAGGGATCGGACATTCCACGCTCCGATCCGTAGAACGCCAGTTTTCTTTCTCCTGATAACGATGTTGTCGTAGTCCCCGCCCGAGATCCGAATGGGGGATTGTTTTACCTCCGGAATATTTTACCCAAGAAGACACCATCATTTAATCATACCGTAAAGCTGCATGCCCTCGGGACAAATTACGGCTGTAGTTTCCCCTTGCTTTCAGCCGTTCGCAGTACCAAAACAGCAAGGCTGTTTTGGTTAGAGTTACAGGGCCAGATCAGTCAATCATCCAGACTGTTGCCCTTGCAACTACTGAAAAGGCTGCTGCCCCTCTTCAGGAACCACACGTTTGTCTGGCCTCTCAACAGATACCCCTCCGTTGTGGTTGCACCTACTGTTCGGCTATCTGTATCACTGAGGCTAGGCGCAAATTGAGACGCGTATAGCGCGTGCGGCGCGACGCAGCCCAGCGCGCGTTTTTGTAACATCCCAGGTTCAAATGGGACCGCGCAAATTGCGACGCGACGCGAGTGGGACGCGACACGCGCCTGCGCCAGTTCGCGCGGCTTTGTGGTTGAGGCACAGTTTCTCGCGCTGCGCGTTGCGCGTGCCTCGCTAGCACCGTGCGAAATCTGAGGCGGGGATCGGAAAAGTAGCCCCGCCATATGCTCACATCGGAACGGTGCATATGAGCAGTGTTAGTATTGCCCATACGATACATTTTGCCTTGCTGTGTACTAAATTTCATTGCCTTTGGGTAGTGTTTCGTTTTTCGCCGTTTAAACGCTCCGTGTTTCTTCGTTAGTACATTATACTTCTCTGTTATTTATGTCTTTATAGTTTTGTTTTGTTTTTCTTCTGTCAAGAAAAATGCATACTTCAGTAACTGATGAGCCAGTAGCCGCTGGAATTGTATCATATGCCTCCGAGATGTTTTCAGATCGCAAGAAGGGACAGAGGGTAGTGAATAAGGAAGCAAGGAATATTATAAAATCATGTGATTAAGAATCAAGGTAGGAAAGTAAAATAAGGTTATCTTCTCGCTGCCTAGTACGATCTGTTACAAAAATTTAGAAAGGGATAATCGCCACAGGTGTGATCCCTTTGTGCTCCTGGTAAAAAGCGTCCAAGATCTGAAGTATAGAAGTCTCACTGTGACTACTGTGATATGGATGTAATAATGTAATACGACACACTGTGCTACATGCATTTGAACATCACATTTCCACTGCAGCCGGCCGGAGTGGCCGTGCGGTTCTGGGCGCTACAGTCTGGAACCGCTACGGTCGCAGGTTCGAATCCTGCCTCGGGCATGGATGTGTGTGATGTCCTTAGGTTAGTTAGGTTTAATTAGTTCTAAGTTCTAGGCGACTGATGACCTCAGAAGTTAAGTCGCATAGTGCTCAGAGCTATTTGAACCATTTTTTTCCACTGCAAGTTAGAAAGAGTCGAAAAGCAGTCACAAATAACAATGTTTTAATTGGTCCGCCGTGATGAGAAAAAGCATTTAAATTGTTGCATGCACATTATCAGCATTAATAAACTAATTATTCAACAGGCTACACAAATGAAGAAAATTGTCGGTATTATTACGAAAGTTGGAATATCCTAAAAGAGTTTTATGATTAGATATATTTAATTTGCTGAAATGTACTGCTGACAAGGGCAGATCTACTTTCGTGACAATGTTTTTCGACCTCCATCTCACAAGGCACACATGGCTAGCTTGTGCATTCCTGTCGCACGCATTATCCTCCGCTGCTGACAATACACTGACCATTGTGTTGTGCGACAGATCAGTTTATTTTTCTCAATAACAACTATTTTATTCGCGATCACACATTGTCAGTTTGGCAAGTCGTAGGTGAGTAACCAGTATCTGGCATGTGAATATCATTCCGCCTGAAGGAACGCTCGTCATTATTTTAATACTGATCAGATCAAGAGAAGGAATAAAATCCTTTGGTAAGTTTCCATTCCAGTCGCTCAGTGTTAAGAATACGATGGGTTACGTGGATTCCACCAAAATTCCAAAGGAATTGGCAATCTATTTTTGTGTGAGTTGTTAATCTTTTCTCATTCGGAGAAGCATCACTGTTTGTAAGTAATGGCACATTTCTCTTGGTGAATGGTTTAATTGTACTTCCTTTGTCACAGTGTAATTTGCCAACCTCATATCACAGCAGCTATTGAGACAGAATTCCGAAACGGAGTGCCTCATTAAACAAGTAATTGGCAATCACAGAGCTCAATAGCTTACGAAAAACCTCATAGTGTCGGTTTGCAGTAACATAAAAGAAGAAATTTCATGTTCATTTTCATACTAGGAAGCTCTTGTTTCGCTAGCTGTCAATAACTCTTAAAAAATTACAGTCACTAGAGTGAAATAAATAAAAAGGGAAGTGCTGATATATCGTCACAGATAAGAAAGTTCTGTGTGTTTAAGAACTGACAAAACACTCTCCTCCTTGTGTGCTATCATTCGCCAAACTTTCGATGTCTCGAGTGGTTTAGGAGATATAAGAGATGTTGCGAGTATTTCATTCTCGCGGGCATGACATCGGAAGTGAGCGCGCTACATGGGATCCATTTTCTCGAGATCGGAGGCAGATAGAGACCTCCTCCCAAATGTAAACAAAAATTCAGCATATTAGCTAAATTTCATACGTAGCAACAACATATGGTGTAATACGCACCAAACACAAAATCATAGCAACCCCTAATTTTCGTTGCAAACTTTTTGAGTTTTGCGTAGTGTCTTACTAAAACGTGTACATCACAATAAGAATGGTCATTAGCGAGTTAATGGGCACTTCGCCACGACGCTCACATATAACTCTGCAAATAAGGCAAAAATCTTATATTTTCAGTGAATAGTTTCTGTAAAATCGTTTGAGAAAGATAACAGGTTGCGCGCGCTTCGGTTCTGTCAGCGCACAGCGTCGCCAGTCGGCGCGTGCGAAGTACGGTGTACGCGTCGCAATATGCGCTGCACCCGCGCGACTCGTGCGGCACGTGCGTGTCGCGCTGTAGTGTCTTGTCACGTCACACTTGCTATATGCGTCTCAATTTGCGCCTAGCCTGAGGCACGCAAGCCTCCCCACCAACAGCAAGGTCCATGGTTCATCGGGGGGCCCCTGGAACTTAGAACTACTTAAATCTAACTAATCTAAGGACATCACACATATCCATGTCGGAGGCAGGATTCGAACCTGCAACCGTAGCAGTCGCGCGGTTCCAGACTGAAGCGCCTAGAACCGTTTGAGTGTGTGTTTTGTGGTGTCACCGCCAGACACCACACTTGCTAGGTGGTAGCTTTTAAATCGGCCGCGGTCCGCTAGTATACGACGGACCCGCGTGTCGCCACTGTCAGTAATTGCAGACCGAGCGCCACCACACGGCAGGTCTAGAGAGACGTACTAGCACTCGCCCCAGTTGTACAGCCGACGTTGCTAGCCATGGTTCACTGAGAATTACGCTCTCATTTGCCGAGACGATAGTTAGCATAGACTTCAGCTACTTTTGCTACGACCTAGCAAGGCGCCATTACCAATTGATATTGTGATTATAAAGTAACGAGAGATGTTCTACAAATGTGGATTAAAGCTAAGTATTCCAGAAGCTACGTACTTTTCTTTATAGCATTCATTACGTATCCTGTTTCAGACCTCACACCAGCCTGCGTGAGCTTATAGCGTGCATTTCGGTCTCCTCCTCTAAAAACAGTGTTGGCAATTCTGCCGACACTTCATGTTTGACATTAACGTCCTCCCTTAAGCTGCTCCGCAGTACCAAGGGTATGAACTGTTCTGTTACGTTTTCGAATTCTGGAGTATTTACTGCAAGTTCTTTGGCGGAGGACCACACAGACGACTGGTACCAGTTCCATACCGACTGCAGCACTGAAGGGCGACCAGTGCGTTCATAATATCAATGGGTGACTAACATCTAGTACAGTGAGCCTACTGAGCAAGCACTGTCCAAGGTGCGCGGTTCCAGGAAGGCGCCTAGGCAGTTGGCAGCAGCCGTGAAAGCCCCGGGTACTCCCCGCACCGGTGGCAAGTATTAAATAGCGGTGCGCAGAGCGCGGACTCTCAGTGTTAACTCACCTGCCGGCTGCCGCGGCTACAACGCACTACACGGCGCCGTTATGAAGATCCTGTGGCCCAGTGAGTACGCTGCTCTGTCCGAAGATAATTATTTTTTTCTGTGTCGAATTGGTTACGATCTCGATCTGCGCATGTGAAATATTGCGCTTAATAGTCCACATTACGCCTTTGGGCTATGTTGCAATAGCAATGTTGCATTAGCAGTTCCTATACACGTAGCAGACAATACGGTTTTCTGTTCCATGTCGTAAATGTAAGCTATTGATTAATGACAGTGTATATAAGAATTGGCTTTTGAGTTGCTACCACAATGACAGCAAATAAACAGTCGCATGATAATGTAGATATCAGCATAACGAAGTACATGGTTTCGATAACGGAGTAAAGATACACAGAAAATAAGCATTTGATGATGACGGATATCTTGAAAACAATGCGGTACGTAGTTTACAAAATAAGTAATAACCGAGATTGTAAAATGGCTTCAAATGGCTCTGAGCACTATGGGACTTAACATCTGTGGTCATCAGTCCCCTAGAACTTAGAACTACTTAAACCTAACTAACCAAAGGACATCACACACATCCATGCCTGAGGCACGATTCGAACCTGCGACCGTAGCGGTCACGCGGTTCCAGACTGAAGCGCCTAGAACCGCACGGCCACTCCGGACGGCCAGAGATTGTAACTTTCCGCTCTACGTTTCATAATGAAAGTGATTCAATAAATAACCAATATTCGTAGCTTTTCAATCACCAATTTACGGCGACAGTAGCGCAGTTTTATCCAGCTCCTCATCGTCACCAAAGTCCTAATCAGCATCAAAACCGTCTCTATCGTCATAAGCAAGACAAATTATTAATTGTTCAGTGTCACTGATAATACCGTCCATTGTCTGTGCTGCTCGAATTTTTTCTACATGCTCGAACTTTTTCCTCCAAGAGCCTGCATCCACAAACGCAATAGCTTCACGCAACAGCTTTTCTATCTCTGTTATACCAAAGAATTTATTTATTATTCCTTATGTACATCTTCACATCACTCCATATTAACGATTGAAATGGCGCGGTAGCAACCTTATTACAGTATGATGCTGCTACTTTTCCAGTTGATCTACTACATATATAGTGCGGACGTCATTGCGAGATGCTTTTAATAGTTTCCACTATGAAACATTGTCTCAAAATATGGTAGAAAACCCAAAGAGATTCTGGTCGTATGTTAAGTACACGAGCGGTCACTGCGCGATAGCGATGGAAATTTTACCGATGATGGTGTCACTAAAGTGGAGTTACTAAATACAGTTTCCCGTAATTTCTTCACGAAAGAAGACGAAGTAAATATTCCAGAAATTCGAAACCAGAAGAGCTGTTAGCATGAGTGACATAAAAGTAGATATCTTAGGTGTTCCGAAACAACTCAAATCACTTAAGAAAGGCAAGTCTTCCGGTCCAGATGGTATACCAGTGAGGTTCCTTTCAGAGTATGCAGACACAATAGCGCCTTTCTTAGCAATCATATACAACAGCTCACTTGAAAGGTCTCTTCCTAAAGACTGGAAAATAGCACAGGTCACACCAATATTCAAGAAAAGAAATAACAGTAACTCATTGAATTACAGACCCATATCACTGACCTCAATTTGCAGTAGGATTTTGGAGCATATACTGTACTCGAACATTATGAATCACATTGAAGAAAATAGCTTATTGATACATAACCAACACGGATTCAGGAAATATCGTTCTTGTGCAACAGAGCTAGCTCTTTATTCCCATGAAATAATGAGTGCTGTCGACAAGGGATCTCAGATCGATTCCATATTCCTAGATTTCCAGAAGGCTTTTCATACCGTTCCTCACAAGCGACTATTAATCAAATTGCATGCATATGGAGTATCGTCTCAGTTGTGTGACTATTCGAGATTTCCTTTCAGAGAGGTCACAGATCGTAGTGACTGACGGTAAATCATCGAGTAGAACAGAAGTGATATCTGCCGTTCCACAAGGTAGTGTCATAGGCCCTCTGCTGTTCCTTGTTTACATAAATGATCTAGTTGATAATCTGAGCAGCCCCCTTAGATTGTTTGCAGATGGCGCTGTAATTTACCGTCTAGTAAAATCATTAGACGATCAATTCCAACTACAAAATGATCTAGAGAGAATTTCTCTATGGTGCGAAAAGTGGCAATTGGCACTAAACAAAGAAAAGTGCGAGGTCATCCACATGGGTACTAAAAGAAATCCGATAAATTTTGGGTATACGATAAATCGCACAAATCTAAGGGCTGTCAATTCGACTAAATACCTAGGAATTACAATTACGAGCAACGTAAATTGAAAATACCACATAGATAACATCGTGGGGAAGGCGAAACAGAGACTGCGCTTTGTTGACAGAGCACTTGATGTGACAAACCAACTAAAGAGACAGCCTACATTACACTTGTCCGTCCTCTGCTGGAATATTGCTGCGCGGTATGGGATCCTTACCAGGTGGGATTGACGGAGGACATCGAAAAAGTGCAAAGAATGGCAGCTCATTTCGTGTTATCGCGCAATAGGGGTGAGAGTGTCACTGGTATGATACGCGAGTTGTGGTGGCAGTCACTGAAACAAAGGCGGTTTTCTTTGCGGCGAGATCTGTTTACGAAATTTCAATCACCAACTTTCTCTTCCGAATGCGAAAATATTTTGTTGACACCCACCTACGTATGGAGAAAAGATCATCTTAATAAAAACAAGAGAAGTCAGAGCTCGAACGGAAAGATTTAGGTGTTCCTTTTTCCCACGCGCCATTCGAGAGTGGAATGGTAGAGAAGTAGTATGAAGATGGTTCGATGAACCCTCTGCCAGGCACTTAAGTGTGAATTGCAGAGTAATCATGTAGATGTAGAGGTAGATATGTAGGCGTCGTAGGATTCTTTGCTTTAACAACCGAACTTTCGTCATACTCATATCTGGAGTAATATTTCGCGCCTATAACCATTTCACCACAAATTCTTTGCGATCGTTTGTGGTTGGGGCTTTGTTCAGTATCTCTGAATACAATTAAGCATCATCCATTACATTTGCTGTAAGAATAGATAACTGTTTTAAAAGGTTCCTGAACATCTCAACAAATCGTGTATAGTCTTTGTCTATATGATAATCACCAGCCCTTTTCGACCGAAAAACAAAAAGTGCATCTGGAACAAAACCTGCATGGACCACAATTAATCTAGTTCCTCTTCCAATCAGCTGCTTGATGTGTTATCCGTCCAGCATTTGCTGACAGCTTTCCCAGTGTTAATCTACGTTATCGAGTGAATGTTTTTGTCCACAATTTTGTGCAAGAATATGCTTTGAGCCTAACAGTTTGCACCTTTTCTAACAGAACTTGGCGCACGTCTAGTGCTTTGTAACGGAAATCCATACTTTTCACATAACTTTTAGTGAATTACAGTAGATCAAAAGAAAAACGTTTTTGCATGATCTACAGTAAGGTTTTCTTTATTTATATTGTGCAGCCACTCGCGTTTCGCCTTAGTTACAAGGCATCTTCAGTGGACGCCCAGAAATATTACACGATTTTTTTGGTTTGCGCGTATAGGTTGTCGTTTGCACATACAGGTTATGGATTTAAGACAGTTAATAAAAGAAAATGGAAAATTACTTACAGATAAGCACCTAATTCGCCATTTTTAAGCATAACAGCGTTCTCTAACCTGGCAAACTGGTTGAAAGGTTTCAGTTTTCCTGTTGGTCACTGTTTTCAACATATAGCACTTTAACTGCGGTTTTTTGTATCTAGAGTGTCACTCGTTTCTATAAGCGTTGCCAACTTCCTCAGATATAGGTGCTGATGTAAGTTGTGCGTGTGTGCGTGTGTGTGTGTGTGTGTATGTGTGTGTGTGTAACCTTGTTTTGCATACATTTATATACCTGGGAGAGAGAAATGGGAATGGTGATGATCTATTGCGATTACTATTATATGATCCATCTATGTAAACAGTGAGTAGTTTGTCATATTACCTTGGTCATCTAATAATATCTTTCTTCTAGCCTTTATTTTCTATACGTGATAATTTTCTTGTAAGGTTAGAAAGTGTCTTTTATTATTTATTGTAACTATTTTAAGGTCTTCCTCTCTTATAATAGGTTTTGATTATTTTCTCTTAAAAGTTCTGCAAAAGTTAAATGTCTCCCCCTATATTCCCATGCTCTATATATTCTTAGTACAGGTTGTCGAATGTTCTGCTGGTTTGTCTCGTGTATTTTCCATCACACATGTTGCACTACAGTTGGTATATTCCTGCTTTCTGGTAGACGTCTGTTTCTTTTGTTATTTTTGGAATGTACTTTTGGATTGGACTGTCTCTTTCGTATGTTATGTTTACGGCTTGTGTTTTTATGTTTGAGTTTACGCTTTTAGGTCATTGTGTACCATCGCGAATAGTCTCTCTTGTTTTCGTGTATTCTTTGTGTCATTGTTGGTTTGCTGCTGCGTGTGTGTGTTGCTGTGCTGTTTTGTTGTGCTGTTGTTTTTGCGAGGGTATGTGTCATGGTTATTGACTGTATTTGTTATTTAATTTTTTTGTTCAACTTTGTGACTAAATTAATTTTGTACCCATTATTTGTTGCTATTTGTGTGGTGATATCTAGTTCTAGTAGTTTTCTGTACCTAGTGGTACTGTGCTGAGTCTACAAAGCATGTATCTGTGTGCTGATTGCCTCTGTGGACGTGGGTGATTTGAAGTCTGATCTACAACAACAAAGCTGTGCTGACTGTTTTCTTTTTTAATGGCTATATCTAAGAAGTTTATTTTGTTATCATATTCTTTTTCTATTGTGAATCTTTTTTTGTATTGTATTTTTTTTTTTTTTTGTATGGAACTCATTAATTTTTGATGGAGGTTCATCGATTAAACAAAGGATATCATCCTGTATCTGATCCAATAACGTATGTTGTTATTCTTTGTGATAATATTTTCAAAAATCAGATTTTCTACATGGTTTATGGAAATGGTTGCTATGGCACCTGACACTGGGGATCCATTGTTAGGCCATCTTCTTATAAGTAATACTCATTATTAAACTGAAAGTAGTTCTATTCAGTTATCAGTTCCAGCAATCTGTGTATTTCTCTGACGTGTTCGTTTGGTAGTTGATTGTTATCCTTCAGGATTTGTTTTATGATGTTTCTTGTTTGTGATACTGGTATCTTATAAAACATAATTTCTATGTAAGAAGATAGAAGGGTAGCTGTGTCTGGAATTTTTATATCTTTTACCGGTTGTATTAACTATGAGGTGTTTCTTATAGTTCTGCCTGCTTCTATTTTATAGGTTTCTGGTAATAATTTTAACATGTGTCCTTCAAGTTTGCAAGTGTGAGCTTTTTTTAAGTTTGATGGACCTCTGGTTGATCTCACAGGGTGGGTGCAGTGGAATTACTCTCCATTAATTTTCCTTTTTCTGTGTCACCTAGTGTGTAGTCTATATTATTAAAAATATTTTTTGTGTCTTGAATCTGATTTTAATTTTTTAACATTGTTTTGTGAAATGAACACTTGTGTTTTGCCACTGTACTGTTGTTTACCAATAAAGACAACTGTATTTTATTTGTCTGCTTTGGAAATAACAACGTTTTCATTTCGGAGTTTCTTCCTGAGTTCGTTGAGTGTTATGGACTCTGTAAAATGGCAGTTAAAGTGCCATATGTTGAAACAGTGACCAAAAGGAAAAATGAAGAATTTGAACCAGTTTGCCATAGGAGAGAAAGCTGTTTGGCCTAAAAATAATGAATTGCACGCTGATCTGTAAGTACTTTTCCATTTTATTACAAAAACCTCAATGAACTGTTTTAAATGTAGAATCTATATGTAGAAATGATAAACTATATGTGAAAAAGAAAAAATCGTGAAATATTTCAGGACATCCATTGAAGATGCCTTGTAGCTAAGGGGAAACGCGTCTGGGTGCACAAGATAAATAAAAAAACTTAATGTGTAGCAAGCAAAAAGCGTTTTTCTTTTGAACTGCTGTAACTTATATGGGATACAGCTGCTGCGAAAATGACCATCACAAGGAACTTGTTAAGTTTTAGTGGCTCTTCCACCCATACTAAAGTTTGGAACCCGGATTTACTGCAAACTTCGTACACTCGTAGTACTCAATGAGGACAACGGTGTTCGGTCAGAGGGCTGCGTGCTCTCTGTAATTAAAAAAAAAAAGAGTCAAGGAATCAACGATCATCTTGAACGGAAATCTTCTGACGTCCGCCCAGACCAAACGCAACGAACGATATCGAGGGAAAAAAAAGTGGTTAGCGTTCTAGCCACGTAATCAAATGGTTCAAATGGCTCTGAGCACTATGGGACTCAACTGCTGAGGTCATTAGTCCCCTAGAACTTAGAACTAGTTAAACCTAACTAACCTAAGGACATCACACATATCCATGCCCGAGGCAGGATTCGAACCTGCGACCGTAGCGGTCTCGCGGTTCCAGACTGCAGCGTCAGAACAGCGCGGCCACTTCGGCCGGCTCGCCACGTAATCGATGGATCGAGTCCCGTTCTTCATTTTTTTTATTTCTAACACAGTGATTTTCTTTACTATTTATATTACAATTGATATAATGGGAAAAATACGTGTAATCAGATGAACTTTTATTAAATTTACAATGTTATTTGGCAGTCTACGAATTTTTTTAATCAGAAATAATATAATATTCATAATTATCGACTAGTAAACGACCAAACGCATAACGTGATACTGAAAATGTTTGCTTGTCCGTGATTTGAGAAATCCCCTATACCTGGAAGCAGCGCGGAACGACTTGTTACCTCAAAGTTTTGAACGGCACAGACGGCTTTCGGCAGATATACAAATAATCGTCGCTTTCGACATTACGAGTACAAGTTGCAGGATGGCATTTCTCGTAAAAACATGGAAAACATAAAGTTTAACGGCACCAGCTGCATTGAATAAATGCCATGTTTCCGCATGCGGAAGGTCTTTTGTGGTTTTCCGTGGAAAAACAAACCTCGTTAACATTTTCAAAAACCTCTCTTTCAGACGATAATTTGGAAGCAAACCATGCATAACGCAGCATTTCCTTAAATATCGGCGCTGATAATTGATCATGCAGTATCGACTGTATTTTAATAGCGTCTTCACGAGAAGCAATTTCTCGTTCTCTTTCGATTACATACGAACAATTTTGAAGACACGGACAAGCATACATTTTCAGTATCACTTTATGCGTTTGGTCGTTTTATAGTCGATAGTTATAAATACTATATTATTTTTTATAATAGCCCGCATCTCGTGGTCGTGCGGTAGCGTTCTCGCTTCCCACGCCCGGGTTCGATTCCCGGCGGGGTCAGGGATTTTCTCTGCCTCGTGATGGCTGGGTGTTGTGTGCTGTCCTTAGGTTAGTTAGGTTTAAGTAGTTCTAAGTTGTAGGGGACTTATGACCACAGCAGTTGAGTCCCATAGTGCTCAGAGCCATTTTTTCTTTTTTTTTTTTTATAATAAAAATTTGTAAACAGCCAAATAACATTGTAATTTATTAAAAGTTCATGCGATTACACGTATTGTCCCATTTTATCAATTATAATATAATTGACTTGTTAGAAATTTAAAAAAAAAAAGTGACGAACGGGACTCGGTCCATAGATTGCGTTTTTTTTTTTTTTTTTTTTCGTTCGGACGTCACATGACATCCGTTAAAGTTCGTTTGTTGATCCTTTCACTCAGTTTTTTATTACAGAAGCCAACCAGCTCTCTGACCGAACACGCTGAGCTACCGTGCCGACTAGGTTTGAACGCTAACCACTCGGCAGCCGCCGCTTCGTGGTAAAAAGGGCCACGCACAGGTATATATTTGACGACCGAAATCATCTTGCGATTTTCTCAATAATGCTTGAGAAGTACGCGCTACTGCTTTCACATTTTGTTGTCCTCATGGAGTACTACGAGTGTACGAAGTTGGCAGTAAACCCGCGTTCCAAACGTCGTAGCCTCCCCTTGTAAGTTCAATTTCTTTAGTGGGTAGTAATAACTTTGCTACAGTAAGACACTCTTTTCTGTTGTAGTAAGCACAAATATGCTTGCGAATTGCAGCAGTCTGGACGGAAGCTAAATTTGTGGTTGCTTTTTCTTCTTTCCTACGATCGCCGAAAATACAGGGTGATTCAAAAAGAATACCACAACTTTAGGAATTTAAAACTCTGCAACGACAAAAGGCAGAGCTAAGCACTATCTGTCGACGAATTAAGGGAGCTATAAAGTTTCATTTAGTTGTACATTTGTTCGCTTGAGGCGCTGTTGACTAGGCGTCAGCGTCAGTTGATGCTAAGATGGCGACCGCTCAACAGAAAGCTTTTTGTGTTATTGAGTACGGCAGAAGTGAATCGACGACAGTTGTTCAGCGTGCATTTCGAACGAAGTATGGTGTTAAACCTCCTGATAGGTGGTGTATTAAACGTTGGTATAAACAGTTTACAGAGAATGGGTGTTTGTGCAAAGGGAAAAGTTCTGGACGGCCGAGAACGAGTGATGAAAATGTAGCACGCATCCAGCAAGCATTTGTTCGCAGCCCAGGAAAATCGACTCGCAGAGCTAGCAGAGAGCTGTATCTGGAAACAACTCAGTATGAACGTGACTCGCCTAAGGTGAACGTTTTCTGTGCCATTTCAGCCAATAAAGTTTTTGGTCCCTTTTTCTTCGAAGGTGCTACTGTAACTGGACTACAGTATCTGGAGATGTTAGAGAATTGGCTGTACCCTCAGCTCGAACAAGAAGCACAACAATTCATATTTCAGCAGGATGGAGCGCCACCACATTGGCACTTATCTGTCCGTAACTACCTGAACGTCAACTACCCGAGGCGATGGATCGGCCGCCAGGCAGCCCGTGACAGAGCACTTCATCACTGGCCTCCAAGAAGCCCTGATCTTACACCCTGCGATTTTTTCTTATGGTGGTATGTTAAGGATATGGTGTTTCGGCAACCTCTCCGAGCCACCATTGATGATTTGAAACGAGAAATAACAGCAGCTATCCAAACTGTTACGCCTGATATGCTACAGAGAGTGTGGAACGAGTTGGAGTATCGGGTTGATATTGCTCGAGTGTCTGGAGGGGGCCATATTGAACATCTCTGAACTTGTTTTTGAGTGAAAAAAAACCTTTTTAAATACTCTTTGTAATGATGGATAACAGAAGGTTATATTATGTTTCTTTCATTAAATACACATTTTTAAAGTTGTGGTATTCTTTTTGAATCACCCTGTATATCAAACAGACGGCTCGAAAACGTTGCGGCTCACGGCTACATCTTTCGACTTTTGCAATAACGGTTACTTACACTACTACGCTGGGCTTGGTTCAAAGTATGAGACGTCACGCCACTGCGCGGAAGCACGCGTAAACGGAAGGTTGCTGCAGTCAGTAGTGAGCCAGGGTGCGAATCGGACAGTCAAAGAAGCTAAGATCTCCCTTGAAAATATCCTCCGCGGATGGGGACGAAACGTTGGGTTTTAATGTGAAATCCATCCGACTACGGCATAATAGCCCGAAATATTAACTTTGACCGTCAGACCTGTTAATCACGATTCAATATTAAACCCTAAAACTAATTCATACTCTCCTTGAGTTAAACAAGAAGCAAAACAAGCTAAGGCTAAAGAAAATGAAATGATAGGCCTAATAAATCAACAGTAAAGTCGGGATCTTGACGAGTCTGATGTATATTGTCGAGGTACCTTTTTCTGAGCACCTGGCTAGCGGCTTTTCACGCGAAGACCTCTTGTTTCCGAGAAAATCGATGCTGGAAGTTTCTTGCGTACCTCCCACAGTTATAACTTTAGTTATGTTTTCGACCTAGCGAGCGTAGCCCAGCGGCTGAGTTTTGCGCCTATCGTGCCGGCGGTACGGTTTCAAACCCCGCCCGTGTACTTTTTTGTCCATTTTAATCGAACAGATTATCATTAAATCGTTATGTCAAGCAAAATTACTCAAAAACATTTTCGCCTTAGTAATTTCATTAATAAATAATTACAGCGAACTTTCTTCAACTGTGTATTCCGTTTGTTACGGAACAGATCACAGAATCATGTTATTTGCTATCGCTTGCCGTACTAGAACAGAGCAATGAATAGTGTTTGTCGCAGAAGCAAACGAAACACAACTTTGCAGAACAGCAGGCACATTAGTGGAAGCTACTGTCTTGTAGCCAGACGGATTTTCAAAAGCGGTACCGGAAAACCGTTCAATAAGATTGTTCTTTCTTCGATCAACTTCGGTGTGAACCACGAGGACATGATCATCCCAGTGTTGTAGAATTAAGGACTGCATTTTTTATGCAATCTTCTATCGAAGCGATTTCTCTACTACTCCTTAGCAAATCCGGAGCATTTTGAATTTTTTCCTTGAAAATTTTAATCTGTCTGTAAAAATAAACACCACAGGTTTGGCAAAGTGGAATTCATTTGGTTGGGAAAATTTTTACGGAGCAGGCGCATGCTTGTCATTAATCTACAAAGATTTGATCGTAAAGTGTCTGATCAGCCTCTCCTCCCCATGAATGAATAATATAAATAAATTTTTCTCGTGTCTCGTGTGGAAGAATGGTATATTTTAAAAGTTCTGTGTGCAGCACTTTCGGGAACTTTCCTGATTTCCAGCAGGTCGCGATTACATTTTTTTAATTTGTGAATCAACTCGCCAACTCTTATTTGAATACTCCATCCAAATTTTCCGGACGGTTCCTGCATACATAACGAAACGTAAGGGAATATCTTTCCTGACGCAGTTATAATACCGTATATTGTGCTGTGAAGGAATGACGAATCTTTGTTGATAATTCTTCCGGGTTATATGGCCGTGGTCCGTGGAATTCTTCTATTCCTAACGTTTCGTCCAATACTACGTTGGACATCTCTCGTCAGTCGGCAGGACTCAGCAGAACCAGCCATACGACTGAAGATGTCCAACGTAGTATTTGACGAAACGTTAAGAATTATCAACAACAGTACCATCCGGTCGTGAAAGCCTTCATTGTATGAATGACGAATCTTGTTCCTTATTCCGCAAGGGATCTGTCGTACGTCGATTGGTACTGGCAGCTGGTTTCATTGACATTAATTTCTCGTACATAATAGAGGTCGAAATTAGGGATGAGTACTTTTGTCTGTAGCTGGAAGCTTCCGCCGCTGCTAATGCTTTGGAGCTGTCCAAATATTTGGAATTTTATCTAGGAACCACACACGGAATACACATTTGAAGAAAGTGTGCTGTATTATTGATTTATTAGTGAAATTACTACGGCGAAAAGGACTATTTTTAATGATTTTATGGCATATACTATTTAACGATATTCTGTAGCATGAAAATAAAAAAAAATATACGCGGAATGGTTTTTAAGGCAGGCGTGAAACTTGGCCCCTGTGCTGCTCTACGCTCGCTCGAAACATAATAAACGTTACGGAAGTAGGCATAAAATTTCAACATCGTTTTTCTCGGAAAGTAGGGGCCGTCGCATGGAAAGCCGCGTGATGGTTCCTCTGCAACACACCTGAGACTTATCAAAATCCGTTATTAATGGGTACTGATCTAGTACGATGCTTTTCTCAGGCATTTTCGTGAAATCAAGGACCAAAATTTCGCTTGCCTTTTGAGTTAAAGCGCTATGTAGCAAAAGCATGGAAGCCTTCTTTCTCCCCTCCGCTTGCTGTCATCTATTCAGTAGTTCGTGAAGGGGCACCTGCGACTACCTCGCCGCCCACGATAAATACAGGACTGAGCGCACGTCTGCGTGACGTCAGAAATGTAGTATTCGTTGCCAGCGGTAAATGAGTATCAAAGCCGTTTAGTCAAATGATTGAGTATGTAATAGGTAAGCTTTTGGCAATGATCTTTGATAAAAGTCAGAGTATGGGCCATTGTTTACATGTTGCTTCGCTTGCTAAAGTGCATGAAAGCTATAAAATGACGAAGTACATTTGGTGCGTGCTTGACAACACAGTGGTTATTACAAAGTATGAAGAATACGAAATGTTTCATACCACAAAGCACGTTGACTACAAAAACCGTAGTCAGCAAATGGAATCTTACAAAGAAATAGCTGCATCGATCAGCTGCATTCGCACGATGGCGCTGGCAGCGGTCCACATATGCAGAGGTGTGTTGGTGCATGTCAGAGTACGGTGCAGTGAGTAAGTGTGCAGACGTTTTAAGACGTGATAATGGTGACTGTGTGTTGAAAATGGCTCAAAGAGCACATATTGATGACGTTATGAGGGGTAGAATACTGGGGCGACTGCAAGCTCGTCAAACACAGCAGGTCGTAGCAGGGGGCCCTCCGCGTGCCACAAAGTGTAATCTCAAGATTATGGCAACGATTCCATCAGGCAGGAAACGTGCCCAGGCCCTACAGTACGGGACGTCCACAGTGTAAAACACCACAAGAAGACCGATATCTCACCATCAGTACCCGGAGACGACCACGGAGTACTGCAGGTAGCCATGCTCGGGACCTTACCACAGCCACTAGAACAGTTGTCTCCAGACACACAGTCTACAGACGACTAAAAAGACATAGTTCATTCGCCTGGAGACCTGCAAGGTGCGTTCCACTGACACCTGGTCACAGGAGAGCCCGTAAAGCCTATCCCAAGAACACAGTACATGGTCATTGGAACAGTGGTCCCAGGTTATGTTCACGGACGAGCCCAGGTATAGTCTGAACAGTGATTCTCGCCGGGTTTTCATCTGGCGTGAATCAGGAACCAGATACCAACTCCTTAATGTCCTCGAAAGGGACATGTATGGAGGGCGTAGTTTGATGGTGTGGGTTGGGATTATGATTGGTGCACGTACACCCCTGCACGTCTTTGACAGAGGAACTGTAACAGGTCAGGTGTATCGGGACGTCATTTTGCACCAGTATGTCCGCCTTTTCAGGAGTGCAGTGGGTCCCACCTTCCTCCTGATGGATGATAACACACGGCCCCACCGAGCTGCCATCATGGAGGAGTACCTTGAAACAGAAGATATCAGGCGAATGGAGTAGCCTGCCTGTTCTCCAAACCTAAACGCCATCGAACACGTCTGGGATGCTCTCGGACGACGTATCGTTGTAGGTCTTCAAACCCCTAGGACACTTCAGGAGCTCCGACAGACACTGATACAAGAATGGGAGGCTATACCCCAGCAGCTGCTCGACCATCTGATACAGAGTATGCCAACCGTCGTGGGGCCTGTGTACGTGTGCATGGTGATCATATGCCATATTGATGTCGGGGTACATGCGCAGGAAACAGTGGCGTTTTGCAGCACATGTGTTCGACACGGTTTTCTCATCACCAATACCGTGCGCTTACAGATCTGTGTCGTGTGTGTTCCCTATGTGCCTATGCTGTTAGGGCCAGTTTTGTGTAGTGCCACGGTGTGTGACACAACATTCTGCCGTTATCCTTAATTTATGAGTCTAGGTATGCGTCAAATTTTGTATTGTGGGTCTTCCACAGCTTTAGAACTGCACCATGATGAATAAGACTGCTTCGGCTGTATGATAAATCTTTTATTTCTGAGACAACCAGTTCCGCGGCGTTAGAGCCACATCTTCAGGGATACACATTTATTTAATAATTTATTCCAAATTATAAGCAGTAGATGACCCGACATTTCTTTGTCCAGTTGTGATAAAAACATTTAGCCATCAAGATGTTGGCAGTCCAATTTAAAATAGAGCAGAATGCGGGGAACGTCATCCTGATACAGGAAAACTAAGGCTTAACATGTCGTGACAACGTGAGGTCCACAGTGGCCACCTAGACGAGCTATAGAAACGGGGTGTACATGAAGTCCGCGAACACTTTCAATTATTGCACAAGAACCAAACATTGTACAGATATCATACACATGTCGTTTTTAAAGGAAACCATGAAAGTTTTTTTCATGTATACCGCCACAGCGTAGTTTGGTAATTTGCCGATAGTCAGCGCTAGTCGCAAACATGGCCGTGCTACAGAAGGGGACAGCTGTTTCATAAAATATCTTCCCCGTCACCAGATCTCACTCCATGTGACTTTTTTCTGGGGGACACATTAAAGATCTGGTGTATGTACCGTCTCTACCACGTGATATAGCAGAGCTCCGGGAGAGAATACGGGAAGCGACTGCCACAGTCGACGGTACCATGCTGGGACGGGTATGGCAAGAATTCGGTGACCGTATTGACGTCTGCCGAGTCACACATGGTTTGCATATCGAATGTTCGTAAAAAAAACTTTCAGAGTTTCTCTTCAAAATGCAATATGTATGAATCTGTACAATGTTTAGCTCTTGTGCAATAAATAATTGAAAGTGCTCCCGGACTTAATGCACACACTATTATTTATAACGCATGACCAGAAGTTAGATATATATTACTTCTGAACATGCCTTTCTAAATTTGCGTTTAGATTCAATACAACAATATCTATATGCAAATTTAGAAGGCATGATCAGAAGTAATGATCATACCTTTCTAAATTTGCTTTTAAATTCAATACAACTATGCAGTTTATTTAGAAGGCATGATCAGAAGAAATGTCATGAGCACATGAATAGAAGTTCAGAGTATAGAAGAAGCTTTGAAAGGAAGCCTCTCTAAATTAGTTGATGTCTTGGATGTCCAGAGGTAAACCTGTTACGTTTTGATCTATTTTTTGTGTGATACTTGTATCCTGTACAAATGGAAATACATCTGTATACATCTCTTGAACTGATATATACTTCAGTACATGATCTGCAAGACAGTGGGTTAGCTCACCCTAAATATAAAACATTTGAGATGAGGCTAGCATCCTTAAATGTCTGGTCTTTACTTTTCAAGCAACATACAGACACACAAAGTGAGCTGTATTCTTTTATGCTGATATCAGGGAACAAACAGTGTATTTCCATTGTGACTGAAAGGTTGGGATAAAACAAACAATCCATGGGTTGAACATGTTGTGTGGTTTTCCGAGTGTTTGTTTGTGATTCTTCCGAAGAATAATGGTTTTGTGGATAATATTTGTCAGGACAAAGATGCAATAATTACAGCATCTAATATTAAACCACTTTCAAATCGTCAGAAAGCTGACAAAATTGTTATCCCAAAAGCAGTATCACAACAGCACGTTACTGTAAGAGCTTTTGACAGATCTCGCCTGTGTAAAATTTGCTTCCACAAAGAAATGGCAATGCAATTCCTTCCATACAGACCTGTTGCTGCATGTGTTAAATGTGTACCTGTCCCTTAATCATGTACAGTGTGCTGGAAACCTGTTTCAGCCAGATTAAGATCATTTTTGACGTAAGAAATTCAGTACTGGCGAATACTTGTGACATAAAAAATATAACTGCATTATTTTCATTTGTACTGAGTAATATTTGAGTAGATGAATAAAGTGGGAGCTCGATACTTTATATCAAATTTTCATATTACTTAAACAGGCTATGTGTAAAGCCGGATATATATTTTCATGCAATTTTTTATAATGCGTCAACTATGTCCAGCTAAGATTGCGAGACGATTATCCCACAACCTTCACTTACCTGGCATAGCGATCATAAGACTAAGATAACATCTACATCTACATGGTTACTCTTCAATTTACACTTACGTGCCTGGCAGAGGGTTCATAGAACCTTTTTCATACTATTTCTCTACCATTCCAACCTCGATTGGCGCCTGGGAAAAAGCAACACCTAAATCTTTCCGTTCGAGCTCTGATTTCTCTTATTTTACAATGATGATCATTTCTCCCTATGTAGGTGGGTGTCACAAAAATATTTTCGCATTCGGAAGACAAAGTTGGTGATTCAAATTTCGTAAATAGATCTCGCCGCAAAAAAGACCGCCTTTGTTTCAGTCACTGCCACCTCAACTCGCATATCATATCAGTGATACTCTCACCCCTATTGCGCGATAACGCGAAACGAGCTTCCCTTCTTTGCACTTTTTCGGTGTCCTCCGTCAATCCTACCTGGTAAGGACCCCACAAGCGCAGAAATATTGCATCAGAGGACGGACAAGTGTAATGTAGGCTGTCCCTTTAGCGGGTTTGTCGCTTCTTGTAAGTGTTCTGCCAACAAAGCCCAATCTTCGTTTCGCCTTACCCATAATATTATCTATGTGCGCTTTCCAATTTAAGTTGCTCGTAATTGTAATTCCTAGGTATTTAGACAGCCCTTAGAATTGTGCAATTTATTGTATACCCAAAATTTATCGGATTACTTTTAGTACCCGTTTGGATGACCTCGCACTTTTCTTTGTTTAGTGCCAATTGCCACTTTTCGCACCATACAGAAATTCTCTCTACAATCTTTTTTAATTGGTACTGATGCTCTGATGATTTTACTAGACTGTAAATTACAGTGTCACCTGCAAACAATCTAAGGGGGGCTGCTCAGATTAACCCCTAGATCATTTATGTAAATAAGACACAGCAGAGGGCCTACGACACTATCTTGTGGAACGCCAGATATCACTTCTGTTCTACTCGATGATTTACCTCTATCACTACGAACTGTGACCTCTCAAAGAGGAAATCACGAAGCCAGTCTCACAACTGAGACAATACTCCATATACACGCAATTTGATTAATAGTCGCTTGTGAGGAACGGTATCAAAAGCCTTCTGGAAATCTAGGAATATGGAATCGATCTGTGATCCCTTATCCACAGCACTCGTTACTTCATGGGAATAAAGAGCTAGCTGCGTTGAACAAGAACGATATTTTCTGAATCCGTGTTGGTTATGTATCAATAAGTCATTTTCTTCAAGGTGATTCATAATGTTCGTATACAGTATATGCTCCAAAATCCTACTGCTAATAAAAGAGAATATGGCATATACAGAGGCATATCGATTTTCAAATGTAATTTTGGCTATGTCATTTGTTGTTGAAGTGGTCTTCAGTCCTGAGACTGGTTTGATGCAACTCTCCATGCTACTCTATCCTGTGGAAGCTTCTTCATCTCCCAGTACCTACTGCAACCTACATCCTTCTGAATCTGTGTAGTGTATTCATCTCTTGGTCTCCCTCTGCGATTATTACCCTCCACGCTGCCCTCCAATTGGTGATCCCTTGATGCCTCAGAACATGTCCTAACAACCGATCCTTTCTTCTAGTCAAGTTGTACCACAAACTCCTCCCAAATTCTATTCAATACTTCCTCATTAGTTATGTGATCTACCCATCTAATATTCAGCATTCTTAAGTAGCACCATATTTCGAAAACTTCTCCTCTTGTCCAAACAATTTATCTCCATGTTTGACTTCCATACATGGCTACACTCCACACAAATACTTTCAGAAACGACTTCCTGACACTTAAATCTGTACTCGATGTTAACAAATTTCTCTTCTTCAGAAACGCTTTCCTTGCCATTGCCAGTCTACATTTTATATCCTCTCTACTTCGACCATCATCAGTTATTTTGCTCCCCAAATAGCAAAACTCCTTTACTACTTTAAGTGTCTCATTTCCTAATCTAATTCCGTCAGCATCACCCTACTTAATTCGACTACACTCCGTTATCCTCGTTTTGCTTTTGTTGATGTTCATCTTATATCCTCCTTTCAAGACACTATCCATTCCGTTCAACTGCTCTTCCAAGTCCTTTGCTGTCTCTGACAGAATTACAATGTCACCGGCGAAGCTCAAAGTTTTTATTTCTTCTTCATGGATTTTAATACCTACTCCGGATTTTTCTTTTCTTTCCTTTACTGCTTGCTCTATACACGGATTGAACAACATCAGAGAGAGGCTACAACCCTGTCTCACTCCCTTCCCAACGGGCGAACCTCAAAGTTTTTATTTCTTGTCCATGGATTTTAATACCTACTCCGAATTTTTCTTTTGTTTCCTTTACTGCTTGCTCAATTTACAGATTGACTAACATAAGGGAGAGGCTACAACCATTTCTCACTCCCTTCCCAACCACTGCTTCCCTTTCATGAGAAAACTTACCTCATCTCATACTAAAATGATGTCATTGTCTTGCAGAAGTCATAGGAACCAATCAGCTTTGTTGTTGTGGGAGGATTTCACCTCTATAGAAATAATTAAGGATGAGTACAATGCTGGACTACTGCTAAACTGTGATGTAACATTTATAGAAAGCGAAGTTAAAAAGAAGATAACAAGTAAATTGCATTTCAGAATCATGAAGAATTCGATGATTGTCGTTTTAATGAAACATTTGCTAATAGCGAGAATATAGGAAAAGGCATTATCATGCAGCAATACTCGAAAAGGAGACGACAGGCATAGTGTAGGCAATCTATTATAGTAAAGATTTGCTGCATCTTTTATTTTCAGGCAATAAAACGTAAGTCTTTGGTTTGCCGTCCCACGTGATCTTAGCACTGTTGTACAGGGTTATCACATCATTTTGTCCCATTTTTCTGTTCATATACAGACGTTAGAGAGGTATGATTAATACACACTTAAAATGAGTGAGATTAATATACAATATACTATTGATGAGAGGATATACTCTTAATGTAACAGATAAAATGTATGTTACACAATGATTTTCCATACAGTCTTTGTATAGAATAGCGTATTGCCTGGGGAAACCTGTGCGGAGCTTCCAGTGTTGTTGTTGTGGTCTTGAGTCCAAATATATATTTGTTTGGTTCCTAATTGCCGCAGAGTAGGAATTCTTGTGTTGCTGTTAAATCTATATGTAGTGTTAGTGACTTATTTTCTCGTTTTGATAGCCAGTGACAGCTGGGGATAGAGACAGCTTTCCATCTAATGGAATGGTACTGTTACATCGCAATATGACTCCAGTAGAATCACCGAGAATATTACACAACACTTGTGCAAAAACAATACACTAAAAATGCACACATTACCAATTATAATGCAGAGATGAGAAACAAGCCTGGCGGCTGTGGTGATGTAGGACTGTAGAACATGGCATGTCTTACCCGGTGCAGCTATGTAAGGGGAGTATTAATTTGTTTTCTGAGGTGTGTGGATGGCATGTCACGGCACATGGGAACTGTGGTGTGGGAGCTATTAATAGCCTCTTATTCCCGCAGTGAATGGGGGGGGGGTTGGAAGCAGGGCAGCAGCATTATCATAATCATACCACACTGGAGCTTAGATCTGGGCAAACACCGTGGTGTGGACAAGTTGCTGTTCAGTGGCACCTGTGGCAGCGGCAGCGGTGATGGCTGGTATTCAAAGGGTTCCCTGCCTGGCTGCAGAGCTGCATTGGCTTGGCGTGGTGTGGACAGGCAGACTTAGGTGCACACTGCACGGACTACAAAATATGCCCTCTCACATTTTACTTGTTTCATAAAGACGGTACTGTTCCTATACTATCCCAATGGTGGTGGTAAAAGCACAAGTAGACTGGCAACTGGGTAGAAGAAACAAAGCAGAAGCATGGGATTCCAGAGTAGTCTGTTTATGCACCTCCACAGTGTAATCTTAGTGATGTGTGACCTGCAGTGTGTTTTTATAATGTATTTATGCCTGGAGAAAGGTTTCTACATAAATGGACTTGAATTTGTTTAAATTTTCTACTTTTTTCACACTGGGTCATGTGTCATAATGTCTGACCTATCTTGGGCAGCTATGTTTGATAGTGACATCAGAATATGACACAAGTTATGGTAACTAAGACAAGTGTATCTTGGCGACACATCAGCTGGCTATATTGAGTCATACATTATAGCCATTAAGATAAGGCTGGTGTAGATATAGAAACGGATATGTTTTGATTGTGGCAGGCATAGTGTGTCATAAATTATAGTGCTAAAGATAAGGGTGTCATAAATTATAGCCATGCACGTAAGGCTGACATATGCTGGTGGCCATCTTGGTAGTAATAAAGAGTAATATAAATATAGCCATAAACGTATTGGAATACATAGGAAAAGAAATCCGCTATTTTACATCTACACTGTTGATGACAAACTGCAGGAAACGATAACTTCCGTAAACTGTCTGCGAGTAAATATCTAGAGCGCCCTTAAGTCGAATAAAACGATTAAAAAATAGTAGGAAAAGCAGATGCCAGACTGAGATTCATAGGAAATGTAACTCATCCATGAACAAAGCAGCTTATAAGACCCTTGTTCGACCAATTCTTGAGTACTATTCGTCAATATGGGATCCTTATGAGGTAGGACTGATAGAAGAGATAGAGAAAATTTAATGAAGAGCGGCGCATTTTGGCACTGGATCGATTCGTTGTTGCGAGAGAATTACAGTGACACTCAACAAACTCCAATGTCAGACATTATAAGAGAGGTGTTGTGCATCTCAGAGAATTCTACTATTGAAATTTTGAGAGAACAAATTCTGGGAAGAGTTGAACATACATTACTTCCTCCCGCATACATCACGAAATGACCACGATGAGAAAATTCGAGAAGTTAGAGCTAATACAGAGACTTATCAACAACCATTCTTCTGATGCGCCATTCGCGAGTGGAACAGGGAAGTTAGTGGTGTGAGATACCACACACCATTAGGTGTCTTACAGAGTGTGATGCAGATACAGAAATTATAGCAATAAGCCAACTGGGTATTAAATTAGATACTAAATATATATGGGAAAGCTGGCTCGCGTAATGATCACAACGAAAAGATCCGAGAAATTAGAGCAAATACGGAGACTTACAAGCAGTCGTTCTTCCCACGCACAATTCGTGAATGGAACAGGGAAGGGGGGATCAGATAGTGGTACAATAAGTACCCTCCGCCACACACCGTAAGGTGGCTCGCGGAGTATAGATGTAGATGTAGATGTAGATGTAGACCATGTAGTCTGTGCCACTTCTCCCATCAAATGGGATAATGCGATATCTCTCATTTTAATTGCCCGCCATTTACATCTCACCCTTTGGCCTAAAAGGGGAAGGGAAGGGAAGGGAGGGGAGGGAGGGAGAGGAGATCTCGCAATCATGCAGGCTGCGTGTAAATCTGGCAGCAATGCAGACAGTGCCAGGACATATTTTGCTCTTCTATCTACGAAAGTCTAGGGTATGAAACTTTACAGGAGAAAAACATTTTAACCTCATCTTTCAAATAAACTTACCACCAGAGAGTCAAGGTTTCTGTACTAGTAATTAGTTTGAGTTATCTACATTCTTTTAAATTTGGTTAACGAAACTGCTCCATTTTTTCTAACGTTTGTTCTGCAGCGTTGAATTTCCGTGTAAAAACAATATTTCCCACTAATAATATTGGTTTCCTTTTTCTGTGACTATTGCTGAGGATTTGGGGTCATCAGTTTAAAGACGCAACAGTACCTGAATTACCTACTCGTACAGTCCCATACCCACTCTCCTATCACAGAATAGTTATTGAAGACTTAACAGTAACATTTCTTCCTCTGTAATGTAACTGTATATCAGCGTATTATGGGAAACGTCATCGTAAAATAAAAATTCCATTGTTGGCTGTTGGATATTTCGAAGAAACTCAAAGCTCAGCTCGTCGTCCAGTATGTTGTGGGATATGATTCTTCAAGAGACCTATGTTCCAAATGTTTCAGTGAAGATATTAATTTGTAGATAATAAAGCATCGATGCTGATTGTCAAGTTCGTTGTATCCAACTGTATCATGTTACAGTCAGTGATTTCGTAACTGATATCATTGCATTTCTTATCTTCGTTGTAGAGTTATGAAAATTGACATTTTACGTTAGACACAACTTTCAGAGTTAACAGTTCACAAATAATACATCATTCCACCTTACAATAAAAATTAGTCAAACTCTTGACTTTTTATGACTTTCCTCTCTTCATAACTCTGTAAGACTACTTCTCAGAGATTAATCAAATATAACACAACTCGTTGGTGCAAGCATCAAAGATACATTCTTACAATTATTAATATTACGATCTTTACTGGTATGTAACGCGTCCTCTTATATTATTATGTTTTGCTATTGTTGTTAGAAAATTCTTTATTCAGTCGGTCGTCGAAATTTTGAAATAAAAGTTATTGTGGATGTCGCGTAGTAAATATCTCGCGCGAAGCGCTGTTGCGACACAGGCGAAGATCAATTGTGGAAACTAAGCCACTGAATATTACAAATAATGTTATTAAAGAATGCGGCCGACTGACTACGTCAAATAAGAGGGCACGTGCATTCGCGAATGAGTGGTCAAAAAAAAAAAAAAGCGTTAATACTGTGTAGGAAATATAGTTACGCTTGTACACACTCAAATGTATGCGAACATACGAACGGGATAGAGGCTCGTACAGTTTGAGTGTAATCATTCCCCGTGGCCTGGATAAAAAGAATTACAGTTAAATGCATTTATTCATCTTAGAACGTAAATGCGTGGGCTTCGAAATTAAATGAAAAGAAAGACTGCAGGCAATATATTGAAATTGACGGTAGCAGCCACGAAAGGAAAAAGATGAACACATTCACGTACCTCTATTGTTAAGCAGCGTCGCCGTGAAGATCGTCACCTCTATCTAAATTCTCTGCATAAAATTAAAATAATAGTAGTAATTTTCCAGAATTTCAGGAGCTGGGACGAAATCGCTCTGCTTCAAAATCACTTTCATTATTTAACCCAGCTTTATCAGTAAGAAATGGCACAACACGTCTTAACATTAGGACACTAGGACATGATAACAGCGAAAGGTAGCTTATTCTAAAACTAATAAACGAAGAGCGTAAAGTTTCTTTTGTTCAGCAAATGCTTTACACATTAATCTTTGGTAGTTGAACTAGTGTCTATATATTCATAAAAAAATTACATAATTCCTTTACAGGTAGTTGTGAAAAATTATAAGAGTTCTATTCTTATGGATAGTAAAATGTTATGATTGAATTTTCGTAATCAGATACATCGACGGAAAAAAATCACAATGCCAAGAAGGTGTTGTGCGACACAAACGATAATATCTACTCAAATTTCGCCTCAATCGCATAAGAGTGGAGGTAGTAGTGGAAAACAAACTTAGTTGATGCTTAACGTTTACATTTAAGAATGTACAAATATATTGTTATTTCTGCTGAAAGAATGACACAATTCCATTTAGTTATACCTTAACAAAATTCCATCAGAATTGGTGTGTGTTTTTGTTATCAAAAGCGTTGAATTAGATCATTTGAATTTCTTTTTTGTTTCTTTTCAACTTCCAAACTCTAGAGAAGAGTTGTTGGATGTCGTGCGTGATACTGAAATGAAATGGAAATGATTCAAATGGCTCTGCCCACTATGGGACTTAACATCTGTGGTCATCAGTCCCCTAGAACTTAGAACCACTTAAACCTAACGAACCTAAGGACATCACACACATCCATGCCCGAGGCAGGATTCGAACCTGCGACCGTAGCAGTTGCGCGGTTCCGGACTGAGCGCCTAGAACCGCGAGACCACTGCGGCCGGCTAAATGAAATGGAATTTCCCGCACTGTTTGGGGTCTTTGGGCGGCAAACATATGGTTCTAGTGCCTACACAACAGTGGAAACAGCTCTATCAACTATAAGCAAAATTTCAGTGTCGTTTTCTTGGCTCTCGTCGACGCAAACTATTTATTTCAGTACGTAAACGTAGGTATTCCAGGCCAGACATCTGATGGTGGGGTATTTCTCCAAACGTTATTATACACCGCCGTCGAAAATGGAGAGTTAAATACTTCTGAGAAAGAGCCTCTTCCAGGAAGTACTAACACAACACCATATGTGTTCATCGCAGATGATGCGTTTCTGTTATCCACCTACATAATGAAACCATTTCCAGGTGAATTGCACTCGGGATCTCCGTGTCGTACCTGTATGTACAATTACAGACTGTTAAGAGCATGGCGTGTAGTGGAGAATGCGTTCGGCGATTTAGCATCTGTATGGGGAATTTTTAAAAAGCCAGTGGATGTGAGAACTGATACAGTTGAGGTTATTGTTCTCACATGTGTTTCCCTATACAACTTCCTTCAAAGAAGCGTAGCTTCATCATATCTGCACTGCCCTCCTGGTTACACTGATAGTGAAAATACCGGAGAAAGAAGAATAACACCAGGAAAATGAACAGAGGTTGGGAATAATTTGGGACGTTTAGGTCTTCCGAGAACTCCACGAAACGCCAGTTCTGACGCAAGAGCTTTCCGAGAAAACTTAATGAAATACGTTGCTTCTGATTACGGACGTGTCGCCTGGCAATTCAAATTTGTATAATCTTACTTGTAAATAAAACTAGTCTTTTACTCACTGCAGTGGTTTGTTGAGTAATTTATACTCTATTGAGAGAGTAGACAAGTGTATGCAAGTGAAGCAGTACTGCTCCTGCGATTCCTTTTTTCACTTTATTTAAGTTGCCACACCACTCTCAGCAAATTCTAAAACACCTGAACGTCTCTGTAGACTTTAGTTATCGCAAACATTTCACAAAAAAGTTGAATTTTAAAGCACACGGATATGTATCCTCATATCGGAGGGTACGATGAAATCTGCTCAAGACTAAATTATGGGATGTGTTTAAGCTGCAGGCTCACTGCTGCACTTGCTGCGTGACCACTGCTCGCGCGGGCGCAGCTGCAGCTGCAGGTCAAATCGCTGTTCCGGAAGAACAATGATACAACTACAAAATTCACCAAATCGAGATTATTGCACCAGTCATATCAGAAAAAGGTAACGCATGCAGTGAAAGATCGTCAGAACTAGACTTGGCCACTGTTTCTATGTTTCGATACAGTGTATCGATACCTGGAACTGTTTCAGTGCATCGGAACGGCTATGGTTCACTGTTTCGAAACAGTGGTGTTTCATTCCGCCCCTGTCTCGGATCTCGAGCCAGACACAGAAACTGTATCGTTGTTTCAAAATAAGACTGTTTCAGTCCATCTGCGTCTGGAACGGACTAATTGTATCGAAATAGTGATGTTTCATTCCGCTCTGTGTCGGACGAGATTCGGGCTCGGCACAGGTACTGAAACACAACATACCACTTCATGAAACACTTTCAAGAGTGTCGAAATCTTTTGATAAGCAATAGCATGAAGCTTAAGATGTCCGAAAATAAAGCTTCGTTTCTAGCTGACTGTCCTATTCCGAAATGGCGTAACATCTGCTTTATAAACACTAACCAAACAATAAAACAACGCATACTATTCGCATTCAAAATAATAAATATGTGAAAATCATTCAGTTAAATTACACTTTTTTTATAACATACGCTTCTCTGTTCATGTACAGTAATCATATTAAGAAACGCAAGTAAGACTACAACATTTTAAATAAAAAAAGGCGTAGAGTGACAGTTATTAGACATGTACATAAATTTGATGTAGGTATAATTGCAAGCAATCTGTTTGACATATCACTGGTAGTGTAATGGTGAACGGGAAGCATCGTAAATTTATAGTAACAGTTCGAAACACATTGAAACACAAAATTTTTTCTGTTATATTTTGTTATTTATTCGAATTATTTGGCTTTATTTGTGAGTCTATAGTCACTGTGTCTATTATCCACAATGATTCCCTTTGTGTGCATGGAAATTATCAGGATGGGTATATTAGCCATACTAATGGAATGTGGGAATCCCAGTAGCATATCTGTTGTTTCTACAGTTTGCTCCCACCTCCAGTTCCGTTCGTGGTGGTTCTTCTGTCTTCAGCTAAGGCTTTCCCCAGCCAATTGAAAAGTATGAAAGTCACATGACACAAAAGCAGCGCATTTGCTGCAGGAAATACGAAACTGCCAAGACGCCTAAGTGATAGTTTCATACTTTCTGCGTTATGATTAGCGCTCTCGCACCTCATTTGTGTTTATATGGACATACCTATACAGTAGACATTCAAGATGATAAAATGTGTAGGTTTATTAGATTACAAAACACAAACTGTTTCACTGTTTCGAAACACCGTATCGAAACATTACATTGTACTGTTTCATTTGTTTCGAAACATTTACGTGTTTCAGTTTGCCCATCTCTAGTCAGAACTGTAGTTATACATGGTGCCGCTAGAGGGTAGTTGCGGCTTTGTGGAAATATCGATTGTTGTGACTTGGGTTGTAAAGAACATTGTCGTAATTGTCAGTTGCTTGTTTCAGTTTGGTGAGTGTAGTAACGTATCCAGTGAAATAACGACACAAGTTGCGAATACTGCAGACTGAGAATCGTTTCTACTAAATTCCTTGGTTCAATAACGACGTAAGTGTACATTGTGTCATTGTTTTACCGATTTATGAATAACTTTTGCCTCGTAATTGTTCATAGCGTTATTGTTTCCTCAACTTTTAAACAACTTTTTTGCCGTAACTGTTCTTCGCGTCATTGTTGATGTGAACAAAATGGCTTTTTAATACATTTAGGTCAATTTCATTTCCGTTTTATAGGGGTAGAAATGAGCGACCGACTTGCTCTTTAAGGGCTAGCGGAGGATAACAAAGGGACAAGGGAGATAAACTGTTCCATGATTAAGTGAACTACAAGCACGGGTGAGCAGTATAGAGCAACAACTATCAAGCCCACACTGTGAAATAACAGACTAACATGTGACCAAGGTGGAGCCACAAGCATCATCATCAAAATATAGATCGAAGGTAACACAATTGCCGGATGCTTCAAATGCGTGTGTGGTTGAAAGAGCAAGCGCGACAAAATCAGTTCTGAAAAACGATGCCAGTAACATCCCATTTGCCGAGCACCACTTCCGATAGCAGTTCAAATTTGTTCTCTGGCTCAAGTGACAATTATCATCCATCAAGCAGCGATGAATCGTCTAATTCAAGTGAAAAATCAGTCGTCCATAAGGAAAAATGTCCCATTAAAAAGCCTAAAAAAAGAATTCGAAATTTTAGCAACTGGGACAGAGTAAAAGCCGAAACGTTGAGAAACAGTGGGTAAAATTGTCAAGGCTCGAAAAATGGGTGCTCCGTGTACTGATAAATGTATTCTCTCTTGTAGAAAGAAAGTATGTTCAAATGTGTATGAAATCTTATAGGACTTAACTGCTAAGGTCATCAGTCCCTAAGCTTACACACTACTTAACCTAAATTATCCTAAGGACAAACACACACACCCATACCCGAGGGAGAACAAAGAAAGTAACAGAAAGTAGCTGTTCACGAATTACTGGGCACTGGGATCGTTACAAAGACAACGGGACTTTCTAAATACATGCATTGAAACGCTTGTTCTCAAATATCGTCGCATTACTGCTCAAAAACCTAGAAAGCGGAATTGTGTTTTCTACTTGGTGAAAGATGAGCAGAAGATTCGTGTGTGTAAAACATTTCTGATAAACACTTTTGGAATAACCGAAAAGCAAATCCGTACTGTTATCGAAGTGAAAAGGTTGGGATGGCACCTGTGGACAAAAGGGGACAACATGGAAAACACCACAAGACTGATCCAGAAATCTTGGAGTCTGTTAGAATCACATAAACTCAATTCCCCATATTGAGAGTCACTATGTAAGAAGTGACACAACAAGAGTATTCATCGATGGTGGATTATCCATCGTAGGAATGCACAGAAATTACTTTTCAGAGCGATCTTCCGCTAACCTGCCAGCTGCAAATTATGACGCCTACTCGCATATATTCAATACCGAATTTAACATCTGATTTTTTTGTTCCAAAGAAGGATCAGTGCGACCAATGTGAAGCTTACAAAAACGCCACATATGAAGACAAGGCAAAGCTGCAAGAAGCATTTCAAGAACATCAGGAAGAAAAAGAACTGAGTTGCACAGAAAAAAGCTTGTGTAAGGAGTTGGCTCAAAATAAGAAGATACAACTAACTGTTTATGATTTACAAGCTGTCTTACCGGTACCAACGGGACAAACATCTGCCTTTTTCTGCAAGTCGAGGCTCAACTATTACAATTTGATAGTAACTGTCCAAACATACCTTTTTTCACTTTCTATTATTACTCTTGAAGTCTGTTCTACTTATTTTTGTTGCTTGTTGCAGGTCACTGAAATTGGAAACGACAAAACTACCGTTTTTTTGCATGAGGGCATTGGAAACAGAGGCGTGGTAGAAATAGCAACTTGTGTTTTACAATATCTTGAAGAGTTACCCAAGAACCTTCCTGGGATGGATGTCGTATTTTACGCCGACAGTTGTGGAGGGCAACGGAAGAACAAGAAAGTACCGTAAACTCAGTGATTCGCAGAAATCATGTAACAAAATGTTTCTATTGTAAAAATAGCATTGATTAAAATGTTCATTCTCTTCTATTGCAAACGTATTTGTATGGAGTACAAAGGTTGTATATTCGGTCCATTATGCACAAGTATTTGATTCGTGGTCACACCCAGGACGAGGGAGACGCAGTTCACAGCATCATTGAGAGAGCAGTTGCGAGTGCTAAGAAGCCAGGGCCAATTTATGTACCCGATCAGTACATATCAGTCATCCGAAATACAAAAAGAAGGAAAATCCGCTACATCTTAAAGAAATGGGCTTTTGAGATTTCAATGAGATTAAAGCTTTGCATGATGAGATGGCAGTAGTGCTGAATGCGAAAGTACTACCTTACTTCATGTTTCTTTACTATAGCTCTACCGCAGAAACTGTAGAAACGCAATGTCGGTTTATGCTAGTCTCCTAGGCGAAAAAGACATGAACGTGACCTCTTAGCGTTTTATTTTGTATCGAAGGCCTGATAACAGATGTGACGTCAGAATGTTCCTTATTCCGCGACCAGAGTCAGTTAACACGAACGTTTTCCGGGCAGGGCTCCTCATCAAATCGCAAACTGTTTCTGGATGGGGATATGGTGTTGTGGATGGTCCGTCATTGGCAGTCGTCGACATGTAAGTGGCACAATAAAATGTGTCCGATGGGTCCGTCATTTGATTTCGTCACATATCGGATATGTCCGATTTATCTGATTTTTTAAATTTTTTTTACTTCTGCAAACACCAGCGATCTAGCAGATGTAGTGTCAAAACTGCTAGGTGAAGTTATCGGTTGCAATTAAAAATTGTGTTTTAACGCAACTGGTGTGCTTCTTCTTCACATCGGAAATCTAGTTACGCCCTTCGCACCGCCCCCCCCCCCCCCCACCCCCCACTCTCCAGTCCAATCGGACTTCTTCGCCACCTATACTTGCGTCACGTAGTCAAAGAGAAAAACTGGACGAGATGAAAGCTCAAAAAGAAGTAAAGCTCCTTCACAGAGTGAATGTAGAATTATGTTCTACAACAATTTCAAACGAACAATTTCAAATATTTACCGTAAATTGCGAAAAAAAAATTAAATAAAAATATTGACCCACGATTTTGCCATTTCAATATCGATATATAGGTGGGAGAATCGTCGCCTGCATATATCGAACTTATGGTAAAAATTAAAATATATTGATACTTTATTAACAGCCCTAGTGTAAGCCAAAGTCTGTTCTTCCTGCTCACGTAATTAGGATTTTTTGATATGCCAATAGCCTCACTGATCTTGCGTTTCACGATCCATGACTCCTTGTCAAGTTCGCAGGTTTCGCTGATTATTATTTCCTTGCGGCAACAATATTTTCTTGCGCTCGGACACGCAGATTTGTTGTTGCCCTCGTCGAATGTAGCGCTAATGTTCACGGGTGCCTGTTGCCGGTAGCCTACAGGTTTCGTCGATGTAGATTTCTCCGCACTGATTGTTGACCTTAATCTGCAGTGGCCGAACGCCATTACGC
This sequence comes from Schistocerca cancellata, assembly GCF_023864275.1. Lineage (NCBI taxonomy): Eukaryota > Metazoa > Arthropoda > Insecta > Orthoptera > Acrididae > Schistocerca > Schistocerca cancellata. The sequence goes on along the minus strand of NC_064627.1, from coordinate 142,197,554 downwards.
TTGCCCGCCCTCTTCTGGAGAACTGCTGTGCGGTGTGGAGCCTTATCAGGTACGCCTGACGGAGGACATCGATGAAGTTCAAAGAAGGGCAGCTCGTTTTGCATTATCACCAATTAGGGGAGAGAGTGCCATGGATATAATAAGCGTGTTGGGGAGGCGTTCATTAAAACAAAGCCGTTTTTCCTTGTGGTGAGATATTTTCACGAAATTACAATCACCCACTATTTATTATGAATGCTAAAATATTTTTTTAACTGCTGCTACATAGAAATAAATGACTATCGTAACAAAATAGAGCTCGCACAGAAAGCCGTAGGTGTTAATTTTCTCCATATGTGAGTCGAACGGTCGAGAAACAGTCTAAAATTAGTTATGTTCACCCTTCGTTAGACACTCTGTTGCAGAGTAGTCACGTAGATGTAGATTTAGCACTGACTGTCATACTGTCGTACCTCCTCGGGTGTAATAGGAAGATGTAATGACGCTGTGAAAGGTCCACGCATTGCACCGAAGTACTCTCCGGCCGTCCAGTTGAGGTCACCACAAAGAAAATCCATGACATGTTAATGCGAGACCATCGAATAAAAATTGTGAGACTGCTGACAATGTAGGCATGGCAACTGAGCGAATGCATAATATCCTGCACGAAAATCTGGCTATGAAGGAGCTGTGTGAAAAGTGGGTGGTGCGATTGCTCACAGTCGACCAAAAGCGGATCTGCCACAACGTGTCAGCACAATGTCTGGCGACGTCTAATCGCAATTCGCAAAACATTTTGCGCCAATTTGTGACTGTTGATGAAACATGGACCCATTATTACACACTAGAGTAAAAATGGCAGTAAAAACAACGGACAAATGTTGGTGAAAGTACAGGAAGGAAGCCAAAGACCGTTTCGTCTACTGGTAACGTGGCGGCCTATGTTGTTTGGAATTCCCAATGAAACATTCACAGATTACTTGGAAAAAGGCAGAATCATAACTGGATGCTATTATGCTTCATTGTTGGATCGCTTGTAACTTGCGTTTCCTGGAAAAAGACCAAGATTGGTTGGCACGCAAAAGAATGGTCTTTGACCAGGATAATGCACCATCGCACACATTTGCGATAACAACGGCGGAAGTGCATGAACTGCCTCTGAATTGATTCCTCATCCACGCTATTCACCAGATTTCTTCCTGTTCCGTAGCTTGAAGCTTTATCTTGCTGGGAAGAAATTTTCATTAAATTAGGGAGTGATACTTGCAGTCAACGAGTATGTTGCAGTGTTTAACAGCACCTATTTTTCCGATGGGGTGAAAAAACTGGAGTATCGCTGGAACAAGTGTATTTCTATCAAAGGGGACCATGTCGAGTAGTAACGTGACTTGTTAACACAGCAAACAGTTTTTCTTGCTTTTTCACCTTCACGAAGATATGCAAATATTTTAATGTGTTATTTTACAAGTAAATCTAAAGAAAGAAAGTTCATATAAATATAGGTCCACAAATGTTTAGTTACGGAGTTACGGCTAATAAAAGGTTTTGCATGAAATTTAGCATCACAGAATGCCTTACCTCCTCCGTTTGTTCCTGTGAGCGACAACTTCTGGGCCTTCCGGGCGATTTCAGCAGAAGTGCATACTTCCTGTTGCTTCATTGTCACACGTGACCTGATTGCATGTTCAGACGGTACAGGATTTTTCCTACCAATGCTGAAATAAAGACGGGATTCCCGTCTAGCAGCAGCAACACAGGTATCGTTTTTGTAAAAGGCTTACACTCCAACAACACGTTCGTGCCTGCTCTAGCGCTCCATTCCACCAAATGGCGTGCCTACAAGAAACATATGACAAGCATTCAGTATTGCGAATAATAACCATTCCATTTTTAGAGACTAAATAAAACAGCTTATTTTTCTGCAGCACCCTGTACTATACGTGAAAAAAGAAAAGAAATGCAGAAAGAAACAAAACTTTTATATTTGTTGATGACACTATTGTACTGGAACCTCCCGCCGGAGGTTCGAGTTCTCCCTCGGGCATGGATGTGCGTGTTGTCTTTAGCGTAAGTTAGTTTAAGTAATGTGTAAGTGTAGGAACCGATGACCTTAGCAGTTTGGTCCCATAGGAATTCACAAACATTTGAGCATTTTTTTTGCTGGAACTCTGCCCTAATGTTGAAGCAGCAAGGATTACCGTAACCGTATTCGTAATGAAACTTCAGTTTCACTCCAGAACTGACTGGGTGCTGTGTGATGTCCTCAGGTTAGTTAGGTTTAAGTAGTTCTAAGTTCTAGGGGACTGATGACCATAGATGTTAAGTCCCATAGTGCTCAGAGCCATTTGAACCATTTTTGAACCACTCCAGAACTGCAAGGGTTGGCAGCTCTGTGTACCCAGTTTTACACCCTGTGTGCACCCAAATTATCTACTATTTAATATTATAATATGTATCATGGGTGTCCGAAAAGTCTTTCCCTGATTACATAAACTGATAACTCAGGCTAGAAGTAAGATACAAATGTGAAACTGGTGTCTAATTGTTAACAAACTATCAAAGTTTTTTTCACACATCAGTAAACTTCGACATGAGCAACCTTGGTAGCATGTAGCACATCTAGGCGATATTCAGTTTCCGTCCACACATTACCCAACATCACTCCGAGGGATCGGTTCAACGACTGTGGTTATCCGTTGCCGCAGGGTTTCAAGACCTGGTACACGTGTTCGGTAGACCTCGTCCTTGACATAACCCCATAAAATGGGGTTATGTCAGGAGAGCGTGGAGGCCAAACCGTTGGCCCATCACGATCAATCCATCGCCCAGGAAAGGTCATATCGAGATAGGCACGGACGTCCAAACCCCAATGAGGCGGTGCACCGTCTTGCTGAAACAAGACATCTGGATGAGGAACAGCATACAGTTGCAACATGTCCAGATACACTGTAGATGTGATGGTAGCCTCAGCGAAGATGAATGGCCCGATAATTCGATCGTGTAATAGCGCACACCAAACATTCACCTTTGGACTGCCTCTGGTGCACTCCATGACCTCGCTTGGGGGTTGTGAACCCCAAATGCGCACATTATGGCGATTCACTACTCCACTGACAAAAAAGGTCGCTTCGTCGGAAAAGGCAATTCGTCTGAGATAACCATCACCGTCCTCAATACGTGATAGCATTTCGACCGCAAAGTCATATCGACGTGTACTGTCATTGGGCAACAATGGAAGTGGAAGTTTTCTGATGTGTGAAAAAAGCTTTGATAGTTTGTAAACAATTAGACATCAGTTTCATATTTGTATCTTACTTCTAGGCTGAGTTATCAATGTATGTAATCAGGGAAAGACTTTTCGGACATCCTGTATTTTTGCTGCTATGCCGTATACGCACTAAAGTAAATATTTGTTATTTCATGTGGTTCCTGTTGCTGCAATTTTAATGACCAGCAATGTACACTCCTGGAAATGGAAAAAAGAACACATTGACACCGGTGTGTCACACCCACCATACTTGCTCCGGACACTGCGAGAGGGCTGTACAAGCAATGATCACACGCACGGCACAGCGGACACACCAGGAACCGCGGTGTTGGCCGTCGAATGGCGCTAGCTGCGCAGCATTTGTGCACCGCCGCCGTCAGTGTCAGCCAGTTTGCCGTGGAATACGGAGCTCCATCGCAGTCTTTAACACTGGTAGCATGCCGCGACAGCGTGGACGTGAACCGTATGTGTAGTTGACGGACTTTGAGCGAGGGCGTATAGTGGGCATGCGGGAGGCCGGGTGGACGTACCGCCGAATTGCTCAACACGTGGGGCGTGAGGTCTCCACAGTACATCGATGTTGTCGCCAGTGGTCGGCGGAAGGTTCACGTGCCCGTCGACCTGGGACCGGACCGCAGCGACGCACGGATGCACGCCAAGACCGTAGGATCCTACGCAGTGCCGTAGGGGACCGCACCGCCACTTCCCAGCAAATTAGGGACACTGTTGCTCCTGGGGTATCGGCGAGGACCATTCGCAACCGTCTCCATGAAGCTGGGCTACGGTCCCGCACACCGTTAGGCCGTCTTCCGCTCACGCCCCAACATCGCGCAGCCCGCCTCCAGTGGCGTCGCGACAGGCGTGAATGGAGGGACGAATGGAGACGTGTCGTCTTCAGCGATGAGAGTCGCTTCTGCCTTGGTGCCAATGATGGTCGTATGCGTGTTTGGCGCCGTGCAGGTGAGCGCCACAATCAGGACTGCATAAGACCGAGGCACACAGGGCCAACACCCGGCATCACGGTGTGGGGAGCGATCTCCTACACTGGCCGTACACCACTGGTGATCGTCGAGGGGACACTGAATAGTGCACGGTACATCCAAACCGTCATCGAACCCATCGTTCTACCATTCCTAGACCGGCAAGGGAACTTGCTGTTCCAACAGGACAATGCACGTCCGCATGTATCCCGTGCCACCCAACGTGCTCTAGAAGGTGTAAGTCAACTACCCTGGCCAGCAAGATCTCCAGATCTGTCCCCCATTGAGCATGTTTAGGACTGGATGAAGCGTCGTCTCACGCGGTCTGCACGTCCAGCACGAACGCTGGTCCAACTGAGGCGCCAGGTGGAAATGGCATGGCAAGCCGTTCCACAGGACTACATCCAGCATCTCTACGATCGTCTCCATGGGAGAATAGCAGCCTGCATTGCTGCGAAAGGTGGATATACACTGTACTAGTGCCGACATTGTGCATGCTCTGTTGCCTGTGTCTATGTGCCTGTGGTTCTGTCAGTGTGATCATGTGATGTATCTGACCCCAGGAATGTGTCAATAAAGTTTCCCCTTCCTGGGACAATGAATTCACGGTGTTCTTATTTCAATTTCCAGGAGTGTATATTCGATAGTTGAGAGAAGTGTGACTGAGGTGACAAATGTCATGGGATAGCAATATGCACATATGCAGATGGCGGTAGTATCGCGTACACGAAGTATAGGAGGGCAGTGCAATAGCGGAGCTGCCATTTGTACTCAGGTGATTCATCTGAAAAGGTTTCCGGCGTGATTATGGTCGCAGGACGGGAATTAACAGACTTCGTGCCCGCAATGATACTTTGAGCTAGACTCATCGGACATACCATTTCGGAAACTGTTAGGGAACTCAATGTTCTGAGATCCGCAGCATCAAAAGTGTGTTGAGAATACCAAATTTCAAGCATCACCTCTCACCACGGACAACGCAGTGGCCGAATGCCGCACAACGATCGAGAGCAGCGCCATGTGGATAGAGTTGTCAGTGCTAACAGACAAACAACACTGCGTGAAATAACCCTAGAAATCAGAATTGGACGCACGGCGAAATGTATCCATTAAAACAGCACGACAAAACTTTGTGTTAACGGGCTGTGGCAGCAGACGACCGACCCAAGTGCCTTTGCTAACAGCGCATCGCCTGCAGCGCCTCTCCTGGGCTTATGATCACATCGGTTGGACCCTAGACTACTCGAAAACCGTGGCCTGGTCAGATGAACTCCGATTACAGTTGGTAAGAGCTGATAGTAGGGTTCGAGTGTGGCGCAGACCCGACGAAGCCATGGACCCAAGTTGTCACCACGGCACTGTCAAGCTGGTGATGGCTCCATAATGCCGTGTGTTTACACTGAATGGACTTGATCCTCAGGTCCAACTGAACCGATCGTTGACTGGAGATGGTACTGTTCGGCTACTTGGAGACCGTTTGCAGCCATTCGCAGACTTCATGTTCCCAAACAACGATGGAATTTTTATGGATGAAAATGTGCCATGTCAACGGGCCACAATTTTCGCGATTGGTTTCAAGAACGTTCTCAACAAATCGAGGGAATTACTTGGCCATCCCGATCTCCTGACGTGAATCCTATCGAACGTTTATGGAACATATTCGAGAGGTCAGTTCATGCACAAAACCTCGCACCACCAATACTTTCGCAGTTATGGAAGGCTGTAGAAGCAGCATGGCTCAGTATTTCTCATGGAACTTCCAACGACTTGTTGAGTCCATCCCACGTCGAGTTGCTGCACTACACTGGGCAAAAGCAGATCCGACAATATCACGAGGTATCCCATTGAAACTTCTTTATTTAAATGTATCTGTACTTAAATTCCTGAATGACTGAGACCCACAATATCACAGCGCAACGCAATCTGATTGCTTAAAAAAAAAAACTGACCTCAAACAATTAATAAAAAAATGGCCCTGACTAAAAAGAAATTTTAACAACAACCTATACATTTCATTAAGCACTCACGTCACAAAAATCTTTATTACGCGAACTACTGCAATACAGCGAGCGCCAGTACTGCCAGTTAAATAAAAGATTCTAGCTACTAAAGCCACTACATACTAATAGGCATATGGTTAGCAAAGGAAAGACTTCGTTGCAAACCAAATAATGTATTTTTTACCTTAATAATGTGACAGATATATAATCATGAATAATTTTCAATTTCCTAGTCGGATACTTCCAGATCGTTAGCTTACGCTAACACTTCAGAGCTCTACCCTCCACCAATGCTAACTTCTCACATTTAACATCCATCACTGCTGGCTGTTCACCTCCAACTGCCCAAAAGTACTTCCATCACTGCTGGAGACTAACTTCCAACTGCCCAACACTACTGGCGATTAACTTCCTACGAGTCCAACCAGCCACCGAGTCTCTTACAAAGAAAGCGCAGTCAGAGATCCAATGCCAAGCGCTACACAGCACTGCCAACACAGAAGCAGCCCACTTACACCATGACTTTTGCGACCTTAGCAGAGAAGTTAAATAGTTTCATGGAATGAAAGTATTGCTGCAAGCAGATGAAAAGGTTGGTTACATTTCACGGTTCCAAGTCACATCCAGAATTCCGCTAAACAGGACGTCATTCAGAGTTTCCTACTTTTCTCTAAAAATATTTGGATGGTATCTAAGGTGAAAAAAATATGATTTCCAGATGATGAAAGCCGTTGGAAAGGCTGAAAAATCTTACCTAAGGAACGAGGAAGAAAACCAAGTTCACACAAAATTTTAGAGAATTTTGGAATGAACTGAGAATGAACGGAACTGTAGGCGATTTATATTCATCGAAAGTTATTTACGAGCTGTAAACGTGCCTTTGGTAATAGAACAGTTTAAACTTGGCGTGGAAAGGATATCCAACTTAATTCAGATAAAATAATACAATTCAAGAGGCTTCAAAGTATACTCCTGAGCAATGTAATCAGAACACGATCTCAATTTAATGGTGGCAGTAAATATTGTTCGAACTGTTGGCTTTTTCCAACAGCGCTGGGCATATGAGCACGGCCACAGGACACTTACGTGCTGCAGAGAGAGATAAACAAACAACCAGATAGTATCTACCTCAAAAACTCATATTTAAGGAGAGAGAAGAATGTTAATTGCAATATTTGTGCAGTGATGACTAATTACCTTATTTTCTTTTGTTTGTGTACGCTGTTATTCAGTGGAGTAATCCATTGCTTTACAGATGTCAGTGGACAATTTGCAGTAGGATTTCGGAGCATATACTGTACTCGAACAGTATGAATCACATTGAAGAAAGTGACTTATTGATACATAACCAACACGGATTCAGAAAATATCGTTCTTGTGCAACGCAGTTAGCTCTTTATTCCCATCAAGTAATGAGTGCTGTCGACAAGGGATCTCAGATCGATTCCATATTCCTAGGTTTCCAGAAGGCTTTTGATACCGTTCCTCACAAGCGACTATTAGTCAAATTGCGTGCATGTGATCGTCTCAGTAGTGTGACTGGATTGGTGATTTCCTCTCAGAGAGGTCACACACAGCTTGCAGTGAAAGACGTAAATCATCGAGTAGAGCAGAAGTGATATCTGGCGTTCCGCAAGGTAGTGTCATAGGCCGTATGCTATTCCTAATTTACATAAATGATCTAGGTGATAATCTGAGCAGCCCCCTTAGAGTGTTTGCAGATGACGCTGTAATTTACCGTCTAGTAAAATCATCAGACGATCAATTACAATTACAAAATGATTTAGGGTAAATTTCTGTATGGTGCAAAAAGTGGCAATTGGCAGTAAACAAAGAAAAGTGCGAGGTCATCCACATGGGTACTAAAAGAAATCCGATAAATTTTGGATATACGATAAATCTCACAAATCCAAAGGCTGTCAATTCGACTAAATACCTAGGAGTTACAATTACGAGCAACTTAAATTGGAAACACCACATACACAATATTGTGGGGAAGGTGAAACAAAGACTGCGCTTTGTTGGTCACTCAGAAGATGTGACAAACCCACGAAAGAGACAGCCTACATTATACTTGTCCGTCCTCTGCTGGATTATTGGTGCGCGGTGTGGAATCCTTACCAGGTAGGATTGACGGAGGACATCGAAAAGGTGCAGAAAAGGGCAGCTCGTTTCGTGTTATCGGGCAATAGGGGTGAGAGTGTCACTGATATGATATGCGAGTTGCGGTGGCAGTCACTGAAACAAAGGCGGTTTTCTTTGCGGCGAGATCTATTTACGAAATTTCAATCACCAACTTTCTCTTTCGAATGCGAAAATATTTTATGACACCCACCTACGTAGAGAGAAATGATCCTCATAATAAAATAAGAGAAATCAGAGCTCGAACGGAAAGATTTAGGTGTTCCTTTTTCCCACGCGCCATTCGAGAGTGGAATGGTAGAGTAGTAGTATGAAAATGGTTCGATGAACCCACTTCCAGGCACTTAAGTGTGAATTGCAGAGTAACCATGTAGATGAAGATGCAGATGGAGAATAAGATCATCGCGTTGTGGCCAATCTAGCATTTTCACAACGAAAGAAAGAGCTAAGCTTTTTTTTAATTTTATGGATACTTGTTTGCTACCAATGGGAGATCTGTCATTTGTTTGATATGGTCCATGCTTTCCTGTCCTGTGCCAACATCCTGATTAGGTGCGTCTGCTGCACTCATCTTACTCAGTAATCTTATCTACTTGTTTTCTGTTTTCCCCTCAATTTTAATCTTCTATTGCCTCTGTCTTTGTCGAAATATCTAGCGCTTACTTTTTAATGCTTCTGGACATGTCTATCAATGCAGACTATAAGTTAAAGTCCCCAGCCGCGTGTTTTTGTCTGTATGTGAAAGCTAATCTCAGCAACTACCTAGAGATTTTGACACTAACAGATAGGGTGATTCACGGGACATGTTTGTGTGTACACAGTGTCTCCCATTTCCGTTAAGAGTATTGCTGCCAAAAATAAGTCATGGATTATGTTCACAAAATCACCGTGTTTATTCATATTTATTTATATCTCTCTGAATCAGCACACAGCTGAAATGGTTTTAAAGGTGTTTTGAAACCGACACTGTAGTTCCTTCTTGGATTTGCTTTTAGCACTGCAGTATATTTAATTGCGTCGTAACGGTGTACTTTCATTGCCAACTTCGATTTGGGGAACAACCAGACGTCGGCTAGGGCTAGGGCTACATCTACATCTACATCTACATTTATACTCCGCAAGCCACCCAACGGTGTGTGGCGGAGGGTACTTTACGTGCCACTGTCATTACCTCCCTTTCCTGTTCCAGTCGCGTATGGTTCGCGGCAAGAACGACTGTCTGAAAGCCTCTGTGCGCGCTCTAATCTCTCTAATTTTACATTCGTGATCTCCTCGGGAGGTATAAGTAGGGGGAAGCAATATATTCGATACCTCATCCAGAAACGCACCCTCTCGAAACCTGGCGAGCAAGCTACACCGCGATGCAGAGCGCCTCTCTTGCAGAGTCTGCCACTTGAGTTTGTTAAACATCTCCGTAACGCTATCACGGTTACCAAATAACCCTGTGACGAAACGCGCCGTTCTTCTTTGGATCTTCTCTATCTCCTCCGTCAACCCGATCTGGTGCGGATCCCACACTGATGAGCAATACTCGAGTATAGGTCGAACGAGTGTTTTGTAAGCCACCTCCTTTGTTGATGGACTACATTTTCTAAGGACTCTCCCAATGAATCTCAACCTGGTACCCGCCTTACCAACAATTAATTTTATATGATCATTCCACTTCAAATCGTTCCGCACGCGTACTCCCAGATATTTTACAGAAGTAACTGCTACCAGTGTTTGTTCCGCTATCATATAATCATACAATAAAGGATCCTTCTTTCTATGTATTCTCAATACATTACATTTGTCTATGTTAAGGGTCAGTTGCCACTCCCTGCACCAAGTGCCTATCCGCTGCAGATCTTCCTGCATTTCGCTACAATTTTCTAATGCTGCAACTTCTCTGTATACTACAGCATCATCCGCGAAAAGCCGCATGGAACTTCCGACACTATCTACTAGGTCATTTATATATATTGTGAAAAGCAATGGTCCCATAACACTCCCCTGTGGCACGCCAGAGGTTACTTTGACGTCTGTAGACGTCTCTCGGTTGAATAGCGCGGGTGATCCAGAACTGTGACCCTATCGCGGCTTAAAACTCGCGCACTATCTTCGCTTTGTGAGCTGGGGCGACCAGGATCCTGACTCAAAATATTCGGGTCGAATTCGACGCCCACAAACGATATAGGACGCCGAAATATTACTCTGAATTAACAATGTGCTCGTTTGGCCCAAACTTCTTGTGAATGATTCCTTTGGAATCTTTGCTTTGTCTTTACACGACTCTAAGGCAAGTGCACTTCCTTTGGTTTCGGGATCTGTGTGCTCAGCCACGTTGCACTCCATCACTTTGTAAGAGGCTCGTGCTGGAAAATCACGCCTCGTCATCAGTTACAATCGATTTCGTGGAATCAATATCACTTTGGGCTGCCTATAACAGTTCTTTGCAGTGTTGGACTTCGCCGTGTCTTTCGTCTGAAAGTGCATGCGGCACAAGCCGCACACAGACTTTCCTTTTGCCTAAATTCTCAGTCAAAATTCTGTACACAAGTGTTCCCAGTATTCTTGAGAGCTTCTCGATGAGATTTGCAAACACACATCTACCTAATGCGATGATTTCGGAGATTTTGTTGAACATTTTTCTCTGTACGACTTCTTCGCGGCTTTGATGCTCGTGGCGCGTCCTTTAATGTCCTTCCTGCCATCGCGAGAAAGAGCATACCACCGAAAAACATTTGAACGGATTAAGGCAGTCATTACCGTTAACACTTTTTACCTTAGCAAACGTTTCACTGCCTGACTTATCACAAAACTCGATGTTGACTCACTGCTCCACCGCCTTTTTCCGATGAGTGTCAGACACATTCTGTTTACTGTTACATGCGCGGCCAGACGCTTGGTGCAGCGATGCTAGCGCTCTGACCTACACAGCTGTTGTTGAAACTACAGGGAACTTAGCGCCGCAACCCGCCACGAGGTAGCATTGCAGTCTGGAATTTCACACAAATAGTCAGAACGGAACAGGGACAGAAGGTGTCTTATTGAAGCTACGTACTGATCAGCGGCAGAGGAGGCAGAAGAGGTAGCACACATTTGTCCCCTATCTGCATAGAGAGTGCGATAGGGGATGGGACAGCACTAGTTGTGGGAGGGTTCCCTTTTGAACAGCCACGCGTTGTGGGGGAGGTGCAATTATGACAGACGTAGCCTTTGCTCAAAGCATCTATCACATAAATTCTAAGCCACAGCTAAATCGATCACATTACAGAGTAGCGAACCCGGCATTGCTTCGCAATTGCCAAATATGTATGGGAATTACATTATAAACGTCCTAATCTCCTCCTTCCCCCTCTCTCTGCCCGTTTTCGCCCCCTCCCCCACTCTGCCCATCTCCTGTTTCCTCTCCCTGACCTTGAACTTTGTTTATTGTGATTGCAAACGAAGCCTTGATTGGGAAATGGAGATACTTAAAACGAATGGGTAAATCGATTAGAATTATTAATATAAGGGATACAGAAGTGACCTCACCATCTGCTAGATCTTTGAGGATAGTGGCTGCAAAGGCAGAATTTCTCATAGTTTTAATCTGTGAATGGGTAGGACTGTAAAGTCTCAGAGGATTCAGATTCCATAGTAGTATTCTAGTCAAAAGTCGATAAGCTATAAATATAATTTTCCTGTTTCCTCTTGAAACTGACTGTGACGAGGAAAAAGCAGCACACTATTGTGTATACAATTTTTCTTTAAAATTGTATAGAAGGAGATAGAATATATGTGGAAGAATCAATTTATCTAATGGTTTAAACGTTTTTCTAAATTAAACTTTACTGCGAAAATAAAACGAAACAGCACATTTTCAAAGCACAATATTTTCTTTCTCACATTGGTTTTAATAGAAAATCTGTAAATGTTGTTTAAAAAAATATAGTCTATGTCTGTCTGAATGTTAGAAGAATATCATATGACAATTCCAAGTAAAACAGTTAAAAATATTAAGAGATTTTTGCTAACAACTTTTCCATTTTAGATATTACATATATATTTTATTTCCCATATATACTTACAAAATATGTAGCCTATAACCTCCAAAAGTTTCTTAGGGTATCGTATAGAAATAGGAAATAAATTAGTGAAGAACTTTTCGAGATTTGTTCTTACAACATTTCCGCTTTGTGTATTATGAATACATTTATGTTACCATATATCTTAAAGAAATATGTATCCTATGTCCATCCGAAAGTATACCAGACTATCATCTAAAAATTTGAACCAAATCGGTTACGAACTTTTCGAGATTTCTGCTGAGAACTTTTCCTCTTTATGTATTTTAAATATTTATACACCTCAGATACTGAAAGATATGTAGCCCATGTCCATGAGCGCGTTTATTAGAGTATTGCGTATAAATATGACCTAAATCGGTCAATAACTTTTAGAGATTTTTGCTAACAACATTTCCCCTTTATCTATTAGATATTTATTTATGCACCATACATATTAAAAAATATGCGACCTATCTTTGTTTGAACGTTTATTAGAGTATTGTCAAAAATTTTAAGTAAACTGGCCAAGAACCATTTGAGATTTTTTGATAACGACGTTAAATTACGACTTGTCTCCACATATATTAAAAAACATGTAGACTATATCTGTCCTAACATTTATTAGAGTATCGTGTAAAAATTTGAAGTAAAGAACTTTTTGAGGCTTTTGGTAACAAGATTGAACTACAATTTATCTTCATAAAGTAGTATAGATTAAGCCGGTACAATCAATAATTCGACAAATACAAAATTTCAAAGTAACTTCATCAAGCACAATAACGGAGCTACTGGGGAATTTTGGTGATTTTCAGGGAGCAGCCAAGATTGACCGTAATCTATATATAATCTACACCTGTCGCAGCACAGAAAAGATGAATAAGCTCCCCTTAAAAGACTCAGACATGAAGATGGGGAACCAGCTGCCTCAATCCTCTTTCGACCTTCCTCACCAAAAATTTTGGCATACGAACGTATTCGCGCTCTTTTAGCACAGAACATTCTAAATACTTTTAACCAGTCTCTCTGTGTAGTGAAGCCCTCATATTCACCGCCACTGTCTCCCATATATCGTTTATCTCCAACTGGAGCTTTCTCCTGTCTGTCTCTCTCACTGCCACTGTCTTCATACCTTTCTCTCACTCTTCCTTACAACTGACTCCTTCAGTGCCACTTTCAGTGTCCCTCTGCCCATTCCCATTGTACAGGGTGATTCAAAAAGAATACCACAACTTTAAAAATGTGTATTTAATGAAAGAAACATAATATAACCTTCTGTTAAACATCATTACAAAGAGTATTTAAAAAGGTTTTTTTTTCACTCAAAAACTAGTTCAGAGATGTTCAATATGGCCCCCTCCAGACACTCGAGCAATATCAACCCGATACTCCAACTCGTTCCATACTCTCTGTAGCATATCAGGTGTAACAGTTTGGATAGCTGCTGTTATTTCTCGTTTCAAATCATCAATGGTGGCTGGGAGAGGTGGCTGAAACACCATATCCTTAACATACCCCCATAAGAAAAAATCGCAGGGGGTAAGAACAGGGCTTCTTGGAGGCCAGTGATGAAGTGCTCTGTCACGGGCTGCCTGGCGGCCGATCCATCGCCTCGGGTAGTTGACTGTTTATACCAACGTTTAATACACCACCTATCAGGAGGTTTAACACCATACGTCGTTCGAAATGCACGCTGAACAACTGTCGTCGATTCACTTCTGCCGTACTCAATAACACAAAAAGCTTTCTGTTGAGCGGTCGCCATCTTAGCATCAACTGACGCTGACGCCTAGTCAACAGCGCCTCAAGCGAACAAATGTACAACTAAATGAAACTTTATAGCTCCCTTAATTCGCCGACAGATAGTGCTTAGCTCTGCCTTTTGTCGTTGCAGAGTTTTAAATTCCTAAAGTTGTGGTATTCTTTTTGAATCACCCTGTATTTGTCCCGTACTTTTTCTCTCCCATTACCACTGCCTCTTTCTTTCTCCCTTCCACTCTGCTGTCTTTCCCTTCAGCCATCATTGTCTCCTCTCCACACTTGTTCTTGGGGATCGTATTCGCCTTTTTTGTGCTCCGACTCGAGCATTTTTCGGCTGATTGCCTTACTTTTCCTGTTACAGTAAGGTGAGCTACCTATATAAAACGAATTCTGTACATCAGTAAAGTTTTGACGGTTTATTTACATGCTTTGGCACATATAAACAACAAATAAACATTCATAATATAACACAAAATCGTCTCCTATTCTTTGCAAGTTCACTTGGTACTACTTTACATAAAAATGCACACCAAGCTGGTGGTAGCTCCATAATGGTGTGGGCTGTGTTTACATGGAATGGACTGGGTCCTCAGGTCCAACAGAACCGATCAGTGACTGGAAATGGTTGAGTTCGGCTACTTAGAGACCATTTGCAGCCATTCATGGACTTCATGTTCCCAAACAACGATGGAACTTGTATGGACGAAGATGTGCTATGTTACCGGGCCACAATTATTCAGATTGGTTTGAAGAACATTCTGAGTAATTCGAGCGAATGATATGGCCACGCAAGTCCCTCGACATGAATCCCATCGAACATTTACGGGACACAATCGAGAGATCAGTTCGTACACAAAATATTGCACCGGCAACACCTTCGCATATACCGACGGCTGGCTGTGGAGATCAATAATACTCGCGCTGAAGTAGGTATTACTGAGCTTCATTTGCTTAGCGGTAACCCTGATGCTTCCCTGTGTATTTTGTTAGCGTGAGTACTGTAGGAAGTGTAGCACAGCTAATCGCTTTGTTTAGATTGTTACGAACTCCATAATGCCCAAACAGTGTAGCACAGCTAATAGGTTCTTTATTCGCTTTGTTTAGATTGTTACGAACCCCAAAATGCCCAAACGGCACTGCATTTCTAAATCGGAATTTCCGGACGAGGCAAAATGGACACTTTAATCTCACTTTTCAATGTCTTAACCACCGCTCTCTCTCTCTCTCTCTCTCTCGGTCGATGGGGATCTTGTATCCTGTCACTTTCCACTCACACATGGTCACTAAACAGTGCGCAAGTAAACAAGTAGAAATCATTCCAGGAAAGGTTAGAGAGGAGCACACTCGGCGTTTCTCTGAGAGACCGTTTATGGAGTACTTCCGTACGGCAAAGAATTTAAGGACGTGGAGTCCATCATGAGATCTGAGTCAAGAATAGTGGCGCGTGCAATATGGGACCAAGATGCATCACAGCAGGTAAACTGTTTGGCACCTGAGTGATGTAAAGCAAAGGAACGGAAGCCAAACATTTAGGTGATGGACGGCTATGGGACACAAGGACACAAACACAGGCTGTGGTTTTATCTCTCTAGGGAGTATTCCTAGGGCCTTTCATAAAGTTACAACGTACTGTTATTTAGCCTCCAAATATGGACAGAAAAGTAACAGGGAACTTCATTTCATCAGCCATTTGGCAGGAAATAGGGGAGACCTCCTAATATCGTGTCTGAGGTCCTATTGCCCAACATAGTGCTGCAACGCGACCTGGCATGGACTCAACACTTCGTTGGAAGCCCCCTGAAAAAATACTGAGACATGCCCGCTAGATAGCGCTGCCATAGGTCAAACGGATATCAACTCCGTTTTTTTTAAAATAGGAACCCCTATTTTTTTATTACATATTCGTGTAGTACGTAAAGAAATATGAACTTTTTAGTTGGACCACATTCCTCGCTTTGTGTTAGATGGCGCTGTAATACTCACAAACATATGGCTCACAATTTTAGACGAACAGCTGGTAACAGGTAGGTTTTTTAAAATTAAAATACAGAACGTAGGTACGTTTGAACATTTTATTTCGGTTGTTCCAATGTGATATAAGTACCTTTGTGAACTTATCATTTCTGAGAACCCATGCTGTTACAGCGTGATTACCTGTAAAAACCACATTAATGCAATAAATGCTCAAAATGATGTCCGTCAACCTCAGTTCATTTGGCAATACGTGTAACGACATTCCTCTCAACAGCGAGTAGTTCGCCTTCCGTAATGTTCGCACATGCATTGACAATGCGCTGACACATGTCAGGCGTTGTCGGTGGATCACGATAGCAAATATCCTTCAACTTTCCCCACAGAAAGAAATCCGGGGACGTCAGATCCGGTGAACGGGCGGGCCATGGTATGGTGCTTCGACGACCAATCCACCTGTCATGAAATATGCTATTCAATACCGCTTCAACCGCACGCGAGCTATGTGCCGGACATCCATCATGTTGGAAGAACATCGCCATTCTGTCATGCAGTGAAACATCTTGTAGTAACATCGGTAGAACATTACGTAGGAAATCAGCATACATTGCACCATTTAGATTGCCATCGATAAAATGGGGGCCATTAACCCGCCAAGGTCGCTGATGTTCCACTTGTCGCAGCCATTGTAGATTTTCCGTTACCCAATAGTGCATATTATACCGGTTTACGTTACCGCTGTTAGTGAATGACGCTTCGTCGCTAAACAGAACGCGTGCAAAAAATCTGTCATCGTCCCATAATTTCTCTCGTGCCCAGTGGCAGAACTGTACACGACGTTCAAAGTCGTCGCCATGCAATTCCTGGCGCATAGAAGTATGGTACGGGTGCAATCGATGTTGATGTAGCATTCTCAACACCGACGTTTTTGAGATTCCCGATTCTCGCGCAATTTGTCTGCTACTGATGTGCGGATTAGCCGCGACAGCAGCTAAACACCTACTTGGGCATCATCATTTGTGGCAGGTGGTGTTTGACGTTTCACATCTTACTGAACACTTTCTGTTTCCTTAAATAACGTGACTATCCGGCGAACTGTCCGGAGACTTGGATGATGTCGTCCAGGATACCGAGCAGCATACATAGCACACGCCCCTTGGGCATTTTGATCACAATAGACATACATCAATACGATATCGACCTTTTCCGCAATTGGTAAACGGTCCATTTTAACACTGGTAATGCACCACGAAGCAAATACCGTCCGCACTGGCGGAATGTTACGTGATACCACGTACTTACACGATTGTGACTATTACAGCGTCATCTATCACAACGTGAAAAAAGTGGTCCAATTAAAACATTCATATTTCTTTACGTACTACAGGAATATGTAGTAAAAATGGGGGTTCCTATTTAAAAAAACGCAGATGATATCCTTTTGACCTATGGCAGCGCCATCTAGCGGGCCAATCATAGCGTCATCTGGTTTCCCCCTTCAAGCTAGACGAGTTTCGTTCTTTGTAGTTTTTTCGTGTGATGCTTATTTCGTGAGATATTTGGCCCGGTCACTATCAATGGACCACACTGTATATTGATAAGCCGAAACATGACCGCCAGCTAAATAACTTGTTTGTCTGTCTTTGGAACGAAATACATCACATATTCTGCGTATCTGGGATCTGACAGTTTGCTGGTAGGTTTGTGGAGGTATGTGGCATTAGATGCCTACGCACAGGTCATGTAATTCGCGTAAAATAACGAACCGCTGATCTGCATACGCGGTGATGGCGCCCGATAGCGACCCAAATGGTTCCATACGATTTACATCAAGCGAATTTAGTCGCCGAGACATCAACGTGAGTTCACTGTAATGCTCCTCAAATCACTGTAGCATGGTTTTGCCTCCGGAACACGGACAAATGTACTGCTGATAGATGACATCGCCGTCGGGGAAGACATTAAGTATGAAGGGATGCAGGTGGTTCGCAGCTGTCAACACGTCTTCCATTATTACCATAGGTTTCATGCAAGCTCTGGAGAATGTCTTCCATAGCATAATACTGCTCCCACCAACCTGCGTCCGTGGCGCGCTGCACTTTTCGAGCCTCCGTTCACCCGGCGTTTGTGGAGACGACTATCGACGTAGTGTAGCAGAAATGTGATGCACCCGGAGAGCCGACACGTTTCGATTGATCGAAGGTCGAATCCCGATGGTCACGTGCCCACTGCAATCGTAACAGAAGATGTCGTTGGGTCAACATGTGAACACGTTGGGGTAGTCTGCTGCGGAGCTCCTAGTTCAACAGTGTGCGATGAGCTGCATGCTCCGAAACGCTTGTGCGTGCACCAGAGATGCCACATGTCAGCATCTATCCACTTTACAGAACAGACAAGCCTCCAAACCCTACGTTCCTGTGAAGAGCCGTTGACGTCCAGCCATTTAGCGCCTAGTGGTAGGTTCAGTGCCCTTCCTCTTTCCGTAGATGCTCACGACAGTAGCACGTGGACATTCGACGAGCTGTGCGCCTCCGTAGCGTAGCGGTAGCGTTACCGCCCACCACGCAGGGGGCCCGGGCTCGATTCCCGGCAGGGGACTGGGTGTTGTGTGTCCGTCATCATCATTTTCATCATCATTGACCAGCAAGTCGCCGAAGTGGCGTCTACTATAAAGGACTTGCAATACGGCGGCCGAAACAAGTAGGACGTGCTATATCTCAAGCAGTTTACTGGTCACTCTGGCGTCACGAAATTTTTAAAGTGCGTGCAACAGTTTGTGTCTTGGACCCGTCACATGGAGGTCTCGGGCTAGTAGACTTTAGTCGCAAATGTGCAGCGCTGCTCGTGTACCGCACTGCTGAAATGCAGGCCGGCTTCCCCGATGGATCGACAGCAGCCCTGATGGAAACCTATCGGCCAGAATCTGAAAGCGCCCCAGTATCGGTGGCCAACATCCCTTACTGTATGTCCTTTGTACGAGAGTATGTCCTAAATAGAAGCTACGTCCTCCGCACGGCCACAGATTCACACAGGACAGCACGGCAACTCTATATTGAATTAATGGGACAACCTCCACTTAATAAATTGGAAGTTCGCCTACCTACTGTGAACTGGAAGCAAGTGTGGTCAAATATCAATAACAATATTCTGCCGTCCGATGTGTCTGCATTGTGGTACAAACTTGTCAACAACACACTGACCACCAATCAGCGTTTAGCCGATATTCAGCTTCTCGCCTCCCCCAACTGTGACAGGTGTGGCGTTCCTGACGCCAGAGAACACCGCCTGCAATGTCAAGCTGTTTCCGATGTGTGGAGGACTTGCCAGTTAATGGCGGCTCTCATCACGCGAACTACGCCGGCGCACGTCTCTGTTGATAGTGTCATTGTACCGGATTTTAAATATTTCCCGCGCGCAAAACACAATACTGCTGTGTGGTTGTTGGGCCACACTGTTTACGCCCTTATCGACCGGCAAATCCACGATGGATTCACCTTTTTGACTTACATTTGGGAAGAATATGCTAAGATCAAAAACAATGAAAAACACCATGAATACTTTGCCAATTTCTTATCAGCTGCATTGCATCATGCGTATGCGAAACAACTTTAAAATGTGTGCGAGCTCCTCTCAATTTCCGCCAATTGTCCATTTAGTATCGCAATTGAGCTTTGATAATTCATATACTGAATCTCATTCTTGGGTCTTACATGTTGGTCTAGCAAAAATAAGTCTAGATATATAGTTAGCGTCAGTTGATGAAATATAATCAGTCTCCATGTATCGGTCTATCTTTGTTATATGCCTACCTATAAACTAGTATATATATGATCATATTAGGGAAAAAAAGGAAAAAAAAACGAAGAAAGTTAGAGAGAAAGAGTAACTGAGTAATAGGATGCGGTTCCACTTGAAGAATTATTATAAAAGAAAAAAGGAATACACCGGTTCTCGTCCGATCACCGAAGTTAAGCAACATAAAAAAACAAAAATAAAAATAAAAAAAAGACTAAAGAAAGAAAAGGGGACTCCCGGCAAACAATGCCATACGATCATTCCCATTTCCGTTCGACCAGCTGCGTCATTTCCAAATACTCGTTCACAGGCTCTGCCTAATAATAATCTGCCTTTTGTCAGAGTCGTTATCTCAGCGGGTTTCCCCATTTGCAGCGAATATCTTCGCCCGTTCGTATGTGTTTCGCTTACATACTTTTTACCGCCTCACGTGCCCGCAAGGCCAGAAGGTAGCATCCAACACCACTGTGGGCAATGGTCATAATTTTTGGCTTATTAATGCATAAATCATCATTTTAGCGAAAAATGCATGTCTTCTTGTTTCTACATAATGCACGCAAAATTCCAGTTATCATTGCTAATATAAGTTGCTAATTATCGATATTTAATAAAAGACTATTAAATAAGGTTGTTTAAATTAAGCAAACATAACAAACTAAATTTTTTGTACAAAAATGAAAAGCAAAAGCTTTTTATTTGTACTATGTCCATAGTTTTACCAGAGATGTGGTTTCACACGAGCCAGGCTGATAAAGCGTCATGGAAACATGGACAACAATAAATTTCACAGCATCGAGCCCATCACACGAAAGCTCCATTTTTACAAATGCCACTGAATCGCTGCAGCATGAACCCAGCAGATTTGAGACCAAGTTAAGAGATTTGTCGCGAGAAATAACAAGACATTTAAGCTGTCGGACGTACTGGAACTAATACAGGAAGCTTTATCACATTTCATTACCGAAAGCTGGTGGGATACAGAACGGCAGAGTAAAAGAGGAGAAAAAAAGTGATGCTTGGTTGGCTTCGTGGATTCTGTTGATCATTGACTCGTTATCAACTCAACAGATGGGAGTTCAGGCACTGAAATGTATTTTTCGGATTCGGATGTGTAAGGAATTGAGAGGTTACCAGACGACTGACTTAAATGATACCTTCACTGGCTTCAGTATTTAACTATATGGTGAAATCCCTGTAGTACGCTTTTGCGTTACGCATATCTCGCACAGAAAAATTAACCTGCGGTTAACCTAGGAATTTTCATCGCTCTTGTTCTTAATTACAATACATGTTAGCTAAGACTGAGAGCATGTTATGCTTTCTGTCTGGTACCCAAATATGCGTGCGGTATTGCTGGAGTTTTGTCGATTCCATTCTGTTCCCCGCTGTGGTGGGCGAAATTTTACTGTTTCTGTGCTCGTCACTTTTTGCTGCAACCGCTCACATACTGCAGGTTACTTGGATCAGATAGCTAACCAGTGCTGCCCAAGATAAATGTGCCGGTTCTTCCCTATTGTCGCTCCGTCGATGTGCACGTAACGCACAGTATGAAATGTATCCTACTTGCCGTTCTTGACCGTACTTTGAAACAATTTGGCTACCGCTCCACGTGAAACGATATCCAATGAGATTCCAGCAAACACGGAAGAATACGTGGTGTAAAGAACTCCCGTACTTTCCAGTTGTAAATAACTTCTTTCTCGGTGTCAGGTTAAACATTTATCATAACGATCTAATAAACTGCCTTCGCCATTGTCGTCAGTCATTCGCCATCAATTGCAGGATAAAAGCAAGAGTGCTCCATGAATTTCAATATTCAGCTAAAAGCATCCATACTAATCCTGCATGTTTTGTGGTTTCATTTGCCCACTTTCCTTTACACTGTCATGTAAAGCATTTAGAAGTAAAAAATGTTCTTAAATATTTATTCACTAACTCGAACACCAAGTAATTTTACTCTTTTCGACAACGCAACGGTATTTTTCAGAACTATCAGTAGAGGGAAAAACTACATAACTGGCTGGAATCACAAGAACATTAACGATGGCAAAAATATGGTAATCAAAAAGTGCTGCAGTAGCATTTTCAACACACACATTGTCAGAATGGACTAGCTACCTCAAGAAGAACGAGTATTCTGTTAGTATTCCATGACTTTCGGTGCTGTGAGTGAGATAAATTGGCGCTGCAGTGTTCGTCTTTGGCCGCACGAGAGTAAAAAGTGTCACTAAATCATATAAGTACAAAATCTGTAGGTTTCGAATGTTTATACACATATAAAATTTGATTTCCGGGTTTTACTTTACATCTAGTAAGGGCGCTGTTCATGAGAATCTTCGTTTTTGTTTTTTTTAGAAAAGTAATGTAGCGCTTAAAAAACAGAGATTATGAAAAATGTGCCATACCAGATATAATTTTGGGCTTAATTTCCTTATTTCCTCGTCACTTTACATATGTGAATGGTGTGTCATGATGATAAGCAATTCATAATTAATCTTTCTTCCTGAATCTGCTTGTGACAGAATAAATATATTAAAAAAGTCTACTGCTGCTGTCAAAGACTATTTCCTGATTATTAGCAGCTATGTAGCTTGTTATGGTGTGTTGTCACGGAAGTGTTCGGTTCTAAACACGTGATAAATGACACGATTACCGCACACGTAAATTGTAAGACATGAAATACATTTACAGTCAAAATGAACACTTCTTCTTTGCTGTGACTGTGAGTCAGAGCGTAGCTACATGAACATACATTGATAAAATGTAATATCACATTTTATTCCGGAAATAGCTGTATCAGATACTCTGCTGTCTGAAAGAACCAAAGACGTACTTCTTGCGTAGGAAAAGCGAACATTATCATTGCTTTATCTTTGATTTTTACTATCTCTGTTGTTGAATTTAATGTCAATGAAACTGGTCTGATAAGGACAAAGGGAACCTATAATTGTGAATATTACGTATTACAACACGATAGTAAAAGCTGTATTCAAGGAATAAATTAACGAGTGGTCTTCTCTGATAAATAATTAGGTGAGCATCAAACATAAATATTACTCTTTCTAGTCATTCTAATTACTACAGACAGTTTCAGATACATTACGTCGACGTTAAGTTGGAGAGACAATGGAGAAATTGGTGAACGACCCTGCAAATAGACACAGCGTTTTTCTAACGGACCGAGGAAATCTGCCACAGTTCCTTATCACCATATTACCACACGACATAAGGCACGCACAAGGCGAGTTTAATTTCAATGGATCTTTCAATACGCCGTTTGAAAACCAAGATTACATGCTTTGAAAACCAAGAATACATGCTAATCTTGTCTATAAAAGCATAAAATACATTAAAAATAACAGTATAAGAACCAGTCTAACACAATAGACTTCCGTTGGTAACAAAGCTCGAAACACTGCACAACAGAAACTCTCTCTCTTATCTCTATTCGTTGAGTAGAAACTCTTCCCCGTAGCATTGTTCAAAGACAAAGTTCACAAACATATGCACGCTTGCAGATTAACTTGAAGAGTCTACCGGATTTTTTCTAAATTTCCGCTGGACACGCTGCTTGCTGTGGACTAGGCGTTGACGGAGAAGTAGCCTGGCAGAGAACTGACCTCGTGTCTGTGTGCCCGTGTGTTTTAAGACAGGCCGTCGACGGTGACGCAGAGAACTTTTGTGGGCGTCTCTTACTACTTCCATCTCATATTTTGAGGAATCAGCCTCAGTTGCAAAAATTTTCCGGTCTTTACCAGGTTTAGGCTCAATTAATCCATCCTTCTTCAGAAGCATAAAATTACTATAACATGCCAGAGTAATGCACAGTCAACATTAAAATTAATACCTACAGTACCGGGGTACCATATCGAATAAAACTACTTATTCGGCATGGCACTTTCTGTCGTAGGGGCGCTCAGCAAGCTCTTAACAATGTTGTTGTTGTTGTGGTCTTCAGTCCTGAGACTGGTTTAATGCAGCTCTCCATGCTACTCTATCCTGTGCAAGCTTCTTCATCTCCCAGTACCTACTACAACCTACATCCTTCTGAATCTGCTTAGTGTATTCATCTCTTGGTCTCCCCCTACGATTTTTACCCTCCACGCTGCCCTCCAATACTAAATTGGTGATCCCTTGATGCCTCAGAATATGTCCTACCAACCGATCCCTTCTTCTGGTCAAGTTGTGCCACAAACTTCTCTTCTCCCCAATCCTATTCAATACTTCCTCATTAGTTATGTGATCTACCCATCTAATCTTCAGCATTCTTCTGTAGCACCACATTTCGAAAGCTTCTATTCTCTTCTTGTCCAAATTAGTTATCGTCCATGTTTCACTTCCATACATGGCTACACTCCATACAAATACTTTCAGAAACGACTTCCTGACACTTAAATCTATACTCGATGTTAACAAATTTCTCTTCTTCAGAAATGCTTTCCTTGCCATTGCCAGTCTACATTTTATATCCTCTCTACTTCGACCATCATCAGTTATTTTGCTCCCCAAATAGCAAAACTCCTTTACTACTTTAAGTGTCTCATTTCCTAATCTAATTCCCTCAGCATCTCCCGACTTAATTCGACTACATTCCATTATCCTCGTTTTGCTTTTGTTGATTTTCATCTTATATCCTCCTTTCAAGACGCTATCCATTCCATTCAACTGCTCTTCCAAGTCCTTTGCTGTCTCTGACAGAATTACAATGTCATCGGCAAACCTCAAGGTTTTTATTTCTTCTCCATGGATTTTAATACCTACTCTGAATTTTTCTTTTGTTTCCTTTACTGCTTGCTCAATATACAGATTGAATAACATCGGGGAGAGGCTACAACCCTGTCTTACTCCCTTCCCAACCACTGCTTCCCTTTCATGTCCCTCGACTCTTATAACTGCCATCTGGTTTCTGTACAAATTGTAAATAGCCTTTCGCTCCCTGTATTTTACCCCTGCCACCTTTAGAATTTGAAAGAGGGTATTCCAGTCAACATTGTCAAAAGCTTTCTCTAAGTCTACAAATGCTAGAAACGTAGGTTTGCCTTTCCTTAATCTTTCTTCTAAGATAAGTCGTAAGGTCAGTATTGCCTCACGTGTTCCAGTATTTCTACGGAATCCAAACTGATCTTCCCCGAGGTCGGCTTCTACTAGTTTTTCCATTAAATGGCTCCGAATCAACGTCCTAGCCAAACGTGTTTCCACGCTACACCAATTTATAACTTCACTCGAAGCTGATTCCCAATAATCACGCACATGCGCCTACGCTGGTACAGGCTAAACAAATACGAGGGTAATCCCAAAATTAATGCCTCCTATTTTTTGTATAAGTACATAGACCTGTTTCTTTCTACAATGGTTTACATGAGTTGACAGCTTGAACGTTTAGCTATTTTTCGACATAATCACCATTTCTTTCGATGCATCTTTGTAGACGCTGTGGCAGTTTCTGCATGCCCATGTCATACCAGCTCGCCGCCATGCTGTTCAGGAAGTTATGAACCTCTTCTTTCACTTCGTCGTCGGAGCTGAATCGCTTTCCGGCCAAATGTTCTTTTAACCTAGGGCCAAGTCAGGACTATGAGAGGGTGATTATGTTCCACTGAAACTGTTGCAGGAGAGCAACGGTTTGCCGAGCGATGTGTGGGCGAGCGTTGTCATGGAGAATGTGTACGCCCTTGCTCAACATTCCTCTTCTCCGGTTCTGAGTTGCCCGTTAATTGTGGTCCCAGCGATTCAGCTCCCGACGACGAGGTGAAAGAAGAGGTTCATAACTTTCTGAACAGCATGGCGGCTAGCTGGTATGACATGGGCATACAGAAACTGCCACAGAGTCTACAAAAGTGCATCGACAGAAATTGTGATTATGTCGCAAAATAGCTAAATGTTCAAGCTGTAAACTGATGTAAATCATTGTAGAAATAAAAATGTCTATGTACTTATAAAAAATTAGGAGATCTTACTTTGGGGATTACCCTCGTACTTTGCAACAAAAACGTACATACGTCATCTATCCATTATCGGCCAAACCATAGTTTACACATCACTAGCTCGTTAATACTAGCAATCGAGAGTGATGGCATTTTGTCGCACAAGAATGTTTGACCAAAGAGCGAATACAGGTTTTCACGTAACAACAGTGTTGTGAAAAATGGAAATTTAACAAGAAAGTTTTCGTTGGATAATTTTTACGATTTTTCTTAAAGGTGAACCCTTAACAACAATGCTTCGAAACGTTTCATTCAGAGTCTGGTAATCGCTCACCTAGAGGATTGACTGTTTACAATATTTTACAACACTGCTGAAGCTTTCGTGATAACCTGATGACGCATAGCGTAGTGGCTTTCGTCTCGGGATCTTGGGCCGACATTCGTGTAACTATGCTTCTGCCGTTTCGGCGGCGCGAGTGGCTCGCATTGTCGAAGATTCATCCTCCATTGCTCTTGGTGAACATCTAAAACATTGCTGTGCAGAGTTTCGTGATAAGGTCGTGCTTTCGGCAGCGACTAATTTCGTGAAGGTCGTCCAGAAACGGGTGATATTCCAAGTAACGGCTGTTCAAAAAATGGTTCAAATGGCTCTGAGCACTATGGGACTTAACATCTGAGGTCATCAGTCCCCTAGACCTGCTTAAACCTAACTAACCTAAGGACATAACACACATCCATGCCCGAGGCAGGATTCGAACCTGCGACCGTAGCGGTCGCGGGGTTCCAGACTGAAGCGCCAAGTAACAGCGGCGATGTGCGTAACATGGCTGAGAGTGATAGGCTTATGACTCGTTGTTGTTGTGGTGGTGTTCACTCTGAAGACTGGTTTGATGGAGCTCTCCATGCTACTCTATCCTGAGCAATCGTCTTCCAACATACATCTTTTCGAATCTGCTTGCTATATTCATCTCTATGATTTTTACCTCCCACACTTCCCACCAGTACGGAATTGGTAATGTGTAAGAACGTATCGTATGAACAGACCCCTTCTTTTGGTCAAGTTGTGCTACAAATTTCTTGTCTTCTCAGTACTTCCTCGTCAGTTACTTCAGCATTCTTCTCTAGCACCACACTTCGAAATATTCTATTCTCTTTTTATCTCAACTGTTTATCGTTCATGTTTCACTTCCATACATGGCTATATTCCAGACAGGTACCTTCAGAAAAGACTTCCTAACACTTGAATCTATATTAAATGTTAACAAATGTCTCTTCTTCATAAATGCTTTTCTTGCCCTCGCCAGTCTAGACAGTTACTTTGCTCCCCAAATAGCAAAACGCATCCACTGCTTTAAGTGTCTCGTTTCCCAATCTGTATCCCTTAGCATCTCCTGATTCAAATCGACTACATTCCATTGCCCCTAGTTGTGGTTTTGTTTAAGTTCATCTTATATCTTCCTTCCAAGACACTGTCCATTCCGTTTAAATGTTCTTCCAAGTCCTTTGCTGTCTCTGACGGAATTACAATGTCATAGGCAAACGTCAAAGATTTTATATATTCTCCCAGAACTTTAATTCGTTCTCCAAATTTTTATTTTGTTTCCTTTACTGCTTTTTCAATATATAGACTGAATAACGTCAGGGATAGCCTACAACCCTGTCTCATTCCCTTTCCAACCACTGCTTCTCTTTTAAGCGCCTGGTTTCTGTACAAGTTGTAAATAGCTTTTCGCTCCCTGTATTTTACCTCTGCTATCTTCAGAATTTCAGAGATTATTCCAGTCAATATTGTCAAAAGCTTTCTCTTAAGTCTACAAATGCTATAAATGCAGGTTTGTTTTTCCTTAATCTATCTTCGAAGTTAAGCCGTACGGTCAGTACTGCCTCGCGTGTTCCTACATTGCTACGGAACCGAAACTGATCTTTCCCGAGGTCGGCTCCCACCAGTTTTTCCATTTTTCTGTAAAAATTTCGCGTTAGTATTTTGCAGCCATGGCTTATTAAACTGATAGTTCGGTAATTTGCATACCTGTCAGCAACTGCTCGGTAATTTTCGTACTTGTCGGCAACTGCTTTCTTTGGAATTGTAATTACTACATTCTTCTTTAAGTCTGAGGGTATTCGCTTATCTCATACATCTTGCACACCGCACGGAAGAGTTTTGTCAGGGCTGGCTCTCCCAAGGCCATCAGTAGTTCTGACGGAATATCGTCTACCCCGGGGCCTTGTTTCGACTGAGATCTTTCAGAGTTTTGTCAAATTCTTCTCGCAGTATCATATCGCTCATCTTCATATACGTCCACTTCTCTTTCTATAATGTTGCTTTCAATTTCATCTCCCTTGTATAGACCCCCTATATACTCCTTCCATCTTTCAGCTTTCCCTTCTTTGCATAGGACTGGTTTACCATCTGAGCTCTTGATATCGATGCAGCTTCTTCTCTTTATCCCAAAGGCCTCTTTAATTTTCCTGTAGGCGGTGTCTATCTTTCCCATAGTGTAATATGCTTGTAAATTTTGTCGTCTAGCCATTCCTGCTTAGCCATTTTGCACTTCCTCTGAATCTCATTTTTTAAACGTTTGTATTCCCTTTCGCCTGCTTCATTCGCTGCATATGACTTAAGGCATCTGTAAACTATCAGACTTGTTTGCCAAATTCCCTGTTTCCCATTCACGGGATTGTCAAACATGCGCCCATTAAGATCTACCAAAGTAAATATTTCCACTCAGGACCAGTGGTAACATCAACTTTCTCCGAAAAGACAGTCAAACTTTCAATAACCTGTTAGAATTACTCTGGCATCACGGATAAAGTTATACGGTATCTATCGTGAACCTCTTGTAGACACCTAATGCAGCAGTTGGGCAGTGTGACAACTGCTTCACAGAATAGGAAAAGAAGACACGGTTATTCCAGTTTCTCAGCGATTAGCCATAACTTTGAGATACTGGCAGCTTGTGTAGATTTCGGACAGTGACGAGGAGAATATTGCAAGTGCCATAACCCTATTTCCCATTTCCCAGAAACGTCGTTCAGTGGGAGAGTAGACAAAATAAGCGAACGAATGAAACTCCCTGGCAGATTAAAACTGTGTGGCGGACCGAGACTCGAACTCGAGACCTTTGCCTACTGAGCTACCCAAGGACGACGGACAACCGCTCCTCACAGCTTTACTTCCGCCAGTACCGCGTCTCCTACCTTCCAAACTTCACAGAAGCTCTTCTGCGAAAATTGCACCTCTGGAAAGAAGGATACTGCAGAGACATGGCTTACTCAGCCACTGGGGGATGTTTCCGGAACGAAATTTTCACTCTGCACCTGAATGTGAGCTGATATGAAACTTCCTGGCAGATTAAAGTTGTGTGCCAAACAGAGACCCGAACTCGGGACCTTTGCCTGGGTAGCTCAGTCGGTGGAGCACATGCCCGCGATAGGCAAAGGTTCCGAGTTCGAGTGTCGGTCAGGCACACAGTTTTAAACTGCCAGGGAGGTTCATATCAACGCACACTCCGCTGCAGAGTGAAAATTTCGTTCTGGTAAGCGAACAAATGGCTCTGCTTATTCTTAGAAACTCGACCGTTTCTGAAAAAACGATCGTCGAATTTTTCGATGTAATTTAGGTGCCATATTACGCCCAATAAACTCAGCCCAACTTGTGACACAGTGACTAGCATCTCAGCATCTCACTTTTCGCGTGCCGTGTTCGAAGTCCGATTATTGTCTTTATTTATTTAAGTTTTTTCCTTCTATCTATCCATGCCCGTAGAACGTAACAAAACGTATGTTTCTTATCAATTTAGGCAATACAAAGGAGCTATAAAATTACAACTGAGTTTTATAGTATCATACATTTATTATGTAATACATGTGTGGATTGTGTTTTTAAATTCTCATATTCTTATACTTCATTCTGACATCAATTCTTAATTCCTATACTTTATTCTCATGTTTATACTTCAGGAAAATGTGGTACACTCTCTTGGATGACACCGATCGTAGAAACATTCGAAACATAGAAATTCTGAACAACATGAGCATCGCGCGGAGGTAAGTTTGACACAGCGACATTTCTTCGTATGAATCTCACTCGAGAAAGAAACGTCGTTAACATTGCTGAAGATTTCACGCGTTAGCGATAATTTCACGGCAAACCCCGCATAACGGATCACTTTTCCGAGAACTGCCGCTTCCGATTGATTATTAATCCAGATACACAACAGGAATTACACCGAAAAGAATTTCAAATAATTTTTCAATTCATTTTTTTTCCTTTTTCTTTTTTCATTCTTTCAGCAGACATACAATTAGAATACGAATACGAACAACGTTATTTTAGTATACACTGGAAAACATTCGCCTAGTAATTTTGTACGGACATGGATAGATAAATGAAAAACAAGAATAAAAATAATAATTAGGTTTCGAACACGGGGCGAAAAAGTGTGGACTCGCCACGCTAGCCGCTGTGCCAACCGCTTCGACTACACTGGTTGTTCGCTGAAAGGCACACTAGTTACCTGGAATACTTTGACCGTCATTTTTCTCAGAAACGTTCGAATGTGTAAGGATAATCCGAGACACGTGTTCGCTTATTTTGACTCCTCTTCCACTGAGCGAAGTTTCTGGGAAATCGGGTTATGGCACTTGCCGTGTTCTCGCCGCGAGTGATGTTATTATGGAAACATGTGAAGCAATAAATGAAGTGTTAAACGAGAACATTATTTTGTTGCACTCTCGCTTGTACGTCGTGTGTAGATCAGTGTTTAATTTCCTCAATTTTAGGTGCCGGAACGCACCTCTTCCAAGTTTGCAAACACCATTCCACATCAAATTTCAATTTTTAACATTTTTGATAAAACTTACAAGGAAAAATCATTTTTTTACAAACCGTTGTTCTGAAATTCAGGTTTATGAAACGTAATTTCTTAGAATCAAAACAATAAAAGTACAAGATTTAATACGAGGGTGAGTCAAATGAAAACCTTAAATTTGTAATAACAAATCGAAATTTGGCGCCGTTATCCTGTAAGTTGCTAAGCTTGCTACAAACACCGTGCAGAATGGCCTGTAGGTGGCAGCATAGTGCAGATGCACACATACCGTCGCAGTATCATTATAAAGATGGCCCCTCCCACTTGCGACTTGCACCAGGGAAGAACAGCGTTCTGTTATTCGGTTTTTGCGTAGTGAAGGTGTGAAACCTATTGAAATTCATCGACGAATGAAGGTTCAGTACGGTGATGCATGTTTGTCACAACAAGTCTACGAATGGAGTAGGAAGTTTGCAAATGGTGTGACTTCAGTGGAAGATGCTCCTCGTCCAGGTCAGGCACAACGAGTTGTGACTCCACGGAACATTGCAGCTGTTCAAGCCATAGTGAAGGAAAACCGCCGAGTGACACTGAATAACATTGCAGCATGTTTACAGATAAGTCATGGGTCAGCACACCACGTTGTGCATGATGTGCTCCAGTTTCACAAAGTGTCGGCAAGACGGGTGCCACGGCAGCTGACTCCTGAAATGAGAGAACGACGTGTTGATGCTTGTGAAGAACTTCTTCGGTGCTTTGAACGATAAGGTGACGGCTTCCTTGCAAGAATCGTTACTATGGACGAAACCTGGGTTCACTTCCACCAACCAAAAACGAAGAGAGCGAGCAAGGAATGGCCTCATTCCTCATCACCAAAAACCAAAGAAGTTTCGAACAGAACTATCAGCAGGGAAGGTTATGCTGACTCTCTTTTGAGACGAAAAACGCGTCATTTTAGATCATTACATGCCCAGAGGGACCACAGTCACCAGTGCATCATACACAGATCTCCTAAAAAATCATCTGCGGTCTGCAATCAAATCAAAGCGACGTGGATTGCTGTCAGCAGGTGTCCTTTTGCAACATGACAATGCAAGGCCTCACACTGCCCGTACAACAGTTGTAACAATCACAGACGTGCATTTTGAGTGTCTTCCTCATCTACCATACTCACCAGACCTTGTCCCAAGTGATTTCCATATTATGTTTGGACCACTCAAAGACGCAATGGGATTAAAGAAGTTCCGTTCTGATGAAGACGTACGCCACACGGTGCATGAGTGGCTGTGCGGACTACCAAAAGAATTTTTTTTTTCGCCACACGGCGAAACTTGTTTGTCAGATCGGCCACCAATAAAAATTGCTCCCAAATACGACAGACACAGTCCATGTTGACAAACACGTCCGACAAAGCAGCTCACTGCCAAATATTTGACGAACATGTGAAGTTTGGCAAAATGTTCGATCGTGTACGAGAGTCTTCACGATGTTATAGTGGCGTTCTTAACCCTATCGAAACTTGCAGTACAAGCGATTTCAGTTCACATAAGGAAATGTTCAAAAGTATTAGAAACCTAGACGTATTCGTACGGGCTGGTAACTGAACAGCAATCAACTGTCGGCAAGTGTACGAAGGAGTGTGTCACGGATATGATAGGCGAGTTGAGTGGCAGTCATTGAAAAAAGGCGTTTTTCGTTGCGGCGAGACCTTTACACGAAATTCCAATCACTTTCTCCCCTGAATGTGAGATTATTTTGTTGACACCTACCTAATAGGGAAAATCGATCATCGTAATAAAATAAGAGAAATCGGGGTTTATTGCCGAAAGATTGCCCGCATCTCGTGGTCGTGCGATAGCGTTCTCGCTTCCCACGCCCGGGTTCCCGGGTTCGATTCCCGGCGGGGTCAGGGATTTTCTCTGCCTCGTGATGGCTGGGTGTTGTGTGCTGTCCTTAGGTTAGGTAGGTTTAAGTAGTTCTAAGTTCTAGGGGACTTATGACCACAGCAGTTGAGTCCCATAGTGCTCAGAGCCATTTGAACCATTTTTTGCCGAAAGATTTCAGCGTTCGTCCTTTTCGCGCGCTGTTCTGGAGTGTAACGTTGGAGATTGGTTCAAATGGCTCTGAGCACTATGGGACTTAACATCTATGGTCATCAGTCCCCTAGAACTTAGAACTACTTAAACCTAACTAACATTAGGGCATCACACACGTCCATGCCCGAGGCAGGATTCGAACCTGCGACCGTAGCAGCAGCGCGGTTCCAGACTGAAGCGCTCCGCTACAGCGGCCGGCTATAACGTTAGAGAAATAATTTGACAGTGGTTTGCTGAACAGCCAGCGGATTTGCCTTAGTGGTCACATCGGTTCCCGTCAGATCATCGACGTTAAGCGCTGCTGACTCGTCTCCCACTTGGACGGGTGACCGCCTGGGTCTGGCTAGATCTATTGGCACGTGGGGTGTGTTCAGACCTGGTAAGGCAAACTGAGGAGCTGCTTAACTGAGAAGTGCAGGCTGCAGTCACGAAAACTGAAAACAGCTGGGAGAGCAGTGTGCTGACCACGTGGCCCTCAATATTCGCATCGAGTGACAATTATGAGTTGAGGATGACATGGCGGCCAGTCGTTACCATTGGGCCTTCAATGCCTGTTCGGACGAAGTTGGTTTTGGTTCAGTATACCCTCTGCCAGGCACTTAAGTGTGTACTGCAGAATAGTCACGTAGATGACCAACATGGATTCCGCAAACAGAGATCATGTGAAACTCAGCTCGCCCTATTTGCCCAAGAAATTCACAGTGCCGTAGACACTGGCGATCAGATTGATGCCGTATTCCTGGACTTCAGGAAGGCATTTGATACGGTTCCGCACTTACGTTTAGTGAAAAAAATACGAGCTTACGGAATATCGGACCAGGTTTGTGATTGGATTCAGGATTTCCTAGAAGAAAGAACACAACATGTCATTCTTAACGGTTCAAAATCTGCAGATGTAGAGGTAATTTCGGGAGTACCGCAAGGAAGCGTGATAGGACTTTTATTGTTTACAATATACATAAATGACTTAGTTGACAACATCGGTAGCTCCGTGAGGCTATTTGCAGATGACACGGTTGTCTACAAGAAAGTAGCAACATCAGAAGACTCGTACGTACTCCAGGAAGACCTGCAGAGGATTAATGCATGGTGCGACAGCTGGCAGCTTTCCCTAAACGTAGATAAATGTAATATAATGCGCATACATAGGGGCAGAAATCCATTCCAGTACGATTACGCCATAGGTGGTAAATCATTGGAAGCGGTAACGACCGTAAAATACTTAGGAGTTACTATCCGGAGCGATCTGAAGTGGAATGATCACATAAAACAAATAGTGGGAAAAGCAGGCGCCAGGTTGAGATTCATAGGAAGAATTCTAAGAAAATGTGACTCATCGACGAAAGAAGTAGCTTACAAAACGCTTGTTCGTCCGATTCTTGAGTATTGCTCATCAGTATGGGACCTTTACCAGGTTGGATTAATAGAAGAGATAGACATGATCCAGCGAAAAGCAGCGCGATTCGTCATGGGGACATTTAGTCAGCGCGAGAGCGTTACGGAGATGCTGAACAAGCTCCAGTGGCGGACACTTCAAGAAAGGCGTTACGCAATACGGAGAGGTTTATTATCGAAATTACGAGAGAGCACATTCCGGGAAGAGATGGGCAACATATTACTACCGCCCACATATATCTCGCGTAATGATCACAACGAAAAGATCCGAGAAATTAGAGCAAATACGGAGACTTACAAGCAGTCGTTCTTCCCACGCACAATTCGTGAATGGAACAGGGAAGGGGGGATCAGATAGTGGTACAATAAGTACCCTCCGCCACACACCGTAAGGTGGCTCGCGGAGTATAGATGTAGATGTAGATGTAGATGTAGATCACCACGGAAAAAAAGCAGTGTAAGGCAGTTGTCAGTGAACACCGGGACGGTTCCTTTAAAAGGGCATGACGGACTTCCTTTCCCATCCTTCCCTAATCCGATGGGATCAATGACCTCGCTGTTTGGTCCCCTCCCCCAAAACTAACCAAGCAACTCAGGTGTCAGTGTGCCCAACTGTCCAAAGAGCTGTCTAGATGAGGCTATACGATGGATAACACATTTTATCCGTTGTGCAATAAATACATTCGTGCTCAGTGAAGAGTTGCCCCAAAATATGATGCCGTAAGAAATTACTGAATGTAAACAGAAATCGCCAAGTCAACTTACCGACGTGTTCATCTCTGTTTCTACTGTTCCAAGTAATAGAGAGTTGCAGAGATTAGATGTTAACGGAGATCTGTGACTTGGAATTCAGGCTCTTTATCAATCTCAAACATCAAATATTTGCAACAGATCTAATTATCACTAGATGCTAAAACACGGAAAGCATAAATTAGTTTGATAATTGAGGTGTGAGAATTACGCGCACAGTCGACCCACTTCGAGCAGCGTAACCTGTTGTGTAACTTGTCTCTGACTGTGTGATCGGTGAAATGAACTTTGCCGACGCGTCGGACGCACGGCGCATGCGCGTGCCGTATAGAGACACCGCGAGGCGGTGTCGGCGTTCGTGACCGATAAGGCCCGCCGCGGACGCAGAATCAACAGAGACGGCGAGCCTATAGGAACGCGGCCCAATTAGACGCTAGGGCTAGCCGTTACGGCCAGTCTGCGGCCATGGAGGCTGAAGCAGAGGCAAGGCCGTTGACGCAGCGTCCTGGAAAGTCCGGCGGCGGTGGCGGTGCCGGCGCGCCAGGTGAGTCTGCTGTTTAAGCCAGTTTAATGCGAACGACTTTCTGGTTAAAACCGACTCCTCGTTTTGGGTGTGCGTCCCGTGCCTGCGTGTAAATCAGCCGCCAACCATGTCCAAGTGGGTCAGCGACAACAATGATCAAATTGACTGTGCCGAGTGTGGAGTTCTAAACAACCTTGAATATACTGCAGTCTGCGCATGCGCGGAAACAGTGGAGTGTGGCGTCGTACACTAACATCGGAAGTTACATTCTCGCAAAGCGCTCTCGAGCTAAAGCGTCTTGATAATCTTCATTGTGTTGTTTGCTTTGTTTTATAGACATACTGCAAACGTTGCACGATGGCATGATATTTTGCCTACTAGCTTTCTTCCAGAAGAGAGATGAAATGCGAGGTGTGATCAACTAACAACGGGAACTTTATTTTTTCTTCAATAATCACTTATTCATCATCAACTTTGTCCCCTTCAAAGTAATGCCCCCCAGTCATAATGCACTTGTGCTAGCGCTTTATCCTACCGTGGAAGCGCTTTTTAACTCACTTTTCGTTATGGTCTTCAGATCGTTCAACGATTCTGTTTTTGTCTCATCAGTCGTGGCAAAACGACGTTCTTTCACGGTTCACTTCGACACTCAGAATAGAAAGAAGTCGGACTGGGCTATGTCCGGCTAAGTTGGTAGCTGGAGCAACATAACGGTTTCGTTTTTTGCCAAAAAATAAAAAAAAATCACAAACAGGCATTGAGGCGTGAGTGGGTGCGTTATCGCGTTGCAATTTCCATGAGTAGTTTTTCATAATTACGGTCGTTTTCTTCGGATTCCTTCACGCAAACGGCGGATACTTAAGGTAGTATGCCTTATTGACCTTACGAACACAAGACATATATTCTGTGCCATTGTAATCGAAGAAAACAGTGAGAAGAAACTTCAAATGTGATCGAATTGTCGAAATTTTTTCGGTATTGATTCTTCAGGCAGTTTCGATTGGGCATAGGTTTTAGTATGGTTTCGTAACTAGTTGTCTAAGCGACGTTGTTTTTGGTCCATAGACAATTTCGGAACAAACTGTTTCATTCCAAAACATCTAAAAAATTGGTCGGAATGAGTAAAAGAATATGCTGACATCATCAGCAAGCTCTCTGATGGTAATTCGTCAATTTTCTAGAACCATTTTCTTTACTTCTTCCACATCTTCGTCAGTAATTGATGAGCTAGGGCGTCCAGAGCGATCATCGTCTTTAACGCCTTCTCCACCCTCTTTGAAACTTTTATACCACTCGGAAACTCTTGTCATACTCATAATAGATTCGCCAAAAGCCACAGGCAACATTTCGAATGCGGTGCTGCACTTAATTCCATTTTTCAAGCAAAATTTAATGCTAAATCTCTGATGCATCTTTTTCGAAAGTAAGACTTTGGTGAGCACTCCAAACACGTTTGACCTTTCCGATCAACAGTAAATTAAATATTAATAACAGCTGAAAATGCATACACACATCAGGTGCATGTGCAACAACAAGATGAATGAAAAATTTAGAAAATCGGAGTATAGAAGCCGTGAAATTAAGAAGTTCTTGTTTCTTTTTGATCACATCTCGTATCTGAAAGCAAAGAGGTATTTTTGTTTTACAAAAGAAGAACAAAGTAAAAGGCTGCACTGTGCATAAATAACGTAAATAGGTAAACTCTTTTCGGTGAAAAATGTTTAGTGAGAAAGAAAAATGTGTTTAACAAGGAAAACAGTTTTCTATTTTATTTGACATGAGAAATAAAAAAAATACAAAAGGTGAAGTAAAAAGGCGCAATTTACTGCCTTCTAAATATTGTTTGATTTGTTTAGAAGTACTGTACACATTTTCTCGAGGAATTAATTGTAGATGTTTGAAATGTTTTGGACAACACTTTTTCTGTGAGTGTGAAGAATTTACCATACAATCTTTGCCAAGAATATCCACTGTGAATTTTGCTTTAGTCATTAATAAACTTCATTTTCATTCACATACTGTTACTATGTAGCGTGTGTCAAGAAGGACTTCACAACTTGGAAAATTTGTATAAACTTATTTAAATGACTTATAGACGTAGTCTTGGTGTCATCTTGAAGTGTTGACAGGTAAGACGTCCGGGATTTCTTAAATGTCGGCTTACTACATAAGTGAATGGGCTGAGGTGCGCCAATTGCATGGCCTCCACATTCACCGGACCACACACCTCTTGACTTTTTTTGTGGGGAATCATCAAGGATACCTTGTATGTTCCACCGTTACAAGCTTATCTATCTGAGCTCAGAACGGAAACCTGCTTGGCAATAAATCGACTTCGGATAGGATGTGTGCTACATAACCTTTTCACTTATTTAAGTACCTTATACGGTAAAAAACCTTGATGTATTTTCTATAAAATGACACCAAAAGCATGCCTGTAGGTGAAATGGCTAAATCAATACGATTTTTCAAAGTCTTTTTTGATATACCTTGTACATCGATTTTTTTCGCTTATAGCCTCACTTTCTCCATTCCGGTGTCAAACTGCACAGCAGGCAGTTGTCTCAACGAACGCAATTTCGGCGCTGGAGTGTAAACGTTAACAAATACTCGCGAGATGTGAGCCCCACAAGGCTACCGCGCCTGCTCGTTATAACCGGTTTCGTCCGCTTTTATGGTATATGCACGGCTGGGCCACAAATGAAAGTGACAGAAGCGGGAGCTACAGATGGTCAACCGTCAGCAAGAATTTTTGGCGCGAGTCGCTTAGAGGCATGAGCCATTTACGTTAGCGTGGTTTCCAGGCAGCGGTTGACGGAACGGAAAGAGTACAGATCGGTAAATAAAAAAGTGGGAAAAATCGACCGGCTAAAACCGATTCCGACATTTTAGTTTAGATTTGTATGCCATTTCTATGAAGTAATAAAAAAGGAAGGAAATCATGATTAAAGTAATAAATTAAAAACTTAACAAAATTTTCATTCCTCATGTACAATTAAAACAGAAAGTAGCTGATCTGCTGAAATAATAAAAAAAGGAAAGAAATTATGGTAACAATAAAAACAGAAAGTAGCTGATGTGCTACCTTTATCTGCTCGTAGCCCGTGAAAACGGACAAATTAGCATGAAAAATAGAGTTCTTCGGTCTCCGTTACCACCCTTTAGCTCTCACTGTTCCTAATGCCAAATAATGGTATGAGCCTCGATTACAACATGATTTTTGAGCAGAGTTTCAAAAAATTGGAATCAATAAGAATACTGGTGTTTCTTGTAATATTCAACCACATATCACCACGGCGGATGGACTAAAGTTTCTTTTTTTTTTTTTTTGCCCATTTAATTTAATATTTTGAACCTATATATATCATGAAACTGAACGAGTCAAAATTTTTCAGTCTTTGTTCAGTTTCTACGTTTGTTACAGAAAATAGCGAATAAATAAACGAAAATTGGTTATGTCAGAAACCGGTTCTTTTGAGAGGTTTTAACAGACTAAACGGGCGTGGAAGGAAAAAAAAAAACGATGTAATCGTAAACCGGTTGTTTCAGCGATCCTAGGCGCGTGTGGGAGCGAGTCCCTAGGCGCAACCTGGTTTTTATTTCCAATTTTTATGCTACTTACACAGAAAATAAACCGATGAAATGTTAAATATTTTATATTTGATGTCATGAAACCGAAAAAACAAAATTCTTGTGTTAATTGACTGGTGGGGAGGACAAACAAATCGACAATTACATGACTTTATTTTTCAAAATGAAGAAGCATTGCCATAGTGCAGTATTAAAATGGTCACGCCCCTCTTCCCTGCACCCAAATGCACTCCGCTAATGCAACACTGCAATGTTTTTCGTCTTCTAACAGTTTGATCAAAAAGCTTCAAAACTGTTCTTATCTTGTCGAGAGAGAAAAAGAAATCACATCCCGAGAAGACTTAATCAAAATAAATTCAGTTGTACCTCACCAGTTACCGTCGCCAATATTGGGAGAAATGATGCGTTGCGCGTGGTTCGCTGACATACGAGGGGCGTTCGAAAAGTCCGAGAGATGGCACCCCCGGCGCGTATCGCGGTCATGTTTAGTTAGTAATATCTTTGGAAAGTCTCAGCCATATTGGTCTATTTCTTTGTTTGGCATTCGTGTGAATCAAGGAAGTCGAGTGATTGTCAAAAAATGGACGAAAAAGTATTTTGTGTGGTGATTAAACATTAGTTTATGAAAGACAAAACGCCTCAGGAGACTAAAGAGAAGCTTGATAAATATTACGGTGGCTCTGCACCTTCGATTAGAACAGTTTTTAAGTTTTTTTCAAAATTTTCGGAGTGGCCATATGGGCATAAGTTATGCTGAACGTTCTGGACGCCCTGTGGAGATTACGACTCCAGAAATCATTGATAAAATCCATGATACGATGATGGATGACAGAAGAGTTAAGGTGCGTAAGATTGTTAGTGCTGTGGGCATCTTGAATCAATGGGTACATAATATATTTGCATAAACATTTGGACATGGGAAAGCTATCCGCAAGATAGGTTCCGCGATTGCTCACGCTTGACCAAAAATGGAATCGTGTGAAGTGTTGCAAGGATGGTTTGCAGCTGTTCAGGAAGAATCTACAGGACTTTAAGCGTCGTTTCGTCACTGTAGATGAAACATGGATAAATTACTATACTCCTAAGACCAAACAACAATCTAGACAATGGGTTACCAAGGGAGAATCTGCACCAGAAAAGGCGAAGACCATTCCATTGGCCAGGAAGGTTATGGCGACTGTCTTTTGGGATTCGCAAGGGATAATGCTCATCGACTATCTGGAAAGGGGTAAAACTATTACAGATGAATATTATTAATCGTTATTGGACCATTTGAAAACAGAGCTGCAAGAGAAACGCCGGCGATTGGACCGCAAAAATGTCCTTTTCCATCACGACAATGCACCAGCACACACCTCAGCAGTTTTGGTTGTGAAATTAATGGAAATAGGATTCCAACTTGTTTCACATCCCCCCTATTCTACAGACTTGGCTCCCTCTGACTACTATTTGTTCCCCAATTTGAAGAAATGGCTGGCGGGACAAAGATTATATTCAAACAAGGAGGTGATTGTAGCAACTAATAGCTATATTGCAGACTTGGACAATTCCTATTATTCGGAAGGTTCAAATGGCTCTGAGCACTATGGGACTTAACTTCTGAGGTCATCAGTCCCGTAGGACTTAGAACTACTTAAACCTAGCTAACCTAAGGACATCACACACATCCATGCCCGTGGCAGGATTCGAACCTGCGACTGTAGCGGTCGCGCGGTTCCAGACTATTCGGAAGGGATCAGCAAATTAGAACAGCGTTGGACGAAGTGCATAAGTCTAAAAGGAGGCTATGTCGGAAAATAAAAAAAATGTTTACCCCAAACACGTAAGTAGTTTTTATTTTTGCACGGACTTTTCAAATGCCCCTCGAACTGTGCGGTGAGATAGACTCTGCTATGCAAGTGAACCAAGCTTGGTTTGTGTCTAGAAACTTTAAATAATAGTGTAATTGTAAAAATGAGACTTTTATAACATGTGCAGGATGCTTAAAAAATTATTGCTTCCACTCTTTTCGCGATTATACAGGGTGCGGCGCGGGAAATTACTTATTTATAAAATTTATAAAGCAGAAAGTATTGGAGACATCAATTTAATTCTTTTTTTCTTTACAAAGAGTAACGACTAAAGTTTCGTTCCATTAAGTTTTGAAAATGAGATCTTGAAGGTGGCCTCCGTTCTGCTCAGTGCATTCGGAGAGTCGAAATCGTAAGTTTCGGTCCACTTTTTCCAACATCTCTCTGTCGATGTTGGCAATAGCAACACGAATGTTGTTCCGAAGCTCAGTCAGGGTCTGCGGGCGATTGGTATACACCAAAGATTTGAGACAGCCCCATAAGAAAAAGCCGCACGGCGCTAAATTCGGCGACCGTGCTGGCCGCTGGAGATCGCCCCTCAAAAATATGAGACGATCGGGGAAGTGTTCGCGCAATACGGTCATCGATGTTCGTGCCGTGTGAGCTGCGGCACCATCTTGTTGAAACCAGACATCTCCCACATCCATTTCTTCAAATTCTGGAAGAAAAAACTGTTTAGTCATGTGAACATAACGCTCAGTAGTGACCGTCACTACCTTATCGTTCTCTCCGAAAAACCATGGGCCAATAATGCCAACTTTAAGATATTACACACCAAACGCTCATACGTATTGTATGCAGGAGCTGCTCGTCAAGTTCTCGGGGGTTCGTGCCACCCCAATACCGCATATTTTCTTTATTCACGCAGCCAGACAAAATCAAAATGTGCCTCGTCGCTGAAGAACACTAACGCCTCGTGAGGCAGCTCATCGATCAAGGCTTCACACGCATTTTTGCGTGAAACAAAATCACGTTGATGAAGTGTGTGCACCGCTGACAGTTTATTCGGATGGAATTTCGACTCTTCATGAAGAATTCGTCTCACTGTGCGTTCAGAAATTGCAAGGATAGCTGCATGTTTGCGTGCAGATCGCTCGGGGGACTTCGAAACCGACATCCTTACTTACTCTCTCGATGTTTTCAGGTGTTCCGGTGGTTCTTGCAGATGCTAGTGTATTTTTCTGCACACTTCCAGTATCCATAAAGGTGTCTACTCACATAACAATTGATTTCCCATCAGGAACACGACCTGCAGGCGAGATGTTGAACTGTTTCCTGAATGCACGTTGAGTCTCGCACTTTTGATTGCACTGAAGCCCACGTAACAATGCGTATCAGCCGCTGTGAACCACGCGTTTCAAATAAGGAAGTTCTCGCGCCGCATCCTGTATCACCCTGGCTGGCACCTCTATGTCATCAACTGTAAAAAAAAAAAAAAAAAAAAAAAAAAAAAAAAAAAAAAAGAAGTCCCTCCCTGGAATTTTATTTCCCATTCCAAATTTTCCTTTGTTTTTCCTTCTATGGAAATATTAATAAATACGAGGGGCATTTGAAAAGTCTGTGAAAAAATAGAAACTACTTACGTGTTTGGGGTAAGCCTTTTTTATTTTTCGACATAGTCTCCTTTT
Source organism: Schistocerca cancellata (assembly GCF_023864275.1). Lineage (NCBI taxonomy): Eukaryota > Metazoa > Arthropoda > Insecta > Orthoptera > Acrididae > Schistocerca > Schistocerca cancellata. The sequence continues at coordinate 142,155,062 of NC_064627.1, read as the reverse complement.
AGACTTGAAACACTTTGTCCAACGCTGTGCTAATTTGTTGATCCCTTCCGAATAATAGGAATTGTCCAAGTCTGCAAAATAGCTATTAGTTGCTGCAATCACCTCCTCGTTTGAATAAAATCTTTGTCCCCCCAGCCATTTCTTCAAATTGGGGAGCAAATAGTCGTCCGAGGGAGCCGTTTGGAGAATAGGGGGGATGTGAAAGGAGTTGGAATGCTATTTCCGTTAATTTTGCGACCACAACTGCTCAGATGTGTGCTGGTGCATTGTTGTGATGGAGAAGGACTTTTTTGCGGTCCAATTGCCGGTATTTTTCTTGCAGTTCGGTTTTCAAACTGTCCAATAACGATGAATAATATGTACATCTAATAGTTTTACCCTTTTCCAGATAGTCAATGAGGATTATCTCTTGCGAATCCGAAAAGACAGTCGCCATAACCATACCGGCCGAAGGAATGGTCTTCGCCTTTTTTGGTGCAGATTCTCCCTTGGTAACCCATTGTTTAGATTGTTCTTTGGCCTCAGGAGTATTGTAATGTATCCATGCTTCATCCACAGCGACAAAACGACGCTTAAAGTACTGTCGATTCTTCCTGAACAGCTGCAAACCATCCTTGCAACACTTCACACGATTCCGTGTTTGGTGAAGCGTGAGCAATCTCGGACCCCATCTTGCGGACAGCTTTCTCATATCCAAATGATTATGCAAAATATAATGTGCCCGTTCATTCGAAATGCCCACAGGACTAGCAATCTCACGCACCTTAACTCTTCTGTCATCAATCACCCTATAATGGATTTTATCAATGATTTCTGGAGTCGTAACCCCCACAGGGCGTCCAGAACGTTCAGCATCACTTGTGCCCATACGGCCACTCCGAAAATTTTGAAACCACTTATAAACTGTTCTAATCGAAGGTGCAGAGTCACCGTATTGTTTATCTAGCTTCTCTTTAGTCTCCTGAGGTGTTTTGCCTTTCATAAAGTAAATTTTAATCACCATACGAAATTCTTTTTCGTCCATTTTTTGACAATCACTCGACTTGATTCACACGAATGCCAAACACAAAGAAATAGACCAATATGGCTGAAACTTAGTGTACGTTCTTTCCAAAGTTGCTACTAACTAAACATGAGCTCGATGCGCGCCGGTGGCGCCATCTCTTGGACTTTGCACGGACTTTTCAAACGCCCGTCGTACAGTATATTAGCATTGTTTCGGTTTACTTTCAGTGTAAGTAACGTAAAAATTAAAAAAAAAAAGTATCCGCGTATGGACTGGATCCTACGAACCTCCGATTACTGTTATTTAGTCTTTCATCAGCGCCAACCGCTGCCTGGAAACTTCGCTAACATAAATGGTTCATGCCTCGCCTTACCCGCGTCAAAAATACTTTTTTCCCTCTACGCTTCGCCATGTGGAGCTCCCACTTTTACGACATTCTTTACTGGCCGAGCTTTGCATGTGCCATAAATTTGAGTGAAATCTGCGATGACGAGTAGAAGCGGTCCTCTTGTCAGTATACGAATGTACACTCCTGGAAATTGAAATAAGAACACCGTGAATTCATTGTCCCAGGAAGGGGAAACTTTATTGACACATTCCTGGGGTCAGATACATCACATGATCACACTGACAGAACCACAGGCACATAGACACAGGCAACAGAGCATGCACAATGTCGGCACTAGTACAGTGTATATCCACCTTTCGCAGCAATGCAGGCTGCTATTCGCCCATGGAGACGATCGTAGAGATGCTGGATGTAGTCCTGTGGAACGGCTTGCCATGCCATTTCCACCTGGCGCCTCAGTTGGACCAGCGTTCGTGCTGGACGTGCAGACCGCGTGAGACGACGCTTCATCTAGTCCCAAACATGCTCAATGGGGGACAGATCCGGAGATCTTGCTGGCCAGGGTAGTTGACTTACACCTTCTAGAGCACGTTGGGTGGCACGGGATACATGCGGACGTGCATTGTCCTGTTGGAACAGCAAGTTCCCTTGCCGGTCTAGGAATGGTAGAACGATGGGTTCGATGACGGTTTGGATGTACCGTGCACTATTCAGTGTCCCCTCGACGATCACCAGTGGTGTACGGCCAGTGTAGGAGATCGCTCCCCACACCATGATGCCGGGTGTTGGCCCTGTGTGCCTCGGTCGTATGCAGTCCTGATTGTGGCGCTCACCTGCACGGCGCCAAACACGCATACGACCATCATTGGCACCAAGGCAGAAGCGACTCTCATCGCTGAAGACGACACGTCTCCATTCGCCCCTCCATTCACGCCTGTCGCGACACCACTGGAGGCTGGCTGCACGATGTTGGGGTGTGAGCGGAATACGGCCTAACGGTGTGCGGGACCGTAGCCCAGCTTCATGGAGACGGTTGCGAATGGTCCTCGCCGATACCCCAGGAGCAACAGTGTCCCTAATTTGCTGGGAAGTGGCGGTGCGGTCCCCTACGGCACTGCGTAGGATCCTACGGTCTTGGCGTGCATCCGTGCGTCGCTGCGGTCCGGTCCCAGGTCGACGGGCACGTGCACCTTCCGCCGACCACTGGCGACAACATCGATGTACTGTGGAGACCTCACGCCCCACGTGTTGAGCAATTCGGCGGTACGTCCACCCGGCCTCCCGCATGCCCACTATACGCCCTCGCTCAAAGTCCGTCAACTGCACATACGGTTCACGTCCACGCTGTCGCGGCATGCTACCAGTGTTAAAGACTGCGATGGAGCTCGGTATGCCACGGCAAACTGGCTGACACTGACGGCGGCGGTGCACAAATGCTGCGCAGCTAGCGCCACTCGACGGCCAACACCGCGGTTCCTGGTGTGTCCGCTGTGCCGTGCGTGTGATCATTGCTTGTATAGCCCTCTCGCAGTGTCCGGAGCAAGTATGGTGGGTCTGACACACCGGTGTCCATTTCCAGGAGTGTATATGTGTATCTAGGGGCGCTGCTGTAGACTCACCGCAAGAAGTCGATTGATACATGAAAGTTGTTTAATGTATTCACAATTGCGAATATGGACAACCATCGGCTGTAGAGTGGAATGACGACAGTTAAAATTTGTACCGGACCTCGAACCTGGATTTCCCGCTCATCGCGAGCGTTCGCCTATTTGGCTATATGAGCGCGACTAATGCCCACTCACACAACTCCCATATGTCGACAGCCATGCGTCTATAAGCTGTACTTGTAGATCCATTACGTATATTCTCGTAAAGGTGGAACATTTTACATGAATGTTTGCCCGGTGTCGGCAGGTAAATACAAATTGCAGTGGCTGTGTTATTCTGGCTTTTTGATGGAAAGTTCCTTTGGACATGCATCCATCGTTGCATCGTAATTCAGAATAACGCAAGCACTGCGGTATCGTACGAAAGCCGTTCGTGTGAAAGGGGCTTTACAAAAGATGGAAGGCAGTGGGAAAACGATGAAGGCAGCTAGTTACATCCAGCCCGCTGTTCAGAAGCTACATTACTGTATATACAGGCTGACCCAAACATCTAAGGCAGAAATTATGCGAGCAGTAGAGGCTCGTAAGCTGAGCATTTCGAGATAAGGAGCCAATTTATAATAATTTCGTTCGTAAAAGGCGGCAGCATAAGGCGTGCAAGTGATAATTAAATACAAATAAAAAAGTTTTCTGTGTAACTCACTTTTTTCTGTTAGTACTGTATTTTTCATGTCTCGATTGTAAAATATCTTTTATTAACATATGACCAATTTCAATGCCTTAAGCATCATCATCGTCATGCTTTTCAACTGAGACAGATTTTTTTTTTATATTACCAACGGGGTACTGATGTCACTATTTCAAACATTTCTATCGTACCACTAAGCGTCTCGATTGTTCACATCATCTTCAGATGGAGATAACGTTTGTACACTCTTGGTGTTGGTGCAAACCAAAGACGCGATTTCACAGCAGCTGCCGAGGTGCAAAGTAGGTTACGTCCTTGGTTTTTCTTTTATGGACTGTAGGCCATGGTTCAGGGCACATTTCTCTGCCTAACGTTTCGTCTTCCAGTGCTGGAGACGTTATCACTGGCTTTAACGATTCAGTCTCAAACAAACACAGCAAGCCTTGCTTCGGAATGAGTTTTGGAGGGTGTAGACCACATGAGTGGCGCTGCCCATCATGAAACTGTGCAAAAATACTGAGATATGGGAACAGAATGTAAACTCAACGGTCGATTCGTGACGTCATCAGATCGCGGAGTCGCACTGACGGTATGTTTATGGTGTTTGTAGTAGGAAAGAGCTGGCGGCTCGTTTTATTTAGCACTAAGGCCCTCAGCTTGTCTAGTTTCAGTCCTTCTTCTTTTCTGTTAAGTTGTTTTTGTGACATATGCATTGCGTGATAAAACAGGTCACGTTTCGACTGCTGCATAAAGTAACAGTATAACGTAACAATTACTCACTTCATGTAGAGAAATGTACGTACTTCAATAGCAATGTCTTCGAGATTTTTGATAATAACGTTTTCACTTTATACAGGGTGTTTCAAAACGAATATAAGGGTTTTAAGGCTTTGTAGCACATATTACATTCACCTCACTAGAGAAACACAAACAGTTTTTCTTACAATTATTCATTGTGAACACCGATCACACATCGAATCGATAGGCGATTTGCTCCGAAACCTTGATCAGTTGTCAAGAGTAACTGTTGCAATAACACTGTTTCTAAAGTGCCTATCGCGACTCAGAATCTCCGCTATATGGTGAGTAGCAACTTTCCTTCTCTGGTATTGTTACATTCCATCCTGGATTTTCCATTGTTTGATTTGTTTCTAAAGTCGGATAGATCAGCTGGTATCGGAGGCACATACACACAATCGCGACAGATCGTGTGTGAACGTGATCATGTATAAAATGCTCTGTTATCGGGCTCCTTTGCGGCCAATCCAGCGATCGGGTACAAAGTCGTTTAACCAGTCGCGTACTGAGTTATGCCAGTGAGCCAGCGCACCATTTTGCTGTCAAATAAAGTTGAATTGTTTAGCGTCTTCCAATTGAGACACGGGCCATAGTTGTAGCACATCAAGATGAACACAAGTTACAGTTGCTTCACCGAAAAATTAACTCCCATAAACTTACCGCTGGGATACAGGACAAGAAACATCCAATTTGCAACTGTATCATCTCTGGGGATTATCTAGATTATCTGATCACCAGATGCGCACATTATGTGTGTTGACACTTCAACTGACGTATAATGTCGATTCATCACTCAAGACGACACGACCCAGAATATCTTGGTTGTCATGCAGCAACATTTCGTTTGCTAAGTTGGCACGTAAACCATAGTCTGTAAGTATTAGGAATTGAAACAACTGCAAACGATAAAGCCGTAGTTGTAAGCGTCTCCTTGGAAGTCTCCACACAGACTCCACTAAAGCTGCTAATTCACGACTAGACTGCCGAAACGATTTCTTGGGGCTACGTGTGAAAGACTCTCACCCGTTCAACACGTTCTTCAGTCGCTGTTGGTCGTTTCATCCTCATACCTTTGCGCACAGGTATACAAACAAAATTGACTGAGTTGCTATTTCATTTTGTGTATTATTTACAATTGTAAGTTGGGCGTAATAAATACTACAAAGCCTTAAAACCAGTATATTCATTTCGAAACACCCTGTATATTACATACGGGTATTTTTTATGTATAATAAATATTCAAAAATAGCTGTATAAAAATGCGCGCATATTCAAATGCAAAGCTGTGTCACAGTTACGAAGCAATTGGTGGACAACTTTAAGAGATTTATGATTTTATACAAACGAACATTTACACATTTACTTAACATAGATTTTCTGCTTCACAGGACTGGAAAAAAGCTGTGTACTTTAGATGGACATGCTATGCAACTTTCTATTCGACAAACTGAAACCATGCGAGTCACTTACTGAAGTGCTTGCAGAACCACATATAATAGGTCATGATTTCGGTGCCAGCACAAAATTGACTTTACTATGGTTAAACAGAACGATCATCAAGGTAGTAATACGTGTCAGTTCTCGTGTTATCACCTTAATGATCGTTGTGTCTAACTGTAGTAAAGTCAGTTTTGTGCTGGCACCGAAACCGTGACCTGTTAACGTGGTACGTGCTTCTGTAAACATTTTCTCATTCTCATGGTTTTCAGTTTATTGGATTGTCGATCTAATAGAGGCCACAGTTCGTTTCTTCCTGTGAACATGGCGGCTACGACCAAAAACGGTAGAAAATAAAGAATAAGTTTGTACAGCTTTGCCATCCGCATAGATTCACCTCATTCAACTGTCCGTGTCTTTTTAGTTCTATTTCACTTATAAATTCATATTACTCTCGTACAATTAATGTTTTTCACTTTAGTAGTGCTGTTTCTGAAAAAAATATTCCACCAGCAACATACGAAGCCTGTTTCTACTTGGACTGTTGTGAAAAGGCGTTCTGTTCTCGTCACTAACACCAAGAATGTAAATATGTAGTTAGCCGTCTGACGATGATGATGTGAACAATCGAAATGCTTAGTGGTACAATAAATACGTGCCTGACGCACAAAAATGTTTTATTTACGGGGCACAATTTTTTTGTTCATTCATTTATTTCATCCGGCAAGACAATGGCCTTAAGGCCCTCTCTTACATCAAACCAAAGATGGTTTATTTAGTTAACATTACAATATGCATGGTGTATCAGCTCTGCATAATTATAAAACTAAAAAATTTATTTAGAAATGAATATCTCGTACTGCTGTAATGTCGACCATACTTATATTTCATTAAGTAATTTTCTGCCTGTGTTTCTACTGAACGATAATAACGACATGCTAAGAGAAATTCATGGCGAAGCACAAAAGGAATCAAATCTGGAGAAGAAATTGATGCGTTCGGGGTAGACCGACAAATAGTAGGGTAATGTCAGCAAATGAGATGGAAGAAAAAAAGATGCGCAAAATAGGGATGAGGAATGATGGGATAAAGTTGGCAATGTGACCGGAATACTTGCCCGCTGCTGGTTGATGGGCCAGAGCTGGAATACGCAAGGGGGAAGTTAGGCCGATATTAACAGATAACGTTTTAATTTGGTTTCGAATGCAGCATGATTTTCAATAAGTCACAGGTTATCAGTTTTTTTTCCGGGGAAGTATGGTTGAAATGAGGAGGTGGAGAAAGATTTCGCGTTACCCGTAGCAACAGCCAAGATTAATCAACTATCAGATCTTCTGGAATGTTGATACACAATAGATAAGCGAAGAGAGGTTATGGGGCGCCAGTGAGTAAGAAAACATGTAAAAACACATCAACCATTCGGTAGTATCCAACTTAAGTGAGCGTATAGCATGGACTGACGCTATCAAATAACCGAACGCTACACACATATCATTCATGACTAGCTCGAGACGTCTGCAGTATTCGCCATTTGTGTCCTTTTGAATTATATCACAGTGGTGAATTTTCGGCATGACTAAAGATTGGAATAGTTTCTGTTTTAGTCTGCGTGCAAATATTTTTCTGAATATTTGAGGTGTAGGCAAGAAATATTTCCTGCATGCTGTACAATTTATTTCCTGGTGTTATACGCGCATCCAAGATTCCGCCGAGATCTTTTACAGCTGTCTGGTGCCATCAAGGACAAGGGGGGGGGGGGGGGGGGGCATGGCTCACGAAAATGTTCGCTAATCAACTTTCGGTGTTATATAAGGATCAGCGGTTACTTCTTTGAGTTTAGTTCACGACCTAAATTTTATACTCGTCGTGATACTGAACAAAGGTCGACATTCGTACCTGATAAGGCAGAAGCAGTGTTCTTAACAGATGTCGCTAAGCGTAAGAAACAAGCCGGAGAGCTAGGAAATGAATGTTCCAGGGAGTACGAGGTCTTGAAATAAGTAATGCGTGTAAGGCAAGTGTTTCTAAACTACAGTTTTTGTCTTTCACAGATGAGTTTTCTTTCAACCGTAATGTTTCCAGAATGAGATTTTCACTCTGCAGCGGAGTGTGCGCTGATATGAAACGAGGTACTGGTGGAAGTAAAGTTGTGAGGACGGGGCGTGAGTCGTGCTTGGGTAGCTCAGATGGTGCCGGCACGGTAAGCTCAGCGTGTTCGGCCAGAGAGCTGGCTGGCCTCTGTAATAAAAAAACAGAGTGAAAGGATCAACAAACGAACCATAACAAAAAAAAAAAAACAAAAAGCGCCGGCACGTTAACTCAGCGTGTTCCGTCAGAGCGCCGGTTGGCCTCTGTAATATAGAGTGGAAGGATCAACAAACGAACTTGAACGGAAGTCATGTGACGTCCGCAACGACAAAACAAAACGATCAACAACGAAGAAAATGCAAAAAAGAAAGATGATAGCCCGCGAAAGGCAAAGGTCCCGAGTTCTAGTCTCGGTGCGGCGTACAGTTTTAATCTGCCAGGAAGTTTCAACCGTAATGCTGTTTTCACCTGTCGCGATTGCAATATTTTGAGTGATGAAAATCAGTACTAAGTTCTACCTATGTTTTCATTTAGTTTACAAAACGTGCACCCCCATCAGCAGTTCCTCAAACTCACAGCTCCTGTGGGTATACTTCTCTTGGTCTTTTGAATAAGGTGTTTCTTAGCTTTACACACCACAAACAAAAACTTTTCGTGATAGTTTTTTTATTGTAAACTACAAGAAGAATAAAGCGAGATTCCGTTGCGCGGAAGTTTCTCGTTGCATCGGTGTTTCCAACTTCACCCTAGACAAAAACAATACAGCGTCATCTTGCAAATATAAGCACAACTGTAGCTGTCAAAGCGTGTTCTTGTTATACTCATCGATATCGCAACGCTTGTCACCACACTTGCCGAAGTGCCGCCCCCCCCCCCCCCCTGCTTCTGCTTTTATTTTGGAGTGATGTGACGTCATTCCCGTGTCGCCCGCGGCCTACGATAAATACAGACCTAAGCACGTGGCTGTGTGACGTCAGCAGTGTAGTGTTAGTGGCCAACGATAAATACTTACTAAAGCCCACATACACATATATGACTGTGTCAAAGCCCTGAGATCAGTTCTTTGACAATATAGTAGAGAAACTTCATTAAAGATATTTGATAAATGTTAGAGTGAGGCCAATGTTTACTTGTTGCTTCACTCGCTTTAGTGCGTTTAATAAAATGATGAAGTATATTTGGTGCGTAGCTATCATCATAGTGATCACTGAAAAATACTAAATTCTTTATACCACAAAGCACGCTGACTACAAAAACCTTAATAAGTGGCTGCAATCCTTCAAGAAATAGCTGCAGCAATCAGCTGCATCGCATTTGCTGTACTGTGGATGATGTTAAGCTTACATATAAAAAGAAAGGCTGTGGAAGGAGATGAAGATGTGAAAAGCCAAGTCTGTTCCAAGTATGCATAAGTAAAACAAATGTGATTTCTACTCTCAATAACCTAACATAACTTTTATGAATTCCTCATTGGGTGATTTATTTTTATTGGTTCACATATTTGTGGAATAATACGTAATTGGTGCATTGTGGGATCCAAGTACCATATTGAAACCTGGATTAGCTTTCGTCTTTTGTTAAACATCTTAAATTGGTCATGAGACCATCTTTAGCAGAAATAGCATTCATAATTTAAGGAAAGTAACATTGCAATAGTTACGCATTTTTCTACAGTTTGCACAAGGCTTTGCGAGAATTTATTCTCATGATCAAGTACAAATCTTTACATACGTATTTTACGTGATGTTTCGGAAAATCGCCTAAAGAAATGTGTCCGATTGCAGTTGACCATAACAACTGCAGAGCGAGAGAGGCAGAAAAACACACATATAAACATCGCTTCAAATACCTATGTGAATATTTCCTTTTGATAATGTGAATAAATTCTCGAAAACACCCATATTAAGCGTGAAAAAATACATAACTAGTGGTGTGTTTCATTATTTAAATAATGAATGACACAGTTTCAAGATTTCCAAAAATGTTGATTACAAGGAATGAAATTAAAAAAATGGCTCTGAGCACTATGGGACTCAACTGCTGAGGTCATTAGTCCCCTAGAACTTAGAACAAGTTAAACCTAACTAACCTAAGGACATCACAAACATCCATGCCCGAGGCAGGATTCGAACCTGCGACCGTAGCGGTCTTGCGGTTCCAGACTGCAGCGCCTTTAACCGCACGGCCACTTTGGCCGGCGGTGAAATTAAAAAATGGCATTTCGTAAATGAGTGTTGTGTATGCAAATATGAGGCGCCGCTTTCGTAAGGCCAAAGTGAAATGTTTGTTTGCTCTTTCTCAAATAATTTTCGTTGTTCCTCATGTCCTCGCAGCTCACGAAGCAAATCCTGATGGACACTTCGAGCTTCTCCATTCGTTATCCACGGTTTCATCCACAATCGTTTCCACTTCTCCTTTTTTCCAACAATGCACTCGCCACCAATTTATGTTTGGCGTCCGTTCCCGAACAGCTACGAGGAAAAGTTATACGATCGTGTAATAGCTCCTATGAAGTAGTTTGTGTCGGCCGGCTGTTAACACTACATTGCTGACGTCACAGACACGTGCGCTTAGGCCCGCATTTATCGGAGGCCACGCGCGTCACCAAACAAGCACTATGTCAGAATTACGAGGTGTCTTTTGAATCAAAGTAAGTTCCTTGTAATTTTATGCTATGCTGTTGATCGTTTATATAGGTGGAACCATTTGCGACGGTTTGCTAGTAGTTTACTTTGGTTTCGTGTATCGTAGCTGATGGATTCATGCTTGTGTTCTGAATTATTAGTGCCGTCGGGTTCTTACGGTCTGAGATTTAAAATTATTTTTCTTTTTTTGTCAGTCACGAATATGACAGAAATTTACGAATAGGTCATTACTTATTTCAATTGCCAAAGACATGTTGTCTACTATCAAGTTATTTGGACTGATTGGGGACAATTTTGTTTTACTTTTTTTGAGTTTTCGGGGGGGGGGGGGGGAGGGGGACTCTGGCCAAGCAAGATCTATGTAATGGTGACTTCGGTTAGTATTTTTTTTATTTTTTTTTATTGTAGTGTGTTTGGAATGTGTTTTATGTTTATATTTGTTTATGTATATCAAGATTGGAGTTGACGCAAGTTTTCATGAATTTCGTCGTTTTTCTAGTTAGTGGTTGTAAACTGCATTGGACTGTGGTTCATAGATATCGTGGATATTGGTTTACAGTTTTGATATTAGTTATGTGAGTAAGTTTTGATTTGTTTTACTGTGGAGTTCGTTGTAGGTATATAGAGTAAGCGATGTTTTGGATATTGAAGTTTACGATTTGAGTGCGTTGGTTTTTGGTTCTGCAAGCTCCGTCAAAACAGGTCAAGTGAAATTTGCGATACTAGATTTTTGCGTTGTGTGTGGGTTTCTTGGCGCTGACAAAAATACACTCCTGGAAATTGAAATAAGAACACCGTGAATTCATTGTCCCAGGAAGGGGAAACTTTATTGACACATTCCTGGGGTCAGATACATCACATGATCACACTGACAGAACCACAGGCACATAGACACAGGCAACAGAGCATGCACAATGTCGGCACTAGTACAGTGTATATCCACCTTTCGCAGCAATGCAGGCTGCTATTCTCCCATGGAGACGATCGTAGAGATGCTGGATGTAGTCCTGTGGAACGGCTTGCCATGCCATTTCCACCTGGCGCCTCAGTTGGACCAGCGTTCGTGCTGGACGTGCAGACCGCGTGAGACGACGCTTCATCCAGTCCCAAACATGCTCAATGGGGGACAGATCCGGAGATCTTGCTGGCCAGGGTAGTTGACTTACACCTTCTAGAGCACGTTGGTTGGCACGGGATACATGCGGACGTGCATTGTCCTGTTGGAACAGCAAGTTCCCTTGCCGGTCTAGGAATGGTAGAACGATGGGTTCGATGACGGTTTGGATGTACCGTGCACTATTCAGTGTCCCCTCGACGATCACCAGTGGTGTACGGCCAGTGTAGGAGATCGCTCCCCCACACCATGATGCCGGGTGTTGGCCCTGTGTGCCTCGGTCGTATGCAGTCCTGATTGAGGCGCTCACCTGCACGGCGCCAAACACGCATACGACCATCATTGGCACCAAGGCAGAAGCGACTCTCATCGCTGAAGACGACACGTCTCCATTCGTCCCTCCATTCACGCCTGTCGCGACACCACTGGAGGCGGGCTGCACGATGTTGGGGCGTGAGCGGAAGACGGCCTAACGGTGTGTGGGACCGTAGCCCAGCTTCATGGAGACGTTTGCGAATGGTCCTCGCCGATACCCCAGGAGCAACAGTGTCCCTAATTTGCTGGGAAGTTGCGGTGCGCTCCCCTACGGCACTGCGTAGGATCCTACGGTCTTGGCGTGCATCCGTGCGTCGCTGCGGTCCGGTCCCAGGTCGACGGGCACGTGCACCTTCCGCCGACCACTGGCGACAACATCGATGTACTGTGGAGACCTCACGCCCCACGTGTTGAGCAATTCGGCGGTACGTCCACCCGGCCTCCCGCATGCCCACTATACGCCCTCGCTCAAAGTCCGTCAACTGCACATACGGTTCACGTCCACGCTGTCGCGGCATGCTACCAGTGTTAAAGACTGCGATGGAGCTCCGTATGCCACGGCAAACTGGCTGACACTGACGGCGGCGGTGCACAAATGCTGCGCAGCTAGCGCCATTCGACGGCCAACACCGCGGTTCCTGGTGTGTCCGCTGTGCCGTGCGTGTGATCATTGCTTGTACAGCCCTCTCGCAGTGTCCGGAGCAAGTATGGTGGGTCTGACACACCGGTGTCAATGTGTTCTGTTTTCCATTTCCAGGAGTGTAGTTTGAACTATGTAGATTAAATGAATATCGCGATGCCGTACTTTTGAGTCTTGCATGGCTTACTAATATCGTGCTTTTCGTTTGAGCTTTTTAGGTGAAGCGAAATTTACGATACCACTGGTTTTCGTTCTTGCCATTTTGGCTGTATTGAATGTTGAGAATTTCGTGTGCTTTATTTTGGTTTAATATTTGTTTTGGAATGGCGGTGGTACCCATATTATCCTGTATTTAGTTTGTCCTCATCCAAAACCCCAATTTCCTGCGCTTGTCCCGTTAGTTTTATTCTATTGCTGGAGTTAAATATTCCAGTTGTTATTTGGTTGTTCACCCTTGTAATGCGTGACTTCGTGGTCGCCATGTTATGTACGCTTTAAATAGGGGTTTCACACTCTTGATGATGTCACAGGTCAAAGCAGGCAGGTGGAATCGCAACTTTCTCTTTTTCCCAAATGTCACTGGCAGTCCCTCACAAGCTGCTGGTTCTGATCGCATGCGAATCGTGCTTATAATATGTTGATTGAACTGTATTGAAAGTGCTGAAAACATACAAAAACAAAAATTAAGAGGAAAATGTCAAAATGAAAAACAAACAATGTTATTGTGATGTATATAGTCCGCAGCTCGTGGTCGTGCGGTAGCGTTCTCGCTTAACGCGCCCGGGTTCCCGGGTTCGATTCTCGGCAGGGTCAGGGAATTTCTCTGCCTCGTGATGAGCGGGTGTTGTGTGCTGTCCTTAGGTTAGTTACGTTTAAGTAATTCTGAGTTCTAGGGGACTGATGACCATAGATGTTAAGTCCCATAGTGCTCAGAGCCATTTATATTGTGATGTATATCGAATGATTTCGTTCATGTTTGAATGATATTTCGGAAATTTGACTGTACAAACTTATTTATTTGCCACTGACGAGCCAAAACATAATAACCACCTGCTTAATAACTTGTTTGCCCATCTTTGGAGCGCAAAACGTCACCGGTCCTGCCCATCATGGATTCGATAGTTTATTGGTAGATCTGTGGAGGTGTGTTACATGTCGACGCACAAGTCATGTGATTTCCTTAAAAAGCAGGCCTCTGATTTTTGTACGACGTGATGGCGCCTGATTGCGACCCAAATGATTCCAGCTGGATTCACATCAAATGAATTTCATGGCCAAGACATCAACCTGACTACACTATTATACTCCTCAAACCACTGTAGCACGGTTTTGGCTTTGAGACGCGGATAATTATCCTGCTGGAAGATGACATCGTCAGTGGGGAAGACATGAAGCACAAAGGTGTGCAGTTGGTCCACAGTTGCCGGTGGGTCGCCCATTACTACCTCAGGTCCCACGCGAGCGCAGCAGAATGTCTCCCACAGCATAATACTGCGCCAAACGCCCTGTGTTCTTCGCGCGGTGCACATTTCGAACCGCCGTTCGCCTGGATAATGGCGTTTATGGAGATGACCATCGACCTGGTGTAGCAAAAACGTGATTCATCCGATTAAGCGACAAGTTTCCATTGATCCGCAGTTCAGTGTCGACGAACCCGTGGTCACGATCTAGTAATTGATGATGTCGTTGGGTCAACATTGGAACACGTCTGCTGTGGCGTCCCATGTTCAACAATGAAAGATAAGCGACATTCGCCGATACACTGTTCTTCCAAAGATGTATTTACAGATGAATTCACAGATAACGCTGTTCTTCCACAGATGTATAAATTCGTTTCAATTTTACGTACCTACGATATCTGCGTTATCACGGAACATGCAACACAGACTTACAAAAACTGGTTCTAATGGCTCTGAGCACTATGGGACTTAACTTCTGAGGTCATCAGTCCCCTAGAACTTAGAATTACTTAAACCTAACTAACCTAAGGACATCACACACATCCATGCCCGAAGCAGGATTCGAACCTGCGAACGCAGCGGTCGCGCGGTTCCAGACTGTAGCGCCTAATACCGCTCGGACACCTCGGCCGGCTACAGACTTACAACCTACGCAGTTCATCTTTCACCAACTGCTGCGATACTGGCTCAAGGCTGACATCATGACTGTGATGTACACTGATAAGCCAAAACATTATGACCGCTGCCCATCGCGAGGTCGGATGTCGCCTGGTGGCTCTGCGGGAACGTGACACAGTAAGGAAATTATATAAGTCTATCAAAGACGGATGAGAACTCATTCTAGCGATGACACGGGCCACAAATGGGGAAATCCACTGACATAAGCGACTTTGACAAAGGTGATATTACTATTACCATGAGCCTGTGAACTACAAGGGCCACTCCAAAAGAAATGCAAACTATTTTTGTAAAAATACAGTTTTCATTCTGCATGTGGGAAAGCTTTAGTGTGTAGATACATCCTTCCCGCTTGTTTTCAAACTTAGTTCAACCTGTTCCCGTGAGTGGCGCCGTCACAGCATGTCTTCAAGGTGGCTACTACACTTGACGTTCGTTAGAAGCAACGTGCTGTCGTAGAATTCTTGTGCTGTGTAAACGAGGCAGTGGGAAACATCCACAAGAGGTTGAAAAAGGTGTATGGAGATGCTGCTGTCGATCGCAGTACAGTTAGTCGGTGCGCAAGCAGGTTACGTGATGAAAGCGGGTACGGCAATATTGAGGATTGTCCTCACAACGGCAGGCCTCGTACTGCACACACTCAAGACAATTGCAGAGAGTTAACGAAATGGTGACTGCTGACAGACGCATCACAGTGAACGAATTGTCACGGTACGTTGGGATAGGGGAAGGAAGTGTTAGCAGAGTACTGAAAGTGTTGGCGTTAAAAAAGGTTTGTGCCAGGTGGGTTTCCAGGATGTTGACACTGGCTGACAAAGAAACAGCAAACTTTTGGAACAGTACGAGAATGGTGGAGATGAATTTCTTGGAAGAATTGTGACAGGTGATGAAATATGGCTCCATCATTTTTCACCAGAGACGAAGAGGCAATCAGTGGAGTGGCATCATGCAAATTCACCCAAGAAAAAAATTCAAAACCACACCTTCTGCTGGAAAAGTTATGGCTACGGTGTTTTTCGATTCCGAAGGACTCTTGCTTGTGGACATCATGCCGAGTGGAACCACCATAAATTCTGATGCATATGTGACGACACTGAAGAAACTTCAAGCTCGACTGAGTCGTGTTCGACCACATCGGCAAAAGCAGGATGTTTTGCTGTTGCACGACGATGCACAGCCACATGTCAGTCAAAAAACCATGGATGGACAACACTGAAACACCCGCCTTACAGTCCTGACCTGGCTCTATGTGACTATCATCTGGGAAACTGAAGGACTCCCTTCGTGGAACAAGGTTTGAAGATGATGACTCCATTGTGCACGCTGTCAAACAGTGGCTCCAACAGTTTGGTCCAGAATTTTATCGTGCGGGGATACAGGCGCTGGTTCCAAGATGGCGTAAAACAGTTCAGAGGGATGGAAATTATGTGGAGAAATGAAAATATTTTTCTTAAAGGATCTATGTACACACTGTAAAACTTTCAAACATGTAGAATAAGAGATGGATTTAAAAAAAAAGTAGTGTGCAACCAGGCGACATCTGGGTGGGCAGTGATCATAATGTTTTGGCTTATCAGTGTATATCACTATCATGATGTCAGCCTTAAGCAAGTATCACTTACAAAACTGAAAAATATTTTTGTACTAATGCATAGAAAGAGAGAAGGATCATTGCCATTGCAACTTTGGATTAAAAATTATCGAAATAATAGTACTTAGATTTTTGGTATAATTAGACTTTGTTATGTGAGGTCGTCTTCCAAGACCTATTGAACTAGGTGTCCCAGCCTGTACAATAGATGAGTACAAATTCACAGAAATGTATATCAGACAAGAAGCAAACATGTTTTCCAACAATAAAACGACTGAGCTGAGCTACTGGGTTGGATTGGGTTGTTTGTGGGAAGAGACCAAACTGCAAGGTCGTCGGTCTCGTCGGATCAGGGAAGGAAGTCGGCCGTGCCCTTTCAAAGGAACCATCCCGGCATTTACTTGGAGCGATTTAGGGAAATCACGGATAACCTAAATCAGGATGGACGACGCGGGATTGAACCGTCGTCCTCACGAATGCCAGTCCAGTATGCTAACCACTGCGCCACCTCGCTCGGTAACCGAGCTACTGAATGAACATCAATACATACAGGGTGTTACAAAAAGGTACGGCCAAACGTTCAGGAAACATTCCTCACACACAAACAAAGAAAATATGTTATGTGGACATGTGTCCGAAAACGCTTACTTTCCATGTTAGCGCTCATTTTATTACTTCTCTTCAAATCACATTAATCATGGAATGGAAACACACATCAACAGAACGTACCGGCGTGACTTCAAACACTTTGTTACAGGAAATGTTCAAAATGTCCTCCGTTAGCGAGGATACATGCATCGACCCTCCGTCGCATGGAATCCCTGATGCGCTGATGCAGCCCTGGAGAATGGCGTATTGTATCACAGCCGTCCACAATACGAGCACGAAGAGTCTCTACATTTGGTACCGGGGTTGCGTAGACAAGAGCTTTCAAATGCCCCCATAAATGAAAGTCAAGAGGGTTGAGGTCAGGAGAGCGTGGAGGCCATGGAATTGGTCCGCCTCTACCTATCCATCGGTCACCGAATCTGTTGTTGAGAAGCGTACGAACACTTCGACTGAAATGCGCAGGAGCTCCATCGTGCATGAACCACATGTTGTGTAGTACTTGAAAAGGCACACGTTCTAGCAGCACAGGTAGAGTATCCCGCATGAAATCATGATAACGTGCTCCATTGAGCGTAGGTGGAAGAACATGGGGCCCAATCAAGACATCACCAACAATGCCTGCCCAAACGTTCACAAAAAATCTGTCTTGATGACGTGATTGCACAATTGTGTGCGGATTTTCGTCAGCCCACACATGTTGATTGTGAAAATTTACAATTTGATCACGTTGGAATGAAGCCTCATCCGTAAAGAGAACATTTGCACTGAAATGAGGATTGACACATTGTTGGATGAACCATTCGCAGAAGTGTACCCGTGGAGGACAATCAGCTGCTGATAGTGCCTGCACACGCTGTACATGGTACGGAAACAACTGGTTCTCCCGTAGCACTCTCCATACAGTGACGTGGTCAACGTTACCTTGTACAGCAGCAACTTCTCAGACGCTGACATCAGGGTTATCGTCAACTGTGCGAAGAATTGCCTCGTCCATTGCAGGTGTCCTCGTCGTTCTAGGTCTTACCAGTCGCGAGTCATAGGCTGGAATGTTCCGTGCTCCCTAAGACGCCGATCAATTGCTTCGATCGTCTTCCTGTCGGGACACCTTCGTTCTGGAAATCTGTCTCGATACAAACGTACTGCGCCACGGCTATTGCCCCGTGCTAATCCGTACATCAAATGGGCATCTGCCAACTCCGCATTTGTAAACATTGCACTGACTGCAAACCACGTTCGTGATGAACACTAACCTGTTAATGCTACTTACTGATGTGCTTGATGCTAGTACTGTAGAGTAATGAGTCGCATGTCAACACAAGCACCGAAGTCAACATTACCTTCCTTCAATTGGGCCAACTGGCGGTGAATCGAGGAAGTACAGTACATACTGACGAAACTAAAATGAGCTCTAACATGGAAATTAAGCGTTTCCGTACACATGTCCACGTAACATCTTTTCTTTATTTGTGTGTGAGGAATGTTTCCTGAAAGTTTGGCCGTACGTTTTTGTAACACCCTGTATGTTAGATGCGCAATGAACATGGTCTAAGATACAGAAGTTACTGGTTGACTGATGGTGAAAGATGAACAGCGTAGGTTGTAAGTCTGTGCTGCATGTTTCGTGATTGCGCAAAGATCGTAGGTACATGAAACTGAAACGCATTTATACATCTTTGGAAGAACAGTGTTATCTGTGATAACAAGATGTTTGTAGTACGAAAATATGACATCATTCCTGAAAGAGCACATCATAATATACTGGTTTACATGAGAAATACCCCTACATCAGTGCGTTGTAGAACAGTTATAACCGTAACAGAACACAACGATTTATCGTGTCTTATAATAAAATGGGTCTATACATAAACATAAACATGGTACACAAAATTACGAAAGTTTGCCATTAATATATTATATGTTCTAACCAATATGTTGTGGTATGGAAGAGACATAATGCATAAAATGTACGGTATTAAATTGCAGAATTCATATAATGAACGGATGTTCATGGATATGGAGGGGGTGTGGTGGGAGGGAAGGGGCATAGATTTCGATGAATTTATACTTATCTGCAAGTTGGGACACCTATTTCGGTAGATCTTCACGATGACTTCACTTAAGAAAGCCTAATTATAGCCAACATGTAAGGAATATCATTACTATAATTTTTAATCTGATACTGGAATGACATAATGACGTTAAATTTTGATCCTTCTCACTTTCTAAACATTGATGCAAAATTTTTTTGCATCATGTGCTTGATAATGCCTTAAAGCCGAAATCATGATAGTAATATAAAGATGTTTGTACAGTCACATAGTAGAAATATTCAAACATTGTTACATGAGAGTGACCCAAAAATATGAGAAGATTTCGTTGATATTTTCGTTAATCCTTTTAGTCAAAAACTAAGCCATATACTGAAATAATTTTTTTCTCTACCAGAGGGCGGCATATATTGTTCTAAAGTCGTAAAAAAAACACGTAAATGCCATATTAATCCACATAAATCCACGTGATGATTAAGGTTTATACATCCTAAAAGATCGTGGACATAAAAAACAGCGACTGGTAACAGTACGCTTTTTCTTTCACGAGAAAATGAGAAGTGTTTCTCGCGGATTAATTGGGGGAAGCTACACCCACAAAATCTGTTACGTCACTGCGATTAAGTGGTAGGTCTGACTTTTAATTCATGTTGGTAAATCTGCGGAAGATTTCAAAAGGATAAACCAAAAATGAAAGTGTGAACCACACAGCTCCGACGACGAGGTGAAAACCGAGCTTCATAACTTTCTGAACAGCATGGCGGCGAGCTGGTATGACATAGACATACAAAAACTGCCACAGCATCTACAAAAATGCATCGACAGATATGGTGATTATGTCGAAAAATACCTAAATGTTCAAGTTGTAAAATGATGCAAACCATTGTAGAAATAAACAGGTCTATGTACTTTTAAAAAAAATAGGAGACCTTACTTTTGGGATTACCCTCGAACTTTCTTCTCCAGAATGACTGTAAATGTGAAACTCCACACGAGGTCCCAGTCAACAGCCGATGTATTTTTGGTCCATTATATTACTAACTAGAGAGTTCTCACTTCTTAGAACAATAAATTTGCAGAAAAATATACACTTCAAGACATGCTCCGTTTATCCTCCGTCTCATTTGCCGCAATCACAAGAAGCAATGACTAATACAAAATTGAGAAATTTGGACGTGAGCCACATTTTTATTCAAACGTCCATAAGAGTTAGTTTAAATATGAAACCGCAGAAGAAGCCGAAGAGGGATTGATTGGACGGCGTCTACCCGTCTGTCTCACAGTGAACAGTGATATCTGAGAGAGTGCGGGAAGGGTTTTAGGCGCCGTTGTGAAGCTTGTGTTAAGACTGGCGGTCGTCTCTGTGAACAATTCCTATGGGCCTAATTTTTAACCGTTATTACACACTGAAGTGGCAAAAGTCATGGAATAGCGATATGTGCATATTGCGCTACCACACCTAAACTGACTGCTACAGTTTTCTTATCCCAGACGGCCTGAATGAAAAGAGTTAGTGGGTGAGATAAATACCCACCGGGGTCTCATCTTATTATTCTACCCAGTATCAGAGCATGGGAAGGCATGAACTATGATCCCACTTGCAGGGAGCCACTAATTTGAATGGAATTTAGAAATTAGCACAAAGTGATACATTCTGAAATTAGCACAGAACGACGTTCTCTTAACCGAGGACAGTCTCCAGTGACATAGACAAGTTTGAATAATGACATATGGAGTTAGGATTCGCCTATAGCTAAGTAATTATGTTGAACTGAGAACACTTTGGACTGAGAATCTTGAACCTTGATGAGACTGATGACCTCGCTGTTTGGTCTCTTCCCCCAAACAACCCAACCCAGGATGGTAGTTGGAGATAGACCCATGGGACATTCCATAGATAGGGAAGTTAGTATTCCGAGATCCACAGTGTCTCGAGTGTACCGAGAATACAAAATTTCAGGAATTACCCCTCACCAACGACAACATAGTGGCCGACGGGTTCCACTTAACGACGGAGAGCAGCGGCGTTTGCGTAGAGTTGTCAGTGCTAACAGGCGAGCAACACAAAGTGGGGCGTACGATGAACGTATCCCTTATGAGAGTGCGGCGAAATGTTGCATTCATGGGCTATGGTTGCGGACGACCGACACGAGTGCCTTTGCTAACAGCACAGCATCGCCAGCAGAGCGTCATCTGGGCTGGTGACCATATCGGTTGGACCCTAGACGACTGTAAAATCGTGGCCTGGTCAGATGGGTCCCGATTTCAGTTGGTAAGAGCTGCTAGCTGATGGTGTGTTTGTAGTGTGGCGCAGATCCCACGAAGCGAAGGACCCATGCCTTGGGTCCAAGAAGGACCCAAGGCATTGTTGAAGAAGAAGCTTCCAGCCATAGGCATTTTTCTTGACCTAACAAAGGCATTCGATATGGTCAATCACAATATACTGCTGCAAAACATTTATTCCCATGGAATAAGGGGCACTGGCCATGACTAGTTTGAAAGCTACCTCAAAGACAGAAACCAATACGTCCAAATTAATGCAACCAATCGACCAGGAATCGCTAATACTGTACAGCCATCTACCCAAATCACAGAACATGGAGTGCCCCAAGTTTCAGTGTTGGGACTCTTATTATTCTTAGTCTATGTAAATGACCTCCCCTTAAATTTGCACAATAACAGAACCTTCCTGTTTGCTGATGATACCACACTTATGATCTCCGACTCAAATGAACATCCTCAAGATGCAATAAACAGGAGTACAGCACAGCTAAACTCATGGCTTAATTCAAACAGACTACTCCTAAATATAAAAAATACAGCTGGTATTACTTTCCACCAGTACCAAATATATCACTGAGTGATGATAAAATCGTCTAAGTAAAGGAAACCAAAGTTTTGGAGGTTACCATTACTGACACTCTTACATGGAAAAGTCATATTGATATAACCTGCACCAAATTGAGTAAAGTATGTTTGGGATAAGACAAATAAGGAATATTGTTAATACCAGCACCCTCACATCAATGTACTATGCTCTTTTCCACTCTATACTAAGCTACGGAATTATCTTTTGGGGCCACAGTGCAGAAGCAGTGAGGCTGTTTAAACCAAGAAATAGTTAGAATAATATTATTCAAACAGCAGAAAGAATCCTGTAAACCACTGTGTCAGAATCTGAAGATGTAACCCCTCCCATGTCAGTACATATTAGACCTACTATGTCTCACCAAGAAAAATATTAGTAACCTAGATATAAACTCAAACTGTCACCAACATGATATAAGGTCAGAGAACTCTCTGCGCGTAATTCCGCATTCAACAAAACTATACAGTAAACGTGTCAAATATATGGGAATAAAACTCTACAATCATCTCCCAATAGCAGTGAAGAACATTACACAAGAGAAGGATTTTAAAGTAAAACTACGGTCACTCTTAATTAAACACTGCCTCTACAGCATACAGGTATTCCTCGAAAACAACCTGCTATAAGGAACTGCTCAACAAAAACATCAGATAATGGATCCCCAACTATTGACATTATGTAACATAACTGAATGTAAGTTTTATTGGTATAAATGCTAAATTCTGCTACAGAATAAATATAAGACCTAAGTACATTACACATGTGATATAAATATGTAATCATTTTATAGATTCATAGACATATACCTCTTCTTATAAATACCATATATTTATCAAATGACCTGTCCTATATTATGATGTGCATTTCTGTACAATGTATGATTCCAAGGATCAAAATAAATACATAAATTGTGCAAGCTAGTGGTGGCATCACAATGGTGTGAGCTGTGTTTATATGGAGTGGATGGGGTCCTCTGGTTCAACTGATTTGATCACTGACTGGAAATAGTTATGTTCGGCTGCTTGAAGACCATTTGCAGCCAAGAAGTACACATATCCTTTAATGGGTAGGAGGAAAGTATACACTGTAGACATGCTCCGCTTTTTACTCATATCTGATTTGCCTCACCTACAAGCGTCCATATGAAGTCGTTCCTGTACGAAACCACAGTAGATGATGAAGATTAACTGGTTGGGACGCTCCTAGCCGTCTGTCTCATTGTACAACGAACAACAGGCATATCTGAGAAAGTGCATAAAATACTTTAGACACCGTTGTAAGCGTACGTTAAGAATGGCGGTCATCACTCTGAACAGTTCCTATGGACTTAATTTTTGACCGTTATTATTTATATTGTGACTCATGTTACAAATTTGGGACAACTTAATGCTGATGTTGATTTTTGGTCAAAAGTATTGTCAAACTATTGAGAGTGTGGATCTGGTTTCTATCACATAAAATACATAAAGGGTTGGCATTCATATGACACAGATACAGATTTTTAAATATATTTATACCATGTAGAATATTGTAATATATTGAAAAAAGCAGGTGAGTCAGTGTTACGTGACTCATGTTACTTGCTACTTATTGTTGGAAAAACTTTTTCTTGCGAGCAGAGAAACAAAAATACAAAGTTATGTGCCAAATAAGATAAACTTAACATTAACATTTCAATTTTAAACGTTGCGAAAAACTATAAGAGCATTACATCTAGGAAAATAAACTGTAAACTTAGTGAGAAGTCAGAGAGCAAAGTATCAGCTTGTATTGACAACATCAGGTGGATTAATTTTCTTTATAATTTTGTCCTGTGTGAATAGAATTTCATCACATTTTGCAGGCCATTTCCAATAGTGACCAGTATTCTCCATTGCACTGATTAGTATAAATTTCCAAAAATTGCATGTACTTCTTCAGCATAGAATTTTCCATCATATTCCACTTTGTACCAGTCTCCAATTTTCACACTTTCTATAGTACCTACAGTATGATGATCTGCAGCAGATATGTTTGCAGTACTCCTTCCTTGTTGTGAAAGCACTGACTGTTTTTTGTGTTTTGCACTGATGATTCTCAAGAAATTATTTGAGCCAGATTAAGTTTCACACTGATTCCTTGAATTTCATCAGTAGACACATGAAAAACCTGCATAGTTGTGGTACTTGCAGCTGCCTGAGCAAACGTTAATGTATCATCTATTATGAATTTTCACTTTTTAACTGCATTCCACACTTGTGTCTTTTCATAAGTGCACCAATTCCATCTATAGCTCCTTTACTGTGGGATGTGCAAAAAAGTTCCATTAGATTTCCCCATTAAGGAACTATTGATTTTGATATGCAGTGGCAGTAATATATTTGTTTTGAAATTGTGTGGCAGTTCCATCCGACCAGATTGAAACTACCTTCAAATTTTCAGCTATTGTTGGCAGCACCTTGCTAATGTATGCTATCACAGTATCCTTGGAATGGGTTAAGCTGTCTGATACAAAAAAAATTATGTGATGAGAACCTGAATACCACAGTGAAAATACTAACTTGTGCTTGTGCTCAATATGCACTTTGCACCTCATCTTGATAAACAGAAATGTAATTTTCAGCAAAATTAATATGCAAGAATGCAAACTCCTTAGAATCTTGGCTCAGAATCATTTCTGTTTGTTGATAATAAGATGCAGACTGAGCTCTCTTTGTTTAGCAATGAACAAGAAACTGAGGAATTATGGAAATTTTATATTTCACTATATCAGCTGTAGAGCCTTCTTTCTTGATTATAGAATTTTTTTCTTTCATCTTCCAAATATACCATGATAAATTCGCAATTTACAGCTCATCAGTTTTATAGGCTACTTTGAAACCTCTACCATTTTGACAATTTACATTCATTCCGCCAACAAAGCTCACTGGGTGGCTGGAATATGATTGCTGATACAAATTTGTTGCTGTACGCTGGAATATTATCGTGTTTCGTATGAAGGCTGCGATAGCATTTATGAAATTTTTGTAATATATACACAAACATACATTATGAGGTATTTTCCTACTTAATTGAACGTGTGGTGGCTGCACTTCTGCAAACTTAGATTTCCCAATTTGAACTGCAGGTTATTCCTGTTTGAATACCTAATATGTTTCCATGATGGACATGATTAAGTGATGAATGTGAACTGATTTTTTTCTCATTATTTTCTCTAATCACTGTTGTGTTCTACCTACCTGGTGACTAGCAACTGATGTCATGACAGTAGAAACCAATTACCAAGTCTCTAGTTTCAGAACTAAGGTCTCTTTTATGTGGACTACTGCCAAGACTGGGTCTTTCAGGCTTTTCATCTGATGAATTTCCACACAAGTCACTGAACAGCTCAAGAACAACTACGACTTTACGTCGTGGTGACAATGGCAAGAAACGATCAGCTCGAGCCATGGCTTCACATAGAGTACTGTGTGACTTATTCAGCGAAAAAGCAGCTTTAGTATGTTGCTGATTTTGCATCTTATGTTGCGCTATGTTTTCTAACTCTCTCCCTAGTTTTAGCTATTCTTTCTTCTAATAAGTCGTTGTTTATGTGCACTCATTGCAGAAACTTTTTTAATGCTTCTATTGACTTTTTCTAGCTTCTTCCAGATGCTTCTTCTTAAATTCTTCATATTTTTCTTCAATCTTTAACTTTTCCTACCTCCTTTTCTGCTGCTGTTAAAGGCATAATGTTCTTTTAACATTAAGAAAGTATAACTGTGACTCAGATTACGTGACTCACGGTACACATTTAATTTTCTGTTTTTACAATATTGGTTCAAATTGGGAACTTTTTAAACAGTGATATTAGTTACACATTCACACAAAGAAGTAAATTACTGAACAAGATGAAGTTAGCTCTTAATATAAAATATTAAAAGTTCGTGTTCCTGTATTATGTTATTTATCCTAACCTGTAATTTACCCAATTTACATACTTAGGATATATAACAATAATATAAACAGTGATATACTAATTCTTACCTGCCAATCAGTTGAAATCAAGGCCCAAAATCTCCAATAATTCACACTGCCATCACATGAAAAACGCATGGCCGTATAAAAACGGCTTCAAATTATGGAGGGAAAGCAATAATGAGCAACAAACATTGTTGCCATACAGACAAAAGTCCAGCGTTTTCAAACAATATATAAGAAGTACCAAATTTTAAACTTTTAAAAATCATAAGTATCCTACTTTACATGGAATATCCCATAAGATAATTTCGTGACTGACAAAATGCCTGAGGTGAAGGATTGCCAGCCTGTAGACAGACGCCACGTGCCCATGCGATCCCAGTTGGGCGCCCACAAAGAAAAAGTATCCTCTGTGTCAGGCTTTGCCTGCCTCTTGCCTCCACTTTGAGCCTGAGTCACGTGGCCAGCCTCTGAAACGCAGCGAGCACGTGTAGCCCAAGAGACAGCTGCGATTCGCTGCCGCCTGCACCTGCCACGCGACTTACTGAATCGTCAATTACAAATTTCCTCTAATCGAAGTATGCCTTATCTCAGCGTACTAAGTTTAGGATCACCACATGGCATAATTTTCTTAACTTGAGATTGAAGCTCACACTTGTGTCCTTGTTCGCTTACGGATAAATTTGTTTTTGGGTAGGTTCCGCCTTGAACAACCACAAATTTTCCATATTTGCTGCCCAGATATGTTTCCCTGAATCTACAGCGTCATCAGTGGGTTTTTTATTTGTTTTCTGTTAAATAAAAGAAAAACTGCTTCTGCTACCTGTACATGTAGAATTTCAGTTTTTGAGTGAAGTATTCACAGATTCGAAACTAGAAACAAATTGATGCACCTTATAACAAACGCTGTCATATCAGTGGCTTCCTTTACTTTGGGTTACAGCTGCTCTCCTTTTGCATTTTGGCATCTGCAACCATAGAGAACTTAATAGACACACATCAACAAAAGTATTTCGTCACACGTTTATTTCGAACTTCGTAGCACGCGTATACGTTCATTTGCAATGTATGCAGGTCACCAAATAAATAAATAAAAATTGTCCAAAAGCGAGTAGTACTCGTGCACAAAAGGGCTCGCCACAAACCTAATTATGTGCATAGACAGTTCACCTATTCCGGGAATCGAAGATTTCGACAATTTTTCCCTGTTATCGACATTGATACTGGCAAGATGCCAGGGATCTCAGGGATTACAAGAATTCTGAGAATGTTTCAATTTCAAGTTCGAAGTCGGTAACAAATGACAAAAGAAATTTTTTTCTTGTAATATAATTACAAATTTCTGACTTTTTCCTTTACTTGTACTGTGAAATCTTTCTTCTTGCCAAATTTCGTGATACTACGTCAAGGGAAAGTACGGTACCCTATAAATTTTAATGATTGATTTTGCGAGTATGGCCGTATCTTTTGATTGCATTGGCTTAGAAACTTAATACTTTTACAACACCAAAGGACTGTAGACCTCAGCATGTGATATAAATTTCAACTTGCTACATCTACCTGTACCTGAGAAAACAGACAGAAAAGGACGACAATTGGCAAAAAAATACTTTTCTCTGATACAATGGCAAATTAATAATTTTTGCAAAAACAGACATAATGTCTTATGGGACAACAGCAATCAGTGATTTTATAATGTTACTTAAAATCCGTCTTGATTGCAATTTTTTTTTTTTTATTATTCATATGACCGGTTTCGGTTCATTCAGAACCATCTTCAGATCTGATATTTCAGTTACAGGAGTAACCCGTTCAAATTCAGATCTGAAGATGGTTCTGAATGAACCGAAACCGGTCATATGAATAATAATAAAAAAAAATTTGCAATCAAGACGGATTTTAAGTAACATAATAATTTTTGGTTTTTTCTTGTGCTGTGAAACCTTCCCTCTTGCCAAATTTCATCATTCTAGATCAAAGAGTGTCGATGACAGAGTTTTCCAGAGTTAAAATATGTGAGACATATGATTATATCTATTGACGAGATACAGAACCCTAAAAAAGAATAAGAATTAAAAAAGAAATTTGTGTAACGACAAAATCGTCTGTTTCCCATGGAACTTTTTTAAAAGCACCCTTGAGCAACGTCAGTATCCCTTGCTCGGCTGCAGGATTGAATCCGCCGTGGCGTACCATCGACGATAGTTTATCGATTCTGCCGAAGTCACACAGAGTACGTGGTGGGTGGTGTTGTCGATGTACAAAAGCAATTCGTTTCAGTCGATCCCACACATGTTCGATTGGGCTAATGTCTGGGGAACAGGCAGGCCACTCCATTCTGGTGATCGTAACATGCTGGAAGTATGTAGTCATGAGAACAGCAGATGAAATTTTCACCAATATTTTGGCGATACTGTCCCACTAACTGTTGCAGAATCTCGTCCCTGTACTATAGAACAATGATATTCACATCAACCACCACGAGAGGTGTGCGGTAGCCCAAAGTAATGCCTCCCCAGAACATCACTCCACTACCTCCTTATTGTACATCTGACAGTGTTGTAGGCGTTCGATGTTACCGGATCGTCTCCAAACAGGTTGTCTGCAATTATCAGGGTACAACAGACCCGAGTTTCGTCCGTAATATTTCTGGCTTTGCAGCCATCATATTTAGGTACGAGAAGCTCTTTTTAGAGCAATTGAGAAGGCAAGATCACGTAATGTGGTGTGAGGTGCCGATGACAGATGGTTTGTTCGGTAAGGGTATTGCGAGAAAGAAGGTGGTCCTTCTCCGCGATTGGCTGTTGCTTTCGGAAGTTGAGCGCCAAAATGATAATCTTATAAACAACTGCTAAACTTCGGTGATCTTCGGATCGCGCCTAAATTGTATGGCGGGCGAAGTGGTTTAATCCAAGATTTGATCAAAGATGTGATCAAATATTCGTCAAATATATTTGACAAAGATCTTTGACGTGGCGCTAAAAAGGGGTATTACACTGTCATCACATTTTTCGTCAAAGTTCAGGATTGCTGACAACAACTGCTATTAACTGCAGCAGTTGCATGTAGCACAATTGCACTGTGTGCACATGCTGAAGAGAAGTGGGGGAAAAAAGGAAACGTACCTGGGTGAAGCCGTTGGTTTTACGACGACACGATAAAAGCATTCAACATAACTTGTTACGTGAGCTTATAGTGGAGGACGTCAAGTCGTACCCTTAAGATTGGGTGAGCACACATTTCTGTATGTGCTCAGTGAAATGTATCCTTATATCACAAAGCACAATACTCACTTAAGAACTGCTATATCTGCAGAAGACAGGCTCACTGTAACACTGCGATTCCTTGCTACAGGAGAGAGTTAGGTTAGGTCAGGTCTCCCTTCTTAATCTATTTTTGTATTCGGGGTGCCTCAAGTTGTAAAGCGCCTCTTCAGCTTTATACATCTCTATTAATTTTGTAGTGTTCGGTACACACCAATTGTATTTACTGGCAATGTTTATAAAAGCACTACACATGACAGAAAGCTGCAACGATGCTAGCGCTCCACGTGGTAACATGTCACATTGCAGTCAACAGAAGACAAGCGACTTCTTTGAACAAATCTACAGCGAGGCCCAGATTTGATCAAATATTTGACGACATTTGGCAAAGTTCCCTATTACACCGTCAACTTTCTTTTTTCAAAGATATTGGACAAAGAAATTTGATAGTGTAATACCGGCCTAAGATCAGAGCTGGTTCGGCAGTGTTGGAGGACAGACATGTTTTCTGCCGCGATCGGTGCCATGTGAAGACTTTATTAGCAATGCGTGATTATCTGGACGTGTAGTGGAGAACAATGTGATTGTAATTGCAGAAATACGCAGTTCATCAATTTGTCGAAGAATAGAAATTATTTGTGACTCTGAAGTGGAATGACACTGTGTAGTTTCTCGTGTTCTGTCAATAAAAAGCGAGTGGCATCCCGTACAAACAAACTGATAGGAAATCTAATTATCTCTAAAATAACAGTTCCTCGCTAAGAGTTTCTTGCAGCCTTAAGATTACAGATTCACGACCTACGTGCTATTTTCTGCGCTGGGGACAACTGTAGAAGACTGCAGGTTGCTGAACATTTATCAGAACTTATTCATTCCACTCAGGGCGTGGAAGCGATTAAGCAGCTCTCATGTACTGCTATCTTAGTACAAATGAGATCTATGACACGTCGTCTGTGCTAACATAGAGGAGGTATGAAGGAGAGAAATGGTTTTGGGGGAAGAGGTTTATCATATGCACGTGTACATCACCCTCTCTCGCTCTCTCTCTTTTTCAACTTGCCGTAATCCGACGTCCATTCTACATGATCTCTTGCCCATCTGTAACGGAATCCATGGTGTTATGGTGTATGGCGTGATGCTCGACATGTTCGTCGGCAATGGAGGTTAGCATCGTGCAGTCGTCTCCTAAAAGTTTGATGCGATATGTGCCGGCCTGTAGTCTCTTTGGACGCGAAATTCAGTTAGATGCATTCAGCTTTGACTCAAATGTCGTAGGCCGGCCGTTGTGTCCGATCGGTTCTAGGCGCTTCAGTCTGGAACCGCGCGACCGCTACGGTCGCAGGTTCGAATCCTGCATCGGGCATGGATGTGTGTGATGTCCTTAGGATAGTTAGGTTTAAGTAGTTCTAAGTTCTAGGGGACTGATAACCTCAGATGTTAAGTCCTATAGTGCTCAGAGCCATTTGAACCATCTTTTCAAATGTCGTACATATCAATCATTCTGTGCACCTGTCGAGTATATGGACAGCCTGTGCTGTGTAAGTACCCAACACTACCTGACGACTGGAACCGATTCCATGTCCACAACGCAACACTATGACTCTAGAGCGCGCTTCGAGCAACTTCCCTGGTTGACAAGCCGTCTGCGCATAGCGTGATGGTGCAGACCTGCTCATTGTCGCCATTCTCCTTTTCGACGTAATGTGATGGCTGTTCCCTCTACTGTTCCACAGGCGTCTATAGTGCATCCTTGCTGATCTTGAAGGCCAGTTAATAGCAACGCCACGGCCAATCCAGCGATGAGGGTAGGTGCCGTTGAGATGGTCCCTCACACATATCGTAAGATGTGGAGGGGCACCGTCATATTGAAAGTACATTCCAGTTCGCCTGGCTAAAGAAACGTCTTGCAGTAGTTCCACAAATGAATTTTCCAAAAATGCAGGTACCTCTCTTCCGTCAACCGCTGACTGATTATAAATGGACCTATCAAAAGGTTACCGACCTTGCGGCACCAAACATGTATGGAAAAACGAACTTCGAAATTGCCACCCACTGAAGCGTGTGTATTTTCCCGTGACCATCGATGATTATTGCGTGTGTTGTTTATTCCATGTCGTGAAAACTGGGCTTCATCTCAGTGAATAGTATGTATGAAAGGAAATGACTCCTCAATTACCTAGCGAGAGAATTGAAGTCGTTAGGCATTGTCGACAACGTGGAGATTTTGGACACGCTGTGTGTGAAATTGATACCGGTTTTCCGCATGTAATGTTTCCCATACACGTGTCTGTGGGACATTCACACGCAGTGACATTCTTCGTATGCTCGTACTGGAACTTCCCTCAATACTTGCGATAATTTCTTCCTGTTCTTGTAAAGTTTGTTGACGTGCACGCTCCGATGAAAAATGTCTACTTGGAAGAGAGCCTGTTGCACGCAAAGTGATAAAAACTTTGGTAAACACCCTGCGATCAGGTAATCGTCGAAGCATACACCATATCTGCATATTCCTCATTACTGTGGACGTGTGGCATTGCTAGCAACGCTTGTACGAACACAGTTAACACCATACACTACACAGCTAAACGATCCGTCGCCGGTACACTACACAATGCGGCTTACACGGCACAACTGCGCAAACAACGGTTGATTGTACTACGTAAGTCACATCACCATAATACATGGTAGGGTTACAAAGCGTAAACATGGAAAGTACCCGTGCACTGTTTGCAAGAAAATCACGTTATTGTCCAGTTGTATTGCGTATACCTTCACGATGTGCACATCAATTTTGCAGAATTAAAGTTCCTTTCAATACCCATACCTCGCTAACGAAGCATTTGCGGACCTATGTTTATGTATTTTTTGTTCAGAATTACTTGCACTATCACTGTTTAAAATATTGACCTTTCCTCCCCAAACACCCTATATTTATACATGGTGGTCCATTGATAGGCCAAATATCTCACGAAATAAGCGTCAAACAAGAAAACTACAAAAGAATGAAACTCGTCTAGCTTGAAGGGGGAAACCAGATGGCGCTATGGTTGGCCCGCTAGATGGCGCTGCCATAGGTCAAACGGATATCAACTGCGTTTTTTTAAAATAGGAACCCCCATTTTTATTACATATTCGTGTAGTACGTAAGGAAATATGAATGTTTTAATTGGACCACTTTTTTCACGTTGTGGTAGATGCCGCTGTAATAGTCACAAACGTATAAGTACGTTCTATCACGTAACATTCCGCTAGTGCGGACAGTATTTGCTTCGTGATACATTACCCGCGTTAACATGGACCGTTTACCAATTGCAGAAAAGGTCGATATCGTGTTAATGTATGGCTATTGTGATCCAAATGCCCAACGGGCGTGTGTTATGTATGCTGCTCGGTATCCTGGACGACTTCATCCGACCGTTCGCCGGATAGTTACGTCATTTAAGGAAACAGGAAGTGTTCAGCCACATGTGAAACGTCAACCACGACTTGCAACAGATCATGATGCCCAAGTAGGTGTTTTAGCTGCTGTCGCGGCTAATCCGCACATCAGTAGCAGACAAATTGTGTGAGAATCGGGAATCTCAAAAACGTTGGTGTTGAGAATGCTACATCCACATCGATTGCACCCGTACCATATTTCTATGCGCCAGGAATTGCATGGCGACGACTTTGAACGTCGTGTGCAGTTCTGCCACTGGTAACAAGAGAGATTGCGGGACGATGACAAATTTTATGCTCGCGTTCTATTTAGCGACGAAGCGTCATTCACCAACAGCGGTAACGTAAACCGGCATAATATGCACTATTGGGCAACGGAAAATTCACTATGGCTGCGACAAATGGAACATCAGCGACCTTGGCGGGTTAATGTATGGTGCAGCATTATGGGAGGAAGGATAATTGGCCCCCATTTTATCGATGGCAATCTGATTGGTGCAACGTATGCTGATTTCCTACGTAATGTTCTAGCGATGTTACTACGAGATGTTTCACTGCATGAGAGAATGGCGATGTACTTCCAACATGATGGATGTCTGGCACCTAGCTCGCGTGCGGTTGAAGAGGTGTTGAATAGCATTTTTCATAACAGGTGGATTGGTCGTCGAAGCACCATACCATGGCCCGCACGTTTACCGGATCTGGCGTTCCCCGGATTTCTTTCTGTGGGGAAAGTTGAAGGATAGTTGCTATCGTGATCCACCGACAACGACTGACAACATGCGTCAGAGCATTGTCAATGCATGTGCGAACATTACGGAAGGCGAAGTACACGCTGTTGAAAGGAATGTCGTTACACGTATTGCCAAATGCATTGAGGTTGATGGACATCATTTTGAGCATTTATTGAATTAAAGTGGTATTTACAGGTAATCACGCTGTACCAGTATGCTTTCTCAGAAATGATATCTACATCTACATCTACATCTATACTCCGCGAGCCACCTTACGGTGTGTGGCGGAGGGTACTTATTGTACCACTATCTGATCCCCCCTTCCCTGTTCCATTCACGAATTGTGCTTGGGAAGAACGACTGCTTGTAAGTCTCCGTATTTGCTCTAATTTCTCGGATCTTTTCGTTGTGATCATTACGCGAGATATATGTGGGCGGTAGTAATATGTTGCCCATCTCTTCCCGGAATGTGCTCTCTCGTAATTTCGATAATAAACCTCTCCGTATTGCGTAACGCCTTTCTTGAAGTGTCCGCCACTGGAGCTTGTTCAGCATCTCCGTAACGCTCTCGCGCTGACTAAATGTCCCCATGACGAATCGCGCTGCTTTTCGCTGGATCATATCTATCTCTTCTATTAATCCAACCTGGTAAGGGTCCCATACTGATGAGCAATACTCAAGAATCGGACGAACAAGCGTTTTGTAAGCTACTTCTTTCGTCGATGAGTCACATTTTCTTAGAATTCTTCCTATGAATCTCAACCTGGCGCCTGCTTTTCCCACCATTTGTTTTATGTGATCATTCCACTTCAGATCGCTCCGGATAGTAACTCCTAAGTATTTTACGGTCGTTACCGCTTCCAATGATTTACCACCTATGGCATAATCGTACTGGAATGGATTTCTGCCCCTATGTATGCGCATTATATTACATTTATCTACGTTTAGGGAAAGCTGCCAGCTGTCGCACCATGCATTAATCCTCTGCAGGTCTTCCTGGAGTACGTGCGAGTCTTCTGATGTTGCTACTTTCTTGTAGACAACCGTGTCATCTGCAAATAGCCTCACGGAGCTACCGATGTTGTCAACTAAGTCATTTATGTATATTGTAAACAATAAAGGTCCTATCACGCTTCCTTGCGGTACTCCCGAAATTACCTCTACATCTGCAGATTTTGAACCGTTAAGAATGACATGTTGTGTTCTTTCTTCTAGGAAATCCTGAATCCAATCACAAACCTGGTCCGATATTCCGTAAGCTCGTATTTTTTTTCACTAAACGTAAGTGCGGAACCGTATCAAATGCCTTCCTGAAGTCCATGAATACGGCATCAATCTGCTCGCCAGTGTCTACGGCACTGTGAATTTCTTGGGCAAATAGGGCGAGCTGAGTTTCACATGATCTCTGTTTGCGGAATCCATGTTGGTTATGATGAAGGAGATTTGTATTATCTAAGAACGTCATAATACGAGAACACAAAACATGTTCCATTATTCTACAACAGATTGACGTAAGCGAAATAGGCCTATAATTATTCGCATCTGATTTATGACCCTTCTTGAAAATGGGAACGACCTGCGCTTTCTTCCAGTCGCTAGGTACTTTACGTTCTTCCAGCGATCTACGATAAATTGCTGATAGAAAGGGGGCAAGTTCTTTAGCATAATCACTGTAGAATCTTAAGGGTATCTCGTCTGGTCCGGATGCTTTTCCGCTACTAAGTGATAGCAGTTGTTTTTCAATTCCGATATCGTTTATTTCAATATTTTCCATTTTGGCGTCCGTGCGACGGCTGAAGTCAGGGACCGTGTTACGATTTTCCGCAGTGAAACAGTTTCGGAACACTGAATTCAGTATTTCTGCCTTTCTTCGGTCGTCCTCTGTTTCGGTGCCATCGTGGTCAACGAGTGACTGAATAGGGGATTTAGATCCGCTTACCGATTTTACATGTGACCAAAACTTTTTAGGGTTCTTGTTTAGATTGTTTGCCAATGTTTTATGTTCGAATTCGTTGAATGCTTCTCTCATTGCTCTCTTTACGCTCGTTTTCGCTTCGTTCAGCTTTTCCTTATCAGTTATGATTCGACTACTCTTAAACCTATGATGAAGCTTTCTTTGTTTCCGTAGTACCTTTCGTACATGATTGTTATACCACGGTGGATCTTTCCCCTCGCTTTGGACCTTAGTCGGTACGAACTTATCTAAGGCGTACTGGACGATGTTTCTGAATTTTTTCCATTTTTGTTCCACATCCTCTTCCTCAGAAATGAACGTTTGATGGTGGTCACTCAGATATTCTGCGATTTGTGCCCTATCACTCTTGTTAAGCAAATATATTTTCCTTCCTTTCTTGGCATTTCTTATTACACTTGTAGTCATTGATGCAACCACTGACTTATGATCACTGATACCCTCTTCTACATTCACGGAGTCGAAAAGTTCCGGTCTATTTGTTGCTATGAGGTCTAAAACGTTAGTTTCACGAGTTGGTTCTCTAACTATCTGCTCGAAGTAATTCTCGGACAAGGCAGTCAGGATAATGTCACAAGAGTCTCTGTCCCTGGCTCCAGTTCTGATTGTGTGACTATCCCATTCTATACCTGGTAGATTGAAGTCTCCCCCTATTACAATAGTATGATCACGAAACTTCTTCACAACGTTCTGCAGGTTCTCTCTGAGGCGCTCAACTACTACGGTTGCTGATGCAGGTGGTCTATAGAAGCATCCGACTATCATATCTGACCCACCTTTGATACTTAGCTTAACCCAGATTATTTCACATTCGCATTCGCTAATAACTTCACTGGATATTATTGAATTCTTTACTGCTATAAATACTCCTCCACCATTGGCGTTTATCCTATCCTTGCGGTATATATTCCATTCTGTGTCTAGGATTTCGTTACTGTTCACTTCCGGTTTTAACCAACTTTCCGTTCCTAATACTATATGCGCACTATTTCCTTCAATAAGAGATACTAATTCAGGAACCTTGCCCTGGATACTCCTGCAGTTTACCAATATTACGTTAACTTTTCCTGTTTTTGGTCTCTGAGGACGGACGTTCTTTATCAACGATGATAATGTCCTCTCTGGTAAGCCGTCAGGTATTTTATCGTTTCGCCCAAGGGGGGGGGGGGGGGTCCCTCTAACCTAAAAACCCCCGTGTGCACGCCACACGTACTCTGCTACCCTAGTAGCTGCTTCCGGTGTGTAGTGCACGCCTGACCTGTCTAGGGGGGCCCTACAGTTCTCCACCCAATAACGGAGGTCGATGAATTTGCAACCATTATAGTCGCAGAGTCGTCTGAGCCTCTGGTTTAGACCCTCCACACGGCTCCAAACCAGAGGACCGCGATCGACTCTGGGCACTATGCTGCAGATATTAAGCTCAGCTTGCACTCCGCGTGCGATGCTGGTTGTCTTCACCAAATCAGCCAGCCGCCGGAAGGAACCAAGGATGGCCTCAGAACCCAAGCGGCAGACGTCATTCGTTCCGACATGTGCTACTATCTGCAGCCGGTCACACCCAGTGCGTTCAATTGCTGCCGGAAGGGCCTCCTCCACATTACGGACGAGACCCCCCGGCAAGCACACCGAGTGCACACTGGCATTCTTCCCCGACCTACCCGCTATTTTCCTGAGGGGCTCCATAACCCGCCTAACGTTGGAGCTCCCTATAACTAATAGGCCCGCCCTCTGTGACTGTCGGGACCTTGCCGGAGAATCGGCCACTGGCCCAACAGGCGAGGCATCCTGTGGTGGCTCGGAAACGATGTCATCACCACTAGGAAGCACCCCGTACCTGTTGGAAAGGGGTAAGGCAGCCGCCACGCGGCCAGATCCCACCTTCGCCTTTCGGCCAGGCACGCGCGAGCCCACCACTGTCCGCCATTCACCCTGGAGTGATGGCTGACCGGTAAGATGCTCACTGCCGGAAGACGCAGCGACATCAGGGGTTCCATGTGATTCCAAGGCCACCGAAGTAGGCATAGGTCTCACCACAGTTGCCCCAACGCCACTACGAGCCGACGCCTGCGCCTCGAGTTCGATGAGCCTAATAGACAAAGCCTCCACCTGCCCCCGAAGAGTGGCCAATTCTCCTTGCGTCCGCTCACAACAACCACAGTCCCTACACATGACTATGTTTACCCTACCCTATACGGTGACAAATTCCCAAGATAATCTTCTGATGAGCTACTCTGATAATCAAGAAACACTCACTGAAATACGAGACGCGAAAACTACGCTAGGTTTTCCCAGAAAAACTATTTAAAAGCTAAGCGCAGCAAATAAGTACAAAAACGCTTTATACAAACAGTACTCGCTGCTGCTGGTGCTCTCGCTCTGGCTGTCACAAGACAACTGCTGATTCAAGTGACTAGTGGCTAACGGCCGCGAAACAAACAAAAGACGGTTTTAGGGCGCTTTCTGTTCTAAACGATCAAGAAAACACTAAGAAATCTAACACGAAAACTACGTAAAGTTTTATCAAGAACTGTTAGTTACTATGCAGAGCAGATAAACACAAATAGAATCCCTTCCTTAGTGGAAGGTCGTAAACAAAATGCAAAATAAACGCTTTATACAAACAGTACTCGCTGCTGCTGGTGCTCTCGCTCTGGCTGTCACAAAGGTACATGTATCACATTGGAACAACCGAATTGAAATGTTCAAACGTACCTACGTTCTGTATTTTAATTTAAAAAACCTACCTGTTACCTATTGTTCGTCTAAAATTGTGAGCCATATATTTGTGACTATTACAGCGCCATCTATCACAAAGCGAAAAAAGTGGTCCAACTAAAACATTCATATTTCCTTACTTACTACACGAATATTTAATAAAAAAATGGGGGTTTGTTTTTTAAAAAACGCAGTTGATACCCGTTTATATATATATATATATATATATATATATATATATATATATATGTGTGTGTGTGTGTGTGTGTGTGTGTGTGTGTGTGTGTGTGTGTCTGCAATCACAGTTACCGTTTCCCAGTTTCCACTTTGCCTTCACTGCGAATCTGCACTTGAAACTTGCACTGTCTTACTGTTTACGTAAAAACAAGATGCGAGCAGTTGAATGTGTTCTGGGTGAGAGTTTTCAATCGGTGACCGCGTGTCATTCTCAGAAACAGAGCTCTTCTAAAAAAAAAAAAAAGAAAAAAAAAAAAAAAACCTTCCTACTTTTGATCTGGCGGGAAGTTTCGAAACTGCAAACACTTAACGCACTGCAATCCACCCCTTTCACAATAATGTCATTATTCCATCCTGGTCCCTGGATTTTCCATTGTTTGCTAGCCAACGTTATTGTGGCGACCTATAATCAGCAATCAACCGGATTATTCGATTGTATACACTCACAAGCGCCCATGTTATGTAAGCAGTACCTTTTACAGTTTACTTTATTCGTCTGTCACCTGCCTGGGTTTGCATTAGCTACTGCAGGACCGTCTACTCTGCACACCTCATCAAAACCACCAAGTTTAAAATTGTCGCTACGACATCCTCAGGTTTCGACAAACATTACGGCAAGGGAAGAAAGAATGATAGAATCTGTGTTGATGTCTGGCGGGCCTTTCTTTTTCTGCGTTGTTTTCAGGTATTTGCAAAAATGGAAAATATAATATTAATTTTATGTCCCTATCTTTCCATTTCCATACTTACAGCACTCGATTCTGAAATTTTAGATGGAGCATTAAGCCTATTTGAATTCACAATCAGGAAAAGTCCAGACGATGACGTTCCTCTGGAACAAGCTACACACAACATCGATCTTTTAATGATTTCAGGAACATGAATCACAACTTTTTCTACGGCTGCACCTTGCGATTTGTGAATTGTTACACCTCCTAGCGGCACTATCAGAAACTTAGTGCGAAGAACTACAAGATTTTAAGATTTCCTTCTTTTGACAACATACGTGACAGCTTCTAATGGTGTCCAATATGAGTTAAGACGTTGTTCATGTTCACGAGAAGATATCTGACATTTATTTCATGTAGCGATTTTCTTACTTTATCGAAAAGTAGTAAAATACGTGAAGGCCGCTCCACTTGTCTCTTTGTGTCGGCCGTAATCTATGGCCTTCAGAAATTTCGGTGGTGCCACTCACAAGGCCATCCGTACTGTCAGTATTCACAGTTATCTTACAACGTGCACCTACTCGTAAAAAGCCCTTGGGAGGCCAAAGGTTTGCACGGCAGCTAAAGCACTAAAGCTTTTCTAGCAGCTTGTTGATTTGGCGCTCCTGAAACCATGTCCGTGGCTTTAGCCGAGAACCTTTCAGTATTCATTCGAGACAATATTTGCTTGTTATCTGTCGAGTTCATTGTTCATCGCAAGCAAGTGTATCGCTCCATGTGCTTCAGAATGCACAAAATTCATATCGTAACATATAGCATTTATTAACTCCGCATCAATGAAAGTCATCCGACTCTATGTTGTTTAAGACTATTGCGAATGCCAGGTCATCTCTTTACCCCATTAATTTTATAAATAAGTACGTAGGTATTACAATTACGAACAACTTAAATTGGAAAGAACACATAGAAAATGTTGTGGGGAAGGCTAACCAAAGACTGCGTTTTATTGGCAGGACACTTAGAAAATTTAACGGGTCTACTAAGGAGACTGTCTACACTACGCTTGTCCGTCCTCTTTTAGAATACTGCTGTGCGGTGTGGGATCCTTACCAGACAGGACGACAGAGTACATCGAAAAAGTCCAAAGAAAGGCAGCACGTTTTGTATTATCGCGAAATATGGGAGAGAGTGTCACAGAAATGATACAGGATTTGGGCAAGACATCATTAAAAGAAAGGCGTTTTTCGTTGCGACGAAATCTTCTCACCAACTTTTTCCTCCGAATGTGAAAATATTTTGTTGACACCGACCTACATAGGGAGGAACGATCACCTAGATAAAATAAGGGAAATCGGAGCTCGTATGGAAAGATATAGGTGTTCATTCTTTTCGCGCGCTGTACGAGATTGGAATAATAGAGAATTGTGAAGGTGGTTCGATGAACTCTCTGCCAGGCACTTAAATGTGATTTGCAGAGTATCCATGTAGATGTAGATGTAGATGAAGATAATAGTAAAGAGACGGAAAAACGGAGAATCACAAAGGCGCCATAGGATTGCGACTGGTATTTGGCTGAAAAGTCCAGTTGTCTCCTATCGGTGGTAACTGATTGAAGTAGCCGACGCACATGAAAAATATAGCAGCAAAAGAAGTACTTGGGTGAGATACTTGTAGCAGTTTCTGTTAAGGTTCGAATACCTACTCCGTAGCATACACATTTCATCCAAAATAATTAATTTTACTTTTGCAGTTTTACATGCTTACGTTTTCGCAATGCTTTCTGATAACGCAGGCATTGTTTAGCAACATTGGGACACAGGAAGTCCAAATGAATTGCATGCAGTGTCACCACCGA
The DNA here is from genome assembly GCF_023864275.1 of Schistocerca cancellata. Classification (NCBI taxonomy): domain Eukaryota; kingdom Metazoa; phylum Arthropoda; class Insecta; order Orthoptera; family Acrididae; genus Schistocerca; species Schistocerca cancellata. The sequence continues at coordinate 142,114,299 of NC_064627.1, read as the reverse complement.
TTGCAAAAGCGGCTTTTGCCGTGTTTGCACAAAACAAATTTGTAGCATCGTCAGGGTTTGCATCCAGATCTCTATTATTAAAAATAGGCTTCAAATATTGATACAAACCCTTAATTAGTAAACGTTTGCGCACACTAACTCCACCACTAACGAAATAGTAAAACAGCGATGGTGATTCTTGAGTGAAAATGTGTCCTAACATGTAGTGCATAATGTCTTTGACCGGAATTAAAGCCGACCGGGGTGGCCGAGCGGTTCTTGGCGCTACAGTCTGGAACCGCGCTACCGCTACGGTCGCAGGATCGAATCCTGCCTCGGACATGGATGTGTGTGATGTCCTTAGGTTACTTAGGTCTAAGTAGTTCCAAGTTCTAGGGGACTGATGACCTCAGAAGTTAAGTGCCATAGTGCTCAGAGCCATTTCAACCATTTAAACCAAAATTAAAAATTCTATCTAAACTCAATACATCATCTTCACACAATATTGCTGTACGGACAGTCATTCCTCCTACTAAATCTGCTTGTCGTTCATGTAACTGTATACAATGATCTGGGTCACTTACTTGGCTCCCAAATTCATTATATTAATACAATCGACATTGTAAACGGAACAGGCTGATGGATCCAGTATAAATTGACAGTCCATGTTAGCTGTGTTAGCTGCTTTAATTCCAACACTTCTTTGAAAAACGGATTAGCCTTGGCACATTTGCGGCGTCTTTGTAAATATATTTTGGGCCGTTTATATGGAGATCTGACTGCCAATATGTATTGGTCGAAATTTAATTCAGATGATGCAAAGTCCTCATCAAATGTGAAATGTGCCGAAATGTTTACTAAGTCGTCCAGTAAATACTTTTACTCTTTTTTCCATTTTTAAAATTTTTCTATCGTCTTCGAGGGGTATAAGAAGTCGCATCTTATCCACGGGGAGAAAGGTATTCCAAATCGACAAGATCGAATTGTCTTTGGGATGACATGAATGTACGTGTTTGCGAGTTTGTAGCTTGACCAACAGTTCTTTACTATTGCAAGATATAATTTGGTCAACAAACATGGGAACCCTTTGAGTTGATAATGGGTCTCCAGGAATGAAGACTGGCGCATCTTCTACCGACTGTATCATATGGGCTTGAGGAGAGCCTCTATTTTGGAACTCTATCCGATGATATTGATGGCTTATTTTATGTCCCCAGAGAGGCCCCACCAGAGAAAGCCAAGGCTTTTTTAATTCCGTAAAACGCATTATAAAAAAAACGTGGTACATATAAGTGGAATATTTTATGATACCTCAAGAGCTACATCCTCTTTTTCAACTATACTTTTGAGCCGTTTTATTACATGAGGTCATTGTGTTACAGCTGCTGATATCGTCACAAATAACATGGGGACGCCGAACTGCCGAGTCACTGCCAGCAGTTATCTCTTTTCGTCTTCTCAGTTTGCTGGAACATTTATCGCGCTACTTAGAATTCTGCATCCATCATCAAGTTGAATGAGGTTTTGCAGACAACCATCACTGAGAAGGTTGTGTACTGAAATAGCTGTATGACCGCCCATTTGACCCTCTGTTGTTTCTTTAATAAATTGCAGTGAAATGAATACCCCTAGCTGCATGCAGGCGTTGATATAAGTCAACGGGGACAGTTGAAAATGTGTGCCCCGGTTGGGACTCGAACCTGGGATCTCCTGCTTACATGGCAGACGCTCTATACATCTGAGCCATCGAGGACACAGAGGATAGTGCGATGGCAGGCACTTATCTCTGGCACGCCTCCCGTGCGAACCACATTCCCAACTTTTGTCCCGCACTATATTCATAGTGCCCCTGCCCATTATACTGATTACTAGCGGGTTTTTGCCGATTCCCGTAAGAGTTCGGGCACTGGTTGTGCATCCATACAGAAGAAGAAGATGGTCAAGTGGCTGGTGAGCCTTATCTGAAGATGGTATGTGTTCTTTCGGACATGTCCGAAAGAACAGATACCATCGCTGACCATGCAGCTCTCTTAGAATGAAATGATAATTAAATCAAGACCCTAAGCTGTCGACAGGCGTTGATATACATCAACGGGGACAGTTGAAAATGTGCGTCCCGACCGGGACTCGAACACGGGATCTCCTGCTTACGTGGCAAACACCCTATCCATCTGAGCCTCCGAGGGCACACATTTTCAAACGCTGACTTACATCAACGCTTGTACGCAGCTAGGGGTAAAGTCCGTAACTTGCAAACTAATTGACGGAGTTCTCTCATTTTTGGTGAAAGTGTAGCTTAAAGTCCAACTTAAAGATATCACTGTAGGTGTTCGAAATGGTCACCATTAACATCCACACACAAATGATGCCGCCGAACTGCAGCATGAATTACTGACTGCAGCGTGTTCAGTTGGATATTTGCACATGAATGTACAATGGATTCTCGAAGTTCATCCAGTGTGCGCGGATTTTGTCGATAAACGACGTCCTTTAGTGTTCCCCACTGGTAAAAGTCCAGAGGAGTTAGGTCTGAGGAACGTGGTGGATACTCCACAGCACCTTTACGGCCTATCCATCTTCCTTGTAGATTTTCGTCGAGATACGCCCTAACACGATTTCGGTAGTGGGCTGGGGCACCATCTTGTTGAAAGTAAACTCTTCCGCCGGCCGCGGTGGTCTAGCGGTTCTGGCGCTGCAGTCCGGACCCGCGCGACTGCTACGGTCGCAGGTTCGAATCCTGCCTCGGGCACGGGTGTGTGTGATGTCCTTAGGTTAGTTAGGTTTAAGTAGTTCTAAGTTCTAGGGGACTTATGACCTAAGATGTTGAGTCCCATAGTGCTCAGAGCCATTTTTGTAAACTCTTCCGTCTCCGTACAAGTCTCGGATGGCAGGTAAAATGGATGTCTGAAGCTTCTGAAGGTATACCTCACCGGTAACTGTGCCGTCAAAGAAGAATGGCCCAATCAAGCCTCGGTATGACAACCCACACCACACATTTTCTCCTGGAAAATTCACGGCTTTGTCTACATGGACGTTCGGATTTTCAGCGGCCCAGTAGATGCAATTGTGGCGATTTACTGTACTACTGAGTTTGAACTGTGCCTCATCAGAACACACAATCATCTCTGAAAACTCTTCATCGTTGTGCACCATATTAGTAAACGCCTCGCAGTACTCCATTCTACGATCTGGGTCGTCCTCGTTCATTGCGTGTAGCAATCGTGGGATGTAGCACTTCCACTTTGCTGTCTTCAAAATTCGCCGAACACTTGAGCGACTCACTCCAGTTTCACGGGCACACTGTCTCACAGACTTCTGTGGTGAGGTGAGCGAGGTGTTGTGGTGAGCGATGTGTTGTAACACACGACGGGCGTTAGCTGGACTTGTTACTGTTACAGGTCGCCCAGATCGTTGTTTGTGTACATCTTTAACACAGCCTTCGGCTTCAAATTTGTCTCGAACACGACGAATCGTTAAACGTGTCGGTGGCTCTGTTTGATACTCATTTCGCCATTGCCGTTGAACCTCATTAATGTTTTCGTACTTAAAATACCGCTTCAAAACTGACTTCCTTTCATCGAATGTAAGCCTTGCGCCAACCATATTTACTCGAGTAACTAGGTGCAACTATGGACTATCTGGCGACTTTCATCTGACAAAACAAAACAACGTAATTCAACGCTTGTGTGGCGATTGCCGGAACTACAAACTATTACACTACCAAAGATGAGACAACTCCGTCAGTTAGTTTGCCAGTTATGGACTTTTAAACAGTGAATTAAGTTTTTGGACCCCTCTATATATATAAGGCACAAAGGGTATAAGCATGGGCCAAGGAAAGAACAAATTTGAAGTAAAATGTTTAGCCTTTGCGGATGATATGGCATTGATAACTGAAAACCGAACAGACGCAACAGTTATGCTTGATATTGTAAGTAGGCTGTTTATGTTTTCTTTATGTAAGTAGGCTGTTTATGTTTTCTTTATGTAAGTAGGCTGTTTATGTTTTCTTATTGGCAACGTTACGTAGCGCTCTATATGAAAATCACTGGCTGTACTGTGTGCAGTCTGTGGATAGTTTGCATTGTTGTCTGCCATTGTAGTGTTGGGCAGCGGCAGCTGGATGTGAACAGCGCATAGCGTTAGGCAGTTGGAGGTGAGCCGCCAGCAGTGGTGGATGTGAGGGGAGAGATGGCGGAGTTTTGAAATTACATATATTATGACTTGTGATGATATTAAGGTAAATACAGTGTTTGTTCTCTATTAAAATCTTTCATTTGCTAACTATCCCTATCAGTAGTTAGTGACTTCCGTAGTTTGAATCTTTTATTTAGCTGGCAGTAGTGGCGCTCGCTGTATTGCAGTAGTTCGAGTAATGAAGATTTTTGTGAGGTAAGTGATTTCTGAAAGGTATAGTTTAATGTTACTCAGGGCCATTCTTTTGCAGGGATCTTTGATAGTCAGATTGCGTTGCGCTAAAAACATTGTGTGTCAGTTTAAGCACAGTCTTGTATAATTTGTTCTAAGGGGACGTTTCATAACTTCCGAAATGCCCTGTGTTATTATTTTGTGGCTGTTCCGTATTTCTATGTCCCTCTTCCCATATTGGGGCGCGAGTGTCCTCTGAAATTGTAATTCTTGTATTACCTGCATCAACTGATCTTGTACTTCCCGGATTTCTCTTTTGTACTGTGTATTGATTTGATTTTGATTTTGTTTGAATTTTCTTATTTGTTCATACTCTTCTGTGTCAGTGAAGGCTACGGGTCTTGTGTCATTCAGATCATCATCTACCTTTGTAGATAAGTTAGTGACCTGATCCGAAAGTTCGGCTACTTTCTCTGATAGTGTACTTATTTCCTCCATGTGTCTTTCTGAACCAATTTTCAGGGTATCTACTGTGTCCTTTAAGTTTTCCTGAGTTTTTGCAAGTTGCGTAACCGAATCGGTAGATGCAACTGAGTCAATTTTAGCTAGCAAGGTCTCATGATTTTCATGAACAATAGTTTGCAGTTCTTTTATGGCTGCTTCGTGATTCTGTAATGCATTATCATGACGCGAAAAAATAGGTTGGAAATGCTCACAAATTTGTGTTTTTACGTCATTACAGACCTTTTGACATTTCGATTCGATGTTATGTAACTCAGTAGTTAAATCTTCACGTGTTTGTTCAAGTGTGGTGTCTAACTTTTGAAGATTTTGTTCCATTGTGTCTAACTTTTGAAGATTTTGTTCCATTGTGTCTAACTTTTGAAGATTTTGTTCCATTGTGTCTAACTTTTGAAGCTTTTGCTGTGTTTGTCTCTGATTTTGTTCCATTGTGTCTAACTTTTGAAGCTTTTGCTGTGTTTGTCCCATTTGTTGTATTAATTGTAATAACAATGCATTGGTGTCTGAAACATGTTCCTCAGTGCTTTTCGGCAGTGCATTTTCACCGGCAACATTCACATTTTGACAAGCGGAAAATGTGTCTTGACTCATTTGAAAAAACGGTGAGAACCCAAAACCTGAGTCTACAGTATTTGCAATATTGTGTTCTGTCATTCCCGATTCTTGAGGCGAGCTGTTGCCGACCGATCGATCGATAATGCTTCCCTGTTCACTACCTGTTTCACTGTCTACACCATTATTTGACGCCCGCTCCATTTCCCTATGCACAGTTACCAAATTACTACTTTGAACATTAGTAAATTCATTACTCGGCGGCGCTGATAAGCTACGCTCGTCGTCACTATTATTTCTCAGTTTACTTTGGAGCCTAGTGTTACGTTTTTCACACGCCATTATTGTCACAATATTTCACACGACAACACAGAAAAGCACAATTTGAAGAGCAAAAATAAGAGAACACATTAACATAGAACTGAAAATAATATCTAGTAAATTGCAAGCGCAGCTGCGAAATACTTGGTGCAAATCTACATGCATGCCACAACTGTTTTACTGTGCAACAATGAAAAACCACAACTACCAAGGAAATTCTCTCTATAATTACGCGCTAGCAATAAACAAAAGCTATACTGAATACACAAACTACAAGAAAAAATCAGAAGATTCCAGTGAGGTATCCTAGGCTAAGGGTCGACATATGAAACGTCCCCTTAGAACATTTTATACAAGACTGTGCTTAAACTGACACACAATGTTTTTAGCGCAACGCAATCTGACTATCAAAGATCCCTGCAAAAGAATGGCCCTGAGTAACATTAAACTATACCTTTCAGAAATCACTTACCTCACAAAAATCTTCATTACTCGAACTACTGCAATACAGCGAGCGCCACTACTGCCAGCTAAATAAAAGATTCAAACTACGGAAGTCACTAACTACTGATAGGGATAGTTAGCAAATGAAAGATTTTAATAGAGAACAAACACTGTATTTACCTTAATATCATCACAAGTCATAATATATGTAATTTCAAAACTCCGCCATCTCTCCCCTCACATCCACCATTGCTGGCGGCTCACCTCCAACTGCCTAACGCTATGCGCTGTTCACATCCAGCTGCCGCTGCCCAACACTACAATGGCAGACAACAATGCAAACTATCCACAGACTGCACACAGTACAGCCAGTGATTTTCATATAGAGCGCTACGTAACGTTGCCAATAAGAAAACATAAACAGCCTACTTACATAAAGAAAACATAAACAGCCTACTTACATAAAGAAAACATAAACAGCCTACTTACAATATGTTACACGCGATTGCTGAAAAGACTGGGCTAAAAATATCCTACGAAAAAACCGAGTGTATAGAACACAAACATAATACAGAAAAGTTTATGAAAACAAAGTATGGAAAAATTAAAAGAGTTGATAGATTCAAATACCTGGGGGAGTGGATCCAAACCAATGGACTGGATAACACAACAAATAAAGAAAGAATAAAAAAGTTGGAATTTGCATATAAATTAACACAAAACTACCACAATAAGAAATCAATATCCATACAAGCAAAGATTAAACATTATAATTCAGTTATTAGGACACAAGCAACATATGGATCAGAGTACCTAACATTGAATAAGAAAGGCGAATTAAGAGAACCAGAAAAAAGAGAGAGAAAAATATTAAGAAAAATTCTAGGTCCTGAGAAAAACAAGGAAAATAGGTGGATTAAAAGGAGAAATGAAGACCTATACAAAAATACAGAAAAGATCACAGATACAATGAGGAAGGGACGGCTAAAATTTTATGGACATTTGAAAAGAATGGAAGAAACACGGATTACAAAGAAAATTTTTAATTACGTTAGTAAGCTGAAAAACACTGTAGGATGGATAGAAGCAGTAAAGAAAGACTCCAACAAAATAGGTGTAAAAGAAGAAATAATACGTGACAGGAATAACTTTAGGCTACTTATAGAAAACGCAAACTATGAAGAAGATGCGCCAAAACCTCGACCCAAGAGAGTGTGGACAGATGAGCAGAGACGAGCAGTTGGCGAGAAAATGAAGAAGTACTGGGAAGAACGGAAGAAAAAGAAACACAATAAGTCTTAAGTTGTATGCGGTCCATAGCTGGCCAAATTCATAATAAAAAAAAATAAGGCTCACCGGTCATTTGATCATCTTCTTCTTCTGTGCGGATGCACAAACAGTGCCCGAACTCGTACGGGAATCGCCGAAAAGCCGCGAGTAATGAGTCTAATGGGCAGGGGCACTATGAATATAGTGCGGAATAAAAGTTGGTAATGTTGGTCTCACGGGAGGCGTCCCAGAGATAAGTCCCTGAAGTCGCACTATTCTCTGTGCCCTAGGTGGCTCAGATGGGTACAGCGTTTGCCATGTCAGCAGGAGATCTCGAGTTTGAGTCCCGGTTGGGGTACACATTTTCGGACCTGTCCGAAAGAATATATATATATATATATATATATATATATATATATATATATATATCGACGTGTTTCGGATTTCATTATCTGAGGGCAATACAGTTTTATTCTAAATTTCAAATTTCATTCCACCATAAACCTTAACAAAAGCTAATTCTTGCAGATTATCGCTATAAACTAATGATGGCGGGTACTTGCCCTAACCAGGTGCCGTTGTTACGACGATGTCCTGCTAATTATCAAGTGAAGTTTTTGCATTTGCAGGGATTTATAGGTTCATCTTGTAACTCACCAAGTTCACAAGTGCATTCATTGTTGTCTGTACAATTGGCATCGGTATCAACTTCGTCGTTATATGTCCATTTATCATCATAATATTCGTAATTCTTAAACAATTCCATGTAGACTACATATTTCGCTGCTTCTCTCACCTTTGCGGGTCGAACACGTTCGTTCCGGCCATGTTTAAAACACATTTTTCTCTTCAGGAGATTTGTCGTTACGCGACTGTCAGATGCAAGCCGTGGAAAGGCTGATACCATCGTGTTTACATCGACTGGAATATTGAATACATTTTCTACAAATCCATATTGGAAACAGACCTTGACCACATCTAACTTAAGAAATATGTGTCGCGGTGACACAGTACATTGTTCGAGATGTGTAAGTTGTTGCAAAATGTCTGGAATTTCGGTATGACACTAAAGGCCGTGGCATTTTACCATCTTTTAGGTATTAAGACACGTGTAACAAAAATAACCGCAGGCAGCAGACATATTGATTACAAATATGTTCTCTAAGTTTTGCTCTGAAACAATCTTAGGCAGCTGATTCTTTCTCATAACCCTAAGAGAACGTGTGTGCCACAAACGACCGCAACAGGAACAGGTATTCGTGTAACCATCAACGATATTATCAAAAAACTGTTATAAGAGTTTTTTGTTCGAAGACCTCGTGTCTCTTTCTCATGGTCAACGTAATCTGAATCTTGTCTACATAGTTGATGTTCAGTTGTATTACGCATTTGTTCTTCGTCCCTGCATACAAAGATCCTCGCATAATACAAGCCATGCGGACTTGTCACCAACATGTAATTTTCTCTTCATAGAGGATTCTTGCGTAATAGGTCTACACGTCGTGCGGCATTACGAACACGTTCAATCTCTCTGTATACAGGGTCCTTGCGTAATGTACGCCCTGCGGCCTTGTCGACAGCAAGTTCATTCTCTTTTATACAGGGTCCCACGCAGCACACGTCATGCAGCCTTGTCACGAGCACGTTCATTCCCTCTGTCTACAGGATGCTCGCATGTCGTGCAGCTGCATTACTCGCCCGACGATTTTGACGCTTATTTTTAGATATTTGTAATCTCTTCGATAGTCTGTTCCTCATTTTAACGTGTTGTATCCTTTTGATGTGCCTTCCTATATTCCTGAATAGCTTCATACACTTGTTCCGAGCAAGAATTTTCAAGTTTTTGTGGGCGACAACTTTTATTACGTCTTCGGCGGCCCTCTGCCTTCGGATTTTGTATTTTATTTGTGGAATTTTTCTGAATATTGTTGACTGGACTATTTGTTGACTTCGGACTCTACTGGCGAACAAAAATCATATGTCGCGACGGCAGATTGCCCGAAAAAAGTAAACGCTTTATTGGATATTCTTCCATGCCCAATACACCACTCACAAGGGAACCTCCCCATCGCAACCCCCTCAGATTTAGTTTTAAGTTGGCACAGTGGATAGGCCTTGAAAAACTGAACACAGATCAATAGAGAAAACAGGAAGAAGTTGTGTGGAACTATGAAAAAAATAAGCAAAATATACAAACTGAGTAGTCCATGTCTAACATGGCAACATTTAGGAGAGCGTAAGCGCAGTACCGACGTGGTCCCGTGGTTAGCGTGAGCAGCTATAGAGCGAGAGGTCCTTGGTTCAAGTCTTCCCTCGAGTGGAAAATTTACGTTCTTTATTTACGCGAATTTATGATCTGCCCTTTCGTTCATTGACGTCACTGTTCACTGTAATAAGTTTAGTGTCTGTGTTTTGCGACCGCACCGCAAAACCGTGCGATTAGTAGACGAAAGGACGTGCCTCTCCAATGGGAACCGAAAACATTTGATCGCAAGGTCATAGGTCAACCGATTCCTCCACAGAAAAACACGTCTGATATACTCTATACGACACTGGTGACGGCATGTGCGTCACATGACAGGAATTTGTTGTCTACCCACCTAACTTGTACACTTGGCGGATGGGTAAAAAGATTCTACTACCTTGCCCCATTTAGGTTTTCTTGTGGATGTGATAATCACTCCAAAAAAATTGATGAAAACATAATAGTTTGTCACATTAACTGAAAATAAAAAATTAAACTTTTCACTCGAGGGAAGACTTGAACCATGGACCTCTCGTTCCGCAGCTGCTCACACTAACCACGGGACCACGGCGCTCCGGCACTTATTTTAACCTATATAAACTACTCAGTTTATATATTTTGCTCATTTTTTCATAGTTCCACACAACTTCTTCCTGTTTCTCTGAGGGGGTGCGATGGGGAGGTTCCCTTGTCAGAATACTCGCATCACGTTGATACTCTTCAAACCTTGCTGCGAGCAAACATCCTGCTGTCTTTACCGTAGCAGCGTCATTAGTGCTCTTGATGTCAACGGAAACGGTCTTCCTGAACATTGCTTAATATAAACTTCTGCCCCAACTCTTGTAGTTCTTAGAAACTGGGTATGTTGAATAGTGATAGAAATATAAATTGAGAAATCTATAGCCTGAAATAAGCATCTGCCATCGAGCGGCATCGAAATTACATTGTGCAAGATGGATCTGCACTAATGGTTAAATTTACTGTAGCAGCTACATTTTAAAGGGTATAGATCTGTGGTAAGTTTTTAAATACAAAGAATAGAGAATTATTAGTAAATTAAACGTATAATACAACTCATAAGCTTGTCTGCTCAGAAATCGGCGAGGACCGACGTATTACGATTTTTGGAAATAAATCACTGACTTCTAAGAATAATTCACTTACGCAAAGTAAACATAGTGCATCTCTCATATAATATTTCTCCCTTTTATAAGGTCTGCTACACTCAAATCTGAGTTTAGGCTGACTCGCAGATCATCATACAAATCCCTTATAATACCACTAAAGTCTCAACTACAAATCACAGTTACCACAAGTTAACTTCAGCGCAAGTACATTCCTCCGACATATTACAGTAATGCGCCCCTTAAAACGCTCACTATCGTCAAGACAATTACGAATAAATTCATTTCGTGTGTTATAATTAAAAATTAATAATTTTCGGATTTTTTCTTGTACTCTACTTGTACTGTAAAACATCGCTTCTTTCCAAATTCCATGAGTCTCCACTGGAAAGCAGCGTACAAGTTTTGATCGGTGAGTTTCCGAGTACCAAAATACGTGGTGTAAACGTCCGTATCTTTTGATTGCATTGACTTAGAAGCTTACAATTTTTGTGCTGCCGAGGGACCATAGACTTTAATATGTGACAAATTTGAACTCGATACGTCTAACTCGCACCTGAGAAAAAGGGTTCTTGACAGACAGACAGACGGACAACAAAACGATCCTACAGGTGTTCCGTTTTTACAGATTGAGGGACAGAACCCTAAAAATTATGTAACTTAATTAAAAATTAACGATTTTCGGATTTTTTTTTCATTCAGTTGTTTTGTGAAATCTCGTTTCTTGCCTAATTTCGAGAGTCTAGGTCAACGGAAAGTACCCTATAGTTTTAGGTGCGTGAGTTTTCGAGTGTCAAAATAAAATATGTGATATAAATGGCCCACTCTTTTGAATGCATTGACTTTTGAAGCTTAAAATTTTTACGCCGCCAAGGGACAGTAGATCTTAATATGTGACATAAATCTCAACTTGATGGGCATATATTCGTTCCGGAGAAAAAGAGGTCTTAAACAGCTGGACAGGGAGACTAAGCAGAGAGACAAGCGGAGAACAAAATGATCCTATAAGGGTTCTGTTTTTACTGACTTATGTATCCAAAGCAAAAAAAGCAGAGGAGGCAAAGTAGCAACCACACTTAGCAGCGAGACGATTGGAAATGGTGTTCGGTAGCTGTATATTCACACGTGGATATGTGGAGAGTAACACAAGTTTGTGCCTGGCGGGCTGAAATGCGCATGCCCATGGAGTGATCACGTGGTCCTACACGAAAAGAAACAAGACAGCGAGACTCACACAGCGGCATGTGCTTCGGTCGCGTGGGTTTTGTTTTGGACGAGTGCCGAGAGATCGCTTGTCGCGAGACTGGAGCGGCGTTTTCACGTGTCCACCCATCCCCAGGCGAAATACTGTGGATGTCTGTAGCGACGCGGAAATGAAATGTACGGATCACATTAGTAATCTGCTTACACATAGAACACTGCTGTTTTTGTATACTCGGCTGTGCATTGTTATTTGTGATACAACCGCTTTCTTTGGTTACTAACTGCACGTTTAATCCATGTCAAGCATACGACAGTATCCATTTACTAATTTGTGAACTAATTTGTTGTGGCATGAGTTGCCTGATATGTAACCGTTTCTGATGGAAAACTTACAACTACAAAATAGGTCTGTTACTTCATGATAAAACAATATCATAACCATTAACGTTAATGGTTTCTGGTGACTCTACCCACCCTATTATCGTAATATCGGCATTTCCATTGGTTACTTAGTTTTTTGGCACCAGACTACATAGAGTTAACGGCCCAGTGTGTTACGACCCAGACCCTACCGTTATTTTAAAGGTGTTAATGTGCTTCAGTGATTGTTATAGTAACCAGCATGATCAGGAAATAACTAACCTGCAGAACAATATGCTCTTAAATTTGGTCATTTAATTTTGATTGATCACGTTAAGTAGTGCCTGAATTTAGAATTACTCTTACGTTAAAATCTGTCTTTGACGAGACGTTGAGATTAATCTTCCTTGCGGTCTTATTGATGTACTAATAAAACGAATATTTTGTTATACGACACTCACTGAAATACCCAGTAACCTTATTGCAGGCATTTTGAAGCTAGTATCGCTAACCTAATTCTCTGGAGAATTTGCGGATTACGTAAATAAGCGCAAGATGTCTTCTGGTGCTTGTATCCATTTAGCTTGCTATAACGTACATCACACACACACACACACACACACACACACACACACACACACACAAACATATACATACACACAGGGACTGTTTTTGAAAGATAGACTTCTTACAACGTTAGTTTAAGGCTTTTCTGAGTATTTTAAAAGTGTAAATTTAACAACTGTTTTATATCGCTTTAAACGCAGCAAAAGTGCTATCGAACCACATCTCAAGATCTGCGGTTTTCATTTTTTCCGTCAAAGGTTGCGGAACGGAGAGCCTGTGCGTAGTGTCAGAAATCGAGCACTATATGTATATACCTGGAAAAAGTAAGTAATATTTAGACAATACTAAAAATTTTGGGTTTTCAAATAAACTTACACGATCAAAGTATTATTCATGTCAACTCGTCCATAACAACTAATGCGATTCTTAATTTTATTCGTGGTGACACCGAAACTATATTCAAATTTATCTATTGATGTTCGCACAAGTACGTACTTTTGAAAAGCATAGTTTTGGCACACGCACTTCGAGCGTCGCGCTGTTTCATTCACTTCCCCACTTCGCCTCTCTCTGATTCTCCCTCCCTCCTCCCCCCCCCCACTCCCCCTCCCGCGCGTCTCTCTCTCTCTCTCTCTCTCTCTCTCTCTCTCTCTCTCTCTCTCATCAGCTTGGAATGCAAGGTCACTAAACCCGCGGAACCTCAAGAAAGTTTAATGTGTTAAATTGGACGAAAGCAGATCTTGTTTTGATGCACAGCTCGCAGCGTACAACAGAATGAAGCGCTACCCGACTCAAGTGTCATGTGACAAGTGCACGTGCTTTCCGAATTACCGCTTTTGCGAAGAATATAGTGGACTGGGAGAGGGCATGAGCTAAAACTTCAGAGCGTATTCTATCGGAACTGAGGTATACGAACCGTTTGGCATTTACGATTTAAATAAAACGTTGTTATTCTAAGTATTTGTCGTCCTTATTTCAAAAGAAGTTGATTGGTCTTTGTTCCGTACGATCACTAACTCAGAAAGAAAGTATTGCTCATTATGCCCATCAGCTTTCACAAAAGCATGCAAAGTTGTTTTCAGTATTTACTGCATACAGTAAGCTTTTACCTACGTATAGCATGACAGATTTCGCTACAGTGTACTTAATGCTAGTGCCTCACATCAGTTTTTTTTTCCATTTTTTCCTGCATCTGTTCAGGTTTTTATAAGGGGCAGTCAAATGAAAACGAGACAAATGGGAGATATTAAGTAACCTGTTTATTATTTCAATGGTAATCGCAACAACAGGTTAATTATTTTTTTTTCAAATTTGTGTGAAATCTTATGGGACTTAACTGCTAAGGTAATCAGTCCCTAAGCTTACACCGTACTTTACCTAAAGTATCCTAAGGACAAACACACACACCCATGCCCGAGGGAGGATTCGAACCTCCGCCGGGACCAGCCGCACAGTCCATGACTGCAGCGCCTTAGACAGCTAGGCTAATCCCTCGCGGCTAACAGGTTAATATATTTATCCCACTGTGAGACAAAGACGATCAATACTTTCACGGCAAAAAAGTCTGCAGTTGCATACGCAACTATGAATCATCTACATCAATACTCCGCAAGCGGAGGGTATTTTGAGTACCTCTATTGATTCTCCCTTCTATTCCAGTCTCGTATTGTTCGTGGAAAGACAGATTGTCGGTATGCCTCTGTGTGGGCTCTAATCTCTCTGATTTTATCCTCATGGTCTCTTCGCGAGATATACGTAGGAGGGAATAATATACTGCTGGACTCCTTGATGAAGGTATGTTCTCGAAACTTCAACAAAAGCCCGTACCGAGCTACTGAGCGTCTCTCCTGCGGTCTTCCACTGGAGTTTATCATCACCGTAACGCTTTCGCGATTACTAAATGATCCTGTAACGAAGCGCGCTGCTCTCCGTTGGATCTTCTCTATCTCTTCTATCAACACTATCTGGTACGGATCCTACACCGGTGAGCAGTATTCAAACAGTGGGCGAACAAGTGTACTGTAACCTACTTCCTTTGTTTTCGGATTGCATTTCCTTAGGATTCTTCCAAAGAATCTGTCTGGCATCAACTTTATATGATCATTCCATTTTAAATCACTCCTAATGCGTACTCCCAGATAATTTATGGAATTAACTGCTTCCAGTTGCTGACCTGCTATATTGCAGCTAAATGAAAACGGAACTTTCTTTCTATGTATTCGCAGCACATTACACTTGGCTACACTGAGATTCAGTTGCCATTCCCTGCATCATGCGTCAATTCGTTGCAGATCCTTCTGCATTTCAGTACAATTTTCCATTGTTACAACCTCTCGATATACCACAGCATCACCCGCAAAAAGCCTCAGTGAACTTCCGATGTTATCCACAAGGTCGTTTATATATAGTGTGAATAGCAACGGTCCTACGACACCCCCCTGCGGCACACCTAAAATCACTCTTACTTCGGAAGACTTCTCTCCATTGAGAATGACATGCTGCGTTCTGTTATCTAGGAACTCTTCAATCCAATCACACAATTGATCTGATAGTCCATATGCTCTTACTTTGTTCATTAAACGACTGTGGGGAACTGTCTCGAACGCCTTGCGGAAGTCAAGAAAGACGACATCTACCTGGGAACCCGTGTCTATGGCCCCCTGGAACTCTTGGACGAATAGCGCGAGCTGGGTTTCACACGATCGTCTTTTTCGAAACCCATGCTGATTCCTACAGAGTAGATTTCGAGTCTCCAGAAAAGTCATTATACTTGAACATAATACGTGTTCCAAAATTCTACAACTGATCGACGTTAGAGATGTAGGTCTATAGTTCTGCACATCTGTTCGACGTCCCTTCTTGAAAACGGGGATGACCTATGCCCTTTTCCAATCCTTTGGAACGCTACGCTCTTCTAAAGACCTACGGTACACCGTTGCAAGAAGGGGGCAAGTTCTTTCGCGTACTCTGTGTAAAATCGAACTGGTATCCCATCAGGTCCAGCGGCCTTTCCTCTTTTGAGCGATTTTAATTGTTTTTCTATCCCTCTGTCCCCCCCCCCCCCCCCCCCCCCCCATGAACCATGGGCCTTGCCGTTGGTGGGGAGGCTTGCGTGCCTCAGTGATACAGATAGCCGTACCGTAGGTGCAACCACCACGGAGGGGTATCTGTTGAGAGGCCAGACAAACGCGTGGTTCCTGAAGAGGGGCAGCAGCCTTTTCAGTAGTTGCAGGGGCAACAGTCTGGATGATTGACTGATCTGGCCTTGTAACACTAACCAAAACAGCCTTGCTGTGCTGGTCCTGCGAACGGTTGAAAGCAAGAGGAAACAGCTGTAATTTTTCCCGAGGGCATGCAGCTTTACTGTATGGTTAATGATGATGGCGTCCTCTTGGGTAAAATATTCCGGAGGTAAAATAGTCCCCCATTCGGATCTCCGGGCGGGGACTACTCAAGAGGACGTCGTTATCAGGAGAAAGAAAACTGGCTTTCTACGGATCGGAGCGTAGGTTAGAAAATTTAAAAAGGGAAATGGATAGGTTAAAGTTAGATATAGTGGGAATTAGTGAAGTTCGGTGGCAGGAGAAACAAGACTTCTGGTCAGGCGAATACAGGGTTATAAATACAAAGTCAAATGGGGGTAATGCAGGAGTAGGTTTAATAATGAATAAAAAAAATAGGAATGCGGGTAAGCTACTACAAACAGCGTAGTGAATGCATTTTTGTGGCCAAGATAGACACGAAGCCCACCCCTACTACAGTAGTACAAGTTTATATGGCAACTAGCTCTGCAGATGACGAAGAAATTGAAGAAATGTATGATGAAATAAAAGAAATTATTCAGATAGTGAAGGGAGACGAAAATTTAATAGTCATGGGTGACTGGAATTCGGTAGTAGGAAAAGGGACGGAAGGAAACGTAGTAGGTGAATATGGATTGGGGGTAAGAAGTGAAAGAGGAAGCCGCCTGGTAGAATTTTGTGCAGAGCATAACTTAATCATAGCTAACACTTGGTTCAAGAATCATGAAAGAAGGTTGTCTACATGGAAGAACCCTGGAGATACTAAAAGGTATCAGATAGATTATATAATGATAAGACAGAGATTTAGGAACCAGGTTTTAAATTGTAAGATATTTCCAGGGGCAGATGTGGACTCTGACCACAATCTATTGGTTATGAGCTGTAGATTAAAACTGAAGAAACTGCAAAAAGGTGG
This sequence comes from Schistocerca cancellata, assembly GCF_023864275.1. Classification (NCBI taxonomy): domain Eukaryota; kingdom Metazoa; phylum Arthropoda; class Insecta; order Orthoptera; family Acrididae; genus Schistocerca; species Schistocerca cancellata. The sequence continues at coordinate 142,097,127 of NC_064627.1, read as the reverse complement.
GAATTTAAGGAGATGGGACCTGGATAAACTGACTAAACCAGAGGTTGTACAGAGTTTCAGGGAGAGCATAAGGAAACAATTGACAGGAATGGGAAAAAGAAATACAGTAGAAGAAGAATGAGTAGCTCTGAGGGATGAAGTAGTGAAGGCAGCAGAGGATCAAGTAGGTAAAAAGACGAGGGCTAGTAGAAATCCTTGGGTAACAGAAGAAATATTGAATTTAATTGATAAAAGGAGAAAATATAAAAATGCAGTAAATGAACCAGGCAAAAAGGAATACAAACGTCTCACCTAGGAGTAAGATATATACTGCCTACGGGAAAATTAGAGAGACCTTTGGTGAAAAGAGAACCACTTGTATGAATATCAAGAGCTCAGATGGAAACCCAGTTCTAAGCAAAGAAGGGAAAGCAGAAAGGTGGAAGGAGTATATAGAGGGTCTATACAAGGGCGATGTACTTGAGGACAATATTATGGAAATGGAAGAGGATGTAGATGAAGATGAAATGGGAGATATGATACTGCGTGAAGAGTTCGACAGAGCACTGAAAGACCTGAGTCGAAAAAAGGTCCCGGTAGTAGACAACATTCCATTAGAACTACAGACGGCCTCGGGAGAGCCAGTCCTGACAAAACTCTACCATCTCGTGAGCAAGATGTATGAGACAGGCGAAATACCCTCAGACTTCAAGAAGAATATAATAATCCCAATCCCAAAGAAAGCCGGTGTTGACAGATGTGAAAATTTCTGAACTATCAATTTAATAAGTCACGGCTGCAAAATACTAGCCGAATTCTTTACAGACGAATGGAAAAACTAGTAGAAGCTGACCTTGGGGAAGATCAGTTTGGATTCCGTAGAAATATTGGAACACGTGAGGCAATACTGGCCCTACGCCTTATCTTAGAAGCTAGATGAAGGAAAGGCAAACCTACTTTTCTAGCATTTGTAGACTTAGAGAAAGCTTTTGACAATGTTGACTGGAATACTCTCTTTCAAATTCTGAAGGTGGCAGGGGTAAAATACAGGCAGCGAAAGGCTATTTACAATTTGTATAGAAACCAATGCCAGTTATAAGAGTTGAGGGGCATGAAAGGGAAGCAGTGGTTGGGAAGGGTGCGAGATAGGGTTGTAGCCTGTCCCCGCTGTCATTCAATCTGTATATTGAGCAAGCAGTGAAGGAAACAAAAGAAAAATTCGGAGTAGGTATTAAAATCCATGGAGAAGAAATAAAAACTTTGAGGTTTGCCGATGACATTGTAATTCTATCAGAGACAGCAAAGAACTTGGAAGAGCAGTTGAACGGAATGGACAGAGTCTTGAAAGGAGTATATAAGATGAACATCAACAAAAGCAAAACGAGGATAATGGAATGTAGCCGAATTAAGTCGGGTGATGTTGAGGGTATTAGATTAGGAAATGAGACACTTAAAGTAGTAAAGGAGTTTTGCTATTTGGGGAGCAAAATAACTGATGATGGTCGAAGTAGAGAGGATATAAAATGTAGACTGGCAATGGGAAGGAAAGCGTTTCTGAAGAAGAGAAATTTGTTAAAATCGAGTATTGATTTAAGTGCTAGGAAGTCGTTTCTGAAAGTATTTGTATGGAGAGTAGCCATGTATGGAAGTGAAACATGGACGATAAATAGTTTAGACAAGAAGAGAATAGAAGCTTTCGAAATGTGCTGCTACAGAAGAATGAAGATTAGATGGGTAGATCACATAACTAATGAGGAGGTGTTGAATAGAATTGGGGAGAAGAGAAGTTTGTGGCACAACTTGACCAGAAGAAGGGATCGGTTGGTATGACATGTTCTGAGGCATCAAGGGATCACCAATTTAGTATTGGAGGGCAGCGTGGAGGGTAAAAATCGTAGAGGGAGACCAAGAGATGAATACACCAAGCAGATTCAGAAGGATGTAGGTTGCAGTAGGTACTGGGAGATGAAGAAGCTTGCACAGGATAGAGTAGCAGGGAGAGCTGCATCAAACCAGTCTCAGGACTGAAGACCACAACAACAACATCCCTCTGTCATCTGTTTCGATATCTACCATTTTGTCATCTGTGCGACAATCTAGAGAAGGAATTACAGTGCAGTCTTCCTCTGTGAAACAGCTTTGGAAAAAGACATTTAGTATTTCGGCATTTAGTCTGTCATCCTCTGTTTCAGTACCATTTTGGTCACAGTGTGTCCGGACATTTTGTTTTGATCCACCTACCGCTTTGACATAAGACCAAAATTTCTTAGGATTTTCTGCCAAGTCAGTACATAGAACTTTACTTTCGAATTCATTGAACGTCTCTCGCATAGCCCTCCTGACACTACATTTCGCTTCGCGTAATTTTTGTGTGTCTGCAAGACTTTGGCTATGTTTATGTTTGCTGTGAAGTTCCCTTTGCTTCCGCAGCAGTTTTCTAATCCTGTTGTACCACGGTGGCTCTTTTCCATCTCTTAGGATCTTGTACGCAGGCGTGCATTTCTTCGTCTAAATCAAAGTGACGGTAACGAATTTCTTTCTTCAGGGCTCCAAAAATATGGAAACCACGTGGGGAGAGACCAGGACTGTGTGGAGGATGTGTGAGGGCTTCCCAGCGAAACTTAGGACCGCCCACACATCCTCCGTACTGTCCATATTTCCCCCCACGCAATTTTCGGCTTTTTGGAGCCCTGAAGAAAGACATAGGACGTTCGTGACCGTCGATTTGATTCCGACGAAGAGTTACATGCCTGCGTACAATCATGGCCCCGTAGGCAACCGCAAATATTTGTCCATGAAAGCGATGACGTCTCAGTGAGATACAGGTATTAACAGTTGTGACAATTACTTTGAAACTAATAAACAGGTTACTTACTGTGGTGTCACCGCCAGACACCACACTTGCTAGGTGGTAGCTTTAAATCGGCCGCGATCCATTAGTAGATGTCGGACCCGCGTGTCGCCACTGTCAGTGATCGCAGACCGAGCGCCACCACAAGGCAGGTCTAAAGAGACGTACTAGGACTCGCCCCAGTTGTACGACGACTTTGCTAGCGACTACACTGACGAAACCTTTCTCTCATTTGCCGAGAGACAGTTAGAATAGCCTTCAGCTAAGTCCATGGCTACGACCTAGCAAGGCGCCATTAGCCTTACAGTGCTTTGTATTTAAAGAGTCTCATTTGTATCGTCAAAAGCGATGTACCACAATGATGGATTAAAGTTAAGTATTACAGCAGCTACGTACTTTTCTTTATAGCATTCATTACGTATCCTGTTTCAGACCTCACGCCAGCCGGCGTGTGTAACGCGTGCATTTCGGCTACTTCCGAGTGGCGTGGCTGTCTTGATACGCCACAACACTTACTTTTTTGTACCTGTTTCGTTTCCATGGAAATTTACTGCGTTTCACTTTGTAATATATCTACATACACTGTTATTAGCTAGTGTGCAAGCGTATACCGAGCCTCCAGTAGAGCACACAGCAGTAAATGCGTTTGTTCCTGGACATCCCCACAGTCCCATCAGCTGGCATTTCACAATATTCGGCTTGCATATGGGTTTCGGGGATCTCCATACGGCGTATGGCTGATTGGATGCTATTCCTGTCTCTTCCTCAGCAGTCATACGACCGATGCACTTCTCATTGCCATCTGGCAATTCGAGCAGGTTCAGGTGACTCCACAATGACATTGCTCCACATAAACGACGCATAGTGGAGCACTTGTACCGAAATCCTGGCCAAAATTATTATCACAGTTTTAATCGCTTAAATCACTCATTCATTTTTAAGCTAGTTACAACAACAAATAATCCTAAATTACTTCATTTCCAACGTCATAGAGGCCCCTAGGAAGACTAGATGTGCATTTGTTTGTATGTATGGCTGCCTGCCTTTGTCTGCACCGCTACAATCCCCAATTACTGTTCTTCTACCGTCATAATTTCAACCTAGGCATATGAGATACCATTAATGTACTGTGCAGCTTTAGGTGTCGATACAACGACACGAATATATCAATTAAAGTAGCACAATGTTACGTCATATTCATGAATATTTTATAAGTTGTTGATTCGCCATAATTTCCCGGAGCAATTAAAAAAAACTCTCAAACTAATAATATTATCTATAACGGTATTTTATTTAGTTTTTGCGTAAACACGTATTGAGCATAATACATTAGTGAGTGTATGGGCTTCTGGCGAAGTCGTTTCTAGATCAGTTTCTGATCTTGTTTAGAAATAACGTCGTGATATTTCGGAAGAGAGCGTATGGAGATTGCTTTTAGGTATCTGTGTAACAGCTGAGAGCAGTTACTACAGTTTTGTAAAACTCACATGCATTTACAATTTTGCGTATGACTCCTGGTTTTGTAGATTAATAAGTATGAACAGGATATTATGAACTAATTTTCCATAAAAAGTTTAAAGGTATAAAATTGTTTTACTAGTCACTGTTTCAAATGCAGAAAGAAACTATTAGTTGTTTTTTGAAAAGCTTTAAAAGACTTTAAAAAACCATAGAAATGGATAAAACTTTATTCAATTGTGGAAGTCAGTAAACGTTTTAATACATTTAAATTTCATGTCAGTATCTTCAGCTTCATTCTTCTCAACTCAGATCTTCGCACTCATCTTCAAATTCACCTTACTGGCCACTTTCTTCTTTGATTTTTTCGGGAGAACCAATATCTGACGTCTCTGGAAGTAGTAGTTCCAATGTATCACTCCACTTTTCTTTTCCTTGAGTTGCTGATATAAGGGTGGCTGCTAAGAAGAAGCCTGCACAAGACATCTCTGTTGCAAATCTCTCTGTTGGCCTCTTTGTTGGCCTTTCTGCTGAAATTTCTGCGATAAAGTCTGAAATGTTTGTTTCTGGCCTCAGCTGCTTCTTCTGACAATCGACCAACTGGTACAATAGCTTCTTTAATTACAGCCGCCTCATGTACAAAAACTTTCTGCATTATTTGAATCATGTGATGCCAACTGTAAAGTTCCACTATAGTCTTGATGTTTCATAAGAGTATGCTTGAAACTTTTCTACGACAATATGATGCTCACTGCTTCCAATATGACTTTCAACCTTTCAATTAATCTTATATCAACTCCAGTTATTTCTGAAGCAGTTTCAAGGTCAGGAAAAAAGTGTCTGGCTGTGATCCTCTCATTTTTATTTCCACACTCCAGCTTTGGAACATCAAAAAGTAGTCCAGTTTCTTCCCTGAACATTCTTTGAATTTTTTTTCTTTCTGACAACTACAATTCGTTTCTCTTCTTCATCCATTGCTGCCATCTCCGAATTGGGATTTTGTATGACAGGCGTAGTACTGACTCAAAGAATCGAATACGTGTGTACAGAACTGACAGACCAAATGTGTAATGTGTAATGTGTGCGCGAGTAATGAGTGGATGGACAAAATACACTACTGGCCATTAAAATTGCTTCACCACGAAGATGACGTGCTACAGACGCGAAATTTAATCGACAGGAAGAAGATGCGTTGATATGCAAATGATTAGCTTTTCAGAGCATCCACACAACATTGGCGACGGTGGCGACACCTACAACGTGCTAACATGAGGAAAGTTTCCAAACGATTTCTCATATACAAACAGCAGTTGACCTGCGTTGCCTGGTGAAACGTTGTTGTGATTCCTCGTGTAAGGAGGAGAAATGCGTACCATCACGTTTCCGACTTTTTATTAAAGGTCGGATTGTAGCCTATCGCGATTGCGGTTTATCGTATCGCGACATTGCTGCTCGCGTTGGTCGAGATCCAATGACTGTTAGCAGAATGGAATCGGTGGGTTCAGGAGGGTACTACGGAACGCCGTGCTGGATCCCAACGGCTTCGTATCACTAGCAATCGAGATGACAGGCATCTTATCCGCATGGCTGTAACGGATCGTGCAGCCACGTCTCGATCCCTGAGTCAACAGATGACGACGTTTGCAAGACAACAACCATGTGCACGAACAGTTCGACGACGTTTGCAGCAGCATGGACTATCAGCTCGGAGACCATGGCTGCGGTTACCCTTGACGTTGCATCACAGACAGGAGCGCCTGCGATGGTTTACTCAACGACGAACCTGTGTGCACGACTGGCAAACCGTCATTTTTTTCGTATGAATCCAGGTTCTGTTTACAGCATCATGATGGTCGCATCCGTGTTTGGCGACATCGCGGTGGACGCACATTGGAAGCGTGTATTCGTCATCGCCATACTGGTGTATCACTCGGCGTGATGGTATGGGGTGCCGTTGGTTACACGTCTCGGTCACCTCTTGTTCGCATTGACGGCACTTTGAACAGTGGACGTTACATTTCAGATGTGTTACGACCCGTGGCTCTACCCTTCATTCGATCCCTGCGAAACCCTACATTTCAGCAGGACCGCACGTTGCTGGTCCTGTATGGGCCTTTCTGGATACAGAAAATGTTCGACTGCTGCCCTGGCCAGCACATTCTCCAAATCTCTCACCAATTGAAAACGTCTGGTCAATGGTGGCCGAGCAACTGGCTCGTCACAATACGCCAGTCACTACTCTTGATGAACTGTGGTATCGTGTTGAAGCTGCATGGGCAGCTGTACCTGTGCACGCCATCCAAGCTCTGTTTGACTCAATGCCCAGGCGTATCAAGGCCGTTATTACGGCCGGACGTGGTTGTTCTGGGTAGTGATTTCTCAGGATCTATGCACCCAAATTGCGTGAAAATGTAATCACATGTCAGTTGTAGTATAGTATATTTGTCCAATGAATACCCGTTTATCATCTGCATTTCTTCTTGGTGTAGCAATTTTAATGGCCAGTAGTGTATCTGTTAGGAACATTAGGTATGTAGATTGTGGACAGTTGGGAATGTGGGTCTCGCGGGAGGCGCGCAAGGGGTAAGTCCCAACAGCCGCGCTATTCATCTGTGTCCTCGGTGGCTCAGCCGGCACGGTAGCTCAGCGTGTTCGGTCAGAGGACTGCGTGCTCTCTGTAATAAAAAAACTGAGTCAAGGCATCAACGATCAACTTGAACGGATGTCTTGTGACGTCCGCCCAGACCAAACATAACGAACTACATTGAATAAAATGAAAAAAAAAAAAAAAACGATGGATAGAGAGTCTGCCATGTAAGCAGGAGAGCCCGGGTTTGAGTCCTGGTCGGGGCACACATTTTCAGCCGTCGCTATCGAGGTATATCTACAACACCTGTCGGCAGCTAGGGGTTTGAATTAATTATCATTTACGGTTTTATCCTTTTGTATCCCATAACTAAAATGAACAGCTCATGACACGAAACCCGAAATCTTATTACCGAAAATAAAACATAATTGTCATTCCACAGCATGAAAAGAATAGAAACAACACGACACAACACAAACGTGATAATAACAAGAAAACTACAACACCGAAGTTCACACTTCACAGATAAAACATTCACAACAAAATGCCGGTCCGTGACAGCTACAACTCAGACAACAGTCATCGAGTCATGTAATGGCGGATGAGAATGAAACGTTTCGGCTTGCGTCCGCCAGATGGCAGCACTGAGGACTGTAAATATAGAAACTTCAGTTTTGTACACCACCAGTTTTATTCCCTTATCTTAGTGGTTTTACAATTTATTTGATTGTTTTATGATTCTGTGAAATACTTAATTTTCTATATCTTTACTTAAATAATTGATAATTAGCAATTAAAAAGTTTACTAAATGTATATTATAGATGTTTTGTCCGCCTCCCCCAAACGTATTTTTGAGAGGGCTCGGGCCCGATCACGCCCTATGGAGTCGGCGCCTGTGTTCAAGCTAATAACGTAATGGATAAACGCACCACCTGCCAGAAAAAGCACAACTACAACTGAAGCTAGGACATCCAGAAACGTTTCAGACCTCTGAAAATTTGGTTTGTAGCTCTCCAGTTAGTCAGATAACAAAAAATATAGTTGTTAGAATTGTTGCGAAAATTTCAATTTTATCGTTTGGCTGCCCCCCCCCCCCCCCCCCCCATCACTCATTTACACATTAGTTGCCGTTCCTTTGGCTCGTGGTAAGACATTTTATATATTATAAGTGTATCGTTTTCGCTGCTAATTATTATACGGGTTGTGAACAACTTTTGCTCTCTGTTGGGCGACTGCTTCTGTGGCTTGAGCGTTAAACCGGCTCTGCCGATTAGGAAATTTTCCTGGACCTTATAGACGTCTGCTTTAACGAGTAATTAGCTCGTGACCAAATATAATAACCATGCTCTTTAAGAGAGCCATCAGCTCCGTTTCAAATAATAACTAATTTTACTATTGTATGGAGCCACAGCTATATAGAACTGTCTGAAAGATATAACCGCCATTTGAGTGTACAATATGTTTTACTTCACAATCTCGATTTCGGCCTTAGGACATTATTGGGTGTTACAAGTATTATAAATCATTAGACTTGAGTAGAACGATGTCTTGGGTTCCACTCAAGTCTAATGATTTATAATAGCAGTAACACTTGATAGTGACCTAAGGCCGAAATCTAGATTGTGAAATAAAACCTGCTGTTCAGTCAAATGACGGTTACATCATTCAGAAATAATGAATTTATTTTTATGAGCCACTAGCTCGTCTTAAAAAATGATAATATCTTTAAAAAACGACTTAATTTCTTTGTTTCTTAGTCTGTTTATTAACGATCATATTACATGTTTTCAAAACTGAACCAAACTACATGACTTTCTTACAGTTCCGAAATCTATCGAAACTATACAAACATCTACCTAGAGTCATTAGACATTCTTGTGCTCAGTAGGAATATAGACTTCCACACCGAAAACAGTTACTTCTTCTTAGTACACTTCAGTTTGCTCCATGTAAGCCCTCAACATAAACTACCTTAAAACAAATTACTTGCAAAATGAAAAGAACTTTTCTTGTTCTGTTACATTATTGTACATATCAGAGTAATTATTCGAGGCATATTGCAAAACAAAGGTCCGATGACCAATATTTAAATAATGTTAGGCCGTAATGAAGTTTTACGCATTCAGCACTGTCTACCGACTGTTTGGGAAACTACTGCAGTGTTGCTTTCATTCAGTACTCACAATCAGTAGTCTATTGCCAGTCGGTGAGAGCAGATCGCAATGGCAGGGACAATCTTAGATCCCGTCAGTTGTGAAATGCGCAGTGTGATAAGATTTTCGCTGGCAAAAGAGTCCCCCTGAAATCCACCTTGAGTTATGCCTAGTGGACCTGAAATAATGAGTGACAAACAAGTTCGAAAACAAAATGGCTACATAAATGGTCACGATGAACAGCCGAGTGGCAGGCGCTATATTCGGACCGGCAACATCTGTTATCAAATGAACGAAAAACTTCGAAGCGATCGGCGATCGTCGATGAGCGGTCTCGCTAGTGAATTCCCAAATGTTGCTCTAACCTCAGTTTGAAGGAGTGTCACTGAACAGCTTGGATATCACAAACTGTGTGCGAGGAGGGTCCCAAAAATGCTCACTAAGCGACACGAAGAGCAAAGACTGCTTAGTGCACGACAGTCTTTAAAGCACTATGTACAAGATGGAGATGATTGTTTTCCCAAATTGTCATGGGCGACGAGACGTGGACATCCTACACCAATCCTGAATCGAAACAACAGTCAATGACAGCTAACGTATACTGTGAACTGGTAACCAAATTGACACGTGCGATCCAGAATCGGCGCCGTAGAAAGCTATCGTCTGGCATAATCATCCTTTACGACAACGGCACGCCGTCTGACTGCTGCTAAAACCAAGGAGAAGATTCAAAATTTTCGTTGGGAACTTTTTGATCACCCTCCGCACAGTGCTGGCCTTGCACCAGACGACTGTTTCCTCCTCTTACACTTGAAAAAGTTTCAAAGTGGACAACGATTTCAAAACGGCGATGAAGTCAGGACTGGTGTTGCCACCTGGTTCAATTCTCAGGCAGCAGATTTCTATTCAGAAGGGTTAGAGAAGCTGGTGGAGCGTTACGTAAAGTGTGTAGATGTTAACTGCGATTATGTGCAAAAGTGAGGCAGATATGTAATAAAATATTACTGTCAATAAAAACCTTTTCTCATGAGCCTATAGTTTTTAATTACGAAACGGACCTTAGTTTTGCAGTACGCCATTCTTTTTTTCTCTTTATTCTCGCTTCTTTGTAGAAGGGAGTGCTGAATATACTTTTATTCCTGATGGTTCTCCACTTTTTTTCAGATCGTTCACAAGATAACAAATGCTTCTGCCTTCTTCCCGCCACATTGAGATTCTAGAACAGTACAATCACTAACAAATATTACAATACTACAAATCCAAGAAGGCCTTCTGATGCTGTACAGTTCCTCATTCCACATGTAAGACAGTGTTATTCGTAATTAATACCATGACATACTATTTTTTTTTTTCAATTGTCGGATTGTGTGGCGTACTTCACAGCAGACACACACTATGTGTGCTACTTGTCGGTTACCAACTTAATACTATTCAAGGCGTATAATTTGCCTAATGTTCGGATGCAGTGTTATTGACAGCTCAGTGTGCAGTCCATTGTTCCCATATACATAGTTTTATATTGGAGAAATTTCAAAATAGTCTCCTCTCCAGTTGAAAGTACTCTTTCCATTCCTTGGAGATAGTACACACACACACACACACACACACATACACGATCTTGCAATTTGGTTTGTGAGAATTGGCATTATAGTAAACTGATCGTTCTTCTAAACCTTTAACGACGGCGACCGTGTGGGCTGCAGATTCCTCGACTTGCGCCATAGGGTGGTGGGGTTTCGGGTTCCGCTGGGTAGGTCAGGAGTCCACTACACGCAGCAAGCGGCTACACGGGTAGCAGGGGCTGTGTGGCGTGGACTGGGCGTTTTTTTTAGGTTAGATGGCAAGTACAGAAAGGGCAACAGCCTCAAAGGGTGCGGGGCAAAGTCAGGACATGTGGGGACCAAGCAGCAATCGGTATTGTAATTGTTAACTGTCGAAGCTGCATTGCTAAAGTAACGGAACTTCAAGCGCTGATAGAAAGCACCGAAGCTGAAATCGTTATAGGTACGGAAAGCTGGCTGAAGCCAGAGATAAATTCTGCCGAAATTTTTACAAAGGCACATACGGTGTTTAGAAAGGATAAATTGCATGCAACCGCTGGTGGCATGTTCGTCGCTGTTAGTAGTAGTTGATCCTGTAGTGAAGTAGAAGAGGATAGTTCCTGTGAATTATTATGGGTGGAGGTTACACTCAACAACTGAGATAGGCTAATAATTGGCTCCTTTTACCGACCTCCCGACTCAGCAGAACAACTGAGAGAAAATCTGGAATACATTTCACATAAATTTTCTCAGCATGTTATAGTCTTAGGTGGAGATTTCAATTTACCAGATATATAAAAAATGGTTCAAATGGCTCTGAGCACTATGGGACTTAGCATCTATGGTCATCAGTCCCCTAGAACTTAGAACCACTTAAACCTAACTAACCTAACGACATCACACAACACCCAGTCATCACGAGATAGAGAAAATCCCTGACCCCGCCGGGAATCGAACCTGGGAACCCTGGCGTGGGAAGCGAGAACGCTACCGCACGACCACGAGCTTCGGACTTACCAGATATAGACTGGGACACTCAGATGTTTAGGACGGGTGGTAGGGACAGAGCATCGAGTGACATTATACTGATTGCACTATCCGAAAATTACCTCGAGCAATTAAACAGAGAACCGACTCGTGGAGATAACATCTTGGACCTACTGATAACAAACAGACCCGAACTTTTCGGCTCTGTAAGCGCAGAACAGGGAATCAGTGATCATAAGTCCGTTGCAGCATCCCTGAATATGGAAGTAAATATGAATATAAACAAAGGGAGGAAGGTTTATCTGTTTAGCAAGAGTAATAGAAGGCAGATTTCAGACTACCTAACAGATAAAAACGAAAATTTCTGTTCCGACACTGCTGTTGAGTGTTTATGGAAAAAGTTCAAGGCAATCGTAAAATGCGTTTCAGACAGGTACGTGCCAATTAAAACTGTGAGGGACGGGAAAACCCACCGTGGTTCAACAACAAAGTTAGGAAAGCAAAGAGAGCTTAACTGCATGTTTAAAAGCAGCCAAAACCTCTCAGACAAACAGAAGCTAAACGATGTCAAAGTTAGCGTAAGGAGGGCTATGCGTGAAGCGTTCAGTGAATTCGGAAGTAAAATTCTATGTACCGACTTGACAGAAAATCCTAGGAAGTTCTGGTCTTACGTTACATCAGTAAGTGACTCGAAACAGCATATCCAGACACTCCGGGATGATGAAGGCATTGAAACAGAGGATGACACGCGTGATGCTGAAATACTAAACACCTTTTTCCAAAGCTGTTTCACAGAGGAAGACTGCACTGCAGTTCCTTCTCTAAATCCTCGCACAAACCAAAAAATGGCTGACATCGAAATAAGTGTCAAAGTAATAGAACTGGAATCACTCAACAGAGGAAAGTCCACTGGACCTGACGGGATACCATCTCGATTCTACACAGAGTGCGCGAAAGAACTTGCCCCCTTTCTAACAGCCGTATACCGCAAGTCTCTAGAGGAACGGAAGGTTCCAAATGATTGGAAAAGAGCACAGGTAGTCCCAGTCTTCAAGAAGGGTCGTCGAGCAGATGCGCAAAACTATAGACCTATATCTCTGACATCGATCTGTTGTAGAATTTTAGAACATGTTTTTTGCTCGCACGTCATGTCGTTTCTGGAAACCCAGAATCTACTCTGTAGGAATCAACATGGATTCCGGAAACAGCGATCGTGTGAGACCCAACTCGCTTTATTTGTTCATGAGACCCAGAAAATATTAGATACAGGCTCCCAGGTAGATACCATTTTCCTTGACATCCGGAAGGCGTTCGATACAGTTCCGCACTGTCGCCTGATAAACAAAGTAAGAGCCTACGGAATATCAGACCAGCTGTGTGGCTGGATTGAAGAGTTTTTAGCAAACATAACACAGCATGTTGTTCTCAATGGAGAGTCGTCTACAGACGTTAAAGTAACCTCTAGCGTACCACAGGGGAGTGTTATGGGACCATTGCTTTTCACAATATATATAAATGACCTAGTAGATAGTGTCGGAAGTTCCATGCGGCTTTTCGCGGATGATGCTATAGAATACAGAGAAGTTGCAGCATTAGAAAATTGCAGCGAAATGCAGGAATATCTGCAGCGGATAGGCACTTGGTGCAGGGAGTGGCAACTGTCCTTAACATAGACAAATGTAATGTATTGCGAATACATAGAAAGAAGGATCCTTTATTGTATGATTATGTGATAGCGGAACAAACACTGGTAGCAGTTACTTCCGTAAAATATCTGGGGGTATGCGTGCGGAACGATTTGAAGTGGAATGATCATATAAAGTTAATTGTTGGTAAGGCGGGTACCAGGTTGAGATTCATTGGGAGAATCCTTAGAAAATGTAGTCCATCAACAAAGGAGGAGGCTTACAAAACACTCGTTCGACCTATACTTGAATATTGCTCATCAGTGTGAGATCCGTACGAGGTCGGGTTGACGGAGGAGACAGTGAAGATCCAAAGAAGAGCGGCGCGTTAAGTCACAGGGTTATTGGCAAGCGTGATAGCGTTATGGAGATGTTTAGCAAACTCAAGTGGCAGACTCTCCAAGAAAGGCGCTCTGCATTGCGGTGTAGCTTGCTGTCCAGGTTTCGAGAGGGTGTGTTTCTGGATGAGGTATCGAATATATTGCTTCCCCCTACTTATACCTCCCAAGGAGATCACGAATGTAAAATTAGAGAGATTCGAGCGCGCACAGAGGCTTTCAGACAGTCGTTCTTCCCGCGAACGCGACTGGAACAGGAAAGGGAGGTAATGCCAGTGGCACGTAAAGTGCCCTCCGCCACACACCGTTGGGTGGCTCGCGGAGTATAAATGTAGATGTAGATGATGCTGTTTTCATGATACAGTGTTGTATGCAGGACACATCTGTCATAAAACAAAATAATGTGTCAGCAAAATGACGAATGACACCAGACCTCACTTGGTGAAATGCTCCCCAAACCACGATGTCACAATTAGGGCCTTTTGACACGGACAGTTATCCTGCTGGAAGATGCGGTTGCCATCAAGGAAGACATTAACCATGAAGGGATGCAGGTGGTCTGCAGTAATGTTCACTGAATTCACAGCTGCCATGGTGACTTTGATTACTACTCCGGGCCCCATACAAACCCTGTCCATCATAGCACAATACTGCGCCCACCAGCCTGTGTATGTTGCGCAATGCGTGTCCATCTGAACATGACCGTCAACCTAGTGTAACAAGAAACGCGATTTGTCCGTACAGCTGACATGTTTGCATTGATTGATGGTCTGGTGATCTTGTGCCCACTGCACTCGTAACTGGTAATGTCGTTGGTCAACATGGCGACAAGAAGTGGTCACCTGCATGCTCAACACTGTGGACTGAGCAGTATGCTTGGAAACACTTGTGGCTGCACCAGCACTGTACTCTCTCATCAGATCTGCCGCAGATCGTCACCTGCGCTGCATTACTAACAAGGGAACATCCCCATCGCACCCCCCTCAGATTTAGTTATAAGTTGGCACAGTGGATAGGCCTTGAAAAACTGAACACAGATCGATCGAGAAAACAGGAAGAAGTTGTGTGGAACTATGAAAAAATAAGCAAAATATACAAACTGGGTCGTCCATGCGTAAGATTGGCAATATTAAGGGCAATGTGAGGTGAGGAGCTCCGTGGTCCCGTGATTAGGGTGAACAGCTGCAGAACGAGAGGTCCTTGGTTCAAATCTTCCCTCAACCGAAAATTTTAACTTTTTATTTTCAGTTTATGTGAAAAACTCTTATGTTTTCATCACTTTTTTTGGAGTGATTATTACATCCACAAGAAAACCTAAATCGGGCAAGGTAGAAGAAACTTTTCACCCATTCGCCAAGTGTACTAGTTAGGTGGGTCGACAGCATATTCCCGTCATGTGACGCACATGCTGTCACCAGTGTCGTATACAAAATATCAGACGTGTTTTCCTGTGGAGGAATCGGTTGACCTATGACCTTGCGATCAAATGTTTTCGGTTCCCATTGGAGAGGCACGTCCTTTCGTCAACTAATCACACGGTTTTGCGGTGCGGTCGCAAAACACAGACACTAAACTTATTACAGTGTACAGAGACGTCAATGAACGAACGGACAGATCATAACTTTGCGAAAATAAAGAAAGCAAAATTTTCAGTGGAGGGCAGATTTGAACCAAGGACCTCTCGTTCCACAGCTGTTCACGCTAACCACAGGACCACAGCACTCCTCACCTCACATTGCCCTTAATATTGCCTATCTTACGCATGGACGACCCAGTTTGTATATTTTGCTTATTTTTTCATAGTTCCACACAACTTCTTCCTGTTTTCTCGATTGATCTGTGTTCAGTTTTTCAAGGCCTATCCACTGTGCCAACTTATAACTAAATATGAGGGGGGGTGCGATGGGGAGGTTCCCTTGTAAGCAGGCAAACCTCCGACAACATTCTGAGATGAAGTGTGGGCGTGGGCAACTAACACGTTGTCACCCCCTCATGATTTTCTTGTCCTTGAAAGCAATTTCCACAGATGGTCATGATAGTAGCGTGTGAAAACTGACCAGATCCGCCGTTTCCGAGGTACTCTCTCCAAGTGCCAGACCAAACAATTTGTCCTTTGTCAAAGTCTCTTATGTCAGTCGATTTCCCCATTACCGTTCTGTATCATTGCTAGAATGATTCCCCATTCGTCTGCACTCTTCTTACATACTTTCTTTACTGCATCACGTGCCCACAATGCAACCACGTGCATTCAGTCTCGCAGTGGGCGATTGTATGATATTTGAGGGAAGATCAGAAAGTAGCGAACAATAATTTTACTACCAAAAAGCTTAATAGGTAAAAAAAAACGAAAAAATCACAAATGAACTCTCATATTTTACCTACTTTTCTACATATTCACTAACATTCTCATCACATTTCTCCCATTACGGTACCAGTTTCAATATATCCTGTTCATACAAGTCCATCTGGTTGGAGTATAGTCATCTGCAGAATGCTGATTTCACTTGCATATCTGTCGCAAAGCACTGGCTGACCAGGAATTTCGTAATGGGTCCAAACAGATGAAAGTCAGACTGTGCATGCTCCAGACTGTATGGTGGATGCTGGAGCAACACCCATCCAAATTTGGCAATTTTCTCACGAAGAGGAGCAGCAACATAGGGGCGAGTTTTGTCCTGAAGAGTTTGACACGTCGGATTTAATATTGTGGCATTTGTTGTGAGGGGCACGATGTAACTTGACCGAAGTCTTAATGTACGCTGCAGCAGTCAAAGTGGTCTGTGTTCAGAAAAGTTTCCACTCCATAGTGCTTGGTTTCAGGTATGTAGTGGTACGCCTGCAACTCATCACCAGTGACGATTCCTTTCAGAAAATCATGGCTTTTTACGATGTAATGTGTTAATAATCCAAGCTTGTCATCATTCACTGGCCCTTGTGGTTGTCTGTCAGGGGCGCCCGGCCGGCACTAAGTGTGCGAAATTTCAACGTGTCATGAACAGTATCGTACATTGCACCATACGAAATGTGGAATTGCTGTGGTAAGGTTCACAGTTGCACTTGCAGCCGTTCAGCATTGCTGCCCCTATGTCTCCGACATTCTGTCGGGTTGCAGCTGTTACCAGCTGCCCAGAGCATGGCAAAACACTAAGGTTCATACGACTCCCTTGAAAGAATACACACCTGGAGACGTTGCTATGGTCTATGCAGTCGTCCCCATATGAGCCGCACATGTCCCTGTGAATTTCACTCTGTTTATGCCGTTCAGTCCACAAATATCGAACTATACTTCACAGTTCTCCACAAACTGACAATAATAATATGCGCGCCATGTTTGCTTAGTACTGGAGCCTTCTCTCGCTAGAGCTGCACATGAAAGCAAAATACCCTCTCTAGGGCAAACTTCAAACTTTATTCTCGTGCAATTTCAACATTCCAGTTGCAATACCAGAGCCTCCCTCTTATCATACCTGAGCCTCCCTCTTATCATCATCATCATCATCATCATCATCATCAGGCAAGTGTTTTATGACAAGTGCTGCTTCTCACTTCCCATTTTCCACTTCCTCCAGTCATGCCAGTCTCCTTCTTGCAGTCCTCTGGCGTCCATAGCATCCTGTACCTCTCAGTTCCAGTTCCTCTTAGGTCGGTAAGAGTTTCTTTTTTCCACCAGGATCCACTGCTACACTTTCTTTGGAGTTGGCTATTGTCCATCCTTTTTAAATGTCCACACTATTTTAGGTGTCTCATCTCTATAGTGTCCGTTATTGATTTATTGATGTCTAGAGCCTCTATTATGGTCCAGCTTGGAGATGCCACAACTTAGGCTGACCAGCTTTCGAAGAGAAAAAACCAGGACACTTGTGTTTAGACTTTATACCTAATTTCATTTCTACACTTGCGCTTACCTTTCTTGTCAGTTATCTTGCTAATTTGAAATCGATAATAGGCCTGTGATGATGCAGCAGCTGAAAAATCCGTAGAAAGATTTATCTTCATTAATAGTAATAATAATAAAATTTTATTGTCATTCAGCTCGTTACAGCAATACACAAAGTCAAGAGCATACATTTCTCAATGTACTTTAGTTTGCACAAAATAGGTAAAAGTAGAAACCACACGTTACAAAGCAGTATTTGACCTTCAAAAAATTCATCAACGGTGTAAAAAAGGATTGTTTACTAGTAGCTTATACAATTTGGCTTTAAAAATATTTACAGGCAATTCTTTAAAATCTGTGCTTAGTCTGTTAAACAACCTAGTCCAAAGACTAGGTAGGAATTCTGTGATTTACATAATCTATGGTGTGGCATGTCTGCACATGTTCTATTTCTAATATTATAGCTATGAATATCACTTCTCAATACAAATTTTGAAACATTGTTTCTAATGTACATTATAAATGAATAGCTTTGTTACTGTCAGACATCGACATTTAATGAACAGAGGTTTACAGTGTTCTGATATACAAGAATCAGTAATTGTTCTTAATACTTCCTTCTGCAAAAGTAGAACGTCATTTATGTGACAACTACTACCCCGCAGTAAAATTCCATATGGTATAATGCTTTGGAAGAAAGCAAAATATGCTGGTCTTGCATAGTTATCTGGAACATGTCTTCTTAAATTTCTAATTAGATAAATAACTCTTGAAAGTCTTTATCATATATTTTTTGATGTGTGGTCCCCAGGTCAGTTTGTTGTCAATAGTAGCACCTAAAAATTTAATGGTCTCTAATTGATGGTGATTAAGGATTTCCTTCAAGCTAAAATAAAGTTCCTGGTTTTTACTTTCATTTAATAAGAAACAATTCACTCTGAACCATAGTGAAGATCGAGCAAGGGTATTTTCGGTCAATGTTTTCAGTGCGGCTAGATCTGAGCTTTTACTCGTGAAAGTTGTTTCATCAGCATACAATATTGTGTGTGAACTTATGAATAAAGGCATATCATTAATCATTAACAAAAACAGTAAAGGTACAAGCACCGACCCTTGTGGCACTCCAGACTTAACATAAACCAAATCTGATTTCTGTCTACCAATGCACACAACTTGTTGGCGATTCTCTAGGAAAGATTTAAACATATTTACACTGTTGCCATGAATGTCATAATAGAGTAGCTTATTCAACGAAGTATTATGCTCTACACAATCAAAAGCTCTGCTCAGGTCACAAAACGTAGCTTGGGCATAGCCCTAGCCTCAAACACAGCTAGGACAAATTTTACTAAGGAATCAATTGTCAGTTGTGGATTTACCTTTCCTAAATTGCTTATCACTGATTACATTTGATTTTCCCAAGTAAACACTAACTTGATTGTAATTTATTGTTTCAAAAATTTTGGAAAAAACAAGAGTGATGGATACCGACCTATAGCTAGTAGAACAGTTCTTGTCACCTTTTTTATATATGGGCAGAACTCTAGAAATTTTTAGTTTATTAGGAAACATTTTCAACAAGACATTTATTTACACAATAAGTTAAAGGATAAATTATACAGCCATACATCTTTCAACAAATTACATGACAAATCATAGTAATCAACACTAGCTGAAGGTTTGAAATTTTTCACTATTTTCAGGATAGTATTTGGACACACTTCTGTGAAAATGAAAGTGCTCAAGAAAGGCTTTTGTAAGCAGTTGCCCGTGATACTAAGTGAAGTTTCAGGAGGTTTGTTTATTGAACGACTAATTTCTTCAACGAACTGGGTACAAAATTTATTAAATTCTTATGGGATTATGGCAATATCATCTTTTTGTGTAGTGTGGGCAATAGAATTAATTACACTCAGGCTTTTTTTGCATCTGTTTTTGGACTTTTCAATGTTTACTATATTATGTAGTTTCTTTGCTTCATTGATTGCCTGCCCATACTTATGCTTAGCTCTAGCATACAATTCTTTATACATTTCTGATTTACCATTTTTGTACAGGCCAGAATATAGCATAACACTATTTTTCAGTTGACCTAACTGTGGAGTATACCATTCCTTGTTTTTCCTTTTTTTGCAATTACTGTTAATATTTGGTGTACCTTTTTTCAGAGAGATGTTATTTTCGAATATATTTAGAAACACAGAGAAAAACTCAGCAAAAACAATATCAGAGGAACAATGTTGAAGCCTACTCAAAAGGGAGTCCCAACTGAAACAAGTGAGGGCGTGTTCAGATGTCTCGGAGTGAACCAAAGCAATGTTGTTCAGACATGGAGGAGATACAGAGTGACAGGAACTGTTGATGGCATGCCTCACTCAGACCGCCCAAGAGCTACTACTACAGTGGATAGCCGCTACCTATGGATTATGGCTCAGAGGAACCCTGACAGCAATGCCACCATGTTGAATAATGCTTTTCGTGCAGCCACAGGATGTCTTGTTATGACTCAAACTGTGCGCAATAGGCAGCATGATGCGCAAGTTCACTCCCAACGTCCATGGCAAGGTCCATCTTTGCAACCATGACACCATGCAGCATGGTACACATGGGCCCAACAAAATGCTGAATGGACTGCTCAGGATTGGCATCATGTTCTCTTCACTGATGAGTGTTGCATATGCCTTCAACCAGACAATCGTCAGAGACGTGTTTGGAGGCAACGCGGTCAGGCTGAACGCCTTAGACACACTGTCTAGTGAGTGCAGCAAGGTGGAGGTTCCCTGCTGTTTTGGGATGGCATTATATGGGGCCAACGTACGCTGCTGGTAGTCATGTATGCAACCGTATCGGCAGCATATTGGTGAGGCATTCGTCTTCATGGATGACAATTCGTGCCCCATTGTGCACATCTTGTCAGTGGTTTCATTCAGGATAAAAACATCTCTCAACTAGAGTGGCCAGCATGTTCTCCGTGCATGAACCCTATCGAAGATGCCTGGAATAGACTGAAAAGAGCTGATTATGGATGACATGACCAAACAACCAGTCTGGAGGATCTATGCTGAATCGTTGTTGAGGAGTGAGACAATCTGGACCAACAGTGCCTTGATGAACTTGTGGATAGTATGCCATGACAAATACAGGCATGCATCAATGCAAGAGGACGTGCTGCTGGGTATTAGAGGTACCAGTGTGTACAGCAATCTGGACCACCACCTCTGAAGGTCTCGCTGTATGGTGGTACAACATGCAGTGTGTGGTTTCCATGAGCAATAAAAGGGGCGGGAATGATGTTTATGTTGATCCCTATTCTAATTTTCTGTACAGGTTCTGGAACTCTCAGAACCGAGGTGATGCTAAACTTTTTTGATGTGTGCATATTGTCTAGACAGGCAGAGCCCCTTGTAGGTTTACAGTTAACATAGTATAGGTTAAATTGTCAAAGCAAATTAATGAGCTCTGTCATGCTTTTTGTCCTGCAGAACATCAAATATTGAACTGACATCCCCTCCAATGAAAATATTATATTTCTCCCACTTTGGTACACCGAAGTACATTAAGAGTTCTTCACATTTCTCAGGGAAGACATGTGGCTCACCACTAGGTGGCCTGTACACTACTACTACTACTACTACTACTACTACTACTACTACTACTACCCCAACTAGCTTAATACTCTCAATTACTAGTCCTGATATTTCAAAATGTCCAGCACAAAGGGTGTTGAGATCTATCCTACCACAATTTTGTGGAAGAGGTGTTGAATTGGAAAGGAACATGTAGGTAAGATACATTACACATAAGTAAAATTCTTTTCTTCAGAAGGAAAGAAGACTGTTGTGAACTGTAATAGCCTGGATACATTTTGTGCAGTATTTAATCAATTGCTAGGTATTTAAGCAAAATTTTGTAATCCTACAAACTGTGTAATACTACTAACCTGATATGAATTATATATTTTATACTAAAATTTAAGATTTTGTTTCATTGTAGACCATCAGGGCAAGCGTGCACAAATGCCAAACAATATTGAGTAAGCACTGATAACACATGCCACATTGCTCACATTCTTCACAAAATTAACTTCCATACATCTGCTTCTCAAGCATGTACTCAGCACCATTCTGGTCTCCTGCTATGCTGATCTGGTCATCAGTGAAGAGAAATGTGTACAGGATTTCATCCTCCACGGGGACTCCCATGCCCCTACATTTGCTGCTATGGGCTTTAAGTGTTCCCCTGACATAGCCCTTTTGCAACAGGAAATTCCATTGACACTGAATTTCCTACTTTCATAGCATTCACAAAGTCCATATAGAACTTCTCAACTGTGTGGATGTAACTAGTTGACATGCCATTATTGTCCATACTTGTTCACAGATTGTTTTGTGGTATTAGTTTATTGTTTTAATTTACTATCAATTGAAAGTCAGAAACACATGAAAATAAGAGAAATATCCCAGTAGTTTGTAATTGAATAAAGATGTGTTTATATATACTACTTCATTCAAAACACATTGTCATAAAATAAAGAAATAAAAGAAGGATGGAATTTTAAATTTGATTGGCTGAATTAAATTTTATAACTCTACATTGAAAATACTGAACAGAAATGTTTGGTTTGTCATGTACTGATCCTTCATGATCTGTCTCGGTGTTACTGGATTAAACTGCATGTGAAGTTCTCTTCAGAGTCTGGGAAAGAGTCTGCCTCTGGAGCTAGGTGATACACATGTTAGACTGCTCCATGGAAGACCTGGTTTTGGTTCCCAGTGCTTTCAGGGTCTTTTCCTCAATTGGAGGACTGGAGCAGGATACACTCTGCCTTGTGATGCAAACTGTGGAGCTACTTGAATGAATAGTAGTGGTTTCCAGGTCTGCGAAGCTGACAATAGCTAGGACAGTGAAGTGCTTACTATGTGCCCCCTTCATCCTGTACCTGAATGATTCAATGATGCCATTGTTAGATGATGACATGGCGACTGGTCTGTACTGTATAGCCCTACAAGACCAGTAGATGGAGATCTGAACTTTAGCTTTAGAAGTCTGGGGAAGACAAACCTTGTTCCAGCGCACACACAGTGTCATGAGGAAGTTGATTTTGTCTCCCGTATTGCACTCAATGGGTCCACGAGTTTTCTCCACTGAAGTTTTTCCATTTAACCCAACCTGAGTTGCCACATGATCAGAGGTGACAACCTCTGAAATTTGATCATTCGTCTCTACAGAATCACCGTTTGTATTTTTCAAACAATACTATGCTGTTTCTATTTTGTTCATGTTCTGCTCCATCAGATTGTTGCATCTTGCTGGCCAACATTTGGATGGTTATGGCCATAAGTGTTTGCAATGGGGGTCAAGAGTGAGCACATGTCCCCCCCCCCTCCCCCCTGAATCTGGAGTACAGAGTTTTACTCATTAGAGTGTTCTTGTACACTTCTAGAAGTGATTTCCAGTAATTCCACAAATCCTCTTGTTTAGCCAGGTGTAGCATAATGTGGCTGATCGCAGTGAGACAGTACCATAGCAGTCATCATTGTCTCTTTAGAAAGCAGAACACCAGACACTAGATTATGGAGTGTGGGTTCCATTCATTTGTAAAACATTCTTCCTTTAATAATAATGAGCATGTTGCTTTACTGAGGATCCAATCAGGGTGGAGAAAATTTGAATGTATTTTTAAAGGATAGACCGACGGGAAATTGAGGTTGTGTATTTGTTGCAGTAGACGAGAAACTCAGAGCTGCATGTGAAATTGTTTGGGCTAGACTCTGTTTCAATGGTGGGCATAAACCTGTAATTGGATCCTTTTATCAATGACAACATTCACCCCCACATGTAACTGAAAACTTCAGATAAAATTTCAGTTTTCATATTATGTATGTTCCCCATTGTACTGAAATCATCAGAGGTTTCAGATAAAATTTCAGTTTTCCTCTTATGTATGTTCCCCATTATACTGAAATTGTCAGAGGAGACTATAATCATCCAATAATCAATTGTGATACTTATTCAAATGGTTCAAATGGCTCTGAGCACTATGGGACTTAACTTCTGAGGTCATCAGTCCCCTAGAACTTAGAACTACTTAAACCTAACTAACCTAAGGACATCACACACGTCCATGCCCGAGGCAGGATTCGAACCTGTGACAGTAGCAGTCCCGCGGTTCCAGACTGATACTTATTGTTTTGTTAGTGGTGGGTGTGACAAGACATCCTGTAAAATATTATTAAAAGCTTTCTTTGGAAACTATTTAGAAAGGATAGTTCAGAACAAGCAGAAAGATGTATATGTTCAGTAAACTACATAAAGAGACACTTGAAACTTTTAGCTCAGGACAAGAGCATGTGGAGGAGATATGATTGAAGTTTAAAACAATAATTGACCGAACATGGAATAGATATGTACCTTGCAGAACAGTTCATGACTGGAGGGATCCTCTGTGATACACATTTATTCCAAAGAAAAAGGGAGTCCTGCATAATTGGCATAAAACCAAGAATAGGAATATAGAATCAGAAATGTTGAATGGAACATGTTTTACTGTGAGAGGGGGCAATGTGTGAAACCTTTGACAGCTACCATGACTGAATATTATTGGAAGATATCTCAGAAAATCCAAATAAATTGTGGGCATACCTGCACCAAGGTGAGCATCCAGATGCCCTTGGGTGACGCAGGGGCTGAAATTGAGGATAGCAAAGCAAAAGTCCATATGCTGAAATTGGTTTTCAAATGTCCCTTTACTAAGGAAAATCCAGAAATAATGCCACAATTTAATTCTTGCACCACCGCAAAGTGTTACTGGCAATGAGAAACAACTGGAATTGCTAAAACTGAACAAAGCTCTAGAGTCCAATGGAATTCCTATCAGGTTCTATACAGAATTTGTGGCTACATTAGCTCCCCCTTTCATGATAATTTTCCATAGACCCCTCAAACACAAAAATGTACCAGGTAGTTGAAAGAAACCCTAGGTGACGTCTGTCTACAAGAAGGGTAGCAGAAGTGATACACAAAAATACTGTCTAATATCCCTGAAGGCATCTGTTGCTGAATCTTACAACATATTCTGATCTGAAATGTAATGAGGCATCTCAAATAGAATGACCTCCATGCCAACAAGTATGGATTCCAGAAAAGCTTTATGCAAAACTCAACTTTCATATTTCTCCCATGACATCTCGAAAGGCATGTACCGAGACAGTCAGGTAGATGTAATATCCATAGAGTTGCTAAAAGCATTGGACTCAATACTACACCTACTCCTGTTATCAGAAGTTAGATGTGTGAGTTACCAAGTGATATTTGTATGAGGTGTGTCCAGAAAGTAAGTACTGTTTCATTCTACTGCGAGTGCAACACTAGTGTCACAGTTCTGCATATTCACATTCAACTTTCTGGTTCATTGTGTTTCAACAGATGCCATTATAGCTGGATTTTGTTGTGATTGCATTTGTTAGTGATCATTAAAAATGGTTAAGACAATCTCTGATTCCACCGAGTGTGCAGTGCATTCTGTAATAAGGTTCCTCAACGCAAAAAATGTTAAACAAGCTGTAATTTATCGTCAACTTGTAGAGATGTATGGTGAAAGTCTAATGACTGACAGAATGGTGAGAAACTGGGTGACACAATTCAATTATGGATGAACCATTGTTCATGACAAAGCTTGGAGTGGGTGGCCTTCTGTTGTCTGTGGTGGTTTGTTTGAGAAAGTGACTGAGGAAATTCGTCAAAACAGATAGACCACAATAAGAATGCTCGGTGGTGAATTTCCTCAAATTTCAAAAACTATTCTGCATGAAATTGTCACAAATTGCATAAATTTTCACAAACTGTGTTCCCACTGGGTTCTGAAAATGCTTACAGATATCCACAAAATGAAGTGACTTGGCAGTGCTTTGACATTTAATACCCGATATGGTGATGAAGGACATGATTTCTTAAACAGACTTGTGGATAGTGATGAAACTTGTGTTTGGCATGTCACGCCAGAATGAAAACAACAATCAGTGGATTGGTGGCACTCACAGTCTACACAAAAACAAAAATTCAAAACATTGTCAGCAAAAAATATTGTGTACCTGTGTTCTGGGACAGATAGGACATTCTGTGTGTTGAATATCTCCCCTGAGGTGAAACTGTCAATGTGGTATGATACTGGAAACATTAAAAAAACTTCAGTGCCCAATTCAAAACAAAAAGCATTGAATGCTAAGTAAAGGCACTGTGTTGCTTCATGACGATGTGCATCCACATTCTGATGGTGGCACTCAAAACTTTATTCAAAAATTCAGTTGGGAGCAGTTCGATCATCTGCTATACAGTCACAATCTTGCTCCTTCTGACTACCACTTGTTCTTGAACTTGAAGAGTGATTTTGGCGGAAGGTGCTTTGAGAGAGATGAAGACACAAAAAATGGTGTTCAGCAGGGCCTGTATTCACTGGTGCCAACTTTCTATGAATAGGGCACAGAAAAGTTGGTTTCCCATTATGGCAGATGTCTGAACCAAGGTGGCAACTATGTAGAAAATTAGTTTAAGAAATGCTGTTTCTTGTAAAAATAAATTTTGACTTGAAAAAATGTTTTTAAGAGTTTTTCTTCCAAAATGATACTCATTTTCTGGACATGCCTTGTATCTGAATTGATAATTTCTTCATAAGGTGGATGCTGTATATTATCTTGGATGGAGAGTCATCAACAGATGTTTGGGACTCTTCCTGTCCTGTTGTATGTTAATGAACTTGCAGATAATATTAATTGTAGCTTCAGATCTTTCATAAATAAGTGCGTATCTATAATGAATTTCTGTTTGGAAAAAATGCACAACTTTCAGTTGGAACTGGATAAGGCTTTAAAGTAATGCAAAGAGTGGTAACTAGCTTTAAATGTTGAGAAATGTAAAATTATGCTGTCCAGA
Organism: Schistocerca cancellata; assembly: GCF_023864275.1. Classification (NCBI taxonomy): domain Eukaryota; kingdom Metazoa; phylum Arthropoda; class Insecta; order Orthoptera; family Acrididae; genus Schistocerca; species Schistocerca cancellata. The sequence continues at coordinate 142,070,742 of NC_064627.1, read as the reverse complement.
AAATGAACAACTCTAGTATTCTTTGAGTATAAAATCGATGAATTGCAATTGGTATCATTCAACCCATACAAATGTGTGGATACAATAACTTGTAGAAATATGAAATGGAATCATCATGTAGTCTCAGTTATAGGAAAAGCAGATGGCAGATGCTGGTTCATTGGTAGGATACTAGGAAATGCAATTGGACCATGAAGCAGATTGCTTAGAAGTTACGTGTGTGACTCTTCCTAGTATACTGCTCAAGTGTATGGGACCCATACAAAATAGGACACATTAGGGATAGTGAATGTATACAAATAATGACAGCACAAATGGCACGGGTCTGCTAGATCCATGGGAGAGTGTCATGGATATGCTGGAAAAACAGAATTGGAAGATAATTGAAGATAGGTACAAATTATCCCATAAAAGCCTCCTAACAAACTTTGCAAGAATCAGCTTCAGGTGTGGAATCTAGAAATCTATAATTACCCCAATTGTATCCTATAGGAATCACCTGAAGACCAAGATTAGACTAGTTAACAGAGTGCACAGCAGCAATTTAAACTATAATTCTTTCCATGCTCCATATGTGAATGGTAATGGAAGCAGCCTAAATAACTGATACAATGGAAAGTAACCTCTGCCATGTACTTCACTGTGGTTTGTAGAATATAGATGTAGATGTATATGCAATACATAGTGGCTTATTGGTACCTAAAGTGATGTTTCATAGCTATGAACTGAAGTCACAATCTGAACATGTCCTCTACAAATGAGCAAATCTTGGATTTATCAAGAAAATTCATTCGTCAATGACATAACAATATGGGATTTAATCAATTGAAAGTTGTACAGTCACAATAAAATAATTTTTACACTTTCATAGCTAGATATCTTTGATCATTTCTTCTACTTTGAGCTTGAGTGAGTGGACAGTGATCGCATGAGCTGGAAGTTTGTTATACTGTGTGTTTAATAACAGTTTTTGTTTGTTAATATCCAAACGTTTCTAAATTTTGGTAAGCAAATATGTAGTCGGTATGTTAATGAGATTTAATTTTTACTTTAATGAATGACATACATCATGATCTGTACTGTGTGCGTTTTTGCAGGTTGCATTCAGATTCGAACATGTCTTTGGTATCTAGTATTCACTGGAACACTTGTAAATTTCATGATTACCAACAATGTAAATATTGCAATAGTTGACATGATAAAGAAGCAGCCACTAGTAAGTCAACAAACAGAAATGGGTGCCTGTTCATTGGAAACACAAGTTATGTGGAAAAATGATTCTTTTGGAAACAATACTGAAAATTTAGTTTCTAATCAGCAAGCAGTTACTGTAGATAGTGACAAAGTGGTAATAAAATCCTCATTATTATTTACCTTTATGAATACTGCTAATTAGTTTTAAAATAAATACTGCAACATTATTGCTTATTTCATTCTGTCTTTTCTCATTCTTAGTAATCTGGCTGATAGAATAAAAATTTAGTTTACATGAAATTATTATTTTATTATTATATCATTCTATTCAGCATAGATCAGGATAACTTGTGTACTGATAAAAATTCTCAATTACAGCTTCGATTTGAATGGGATGAGAAACAACAGGGCATGGTTCTTGGTGCCTATTTCTGGCTGCATTCAGTCCTACAGCTGCCAGGTGGCATGCTTTCTCATGTCTATGGTACAAAGAAAGTGTTTGGTTTTAGCAATCTAACTATGTTTGTTTTGTCATTACTCATTCCTGTGGCAGCTAACATTGGTTATGAGGCAATTGTTGCCCTCAGAGTTGTTCAAGGATTCATTGGAGTAAGTACAACTTTGACTTTGTTTCTTCTACACAAGTGAAAATCTGCAGCATGATTAAGTAATATTGTAACATATTACCAAATTAGCAGTGTGGATGCTGAAGCCCAAGCTAATATATACAGAGATATATTTCGTAAACCACATCAAATACTGACGAATCGATTCCACAGACTGAACGTGAGGAGAGGGGCTAGTGTAATTGGTTAATACAAACCATAAAAAAATGCACGGAAGTATGTTTTTTAACAGAAACCTACGTTTTTTAAAATGAAACCCCGTTAGTTTTGTTAGCACATCTGAACATATAAACAAATACATAATCAGTGCCATTTGTTGCATTGTAAAATGTTAATTACATCTGGAGATATTGTAACCTAAAGTTGACGCTTGAGTACCACTCCGCTGTTCGATCGTGTGTATCGGAGAGCACCGAATTACCTAGGGATCCAAAGGGAACGGTGATGGACCTTAGGTACAGAAGAGACTGGAACAGCACATTACGTCCACATGCTAACACCTTTTTATTGGTCTTTATCACTGACGCACATGTACATTACCATGAGGGGTGAGGTAAGCGTACACATGTGGTTTCCATTTTCAATTACGGAGCGGAATAGAGTGTGTCCCGACATGTCAGGCCAATAGATGTTCAATGTGGTGGCCATCATTTGCTGCACACAATTGCAATCTCTGGCGTAATGAATGTCGTACACGCTGCAGTACATCTGGTGTAATGTCGCCGCAGGTTGCCACAATACGTTGTTTCATATCCTCTGGGGTTGTAGGCACATCACGGTACACATTCTCCTTTAACATACCCCACAGAAAGAAGTCCAGAGGTGTAAGATCAGGAGAATGGTCATCATCGTAAACATATCCCAGCATATGCTGCTCGCCGACCATGGCCTGTGTTTGTTACAACACGCAACTGAACGTCAGAGGTTTCAAGTGTCAACTTTAGGTTACAATATCTCCGGATGTAATTAACATTTTACAATGCAACAAATGGCACTGATTACATATTTGTTTATATGTTCAGATGTGCTAACAAAACTAACGTGGTTCCATTTAAAAAAACGTAGGTTTGTGTTAAAAAACATACTTCCGTGCATTTTTGTATGATTTGTATTAAACAGTTACACTAGCCCCTCTCCTCACGTTTGGTCTGTGGAATCGGTTCGTCAGTATTTGATGTGGTTTACGAAATATATCTAGTGGGACCGTTAGGTGACTCACCCTGTATATAACGAAAGTGCTGGTATGTTGATAGGAGACAATAAAAAAGACACAAACATACACACAAATTTCAAGCTTTCACAACCCACGGTTGCTTCATCAGGAAAGAGGGAAGGAGAGGGAAAGACGAAAGGATGTGGCTTTTAAGGGAGAGGGTAAGAAGTCATTCCAATCCCGGGAGTGGAAAGACTTACCTCAGGGGGAAAAAAGAACAGGTATACACTCGCACACACACACACACATCCATCCGCACATACACAGACACAAGCAGACATTTGTAAAGGCAAAGAGTTTGGGCAGAGATGTCAGTCGAAGCGGAAGTAAAGAGGCAAAGATGTTGTTGAAAGACAGGTGAGGTATGAGTGGTGGCAACTGAAATTAGGTTGAGGCCTGGCGGATAACGAGAAGAGAGGATATACTGAAGGGCAAGTTCCCATCTCCGGAGTTCTGACAGGTTGGTGTTAGTGGGAAGTATCCAGATAACCCGGACGGTGTAACACTGTGCCAAGATGTGCTGGCCGTGCACCAAGGCATGTTTAGCCACAGGGTGATCCTCATTACCAACAAACACTGTCTGCCTGTGTCCATTCATGCGAATGGACAGTTTGTTGCTGGTCATTCCCACATAGAAAGCTTCACAGTGTAGGCAGGTCAGTTGGTAAATCACGTGGGTGCTTTCACACAAATAATTTATGGAGGTAAAAAGGAGGGGCAAGTCACTCTGACCCCAGGATGAAAGACACCCATCTGTTTCAGTGACAATGGGAGAAAAAAAAAGCAATATGTTTTAAGGGTGAGTGGAGAAAACACAACCTTCTTTAAGGATGAAGGAGGAAAACACAACTTGTTTTAAGGATGAGGTGGGAGAATGCAACCTGTTGTAAGGATAGAGGGAGACAACACAACCTGTTCTAAGGATGAGAGAGACAGCACTCAATGGTTCTCTCTCATCCAGGAGTCCTGGAAACTAGGATTATGTCACATATTTTTATAATTTGTACCCAAAAGCTAGGCAGTTGAATTTGTGCAAGATTACATGGCCCATACACAGACATGCATTTTCATACTCAGTGTTGGTCGAGTTCACCCTTCTGTTCCAAAGGAGTGGCCTTCTCAGTTGGCTGTTGCCAATTGAACTATGAGCTATGTCCATTATGAAAGAAACATTCTCTGCGTGCCTCAGCTACACTGTGGGAATGGAGGGGCATGCATGCTGGTTGTACTCTACTATTCAGTAATAAAAATTTCTAACAAATCTCCTAGCCTCATTCATTATCTTTGTAATGAACTGCATACCAGTTCTTTAACTATTATAATTATTGTGATATTTAGTACAGAACTGTATGATATTTGAATAGTTTGCACTGAAATATAGGGGTCACTATGGTTTGCGTTGGGTGCTTGTTAGATCACATATTGCTTTGTATGAAATAGAGCTAACATTGAATTTTTCTTTAAACTTGAGACAAGAGCTCTATCTTTTGCCAGTGTTGAGAAAATGGATTATATATAGTGAACTAACTTCCTATAGTGTGTGCAAAAAGTAGAGTGGAAGTGAAATATTCATAACATCCCTCATATCTCATACATGGTTCCAGGTCGAGATACCAAAAAAAGATTTTTGGAAAATGTTAGCATGCAAAGTACAGAATATTTTGTCACATAGCTAACATATTAATATTTCTTATTTACTGTTTATATGAGCGATTACAGATTTTTTCAAAGAAATAAGGTAATTCTTTGAAGGCCTATTGATAGCTGATGAAATGAGAATTAGTATGGGTTTGTAACAATACAAATGAAGGAATCACACTTTTATTTTTATACTGGTCACGAGCTTTTCATAAGCTATTGACCTTACTTGCCCTCAATTGTTGGATTAATAGTAGAGTGTTTTATGATTATGTTGCAATTGCAACATGAATTAGCATGTTAGTGAGGTGAAATTGTTAAAACAGCACCATGTTTTGGTAAAAGAAACTAATTTTAACATTGCAACAAGACAAAGGCAAAATATATACAAGAAAGACGAAAATAAATCCCCCCTCAGTGGCAATTTCAGATGTACAAGACAGATGAAAATAAATCACCCCCTCAGCTGCAGTTTCAGCACAATCCTGTATCGAGTGTGTTTTTAATAATAAAAGGTTGACTTGTTTAATTATTTGTCATACAGACATCATCTGTTAATATGATCATTTGTAGACTTGCTATCTGAAGCTTACAAGCTTGGCAAGATAGGCTTTTGTGTGAAGGCTTTAGCTGTAGAACTACACCTTCCCTATAGTGCATTCCTGTCCGCAAGGGAGCCCCTACCACTACCATTGCTGCCTATCTTAACACACCGACTGTGCATCTAGGAGCCATGTAATATTCCTTGCATTCTACTGATATTTTGCTTCCTCAGAGTATGTTACCGTTAGCAACCCTTTTTTCATAGTTTTATAATTGTCTTGAGTGAAATTCTTTTGATACAAGTTTTATTATTTTTGTGACACAGCTTCTAATACATTGGCTTCTAAATAGATTGCAGTACTATTCATCTCAAAACATGTGAAAGACAGATATTCTGCCAAGAGAAAAGTTGTGAAGACTGGCTAACTCTTGTGACAGAATACCCATGAAAATGTTCTCAAGACAATACTGTGTACTTACTTGTCTAGCAGCAAAGTTTCTTTTCTTCCATACTGTGCCATGCCACAGAATATGTCCAGATTGAAATTATCATGACAATAGTTAGTCTAATATTTTGCTTATAAAAATTTACAAAAATTTCCCGACATAGAATCTGAAGCTTTGATTCATATTCTTCTGTTGATATCATGCAGGAGAACATGCAGGACTGTAGAATAAATCAGGATATACAGCAACAAAATGAAGCAGATGTCAGAAAATGTGTTAATAATTAATGATAGGCAATGAAACCTTGAAGGCAAAAATAAACAGTTAGTTAAACAAGTGGCAAACAAGTGTGTTTTTCAATTGAATAATTAATGGCTATTAATTGCTGTAAACTGTTTGTGCTTGTTCAGGCTAAATTTAATGTAAAATTTTGTATGGTAATTTAACACCTTTGAAAAAAATTTGCTACTTTCTTATTTATTTTAAATAGCTGCTACTTTAATATCCTGACATTCATCACAGGACAAAAGCTATTTACATGCTTCAGGAATAGAGACATGTTTACAACGAGCAATACTGCTTGTCATACATCTTGTATAAATCTTTGGTCCTTGAATAGAGATAATATCATATTTTTAAATTTTCTTTTGATTGATTGATTGGTTGGTTGATTCGGGGGAGGACACCAAACAGTGGGGTTAATTGTCCCATCGGACCATGGAAGGATGGGGAAGGAAGTTGGACATGCCCTTTCATAGGAACCATCATGGTATTTGCCTTAAGTAATTTAGGGAAATCATGGAAAACCTAAATCAGGATGGCAGGACATAGGTTTGAACCATCATCCTCCCAAATGCATGTCCAGTGTGCTAATCACTGCGCCACCTTACTAGGTTTTTCTTTTGAATTTAGAGGTGTTCGTAGTTTATTCTTTTTCTGGTGGGAGCTTTTTGAAGACTTAGGCACCGGATTAATGACATTTAATGTTTGAACAATGATGAAGTCATTAGACTGAAGCACAATCTTGAGTGAGACAAGGATACTGGTCACGACGTTGTCAGAGGAACCCATGTAAATCCTGATTCAACTGAAGTAGATATTATTGCCAGTAACATCCAGTTCTATGAGTTAAATGCACAGGGGGAAGCAAATGTAAGAATTCAAAAATATTTTAAGAGATTTCTACAAGGTGTGCAATTACGTACTTCACAAAGTATTCTTATTTTTTGCTTTTGGTGAGATATATGTGAATGTGAAGATAATAGATGGTGAAAGTTGCAAAATAAGCATGATTCCTAATCATTAAGTCAACACCGTGAAAGAACTTCAAAGTGCAAGACATATCAGAATGAGCTTTTTGATTAATTTGTTCATTATTTTGACTCCACATAAACCTTGCACCAGAGCAGTAAAATATATGTGTTTCATAAAAGAGATGAAAATGCTTCAATTAATGTTAAAAACCTACTACACAAGTCATCAATCTTGTGGGTCCCGAAACACATTATTTCATTTGAGTTTTCATGGTTTCATGATGAGTATGATATGCTGAAAGACATAGCAAAAGCAAATTTCTGATTTGCCATTTGGAGATTGCTGCATGGAACTGCATGGAAATGAAAAGATTAACACAAGATGGCAAAATATGGCCAGCAACCAGCTATTCAAAACACTGATGATTAAAAAATTTAAGGCTTTAACAAATGTTACAGTTGTTGGATTTGAACAGGTTGTCAAAGATAGTACATGTATGAGTTTCTCTCTCTCTCTCTCTCTCTCTCTCTCTCTCTCTCTCTATCTCTATCTCTCTCATTCATTTGCTTTTATTCCAGGTATGAAATTTGCATATATACAAAATAATTTCTGTAATGACATTTTGGTTTAGTGAAAGAGATTCAAATTTAATTTTCCCCACTATTTGGATTCCATGTTATATTTTTCATTTTCATATTTTGTAACTGGAATTTGACAATGAGATTGTCTTAGCATGACAACCAGTACCTTAACCCTCACAATACCAGGGGGAAGAGGTTGGGTACTTTATACCTACGTTCTGAAAATATTTTTATCTTGTCATGTGCTTTATATTTTAAAAGTTGAAAAAATCATTATTGTTTTTAATGATTTCTGATACTAATTTTCATAATTGTTGCAAATTTTTCAGTAAAACGTAATTCAGAAATTTAAGTCTTAGTAGTAGATGTCACTTTTCACAACAAATGTTATATTCATATATTACGGTTCAAGGCCCTTCTTACACATCAGGGTATCTTTAAAAATTGTGTTGTGAATGAAAGTCAATGACCATTTTTTAAATTTTTTGTGGTGGTTATGGGAATTAGTGTTGCTAAGATTGTTCTAAAAGATATTTTCAGGTTCTATACCTTACTTACACATCAGAGGGCATTTCAAAGGTGTGTTATTAATAAAAGTTAATGACTGCTAATAAAATTTGATTTGATTTTCTTTTTTTGGTGTAGGCATAAATTCTCCCCCCCCCCCTTCCCCTCCTGGGTAGTACATGTTATGGAAAATACATTTGTATTGCTAAGGTTAAATAAAATCACTTTCAGTACTTAACAGTAATGTTACTGGGAAGATTAAAGAAAAACTTGTGATTATTAAGCCTTTTTTTACTAATGATTCCCAGTATGATAAAGTTATCAAGGGTTTCAAATCAGTAAATGCAGGTCAACTCATATATGACAATTGTGGAAGCTTCAGGATGGAAAAACAAACAGAAGTGAGAAAAAGAAGAAATTACCATTTATAGTTATCAAGACAGCAGATAGACCTATGGAAGTGTGCTGTTTTCCAATCATGTAAAGTGTAATAAATATTTGTGGTGTAAAAATTTATTACTGTACCTAATCCCCTGCAGGTTCAAGTGTTAGAATTGGCCTGAGGTATTCCTGCTTATCGTATGAGACGCCTAAAAGGAGCCTCATAAATTATGGTCCCTTAAGGGTTTGACCTCCACCTTTCAAAATTCTACAGAAGTGCGGGCCATTTGGGGAAGCCACCTCACATGGTGCATCATGTACCCATCATGCACTGAGACCTTCTGCACCTATTATTGTAATGGAAATGTAATTGCATCTGTCATCCAGCCTCTTTGGCAAGAACGTCTTACGGGGTACATACTTTACATCCATTGTGCACTGTCATCTGCTGCACCCATGATAATAATGGATCTGTTTGCACCCAATATCCAGTGTGATAGCCAGGCCATCATGTGGGTTGTCATGTACCCTCTTCGTTGTAGCTCCCTCAGAACACACAGATCACACTGCTGCTGCCTGAGCTACAAACCTGTGTGTACGATCTCATCGTGTGTTGTCACTACAACAATGTTGCCCTGTCTGGCAATGATCACCTCGCCAGCTGTGCCTCACATAATGGGCCCTTAGGGTCACCATACTACACCTACCGCCTTGCTGGTTGGGGACACTCCTCCTACTGTTAATCCTCTAACATCTACATTGGAAGCAATGCCCTCTCCCCCTACCCCCACCCCCAGCCTTTGGTGACATCGGACCCCACTCCTCGGCAGAAGAAGCAACAGCCTCATTTGGCTCCTCTCGCAAGAAAGGGGTCCATCAGGACACTGCCTTTCAAGGCTTCTTCTGGTGTGAAGCTGGACACCAGCCAGTGGCTGAAGGAGCCACGGTCTACTGCTTGTAGGGCTTCAGGATCATTGTCAGTTCCTGGAAATCAGAGAAGACGCCCCCACCACCCTCCAGCCAAAGAAACTGAAAGATAAGTGAGAGGACTGGAAAAAGAAAATGATAAAGAAGAAAGAGATCATGGGGGGCCTCCACATCACTGCTTCCTGCAAGTTCCAATTCTGAGGATGAGTTAGAGATCCTAGTGTCCCCTGAGGACCTAGATCTCACTGGAGCCTCAGAACTAATGGACACAAAGTCCACAATCACTTAGTAAGTGGTTGCAGGTGACCCTGAGGCATAAACTGCCTCCTTGTTCCCTTCATACCCTCCCTTATTACACAAGATTACAGCAAGTGTCATCCTCCAGTGGAACTGTGGTGTCTTTTTTCTCCACCTGGCTGAGCTACAACAACTCTTGTGCAATACACTTGCTTTCTGCATTGCCCTTCAGGAAACCTGGTTTCCAGCAATGTGGACCCGCACCCTTCATGGCTATCGGGGGCATTACAAAAATTGTAAAGACTGTAACAGGGTGTTGGGTGGAGTATGTATGTCACTGCTTCCTGCAAGTTCCAATTCTGAGGATGAGTTGGAGATCCTAGTGTCCCCTGAGGTCCTAGATCTCACTAAAGCTCAGAACTAATGGACACAAAGTCCACAATCACAATCCGTCCTTACCCCTGTCTATATTGAGCCTGTGCCCTTCATTCACCTTTAGAAGTGGTGGCTGTCAGGGTGAGGATAATGCAGGCAATTACCATCTGCGACATCTACCTTCCTCCAGACAGTGAAGTAGCACAAAATGTATTGGCTGCACTAATTTCTCAACTCCCCCCATCTTTCCTATGTTTGGGTGATTTCAGCACCCATAACCTTTCATGGGGTGGAACCAAGATTACTGGCCATGATAAAGATGACAAGAATCTACTGACTCAACTCGGCCTTTGCCTCCTAAGTGCAGGTGCCCCCACTCATTTCAGTGTGGTGCTGGCACATACTCGGCCAGTGACATCTCAATTTACAGTTCTGGGCTTCTACTGTCCATCCATTGGAGAGCTTGTGATGACATATGTGGTAGTGACCACTTTCTGCTCTTTCTGTCCCTTCCCCAGCATCATTCACCTGGACACTTGCCCAGATTGGCTCTTACCAGGGCTGACTGGGACACTTTCACCTCTGCTACCAGCTATTGATCTCCATCAAATTGTAACATCAATGTGGTTATTCAGAATATTATATGACCATTATTTCTGCTGTTGAATCAGCAATTCCTTGTTCCTCAGGTTGCCCCCAGTAGAAGACAGTGCCTTGGTGGTCACTGGAAATTACTGTGACAGTTGGGGATCATAGGCAGACCCTACAACATCATAAGCAGCACCCATCAATGGAGCACCTCATTGCCTTTAAATGGCTCCATGCTGAAGTATGGAATGTAGTCGAATTAAGTCGGGTGATGTTGAGGGTATTAGATTAGGAAATGAGACACTTAAAGCAGTAAAGGAGTTTTGCTATTTGGGGAGCAAAATAACTGATGATGGTCGAAGTAGAGAGGATATAAGATGTAGACTGGCAATGGCAAGGAAAGCATTTCTGAAGAAGAGAAATTTGTTAACATCAAGTATAGATTTATGTGTCAGGAAGTCATTTCTGAAAGTATTTGTATGGAGTGTAGCCATGTATGGAAGTGAAACATGGACGGTAAATAGTTTGGACAAAAAGAGAATAGAAGCTTTCAAAATGTGGTGCTACAGAAGAATGCTGAAGATTAGATGGGTAGATCACATAACTAATGAGGAAGTATTGAATAGGATTGGGGAGAAGAGAAGTTTGTGGCACAACTTGACCAGAAGAAGGGATCGGTTGGTAGGACATGTTCTGAGGCATCAAGGGATCACCAATTTAGTATTGGAGGGCAGCGTGGAGGGTAAAAATCGTAGGGGGAGACCAAGAGATGAATACACTAAGCAGATTCAGAAGGATGTAGGTTGCAGTAGGTACTGGGAGATGAAGAAGCTTGCACAGGATAGAGTAGCATGGAGAGCTGCATCAAACCAGTCTCAGGACTGAAGACCACAACAACAACAACATGCTCAAGTCCACCAACTCATCAAAAAACTGAAGCATGAGTGTTGGGAATGGTATGTCTCCATCACTGGAACATGAATCTCTCCTTCTCAGGTTTGGACTAAGCTCAGATGCCTTTATGAATATCAGACCCCTGCAGGTATACCTGGGATTTCTACACATGAAGACTTATATACCAACCCAGACACAACTACAGAGTGTTTTGCTGAGCATTATGCTCAAACCTCTGAATCTGTGAATTACAGCCCCGCCTTTTGTATCCTGAAACAGCAGGTGGAATGACAACACCTATTTTTTACTACCCACCACCCTGAGTCATATAATGCTCCATTCAGTGAGTGGTAATTTCTCTGTGCCCTTGGTCCTGACCCAACACCTGGGCCAAACCACATCCATAATTAAACATCTATCAGTGTATTACCAGCACCACCTCCTTGTCATCTTCAACTGCATCAAGAGTGATGGTGAATTACCATCACAGTGGCGAGAAAGTATCACCATTCCAGTGCTAAAATCTGGTAAGAACCACTAGATATGGATGGCTATCCCCCTATTAGTTTGACCAATGTTCTGTGCAAGCTGCTTGAATGTAGGCTGAGCTGTTGGTTCCTTGAGTCTGAAGGCCTTCTGGCTCCATCCCAGTGCAGTTTTTGCCAAGTCAGTCCACCATTGAAAACTTGCTATACTTGGAGTCTGCTATCCGAACAGCCTTTCTTCTCGCCGTTATCACCTTAACGCTGTCTTTTTTTGACTTGCACACCTTCAATTTACAGTTCTGGGCTTCTACTGCCCATCCATTGGAGAGCTTGTAATGACATATGTGGTAGTGACCACTTTCTGTCCCTTCCCCGGCATCATTTACCTGGACACTTGCTCAGATGGGCTCTTATCAAGGCTGACTGGGACACTTTCACCTCTGCTACCAGCTTTTGATCTCCATCACATGGTAACATCAATGTGGTTATTCAGAATAGTCGGTGCTTCACACAGTTCCCCCATATCCAAGAGAGTGTGGTACTGAGGGCTCTGTACTGAGTGTCCCACTCATTTCAGTAGCCATTAATGGTCTCACAGCAGCTGTGGGCTTCTCGGTATCACCCTTCTTATATGCTGACAACTTTTGCCTTTCCTTTTGCTCAGCTGCTATTGGTGTGGCTAAACATCGACTGCAGGGAGCCATATGGAAGGTGCAGTCATGGGACCCTCACCCACAGCTTTCAGTTTTCAGCCACTAAGACTTACGTCATGCATTTCTGTTGCTGTCATACAGTTCACCCGCACCCACAACTTTATCTTGATGACCATCTCCTTAATTTGGCGGACTCTTTATTGCTTTTTAGGACTGGTTTCTGATGCCCACTTAACTTGGCTTCCCCATCTTCATCAACTTAAGCAAAAATGCTGGCAGCACCATAACATTCTTTGATGCCTGAATCACACTGACTGGGATGCAGATCACCCTATTCTGTTGCAGCCATACAAAGCCCTTGGACAGCCCTGATCACCCTATTCTGTTGCAGCCATACAAAGCCCTTGGACAGCCCTGTCTTGACTATGGGAACCTGGTGTATGGTTCAGCATTGTCCTCAGCATTGTGGATGCTGGACCCTGTACACCACTGTGGAGTTCAACACATGGCAGGAGCTTTCCAATTGAGCCCTGTGAACAGCTGGCTCATAGAAGCTGGGGTTCTGCCATTGCGGATCAGGCAACAACAACTGCTTGCCAATTATACTGTGTACATTTGCAGCTCACCTACACATCTGAATTACCATCTCCTTTCTCCTAACACAGTGATACATCTCTCACAGTGGTGGCCCAAATCAGGGGTTACAATTGCAGTCCTTGTCTGGTTCCTTCTAGTTTAACTTGAGTCTTTCTCTCTACCATCTCTTCTCCGGGTCCACTCACGTACACCTCCATGGTGTATAACCACATCTTTGTCTGGATGTATCACAAGTCCAAAAAGACTCAGTTCATCCTGCAGCCCTCCTCCACCTGTTTATCTCTATTCTTGACACGTCCCAGGATTCAGAGGTAGTTTACACAGAGAGCTCAATGGTTGATGGTCAGTTTGGCTTTGCTTATGCTCATGCAGGACATACTCAATAGCACTCCTTGCCAGATCTGTGGAAGTGTGCTGTTTTCCAATCATGTAAAGTGGCTGCAGTGTTTTCACTGCAGAGCTGGTAGCCAACTCTCGTGATCTTGAGCATATCTGTCCTCATTTGTAGTTACTCCTTGAGCACCTTACAAGCCATCGACCAGTGATATCCTTGCCATCCTTTGGTAATGCCCATCCAAGAGTACGTTTATGTCCTTGAACAATGTGGATGGTCACTGGTCTTCATATGGACCCTGGGACATGTTAGATTCCCATGAAGTGAACTTGCCAACATAGTAACCAAAAAGGAGGCTACTCATAAAATGAGTCTGGAGATTGGCATACCAGAATCTGATCTTCGATCAATATTATACCACAAGGTTCATGGGCTCTGGAATACAGAATGGTGCTCCCCGACTTTGCTGAATAAGTTATGTATGGTAAAGGAACCGATGAATGTATAGAGGTCCTCCAAGCGAGCCTCTTGCAAGGACTCCATTATCATTTGCTGACATCGCATTGGCCATACCTGACTGACTCATGATCACCTCCTACATCATGGGGACCCACCTTAGTGTCACTGTGGTTCATGCTTGACAGTAGTTCACATCTCGTTGGACTGTCCAAATTTAGCCACCCTGTGGTGGACTTTTAATCTCCCTGATGAGCTCCCTTTGCTTTTAGGTGACAGTGCCTCAACGGCTTACATAGTTTTAAGTTTTATCCATGGAGGGCATTTTTCTCATTATATTTAAGGTTGGGCATCTTTCAGGCCCTCATCCCATCTACACTCCTGGAAATTGAAATAAGAACACCGTGAATTCATTGTCCCAGGAAGGGGAAACTTTATTGACACATTCCTGGGGTCAGATACATCACATGATCACACTGACAGAACCACAGGCACATAGACACAGGCAACAGAGCATGCACAATGTCGGCACTAGTACAGTGTATATCCACCTTTCGCAGCAATGCAGGCTGCTATTCTCCCATGGAGACGATCGTAGAGATGCTGGATGTAGTCCTTTGGAACGGCTTGCCATGCCATTTCCACCTGGCGCCTCAGTTGGACCAGCGGTCGTGCTGGACGTGCAGACCGCGTGAGACGACGCTTCATCCAGTCCCAAACATGCTCAATGGGGGACAGATCCGGAGATCTTGCTGGCCAGGGTAGTTGACTTACACCTTCTAGAGCACGTTGGGTGGCACGGGATACATGCGGACGTGCATTGTCCTGTTGGAACAGCAAGTTCCCTTGCCGGTCTAGGAATGGTAGAACGATGGGTTCGATGACGGTTTGGATGTACCGTGCACTATTCAGTGTCCCCTCGATGATCACCAGTGGTTTATGGCCAGTGTAGGAGATCGCTCCCCACACCATGATGCCGGGTGTTGGCCCTGTGTGCCTCGGTTGTATGCAGTCCTGATTGTGGCGCTCACCTGCACGGCGCCAAACACGCATACGACCATCATTGGCACCAAGGCAGAAGCGACTCTCATCGCTGAAGACGACACGTCTCCATTCGTCCCTCCATTCACGCCTGTCGTGACACCACTGGAGGCGGGCTGCACGATGTTGGGGCGTGAGCGGAAGACAGCCTAACGGTGTGCGGGACCGTAGCCCAGCTTCATGGAGACGGTTGCGAATGGTCCTCGCCGATACCCCAGGAGCAACAGTGTCCCTAATTTGCTGGGAAGTGGCGGTGTGGTCCCCTACAGCACTGCGTAGGATCCTACGGTCTTGGCGTGCATCCGTGCGTCGCTGCGGTCCGGTCCCAGGTCAACGGGCACTTGCACCTTCCGCCGACCACTGGCGACAACATCAATGTACTGTGGAGACCTCACGCCCCACGTGTTGAGCAATTCGGCGGTACGTCCACCCGGCCTCCCGCATGCCCACTATACGCCCTCGCTCAAAGTCCGTCAACTGCACATACGGTTCACGTCCACGCTGTCGCGGCATGCTACCAGTGTTAAAGACTGCGATGGAGCTCCGTATGCCACGGCAAACTGGCTGACACTGACGGCGGAGGTGCACAAATGCTGTGCAGCTAGCGCCATTCGACGGCCAACACCGTGGTTCCTGGTGTGTCCGCTGTGCCGTGCGTGTGATCATTGCTTGTACAGCCCTCTCGCAGTGTCCGGAGCAAGTATGGTGGGTCTGACACACCGGTGTCAATGTGTTCTTTTTTCCATTTCCAGGAGTGTATTTTAGCTCATCCTTGCTCCCTCTGGTGCTGTTTTTTCAACTTGGTGTTTGTCTTTTCACCATCTGTGTTTCTCTTGCCTTGTGGTTTTAGGCTGGGGATTTTAATGTGTTGCAGAGTGGTTGACCATCCTTTTTTATTCTTGTGATCAGCTAGCCAAGGCCATCTGCTATATCAACTCTTTTTACTACTTTTTTCATTTTTGTTAATGTTTTCAGTTTTGGCTTGATACTTTCATTTTCTGCTTCAGTGTAGTTTAGCACACAGTTTTACACATTTTGTTTCTTCCCCAGTTTTCAGGCTATGGGTTTCCTGTGGGATATGCTTTTAATTTGAAACCTGTGTGACTAAGGAAAAGGCACTAATAACCACACAGTTTAAGTCTCTTTGATCTCCAAATTGACCAACCAACCAACTGTACCCAATACTAACAGAATTGTTAGCACATTACAAAAATGAAAGTAGTAACAAGAAATACAATGAAAAGCTTATGAATTGACATAGAATTAAGAAATTATGAAAGTCTGCCAATTTTGTTGAAGGAAAATGACTTGTCAAAGCCAAAAAGTTTTTGTGAAAGCTGTCACTAAAATTTGTGCTTTCATTCATAATATTCCTCAATTCTATGAGATGCTGCTACCTAGTCTATTCTAATCACTGCAAGTTTACTGCAGCTAGTGTGTGTGTGTGTGTGTGGGTGTGTGTGATTAATCTATTATTTGTTATAGATACTCTGCAAATATTATGGTCTTCTGCAATTTCATATATGTTTAGTAATAGCAACTGAGAATTGCTTCACAACACTTAAATTTCAGCAATATTTTGTAAGTGTTTCAAATTACAGCATGTTTCATGTTTACAGGGACTTGCATGGCCTGCTTTACACAGTCTTACAGCCAACTGGATCCCTCCAAATGAACGCAGCAAATTTGTTACAGCATATATGGGTAAGTAAAAAAAAGTAATATGTTGAATATACTGTAGTCTATTAACTAAACAAAACACTTGTTGCTTTCTTTCACAAAACTTTATTATTTTTGTATGACCCAGGTTTCATGTTGTAAGACCATTTTCCAGTGGATAACTGATTCCAAAGATAACAACCAAGTTATCTTTGGAATCAGCTGTGTACAGTAAAATGGGCCTACAGCTCAAAACTATGGTTGCTCAAAAATAACCAAGTTTTTTTAAATAAGAGAAAAAATGTTAATTTAGTTAAGTCAGTGTATAGTGTTTCACCAAAAACTCACAGTTGTCAGAACCTCCCTTCTGAATCCATTTCCCTCCTCACCCCTATGATGCCCCTACACATCCAACTTCTACATGCTCCCCAAAATATACAAACCCAACAATCATGGATGCCTCGTTGTGGCTGGTGATTGTTCTTTGCACTGAAAGAATCCTAGCCCTCATTGACCAACACCTCCAACCAATTGGTCATATTCTAGCTTCCCACATCAAAGATACCAACCGTTTCCTTCACCGACTCTCCACCATCCCCACCCCTTTACTTCCTACAACACTATTCATCACTGTTGACGCCACTGCCCTATACACTAACTTCCCCCATGCCTGTAGTCTTACTGCTATTGAACACCACCTTTCCCAATATCCTTCTGACATCAAACCCACTACCTCATTCCTTGTACACCTTACTAACTTTATCCTAACTCAGAACTACTTCTCCTTTGAAAGGAAGGTATACAATCAAATCTGCTGCACAGCCATGGGCACCCGCATAACAAACTCCTTTGTCAACCTGTTTATGGGCCATCTAGAGGAGACCTTACTAGCCTCCCAAAAAGCCAAACCCTAGTTGGTTCAGGTTCATTCATGATATCTTCATGATCTGGACTCAGGGTCAAGACACCCTATCCCCATTCCTTCACAGCCTCAACACCTTTGCTCCCATATGCTTCAGCTGGTCCTCCCCAACCCAGTGTGCCACCTTCTTAGACATTGACCTCCTCCTCCCTGATGGTTTCATCCACACTTCTGTCCATATAAAATTTGCCAACCACCAACAGTATCTTCATGTCAACAGATTTCATCCCTTTCACACTAAAAAACCCCTCTTACACAGCCTGGCTACCTAGGGATTGCATATCTATAGCGACAAAAACTTTCTTTGTCAGTATGCTGAAGGTCTCACCAAGGTCTTCACAGACAGGCACTATCCCCCAGACCTAGTCTGCAAACAGATCTCCTATTCCATTTCCTCTTGCATCCTTAATCCCCCCACCAACCCCAAGAACCAGCCACAAAGGAGTGTCTCCTTTGTCACCCAGTACGGACCTGGACTGGAACAGCTGAAACACATCCTTTGCCATTGCTTATATTACCTATTGTCATGCCCTGAAATAAGGGACATCCTCTACAAGATCTTTCCCACCTCTCCTAAAGTGGTGCTCTGTCACCACCCAATCTCCACAACATCCTAGCCCATTCCTTTGCCACTCCCAGTCCTATCTCTTTGCCACAAGAATCATATCCCCGAGGAGGACCAGTTGCAAGGACTGTCCAATCTGTCCACCCAGCACTTCCTATTGCAGTCTTGTCACAGGCTTTTCCTATGCCATCAGAGGCCAGACCATGTGTGAAAGCAACCATGTCAAACACCAACTCTGCTGCAAACATTGCACACCTTTTTATACTGATATGACAATGAACCAGCTGTCCACTGGGATGAACGGCCACTGTCAGACTGTGGCCAAGAGCAAAGTACAATACCCTATGGCACAACTTGCAACTGAACATAACAAGCTTGATTTCAGTAGCTGCTGCACTACTCAAGCCATCTGGATCCTCTCCTCCTCCACCAGCTTTTCTGAACTGTGTAGGTGAGAGGTACCTTTACAACACAATCTCTGCTCCAGTAATTATACCAGTCTTGATCTACAGTAACATACTGTCCCCACACCGTCCATCCAACAGTTTCCATGTGCTCTGTCCTTTCACCTCCTCCCCATTCTCATCTCCCACCCTCTTAATATGCTGCCCTCTGCCAATGCACCTGCCCATCCTTCTCTGCTCCTCTCCTTTTTCATTCTGTTTTCCCCACCACCCTGCCCTCCAACCTCACAACACTGTGACTGTTGGCAATCTAGTCCCTGTACACTCCACCAGACAGTGATCCTCCCTCCCCCCCCCCCCTCCCACTGATACACTTCTGTCCCTTTCCCTTCTTCACCCCCTCCAGATTGCTGCTTCCATTTCATGTGACAACTGCATTCTGGTCCAAGCTGCCAGTGTTGGCAATCATGTGTGCATGAGGCGTGCTTGCTTGTGTGAATGAATGATGTGTGTTACTCTTTTTTTTCTGATGAAGGCTGTGGCCAATAGCTTGTGTGTAAGTATCTTTTAATTGTACCTGTCGCCAACTTCACATGTCATCTTTATGGTAAGTAGCCATCTATCTTTTCCTGTGTTGCTGGACTTTAGATAAAGGTGTAGGAAGCCAGAAAGTGAAACTAATAAATGGAGCATGTATAATTAATTAGTGTTCACAACATTTTTAATCACACCTTGTAATATCTAGAAACAAACGAGCTAAATTATATTGAAAGGATAAGACTGTACAGTGATTCAGACAGTGGACTTGTACACAGGAGGGATGATTTTCAAATTACCATATAGCCGTTCTGATTTTGGTTTTTGTGAACCACCTAGGTCACTACAGATGAATTACAGGATGCTTTCTTAAATAAGGCCATGTCCACTTCTATCCCACATCCTTAGCCAGTTTGAGGTAGTTCATTGTTCACTTGTAGTCTTCAAACTGAAGACTGGTTTAGTTAGGCTCTCTACTTTATACTGTATCATCCTCTTCATCTCTGTATAACTACTGCTACCTATATCTTCTTGAACCTGCTTATTGAAGTCAAGCCTTGAGCTCACTCTACAATTGTTCACCACTTCCTTAAACTTTTGCCCCAGTTCGATCTTCTCATCAGTCATTTGCTCTACTCGTCTAACTTTCAGCATTATTCTTTGGGAACACATTTCAGGAGCCTCCATTTGCTTCTTGTCTGTACTCTTTATTGTCCATTTTCCACATCTACACAAGACTAAACTCAATTTACCCCCCACACACTGTAAATATTGAATAAGATTTGGGGGAGTGTACAACTGTGTCTCTCATTCCCTTCTCAATTACTACCTCCCTTTCATGTTCTTCAAGTCCTATAACTTCAGTCTGGCTTCTATCAAAGTAAGCTTTACCTCACTGCATTTTATTCATGCTACCTTCATAATATCAAAGAGTATATTCCAGTCAACATTATCAAAATATTTCTCTAAATTTACAAATGTAGGTTTGCCTTTCTTCAGCCTGTCTCGTGAGATAAGGGTGTCCCTGTATATTTAGACATAAATGACCTCAGCAGTGACCAAGCTGTTAAATGCTAATCTTTATTTCTTTCCAGTAATATTTTGTTTTGCTGTTTGAAAAAATAAAACCAACAGTTCTATTTCTTTTACATCTTACCAATTCCACCTCTCTCTTCACATTGCAGAAACATTATACAGTATACCTTGTCATATCCAGATGTATTTCCAATGAAAAGTCTCAGAAAGGTAGTACATTCCTTTACCACTGTTCTGGTGGGGCAATAGTTTCTTGACACAGGCTGGTTGAACCTAGTTCACTCTCTCTCTCTCTCTCATACAGGATTACTTCCGACAAGCCTCTTTCAGAATGCTGGTTTCATTGCTAAAATACAGTGCAACCACAAATCTGAAAGTATTTGGAAGACGAGTTGTACTTACCTCCACTGTCACAGGACACACAGTAGTTTCAACATAATGAGTTCACTATTGGACATTTTATTCAAGCTATGTTGACACAAGCAAAAATATATGTTTGTGTAGGCATTTACTATGTGGCTAAGTGCACACATATTTAACATATGTACCATTGCCATTGAAATCTGTTTTTCATTAAAACATCTTCGATTTTTTATAGCATTCATTACAGTATTTCCCAAAATGTTTTCATTTTATATCACTTATTTTGTATGTACCTCCCTATATTTTTCAATATGATGCTGTAATTCTACTTCTAGGGTCTCTCTTCTAAATATGAAAACTCCACTCTTGTCATAAAACATAATAAAACTATTTATTAAATTCTTGAAACACCTCAGTTGTTTAAATTTCTTGTTATGTTGAAACTTTCTCGTCATGTTTTTAAATTGGCAGCAGTAGGCCATTTGATCAGGCTAGAAGACCACTAGGTAAGTCTCTCTGGGAGAAAACATTTGCCCTGGTCACATTATTGCTACATAAAAAAGTGTAGGGAGTCCAAAGAAATTTGTTGGACTTGGCCTATAGTGTGCATCCATTCAGAAAGTGGCCCAGTTTTTAACTCTTCTAGGCATCCTTCTCCACTAACGCTCAGCAGGCAGTAAGGTCTGATCTTCATCTGAACACCTTGCTGTAAATAGTGCTGGATGATGACAAACGCTGTGCCATACTTCAGTGGCAATGCATTTGAATCATTGTTGTTTGAAACAACAATTTGCAGGGCCTGGCAACATGAAAATATTCACCCCTCAAACCACCTCACTTCATTCCCTCCAAACTCCCCCTCCTCTCTCTCTCTCTCTCTCTCTCTCTGCGCATAGGCTCCTTCTTATGTGACACATACTATAATACAAAACTTTAACGAAATGTTACAAATGAGTTTGTGAGCAATGTATTTACTTCTGGCACCTTGGGTCAGACTGAACTAAAATAAGAAAAAAAGTATTCCACTTATTACACCATGTACTTGGATTTCTAACTAACTGCTTTGCTAAGGGTAGGATGCAGTAGTGCAACTGGTCCCCTGAGCCAACTTAGACTTTCCACCATATCCCCCACCCATCACCCTCTCCCACTTCCCAAGGCCTTCAAAGACAGGCAGTATCCCCTAGACCTAGTCCACAAACAGATGTCCCATGCCATTTCCCCTCACATCCCCAATTCTCCCACCACCCACAAGAACCAGCCACAAAGTAGTGCCCCATTTATCACCCAATACCACCCCAGCCTGGAACAACTGGACCACATCCTTCACAAGGGCTCTGATTAATTATCATCATGTCCTGAACTGAGGGAAATCCTACCTGAGATCTTTCCAGACCCTCCTAAAATGTGTTCCATCACCTCCATAACATCCTAGTCCATCCCTATGCCACTCCCAATCCCAACCCTTTGCCACAAGGATCACATCCCTGAAGAAGACCCATATGCAAGACCTGCCCAGTCCACCCAACCAGCACTTCTTATTACACTCCTGTCACAGGTTTCATGCTCACCATTAGGAGCCAGGGCACCTGTGAAAGCAGCCATGTCATTTATCACCTCTGCTGCAATCGTTGCACAATTTTTTTTGTATTGGTATGACTAATCAACCAGCTGTCCACTGGGATGAACAGCCACCATCAAACTGTGGCCAAGAGCAAAGCAGACCACCCTGTGGCACAACTTGCAGCTCAACATAACATGCTTGATTTCAATGGCTGCGTCACTATTCGAGCCATCTGGATCCTGCCCTCCACCACCAGCTTTTATGAAGTGTGCAGATGGGAGTTATCCTTACAGCACATTCTCCACTCCTGTAATTATCCTGGCCTCAACCAATGGTAAAATATTTTCCCCATACACTCCACCCAACAGTTTCCACCACCACTGTCCACAGCTGGTGGTCTTGTGGTCGTGTTTTCGCTTCCCAAGCACAGGGTCCCGGGTTTGATTCCCGGAAGGGTCAGGGATTTTCACCTGCCTCAAGATGACTGGGTATTTGTGTGTTGTCCTCATCATTTCATCATCATTCATGAATGTGACGAGTTTCGACTGAGCAAAGGTTGGGAATTTTTTACGGATGCTGATAACCACGCAGTTGAATGCCCGACAAACCAAACATCATTATCATCCACCCCCTCTGTCCTGGCACCTCCTCTTTATTCTCATCTCCCACCCTCGTTGTCTGCTGCCCTCTGCAAATGAACCTGCCCATCTTTCCTCGCTCTTCCTTTTTTGACCTGTTTAGCCCACTTCCCTTCCCCATAACCTTCTGACACAATGCCTGTTGTCATTCTAGTCGCTGCAAACTCAACCAGACAGTACTTCTCTCTACCCCCACTTGTACACTGCTATCCCTTCCCCTTCCCCACCCACTCCAGGTTGCTCATTCCATCCCATGTGATAGTTGCATTCTGGCCCAAGCTACCAAAGTTGATGGTCATGTGTGTATGAGGTGTGCTTGCTTGTGTGAATGAATGGTGTGCGTTTCTTGTTTTTCTGACAAAGGTTGTGCCTGAAAGTTTATGTGTAAATGTCTTTTAATTGTGCCTGTCTGCAACTTAACATTTCATCTTTATGGTAGATACCAATCTATATTTTCCTACATTATTGATATTCCTACCTGGAGTTTTCATTGTTTAATACATGATTCCTGAAGGCAGCAATCTTTTCAACAGTTGCAAGGGCAACAGGATGTGTGCCTGACAGATCTGGCTTTGTAACATAGCCAACATGGCTTTGTTATGTTATGTAGTACTGTGGCTTGGCTGCGAGCCATAGATCCCTTATATTTCCAAAGGTCATGCAGTTCTACTGTATGATTTAACAATGAAGGCATATTTACTGGAGCAGAAGTGGAATCTGACCATCATTTGTTAGTAATTAAGTGCAGGTTGAAGCTGAAGAAATTTGCAGAAAGTTAGCAAAGTAAGAGATGGGATCAGTATAAGTTTTATTATGCCATTTCAGCTAGTGCTGCCATCAGATATCTGCCATTAAGATAAGAGGAAAGGTAATTATTTTTTTATCTTTTGTGCCTTGCTGTTGTATAGCAAACGACAGTTGCTCTGTATGTTCCTCTTATCTTAATTGCAGGTGTCATATGACGGCAGAAGCCAAACAATGTAGACTGGCACTAGCAAGACAAGCTTTTATCAGAAAGAGTATTGTCTTTACACCAAATATAATTTAAGTGGTATAGAGTCTTTTTTTAAAAGGATTTGTCAGGAGTGTAGTGTTAAGTATATTCCAGTCTTTGCCCTCCCTACAACTTTTACCCTCTACAGTGCCCTCAAGTGCCATAGAGGTTATCCTTTGACATCTTGATGCATATTCTTTCATCCTGTTGCTTCTCTTTGTCAGAGATTTCCACATGTTCATCTCTTCGCCATTTCTGCAGAGAACCCTCTTATTTCTTATCATATCAGTCTACTTAAAATTCAACATTCTTCTACAGCACCACATTTCAAATGCTTCAGTTCTCTTTTTTCCAAGTTTTTCCATAGACCAATATTCACTTCCATACAATGCTGTGATACAAATGTAAATTCTCAGAAATTTCTCCCTCAAATTAAGATCACTGTTTGATGCTAGCAGACTCCTTTGGGGAGGAATGCTCTTTTTGCCTGTGCTAGTCTGCTTTTTGTGCCACCTTGCTTCATTCATCATGTGTTATTTTGCTTCCGAGATAGCAGAATTTCTTCTCTTTGTCTGCTTCATGATCATCAATTTTGATGTTCAACTTACCACTTATCTCATTTGTGCTACTCCTCATTCCTTTTATCTTTCATCAGTTTTCTTTCAATCTATAGCATATGCTCATTAGACTGTTCTTTCTATTCAACAGGTCGTGCAATGCTTCTCCTCTTTTACTGACGATAGCAAAGTCATCGGTGAATTGCTAGCCTTTACCCTCAAATTTTAATCTCTCACCAGAACCTTTCTGTAGTTCCATTATTCCTTCTTTGATGTAGAGAGTGAATAGAACAGTAGGGGTAAAAGATTACATCCCTGTCATATATTTAGTTTTATGTTCCATGGATCTCTTCATGCTGTGGAATGACTGATTTTGCATTCATATGTAAATATGGCTGCATGCTGACTTTCTTTTCTTTCCCTTTTTTATTTTTAAATCTGTGCACCTGGTATTCCATTCTTATTTGCCCATCTTTGTTCTTTTGTAGTTCATGTAAATATTGAACATATACTGTATTTACATACAGCTTACACTTATTTTCCTAACAATTTTGAACATCTTGTGCAATTTTACATCGTCAAATGCTTGTACTAGGCTGGCAGATCTTATAAATGTGTCTTGATTTTTCATCTGGTGGCATGTAAACATTTCTATCTTGCTCACTTGATACATGATTATAACTACTACCAGCATGAGGTACCATTTACAATATACCCACAAAGGCTTGTGTAGTGTGTACAAAGGCTTGTAGAACAAAGTAACGTGAACAGATATTGTGTATTATAAAATATAGAACTGGCAAGCTGCCTATCACTGTTAGCTTTATACCTTACATTTAACACATTTATAGGGAAAGTCAGTTACCATTTCTTCTGGAGGATATTTTATTTCTTCTGGAAGATATTTTACCTTGATTCATTAATGGCATAAGGCAGCAGGACACATATTTCAACTAAGCGGAGAACCCATTGCTATGTCAGATAGACCAAAACAGATATCTTATGTTCACTGCAGTAGAAAATGATGATGGAGAAGATAATATATTTGTAGGGCCAGGAAAAATTCGTTTTATTTTATGGTGAAATTCAGTATTATTTTTTGCCAGATTTGGCGTCTTTTTTTCGATTTCACTGAAATTTTTTGCCAATTTCACTGTTATTTTTTGCCAGTTTTGGTGCTGTTTTTTGCCAGCTTCAATGCTATGTTCTTGCCAAATTAATTTTTTTCTTATTTCACTGTTACTTTTTTGACAGTTTTGATGTTATTTTTTATTTCTAGTCCATTTTAATTTTTTACCAACTTCATTGATATTTTTTGCCAATTGTGTTGCTAGGTTTGAAGTTATATCATAGTTCATCCTGCAAGAAGTGAACTGTTAATTTAATGTTGTATATGAAGCTCAGCTTTGAGGAAAAAAGAATTCTAAATACACTTCAACATTCAATAACTATCAGTTACCACAATGTATATCTGTCATCCTCAGATCTCTTAACTTTTTGGTATAAGAAAATCACTAATTTCACATTGCTTTTCTTAAACCATCAATTTTGCATTATTGTTTTCACAAAGTTTTCCTGTCTGTATATATAGGGCATTCAAGAAGTCCCTGTATCCTCTTGACTGCAGAAATAAGTAATTGTTTTATTATTCTGAATTTGATAAAAAGCATTGTTTTCAGTATTGTTTTGTTTCAGTATTGCATTGTTTCAGTTATTTATTCATGTCTTGAGCGATATGATGTTTTGTCAAGCTACTGCTAAAGTGAGCGGACACAGTTACACTGTTCAGGAGCAATTAGTGGCATGTGTATGGGTGCAAAAATGTCCACAGAAGTGCAAACAATGACAATGAGTGTATTTAAGAATTGCTTTAGCTAGGCCTTCCCTTGTAAAGCAACCCTACTTGACTGGAAGAAACTTTCTTTTGTTTCAGGCAGTGGCAAAGAAACACAAAAAGATAGCTATACCATTGTTGCTCAAGCATCTCTTGGACACACTGCAGTTACATTGAATATCACCTAAATTGCTTTGGATTTACAATTTTACCCTGATAACCAGTTTGTTTCATGGACCCTGGAGAATGGGAAGAAGCCTTTAACTTGTTGAGAGTGCCAGTATCTATGTAGTGTAGCTGAGTTGCTTTCCAGTGATAGTATGTTACCTTTCCTGATTGTTACCTAAACATAAACCTGAGGAAACACTGTTGTTTCCTACTAATGTGCAATTAAAAATGTGTTACCAAACATGTCCTACCCAGCGCTATATTTCAGTGACAGCTGTAACACAAATTGCTATCTGTTAAGCTTGAGAGAGTGGAGATCCTTCTGTAGCTTGCTTTACTAAATGAGCTGTTGATGTCCAACACTTGTTGGCTATACTATTGTTACTATAATTTATTTAGTTTTGGTAGATATTGTGTCAGTAGGGCATTAACATCCAAAAATTCCCATCATTTGTATGGAAGGTACACCAAATTGTTTAGACATGCCAACAGGGCAGGGTGGGCAGCAATCTGTGCTGTTGTGTACAGGAAGGTGTCGGAGAAAAGTGACAGTTCGTTGATACAAGGTGACCAAGACAAAATTTCTTGTTGATGTGATGAACGGCTCATAATGTAGAAAAATATAAGTTAATGTGGCTGCGTTGGAAAAACAAACCCGTGATGTTCAGATACAGAATTAGTAGTGTCCTATTTGACTCAGTTATGTCATTTAAATATCTGGGCATAACACTGCAAAGCAATATGAAATGGAACAAACATTTGAGGATTGTGGTAGGGAAGGTGGATGGTCGACTTGGTTTATTGGGGAATTTTAGGAAAGTGTGGTTCATATGTAAAGGAGACTGCATGTGGGACTAGTGCAACCTATTCTTGAGTGCTGCTCAAGTGTTTGGGATCCTCACCGGGTCAGATTGAAAGAAGACACCAAAGTAATTCAGAGGGGAGCTGCTAGATTTGTTACCGGTTGGGGTGGAAGAGTTATGGATATGCTTCAGGAGCTCAAGTGGGAATCCCTGGAAGGAAGAAAACATTCATTTTGAAGAACACTACTGAAAAAGTTTAGAGATCTGGCATTTGAAGCTAACTGCGGAACAATTCTACTGCCACCAACATACTTTTCGAGTAGGGACCATGAAGATAAGATACGAGAAATTAGGGCTCCTACAAAGGCATGTAGACACTTGTTTTTCCCTCACTTATCTAAGAGTGAAACAGGAAAGGAAATGACTAGTTGTGGTACAGGGTACCCTCTGCCATGCAGCATATGGTGGCTTGCGAAGCACGCATGCAGATGCGGATGTAGATGTAGATGCAGACAATTTTGTTTTATTAAAGTTGCTGAAATTGGCAGATTCCCCATTTGATGTGTACAGGGTGATATGAGTAATTACACTATATTCATGATGCTTATTTGTTTTTTACTGCATCACTCTGTGTTCTTTTATATGGTAGTGGTCACAGAGTTCTATCTGACCATTGTATTGTATCATCTTGTTTGATGTGAATGCCCTACATCAGTTTTGGAAACTTGAAAGGATAGAAATAAGATTTCCCTTTCTAATTTAAGAAATAACAGAAAGTAAATGCATATGATGCAAAGAACATGGTACTTTATTCACAGGAAGCTCTGTAGGAACAGCTCTAACATTCCCACTTTGTGGTCTGCTTATATCATGGTTTGGTTGGCCTTCTGTTTTCTACACAACTGGTGGAATTGGAATTCTGTGGTTCATCATTTGGTGGCTTGTTGTGTATGATTCCCCTGCTGAGCATCCTTATGTGTCTATGAAGGAGAAGCAACTCATCCTGGATAGTTTGGGAACATCAGTGTCCGAGACAAAGGTAATACTGGTCACAATTTTTACAGTATGCGAATGCATTATACTGCATTTTATGTTATTTAACAGAAGTTCACAAAGTAGGCTTAAAAATTAATTGTAGTGAGGCAAAAATAGCTCTGTCTCCCTCCATCTCTCACTCCCCCCCTCCACCTCCACCTCCCCTCCACATCCCCATTCAACTCCCCCTCCCCTTTCCCTCCCCCTCCCATTCCCCCTGTGCCTCCCCCTCCCCTGTTCTCTCTCACTCCCCTTCCCCCTTCCCCTCCCCCTCCCCTTGCCAAAGAAAGATGATCTGCGAGGACATTATTATGCTTCTGAAGGCTTCTGATGAAGACGTTGAGAGAACTGCGAGGCTGTGTTTGCGGAAACAGTTTGTCGACTTCTTCCGTGATGGCTTCAGAAAACTTGTTCATTGTTGGCAGAAATGTATCCAACTGGCTGGTGATTATGTGGAAAAGTGAATATTGGTAATTACAGATCACATTCTAAGGATTATTTCTGCGTTTGATTTATTAAAATATTCCCATCCAAACCCAATAAACGAAGGTGAAAGCATTATTTTTCATTCAACCCTCATATAATTTAAATTACTGCTGCATTTGCATGTAATTTTTAATTACGAATTCAACATATTATTCATTAATATCATTATGTCCAGGATTTTGGCAAGAGGTAAAATGGTGTAGGCAATGATTTATTTTAAAAATACATTCATAAATTCTATCAAGTTGTTACACAATGAGTTTTGATGAATGAATTATTTGATATACTGTATGTGTTGTCTATTGTTAGTTAGAACATGTCTTTACTGTAAAAGAAGTATTGGTTCGAATAACTCAAGAAAACTATTAGACTGACTTATTCACATTATTTATTCACAGGCACCCACACCTTGGAAGGCAATTTTATTATCAGGTCCAATGTGGCTCAATATTTTCTCTCAGTGGGGTAGCACATGGAGCTTGTTCACTCTTATGACACAGGCACCAACTTATTTCAAGTTCATTCATGGCTGGAACATACATATGGTAAGTGATATTTAAAATGTGTATGAATGTTCAATTGTTGTAAACTCTTAGTACTACCACAATATTTGGCCAAGATCACCAGACTTGTAACCTTATAACTTTTTCTTTTGAAATGGAGTTAAAAGCTGCCAATAAACAAGAGGTGGGTTTGACTGACCAACACCTGTTGGCCCAAGTTACAAGTAACTTCTGACAGAGGGATGAAAATTGTATTTGATAGAATGGCTGGTAGTTGAATGACGTAATTCTTCATAAGCGACAATGTAAATCAAATAGATGATGTTCACCTTTGATTACACTGAACAACAAATTTGAAGTGAAAGTGTATAAATTCCATGGTTCATGGCCAATGCTGTTTCCTATCTGCTTTGCCCCTTTATTATAGTGTGTTTGTACATTGTGTCTCCATATATTTTGCATTGTACTGGTAATGACACCAGTTGCTAAGGTGTTTCTTAATTTTCCTGTTTTATGTTCAAGATATTTCATGCTTCGCACGCCTGTGTCTCCCATACTAATTTATTGGTTACTGTAGTGGGGTTTCGCCCTCTTATTATCATATCTGAATGTAAATTTTCTTGCTCTGATTTGGTAGCTAGTTCTTAGGAAAATTGTTTAATGTACTGTACCATAGGTAGGCATTTGTCCATTTGCAGGACTGTTTCATGTCAGATTTTGTTTACAATTTACGTTGCACTAAGTAATTTTGAGGCAGTTTGTCTCCAGCACTTGTGCATGCATGAGTGCATGCGCTTGGTCGCTGGCTGAGCCTTGCCACGGAACTGCTTGCAACGCCTAGTTTCCTTGTTGCTTACGTGTGATCCTTATTCCTGGCCCGATGTAGCTCCATCTATGTTTTCCTTACTGTTTTTAGTATTGATAGACATAATCTTATGATTATGCATCTTTATTCTGTATTAGTTTTATTCTGTGACATGTCCAACATTTGGCCCACAAAATAATTTAATTTTTGTATCACGATTTTCCTTATTATGAAATCATTAGATTGATGATGTATTTCAATGTTTAATATATGTCTGTATGGGTTAATAAGATACCATTATTGGCATTAAAAAAAAAAAACCCTTGCCATCTGAAGGCTGAATTTCTTATTGTCTGAACAATTCACGGTTGCTGAAGCTCTGCATTATGTTTAAGATTTGCATTATATAAAATAAATAAAATAAAAAATATTATTTAAATATTAATTATTCTATCTGTATGATGGTGATTGTGATTGTAATTGTAATAAATATTTGCTTATCTGGAACGTGGACGTTTAATTATTCGGTATCAGACGCTTGACAATGGCTTTCTCGTAAAGGCAATGTTACTCGTAGTTGACCGTGAAATAAAACTGAAATAATCGGACTTCGTAAATAAATCGTTTCCAAAGACTGCTGCGGTAGGTGCGGACTCATAATCTAAATCTCACTATTTCAATAATTTGCCAGCCATGCCAATACGTCGTACAGAGGTGATTGTCTATTTTATAAATATAAAAAAGTTACACAGTTAGTTAAATCAGATATATTCAATGAATAAGCCTACAGTTCATAATCCTACTTACTTTTATAAATATAAATTCTTTACAGAATCGAGTCCCTAGTCTGGTTGCAACTCGCAGTATTCTTCTATAACATGAAATATGGCGGTGTGCCAGACAATAGAATAAAATACGTGCTTCTCGCACCACTTCTACCAGAGCTCTCACCTTTCTTAATCAAACATAAGAGTAACGTAATTGTGCTTTTGTTTTATCAGCGACACAGCGCTGCAGTTGTGTGCCATAGGCTTTATTTATTTGTCACTGATTATTTATTTAATTAATATTTCGCGTTTCCGAGGAAACTCACGCTCGGCATGCAAATGTGCCTTTATATTGCCCCCTGAATTGCGAGGCGAAAGGACACACCTGCAGGCGAGCAATTCACCTAAAGGCACAAGAAAATCTAAGTTATCTACAACTATTTACATGACTTACATTATACACATTATATACAAAATTTGAATGACGCGGGTGCGCCGTTAAAGTTCTTATGTTGGCAGATAGAGTGCGCGCATGCGCAGAAGCGTCTGTGTGACTCCGGCACTGCCGTTATATCGTACAGTTAGATCACGCGGCACAGTATTGCAGTTCATATTGTTCGTGTGCGCGTGTTTCTCAGTCGTTGCACAAAGAAAATATTCAACCAAGATTACATATGAAGACTACATTCTATGACAGGTAACTTAGTTTTAAATTTACAATATTTGTTATAACACAATACAACTTAGATTGTTGAATGTTCTTAGTTACATAGTATTGTTTTGAAATACTTCAAAGAAAAATGTCCGTATGTTTCAGGTGCGTTGACCTATACACATCGTGTTTTTATTACAGTTCATATTCATCTGCTGCACAATAATTTTTTTTTTTTTTTTACAGGTTAGTATCGTCGTGGTAATGTTTTTTTTTTTTTTTTTTGATCACAGTAACATCGTTGTATAACAACGTGATTAATACATAAGCGTGTCCATTTCCCATTTCCATTATAGTCGTTGTGATGCAGTTCGTTGTGACTAAAGGCATTGCTCATTACAGATCAGACGTGACCCGGCGAGTAATTGGTCCACGTTTTTTTTTTTTTTTACATTCCGTGGAAGCTTGGTTGCAGAACCTCGGACGGCACATAGCTGGCGTCGATCCTTGGACAGTCCAGGTAAGAGTGTCCGTCACATTTCGAGAACATTTCATTCCCTGAAGTTCCAACCAAAATTCTTCCACCCGTCGTGTTGTTTTCTGGACAGGCACTTTGTGTCCATTTAATCCAGTTAACATCTTGAAGTTAGGTACTGTAGTAATGTCACTAGACGATACACGAATTATGCACTTCACATTTTCAGTTTTTTGCTGAATATAGCTCACCTAAATGTTCGTAGTTATTAATCAAAGAAATCATTCATCGCGTTTACATAGATACGCTGCATAATGAATGGCATTAACCGTTTCTTTCACATAGGTTTCTGCGTAGTTGCAGTGTTAGTAATGTTCGTTAATGTCCGTGAACAGAGGTTCACTATGCAATGTCTTTTTGGCACTCGTTTTGTTCAAATTTTTTACATAGTAACAGTTACATGATACATCAGTTAAAAAAATAAGTAATTATACATACACACGTCACATATTTTCATAGCATAAACATAATACAGTTGCACATAAACATGTTTGCATCATCATTACATAGCTATAGGTTATTACATTGTGTCACGTGATGTCATCTGAAATTAAGATAGGTTAGACACAACATTCATTACATCAGTAGGCAAGACCAGGCGTTTTCACTACTCAATAAATATTCAAAATAGTAAGAGAGAAAAAATGTTCGATTCCTCGCGTTTTGTGCATGTGTGTAGAGTGTCTGTGTGGCCTTGACTACTGATAGATGCTTTTCGTGTTGAGAGATGTGCGTCTAATCTATTTCTCAAAGTAAAAGATCGCTTCACAGATGACATCTGTCGGTTCGTCAGGTGTCATACCAAGACAGTGGTACCTACAATAACAAATGTTCCGTGAAAAATTAATATATCATTCACTGCTACGTAATCATAAATTTTATTTTGGTATCCCGTCTTCCAGGTGGTGGCGCGCGCTGAAAGAAGAGTTCTTCTGCCTTCAACTGCGACTCTGGATCCGCTGAAATGAAAATTTCTACACTACTTATTATCTGTGTTGTAACAACAGAGTTTTTCGAGTTGCTTAGCAATATTTTGATGGGTATGACTTTGACATTATTCAGCATGAAATGCTCTAAGATCTCGGTGTGCGTATAGCCCAATAATTTTGTTAGTTCTACGATGTTGTAACAGATATGCACCAGGATGCGGTATGTTAACAATTATATAAGGTCCTTCATATAGCAGACGCCACTTAGCGTTGCGTCGTTTGAGTGCTACAGATTTATGATGAGTACGAAGTAGTACAAGCATTCCTACCTCGAATTTTTGTTTTCTTTTTATTATGTTTCTGTGATGTTTGTTTCGTATCTGTGCGTGATGTGTCAGCGTAGTCAATACTTCTTTTATTTTTTGTTCAGGTGTGATTTCCTTGTCTGACAACTTAGGTAATGGTTCTATCCACTGATCGTTCTGTTTGCAATTGAACATGATCTCGTTAGGTGTGTAATTTGTATCATAAATATTTAAGTTATTGTGTACGTCTTCGAAAAGACTTAGGTAGGACACCCAATTAGTATGTTTTGATGAAATATAGGTCCTCATGAATCGATTTAATTCTCGGAAAAGTCTCTCTGTCGCGTTACATTGTGGACTAAACCTCGAAATAAATATACTTTTAATGTTATTGTCCTTCAAGAAATTTCTCCATTTGTACCCAGAGTAATATGCTGCATTATCTGACAGAATTGCTTTAGGTTTTCCCACGTGCGTCAGGTAATCACTTGAGAATCTTCGTATTATAGCACTTGCAGTGGCGGATTTTAAAGCATAAAGTTTGACATGTTTAGAAAATATATCGTAAAAAGCTAAGATATATTTGACGCCTCCAGAGCTTGCTGGATGCGGTCCACTGATGTCAGTACACAGAATTTCCAGGGGTTTACTAGGTAAAATAGAATGTAAATCTGTTTTTGTGGATAAATTCTGAGGTTTTGATTTTTGACATATGACACATGTTTTCAGTTCCCTGTACATTTTTCTTCTCATATTGCTAAAATAACAGTATGTGCTGAGCCTTGCCAAACACTTTTTCGTCCCATAATGACCCCAAACTAAGTGTGTGTGCCAAATTAGATTATGTTCAGACTCCTTGGGAATGCATACACACCAGTTAGTAGCATTTGGATGTCGGCGGTAAAATAACACATCATTGTGTAACTTGTAATACATAGTCGAAGGATGATTGTGTTTTTCTACCAGTAATGTTATTATCTTATACCAGTGAGGGTCAGATTTTTGTAATTTAGCCATGTTTCTGCACATATCAATATAATATTGGTGATACTGCTTGTCTTGCATTAAGAGAATCCTGTAGTCATTTATATTTTCTAAGTCACTGTTGGTATCATTCATACCTTGTGGAAGTCTAGACAAAGCGTCTGCAATGGTGTTGTCCTTACCTTTTATGTACTTAATTTCAAAAGAGTAGTTCTGAAGTGTAACTGCCCATCGTGATAGTCTAGGATGTACAAGTTTACAAGTTAACAAAAATGTCAGGGCCTGGTGATCGGTGTAAATTACTGTATGTTTTCCAAATAAATAATAATTGAATTTCTTGAATGCCCATACTATGGAAAGTGTTTCTAACTCAGTAGTGGAGTATGTACGCTCACATTCAGTTAGAGTACGACTTGCAAACCCAATAATTCTTATCTGTTCCTTTTCTTTATTCTTTACAACTTGAAATAAGCAACATCCCAAGCCAGTTCGTGAAGCGTCACAAGTCATACAAAAGTCTAAATTGAAATCTGGATGGCTCAATAAGTTTGCACCCACTAAAGCATGTTTAATTGTATTAAAGTCATTCTGGCACTGTTCCGACCAGATCCAAACTTGATTCTTTCTGAGTAGATTTAGCAGATGTTTACTGTTCAAAAGTGGTTGTGGCAAAAAACGTCTGAAAAATGAACATAGCCCAAGGAATGATTTTAACTGCTTTTTAGTTCGAGGGCTAGGAAAGTTTCTGATAGCATCTAATTTACTGGGATCCGGACGTATGCCCTGCGAATTAATGATATGTCCTAAATACTTTATCTCACTGCAACCAAACTTTGATTTTCTAAGATTGGCTGTGACTCCAGCTTGTGCAAATTTTTCTAAAATTCTTTGAAGTGTGTCAACGTGTTCCTTCCAAGACTGTGTAGCTATCAGTATATCATCTACATAGTGTGTGACTGTCAGGAGTGATACCCACCTGCCAAAACGAATTAGCGAGATCTATTGTGGAAAAATATTTTGCATCTAGAAATTTCTGTAATTGCTCTTCTAAATTTTCGGGTTTTGTGTGAACCGGTAAAATTATTTCATTAATTGCTCGTGCGTCTAACACTAACCTAATGCTTCCATTTGATTTTTTGACAACAAGTAGAGGACTACAATAAGGTGAGGTGGATGGTTCAATGACCTTCCAGTCTAACATTTGCTTTAATTCTTGCCACACAGCAGGTCGTTGAGATAACGGTACGTTATATGTCTTGTGGTAGAAGATCTTGTGAGGCTTAACTTCAATCTTGTACACATACGTGTTGATAACACCTAATCGTTTGGTAAAAACTTGTAAATATTTGGATAACACTTCCTGTAGTTTTATACGTTCATGTACACTGAGAGCTGTAGCTTCACTTATCTTATGATCAAGCAATGTTTTCAAGTCCATTAGCTCTGTGTCAGATGAGTGTGTTTGCATATCTTGAATGTCATTGTCAAGTACTAACTGAACCTTGTACCCTGTACAGTGTTTGTCATGCTTTAGAGTTCTCCTGTCCAAATAAATAATAATTACACTGCCTTTATCATTTAAAATACATTTACCTTTGGAGAAGTCTATAATAGAGTCCTTCTCGCTCATAATATCTATTCCTAATATGCAATTTGTCACAAGGTTTTGTACAACCAGGAATGGCCATTGTACGGTTCCATTACCTATTTTAATGTTTACAAAAACTTGCTTCGTAACCCTACATGACTTATTACCTAGTGCAGTAGTTATTTTACAGTTTTGGGCAGGAAACTCAGGCACAGGTTCCAATTCACACATCTTTTTATAGAAATTAAAAGACAAAACGCTCACAGCTGCACCTGTATCTAGGATAATAGTAGTTGGAATCCCACCTACTACACCAGTAGTAGATGCTAAAACAATTTCATTTGTGTTTGAACGACATTGTGTACTGTCTTGTAAAAGTTCATCTGATATATTCTCATTGTGGTTGTATCTTATAAATAAAACAGGTAATTTTTGTTTAGAATTATTCGGCATATCATTATTCTGTTGTTCAAGTGTGGTGTCAAATAACTGATTAACATTGCAGTCGCCCCGCAAGAATTCTTCAGCCACGACCTGGGGCATAGAAGTGACTGTTTCTAGTTTGTCGGATTAGCATTTGTACTAGGTACTGACACAGATTGATGTTGTGCATCAGGTGTCATTTCTATTATATTCACATTCGGATATTGCCTATTATGATCTCCAAACTTTTGCGGTTGTTGTTGCTGTTGCGCATTATAACTTACCTGTCGGTCGTAAGGTATGCTCCAATTTTGTCCTGGTGGATGCTGTGGTAAAGCAGAGTTTGAATGGAAGTACTGATCGTTACGAGTCCAACCTTGATGCTGTCTTGGCTCGTAGTTATTATTATTTCTATTTCTGTTTGTGTTTTTGTTGTTGCCTTTGTATCCATTGTTACCGTTGTAGTTATTACCGCGGTGCCTTTTGTATGGATTGCCGCATGAAGTGTTATTACTGTTGTAACTATTGTTTGTATTGGAATACGCGTGTTGATTTTGATTTTCGTATTGAAACGGCATGTGAGTTTGCTGTTTTCGCTGTACCGCGTATCCAACTGTGGGCGCGCCAGAATTGAGTTGGCAAGCCTGCATGTTTTGCATACCACTAGTGTAAACATTGTGGCTGCTGTTTTGCCGTGCGAAGCGCTGATCTTCAAGTAACATGTCAACCGAATCTAAGGCTGTTAAAAAATAATCTGAATCATCATCCGGGATATGTAGGAGTTTTCCTTTAATGTTGAAAGGCAATTTGGCCTTCAACGCACGGAGTATATCACGCGTTGCGACTGGTTCATCTAAAAAGTGTCCCATGTTCAAGTATTTTTCAAAATATCTGCGTAAGTTGCCATTTTTACTGTTAAAAGTTTCAGGTTCTAAAATTTGTCTTCTGAGTCGCTCCTGGATGGATTGCGACCAGAATTTGTTCAGAAAAGCACGCTCAAACTCACTGTACGTGGTACATACGTCAGCTTGACTGTATGCCCAGACAGCTGCATCGCCTTGGATGTAACCGACAATATATGAAATCTTTTTCCGGTCACTCCAAGTGCGTGGAAATGCGTTACTAAAAGATTTAAGAAAAATCACCGGATGAATGGTTCGTTTTTCTGGGATAAAAATCTGAAATTGCCTGTGTTTCATTAAGCTTTCTTCTTCCTTCGTATTGTGATATGGATTCATTCCACTGTAATTACTGGTATGTTCAGCTGGCGAGTAATTACGATAATGTTGCTGTGGTTTACCATGATAATAGCTTGTGTTTGTGTTTGCACATCGTGGTATGTGTTGTAGTCGTGGTGTGTTTTGTTCTTGTGTGTTTGTCGTGTGTGGTATGTGTGTGTCATACTCGAATGTATATTGGTTCCTGAACTGTGCATTTTGACTGAT
Organism: Schistocerca cancellata; assembly: GCF_023864275.1. NCBI lineage: Eukaryota > Metazoa > Arthropoda > Insecta > Orthoptera > Acrididae > Schistocerca > Schistocerca cancellata. The sequence goes on along the minus strand of NC_064627.1, from coordinate 142,033,271 downwards.
ATTTTCGTTACATTCAGACTGTGGTCGATCGGTGAATTGTCTCATGGGTGCAGTGACGGATTGTACTGCGTCACTGATCAGCTGTTTGTTATTTGTAATGTATTGCGCTACAGAGTCGTGCACAATTGTTGGTAAATTTTCACGTAAGCATCTATCAAAATGTTTGTCTTTGTTCACTACCCAATCATGAAATTCTTTATTAATATTTTGAAAATGAGCTGTGGCATCAGATTGTAAGATGTCAGTCAGGTGTTGTTCAACATTGTCAAATTTATTCTGTACATCAGTAATTCGTTTTTCAAGGTTGTCATGTACTGAAGGATATGTTTGAATTTGTTCAGTAAGAACTTCACACGTGACATTAAGGTTTTTTACTTGTGTCTGTAAAAGTGCTACGTCAGTTGTAGTCTTTTCTTGTCTCGTATTAAGCTGGGAAAATTTAGTACTGAGTTCAGTCATCTGTTTGGTCAGTGTGGCATCTATAAGTTCCACACGTTTACATAAAGTGTCATTACCTGTCTTGAGTGCTATGAGGTCAGATTTAATTGCGTCATTTTGTGTCTGTAAGGTTGCCATGTTTTCGGCGTTCTGTTTCATTAGCATTTGTAACATGTCGGCAATGTTTACTGTTTGCAAGGTCTGTGCCCCCGTCGCGTTATTAGACGTGACGTCATGCATCAACATGGGCTCTGACTGAGACTTTGAAATTTTTGTAGTGGACGGCCTATTGCCAAAATTTCCGTCAACACTTGCGTCAATGTTTGATAAATCGTCACTACCGGTTGCTGTCGTAAAGTCATTTTCTAACATTTGTCTCTCGTCCGAGTCGGATTGCGTCTGAATAGTACGTCTTTGCTGTTCCATTTTTGCGTATTGATTTCTAGTTATTACCATGCCACACGTGATATATGTTTCAAGAAAATATTTGACACTGATTTTAAAATAAAATGCAGTTGAGCATGAATTGCTCGTAGCAACAATGGCTGTCTGTTAATTTAAAAATATAAACTGAATTTGAGATTATTGGTAATGGCTGCTGTCCATGTTACTACGTATCGTACAGAAGTCGGCCATATTGTACTCTCATGTATTGGTATTGTTGCATACGTTATTGTTTAAGGAAAAGTACTGAGAATGAAATTTATCACTGAAAACTGTTATGCATGAAAGAAACACTACAGAATCTACTGAAAAGCTAATACACTGAATTATACGTCTGGTCAAGCCTGCTAATGCAAAGATGCTGCGTCTTACCTTATTTTGCTGGAAGTTTCATTGCGTCTTCCCGCAAAATTTTAGAATTGGAAAATATCTTCAGATTTTTTGTTATCTCTCATACATTCACGTCCAGGTCCAGAAAGTTGATTTTTCATATGAAACAAAGAGAACAATGTAACAAATGACAAAATAACAAGTCCGACACGCAGTCGCCAATATAAAATAAATAAAATAAAAAATATTATTTAAATATTAATTATTCTATCTGTATGATGGTGATTGTGATTGTAATTGTAATAAATATTTGCTTATCTGGAACGTGGACGTTTAATTATTCGGTATCAGACGCTTGACAATGGCTTTCTCGTAAAGGCAATGTTACTCGTAGTTGACCGTGAAATAAAACTGAAATAATCGGACTTCGTAAATAAATCGTTTCCAAAGACTGCTGCGGTAGGTGCGGACTCATAATCTAAATCTCACTATTTCAATAATTTGCCAGCCATGCCAATACGTCGTACAGAGGTGATTGTCTATTTTATAAATATAAAAAAGTTACACAGTTAGTTAAATCAGATATATTCAATGAATAAGCCTACAGTTCATAATCCTACTTACTTTTATAAATATAAATTCTTTACAGAATCGAGTGCCTAGTCTGGTTGCAACTCGCAGTATTCTTCTATAACATGAAATATGGCGGTGTGCCAGACAATAGAATAAAATACGTGCTTCTCGCACCACTTCTACCAGAGCTCTCACCTTTCTTAATCAAACATAAGAGTAACGTAATTGTGCTTTTGTTTTATCAGCGACACAGCGCTGCAGTTGTGTGCCATAGGCTTTATTTATTTGTCACTGATTATTTATTTAATTAATATTTCGCGTTTCCGAGGAAACTCACGCTCGGCATGCAAATGTGCCTTTATAATTATAATATTTGATTTTAAACTTAACATAAAAATCCATGTATAATTATCTCACTGCAATAAAACAGTGTAAAATGAAAAGTTTGAATTGTCTTTGTGACATTCGCAATCGGCACATTAGAACTGATAGGAATTGGGCTGTTTTCATTCGATTTACATTTTCATTGTTGCACAGAGTTAGTTATAAGTAAAAGTTTTTTCTTAAAAATCAAAATACTGATGTTTACTTGAAAGCTGGCCATTTCGTGTAGATCACTCTCTATTTATCCATCAGACAAGATACATTCCTAAAAATTCCTTCTTAGTGTGAAAAATGGTTGTTGCTTGGAGTTTCTTGTGCAGTAATGAGCACACACTACGGTTTTATGTAATTGCTTCAGTTGTCACAAAGAGTTAGCTGTTAATCTTTTTATGCTCATGTCCACCCCACTGTAGTAATTTACACAGCCAGGTGGCACAGAAATGCCTTGTTCTGTTAAAATTATTTATCAAAAATTAATGGAATTTTGAGGAATTGTAGCAACAGAACTTTATTACCTTTAAAACATAGATGAACACTTAAAATAAATTTTCCATGTTCTACACTTTGAAGCAATCTTCAAAACAAAGTCCTACATTGCAGTCTCTTCCTACAAGTTTTCAGCAGTTCTGTTATGAGATACAGCCTAGATTTTATATGTACATCTTCCTTTGTCTTTTCAGTGGCACAATAAACAATAAATGCATAGTGCACTGAAATATTTAATAGCCTTCAAAATATTTTCACATATGTGTCTTTCTTGTGACTCCAGTTGAAACCTGTCATAATACAGATACAAAAAGGAAAGAAAGAAACTACTCTGCAAATTTTTTATTTCTATGTGGCCAGTTTGTAGTTTGAAATTTGCTTGAGTGACCTGTTTTCCATCAAAGTTCTTAAATGCTGCATCAGCACAGATATCCCCACACTTAGCTGACAAGGTAATTATCAACAGACAGCACAATACGATCTTTACCTGAGAGACTAAGCAGGAAAGTACAACTCCTTTACAGTTGTGTGAATTTTTCTATGGGACAGTTGCAGTAAACTTAAATGTAACACTCCTTATTTAATAAATGACCTTGTGATAAGAATACATGCAGAACAGCATCATGATAATCAAAGAAATGAGTAAAAATGACCTCACATTGCCTTTGTATCTGTACGATTCAGTTCAGTGACTGTTATGAATATCAAATGAAATACACAGTTTTATATGTTATTGGTTACAGTTATTTATGTATTAGATGTTGTATAGAATTTATCATTGTTTCTAGTCATCCTTTGTCAAGAAGCTTCAATTCATATCACTGAATCTCTATTGTGCTACCTGTCATCAGAAGTTCGAGCATCTGTTTTGTCACTAATGATAGCTACTGACAATAGCCCATTGGCGCTTCTACACTGTCATTTGCATTCCAAAATCAGTACACACTGAGGTGACAAAAGTTATGGGTTATCTCCCAATATCTTGTCGGACCTCCTTTTTCCCAGTGCAGTGCAGCAGCTTGACATGGGATGGGTTCAACAAGTGACTGGAAGTCCACTGCAGAAATACTGAGCCATGCTGCATCTGTAGCCATTCACAATTCTGAAAGTGTTGGTGGTGCAGGATTTTGTGCATGAATTGACCTCTCAATTATGTCCCATAAATGTTCGATGGTATTTATGTTGGGTGACCTAGTAGGCCAAATTTTCTTTACTCAAATTGTTCAGAAAGTTCTTCAAACAATTTGCCGTGAACAATTGTGGCTTGGTGACATGGTGCATTGTCATCCATTGTTGTTTGGCTGCAAACAGTCTCCAAGTAGATGATCATAACTATTTCCAGTCAGTGATCAGTTTAGTTGGACTAGAGGACACAGTCCATTCCACGTAAACACAGTCTCCACCATTATGGATCCACCACTAGCTTGCACTGCGCCATGTTGACAACTTGGGTCCACGACTTCATGGGGTCTGCACCACACACAAAACCTACCATTAGCTCTTACCAACTGAAATTGGGACTCACCAGACCAAGCCCTGGTTTTCCAGTCATCTAGGACCCAACTGATATGGTCATGAGCCCAGGACAGGCACTGCAAGCGACATCATGCTGTCAGTAAAGACACTCACAATGGTTGTCTGCTGCCATAGACCATTAATGCCAGATATTTCCTACTGTCCTAATGGATATGTTCATTGTACATCCCACATTGATGTCTTTGGTTATTTCACATTGTGTTTCTTGTCTGTTAGCACTAACAACTCTACACAAATCCCATTGTTCTTGGATGTTAAGTGAAGGCTGATAGTCATTGCATTGTCTGTGGTGAGAAGTAATCCCTAAAATTTGGTATTCTCAGAACACTCTTGACAGTATGAATCTCAAAACACTGAATACCGTAACTATTTCCGAAATGGAGTGTCCCATGTGTTTAGCTCCAACTGTGTGGCCATGATCATGTCGGCAAACTTTTCACATAAATCATGTGAGTACAAATTACAGTTCTGCCAATGCACTTCTGTTTTACACCTTATGTACACAATACCAGTGCCACATGTATATGTGCATATTGCTGTCCCGTGACTTTTGTCACCTCAGTGTGTTTTGCTACTTTTATTCTTTTCCCAAAATATTCTTAAATACTGATTTACATCAACAATAGATATCCTACATATTCTTCTTCTTCTGCAGTCTTCTTTGTTTGGCACTGTAGTTATTAAGCCCAGTTTCTTTAATTTAGCCCTATATTTTCATTTGTGGTCTAGATGTTAAGATGGGAAACATTTTGCATATTTCTGTTGGGAATAATTGTATCATTCCTAAACTCTTGACTGCAATTTAGTATCCTTTTGTGAAAAGTTTGCTCTAAAATTATCACAAATTTGATGCCCTTAGTTCTACTACAACACAGAATTTGATAACATTTTCATCATTTTCTCATTTCCAAACCTGAAAAAGAATATTGCTAAGCACTGTACTAAAAAATGTGCTCTACAGACAAAGAATTGAGACAAATTATGCATCCAGGAAATATGAAAAGAAATCAGTAATAAATTATTGATAAAGAATACTTTTTTCTTGTATTTTAATATTAATTTTTGTACAGCAATAATTGCCAGGAAACTGTACAACATTTTTCCTAAGCATTCACTTTTCCTATTTTTTTAAACTTCATACTCTTTATCCAAAGCATTGTGGTTATCACCCCTCACCATCTAAGCTCCTTTGTAAAAAATAGAACAAAATAGTACTTCCATGGAACAAATTCTGTGATTAAACATTTCTATGCGATTATAAACGCATTATCATACAGTGAAGTAGGCATTTAATAATTTGCATGCATTTAGGTGAGAATATTCACTCTGACAAAAATCTTATAACTGACATTGTTTAAATAAATAAATACTATAAAATAAAAATATAATAGAGGGAAACATTCCACGTGGGAAAAATATATTTAAAAAGAAAGATGATGAGACTTACCCAACAAAAGCGCTGGCAGGTCGATAGACACACAAATAAACACAAACATACACACAAAACTCTAGCTTTCGCAACCAACGGTTGCCTCGTCAGGAAAGAGGGAAGGAGAAGGAAAGACAAAAGGATTGGGTTTTAAGGGAGAGGGTAAGGAGTCATTCCAATCCCGGGAGCGAAAAGACTTACCTTAGGGGGAAAAAAGGACAGGTTTACACTCGCACACACACACATATCCATCCACACATACACAGACACAAGCAGACATTTGTAAAGGCAAAGAGTTTGGGCAGAGATGTCAGTCGGGACGGAAATACAGAGGCAAAGATGATGTTGAAAGACAGGTGAGGTATGAGCGGCGGCAGATTGAAATTAGCGGAGATTGAGGCCTGGCGGATAGCGAGAAGAGAGGATATGCTGAAGGGCAAGTTCCCATCTCCGGAGTTCTGACAGGTTGGTGTTAGTGGGAAGTATCCAGATAACCCGGACGGTGTAACACTGTGCCAAGATGTGCTGGCCGTGCACCAAGGCATGTTTAGCCACAGGGTGATCCTCATTACCAACAAACACTGTCTGCCTGTGTCCATTCATGCGAATGGACAGTTTGTTGCTGGTCATTCCCACATAGAACGCTTCACAGTGTAGGCAGGTCAGTTGGTAAATCACGTGGGTGCTTTCACACGTGGCTCTGCCTTTGATCGTGTACACCTTCCGGGTTACCACCTATTCCAGTCCTGTAACCCGGAAGGTGTACACGATCAAAGGCAGAGCCACGTGTGAAAGCACCCACGTGATTTACCAACTGACCTGCCTACACTGTGAAGCGTTCTATGTGGGAATGACCAGCAACAAACTGTCCATTCGCATGAATGGACACAGGCAGACAGTGTTTGTTGGTAATGAGGATCACCCTGTGGCTAAACATGCCTTGGTGCATGGCCAGCACATCTTGGCACAGTGTTACACCGTCCGGGTTATCTGGATACTTCCCACTAACACCAACCTGTCAGAACTCCGGAGATGGGAACTTGCCCTTCAGCATATCCTCTCTTCTCGCTATCCGCCAGGCCTCAATCTCCGCTAATTTCAATCTGCCGCCGCTCATACCTCACCTGTCTTTCAACATCATCTTTGCCTCTGTATTTCCGTCCCGACTGACATCTCTGCCCAAACTCTTTGCCTTTACAAATGTCTGCTTGTGTCTGTGTATGTGTGGATGGATATGTGTGTGTGTGCGAGTGTAAACCTGTCCTTTTTTCCCCCTAAGGTAAGTCTTTCCGCTCCCGGGATTGGAATGACTCCTTACCCTCTCCCTTAAAACCCAATCCTTTTGTCTTTCCTTCTCCTTCCCTCTTTCCTGACGAGGCAACCGTTGGTTGCGAAAGCTAGAGTTTTGTGTGTATGTTTGTGTTTATTTGTGTGTCTATCGACCTGCCAGCGCTTTTGTTGGGTAAGTCTCATCATCTTTCTTTTTAACTATAAAATAAAAAGATATGCATTTAAGGATTCCATAACATTCTGGAATCATTGCTTTTGCAGTCTACTATATGGGGTGTTTCAGGAGTAACAGTAAATATTTTAGGAGATAGTAGTGTAGAATAGTTTGAATAAAACATTCCATACAATGTATGTCCAATTTTATTGGCTACACAGATACAGCTGGTTACAAAGGTGAGTTTTCATTTCATATGCTGGTACTCCCGTTGCTACTTTTTATTTAATATATATATATATATATATATATATATATATATATATATATATATATATATATATATATATATATATAATAGAGGGAAACACTCCACGTGGGAAAAATATATTTAAAAAGAAAGATGATGAGACCAAACAAAAGCGCTGGCAGGTCGATAGACACACAAACAAACACAAACATACACGCAAAAATCAAGCTTTCGCAACAAACTGTTGCCTCATCAGGAAAGAGGGAAGGAGAGGGAAAGACGAAAGGATGTGGGCTTTAAGGGAGAGGGTAAGGAGTCATTCCAGTCCCGGGAGCGGAAAGACTTACCTTAGGGGGAAAAAAGGACGGGTATACACTCGCACACACACACATATCCATCCACACACATATACAGACACAAGCAGACATATTAATTGGTCTTTAATATGTCTGCTCGGGTCTGCACATGTGTGTGCGCGCGAGTGCATACCCGTCCCTCCCTCCCCCCAAGGCAAGTCCCCCCGCTCCCGGGACCGGAACGACTCCCCACCCCCTCCCCCAAAACCCACATCCCTTCGTCCCTCCCTCTCCCCCCCTCCCCCCCGACGAGGCAACAGCCTGCCGCGAAAGCTTGAATTCTGTGTGTATGTTTGTGTGTCTGTCGACCTGCCAGCACCCCCATCCGGCAAGTCACATCATCTTTGTTTATATATATATATATATATATATATATTTAAAAAGAAAGATGATGAGACTCACCAAACAAAAGCGCTGGCAGGTCGACAGACACACAAACAAACACAAACATACACGCAAAAATCCAGCCTTCGCAACCAACGGCCGCCCCGCCAGGAAAGAGGGAAGGAGAAGGAAAGACAAAAGGATATGGGTCCTCAGGGAGAGGGCAAGGAGCCACTCCAATCCCGGGAGCGGAAAGACCCACCCTAGGGGGAAAAAAGGACAGGCATACACTCGCGCACACACACACATATCCATCCGCATATACACAGACACAAGCAGACATTTGTAAAGGCAAAGAGTTTGGGCAGAGATGTCAGTCGGGACGGAAGTACAGAGGCAAAGATGATGTTGAAAGACAGGTGAGGTATGAGCGGCGGCAGATTGAAATTAGAAATTAGCGGAGATTGAGGCCTGGCGGATAGCGAGAAGAGAGGATATGCTGAAGGGCAAATTCCCATCTCCGGAGTTCAGACAGGTTGGTGTTAGTGGGAAGTATCCAGATAACCCGGACAGTGTAACACTGTGCCAAGATGTGCTGGCCGTGCACCAAGGCATGTTTAGCCACAGGGTGATCCTCATTACCAACAAACACTGTCTGCCTGTGTCCATTCATGCGAATGGACAGTTTGTTGCTGGTCATTCCCACATAGAACGCTTCACAGTGTAGGCAGGTCAGTTGGTAAATCACGTGGGTGCTTTCACACGTGGCTCTGCCTTTGATCGTGTACACCTTCCGGGTTACAGGACTGGAATAGGTGGTGGTGGGAGGGTGCATGGGACAGGTTTTACACCGGGGGCGGTTACAGGGGTAGGAGCCAGAGGGTAGGGAAGGTGGTTTGGGGATTTCATGGGGATGAACTAAGAGGTTACGAAGGTTAGGTGGACGGCGGAAAGACACTCTTGGTGGAGTGGGGAGGATTTCATGAAGGATGGATCTCATTTCAGGGCAGGATTTGAGGAAGTCGTATCCCTGCTGGAGAGTCACATTCAGAATCTGATCCAGTCCCGGAAAGTATCCTGTCACAAGTGGGGCACTTTTGGGGTTCTTCTGTGGAAGGTTCCGGGTTTGAGGAGATGAGGAAGTGGCTCTGGTTATTTGCTTCTGTACCAGGTCGGGAGGGTAGTTACGGGATGCAAAAGCTGTTTTCAGGTTGTTGGTGTAATGATTCAAGGATTCCGAACTGGAGCAGATTCGTTTGCCACGAAGACCTGGGCTGTAGGGAAGGGACCGTTTGATGTGGAATGGGTGGCAGCTGTCATAATGGAGGTACTGTTGCTTGTTGGTGGGTTTGATGTAGACGGACGTGTGAAGCTGGCCATTGGACAGGTGGAGGTCAACGTCAAGGAAAGTGGCATGGGATTTAGAGTAGGACCAGGTGAATCTGATGGGCCCAAAGGAGTTGAGGTTGGAGAGGAAATTCTGGAGTTCTTCTTCACTGTGAGTCCAGATCATGAAAATGTCATCAATAAATCTGTACCAAACTTTGGGTTGGCAGGCCTGGGTAACCAAGAAGGCTTCCTCTAAGCGACCCATGAATAGGTTGGCGTACGAGGGGGCCATCCTTGTACCCATGGCTGTTCCCTTTAATTGTTGGTATGTCTGGCCTTCAAAAGTGAAGAAGTTGTGGGTCAGGATGAAGCTGGCTAAGGTAACGAGGAAAGAGGTTTTAGGTAGGGCGGCAGGTGATCGGCGTGAAAGGAAGTGCTCCATCGCAGCGAGGCCCTGGACATGCGGAATATTTGTGTATAAGGAAGTGGCATCAATGGTTACAAGGATGGTTTCCGGGTGTAACAGACTGGGTAGGGATTCCAGGCGTTCGAGAAAGTGGTTGGTGTCTTTGATGAAGGATGGGAGACTGCATGTAATGGGTTGAAGGTGTTGATCTACGTAGGCAGAGATGCGTTCTGTGGGGGCTTGGTAGCCAGCTACAATGGGACGGCCGGGATGATTGGGTTTGTGAATTTTGGGAAGAAGGTAGAAGGTAGGGGTGCGGGGTGTTGGTGGGGTCAGGAGGTTGATGGAGTCAGGTGAAAGGTTTTGTAGGGGGCCTAAGGTTCTGAGGATTCCTTGAAGCTCCGCCTGGACATCAGGAATGGGATTACCATGGCAAACTTTGTAAGTAGTGTTGTCTGAAAGCTGACGCAGTCCCTCAGCCACGTACTCCCGACGATCAAGTACCACAGTCGTGGAACCCTTGTCCGCCGGAAGAATGACGATGGATTGGTCAGCCTTCAGATCACGGATAGCCTGGGCTTCAGCAGTGGTGATGTTGGGAGTAGGATTAAGGTTTTTTAAGAAGGATTGAGAGGCAAGGCTGGAAGTCAGAAATTCCTGGAAGGTTAGGAGAGGGTGATTTTGAGGAAGAGGAGGTGGGTCCCGCTGTGACGGAGGACGGAACTGTTCCAGGCATGGTTCAATTTGGATAGTATCTTGGGGAGTTGGATCATTTTTCTTCGTGGCAAAGTGATATTTCCAGCAGAGAGTGCGGGTGTAGGACAGTAAATCTTTGACAAGGGCTGTTTGGTTAAATCTGGGAGTGGGGCTGAAGGTGAGGCCTTTGGATAGGACAGAGGTTTCGGATAGGGAGAGAGGTTTGGAGGAGAGGTTAACTACTGAATTGGGGTGTTGTGGTTCCAGATTGTGTTGATTGGAATTTTGAGGTTTTGGAGGGAGTGGAGCTGGAAGTGGGAGATTGAGTAGATGGGAGAGACTAGGTACCCCTACCTTCTACCTTCTTCCCAAAATTCACAAACCCAATCATCCCGGCCGTCCCATTGTAGCTGGCTACCAAGCCCCCACAGAACGCATCTCTGCCTACGTAGATCAACACCTTCAACCCATTACATGCAGTCTCCCATCCTTCATCAAAGACACCAACCACTTTCTCGAACGCCTGGAATCCCTACCCAGTCTGTTACACCCGGAAACCATCCTTGTAACCATTGATGCCACTTCCTTATACACAAATATTCCGCATGTCCAGGGCCTCGCTGCGATGGAGCACTTCCTTTCACGCCGATCACCTGCCGCCCTACCTAAAACCTCTTTCCTCGTTACCTTAGCCAGCTTCATCCTGACCCACAACTTCTTCACTTTTGAAGGCCAGACATACCAACAATTAAAGGGAACAGCCATGGGTACAAGGATGGCCCCCTCGTACGCCAACCTATTCATGGGTCGCTTAGAGGAAGCCTTCTTGGTTACCCAGGCCTGCCAACCCAAAGTTTGGTACAGATTTATTGATGACATTTTCATGATCTGGACTCACAGTGAAGAAGAACTCCAGAATTTCCTCTCCAACCTCAACTCCTTTGGGCCCATCAGATTCACCTGGTCCTACTCTAAATCCCATGCCACTTTCCTTGACGTTGACCTCCACCTGTCCAATGGCCAGCTTCACACGTCCGTCCACATCAAACCCACCAACAAGCAACAGTACCTCCATTATGACAGCTGCCACCCATTCCACATCAAACGGTCCCTTCCCTACAGCCCAGGTCTTCGTGGCAAACGAATCTGCTCCAGTTCGGAATCCTTGAATCATTACACCAACAACCTGAAAACAGCTTTTGCATCCCGTAACTACCCTCCCGACCTGGTACAGAAGCAAATAACCAGAGCCACTTCCTCATCTCCTCAAACCCGGAACCTTCCACAGAAGAACCCCAAAAGTGCCCCACTTGTGACAGGATACTTTCCGGGACTGGATCAGATTCTGAATGTGACTCTCCAGCAGGGATACGACTTCCTCAAATCCTGCCCTGAAATGAGATCCATCCTTCATGAAATCCTCCCCACTCCACCAAGAGTGTCTTTCCGCCGTCCACCTAACCTTCGTAACCTCTTAGTTCATCCCCATGAAATCCCCAAACCACCTTCCCTACCCTCTGGCTCCTACCCCTGTAACCGCCCCCGGTGTAAAACCTGTCCCATGCACCCTCCCACCACCACCTATTCCAGTCCTGTAACCCGGAAGGTGTACACGATCAAAGGCAGAGCCACGTGTGAAAGCACCCACGTGATTTACCAACTGACCTGCCTACACTGTGAAGCGTTCTATGTGGGAATGACCAGCAACAAACTGTCCATTCGCATGAATGGACACAGGCAGACAGTGTTTGTTGGTAATGAGGATCACCCTGTGGCTAAACATGCCTTGGTGCACGGCCAGCACATCTTGGCACAGTGTTACACTGTCCGGGTTATCTGGATACTTCCCACTAACACCAACCTGTCTGAACTCCGGAGATGGGAACTTGCCCTTCAGCATATCCTCTCTTCTCGCTATCCGCCAGGCCTCAATCTCCGCTAATTTCTAATTTCAATCTGCCGCCGCTCATACCTCACCTGTCTTTCAACATCATCTTTGCCTCTGTACTTCTGTCCCGACTGACATCTCTGCCCAAACTCTTTGCCTTTACAAATGTCTGCTTGTGTCTGTGTATATGCGGATGGATATGTGTGTGTGTGCGAGTGTATGCCTGTCCTTTTTTCCCCCTAGGGTGGGTCTTTCCGCTCCCGGGATTGGAGTGGCTCCTTGCCCTCTCCCTGAGGACCCATATCCTTTTGTCTTTCCTTCTCCTTCCCTCTTTCCTGGCGGGGCGGCCGTTGGTTGCGAAGGCTGGATTTTTGCGTGTATGTTTGTGTTTGTTTGTGTGTCTGTCGACCTGCCAGCGCTTTTGTTTGGTGAGTCTCATCATCTTTCTTTTTAAATATATATATATATATATATATATAAACAAAGATGATGTGACTTGCCGGATGGGGGTGCTGGCAGGTCGACAGACACACAAACATACACACAGGATTCAGGCTTTCGCGGCAGGCTGTTGCCTCGTCGGGGGGGAGGGGGGGAGGGGGAGGGACGAGGGGATGTGGGTTTTGGGGGGGGGGGAGTCGTTCCGGTCCCGGGAGCGGGGGGACTTGCCTTGGGGGGGGGGGGGGGGGGGGAGGGACGGGTGTGCACTCGCGCGCGCACACACACATGTGCAGACCCGAGCAGACATATTAAAGACCAATTAATATGTCTGCTTGTGTCTGTATATGTGTGGATGGATATGTGTGTGTGTGCGAGTGTATACTCGTCCTTTTTTCCCCCAAAGGTAGGTCTTTTCGCTCCCGGGACTGGAATGACTCCTTACCCTCTCCCTTAAAGCCCACATCCTTTCGTCTTTCCCTCTCCTTCCCTCTTTCCTGATGAGGCAACAGTTTGTTGCGAAAGCTTGATTTTTGCGTGTATGTTTGTGTTTGTTTGTGTGTCTATCGACCTGCCAGCGCTTTTGTTTGGTCTCATCATCTTTCTTTTTAAATATATTTTTCCCACGTGGAGTGTTTCCCTCTATTATATTCATATCATTAATTTGAACCCAACAATCACGTTTGTTATTGTTATTGTTATTGTCACTGTTACATTTCGTAGTCTTTTCTGTCGTCTTATTTCCTCCTTCTGTTTTTGCCAGCAGTTTTACTTTCTATTCACCTTCTCCTTTTTTACCGTAATCCAGTATACAATTTTATCCCGCCGATATATACTCAATAATACGTAATAATACGTAACCCACTTCCAAACCATAACCAAAATTTTTTTTTCCGCTTTCAACACTACCGCTGCTATAAAATCCGCCGTTTCCAGTTCACAAACAGTTCCTTTCAGCTATTAAACAACCTTTTCGGCCAGTTTTAATAGCTTTTGCTTTATTTCCATTTCCGTTTTTCTCACATCATCGATCATTTTTAGCCGCTTCCCACAGGTTTTAACGTCATTATTTCTTCATCAGACAATTGTTAGCTTCATTTCCATAATCTGCCACCACCAAACCACCCTTTTAATACATCCTCACGTAGTTTTTTCGAAATTTTCCCGTATTTCTCCACCCTTTAACGTGTTTTGGCGGCAACACAACCACCTAACCTTTATGCACATCATTATCTACCTACACAAGTTCACCATAGGATCAACATAGCCCAGCTCTAACCAACCCTTTTTCGCCTTTTTTCACACCAGATCTCCATTTGATTTCTAGTTTTACCTTTATCTCTCCCCATATATTTTTATATTTATTTTCATTTTCATTTCAGCCTCGTGTTCCACTTTCCACCTTCTAGTACCATGTCACCCTCACAACACCTCCACAACGACCCCATTAAGTTTTATTTACATTCCCTCCGCAAACATGCCTTCGCCCTAGCCAGATTACACTCCCATATTTTATTTTCTCAGGCTTGTCTGACATTTGGCATCACCCCCAAAGGCCTCACACTTAAAGTTCCCATCTCTGGCTGCAACCCTTCTTTCCATCAGTCCCTATACCAGTTCCAAACCGAACAATCCATTGCCCTCACCCACCTAATCCTTCACCTACACATCCACTCAGCCAATCAACACACCCATCAACTCCTGTCCCTAATAAAAGTCCTCAATCTTTCCTCTCCCACATCCACACCGGTTGTTCAGAGCATCCTCCTACAGGCCAACCGCAAATTAGAACAGCATGCCACCCTCCACCTTAAAAAACTATCCAATCTCCTGGTTTCCCACCTCCGGAAAGGCAACTCACTCACCCTTCACAACCATTCCAGCAAACCTCAACCTCCTCTCATTGCACACAAACCTAGTCTCTCCCATCTACTCAATCTCCCACTTCCAGCTCCACTCCCTCCAAAACCTCAAAATTCCAATCAACACAATCTGGAACCACAACACCCCAATTCAGTAGTTAACCTCTCCTCCAAACCTCTCTCCCAATCCGAAACCTCTGTCCTATCCAAAGGCCTCACCTTCAGCCCCACTCCCAGATTTAACCAAACAGCCCTTGTCAAAGATTTACTGTCCTACACCCGCACTCTCTGCTGGAAATATCACTTTGCCACGAAGAAAAATGATCCTAATCCTACTCCTAATGATCCAACTCCCCAAGATACTATCCAAATTGAACCATGCCTGGAACAGTTCCGTCCTCCGTCACAGCGGGACCCACCTCCTCTTCCTCAAAATCACCCTCTCCTAACCTTCCAGGAATTTCTGACTTCCAGCCTTGCCTCTCAATCCTTCTTAAAAAACCTTAATCCTACTCCCAACATCACCACTGCTGAAGCCCAGGCTATCCGTGATCTGAAGGCTGACCAATCCATCGTCATTCTTCCGGCGGACAAGGGTTCCACGACTGTGGTACTTGATCGTCGGGAGTACGTGGCTGAGGGACTGCGTCAGCTTTCAGACAACACTACTTACAAAGTTTGCCATGGTAATCCCATTCCTGATGTCCAGGCGGAGCTTCAAGGAATCCTCAGAACCTTAGGCCCCCTACAAAACCTTTCACCTGACTCCATCAACCTCCTGACCCCACCAACACCCCGCACCCCTACCTTCTACCTTCTTCCCAAAATTCACAAACCCAATCATCCCGGCCGTCCCATTGTAGCTGGCTACCAAGCCCCCACAGAACGCATCTCTGCCTACGTAGATCAACACCTTCAACCCATTACATGCAGTCTCCCATCCTTCATCAAAGACACCAACCACTTTCTCGAACGCCTGGAATCCCTACCCAGTCTGTTACACCCGGAAACCATCCTTGTAACCATTGATGCCACTTCCTTATACACAAATATTCCGCATGTCCAGGGCCTTGCTGCGATGGAGCACTTCCTTTCACGCCGATCACCTGCCGCCCTACCTAAAACCTCTTTCCTCGTTACCTTAGCCAGCTTCATCCTGACCCACAACTTCTTCACTTTTGAAGGCCAGACATACCAACAATTAAAGGGAACAGCCATGGGTACAAGGATGGCCCCCTCGTACGCCAACCTATTCATGGGTCGCTTAGAGGAAGCCTTCTTGGTTACCCAGGCCTGCCAACCCAAAGTTTGGTACAGATTTATTGATGACATTTTCATGATCTGGACTCACAGTGAAGAAGAACTCCAGAATTTCCTCTCCAACCTCAACTCCTTTGGGCCCATCAGATTCACCTGGTCCTACTCTAAATCCCATGCCACTTTCCTTGACGTTGACCTCCACCTGTCCAATGGCCAGCTTCACACGTCCGTCCACATCAAACCCACCAACAAGCAACAGTACCTCCATTATGACAGCTGCCACCCATTCCACATCAAACGGTCCCTTCCCTACAGCCTAGGTCTTCGTGGCAAACGAATCTGCTCCAGTTCGGAATCCTTGAATCATTACACCAACAACCTGAAAACAGCTTTTGCATCCCGTAACTACCCTCCCGACCTGGTACAGAAGCAAATAACCAGAGCCACTTCCTCATCTCCTCAAACCCGGAACCTTCCACAGAAGAACCCCAAAAGTGCCCCACTTGTGACAGGATACTTTCCGGGACTGGATCAGATTCTGAATGTGACTCTCCAGCAGGGATACGACTTCCTCAAATCCTGCCCTGAAATGAGATCCATCCTTCATGAAATCCTCCCCACTCCACCAAGAGTGTCTTTCCGCCGTCCACCTAACCTTCGTAACCTCTTAGTTCATCCCCATGAAATCCCCAAACCACCTTCCCTACCCTCTGGCTCCTACCCCTGTAACCGCCCCCGGTGTAAAACCTGTCCCATGCACCCTCCCACCACCACCTATTCCAGTCCTGTAACCCGGAAGGTGTACACGATCAAAGGCAGAGCCACGTGTGAAAGCACCCACGTGATTTACCAACTGACCTGCCTACACTGTGAAGCGTTCTATGTGGGAATGACCAGCAACAAACTGTCCATTCGCATGAATGGACACAGGCAGACAGTGTTTGTTGGTAATGAGGATCACCCTGTGGCTAAACATGTCTTGGTGCACGGCCAGCACATCTTGGCACAGTGTTACACTGTCCGGGTTATCTGGATACTTCCCACTAACACCAACCTGTCTGAACTCCGGAGATGGGAACTTGCCCTTCAGCATATCCTCTCTTCTCGCTATCCGCCAGGCCTCAATCTCCGCTAATTTCTAATTTCAATCTGCCGCCGCTCATACCTCACCTGTCTTTCAACATCATCTTTGCCTCTGTACTTCTGTCCCGACTGACATCTCTGCCCAAACTCTTTGCCTTTACAAATGTCTGCTTGTGTCTGTGTATATGCGGATGGATATGTGTGTGTGTGCGAGTGTATGCCTGTCCTTTTTTCCCCCTAGGGTGGGTCTTTCCGCTCCCGGGATTGGAGTGGCTCCTTGCCCTCTCCCTGAGGACCCATATCCTTTTGTCTTTCCTTCTCCTTCCCTCTTTCCTGGCGGGGCGGCCGTTGGTTGCGAAGGCTGGATTTTTGCGTGTATGTTTGTGTTTGTTTGTGTGTCTGTCGACCTGCCAGCGCTTTTGTTTGGTGAGTCTCATCATCTTTCTTTTTAAATATATATATATATATATATATATATATATATATATATATATATATATATATATATATATATATATATATAAACAAAGATGATGTGACTTGCCGGATGGGGGTGCTGGCAGGTCGACAGACACACAAACATACACACAGAATTCAAGCTTTCGCGGCAGGCTGTTGCCTCGTCGGGAGGGTGGGGGGGAGAGGGAGGGACGAAGGGATGTGGGTTTTGGGGGAGGGGGTGGGGAGTCGTTCCGGTCCCGGGAGCGGGGGGACTTGCCTTGGGGGGAGGGAGGGACGGGTATGCACTCGCGCGCACACACACATGTGCAGACCCGAGCAGACATATTAAAGACCAATTAATATGTCTGCTTGTGTCTGTATATGTGTGGATGGATATGTGTGTGTGTGCGAGTGTATACCCGTCCTTTTTTCCCCCTAAGGTAAGTCTTTCCGCTCCCGGGACTGGAATGACTCCTTACCCTCTCCCTTAAAGCCCACATCCTTTCGTCTTTCCCTCTCCTTCCCTCTTTCCTGATGAGGCAACAGTTTGTTGCGAAAGCTTGATTTTTGCGTGTATGTTTGTGTTTGTTTGTGTGTCTATCGACCTGCCAGCGCTTTTGTTTGGTCTCATCATCTTTCTTTTTAAATATATATATATATATATATATATATATATATATCAGATGTCATTCTTGTTTTGAAGTTACAAAGCTGTGCATGAGTTTACATAGTTGAATTTTTTTACTGTGGTTGTAATTGTGGTTTGCTGACCAATTCTGCTGTATTGTTGAAGCATGCCATAGACATTTCCAAATTCTGAGTATGCTAATAAAGTATTTCTGTATGGGTTTTGTAATGGAGACGCTGCTTTTTCTTGTAGAGAACATGGTAGATGATTTCCTCATCACAGTATGTCAGATTCAGTAGTATTTACTCATGTTTTCACTAAATTGTGTGTGACTGGTGTAGCTTCCAGCAGCCATATCTCATCTGGACATGCAAATGAACTGTGTGTGGATGAAGAAGACATTATTCAGCTGGTAGAATGTAGTCCTTAAACAAGCACACACAGAATTTCTACATGTATCGGTGTTCCACATACAAAAATATGGTGGATATTATAGCTAAACAACTTCTGTCTTTATCATTTACAGTGGACTGAACACCTTTAACAAGGAGATGAAAGTAGCTGGTTTGAATTGAATTGTTGGTTAATTGCAAATTGCCAAGTAATCTCATTAATATTGTTTAGTGATGAAGCCAGTTTCAATTATAACAGTACGACTAACACTCGAAACTCCCATCGGTGGCCCAACAAAAATGCATATGCCTTTGATAGACATACGTTTTCAAGCTCACTTCTCTGTAAATGTATGTTGAGGCACAATAGGCAATCAGTTGAATGTACCTATTTTCGCATCATTTCACAGAGCCCTCTTTTTTAGACTTTCTTGAAAATGAGCTTACAGTGTTGTTGGGAGAGGTTCTTATGGCTACAAGGGTGGGTCTGTTCTTCCAACTTGATGGGGTACCTCCACATTTTAACTGTGAGTTGACACATCATCTTCACACAACATTCCCTAGTATATGGATTGACAAAAATGGTCAGATTTCTTGGCCATCAAGGTCCTCGGACTTTATCACTTTAGATATATGCCTGTGGGAATGGTTGAATGGGAAGTCTACAAAGAAAACAAAACACATGAAATGAATTAATTGTTTGGATTATGAATAGTGCTTCTCTCATAATAAAATGCCAAGACAACCTCAGAAGAGCGTTGTCAAGAGAATTTGAAAGTGCATTGAAGTTAGAGCTGGAATTTATAAAAATAAACTTTGAGTTTAATCACTTGCCTTTGAGTAAAACCTTCTGTGAGTATTTGTTTTAGTTACATGCTAACAGCTGTATTTCTGTAACTACTGAAAATTTGACGTATGCTATATGGAATGCTTCATTCAAATCAGTCTGTACCACTGTCTCCCAAAATATTCACTCTTCCTCCTGAACCACCCTGCATAGTTATGTCAAATCCTTCCTTGTCTTTCCAAAGCTCATAATAAATTCCACACTTTACTTTAAAAGCCTTTATCAAAATCATTTTATTTGCAATTTGGTAATCTAATGGCTGGATTAACATGTCAGTTAATGGCAACTCCTGAAAATGTAAACTGAGACAAAATAATACAGTTGGTCCTTTCCATTACATTTCAGACTGGGCTTCTGTCTGGGATTCCACATGTCTGCCGCATTATTGTGGCATTAGTGTTATCTCACATAAGTGACAAAATGTTGCGAAAAGGTATCATGTCAAAAACAGGAATTCGAAAACTTGGATCGGCTGTATGTAAGTATCAAGTATTTCATTTATTAGTGTAGGAAAATATAGATTGCTACTTACCATAAAGATGTCATGTTAAGTTGCAGTGAGGCACAACTAAAAGACACTTACGCATTAGCTTTCGGCCACAGCCTTTGTCATAAAAAGAAAAGAAAAAAAAAAAGAAACACACACATTCATTCACACAAGCAAACACACCTCATGCACACATGACTGCAGTGGCAGCTCAGACCAGAATAAAAAAAAAAAGAAACACATGCAATCATTTACCCAAGCAAGGATGTGTGCATGAAAAGTGCTCTCTTGTGTGAATGAATGTGTGTGTTTTTATTTTTATGACAAGGGCTATGGCCAAAAGCTAACATGTGTTTTTTTAGTTATGCCTGACTGCAACTTACAATGTTTCAGTAAACAGTAGAATGGGGAAACAAAATTTCTTTGATTAAAGTTTGAATTTGTATTTAAGATATGGAAGGGCGGAAACATTATAAGTAGTAGTTCTTCTATGTAAGTTCAAAGTTCCTAATTTGGCTTCAGTTAGACACAGAACTGCTAAAATTTAAAATTATTCCTCAACTGATTATTTTCATTGAAAGTTAGAATAAAAACTGTATAATTTTTATCCAGCTATTCCTGCCCAAATATATCATTAGCATTATGTCAATTATAGACTACGTGCTGGAAATTTTGACTGTCACATTGCCTGAATATTCACTTAGAAAATATCAGATTATTATCTGCTTCATAAAAAGTAAATTTACCTTTAGAATAACATTTACACTTTAGGTCGATCTTTGGCTGTTGGTGTCTGATGGAATTTTCTAGTCAGTGTGATGCTACCAAATTCTGTTTACATTTGTCAATAGGATACAGTGGCAAACTGTTTGAAATAAAACATGTTTTTATCTGAATTAATTATTATTCAACTAATGACATTATACTAGTGGATGAAAGCAGATGCTTCCATGCTTGTTTCAAGATACCAAAGGGAAGAGAACGTTAGTCGGTTGTAGCTTTTTATTGCCCATCAAAGACATTATAGAGTTCACAGATACTAGATCAGTCACATTATACACTATATATACACTGAAGTGTCAAAGAAACTGGTATAGACATACGTTTTCAAATAAAGAGATATGTAAACAATCAGAAAACAGCACTGCTGTCAGCAATGCCTATATAAGACAACATGTGTCTGGCACATTTGTTAGATTGGTTACTGCTGCCACAATGGCAGGTTATCAAGATTTAAGTGAGTTTGAATGAGATGTCATAGTCAGCGCTGATAAGACTCAGCATCTCCGAGATAGCAATAAAGTGGGGATTTTCCTGTATGATTGTTTCAT
This sequence comes from Schistocerca cancellata, assembly GCF_023864275.1. NCBI lineage: Eukaryota > Metazoa > Arthropoda > Insecta > Orthoptera > Acrididae > Schistocerca > Schistocerca cancellata. The sequence goes on along the minus strand of NC_064627.1, from coordinate 142,012,189 downwards.
GAGTGTACCATGAATATCAGGAATCCGCATCAAATCTCCAACATCACTGTGACCAATAAAAGATCCTGCAAGAATAGGACCAACAACAACTGAAGAGAGTCGTTCAGTGTGACAGAAGTGCAACCCTTTCACAAATTGCTGCAGATTTTAATGTTGGGCCATCAACAAGAGTCAGCAAGTGAACCATTCAACAAAACATCATTGATGTGGAATTTTGGAGCCAAATGCCCACTTGTATACCCCTGCTGACAGCATGACACAAAACTTTATGCCTTGCCTGGGCCTGTCAACAATGACATTGAACATTGGAGTGATATGGAACGCTTGATACATCTAGATATGACTCTGATAGGTGATATGTACATAAGCATCCTGTCTGATCACCAGCATCCATTCATGTCCATTGTGCATTCTGACAGTTTGGGTAGTTCCAGCAGGACAATACTACACCTCACACGTCCAAAATTGCTACAGTGTGTGACAGGAATGCTCTTCTGAGTTTAAACACTTCCGCTATCCACCAAACTCCCAAGACATGTACATTATTGAGCATATCTTGGATGCCTCGCAACATGCTGTTCAGAAGCGATCTCCACTCTTACAGATTTATGGACAGCCCTGCAGGATTCATGGTTTCAATTTCCTACAGCACTAGTCGAGTCCATGCCACATTGTGTTGTGGCACTTCTGTGTGCTCGCAAAGACCCTACAAGATATTAGGCAGGTGTACCAGTTTCTTTAGCTCTTCAGTGTATTTTTCAATACACAACCATATTATTGTCTCTCCTTTGATTTTCATATAATTACAATTCATCTTTGGAAACAATGATAAATCTACTAATTATCACTGTCCAGTGCAGCATTCACAAACCATGATTTTGTAAGAAATTTCTAAGTCCATTTGGAGAGTTACAAATGTAATAAGTAATCTTTATGGTAAGTAGAAATCTATCTTTTTGGTACATTGTTGATATTCCAACCTGGAGTTTCCATTTATTAGTTTGCCTATAAACAACAGAAATGAATATTTCTAACTCCAAGGAGCACCAATCATTTAATTTTATGTTTTCAAAATGATTCTGTATCATAAGCTGACTTCCGTATTTACCAGTCAAAATTATTTTATCCTTCTAAAAAATTTTAAGGGCCAAAAAACTGTGATTTATTCATCTCATAACCTATCTTTGCTAATCGTTTCAGTAAGATGCAAGGGGAGACAAAAACTGTTTGCTAAAATTCATTTAAACAGTGAGATAAATCAATATTTTAAAATTAAAACAATTTTAAAGAGAATGGACAACTTTGTTAACACTGCGGGGCTAACAGTAAGCAGCACTGCACTTATTTTAAAAGTTCACCTTTCACAAACACTTTCACTCAAGAAATCCCTTGTACTGATGAATAGTAACACACATATTCATTCTTGAATAGTTTTAACTGCAGGAAGTTGGGCCTTATGGTCTAGCGGTAAAGCACATACCTGAAAACAGAAAGGTTGTGGGTCAAATCCAGTCAAGCAACAGAATTTTCAGACTGCCTTCAAACCTAACATTCCTCTCTCAGTGAGGCAGAGATTCGCCAGAAATGACATTGATGAAGTGGCATCTAATTGAAAGAGTTACACCAGACCATTGAGCCGCATGAAATTAATGCTATTATTAACTGCAGGAATGAGAATTTCTGTTATTAGCTATCTGTACAATATAGAATTTTAGGTGTCTGCTAGTGTCAGCACATAGTTCCAATGTTGAAAATACATCTAAGTGTTTAAATGCTCTCATAATCTGCATTTGACCCCAAACATAATCAGGTATCTTGGACAGAATGACCCCTACATGCCAAGCAGTATGGATTATGAACACACTGATCATGTGAAATCCAACTCGCACTTTTCTCATTTGACATACTGAAAGCTTTGGATCAAGGCAGTCAGGTAGATGCAGTATTTCTTGATTTTCAAAAAGCATTTGACTCAGTACCACTCCTATGCTTATTGTCAAAATTACAATCATATTCGTTATCAAGTGAAATTTTTGACTGGATTGAGGACTTTTTTGCTAAGGAGGAAATAGCATGTTATCTTGGATGGAGAATCACCACCAGATGTAGAGTCAATTTCAGGTGTGCCCACAGGGAAGTGAGTTGGGACTCTTCCTGTTAATGTTGTATATTAATGACCTTTCAGACAATATTAATAGTAAAATCAGCCTTTTTCCTGGTGATGCAGCTATCTATAATGAAAGAAGCTGCTTGAATATTGTCAGATCTTGATAAGATTTCAAGGTGGTGCAAAGATTGGCATATTGCTTTAAATGTTCAGAAATGTAAAATTGTACACTTTTCAAAACAGAAAAACTTAGTATCATATGACTATAATATCAATAAGTCACATCTGGAATTGATTTCATACAAATACCTGGGTGTAACACTCTGTAGGGATATGAAATGGAATTATCACATAGTTTCAGTCGTGGGTAAAGCAGGTGGTAGACTTTGGTTTATTGGTAGAATATTGGGAAGTGCATCAAACTACATAGGAGATTGCTTACAAATTACTCGTGTGCCCAGTTCTAGAATATTACTGAAGTGTGTGAGACTCGTACCAAAGAGGACTATCAGGGGACATTAGGGCAGGATGAATGGTCACAGGTTTGTCTGATCTGTGGAAGAGTGTCACAGAGATGCTGAAGAAACTGAGCTGGCAGCCTCTTGAAGAGCTACCCCAAGAAACCTACTTAAAATTTTCAAGAACAGGATTCAAATGATGACTCTAGGAATAAACTACAACCTACCTGTTGTTCACATGGGTATCATAAGGATAATATTAGGATAATTACAGCACTCACAGAGACAACAAAACAATCATTTTTCCTGCATTCCGTATCTGAATGGAATGGAAGATGTAGACATAGATTATTTTACAAAAACTTGTCTCAGAATCCTATTAGCCAAAGCTGCTGTTCGTATAGGTTAAGGTTTCATTCATTTTCCCTTAATATTCTTTTCCTGTACTTTCTAATCCTCTGTAATCACTTTCTCCTTTCCTTCTTCTGTTATCACTGTAACACAGAAGAACACCTTTTTCTGCCTTTTAGGTAACAGATATCTCTAACAGACACCATTTTTAATTTAAATTCATACACTGCATGAAGGCCATTTGGAGAGAGAGAAATGTCTCAGTTACATCAGAAAAGTATTGAAAGAAAGATGATGAAATATGTTTACTTCATCAGAATGGTGGGCTGTAATTCAAGAACTTGAAAAAGATTCTTGTATATTGCTTGTCTGAACACCATTTAACTGCAGGGGGTTGGAAAGTTGAATTCTTGTTTGGATTCCTCTCTGGAAAATTCTTTGCAAAAGGCAAACTGAGAGACAGTTAACAAGTTCTGCTCAGAGAAAAAGGAGTCTATATTCAATCATAGCCCTCTTTCCTAAAAACGTTTGAAAGGCGTCAAAAGAGTGAAACAGGTCTATTGTTAGTGGTGGTTTTCTGCAGGATATTCATGTCTGTCACAAAATATGGCCTCTGTCATCGACTGATTACAAAGACATGTTAAGGGTAGTCCTATGAAGTCAACACAACATTTTAACACACTGCTAATAGTGCTACCACAACTATAAGAATGGTTACTCTTTAGTAAACTGATGAATTCTGTAGTTTTGAAACTTGTACCTGTTAGTGTTGAATGCAATGTCTGCTGAAGTAAATCTAAAGCAGCTTTTTTTCATTATAGTTTTGGGTGCACTGTTTGCTGCAAATGTGAGAAAGTGCTCATCACTAGTATTTTGTCTTTAATTTCTCTTCCATTAACTTACTTCTACCCCTTTCCTTTTTATATTGTATATTATCATTCTCTCACTTGATTTACATATGTTCATCTCATTATTTAATTTCATTTTGTGTATACACATGTCTTCTTGTCTCACAAATTATATATTCATATTGTATGACATCTATTGTTATTCCCTTTCATTGTTCACATCCATAGAAAACAAGAAAACTGGTTAAATATATCAGATGCGCCAAAAAATACAATGTCAAAGCAGTAAGGCACCAACCAGAGATTATACAACCCATATACAATTTGTACATGTTACTTTGTTGCCCCCCCCCCCACTTCCTTTACAAGGTTTTACTTAATATGGTGATGAAATGAGAAGTGTCTTCAGGTGTAAGATAAATTATTGGATCTTCTCATAAACGGAGGGCCGCGGCAAAAGAAAGGCATCTCTCTGAGCCTTCTGCACCCCCCCACCCCAAATATATACTTCCCCCCCCACACACACACACAGATATTGCCAGACAAAGCTCACTATGAATTTAACCTATTGTGTCTGTTATTCTTATGATTCTTGTGATATGTTATTTGCCTGGAAATCCAGTTTCAAGTTAGTAGAAGAGGTAGTGAATAGTGGAAATAAAATATATTTCAACTTCCAGGTTGTATCATTCATGGATTTTTTATGTTGGGACTGGCATTCTCTGGCTGCAACTACTTGGCAGCCATCATTTGCATTGCTGCATCAGTGGGCACAAGTGGAGCAGTCTCATCTGGACCATTTGCTAGCTTTGTTGATCTCAGTCCTAACTATGCAAGTAAGTTTCCTTAATGTTTAATATAGATCTTTTAAAGGTAATTACATTTTATGAAAATAAACTTGCAGATACTATATTGTAGGAATGTACCAACTAAACACGTAGTTCATTCCTATAAACATTTCCAAGAAACCTCTTCTTGCCAAATGTTTCATTCCTTCATGTTCAAAAGCTCCAAATAAACACTTGAGGGATTTACAAATGAATTCCCCTGACTTGCATGTTAGCTTGTCCCCTCCCTAAGACTGGAGTTGTTTTTGTGCTACCTCATCTTCTGTGGTGCTTTTAAGTTGTTCCTCTTTACTTTCAAAATATTTCCTGTAAACCGTGCAGCATAGCTTCAATGTATTTGAATAATGGCATCATGGAACTGCCAAAAGCTGCCGTACTACATATTTATTTACGGACAACCAGTTTCAGTCAGATCACCATCTTAAAGTAATCGATTAACGTTAAATTAGATTTAAAGGGCATTCCGTGGTTTCAAATGTATGATTATTTTCAGTTGCAGCATCTGTCATATATAGAGTAACATGGTATACATTTCTCCATCAGTCACCAAGTGTAAATATCAACAGTCCATTGCAGTCTTCAGTATACTGTGTGACCAAAGTGTCATTGAGAATAAATACACATTATAACAGTGCTTCAAGGTTCCATGATGCTACCTCTTTAATTTTCTTTCAACGTAACATTTAAGTGGGTTGGTGGTGGTGATAAGTCCCCTTACCTCCTTGTCTAGGATTCAGAATGGAGTTATGTACCAGTACTCTGGTGGGAAAATATGCAACAAGCTCCTGTCTAACATAAAGCAAGAAATTGAAAATCCGCAACAATTTGTCAGAAGTGCCACAGGGAACTGTGATGTAGCCACTCTTGTTCTCTACATACATAAATGATCTACCAGACAGGGTGAGCAACAATCTGTGACTGCTAATGATGCTGTAGTGATTGGAGAGTGTCATCATTGAATGACTTGTAGGAGGATAGAAGATGACTTGGATAGAATTTCTATTTGATGTGATGGATGGCTAGTTGCTCTATAGACAGAAAAATGTAAGTAATGCAGGTGAGTAATCTTGTAATGTTCGAATACTGTATAAGTGGTGTATTGCTTGACACAGTCACACTGAGTTAGTATATAGGCATACTGTTGTAAAGCAACATGAAATGGATAGAGCCCATAGTCAGTTGCACACAAGGTGAGCAGCAGACTTTGGTTTTTAGGAAGGATTCTAGGAGAGTGTAGTTTGTTTTCAAAAGGAGACACTGTAGAGAACACTTATGCAACCCATTCTCAAGTACTTCTCCAGTGGTTGGGGTCCCCACCAGGTCGGATTAAAGGAAGACATTGAAGCAATTCAGAGGTATGCAACAATAGTTGTTACTGGAAGGTTTGATCAATATGTGAGTATTACAGAAATGCTCTGTGGGGATCAAACAGGGTTTACTGGAGGGGAGAAGACATTTTTTATTGAAACATTATTGAAAAAATTTAGAGAGCAGGAATTTACGACAGTCTGCAGAACAATTCTGCTGCCATATCCATCTTGCATAAGGACTGCAAAGACAAGATATGAAAATCAACATTCATACAGAAGCATATGAGGTGCTATCCAAAATTTTCAGGACTGATGCTGCCATCTGTTGAAAACCTTGCCTTTGGACTAATGGTCACCATCACCCTCAAAGTAGTTCCCATCTGCAGGTACACACTAGTCCCAATGCTTCTGCCACTGGTAAAACGTTGTCTGGAAGTCCTGTTCTTTGAGGGTGTTTATCACTGACAGCGATGCTTCTTGAATCGTCTCTAGAGTGTCGAACTGATGGCCTTTCAACTTGAGTTTCAATTTTGGGACTAGCACGAAGTCACAAGGCGAGTGTGGCGGGTGGGTTACAACCGCCATGTTGTTTTTGTCAAAAAGGTCCTGGTGAGCAAGGACATGTGACAGGGTGTGTTGTCGTGATGTAGCAGCCATTTCCCTTGACGCCAAAGTTCGGGCCATGTCGCCACACATTTTCACAGAGCCATCGCAAAACGTCACAGTAGTATGCAGAATTCACTGTTTGGTTGGGTGGGATGTATTCTTTGTGCACAATTCCCTTGGTATCAAAGAAAATGATGATCATGTTCTTCACTTTGCTTTTCAGCTGTTTTGCTTTTATGGGTCTTGGGGAGCCCGGGCTCTTCCACTGGGATGATTGTTGTTTTGTCTCTGGGTCATAACCATAAATCCAGCTCTTGTCAATGGTGATAACCCATAACAAAAAGATTGGATCATCAGATGCTGTCTGATGAAGATCTGTGCACACTTCAACACACTGCGCCTTCTGATCAGCAGTCAAGATCCTGGGCACAAATTTTGCGACGACACGATGCGTGTCCAAGTCATCAGTCAACATTCACTGACATGTCCCATAACCAATACCCACTTCATCCACAAGGTCTTGAATGGTTTGACGTCAATCTGCACAAACCAATTGTTGAAGTTTGGCAACAATGTCTGGTGTTGTGTGGCTAATGGCCCTTCCAGTGTGAGCATCATCTTCGATGTCTGTACGGCCTGCCCTGAACCGAGCATGCCACTCAAACACACGCATGTGGCTCGTGCTCTGTCCCCCAAACACTTGTTGAATCATTGCAAGGGTCTCCGTAGCACTTTTCCTGAGATTTGCACAGAATTTGATACACACACACTGTTCTGTTCACGGATCCATCGTAAAATCGCCACACGCCAAACACAGAGTATCACAGAAATCACTGTGGACACCCAACACATCCTCCCAGCTGAATGCCACTCCGCACACTGACTCATAAGATATGCAGCTCTCGCCACCTAGCGGTGCAAATATCTACTACTCCTACTTTCCAGATGGCAGCACCAGTCCCGAAAATTGTGGATTCCATCTCATGTAGAAAGTCTTTTTTTCTCACTCCATTTCTTAGTGGAACAAGAAAGGAAATGAACAGCAGTGCTACAAGATATTCTCTGCCACACACTATATGATGATTTGTGAAGTATGTATTTATTTGTAGATGTAGATTCAAAAGAAAATTAAAAACATACATCAGTGGCCAATATTTCTACAAATTATCTGAGTATCGAGGTTCAGGGTCTGAAAAATTCTGTTAACTACATGGCAAGTAGCAGTATTTGGTATAATGCTGCATTAGAAGTAGTAATGTACCATAAATGGGACTCGGTATTTACAGGTGTAGGAAAATATTGTCTTTGAAAATGCCATCATAATCAAGATGAACAGCAGTATCTGCAAAAAGTGAGGCGGCAGAAGCTTTTTTCAAACTTTCGGCTTCCTTACTAATTTACTAAATTAAATTTAGATGGCATAAGTGTGAAAAGTGTTAAGCTGTGTAGTCGTAGTTTATTTTTAATGCAGCATAAATATTAAGTTTCTATTGTCTCCTTATCTTTTGCTAGTGTATACCTTGAATGGTTCCACGTTTCTGGAACTTCTTATTGGTGGGATCAACACAACACAGTTAATTAATTAAGTTCAGTATATGCTTAAAATTAATGTAATATTAAATATCTTATCATCCCTATTTCAGGTATTCTGTTTGGCATAGGGTGCACAGTGGCTGATCTTCCAGGTTTCATTTCTCCAGCTATAGTTGGAACGCTGACGTATCAAAATGTAAGTATCTGCATTTACATCTGTACTCTGGAAACCACTGTGAAGTGCTTGGCAGAGGGTACATCCCATTGTATCAGTTATTTGGGTTTCCTATTGTTCCATTCACATATTTAGTGCAGGAAGAATGATTGTTTAAATGCTTCTGCATGTATTGTAGTTAATCTGATTTTTTCCTCATGATCCCTATGTGATTGATAAATAGACGGTTGTAGTATATTCCTAAAATTTCTTCTTGAAACTCTGTAAAGTAGGCTTTCTCAGGATAGTTTATGTTTATCTTCAAGAGTCTGCCAGTTCAGTTTCTTCAGCATCTCTGTATCAAACAAATACGTGACCATTTGTGCTGCCATTTTCTGTATATATGTTCAATAATCCCTGTTAGCCTTATTTAGTATGGGTCTCATAAACTTGATTAATATTATACACTGGGCCATATGAGTGATTTGAAAGCAATTTTCTTTGTAGACTGATTGCACTTCCCCAGTATTCTACCAATAAACTTAAGTCTACAATGTGCTTTGCCCATGACTGGGCCTGTGTAGTAATTCAATTTCATATCCCTATAGAATGTTACTCCCAGATATTTGTATGAATTGGCTGATTCCAACTGTAACTCACTGATACATTTTTGAAATTTAAAGCAAGTTGCCAATCTTTGCACTACTTTGAAATCTTATGAAGATCTGACAGTATTTATGCAGCTTCTTTCACATAGTACTTCACTGTAGAAAACTGCATCATCTGCAAAAAGTCTTAGGTTACTATTAATGTTGTCCACCAGGTCATTAATGTACAACATGAACAACAACAGTCTCTACACATTTCCCTGGGGAAAACCTGAAGTTACTTCTACATCTGACAATGACACACTATCCATGATAATATGATGTATCCTCCCTACCAAAAAATCCTCAATCCCATCACAAATGTCACTTGAGATCCTTATGATCTTACTTTTGACAATAAGTGTAGATGTGGTACTGAGTCAGATACTTTCTGGAAGTCAGAAATACTGCATTAACTGACTGCCTTGATCAGGAGTTGCGTGAAAAAAGTGAGAGTTGGGTTTTGCATGATCGATGTTTTCTGAAGTCATGCTGGTTGGCATGTAGAAGGAAATTCTCTTCGCAGTACTTCATTATGTTTGAGCTCAGAATATGCCCTAAGATTCTACAGCAAATAAATGTCTAGGATATTGGATGGTAGTTTTGTGGATCGCTTCTACTGCCCTTGTGATAGATTATGATTAGAAGAGGGTCTAACTCGGCCACAAATTTAGTATGGAATCTGATACAGATGCCATAGTGACCTGGAACTTAATTCAGTTTTAATGATTTCAGCTATTTCTCAACATCACTGACACTAACACTTATTTTGCTCATTTTTTTTAGTAGTATGAGGATTAATTTGGGGCAATACTCCTGGGTTTCCCTTTGTAAAAGAACATTTTAAAACAGTTTTAGTTCCTGTCTCATTCACAAGCAATTGGACACCAACTCTGGTGGCACAGCCCTTAAGTATGATGAGAATTTCTTTGGTTTTGTGAAAGATCATTTGACAGTATTCTGCTACGGTAGTCATTGAAGGCTTCGCACACTGCTGTCTCAACAGCCAAACACATTTCATTCAGCATCTCCCTAATACTACTGAACTTTCGTTTATTTATTTTTTTATATAATTGATGTCCAAACATTGCAGTGGTACTGACTCACAAAGCGAAAATATCATTAATACATTCTACTACTCTGTAAAATTCCAATGGACACTTTGTATGTTACGTTTCATGATATCATGGAGAAGGCCACACTAATAGATAAGTACCAGTATGTTACTAGTTTCTAACTGTTGATCAATGATAAAGCATTGGAGACATAGCAGGTTTCTAGTTTGTGAATAATAATGTAGGGAAATTATGGTGACTTTTTTGACTGAAGTGATCTGGTGAAGAAAACATAAGAATGCAATGGGGATGGAATTTTAACTCCTCATGGTCCTCAGTAAAAAACCTTACCATTAGACATGCAGACTCTCATTTCCTCTGGAAAATCTGGTTGTGAAAATCTGATGCCCTCTGCCTCTCCTCACATTAATTTTTTATCTGTTCATCTTCTGTTGTTTTAAGAAGTACAGCTGTATCATTGTATTCTGAAAACACTTTTCTATCTTCGTTGTTAGTCTCAAAACATCCATTATCAAGCCCTTAGCCCTAATATTCATTATTGGATTATCAGTTCCAGCACTATGACAGTAGATCTTAAAACTTAAAATTGTACATTTCAGTTATATGGTACAGTATACACCTTATTGATCACTTATGGATGATAACAAATGTTGTGTGTCCTCCCTAACTATATCAATTCCAATAGTCTTCTTTTCTAGTCTGCATCCATCATTTAAGTTCCGTGAAATTAAGTGGCTCTGTTTCTGCCTTCTCGAATTAAAATGTAACTTCCTTGTACTTGCTCTCCTGCACATAACATTATCACTCTAATTTGTAAAATGAATTGTGAGATATATACTTCATTACTAGGCCATTCATGAATTACAGATAATATTTGTGAGATATTTTATTTCTTATCAAAGATAATTGAAAATGTAATATCTAATTGTGGTTGTACTGATACATGGCGTTTTCAAAATAATAACAGATTAAGGAAAAAAGGATGCATGTGGCCATGGGTTGGTAGTGTGTGTGGATAAGGATGGGCCAGGATATCATGTTGATTGGGTGGTAGCAGAATATCACTTTGCCAGGGGGGGGGGGGGGAGGGTGTTTTGATTGTAGATGGAATATTCCTCATTTCTGGTTTCTGGATACTGTGATAAATAATGAAAGTTGTGACAAATGTGATTGTTCTGGGATCATACTGGAAGATGTGAGGGGAAGAGAGTGCTCATTTTCTGCAGGTTCAGGACTGAAATATCTGTAGGCTTCACTACAGACAAAAATTTATTATTTATTTATTTATTTATTTATTTATTCATCCGTAGACAACTTGTGTTGTATGGATGTTGTCAACTGTATACATGGAATGAGTATATACATAATAGTACTTCTGGTAGTACATATTTCTATGGTGCAACTTAATCGTTTGTACACAAAACAAATACACACCAATCTTAGTTACAAATAAATATAAATTTACAAATGTATTCTTGCATGGATTACAAAAAAAAAAAAAAAAAAAAAAAAAAAACACGAATCTTAATTACAGATAAATATAAATTTACAAAGGTACTCTTGCATGAATTGAGGTGAGCACATGTCATTTACAGTATTCTTTGACAGTATAGTAACATTTATCTGCTAAATAACTTTTTGCAGCTTTCCTAAAGGCATGTATTCCAGTTTCAGCTTTGATCTCCTCTGGAAGTCTATTATACATTTTTATTCCATTAAATAATAAACTATTTTGGGTTTTTGTTCTGTTTTTTCGTATGAGATGCAAATGGTGGCAGGATCTAGTCCAGTGTTGGTGTATAGATCTGTTTTGTGTGTACTGGTCAATGTGTTTCTTTATATATATCACAGTCTGAAAGATTTATTCACATGGTACTGTCAAGATTCCCATGGTTTTGAATAAATCAGTACAGTGAGCTCTCTTGCTGCTTTTTGTTATTATTCGTACAGCTCTCTTTTGCAGCTTGAAAATTGCTTGTATGTTCTGCACATTTGTACCCCAGAAGGTTATGCCATAACTAATTATTGAATGCACATATGCAAAGTATGTAGTCTTAGCACATGGACTATTACATACTGACGTAATTATCCGGAGTGCATAGCAAGCAGTAGCAATTTTCTTTTCTAGTGCTGCGATATGGTCAGTCCAGTTAAGCTGTGAGTCAACATGCATTCCTAGGAATTTTGTGTTTGTGACACGATCTATAAGTTCATCTTTAACTTTTAGGCCTATGCTATTATGTTTTTTTATTTACGTGGAAATTAATACTGTTTGTTTTTTTAATATTGAGGGTTAATTTGTTGCTTACTACCCACTTGCATACATGATCGAGAGTTTCTTCAGCTTTGTCTCTCAATTTGTCTGGTGACTCATCACTGATAAGGATGCTGCTATCATCTGCAAATAGTATTGCTTCCCCGTATTTGACACTCTGGGGAAAATCATTGACATATATTAGGAAGAGTATTGGCCCTAACACGCTTCCCTGAGGGACTCCTATGTTAATATGTTCTGGTTTGGAAATGTGTTTTGTCAATCTGCTGAACTTCGTTTGTGAGATCTCTACACACTGTACCCTATTTTCCAAGTACGATTGAAACCAATTATTTACTGTTCCCCTTATTCCTAGTGCCTCCATTTTGTTTAGTAGTATTTTGTGGTCTACCGTGTCAAATGCTTTGCTAAGGTCAAGGAATATGCCTGTTACATGTTCACCTTCGTCAAGAGCTGCTAAGACAAAATTTGTGAAGTGAGCTACTGCTGAACCTGTGCTTCTTCCTGGCCTGAAACCAAACTGTTCTTTACACAGTAGGTTGTACTTGTTTAGGAAATCCATTAGTCTCTTTTTCATTTTATTTTCTATTACCTTGGAAAAGGATGAGAGTAATGAGATGGGCCTATAGTTTTCTATATTTTCTGGATCGCCTTTCTTAAATAGAGGCAGGACTTTTGCACATTTTAAGTACTCTGGGAAGCAGCCTGCAGTGAAAGATTCATTTATGATGTGTGCCAAAGGATGTTGTATGCTGTCAATGCAGTCCTTCAGTAAGCACACTGGCACTTCATCTAAACCTGCTGATGTTTTATTCTTTAGATTCTTCACAACCATCCTTACTTCTTCTGCAGAAGTTGGTAACAGTAACATTGAGTTATCCATATAGTTCAATTTTTGTTCAGGCTGTTTTTTGCCAAACTTTTGCTGTAGCTTGGTAGCAACACTGCTGAAGTACTCATTTACGGTATTTACTAGTGTGTTTGGGTTATGTATAATAGCACCATTATGTTTAATTTGAATGTTTACTGCTTTTAATTTATTACTGTTTGTTTCCTGTTTAGTAACAGTCCAGGCTGCTTTAATTTTATTTTCTGCCTTTTCTATAATACTGTCATTGTGGGCTTTCTTTGCGTCTCGTAATACTCTTCTGTATATTCTTTTGTATGTTTGGTAGTAGTTTAGGAAACCAGGATCACTATGGTAGTTTTTTAACCTGTTCAGTTGTTTGAGTGTTGCAGAGGATTTCCTTATTCCTTTGGTCACCCAGGTATTTCTTTTCTGTGAGTGTACTGCAGTTTGCACCATTGGGAATGCTTCATCAAATCTGAGTTTAAATAACGACATGAATTTAGAAAATTTCTTATTTACACTAGTTTCAGCATACACTTCTTCCCAAGTTATACTGTTTATTTGCTTGGCAAATTCTGATCTGTTTGGTTTGGAGAAAACCCTTCTGTATGTGTATGTTTTAGTTGTGTTGTCTATATTTATGTTTAATTTTAGGATTTGACAGGAGTGATCAGAAAGGCCAAGGTTATCTACAATAATTTCACAACTTTCTTTATCTATGTCTGTGATGATGTGATCAATTGTTGATGATGAGTTCTTGGCTATCCTCGTGGCTCTGTTAACTAATGGTGATAAATTATAACAGCGCAATATATTCAAGAATGAGTTACAGAATCTATCTGGGTTTTGTGTGTTTATATTTAAGTTTCCACAAATGAGAACCTTCCCTTTAGAATTCGAAGCCATGTCTAGAATCTGAATTAGTTTTGCAGTGAAAGTATCTATATCACCACTGGGTGAACGGTAAATACATATTATAGTTAACCTTTGTGCCTCATCTGTCTTGCTTATCTCTATGGCTGATATTTCTATGTGTTTTTCCTCACTTACAGAATTAAAATCATTTCTAATTTTATAGGCAATTCCTTGCTTAACATATATACATGATCCACCACCTCTAATGGTGGTTCTACTATAATGACATGCTAGTATATATGAGTTTAAATTTATTAGTGTTATTTCAGTTCCTCTACACCAATGTTCAGTAATGCATGTGACTGAACTGTTTAAAGTTTGTAGTTCCACTTCTAACTGTTGCACTTTGTTTCTGATAGATTGTATATTTTGATGAAAGACTGAGAAACGAGCACAGCTTACCTTGCCTGTATCTTTTGTTTCCATTTTGTTGACAGTGACTGATGCTTTGTGCCGGTTTGTCCCAGTTTTTTTCTCCTCTTGGTGCTGAACCATAAAAAATCCTCCTTTGGAGTGATGTACTTTCTTGTCCTCTGGCTCCTTCTGATGGGGTGTGGTTTAGCTGGTGGCTTCTCCATTGGTACTGTCGTTTCTGGTGCTACTGCTGTTGTTGGCTTTGCTGTTGTCTGTCCCACTGTTGCTGTGTCTCTTGTTCTTATTGTTGGTGGTGGTGGTGAAGGTTCTGCCGATGTCAGTTCTGCTGCTGACGAGATGACTGCCTTTGTTGATTTTTCTTGTACTGTGGAATGTTCTATTACTGATAGTGGTATAACAGTTGTTTTTGAGTTGAAGGTGTTTTGAAGTAGTTTTAATTCCTTCATTATCATGTTCGCCATATATTCTTTCCCAATACTGTTTAAGTGTAGTCCATGTTGTGTATGGAATCTACGACCTATATTATTTATATTAACACATTTAACATTTTTAAAACGTCTACAGATTTTGGCAAACTGATAGTTGGCTTTTTGTATTTCTGTGTTTACACATGATTGGTCATCCAGATCGTGTCGATGTGGTATATTCACGATTATCACGTTTGTATGCGTGAGGTTCTTCAGACACTGTTTCAGATAACATGTAGCATTTGCAGTTTCATTTTTATATACATCGTTTGAACCTCCTATGAGTATTACACAGTCTTTATTGTGTAGATTTTTAACCTCTCTAGATTCAGTCGTTTTTATTATTTCCGCTAGTGGGGCTCCCGGTTTTACTATGCTACACAAACTTCTATTAGTTTTCTCTTTAATTTTCTTTGCGAGTCCACGGCCATGACTATCTGAAAGCATGAGTATTTTATTATGCGAGTTATCTGTTACAATGTTTTTCGTTTGAGTGTCTGTTTGTATCGGTATTTTGTGACGTACTTCGAGGTCATTTTGTACCAGTATTGTCTCATGAAGTTCATACGACACTTTATCGCTGTTTAGAGATTTTTTTATGTGTTTAGACTGTTCACTGGTGGTTTTAGGCCTACTATCTTGAATGTTTTTCTTCCCAAGCGACTCGTAACGTCTCGTTTTACCCTCGCTGTCTACAATTGCGAGTACTTCAAACGAGTTTTCATGCACGAAATTAACGTTGCGGTCATTGTTCACACGATTTAACACTTCTTGTTTGTTGTTTTTAAACGTAGCTTGGTTGTTTTTAAATGTAGCTTTGTTCCAGTTTTTGGAAGCAGGCGAAATGTTTTGCACCGAGTCCCGCGTGTAGCACGTACCTTGTTTTGATCGGAGATCATAATTTTCTTTCTTGAGCCATGAAATTTCTTTACGAAGCACTTCAACAGTTTTCTGTAGGCTGATAATACGTTCATTTAATTTTGTTGTAACACCATTATCATTCACATATTGACTGTTTTTCACTACGGAACTGTAATTTTCGCGCACAGGAATATTATGAACACTTGAACCTGTCGCCATGTTTGTCCTGGTTTGTTTTAAACGATGGAAACTCCAGGTAGGAATATCAACAATGTAGGAAAACACAGATTGCTACTTACCATAAAGATGACACATTAAGTTGCAGACAGGCACAATTAAGACACTTACACATTACCTTTTGGCCACTGTCTTCGTCAGAAAAAGAGAAACACACACCATTCATTTACAAAAACAAGCCCACCTCATGCACACATGACTGCTGACTCCAGCAGCTTGGGCCAGAATGTGTAATTATTAAGTAATTTTGTAGTTTGAGCAAGAACTTACATTTATATTAATTAACATTTATTTTGAACTGGGAATTCTTAAGGTCCCTAGTAATATTATATTATAGTATTTGAATTATTTGTCACTCTGTGACCTTCTGTCTAACAGATTCTTTGTTGATAGTAATAATTATTTTGATGTTTGGCTGTTCTAGCAAACCCCTAGTCAGTGGCAGATAGTCTTTCTGATCACAGCTGGAATTGTTGATAGTAATAATTATTTTGATGTTTGGCTGTTCTAGCAAACCCCTAGTCAGTGGCAGATAGTCTTTCTGATCACAGCTGGAATGCTGTTTCTTCCTGGAGTACTTTATCAAGTCTTTGGCACTTCAGAACTTCAATCTTGGAACACACCTGACAAAGGTGATCATGGAAAACATCAAGACAAGCTTGAAGATATTCTGCACCCAAGTGACATCTCTTCAAAGGACTATAATGAGAGTGTAGAAATGGAATCTGTAAGGCTGTGACAATAAGGCAACTGGAAATAAATGTTTTATGTCCTTTCAAAATACTAAACTTTAATGGCAAGTATTTTGTATTTTTTTCTTATAGTATGTGGAAACTCAGGTTTATCAAGATCACTTGTGTTGAGCCTTGTTAACAGCTTTATCACAAGTTTATTGCTCCAAATGTGTCCAATTTTAACGTTCTGTTGAATCATTGTATTCAGTTAACAAATGTCTTTGGACACCATTTTAATTTTGTAATAGTAGTATTTATTTATTTTCAAACAACTTTTTTTTTTAAAAAAAAGTAAGAAAATGAAATAAAAATATTTGATATCACCTTTTATCTCTGATGTGTCAAAGAATAAGTTATATTATTAGGAATATGTTTCAGTGTGTCATATAAAGAGATAAAGGGGAGTGATAATTTTAGTTATTTTACTCCTCATTAATCATATTTCTGCATCAGCATCAGGCATAGCATATCTTGCCTTTTCTTATTTCCTTCAGTTTCCTAAGTGATTTCCTAAATTTAAGCTGGTGAGGTGGTGCAGTTGATGAAGACATGGGACTCATGTTTTGAAACAGTAGGATTCAAAACTCAGTGAATGAATGAGATTACTAGAATACTTTATCTCACTATTTTGACATTCCTTTAACTCCTGGAGCAGTGAAGTTGAGGTAAAAAAAGTATTACTGAACACAGAGGTGATAATAACTGAACAACTTGCAGGAACATCTTCAAGGATCTTGGCAGTCTTATACTCATATGCCAACACATTTCCTTCATAATTAGTATTTGTGGTTAATAATAAGAGTGAATTTATGATGAACTGTGAAATTATTTTCCATATAGATATGCAGTTCTATCTAGAGTTCAAAATGGAGTTCTATATTCTGTTGCAAAAGACTGTAACAGGTTACTAGCAGAAAACCGATGTGAAACTAGAAATCCTCAAATAATCAAAAACAAAGTAGAGGAGGATCTTATTAACCATTCCTTCTTTAATTTATGGCACTAGTTGCTCAAATGTTTGTATTGAATAGGTTTTGGCTTTCAGTAAATAGACTGCTGATAATGTTCTGTGAAATGTATAATTAAAGTTACTTAATTGCTTTGTTCGTCATATTACATGAAAATAGCAGCTAGGTAGTGTAATATCAAAAAACCAGAGGCTTTTTTTCTTTATGTATATAAAGAAGCTGAGAAGTAATTCCCATACTCAGTATGAGTACATCAGTACTAATCATAATTTATTGTTAACTTACTTTACAGAATCCCCTCTTTTATCCCTTAGTGTTCCCAGTTTTTAGATTTGGGCTACCCTTTTATATCTTCTCCTGTGTGTTTTAACTTCATCGTTTTTATAGTTTGACTCTTCTGACTGGATCCACCCACTTTTAGTGGACCCTCTCTCTTCACTGTGGAACTTTGAAATTGCAGGATTGATGACCTCACCGTTTAGTCCTGCAGCCCCCCTCAATTAATCAGTCAATCAATTACTTTACAGAAGGTGTCTGTAGTAGCTGTTTGTGTTTGTAATGTATAACCTGAGTCATCCTACATTCCTGAAGACCCTCATTCATGATGGTATTTACCATATTTACTCAAATCTAAGCCGTACTTTTTTCTGGTTTTTGTAATCCAAAAAATTGCCTGCGGCTTAGAATCGAGTGCAAAGTATGCGCTGAAAAATGTTGGTAGGTGCCGCCACAACTAACTTCTGATGTCGAATATATGTAGCGCTACACAGGCATGCTTTGCAGGCACGAAGATAAATACTGACACCAAAACCTCTGCGCCAGTAAATAAATTTAAAAAAAAGGTAGATGACAAGCTATTTTCTCCACCCCGAGTTTCAACCACTGCATTTTCATATATTATCCAATGAAGAAATAGAAATTCTGTATTGTTCATCCTTGAATGTAGCAGCCTTTCAAATATTCGTAGCAACAAAAATAAATTTCTTTACACAAAAATACCAACAATGCACAATGTTTTAGGATTGTTGCATGAGTTGATATGCTGGGGCTCTTTAAGATTTCACGTAGTGGCAACTATTGCTTCGTGCAATTTTGTGAAGTATTTGTTGGTGTTCATGAACCATAATAAAGCGCTTTCATTGTAGTGCCAAATTCAAGAGGGGAGTTATTTCTTTTGCGGAACAAAATTCTAATCGTGTTGCAGGTCTGCAATAAGGGATTGATGAGAGAAACGTCAGACGATGGCGACTGCTAAGAAACAAATTATTTGAATGTTCAAGTAGCACGAAAGCATTTAGTGGGCCTAAGTGTGGCTGATATCATGCACTAGAAGTGATTTTAAATGAATTTGTTAAGGAACAGCATCAGAAATTCCTACCTGTGAACGCCGAAATTTTAAAAATTAAGGCACATGAAATTATTAGAGAGCAAAAAATCGAAAATTTTAAGGCTAGTCGCAGCTGGACTGGTCTGTTTATGAAGCGCTGGGGTTTTTCACTTAAGAGGCGAACTTAAGTTGCACAGAAGCTGCCGCAAAATTTTGAAGAAAAACTTGTGGAATTTCTGCACTTCATAATTAGGCGGCGCACAGGAAAGCTTTACCTTCTTGGTCAGATAGGAAATGTTGACCAAACTGCCATATATTTTGACATGCTGTCAAATTATACGGTTGATGCCAAAGGAAAGAAAGACATAAGCGTTCTTACATCAGGGGGTGAAAAACAGCAAATGTCCGTAATGCTTGCTTGCACAGCAGATGGACATAAATTACCCCCATTCATGGTTTTCAAACTAAAGACTTCACTGAAAACGGAAGCGTTCCCAAAAACTGTAATTGTATGAGCAAACGAAACTGGGTGGTTTTCGGGGGATGAGCAAATGAAACTGGGTGGTTTTCGGGGGACATTGTGCTGGAATGGATTAGGCTTGTGTGGAATCGTCGTCCTGGTGCAATGCTTGGTTTACGCAGTCTGTTGGTATTAGATGTGTACGCAGGCCATAAAACACCTGCAGTAAAATGCAAATTAGAGGAAAGCAAAAGGACTTGGCAGTAATTACAGGCGGAATGACGTCAGTTCTGCAACCACTTGATGTTTGTTTGAATAAACCATTTAAGGACAAGCTGAAACGCATGTAGACAGACTGGCTTTCAAAAAGCGACACACAACTGACACGAACAGGATGTGTAAAACGTGCATGTTTGTCGCAAGTGTGGATTTGTGATGCATGGAAGTGTGTTCCAAATCAGACAGTGCAACAAGCATTTAAAAAATGTTCGATATCCAATGCACTAGATGGTATGGAGGATGATGCTCTGTATGAAGAAATGAGCAACAAAGAATCAAGTGATAGTGATTCAGAATCATGACTGATATTTTAAACATTACGTATAAAAAGTATTACAAACCTAATAAAATTTTGTTTTAAATTTCAGCGTTTAATTTTCATTCTTACTTTATAAGTGTTGCTATTCTGCATTGCACAGGATAGAAAAGCTTGGAGAGCTGCATCAAACCAGTCTAAGAACTGAAGACAACAACATACTCTGCATTTGAAGTCATCACTAAAAAAAACTACTACGAAAATCCGACTGGCGAGACTGTTTGGGATGTATTTCAATATGGCCAACTCTACGTTCCGAATTTTTTCCTACCTGTTACAAGAGATGGTTGCTAATAGGAATTTTATGAATCATGAATCACATGCAGTATTCTCTTCAACAAAAGAATAATACAAATGTAAAATATTATGCCGTGTATTCTTCCGTGTTTGCTGCTATCTCATTTAAATCCTGTCTGCCTAATAAACTACAAAACTACAGTGAGACAACAGCAAACGCGGAAGAATATACATATCATATCAGGTTTATATTTGTATTATTCTTATGCTGAATAGTGATACAGTCAGAAATGAACCATGGCAACTGACTAATTTTTGAAATCTAAGGTGATTCTAATTTCTGTGCAGAATGTAATGTACTAAAGAGGTATCTGCAAAGATTTTCAAACGGAGAAAAATTTTCGCTAAACTCTCGTTCAGAACATTTTCTGTCATATGCAGTCTATTATTTGGTTCTTGTTGATCATTGTCAAAGAAAGCAGCAGTGTAAGTAACAACAAATAGCAGTCTCTTTCCATTGTTTCGCTAAGGAGACAATTCCTCTCCTTTTTTTATTGTGCAGGCCGGGGTGGCCGAGCGGTTCTATGCGCTACAGTCTGGAATCGCGTGACCGCTACGGTCGCAGGTTGGAATCCTGCCTCGTGCATGGATGTGTGTGATGTCCTTAGGTTAGTTGGGTTTAAGTAGTTCTAAGTTGGGCTGATGACCTCAGAAGTTAAATCCCATAGTGCTCAGAGCCATTTGAACCATTTTTTTTATTGTAAGCGGCGGTAGCGCGCACAAAAGGAAGCTATGCCGCAAGCGGCGACAGTTTGTAAACACTCATTATCAGAATGCGACAAACAATGCATGACACAGTACAAAAATACATTTTCAGCTTTAAAACCTATACAAAGAGAACAGAACTTATCAGATCAAAGCAAAATAAGGAAACAATTCAAACCAGATGAAGCACGTGAAAAAGGAAAGGTACCCGTATAAATACGGATGGAGCGCCTGACGCATAACAAGGACCAACTTTATTTTGATTTGGAGGAGCGGTCTAAAACTTTTCTCTCCCCTTGAATTTCGAGTGTCAAATTTCAGGTGCGGATTAGATTCAGGAAAATTTTTTTCCTTTAATTCAAGTCTCATTTTTAAGGTGCGGCTTAGATTCGAGTAAATACAGTAGGTAACAGGTAAATGAATACATGGATTTTGTTAACTTGCTTGAGGTGTTATGTGCTTTCCTTAAATCAGTGGTAAATATACTCTTGACAACTGAGTTAGTGTGTAGTACTTAACCTCTTCTACAGGGCATGAAATAGACTACAGAAACACGAATATTCTCACTTCAGCTTCCTCTTTGTGAACAGTTTTGTGAAAGAGGGTGTCCACATTCCCAAAACAATGTTAATGAAACTAACAGACATAGGATGTTACATCAACACAACATAGTAATCATGTAGATTACGAGGGAACACCACAGCAAAATAAGCAAAAATCCATTACTTTGCACTTTTGGTTTTAGGTCTCCATGTTATCACTTATATTTTTATTTCATTCCAACAGTATGTTCCATTATGCATGAGCTGGAATGAAAGATCATTGCTTCACACCTGTGCACCAGTGTTTCAGTATGACAGCTAGAATCCTGTTTAGGTCTTCAACCAATAGTCAGCATCATCACATAATGATGTTGGTGGTGATGATGATGATGATGATGATGATGATGATGATGATGATCAGCTGATTTGTTGAAACACTATCTAGTTTTAATGATACTATCAGATGTACCGGTAATACTCAAAAACTTGAACCACCACCATGACATCAGTTGGAAAATAATATAGGCTAATCTTGCTTCTTTTTTCCTCTTTCAAAATTCTTTTTATCACTATAACATACTTTGCAAAGCTGATCTTTTATTTATTTTATTGCTGTGCCTATCACGACTCAGCATCTCCTCTTTATGGTGACTAGCAGCTTTCCTTCTCTGGTATTGTTAGAGATACAATATTCATATTCACACAACGTGTACTGCAGAAATGATTAGTATTTCAGTCACCTCAGTCCAGCATGTGTCCTGTTGCCTAGTAGGCACAGGATCTGCTACATGATGGTGTTGATACGCATAAGGTTCAAGTGATGTCCTGTGGTGTAGCCATCCCTGCTTGATTCACATGGTCCCAAAGCTCATCTATGGTTTCTGGCATTGGTACTCAGCACTGCATCCATTGTTTCACCATGCCCACACATTTTTGATTTGCAACAAATCAGGTGCTCAGGTGGGCTAGGGAAAAAGGTGACATCGCGTGACACTAAGAAGGCACATGTTCGTGCAGCAACATGTGGCCATGCATTGTCTTGCTCAAAAATGGCGTTTGGAGGGTGTGCAGAAATGGTATAGCTATGGGTCGCAGGATGACATCCGTGTATGTCACAATAATCGCAGTGCCCTGGATAGGCACCAACTGTGATTTGTGGTTGTACACAATAGCACCCATGCCATAAGGCCTTGAGCTGGTATTGTATGTCTTATAAAAATGTAGTAACTGTGATGCTGCTCCCCCTCTCTGTGGAAAACCAAAATACAGCATCATTTTCAAACAAACAGAACCTGGATTCTTCCAGAAACACATCCTGTCCCCAGTGACATTGCTCCATACACCATTTCCATTTAGCACGTTTCTGCACATTTGTCAAAGGTAGGCAGAGAAATGTACAATTCCCATGTATCCCATGCCATAAAACAGCAATGGACTGCCACCCCTGATAGTATACAATGTGCTACACTGTTCCGCTGCTGCGCCAGAGCTGATGAGACACAGATCTGTCCTGCAATGCCACTTGGATGAGGTTTCAATCTTCTCAGGGTTTTGTCTGAGTGGTGCAACATGACTCATCTCGTTGTGTCCTATGGCCTTCCGTGAACCATTCTGCACATATCCGTTGCACTGTCGAAACACTTCATCCCATGTGAGCAGCAATTTCCCAATGGATGCATCACATTCTCTCATACCAATGATGTGCTCTCTTTAAGACTCGCTGATTTGATGGTACAGTTTGTGCATACTTCTGTGAGGCATCCTGCACATCTATTCAAGTCACACTGGTCCATTACCTCCAGTTTATAGTGACAATGAGAGCTGCAGTCACATTTTACTGGTAGGTGGTGTTGCGCCACAATGTCATATGTTGATCTCGAATCCTTGGGCTGACATGGTTCAAATGCTATTTATTTCTGCAGAACATACTAATGTACTTACCCTGTGAATATGAATGTACTATCTCTAATCGTTCAAAGTGTTCTGTTTTTCCAAACGTGAGTGTATAGTCATTGTTTAACTGTATTTTACCCAGAAATGGAATTTAAATGAACACTGTCCAGTTGCATAGTAGAGCTGTGTATATTGACTACTAAACTAATGTTTCTTTAAATGTTGCAATTACAAACTGTCAACCAGGCCAATTGCATAAACTTTATAATTTAATCAGTGTTAGTGTTTACCATCTAAAATCATTCTGAAGTGATACATGCCCAAGAAAAATAGGAAAGAAGAACTATTTTGATTTAATATACTGATAGTGAAGATGCAAAAGCTCTTAATAAATGTTGAAGGAAATATGTCATGTCCTTTTCAAAGGAACCATCCTTTCAATCTTCTTAAGAACCACAGGAAACCTAAATCTGGATGGGAGGATGGGGATTTTAACCACCATTATCCCAAATGCAAGTCCAGTATCTCTCCACTATACCACCTCACTCAGTATCCACAGAATGGATGGAACATTTTAATTACAAGTGTCATTGCTTAAAGAAAAGTACTTTGTAACAGCAAAAATCTTTTTTTTTAACCTACTTCTTTGTCATTACAAAGGTAAAGGCTATTCAGTGCTGTACCATATTTTTTTGATATGTCATAAATGCATACAATTCTGGACCTCTCCTTTAAGAGTGGTATGAGATGTTGCATTAAAACAGTCTGGTAGAAGACAAAAATATGTACAGGCTGATTCAAAAGTCATATCCCATAGGACAGTCTACAATGTGATTCAATAACCTTGGCCTCTAGGACAGTCACATTCACAGGTATGACAAGAATGATCATTTGAAGTAAAAAGTCTAGTGAAAATGGGCTCTACAATGCCCATTTTAATAACTATGACGACTTTTTCCATCTTCATTACTGAATAAGTGTTTGTACTTCGTAAGGCATGTATTTTAGAGTCCCTGAATATGACTGTCTATGGACCAAAACTGTTGAATCACCAGTGTAGACCATGTCCTATGGAACTTGACTTTTGTATCATCCTTTATATCTGCAAAATGAAATGAAAGCAAGAAGCAACTTTTATGTAAGATCCTAAGAGATATTCTCTTATTATACACTTTCAGATTAACAGTTTGTAACATATTTGCAGAGTGACTGAGTCTTACCATGTATGAGTAATAACAAACAGATGTTCTTGGATTATACACTGTTCTTGATATTTTATGTTAACACTATTTTGACAGTTTCATGATAGACAATTCAAAACCTCAAAGCATCTTTTATGTTTATATATGTTTATTTTTTCCCACCTGGTTGTCCCATAGATAATTTCCGTGAAATTATAAACCCTGGGACAGCTGTGGTACACCAACTCTGTTTGCTGTCATGTTGTATATATGTCTGTTAATATGAATTGTACATATGTACTGTGATATTTGTCATTTGTATATAGCAAATAATATTAAAAAAGTTTGATCCTTGGTTTTCTTACTACCTAACTGAGGTACTGTCATCCAATACTTCCTTCTTTATTTAAAAAAAATGTGTGAACATTTATAACAATAAAAGTGACCCCAAAAATTTGCAAGCTTGAAAAAGTATCATTGTAATATCTTAAAAAGTGTGACTTACTCTCTGCAGGAATTACTATAGTTTTGTTTTCTACTTCCCATCTCCTCAGAACAGTTGAATAAAGATAATGTTATTGCACTATACTAAATACTGAGTATATAGGAAGAAAGTATTTTCTACAATTAGTTCAGACTTTATCTTCATATTTACAATCAATTCTCATTTCTTGATTCATATGGTGGCTTGTACCTGCAGTAAATTTATATTTGGTGACTACCAATATTGTGAAAAATTATACAGGGTGGTGCATGATAAGTCACCTGATTGAATTTTGATCCTACAAGCAATAGCTTTCAACTTGTGCTCAACTTCGTGCAGTTCATGGAAATTATGCCAGATGACATTGTGGGTTAATTGCTTCCTTTGTGGGTCTGCCACTTCAGTCTGGTGCAATGGCAGACAAAGGACGGTTGACCGTCACACAAAAGATGAAGATTGTGTCACTGTTCGCGGTGATGCACAGTGTTACATTGACACAGAGAAGGTTTCGTGCTTATTTCGGCACATGGTGGGCTCCCAACCCACAGACAGTACACAGATTACATAAAAAAATTGAAGGTACTGGACCTGTTTTGGAGTGTTAGCAGCCACTCACATGTAACATACATGCACCACAAAACATTGAAGCAGTTTGAGTGGTTTTGACTCTCAGCCCGAGTAAATCAACAAGAAGAGCCAGTGCCAAGTTGAGAATTTCACACCGATCTGTACAAAGAATTATTCAATCCATCCTTCACTTGTATCAATACAATATGACTGTGGCACATAAGCTTACTGCCAGAGATAAGAAGCAGAGACTGCAGTTTGCAAGGTGGGCAATCGAGCAAGTCCAAGAGGCAGTGCTACAAAATACATGGTTTTCTGATTAAGCTTATTTTTACATGAACCGTGTTGTGAACAAACAGAATGTTTGATTCTGGGCATGTGAACCTTTGCAAATAATCCACACGAATGACACCTGTGGGGAGAAAATTTGCGTGTGGGAATCTTTTACCTGGAATAATTGGTCCGTTCTTCTTCGATGCTACAGTAAATGGTGAATGCTATTTACACATGCTGCGAAACCAGTTCTGTCCTCAACTCATGGCCTCATGTCTTCCATTGCAGACACAATGGTTCATGCAGGATGAAACATGCCCCCATGCTGCCTGTGTTGCGCTTGATTTCCTACACGAAAGACTTGGCCATATTGTATTGTCAAACAGACTTCCAGAATGTTATACAGGAGGAGGAATGTGGCCACCCCACAGCCTGGACATTAACCGATGTGACTTCTTCCCATAGTTAAATGAACAACGTAGCCCACAGTTGACAGTGCGATTATACCTCCATGGAATTATCAGGCCTTACCAGACAGCTGACAGTGGACACTAATGGTAATCTGCAAACACCATCCGAAACTGGCAAATGGTTTATGGACGAATGTTTTTCATTGGCCGATGGCAATACCTATCCCTGTTGCCTGACTTTTCCGTGCAGCTTTCATTTTGGGAAAGGAATGTACCTTTATGTAACAAAATTCATGATGCCATAAAAACATAGAACAAATCAATTAAGTCCTGGCAACATCCACTTTACCAGTCTGGGAAATGTGATCCAACCCTTTCAAATATGTATGGTATTTTGGATGTTATTGATGGGGCAGAGAGCATAATCCCAGTCTGTATCCAAAGCAATTCAAGGTCTAACCTACAGTTGAAGCCAATAACAAAGACTACTAAACAAGTCCCCAGAAAGTTTGTACCTAGGCCTAGAAGATCTGTAAACATTCAAATTCACGCCGATAGCCAAGGTAGGAATGTGTATGCTCGAATAAGTGAGAAAAGCAACTTCAATGTTACTACTTTTGTGAGACCAGAGGCATGTTTCAAGGAAGCCACCCAAAGTGCTGCAGGAAGTGTCAAGTCAGACCACGACATTACTGTACTACTAGCGGGAACAAACAATGTGGCGAGAAATGAAAGGCAAAATCTTATCTCCTCACTGAAAGACAGGCTGCAAAATCTCAGTGCCAAACTTATCTGTGTTTTTTCTGTTCCAACAGGGTATGATCTACCTGTATGGTCAGCCATCAATCAAGAGATGAAGGCTAACCAGGAAATGTTGAAGATGTGTAAACGCTTTAGGAATGTCACTTTCTTTGACCTCAGCAACATTGGTAGGAGGTTTCATACGTCTCCTGGTTTTCACCCAAATAGGTTAGGTAAAAGATTTGTCTCAGATGTTATTGTAGACATAGTAGAAAAATTTTGTCTGAATAGCCTTAGAATACAATGTTAACCACCCTGTACACTCTGATAATACTTTTTTAGTCTAACCAAGCACATCGATTTAGCAGTGAATAGTAATACCAGTGCTGATTCTAATTCCTCACAAAATTAGCACAGTCTCAGAATTTGCTGCCTCAATGTGTAAGGGCTGAGTAATAAATCCCTAATATTGAATGAATTTGCCTTAGAAAATCAGTTTGATGTGATTTGTGTTAATGAGCATTAGTGTAAATATGATGAAGTTTGCTTTATTAAATTTGATGACTAAACTGATTAGTAACTTCTGCAGGGATAAGTGTATACATGGTGGTACTGCAGACTACATTAAAAACTCTTTGCTGGGTTATAGTAGCAAGCTAGATGTGAGTTCTCTGTGTAAGGAATTTGAATTTGAGGTATCAGGAATATGTATAAATGTCATAAAGTTAGTAGTTTTTGTTAGAACTTTAAGTTTAACATATATTTCTGAACGACACAACAACACATATAAGTTACAGAGTACGTTGACAAGTAAGACATGTGTTCACGTCAGCATTCAAATGAGAACTGAGTCCCAGTCTAGCGGCCGCTGCTCGGCTGGCCGCTTAGGTGGCACAGCTGCTGCATGGCTGGCAGACAGCGCCGCACGTAGAGGATGCGCATAACTGCGCGGCGGCATTTTGAATGATCGGTGAGTCACAACACTTTTCCCCCCTTGGAAATTGTTGCACTGGTCTTGATGGAGGTATCCTGGAGATGGCTAACGTCCATGGGCGTTGTTTGACTCGCCGTCAAGTCTCGAGGAGGCGGCTTCCCGTACGGACGGGAGTGTCCCCGATGATAACGGGTCGAGATGACAGGAGACGTAGGGGTCGAATCTGCTGGGGCCCCATGCACCAATCTGCCCGTTGCAGCAAGTCCAGTTGATATGACAGGAGACATGGGCGATTTGTTGGCGTCCGTTGGAGGAGGAGGCGAGTAGATTTGCTCTGACAGAGGATGGTCCTCCGGTTCCTGCATGGGCACGTCTCCTGATGGCGTCTGTTCTGGTGCTGGCATCGCGATGATGGTGAGAGGGCTGCGTTGTGAGTATTGAGAGATGCCAAGATTCCGAGCATCAGGTAGAGCCAAAGGTGGTGTGGCAGTATTCGGAACAGGCGTTGCTGGCACCAGAGGCCGAAGCTGGTCCGAATGACGCACTGCAACACCCGTGTCCGTCTGGATTTCATACAGGCGTCTGCCACGGTGTCTTAAGATGCGGCCCGGGCTCCATTTTGGCCGCCTGCCATATCCCCATACCCAGACGAGGTCATTGGCGGTGAACCGGCCAAGTGAAGGCACCAGCGGCCGTGAGGTGGGAGGCCGCAGAAGATGAAGTAGCGTGCGGGGCTGTCGACCATGTAAGAGCTCAGCCGGGCTGTGGTCGCCCATAGGGGTGAAACGGTAAGACTCCAGAAACTGGAGAAGCGCATCATCAGCAGCAGAAGAAATCAGAAGTTTCCGCATCTGAGCCTTAAATGTGCGGACCAGCCGTTCAGCCTCACCGTTGGATTGTGGATGGAACGGCAGGGCCGTGACATGCGTAACGCCGTGACGAGCACAAAAATCCGCAAATTCGGAAGAGGCAAATTGCGGACCATTATCAGTAACAAGAGTAGAGGGAAGGCCTTCCAAAGAAAAAATGCAGGTGAGAGCACTGGTGGTTGCCTCGGTGGTAGGTGACGTGCAACGGACAATGAAAGGGAAGTTAGAGTAGGCGTCAATTACGAGGAGCCAATATGTACCCAAAAAGGGTCCCGCAAAGTCAGCATGAATGCGCTCCCAGGGCTTCTCAGGCGAAGGCCACGGTGACAAAGATGACTTCGGGGCAGCGGCCTGTGACGCACAAGGGCTGCAGGCAGCGACCATGTGTGCTGTTTCAGAGTCTATGCCAGGCCAGTACACATGACGGCGCGCCAGAGTTTTTGTGCGAGACACACCCCAGTGCCCTTGGTGAAGGAGGCACAAGACCGAAGCACGCAAAGACGCAGGTACCACAACACGCGGCGAAGCATTGTCAGTGGAGAGGACGATAACACCATCCCTAGCCGTGAGGCCGTAGCGCAAAGTGTAGTAGTTCCGCAACGGATCAGAAGTCTTAGCGGACGGGCGATCTGGCCAACCCTTCTGAATACAGCGTAAAACCCAGGAGAGGGTAGGGTCAGAACCCATAGCAGCCACCAGTCTGTCCCCCCCCGTGATGGGGAACCCGTCCACAACCCGCTGCTCGGCAACATCCAGGTGGAAACACAAAAGTTCGTCCCTATCGAATGCCTGATCAGGACCTATGGGAAGGCGAGACAGAGCATCAGCATTCGCATGTTGAGCCGTTGGTTGGAAATGAATCTCATAATTGAAACGAGACAAGTAAAGAGCCCAACGCTGGAGGCGGTGTGCAGCCTTGTCGGAAAGTGACGTTGATGGATGAAACAAGGAAACAAGTGGTTTGTGATCCGTAACAAGATGAAATTTTGAGCCAGAGAAAAACACCAAACATATGAAGGGCATAAATGATGGCCAAAGCTTCTTTCTCAATTTGAGAATACTTTTGTTGGGCATCCGTGAGCGTTTTGGAGGCATAAGCAATGGGTTGTTCCGAACCATCAGAAAAACGGTGCGCAAGGACTGCACCAACCCCATATTGAGAGGCGTCTGTGGCAAGAACAAGATGTTGGCCAGGTCGATAAGTAGCCAGGCACGGGGCCTGTTTCAGCATAGTCTTCAATTTCTGGAAAGCTGCTTCACATGACGCAGACCAGTGAAAAGGCACTTTTTTATGCAACAGGCGATGCAACAGCTGAGCCACCGAAGCCGCAGACGGTAAAAACTTGTGATAATATGCTATTTTCCCCAAGAAGGCCTGCAGTTCCTTAACAGATGTAGGGCGAGGAAGGGCATCGATCGCAGCGACAGTTTGTTGAAGGGGACAAATACCATCCCAAGAAAGTTGAAACCCCAAGTACGTGATAGATGCCTGAAAAAATTGGGATTTCTGAAGATTACACTTAAGAGCGGCAGTCTGTAAGACATGAAAAAGTGTGCAGAGATTTTGAAGATGTTCTTCAGTGTTGGAGCCAGTGACAACAATGCAATAATTGTTCCAAGAATCGCTGAAAGAGCAGGGGCACTAGCAACCCCGAACGGCAAGCATTGGTATTGATAGAGCCCGAAACGCGTGTTAAGGACCAGAAACTGCCGGGAAGCAGCGTCGAGAGGAAGTTGATGATAAGCTTCTGACAGGTCAATTTTAGAAAAATACTGGCCTCCAGCAAGTTTAGTGAACAGTTCTTCATGACGGGGCATAGGGTAAGTGTCAATGAGGCATTGAGCATTTACAGTGGCTTTGAAATCGCCACAGAGACGAATATTACCATTTGGCTTAGCAACTACAACGACAAGAGAGTACCACTCACTGGAAGTGACAGGAATCAAGATCCCTGAAGCAGTGAGACGATCCAACTCCCGTTTTACCCGATCACGAAGGGCCACAGGAATGGGCCGAGCCCAAAAAAACTTAGGCCGAGCAGTGGGTTTGAGCGTGATATGAGCTTCAAAGTCGTTTGCACGGCCTAACCCAGGAGAAAAAAGGGACGAAAATGTCGTCGACAAGGAATCCAGTTGAGCATAAGGAATAGCATCACAGACAATAAATTACAGAGTCATCTATGGAGAACCCAAAAACGCGAAAGGCATCGAAACCAAAAAGATTTTCTGCGTTGCTCTGGTCGACCACAAATACGGGAACAGTGCGAACGACGGATTTGTAAGATACCTCAGCATTAAACTGTCCCAAGAGAGAAATCTTCTGTTTATTGTACGTCCGTAATTGCC
This sequence comes from Schistocerca cancellata, assembly GCF_023864275.1. Taxonomy (NCBI): domain Eukaryota; kingdom Metazoa; phylum Arthropoda; class Insecta; order Orthoptera; family Acrididae; genus Schistocerca; species Schistocerca cancellata. The sequence goes on along the minus strand of NC_064627.1, from coordinate 141,980,945 downwards.
GAGTGACAGGGGACAGGAGTGGAAAACCCAGCTGAAGATACATCTGAGAATTAATTATAGTGGCAGCAGAACCGGTATCCACTTGCATGCGAACATCTCGACCAAGGATTTGGACAGTGAGGAATAACTTCCCTGAAAGGGACGAAGTGCAATTGACAGACAACACAGAATCAGAGTCATGTTCATGAACATCATGCATGCGGTCGGATTTGCAAACGGAAGACACATGACCTTTCTTTTTGCAATTGTGACACACAGCCCAACGTTGGGGACAATCCTCGCGTGAATGTTTCGTAAAACACCGCGGACAAGAAGGAAGTTGCCGTGGGTTTTGCTGCAGTTTCTTAGCGGATTGTTTACGGCTAGGCCGAGGCTGCGCGTGGGAGCGCACTGCGGCCACGTCAGCAGGCGGGGACGCGCCGCACGCGTCGTCAACAGCGCACAGAGGTTGTATATCCCCGATATCACCCCACGCCTCGATTTGCGCCCCAGCGGCGCGAGAAATTTCAAAAGACTGCGCAATGGAGAGAACATCTAGAGTCGGATTCGCCAACTGAAGGGCACGTTGCCGAACTTCTTTGTAATGCCGACCGGATAATAGCATCCCGTACCATGGAATCGGCATAGGATTCTTTGTGAACGTCACTAACAAATTGACACTTTCGACTGAGGCCGTGACGTTCAGCAGCCCAAGCGCGATAGGATTGATTTGGTTGTTTTTGACAACGATAAAAGGCAACACGAGAGGCTACCACATGCGTTTGCTTTTGAAAATAGATAGACAGAAGTGAGCACATTTCAGCAAAGGACAAAGACGCAGGATCCTTCAAATGAGCCAATTGCGACAACAACCGATACATTTGAGGTGAAATCCAGGAAAGGAACAGAGACTTACATGGTTGTTCGTCCGTGACATGAAATGCCAAGAAGTGCTGTCCAAGACGTTTTTCATAATCAGACCAGTCTTCCGCCGTCTCGTCGTAATGAGGAAAAGGAGGTACAGCCAACGACGAGAAACGCCCCGCATTTGGCGCCGCGACGAAATCGCGAATCGCCGCTGTTAGAAGCGTTTGCTGTTCAAGGAGATTTTGCAATAGTTGCTCGACAGTAGCCATGGAACCCTGTGAGTCAACGGTGAAAAGGAAAAATCCACCAACTCGTCACCAATTGTTAGAACTTCAAGTTTAACACATATATTTCTGAACGACACAACAACATATAAGTCACAGAGTACGTTGACAAGTAAGACATGTGTTCACGTTAGCATTCGAATGAGCACTGAGTCCCAGTCTAGCGGCCGCTGCTCGGCTGGCCGCTTAGGTGGCGCAGCTGCTTCATGGCTGACAGACAGCGCCGCACGTAGAGGTCGCGCGTAATTGCGCGGCGGCACTTTGAATGATCGGCGAGTCACAACAGTTTTATCTCTGTACAGACCACCAGATGGTGATCCCTCTTTGTTTGTTGAAAAATTGGAGAAATTGTTAGAGTTTTTTAATGGTAACAAGTGGAAAAACTATTAGATACTAATTGTTGTCACAGGAGATAAACCCAGTGTACGAGAATTTAAAAATTTACTTAGGCAATTTAACTTGGTCTACCACAATACCAAACCAACCAGAGGCTTGGCCTGTCTTGATAACATCCTAACAAACTACTTAAGATCAACTTTTTCATGTGATGTAGTCAACTTTCCCTTTTCTGATCATGATGGTGTATTTCTCACTTTTGAAAATTCTTTTGTTACTCATAATACATCTCATAAGTCCAAATTAGCTGTAACAAGACCTGTAGATGACACAAAATTGTTTAATTTTAGATCCCAGCTTAGTTCCTTCAATTGGTTTGATATGTTTGCTAAAACAGAACATTTGTCAGCTGATTGTGTTTTTGAGAAATTTTTTTCAATATTCAGTACTTTGTTTGAAATGACTATTCCGCAAAGAAAATGTAAAATTAAAGTGACCGCCAGTGAATCTAAAATCAAAAAGAGAAATAAAGAGTGGTTTACTCCCGAATTTAAAGAATAAAGTTATGTTGTTTTTCGATCTAAATAAAAAGATTAATACTCAGCAATCCAATTTTTTCTTTACAAAAGCTAAGAAAAAGTATAGGGCAGCTGTTATTGAAGCAAAAAAAAAAAAGCAACAACATAACACTGTAAGTATCGAGGCATCAAAAAATAAATGTAAAAAAGCTTGGAATATAATAAACTCAGTCGCCATAAATAACAAACCAAAAGAGGTAGCTGTCTCAGCAAATGATTTTAACAATTTTTGTATACAGTCAGTTAGGGATATTCAGAAAAAAATCATTAAACCCGCGGAAATTACTGCTCAAATGATGGAAAATTGTAATTTGGGGTTTAGGCATGACATACATAATTTTGTGTTCTCTGAAGTGATGCAGCAGGAGGTTTTAAATATTGTAAATAAGTTTAAGTCTTCGAACAGTGCCGATATATACAGCATATCCTGTAAGATATTGAAAAATGTTATTGAATGCATTGTCGGCCCTCTAACTTATGTTATAAATAAGTGTCTGACACAGGGAATTTTCCCCAATGTACCAAAGTTATGTAGAGTTGTTCCTGTGTATAAGAATGGAGATGGAAAATGTCCATGTAGTTACCGCCCCATATCCCTCATGCCTGTTTTTTCTAAAGTATTAGAAACTGTTATGTATAACCAAATGAGTAACTTTCTAGATAATAATTCTGTTATTTCCAATGAGCAATTTGGTTTTAGGAAAAATAGATCGACCACTCATGCCATTGATTCGCTCATTTAAAAAGTTCTCCAGGTATTCGAAGATAAGGAGTTTGCTCTGGTCACTTGTGTGAACCACAAGTTACTTCTGCATAACTTAGAGATTTTAGGTTTTCAAAACAGTGGCTTGGGTATTCTTAGGTCTTTTTTGAAGCACCGTAAACAGATTCTTTGTATTAATGAAGATAGATCCAATGTAGCTGATGTCCTGTGTGGTGTGCGTCAGGGCTTGGTGCTTGGCCCACTGCTTTTTCTGATTATGATTAATGATTTACCATCTAATGTAAGTTCCCATTCAATCTTATATGCTGACGATACAACCTTTATCAACAATGACCCTAACATTGAATTGTTACACAATATAACAGAAAGTACCATCAGTGAAGCATCTAAATGGTTCAGAGCAAACGGTTTTTTATTAAATGAAAATAAAACACAGTTCATGATTTTCAGCTTAAGAGATACCTTATTTCTGATTGTTTCAAATAATGTTAAATTTCTTGGTGTATATTTAGATAGTAGACATAATTGGAATTACCATATTATCTACACATATGCTACGCTTTCTAGAGTAATCTATTTTTTGACAAGGTTAAAAGGTTGTGTATCAGATCACCATATTAGATCAGCATATTTTACCTTCTTTCAGAGTATTATTTCTTATGGTTTATTATTATGGGGAAACTGTAGCTATGTAGCTGATATTATTCTACTGCAAAAAAAGTTGTAAGAATTATCATTGATTCTGGTAGACTAGATTCCTGCAAGTTATTGTTTGTGAAACTTTAAGTTATGACTGTTGTTAATCTCTCTATATATACTGTTGTTCTACATACCATGAACAATTTACCAGACCAGCAATTAAGAGAAAATATACATTCGTATAACACGAGAAACAGGAAACACATTAATGTACCTTTTCAACGTTTAACTAAGTCTTTAAAAACCTATCATGCAATAGGTTCCAAATGTTGCAATAAATTTTCTCTTTGTAAATTCGATTGTCATTTCATTTCATTTATTGAGCATCCATTTTATCATATACAATGATATAGGAGTTGTCATGTTACATTATATGAGTTTGTAATTATACAGTTAATTAATAACATAGACCTACGGTGGTAAAACATATGTAAATATATATCTCATGCAGTGTATAGTAGATAATAACGAAACAAACAATAATTAATTGTTTGTAGTGCATACTATTTCATACTTTTTTTCAGATATGATTTATCATTATCATTGACCACTCTAGTAGAGAATAACAGAACAAACAATAATTAATTAACTATAGTGTGTACAGGCAGACTATTTTCATACATTTGATCAAATATGAATTATCATTATCATTGACTACTATGTCACTATGTTCTGAAAATCCATGTACTCTGTCCTATTGGAAAGATCAAGCCAAAACTGTATGAGTGGCTGGTCGAGCATCCTTTTTATTCCGTTGATGAATTTCTTGATTGCAGTCAAAAACAAATAATATTATAAACTTTGGCTGCTCCCAGTGTACTATATTAATTATTTCATTAGCAGTTCTAGTTACCTATTTGTTAGTAGCTAGTACTAATATTAATTATTTCATTAGTAGTTCTAGTTACCTATTTGTTAGTAGCTAATAATAAGCATTAATCTGTTTTTCTATGCACAGTTGCAAAGGGCGGTTATTATAATCTGATGTAATATTTCTTTGTATATAATACGTTTTCCTGTCTTGGTATTCTGTATTCTGACTTTTTCCTGTATTTTGTACTGGTACATTTTGATTGATTTGGTTGTACGACCTCACTTTATAGGGTGATACAGCCAATAATTGATCGATTAACAATTTGAGTTTACATTTATATTATTTATAGAACATGTACTTGAAGGAGTAAGTTGATAACAACACATATCACAAAGAAAAGTTTCCTGTAAATAATGACATACATACAATTAACCTTGAAATGCTTATTCCCTACATTTTCTGAATTTCAGTTACAGTGGTCAGAAATTACCAATAGTTGATCATACAGTTCCACAAAATGCCCATAGTCCAGTAGTTGATCAATATGCAAAAATAAAATCATCTGACATTAAATTGATAATTACATCTGGGAACTTAATTTTAACACACTTACATGAATGATTAACATACAGAATAGTTTTTTCAGTGAAATAAAACAGTATAACATAGTAGCCTACACACAACAATAAACTATACACAAGTCTGCTCAGTTTCATTCCAGTTTTCCAATATCAACAGGATGTTGAAACCTGTAACACAGCCTGCCTCCTGTAGAGATAATAGAGGGTTCTGGAAGTATTGCTAAAATCTGTGAAGAGTGAACAGTGCTTATATCATCTTCATCAGTCTTAAGCAGTGTATTTCTTTCATCACAGCTTTGCAAACCCATTACCTCAATGTCCTCTTCTGTAGTAACTCTTTGAACAGTGCACAGAAATTTATACTTATTATTCTTTTGGCCTGGAAAATCTCCTTCTTTGAATGCAGGCCTTCCAATGTCATGTCTCTTCTCACTGGCAGCAAAGTTTTTATTACCGTCAAACTCATTTTCTGATGTGTCTTCATGAGGACTCCATTCATCACTGATGGATTCTGACTCTGAACTGTCTTTTCTTACAGGTTTCTTTTTTGGTTGTTTTTCCTTCTCAGCCTCTGGAAACAGTATCCTTCCTTTTTCTTTTTTTTCTCATTCGTCTTTTTTGCCATTTTACCTTGTTCTATTCTAGCTCATTTGGCAGCTTCTGTGTTGGCTTTTAGTTCTTCCTTTGATTTGTTCCAGTCTAGCCACTGTTTGTATGTTGTTGCATATGGCATGTACTCTCTTTTCCTTCCAGCTTTTACAGGGGATTCAGTAGGCCAAGTAATATGATTAGCATAATGTGAACTGATTCTGTTTTTCTGAGATGATTGGGATGAATGGCGTTTTGGAGTGTCTGCTTCAGGGTTGACTGAAAGTGAAGAGGACTGAGGAGGATCTGAACTGTCATTTTCTTGTACTGAATCTTGATCTCCTGACTTTTCATTATGACATGTGGATGATTCATCTTCTGAGTCAGAAGATATTTTGCTGTTAGTACACATTTGAGGATCTCCTGCTGGATTTTCTGATGTGGGGATGGATTGTTCTGTTCTACATAAATGCAGAGATGGAATGTTAGCATCTGTAGTTTCATTTGTTGAAGGTGATTTACAAGCAGCACGAATTTAATGCCAAACCTGAAACAGTTCTTCTGCTCCTGGATCACCTTCCCATCCATTTTTCTCTGCTGCACGGAATTCTTCTGCTCTACCTCTCTTCATTAAGGATTAAAAATGCAAAAGATGTTCAACACCAAATGATGATGGTTTTATTGCATTACCACATGTTTTAACAGGGGCACAATGTCTAGATTTGCTGGACGTACGTCAGTCGGAGTGGCCGAGCGGTTCTAGGCGCTTCAGTCTGGAACCGCGCGACCTCTACGGTCACAGGTTCGAATCCTGCCTCGGGCATGGATGTGTGTGATGTCCTTAGGTTAGTTAGGTTTAAGTAGTTCTAAGTTCTAGGGGACTGATGACCTCAGATGTTAGTCCCATAGTGCTCAGAGCCATTTTTGCTGGACGTACATCTAGCATAGTCCATTGCATCAGGATCATAAGGGAAAAGACCACACTTCCTGAAACCATTTTTCACTGTTTCAGGAGTAGCCTTTTCATTGAAAACAGTCTGAAGCAATGGGCTAAATACAGTTTTTGTTACAACTCTGTTACCAGTTTAGTGTTTCCAATTATATACAGCATCTCTCCAACCAGATTTCAGGGGACGGAATATTGCCACATCAGCTGGTTGAAGCACATGAGTCGCATTTGGATACAAAGCAAACTGTATTATCCCATTGTTGGCACAAAACTTAGCAACTTTATGTGATGTATGAGATTTGTGCCCATCTACCAATAAAATAACAGTAAATTTGACTCTCTATTTCTTCAGCCATGGAAGGAAAATGTTGGCAATGTATTCAAAGTACGGGGCCCCTGTCATCCAGCCTTTTTTTTGACCACATAATGCCTCATTCACTGTTCAAATTCTCGGATATGTCCCTTGAAATTTTCTGTAGTGGAAATACGACCATTGGGGGTACAGTGTCTGCAGCAGCATTGAAATTTGCCGTTACAGTAATGGCCTCCTTTTCACTTTTGATTTCATACAGATTGTCAAAAGAAATTGGACCCAGAACTTTCCCAGTTTTAGGGCATGTTTCAAATCCTGTTTCATCTGCATTATAAATTCTTTCTGGTTCATTTAAAATGTCCAAATTATTACCCTGTTGAAGATGCTGATGAAGTTCATCGAACCACTGCCTGATATTTTCCTCAGTAACAGCTGCTCTTGCAGTATTTATGCTCTCAGCATGCCGTTCTGATTGCATTTCATGAATGACTTAAACCATTTTTCACCAGGCCTTCCATCTTTGAATGGTGTAGGTCTTCCATCTGCCAAAACAATGTCACTCACAGTTTCAACCAATAAATTCTCTTCAGCCTCTGTCAAAACTGAACTTGGTCCCATCTTACACTGCATAGGTACTTTTCCTTTAATTTTATTACTTAGTGCACTAAATGAAATACCAAAATGTTTTGCAGCTTTCCTCATACTACTGCCACCCGCTTGAACTGCTTCTACTGCACATTTTAAGTCTTCCTCAGAATACTTAAAAAATTCTTTTTCCGACTTATCTTCTTTTGAAACCATTTATTAATTCAGTCTGCAGATTTCACTCCTGTAAATAGAGGGATGAAATTAATGACTAATAAAAATTTTATCTGTATGCCTCAATACTTGTTGGTTGATCATATGTAAACTAGTAGATGATGACCCCGATCATCCCATCAGTATGGGACAGAAGAAAGGAATGCCTACTTGGTCCATCGTTAAAAGCAACTCTTTGTGAGAACATTCTAAAAAGGACCAGTAATTGATCATTATGACCAACTACTGGAAAACATGCTTTCATGCACTCCAGTAGTTGATACCCCCCCCCCCCCCCCCTTATAAACGACTGAAGCAATAATTTACACTTCCTTTATGATAAATGATACAATCAATCACTCATAATGAGTTATCTGTTAACACAATTCATCATATTTCAGTATTTAGTACTTGTGTCAATAAATATCTTTATCACTGTAACCTACGTTACAATTAGTATAGACGCTCTGACACCCCACCTCTTAACACAGCACAAAAGGAAAGATTTTCTCGAAGCTATCAGTTCCCTCCAATTGCCGAAACAATAGAAGAAACAAGTTTGCCAACATATGTTCTTTAAACATTTTTAAAAGTGTCAGTGCTGCCAACTCTTATAATTTAAAGATTAGAATGAAACTGATCAACTACTGGGTGGTGATCAACTACTGGCTGGGGCACACTATATTGTATCTCCTGTCTATTGACTATTTATAAAACTATTCTAATATTGTACTTATAACTCCTGCATATAATTTTTTTAATTTTGTAATTTGACGTTGTCTATTGCTTCTGTAAGCGTGACGACAGTAAAACCTTATTATTATTATTTATTATTATTATTATCACATACAGCGAAAGTGAGGCCACTTTGCCGCCAATCGAGAGTCGTCACCGAAGTTGCACGTGAATACACCCAAATTCCTGTGACACCACTTTTAAGCCCGGTCCACACGCAACGATCTGTCTGCGCAGACATCGGCGCAGATGTCTGTACATGCAAAAGATCGCTGCAAATGTGGTGTGTTCACACGACACAGACCCCAATCTACTACTCGCCCGCCATCTGTCGGTGTAGAAAAGAAATCAGTAACAAGCGACTACGCTCCCCGTAAACGTCAAAAATTTAATTCACTTATTTTGAAATATAGAGATGGAGGAAGTTCTGTTGTGGTCTGTGTTCGCAACTTGTGTTGCAAAAAACATTCAGACCAACCGCAGGAAACAGAGAAAGCGGTCAAAATGGTGTAGACAGTGGCTGCTAAAGCGAAAGCAGTTTTCTCACGTAAATTTACTGCGGGAGTTGCAGGGCGAACCTAACGACTGGCGAAATTATTTTCGGATGGATGTCGAAACTTATAATTATCTCTTAAAGCTTGTAGCCCCTCATATTATGAGAAAAAATACTTGTATAGAGAAGGGCAATTTCTCCTCATGAACGGCTGGCGGTAACATTAAGATTCCTAACAACAGGAAGGAGCTACAAGGATTTGGAATTTTCAACTGCAATATCGAAACAAGAGTTGAGTGAAATAATACCCGCAATTCTTCAATTAGAGCATTGTATGCTGCTGTCTTTTTGTCTCAGTCACTATATTCTTTACTTTAATCTTCCACAAACATGGGTGATTTCTATATATTTCAATGAATTCACTAACAAACTCTCGAGAACACTGACGAGTATCAGCCATTTTAATGCCCTGTGGGCACAAATACAAACACTAGACTGAACAAACAGCTGTTTCGCGCCAGATTTGCGGCGATCTCCTGTCCACACGCTCCAACTTGTCTGCACAGATGTGGTTTGAACCCACAGATTTGAGAGGTTTCGCTCAAACCTCCAACTCCAACTTCCAGGTTTGCACACACCTCAGGTTGGTGTAAATCTTCTGTCCACACGCAACGATAATAATTTTACTTCCTGGAGATTTTTCCACTCATAATATCGGCGATATCAGCCAGCGATTTTACTGCAACCAAGCAATGAAAAAAATCATAATGGTGTCGTTGGACAGTTGTCACTACTGTAGTAGAATAATTTAGTGAACAATTGAATCATGAATGTAATGTTTTGTGAATGAGCCCACTGTGTTTTGTGTACAGTGACATTATTGAACAATAAAACATCCACGAAGAATGACATGAAGCAGCACTAGACGTGAGCTCTCAGTGAATGTTTTGGTAATATCGTAATGCGGTGGAGGTATTGTATCTGAGTTCTGCAAGTGATCTGATATCGTAAAGCGGTCCCGGTATTGTATGTGAGTTCTGCAAGTGATTTGTTACGAAATGGCAGCGTTGTTGAAGAAGCGGGCACTTGCTGAATACAGCCAGGTTATACAGGTAACTACAATATTTTTATAATCATAACTTCGCGATAGTGTTAGTAAAATTGGATACTTCACCGTTGATGATGAGCTGAGACTGACAAAACGATGACAAAGAATGTAAGGGTTATAATCCTACAAATTTTTTTGTATGGTACACTCTTAAGCGCCTGCCGAAAATAATCGTGGGCCTCGTCATTAACATGTTCGTTACTGTTGAGACAAATTAATAGCACGGTCTTTGTAACTTCATTTACTTATTTATTTTTGATCCAACATCAAGTGGATCAAAAAAAATTGTGCCAGTGTTCTGAATAAGTCGCAGCTTTAATTACTAGAGTTACATATTATTATCTACGCAATTTTTTCCAAATTTAGTTGAGAGAACAATGTTACATATATGGACAATACATAAAAACAATTTGCTATTGCAATATGTAGATGAAGTAGTTTACAGTTTATGACACAGCCTAAGATCTGAGATTCGTATATTTTTAGAAACAGGGTCTTCCATCATATGAGTGTATTAAATCTGGAAACTCCTCTATTGAATATGTAGGATTGTTTAGGAGCCATAATTTTAATTTCTTTTTTAGTTCTGTAATGGGCAATTTGGAGATATTAAGGTGGAAGCAATTCAGTAGTTTTATGCTTGCACATAGTTCTGCCCTAAAGCTGGGCACTATTTCAGTTCTTCTGCTAAGAGAATTTGCTGGGGGTTATCTGCATAAAATTTCTTCATTTTCATGTGAAATATCTCACCAGTTAAATATATCGTCATTGTTTTTGAACTACTACCAGCCCAAGCCATCCAATTAAAGTAGGCACTAGTGAGGCACATTGTCTCATTATACCTGCTCTGTATGGAGACTCAGTGTAAATTTTCAGACATTCAACTTGTTTCTAAGCAGCAACTACTGAAAACATTGTTGGATGTCTGATTTGTAGTAGACTCATTAGCATTTTTATATCCTTTTGTCTTTTGCCAATGTGGATCGTAAGGAGCAACTGAGATTAGCTCTTAGTTTTCTGAGTGTGTAGGTGGTGGGTTTTTCATTTGCAAAATGAGTTTTTCATAACCTAATTTGGATGCACTGTAGTGTTAATATTTCAAAGTATCCAGTATCAGGACCGGCTGTGTCTTTTAGTCACCAGATACATGTGTCACATGCAGTAATTACATCAAATAGAGCACACAGTTAATACAAATTCTGATAGTATGTTTATTATCCAAACACGTGAGTATAGATTTAGCCAGGCTGCCTCACAGAATTTCCTTTAGTGATCCTAGCATTATATCCAGTAAACACTTACGATTTCCCAGACTCTGGAGTATATCTAAAATTACACCACAAATACTGCCAAGAAGTTTGAATAGAACCCAGAATTGCATCTTGCCAGTCAGCAAATCCAGCCACTGGACTGCACAAGACATTGCAAATGCTGTGGCATTATAAATTTTCTGTTATGCCTTCAGAACATTGACAGTAAAAAATTACAGAAGTTATTTAATAGTGTCTGTTTTTTCCGACACATGTCTGAAAGAACAGACACCATTATTCGATCCAGCAGCCAGCAAGATGGCCAATGCTCTCTCCAGCACAGATGCACACCAGGCCCAAACTCTTACGGCAATCGGCAAAACACCACAAGTAACGAGGATAATGGGCCAGGGCACTACATTTGTAGTGTGTGGATAAGTTGAGAATTTGGGTCTGATGGGAGGTGTGCTAGGGTATTCTGTGCAGTTGCAATGAGCACTGATTTTGCCTATGTTCTTTATTTATTAACTCATATCTAAGATTAGTGAATTTTTATGCCAATTGTCATTATATTGGTTTTGTAGTTTCATTTTGATATTGTGCACAAATTTTTAGAACACATAGTGTGTATAAATGTCAGTAATGGAGTACAGGTTGGGAAGCGTAGATGACTTGTCACGAGCTGGAGCTTTTGGCACAGGAACAATAGCAACAGAAATCTACTGTAAGTGAAATTCAGGAAGTGTACCCCTTTTACATTTTTTCAGAATACTATTTTGGGATGAAAACCATAAACAAAAGTAAGGAAAGACAACCTGAGCTTACTGACGGGTGTCACATAGACTGACATAACAGCCCAAAAATTTGCATTAGTTTTTCAGGATTTTCCTGTTTTTCCTGATCAAAGTAGAACATACACTCTCTCTCTGACATAAAAACGTTAATACTTCAGATTCTTATTTTCATAAGTGTACGGAAGTTGAAGATGTGATTTCTCCACAAAGTGCTTTATCACATTGAGAGAGTGGATGGTGTGTAGAAATTGGAAGAAGTACTGATATTTATTGAATGTCCTGTTAAGCACAAGAAGTTGTAGGCTGCAATATTCATGTGCACTTTATACATATTTCTCGGCCTTCCAATTTATATTTGATGCACTTTTTGTACGTGATTGCAGTCTTTCTTGGCATATTCCACTGATGAATTATTCTCGGGTTATCAGCCGAGTGGTGGTGTTGTTTTGTTGCAACGTTTCAATAAGTTTCGTACCCATCATCTTCTGGCGAAGATGATAGGTACCAAACTCGTTGAAACATAGCGACAAGACGACGCCACCACTTGGCTGATAACTGCTTCTGGCGAAGACGCTGGGTACCAAACTCATGGAAACGCTGAGACAAGACGACGCCACCGCTCGGCTGATAACCCGAGAAGAATTCATCACTTTTTGTACTGCTACACATACTCAAGCTTCGTCCATGTAATATCATTGTGGTGTCATCATTTAACAAACAGTAAGTACATAAACCATATCGAGATGGGGTGGCTTGTGGTACGGATACAGATAACTGTATCATGGGTGCACTCACAATGGAGGAGTATGTATGGAGAGGCCAGACTAACCCATTGTTCCTGAAGAGGAGCAGCAGCCTTTTCATCAGGAGTAACAGTCTAGATGACTTGACTGATCTGGCCATGTAACGTTAGCTAACATAGCCATAATGTGCTGGTGCTGCGACTGTATGAAAACAAGGGGAAACTACAGCCATTATTTTTTCCGGTTAGGTTGTGCAGTCCAGCTGTATGGCTTAATGGAGATGGCAACCTCCTGAGTAAAATATTTCAGAGATAACATAGTCTGTAATTTGAATATCCAGCTGGGGACTACTCAGGAGGACTTTGTCATCAAGAAAAACAAAACTAGCATTCTATGGGGCGGGTTGTGGAATGTTATATCTCTTAATCCTATACTTAGGTTAGAGAATATAAAAAGGAAATGGATAGGCTGAAGTTGAACATAGTAGAAATTAGTGAAATATGGTGGCAGGAAGAACATGACTTCTGGCCATGTCAGTATTGGTTTATCAACATAAATAGGGTTAATGCAGGAGTATGCATAATAATAAATAAGATAATGGAAATTCAGGTACCCTACTATCAACAGCATGCTGAATATATTATTATAGCAACGATAGACACAAAACCAGCACCCAGCACAATTGTGCAAGTTTATATGCCACTAGTTTACACGATGGAGAGATTGAAAGATTATACAGTGAGATAAAGAAAAGTATTCAGGTAGTTAAGGGAGATGACAATGTAATTGTGATGGGGAACTGGAATTCAGTAGTAGGAAGAGTAAGAGAAGGAAAAATAGGAGGAGAACATGGACTAGGAAAAAATTATGAAAAAGGAAGCTGCTTGGTAGAATTTTGCAGAGAGAATAGTGTAATCATCACTAACATATCACCGAGCGAGGTGGCACAGTAATAAGCCCACTAGAGTTGTATTCGGGAGGACAATGGTTCAAACCTGCATCCAGCCGTGCTGATTTAGGTTTTCTGTGATTTTACTAAATCGCTTCAGGCAAATGCCGGAATGGTTCCTCTGAAAGGTCATGGCCAGCTTCCTTCCCCATTCTCCCTAATCCGATGGGACCAATGACGTCACTGTTTGGTCTCTTCCTCCACATCAACCTACCAGCTAACACATCATTTAAGAATCAGTGAAGAAGGTTGTATGCAAGGAAGAGACCTGCTGACACTGAAAGATTTCATACTTTCTGTGTTACAATAAGACCAAGACATTTCCGGGGGCACATGTGGAATCTGATCACAATTAATTGTTTATGAAATTCAGATTAAAAACAAAAAAATGTAAAAAGCTGTAAAGATTAAGGCAAAGGGATCTGGATAAATCGAAGAAACCAGAAGTTTCTGAGAGTTTTAGAGTGAGTATTCGACAACATTGGACTGAAATGGGGGAAAAGAATACAGTAGAAGACAAATGAGTTGCTGTGAGAGATAAAATAGGGAAGGCAGTAGAAGATCACAGAGGTAAAAATGCAAGGCCTAGTAAAAATCTGTGGCAAACACAGTACATACTGAATTTGGTTGTTGAGATGCAAAATAATAATTAAAAAAAAAAACTTACAGCAAATGAAGGAGTCAAAAGGAAATATAGATGTCAAAGAAATGAGACTGACAGATAATGCAGAATGGCCATGCAGGAATGGCAAGAGCACAAATACAAGGCTGTAGAATTATGCATGGCTACAGGAAAGATGGATGCCACCAATAGGAAAATTAAAGAGGTCTTCGGAGAAAAGAAAAGCAAGCCAGTACTGATCAAAGATTGGAAAGCTGAAAGATGGGACGAACATACAGATTCCCTATAAGGGAAACAAGCTTGAGGACAATATTACAGAAGGAGAGGGGAAAATGGGTGAAATTGAGATGAAAGATATATTACTGCGAGAAGAATTTGACAGAGTGCTAAAAAACATAAGTAGAAAAAAGGCCATTATAGTAGAAGACATTCTGTAAGAACTACTAATAGCCTTGGCAGTGCCAGTCATTACAAAGCTGTTCCACCTGGTGAGCAAGATACATGACTGAGGGAAAAGAACATAATAATTCCAAAATTGATAGAAGCTGATTTCGAGGAATCAAGCAAAATTTGTGATTGGATTGAGGAGCTTTTTGGTAGGTAGTACGCAGCAAATTATCTCGGATGGAGAGTCATTGACATATGTAGACGTAACTTCGAGTGTGCCCACGAAAGTGTGTTGGGTCCCTTGCTGTTCATCTTAATGACCTTTTGGAAAGTATTAATTGTAACCTCAGACTTTCTGCAGATGATGCAGTTATCTTTGATGAATTACAGTCTGAAAGAAGATCCAGAAATATTCAATAAGTTTTCAAAGTGGTGCAAAGATTGACAACTTGCTTTAAATGTTCAGAAATATAAATTTGTGACTTCACAGAATGAAAAGACTTAGTGTACTATGACTATAATACCAATGAGTCATTGTTCTAAATGGTCGACTCATACAAGTAGCTGTGTGTAAACTGAACTGTCAGACTCTGTTATAGATAGACGTGAGCTATCCTGAGAAAGTCTACTTACAAAGCTTCAAGAACTGGCTTTAAATGACAACTAGGAATATACTACAAACCCATACGTATTGCTCCCCTAAGGATCACGAGGATAAGATTAAATTAGTTACAGCTTGCACAGAGGCATTTAAACATTCTTCCACCACTCTGCACCCGAATGGAATGGGAAAAAACCTTGATAATTGGTACTGCGGGGTGTTTCACGCACTTCACTCCAGTTTGCAGAGTATGGATGTAGATGTAGATCACTTTGGATTCTGGAGAAATGCAGGAACATATGAAGCAATACTGTTCCAGTGCCTTAGCTTATAAGACATGTTAAAGAAAGGCAATCCTACATTTATAGTATTCGTAGATTTAGAGAAAGTTTTTCGCAATGCTGCCTGCCTCCATAGCGAGTTATCAGTGCAGTTGAACGCCATTCAGAGGACATGGGCTTGATTCCCTGTACTGCCAGAGATTTTTCCTTGGTGGGAGGACTGGGGCACTCAGCTTCAATGCCAGTTGAGGAGCTACTGGACCAAGTAGTATCAGCTCCAGGTCATGAAATCTGACAGTGACCGGGAGAGTGGTGTGCTGATCCCATGCTCCTCCATACAACATCTAGGTGATGCCTTTGGCAAAGGAAGACCTCGGTAGTAATTCAGTACTGATGAGCTATACGGGGCCTGTGGATGGAGGTTCTCCCCTCCCCACACTGATGATTGGACTACACGCTTTGTCATTTTGAAGGTAGCGGGGATAAAATAAAAGAATGAAAGGTTATTTATGACCTGTACAGAAATCAGAATGCACTTATAAGGGTTGAAGACGTGAAATGGAAGTAGTGATTGAGAAGGGAGTGGTACAGGTTTGTGGCCTGTACAGTGAGCAAGCTGCGAAGGAATCAAAGAAGAAATTTGAAAAGGAAATTGAAGTTCAGGGAAAAGAAATGAAAATATTAAGATTTGTCAAAGCATTTCTGAAGAAGAGATATTTGTTAACATCTAGTGCAAATTCAAGTGTTAGGAAGTGTTTTCTGAAGATACTTTTCTGGAATGTTGCATTGTACAGAAGTGAAATGTGATGAATAGCAGCATGTAAAATGTGATACTGTAAAAGAATGCTGAAGAGTAGATGGGTAGATCAAATAACTAATGAGGAATAGGCGTGCACAGGAAAGACTAGTGTGGTGAGCTGCATCAACCCAGTCTTTACCCTTAAGACCACAACCACATTCAGAGCAGCTAACGTACACATAAACTAGATAGTTACCATATATTACTGTAGTCATGAAGGGAAGGGGCATAGACCGAATATTCAGGATGAATGTGACCATCCCGATTAAGATTTTTTTGTAGTTTCTGGGAATAGCGTCAGGTCAATACTAGGATGGTTCCTTAAATGAACTGTGGTCAGTTCCAACACCTTACGCCTCCAACTGAACTAGTTCTCTGGCTTTAATGAGACTGTCATCAATGAAACATTTTTCTTCTGTTCTCAATGTCCTATAACCTGCAGTATTGGCTCATTGTATTAAAAAAAAAAAAACACATAGAAAATGGAACCAAGGAATCGCTTCTATGTGCTGAGCTAAATGACTAAAAGAAAAAATCTGCCACCTCTGACAGTTGTAGTGTTGTTGAAGAATTGGAAAGTGAAATTTCAAGTCAGTTTGTTTATTCTCTGTTCACAGACATTGACTTTAGTACAACTAGCAATACAGTATTTTCTGTAGTTTTCCATGTGGAGTTTATAAAATTATCCATGCAGACTGCTTACTGAATAGCTGCTCTGTTTACTATTGCGCTATCTTCGATGAAAACTATCCTTATTGGACTGACTCTCACACCTAGAAAATATTGCACAAACAAGAGATAATCAGCATATTTAAATTTTTGAACACATTTCCTTTCAGATTCTAAAAGTCGATATATTTTGTGTGTTCTGTTCAATACAGTTCTAAGCAGACCAAGTACTTCAAAGGCTTTTTAAATGACTATGCACTATCACATACAGGTAATTTTGAAAGGCTGGTAAATGTGTCCTTTCTTGCCAGGGAGAACTTGAATATTCCAGAGAAATGTAGCATTTGAATTGCTTCATGTAGATTTTGCACCTCATATCTTGAAGCAATGCCAGAAATTATTGAGATTGTCTGGAGGTGAACTTCCTCTTGTTACGCTCTAAATTATGTATTTAGGTGCCACACATTTGGCAACAGAGAGAACAGAATATGAGAGGTAATCATAAAGTTCAAATTATCATAAAAAATCACGTAATTAACTTTTACTTTGCTTACAGGTGCAAGTATACACGTTGAAAATCCTGTGCCACAGCACCATAGCGTGTTCCAAAAAGGGGGGAAGGGTGTGAAGTCCATTGATGAAGTGGATATGGGATGTGCCTTCTTGCTCTGGCCCTCTAGCACTGGTCTTTGGTATTTGGGTGTGGGTATTTTAGACTAGCAGGACTGCAGATGTGTGTACTACACACACAGAGAAGTTAATTGCATAGCTTTGTTTTTTCAGGTGATAATTAAAACTCTATGACTACACCTTGTACATTCCATTAAGAAGAGGATTATAGTAGCGCATACTGTTTCCTCACAATTCCTTGTGCCATTTGTGAAACACAAATTATGTTATTTATAACATGAGGAGTAAAGGTAACAACTCATCATGTAGCTGGGGCATGAGTAAAGGTAACAACTCATCATGTAGCTGGGGCATTGATTAGTTGACAGGGACATAAACAAGACTGGAAACATTGCTGATCTTTCAATCTCTACTTTTAGGATTGTCTAGAGAAGAAAAAAGTTTGGAGTGCTGCAGATGTAAAGAGAGAAATGTTGATGTGTGGTGGTACCTTCCATCCTATTATTTCTGTCCATAGTTGTCTTGTCATATATGCTATTAGCATAACTTTGTGCTATTAACCAATTGGTGAAAGATGAGGAGATATAAATTTTAAGGGAGACTAAAAAAAGTTCGACAGTGAGATTTCATTTCTGAAGATATTTTATTTGCTTACCTTTGTCAATAGTTTAAATGAATTTCAGTTTGAAATAGTGACTGCAGAAAATATCACCAAAACCACTGGAACTTTAGCCAAAGGAATTCATTTACTTGTTTTATACGATCATGACCAGAAAAAATGAAACCGGATCATCCTTCGCTGTGATATGACTACTATGTAATGATGATGAGCTGTCCCCCACTGATCACCATATGAAGACTGATCACATTTTTTATTACCTCGTGTTTTTAGGAGCAGCCAAAACCATTAAAAAAATTACGACTAGCAAAGAAGATTACTCCAGGAAGTTCTGCAGCTGCCTATGTTGGTTTGTTGGAGAAGAGTAAAACCAGTAATGATGCATTGCAGATTTTATTGAGAATATCTGACTCCCAGAAGTTTCAGGTAAGTGATTATACTTCATACAAATTTGAAAAAAAAAATTAAAAAAGTGGAGTCATAAAGTTTCCTTTTTACAGTGACAGCTCTGAATTTTGCTGATTGGTTAGAATTTGTAGATGTACTCAAATAGTCTGTATGAAGCCTTTTCACCATAGCAAAATTGTAATTTAAGAAATATATGACTGCTGTAAAGTCACAAAAAGAAAGTGGCGGAATTTAGTTGCAATGGTGAGGAGACTGGAAGCTTGAGACCTACTTATACTTAGTTGTTTTGTTAATAAAAGGTCATTGGGCAGTATGATGAGTGATTTTGCTTGTATCAAAATATGTGACATAAATGGCCGCATCTTTTGACTGCTCTGCCTAACTATCTTACATTTGTTGCTCTGCTAAGGAACAATTGACCTTAGTATGCGACATAAATTTTAGCTTCACTCATCTACCCATTCCTCAGAAAAAGAGGTCTTCACAGACTGACAGATGAGAAGACAGACGGATAACAAATGACCAAATTTTTTTTTTTGTTTTCACGTGTTGTAATTACAAATCAACAATTTTTGGATTGTTTCTGTGTTTGTATTGTGAAACCATGCTTTTTGCCAAATTTCACAATTCTAGTGGAAAGGAAAGTACCTTATAGTTTTTGATGAGTGAGTGTGCAAATATTAAAAATACGTGATATAATTGACTGTTATCTTTTGTTTGCATTGACTTAGAAGCTTCAGTGTTTAACTGCGACAAGGAACATAGACCTTAATATGTTACATAAATTTCAACTTGATGTTTCTACCCATTCTGAGAAAAAGGGTTTTTAAGAGACAGACAGACAGACACATAGAGAACAGAGTGATCCTACAAGGGTTTCATTTCTACTGACTGAGGTACGGAACCCTAAAAAGTGAGCCATGATCAGAAAATTCTCAAATCCACCACTCCCATGGATATAGTTATCTTTTGGTTGTTGGTTTGTCCAAGATTACAGGCCTGTCATTTCATTTTATGTTTGAGATGATATTTAAATTTGTAAACAATTAACAAAACATCTTGTAATCTGTTATCCAATACAAAAATAAAGACATTTTGCTCCACTTTCATCTGGCATAGTGTGTGGCCACAGTACTATTTAATAAAAATCAAATTACCAGAATTGCAAACTATCTCTACACACTCCAGAGATGTCCACCTTCAGCTGAAGCAACTCCTTTTTTTGTAGTGGTTTGTACCGTCTCTCCTGTGGTATCAGAAATGTCCGACATCATGATTACTAAGTGTATTATGAATAAAATTAATATCTCTGTAATTTGCAAAGATATTGAATGCAAATTTTCTGTATGATACTGTTGATCAAAATAGTACTCGGGGCTCCTCACAGATGTACGTGTGTTTACGTAAAAATCATCTAAACTAAGAATAAAATTGTAAAACAGATGTATCTATCTTCGAACATACGTTAATCTCTAAGTTAGATGGATTCATATAGGGTTTTCACTGGTAACTTCAGTGTAGCTTGGGGCAATGTATAGCCTTTGCTTTGTCAAAACTAGATCACAGTAAAAAAGATATTGTAATTTAAAGTTTTACTAAAATTTTCTTATGTCTCTGTTAAAACACGCTAATCTCCAAAACTACTAGACAAATTTTCATGGTTTTTCGAAAGTAACTAGAGTGTAGCTTTGGGCACCATATGGGCTTTATTTCATCAAAATCAGATCACGAAAAAAAAGAAAGCCATACATGTTATAAAAATGTATGTGTGCATATTTGTATGTATGTATGTATGTTCCACGTGTCCTCCAAAACTACTGAACTGACTTCAACAAGAATTGATGTGCATATCATGTACTATCTTGAAAGAATTGCTGTGGAGGTAAGAACTACCTGCCTATTAGAGGGATGGGGGTGGAAAATAAATGTAGGCCAAGGCGCACAAATGACCAATATTGTATTCATCCAGTATTTGAGAACGAGTTACTTGCAACAAACTTTATATATAATTTCAAACCTTTACAAAACTTTTTCTCACCAACACACCCCACAAAATGAAGGTACAAAAGAAGTTGATCCCATACTACATTTTCCTGTTCATTTTCACATCAGGCATTACACTGAACATGAGGAGAACCAGCATTAGTGAGCTACCTAGAGGGACCACTACCAGTCATTTTGACCAGTGAAGATTTTTTTTCTTTGTTTTCAGTTTCACTTCTTATGTTATTTTCTATAGAAAGTATATTCAATTAAATACAAAAGATCGAAATAAAGAATACATTGTAAGTGCAAAAAAAACATAATTATACAAGTACATTTGTAATCTGTATGACTTGCACTCAGTCAAAGCCACAAACAGGTCATAAACCTATATTTGGTACAAAAAATAAAGAAAAATGGACACAAATTGCTGTAGTAATAATGAGAAAATAGCATTTTTTTTTTTCTCTCTCTGACAACTTTTCAACCATAGCCACCATCTTCATCAAAACACCTTGTACACATGTATTGAACTGAACACTTCCCGCACATGAACTACATATGAATTTCTTGCACACATTCACTGGCTGACTTTTTCTCCTGTTGGCTCTCTGTAGAGGATCCAGACATTGATTCTAGCGAGATCTAGGATGTTGAAAAACACGTGCATAGGCCATCTGTGGCAGCCAAACTTGGCAGTGTAAAGATGAGTCATTTGGTCCAGAATATGAGCTCTAAATTTAGTGGAATTTTAGCAGCTCTCACTTTCAGGGAGTTTCTTCTGTGTTTGTTTGTCTGCTGCAACTGACTGCTGCCTTGTTCTGCTTTGTGGGGCTGATATTCCATGTCATCTTTATAACCTTTGTCAACTGCATCATCCAACTCATGACATTCAAAAATATCTTACCCTTCAGAATATTCTTCTGGTAAACTATTCATGTAATTCGGTAATTCTTCATCTGAGAACAAAAACACTCTCGGGTCATAATAATGAGGAGAAGCGCTGAACTTCTGCTGAACACAACAGTGTACTGACAGTGAACAGTACTCTTCCACTAAATAAATTTAAATATAAAGAGAGAGAGGACGGGAACGAGATCACAACAATGAAATGAAATCAGCCAAGTGGCTGAAAAAATCCATTGTTGCACGTTTACAAGCATGACATGTAAAAAAATATATCATTCATCAGAATCACCGGCTGTAGTCCTTTAAGGTAAAAGTGTGTACAATTCATTCAGTTTTTGTAATAGCCATTTGTCTTTTACAGAAATTACAAACCGCCAAGGCCCATAAATTAAAATGTACACTATTTATTAAATGTTCAACAATACTCACAGGTCAGATTGATCGGTACGGTCCTTCTAGGTTAGTTTATTTCTTCTTTACCACTTACTGTATTCATGATACATTTCGCAGACAGTATTCATATATACCAGATGTCACCAAATGTTTTTCACAGTGGCCTAGGTAACTGACAAAATGACAAGTGTGGGCCGCACGAAGGTTCTGTACTATATCTAGATGCAATAATTTAAAACTAAAAATGGTAAGCTTAAGTCACATAGCAGCCAGGAGATCTCCTATTACTCCAAAAATAATATTTAATATCTCTTTTTGTTCTGAGTATAATATTTAAGTTCAAATTGTTTCACATCATCTTGTGTTCCATACATTTTATGAAGCATATTTAAGTACTATTAGCGGGCCAGATGAATTGACGTCATGGGCCAGATATGGCCAGCGGGCCGTAGTTTGGTGACTCCTGATATATACCTCAGAATGTACCTGCAAAAGTATGATTGTACAACATGCAGATCGGGGTATACGACATCATAAACACTGAGATATGTGAAGAACTGCCATATCACGTATGACATTTAAATTTATTATTACTAATCCGCTGAACCAATTTCAGTGAAATTTGATAATCAGATAGGTTAAGTCCTGAAAAAGAACGTAGCCTGCTTTAGAAAGTGTGTAGCAGAAGATATATGTTGTTTTGAAGAATATTATGGACTTAAGGGAAAACATTTACTGCTTGAAAAAAAAACTATTTACTTTTTGACTTTTGAACTTTATCACATGTGTGAAAATGCTTCTATTGGTTGACATGTGCTATGTGATACTATTCAAAGTAATGAATACAATACTTGTAAAATCTTCAATGTGTTTAATCTGTACTTCTACGCTGTTTGTTGTCTAATGTACACATTGCATAATGTGTACATTGTCCTATGCGCACAATCTATTATTTGAGAACAAGAGCCCTGAGTGACTTGCAACAAACTTTGCACAATTTCAGACCTTTCAAAACTTTTTCTCACTTAAAACCCCAACAAAAGGAAAAAGTGTTACATTCTTGCGGTTCACACAGGAAAATTATCGCATCAGGCATGACATGATGATGTTTAACTTTATTACTTCTTTGCTTCTAACTCTATGCGCAATACATTTAGCAGACAACATTCACATATGCCGCTGAATGTACATTAAAAATTATATCGTTGTACTATGCAGAGGGGGGAGGGGGGATGGAGATGGACAGAGAAAGTGAAGAGGAGATGGACAGAAAGAGGAGGGAGTAGCAGATGCAGAGAGGAGTATGGAAGGAGATGGACAGAGAGTGGGGGAGGGGGGGGTGGAGGAGATTGACAGAGTGGGGCAGAGGAGATGGACAGAGTGAGGCGGGAGGAGGTCATGGGCTACTGTGATTGAAATAAATAAAAACCCAGGCAACACCGGGCATTCAGCTGGTGTTTATAATATATTGCTTCAGACGGATTAACAGGGGGATAGAAGGTTTAAAAACACAAAGAAATGAAATCCTCATAAAAATGTCAAAATCAAAAACCGTATATGCTTCAAGTATGTATCAGACGATTGCATTCGAGTCATAGATTACAAATCTGAACTTGAATTTTTCCAGGGGAACTTTTCTTGTAAACTTTCAGTGCATTTGTGTAAGTATGTTTAATTACGGAAACATGGGATGTATTGCAACGAAAGTTCCCACCTGCGCAATTCAGAAAAGCTGGTATTGGTGGGAAGGATCCATATTGGCACAGGCTACACTGGGGTATAGCTATGGGCACCCACATGGCAACATTCTATGCCAACCTATTGATGGGCCATCTAGAGGAATCCTTTCTAAACACTGAGAATCCTAAATGCCTTACCTGGTTCAGATTCATTGATGACATCTTTGTGATGTGGATTCACGGTGAGGACACCCTATCCACAGTCCTCCAGAACCTGTACAACTTCTCCCCCATTTGCATCACCTGGTTCTATTCAACCCAGCAAGCCACCTTCCTAGATGTTGACCTCTACCTCAAAGATGGCTACATCAGTACCTCCATCCATGTCAGACTTACTAACCACCAGCAATACTTCCGCATTGACAGCTTCCACCCATTCCATACCAAGAAGTCCCTTCCATACAGTCTAGCCACCTGTGATCGTCGCATGTGCAGTGATGAGTGGTCCCTCTCAAAATATACCGAGGGTCTCACTAAAGCCTTCACAAACTGTAATTATCCTCCCAACCTTGTACAAAAACAAATCTCCTGTGCCGTATCTTTCCAGTCTCCACCACCTCCCAAAGTCCCATCATCTGGCCACAGGGAGCATTCCCCTCATAACTCAGTACCACCCATAACTGAAGCAACTGAATTACATTCTCGCCTGGGTTTCGACTGCCTCTCGTTGTTCCCTGAAATGAGAAATGTCCTGCCTACTATTCTTCCTACCCCTCCCACAGTGGTATTCCGCCGTCCACCGAACCTGCACAATATACTCATCCATCCTTACACAACTCCAGCTCCCAATCCCTTACCTCATGGCTCATACCCCTGTAATGGACCCAGTGGCAAGATCTGTCCCATACATCCTTCCACCGCCACCTACTCCAGTCCGGCCACAAGCTCACCTATCCCATGAAAGGCAGGGTTACCTATGAAACCAGTCATGTGATCTATAAGCTAAGCTGCAACCACTGTGCTGCATTATATGGGAACATGACAACCAACAAGCTGTCTGTACGCATGAATGGCGACCAACAAACTGTGGCCAAGAAACAAGTGTACCATCCTGTTGCTGAGCATGCTGCCAAACATGACATCCTTCATTTGTGACTGCTTCATAGTCTGTGCCATATGGATCCTACTCACCAACATCAGCTTTTCGGAATTGTGCAGGTGGAAACTTTCCCTGCAATACACCTTATGTTCCTGTAACCCTCCTGGCCTCAACCTTCGTTAGTCACTGTCCTCACCCTCTCCTTCTCCGATACCCTCCCCCCCCCCCCCTCCACCATTCCTCGGCCCTCCATTCTAACCTGCGCACCTCACTGTCCACCACCCCTACCATACTATCCCTCCCTCTCCCTGCCCCAGTCTCCTCCTTACCCCCACCCAGTCACCATTCCCATCATGCACTGGTGCTGCTGCTCGCAGTGTGGTTTCAGTTGCCTAAGACTGCAGTCGTATGTGAGTTTGTGTGTGTGTGTGTGTGTGTGTGTGTGTGTGTGTGTGTGTGTAGTCTATTTTTGACGAAGGCCTTACTGGCTGAAAGCTTTATATGACAGTTTTTTTATTGTGACTATCTGCCACTCAGCATCTCTGCTATATGGTGAGTAGCAACTTTCCTTTTCATAATATTGTTACACTCCACCCTGGATTTTCTATTGTTCGATTATTACTTACTGTAAGAAAGGTGTATTCAAACTCTAATGTCTCCAGATTACTTTTTCTGGTGACTAGATTGTGGTAAGAGGATTGATTTGAGCTTATGCATCAGCACCCATTACATGATACCAAACAATACAGATCTCAGGGTTTTTGTGGCTGTCCTTAGACTGTAGAATTATTTCCATGTTTGTCAAAGAATGGGACGCAATATTCTGTTTTTTCTATTTATGTGGTAGTAGCATCCATTTAAATTCATTGTCAATTTGTATTCATGAGTGCAGTAGTCCAAGATAAGTTGTGCATTGATAATAGCAAACCTGTGCAAATGCAGCCTTGAACAAAAATGTAATTTATGTAAGAGGGAAAATAGTGAGAAATCTTCACAGTCTTGATCACTCACCATCTGTGAGCATACGTACTTATTGCTTTTTGTGTGACACTTTCTCTGTCAAGATGATGATGATTCAGTTGAGGCACGTAGAAGTTCAGTACAGTAAAATAAATCGAAAAGTCAGTGTGAATAACATTCCATTCAAGATGAAACTGAATAGGGATGAGATAAATATGCTTGGTACCTTTCGTCTTATAGTGGGCAATGGGTTACAGTATGCAGAAAATGGTCTGTGAGTACAAAATGTGAGAAAATCACAAATGAAAGAGTTCCTTTTTTGTGTTAAGACTGAGACACAAATTTGTTTTTTAGTATGTATTTGAGGAAATAGTAATTAAGACATATTCAGTGAGCACTTGACTGACAAGTATCAGTAATTGCTTGGTTTTACTATAAAGTACATTAGGGAGAGCTTAGAAACATCAGGTGTCTTTGAACTTTTGCTTATATGGCTCTATTTGTATCAAAAGTGAATTTTATTGTATTTTTGTAGTCCAATTCATTGATGAAACTCATTTTGGCTTACATTTATTTCTTCAGTTTTTTTGTGTGTTAATTACATTAATCACTGAACTGTAGAATGTTTTAAACATTTGACTTACACTTATTGCCACCATCTACTGGTGTTATTTTAGTACTATTGAAACAGTGGAACAAGTCACCTGCTCAACAGTAGCACAGCAGCTTTTTGTTATAAGAATTCCTTTTCAGTTTCTGGTCAGGTCAGCATTTTACACATTTTCCATAGTTTTCTTGAACATCAGAATTGTTCTTTAAGAACACGTTTTGGAAATGATTTCAGTTTTTCAATGGTTGTAATAAAGTAATTGCTGTTGTTCAACTGAACAAAAACTTGGTAACTTGTAGTATCAGTACATTGTGTAGTGCTACATAAGTAAACTTTCAGTGCTTAAACAACATATATTATGGATGAGATCCTGATATTTTATTTTCATTTATTACAGATTGTTATTGTGTGATGGGAGTAGCAATTTAATATTGTACATGCAGTTTAGGAAATATAATTTTATTTCTATAAATCTCTGTGCACAATCAGTAACAAGTCATTCATTTTCACTACAGGAGAAAGATTTACCAGACACAATAAAGAAGCTTGCTGAGCATTTCCAGAGAGAGCAAGAATCTGTTGTGAGAGCTAAAGTTTTATCTTTGCTTGGTGATATTGGGAAAGAGTCAGGTGCAGATGTACAAGTGAGTATGTCCCTGGTTACATTTACTTGATGGTATGTTTGCATTCTTTCTTTGCAATGTAAAATCTGAAATAGGCACAGGAAACCATAATAATCTTAGATTACTTTTAATCTACAAGGTGTACAACTTTGCTTCCACTGTTTTTCCCCAACATTTGAGACTTTAATGAAACAAATTTCTTACACATGTATCATTTAAAGTATTTTCCATTGCTGGCCACTGCTTTCTCCCATCTTTCGGCCAGTGTAGGAATCCCGCGTCGAAAAAATTGTTCATCTTTTGAAACGATCCATGAATCGATACAGTTTTTGACTTCTTCAGGAGATCATAAGTGTTGGTCAGCCAGGCCATGCGCCATTGATCTAAACAAGTGATAGTCAGAGGGAACAAAGTCTGGAGAATACGGCGGGTGGGGTAGGACTCCCCATTTTGACGTTTTCAAGTACGTTTTGACCTCTTTTGCAAAGTGGTGTCGAGCTGTATTGTGCCTCTCACTGTATTGCGGCCATTTATCTTTTAATGCTCTGCTCAAACGCATTAATTGCATTCAATAATGAGCACCTGTGATTGTTTCACTTGGTTTTAGCACCTCACAGTACACGGCGCCGAGCTGGTCCCACCAAATGGAGCCAAATCTTGGAGCCATGAATATTCGGTTTTGCTGTCGACGTGGAAGCATGGCCGGGGTATCCTCATGATTTTTTGCATTTAGAGTTATCGTAATGAGCCCATTTTTCGTCCCTGTCACAATGCAATGCAGAAATCCCTTTCGTTTTTACCCCTGAAGCAACTGTTCACATACGCCATTCAGCGTCTATTGGTTTCAGCTCACACAGCACCCAAGTTCCTTCTACCTGAATCATGCCCATAGCCTTGAGACATTTTGAAATGGCTTGCTGTGTCACTCCCACTAATTGTGCCAATTCTTCTTTGAGTTTAACTCGAGTCTTTGCTCAGCAATGTCTCCAGTTCTGCATCTTCGAAAACATTCTCTCTTCCACCACTATGCTGGTCTACGACATTAAAATCACTGTTCTTGAAGCATTGAAGCCACTCACAACACGTTCTTTCACTAATAGCGTCCTTACCACACCTACTTGAGAACATTCGACGAGACTCAGCCGCTGCTTTCTTCATATTGAAACAAAACAGTAACACCTCCCGCAAATGACGAGAATTAGGCTTGTAAACTGACATTTTCAATCAAGAACAACTTTATGATGCAGACACAAATCGACTAATGTTTGAATGAGGTTATGTTAACCGAGGTCCAAGCTAATTGCCTGACGTCTGTGATTTGTTTTGTTTGACTGCTACTTACCGTTGTCGCCACCTATTGGCAAATGGTGGAAGCAAAGTTGTACACCTTACACAAAGAGACCTCTTTAATCTGAAACAGAGTTTCTTATTTCAGATTTTAGTCCAATGACGATTTTTTTTTGTGATTCAGTTTAAAATGACATTATTCTAACGTCTCTGTCAACTGCTTTCATAGGTACCACACGTCCTAACAAATGGCAGTATTATTGTAATGGCTGTGTGACGTGTGGAATATCCCTGAACTGTTTGAATAGCTACTTATGTTTTATTGGAATCAAGATGAACTGAATCCTATGGTCCTTAAGAATGTGAGCCCACTTGCATACTCATGATAGCTCACTGGGACAGTATCCAAGACTCTAGTGCTTAGAGAGTTTGTGTTCTCGCCGCTGGTTAGATTTTGTTTTTGGGACAATAAATTGTCATTTTGGATTCTTTTGCTTGTAGTATCTTGCTGTGCTGATGAGAAAACCTATTATATATTGGGAAATTGTAGGTGATATTTATTGTTACATGTATGGCTTCAACAGCCGAATGGCAACAGAACAACATGTTTCTGTCAATATTTTCTAAATAAGGGAGTGGAAATTTGCCATAGAATTTTAGACTGCTGTCAGTAGCACACTCCTGGCATGTCCATTGCTCTGACAGTAAAATAATGAGTTAGAGAAATCAGCATATTATTGGGATAATATTTTCCTATTTCTGCTGAGTAAGTGTGTTGTTCACCACCTTCCTTGAGAGGTTAATTAACGTTGCAATTATGGAAGCCCTAAGTTATGCCATGTAGGAATTTGTGTTATTGTAGCTTTTTGAAACAGGTCGCTCTGTGAGACTTGCACTGTATTTAACAACAGAACAAGTGTCATCACCCAGCATGCTGATGGACTGATACCAGGTGACAAAAGAAGCTAATATTTGCACCATGAGGTGTTGTTGGTAGGTCAGGCATTCCATGGTTCAATGGTTTTCAACCTTTTTGAGACCATTACTCTTGAATGAGATCAGATGTCATACAATACCCCGAATAAAGTTTGGAACCTAATTGAACATTAGATTGTAAAAAGTTAACTCTCTTTTTTTTAAAGTGATAAATCATTTATAATACCTGTACTTAGTTTTCAAACAGCAGAAACTCACCCATTTTTTATTAGGGCCTATGTTTTTTCACTAAATCAAGAAATATTGAGTCAATAGGATGTTTAGTTTTGCTTATTTCTAACAGTTTGTTTTGAATAATCTTTGGTTCATGGCCTGCCATTCCACATCATAAATCCTGCTTAAGTTCATTTAGTTTTCCACTTTTCTGTGCATTGCTGCCGTAGTCGAAGGTCAAGTTGTGGCAAATGGAATCTCTTTTCTTAAGGAGTTTTTTCAGTAATAATAGCTATTAATGACAGACCTTTTACTAAAATCAGCCCAGTTATCTGCAATGAAAATCTTTTTATAGTGTGTTGCCTTCTTGAGACCGAAGAATTTGTACTTACGCTTGAATTTTACTATCTGTAAATATTCCTTCTTGCAGACAAATATTTATTTGTCCGTTTTCCAAATCAGAAAACGTTTTTCTATTAGAATATATTACTGATTACGCACAATAACTGCCACCATTGGATGAACATAAAGAGAGAGAAACAGAAGAGTAAAAATAGCCTAGAATCCTCCTGGTAAACAAGATAAGTTTTCAAAATGAAGTTTTCATTGCGTATTAAACTGAACATTTGCAAATAGTTTGTACCAGTTTTCATTCATGGTGTTGAGACATGGTCTTTTAACATGGATATCATTCAAAATTTGATGGTGGCTCATTGACCAATAGAGAGATGCATATTGTAAATTACTGGGATAGATGGGAAATGTAAATAAATGGATTAGAGAACAGACCAGAATAGAAGATGTAACTGTGATAGTGATGAGAAAAGTGGAGGTGGGCTGAGCATTAGCCAGAAGAAGGGTGGTAGATGGCCAGAGGAAGTTCTATTCTGGATTTCAAGAAAGAACAGAAGACTGAGAGGTCAAACTAATGGAAGGTAGGCAGAATGACATTAGGAAAAATGCAGGCATAATGGTAATTTGTATCGCGGAAGATGACAGTGCATGGAAATGTCTAGAGGAGACTTTTATCCGTCAGTGGATATAAGATTGCTGATGACAATGATCAGTTATAGAGGATGTTCAGTTTATCTGAAGACAGTGAAATATCTCAAAAACTGCTCATCGGATCCAAACAATTTATAGTTAAAATATGTTCATCTCTGAGGGAGGGACATCCAGTGATACCAAACTCAACCTTACCCATACTGTGTGGGCAATTTTGAAGTGTTAAATGGGAATCTCCATTTTTTTACTCCAGATGCAGATTCTATGAGGAAAAAAAAAAAAAAACATAATTTTTGTCTGAAACATTCTTTTCATTAGGCAGCAGAGGGTGCTATAATTGAAATAACCAAAATGGGTAGAAAATAATATGTTTCAAAATGCTGTCCAATGACACTGCAAGGGTAGGACAGGCAATTACTTCATAACTTTTAATGGGAAACACCATTGTCAACATTGTATTCCTCTGACAAAACAAAGAGGGGACTGTTCAATGTGCCATTGTGGCCATGTGGCGAGCTACAACTTATCACAACACGCAGTTATGAAATAATTGCCTGTGCCACACTCGTTCCATGGAGGTGGGGTGTTAATTCACGTATCATTGGACAGCATTTTGAAACATACAGTTTTCCACCCATTTTGATTTTTCAGATTATTGCACTATACGTCATGTAACAAAATATGTTTCCCAGTCAGAACTTAAGGTTCCCCCCCCCCCCCCCCCCCCCCTCCCCCATAGAATCCAAATCTCCAATAAAAAATGGTCATTCCAATTAAAGATATCATAGTGGGCCCAGTGTCGCGGGCCTTCGTCAAAAGTAGGCAAAACACACACACACACACACACACACACACACACACACACACACACACGACTACGGTCTTTGGCAACTGAAGCCACGCTGCTTGCCAGAGACTAGTTTGTGTGTGTGTGTGTGTGTGTGTGTGTGTGTGTGTGTGTGTGTGTGTGTGTGTCATCTATTTTTGATGAAGGCCATACTGTCCGAAAGCTAATTTGTGACAGTCTTTTTGTTGTGCCTATCTGCAACTCAGCATCTCCGCTATATGGTGGGTAGCAACTGTCCTTTTCATAATATTTTTACATTCCATCCTGGATTTTCCACTGTTTGATTTAATTATAAATTTCTTGGACCCAGTGTGTTGTTTTTGAGCTATTTCTATATGTTTGGATAAATTGAACACCCTGTATATTAAAACAGCAATTATTTAAAAAAATCATTTAGAGTGGTCACTGAATCTTCATCAAACACATTTCATTTTACAGAGTGACAATTATTTAGCTTTATGAAATAAAATCATCATAACTTCTACACGATTTGAGTTAGGACATTGAAACTGCTCGGTTGGCCGCAGGGCATGATGGCAATTAGTATGTTATGTATGGTTTGGTTTAGCGACAAAGCCCACTTTCATTTGGATGGGTTCAGCACTCAGCAAAATTGGCGCATTGGGGGGACTGAGAATCTGCATTTCACGATCGAGAAGTCTCTTCACTCTTTAGCAGGTTACTGTGTGGTGTGCAGTGTCCAATCACAAAATTATTAGTTCAATATTCCTTGATGGCACCATCACTAACAAACGGCACGTGAAGGTTTTGGAAGATGATTTCATCTCCATTATCCAAAGTGAACCTTATTTTGACAAGATGATCTTCATGCAAGACAGAGCTCAACCCCATTGAAGCAGGAGTGTGTTTGATGTTCTGGAGGAGCAGTTTGGGTGCTGCATTCTGGCTGTGGGGTACCCAGAGGCCACTGGCATGGGCCTCGATTGGCCACCATATTCTCCGAATCAGAACACATGCGACTCCTTTTTGTGGAGCCATATTAAAGGCAAGGTGTACAGTAATAACCCCGAAACCAATGTGGATGTAGAAAGCAGCCGTTCAGGAGGTCACTGACAGCATCGATGTTCTGAGACTTCAGCAGCTCACGCAGAATTTTACTATTCACCTGAGCCACATCATCCTGAATGATCACAGGCATGTCAAAGATGTCATTACCTTAATCCGAATATCTGTAGTGACATTTACATGTTTTATAAACTGTGTGCACACTGTAGTTTCTATCTAATTTACATTTTTTTCATATAGTTCAGTAATTGTCACCCTGTACATCTATCAGAGTTTTGTGGTACCCCTTCTGGAGGTAATTACACCCAGTTTGGGAACCACTGCAGTATAGATGATCAGCACTCCAGTGCCGCACTTGGCTTGCTGTCATTACATCCAGCATCCCCAATGTTCCTCTGTCCATGACGTCACGAAAAACTTTTCCTGTACTTTGGTGGTTCCCTCTGTTTCTTAGGTAGATTGAGAGGAGGATCCTAGTGTAACAATTGAGGTATATTTAGACTTTTTTTTTTTTTAAAGTTATCAAATACTTTGTGTTATAATTGAAGAATAAATGATGGACTCTGATTCTTTTATGTAACACACGAACTAACAGTGGCGTTAGCATCACCGAGGTTTGTGAGGAGCCTATCATTGCTGGGAAATCTGTTTGGCAAATTTAACCTGAGAGCCCTTGTTTATATTATATAATCTTCTATACTATCAGATTTACCACCAAATAAAGGTGCAGTGCAGGCTGTTCCACCTCTAGTGCCAGCTGGCATGCAGCGTGGTGGCTCATCGTCACACTGTCGTGCAGCCCTCAGGTAGGTGGGCAGTAACGTATGTGACCACACTGCACTGGCCGAGCAAACATGGGCAGCAGTGCCGATCGGCTTGTGTACACCCCTAACACCTGCAATAGGGCTGCCTAGTGGGTGGCTGACCCCAGCTGCGCCCGTGGGCAAGCTGTCTCGAACCTGGGCACACCTTTGTCCTACAGGGCAGCATTGGAACAGCATTTTTTAATTATTTATTTTAGATAAAGATAATAACTACTAACATTTTGTCTAACGTTTTGTACTTAGTAAAGCATTGTAGTGACGACTGTGACATCACTACCCTTTGACATCAACTGACTGTTGGTATGAATAAGTACCACTTGTGCCAAACCCCCAGCTATCTTGGTGTCTGAATAACGTGCATGTATTGTTCATCTTTTTAACGATATACAGTTTATAATTTCTGTTTAGAAATAAATACGCAACATTCAACTCAGTTGAACTATTCAGTACCCCACACTACACTCACTGATCAATAACATTGTTACCTATCCGTTGCAAAGATCATATGTAACTACTAACATGAAACACTTTACCAGTACTGAGTAAGTTATGTTAAAGTGTTGTTGTTGTGATTTTCATTCTGAAGACTGGTAAGATGTGGGTCTCCATGCTGCTCTGTCTTGTGCAAGTCTCTTCATCTCTGAATAACTACTGCAATCCACATCCTAGTCAATCTGACCCCCCCCCCCCCCCCACACACACACACACATGAACGTACGCACCCACACACACTTCTTTCTAGTACTAAACTGGTGATGCCTTGATGTCTCAGATTGTGTCCATCCATCAACCGAGTCCTTCTTCTGGCCAGTGTGCACCACAAATTTGTCTTCTCCTCAGTGCTGTTCAGTACTTGATCTACCCATCTAATCATAGCACCACATCTCAAAAGCTTCTATTCTCTTCTTGTCCAAACTGTTTACTGTATATGTTTCACTGCCATACATGGCTGCAAATACTTTCAGAAAAAATTTCCTGACACTTAAATCTATAATTGATGTTAGCAAATTTGAGTTCTTCAGAAGCACTTTTCTTTGCATTGCCAGTCTACATTTTATATCAACTCTAGTTCGGCCATTGTCAGTTATTTTGCTGCCCAAATAACAAAATTTCAGCTACTACTTTAAGTGTCTCATTTTCCAATCTAATTCCCTTACCATCTCCTGATTTAATTTGACTACAATCCATTATCCTTGTTTTTCTTTTATTGATATCCATCTTATAACCTTCATTCAAGACACTTTCCATTCCTTTCAACTGCTCTTCCAAGTCCTTTGCTGTCTCTGTCAGAATTACAATGTCACCGGTGACCCTCAAAGTTTTTATTTCTTCTCCCTGGACTTAATGCCTACACCAATTTTTTCTTTGGTTTCCTTTAGAGCATGTTCAGCATACAGATTGGATAACTCCGAGGATAGGCTACAACCCTGTCTCACTCCCTTCTCAACAACTGCTTCCCTTTTATGCCCCTCAACTCTTATAATTGCTGTCTGGTTTCTGTACAAGTTGTAAATAGCCTTTTGCTCACTGTATTTTATCCTTGCTACCTTCAGAAAGTCAAAGAGGGTATCCCAGTCAACATTGTCAAAAGCTTTCTCTAAGTTTACAAATGCTATAAACAAGGGATTGTCTGTCCTTAACCTTTCTTCTAAGATAAGTCATAGGGTCAGTATTGCTTCCTGTGTTCCTACATTTCTCCAAAATCCAAACTGATCTTCCCTAAGGTAGGCTTCTACCAGCTATTCAGTTCTTCTGTGAAGCTTTTGTTTTAGTGTTTTACAGCCATGACTTATTAAACTGATAATTTGGTGTACAGGGCAAATAACGTGAAGACTTGCGTACAGTTAGGTAAACTACGCCATCCTCATCTCACAGAAAAAGTCATTCCATCATAAGACTACTTCACTTATTCTAAACTGTTTTGCTGGTGCATTTCCAGTAGAACCAGAAAAGAGCAGGTAAAATATTAATCTTATCATTAAATCTTGTTGATTACTGGGAATGAATGTTTATAGTTTGAGTATTTAACTGAGATATTAAACATTATGGAAAGGATAGGCTCCTACTCACTGTAAAGATGACACGTTGAGTTGCAGACAGGCACAACAAAAATACTGTTTTACATTAAACTTTCGGGCAAAGCTTTCATTAGAAAAGAAAAGTACGCACACACATTCACACAAGCAAGCATACCTCACTTACACATGACTACTATCTCTGGCTGCTCAGGCCAGACTGAAACTGAAACATATGTCCATGTCGCATACCAATTCTGCTGCAATCATTGCTCAGCTTTTTATATTGGTAAGAGTGCCTATCAGCTATCCACCAGGATCAATGGCAACCTCCAAACTGTGGCCTAGAGCAAACGGGACCACCCTGTTGCTCTACATGCAGCTGAACACAACATGCTTGATTTCAATGGCTGCTTCACAACCTGGGCCATCTGGACCCTCTCATCTACGACCAGCTTTTCTGAACTGCGCAGATGGGATCAACCTACAGTAATCCGTTGTCCGCATACCCTCTGCCCCATCATCTCCTCCCAACTCAGGTTCCCTCACTTTCATTGTGCATTGCTCTCTGGCAATGCACACACTGACCTTATATTGTTTTCTGCTCCTCTCCTTTCCTCTCTCCTTTTTTCCTTACCCCCCCTTTCCGTACACCATCCAGATGCTGCACCGGGCAGCCTTGTCTGCCACCTGTAGTGCCTGTACACTGTGCCAGGCAGCACATTTCCCTCTTACCCCACCCATACCCCACTATACCTTCCCCGCTCCATTATGGATTGTTTTTCCCATTCGACATGTTTCAGGTTCAGTATGGCCTGAGCAACCAGAGATAGTGATCAGTAGTGTACGAGGTGTGCTTGCTTTTGTGACTGCGTGGGTGGTTTTCTTTCCTGATGAAGGCTTTGCCTGAAAGCTTAATATGTAATAGTTTTTCCATTTTGCCTGTGTGTAACTCAGCATGTCATCTTTACAGTGAGTGGCAATCTATCCTTTCCATAATTGTTGATATTCTGACCTGGACTTTCCTGTTATTTGATTTTGCTTAACTGAGATGGTAGTGAACTAAATTGACTATGTCTGAATGTTGGTAATCAGTGTTTCTGGCTGCTAATTCAGTATGACTAATCTCCTTGGCGGTTGTCTCTTATGTATGTGTGAGAGCCTAGTGATTCACTGAAAGTTTTGAAATAGAATTTTATGCCTAATCATTTACAGTATACTTTTATTAGAAAGTTGCAATGCAAGAGATAATAAGAGGAAAAAGATATTAGCTTTGTCATAATGGAAATTTTTTACTTATTCTTAGTTATAATTTTGATCTGTATCAGATGAATGAAATACTTTTTATTGCAGGTTATAATTGAAGAAGTAATGCAGGCTATGAAGAATGAGGAGTCACATAAAGTTATATCACAAGGCATATCATCACTTTTGAAACTTGGAAAGCTTTTGCCAGACAATGTCACAACACATCACAGGCTTGTCTCCTTTGTAAAACAGGTAATAATGTTTTAAATTTTGTTATTGCTGCTTAACAGCAGTCTAATATACTGTGGGACTTTAAGGAAAGAATGTTGTGAAAAAAATGAAAATTTCTCATGGATGTCACTGTTGGATGATTCCCCCCCCCCCCCCCCCCCCCCCCCCCTCCTCATAAAGATCAAGCTAAACAATGCCTCAAATCAGTTTGGTCAGATTGTAGTGATCAATTGTCTTCAGAAAAGTACGTGTACATTCTGCAAGCCATCATATGCTGTATGGCAGAGGGTAATTGTTTTGCATAATTTCAGCTTATTCATGTCTCCATCAGTGATGAATTGCATGAAGAACCAAAAAAATCAGTTGTTGCTCAGAAAGTATCAGTGTTGTGTGCTGCGTGATTCAATTGGATCAACATATGATTTACTTT
Organism: Schistocerca cancellata; assembly: GCF_023864275.1. Lineage (NCBI taxonomy): Eukaryota > Metazoa > Arthropoda > Insecta > Orthoptera > Acrididae > Schistocerca > Schistocerca cancellata. The sequence goes on along the minus strand of NC_064627.1, from coordinate 141,944,029 downwards.
GAGCTAGAGACAGCATTATGCATGTTGAACTGCAGTACATTTGATTTTTCACAAGCATTTAGATGTGAACAAGATCTATTCCCAACGATTCTGCACAATTTGCTTGAAGCTCGAAAATATACTTGTATCAGTTGAGGGAAAGAAATCTTAAATAAATTCAACCAAGGAAATGCAATATCCATATTGTGAGATAACAGCCAGATGTGGCTAAATGCCAGAACTTTAATGACAGACGCAGCAGTGTGCAAGTGCCTTGTACTGACCTAATGGATGCTTGGCCACTCTAGGATGGACTTGGGGGCATGCAAGGTTCTATGACAGCTAACAGTTCAGGCTGGCCAGACACAGACACATTCTTTGCATCCTTTCTGACACATTAGCTCTGTTTTGAACTGCTTAGCTTGGCTCAGGTGGTTAGCATACGACAGTTTCAGAGTTTGTAATTGGCGGACACTAGAGCACATGATACAGCAGGGTATTGGGGCCAGTGGGTAACAAGAAAGCATTACTGCCAGCTTTACTGATGCCGGAAAATAAGCCTAGGACAGCAACTGTTAAGAGTGTATGGCAGTAGCAACTGTTAAGAGTGTATGGCAGTGTGAAGCTGCATCACGGCGAAATGAGAGACTTTATTGTTAATTGAACAGACCAAACGTTAGCAAAATATGATCTAAAACTGCCAGAAAATATATAAATATACCAATGGAAAGAGGAAATTAAGACAAGTACAAGCACCCAAACAGACCCTTGATTGGACCATTTGTTTTCTCAAGTTATTTCTCACCAAAGATTTTTTTTATAGAAATTCATGAAATGTTAAAGTTAGCAACTATATAACAACTAGGCTGACTCTTACAAACCAAGCACTTGAGGAACTCTTTCAAAGCTTGTTTAATGATTTTTGTAACTTTAATAAAATTTTAATTATAACCGAGAAGGTGCATTCTGTGACAGAAAAAACTCAGTTTTGATGTACAACAAAGTATGAATAAAAATGATAGTTGCAGTATGCTAAATTAGGCTAAGATATGTTCCAGTATTTTTGTTCATTTCATCATGTGTTTAATTATTTAGTAACAAACTTGCATTATTTAGATACCACATTGCCAAAACTGTTAATATCTTTGGAACTAGTCTAGCCACTGTAATTCTGAGGACAGCATTGTAAAGCTGAGAAAATGTTACTGTAAATAAGTTTTTTGAAGTGTTCCCAGTTGAATATTCCATTGTTCGGGAGCACACCAAGGACATTATTAATTGTTTCACCAAAATTTCAGCTGACAACCTTTCAGCCATTCTCATGGTGAGTGGCTTGCAAGATTTTTTAAGCACTTTACACTGTGGAGTAGATAAGCATGTGGATTTACTCCACAGTGTAAAGTGCTTAAAAAATCTTGCCTTGAGAATGGCTGTAAGGTTGTCAGCCAAACTATCGGCACAAGAGTTAATAATATCCCAGATGCACTCCAGAACAGTGACGGAATAAGTGTTTTACATGTGTAAATGTTGTATGATAAATGTGTTTTTGGAAATTTGCCATGACAGAAGAAAATTTATGAAAGCCAGCAGCCATCTAAGCTCCTTATCAGTTTACATCAAGCCTTAGGAGAGGATACATGACTAGTGAGCTACTTCGTGAAAGTATTGGAATTTTTCAGAGTTCAGTTTCGCAATACAGATCTGTGGACTTAGAATTTTTCTGTTGACAACCAAGGACTTTGAAAATATCTCGATACAACAGTATGGACTTGTAGTATTCAAAAGTTTTCATATGAAACTTAGTAGTTTTCATCAGACAGAGTAGTTTTCTGAATTTTTTGAAGGGTAGTGTTAAACTTTTATACTTCCATGAGTTGCCTTGAGAAGAACTTTAAAATTTGAAAAGTAACGCTGATCTTGCAATTTATCTTCTTTTAATTACAGTTGCACTTATAAATTTATGCAAGTGAACATGATGTAACTTTGATTTTTTGAGAGCTTGTTTGGTTGGTACTGTATCGAATAAGACAGTCAGCTACTGTGTTTTGTAGTGTCATAGTTTGCGAACCAGCCACCAGGGGCAATCTTGATTCAGCATCGGCAGTTGTTTTGTTTAGCAACGGTCCATGGGAGTAAAGAGTGAGAACTTCTTTTTGCTGTACAGACAAACATCTTGCCTAACATTAATTTTACTTCAATTTACAAATATCAAGGTCTTTCTTATCATCAGCATGTATCTGTAAATAATTGTGTTTTTTTGAGCATTCATTAATTTCTGTGTTATCTTGGCTGATTTGCCTGAACACATGCATGTAAGTAGTTCTGAAGGATATCGTCATAGCTGTTCGGACATTGGTGATCCGTAGCGATAAGCATACAGATACTAGAAGAACTAGTACAGACTGTTGTGATAGCACACAAGTTATTGGCACTTTTATAACTCTGGACAACAAAAATTTGTTTACAGATACATGTTGATGATATGCAAGAGCTAGAAATTTGTGGTAAGTTAACACTAGGGAAGATGCATCTCTTTTCAATGAAGATGTTCTCTCTCTCTTCTCACATGGAGTGTCACTGAACAAAACAACTGTTGATGCTAAATCCAGAACATCTCTGGTGGCTGGCCCTCGATCTCATTCACAGCTATGAAACACTGTAAGCAGCTGTTTTATTCGCTACATTAGTTGATGGTGCATGAGCTCTCTGTTTCTCAGCGGAATGGGAGTTCTTATGATTGTGAGCTTTTGTCTGTATATGAAGCAGTCAGATGCTTTTGACCACTGTTGAAGGCTAGAGAATTTATGATATTTACTAATCACAAGCCACTTATCTATGCCTTTGGACAGGATGATGACAAATTTTCACCATGGTAGTACAACCATTTGGACTTTGTTGCTCAATCCAGCACTGATATCTGCTGCATTTCTGGTACAAACAGTGTGGTCACTGACTGTCTGTCACAGATTGACAGTGTGGCAAATTTTGTTTATTTTGTTCGGCGTGCAACTGCATAGGAATCTAATGAGGAACCGCAGAAGCTACTGCACAATATATCATCTAGCCTTCAGTTAAAACTTATTGATGTTCTTGGTTCTGATATCAAACTATATTGTGACTTCCAGTGGGAGGTCTCACTCCTCTCTGCCACCCACTTCCCACAGACGTCCTTTCAACAGCCTCATCAACTCATCAACCTATGACATGCTGGCATCGACTCACCTTGTGTCAAAACGTTTTGTCTGGCCTGATTTGCAGATGGATTGTCATTAGTGCGCTAGTGCATGCCATCAATTTCAGCACAGTAAAATAGCCTGTCATGTGGGTGTGTCCATTGGAGAATTTCCAGACATGACAATGTGCATCACACAAGTGCATCTGGTGAGTAATGGCATGGTCGAATAATGGCATCGTTCTTTAAAGGCTGCATTAATATGTCATGCCACCTGCTGGGCACCTGCAATACCTATGGTCTTACTTGACCAGTACTCTACTTACAAAATTGAGTTAGATTCATTGTCAGCGGAGCTCGTATGTGGCAAAAGTTTTGACTGCCCGGCAAGTACATCAATCCGAGATCTTCACAGCTACCAGACCAGGACCCATCAGATTTAATTTGTTGCCTGAGGAACCACATTGCACGTGTTTACCCACATCAAGCCTCCAACACGGAACAGCATCTACCTTCATGCATTGCGATCTTCAAACATGCGTGCGTGTTATGTTGTGTACAGATGATGTCAAAGTGCCTTTACAAGCTCTGTACTCAAGCACACATTAGTTGATCAAAAGAGGAGAAAAAACACAGGATATTGTACTAAATAGTAAAACACTGCCGTCTCAAATGACAGTATAAAACAGACATACCTATTTCTAGAATTCCCCCCTACACTTGTGCTTCCAAGCTGGCCTCAGACTCAAACACAAGAACTACCAACCAAAACAGACTCACAATGTGACTGAAGAATACCCTCTGGGCATTGAACTCATTTTCCAACAAGGTATTTAATTCAGCCTCACTAGTTGTTTTGTTTAGCAATGCTCCATGGTAGTAGAGAGTGAGAACTTGTTTGCTGATTAGGGGACATGCCTTGCTTAGTTAATTTAGGATTTACTTAACATCAACATGTATTTGTAAGTAAATGTTTGTTGTTCAGAGTTATAAGAGTGCAAATAATTTGTGGCTATCAAGGCTGATTTACCTGAACACAAGTAGTTAGGACACATATTGCTGTAGCTGCTCCAACAGAACATTTACATTTGTACCCTAGCCGTGGACCTGAATGTGATTTCCTGTAGTTAAATGAACTTAGTAGCAAACACTAATGTGGTGCTGCTTTTAGTGATTTCATTCATCCTTTAGTTGAGTGAATTAAGGAACTTAAAGATTGCCATAAACTTTGTTTTACAGTCAGAATTGTGTAAGTTGCAAACATTATTTAAATTATCACACTCCTGCCTGCATTCTACTTAAATTTTTGTAAACTGTGTGATGATTAAATGAGTGACACAGTGGATCTGTACTTGACACCTAGGCACCAGAACTTAATTAAATAATTTTAAAATTCAACCACATATCTTGGGTCCATTTGGCTGTCTTTGCCGGAAGTAAACAAACAATTACCAGAGAGAAAAACCAGGCTTGTATTTCACACAGATTCGGTCTTGCTCAACATTAATGATTTGTAGTAGTAAATAGCAGACTAGTATGTCAGAGTGTACATTATTGTAACATGAGACAAACCTTTGATATATTTATATGAGCTGGAGATTAAGGAGCAGTTGACTGTTAAGATCTTTGAAGATGAATTGAAACCAATATTGGAAAGTTTCCAATATTGGTTTGAACACATACAGAAGTAGTAAATTTTAAACATGAATATTTTGAGAAACAAAGTGATGTGTATCAAAGAGTGTCTATTTTGTTGTAAAATTTTTAAACATAGCCCTCATAAATGCCGTATTATATGAAATTACCTCCGAATTTATGTTTCGGTGGGTTCAATAGCCAACAAAAAATTCTTCACAAAATACTTCTTTAGCCCACTGTCACTTTTGTAGCTGCTTGAGGGTGCTTAAAGATAATCCACATCTGATTTCAGATTTCATCAACAAAGAACTGTAATTTCAGTTATGTGCAATCAAAGAAAAAGTTCCTAAACAAATTATGGTTTATGATAAAATGATGAAATTAGTGTTTCTTTTGAATTAAGACTACTGAGCTAGTATTTACATTGGTCATTTATTATTTTTAAATTTACTTATTATTTATGCTAAGAGATATAGTAAGTTTTGCACTGCAGCTCACTTATGAGTGCTGAAAAAATTTAATTGGAGCAAGTTGTCAAAGAGGGCAAATTGTTTGTTATATTAGGGGATCTGGCAAAATATAAGAAAACTGATGAATATCTGTGTTTGTTGTGGCACAGGCATTTAGGTATTGCTAAAAAGTTAGTCACGCCGCTATGCTTCTCCTTGTGCCATTCTAATGTACATGAGAGAATCCTTGGACTGAAGAAAGCAGAAATGCTGGTGGCACTGACTGCTAAAATTTGAGTAGTATGTGGGAGTCTTTTAGTACTGCTAAAATTTGAGTAGTATGTGGGAGTCTTTTAGTACTGAGTGAGGCTTAAGCCATTCAGCATAGCGGAAGTGCTGAGTGTGGCAGTGATGTAAGTGGGCCTTGCTCTATGTCTTGCGAGGTGCTGGTGCTCTCTTGTCACATTTGATTTCAGTGCCAACTTCAGAACTTCCATTTACCAGTAGGAGCCCTGCAGTAAGATTAAGATGGTGCAGTGATTCCATTATATGGAATGACGGGAAAGTGTAATACAGTTCAGTGAAATACGTTTGTGGCGGTATGATTTTAATTTATTTGGAATGCTCAGGCATCTATCACAACCCCTTGAACTCTAATGCTAGATGGGCAGGAGCAGCTGTGGTTTAATGGGTGGCTGTATTTCATGTTTAATGTTATTTATAGAAACTGTCATTTAAAATATCTAGATGTGTACTGTAACTTCGATGATATGTCTTCTGAATTTCCTTAAAAACTGACAGGCATGGTTTTGTGTGTGTGTGTGTGTGTGTGTGTGTGTGTTTATAAGGTGCCCCTCCTAAGAGTCATCAGGTACATTTTCTCTGGTGTTTCAACAGATATTTGCAATTTTGTTTTTGCAGTGTGTAGCTGAAGTCACCTTAGACGAAAACTGCTCATCACGTCTTTCGTGCAGTGCCCATTGTTGACAGAAAGCATTGGTTTGTTTCACATTATGAACAAAATGATTTTTTAAAGTGGAATTTAATGTACACATTTGATTGACTGGTCCCAAATAATTAATCTATTTCTGTGTTTGTTTTATTTGATATGTATTAACAGGGACATTAAAACACAAAGTGTGCAGCAGCTCTGCTCTGTCGCTGTCGGGGTACTGGTTATTTTTCCTGCACGAAAGACGTGGTGAGCAGAATTTGTTTGGGATGACTCCATTGCAAAAATTACAATGGAGCTATCTACAAAAACACCAGAAAAAATGCGCATTATGACTCTTAGGAGGGACATCCATTGTATTGTAACAGTATAAAGGTTAATTTTTACAAAAATGTGGAATTAAAAATTGATATGTGACAACCTCTCTGTGGTATTTACTCTGGGATTGCCAGCCTCTGCTGATTAGGACTGTGCAAGTGAGTTGCAAAGAGTTTGTTTACAAATAATGTGTATACGTAGCTGGAAGTGAAACATTCTGTTTGTTGATTGTGATTCTAAGGAAAGAGGTATTTTTTAATGTGACAACCACAGTTAAAAGAGATTGCTGTATTTCCCAGAAGAGTGAGTTATACACATTCCATGTGAACGTATAACAGTAGAAAAGCTTCATAATGTATTTTTCATACAACAGTCTGCACTCCACTGCATAATGCAGGATTCATTTTGGAAACAATTCCTAGGCTTTGGCTAAGCCATTTCTCCATTGTATGCTTTCTTCTGAGAGTACTAGTCCAGCAAGCTTTGCAGGAGAGCTTCTATAAAGTTTGGAATGTAAGAGAAAGCTATTGACAGAATTGAAGCTGTGAAGAAAGGGTCATGAATCATGCCTGGTATAAGAACATTGTCCATGAAAGTGAAGATTCTGAGTTTGTGTCCTGGATCAGCACACAGTTTCAAATGCCATTTGAATACAAAGCTCACTTGGAAACCTGTGTCTAAACTGTTCTCTGAAGTTTGGAAACAACAACAGGTTCAAAGTTCTGCTACAGTTGTTGGATCTCTGCAAAGGAAACAATGAAAGGCGGGAGGTTTATGGAGAAGATTTTGTAATTCTTGTATATGTATTGTATAGAAGTTGTCATGTTAATTTGTTTTTCAAGCTTGTATCATATTGATAAGTTATAGTCACTGAACCTTCATGTTATCACCTTGGTGTTGAAATATATATCCAAGGTTGCTTCCCTTGCTATTAATGTAAGTTGGAAATTGTCCAAACTTTATTACATTTGAAATTTAATTATCAACATCTTTTAAAAGTATTTTGGACAGTACGCAGTAGAGTCTACAATTGCGTACTGTTAGGAATCCTTTTTTTTTATATGTAGCCTAAGTTTCTCCTGTATGTTGAAGTAGATAATGCGTTAGTATTGATTTATAAATAAATGAAAAAGCGAATTTATACAAATTTCAATCTGATAATTCATTTAGCAAAGCAGATAGTAATATCAGGTTTGTTTTACTCCTTGCTTTCTGTTTCTGCCAATTGTTGTTAATTAAAAGTATCTACTGTATATATAAAGTGCAATTACCATGCATATTTTTGCAGTATCTTTCAGATACCAGCCATTCTGTAAAATGCAAATGTTTGGAGCTGATGGGTGAATTAGTTTCTATAAGTTCTGATGCTGGAACTATACAACCACTCTTGAGACTTGTTGGGGACTACACCCATTGTGAGGAAGCTCGTGTCCGCAGTGCTGCCTTCAATACTATGGTGAGCAGATGTTCATTTCCTTAATGGTTTACTATTATTAAATTTCATTTAGATCATCAAAATGTGTGTAAGCTAGACCCTGTTCTCATAATGTAATACTGATAGGAAAGCAAATTGGGATTCTTGTGAAGTTCTGTACTCCCTAGCACCCCAAGAAGCCTGTATTATTGTAACTTGTCTCTATCAACGTCCAAGTTGTGTTGAAGATTTTACACTCTCTCTCTCTCTCTCTCTCTCTCTCTCTCTCTCTCTTATATACAGGGTGTCACATTTATCTTGACCACCCTAAATAACTGTTTGTCCAGGTGCAAATTAAAAATTGTTTCTAGCAAATGTTCTTTCTCTCTCTCTCTCTCTCTTATATACAGGGTGTCACATTTATCTTGACCACCCTAAATAACTGTTTGTCCAGGTGCAAATTAAAAATTGTTTCTAGCAAATGTTCTTTAGCTGTCAGGGGGACATCAATCAGCATGATTGCCTTCATTGTCGCTTTGTTTTTTACGAAGATATGAACAGCGGTATGACTTTTTATAAATGGCACCATGTATTTATTTATTCTGTAATTCATTTCCTCTCCTACAATTACATAACACAACAATGACTTTGAGCCTGGGATCACAAACTCATCCACTTGCTGGAGTTGTCAGAAAACAAATGAAAACCAAGTAAAAACATAAAACAAAATTGACTTTGACTCTCCTGTGCCATTGCCCAGGAGTAGAACATTCAAAGCTGCTCAAAGTGGTGACCCTGGACACCGATATACTGGTGCACTCGTTGAATGAAAGAATTATTTACTGCTTCCTGTGTTGCCTGTAGAATAGAATTACAAGCAAGCACAATACGTTCCTGCATCCTCTGGAGTTGTTGGAATATTGCAATAGACAATGTCTTTAATGCATCCCCAAAGAAAAACATCCGGAGGATTTAAATCAGGAGACCTAGCAGGCCAAGTAACTGTTCGTCCTCGACCAATCCATCTGGCAGTATGCCTTCGGTTCAGAACACTACGTGCATGCTGGACATACATCGTGTTGATACCACATAAGCATTCTGGTTCTTAGCGGCACTTCATCCAGAAGAGGAGGAAGAATTTATTTGAGGAAGTTGGCATACACTGTGCCATTTAGACTACCATTGAGAAATAAGGGCCAATAATTGTAGTACCAAGCATCCCACACCAGACATTAACTCTCCATTGACAGTGATGTTCCACCTGTCTAAGCCATCGTGGGTTGTTGTTGGACCAATAATGTATGTTCCTTGTATTTACCTGTCCTTTGTTTGAGAAGGAACATTCATCGATAAATAGAATATTGGAGAAGAAGTTTGGGTTGGCAAGGATTTGCTGCTGTGCCCACTGACAGAACTGTACATGATTCTGGAAATCATTCCCATGCAATTCTTGATGTAGGTGTACATGGTAAGGATGGAACTGGTGACGTGTAAAAATACAGTGTACACTGGTTTTAGGAATGCCAGTCTCGTGTTCAAGCTGTTGTGTGCTCACATGTGGATTCATAGCAACAGAAACAAGAACAGTAACTTTGTCAGCTTCGTCTGTGCGAGTGCTATGATGATTGCGTTGTCATGGGTTGAAACTTCCCGTTTCCTGAAGCCTCTCAACAACATAAGAAATCTGTCAGGAAAGTGGGTTCTTGTCAGGATATCGCTCTCTGTACAGTTCCGCTGCCAGCATAGCATTTCGCCTACCTTCAACAACAACAATAAAAGAAACATAATGTTGATGCAGTTTGTAGGAAGGGCAGCTTGTACTGTATGACTACTCTACACAACAATATTTAAAAGGACTAAACTACTGTATTTAATGTACCCGTACATAACAAAACATTATTGCAATTACTGTTCTGCTAACTTACATTCCCCATAGATGAGCAGCATTTCTATCTTCTCTTTGTTGGTGTAAATTCTACTCACAGAACTCTTCAGCTGACAATGGTTGACAGAATGATGGGTGTGCATTCTACTACATTTTTCCCCTGTCAACATCAGCACATGGATGTGTTCCATTACTGCCAGTACCTGCACTAAGCGCTGGGAGCGTCAATGTCAGTGTTAAGTTATGTAATTAATAATGTTGTGTTTCAGTGAATGGTACACTGTGATACTTTTTTTAATAGGTCTTTAGGAGAGGAAATGAATTACTGAATAAAAAATACAGGGTGCCATTTTAAAAAGTCATATCACTGTTCATATCTTTGTAAAAAAAACAAAGCTACTACGAAGGCAGTCATGCTGATTGATGTCCCCCTGATGGCTAAAGAACATTTGCTTGAAACATTTTGTAATTTGCATCTGGACAAATAGTTATTTAGGGTGGTCAGGATAAATGGGACACTGTATATTCTAAATGAATGTAAGATGTACATACATTTAACATTTGAAAATTCAAAAGATGAGTTATTGGACCACATAGTTGGTTGTCTCGAGCTCATTACATAAAATATTCTTTCACTTTTGGAACAGCCAGTATTCATTTTTTCCTTAAAACTTTGCAGTATGAACCAGTACAATTGAAATGAGGTTCTTCATGTCTAATAAGTATCACTGAGTACTACATGAAATCTTATAAAATATATGACAGCTACAACTGGTCAATTGTAAATGCAGGGAAGATTAGAGCTTATGAGTGTATGTGAACCAGCCACTGACACATACTCAGTGAACCTAATATGGCCCAGAGCATGAAAACATAAATCATATCCTTTGTACTTATAGTGTGTAGATATTTCTCCTGCCTCCATCCAGCAGTAGCTCCACAGAACTAAGTAAACGGTATCTGATCCTCCAGAATATTCTCCATTTCTGGTAGAATAATTCAAAATTTGTCTATTCAGAAAGCAATCATTGTTGAATAATTATTGTTAATATTATTGCTCTTGTTACTGTAACTGTAGTAGTGTAGTGTGGACATTGTAACTTGGCAGATGGCCACAAGCATAAATAAATGAGAACTTAGATGCCCATTAACAGGAAAGAAACTGTTTGGGAGAAAAAGCCTCACCTCCTTCTCACAATGATGGTACACTAAAGGCTGGTTCGCACTTGACGAATAATTGAATCAAGTACCAAGTGATTCAGTAGCTCTACTTGAAAGCAAAATAGCAAGTATGTAAATGCACATTTGCACTTGATTTAATTGGCAGTCAAGCGTTGCCTGTTGTCAAGTTTGCACTGCAACGCGATTCAGAGCGCGAGAGCTAACCAAGCCATAGGTCTTGCTGCAATTGTTGCAATTGAAGAGGTGGAAGTAGAAATTGAAACTGTAAGGAAGAGAAAGACAAAGTGAGTACTAAAATGGAAAGAGAGTTGCATGGAGCATCCATTGTGCTTCTGAAAGAACTCACAACTGAAGACCCAAAAGAATGCTTTTCAGCACTGAGGATATCGGAAAGTTGCATCAATTTTCTATTATAAGAAGTGTGTAGCAAAATTCAGTGTACAGATACTCATCTAATAGATGCCACACTTGTAGAAAGTAAACTGCAGTTAGTGTTGTACCCATTTGCCACTGGGTGTTGTTTAAGGACCCTGACACACCTCTTTCGATTAGGGAAGTCAACTATTTTTTTATTTCTTCAAGAAATTTGTGATGCTATTTATGAAGTGTGGAAGGACTTCATTAGGGTGAGGACTGAAAAATTGTCTCATAAGGTTTTGTGTATTTATATTTTATTTATTTTAATATGACATGTTTTTAAGTAATTATTCAGGGTGTATACAAACCAGAAGATCCGTGAAAAACCTCCAAATTTTTTCATCTGGGAGAAAGCCAGAAAAATCCCCGGGAATTTTTTAGGATTCCAGGAACTTTTCATTGTTTTAGTTTTCAGTTAAATTTTTGTAATTTTGACTGGTAAAAACCGATACTCTAACAAAGGATATTACTGTATCCCGCTACTGCAGAGTAATACTGCGGTAGTGAAACATGAATGAGAGAAAAAAATGTAAAGAAAACTTAAGTTGCAAAGGAAACATGACACAGACAACAACAAAACACCGTGTTCATACAAGCGTCTGCTGACAGTGAAATGTGTCAAAGCCTATAGGAAAGCTATGCAATGCTTCATAACAACAAATTTCCTCCGATGAATGTGACTTCACAACTGTTTACATAGATTTGTTCGAGCAGTTGTGAGCGAGCTCATGCGCAGTTGAGTTGCGTAGGCCCAGATCTAGGGGCCGGGTAGGGAAGGGGGGGGGGGGCGGTATCTGTCCCCGATGGCAGTTTCAGTGGGGGCGCCAAATCCATGCTCTTGAAGAAAAAACCTTATTTCACAAAGCACCTAGCATCCATCACACATAGGTCTCTCGATTATTCTTAAGATTTGGAAATGCATCGCTGTTGGTTTTCCGAGCATTTTTGAATGCGTTTTAAGTTGATTTCTGAATGAATCATAAGTTGATTTTTGAATGTGTGCATAGCGTACATGATGTCCTTGCCAGGGGAATCCCGGTCGCATCTAGAAATAAAATTTCCTACAGGCAAAAGGAGCGGGGCTACACGAGCTGAGCGGAATAAACCCGAATGGGTGAAGAGAGGATATAAAAATCAAACAGGTAAGAAAAATTATGTGTTACCTTCTCGGTGTACCCAAGAAAATGAAATTTTGACAGAAAATTTTTGGCCAGATCGCTACACTAGTAAGGGCCAGTTGTACAGTCCTCGGGCTGGCAGCCGTTTAAGTTCTATTCTGGGAGTAGTGCGGAAAACGCGTTGTATGAACAAGTAATAACATCTAATCGGAGAATAAATGCGGGCTAACTAAACCGGTGATTCTGGCAGGGTTAGTGAAGCTAACAAGAGAATAAGTTTTGACACTGACAGGATTAGTTACAGAATTAGTGATGACAAGATTATTTGTTGGAACGAGGAAGATGAAGTAACAGGGACATCACACAAATTATGGAAGTATATGAAGATTCCAAATTTATTCAAAAATTTCATACTACTACTTTCTGATCTAATGCTTGAGAAGCTTGAGCGTATGAATGAAATGTGAAACTATTTCGTAACATAAATATTTAGCTTTTAGTAGGCCTAATAGGCATTTGATATTGGTACTTTGTGAATTATATCCTGTCGTGCTATAAAAATGACCATTTGTGCCAAAAAAGTCTCATTTATTTGTTGAGTGCTACAATTGTTGCAATATTAGACAGGCCTATTTCCTTTCATCTAGCTGATGGGCAAGATAGACATAATCAGGTGAAGAAATCACACCAGTCTTCAGTACTATTTGTATTAACAGCTTTTTCAGTATTAGATAACGACATTTCGATTTTTCATGTAGTAAAACGTTTGACAAACTTTGATGAGGTAACAAATTCTTTCGCAGAAATAAAGCGCACCCTGTAAAGCTATAGCCAGATCAGAGAAAAAAGTGCTAGGACCTAAGGATTGAAGAAAAGTGTCTTGCTTGTCTCTTGTATTTACTGGTTTTATGTATCCTATATTTAATTTTATATCGCACAAAACAGCAAGTTACTAGCTAACAGGCAATAAAGAGTACAAATTTTCTGAAGAGTTCATGTTCTGCCAGTTATAGATAATCCCATCTAGTACTAATTGTCAGGTTTTTTTTTAAAAAAAAAAAAAAAAAAGAGGCAGGACATAAAACTGGCGGACTGGGAACAGGAGGGGCACCACAGGATGCTTTAATTTCCACTGTCCTGAATATAGTTTGATGGCATCAATTACAGAATATACACGTTTGAATTCCACAGAGCGAAATACAGTGATGTGCAATTGAAGAATGCTGTGTGAAGAGGCGAGGCACTACACTTGCAATTGAAGAATGCTGTGTGAAGAGGCGAGGCACTACACTTTGGCACACTTAGACCAAATAAGATGTCTTACATTTCCTCGAACATACTTGTTTTACGTATCACACTCTTCAGAAAGATGTGCGCTACAAAATGAACATATTTTTGAAAAGTCGATTTTTTTAAATTCATGGTGTCCTATCTCAAATGCTCGAGGGAAGGGAGAGGGGCCCCCCTATCTAGTATTGCCAGGTTCGGAAATATCGTAGATCCAGTGTGGATGCGCAGAGCAGTCTGAGTTTGAGTGGGGAGGGCGGTAATCTCCATGTGACCCGTGTTTACATTTAGTGGTTTTGCTGTTTCCTCTTCGTTTGCAGCTCTCATGTCAAATGAAAACAAAACGAATTTCTGTGGTCTGGAGCCATCAAGTGAATTAAAATACGTTCACATAATTATGGAAGGCTAAAATATGTTATTAGTTTCAGATCTTATTTTATTTCTATCTTTCTGACAGTCAAGCATTAATCGCCTTGAAGAGCAATGTTGTTAATTTTGTCAGTTTGTTAAAGAAATTTGGCTTTTAGTAATCTTTTCTGCCAAGACAGTCAATTTATTTGAAACAAAGTGTTTAATTCCACACCATTGGCTTGTGTCAAATGTTCATTGCATTTGAAGTGCACATTTTCATCTTCTAGCACATAATGGCATTATGCCATAATAAAGAACCAAGCATGAGATAATACAGTACTGGTACTCGAAGAAAATTTACATCCTGAAACCACACTGAAAAGCTTAATATCAGATCGAGGCCTACTTCATTGGGAATCTGGACATGCAAATGTGCACTTTTAAGCTGAATTATGCATTTTAGTATGGTTCACGAAATTCCAATGCTCTGGGAGCATCCTCTGATGTTTTGTTTCTTTTATGACATAATGTAAGTTCTTTTAATGTTTTACATGTGTAAACATATGGACTTCCTACGTTGTCGTAACTGTCCAAGCACGGTGACACGTGTTATCTGGCGCTCTGTGGCAACTGCTAAAAAGGAACCTAACAGGTCACAGGAAAATATTGCAAATGGGGTTTGAAAAGCGTTAGTTTCAGAGTATATTTCCTTTTATGCAAAATGAACTATGTGCGAGAATGTATGATGAATTTCTTATATCACAGACCGTTTGACTCTCATTTAAAACTCAGCTTTTTGAGGACGAGCCATTTAGAAGAATTTCGAGCCCAAAAGATCTGACATTTATGTCATTGTTAAAAATTTTAGTGGCACATTGTGTGATGTATCTTAAATTGTAACACGCACAAAAAAATAAAGCTTACCATCTCTTGCAGCTTATTAATCTATAGGATGTGGAGAGCGGGTGTGGTAATTACGAGGATAAATAATCACACGCACTTTTATTCTCACAGCATATACACGAAGCATGTGGCATAGAGTGCCTGCTGCAGAGAACTGATCTTGCTGTGGTAGGGCAGCGATATTTTTGGGAGGTAGAACCAGTGGTTTATCTCCCCACAAATCTTCGAGACCAATATTATATGTGAAAGCTTTGCTTTTCTTCTGGTAACACATTAATTTCAACCATTAACTTTTCCTATTTGTTTGTTCGCGCTACTCTTAACAATGTTGTTGCTATTGGCTGACTACATCACGTGTCCTGTACCTTGAATATCCACTGTCATTGGCTGGCTGGGTCACATGACATAATCTGTGACTGGCTTACAAAAGTGCATTGCAATCTCAGTTTCAGTGCTTCAGAAAGTAACATGCAGTGTTTGGTGGAATTTGCATTTACACTTCCGTAATACGGAAATATGCAGCGTACTTGTTGCTGCAAATCAAAGATCTTTCCAAAACGTGTTTTTCTCCCCCGAGTTTCGCTATCTAAAGTGCCGGGAAATTCTACGCCGGTGTATAAAACCATAACTATTCAAAGTATTTACAGTACCTAGGGAAAGTACACTGTCACTTAACACGAAAAGAGTGTATTTTCACACGAGACAAAGTATATTTTCAACTGGAAAAAATTCAGGGATTTTTTTTTCCTTGTCCGCATATACACCCTGTTATTGTAAGATAAAACAAAATATATTTTAAAAGAAGACTTCATTACACAACATGAAATGAAATCAAAATTATCAGCTGTCATTCATGAAGTGACAACGTCTGGTGGAGAATGTGTCCAGTTCATTTACGAATGAGAAGAATGTGTTCATGTTTCATTACATTTTGACACCCTGTGTTCTGAGTTTGAAGTATTCTGATAACATGTGATGCTTCTCCATGCAGAGAGGGGTGTGTCTCTCCCATGCTCAATGCACTTCCAGTGGAGTTCTTGCTTCCTTGACTTGGAATGTAAGGTGAAGGCAAACCTATTGAAGTGTATGAAGCTTTTACTAATCTGGTTAATCTCCTTCTCCTGAAACCCCAGTATTCCTGTCATCCTTTCTAGCTCTGTGATTGCAGCTACATTGGCTGCTTTATTTTTGTACAGTAGACGTTTCATGTTACGCAAGTACTCCTTTTCTAAGTAAAGAGCTTTGTTGCTGATCCACAAAAAACAGATGACTGAAAAGAGAGTGGAACAAAAACAGACAGTAATGCACAGCACTAAACAAACAGTGTTCATTTGTGAGAAACTGACTTAACCATTGTATTGTTGCTCCAATGAGCTTTGTTGCTTATCCACAAAAAACAGATGACTGTGAATATGGAATGGAATGAAAACAGACAATAATGCGCAGTACTAAACAGATGCTGTTCACTTGTGTTCACTGGCGTGTGAGCTGTGGTGGGAAAAGTTACTTGACCAACCATGATTCAACTTGCTGGATTCAGCTCACTAAATCATTTTGGTGACTGACTTTACTAAACAGTGCCATTCTGACTCTTAAGTTTAGTGTAGCACTCATCACGTGACAAAATTTCTGGTCTGGTGTGTATCAGGCTTAAGACTGTGTACTGTGTGTGCTTCTGCGAAAGCAAAACTGACATATAGTCTGTTATTGTGAGAATTTTATTCAAACCCCTTGATAGATCAGAATTAGTTTCTTCACTCATTCCAAATAAGAAAAGAAAACATTGACCAGTACACAAAACAACGGCTCTTCTACGAGAACAACTTATCCACACACTGGGCCTTAGGGTGCAGCATTCAAAGCTACCAGATGGCTTTACCACTTCATGACCACTAAATCACAAGTACCTCTGGCCGACACCATTCATACCAATTGTTGGCACACCATCAAGATGCCAGGATCAAACTGCCTGTCACCAGTTTAGAGGCATAGCTCATAAGCTTGAACTCCACCGAACAACTCTTTCTATCATACAGCAGCAGCAGTACACAAAACAAAGCTAGAGGAGTATACAAATCATTCGTTAATTGCTACACTGCAATTATGTGCTGAGGTTGGCAGTGTTATAAATGTGGTAATTCATGCTCAGTCTTTACCAGTACCTAAGAGAACTATAGTTTAAAACACTCCTCATCCCCTACCCCCACTCCCCCAAAAAACTGCTATGTCAGAGTTTCTGCTTAATAGCAGTAGTTATGATTTTTTAATTGTTTAATTATATGCATACAGTAACTTTCAAAAAATCAACTGATTGTTGTAGTGGCAATTTATGGAGAATACCCACCAAATGCATAGACAGCAAATAAAATTATGTCTGGGACAAATATGATCACACTTATCTAACATTATCAAAACCTGTTATGAAGTCTTGATGCTTTGCCTTCAGAAAAGGAAATCAAAGTACAAAGTATTAAGAAAAACCAGGTGTTCTGGCTGCTGCTGAAATATATGTCACAGTTCTCTTGAGAGGACTTGGCTTAAATCAATCTAGAATGCCTTTTACACTTCTCTGTTCAAAATAACATACATTTCAGTTCATTAAAAGTTCCTTGGCAATGATTTTGTATCTTCATTTCTGTGGCCATAATGTCCGTAGTTGCTTTATAATTCATGAGGGTATTTTTGATGCGTCGTTGCAACTACAAAAATGCGTGATTTTTTCACCAGACGCGTTTTGCTTTATTGAGGTAAAGCATCATCAGTGGTCTGTAATTAAGTTTATTTACATTTTGATTTGCTATTTAGATCAAAAAATAGTTCGTTAAGAATAGGTTGGTTTGTACTTACGGTGATTTTTCGACTGCTTTCTCGCTTACATCGGGAAATGCCGTCTGTTAGCACATCATTGTTTTTCTATGCTAGACACTGATAATTTTCGTCTACTTTTTAGATGTTCTGCAGCACTATGCGTTTCTTACAACACACCTTCTTTTCATACTTAAAGTTTGTGTTGATGTTCGTGTTTGACCTACAAATATTCTTTTTTAAATTAGATTATTGTACGTGTGTAATTCAATTTAAGTATGTTTCTGTGTATTTATATACTGTGTAAGAGTAGAGAAGGAAGAGTGATGGAGATTTATTGATTGTGGGGGTGAAACCACGATGAGTGGACGTAAGTATACAGCAGTGTGATGGAGTGTAGGTTACAGGAGAAGGTGAGGAGCAAGAGGTGAAATGAAACTGTGAGTGGGGGGGGGGGGGGGGGGGGGTTGTGGGAGGGGGTGAAGGATGGAAAAGGCTCTTTTCTTTTTCATGTAATTTCATCAATTATTCTATATAGAGTCTGGGTTTCCAATATTTATCTGGTCATTGAGCAACTGTTTATTTTGTGTTAATGCTTTTTGTGTGTGGAAATTTTCTTGGAAAGGAAGGAGGTGTCTGTCTTTACTGATTTTTATAATATTCGTATCGTTTTCAATATTGCTTGGTCTATGGTGTTCTTTACACAAGACCCATAACAGCAAACACATTCATATACACAATTTCTATCCTAGGGTGTTCAGTCTTTTGGATATAATACTAGATGAAAACGAAAAACAGCTCTTAGAAAAAGGTCTAAAACACAATGTTGACTCACCAGTAAATGAACAACAGATACAAGATCTCATTATAAAGTCTGAATATATTCTCACTGTAGAAGAAAAAAATGAACACAGTAGTGTAAACACAGGGCTAACTAGGGAGATAATAAAAGAAGAAATTAAAAACATAGCAACGCATATTAAAAAAACAATAAGTTCAAAAATAATTGTGATGAAACAAAGATTAAAAAGCTAAAGAAAAAACTGCAAACAGAAAATGTCATAACAACAAAATCTGACAAAGGTAATAGTGTTGCCCTCATTAAAGCAAAAGAATACATAGAAAAAACAGAAGAATTCATCAGCAAAAACAATGTAAAAAGGTTAAAATCAAACCCAACTAACAGATGTCAAACACATGTTAAAAACACACTCAAAAACATAGAGTACACATTTACAGAGAGAAACAGAGGACTCGCGGGGAAAAAAAAACCCTCAAGCCCCCAACATGAGATGCCAACCAAAGGTCCATAAAGAAAATTATCCAGTCCATCCAATAGTAAATTTCAGAGCAGCTCCTACATACCTGCTAGCAAAACAAATGCAGTCACAGTTCACCCAGTATTATAAACTAGAAAATGATAGAACAATCAGAAATACCTCTCAACTGGTATAACATGTAATAGACATTAAAATCTGTGACACAGCAACATTGCTCTCCTTCGATGCAGAAAGTATGTACAGTTGTATCCCTGTTAATGAAACCATAAAAATAATTGAATAAAACCTGAAAACACGCAACCAGCTATCTCATGAACACACAGATGAAGCCATAAAATTATTACAGTTGATAACACAACAAAATTATTTTGAATTCAATCAAGAATACTACATACAAGAAGGTTTACCTATGAGTTCTCCTATCTCAGGAACATTGGCCAACATTTTCATGAATCACATAGAAAAACTAATATTTGAAGACATAATAACAAAGGAAAGCTACGTCATCTACTGGTACAGATACATGGATGACATAATATGCATGATAGATGAACCTAAAAACAGAAAACAGCAGCTACACAAAGACATAAATATCGTACACAAAACCATAAAATTCACAATAAAAGAGGAACATGAAAACACTCTGAACTTATTAGACATAACCATAAGAAAAGATGATAATAAACACACATTCGACATATACAGAAAACCCACAACAAGTGACATTATCTTAAATGAAACTTCAAAGCACCCACAGAACCACAAATAAGCAGCAGTCAGATACATGTTAAACAGGCTGAACAGGATCCCCCAAAACACTTCTAATTACCAGAATGAGTTAGCCATTGTAAAACAAATGGCATTAAAAATGGACACAGAGAAACAATGGTAGACAAACTAAACAAAAAAATAAAGGGACAAATAAGGAAGAAAACTAACCAAACCACACTAACTCATACAACTTGCACTACAACAAAAAAAATGGCATACAGTGACCTACCACAACAAATTCACTCATAAAATAGGAGACGTATTCAAAAAACAAGGCATAAACTTTACTTACAAAACAAACAGTTCCATACAAAAGCACATCCCAAAAGTGAAACCAAAACTAAACAGATACCAACAATGTGGTATCCATCAGCTCAGTTGCAGAGATTGTGAGAAGATATACATTGGAATAACGGGCAGGACATTTGACACAAAGATATTGTTGTGACTCGCCGATCTTTCAAAGTGCCGCCGTCCAGTTACGTGCGTCCTCTACATGCGGTGCTGTCTGCCAGCCATGCAGCAGCAGCGCCACCTAAGCGGGCAGCCAGACAGCGGCCGCTAGACTTGGACTCAGTTATGATTTGACTGTTAAAGTGTACACACATCTTACTCTGTTACTTGATCTGTGACTTTCATGCATTGCGTCTTCCTTGAAATATATTTGTTCAACTTGAAGTTATTACAATTGGCGACGAGGATGGGATTTTTCTTTTCCATCGTTGACCCACATGTTTCCGTGGCTACTTTCGAGCAACTATTGCAAGGTCTCATAGAACAGCAAACACTTCTCACAAATGCGATTCGTGATTTCATCATGCCATCAAATGCAGGGTGTCTCTCGTCGTTGTCTCTACCTACTTTTCCTCCTCACAACGAGACGGCGGAAGACTTCTTGGCATTTCATGTCACGGACGAACAAACATTTAAGTCTCTGTTCCTTTCATGGATTTCACCTCAAATGTATCGGTTGTTGTCGCAATTGGCTCCTTTGAAAGATCCTGCATCTTTTTCCTTTGCTGAAATGTGCTCACTTCTGTCCATCTATTTTCAAAAGCAAACGCATGTGGTCACCTCTTGTGTTGCCTTTTATCGTTGTCAAAAACAACCTATTGCACTTGGGCTGCTGAACTTCACGGCCTCAGTAGAAAGTGTCAATTTGTTACTGAAGTTCACAAAGAATCCTACGCCGATTCCATGGTATGGGATGCTATAATCCGATCGGCGCCTGACAGAGAAGTTAGGCAACGTGCCCTTCAGTTGGCAAATCTGACTCTAGATGAAGTCCTATCTATCGCTCAGTCTTTTGAAATTTCTCGCGCCGCTGGAGCGCAAATAGAGGCATGGGGTGACGTTGGGGAAATACAACCTCTGTGCGATGTTGACGAAGCGTGTGGCATGTCCCCGCCCGCCGACGTGGCCGCAGTACGCTCCCAAGTGCAGCCACGGCCTAACCAGAAACAGACCTCTAAGAAACTGCAGCAAAACCCACGGCAACTTCCTTCATGTCCGCGGTGTTTTACGAATCATTCACAAGACGATTGTCGACAACGTTGGGCCGTGTGTCACAAATGGAAAAAAAGCGTCATGTGTCATCCATTTGCAAATCCGACTGCATACATGATGTTAATGAACATGACACTGATTCTGATTCTGTGTTTTCTGTCAATTGTACTTCTTCCCTTTCGGGGAAGTTATTCCTCACTGTCCAAATACTTGGTCGAGATGTTTGCATGCCACTATCATCAATTCCCAGACGTATCTTCAGTTGGGTTCTCCAATCCTGTCACCTGTCATTAGGCAATTACGGACTTACAATAAACAGAAGATTTCTCTCTTGGGACAGTTTGATGCTGAGGTATCTTACAAATATGTCGTTTGCACTGTTCCCGTATTTGTGGTTGACCATAGTAACGCGGAGAATCTTTTTGGTTTCGATGCCTTTTGCATTTTTGGGTTCTCCATAAATGACTCTCTCTGTCAATATCATCTCTGATGAAATTCCTTATTCCTTGTCGACGACATTTTCGTCCCTTTTTTCTCCTGGGTTAGGCCGTGCAAACGACTTTGAATCTCGTATCACGCTCAAACGCACTGCTTGGCCTAAGTTTTTTTGGGCTCGGCCCATTCCTGTGCCCTTGGTCATCAGGTCAAATGGGAGCTGGATCGTCTCACTGCTTCAGGGGTCTTGATTCCTGTCACTTCAAGTGAGTGGTCCTCTCCTGTCGTCGTTGCTAAGCCAAATGGTGATATTCATCTCTGTAGCGATTTCAAAGCCACTGTAAATGCTCAATGCCTTATCAACACTTACCCTGTGTCTCGACCTGAAGAATTGTTCACTAAACTTGCTGGAGGCCAGTATTTTTCTAAACTTGACCTGTCAGAAGCTTATCATCAACTTCCTCTCGATGCTGCTTCCCAGCAGTTTCTGGTTCTTGACACGCTTTTCGGCCTCTATCAATACCAACTCTTTCTGCTCTCTTTCAGCGATTCTTGGAACAATTATTGCTCACTGTCCCTGGGTGTATAAATTACCAGGACGACATTGTTGTCACTGGTTCCACCACTGACGAACATCTTCAAAATCTCTGCACACTTTTTCGTGTCTTACAGACTGCCGGTCTTAAGTGTAATCTTCAGAAATCCCAATTTTTTCAGGCATCTATCACGTACTTGGGGTTTCAACTCTCTCGGGATGGTATTCGTCCACTTCAGCAAACTGTCGCTGCGATCGATGCCCTTCCTCGCCCTACATCTGTTAAGGAACTGCAGGCCTTCTTGGGGAAAATAGCATACTATCACACGTTTTAACCGTCTGCTGCTTCGGTGGCTCAGCCATTGCATCGCCTGTTGCATAAAAACGTGCCTTTTCACTGGTCCGTGTCATGCGATGCGGCTTTCCAGAAATTGAAGACTATGCTGAAACAGGCCCCGTGCCTGGCTACTTATCGACGTGGCCAACATCTTGTTCTTGCCACGGACGCCTCTCAATACAGGGTTGGTGCAGTCCTTGCGCACCGTTTCTCTGACGGTTCTGAACAACCCATTGCTTATGCCTCCAAAACACTCACGGATGCCCAACAAAAGTATTCTCAAATTGAAAAAGAAGCTTTGGCCATTATTTATGCTCTTCATATGTTTGGTGTTTTTCTCTGTGTATCCAAGTTTCATCTTGTTATGGATCACAAACCACTTGTTTCCTTGTTTCATCCATCAACGTCACTTCCCGACAAGGCTGCACACTGCCTCCAGCGTTGGGCTCTTTACTTGTCTCGTTTCAATTATGAGGTTCATTTCCGGCTGACGGCTCAACATGCGAATCCTGATGCACTGGGTCCTGATCTGGCATTCGATAGGGACGAACTTTTGTGTTTCCACCTGGATGTTGCCGAGCAGCGGGTTGTGGACGGGTTCCACCGGGGACCAGCTGGCAGCTCCTACGGGTTCTGACCCTACCCTCTCCTGGGTTTTACACTGTATTCAGAGGGGTTGGCCAGATTGTCCGTCCGCTTAGACTTTTGATCCATTGCGGAACTACTACACTTTGCGTTACCGCCTCACGGCTAAGGATGGTGTTATCCTCCTTTCCACCAAAAATGCTTCGCCGCATGTTGCGTGCTTCGGTCTTGTGCCTCCTTCACCAAGGGCACTGGGATGTCTCTTGCACAAAATCTCTGGTGCGCTGTCATGTGTACTGGCCCGGCATCGACTCTGAAGTCGTGCACATGGTCGCTGCCTGCGGCCCTTGTGCATCATAGGCCGCCGCCCCGAAGTCATCTTTGTCACCGTGGCCTTCGCCTGAGAAGCCCTGGGAGTGTATTCATGCTGACTTCGCAGGACCTTTTTTAGGTACTTACTGGCTTCTAGTTATTGACGCCTACTCTAAATTTCCTTTCATTGTCCGTTGCATGTCGCCTACCACCGCGGCAACCACCAATGCTCTAGCTCGCATTTTCTCTTTGGAAGGCCTTCCTTCTACTCTTGTTACTGATAATGGTCCACAATTTGCCTCTTCCGATTTTGAGGATTTTTGTGCCCGTCATTGGCTCATGCATGTCACGGCCCCTCCGTTCCATCCACAGTCAAACGGTGAGGCTGAACGACTGGTCCGCACATTTAAGGCTCAGATGAGGAAACTCCTGACTTCTTCTGCTGATGATGTGCTTCTCCAATTTCTGGCTTCTTACCGTTTCACCCCCATGGGCGACCACAGCCTGGCTGAGCTCTTACATGGCCGACAGCCCTGCACGCTACTTCCATCTTCTGCGGCCTTTCACCTCACGGCCATGGGTGCTTTCGCTTGGCCGGTTGACCACCGATGACCTTGTATGGGTATGGGGATATGGCAGGCGGCCAAAATGGAGTCCTGGCTGCATCTTACAACACCGTGGCCAACGCCTGTATGAAATCCAGACCGACACGGGTATTGCAGCGCGTCATTCGGACCAGCTTCAGCCTTGTGTGCCAGCAACGCTTGTTCTGGATGCCGCTACACCACCTTCGGCTCTACCTGACGCTCAGGATCCTGGAATCTAATCTCTCATTACTCACAGCGCAGTCCTCTCACCATCATATCGGTGCCAGCACAAGAACTGATGCCACCAGGAGACATGCCCATACAGGAACCAGATGACCATCACCTGTCGGAGCAACTCTACTCGCCTCCTTCTCCTACGGACGCGGACACATCGCCCATGTCTCCTGTTAAAACAACCGGACTTGCCGCAACGGCCGATTGGTGCACGGGGCCAAAGCAGATTCGACCCCCACGTCTCCTGTCATCTTGACCCGTTATCATCGGGGACACTTCCGTCCATATGGGAAGCCTCCTCCTCAAGACTTTACGGCCAGTCAAACAACACCTATGGACGTTAGTAATCTACAGGCCACCTCCATCAAGACCTGTGCAAAAAATTCAAAGGGGGGAAAAGTGTTGTGACTCACCGATCTTTCAGAGTGCTGCCGCGCAGTTACGCACGTCCTCTACATGCGGCGCTGTCTGCCAGCCATGCAGCAGCAGCGCCACCTAAGCGGCCAGCCAGCCAGCGGCCGCTAGACTTGGACTCAGTTATGATTTGACTTTTAAAGTGTACACACGTCTTACTCTGTTTACTTGATCTGTGACTTTCATGTATAGTGTCTTCCTTGAAATATATTTGCTCAACTTGAAGTTATTACAGATATAAATAACACATCAGAGCATTCAAATACAGTACTTCAATAGAATTACACACATACAATAATCTAATTTAAAAAAGAATATTTGTAAGCCAAAGACAAAGTTGTGGACATGTTATGTTGACAAGACTACAAAACACAAACATCAACACATACTTGAAGTACAAGAACAAACAGAATACAGTGGTGTGCATAAAAGTGCGTTGTGAGAAATGCCTAGTGCTGCAGAACATCTAAAAAGTAGAAGAAAATTATCGGTGTCTAACAGAAAAACAATGATGTTCTAGCAGACGGCATACCCTGATGTAAGCGAGAAAGCAGTCGAAAAATCACCATAAGTACAAACCAACCTATTCATAACGAACTGTTTTTTGATCTAAAAAGCAAATCAAAATGTAAATAAACTTAATTACAGACCACTGATGATGCTTTATCTCAATAAAGTGAAACATGTCTGGTGAAAAAAATCACTGCTGGATCAAAAATACCCTCATGAATTTTGTGTCTGTTTAGCAGTACTATCAGTTGGGACAGGAAAAAATCATTTTATTTTGTAGCCAGTTTCACTGTTATTTTTGGCCAAATTTGGTATTATTTTTTTGTCAAATTCTGTGTTACTTTTTGACGAATCCAGTGTTTTTCTGTGCAAGATTCGGTGTTGCCCTCCATTTTTTTGCTAAATTTGGTGTTACTGTGTTTGCTAAGTTTTATGTAACTTTTTTGCTTATTTCTATCGATTTTATAATTTTTTTTTTCCGCTTTCGGTGTCTTTTGCCAGTTTCAGTGTTTTTTTGCCAATTACAGGTTTTTTATGCCAGTTTTATTTTTCAACTGCATATTTTTCTCTTTTTTTGCCAAATTTGACATTATTTTTTGCCAAATCTGGAGCTATTTTTTGACAAATTAGATTTTATTTTCTGCCAGATTTAGTGTTTTTTTCCAAATTTGGTGTTATTTTTTTCAAATTTGGTGTTATTTTTTTCAAATTTGGTGTTATTTTTTCAAATTTGGTGTTATTTTTTCAAATTTTGTGTTATTTTTTCAAATTTGGTGATATTTCTTGCAAAATTTGTGTTATTTTTTGACAGTTATTTTTCGCCATATCACTACTATGTTTTGCTAGATTTGGTGCTATTTTTTCCAAATTTGCTGCTGTTTTTGCCATATTCAGTGTTACTACTTTGCCAGAGTCTTAGTTATTTTTTGCCAAATACTGTGTTACCTTTTTTGCCAAATTAAGTGTTCCATTTGCCAAACATTGTAATATGATCCATCCTTTGACAAATAAATTGCTACAACTAATACTAAAATGCTATGTTTATTAACTGTATTTTATATGTCTAGTTCTATTTAGCCACATGACAGCATCTGTGTCTGTGAAGTATATACTTTTATATTGTCATAAATATTGATCATTTTTACCTTGCCTGCATATACTTAATCAGCAGATTTGTTCAAATGAAAATGATATGCTGCAGTATGCAACATTTACAAAAAAAGTGTTGCTTTTATTTTGTTTGCAGCTAAGATTGCATGA
Organism: Schistocerca cancellata; assembly: GCF_023864275.1. Classification (NCBI taxonomy): domain Eukaryota; kingdom Metazoa; phylum Arthropoda; class Insecta; order Orthoptera; family Acrididae; genus Schistocerca; species Schistocerca cancellata. The sequence goes on along the minus strand of NC_064627.1, from coordinate 141,917,393 downwards.
GCGTGGTCTGAAATTAGATCCTTCTGTCTACTCAGAAGTGTGCTTGGCTCTCAAAGATGACTATGAAATTGTTCGACAAGTTGCACTTCGTATTGTGTGGGTTCTGGGACAAACATATTCAGAAAAGTAAGTATGCAAAATCATGCAGCTGTTTATGCCAGTGCTGTTGTGACTAATGAGTAATTGGTAGAGTACTAAAACACCCTTTATTTCCTAAAAGTGTTCTTCAGCTATTTAGATTTGCCAAAAACAGTTTCATCCCCAAATGTCTGGAGATTCATTTTCACTGGAGCTTGTGTAACGGTGCATCATTGGGACTCAAATGAAAAAGTCAGTTCAACTGAACCTATTGATACTGGTTGTCAGCTTTGTCCTATGATGTAATGATGGTGAGGTGTGTGTCATCATACATGCACCAACAGTAAGAGAACAGAATGCGGACAATATTTTTTTGCGTCTATATTACACTTTGGAATTTAAGTTGTTGTGATAGACTGATTTGTAGCATAGTGCAAGGCCTAGGTTAGGTTGAAAGGTGACAATTTGGTTGAGTTGACTCTCTTGATATTTGTCTTTCTTAAAGAACAACTTTATTAGAAACACTTTATATGCACCTGAGACCATGTTCTAGTGCCTGTTTGCTATAAGTATACGTACCTGTAGCCTGTTTTTTTTTATTTTATTTTTTTTTTTTTTTTTATATATATATATATTTATGGCAACCTACTTATTCCTGTTTATTAATTAGGCACAAGAGAATGGCAGATAAATTTTGTGGATGGAATGTGATGTAATTAAGAGATTTAATTATTGCTGGGGATAAAAGAAGAGGTATAGTGGCAAAAGAAATTCACAAAAATAAGTATTTACAATAAATGTATCATAGCAAGTAAGAAAGGAGTCTTTATAAATGCTCGTCATTCAAAGTGTACTTACCATGTTTGTCTGTATAGCTCACTAGTCATGTTCAGTGATAGCAGTGATGCTAATTTATGTATACACTAATTTTGTCTCTAATAATACAGCCTTGTCACACTACCAGACAGCGATGAGGAGATTCGATTGGTGGATGATGCATTTGGGAAAATATGTCACATGATTAATGACTTATCAATGCGTGTTCGTACACAGGCAGCTCGTCTGCTGGGTTCAATGACATCAATCAGCCCTCGCTTCCTCCAGCAGACACTAGACAAGAAACTCATGTCAAATATGAGGGTAAGTCTATATGCCTTTACTTTCTGTTTAATTTTTTTCAGATTTCAGAAAGATAATGCCAAGGAACTGTGGCATAAAACTTAACACCAATCATTCAAATAAAATGTCTGTAAACACAATGATACAAATAAATACACTCATTTGGTTGACATTTTGTTCAAGGAAAGAAAACATACCAGTAGTGCCCTGAATATTTGTCTGAATTTTCAAACAATGGAAAATCCAGGATGGAATGTAACAATATTATGGAAATGAAAGGTGCTACTTACTATGTAGCAGTGATGCTAAGTTGCAGATAGCCACAACAAAAAGACTCACAAATAAAGTTTTCGGGCAGTAAGGCCTTTGTCAAAAATAGGTCACACACACACACACACACACACACACACACACACACACACACACACACACACACACACACAGTTTCAGGCAACTGAAGCCACACTGACTTTTCAGTAATTTCTGTACTTGACAGTCCTTAATTTCAGTTGCTGATTATCCAAAATTTGCCACGCGGGATTAACCAAGCAGTCTAAGGCGCTGCAGTCATGGACTGTGCGGCTGGTCCCGGCGGAGGTTCGAGTCCTCCCTCAGGCGTGGGTGTGTGTGTTTGTCCTTAGGATAATTTAGGTTAAGTAGTGCGTAACCTTAGGGACTGATGACCTTAGCAGTTACTTTACATAAGATTTCACATACATTTGAACATTTTTTTAATCCAAAATTTGTTTTCATTTACTGACTAGTGACATCTCTCACATTCCTACTGCCATACTTTCCTCACATCTCTTTCGTATGCACAAGTCCAGAGACCATTTTTGTTTATCTCTTAGAATTTTTACCCTCGTCAAGTCTATATTTTATAGCTCCACTTAATGCCTCCCCTCCCCATGCTGAATTCATACTTTTCAACTATATTTATCTTTGGATTCTCTGTCTCTGTCCATTTTTCCCCCAGTTTGCAGATTTCTCAACCTCTTCACTGTTTCTAGGCAAAGCATCGATTTGTGTCACTACCAAGTTCCCTCCATTTTGATCTACCATTAGTGACCCTTCCTAAATGTATATTTGCTTACCTGAATAAAGATTTATTGTGTGTACTTTTTATCTAAGTCACTCATTTCTGTCTCCATGCACTGAGCAAGGTGGTGGAATGGTAAGACTGTTTCCGTGATTTCCCGGAATTCCTTAAAGCAGATAATGATATGATTCCGTTGAAAGGGCACATCAACGGTTCTTCCCTAATCCAAGCTTGTTGCTGCATCTCTTGATACCTCATTGACAACAGGGTGTTAAATCATAATCTTTTCCTGTGGTTCTTGTGACATGTGAAAAGTATCTCTCTTCACATGGTATTCTGTTCAAACCATTATCAGCTCACCTTCTTCTGTGTCCTAAGAGTTGGTGGAAGAAATGTTAGAAACACCCTATATAAAGTTCAGCATGATTCGTTCTAGTGCAGTAACAAAATTTGTGTTTCTTGCTGTTATTGATAGGTGTGAAATATCATGAACTGTATTATGTGAAACAATCTGTTTTCAGGTTACTAGCCTAATGTATGATTCCATTTTACACTAATTCTCATGGAAACACAAAATGTACCATAAGTCAGTCATTCTAAGAAATAGCCAGAAAGTAAATGCAACTAAATAAAAAGTGCTTCCCAGTTGCAGAAATTGTTTGCCCAATAGAGAAAATGCAAATGGCATTGAATCCTGGAAGATTAAAGCTGTGCCAGCCACTGTGGCCAAGTGGCTCTAGGCGCTTCAGTCTGGAAACACGCTGCTGCTACGGTCACAGGTTCGAATTCTGCCTCAGGCATGCATGCTTGTGATGTCCTTAGGTTAGTTAGGTTTAGGAGTGCTATTCCAGCAATGTTTGCGGGAGAGATTCTGTTAAATTTGGGAAATAGGAGAGAGGTCCTGGCAGAAGTGAACCTGTGAGGCCCTGTCATGCTTGAATACCTCAGTCAGAGAGGCAAGGTTCGAGTGCTGGTCTGATACACAGTTTTAATCTGGCAGGATATTCCAAAATACCAAGCACTCTGCTGAAGAGTAAAATTTTTTCTGGAAACATTGAAGGTTTCTGCTACCCATCCTCCCACTCCCCATCCTCCTCCTGTCTGTCTATGACAGTGTGTCAGCAGACCCCTTTCCTACAACTCTTTTGGCATGAACTACCTTCTAATTTACACAGGGGCTCGCTACTCACGCTGTTAAATTAGCATTGTTTATAATGAAAGCAGTCCAACATACATGTTTTGGCTGCAATTGTAAGAAGTTAATGTCAGATGGAAAGATGAATGGAGGAAAATCTTTTTGTGATTGTAACGAAGACAGGAACTATTCATTTATTGAGTGACACGATAAATTAATGATGTCCATTTGAAATGAAGAAATAAGAATATTCTGTATAATTATTGCTCATGATGTTTGGTTCTAAACATCAGTATTACGTATGTGCAGGAATCTAAAATGCAAAAGGTGTCCCTGTTATGTTGCAGCGGAAACGGTCAGCCCATGAACGTGCTTGGGAATCAATAACTTCTGGAGAGTGGTCTAGTGGCCGCAACTGGGCAGATGATGCCCCACGTGAACTGGTTGATGCAGAATCAGTGAGCCTTGTTAATAGTGGTTCATGTGGGGCATTTGTTCATGGACTTGAAGATGAGTATCAAGGTAGGTAAAAGGTAGCAAAATATGGAACAAATAAATCAACACAAAATTTTATCTTTCACACACCACAAAACATTGACTTCGGAAACAGCTCTCATGCTGCCTATGGAAATTAGTGCTGGCGGAGTGGTACAAGTTTTATAGAACACAGTGAGAGGAAACCAAAAGTTTGAAGAGAATGTAAAAAAATATGAAGAGGGGAGTTGGAAAGTAGTTAATTTAAAACTCAATGAAAATAATATCTGGGTTCCTACAGAAGGGCAGCTGACTTATAAGAGACACGGATTAAATATAGTTTTTGTTGTTGTTGTTGTTGTTGGTGGTGGTAGTTGTTGTCTTCACTTCGAAGATGGGTTTGATGCAGTTCACTGAGGTAGTGTGCAAGCCCCTTCATCTCTTCATAACTACCACAACATACATCCATCTGAGTTTGCGTGGTCTCTCTCTGATTTTTACCCCCACTCTCCCATTACCAAATTGGCAATTCCTTTATGTCTCAGAATGTGTCTCATTAATCTATCCCTTCTTTTAATCAAGTTGAGCAATACATTTCTTTTCTCTCCAATTTGATTCACTACCACATCATTTATCCATCTAATCGTCAGCATTCTTCAGTAGAACCACATTTTCAAAAGCTTCTATTCTCTTCTTGTCTGAACTGATTATTATCCATGATCACTTCCATACAAGGCTATACTCCAGACAAATACTTCCAGAAAACACTTTATAATATTTAAATTTATGTTTGATGTTAGCAAATTCCTCTTTTTCAGAAATGCTTTTCATGCTGTTACCAGTGTTCATTTTATATCCTCTCCACTTTGGCCATCATCATTCATATTGCTGCCCCAATAGTAAAACTCATCTACTACTTCAAGTGTCTCGTTTCCTAATCTAATTCCCTCAGTGTGATCTGATTTAATTCAGCTACGTTTCAGTACCCCTGTTGTGCTTTTGTTGGTGTTCATCTTATGTCGCCCTTCCAAGACACTGTCCATTCTGTTCAACTGTCCTTCCAAATCCTTTGTGATCTCTGACAGAACTATAGTGTCATCAACAAATCTCAAAGTTTTTATTTCTTCTCCCTGAACTTTAATCCCTGCTGCAAATTTTTCTTTTGTTTCCTTCACTGCTTGCTCAGTGAACAAATTGAATAACATCACAGATAGGCAACAACCCTGCCTCACTCTGTCTCAACAACTACTTCCCCTTCATGCCCCTCGACTGCTATAACTGCTGTGTGGTTTCTGTACAAGTTGAAAATAGCCTTTCGTTCCTTGTATTTTATCTCTGCTACCTTCATAATTTCAGTGTATTCCAATCGACATAGTGAAAAGCTTTCTCTAAATGTATAAGTGCTAAAACAAAGGTTTGCCTTTCATTATTTTGTGTTCTAAGATAAATCATAATGTCATTATTGCCTCGTGTGTTTTTATATTTCTTTGAAAGCCAAAGTGATCTTCCCTCGAGTACCACTTCTACAAGTTTGTGTTATTCTTCTTTAAATAATACGTGTCAATCTTTTGCAAGCAGTATGTATTAAACTGAAGAGTCAGTAGTATTCATGTCTCATATGTCTTGCACACCAATTCCATCCGAACAGGCCTTGGATGGCCCAATGGTACTGACCGGCCACCGTGTCATCCTCAGCCCGCAGGCGTCACTGGATGCGGATATGGAGGGGCCTGTGGTCAGCACACCGCTCTCCTGCCTGTATGTCAGTTTACGAGACCGGAGCCGCTACGCCTCAATCAAGTAGCCCCTCAGTTTGCCTCACAAGGGCTGAGTGCACCCCGCTTGCCAACTGAGCTCGGCAGACGAGATGGTCGTCCATCCAAGTGCTAGTCCAGCCCAACAGCGCTTAACTTCAGTGATCTGATCTGGAACCGGTGTTACCACTGCAGCAAGACCGTTGGCCTCTTGCTTACCGGGTGAAATAATTCCATCATGACTGACTGTCCCAAAGATCTCAATAAATCTGTGGAAATATCTTCTAATCCAGGGGTCTAGTTTCCACTTAGATTCTTCAGTGCGTTGTCAAATTCTAGCATCCTTGTGTGTCTCATGTAATCTTCACCTACTTCCTCTCCTCTTTGTATAGTATCATTGTCAAGTTTCTTTTATAGATAGCTTGTATATATTCCTTTCAGCGTTCCTTTCTTTACTGAATACTGTCTTGCCATCTGAACTGCTGATATTTCTGCAGCTCTTCTCTTTTCCCCAAAGGTCACTTTAATTTTCCTGTATGTGGAATCTATTTTTCTCCTGCATGTTTCTACAGCCTCACATTTGCCCTCTACTCATTCCTCTAGGCATTTTGCGCTTGATGCCCTCCTGAGTTGTCCCCACCCAGAGAATGAAATGGGGGCTATTTTATCTTTGGAATATTTTACCCAACAGGATGCTGTCATCACTAAGACATACCCTTTGGAAGAAATAAATGCTGAAGTTTCTCCTTGCTTTCAGTCGTTTGCAGTTCCAGCACAGAAAAGCCATGTTAGCTAATGTTACAAGGTCAAATCAGTCAGTCATCCAGATTCTTGCCCTGCAGCTACTAAAAGGGCTGCTGCCCCTCTTCAGGCAACCTCAGCCTGACGTCTCCACAGATACTCCTGTGTTGTAGTGCCACCTGAGGTACAGCTATTTGTATCATTTGTGGACCCAGTCGCCCCACGTCGACGAGGTCAGTGGTTCACGGGGGGCAATATAATTCTGTTAAAAGGAAAATACACCATAAAATTATGAGACAGAATGCTTCTTATTCTAAGGTTTGAGTGACCTAGACTCGATTCTTACAATTCCCAACCTATCCTCCTTTTCCTCTCTGGGAAAGGAACTAATAGTTCTGAAAGCTAGGATTAGTGTTTTCAGTTTTAACAGTATGAATCATCAATATGGGAATTTATACAGGAGCAACATGGATGCAGACCATAATGAACAAAGAAGTTACGAGGCAATCTTTTTGCAGCTGTGGTTGTTGATGGTGATAAGTATTAAATGACCCATTCAGGTGGTCATCTTTGAAGTGATCTTCTTTTTTGTTTTTGTTTTGTTGTAATGTTCTGCATCTAAATTGGAATGTGATAGGGAAGCAGAAGGGAGAGAGTTGTAATGTAAAATCAAATGTCAAATTTATTAATGTAACGGAAATTTATATTGAGATCTGCTGTTTAGAATCATTGACATAATGGTTTTTTTTTTTTTATTATTTTAAAATAACAACAGTGATTTTAATAAGCAATTAAATTAACTTGTTTCATCACTGTAATGATGATTTCATGCTTATTTTCTTCACACTTTAAAGATTACTATTTCCTTATTTCCGCAGAAGTAAGAAATGCATCCGTGGAGTCACTGTGTTCATTGGCAATGAACAATCCACAGTTTGCACTAATGTCTTTGGACTTTCTTGTGGACATGTTTAATGATGAGATTGAAGAAGTTCGTCTTAAAGCTATAGATAGTCTTACAAAGATCAGCAGACACATTATACTACGGGAAGATCAGCTGGAGACAATTCTTGGTGCTCTTAAGGTAATGTACAAATAAAGTCAATTGAACTGCAAAAGATGATATATTGTTTTGGTTCATTTAGATTTTTTGTTGAATAACCATAACATTACAAAGAGGTCTGCAGCATTTGAAGAGTCAGTCACACCTGGTCAGTTTGGCCAGAAATAAGTTTATAAATCTAACATTCGTTTTCTAAAACAAGGCCATTGTTATGTTCTTCGTGTTTTATTTCTGCTATTCTGTTTACACTGGCCGATGTTATGCCTCCTTGCTTTTTTCTTCATATATAAATACAGGGTGACAATTAATTAATAACATTTATATTTAGTGTATTTTATTTGTGTCAAACTTTCAACTTCAGATTGAAGTAATAGGTAAAAATACAGGAAACTAACAAACATTGCCTATTTTTTGAAAATTACAGCATTAGATATCCTCCATGAATCATATATATTCCTGACAGAACTAATACTTTGTTCATAATTTGTGGAAGTGTATTATTTGATATCAGTTGAATTTCATTTCTAATGGCTGCCTTTAGGTCTTCTGTGTTGTTTGGTTTATTGAAATATACTTTAAATAACCCCATAAAAAGAAGTTCGGAGCAGTTAACTCTGGGGTATGGGTAGGCCATTCATTGTCACCAAACCTTGAAATAACTTGATAAGGAAATGTCTGTTGCAATAATTTCCTTGTTCAACTGTCTTGCTGTCCCCAAAACTGGGGTTTTAGTGTTGTAACTCAAGAGTAAAACAATATCTAAGCATTTATCTGTTGTGTTTGCCATGAACAATTACAGTAACACCATTTTCATTTTTTTTAAAAGAATATGGGTCTTTTGTTCATGATCTTGATATTGCACATCATACTCTTACACTACATAGAGGGCTTTCATGAAGCTCACATTTTTGTCCAGTCCATAACTTCACATTTGTTTAATTCATGTAACTGGGTGAATGGAGGTTTACTTCATCACATATTATTAGCTGCTCTCCAAAATTCTGATTGTCTAAGTTTAAGCTAATTGTATTGTTGCATAAAAACAACTTTGAAAATCAGCTATTTCAGCTTGTGAGATACCTGAAGTTTGTAACGATACAAGTTCAGATCTTGTCTCAAGATGTTGCACACTGTGTCTGTGTTGAACCAATTTCTTGTAATAAACTTCTTTCATGTTTCTTTCTGCTGTTAGTGGTTACTACTCTTACACTTTCAACGGTTTCTTCATTGCATACAGATCAATGCTTACTTATTAGGTTTAGCATCAGTTAAACTGTCACTGGTTCTGTGAGATTCAACATATCCCAGAACTGACTTTTGAGAAGGACATACACACACACACACCAAATGTAACAGGAAACCTTCTTTGAGTAATAACAACTTAACAATTGCTTAAAATAAAATTCCACTATTGGTCCTCACTGTTGTGTGCCCCAAATTTCCATGTTACACCACTAAATTTTGCAACTATTGGTCTTTTTTTTTCATCTGAAAGGTAACAGATAAAGAAAAACAAATTGGTACCTTATATAATGTTCAATGTAAATGTGGTCATTAATTAATTGCCACACTGTATTAACTATCATTTTGTTTCCTGCAAGAAACAAACACTTCATGCATTTTCCTTGTCCTCAACCAGCACTTGAGTAGCTTTTTACTAATGTTGTGGATAATGCCGTTTATCATGAGTTGTATCCAGTGAAGATGTTACTACATTGGAATGTAATTTTTGGATTGACATAGTTTGATAAAAAGGATAGATTGCTACTCACCATACAGAGGAGATGTTGAGTGGTGGGTTGTGAATGTGTGTTTATTTTCTTCTTGAGAGGTAGGCCTTTTGACTGAAAGCTAAAATGTGTAGCAGTCTTTCCATTGTACCTGTCTGTGACTTAAGGTCTCCTCTATATAGTGAGCAGCAGTGGTGTATTTTATTAGTTTTTTGAGATGTCATATATGAGTGACAACTTAAGCTTTCTGCAACTTCCTCCATTTTCATCATCAGTAACATCATAACAGATGCTGTGATTGTATTTTGTATTTTATAAGTGGCTGAATTACATTGAAATATCATTCAGCAGTCACAGAAGTTACTTATGCTACCAGAGATTATTTCAGTATCTGTGATGGAGAAATGCATAGTGCCACTGGTTTCGTTAGTAAGCAAATACTTGGCATATTTCTCTGTAGTAACAGGTGCATGCTACCATGAAACTGTAGAGGCATAGCCACTATCTTAATAAAAGTTGTTGCAAAGTCAGATCTCACCATCTTCCTGGATGACTGAATTGAGAAAGGATGATGCACAGTACAGGGCATTTGATCTATTTTCTGGCTACCCAAGATGATAAGGAATATGTTAGTCCTTGTAAAAAACTGTCTTGATCTCAGGGTTACTACAAAGGAAAGGAGCAGGGTGCTTATACAGATATGCCTACTTTGATACATTTCTTAGCTTTAATATTGGATCACATCAAATCATTTTCTTCATTTGTACAATCATGTTTTTGGTGTAGATGCTGTTCGCTGTTACTACTTCAGCTTATAGCATCACAAGTTCATCCTCCTTTGTGTATCCATATCATTCACATCCACAAAGACATATTTCACACCTGCTGTTATGGTCTTTGGTCCAAAGACTGCTTTGATGCAGCTCTCCACGCTACTCTATCCCGTGCAAGCCTCTTCAACTCTGAATAGCTACTACAACCTGCATCCTCCTGAATCTGCGTACTGTATTCAACTCTTGGACTCCCTCTATGATTTTTACCCCCCACACTTCCCTCTAGTACTAAATTGGTTATCCCTTGATTTCTCAGAATGAGTCCTATCAACTGATCCCTTCTTGTAGTCAGGTTGGACCATAAATGTCTTTTTCTCCCCAATTCCAGTCAGTACCTCCTCATTAGTTACGTGATCTACTCATCTTCAGCATTCTTCCGTAACACCACATTTGGAAAGCTTCTATTCTCTTCTCGTCCAAACTGTTTATCGTCCATGTTTCACTTCCATACATGGCTACACTCCATACAAAATACTTTTACCTAGCACTTAAATCTATGTTTGATATTAACAATTTTCTCTTCTTCAGAAATGCTTTTGTGCCATTGCCAGTCTACATTTTATATCCTCTCTACCTCGGCCATCATCAGTTATTTTGCTGCCCAAATAGTGAAACCCATCTACTACTTTAAGTGTATCATTTCCTCATCTAATTCCCTCAGCATAATCTGATTTAATTTGACCACATTCACATCTATAATACAGTTACTGTAACCTCGATGAGTTGATCGATTTAGTCGGCTGTTATTTTACAATTTTAAAGACAACAGATGCATTGAATAAAGATAGCATTTAAAATTGCAAATTTAAAAATATACCGGGTGATAAAAAAGTCAGTATAAATTTGAAAACTGAATAAATCACGGAATAATGTAGATAGAGAGGTACAAATTGACACACATGCTTGGAATGACATGGGGTTTTATTAGAACAAAAAAAAATAGAAAAGTTCAAAAAATGTCCAACAGATGGCACTTCATCTGATCAGAATAGCAATAATTAGCATAACAAAGTAAGACAAAGCAAAGATGGTGTTCTTTACAGCAAATGCTCAATATGTCCACCATCATTCCTCAACAATAGCTGTAGTCGAGGAATAATGTTGTGAATAGCACTGTAAAGCATGTCCGGAATTATGGTGAGGCATTCGTGTCGGATGTTGTCTTTCAGCATCCCTAGAGATGTCGGTCGATCACGATACACTTGCGACTTAGGTAACCTCAAAGCCAATAATCGCACAGACTGAGGTCTGGGGACCTGGGAAGCCAAGCATGACAAAAGTGGCAGCTGAGCACATGATCATCACCAAATGACACGCGCAAGAGATCTTTCACGTGTCTAGCAATATGGGGTGGAGCGCCATCCTGCATAAACAACGTACGTTCCAGCAGGTGTTTATCAGCCAGGCTGGGGATGATGCGATTCTGTAACATATCGGTGTACCTCTCACCCATCACGGTAGCAGTTTTGCTGTCCAGCGCCATCTGTCGGACATTTTGTGAACTCCCCCCCCCCCCCCCCCCAAATATAACTCCATCTCCATGTCATTCCAAGCATGTGTGTCAATTTTTACCTCTCTATCTACATTATTCCATGGCTTATTAAGTTTTCAAATTTATACTGACTTTTTGATCACCCGGTATATTCATATGGCATGATTGGGTGGAGTCCCGAAAGAGGGAAATTGAGCCATATCAGTCAAGTTTTTCAATTGTATGGTACTTCAGGTGACATGTGTGCTCCTAACCTATCCCCTAGAATAAGGTGACATAGAGATACAATTTATTAGTGGGAACACGGACCCTAGCTTTTGAAACTGTTAGTTCCTCCGTCAGAGAGGAAAGAAAGATAGGACTGCAGTATAAGGGGGCCATTGCTTATGAGGATAAGGGACCAACTCTCTGAAGCAGGAAATAATATTATCGTAAAGCTAGGATTAATGTGTATTGACAGTGCTTCAATTTTTGTCCTTGCGGTAACTACTGAAGTACTGATCAGCCATTCTCTCTCTTTGTAATTTTGTAGTTTTCTACAGTGAATTATCCGCGTCCACCCTGTAAAAAAGAAACCAGAACAGCTGAAAGTAGGGACTCACAGTGTAGATTATTTGAATAAATTAACTTGGTAAGATACTTTGGTGGTACCTGAGATGACTAAATCAATCATCTGATGGTGAAAACAAATGGAGGCTCAAGAGAAGTCTTGAAAACAGTTTAGTGAATTTTTTTATCTCCTGCACCATTTGTACATCCTTTTTAATTTTTTTTTTCACCTATCGTTTTGTTTTTCATCTTCCAGTGAAAGAACACACAATACCATCTCCAAAAGTATGAGTATGACACTTTTCTGTGTTTCTGTTTACCTTGCTCACAGTATTCTACTTTCAGCAACTTATAAATAGCACTCTTCTTTTGTCTTTTGTAAAATTCCTAGACTTATATTATTTTGGTGTCCTGTTGTTGTGTTTATCAGTAAATTAGGCACCCAAATTAAAAATAACAAGAAGTGAACCGCCAGCTGTGGAATTCCAGGGCTGTAGGAAAGTGGCCTACTACATGCTTACCATTACGTCACAGAGCTGTATTTCTGAAACAGAATGCACAAATGATGACAAGCAATGGTTAGTAGAAATTCATGCATCTGTGAAAAGATCTATGCATGAATCGCACAACTATCACTATCATACCATAACAAAAGATCTGGCTGAGAACCCAAGAAAGCTCTGGTCCTGTGTAAAATCACTAAGTAGGTCTAAGGCTTCCATTCAGTCCCTTGTTGACCAGTATGGTGTGACAGTTGAAGATAGGAAAACAAAAGCTGAAGTTTAAAATTTTGTGTTCAAGAAATAGTTCATGCAGGGGAATTGTACAAACATACCATCATTTTACCACCGGACAGACTCCCATGTGGATGACACAGTAATAAACACCTCTGGCATAGAGAAACAATTGAAAGATTTGAAAGCAAATAAGTCACCAGGTCCAGAGGGTATCCCAGTTTGGTGTTACAAAGAGTACTTTATGGGATTAGCCCCTTACCTAGCTTGCATTTATTGTGAATCTCTTGCCCAACACAAAGTCCCAAGCGATTGGAGACAAGTGCAGGCAACTCCAGTAATACGAAGGTAAAAGAATGGACCCACAAAATTACAGACCAGCATCCCTAACTTTGTTTTGCTGCAGATCCTTGAACATATTCTCAGTTTGAATATAATAAATTTTCTTGAGATTGAGAAGCTTATATCCATGAATCAGCACGGTTTCAGAAATCATCACTCATGCGAAACTCGGGTTGCCTTTTTTTCACGTAATATACTGAGATCTATGAATAAAGGGCAACAGGCAGATTCCACATTTCTAAATTTCCAGAAATGCCCCATTACAGGATGTTGATGAAGGTATGAGCATATGGAATAAGTTCACATATATGCGAGCAGTTCGCAGACTTCTTAAGTAATAGAACCCTGTATGTTGTCCTCAATGGCGAGTGTTCATCAGAGACAAGGGTATCTACATCTACATCTACATCCATACTCCACAAGCCACCTGACGGTGTGTGGCGGAGGGTACCTTCAGTACCTCTATCGTTTGTCCCTTCTATTCCAGTCTCGTATTGTTCGTGGAAAGAAGGATTGTCGGTATGCCTCTGTGTGGGCTCTAATCTCTCTGATTTTATCCTCATGGTCTCTTCGCGAGATATACGTAGGAGGGAGCAATATACTGCTTGACTCTTCGGTGAAGGTATGTTCTCGAAACTTTGACAAAAGCCCGTACCGAGCTACTGAGCGTCTCTCCTGCAGAGTCTTCCACTGGAGTTTATCTATCATCTCCGTAACGCTTTCGCGATTACTAAATGATCCTGTAACGAAGTGCGCTGCTCTCCGTTGGATCTTCTCTATGTCTTGTATCAACCCTATCTGGTACGGATCCCACACTGCTGAGCAGTATTCAAGCAGTGGGCGAACAAGCGTACTGTAACCTACTTCCTTTGTTTTCGGATTGCATTTCCTTAGGATTCTTCCAATGAATCTCAGTCTGGCATCTGCTTTACCGACAATTAACATTATATGATCATTCCATTTTAAATCACTCCTAATGCGTACTCCCAGATAATTTATGGTATTAACTGCTTCCAGTTGCTGACCTGCTATTTTGTAGCTAAATGATAAAGGATCTATCTTTCTGTGTATTCGCAGCACATTACACTTGTCTACATTGAGATTCAGTTGCCATTCCCTGCACCATGCGTCAATTCGCTGCAGATCCTCCTGCATTTCAGTACAATTTTCCATTGTTACAACCTCTCGATACACCACAGCATCATCTGCAAAAAGCCTCATTGAACTTCCGATGTCATCCACCAGGTCATTTATGTATATTGTGAATAGCAACGGTCCTATGACACTCCCCTGCGTCACACCTGAAATTACTCTTACTTCGGAAGACTTCTCTCCATTGAGAATAACATGCTGCGTCCTGTTATCTAGGAACTCCTCAATCCAATCACACAATTGGTCTGATAGTCCATATGCTCTTACTTTGTTCAATAAACGACTGTGGGGAACTGTATCGAACGCCTTGCGGAAGTCAAGAAACACGGCATCTACCTGTGAACCCGTGTCTATGGCCCTCTGAGTCTCGTGGACGAATAGCGCGAGCTGGGTTTCACATGACCGTCTTTTTCGAAACCCATGCTGATTCCTACAGAGTAGATTTCTAGTCTCCAGAAAAGTCATTATACTCAAACACAATACGTGTTCCAAAATTCTACAACTGATCGACGTTAGAGATATAGGTCTATAGTTCTGCACATCTGTTCGACGTCCCTTCTTGAAAACGGGGATGACCTGTGCCCTTTTCCAATCCTTTGGAACGCTACGCTCTTCTAGAGACCTACGGTACACCGCTGCAAGAAGGGGGGCAAGTTCCTTCGCGTACTCTGTGTAAAATTGAACTGGTATCCCATCAGGTCCAGAGGCCTTTCCTCTTTTGAGCGATTTTAATTGTTTCTCTAGCCCTCTGTCGTCTATTTCGATATCTACCATTTTGTCATCTGTGCGACAATCTAGAGAAGGAACTACAGTGCAATCTTCCTCTGTGAAACAACTTTGGAAAAAGACATTTAGTATTTCGGCCTTTAGTCTGTCATCCTCTGTTTCAGTACCATTTTGGTCACAGAGTGTCTGGACATTTTGTTTTGATCCACCTACCGCTTTGACATAAGACCAAAATTTCTTAGGATTTTCTGCCAAGTCAGTACATAGAACTTTACTTTCGAATTCATTGAACGCCTCTCGCATAGCTCTCTTCACACTACATTTCGCTTCGCGTAATTTTTGTTTGTCTGCAAGGCTTTGGCTATGTTTATGTTTGCTGTGAAGTTCCCTTTGCTTCCGCAGCAGTTTTCTAACTCGGTTGTTGAACCACGGTGGCTCTTTTCCATCTCTTACGATCTTGCTTGGCACATACTCATCTAACGCATATTGTACGATGGTTTTGAACTTTGTCCACTGATCCTCAACACTATCAGTACTTGAGACAAAACTTTTGTGTTGAGCCAACAGGTACTCTGAAATCTGCTTTTTGTCACTTTTTCTAAACAGAAAAATCTTCCTACCCTTTTTAATATTCCTATTTACGGCTGAAATCATCGATGCCGTAACCGCTTTATGATCACTGATTCCCTGTTCTGCGTTAACTTTTTCAAATAGTTCGGGTCTGTTTGTCACCAGAAGGTCTAATATGTTATCGCCACGAGTCGGTTCTCTGTTTAACTGCTCAAGGTAGTTTTCAGATAAAGCACTTAAAAAAATTTCACTGGATTCTTTGTCCCTGCCACCCGTTATGAACGTCTGAGTCTCCCAGTCTATATCCGGCAAATTAAAATCTCCACCCAGAACTATAACATGGTGGGGAAATCTACTCGAAATATTTTCCAAATTATCCTTCAGGTGCTCAGCCACAACAGCTGCTGAGCCAGGGGGCCTATAGAGACATCCAATTACCATGTCTGAGCCTGCTTTAACCGCGACCTTCACCCAAATCATTTCACATTTCGGATCTCCGTCAATTTCCTTCGATACTATTGCACTTCTTACCGCTATAAACACGCCTCCCCCTTCACTGTTCAGCCTGTCTCTGCGGTATACATTCCAATCTGAGTTTAGGATTTCGTTACTGTTTACGTCTGGTTTCAGCCAACTTTCTGTCCCTAGTACTATATGGGCGTTGTGATCGTTTATTAATGAGAGCAGTTCTGGGACCTTTCTATAGACGCTCCTGCAGTTTACTATTAGCACATTAATATTGTTATTCCCTGTTGCATTTTGCTTACTCCTATCATGCCGCGTCTCAGGAGGAGTCTTGTCGGGCCTAGGGAGGGGATTCTCTAACCTAAAAAACCCCCATGTGCACTCCACACATACTCCGCTACCCTTGTAGCCGCTTCCGGCGTGTAGTGCACGCCTGACCTATTCAGGGGGACCCTACATTTCTCCACCCGATAGCGGAGGTCGAGAAATTTGCACCCCAGATCTCCGCAGAATCGTCTGAGCCTCTGGTTTAAGCCTTCCACTCGGCTCCAAACCAGAGGACCGCGATCGGTTCTGGGAACGATACTACAAATAGTTAGCTCTGATTCCACCCCGCGAGCGAGGCTTTCCGCCTTCACCAATTCCGCCAACCGCCTGTACGAACTGAGGATGACCTCTGAACCCAGACGGCAGGAGTCATTGGTGCCGACATGAGCAACAATTTGCAGTCGGGTGCACCCAGTGCTCTCTATCGCCGCCGGTAGGGCCTCCTCCACATCTCGGATGAGACCCCCCGGCAAGCAGACAGAGTGAACACTGGCCTTCTTCCCCGACCTTCTCGCTATTTCCCTAAGGGGCTCCATCACCCGCCTAACGTTGGAGCTCCCAATAACTAATAAACCCCTCCCCCCGTGTGCCTGCTCGGACCTTGCTGAAGGAGCAGCCACATGTCCCCTCACAGGCAGAGCGGGCGATGCCACACGGCCAGCCTCCACATTGACCTTCCGCCTCGTGCGCCGCGAACGCCGCTGAACCCGCCACTCCCCTTGGGGAGAGGGTGGCCCAACCGCGCCCGGCACCCGCGAAGATGTCTCGACAGCAGGGACAGTGGGTGAAGCATGTAACACCTGGGGTGTACCTTGCGACGCACCAGACTCCCCACTGCCGCTCCACTCCGAGGCAGCAGCCTGAAGACGGCTGACCGCGGCCATCAACACGCTCAGCTGTTCGCGAACATTGGCCAGCTCCTCCTGCGTCCGTATTGTCAGGAGTGCCCAAGGGAAGTGTGATAGGACCACTGTTGTTATCTATATACATAAATGATTGGTGAACAGGGTGGGCAGCAATCTGTGGTAGTTCGCTGATGATGCTGTGGTGTACAGTCAAGTGTCAAAGTTGAGTGACTGTAGGAAGATACAAGATGACATAGACAAAAAGGACCTTGGTGTGACCTGTTTGTGAATACTGCTTGAATGTTTGTGATCCATACCAGGTTGGATTGAAGGAAGACATTGAAGTATTTCAGAGGCAGGCTGCTAGATTTGCTTCAGAGGCAGACTGCTAGATTTGTTACCATTATGTTCTAACAGCATGTAAGTGTTATCGAGATGCTTTGGGAACTGGAATACTAGTGGGAAAATTTAGAGGACCCGAATTTGAAGCTGACTGCCAAATGATTCTACTGCCACCAACATACATAGTGTGTAATGACCATTAAGATAAGATACGAGAAATTAAGGCTCATATGGAGACATATAGAGGATCCTCTTTCTCTCGCTCTATTTGCGGCTGGAACAGGAAAGGAAATTACTAATAGTGGTACAACAGGGAGTATACGACCCGGGACAACCGGGAGATCCGGGAAAAACCCGGGAATTTTTTAGAATTCCGGGAGTTTTTCGTTATTTTAGGTTTCAGTTAAATTTTTGTAATCTCGACTGGTAAGAATCGATACTCTAACAAAGGGTATTACTCTATCCCGCTACTGCAGAATAATACTACAAAAATAAAACTTGAATGAGAAAAAAATATGAAAATAAAACATAAATTGCAAAGGAAATGTGCCATATACAACAACAAAACACAATGCTCATACAAACGTTTGCCAACAGCAAAATGTGCCAAAGGCCTTAGGAAGACTATGCAATGCTTCATAACAACAAAATGTCTCCGATGAGTGTGACGTCACAATGGTTTAACTAGATTTGTTATAGCAGTTACGAGCGGGCTCATGCGCATGCGCAGTTGAGTGGCGGGACAAAGCGATGTATCTGACCCGAATGACAATTACGGGGGGAGGAGGGGGCGCCAAATTCATATTCTTGAGAAGAAAAAAATCATGTTTCACAAAGAGCCTAGCATCCAGCGCATGTTGGACTATCGATTACTCATGATTTTGAAACGCATCCCTGTTGGTTTTTGAACACACTCTGTAAGTTGATTTCTGAATGAATCATAAGTTAATTTTTGAATGCATGCCTAGTGTACGTGATGTCTGTCAGGGGAATCCTCGTCGCTTCTAGAAATAAACTTTCCTGCAAACAAAAGGGGACCAGGTTATACGAGCTGAGCGGAGTAATGCCGAACGAGGGAACGCCAACCGCTCACTGTCTGATTATGTGGTTGATTGGGTTTGGAATGATCAGCTATGTTATAATTGCTAGCGAAATCCATAGAGTCAGACTACCAGAGTGGAAATAAACGGCTAACAGGAATAACAGGTAAGAAAGATTACGTATTATCTTCCCGGTGTATCCAAGAAAATGAAATTTTGTCAGAAAATTTTTGGCCAGATCGCTACACTTGTAAGGGCCAGTTGTACAGTCCCCGTCTAGCAGCTGCTTAACTTCTATTCTGGAAGTAGTGCGGAAAGTGGTTTGTACGAACATAACAACGCCTAACCGGAGAAAAATCAGGGATAACTAAACCGGTGATTCTGACAGGGTTAGTGAAGTTAACCAGCGACTAAATTTTGACAAATGCAGGAATAGTTCCAGAATTAGTCATGACAAGATTGTTTCTTAGAACGAGGAAGGAGAAGAAATGCGGACATCACACCAATTAGGGAAGAATATGACGATTCCAAATTTAAGTAAAAATCTCGTACTACTACTATTCGATCTCATGCTCGAGAAACTGGGGCATATGAATGAAATGTGAAACTATTTTCTAACATTAAACTATTTGCTTGTAGTAGGCCTAATAGGCATTTTATGTTGGTCTTCGTGAATTATATTCTGTCGTGTTATAAAGATGACCATTTGTGCAAAAACAGTCTCGTTTATTTGGTGTGTGTTACAATTTCTGCAGTGTTGTTGTTGTTGTTGTTGTGGTCTTCAGTCCTGAGACTGGTTTGATGCAGCTCTCCATGCTACTCTATCCTGTGCAAGCTTCTTCATCTCCCAGTACCTACTGCAACCTACATCCTTCTGAATCTGCTTAGTGTATTCATCTCTTGGTCTCCCCCTACGATTTTTACCCTCCACGCTGCCCTCCAATACTAAATTGGTGATCCCTTGATGCCTCAGAACATGTCCTACCAACCGACCCCTTCTTCTGGACAAGTTGTGCCACAAACTTCTCTTCTCTCCAATCCTATTCAATACTTCCTCATTAGTTATGTGATCTACCCATCTAATCTTCAGCATTCTTCTGTAGCACCACATTTCGAAAGCTTCTATTCTCTTCTTGTCCAAACTATTTACCGTCCATGTTTCACTTCCATACAAGGCTACACTCTATACAAATACTTTCAGAAATGACTTCCTGACACTTAAATCTATACTCGATGTTAACAAATTTCTCTTCTTCAGAAACACTTTCCTTGCCTTTGCCAGTCTACATTTTATATCCTCTCTACTTCGACCATCATCAGTTATTTTGCTCCCCAAATAGCAAAACTCCTTTACTGCTTTAAGTGTCTCATTTCCTAATCTAATACCCTCAACATCACCCGACTTAATTCAACTACATTCCATTATCCTCGTTTTTCTTTTGTTGATGTTCATCTTATATCCTCCCTTCAAGACACCATCCATTCCATTCAACTGCTCTTCCAAGTCCTTTGCTGTCTCTGACAGAATTACAATGTCATCGGCGAACCTCAAAGTTTTTATTTCTTCTCCATGGATTTTAATACCTACTCCGAATTTTTCTTTTGTTTCCTTTACTGCTTGCTCAATATACAGATTGAATAACATCGGGGAGAGGCTACAACCCTGTCTTACTCCCTTCCCAACCACTGTTTCCGTTTCATGTCCCTCGACTCTTATAACTGCCATCTGGTTTCTGTACAAATTGTAAATAGCCTTTCGCTCCCTGTATTTTACCCCTGCCACCTTTAGAATTTGAAAGAGAGTATTCCAGTCAACATTGTCAAAAGCTTTCTCTAAGTCTACAAATGCTAGAAACGTAGGTTTGCCTTTCCTTAATCTTTCTTCTAAGATAAGTCGTAAGGTCAGTATTGCCTCACGTGTTCCAGTATTTCTACGGAATCCAAACTGATCTTCCCCAAGGTCGGCTTCTACTAGTTTTTCCATTCGTCTGTAAAGAATTCGTGTTAGTATTTTGCAGCTGTGGCTTATTAAACTGATTGTTCTGTAATTTTCACATCTGTCAACACCTGCTTTCTTTGGGATTGGAATTATTATATTCTTCTTAAAGTCTGAGGGTATTTCGCCTGTCTCATACATCGTGCTCACCAGATGGTAGAGTTTTGTCAGGACTGGCTCTCCCAAGGCCGTCAGTAGTTCCAATGGAATGTTGTCTACTCCGGGGGGCCTTGTTTCGACTCAAGCCTTTCAGTGCTCTGTCAAACTCTTCACGCAGTATCATATCTCCCATTTATTCTTCATCTACATCCTCTTCCATTTCCATAATATTGTCCTCAAGTACATCACCCTTGTATAGACCCTCTCTATACTCCTTCCACCTTTCTGCTTTCCCTTCTTTGCTTAGAACTGGGTTTCCATCTGAGCTCTTGATGTTCATACAAGTGGTTCTCTTATCTCCAAAGGTCTCTTTAATTTTACTGTAGGGAGTATCTATCTTACTCCTAGTGAGATAAGCCTCTACATCCTTACATTTGTCCTCTAGCCATCCCTGCTTAGCCATTTTGCACTTCCTGTCGATCTCATTTTTGAGACGTTTGTATTCGTTTTTGCCTGCTTCATTTACTGCATTTTTATATTTTCTCCTTTCATCAATTAAATTCAATATTTCTTCTGTTACCCAAGGATTTCTACTAGCCCTCGTCTTTTTACCTACTTGATCCTCTGCTGCCTTCAGTACTTCATCCCTCAAAGCTACCCATTCTTCTTCTACTGTATTTCTTTCCCCCATTTCTGTCAATTGTTCCCTTATGCTCTCCCTGAAACTCTGTACAACCTCTGGTTCTTTCAGTTTATCCAGGTCCCATCTCATTAAATTCCCAACTTTTTGCAGTTTCTTCAGTTTTAATCTACAGGTCATAACCAATAGATTGTGGTCAGAGTCCACATCTGCCCCTGGAAATGTCTTACAATTTAAAACCTGGTTCCTAAATCTCTGTCTTACCATTATATAATCTATCTGATACCTTTTAGTATCTCCAGGGTTCTTCCATGTATACAACCTTCTATCATGATTCTTAAACCAAGTGTTAGCTATGATTAAGTTGTGCTCTGTGCAAAATTCTACCAGGCGGCTTCCTCTTTCATTTCTTAGCCCCAATCCATATTCACGTACTACGTTTCCTTCTCTCCCTTTTCCTACACTCGAATTCCAGTCACCCATGACTATTAAATTTTCGTCTCCCTTCACTATCTCAATAATTTCTTTTATTTCATCATACATTTCTTCAATTTCTTCGTCATCTGCAGAGCTAGTTGGCATATAAACTTGTACTACTGTAGTAGGTGTGGGCTTGTATCTATCTTGGCCACAATAATGCGTTCACTATGCTGTTTGTAGCAGCTTACCCGCATTCCTATTTTCCTATTCATTATTAAACCTACTCCTGCATTACCCCTATTTGATTTTGTATTTATAACCCTGTATTCACCTGACCAAAAGTCTTGTTCCTCCTGCCACCGAACTTCACTAATTCCCACTATATCTAACTTTAACCTATCCATTTCCCTTTTTAAATTTTCTAACCTACCTGCCCGATTAAGGGATCTGACATTCCACGCTCCGATCCGTAGAACGCCAGTTTTCTTTCTCCTGATAATGACATCCTCTTGAGTAGTCCCCGCCCGGAGATCCAAGTGGGGGACTATTTTACCTCCGGAATATTTTACCCAAGAGGACGCCATCATCATTTAATCATACAGTAAAGCTGCATGCCCTCGGGAAAAATTACGGCTGTAGTTTCCCCTTGCTTTCAGCCGTTCGCAGTACCAGCACAGCAAGGCCGTTTTGGTTATTGTTACAAGGCCAGATTAGTCAATCATCCAGACTGTTGCCCTCGCAACTACTGAAAAGGCTGCCGCCCCTCTTCAGGAACCACATGTTTGTCTGGCCTCTCAGCAGATACCCCTCCGTTGTGGTTGTACCTACGGTATGGCTATCTGTATCGCTGAGGCACGCAAGCCTCCCCACCAACGGCAAGGTCCATGGTTCATGGGGGGTCTGCAGTGTTAGAAATACCTATTTTGTTTTATCTTGCAGACAGTGACAAAATTAACGTAATCAGATCGATAAACCACACCAGTCATGGGTAGTATTTGTATTAACAGCTTACCCAGTATTAGACAACGATATTTCGGCCTCTTTTCTTTTATGACATAACGTAAAATCTTTTAATGTTTTACACATACGAACATATGGGCTTCCTGCGTCATCGTAGCTGCCAAAGCGCGGTCGCGCCTGTTACCTGGCGCTGTCTGACGACTGCTGAAACGAACCTATTTCTAACAGGTCGCGGGAAAATATTGCGAATGGTGGTTTGAAAAACGTTACTTTCAATGCAAATTTTCTCTTTCGCAAGTGGAACTATGTGTAAGAATGTTCGATGAATTCCTTAAATCACAGAGCGTTTGATGACGAGCCATTAGAAGTATTTCGAGCCCAGATCAGACAATCGTGTCGTTATTATGAGCAAATTTATGTAGTGCTACGGGAAGCTCTCGCTCCTCTGCGGTAGCTAATTTATTTGTGGAAAACTTTGAGAACAAGTCACTGGACTCGCCTAAAAATTTTACTGGCACTTTTGTGTGATGTATCTTAAAGTGTAACACGGGCAAGAAAAATCAACATTATATGTGAAAGCTAAGCTTCTGTTGCAGCTTATTAACCTTAGAGACCAATGTTGTACGTGAAAGCTTTTCTTTTCTTGTAGCAACACTATGTATATTAATTTAAAACATTAACTTTTCCTGCTTGTGTATCCGCTCTACGTAACAGTGATGTTGCTATTAGCGGACTATATCACGTGTCCTACGCTCTGAATATCCGCTGTCATCGGCTGGCGGGATCACATGACATGAGCAATGACTCACTTACAAAAGCGTATCGCAATCTCGATTACACGGTTCGGAAAGTAACATGGTGGGATTCGAATTTATACTTTCTAAAGTGCTGGGAAATTCTACGCCCATGTATAAAGACATAACCATTCAAAGAAATGATAAGTTTTACAGTTCCAAGGGAAAATATACTCTCACTTAATAACATGGAAAAACTGTGTTTTCATCCGGGAGAAAGTGTATTTTTAACCGGGAAATCCGGGAAAAATCCGGGAATTTTTTTTCCTTGTCCACGTATACACCCTGTACAAGGTACCCTCTGCCACGCACCGTATGGTGGCTTGCAGAGTATCGATGTAGATGTGGCAGAATAACTGTGATAAACAGGAGTAACAAAGACAACCATTTATTAAAATAATCTACAGAAAAGTATGTTCAGCTTTTGCTTGCAGGAAAGCCGTGACATTGATGTAAAGTTCTGAAAATAGTTCAACTTCACACAGCAGTTGATTGCTGACTAATCTAACCGAATTTCAATATGGACTGTAGTTTAGAGTGTTTAAGTTCAGTCCACCAATAAGTAAGTACTTTGACTATCATCTTTACTTATGTCTGACACTTGGCATAATGAGTTTGACAACAGGAACTGGTTGGCACTGTGCATAATTTGTAGGCACCCCCTAACAATAACACTGTGTGCCACATCTGGTGTATTGTAATTTGTTTACATTTTAACTACACTACATAATTTTATTTTTCTTTGTAGGATTTCTCCATTGATGTGAGGGAAGGACTACATAAGATGCTTGCCTCATGCCGCCTCTCCAGCAAAGGTTGCTTGCAGATGTGTGTTGAAGCTTTGTTGGAAAACTTGAAGAAATACCCAGTTGTAAGTTTCTTCAAGATTCTGTAAAATAAGGGTTTTTGTAAACTGGATATATATATTGTTGAAAATAACAATAATAACTTGGAGTTGTAAATATTGCCTGGACACTCAGAATGGGCTTCTATATTCAGCCGTATTTTAATTGTTTCAGCTTAAATCACCAACAAAAGTGAAATCTAAAATATTTGTAATGTATCTTTTTATTTTAATTTGCTTCATCTTCATATTGTTTTATAATGTCAGCACGTGAAAAGTCATGGTAGGATAGATATGAATACAAATATGCATATAAATCGACACTATGTCTAATATTTTATAATACCTCAACACAAAGTAAACAACATTGCCCAGTTACTGAGGAACGATTTCTAATAGAGTTTTAGTGCACAAATGTTTTTTTTTATGCTGAAGTCTGTCATAGTGCTGCGACAAGTTTTATCAACTGGATGATCAGTTTATTAAATACATGATTTTGCGCTTCACCAAAAAATGTGTTTGAGGGACGATAGTAAAGAAACAGAATTGATACTGTCCATTTGAGTCTACACATGTCTACTCATTTGTTATGTCACTCCAATCTTTCTACACATTTTTGCTTCCCCTGTGAATGTAACAGTTCTTCTGCGGTAAACTGCTCATCTACTGTCATTGGATTGGTGGATTTTTATGAAACTTTTCACAGAATAAAAATAAAGTTCAAAGACCAACATTTATATGTGTCAACAAATAAATCCTTAATATCTTTGGTATTAAACTGATATTCAAACTCTGAACAACTTGGACACTATTGGAATTAAAAGTGAGTGCCACAGAGCAGGAATGGAAGAGCAGATTTATACAAGAAGAGAAGTTGGAGCACATATTTCTCTCTCTGTCTAAAGGGATTAAAGTATCTTGTGAAAGGAAAAGGGAAATGTGTCTGTTGGCAAGAACAAGTGGAGGTCCTGTAGTAGTTACACACTAGAAAAATTACTAAGAAAAGTCATTTAAAAAAAAACAAAGAACGTGCACATAATGTCGGAAATCAGTAATTCCAACAGTTGACTTAAGGCTGTATGGAATGTAGTCACATGAGAGACAGGACAGTTAGCCACAGAATGGAATACCACCACTTCTGAATGGGATGGATGGGCTATAAATGATATGTTGCAGGTAGCAAATGTGTGTAATAAACGTTTGTGGTGCTGCTAGTGTTTCAGAAGAGTACCTAAGATTTGTTCCCATATAATAAGCTCTGTCTTATTTCAAATATGTAATGCATCACTAAATCAAGGTATTTTTCCAGAGAGACTGAAATGTGCAATTATCAAACCCCTCCATATGAAAAGTGATAGGAGAGATGCGAATAACTACCAGCCTGTTTCACTGAAGACATCATTTTTCAAAATTTTTTAGAAGGTGGTGTATTCTAAAATAGTATCTCACATGAGCAAGAATAATATTCTCAGCAAATCACATTTTGGATTTCAGAAAACTTTCTCGGCTGAGAATACCTTTTACATGTTCATTCACCATGTTTAACAAGCATTAAATAATAAAATAGTGCCAGTTAGTATTTTCTGTGACCTATCTGAGGCATTTGACTGTGAATCATAGTATTCACCTAGAAAAACTGAAGCTTTGTTGGACTGGTGTTAAAGCCAGCCAATGGATAATACCATATTTAACCAAAAGAATGCAGACAGCTGTACTTAGTAATTCAACCAATGAAGTAGGGGCCATTATTCCGACTGAGGAGAAACCACATATGGGGTTCATAAAGGCTCAACCTTAGACCCATTATTGTTCTTCATATGTAAATGATCTTCTGTCGAATATACAACAAGGAGCATTAGTTGTTTTTGCACATGACACTAGTATTGCAATCAGTTCAAGAATACACACAGAAATGGAAGAAATGAAAAACAATGTTTCTAAAAGTATCATTGATTGGTTTTCTGCAAATGGTCTCACCCTTAGTTTTAAAAAGATCCGACATATTCAGTTCTGCACATCTAGGGGCACAACGCCAATTATAACAAATGACAATGAAATAAGAAATAGGGTGGAAATGTCAAAATTCTAAGGTCTCCACACCAATGAGAATTTAAATGCGAAAAAGCACATTTTGTAACTCCTAAAACAACTTGGTACAGCTACATTTGCACTTAGAATCATTGCAAATCTGGGGGCGAAACAGATCAGGAAGTTGACATATTTTTTACATTCTCATTCAACAATGTCATATGGAATAATGTTCTGGTGTAACTTATCTTTAAGAAAGACAGTCTTCATTGTTAAAAAATGTGCTGTAAGAATAATATATGCTGCTTATCCATGATTGTCTTGTAGAGATCTGTTTAAGGAATTGGGAATTCTGGCTACTGCTTCACAGTATAGTACATTTATTCCTTTATGAAGTTAGTTGTAAATAATTCACTGTAGTTCAAAAGGAACAATGATGCACATAATTACAATACCAGAAGGAAAAACAACGTTCATTACTCCACTTTAAGGTTTCCTTTGGCACAAAAAGAGTAGACAGTGCTGCAGCTAAAATTTTTGATAACTTACCCAGTGGTGTAAAATGTCTGAGAGGCAGCAAAAACAAACTGAAAAAGTCTCTCATTGACAATTCCTTCTATTCCGTAGAAAATGTTCTATTGCTGTAATGTGTAAAAGGCAGTGGGTGGGAATTACTAACTGATATCTGTATATATTTTTTAAAACTTATAAATGTTCAGGACATAGCCATCTTTACAAATTAATTTGCAATATGGATGTAAAGTGATTGTTCCATGTCATTATGATTTATCATACAAATGATCCCCGTGGAACATGAAATTAACTAACTAACTCCTTTTCAAAATCAGAAATATTACTCTTTTTGATGTTAGCTGTTCGCCATTTCATATGTGTCATTTAGATGATTTCTGCACTTTCCTTGTCACGTGGAATTAAAAAGTTTCATACAATCAGTTCAGATGTGATGAATAAGAGTTGAACAGTGTACAGCAGAGTGATTATTTATTGTAACATGATGATAATATTTGGATCTGGGATTTTAAACCAATATCTGAATTACAAATAATTTTATGTATTTTAAAAATACCTTAGTTCAAGGTAAGGATTCTGCAGTAGTATGTATTAAACCATTCAATAATTGGCTGTGTGGACAAGTACATACATCAGAGAAGGATGAGGATATTGGAACCCCATTAGCATTCTACCTAATAAAACGTGGTGATGTATATACCGAATTTAATAGTGTTTTATTTTGATGACACAGGAATTTGAATTGTTATCAGAAATCTTCCTTCCTTACAAAACCCTAGCAGTTGCAGATTGGTAACTAAAACCGAATGCTGGAGAAAAGCAGGGAACTAATCTTGTGTGATACATGCAACAACTGAACTAGATGCTCATGTAGCATCTGAGTATTAAGTTATATGCATTGACATTGCTGTTGCCTAAATGCCATTTTAGATAGCTTTCCAGTGTGTGCGCAGTGTTTGAGAATCTGTAGCCCTTGTGTCATTAATGAATCTAGTACATAATTAAATGCTGGTTATGTTACAGGATCGCAAGTCTACTTGGTGTTGCCTGCAGAAAGTTGGGCAGCAGCACCCAGAGTTGACACTAATTCTTGTGCCAGAACTGCTTGCCATACATCCATTCTTTGATATGCCAGAACCAGATGTTGAAGATCCAGCTTGTATCCTTGTCAGAAGAAACACTGTTATTTATCGTTACTGTTACCACCACAATAATTAATGGTAATACCACTGCTAATATTAGTGTGCACCATTTATAGTGAATAATCCATATATTGAAGATTACTGTTTGATTTGGGCGTATGACAAGGGAACATTGCAAAAATTCAGAGCAGCATCCTTCTTAACATTTAAGTTTTTTGTGAAAATGGAGGAAAGCTACCTTTCTTTGACATTATAGTTACACAAATACTAACAAAGAGATAGAGGGGCTGGCCAGTACTTACCTCAGCTCAGTACAGCCGATAGATACACACAAAACAAAACCGAAAATTTATGTTCCTAGCTTTCGGAACAAATGTTCCTTCATCAGGGAGGAGAGAGGGGAAAGAAAGGGAAGAAGGGAAAGGAGATTCAGTTACTCACAACCCAGGTTATGAAGCAACAGGGAAAGGAAAATAGGGAGGGTAGCAAGGATGGAGGCATGGTTGTCAGAGGGAAGCCAAAGATATTCTACTGTAAGTACTGTGCCAGCTTCAAACCAAAGAGGATGCATACAGAAGTAAAGAGGTATATAGTATAAAGATAAACACAACTATGCAGGATGAAAAGATGCGTGAATGGCTAAGAGGAAAGGGAAAGAGGAGAAGACTGAAGAGTAAATGGGAGTGAGGTTGTTTAACGTAGGTTCAGTCCAGGGGGATGGCGGGATGAAAGGATGTGTTGGAGTGCAAGTTCCCATCTCCGCAGTTCAGAGGGACTGGTGTTGGGTGGGAGAAGCCAAATGGCACATACGGTGTAGCAGGTTCCTAGGTCCCTAGAATTATGCTGCAGGGCATGCTCCGCTACTGGGTATTGGGCATCTCCTAGGCGGACAGTTCGTCTGTGTCCGTTCATGCGCTCAGCCAGTTTAGTTGTTGTCATGCCGATGTAAAAGGCTGTGCAGTGCAGGCATGTCAGTTGATAAATGACATGTGTAGTTTCACATGTGGCCCTGCCTTGAATTGTGTACGTTTTACCAGTAGCGGGGCTGGAGTAAGTGGTTGTGGGGGGATGCATGGGGCAGGTTTTGCAGCGGGGTCGGTTACAGGGGTAGGAACCGCTGGGTGGAGAAGGTAGTCTGGGAATATTGTAGGGTTTAACAAGGATGTTACGGAGGTTAGGGGGCCGACGAAAGGAAACTCTGGGTGGTGTGGGGAGAATTTTGTCAAGGGATGATCTCATTTCAGGGGTTGACTTGAGAAAATCATATCCCTGGCGGAGTAATTTGTTGATGTTTTCGAGGCCAGGATAATATTGGGTGACAAGGGGGATGCTTCTGTGTGGTCTGGGGGTAGGAACATTGTTGTTGGACGGGGAGGAATGTATTGCTCGAGAGATCTGTTTGTGGACAAGGTCTGCAGGATAGTTGCGGGAGAGGAAAGCACTGGTCAGGTTATTGGTGTAATTGTTGAGGGATTCGTCACTGGAGCAGATACGTTTGCCACGAATACCTAGGCTGTAGGGAAGGGAGCGTTTGATGTGGAATGGATGGCAGCTATCGAAGTGAAGGTACTGTTGTTTGTTTGTGGGTTTGATATGGACAGAGGTGTGGATGTGAGCTTCAACAAGATGAAGGTCAACATCCAGGAAGGTGGCTTGGGTTTTGGAGAAGGACCAGGTGAAATTCAGATTCGAAAAGGAGTTGAGGTTATGGAGGAAATTAAGGAGTGTTTCTTCACCATGAGTCCAGACCACAAAGATGTCATCTATAAACCTATACCAGGCCAGGGGAAGCAGCTGTTGGGCCTTCAGGAAAGCCTCCTCCATGCGGCCCATGAAGAGGTTGGCATAGGACGGAGCCATCCTGGTTCCCATGGCCGTTCCCCTGATTTGTTTGTAGGTCTGGCCTTCAAAAGTGAAGTAATTATGGGTGAGGATGAAGTTGGTAAGTGTGATGAGGAACGAGGTTTTTGGAAGATCTTCGGGTGGGCGTTGGGAGAGGTAGTGCTCAAGGGCAGAGAGACCATGGGTATGTGGGATGTTTGTGTAAAGGGATGTAGCATCTATGGTGACAAGAAAGGTTTCAGGTGGGAGAGGAGTGGGAATGGATTTGAGGCGTTCTAGGAAATGGTTTGTGTCTTTGATGTAGGATGGGAGTCTGCGGGTGATAGGTTGGAGGTGCTGGTCTACCAGAGCTGAGATACGTTCGGTTGGGGCTTTGAAGCCTGCTACAATGGGACGGCCAGGATGGTTCTCTTTGTGGATTTTGGGTAATAGGTAGAAGGTAGGGGTACGTGGCTCAGGTGGAGTGAGTAATTCTATGGAAGCCGTTGTGAGGCCTTGTGAGGGACCTTGGATTCTTAGGATTTTTTGCAGCTCAGTCTGGATGGAGGGAATGGGATCCTGGGTAACAGCTTTGTAGGTTGAGGTGTCGGAGAGTTGACGCAGTCCTTCTGCCACATACTCCACACGGTCAAGTACGACAGTTGTGGAGCCTTTATCCGCCGGGAGGATGACGATAGAGCGGTCTATTTTCAGCTCCTTAATAGCACGGGATTCAGCTGGGGTGATGTTGGGGGTTGTTGGGATGTTCTTCAAGAAGGACTGGGAGGCAACACTGGATGTGAGGAATTCCTGAAATGTCTGCAAGGGATGGTTTTGGGGGAGGGGAGGAGGATCCCTTTGAGAAGGCAGTCGGAACTGTTCTAGACAGGGTTCAACACTGGGTCTAGTATTTGGGGGCTGTGTTTGGGTAGTGAAGTGGTATTTCCAGTTGAGGTTCCGGGTGAATGAGAGGAGATCTTTAACCAGGGCAGTGTGGTTGAATTTAGGCGTGGGGCTAAAGGTTAAGCCTTTTGACAGAACAGATGTCTCTGGAGGAGAGAGGGATCTGGATGAGAGGTTTAGGACTGAATTGGGACTGGCGATATGTGGCATTTGACTGTGGTTATAGTTGAGATTTGGTCTGTGTGGGGTATGTGCTGGGATGGGGAGATTGAGTAGGGTGGCTAGGCTAGGTTTGTTGGCTATGAGGGGGGTTTGTTGAAGGTTCTGTTGTGGTTGGTGTTTGTGAGGGATAGGGAGAGGGACCCCACTTCTTAGGTGTTGCACTAGCACTGTGGATAGTTTTTTCAGGTGTTGTGTGGCATGGAACTCAAGTTTGCAGCTGGCTTCTAGGATGATGTTCTTGAGTGTGTTCTCCAAGCAAGGGTTTGAGAGGTGGAGGACTTTGAAGAGAGATAGGAGCTGTTGGGAGTGGTGGTTACATGAAGTAGTGTAGAGATTCAGGACAAGTTGGGTAAGGGCTAAGGATTGAAGGTTCTGGAAGTCCAGGAGAGACTGGTGGAAGGAGGAATTGCACCCGGAGATGGGAACTTTTAAGGTAAGCCCTTTAGGGGTAATTCCAAAGGTTAAGCAGGACCGGAGGAAAAGTATGTGGGATTGCAATTTGGCTACGGTGAATGCATTTCTATATGAGATTTTCCATTAATCATTTAGATCACCTATATGGTCCACATCCTTCATTGTTTTGTCCCTTTTGTTAGCTATCACTTACGTCTGTCATCTTAACATTTTCTCTTCTTCAGTGTTTTATATATCCATAAACAAATATTTTCGTCACCGACTGTGCTAGTTTCATCTTCCTCCTATTATCTTGTTCCGTTTATAGTCCTCTTCTCTTTTTTATTTATTGATTTATTTATTCTACATCCCATAGTTTTAACGTTCGTTATTCACTGTTTTCCAGCCAACAATCACTGCCAACAATCTCTTCCACACCTACCAGTATCATCCATTTCCGTCGATTTCTTGTTGCTGGCGATATTTTTGTGCCATTGGCTATCTTTCTCTGCCACAAGAAAATTTTTTTGGGACATTTTTGCGGCACGCGCGATCTTTTTGCGGCACGCGCGATCTTTTTGCGGCACGCGCGATCTTTTTGCGGCACGCGCGATCTTTTTGCGGCACGCGCGATCGCTTTTGCGGTACGCGCGATCTTTTTTGCGGTACGCGCGACATCTTTTGCAGCACGCGCGATCCTTTTTTCGCCACTCGCTATCTCTGTTTTTGAGCAACGTGTGTTCTTTTCCCCTGATCTGGACATACTTGCTTGGTCTGGTCAACTTTTTCCGTATTTTTCTTATTAGTGGTCTTCCTTTGGTATTGAACATTACCAACACAATTTCTTTCTTTCTCGTCCTTCCCTCCGCATTTTATTCCTTCTTATGACTACTATTTCAATTTTAGTTATTTAATTTCCCTACCCACCAGTTACCCACTATGTACCCTAATCCTATACCACATTATTTACATTCATTCCGGAAACATGCATTCACCGTAGCCAAATTGCAATCCCACATACTTTTCCTCCGGTCCTGCTTAACCTTTGGAATTACCCCTAAAGGGCTTACCTTAAAAGTTCCCATCTCCGGGTGCAATTCCTCCTTCCACCAGTCTCTCCTGGACTTCCAGAACCTTCAATCCTTAGCCCTTACCCAACTTGTCCTGAATCTCTACACTACTTCATGTAACCACCACTCCCAACAGCTCCTATCTCTCTTCAAAGTCCTCCACCTCTCAAACCCTTGCTTGGAGAACACACTCAAGAACATCATCCCAGAAGCCAGCTGCAAACTTGAGTTCCATGCCACACAACACCTGAAAAAACTATCCACAGTGCTAGTGCAACACCTAAGAAGTGGGGTCCCTCTCCCTATCCCTCACAAACACCAACCACAACAGAACCTTCAACAAACCCCCCTCATAGCCAACAAACCTAGCCTAGCCACCCTACTCAATCTCCCCATCCCAGCACATACCCCACACAGACCAAATCTCAACTATAACCACAGTCAAATGCCACATATCGCCAGTCCCAATTCAGTCCTAAACCTCTCATCCAGATCCCTCTCTCCTCCAGAGACATCTGTTCTGTCAAAAGGCTTAACCTTTAGCCCCACGCCTAAATTCAACCACACTGCCCTGGTTAAAGATCTCCTCTCATTCACCCGGAACCTCAACTGGAAATACCACTTCACTACCCAAACACAGCCCCCAAATACTAGACCCAGTGTTGAACCCTGTCTAGAACAGTTCCGACTGCCTTCTCAAAGGGATCCTCCTCCCCTCCCCCAAAACCATCCCTTGCAGACATTTCAGGAATTCCTCACATCCAGTGTTGCCTCCCAGTCCTTCTTGAAGAACATCCCAACAACCCCCAACATCACCCCAGCTGAATCCCGTGCTATTAAGGAGCTGAAAATAGACCGCTCTATCGTCATCCTCCCGGCGGATAAAGGCTCCACAACTGTCGTACTTGACCGTGTGGAGTATGTGGCAGAAGGACTGCGTCAACTCTCCGACACCTCAACCTACAAAGCTGTTACCCAGGATCCCATTCCCTCCATCCAGACTGAGCTGCAAAAAATCCTAAGAATCCAAGGTCCCTCACAAGGCCTCACAACGGCTTCCATAGAATTACTCACTCCACCTGAGCCACGTACCCCTACCTTCTACCTATTACCCAAAATCCACAAAGAGAACCATCCTGGCCGTCCCATTGTAGCAGGCTTCAAAGCCCCAACCGAACGTATCTCAGCTCTGGTAGACCAGCACCTCCAACCTATCACCCGCAGACTCCCATCCTACATCAAAGACACAAACCATTTCCTAGAACGCCTCAAATCCATTCCCACTCCTCTCCCACCTGAAACCTTTCTTGTCACCATAGATGCTACATCCCTTTACACAAACATCCCACATACCCATGGTCTCTCTGCCCTTGAGCACTACCTCTCCCAACGCCCACCCGAAGATCTTCCAAAAACCTCGTTCCTCATCACACTTACCAACTTCATCCTCACCCATAATTACTTCACTTTTGAAGGCCAGACCTACAAACAAATCAGGGGAACGGCCATGGGAACCAGGATGGCTCCGTCCTATGCCAACCTCTTCATGGGCCGCATGGAGGAGGCTTTCCTGAAGGCCCAACAGCTGCTTCCCCTGGCCTGGTATAGGTTTATAGATGACATCTTTGTGGTCTGGACTCATGGTGAAGAAACACTCCTTAATTTCCTCCATAACCTCAACTCCTTTTCGAATCTGAATTTCACCTGGTCCTTCTCCAAAACCCAAGCCACCTTCCTGGATGTTGACCTTCATCTTGTTGAAGCTCACATCCACACCTCTGTCCATATCAAACCCACAAACAAACAACAGTACCTTCACTTTGATAGCTGCCATCCATTCCACATCAAACGCTCCCTTCCCTACAGCCTAGGTATTCGTGGCAAACGTATCTGCTCCAGTGACGAATCCCTCAACAATTACACCAATAACCTGACCAGTGCTTTCCTCTCCCGCAACTATCCTGCAGACCTTGTCCACAAACAGATCTCTCGAGCAATACATTCCTCCCCGTCCAACAACAATGTTCCTACCCCCAGACCACACAGAAGCATCCCCCTTGTCACCCAATATTATCCTGGCCTCGAAAACATCAACAAATTACTCCGCCAGGGATATGATTTTCTCAAGTCAACCCCTGAAATGAGATCATCCCTTGACAAAATTCTCCCCACACCACCCAGAGTTTCCTTTCGTCGGCCCCCTAACCTCCGTAACATCCTTGTTAAACCCTACAATATTCCCAGACTACCTTCTCCACCCAGCGGTTCCTACCCCTGTAACCGACCCCGCTGCAAAACCTGCCCCATGCATCCCCCCACAACCACTTACTCCAGCCCCGCTACTGGTAAAACGTACACAATTCAAGGCAGGGCCACATGTGAAACTACACATGTCATTTATCAACTGACATGCCTGCACTGCACAGCCTTTTACATCGGCATGACAACAACTAAACTGGCTGAGCGCATGAACGGACACAGACGAACTGTCCGCCTAGGAGATGCCCAATACCCAGTAGCGGAGCATGCCCTGCAGCATAATTCTAGGGACCTAGGAACCTGCTACACCGTATGTGCCATTTGGCTTCTCCCACCCAACACCAGTCCCTCTGAACTGCGGAGATGGGAACTTGCACTCCAACACATCCTTTCATCCCGCCATCCCCCTGGACTGAACCTACGTTAAACAACCTCACTCCCATTTACTCTTCAGTCTTCTCCTCTTTCCCTTTCCTCTTAGCCATTCACGCATCTTTTCATCCTGCATAGTTGTGTTTATCTTTATACTATATACCTCTTTACTTCTGTATGCATCCTCTTTGGTTTGAAGCTGGCACAGTACTTACAGTAGAATATCTTTGGCTTCCCTCTGACAACCATGCCTCCATCCTTGCTACCCTCCCTATTTTCCTTTCCCTGTTGCTTCATAACCTGGGTTGTGAGTAACTGAATCTCCTTTCCCTTCTTCCCTTTCTTTCCCCTCTCTCCTCCCTGATGAAGGAACATTTGTTCCGAAAGCTAGGAACATAAATTTTCGGTTTTGTTTTGTGTGTATCTATCGGCTGTACTGAGCTGAGGTAAGTACTGGCCAGCCCCTCTATCTCTTTGTTAGTATTTGTTTCACATTTCTATATGAGATTTTCCATTAATCATTATAGTTACACAGTCAGCTTGACCTTTTGGTGTATTGCAAAATGACCCACATTAGGTGACAAGTGTATCGAAGTCATTTGATGTAATTTTTTTTTTTTTTTTTTAGAATTATTTTGATTATTATACTGCACTTTATGTCATTAGTGGTTCCTTTGACAGTTTTGAGAGCAAGATTTTGCAAACCACACCCTTAATTTCTGATTCTATCATTTCACCCCTTCCCCATTTTTTCTTTGCATCGTTGTCTTTTCCACCATTTTCAGAAAAACCTCTGAACTCATTTTTGACTGTCCACTCTGCCTTTTTCTTTAACGCAGTCATGAAACCGTTTTGCCTCTGTTTTCTCTTGGGCAAAATAGCCAAAGATTCTTTTATTAAACTGCCTCTATCAACACTCAGTAAATACCATTGAAGTAATATTATTCTTTTCCTCTTTAATTCTTTCATTTGATCTGTAGTTTGTAAAGTTATTTGTTATGTGTTAATTCAATCTTTCAATATGGTGCCCAAATTGTTCACAGTACATTCCTTTTTCTCCTATGGGGATTTCCAGTCACCTCCAGTGTTTTCTGTTGCATACAAATATGGAGATTTGCCGACTTCTGCTACTACCACCGAGATTATCATTATAGCCTGACAAATGTCCAAATAAATAAAATTATTGAATTTACATCTTTCAAAATTTTGCACACAACTTTTATAAGACAAATTGAATATATGTGTGATTAATTTCTCAGTCATATAAATACTATACCAGAACTAATATTTTACATTATTTTAAGTTGAAAAATATGAGTGATATGTCAAATCAAATGTAATCCCTAAATTACAGGTATTTTGATTGCAAAAATTGTTGTTATAATAAGAAATCTGGCCATCATTAACAGTACCTTTAGAAGTATTGTACCTTCCGAAACAATGTCGTCATTTTGCTAACGCACAGTGCAGTAATTTAAATTTATTTCATCCAAATGGATTAACGCTTCAGTTGTGTGAAAATTGCCAAGACCATATATTTCTTTAATGTTGAGTTAGATGTAAGTATTCTCATTCTCGTGCTAAACGCCGCACAGCATTGTCCTACAATGTTGCAGTTGTTTGAAGAACACACACTCAAGCATTATTGTTATCTCCGAGATACAATGCCTCATCTAGTTCCTGCACTCAAGGTATGTTTTGATCAGATTTATAATACAGTTTCTGTCATAGTATGATTAGTTTATTAGTCTGGTATTTGGATTGTGTATTATTATATTTTCATTATTAGTTTCTTGACATTTGTTTTCATGCAATTTATTCGTAGCGTAAACTTCATTGTTATTCTCTTACAAGAGAGAGAACGTTTTTGATGTTCTGGATACCTTATGGAGGACAGTGAGGCACATAACACGGTAATGAAAGAATTCAATTTTTTGTTTTAACTGAACTCTATTGTGGTTCTCCAGTTGATTTTTCTTTGTCTTTTCTTTCTAATAAATTTCTCTTCAAAATGAGAGTGAAAAGAAGTCTGGTAGGGGAGTATGTAAATAAAGTTATCTTCTTTTTTTCTTTTCTTTTGAAATGATGAAATGCAAACAGAATACTACCTGAAAGTGTAAACATGCTACAATGATGTGACAACACAACTGTTCATTAAACATTTCTTATTCACCTTACTTTGTTGTCTCAGAATGGTAAACCATATTAACTTGCAACCATACATTTTTTACATGCTATCATTTAACTTAGAAAGCTGAAGGCTTTAAGGAATTCTTAATGACTCCACTGCAATGGGAAAAAAAGGCTTTTACATGTGCATATCAGTCTCAATTGCCGTTTTACCTTCAATAAAGACAGATTGATGATTATGATATTGAAGTGAGTAGGAAAGAGAGTGCCTGATTAGGTGATATATTTCACATTTAAAGGAGTAAGAACCCGTAGGCCTTTCAGCCATAATTTCATATCTATCCCACGAATGCTCAGTTAAAGATCTCATTCAGTACAGTTGTGACCACCTATGTTTAATTATATGCTCACCAGCTATTGGTAGGAATTTTTGTTAGCAGTTACAGAAGCATATTGGATAACACACTACCATAATTAACTGGAGGAGACATTAGATGTGTTGAAAAGAACCAGAGGTACTCATTAGCATCTGTGGGATGTTGAGGGGGGAAGCATTATTGTTCCTTTGTGTGGTAAACCCATTAAATCACAATAATTTGAGTCGCATGATGCCTAAAACAATGGATGCTTTTAAATGTGTTTGAATGGAATCAATTTTTTGATGTGTCATTGGTGGAAAAGAGGTGAAATTCATCAACTGTGAGTATCCTTTTATTCCCTGGAAGTCACTATATCTCTCTGTGAACCATTCCTGAACAACTATCACAAGAAAACATATTTTTATCTTTCACTAAGGAGTTTGAGAGGATGCACTAGCAGATATATCTTCTAGGGAAATATTTGAAGATGCTGTGGAGGTAATTTTTTTAGAAAATATTGTATTTTCTCTTATGTTTTGTAGTGACCATTCCATATTTCTGAATAGCTTTCCCACTGGCAATTTTGAAGACTTTAGCAGCTGTTCTGGCACTAGAACATCACAAAAGTTTCTATTTTTACTACTGCTGATAATTGTAGTTGTCAAAGTTGCCCACCCACAATAATGTATGGGAATGATAGTAAAAAGGCAAAACCAGAGTATCATAATTGACAGAAACAGATTATGGAAGAACGTAAATCATATGACAAAGTATGGTGGCAGATAAGATTAGGCTGTAGAACATTATAATATAGATCGTTTTGAGGAGTGTTCTATGACCTGAAATGTGGTAATGATCAACAGTAATGAAGATGTGATCAGATATTTTGTATCTGAAGTTCAGCTCACAAGTAAAAGCAAAACAATTGTAGAATCAATGGTGCCAACATAAGTTTTGTGAATCTGGGAACTGTAAATTCACTTGCTTCCACTGGCTGGCCTCTTACAAAGTACCATTCACTACCACAAGTTTTCCTGCTATGTCAGGAAATAAGAAAATGAGAAAGAATAATATTATTGAGCTAGATTATCCTGAAAATGAAAAGCTTTAGTCTTTAAAGTACTTTGATTGAACTGACTATATGTGACCACATACTCCCATAAAAATGGTTTTGATTCCCTCCCCCTTCTGTATTCTGTATACAAATGGTTAGCCTTTTACTAAAACGATACCTTTTTAGATTTCCTAGGACTCGGATTGATCGGATTGAAGACTTTGTTTCTCATTGCTTTAATTTTCCACTTTGTCAGTTCGTGCAGTAAATCACGTAAGGACATGTGAACATTTGGCCACTCTAAAATAACAGGAATTCCACCAAGTGGTAACTGTCATTCAGAGACTGTAACTTCATACATACTTTTTTAAGGTTTGCGTCAGTGGTTTAATTTGTATGTTTGTTTGTTTATTGTTTTATAATTTGGTTGCTGTATGTACTTAACAGCCAGTAACTGTGATGTTACAGGTGGGAGGATCCTCTGGTGTTCGTGAGGTGGTTGCAGATGAGGAAGCCAATGCCACTGCTGTTAGATTTCTGGAAGCCATGGTTTCCCGACTCGAAGCTGCACGTCGAGGTCCTGCTCGTGTGCGAGCGGAGCTGTTGGCTGCTGCTCAGAGAGACCTTGCAAGGCTGGCAGAGGTCTGTTCACAGTGCACCTTTTCATGGCCATCTCCTAACTTTATATACATCAGCAATGTTTCCAACAGGACCTTTATTTAGGGACTTCAGTTTTTTGTTCACATGAAATATTACTCCCATATTATGTTGGATGGAACTTGTTTAGGTATAAGACACTAGAGATGTCACTATTATGTAAAATATGCATTTGTATTCTACAAAACGTATGGTATTATTGTAATTTTCAGTAGTAGCTTTTTTAAAAGATATTTACAACAAAAATGCACTGTCTGGTTAGGAAAACGTCATGTTTTGGAGAAGCATGAGAAAATTTATGGTCTTTATTAGGACTGACAAGCTAAATTATCACATTTTTGTCATTACATCCAAATTCCTAGCACAAGATAAGCACTTTGTGTGAACCTGTCATGATCTTCATTGAGTGTCATATATGGTAGCTTTTAACAAAGGAGCCAGTTTGTCAGAAAATTGACGGATTGGTGTATCAGTCAAACAGGAAGAAGTATAGCATGTGAAGCTGAAAAATGCATGCCTCATTGGTCCAATACAGTATCCATTTGTCTTGGAATGTTGTATCAGAGGTGCGTCATAAGATGGGTACGCCTTTGGTCTCGCCAACCTGCCAAATGTTTACTTTATTGTTAAAGTAACTAAAATGCTGAAATCCATGTATGAGCTTGGGATCATTTACGATGTGCAGCAGTACCTATCACCATTTGTTTATGTGACATGTCAAAATTTACGATTGGCTTTAGGGAGCCAATACTGCCCATGCTTTTGGTAGTCAAAAGAAAGGGGTGTGGTACATGATTGTGTATAAGGAAATTACAAAATTACAATTGTTAGCATTTAGTAATTGTAGCTCTGAATATAATGCTAAAATTTAGTTTAGGATCCCTTTTTTACTGAAAACTTTCAAAGAATAACAAATGTTTTGGAGACAAATGTTCTGTAGAACGTTTACATTAATTTCAGTTGTATGTATCATTCATATCAAGTTCAAAACAAAAGCTGTGTTGCACTGGGCAAGGAAATACCATTCCACACAGCACGTATTTTACGATCTAAGCCACTCAGTCAGTCAAAGAAGCAAGAAGCTTTTGGTTGATCATAGGTTTATTAAAATAACAGTTAGTATTGCATCACACTCTAGCCTCATGACTACCCATCTACATTTGAATTCAGAGATTCAGCATCAGACTAATTTAAATGTTACACATTTTACTTTATTTGCATGATTAAGTTATGAATTAAAATACGTAACTAGCTGTTGCAGATCCAAACTTTGTAAAATGATTGTCCACATATAAAAGCATACTAACATAGAGTAATTTGCACTTCTTACTTTGCGTCCGAGGGGTTCTGTTATAATTTGAAGTTATAATTTAAAACAAGTAACTGTCTGTTCACAGAAAATTACAGGCCTTTTTGTCTGTAATCCATATTTCCTAATGTGAAAGCACACTTCATTTAAAATTTACAGAAAGCAACAAAAAAAAATTCCAGAATGGAAGATAGGAGACGAGGTACTGGCAGAAGTAAGGCTGTGAGGACGGGGCATGAGTTGTGCTTGGGTAGCTCGGTTGGTAGAGCACTTGCCGACGAAAGGCAAAGGTCCCGAGTTCGAGTCTCGGTTCAAGACGCAGTTTTAATCTGCCCTGAAGCAACAAAAACATTATTGCCTCCAGCTACTGTCAAAAACCAATCTTCAGTTTATTTTCAAGTTGTGTGCATGCATTTATACTCTTAGTACATGGCTGTCATGATTTCAAAAAGATATTCAGAAACTGTGTTCTTCAAAACATTATACACAGACTTTATCAGTTTCAAAACAACAGCACAATGATTTCCCAAAACATGGCAGCTAGTAGCACGCATGGCGTTGCAGGAAGGGCTGAATAACATGTCCCTCTATGTATTCCCTACCTATCTGGGTTTTGGACTTTGATTCTCAGTAACTTTTCATGCAATGGAGCAGATTAGAATACAATACACTCGGTATTCTTTGACCAGCTGATAA
This sequence comes from Schistocerca cancellata, assembly GCF_023864275.1. Lineage (NCBI taxonomy): Eukaryota > Metazoa > Arthropoda > Insecta > Orthoptera > Acrididae > Schistocerca > Schistocerca cancellata. Next base: position 141,876,144 of record NC_064627.1, on the reverse strand, counting down.
GCTTCTTGATTACATAAGAAACGAAACTGGCGTGCAAGTAGATATGATGGTGTCAAATAATCATTTTAGCAGCAGTATGAGCCATAGGGCATTTAATTATTCTAGTGAGGGGACAGCACATTCAGTGGCATGCAGATTGACAACAGATAATAGTTTTGGATGAACCAAATTTCTTTTGAACTGTAATTACGGCTGCATAATCATTAGACGACAATTTACTACACTATGTGATCGGGAGTATCCTGACACCTGGATGAAAATGACTTACAAGTTCGTGGCACCCTCCATCGGTAGTGCTGGAATTGAATATGGTGTTGGCCCACCCTTGGCCTTGATGACAGCTTCCTCTCTCACAGGCATACTTTCAATCAGGTGCTGGAAGGTTTCTTGGGAAATGGCAGCCCATTCTTCATGGAGTGCTGCACTGAGGAGAGGTATTGATGTTGGTTGGTGAGGCCCGGCACGAAGTTGGCATTCCAAAACATCTCAAAGGTGTTCTATAGGATTCAGGTCAGGACTCTGTGCAGGCCAGTCCATTACAGGGATGTTATTGTCGTGTAACCCCTCCACCAGAGGCCGTGCATTATGAACAGGTGCTCGATCGTGTTGAAAGATGCAATCGCCATCCCTGATTTGCTCTTCAACAGTGGAAAGCTAGAAGGTGCTTAAAACATCAATGTAGGCCTGTGCTGTGATAGTGCCATGCAAAACAACAAGGGGTGCAAGGCCCCTCCATGAAAAACAACTACACAACCACACCACCCCATCTGTTGGCACCACACACGTTGGCTTTTTCGCCATCACTGCCATCGGATCGCCACATTGTGTACCGTGATCCATCATTCCACACAATATTTTTCCACTGTTCAATCGTCCAATGTTTACGCTCCTTACACATTTACCGGCATGATGTGAGGGTTCGCTCGACCATGAAATCAAAGTTTTCTCACCTCCCATCTAACTGTCCTAGTACTTGCAGTGGATCCTGATGCAGTTTGGAATTCCTCTGTGATGGTCTGGATAGATGTCTGCCTATTACACATTACAACCCTCTTCAATTGTTGGCAGTCTCTGTCTGTCAACAGACAAGGTCGGCTTGTACGCTTTTGTGCTGTAAGTGCCCCTTCTCGTTTCCACCTCAGTACCCCATCGTAAACAGTGGACCTAGGGATGTCTGCTTTGAGTTGCAGACTGCTAAACATTTAAGCGTTCAGACAAAAAAAGTCCTTCTTAGGAAATAGAAAACACACACATCACACAAGCACAACTCACACACGTATGGCCACTGTCTCCGGCCACTGTGCCCTGACTGTGACTGCATCTGATGTAAGCAGCAATATGAAGTGTGTGGTGGGGCTAAGGAGGAGGTGTGGAGTGGGGAGAAAGAGGGATAGCAGGTTAGGGGTGGGGAATGATGTTGTGCTGCCTGTGAGTGTGTGCAGGATCATGGTGGGGCAGGATAGGGCTGCTAGGTGCAGAGTAGGGAGAGGAGAGACATAGAGAAGGGGCAGACTTTGGCTTTGGCTTTGGCGGAATAGAAGGTGCGCGTAGTGCTTGGGTGGGAGTGGGTAAGTGAATAGGTAGGCAGAGAACAGGAACTAGTGAAGGTTGAGGCTGGAGGTGAAGCCCATCACATTCAGTAACTGAGTGGTCCAGTTGTCTCTTGGCCACAGTTTGGTAGTGGCTATTTGTGCAGACAGGCAGCTTGTTAGTACAAAACATGTACAAAACAGTACAGTGGTTGCAATTTAGTTTTTAGAGCACTTGGCTGCGTTCACAGATAGGCCTGCCTGTGATGACAGGATGGGAGATCCCCATGACAGGACTGGACTAGGTGGTAGTGGGAACATGTATGAGACAGGTCTTGCATCCATGTCTGTTGTGGCAGTATGAGCCATGAGTCAAGGGGTTGGAGTAGGAATGGAGAAAGGATGGACAAGCATATTGCATAGGTTCGGTGGATGACAGAATGCTATTGTGGGACGGGTGGGGAGGATATTGATAGAGAATACCTCCTTTCAGTGCATGAAAAGAGGTAGCCCTCACCAACCTAGTCCTGTAAAAGCATATAAATCAGGCCCAAACCTCTTCAAATTCCTGCACCCTATCTCCCAGACTGAAACCCTTGCCCTTCAGGAACGAAAACACGTGCACAATGCCACCTAAAAAAAACTCTCGAATCTGTTCAGCACCTACTCCTGCTGTGGGCTACCAGTATCCACCACCTCTACAATAGCCTGTAATATCTCCTGCATCCCCTCATAGCTAATTAACCCATCCTTGCAGACCAACTACATCTGTGACACCCTCAGAAACTCCCTCCCACTACCATACAGAATCAAAAGGCTAAACAGACCGATAACACAGTCATGAAACTTTCCTCCAAAAGCCTCTGCCCCACAGAAATATCAGTCCTTTCCAAAGACCTTACCTTTTGTCCCATCTCTTCTTCTACTAGTCCCTATAGTGGAAACATTTTTTCACCACCAATCCTTCCAATCAGGCTCAATCCAAAACTGTTATTGAAACCTGCCTGACTCAGTTCACTCCTCCAACCAACCATGTTTCACCCCATATTAACTTTCCAGAATTTCCTAACCTTGAACCTTACTTCACCATCATTCCCCGAATCAGTCACTCACCATGGAAATGCAATCTACTACCTAAAAACCGATCCTGACCTGATAATCCTTTCTGCTAACATAGGTGCTGTTGTTATGAACCTCAGGGGTTACCTGGCAGAGGACGTCACCAACTGTTAGATATGTCCTCCTACTCTGCTACCAGTGACTCCATTCCAGAAATCCAACAGGATCTCCCTTCTCAAATCCTAAGGCCCATCCCAGATCATGTCTCCAAAGTTCTGTCCCCTCTCGTCCCCACAACTCCTGCACTACTACCTTCTATGCGCTTTCAAAAGTCCATAAACCTAGCAACCCAGAATGCCAGTTTGTGGTCGATTACTGTGTCCCCGCAGAGAGAATCTCTGATCTTGTGTACCAAAACCTTCAGCCTATTATCAGTAACCCTCCCTACCACATGACGCCTTGCTCATCAGTGTCAATGCCAGCTCCCTTTCACTAACATCCCCAATGCTCATGGCCTTATCACCATTGAACACTACCTTTCCCAATACCCAACTGAATCCAAACCCACAATCTGCTTCCTAGTCACTATGACCAACAATATCCTCACCTGCAATTGTTTCTCCTTTGAAGGCATCACTTGCAAACAAATCTATGGTACAGCAATGCACACATGCATGACGTCTTTCTATTTCTGAAGAAGGAATACTCTCAACATCATCTGCTGTCTTGATAGAAGGGGAAGGGAATTCAACAAGACCACATGTTTTCAGAATTCCCAAACCACATTTGTAACAAAATGGATACCTATCATTTCCCAAACTGCAGAGCCTATTCGCATTTGCTGACTTGTGTTTACCTGTCAGCACTGTGACTTTGGATCAGAGTAATGTAGAAGTTGCCACAAAATGCATAATCTCTCTTTGTGGTTATGATGCTTTTTATGAAAAAGCGTATTTTTTTTAACAATAATGTGAACATGAACATGTAGGCCAAACTGAAATGTTTCATATGCTACAGTGTTGTTATTGTAGGCTGTAGCTTAGTTTTTTATTTGGTGTGTGTGTAAAGACATGTTCTATCTCTTTCAGTCAAATTATATATAGTTGAAAGTGCTTTCTCCTGAAAGCCCATGTGCTTTTGTTTTGTATTACACAATTCAGTAACATTAATGTAACCACCACCTGTGTTTGATATTAACATGCAATAATCTCTCACAGACAGATGGTGGCAGAACTAGCAGTGGAGCATTTAGAAAATGTGTCCTGGAGAGGGAGGGTGGAGGTTGTGGAAATCAGTACAGTTGTTGGTGTAATGCGGGAATGGAAAGCAATCTGTCTGTCATCCAAAAGGGCACGATTCTTGGCTTTCGGGTCAAGGGTCAAAGTCTTTTTTGAAAGTTTGTAAACTGATCACGCACCGCTGTTGTTACAGTATACTGTACATGGCAAAATGCCACTATCTAAAGCCAGCACCAAGGCAACTGTGGTGCACCACGGGCTGTAGATGACAGGTGTGAGCAATGACTGCAGAGATGAGTACAGGTGAACAGATGTGCAATTGTTGAGCAACTGACTACCCAGATGGACCAAGGGGCTATTAACAGTGTCTCTTCAATGACCGTTCAACGAATGTTGCTGTGTATGGGACTCTGCACCAGGCACGTGGTCCACCCACCAATGCTGACTGCTGTCCATCGATGATGAAGGCTGAAATTTCCGCACTAATACCGCAACTATATTTCCATTGTGTGGCAGTAGGTGGCCTTTTCAGATGAATCACGTCTTATGATCCATTGGGCAGATGACTTTTGGCATGTAAGGCCCTGCAACAATTGTCATAAGGGTCCAGACCAGAAGAGGGAGCACTATAGTGTGGGGAATGTTTTCATCACATTACCTGGGTGATTTAGTCATTCTGGAAGGCACAATGAATCAACACAACTATCCATCTACCCTTTGGGGGTAATGCCAAACCATTCATGCAATTTGTTTCTTCCTTGGCACAATGGCACCAACCAGCAAAACAGTGAAACTTGTCACATGGCTGGTAGCGTACAGGCATGATTCGAAGAGCACCAGGATAACTTTACCACATTCCCATGGCCATCAAACTCCCTGAATTTGAAACCAATTGAGAATACGCAGGACCACCTCTGTCGGGCTGTTCACACCAGGGATCCTTAGCTAAGAAACTTAGTGCAGTTGGTCATGGCACTGGAATTAGCATGCTCTACATCCCTTTCGGAACCATCCAGAACCTCATTGTCTCTCTTGCTGCACATATGCACTACAATAGGTCGTCATTTAGGCTTTTGGCAGGTGCTCACATAATTTGACTGGACTGCGTATTTCCTTCATTATACCAATATATTTCTGTATTCCTCTAATTGTCTCTCTCACTCTCCCTCCCTCCCTCCCTCCCTCCCTCCTCCCCCTCCTCTCTCTCTCTCTCTCTCTCTCTCTCTCTCTCTCTCTCTCTCTGTGTGTGTGTGTGTGTGTGTGTGTGTGTGTGTGTGTGTAACATCATTGAGATTATTTAGTGATGGGGAATCTTTAGTGGAATACAAATATTCGAGGAGGTAAGTTAACAAAGTATAGTTGAAATGTTGATTCTTTGATAGGGGCATGAACAAGGCTGATAATGTTTTTAAGCTTTCGTACAAAGTTCCTCTTCAGAGCTAATTACTGCATCTCTTTCTTGCTGTTTTCCCCCTTGATATAAATGTCTGATTAGGAAGACACTTGGAAAAAATGTCATGTCTCCTCAGTACTGAATATATTCCGTGGCACATAATTTGCCAGCAAATTCCCTAGTTCATTTTCCCAGGCTAAACAAAGTGTCTCACCAACACACTAATATTCTCCATATATTTTCTTAAAAGTTGTATCATGTCTCTCTCATTTTTAGGATTCTGTTCTTCAGTTGGTAAAAATGGAACCCGTATAGGATCACTTTGTTCTCCGTCTGTCTTACTGTTAAAAACCCATTTTCTCAGGAAAGAGTAGATATATCAAGTTGAAATTTGTGTCACAGATATACGGCCCCTTGGCAGTGTAAAAATTGAAGTTTCCAAGTCAACCCAGTCAAAAGATACGGCCATGAATGTCACATTTTTTGATACTCGCAAACTCACTCATCAGAACCTATAGGGTTCTTCCCATTGGCCTAGAACCATAAAATTTGCCAAGAAATGAGCTTTCGTAGCACAGCTAAAGGAAAAAATTAGAATATTTTTAATTTGTAGGTATATGGGGGAAAAATATCATTTGTTGTCCAACCGTCTGTCTATTTGTCTGTTAAGACTCCTTTTTCTTAGGAATACATAGATGTATCAAGTTGAAAGTTACACTTTTGAACTCATTTTTACAACTGATTTATATATTGAATTGTGTTAACCATTGTTGAGTGCAATATAGAAGTGAATGGCAACTACACACTACTGTGTGATAGACAGCCATGACTTTGAATTGTATTGTGTTTGCTGTTAGTCTATCTTGACAGTCACTTTCATTTATTGAGTGCTCAAAACCCATAAAATTTCTTTGATTTGTCAAGATTGCCTGTATGAAGATTTGAATGTCCAGTAGGCAAATGTATTGAGTAAACAAGATGAACAGAATTTGACAGTTTGGGAATAATCATTGTTGAAAGGTATGGTTTACTTTAGGCTTCTGCTTTCATTTCTCTCCATATCATTATGCCATTAGCAAATACTGCAGTGCAAATAATTATGGTTCCTTCCGCTTTACCATTAATTGAACCAATGAAATAAAAGTTTAGAAGCATTTTATAAGGCAAGCTGTGGGGGCATTTTCACTATCATCAGTTGTGCTGTTTCTCATTCATTTGAGAAAGCTCATGGAATTAAACCCATTGGTTTCATTGATGAACTTTTTTTATTTTTCAATTAAAGTCACAGTTAAAGTGTGTCAGTATACTTGTTTTACTTTTTAATGTTTATTATTGCAGGTTGGTGGTGCAGCTGGTGATGCTGCTCGTATGTCAGCTCTTCATGTCAACTGCCAAGTTATGCTGGCACGTGTGCTAGAGTCTCGCCTGTGGGCTAGTCCAGGAGCGCTTGCCAGCCAACAGGGCGCTGCTGTCCGCACAAACATCACACAGCTCCTGCATGACTGTCTTAGGTGAGCAACTGTCTGTGAAAACATGAAACTTTGTTGTATATAAATATTGTAAACACATACATTGAAGAATAGTTTATGTAAATGAGGACTACTTGTTGGGCAGTAGAAGTATAATGATTGAACTCAGGAATTTCAGGACTCAGAACCACAAGTTCATTCTTTGGGACAGTGAAAGAGGAGCTGTAGGATGATGGAGCTGTTGCTTTGTCAAAAAGGAAGAAGGAAAGAGAAACTCAAGGACAGTGGCGAAAAAAACTGTGCACTACAGTAAGAGAAGCAGCCCAGTACCATGTTCATATACTGCCATCTAATGCAGTGAGTGTGGCATGGCAATTACTTTATCTTGTTTAGAAGTGCTCACATTGAAAGTTAGTGCATCATATAAAACAATGAGTGATGTGTAGCTGCATGGAAAGTAATGAACATGGCTCAAATAAACATTCTTACAAGTTTGTTTTACCTTTCAGCCTATTGTTAAAGCAACAACACGGAATAACTGATTTTTCCAGTTTTTGGTCAGTTGGCATGCTTGACTATGTGCACCTGTGAATTTCAGGGGAGTAATGGGCTTTCAGCTGCTTCAGATGAACATTAAACTGAAATAATACTGCATAAGTCAATGATAGGTGCAGTGGTTGGCAGCTGCCAATCACACTCTCACAAAAAACTTTGTTTTTATACACTACTTTCAAGTGAGCAGCAGATCCTTTTTTTAAAAAAAGATTGTTTTGTGAAACACTATCCAATTCCATCAACTGAAGTCTAGTCTTTAGAACTGCCTACCGGTATGGAGAGATAAGTAACAAACAGTAACAATGTGCTGTGGCTGCACACACTTTTTCGTTTGCTTGGCAAATCAACACAGACACTGTACTGCTTCTTCAAAGATGCTATGTTGTTAAATCCTCTGTAATGGTTTATTCTCATGTATTCAGTAATTATAATTTTTCAACTGCTGTAGAAATTTTTGTTCACAACAGAAATATCAAATAAATTTAACCACTATTACGATAAGTTGAAACTTTTAGTTTAGAGTTTAGAATAAAACAATTATATTACGTCTTGTATTGATTTTTGGGTTATGGGAGGCTCTCTGTTCCAAGTCCCAGTCCAGGACACAGTTATTATCTTCAGAAAGATTCATTTCAGCAATAGGCCATGGCCAAGCCACTTTTATGTAACGTTTGTACAACATGTGTTAGCCTAGCAAGACTGAGCTGGGCCATAATGCATGGTTGTGTAGTTATGAGGGTAAGAATATTACCCTGAAAACCAGCCTGAACGCAGTTTTTGTCTGCCATATTGGTTCAGTACTTCAAGGTATTTCATATAAACTGGAAGTACTAAATAGTTCTGGCACACACATGCAGGAACCACATTTTACATTTTGACACTTTACATTATGACTAAAGACAGCACAGAAAAAGGAATTGTTATGTTGCAATATTGTGTGATTTTTCTGTAAAAATCTAAACTCACAAAGTATTAATGTAATTTTGTTGTGTAAGGAACAGCATCACATAGTTTGTTGTGGCGTATTAAACTTATTTACTGTTTTTAATGCAGTTGTATGTAGTTTCCTGGAATATTTTTCACATTCTTTTCATCAAGCGTCTCTGTGTGTGTCTCTGCCAATCTGTTTTCTCAGTCTGTACGACCCATAATGTTGACATAATTGACTGCCCCACTGTCACTTTTAATATCCCACATTTTCATACCTGACCAGTTGCATTAATTAATTGTTGCTTTGCCTTCTCATATTTGGCTACCTCTCACATGATACTGGATGTTGAACAGATTTTCCCTCTGAACATTTGATAAGTTCAGTTTTCCCACTCTTTCCTTGACATGCAACCTCTGATTTCAAAAGCTGATGTGAATAATGCTTTTCTATGTTTTAATTTCTTTTCTGTTGCTTACCAATTTGATGAAGAGACATATGGAGATACCGAAGAAACGAGCTACAGTTGTGTCCTAGGTTCTACAGAATTTTACTGGTTCCCCTTTGGTCCCAAGATGAGTTTTGTAGAAACTGAATCTAGGGTACAAAACAGACAGTTCCAGAATGCCTGTGAAATGCTGTGTTGAGTTGAGAGGTAACTGGCCTACTGAAACCTCATCCTCCTCTACCTCCCCCCCCCCCCCCCCCCCACACACACACACACCCTCTTTTCCCCTTCCGTATATATTTATACAATATGTAACAACACCTGTTTACTAATAGTGTCTTGTACTCCTTTTTTACATTTATGTGTTGGAAGTTTTGTATTGTATGTATTGAACCTACCACTTGAAAATATTGATACAAACATTTTTTTAACTTGTCTTTTTAACCACCATTGTCATTGCAGGTTACAGTATCTTTTCATAGGAGTGAGTGAAGACGACTTGGCACTTGTAAAGCAGTTGAAGTTAAAGGCACTAGCTTTACAGCTAGTATACATAGTACGTTGCAGTAATTCATCTGCACTTGCTCTTTGTGACCACTTCCTTGAGCAAGTTGAGGATGTGCACAGGTAAATTTTCACTTGAAAATTTAAATTATGTAATGAATAATGAAACTAGATTTTGTTTTGAAATCTACATGATAGCATACTGCTCCCTATCCTTGTTGTTTGCCTTTAAAACCAAATCATGGTAGCTGTTGTATGATACTTTTGTATCTGCACTGTCATGACAACGCTGCTACTCCACTCTGTTAGTGCGGGCACTTTACTAGCTGATGGTGGCACAATAATGACAGGGAGCAGACCCTCATGAGAAGAAAGCTTTGTGAGTCAATCTATTGGAAGCAGAAAGTCCAAACCCTCATGCAGACATGCATGGCATAAGCACTGGGGTGCTAGGCTTACAGCTGCCTGCAGGTAAACATCTTTGGGGTACAATCAGAAGTACCCATTACAGTAACACAGTTTTGTTGCTGGGTCATTTAAGTGGGCAGTGCAGAAAGGATCCCTTCATTCCAGTTTGTGTTTGCAGTGACCTCCTTAATATTTCTTTCTTATTCTCACTGAGATGTGTAACATCAAAGACAAAAAGCTATACGACTACTTTTTGTCTCAAGATATCATTTTTTGCTAACATAGATAATTTGCATTTAAAAATATTTGTTTGCTTTGGATTTCTCAGATATTTGAACTAGTATAAAATCCCTGAACGTCCAACTCAGTGCCATTATTTAAAAGATATGACATTTAAAATGTTGCTTGCTGAACTGAGCACTGCATCCTTATCTACTTGTTTGGACCTCTGCCAGGGCTTGGGTTACCAGAGTAGCCTACCTTGATCTGTGGTGAACATTCTAGAGTGATTTCTGCAATGTCTTCTTCTGCCACTCTAAGATTTTTTCCCCACTGAGACGAACATTATTGTTAGCATAAAAATTAGTTTCAGACTTTGAACCTTCACTGCGAAGTTGTGGTAGTTACAAATCCACAGAGATGTAAACATGGTTTTTCCTTTAATAGTTTCTGATTCAATTCTGGTAACCCATTTAGAAAGTTATGTGTTGCTTTCAATATACACCAGTAGCGTGGTGTCCCTTCATGTGGGTTGTCCAGCAAAGAAGTCCCTGATTTCAAAATTATATATCTTGAAAACTAAGATTGATAGATGAGTGCAACAAATGATATGTTTATTGGGAAAGCTATAATGACTTTAGCAGTAATTGTACAGAAGTTTCAAAATAGTTTGAAAAGCTGGTAACGGATAGGTTGTAATTGCAAATATAGTGCCTGTAAATAGTGCACTGCAACTCGGAGCAACTAGTTCCACAAGTGAAGCATGAAAGGAGGTTAACATACCAAGGGAAGAGTTTGAAGTCATGTCTTCCACTGAACAATGTGTCTTTCTTGTACTGGAATACCACAGATCAGAAGAAGTCCTACGGCATCAAGGCACAGTTTTCAGTTACAATTTAATCTTCCAAAAGGACCCAATCTGAAAACCATTTGCAAGCTCCTCACCAGATTCCTATGAACAGGCAGTTTGGCTGATATTCTAGTAGGTAGTGTTGGCCCCAGGCAAACTAGAGATACCCCTAAAAATGTCGCCTCAGTTTCTGGAATTATTCAGCAAAATCCAAGGAAATCCTTCCAAAGAACTGCAGCAGAGATTGATTTGAAGCGTTCCAGCATGCAGAAAGTACCGAGACAGAGCCTACACGTTTCCATTCAAAATACAAAGCTACCAGGAAATATCTATATGAGCTGTGTGACTCAGGGCTGACTTTGTGACCCAGATTCTCACAGTGATTGATAATGAGGGAGTTGATTTTGATTGCATCTGGTTCACAGATGAAACAGCTTCCCCATGAATGGAGTTGTGAATAAACAAACCTGACAATGTTGAGGTTCTGAAATTTCCCATTTGTGTGAAGCAGAGGCATTATTAGCCCTTTTTTCATGTGGGAAACGGTCAGTAGTGAATGTTACATTGCAATTTTGGATCATTTTGTTGCCACACAGCTAGCATTGGAGGATCAACCAGGTACTGAGTTGTTCGTGCAATATGAGGCCAGATCACATTGGACCAAATAGATGTGTTACTTTCTAGATGAATACTTCGGGAATAGAGTCGTTGCATTGGATTATTGTAAATTTACTGGTGCACAGATGGCTTGGCATCCATATTCATCTCATCTGACTCCAACAACTTTTTTGGGGGGCACATTGAAAGATACTGTCTGCCAGAAATATTCCAACATCCTGGATGAGCTTGAATCAGCGATCTGTGTGGCATTTGAATACGTTTACATTGAGACCCTACATGATTTTATGGTAAATTTCATTGATCATTTGTGCAACCTCTCTACTGGAAGTGGTGGACATTTCGAAAAGATTGTGAGGTGATTAGACTGCATGTGGTGCATGAGTTCAATTATGCACGCTGATACCATATGAGCTGCATAGTGTACAGCACCATCTTTTAGCAGTTTTTTGAACTGTTTCGAACTTCTGGACAAAATTCTTAAAGCTTTCCCAATAAACTAACCTTTGGTTGCACACTTCTTTTCATCTTTGTTTTTGAGATATTTAATTCTGAAATTGGGGACTCTTTCGCTGAACACTGCATAGCTATAAGTCCGTAATACCTATGCTATTTGAATGTATTCTTCACTCAGTTAAATCAAGAAATAAACAAATTTGATTTAAGTTAAGTGGATATTTTTATAACACACATTGTGAGATATTTTCCATTGGTGTGTAGATTATGCTGTTTCTTTTGTGATGAGAGATAAAGGCCATCTGTGATATAATTTTTCTTTGTGGTACTTATGTAAGCAAATGCATACATGGTGAACAAAATACACTGCTTGTCTGTGACATCATTCTCATGTATAAATATTGGTATTTATTTTGAATCACATTAAGAATTTGCTTTTATTGTATTGCAAGATTTATTTGATTGCTTCATGAATGATTTTTCTCAAGACTAATTGGCTGCTTAGTTACTAGAGGAGGACAGATTTCCTGTCTGTAAGTACACTTATGTAAACAGTACATTTATGCCACTGCTCTTGTCCTGTCGAGGAATTCGGCAGTGCGTTTTTTAAAGTTCTTTGGCAGTATGTGTTTTAAAGTTCTGATAACTTCTTGTCGATTGGAAATGGATGACAATTTATCTGCAGTTGTACAATAAAATCTTCAAGGCCATGGAAATCAAGTTTCATGAACAAGTTTTGTAAATACATGAATAATTCTGTATAATAAGTAGACGATCATTTAGTATTTTTGTCTATTTGATACATTGTGTGCTATACTTTAACATGTACTCCACAAGTGAAAGAGACATCTGTAGTATGTGTATTTGTCAACACAGTAATTATCTTGAGACAATCTTTAAAGTTTTAAAGCAAATGTGCAAAGATCTTTACATGCAGTGTGCATATTTTACATCCTTTTTTTATCTGGAATGTGAACCAGCAATGGCGAAGTTAAAATACATTTAATCTTTTTCTTGGTTTTTTCCCCCAGGAATGTATCGATTCTTGTTATTCTATTTTCATTCATCCTGTTCTGATGATCAGTGGTTTGTCTGTGTGTGGTAAGACTCAAAACAGGTGCCACACACTGTGTTTCCAGCAAACCATGCATCTACCCATTAGGGTGTCTTTCATGGAGTGCTCATTTGTTCCAACATCCGGAAACTACATCCCCACAAATCATAGAGGATTATCATCCCAGCATCCTTTCCTGCAGGCTTTTCTGCAGTCTGTTGCATGTTGTTGTTGTTGTTGTTGTTGTTGTTGGTGGTGGTGGTGGTAGTGTGCTCTTCAGTTTGAAGACTAATTTAATGCAGCCCTCCATGCTAGTCTATCCTGTGCAGTCCTCTACATCTCTACAGAACCAAATTTCCGTACCCCCCCCCCCCCCCCCCCCTGCAAAGGCCAATTTTTATTGTATTCAGGCCATGGGCTAAATGTGCTGTTGACAATTTTCATCCTGTTACTGACCAATGTACAACATAAGCATTTAAAATGAACAGGTCAGCAATGTGAAAAAATAAATTTTCATAACGTATCATAGTTTTCCACATCAGTTTAACATACACTATTTGGTCAAAAGTACCCGAACACCCCAAAAAACATACGTTTTTCGTATTAGGTGCATTGTGCTGTCACCTGTTGCCAGGTACTCCATATCAGCAACCTCAGTAATCATTAGACAAAGTGAGAGAGCAGAATGGGCCACTCCGCAGAACTCCCAGACTTCAAACATGGTCAAGTGATTGGGTGTCACTTATGTCATAAATTTGTAAGTGAGATCTCCACACTCTTAAACATCCCAAGGTCAACTGTTTCCGATGTGATAGTGAAGTGGATACGTGATTAGAGACGTATAGCACATCTGCCTGCTTGTGTAGTGCCAACAGTAAAGTTAGGAGGCGGTGGTGTTATGGTGCGGTTGTGTTTTTCATGAAGGAGGATTGCACCCCTTGTTGTTTTGCATGGCACTATCACAGAACAGGCCTACATTGATGTTTTAAGCACCTTCTTGTTTCCCACATGTTGAAGAGCAATTTGGTGAAGGCAACTGCACTTTCAACATGATCGAGCACCTGTTCATAGTGCACGGCCTGTAGTGGAGTGGTTACATAACAATAACATCCCTGTAATGCACGGGCTTGCACAGAGTCCTGACCTGAATCCCATTGAATACCTTTGGGATGTTCTGGAACGCCAGCTTTGTGCCAGGCCTCACCGACTGACGTTGATACCTCTCCTCAGTGCAGCACTCCATGAAGAATGGGCTGCCATTCCCCAAGAAACCTTCCAACACCTGACTGAACGTATGCCTGCGAGAGTGGAAGCTGTCATCAAGTATAAGGGTGGGCAAACACCAACAGTTAAAAAAAAGTTAAAAGAATTTCTGAATGACAACTCCTACTCAAAAGATGAATTTTTAGACATCATTATGAAGTGCTGTACTCATGATATATGGAACAAGTATTAATGTAATGTAAGCATAATATTAGTTAACATAAAATAAATATCTCTCATTTCAGTTACCTATGAAGTTTTGGCAGGTTGGTCTCTGCTATGAACAGTAGTACATGCATTTGTCTCATAGTTGTGAAGCCAGGAAAAAAAATTGAGCTTGAATACCAACTGTTGATCTAAAGACTATGTGTTCATAAGACTTGCCAATATGTCACCACTTTTCTGCAAATTGTATAACGCAGTTTCTGTTGTTGTCCCTGTATAAACTATGAAATGTAAGAGAGAGCCAGTCCAAAAGTTAAACAAAACAAATGTTCTTATTTTGAATCTACTCCATTTTGATGGAATGGATTGTTTTGAAAGATAAAGTGCCTTTCAGGAACAATAGGTTTTTGTCAGCTCAGAGCTACTGATGCAGATTAAATGCAAAGCAGAGTGTTGCAATAGCTTTATAGAGAATGTTTGCGGTTTTGAGTAATCCGTCTCCTCTGCTGTTGGCAGAGTTTTCACTGAATTGTAACATTCGCAAAAGGAACATAGAACCATCTTTGCATGTAATTTCACTGATAACTATAGTCTTCAGAAGATCACAGCTGGATCCATTTCGCTAACTTTTAGCCTTTTCATGCTATTCATAACTAAAACTTTTTAAGTATACGTTTGTGTATTATAAACATTAGCTGTAACTGCAAACATGTGAAACTGAATGAGAACTCTTTATACCAGTTCATTGCTGATTGATTGTAGTGAACAGTGGTCATTTAAGGGCGCTGTAAATACCTCTAGATACTTGACGGAGCCTGTATTTCAGTAGTTAATTACTTCAGGCTGTATGCCCTAGCATATTACTATAAGCCCATAAACTAAGGCACTAAGTTTTTCGTATTGTGACTGTTACAATGAAAACAACCAAAGAGAAGTTACAGAAAGTATTGCTTATACGTCATTTCCTTTTCTTCTCTCACTCTCTAAGTTTGTATTTGGATATTGCTTTCTGTCTGAGATTCTGTCAATCCAGCTTCACTTATCCATTTTAGCATTCTATAGGGAAATGCTATTGTTGCATATTGCATGTTTTTATTTTTATCTTAATTTTTCTCAATTTAAAATTAATTTGTTTTGAAACACTAGTTACTTTCACATAAATAGTCTTTATTTTCCTGTTACGAACATTGTATAGGTATCTTGGGGAACGAGGCATTGCTCCTGAGGCGTTTACTGCCTCATTGGTTAAGGAGATGTCTCAGTTGGATGAGACAAAGCCAGGTCCTGTGGCACGCTGTCTTCTGCCGCTCTTACAGAATGCTCCTCCAGTGCCGCAGTTAAGGCCTACAACTAGTGTGAGTATTGGAAAATGTAATTGATAGTCTTCAGCTTATTTTTGTTGGTTTAATTATTTTTATAAATTACTTATAAATATGTCTAAAACTTAGAAGTCTGAGAAATGTTGTGATCTCCTTCTCTTTCGGAAATGTGTTGTTTATTTCTGGATTCAATTTTACCCCATTGTGTACTTGTTCATTTTCCTGTGCTTATTTCATTAATCAAATCTCTGTCTGTCTGCAAGTATCAGTTCTCCTTTTATTCACCACTTCCTCACAATTGGCTGAAAAGTACTGTTGGAAAACTTGCAGCTGTGTGTGTGTGGTGAAGAAGAAAGGGGGAGGGGGGGAGGAAGTAGGGGTTATTGCAGTCAAATACATACATAAAATCTCCGATGACTAAACTGAATATAGCTGATTATTCATTTCAGATAGAGTATGGGTAACACAAAATTCAAGCTTTCGCAACGAACAGTTGCTTCATCAGGAAAAAGGGAAGGAGAGGGAAGGATGTGGGTTTTAAGGGAGAGGGTAAGGAGTCATTCCAATCCCGGGAGCGGAAAGACTTACCTTAAGGGGAAAAAAGGACAGGTATACACTCGCGCACACACACCCATATCCATCCGCACATACACAGGCACAAGCAGACATTTGTAAAGGCAAAGTGTTTGGGCAGAGATGTCAGTCGAGGCGGAAGTAAAGAGGCAAAGATGTTGTTGAAAGACAGGTGAGGTATGAGTGGCGGCAACTTGAAATTAGCGGGGGTTGAGGCCTGGCGGATAACGAGAAGAGATGATATACTGAAGGGCAAGTTCCCATCTCCGGAGTTCTGACAGGTTGGTGTTAGTGGGAAGTATCCAGATAACCCGGACGATGTAACACTGTGCCAAGATGTGCTGGCCGTGCACCAAGGCATGTTTAGCCACAGAGTGATCCTCATTACCAACAAACACTGTCTGCCTGTGTCCATTCATGCAAGTGGACAGTTTGTTGCTGGTCATTCCCACATAGAAAGCTTCACAGTGTAGGCAGGTCAGTTGGTAAATCACGTGGGTGCTTTCACACGTGGCTCTGCCTTTGATCGTGTACACCTTCCGGGTTACAGGACTGGAGTAGGTGGTGGTGGGAGGGTGCATGGGACAGGTTTTACACCGGGGGCCTCAATCTCCGCTAATTTCAAGTTGCCGCCACTCATACCTCACCTGTCATTCAACAACATCTTTGCCTCTGCACTTCTGCCTCGACTGACATCTCTGCCCAAACTCTTTGTCTTTAAATATGTCTGCTTGTGTCTGTATATGTCTGGATGGATATGCGAGTGTGTACCCGTCCTTTTTTCCCCCCTAAGGTAAGTCTTTCCGCTCCCGGGACTGGAATGACTCCTTACCCTCTCCCTTAAAACCCACATCCTTTCGTCTTTCCCTCTCCTTCCCTCTTTCCTGATGAGGCAACAGTTTGTTGCGAAAGCTTGAATTTTGTGTATATGTTTGTGTTCGTTTGTGTGTCTGTCGACCTGCCAGCACTTTCACTTGGTAAGTCACATCATCTTTATATATATATATATATTTAAAAAGAAAGATGATGAGACTTACCAAACAAAAGCGCTGGCAGGTCGATAGACACACAGACAAACACAAACATACACACAAAATCTAGCTTTCGCAACCAATGGTTGCCTCGTCAGGAAAGAGGGAAGGAGAGGGAAAGACAAAAGGATTTGGGTTTTAAGGGAGAGGGTAAGGAGTCATTCCAATCCCGGGAGCGGAAAGACTTACCTTAGGGGGAAAAAAGGAGGGAAAAAAGGACAGGTATACACTCGCACACACACACATATCCATCCTCATATACACAGACACAAGCAGACATTTGTAAAGGCAAAGGTTTGGGCAGAGATGTCAGTCGGGGCGGATGTACAAAGGCAAAGATGATGTTGAAAGACAGGTGAGGTACGAGCGGCGGCAAATTGAAATTAGAAATTAGCGGAGATTGAGGCCTGGCGGATAGCGAGAAGAGAGGATATGCTGAAGGGCAAGTTCCCATCTCCGGAGTTCTGACAGGTTGGTGTTAGTGGGAAGTATCCAGATAACCCGGACGGTGTAACACTGTGCCAAGATGTGCTGGCCGTGCACCAAGGCATGTTTAGCCACAGGGTGATCCTCATTACCAACAAACACTGTCTGCCTGTGTCCATTCATGCGAATGGACAGTTTGTTGCTGGTCATTCCCACATAGAACGCTTCACAGTGTAGGCAGGTCAGTTGGTAAATCACGTGGGTGCTTTCACACGTGGCTCTGCCTTTGATCGTGTACACCTTCCGGGTTACAGGACTGGAGTAGGTGGTGGTGGGAGGGTGCATGGGACAGGTTTTACACCGGGGGCGGTTACAGGGGTAGGAGCCAGAGGGTAGGGAAGGTGGTCTGGGGATTTCATAGGGATGAACTAAAAGGTTGCGAAGGTTAGGTGGACGGCGGAAAGACACTCTTGGTGGAGTGGGGAGGATTTCATGAAGGATGGATCTCATTTCAGGGCAGGATTTGAGGAAGTCGTATCCCTGCTGGATATATATATATATATATATATATATATATATATATATATATATATATATATATATATATATATATATATATATATATATATATATATATATATATAAAAACAAAGATGATGTGACTTACCAAATGAAAGTGCTGGCAGGTCGACAGACACACAAACATACACACAAAATCCAAGCTTTCGCAACCAACGGTTGCCTCGTCAGGAAAGAGGGAAGGAGAAGGAAAGACAAAAGGATATGGGTTTTAAGGGAGAGGGTAAGGAGTCATTCCAATCCCGGGAGCGGAAAGACTTACCTTAGGGGGAAAAAAGGACAGGTATACACTCGCGCACACACACACATATCCATCCACACATACACAGACACAAGCAGACATTTGTAAAGGCAAAGAGTTTGGGCAGAGATGTCAGTCGGGACGGAAGTACAGAGGCAAAGATGATGTTGAAAGACAGGTGAGGTATGAGCGGCGGCAGATTGAAATTAGAAATTAGCGGAGATTGAGGCCTGGCGGATAGCGAGAAGAGAGGATATGCTGAAGGGCAAGTTCCCATCTCCGGAGTTCTGACAGGTTGGTGTTAGTGGGAAGTATCCAGATAACCCGGACGGTGTAACACTGTGCCAAGATGTGCTGGCCGTGCACCAAGGCATGTTTAGCCACAGGGTGATCCTCATTACCAACAAACACTGTCTGCCTGTGTCCATTCATGCGAATGGACAGTTTGTTACTGGTCATTCCCACATAGAATGCATCACAGTGTAGGCAGGTCAGTTGGTAGATCACGTGGGTGCTTTCACACGTGGCTCTGCCTTTGATTGTGTACACCTTCCGGGTTACAGGACTGGAGTAGGTGGTGGTGGGAGGGTGCATGGGACAGGTTTTACACCGGGGGCGGTTACAAGGGTAGGAGCCAGAGGGTAGGGAAGGTGGTTTGTGGATTTCATAGGGATGAACCAAGAGGTTACGAAGGTTAGGTGGACGGCGGAAAGACACTCTTGGTGGAGTGGGGAGGATTTCATGAAGGATGGATCTCATTTCAGGGCAGGATTTGAGGAAGTTGTATCCCTGCTGGAGAGCCACATTCAGAATCTGATCCAGTCCCGGAAAGTATCCTGTCACAAGTGGGGCACTTTTGTGGTTCTTCTGTGGGAGGTTCTGGGTTTGAGAGGATGAGGAAGTGGCTCTGGTTATTTGCTTCTGTACCAGGTCGGGAGGGTAGTTGCGGGATGCGAAAGCTGTTGTCAGGTTGTTGGTGTAATGCCTCAGGGATTCCGGACTGGAGCAGATTCGTTTGCCACGAAGGCCTAGGCTGTAGGGAAGGGACCGTTTGATGTGGAATGGGTGGCAGCTGTCGTAATGGAGGTACTGTTGCTTGTTGGTGGGTTTGATGTGGACGGACGTGTGAAGCTGCCCATTGGACAGGTGAAGGTCAACATCAAGGAAAGTGGCATTGGATTTGGAGTAGGACCAGGTGAATCTGATGGAACCAAAGGAGTTGAGGTTGGAGAGGAAATTCTGGAGTTCTTCTTCACTGTGAGTCCAGATCATGAAGATGTCATCAATAAATCTGTACCAAACTTTGGGTTGGCAGGCCTGGGTAACCAAGAAGGCTTCCTCTAAGCGACCCATGAATAGGTTGGCGTACGAGGGGGCCATCCTGGTACCCATGGCTGTTCCCTTTAATTGTTGGTATGTCTGGTTTTCAAAAGTGAAGAAGTTGTGGGTCAGGATGAAGCTGGCTAAGGTAATGAGGAAAGAGGTTTTAGGTAGGGTGGCAGGTGATCGGCGTGAAAGGAAGTGCTCCATCGCAGCGAGGCCCTGGACGTGCGGGATATTTGTGTATAAGGAAGTGGCATCAATGGTTACAAGGATGGTTTCTGGGGGTAACGGACTGGGTAAGGATTCCAGGCGTTCGAGAAAGTGGTTGGTGTCTTTGATGAAGGATGGGAGACTGCATGTAATGGGTTGAAGGTGTTGATCCACGTAGGCAGAGATACGTTCTGTGGGGGCTTGGTAACCAGCTACAATGGGGCGGCCGGGATGATTGGGTTTGTGAATTTTAGGGAGAAGGTAGAAGGTAGGGGTGCGGGGTGTCGGTGGGGTCAGGAGGTTGATGGAGTCAGGTGAAAGGTTTTGTAGGGGGCCTAAGGTTCTGAGGATTCCTTGAAGCTCTGCCTGGACATCAGGAATGGGATTACCTTGGCAAACTTTGTATGTGGTGTTGTCTGAAAGCTGACGCAGTCCCTCAGCCACGTACTCCCGACGATCAAGTACCACGGTCGTGGAACCCTTGTCCGCCGGAAGAATGACGATGGACCGGTCAGCCTTCAGATCACGGATAGCCTGGGCTTCAGCAGTGGTGATGTTGGGAGTAGGATTAAGGTTTTTTAAGAAGGATTGAGAGGCAAGGCTGGAAGTCAGAAATTCCTGGAAGGTTTGGAGAGGGTGATTTTGAGGAAGAGGAGGTGGGTCCCGCTGTGACGGAGGACGGAACTGTTCCAGGCAGGGTTCAATTTGGATAGTGTCTCGGGGAGTTGGATCATTAGGGGTAGGATTAGGATCATTTTTCTTCGTGGCAAAGTGATACTTCCAGCAGAGAGTACGAGTGTAGGACAGTAAATCTTTGACGAGGGCTGTTTGGTTGAATCTGGGAGTGGGGCTGAAGGTGAGGCCTTTGGATAGGACAGAGGTTTCGGATTGGGAGAGAGGTTTGGAGGAAAGATTAACTACTGAATTAGGGTGTTGTGGTGCCAGATTGTGTTGATCGGAATTTTGAGGTTTTGGAGGGAGTGGAGCTGGAAGTGGGAGATTGAGTAGATGGGAGAGACTGGGTTTGTGTGCAATGAGAGGTGGTTGAGGTTTGCTGGAAAGGTTGTGAAGGGTGAGTGAGTTGCCTTTCCGGAGGTGGGAAACCAGGAGATTGGATAGTTTTTAGAGGTGAAGGGTGGCATGCTGTTCTAATTGGCGGTTGGCCTGTAGGAGGATGCTCTGAATAGCCGGTGTGGATGTGGGAGAGGAAAGATTGAGGACTTTTATTAAGGATAGGAGTTGACGGGTGTGTTCATTGGCTGAGTTGATGTGTAGGTGAAGGATTAGGTGGGTGAGGGCAATGGATTGTTCAGTTTGGAACTGGTATAGGGACTGATGGAAAGAAGGGTTGCAACCAGAGATGGGAACTTTAAGTGTGAGGCCTTTGGGGGTTATGCCAAATGTCAGACAAGCCTGAGAAAATAAAATATGTGAGCGTAATCTGGCTAGGGTGAAGGCATGCTTGCGGAGGGAATGTAAATAAAACTTAATGGGGTCGTTGTGGGGGTGTTGTGAGGGTGACATGGTATTAGAAGGTGGAAAGTTTAACATGAGGTTGAAATGAAAAAGAAAGATAGAAATATATGGGGAGAGATAAAGGTGAACTAGAAAGCAATTGGAGATCTGGTATGAAAAAAAGGCGAAAAAGTGTTGGTAAAGTTGATCTTGTATTGAACTTGGGTTGGTAGACAGCGATGTGCAAAAAGGTTAGGTGGTTGTGTTGCCGCTAAATCACGTTAAAGGACGGAGAAATTCGGGAAAATTTCGAGAAAATTTCGAAAAAACGTATTAAAGGAGTGGTGTTGTGGTGAAAGATTACGAAAATGGGGCTAACAATTGTAGAAAAAATGACGTTAAAACCTGTGGGGAGCGGCTAAAATGACGTTAAAGGACGGAGAAATTCGAGAAAATTTCGAAAAAACGTATTAAAGGAGTGGTGTTGTGGTGAAAGATTACGAAAATGGGGCTAACAATTGTAGAAAAAATGACGTTAAAACCTGTGGGGAGCGGCTAAAATGATCAGTGATGTGCGAAAAACGGAAGTGGAAATAAAGTTAAAGTTATTAGAAGTAGCCGAAATGGTTGTTAAATACGTGAAAGCAGCTGTTATTGAACTAGAAACGGTGGATTTTATAGCAGCGGTAGTGTTGAAAGCGGAAAATAAAATCTTTTGGTTATGGTTGGGAAGTGGGTTACGTATTGTTGAGCATATATATGGCGGGATAAAATTGTATAGTAGATTACGGTAAAAGGGGGGTGAATACAAAGTGAGACTACTGGTAAAAACAGAAAGAGAAAATAAAGAGAAAAAAGAGAAATAAGACGACAGGAAAGATTTCGAAATGCAAAGGCGACAATAACAAACGTAATTGTTGGGTTCAAATTAATGATACGGTTATAATAGAAGGAAACATTCCACGAAGGAAAAATATATTTAAAAACAAAGATGATGTGACTTACCAAATGAAAGTGCTGGCAGGTCGACAGACACACAAACAAACACAAACATACACACAAAATCCAAGCTTTCGCAACCAACGGTTGCCTCGTCAGGAAAGAGGGAAGGAGAAGGAAAGACAAAAGGATATGGGTTTTAAGGGAGAGGGTAAGGAGTCATTCCAATCCCGGGAGCGGAAAGACTTACCTTAGGGGGAAAAAAGGACAGGTATACACTCGCACACACACACATATCCATCCACACATACACAGACACAAGCAGACATTTGTAAAGGCAAAGAGTTTGGGCAGAGATGTCAGTCGGGACGGAAGTACAGAGGCAAAGATGATGTTGAAAGACAGGTGAGGTATGAGCAGCGGCAGATTGAAATTAGAAATTAGCGGAGATTGAGGCCTGGCGGATAGCGAGAAGAGAGGATATGCTGAAGGGCAAGTTCCCATCTCCGGAGTTCTGACAGGTTGGTGTTAGTGGGAAGTATCCAGATAACCCGGACGGTGTAACACTGTGCCAAGATGTGCTGGCCGTGCACCAAGGCATGTTTAGCCACAGGGTGATCCTCATTACCAACAAACACTGTCTGCCTGTGTCCATTCATGCGAATGGACAGTTTGTTACTGGTCATTCCCACATAGAATGCATCACAGTGTAGGCAGGTCAGTTGGTAGATCACGTGGGTGCTTTCACACGTGGCTCTGCCTTTGATTGTGTACACCTTCCGGGTTACAGGACTGGAGTAGGTGGTGGTGGGAGGGTGCATGGGACAGGTTTTACACCGGGGGCGGTTACAAGGGTAGGAGCCAGAGGGTAGGGAAGGTGGTTTGTGGATTTCATAGGGATGAACCAAGAGGTTACGAAGGTTAGGTGGACGGCGGAAAGACACTCTTGGTGGAGTGGGGAGGATTTCATGAAGGATGGATCTCATTTCAGGGCAGGATTTGAGGAAGTTGTATCCCTGCTGGAGAGCCACATTCAGAATCTGATCCAGTCCCGGAAAGTATCCTGTCACAAGTGGGGCACTTTTGTGGTTCTTCTGTGGGAGGTTCTGGGTTTGAGAGGATGAGGAAGTGGCTCTGGTTATTTGCTTCTGTACCAGGTCGGGAGGGTAGTTGCGGGATGCGAAAGCTGTTGTCAGGTTGTTGGTGTAATGCCTCAGGGATTCCGGACTGGAGCAGATTCGTTTGCCACGAAGGCCTAGGCTGTAGGGAAGGGACCGTTTGATGTGGAATGGGTGGCAGCTGTCGTAATGGAGGTACTGTTGCTTGTTGGTGGGTTTGATGTGGACGGACGTGTGAAGCTGCCCATTGGACAGGTGAAGGTCAACATCAAGGAAAGTGGCATTGGATTTGGAGTAGGACCAGGTGAATCTGATGGAACCAAAGGAGTTGAGGTTGGAGAGGAAATTCTGGAGTTCT
Organism: Schistocerca cancellata; assembly: GCF_023864275.1. NCBI lineage: Eukaryota > Metazoa > Arthropoda > Insecta > Orthoptera > Acrididae > Schistocerca > Schistocerca cancellata. Next base: position 141,852,416 of record NC_064627.1, on the reverse strand, counting down.
TCTTCACTGTGAGTCCAGATCATGAAGATGTCATCAATAAATCTGTACCAAACTTTGGGTTGGCAGGCCTGGGTAACCAAGAAGGCTTCCTCTAAGCGACCCATGAATAGGTTGGCGTACGAGGGGGCCATCCTGGTACCCATGGCTGTTCCCTTTAATTGTTGGTATGTCTGGTTTTCAAAAGTGAAGAAGTTGTGGGTCAGGATGAAGCTGGCTAAGGTAATGAGGAAAGAGGTTTTAGGTAGGGTGGCAGGTGATCGGCGTGAAAGGAAGTGCTCCATCGCAGCGAGGCCCTGGACGTGCGGGATATTTGTGTATAAGGAAGTGGCATCAATGGTTACAAGGATGGTTTCTGGGGGTAACGGACTGGGTAAGGATTCCAGGCGTTCGAGAAAGTGGTTGGTGTCTTTGATGAAGGATGGGAGACTGCATGTAATGGGTTGAAGGTGTTGATCCACGTAGGCAGAGATACGTTCTGTGGGGGCTTGGTAACCAGCTACAATGGGGCGGCCGGGATGATTGGGTTTGTGAATTTTAGGGAGAAGGTAGAAGGTAGGGGTGCGGGGTGTCGGTGGGGTCAGGAGGTTGATGGAGTCAGGTGAAAGGTTTTGTAGGGGGCCTAAGGTTCTGAGGATTCCTTGAAGCTCTGCCTGGACATCAGGAATGGGATTACCTTGGCAAACTTTGTATGTGGTGTTGTCTGAAAGCTGACGCAGTCCCTCAGCCACGTACTCCCGACGATCAAGTACCACGGTCGTGGAACCCTTGTCCGCCGGAAGAATGACGATGGACCGGTCAGCCTTCAGATCACGGATAGCCTGGGCTTCAGCAGTGGTGATGTTGGGAGTAGGATTAAGGTTTTTTAAGAAGGATTGAGAGGCAAGGCTGGAAGTCAGAAATTCCTGGAAGGTTTGGAGAGGGTGATTTTGAGGAAGAGGAGGTGGGTCCCGCTGTGACGGAGGACGGAACTGTTCCAGGCAGGGTTCAATTTGGATAGTGTCTCGGGGAGTTGGATCATTAGGGGTAGGATTAGGATCATTTTTCTTCGTGGCAAAGTGATACTTCCAGCAGAGAGTACGAGTGTAGGACAGTAAATCTTTGACGAGGGCTGTTTGGTTGAATCTGGGAGTGGGGCTGAAGGTGAGGCCTTTGGATAGGACAGAGGTTTCGGATTGGGAGAGAGGTTTGGAGGAAAGATTAACTACTGAATTAGGGTGTTGTGGTGCCAGATTGTGTTGATCGGAATTTTGAGGTTTTGGAGGGAGTGGAGCTGGAAGTGGGAGATTGAGTAGATGGGAGAGACTGGGTTTGTGTGCAATGAGAGGTGGTTGAGGTTTGCTGGAAAGGTTGTGAAGGGTGAGTGAGTTGCCTTTCCGGAGGTGGGAAACCAGGAGATTGGATAGTTTTTAGAGGTGAAGGGTGGCATGCTGTTCTAATTGGCGGTTGGCCTGTAGGAGGATGCTCTGAATAGCCGGTGTGGATGTGGGAGAGGAAAGATTGAGGACTTTTATTAAGGATAGGAGTTGACGGGTGTGTTCATTGGCTGAGTTGATGTGTAGGTGAAGGATTAGGTGGGTGAGGGCAATGGATTGTTCAGTTTGGAACTGGTATAGGGACTGATGGAAAGAAGGGTTGCAACCAGAGATGGGAACTTTAAGTGTGAGGCCTTTGGGGGTTATGCCAAATGTCAGACAAGCCTGAGAAAATAAAATATGTGAGCGTAATCTGGCTAGGGTGAAGGCATGCTTGCGGAGGGAATGTAAATAAAACTTAATGGGGTCGTTGTGGGGGTGTTGTGAGGGTGACATGGTATTAGAAGGTGGAAAGTTTAACATGAGGTTGAAATGAAAAAGAAAGATAGAAATATATGGGGAGAGATAAAGGTGAACTAGAAAGCAATTGGAGATCTGGTATGAAAAAAAGGCGAAAAAGTGTTGGTAAAGTTGATCTTGTATTGAACTTGGGTTGGTAGACAGCGATGTGCAAAAAGGTTAGGTGGTTGTGTTGCCGCTAAATCACGTTAAAGGACGGAGAAATTCGGGAAAATTTCGAGAAAATTTCGAAAAAACGTATTAAAGGAGTGGTGTTGTGGTGAAAGATTACGAAAATGGGGCTAACAATTGTAGAAAAAATGACGTTAAAACCTGTGGGGAGCGGCTAAAATGACGTTAAAGGACGGAGAAATTCGAGAAAATTTCGAAAAAACGTATTAAAGGAGTGGTGTTGTGGTGAAAGATTACGAAAATGGGGCTAACAATTGTAGAAAAAATGACGTTAAAACCTGTGGGGAGCGGCTAAAATGATCAGTGATGTGCGAAAAACGGAAGTGGAAATAAAGTTAAAGTTATTAGAAGTAGCCGAAATGGTTGTTAAATACGTGAAAGCAGCTGTTATTGAACTAGAAACGGTGGATTTTATAGCAGCGGTAGTGTTGAAAGCGGAAAATAAAATCTTTTGGTTATGGTTGGGAAGTGGGTTACGTATTGTTGAGCATATATATGGCGGGATAAAATTGTATAGTAGATTACGGTAAAAGGGGGGTGAATACAAAGTGAGACTACTGGTAAAAACAGAAAGAGAAAATAAAGAGAAAAAAGAGAAATAAGACGACAGGAAAGATTTCGAAATGCAAAGGCGACAATAACAAACGTAATTGTTGGGTTCAAATTAATGATACGGTTATAATAGAAGGAAACATTCCACGAAGGAAAAATATATTTAAAAACAAAGATGATGTGACTTACCAAATGAAAGTGCTGGCAGGTCGACAGACACACAAACAAACACAAACATACACACAAAATCCAAGCTTTCGCAACCAACGGTTGCCTCGTCAGGAAAGAGGGAAGGAGAAGGAAAGACAAAAGGATATGGGTTTTAAGGGAGAGGGTAAGGAGTCATTCCAATCCCGGGAGCGGAAAGACTTACCTTAGGGGGAAAAAAGGACAGGTATACACTCGCACACACACACATATCCATCCACACATACACAGACACAAGCAGACATTTGTAAAGGCAAAGAGTTTGGGCAGAGATGTCAGTCGGGACGGAAGTACAGAGGCAAAGATGATGTTGAAAGACAGGTGAGGTATGAGCGGCGGCAGATTGAAATTAGAAATTAGCGGAGATTGAGGCCTGGCGGATAGCGAGAAGAGAGGATATGCTGAAGGGCAAGTTCCCATCTCCGGAGTTCTGACAGGTTGGTGTTAGTGGGAAGTATCCAGATAACCCGGACGGTGTAACACTGTGCCAAGATGTGCTGGCCGTGCACCAAGGCATGTTTAGCCACAGGGTGATCCTCATTACCAACAAACACTGTCTGCCTGTGTCCATTCATGCGAATGGACAGTTTGTTACTGGTCATTCCCACATAGAATGCATCACAGTGTAGGCAGGTCAGTTGGTAGATCACGTGGGTGCTTTCACACGTGGCTCTGCCTTTGATTGTGTACACCTTCCGGGTTACAGGACTGGAGTAGGTGGTGGTGGGAGGGTGCATGGGACAGGTTTTACACCGGGGGCGGTTACAAGGGTAGGAGCCAGAGGGTAGGGAAGGTGGTTTGTGGATTTCATAGGGATGAACCAAGAGGTTACGAAGGTTAGGTGGACGGCGGAAAGACACTCTTGGTGGAGTGGGGAGGATTTCATGAAGGATGGATCTCATTTCAGGGCAGGATTTGAGGAAGTTGTATCCCTGCTGGAGAGCCACATTCAGAATCTGATCCAGTCCCGGAAAGTATCCTGTCACAAGTGGGGCACTTTTGTGGTTCTTCTGTGGGAGGTTCTGGGTTTGAGAGGATGAGGAAGTGGCTCTGGTTATTTGCTTCTGTACCAGGTCGGGAGGGTAGTTGCGGGATGCGAAAGCTGTTGTCAGGTTGTTGGTGTAATGCCTCAGGGATTCCGGACTGGAGCAGATTCGTTTGCCACGAAGGCCTAGGCTGTAGGGAAGGGACCGTTTGATGTGGAATGGGTGGCAGCTGTCGTAATGGAGGTACTGTTGCTTGTTGGTGGGTTTGATGTGGACGGACGTGTGAAGCTGCCCATTGGACAGGTGAAGGTCAACATCAAGGAAAGTGGCATTGGATTTGGAGTAGGACCAGGTGAATCTGATGGAACCAAAGGAGTTGAGGTTGGAGAGGAAATTCTGGAGTTCTTCTTCACTGTGAGTCCAGATCATGAAGATGTCATCAATAAATCTGTACCAAACTTTGGGTTGGCAGGCCTGGGTAACCAAGAAGGCTTCCTCTAAGCGACCCATGAATAGGTTGGCGTACGAGGGGGCCATCCTGGTACCCATGGCTGTTCCCTTTAATTGTTGGTATGTCTGGTTTTCAAAAGTGAAGAAGTTGTGGGTCAGGATGAAGCTGGCTAAGGTAATGAGGAAAGAGGTTTTAGGTAGGGTGGCAGGTGATCGGCGTGAAAGGAAGTGCTCCATCGCAGCGAGGCCCTGGACGTGCGGGATATTTGTGTATAAGGAAGTGGCATCAATGGTTACAAGGATGGTTTCTGGGGGTAACGGACTGGGTAAGGATTCCAGGCGTTCGAGAAAGTGGTTTGTGTCTTTGATGAAGGATGGGAGACTGCATGTAATGGGTTGAAGGTGTTGATCCACGTAGGCAGAGATACGTTCTGTGGGGGCTTGGTAACCAGCTACAATGGGGCGGCCGGGATGATTGGGTTTGTGAATTTTAGGGAGAAGGTAGAAGGTAGGGGTGCGGGGTGTCGGTGGGGTCAGGAGGTTGATGGAGTCAGGTGAAAGGTTTTGTAGGGGGCCTAAGGTTCTGAGGATTCCTTGAAGCTCTGCCTGGACATCAGGAATGGGATTACCTTGGCAAACTTTGTATGTGGTGTTGTCTGAAAGCTGACGCAGTCCCTCAGCCACGTACTCCCGACGATCAAGTACCACGGTCGTGGAACCCTTGTCCGCCGGAAGAATGACGATGGACCGGTCAGCCTTCAGATCACGGATAGCCTGGGCTTCAGCAGTGGTGATGTTGGGAGTAGGATTAAGGTTTTTTAAGAAGGATTGAGAGGCAAGGCTGGAAGTCAGAAATTCCTGGAAGGTTTGGAGAGGGTGATTTTGAGGAAGAGGAGGTGGGTCCCGCTGTGACGGAGGACGGAACTGTTCCAGGCAGGGTTCAATTTGGATAGTGTCTCGGGGAGTTGGATCATTAGGGGTAGGATTAGGATCATTTTTCTTCGTGGCAAAGTGATACTTCCAGCAGAGAGTACGAGTGTAGGACAGTAAATCTTTGACGAGGGCTGTTTGGTTGAATCTGGGAGTGGGGCTGAAGGTGAGGCCTTTGGATAGGACAGAGGTTTCGGATTGGGAGAGAGGTTTGGAGGAAAGATTAACTACTGAATTAGGGTGTTGTGGTGCCAGATTGTGTTGATCGGAATTTTGAGGTTTTGGAGGGAGTGGAGCTGGAAGTGGGAGATTGAGTAGATGGGAGAGACTGGGTTTGTGTGCAATGAGAGGTGGTTGAGGTTTGCTGGAAAGGTTGTGAAGGGTGAGTGAGTTGCCTTTCCGGAGGTGGGAAACCAGGAGATTGGATAGTTTTTAGAGGTGAAGGGTGGCATGCTGTTCTAATTGGCGGTTGGCCTGTAGGAGGATGCTCTGAATAGCCGGTGTGGATGTGGGAGAGGAAAGATTGAGGACTTTTATTAAGGATAGGAGTTGACGGGTGTGTTCATTGGCTGAGTTGATGTGTAGGTGAAGGATTAGGTGGGTGAGGGCAATGGATTGTTCAGTTTGGAACTGGTATAGGGACTGATGGAAAGAAGGGTTGCAACCAGAGATGGGAACTTTAAGTGTGAGGCCTTTGGGGGTTATGCCAAATGTCAGACAAGCCTGAGAAAATAAAATATGTGAGCGTAATCTGGCTAGGGTGAAGGCATGCTTGCGGAGGGAATGTAAATAAAACTTAATGGGGTCGTTGTGGGGGTGTTGTGAGGGTGACATGGTATTAGAAGGTGGAAAGTTTAACATGAGGTTGAAATGAAAAAGAAAGATAGAAATATATGGGGAGAGATAAAGGTGAACTAGAAAGCAATTGGAGATCTGGTATGAAAAAAAGGCGAAAAAGTGTTGGTAAAGTTGATCTTGTATTGAACTTGGGTTGGTAGACAGCGATGTGCAAAAAGGTTAGGTGGTTGTGTTGCCGCTAAATCACGTTAAAGGACGGAGAAATTCGGGAAAATTTCGAGAAAATTTCGAAAAAACGTATTAAAGGAGTGGTGTTGTGGTGAAAGATTACGAAAATGGGGCTAACAATTGTAGAAAAAATGACGTTAAAACCTGTGGGGAGCGGCTAAAATGACGTTAAAGGACGGAGAAATTCGAGAAAATTTCGAAAAAACGTATTAAAGGAGTGGTGTTGTGGTGAAAGATTACGAAAATGGGGCTAACAATTGTAGAAAAAATGACGTTAAAACCTGTGGGGAGCGGCTAAAATGATCAGTGATGTGCGAAAAACGGAAGTGGAAATAAAGTTAAAGTTATTAGAAGTAGCCGAAATGGTTGTTAAATACGTGAAAGCAGCTGTTATTGAACTAGAAACGGTGGATTTTATAGCAGCGGTAGTGTTGAAAGCGGAAAATAAAATCTTTTGGTTATGGTTGGGAAGTGGGTTACGTATTGTTGAGCATATATATGGCGGGATAAAATTGTATAGTAGATTACGGTAAAAGGGGGGTGAATACAAAGTGAGACTACTGGTAAAAACAGAAAGAGAAAATAAAGAGAAAAAAGAGAAATAAGACGACAGGAAAGATTTCGAAATGCAAAGGCGACAATAACAAACGTAATTGTTGGGTTCAAATTAATGATACGGTTATAATAGAAGGAAACATTCCACGAAGGAAAAATATATTTAAAAACAAAGATGATGTGACTTACCAAATGAAAGTGCTGGCAGGTCGACAGACACACAAACAAACACAAACATACACACAAAATCCAAGCTTTCGCAACCAACGGTTGCCTCGTCAGGAAAGAGGGAAGGAGAAGGAAAGACAAAAGGATATGGGTTTTAAGGGAGAGGGTAAGGAGTCATTCCAATCCCGGGAGCGGAAAGACTTACCTTAGGGGGAAAAAAGGACAGGTATACACTCGCACACACACACATATCCATCCACACATACACAGACACAAGCAGACATTTGTAAAGGCAAAGAGTTTGGGCAGAGATGTCAGTCGGGACGGAAGTACAGAGGCAAAGATGATGTTGAAAGACAGGTGAGGTATGAGCGGCGGCAGATTGAAATTAGAAATTAGCGGAGATTGAGGCCTGGCGGATAGCGAGAAGAGAGGATATGCTGAAGGGCAAGTTCCCATCTCCGGAGTTCTGACAGGTTGGTGTTAGTGGGAAGTATCCAGATAACCCGGACGGTGTAACACTGTGCCAAGATGTGCTGGCCGTGCACCTCTCATTGCACACAAACCCAGTCTCTCCCATCTACTCAATCTCCCACTTCCAGCTCCACTCCCTCCAAAACCTCAAAATTCCGATCAACACAATCTGGCACCACAACACCCTAATTCAGTAGTTAATCTTTCCTCCAAACCTCTCTCCCAATCCGAAACCTCTGTCCTATCCAAAGGCCTCACCTTCAGCCCCACTCCCAGATTCAACCAAACAGCCCTCGTCAAAGATTTACTGTCCTACACTCGTACTCTCTGCTGGAAGTATCACTTTGCCACGAAGAAAAATGATCCTAATCCTACCCCTAATGATCCAACTCCCCGAGACACTATCCAAATTGAACCCTGCCTGGAACAGTTCCGTCCTCCGTCACAGCGGGACCCACCTCCTCTTCCTCAAAATCACCCTCTCCAAACCTTCCAGGAATTTCTGACTTCCAGCCTTGCCTCTCAATCCTTCTTAAAAAACCTTAATCCTACTCCCAACATCACCACTGCTGAAGCCCAGGCTATCCGTGATCTGAAGGCTGACCGGTCCATCGTCATTCTTCCGGCGGACAAGGGTTCCACGACCGTGGTACTTGATCGTCGGGAGTACGTGGCTGAGGGACTGCGTCAGCTTTCAGACAACACCACATACAAAGTTTGCCAAGGTAATCCCATTCCTGATGTCCAGGCAGAGCTTCAAGGAATCCTCAGAACCTTAGGCCCCCTACAAAACCTTTCACCTGACTCCATCAACCTCCTGACCCCACCGACACCCCGCACCCCTACCTTCTACCTTCTCCCTAAAATTCACAAACCCAATCATCCCGGCCGCCCCATTGTAGCTGGTTACCAAGCCCCCACAGAACGTATCTCTGCCTACGTGGATCAACACCTTCAACCCATTACATGCAGTCTCCCATCCTTCATCAAAGACACCAACCACTTTCTCGAACGCCTGGAATCCTTACCCAGTCCGTTACCCCCAGAAACCATCCTTGTAACCATTGATGCCACTTCCTTATACACAAATATCCCGCACGTCCAGGGCCTCGCTGCGATGGAGCACTTCCTTTCACGCCGATCACCTGCCACCCTACCTAAAACCTCTTTCCTCATTACCTTAGCCAGCTTCATCCTGACCCACAACTTCTTCACTTTTGAAAACCAGACATACCAACAATTAAAGGGAACAGCCATGGGTACCAGGATGGCCCCCTCGTACGCCAACCTATTCATGGGTCGCTTAGAGGAAGCCTTCTTGGTTACCCAGGCCTGCCAACCCAAAGTTTGGTACAGATTTATTGATGACATCTTCATGATCTGGACTCACAGTGAAGAAGAACTCCAGAATTTCCTCTCCAACCTCAACTCCTTTGGTTCCATCAGATTCACCTGGTCCTACTCCAAATCCAATGCCACTTTCCTTGATGTTGACCTTCACCTGTCCAATGGGCAGCTTCACACGTCCGTCCACATCAAACCCACCAACAAGCAACAGTACCTCCATTACGACAGCTGCCACCCATTCCACATCAAACGGTCCCTTCCCTACAGCCTAGGCCTTCGTGGCAAACGAATCTGCTCCAGTCCGGAATCCCTGAGGCATTACACCAACAACCTGACAACAGCTTTCGCATCCCGCAACTACCCTCCCGACCTGGTACAGAAGCAAATAACCAGAGCCACTTCCTCATCCTCTCAAACCCAGAACCTCCCACAGAAGAACCACAAAAGTGCCCCACTTGTGACAGGATACTTTCCGGGACTGGATCAGATTCTGAATGTGGCTCTCCAGCAGGGATACAACTTCCTCAAATCCTGCCCTGAAATGAGATCCATCCTTCATGAAATCCTCCCCACTCCACCAAGAGTGTCTTTCCGCCGTCCACCTAACCTTCGTAACCTCTTGGTTCATCCCTATGAAATCCACAAACCACCTTCCCTACCCTCTGGCTCCTACCCTTGTAACCGCCCCCGGTGTAAAACCTGTCCCATGCACCCTCCCACCACCACCTACTCCAGTCCTGTAACCCGGAAGGTGTACACAATCAAAGGCAGAGCCACGTGTGAAAGCACCCACGTGATCTACCAACTGACCTGCCTACACTGTGATGCATTCTATGTGGGAATGACCAGTAACAAACTGTCCATTCGCATGAATGGACACAGGCAGACAGTGTTTGTTGGTAATGAGGATCACCCTGTGGCTAAACATGCCTTGGTGCACGGCCAGCACATCTTGGCACAGTGTTACACCGTCCGGGTTATCTGGATACTTCCCACTAACACCAACCTGTCAGAACTCCGGAGATGGGAACTTGCCCTTCAGCATATCCTCTCTTCTCGCTATCCGCCAGGCCTCAATCTCCGCTAATTTCTAATTTCAATCTGCCGCCGCTCATACCTCACCTGTCTTTCAACATCATCTTTGCCTCTGTACTTCCGTCCCGACTGACATCTCTGCCCAAACTCTTTGCCTTTACAAATGTCTGCTTGTGTCTGTGTATGTGTGGATGGATATGTGTGTGTGTGCGAGTGTATACCTGTCCTTTTTTCCCCCTAAGGTAAGTCTTTCCGCTCCCGGGATTGGAATGACTCCTTACCCTCTCCCTTAAAACCCATATCCTTTTGTCTTTCCTTCTCCTTCCCTCTTTCCTGACGAGGCAACCGTTGGTTGCGAAAGCTTGGATTTTGTGTGTATGTTTGTGTTTGTTTGTGTGTCTGTCGACCTGCCAGCACTTTCATTTGGTAAGTCACATCATCTTTGTTTTTAAATATATTTTTCCTTCGTGGAATGTTTCCTTCTATTATAACCGTATCATTAATTTGAACCCAACAATTACGTTTGTTATTGTCGCCTTTGCATTTCGAAATCTTTCCTGTCGTCTTATTTCTCTTTTTTCTCTTTATTTTCTCTTTCTGTTTTTACCAGTAGTCTCACTTTGTATTCACCCCCCTTTTACCGTAATCTACTATACAATTTTATCCCGCCATATATATGCTCAACAATACGTAACCCACTTCCCAACCATAACCAAAAGATTTTATTTTCCGCTTTCAACACTACCGCTGCTATAAAATCCACCGTTTCTAGTTCAATAACAGCTGCTTTCACGTATTTAACAACCATTTCGGCTACTTCTAATAACTTTAACTTTATTTCCACTTCCGTTTTTCGCACATCACTGATCATTTTAGCCGCTCCCCACAGGTTTTAACGTCATTTTTTCTACAATTGTTAGCCCCATTTTCGTAATCTTTCACCACAACACCACTCCTTTAATACGTTTTTTCGAAATTTTCTCGAATTTCTCCGTCCTTTAACGTCATTTTAGCCGCTCCCCACAGGTTTTAACGTCATTTTTTCTACAATTGTTAGCCCCATTTTCGTAATCTTTCACCACAACACCACTCCTTTAATACGTTTTTTCGAAATTTTCTCGAAATTTTCCCGAATTTCTCCGTCCTTTAACGTGATTTAGCGGCAACACAACCACCTAACCTTTTTGCACATCGCTGTCTACCAACCCAAGTTCAATACAAGATCAACTTTACCAACACTTTTTCGCCTTTTTTTCATACCAGATCTCCAATTGCTTTCTAGTTCACCTTTATCTCTCCCCATATATTTCTATCTTTCTTTTTCATTTCAACCTCATGTTAAACTTTCCACCTTCTAATACCATGTCACCCTCACAACACCCCCACAACGACCCCATTAAGTTTTATTTACATTCCCTCCGCAAGCATGCCTTCACCCTAGCCAGATTACGCTCACATATTTTATTTTCTCAGGCTTGTCTGACATTTGGCATAACCCCCAAAGGCCTCACACTTAAAGTTCCCATCTCTGGTTGCAACCCTTCTTTCCATCAGTCCCTATACCAGTTCCAAACTGAACAATCCATTGCCCTCACCCACCTAATCCTTCACCTACACATCAACTCAGCCAATGAACACACCCGTCAACTCCTATCCTTAATAAAAGTCCTCAATCTTTCCTCTCCCACATCCACACCGGCTATTCAGAGCATCCTCCTACAGGCCAACCGCCAATTAGAACAGCATGCCACCCTTCACCTCTAAAAACTATCCAATCTCCTGGTTTCCCACCTCCGGAAAGGCAACTCACTCACCCTTCACAACCTTTCCAGCAAACCTCAACCACCTCTCATTGCACACAAACCCAGTCTCTCCCATCTACTCAATCTCCCACTTCCAGCTCCACTCCCTCCAAAACCTCAAAATTCCGATCAACACAATCTGGCACCACAACACCCTAATTCAGTAGTTAATCTTTCCTCCAAACCTCTCTCCCAATCCGAAACCTCTGTCCTATCCAAAGGCCTCACCTTCAGCCCCACTCCCAGATTCAACCAAACAGCCCTCGTCAAAGATTTACTGTCCTACACTCGTACTCTCTGCTGGAAGTATCACTTTGCCACGAAGAAAAATGATCCTAATCCTACCCCTAATGATCCAACTCCCCGAGACACTATCCAAATTGAACCCTGCCTGGAACAGTTCCGTCCTCCGTCACAGCGGGACCCACCTCCTCTTCCTCAAAATCACCCTCTCCAAACCTTCCAGGAATTTCTGACTTCCAGCCTTGCCTCTCAATCCTTCTTAAAAAACCTTAATCCTACTCCCAACATCACCACTGCTGAAGCCCAGGCTATCCGTGATCTGAAGGCTGACCGGTCCATCGTCATTCTTCCGGCGGACAAGGGTTCCACGACCGTGGTACTTGATCGTCGGGAGTACGTGGCTGAGGGACTGCGTCAGCTTTCAGACAACACCACATACAAAGTTTGCCAAGGTAATCCCATTCCTGATGTCCAGGCAGAGCTTCAAGGAATCCTCAGAACCTTAGGCCCCCTACAAAACCTTTCACCTGACTCCATCAACCTCCTGACCCCACCGACACCCCGCACCCCTACCTTCTACCTTCTCCCTAAAATTCACAAACCCAATCATCCCGGCCGCCCCATTGTAGCTGGTTACCAAGCCCCCACAGAACGTATCTCTGCCTACGTGGATCAACACCTTCAACCCATTACATGCAGTCTCCCATCCTTCATCAAAGACACCAACCACTTTCTCGAACGCCTGGAATCCTTACCCAGTCCGTTACCCCCAGAAACCATCCTTGTAACCATTGATGCCACTTCCTTATACACAAATATCCCGCACGTCCAGGGCCTCGCTGCGATGGAGCACTTCCTTTCACGCCGATCACCTGCCACCCTACCTAAAACCTCTTTCCTCATTACCTTAGCCAGCTTCATCCTGACCCACAACTTCTTCACTTTTGAAAACCAGACATACCAACAATTAAAGGGAACAGCCATGGGTACCAGGATGGCCCCCTCGTACGCCAACCTATTCATGGGTCGCTTAGAGGAAGCCTTCTTGGTTACCCAGGCCTGCCAACCCAAAGTTTGGTACAGATTTATTGATGACATCTTCATGATCTGGACTCACAGTGAAGAAGAACTCCAGAATTTCCTCTCCAACCTCAACTCCTTTGGTTCCATCAGATTCACCTGGTCCTACTCCAAATCCAATGCCACTTTCCTTGATGTTGACCTTCACCTGTCCAATGGGCAGCTTCACACGTCCGTCCACATCAAACCCACCAACAAGCAACAGTACCTCCATTACGACAGCTGCCACCCATTCCACATCAAACGGTCCCTTCCCTACAGCCTAGGCCTTCGTGGCAAACGAATCTGCTCCAGTCCGGAATCCCTGAGGCATTACACCAACAACCTGACAACAGCTTTCGCATCCCGCAACTACCCTCCCGACCTGGTACAGAAGCAAATAACCAGAGCCACTTCCTCATCCTCTCAAACCCAGAACCTCCCACAGAAGAACCACAAAAGTGCCCCACTTGTGACAGGATACTTTCCGGGACTGGATCAGATTCTGAATGTGGCTCTCCAGCAGGGATACAACTTCCTCAAATCCTGCCCTGAAATGAGATCCATCCTTCATGAAATCCTCCCCACTCCACCAAGAGTGTCTTTCCGCCGTCCACCTAACCTTCGTAACCTCTTGGTTCATCCCTATGAAATCCACAAACCACCTTCCCTACCCTCTGGCTCCTACCCTTGTAACCGCCCCCGGTGTAAAACCTGTCCCATGCACCCTCCCACCACCACCTACTCCAGTCCTGTAACCCGGAAGGTGTACACAATCAAAGGCAGAGCCACGTGTGAAAGCACCCACGTGATCTACCAACTGACCTGCCTACACTGTGATGCATTCTATGTGGGAATGACCAGTAACAAACTGTCCATTCGCATGAATGGACACAGGCAGACAGTGTTTGTTGGTAATGAGGATCACCCTGTGGCTAAACATGCCTTGGTGCACGGCCAGCACATCTTGGCACAGTGTTACACCGTCCGGGTTATATGGATACTTCCCACTAACACCAACCTGTCAGAACTACGGAGATGGGAACTTGCCCTTCAGCATATCCTCTCTTCTCGCTATCCGCCAGGCCTCAATCTCCGCTAATTTCTAATTTCAATCTGCCGCCGCTCATACCTCACCTGTCTTTCAACATCATCTTTGCCTCTGTACTTCCGTCCCGACTGACATCTCTGCCCAAACTCTTTGCCTTTACAAATGTCTGCTTGTGTCTGTGTATGTGTGGATGGATATGTGTGTGTGTGCGAGTGTATACCTGTCCTTTTTTCCCCCTAAGGTAAGTCTTTCCGCTCCCGGGATTGGAATGACTCCTTACCCTCTCCCTTAAAACCCATATCCTTTTGTCTTTCCTTCTCCTTCCCTCTTTCCTGACGAGGCAACCGTTGGTTGCGAAAGCTTGGATTTTGTGTGTATGTTTGTGTTTGTTTGTGTGTCTGTCGACCTGCCAGCACTTTCATTTGGTAAGTCACATCATCTTTGTTTTTAAATATATTTTTCCTTCGTGGAATGTTTCCTTCTATTATAACCATATATATATATATATATATATATATATATATATATATATATATATATATATATATATATATATATATATATATATATATATATATAATAGAGGGAAACATTCCACGTGGGAAAAATATATTTAAAAAGAAAGATAATGAGACTTGCCAAACAAAAGCGCTGGCAGGTCGATAGACACACAAACATACACACAAAATTCTAGCTTTCGCAACCAACGGTTGCCTCATCAGGAAAGAGGGAAGGAGAGGGAAAGACAAAAGGATATGGGTTTTAAGGGAGAGGGTAAGGAGTCATTCCAATCCCGGGAGCGGAAAGACTTACCTTAGGGGGAAAAAAGGACAGGTATACACTCGCGCGCACACACACACATATCCATCCGCATATATATATATATATGATATGGTTATAATAGAAGGAAACATTCCACGAAGGAAAAATATACCTATGTTTGTGTTCGTTTGTGTGTCTGTCGACCTGCCAGCACTTTCATTTGGTAAGTCACATCATCTTTGTTTTTAGGTATGTGTGTGTGGTGAAGAAGAAAGGGGGAGGGGGGGAGGAAGTAGGGGTTATTGCAGTCAAATACATACATAAAATCTCCGATGACTAAACTGAATATAGCTGATTCATGCACCATTCTTGAGGGAAGATTAGCATTGGTGGAACATATTGCGCACCTGCTGACATAATATTTTTTTTTTTTTTTGAGTGAAATTAATATGAATCTGAAGATTGTCAATTATGCACAGGTTCAAATGACTACAGCGACCTTGGCATGTGAACCAGGAGGTGATGCAGACGCGCCACTTAAGTTCACTGCTGGGCTTGTATTAGGTGTGCCTCTCGAAGCAGAGCTGCGGTACCTCCAGTCTCCCGAGCTGTTGCGTATCAAGGTACGCTATCCAGACCAGCAGACACACCTGCTCGTCCCGCCACGAGGAGATCTGCGGCCAGGAACGACTGCAGGTACCTCACGCTTGTTGACGCGTGCACTCGTGTCTCACCAAGTGTGGAGTGAGGCGTGTGCTTTGCACATAGGACTAGCTCTCGACCTCGCTGCTGTCGAGGGAGGAACTGCCGCTGCCACAGCAGCACGACGCGCCCGTGCACCTGCCGATGCTGACCCGTGTCTTCTAGACCTCTGCAAGCCTGTCAAGGTGTATGTTTCACCAAAACCTGTTAAGAGGGGCATCTAAAAGGCCTTTACAGTGTAAATATTCAGTGCTAGGCATTTGCAGAGAAATCTAGACTATGCCAAAATTTCTCTCTTCTGCAATCTGAATTATGTCAGTTGTCCTATTGCAGATTGAACACATTCCCAAGTTTTAGCTGTCTTCTTATTACATTTCATTGTGTGTTTTGTGTATGCACAATAAAACTTTTTACCATACAGTGCTGTTATTGTTTTATTTTCCTTTGAGTATCACGATTACTTGTTCCATTTTCCCAGCAAATACTTTTAATATACCTACCTCCCTCATGAATGCTTGCAAGGGAGTTACCACAAGTTGTGATTGCAGTTACCGTGTAAGCTATGGAGATGTGATATTCTGCTCATAGTGGGCTATGTCTGATACGATATCATGACTTTGGTAACTGTAGTCATAGTAAACAGTGTCCCTCTAGTAGCTAATGTAGTTATTTGCAGTGTATGCTGTGGTCGACACACACTGCACTGTACCGAAAGTCGTGACGAAGTGTCCGATGCAACATCTACAGGAACCAGACAGACATTACAAGAGCAATGAAACCAGTATAATAGTAACTCCTATCTGTATTGCATCAACGTTGGCAGTTAATCGATCTGTTTGTGGTGTACTGTCACATTATTCTCACTGTCAATGTAATTGTGTGATAATGAATCCTGCAAATATAGTGAGCATGATTGTTAGCCATTACAGACACAAAAGAAGATCCGCAGAAATTACAGTAAAGGACAGAAATGCAACTGCATTTATAATCAGTATGATAGTTAAAGCAGTGGCAACCAGTCACAATAATATACATCACAAAAATACAATAGACTATACTGAAGAATGTGAATACATAGAAGACTTGTGTGATATTGAAAAAATTATGGACGATCCAGAACCTGATAGTGACAAAGAGTTGTTATGAAGCCAGTTATCTGCCAAGCTGACTGAAGAGGAAGAAGTGGCATGATATATCTTTTGAAAAGGTTTACCACACATATGACAGTCTACATCCTCATCATCTGTCAACACACAGGGGACATCACATTCACTTGATGAATCTGGTTCTATGTCCTTCTTCTTTGAAGGTGTTCTATTATGAGATCTTGATTTTTTTTAGGTTTAGGAGCTCTCATTTTATTTCCAGCTGCAGTTTTTCCCATATGCAGCCTCCATTTTGTTCCTTGTTTTGCAATCTTTACCATTACAGATGTGGGAGGATTTGGCCCATTAAATATGCCATTTGACTCCAGAGCATTAATTTTGTGTAGAGAGTCAATTACGAGAAAATGGTGAACCTCGTATTGTGCAGATTGTTGCGGGCTAACAACTTTGATAAGCCTAAGCCTATCATTTGGACTAACAACAGATGGCTCAGAGAATTCACTCGGACCAGGGATTTCCAACTTAGAAGTGTCATTAAGGCCTCTTGTGATGACTCTCCCACTCTGACTTGATTTCGAGTTTCCTGCTAATGACTCAGGTAATCTACATCGTTGAATATCTCTGCGCTGAATGGAGCAATTCCAGTCTTGCGAAAACCACTGATAACTTTCTGTACCGTTGCTGCATGACTGCAGGCTAATGCAAAAAGAGAAGCTTTTACTTGGTGAAGTGGGGTGGAAAACAAACTATTGAAATTTCATTTGCACAAACTTAGTTGATGACTATATTACGAGTCTGTGAATAGTGCCCATTCAGAATTAGCACAAGTGGCTTGTCTTTTGTAGGCTTTTTCATGTTAATAAAGTGCTTAAGCAATTTGATAAAAAGAGGACCTTTGACTCATCTGGACTCTGAGCAGGAACCACTGAGCCAGGAGGTGCACCATTGAGTAGATCATGCTCTTCTTGAGGGAAGGCTCTTCATGCACCGTTCTTGAGGGAAGATTAGCATTGGTGGAACATATTGCGCACCTGCTGACATTTGCACAAACTTAGTTGATGACTATATTACGAGTCTGTGAATAGTGCCCATTCAGAATTAGCACAAGTGGCTTGTCTTTTGTAGGCTTTTTCATGTTCATAAAGTGCTTAAGCAATTTGATAAAAAGAGGACCTTTGACTCATCTGGACTCTGAGCAGGAACCACTGAGCCAGGAGGTGCACCATTGAGTAGATCATGCTCTTCTTGAGGGAAGGCTCTTCATGCACCGTTCTTGAGGGAAGATTAGCATTGGTGGAACATATTGCGCACCTGCTGACATTTGCACAAACTTAGTTGATGACTATATTACGAGTCTGTGAATAGTGCCCATTCAGAATTAGCACAAGTGGCTTGTCTTTTGTAGGCTTTTTCATGTTCATAAAGTGCTTAAGCAATTTGATAAAAAGAGGACCTTTGACTCATCTGGACTCTGAGCAGGAACCACTGAGCCAGGAGGTGCACCATTGAGTAGATCATGCTCTTCTTGAGGGAAGGCTCTTCATGCACCGTTCTTGAGGGAAGATTAGCATTGGTGGAACATATTGCGCACCTGCTGACGTGCTGGTGATTGCAGTGATTGTTGCTCCACATTCTGCAGAGGCAAGCTTTTGTACTTGCTCTTTGCCCTTGGCTGCAATGACTCTTCTAGGCTTATGCTGGACAACAAAAAATTCCAATCTCTTCATTGCAAAATAATTAATACTATCAAGCTCTGCTTTTAAAATGGAGAAAAACGTGTCCACATTTCCCTTTGTAAACCCACAAAACTGGGCCATAGAAAGGTTTTCTGCCCTTCTCATACAAAATTCGGGATGCCTTTTTAGGAAGAATTTCTTCCACCTTAAATAAGCTTTTTGTGTTGCCTTACAAGATGGATTTGTTAAATTGTGTCCCACAGCTAATTGAAAAACCATCCTTGTCAGATCTCCAGAAGTACTGCTTCAACCACTGCTTCAGGTTTCCAGTCGTTGTTTTCCCATATGAAATAAGCACAAAAATGAAGAAATTAGATCGTTTCCGAACAAAAATAGTCTTGGTTGTGAAATTATTTACTGTCAATAAATAATTTCACTCTTTTGGGGAATCATCAGTTTGTCTATGAAAACAAGAAACCAATCAGATACAAATGGAGGAAAAGTGCATGGTTCTATCTTGTACGTCTACACAATGTGAACTAAAAGCAATAAAAACTTAGGTAAAAGTAGCTGGATACGTGACCCATCACTCATGAAACCACATATAATGTAACATAAAAACCAAGGTAGCTGAATACATAATCCGTCTGCCATGAAACATCTAAACTATGCAATGTACCTAGTGAAAGGAGATAAACAACCAGAATAACACCGAGAAAGCGGTAAAATTTTGGGCAGTTATCGTATGTTACCTTGAGCACACCAGCCGATTCCATCGTGGCAGTACAAGATAGGGCCACGCTGTACACGGAACAATGTCTATATTGGCACGCGCACAAGTATTACTATGACAAGTTGAGGTACAGGTACCACGTATGGTGCGGCAAGAAGTACCCTGGTGGCGCACATGACCAGCTTAAGGCATATTTTCGAAAAATAAAACTTCGTAAAACTAGTAATTAAAATGCATGTAAGTAAACCAATGCAGACACACAACACGGAATAATAAAATGAAAGTATCCCCATATAAAGCACTAAGAATAGGTAAAATGATTACATAAAAAATAACGAATCAAAATGTGTTATTAAATTCCATAACATGGAGTAAAACAGCTAAATTTTGGAGTACATTCATAGCGTGTGCATTCTGAATCGATAGAACTTCAAGACACCGGGATTGGGGGTGTCAAACCGAGTAGTTCCCTCAACACGCTAAAGTTGTAGGTCTAAAATAGTTAGTGTCCTTTTATGGTCCATCGCTTCATGAGTGAACATCATCTTTTCGATTAAGGCATTAAATGCCTCAACTAGAAACGTAATGTTAGAAATAGGGCCATCGAAGATAATAATATCATCTACATATTGATGATAAAATAGTAAATAGTACCTGTTGAGAGAGACCATTGTTCTGTCTAAAATATTTATATTCCAGATGATTAGCAAAAGTATCCGCGAGACCCAGCTAAACAATTGCCCATGGCCATATCATCAGTCTGTTTGTAATACTGACCATTAAAAGTGAATTAAATGTAGGACGTAAGTAGCCTAAGTAAGATGATTGACTGCTATTTCGTCTGAGCTCAGACGCCGATATCTGAGGGGATTTAGTTTTATAATGAGGACCGTTTCATCCAGAGATACATTAGTATACAGATTTTTAATATCCAAGGAGAGCAAAGCAGAGTCAAGTGGGAAAGTCTTACCATCTAGAATGCGAATCAAATCTTTTCTATTGGAGATTGCAAAATTTTCTTCATAGACAAAATTTTTTGGTAATAACTGTAGCATGTATTTAGTGGCAGGTTCACCTGGGTTTCCTATACCATTAATTACCAGACGTATCGGGAATCCATGTGTACGAGTCTTAATCTGCCCACAAAGAGCCAATGGCCTAGGATTCAACACTTCCATTTTTGGTATGACATCAGGACAAGAAATACTTAGATGGCTGTCTATACACGTCTTGAGCTCCTTCGCGTATTTTTGTTGGGATCGTAATCTATCATGTTATTTATTCTCCTCAAAAACTGCAATGTGTTAGCGATATAATATTTCCTATAAACATGGACCGCAGTATTTCCCATATCAGCCCGTACAATTAATGCCTCTTCTTACCTCAGTTTCTTTTTAATAGAATTTAAAACTACCTGATTTTTAGAAGTAGATGTTTTGGGTACCTTCTTTAATAACATCACCGGCCTTATACAAAATTTTTAGTTTTTCATATTTGCTGCATGTGGCCGCATCTAGCGCAATTTTTAAATCTACCACCTGTCCCATCATCTAGCCGTGACTGGGTGTTATATTGGAGCCCTTTATTTAATATTTCCCACTGCTGCATACTACAGTACATTTCCGTCAGTATTACGATACACTCAGCAAAGAGAAGTGTGTATTCTCATCATCATTGCAACTTAAACTGGACGACAGTAAACTTTCGTTAACTTCTGCAATTTTTACTCATGAGTCTGAGTGATCAAGACATTTTTTTAATTTTTATTGTGTGTGAAATGTTATGGGACTTAACTGCTAAGGTCATCAGTCCGCCCGCATCTCGTGGTCGTGCGGTAGCGTTCTCGCTTCCCACGCCCGGGTTCCCGGGTTCGATTCCCGGCGGGGTCGGGGATTTTCTCTGCCTCGTGATGGCTGGGTGTTGTGTGATGTCCTTAGGTTAGTTAGGTTTAAGTAGTTCTAAGTTCTAGGGGACTGATGACCATAGGTGTTAAGTCCCATAGTGCTCAGAGCCATTCATCAGTCCCTAAACTTACACACTACTTAATCTAAATTATCCTAAGGGCAAACACACACTCCCATACAAAATTGTTAAGGCTTTCGTGGCCACTTGTTGACAAACTGCCTATTGGCTTCTGTCTCGGGTTCTTCGGCCGACGTCCATCTAATGATGACAGAAGCCAATAGGCAGTTTGTCATACACTCCCATGCCCGAGGGAGGACTCGAACCTCCGCCGGGACTAGCCACACATTCCATGACTGCAGCGACAATAAGTGTCCTGGCGCATTGCGGCACATCCTTGCTAGGATACTGATTTCTACGTATTCTGAGATGTTTATTAAGAAACACTGGCATAAGCTTCTCGCTGAGACACTGTCTGTTGAATCTTATGTTCATAGAAGCCTTCATAATCTTGAATTTAGTTTTCTGAAAGGAGGCCACTGCCATCTTGGTTGCCCGACAAGGCAAATTCACGTAACACTTTTTAAGTTAGATCGGTTATAAATAGGCCCCAACAGATTTATAAAACGAAAGCGGTTCCAAATTTCGTCCCCGGGAAGAAATTAAAACCATCAGAAGGGGACGAAACTGGGTTAAATGGTTCTTTTAAATATTGTTGCCGATTCCGACAAAACCAAAAGGAAGACAATAATGCCATTAGACAACGTCAAAAAAAGAGAAAACAGACAATACATAGGTAATAACACACTGCAAAATTACATCCCTTGATAGTGAAATATAATTATTTCAAACACTTATGATACCGCATCGAACCGCACGTTTCAAA
Source organism: Schistocerca cancellata (assembly GCF_023864275.1). Classification (NCBI taxonomy): domain Eukaryota; kingdom Metazoa; phylum Arthropoda; class Insecta; order Orthoptera; family Acrididae; genus Schistocerca; species Schistocerca cancellata. The sequence continues at coordinate 141,830,761 of NC_064627.1, read as the reverse complement.
ACAAAATCACCTCTTTGACAAAAATGTCGCTATAATCCGATTAAAATTACTTAATAGTTGACGTCTGTCACTTGGCACTACACTGTTGCTACATCGGTTACCGGTCGCTTAATGGCGACACGCAAACACAACGGATCACTTCACAATTTCTGATATGCTGTACAGCTAACGCTGAGCAATGCTGGAAGCTGCTGCCATCAGTTGCTATGCCCACAGCTGATTTAAATAACCAGTGACGGAACTGCGGCAGACAACGCGTTCTGTAGCCCTGAATTAACACCTGACGTGCAATGTATCCGAGAAAACAGCGGTCACCAACATGCGGCAGAACTATTAACCATGCACGCTTTACTCAAAGCTGATCTGTATGAGCAAACTAAAGACAAAGAACTCCATTTCAGCGCTCAAAGCGAAATAACATTTCGCTTTTGCTACGTGATACTGGCCAATGATCAGTCCTTGTTGGAACTCATTTACAGGTTACAGGCGACACAGGCCCTTTCCAAACGAAAAAAGAATAATAGGGAGAAAAGTATGAGCAAATAAAAAAGTCAATAAAAGTTGAACATGATTGACAAAAGATCAAAAACAACAAAAAAGATTGAAATCAATTAACTGAGAATAATGATAATCAGAGTCATTCTGATAAAGATTTAAAAATAAAAAAGAAATAATATTACTTGGCGAGATTTAAATCCACAACCTTCGACACCACAAACTTTTAACTGTACTACTGCACTACAAAAGTCCTTCGCAGTGTCCTGTTATATTTATATATCTATAGAATCAGCTACAACAATCATTTGCTGCCTTCAAAAAGTTATGTTTTACCCCATGCCGTATGAAGTTTACCAACTGTAAGCTGATATCTATGATGATAATAATTGAATAAGTGAAGCCGAATCGCGTGTTGTGCAACAGAATCTAGTAGTCTTTGTGCACGAAATGTGCGTATTTCGTTACCATTGTTTTGTATGTGTGTGTTGTTTTTGGTGTGCTTATGATGTGTGACGCAATGCGAAAAAGGGCCAGATCCAAACACAGCAAGAAAAAGTGCCAGGCATGGAACTGGAAGTGAACTGACCATTTGTTGTGGGATTTTGGCAACGGTTGACAGTTCAGGTGTGACATTGAACGCTCTGATTGGAGTAAGGTGCCTCCAACATGTGAAGTATCAGCCATGAAGTAATATTAATCAGACTACAGATGTCAGCGATACTGCTGCCAACTGACTAATGCTGTTAGTATTCCCTAGAATCATCAACAGCTTGCAGCAGTTCATTGGTGAAGAGATGAAAATAGGTGAAGGGGTGAATTATGGGACCTGACCCTACTATTTGCGATTCGGAAATTCTGTTAGATAAAAACAACAGAGAGATCGCATCAAAAACACTTTTCCAGTTTCAAGCATTAAAAGAACAAGATTCTTCAAACAAACAAATCGGGGCCACCTCTATTACGTAATACATTTGAACAGTGCTCTTCAAAAAGCCAAAATTTGAAGGAACTTAACATTGATTAGTGTGCAGTCCTTGCAGAAGCAGGAATGTCACTCAGGAAGGTGAACCATTTAGCCTTCAAGGAATTTCATCAAAAGTAGGCAAAGGTGTCAATACTCAATTTGAGTGCTTTAAAAAAAGCTACGTGGAGCCCATTTACCAAGCAACTACACAAAGAATAAAGGAGAAAGTGTCTGCGATGTGAGAATCATTCTTGATGAAACTGTAGACTCAATGGAACGAATGTTTTGAATATTTTAATTTTGCCCTTAGCAGGGGAGTAAGTTAAGCCAATGTCGTTAAAAATGTATGAGATGCAGAAAACCGACGTCAGTACCCTGAAGATTCTACTGAAAGCTCCGAGTTGCGTTGTTGCCTACAGGGAAATCACTGGCCTGTCCCTTCCAAATTTTCCGGTCATTACTCCCTGTTGAACTTGGATTGAGTGTGCTGCTATTTTGAGTGAGAACTGTGAAAAGATTAAAGAGTTCATTCTTTCTTTGGATTCAGTCGACGCAGGTGCAATTTTCAAGGCACACCAACTTCTGTTACTGGAGAGAATACATAGTTTGCAGACCAAACTACACAGTCGAGGCATGTTAATGTGACCAGATGCCAAAACCAGTGCAGACGTACAGGAAGTGTGTCAGTGAAGTTCTGGAAGGTACTGTACTGACAGGTATGTGGAGACATGCTGACTCCTGTGCTGTGGCCAGCTGCATTAGGTTTCTCGTCTGGGAATCCTTGATCGAGATGGTCCCACAGATTCTCTATTGGGTTTAAATACGGAGAGTTTTTTAGCCACAGGAGTACGGCAAACTCATCCTGGTGCTCTTTGAACTGTGCATGTACACTGTGAGCTGTGTGACACATAGCATTATCCTGCTGGTAGATACCACCATGCATGTAGCAGTGGACATGGTCCCCAAGGATAGATGCTTACTTGTGTTGATCCTTTATGTCTTCCAGAATGACAAGATCGCCCAGCAAATGCCACGAAAACAGTCCCCAGATCATAACGCTCCCTCCTCCATCCTAGACTTGTATGATGATTGTTGCAGGGCCATACAAGTCAATTGCAATCTGTCCAATGGAGCATAAGATGTGACTCATCTGAAAAGGCCACCTGTCGCCACTCAGTGGACGTCCAGTTGTGGTATTGGCGTGCAAATCAAAGCCTCAGTCGCAGATGAACATCAGTCAACATGGATGCATGAACTTGGCGCCTGCTGTGGAGGCCCACGGGCGGCAACGTTTTCTGAACGACCGTTGAGGAGGCACTGTTGGTACGCCCTCAGCTCATCTGGACGGTGAGTTGCTCAACGGTTGCTCGTCTACTCGCCAGTACACACCTCTTCAGCCGACGTTCACTCCCGTCATATATGGCCCATGGTTCTCTGTTGTGGTTGGCAAGAGAGCCAACACCGTTTTACTAGAGGAGGCCGAAATGCACGCATTTTAGCTCACGCAGGCTGGCGTGAGGTCTGGAACAGGACAAGGAAATTAGAATTTAGAAAAAAAAAAACGGATGTAGCTGGTGGAATACTTAACTTTGATCCATTAATGATGAACGTCGCTCTTGACGGTACATGATTCACAATATTAATGGTAACTGAATATGGCGCCTTGCTAGGTCGTAACAAATGACGTAGCTGAAGGCTACGCTAAACTATCGTCTCGGCAACTGAGAGCGTATTTTGTCAGTGAACCATTGCTAGCAAAGTCGGTTGTACAACTGGGCGAGTGCTAGGAAGTCTCTCTAGACCTGCCGTGTGGCGGCGCTCGGTCTGCAATCACTGATAGTGGCGACACGCGGGTCCGACGTATACTACCAGACCGCGGCCGATTTAAAGGCTACCACCTAGCAAGTGTGGTGTCTGGCGGTGACACCACATTCTCCATAGCTGCCTCGGCTTGGATAGCGCCATGTTGCCATGCATGGTATACTTTAACCATGGCGGCACGCGAGCAGTTTACAAACTTAGCCGTTATGGAAATGACTCCACCCTTGGCCCGAATGCCAATGAACATGCCATTGTGCGACAACGACTGCACTGTTTTCCGCGTCCCTGCACTGCTAGTGCTGCCACCTGCCACTTGTGAGTGCTCATCGCACGTTGACGCCGAACATAGATGGTCACATAGTGTCCATAGTTACAAGTACAATGTGTACAACTTTGCTTCCGCCTTTTTTCCCTAACATTTGAGGCTTTAATGAAACAAATGGGTTATACATGTCTCATTCAAAGTATTTTCTACCGCTGGTCACTACTTTCTCCCATCTTTCGGGCAGTGTACGATTCCCGCGTCGAAAATATTATTCATCTTTTGAAGCGATCCACGAATAGATCCAATTTGTGACCTCTTCATGAGACTGGAAGTGTTGGTCAGCCAGGCCTCGCACCATTGATCTAAACAGCTGATAGAGGAGCAATGTCTGGAGAATACGGCGGGTGGGGTAGGACTTCCCATTTTAATGTTTCCCAGTACGTTTTGACCTCTTTTGCAACGTGGGGTCGAGCGTTATCATGCTGCAAAAGCATGTATCGTGCCTCTCGCTGTATTGCGGCCGTTTGTCTTTTAATGCTCTGCTCAAACGCATTAATGGCGTTCGATAACGAGCACCTGTGATTGTTTCACTTGGTTTTAACACCTCATAGCACACGACGCCGAGCTGGTCCCACCAAATGCAGAGCATGAATTTGGAGCCGTTAATATTCGGTTTGGCCGTCGACGTGGAAGCATGGCCAGGATACCCCCATGATTTTTTGCGTTTAGGGTTATCGTAATGGACCCATTTTTCGTCCACAGTCATAATGTGATGCAGAAATACCCTCCGTTTTTGCCTCTGAAGCAACTGTTCGCAAACGCCATTCAATGTCTCTTGGTTTCAGCTCACACGGGACCCAAGTTCCTTCTTTCTGAATCATGCCCGTAGCCTTGAGACGTTTTGAAATGGCTTTCTGTGTCACTCCCAATAATCGTGCCATTTCTTCTTGAGTTTCACTAATCAGTGTCTCCAATTCTCTCTTCCACCACTATATTGGTCTACGACGTTAAAATCACCATTCTTGAAGTGTTGAAACCACTCACGATACGTTCTTTCACTAGTAGCGTCCTTACCACACGTACTTGAGAACATTCGACGAGACTCAGCCGCTGCTTTCTTCTATTGAAACAAAACAGTAACACCTCCCGCAAATGACGAGAATTAGGCTTGTAAACTGACATTTTCAGTCAAGAACAACTTTATGATGCAGACACAAATCGACTGATGTTTGAATGATGTTACGTTGCCGAGGTCCAAGCTGATTGCCTGACGTCTGCGATCTGTTTCTTTCGACCGCTACTTAGCGTTGTCGCCATCTATCGGCAAACGGCGGAAGCAGCCATTAAGTGATTATAAGAACATGCTGCTGGAAATGAAAAACAATAGGATATGTTTACTTCCGTGAGGGAGCAGTTAGATGGCAAATTTGAGTCTAGTCTACGGAAGAATACGGATGTTGAGGAATTTGCCACACCTGTAGACTTACCATTCCGAGGGAATGCAAAGTTTGCCTCACTGATTTTTATGGATGTCGAAAGAGGTATTCTATCTCCTAATAGAAACAGATATACTTCTAAAAAAAATGTAGAGATGCTTAATGTCTTGAAGTACAACAGCTCTATGTCTCTTTCCTTCTTCTGATGATGTATTTGTTTGTATCTCAATAAACTAGAACTTCTGTCGAGTTTCTCAGAACTGACTAAAAACGAAAAACTTTTTAGAACCGGTAATCGAAAGGTTAGCATCTGAGCCAAGGGCGAGACTATGAAGACAGACAGAAACGTAACACAAGAAAAAAAACATGATAGTGAATATACACTCATCGTAAAAAGTTATGAATCACTCCTTTATTTCGCAACTCATGACGCAGAAAACAAAATTTGACTCCGAGGCATGCGTATATATTCATTTTCAACGTGTCCAGATTACAAAATAACAAAAAAAAAACATATTTGTAACTACAAAATCGTCTGTTGCCCACGGGGGAAGGAGGCTCTAAGCAATCCTGAGTAATGCCAGTATGCAGTGGGATGTCACCTTGCTCGGATGCTTGCTTGAATCCGTCATGGCGTACCATCGACGAGATCATCAGCCATAGTGCCCCACTCTTCAATGGCGATTCTACGTGAGTCACACAGCTTATGTAGTCGTTGTCGACGTCCAAAAACAGCTCTTTTCAATCCCTCCCATAAATGTTCGGTTGGGTTCATATGGGGGAATAGGCAGGCCACTCCATTCTGATGATCCTAGCCTGCCGAAGGAAAGTGTTCACGAGAACAGCACGGTGAGCATGCGAGTTATCATCCATTGAGTTGTCACCAAAATGTTGTCAATACAGTCCCATGACTGGTTTCAGAATCTCATCCTTGCATTGTAGGACAGTGAGATTGCCCTAACCAACCATAAGACGTGTATCACCCTCTTGCACATATGGGACACAATGGCGGAGCCGTTCAATATTACCGGGTTGTCTCCAAACATGTCTGCAATCATCAGTGTACACGCAGACCAGAGTTTCGTCCGTAAACAACACCACACTGCAGTCCTGGGGCATCTATTCTGTATGATTTCTTGCCTATCTGTAACAGAGGCCATGATGTTTCGCCGGGAATGGAGATTCGCATCATGCAATCGTCTCCTAGCAGTTCTATGCGATACATGACGTCCTGTAACCTCTTCGAACGTCGAATTCAGTTCTGGAGCACTCAGTCCTCGCTTCCATTGACTTTAAAGTCGTAGATATGGATAATCCTGTGCATCTGTTGAACGTGTACGGCCTGTGCGATGGAAGTCCTCAACGTTATCTGTCAACTGGAACCAATTTCATGTCCACACCTTCTCACTTTGATTCCGGTGCACATGTCGAGCAACTTCCCTAGTTGACAAATTTTCTTCGCGTATTGTGACAACTCAGACCCGATCATTGGTATAGATTCTCTTTTGTGGCATGATGGATGTTTGCTCTACGGCCCCACAGGCGTCTCTAATGCGTCCCTATTGGTGCTTTACCTTCAACTGAAATGCTGCAGTCCATTCGAGTAAGGCCATCTACCCATATGTAGCGCTCATGAGTATTATGCGGGCACTATATCGTGGCAGTTATAGGTGGGAAGTGTTTTGAGCTGTGGTTGCGCAAGATACCGGTAGATGTCGGGCCTGAACTACCACTGCCAACCGCAGCAAACAATTGCGCTGTAGCCACGATCGAATGCTTTGTGTACTCGTTTTTGCTTTGTGTTGTGGATTGCTTGTTTTCTTTCCTTATTTTGAAAGGAGTGGGGAGACTAATCCTGGTGCATAAGGGAATTCGAACGCTCCTCTCTCCACAGCAAAAGGAATCAGTGATCCCTATTACCATTATGTCAGTTCCGCTTTCGTATAAGCACTGAACGCGGATGTAGGACGACAGCCCTTCGAGAGGGAGGCGGGGCTTATTCCCCCTCACCGCTCGTCTTCCCGTGGTTGGTCTGAGTTCTTGTTTGTTTCCAGACGCGGCCGACTGCTACGATATGCTGTCCGAATAATAACTGTGTGGATGTTTACGAACGTCAGTGACGGCCTTTCGATCGGCACAGAAACAGTCGCAATAACAATACACCTGCACGACATATCGAGGAAATGCAACATTTTTGGTGATGTGTGTAGAATAAGAAATCACATTCTTGTTAGCTGACAGCGAAATTGAAAATTTCTAGTTTTATTGAAATGAGCTACATACCTAGCGTGAATAGATGAAAAATTTATGCCTGGATAAAAAAATTTCCTGTATACAGGGAACTCATCAAGGCGGACTTGACACGTTGAACTTAGAAAGCAGAAGTTGCCTAAATAATTCAGATATAACCTAAATGCAGAATTGCAGTGCAAGCAGAAATCAAATACAAAAATGTAGGATGCTGAGAAACTTCCCGTGTAGTCGAAGGAACGTCACACATGAACTCAAAGAACTCTTTTATTTTTATACCGCTCCGAAGTTAATACTTGTATTTGGAAATAAAATGGAACTGTTTGATGGTGAAGAAGTCAGAGTGATGTGGGATGTTTATAACATGCATTGCTGATGAATTAAATACTCGTAGACTTATAAAAGTTGAAAGTGTATGCCAAAAGATATACCAAGTTTCACGGTCACAATAACAACGTGAACCGCAAGAATTTGAAAAATGGGCCTCCACCACCTGAGATGCAACTATCTCAATAAATTGATTGAACTGAAAAATGCAGAATTGTTCATCAATGTAGAAATGAAATGTTGTTACTAAAAGTGTTCGTGAAATTTACATAATTTGTAGATCTTCATTCTTGAGTTGTAGCTACGCTGCAAATACTCCTGTGCTCGTCTATTGTGCTGCTGTACATGCAGAACTAATCGTGTAATGTACGAAATAAACTCCAGGTACTGATTTTCCACAAAACTGCTTGTTAACACACAATATGTTCGGCGGCGAAAATGATGTAAACAAAGTTCTAAATGCTGTGCTGTTGAGGGTGGGGAAAAACCCACTCTCTAATATACGCAAACCGCTAGTGTTCATATGATTTACAACAATCATTGACAATCACACGAATTTTAAGAGATGAGTGTGTACCAAAATTAATTCACATATATAGAGAAATAATGAAAATAATGCTTCACAGTATTGTAATTTGCAAGTTCCAGAAAATAACAATAATATTACATTTTAATTAATTACAGTCGAAAGAAAGAACGAAAAGCATTCCTACCATGTGTATGTACTCCGAATAATGTTAACCAAAAGGAGCTAGCCGATTTGCCGAAAAGAAATTTGTAAGCTGCGAAATACACTTTGTTTACGTCGGTCATTACGATTTTTGATAAATATTGGTTAACGGACTCATCGGCGTAGAAAGTTTAGATCAATTACTCAGTAATGATTGAAAACAAACTTGTTATTGAGCGTAGAATACTATAGCAAACTCAGATTTACATAGGTTGCCTCAAACAGACTAATTACTGGTGTAGGTGCATTGTAGAATTGTACATTAAACAATTAGTTAACCACAAAATAAGTGAAATCTCTTGGGGAAGGGAGGGCAAAGGATGCTTCAGGGGCTGTCGTATTACAGAATGGAAAGCTGTTAGCGTCAGAACATGCATGTGGAGAGAACTCCACGTTTTCGAGTCTGATGTCAAAATCGCAACTTCCCATTTAAAAATGACGAAAAAGAATAAAATAAAAGCAAAAAGTTAGAGATTTCCACCAGATTTCAACAGTAACGTGTTTTGTCACGCTCAAATAATGAGGAGGGGAAATGGACTGCTGTGTCTAGCAGTCAGGAGGCAAGGAACGGAGATAGAGAGACTATGAAGTGGTGGAATTCATATGATTACCGAAATTATTTAAAAATCTAGTCGAACGTGAGGCATTTTTACTACAAACAATTCAATGCATTGTCCAGTATAGTTAATCATAGTGGAGAAGAAGTCAATATCGGTTTCCCCGATTTGGTATCCATCACAAAACCTCATTAATGTCCAGATGGACTAGGCGGTTTGGGAGTGTTGTAGTACTGTTCAAAATATGGCGATAAACTTGAAACGTTAACTGTGAAATGATTATCTTAGAAAATGGAGTTAGGAAACTTTTTTGGTATTGTTTTAATAATCAGGACCAGCAAATTCATCTTCATCCTTGATACTGGCAATAAACTGATGTTAAATAAAAATTTTGCGAAGAATTTATGAAAGTATTCCTTATAACACCAAAAAAACAGAAACAGATAATACATATAGCAGAAAAAGCGTTTCTGTTCTCTTGCAAGGACGAGGCAATAAGCAGTGTGATATAATTTTAGAAATAACAGTGCATTAAGAAACAGCTGTACTTTTTTCCGTTCACTAGTTAGAGTGGTCGTTCCGTAGAAGCCAAGGATGGTAAAAAATATCAAAAATAAGATAAGGAAAGAAAAAAAGGGATCAGTCGAGAGAGAAGTAATGATAAATATAGAGAATGAAGATAAAGGACTCGTTTTGTTATACTTGCTGTTCTGAATTCTCGCATTGTTGCGATTGCAGCCGGTGGAGTTTTCCAGTCATTTCAGGCCGTTTAGAAAGAAGGTTACAAGACAAGGAAAAAAACATAACCTGATCTAAGATATTAGCACGTTTAAGATTTTTTGTGTTTGCCACTCAGCAGAAGGTAGAGATAATGCTTGTGGCCTTGGACGTGTTTTTAGATAGAAGACACAGATTTTTTGTCGCTTTAACATGCGGCGTTGCATTAAGCTAACCGGTTTTGATTTAATCTTTGCGATGGAAATAATGATTTTTATTTTTCTCTGATCAGTCTCACTGGCCTAGTGGAAATTATTCTCAGCTTCGAATGACAGCCGCCTACGATAGATTTTTCGAGATTTTCATTTACGTAAGGAGCATACATTGTGCAACGCAATTAAAAGATAATTTTTTTCGAAACGCCGTAATAGTCTCCCATTGCGACGTAGAAGTTCTAAATTTGGCTCAAAGTTGCGTACAACCTTCCTCTGTAATGGTGCAGAAGCGTTGCTCCATGTGACGCTTCAAACAGCAAGGTGTAGACACAGGCAAAAAAAAAAAAAAAAAAGGGGCGGCAGAGCTCAGAAGTACTTGTGAGGTATAAAGTGGGATAATGATGTTACATTGGCACCAAATTTCACAATAATTCTTCTTCCCAACGCCACCGTGGACGTGTCACGAGATGGGGACATCGCAAGACCCCGCCACCTACACTTCACCCCTTCTTTTGATGCCACTGCGACTAGGCCAGAACATCGACGCCCATCGTTGAAATGCCCCTGTTTCGTTATGGGTGGCATTTCGCTATCGAAAATGACAGTTGGCAGTGTGATGAGCATTAGGGCGAGTTCTCGACAGACTTTCACACTGCTGTCATGCCCCGGGCGATTCAACTCTTTTCCAGGGACGCTGTTGTTGTGATCTTCAGTCCTGAGACTGGTTTGATGCAGCTCTCCATGCTACTCTATCCTGTGCAAGCTTCTTCATCTCCCAGTACCTACTGCAACATACAGCCTTCTGAATCTGCTTGGTGTATTCATCTCTCGGTCTCCCTCTACGATTTTTACCCTCCACGCTTCCCCTCCAGTACTAAATTGGTGATCCCTTGATGCCGCAGAACATGTCCTCTCAACCGATCCCTTCTTCTAGTCAAGTTGTGCCACAAACTCCTCTTCTCCCCAATTCTATTCAATACCTCCTCATTAGTTATGTGATCTACCAATCTAATCTTCAGCATTCTTCTGTAGCACCACATTTCGAAAGCTTCTATTCTCTTCTTGTCTAAACTATTTATCGTCCATGTTTTACTTCCATACATGGCTACACTCCATACAAATACTTTCAGAAACGACTTCCTGACACTTAGATCAATACTCGATGTTAACAAATTTCTCTTCTTCAGAAACGCTTTCCTTGCTATTGCCAGTCTACATTTGATATCCCCTCTACTTCGACCATCATCAGTTATTTTGCTCCCCAAATAGCAAAACTCCTTTACTACTTGAAGTGTCTCATTTCCCAATCTAATTCCCTCAGCATCACCCGACATAATTCGACTACATTCCATTATCCTCGTTTTGCTTTTGTTGATGTTCATCTTATACCCTCCTTTCAAGACACTGTCCAATCCGTTCATCTGTTCTTCCAAGTCCTTTGCTGTCTCTGACAGAACTACAATGTCATTGGCGAACCTCAAAGTTTTTGTTTCTTCTCCATGGATTTTAATATCTACTCCGAACTTTTCTTTGGTTTCCTTTACTGCTTGCTCAATATACTGATTGAATAGCATCGGGGATAGGCTAAAACCCTGTCTCACTCCCTTCCCAACCACTGCTTCCCTTTCATGTCCCTCGACTCTTATCACTGCTATCTGCTTTCTGTACAAATTGTAAATAGCCTTTCGCTCCCTGTATTTTACCCCTGCCACCTTCAGAATTTGAAAGAGAGTATTCCAGTCAACATTGTCAAAAGCTTTCTCTAAGTCTACAAATGCTAGAAACTTGGGTTTGCCTTTCCTTAATCTTTCTTCTAAGATAAGTCGTAGGATCAGTATTGCCTCACGTGTTCCAATATTTCTACGGAATCCAAACTGATCTTCCCCGAGGTCAGCTTCTACCAGTTTTTCCATTCGTCTGTAGAAAATTCGCGTTAGTATTTTGTATCCGTGACTTATTAAACTGATTGTTCGGTAATTTTCACATCTGTCAGCACCTGCTTTCTTTGGGATCGGAATTATTATATTCTTCTTGAAGTCTGAGGGTATTTCGCCTGTCTCATACATCTTGCTCACCAGGTGGTAGAGTTTTGCTAGGACTGGCTCTCCCAAGGCCGTCAGTAGTTCTATTGGAATGTTGTCTACTCCCGGGGCTTGTTTCGACTCAGGCCTTTCAGTGCTCTGTCAAACTCTTCACGCAGTATCGTATCTCCCATTTCATCTTCATCTACATCCTCTTCCATTTCCATAATATTGTCCTCAAGTACATTGCCCTTGTATAGACCCTCTATATACTCCTTCCACCTTTCTGCTTTCCCTTCTTTGCTTAGAACTGGGTTTCCATCTGAGCCCTTGATATTCATACTACTAGATCTCTTATCTCCAAAAGTCTCTTTAATTTTCCTGTAGGCAGTATCTATCTTACCCCTAGTGAGATAAGCCTCTACATCCTTACATTTGTCCTCTAGCCATCCCTGCTTAGCCATTTTGCACTTCCTGTCGATCTCATTTTTGAGACGTTTGTATTCCTTTTTGCATCCTTCACTTACTGCATTTTTGTGTTTTCTCCTTTCATCACTTAAATTCAGTATCTCTTCTGTTACCCAAAGATTTCTACTAGCCCTCGTCTTTTTACCTACTTGATCCTCTGCTGCCTTAATCATACAGTGAAGCTGCATGCCCTCGGGAAAAATTACGGCTGTAGTTTCCCCTTGCTTTCAGCCGTTCGCAGTACCACAACAGCAAGGCCGTTTTGGTTAGTGTTACAGGGACAGATCAATCAGTCAGCGAGACTGTTGCCCCTGCAACTACTAAAAAGGCTGCTGCCCCTCTTCAGGAATTACACGTTTTCTGGCCTCTCAACAGATACCCCTCCGTTGTGGTTGCACCTACGGTACGGCTATCTGTATCATTGAGGCACGCAAGCCTCCCCACCAACGCCATGTCCGTGGTTCATGGGGGGTCCAGGGACACTATGGGGCAGAAAAACGATTGGACGTGATCGCACCCCTTTGGAGTGCAGTGTGATTGCAGTTTTTTCTCTGGTGTTCATGGTGGAACCGCTAGGGACCGTTCAAAATTTGAACGCGATCTGAACCAGCAACGGATGTTTATGCTTTTCCGGCCCTTCTGTTTCGCTCTTCTTAAGGCGTGATCATGAGGGGTGCGACGTAGAAACATGCGTGAATAAAACGGCAATGGTCCCTCAAGGAACCCCCAGTTCGGCAGCAACGTAGGTACCACCTGCCCGTCTTTGTCGAACACTAAAAATGTATTTGTACAGGGCTCAACAGTGACAGAGTCCTAGACGCTTACTTACAGTCACCACCTTGACACCCCTCCGATTCCACATGCCTACTAACAGGTGCAAAAGCTGCAGCGTAGCCTGTCTGAAAGGTATAGCCGCTCTTTTCATTAAGAACAATATTTTCAGGCTTATTGTTATGTAGGGGAGAGGTGATCGATAATATCGGAAATAATTAACTGCATTGAAAATGTTTCAATTAAAATTATCGATATACAATCTCTCATCAGAATAACGCCCGCAGCAAAGTAGCGCCTCAGGGAAATGAAAGAGGGTTCAAAACAGCTACTTTTGTTTCTACGTTCTAATATATAAACTATGCGCGGATACTGTTAGTTCTCTTGTCTTGTTTTCTGCGCTCTAAGTAAGTCTACGTAGCTGCAGCGTGCGATGTAAAATTTCCGTGTGATATGCTACGGAAGGGATCAAGGCACTTATATTAAACTGAAAGAAAAGTGACTATAGTTAATTTATAGAGGACAGACTTACGTTGAAACTTATACTGAGGTTTAGGTAGATTTTTGTCGCAAGGTCGCGGACTAAGAATGTCTGAGTAATTGTGTGCGAGAGGGAGAGTAGAGCTCAGTATTAAACACTGTTACATGCCGAATAACGATAACAGGATCCGTGGACTATACGAAGGGACGTTAAATTGAATATATGTATCGAAGTTTAGTAATTGACCATAGTCCTTGCTATAATATCTTTGAGTGACGCTCTGTAAAAATCACGTACATTTTAGTTGCCGTAATTGGTGAGAGTGATTGTAGGATCAACCCTCCCTCTCTCTATATACAAAACGCAATCATTCGTGATCATTTAATTATTATTAAATGTTGTAAATAAAAAACTTAAGTGATTTCCACAATAGCGTGTGTATTAGTCAACGATAATGATTGGCAAGCTGCAAACTGTATCTCTGGATGACGGAAGATTGGATTATGAAATATTACGGAGCGTAAAGTGTGACTTAAAAGTTGTTTAACATATCATTTCCTATCGGACAGAAATAATACAAAATAACAGTGTGGGTAAGTAGTTACGTCGGAAATGGGAAGTTGAACAAATAACTAATATTCAAAGACGTTATTAACTATCTCATCTTCGGTAGTAATAACGAGCGTATGGCATTGGTGGCCGGGAGACCCCTCGCGGGGCGGTTCGGCCGCCGCTCCGCAAGTTCTTTAACGCCACCACGGCGACTTGCGAGTGAATGAGGATGAAGTGATGATGAAAGACACACAACATCCAGTCATCTCGAGGCAGAGAAAAATCCCTAATCCCGCCGGGAATCGAACCCGGGACCCCGTGCGCTGGAAGCGAGAACGCTCCCGCAAGACCACGAGCCGCGGACTTGTCTTCGGTAATGCAGCAACAAATGAAGGGTGATCGACTGTGCAAAAAGTCAACGTTACTTATTATTATGAAAAACCGAAATTTAGTCGCCGTTACAGTGAAGATGTTTGGCTGCTCCATCTGATGTGTAGATAAAACGAAAAGTCGGGCATATACAGGGTTATTACAAATGATTGAAGCGATTTCACAGCTCTACAATAACTTTATTATTTGAGATATTTTCACAATGCTTTGCACACACATACAAAAACTCAAAAAGTTTTTTTAAGGCATTCACAAATGTTCGATATGTGCCCCTCTAGTGATTCGGCAGACATCAAGCCGATAATCAAGTTCCTCCCACACTCGGCGCAGCATGTCCCCATCAATGAGTTCGAAAGCATCGTTGATGCGAGCTCGCAGTTCTGGCACGTTTCTTGGTAGAGGAGGTTTAAACACTGAATCTTTCACATAACCCCACAGAAAGAAATCGCATGGGGTTAAGTCGGGAGAGCGTGGAGGCCATGACATGAATTGCTGATCATGATCTCCACCACGACCGATCCATCGATTTTCCAATCTCCTGTTTAAGAAATGCCGAACATCATGATGGAAGTGCGGTGGAGCACCATCCTGTTGAAAGATGAAGTCGGCGCTGTCGGTCTCCAATTGTGGCATGAGCCAATTTATTCGTCGACTTCCGCGGGCTACGCGTGAAACTTGCCCGCACGCGTTCAACCGTTTCTTCGCTCACTGCAGGCCAACCCGTTGATTTCCCCTTACAGAGGCATCCAGAAGCTTTAAACTGCGCATACCATCGCCGAATGGAGTTAGCAGTTGGTGGATCTTTGTTGAACTTCGTCCTGAAGTGTCGTTGCACTGTTATGACTGACTGATGGAAGTGCATTTCAAGCACGACATACGCTTTCTCGGCTCCTGTCGCCATTTTGTCTCACTGCGCTCTCGAGCGCTCTGGCGGCAGAAACCTGAAGTGCGGCTTCAGCCGAACAAAACTTTATGAGTTTTTCTACGTATCTGTAGTGTTTCGTGACCATATGTCAATGAATGGAGCTACAGTGAATTTATGAAATCGCTTCAATCATTTGTAATAGCCCTGTACATTAGAAAACAATATCTTACGTCAGAGAATTCGACGACAGCAGATCGATGGAGGGCGGCTACTAAGATGCCTGTGACTCTCAAACAGCAGTGTGCCTGGATTGGTTTCCTCGGCCACCCATTTCTGCGTGATCTCAATACTGGTTCTGACCTCAATCG
This sequence comes from Schistocerca cancellata, assembly GCF_023864275.1. NCBI lineage: Eukaryota > Metazoa > Arthropoda > Insecta > Orthoptera > Acrididae > Schistocerca > Schistocerca cancellata. Next base: position 141,815,065 of record NC_064627.1, on the reverse strand, counting down.
CAGAGACGTCAAAAGATGGCGAGAGATGTGTGTAAGGGGGGTAAGAGGGGGGTGTGACGACCTCGGCATCGTGTGTCACGTCCACAGTGGCTTTGGGCACAATTGTGGTGAAATTTGGTGCCAGTATGATGTCATTAACTCATCGTCACCTAACCTCTCAGTTGTGGCCTTTTTTTCGCATGTGCCGACACCTTGCTGTCTGAAGCCCGAGCGTGACGTCGCAGGATGCCATACTATTGCACCATTGCACAAGAAGGTTGGAGGCAATTGTGAGCGAAATTTCAAACTTCTACGTCGCAGTAGGAGACAATTACGGCGTCTCGAAAAAGTGTTCCTTTAATTGTGTTATACAGTGGACACTATCATCATAGCAATCATTATGCGTTTGAGAATGTACGAGATTAATTTAAGAAGTAAAATTACAAATTATTACAGAAGTGAAATACTTGTAACTGGATCCACACACTCACCTGTTAACGAATGTTGTTCAGATATCTTTGGAATAAAATTTTTCTAGGTATTTTCTCACTCCTGCACATCAGTTCCCAACAAATCCAACATTCAGGTGCAGGGAGATTTGGCTGTCATTGGATGGATCGTAAGGAATTAACGTTGATGATACAAAACTCAATGTTACACAAAAGTAGACAATATGCTGGTGACAATATGGGCTTCACATACATCCCCGACAACGCAGACCGAAAAAGGTCGACCGGGGGAAAAAATCTGTGTAGTCGCAAACTTTTGTACAGCAGTAGGGGACGTGTCATGAACAACACAATTCTTTTATCTTGGCGGCTCGCGCATGCCCGCCCAGACGCGGGAGATTGCTGCGTTGCCAGTTGCACACGACGCACGCGCGAAGAGAAGCAGCGCCATAGTATAGCATTGTTCGCAAGCTTACATTTAGGGGGGAGCGTGCAGTTCATGAAGTAAAGCCACCACGGCCGCATTAACCCTTTCGCTGCTACAGAGACGTGCTCCCCGCAATCCGCGCTGTGCGCGATTTTGTCACTGCACTGCTCGCCTGTGCTGACACATGGTGTTCCGACTGCTTTGACACTCTTATCATTCGATTCCACAAAAACTATTTGCCCCAAAAATTAGATTTTTACACATCTTCTTGACTGATACCTTCCCCCCATAAATTACTTAATTTTGTTTCGATGTTCAACGCAGTTATTATGCAGCATTTAATATAGTAAACCATTGCACGAAATTTTGAAGAGTTTGCAGAGGTAAAAAGTCCATAGTGTATACTTTCCGTATGGTCGATTTTAGTTGCCACAATGTCGAGAATGAAATGTGGACAAGATACCTAAATTTCATATAAAATTTACTGTATTACAACATCCCATTTAATTTAAGTACCACATAGGTGTCGTATGTAATATTGAGAAATATTCTGTCTTTCGTGACTGTAACAAAATTTTTATTTACGCCGAGGACGTTTGGCTTTATTTTAAAGCACTTCAATCAATCAAAAGAAGTAGGCAAAATACATTAAACAAAACTGTGGACTTACAAAAACATTAGGACTTGAACATACCGTCTATCAGTGAAGTGCTCTGAGCTATGTCAAATATAATTTTTGTGTGTGGCACACACAAACGGCATTTAATTGCTAAAACACTGATCAGCCGACACAAACGTTGAATATTGTATTACCGCAGCACAAAACTACGAAAGGTGACTTGGCAATGGAGGAGACAAAATACTGTCCACTGAAGATGCTTCAAAAGAGAGAAAAGCGTCTGGTCTAAATAAGTCGCTTATTACAGTTGCAGAAAAGGAATATATTTCAATACCATTGGTAAAGCTGCGACTGTGGAACAAAAACAAGAAAGAGAACACGAGTACCATTGTGTATGCGCCATACCTTTCATTGAATGAAGTGCTTTAAAATAAAGCCAAACGCGCCCGGTGTAGATAAAACTTTTATTACAGTCTCAATATTACATACGACACCTATGTGGTACTTAAATTAAATGAGATATTGTTATATAGTAAATTTTATATGTGTGGTGTCACCGCCAGACACCACACTTGCTAGGTGGTAGCCTTTAAATCGGCCGCGGTCCGTTAGTATACGTCGGACTCGCGTGTCGCCACTATCAGTGATTGCAGACCGAGCGCCGCCACACGGCAGGTCTAGAGAGACTTCCTAGCACTCGCCCCAGTTGTACAGCTGACTTTGCTAGCGATGGTTCACTGACAAATTACGCTCTCATTTGCCGAGACGATAGTTAGCATAGCCTTCAGCTACATCATTTGCTATGACCTAGCAAGGCGCCATTATCATTTGCTATTTATCTTGTGATTCATGTACCGTCTGACCGATGTTCACCAACTATGGATTAAAGTTAAGTATTCCAGAAGCTACGTACTTTTTTTCCTACTATAAACTCCTATAACTGTTCCAGACCTCACGCCAGCCTGCGTGAGCTTAAACGCGTGCCTTTCGGCTACCAATCATAGTGGCTTGGCTGTCTTGCCAAGTCACAACAATATGAAATTTAGGTATCTTGGCCACATTTCATTCTCAACATGTGGCAACTAGAATCGATCATACGGAAAGTATACGCTATGGTCTTTTACCTCTGCAAACTCTTCTTCCAAATTTCGTGCAATGGTTTACTACATTTAATGCTGCACAATAACTGGGTTGAACATCGAAACAAAATTAAGTCATGTATGGGGGGAAGGTATCAGTCAAGAAGATGTGTAAAAATCTAATTTTTTTGGGGCAAATAGTTTTTGTGAAATCGAATGATAAGTGTGTGAAAGCAGTGGGAACACCATGTGTTTGCACAGGCGAACAGTGCAGTGATGACAAAATGCGGGGAGCACGTGTCTGCAGCAGCGAAAGGGTTAATGAAGAGACAAAGCACTAGAAAAATCAAAAAATTGCATTCAAACGAATAAAATTCGTGAAGTAAAACACTTCGATATTGTTTTTAAATAAAGAAAATATTAGGCATCGCTCAAGGTTTGAACACTTCACCTTTCACCCAACACCTTAACTGTTACACTAACGCAGCTCGTTGGACAACGTAACTCCATGAGGGTCTTACATGCAACTCCATGAGGACTCTAACAGGTCACTCAAAATACTGACAAACACTGTTGGTATGACTATGAATTACTCACACTTCGTCGAAGTACAATAGGGAATAAACAATTACCGCTGTTCTTTATTGCGAAAAAGCGGTTCGTGAGATTGATACAAACACCTTTCCTTGCTATCGCCTGAATTAGGAGTCTTATTGCTTGTTTGCTTTAATTAATTAATAGAATATGAAGCTATTGGTATAAAGAATGCTGTTCAAAACTTTCTATAAAAGAAAGTCTGCTATCAAGACATTGCTTTTGTTCTATTACTTTATTTATGACTGAACGTTTCTAAAACTGAAGACACTCGTCCGTGCTTTGCCCTGTAGTCGAGATCTGGCAACGTCGTTCTCTGTTCATTGGCTGACTGTGTTTTGTGACGTCAGATGCGCAGAACGAACCGAAACTCGGCTGCCAACATAAATGACGCGCACTTTAAAAGTCCTGACGCGAGGCGTGTGAGTGGGATGGGGTGGGGGGGGGGGCGGGGGGGAAGGGCTGGAGGCGTTAAAGATCATTTCTGGAACATCTCTAAAACCACGGCATCTAGCGAAAAATGTTTCCCGCTACAAAATAAAGCTACATGAAACTTCCTACAAAAAACCATACTTATTTTTTCTCTAGGGCTAATAGGTTCCACATTGCAGGGGATGGAAAAATCGCAATTATTAAAAATTAATGTTTGTAGTTAAATTTGTTAAATAAAGTGGTTCAAGGGCAAATATTAAATGTGTGTACCACATCTAAGTGTAGCAGAACCACGTTAAGGGATAAATTGTGTTTTCAGGGTGTGATGGTATGGAGGAAGAAGGGGGGAGGGGATGTGGAGGTTACACACGGGAGGAAAGGCAGGCCGCCAGATTTTTGTCATGCATTTTCCTATTTTGTAGGTCTGGAAACTGGCCACGTGAGTCTCCACTCTCTCTACCACAATACGTCACGAAAGACCATTACAAGATCTTTTACAAAGTTATACTGACCCTTTCACAGCTCGCCTTATGAATCACTGGCTACACAATGCGCATACACTCTCTGTGTGGTGTTTATGTTCCACAAAGTATGGTAACACTACATTGGATACAGATATGAATTATGAGGGTGAGTCAAATGAAAACATTAAATATTTTTTTAAAAATATTATTCATTGTGCAGAAGTGGTGCAAAGTTGTATCACTTTTCAACATAATCTCCCCCACGCTCAATGCAAGTCCTCCAGCGCTTACAAAGTGCATAAATTCCTTTAGAAAAAAATTATTTTGGTAGTCTGCGCAACCACTTCATCAGAATGGAACTTCTTTCCTCTCATTGCATCTTTGAGTGGTCCAAACACATGGAAATCACTTGGGGTTAGGTCTGGTGAGTATGGTGGATGAGGAAGACACTCAAAATGCAGCTCTGTGATTGTTGTAACTGTTGTACGGGCAGTGTGGGGCCTTGCATTGTCATGTTGCAAAAGGACACCTGGTGACAGCAATCCACGCCGCTTTGATTTGATTGTAGGCCGCAGATGATTTTTTAGGAGATCTGTGTATGATGCACTGGTGACAGTGGTCCCTCTATGCATGTAATGCTCCAAAATGACGTCTTTTTCGTCTCAAAAGAGTGTCAGCATAACCTTCCCTGCTGATGGTTCGAAACTTCTTTGGTTTTGGTGATGAGGAATGGCGCCATTCCTTGCTCGATCTCTTAGTTTCCGATTGGTGGAAGTGAATCCAGGTTTCGTCTCCAGTAACGATTCTTGCAAGGAAGCCATCACCTTCTCGTTCAAAGCGCCGAAGAAGTTCTTCACAAGCATCAACACGTCGTTCTCTCATTTCGGGAGTCAGCTGCTGTGGCACCCATCTTGCAGACACATTGTGAAACTGGAGCACATCATGCACAATGTAGTGTGCTGACCCATGACTAATCTGTAAACATGCTGCAATGTCATTCAATGTCACTCGGCGGTTTTCCTTCACTATGGCTTCAACTGCTGCAATGTTCTGTGGAGTCACAACTCGTCGTGCCTGACCTGGACGAGGAGCATCTTCCACTGAAGTCACACCATTTGCGAACTTCCTACTCCATTCGTAGTCTTGCTGCTGTGACAAACGTGCATCACCGTACTGAACCTTCATTCGTCGATGAATTTCAATAGGTTTCACACCTTCACTAAGCAAAAACCGAATAACAGAACGCTGTTCTTCCCTGGTGCAAGTCGCAAGTGGGGTGGCCATCTTTACACTGATACTGCGACGGTATGTGTGCATCTGCACTATGCTGCCACCTACAGGCCATTCTGCACGCTGTTCGTAGCACGCTTACCAACATACAGGATAATGGCGCGAAATTTCGATTTGTTATTACAAATTTACGGTTTTCATTTGACTCACCCTCGTAGTAAAGATGTAAAGTGGGCATGTCATTTTGATTTTTGTAAGTTATCGATGAGCACTTCAGAGAGAAAGAGAGCAAGTTTTTTTCTTTTTTTTTTGGAATTGTTCACTTTGTTAAGCACAGTATTGCTCAGATCGATGTTACGTGTGAAGACAATGTGAAGTTTCACTCTGTCTTTTTGAATACATACTTGTTCTAAAATTGTTGTCGTGAAATAACATTTCTGGGAATAGTTACTCTCCCATCCCACTGTTTATAGAAGGTTTATCATTCAGCATTACCACATCACATGGTATGCAGCAGTTCAAATATTGTTTGGAAATTTTACTTAAAGAATAGAAATATGGCTTAGCTGCTGCCTGCTTGCTTGTATTTTCGAGAAATCTGCAATAATGTTGCAGAAGTGGAAATTTTGATTAGGGCCTAGATAACTGTTTTATTTCAGTTGCGCATTTAATACAAAGACAAGTTGTATTCAGGCAAGTTACAGTTCAATTCAAATTATGCTCTGCTTAGTCAAAGGTCAGCATACGAGTTTCAGTTGGATGAAAGTTTGTGGATACATAGTTTTGGCAATACGTAGACTTTTTACAGAGTGGGAGGTAAATTCGGACTAAATTTCATACGGAAACACATAGTGGGGTTGTCTACGTTCTCTGACGGGCTATTTCGTTGGTTCTTTTGGTAATACGGAGTTAGTGTTTGGATTTATCGGAAGCAAAATGTACCGCTGTGGTAATTTTACTAATGTTGTACTTCATTTTCACACAATTCATTTAAAATTTCGTGTTCAATTTGTGAAATTCTGTGTCATGACGATTATAGATTATTTTATTACGTAAACAGTTGGCGTAATAGTACAGGTTCCGTGTTAATTTCAATTATTTCAGTATTTGCATGCATGATAGTACAGTTTTTATGTTTGTTTGGTCATTGCAGCAAATTTGTTTTTCCAAGAATAGTATTTCATCATGTTTGGCACAACAGAAAACAATCTGAACGTCCGTTGTAACACAAGACAACAGCGGCTGTTATGAAATAAGGAGTCGGCACAGGATGAGATAAAACACCTTGAGCATTTAGCAACTACCAATACCTTAATTTACACGAGACTGAAGGAAATTGCACGGATCCACATTTATTAACCACTTTCTCGTACAATACTGAAACAGACCAAACGATGGGCAATGAACACGCAAATTCTGAAGTTGAGTCGGTCGGCGATAAGTCGCCTCAGGCTAGCGAAGGCTTACAAAAGCCGCCACAGTCATCATCATCATCATCATCATCATCATCATCATCATTTAAGACTGATTATGCCTTTCAGCGTTCAGTCTGGAGCATAGCCCCCCTTATACAGTTCCTCCATGATCCCCTATTCAGTGCTAACATTGGTGCCTCTTCTGATGTTAAACCTATTACTTCAAAATCATTCTTAACCGAATCCAGGTACCTTCTCCTCGGTCTGCCCCGACTCCGCCTACCCTCTACTGCTGAATCCATGAGTCTCTTGGGTAACCTTGCTTCTCCCATGCGTGTAACATGACCCCACCATCTAAGCCTGTTCGCCCTGACTGCTACATCTGTAGAGTTCATTCCCAGTTTTTCTTTGATTTCCTCATTGTGGACACCCTCCTGCCATTGTTCCCATCTACTAGTACCTGCAACCATCCTAACTACTTTCATATCCGTAACCTCAACCTTGTTGATAAGGTAACCTGAATCCACCCAGCTTTCGCTCCCATACAACAAAGTCGGTCGAAAGATTGAACGGTGCACAGATAACTTAGTCTTGGTACTGACTTCCTTCTTGCAGAAGAGATTAGATCGTAGCTGCTGGCAACAATCAGAGCCGCCACAGTTGTGCGAAATTTTACTAGTATAAGATCATCAGAATCAGATTTTCCCCCTTTTGTTTTTTGAACGGACAATACACACAGCACCTTCATTGAGTAATAATACGGTGGCACACGATGTGACTCCGGTAAATTTGTTAGAACCACCTTGTCAGAGGTTTGAAAACCATAGAATTAAATGAGTAAAAGATCAGAAAAATTTCAGGAAGAAAATAGTAAACCAGTAAGGGGACAGACAAAAAATTATAGAATGAAAAAAAGAAGTTACAGGAAGAGAACAGAATAGCCCGTAGAAAAGAAATTACCTAACAAAACCTTCAACCAATTCTTTGTTTTGATGCCAGGTTTCGTAACCTGGAAACTGAATGCGAAAACTTGAAAGCAAATCAGCAAAATGACAAGGACGAGTTGTTGGCTAAAATTAACACCATAATGCCGAGTGCAATAGTGACACATGTTAAAGGACAGTGCAAACACCTTGACACCAAATTCAATGAAATTAGCGAACGAATGAAAACCTTAGCACTTAACTGTGGCGAGCAAAAGAAGAGTTAAGTGCAATTAAAGAAAGGATGGACAACTTGACCACAAAACTCGCCAATTCATCAACCAGTGCAGACAGATTCTAATGACCTAACGCTAGTACAATTTTCAGACACAGCAGAATATCAGTCGTTAATAAATTTTAAAAGACCAGAAGAAAATTAATCGGTAAAATAAGCATTGTCGGAACACTATGAATGAAAATGTGCGCATTGAAAGAAAGCAAGCATAACCGCGAAGAAGAAAAAGACGAATTTCGTATTCAGAAAACTTAGGTGATCATACAAATTTATGACGTTTAGGTGATTTTCCACCAGAACAGTACCACGCATCCAGATACGACAATGAATCGCCGATGTGGTGCAATAGAGAATAATCTCGTTCACACAAACACTTTTTGACAGTACGTAAATTCAAAGTTTTGTGGAATTAAAGTATCGAAGCTCACCACCAAGCTTGTACTAGTCAGTTCCTATGTTCTTTATCAGCAAATTGGCCACCTGAACATAAATTAGAATTTATCAGAGGTTATTTAGAAAATGAACCTGCAGCAAGAATGCAGCAGATGTAAAGATGATTTAGAAGAATTTCAAATATTACTTCAGAAATTGGAATTGGACAGTAACAGCAGCTTAACCAAAAACAATAACAATCAACAGAAACTATGATACGCAATATGCTTTTAAACCGCGTGAAAGCAAAAACTATAACATGTACAACCACAGAAACAATAATATATGAGAACGACATCGTTCGTCTGACGTACAATTCTCGCAATTGAGTAATCATTATTGTGAGAGAAGTAATTTCCGGAGCTCTGATAAGAACAAAATAACAGACATCACAGGAATTACGTTAGGGTCTAATGAGAACAGGCGTAATCACAATTCCCATAAGAATCAAACTAATCACAGACAATACTCTTAACTCAGATGGTAGTCATGCAAATTCTCATGGGCACAATTCAGATAGATCAAGTCCGCAAAATATGTGGCACATCAACAATTATTCACATAGCAATCAACACAGTCAAAGCCAGCTCAGCCACAGTAATCAACATCGTAATTCACAGTGGCAAAATTCCGAAAGGGCAAGCACAGCGCGACAGATAGAAATAATTGAAGGCAGATCTCCAAATTCACGAGATAATCAACGACGAGGAAGCAATACAGGCCAATGACTCACGACTCCGGCAGCAAACAATACTGTGGTACACGCAAAACATGCAGCTGCCGAAACTTTGAATTTTGTGCGTTTTGAAGACATTAGAGATATTTTACTGGAAGAGACTGATGACAAACGAAAGTCTGTAGTACATCCAATAATAAACATGTCAGTAAGGATCACTAATACATCCGCTATCCTTGATCCAGGTAGATCTATTTCTGTGGTCAGTGACACTGCATTCCTCAAATGTATGAAAACAGATTGTCGGACTTCACATTTACATAATATTAAAATACAAGGACAGATTTCTAGAAAAAAATTGTTGATGTAAAGTATCAAACCTATTTACACTTTTTGTGTCAAGGCTGTAAGTTTTCGATGAATTTCTTGATTGTACCTTTTCTGAGCACTGAAATAATATTAGGAGTAGGTTTTCTAAACAAATATAAAGCCATTATGAATTTCAGTGACGCTGAAGTACGAATGGAAGCGGAAGGTAAGTCAGTTTTTCAATACTGGATCTCGAAAAAAGAAGAAGAAATTAATTGTTTATGCTTTTTGATAGGTAATGCATCGCAATTTCCATCAGAGTAATTTCGTAATCACACAAATTGCGTATATACTTTACACGATGAAATGGATCAGGAAATCGATATACTTACTCATTCAGGAAAAAGTGGATAGAGTAGAGCAATGTACAGAAAGGATCTTTTTGACATTTTGTGCACACATTCTATTGTTTTTTCACATCTTTTAGGAACTATTAAGGGTTTTCCATATAAATTTCAGGTCAAAGAGCACAATAAGTTTTGCGTTAAACTATACATCATTCCCGCTTGCTACAGAGAAAAAGTGAAGGCAGAAATTCTGTCCATGCTAGAACAAGGAATCATTGCATTCTAAACGGATTAAAACTGTTATTTCAGCAGAAACAGATAGGCCACAATTATCAGAGGTACTTTTTGCTAAATTTCTATTGTGTGCATATTTTATCTTCTGTAGAGCTACATGTAAATTTTTGGCAAATAAGAGTTGCATCTAGATTGTAGAAAATATATTGTTACTTACGTTTTGGTATGTCTACCATTTTCGTAAATTACTTTTTAGCCTGCTTTTTTTAGAGTTTTGAACGTTATTTTACATGGATACTTGAAAAGACGCATAACATCCTAAGTTGACGATATACTTATAGCAGAAGAATCTTAGTCACAGAATAACAGTATTTGGAGAAGCTTATTGCATGTGTTTGAGGATTCGGGTATCACTGTCAACCTAGAAAAATCAGAACTTGGAAAAGCAAGAATAAAATTTCTTGGTCATATAATTTCATCAGGAGGTTTGAACTAGACTCAGAGAAACTTGAAGCAGTCAGGGTAATCCCCCCAACAAAACTCAGATTCGACGTTTCCCTGTTTTATCAAATTTTTATCGCTGTTTTTTAACTATGAAAATTCTTGCCACTTCTAAGTTACGTTAACTTCCTGGAAAAAAACACAATGTGGCAGTGGGATGAACAAGCACAGTTACAGTTCCACAGCTTGAAAGATGCACTTCCTAACACCCCAGAACTTGCTCATCCTGATTTAACACAAGATTTTTGCATACCAATGGACACGTCAAAAATTGAGATTGGCGGTCAGCTAATCCAAGAATTTGAAGAAAATGGTGTAACAGTGCTGATAAGTATAGCCTCTGTCATTCGTGTCTTGGTTAAATCTGAAAGAAATCATTCTGTAACCGAGTTGGAAGCATTGTCAATTACTTGTGCACTTTCTATATTTAGGTTGTTCTTATTGGGAAACATACTAAGGTGTACAATGATCACCGAGCACTCCAATTTTTAATTTCATCTAAACTAAACCATGATAGTTTGAAAATATTGACTTTTTATTTTCACTGTCGTTCACATTCCTGATACTCAAAATGTTGTAGCGGATACTTTATCAGGTGCTCCTATTGAATTTGTGAAGAATACTGATGATAATGCTTTGGATAAAAACTTCAGTTTTTGTATATACGATAGGTGGCCTTTGAAAACTTTATCTCTTCTTCTTTTGAGACATTGCGCATGAACAGGATGAAGACCCTATCTGGAAAGATGTAAAATGTAAATGGTATGAAAAAAAAGCACTGTAACATCACAATTTTATTTGGTACGTAACAATATTCTTTTCAAAAGTCGTACAACCAGTGACTCTTTGGGTTGTGTGCATACCCGATGATTTTGTAAACAAGCTTATTTGGTATACACATCTTAGTTATGCTCACTTTGGTCCGGGACTTCGTACCACTTGTTACTTCAATGATATGCAGAAAAGAATACAGAAATTTTAGCAAAATGCAAATTGTATCAGACAGCTAACCCATCAACAATTACTCATGAGCGCCGTTATTTCCCATAATTCCTTCTAAACTAAAAGAGTTGGCCACAGTACACTTGTTAGGACCTCTTGTCAGATTACTGTGTGCATTCTCACACATTTTTGTTGCTGTTGAATTGACTTCAATATTCGTTTCATTCACTCCTTTTACGTAAAGCTACCGCCAAAACATTATCCAAAGCCATTTTCAATAATTTTGATAAAGTTACTTTCGACAATGGGCTACAATTTCACTCAAAAAATTGATTACCCACTTCACATCACAAAGTTAAACCTGTTTTTATTTCACTCTGTTGGCCCCAATCCAATCCTTCAGAATGCATTATGCGAGAAATTAACAAGATGTGCAGAATATATTGCCATCGTCAAAACTAGACATGGGACAACACATTCCAAGATATTGTGAATGAGTTACCATACGATTCTACATCATTATCTTCGTTACTTGTACTCAAAAATCAACAACCACCAATGTAAAACTATTCATTGCTTTAGCTTAAAGAAATTTCTGGTCAAATTTGCCTCTTACAATTATGTCATTTATTGGGTTTCCTTATAATGCATATTCTCTGTATAAATTATTAGTACAGGAGGTTGTGTCATTAGTATAATAATAATATGTGTAGTACATAGTGATCTCTCATAAGTCATGAAAGATGTGTAAGGAGGAAGCAAAGAGAAAAAGGTTAAAAAGGATGTTGTACAACATATACACTCCTGGAAATTGAAATAAGAACACCGTGAATTCATTGTCCCAGGAAGGGGAAACTTTATTGACACATTCCTGGGGTCAGATACATCACATGATCACACTGACAGAACCACAGGCACATAGACACAGGCAACAGAGCATGCACAATGTCGGCACTAGTACAGTGTATATCCACCTTTCGCAGCAATGCAGGTTGCTATTCTCCCATGGAGACGATCGTAGAGATGCTGGATGTAGTCCTGTGGAACGGCTTGCCATGCCATTTCCACCTGGCGCCTCAGTTGGACCAGCGTTCGTGCTGGACGTGCAGACCGCGTGAGACGACGCTTCATCCAGTCCCAAACATGCTCAATGGTGGACAGATTCGGAGATCTTGCTGGCCAGGGTTGTTGACTTACACCTTCTAGAGCACGTTGGGTGGCACGGGATACATGCGGACGTGCATTGTCCTGTTGGAACAGCAAGTTCCCTTGCCGGTCTAGGAATGGTAGAACGATGGGTTCGATGACGGTTTGGATGTACCGTGCACTATTCAGTGTCCCCTCGACGATCACCAGTGGTGTACGGCCAGTGTAGGAGATCGCTCCCCACACCATGATGCCGGGTGTTGTCCCTGTGTGTCTCGGTCGTATGCAGTCCTGATTGTGGCGCTCACCTGCACGGCGCCAAACACGCATACGACCATCATTGGCACCAAGGCAGAAGCGACTCTCATCGCTGAAGACGACACGTCTCCATTCGTCCCTCCATTCACGCCTGTCGCGACACCACTGGAGGCGGGCTGCACGATGTTGGGGCGTGAGCGGAAGACGGCCTAACGGTGTGCGGGACCGTAGCCCAGCTTCATGGAGACGGTTGCGAATGGTCCTCGCCGATACCCCAGGAGCAACAGTGTCCCTAATTTGCTGGGAAGTGGCGGTGCGGTCCCCTACGGCACTGCGTAGGATCCTACGGTCTTGGCGTGCATCCGTGCGTCGCTGCGGTCCGGTCCCAGGTCGACGGGCACGTGCACCTTCCGCCGACCACTGGCGACAACATCGATGTACTGTGGAGACCTCACGCCCCACGTGTTGAGCAATTCGGCGGTACGTCCACCCGGCCTCCCGCATGCCCACTATACGCCCTCGCTCAAAGTCCGTCAACTGCACATACGGTTCACGTCCACGCTGTCGCGGCATGCTACCAGTGTTAAAGACTGCGATGGAGCTCCGTATGTCACGGCAAACTGGCTGACACTGACGGCGGCGGTGCACAAATTCTGCGCAGCTAGCGCCATTCGACGGCCAACACCGCGGTTCCTGGTGTGTCCGCTGTGCCGTGCGTGTGATCATTGCTTGTACAGCCCTCTCGCAGTGTCCGGAGCAAGTATGGTGGGTCTGACACACTGGTGTCAATGTATTCTTTTTTCCATTTCCAGGAGTGTACATGAGCAAAGAAATGGCTACAAAGATAAACTTGAGATGAAATGATTCGGTAAAGTAAATGTCAAACATGTTTAGGTAGGGCAAATACGAGGAATAGTTGGGTCAGCCAAAGATGACAGGTGGATAGGTAGGGCTATGGAGCTAAATAATGTGAACTTATAAGAATGTATGAAGTATATGACAGAAAGAAGCAAAGAGATAAAGTAAACAATTGTATTTACTGGAAGTTTGATGAAATTATGGGTGACATGATTAATAGGTGCACAAACTAAAGGATGAAATATAACTAGGGAGCATGGTAATTACTGACCATATTAGGTATAATAATAGACTGAGGTTTGAGTGACTGCTTAAGATATTCTTTGATATGAACCTTGGTTACTGCCTAATCCATGTTTTTCCTCAATATACATTTGTGTTCTCCTTATCTGTGTGTGTGAGACCACTATCCTCATGTGTTCATTTCTTGCGTATGATCACTATTCTTATGTGTCCCTTTCCACCTTACTCCCTATACTTTTGTGTATTTTACATTTTGTCATACATGTTTATTTGAACAGATTTAAAATTTCCTGTAATATATAGTAATTGTTTCTTAACATGCCTATTATTGTACACTGTTTCACATGATTTAGTTGTCTGCAGTTCCTGTAATTCGTTATTGTAAAACCATGATACTACAGGGTGACACACGGGAGACGGACGGATTTTAATGAAATAATACTCAGCCAACTTTAAAATTAATGCATGTTTATTTATACAAAATCAAAACTCATTATTTGCCATTTTGATTAACAAAGTTATTTGTGAAAAATAATGTCGTCAAGGTGATGTACATAATTTCGAATGAGAAATGCGGTGCCAGCTGCCAGTCTGTCAACAGGACCTCACATCGTTCAAACATGCAGCTTGTACCATGGTGATGCGGAACAGACGACTGGGAATGGGAGTTATCAATCGTTCGCTAGGCGCATGGTTCCGATTAAGTTAGATTTCGGAATCTTGATGGTTTTTCTTAGGCTTCCTCGGCTCATTAGCCCCTCAGTTAGACATCATAGTTGCTTCCAACATCCCACGTCTTATGGCAATGTCGAAGAACTCACTGTCCAGATACTGCAATCGTTTCTTTTCCAGTGATGTATAAGAAAATGTTTATTATTTCCTTCCTTATTACCTGCGGCCTTCGCCTGGTGAATCAAGTATTAGTTGAAATTGCCCATTATCTGTAAAGATTAGTTATTTCACTGGCTCTGTACGTCATTTCTTTGTCTATCATTTCCTTAGTCTAAAAATTTGTGTTGTGTATTTTACCATTGAGTATTTGTAGTAAACCGGGGTCGAGCTGGACCAATACTTTATTTCAATAGACAGATGAACCCCCTTCTATTGAGTTTATTAATGCTTTTTGAAAAAAACGAACATTCTGGACTTGTCTGTCAGAGCTACCCTTCCCATCACGTTATCCTGTTGCGTGACAGTTTCGATTACCACTTCTGAGTTCGAGAGCGAGCGATGTGCTTCTCGGCAGGTCCATCCTTATAGCTGCTAGAAGGCATGTCCAGCTCAGTTGTTATCTTTCACCATTATTCTCCCACAAGGGCAAGATTTCAGCCTCCCTTCAACAGCCATCCAATTAATCCTGTTGCCATATTCAGTACCTTCCGATACACATGATTCAAGGAGTTGTAGAAGTATGGGTCACTAGAATCGCTGCATCCCGTGATCTCTCATCTGGCACCAGTCTGACCGCTTCAAACAGAAGCGAGACTCACTGACACAGAACGCCACTGTACATCCCTGGCTACATCATACCGGTCTCTGTTGTCAGTGGTGTGGTGTCAGTGTTAGACGCTGCATGACAATTCCAGATCGCAATCCAGCTTCTATTTATCTGGTAATTAATTGAAACCCTCAACTGCCGACAGGTGTTGATATACCTCGATGCGGACAGCAGAAAATGTGTGCCCCGACCGGGACTCGAACCCGGGATCTCCTGCTTACATGGCAGACGCTCTGTCCATCTGAGTCACTGCGGACACAAATGAAGAGCGCGACTGCAGGGACTTATCCCTTGCACGATTCCCGTGAGAACCACATTCCCAACTGTCCACAATCTACACGCGTAATGTTCCTAATAGATATTTACCCATCGACTCATTACTCGCGCCAACTAAGGTGACGATTCCCGTAAGAGTTCAGGCAACCTGTGCGCATTCGCACAGACGAAGGTCAATGGCCAGGTAGCCTATAACTACATATGAAGATAGTGACTGTTCTTGAAAGAACAGATACCATTGATGACCGCGCAGCTTCTCTAGAATAAATGGTAATTAACTGAAACCCTCAGCTGCCGACAGGTGTCGTTGATATATTTATCTGTTCCTGACTGGCTGTGGTGACGCTTTTCCTTTTCAGCTGTTGGCATCTGTCTGCACCCCAAAGCCACTAGAACACTCCTACGATCTTATCGTGATGTAGTCCTTCTGGAAGGACTTGTGCCTGCTATTTTTGCCACACTGCTGTCCTGAGTCCATCTCACCACCTCGAGTTCTGCAGCCATTGCACACCGTGAACATGCCAGGCACATCATTGTCTTCTTCTTCGTAGCACTAGCCACACCGACACCATTTGTTTTTTACCCTTTGACTGAAGAGCAGCAATGTAAATTCTGCCATCTCTACCCACAGCCTCATCTGATGTGGCGGAGGATATAATGATCAAAAAAGCACTCCGTCTTCAGGTCACAAGTGACCCATCGGGACCATCCGACCGTCGTGTCATCCTCAGTTGAGGATGCGGATAGGAGGGGCATGTGGTCAGCACACCGCTCTCCCGGTCGTTACGATGGTTTTCTTTGACCGGAGCCGCTCAATAAAGGTAAAAAAAAAGGTCAAGCTCTTTGGGGGATCTGGTGTATCTAAGTTTCTTCTGTCTTCTGGACTCGCATTCTGCAGGAGTGGGATTTCAGACTTCACGTCTTGTTTTCCTGAACCACTTCATCAAGTATAATTTTGCTGTAATTCGCTAAACAAGCCATGTTTTATCCTTTTCCTTCTTATCCAAATGACCATTTCCCTGTCTTTGATGTTCTTGATGACGACCATGTGTTAACTCCAATATAATTCCTTCTTCTTGAAACTCATTGCTGAAGTTGAGTCCTCTTCACACCTAAAAGTTTTTAAGAAGAACGAAAGAGGTGCTATGAGAAAAACTGGAAACACTCTCTCTTTGCCGGGAACGAAACATATTCTCCTAGGAACAGTTTCACTTCGCTGAAAGGTACTAGCAAACTCCAGGGAAAATAAAGCTACCAGCTAAAAGTTGTGGTGTCACCGCCAGACACCACACTTGCTAGGTGGTAGCTTTAAATCGGCCGCGGTCCATTAGTACATGTCGGACCCGCGTGTCGCCACTGTCAGTAATTGCAGACCGAGCGCCACCACACGGCAGGTCTAGAGAGACGTACTAGCACTCGCCCCAGTTGTACGGACGACTTTGCTAGCGACTACACTGACGAAGCCTTTCTCTCATCTGCCGAGAGACAGTTAGAATAGCCTTCAGCTAAGTCCATGGCTACGACCTAGCAAGGCGCCATCAACCATTTATAGAGAGAGTCTCACTTGTATCATCAAGAATGCTGTATACAAATGATAGATTTAAGTTAAGTATTCCAGTAGCTACGTACTTTTCTTTATAGCATTCATTACGTATCCTGTTTCAGACCTAAGCAAGCCGGCGTGATTTGACGCGTGCATTTCGGCCTCCTTCTCTAAAAACAGTGTCGGCACGTCTGCCGACACTTCAAAAGTAACATTCTTGGATCAACAGTGAGAATGATGATGAGGTCCCGTACTCCGAGGAGCGTAGGGGACGATGCGGGAGGCCCGCACCCCGACTAGGCAAGGTCCTAGCGGAGGTGGTTTGCCATTGCCTTCCTCCGACCGTAATGGGGATGAATGATGATGATGGAGACGACAGGACACCCAGTCATATCGAGGCAGGGAAAATCCCCGGCCCCGCCGGGAACTGAACCCGGGACCTCGTCCGCGGGAAGCGAGAACGCTACCGCAAGACCACGGAAAAAAAAGAAAGAATGTGGCTGAGCTTATCTTCCTAGTACTTTGGTACTTCTTCGGGATATATTGCGAAAGCTTTGCGGACTCCATAGTGTTTCTTTAATTTCGATGTTCCCGGCTTACTGGATATGGGAGTAATGTGATTTGACTGACAGTGCATCCAGTCTAAATATTCCAGAAACAATCCTAAGAGAATTTTATGTTTCTACAAAGAAAGAAACGCTACCTTCGAATCTTACGTGCTTCCGATAGCATTCCGTAGCATTCAGATCGGGAACCGGGGCAGGCTAGTCGTTCCGGAAATGTAGTTGTTCACAAACCATTGCCTCATTGATGCTGCTTTATGACAAGTTGCATTTTCATGCTGATACAATCATCGTCTGCGCACTGTTCCTCCGCATTTAGCGTTTCCTGTAGCGCAATATGGGGACCATCTCCTAATTATGAAAGCCAAGACTATACCGTAACATAACCTTCCTACTTCACTACTGGAACGGCACATCATGGCAGGTAACGTTCTCCCGGATTTCTACAAACCCAAACCCTTCCATCGAACTCATACAGTGTAAAACGTGATTCGTCCACTGTATCCCGTATACAAGTTAGTTTTAACGAGAGATTCGATTTATCGAAGTTCAAATTAGCAAGAGTCGACTGTAATCCCAAGTAAATCAGCTTATTTCGCTGAAAACAATATGACGCAACGAAATTATTTTTCAGGTTTCATTTCTTTCCGAATCTGTTAGCAAAACTGAAAACAGATATCACTGGTCTGTTCGCGTGCTCTTCTTTAGTACGCAGTATTCGGGTAGTCCTGTTGATGTAATATTTTGCCACTAGATGGCACTGGCGGTGCCATCGTTTCCGAACACAGACAGAGCACAATTGTGTGGAACCCGCAGTTGATTTTGCTTGTCTCTCGTGCCGGTGATAAGTGTTGGGCCCTCAGATGAAGAGGCAACCGTTGAGCAAGTAGCGTGCCATTTCAGCTTCGTCCCACATACCCGCCGGCTACCGGCCACACGATCGGCTATTCAAGGACGGCTTGCGAGACCCAAACGGGAGCTGCGTGAACAACACAGGGTCCGGCCCAGTCAAGGTTCTCCGTGGTCTGTGGTTCTTACGGCGATGCTTATTTTCAGCTCGACCTAACCAAGCATTCACCAGGCCTATTCAGGTGTCTCCCGCTAGATAAGTAGCTTGCGTGATGCATCCTGATCAAATCCGCGCACTAGGGATGGGAAAAACCGCCCGGTGACAACCGATACGGTATTTTAGTTCTGAATAACCGGTATTTTTCGGTATTTGTTTGGTCTCGGTTACAACTAATAACCAGAAAGAAACCGAAAATTTTATTTGTTAAATAAACCTTTTTAAAAAAAACGAGTAATTTTTATTCGTAAAAATTTCCAATGTGTTATAAAAAATGAGAAAAGCGATGAGTGCCATTTTAATAACAATCCCCACAGAAACGAGCAACAAACACGTAGCTTAAGTATTGGTAGAGCATTGCTGAGGCAATAAAGAACCTGTTACCACGCGATGCGTCCCATAGGATGGTAGCATGTACATGGCGTGAGAGACTTTCTCCATCCAGTCTATTTGGCAGTTTCACGCTGTCATCGTCAGACATTAGTTGTGTTACAGAATGGCACGACCCCTACCCTGGAAGTATTTTACGAAATGCAGTACCTATGAAGTACAACGCTCCGCCTTCAATACATTAACTACGCGAGATACCACAGCAAACTTGCAACATCATATAAACAAAACTTTAACTTAACAGTTTATTTACAAAAAAATCAAATGGCTCTGAGCACTATGGGACTTAACATCTGAGGTCATCAGTCCCCCGTATAATTTAGAACTAATTAAACCTTACTAAACTATGGACATCACGCACATCCATGACCGAGGCAGGATTCGAACCTGCGACCGTAGCGGTCGCGTGGTTCCAGACTGAAGCGCCTAGAACCGCTCGGCCGCAACGGCCCGCCTTTATTTATAGGTTACAATAAAAATTGAAAGTAGGTGATCTGTTGCACGTCTCTACGGAATATACTTTTATCTGCTTGTAGCCAACGGACAAATTGATAGTTCGATTTCTACGCTTAGTACAGCTGTACTGGCCATTAAAATTGCTACACCACGAAGATGACGTGCTACAAACGCGAAATTTAACCGACAGGAAGAAGATGCTGTGATATGTAAATGATTAGCTTTCCAGGGCATTCACACAAGGTTGGCGCCGGTGGCGACACCTACAATGTGCTGACATGAGGAAAGTTTCCAACCGATTTCTCATACACAAATAGCAGTTGACCGGCGTTGCCTGGTGAAACGTTGTTGTGATGCCTCGTGTAAGGAGGAAAATGCGTACCATCACGTTTCCGACTTTGATAAAAGTCGGATTGTAGCCTATCGCGATTGCGGTTTATCGTATCGCGACATTGCTGCTCGCGTTGGTCGAGATCCAATGACTGCTAGCAGAATATGGAATCGGTGAGTTCAGGAGGGTAATACGGAACGCCGTGCTGGATCCCAACGGCCTCGTATCACTAGCAGTCGAGATGACAGGCATCTTATCCGCATGGCTGTAACGGATCGTGCAGCCACGTCTCGATCCCCGAGTCAGCAGATGGGGACGTTTGCAAGACAACAACCATCTGCACGAACAGTTCGACGACGTTTGCAGCAGCATGGACTATCAACTCGGAGACCATGGCTGCGGTTACCCTTGGCGCTGCATCACAGACAGGAGCGCTTGCGAACCTGGGTGCACGAGTGGCAAAACGTCATTTTTTCGTATGAATCCAGGTTCTGTTTACAGCATCATGATGGTCGCATCCGTGTTTGGTGACATCGCGATGAACGCACATTGGAAGCGTGTATTCAGTCATCTCCACACCGGCGTATCACCCGGCGTGATGGCATTGGGTGCCATTGGTTATACGTGTCGGTCACCTCTTGTTCGCATTGACGGCACTTTGATCTGTGGACGTTACATTTCAGATGTGTTACGACCCGTGGCTCTACTCTTCATTCGATCCCTGCGAAACTCTACATTTCAGAAGGATAATGCACGACCGCATGTTGCAGGTCCTGTACGGGCCTTTGTGGATACAGAAAATGTTCGACTGCTGCCCTGGCCAGCACATTCTCCAGATCTCTCACCAATTGAAAACGTCTGGTCAATGGTGGCAGAGCAACTGGCTCGTCACAATACGCCAGTCACTACCCTTGATGAACTGTGGTATCGTGTTGAAGCTGCATGGGCAGCTGTACCTGTACACGCCATCCAAGCTCTGTTTGACTCAATGCCCAGGCGTATCAAGGTCGTTGATACGGCCAGAGATGGTTGGTCTGGGTACTGATTTCAAAGGCTCTATGGACCCAAATTGCGTGAAAATGTAATCACATGTCAGTTCTAGTATGATATATTTGTCCAATGAATACCCGTTTATCATCTGTATTTCTTCTTGGTGTAGCAATTTTAATGGCCAGTAGTGTAAAATATGTACTATTCGGTACCAGCCAACTCTGCTCACAGGTGTTTTGGATGGCTGTTTTGTTCATGTCTCTTTTTTCATCCAAGAGGTTTTTTTCGCTGGCTTCTTGGCGCCGCCGTCGTGTAGAAGAACAACTTAACTTACATTGACTAATACAGCCAACTTCATTGGATACCGAATAAAATGTTCTTAATGACACTGCAAATATTCCATTTCTTGTCTTTCTATTCAAGCGGAGATGGGTTGCAGTAAAAATTTCTGTCTATAATAAACATAAAAAAATACAACGAAGCAAAGTGGATTTCTAGTATGGCAGTTAACTATGTAAAAAATAGTGACCCCATAACATTTGGTGTAAAGATTTTTTTCTTGTTCAGATAATGCCGTTTCTACCATTAGTCAAGACTAAACGGCCACCTACGGCGGCAAAGGGCGGAAAAAATTAATTTCAAATCAAATAGCGAAAAAATTGAGCAAATGAGGAGAAAAAAAAATGAAAGAGAAAAATTTAAAACACCGAAATATTTTGAAAAGCATACGTACCAGTTACTAATAAGCTTTTACTTACTTTGACGAAAGTGGCTGCTGAGAAAGATGAGATTTATTCCCCATTTAAAAATATTACATTTAGAACAGAAACGAAATTACACCATGATTTTCCAGATGCATTAGTCTGATGTTCCAGGATGTCTGCCGTCAGTAAAGCATGATTTCTAAATTCAAGGAAAAATTCATTTGATGACCTCAGAAGTTAAGTCGCATAGTGCTCAGAGCCATATTGAGAAGACAGGTGGTAGTAAAAAAGAGGGGGCGTTGTTTTTCAATTTTCAGTTCCCGCTGAGGGCGGCAAAACACTTGGGAACGGCCCTGTGTCCAGATGACAGTTAGATACGAAAGAACTCATATTCTGGCGGGTGCCACTTTGGCACAAATTTTTATGTCATATATTTTGTCTTATTACACAATACATGGTGAGGAGAATTTTGCTGAAGATATTGTAATATGTCGAAAACTACGCATTAGATTAAGGAAAGGGAGTCATAAAATGTGTTAAACTCACAGCGTAAAAGAGAACGATGCAAAAGATAATGAAAGATGGGTATCAACTTTTTTCACTTCTGTGTAACGAGAGACTATGTGAATTGTTTTCAACCAAAAGCGAAATCTCCTCTAATTTAAAGTTATTTACACCAACAGATGAAGTCCCGCAAAACCACATAAAAATGCTCACTTGTAAGTCATTTACTGGAAATCAGCAGAACAACTATCGCATCCTATGTTATGTCTCAGTGACTATGATTGGAAAGTGGAAAATGACTCATGCATACCCTTAACTGGAATGAGTTCTGCAGGCCTTCCCGAATTGATGGATTTAGTAGCATGTGGATGTATGTCATGCGAGCGAAGTAACTGAGGTTGCAAATCTTATAATTTACCTTGCACAACATACCGTAGACGTGCGTCGTCAGAGAGATCTACGAATATTTTCACAGCCATCAGAAGTAGCATGGGCTGCATCGGCAGTGATGAAAATGATGTAGAAGATGATACTGACAATTTGCGTTTAATACATCAGAGGAAAATTTCGGCTATACTATAATCTAATGTGCAAATAAACGCAATATAGAACAAAGCACAGTGAAGGCAGTATTTTAACTTAATATTCTATCTTCGTCGACAAAGTTTTCTTGCGTCAGACAAATAACATCACTGTAATTTTCTGATGTACAAAAACGAAATGTAGTTGTAAATGTAAAACTGCAAACACAAAAAATCTTCAAAGCTTACAATTTTTTTACTGATAGATAATTATTTTTCTGTATACTTTTGAACCTTACAAAATCTTGAATAAAATTACGTCATAAAAAATTTCTCAAGGATGCCAAAGTGGCACCCATCAAAATTAGCGTCCCTGAGTATCCGATTATATTTATTTATTTACATTTTATGGCCTTCATTGGACCACTCTAGCCAACTTTATACAAAGAATTTTTCAGTTTCCTGTCAGCCCAGTACTTCTTCATTCTCTCGGGTCTCATCCTTCTTTCTTCATCGGAAATCATCCTTCCTATTGTCTGTTTGTTGATTCTCGTTTGCAGTCTGGTTTGTTTGTCTGTGAGTTTCCTGATTTTGTCCGTTTTGTTCTTAGGTCTTCCAATGTAATTTGTAGTTCATCCATATCTTTGTTGATTCCCTTAATCCATCTAATGTTGCACTTAACTATTCCACAATTTTTCTATTATTCTCCTGATGCAATTCTCTGGTGTTCTGATTAGATGTCCGAAAAATGAAATGCGTTTCTTCCTGATTGTACTCATTACCGGTTCTATTTCCTTGTAGACTTTTCATTTGTAGCTACTATCCCCGTGTCCATCTTTTCTGGAACGATTTGTTGATGCACGTTCTGATGATTCTTCTCTCTATTTTGAATATTTTGTCTATTTGTGCAATGTTAGTTGCTTTGAAGATGGTTTCGCTTGCATATGTTATTTCTGGTTGAGTGGCTGTTTCGTAGTGTGTTAATTTTGTTGCTTTTGATGGGTTCTTTTTGTTGTAGGTGTTATTGGTGATATATTGTGCCCTAGTCAATTTGTTTATTCTGTTATGCCATGCTGGCTTTTCATTGAGGTTATATGTTATGATTTCTCCCAGATATTCAAATTTATCTACAATTTTCATTTCTTGGTTTCCTATGGCTATTTTGTTTATGAGTGGTGGGTCAGTTAACATGATGACTGTTTTTTCAAAGGATATTCCAAGACCAATTTTCTATGCTATTTCCTGTAGTGAGATAACTTGTTGTTTGGTTTCCTGAATACTGTTGGACAAGAGAGCAAGGTCATCAGCAAATCCTACACAATTTAAACTTATGTTGTCTTTGGGTCTTCCAATTTGGATGTTCTTTGGGTTAATCTTGTACCATTCCCTCATCATGTATTCTAAAGCACAGTTGAACAGCAGGGGTGCCAAGCGATCTCCTTGTCTTAAACATGTTTTTATGATGAATGGCTCAGGGAGTTCCCCCCTGAACTTGACTTTTGATCCAGTGTTGGTTATTGTTCTATCAATTTGATTAATTTTGTATGGAGCCCGAAATTTCTTAAGATTTTTAACATTGAAGGTCTATGGACACAGTCATATGCTTTTTTTTAAAGTCCGTGAAGATTATTACAAGAGTTTTATTTCGTTTCTTGTAATATACTATGGCTAATTTTAAAGTGATGACTTGTTCTGCAAGCTTCTCCAAGGTCTGAAGCCTCCTTGGTATTCACCTAAATCTCCCTGTATATAAAAAAGAAGAAAAAACTTTAGACTACATATTACGGTTCATGTCTGAAACTGTTCGACTGTTTAACTTACAAGGAAAGTGCGTGACCCCGAACACTCAGAACCGCCCGAAAATACACTTAGAATATAAATCGTTGTTATGAGCCATTCGAATGCAAAAGAGACATTTGAGTGATCACCTTTCCAAGGTCTAAGGCAGGAACTTTGGTAACGAGAAGAAATAAGACATCGATACAATAGAACCGAAAACACACATACTTCAGTATCGTTACTTATTGCTGTATTTCTCTCAGGTAAAAGTAATTACGCTCTCTCAACAACAAACTTTTTTTACTGATCTGACACTCCCTGTTTCACATCTATTCGGTCTTCAATGCGCAGATGTGTAATTTCAATCAAGTGGTCAAAGGAAAGTGGAACAGAACAATATGCACATCTGACAAACACCATTTTTCACGTTCTTCATTGAAGCAGTCTAGTATCAAAGACCACGGTAATTACTTTTCCAAACGATGGTTGGATATTGTAACATAGGCTTGTTCTTCGGTGCAGAGAGTCAAATGTATGTCACAGGGTGAAATCTGATAATGAAATGACGATAGTGTGTAATTTTGCTTGTGGTAAGGACTGAATATCTGTCCTACAATATCAGGCCAGCAGACAACTTTGTTGTTCGGATAGCGTAATTAGGTCAAGCTGACGGAACTGTAGCTCTGAGTCACAACACTGAAATGCGTATGTTTTTTGTCCCGTTATATAAATACTTTGTTCTTCGCGTCACCGGAATTATTTTTTTAGACCTTGAGTGGGTGCTCACTGAAATACACTCCTGGAAATTGAAATAAGAACACCGTGAAATCATTGTCCCAGGAAGGGGAAACTTTATTGACACATTCCTGGGGTCAGATACATCACATGATCACACTGACAGAACCACAGGCACATAGACACAGGCAACAGAGCATGCACAATGTCGGCACTAGTACAGTGTATATCCACCTTTCGCAGCAATGCAGGCTGCTATTCTCCCATGGAGACGATCGTAGAGATGCTGGATGTAGTCCTGTGGAACGGCTTGCCATGCCATTTCCACCTGGCGCCTCAGTTGGACCAGCGTTCGTGCTGGACGTGCAGACCGCGTGAGACGACGCATCATCCAGTCCCAAACATGCTCAATGGGGGACAGATCCGGACATCTTGCTGGCCAGGGTAGTTGACTTACACCTTCTAGAGCACGTTGGGTGGCACGGGATACATGCGGACGTGCATTGTCCTGTTGGAACAGCAAGTTCCCTTGCCGGTCTAGGAATGGTAGAACGATGGGTTCGATGACGGTTTGGATGTACCGTGCACTATTCAGTGTCCCCTCGACGATCACCAGTGGTGTACGGCCAGTGTAGGAGATCGCTCCCCACACCATGATGCCGGGCGTGGCCCTGTGTGCCTCGGTCGTATGCAGTCCTGATTGTGGCGCTCACCTGCACGGCGCCAAACACGCATACGACCATCATTGGCACCAAGGCAGAAGCGACTCTCATCGCTGAAGACGACACGTCTCCATTCGTCCCTCCATTCACGCCTGTCGCGACACCACTGGAGGCGGGCTGCACGATGTTGGGGCGTGAGCGGAAGACGGCCTAACGGTGTGCGGGACCGTAGCCCAGCTTCATGGAGACGGTTGCGAATGGTCCTCGCCGATACCCCAGGAGCAACAGTGTCCCTAATTTGCTGGGAAGTGGCGGTGCGGTCCCCTACGGCACTGCGTAGGATTCTACGGTCTTGGCGTGCATCCGTGCGTCGCTGCGGTCCGGTCCAAGGTCGACGGGCACGTGCACCTTCCACCGACCACTGGCGACAACATCGATGTACTATGGAGACCTCACGCCCCACGTGTTGAGCAATTCGGCGGTACGTCCACCCGGCCTCCCGCATGCCCACTATACGCCCTCGCTCAAAGTCCGTCAACTGCACATACGATTCACGTCCACGCTGTCGCGGCATGCTACCAGTGTTAAAGACTGCGATGGAGCTCCGTATGCCACGGCAAACTGGCTGACACTGACGGCGGCGGTGCACAAATGCTGCGCAGCTAGCGCCATTCGACGGCCAACACCGCGGTTCCTGGTGTGTCCGCTGTGCCGTGCGTGTGATCATTGCTTGTACAGCCCTCTCGCAGTGTCCGGAGCAAGTATGGTGGGTTTGACACACCGGTGTCAATGTGTTCTTTTTTCCATTTCCAGGAGTGTATATCTCGCGGTAAGACGCGCAGTGTTGCAGGAGAATGACTCATATCAATGCTTTTGTGATGAGCGACTTATGTTCTAAGCACATTTTCGTGCTTTTCTGAGCCCTCTAGGTCACTCACTTCCCCTGTTGGTTTTTTTACCTGATGCTTTCACTGAATTGCTCCCAAGTCTAATTTTACGATTTGAATGTGTCACGACCTATACCAACAGTGGGCTTTTATTTTGTTTTTGAAGGACCTGACAAGGATACAGAGGTAGACAAGTGTCAGCGTGCTGTTCGGCCGGGTCATGGTAAACCCACTTGTCCAGCTCAATGATGTAACTGGCCAGCATGTTGCCGTATTTTTCACAAATAAATAGCACAATAATTGCAAAACTGGTTCGTTGCATATCATAGATATAGCAGTGGGTGGGCCAAAAGTCACGAAAGGGTTACACCTGTGACTAACTTTGTTTATTTATTCTTTTCTCCTTTTTTTCTTTGGGATTCTGACAGAGGAAGTATGAGAGATTTCCCGCTGAAAAATTCAGCACCATTCAATGAAACAAAATTGTGGACCTTCCCTTTGAAAACCAGATTGTTCTCACACATCGAGAATGTCGCCAACACTTCAACTGCGGGAGTGGACCATCGGAATCCATGATCCGTCGCTTGATTCAACGTTTCAGAGGACGAGATTCGATGATCGATTTAGCACGACGTGTAAGACAAAGATCGGCCGGTTCAGAGGACAACATTCGAGGAGTGCAAGACAGTGTTGAAGAGAACGCAGGAACTTCGACGCGAAGGCGTTCTGGCTAACTAGGATTGGCAAGCAGTCATTTCGGCGAATTCTAAAACTCGTTGAGAGTCCTTACAAAATCCAGATGATGCAACAGTTAAAAAGCACTGCGTCAGTAGGCCACATGTGGCCCACGGGGACCATCCGACCGCCGTGTCATCCTCAATGAGGATGCGGATAGGAGGGGCGTGTGGTCAGCACACCGTTCTCCCGGTCGTTATGATGGTTTTCTGTGACCGGAGCCGCTACTATTGGGTCGAGTAGTTCCTCAATTGGCATCACGAAGCTGAGTGCACCGCGAAAAATGGCAACAGCGCATGGCGGCCCGGATGGTCACCCATCCAAGTGCCGGCCACGCTAAACTTCAGTGATCTGGTGGGTGCCGGTGCATCCACTGCGGCAAGGCCGTTGCCCCAACAGTTAACACACACAGATTATCGTCAAAGATTTGTATTGCAGTTCGAATATAGGAGTTGATCTCAGGGAACAATGATTTCATCCACAGGTTGCTGACGAGTGACGAAGTGCATTTTTCACTTACTGAGTTTGTTAACAGACGAAATTGTCGGCTTTGGGGCAGTAAAAACCCATATGCCATGCAAGAGCGGAAACTGCATCCTGTAAAATTCACTGTGTAGTGTATCATGACGTCAGAAACGATCTCTGGGCCATACGTCCTTGAAGATGATAAAGCTAATGCATTGACGGTGCATAGTGATCGATAACGAAACACGATTACGACTATTGCAGGTTCTGAGCTTGTGAAATAAGATGGGCCGCAGCACACACGGCAAGGACCTCAGCTGGGCTTCTGATGACCATTTTCGGCTATCGGATCCTCTCGGGAAACAATGAGACAAACTGGCCCTCCCGTTCGCTTGACCTCTCTCCGTTTGCACCACAAGTGTTGACCTCTTCATGAATCATGTGTTACACATGGCCGGTACCTATCAGGCCCTGAGATATGCCATACGTAAGTGTAATCAATTACCCACCGTTGATCTTTAAGTCTGAGAAATACCATGAAAGCTGATAACAAATAAAGAAACTTATTCATAGTTATAACCTCTTCGCGACGTTTGGCCGATGTTCTTGCTCAATCCGAGTTTGAGTGCTGTTTTTGATGGCCTCGTCATCTACTGGACGTTAAGCCCTAATCTCCTTTTCTTATTTCTTTGTGTCTCTTATATTTTGTGAGGTTCCGACACCGACCTCCAACAGTTCATGTTTTAAAGAAATGTGCAGTAGCGCATGGTGTGATTCGGTGGTTGAGTTGGTAAGTGACGGACGTCGGCACTTGATCCCCAACGTATACAAAGGCCAGGCATGACAAAACTATACCACCTGCTATTCAAGATACATCGGACAGGCGAAATAACCACAGTCTTAAAGAAGACCGCAACATTCCCCATTCCAAAGAAGGGGGGTGTTGACAGATATGAATACTATCGAACTATCAATTTAATAAGTTATAGTTGCAAAATTGTGGCACGAATTATTCACAAGAGAATGTAAAAAATGGTAGAAACCGACCTCAGGGAAGTTCAGTTGGGTTCCAGAGAAATTTAGGAACATGCGAGGCAATACTCATCCTGCGACTTATCTTAAAGTATAGGTTGAGGAAAGGGAAACATACGTTTATAGCGTTAGTAGATTTTTTGCATTTTTGTATCCATAAAAGTGTTTAGAATCCACCCCTTAAACAGTTTTGCCGAATACGGAACGGATTTGTTTCTTATTCGCGGATGAACAAAAAAAGGCACCTGCCTGAAATCGGCCTTTTTCACGCACCAGTTTTTTTCTTTCGGAGGACGAGTTATTGTACCGGTGCTTGGGAGGAAACACACAAAATTCAAATGAAAGTTTGAACGCGTGTGTTTGGAAGTTAGCTCCCAAGCATTTGCACTCTGGTGCGAAGACTGTGGAGATTGCGACTTTCCTGGCATTGAGCAGCTTCAACGAATGGTATTCAGAAATTCTGAAGACCATGACAACGATGGACGTCACCCTGGGACTCTATTCGACGCAGTTCGCCACGCATTCGGACGACTACCGGATTCAAGCGGCCGAAAACCGTTTGTCACAGCCCGTACGAGCGGCTCTGGAGCAGCGCAGGATGCCCCAGATCGAGCAAAGCGCCCTCTATGAGGAAGAGGAAGAACTAGTTTATGGCACCGGAATAGCAGATTGAACGTACATTGCATAATATTGCGTTTATATGTAGTTAAAACTTCAAACGCGTTTTTCTCGAAATGACGTTTTCTTTATCGCGCGGTTTGGTAACTTCAAATCTACTGAACCGATTGGCATGATTCTTTGTTTCCAACGAAGCTAACTAAATTGTCTAGGAGTTGTACCACTTTTATTCCGATCCATCAAATAAAAATATATGTACTTGGCCGACGAAGTCGAAAAATCGATGAAAAAAAAAACCCTAGGTTTTTTTCAATGGCCGCTCTTTTGTTTCCTATGGTCCAAATAACTGAAGCGAGGTACAAATCCTAAAGAATTTATATACTTCGCTAAAGTCAACTCAATTTTGATTTCAGACGAACTGGCTGATCTGTGACGTGCCGCGTGTGGTCTGCATCGAAATTTTACTTCGTCCCGACGACACTTCCGCCTTTGCTCTTCGACACTTCCGGTCGAAAAAATTCCAGTTTGGAGAGGAAATGTCAATAAACATTTTGACGAAATTTGACTTTGATATCTGTAACACATCCCGAGAAAAATTTCTCAAAGAACATGCTTTTTTCGGGCCAAAGAAAGTAAATTTCCCCTTAAAGCTTTTGACAATGTTGATTGGAATACACTCCTAGAAATTCTGGAGATAGCAGGAGTAAAATACAGGACGCGAAAAGTTATCTACGGCTTGTACAGAAACCACAGTACAGTTATAAGAGTCCAAGGGCACGAAAGGGAGGCAACACTTGAAGAGTGAGACAGGGTCGTAGCCTCTGTCCGATGTTATTCAATCTGCTTACTGAGCAAGCAGTAAAGGATGCCACAGAGAAATTTGGAACGGAAATTTACGTTTAGGTATAAGAGACGTTTACCTCTGACGTCGTAATTCTCTAACAGACCCCAAATGATTTGGAATAACAGCTGAATGGAATGGATAAGGTATTTTCTTTTTTTTTAAAAAAAAAAAAAAAAAAGAGGTTGTAACACCAACATCAACAAAAGTAAAACGAGAGTAAAGGAATGTGGTTAAATTACGTAAGATGATGCTGAAATAATTAGATTGGCATTTTAGGCAGTAAATCAATCAGCCCTACAGACTACTAGACTACTGCTTCAGTCCCTCTCCCAAATACTGTACGTTGCGTGTGTTACCAGGTCGATGTATTGTGCGTAGACAATGGCTGTCTCTCAATCTGGTTGCTAAAATTCTGTCTTTAACAATTCGTAAGTTCGATAAGTTAACCACAGGAAGGATCGCGACAAAAACACAAATTTTTCGCTGCCAGTCGCATTGTTGCTCCGTTTGTGGGCGCGACAGAGAAAACACGGAGCCCGAGCCACGTATCTGCTGCTGTGCGGCGAGTCTGTTGGAAAGCCGGGAACCGTTGGACTGAAGGTCAAGCAGCCTCTTGGCCCACTGAGAATGCTGCAAGGTCGGCGCTTCGGTAGCGATAGCGAGTCTGCCGTGGCTCCTGTTCGCTGCTTTCACTCAACACGGTTCCGCTCCAACGTAAGGAAACTACCTATAACTGTTGTGTCGTACAGTTTCCATCGTAGTGTCACACCCAACCGGCACCTACGTAACTAGGCTTAAGCTGCTGGGGATTCTGCAAAGTTTTCCCACTGTCACTGATCTTCCACGGAAATGTATTGCCACCACACAAGGGAGACTAAACAGCATGCGTTCCTAAGGAGGAATAATAGTCGCGGCTTTTCAACGACTTAAACTGTGTGCTTACGTTATGACAAATTTCATTGAAATCGATCCACGTAGTACAAACAGACAGGTAATTCACTGCAGATGTATTCTTGCGATATTTCGATATTCGAAAATGGCGGAGCTGGTGTATAGCTACGGGAAGCGGTGTGCGGAGAGGCTTCGAGTAATGACTTGAAATGAACCTACATCTACGTATGCACAGGCCCGGATCTGGGGAAGAGAGGGGGGGGGGGGGGCTGGGGGGCAAACCGGGGTATCTGCACGGGCGGCAATTTCAGGGGACGCCAAATTCATATACTCGAAGAAAAAGAACCTTGTTTCACAAAGCGCCTAGCATCCAGCGCACGTTGGTCTATTCATTATTCATATGATTTTGAAACGCATCCCAGTTAGTTTTTGAACACATTCTAAGTTGAGTTCTGAACGAATCATAACTTGATTTTTGAATGTGTGCATAGTGTACACGATGTCTCTGCTGGCGGAATCCCTGTCGCATCAAGAAATGAAAACACTACCTGAGCCGAATAAATCCGAACAGGTGAATGCCAATTGCTGTTTTTTATGTAGTTGGGTGTGAGAATTATAAGCGTTGATATAATTATTAGCGAAATCCATAAATTCAGACAACCAGAAGGAAATAACGACTAACAGGAATAATAGGTAAGAAAGATTACATATTTTCTTCTCGGTGTATCCAAGAAAATGAAATTTTGACAGAAAATTTTTGCCAGACCGCTACACTACTAAGGGCCAGCCCCCGTTAGCAGCCGCTGAAGTTCTGTTGTCGGAATAGCGGAGAAAAAGCTTTGTACGAACACTTAGTAACACCTAACCGGGGAATGCACGCGGAATAACTGAACCGGTGACTCTGGCAGGGTTAGTGAAGTTAACCGGAGAACAAGTTTTGACAATGCCAGGAATAGTTACAGAATTAGTAATGACAAGATTGTTTAATGGAACTAGGAAGTAGAAGATGCGGGGATATCACACAAATTATCTGCTAGAATATGACGATTCCAAATTCATATAAAAATGTACTACTACTTTTCGATCTCATACTTGAGAAACTGGAGCTCATGAATGAAATGTGAAACTATTTCCTAACATAAAAGTTCTTGTTTGTAGTAGGCCTAACAGGCATTTGATATTGGTACATAATGAACATGTTCTGTCGTGTTATCTATGTAAATGAGGTACATAAAAATGACCATTTGCACCAAAACTGTCTCGCTTATTTGGCGTGTGTTAAAATTGCTGCGATATTGGAAAGGCCTATTTCGTTTCATCTAGCAGACAGTGTCAAAATAGGTGTAATCAAATCGAGAAACCGCACCAGTCTTGGGTACTATTTGTATTAAAATTTTTTTTAGTATTAGACAACGACATTTCGATTTCTCTTGCAGCAAAACGTTTGACGAACTTACATGAGGTAATAGATTCGTTCGCAGACAGGAAAGCACGCCGTGTAAAGCTGTAGCAAGATAAGAGAGGAAGAAATGGTGGGATCTAAGAATCGAATAAATCTGTACGGTCTTGCTCGTCTCTTGTCTTTACTCGTTTTATGTTTCCTATGTCACACAAAAGAGAAAGTTATTAGCTAATAGGCAATAAAGAGTGCAAATTTTCTGAACAGTGCTTATTGTCCTGGTCACAAATAATCCCACCCAGTATTAACTGTGAGATTTTTTTAAGGCAGGTAGGATGTCAAATCGGCCGACTGGGAGCAGGAGAGGCACCGTAGGACATTTTAGTTTCCACTGTCCTGAATATATGTTTGATGGCTTCCATTACAAAATATACACGTCTGAATTCCACAGGGCGAAATTCAGTGATGTGTGACAGAAGAGTGCTTCGTGAAGAGGCGTGACACTGCACTTCGGCACACTAAGACCAAATAACGTATCTTACATTTCCTCGAACATACATGTTTCATACACCGAACTAACTCTTCAGAAAGACGTGTACTACAAAATGAACATATTTTCGAAATTTTTTTTTCAATTTTTGACATCCTATCTCAAACGCTCGAGGGGAGGGGGGAGCGCCACTATCAACTTTTTGCCCCGATTCGGAAATATCGTAGATCCTGGGCTTCGTATACATACACCGGGTGTCCCTCGAGGAATGGTCTATATTTAGGGATATGGCAGGAGCGATGATTCGAAGCAAAAAAGTCTAGTAATCTTGGGCTCAAAAATGCATACCTTAAGAGCTATGAGCTATGACCACTTCGCTACTGTGAAATGTCTCTTCCACTGAACAAGTGCCCATAGTTCGTAAGGTATGCGCTTTAGAGACTGTGTTTAGTGGACATTATTTTTTCTTGATATGCTCCATACTACCTCCTTCCAATAGAAGGAGCTTGCAATAGAAGAGATTTGTTTCGCAGTGTCAAAGATGAAGAAGTGCTTGTAGCTCTTTAAGATACACATTGTAGAGACCATGTTGACTAGCCTTTTTTGCCTCGAATTGTCGTTCCTGTCATATTCCTTAATAATGATTGATCCTCCTGGGACACACTGCGTAGTCTGCAAGCCACTGCATAGAGCGTGGCGGAGGCTACGTCGTACTAATATTACCGATTTTATTTCCTATACCATTTGCGTGCTGGGCGAGAGAAAAATGGCTATCTATAAGCCTCAATACGTGCTCTAATCTCTCTTATCTTATACTCTTGATAACTACGCGAGATATACGTTGGTGAAAGTACAATGGTCGCTCAGTATTCTTAGAACACATGCTCTCCAAATGTAATCAGAAAGTTTCGCAAGAACTACGTCGTATTTCTCCCACGGATCCCCATTTTAATTTCCCAAGCATTTCTGTTAAGATTTTCGAGTGGACTATACCGACCTGTTACGATCCCAGCAGCGTGTCTGAATTCGTTCGGCGTCTGCTGTCGGGCTCCAAACACTGGAAGAATACTGTAGAACTGATCGCACTAGTACTTTGTCTGCTATTTGATTTACAGATGTGTTGTATTTTCCCGGAACTCTTCCAACAAATCTAAGTTTGCATTCTTTAATACTTCTTTTACGTGATCGTCCCGTTGCAGATAACTTCTTATATGGTGCGACGTGCTGAAGATGTTCACCACTAATCTTGCAGAGACTATCGTGTTACTTCTCTTTATACAGGTATTATAACACACTCATCCATTTTAATGAGGGGTGTCATTCATTAAACAAAGTGTAAATTTT
This sequence comes from Schistocerca cancellata, assembly GCF_023864275.1. NCBI lineage: Eukaryota > Metazoa > Arthropoda > Insecta > Orthoptera > Acrididae > Schistocerca > Schistocerca cancellata. The sequence goes on along the minus strand of NC_064627.1, from coordinate 141,780,490 downwards.
GTCACACTCTTTTTGTAATTCTTTATGATCGTCCAATGACTTTATGATCGTCGAATGACGATTCTTACCTATACACAACGCCATCGTCAGCGAGCAATCTCATAGCGCTGCTGATCGTACATAGTAAAATGTTTATACCTATTGAGAACGTTAGAGCAGCTTCGCTCAATGGCGTTCCGCGGGAACTGAGTAAGTACGCCGCGAAAAATTGATAGTAAAATGACAGTTTTTACGACAATTTTTAGACACTAATTTCTTAAAAACATCGTTCTGATTTCTGTGTTATTAGTTGTGATTAAAATAGTAATTCGTCATTTTTTTAAATTATTAACCTTCAAAATGAACAAGTCATTCCATCAGAGTATCAGGATTCTCAAAGAATTCCGTCAGAGAAAAAGTTTGGGAACCCCTGCATTAGAGTAAAACGGTCCTAACGCCTTTGCTTTGATTCATTCCGATTGACTATTGTTGTTCGGTTACAACTATTTACGAGAAAATCTGTCAGTAGACTACAAGTTCTACAACGATTTCCACAGTGTCCTACAAGTAAATACGCAGGTACTACCTTCCCCATCTTGTCAGTTAGCTTCTAAAACTTGGAAGTGTCTTATCGCACGTAACACGTGTAGGTTTAGTAGACCGTTGGGATTGAAGCACCACACACCTGCCCATTTAATACAACACCTAGGCAGTCTGTTTCTATCCTGAACTACTATGTCTCTGATGTTATCTGGTAGATAGCTCGTACCTCTAAGAAAGAGTGACTGGGGTCACAGATACAGGACATAAGCACACACATACAAAATAAATACATATATAAGTGAGACACAAAAACAGATAAAATATCTGCCGATATTATTTAGCATGAGTTACTCTAACAATAAATAACTCTGGGTTATTGGTTGCTATTGAAGATGGATATGTGGGTAGGCTGTGCAACTTTTCTGTACGAAAACGCCCTTCACAAAACTAGCAAATCTGATGCGTTTTGGCTTATTGATTATTTGGACCTTCTGGAATTCAGAATGTCCTTGGTGGGAAACTTTAATTATTAAGCAGTGCAATCAAGAAAGAAGTAAATGACTCTTGATTTGAATAAAGTCAATATCAGCACTGAAGAATGGGTGATGACCCGGCTTGAAATAAAGCAGGTGTAAACAGTTTCGACTTCGTCATCGTTCACTCATTATAAATGCCTCTATTGTTTCACGAGTACTATCTTTAATAATGTGAGGTCACAGCATTAACAGAACAAAACTGTTCAATTTTTAACCCTAGTATCTTCAGAATACTGTTAGTTAAATTGTAACTGTTACGTCAACACGCTTTGTTATGTGACAACTAAGCAAAGTTGTGACAGTGAAATTGTCCTTAACAGAACAAAGTTAATTTGAGTTGGAGGTTTTATTGAAGCAGAACTGTTAAAAGGTAAACTAAAAATGACTTGAAACTATATAACACACTTAACTAATATTTGTCTATAGAAGTTTATTTGTGTTGATGTCCCCACAAGAAAATGTCGGTTGACAGTCGACAGTTTGTGATTGCAGAGGTGTGCGTTCGACACTTCGACCATAAATATAATAGACTGGCCCTGACGTCATTTTCGTGGCTCCAACATCTCTGGGCTAAAGTCACGTGAATGTTGGCAAAACATGGTTGTTTCGTGTTGCGCTTATGGCTGTACGCAGCGTTTTGTCGGGGGAAATGGCTTTACATTTCACATGTAAATGTTTCTATGATAGTGCAGATGCGTTTATTGAAATCTGCTGACGTGACTTTTATATGTTTTTTACACTTGACATAAATTAAAGTGTTGAAAGTGATGCCTATAAAGTCAGACTCATATTACATTTTGGAAAGTATCTGTGATAATTCGGTTACAGAAGTAAGTATAAATGTTTCTCGTTCCTACCCATAGGTTCCCTAAGGATGAAAACCGAAGGCAGCTTTGGCTACAGGCCCTGAAACGGAAAAACTTTAAGCCATCTGTACATACGAGCCTTTTTGTATATACAAGTGAGATTATAATAAGATAAGAGCACCTACAGATGACACATGAAGAGAATTTTTTTCTAACTTCTAATGCTATTAAATAAATGTAGGCTCCAAAATTATTTTCTGAAACTTCAGAGTCTCACCTTTCATCTAAAATATTTTTTTAAACCGATAGTTTAAACTTTTGTAAAAATAGTAGGAACTGAACCTTTGAAGTGCATCTAAAATTGATATTCTAAAATGGACCTGCTCCTAAAGTTGACAATTTTGGCACCTATAGTTGACATAATTCCCATATCCCATTTTCTTTTATAAGTGAAAAGACCTCAAAACGCGGCGAATCCAATGTTTAAATTTTTGACACGAGCCCACTCTTACTGTTTAAAAGAATTTTAACGACATTTCACTTTGATTGATAGTTTATAGTAACTCCGTCCCGCTGCCCACCAGAGGGGCGTTCGATGTATTTGTTAGATTTTATAAATGGTACTGTGAACAAATCCAGGACAAATGTAGTTCTGACATAATTTTTCGCAAATAAAAAAGTAATTTTTGTTGGAAGCGTTTGGCAGTCAATTGAGAAATGTGGGTGAAATATGATACAAACATAGGATGGCAGACCGCTGATTTGAAATCCCGCCACGTTTTGCCAACAGTCATGTGGTTTATGTTGGAAGCACACCAGCCCTATACCTTCTGAACAGCAAGGCCAGTCTATTAGTATCTATGGTCAAGGTTCGACACTTCCTGTTACTTACTATCCTTGGTCCTACCTGAGATGGCTGCTGACCGATCTCTGGTGCTGAAATGCCACTATCTCGCCGATAACCGGTCCCTCAAAATACACCATACATAAACCCTCACTGATCCAGAAGCAGAACGGAACTAGACGAGTAGAGTTAATTTAATACGAAGAACGCAGATTTCCACAAACAACGGAGAACGGCCGGCCGAGCATGAACCCCGACGCGCAGTCCGTTTATTTTTCACCTCACCAAAATTAAACCGTTCAGGAGCTTGGCCCTCCACAGATTCCACTGTTCGACCCTCCCACAGATTTCAATGCAGTGTTCAGCATGCTAAACAAGACCACAGCTTACTGCCCCGAACGAAGACAGTCCTTTTAATATTCAACTTAACTTGCAGTTGCAACTCAACATCGTAATTTCCAAGAATGATTCCCTATCGAAGTCGAGGGGTCCAAACTATGCGTATCGATCGTGCGATAGTAAATCGATAATGCGAGTCTCGTGGCGGGCGTTATGAATATGTTTAAGGTAGCCATTACAGCAACGACAAAAGAATAGCGATACAAAAGTACTTGTAATTTCATAGGAGACGACTTACCTTATTCGTCGTCGGTGGTATCGTCATGTGAAAGTCCATGTGATATATACGCTACAGGGACAATTCCCTTTTTCTCATAGCCAGGGTAAACTCTGCCTATATCACGCATGAATATCGGCAGAGTGTCGCATGTATTAACTTTTCCCTGCAAGCGGATGTTGTGGAAGTAGAGGTACTGAAACAAGTACAGTTCGTCTCTTTGTCCTGGACGCCCTTCTCTTTTTACGGAAGACATCACAGATTTCCACAGCCGCTCAATATTCTGCGTGTGGACACTGGGGTTATCCGAAGACACGAACACCACAGAATGGTCCACGAATTCGTTGTCGAACCCTTCAGCTTTCAGAGTCTTGTACGACTGAAACCCGTCTGTAATGACTTTAGTACCAAGCAGTATGAAGTGTTTTATGAGACCCTCTAAAGTGACCTTGTCTCGGGACAATACTCTCACAACAAAACACTTCCGGGACTCTCTTTCTATTCCACCGAATATCCAAAAACGATCGATTTCACTTTTTGAACGTCGTCCTCTCTCGTTCATCCGTCTAGCTGTACGAGATTCGTATACTTCTATAACTTTATTCGTTCCATCAATTGGTACACTATGATTTGTCACTACCACGTAAAAGACTTCTCGGCAAAACCCGAAATAGTCACACACGTTATTTACAGATAACTCATTTTCTGATGCTGTTGGTTGAAGCGTGTAGTCTCGAATCCAGCACGATAGAAGAATTACGCTCGTCTGAATGGATAACTAGGAAGAGTCGAACCACGTATTTTCCTGATACTCGTTCGTTTCCCGCACTGTCCGCAATGAAATTGCAACAGTATTTCAGCATCGACATTCCTCTTACGAAGTTTTACAGACTTTGCAGCACCACAGTCAACACAGCCCCTCCTTTCCTCGTCCGTCGGAACTCCATATTTGCGGCAAAAAGTCAAACAATTCTCTACATTGGATATGCATGTCAGAGAATCCGCCGAAGAAACGTCAGGAACACCAGGCATCACACTCGCTATCGACAGAAACCGTATGGGTTTTCCAATCAAGTCACAAACAATTTGCGCGGGAATGTAATGTGGAGGAACTGAAGGAACGACGGAAAACAGATAAAAATGACGATCACTTAATAATTGATCATAACGCCCGCGACGAGACTCGCATTATCGACTTACTATCGCACGTTCGATACGTATCGGTTGGACCCCGCAACTTCGATAGGCAATCATTCTTGGAAATTACCCACAACATAGACCACCATCGCTCCTCAGCTGTCTCTTCGTAACATTATTTACAGATATTCATTTTCGTCAAGACCCGAAGTTCCTAAAATTATAATGAAACTACAAACATAAATGGAATCAACATTACACAATAAACAACAATATTGATTCTACGTAATATATTACCTTGCTTCTGCATTTGCAAAATAAATACAATTCAAGGTAAGCAACGTTAACAGAGAAAAGATAAAAAGCCACAAAAAACAAAAATACATACTGTCTCACCTATGTTTTACAGTACTTCAAACATACACACTGCTTCACTTATCATACAATGAAGGCTTGCACGACCGGATGGTACTATTGTTGATGGAATGGACCACGGGCATATAACCTGGAAGAATTATCAACAGTACCATCCGGTCGTGAAAGCCTTCATTGTATGATTAGAAGACTCTACGGGGAGAATGTCTTGCTTCACTTATGTTTTACAGAACTTCAAACGATTAATAGTACTAGACTACAATACAATAACATAATCCGAATAAACCTTTTACAAGAGGTCCCCATTACGTCCGCTTGGGGAATATCCTTTGCTGCTTTCGCTTCCCTGGAACATACTAGTGTAACATACTGGGTTCTTTAGTCAATACAAGTACACTGACGGAAAATTATCGCAACAGCAAGAAGGAATTGTTCGACATAAACGAAAGTTGATAGGTGTGTTTCTAAAATCTGAAAGATGATGTCTGTTCCAATTTCGCGCCAGTTACCTAAGGCGCTAGTAACGCCACTAAGAGAGCACAAATCAGGTTTTGCTTTAAATACACGCTATAACGGTACTGAGCGTTAGTAACCTTTAAGACGGGATGTGGTGAGTTAATGTTAGTCACGAATGCCTTTAAGGCGACAGAGACACCATTATAACATCTCACTGAGTCTGAACGAGGTCGTGTAATAGAGATACGAGAAGTTGGATTTTCCTTCTGCAATGCTGCAGAAAGACTTGGTAGGGATGCAGCCACTGGTCACGATTGCTGGCAGCGGTGGTTACGAAGATGTTCGGTTGCAAGAGAACCGGGTTACGGATAACCACTTGGCACTGCCGAGCCGACAGCGAAAGGCATCGCGTTCGGCGTAAGGGGGTTGGGTTGTTTGGGGAAGGAGACAAGACAGAGAGGTCATTGGTGTCATCGGATAGGGAGGGACGGGGACGGAAGTCGGCCGTGCCCTTTCAAAGGAACCATGCCGGCATTTGCCTGGAGCGATTTAGGGAAATCACGGAAAACCTAAATCAGGATGGCCGGACGCGGGATTGAACCGTCGTCCTCCCGAGTGCGAGCCACCTGGCTCGGTCGATGTAAGGCTCTGGCACATCGCACTGCATCTGCAGCAGTAATTTGAGCATCAGTTGGCACCATAATGACATACCCAACCGTTACAAATCGGCTACTTCGAAAACACTCCGAGCCGAACGCCCTGCAGCGTCCATTCCACTGACGTCAAACCACCACCATTTGCGACTTCGGTGGTGTCGAGGGAGAGCTCATTGGAGAGCAGGGTGGAGGTCTGTTGTGTTTCTTGATGAAAGCTAGTTCTGCCTCGGTGCCAGTGATGGCCGAGTATTGGTTAGAAGGAGGCTAGTTGAGGACCTACGCCCAGCCAGTGTAACTGCTAGTCACACTGGAACTTCAACTGGAGTTATGGACTGGGGTACGATTTCCTATCTCAGCAGAAGCGCTCTTGTGGATATCCCACGCACCTTGACTGCAAAATTGTACGCCAGTCTGGTGATTCGATCTGTCGTGCTGCTATTCGTGAACAGCATTCCAGAGGGTCTTTTCCAATAGGATAACGCTTGCCCACATAACAGCTGTTGTAGCCCAATATTCTCTACAGAGTGTTGACATGTTGCACTGGCATGCTCGATCACTAGATTTGTCTCCAATCGAGCACATATGGGACATTAGCGGACAACTTCAGTGTCATCCACAAACAGTATTCGTCCCTGTATTGACCGACCAACAGGCATGGAACTCCAACCCACAAACTGACATCTGGTACGTGTACAACACAATGCGTGTCCTTTTGCATGCTTGCATCCAACATTATGTTGTTTACACCAGTTATTAATGTACCAACATTTCACATTTGCAATAGCTTACCTCGCGCTTACATAAATCTGTGATTTTGCAATGTTAATCACTTGAATATGTTACCTAGACGAATGTATTCCCGGAATTTCATTACTCTACACAAATTATTTTTTGATATCGTGACCTTTTCCGTCTGTGTATTTCTCGAGCCAGTCACGTATTTCAAAAGTTACTTCGTATATCGTGTGTGGACTCATAATGCCCCCACTTTAAAAGTTATCACTAGCACTTAAACATATTTGATGAACTCACAAATTAGCAGCAACAATTGAGGAATGTTGAAATCTTCACCTAGGCACGGGAATTGTTACACTGCGGCTTCCTGTGACTTGTAACATAGCGTTTATACAGTATTCATGGCGCCGACTTAGGGGGGGGGGGGGGCGCAAGATACGTTGTGCCCCCCCCCCCCAATAGCAATATTTAAAAGTAGGGGCCTCCCCCCCCCCCTCCCATTATCAAACATGCATGCCGAACTGTCGTGACAGGGTTTGTCCCCTGCATCTGTACTATTCGCACACTGCCGCGCAGGATTAGCCGAGCGGTCTCAGGCGCTGCAGTCATGGACTGTGCGGCTGGCCCCGGCGGAGGTTCGAGTCCTCCCTTGGGCATGGGCGTCTGTGTTTGTTCTTAGGATAATTTAGGTTAAGTAGTGTGTAAACTTAGGTACTGATGACCTTAGCAGTTAAGTCTCATAAGGTTTCACACACATTTGAACATTTTATTCACACACTTTTACTGTACGGAGGTATGCGGGGAAAGAAAACTCACCATGAGCTCGCAGCACTTTGGCTGCTGGGACGAGCTCCACTTCCTCCAACAGCAGCCTGCTGGCAGCCAGTAAAGGAATCTAATGAGCATTAGTGACACCGAATTTGATGGCGATCACTAGAAGGACTGGGTAACGTTAAAGACTCTTCATTCATTTTTGTAAATTCTATTGACAATCACTAGGTACAACACCACACAAATCAGCACCGGCTCCAGGGATTTTGCCACCCCGCGCGAACATGTCAAGCGGCGCCCCCCCCCCCCCTCCCCACCCTTTTTCGACATAGTCAACTTTCCCCACAATATATTTCATACATGACGCCTTATTTTCACATATCACACTCATTCGTCTCTTTGTTGTGAATATGTCTGTAAGATCAAAGCAGCAGTGATACGTTTACAGTGCAATAGATTTTAAGCCATTTCTGTTGGAGGAAACGTTTCTTTCGTAAATCGGAACACACTGTTTCTGTACCATAGATAATTTTCAGTAAGACCCTTGATTTTATGAATAATTTGTATTTCCAATTTATTCTCACATTCCTTCATTTACGCAAGATGGATTTGCCGCCCCCAAAAATCTGCCGCCCTGGGCGATAGCACGGTTCGTCCCTCCCTACAGCCGGCCCTGACAATAATCAACACTATTGTTACATGTCTACTTGTTGTTATGCGCACAGTACTGTTACGCAGGCCTCAGCTAATGTTGGCAGCGAACTTAAATATTCCGGAGCTGGGCATCGCCAGTGGTCAAGTAGTCTTACTGTGACTCGGTTCAGTTGTTAATCTTTCGTCCCTTACTGTCCAGTTTAAAATGGACAAGTTTATAATTAGGAAGAAATGTGCAATGTGGAAAGTTTAGCGATGTTGAAGCCAGACCCAATGTTAGTGGTGCTGTGTGTGACAACAAAGACACAGAGAGTGACGAAACTATGGCGGTGACAAAAAACACTGTTCCCGGAAAAAAACAACGCTGTTATCAGCCCTCTTGGAAACGGCAACTTGCATGGATCGATTACAATAAGGTAAAAGATGTTATTTTTTGCAAGATTTGCAGACAAATGTTAGAATAAAATCGTTTTCAGTTTTCTCACAAAATGGAAAAACTTTCATGGAAACTGGTTTTTAGAACTGGAAGAAAGGGGTAGAAAAGTTAAAAGCGTACGAAGCATCGGGCTGCCACAGAGAAGCTGTACTCAAATTCAAATCTTTAAATCGAATGTCAATGTATTTAGCCAGATTTCCAAAGAAAAACTGACACAAATGAAAGAAAACCGAGTTTGTTTACTAAAAATCGTATCTTCCCTCCGTTATTTAGCTGTGCAGGGGCTTGCAATACGTGAGCATACTGATGAAACAAGTAACTTTGACAATTTATTATGCCTTCGATGTGAAGATAACCAGCTACTTTTAACATGGCTACAGCGCGAAACTTACAAATGGACATCCCATGATACGCAAAACGAAATTTTGGCCATTTTAAGTCGTATACTTCTTAGAAAATTATTGGAGGATATCAAGAATGCAGAGTATTTTGCAATAATAGCAGACGAAACGACAGACATAGCCACCAAAGAGCAATTTAGTATCTGCATAAGATTTGTTGATGCTTCGCTAGAGATAGAAGAATATTTTTTAGGGCTATACTCAATACAAAGCACCACAGCTAAGGCTCTGTTTGATATTATTATCGACATTTTAGGACGATTTGATTTGCCTACATCTAATTGTAGGGGCCAATGCTTTGACGGTTCAGCTAACATGGCCGGATTATATAATGGTGTCCAGGCAAAGTTTATGGGAAAGGAGAAGAGAGCTATGTTTGTGCACTGCCTTGCACACTGTTTAAATCTAACACTGCAAGACATGTGAAAGCAGTTCCAGAATGTCGAAATGCATTGAATGTTATGAAGGACTTAATACATTTTGTGAGAGATTCATCTAAATGATTAGATCTTTTTGCTCACCTGAAGGCAGATCCCTCTACAAATTTGAAACCACTCTGTCCTACAAGGTGGGCCGTAAGATACTTGGCAATGTCTTCATTTTTGTCCAACTATACAGAATTTCAGGAATGTTTCTAAATGTTTCAAGAAATGACAATTCAGACACTGGGGCCAAAGCAAACGACTTTTTGATTAATATGCAGACATATGATTTCTTGTGTTGCGTTTTCATGTTATCGCTTTTGGTAACACTGTTTGGTCACATTGATACTGTATACACAGCACTACAGAGGAAATCCCTACATTTAAAGGAGGCCAATAAGATGATTTCCACTCTTGTAACTTCTATTAAATTTATGAGAAACAATTTTGAATCATTCTGGGGTGAAGTAACTTCAAAATGTCAAGATATGGATGTTGATTCCCCAAAATTATCCCGTAGAAGAAAAGTCCCTAGAAATACGATGACTCCATCAATTCGTCTGTAGAAACATTCACTGAAGTATGTGACAAATAGAAGATTGTACACTCCTGGAAATTGAAATAAGAACACCGTGAATTCATTGTCCCAGGAAGGGGAAACTTTATTGACACATTCCTGGAGTCAGATACATCACATGATCACACTGACAGAACCACAGGCACATAGACACAGGCAACAGAGCATGCACAATGTCGGCACTAGTACAGTGTATATCCACCTTTCGCAGCAATGCAGGCTGCTATTCTCCCATGGAGACGATCGTAGAGATGCTGGATGTAGTCCTGTGGAACGGCTTGCCATGCCATTTCCACCTGGCGCCTCAGTTGGACCAGCGTTCGTGCTGGACGTGCAGACCGCGTGAGACGACGCTTCATCCAGTCCCAAACATGCTCAATGGGGGACAGATCCGGAGATCTTGCTGGCCAGGGTAGTTGACTTACACCTTCTAGAGCACGTTGGGTGGCACGGGATACATGCGGACGTGCATTGTCCTGTTGGAACAGCAAGTTCCCTTGCCGGTCTAGGAATGGTAGAACGATGGGTTCGATGACGGTTTGGATGTACCGTGCACTATTCAGTGTCCCCTCGACGATCACCAGTGGTATACGGCCAGTGTAGGAGATCGCTCCCCACACCATGATGCCGGGTGTTGGCCCTGTGTGCCTCGGTCGTATGCAGTCCTGATAGTGGCGCTCACCTGCACGGCGCCAAACACGCATACGACCATCATTGGCACCAAGGCAGAAGCGACTCTCATCGCTGAAGACGACACGTCTCCATTCGTCCCTCCATTCACGCCTGTCGCGACACCACTGGAGGCGGGCTGCACGATGTTGGGGCGTGAGCGGAAGACGGCCTAACGGTGTGCGGGACCGTAGCCCAGCTTCATGGAGACGGTTGCGAATGGTCCTCGCCGATACCCCAGGAGCAACAGTGTCCCTAATTTGCTGGGAAGTGGCGGTGCCGTCCCCTACGGCACTGCGTAGGATCCTACGGTCTTGGCGTGCATCCGTGCGTCGCTGCGGTCCGGTCCCAGGTCGACGGGCACGTGCACCTTCCGCCGACCACTGGCGACAACATCGATGTACTGTGGAGACCTCACGCCCCACGTGTTGAGCAATTCGGCGGTACGTCCACCCGGCCTCCCGCATGCCCACTATACGCCCTCGCTCAAAGTCCGTCAACTGCACATACGGTTCACGTCCACGCTGTCGCGGCATGCTACCAGTGTTAAAGACTGCGATGGAGCTCCGTATGCCACGGCAAACTGGCTGACACTGACGGCGGCGGTGCACAAATGCTGCTGAGCTAGCGCCATTCGACGGCCAACACCGCGGTTCCTGGTGTGTCCGCTGTGCCGAGCGTGTGATCATTGCTTGTACCGCCCTCTCGCAGTGTCCGGAGCAAGTATGGTGGGTCTGACACACCGGTGTCAATGTGTTCTTTTTTCCATTTCCAGGAGTGTATTATGAAACAATGGATACATCCATCAGCTTCTTGGAATCACGGTTCAAAACTCAATCATTCATGTTTGTAATTCAAATTGAACAATTTCTTCTTGGTGAAAACAAACATTCATTCGATATTTTATCTTTCTACGGATCAGATATAGACAAAGAACGCTTGCTTCTCCATCGAAGTATGTTTCATGAGATTATCCGAAGTAGTGTTTCTGCTAATATTAGTTCGTTGGATGACATAGTGAAATACCTAAAACAGGAAAACCACCTGTTTGACCTACTGCCTGAGCTAGTGAAATTCATACGTGTAGTGCTGACGATTCCGGTAACGACCTGCACCGCAGAGCGATCGTTTTCTTGTCTGCGGAGGGTGAGGCAGGATCGTCTTAATGCCATCGCCCTTCTTAACGCCCATAGAAATGAATCGATGAAACTCGACCTTGACACCACATGTGAATTCATATGCAGGAATGATCTGAGGAGGAGTACATTTGCCATCAAAAATTAAGGTATGTTTCTTCAACTTTATTTATGTATTTGTTTTTATGATTTTCAGCTGTTTGCATTTTTCATTATCCTCACAATCTTTTTTGTGTTTTGAAAGTTGTTATGCTGTGAGGGGAATTGCCCATGAATACGATGTCATAACTCAAAAGGGAAAGTATGCGTGCATAATACGCCTCTCTCCTTCAGCACTTGTGTTGTTCCATATAATTCTCATTGCATAGGTCATTTTAGATAGCTTAGAATATAAGAAAGTGATGTGGAAATTCCATTTCAGATTGTCTTGTAAGTAAACAAAGCAATTTTGTTTCAGTGACACCTAATTTTTTGGTTTTCCAAAGAAATATTTGGTTTTAATGGTTTTTTATTTTTACTATGTGTGGAATTGTTTAGTGGCGGTTTTTTTCTTGTTTTTTAAAGGGTTAATCAGTAGCTTATTCCTCACAAACCACTCAGAAATCTTTTCATTTGTGACTTCAGCATACAGCCTAAGAGCCTTTCTATTTCCATCTTCAATCAATACACTGGTGTCATCTGCAAATAGGACTGGTTTGGAGTGTCGAACATGTAGATGGAAACGCAAAGTTATCTGTCAAATGTAGTACCTAATAAAATGATTCTTGCTCCCCCCCCCCCCCCCCAAATATTTTCAAGTCAGCGCCTCTGTACAGTATTTACACCAGACGATACAATTCAAAAGTTCCGAAACCGGTTGTGTGTGTTTACAAGTGAGCTGAACAAATATATCTATTGCGGACCACTGGACATTTCAATCAGTTTCATTTTAATAGTTTTGGCACCTGTATTTTTAAATAAAACTGTTCACTGTAATTGATACAGTGAACAGTTTTTAAAAAATACGTTTTTAAAAAAGGCACACTCGAGCATTTCACATTAAGTGCACCGTTCAAGATTCAAAAACAGTCCTGCACTAACGCGGCACAACAAATACCGGTAATTGCGTATTAATGCGACTGCTTTCTCTCACTCTCTTTCCGAAGTGGTCACAGGGCAGTTCAAAAATGGCTCTGAGCACTATGGGACTGAACATCTGTGGTCATAAGTCCCCTAGAACTTAGAACTACTTAAACCTAACTAACCTAAGGACATCACACACATCCATGCCCGAGGCAGGATTCGAACCTGCGACCGTAGCGGTCACGCCGTTCCAGGCTGAAGCGCCTTTAACCGCACGGCCACACCGGCCGGCCACAGGGCAGTTCCTTCTTTCTCTTATCGTACGAGGTATTATTATAAAACATTTACACGAAATCAGCAGATGTTGTTGACACATAATGAATCGGCACGTGAAATAATTTATACTCACTTGGTTGAAGTTTCTAGTCTGTAGGCATTTGGTGGAACTAAATGCGAATACAGCAGCTGCGAGTGCTTATCATTGTTTGGAATATGGAACAAAACCGACCATTGTTTAGCATAGTACAAGCCACCATCATAATGTCAAGCATTAATTAACTAGAAAGTGGGATTAAACAATACAGAAAGTACTCGAATTTAAAAGGAAAAGGAAACTAGTGAAATAAGTGTTATATCCATGCAATGAAACATCGCAGGGAGTATGTATCTCGTTGCAAAATATTCGTCTGAGATAGGTCGGCGGGACACCCATGCAGAGTGTGTGCGTATGCAGTCCGACAGCCGGTGTCACTGCACGGTCGCTGTTAAGATTCAGGACGCGTGCTGGAGGCGCGAAGGTCGCAGGCTTCACAATGCGCGGCCTAGTATGTGCCTACAGCTCCGTGTGGCAAGCAGCTGCATGCACTGTCACGCTCAAAGAAGTCTATACACTCCGTCATAACACTACTCGATCCACCTAGGTTGCTACAGCGGGGCCGCTCGACTTGGTGAGAATGTAGGTGGCGTAAGAAAGTTTCTCGCCACTATTTGGCTGGCAAGAACAGGAAAGCTGGCGCCGTACGGTTCCTGGCCACTAGATTTCGCGCCAATGCCCCGAATTAAATTCCAAACGTCTCCGCAGTCTCTCACGGAGTGAGCGCTCGTGTCAGTATCTCTGATCCGCCGTCAAGTTCGGTGGTCTGTGTCGAGATGGACAAGCCGAGTGAGAGCACTGTGTTTCACTTTCTCCCTCCTCTCAACATCAACAACACAAACGCGATACTTGACTATACTGTTGTAATGTCCCCACAGAAAATACCCTCTACCACGCACCAATTAATCATTTTCAATCAAACCATCCACATTCATTCACTTTGGAAAAGTTATCTGATCTGATTTTCTCGTAATATATGCGACGACGGCTCGACGACGCCAAAGTATTTTCTAGTGCGTTTATTGTTTGAAATAACAGAGATGCATATATGCATTCTCCATGGTTGTTACGAGTGGTAACTAGAGCAGCTTCTGGAGTATCTGTTGAGGGACTGACGTGTTTCTGAGAGATACATATTCTGCTTTTCTTCTCGCTAAAGCGAGCCAATTAACATTTGTGCCGCTAGCGGTTTGTTTGAGGAGAAAGAGACTGTAAAAGGAAAATAATTAAGTCGTGGAATCACCGGAGATATGGATATGTAATGGAGATGGATTTAATACACAATTTCCTCCATAAATAAAAAAGGTTTGTGACTTTTTTGTTCTGGAGTGAATTAACATTTGTGCAGCTAGCGGTTTGTTTGAGGAGAAAGAGACTGTAAAAGGAAAATAATTAAGGCGTGGAATCACCGGAGATATGGATATGTAATGGAGATGGATTTAATACACAATTTCCTCCATAAATAAAAAAGGTTTGTGACTTTTTTGTTCTGGAGTGAATGAACGAATGAGTTTTTTTTTATGAATCATTTGTTGGCCCTGTAATTAGTGGCGAAGTGTCAGCTGTGTCGAAGAGAGCCTGCAATCACTGAGTCTGTGTTAAATCGTCCAAAAAGGCTTCGTACACATCTGGAATTCGCAATCTTTCGTAAAAGGAACAAATTGTCCAAACGATTGGTTCTCCCGACTGACTGCAGTATTTAACAGTAATTATAAATGTAAAGATCTCTTACAGCAAGCCAGCCGCTGATTACCAAGACGAAGGACTCCACCTATTTGGCTGATTTCACGTAATGAAATATTATATTAAAAACTGTACATAGATAAAGGAGAGAAAGAGAGAGAGCGAATGAAAATAGAGATAATACTAATAATCCTCCATTAGTCTAAATTTTCGCCTGTCTTATCACGGATCAGCCAAGAACGGGGAGGGCCTTACTTTACTGTATAGATTTATGCGTGAAGGTGAAGGGATCTTAAAGGCAACAGATACACGTCTATACAGACAAGACATTACAAAGAGATAGCGGCTAGCTGCATTCATAATCTATTCTTAGATAAAGAGAGGGCAACTTATTATCCGAACATTTAAAAAAGTCAAACTGTACATACAATCATGGCATTCACATACACAGGATAAATACACTAACGGCACCAGACACGCAAACTGGCCGTAGAGCCAATTAAAGAAAGCTTGCTACAGGCTGCGAGGTAAGGCGGGAGTACATCAGGGTCCAGTCACTAGCCCAACGAGGGTCAATGAACGACAACATCGTTATGTAAGGGTGACAAATAGGAATTAACAATGCGGTTAGCTTCCAAGATGCTACTCCAGTTGGGTGTAAAAATGAATGTGGGCAACGGAAAATACCGAACTCGAAAATGAAGCAAGATTGTTTGTGTGGCCATCCTCTGCATCAAGCATATAAATCCTTGTTTTGTAAATAAAACTGCATTTTCCTGCTGCTAGTTACTTTATTTATCCCATACGTGTTCCGCCTTCTCCTGTTCTAAGGCCTCATCAGTGGGATCTATAACGATACAATTTTGTTAGTTTTAGATTATTAAGCAGTTCACTTCGCGATTTTTTGTAAAAAAAGTAATGACTTACGATTTTCTGATCTGCATTTCCTCACATCTGGTCTGGAGGTCTCACTACCACTTTTATCACTGTCATATAATCACTTTCTTGTCTTCTTGCCTTCCACACACTGTTCACCAGGTTTCTCACTCTTTTTTGAGGTGGACTATTGTTCTTTTATCACTCGATACAAGTATTTCGTCGTACACTGTTCTTCACAACGTAAATATTGCGACTCCATTATGTGTTTCATCTTCTTTGGTATGTTTACCTATTTGTTGCCAACCTAACAGGATGAATGACCAAGTACACATGCCAAGCAATTCATTATTTACACTAATAGATAAAATAATAGAACAACGTTGGCAAAAAGTATTAATGTAATACTACTGTCTAATATAATAGTAATAGAACCCAACATTTTACACTCACTCATTCATGAACCCCTCCACAGAATATGGAAACGAAAAGTCAAATCAGCTGTCACCAAAGTTTTCAAACACTCGCTAACAGCTAGTAGACCCCCCCCCCCCCAAAAAAAAATGTCGGCTCTATCCCCTCTCTCTCTCACTCATACACACACACGGTATAAACATCATAAATAGAAGTTAGTCTCAAACATATACTTCATTAGGTTCGCGACAAATAGGTAAACATACCAAAGAAGATGAAACACGTAATAGAGTCTCAATATTTACGTTGTGAAAAACAGCGTACGACGAAATAGTTGTGTCGAGTGACAAAAGAACAATAGTCTACCACAAAAATGAGTGAGAAACTTGGTGAACAGTGTGTGGAAGGCGACAACACAGAGATGTGATTATATGGCAGTGGTAAAAGTGGTAGTACGACCTCCAGACCAGATGTGAGGAAACGCAGATCAGCAAATCGTAAGTAATTACTTTTTTACAAAAAAGTCACGAAGTGAACTGTTTAATAATCTAAAACTAACAAAACTGTATCGTTATAGATACCACTGATGATGCCTTAGAACAGGAGAAGGCGAAACATGCATGGGATAAATAAAGTAACTAGCAGCAGTAAAAGGCAGTTTTATTTACAAAATAAGTATCGAAAATGAAGATTTGGCCCTCTCTGACTACCCCCTGAAGCAGAGTTTGGGATCTCTTAATGGTGATATTACACTACTGGCCATTAAAATTGCTACACCTAGAAGAAATGCAGATGATAAACGGGTATTCATTGGACAAATATATTATACTAGAACTGACATATGATTACATTTTCACGCAATTTGGGTGCATAGATCCTGAGAAATCCGTACCCAGAACAACCACCTCTGGCCGTAATGGCTTGGATGGCGTGTACAGGTACAGCTGCCCATGCAGCTTCAACACGATACCACAGTTCATCAAGAGTAGTGACTGGCGTAATGTGAGAGCCAGTTGCTCGGCCACCATTGACCAAACGTTTTCAATTGGTGAGAGATCTGGAGAATGTGCCGGCCAGGGCAACAGTCGAACATTTTCTGTATCCAGAAAGGCCCGCACAGGACCTGCAACATGCGGTCGTGCATTATCCTGCTGAAAAGTAGGGTTTCGCAGGGATCGAATGAAGGGTAGAGCCACGGGTCGTAACACATCTGAAATGTAACGTCCGCTGTTCAAAGTGCCGTCAATGCGAACAATAGGTGACCGAGACCTGTAACCGATGGCATCCCATATCATCACGCCGGGTGATACGCCGGTATGTCGATGACGAATACACGCTTCCAATGTGCGTTCACCGCGATGTCGCCAAACACGGATGCGACCATCATGATGCTGTAAACAGAACCTGGATTCATCCGAAAAAATGACGTTTTGACATTCGTGCACCCAGGTTCGTCGTTGAGTACACCATCGCAGGCGCTCCTGTCTGTGATGCAGCGTCAAGGGTAACTGCAGCCATGGTCTCCGAGCTGATAGTCCATGCTGCTGCAAACGTCGTCGAACTGTTCGTGCAGATGGTTGTTGTCTTGCAAACGTCCCCATCTGTTGACTCAGGGATCGAGACGTGGCTGCACGATCCGTTACAGCCGTGCGGATAAGATGCCTGTCATCTCGACTACTAGTGATACGAGGCCGTTGGGATCCAGCACGGCGTTCCGTATTACCCTTCTGAACCCACCGATTCCATATTCTGCTAACAATCATTGGATCTTGACCAACGCGAGCAGCAATGTCGCGATACGATAAACCGCAATCGATATAGGCTACAATCCGATCTTTATCAAAGTCGGAAACGTGATGGTACGCAATTCTCCTCCTTACACGAGGCATCAAAATACCGTTTCACCAGGCAACGCCGGTCAACTATTGTTTGTGTATGAGAAATCGGTTGGAAACTTTCCTCATGTCAGTACGTTGTAGGTGTCGCCACCGGCGCCAACCTTGTGTGAATGCTCTGAAAAGCTAATCATTTGCATATCACAACATCTTCTTCCTGTCGGTTAAATTTCGCGCCTGTAGCACGTCATTTTCGTGGCGTAGCAATTTTAATGGCCAGTAGTGTATTTCCTCGTTCTTGCTCTTTGACATATAAATTACAACATAAAGATAAATGAATGAATAAGGGAACTAGTAAATATTAAATGATAAATGTTGTTTCTGCTTATCCATTTATTGTAGATTAAAACCCCGTTATATATTACAAAAGTTTATATATCAATGTCCAATGGGCATAAAGAGATGCAAATGAATTTCTTAACTAATCTTGCTGATCAAATGCACAAATGTCCCCCTTTTTACAGCTACGCGATCTTACATAAATAACGTGAGATGACTGACATCAACTACATACCAAACTCTAGAAGACACTACTTTCAAAGATGATCTAAGTGGTGTGCAGCCTCAGCGGAAATAAAACTTACGTGATCACAACTGTTTAGCTTTATAGGCCTAATAAGCCGAAGCAATTAGCAATAACACCGTATGTACTGAGTCCGGTGCGTCGGAGTGATGGTTCTCGTACACGTCTCTGGCGATGGAAGAACTCCAGCCACTAAATAAAAACTCATTCAAACACTAGGATGGCAGAAAGCGGTCCTCTGACTAGTATAGTCTAATATTGTCTTCTCCTCTCTGTGTTCTGCAGGCAAGAAACACAAACTCCCGGCCACAAGGACGGAATTTAGATAACGTCTCAACGTGAGTATAGACAGAAGAAGTGCTCTCAGTCACTGAATGCTGCGTACTTAATGACGACTCCCTACCCGGACGCGAAGTCCAGAATAGTATAAGTTTGCAACAGTACAGTGCCTAACCGTTCACTAACTTGACTGGGTGTTTGTGTTGTCCCCATCACTTCATCATCATCCAGGAAAGTGGCGAAATTGGACTGAGCAAAAATTGGGTAATTGTACGGGCGCTGATAACCACGCAGTTGAGCGCCCCACAAACCAAACATCATCATCACTTCACTAACTATAGAAACTCCTGAGAGCAAAGACAGGAAAGTCCGTCTGTATCAACAAAAGCTGATACTGAGTGACCGTCAAACACGGGTGCTCAAAACCGAAGATGTCTTTCGCTCCACCGCTGGTTTCCCAGCAGAGCACGATTCTCCTCCCTCGTAACTGCAGAAGGTGAATCATATTCTCAAACCACGGAACATACACCGTCTCTACAGATTCTTCCGAACGCCGATCAGCCATATTTTAGTCTTTTGTCACCCAGCGCGGAAAGTTTGCGAGGGAAATACCTATACCCGTTAATTAGGAATTCATACGTTCTCAGAGTAAAAAGCCTCAGAAATAACCAGCCTGCGTGATTTCCGAGGTAACGCTTCCTCGTTCCTCTCAGTGCGTCCAAGATTTTCAGAGTTTCCGGAGTATTGTCCGGTTATCCTTGTGGCCCCGTTACAACACGGGCGGCCGCCGCTGTATTGTGCTTCATCGCTCAGGTGCCAGGTCGGGACTGTACGGCGGATGAGGAAACAACTCCCACTTAAAAGATTCGAGAACTTCACGAGTGGCATTTGCCGTGTGGGCCCGGGCGTTGTCGTGAATCAGCAACATATTTGAGCCCAACTTTCATCTGCGCTTGTTTTGTATTGCTCTTCTGAGGTTGTGCAGAGTTTGGCAATACCTTTGAGAGTTTATTGTAGTGCCTCTTTCCAGGAAATCCACAAAAATCACACCTTTTCTGTCCCAAAAGAGGTAACCACGTGGTTGAGGGCACAGGCGGCCGAATTTTACGACGAAGGAATTTCCAAGCTCGTCCATCGCTACCATAAGTGCCTTAATTTAAATGGCAACTATGTAGAAAAGTAGTATTTAAGTGTGGCTTTCATCTGTATATAATAAAAAAATTTCCAATACTTTATTTATTTTTAATTCCAAAACGTAATGTACTTTGTGGATAGCCCTCGTACGTTCTGCAGAAATGATTAGCGTTTCAGTCACCTCTGTTCGGCATGTGTCCTGTTGGCTAGTAGACACAGGGTTGATAATTTGTTCCATGCGTTGTGGCGTCGGCCCGTAGAAGACGAGAAAGGCGTCCTGTGGTATAGCCATCCATGCTGCCTTCACCTGGTTCCAAAGCTCATCTGTGTTGGTTGGCACTGGGTCACAGCGCTGCACCTTTCATTTCACCAAATCCCATAAATTTTCGATTGGCGATAAGTATTGTGATTTGGGGGCCAGAACAAAACGCTGACATACTGTCACCCCAAGAAGGCACGTGGTCGGTCATTGTCTTGCTGAAAAATGGCGTCTGGAGTGTAGCGCAGAGGGTCCGCAGCTCGTGGTCGTGCGGTAGCGTTCTCGCTTCCCGCGCCCGGGTTCCCGGGTTCGATTCCCGGCGGGGTCAGGGATTTTCTCTGCCTCGTGATGACTGGGTGTTGTGTGATGTCCTTAGGTTAGTTAGGTTTAAGTAGTTCTAAGTTCTAGGGGACTGATGACCATAGATGTTAAGTCCCATAGTGCTCAGAGCCATTTGAACCATTTGTAGCGCAGAGAGGGTATGGCTGCAGATCAAATGGTTCTGAGCATTATGGGACTTAACCTCTGAGGTCATCAGTCCCCTAGAACTTAGAACTAGTTAAACCAAACTAACCTAAGGATATGACACATATCCATGCCCGAGGCAGGATTCGAACCTGCGACCGTAGCGGTCGCGCGGTTCCAGACTGAAGCGCCTAGAACCGCTCGGTCACAACGGCCGGCTGGCTGCAGATCGTAGGCTGTCATTCACATAGGTCATACTGGTCGAAGTGCCCTGAACGCGCACGAACTGTGATCTGTGATTGTATCCCGTAGCACCCCACACCATAAGGACTTGATTTGGTGCTGTATTCTTGTGCGAATGCCATCACTGTGATGCCGCTTCCCCTATCTGCGACGAACAAAAATGGGTCCATAATTTTCAAACAAGCAGAACCTGGCTTCGTCCGAAAACACTATCTGATGCCATTCCTGTTCCCAGTGGTTTCGTTTAACACACGATTGCCGTCTAGCATGTTTTTGCGCAGTCGTTAATCATAGGCGGAGAAGTGGATGACGCGCACGAGATCCATGCCGTTATAAACAGCGACGGACTGTCATCCGTGATAGTTGTAACGGAACATATTAAAGGCTTTACTTTAGCGAAGTATGCGATACCCTCCAAATTCAACCAGTTTAACGAGTACTTATGATAATAGAAAAGTTATTGTGTATGTTAACAATGATTGCATAACATGTCTCCATAAACAGTCCACCCATTAAATTATACTAAATAACTGACCCACACAAAAGTTAATATCACTTGATCACTGATACAGCAAATGTCATCATGTAAAAACACATCTGAAATAATTAATATGAAGTACGAAAAATAGTGACCAACTGACGTATTTTGGATCTCCTTAAATAAAAATCACCCAGTGAAACCTATTTGTTCACTAGGAGTGTTTTCACTCAGTATTCACGTAATCAACCCTATTTTAGACGAAAACCAATGTAATTCTTAATAATTCATGTTATTTACTTATTTATGCAAATTAGAGAAGTCAATTGACAAACTTCTAAAAAACGGCCTTTTTGTAACAAAGAATTATTCTGTCAAGTCAACAAATCTGTCTGTCATTTTAATAACATGTTAAATTATGTCACTCGATGGAAATTAATAACTTTTCTGCACAAATTATGATAACAGATGTACATGTGACTTATAAACTATATCTCTTTTTAGTAGTTCTTTGACAATGTTATAAATACGAGCAGCAAGAAGGGTCGGGGGCACAGTCGGAATGTCGCTTTGGTAAAGTCTGTTTGTGTGTTATTGTTTGAGGTGAATAAACAATGCAAAGAACATGTAAAAGAAGTACTACTTTGTGTTGTGTCATGGTCTTTGGTGGACAGTGGAATTAAGATGGCCACCAGAGTAATAAATATTTGAAGTTTACATATTTGTTGGTTTCGCTCGTTCTTTATCATCAAAAGCACATAAAAAACACGGGACCTCATGTTTTTAACCCTAGACAACCAGATGTAGAGCCAGCATCAGCATCGAGACACAGCAGCGATCCAGCAAGCAGCAGCGATTACCACAATGTATTTTAATGGCGCCAACCTAACATCAAGTGCTAACAAGCTCCGTAAATGTGAGTGAAATAGTGCGATTATAGCAATTAGCAATATCTACGACTAGGCGACCATTACATAGTGTAGTATGTGCTACACTTTTCCAGTGGTGCGCCAGAACCGAGGAGGACGCAGATCTGTCCTGCAATGCCATTTGGCTGAGGTGTCGATCTTCTAGGGGGTGGTCTGGGTGGTACGACCTGACGCTTCTAGTCGTGTTCTACGGCCTTCCGTGAACCATTCTCCACACACCCGTTGCACTGCCGAAACACTTCGTCCCACACAAGCAGCAGTTTCCCAGATGGATGCATCACGTTCTCTCACGCCAAGAAATCACCCCTTTCAAACTCACTCGTTGGACGGTACGGTTCGAGCATCCCGTACGTCTGCTTAACTCACACTGATCCACTACCTTCGGTTTATAGAAACAACGAGAGAAGCAGCCACATTTTATCGGTAGCTGGTGTTGCGGCGAGATATCGATGTTGACCCTGAGCCCCCGGGCCGACATGGTCCAATTGTTAATCGTTTCTGGACAACACACTAATGTACATGTCCTGTGAATATGAACGTCCTGTCTCTAGTCGTTCAAGGTATTCTGTTTTTTCTGAACACGGGTGTAGTGTATTTCCTTCAACATCCACTCGCCGGCCTTTGACATCTTAAAACAGCCTAGCGAACTAGCAGCAAGAGCACTGCTGAAAGGCTTATCCATAGACGCAAAATTAAAACATTATAAAGCAGTTACACAACCAGAAATAACTTACACAGCTGCAAACATCTTCAAAGTAACTAATACAGCAGAAATTGACAAAATACTAAAGATATAAAGAAGTATAATTAAGACACGCATAGATAAACAATATCAAGTAAATGGGCATTGGAGATCAGCTTTAAATGAAAGTGTGTGTAAGAAAATAGAACCAGTAGTGAGCACCATCAGGAAGAAGCCTATCTCACTCTTTGGGTATATGAAGAGAGCGCCATACAACAGAACTAGTGAGCGAGTAACAGAAAAATCGTGGAATAGTAAGATCAACGTTAAATGGATCACAGAAATTAAGAAAGATATCAGAGAACTCCAGGTTACAGTAGATGACTTAAAAAACAAAAGAGAGAAAACCAGAACACTGCAAGACGCACAAACCAGGCTACAAACGAAGATCAACAAATGGGCTACAGGAAGAGTGATCTTAGATTAAGAAAGAAAGAAAATATCTGAAAGAATGAATAAGTATTGGGTAGTCAGAAGAGCAAAACACATTTCATATAATAATAAATTATAATCTCTGTATAACCACTGCACTATTGAAATATCTTATTGAATTATTATTGAACTATAGTGTGTTACTGAATAACAACAACCTGCATAAACCTTTAAATAGTTGACTAGACTGGTCTAATGAAAATTATAAATTAAAAATAAATAATAAACAGGAAACGTATTCGCAGTTGGGAATACGGGAAATCGCACCTGTAGAATGTAATGACGTCATTGAAAATTTCTGCCGCAAAATGAATAGTACCCTTCAGGCACCGGAAGGAGGACAAACGAATTTCTCCGTAACATCATGGAGAGACTAAAAATGATATTTCTTCAGCCGTCGAGTGGACTGACTTATCATGGCCCGTGTGCTACGTACCTGTACAAAATGAAAAGGCAAATTAATGACAGTTACTCCCGAGGAAATGTGGGCACTCCACAACACACATTCTGGGACTGTGCGCTCTACGAAGATGCAGCGGGTAATGGTCGTCCGGCATTAAGGAAGCTGGGTCCCAGAGCAGCACTGAAGAAAGTGTCAACCTGACGCATTCGGAAACGCTGCTTACGCTGCCCTAAGCCCAAAGAATCCAATAGACAAGGCTGTTGACCGGGCCATCATGAAGACGGATCCAGCAGCGGAAACATATATGAACAGTTTAGATGCACCCTAGGATATGAACATAAACAGAACAGTATCAGTACCACTGAAGTAGCATTAATGACAGCGTAATTGTTTAAGATGTTTTTTTTTAAATTCTAATTTTGTTGTGGTAGAGAATAAATGTGACACTAGTTTTTTTTTTAGAATTAGCATTTAAAAATAGTATGTTTATAAGCAGCAGAAACAAACAATTAATGCATACATTTATTACTAGCCATAAAAATCTGATTGTATGGCCTATGTTAGCTTTGTAGATAATAGACTGTAATGTGAAGATCAAACAATAAATAAATAATAATTGAAAACTTGTGCCGAAATGGGACTCGAAACCGGATTTCCCGCTTGTTGCGAACGGTCGCCTTAAGCATTTCGGCTATCCGTGCACGCGTCACAGCAACCCTCAGAATTCCATATGTCGTCGTCCATGTGCAGCTAACTTGCACACGTACAGTTTCCGTAATACCCAGCCAGGGAAATATTTATTCGAAAGTCGCTAATCTCGTATCGCCGGATAAATACGATACTGCATTGCCTGTGCATTCGTATACGAATGCATTTCCGAAGGAACACTGGATAATATTTCTTACAAACATAAGTACTACGATATCGAATTGATTAACGCTCTATACTTGGACGTCAGTTATAATTTCAAGGGGAGGTACAAGACGCTTTATTTATTTTTTTTATTTTTTTTTTTAAGAAAGACCGTGGTTGATTTCCTTTGCAATCCTTGTGTAACTAATTCGTTAGCGACAGACCTTTCCTTAGTACGCCTGCGCAGGTCCAGTGGCGCAATTTTTCTATGAGTAGGAATACGTATACCCACATCTTAATGATGTGCTAAGATGTTTACCTAACTCGTTTCTTTGGCCACTGACATTCAAATAGGCTGATTTTCGTTTGTAGTGCGCTTACTGCATCACACGCCTTCCGAACTATATCAGCCAAGTGAAAAGTCTGTCAGTTTTGTTCTGCTGTTTGGCAAGGTTCAATTGAAGTGTGGGTTACGCGCGCTCAACGACGGGGTTACCAACCACTGAAGGTGATATACAGTTTCGTTCCTCCCATAACTCATTGAAATGAACATTTCTATCACTTAGATGAGTGGTGAAATGAATAAGGAAGGAAAACTGGAGTGTAACGTTTCGTGAACGATGAGGTATTGGGGGAACGGCCTGGATAAGGAAGTGGCAGGAAATCGGTGCTATCTTCTCGAAGGAACCACGATGAAAATCGTCTGTACTAGTTTAGAAATTTTTTTTATTTGTTGACTTAATCTACATTATTGTCTATTACGCCTACGATAGGGCGAATTTATTTTTTACAGGTTCATTTCCACATTCTCTTCAAATAAAATATGTATAATACATAGCAAAAATTATTGTTATTGTTGTTATTGTACATGTATAGGCCGCTAGAAGACCGCGTAAAACGTTTACTTCATGTGAGATTTCTTTTCACTATGAATTTTCTTTCTATTTTCCGACCAAGGTGTTCCTGTCTTGAAATTTCGTGGTCTCTTGGCTCACTTGAATACTTTGTAGTCGAATGTCTCTCTGTCTTATGTATCTAAGTCGGTTGTGCCAGCATCCTTCATGGCATATCTGACTACGGTTATCCACTTCACGTTCCTAATGCTTTCTGTGTACTGCGTGATATGCTTATATTGTCGTGTGTTCGGTATTCTCTTTGTATGAACGTAAAATGTCAGTCAACGTTTCTTCAAATCACGTACTCTGTTAGGTACCTGTTCGACCTCTTCTCTGCTCTGCAGTTTGTCTGTCTTATTGGGCCCAAGGATTATTCCGATAATTCTGCTCTCTAATTTCGTGATTTTTCTAGTACACGTTTCCGATCCATCGCAAACGTGCCTGTTGTGTTTAAGGTTTTCACGTTGATGACACTGTTGTAATGTCTCAGTTTCACATTACGCAGTATATACATGATCCACTGTAAATGTTTCCAGTCTTCCGGAATGCTCTAGTCATCTTTCGATTTCTGGAGGAAACTTCTCGGCCCGCAATGTCTGGGCATTCACAGAGGGTGGGATTACTAGTAGTTGGGAGCTCCAAAAGGCGCGTAATGGGACACTTATGGCTTCCAAGGAGGGGAAGGAATCCAGTGTGCACTCTCTGTGCGTACCGGGAGGAGTAATTCCAGATGTGGAAAGCCTGCTTCTGGATACTATGAGCCGGCCAGAGTGGCCGAACGGTTCTAGGCGCTACCGTCTGGAACCGCGCGACCGCTACGGTCGCAGGTTCGAATCCTGCCTCGGGCATGGATGTGTGTGATGCCCTTAGGTTAGTTAGGTTTAAGTAGTTCTAAGTTCTTGGGGACTGATGACCTCAGAAGTTAAGTCCCATAGTGCTCAGAGCCATTTGAACCACTTTTTTGATGCCATGAAGAGCGCAGAGTGCAGCCGACTGCAGTTGGTGGCTCATGTCGGTACCAACGATGTGTGTTGGGTCTAATCTGAAGAGATCCTCGTTGGTTTTGGGAGGCTGGCTGATTTCTTGCGAGATGAAGGCGGGGCTCACCATCTGTAACATCATCGACAGAGCCGAATGCAGGGTTTGAATCAGAGGCTTAGACTGTTCTGCGACCGTATAGGCTGCGGATTCCTCGACTTGCGCCGCAGGATGGTGGATTTCCAGGTTCCGCTTGATAGATCATGGCTCCACTACTTACAGGAAACGGCTACACGGGTAGCGGGAGCTGTGTGGACGGGATTGGGAGGTTCTTAGGTCAGAGAGTCCGGGGAAATTACAGAAAGGGCGTCAGTCTAAAGGTGTGTGCAAGACAAACAAAGGGAGGTACACGCAGAAAAAAATCGGTATTTTAGAACCCCACACATACAATTATAGTTGGTGGTGATTTCTGTCTGTCGTCGACATGATGGCGAAAATACATGTTTAAAGTCAGCGGTAGGCATGAAACGTCGTCCGAAATCGTTCTGAATGCTTTCTCAGAATATTATTTTGAACTAATAGTTCAGGAGCCAACTCGAAGTGTAAATTGTCGCGAGAAAATACTTAACCTCTTTGGAATAAATAATCTTGAGCAAATAGGGATCATCATTACGTATACAGGGATTAGTCACCACAAGGTTGTTGCGAGACTAAATACCATAACGTCAAATCCACCAAAAATAAACTCAAAATACAACTCTAAAAAAACAGACAAAAATCGGCTTGACGGCTTCCTGGGGCACAGTCTCCGCTCCTTCCATTCTTTGTAAGCGTAGGCCAGATGTGGTTTACATTCAAAGAAATTGTATCTAGTCAGTTGAGAGATACATACAAAATAAATTAATAAGAGAGTGTGCCGATCCTCCATGGTACAAAAAGCAGGTCAGAACACTGTCACTGAAGCAACGAAATAAGCATGATTTCAGAGAATACAAAACGCCCAAGATCAGCAGAGTTTTATAGAAGCTCGAAACTTAAGCGAACTTCAATGTGATATGCTTTTAATAGTTTCCACACCGAAACTGTGTCTCGAAATCAGGTAGAAAATCCAAAGAGATTCTGATCGTTTGTAAGGTACACCAGCGGAAAGACACAATGAATACCCTCACTGCGCGGTAACAATGGTGATGTTACGGATGTCAGCACCACTAAAGGAGAGTTACTAAACACGGTTTTCCGAAATTCCTTTACCAAAGAAGAAGCAAATATTCCTGAATTCGAATCAGGAATAACTGCCAACATGAGTAACTTAGAAGTAGGTCTCCTCGCTGTAGCAAAGCAGCTTAAATCACTTAATAAAGATAAGGCCTCCGATCCAGATTGTATACGTCAGGTTCCTTTTAGAGCTTTTTGACAGAATAGCCCCATATTTATCAATGATATACAACCGGTCGCTCGTCCAAAGATTCGTACCTAAAGACTGGAAAGCTGCACACGTTAAACCAGTACCGAAGAAAGACGATGGTGTAATTCGCTTAATTACAGATCCATATTTGCAGTAGGAATTTGTAACATGTATTCGAACATTATGGGTTACCTCGAAGAGAACGATTTATTGACAGACGGCCAACAAGGATTCTGAAAATATCGGTCTTGTGAAACACAACTAGCTCTTTATTCTCATGAAGTAATGAGTGCTAACTGTAGCAGATCTAATAAAAAATGTAATTTAAGTACAAAAAAAATTGAGTAATAAATAGATGTTATTCGATTCCCGGCGGGGTCAGGGATTTTCTCTGCCTCGTGATGACTGGGTGTTGTGTGATGTCCTTAGGCTAGTTAGGTTTAAGTAGTTCTAAGTTCTAGGGGACTGATGACCATAGATGTTAAGTCCCATAGTGCTCAGAGCCATTTTAACCAATAGATGTTATATCAAGAAGAATATAGTATTTAAATGTGTTGAATTGGAAGTTGTGACACCGGTAATATGTTGTACTGTGAATAGTCCTACGATACCATCATTTAGTTCCCAGTCGCAGCGTAACTAAACCGTCTTCCTACAGAATATTTTTTTTGTACAGAACTGTACTCTATTGTTATAAGTTTTAGTAACGAGTTATGACAGTACCTTGACCTCTTTTCGTCTAAGAATTGTCAATCGTATCCTGTGTAGAAGTTCAGTCGCCGTGCAGTTATACGGATTCATTTTCTTGTTGCAGAATTATTTTTCTGTAAGGCTCTTTTGGGACACAACTGCAAATAATTCGTCATACACATTTTTCTCTCCTGTAACTTCTATGAAGTGAAATAATAAAGTTCATGGAAGTACACACCTTTAACATTAACTTCAGAACAGAACGCACAATTGCCATTATACGTGACACGAGTTGACATTGCCTCCCATCTCCACACCGCTACACTAACTGACAACTCACGTATGACAGTCCATGACGTCTGACTGGGCTCAACAACCACAACAAGATCTCAGCTCAGAGATATCTTATTCGAAGACTACTCGTAACTCGTTCTTAATCTGTGACAGCATGGTTTTCTCTCAACTTGAATATATCTATAAACCATTTCAGATTATTTAATTTGATTACATTTAATTGAGAAACTAAAAGTAATCAAAGGAAGAACCGCGTAGACAGTTTGTCCTTAAGGTACAAACAATTATTTCTTGTCATTGCTACCTGAAGTCCCACTTCGTAACGACAGGCGATGTCAAACTGATTCCATATTTTTATATTTCCAGAAGGCTGTTGACACCGTTCCCCACATGTGACATCTAACCTCACAAGCGACTTCTAATCAAATTGCGTGCCTGTGGAATATGATCTCAGTTGTGCAACTGTGTTTGTGATTTCCTGTCAGAAAAGTAACTGGCAGAATGTCATCGAGAAAAACAAGCAATATCTAGCATTGCCCACGGAAGTGTTATAGGTCATCTGCTGTTCCTGATCTACATAAACGATTTAGGAATCAACCTGAGTGGCTCTCTTAGATTGTTTACGTATGATATTGTCATTTACGATCTTATAAAGCTACCAGATAATCAAAAACAAATTGCAAAACTATGTAGGCAAGATACCTGTATGGTGGGAAAAGTGCGAATTGACCCAAAACAATAAAAAGTGTGAAGTGAGCCACATGAGTACTAAAAGGAATCGGATAAATTTCGGTTTCATGATAAAAACATAAACTGTAAATTCACCTAAATACTTTTTTTTTGTCATCAGTCTACTGACTGGTTTGATGCGGCCCGCCACGAATTCCTTTCCTGTGCTAACCTCTTCATCTCAGAGTAGCACTTGCAACCTACGTCCTCAATTATTTGCTTGACGTATTCCAATCTCTGTCTTCCTCTACAGTTTTTGCCCTAAACAGCTCCCTCTAGTACCATGGAAGTCATTCCCTCATGTCTTAGCAGATGTCCTATCATCCTGTCCCTTCTCCTTATCAGTGTTTTCCACATATTCATTTCCTCTCCGATTTTGCGTAGAACCTCCTCATTCCTTACCTTATCAGTCCACCTAATTTTCAACATTCATCTATAGCACCACATCTCAAATGCTTCGATTCTCTTCTGTTCCGGTTTTCCCACAGTCCATGTTTCACTACCATACAATGCTGTACTCCAGACGTACATCCTCAGAAATTTCTTCCTCAAATTAAGGCCGATATTTGATATTAGTAGACTTCTCTTGGCCAGAAATGCCTTTTTTGCCATGGCGAGTCTGCTTTTGACGTCCTCCTTGCTCCGTCCGTCATTGGTTATTTTACTGCCTAGGTAGCAGAATTCCTTAACTTCATTGACTTCTTGACCATCAATCCTGATGTTAAGTTTCTCGCTGTTCTCATTTCTACTACTTCTCATTACCTTCGTCTTTCTCCGCTTTACTCTCAAACCATACTGTGTACTCATTAGACTGTTCATTACGTTCAGCAGATCATTTAATTCTTCTTCACTTTCACTCAGGATAGCAATGTCATCAGCGAATCGTATCATTGATATCCTTTCACCTTGTATTTTAATTCCACTCCTGAACCTTTATTTTATTTCCA
This sequence comes from Schistocerca cancellata, assembly GCF_023864275.1. Lineage (NCBI taxonomy): Eukaryota > Metazoa > Arthropoda > Insecta > Orthoptera > Acrididae > Schistocerca > Schistocerca cancellata. The sequence goes on along the minus strand of NC_064627.1, from coordinate 141,749,760 downwards.
TCATTGCTTACTCGATGTACAGATTGGAGAGTAGGGGCGAAAGGCTACAGCCTTGTCTTACACCCTTGTTAATACGAGCACTTCGTTCTTGATCGTCCACTCTTATTATTCCCTCTTGGTTGTTGTACATATTGTATATGACCCGTCTCTCCCTATAGCTTACCCCTACTTTTTTCAGAATCTCGAACAGCTTGCACCATTTTATATTGTCGAACTTTTTTTCCAGGTCGACAAATCCTATGAAAGTGTCTTGATTTTTCTTTAGCCTTGCTTCCATTATTAGCCGTAACGTCAGAATTGCCTCTCTCGTCCCTTTACTTTTCCTAAAGCCAAACTGATCGTCACCTAGTGCACTCTCAATTTTCTTTTCCATTCTTCTGTATATTATTCTTGCAAGCAGCTTCGATGCATGAGCTGTTAAGCTGATTGTGCGATAATTCTCGCACTTGTCAGCTCTTGCCGTCTTCGGAATTGTGTGGATGATGTTTTTCCGAAAGTCAGATGGTATATCGCCAGGCTCATATATTCTACACACCAACGTGAATAGTCGTTTTGTTGCCACTTCCCCCAATGATTTTAGAAATTCTGATGGAATGTTATCTATCCCTTCAGCCTTATTTGACCGTAAGTCCTCCAAAGCTCTTTTAAATTCCGATTCTAATACTGGATCCCCTATCTCTTCTAAATCGACTCCTGTTTCTTCTTCTATCACATCAGACAAATCTTCACCCTCATAGAGGCTTTCAATGTATTCTTTCCACCTATCTGCTCTCTCCTCTGCGTTTAACAGTGGAATTCCCGTTGCACTCTTAATGTTACCACCGTTGCTTTTAATGTCACCAAAGGTTGTTTTGACTTTCCTGTATGCTGAGTCTGTCCTTCCGACAATCATATCTTTTTCGATGTCTTCACATTTTTGCTGCAGCCATTTCGTCTTAGCTTCCCTGCACTTCCTATTTATTTCATTCCTCAGCGACTTGTATTTCTGTATTCCTGATTTTCCCGGAACATGTTTGTACTTCCTCCTTTCATCAATCAACTGAAGTATTTCTTCTGTTACCCATGGTTTCTTTGCAGCTACCTTCTTTGTACCTATGTTTTCCTTCCCAACTATTGTGATGGCCCTTTTTAGAGATGTCCATTCCTCTTCAACTATACTGCCTACTGCGCTATTCCTTATTGCTGTATCTATAGCGTTAGAGAACTTCAAACGCATCTCGTCATTCCTTAGTACTTCCGTATCCCACTTCTTTGCGTATTGATTCTTCCTGACTCATGTCTTGAACTTCAACCTACCCTTCATCACTACTATATTGTGATCTGAGTCTATATCTGCTCCTGGGTACGCCTTACAATCCAGTATCTGATTTCGGAATCTCTGTCTGACCATGATGTAATCTAATTGAAATCTTCCCGTATCTCCCGGCCTTTTCCAAGTATACCTCCTCCTCTTGTGATTCTTGAACAGGGTATTCGCTATTACTAGCTGAAACTTGTTACAGAACTCAATTAGTCTTTCTCCTCTTTCATTCCTTGTCCCAAGCCCATATTCTCCTGTAACCTTTTCTTCTACTCCTTCCCCTACAACTGCATTCCAGGCGCCCATGACTATTAGATTTTCGTCCCCCTTTACAAACTGCATTACCCTTTCAATATCCTCATACACTTTCTCTATCTGTTCATCTTCAGCTTGCGACGTCGGCATGTATATCTGAACTATCGTTGTCGGTGTTGGTCTGCTGTAGATTCTGATTAGAACAACCCGGTCACTGAACTGTTCACAGTAACACACCCTCTGCCCTACCTTCCTATTCATAACGAATCCTACACCTGTTATACCATTTTCTGCTGCTGTTGATATTACCCGACACTCATCTGACCAGAAATCCTTGTCTTCCTTCTACTTCACTTCACTGACCCCTACTATATCTAGATTGAGCCTTTGCATTTCCCTTTTCAGATTTTCTAGTTTCCCTACCACGTTCAAGCTTCTGACATTCCACGCCCCGACTCGTAGAACGTTATCCTTTCGTAGATTATTCAATCTTTTTCTCATGGTAACCTCCCCCTTGGCAGTCCCCTCCGAATGGGGGACTATTCCGGAATCTATGGCCAATGGAGAGATCATCATGACACTTCTTCAATTACAGGCCACATGTCCTGTGGATACACGTTACGTGGCTTTAATGCAGTGGTTTCCATTGCCTTCTGCATCCTCATGTCGTTGATCATTGCTGATTTTTCCGTCTTTAGGGGCAATTTCCCACCCCTAGGACAAGAGAGTGCCCTGAACATCTATCCGCTCCTCCGCCCTCTTTGACAAGGCCGTTGGCAGAATGAGGCTGACTCCTTATGCCGGAAGTCTTCGGCCGCCAATGCTGATTATTTATCAAAATTTAAGCAGTGGCGGTGATCGAACCTGGGACCGAAGAAGTTCAGATTATGAATCAAAGACGCTACCCCTAGATCACGGGTACACTAAATACTTATGGATTACAATTACGAATAACTTCATTTGGAACGATCACAAAGATATAGTTGTGGGGAAAGCAAACCAAAGACGGCGATTTATTGGCAGAACACTTAGAAAGTGCAACAGGTCTACTAAAGAGACTGCTTACACTACGCTTTTCCTCCCTCTTCTGGAGTGTTGCTGTGTGGTGTGGGATCCGCTTCAGATAGGGTTGACGGAGGGCGTCGAAAAAGATCAAAGAAGGGCAGCTCGTGTTGTATAGGAGAGTGTGCCACAGATACGATAGGCAAACTGGGGTTGTTATCATTAAAGCAAAGTCGATTTTCGTAACGGCAGGATCTCATGAAATTTCAACCAACTTTGTCCACAGAGTGTGAAAATATTTTATTGTCACCCACCTACATAGGGAAGAATGATCATTGTAATAAAATAAGAGAAATCAGAGCTCGCACGAAAAAATTTAAGTGTTCGTTTTCCCGAGTGCGGTAGAGAAATGGCATGGAGGTGGTTCGATGAACCCATTACTAGGCACTTAATTGTGAATTGCAGAGTAATCACGTAGATGATTTCTCTGTTCGCGGATTTCTTTCTCTATTCCATTTACTTGTATCATCCCCCCAAGATTCTTGTGTATCTGAACTCTCTTGGACTCACCACATTTTGTCGTAATCTGCTTTGGGGCATCTTTTTTTGTTTGACATGTATTCTGTTTTCTCGAAGGAGATCTTTAGTCTGACCTTTGCAGCCTTCCTATCCGTACCCCGATTTGCTGTACTGCGGTTTCTATGTTATCTCTGAGTACTGCGAGAACATCAGCGAATGCCAGACAGCCAATATCTAGTACTTTATTATTAGTATTATTATTGTCACTACTGTTAAAACTACCACCATCGCCATTAATACTACAGGTACATATGCCTCCGCCATTTGAATCTCTGCTACTGTTTTGGTATGTAGCCACAGAAAACTGTCCATCTTTTCAACAATTATTGCGACGTTGATTCCTAGTAGTCACTCAGTGTCGCCCTGGTCTGACGGTTTACTGCCGACTCCTCTGACTGTACAAAAGGCTCTGTGAAATTGCCTGAAATATTCGCCCCTCTCAATTCAGACTGCAGTCGTTATCTCCTGTGCTGCCTAGTTGTTGGGGAAAAGCGCCTGGTTCTATGCTGCTATGCCACGTCCCATGTCTACTACTGCCGCACGTCAGCCTGCTATCTTGGATTCCTTGCTTGCACTGACCAGTAGGGCAGGGAGAGCGTTTTGGTTCAGATGATAATGTGCTTCCATGCCATTTAGGACACTGCGTCCACAGTGCTGTCGAGGATCTGCCCTGTTGCCTCGCGGTGTAGGATCTCCTTCACACCTGGTTTTCCATGCTGAGTGAAGTTGTTGCCAGCCAACAGTAACCGTGCACACGTACAGAGGGCATTCACAGATACTGTGCTCTGGAACGCCTTCTTCTCCAAAGGCACTTTCGTTTGTTTTTCTCCGTGTCCCGTCAGATCGGGGTCATCCCTCGCGAGCGGTTCAGATGTCGTAATTCGGGGCTTTGTTTGATGTTTGTGATGTTCTGTCTCTTGCCTACAGTCCGATGAGATTCTGAACGTGGTGGTCGTCATTCCTCTTCAGCCAATATTGACATATCAAGTGGACATATTCCAATAATTTCTTGAAGGTCGTCGACATATACAGTGCCAAAAATTGCTCATAGCCCGAGGAGCAGTTGTTGTTGTACTCTTCTTACGGCTTGTGTTGGGGTTATCAGTAGCAGCCAGCGAGCCCAGACACGTGCACGATAATCGACAATGGATGGCGGGGCGGAGATTTTATTTTCACTCCTCCCGACCGCGAGTCCAGTGCTTTAGACCACTGCCCACCTAACTCGGCAATGACCGAAACGTAACTGTGCCGTATATTGTTGTGCTCTGCAGTTGTCAATGATCACGGAAATGAAAGGAAGAGGATAGTGCAAAACTAGTGTCGGTACACGGCTTACTTCGATATAGCACCAAGGAGTCACCGAACTTTTAACATACCAACTGTATCGCAGGCACTCACTCTACGAGACAGACTGAGAGATACGGGACTTAGACCGACAGCGTTAGAGCAAAGTCTGATGATCAACAGATAAACGCATCTCTCCTCCAAAAATGGCTCTGAGCATTATGGGACTCAACTGCTGAGGTCATCAGTCCCCTACAACTTAGAACTACTTAAACCTAACTAACCTAAGGACATCACACACATCCATGCCCGAGGCAGGATTCGAACCTGCGACCGTAGCAGTCGCGCGGTTCCAGACTGTAGCACCTAGAACCGCTCGGCCACATCTCTCCTCCCCTTAATGCCACTTATTTCCCACTAGCTTACCACCCGCTTCTTCGATAGTGTTGACTGTATGTCCTGCAGAGATTTTTTGCTTTTATTTAATCGAATTTTTATGTTGTTCAAAAATTGCAACACCTCTTAAAATTTTCACAATAACTAAGGCCATATAAGCATGGTCTTTCCGAATGTACTTCTGACCAAAAAGCGATTCTGGTGGCTAGAGTCCAAAGTGTTAATCATGTCTTTTGCGTTGTTGTGGAGATTTTGCATGGCAACTTTCATCCCCTAACAAATATTTCTTTATATCTAACCGAGAAGTGAATACCAGTTTCATAAATTTAGCTTTAAAATATTTTAATGTAACGAAATATTTTCTTAAATATTTTCATCGGTTGCTGCACCCCCTTAAGGGTTGAATTTCCAGAAACATTGAAACACGTATATTTTTTTTTTTTTTTCCAGAATGAAATTTTCACTCTGCAGCGGAGTGTGCACTGATGTGTGAAACTTCCTGGCAGATTAGAACTGTGTGCCGGGCCGAGTTCGAGTTTCGGCCTGGCACACAGTTAGTCTGTCAGGAAGTTACGTATCTTTTATTTCTAATCGAGAAGTCAAATACCAACTGTCACAGATGTAGCCTTAAAAGCCTTAATTAGTTCTTTGGTACTTACTTATTTTTAAAAAAAACTTTCCCCCACTATTTCATCCCCTTAGTGCCTGAATTCCGAAAATGCTGAAACTCGTATTTTTTTCTCTCACTGAGAAACCAAATACCATTTTCGTAGTTCTATCTTGAAAATTTCCTTAATAGCGGCACACTTTCAAAAAGCGTTTCATCGCCTATTTCACCCCCGTAGGAGTGGAATTTCGGACAATCCCTTCTTAAGCGATACGTACAGTATAAGATCCACACCCTCTCCAAAGTTTGGGATGGGCGATGACAGGTCAGTGAATCAGTGTGACGCTATTTCGCCCCCATAGCGGTTGAATTTCCAAAAACAGTGACATTTGTATGTTTCACTTCCAACAGAGAAGCCAAATACAAATTATCATATATTTAATTACAAAATTGTTTCCACTAGGAAATATTTCCAGAAGACCTTTTATCCCCTGTTTCATCCCTATAGAAGTTGAATTTGCAAACTGCGGAAAACGCATTTTTTTGTTTCTAACTTTGAAGCCAAATTTAATCATAACAAAATATTTTCATCTCCTTAGGTGTTCAGTTTCCAAAAACACTGAAACACGTATTTTTTTAAAGTACGTAACCGAGAAGTCAAATACCTATGTTCATAGATGTAGCTTTAAAATTACTTTAGTAGTGATATATTTTCGAAAAAGGATTTCATCCACTATTTCACACCCATACAGCTAAACTTCCAAAACAGCTGAAATATGCTATTTTTGTTTCTGATTGAGTACCAATTACCAACTTTCCTATGTCTAGCTTCAAAATTCCCTTAATAGCGACATTTTTTTTTTAAAAAAGAACCTTCGTCCCCTTTATCAGTCCCTTAGGGTTGGAATTCCGAAAAATTCCTTTTTAAACGACGCGTGCAGTGTGAGATCCACATCTTCTCCAAATTTCAAGTTTCTGTCCTTAGCGGTTCGGGCTGGGCGATGGTGTGTCAGTCAGTCACGAAACTGCATTTTATACATAGAGAAGGAGATAATAGGGACAAAAAAAGCAGGTATCACAGAGTCGAGAAGGACCGTATTAGTGTGCGTTGGGAACTTTGGCTCGGAAGACTGTTACCAGCTGAGTAGTTCGCAGAAGTTTCAAGTAACACGTCATAATTATGTACAGCTCATTCAGTGCTGTATCAACGCGAGAACTGATGCCCTGCGGCTTAAGTGCCAAACAGATACGCGTCCAAGGATTTGAAAGTGTTATATCTGTCAGTTTTTTGGAGTACGTTGCCCCTTTCCTCATTCTACTCGCCGTCACATGTAACAGCTTCACTAAAAATATGAGCGTACGTCAGAAGGTTTGTCGAACTCAGCTCCTCTGAACTGCACTACATTGCCAACAGAAACAATGTCACGTAACGTATTCCTTGTAAGAATTTCGTTTAATTTCCCGAGCGCCTTTCAGCAGTTTGTAAAATTCACTGAGTGAGGCATTTTGTAATGCTTATTTCACTACCAACTTCATTTCAACAGTGTAAGTAAATGCGATTAGTCTAGTAAACAAATTTGTTCCGGCCTGAACAAATAGCCCTCTTTTCAGGAATATGTATGGGGCACACTGAAATATTGAGGTAAGATTCCTTTTCATATTTAAGCTGTATGTAATTTGTCTGTGTGCAATGTGAACGACTGTGACATCTGCTCGTAAAGGTAAGTGCTGCGCTTGTGTTGTTAGGGTAAAGGAAGGCGGATTACGGTTTAATACCCCGTTGACCTCGAGTATATTAGAGCAGAAGCCGGTGTTCGGGAAGGATATCCGCCGTCACCTTATCAAAGGAACTATTCCGGCATTTCTTTAAGCGATATAGGGAAATCATAGTTACCGTAATTTTAGGTGTTCGGAAGAGAATTTGAATCGCTGTTTTCCTGAATACGACTCCAGTCTTTTACCATAGCAGCACTTCACTCGTGGTGTGTTGCTGGGGGCAATAAAGAAAGTGTCAGGCGGGAAGAGGGCGAAAACCGTTAACTGGTACGACGTTTATATTCTTGAACACGAGGGCGGGGGTCACCCAGCTCAACGTCCCCATACAACGGACGAATTACCAGGAATTATCAGTGGCTTCCATTGCACTCACTACACACACAGCAAGGAGATTTTTGGAATTTACATCTACATCTACAGCTACGTGATTACTTTGCTATTCACAATAAAGTGCCTGGCAGAGGGTTTAATGAACCACCTTCAAGCTGTTTCTCTACCGTTCCACTCTCGAACGGTGCGCGGGAAGAACGAGCATTAAATTTTTCTGTCCGAGCCGTGATTTTTCTTCTTTTATCGTAATGATCATTTTTCCCTATGTAGGTGGGTGCCAATAGAATGTTTTCGCAATCGGAGGAGAAAACTGGTGACTGAAATTTTATGAGAAGATCTCACCTCAACGGGAACCGCCTTTGTTTTAATGATTGCCACTACAATTCACGTATGTGACACTATCTCCCGTATTTCGCGATAACACAAAACGAGCTGCCCTTCTTTGAACTTTTTCAATGTCATCCGCCAGTCCCAGCTGATGCGGATCCCACACCGCAGGGCAATACTCCAGAATAGGGCGGACAAGCGCAGTGTAAGCAGTCTCTGTTTAGTAGACCTGTTGCACCTTCTGTAAGTAGGCTGTTAAGGTTTTTATATTGGTAACGCCACCGCCACGTAGCGCTCTGTATGAAAATCACTGACTGTGCTGGGTGCAGTCTGTGCAGTGTTGCCAACTCTAAAAAACCCGAGTCGCTAGATTCAATATCAAAAGTCGCTATAGAGTCGCTAAAACTGATTTTACTAGGGGTGCACTGATAATTTCGTGCTATGAATAATGCAATAAGCCAGTGGGGGGGTTAGCAAAATATTAATACAAGTTGTCTCATACGTAATTGCTATATTGTCTTAATTAAATGACGCATCACTTGAAACAACATACATATAAAATACGCTAACGTTTAATTAAACATGTTATCATAATTGATGCAACACATAAAATGTTGTTTCGATCACAGTAGTCAAATATACTAGAAATATACAACTACACTCCTGGAAATGGAAAAAAGAACACATTGACACCGGTGTGTCAGACCCACCATACTTGCTCCGGACACTGCGAGAGGGCTGTACAAGCAATGATCACACGCACGGCACAGCGGACACACCAGGAACCGCGGTGTTGGCCGTCGAATGGCGCTAGCTGCGCAGCATTTGTGCACCGCCGCCGTCAGTGTCAGCCAGTTTGCCGTGGCATACGGAGCTCCAACGCAGTCTTTAACACTGGTAGCATGCCGCGACAGCGTGGACGTGAATCGTATGTGCAGTTGACGGACTTTGAGCGAGGGCGTATAGTGGGCATGCGGGAGGCCGGGTGGACGTACCGCCGAATTGCTCAACACGTGGGGCGTGAGGTCTCCACAGTACATCGATGTTGTCGCCAGTGGTCGGCGGAAGGTGCACGTGCCCGTCGACCTGGGACCGGACCGCAGCGACGCACGGATGCACGCCAAGACCGTAGGATCCTACGCAGTGCCGTAGGGGACCGCACCGCCACTTCCCAGCAAATTAGGGACACTGTTGCTCCTGGGGTATCGGCGAGGACCATTCGCAACCGTCTCCATGAAGCTGGGCTACGGTCCCGCACACCGTTAGGCCGTCTTCCGCTCACGCCCCAACATCGTGCAGCCCGCCTCCAGTGGTGTCGCGACAGGCGTGAATGGAGGGCCGAATGGAGACGTGTCGTCTTCAGCGATGAGAGTCGCTTCTGCCTTGGTGCCAATGATGGTCGTATGCGTGTTTGGCGCCGTGCAGGTGAGCCCCACAATCGGGACTGCATACGACCGAGGCACACAGGGCCAACACCCGGCAACATGGTGTGGGGAGCGATCACCTACACTGACCGTACACCACTGGTGATCGTCGAGGGGACACTGAATAGTGCACGGTACATCCAAACCGTCATCGAACCCATCGTTCTACCATTCCTAGACCGGCAAGGGAACTTGCTGTTCCAACAGGACAATGCACGTCCGCATGTATCCCGTGCCACCCAACGTGCTCTAGAAGGTGTAAGTCAACTACCCTGGCCAGCAAGATCTCCGGATCTGTCCCCCATTGAGCATGTTTGGGACTGGATGAAGCGTCGTCTCACGCGGTCTGCACGTCCAGCACGAGCGCTGGTCCAACTGAGGCGCCAGGTGGAAATGGCATGGCAAGCCGTTCCACAGGACTACATCCAGCATCTCTACGATCGTCTCCATGGGAGAATAGCAGCCTGCATTGCTGCGAAAGGTGGATATACACTGTACTAGTGCCGACATTGTGCATGCTCTGTTGCCTGTGTCTATGTGCCTGTGGTTCTGTCAGTGTGATCATGTGATGTATCTGACCCCAGGAATGTGTCAATAAAGTTTCCCCTTCCTGGGACAATGAATTCACGGTGTTCTTATTTCAATTTCCAGGAGTGTATATTTGTAACAAAAGAAAGCAAGAACTCAAATTAGGTTACAAAATATATACATACCGGTATGTGAGCTATTCATCGTCGTCACCCAGGAGATCGAATAACTCTTCTGTTTCGTGCTCTGACATAACTGTAGTTGATGTAGAGGGTTGAACGTCGCTCAAGAGATGATGTTGCAGATCGACTGGTCTTGTCGCAAAAGAGTAACTTTTGTTCGTTCCAATAAGCTCCAGTACGTCTGACGGTATGTCAAAAGATGCACCATCTTTATTTTGTTTCTTCAGCTGGTCTCTCAATATTATAAAAGGATTAATTGTCTTTAACGGTAATCTGTCACGTTGTTTAGTTTTTATAATGTTCATAGAACTGAATATTCTTTCCACTCCTGCATTTGAATGCGGTAGGCATAGAACTAGGGGTAAAATACAGGGAGCGAAAGGCTATTTACAGTTTGTACAGAAACCAGATGGCAGTTATAAGAGTCGAGGGGCATGAAAGGGAAGCAGTGGTTGGGAAAGGAGTAAGACAGGGTTGTAGCCTCTCCCCGATGTTATTCAATCTGTATATTGAGCAAGCAGTAAAGGAAACAAAAGAAAAATTCGGAGTAGGTATTAAAATTCATGGAGAAGAAGTAAAAACTTTGAGGTTCGCCGATGACATTGTAATTCTGTCAGAGACAGCAAAGGACTTGGAAGAGCAGTTGAACGGAATGGACAGTGTCTTGAAAGGAGGATATAAGATGAACATCAACAAAAGTAAAACGAGGATAATGGAATGTAGTCAAATTAAGTCGGGTGATGCTGAGGGAATTAGATTAGGAAATGAGGAACTTAAAGTAGTAAAGGAGTTTTGCTATTTAGGGAGTAAAATAACCGATGATGGTCGAAGTAGAGAGGATATAAAATGTAGACTGGCAATGGCAAGGAAAGCATTTCTCAAGAAGAGGAATTTGTTAACATCGAGTATAGATTTAAGTGTCAGGAAGTCGTTTCTGAAAGTATTTGTATGGAGCGTAGTCATGTATGGAAGTAAAACATGGACGATAACTAGTTTGGACAAGAAGAGAATAGAAGCTTTCGAAATGTGGTGCTACAGAAGAATGCTGAAGATAAGGTGGGTAGATCATATAACTAATGAGGAGGTATTGAATAGGAATGGGGAGTAGAGAAGTTTGTGGCACAACTTGACTAGAAGAAGGGATCGGTTGGTAGGACATGTTTTGAGGCATCAAGCGATCACAAATTTAGCATTGGAGGGCAGTGTGGAGGGTAAAAATCGTAGAGGGAGACCAAGAGATGAAGCAGATTCAGAAGGATGTAGGTTGCAGTAGATACTGGGAGATGAAGAAGCTTGCACAGGATAGAGTAGCATGGAGAGCTGCATCAAACCAGTCTCAGGACTGAAGACCACAACAACAACAAGGCATAGAACAGTCATTGCTAGCTGTGAAATCAACGAAAAAGGATTCTCCCCTGCGGAATTTTTATACTGCAAAACCTCACTCCAAAATCGAACAGAGTTAGTAGTGTTATTCCACCTATTATGCCATTCTTGCAGCATACCGTCTATGAAATCGCCACTAAAACCCAATTCTTTGGCTACACCCGATACAGCATTATTTTTATTCACTTTTAGTGTTTCTTCAATATTCAGCATTGACATTTTTTTCAGGATCGTAACGTTACTTGGCAGTCTTTGTTGAATTTCTTTTATGAGTTTCAGACTAAACTGAATGCATCCCTTCTTCAAATAACTTTATTTTCTTCAGACAAACGTGACTCAGACAATTCCTGTTCAAACATAAAGCCAAGGTTCGGATTTGCGTACATACATTCGCTTGGAACTGGTGGTGTCAACAAATCAACAGTAGGAAAAACTATATTTTGTCCGAGTGACTGCATGAGAAATACAAGTGTATCTAGTAATTTAGTGGGGTCATTGTCTTCTCCTTCAAAAGCTTTTATTGCTATTTGTACGTCTTTTAATGCATGTCTAAGGTAAAACATGTAAAGATAATTTGAGTCGTCACAATACAACTTGTACAAAAGATCGGCGCTTGCCGCGCCCGGGTTCGATTCCCGGCGGGGTCAGGGATTTTCTCTGCCTCGTGATGACTGGGTGTTGTGTGATGTCCTTAGATTAGTTAGGTTTAAGTATTTCTAAGTTCTATGGACTGATGACCATAGATGTTAAGTCCCATAGCGCTCAGAGCCATTTGAACCATATTGAACTAAAGATCGGCAGTGAAACAATTGTCTTGAACAATGGCAAGTGAAAAATGTAGCTTTAGTTCTTCCCACTGCTCCAGAATTCTTCGTATTGCTGGTTCAATTGAAAGCCAAAGTGTTGCACAGACCTTCAAAATTTTTAGTGGCTGTTTTCCACAATTTATTGTCTCATAAACCTTTTTATATTCCTCTTGTCTTTTGGGTGAAATGGAGAACCAATTGTAGGTTTTCTGTACAAAAAACTCTGTTTCTAGGTATGGTATTCACTGAGGCGTGCGAAACTGCAAGCTGAAGAGAGTGTCAAATGCAACGGATCAATACCAAATGCTTCAAACCATATTCTCTCTTGAGTTGTTCGAAAAGCCCATTGTTCATTCCAACCATTTCAGAAGCATTATCTGTGCCAATTCCTACCATATTAGCGATTGGAAGTTTGAGATCTTTCAAAGAATTCACAAGAACAGCAGCCAGATTTCTTGCATCTGCAGTTTCTACTACAGCGAATTTGAGAAATGCTGATCTAATGCTTTGGTTGTTTACACTATAGTACCGTATAACGATACCTAGCATTTTAGATATTGATACATCTGTGGATTCATCTATTAGTACACTGTATTTTTGGTTACCTATATCTTCAACCAATGATTGTGTACAATATGGAGCCAAAACTTCAGTTATAATGTTAGTGCACTTTGTACGATGTAATTGCATGTTTTTAGCGCCCTCATCACCGGAAAACACCTTCTTGCACAGTATTCCTAAATGATCTAAGGTTAAAATAGAACAATGTTCAGCAATAAATAAAGAAAGGGTGTCTTCCGCTCTGCTTGCTATTCTAACTGTAGTTTTCGGAACAATTTTCACAGGTAAGGTGGTTTGTGTTTTTTTTTAAATCAATTTTTTGTTTATGCTTAATAGTTTTCGAATGCTTTCTAATATCACACAATTTAGCATAAAACTCTGTTGCACATACTTGACATCTTGCCTTGGATAAGTCTCCAACGACTGGTTTCAGCCACCCATTGAAATCAGGTTCTGCTTCCCACGCATCCCGATATTTCTGAGCGTACTTCTTCTTCTTCTGCGGTAAATCCATAATGTAAGCCACTACAACATAAGTTTCACCAATTTATAATCACTGAAAATACATTAAAACGCAGGCGAACTAGAGGTCGTGAAACAATCTACTCACTCGGTAACTCGATATCAGTCCTATTGTTCATTGTTTAAAACGTAATAATGTCTGAGATACCCCCACCGAATTGTTCTTGCGTACTCCAAAAGTCGCCAGATAAGTCACTAAATAATTTTTGTCGCTAAAAAGTTTTTTTTGTCGCTAAGACGAAGGCAAAAGTCGCCATTTCTAGCGACAAAGTCGCTAAATTGGCAACACTGAGTCTGTGGCTGGTTGGCATTGTTGTAATATTCGCTATTGTAGTGTTGGGCTGTTGGCTGTTAACAGCTCGTAGTGTTGCGCAGTTGGAAGTGAGCCGACAGCAGTGGTGGATGTGGGGAAGTGAGATGGCGGATATTTGAGAGCGGATGATATGGACGTGTGTCCATCAGAAACAGTACATTTGTAAGAATGGATGTCATGAACTGCTGTATATATTATGACTTTTGAACACTATTAAGGTAAATAGATTGTTTGTTCTCTATCAAAATCTTTCATTTGCTAACTATGCCTATCAGTAGTTAGTGCCTTCAGTAGTTTCAATTTTTTATTTAGCTGGCAGTAGTGGGGCTCGCCGTCTTGCAGTAGTTCGAGTAACGAAGATTTTTGTGAGGTAAGTGATTTGTGAAAGGTATAGGTTAATGTTGGTCAGGGCCATTCTTTTGTAGGGATTATTAAAAGTCAGATTGCGTTGCGCTAAAAAAATATTGTGTGTCAGTTTAGTGTTGATCAGAATAGGTAAAGAGCGAAATGTCTGAGTACGTTCAGTTTTGCTCGGCTGTTTGAAAATCAGATAATATAAGAGATTTATCAGCACAGTAATTCAATAATTTTTTTAAGGGGACGTTTCACTTCTAAGTGTTTCGCCAATGAATAGGAGTCTTTGGTTTGCTCTACCCGCAACGTTATCTATGTGATCATTCCAATTTAGATTATTTGTAATTGTAATCCCTAAGGATTTAGTTGAATTTACAGCCTTCAGATTTGTGTGACTTATCGCGTAATCGAAATTTAGTGGATTTCTTTTAGTACTCTTGTGAATAACTTCACACTTTTCTTTATTCAGGGTCAATTGTCACTTTTCGCACCATACAGGTATCTTATCTAAATCATTTTGCAATTCGTTTTGGTCATCTGATGACTTTACAAGACGGTAAATGACAGCATCATTTGCAAACAATCTAAGACGGCTACTCAGATTGCCTCCTATGTCGTTAATATATATCAGGAAAAATAGAGGTCCTATCATAGTTCTTTGGGGAACTCCAGATATTACTTCTGTTTTAATCGATGACTTCCCGTCTATTACTGTGAACTGTGACCTTTCTGACAGAAAATCACGAATCCAATCGCACAGCTGAGGTGATACTCCGTAGGCACGCAGTTTGGTTAGTTGTGTGCAAATCTAAAAATGTGGAATCAATTTGATATCCTCTGTCGATAGCACTCATTACTACATGAGTATAAAGAGGTAGTTGTGTTTCACAAGAACGATGTGTTCTGAATCCGTGCTGACTATGTGTCAACAAATCGTTTTCTTCGAGGTACTTCATAATGTTCGAACACAGTATATATTCCAAAACACTGGGCCTGTATTTCATCTAATTACTCCTACTTCCCTGTTCGGGTATTGGTGTAACTAGAGCAATTTTCCAGTCCTTAGGTACGGGTCTTTCTCTGAGTGAGCTGTTGTATATAATTGCTAAATATGGAGCTATACTCTGAAAGGAACCTGACAGGTACACAATCTCGACCGGAGGTCTTGCCTTTATTAAGTGATTTAAGCTGCTTTGCTACACTGAAGATATCTACTTCTATGTTTCTCATCTCGGCAGTTGTTTCTGATTGGAATCCAGGAAAATTTACTTCGTCTTCTCTGGTAAAGGAGTTTCGGAAACCGTGTTTAATAACTCTGCTTTAGTGACACTGTCATTAGTGACTTCACCGTTGTCATCCCGCAGTGAGGGTATTGATTGCGTCTTGCCGCTAGTGTGCTTTATGTATGACCAGAATCTCTTTGGGTTTTCTGCCAGATTTCATTGTGGAAATTATTAAAAGCATCTCGCATTGATGTACGCGCTATATTTCTAACTTCTGCAAAACTTTGCCAATCTTGGGGATTTTGCGTTCTTTTAAATTTGACATGCTTTTTTCGTTGCTTCTGCAACAGCGATGTGAACCGTTTTGTGTACTATGGGGGATCAGTACCATCACTTATTAATTTATGTGATATATATCTCTCAATTGCCGTCGATACTATCTCTCTCAAATCATTCCATATATTTTCTACGCTTACATGGTCAAATCGAAAGGAGTGAAGACTTTCTTAAAAAGGCATTAAGAGCATTTTTATCAGCTTTCTTTAAATAGAAATACTTTGCGTTTCTTCTTGGTGGTTGTAGTTGTTACAGTATTCAGCCAGCAGCATCGGCCTCGTGGTCGCTAATCCCTTATTCGTCACAATACCCACTATTTGTCCAGGATTATTTGCTGCTAAGAGGTCAAGTATGCTTTCGCAACCATTTACGCTTAGAGGCCCTCTGCTGTTCCCGATCTACATTAACGATATAGGAGACAATCTGAGCAACCCTCTTTGATTGTTTGCAGGTGACGTTGTCTGTAAAGGCAGATGATCAAAACTAATTGGAAAATGCTTTAGACAAGATATCTGATGGTGTGAAAAATGGAAGTTGACTCTAAATAACGCAAATGCGATGCCATTCACATTATTACTAAACGGAATCCGCTAAATTTCGATTACACGATAAATCACACAAATCTAAATGCTCTAAATGTAGCTAAATACTTAGGGATTTTAATTATAAATAACTTAAATTGCAACGATTACATAGTGGTGAAAGCAAATCGAAGACTGCAATTTATTGGCGGAACACTTGGAAAATGCAACAGGTCTGCTACAGAAACTTCCTGCACTGCGCTTCTCTGACCTCTTCCAGAATACTGCTGTGCGGTGTGGGATGTGCATCAGATAGGATTGACGATGGACATCGAGAATTCGAGTTGATAACTACAACTTTATGACTACTTCTCGCAAATGTTGATATTCCTTCTCGTGCTACGTATGTAAATGCACTTCAGCTCCTTTTTTTCGTTGGTGTTTACACCGTCTTGGATATGGGAACCACTGTACTGAATATTTAGCAATTTTCAGCCTGTCTCAGCTTTGCTCCGTGGTTCTCGGAAGTAGTCAGTACAGCACATTTCGTTTACTGTTGTGGTGTGGCATTTTTTGGTCGGTACAAGTCTGTTCGCTTCGGTAGAATCGTGGTGTCAGCGCTGTTTGCTCTTTACTATTTGCTTGTGATAAGTAGAACGTTCACAGGTCCAGCGGCTGTTTGCGCAAAAACAGGCAGTCTAGCGATCTATCGTCACAAGCCTTTAAAACTGAATGGGAATCACAGAGGAGAAGGATGGGAATTCTCAATACGTATTAACCAATCGCGTAATCAATGGGTATTGCAAACTTGCTCGGACACAACGTTACAATACATGCAGAAACAATCAAAATTTAGTTGACAACAAGAGAGCAACGATCGATAGATGGGGTTCATTGTTCTGTACATCAAAGAACTCTGTGCTAAATTTTCGGGCGTGGAGCACGTAAAGATATTGATGGCACGAACAGTAAAATATGTAAAGACGCACACCTTATTCCAGTGTTAGTTGTAACGTAGTTACTTATTCTAGGATTGAGAACAACTGTGTAACGTGAAATGACATGTTTAATGTCGCAATTTTTAGCGCAAAAATACACGCTTTTACACAGTTTTTGACAACATAATAACAGCTGTCAGGATAACGCATCTCACCAACATCAAAAAGTGAAATAATCCTATAACAACAATATTAAATATTAACTCTCAGAAAGAATATTAATCCTAAACACAACAATATTACAGTTTAATTAGAAGTTTCTTTACAAAATTGTTCCTACAGATACGTTATGATGTTGGTCAGTACTACGTAAATTGTCCGATTCCGGTTCAAAGTTCGGTACTATTTAGTATGACAATCAAGTCTACGGTGGATGGTTAGTTATGTGACAAATTGAGCGAAAGATTACCCAAGGTCGCTCGAGTTTACAGTGGACGCAAGCTGGTGAACCATTAAGTTTACGCCTCTGCACGCAGTATTTCCCTTAAGCTGCGACGGGCTGCCGTCTGCTAGGCCGCTCTCTTCCGCTGAAATTCTTTGTTGTTGTTGTTGTGGTCTTCAGTCCTGAGACTGGTTTGATGCAGCTCTCCATGCTACTCTATCCTGTGCAAGCTTCTTCATCTCCCAGTACCTACTGCAACCTACATCCTTCTGAATCTGCTTAGTGTATTCATCTCTTGGTCTCCCCCTGCGATTTTTACCCTCCACGCTGCCCTCCAATACTAAATTGGTGATCCCTTGATGCCTCAGAATATGTCCTACCAACCGATCCCTTCTTCTGGTCAAGTTGTGCCACAAACTTCTCTTCTCCCCAATCCTATTCATATTTCCTCATTAGTTATGTGATCTACCCATCTAATCTTCAGCATTCTTCTGTAGCACCACATTTCGAAAGCTTCTATTCTCTTCTTGTCCAAACTATTTACCGTCCATGTTTCACTTCCATACATAGCTACACTCCATACAAATACTTTCAGAAATGACTTCCTGACACTTAAATCTATACTCGATGTTAACAAATTTCTCTTCTTCAGAAATGCTTTCCTTGCCAGTGCCAGTCTACATTTGATATCCTCTCTACTTCGACCATCATCAGTTATTTTGCTCCCCAAATAGCAAAACTCCTTTACTACTTTAACTGTCTCATTTCCTAATCTAATTCCCTCAGCACCACCCGACTTAATACGACTACATTCCATTATCCTCGTTTTGCTTTTGTTGATGTTCATCTTATATCCTCCTTTCAAGACGCTATCCATTCCATTCAACTGCTCTTTCAAGTCCTTTGCTGTCTCTGACAGAATTACAATGTCATCGGCAAACCTCAAGGTTTTTATTTCTTCTCCATGGATTTTAATACCTACTCCGAATTTTTCTTTTGTTTCCTTTACTGCTTGCTCAATATACAGATTGAATAACATCGGGGAGAGGCTACAACCCTGTCTTACTCCCTTCCCAACAACTGCTTCCCTTTCATGTCCCTCGACTCTTATAACTGCCATCTGGTTTCTGTACAAATTGTAAACAGCCTTTCGCTCCCTGTATTTTACCCCTGCCACCTTTAGAATTTGAAAGAGAGTATTCCAGTCAACATTGTCAAAAGCTTTCTCTAAGTCTACAAATGCTAGAAACGTAGGTTTGCCTTTTCTTAATCTTTCTTCTAAGATAAGTCGTAAGGTCAGTATTGCCTCACGTGTTCCAGTATTTCTACGGAATCCAAAGTGATCTACCCCGAGGTCGGCTTCTACCAGTTTTTCCATTCGTCTGTAAAGAATTCGTGTTAGTATTTTGCAGCTGTGGCTTATTAAACTCATTGTTCGGTAATTTTCACATCTGTCAACACCTGCTTTCTTTGGGATTGGAATTATTATATTCTTCTTGACGTCTGAGGGTATTTCGCCTGTTTCATACATCTTGCTCACCAGATGGTAGAGTTTTGTCAGGACTGGCTCTCCCAAGGCCGTAGGTAGTTCCAATGGAATGTTGTCTACTCCGGGGGCCTTGTTTCGACTCAGGTCTTTCAGTGCTCTGTCAAACTCTTCACGCAGTATCGTATCTCCCATTTCATCTTCTTCTACATCCTCTTCCATTACCATAATATTGTCCTCAAGTACATCGCCCTTGTACAGACCCTCTTATAAAACTAATTAAACCTTTGCTGAACTTTCCAGCAGAAACTTTCCCTATGTTTCTCGTTATGCAAGAAAACATGTACTCACAGTCAGCCCTAGTCTTTGTAGGTGGCGATATACAAGCGCATGGTTGGAGCAGCGTGCATATTATAGTGCCCACTCAGTTCTCGCAAGAACAAGTAACTAATTGGCTGGTTCGTTTCTCCCCAGTTGGAGCTAAGCGTTGCTATAGCTAATTTCTAGCTGGATTTCATCCGCTGTGAACACAGTGTTCACACAAATTTCTTCTCTGCATCGTACAGAGCAAGTGCTCTGTTCTGCACTTGACGCCAGTTCAGAGAAGAGTCCCTGAAAATTTCTCTCTTCTCCTATTCATGGTCGAACTGCCTCCCCCACCTGGGTTCATTCGTCTTCACGTCACTGCCTATTTCGACCAATAGAAGCGTTCCTCTTATTTTGTGTAAACTCTCTCTACCAATCGCAACGTCCCTTGTATTAAACTGTGTCGAAACTTCAGTATTTTTCTCCTTCCTAGTTCGTTTCTGCCAATCGGACGTTTTGTGCCCGTTCTAGGCGTCTAAAGTACATTGACCTTCACGTGTATCGCACTCGTTGGTCATGTGATCGAAATGCATCACTGGTTTGGTTCATATCCCTGTGGAATTCCGAAACGCAACTTTCTAAAGCTCTTTCTCTGTCTCTCTGCAGATGTGCTACTACATGCGTTTCTCCCACCTGAGTCACCTAATTGGGTTGTTGACTTTACGCCTGCCACCCATTTAAGTGGTTTCTGTGGTAACCCCTGTGGCGCGCCTTCGCTTCTGCCTTTGTCCCTCTGGCATTCAAACTCAATCGCCTCGCGCTGCTTGTTCCACGTTACGCTCAAAGACATGCATTATATAGGAATGGTGTGTTAATTACCGTCGATTGACTGTCATCCCATTTTGCATTACGTACTGATGGGCAAATTTGCTCATAACCGCCGAATTCACCTTCTCATTGCGATGCATAAAGCTCTCATGTAAGGTGCCGATCTGACCTTCATTTAATTGCCACCTTACACAGTTTTCGATGGAACTGAACGAAGAATACAGAGACTTTATACAGAGTGGTCCATTGATCGTGACTGGGCCAAATATCTCACGAAATAAGCGTCAAACGAAAAAACTACAAAGATCGAAACTTGTCTAGCTTGAAGGGGGAAACCAGATGGCGCTATGGTTGGCCCGCTAGATGGCGCTGCCATAGGTCAAACGGATATCAACTGCGTTTTTTAAAATAAGAACCCTCATTTTTTATTACATATTCTTGTAGTACAAAAATAAATATCAATGTTTTAGTTGGACCACTTTTTTCGCTTTGTGATAGACGGCGCTGTAATAGTCACAAACATATGGCTCACAATTTTAGACGAACAGTTGGTAACAGGTAGGTTTTTTAAATTAAATTACAGAACGTAGGTACATTTGAACATTTTATTTCGGTTGTTCCAATGTGACACATGTACCTTTGTGAACTTATCATTTCTGAGAACGCATGCTGTTACAGTGTGATTACCTGTAAATACCACATTAATGCAATAAATGCTCAAAATGATGTCCGTCAACCTCAATGCATTTAGCAATACGTGTAACGGCATCCCTCTCAACAGCGAGTAGTTAGCGTTCCGTAATGTTCGCACGTGCATTGACAATGTGTTGACGCATGTTGTCAGGCGTTGTCGGTGGATCACGATAGCAAATATCTTTCAACTTTCCCTACAGAAAGAAATCTGGGGACGTCAGATCCAGTGAACGTGCGGGCTACGGTATGGTGCTTCGACGACCAATCCACCTGTCATGAAATACGCTATTCAATACCGCTTCAACCGCATCCGAGCTATGTGCCGGACATCCATCATGTTGGAAGTACATTGCCATTCTGTCATGCAGTGAAACATCCTGTAGCAACATCGGTAGAACATTACGTAGGAAATAGCATACATTGCACTATTTAGATTGCCATCGATAAAATGGGGGCCAATTATCCTTCCTCCCATAACGCCGCCAAGGTCCCTGATGTTCCACTTGTCGCAGCCATCGTGGATTTTCCATTGCCCAACAGTGCATATTACGTTCTGTAATTTAATTTAAAAAACCTACCTGTTACCAACTGTTCGTCTAAAATTGTGAGCCATATGTTTGTGACTATTACAGCGCCGTCTATCACAAAGCGAAAAAAGTGGTCCAACTAAAACATTGATATTTATTTTTGTACTACAAGAATATGTAATAAAAAATGAGGGTTCTTATTTTAAAAAACGCAGTTGATATCCGTTTGACCTATGACAGCGCCATCTAGCGGGCCAACCGTAGCGCCATCTGGTGTCCCCCTTCAAGCTAGACGACTTTCGTTCTTTGTAGTTTTTTCGTTTGATGCTTATTTCGTAAGATATTTGGCCCACTCACTATCAATGGACCACCCTGTATATTGCTGCAAAGTCAAGAGACATGCCTGGAACGATTTTTGGATTCAAAACCTGTTATTGTTGAATTTATGAAGGAAAATGGAGTGCAGGAACGGAAATTATAACATCCGGAATGGATCGCACATGTGGTGTTTTAAGTGGACTTGACTGCAGATTGCCCACAGTAAGACACTGCAAGGTGAGAAATAAGCTATTTCTGGTTTGATGGAGATGTATTTAGAAAGAAAATCGCATTGTAGAACGGACAAATTTTGACAAACACAGTCGAGTTTCCTAATCGTACTGACGTTAAGGAAAACGTGAGTTGTGAAGAATTCATAGTGGCCTTGTGAGAATTACAAGGATACTTTCCTGAACGTTAAACATATTCGTAATTGCGAATGTCAGCGTCCATCAAACGTAGAACGGAATGATGACAATGCAATTTTGTGGCGAACTGGGACTCTAGATCTTGATTTCCCGCTTTTGCGATCGGTCCCACTGTCGTTTGGCTAGCCGTGCACTACTCCCGGCCACACTCAAACTTCCATATGCGCCTGGAACCTATACTTGTACATCCATAATGCATATTCCTGTAGAGGTGAGGCATTTTACTTGACAGTCGCTTACCCGGTGTCGGCGGGTAAATACGATATTTCTGTGCCTTTGTTATTCTAAATTGCGATTCAAAGTTCCTTTGGGCACGCATGTCCAAAAGGACGTTTGAATCGTAATTTAGAATAACAAAGGCACATAAATATCATAGCTCCCTAAATGTTTTGAGGACGCTGCAAATCTTACATCCGTTTTCAAGCTGTTTTCGAGATGGTTTGCCGCCTCAGTTGAAAACTGTAATGTGCATGTGCTGACATAAGTGACTGATCTGCAAAGTAATTACAATTTTAAAGACGAACCCTGTTACGCTGTAAATGTCCCGGGCATTTGCATTTCTTTCCTCGGGTAGAGATTCAAAATCTCCATTATGACGTCTACACGTTCATCTACACGGATACTCTGCAAATTACGCTTAAGTAGACGGTTCATTCTCTATTATTCCAATCTCGAACAGCGCGCGGAAAAAACAAACGCCTCCATAATAATGAAATAATACTGAAATTCGTTTTGGGTGTGATTTATGTTGTTGGGAAATGTGAAGTATAAATCCAAGTCGCATGCAGAGCAAATGCATTTCCATTCAAATGTAGTGTGTTCGCGGTTGAACCCTCTTTCCACTCCCCAGAGAGCATTCCGTGAGGGCGTAAGGCCATCAGTCTCCTAATCGTCTCAGGAGAGCATGTCCATCTGTCTGCGTCTAGAGTAAATTCCCTTATATTTATTTAATTGTATGGGTATGGCTAGGGCCCCCCGTCGGGCAGGCCGTTCGCCGGGTGCCGGTCTTTCAATTTGACGCCACTTCGGCGACCTGCAGTCGATGAGGATGATAGGATGATGATGGGGACAACACAACACCCAGTTCCTGGGCGGAGAAAATTCCCAGACCCAGTCGGGAATCGAACCCGGGCCCAAAAGATTGACAATCCGTCAGGCTGACCACATATTTTTTTTTTTTTTTTTTGTAATCTCGTTTTTGTTCGTTTTCGCTCGTTGCATTTGCTCGGGGCGGATGTTGCAAGACATCCGTTTCAGTTCCTCGTTGATCCATTAACTCAGTTTTTTTTATTACAGAGGGCACCTACCCCTCTGACCGAACACGCTGAGCTACCGTGCCGGCTGTAATCTCACTTTGTTCGCTTTTGTTCGTTGCATCTGCTCGGGGCGGACGTCGTAAGACATCCGTTGAAGTTCGTTGTTGATCGATTAACTCAGTTTTTTTATTACAGAGGGCAGCTAACCCTCCGACCGAACACGCTGAGCTACCGTGCCGGCTATAATCTCACTTTGTTCGCTTTTGTTCGTTGCATTTGCTCAGGGCGGACGTCGTAAGACATCCGTTGAAGTTCGTTGTTGATCGATTAACTCAGTTTTTTTATTACAGAGGGCAGCTAACCGTCCGACCGAACACGCTGAGCTACCGTGCCGACAACCATTCAGCTATCGGGGGCAGACAGTAAATTCTATGTGCAAGTGTGATAAAGCTTTCTAAGTGTATGCGTAGCGTGTATCTGAACCAAGATGTGGGTACCAGCCTGTTATTCACCTAGTGGGACGTGGGGAATCCCTAAAAATCAGCCGGCCGCTGTAGCCGAGCGATTCTAGGCGCGTCAGTCCGGCACCGCGCTGCTGCTACGGTCGCAGGTTCGAATCCTGCCTCGGGCATGTATGTGTGTGATGTACTTAGTTAGTTTTAAGTAGTTCTAGGGGACTGATGACCTAAGATGTTGAGTCCCATAGTGCTTAGAGCCATTTGAACCTAAAAATCACATCGAGGCTGTCCAGTACTATGGCCCTCATCGTTATTCCACCAGACATATTCTAAATGGGACCGGCGTACTTCCACACCCCGGAAGCGGGCGCTTTAACACACGCAATTATCTGGGAAGGTGTTTATACATTACTGGCCATTAAAATTGCTACACCACGAAGATGACGTGCTACAGACGCGAAATTTAACCGACAGGAAAAAGATGCTGTGACATGCAAATGATTAGCTTTTCAGAGGATTCACACAAGGTTGGTGCCGCTGGTGACACCTACAACGTGCTTACATGAGGAAAGTTTCCAACCGATTTCTCATACAAAAACAGCAGTTGACCGGCGTTGCCTGGTGAAACGTTGTTGTGATGCCTCGTGTAAGGAGGAGAAATGCGTACATCACGTTTCCGACTTTGATAAAGGTCCGATTGTAGCCTATCGCGATTGCGGTTTATCGTATGGCAACATTGCTGCTCGCGTTGGTTGACATCCAATGACTATTAGCAGAATATGGAATCGGTGGGTTCAGGAGGGTAATACGGAACGCCGTGCTCGATCCCAACGGCCTCGTATCACTAGCAGTCGAGATGATAGGCATCTTATCCGCATGGCTGTAACGGATCGTGCAGCCACGTCTCGATCTCTGAGTCAACAGTTCGACGACGTTTGCAGCAGCATGGACTATCAGCTCGGAGACCATGGCTGCGGTTACCCTTGACGCTGCATCACAGACAGGAGCGCCTGCGATGGTGTACTCAACGATGAACCTGGGTGCACGAATGGCAAAACGTCAGTTTTTCCGATGAATCCAGGTTCTGTTTACAGCATCATGATTGTCGCATCCGTGTTTGGCGGCATCGTGGTGAACACACATTGGAAGCGTGTATTCGTCATCGCCATACTGGCGTATCACCCGGCGTAATGGTATGGGGTGCCATTGGTTACACGTCTCGGTCACCTCTTGTTCGCATTGACGGCACTTTGAACAGTGGACGTTACATTTCAGATGTGTCACGACCCGTGGATCTACCCTTCAACGACCCCTGCGAAATCCTACCTTTCAGCAGGATAATGCACGACCGCATGTTGCAGGTCCTGTACGGGCCTTTCTGGATACAGAAAATGTTAGACTGCTGCCCTGGCCAGCACATTCTCCAGGTCTCTCACCAACTGAAAACGTCTGGTCAATGGTGGCCGAACAACTGTCTCGTCGTAATACGCCACTCTTGATGAACTGTGGTATCGTGTTGAAGCTGCTTGGGCAGCTGTACTTGTACACGCCATCCAAGCTCTGTTTGACTCAATGCCCAGGCGTATCAAGGCTGTTATTACGGCCAGAGGTGGTTGTTCTGGGTACTGATTTTTCAGGATCTATGCACCCAAATTGCGTGAAAACCTAATCACATGTCAGTTCTAGTATAATATATTTGTCCAATGAATACCCGTTTATCATCTGTATTTCTTCTTGGTGTAGCAATTTTAATGGCCAGTAGTGTGTTTAACTTTGTGGCCGGGTACCCATCCTGTCGTCGGAATCGTCTGTTGCTCAAGGATGGGAAGTCGAGTCTCTTCCTGCCTGCAAATTTGTGTGAACTTTATACTGCGTGTGGTCGCATTTTAACTGTCCGTGGTACGTGTTATGTGAGGAGGAGAATGGGTCTAGCGTAACATTTTCCTCAACGAACGTTGGAGACCATCTAAAAAGCACGCTCCCGCTGGCCTGTGCACTAACCGTGGTCGTTAATTTGGGTTTGGCTAACGTTTGGGCTGTCCCACAAACTAGTGCACTGTGCATTATGCTATACAGACAGCTATGGACGATGCTTCACCAATACCGTATTTTACGGACTATAAGACGCAGGTTTTTCTTAGAAGAATGGTCCCCAAAATCAGGTGCGTCTTATACTCGAAATTACTAGGTCTTCTACTTTGCTTCCACCGTTTTTCTCGAAATGCGAGGTTTTATTGAGAAAAACTTACAAAAAAATTATGATTCACAGTATTTCCGATCGCTGGACACAGCATTCTTCCATCTTTCGGATAGCGTACGAATTCCGTGGCGAGAGAACTGGGCGTCATTTGTGGGGATCCATGAATCGATTCAATTTTGCACTTTTTCGTATGAAGGGCTTATTTCAATAGTGGTACAAGTCCATTTTTGTTCATATTGAGATGATGATGATGATGAAGTCCCATACTCCATTACAGAGCGTAGGGGAACGATGCGGGAGACCCGCACCGCCGTACTAGTGGAGGCGGTTTGCCATTGCCTTCCTCCGACCGTAATGAGGATGAATGATGATGATGAAGGCGACACAACAACACCCAGTCATCTCGAGGCAGATGAAAATCCCTGACCCCGCCGGGAATCGAACCCGGGACCCCGTGCTCGGGAAGCAAGAACGCTACCGCGAGACCACGAGCTGCGGACCATATTGAGATAGAGACTCCTAAAGTTAAATGAGCGCTGAAAAATTTGCAGTTGAGATACCAGAAATATTCAAGCATATGGCTTCTTGCTAGAGATGAACCTTTCTTTCTGTTTGTTTGGCTCATTCATTTCAGAAGCATTATAGACAGAAAAGTGGAGGTAATGGACTTGTACCACTATTGAAATAAGCCCTTCATATGATCGGAAGTGCTAGTCAGCCAGACTGTATGTCACTGATCGAAAAAGGTGGTAGCCAGTGAGAGCAACGTATGGAGAATACGGCGGGAGGCCTAGGACCTCTAATTTCAGCGTTTTCATGTATATTTTGACGTGTTTTGCGACGTGGGGTCGAGCACTGATCTGCTGCAAAATTACCTTTACGTGTCTATCGCTCTATTGTCGCCGTTTGTGTTTCAGTGCTGGGCTCGGACGCATCGATTGCTTTCGATACTGATGTCCTGTGACTGTCTTCGTCTGTTTCAGGAGCTACGAAAACGTTTTGTCGTCCACCGCCATGCCGGATTTCGAGATCAAAATCACCGTTCTTAAGGCGTTGAAAACATTCTTTGCACGTTCTTCCACTAATAGCTCCCTCACCATTGGTCTTGCCCAGCATTTTAAGAGCCACAGCCTCGGATTTCTTCACGTTAAAGCAGAAAATTAAAACTTCCCGCAAATGGCGAGAAATGGGTACGTAAGTTGACATGCTTAATCGAGAATAACCTTATGACGCAATCACGGCATTATATTTACAGATGCCTAAGCTTATTGTATTACACCTATGACCAACCATCTGAACCCCACTTGCCGCTATTGCCGTCTATTCCAAAACGACGGAAGCAAAGTTGAAGACCTAATAATATAAAAGTGTCCAGTGTTTGATTTAAAATTCCCGCCAATCTTAAAAATCTCCATGTATTCGAAACCTATCTATATCTGACGGCATTGAATCCAACTGGCAGCAGCAGTGCACCGATGCGACGAACGTGAGTTGCGGTGATTCACAAGTTTGCTAACATTGTCCCTCTCCCACCCCGCCATCGCAAACCCAGAACACTGTGTAGCCTACGATGCGTCACTGCAGTCTGTGGTGCCAGTGAATTTGAACTGAAAGTGAATTGTGTTATCGGCAAAGGTACAATATTTTCGTTAATACGTAGTTTCGTAATGGAAAAAAGTAAAAGGTATTCATATGATGCGGGTTATAAATTGAAAGTAATATCACATGCAGAAGAACATAGAAACAGAGCAGGTGAGCGGCCTTTCGGCCCTCCTGCGACAGAAAAAAACCACTCGCTATTGGCGATCTAGTAAAGAAGAAGTGAAAAATATGAGGAAGACTAAATGTGTGAATAGAGGACTGAAAGAAAAATGGCCAAAAGTAGAAAATGCCTTTTATGGATTTTTAAAGATCAATGCGATTTTATAAACTAAGAATTTTTTTAGTTTGGCTTTACAATCTAATAATAGAAATGGTATAAATGTTATTTAACAAAATTGCATAGAAATTAAGGTGCGTCTTATAGTCCGTAGTATCTTGTACTCTGTAAGATACGATAGCTAAAATAAATTTCAACACTGTATTCATTGCAGCTGTCGATCTCAGCTTACACTGAGCAACGTATATCCATGCTATTAAGATCTGTAGAATAACTCAGAACAGCTCCCTGGTAGATTACGTTGCAATTAATTTAAATAATTTTTAGTTATTAAGTTCTGATTGTAGAAATATAAACTGCTGTGATACCATCGATATAAAGAATAATGTCTTTTGTTTCCCTTAAGCGAACAGAAGCACCATAAAACGCACAACATTTTTTTAAAATACAAACCTGCAGTAATTGGTTTACACTCGTGAGCAACTGAATGGTTACACCTCTCATCAACACGCTGTTTCCAGAAACAGCTGACTGTCTCAATGAATACCGTGACTAAATTTATGTAACGTATGCTAAGAGTATGGCACGCTCTTTATGACAGCAGCAACGCGTCGTAGCTTAGTCTCCATGAGACGCCACAAGCGTTGATAAGCCACACCAACAGATGGCCATTCATCTCTTGCCCGCTACTAACGCCCGATAGTATTGCAGATGCCTTAATATTTAGAGATGGGTCGAACTCGTTCATTCCGTGAACTACTTCATTCATTTCACTCTTTGCCGTGAAGCGTTCAAATGAAGTAGTTCATTTATGAAGTACGGAAGCATGGCGAAGTTGCCTAGTTCGCCGCTCAGCTGCGGCTACGCTCGCTTCGCCTCGCTCGTTTTTCTTTTTTTTTCTTTTCTTTTTTTTTTTTTTTTAATGTGTGTGTAGTGTGGACTGAAGAGATCATCCTTGATGACTTATTCTTCTAGGATGGGATGTAAGGATAAAACGAAAACACTTTATTTATTACGCATTCAGTTAGGCTTGGGCACGCAATGGGTCCTTTAGCCTGCTGTCTTTGGTGATGTCTATCTCCTGTGGAGGGTGAAATGTGTCAAGGCTGTTATGTGTGACTGCTTCCTCGTGTTATGACAGATTGCCTATGGGGGGTGAAACGTTATTGACTTCGGTACGCGATACTTGTGCCATCTTGCATTGTTTACCGTTCCTACCGATTGTAATTCTCGAACTTCGTCGCTAAGGGCATCGATCTTGTCAAAAACTCGTAGAGCCTTGTCATGGACCTTCTCTTGTATAGTGGTCTCGTGGAGTGCGGTGCGGATGTCGACGTTTCTTGTCCACCATGGAGCTCCTGTGATCCATCGATAGCAAATGTTTTGCAGCGCTTGGAGTTTGTTGTAGTTGGAGACGCACGTAGTTCCCCACGAGGTGGAGCCATACAACATTGTGGGTTCCACCGTTGCCTTATACAATTGGAGTTTAGTCTTATGGTTGAGATCCTTACTCTTCAGGAACGGAATCAACGACCTGGCCATCTTCTGGGCTGCCGTCTTCTTGTCGTCAATATGCTGCGTAAAGAGTAATTTTTTGTCAAGGTAGACACCGAGATACTTCACTCCCGGTGACCATGGGATAAATTGGTCAGCTATTTGGAGTCTGTCGTTCAGAACTGGTTTCCTCCGTGTGAACAGAACTGCTGCCGTCTTCGTCGGGTTGATCGTTATCTTATTTTGCAGCGCCCAGCGTTCCATTACAGCAAGTTGCCGTTGCATCCTAGCGATTAGCTGGTCCAAGTGTCGTCCAGTTGTCAGAAAGGCCGTATCGTCCGCATAAAAACTCGCCGTAACAAGGGGGACTGTTGGGATGTCATTTATATATAAGTTGAAAAGTAGAGGCGAAATGACAGAGCCCTGCGGAATTCCTGCGGAGATCAGTTTCATTTCGGAGTTTTTATCGTCGACTCGGACATACAGTTTCCTGTCCTGCACAAAGCTGTCTATGAGTCTAATGTAACAATCCGCAATAGGGGTAGTACGATGCAGTTTGACGGTAAGGTTGGGCCGCCACACCTTATCGTAAGTTTTTTCGATGTCAAGGAAGACACCAATCGTGAAGTGCTGCTTGTTGTATCCTTCTTATATCCGTTCGGTGATCCGTAGAAGTTGAAGTTCGGCAGATAACTTGTCCTTGAAACCTATTTGTTCGGGTCGTATAACATCATGCGCTGTAAGCGTGTCATGGAGCCTCTGCAACAGCACTCTCTCGAGCACCTTGCCAAGGGTCGGCAAGAGGCTAATTGGCCGGTAACTGTTGGGTTCTGTTGGGTCTTTACCTGGCTTGGGTATTGGAACTACTCGAGCCGTCTTCCATGCCGTAGCTGCAGAAGGCAGCTGTTGAGAATTCGGGTAAGGAGCACAGTTGGCTTCCTGGGCAACTGTTTCAAATCGGTGTTGCTTATGGAGTCGTTGCCCGGCGCATAATTCCGAGTCTTCCGGATAATTTTACGGATCTCTGCTGGTGTGGTGAGTTGTGGGCGGCTCTGCACAGGCGCAGCACGAAGAGCAGTCCATGCTGCTGTAACAACGGCTTCCTGTTCTTGCAGGCGGACGTCGTTCACGGGGGTCGCTGGTGTAGACATCTGTTCTTGGTAAGTCGTAGCATACAGCTCTGCCTGGGCGAGTTCGTCATAGAGGAGGCCATCTGGTCCTCTGATGGCTCGTTTAGGTGGCCGCTGGTGTCGTATGTTCTTGACTACCTGCCATTCGTTCTTCGTTCGAAGTAAGAATTCATCCATCTTATCTTCCCAGACCTGCTGTCGCCACTCGGCCACTCTCCTGTGCAGATCTCGTGTTAAGACGTATGTTTCTCGTCGATCGATCGGGTTTCTATAGCGGAGCCAACGTCGCCTGCTCCTGTTTCTCTGTGTCTTCAGTTCTTGGAGTAGAGGCGGGAACTCGTCGAAAGCTACTACAGGGTAGACCGTGTGAGTAGTTGCCCTCCGTTTGTCTACCTTTATCTTCTGCGTCAAAGTTTGTACCGCGATGTCGGGCAGATATTGTTGTCAAGATATGTCCGAAATTGACCCCAGTTCAGAGTTTGTGAGGTTGGGGGCGGAAGGTTGGCCGTTGCGTTTTCCACTATACTGATAACAGGTCGGTGGTCAGACGAAAGATCGTCGACGGTGCGGAGCTGGAGGTTCGTCTCAATATTTTTGATGACAGCAATATCTAGGACGTCTGCTTCTTGCCGATCGACGTAAGGAATCCGTGTGGGCTCTCGTGGGCCATGGAGTGTGATGCCCAGTTCTTCTTCCATGGCAATCAAAGTTCGTCCACGAGGGTTCGTACGCCGGGAATTCCACGCGACGTGCTTGCTATTAAGGTCACCTCCTAGGAAGATTTTGTCAAAATTGGTGAAGATACTCCGTAGGTCGTCTGGCTCCAGGTTTTTTCCGGGGCTGTTGTACGCCGCAATGAAAGTGATGTTGCCTGCCGCCGATCGAACCGTTACTGCTGTTGCCTCCAGATGTTGGAGGTGTGGTAATGTTTCATGATGGTGCCGCAGTTCCCTTTTAAGCAGAACTGCGGTCCCTCCACCTCGTTGGCCTTGTCTGTCCGTTCTATAGACGTACATGTTACGAAATCTGAGCTCAGTTGTTGGACGAAGGTGCGTCTCCGATACAAGTGCGATGTCGATTTTGTGACTGTGTAAAAATTCAGTGAATTCTGTTTTCTTGTGTTTCATTCCGTTGGCGTTCCATATACAGATTTTCAGGTTTCTCGTGGTCCCAGGGCGATCCATCTTAAGGTGTTCCAAAGGCCTTCAATACACTTTCGATTAAAGAAAGTATCCCCACTAGTTGTTGCTGCACGGCGGTGAGAAGTTTCGCGACATCAGAGAGCGCTGGAGCTATAGATTGCATCAAATGAGCTGGTGAGACGTAGGTTTCCGGTTCCGGTCGGTGTGGTGATGCTGCGTGGGCGTATGAATAATGCTGGCGGTGCTGTCGAGGTGGAAGTGCTTCAGGAGGAGGCTGTGTTACTGGCTGCCGTGTCGCCGCCGGCTGTTCTTGTGGCGTTTGCTGACGGTGGGGCGGAGGGTGTGGCGTCAGGTTGGAGTTCCGTATTACACGAGTCCTCCGTTGAGAGGGCTGCGGGGATGACCGTTGTGTGTATTTCCTGAGAAGTTCCTGGTACTTCTGGCAGCCACGCCACGTGGCAGGATGGTCCTTTTCACAGTTAGCACATTTCGGCGGAGCCCCTCGGGGATGAGTACATGCTGAAGATCGGTGTTGCCCTCCACATCGAACGCAGCGAGCAGGGAAGCTGCAATAATTAGCTGTATGTTCGAATCGCTGGCAGTGGCGACATTGAACAGGTCCTTCTTGTCTGTTGTAGGTTTCAATAACGACTTTAGTATATGGAAGGTATTTGATGTCGTAAATCTTGTAGTTTTCCTTTTGGGCTGGCAACGTGACACAGTAAGCATCTTGAGGTCGTAATTCCTTCGTCTTGTCGTCTCGATTTTTAAACTGGTGGACGTGGATGACAGGGAAACCCTTCTCTATCAGTGCGTCTTTCAGTTCTTCCTCCGTAACTTCGGCAGGTAGACGTTTGACAACCACTTTGAGGTCCTTGTCCTCCGCGGCCTGATGTGTAAAAAAGTGGATGTCATTCGACACAAAGAAATTGATAGCCCGCCGTTGATCTTCATAGGAGTCAAAGTGATATTTGATCCTGTCTCGTTGGTAGATGGCCTTAAGACTGCCGTCAATATTCGCTTCCAGCGCCTTGTTGAGTTCCATGTAGTTCTCGGTATGGTAAATAGTAACGGGCGTTACTTTGCGTAGTAAGTTCCGGCCAGAGCCATCTGTCCCCTCTTTATCTGCTTCGAGATTGACATCACTCGTCTGGTCCATACGTTCTGGAGCATCTGTAGTATCTTCCGCCGCAATAGCCACATAGCGGTTGGAAGTTTTCATTTCTTCTGGACGTTGTCGCTTCCGAGAGTTGTTCTGCTTAGGAAAAGCATTGAGTCGTTTTCTTTGGCGAACAAGTGTAAAATCGCCCTCTCCGTCGGTGGGCTGCATGGTCCAAACTTCTTCAGAGGAGACTCCCTCCATTTCGTCGTCGTCTGGTGGAGAAAATTGTTCCACGTCGTCTACTTGGTCTTCATGCTGTGAAGGAGGAACTGTACTAGTGCGGTTGTCGTATACTTGCTGACTTTGCAGAATCATGTGTTGTATTTCACGTCTCAGTTCCCGTTGTTGCCGATCGTTCTGTGTTAGCTGATGTCTCTCGTCAGAGGGGTTTGACGTATGTTGTCCTCCGCTCTGCATTCGCGTATCGCTCGTCGTGGTCCTGTCCTCATTATGTTGCCTGTCAGAATCCGTTGTCGTTGCAGGGGTCGTCGCCACTGTATCCGTCCCGTGGGGAGCGGGCGCCGGGACGGCCGGCGGGGCAGGCCCCACCGACCGGCCAGCGGCCGGCCCCGGCGCGACCGAGCCGGCTGGCTCGGACGCGCGCGTTCCGTTGTCCGCACTCATCGGCATCGCGCGCTCAACTCGGATTTGCCTCGCTCGTACAATAAAGCTTCGTAATACTTCATAATTTTACCAACAGATGGCCGAACTATGCAGTAACGTGCACGCAACGTTTCACGCTCTTATAGCGTTTGAGTTAAATAGAGCATGTTCGAAGGGGACAAAGGAAAGATAAACAGAGAAGCCTGTCACATATAAAGAAAGTATTACATTTAATTTTGCTCGACATTTTCTCAGGAAGCGCCCAAGAAAGTCTTTATCTGCCAAATGAAACATGATTTGTTGTATTCATGGATTGAAAACTAGGACTACCAACGAAATCCAGTCCAATTTTATGTTCCTTTTAAAATTTAATCCAAAATAGAATGAGTATGTTTACCACTGTCATAAAGTCTATGTACCTACGTTAAGTAATTATTCAGAAGTTTTCCTGTAGATTTTATTTTTGTTGAGAATAATAACCCTCCAGATTCAAAACGTAAACTGTCACCTGTAGTCATTGGTACGATTTCAGGTAAAATCCCTCTTTCAGTGTTATTAACAAACAGCCAGCCTCTTCGTTTGTATCTTTAATATTCATTTGTCTGCAAGCGCTGCCAACGGTAGGCTACCCGTAGACGCGCCGATGTAGTGGGAGAGGGAGAGGGGAAGAGAGTGAGTGAACTAGAAAAAAGTGTGGAGTGTGCTATCTGTGAAGAGTTTGAAGTACCAGTTCATTGAAAATGTGTGGTTAGTTCACACTTCACTGGAATGAAGCGTTCATTTGAAAGACTCATTCACGAGCTCCCCATCACTATTAGTATTAGTGAGGTCAGTTTATTGGAAGGGCACGCACGCTACCTGATGTTTGGCTAGACGTCCTCGATTAATTTTGAAACAATTCGTGTGGGATGGGCTAGTGCATTATCTTGCTGAAATTTCACGTCATTTGTGGAGTGCTGCAGGTGATGTAGATGATACACGATATAACACATTCTTCTATCAGGTTCTAGTTAAAAAATGTTCGATTAACATACTTGTAAATTACGAGTCTGTGTTAAATTCAATTGAATGCTTGTACTATGTACTTACCTTGCTGGTTTCGACGACTTTCCTCAACCAATTCATTATTAATTGGGGTGCATAATACTAGCTGCTTCATTGCAGAAATCGCAGGAGTCAACGCGAAAAGCCGGTAACAATTTACACCAACATATAGTCTGCATTTTGTGTTAAAGTTTATATTGTTCCAGAACATTCGTATAATGGACAAATTAAAGAAACTGACTTTACAGATCGTGAACTCGAACTAACTGAAAACAACTCCCACCCTACTGCCACCGCCAAGCTCTTAGGCTGGCTGCTTATATGGTTTCTTAACAGTTCAAGTTCTTTGAAAGTACTGTTCAGCAAAGTCATATTAATTGAGTTACAGTTAAAATCGAATGTTTCATAAGAAATTAGAGTTGCAGTTTTGAAGATAATAAAAAATGTGATTTAAAATTACTTTTCAAATTTAGTATCGGAATTCCGTCTGAGAAATGTGACTAACAATACTTGATACAAAATAATTAATATCTCGTTAATTACAACAGAAGTTTTTGATGTTAACATGTTTTGGAGTACTTTACATAATGAGGAGATAGATTTTGAGGTTCAAATTTTACGTTAGATTCTCATTTTGACCAAATGATCGAAATAATAGTTTGTTTAATGCCAACAAATTCTAGAAGTCGTTATAACAGATCCAATTACAATGAATATGATTTGAGTTTTTATAGAAATATAATACTTTGAGAGTGAACGCAACTTTCAATTCTTCAGTTAGCCAGAAATCTACCCAAAACATTAGTTTTCACTTTTTATGAAATAACCAAATTTTAAAAATTAACTTGCCATTTAATGACTGAACTGATTTTAACACTAACGTTTCTACGTGATTATTGTCTCACAGTTACACAAATGAAATAATTAGTTTTTCTGTAAATTTCGTAAAATTGATTATTACAAAAAGATACTTTCCATTTAAAGATTCCTGTTAATTGTATTCAAATGAACTGTATTTGACTATGTGGGAGTGTTACATTTTATACATCTCGTGTTACATTTTATACATCTCGTGTACAGTTCTACTTGATACAATAAATAGCACCAAAAGTTGTATTTTAACATTCGCTATGCTGTGAAATACATATTGTATAATACGTAAAGGCGTGGTACCGAATACTTCATATAAGGGTTCCCCTAGTATGTCCTATCACAACGGGATCAAACATAGGTTGCCACATCAATAAAGTGGATGACGTATCACGGAAACCACTTCCTCTCATGTAAAACACCCCACCTACCGGGGAATACATGTATCACATGCTTGAACATGCTGGCAGTCGGACTGTGTTGTCTCATGTGAACTTTGACATGTGCACCGTGAACCATCAATCAAAACGATCTTTTTAGATGCTCCGAGTGTCCAGTATTGGTGTTCCTCTCCCGAAGCTAACCTCTATGCCCTATGACGTGTGGTGAATAAGGGTAGAGAATGCTGTGTAGTGATTCTTGTGCCCCTTAGACAAGAAGTGGTTACTTCTAGAAGGATAAGTGCTCACCAGTTGTTGATGTCAATAATTGACTCGTTATATGAGTTGATGCAATGAGATCTGTCTACACGCTACTGTAATCCTTGTCAGTCGACGCTTACATCTCCCATCAAGACGCTGTTGCCCGAAACAGCTGACTGAATACCGTGACTAAAATTTATGTAGTGATTCTAAGAGTACTATCGGTAATACAACTACGTAAACATGTCGCAGTGTTATTCGATAACCCTTGAACAAAATTCAAAGATGTTACCAAAGGTCGCTATTTAGATGGAACTAGAATTGCGTTTCGAAGTACATTCCAAGTATCTTATCTTAAATCTTGAAACGAAAGTCTCTTATATCTGACCAGACGTGATCAAGATAACAGTCGAAAAGGCTTACAAACAATTTGCCGTTGTTCACAGCTCAACGCTTCTTCTTACTAAAGACTA
The DNA here is from genome assembly GCF_023864275.1 of Schistocerca cancellata. Taxonomy (NCBI): domain Eukaryota; kingdom Metazoa; phylum Arthropoda; class Insecta; order Orthoptera; family Acrididae; genus Schistocerca; species Schistocerca cancellata. Next base: position 141,713,430 of record NC_064627.1, on the reverse strand, counting down.
CATTACTAATTTTCAGACGAACAACTTATAAGTTACAGAAACAGATGTGAACTATCGCATAGCAAGCATATATTGTAAAGGTTTCTCAGAGACGGCTACCAGTCACAGATTTTGTTCACAGTCGTGAATTATTCAATAAAGCAATACGGTTCGAGGTACAAACCTCATCTCCACGTCACAATGGCATTACAACAAACATTTAGCAAAAGTACGCGTAGATATTAAAGTTGCTCATTACCGTCTTGGCCTGTGCTGTGGCGATCTTTCTCCATATGAAATGGTTATCTCCTTGTGGTGTGCCCTGTTACCTCCGTTGCAATGTATCCTTGGATCTTGTTAACAACTAGTACTAGTTATAAGCTAGCAAAGGACACTTTAGATACGTCTACACAATGGAGTCGATCGTGATGACACGTTTTAAGTGTGCTTTGCAAATTTATAAACAGTGTTTAACAACATCCAAGAAGCCACAGCAACGTCGATAACAGAGCACATCGCAAGAGGACAGTCATTTCATATGAACAAAGACGGGCACAGGACATGCCAGGATTCTAAACTAAAACTTCAGTATCTGTGTGTACTTGTGTTAAATATATTTATGCAATGCTATTGTAGCCTGAAGGTGAGATTTGCATCTCGAAACATGTTGTTTTACGAAATAATTCGAGTAAGTGAACAAAATTTGTGGTTGGTACCGGTCTCTGAAAAACCTTTTCACATTTTTCCAACTGTCACTGTCGAATAACAGGCAATTTGGCTTTAAACTGTGTGTAATTTTCCTTAACGTGCTGGTCAATCACAAACTAAAACGGTAGCAACACAGTGATAAGATGATAAAAAAATCTGACATTAGTTTCCTTTGCACTTGTAAATATTTCTCTCTGAGTTTATCTGAACTGACAGGTATTATATATTTTAATCTGCAGTTTCCTTACAGGCCAGTTCTCTGGAATAATAAAAAAAAATGACAAAATATTTTTTTAGTAAAAACACAACTCAAAACAGTGAAGGAACATCTTTCAGAGGTTCGTGAAAGTTGGCTGTTGCATTGCAACCATCACACTTATTTTTTATTGTTCACGTTTTAATTATTTCGCGTACTTGTAGCTGCAGTGTTAATGTTATTTTGTATGTAGTAACTACTGAGAACAGCTTGCTTACCTGTGTGGTAGTCTGTAACGTTTACAGGAAGTACGCTTTGGGTTTTCTGGGTGAACAAACCAATCAGACCGCTACCCACCGCGCTAGGGACGCTGGGTTTGCGTTTTGTATAGACTACTCTTGTCTTCCGCTGGACAAGGAAAGGATGTGTTTCTGGTGTCAAATGCCGCGTGTTGCTGGACACCGGTCGCTGAGATGCTGTTAGGCTGTATGCAGTAAATACGCACTTGCTATATGATCTAATTAGTTATTCACAACGAACTTGTAGTTTACGCTTAACTATACTCTTAATTCACGTCACTAAATTGCTTTAACTTTCACGTGACGGGCTCGCGTCTCACACTTGGTTATCGGTTGCTTGTGATGAGAGTACATTTCGAGGTTCGGTACCGAATCTGTTTGCTATTAATAATTCATCCGAAGGGTAATACGATCAATTTAGTCGCTCTCTCTGTTAACGAGACTTTCTAAGTGCTCTGTGATATGTGTTTTCTTCAGTTTTTTACACTTTGGCTATCTGTGTGCCACTTATTCCCTAGGCTTGAGTAATAGCCTGTACTGTTGTGACTTATTCAGTATGCTGAGAACAGTTATATCAATTTACATTTGAACACACTTTACAGATGTTCTTCTTGTCATGCATTCTCCTTTTTAAACGAATTAAGCCGACTTACATTGAAAAATTGGGTACACAATCACTTGATGTGGAAACAGGTTGGTTGGTTACGTCCAGTAGTAGAACTTCATGGTTTTATCATTGCAGTTTACGTGAATAACCGTAATATTATTCTTTACATTTCTGTGCATCCCTTTCGGCAAACAAGGTAGCTTCTGGAACTGATGCAGGAAGTAGAAACGAAGACTTGTTCTACAGAAAGTGTGCTTCTTTGATGTCTCCTGTTTTGCATGTAATTATAACACGCGGGGAGGACATTCCCATTGCACTGCAAATGGCAAAAAACCATCTTGCTAAAAATACTTCTATGCTTGTGAAATATTTGGTATGACTGCTCAGGTTTACTGGAATTCAATTTTCTTTCGCTGTGCCCACTATCAACTTGACTAGAAGAAGGGATCGGTTGGTAGGACATGTTCTGAGACATCGAGGGATCACCAATTTAGTATTGGAGGGCAGCGTGGAGGGTAAAAATCGTAGAGGGAGACCAAGAGATGAATAAACTAAGCAGATTCAGAAGGATGTAGGCTGCAGTAGGTACTGGGAGATGAAGAAGCATGCACAGGATAAAGTAGCATGGAGAGCTGCATCAAACCAGTCTCAGGACTGAAGACCACAACAACAACGTGCCCACTATAAGTCGTTACCCTTATAAAGTAAATGTTTACTGTCTAGGTAATATTCTATAAACTCCGACAGGCAGATTGTGTTAATAAACTTAATACCTCTACGGATTAACTATCAATCGTAATTCTATTTTCAGGTTGTTTGCAGATGATGCTGTCATTTACCGTCTTGTAAAGCCATCAGATGATCAAAACGACTTGCAAAATGATTTAGATAAGATATCTTTATGGTGCGAAAAGTGCCAGTTGACCTGAATAAAGAGAAATGTGAAGTTATTCACATGAGTACTAAAAGAAATCAGCTAAATTTTGATTACGTGATAAGTCACACAAATTTGAAGGCTGTAAATTCAAATAAATACTTGGGATTACAATTACAAATAACCTAAATTGGAACGATCACATAGATAATATTGCGGGTAGAGAAAACCAAAGACTGTGATTCATTGGCAGAACACTTAGAAGGTGCAACAGGTCTGCTAAAGTGACTGCTTACACCACGCTTGTCCGCCGTATTCTGGAGTATTGCTGTGCAGTGTGGCGTCCGCATCAGGTGGGACTGACGGATGACATCGAAAAAGTACAAAGAAGGGCAGCTCGTTTTGTATTATAGCGAAATAGGGGAGATAGTGTCACAGACATGATACGTGAATTGGAGTGGCAATCATTAAAACAAAGGCGTTTTTCGTTGCGACGGGATCTTCTCATGAAATTCCAACCTCCAGTTTTCTCCTCTGATTGCGAAAACATTCTGTTGGCACCCACCTACATAGGGAGAAATGATTATCACGATAAAATAAGAGAAATCAGGGGTCGCACAGAAAAATTTAAGTGCTCGTTTTTCGCGCGTGCCGTTCGAGAGTGGAACGGTAGAGAGACAGGTTGAAGGTGGTTCATTGAACCCTCTGCCAGGCACTTTATTGTGAATAGCAGAGTAATCACGTAGATGTAGACCACCGAGCGAGGTGGCGCAGTGGTTAGCACAATGGACTCGCATTTGGGAGGACGACGGTTCAAACTCGTGTCTGGCCATCCTGATAAGGATAAATCACTTAAGGCATTGCCGGGGTGGTTCCTTTGAAAGGGCACGGCTGATTTCGTATGCCATCCTTCCCTAATCCGATACCCCCGATGACCTCGCTGTTCAGTCCCAAAAACCGACCAACCAATCTCATAACACTAAAAAGGGCTTGGTAGTCTTACATTTCACTGTCAGCAAATTTACTTCCTAACATAAAAGCAAGTTTCAGTCTTACCATGATACAAGCCTACTCAACTATGTAGTTTTCTCTACAATGGCCTAAGACCACATGGGAACGTCTCCCACATGAGAATATCTCCACCACTTGCCTGGGAGGCGACCTTGTTACAAATGGAATGCGTCATCTCACGTGGATTTTGATGTATTCGTACCCTGCCATCGGCGTCTATCAAGTGCAAGTCCCCCCCCCCCTCCCCCCAGGGCGTCCACAGTTCGTTTTGTCGGTACTTGTGTGACGCGAATGGAGCCCCGAGCTATTGCAGTCTCCTTCCTTTTTCCAGACTGCATTACCGTCCCTGTTCTTCTCCTTCCCTGTCCTTGCTCCTTTCTCCCTGCCCCTCCTTTCCCTCTTGGTAGACTTCTTGATATCGATCTGGCCATCCTCCCGGCTTTGTTTTGGTATCCATCTCCTTTTCTGCGTTTTTGGTCCCCTTGTGGTTTGACCTCCATTTCCAACATTTTCCGTTCAGTGTGAGACATTTGGGGATTTTGGGGATGAACTCCCAACCTAGTGTCCATGGTGCAGGCTCCTTCCCCCTCCGCTCCCTTTTCCCCTTGCACCCTGGCCCCCTTCCTGCTAGGTCACCAGTACAGTAGCCAGTCCATGTGGTGGGACTGTTAAGTACCAATTTGGCTGAGCCCCCTGACAACACAGGGATCACAGTGCTAGTACCTGAGCTGTTAATGCCTCGTGTATGCCAAGGAGTCGATGCTTATCAATTTGGGGCATCAGAACTCCCTCAATGGCCACCGGACCAGATGACCCTCGCTGTGGCTGTGTGGCACCCACGGGGTGAGCCCCTGGTTGGAGTGGGTGGTATATAGGGCGGATGCCTTGCACATGAAGCGACAATAGCTTCAACATCCTGGCTATTCTGTGGCCGTTTCTAAGAGTGATAGAAGACATGACACTCGTTCTTCTGATCCTTCAGCCTTTTTCTCCCTGGCCACCCCCTGGGAAGAGGGTCAAGCTCGCTGGCTTGGGTTGAAACCCATCCCTCGGTACCTGGTTTGTACCAGGACAGATGGCAAAAGTTTTTCCACGACCAAGCCTTTGTTTTTCGTGGAGACGATTGAAGATAAGTATGGCGAAGTGGAATCCATGAGTAAAATATGGTCCAGTTCTTTGCTCATAAAGACATCTTCTGCTGCCCAGTCTGAAGCCTTGTGTGCTTGTGACCATCTCAGTGACATCCCAGTCTCCATCGCACCCCACAAATCTTTGAAGTCAGTACAGGGCATCATTTTCTTCCAGGATCTTCTTCTCTAAACTGACGAGGAGCTCCGTGCAAACCTCGAGCGGCGAGGACTCTGATTTATCCATTGTGTACAGAGAGGCCCTAAAAACAATCACACTGATTCAGGTGCCTTATCCTGGCCTTCGAGGGGGATACCCTCCCAGAGAAGGTAAAGGTGATGGTGCATTGGTGTGACGTAAAATCTTACATTCCACCACCGATGAGATGCTTTAAATGCTTACAGACACGTGTCTTCCCATTGCACCAATGAATCCTTCTGCAGTGATTGTGGGCGTACCCTCCATGAGCGGAGTGCCTGTGCTCCCCTGCCGGTGTGTGTAGATTGTAATGTGCAGCATCCTCCATGCTCACCAGCATGCCTGGTGTATGTGAAACAATGACGGATTCAAGAGTACAAGACCTTAGATCGACTTACCTACACCAAGGCTTGTCAAAAGTATGACCGGCTCCATCCCGTGCCTATAACTTCTATTTTTGCTTCAGTTACGTTGATTCCCCCTCCTACCCCCTCCTCTTCTCGGCCCTGCCCCATTTGCCCCACACCTTCTGCCTTACCCTCACTCTCCCACTCCCCCTCCCCCTCCCCATCAGTACCCATACCCACCCATTCAGGTGCTGCTCCTTCTCCCCTTCTTTGGCAGCCGCCAGTACTGGAGCTCCCTCCTGGGACTCCTCCTCCTGGCACCCCCCTGAAAGGCGATCTGCAGCTCCACATCAGCTGCATGATCCGAGGCCAGTGGGCGCCAAGCTTGCCAGGTGTAGGTTGGTTGGTTGTTTCGGGGAAGGAGACCAGACAGCGAGGTCATCGGTCTCATCGGATTAGGGAAGGACGGAGAAGGAAGTCGGCCGTGCCCTTTGAAAGGAACCATCCCGGCATTTGCCTGGAGCGATTTAGGGAAATCACGGAAAACCTAAATCAGGATGGCCGGACGCGGGATTGAACCGTCGTCCTCCCGAATGCGAGTCCAGTGTCTAACCACTGCGCCATCTCGCTCGGTTTGCCAGGTGTAATTCTGTGCCTGACCTCACTGCAGTCTGCCCTTCTCGTCCTTCACAAGAGAAGAAGCAGAAACAGAAGAACAAGGGCAAGGCTCCTCCAGTACCCCCTGAGGTGCCGCCTTCCCCTCCTCCAGCCAATGAACCAACAGAGTCTGACCCCATCTATATGGACATTAACCCATACTTATCGGAGACGGATGGCAACTCAGTGGCGTCACTGGCTCTGGTCCATTCGGTTCCCATTTGGGCTTCTGCTTGAGAATCCTCCAGCGGGATTGTAATGGCTATTTGTGTAACCTCCCAGAGTTGCAGTCCCTTCTTTCCTCCTACTCTGCTGCTTGCATTGCTCTCCAGGAGACCCATTTTGTGAATTCTTACTCACCCACCCTTTGTGGGTTCCACACTTTGTGTCGAAACCGAATTGGCCCCTTGTGGGCTTCTGGTGGTGTTTGCACCTTGGTCCACATGGACATTTTTAGTAAATGGGTTCCCCTCCATACCACTCTGGAAGCAATTGCTGTCAGGGTCCATCTGGCCACTCCAATCACCATCTGTAATCTCTACCTCCCACCTGACAGGCCGCCCACATCCCTTGCCATAACCACCCTTCTTCAACAACTCCCATCTCCCTTCCTGCTTCTAGGGGACTTTAATGCCCACATCCCTCTTTGGGGTAATCACACGACTACTGCCCTGGACAGGACAGTTGAAGCTGTTCTGGCAGGGCTTGCCTCTGTCTCCTAAACACTGGTGCTCCCACACACTTTAGTGTGGCACACGGCACTTTCTCTGCCATTGACCTCTCCATCTGCAGTCCCGGCCTTCTTCCCTCCATTCAGTGGGGTGTCCAAGATGACTTATGTGATAGCAATCATTACCCGACTGTTTTGACCTTCCTTCAGTATATCTCGCTCCATCACCCTACCAGGTGGGCCTTCTCTAAAGCTGACTGGGGTGCCTTCTGCTCTGCTACCATCCCCCCTGAACTATCACACAGCCGTATTGATGAGTCTACACAGAATTTGACTGCCGCCATTCTTTCCACAGCTGTTTCAGCCATCCCTTCTTCCTCGGGTTCCCTCTGTCGGAAGATGGTCCCTTGGTCGACTCTGGACATTGCTGCGGCCATAAAAGACCGCCGCCATTCTCTTGAATGCTTCAAGCGGCACCGTTCTACTGCTCTCCTTCTGGTCTTTAAACGATTCCGCGCCAGGGCCTGTTACCTAATCAAATTTCAGAAACAGATTTGCTAGGAACGATAGGTGCCTGCCATAGGACCGCACACCCCCTCTTCACAAGTCTGGGCGAAACTCAGACGAATTTTTGGCCATCGTCTTCCCCCCGGCGTTGCAAAAATTTCTGTGCATCGTGTTGTGCTTACCCAACCGGACTTTGTCGCAGAGCATTTCGCTCAACACTTTGCCCAAGCCTCTGCATTGACTCATTATCCGCCCATGTTGCCCTTCCTGAAAGAGCGCTCGGAACGACTGTCTTTGTCTTTCGTTTCTCGCTGCTTGGAGCCTTATAATGCCCCATTTAGCGAGTGGGAATTCGCCAGCGCCCTCGCCCTTTCTCCGACACGGCACCTGGGCTGGATCAGATACATAACCAAATGCTCCAACACTTATTGGTGGCTGACCCTTTTTAACTGCCTGTGGAGTGTGGGGGTATTTCCTACCAGTGGCAGGAAAGAGTTGTTATTCTGGTGTTGAAGCCTTGGAAGCCACCTCTTCCGTTGAATAGCTACCGTCCGATTAGCCTTACCAACACCCTCTGCAAGCTCCGTAAACGCCTGGCGAGTTGGCGGCTGTTTTGGATCCTTGAATCCCGCGACCGGCTGTCATCGTTTCAAGGTGGTTTTCGCTGTGGCCACTCTACAGTAGATAACTTGGTCCATCTGGAGTCTGCTATCAGTCGGCTTTTACCCATTGGCAACACCTCATCGCAGTCATCTTTGACCTGCATAAAGCCTACGACACCACCTGGCATCACTACATCCTCACCACCCTTCACGAACGGAGCCCTCGTGGCGCTCTGTCCGTTTTTATCCGTAACTTTCTTTCTTGTCGCTCTTTCTGGGTCCAACTTGGTTCCTCCTACAGAACTTCCCTTGGCAATAAAATGGGTTTCCACAGGGTTCTGTGCTGAGCGTCCCTCTCTTTCTCATAGCCGTTAATGGACTGGTGACAGCTGCTGGGCCGACAGTGTCCCCCTATTTGTATGCAGACGATTTTTGTATCTACATTGCTTCCTCCGTCATGGGCGCTGCAGAACGCCGTCTACAGGGGGAAATCTACAGGGCGCAGTCTTGTGATCTCTCCCATGGTTTTCAGTTTTCGGTGGACAAGTCGTGCGTCATGTATTTCTGCCGTCGCCATACAGTCCATCCCCATCCGGACCTGTTCCTCAATGACCAACCCCTCGCGGTGGTGGACACCCATCGCTTCTTGGGTCTGGTCTTCGATGCCCAGTTGACATGGCTCCCTCATCTTCGCCAGCTGAAGAGGATGTGCTGGTTCCATCTCAATGTTCTTAGATGTCTGTGCAATACCACCTGGGGTGCAAACCACTCTATTCTACTGCGATTATACAAAGTGCTGGTCCAGTCTCATTTAAACTGTGGGAGTCCTGTCTATGGTTCTGCGTCACCTTCGACATTGCAGATATTAGACCCCATCCACCATTGTGGGGCGCGACTTGCGTCTGGTGCCTTCCGGATTATCCCCATGATTAGCCTTCTCACAGAGGTGGGGATTCCACCGCTGCGAGTTTTGCGCCAACAACAGCTGATATCTTACGCGCTCTGCATTTGCTGCACCCCAGAGCACCCTAATTATGGCTTCCTTTATCCAGACACAGAGATCAACCTCCCGTGGTAACGGCCACGATGTGGGCTTACCATGGCTGCCTGCATTCAGTCACTCTTTTCTGAGCTCCAGCACTTCCCTTTACCACCCCCTTTCCTCCGCTCACACACGTACCCCTCGGCCACAGCTGTCTTGAACTCTCCATCAATTCAAAGGATTCTGTCCTTCCGGAGGCCCTTCACCACCAATTCTACTGCCTCCTTAGTTCATTCAAGGGTTCACAAGTGATTTATACTGATGGCTCCGTGGTTGCTAGTCACACTGCTTACATCTATCCGAGACACACGGAACTTCGTTTCTTGCCAGATGGCTGTAGTGTTTTTACTGCAGAAATGGTAGATGTCTTGCACGCACTGCACCATGTCCGCTTCTACTCAGGACAGTCCTTCATTATCTGTAGTGACTCCTTGAGCAGTTTGCAAGCTCACGGCCAGTGCTTCCCTCGCCACCCACTGGTCATAGCTATCTGAAACCTGGTTGGTAGGTGTTCAGAGAGCGCACAGGATATGGTTACGATTGTGGATGGGGCCGTAAAAAGTTACTGTGAGTTGCACAATCAAACACAAAACTTTATTTTTCTAAGAACCACTTATTTACACATTGCTTTAAAAGAACACAATTAGGCAATACGGCTGAAGGCCTAGTTAAAGAAAACTTGAGATGCTTTCTGGACTGAAGGCCCAAAACCACACAAAAAAACAAGAACGGCTGAAGGCCTGACTTAGAAATCAAAGCAATTTGTAAGTAGGCTGTTTAGGTTTTTATGTTGGTAACGCCGCGTAGCGCTCTGTATGAAAATCACTGACTATGCTGTGTGCAGTCTATGGCTGGTTGGCATTGTTGGAATATTCGCTATAGTAGTGTTGGGCAGTTGGATGCGAACAGCGCGTACTGTTGTTCAGTTGGAGGTGAGCCGCCAGCAGTGGTGGATGTGGAGAGAGAGATGCCAGAGTTTTGAGAGGTTACTATAAGCGGACGAACTGGACGTGTGTCCACCAAAAAAAGGAAATTTGTAAAGATGGTTGTCATGAATTTATAGATATATATGATGACTTTTGAACATTATTAAGGGAAATACATTGTTTGTTCTGTATCAGAATCTTTCATTTGCTAACTATGCCTATCAGTAGGTAGTGCCTTCAGTAGTCAGAATCTTTTATTTAGCTGGCAGTATTGGCGCTCGATGTATTGCAGTAGTTCGAGTAACGAAGATTTTTGTGAGGTAACTGATTCATGAAAGGTATGGGTTATTGTTAGTCAGAGCCATTCTTTTGTAGAGATTTTTGAAAAACAGATTGCGTTCTGCTAAAAATATTGTGTGTCAGTTTAGTGATAATCAGAATAAGTAAAGAGAGAACTGTCTGAGTACGTTCAGTTTTACTCATCTGTCTTTGTATCAAATAACGTAGAAGTTTACTAGCACAGTCATTCATAATTTTTCTAATGGGACGTTACAAATTAAAATTAGAAGGTAAAAATTTTTTTAAAAAAGAGATGCAACTGAAAACAATTAGCGGCTGAAGGCCTACACTACACTTAAAAGACAACTATCATTAAAACACATTAATAAACAATTTTTTCCAACAAAGAAATTTCTTTTTAAACTTACAACAGAATGGCCGAAAGCCTAATTAAAGTAATATTTATTTATTTTTATTTATTTATTTAACCTGATCAGATTATGGCCATCAGGCCCTCTCTTACATCAGACCAGTGTTCCACACATGCAGCATTTCACACATCAGAGTTACATAATGACAATAGTTTAAATGAGAAAATTAGATTACTTTAGTGACAATATGAATAAAGAGTAGTGACTAAGACCTAATAAAGTAAATGCGGCAGTATTTTTAGAACAGGTGGTATACATACGGATTACGACAAAAGCAATAATAAAAACAGTAAAAAAAATCAAATAATAATCATAAACATGACTAAGACCTAATAAAGTAAATGCTAGCAGTATTTTTACAATAGGTGCTATACATACAGATTATGACAAAAGCAATAATTATAACAGTAAAAAAATCAAATAATAATGATAAACATGAGAAAAATTGGCAGTAGTAATGAAGATTTGTGCAGATGTACATTAATATCTTGGTGTGTAAACTAGATGTTTACTAGTATAGCGAGTTTTGGGGAAGGGAGATTTAAGGAGGGGGAAAGTGGGAAGTAATGAGGTGAAGTGCATTCATGTACAGAGGAAGGCATTACTGTTGCTTAAGTAGATACGTCATTAACTGTTTTTTGAAGCCGGACATGTTTTTAAGTTCTCTAACATAACGAGGGAGGTTATTCCAGAGTCGGGTTCCCGCTACTGTAAAGGACTTGGAGAAGGTGACTGAGCGAGGCAGTGGAACAGAGAGGACTTTATTATAATGGGAACGTGTGTTTCTGTCTTGTTGTTCCGACATGAGCGTTAGGGACGAGGAGAGATATGAGGGACAGTTTACATTTATAAGACAGTAGATGAGACAGAGTGGTTGGAAGTCTCTGCGTTTGTCTGCACGCAGCCAGGACAATTTTGCATATGCTGGTGAAATGTGATCAAAAAGTCGAACGTCACAGATATATCGGACACAGGCATTCATGACCAGTTCTAGACGTCGCGAATTTTCCTGAGAGAGGCCTTGTAGGATAATATCGCTGTAGTCAATGATTGGGAGTATAAGCGTTTGTACTAATTTCTTTTTCAGATCGAAAGGGAAGAGTTTTTTATATTTTTGTGGGACATGAAGGGATGCTGATACTTTTTTGCACACTGCAGTTACGTGCTCTGTCCAATTTAGATTCTCATCTATTATTACTCCCAAACTCTTTGCTGAAGGAGAGAAGTTAATATTTGTTTCATTTAGGATAAGAGATGGTACGGATTCCCGATGTTTTGGACTAATGAGCTTAGAGTCACCAACAAGTACCGCTTGGGTTTTAGATGGGTTTAGTTTTAGACCTATGTCCTGTGCCCATTTTGACAGTGCATCGAGGTCAGTATTGAAATCCTTAATAGCTTCCTTGAGATTACTTGGTTTCGCACTTACAAGGGAACCTCCCCATCGCACCCCCCTCAGATTTAATTATAAGTTGGCACAGTGGATAGGCCTTGAAAAACTGAACACACATCAATCGAGAAAACAGGAAGAAGTTGTGTGGAACTATGAAAAAAATAAACAAAATATACAAACTGAATAGACCACATGCAATATAGGAATATCAATGATAACATGCGCTCAGTAGTGCGGTGGTCCCGTGGTTAGCGTGAGCAGCTGCGGAACGAAAGGTCCTTGGTTCAAGTCTTCCCGCGAGTGTAAATTTTACTTTATTTATTTTCGCAAAGTTATGATCTGTCGTTCGTTCATTGACGTCTCCGTTCACGGTAATAAGTTTAGTGTCTGTGTTTTGCGACCGCACCGCAAAATCGTGCGATTAGTAGACGAAAGGACGTGCCTCTCCAATGGGAACCGAAAACATTTGATCGCAAGGTCATAGGTCAACCGATTCCTCCACAGGAAAACACGTCTGATATATTCTATACGACACTGGTGACGGCATGTGCGTCACATGACAGGAATATGTTGTCGACCCACCTAACTCCTACACTTCGCGAATGGGTAAAAAGATTCTACTACCTTGCCCGATTTAGGTTTTCTCTTGGATGTGATAATCACTCCCAAAAATGTGGTGAAAACATAAGAGTTTGTCATATAAACTGCAACAAATGAATGCAACAGTTTCACAGTCGCACAGTTTTCTCTGTGCTCTGTCAAAACATATTTTTAACGTTTTCAAATTTTCCGTGTGTAGACCGTCAAATCCTGCATATGTCCAAGCAAATCTGAACATGTCCTGGAATTTTGGGGAGCGAAGTTGATTATGTGTGAGTGCTTGAACTTTGATAACTGTCTGAAAATAAAAAAGTAAATTTCTCACTCGAGGGAAGACTTGAACCTAGGACCTCTAGTTCCGCATTTGCTCACGCTAACCACAGGACCACGGTGCTCCTCGGCTCATATTACCCTTGATGTTGCATATCTTGCATGGACTATTCAGTTTGTATATTTTGCTTATTTTTTTCATAGTTCCACACAACTTCTTCCTGTTTTCTCGATTGGTGTGTGTTCAGTTTTTTAAGGCCTTTCTACTGTGCCAACTTATAACTAAATCTGAAGGGGGTGCGATGGGGAGGTTCCCTTGTTAGATACAACTGAAGGTCATCAGCATACATATGATATTTGCAATAGGTCAGAACCAATGACACATCATTGATATACAGAGAGAAGAGTATAGGACCTAATACTGAGCCTTGGGGAATGCCTGACACTACCTGCCGCCATTGTGATTTTGTATTCCCAGACAGGACGCGTTGCTGATGAGACAACTTATTGCACGGCTGAAGGCCACAAACAAATTTGAAACAATGGTTGAAGACCAGAACAACAAGTCAGAAAACAATTTAAAATAAACCCCTTCCTTCTTATAAAAATTTTCTTTCAAGGAATACACACGGCTGAAGGCCTTATTAAAAGGGGTTCACATAAATCCTCAGCTGAAGGCCACACATAACGCATCGAGCAACTAACAGCTTAGGCCCTGGATTGGAAACAATTTCAGATAGAACAAATTTTAAGGAAAATATTTTTTTTAAATAAAATGATTCTTCAAAAATTTAACACAGCTTAAGGCCTTTATGTAAAATTTAAAAAGAACTGAATTAATACATGGCTGAAGGCTTCGCACAATACTTCAAAATAAAATGAAAATCACAATATAAAACAAACAGAACAAGTGGTGCTCAGAAGTGTTGCAAGGATCGGCCTGAGAAGGTAGCGCAAGGTGAGGTGAGACAGGCAGCCAAGAGTTGAAGTTAAATAATTGGATGGCAACCCAAACAAGGGATGGCCCACGGACTGACCAACAATTTAACCAATTCCCTTCCATCCGACCAACGGCACAACGATGGAAATATTGGCTGAGGACGAGGGTACGAACAGCACTACGTCTTCAGAAACTGGCATCTAAGAAACAGCCAGGAAACAATAAGCACTCTAAACAAAATATGAACCAAACAACACGCCCTGCCGGACAGCATCAACACGACGAGGAAAGGCACACTGCTGGAAAACTACGCTAACGACCAGGACAGGTAACTGGGGCGTTAACGGTCACAGGGTACAAAATACCGCTGGTGCACTTCCTGGCAAGTAACAGGCAGTTTAATAATTGATCACAATATAGGAAGACGGCTGCAAGATTTTGCCAACTCCAACATATGTTGCTGCTAGCCCAAACGGCTCAGGGAGCAACAACCTGCAGATGAACAACGAGATGTCACAATAATTGAGGTTTTTAACAGATTATGATCACTCAACTTCAGCGTCCAGGTTCAGTGAGCAACGATCTTTGTCGCTCTCGCAGTTTTTTTTTTTTTTTGGTCATCAGTCTACTGACTGGTTTGATGCGGCCCGCCACGAATTCCTTTCCTGTGCTAACCTCTTCATCTCAGAGTAGCACTTGCAACCTACGCCCTCAATTATTTGCTTGACGTATTCCAATCTCTGTCTTCCTCTACAGTTTTTGCCCTCTACAGCTCCCTCTAGTACCATGGAAGTCATTCCCTCATGTCTTAGCAGATGTCCTATCATCCAGTCCCTTCTCCTTATCAGTGTTTTCCACATATTCCTTTCCTCTCCGATTCTGCGCAGAACCTCCTCAATTCTTACCTTATCAGTCCACCTAATTTTCAACATTCGTCTATAGCACCACATCTCAAATGCTTCGATTCTCTTCTGTTCCGGTTTTCCCATAGTCCATGTTTCACTACCATACAATGCTGTACTCCAGACGTACATCCCCAGAAATTTCTTCCTCAAATTAAGGCCGGTATTTGATATTAGTAGACTTCTCTTGGCCAGAAATGCCTTTTTTGCCATAGCGAGTCTGCTTTTGATGTCCTCCTTGCTCCGTCCGCAATTGGTTATTTTACTGCCTAGGTAGCAGAATTCCTTAACTTCATTGACTTCGTGACCATCAATCCTGATGTTAAGTTTCTCGATGTTCTCATTTCTACTACTTCTCATTACCTTCGTCTTTCTCCGCTTTACTCTCAAACCATACTGTGTACTCATTAGATTGTTCATTCCGTTCAGCAGATCATTTAATTCTTCTTCACTTTCACTCAGGATAGCAATGTCATCAGCGAATCGTATCATTGATATCCTTTCACCTTGTATTTTAATTCCACTCCTGAACCTTTCTTTTATTTCCGTCATTGCTTCCTCGATGTACAGATTGAAGAGTAGGGGCGAAAGGCTACAGCCTTGTCTTACACCCTTCTTAATACGAGCACTTCGTTCTTGATCATCCACTCTTATTATTCCCTCTTGGTTGTTGTACATATTGTATATGACCCGTCTCTCCCTATAGCTTACCCCTACTTTTTTCAGGATCTCGAACAGCTTGCACCATTTTATATTGTCGAACGCTTGTTCCAGGTCGACAAATCCTATGAAAGTGTCTTGATTTTTCTTTAGCCTTGCTTCCATTATTAGCCGTAACGTCAGAATTGCCTCTCTCGTCCCTTTACTTTTCCTAAAGCCAAACTGTTCGTCACCTAGCGCATTCTCAATTTTCTTTTCCATTCTTCTGTATATTATTCTTGTAAGCAGTTTCGATGCATGAGCTGTTAATTCGGAATTGTGTGGATGATGCTTTTCCGAAGATGGTATATCGCCAGACTCATATATTCTACACACCAACGTGAATAGTCGTTTTGTTGCCACTTCCCCCAATGTTTTTAGAAATTCTGATGGAATGTTATCTATCCCTTCTGCCTTATTTGAGCGTAAGTCCTCCAAAGCTCTTTTAAATTCCGATTCTAATACTAAATCCCCTATCTCTTCTAAATCGACTCCTGTTTCTTCTTCTATCACATCAGACAAATCTAAACCCTCATAGAGGCTTTCAATGTATTCTTTCCACCTATCTGCTCTCTCCTCTGCATTTAACATTGGAATTCCCTTTGCAATCTTAATGTTACCACCGTTGCTTTTAATGTCACCAAAGGTTGTTTTGACTTTCCTGTATGCTGAGTCTGTCCTTCCGACAATCATATCTTTTTCGATGTCTTCACATTTTTCTTGCAGCCATTTCGTCTTAGCTTCCCTGCACTTCCTATTTATTTCATTCCTTAGCGACTTGTATTTCTGTATTCCTGATTTTCCCGGAACATGTTTGTACTTCCTCCTTTCATCAATCAACTGAAGTATTTCTTCTGTTACCCATGGTTTCCTCGCAGCTACCTTCTTTGTACCTATGTTTTCCTTCCCAACTTCTGTGATGGCCCTTTTTAGAGATGTCCATTCCTCTTCAACTGTACTGCCTACTGCGCTATTCCTTATTGCTGTATCTATAGTGTTAGAGAACTTCAAACGTATCTCATCATTCCTTAGTACTTCCGTATCCCACTTCTTTGCGTATTGATTCTTCCTGACTAATGTCTTGAACTTCAGCCTACTCTTCATCACTACTATATTGTGATCTGAGTCTATATCTGCTCCTGGGTACGCCTTACAATCCAGTATCTGATTTCGGAATCTCTGTCTGACCATGATGTAATCTAATTGAAATCTTCCCGTATCTCCCGGCCTTTTCCAAGTATACCTCCTCCTCTTGTGATTCTTGAACAGGGTTTTCGCTATTACTAGCTGAAACTTGTTACAGAACTCAATTAGTCTTTCTCCTCTTTCATTCCTGGTCCCAAGCCCATATTCTCCTGTAACCTTTTCTTCTACTCCCTCATCTACAACTGCATTCCAGTCGCCCATGACTATTAGATTTTCGTCCCCCTTTACATACTGCATTACCCTTTCAATATCTTCATACACTTTCTCTATCTGTTCATCTTCAGCTTGCGACGTCGGCATGTATACCTGAACTATCGTAGTCGGTGTTGGTCTGCTGTCGATTCTGATTAGAACAACCCGGTCACTGAACTGTTCACAGTAACACACCCTCTGCCCTACCTTCCTATTCATAACGAATCCTACACCTGTTATACCATTTTCTCCTGCTGTTGATATTACCCGATACTCATCTGACGAGAAATCCTTGTCTTCCTTCCACTTCACTTCACTGACCCCTACTATATCTAGATTAAGCCTTTGCATTTCCCTTTTCAGATTTTCTAGTTTCCCTACCACGTTCAAGCTTCTGACATTCCACGCCCCGACTCGTAGAACGTTATCCTTTCGTTGATTATTCAATCTTTTTCTCATGGTAACCTCCCCCTTGGCAGTCCCCTCCCGGAGATCCGAATGGGGGACTATTCCGGAATCTTTTGCCAATGGAGAGGTCATCATGACACTTCTTCAATTACAGGCCACATGTGCTGTGGATACACGTTACGTGTCTTTAATGCAGTGGTTTCCATTGCCTTCTGCATCCTCATGTCGTTGATCATTGCTGATTTTTCCGCCTTTAGGGGCAATTTCCCACCCCTAGGACAAGAGAGTGCCCTGAACGTGTATCCACTCCTCCGCCCTCTTTGACAAGGCCGTTGGCAGAATGAGGCTGACTTCTTACGCCGGAAGTCTTCGGGCCGCCAATGCAGATTATTTATCAAAATTTAGGCAGTGGTGGGGATCGAACCCGGGACCGAAGACGTGTAGATTGTGAATCAAAGACGCTACCCCTAGACCACAGGTACTTCGCAGCTAGCGTCTCATGATCCGACAGCATGTGAACGCTGCCAGCGGTCGCGGCCTGGCACCTCGCCACAGAGACTTCCTAGCTGCTCCTTCCCAACCGACTAACCACCACACACATCCCCACCACCCAGAAATACTAGCGGTCACACCAAAGATAGTACGACAGTTCTAGTATCGATACGCACTGCTGCTGCCACTCAAGGAGGCAAGCCAGCAACTTCATTACACCAGTAAGTAAGAAAGAAACAAGTCGCCACTCGATGTGACAAAATGCCAAAGAACAAACGGCTTGAACGCGAGCTGCACATGGCTCACTATCCACGACTCCCTTTCTCTCCTTGATCAATGTGGATGCTCAGTGGTTATCATTTTGACTGCAGGCCATGTTGGGATCCCTGGCAATGAACTTGCCGATCGACTGGCTAAATTGGCTACTAACAGGCCATCTCTTGCTATTGACATTCCGGAAATGTGCCTTCGCTTGGCATTACGTCGTCAGGTTTTGGGACTTTGGAATGCAGAATGACACACTCTTTCTTCGCCGAACAAGCTCAGGGCGATAAAGGATTCTACTAGAGATGGGTAGTTCGCGAACGAATGGATGGAAAGGAACGGTTCACCAAGATGAACGAAAGGACCGAGGAACGAATTCAAAGGAACGATCGGTTCATAGTTCACTTCGGTCGCGGCGGTCACTTCGGCAGTTCTCGTTCCAGCCTCGGTCGCGTGCTCGTCTCAGTCTCGGTTTCCCTCGGCAGCACTCGTCGTTCTTCGCATGACCAGTTACACTGCCGACTGCTCCTAGTTAGTTCAGTATCCAGTTGTTCGTTTCGTTGACTGCGCTCGCCCATTTTACGTGTGTTACAAACTGTTCTTGCACTTGGGTCTGGCTATTCAGCGTACACGACCGGTAATCAAAAAGTATTTTATAGGTACGTAAGTTACATAAAAATCACATTGTATGTAATAGCGTTCTCTCTTCCCGAGCACGGGGTCCCGGGTTCGATTCCCGACGGGGTCAGGGATTTTCACCTGCCTCGAGATGACTGGGTGTTTGTGTTGTCCTCATCATTTCATCATCATCCAGGAAAGTGGCGAAATTGGACTGCGCAAAGGTTGGGAAATTGTACGGGCGCTGATAACCGCGCTGTTGAGCGCCCCACAAACCAAACATCATCATCATCATCATCTATGTAATAGGTATGTCTTTTCAGGTAACAAAAGGGCATATCAGCTCACTTATTATATCGATGAACAGCAGAAGACATACTTATAACAAGGCAAATTTTCTTCCCTTAAAACTTCCGGGCTGATAGGCCGTGGTCGAAGTATAAAACTGTCTCCTGACGTTTCGTCTCCAACTGCGAGAGACATCCTCGGAGGTAAAACGGCAAACTGCGAGACTGCAAACTCGCAGTTTGCCGTTTTTACCTCCGAGGATGTCTCTCGCAGTTGGAGACGAAACGTCAGGAGACAGTTTTATACTTCGACCACGGCCTATCAGCCCGGAAGTTTTGAGTGAAGACAATACCGGCCGTGAAAGCTTACATTGTATGATCAAGGTTAGTTTTTTTTTTGTTATTCATATATTTTTTTGGTTTCATCGACTTGATTTAGCAACTAACTTTCAATAATATGCTTAATTTTTAGTGTAAGAAAATTCATATAAAACGATGTGTATCTTTCATATACAAAACATTACATTTAGGAAGGCTCTAATTATTTTTAAGTTTGGTAGTTTCCAATTTGCATTACCTGCTAGTTTGTTTTCTTTGGAAAAAAAGAAGTGGGTTGTGGGTCATTTTGGCTCAGTAGCAAAAGCGGTGCCTCTCCATTTGAAAAGATATATTTTGCCATAAAATCGTATTTACTTATTATCTCAAAAACATTTGTTCAGAAGGAGCTTTCAAGCCAAAAACTTTATTACTGCGAACTTAATTACTATTATTATTATTGCTGCATTAACTTTAATAATGCAACATAAAAACCTAATTTTTACTAAGCGTGTGACGCAAGTATGATGAGAAAACCACATTTTATTTTATGCTTCCGTAAAGTCTACTTCGCCTACGAACTCAGAGACAATGTAAAGTATATATAGGTGTTGTGTATTGACAAGACAGCCAGTCCACAGTGAAGGGTAACCGAAAGGCACGCGTTTACACACGCCGACTGGCGTTAGGTCTGAAACAGGATACGTAATGAATGCTATAAAGAAAAGCACGTAGCTGCTGGAATACTTAACTTTAATCCATCATTTGTATACAGCATTCTGGATGATACAAGTGAGACTCTCTCTAGAAATGGTTAATGGCGCCTTGCTAGGTCGTAGCCATGGACTTAGCTGAAGGCTATTCTAACTGTCTCTCGGCAAATGAGAGAAAGGCTTCGTCGGTGTAGTCGCTAGCAAAGTCGTCCGTACAACTGGGGTGAGTGCTAGTAAGTCTCTCTAGACCTGCCGTGTGGTGGCGCTCGGTCTGCAATTACTGACAGTGGCGACACGCGGGTCCGACATGTACTAATGGACCGCGGCCGATTTAAAGCTACCACCTAGCACGTGTGGTGTCTGGCGGTGACACCACATTCCTCCCCCGCAAATCGGCGAACGGTCGTGTTATAAGGCTTCCGCCCGCCGTGGGGAGGGCCCCATGTTGACGTATGCGTAGAGGTGAGGAGCCTAACAACAGGCGAGGCTGTGCCACCCGCACCCGGCCATTCGGTCCGAGGGGAGCTAGGAAACGCCTCAAAACCTAGTCCAGGGTGCACGTCAACATGCGGATTATGCGCCTGTAAAGAGACAGGAGGGGCCGAAGGGTCGACCTCCATTGCGTCGGGGTATCCGACGCGCGATGACGCCATGTGGTCCGGAGCGGGCAAGAGTTCCATGGCGGATGACAGCTGGTCACGGGAAGCGATCGGCGGCGCGTGACCCAGGGAGGCGCTAAGCGGCTGCAGCGAAGCGTCCACTGCGGGCGGCGCCGGCGGGAGAACAGGCGGTGGCCGCGGCGGCGGCGGCGCGTCGCCATGGGGCAAAATGGAAGGCATCGTCGGTAACACCTGGGGACGAGGCGAGCCAGTAGACGGGTCCCCAGGGCGCTGACCGGACGGCACCGTCGCTGAAAGGAGACGGGGAGCGGCAGAACCCGTGCGACGACAGAGGCGCAGCTGATTGAGATGCCGACGCACCTCACCAGAGGCCCCCAAAACCAAATACATCGCGCGGCCGAGGCAGCGAAGAATGCGCCCTGCGAGCCAACGCCGTGAACCGCGATAGATGCGATAGAATACAACGTCGCCTGGAGCAAAAGCAGGAGTCTGCCGCTGCCCAGGAACCTGATGCGGCGGATTCCGAACCAAGTACAGTGCTGACGAGCAAGGTGTTTCGTACGCACTATACCCCAACGTCCTTGGTGGAGAAGCGCTAAGACAGAGGACTGTAACGAACGTGGGACCACGACCCTGGACTGATCATTATCAGACCGCAACAACAAAACACCACGTCGTACAAAAAGTCTCTCCTTGTGAGCAAAAAATCGGCGAACCAACGGATCCTCGATCTGTGACTTTGACAAGGGCCATTGCGTGGCAACAAAACGCAAAACGGTAGCAAGGACAGGGTCGGCAGCTATGGCTGCAGCTACACGACGAAAATCAATCGGAAACGATTCGACCACGTCATGAGTTTCCGCATCAATGAACATGCAAGCAAGTTCGGAAGAATCGAATGCTCTATCCTCAGCAACAGGCAAACGGGACAACGCATCGGCGTTTCCGTGCTTAGCAGTGGACCGATACAAGATATCGTAGCGGTACTGCGAGAGGAAAATAGACCAGCGAATGAATTTCTGCACTGTACGTGGAGGTACAGGCTTGTTCGGATGAAAAAGTGATGTCAAAGGTTTGTGGTCTGTGATGATGGTAAAGTGACGACCATACAAGAAATCGTGAAACTTGCACACCCGAATGGCAGTCTTTTGAATTGGTACAAACCAAGATGCGTGTTAACCACCAATACGCGCTGGGATTCTTCGTGCACTGGTATTTGCAAGTACGCATCTGCTAGGTCCAACTTTGAAAAATATTTTCCCGGGCTCAGTTTGTCAAAAAGATCTTCTGGGCAGGGCAAAGGAAAAGTTGCAGTCACTAGTTGTGGATTCACTGTTGTCTTGAAGTCCACACAAAGTCTCAATTTTCCGGAAGGTTTTTGCAAAATTACTAAGGGTGAGGCCCAGAGAGAAGCCTGCACACGTTCAATTACACCTTGTGATTCTAAATCTTTTAATGTTCTAGCGACCTCATCACGCAATGCGTGGGGAACATTGCGCGCTCTGTAAAATTTCGGTTGCGCGTTGACTTTTAGTTCCAAATGTGCTTCATAGCTCCACGCAACCAAGGCCCGGTGCAAAAATGTCTGCAAATTCCTCACATAGATGAGTAACACTGGCGGAAGGCACAGTCTGGTTCACTGATAGAACCTGATTTACGATAGACAAGTTAAACAACTGAAATAAATCTAAACCAAACAAGTTCACTGTAGAAGAAGAACGAAGAACGTAAAATGACACAAGTTTTGTTTGTCCCTTGTATGTTGCAAGAAGGCTGCACTGTCCTAACACAGGGATATGCTGTCCTGAATAACTAGTGAGCTGAACATTTGTGGCACGCAACGGAGGTGCGCCCAGTTGTTTGTACATGTCGTGATTGAGTAGTGAAACTGCAGCTCCGGTATCGAGCTGGAATGGTATCACGTCGCCATTAATTTCCAAGTTGACAAAAAGTTATTGTCCTGCTGACGACAAGAGCGACTGTCTCGCGCAACGTGAACTGTTTCTGGGACAGAAGCACTGGCGACTTGACGGGATTGCCGTCGACGTCGACGCACACTTCTTGTGGGACGAACACAGTCACTGTTAGAGAGAGGAACACTGGGCGGAGTGGCATTAACTACATGAATGTCCATGGGCGAAGGTTCACGAGCCTGAGTATCCTTGGTTCGATTCCGGCGTGAAGCAAAGGGCCTGGAATGGTTGTGAGTGTCCGATCTAAGCTTTTTCTGGCAAACTTTTTGAACATGACCTTTCTTATTACAGAAAAAGCAAATAGCCTGGCGTGACGGGCAATTCTCACGCGAATGTCTAGTAGCACACCGCGGGCATGATTTCAGCACTGCATTTGCTTGCTTGCACGGGACACGTGGCTGCGCGGACGTGCGCGAGGGCTGTTTACAGCTCCGTGCAGCTCGCCCGGCGGGCCGGTTAATGTGACACACAGCTGGCGAAGTTTCAAATGATTCCTGAGCAAAGTCAAGTGTGTCTTGCCTATCCAATATGTCTATCACTTGTTGAAGGGAGGGATTGACTAGTTTCAAAATCTGTTCCCGTATACGAACATCAGAAACGTTCTGTGCAATTGCATCACGCACCATAGTATCTGAATAAGGGAGTCCACATTCACACTCAAAAGCACAATCCCTTGTTAGGCCTTGCAAAGTTGCAACCCACTCCCGATTAGTCTGACCGGCCGTACGTTTTGTACGAAAGAACGTATACCTTTTTGCAACGACATTGACTGTTTCTTTGAAATAGGCATCCAATGCCGACAAAATTTCTTCGTAGGACAGAGTTGCTACGTCGTGTCGGGGAAACAATTTCACTATCACACGGTAGGTGGACACACCTACACACGAAAGCAAAAACGGCTGCCGCTCATTACCTTGAATTCTGTAGGCGGCGAGATGGAATCCAAATTATTGTGACCACTCCGTCCATGTTTCCTCGGCCGCATCGTATGGCCGAAACTGGGGTGCAACAGCATGTTGTGGCGGCGGTAGCGGTGAAGCGGCGGCGGCCGCATCGTTTTGCAGTGCACGTTGACCCCGGACGAGCTGTCCAAGGGCATCCAATAAGGCCTGCGTCTGCCGATTCTGTAAGCGATAAAATTCGGACAGTACATCTGGAGATTGTGGCGAAGCCATTACACAAGTAAATTAGTGCAGCAATTGGTACAAACGCGATTTAGCTCGTCGCCAAACAGTTGTGTGGACTGACAAGACAGTCAGTCCACAGTGACGGGTAACCGAAAGGCACGCGTTTACACACGCCGGCTGGCGTTAGGTCTGAAACAGGATACGTAATGAATGCTATAAAGAAAAGTACGTAGCTGCTGGAATACTTAACTTTAATCCATCGTTTGTATACAGCATTCTGGATGATACAAGTGAGAATCTCTCTAGAAATGGTTAATGGCGACTTGCTAGGTCGTAGCCATGGACTTAGCTGAAGGCTATTCTAACTGTCTCTCGGCAAATGAGAGAAAGGCTTCGTCAGTGTAGTCGCTAGCAAAGTCGTCCGTACAACTGGGGCGAGTGCTAGTAAGTCTCTCTAGACCTGCCGTGTGGTGGCGCTCGGTCTGCAATTACTGACAGTGGCGACACGCGGGTCTGACATGTACTAATGGACCGCGGCCGATTTAAAGCTACCACCTAGCAAGTGTGGTGTCTGGCGGTGACACCACAATAGGGTGTAAACGATTATTGTTTACAACGTAGCATAGCTATGTAGTGGAAGTCGAAACGAAGAATTTTATACAAGACACTTGTGGTCTATTAAGTTGAGAAACAGGCACCAACAGGTTTACAAGACTACATGTGGTATAGGCCATGCGCGTCGCGTGAGATTTTCATGTTCTTTTCTCCAGTTCTCTACACATCGTCATCGATTGTTTCACCATTGTTGCTTGCATTAGCTTGTTATTTCTTCACTGCCTAATTATTACATGTTTGTCTGTTTGTTGTATCTGTATCTGTTATGAGTAAAAACTCTGTACTTCAGGGAGGAGGCATGTGCCCCCTCTTGGTGCCCTCCATCCTTCAGTCATCTACACTACTAGTTTCCAGTTTTTCATAAGAACCATATACCAAGCACAAATGAACGGTGAACGAGTAAAAATGAACGGTTCCCAAAAAAGAACGATCAGCAGTGAACTAGTTCCCAAGGATGAACGAGTTTGCCCATCTCTAGATTCTACAACTATGTGGCAGTCCTCCTTCCGGGCCTCTGTCGTCCTTTGCCGGCTCCACGTCAGCAATACTTGGCTGACTCACGGCTATCTCTTCCATCGTGAGGACCCCCTCTTTGTCTTTGTGGATCGATGTTGACTGTGGTTCACCACTTATTCAACTGTCCCAACTTAACGGCCCTGCGACGGACTCTTAGCTTTCCTGACTCGCTACCCCTGGCATTAGCTGACAGTGCCTCAGCGGATGATCTTGTTTTACGGTTTCTTTATGATAAGATTTTTTAACGCTTCATTTAAGGGTGGGACCTGCAGCCTTATCGGTGGGTGGAGGGGATGGCAGGCCGTGTTGCTCCCCCTTCGCCCCGACTGGACTGGCTTTGACTGGGCACGGTGGTTCACTCCCGCCCTCTGCCTTCCCACTCCTTTCCTTATGGGATCTCTTTCGTCTTGAGTGTCTATCTTGTCTATCTGTGATTCTTCCTTCATGCTCCTGCCATTCGTCGCTTTCTTTCCCTCCTCTCTTCTTCTTCCTTCCTTCTCTGTCAATCGTTTCTAATTTTATGGTCATTGTAGTTCCCTCTTATAGTGTGAGGTTTTATCGGTTTTAGTTTCTCCAAGATCGGAGGGACTGATGACTGCATAATTTGGTCCCTTTCTCCAATCCACCCAACCAACCAGATGGAAGATTTTTGTCATGGCTGGCTCTCCCAAGGCTATCTGTAGCTCTAATGGAATGTTGTCCACTTCCAGGGCCTTGTTTCGACTTAGTTCTTTTAGTGCTCTGTCAAATTCTTCATGCAGTATCGTATCTCCCATTTCATCTTCATCTACGTCTTCTTCCATTTCCAATACTGCCCTCAAGTATATCGCCCTTGTATAGACCCTCTTATACTCCTTCGCCCTTTCTGCTTTCCCTTCTTTGCTTAGCACTGGTTTTCCATCTGAGCTCTTGATATTCATACAGGTGGTTCCCATTTCTCGAAAGGTTTCTTTAATTTTCCTGTATGCAGTATCTATCTTACCCCTAGTGATATATGCCTCTACATCCTTACATTTGTCCTCTAGCCGTCCCTGCTTAGCCATTTTGCACTTCCTGTCGATCTCGTTTTTGAGACGTTTGTATTCCTTTTTGCATGCTTCATTTACTGCATTTTCATATTGTGTCCTTTCATAAATTACATTCAATATACCTTCTGTTATCCATGGATTTCTACTAGCCCTCGTCTTTTTACCTACTTTATCCTCTGCTGCCTTCACTATTTCGTCTCTGAAAGCTACCCATTCTTCTTCCATTGTATTTCTTTCTCCTGTTCTTGTCAACCGTTCCCTAACGTTCTTTCTGAAGCTCTCTACAACCTCTGGTTCTTTGTTTATCCAGGTCCCATATCTTTAAATTCCTACCTTTTTGCAGTTTCTTCAGTGTTAGTCTACAGTTCATAACCAATAAATTGTGGTCAGAGTCCACATCTGACCCTGGAAATGTCTTACAGTTTAAAAATTGGTTCCTAAATCTCCGTCTAACCATTGTATAATCTATCTGAAACCTTCCAGTGTCTCCAGGCCTTTTCCACGTATACAACGTTCTTCCATGATTCTTAAACCAAGTGTTAGCTATGATTAAGTTATGCTCTGTGCAAAATTCCTCCCCCCCCCCCCCAGTCCATATTCACCTACTACTTTTCCTTCTCTTCCTTTTCCTACTATAGAATTCCAGTCCGCCATGACTATTAAATTTATGTCTCCGTAAAATTTCCGAATAATTTCTTTTATCGCATCATACATTTCTTCAATCTCTTCCTCATCTGCGAAGCTAGTTGGCGTGTAAACTTGCACTATGTGGTAGGCGTGAGGTTCGTGTCTCTCTTGGCCACAATAATGCGTTCACTATGCTGTTTGTAGTAGCTTACCTGCATTCCTATTTTTTTATTCATTATTAAACCTACTCCTGCTTTACCCCTATTTGTTTTTGTATTTACAACCGTGTATTCACCTGACCAGAAGCCTTGTGCCTTCTGCCACCGAACCTCACTAATTCCCACTGTATCAAACTTAAACCCTTCAATATCCCTTTTTTAAATTTTCTTATCTACCTGCCCAATTAAGGGATCTAACATTGCACACTCCAATCCGTAGAACGCTAGTTTTGTTTCTGATGATAACGACGTCCTCCTGAGTAGTCCCGCCCGGAGATCCGAAAGAGGGACTATTTTACCTCCGGAATATTTTGCCGAAGAGGACGCCATCATCATTTAACCATACTGTAAAACTGTATGCCCTCGGGAAAAATTATGGTTGTAGTTTCCCCTTGATTTCAGTCGTTCGCAGTACCAGCACAGCAAGGCCGTTTTGGTTAGTGTTACAATGCCAGATCAGTCAATCATCCAGACTGTTGCCCCTGCAGCTACTGAAAAGGCTGCTGCCCCTCTTCAGGAACCACACGTTTGTCTGGCCTGTCAACAGATATCCCTCCGCTGTGGTTGCATGTGTGGTACGGCTATCTGCTTCACTGAGGTAAGCAAGCCTCCACACGAATGGCAAGGTCCGAGGTTCCATACATATTGTAAAAATGGATGCACCTATGTAAGTTGCGCATCTCCTGCTTAACCACTGGAGCGATTTCAAGAAAACTTGATTCACATATCACTTACTGTCTGGAAAGAATCACTGTGGAGGTAACCACCTACCTAACAAAGGTTCAAAATGGTTCAAATGGCTCTAAGCACTATAGGACTTAACATCTGAGGTCATCAGTCCCCTAGACGTAGAACTACTTAAACCTAGCTAACCTAAGGACATCACACATATCCATGCCCGAGGCAGGATTCGAACCTGCGACCGGAGCAGCAGCGCGGTTCCGGACTGAAGCGCCTAGAACAGCTCGGCCACAGAGGCCGGCCCTAACAAAGGTGTGGGGGTGAAAAAGAAGTGTAGTCCAAGAGATTTCATTCATCCAGTATTTGGGAATGAGCGCACTTAGTGACTTGCAACAAACTTTACATGTGATCATAGATGATGAAAGGAAAAATGTTTATCGCTAACTACATTTTCGCAGTTCTTGCAGCAAAACTTCAGCATCATGGGTGACGTTTCGCTTTATTACTCCTTTACTATTATATGTGTTCGCAACACCTTTCACAGACAGTGTAACATATGCTGCTGCATGTACATAGAACATTATATCATAGTAGGACACACATTTCAGGAGATATGACGTCAGAAACATTGAGCTAAATGAAAATAAAAGTGCAGGACAAAATTCGTTAGTGACAGAGGTGAAATGTGTATACAAAGTATACAAATATGTGTGATATATATTAAAGATATTTCACATTTGCGTATGTGGGCAAAGCTGCTGATAAATAACTCTTACTAAACCCCTGCTTCGATTTCAATCAAACTTGGTACACATGTTTGTTATTATCTGGAAAGAAATGCTGTGTGTGTAAGGACTAGCAATATTTCCTACGGGGGGGGGGGGGGGGGGGGGGGTCGGGGGCAATAACGTGGAGAGCAAGAGATGGACAGACAGAGAGGGAGAAGAAGGGAATGGACACATACTTAGGGGAAGGGGAAAATGGACAGAGAGAGGGGGGGAGAGGGAAATGGACATAGACAGGGAAGAGGAGGAGATAGACAGAGATGGATGGAGAGGGGGAGGAGATGGACAGAGATAAGTGGAGGAGGAGATGGACTGAAAGAAGGGGAGAAGGAGATGGATGGAGAGATGAGAGGAGGGTATGAACAGAGAAAGTAGAGAGGAGATGCACAGTGGAGACAGAGATGAACTGAGAGAGGGGTAGAGGAGATGGACAGAGAGAGAGGACGAGGTATACAGAGAGAAGGAGATAGGCAAAGAGAGGGGGAGGAGGAGACAGGCTAACAGAGGGGGAGGAGAGGACACGCCGGCCAGTGTGGCTGAGCGGTTCTCGGCGCTTCAGTCTGGAACCGCGCGACCGCTACGGTCGCAGGTTCGAATCCTGCCTCGGGCATGGATGTGTGTGATGTCCATAGGTTAGTTAGGTTTAAGTAGTTCTAAGTTCTAGGGGACTGATGACCTCAGATGTTGAGTCCCATAGTGCTCAGAACCATTTTAACCATATTTTTTTTTTTTTTTTGAGGAGAGGACAGGCAGAGATGGGAGGAGATGTGCAAGGAGAGGGGCAGGAGGAGATGGGCAAGGAGAGGGGGAGGAGGAGACTTGCAAAGACAGGAGAGGAGATGGGCAGAGAGGGGGGAAGAGGAGATGGGCAGAGTGGGGGGGGGGGGGACAGAGGAGTCGAACAGAAAGACGAGGAAGCAGGAGGTGGAACAGTGCCCAGTACTTAGCTAGTAGAAAAAAAGAAAATGTTTTCGCATGGGGACTTGACTTCTCGACCCTCATATTACCGTGTTCCATTGGAGACAGATCAAGCAGGCTAAGGTAACATGTCGACACTCAAGAGAGTGTGGTGGGTTACAACAGCGGTATGTGGGAAAACATGAATGTCAACACACCAGATCGACGTATAATTTTGCAGGAAAGATGTGTACGTTAACCACGCGAGCGCTCCTGCTGTCATACGAAATCGCACCCCAGGCCATACGTCCAGGTGTAGGTCCAGTATGTCTAGCACGTAGATACGTTGGCTGCAGGCCCTCAGCTGGTCTGCTTCAGCCCTACGCACGGCCGTCACTGGCACAGATGCCGAACCACCCTGCCGTCCACCGAGCTCTCGCTTGACACCACTGAAGCCACAAATGGCGTTCGCTTGATGACAGTGAAATGCACGCTACAGGGCTTCTGGCGCGGAGCTGCCTTTGAAGAAACCGGCTTGTAACAGTTCGTTGTGTCACGGTGTTACCAACTGCTGTTCAGATTGTGCAGATGCAGTACGATGCGCCCAGACCCATAAACCGAACACGATGATCTTCCGTCTTGCTAGTGCCACATGGCCGTCCGGAGCCCGGTCGTCTTGAGACCGTACAGTCTCGTGACTACAGGTGTCAGCAATCATGTACAGTGGCTACAAGCCTTCCAAGTCTTTCTGCAATATCGGAAAGAAAACTTCCTGCTTCTCGTAGCCCTCGTTCAAATTCACTGAAGTACAGATACTGGTGTATTTGTCGCCTTAAAGGCGTTCTTGACTAACAATAACTCACCACGTCCAATCTCAAAGGTAACCAACGCTCGCGACGTTTGCCACATGTATTACCGTTACAGTATGTGTATTACCGTTACAGCGCTACTAACGCCATTCTCATGCGACTTTTGATCAGATATCGTCTTTCAGATGTAGAAACTCACCTACCAATTTCCGTTTATGTGGCACAACTAGTTTTTGCGATTTTTTCCCCGACAGCCCATAATGTAACGCAGCACGAAAATGCACCCTTGCCTCCCCATAATCTTATTTGACTTGGTTCAGTTGCAAGCTACTTTCGAAGAACGATTTTTGAACAGTTTTGCTACGATATCTGTCTAGTACTGTATGGTAAAAATCTCCTAAATTTTACAACAGAAGAAAAATACATACGAATAAACGGGAGCTCACAGTCGTTTCAGCAGTTAAATCAACTGCCTTACTGGATGCTAGAAAAGTAACGTCATTCAAATTCTTAGTGGAGCCGTGACAGATGTTATTGCAAGGCGCTCCTTGTGACCGAGTGGAATGTTTTCTTCCGCAGCACGTGACTTGCGTGTGATTTTACTGCCGCTTTAAACCCGGATCGTGAGTCAGAACTCGCCGGCTGTTTGCGTGCGAGTAATGCCTTGTTGACAGAATCAGGACCAGAAGTTTCCATTCCTGTACCTCTGCTCATACTAACAAACGAGTAAGGTGTAAGCACTTACGTTATATTCCACAATGAATTTTGTTCCCTTCAATTAAAAAAAAGAAGCTTTGGAAGGTGTTACTTGCATAATATGGTAAATTGGTGGGCCTGTTGTTATACGTTACGTTATTTTCATGTAACTGTGATCTTCAATCCGAAGACTGGTTTGACGCTGCTCTTCACAGTCGAAGGTGCAAGTCTCTTGTTGTCAAGCTTTGCTCTCCCACCCTATTCCGCCCTCTATTACCAAATTAACTGTTTCTTGATGCCTCAGGATATCTCCTGTAACCCATCCCTTCTTATATTCACGTTGTGATATAAACCCATTTTCTCTCCAAATTGATTCATTACCCCATCTATATTCAGCAGTCTCCCATAACAACTGCAAATTTCAAAAGATTGTATTCTTCTCTTGTATTTACTGCTTGTCGTCCGTGTTTAACCTCCATATAAGGCTCCGTTTCACGCAAATACTTTCAGATAAAAACTTCCTAACTCGTAAATTTATATTCGATGGCAGCCAAATTCTTACGTGCTATACATCCTTTTCTTGCTGCTGCCAGTCTTCATTTTATACCCTCTTCGCCTCGCCATCGTCAATTATATTGATGCCCAAATAGCAAAACTCATGAAGTACCTTTGGAGTCACATTTCGCAATCTATTTCCCTCAGTATCACCTGATTTAATTCGTTTAGACTCCATCACCCATTTTGTTTTTGGTTCGTTTGATTTTCACTACTCATTTTGAAATTTCCTGGCATATTAAAACTGTGTGCCGGACCGAGACTCGAACTCGGGACCTTTGCCTATCGCGGGCAATTGGTAGAGCAGTTGCCCGCGAAAGGCAAAGGTCCCGAGTTCGAGTCTCGGTCCGGCACACAGTTTTGATCTGCTAGGAAGTTTCATATCAGCGCACACTCCGCTGCAGAGTGAAAATCTCATTCTGACTACTCATTTTGTTCAAGTCCTATACCGAGCCTCGCAAAATTACAGAGTAATCTGCAAATCTCAAAGTATATATGGAAAACCCGTGTCATGCTCGGCAAATTGTTATTTATTTGATCACAAGCGGGTTTTCGGCTTCTGACTATCACCTAAGACGCTGAAAAAGGATTCAAGGTCAAATAAATAACCAACGGAAAAGTGCTCCTGTCTTAGCACAAAAAAGGCGGATATATTAAAACGAAAGAGAAGAAGCAGCCGCCTTAACCCTCATTTCGCTTTCGTCACTAAAAATTTTGGCACGTGAACGTACAGGGTGTTTCAAAAATGACCGGTATATTTGAAACGGCAATAAAAACTAAACGAGCAGCGATAGAAATACACCGTTTGTTGCACTATGCTTGGGACAACAGTACATTTTCAGGCGGACAAACTTTCGAAATTACAGTAGTTACAATTTTCAACAACAGATGGCGCTGCAAGTGATGTGAAAGATATAGAAGTCAACGCAGTCTGTGGGTGCGCCATTCTGTACGTCGTCTTTCTGCTGTAAGCGTGTGCTGTTCACAACGTGCAAGTGTGCTGTAGACAACATGGTTTATTCCTTAGAACAGAGGATTTTTCTGGTGTTGGAATTCCATCGCCTAGAACACAGTGTTGTTGCAACAAGACGAAGTTTTCAACGGAGTTTTAATGTAACCAAAGGACCGAAAAGCGATACAATAAAGGATCTGTTTGAAAAATTTCAACGGACTGGGAACGTGACGGATGAACGTGCTGGAAAGGTAGGGCGACCGCGTATGGCAACCACAGAGGGCAACGCGCAGCTAGTGCAGCAGGTGATCCAACAGCGGCCTCGGGTTTCCGTTCGCCGTGTTGCAGCTGCGGTCCAAATGACGCCAACGTCCACGTATCGTCTCATGCGCCAGAGTTTACACCTCTATCCATACAACAGTCTGGAACCGCGCGGCCGCTACGGTCGCAGGTTCGAATTCTGCCTCGGGCATGGATGTATGTGATGTCCTTAGGTTAGTTAGGTTTAAGTAGTTCTAAGTTCTAGGGGACTGATGACCTTAGAAGTTAAGTCCCATAGTGCTCAGAGCCATTTGAACCATCTATCCATACAAAATTCAAACGCGGCAACCCCTCAGCGCCGCTACCATTGCTGCGCGACAGACATTCGCTAACGATATAATGCACAGGATTGATGACGGCGATATGCATGTGGGCAGCATTTGGTTTACTGACGAAGCTTATTTTTACCTGGACGGCTTCGTCAATAAACAGAACTGGCGCATATGGGGAACCGAAAAGCCCCATGTTGCAGTCCCATCGTCCCTGCATCCTCAAAAAGTACTGGTCTGGGCCGCCATTTCTTCCAAAGGAATCATTGGCCCATTTTTCAGATCCGAAACGATTACTGCATCACGCTATCTGGACATTCTTCGTGAATTTGTGGCGGTACAAACTGCCTTAGACGACACTGCGAACACCTCGTGGTTTATGCAAGATGGTGCCCGGCCACATCGCATGGCCGACGTCTTTAATTTCCTGAATGAATATTTCGATGATCGTGTGATTGCTTTGGGCTATCCGAAACATACAGGAGGCGGCGTGGATTGGCCTCCCTATTCGCCAGACATGAACCCCTGTGACTTCTTTCTGTGGGGACACTTGAAAGACCAGGTGTACCGCCAGAATCCAGAAACAATTGAACAGCTGAAGCAGTACATCTCATCTGCATGTGAAGCCATTCCGCCAGACACGTTGTCAAAGGTTTCGGGTAATTTCATTCAGAGACTACGCCATATTATTGCTACGCATGGTGGATATGTGCAAAATATCGTACTATAGAGTTTCCCAGACCGCAGCGCCATCTGTTGTTGAAAATTGTAACTACTGTAATTTCGAAAGTTTGTCTGCCTGAAAATGTACTGTTGTCCCAAGCATATTGCAACAAACGGTGTATTTCTATCGCTGCTCGTTTAGTTTTTATTGCCGTTTCAAATATACCGGTCATTTTTGAAACACCCTGTATTTGCTACGCTTTATCCCGTGTGTCCTTGTGTTTACGGCTTCCTGCCCAGCATATCCCTCACTGCCACTGTCTTTATGTATCTCTCCCACACTGTCTCCTTTCTTCCACTGATTTACAGCATATCCACCGTCACCGTCTCCTCTCTCACTTACACTGTCTCCTTTTGTCTTTCCTTCCCACAGCCACTGTTTCCGCCGCACCCCAGACTCTAAAAATTCACTTATTTTTCCCTCTATACCCATGTGTTTAACATTTCGGTCCAAAATGCGCACCATCCTATACCCATGTCTGGAACGGTCCAGACCCCCCCCCCCCCCTCTCCTCCTACCCAACCACCTAAGCCTATGTACGGTCTCCACTTACCTGTATTCTTCACTTCCAGTGCCTCTCTTTTCCTCCCACTAGTTCTATCCCCATCCATCTCTCTTTCTCTTTTACTCACATTGTCTCTCTCACTGACCATCTACATCTCCTCTCTCTTTGGCTGCCAGTGCTACAGTCTTCATCCCTCCCTCTCTCTCTCACTCTTTCACTGTCAATTTCTCGTCCCCACTGTCACAGTAATCTCTCTTTCA
Organism: Schistocerca cancellata; assembly: GCF_023864275.1. Lineage (NCBI taxonomy): Eukaryota > Metazoa > Arthropoda > Insecta > Orthoptera > Acrididae > Schistocerca > Schistocerca cancellata. The sequence goes on along the minus strand of NC_064627.1, from coordinate 141,679,492 downwards.
CTGTCACTGACTGTCTGCTGCTTACACTCAGCACAAAAGAGCGCGACTGTATTCGCATGACAAAATTTTTGATGGGGAAGGCAGAGTGAGAAATCAGGCAGCTGGGTCCTCACTTTTGTCAGAATTTTTTAACTCCGACAGGAGAACTTTTCCTCTCGTTCCCTTCTTTTCGCTACTAATGCAGGGTCTGCTCCTTACATTCATTAGTAAAGTTTTGACAGTTTATTTGTCATCTTTGACGTATCTAAATAACTAATAAGAGGTCAACACAAGTCGTTTGCCTTACGTTTTTTCTGGATACTTTGCTCATCGATTGCAATTCCCCGATTTGTATCTTAAAAGAGTAAAAGTGTTATTACAAATATTTTACTGAATTGGCAGTCTTTCAAGTTTTGCATAATTTATGGCAGACATTTTCATTTATTTTCAAGTGTGTTAAGACTATTTTTAGCCCATTTGTTTGTCAGTGCAGTACCACTGTAGCATATTTGTATGGGTGTGAAGTGCCCGTTACAGAGTCGTGTCATAAAATTTTATTGGTGAAAAAATGTTGATTAGAAACATTGTTTGTTGATCTCAGAACACTTGCGATGATCCTAGAATCCTTGACACGTGTCACTACGTCAGTTAAAACAACATTTACGGCTGAGACCACTTATTACGTGCATATTTTAAGTGCATAAACTAGGTAAATTTGAAGCTCTAATTCCGGTATCGGATAATGATTTTAAAAAAAGTTTCGAACATCACCGAGAATATCATCTTAAGAACATGTAGTAAAATGTTTCACAATTTCCCATGAATAAAAATTACGAAGTAGCCACGCCCACAATTGGTACTTTTTATACCAAAAATCAGGGGTTTTCTCAGGAACCGCTCATGAACAAATGGTGCTTTTATAAGCCACCTAAGGCTCACCCTAGTCCACACCTAATGCAAAAGAAACAACCGATTTGCTCAATTTGTCTGGGCTGGGGGAAGTGTGTAATGTTTAAATTTTGACTCTAAGCTATATTTTGCTGAGCGTTAGCCGTTTCTGATTTTATATTGTTGTCATGTTCTGTCAACCACCGACGGAAAACTCGGTTAATGTTGTGGGTTGCCTCCTGCTCAACAAATTACGAGTGCTCATGTAAAGTAATGAACACATTTTATGTCTTGAAATTTGCCACCTGAAGGTGAATGTGACCCAATCATAACGCAGTCTGCCTTTCCCCCCAACGACAGAAGATGGCAAGCCCGCGCAAAGCACTACAAAAAAAGTGAAAAAGTTACTCGGAATTAACACGCATACTGAACACGTGATGAAACTGTTAACCACATGTAACACAACCTCGAAGTATTAAAAACCGCACCTCGTAAGTCCTGTTTGTGCAATAACAAATGTCTTTATCGTCTGTTACCAACTTTGCCTTATAACCTATAAGTACAGGGCTATTACAAAAGATTGAAGCGATTTCATAAATTCACTGTAGCTCCATTCATTGACATATGGTCACGACACACTACAGATACGTAGAAAAACTCATAAAGTTTTGTTCGACTGAAGCCGCACTTCAGGTTTCAGCCGCCAGAGCGCTCGAGAGCGTAGTGAGACAAAATGGCGACAGGAGCCGAGAAAGCGTATGTCGTGCTTGAAATGCACTCACATCAGTCAGTCACAACAGTGCAACGACACTTCAGGACGAAGTTCAACAAAGATCCACCAACTGCTAACTCCATTCGGCGATGGAATGCGCAGTTTAAAGCTTCTGGATGCCTCTGTAAGGGGAAATCAACGGGTCGGACTGCAGTGAGCGAAGAAACGGTTGAACGCGTGTGGGCAAGTTTCACGCATAGTGATGTGAAAGATTCAGTGTTTAAACCTCCTCTATTAAGAAACGTGCCAGAACTGCGAGCTCGCATCAACAATGCTTTCGAACTCATTGATGGGGACATGCTGCGCCGAGTGTGAGAGGAACTTGATTATCGTCTTGATGTCTGCCGAATCACTAAAGGGGCACATATCGAACATTTGTGAATGCCTAAAAAAACTTTTTGAGTTTTCGTATGTGTGTGCAAAGCATTGTGAAAATATCTCAAATAATAAAGTTGTTGTAGAGCTGTGAAATCGCTTCAATCATTTGTAACAACCCTGTATTTAGTCTGTGTAGTGAATGCAATGGTTCGCAGAAACGTGATCTCAGCAGCTGAAAACCTCGGAATAATAGCGTCAGCTTCAACTTGTCTTGTTTGCTGAAAATCATTTGTAACACAAAAAAAAAAAAATGAACAGGGAACGCATGTGCAATGTAACACTGAATTCAGGTCCAAACAAAACAAAAATCACGCCGCCCCATGAAAGTATGTGAGAATTCTAACATGGATGCAAATACACATGGGTGAAATTGGTAATACCAGGAAAAAGGTGTGTGTTAATGCATCCACGAAATCTTAATGCAATGAAAAACAGTATCTTTTACCAATAGATCGTTATACACTTTTGCCATAATGCCCGGCGTATTTCTTGCTCGAACAGTACACGGGTGGACTGCCGCTCCATAGTGCCCAGCAGACAATATTTCGGCAATCAGACATGTCGCCATCGTCAGGTGCGCTGACGACCTGAGCTCCTGAGGGCGGGCGGCCGCCCTAACTGGCTGGCTCTCCTTTTGTGACTTCCTCACTGTCGCTGTGAGGAGGTTCGAGTGGAAGTTTGTGGCCTGTTGGCCTTTACTCCCCTGGGAATCTTGTGGAGTCTTCTGTCTGTACTGTTGGTTGGATCTATACTGGCATGGAGTGCCGATGTCCTATTTCTTGAGTTTGTCGATATGACGATTTTTCTTCTTCTTCTTTCTTGTTGCTGAGGGCTCTCCCTCGGTTGGGATACTGGGCATAGTGTATCCTGCTTTTTCATACTCTCCGTTGACCAGAGCGAAGATGATGTAGCGCATTTGCCACTCTGTGAAGATAGGGAAGGAATTGATCAGATCGTAATCCTCCCTAGAAAGACCAACAAGGCCTTCTGGATACTCAATTGGTTGGTGTGGGGGGGAGGTTTAGAATGGTTAGGTGGAACGGAAGGATAAGGGTTGTCGTGGTGGGGGTATGTACCATCGCGAAGCGAGTCAGCGATCTTCTTCGTCACAGCGCTTGCGCTGTACATGTCTGGAAGCGGCAGGAATGGGACTTCTTCCCACTCCTCTTCTTGCGCTGCTGCTTCGGTGTCCTTCTTGTGCTGTGTCGCCTCCCCTTCGGCAGGCTCGTCTGTCTGCGTGGCCACCGTCGCGAACTCCTTCTCACGTGGAGGAGTCGTCTGGGTGGCGGTGTCCTCTGTTGTGGCGGAGACTTCTTTGGCTGAGCGAAGCTCCTGCGTCAGCACAGCAATCTGTCGCCGAGCCTCGCCCAGTTCCGCCAGCATGGCCGCCCTCTCTTCCGCCGTGGTGGATTTGAAGGCGGACATGGCTTCTTGTACGGCGTCGTTGAGGCGCCTGGTGACGACGTCTTCCGTACAAGTGACCACCTCTTCGTGTGTGGTGGTCACTTGCTTCTGCGTCTTCTTCTCCGGTCCGCGCCAGTTTCTTCTATAGGCGCAGGAACGGGCGCTGGCCGCATGTGCGCCGCCGCAGTTGGCGCAAGTGCAGGGGGCGTCCTTCTGCTTCTTGCAGTCGCGTGTGTCGTGTGCTTGCGCACACTTCAAGCACGCAACTGCGCCGCTGCAGTGCTTGGCGACGTGGCCAAGCTTTTGGCAGCGAAAGCACTGTGCTGCAGTCTTCCTCTTCTTCTTGCCGGAAGTCCCTGCTATCGTGAGCAGCAACTCCGCCAAGGCAGCAGCTTTGCGTCCCCTTCCGCGTCCCGACATCTCGAGTACCAAGAGCAACAGCGACAATCAGCTATGCGTCACTCACCGCAGCGTGAGCGGGAATGGCCGCCCTAAATCCCCTCCCCCCACGAGGCGTCCTCTCCGCGGTCCGCGCCCGCGGCCACGCGTCAGCGTTCCCTGTGGCGTCGGCGTCTGTGGTGGCGTCGGCGTAACTGCCTCGTCCGCCCTGGTCGCCCGTTCGTTTTCTTTGCTGAGCCTCTTTTTAATTAGACTCAGTGCTGCTTCCCATGCCTTGCTGACGTTATAGCCGCAATCTCTGTTGCTGAGTCCGTCCCTGGTATGAATTTCGATGGCCTCTCTAACGACGCTGTTCCAGTATTTAGATGTCTGTGCCAAGACCCTGATATGTTGGTAGTCCATTTCGTGATTTTCGGACAAACAGTGCTCTGCAACTGCCGACTTGTTGGGGTACATAAGTCGAGTGTGCCTCTGATGTTCTCGGCAACGATCTTAGATGGTGCGCACTGTCTGTGCAATGTAAGTCTTCCCACACTCACAGGGAATCTGGTATATGCCGGCCTTCCGCAAACTGAGATCGTATTTGACACTTTCCAATAATGCTCGTGTTTTATTGGGCGGGCAAAAGACAGTTCCTACTCGGTGTTTCCTCAATATTCGTCCTATTTTCCCCGACAGTGCGCCAGTATACGGTATATAGGCGGTGGCTATCTCTTCCTCCGTGACTTCGTCCATCTCCACACGCTTTACTGTAGAGGTGGGATGGAGAGTGCCTCTGATCTGCCATTCCGAGTACCCGTTTTTCCGAAATACAGTTTTGAGGTGTTCCAGCTCATGGGGCAGACTCTCTGCGTCCGAGATGGTGCGCGCCCTATGCACCAGTGTTTTTAGTATCCCATTCCTCTGCGAAGGGTGGTGGCAGCTATTTCCATGCAAATACATATCGGTGTGCATTTTCTTCCTGTATATCCCATGGCTCAGGGTTCCATCCGCTCTTCTTTTGACCATGACGTCCAGGAATGGTAAGTTTCCTTCTGCTTCGGTCTCCATAGTGAATTTGATGTTCGGATGTATGGAGTTCAGGTGTGTAAGGAAGTCTAGGAGCTTGTCCCTTCCATGGGGCCATATCACGAACGTGTCATCAACATAACGTAGAAAACAAGTAGGTTTCCATTTGGATGACGCCAAAGCTTCCTCCTCGAAATATTCCATATAGAAATTCGCGACCACAGGCGCAAGTGGGCTCCCCATTGCGACTCCTTCTGTTTGCTCATAGTATTCTCCATCATCATCATCATCATCATCATCATCATCATTTAAGACTGATTATGCCTTTCAGCGTTCAGTCTGGAGCATAGCCCCCCTTATACAGTTCCTCCATGATCCCCTATTCAGTACTAACATTGGTGCCTCTTCTGATGTTAAACCTATTACTTCAAAGTCATTCTTAACCGAATCTAGGTACCTTCTCCTCGGTCTGCCCCGACTCCTCCTACCCTCTACTGCTGAATCCATGAGTCTCTTGGGTAACCTTGCTTCTCCCATGCGTGTAACATGACCCCACCATCTAAGCCTGTTCGCCCTGACTGCTACATCTATAGAGTTCATTCCCAGTTTTTCTTTGATTTCCTCATTGTGGACACCCTCCTGCCATTGTTCCCATCTACTAGTACCTGCAATCATCCTAGCTACTTTCATATCCGTAACCTCAACCTTGTTGATAAGGTAACCTGAATCCACCCAGCTTTCGCTCCCATACAACAAAGTTGGTCGAAAGATTGAACGGTGCACAGATAACTTAGTCTTGGTACTGACTTCCTTCTTGCAGAAGAGAGTAGATCGTAGCTGAGCGCTCACTACATTAGCTTTGCTACACCTCGCTTCCAGTTCTTTCACTATGTTGCCATCCTGTGAGAATATGCATCCTAAGTACTTGAAACCGTCCACCTGTTCTAACTTTGTTCCTCCTATTTCGCACTCAATCCGTTTATATTTCTTTCCCACTGACATTACTTTCGTTTTGGAGATGCTAATCTTCATACCATAGTCCTTACATTTCTGATCTAGCTCTGAAATATTACTTTGCAAACTTTCAGTCGAATCTGCCATCACAACTAAGTCATCCGCATATGCAAGACTGCTTATTTTGTGTTCACATATCTTAATCTCACCCCGCCAGTCTATTGTTTTCAACATATGATCCATAAATAATATGAACAACAGTGGAGACAGGTTGCAGCCTTGTCTTACCCCTGAAACTACTCTGAACCATGAACTCAATTTACCGTCAACTCTAACTGCTGCCTGACTATCCATGTAAAGACCGTTAATTGCTTGCAAAAGTTTGCCTCCTATTCCATAATCTTGTAGAACAGACAATAACTTCCTCCTAGGAACCCGGTCATATGCCTTTTCTAGATCTATAAAGCATAGATACAATTCCCTGTTCCACTCATAACACTTCTCCATTATTTGCCGTAAGCTAAAGATCTGGTCCTGACAACCTCTAACAGGCCTAAACCCACACTGATTTTCATCCAATTGGTCCTCAAGTAATATTCGCACTTTCCTTTCAACAACACCTGAGAAGATTTTACCCACAACGCTGATTAAAGAAATACCTCTGTAGTTGTTACAATCTTTTCTGTTTCCATGTTTAAAGATTGGTGTGATTACTGCTTTTGTCCAGTCTGATGGAACCTGTCCCGACTCCCAGGCCATTTCAATTATCCTGCGTAGCCATTTAAGACCTGATATTCCACTGTATTTGATGAGTTCCGACTTAATTTCATCCACCCCAGCCGCTTTATTGCACTGCAATCTATTGACAATTTTTTCCACTTCCTCAAATGTGATGGCCGGCCGCGGTGGTCTAGCGGTTTAGGCGCTGCAGTCCGGAACCGCGGGACTGCTACGGTCGCAGGTTCGAATCCTGCCTCGGGCATGGGTGTGTGTGATGTCCTTAGGATAGTTAGGTTTAAGTAGTTCTAAGTTCTAGGGGACTTCTGACCTAAGATGTTGAGTCCCATAGTGCTCAGAGCCATTTGAACCATTTTTTTCAAATGTGATCCTATTTCCTATCCCATTCTATCTCGAAATCTGAAACATTACTGATCGCATTTTCACCTACATTGAGCAACTCTTCAAAATATTCCCTCCATCTGCCCAAGGCATCCACAGGATTCACCAGCAGTTTTCCTGACCTGTCCAAAATACTTGTCATTTCCTTCTTACCTCCCTTTCGAAGACTGCTAATTACACTCCAGAATGGTTTTCCAGCAGCTTGACCCATAGTCTCCAACCTGTTTCCAAAATCTTCCCACGATTTCTTCTTGGATGCTGCAATTATCTGTTTGGCTTTGTTTCTTTCTTCAACATAACTTTCTCTGTCTACCTGGGTTCTTTTATGTAGCCATTTTTGATACGCCTTCTTTTTCCTTTTACAGGCTGCCTTGACTGTATCATTCCACCAAGCTGTTTGCTTCATCCTACTTTTACACACTACTGTTCCAAGACATTCTTTAGCCACTTCTAGTACTGTGTCCCTGTACCTTGTCCAGTCCTTTTCCAATGATTGAAATTGACTACATTCAACTAACTGGTACCTTTCTGAGATCGCTGTTATGTACTTGTGCCTGATTTCCTTATCCTGAAGTGTCTCCACTCTTATCCTCCTACATATGGACCTGACCTCCTGCACTTTCGGCCTCACAATCCCAATTTCACTGCAGATTAAATAATGATCAGTCTCATCAAAGAATCCCCTGAATACACGTGTGTCCCTCACAGCCTTCCTGAATTCCTTATCTGTTATTATATAGTCAATGACAGATCTGGTTCCCCTGCCTTCCCAAGTATACCGGTGAATGTTCTTATGTTTAAAAAAGGAGTTTGTGATTACTAAGCCCATACTGGCACAGAAATCCAAGAGTTGTTTCCCGTTCCTGTTGGCCTCCATGTCCTCTCCAAATTTACCCATAACCTTTTCATACCCTTCTGTTCGATTTCCAATCCTGGCGTTAAAATCACCCATGAGCAGAACACTGTCCTTGTCCTTTACTCTAACAACTACATCACTGAGTGCCTCATAAAAACTATCCATCTTATCTTGATCTGTCCCTTCACAATGCGAATATACTGACACAATCCTAATTTTCTTGCTAGACACTGTCAAATCTATCCACATCAGTCGTTCGTTTACATACCTTATTGCAACTACGCTGGGTTCCATTTCTTTCCGGATGTAAAGCCCTACACCCCATTGTGCTATTCCTGCTTTGACTCCTGACAGGTAGACCTTGTATTCTCCCACTTCCTCTTCTTTCTCAACCCTTACCCGAATGTCACTAACAGCTAAAACGTCCAGCCCCATCTTACTTGCAGCCTCTGCCAGCTCTACCTTCTTCCCAGAGTAGCCCCCATTGATATTAATAGCTCCCCATCTCATTACCATTTGTTTGCCAAGTCGTATCTTAGGAGTCCCTGGTTTGTCAGTTAGAGGTGGGACTCCGTTACCTCCAAAGGTCCGAGGCATTTTGCTCTGATTGTTGCCAGCATCACATTTAAAGTACCAGGGAAGCAGGTTGCTAGCCTTACTTGCCCCGAGTCCCATTGGGTTTTACTCCTAACGGCTGAGGGACTAACCGGTGGATTTGGTAGTCTTTGCCGTATGAGCACAAATGTGACCACGACTCAGAATATGTCCGAGATGCCCAGCCTTATTCCAAAGTAACTGGTATCCCGACTGTCGGGACCACTTACTTGGCCACTCATACGTTGCCCGTGGTTCATGAACTAGGACATGACTACAGGAACCCACACCATGGAGTATTCTCCATTAAACAGAAAATACATGGAAGTCAGAACATGCATGAATAGGTCGGTCATCTTCTCGTCAAACGTCTGTGCAATGAGCTCAAATGATTCTCAAAGAGGCACCCTGGTGAATAACGAGACAACGTCAAAACTCACCAGGAAAATTGTACCCCTCCTCTATGCCCCACCTGCTTCCCTATCCACTATCTGCAAGAAATGGTGTACACTACCATATCTAGGTATCATAGATTGTAGCCAAAGCACTGAATGCCTGCAAGTATAGGCTTTCCTACTATGTTAAGAACACAACAGTCCAGTGTATTTTTAATAGCAGAGATAAGATGCAGTTATTAGCCAACAGTGGGATAGACAAAATCACCTGTTCTGATTGTGACAAATTTTACATCGGCCAGTCAGGCACAGACATAGCAACTAGGCTGGCTGAACATGAACACAGGTGGATGTCACAGAATTCAGACTCGGCATTTGCTGAGCATGTACTGAGTGAGGGTCACAACTGCCACCCAGTTTCCTACGTACTTCACTTAGCAAACAAAGGCCATAAACTCAACCTGCTGGAAGCCCCGGAAATTAACAAGCATTTAGCTCACAGTCCAGATCTAATCCTAAATGACCAGACACAGCTCAACACTTCCCCTCTCCTAAACTTCATATAATTATCTCTGTTGTTCATTACTTCGCACGCTATTCCTACATATTCCCATTTTCCTGTATTCCTTAAGTTCTTTTGTTTTATTGAAGTTGTGTATATATTCCATATAGACTCTAGTTTCAATTGTTAAGGCTTTGCCACGGGGGATTATCCGAGCGGTCTAGGGCGCTGCAGTCATGGACTGTGCGGCTGATCCCGGCGGAGGTTCGAGTCCTCCCTCGGGCATGGGTGTGAGTGTTTGTCCTTAGGATAATTTAAGTTATGTGTAAACTTAGTGACTGATGATCTTAGCAGTTAAGTCCCATAAGATTTCACACACATTTGAACATTTTTTGTTAAGGCTTTCTTTTAACTGCTACTTGTATTATTGTCCATGTTTGACACCTCTTGTAGTTGTCTCATCAAATATTGTTTATATTTTACTTGGTTCATTTATTTAATGTAAACTGTTACATAGTCACAGTTTTAAATATAATGTTAATTTTAAAATGCAATACCACCACTCTCTCAAAGATTGCATTATGTTCTCTCCAACTCCTCCATTTTCCTGCATTTATTTATTTCTGTTTATCTTATTGATATTGCTTAAGTTCCTTATGTATTCTGTAGTTGCACTGATAATTGTTTCTTCTTTTAATCGGTTTGTGTATCGCGCTCCATGTTTTATACCTCCTGATGTAGCCTTGTCAAGTACTAATTTTATTAGTTTTGTTTATTAATAGAAACTGTTATGTAGGTGTTCTGATCCTATTTTGTGTTAAAGTTTTCCTGTCTACTCCACTTTATTTATTTACAGTTCAAGTTTTTACTTTTTCATTGCATTACCACGACGCTGTCAAAGATGTTACTTACTGTATGTTTCTGCTTCAGTCGAGACGTGTTACTTCTCTTCCAATGTTGTTTGGAAACATTGTAACTTCTTTGGTGACAATACTCAGTGAATATCTGAAGATGGTCTTGTAAGCCGAAAACCGGTTAACACAATAATAATTAATACTGTAGATCAAAAGCAAACTGGTGCTTTTCATTTATTAAATATTATTTGCACAAAAAACTTCTTCCCGCTTCATTATGTAAAACATAGACAGTCGTATTGCACTTTCAGAATCCGACGGCGCTGCTACGGCTCTGCAAGGGGACGTAAAACTGCGAGAGCATCTCAACAGGTTCAAATGGCCGTAAGCACTATGGGATTTAACGTCTGAGGTCATCAGTCCCCTAGACTTAGAACTACTTAAAGCTAACTAACCTAAGGATATCACACACATCCGTGCCCGAGGCAGGATTCGAAACTGCGACCGTAACAGCAGCGCGGTTCCGGGATGAAGCACCTTGAACCGCTCGGACACAGCGCCCGGCGCACATAATTCGTTCTCGGCACCTCACTAAGTTAGTTCGAGGACGGACTAAATTAATTATCGCAAACCTTGGGTGGAAAAGCTTGGCCAGTTAGTTATACTGTACGCCCATTATACCACCATCTACGGACTCACTGGCTAAACTGACATTTCTGGAGGTTTAGTACGAGTGGGTTGTTCTTGCAGCCTGCTGGGGCGTTTCAGGGGCGTGAAAAACTTGAGATGTTGAGTAATTAGTGTGACGGACACGAAGTTGCCGGATACTTATGTGAGACAGCATTATCAGCAAATGGCAGAGTTTGAAATAGGGATCATTGCGGGTCTCCAATTCGGCTGGCTGGTCGAATCGTGCAATACCCAGATTGGAAGGGCATTCAGATGTGACAGTGGCCAAATGTTGCAGTGCATCCGAACGCGAGGACAGGCGCACCTGTCTTCAAGTTTCCACTCGACCAAGTCTACCCACCACGAGGACAGATCGCCGTGTCGTGCACTGAACGCATCGTAATTCCTTCACATTTGCACCTGGCATTCGAGAACAAGGAATGGACAGCCTACGACGTTCTGTGTCACCCTGCAAATTTTTCGGAGACTAGCAGCAGCCGGGCTAGAGAATTATCGTTCCTTGCATAGACTGCTTATAACGCCACAAATGGCTGCATCTGGAGTGGTGCCACTGCCATGAAGCGTGCACTGCTGATCAGTGGTGTCTCACTGTGTTTAGCGATGTATCGCGCTTCTACAAGAACCTGGATGACGATCGTTGCCGAGTATGGCGGCAGTCTGTGGGGATGTCCCATTCTTCCAGTGTTTCGGAGAGGCACAGCGGTGTTAGGGTCCACGCAGAATACCGTGGCCGCTAGATGCGCAGAAGGCAGGGCACGCGTGGGGTGGGCGGTAGTGGTGGGGGTAACGAGCAGGCGCTGTAGGGGGAATGCTGAGCGCTGGAGGGCAAGTGCCGCCCTAAGCTGAAGCCTACGCTAGCATTTTTTGTAATTACACTATTGGCCATTAAAATTGCTACGCCACGAAAATGACGTGCTACAGACGCGAAATTTAACCGACAGGAGGAAGTTGCTATGATATGCAAATGATTAGCTTTTCAGAGCACTCACACAAGGTTGGCGCCAGTGGCGACCCCTACAACGTGCTGACATGAGGAAAGTTTCCAACCGATTTCTCACACACAAACAGCGGTTAACCGGCGTTGCCGGGTGAAACGTTGTTGTGATACCTCGTGTAAGGAGGAGAAATGCGTACCATCGCGTTTCCGACTTTGATAAAGGTCGGATTGTAGCCTATCGCGATTGCGGTTTATCGTACCGCGACACTGCTGCTCGCGTTGGTCGAGAACCAATGACTGTTGCAGAATATGAAATCGGTGGGTTCAAGAGGGTAATACGGAACGCCGTGCTAGATCCCAACGGCCTCGTATCACTAGCAGTCGAGATGACAGGCATCTTATCCGAACAGATGGGGACGTTTGCAAGACAACAACCATCTGCACGAACAGTTCGACAACGTTTGCAGCAGCATGGACTATCAGCTCGGAGACCGTGGCTGCGGTTACTCTTGACGCTGCATCACAGACAGGAGCGCCTGGGATGGTGTACTCAACGACGAACCTGGGTGCATGAATGGCAAAACGTCATTTTTCCGGATGAATCCAGGTTCTGTTTACAGCATCATTATGGTCGCATCCGGTGAACGCACATTGGTAGCGTGTATTCGTCATCGCCATACTGGCGTATCACCCGGCGTGATGGTATGGGGTACCATTGGTTACACGTCTCGGTCACTTGTTCGCATTAACGGCACTTTGAACAGTGGACGTTACATTTCAGATGTGTTATGACCCGTGGCTGTACCCTTCATTCGATCCCTGCAAAACCCTACATTTCAGCAGGATAATGCACGACCGCATGGTGCAGGTCCTGTACGAGCCTTTCTGGATACAGAAAACGTTCGACTGGTGCCCTGACCAGCACATTCTCCAGATCTCTCACAAATTGAAAACGTCTGGTCAATGGTGGTCGAGCAACTGGCTCGTCACTATATGCCAGTCACTACTCTTGAAGAACTGTGGTATCGTGTTGAAGCTGCGTGGGCAGCTGTACCTGTACACACCATCCAAGCTCTGTTTGACTCAATGCCCAGACGTATCAAGGCCGTTATTACGGCCAGAGGTGGCTGTTCTGGGTAATGATTTCTCAGGATCTATGTACCCAAATTGCGTGAAAATGTAATCACATGGCAGTTCTAGTTTAATATCTTTGTCCAATGAATACCCGTTTATCATCTGCATTTCTTCCTGGTGTAGCAATTTTAATGGACAGTAGTGTATTGTAAGTGGAGCCCCTCCATGCCCATACTTGCACTGTGACCATTCAAAAAGATCTGTCACCTCTGTTTTGATTAATATCTAAAAAGAATTCCTCTCAAAATGTAGCGATTTATTTTCGCTTGACTTTTTAACCATTTGTAACTTTAAGAGAAGCGTCATGAGAGGCGAATTTTAAATAAAATCTACACATTTCTCTTGTTGTCGTGTTGAAATTTACTTCTTTTGCCCAAACGCGGCGGAGTTTACACAGTCTCACCTCACTAACATGTTGTGCGGATGCAGTTGCCAGAGAATTTTGAAACAGTGGTGTAGTAGGCTTATTAAGTGAGGAACTGAAGAAAAATAAGGCCAGTAGTTGATGAAAAAGCAAATCACCAGTGCAAAATAAACGTGTAACGTCTCCACTTACGTTGTTCCAAAAACCAAAGCATTTTCAGTTTTTTGGCCCTTACAAATCACAGTCTTTCGTCGAAAAGGTCTGTAGTTAGTGGAATAACTCGTTAGATAATGAAATTTTGCATAATAAGCATATGGCAAAATACTCTCCTCTTTCCCTGCTATCAATTGCCAAAATCTCATTTCTATATCTCAAACCGCTTAAGAAATATGAGCTGGCCGTTGTGGCCGAGCGGTTCTAGGCGCTTCAGTTCGGAGCCACGCGACTGCTACGGTCGTAGGTTCGAATCCTGCCTCGGGCATGGATGTGTGTGATGTCCTCAGGTTGGTTAGGTTTAAGTAGCTCTAAGTTCTAGGTCCGCCGCCTTGGTGCAGTTCTTATTACATTCGACGCCACACTGAGCGACCTGCGAGCCGGATGGGGATGAAATGACGATGAAAACAACACAACACGCAGTCCCTGAGCGGAGAAAATCCCCGACCCCGGGAATCGAACCCGGGCCCCTTCGGACGGCAGTCCGTCACGCTGACCAATCAGCTACCGGAGCGGACAGCGCTTTGGACGAAAATCGGTCGCTACACATCGCCCACCTTATCCTGCACGTGCTCTACCCATGGTGCGGTGAGGAGCCATTGGGTGTGACTTCAGGTCAGGACTCGTAGTGATTGAGGGAATTCTAATGGCTAAGGACCAGCCTCATGTGTTACATCTTATATGACAGTATTGTGATTCCATTTTTTAACAGAACAATGCTCTGACACATATGGCACGTGTCCTTATGAACTGTGAGTGATGTTGAGGTACTCTTTGGCCATCAAGACCCCTAGATCTGTCCCCGACAGAACACGTGTGGGACCAGCTTGGATGCCAACTCCATTCCAACGTCAATATCCAGGATATCCAGGACGTATTACCACAATTGTGCGTCAGCTTGGCTCAGAAGAGGATGCAGCTGCTTTATGACTCCATGCCCAACTGAATCAGTGCACGCAGCTAGGCCGAGTTTGTCACTCTAGCACAGAGTGACTGTTGTATGGAGGGGGAATGCGTTGAAATTTGTACGGAGCCCAGGAGACTGTGGGTAGAGGACAGGGTGCCCCAGAAGTAGGATATACCGGCCTGTCCGCTATTCTCGAACCTCGCCTACAGCTATAACTTCTACCCCATAGTGCGACTTTTGCGTTAGTAGTTTCATAGCAAAAGTTAGTCTCATAGACTTCGGTTTCCTCAGTGTAAATTTTCACGGCTTTACAAGTCTATTGCTACGAGTACGTCGTCGTTTAGACGTGTAAATGCTGATTTGTTACGCAATGAAGAGAACGAAATCTGTCCACAGAAGCTCAATGGCAGACTTCAGTTTAAGAGCTTGCCTTCGAATTACTATTACTCAAAAATTGGTATCAGACATTGATCCTTTAGTGAAAACTAAATAAGTAATATTCATTGACATTCTGTGTTTTTATGTTTAACGTTTAAATAAAACGGTAGAGAAATATAAATTTGTCAATTTATATTTCATCCTAAAATGGCAGTCATCGCACCGCTGCAACAGTGGTAAGAAATACCATGTTTCTTACTTAGCTGCCCTCCGTTCTTTGCATCATCAAAATATTAAAAGAGATGTTGGATTTCATTGTCAGTTCTCATTAAACCAACAGTCTTACAAATACATTTGCACGAGACGCGTTAATGAGCCACCCTGAAGCGAAACTTGGTTGCTCACTGCTGTGGTGTGAGCGCGAGCAAGTTCGCAGCTGTGCTGAACCGCTAGTAAAGCCGGTTAGCCCGGCAGGAGCCCCGTGCATGTGTTCCAACTCCACTAGGGCAGAGGGCGCGCAAAGTCACACAAATAATTGGGCTCATCTACATCTACATCTACATCTACAAGGATACTCTGAAAATCACATTTAAGTGCCTGGCAGATGGTTCATCGAAGCCACTTTCACAATTCTCTATTATTCCAATCTCGTACAGCGCGCGGAAAGAATGAACACCTATATCTTTCCGTACGAGCTCTGATTTCCCTTATTTTATCGTGGTGATCGTTCCTCCCTATGTAGGTCGGTGTCAACAAAATATTTTCGCATTCGGAGGAGAAAGTTGGTGATTGGAATTTCGTGGGAAAAGATTCTGTCGCAACGAAAAACGCCTTTCTTTTAATGATTCCCAGCCCAAATCCTGTATCATTTCTGTGACACTCTCTCCCATATTTCTCGATAATACAAAACGTGCAGCCTTTCTTTGAACTTTTTCGATGTACTCCGTCAGTCCTCCCCACACTGCGCAGCAGTATTCGAAAAGAGAACGGACAAGTGTAGTGTAGGCAGTCTCCTTAGTAGGTCTGTTACATTTTCTAAGTGTCCTGCCAATAAAACGCAGTCTTTGGTTAGCCTTCCCCACAACATTTTCTGTGTTCCTTCCAGTTTAAGTTGTTCGTAATTGTAATACCTAGGTATTTAGTTGAATTTACGGATTTTAGATTAGACTGATTTATCGTGTAACCGAAGTTTAACGAGTTCCTTTTAGCACTTATGTGGACTTTTGCCGGCCGAGTTGGCCGAGCGGTTCTAGGAGCTACAGTCTGGAACCGCGCGACCGCTACAGTTGCAGGTTCGAATCCTGCCTCGGGCATGGATGTGTGATGTCCTTAGGTTAGTTAGATTTAAGTAGTTCTAACTTCTAGGGGACTGATGACCTCAGAAGTTAAGTCCCATAATGCTCAGAGCCATTTTTTGAATCTCACACTTTTCGTTATTCAGGGTCAACTGCCACTTTTCGCACCATTCAGATATTTTTTCTAAATCGTTGTGCACTTTGTTTTGATCTTCTGATGACTTTATTAGTCGATAAACGACAGCGTCATCTGCAAACAACCGAAGACGGCCGAGCTTTTGGTAAATTTGACATTATTTTGTATTCACTGAATTAACATCACCTACTCTACCAGCCTGTTAACTTTCATTTCGTTTCCTCCTCCCCACATGGGTCCTTCGCTTTTTTTTTTTTTGTCAGTTGTTTCTTTTTCCTCAGTGTGATCACGAGAATATTTGATATTCTTCTGTCCTTGTACTAGACCAGAAGATTTCTCGTTATCTCGGCGACAATGCCTGTGCTGGATGCGGTCCAGCTTGTGGTTGTGGCAAGCTGCTTGGTCGGCAGTTGGCGTCAACCGTTAAGCGGGTCGTTCGCAGGCGCGCTGCGTCATCCCCTCCTTGGCTACGACTTGAACTCAGCTCATCACGCTCTCCCTGCGATAGTCAACAAGGCAGTGCGCATGCGCATCTCGTGTCGCCACCCACGGAGAAAGTTTACTCCCAGCTTGGCCACCGCTAAGAACTGGTCGCTTGCTTAGTCTGCAATGAAGCTGTGACGTTTAAAACCTTATCGACGTACTGATTGTTCCATAAAATCCAGGGAAAATGCCAGATGTCCGTAGCTTGCTGTCATGATATTTCGTTTCGGAGTCTTGTAGAAAGCTCCGCGTATAAATAAGCATTTTTCAGTAGAAGATGATCAGAAGACTCTGGACCGAAACGTCTAGACTGCAAGGTATAAACAATAGACAGTTGTTTTCAAAATTCTATGGATCATGCTTGTTGGAGATTTACTGAACCGTTTCCTTCATATAATTAGTGCTTTAATTATTAACCATTCAGTGGGTCTACAAATTTACGGTATTGCAGAAGATATGTGAACCGGAAAGCAATAAAATACAATTTAGTGCATTAGAATCTTTAGGCTCCAACGGTTCCAGGCGCTACGGTCTGGAACCTCGCGACCGCAACGGTCGCAGGTTCGAATCCTGCCTCCGCATGGATGTGTGTGATGTCCTTAGGTTAGTTAGGTTTAAGTAGTTCTAAGTTCTATGGGACTGATGACTTCAGAAGTTAAGTCCCATAGTGTTCAGAGCCATTTGAACCATTTTTTTTAGCCTCCAACTCTTCCTCTTGTTTTTCGCAACATTTTCGCAGCCTGTGATACGGGTCGCCAATGAGCAATCACCCATTTCCGATTTGGCAATTACTTTCCTGTCAGTTTTGTAGCCGAATATCCTGCCTGTCACAACAAAAGTCAGATACCGACAGAAGAAAAAAAAAGTCGTGTTCGCTACCTATCTGTGAATCGTGTAAACACTGTTTTGTGCGAAATCACATGTGAAATGTTTGTGTATTATAGTATTTCTTAAGCAAAAATTTTGATTGATCACAACATTTGTTTCGACGAGCTGGGAGAACCGCCTCAAACCCAGAATAGGGCAGGCATGTGTACATGACAAACGATCTAGACTCTCACGGGAACGACGTTACTGTATATTTTGTCTAGCAAGTGAACATGTTAAGCTGTGCGAACCAGTGAGACAACAGACTGCTTCGTCAAGATAAGAAGAATACTTTACTCGAAAGCATCTTGACCAACTCGCCAGAGTGGTCTGAAGTTTACTGCACACGTTCTAATAAAGATTAAGTTCAAGGTTCATCACTTCCAAGTTTGGAGCCTGTTGTAGTGTGTCGACACAGGTTCAGGCCTGAGGACAGGAGAGAAACTCCTCGCCAGACAGTAACACAACAGGTGATCCCCACACCACTGTATCTGCTTGTTGGCCAGCACATCCAGAACGATAATGCACTAAGGAGGAGGCACTCGACGTATTGACGGGTAAACCCGAACTGTTAAAACCGATACAGGTATTTTAGTTCTGAATAACCGGTATTTTCCGGTATTCCTTTCGTCTCGGTTATAAAAGATGATTTTTATTTTTTAGTAATAACCAAATAAAAAAACTGAAATATCAATAGGCCTCTAGTCCTAAAAGTTTTCTTCGGATAAACTTTTTTAATAAACGATTTATTTTTTATTCATAAAATTTGCAGTGATTTGTCTTGACGCCTCTGGATTTTTTCTTGGGGGGATTCGTAAAAGCCATCGTTTATAAAAACGTTCCAACTACACCTGAAGATATGCTAGAGAGAATTGTCGGAGCATGTGCTTCGATAAGTGTCAAAGTGATAAGGAATACCACTCGAACCATAATAAGAAAATTGAAGCACTGCACTGATACCACTTCGAACACACCATTTAGAAAAACAAAATTGACCTGCATATCTCTGACGAGATCCGACCTAGCAACAAAAAACCCACGTCATATTATGGTCCCCGTTGTCCCATGCAACGTTTGTCCCATGCAACTTTTGTCCCACAAACTTTTCAGTTAGTATCATACATTCGGAGTTATTCCAGATGGCAATAGTCAATGACTCACCCTGTATAATTACACTACTGGGCGCTGAAATTGCAACACCGTGAAGTTGGCGTGCAACAAACGTCATTTTGGCATTAAGTGTTTTACATGCTTGGATATGCAAATGATAACATTTCAGCACAACTGCAAGAAGCAGGTAACAATAACTCCGCCTACAATTGTATACAGGGCGTTCGGAAATTCCCGTTACGCACTTTGAGCCGGCCGGGGTGGTCGAACGGTTCTAGGCACTACAGTCTGGAGCCGCGCGACCGCTACTGTCGCAGGTTCGAATCCTGCCTCGGGGATGGTTGTGTGTGATGTCCTTAGGTAAGTTAGGTTTCAGTTGTTCTAAGTCTAGGGGACTGATGACCTCAGATGTTAAGTCCCATAGTGCTCAGAGCCATTTGAACGAACTTTGAGAACTTGTAGAGGGGAGTGAGTGGACAATATTTTGAACAGGAACCCATATTCGGAAACGTACTGTTTCCGTTCTACGACAGTTTCAGTTCAGATCTGTAACATATCTACGTCTGCTGAGGGAAATAGGAAAGTCTCAAGAGTTGCTTGTCCTGGTAGGGTGTACAGGAGACGTTCTACGTCAGACGGTTACCTGATGTCAAAACTTAACGTCTGCGTTGTTGCGATATGGTACATTACCTAACTTCTGTAGTTTGGTTTGGTGATATATTAATAGACGAGATGGTGAAAGATGGATAGGCCGAGGTGGTCCAATCGCGTGGCCGCCGTGTCGCTGGATATAACTCTTACGGACTACTTGTTGTGGGATCAAATGCAAAGTTTAATTTACAAGACTCTTGTAGAGGCAGAGGAAGATCCGTTGGCACGATTCTGTCCACTGCACTACAAAGTGGAGAGAGACCAGGTGGGAGGAAGAATGTATACTAGTGTCTGTTAACAACATTGGAGGTCGCCACATCAAGCCACTGTTGTAATGCATCAGTACTGTTCTGTGCATACAGAATATTGGGTTCTTTTTTTTCGGAATAATGTAAACACATAATTTTTAAGTGTTAATACAAACAAATGCGCTTGAGTGATAAATGGAGGTGTCCTTTCGAACTGTTGCCTAATAATTGTACTTAGTCACACCTAATTCAATTCCTCAAGCATAAGTGGATGAGTTAAACTTCTGAATTGAAACCGTCATAGAACGGTAACGGTACGTTTCCGGACGTTGGTTCCTATTCAAAATATAATGTACTCATTACGCTCTACAAGCCCTGGAAATTTTCCGAACACCCTGTATAAGGAACGATTACGCAGCGGGTTTCTCATTCAAAAATCACATTCCAATGTCAGTTGTTTGCGAAGATGAAATTGGTGAGTTCAGAAGGGCCATACTAAATACTATAGAACGTGGTCGGCCACAGTGTGCAAAACTTCACATGTGCACGATGTTCTGCACGTGTGCAATCCATGACTCGGCCTGTTTCGACACGTCTCGGCTTTGCTCTGTCCTTCTCGGAACTACTCGATACAGAGCGACATTTCATTTAGCGGGGCAATGTGACATTGTTTTCCAGCATTGGGTGTGGCACGACTTTCGTCAATTGCGCAGCATCGTGGTATCATCACTATTTATCCTTCGCTGTTTATTCGTGATACAAAGGAAGTTTAAAGATTGAAAGGTTCATAAGTCATGAGATATGGCAGTTATTTTTTAGTTTCTTTGCCATTTGAGCGTCTTAGGATTTCTGGACACATGAGTGATGTGTTACTCTTTGGCTGCCAGAGATAGTTATTAGGAGTGGACAACAAAGAGAGAGAGAGAGATAGAGGGAGAGAAAGACGGACGTGCTGAGTACTGAATAATTTTTTTTTTTTTGAGATGCTCCCTAAAGTGACTGGGATAGGGAATGATGATGGTGATTTCATAGAGTGGCAGCACATTCGGAAAAAGGTAACAGAGACAATGTTCTCATTTGCTTCACCCATGTAATAATTGTAGTGTAAAGGTTCCAGTTTGTTCAACAATGTCGACATTTGACACCCAGGGAGAATTGTCTGACACGTGTTCAGAATCTTAATTATTATTCGTCACCCCCCACTTTTAGTTAGAAGCATGTTACAGAAAGAGCGAAAAGTAAATTTGCAACTCAAATACTGTTCGTCTGAATCAGTTTTCAATGCACATAACAAAGTCAACGAAAGATCATAGTTTCATGTTAATGTGATTCACATGAGCGATCTGTTACTATTTGGCTACCAGAGATTGTTATTAGGTGTGGATAAGAGAGAGACTGTGATGACGGACGTGCTTTTCAGTTCAATTTAAGATAACTCTTTTCGTTCATTTACAAACATTTCCTGACAGTCTGAATGTAAATCGTAACATTTTGCACTGTCAAGCTTTGCACTACTGCGTGGACAGTGACCTGCATTTTTTTTGGAAAGACAGCAAAATTCTCATTTGGCAAAACAAGCTTAAAATAAATAAGGCCATTAGCAGCGCAGTGATTTATTCGAGGTATATGCAGGTCAACATCTCATATTACACAGTTACGCAAACAGGGCAGAGCTGCGTGATCCATTGCACGTAAGAATCAACAGTCGAGCCTAAACAAACATTGTGAGATAAAGTTAAGAAGCAGTATTCATAAAACTCAGTAGATGAATTTTCTAACAGGGCACAGTTTCAAAACGCGACTGTTATCCAGTGTGTTGTGACGGACGAGGAAGCCATTCTGTGTATTGTTTAGGACTGTTGATATACTTAAAAACATCGGGAATCTGATATATCTATATTTATCAACAAGCTATCAGCCTGCTTATCCCACTTGTTGTTGTTGTCGTCTTCAGTCCTGAGACTGGTTTGATGCAGCTCTCCATGCTACTCTATCCTGTGCAAGCTTCTTCATCTCTCCGTACTTACTGCAACCTACATCCTTCTGAATCTGCTTAGTGTATTCATCTCTTGGTCTCCCTCTACGATTTTTACCCTCCACGCTGCCCTCCAATGCTAAATTTGTGATCCCTTCATGTCTCAGAACATGTCCTACCAACCGGTCCCTTCTTCATGTCAGGTTGTGCCACAAACTCCTCTTCTCCCCAATTCTATTCAATACCTCCTCATTAGTTATGTGATCTGCCCATCTAATCTTCAGCATTTTTCTGTAGCACCACATTTCGAAAGCTTATATTCTCTTCTTGTCAAAACTATTTATCGTCCATGATTCACTTCCATACATGGCTACACTCCATGCAAATACTTTCAAAAACGACTTCCTGACAAATCTATACTCGATGTTAACAAATTTCTCTTTTTCAGAAACGCTTTCCTTGCCATTGCTAGTCTACATTTTATATCCTCTTTACGTTGACCATCATCAGTTATTTTGCTCCCCAAATAGCAAAACTCCCTTACTATTTTAAGTGTCTCATTTCCTAATCTAATTCCCGCAGCATCACCCGACTTAATTCGACTACATTCCATTATCCTCGTTTAGTTTTTCTTGATGTTCATCTTATATCTTCCTTTCAAGACACTGTCCATTCCCTTCAACAGCTCTTCCAAGCCCTTTGCTGTCTCTGACAGAATTACAATGTCATCGGCGAACCTCAACGTTTTTATTTCTTCTCCGTGGACTTTAATACCTAATCCGAATTTTTCTTTTGTTTCCTTTACTGCTTGCTCAATATACAGATTGAATAACATCTGGGACAGGCTACAACCCTGTCTCACTTCCTTCCCAACCGCCCCTCGACTCTTATAACTGCCATCTGGTTTCTGTACAAATTGTAAATAGCCTTTCGCTCCCTGTATTTTACCCCTGCCACCTTTAGAATTTGAAAGAGAGTATTCCAGTCAACATTGTCAAAAGCTTCCTCTAAGTCTACAAATGCTAGAAATGTAAGTTTGCCTTTCCTTAATCTATTTTCTAAGATAAGTCGTAGGGTCAGTATTGCCTCACGTGCTCCAACATTTCTGCGGAATCCAAACTGATCTTCGCCGAGGTCGGCTTCTACCAGTTTTTCCATTCGTCTGTAAAGAATTCGCGTTAGTATTTTGCAAGCTGTGACTTATTAAACTGATCTGTCAACACCTGCTTTCTTTCGGAATTATTATATTCTTCTTGAAGTCTGAGGGTATTTCGCCTGTCTCATACATCTTGCTCACCAGATGGTAGAGTTTTGTCAGGACTGGCTCTCCCAAGGCTGTCAGTAATTCTAATGGAATGTTGTCTACTCCCGGGGTCTTGTTTCTACTCAGGTCTTAAAGTGCTCTGTCAAACTCTTCACGCAGTATCGTATCTCCCATTTCATCTTCATCTACATCCTCTTCCATTTCCATAATATTGTCCTCAAGTACCTCGCCCTTGTATAGACCCTCTATATTCTCCTTCCACCTTTCTGCTTTCCCTTCTTTGCTTAGAACAGGGTTTCCATCTGAGCTCTTGATACCCATACAAGTGGCTCTCTTTTCTCCAACGGTCTCTTTAATTTTCCTGTAGGCAGTATCTATCTTACCCCTAATGAGATAAGCCTCTACATCCTTACATTTGTCCTCTAGCCATCCGTGCTTAGCCATTTTGCACTTCCTGTCGATCTCATTTTTGAGACGTTTGTATTCCTTTTTGCCTGCTTCATTTATTGCGTTTTTTATTTTCTCCTTTCATCAATTAAATTCAATATTTCTTCTGTTACCCAAGGATTTCTACTAACCCTCGTCTTTTTACCTACTTGATCCTCTGCTGCCTTCACTACTTCATCCCTGAGAGCTACCCATTCTTCTTCTACTGTATTTCTTTCCCCCATTCCTGTCAATTGTTCCATTATGCTCTCCCTGAAACTCTGTACAACCTCTGGTTCTGTCAGTTTATCCAGGCCCCACCTCCTTAAATTCCCACCTTTTTTGCAGTTTCTTCAGTTTTAATCTATAGTTGATAACCAATAGATTGTGGTCAGAGTCCACATCTGCCCTTGGAAATGTCTTACAATTTAAAACCTGGTTCCTAAATCTCTGTCTTACCATTATACAATCTATCTGATACCTTCTAGTATCTCCAGGATTCTTCCATGTATACAACCTTCTTTTATGATTCTTGAACCAAGTGTTAGCTATGATTAAGTTATGCTCTGTGCAAAATTCTTCCAGACGGCTTCCTCTTTCATTTCTCTCCCCCATTCCATATTCACCCACTATGTTTCCTTCTCTCCCTTTTCCTACTCTCGAATTTCAGTCACCCATGACTATTAAATTTTCGTCTCCCTTCACTACCTGAATAATTTCTTTTATCTCATCATACATTTCATCATTTTCTTCATCATCTGCAGAACTAGTTGTCATATAAACTTGTACTACTGTAGTAGGCATGGGCTTCGTGTCTATCTTGGCCACAAAATGCGTTCACTATGCTGTTGGTAGTAGCTTAACCGCACTCGTATTTTTTATTCATTATTAAACCTACTCGTGCATTACCCCTATTTGATTTTGTATTTATAACCCTGTATTCACCTGACCAAAAGTCTTGTTCCTCCTGCCGCCGAACTTCACTTATTCCCACTATATCTAACTTCAACCTATCCATTTCCCTTTTTAAATTTTCTAACCTACCTGCCCGATTACGGGATCTGACATTCCACGCTCCTTTCCGTAGAACGCCAGTTTTCTTTCTCCTGATAACGACGTGCTCTTGAGTAGTCCCCGCCCGGAGATCCGAATGGGGGACTATTTTACCTCCAGAATACTTTACCCAAGAGGATGCCATCATCATTTAACCATAGAGTAAAGCTGTATGCCCTCGGGAAAAATTACGGCTGTAGTTTCCCCTTGCTTTCAGCCGTTCGCAGTACCAGCGCAGCAAGGCCGTTTTGGTTAGTGTCGCAAGGCCAGATCAGTCAATCATCCTGACTGTTGCCCTGCAACTACTGAAAAGAATGGTTCAAATGGCTCTGAGCACTATGGGACTTAACTACTGAGGTCATCACTCCCCCAGAACTTAGAACTATTTAAACCTAACTAACCTAAGGACGTCACACACATCCATGCCCGAGGCAGGATTCGAACCTGCGACCGTAGCGGTTGCGCGGTTCCAGACTGTAGCGCCTAGAACCGCTCGGCCACACCGGACGGCCTACTGAAAAGGCTGGTGCCCCTCTTCAGGAACCACACATTAGTCTGGCCTCTCAACAGATTCCCCTCCGTTGTGATTGCACCTACGATACGGCCATCTGTATCGGATTTGTCTGGAACACTTCATGTCGACTTCTTGTTTTTCCATTTCTGCAAACGTCACCGAACTAGCAGACGTAGTGTCAAAATTATGTGGTGAAGTTAAACGTTGCATTTGCCCCACACGCCTCCGCCCATCTCAACGCCCAATCTTTTGACTTAGATTTTTGTTCATCAGTTTCAGCGACAGTTTTTGAAGAATGCCGATATGGAGAAATAACACACTAGTTGCGTTAAAGTTGTTTTTTATCACAACTGGTGTGCTATTTCTTCACATCGGATATCTTGTTATTTCGTTCACATCGCCACACCCCAGTGCAGTCGGACTTCTTGTTTGTGCCATCTATAGTTGCATCACACAGCCAACTGGTGTGCTATTTCTTCACATCGGATATCTTGTTATTTCGTTCACATCGCCACACCCCAGTGCAATCGGACTTCTTGTTTGTGCCATCTATAGTTGCATCACACAGTCAAAAAGAAAGACTGGACGTGATGAAAGCTCAGAAAGTAGTACGACTGCTTCACATAGGGAAAGTAAAATTATGCTCTACTACAATTTCAAATATTTTTATAATATAAAATAAAAATATGGGAGTCAATATTGCAAATTCGATATCGATGTATCGGTGAAAAGAATATCGTACGTTAATATCGATAGTTTTTCGGAATAATATCGATAACTCATTATTTTTCGTTCTTTGTCTTCAGTTTCATTTACAGATAGATTCTATGTAGAGTAATTGACATGACTCATGTCGGAAGTAATTTACACAGTTTCTGTTCTTTTTCAGAAGCAGGGTAGCAAAAGGCATTCGAGATCAGGATATATGGGCGACACTGTAATCGGAATTTAAAAGCCACACAGTTTTGAATCATGTTGTTGATGTGGTCTTAAGTCCAAAGACTGGTTTGATGCAGCTCTCAATGCTTCTCTATCCTGTGCGAGCTTATTCATCTCTGAGTAACTACTACAGCCTACATCCCTATGAATCTGCTTACAGTATTCATTTCTTGGTCTCCATCTACCATTTTTACCCCACACGCTCCCTTCCAGAACTAAATTGGTGATCCCTTGATGACGCAGAATGTGTCCTACCAACCGATCCCTTACTTTTGTCTTCTTCCCAAGTCTATTCAGTACCTCCTCATTAATTACGTGATGTGCCCATCTGGTCTTCAACATTCTTCTGTAGCACACATTTCAAAAGCTTCTATTCTCTTCTTGTCTAAACTGTTAATTGTCCATGTTTCACTTCCATACATGGCTACACTCCATACGAATACTTTTAGGAAGCACTTCCTGACACCTAAATGTATAATTTATCCTAACAAATTTCTTTTCTTCAGTAATGCTTTTCTTGCCATTGCCAATCTCCATTTTATAGCCTCTTACTTCGACCATAATTAGTTATTTTGCTACCCGTATAGCAAAATTCATTTACTACTTTAATGGTGGCGAGCGCCAAACTTATATCCTCCCTACGTCGACCATAATCATTTATTTTGCTTCCCGTGTAGCAAAACTCATTTACTACTTCAAGGGTGGCGAGCTCCAAACTAGTATGAATTAGACTTATAGTAACTCTTACTTATTTAGTCTGGATTACTTTAGTAAATTCCTTCTGTAGTAATATACTCTTTTAGTAACTGTTGGAGAGCTCAATTCCTATTTACATATTTAGTTGTAAATAAAGTAGTAACGCCTTTTTACTAAAGAAGTAAGCCATTTCTGCACATTTCTGGCACGTGCACTACGTTCCCTCTCGGAAAAGATTGATTGTCGGCAGACATTATTGCATCACCTTTTGCGTAATTTATGTCCATCGTTATAATTTTAGAAGCTACAAAGCAATATTAAATTGAATTATTAAAATTTGGAAATCTGAATGCTATTCTACTAATTAATGATAAGATTTTTATTATTATTATAACGATTGTTCCCCTTTAAGAGAGCGACTGAGCTTGAATTAATAACTTCATCTCCGGACGTTTTTCTTCTTTGCTTCCCAAAAACTCTTCATCCTCTCAGAATGCTCTTTCTTCCGTTCTCCTGTCCATTTTTTACCAGGCTGGCGCGATGTTCGTTCCTCAAACTTCACATTTGCGATTTTATTCCGGCACTCAGTGCGATCTTCGAGGTTTTTATGTTGATGTGGTGCAGTTCCCTCTGGACTTACCTCAGCCAGTCTGTGCCGCATTTACTCTTTGTTATAATATTGAAGTTTCCTTGCTGTTCTGCAGTCTTCCATCCTGTAGATATGTGTACAAAATTTGGCTCGGCGTTTTCTGATTTTGTCTGTTACTATGTTGGTCTTTATACAGAGCTCGTTTTGTGGTCTCTTCATCCAAATGCCGTTTTTGTTGATTCCCCCTAAATCTTCCTGAGAATTTTTCTTTCTTGCTTTTCTATTTCCCTAATTTTTGAATGACCAGCAATCACCATTGTTTCAGCTGCGTAGAGTACTTCTGGGAGAATCACTGTTCTATACTGCCTTAATTTTGCGTCTGTCGAAATGCACTTCTTGTTGTAATGCGTCCTTATTAGCTTGTAGGCCTTCTGGAGCTTGGTGATTCTTTGTTCATTGGCGATTCGATTTAATCGTGAGGACTGTATAGTTTCTCCGAGGCATTTAAAATGACAGACTTGTCCAATTTTACCGTGTTTTGTGATTAAAGGGGATTTATCTTTTGGCTGTCTTTCCATATATTTGGTTTTTTCATAAGGTATCTGCAGTCCGGTTTTTTTGTGAAATTTCATCTAGTTTTTCCACTGCGTGAATTGCTTCTGTTCTATTATTGGTGATAATTGCAATATCGTCAGCGAAAGCAACGCACTTGATTTTAATTCGGTTCTCTTTTTTGATACCAATTTGGATGTTCTTCACATGAGATTCCCATTCCCTGAGGATCTTTTCTAGAACAATGTTGAAAAGCATTGGGTATAGTCCGTCCCTGTCAGACTCCAGGTTTGATATCGATAAGATTTATTTATTTATTTATTATTATTATTGATTATCATTATTAAGATATTATGGAAACCAAACTTGCTATTAATGGATGAATTTATTGTTAACCCCGCCATCTACAGCTACCAAAGTCCATCGTTGGTTGGTAACACGTATTAATTTAAACGCCAATTTGATATACGGGCTAGCAGCAACATGGAGGTAACCAAGAAACGTTCAAAAAACATACCAGAAAACGAAAAAGAGCGGTTTGCTGAAATAATGAAAAAGTACATAACTGCTATTGAATCTAAAAAGCACGATGTCAACGTGCTAAAAAGGAACAACGGTGCTTGGGAAAATATGCAAGTTGAATACAACGCAGAAGCTCTTACACAAAGATCACAAGAGCAGCTTAAAGTAATTTGGAAGGACATGAAAGCGAAAGCAAAGAAACTGAAAGCTAAATGTAATCGAGAACAATTTCAAACTGATAGTGGAGTAGGTGAGACCAAGATCGACGATATAAGCCAAATGATTGTTGATATGATGCCACAAGTTTTCGAGGGATAGCTGCAATTAACGACAATGACTCATCAGAAGATAATGTGATACTTTCAAGCAATTTCGATGACGATAACTGCTCTGAAGGTAGCAATGAAACTGCTGACGGTGCAACTTTATCTCATAGTCATGAACCACGGCCTGCATTCTCTGGTGGGAGCTTATCAGAAGATGCGCCCACCAAAAAAAGGGAGAGAACATGCGGTTGTAGTGAAGAACCGATTGCTGTTGAAAAAAATCAGACGAGCTTCGTTCCTTAAAAATGCGTTTAATAGGAGAGGAATAAATGCAAAAACGTTAGTTATAGAAAGACAAAGAGAAATCGTGGAAGAAGAGCATGAACTTAAAATGGAAATTATGAGTAAGTTCAAGAACGTAATGGAGCAAACTTCAGGTTCCAGTTCTTCAGCCAATGTGCTCGAGAAATTTGGGTTTTTGTGAATGAATAAGAAAATACTTATATGTATAAAACATTTTCTCAAATGCTTAATATGCTCTTTTTTCTTGCATGACATAATATTTGTGTTTATCGTTTCAGCATAGGTACTAATTTTTGTTAATACCATATTCTAACATTTTTCTGAAATGGCAATATTATAAAATAACTCTTTTTTTAGAAATAATCGAAACATTGCATAACTTTGTATACTCAATTAAGAAATAAAATGAGAATGTTAATCCCCTAGAGAAAAAGGAACATAACTATAAAATTACACAAAAAGAAAATGATTCACTTTCCACTGCAGTAGTGACAATCTGGTGGCTTATTGATACATTTAAGAAGGAAAAGTCTTAACACCAACTTCTAATTTTACCAGCAAAGTAAATACCATTTTAATTAAAGTAATTAAGTACAATAGACCTTCTGACAGCTTGGCCTGAAGCATCTGCTTCTGGCTGAAATGCATATTGTTCGATGTCATACAGCTCCACCACATCAGGGTGAAACATATTTCTAACTTCTTTTCCATAGTTATGTAGAACTGCAGCAGCAACAATAACATTCCCACATTCGTTTGGTTTAAATCGCATTGTTTTAGTGAGAATTTGGAAACGTTTCTTCCAAACACCGAACGCTCGCTCTATTACACATCTGGTAGCAATATGGGCTCTATTGTAACGCCGTTCGGCTCTTGTGTGGGCTCGGAACACAGGCATCATAAGATTGGAGAGAGCATATTCACTATCTCCGACAAGCAATCCATCATATTGTCCGTTTTCAAATTCTGCAAGTCTACTTTTGTCCCAAATGCGTGCATCATGCGTGGAACCCTGCCAAAGGTTTGTTGTTGTTGTTGTTGTTGTGGTCTTCAGTCCTGAGACTGGTCTGATGCAGCTCCCCATGCTACTCCGTCCTGTGCAAGCTTCTTCACCTCCCAGTACCTACTGCAACCTATATTCTTCTGAATATGCTTAATGTATTCGTCTCTTGGTCTCCCTCTACAATTTTTACCCTGCACGGTGCCCTCCAATACTAAATTGGTGATCCCTTGATGCCTCAGAACGTGTCCTACCAACCGATCCCTTCTTCTAGACAGGTTGTGCCACAAACTTCTCGCCTCCCCAATTCTATTCAATGCCTCCTCATTAGTTATGTGATCTACCCATCTAATCTGTAGTACCACATTTCGAAAGCTTCCATGTTCAAACTGTTCATATTGGCATCACAGATGATTTGTGTATTGATAGAAAAGAAATTCTTGCAATTTCTGTATAGTTATGCTGGTGTTCCAGAAGGGCAAAGTATATGTATATGTACACAGTCTGTGTCCCCTATGACATTTGGTAATCTACCAGTTCGATAGAATTCCCTTTTGTTCTTTGTTTTTAAAACATAATTTCTTGCAACAAAAACAAAAAAACACAATATTTAATATGAATAACAGGTGCTATCTTTCGCAGTGTCTGTTGGTCCCTATTTCTCCTCGATAACGGCACAAGTGGGTAGTTTTCGTGATCACGTCATGTTTGGATCTGCTGCCAATGTTCGAACAGCTGCATTGTAGTTGGTTGGTGAATGACAACAGCATACGATATCTTGGAAGAACTTTTAAAGCAGTTAGAGTAATTAGGTGTAGGCTATGATTTTTTGAAAGACCATTTAAGCATTTTGTCTTGCGATGGAGCTTCTGTCTGCCTCCATAACATTAAACATCAGGGCGGCTTTAAGTCGACCTGACGCTTTATCAACAGAAGGAAGGTCGACTTCTCTGTACACCGACTCGTTCCAGTGAGTTAAAAAAAATTAAAAAATAAATACCCTGGGAGGTGCCGGAACAGCATTCCGGCCGAAATTAAGCCCTGCTCCCACCTAGCGAGGAGGGAGTGTGCAAGCTCGGTCACTTCCGCGGCGCCGAACCGAAAGAGCGCTAACACTACAAGGGAAAGAAAGTGTTTGAATTCCCACAGGAAGGTCGCTCTTGTGAAACAGTCGCCGGACTGTGACAAAACAGGCTGAGCAACGCGTGAGAGAGTCCAAACAAGGGCGTCATTTCTGGCGCCATACGAGGACAAGCAGGCTCTCGGGCAACAGTTTACCAACGACTCTTGTTTGCAGTCAGTACAGAGAAAGAACATTTCCTTGAGATGTTAGAACCTAACACAATGCTAAACGTTGGGAAGTAAAACCTTTGTGGCAGGCGACTTAAGGTAGTGCATCGGGCTACGGCAAGCGGTTGCAATAAAGTCTAAGATTAGCCGTGCTGAGGTCTATGTGTGCTTTGCATAGACTGATGAACAACCTACGTCACAGACAAAGACAATGAGGGCTAAACAGCTGCAGAAAGGAGCACACACATGGAGAGCTTCCGCAGTTCATTCCATATGGGATTAAGGTATTTAATTTGTTGTTGAATTGTTGAAGTACGGCGATCAGTACTGAAGCTTCACAATCATCAAACGCAGAAATGACAAGTAAATGGAATTCTATCGTTTCCTTTCTATTTAATATCTGCACGAAAAAAATGTTATACACTATTGCTGATAGTGACGAAAAAACTGCGTTTAGAAACTGAAACCTCTTATGATTGTTGCGTTTCCTGTACTATTAAAAATGTGTAATACTTAATAACGACTGAAGGATGCCAAGTTATAACTTATCTCATAGAAAATGTTAAACAATAGAATGTATATGTCAAGGTGACCCATAATACGTAGTTATACATCTGTCATTACTATAAAGACAATATGATAATTTCATTGCCGTGGGAAGCAGTAAGTCCCTGTGTAGGTAAGCTTCAATCGAACTCATATCTTATTACATCGCCCTTCAGTTTAGCAAATTAATGGTGGCTTAAGCGGAATACGGCCATGCGTGAACGTGAAAAATCGTCTCTTCTCAACAGTGACATCACGCGGAAGTGCTCGCTGCCGAAAGCGTTGGCCCAAATTTTCTATGTAAGTATTGCTTGTTGCTGCGTACACAGATGCGGCTATCCTCTCTCGGTCTCACCCCTCTGTCACCCCACCTTGCTACCCTTGACGTCAGGGAGGTCGTTGCCGAAGCGCCTCTAGCGTGATCTCCCGAAACTAAGCAGGCGACACGCCTGACATCTACTGTCGTCTAACGGAACTACGAGCACACCCCCGGGACAGTGGTTTAGGGGGGGCTTCCTCTCTGTATATGTTACTCTGTGCCTACGTACAACGTTGCTGGTCAACTATTTTTATTCGACCATATTCAGAAACCAAAGAAGCATTTGATGAGTTATTGTCTTTGGGTCAGTTGCAGGTAACGACTGTAGGTTAGTAACTGAAATAAACATAAGACTAAATGTCGTATGGAGTGCATTGATAAACTAAATAGTTTTAAAAAAGAAAATTCTGATATTTCTGAAACTGTAAGGTTAACAATCAGTGTGTATTACGAGTTGTGACTTGTGGTAGTTAGACACGGGGTTGTAAGGCGAAAAATACTTACAAACTGAGGATTGTTCAGGGGGTAATGGGGAGATTCATGCTGGAAATTGATAACAGAGACAGTAAAATGAACAAATGCTGCAGGTAAGGGACTGGAATGTAAGATGTAATTACAACGAAATGAAAGTGAAGATGTGGAAACGTATAGCTCACCGAATAAACCTAGGAATTTGTTTGCGGTACTATTCGCGCAAACTAAGTTGACACTCGGCGCAGAGAGTGATGTAAGCGACCATAAAGGCATTTCCCATTTGTGGTTGATCCCATCAGCCACCGCGTCGAGTTTCAACTTAGTTTGCGCGAATAGTAATCCAAACGATAAGAAAAAACTGAGGCGATGGCCTGATGGGAATTAGGTAGATGACGTTAGGAAACGTGTATGAGCAGTGTGCATGCAAATGCATGCTATGGCTACAGGAGGCTTTTGGTATCCATATAGTAGAACACTACTATTACGTGAACGACCTTACGTGTAATACGCAACAAGCAGAATTACTTCTTGTTGCTGATGACAATAGTATTTTAACCTGTCCAGACATACATGCAGCAATAGAAGAAACGGTAAAGTGTGATTGAATCTCTTGAGGGAAGTCATTTTCCTGCGTAAGCTATTTTATTTTAAAATTACCACTTTATTTTATTATTTAGCGATTAGCTAATTTCGCCCTCTTGGGCATTATTAAGCTACTGTTTCAGACGTGAAATCCGTATTCAGAAAAGAACAAACGCGACCATTATACGGGTTTTGTCTCTATACCATCAACAACACATCAAAACACATTATTATAACTATTTAAAATTAAAACACACATGGTCTGCAGAGCGTCTTAAAATCAAATGGAGTGCATGTCAGGCTAGGAAATGATTTACTTCGAGACGTTCGCTGAGGCTGTAGACACGAACATACAAGACTGTTATTGAACGGTTTTCTGAAAAATTTCTCACTCTCAGATAGCTAACGTTGAAGAGAAAGCAGGTATGTGGAAAGACTACATTAAAACCTCTACTAGGGAGAGGAATTGTCTGTTCATCTTATAGAACAAAAAATGAAAATCGCTTTGGAAGATATAGGTGATCCACTATTAGAGTGAGAATTTAACAGTGTTTTGCAACACTTACCATCAAATAAGGCTGAAGACATGAACAACATTCCTTCTGAATTTATAAAATCAGGGGAAAAATGCAAGCAAATGAGTTCAAATGGTTCAAATGGCTCTGAGCACTATGGGACTTAACATCTGAGGTCATCAGTCCCCTAGAACTTAGAACTACTTAAACCTAACTAACCTAAGGACGACACACACATCCATGCCCGAGGCAGGATTCGAACCTGCGACCGTAGCGGTCGCGCGGTTCCAGACAAGCAAATGAGTGTTCGAGTTTATGTCTAGCATCTATTAAACGGTAGACGTGCCATTAGACTTTCGGAAAAAATATCATCCACAGAGTTAAGAAGGTAGCAAGAGCAGGTAAGTGCTATGATCATCGCGTAATCATCTTAATAGCTCATGCATCCAAGGTACTGGAAAGAATAATAAACACAGAAGAATAGAAAATAAAATTGAGGATCTGTTAGCTGAAAATCAGTTAGGAATTAGCGAATTTAAAGGCATCAGAGAGGTGGTCATGACACTGAGCTTAACAATACAAGCAAGACTTACGAAAAATCAAGACACGTTCATATGATTTGTCGACCTAGAGAGTGTGCCAAACAATGTAAAATGGCGCAAGTTGTTCGAAATACTGAGATCAATAGGTGTACCCTATAGGGAAAGACGGATAGTACAAACTTTACAAGAACCGAAAAGGAACAAAAGGGAGGAAGACAAAGACCGAAAATGCTCGGATTAAGTTGCGTCCTTCGTCTTTTGACTGTTACGATGTGACGCTCCACGAATTCCTCTCCTACGCTAACCTCCTCATCTCTGAGTAACACCGTCAAACTACGGTGTTAGTTATTCGTTGCATATATTCAGATCTCTGGCTTCACCTACGTTTTTACCTGCTGCAGCTTCCTCGAGTACCATGAAAGTTATTCCCTGATCTCTTAAACACTTGTCCTACCATCCTTTTCCTTCTTCATATCAATGTTTTTTAAGTGTTCTTTTCTTCGCCGATTCTGCGGATAACATCCTCTTCCAAGGTGTTCCTCATCAGTCAGCTTAATTTTCAACATTCTTCTGTATCGGTCCACCTCTGTTCCTTTGCCACAGTCCACGATTCACTACCATAGGACGCTGTGCTCCGAACGTGCAGTCTCACTAATTTCTTCCTCAAATTAAGACCTGTGTTTGATACCAGTAAACCTCTCTTGGCCAGGAATGCCCTATTTATCTATGTTAATCTGTTTTTTATGCCCTCTTTGGTTCGTCCGTCATGGGTTATCTTGCTTCGAAGGTAGCAGAGTTCTGTAACTTCATTTACTTCGTGATCACCAGTCCTGATGTTAAGTCTGTCTCTGTTCTCATTTCTGTTCCTTCTCATTAGTTTTGTATTACTCTCCATACATATTCTGTACTCATTAGAATGTTCACTGCATTCAACAGATCTCGTAATTCTTCTTCACTTTCACTAAGGATAGCAATGTTATCAGCGAATTTTATGTGATTGATATCTTTCACCCTGAATTTTAATCCCACTCTTGAACCTTTATTTTATTTCCGTCATTGTTTCTTCGATGTATAGGTGGATCAATAGCAGTCTTACAATTTTTTTAATGTTCTTCTAATATTATTGTTCCCTCTTGGTGCTTGTACGTCTTGCGAATTTTACATAACTTACTCCTATTTTTCTCAGAATGTCGAACATTTTACACAATTTTACACTGCCGAACGCTTTTCCTGGATCGACATATCCAAGGTACGTGTCTTATTTTTCTTCAGTCTTGCTTCCATAATCAAGTGCAACGTCATAACTGCCTTTCTGGTGCCTTTACCTTTCCTAAAGCCAAACTGATTGTCGTCTAATGGGCCCTCAATTTTCTTTCCCATTCTTCTGTGTATTATCCTTGTCAGCAGCTTGTGTAGATGAGCTTTTAAGCTGATTGTGCAGCATATCTTAGCTATGATCGGGATTTTGTGTGGATGATACTTTTCCGGAAATCTGGTAGTATGTCGCCAGTCTCTCAGATTCTACACACCAATCTGAATAGTCGTCTTGTTGCAACTACACTCGATCATTTTAGAAATTCCAATGGGGTGTTATCTATCCCTTCTGCCTTAATTGATCTCAAGTCTTCCAGGGCTTCTAACACTGGAGCCCCTATGTCTTCCGGTCGATTCCTGTTTCTTCTTCTCTCGCGTTATCAGACAAGTTCTCCCCGTCACAGAGGCCTTCAACGTACCCTTTCCACCTATTCACTCTATCCACTGCATTTAACAGGATTCTTCTTGCTCTGTCATTCCAGGTTTAGGCCTCTCACCATCTCATCCTCGGTCTTCCCACACATCTCTTGCCTCATGGTTTACAATCCATTGTTAGTTTAGAAAGTCTTTGTGGTGACATACGAAGTACACGTTCTCTCCATTTTTCTTTCCATTGAATTTCCTCTTGGATTGTTGGTTGGTTCCCTAACGCTTCCCTTATTACTTCGTTTCTAATTTTGGCTTCCCTAGTGCAGCTTTTCACAGATCTCATAAATTTCATTTCTGATGCTTCTAGTTGCCGTAAATCTTTATTTCTCAGCGTCCAACTTTCTACTCCATATATAATAAAGTAGGAACTGCCATGACTTTATAAAGTTTCAATTGTGTCTCTTTCATTCTTTTACCGTTAAGGGTTCCCATTGTGCCAAAAAATACGCTGACAAGTATTTTTTTGTTTTATATTATATCCATTTCTTGATCGTGTGACATGTCACGTCCTGAATACTTGAAACGGGCTCACTGTTCTGTCGGTTTATAATTGAGAATTTCTTTTGTTTGTGTTAGGCGAATATCTTTAATTGGGTCACGCTTCTGTTTTCTTTTCCATCTGCCTCCCTTGTCCAACTCTTGTTTCTTTCGAACCCAACGGTATTATGGTTCAAATGGCTCTGAGCACTATGGAACATAACATTTGAGGTCATCAGTCCCCTAGAACTTAGTACTTAAACCTAACTAACCTAAGGACATCACACACATCCATGCCCCAGGTAGGATTCGAACCTGCGACCGTAGCGGTCGCGCGGTTCCAGACTGAAGCGCCTAGAAGCGCCTCGGCCACATCAGCCGGCCAACGGTATTATGTTTCGAGGCCCGAGGGTGTCTTTTATTCATCTTTTCTATCTCTAACGGCGAAGAACCCGACAGTAGTTAGAAGAGGAGACCTCTGAAACAACTTAACCGGCGGAAGAGGTATCTTGTAAGCAATCTCAAAAACACTGCTGCCTTACAGATAGGCATTGAAAATCTCTGACAAAAATTACCTAGCTCTACTGGAAGTGGGTTTCGCTTTGGTCTCGTAACCCTTACATGTAAAAAGATACACTCTCGAAAGCCTCACATTGAGGCCGAACATATAACATTGGAACTACTAGTGCACTCTTAAAGTTACTTCCGTTGTTGTTCATTTCATCTAAAATCGTTTTAACTTTTCTGTATGCTGAGTGAGTCCTCGAGATGATCATTTCTTTGTCGATTTCTTCATATCTGTCATGCAGCCATTTCGCCTTGGCTGTCCTGCACTCCTATTTTTCATTCTTAAAGGATTTATATAGCTGTATTCAAGTATTTCCCTGATCATGTTTGTGCTTCCTTCTTTCGTTAATCAATTGACGTATTTCTTCTGTTAACTAAGGCTTCTCGCAGTTACCTTCCCTGTAGCTATATTTGTCTGTCCAGCAACTGAGACTGCCATTTCTAGAGATGTCCACTTATTTTAAATTGAACTGTCTTCTGTGGTATTCCTTACCTCAGTATCCACATCCTTAGCGAATTTCAAACGCTTCTCATCACTTCTCAGTACAGCCTTCCACTCTGATTCTTCATGGAGATTCTCTTAAACTGGAATTTACTCTTTATCATTACTAAACTGTGAACTAAGTATAAATCTACTCCTGGGTACGTCTTACAATCCAATATCTGATTTCGGAATTTCTGTCTGACCGTTATGTTATCCAGCTGGAATCTTCCCTTGCCTCCAGGTCAATTCCAAGTATGCCTCCTTCTTTTGTGATTTTTGAACAGAGAAATTTATTTCGGAACTCAGGTAGTCTCTCTCTTCTCTCGTGACTTCTGCCAAGCCGATATTCTCCCTTAACTACGAGGGTTGGAATTTAAATAGTGCCGGCCAGAGTGGCCGAGCGTTTCTAGGCGCTTCAGTCTGGAGCCGCGCGACCACTAATGTCGCAGGTTCGAATCCTGCCTCGGGCATGGATGTGTGTGACGTCCTTAGGTTAGTTAGGTTTAAGCAGTTCTAAGTTCTAGGGGACTGATGACCTCAGATGTTAAGTCCCATATTGCTCAGAGCCATTTGAACTTAAATAGTGGCAACTATTTATTCACAACCGATACAAAAGATTAACATGTTTGCACCTGTTCCTTCAAAGTAGTCATCAGCGTTGTGTAGAACCCGTTGCCAGCAATGTGGAAGGCGTAGTATACCGTTAGCAGAGTCTGTTCTGTTGACGGTGCGAATGGAACGGTCTTCTGGAACAGTTCTGAAGCGAATGCCACGAAGTGGTCCCTTCATTTTCGGAATCGAATCAAAGTCACAAGGACTTATGGTAGATGGTACAGTACGTCCCAGTCCCATCGACCGAACAGAGCAGCCACAGCTTGTGCTGTATGCGCCCGCGCATTGTCGTACAAAATGATGGGTGGGTTGCGCAGATAAGTGTCGACGCGTCTTACGCAAAGGTGGTCGCCGGTGATGCTGCAAAAACGAACAGTAATACTTTGCATTGGCGGTCTGCCGTGGAGGAACGTAATGCGTTAGGATAACACCACCACAGTCGTACACGAGAATCACCATAACTTTAGACCGCTCCATTCGCACCATCAACAGAACAGGCTCTGCTAACGGTATACTATGCCTTCCACATCGTTGGCAACGGGTTCTACACAACGCTGGTGGCTACTTTGAAGGACAGTTGTTGTTGTTGTGGTCTTCAGTCCTGAGACTGGTTTGATGCAGCTCTCCATGCTACTCTATCCTGTGCAAGCTTCTTCATCTCCCAGTACCTACTGCAACCTACATCCTTCTGAATCTGCTTAGTGTATTGATCTCTTGGTCTCCCTCTTCGATTTTTACCCTCCACGCTGCCCTCCAATGCTAAATTTGTGATCCCTCGATGCCTCAGAACATGTCCTACCAACCGATCCCTTCTTCTAGTCAAGTTGTGCCACAAACTTCTCTTCTCCCCAATCCTATTCAATACCTCCTCATTAGTTACGTGATCTACCCACCTTATCTTCAGCATTCTTCTGTAGCACCACATTTCGAAAGCTTCTATTCTCTTCTTGTCCAAACTAGTTATCGTCCATGTCTCACTTCCATACATGGCTACACTCCATACAAATACTTTCAGAAACGACTTCCTGACACCTAAATCTATATTCGATGTTAACAAATTTCTCTTCTTGAGAAACGCTTTCCTTGCCATTGCCAGTCTACATTTTATATCCTCTCTACTTCGACCATCATCGGTTATTTTACTCCCTAAATAGCAAAACTCCTTTACAACTTTAAGTGTCTCATTTCCTAATCTAATTCCCTCAGCATCACCCGACTTAATTTGACTACATTCCATTATCCTCGTTTTGCTTTTGTTGATGTTCATCTTATAACCTCTTTTCAAGACACTGTCCATTCCGTTCAACTGCTCTTCCAAGTCATTTGCTGTCTCTGACAGAATTACAATGTCATCGGCGAACCTCAAAGTTTTTACTTCTTCTCCATGAATTTTAATACCTACTCCGAATTTTTCTTTTGTTTCCTTTACTGCTTGCTCAATATACAGATTGAATAACATCGGGGAGAGGTTACAACCCTGTCTCACTCCTTTCCCAACCACTACTTCCCTTTCATGCCCCTCGACTCTTATAACTGCCATCTGGTTTCTGTACAAATTGTAAATAGCTTTTCGCTCCCTGTATTTTACCCCTGCCACCTTCAGAATTTGAAAGAGAGTATTCCAGTCAACATTGTCAAAAGCTTTCTCTAAGTCTACAAATGCTAGAAACGTAGGTTTGCCTTTTCTTAATCTTTCTTCCAAGATAAGTCGTAAGGTCAGTATTGCCCCACGTGTTCCAACATTTCTACGGAATCCAAACTGATCTTCCCCGAGGTCGGCTTCTACCAGTTTTTCCATTCGTCTGTAAAGAATTCGCGTTAGTATTTTGCAGCTGTGACTTATTAAACTGATAGTTCGGTAACTTTCACATCTGTCAACACCTGCTTTCTTTGGGATTGGAATTATTATATTCTTCTTAAAGTCTGAGGGTATTTCGCCTGTCTCATACATCGTGCCCACCAGATGGTAGAGTTTTGTCATGACTGGCTCTCCTGAGGCCATCAGTAGTTCTAATGGAATGTTGTCTACTCCCGGGGCCTTGTTTAACAGATGCAAACATGTAACTCTTTTGTATCGGTTGTGAATAAATAGTTGACACTCTTTAAGTTCCAACCCTTGTATTTCTTCTACTCTTTCCTCTACAACCGCGTTTTTCAGATTTTACGCTCCCTTTATATACTGAGTTATCCGTTCAATATGCTCATATTATTTATTTATCTTGAAAGGTGGCTACACTGAGCCACAGCGCCAGAAATCGCGCCAGAGAGTATTGTTCCGCCGCCTCCACTGGCAGTGATTATTGAGACGCAGCGACAGGCAGTTCTTGCCGAGAAGTTGTGGTGGACACTGCTTGTAGCTGAAGTTAGAGTGAGATGCGGTAGTGGAGAGTGTTGTTCCATGTTTATGCAGTTATTTGATGGGAGAGATAGCAGATGTTGTTCCAATGGAGATATTGTAATGATCTGAGTGCTTTTCGTCAATATAAATTAAGGTAACTAACTACTGTTCTTTATTTTCTTATTATTTGTGTGTCCTGAATAATGCTTCATTACAGGTTCAGTCAACAAAGCATCTGGCGTGTGTTCTTGTATTAGAGTGTAATTCTGGGTTTCTTGCACAATTATAGAAATTCTAATTTTCTATCACGTCAGTATAAATGGTATTTGAAATTTCTTGTCTTGTTGAAGAAGAACCGTGCCAGATGTGTACGTTGAGTCACACTCCCACACACAGAACAGTTATACTTGTGCTTCGGTTTCGTAGGTTTTATAGTTGCTGGGGACTTAATTAATTAATTGTGTTAACGAAAATTTTCATTTTATTCTTTGTTGTTGTTCTATGCAGTCAGATTGCGTAATAATACTAGTCAGGGCCAGCCGTTTACGAGACTTGCGTAATCGGACTTACAGCTACTAAAAAATATTTTCATTAATATTTAATAAAGCCCCCATGCACGTGCCGACCGCTGCTTCGGATCGTCCCTTGGAATCTTCTGATTGTAAAAATAGTATACAGTAGTATTGTAGTAGTAATTTGTAGTTTAGTAATTGTAGTCTATTTTGCATGTGTAGATTTGGTAATTGTCATGCTTCTAATGGTATTTTCTTTTTTTTAGAATTTGATTTGTTGTCTTGTATACGCGTTTGACGCTTTTGTGCAATTATTTCAATTGTTCGTCAATCGTGTTTGAGGGAAACATTTCGAGTGAATGGTATTGTTGGACATAAGGAGGCATTGTGTGTAATTTTCGTACAGTGACGAGTTTTGTATGTTTTGTAAATGATTACACGATCAATGAAAAAGGCAAAAATGATGAATAGTGAGAATGACGAAATTGTTAACATGGCGAACTCGCCAACACAGGAGAACAGTGTGATGAATAATGAAGTGGAAAACAATGTAATAAGTCGGGAAAATAGTCCGGAACCATTTCAAAATTTTTCTCAATCAGAAAATTCACAGAATACGAGATTAACGACAGAAGATTCTGGAATAGTATCGAATCACAGCTTTACAGCTACGACGAACGAAGCTGGTTTTGTGGGAAATGTTAGTGGCGAAAAGAATTTCGAACCGGCTAATATGGAGCAGTTGATGGGTGCAATATTAAATCTGGGATCACAGTTGGAATCTAAATTTAAAACTGAGATGGGAACAATGGCA
The DNA here is from genome assembly GCF_023864275.1 of Schistocerca cancellata. NCBI lineage: Eukaryota > Metazoa > Arthropoda > Insecta > Orthoptera > Acrididae > Schistocerca > Schistocerca cancellata. The sequence goes on along the minus strand of NC_064627.1, from coordinate 141,638,063 downwards.
ACTCGGTTAGACTCACAAATGGGAACAATGGAGCAGTTACGATCTGAATTTAAAACACAGATGGGAACAATGGAAACACGGTTAGACTCACTTGGATCACAGATGGGAACTTTGGAAACACGGTTAGATTCACGAATAGGGACATGTTTCAAAAATATGAAAGATGAATTAAAGAAAGAAATTAGAGAAGAAGTACAACCGATTTTGAATGCTCACAATAATAGATTAATTGCAGTAGAGATTAGACAAAAGGAACAGGATAGAGAACAGGAAGAAAGAGATCGCGCGATAGTACAAAAATTTTCAGAATTAAATTTACAACGTGCACAAGATAAGGAAGAAATATTTGAGAGAATCGAGGTATCCGTACCGAATGACAGATTAAATAACCTAACACAACAGTATGAACAGTTAGCTACTAAATGTGTTAATACTGAAACGCGAGTCGCGACACTTACGGAAGACGTAAATAAACAGAAAGAAAAAATAGGTGACTTAGCGGAAAGAGTTGAGGAGATTGCAGATAAATTGACAAGTCTTAGTTTAAATGGGGACAGAGATTCAGATGATACAGCTCCATTGCCATTTTCAGAAACCGAAGAGTACCAGAACATTAATAAACATGTTGAAAATCAGGGAAAATTTAATGATCGTGTTAAAAGGGAATTTGAGGCATTAAGAAAGCAAGTCAAACAAATTGAAGGCGAAATCGTAGGTAAAGACAGTAGAAGAAATTTAGAATCACAGATACCAGAGGGGTTTGAAGAAAATAATTTGTTTCATTTACGGGATGCAACAAGAGATCGCCAGGCGCGCGAACTTGACAATAATCGACATTGGGACTGGGACAGACGCGGTAGGTCTTAGTCGCCACGAGGCGAAAACTTTGACTATAAACACTTTTTGACTGTTCGGAAATTTAAGATCTTCCGCAATTCTAAGAATGACATACATCCATGTGCATGGTTAGATCAATTTATGTACGCACTCCCACCAAATTGGCCACTAAGTCACAAACTGGAATTTATGTGTGGATATTTAGAAAACGAACCGACGACGCGGATGCGCGCACTCATTAGAGATTGTAATAATCTGAATGATTTTTATCATGCATTTCTATCGGCATATTGGTCCGAAAACACGCAAGACAGAGTCAAACACAGTCTTATCATGCAGCGTAATTTCAAACAGTCTGAATTCCGCACGCCAGCGGAATATTTTGAAGACATGATTCGAAAGAATCAGTTCCTTTCCAACCCTTATAGCCCGACGGAATTAATTCGCATTTGTTTATCCAAGCTGCCACAATCCATAAGACAAATTGCTTTAGCCGGAAGATGTAAAGACGACATTGAGACTTTTAAGACTTTGCTACAAGAACTCGAGTACGACAATGACGACGGGACTACCTGTAATTTTTTCAGTAACAGTAATTATGATAGATTTTCAGAGAAAAGGGATAGTGATCGGAACGGGCGTTATATGGGTAACTTTGAGAATGACAGACGTAACAAACAGGACAATAGATACCAGCCTTATGACAATAACAGACGTTCTAACAGAAATTACACAGACAATTATAATAACGGTAATTCGTACCGGAATGATCAATCATACGGAAACAGTAATCGGTATCATCAAGACAGAAATTATTCATACAGTAATAGAAATTCTTACTACAGAAATAACCAGGGTAGTAGATACAACAATAATTTCAGAAGTGACAGTCGAAATTACACAAGAAGTAGTTATGCAGACAGACAGGAAAACAGAAATTTTAATAACAGACACAACCAAGAATTTGTATCTAACAGACAGGAGGGACCTAATTGGCATCCTCCACGTGACAGAACTTCAGAGAGACAAGTGCAAATCGTAGAAATTAATGCGCGAAATGACGCGAATACTCAAAGACGTGACGCAAACAATCGACAATGACTTGCAGCTTCGGCTTCTGGCAGCAATATAGACGGTTCAGAAAGTAATGACACTACGACTTTACACTACGTACGCCTGGAAGACATGAGAGACATTTTGCTAGACGAAAAGGAAAATAATGTAGACGCATTTTTGCATCCTGTTATTGAAGTATGTGTGGATAAGAATAAGTTCACTGCAGTTTTAGATTCTGGGAGCCCATTGAATGTCATTAGTGAATCAGTTTTTCGTATATGTGAAAGAACTATTGCCTGTCCTGTGTTACCTATTTCTAAAACTACAATTCGAGGAGCGATTTCTGGAAAAAGTGTAGAAGTCAAACAACAGACCAACCTAAATTTCAATTGTCAAGGATACGAATTTTCTGCTAATTTTATTATTGTTCCATTGCTCAGTACACAAATTATATTAGGTATGGAGTTTCTTAACACACATAAGGCAATTTTGAACTTTAAAGAAGGAAGTGTGAATTTGACTGTTGCCGGAATGCCGAAATGTTTGAAATTTTTCGAGTGTTTAACAAGATCTGAGTCAGATACAAAATGTTTAAGGTTTCTTACTTCTGATGTTTTCGTTGAGCATTATGACGACAATGTGTTTATTCATGACAATGACAATAGATACAGAGACGTGATGGCTGATATAATTAATAGCGAAGAACTAATTAATGAAAAGGTTAAGAAAGCTGAAGTGCCAGATGACGTTGCAAGAGAAGAGCTGCACCAAATTTTGACTTCACATGCTACAGTGTTTAGTCATCACACGGGAACTATACAAGGCTTACAATATTTATTTAAAGTAAAAGAACACACACCATTTCGCGGGAAAACGTACGCTATTCCTTTGGCTTACAGAGACAAGGTTAAGAATGAACTCAATACATGTTAGATCAGGGCATTATTGAGCCAGCAGTCAGTCCTTATACCAGCCCATTACACGTTGTTCTTAAAAAGGATGGGTCAATTCGTTTGGTTCTGGATTCCAGACAGATAAATAATATCATCATTCCTGAAACTGACCGTCCACAAAATTTAGATGAACTTCTTCAACATTTTCATGGAATTAAAGTTTTATCCACGATTGATATGCGCGCAAGTTTTTGGCAAATAGAACTCCACCCTGATTGTAGAAAATATACTGCCTTTTTCGCCTTTGGTAACTGTTACCAGTTTCGGAAATTACCGTTTGGACTTACTGTATCTTCAGCAGCATTCATTTGTAGCTTAAACGAAATTTTACCTGTTTATCTTCGTGACAACTTTACTTCATATGTTGACGATATTCTTATTGCTAAACGTTCTTGGAGTGAGCATAACAAAATTTTGGATTCATTATTACGTATTTTTGCAAGAGTTGGCATTACGGTGAACTTAGAAAAATCTGAATTTGGTCGTTCTCAGGTGAAATTTCTCGGTCACATTATTTCTACAGAAGGTATTCTTCCTGATCCAGAAAAATTAGACGCTATTCGTAATTATGCTGTTCCTACCACAAAACGTGATGTTCGTAGTTTTCTTGGTGTCTGTAATTTTCTTAGACGCTTTGTTAGATTGGACAATTTGGCCACACCTCGTTTATGTGAACTATCTGGAAAGAAATCTAATTGGTGTTGGGATGAGGAAGCTCAGTCAGAATTTGAACAACTCCGTGATGCTTTAGTTGCTGCTCCACTTCTTTCACACCCGGATTTATCTAAAGATTTTTGTTTGGCGACGGACTCATCATACAAAGGCCTAGGTGCACATTTATTTCAAGAGATAGAAGAAAACGGCGTTGTAGTACAAAGGACTATTGTATTTGGAAGTCGTGTTCTTTCTAAATCAGAAAAGAATTATTCGATTACGGAACTTGAAGCTTTGGCTGTTGTTTGGGCTTTTACAAAATTTCGCACATTTTTGTTTGGCAGACATACTAAGGTTTACACCGATCATCGAGCTCTTAAGTTTCTTATGTCGACAAAATAAACTCATGGCAGATTGTCACGATGGGCGTTGTACTTACAGGAATTTGACTTTAGTATTGTTTACATACAGGGTTCTTCAAATATTGTTGCTGATGCTTTATCACGTGCACCTATGGGTTTGAAACAAAGTGCTGAAGAGGACTGCAAGGAAAACAATTATTGTTTGATGTATATTCAAGGTGTTGCGTTTAACTTTATTTCGTCTTCGCTCCAGGACATTGCTAAGGAGCAAAATAAGGATCCAATCTGGAAGGACATTAAGGAGAAGTGGAAGAGAAAGGAAAGCGTAGCGATTAGACAGCATTATTAAGTTCGCAATGACATTCTTTTTAAACGAAAATCGGTCGACAACTCTGTTTGGTTAGTTTGTATTCCTGATGAGTGGGTTAATAAGCTGATTTGGTATACGCATTTCAGTTATGCACACTTTGGTCCCAGAAAATGCTTTCATAAATTACGAGAAAATTGCTACTTCAATAATATGGAAAAACGTATTCGATTTGTTCTTGCCAAATGCAAATTATGTCAAAAGGCTAAGCCGCCGACAGTATCTCACAGAGCACCGTTGTTTCCTATCATTCCAGCAAAATTAAAGGACATGGCTGCAGTCGATTTGTTCGGTCCAGTGGTTCGATCTACTAATGGTTTTGCGTACATTTTCGTAGCAGTGGAGTTGACATCAAAATATGTGTGTTTTACACCGTTACGCAAAGCAACAGCTCGTTCAGTATCTAATGCTTTCATTAACCATTTTCTTAAAGAAGTGGGTCATGTTGATAAGGTTATATCAGATAATGGATCACAGTTTCGTTCTAAAATTTGGCTTCGTACTCTACGGTGTCGTAAAATTAAACCAATTTTCATTTCACTTTTTCACCCTCAATCTAACGCTTCAGAGAGATGGATGAAGGAAATCAATAAATTGTGTCGTCTTTATTGTCATCAGAATCACAGAACTTGGGATCAGTATCTTCATATTTTTCAAAACATTCTGAATGAACTTCCTAACGACTCAACTTCTTTATCGCCTATACTGATATTAAAAAACAAAGCACCGACAAATCGCATTTCTGAAATCGTTCCTTTTCCGCCTACACGGAAACTGTGGCATTCTGAAGTTGTCAACCTGGCTCTGCAAAATATTGCATCTGCGGCTGCTAGAAGAGAGAAATCAGCTAAGCGTCCTGGTCGTTTAAAAATTTTGTCAGTTGGTCAGAAGGTGTTAATTAAGGCTCATCGTTTGTCTCACAAAGGAAAAGGCTTGTGTCGGAAATTTTTTCTGCTTTATAACGGCCCATATACAATTCGCAAAATTATTCATGATAACACTGTCGAAGTAGAAACTCTTAAATCACGACGCTCTAAGGGAATACATCATATATCTAACGTTAAAATTTTTGTGGAATGATATACTTTTGAAAAATTTTTTGTAGAATGACATACTTTTGAGAAACTAACAGTTGTATGTAAACACATGGAGAGTACAAGGATACCGCGCTGTGTTTTGGCGGCGGCATATACTCAAAGCAACAGTCAAGTCTGCGCGCCGCACAAGGCAGTCGTTGACCGCAAACAATCACTTCCTACGTCTCGCGCCTACAGCTGATCGAGCGCTCAGTGCGAATGCACTGACAGCCGTAAACAAATACACAGTCTTTCTCCGAATAAAATCAGTATAAAGCTATAATGACTTGATAAATTATGTTACTAACGTTCAGTATTTTTCAGGATACGGTTCTATAAGATATTTAAGAACTTCAGGTAAATTCTGTGTGTCTCCGACGTTAAGACGACTTGCTATCGAGAAAATTTCAGGAAAAATGTCATTTCGAAGAAGAAAGTAATAAACTAAAAAGGTAATTATTAATTGAGTTTATTTTTCAGGTAACATATTTCCACTTAGGTACGTACTTTAGACGTAATTTGCTGCTCGCGATTACGTGATTCATACTTTGTGCTAATTACATGTTCTTTGAATTTGCTTGTGAAGCGACGTGCTTGCGTACGTTAACTGATTTTGACAATGATCATTAATGAACTGGATTGTTACTTGTGTATATTATGCATCGCTTGGCTGCACTGCTTTTTCACTGATGTCATATTTTTAATTATGTGCCTGCTGTGCCTATTTATTTAAATTATAATTGTCACCTGATTAATTGTGCTGATGTGGTTAGGTATGTAAGTTATACTTTGTGATTTATCTGCTTGCGCCTTCATGTTTACTTATTAAGATACGATGCTAATGACCTGTTTAGTACGTAAGATATATGTTTACTGCTATGCGTATGGATTGCACATTTACACATTTCTGCTTGTTGTCATAACTATACTTTAATTTGGTATATAGCAATGCTGATGTACAGTGTACGGACATGGAGTGTGGGTTACGATGTGGTATGGGTTACGGATTGTTCGCTTGGCGAAGCCTCGTTATAGAAATTGTGCTGCATCCACTTGTTGACATTCTGTTCACTACTGGTATATTTACTCGCTGTTGCATGTTTTGCTTACGCTCAGTGCTTTATATTTTAACATAAGAAAATGAACTGCAGTAATTCGACGAGCGACCTTAGTACAAGAAACATCATAGAAGTCACATGAGCTGGAGGTTTTATGAAAGCTGTATAAATGTATGCCAATAGGAAGGAAGCTAACGACATGACATACCAACACAGCTATTACACTGCATTTTTCGTGAGCAATTGAAATAGGAAGTGACACTTGACACAAGAAATACTCCACATGTTTGCTTCTGTTTGCCATAATTCTTGAAGTGGTGTACACACTGTGAAATATTAGGATCATTCACACTCCGTAATCGTACTTAATTACTGAGAGTTATTCGAACTAAGTCTGTTAGAGGTCATGTATGCATTCTTTGTTTATAATTCATAATGAGTAGAAGATTTTGGTCAGATGGATTACACAGAGGTTGTGTGTTGACAGTGTGTCTTCGGATTGTATGGTATAAGGAGGTTTGCATTAGGATTTTATCTGTACTTATTCGAGGAGACTGACTAGAGGAAAGAGTTGTTATGGAAGTGAAATGATACTGGCAATAAGGTTTATATGTATCGACGTATTGAAGAGGTATTATTGAGGTATTGAGATTATATGAAGTTGATTGGAGTTTTGGTGTATAAGAGGTAAAGTAAGTGAGGTGCATATTTTTTTTTTTTGGTTGGTCTATATGGAACAAGGAGGATGAAGATAGCAGACTAGAACACTAAAATGGAAGGAGGATTGTCTACACACACTTTGTTAAATCACTAAGCAGTATGTACTTTTTTTTGGAGAGAGGAAGTTGCATATCTTGGCACACTGACAGTTGTTCAGCAACCGTACATTTTGATCTGGCTTGGCAAACATTGGTCTTGACATGATGACTATGACGTTGACTTAACTTTTATTGACTGTTATACATTGCTGTCACTACTACTTGATACACATGATGAACATGAAATTTTGACAGAAGTGGATTCACACAGTTAACACAATTCAATTACACAGTAGTACTTAATGTGGATGAAAGATGAGTGAGTGTGTTATGTGTGTTTTCCTTTCCTAATCCTACCCACCTATCTCCTAAATATTATTTTATTTGTTTGTAGTGGCTTGCACTGACACCCATAAATAATATAGGTTTACTGATGTTTGTGTATTTGTAATAGTAATATGACAATTATCTGATATCATTTGTGTGTTTGTTATGATTTGTATGTTTAGTGTAAGAGCATTGTAAAAGCATTTGTATGTGCATTCAAACTATTGTTCATGCTTGAACTGTCTGATTAGTGATGGTGAAATTATGGACTGTTACTTGTACTTTTTCTACATGATTGGTGCCACTAGGACATGTTTAATTTCTGCTAATGAACTGTGTGATCAGTGATAGTGAATATGATGGACTGCTCTCTGCATCTGCTCATCATTGCTGGGTGCAACTGATGGAACTGCCTTTATTGAAATGATGTCACTTGCTGCTCTCTGCACCTACTCAACAATACTGGGTGCACAGATGGAGCTACTTCTATGGAAATAATGTCATTTGTCGGTGTCTGCACCTACTCAACAATGCTGGGTGCCACTGATGAACTGCTTCTACTGAGAAATGTGACTTGTTGCTGTGTGTACCTCTTCAACATTGCTGGGTACCACAGATGGAACTGCTTCTACTGAAATGATGTTACTTCTTGCTGTCTGCACCTACTCAACATTGCTGGGTGCCACTGATGGACTGATTCTACTGAGATGATGTCACCTGTTGCTGTTTGCACCTACTCAACGTTGCTGGGTGCCATTGATGAACTGCTTCTACTGAGAAATGTGACTTGTTGCTGTGTGTACCTCTTCAACATTGCTGGGTACCACAAATGGAACTGCTTCTACTGAAATTATGTTACTTCTTGCTGTCTGTACCTCTTCAACATTGCTGGGTGCCATTGATGGACTGCTTCTACTGAAATGATGTCACCTGTTGGAGTCTGCACCTGTTCCACAATGCTGGGTGCCACTGAGGGATTGCTTCTACTGAAATGATGTCACCTGTTGGAGTCTGCACCTACTCCACATTGCTGGGTGCCACTGATGGACTGCTTCTACTGAAATGATGTCACCTGATGGTGTCTGCACCTATTCCACAATGCTGGGTGCCACTGATGGACTGCTTCTACTGAGAAATGTGACTTGTTGCTGTGTGTACCTCTTCAACATTGCTGGGTACCACAAATGGAACTCCTTCTACTGAAATGATGTTACTTCTTGCTGTCTGTACCTCTTCAACATTGCTGGGTACCACAAATGGAACTGCTTCTACTGAAATGATGTTACTTCTTGCTGTCTGTACCTCTTCAACATTGCTGGGTGCCACTGATGGACTGCTTCTACTGAAATGATGTCACCTGTTGGAGTCTGCACCTGTTCCACAATGCTGGGTGCCACTGATGGACTGCTTCTACTGAAATGATGTCACCTGTTGGAGTCTGCACCTGTTCCACAATGCTGGGTGCCACTGATGGACTGCTTCTACTGAAAGGATGTCACCTGATGGTGTCTGCACCTACTCAACATTGCTGGGTGGTACTGCTGGAACTGTCAACCACTTGTTATGATAACATTTTATGTGAATATTTGTATAAACTGATTTTTTGTGTATTACTGTTCGTGAAAAGTTATAAGACTCTTACCTGCTCATATTCGTCATTGCTGACGCTATCGATTGAATTGTTTAACCACATGATATTTGTGTAAACTATTATGTAAAGTCATATGTATGAAAGAATTTGTATTCCTTACTGTATTTTATATATTAGGCTATTGTAAGGTCAGTGCAAAGCCAAAATTTTATCTAGTTATATGATACTTACGTATTAATATTATCTTTTATTTTTGTCTGTATTTTTTTGACGAATTTGGTGGTATTTTCACCACCAATGCTGGCAAAAATACCATCAAATTCTAGCCCGTGGAGGAAGGGCATATGAAAGGTGGCTACACTGAGCCACAGCGCCAGAAATCGCGCCAGAGAGTATTGTTCCGCCGCCTCCACTGGCAGTGATTATTGAGACGCAGCGACAGGCAGTTCTTGCCGAGAAGTTGTGGTGGACACTGCTTGTAGCTGAAGTTAGAGTGAGATGCGGTAGTGGAGAGTGTTGTTCCATGTTTATGCAGTTATTTGATGGGAGAGATAGCAGATGTTGTTCCAATGGAGATATTGTAATGATCTGAGTGCTTTTCGTCAATATAAATTAAGGTAACTAACTACTGTTCTTTATTTTCTTATTATTTGTGTGTCCTGAATAATGCTTCATTACAGGTTCAGTCAACAAAGCATCTGGCGTGTGTTCTTGTATTAGAGTGTAATTCTGGGTTTCTTGCACAATTATAGAAATTCTAATTTTCTATCACGTCAGTATAAATGGTATTTGAAATTTCTTGTCTTGTTGAAGAAGAACCGTGCCAGATGTGTACGTTGAGTCACACTCCCACACACAGAACAGTTATACTTGTGCTTCGGTTTCGTAGGTTTTATAGTTGCTGGGGACTTAATTAATTAATTGTGTTAACGAAAATTTTCATTTTATTCTTTGTTGTTGTTCTATGCAGTCAGATTGCGTAATAATACTAGTCAGGGCCAGCCGTTTACGAGACTTGCGTAATCGGACTTAACAGCTACTAAAAAATATTTTCATTAATAATTAAGAAAGCCCCCATGCAATCTCTTCATCTTAAGCTTGTGCCATTGGCATGCCCTCCTGAACTATTATTGTCAGCGTTGGTTTGACGTCGACTGCGAAGAGAACAACCGTATCACTGAGCTGTTCATAGTAGCTCACTCTCTGCCCTACTTTCCTATACCATTTTCTGCTGCTGTCGCTATTGACTTAGTTTCGTCTGAACAGAGATCCTTATGTTCTCTCCATTTCACTTCGCTGAGCCCCATATATGTAGATTGAGCCTTTGCATTTCCATTTTCATATTTCTGTCTTTCCTACTAGGTTCATCCTTTTGATAACCCAACCTCCGAGTCATAAAATGTTATATCGTCGTTGGTTATTCTACCTTTTTCTCATGGTCACCTTCCCGTTGGCACTACCACCCCCGAGACCCGAACGTGGGACTAATCCGGCACCTTTTACCAATGGTGAGATCATCATGAAACTTTCTCAGTTACAAGCTACATGCCCGTTTTACCAATGGAGAGACCATCATGACAATTTTTCTGTTACAAGCTACATGTCCCATACACACATTATGTGTCTTTAATGCAGTGGTTTCCATTGCCTTCTATATTCTCATGCCGTTTATCACTGCTCATTCTTCCGCCTTTTAGGGGCAGCCGCCACAAGGGCAAGAGAGTGTCCTGTACCGCCATGCCTGTTCTTCGGCCGCCATTGCTGATGATTTTTACACCAAATTTAAGTGGCTGACTTCGAACTCGGAACCAATGGCGCGGCTACCCCCCCTCCCCCCCCAAATCCCCGCGTCGGAGGTTCGTGTCCTCCCTCGGGCATGGATGTGTGTGTGTGTGTGTGTGTGTGTGTTGTCCTTAGTGTAAGTTAGTTTAAGTTAGATTAAGTAGTGTGTAAGTCTAGCGACCGATGACATCAGCAGTTTGGTCCCATATAAGCTTACCACAAATCCGGGACCAATGATTACTGGTCAAGGACGCTACACCTAGACATTATATTGCTACCGTCAGAGAAGGTGTAGATGAATTATAGGATCTCTTGCATGAATTGACCGCCTGATGAGTGCTGAATGTGGGTGTGGTATACACCACTTCTAACAAACACCGAACAACGCGCTCCAGTACGCGGCCGCCAAATACATCGCTGGCCGCACATCTCCGGGCGGCTCGCGGCTACCATCGCTGGCCGTTTTCACACGCACGCTCCCTTACGTGGCCGAGAAATACATCACTGGCCGCACTTCTCTGGGCGGCCCGCTGCTTCTATCGCTGGCCGTCTTCACACGCACGCTCCCTTACGTGGCCGAGAAATACATCGCTGGCCGCACTTCTCTGGGCGGCCCGCTGCTTCTATCGCTGGCCGTCTTCACACGCACGCTCCCTTACGTGGCCGAGAAATACATCACTGGCCGCACTTCTCCGGGCGGCTCGCGGCTACCATCGCTGGCCGTCTTCGCGCGCGCGTTTGTCAGCACACAGCAATTGGCTACGCCAGGAAACATTGCGATTGGTTTTCCGTGGAAAACAGCGACCCCAGCCGACGGCTCCGTTAACTAGCAAGCCATATATAAACCCGGCCGCCGCCGCAAACGACTGTTCTCATCGGGAAGTGCAGTACGCCGTGTTCCAGCTGCTTGTGGATGACTCGCCGCACCACTCGAGGTTACCTGGCTGCTCGGCGGAAAATCTTGCGACTTCACTTGGAGAGACTGAACTTCACTGGACTTGGGAATAATTACGGGACGTGCACCCCACCATGCACATTCGGACATTGGTATAACCAAACTTTAATTCTGCATTACTTCTGAGTGTGGGCCTGGGTAGATGCTTGGCTAACATAATTGTTAAAAAGTGATTTGTGATTTAATAAACCAGACTGAAGGGGTTATTGTGTTATTCCTGGTTATAACAGTGGATTGATACAAACAGAAGAGAAACTAAAATAAGGAGGAGTAGCGGAAACGAGATTGGCGATAGATTTGACAACAAAATTGGGGACCACGAACTAGACGAAGTTTCTTAATTCTCCTACCTCGGATGCAAAACAACTCATGATGAACAAAGGAAGGAGGACACAGAGAGTAGACTAGCACAGACGATGAGGGCATTCCTGCTCACAAGAGGTCAACCTGTATCAAACATTAGTCTTCAGTTCAGGAAAAATGTCTGAAAATGAACGTCTGGGCTGCAGCATTGTATGGTAGTGAATCATGTACAGTAGCAAGACCGGAATAAAGGTGAATCCAAGGGTCTGAGTTGTAGTGCTACAGAAGTGTGTTGAAAATGAGGTGGACTGATATGGATGTTCTCTGCAGACCCAACGAAGAAAGGAGCATACGGAAATCACTGACAATAAAGAAGACAGGATGATAGAACGTGTGTCAAGACATCAGGGAATAACTTCCGTAGAGAGTAAAAGAAGTGAAGAGATTGTAATGCATCAAACAGAAAACTGAGGACGAAATGTGCAAGTGCTGTTCTGAGGTGAAGAGGCAAGCACAAGAGAGAAATTCGTGACTGTCCGCATCAAACTAGTCAGAAGACCGATGATTCGAAAAAAATTGGGGGGGGGGGCGGGGGCGGGGGAGATGTACAGCAGGGAATAAAGCTGTGAGGGCGCATCCTGAGTCGAGTCGTGCTGCCCATGGCTCAGTCGGTAGAGCAGTTGCTCGCAGAAGGCGAAGATCGCGGTCTCGGCTCCTGTCCGGCACATAGAATCTGCGATTAAGTTTCAAAGCAGCGTGCAGACCTCTGCAGAGTGCTCTTTCTACCGTGTACAAACTCTAGGGATTGATCGATGAGAGGATACAGAACAAAAAATGTCTAATGAACTTACCTCCGGAAATACATGGTTTCCATGCTAGAGACCATTTATTCAATCATACTTCGTTACAGAGACTGCGGTCTAATACGTGCTGTACCATGCAGTTACAGTTACTTTATGCATGGTTTCCTCCTAGAGGGTGGTATTATTCCTTATACGTCACGCCATGGCGATTCACTTCTCTTGCTGAATCACCTTGTAATGGATGTGATGCAGCGTTGTACACAATGGTTCCGTATTTTAATCGATGGCTTGATGACGTGGTGTTTACTTACCCTCCCCCCATGAACCATGGACCTTGCCGTTGGTGGGGAGGCTTGCGTGCCTCAGCGATACAGATGCCCGTACCGTAGGTGCAACCACAACGGAGGGGTATCTGTTGAGAGGCCAGACAAACGTGTGGTTCCTGAAGAGGGGCAGCAGCCTTTTCAGTAGTTGCAAGGGGCAACAGTCTGGGTGATTGACTGATCTGGCCTTGCGACACTAACCAAAACGGCCTTGCTGTGCTGGTACTGCGAACGGCTGAAAGCAAGGGGAAACTATAGCCGTAATTTTTCCCGAAGGCATGCAGCTTTACTGTATGGTTAAATGATCATGGCGTCCTCTTGGGTAAAATATTCCGGAGGTAAAATAGTCCCCCATTCGAATCTCCAAGCGGGGACTACTCAAGAGGACGTCGTTATCAGGAGAAAGAAAACTGGCGTTCTACGGATCGGAGCGTGGAATGTCAGATCCCTTAATCGGGTAGGTAGGTTAGAAAATTTAAAAAGGGAAATGGATAGGTTGAAGTTAGATATAGTGGGAATTAGTGAAGTTCGGTGGCAGGAGGAACAAGACTTTTGGTCAGGTGAATACAGGGTTATAAATACAAAATCAAATAGGGGTAATGCAGGAGTAGGTTTAATAATGAATAAAAAAAATAGGAGTGCGGGTAAGCTACTACCAACAAAATAGTGAAAGCATTATTGTGGCCAAGATAGACACGAAGCCCATGCCTACTACAGTAGTACAAGTTTATATGCCAACTAGCTCTGCAGATAATGAAGAAATTGATGAAATGTATGATGAGATAAAAGAAATTATTCAGATAGTGAAGGGAGATGAAAATTTAATAGTCATGGGTGACTGGAATTCGAGAGCAGGAAAAGGGAGAGAAGGAAACATAGTGGGTGAATATGGATTGGGGGAGAGAAATGAAAGAGGAAGCGGTCTGGTAGAATTCTGCGCAGAGCATAACTTAATCATAGCTAACACTTGGTTCAAGAATCATAAAAGAAGGTTGTATACATGGAAGAATCCTGGAGATACTAGAAGGTATCAGATAGATTATATAATGGTAAGACAGAGATTTAGGAACCAGGTTTTAAATTGTAAGACATTTCCAGGGGCAGATGTGGACTCTGACCACAATCTATTGGTTATCAACTGTAGATTAAAACTGAAGAAACTGCAAAAAAGGTGGGAATTTAAGGAGATGGGACCTGGATAAATTGATTAAACCAGAGGTTGGACAGAGTTTCAGGGAGAGCATAAGGGAACAACTGACAGTAATGGGGCAAAGAAATACAGTAGAAGAAGAATGGGTAGCTCTGAGGGATGAAGTAGTGAAGGGAGCAGAGGATCAAGTAGGTAAAAAGACGAGGGCTAGTAGAAAACTTTGGGTAACAGAAGAAATATTGAATGTAATTGATGAAAGGAGAAAATATAAAAACGCAGTAAATGAAGCAGGCAAAAAGGAATACAAACGTCTCAAAAATGAGATCGACAGGAAGTGTAAAATGGCTAAGCAGGGATGGCTAGAGGACAAATGTAAGGAGTAGAGGCTTATCCAGCTAGGGGTAAGATAGATACTGCCTACAGGAAAATTAAAGAGACCTTTGGAGAACTGAGAGCCACTTGTATGAATATCAAGAGCTCAGATGGAAACCCAGTTCTAAGCAAAGAAGGGAAAGCAGAAAGGTGGAAGGAGTATATAGAGGGACTATACAAGAGCAATGTACTTGAGGACAATATTATGGAAATGGAAGAGGATGTAGATGAAGATGATATGGGAGATACGATACTGCGTGAAGAGTTTGACAGAGCGCTGAAAGACCTGAGTCGAAACAAGGCCCCGGGAGTAGACAACATTCCATTAGAACTACTGACGGCCTTGGGAGAGCCGGTCCTGACAAAACTCCACCATCTGGTGAGCAAGATGTATGAGACAGGCGAAATACCCACAGCCTTCAAGAAGAATATAATAATTCTAATCCGAAAGGAAGCAGGTGTTGACAGATGTGAAAATTACCGAACTATCAGTTTAATAAGTCACAGCTGCAAAATACTAACGCGAATTCTTTACAGACGAATGGAAAAACTGGTAGAAGCCGACCTTGACAAAGATCAGTTTGGATTCCGCAGAACTGTTGGAACACGTGAGGCAATGCTGACCCCTACGACTTATCTTAGAAGAAAGATTAAGGAAAGGCAAACCTACATTTCTGGCATTTGTAGACTTAGAGAAAGCTTTTGACAATGTTGTCTGGAATACTCTCTTTCAAATTCTAAATGTGGCAGGGGTAAAATACAGGGAGCGAAAGGTTATTGTCAATTTGTACAGAAACCAGATGGCAGTTATAAGAGTCGAGGGGCATGAAAGGGAAACAGCGGTTGGGAAGGGAGTGAGACAGGGTTGTAGCCTGTCACCGATGTTATTCAATCTGTATATTGAGCAAGCAGTAAAGGAAACAAAAGAAAAATTCGGAGTAGGTGTTAAAGTCCATGGAGAAGAAATAAAAACGTTGAGACTCGCCGATGACATTGTAATTCTGTCAGAGACAGCAAAGGACTTGGAAGAGCTGTTGAACGGAATGGATAGTGTCTTGAAAGGAGGATATAAGATGAACATCAACAAAAGCAAAACGAGGGTAATGGAATGTAGTCGAAGTAAATCGGGCGATGCTGAGGGAATTAGATTAGGAAATGAGACACTTAAAGTAGTAAAGGAGTTTTGCTATTTGGGGAGCAAAATAACTGATAATGGTCCAAGTAGAGAGGATGTAAAATGTAGACTGGCAATCGCAAGGAAAGCGTTTCTGAAGAAGAGAAATTTGTTAACATCGGGTATAGATTTAAGTGTGAGGAAGTCGTTTCTGAAAGTATTTGTATGGAGTGTAGCCATGTATTGAAGTGAAACATGGACGATGAATAGTTTGGACAAGCAGAGAATAGAAGCTTTCGAAATGTGGTGCTACAGAAGAATGCTGAAGATTAGATGGGTAGATCACATAACTAATGAGGAGGTATTAAACAGAATTGGGGAGAAGTGGAGTTTGTGGCACAACTTGACAAGAAGAAGGGATTGGTTGGTAGGAGATGTTCTGAAGCATCAAAGGATCACAAATTTAGTATTGGAGGTCAGCGTGGAGGGTAAAAGTCGTAGAGGGAGACCAAGAGATGAATACACTAAGCAGATTCAGAAGGATGTAGGTTGCAGTAGCTACTGGGAGATGGAGAAGCTTGCACAGGATAGAGTAGCATGGAGAGCTGCATCAAACCAGTCTCAGGACTGAAGACAACAACAACTACTAGGCAAATGACGACGTGCGGCAGGCAGCACGGTTGTATCAAGAACCTTATCGCCGCCGACAACAAGCACCGCGTTCAGTGTTTGCAGCCGTATTTCGCCGTTTGAGATTGGGTCGTTTCAGTAAGCAGGAAATCATGAAAGACGTAACCAAAATGTTCCGACACCAGACGTGGAGGAAAATGTGATTAACACTGTGGAATGCGACCGCTGTGTCATTACCAGGCAGCTGGCGTGCCAGTACAAGGTAAGCCAGACGACAGTGTGGAACATTCTCCATGACAATTGTTACTGTCCTTATCACTGGCCGTCCGGCTAGCCGCGCAGTCTAACGCGCTGCTTCCCGGCGGATTAGTGTCGAGGTTGGGTGTGACGACCAGCCTGTGGATGGTTTTTAAGGCGGTTTTCCATCTGCCTCGGTGAATGCGGGCTGGTTCTTCTTATTCCGCCTCAGTTACTCTATGTCGGCAACTGCTGCGCATACACTGTCTCCGCGCACGTGTACACCATAATTAGTCTACCACACAAACATTTGGGGTTACACTCATCTGCTATGAGACGTTCCCGGGGTTCGGTGTGGGGCGGCGGTGAGGTGGGTGGACTGCTGTGGTCTGTTGTGGGGTTGTGGTCCACAGAGGCTACGGCAGGGTCGGAGCCTCTCCGTCGTTTCTAGGTCCGTTGTTCAATTCACAGGGCTTACTTGCGACACATTTTTCACATCGGGAGCAGTTTTAACATGGGGTTTTCACCAGGCAACCGCGATTCTGGGATTTGTGTCATGCATCCTATTCAAATGCAAAAGCCCTATGGTACGGTGACAGCGAAACATCAGCTTCGGTGCAGTCGGAATGTGAGGGCCGGGATAATTGGCGACCTTATTTTTGGACCAGCATTCCTTTCGCCTAACAGCCCGGGACTGTCGGCGTTTCTTGTGGATGACTTTGCCTCCGCTGCCGGAAGGAGTGCCACTGATGATTCGAAGGGTTATATGGCTGTTGCATGATGGTGCTCCAGCCCACTTCGCCGTTGACGTCCGAACGTATCTGAGTCGTGTCTTCCCTTGTCAATTGATCGGACGACTTGTATGGCCTGCTCGTTCACCGGATCTCAACCCATGCGATTTCTGGTTATGGGGCCATCTCAAAAGCACCGGGTATGCAGAGCCCATTCCAGATGTGGAGACACTGGAGCAGCGCATTCGTGCTGCCTTTGACACTGTTCGGATGCAGCCTGGCCGATGTGAACGTGTGAGGCAGAACATGCTACGTCGCTTACATGCATGCGTTGAGGAACATGGTATCCATTTTCAATACATACTGTAACTGTATCTGTATGGTACTGCGCTTATTTGACCGCAGTCTCTGTTACAAAGTATGACTGAATAAATGGTCTCTTGCATGAAAACCATGCTTTTTCGTTCCGTATCGTTTCATCGATCAGTCCCTAGACTTTGTTGACGGTGGAAAAAATCACTCTATATTTGTACTGCCAGCTGATCTCGCTGTATCAAATAATCACCAGTTTATACATATATGTAAATACTTCGCAAGCTATTGCACACTTTGCTTAAGGGGCTCCGGAAAGTCTCAAAATCATGAAAAGTTCAATTTTTACTTTTTTGCGTTTTCTGAATCTGCAGACTATTACTTTTTAATAGATATATAATTTATTCAATTCCGAAGACTACAACTATTTTTAAATTTTTTTTGAAATGTATTCTACATGGGCGTGACCCACTGTGGCGCTGTTAAACTGCTGTCAAATGGTGTTATTATTAACGTCCGTGTTCATCAGGTACATTTTAGTGATGTGAGATAAAGTATGTGTTGTGGCTAACCTGTGATGGTTCAATATATATCGCTGGTGTGATTGTCGATTGTTTCATGTTTATTTACTCTGTCGTTATCTCGAAAATATTCGTAATTAATTCTGTTTCTTGAGTCTCTGTTTTGTTGAAGTATAATAATGAGTTAAAGTAAAGTTATTAGAAATCCTCTGAAGGCTTTTAGGAAAAGGAGAAATGTTGGAAAGCCAAAGGTATGTGTTATTACTGTAAATAATAACATTCTAACATGGTACGAGCGATGCTTGCTTTAGACAAGGAACGCCTTCGGGCTGCAGACAGGGCTGTAAAGAGTCTAGAAATACAAGCAAGAGTAAACAGGAGGAGGAACAAGAGGAAGCTGGAGGAGGAGTTTGCAGAGGATGAAGATAATCCATCCTATGGACCTGGAATGCACTAAAAAGTTAATCCAATCTTTGTCGCTCGATTCCCAAAACTTTTATTTTCTCATACTAATTACATGTTTTCTAAGGATCTTCCAAACATATTTGTTTCAAACTTTCAGTAAATGTTACACAGTACCTTCTGCATAATTTAACACAGCCTTTTTCCAAAAAACTGTATATTTTTGAATATATAAATAAAAAATTGCAAAAAAATGTTGTGAATTTTCATTACAATTGAAAAAAAATCATCTTTAATAACTGAACTAAAATTTTGTAAAATCCCTGTGTTAAGTTGTAGCCCATATTCCGATAAATAATCTGTAAAAAGTTCAACCTCCTACCTCAAATACTTTGTGAGGAAAGATGTAATTTATAAGCGTTATTTTAACATTGCAAGTATAGGGCGTTCCGGAGCCCCTTAATAGGACAGCCTATTTCTCCTGCTGTTTAATAATATTATTCTTCATTGGCTCGTGAATCTGTGTACCCTTCGTAGCAGTTGATGCACTGTCATTTAGTTCTGCCATAAAATTAAGTTAATAATTACTCTTCCCAGTTCAATTTCTTCACTCATCACACACACCTCCTATTCTTACTCTTGCTCTCTGGTTCAGATATAAATTTCTAATTAGCCATCTATCCTTCCAGTCAACTCCATGTTTCCTTAGGATTCCCATCAGTTTTCCCCATTTGACACAGTCAAAAACCTTCTCAAGATCAATGAACACAACATAGACCTTCCTTTTCTTCTCCATAAACTTCTCCCCTATCCCTCTCAGTAGCCCAATGCCATCTCTAGTTCCCACTGCTCGCCTGAAACCAAATTGTTCATCTCCCTATAGCTGTCCTCAGCAAGACTTTGGCTGCATGCGATATCAGGCTCACTGTTCTATGATCCTCACACTTTTTGCTGTTCTTTTTCTTTTCTATAAATTAGGTATTAAGATACTTCCTGTAAAGTCCTTCGGCTATTTTCCTGTCATGTGTATTTGGTTACACAATTCAATCCACTCCCTTTACCGTTCTTTCTCCAATGCCTTTAACAGTTCTGCAGGAATCTCATCAGTTCTCATTGCCTTTCCATTTTTCATCTCCTTCGTAGATGCTTCAATCTCACTAGTTAGTATTGCATTTCATTTGTCATCATCTGGAACTTTATATTCTTCTTCTACCGTCTGCTGCCTCTACTTCCTTTAGTCCATTGTTGTTGCTCTTTTCCCTGAATGTCAAATCCATTGCTTCTCTGTACATCAAATCATATTTTCCTTCTTTCTCTAATTTCTCTATCTTTTCACACTTTTCTGTCGGCCATTTCTCCTTTGTTTTTTCTGTCTCCCCTCTTAATTCATTATTGAACCTCCTGTAGTTGCGCTTTCGTTCTTCTGTGTTTACCGTTTTCCATTTCCTGCAGTCATCCATGTTAGTTATCACGTCTGGTGTTACCCACTGACACCGTGGATCTCGGAATATTGAATTCCCTGGAGATTTTCGAAATGGAATACCTCTTGCTTTTAGCTCCAACTACCACGCCGCGTTCAAAGTCTGTTTATTCCCGTCGTACGCTCACAATCACGTCGGAAACACTTTCACACGAATCGGCTGAGAATAAATGACAAGCTGCAGTAATGCACTGCCGTTTTATACCTTGCGTACGTGATACTGCCGCCATCTGTATATGAGCATCTCGCTAGAACGTGACTTTCTCACCTCATTGTAGTCTCAATGTTTCTCTTGTACTGGGGACCAACTAATGAACTCAAGATCTGTGAACTTTGAGTGCCAGTTACTTTGTCAGTTAACAGCAGCATAGCCGCGCGGAATTAGCCGAGCGGTCTCAGGCGCTGCAGTCATGTGCTGTGCGGCTGGTCCCGGCGGAGGTTCGAGTCCTCCCTCGGGCATGTGTGTGTGTGTGTGTGTGTGTGTGTGTGTGTGTGTGTGTGTGTGTGTGTGTGTTTGTCCTTAGGATAATTTAGGTTAAGTAGTGTGTAAGCTTAGGGACTGATGACCTTAGCAGTTAAGTCCCATAAGATTTCACTCACATTTGAACATTTTTGAACAGAAGCATACTGAATTCAGCCTCAGCCGTTCAACAGGAATTTTCGTACTTCTATTATACCAGCGGCTGCGGCTATCGCAAAATAACGAAAAAAAACTTGTGCTAATGCATCGTGTCTAAGCGTCATCACTCATAGTAGTCTGCCAGCCAGCGAATCTCAATCGTTGAAATATGCTCCTCGAAATTACAGGTTTACTGTTACCATTCACAATCATTTTTATTTCCATTGTGCTTTTCAGAGCTTTAAACCTCCGTCATCACGTGGATTCATTTGGATTAGTACGACATGTACACTGATCAGCCAGAACATTATTACCACCGACCCGCTATCTATATAAACCCGTTCAGGCGATATCCGCGTCACCTGGCGGGGAATGACACGCACGGTGCCTGTAGTATCAATTAGCGTGCTGTCCGTGTGTAGAATGGGGAAGGGGCGCGATTTATCAGAGTTTGTCAGAGGGCAGACTGTGATGGTCCGCTTGCTCAGCACGAGCATTTCGAACGCTGCACGACTGGTCTGGTGTTAGAGGAGTGCTGTGGTGAGTGTCTTCAGGACGAGGCGAAACCAAGGTGAAACCACGTCCAGACGTCGTGGGGTTGGCCGGCCACCCCTCATTACAGATGTCCGTCGTCGTAGGCTGCGAAGACCGGTAAAACAGACACGTGGCGGAACTAACATCAGACCTTGATGTTGGTACAAGAGTATCTGACTACACAGTACACCGAACACTTCTAACGATGTGCCTCTGCAGCCGACGACCCACGCATATGCCAATGTTGAGACCACGACGACATCGGCAACTACGGCTGAAATGGGCACGTGGCCATCGGCAATGGACGTTGGCACAGTGAGAGAGCGTTTCATGGTCTACCTTCTAGATTATGCCGGCCGCGGTGGCCGTGCGGTTCTAGGCGCTCCAGTCCGGAGCCGCGCTACTGCTACGGTCGCAGGTTCGAATCCTGCCTCGGGCATGGGTGTGTGTGATGTCCTTAGGTTAGTTAGGTTTAAGTAGTTTTAAGTTCTAGGGGACTGATGACCACAGCAGTTGAGTCCCATAGTGCTCAGAGCCATTTGAACCATTTGAACCTTCTAGATTATGCCGATGAGAGGGCGCGAGGCCGTCGTCTTCCATGGGAACTTTTCCTTGACATCTGTACTGCAGGATGGAGACAAGCTGGTGGCGGCTTCATTATGCTCTGCGGAACCTTGACGTGGGCATCCATGGGTCCAGTGTAGCTCATGGCAATGAACCATCACGGCCAAGAAGTGTCGTACACTGGTTTCAGACCTCGTACACCCCTTCATGATGATCATGTTTCCTGATGGCAGTGGCATTTTTCAGCAAGGTAACGCTCCAAGCCACAAAGCCAGGAGTGTGATGGAGTGGTTCAAGGAACACAGTGGCGAGTTCCAGTTGATGTACTGCCCCCCTTTCCCCCATCCCCCCGCCCAACCGGCAGATCTGAACGCGATCGAACACATCTGGGATGTGGCTGAACGTGGCGTCAGAGCTCATCGCCCCCCTCCCCTGAATTTTCGGGAATTAGGTGACTTGTTTGATCAGATGTGGTGCCAACGCCCTCCAGCAACCTGCCAAAGCCTCATTGCTTCCATGTCACGGCGTGTCGCCGCAGTTATCTGTGCCAGAGATAGACATACAGGCTGTTAGGTAGATGGTCATAATGTTCTGGCTGGTCAGTGTATGTGCTGCGTGTGCGACTTTGGGGTGGCCTGTGACATTGGTCGTACATATAAAACTGTGAGTATACTTTATACTCGGAATTTCGGAGAACGTTCTCAGGTTCGCATCAATAAAGGGAGACGGAGAATATACAGGGCTATTACAAATGATTGAAGCGATTTCATAAATTCACTGTAGCTCCATTCATTGACATATGGTCACGACACACTAAAGATACATAGAAAAACTCATAAAGGTTTGTTCGGCTGAACCCGCACTTCAGGTTTCTGCCGCCAGAGCGCTCGAGAGCGCAGTGAGACAAAAAGGCGACAGGAGCCGAGAAAGCGTATGTCGTGCTTGAAATGCACTCACATCAGTCAGTCATAACAGTGCAACGACACTTCAGGACGAAGTTCAACAAAGATCCACCAACTGCTAACTCCATTCGGCGATGGTATGCGCAGTTTAAAGCTTCTGGATGCCTCTGTAAGGGGAAATCAAAGGGTCGGCCTGCAGTGAGCGAAGAAACGGTTGAACGCGTGCGGGCAAGTTTCACGCGTAGCCCGCGGAAGTCGACGAATACAGCAAGCAGGGAGCTAAACGTACCACAGCCGACGGTTCGGAAAATCTTACGGAAAAGGCTAAAGCAGAAGCCTTACCGTTTACAATTGCTACAAGCCCTGACACCCTATGACAAAGTCAAACGCTTTGAATTTTCGGCGCGGTTGCAACAGCTCATGGAAGAGGATGCGTTCAGTGCGAAACTTGTTTTCAGTGACAAAGCAACATTTTTTCTTAATGGTGAAGTGAACAGACACAATGTGCGAATCTGGGCGGTAGAGGATCCTCACGCATTCGTGTAGCAAATTCGCAATTCACCAAAAGTTAACATGTTTTGTGCAATCTCGCGGTTTAAGGTTTACGGCCCCTTTTTCTTCTGCGAAAAAAACGTTACAGGACACGTGTATCTGGACATGCTGGAAAATTGGCTCATGCCACAACTGGAGACCGACAGCGCCGACTTCATCTTTCAACAGGATGGTGCTCCACCGCACTTCCATCATGATGTTCGGCATTTCTTAAACAGGAGATTGGAAAACCGATGGATCGGTAGTGGTGGAGATCATGATCAGCAATTCATGTCATGGCCTCCACGCTCTCCCGACTTAACCCCATGCGGTTTCTTTCTGTGGGGTTATGTGCAAGATTCAGTGTTTAAACCTCCTCTACCGAGAAACGTGCCAGAAATGCGAGCTCGCATCAACGATGCTTTCGAACTCATTGATGGGGACATGCTGCGCCGAGTGTGGGAGGAACTTGATTATCGGCTTGATGTCTGCCGAATCACTAAAGAGGCACGAACATTTGTGAATGCCTAAAAAAACATTTTGAGTTTTTGTATGTGTGTGCAAAGCATTGTGAAAATATCTCAAATATTAAAGTTATTGTAGAGCTGTGAAATCGCTTCAATCATTTGTAATAACCCTGTACTTCACCATAGAATGTTCTCAGCGTGAGTGAAAGGTTGGGGGTAAGTTGCTCAAAACAAAAGGAAGTTCCACGATTTCGCACGAATAAAACTAGACAAGTTTCGCACATGCGGACGACATTCTCGGTTTTTTGAAGTGAGCTCTATAGCATACTTCAAGCTGAGTTAGTTCTATAGTGGCTAAGTGGTATCGAGTTTTTTAGTGAAACTGGTAGAATTTATGGTGCTCGAAAGGCAGAAAAAGATAAAAGTAGCACGAATAAAAACAGAAGAAAGTAGAATCAACAGTGAAAATATTATTTGGCTGGCGAATCACTGTCTTCTTCAAAACCACGGAAGGAAAGAAGGCGCACCTTCAAACGAATCCAAAATGGAAACATTTTTGCTCTACTTAGGAATACAACTTTGCCGCTAACTCTCTCTTATGTTCGGCAGTAGTTCACCAGTAAAGCACCGTTGTGTATCCGATTTTCAAGGAACGTAAACGAACTAGAAACAGTATAAGCTAAGTGGCAATCAAGATGTCAGTTTCCATCAGCGGTAGAGGCCCTCGTTTGCACGCACGTACCAATAATGAAACCTTCTGCACATGGAGACGAATATACAGTATTAACCGAAAGGACTTTTCCAGTACCAGTGTGCAAGTGACATTTGGTTAAAGTGAAGTGTTCACTAGTGTTGATTCTTCATGGCCTGAGTCTGTACATGAGGCTAGCATATGGAGAAACACAGATGTATACCAGGTGTTACGTCTCCTGCAATGCTTTAATTTTAGGAGATAGAGGATCTGGCATTGCTCCACAGTTAATGACACCGTTCCAACATCCGTAAAAACCTGATGAGAGACTATGGAGCTAGGTAAATGAAAAATGTAAACGATTAATTTAAAAAATAATTTTAGTTAATAAAAAACAGTTTTGTAACATTTTAGAATTCACTTTATTGTTTTCCTTTATCTTTTCTTGCCAGTTTCTGCTGCTTCCTCTTCAGGGCAACTATTTGGTGTAGTAGTACTATGTAGTTCAACATTAGACATATTCGTAGTCCCACCTATCTCCGTCCTTCATTTCTGTCGTTTCGACTCACTCTCAGGCTCCAAGGCAGGTGAGTATGAGAGTACTGTTATTTCTGGACCCACCAGATCTGCAGCGTTTTCTATGACAATTTGCGTTCGTTGCAAAATTGCTTGTGGCTCAAAGCAAGTACAGTCGGAAATGTAAATGGCTGTTACTTCAGATTCAATGCAATAACTTTAGCTAGTAATCAAAATTTATATTTTCTAGCCACGAAGCCTACGGTGACAGTTTTCAGGTGATCAACTTAGCTCTCAGAAACGCAACACCGTCAATTCTATAATTTAGTGCCATGCGTAATGTATACTACCCTGGTAAATATTCCAACTTTACATTTGTCGATTCTCTTTTTCTCACACCATACCCCAACAAAAGCTCACGCTTAAGATCAGATCTAGTCTATCCAGAGCAGGACAAGCATAAATATTACTATTGCCGCAATTATCACCATCAAGTTATTGTTACCACATCTAAATCACAAAAGCACATTGGCTCAATTTTGTGACGTAATGACACTTCCCTTCCTTTTTTTACCTCCATGGTGTCGCGACTGTATATGTTAGACTGTATTGGCAATTGTAACTGTATAGCATCTTTGGCAAACTGTCACAACTGTCAAATTGTCAACTGCAATGATAAACACGTTTACTTGTATTAACGTGCCACAGCAATGCCTCGGCGACGTGCTTGGCGACGTCGCTTGCGGCACAGCGTTCCTGTCTATCGTGCTTTGAAGGCAATAGACATTGATCTGGCTGGACAGTTCAATAAGCAACAATTAATTGGAGGCCCGAATGTGTTTCGAGGCCTCCGTCTGAACTTCACATGTGATGTACAGGCTCTGTTTGGAGGTAGTACATGCTTCACACTTGCTGTAGTGTGGGGCAATCACTGTGACTACGGTGGCCTTGAAGCATTTCCAGATGCAAATATTCTCTGTTGGAGAACGTGGAGTATAGCAGAGACAACAGGACTCTTGGCTAAGGTTCCATATGGTACGCTTGTTCCCAGTATGCCATTTGCATTGACTACCAGAAGAAAGAAGAAATTGAATGCTGACGAGTACCTCTTTATATGGGCTAAAGTTGGCAATGGAAATTGTAAAATAAAAATAATTGGTGATTGTATGTTGTATTATAGACAATAAAGATTGATCCACTTACCCGAGAACCATCCTTATCTATCCCATGAGATTTTTTTTTTTTTTTTTTAAGATTAAAAACACTATTCATTTGAAAGCAGTAGGCTGGGCCTCTCTTGGTTGCTCGCTAGGCGGGTGACCTTGAAGCGGACTTAGTCGCTGCGCTGAGCGCTTGGCGGCTTCTGATTGGCTGGCTAGCCTGTGGCGCGCAGTACGAATCGTGGCGGGCATTCAAATTATAAAAAATACAAGAAAGGGCCGTTAAAAATGGGAGTACACCACAAAACAGCTTATAGTTTAAGAGTCCATAGCGTAAAAGTTCAAAACCTACACCACGTTGTAATACAGTACAGAGTGACAGCGACCTCCGGTGATATATGGACGTTAATACCAAATCCGTATATCCGAAAATATGGTTAACCAATATTGTAATAAAATAAAAATGTTATGTAAGGCTCGCAGACTGTCTGAAGATGGCGGTCTAACCAGAACGGACCCATCACAATAGCAGCACTCTGTATTTTATTAGGCCTACATCAGCTATATAAAGTTTTTTTTGTATTTGTTCGTTCTTTAAAATGCTGCGTTATTATCTTTTTAAGGATATTTCTCATATTGTAGGGTATATTTCCGGTTTTTAGTGAGTATTTCAGGGATTTATAGTGCATAAATGTGGCATGTTGTGGTTATTATGAGTGAACATCACGCCGTCTTTTAGTTTATGACGTCTACTCAGCGCAGAGGAAGGCTAAAAGGTACATATCAATGGTGTAGGTAACGGAAGAACCGAATTAAGTTTAACAGAAAATAGAATAATTTAAAACGGTGTATAATAATGCACAGTTCTTCACTAAGTCAACAAAATATTGAGGAACGTCGCATGGCAAATTAAGATTAATTTATGCAAATGTGACAATTGCTAACCTGATTATTTGCTGCTTACGTCTACTCCGTAACATTTAATGGCATGGCAAGGAATTTTTTCTAAAATTGGCTTTTCGTATACATATCATGCAATCCGAGAAGAAGAGTATTGAAGCATTTTTGTATGTTGGACGTATATGATACTCTGAGATGGAATGTTAGCACAGGAGATGAAGTCGTGGCGGGCCACATCAAACCGATTACTCCCCTCCACCCCCCTCCCTCCCTCCCTGACAAGAAATACAACTGTTTTAGATTCATGGAGGAAAAAGAGGTAAAGAACAGTATAAATACATGAAAATCTTCTGGTTATACGACGGCTTCCATCATGGCAGTATTGCATCACACAGTCCATCGGTTTTTACAACAGCTCTCACTGGAAAGAGACAATTTTAGGTGCAGGTTATAATACGTTTAAATGTGCGTGATGATTCTGTAAGTTGTCGTATTTACTGATGCGAAGATGGCGGTGATACTAGAGGAAAAGTGATATTTCAACTTGCGTTTCATATGTGCTCTCTCGAAGTTACACAAGCATGGCAACGGCTTAAGCGCATATCATACATAAAATTGCTCCCTCCCGCGCTATTGTAGTCAATCAACAAGCTTCCGCCTTGTATTTGCACCAGCAGACGTCTTGACCCTTAACGTACAGCCCCGTTACTCGATCACGAAGTGAAATAGGTGCCGACACAGATGTCAGATCAATGGGACTGTGATGTTATTAAACATTCTGTAGCTTGGTATAAAATCAGAGTCTTAAACAACGCAACTCGTCAAGCATAGTCATTCGATAAGATGAGAAAATTTAAGTATGAAGTGCGCTGCCCTGTGAAACTCCTCTCAGATGTCACATCCATAACATTTTGTGGAGAGCACTTTGTTTTTATTCCCAGCAGGATAATGAGTAAAGAGCCACTCTGGAAAGTTAATTTAGTTGGTGCTCAGTTTGCTGGCCTCATATCTGTCACTATTTTATTTATTCACAGAGTCTATAATAGTACCCATTTTGAGGAAGCCAATATATCTACATCTACATCCATACTCCTCAAACCACCCGACGGTGCGTGGCGGAGTGTACTTGGAGTACCTCTATCGGTTCTTCCTTCTATTCCCGTCTCGTATTGTTCGTGGAAAGAAGGATTGTCGGTATGCCTC
Organism: Schistocerca cancellata; assembly: GCF_023864275.1. Taxonomy (NCBI): domain Eukaryota; kingdom Metazoa; phylum Arthropoda; class Insecta; order Orthoptera; family Acrididae; genus Schistocerca; species Schistocerca cancellata. The sequence goes on along the minus strand of NC_064627.1, from coordinate 141,609,822 downwards.
TGTGTGGGCTCTAATCTCTCTGATTTTATCCTCATGGTCTCTTCGCAAGATATACGTAGGAGGGAGCAATATACTGCTTGACTCCTCGGTGAAGGTATGTTCTTGAAACTTCAACAAAAGCCCGTACCGAGCTACTGAGCGTCTCTCCTGCAGAGTCTTCCACTGGAGTTTATCATCTCCGTAATGCTTTCGCAATTACTAAATGATCCTGTAACGAAGCGCGCTGCTCTCCGTTGGATCTTCTCTATCTCTTCTATCAACCATATCTGGTACGGATCCCACACTGGTGAGCAATATTCAAGTAGTGGGCGAACAAGTGTGCTGTAACCTACTTCCTTTGTTTTCGGATTGCATTTCCTTAGGATTCTTCCAGTGAATCTGTCTGGCCTCTGCTTTACCGACTATCAACTTTATATGATCATTCCATTTTAAATCACTCCTAATGCCTACTCCCAGATGATTTATGCAATTAACTGCTTCCATTTGCTGACCTGCTATGTTGTAGCTAAATGATAAAGGATCTATCTTTCTGTGTATTCGCAGCACATTACACTTGTCTACATTGAGATTCAGTTGCCATTCCCTGCACCATGCGTCAATTCGCTGCAGATCCTCCTGCATTTCAGTACAATTTTCCATTGTTACAACCTCTCGATACACCACAGCATCATCTGCAAAAAGCCTCAGTGAACTTCCGATGTCACCCACCAGGTCATTTATGTGTATTGTGAATAGCAACGGTCCCACGACACTCCCGCTGCGGCACACCTGAAATCACTCTTACTTCGGAAGACTTCTCTCCATTGAGAATGACATGCTGCGTTCTGCCATCTAGGAACTCTTCAATCCAATCACACAATTGGTCTGATAGTCCATATGTTCTTACTTTGTTCATTAAACGACTTTGGGGAACTGTATCCAACGCCTTGCGGAAGTCAAGAAACACGGCATCTACCTGGGAACCCGTGTCTATGGCCCTCTGAGTCTCGTGGACGAATAGCGCGAGCTGGGTTTCACATGACCGTCTTTTTCGAAACCCATGCTGATTCCTACAGAGTAGATTTCTAGTCTACAGAAAAGTCATTATACTCGAACAAAATACATTAATTACTGTTGTACACAAACAATCCACGTAAGTGTACCATTTGCAATCAATAAGAAACACCTGATCCATGAATATACACTGACGAAAAAAAAAAAAAAAAAAAAAAAAACGCGACACCAAAAAATAATTAACGCTGAGTAATGAAATTTCGGGAATACATTTTTTCAACATGGCTTCAGATACTTATGTTACCTAGACAAAAAACAGTGAAACTATTTTTCGGCAGTAACTGTCTCAAGAAATATGTAAAGGTTTTTTTAAAATTATCGCTACCAGACACAAAATTTCTCTACTATTGTATTACTTATTTATTTAGCGACATGTTTCGAGGGAATACCTCATCCTCAGGCTAAATGGCATTACAAAAACAAATTTACAATAAGGTCACATTGATGTTACACAGTTTTTTCGTAAATGCTGTGGTCATCCTGTGGAAGAAGAGAAAACTTAGTAAGAGGCGATGTTGTCGCTTTGGAAGCTGGACTGATGTTTGCACGAAAATGTTTTGTAACGGTCACTCACTTTGTTTTTCTTAACATATTAAGTGATTAACGTTCCACGATCACAGGTTAAGGTAAGCGCGAGATAAGCTATTGCAAATCTGAAATGCTGGTACATTCATAACCGGTGTAACCGCCAGAATGTTGAATACAAGCATGCAAACGTCAATACATTGTGGTTTACAGAAGCCGGTTGTGTGTCTGTGGGATGGAGTTCCACGCCTGTTGCACTGGTCAGTCAATACTGGGACGAATAATGCTGTTTGTGAATGACGCTGGAGTTGTCAGCCGATGACGTCTCATACGTTCTCTACTGGCGACAGATCTGATGATCGAGCAGCCAAAGCCAACAAAAAAATGGTTCAAATGGCTCTGAGCACTATGGGACTTAACATCTATGGTCATCAGTCCCCTAGAACTTAGAACTACTTAAACCTAACTAACCTAAGGACAGCACACAACACCCAGCCATCACGAGGCAGAGAAAATCCCTGACCCCGCCGGGAATCGAACCCGGGAACCCGGGCGTGGGAAGCGAGAACGCTACCGCACGACCACGAGATGCGGGCCCAAAGCCAACATGTCGACACTTTGTGGAGCATGTTGGGTTACAACAGCTGTGTGTGAGCGAGAGTTATTCTGTTGGAAAACACCCCCTGGAACGCTGTTCATGAATGGCAGAACAACAGGTCGAATCATCAGAGTGACGAACAAAGTTGCAGTAAGGATGCGTGGGATAAACACGACAGTGCTCCTGCTGTCATACGTAATCGCACCCCAAACCATAATTCCAGGGCAGGGTCAATGTATGACTGGTTGGTTGCAGGCCCTCAACTGGTCTCCTAACCAACAGACGGCCATCACTGGCACCGAGGCAGAACCAGTGCTCATCAGAAAACACAACAGATTTCCACCTTTCTCTCCAAAGAGCTCTCGCTTGACACCACTGAAGTCGCAAATGGCGCTGCTTTGGTGCCAGTGGAGTGTACGCTACAGTTCCTCTGACTCGCAGTTGTCCTTGAAGTAACCGATTTGTAACAGTTCGTTGTTTCACTGTGGTGCGGAATGTTGCTCCAGTTGCGGCTGCAGATTCGTTACGAAGCGCCAGAGCCATTACACCACGTGGCCGTCCGGAGCCCGTTCTTCTTGCGACTATACATACACTCCTGGAAATGGAAAAAAGAACGCATTGACACCTGTGTGTCAGACCCACCATACTTGCTCCGGACACTGCGAGAGGGCTGTACAAGCAATGATCACACGCACGGCACAGCGGACACACCAGGAACCGCGGTGTTGGCCGTCGAATGGCGCTAGCTGCGCAGCATTTGTGCACCGCCGCCGTCAGTGTCAGCCAGTTTGCCGTGGCATACGGAGCTCCATCGCAGTCTTTAACACTGGTAGCATGCCGCGACAGCGTGGACGTGAACCGTATGTGCAGTTGACGGACTTTGAGCGAGGGCGTATAGTGGGCATGCGGGAGGCCGGGTGGACGTACCGCCGAATTGCTCAACACGTGGGTCGTGAGGTCTCCACAGTACATCGATGTTGTCGCCAGTGGTCGGCGGAAGGTGCACGTGCCCGTCGACCTGGGACCGGGCCGCAGCGACGCACGGATGCACGCCAAGACCGTAGGATCCTACTCAGTGCCGTAGGGGACCGCACCGCCACTTCCCAGCAAATTAGGGACACTGTTGCTCCTGGGCTATCGGCGAGGACCATTCGCAACCGTCTCCATGAAGCTGGGCTACGGTCCCGCACACCGTTAGGCCGTCTTCCGCTCACGCCCCAACATCGTGCAGCCCGCCTCCAGTGGTGTCGCGACAGGCGTGAATGGAGGGACGAATGGAGACGTGTCGTCTTCAGCTATGAGAGTCGCTTCTGCCTCGGTGCCAATGATGGTCGTATGCGTGTTTGGCGCCGTGCAGGTGAGCGGCACAATCAGGACTGCATACGACCGAGGCACACAGGGCTAACACGCGGCATCATGGTGTGGGGAGCGATCTCCTACACTGGCCGTACACCACTGGTGAACGTCGAGGGGACACTGAATAGTGCACGGTACATCCAAACCGTCATCGAACCCATCGTTCTACCATTCCTAGACCGGCAAGGGAACTTGCTGTTCCAACAGGACAATGCACGTCCGCATGTATCCCGTGCCACCCAACGTGCTCTAGAAGGTGTAAGTCAACTACCCTGGCCAGCAAGATCTCCGGACCTGTCCCCCATTGAGCATGTTTGGGACTGGATGAAGTGTCGTCTCACGCGGTCTGCACGTCCAGCACGAACGCTGGTCCAACTGAGGCGCCAGGTGGAAATGGCATGGCAAGCCGTTCCACAGGACTACATCCAGCATCTCTACGATCGTCTCCATGGGAGAATAGCAGCCTGCATTGCTGCGAAAGGTGGATATACACTGTACTAGTGCCGACATTGTGCATGCTCTGTTGCCTGTGTCTAAGTGCCTGTGGTTCTGTCAGTGTGATCATGTGATGTATCTGACTCCAGGAATGTGTCAATAAAGTTTCCCCTTCCTGGGACAACGAATTCACGGTGTTCTTATTTCAATTTCCAGGAGTGTACTTCGTGACCACGCTGCCAGAAATTATGTACAGTGGCTACATTCCTGCCATGTCTTTCTGCAACATCGCTTCTCGTAGCTCTATTACATATTGTTGTTCAAACAGAATGAGATGTTGATAATGGCGTCTTTGTCTCCTTAAAGGCATTCTTGACCAACATCAGCTCACCACGTCCAATCTCAAAGGTAACGAATGCTCACGACCGGTTCAGCGTCTATTTAAAGCAAACCAGAATTGCATCCTCATAGTGGCGCTACTAGTGCCCCCCTAATGCGACTCGCAAGTAATTTCTATAGACATTATCTTTCAGATGTAAAAACAAGCGTACACCTGTCGTTTATGTCGCACAACTCCTTCCTGATGTTGCGAATTTTTTCTGTGAGTGTAATTACAGTGCATCATAGTTCTTTCAGTTTCCACAAAATTTACACTACTAGCCATTAAAATTGGTACATCACGAAGATGACGTGTTACAGACGCGAAATTTAAGCAACAGGAAGAAGATGCTGTGATATGCAAATGATTAGCTTTACAGAGCATTCACACAAGGTAGGTGCCGGTGGCGACACCTACAACGTGCTGACATGAGGAAAGTTCCCAACCGATTTCGCATACACAAACAGCAGTTGACCGGCGTTGCCTGGTGAAACGTTGTTGTGATGCCTCGTGTAAGGAGGAGAAATGCGTACCATCACGTTTTCGACTTTGATAAAGGTCGGATTGTAGCCTATCGCGATTGTGGTTTATCGTATCGCGACATTGCTGCTCGCATTGGTCGAGATACAATGACTGTTAACAGAATATGGAATCGGTGGGTTCAGGAGGATGATACGGAACGCCGTGCTAGATCCCGACGGCCTCGTATCACTAGCAGTCGAGATGACAGGCATCTTATCCGAATGGCTGTAACGGATCGTGCAGCCACGTCTCGATACCTGAGTCAACAGATGGGGACCTTTACAAGACAACAACCATCTGCACGAACACTTCGACGACGTTTGCAGCAGCATGGACTATCAGCTCGGAGTTAATGGCTGCCGTTACCGTCGACACTGCATCACAGACAGGAGCGCCTGCGCTGGTTTATTCAATGACGAACCTGGGTTCACTAATGGCAAAACGTCATTTTTTCGGATGAATTCAGGTTCTGTTTACAGCACCATGATGGTCGCATCCGTGTTTGGCGACGTCGCGGTGAACGCACATTGGAAGCGCGTATCTGTCATCGCCATACTGGTGTATCACCCGGTGTGATGGTATGGGGTGCCTTTGGTTACAAGTCTCGGTCACCTCTTGTTCGCATTGACGGCACTTTGAACAGTGGACGTTACATTTCAGATGTGCAGATGTGTTACGACCCGTGGCTTTACCCTTCATTCGACCGCTGCGAAACCCTACATTTGAGCAGGATAATGCACGACCGCAAGTTGCAGGTCCTGTACGGGCCTTTCTGGATACAGAAAATGTTCGACTGATGCCCTGGCCAGCACATTCTCCAGATCTCTCACCAATTGAAAACGTCTGGTCAATGGTGGCCGAGCAACTGGCTCGGCACAATACGCCAGTCACTACTCTCGATGAACTGTGGTATCGTGTTGAAGCTGCATGGGCAGCTGTACCTGTACACGCCATCCAAGCTCTGTTTGACTCAATGCCCAGGCGTATCAAGGCCGTTATTACGGCCAGAGGTGGTTGTTCTGGGTACTGATCTCTTAGGATCTATGCACCCAAATTGCGTGAAAATGTAATCACATGTCTGTTCTAGTATAATATATTTGTCCAATGAATATCCGTTTATCATCTGCATTTCTTCTTGGTGTAGCAATTTTAGTGGCCAGTAGTGTATGTATTATGCCTCATAGCAACATTGATTGGATCTACCCTTTCGGTTTTCAGTTAATAATATATTCTTAAACAGTTAACACGTTTTCGTCACACACCAAATTTAAAAAGGAAACTGTGATACATACCTGTATTTATAAATATCTTAGGCAGGGCGTCCTCCCGTGGTAAGTGATCTGGCACGTGGCGTGGTACAAGGCTTGCATCTCCCGTAGTTTGCAGCTCCAGATGAAACAAATGCAGTCTAATGGAGCAGCGGCTTCCACATTGACATGATGCAGCCGTGTCGTTCGGCATGCCACACCACTGCCAGATGAAATGAAATGATCGTATGAATGCGGCACACTGCACTTGGTCACGCGCTCCTACTTTGCTAATAACAGTTTACGGAACTTACTACTTTGGTTGTGCAAACGTCTCTGTAGCCAGGGAAATGAGAAACGATCCCGAGTTCAATATCCATTGTGTTGGTCCTGTGGTGAAATCTCATGTATTTACGATCACAGCAATGCTGAATGCGGCGACAGGAACAGTCAAGATAGAGCTTGGGGTGTGACTGCACGTGAAATATTATAGATAGGTACAATAATCGAACTTGATTTAGTTTATTCGTGCACGGTGGTTGCCTATAAAACTTGTCTGCAAATCTTCTTACTATTTTACTAAATACACTCCTGGAAATGGAAAAAAGAACACATTGACACCGGTGTGTCAGACCCACCATACTTGCTCCGGACACTGCGAGAGGGCTGTACAAGCAATGATCACACGCACGGCACAGCGGACACACCAGGAACCGCGGTGTTGGCCGTCGAATGGCGATAGCTGCGCAGCATTTGTGCACCGCCGCCGTCAGTGTCAGCCAGTTTGCCGTGGCATACGGCGCTCCATCGCAGTCTTTAACACTGGTAGCACGCCGCCACAGCGTAGACGTGAACCGTATGTGCAGCTGACGGACTTTGAGCGAGGGCGTATAGTGGGCATGCGGGAGGCCGGGTGGACGTACCGCCGAATTGCTCAACACGTGGGGCGTGAGGTCTCCACAGTACATCGATGTTGTCGCCAGTGGTCGGCGGAAGGTGCACGTGCCCGTCGACCTGGGACCGGACCGCAGCGACGCACGGATGCACGCCAAGACCGTAGGATCCTACTCAGTGCGGTAGGGTACCGCACCGCCACTTCCCAGCAAATTAGGGACACTGTTGCTCCTGGGGTATCGGCGAGGACCATTCGCAACCGTCTCCATGAAGCTGGGCTACGGTCCCTCACACCGTTAGGCCGTCTTCCGCTCACGCCCCAACATCGTGCAGCCCGCCTCCAGTGGTGTCGCGACAGGCGTGAATGGAGGGACGAATGGAGACGTGTCGTCTTCAGCGATGAGAGTCGCTTCTGCCTTGGTGCCAATGATGGTCGTATGCGTGTTTGGCGCCGTGCAGGTGAGCGGCACAATCAGGACTGCATACGACCGAGGCACACAGGGCCAACACCCGGCATCATGGTGTGGGGAGCGATCTCCTACAATGGCCGTACACCACTGGTGATCGTCGAGGGGACACTGAATAGTGCACGGTACATCCAAACCGTCATCGAACCCATCGTTCTACCATTCCTAGACCGGCAAGGGAACTTGCTGTTCCAACAGGACAATGCACGTCCGCATGTATCCCGTGCCACCCAACGTGCTCTAGAAGGTGTAAGTCAACTACCCTGGCCAGCAGGATCTCCGGATCTGTCCCCCATTGAGCATGTTTGGGACTGGATGAAGCGTCGTCTCACGAGGTCTGCACGTCCAGCACGAACGCTGGTCCAACTGAGGCGCCAGGTGGAAATGGCATGGCAAGCCGTTCCACAGGACTACATCCAGCACCTCTACGATCGTCTCCATGGGAGAATAGCAGCCTGCATTGCTGCGAAAGGTGGATATACACTGTACTAGTGCCGACATTGTGCATGCTCTGTTGCCTGTGTCTATGTGCCTGTGGTTCTGTCAGTGTGATCATGTGATGTATCTGACCCCAGGAATGTGTCAATAAAGTTTCCCCTTCCTGGGACAATGAATTCACGGTGTTCTTATTTCAATTTCCAGAAGTGTATAATGTGATATCAGATCGTTTCGGTACGTCTAGCTACATACATACCTTGTTTTGAAACAAAACTTCTCCATTTGTAGTACGAAATTTATTACAAAGCCGATTTCTCAATTCCATAGCATTGTTGTAGGTCGTTATTGTCGTTTTGGCTTTTGCTGTGAGTTTTCAGTAGGGTCGTCTACGTTACGCTGCGTAGATGACTTGAAATATGCACCGTCATCAAGTTATAGAACGAACAGACAGCTTGAACCATCACTTAGATTTTGTTCAAGTCACAGTTTACTGAAGTGTTCAACACTTCGATTTTCGACACTAACTTACCAAAACAACATTCTAGAGACCTCCTTCCCTTAGGTTATTCGTAATTGAATATGCATATTTAATTAGTTGTCTACGAGGATATGGTCTCTGATATTTTGTGATGGGAAAAATCTCCATTAGCACCAGTAATAAGGAAACACGTGCAGTCCTCTTCCGGTAAAAGTTTAGGTTCTGGAAGCGGGAACGTGGCCTCCTAAGAGCGATGTAGCGAAAGAGCTTCCATTTCACACTCATCCATCACTGTTGTGGCTATACTCCCGGACGTTAATTGAAAGAATAATCCGTGTGCATCTAAAGCAGCTAACACGATTATGGGCTATAACGAAAGGAATGAAGATTAGAGTTAGGCATCCCGTCAATATCGAGGTCATTGGAGACAGAGCACAAGCTCAACATGGTTTCAAGGATGGGGAGGGAAATTGGCTGTCCCTTTTAAAGAACAATCCTTATATTTGTGTGGAGCGATTTCAGAAAATCACGGAAAACCTAAATCAGGGTGGCCAGAGGCGGATTTGAAGCGGCACCCTCCCGAATGGGAGTCCAGTGTGCTGACCACTGCACCACCTCACTCAGCAATGGATTGTAATTATAAAAAAAGTTTGTAAGGGACACCCTTATTTTCAGATAAAAGCGCATTTTACTTTATTTCAGTTTTGCTATTTCACATACGTGAAGTACGTGCAGTACGTACGGAGTAAAAGGAGCGAGCGGTAGGTTCCAGTGCTGGTTAGCAGAAGCGGTTGGCCATCTTGCGGTTTCAGAACCAGTGAAGTGAGGTGCTGATGCAGAAATCGCTCGTGACGTCAGAAAAGAGATACGTAGGAATGGTACATTTATTCTGGTGCGAATAAAGTAACTGTTATTGGTAAATATTTGCTAACGAAAGTTGACTTTCGCCACTCAGACATTGGGAGGAGTCTATGGGTCAGAAACACTACTTACAGAAATACTACTTACTTCTTTGATATTGGTAAATTATTTATATTGTAATTTTAGAATGCCAGCAAACGTAGATATTGATAAATGAATGAATAACTTTGGCATAACACGTACATAGTGCAAATAAAATTATTAATGAACATTCATCTTCAGAAAAAATACAGACCTTGAGAGATGGGCCGTTCCTATTCACAGGACATGTACCTTTGTATGTCTGCAGAAATGATTAGCATTTGAACCATGTTGGCCCGCTGGTACAAGGTCAACACCGATACCGCGGCGCAACACCACCTACCGATAAAATGTGCTTGCGTCTCCCGTTCTCGCTATGAACAGAAGGTGATGCATCAGTGTGACTTGAGCAGACTTGCAGGATGTCTCGCAGACGTATGCGCGAACCGTACCGTCAAGTCAATGAGTTTGAAAGAGAGCTCATTATCGGCTTGAGAGAATGTGATGCATCCATCTGGGAAATTGCTGCTCGTGTGGGACGAAGTCTTTCGGCAGTGCAACGGGTGTGTGCAGAATGATTCACGGAAGGCCGTGAAACACGACAGGATGGGTCAGGTCGCACCATCCATACCACCCCCGAGAAGATCGACAAACCCATCCGAATGGCACTGCAGGACACATCTGCGTTCTCCTCGCATATGGTGCAACGGCGGAACAGGGCGTCGCCGTTTATTACGTCATGGGTTACGTGCAGGTCGTCCATTTCTCTGTATATCTTCGACGAATGTGCAGAAACGTGCTAGACGTACGGAACGATGTCACCCAGGGCAGGAATGACGTCAGATAGTGTTTTTGGACGGATCCAGGTTCTGCTTATTTGAAAATCGTAGCTGTAACGTGGTTCGCCACAGACAGGGGGAGTGGCATCACAGTGATTGCATTCGCACAAGACATACAGTGCCGACTCAACACGTTATGGTGTGGGGTGCTATTGGGTAAAACCACGTATCATAGTTGGTGCGTGTTCTGGGCACTGTGACCAGTCTGATCTACTTGAATGACATCCTGCTATCCGGATCCATACTGTTCTGCAGCATACCCCCGACATTCGGCAAGACAATGCACAACTGCATTTTGCTGCACAAACAGATGAGTTCTTGGTGTCACAGGATTTCAGTATTTTCCTTTGGCCTTCCAGATCACCAGATTTGTCAGCAATCGAAAATATGTGGGATATGGTCGAACGATGGGTGCAGCACTGTGACCCAATGCCAACCACCACAGATGAACTATGGAAACAGATGAATGCAGCATTGATGACTCTACCACAGGACACCATTCGCACCTTATACACGTTGATGCTATCTCACATGGAACAAGTTATGAGGGACCATGAGTAGAGGGACAACCTATGTGCCACCCCACTTTCCATTGTTGCCAAATTCATGCAAGATGGCGACGATGACGTCATCCAAGATGGCGGCATGTAGACTTGGCAATATCGCATCACGTCATCCAAGATGGCGGCGTTTGGCGGGAGAATAGGTCAATTGTGCTACGTCCACTAACTAAACCTCAAGAAAAAATGGCGGCAATTTTGAATTTTGGCAGAAAAATAGGCCAATTGTGCTGCGTCCACTAACCTAAGCCTCCAGAAGAAAAAAAAATGGTGGGAAGTTTGAATTTCAACAGGATAATGCATGCAAAGACCGTACTCGCCTTTATTATTATTATTGACTATCATTCAAATGGTTCAAATGGCTCTGAGCACTATGGGACTCAACTGCTGTGGTCATAAGTCCCCTAGAACTTAGAACTACTTAAACCTAACTAACCTAAGGACAGCACACAACACCCAGCCATCACGAGGCAGAGAAAATCCCTGACCCCGCCGGGAATCGAACCCGGGAACCCGGGCGTGGGAAGCGAGAACGCTACGGCACGACCACGAGATGCGGGCTATTGACTATCATTCATTAACATTCATTATCATTCATTGTCCTTTATTATCATTCATTATCATTTATTACTATTCATTATCATTTATTATTATTATTATTATTATCATTTATTTTTATAGGCCTACATCCACTAGAAAATTGCGCCAAATTCAAATTCCAACACGATAATGTCTCGAAAACTGTACTTCCATCTATTATTATCATTTATTATTTATTGAAGATGTCCGATTTTCTCTGCGAGAAAGCCATTTTCCTTACATCCGTAACAAAATTCTATCACAAGTTCAAATCCCAGCACCATAATCAATCACACGTACTAACTTTCTTCCTCACTTATCTTTTTTCACTGGTAGCCTATCATAATTGCGTCAAATAATAAACTGCTCTTATAGTAACATAAGTCACGTCCTTTGATTTTGCAGGGGGGAAGGGACTGAAGACTTAATTTCAAGCAGTGCGATCATCACTTGGTCTCCAACACAGTCAGCACACACATCTTTCATTTCACAGTGCAGTCACCACGACGTCCGCGCTCCAACTGAATTAGTTCAAATCCTCGCCACCCCCTGGCCAGCGCGCGGTGACACTGCCGACGTCTGTCACGTGAGTTGGCCGACCACCCGCGGTGGACTGGCGGTACGCTGGGGGCGAGCCCAGCGATCGCTCACACGTCGTAAACATGTTTTCGTTGCACAGGCTGGAAATTGCCGTGTTTGACGTCACAGCGGTCCCTTGTCCGCTCACCACGTGTATTCGTCGCCTCCGCACTTTTCCCGTAAAATTGTTTGCCTCGGAGCTGAATCACACATCGGTCGGCCGCTTCCCTGGAAGGAGGAACGAGTGTACTTTATTTATTTGTGACATATCTTTTTGAAACTTTTGTTTCTCATAGGTTTCGATATGTCAGGCTGACATAAGGCAGTTTCTGAACTCCAGTAGTGCACTACACGTGGCAACACAACCACACCCGCCAAGATATTCATTCCAATCCAGACTTCTAACTCCTCTACAGATAAAATTTGTCCAGTTATTTGTTCACTCACTCACAGTCTGAAGAGATTGCAGTTTTTGCGTAAAAACCACTCAGACTGCGCTGTGCTGCTCTTTATCCTCTACCATCAAACAGCGAAGGCACCAATGCGATCCCCCTCCAGCGCGGACAAACGGAATTCACAATACTCCCCCGAATAACTCAGAGTGCGACCATCCAGAACAGCTCGCCATGTCCGACACCTCACGCTGCAAATTCCTATATGAACAAGATCATATTAAATATACACACGCTGTAGAGACCCCTTTATAGTTTGATCACCCATACTCTAAGCGAATGAAAAGCTGCCTCTCGCCCTTGTTCAAACAGTTTTTTCTAACACGCTTTTGCACACTGCCGAGCATTTCGTCTTTCTGCCGCGACTTCGAAGTCAGTATCTGATTCTAAACAGACATTAACACGGACTGATGCACAGCCTCTCACAGGAAACTATACCTTGCACCTTCTAAATCATAGTCTTACAGTCGATAGCATAACGTTGTAGCGACTTCCCTCGAAAGTGATTGACCACCTCTACATTTAAACTCATATGTCGCAGTGACCGAATAGTTTATAACTGTGCGTTCCATTTCTAGTGATTGGTCATTTTTGCACACAAGTACTGGATCACCGTTTTCGGTGCTAGCTACCCCAGAAGTTGCGGTCCATCAACCAAAATTTGTCCCCCAGCTCAAGCAAGCATTGTCAGTCAATCATTATGTGATACCCAATGAACAGATGCGATGGATAAGATACCTCCGATCTACTGTAATATTATCCATCATATCTGATATCGCGAAAAATTTTACAGTAAGTCCAACACTGGCCAATCATGTGACAGCTTGTTTTCTTAATTTCAGTATCATAGCTGAACCGTACTTCCTCTACTTTGCAAGTATCATTGCGAACATTCATAGATGACTGCTCAGCACATCCATTCACACTTAATTCTCGAACACATAAAGACGATCAAATTATACCAGACAACGCTATAAATATTTCTAAGACCTCGTGCATAGTACTCGATCAATCTCTATGCGTATGGCGGTCACAGAGCTATCTAGTCCTCTTACGTTCAAAGATCATCCTCACCTCGGCATTGACCAACCTACCCCGCAACATCGCTGCCCAATTATTCCTCAACCGAGCAGACGAATACAGCTACACTCCACCTCTCTTGACTGAATAGAGCTTTCCTAGTCCTAACCCCTGCACCACATTTCTCGAAATCTAACCAAGTCTTGGAGCTTAGCACACCATATCGATCTATAGTAACAGATCTCAAAGTGCCTTAATTTAATAGCATACAGGTAAGAAGAACAAGAACGGAGCGATATTTATACACAACGTAGTTCGATACATTTGTAAGTAAATCATCCAATCTATCATGTGTAAAGTATTGTTCTAGAGTCCATGATTGGTGCATCGAAGGTTCCGGTAGTTCCGGTAGGAGAGATAGAGAGAGAGAGAGAGAGAGAGAGAGAGAGAGAGAGAGAGAACATAAACACACACACTCACACACTCCTAAGACTATAACGTTCAGCACTTAAAAACGGGCAATAACCTTAGATCGCTTACTTTTCCGTCCTGTCAGACATATATCATTCTCCCCGGTAACCCTACGCTGAACTATTTCTACCCCAATCGTAAAAAAATGGTTCAAATGGCTCTGAGCACTATGGGACTTAACATTTACGGTCATCAGTCCCCTAGAACTTACAACTACTTAAACCTAACTAACCTAAGGACATCACACACATCCATGCCCGAGGCAGGATTCGAACCTGCGACCGTAGCAGTCGCGCGGCTCCGGACTGAGCGCCTAGAACCGTTAGACCACCGCGGCCGGCCCTAATCGTAAAACTTTTCCTTTCTATGATACGAGCCCAATATAGCCCTGCGGACACCTCTAGTGCCCAATGATCACACCAGATCACGTGTCAGAAATAGTACTATTACTCCATCAGGTCTATATAAAAATGATAGTTATTAGCAGCCGGTACATCCTACAAGCAAACAGATACACATGACAGCAGCGTCCAACATGTGAAAATTACAAGTCATCCACTCACCAACTCTCTAAACACCCGTCTGTCGGGTAAGTGTGTACACAATGTAATCTATAGATAGTGATATTCGACCGCTAGTGGCAACAGTTAAGAACGGAAAAAATAGGTACAAATCGAGCGCTGGTAGAATGTTAAGGCAATGGTACTAATATTTAATTCAAGGTGGATGTGGTAAATATGTACCAGGCTTTGAATATTGTCGTATGTGCTTGATATTCTGCATAAAAGTTTGACTCTTTAATTGCGTTTGGTATTTTTGGGTGTATGTAAAATTAATTTTACTGTTGAAAGTGCGAGAAAGATGAGTTGATTGGTGTTTACATAGAGGCTACGTTTGTAATTCGAAAAGAGGGGATGAGAATGGTAAATTGATTGATGGGCATGGTTTGTGGGGTGATATATGAGTGTCAAGATAGGGTTGAGGACGTATGTTGATTGTGGGACAGGTGTGACGTTATGTGCGGTGGGAGGTGTAGATTAGATCTTATTTTTTTAAAAAAATGTTGTAAAGTAAGAATAATATTGAGAAGGTTTTAGATGGCTGGTCACGCGACTAGGCGAGAGCAGGGATGTGTAGTTACGTTTAATTAAAGGGCCGTGTAATGTCGTGTGAGGAGCAATGCGCAGTGTGCTACAGGGTCATAGGAGGTAAAGACATGTGCTGCTATGATGTATCTAGCGTATGGAGGCTGTGCTTTGATAATTATGCTACGTTGATATAAAGTTGACTTTCTATCGCGTTCTGTGGTAGCAGCTCGGGGTTGTGACGGATTGCGGTCCTGGACGTGCTTTGACCGCTGACGAGCGCCTTGACCGCGCCAATTCACGCTTGCGGAATCCGAGCAGGGGCTGTGCGAGGTCTGAAATCAGACGGATGGGTGACTTCACGATCCTGTGGGCAGGGTGCGGAGTGGGGGGTACCTGCGCACGTCTGCTGAGTTATTTTGCGAGCGGATCTGCAGGCTCTGCTATGCGTTATTAGGATAGTTTACGAGCACTGAGCGTATTATTTAGTAGCAGTTTGCTATAGTGTGTAATGAAATTATGATTGGGTGCGTGTCTGTGGGCTGTGCAACATGGCCCAGGGCACATCTGGGTGGGTGTTTTGTGTTAGTGTGATAGATACACTGTATGGTTAAATAAGTTGTTCGAAAAAATAAATAGAGTGTTCTCAATGATTACACGCGCCTGCAGCGCAGATCAGAGTGATTGGTTTTCCCGTCACCATCTCGGTTGCATGCGAGTAGTGTAAGTAGGCTGTTTAGGTTTTTCTATTGGTAACGCCACGTAACGTTCTGTATGAAAAATGACTGGCTGTGCTGTGGGCAGTCTGTGGGTAGTTTGCATTGTTGTCTGCCATTGTAGTGTTGGGCAGCGGCAGCTGGATGTGAACAGCGCGTAGCGTTGCGCAGTTGGAGGTGAGCCGCCAGCAGTGGTGGATGTGGGGAGAGAAATGGCGGAGACTTGAAATTTGTAAGACTGGATGGCATATATATTATGATTATTAAGGTAAATACATTGTTTGTTCTCTATTAAAATCTTTCATTTGCTAACTATGCCTATCAGTAGTTAGTGCCTTCAGTAGTTTGAATCTTTTATTAGCTGGCAGTAGTGGCGCTCGCTGTATTGCAGTAGTTCGAGTAACGAAGATTTTTGGTGAGGTAAGTGGTTTGTGAAAGGTAGAGGTTAATGTTAGTCAGGACCATTCCTTTGTAGGGATTTCTGAAAGTCAGATTGCGTTGCGCTAAAAAATATTGTGTGTCAGTTTAAGCACACTCGTGTACAATTTTTCTAAGGGGATATTTCATATGTCGACCCTTAGCCGAGGATACCTCACTGGAATCTTCTGATTTTTTCTTGTAGTTTGTGTAATTAGTGTAGTTTTTGTTTATTGCTAGCTCGAATTGTAGAGGGAATCTCCTTTGTAGTTGCAGTCTTTCATTGTTGTACAGTGAAACAGTTGTGGCATGCATGTAGATTTGCACGAAGTATTTCGCAGCTGCGCTTGCAATTAACTAGATATTATTTTCAGTGCTATGTTAATGTGTTCCCCTATTTTTGCTCTTCAAATTGTGTTTTTCTGTGTTGTCGTGTGAAATATTGTGACAATAATGGCGTGTGAAAAACGTAACACTAGGCTCCAAAGTAAACTGAGAAATGACAGTGAAGACGAAAGCAGTGTGTTAACGCCACCATGTAATGAATTAACTAATATTCAAAGTAGTAATTTGGTAACTGTGCATAGGGAAATGGAGCGGGCGTCAAATAATGGTGTAGACAGTGAAACAGGTAGTAAACAGGGAAGCATTATCGATCGATCGGTCGGCAACAGCTCGCCTCAGGAATTGGGAATGACAGAACACAATATTGCAAATACTGTAGACTCAGGTTTTGGGTTCTCACCGTTTTCTCAAATGAGTCAAGACACATTTTCCGCTTGTCAAAATGTGAATGTTGCCGGTGCAAATTCACTGCCGAAAAGCACTGAGGAACATGTTTCAGAGACCAGTGCATTGTTATTACAGTTAATGCAACAAATGGGACAAAAGCTTCAAAAGTTAGACACAATGGAACAAAATCAGAGACAAACACAGCAACAGTTAGACAAAATGGAACAAAATCTTCGAAAGTTAGACACAATGGACAAAAGTTTCAAAAGTTAGACTCAGTGGAACATAAGCTTGAACAAACACGTGAAGATTTAACTACTGAGTTACATAACATTGAATCGAAATGTCAAAAAGTCTGTAATGATGTAAAAACACAAATTTGTGAGCATTTTCAACCTATTTTTTCGCGGCATGAAAATGCATTACAGAATCACGAAGCAGCCATAAAAGAACTCCAAACTATTGTTCATGAAAATCACGACACCTTGCAAGCTAAAATTGACTCAGTTGCATCTGCCGATTCGGTTACGCAACTTGCAAAAACTCAAGAAAACTTAAAGGACACAGTAGATACGATTTCAACACAAATGGACACTCTGAAACTTGGTTCAGAAAAACACACTGAGGAAATAAGTACACTATCGGAGAAAGTAGCCGAACTTTCGGATCAGTTCACTAACTTATCTGCAAAGGTAGATGATGATCTGAATGACACAAGACCTGTAGCCATCACTGACACAGAAGAGTGCGAACAAATTAGGAAATTCAAACAAAATCAGAATCAAATTAATACGCAACACCAAAGAGAAATCCGGGAAGTACAAGATCAGCTGACACAGGTAATACAAGAATTATGTATTGCAGAGGCCACTCGCACTCCAATACAGGAAGAGGGACATAGAAATACGGAACAGCCACAAAATAATAACTCAGGGCACTTCGGAAATTATGAAAGAAATTGGCAAGGTATACCGAATTTTGAGATGGAACCGCCGACACGACGTAAAAATGACCGATATGCTACTCGCCGACACGATGATTTTGACTATATGCTGTTCATTAGTACACGTAAATTCAAAACGTTTAAGAATTCTGCCAACGACATTCATCCACAAGCGTGGCTCCATCAATTCTCTCATTGTTTTCCTCCCAACTGGTCATTGGAGCACAGGTTAGAATTTATGTGTGGCTACTTGGAGAATGAACCAGCTGTAAGAATGCGATCGGTCATTCACGATTGCCACAGTGAAGGAGAATTTTACCATGCCTTCCTCTCAGCATATTGGTCTCAAGCTACACAAGACCGAGTAAAACATAGCATCATAATGATGAAACATTTCGAACAATCTGAATTTTCCAGTCTTGTGAAATATTTTGAAGACATGTTGCACAAGAATCAGTACCTGTCAAACCCATACAGCCCCTCAGAACTCATCCGCATTTGCTTAATCAAATTACCTGAACATTTACGACATATTATTTTGGCAGGACGTTGCAAAGACGACATTGAAGCTTTTCAGGGACTCTTACAAGAATTAGAAATTGATACTGACAATCGCGGAACGCGAAAACAGGAACACAACATTTACAGGTCATATCCGTCGCAATTCCGCGATGAAAGAAATAATAACTGGACACGACAAGGCTATTCTCACAACACAAATCGTGACCAAAACAGTCACCACCCATATGACAACCGTTGGCAGAGTAGTAATAATTACAGGGAAAGATCACCTCTCCGCAGTAGTGACTGTCACAGAGACAATCAGAGAAACAGACAATATGGGAACCAAAATAATTATTATCAAGGGAGACAGAATAACTGTAGACGCTACGGTCCAGTGGGCAGTTACGATTCAGGGAGAAATTCTCCACCACGTGACTGACAAGAAAGAAACGATGGGATCTACCGACATGACGACAGACAATATGATCGTAACAACAGACCTGAACTGCAAACATGACAGGGCCCTGTCGGCAAGTTGAATTTGTAGAAGTTAGGTCTCCTAATCCCAATAACGACCCACGCCAACAAAGAGATAGCTGACAACGACTCGCACCGCAGGCAGCCACGTGCGCCAGCTGGCTCAGAGAAAAATAACATAGATGCTAACCTTGAGAAAATTTTGAGCATTCTTTACCGATGTACCATATACCACATAATTCCTTTGAAGCTGGAGCTCTGCATAGTAGGAAGAGTAAAGGATTGCACCACATTTCACATGTAAAATCGTTTGTTGAGAGATAATCTGCTTTTTAACTTAGTCTTTGCTATAAAATTTTTCACTTTACATTATTAGTATGCTTTGTCAGACTTAGAAACTGTTACCATGCAACAATGTTTGAAGTTAAATATCCAGTCAAGAACCAAGAGAACTTATTTAAACAGAAATTACGAATGCATTGTTATTGCGAACAGACGACACAGTGTTATTGTGTGGGTGCATTCTTGCTTGTTAGTTGCACGATTACGTAACGACTATAAGGCTCACATACTTAGAACATTTACCAGTACTGCTAATGAGATTTTAATGCAACATTTTGGTTTACTTGAAAATACATTCTGAATTAAAGTACTTTCTGAGAGATACCAGTTGACACAGTGGTTAGTTTATGTGACAGCTACATGATTATATCATGACGTTACTAATGAGTGACAATTTACAATGTTGCTTTTGCGGTGTATCTGTTTTATATCTGCACAGTGTTTCTGAATTATTCTGGAAAGTAAAACATGTTTTAGTAGTAACTTTTGTGGTATAGCTACAATGAGACAGCCTTTTCCGTAGCACAACAATACGTTACAGCACAGTAATTTCTTCATCACAACAATAAGTGTAATAACTAAGATATCTATACGCAAAGCATTTCACTTTTGTTTATCATGAGGTAAGTACATTGGCTTTTGCAGAACTTAGCTTTCGGAGGAAAATAACTACGACACTTCCACAGAGATTATCTTACAACAAGATGCACATTTAGCGCTACAGGACAAGCATTTCAGTGATTAATTTTGTACTTAAAACATTTATTTTTAAAGATTTTTGAATTACAATTCCGTGATACATTTCATTCCATTGCTGAAATCTGTAACACCTGAGGGTATAATTTCATTAATCCTCAGGGGGGTACACGCTTACTTTGTGTATCATGTGTTTGGCAAGCACAAGGAGCCCTAGCTAATATGGTATTTGCTTATACAACTTTACACATCGGTACCATATTTCTCTAACACATAAATTACACAGCTAGCTGATCATTTAACTGAGAGAGAGAAACATTTTTTTACTACATCAGTGACACATGTTTACGCAATTACCCAGTTGGATAACTTCACACTTACGAAATTGTATTTTGTCTGTATTGTGTGAACTCTTCATATTTTTTCAGAACCATTGTGATATTATGAGAGCTTTGAATGATATATTTGGTATGGGATCACGATTTTTAAAGTACATTTAACGCAGATGACACTTTTGACATGAGCAGAGAATTTTTTTTGGTTTTGAATTATTGCAGAAAGCTACAAAGATTTTGAGAGTTGACTGAGGTGTTATGATGTTATTATTACGATGACTATGTGTATTATGCTGTTGTGGTATGTTTATGATCAATAAGCTGATGTTATATGAGGAATTTGATTATGCTATGTATTTATTATGATGAAATATTGAAGAAGTGTCAATGAATATGTATATGTGTAATAAGGTAAGGAATAATGAGTAGTTGGTTAGGGACTCTGACTTGTGATAAAGGATGTTGGAAACCAAGAATCGTACTTTAAGAGTTATGAAATGTGTGTGTATATGCGTGAATGTATCACAATGCCGGCGAAAATTTTTTGGACACTGTTATATTCATAAGATTTTGTTTCTACACATTTGCAACGCAAATTCTTGACCTGTGAAATATTTTTATATGAGACTGTCACTGTAGTGGAAACTGCTGTGATAAATATTTCCATAAGAAAGTTAAGTGACCACCTGCACGTAACGCGTCGTGGGCACCCAGCTGCATCAGACGCCTGGAGAAAAAGCCATTAGTGTGTGCGTTTTCAGAGGCACAGGTAGAAAATAAGGGGAGGCCATTAACCTTGCTATTGACATTCCTTTATAGAAAGCACCGCAAATATGACATGCTCATTACTTGGAAACATTCTTACATCTGCACACCTGATTATGACAAGTATCTTTCTACGAGAATTGAGAGATTTTTTTACTACCTTATGAAATGCCATATGGCTAATGAATGATGTTTCATGCCTTCCTTTGTACATATTTGTTCATTTTCTTTAATACCTAGTTCCTAGCTGCACTGCAGCATTGGTTAAAAAAAATTTTATAGATGTACTAATATAAATATTTTATGCCTACAGATCCAGAAAAAAAGAATAACTTTGATGTACTTAAAAAAAAAAGAAGAAGCACAAACACATTTCCCTTCACAGGAATTGCATACAGAGTTTTCTTTTCAAGTACTTGGTAATTTCTTTTGTAGAATAATTTGTGGTGCACCACTTTAGTTACATAGATATTAAGATGTGAATAGACATTTCCCTTTTCTGCATTGTTGTTTTTACTGTAATATTTTTTCTGCTTGAGCTTTGTCATGTTTAGGTATAAGTTACTGCTGTTTGCCAGGCATAGTGTTACTGAATTTGACTTTGTGTTGCTCTTCTAAGCCAGTTTACTACTGATTTATTTTTCTTGTTTGCTGCACATTGCCTTATATTAGTTGTAATATTGCAATTGCTTTGCTAATTTCTATAATGCTGCTTGCTTCACAAATCTGCATTTTTTTCATTGCTGTTTGCGTTAATTGTTTTGTGCTGCTGTTGCCTCATCCCTTAGTTTAGCATCTGAGCTCAGTAGATTTAAGTTAGCTTAAGAGTGGGTAGACTATATAAGAAACTGACTATGGAGAATAGGTAAAGAATGCATTGCGAAGTTATATGAAAAAGATTTGGGCCAAAATGAGTATTGTACAATCAGAAATAATTATTTTGACAGAAATATGAATAGAATACAGGAAGGAGGTATAGATAGGACTTTTTGGGAATAATGATGAAGGAAGGGAGATCTCCAAGAAGCAAAGAAAGTTTTGTTTGCAAAATACTGCAATAAAACAAAACCTGTCCTTTCCTTGTGTTATCCCACTACATGTTTATGTACCCTTGTTTATTTGTCTTTTTCCTGTCTTTATGTGTTTAGCTGATGAGAGCTATGTTGTAGAATTTTTCTAATACTATGTTATTTACCTTGTAAATATGCTTAGACATTATTTATTCGATTTTGCTTTAATGCTCATGTGTGAAGTTGATGTTTCGCAAGTTATTCTGATCTTTTATGTATGTACTCATGTCATAATTCCTGTAACACTGATGTATATGTTATTTCTATTCTTTTGTGAAGCCTGTATTACTACAAATGTTATCTGTATTGTTATGTTTTTAATGATGTATTTTGTACCTTTGTAATTGTATTCTCATGTTATAATATTTTAATTGACACCAGTTCATCAAATTAAGTAACTTGTAAGCATTCATTTCACTGCACACATTTCTGTTGGTCATAGTAATGCACAATATGTGAGAAGTTGGGACTGTTAGTGTTTGCACATGTGTTACTAATTCAGCAAGGGACTGGATAACAGCATTGCTGGTTCTAAGGAAAATTCCAAAAACTTTGTGGGTGCACAAGTGGTGGTTTATGGACTTGCTATCTTCTCTGCAAGACTCTTCGATGGTGATTGTGCACCTGCACAGTCGCAGCAGATGGCTGCTGGCCATCTCTACAAGGACTATAGTGGGTCTACACCTTTGATGACCCACCAATACCATTATTTCTACAGTGGGTCTGCTCTGTGATGACCTACCTACCAATATTCTTGAACTTGGACTGACTCTGCTGTGGGTTTGCTCTGTTGTGGCCCATTACCTGTCTGCATGTCAAGAGTCAGCACTGTCTTTCCGTTGGAAGGACAACACTACTTCTTCAAGACTGCATGGAAATCCACTACTTCCGTGTGCATTGTCTTTTACTGCTCAGACTTAGAGAAAAGAAACGGCAGTTTTACTGTGATGAATGATCAGGACTGTCTTTATGGACTGTGAGAAAATTTTGGCTTTTGACCAACATTGTATTAATAAGTGTGTGCATTTGATATCTTTCTTACTGTAATTATGAAAAATTTTTTCAAATCTGTATTGGCCAGTGCCCAAAACCATTTGTAAAATTTTTTGTGGGGAGCAAGGGGGCTATGTAAGTAGGCTGTTTAGGTTTTTTTATTGGTAACGCCACGTAGCGTTCTGTATGAAAAATGACTGGCTGTGCTGTGGGCAGTCTGTGGGTAGTTTGCATTGTTGTCTGCCATTGTAGTGTTGGGCAGCGGCAGCTGGATATGAACAGCGCATAGCGTTGCGCAGTTGGAGGTGAGCCGCCAGCAGTGGCGGATGTGGGGAGAGAAATGGCGGAGACTTGAAATTTGTAAGACTGGATGGCATATATATTATGATTATTAAGGTAAATACATTGTTTGTTCTCTATTAAAATCTTTCATTTGCTAACTGTGCCTATCAGTAGTTAGTGCCTTCAGTAGTTTGAATCTTTTATTTAGCTGGCAGTAGTGGCGCTCGCTTTATTGCAGTAGTTCGAGTAACGAAGATTTTTGGTGAGGTAAGTGATTTGTGAAAGGTAGAGGTTAATGTTAGTCAGGGCCATTCCTTTGTAGGGATTTCTGAAAGTCAGATTGCGTTGCGCTAAAAAATATTGTGTGTCAGTTTAAGCACAGTCGTGCACAATTTTTCAAAGGGGGCGTTTCAGTAGTAAATGTTTTCCCGGCTAATTTAATCGTGTGTGTCAACGAGCCATGAGCTGTTCTGACAATAGACGTGAAGGCAGGTCCAGACCTGAGACACCAGAAGGAAAATGCAGCTTTCACATGTGTCGGCTGTCACGAGCGCTCGGAAGCTGAACTTGGCTGGAGACTCTGGAACCCCCTTCCCCGCCGACTGCACGCGCGAGCGAACCTGCCTTGGAGCGTAATCTAAGGCGCATAGGCGATATCAATTTCTCCAGGTGTGAATGCGACTGTGTTGAGGTCATCTTTGGGGGATGGCGAGCAGAGACTTTTGGTCGGTTTGGCAGCTGAGAGTGTTTGGGCGCGTCTGTTGCACTATTTTGCGAGCATGTCTGGGCACTGTGCGGTGCTTTATTTGGGGAGTTTAAGAGTACAGAGCTCGTCTACTGATATTGTGTACTGCATTATTTAAGAGTTGTTTGCTATTGTGTGGTGAAATTAGGAGTTGTTTACATGTTTCTGGCCTGTGTCAGATGACCACAGTCGGACCAGTGCGAGTGTTTTGTAACAAATATACTCCACGACTAAATAAATGGGCTCCAAATAAATAGAGTGCAACCCTTCCTTACTTCCCCAAGCAGCACAGCGTAGTGTGAGCGGTTTTTGCGCAAAAACTGCAATCTCGTCAGACTGCGAGTGAGTGAACAAATAAATGGACAAATTTTATCTGTAGAGGAGTTAGAGGTCTGGATTGGAATGAATATCTTGGTGGGTGTGGTTGTGTTGCCACGTGTAGTGCACTACTGGAGTTCAGAAACTGCCTTATGTCAGCCTGACATATCGAAACCTATGAGAAACAAAAGTTTCAAAAAGATATGTCGGAAATAAATAAGGTACACTCGTTCCTCCTTCCAGGGAAATGGCCGACCGATGTGTGATTCAGCTCCGAGGCAAACAATTTTGGCGGGAAACGTGCGGAGGCGACGAATACACATGGTGAGCGGACAAGGGGCCACTGTGACGTCAAACTCGGCAAGCTCCAGCGTGTCCAGCGAAAACATGTTTATGACGTGTGAGCGATCGCTGGGCTCGCCCCCCCACCCACCCCAGCGTATCGACAGTCCACCGCGAGTGGCCGGCCACCTCACGTGACAGACGTCGGCAGTGTCTCCGCGCGCTGGCCAGGGGGTGGCGAGGATTTGAACTAATTCAGTTGGAGCGTGGACGTCGTGGTGACTGCACTGCGATGTGAAAGATGTGTGTGCTGACTGTGTTGTAGAGCAAGTGATGACCGCACTGCTTGAAATTAAGTCTTCAGTCCCTCCCCCCCTGCAAAATCAAAGGACGTGACTTACGTTACTATAAGAGCAGTTTATTATTTGACGCGATTATGATAGGCTACCAGTGAAAAAAGATAAGTGAGGAAGAAAGTTCGTACGTGTGATCAATTATGGCGCTGGGATTTGAACTTGTGATTGATTTTTGTTACGGGTGAAAGGAAAATGGCTTTCTCGCAGAGAAAATCGGACATCTTCAATAAATAATAAATGATAATAATAGATAGAATTACAGTTTTCGAGACATTATCGTGCTGGAATTTGAATTTGGCGCAATTTTCTAGTGGATGTAGGCCTATAAAAATAAATAATAATAATAATAATAATAATAAATGATAATGAATAGTAATAAATGATAATGAATGATAATGAATGTTAATAAATAATAATGAATACTAATAAACAAAGTAGGGTTTTGCAGCCATTCTCATGTTGGAGTTTGAATTTGGAGGGAATTTTCTAGTGAAGGCAGGTCAATAATAATAAATAATCATAAATGATAATAAATGATAATGAATGATAATGCATGATAATGAATGATAATACATGATAATGAATGATAAGAAATGACAATGAATGATAATGAATGTTAAAGAATGGTAATCAATAATAATAATAAAGACGAATACGGTCTTTGCATGCATTATCCTGTTGGAATTCAAACTTCCCGCCATTTTTTTCTTCTGGAGGCTTAGGTTAGTGGGCGTAGCGCAATTGGCCTATTTTCCCTCCAAAATTCAAAATGGCCGCCATTTTATATTGAGGTTAGGTTAGTGGACGTAGCACAATTGTCCTATTCTCCCGCCAAAAGCCGCCATCTTGGATGACGTGATGCGATGTTGCCAAGTGTACATGCCGCCATCTTGGATGACGTCATCGCCGCCATCTTGAATAAATTTGGCAACAATGAAAAGTGGGGTGACACATAGGTTGTCCCTCTACTACGATGGTGGACCCTATTCCCACCAGGCAACAGGACACATGCTGAACCAAGGTGAATGCAATTCTAATCATTTCTGCAGAACATACTAATGTTCAGAGGCTGTAAACACGAACGTCCTATCTCTAGTCATTCAAGGTGTTCTGTTTTTTTTTTTCTGAACATGAGTATATTATCTTTTTGTAGAAGTATGATAGTCTTTATTAGACATTTCTACTGCCAACAAACCCCATTCGAGAATGAATTGGTCATTACATTACTTCCAGTCTCATGAAATGTCCACGACCAGAAAATCAGATAAATTAGAGCACATGGGTAAGTTTATCTAAGTCGTTCATCCCACACACGATTCGCGAATGGAATAGAGGGGGAAAATGTGATTGGTGCCAGAGGTACCCTCCACCACACATACTAGGGTGGCTTGCGTAGATTATAGTTGGTGGACTGGTTTGTCCTAAAAACATGCTTAGTTTGTCGATATAACCTGGCATCTGCAATCTTCATGTCCGAGTGGGTCATATATCTTTTTCTTCTGAGGATTTCCCACTGTGTATTATCGTTGCGGGCCTACTGACGAACAAGAAATATGGACCAGGTCCATCCTGCCAGTCTAAATGCAGTGCGGGGTCCTCACAGACGCATCATTGTCTAAGGAGTCGCTCGCTATCTTTTCTGCCTTCAGGCCTGCCATTATACAGACACACTACAGTTTCAAAAGAAAACTGTTCGGTCTCGTACCTGTCTTAACTTTGTGTAGTATCCTTACAGCAGTTGGTGCTGACGAAGCTGACGATGGTAACTGGCAAAAGCTTGAGGTTTTATCCAGAGTTGACGAGGCAAGAAACCCGAGAACGTTTGATACAATATGTGAGATATGCGTGCAAATGGATAAAACATCTAAAGCGTCATCTCTTGCCCAGGGTGTTATACAGACATTCTATATAAATATGAATTTGGCCTTGTAAGGCAGCTAATATTAGTTGCGGATCGTAACAAATTAATTAGAAATGCTGCTGTCACGTAACTAGAATGCATGAATTAATAAAAGTGAAAGTTTGGGATCTATTGTAGAAAGACAAAACACATGTTTACTTTTTCATTCTACATATAATTTATCAACTGTTCTTTCAGGGGTCAAGTGACACACAACAATCATGTTACTCAATTACTTTCAACACTCAATGACAAAATATTTAACTCTTGGACGTATTGAATTGGCAATTATGAAATCGTTACATCTACAAATGAAAATGCTATCACAGGCAAGAATGATAAAACATATTCATCAAGTAAATTTACTTATATGATATCGTAGCTGGTCAATGCACTAAGTTGGTGGAGAGTAAATTTACGTTTTAAACCAATGAAAATACTCTCATGTATTTAATGTGAGGGTAGGTCAGTATCCTAGCTTTTGATATTCAATGGTCAAAGCATACGAAGGTTCGAGTGAGCAAAATCTCGACTCAACATTTACTGTGGCCTAATGCGCGATGGTACATTACCAATCGGGATCTATAACGGCGTTGTCTCCGTGCTGGATCTGAAACGCTAATTCGCTACTCTGACCTTGATTGAATTCACTCAGTCTCAACTTTCCTGCGTTCCGCAGAACGTTAATATTTTCCTAGTCAAAATAATGGCTATTGCACACTCCCTAAGGGTTGGAACAATGTGCACAACTTCATTGCCCACAAAAAATCCTTCAGGAATAATTAACTACGTCTTTGCTATCTGTCGCCACCATACGTGAAGCATATCGTCCACTCTTCGTAGATGCAAAGCTCTCGATGCCCTCGCTATTTTCCGCACACTTGTGTGGTCCACCACGAGATGAGACAGATCTAGAAATATTTAGTTCTTAAAATGCTTTTATATAATGGAGATCTCCCCACCATGTCGCGTTTGCGTCGCCCAGTATGGCTTCAGCCAACCGCAGCCGTCTCGTTAAGAGGTGAATTTTGTATTTGTCTTGCCGGGTCGCCGCTAGCCCTGTTAAAGACGTGCAGCCACTTACCCTCGGTCCCGGCCGTATTTCCGTGGTACAGATATCCACAGGATATGTTTCCGAATCTATCATCTATAGCCAAGCACTGCTGACAAGCCCCCTTGGCGTGTGTTGTTGTGGCCTTATCCCTTTCTGTGTTTAAGCTCAGAATTCTCTTGTTAAGTGAGATTTTCCAGTGCCATTAACCACCTGCTCGGTTCATCTCCAAAATGCGTTTTACTTTAACTTATTTATGCATGCCCCTGTCATTATATTGGAAGATATTGTTTTGCTAGTTTTCGTTCCATGAGATTACTGCAATTGCTTTTTGTTGATAATATGCTTTTCTGGGGATCTCATACTGTGTCGTACTGTCGTTATAGACCGCGCTCATGTAAGGTCCGTAAAATCCGGACGCCTTACAAATAAACAAACATTTTTACAATTACAGTATTTACTGGCCATCAAACATTAGATCAACTTATTTCGCTGGATCCCTGTATCCATGAAAAATTAAAGTCCACAAGAAAATAGGACAAGTAGATGACACAGTTCCAGAAGTTCATTGTCTATCTCAGGTTGGCATCAGTGATAAATATCCCTCAAGACATAGGCCACAGTGGTATATATATCCACAGGATATGTTTCCGAATCTATCATCTATAGCCAAGCACTGCTGACAAGCCCCCATGGCAGTACAGCAAGCCGAGTTGACGAATTTGGCTGACTGGAGCACAGTGGAGCGATATCGTACTCAAGGAGCCAGCTATAGCGGCGGAGAGAGGACCATGATGTAGCGTGGCTGGCGTTAATCTGCTTTAGACGGCTACCCAAAGAGAACTGACTTCCACCCTTCACCCTGTTATATGGCCAATATCATAATTCCCTAGGTGGCCGAATGGCATGACCGATGGCGTAGTAACCGCCACTTGTGGCAGAACCGTTGAACCTTGCTCTCTGCCGTCGATGAGTCTTCGTCCATTGGTGGCAAAGATATGAGACGTCCAAGATCCCACTGCGAATATTATACTTCAGATGTAACTACCAAATGTGAGTGTACAAGTGGTGGTTATGGACTTGCTCTATTATCCGCAAGACTCTTCAATGGTGATTGTGCATCTGCACAGTCGCAACGGATGGCTGCTGGCCGTCTCTACAAGGACTACAGTGGGTCTACACCTTTGCTGACTCACCAGTAACATTATTTCTACAAGGACTGCAGTGGGTCTGCACCTCTGGTGGCCCACCAATACCATACTCTCTACCAGGACTACAGTGGGTCTGCTCTGTGATGACCGACCTACCAATCTTCTTCAAAACGTCGAATGACTCTGCCGTGGGTTTGCTCTGTTGTGGCCCATTACCTGTCTGCATGTCAGGAATCAGCACTGTCTTTCCGTTGGAAGGACAACACTACATCTTCAAGACTGCATGGAAATCCACTACTTCTGTGTGCAATTTCTTTTACTAATGAGACCTTAAAAACTGTAATTACTATTATGATGAATGATCAGGACTATCTTTATGGACTGTGAGAAAATTTTAGCTTTTGACCAACATTGTATTAATAAGTGTGTGCATTTGATATCTTTCTTACTGTAATTATGAAAAAATTTTTCAAATCTGTATTGGCCACTGCCCAAAAAAATTTGTAAAATTTTTTGTGGGGAACATGGGGGCTATGTAAGTAGGCTGTTTATGTTTTCTTATTGGCAACGTTACATAGCGCTCTGTATGAAAATCACTGGCTGTGCTGTGTGCAGTCCGTGGCCATCCCCCCCCCCCCCCCCCCCCCCCCCCCCGCTCCCCATCCTCCACTGCTCTGCAAAGTGCTGTTGCCTGCCAAGAATTTCAGAACATTTTTCCAAACAGGTACTGGAAGGGACCTTTCTTCCATTGAAACTTATCAGTCCTTAAGTCCGCGTAGTAGATCCCACACAACAACGCACCTCAACCCAGTCACAAATTTAGCTTGATATTGCGCGCGATCATACTTTAGTTAGTAAATGTAGGTGTGATATTGACTCAAATGCTTTTCCGAAGTGAAGAAATACTTCATCCAACTGACTGCCTTGAAGCCTTCAGGATGTCATGCGAGTAAAGTGTGAGTTGGTTTTCGCATGATCAATAGTTGGGGCATCCATGCTGATTAGCTTCGAGGGTGTCATTCTGTTCGAGATGTCTCATTACTAGAGACTGGATTATATGTATTTGCATGTTGCATACGCATTTGCATATTTGGCTCCTTTTCAGCGGTTGTTGCAAATTTTAACTAAAAACTAGTGACGATGCGTATTTTCGCTCCATGTCTGCAATACTTTAAAAATTTAGACGGGTGGTCTCTAGCTCGATCTAGTTTTGGTGTCTCACAGGTTGACCGCGACCTAGAACTGCGTGCAGTCTCTGCCTAGCGAGATCATTACAGAAGAGGAACAGGAACAAGCAGATAAGAATCAATGCTCCTGTGCCAGCGTCTCCGGTTAATCCCCTCCGCTGTCATACCGTACGCGTCGGCAACAACTAACCCTTATCTCACGAGGTGTGTGTGGTCTCTCAGACCGCACGAAAATTTTCAAACTCGCTCTCCAATGCCAGTTGTGGTGGAATGCTTCTATACTCCCCCTGTCCTCCTTAAATTGCTAAGCCTACAATGTTTCGTTGTCGGTTGCGTTATCGCCTTCTGTGTTTATTCTAAATGGTTCAAATGGCTCTGAGCACTATGGGACTTAACATCAGAGGTCGTCAGTCCCTTAGAACTACTTAAACCTAACTAACCTAAGAACATCACACACATCGATGCCCGAGGCAGGATTCGAACCTGCGACCGTAGAGGTCGCGCGGTTCCAGACTGAAGCGCCTAGAACGCTCGGCCACACTGGCTGACTCTGTGTTTATTGTTGACACGCGTTATTGATAGGTGTTGGAGTCTCCTAGAACGCACCTCGTGAACTACGCACCTGTTTTCTTCAGTACGGTACCGTATAGCTCAAAATGTGTTGGCACGAATGTGTCATTTTTAACTTTGTTTGATGAAAGTGTTAGTCGGTCTATGGAGGGAGGTGCCAGTGATACAGATCAAGAAATAAAGGAAAAAGACGAAGATTTTACATTAGCCAGTGATCACAGTTCTGCTATCGAACAAGAGGAACAGAGGAAGAACTTCAGGAAAGTTTGATGGGGATCTGTCTGTTTCTTATACTTATGGCATCTGTTAAAATCGAATGTGTTTTGAGTGGTGATAGAAGCCCGCATCTCGTGGTCGTGCGGTAGCGTTCTCGCTTCCTAGTTTAGTGCCTTTGTTTAGTGCAATAAAATAAACTAGAAGGATTTAAACAACACTTAAACAATGGTAAAAATAAATTTTATGTAGCATAAATTAAAAATTTCAAATGATTGTTGACTTAGATCCAGGTTTAAACAATGGGGTACTAGAGACTCCACTGCGTCGTATACGTTACAGAAAAGTCACCTCGCGAGTTAAAGGTTAAATGTTAAAGGTTAAATTAAACCACGCAAGCTTCCGGTCGCACGCTCCCTATATGATCAAAGCATGAAAAGCCATCCGAGTATTTTGTTTCAGTTAAGCTTTCTATTTACTTATACACAGTTGAACGTGTTTACGACGTGAAGTGTGTAACGTGTTGTCTGCCATGGGAAAAATGAAACGTCGTCTTATGGATAGCTGACCATCCTGGAACAGCAATATATTCTTCACAAACTTACAAACCCTACCCTCAAAAGCTTCCTGAGCAAATATTGCTTAAATCAAAGTACACCAGACGAATCAACATTGCGTTAAAATTACATACGGACAATTTACACAAATGCTCTAGAAGAAATACGCAATGAACTCAATGGCAGCATTATACGGATTGCAATTGACGAAGCTACACACACTTGCGGCCGTTACATAGCAAACTTAATTGTTGATGCTTTAAAAAAAGAGCGTTCTTCTTCTTCCTATTTAGCGGCCTGCAAAGAACTTGAAAAAGTAAATCATACTACGATCGCCAAATTTGTGAATGAGGGTATTAGAAAAATATTTCCAGAATCTTCTGCATGTGAAAGGGTGTTTGTGTTTATTTCAAATGCTGCTCCCTATATGATCAAAGCATGAAAAGCCATCCGAGTATTTTATCCCAGTTTGATTAATGTGACGTGCTTTGCCCACGGAATACATCGCCTTGCTGAAGTACGTTCTGTGGTGTCACCGCCAGACACCACACTTGCTAGGTGGTAGCTTAAATCGGCCGCGGTCCATTAGTACATGTCGGACCCGCGTGTCGCCACCGTCAGTACTTGCAGACCTAGCGCCACCACATGGCAGGTCTAGAGAGGCGGACTAGCACTCGCCCCAGTTGTACGGACGACATTGCTAGCGACTACACTGACGAAGCATCGCTCATTAGCCGAGCAGACAGTTAGAATAGCCTTCAGCTAAGTCCATAGCTACGACCTAGCAAGGCGCAGTTAACCATATCTGGAGAGAGTCTTACTTGTATTCACCATAAACGATGTATACCAAAAGGATGGATTAAAGTTAAGTATTCCCAAAGCAACGTACTCTTCTTATTAGCATTCATTGAGCATCCTGTTTCAGACTTCACGATATTCTGGGTGAGCTGATAGCGTGCCTATTCGGCCCTTCTAAATAACACTGTGTCGGCACTTCTGTCGACACATAACACGTTCCATGTTTGTGAATGTAAATAAACTGACTTCATCCAGAAAGAAAGTGTTTCTAAAGGTTCCTGCTCGCATCAAGACCTACAAAGAAAAACTACCAAATGTGCATTTACCTCCCGAACCAGGGGTAACTCGTTGAGGTACGTGGGCGGAAGCTGTGTTGTTTTATAATGAACATTTCGAAGCCGTTAGAGGGGTAGTAAACGACTTCGATAGTGCAGAAGCTTTGGTAGTTTGCCAGTGCAAGGAAGCTTTTAACGATTCCGGTATCGAAAAAGACATTGCTGTGATTAGCACTCTTTTTCCCACATACCTGCAAGTATCAAAAAGCTTGAAACTCATGGTTTGGCGTTGAATGAATCTATTCAGTTAATGAATAAAATTATTCTAGTGAACTCCTCATTGCCGGAGGTATTCCCAAGAAAACTTAAAGAAAAGTTGAAAACAGATGCCACTCACTCGCATCGCATCGCTTGTTACCGACAACAATAGCAAAGAAGGAACAATTCTTGAAACACGGTACGCATCTCCATTTTGAAAATATTTAGAGAATAATCCCAGAAAGGCCACCTTCCTAACCTCTATCATAAAGTATTCAGAAAATGACATGTTGGTTCTAAATGTACCGATTTTTCGAGAGGCCGGTGCTCTTCCTCGTAACTGATATGCACAGGTTCGACTTTGAGATATAATGCACGCAGTAACTACCATGTTTTTTTATTATTTGATCTTGCGTCTTTCGACACTTTTCATGCATTGTAAGCATTTTATGCATGTTTTAAGGTTTTTTATTATGCACATAACGGTCTCTACTCATTACATTTGAGCTCAGAATACGTTGTAAGACTCTACGATGTATGGATGTGAAAGATAATGACAGTAGTTTTGTGGATACTTCTGCTACCTTTCTTCCAGACGAGTGTGCTCTGCGCTCTTTTTCAACTACTGGGAACAGTTTTGTGCTGGAAGTATCTACAATAAATTATGGATAAACGAGGAACCAACTCAAACGCAGATTCCATACAGAATCGGTTAGAGATTCTCAAGGGAAATAGAGATGTGTCCAGTTTTAGCTATTTCACCTGTTTTTCCAAGTCGCGGGCACTAATACCTCTATCACTCAGTTCTGCAGTTTTTTTTTAAGTTCTTAATTTACTTGCAACATGCTCCATTATAATATTTGTAATAGCACATGTATGAATCGTGTGTCCGTCTCTGTGCATGTGTGGAATGTAGTGCCATATTTGTGTTGTATGATGATGAAGATGATGAGAGAAGGGAGACATTCGAATGGCTCTTAACATCTGAGGTCATCAGTCCCCTAGAACTTAGAACTATTTAAACCTAACTTAACCTAAGGACATCACATACATCCATGCCCGAGGCAGGATTCGAACCTGCGACCGTAGCGGTCGCGCGCTTCCAGACTGAAGCGCCTAGAACCGCTCGACCACCAGGGGCCGGCGAAGGGAGAGGGTGAAACTCGGTACCAGCACATAACCTACTCCTCGCGAACACCACCAAGCCTACCTTAATGTCCCATCCGACGGACAGATCACCACCGACAGCGTCACATAGCCTCACTTCATGAGAAGCGTCCTCACCGATGGCTGAATGATCAGCATGACGGATTGCCGTCCTAAGAGGCCCGGGTTCGATTCCCGGATGGGTCGGGGATTTTCTCCTCTCAGGGACCGGGTTTTGTGTTGTGTTCATTATCATTTCATCCCCATCCTGCGTGCAGGTCGCCCAATGTGGCGTCGAATGTACACTACTGGCCATTAAAATTGCTACACCACGAAGTGGGTGACGTGCTACAGACGCGAAATTTAATCGTAAGGAAGAAGATGCTGTGATATGTAAATGATTAGCTTTTCAGAGCATTCACACAAGGTTGGCGCCGGTGGCGACACCTACAACGTTCTGACATGAGGAAAGTTTGCAACCGATTTCTCATACACAAATAGCAGTTGACCGGCGTTGTCTGGTGAAACGTTATTGTGAAGCCTCGTGTAAGGAGGAGAAATGCGTACCATCACGTTTCCGGATTGTAGCCTATCACGATTGCAGTTTATCGTATCGCGACACTGCTCAATGCTCGCGTTGGTCGAGATCCAATGACTGTTAGCAGAATATGGAATCGGTGGGTTCAGGAGGGTGATACGGAACGCCGTGCTGGATCCCAACGGCCTCGTATCACTAGCAGGCATCTTATGCTCATGGCTGTAACGGATCATGCAGCCACGTCTCGATACCTGAGTCAACAGATGGGGACGTTTGCAAGATAACAACCATCTGCACGAACAGTTCGACGACGTTTGCAGCAGCAAACACTATCGGACCGGAGACCATGGCTGCGGTTACCCTTGACGCTGCATCACAGACAGGAGCTGTCCGCCGCTCGTGGTCTCGCGGTAGCGTTCTCGCTTCCCGAGCACGGGGTCCCGGGTTCGATTCCCGGCGGGGTCAGGGATTCTCACCTGCCTCGAGATGACTGGGTGTTTGTGTTGTCCTCATCATTTCATCATCATCCAGGAAAGTGGCGAAATTGGACTGAGCAAAGGTTGGGAAATTGTACGGGCGCTGATAACCACGCAGTTGAGCGCCCCACAAACCAAACATCATCATCATCACAGACAGGAGCGCCTGCGATGGTGTACTCGACGACGAACCTGGATGCACGAATGGCAAAACGTCATTTTTTCGGATGAATCCAGGTTCTGTTTACAGCATCATGATGGTCGCATCCGTGTTTGGCGACATCGTGGTCAACGCACATTGGATGCGTGTATTCGTCATCGCCATACCGGCGTATCACCCGGTGTGATGGTATGGGGTACCATTGGTTACACGTCTCGGTCACCTCTTGTTCGCATTGACGGCACTTTGAACAGTGGACGTTACATTTCAGATGTGTTACGACCCGTGGCTCTACCCTCCACTCGATCCCTGCGAAACCCTACTTTTCAGCAGGATAATGCACGACCGCATGTTGCAGGTCCTGTACGGGCCTTTCTGGATACAGAAAATGTTCGACTGCTGCCCTGGCCAGCACATTCTCCAGATCTCTCACCAATTGAAAACGTCTGGTCAATGGTGG
The DNA here is from genome assembly GCF_023864275.1 of Schistocerca cancellata. Taxonomy (NCBI): domain Eukaryota; kingdom Metazoa; phylum Arthropoda; class Insecta; order Orthoptera; family Acrididae; genus Schistocerca; species Schistocerca cancellata. The sequence continues at coordinate 141,574,190 of NC_064627.1, read as the reverse complement.
CCGAGCAACTGGCTCGTCACAATACGCCAGTCACTACTCTTGATGAGCTGTGATATCGTGTTGAAGCTGCATAGGCAGCTGTACCTGTACACGCCATCCGAGCTCTGTTTGACTCAATGCCCAGGCGTATCAAGGCCGTTATTACGGCCAGAGGTGGTTGTTCTGGGTACTGATTTCTCAGGATCTATGCACCCAAATTGCGTGAAAATGTAATCACATGTCAGTTCTAGTATAATATATTTGTCCAATGAATACCCGTTTATCATCTGCATTACTCCTTGGTGTAGCAATTCTAATGGCCAGTAGTGTTACGACCTGCACCAAGGCCGCCGGGCCTCCCCCGTAAGGGGCCTGCTGCCAATGACGCCAAAGGCTCATTTCCACTTCATGAGACACTGTGGAAAGGTTTGGAATTTAAACCAGGACATTCGCGCACTCTGGTGATCGGTCGGAAGCTTTACCACCTCTCCTCTCTTTGCCGGCCAAATACCGGCAGTGAAAATCATATTTGCAGTAGTGAGAGAATTGCACTGGAGGACTCCGCCAGGACTTTCCTTTGTAAACTATCGTCTTTTAAAGGGAGTTCGCCATTCATGTTTTTTAAGTGTCAGTTTCAGTTCCTGTGTCGCCCGTGGATTTCTGCACACTAACTTTGTTGCCGCTGCCAGTTTTACCTATGATGAAAGTTTATCTTCGTTTTGGGAGAGAATAGTTCGATAAGATTCTGAAAACACAAACCGCCGAAGGTCGCGTATTATTTGTTTCCTTATTACTAGTTTCGTTCTGCCAACGAGAGCATCTTCAGACTTGTGGGTGCAAATTATATTTAGGTTATGAATATTGTTGTTAATTAGTACGCCGACGAGATCGCAACATTTTATTTTTCTGAAAATAGGAGATAAATTTTTATTATGAGACCTTGACGGTGAACTCTGACGTTTATGAAATACTTACAAGATTCGAGGCACCAACTCGACAAAATATGCACTCATGTTCAGAAATAACAGAACACCTTGGACGACTAGAGATAGGACGTTCGTATTCACAGGACATGTACATTAGTATGTTCTGCAGTAATGATTAGCATTTCAGTTACCTCGGTTCTGCATGTATCCTGTTGCCTAGAAGGCACAAGAGCCACCGTGGACCCTGACAGCTTCTTCCATGCGTGATGGCATCGACGTGAATAAGACGTGAATGGCCTCCTGTAGCATAGCCATCCATGCTGCATTCACCTGGACGCACAGTTCATTTGTGATGGTTGGTATTGGGCCGCAGCACTGCATCCGTCGTTTCACCATAACTGACGCATTTTCGATTGGCGACAAGTCTGGCGATCTGGCGGGCCTGGGAAAAAGGCATGCGTTCGTGCAGCATGTGGTTGTGGATTGTCTAGCTGAAAAATTTCATCTCGGGTGTTGTGCAAAAAAGGGTATGGCTAAAGGACGCAGGATGTCATTCACATAGGTGATACTGGTCACAATGCCCTGGACACGCACCAACTCTGATTACCGGGTTTACCCAAAAGCACCCCACACCAAAAGGCCTTGAATTGGTGCTGTAAGTCTTGTGCGAATGCAGTCACTGTGACGCCGCTTCCCATGTTTGCAGCGAAGCACAGTACGGCCAACGTTTTCAAACAAGCGAAACCTGGATTCATCTGGATTCATCAGAAAACACTATCTGATCCCATGCCTGTCCCCAGTGACGTCCCCTTATAGTAGGGCTGACTCCTTGCCTTGTTGCAGCTCGAGCCCTCCGCCACCGAGGCAGATCTGGGGGAAGCACGTCACGAAGTGGCGGCGCTGGAGCGGCACCTCACGCGGGAGGGTCACCTGCTGCAGTCGGCTGCGCAAGTCGGACAGATGTGGGCAGCGCGCCTGCACGTCACCTTCGACGGGTCAGCCATTTCGCCGTCTGCCAGAACGCCAGGCCAACATAGCTGGATAGAAGACACCAGTCGCTTCGTATCGGGGCGCGACTATGTAGCGCGCGTCCGCGCGCGGATCAACGCGCTGCCGACCAAAGCGCGGAGTCGCGGCCGTGACGGGGAGAAGTGCCGAGCGAAGTGCAACGCCGTAGAGACCGCGAATCACGTCGTCCAGGGCTGCGGACTCACAGGTAGAGCCCGCGTGCGGCGTCACGACGCAGTGGTGAAATACGAGGGGCATTCAAGTTCTAAGGCCTCCGATTTTTTTTCTAAGTAACTACTCACCCGAAATCGATGAAACTGGCGTTACTTCTCGACGTAATCAGCCTGCAGACGTACACATTTTTCACAACGCTGACGCCATGATTCCATGGCAGCGGCGAAGGCTTCTTTAGGAGTCTGTTTTGACCACTGGAAAATCGCTGAGGCAATAGCAGCACGGCTGGTGAATGTGCGGTCTCGGAGAGTGTCTTTCATTGTTGGAAAAAGCCAAAAGTCACTAGGAGCCACGTCAGGTGAGTAGGGAGCATGAGGAATCACTTCAAAGTTGTTATCACGAAGAAACTGTTGCGTAACGTTAGCTCGATGTGCGGGTGTGTTGTCTTGGTGAAACAGCAAACGCGCAGCTCTTCCCGGACGTTTTTGTTGCACTGCAGGAAGGTTCAAAATGGTTCAAATGGCTCTGAGCACTATGGGACTCAACTGCTGTGGTCATAAGTCCCCTAGAACTTAGAACTACTTAAACCTAACTAACCTAAGGCCATCACACACATCCATGCCTGAGGAAGGATTCGAACCTGTGACCGTAGCCTGCAGGAAGGAATTTGTTCTTCATAACATTTTCGTAGGATGCACCTGTTACAGTAGTGCCCTTTGGAACGCAATGGGTAAGGATTACGCTCTCGCTGTCTCAGAACATGGACACCATTATTTTTTCAGCACTGGCGGTTACCCGAAATTTTTTTGGTGGCGGTGAATCTGTGTGCTTTCATTGAGCTGACTGGCGCTTTGTTTCTGGATTGAAAAATGGCATCCACGTCTCATCCATTGTCACAACCGACGAAAAGAAAGTGCCATTCATGCTGTCGTTGCACGTCAACATTGCTTGGCAACATGCCACACGGGCAGCCATGTGGTCGTCTGTCAGCATTCATGGCACCCACCTGGATGACACTTTTCGCATTTTCAGGTCGTCATGCAGGATTGTGTGCACAGAACCCACAGAAATGCCAACTCTGGAGGCGATCTGTTCAACAGTCATTCGGCGATCCCCCAAAACAATTCTCTCTACTTTCTCGATCGTGTCGTCAGACCGGCTCATGCGAGCCCGAGGTTGTTTCGGTTTGTTGTCACACGATGTTCTGCCTTCATTAAACTGTCGCACCCACGAACGCACTTCCGACACATCCGTAACTCCATCACCACATGTCTCCTTCAACTGTCGATGAATTTCAATTGGTTTCACACCACGCAAATTCAGAAAAGGAATGATTGCATGCTGTTCAAGTAAGGAAAACGTCGCCATTTTAAGTACTTAAAACAGTTCTCATTCTCGCCGCTGGCGGTAAAATTCCATCTGCCGTACGGTGCTGCCACCTCTGGGACGTATTGACAATGAACGCGGCCTCATTTTAAAACAATGCGCATGTTTCTATCTCTTTCCAGTCCGGAGAAAAGAAATAGGAGGCCTTAGAACTTGAATGCACCTCGTACGTCGCGCGCGGGCTGGCTCAGCGCGGGTCCGACGTCTCCGTCGAGCCACACGTCCGAACACCAGAGGGAGTCCGTCAGCCCGACATCGAGGCGTCGAAGGACGGCGCGGCGCACGTTATCGACGCGCAAATCGTCGGCGACCACCTCGACAGCGACTGGTGTCACCGGCAGAAGGCGGCGAAATATCATGTCCCGTCGGTGCGGCGCTGTCAGCGCTCTCCGGCCGGCAGCCAGCTCCATGGAGTTCGATACGGTGACGTTGAACTGGAGGGGGACATGGGCACCAACATCTGCCCGCCAGATCCTCCAACTTGGCTTCCGCAGGCGGGAGCTCAGCGTTATAAGGGGAAGTTTCAGTAAATTGTTTATATAAACTAGGAACAGCAGAGGGCCTGTAACACTTCATTGTAGAACGTCAGATATCATTTCAATAACTTTTCTTGTGTCTTGAACACGCTTTTGTTATTTCCAAAATCTCTTTAAACGTTTCGACATTCCGTCGCTTTCAAAGGCAGTGTTATGTCAATCATATAAAATTGTTACTTATATACACTCCTGGAAATTGAAATAAGAACACCGTGAATTCATTGTCCCAGGAAGGGGAAACTTTATTGACACATTCCTGGGGTCAGATACATCACATGATCACACTGACAGAACCACAGCCACATAGACACAGGCAACAGAGCATGCACAATGTCGGCACTAGTACAGTGTATATCCACCTTTCGCAGCAATGCAGGCTGCTATTCTCCCATGGAGACGATCGTAGAGATGCTGGATGTAGTCCTGTGGAACGGCTTGCCATGCCATTTCCACCTGGCGCCTCAGTTGGACCAGCGTTCGTGCTGGACGTGCAGACCGCGTGAGACGACGCTTCATCCAGTCCCAAACATGCTCAATGGGGGACAGATCCGGAGATCTTGCTGGCCAGGGTAGTTGACTTACACCTTCTAGAGCACGTTGGGTGGCACGGGATACATGCGGACGTGCATTGCCCTGTTGGAACAGCAAGTTCCCTTGCCGGTCTAGGAATGGTAGAACGATGGGTTCGATGACGGTTTGGATGTACCGTGCACTATTCAGTGTCCCCTCGACGATCACCAGTGGTGTACGGCCAGTGTAGGAGATCGCTCCCCACACCATGATGCCGGGTGTTGGCCCTGTGTGCCTCGGTCGTATGCAGTCCTGATTGTGGCGCTCACCTGCACGGCGCCAAACACGCATACGACCATCATTGACACCAAGGCAGAAGCGACTCTCATCGCTGAAGACGTCTCCATTCGTCCCTCCATTCACGCCTGTCGCGACACCACTGGAGGCAGGCTCCACGATGTTGGGGCGTGAGCGGAAGACGGCCTAACGGTGTGCGGGACCGTAGCCCAGCTTCATGGAGACGGTTGCGAATGGTCCTCGCCGATACCCCAGGAGCAACAGTGTCCCTAATTTGCTGGGAAGTGGCGGTGCGGTCCCCTACGGCACTGCGTAGGATCCTACGGTCTTGGCGTGCATCCGTCCGTCGCTGCGGTCCGGTCCCAGGTCGACGGGCACGTGCACCTTCCGCCAACCACTGGCGACAACATCGATGTACTGTGGAGACCTCACGCCCCACGTGTTGAGCAATTCGGCGGTACGTCCACCCGGCCTCCCGCATGCCCACTATACGCCCTCGCTCAAAGTCCGTCAACTGCACATACGGTTCACGTCCACGCTGTCGCGGCATGCTACCAGTGTTAAAGACTGCGATGGAGCTCCGTATGCCACGGCAAACTGGCTGACACTGACGGCGGCGGTGCACAAATGCTGCGCAGCTATCGCCATTCGACGGCCAACACCGCGGTTCCTGGTGTGTCCGCTGTGCCGTGCGTGTGATCATTGCTTGTACAGCCCTCTCGCAGTGTCCGGAGCAAGTATGGTGGGTCTGACACACCGGTGTCAATGTGTTCTTTTTTCCATTTCCAGGAGTGTACATTGTATCACGTCAACATTCTCAATCACGAGACAAAAAATTAAAGTATTAAAATGCATCTAAATGGGCGCTTTGTCTCACAGCATTTTCATGCGAATCGCAGATATCATTCCTGCTTTACTCGATAACTTTCCATCAGTAACTATGAACTGTGACCTTTCTGATAGAAAATCACGAATGTGGTCACGCAGATGACACGAAATTTCTTTAGAAGTTGCTTATGAGGCCCGATGTCTAAACTCTTCTGGAAATCTAAAATAATTGAGTCAATTTTATATCCTCTGTTGACAGCAAATCTTATTACATGTGAATAAATAGATATTTGTGTTTCGCAAGCACGATATATTCTGAATGCCCGTTGACTGTGTGCCAGTATATCGTTTTCTTCGAGGTAGTTCATAATGTTCGGACACAGTATATGTTAGAAAATCGTACTGCAGATCGATGTCAATTATATGGTTTTGTAATTTAGCGGATTACTTCTGTTTTCTTTCTTGTGTATTGATGTGAGCTGTGCAGCTTGCCAGTTTTTTGGTACGCATCTTCCGTCAATCCAGCGAATACATACGGCTGCTAATTGTGGAGCTACTGTACCAGTGCACTCTCAAAGGAACCTAATTGGTATACAAGCTGGAGCGGAAGACTTGCCTTTATTGAACGATTTAAGTTGCATTACTGCATCGAGGGTGTCTACACTCATGCTCATAAATTAAGGCTAATTGCAGAACGTGGTGTCACATAACGTGGCACCACACGAAACTGGCGCTAATAGCATAGGCACACAGGGGACACACACGACACAGATCTGTAAGTCCACGGTATTGGTGATAAGTTGGGAAAACCGTCCCGAAACACATATGCTACAAAACGCCACTGTTTCCTGCGCATGTACCTCGACATCAATGTGGGCTTTGATCACTATGTACACGTACACAGGCCGCAAAACGGGTTGGCATACTCTGGATCAGGTGTTTGAGCAGCTGCTGGGGTATAGCCTCCCACCCTTGCACCAGTGCCTGTCGGAGCTTCTGAAGTGTCGTAGGGGTTTGAAGATGTGCAGCGATACGTCGACCGAGAGCATCACAGATGTGGGGTTTAGATCTGGAGAGTAGGCAGGCCACTCCATTCGTCTGATATCATCTGTTTCAAGGTACTCCTCCACGATGGCAGCTCGGTGGGGCCGTGCGTTATCATCCATCAGGAGAAAGGTGGGACCCACTGCACCCCTGAAAAGGCGGACATACTGGTGCAAAATGACGTCCCGATACACCTGACGTGTTACAGTTCCTCTGTCAAGGACAATCAGGGGTGTACGTGCACTAATCATAATCCTACCCCACACCATCAAACCATGACCTCCATACAGGTCCCTTTCAAGGACATTAAGGGGTTGGTATCTAGTTCCTGGTTCACGGCAGGTGAAAACCCGGCGAGAATCATTGTTCAGACTATAACTGGACTCGTCCGTGAACAATACCTGGGACTACTGTTCCTATGACCATGTACTGTGTTCATGACACCAGGCTTTACGGGCTCTCCTGTGACCAGGGGTCAGTGGAATGCAGCTTGCAGGTCGCCGGGCGAATAAACCATGTCTGTTCAGTCGTCTGTAGACTGTGTGTCTGAAGGCAACTGTTCCAGTGGCTGAGGTAAGGTCCCGAGCAAGGCTACCTGCAGTACTCTGTGGCCGACGGCGGGCACTGATGGTGAGATATCGGTCTTCTTGTGGTGTTGTACACTGGGGACGTCCCGTACTGTAGCGCCTGGATACGTTTCCTGTCTGCTGGAATCGTTGCCATAATCCTGAGATCACACTTTGTGGCACACGGAGATCCCGTGCGATGACCTGCTGTGTTTGACCAGCCTCCAGTCGCCCTAGTATTCTACCCCTCATAACGTCATCAATATGTGTTCTTTGAGCCATTTTCAACACAGTCGCCATTAGCACGTCTGAAAACGCCTGCATACTTACTCGCTGCACCGTAGTCTGACATGCACCGACACACCTCTGCATATGAAGACTGCTGCCAGCGCCACCGTGCGACGACCGCAGATCAAATGCACCGCATGGTCATACCCCGAGGTGATTTAAACCCGCAAACGGCCCACCAGAGCGTTGTTTCACCACGTATCTGCATTATCTTTAATTTATGATCATGAGTGTACTTCTTCGGAACTCATGTTGACAGCTGTTCCGTAATTCGTCTTCTTTGGTAAAGGAATATCGGGAAACTGTGTTTACTAACTCCGTTTTAGTGGCACTATCATCCGAAAGATTAACATTGTTACCGCCCAGTGAAGGTGTTCATTGCGACTAGAATCAGCGCACACTCCGCTGTAGAGTGAGAATTTCATTCTAGAAACAACCCCCAGGCTGTGGCTAAGCCATGTCTCCGCAATACCCTTTCTTCCAGGAGTGCTAGTTCTGCAAGATTCGCAGGAGAGCTTCTGTGAAGTTTGGAAGGTAGGAGACGAGGTACTGGCGGAATTAAAGGTGTGAGGACGGGGCGTGAGTCGTGCTTGGTTAGCTCAGTTGGTAGAGCACTTGCCCGTGAAAGGCAAAGGTCCCGAGTTCGAGTCTCGGTCCGGCACACAGTTTTAATCTGCCAAGAAGTTTCGTGTTCATTGCGTCTTGCCGCAGGTGTACTTTAGATACGACTGCACCTCTTGGCCTTCAAGGAATGAAGGACGTTTTGGATTTAATGCTTTGTCGATAGCGAGTTTATAAAAGGCGTATCACAAGCTTAGATCGTGGAATGGTCTATTCCAATACTTTCCTTAACTGATTAACGGAAACGAGAAAAGCATAACTATGGATGGGCAGACGAGTATTTGAACGACTGTGCACCCGAATATGAGCTTTGGGCCTCGTTTATGTTCCACTTTGGTCTTGGCCTTCAATAGGACACGCCAGTTCTCCGTCACTCGTAAATTATCTACCTCCGTTCATCATTGATAGCATGAACTTCTGATATTAATGACGGTGAACAGGGCAATCTTCCGGGCCCCGTTTCACTTGTCGAGTCTCTCACTACTGCGGTCAATGAATTATGTAACTCTGAGCAGAATCCTAATATGATGTACTCCCCGGACACGTTTTTGCTTCGAGTACTGGCCTTGCTACTTCGTACGCTTTGTTTTGCCCGGACGGAGATGAAGCCCATCGCAGAATTTTCCACACGCGTTCCTGACGTAGTTCATGGCCTCTCACGAGTGGCTAACTGCAGTGTAGGGAGATAATTAATGGCTCCTATGTGAGATCAAGAGGCGATGGAATATTCCGAAAAAAGTTTCTTGGTGAAGGTCGTCAGTTCCTGCTACCACAGATACGAATCTAAAACTTGTTGATAGAGTCGGTTATTGAAAATTCGCCTGTGCAGTTCACAAATAAACAGTCCACGTGAAATAAGAAGTAAATGGACTGTTGACAGCTCGATATGACACATCGGACTTCCGATAACGACGTTGAATACTGCAGGGAAGCACGTAATTGAGACATTTCTGCTAGAGCTCGTGTTTGGTTGGGGATGGGGAGGTGGCAGAAGCGGTAGTAGTGGTAAAAGTTATAACACAACGACCCTTGCCAGGCTCGCTACGTGTCAAGACACGTTGATGTATGTTTGCATTAGTACTCTGACAAGGAAACACATTACATAATTAATATTCCCCACATATCACTGCAAATTTCGAGCTCATTATTAATCGCTAACAAGCACGTGAAAATATTATCGTGTTTTGAGATTCTCTAAATTTCAGTGCAAGTTGACGCATTATTAAAAAGTCAGAGATAAATAAGACGTTAATAACGAGTGCCCAGGAAGTAAGGACCAGTTTGAATTTGGCGCCATTTTGGCACCCGTGATTTTTTTAATGTTTGTTATCTGCGATCCTTCCCATTAGAAGCCTGATAGCTTTTTTGTGGTTAGCATTATTCTTTGATGTTTATTCTCGTCATGGAGCAGATGACAACTGAGCAACGTACCGAAGTGATAAAAAGTTATTACAAAAAACAGTGGAAGTCCCGCGGCAACCGTTCGTGAACTGCGTGTGACACTCGGACATAATGCTGCTCCAACCGAATCATCAGTTCGGCAGTTGATCCGGAAGTTTGAGACCTCGGGTTCTGTTTCAGACGTTAAGAAAACAGAACGACCGCGTTCTGTTCGAACACAAGAAAACAATAGTGTCGTGTGTGGCAATGTGACCGCAAGCCGCAGGAAATCGGTCCGCCGACGAACTCAACAATTGAATGTAAGAACGTAGGGTTCCGCGGCCGGTGTCATAGTGATTAAAATTCTTCTGGGTATTATGCCGCGTCGTTGCTAAAAACTAACAACAATAATAAATTAAAACCGACGTTTTGGCCGAATTGCAACGGCCTTCCTCAGGGCACGACTGGTTTTGCATGGGTATAGGTGCTTCTATTTATTACAGACTATCGATGTCTGACGTCACTGCTGTAAAACTTTTAATTGGCTCTCTAATATGACTGGCTAGTCATGAGGATCACGCGACACGGACGTATCTGCACAAACAGCTGTAGAGCAACTGTCAGTCCACTTCCGCGCACACCAGGAGGAAAACTTGACGATCAGAAGCTGATCGCTGATTGGCGATCGTTGACGACATGGACATCCACGAATAGTGTCTTTCTTTCCATCTTTCCTTACGTCATGACTAGCCAATCATATTAGAGGGCCAATTAAAAGTTTTACAACAGTGACGTCAGACATCGATAGTCTGTAATAAATAGAAGCACCTATCCCCATGCAAAACCAGTCGTGCCCTGAGGAAGGCCGTTGCAATTCGGCCGAAACGACGGTTTTAGTTTATTATTTTTCTTAGTTTAGGCAAAGAGGCGGCATAATACCCAGAAGAAATTTCATCACTATCAACAATTGAATTTGACACCAAGTTCATTGCATGATATCCTTTCAAAAGATCTGAAAATGCATGCCTACAACATTCGACTTGTAGAAGAGCTGAAGCCTGCAGATCACGGAAAGAGACATCGATTTGCTCAATGGGTGTTGGCTCGAGAAGCGGAGAACAAGAACTTCACAAAAAGAGTAGTTTTCTCAACTGAGGCGCACTTCCACTTCAGTGAGTACATCGATAAGCAAAGCCGTAGAATTTGCGGTAACGAAAATCTGCAGCCGGCCGGTGTGGCCGTGCGGTTCTAAGCGCTTCAGTCTGGAACCGCGTGACCGCTACCGTCGCAGGTTCGAATCCTGCCTCGGGCATGGATGTGTGTGATGTCCTTAGGTTAGTTAGGTTTAAGTAGTTCTAAGTTCTAGGGGACTGATGACCACAGATGTTAAGTCTCATAGCGCTCAGAGCCATTTGAACCATTTTGAACGAAAATCTGCGAGTGATTGTGGACGTTAAGATGCATCCACAACGCACGACGGTGTGGTGAGGGTTCTGGGCAGGAGGAGTGATAGGCCAGTACTTTTTTTTTTAAATGATGAGGGAGCTGCCGTCACTGCGAACAGCGAGCGTTACTGTAACATGCTTTCTTATGGGTTTCCCATCTTATTGATGAAAATGACGATTTTTGCTTTCAACAAGACTGTGCGACATGTCGCACATCCCGTAAAACGATTGCTCTGCTGAATAAAAAGTTTCCTCAAAAAATAATCTCTTTGCTCGGCAGCCAGGAATGGCCGTGCAGATCATGCGATCTTACGCATTGCGTCTTTTTTTTGTATACTTGAACAAACCACAAGCAATACATCAACTGAAGGATGAAATTAAAAGGGTTATTTACGGCATCCCACAAGATGTTTGTGAACGCATCATCGAGAACTTCACTGAAAGAGGTGGCGCAGTGATTAGCATACTGGACTCGCATTCGGCAGGACGACGGTTCAAACCCCTTCTCCAGCCATCCTGATTTAGGTTTTCCGCGATTTCCCTAAATCGTTTCAGGCAAATGCCAGGATGGTTCCTCTATGAGGGCACGGCCGGTTTCCTTCCCCATCCTTCCCTAATCCGAGCTTGCGCTCCGTCTCTAATGATCTCGTTGTCGACGAGACCTTAAACACTAATCTCCTCCTCCCTCCTCGAGAACTTCAATGAACGCATTGCTCGTTCTTCTTTGTTCTCCTCCAGTTCTTTATTTACATGAACTGGAAACATTTACTTACTTTCAATACAGTCCATGTTTTGTGGTACAAGCTCATCAGTAATAGTCCTCTTGCAGACTGATGTAATGTCAATATCGGTAATCTTGCTATTACAAACTGTAGTTTCTCACTGCTAGTAAAGTACAATTCTGGTTTAGGTAAACTAGTCCCGCTATGGTCACTAATCTGGCCGCTATGTACCGTCATAGCCTGTGACGAACTAAACCTGCTCTGAGAGTAAACTGACAGACGCTAAATTGGATGGCTGAGTGACACCCTCCGGCCAGTGGTGGCGACCTAAATACATGCTGTCGAGAGGGGTTGGCGGTCTGTTGCTTGTGAGTGTCTCTCTGGCCTCTCTTGTGATAGGCACGTTTGATCCAGAGCCTACTAATCGATCTTCGCGCTTTATCTTCGCCGACTGGTGTGCTGGCGACAGTTTACGCCAGCGCATGGGGGATATAATTTTTCATACATAAATGGGAGAAGTTGTTTAATGCGTTCGTAAAAATACATTACATTTTCATATGTGAAATCTTATGGGACTTAACTGCTAAGGTCATCAGTCCCTAAGCTTACACACTACATGACCTACAGTATCCTAAGGACAAACCCACACACGCCCATGTCCGAGGGAGGACTCGAACCTCCGCCGGGACCAGCCGCACAGTCCATGCCTGTAGCGCCCCAGACTGCTCGGCTAATCCCGCGCGGCATTTCATTTTCAATAAATGTTGTATGTTCTATAGCACTTTAATGTTCCTCCCTACCTCCCACACACCATCTAGATCCCTGACAAACTGAGGAACAATATTCTGAAATCTCACATTAGATGTGGTCATTTTGAGAGGCTTTAGTTATTTGCTCAAGATAGTGATGACGACAACCGTTAAATTCAGACAAAAATTCGAAAGGCTCCTTTTTGGAAGAGGTGCTGTGACACAGACAGCTGCATTTTCACAGATGGAGCGAAAGCAGAACGTGAAACCTCTGTGGACCGGAAAACGTCACCTGTCGTCTAAGCCTAGTTTTTTTAGTCTGAATCTCGCTGTAGAGGAATACTCCAGCTTCACTTTTTGTCAGTTCTCTTCGAACCAACGCAAACTCTCTCTGCTTTTGGCACTTTCTCCCCTGAGTCAGACTATAGTTCTGCTGTTCATTACTTTGAGCAGAGGCAAGTAATGTCACTCGCATATGTGTGTCACTGTTTTCATGTGGCACGTCGCAGTGTTGCCATGACCGCCATCGTAAGTAATGTAGTAAGAATTCGCCACAACCACCGCCGTTCTCAACTCGACGGCTATTTCATGGATTCAGCTCTTATTCTCTGCCCTGTAAGGTTCTCACATGCTTTCAGCACTTTGTTAGTTTGTGGGTGTTATGTTGGTGAGTTGCGCAACGGACTGATCTGACAAGTACGCTTTGGCTCCTGCAAAAAGCAGTTCCCACTCCACACTGCTACAAAAGTCAGACAGATGCTCCTAATGTACCAAAAAGAAATGCCTGAAAAACTTTCAGCAATATCTTTTGGAGTCGTCCACTGTAAGGAAAAGACACAAAAATCTTCTATTTTCTTACGTAACTAGTGGGATACTGGGGTAAAGGAGTATTGCTAGTTAGTGCAAGAAAAACATTAAACGAATGGAAAATATTATTTATTGCAAAATCTGAGAAAATTAAGTGAAACTTTTATTTATAGCCGGCCAGCGTGGCCAAGCGGTTCTAGGCGCTTCAGTTTGGAACCGCGCGATCGCTATGGTCGCAGGTTCGAATCCTGCCTCGGGTATGGATGTGTGTGATGTCCTTAGGTTAGTTAGGTTTAAGTAGTTCTAAGTTCTAGGGGACTGAGGAACTCAGAAGTTAAGTACCATAGTGTTCAGAGCCATTTGAACCATTTTTTTAAATTTATAAACTGATACACAAATTTCCGGGTTCTTTTCGGAATAGGAGTTTACCTCTTATGGATAGGAATCCTGTTAATGAAATTTATATACAAAGTGTGGGAAAACTCTTCTATCCCTTTTTTTTTAAGAATGTTATTTATTGGCAGAATGGCTGAGAGCCGCACCTACTCAACTTGAATAATTATCCGATTGAGTTTTTCTAAGTACGGTCAAGGCTCTCACGTGAGAAGTGTAATGGAGTGACGTGAATGTAGTACATTATTTCTAATGAAGGAAAGAAGGGGCTCGCCCACACTGTAGCGCACAATACTGTGAGCTGCGACGACTGCTGCCTGCGTCGTTTGCCACTGAAAAATAACAAAACTCTTTCTATCTGGAGTGACCTTCGCCAATCAAACTCTAACTACGCCTTGATGAAGTCAAGAACTCCTATCTGCCCCTAGTCTAACTAACTATTGGCGTGGTACACCGGTCAGATAACCAGACCACCGCGATGCCATTCAATGTTCGCTCACAGGCACTAACTAATACTCTGTGTTCACACCGCACATTAAGTGTCACGACCAACACAGGGAACAAATGCTTAATCGTGAGCGACTCAATATAGAGTATCACTCTGATTTGCTAGCGACAGAGGTTCTCTCTCAGTGCAGTACTGAGTAGAGAATTTGTTCCTCATTCTCTGCGTACATGCTATATCATCTGCTGTCTTTCCCTCAGTCTTCCACCTCATTGTGCACTAAGTCCGTCAAAAATGCGTATGCTGGGGCTCTCTCAAACAATACAGCTGATTTTGCTTTTGAGGTGAATACACAGACCATTATCCTCTTTCTCTGGCAAAAAACTGTTTTGGTTCCTGGGCGGTCGGCCGGCTGGCGCAGCTGCGTGCTAACTCACCCTCCTACGGACTTTCCAGCAGGCTGGTTGCCTCCGCCGAACAAATACTCCTGTGGCCATCATCTCTTGAATGTTTGTGTACGCCAGCCCCGACTTTTTAATCTCGGTGCGCACTTGTGATTTATTTATTAGATTTTCATAATGGTTCAATGGAAATATGCAAAATTGACTCTACCCTATCGAGTTTGGCCTCGAATGAAACGTCTTGATACGCAGAATACGATGGTGAGGTCGTAATATGTCAGAAATGAAGGTCAGGATACCACGCCACCTTACAACTTTGTAGCATGTTAATAGCACAGGTGGCCCTTAAGGTATTTTGTAATTTAAAGTGTTGATTCCTGTATACATTTGTCGATGTCACTTTCAATGCCTCCATTGTATGTAACTAAACTCAGAACGTCAATAAAGCCTGCTCTCAGACCTTTGTTCGTGGATTCATAACCAATATTTCACCTGTTTTATTAGTGTGGAATCTCATTGTCGCTTTCCTGAGTCTCTTGATTAATTAGGACCCCCTCTAAGTAGGGATTAACTTGATTGCCACTCATGTTCGAGACTGTGTAAGATACCCATACTAATAATTAAACTGTAACAGTGCCTTGTCTGTCTGTCTACTGTTTAAACACGCTAATGTTCAAAACTTCTAAACGAATTTTCGTGGGGTTTTTCACACATAACTTGAGCGCAGCTTGTGGGAACGGTAGAAGTTTTATTATCCTCATTAAAAATTTTATGTAAAATCATCTGCTCGGCTTAGTAGTTCATATCTTTACCTGGGTGACGTGATCATCATGGTGTAGCACATCAAAGAAGTAACAGATGGCTCTGTTAGCTTTTTTTAACTCAGTGACAGATGTAGTTCCTGAAGCTTACGTCAGCGACAGAATTAAGTGCCGCAATCTTATTTTACCAATATAAACTAACAGCGAATTTACTTGACTAGGATATACAGATTTACTGATTTCGCTTTGCATGTTAAGAACGTAACAACATTGCTTTGCCTCTTTCGGTAGTTTTTGCTAGGAAAAACAGATTTATTAAGTTTGCTTTGCGATTTGGGTTCCTATTCATTAAATTTTGATTTCGTTTCGTATATGAATGCATATAAAACGGGCAAGTCTTGCTGAATATACGAGAATGGCATAAAGACGCAAGACTATTTGGTGTCAAGAATCCAAAAATGAGCGTGGCGCCAGACTTTATGCAGCTAGAGAGCATCGGGCTTTAACTCGCTCATTGGAAACTCCTTCCAAAAGCGAGGCACTACATAACTCTGATAAGCGAGCGTCATGCATTACCTCGCTCCTCAGAACCCTTCGCTCACAAAGAAAATTGCCGAAAACCTCTTTGTTCGCATAGTTGCGTCATGCTCTCTCTCGTGTTAGTAAAACAAACGAGCTCTTAGTTCATGTCCCTAGTCATGCTACTTCAGACTTTGTGTACAAAGAAGCTTTATAAGACAAAAACAAAGATTCTATACTTACGAGGACTCAAGCACAGCTGTAAATAAATACCTGGGCAAAGCTAATTTTCTCAGCTAGTCACCAACACATCGGTTACTGCTTCTGCAAATTCAGCTTTAAATAGCCAAACCGGTTCCTGCAGCCTGGGATGTCTGCAGAGAGCCGGTTACAACCTGCCACCCGGCGTCTGTACATAGTGGGGAAGGGCAGGTGAGAAGATTGCATAGTTTCTTTGAACCGTGGATCACAGAACCAATGATATTAGGTACATCATGGTAGAAGCAAGGGAAAGCAGAAAGGTCGAAGGAGTATATACAGGGTCTATACAAGGGCGATGTACTAGAGGGCAATGTTATGGAAATGGAAGAGGACGTAAGTGAAGATGAAATGGGACATGTGATACTGCGTGAAGAATTTGACAGAGCACTGAAAGACCCAAGTCGAAATAAGGCCCCGGGAGTAGACAACATTCTATTGGAACTACTGATAGCCTTGGGAGAGTCAGCTATGGCAAAACTCTACCATCTGGTGAGCGAGATGTATGAGACAGGCAAAATACCCTCAGACTCCAAGAAGAATATAATAATTCCAATCCCAAAGAAAGCAGGGGTTGACAGATGTGAAAATTACCGAGCTATCAGATTAATAAGTCACGGGTGCAAAATACTTACACGAATTCTTTACAGACGAATGGAAAAACCAGTAGAAGCCGCTCTTGGGGAAGATCAGTTCGAATTCCGTAGATATGCTGGAACACGTGAGGCAATACTGACCTTACCACTTACTTTAGAAGATAGGTTAAGGAGAGGCAAACCTAAGTTTCTTACATTTGTACACTTAGAGAAAGCTTTTGACAATGTTGACTGGAATATTCTCTTTCAAATTCTGAAAGTGGCAGGGGTCAAATACAGGGAGCGAAAGGCTATTTACAATTTGTACAAGAACAAGATGGCAGTTATAAAAATCGAGGGGCATGAAAAGGAAGCAGTGGTTGGGAAGGGAGTGAGGCAGGGTTGTAGCCTATCCCCGATGTTATTCAAGATGTATATTGAGTAAGCAGTAAAGGAAACAAAAGAAAAATTTGGAGTAGGAATTAAAATCCATGGAGAAGAAACGCCGATGACATTGTAGTTCTGTCAGAGACAAGAAAGGACTTGCAAGAGCTGTTGAACGGAATGGACAGTGTCTTGAAAGGCGGATATAAGATGAACATCAATAAAAGCAAAACGAGGATAATGGAATGTAGCCTAATTAAATCAAATGATGCTAAGGGAATTAGGTTAGAAAATGAGACACTTAGAGTAGTTGATGAGTTCTGCTATTTGGGGAGCAAAACAACGGATGATTGTCGAACTAGAGAGGATATAAAATGTAGACTGGCAATGGCAAGGAAAGCGTTTCTGAAGAAGACAAATTTGTTAACATCGAGTATAGATTTAAGTATTTGTATAGAGTGTAGCCATTCGTTCTCGCTTCCCACGCCCGGGTTCCCGGGTTCGATTCCCGGCGGGGTCAGGGATTTTCTCTGCCTCGTGATGGCTGGGTGTTGTGTGCTGTCCTTAGGTTAGTTAGGTTTAAGTAGTTCTAAGTTCTAGGGGACTGATGACCATAGATGTTAAGTCCCATAGTGCTCAGAGCCATTTTTTTGTAGCCGTGAATGGATGTGAAATATGGACGATTAATAGTTTAGACAAGAAGAGAATAGAAGCTTTCGAAATGTAGTGTTCAGAATAATGCTGAAGATTATACGGGTAAATGATGTAAGTAATGAGGAGGTACTGAATAGAATCTGGAAGAAGAAAGATTTGTGGCACAACTTCACTGGAAGAAGGTTTCGGTTACTAGGACACGTTCTGCGGCATCAAGGGATCACCAATTTAGTGATGGAGGGAAGCGTGGAGGGTAAAAATCGTAGATGGAGACCAAGAGATGAATACACTAAGCAGATGCAGAAGAATGAAGGCTGCAGTAGTTACTCGGAGATGAAGAAGCTTGCACAGGATACAGTAGCATGGAGAGCTGCATCAAATCAGTCTCTGAGCTGAAGACCACAACAACAACAACAACAACAACAATATGATAGTACAGTTTAAGAACAACTAACTGACATACTTACGGGCCTAATTTGTAAGGATGAGAGAGGCGGTAGGCAGTGGTCTTTGTACAGGGCGTTCCACGTACGATCCAAGCTCCCGCCTGCAGTTCGAAAGGCAGCTGCCACAAGACGACTCGGCGCGCGTTTTCCCTGAGTTGTACATAAAATAAGACGCAATGAAATTGTATTAAGCCTACATTTTTTTCACAGCAGTTACCGTACTCAAAATGACTTCACTCTGCGGCAAGAACTGTCTGAGACATCTGAACACGTTGTCAAACACTCGTCGAACTTCGGATGTAGAAATACTTAAAAGCACAAGCCGAAAACTCTCTAACTCTGTGAGTGTAATGGGATTGTGTACGTATGCCTTATCTTTTAACAGTCCGTGAAGACGAACATTACAAGGTAAGATAGCCCCAGGAATATCACGACTGGCATTTTAAAAACAAGCTACACATAATGCAAGTTTCTGTTCACGCATAAATGAGGAAGTTACTGGCTAATATATCCAGATGGAGTGCTACCAACCAATCGAAATATTGGCTCTAAGCGCTATGGGACTCAACATCTGAGGTCATCAGTTCCCTAGAACTATTCAAACCTAACTACTAAGGACACCACACACATCCATGCCCGAGGCAGGATTCGAACCTGCAACCGTAGCGGTCGCGCGGTTCCAGACTGAAGCGCCTAAAATCTCTCGACCACAACGGCCGGCTAATCGAAATATTAATGATGAAGAAGGAAAGGAACATTTCAGCCGATGTCTTGGCTGTCTTATTACAGCGTTTCAGACGTGTTATCTTGCTTTTCTGGAGGTATTGACATTTCAGTGAGGAATAGCATCCGAGACAGTAAGACTTATAGTGTCGTCAGGCAGTGTCATTATTATCGTGTTGCTGACAGCGAGTATTCATTTGCATATAATTTTATCAAATATCATTTTCACTTTTTTTTTAAATTTATGAGTCTAAAATTTAATACCGAGCGAGGTGGCGCAGTGGCTAGCACACTGGACTCGCATTCGGGAGGACGACGGTTCAATCCCGCGTCCGGCCATCCTGATTTAGGTTTTCCGTGATTTCCCTAAATCGCTCCAGGAAAATGCCGGGATGGTTCCTCTGAAAGGGCACGGCCGACTTCCTTCCCCATCCTTTCCTAATTCGATGAGACCGATGACCACACTGTCTGGTCTTCTTCCCCAAACAACCAACCAACCAACCATCTAAAATTTAATCTAAACTAAACTTTTCGATCCCCTAAGTATGGAATATGGTTCTGTACTTATAATAATTTGTACAGAAACCAGATGGCAGTTATTAGAGTCGAGGGACATGAAAGGAAAGCAGTGGTTGGGAAGGGAGTGAGACAGGGTTGTAGCCTCTCCCCGATGTTATTCAATCTGTATATTGAGCAAGCAGTGAAGGAAACAAAAGAAAAATTCGGAGTAGGTATTAAAATCCATGGAGAAGAAATAAAAACCTTGAGACTTCCTGGCAGATTAAAACTGTGTGCCCGACCGAGACTCGAACCCGGGACCTTTGCCTTTCGCGAGCAAGTGCTCTACCATCTGAGCTACCGAAGCACGACTCACGTCCGGTACTCACAGCTTTACTTCTGCCAGTACCTCGTCTCCTACCTTCCAAACTTTACAGAAGCTCTCCTGCGAACCTCGCAGAACTAGCACTCCTGAAGGAAAGGATATTGCGGAGACATGGCTTAGCCACAGCCTGCCAGGAAGTTTCATATCACCGTACACTCCGCTGCAGAGTGAAAATCTCATTCTAAAAACCTTGAGGTTTGCCGATGACATTGTAATTCTGTCAGAGACAGCAAAGGACTTGGAAGAGCAGTTGAACGGAATGGGTGGTGTCTTGAAGGGAGGATATAAGATGAACATCAACAAAAGCAAAACGAGGATAATGGAATGTAGTCGAATTAAGTCGGGTGATGTTGAAGGTATTAGATTAGAAAATGAGACACTTAAAGTAGTAAAGGAGTTTTGCTATTTGGGGAGCAAAATAACTGATGATGGTCGAAGTAGAGAGGATATAAAATGTAGACTGGCAATGGCAAGGAAAGCGTTTCTGAAGAAGAGAAATTTGTTAACATCGAGTATAGATTTAAGTGTATTGAATAGGATTGGGGAGAAGAGAAGTTTGTGGCACAACTTGACCAGAAGAAGGGATCGGTTGGTAGGACATGTTCTGAGGCATCAAGGGATCACCAATTTAGTATTGGAGGGCAGCGTGGAGGGTAAAAATCGTAGGGGGAGACCAAGAGATGAATACACTAAGCAGATTCGGAAGGATGTAGGTTGCAGTAAGTACTGGGAGATGAAGAAGCTTGCACAGGATAGAGTAGCATGGAGAGCTGCATTAAATCAGTCTCAGGACTGAAGACCACAACAACAACAACTAATAATGGCTGACGTCATTAATGCCAATATAACTAACTCTGATATGAACCCATTTCTAATCATAATGTGGTTGTTCAAATGCGTGTTTCTCCTTCAGGACTGGCACCCTTATTATTTGATAATCTTGTTTTTATTTAATTGAAATACGAATATGAATCAACCATATTTCTAGCTAACCCTTCTTAACTGAAATTTACTAACGATTACTGTAAATATGTTACAATTGAATGCAGTGCGATAATTATTATTCAGGCAATTAATTGTACACTTTCGCATGTCGTTGTGATAAAGTACTTCCGTAGTATTGCATTATTGACTTATTAGGTAGACGCAAAAGGGATCAGTTTTTTATTAAGACGACGGATATTTGTGAAACTGCCACAATATTTGATCGGAGCAACAGACCGATACCTTCAGGTGCGACGAACAGACTGCTGAGGTCAAAACAGGAAATTAATTCGCAGTTGCGAATATGAGCTACCTTTAACTGTATATTGGAATGACAACATTGTAAATTTGTGCCGGACTGAGTCTCGAACCTGGATTTCCCACTTCACGCGAGCGGGCGCCTTCACCGCCTCGGAGATCGTAGCACATATCACGGCCAGCCCATAAAAAGGTCGTCGTTTATGTGTCACATATTCCCATCCAGGAAGGACATATATATTGAGTGAGTGAGTGTGTGTGTGTGTGTGTGTGTGTGTGTGTGTGTGTGTGTGTATGTATGTATGCACAGTATTACGCCGTATTATGGTTCTTAGTCGGCGTTGCCCCACATGTCGAGGGTTTAATTTGCTTGCAAAACACTCACTAGTTCCATTTTTACACAAAAAATGACGGCATGTTTTCCTATTGAAATACCGGTCGTTGTCGAAGACGTCACTCGGCTCTGTCTCCGTTGGTTGTTTGAACATTTTACACAACGTGAGAAACACAGGTTTCACATCTCCTTTGTAAGTAGACCACACTTCCTGCAGTTTCTTCCAATGAATCTTACCCTTATATCGTCCATCTTCCTGATTACATTTATACATTCGATCCACTATAAATTGCTCCGCATGCATATACCAGGCAGTTTAATGGGCGTGACCGTGTCCAGTAAATTTTATACAACTGTGTAAGCGATCAATAATAGAGTTTAGGTTTCTTTATCCGTAACAGGTTTATCCACTGTCCAATAACATTAATGTGACCTCCTGTCAAAAGCCTGAATAACTATCTTACGCAGCGCGAACCGCTGCGAGACGTACACGAAGAATGTCAGTGAAGTTCTGGAAGCTACCGACAGGGATCTGGAGGCATATCGACCATAGTGTCGTGGCCAGCTGCGCTAGGTTTCTGGATCGAAAATCCATGGTCCGAACAGCCAGACCGAGGTAGTCCGATAGATTCTCGACTAAATCCGGGGAGTTTGGCTGCCCGGGAGGTACGTACTACGCACGTACACTGCAAGATGTGTGACACGTTGCATTATCCTGTTGGTGGACGCCACCACGCCCAGAAAAAAAACAATGTGAATTTAGGCGTGGACATGGTCCCCAAGGATAGAGGCAAATTTGTTTTGAACCATTGCGCCTTCCGAAATTACGAGATTTCCCAGGGAATGCCAAGAAATCATTCTCCGCACCATAACGCTCCATCCTGTTTGATTTCAGACGTTTCACTCCCTACAAGCCAAAGGCCATCTGTCTGATGGAGCGTAAAACGTGATTCATTTGAAAATGACTCCTGTCGCCGCACAGTGGACGTCAAGTTACGGTATTGGCCGCCAATGAAGAGCAGTCGGCATGGGTGTACGAATTAGGCGGCTGCTGCGGAGTCCCATGCACAACAATACTCGCAGGAACGCCGTTGAGGAGACACTGTTGGTAGCTCCTTGGACTGTTGGTAGGTCCTTTGTTCATCTCGGAGGCCAGTTGCTCTAAAGTTGAACGTCTGTTCGCCTGTAAACGTCTCCTCAGCCATCGTTCACCCTTGTCATGTATGGCTCGTGGTGCACCATGGCTGCCTCGGGGCCGGTTTTGGATAGCGCCATTTTGCCCTGCACGGTATGCTTTAACCATGGTGAACAGTTTACAGACTTAGCAGTGTCACAAACGCTTCCATTTTGGACGTCAAGTATATCGCTCCGCTTCCGCGTTACGACAATAACTGTGTTGTGTTCCACGTACCTCCAGCAAGCTTTACATAACTAGTACTGCCACCAGCTATTAGTGAATGGTTATTGCACGTTGACGTCGAACATATGCGGTGGTCACACTAATGATACTGGACTGTTTACTTGTTAATGTTTAGGGACAGCCGTGGATCATCGCACGAAATGTTCGTCTGCATTCCTTCCTGCCATTTGCTACAGTTTTGTAGACTTGCGACGGCCTCCCGCGACTCGTTACAGAGTAATCATGTAATTATGATTTATTCCGTTTATTACCGCAATTATCTTTGTTTCTGTGGAAATACCATCACGGCAGTGCAACTACCAAAACGTACAACACTAATGCTACAAACCTCTGATGCAAAAGCACTGAGCTGTGGTTGCTGCCATCGTTGCGGGAAAAGCTCAGCGTAGTGTTCGTTCAAATGGCTCTAAGCACGATCGGACTCAACATCTGAGGTCATCAGTCCCCTAGACTTAGAACTACTTAAACCTAACTAACCTAAGGACATCACACACATCCATGCCCGAGGTAGGATTCGAACGTGCGACCGTAGCAGCAGCGCGGTTCCGGACTGAAGCGCCTAGAACCACTCGGCCACAACAGCCGGCGTTGTTGTCGTATCCTGTGGTGCCCACTGATAGCTCAACTAGCTATCGGCGACTGCAGGTCCCTTGATTAATTTATTGTATTAGATTGGATTAAAACAAAAAGGAGTTGCCAATGCATCTTCTGCAGATCGCAACTAAAATGTTCCTCATGCATATATAACTTGTCGAAAAATCTTAAACATATTTCTGTTTCAAAATTAATAATAAATCTGATACAAAACATATAAATGTACATATGATAAGCCGAGGCACATATGATAATTCTTAGGCTATTGTAGCCACACATTGCCAAAGAGAAATGCAACATTTGGTTACATAATCGCATTATTGCACTGGAGATGTTTGAAAGTCATATTTTATTTAACACTCACGTTATTTGCGATTATTACTAATCTGCTAAGAAATTCCTCAATGGAATAAGAATTTTCAAAAAATAAATAGTAATAGCTCCTTTCAAACTGAACTTTATTAACAGTTAAACTTTCTATAGCTGCTGGTATATTATTTCAAATATGTGTTTAGGGAATAACGGACAGCTTTGTGGTCCAGTGTAAGTGTCTTTAAATCTCTGTGAAAATTATTATTATTTCCACTGACTCCACGGATTGTGTTGTTGGCAGTGGTGTACCTTACGTATGTGGCGCCCCTGGCAAGAATTTAAAATGGCGCCCACTAAAGAACCCCCCAGGAACAAAGAATGCACCCCCTTATCAATACAGAGAGATTGATATTTTACCTTGTTCCAAGAAAATGTGAAGGCGTTTCTTGGCAAATATATATAAATATACAGGGTGAGTCACCTAACGTTACCCCTGGATATATTTCGTAAACCACATCAAATACTGACGAACCGATTCCACAGACCGAACGTGAGGAGAGGGGCTAGTGTAATTGTTTAATACAAACCGTACAAAAATGCACGGAAGTATGTTTTTTAACACAAACCTACGTTTTTTTAAAATGGAACCACGTTAGTTTTGTTAGCACATCTGAACATATAAACAAATACGTAATCAGTGCCGTTTGTTGCATTGTAAAATGTTAATTACATCCGGAGATATTGTAACCTAAAGTTGACGCTTGAAACCTTCGACGTTCAGTTGCGTGTTGTAACAAACACGGGCCACGGTCGGCGAGCAGCATCTGCAGGGACATGTTTACGATGACGACCGTGTTTACGAGTGTGGCTGTAGTGCACTGTTGTGATTTGCTCTAGCTGTCGCAGTGTCCGCATGTAGCGCTTGCTGCTATTGTTATTCTGCATTCGTCTCCGCACGCAGACCAATTGTAGTACACCGTGTTACCAGACGTCTTTCATAGTGTAGTGTTGAAGGAACTGTGACCATGGTGTATTCGAACTCTGAAAAGGCGGAGATGATACTCACCTATGGCGAGTGTCGACGAAATGCATCTGAAGCCTGCAGGGTGTATGCAGAACGGTACCCGGACAGAGAGCATCCAACGTGCCGCACATTGCAAAACATCTACCGCCAACTGTATGCAACAGGTATGGTCGTAGCACGCAAACAGGTCCGTAACAGGCCCGCCACAGGAGAAGCGGGTGCAGTTGGTGTGTTAGCTGCTGTTGCCATGAGCCCACACATGAGTACACGGGACATTGCGAGAGCCGGTGGACTGAGTCAAAGTAGTGTCATGCGCATACTGCATCGTCACCGCTTTCACCCGTTTCATGTGTCGCTACATCAGCAATTACATGGTGATGACTTTAATCATCGAGTGCAATTCTGTCAATCGGCATTAACAGAGAATGCGTTGCAGTTCTACCTGTTTACCGATGAAGCGGGTTTCACAAACCACGGGGCAGTGAATCTACGGAACATGCATTACTGGTCCGTGGACAATCCTCGCTGGCTCAGACAGGTGGAGCGACAGCGACCGTGGACTGTAAATGTATGGTGCGGAATCATTGGCGACCACCTCATTGGTCCTCACTTCATTGCAAGGGCCCAAACAGCTGCAACATACATCGCGTTTCTACAGAATGATCTGCCAACGTTGCTCGAAAATGTCCCACTGGAAACGCGTCGACGTATGTGTGGTATCAGCATGATGGTGCACCTGCACATTCCGCAATTAACACTAGGCTGACCCTTGACAGGATGTTAGACGGGCGTTTCATAGGACGTGGAGGACGCATAAATTGGCCAGCCCGTTCTCCTGATCTTACACCTCTGGACTTCTTTCTGTGGGGTACGTTAAAGGAGAATGTGTACCGTGATGTGCCTACAACCACAGAGGATATGAAACAACGTATTGTGGCAGCCTGCGGCGACATTACACCAGATGTACTGCGGCGTGTACGACATTCATTACGCCAGAGATTGCAATGGCCACCACAGTCAACATCTATTGGCCTGACATGTCGGGACACTCTCTGTTCCTATCCGTAATTGAAAACGGAAACCACGTGTGTACGTGTACCTCACCCCCGTGTGTACGTGTACCTCACCCCTCATGGTAATGTACGTGTGCGTCAGTGAAAAAGACCAATGAAAAGGTGTTAGCATGTGGACGTAATGTGCTGTTCCAGTCTCTTCTGTACCTAAGGTCCATCACCGTTCCCTTTGGATCCCTACGTAATTCGGTGCTCTCCGATACACACGGTCGAACAGCGGAGGAGTGGTACTCAAGCGTCAACTTTAGGTTACAATATCTCCGGATGTAATTAACATTTTACAATGCAACAAACGGCACTGATTACGTATTTGTTTATATGTTTAGGTGTGCTAACAAAAATAACGGGGTTCCATTTAAAAATACGTAGGTTTGTGTTAAACTTCCGTGCATTTTTTTATGGTTTGTATTAACCAATTACACTAGCCCCTCTCCTCACGTTCGGTCTGTGGAATCGATTCGTCAGTATTTGATGTGGTTTACGAAATATATCCAGCGGTAACGTTAGGTGACTCACCCTGTATATATTTATCTAAAGAGATAATACCGGCCGCGGCGCACATTCTGTTTCGAGCAGACTGCACATCTACGCCATAGTCTGCGTTTCTTTGACTGGTCACTCGGAGTGACATGAAGAAAGTGCCTCCCAGTAAAGCGAAGAGGATTCTCGTCATCAGAGCGTCTTCCTTTACTATCTCTTCTCCGTTGTGTAGCAAATTTTTCCACAATTTCTCGTGCCAGACTGGCCGCTGATGACCGCGCGGTTGAGTGCCCCAAAAACCAAACATCGTCATCATCACCACTTGGCAGTGTAATACATTGAAGCTCCAAAGAAGCTGCTGGAGGCATGCGTATTCAAATACAGAGATATGCAAACAGGCAGAATACGGCGCTAGTCGGCAAGGCCTATGTAAGACAACAAGTGTCTGGCGCAGTTCTTAGATCGGTTACTGCTGCTGCAATGGCAGGTTTCAAGATTTAAGTGTGTTTGATCGTGGTGTTATAGTCGGTCCTTGAGCGATGGGACACAGCATCTCCGAGGTAGCGATGAAGTGGGGGATTTTCCAGTACGGTCTTTTCACGAGTGTACCGTGAATATCAGGAACGCGGTAAAACTTCAAATCTCCGACATTGCTGCGGCGGGAAAAAGATGCTGCAGGGACGGGACCAACGACCACTGAATAGAATCGTTCAACGTGACAGATGTGCAGCCCTTCCACAAATTGCTGCAGGTTTCAATGCTGGGCCACCAACAAGTTTCAGCCTGCAAACCATTCAATGAAACATCATCACTGTGGGCTTCCGGAATCGAAGGCCCACTCGTGTACCCTTGATGACTGCATGACACAAAGGTTCACATCACGTCTGGGCCCGCCAACACCGACATTGTACTGCTGATGACTGGAAACATGTAGCCTGGTCGGACGAGTCTCGTTTCAAATTGTATGGAGTGGATGGATCTCATGAATCCATGGACCCTACAAGTCATCAGGGGACTGTTGAAGCTGGTGGAGGCTCTGTAATGCAGTGGGGCGTGTGCAGTTGAAGTTATATGGGACCCCTGATACGTCTAGATACGACTGTGACAGGTGACACATACGTAAGCATCCTGTCTCACCGACATCCATTCACGTCCATTGTGCGTTCCAACTGACTCAGGCAATTCCAGCAGGACAACGCGACACCCTACACGTGCAGAATTGCTACAGAGTGGCTCCAACAACACTCTTCTGAGTTTAAACACTTCCGCTGGCCACCAAATACCCCAGACATTAACATTATTGAGTGTATGTTAGATGCCTTGCAACGTGCTGTTCAGAAGAGACCTCCACCCCCTCGTACTCTTACAGATTTATGGACAGCCCTGCAGCATTCAACGTATCAATTCTCTCCAGCACCATTTCACACATTAGTCGAGTCCATGCCACGTCGTGTTGCGGCACTTCTGCGTGCTTGCAGGGGCCCTACACGATATTAGGCAGGTGTACCAGTTTCTTTGGCTCTTCAGTGTAATTGGAAGCTTCTAAGTCAATCTATTCAAAAGATACGCCCATTGGCGTCACATATTTCGATACTCGCAGATTCACTCATCAAAACCTATAGAGTACTTGCTGCTGGTCTAGAATCATGAAATTTGCAAGACGCAAGGTTTCACTGTACAAGCAAAGCAAAGGAATCATAAAATTGTTAATTTGTAATTATATTGTTACCCGACTTCAAACTGGAAATTAAAACATTCTCGTAAGTCTTGGAGTTGCTGTGACCGATATCTTCCCGGTATCGATGTCGATAACGGGCAAAAATCGTCGAGATCCTCGATTCCCGGTATGGTTGACTGTCTGTATACATAATCAAGTTTGGAATGAACCCTCAGTGTGCGAGTGCTACTCGCAACTGGGCAGTTTTTTTTTTTTTTTTGCATCTGTCTCGTTTTGACCGTCCCTTACGCTTTACAGAGCTTCCAATGTTGTCTACTAGGTATTATTGAAATTTTGATAGGGGGGGCGACGTTAAAAACTGAGTTACATATATCGTCCCGCGCTAAGAGCACTGTGCACGAAGAGTACTCATTGTCAGGAGAGAATACTTGTTCTGGGTTTCCTGCTAACACGCCTCTGCTACGGTACGGATTACGGATGCATCACTGTGTCGGATTGAAGTGGCGGGGCAACGGGGCAACTGAGAACGTAATCCAAAGTTGGAATACGCGGGACAGTAAGATTTTTGTCGGAAAATTATCTAAACTGCACACAGATTCGCCGTAAAATACTGGCCGTATATGGATCAGATGCAAATGCGCGTCCAATTGTAGTGAAATCGTGTCAACAATTTGATTACGACCGCCGAGACGTGGGTGAGGTCGATCAGGAAAGAGGGCCACAGACGATGATGGGTAGGCGACCGAGGAACCGATCCGCAGCAATCGCAGATTTTACGACAAAGAAGACTTCAAACGCTGGTTCTCGTGTGGCTTTGTGACCAAGAAGCGGATTCTTATCGAGGAATTGAGTGATTGGTAGAACGCTGCGACCGTTGTTTACAAACACTTTGTGACTATTTGAAGAATAGTATTATGTGTATCTGTGTCACTCTGAAGTGTAGTGCAACATTCAATAAAAGTTACTTGGCCTGCCATAATAATGTATAACTTAGCTTTTGAAGTTCCTTCGTTTACTGTGATCAGTGATGTTCTTATAGAATCTCTTTGGGTACTTTCAGGTTCTAGTTGCAAGGAATTTTTTAATCGGGTGATACATCTGGTATTTCTTTCATCAGGCGACAGTGCTAAGTTGTACTTGGTTTTAAGCATGCAATCATAATATGCAACGAAAAGTCAAGGTGGCCCCAAGATCACTTTAGTTGTTGGATGTGATCTCTTTGTCCGCAACAAGTTTATGTCCGGAATACCTAAATTATTATGAATAGTATCGAACTTCGAAGTACACAGACCTCGCCGTCATCCAAGGGCAGCGCCACCTATAGCGAGTAGGAGTCGCATTTCAGAGACCCGTGCTCTTCTTGGGAGGAGCCCACAACATATTTCCCTTATTACCATCTCCCTCGTGACCAACGAAAGTAAAAACGCAACACGTCTCGTAAAAAGTGCTCCTCGCCGTCATGCAAGGGCAGTGCCTCAACAGGAAGTGACATAACAGGTTAGTCACGTACAGCGAGTAGCCTAGCACGTTTTACCTAATGGGCCACATCCAGTTTCTTATGCGTCGTCAACTACACTTCTCCGATAACATTGCAGATAACTCTTTGCTCATTGCCAATACTAATTAATGTTCTTGTGGCTCCACTGGATGACGGAACGTGGTAAGTATTATTGCTTATACGCCTCCAACGTTTACGTCTATGCTCTGCAGACCACTGTCGAGTGCACGGCAGGAGGCATTTCCGATTGTACATACAAACAAATACTGTTTCTCATACATTAGGTTTTCGATTATTGTCTGGGACATATTGCCATAAAATGGAATTAGAAATTGTCCCCATTTCTCGGTCCCGATCAACGTTTTCTGGAGGTTTCCCTTGTGGGTAAGGCAAATCCAGGAAATGAAAATCCCCTCCCGAATGATTCCACATGAGACTCTCTCTGCCCAGGTCTTCAGTGAGACATTGCTCGGAAAGCCTGCTGTACATAGAGAATAAAAATTATACAAAAAACCCAAGACGTGCATGGCAGAGCCTACTGTGCCAGTTCCATCACATTGCTACTGTCGTCGATTGAAGTTGGTTCTAAAATATTTCTAAGTGGGGTTACTCGGGTTAGTTTGTGTCTATCCGGAAGTGCTGGCCAATTCCAGTTCTTTTAGAATCTCTGTGACACTCTCCCGTGAGTCAAACAAACCTGTGACCAATATTATTGCCATTCTTTGGTACAGGTTCCACATACCTGAACAATATTTTAGAATGGCTCACACATGTGTTTTGTAAGGAGTCTCCTGTGTAGGTTAATAACATTTCCTTAGTGTTTTACCGACGAACAGGATTGTGCCACTTGGTTTGCCTGTGAGTGAGTCGAAATGACTCTATATCTCTACGTATTTGTCATCCAGGTATTTGTATGAGATGACTGACGCAGATTGTGACTGATTTATAATGTAGTCATACGCTATTATGATTTTTCGTTTTGCGAAGTACATAATTTTACGTTTCTGGATATTTAAAGTAAATTTCATGGATTTGAAAATCTTCTCAAGGTCCGACTGAATGTTTGTCCAGTATTTTTTCAGACGCTTTTGCATGATGTATAACTGCACCATCTGCGAAAAGTCAGGTAATTCTATTAATATTCTTTATAAGTAATTAACATGCAACAATGACAAGATTGTGAGTATTGCCGACCTACACCGACAACAAACAAATAAATATAAATACTGTGCTGATTGCTGTAACAGAAGTGGTGAGTAACCCATTTTATTTGTTTTGTTTTGATGATACACTCAAACAATCGGAGTACACGATACGTATAAATATTTAGAGCCCCCAATATGTTAAAGCAGCAATATCACACAATACACAGACATTTTTCTGAAATCACAAAAATTTTAGCTTTTGAGTGAACAAATAGTAAAGTACTACATTATTTGTATTTAAATATAAAGACATATGTTTAAATGATGAATCTAACTGAATATATTTAAATTGTTATTCAAATAACATAATTATTTTTTATAATTTCGATTTACTTCAAAATTGAAAGTACAGTTGAAATTATTGGCGTTATTGTTATTTCTGTGATTCACTCTGGGTAATAATTTTAAAACATATGTGTAGAAACATTAACGACATATAAATTTCTCTGGATCTAAAAATCAATATTTTGTAAGATCAATATGATGCGAGTTCTTACATCTCATGTCTCCTTCACCTAAGATATTTCGCACATGATAATGATAGTTTGAAATCTTTCATGTTCTGTTGTAAGTTGAAGCTGGTGTGTGTACTTGATGAGAGAGTGGTGTGGTTGTTGTTGGTGCATATTAACCCTAGAACACTAAAGGTGGGAAATATTACATTGCTACTAACCATCGTAAACTGTACTACTACAAATTTATTCAAAGAAAGTGATAATTAATAGGTTATGGATTAGTTAATTACAATTATTAGATCTGAAATGGTATCTTACATACAAATCATGTTTTATACACTACTGCAATTGTAAATTTTACCAGGGTTCAGTAATCTAGGGTTAACTGCATCATTGTAGAAATGCAAAATATTTAATGCGAAATAAACAAACAAATGGATATAACTTAACCTAGTAGTGCTTTTATTTGAAACAAAAACCTGGATTATACTTCCTGGTCGCAAATTATTCTTACAACGAGCCATGCTCTTCAGTGGGCCCTTTTTGTCAAACAGCCACAAGTAACAGATGAGTAAGACAATTAGTACTGCACGACCTTCCATCTCAGAGATTTATTAACTGCACCGTACTATCTTTGCCTTTGCTACAAAGATGCATTTGGTTTGACCGTTTCAAATATTCCAGTGTTTGAAACATGTCTGGAAACATTCCAATGCTTGTTTCGCAGTAGTAGGGGGACGGTTTCATTGAATTGCGGAACACATGCAACTACAGTATTATCTCTCTTGTGAAGTTTTACAAAAGTGAGGTGAATGAAAAAGTTCAAATGCAGCACAAGAACAAGTTGGATAATAAAAGTCGAAAAATTGCGAACAGCCAAACTTTTTCGGTTTCAAACATTCTAATGTCTATTTCGCAATAATAGAGGAGCGGGTCATCGAATTGCGGAACACATGTCACTACAATGTTATCTCTCTTGTGAAGTTTCACAAAAATGAAGTAAAGAGAAAAAAATTCAAATGCAGCCTAAGGAAAAGTTGGTTTGTAAAAGTCGAAAAAATGTAAAAAATAAATGTGCAGATTCCGCTAGCAACGAAGAGAAAAGAAGTTGACTTCATAGTATGTCAACAAGCGGTAAAAACACCGTACGTAAATCGTACACAATTTATAAAGAAATACTGATTTTAATTTATAAATACCAAAATGTAGAGACATATTGTGTAGACTGATGGAAAAAATCGCATCACCAAACACTAATTAATGTAGAGTAATTAAACACATTTATCTAGGTAACATATTTTGAGTGATTAACATTCCAAGATCTCAGGTTAACTTAAGCGCGAGATAAGCCGTTGCAAATGTGAAATGCTGGTAAATTAATAACCGGTGTAACCGCCACAGTGCCGAATGCAAGCATGTTAACTTGAATACAGATGCCGGATGTCAGTTTGCACCGGCCGGAGTAGCCGTGCGGTTCTAGGCGCTGCAGTCTGGAGCCGAGCGACCGCTACGGTCGCAGGTTCGAATCCTGCCTCGGGCATGGATGTGTATGATGTCCTTAGGTTAGTTAGGCTTAATTAGTTCTAAGTTATAGGTGACTGATGACCTCAGACATTAAGTCTCATAGTGCTCAGAGCCATTTGAACCATTTTGTCAGTTTGTGGAATGGAGTTCCATGCCTGTCGCACTTGGTCGGTCAGTACTGGGACGGTTAATGCAGTTTGTGAATGAGGCTGGAGATGTTGTCCTGATGTCCCACATGGAGACAGATCTGATGATCGAGCAGACCAAGGCAACATGTCGACACTCTGTGGGGCATGTTGCGTTACAAGAGCTGTGTGTGGGCGAGAGTTATTCAGTTGGAAAGCGCCCCCTAGAATGCTGTTCATGAATAGCAGCAAAACAGGTCGAATCACCAGTCTGACGAACAATTTAGCAGTAAAGGTGCGAGGGATGACCACGAGAGGGCTACCGCTGTCATACGAAATCACAGCCCAGACCATAACTCCAGATGTAGGTCCGGTGTGTCTAGCATGCAGACAGGTTGGTTGCAGGTCCTCAACTGGTCCCTATCTAAGCAACACACGGCCATCACTGGCACCGAGGCAGAACCAGCTTTCATCAGAAAACACAACAGACCTCCACCCTGCCCTCCAATGAGCTCTCACTTGACACCACTGAAGTTGTATTGGTGGTGGTTTGGGGTCAGTGGAACGAAAGCTACAGGGTATCTGGCTCAGAGCTGTTCTTGAAGTAACCGATTTTTAACAGTTCTTTGTGTCACTGTGATGCCAATTGGTGCTCAAATTACTGCTGCAGATTCTCGTGACCACCGCTACCTGCAACCATGGACAGTGACTACATTCCTGCCACGTCTTCGTAGTCGTATTACAGTGGGGAGTTGATAATGTCGTTCTCGACTAACATCAACTCACCTCGTCCAATCTCAAAGGTAACTCACCGTTACAGCCTGTATTTGAAGCAAACCTGAGTTTTCATCCTCACACTGGCGTTGCTAGTGCCACTCTTACGTGACTGGCGCGAAATATGAATGGAGATCGTCTTTCGGATGCAGAAACACGCCTAAAAACTTTCGTTAATGTCGCACAATCCCCTCTTGGTGCTGCGATTATTTTCCGTCCGTGTATCTCATATTTCGAGAATGACCACAGTAGATGATTTACAAATAAAAACTAAAATTACTCCTTAAGGGCAGTATGCTTAAGGCGGGAAAACAATAATAACTGGTGTACATCTCCAAGACTTGCGGCACGAGCTGTAGCATAATCGCACATGCATTCTGATTCTTTTAATTCTGTAAGTAACTGACAGAGAAAGAACTGCCAATTTTCTTGGAGCTATTGTTTGACTGTTTTTAAAATACTCCCACGCGAATTGTAAAAGATGTGCCATTTGGTTTGACCCACAAATAATCCAGTTACACATCAGGATAAGAAATACTTCAAAAAATGGTTCAAATGGCTCTGAGCACTGTGGGACTTAACATCTATGGTCATCAGTCCCCTAGAACTTACAACTACTTAAACCTAACTAACCTAAGGACATCACACAACACCCAGTCATCACGAGGCAGAGAAAATCCCTGACCCCGCCGGGAATCGAACCGGGGAACCCGGGCGCGGGAAGCGAGAACGCTACCGCACGACCACGAGCTGCGGACTAAGAAATACTACTTTCATGTCCATATGTTAAGAGATTTTCAGCATGTGCGAGACAAAACGTGACATGTCGATAATTTGCCCGAAAGGTATCCGGCAACATTACGACACGTGAGATTCTGATGTAAGTACAAGGTATAACGGAAAGCTCTCCACTTATTGTATGAGGCGCCTCTCGGCTGGTGGAATACGGAAGATCAGAATGGTGTGTCATACCCTCTGCATGTCAATATAGGTTGCACAGTGGCTTCCCGTTTTTTCCATAGCTGTTCGATTGATGCGGTCCGCCATAAATTCCTCTCCTGCGCCAAACACTTCATCTCACTTTCAGAGTAGCACGTGCACGCCAAGTGTTCAATTACTTGTTGCATTTATAACAATCTCTGCCCTTCCCTAGAGTTTTTACTCTCTGCATCTCACTCTAGTACCGTGGAAGTTATTCCCTGGTAATATATGCCCTGTCATTCTGAACATTCTTTCTGTCAAAGTTTTTCACGTGTTACTCTCCTCGACAGTTCTATGGAGGACTTCCCCATTCCTTACCTTATCAGCCCACAAAATTTTCAATATCCTTCTTCACCAACAAATCTCAAAACGCTTCGATTCTCCTCTGTTCCTGTTTCCCTACAATCCATGACACTCTTCTACACAATAAGACCTATGTTTGATTCCAGTAAACTTTAATATTCTCTTTGTTTTGCCTACATAATACGTTACCTGGCTTCCAAGGTAGCAGAATTCCTTCACTTCTTCTACTTCATGGTCCTCACTTTTGATGTTAGGATTGTCGCTAATTTCATTTCTAATTATTTTCATCTTTTTTCGGTTTCCTCGCAGTCCATAATCTGTACTCATTACGCTGTTTATTCCATTCAACACGTTCCATAATTCTTCCTCGCTTTAACTGAACATATCAGTGGTCCCACATCACTCCAACTGCACACGCTCCACATCGTTACAGACCATCCACCAGCTTGAACAGTCCCCTGACATGGATTCATGAAGTTGTCTACAGATCCATACACGTCCATCCGATCGATACAGTTTGAAACGAGATTCGTCCGACCATGCAACATATTTCCAGTCATCAACAGTCCAGTGTCGGTGTTGACGGACCCAGGCGAGGCGTAAAGCTTTGTGTCATGCAATCATCAAGGGTACACTAGTGGGCCTTCGGCTCCAAAAGCTCATATCGATGATGTTTCGTTGAATGGTTCGCACGCTGACACTTGTTGATAGCTCATCATTGAAATCTGCAGCAATTTGCGGAAAGGTTGCACTTCTATCACGTTGGACGATTCTCTTCAGTCGTCGTTGATCCCATTCCTGCAGGATCTTTTTCCGTCCGCAGTGATGTCGGGGATTTGATGTTTTACCGGATTCTTATTTTCACGGTACACTCTTGAAACGACCATAGGGGAAAACTTCATCGTTACCTCAGAGATGATGTAGCCCATCGCTCGTACGCCGACTATAACACCATGTTCGGACTCACTTAAATCTTAATAACCTGCCATTGTAGCAGCAGTAAACGACTTAACAACTGCGCCAGACACTTGTCTTATATAGGCGTTGCCGACCGCAGCGCCGTATTCTACCTGTTTACATATCTTTGTATTTGAATAAGCATACCTATACCAGTTTCTTTGGAGCTTCAGTGTAGAGAGCTTTTGAAGATGGCTCCAACGCCTATGGAAATATTACGATATAACAACCACTTTCCCAGTCTAGATTTCTTCGAAATGACTAGGCACAGTGTATAACAGCTTTGTGATGAAAATTGCAGTTTGTTAATCCTTTCATACAAAATTTCACAGTTCTTACAAAACAACACTGATAAAAACCAAACATAACACTTCAAAACATGTCGAGGAGTTCAAAGACATTTGCTCGTTGTGAATCTTTATAAGTCTGGCCTAAATCAACTCTGAATACAATCTGAAACCGATCTGATGAGCTCGAGTACATAGTATAACATAGAATCTATAGATGTTGCAGAATCTACGAGAACATACAATAAGTCGAAATAAGACAAAGATAACTTCTGTTTTTGTAGTTATTTATAAGTTTTAATTTATTACTATTTCCTGGAGATATTTATTTAAGTGAAGATTTTTAGACATAACTGATAATAACAAAGGTTACAAAATTTCCAAACATGAAAATTTTTAAACTTCCTGTTACCTGACGTTATTGATTTCATATCGATAGTAAGATAAATAAAAATATAATATTATAACAGATATCTTGTGTGTGTTTAAAATCAAAAGAGCACAAATATTGTGAATTATGTAGATTCATTTTCAGAGCATTTGTTGGTAATAACACGACCGCTAATTTCTTGACGTGTGATCATTATATTATAACGTATCGTATATAAATAATAAAAATATATTTACGGAAAAACTTTATCCAGAAATTAGAAAACTCTATGAACATCGAAAGATAAGAATTACACGCAATTTACGGAGAAAACGCTACTCAAGTCGGGCTAAAATTTAAGTGGTACCGTACAATTCATTAACTGAGCAGAAGTTCCCATGGGGCTAGATTCATCACAGTAGGTAACCGCAAAAATTTTTCCACGAAGGCACTGACCTTTTGTCTCACTGTGCGATAAATGTATTAATCGCTAGAGTGATTGCTTTTCAAATAATAAACATTTTACTTAGTTTCTCTCCCATCTGTCTTGTTTTCATTTGACTGTCCCTTGTAGAATTACAGGGAAAAAAACCGCACAATAAACTCAGTTTCGGTGTGGATAACAGAGAGCTATGACTACAGTCGTTTTATCTCTCTGTGTAAATCAATGAGTCAGACAACTGACTATGAACTAGACCACCGATCTTAGATAAGGAGTCATGACGTGAGTGGGTATATCGTACGTAGGGCGAATCGCATGACCTGAAGCCCACAGGTCACTGCTGCGTCGCTCCTCCGGTTGTAAGCGCCCGAGACAGGTGACCTTGAGGGCGGCTGCCACTGGTCACAGCCGTCGACCAGAGGAACGTCTGGTCCCAACGCCGAAGGACGTCAACATCCCAGAGGTGAGGTCAAAATTTTCCCTTCACGGGGGCGGGGAACGAGTAAGTGAGCGGTGGAAAACACCACACGAGGGTAGTCTCTACGAAACCTGCTGGCCTTCTCTCCACATCTCAGCAGTTCCAGCGTCCCTGGTCGGTCGTTTGCTGGAGGAGACGGAATGGCCTGTTACCGCCCGCAGATTGGAATATACGAGGGCGTGCTAGTAAGCGACGCACCCGAACCTTTTATGTCAAAACCCGTATAGCTTTTCAAATGAAAGAAACATTATTTAACATTCTACATCTTTCGTTTCAATCGAAATCAGTGCACGCATCCAGGCCAGAGGGGGTAAAATGTCGTACTGGTAAGTGGGCTCTCACTGCCAAGTTTTTTTTTTTAATGTGCCTCTGTTTTGTAATCATGAAACAACAACAGGTTGTATCATTGTTGTGGAGATGTCTATCACATAAGGAGTCTTATGAGAAGGAAAGTTGCTACTCACCATACAGCGGAGATGCTGAGTCGCAGATAGGCACAACAAAAAGACTCTCACAATTAAAGCTTTCGGCCAGTGAGCCCTTCTTCAACAATAGACACACATACACACACACACACACACACACACACACACACACACACACCCACACACACACACACACTTACACCACACTTAAAAACACTCACGCAAACGCAACTCACACACATGACTGCAGTCTCAGGCAACTAAACCACGAGTGTTTCAGTTGCCTGAGACTGCAGTCGTGTGTGAGAGTTGCGTTTGCGTGTGTATATATATATATATATATATATATGTGTGTGTGTGTGTCAATTGTTGAAGAAGGCCTTACTGGCCGAAAGCTTTAATTGTGAGAGTCTTTTTGTTGTGCCTATCTGCGACTCAGCATCTCCGCTATATGGTGATTAGCAACTTTCCTTCTGATAATATTTTTACATTCCATCCTGGATTTTCCACTGTTTGACGTAAGAGTATTAAAATATGAAACTTCATTCCATTCTATGATCAACATCAGTATGTACCATAACCCCTCCAAAGGTACCAATACACTCTTGTATCCCTTAATATTAAAAACAATCACAACAGAAAATGGTGGTCTAGAGATAGCGTCTTGAAGTAGTAATTACTATTGCCGAGGCTCTGTGATGTTGCAATAGCACCTCAGTGTTGGACGTTATGGGGAAAAAGTACCTGTACCTCAGGCATAGGTGATATATATAGATCTGATATAATTACATTTTTCTTGAGACATTTGAGTCTCATCTTTATCTACGATAATGATGGAAGTTGAAGAACTTAATTAAAATTTGTGCCATGGCCGGGACTTGAACCCGGGTCTTCTTGCTTACAAGTAATCAAGCCATGGCCATGAAACGAATTTTAATTCATTTCTTCAACTACCATCATTATCGTAGATAAAGATGAGAGTCAAATGTCTCAAGAAAAACTTAATTATATCATATCTATCGTAATCAAATCGTATTCGGTCCCGGGTTAGAACCTCGCTACTGATTACATTTTGAGTAATAATCATCGGCAATGGTGGCCAAAGACTTCCGGCATTAAAATTCACCCTCAATCTGCCAATGGACTTTTCAAAGAGGGTGGAGGAGCGGATAGAGATTCAGGAAACCTTATTGCCCGTGGGGTGGAAAACTGGCTCTAAAAGGTGGCAAGCAATGATCAACAGAAGGCAATGGAAACCACTAAACCACTGCATTAATGACACATAATATGTATCCACAGGGCATGTGGACTGTGACTGGAAAAGTGTCATTATGATCTCTCCATTGCAAAACATTCAAAACTAGTTCTCCATTCGGATTTCTGGGAGGGGACTCCCAAGGGGGAAGTGGACATGTGTGTGTGTGTGTGTGTGTTGTGATGGTGGGGGGGGGGAGGGAGGGGGGTGTTTTTATGCACTATGTAGCACCATTAGCACCATCGCTATGATGGAAACTAGTCAGAAGCAAAACAAACTAGCAAATGCCCATTGAGTATTGCCACGAGTGTAAGATCTATCTCGAAGACGGAGAGATCTATGTGGAATATCAGACTGGGTCGTCTACTGGGTACGACCAATGAAAGGATGACGTTGTACGAGTCAGGGCGTCGAATATGAGAAGCCTGAACGTGGTAGGGAAGCTAAAAAGTCTGGAAAGGTAAATGCTCAATTTATATATATTGGGATCAGTGAAGTGAAATGGAAAGAAGACAAGGACTTCTGGTCAGACGTGTATAGGGTAATATCAACAATAGCACAAAAATGTTATAACGGGAGTAGGATTCATTATGAATAGGAAAGTGCGGCAGACCCGAGTTACTGTGAACTGTTCAGTGATAGGGTTGTTCTGATCAGAATCGACAGTTAACCAACACCGACAACAGTAGCTCAGGTATACATGCTAACGTGACAAGAAAAAGATGAAGAGATAGAGGAAGTGTTTAAGGAAATTGAATGGGTAATTCAGTGCGTAAAGGGAGATAAAAAGCTGGTAGTTATGAGTGATTGGAATGCGGTTGCAGGGGAAGGAGTAGAAGGACAGGTTACGGGAAAATATGGTCTTGATGGTAGAAATTAGAGAGGCGAAAGACTAATTTTCTGCAATAAATTTCAGCAAGTAATGGGGAATACGTTGTTCAAGAATCGCAAGAGGCTGGGTTACATTCTGAAACGGCCGGGAGATTTCAGTTAGATTACATCACAGTCCGGCAGAGATTCCGAAAGGAGGTGTTGGACTGTAGGACGTGCCCAGGAGCAGATATCGACTCAGATCACAATTTAATAATGATGAAGAGCAGGCTGAAGTTTAATAGACTAGTCGTGAATAATCAATCATCAAGAAGTTGTGTACGGGAATACAAAGGAATAAAGACATACGCTTGAAACTCCCTGAGGCTGCAGATACTGCTATAAAAATAGTTCAGTAGGCAGTTCCGTTGCAGAGGAATGGACATCTCTAAAAACGGCAATAGCGGAAGTCGGAAAGAAAAGCATAGGTACAAGAGAGTTAACTGCAAAGAAGTCATGGGTAACAGAGGAAATATTTCAGTTTATCGACGAAAGAAGGAAGTGCAAAACAGTTCGGGTAAATTCAAGAATACAGAAATTCCACTCACTCACGAATGAAGCAAATAAGAAGGGCAGGGAAGCTAAGCCCAAATGGCTGCATGAAAAATGTGAAAAAATCGAAAAAGAAACGATTGTCGGAAGGACTAACTCAGCATATGGAAAAGTAAAAACAAATTTAGGTGAAATTAAAAGCAAGGGCGGTAACGTTAAAAGTGCAATGGGAATTCCACTGTAAAATGCAGAGGAGAGAGCTTATAGGTGGGAAGATTACATTGAAGGCCTCTATGAGGTAGAGGACATGTCTGACGTCGTGATAGAGAAAGAAACTGGAGTCGATACGGAAGACGTAGGGGTTCCAATATTAGAGGCAGAATTTAAAACAGCTCTGGAAGACTTGAAATCAAGTAAGGCAGAACGGATAGATAACATTTCATCTAAATTTCTAAAATCATTGGGGGAAGTGGCAACCAACGCTTGTTCACGTTGGTGTGGAGAATGTATGAGCCTGGCGATATATCATCAGACTTTCGAAAAAACGTCATCCACCCGATTCCAAAGATTGCAAGAGCCGGTAAGTGAGAGAATTATCGCGTAATCAGCTGTCACTTTTTTGCGTCCAAGCTGCTGACAAGAATAATAATAAGAGAACAATACAAAAAAATGAGGAGTTAGATGGCGATCAGTTTGGCTTTAGGGAAGGTAA
Source organism: Schistocerca cancellata (assembly GCF_023864275.1). Lineage (NCBI taxonomy): Eukaryota > Metazoa > Arthropoda > Insecta > Orthoptera > Acrididae > Schistocerca > Schistocerca cancellata. The sequence goes on along the minus strand of NC_064627.1, from coordinate 141,533,172 downwards.
AGACGCCATAGAAGAAGGTCTGTCGCTGCGGCTGATAATGGAAGCGAGACTGGTGAAAAATAAAGATACGTTCATAGGATTTGTCGACCCGAAAAAAGCGTTCGACAATGTAAAATTATGCGAGATGTTCGAAATTCTAAGGGAAACAGGGGTAAGCTATTGCGAAAGGCGAGTAAAAGACTATATGTAGTAGAAGCAAGAGCGAAAAATAAGAATGGAATACAAGAACGATGTGCTCTGGTTGAAACAAGTGTAAGACACGGATGTAGCTTTTTGCCCCTACTGTTCAATCCACACATCGAAGAAGCTATGACGGAAATAAAAGAAAGGTTCAAGAGTGGGATTAAAATTTAGGGTGAAAAGATGTCAATGATAAGATTCGCTGATGACTTTGCTTTTCTCAGTGAAAGTGAAGAAGAATTACAGGACCTGTTGAATGGAGTGAACAGTATAATGACTACAGAATATGGACTAAGAGTAAACCGAAAAAAAAACAGAAGTAATGAGAAGTAGCAGAAATTAGACTAGCTAGGCACTTAACATCTAAACTGAAGACCACGGAGTAGACGAAGTGAAGGAATTCTGCTACCTTGCTAGCAAAATAACCCATGACAGACAAAGCAAGGGGGTCATAAAAAGCAGACTAGCACTGGAAAAAAGGCCACTCGTAGCTAATAGAAGTCTACTAGTACCAAACATAGGTCTTAATTTGAAGAAGAAATTTCTGAGAATGTACGTTTCGAGCACAGGATACTATGGTAGCGAATTACGCGTGGTATGGAAACCGAAACTTCTTGACTTATTTATTAACTTTGGTAACCATAGTTGCTACAAAGACATCATGATCGCTAATCCCTGTTTCTATAGTGACATGTCGAAACACCGAATGGATCACTTAAAGTCTGAAAGATGGCGCCTGGCTGCTTGCGCAAGTCCTGTTCCTTTGCTAAATTGCGACCTCTAACTGAAAAATCCCATTGAAGTTAGACGCATTCATACAGCCATTATGCACCCTCACCATTCTTCTTCTGTAGGTATGGCTCTATTCTGTACTGAATACGAGGAATGTAATAAAAGTAATGAGATTGATTTTTTTTATCGACCAAAGTCTTTTTTTTTTTTTTTTTCAAACATCAATATTGTGCCCTTCTAAGTAGTTCCCTTCGGCAGCTATACATCGGCGAGTCGTTGCTCCAGTCATGACAACAGCGCTTAAAGGCTTAAACTGGTAGAGCCTTTAGCATGTCGGTCACATTCTTTTGAATGTTCTCCAGAATCCCAAATTACGTCCTTTTAAGACGTTTTTTAATTTCGAGGAAAAAAGTCACAAGGACTCAGATCAGGTGAATAAGGGGACAGCGGAACAACAGGAATGCCTTTTGAGGCCAAAAATTTCGTGTTGGAAGTGGCCGTGTGACATGGGGCGTTGTCATGATGCTGCATCCACTTGTCTGCAATGTACAGTTTCACTCGATTTACGCTTTTCCTGATCTTTTCAGGGACGTCTCTGTAAAACACCAATTCCTTGTGCACAACACTCCTACTGTCAAAAAAGCAAATCAGCATTGTTTTGATCTTAGACTTTCTGATTCGAGTTTTTTCAGTCGAGGAGATGTCTCAGTGTGTTAGTCGTCACTTTGTCTCAGAATCGTACTAAAAAAATCCAGTATTCATCACGTGTGATCACACGACTGAACCAGTCGTGGTCATCGGCAGTCCTCTCAAGAAGATCGATTGTCCTTCTACTCAGTCGAGAGGTTTTTCGGAACCATTTTGGCACAAACCTCTCGCATGTGCAAAACTTCGGTCAAAATTTGACGCGCAGTGAAAGTGTTTAACAAGTCACCCACCATCCCTATAGTTAAACGTCCGTCTGATCTCAGGAGGGCAAGCACTCTGTCGACGTTTTCGTCGGTTTTTGAAGTTGAAGGTCTCCCTGAGCGAGGTCCACCTTCAACGTGTTCTCCGCCTTCCAACAATGATTTGTGCCAGCGAAAAACTTGTGCTCTTGATAAGGAATGTTTCCCATAGGTCTATTTCAACTTTTCAAGAGTCCCCCTCGCGGATTCCCCAAAAGTTGATGGCTTAACGTTGCTCTTAATTCCGGTGTTCCATTTTCGTAACACACAACAAAAACACAGCTCCACCGACGGCGCTCTCAAAGAACACATAATGGCGTTACAGAGCTGAAATTCGGACTGAGAATCTGGAAGGGATTGACACGCCAGTCTACAGAAGTAGAACAATGCAGTGTTGTCCTTCTGATTACTTTGCTCACACAGGTGGCACAGGGATAGAATTTAAATCAACATATCTCGTGTAACACCTTCCATTGCCGTCAGGGTATTTCAAGACTCGATTCTAGCAAGACAACAGCACGCTATCGTGATTACGCTATTTTCTATAGCTACTCCAAACTGTTGTGCGAAACCTAGATCACTTTCACAAGTGTGTTCTGAAGGAACTCTATAAACCTCTTGAATTGCCATTACCTGGCTGGTCCTAACCGCCAACTGACCCTCAGCAAAAGTATGCTTGTACGCATGGCACCATCTTTCATCAGCAAAAACCTATGTGACCGTCACTACCATCATCTCGATGACAGTAATTAATGAAAACTTGCACCTTTTCGGGTGTAGACTACACAATTCCCGCATCCAAATCTCCCTCCTCGCCTCCACGACCACACGACATTCTCCCTCACGTAACCATAGTGGCACTAGCTGCTTCAGTCTCGCCTCTTAATGAGGCCGACCTCGCGTTTACATATTCTCGTAGAATTACGTATGTTGAAAGAGGCGCCCGCCGTACACTGGCAGCCAGAGGACAGAAAGCGGCCGCCTTTCCTGCGCTTTCTAAGCGTCCCATTGTCTCTGTGAAGACGGATGGCCACGGAAGTTGGCAGAGCAGTCCCTGTCGATGGCTGGACTAGTGAATCTGCCCGGCGCTCGAGCATCGAAATCCCCTTATTAACAACGGCGCCGGAGCCCGCTTTCTGATGCGGTTACGTTATGCATACGTAAGCGACGCTCTTCCAGAACCTTGCAGCATTCGGTAATATTGCGTTTTCGGGAAAGGGACAGTTCGCATGAGAGATAAATCACTTGAACGGATCAACGAATAACGAACAGCATCTTTTAAACGAAATGTACCAATACTCATTTTACGAAGGTTTGAAGCACGCCCGCCCGGTTAGCCGAGCGGTCTAACGTACGGCTTTCCGGAGCGGGAAGGAGCGCCTGGTCCCCGGAACGAATCCGCCCGGCGGACTTGTGTCGAGGTCCGATGAGCCGGCCAGTCTGTGGATGGTTTTTAGGCGGTTTTCCATCTGCCTCGGCGAATGCGGGCTGGTCCCCCTTATTGAGCTACACTATGCTGGCGATTGCTTCGCCAACAAGTACTCCACGTACGCGTACACGCAAACATAGGGGTTATACTCGTCTGCTGTGAGACGTTCCTTGGGGGAGGGGGGGGGGGAGGTCCTCCGGGGGCCGAACCGCACAATAACCCTGGGTTCAGTGTGGGGCGGCGGAGGGGTGGACTGCGGTAGTCGTCGTGGGGTTGTGGACCACTGCGGCTGCAGCGGGGACGGAGCCTCTCCGTCGTTTCTAGGTCCCCGGTTAACATACAACATACATACAAGGTTTGAACTCCTCTGTTTCTTCGCACTTCCGTGTTTGCGAGTTAAAAACTGGGTTATTTTGGAAATCAGCCTTATGCAAACACAATTAGTTTATTTTCATATTTACCCGGACATGTTTCGACACCAATGTGTCATCTTCTGTACCAAATAAATTTTATTTGTTGAAGTCAAACCTCTCCACTATTTTTCAAGGAACGAACCAAATCGCTGTTACTTTGTGGTGAAATACGCATGACGTGTCACCTACAGGTCTGACGACGCCGAAGAAGCCGAGAAGGCACTGACTGTGACGTGCAGGCGTATTACTTGATGTCTACGACCCACGTCGATTGCAAAAGCTTATCATCTGTGAGGCAATGCTCCACCAGACGTCCATCACGAGATTGCTGCTAGTGTGAAAAGAAGTAAAAATACAACTGTGGACAGCACAAATAGTAGATTCTCACTGCTCTCGACCATCCGAAAATCTCTGCCTACGCTCTGGAGACGAAACATTCGGATTTAATCACCAAAACTGGGTATTTTCAGCCGTCACTGCTATCTGTGGCTGCGGAGAGGACAACTTACCCTGCTGCCAGCTTCGTCCTGCAACGAGGAATGTCTGCTGCTCACAGATGCAGATGCTCTTGAAGTTGCCCGTCTTTCGTCATCCATGCTGTAAGCTTCCACACACTTACATTAATATCTGGTCATGTTTACTATAACTTGATTGTTTTGTGTATTCTTCACTTGCTCGGAACGATTGAAAGTGACCACAGGGAAACGGAACCAGAAAGGCTGGTCCGAGTTTCGAAGTCTGCTATTTCTAAATCGACTGTCTCAATTTCTGCACCACATCACGCAATTTTACATAGAACTGAAGCAATGTGTGCCTATTAATTTCTTAATTGGAGATACCAGATTAAGCTCGGGCAGTGCATACATGGCACTCGGCACGGAAGTGATGATGCAAGTTCTCCCATTTTCAGTTACGTTCAAAATGGTTCAAATGGCTCCGAGCACTATGGGACTTAACATCTGAGGTCATTAGTCCTCTTGACTTAGAACTACTTAAACCTAACTAACCTAAGGACATCACACATCTATGCCCGGGACAGGATTCGAACCTGCGACCGTACCAGCAACGCGGTTCCGGATTTAAGCGCCTAGAACAGCTCGGCCACAACGGCTGGCTTTCAATTACATCTCTGGTTACTCATAGATGGGACACCAGCGCAAAAGAATACGACATTTTGCTTTTACACCATCAGCAGCAATTTTACGGCTTTTCTTAGAGGCAGATGTAGATATTAACCGGTATACGCTGAATGAAGCACAGTGTGTAAAATTCTTTGATGTCCAGCTGGATAACAAATTGAAGTGGAGTCAACGCTTGAACCAATAAACGAAGAAGCACAGTTTAGCGTGTTGTACTCTTGTAAGGGACACTCCCTATCACCTCTCTCCCCCCCCCCCCCCTTAGATTTAGTGGTAAGATGGCCCAGTGGATAGCCTGTCAAAAACTAAACACTTGTTGTTGTTGTTGTTGTTGTTGTTGTTGTTGTTGTCTTCAGCCCAAAGACTGGTTTGATGCCACTCTCCATGCTACTCTTTCCTATGCAAGCCTCTAACCTCCGACTGACTGCTGCAACCTACATCCTTCTGAATCTGCTTAGTGTATTAATCTCTTGGTCTCCCTCTACGATTTTTACCCTCCACGCCTCCACATTTCCCTCCAACACTAAACTGGTGATCTCTTGATGCCTCAGAGCGTATCCTACCAACCGATCCCTTCTTCTAGCCAAGTTGTGCCACAAAAATAGTTATCAAACATGAAAACAGGAAGAAGGTGTACTGAACAGTGAAAAAAGAAGCAAAATAGGAACAGTGACCGGTCCTAGCTGAAGATGTTCGAAATCGAATTAATCTGAACAGCCATGGCCTCACTGTTATGTGGTAACGGTGTTGGATTGCTAATGGGGAGATCCTTGTTCAGATCTCTCTCATGTCCCTTTTTGTTTTTTCATAAAATTATGAGCTATGCGTCCGATCATTGACGTGTCTGTTCGCTGCATTCAAATTTGTGTCTGTGTCATGATGTCCGTTTGTAACGGCGACTTGTAACGAAGGGGCCTCCAGGCGTACCTACCTCCAATTTGTTCTACTCAAGTACCGCACCTCATGACTCTTGTGTTCCGTTTGGGAAGTTTTGACTCTTGAATTCCTTTGGTGTAACATAGTGCACGCTCGTTTATTTGTTGTTTTCATTTCTGTGAGATGTCTATGGGGTATCTTGGCTGCTCTCCCTATTCATCAAATTTACTTGGGATGGTAATATATTCTCATCACAGGACTCATATTCTATAACCAATGTGTGGTACTACAATTGCCAAGACTACAGAAGGAGAACAGACACGTCAGTAACCGGACAGACAGTTCATAAATTTGTGAAAGAAAAGGGGGTCCAACGGAGATTTGAACACGAATCTCCCACTTAGTGGGCCAACACCGTGACCGTAGAACCACGACCCGTGGTTCTTACAGTTTGCTCGATGTTCCACATCTATAGCTTGCACGTTGACTATTTCTGTTTTCCTTCTTTTTTTCACAGTTCAGTACATCTTCTTGTTTTAATACTTGATCCGTGCTCAGTTTTTCACGGGCTTTCTATCCACTGGGCCATCTTAACATTAAATCTGCGGGGTGTGTGATGGGGAGTTTCCCTTGTTCTGCGTCTCCCTTTGTACTGAAAAAAATTCAAGAATGCTAGCGTATTAAGCATACTGCTATTTCCCGTTACCTTACTATATTTTTTAAATTTTGTATTTCTTTTGGCTTTGGGCAGAAAAGACCATACAGCCAACAGTAGTTGCAAAAGTGTCATAAGAGGGTTGTCCAGAAAGTAAGTTCCGATCGGTCGCGAAATGGAAACTGTGGTGTCACCGCCAGACACCACACTTGCTAGGTGGTAGCCTTTAAATCGGCCGCGGTCCGTTAGTATACGTCGGACCCGCGTGTCGCCACTATCAGTGATTGCAGACCGAGCGCCGCCACACGGCAGGTCTAGAGAGACTTCGTAGCACTCGTCCCAGTTGTACAGCCGACTTTGCTAGCGATGGTTCACTGACAAAATACGCTCTCATTTGCCGAGACGATAGTTAGCATAGCCTTCAGCTACGTCATTTGCTACGACCTAGCAAGGCGCCATTACCAGCTACTGTTGATACTGAATCATGTACAGTCAAGAGCGACGCTCATCATTTATGGATTAAAGTTAAGTATTCCACCAGCTACGTCCGTTTTTCTAAAGTCTAATTTCCTTGTCCGGTTCCAGACCTCACTCCAGCCTGCGTGAGCTAAAACGCGTGCCTTTCGGCTTCCTCTAATAATACAGTGTTGGCTCTCCTGCCAACCCACAACAGAAACCACTGGGAAAATCCGGTAAAGCTTTGCACAGATGTGTTGGGCAGTGTCTCTAGTATGCCCGTCGATCGTGTCGCGCCGCTCTTTTTAGTTTTGAGTGGACAGTGAGCACGTAAAGAAGCGTAGGGAATAGCGTCTGCCGCCAAGTATGAGGGCCTGGTTAGAGATTTCGCCTGTGTCATGCAGCCCACGTAACACAACTGTCGAGCAGTTCCTTCTTCATGCCAATTCTCGGCCGCACACTGCAGGGGCAATGAAAACGCTCCTGCAGCATTTCCGATGAGAAGTGTCTGATCACCCACAATACAGTCCGTAATTGGCTCCCCCTGGCTCTCATCTCTGCTCACAAGAACCGCTGGCTATGAAGACAAAATTTTTCCACAGACATCGAGCTGCAGACCAGTGCAGATAACTGGCCGAAAGCACAGGCGGCTGCTTTCTATGACGAGGATACTGGAGAGCTGATACAACACTACGAAAAAACTCGAAGTTGGAGGGGCGACTATGTAGAGAAGTACGTGGAAGGTGTACCTACCTGTTGCAAATGAAGCGTTTCTGGTTTTCACTGTGGTTTCCATTTCGCGACCGATCGGAACTTACTTTCTGGATAACCTTCGTATTAACATAATTGCCGATTCCACAGCAGAACAACAAAAAGAGTTCCACGTACAAACATTTGTTCTTAATGTAATATAAAAACACTAAAAGACGAACACTACACAACCAACAATAGTTACGACAGTGCCAAGTTAATATCAGTGCAGTTTTCTCAGTAGAAGATAAGTTCATTACATAAATTAAAAACCACAAAATTACAACGCAGGGTTCGAACCGGGTCAGTTCCAGAGGCGATTGACGTCCACAGCAACTTGTACACTGGTGTCCAAAACTAAAGCAACAAACGGAAATTTTGCAAGGTTGCATTTATTTTGCCACAAAATAGGTGATATTACAGCAGAAACAATGTAAAGAATACATTAGGTAATCAACTGCAACATGCATAACGGTAGACAAAGATGTTCTTCTTTTTCCAACTTACCGGATTTGCACACACATTCTGCCAACTGGTTAATGTGCTCAGTGCGGCGTGTGACCATCCCTGGCCTGACAACGACGGCGCATGCTGTGAATGACGTCGTCAGTCTTATAATGAAGCACTAACTGCTCGCAGTCTTCGAGCGTGGTTGGTGGATGCTGACGTGATGCAAGCCGTCTTCCTAGAGCATGCTCTGTGGGATTCAAATCGGCAAAGCGAGCCACGTCAGGCATACAATGTCTTCGGTTTCCAAGAAAACATCAAACACCCGTGCTGTACGAGGTGGAGCATTATCGTCCATCAACACGAAGACCGGACCCACCTCACAACAACTGCGCATGAAGTCCCAACACCTTGTTACGATTCCTCACAGCAATTAAACCCTGCTGATTCACCCGTACAGTTTGATGAAGACAGGTTCGAATGGTAAACATAAAAAATGGTTCAAATGGCTCTGAGCACTATGGGACTTAACATCTTAGGTCATCAGTCCCCTAGAACTTAGAACTACTTAAACCTAACTAACCTAAGGACATCACACACATCCATGCCCGAGGCAGGATTCGAACCTGCGACCGTAGCAGTCCCACGTTCCAGACTGCAGCGCCTAGAACCGCACGGCTACCGCGGCCGGCGAATGGTAAACATAATCCCCGCCCACACCGTTAGGCATCCTCCTCGATCTCGGTCTCTTTCCACAATCGTCGTGTTCGCTCCTGATGCGAATCCATCGAGAATCATTCTCTAAACTAAATCGAGCCTCATCTATGAAAAAAAATTCGCTCACTGTTCGCCCATCCAGGCGGCATGTTGATGTTCAAATGTGTGTGAATTCGTAAGGGGCCAAACTGCGGAGGTCATTGGTCCCTAGGCTTACTCACTACTTAAACTAACTTATGCTAAGAACGACACACACACCCATGCCCGAGGGAGGACTCGAACCTCCGGCTGTGCGGCTGGTCCCGGCGGAGGTTCGAGTCCTCCCTCGGGCACGGGTGTGTGTGTTTGTCCTTAGGATAATTTAGGGTAAGTAGTGTGTAAGCTTAGGGACTGATGACCTTTGCAGTAAAGTCCCATAAGATTTCACACACATTTGAACATTTTTTTGAACCTCTGGCGGGAGGGGCCGCGCAATGCGTTACATGACGCCTCTAACCGCTCGTCCGCATGTCGATGTCTCCACTCTAGACGTTCCCTTCTGTAAAGAAGCGTCAGAGGTACACACACAGCAGGTCTCCGACAATAAAGGCCACTCTGCCGAAGCCTTCTGCACAGCGTTTGCCTCGCTACAACATGCCAGTGGATGATATGGGCTCACATGCCAGTTGCCGTGCTTTACTAAGGCGGTACTGTCTTGTCCTCACATCTAAATAATGGTCCCCTCTTCTGAAGTCACACGTGGGCGGCCCCGCCCTGGTCTTCGGGATACAGTTTCGTCTCTATAAACTGTCACCATATCCGAGAAACAACAGAACGAATCAGATTAAGCCATCGGGCCAAATCAGTTTGCGACTGTCCTGCTTCCTTTCTTTCTGTGTACACAGCGATTGTGGATGTACGGCTACATGGCAAGCACTGTCCCATTTCATAGACGCCTGACGTCATCATTAGCATGGTTTTCAGTTGACCGGAATGTCATCTTCCATGCAGAAAACGATCATATGGACATTTGGTTGACAGTTTGTGTTATTATATCGTGAATTAGACACAGGACGAGGAAATAATGGTTGTTGCTTTAGTTTTGGACACCAGTGTAATTGAAAATACGCCCCCATAGCTGAGCGGTCAGTGCAGCTAAATGCCATGCGAGGGGCCCGGGTTCGAATCCCAACCAGGTGGGAGATTTTCTCGGGGACTGTGTGTAGTAATGTTTCAGCTTCATCAACAAGCAAGTTGCCGAAGTGGCGCCAACTGTAACGCCTTCGCTCTTGCGTACGTTAACTCTTTAAAGCCTGTATTATGGTAAGTTGACGGGCTTCACCTTGTAAGAAAGGATTTTAGTAAATATGTTGACCGCGTGTACCTGAATGGAGGCAAAATCAGACTTACACCCACTCAGTAACAACAATGATACGTCTAGCAAGTCTAAAGTGTAACTACACGTTAGGATGGACAAAAAACATACACAGCAGATGCTACCAATTGTTAATAATACGGTCGCCAGCCTAATTAGGCATTAACTGAGTTTCTTCCCTGTACAAGAGGAAGTACGTTCAAGCATAACAACACGTAGTAACACTGCATTATATGGTAAATTTAGAACCAGAAAAATCTACTGAACTAATATTTTCACTATCTGTACTAATTTGGACAAGCTATAAATACACAACATTACACTATAATGTTTACTACAGACTGCGTTTTGTCTATTGATCCGACTGAAATCGGGCATAGGTTACCCTAGAAATAGCACTTTTGAAACACACATACAATGTCAATTTTAAGAAGGGTAAAACACTGATAAATTTAGGTTTTATATTGACTATAGCTTTGCTGGTCAAATCAGTTCAGTACACTTCAGAATTCAAATGAATAGGAAAGAAAAAAAGGGGGGGGGGGCCTGAAACTGTTATGATCACTATATTGAAAGTTTGATTATTGAGAGCATTAAGCATTCAAGAATTCCAAAATATGATTTACCGCTCTTTTTTGTCTTATTTCCTGCTCTTTTAACTACCGTTATTTTTGTCTCAATTTAAATAAACTTCATTACTAAACCAATTTCAACATTATCTTCCAACTTGGTCAGACCTATATGATTCGTCCAGTATTTCATTAATAACAAAGTTCTTTAAACATCATTCTAACATAGATAGGTCTGTGGGTAATTATTATTAACATAAACATTAAATCTTCATCTTGGGACACTCGGATTGCACAACATGTGGAAAGGACCCTGTCTAGGTTAGTCGTGAGGATAATTAATTGATAGGACAGTTCTGGTAAAATTTAAGTTGTTATTGAACAGTATGTAGCAAAAGTAACACTGGTCCACACGAATACAGTACTAAAAGTTTCAACCTGTTCGTATCGATGAGGTGGTCGGCAGGCGGCGAGATGGCGAGGCACAAAGCACACGTGCAATTACAGCAATGGCTCATGAAATATCGGCACTTTACTTCTTCATGGCGTCGCAATGCTTTTCCATTTAGTGCCTATGGAATATTGTCATGCTGTACAGACGTCGGAAACAGCGCATCCGAGGCTCAACGAAACCACTTTTTCCAGCAGAGCCTCCTCGATCCAGCACGTGTTTCTCAGATCGATGCCCAACTCCGACTACCACTGCTGAGCCCGTTGTGCCGTACCACGCCCGTGTGTGTTTTCCCGCGCTCGCCTGCCTCCACCTTTTACTGCTCCCCTACAGACAGGGTATTCACCAAAGGTTTTACATTCCACATATTCTAATACATTGCCTACGTATGGACCAGGCGTACAAATACAACTTTCACATCTTACAATAGTTTCAACATTAGTTACACTTCCCTTTGATTACAACATTACTTGAAATTTGACATAAATATTAAAATTTACATCGAAAATTGTTTATAGCTTTTTCAACATAATGTCATGAAACAAAAAAGAAATGAAACCAGAATATCGATTATACTAATTTATCGAAATTCAGAAGAAAAAATTTATTACATATACAATAGTATAACGTTGGTGTTGTTACACAACCAAAAGGACTTACACCAGGCGGTCGGGCTACCCGCAGCCGGGGCTCCCGGCCCAACCACACGAATTATCGTTATCATATAATAGAACGCTGAACAATGGCGTCACCTACGAAGATAAGTTCTTAATGCAAAGGAAATACACGAACAGACGTTCCGTTTTCGAACCGGACTGGTTCCATTAGCGGAAAAGATCCATGCAACTTATAGGTCTAAGCTGGATACCGGTCTATTTTAAACAGTCCGCGATCAAGGAGTACTCATACACGGTGTAACAAATATGTACGGAACAAATTGCGGGACGCATTCCTCCTGCAACTTGTGCCGTTCATTTTTGTTACACTCTATACATGATCAAAAGTATCCGGACGGATGGGACTTTGACCGGCGCTGATGAACGCGCAGTTGAGCGCCCCACAAACCAAACATCACCATCAAAAGTATTCGCACACCCCCGAAAACATACGCTTTTCATATTAGATGTATTGTGCTGCCAACTACTGCCAGGTACTCCATGTCAGCGACCTCAGTAGTCATTAGACATCGTGAGAGAGCAGAATGGGGCGCTCCGCGGAACTCACGGACTTCGCACGTGGTGAGGTGATTGGGTGTCACTTGTGTCATACGTCTGTAAGCGAGATTTTCACACTCCTAAACATCCCTAGTTCCACTGTTTCCGATGTGATAGTGAAGTGGAAACGTGAAGGGGCACGTACAGCACAAAAGCGTACAGGCCTATCTCGTCTGTTGACTAACAGAGACCGCCGACAGTTGAAGAGGGTCGTAATGTGTAACAGGCAGACATCTATCCAGACTATCACACAGGAATTCCGAACTGCATCAGGATCCACTGCTACTACTATAACAGTTAGGCAGGAGGTGAGAAAACGGATTTCATGGTCGAACGGCTGCTCATAAGCTACACATCACGCCGGTAAATGCTAAATGACGCCTCGCTTGGTGTAAGGAGCTTAAACATTGGACTACTGAACAGTGGAAAAACGTTGTGTGCAGTGACGAATCACGGTACACAATGTGGCGATCTGATGGCAAGGTGTGGGTATGGCGTGTGCCTGGTGAACGTCATATGCCAGCGTGTGCGGTGCCAACAGGCGGTAGTGTTATGGTTTGGTCGTGTTTTTCATGGAGGGATCTTGCACCCCTTGTTGTTTTATGTGGCACTATCACAGCACAGGCCGACACTGATTTTTAAGCACCTTATTGCTTCCCAATGTTGAAGAGCAATTCGAAGATGGCGATTGCATCTTTCAACACGATCGAGCACCTGTTCATATAGCGCGGCCTGTGGCGAAGTTTTTACACGACAATAACATCCCTGTAATGGACTGGCCTGAATCCTATAGAACACCTTTGGGATGTTTTGGAAGACCGACTTCGTGCCAGGCCTCACCGACCGACATCGATACCTCTCCTCAGTGCAGCAGTCCGTGAAGAATGGGCTGCCATTCCCCAAGAAACCTTCCAGCACCTGATTGAACGTATGCCTGCGAGAGTGGAAACTGTCATCAAGGCTAAGGGTGGGCCAACACCATATTGAATTCCACCATTACCGATAGAGGGCGCCACTAACTTGTAAATCATTTTCAGCCAGGTGTCCGGATACTTTTGATCACGTAGTGTATCAAACCGGTGAAGTAAAGCAGTTGCGCTTGTAGGGAGGTGGTGGATCATTTTCAACTGATACAGGTGGACAGAGTAACACCCGTGTCCGAGCATCATGCGATGAGAGAAGTCACATGACGTCCACTCGGCTTCTCTGAGGTGAACCGTGGCCGCGATGAGACGTTCGGTTGTATGGCCGCCACGTAGCCTTGTAATGGTGGGACACGTGACATTCACAGTTCCACTCGCGATAAGTAGTTTTCCACTCGCGATAAGTAGTTTTTTTGACCTCGGAGTTGGAATCCGTATAAGGGATTGGATTTTGGGCAGAACTGTCCTTACACAATGCTCAACAGTTTCACTGTGGAGGAAGCAAGCGGTCCTCAATGCCCAACGTCCTCGCGTCTATTATGGCCTCCATGATATCCAAGACATACTGGATAGTCTGTTTATCAAACTCTGGATGTTGTAGTTCTGCAACGCGCTTTGGGAGTTCCTGTTGTATTATAGAATCATCTTCTGGGTCAGTGCATCTAAAGTAAATAAAGTATTCATTAAGCCATTGCAGGCACAAGAATATTATGCAAATGAGATAAACGTACATAGTGCAGAAGCCTTTTTTAAGGATGTTCTAATTCTTACACTCACTTCCCCTCTACTCCTTAACACTCTTTCTCGCAGATAACAAAAATCTGTGTCAATTGAACTGCGATATACACAGTCAAAATACAAGACAACAAAATAATTCTCATATAGACTTTATCCCCTCGTCTGAGGTTCAAAACAGAGTCACACACTCCTGTTGTAAGATATTCAATAAGCTCCGGTCTAAAAGCGTGGAACTGTGATATCAATTGATTCAAAAGTAAATTGAAATCATATCTCGTTAGCCACTCTTTCCACAAATTATCTGAATATCTACATTCAGGGACTGAAAAGTTCTGTTAGCTACATGGTGAGTAGCAGTGTTTGTTATAAGGCTGTTACGTAGTGAGTAGTAGTAAGTAGGACTCAATATTTAATAGAGTGAAGAATTTTTTTGTAAAATATCATTGTAATCCAGCAAATGTTAAAGTACTAAAACCATTTCGTTCTGGAAAAAAGCTCCTAGATTGTGGCTAAGCCATGTCTCTGCAATATCCTCTCTTCTAAGAGTGCTAGTCCCACAAGATATGCAGGAGACAATCTGTGAAGTTTGGAAAGCAGGATATGAGGCACTGGTGGAAGTAGGTCTGTGAGGACGGGCCGTGAGTCGTGTTTGGGCAGCTCAGTGGACAGAGCACTTGCCTGCGAAAGACAAAGGCCCCGGGTTCGAGCCCTGGTCCTACAGACGGTTTTAATCCTCCAGGAAGTTTCATATTTGGATTCTGTCCAGCACAGGAGTTCACACAGTTATATGCCTGGTAGTGTTAGAGTCTTAAGTACTTTAAATCCTGCCCTAGATGATCGTCTCCATTTCGGATTGTCTATCATTCTTATTGCTCTTTTCTGTATTTTGAATACTAGTATTTGTTTTGGAGATGCCTCTCCTCTTCTTTCTAAACTCCACAGAGATCGTACATTGGTAGAGTAGCTCTCCTGGAAGAAGGAATGTCATGGAGAGAGGTTAGAACAGAATTCATACTGTCAGAGCAAGTCGTGAGTACTGCTGAAATAGCTCAGATTGCAAGAAACGGAACGCAGTGTTTCGTGTTAGTTTCCTAATCTGGTACACAGTTTTTATCTAATTAATAAATGTTTGATTTGTATGTTAAATAATTTATGGGTATTTTGTCACTAACAATACAGAGACATTCAGTTTGGAAGAGAAAACAGAACCCCGTCCAGGTAACGAAGAATAGTTTATCTCAGATACATAAGTTAGAACCAACACTATTACTCAAAGTAAACAAGTAAAATTGCCTCTGGGGCTGCCTTGTACATGGCGGTCTCTAACTAATTATCTCTTATACACAATTATCGCTAGTACCGATTGTGAAGTTTGCATTCCGCCACTTTCGTCGATCAGTTGCAGGCTTGCCTACCCCTTACTGCAAAAGTAAAAGCTCAAAATTGTAATATTATGTTGTGTCTGAAGCAACATTTGACGATATTTAAATACAAAAAGGGGCAGCAAAGTTATTACAATCTAGCAAAATGGTAGATTCAAAGGAAGTAAAGAAACAACGACAATAAGAGTCATTACTGACACCCACAGCTTCTCTGTGAAAGCACAGCGACTGAAATTCCACCAATTTTATTTCCGAAATTACGACAGTACCAACAATTAGTGTGTGACATCCAGTTATGAAATTTTGCTTCGATTACTGTATAAAAATTCTAAGCTTCACTTAGGAAAAGTTCAGGAAGTTATTACAAGTGATGATAGCTTCACATATCCATGTTAGTGATATGGATCTACGGGGCCGAAATTTTATAGGTAGTTTGCGCGACAGCGAGCCGTACGCGACGTGTATTTCCTGCGTTGCTGGAGACTTTTCTAGGAATTGCAGCTTTCATAAATGGCAAATAACTTTTGCTTCTAGACACGTCATGTATGTTAAATGATAAAATATAATAAGGTAGGATAAATAAATGTTATCTTCAAAAATAAGGAAAAGAGGAAATACGAGGTTAAGTCAATTATTATTCGCAAAGTAGTTATAAAATTTTATTGTAATCAAATAGGAAACTTACGAGAACATCATTTTTCGACATAGTCTCCTTTCGTTTCAACGCATTTGGTCCATCGTTGTACAAGCTTCCTGATGCCCCCATAAAAGAAGGTTCTCGGTTGAGCTGCGAACCAGGAATGCACCGATTCTTTCACTGCTTCGTCCGAGGCAAATCGATGGCCTCTTAATGCCTGTTTGAGTGGACCAAGCAAGTGATAGAAGGGGCAAGACCGGGGTATATGGAGGATGATCCAGTACTTCAAATTTGAGTTTCTGGAGCGTTTGGGCATTGCTGTGCAACAACACACCTTTTGACAGCAATCGTCGGCGTTTGCTTCGAATTGCAGGCTTTAGCCTGGCACTAACAAGGGAACCTCCCCACCGCACCCCCCTCAGATTTAGTTATAAGTTGGCACAGTGGATAAGCCTTGAAAAACTGAACACAGATCAATCGAGGAAACAGGAAGAAGTTGTGGGGAACTATGAAAAAAATAAGCAAAATATACAAACTGAGTAGTCCATCTGCAAGATATGTAACATGACAGAAAAGCATGAGCTCAAATGCGCCGTGGTCCCGTGGATAGCGTGAGTAGCCGGCACGGTAGCTGAGTGGTCAGTTCGGCGCTAGCGGCCGTGCGAAGCGGAGGTCCGCTACTTCCGCCTGTGCGGCGTGTGCGAGTGTTTGTTTACTTGTGGACTTAGTCTGCGCGCGGGCTAGTAACAACGATCATGTCGAACAAGTACAGGAAAACTACATTACGATTCACTTTCTGCAAAGACTACGAACGACCAAAGGCTTTAGCAATGGAACGATTCATTCGAGAGGACGTCAAGATACCGCCAAACGATATTGTCGGAATTCATCTGTCCGTCGTTAGTCCCACGGTGTATGTTAAGATGGTAAATGACGCGGCGTGTGAGAGAATTCTACAGGCGACAAAAGCAGGTCTCCGATTTTGCCATAGTGACGGGAATGTCGGCACGGTAACTGTAGAACATGCTGGTCTGGGTGTACGGACAATACGTGTTTTTGAGCTGCCTTTTGAGCTCCCGGCTGACGAAGTTATCGAGGCTTTTAAGCCATACGGCACGGTACATGGTCACACAGCAGAACGCTGGACACAATTCGCCACGTACCCAGTTCTTAACGGAGTGCGACAGATCACTATTGATCTTCAGAAGCATGTACCGTCCTATCTGACAATTGGTGGTTGTCGGGCGGTGGTTATTTACGATGGTCAACCACGTACATGCTCTGGCTGTGGCCAGGAGGGACACCTCAGGTCGAACTGTATGCAACGGCGGATTACGCAACTCCCTTCAGATGTGCGGGAGCCGTCGCCGGCGATGACAGTACTTCCGATCACCTATTCCAAAGCCCTCACTGCGTCCGCTGATGACCGAAAAGACACAGCCCTGGTGGAAGATGGCACTCTCCGAAACCTTGTAGCAGACGTCGGGGTGACAGAGGTTGCTGCTCCATCGAGCATACAATCTACGGCGACAACATCCGATGAGACCGAACTCCCACCAAGCACACCGATAGTACATGAAGCAGTTCCAGCCACTACGGATGATGTACCGTCTGGAACGCACTCTGTGACGACAACATCAGTTTCGACCGAACTCCCGCCAAGTACAACGATGGGACTCGAAACACTTCCTGTTCCTACGGATGCTTTTCTGTCGGGCAGCCGTGATTCCCTACAATCTGAGGACACAGAAGGAAGATCACGCAAACAACGTTCCCCGAAAAGGAGGAAACGGCGTCGTCGCACGACATCTCCTAGGGATGACTCCCCTTGCCCCGACGACGATGTGCCTGTGGACCAAGACGACACAACAGCCTCTACGAAACAGGATGAGGCAATGGAAACTGTTCGATCAGACCCGCAGCGGTCTGTCACATTGACGGTACCGGGACGTGGTGATGCTGAAGAGGAATCACAACCAATTGGCTCTCCCGAAGCAGATGCTGTGGCAATGGACACGAATATATTACCGCCTGCAAAGATGTGGTATGACGATATTGAGGAGGCGCCGGACGTCATATAGAGGCAGCCGGCACTCACGAAGACGGCCTAATAATTGCTGAAGGTGAAGGGAGAGGGGCGAGAGAACGTCTTATAACTCAGTCCCCAGCGCCGATGCAGGGAGATGGTGTTGCGCATCGACTGAGTGGGATTCAACGCCATGCGAACCGTATTGCGACATTAAATATCAATGACGTGCGTTCACCGGCCAACATACACCTACTAAAGGAAACGATTTGGGCATCTGATGTGGATATTGCTTTGCTGCAGGAAGTCCACATAGCTGCACTCCCATACATCGCAGGCTACCAATCCTAATCGTCACATGGAGATCACAATGGGAGTGGGGTGGCAGTTTACGTGCGAGATGGCTTCCCAGTGGAAAACGTGTGTTACCTTCCCTCGGCTAGGGGAATGGCTTTCACGACGTTTGGGACACGCATCATCAATCTTTATGCACCGTCGGGAAACAATCGGCGGCGGGAAAGGACGCGATTTTATGCAGAAGACATTGCCCCACTTTTCCATGGACGTTATGAATGTGTAATAATTGGTGGAGATTTCAACTGTGTTCTCAGCCCGAAAGACCAATGGCCGCAAGCAAACATCAGCCAAGAGTTACGAATCGTTGTCAACGACCTTGTACTTAGTGACACGTGGGAATTACGACATGGAGATGCACCGGGATACACCTATGTGACAAGTCATTCGGCGAGCAGGTTAGATCGCATTTACATCTCACGCGCTCATGCAAATGATGTCCAGGACGCGGAACGCTGGCCATTGGCATTTTCCGATCACAGCGCTTACATCTGTACGGTGCTTCTTCCCCGTAGAGAGGTGTGGAACAGTAAGGCCCCGTGGAAATTAAACATTCAACATCTACATGATCCTGAATGCCGTCACCGGATCCTTGAGACATGGACGATGTGCGAGCGAAGGGTTGGAAGGTATGCGACGAAGCTTGATTGGTGGCTGACTTCTGCTAAACCGGCGCTTCGCCGTACGTTCATCTCATATAGCAGGGAGATGGCAGAATGGCGCCGCCGTACGACCGACTTTTATTTTGCAGCGCTGCGCGACCTGGACGATGGTCCGCCGGGACAGGACGTCTGGATCGAACGCAAAAGGATAAAAGCTAAACTAGTGGCTTTAGCTCGGAAACATCTTCAGGGAACCATGGTGCGCGCCAGATGTCACGATACGATAATGCACGAGATTCCTTCCATGCACCACGTCGTGAATGAACGAAAGCACCGACGACGCGTTTTGGTACGGGAATTAATTACCCGCGAAGACCGGAGAGTGACGCGTCAAGCGGACATTGTCTCTGCATTCGTCGACCATTACCAACACATCTATCGGGAAGAAGCAGCCCCTGTCGATGACCTCGAACGTGTAGCCACGTACGTCTCCCGTACACTGACGGTGGAAGCCGCGGGAACCTTACTGGAAGCCATTGGCTGTGAGGAAGTACGTGATGCGATCGCAAAGGGTGCGTTGAATCGGTCCCCAGGCATTGATGGACTTCCTGCTGAATTTTATCGAGAATTTCGCAACGAAATGGCACCGCGATGGACGGAAATGTACAACGAGATCTTAAATTTCGATGCGCCTATTCCACCGGCTTTTATGGAAGGCCTCTTGGTGCCAGTACATAAACCGAAGCCAGGAATTACGGTCACACATTATCGCCCCATCACCCTGCTCAATGCCGACTATAAGATCTTTGCACGGTTGCTAGCGTCCCGATGTCGTATGTTAATTCGTAGCGTTCTCTCTCCAGAACAGACGACACCGGGTGGATCGGTGAATGTGCAAACAGCTACTGGCGAATGCCGTGATGTGATAGCGCTGGCGGAGGAGTGCCGGCTTAAAGCGGCGATGGTGGCGGTTGATTTTGACAGTGCTTTTGATAAGGTGCGCCACAACTATCTGTACGCTGTACTGGAACAAATGGGATTTCCAGACCGTTTTACTGGTCTCATTAGAAGGATTTATGGGGGCGCACAATCCTTGGTACAGGTTAATGGGCATATAGCAGGGCCCATTCAAATTCGACGATCCATTCGCCAGGGCTGCCCTCTTTCGATGCTGCTGTTCCCGATAGCGTTGGAACCATTAATTGGGAGGCTAACAAATTCTCTTTCTGGGATGGAACTGCGGGGCTACACCTTCAAATGTCGTGCCTATGCGGACGACCTCCTGCTGCTCGTTCGTTCTGAAGAAGAGGTGAAGACGGTCCTTGAACTGTTGTTGGACCACAGTGTGACGGCGGATAGTGCAGCGAACATGAACAAATCGGCAGCAATGCCGGTTGGAAGGGGCCTTACGCCAGAAGAAATCAGTCCGTTTCCTTGTGTGCAACGATTCCGCTATCTCGGCATAGACTTTACCTCATCTGTAAAACATACTGCGGCAGTTTAACTACCGACGTATTTTACAGACAACACGTACCATGGTCCGACGACATCTCCTACGGCGCCTCGATTCTTTGCAGCGAGTCGAATATCTGAACACTTATGTGTTTTCTCGAATGGTGCATATTTCGCAGATCCTGCCCCTACCACTCACGCTCGGACGTCGACTTCAATCAGCACTAGGCTATTTTGTGATGATTGGATCGCCCCTCAAAGTGCGATACACAACGCTCACGCTCCCTACGGACAAGGGGGGACTCGGACTTACGAATGTTCACTGCCGAGCGACGGCGCTCCTTTTAGCCACGATGTACAAGCAATGGCGTAGCGGGCGTGATTCCCTTACATCCCGCCTCCTGGATCTCCTAGTTCCAGCGTCCCTCACACCTCCGGTAGCGGTGGGCAACATTACGCCACATTTTGCGCATGTATCAACATTTATCGTGGAACTTAGTTATATCGGAGACGAGCTTCCGCGCACGAGACCACCATGCGCGAAGGATTTTTATGTTTGGCTGCAACGACGGATAAGTCGTAATGTCATTGAACTCAAACACCCCAAGTTGCATAGGCCGAAGATTTGGAGACATGTGCACCAAAAATTCCTTCCTACCTTCGTTCGGGCACTGTGGTTCTCTGTCACCTGTGGCAAGTTCAACACCAACGAACGACTCTATGCAATTGGACTAGTGGACACTCCACTATGCCCGAAATGTCGCCAAGTGGATGACGACCATCACCGCTTAACTTGTATCGCGGTGGAGGACGTATGGCTCCTAGGAAGACAGATGGTGGCTTGCTACCTCCGTGTGACCCCGCAACATATTACACCTGCTTCCTTCTTATATCCGGAGAGTGACTACTTTCCGGCGACTAAATCACACTCGATCATCTGGGTCAAAGGTTGGACGATCGCGTACCTCTATGGGGATGCTGCCAAGTAGCGACTCGACTTTTGGTATTTCTTGCAGCAAGCCCACAATGAGGTTCATAGATGGTCACACTATGGGAAAACCTTTGCCAGCTATCTTCACGCAGTCTTCCTCGACCCCCCACACAGTTGGGATGTGCCGGGTGCAGTCGGTGTGCACATTTGACGCTTCTCTCACCGCTCCATATGTAATGCACATACTATACCATGAAATAATCTACATGTTCCTTTTAACAGAGTGATCTTTAAGGAAAATAAATAAATAAATAAATAAAAACAACATCCCTGTATCCCTGTTCCTTTACATTAAAAAAAAAACAAAGCGTGTTCGGTCAGAGGGTGAGCAGCCCTCTGTAAAAAAAAACTGAGCTAATCGATGAACAACGAACTTAAACGGATGTTTTACGACGTCCGCCCCGAGCAGATGCAACGAAAAAAAAAAAAAAAAAAAAAAAAAAAAAAAAAAAAAAAAAAAAAAAAAAAAAAACTGCGGTACGGGAGGTCATTGGTTCAAGTCTTCCCTTTAGCGAAAAATTTTTCTTTCTCTATTTTCGCTAAGTTATGATCTGTCCGTTCGTTCATTGACGTCTCTGTTCACTGTAATAAGTTTAGTGTCTGTGTTTTGCGACCGCATCGCAAAACCGTGCGACTAGTAGACGAAAGGACGTGCCTCTCCAATGGGAACCGAAAACATTTGATCGCAGGGTCATAGGTCAACCGATTCCTCCACAGGAAAACACGTCTGATATATTCTATACGACACTGTTGACGGCATGTGCGTCACATGACAGGAATATGTTGTCGACCCACCTAACTTGTACACTTGGCGAATGGGTAAAAAGATTCTTCTACCTTGCCCTATATAGGTTTTCTCGTGTATGTGATAATCACTCCCAAAAATGTGGTGAAAACATAAGAGTTTGTCACATAAACTGCAACAAATGAATAAAACAGTTTCACAGTTGAACAGTTTTCCCTGTGTTCTGTCAAAACATATGTTTTTAACGTTTTCAAATTTTTCTGTGCGTAGACGGTCCAATTCTGCATATGTCCAAGCAAATCTGAACATGTCGTGGAGTTTTGGAGAGCTAAGTTGATTATGTGTGAATGCCTGAACTTTGATAATTGTCTAAAAATTAAACTTTTCACTCGAGGGTAGAATTGAACCAAGGACCTCTCTTTCTGCAGCCGCTCACGCTAACCACGGGACCACGGCGCTCCTGGGTTCAGAAATACCTGTGATGTTGCTTATATTGCACATCGACTATTCAGTTTGTATATTTTGCTTATTTTTTTCATAGTTCCACACAACTTCTTCCTGTTTTCTCGATTGATCTGTGTTCAGTTTTTCAAGGCCTATCCATTGTGCCAACTTATAACTAAATCTGAGGGGGGTGCGATGGGGAGGTTCCCTTGTAAGCATCTCACTGTAACATACGCTGTTTATTGTGGTGCCCCTTTCCCCATAATGTTCCAGTACCGAACCTTGCGCGTCCTAAAAAACCATAAGCATCAGTTTTCCTGCGGACGGTTGCGTCTTGAACTTTTTCTTGCACGGCAAATTGGGATGTTTCCATTCCATACTATGCCGTTCACTCTCCGGCTCGTAATGAGGGATCCATGTTTCGTCACCAGTAATGATCCTATCTAAGAAGTTGTCCCCTTCGTTACCATAGCGATCCAAATGTTCTTTGCAGATGTCCAAACGCGTTTGTTTATGCAACTGTGTGAGTCGTTTTGGGACCCATCTTAGACAAACTTTGTGATACCCAAGTCTGTTGTGGATGATTTCGTAGGCAGTACCGTGACTAATTTGTGGATGCTGTGCCACTATGTCAATAGTTAATCGTCTGTCTAAGAGAATCATTTCTCGTGAACGCTCAATGGTTTCTTCAATTGTGGCGGTAAACGGTTGTCCGGCTCCTTCATCGTGTGTTAACACTTGTGGGACCAATTCTGTATTTTTCAATCCATTCGTAGACACTCCGTTGTGGCAAAACACTGTTCCCGTACTCTACCGAAAGTCTTCGATGAATTTCGGCCTTTGATACGCCTTCCGACCACAAAAAACGGATCACTGAACGTTGCTCTTGTTTGCTGGAAATAGACAGCGGCGCTGCAGGATTAACAGCACGGCAGCGATAACGAAACTAATCTAGCAGTTTGAAAATTACAAAGATATAGCAACAAATAAACAAGGCATGCATCATCAACGTAAAACGACAGTACTACCAAAATAAACAAAAATATACCTAAATTGCGGACAATAATTGACTTACGCTCGTATTTGTCGGAAGCACTGTTTGTTCTAACAGTGTCTGTCATTGTGCTTTTTCTCTGTTTTCCTCTACGAATACATTAAACCAATATCAACTATATCTATACTCCACAGGCAACCTGAAGATGTGTGGCGAAGGGTACTTTGTGTATGACTGTCCCTTTCACTTCCATTACCGAGCGGGGTAGTGGAGTGTTTGGCACACTTGACTCGCATTCGGGAGGACGACTGTTCAAACCCGCGTTCGGCCATCTTGATTTAGGTTTTCCGTGATTTCCCTAAATCGCTTAAGGCAAATGCCGGGATGGTTCCTTCGAAAGGGCACGGCCGCTTTTCTCCTCCGTGTTTAAATGCGAACATTTTAGGTTAGGTTTTACCGTGACTGTTATTGACATTAAATGAAACAACAAATTTACTGTTACCAGTCACCGTTTTATTTATTTCCACGACGCGTTTCAAAGGTTTAAACCTCCATCATCGGGTGGATTTACATTAGTTGGTATGACATTTGTGTGTGTGTTGTGTTACGATTTTTTGGGGAAACTTGTGGCACTGCCTAGTGGAGAAACAAGACACTATTTCAGAACATGGTTTTGGATTTCTTCTGACAAAAAATTAAACTGATATCTAATGGTAAACATAAAATAAGTAAAATAGAGTACTTCCAGTGCTCTCAGGTTCGTTTTGCTGTCGTAAAACATCACATGTATACTGTCACAATTGTAAACAAATATGGCGTCTGGAATCTGCTGGGTGCAAGGTTCGTATAGCAGAAGAGAAGACGTAATCGCAAAGTGCAAAGAATATACATCGTAACAACGTTTTTACAGAATAATTATTTAAAGGGTTTGGAGGTGTTTGTTTCGAGGTGTCGAATATATGCGTGTGTACTTCAGGTGGCATATAAATCCGATTTTGACAAGTTAAAACAGCATAACCTTCATACTCGTTTATACAATCATGTGAAATGTTAAAATGGCTTAAACTGCATACTTGTTGATAACAATCAGTTGAAATGTTACGGACTTTAAGTACAATACTCATATTCAGTTTAATTTTTTGTCAGAAGAAGTCCAAAACCATGTTCTGAAATAGTGTCTTGTTTCTCCACTAGGCAGTGCCACAAGTTCCCCCAAAAAATCGTAACACAACACAGACACAAATGTCGTACTAACTAATGTAAATCCACCCGATGATGGCGGTTTAAACCTTTAAAACGCGTCGTGGAAATAAATAAAACGGTGACTGGTAACAGCAAACTTGTTATTTCATTTAATTCTCCATGTTTCCCTAATCCGAGCTTGTGCTCCGTCTCTGATGACCTCGTTGTCGACGGGACGTTAAACACTAATCCCCTGCTGCTCCTTCACTTCCCATTCTTGTTCCAGTCGCATTTGGCTTGCAGGAACAACTATTGTTGATAACTCTCCCTATGAGCATGAATATCACAATCCTCTCCCGAGTAGCAAGCAAGAAGAAATAGTATACTGATTCTTTAGGAACGCAGGGACCCGGAATTTTAAACTACGTCCCACGGTGATGCTCGCCGCCTCTCTTATAGCGTCTGCCAGTGGAGATGGATGACAGTATCCGTGACGCTTTCGCGGTTACTAAACGTACCCGTCACAAAGAAGCGCTACTCATCTCCGGATCTGCTCTATTTTTCTCTATGTCCGCCTGCTCAGCTGAGTGGTTACGTGCTCGCCTCCCATGCAGCGGGCCCAGGTTCGATTTGCGGCCGGGTTGGAGATTTTCTCCGCCCGTGGACTGGGTGTTGTGTTGTCCTCATCCTCATCGGCGCGCAATTCGTCCAATGTGGCGTCATCTGCAATAATACTTGCAACACGGCGGCCAAACTTCCCCTAAGGGGGGCCTCCCGGCCAACAATGCCCTACGATCACTTCATTTTCTCTACGTATCCCATCAAGGAAGGCTCCCACACTGACGAGCAGTACTCAAGTAGCGACCGAACGACAGTTTTATAACCTACCTCCTACGCCAGTGGATTGCACAGCCTCCCAATGAATCTCAGTCTGGCATTCGCCCTTCCTATAATATCATACGGTCGTTCCGCTTTACGCTGTTCCGTACTCACACTGTCAAGTATTTAATGCACGTCACCGCTTCCAGTAATTGTTCGGCAATCGCGCAATCGAACAATAACAGGGAACTCCGCATATTTATGCGCAACACGTTACATTGGTTTATGTTGAGGGCCAACAACTCTGTACAAAACGAAGAACGCTATGGCGCTAAAATATATTTTCTTTATTCAACTGCATATTGAAGTGACGTATAATAGAACAGTTGATGTTACAATTAACATTAACAGCTGCTCACACAGGCCCAATGTGGGCTGCAAATTATCATATTGCAGCGTAACTTGTTAGGTATTCTAAAGCGTTGATGCGGAACCGATTTACGCCGGAAAGAAATTAGTTCCAATTTTTGTCACCCATTGCAAATCTGGCGTTGTGAATGCAAGAAAGACGTATAGAAATGTTTGCATATTTAATGGATTACGAACTGGAAGTGAGCAGGAAAGGTCAAACAAGTGAGAAAGGCATAACGTTGATTTTTTTATTGAAGATCGCTTACACGATTTGCTCAATAATGGGCAGCGGAGAGGTCGACGAGATGTCGCAGCCGTAAAACGACGTGATCAACAGGTGCTCGCAGCAGTTCCAGTAGAATCTGAGCACGGTGTACCTGTACACTGGCCTCCAGAACAGGTAGAGACCGAACGTGTCCCTGCTTAACTCGTTCTTTTACGTATCCCCAGAGCCAGAAGTTACATCGATTCAGAAAAGGTGATCCTGCAGGCCTCGCATCTGGAGGCCTATGGAGATAACAGGTTCGGCGAAGGTTGCTATAAGTAACTCTTTCTCTGGGTGAGCGACATAAAGTGTTGCCCCACCTTGTACACAGTTGCTCTGTTCCAAAGCAGGAATCACATTCTGTACAAGCTGGCCTCGATAATATACAGATATCGTAGTACATCTGACAAGACCTCTGGGTGTATTTTCTTCAAAGAAGAACGGACCGAGAAGAAATGTGCTTGTAAATACACAACACACAGTCACATAAGGCGAGTGCGATGACTCTTCGTGCACAGCACGCTGTTTAAGCCGGCCACTGTGGCCGAGCGGGGGACTGATGACCTCAGATGTTAAATCCCATAGTGCTCAGAGCCATTTGAACCATTTGAACGCTGTTTAACAGTACGTCAAATTCGACAGTTCCTGTGTATTCACTGCACCATGTAGTGTAAAATGTGTCTCTCGACGCCATAGAATATTGTCCAGTCACGTTATAACATCCTCCTTCCTCTCCATGTGGTAGTCTAATTAAAAAGTTACTGAGCTGCTAATCGTCTGATACTAATTTGGGATAAAGTATCGAATCCGAAGTGAAAGTATTAACCGGAAGAAGTCGGGTGCTGTCATAACTTGCCCGTTATTGTGCGATGTACTTCGTGCAATAAAGATCGGCGGAAATAAACAATGTACAAAATAATACAGAAACTAGCTAGTGAAATTCTGGTCCGAAATGATGAATTAATTTTGTCTTTGTTTGGAAATTATTGTAAATGAACGGTCACCAGCTCATTTAGTGTGAGCGAAATCAATGAAAACTCTTCACTTTGAAATTAAATCATGTTCCTATTGTAGCACGTTGGCAGGCGAGGACAGTCGCAAAGCCACTTTCTCGCGCTCATTATCAAAACACAATGATTAGTCAGAAAAATTTATGTCATGGACAGAAGCAAACTTACAACTACTTGATCAAATTAATTGGTAGTTCATTACACTACCAGCTACGTAACAACAGAGCTGCTTTCTCAGTGTAATGCCACTGCTATTAAACTGTTTTACAAAAGGTAAACTTTTCGAAAAGAATAATTTTTGTGTTTAAATTGACTGTTCTACAATAGTAACCAGTTTTTAAAAAGATTATGGATTTCGATATTTTGAATTATTGTTATGTAAATTACTACTGATATACAACTGTCTGAACGAGAAGTATTGTTATATAAATATATATATATTGCTTTGTTAAATTATTTCTCAGTAACTAGCTCTTAATTAGCAAGTCCATAAAAGTAACTTTTTTCACTTTCATTTAAACTATTAATCAGTTCGATAAACTTCACTCTTCTTATCATTTACTTACAGTTCATTAATGATACAATCTGTTAATTATGGGTACGGAGTGGATCCCGTAAGGTATTTGTTACTGAGGCTTACACACCTTAACACACATACTTTGCTAGTATTTGGTACTGGACGTTTCGCAACTAACACTGGCAACCCTTTTGCAATTCGAAATTATAAACTAGTCGGGTCTCACTTCTTAGCTACACGGTGGGTGCGACGAGATCCATTACACCAAGACAATGTGCGGCCACAGGCCTTTCCACAATTAACTTTGGGCCCGCGGCGCTTTTCTTAAACATTGTTTAACCTTGATGCTTTGCGCTGTGCCCAATTACTTCTCCACGTTATGCCTGTTCATACCGTACGTAGAATCTTGCAGTGAAACAAGTCTTACGTCCTCTCGCAGCAGAATTCCCCCTTTGCATCCGACTCTCTCGCTCGCTACCAACCGACTCTCATTACCACCAGACAGACACTGCCCGACTGCCCTGCACTCCGACGACCAGCGGCAGTACGACAACAACAATCACCTCTTTGGTTTACATAATGATATTCTCTGACTTGGCCAGTGCGTCTACTACAATTCTTTACTTTCTCTTTCATTGGTTATTTTATACACAGGACACTAACATACGCACACTGAAAAGCCAAATAAATTGGTACACCTGCCTAAGATCGTGTAGGGCCCCAGCGAACACGCAGAAGTGCCACAACACGACGTGTCACCCACTCGACTCGTGTCTGAAGTAGTGTTGGAGGGGATTGACACCATGAATCCTGCAGGGCTGTCCATACATCCGTAAGACTACGAACGGGTGGAGATGTCCTCTGGGCAGCACAATGCAGAGCATCCCAGATATGCTCAATAATGTTCATGTCTGGGGAGTTTACTGGCCAGCAGACGTGTTTAAACTTAGAAGAGTGTTACTGGAGCCACTCTGTAGCTATTCTGAGTGTGTGGGGTGTCGCATTTTCCTGCTGGAATCGTCCAAGTCCTTCGGAATGCACAATGGACATGAATGGATGCAGGTGATCAGACAGGGTGCTTACGTTCGTGTCACCTGTCAGGGTCGTATCTAGACGTATCAAGGGTGGCATGTCACTCCAATTGCACACGCCCCACACCATTACAGAGCCTTCATCAGCTTGAACAGTCCCCTACTGGCATGCAGAGTCTGCGAGTACATAAGGTTGTCTCCATACCCGTACACGTCCATCCGCTCGATACAATTTTAAACGAGACTCGTCCGACCAGGCAAGATGTTTCCAGTCATCAACAGTCCAATGTCGCTGTTGACGGGCCCAGGCGGGGCATAAAGCTTTGTGTCGCGCAATCATCGAGGGTACACGAGCGGGCCTTCGGCTCCGAAAGCCCATATCGATGATCTTTTGTTGAATGGTTCGTACGCTGACACCTGTTGACGTCCAGCAATGAAATCTGCAGCGATTTCCGGAAGCGTTACACTTCTGTCACGTTGAACGATTCTCTTCAGTCGTCGCTGGTCCCACTCTTGCAGTATCTTTTTCCAACCGCAGCGATGTCGGAGATTTGACGTTTTACCGGATATTCACTGTACACTCGTGAAATGGTCATAGGGGAAAATACCCTCTTCATCGCTACCTCGGAGATGCTGTGTCACATCGCTCGTGCGCCGACTATAACACCATGTTGAAACTCACTTAAATCTTGATAACCTGGCAATGTAGCAGCTGTAACCGATCTGACAACTACACCAGGTACTTGTTATCTTATATAGACATTGCCGACCGCAGCACCGTATTCTGCCTGTTCACATATCTTTGTTTTTGAATACGCATGCCTATACCAGTTTCTTTGACGCTTCAGTGTACAACTGCACGGAGTGACCGAGCGGTTTGAGGCTCCATGTCACGGACTGCGCGGCCCCTCCCGCCGGAGGTTCGAGTCCTCCCTTGGGCATGGGTGTGTGTGTTGTTCTTAGTATAAGTTAGTTTAAGTGGTATGTAAGACTAGGGACCGATGAACTCACCAGTTTGGTCCCATAGGACTTCAAACACATTTCAACATTTCAGTGTACATCACAATAACATACACAACATATTTATACACTTCATTTAAAGGTACATAGTAAATAAAACAGCAAAAAATTTATATTGGGACACGGTGTTGTGTTACATGTCATCAACTTCGATCCATGACAGGAACCGTAGAGCAAAACGAGAACGTTGCTGCGAATCACGAGATTTCAGTTGTTGCACCGTCTACATGTTCCGGGGGTACAAGTGTGAAGTAGACCGGAAAACTTTCCATGGTGTTGACCATGGGCTGGACGATTCTCTTGACGCTGCACAAGCACTAGAACTATTCGGGGTACGTGCTGCATGGTCAGTTACAGCAACAGCAGCCTCATCAGTAACTTCCACCTCTTCAAGATACCACACGAAGCTGACCATTGTTTTCTAATTTCATTACCATCTTCATTAAACCATTTAACGACATCGGCGATCCTCCCCTCAGACCTCTCAGTTGGATATACCACCTCAATGCAGCACCGTAATTGCTGCCGTTCACATAAAAGTTTCACTAACAGCGCATGGTGTCTCTTCTCGATAACCGTACTGTTCATTCACGTTAGGCTTGTCAGATGACAGTGTGTATGTCATACCGTTCTATACCGAGCGAGGTGGCGCAGTGGTTAGCACACTGGACTCGCATTCGGGAGGTCGACGGTTCAATCCTGTCTCCGGCCATCCTGATTTAGGTTTTCCGTGATTTCCCTAACTCGTGTCAGGCAAATGCCGGGATGGTTCCTTTGAAAGGGCACGGCCGATTTCCTAACCCGAGCTTGCGCTCCGTCTATAATGACCTCGCTGTCGACGGGACGTTAAACACTAACCACCACCACCATACCGTTATACAGCGTACAGTGCCAAATTTGCACCTAGTGGCCAAAATTGGAACTAATTTTTTTCCAACGTAAATCGGTTCCGCATTAATGCATTAGAACATCTACCAAGTTTGGCCAATATATGATAATTACAGCGCTGCTGGACATCCGTGAGTAGCTACTCTTGAGTTATAACCACCCAGTACTTACGAGGTCTAATACTTACTTTCTGTGTTCGCAGTAATTGAGTTTCAGCACAGCGTTTGCGTGTGTGGTCTACGATGATTAGTAATGAGGGTTTCGTAATGAGGCGCACGCAAATATAAAATATTGCGGAAAAGTTACAAGGACAGACTCAGTGCACAAAAACTGTTCGCTTGTTAGCTGGCCTCTCGCTGCGACTGGTTTTCTGCACGTGCAACGAATGTGCCGTCATAGCAATCTGCTGAGGCTCAATGGTTTTGCGTTTCGTGAGTACGTCAGAAAAAATTGCGAGTAATCACAATCTCTTGCAGCAAGTGCGTAATGACGTATCTTGCATTTTTAATTACAACTGCGTAACAAAGGATATAAGAGTGACTGTGAACGACGAAATAAGTTCAGAGAATTAAAATATCTGTAAGGTATCAGTGATTAGAACGGGTTAACGCCAACCTGTGTTATGCACTTCCTGTCTCATTTCGTCTTTTCAAAGTACTTGTTGCGTCATCGAGATCTTTAGACTCGCAGTCTAAGATGGTAATTGCTACATCACAACCCCGCCTCGACTGATTTCCTTGAAAGTGAAACGTTTCTGTCTGTAAATCAGAACGGATTTAGAAAGCATCGCCCGGAAAGCGTATGATACAGTGCCATACTTAACGAAGGTCCGTACATGCCGAATAGGCTCTCAGGTATGTGAGAGGCTCGAACAAATTTTAACTAATAGAACAAAGCACGCTGTCCTGGACGACGAGTGTTAATCGGAGACAAGATTCAAATGTGATTCTTCAGTTTCTCCCGGCGTATTTGTTGCTCGAACAGTCCACGGGTATACTGCCGGTTCATAGTGTCACAATATTTCGGCGGTCAGACATGTCGCCATCGTCAGGTGCGCTGACGAACTGAGCTCCTGATTTTTTTTTTCTTTATTGATTTTCAATTTCCCCCGAAGGGGGCGGGTTGGCAGCAGCTTAGTACGCTGCTCTACAGCCTTGAGCTCCTGACTTTTTTTTTTCTTCCTTTATTGGGTTTCGATTCCCCCTAAAGGGGGCGGGCTGGCAGCAGCTTATTACGCCGCTCTTCAGCCTACAGAATTTGTTTTAAAAAGACGAAGATAATAAAAAATAATAACAGTTGGCGATAAAATCGGTGACTTAAAGGTAAAAATGGCAGAAAATTCTGGAGCGTAAAACATAAAACACAGGGTCGATGAAGCTGATAAAACACACAGGAAGCAGAAAAACAATAGACAGACAATTAAAAAAACACGGCAACAGTCTGGGTTCTGTTCGCAAGAGATATAAAAAGCACACCCAGCGACAGCATGATTTCTGTTCGCAACACTGTGGAAGGACGCACAACACCGAACACTCACTTAAACACTACGCTAAAAGTTGGCACAAATACGACATACCACACCCGAGAGCAGGTGGGGGGAAACTGGTCAGATGACGGGAAAAAAGGGGGGGAAGGAGAGGAAAAGTGAAGGGGGAGGGGGGAAAGGAGCCAATGGAAGAGGAGGATCCATAAGAGGGGTGGGGGGTGCTGAGCAGATAGGCCAGGGATTGGGGAAGGCAGAGGAGGGGAGTACAAAAGGACTCGGGGGGGGGGGAGAGAAAGGAGATGATAGGCGGGGAGAAAACACAGGATTGAAGGTGGGAGGAAGAGGGAACCCAGGGAAAGGACGGAGGAAAGGAGGGGGGGGGGTTGAGGATCAAAGTTGATAGGAAGGATAAATGGAGGGAGAGAGGGCATCATCCGGGAGGGGGAGCTGATGGAAGCCACCTTGGGAAAGGAGATGTAGGGTGTAGAGATGGAGGGTAGGGGGGACACAACGGTGAAGACGTGGCGAGCTCCTGAGTGCGGGCGGCCGATTTAAATCCCCTCCCCCCGCGGGCCGCTCTCTTCGCCGTCCGCGCCCGCGCGCCGGCGGTCGCGAAGACGTGGGCATCGGCATCTGTGGTAGCGTCGATGTGCTTGCTACGTCCGCCCTGGTCGCCAGTTCGTACTTCTTGCTGAGAGTCTTCTTAATTACATTCAATGCCGGGTCCCAAGCCTTGCTGAGATTGTAGCCGTAATCTCGGTTGATAAGATCTTCCCTGGTGCGAATTTCGATAGCCTCCCTTATAACGCTGTCCCAATATTTATAGGTCTGAGCCAGGATCTTAATACGCTCATAATCTACCTCGTGTTTCTCGGACAAACAGTGCTCTGCTACCGCCCACTTATTTGGATATTTCAGTATGGTGTGCCTTTGATGTTCTCGGCGACGATCTTCGATGGTGCGTACTGTCTGTCCAATTTAAGTCTTACCACACTCACAGGGATTTTGGTATATGCCGGCCTTCCTCAAACCGAGGTCATCTTCACACTTCCCAGTAATGCCCTTGTTTTATTGAGCGGGCGAAAGACGGTTTTAACTCGGTGTTTCTTTAATATACGGCCGATTTTCCCCGATAGTGCGCCATTGTTCGGAATAAAGGCAGTGGCTACCTCTTCTTCCGTGACTTCGACTACACAGGATGTGCTGTGGTGGTGGGACGGAGAGCGTGTCTAATCTGCCATTCCGAGTACCCGTTTTTTCGGAACACAGTTTTGAGGTGTTCCAATTCCTCCGGCAGATTCTCTGCGTCTGAGATGCTGCGCGCCCTGTGCACTAGTGTTTTTAGTACTCCACTCCTCTGAGAAGGGTGGTGGCTGCTGTCTGCATGCAGGTACAGGTCAGTGTGCGTTTTCTTCCTGTGGGTGTAGAATATATGAGTCTGGTGATATACCATCTGACTTTCGGAAAAGCATCATCCACACAATTCCGAAGACGGCAAGAGCTGGCAAGTGCGAGAATTATCGCACAATCAGCTTAACAGCTCATGCATCGAAGCTGCTTACAAGAATAATACACAGAGGAATGGAAAAGAAAATTGAGCATGTGCTAGGTGACGATCAGTTTGGCTTTAGGAAAAGTAAAGGGACGAGAGAGGCAATTCTGACGTTACGGCTAATAATGGAAGCAAGGCTAAAGAAAAATCAAGACACTTTCATAGGATTTGTCGACCTGGAAAAAGCGTTCGAAAATATAAAATGGTGCAAGCTGTTCGAGATTCTGAAAAAAGTAGGGGTAAGCTATAGGGAGAGACGGGTCATATACAATATGTACAACAACCAAGAGGGAATAATAAGAGTGGACGATCAAGAACGAAGTGCTCGTATTAAGAAGGGTGTAAGACAAGGCTGTAGCCTTTCGCCCCTACTCTTCAATCTGTACATCGAGGAAGTAATGATGGAAATAAAAGAAAGGTTCAGGAGTGGAATTAAAATACAAGGTGAAAGGATATCAATGATACGATTCGCTGATGACATTGGTATCCTGAGTGAATGTGAACAGTCTAATGATTACACAGTATGGTTTGAGAGTAAATCGGAGAAAGACGAAGGTAATGAGAAGTAGTAGAAATGAGAACAGCGAGAAACTTAACATCAGGATTGATGGTCACGAAGTCAATGAAGTTAAGGAATTCTGCTACCTAGGCAGTAAAATAACCAATGACGGACGGAGCAAAGAGGACATCAAAAGCAGACTCGCTATGGCAAAAAAGGCATTTCTGGCCAAGAGAAGTCTACTAATATCAAATACCGGCCTTAATTTGAGGAAGAAATTTCTGAGGATGTACGTCTGGAGTACAGCATTGTATGGTAGTGAAACATGGACTGTGGGAAAACCGGAACAGAAGAGAATCGAAGCGTTTGAGATGTGGTGCTATAGACGAATGTTGAAAATTAGGTGGACTGATAAGGTAAGGAATGAGGTGGTTCTACGCAGAATCGGAGAGGAAAGGAATATGTGGAAAACACTGATAAGGAGAACGGACAGGATGATAGGACATTTGCTAAGACATGAGGGAATGACTTCAATGGTACTAGAGGGAGCTGTAGAGGGCAAAACCTGTAGAGGAAGACAGAGATTGGAATACGTCAAGCAAATAATTGAGGACGTAGGTTGTAAGTGCTACTCTGAGATGAAGAGGTTAGCACAGGAAAGGAATTCGTGGCGGGCTGCATCAAACCAGTCAGTAGACTGATGACCAAAAAAAAACAGACCGTGGCTCAGGGTACCATCAGCTCTGCTCTTGACCATAACGTCCAGGAATGGTAATCTTCCTTCTACTTCGGTCTCCATAGTGAATTTGATGTTTGGATGTATGGAGTTGATGTGTGTAAGGAAATCCAGGAGCTTGTCCCTTAACATCTGAGGTCATCAGTCCCCTAGAACTTAGAACTACTTAAACCTAACTAACCTAAGGACATCACACACACCCATGCCCGAGGCAGGATTCGAACCTGCGACCGGAGCAGTAGTGCGGTTCCGGACTGAAGCGCCTAGAACCGCTCGGCCACAGCGGCCGGCGGAGACAAGGGTATCATCAGAAGTGTACCAGAGAAATTCTCTCGATACATGTGAACAATCTGACGGATTAAGCGAAGAGCAGTCTACTTGCTGATGATGCCGTAGTGAAGGGGAATGCGTCGCCGTTGCGTGACTGTAGGGGGATAAAAACTATTTGGATACAATTTCTATTTGGTGTGATAAATGGCAACTTGTTTTAAATGTGGAAAAATGTAAGTTAATGCAGATGAGTAGGAAAAACAATCCTGTAATGTTCGAATAAAGCGTTAGTGTTGCGCTGCTCGACACAGACACAATGCTTAAATACCTAGGCGTAACGTTGCAGAGTGACATGAAATGAAAGAAACATGCAACTTCAGTTGTACGGAAGGCGAATGGTCGACTTCGGTTGCTGGGAGAACTGTAGGAATGTGTAGCTCATCTGTAAAAGAGACCGTGTGCAGAACTCGGTATTTGGGATCCTCACCTCGTCGGATTAAAGGAAGACAAACAAAGCAATTCAGAAGCACACTGTAGCTTCAAATGGCTCAAATGGCTCTGAGCACTAGTGGACTTAACATCTGAGGTGATCAGTCCCCTAGAACCTAGAACTACTTAAACCTAACCAACCTAAGGACATCACACACATCCATGCCCGAGGCAGGATTCGAACCTGCGACCGTAGCGGTCACGCGGTTCCAGACTGAAGCGCCTAGAAGCGCTCGTCCACACCGGCCGGCGCTGTAGCTTCGATCGACACACTAGTGCACGGAGATGCTTCGTGAACTCAAGTGGGAATACCTATACCTGGTAGGAATACGGAGCTATGTTTGCGAAATAGTATTGAGAAAGTTTAGAGAATAACATCTGCGTCACACAGCTGAATGACCCCATTGCTGCCAACACGCATCTCGCATAAGGACCGCGAAGATAAGGCAAATCAGGGCATTTTTTTTTGAGTTATTATTGCTCTGACTGCTCTGAAGCGGCCCGCCACGAATTCCTCTCCTGTGCCAACCTCTTCATCTCAGAGTAGCACTTGCAACCTACGTCCTCAATCATTTGCTGGATGTACTCCAATTTCTGTCTTCTGCTACAGTTTGTACCCTCTACAGCTCCCTCTAGTACCATGCAAGTCATTCCCTGATGTTCTTAACAGACGTCCAATCATCCTGTTCTTTCTTGTCAGTGTTTTCCATATATTTCTTGTGGTATCGATAGCTAGGATGCCACGGCGTAGCTGCCAGTTAAGTTGGCACTACGACAGACAACGACGACAGCGCCCTCTAGCAGGCGCTGTTCAGCTCTACGAGCATCGCTCCAGATTCTGCCCATTTCATCAGGTGCAGACAGACAGGAAACATCGCTTCAGCTTAGTTTGCTATTGAGACTTTGCATCAGTTACGATGGGGCCACATCGTCGCACCTACGTGTCATCACCTAAAGTTATGTAATATTTTTGCGTATGTTTATACACTAGTAAAGGTGCTTTAACTGTATTTGCAGTACCGACGTGTATTACCTTTTCCTGCTCCTACCCACGCGCGGCCTTCCAGGCGGGATACAAAATTTCATTCCTATCCGATTCTGCGCAGAACCTCCTCATCCTTTACTTTACCAGTCCACTCTTCTTTAGTACCACGTCTCAAACACTTCGATTCTCTTCTGTTCCGGTTTCCCCACCGCCCTTGTTTCACTACCATACAATGCTGTGCTCCAGACGTAAAATCTCAGAAATTTCTTCCTCAAATTAACGTCTATGTTGGATACTACTAGACTTACCTTGGCCAGGAATGCCCTTTTGTCCTTTGTCCTAGCCTGCTTTTTATGTCCTCCTTGCTCCGTCCGTCACGGGCTATTTCGCTGCCTAGGTAGCGGAATTCCTTAACTTCATTTACTTCGTGATCACCAATCCTGATGTTGAGGTTTTCACTGTCCTCATTTCTGCTACTTCTCATTACTTTCGACTTTCTTCGATTAACTCTCAGTCCATATTTCGTACTCATTAGATTGCTCCTTCCATTCAGGAGATCCTGTAATTCTTCTTCGCTTTCACTAAGGATAGCA
Organism: Schistocerca cancellata; assembly: GCF_023864275.1. Lineage (NCBI taxonomy): Eukaryota > Metazoa > Arthropoda > Insecta > Orthoptera > Acrididae > Schistocerca > Schistocerca cancellata. The sequence continues at coordinate 141,495,802 of NC_064627.1, read as the reverse complement.
ATGTGATCAGCGAATCTTATTATTCATATCTTTCCACCTTAAATTTTTATCCCATTCTTGAACATTCCTTTTGCTTCCGTCGTTGTTTCTTCGAGGTATAGATTGAACAGTAGGGGCGAAAGACTGTATCCCTTTCTTATACCCTTTTTAATCCGAGCACATCGTACATCGTACTTGGTCTTCCTCTCTTAATACTCCCTCTTGCTTCTTGTACATATTATATATTGCCCGTCTTTGCCTATATCTTACCACTACTTTCCTCTTGCACCATTTGACATTGTCGAATGATTCTTCCAGATCGACAAAGCCTGTGAACGTGTATCGATTTTTATTTAGTCTTGCTTCCATTATCAACCGCAACGACACAATTGCCTCTGTGGTGCCTTTACCTTTCCTAAAACCAAACTAATCGTCATCTAGCACATCCTCAATTCTCTTTTCCATTGGTCTGTATATTATTCTTATCAATAGCTTGGATGCACCTGCTGTTCAGTTGATTATACAATAAATCGCGCATTTTTCAACTCTTGCAGTCTTCAGAACTGTGTGGATGATATTTTTCCGAAAGTCAGATGGTATATCACCACACTCCTACATTCTACACACCAACATGAGTTGTCGTTTTGTTGCCACTTCTCCAAATGATTTTAAAAATTCTGATAGAATGTTATCTATCTCTTCTGCCTTACTTGTTTTTAAGTCTTCCGGAGCTCTTTTAGTTCTGATTCTCTTACTGGATCCCCTGTCATTTCTATATCGACTCTTGTTTCTTCTTCTATCACATCATCAGACAAATCTTGCCCCTCTAGAGGCCTTGCCGTTCTCTCCTCTGCATTTAATTCCCACTGCATTCAATTCCCTCTGCATTTTATACCCACTGTGCTCTTAATGTTACCACCATTGCTTTTCATTTCAGCGAAGGTTTTTTTCTGACTTTCCTATATACTGAGTCAGTCCTTCCGACATCCGTTTCGTTTCCGATTTCTTCCCATTTTTCATGCAGCCATTTCGCCTGCACTTCCTGTTTTTTTCACTCCTATGTCACTTGTATTTCTGTATTCCTGAATTTCCAAGAACATTTTTGTGTATCTTTCTTTCATCAATCAACTGAAGTATTTCTTCGGTTACCAATGGCATTTGCAGACTTAGAGAAAGCTTTCGACAATGTTGACTGGGATGTTCTCTTTCAAATTCTGAAGGTGGCAGGGGTAAAATACAGGGAGCGAAAGGCTATTTACAATTTGTACAGAAACCAGATGGCAGTTATAAGAGCCGAGGGGCATGAAAGGGAAGCAATGGTTGGGAAGGGAGTGACACAGGGTTGTAGCCTCTCCCCGATGTCATTCAATCTGTATATTGAGCAAGCAGTAAAGGAAACAAAAGAAAAATTCGGAGTAGGTATTAAAACCCATGGAGGAGAAATAAAAACTTTGAGGTTCGCCGATGACATTGTAATTCTGTCAGAGACAGTAAAGGACCTGGAAGATCAGTTGAACGGACTGGATAGTGTCTTGAAAGGAGGATATAATATGAACATCAACAAAAGCAAAACGTGAATAATGGAATGTAATCGAATTAAATCGAGTGATGCTTAAAGTAGTAAATGAGTTTTGCTATTTGGGGAGCAAAATAACTGATGATGGTCGAAGTAGAGAGGATATAAAATGTAGACTGGCAATGACAAGGAAAGCATTTCTGCAGAAGAGAAATTTGTTAACATCGTGTATAGATTAAAGTTTCAGGAAGTCGTTTCTGAAAGTATTTGTATGGAGTGTAGCCATGTATGGAAGTGAAACGTGGACGATAAATAGTTTAGACAAGAAGAAAATAGAAGCTTTCGAAATGTGGTGCTACAGAAGAATGCTGAAGATTAGATGGGTAGATCATATAACTAATGAGGAGGTATTGAATAGAATTGGAGAGAAGAGAAATCTGTTGGTTGGTTGGTTGGTTGGTTTGGGGAAGGAGACCAGACAGCGAGGTCATCGGTCTCATCGGATTAGGGAAGGAGCGGGAAGGAAGTCGGCCGTGCCCTTTGAAAGGAACCATCCCGGCATGTGCCTGGAGCGATTTAGGGAAATCACGGAAAACCTAAATCAGGATGGCCGGACGCGGGATTGAACCGTCGTCCTCCCGAATGCGAGAGAAATCTGTGGCACAATTTGACTAGAAGAAGGGATCGGTTGCTAGGGCATATTCTGAGGCATCAAGTGATCACCAGTTTAGTATTGGAGGGCAGCGTGGAGGGTAAAAATCATAGAGGGAGACCAAGAGATGAATACACTAAGCAGATTCAGAAAGATGTAGGTTGCAGTAGGTACTGGGAGATGAAGAAGCTTGCACAGGATAGAGTAGCATGGAGAGCTGCATCAAACCAATCTCTGGACTGAAGACCACAACAACAACAACCCAGGGCTTCTGCGCAGTTAAATTTTTTGCACCGACAGTTTTCTTTCCACCTTCTTTGATTGCCCTTTTTATAGATGCCCATTCCTCTTCAACTGAACTGCCTCCTGAGCCGTTGCTTACCGCAGTATAACCTCAGAGAGTTTCAAGCACATCTCTTCATTTCCTAGTCCAGTACCGAGCTCCGCGGGTTTCGAATTCGCGCCAGACGGCGTGGAACTCTATGACCACTGGAGATCTCTGCAGCAGTCGCGCTGTAAGCCGTGGCTGCACTCGCTCCTGGCCCGAAGTCTAACGTGAGGGCGCACTGTGGAGCACGCGGTCTCAGCGGCCAATAGCGACATACCCTGTCGTGTATCTAACAAGGGAACCTACCCATCGCACCCCCCTCAGATTTAGTTATAAGTTGGCACAGTGGATAGGCCTTGAAAAACTGAACACAGATCCATCGAGAAAACAGGAAGAAGTTGTGTGGAACTATGAAAAAATAAACAAAATATACAAACTGAGTAGTCTGTAAGTAGGCTGTTTTATGTTTTCTTATTGGCAACGTTACGTAGCGCTCTGTATGAAAATCACTGGCTGTGCTGTGTGCAGTCTGTGGCTAGTTTGCATTGTTGTCTGCCATTGTAGTGTTGGGCAGCTGGATGTGAACAGCGCGTAGCGTTTCGCAGTTGGAGGTGAGCCGCCAGCAGTGGTGGATGTGAAGAGAGAGATGGCGGAGTTTTGAAATTTGTAATACTGGATATTATGAACTGCTATGTATATTATGATTTTTCAACACTATTAAGGTAAATACATTGTTTGTTCTCTATCAAAATCTTTCATTTGCTAACTATGCCTATCAGTAGTTAGGGCCTTCCGTAGTTTGAATCTTTTATTTAGCTGGCAGTAGTGGCGCTCGCCGTATTGCAGTAGTTCGAGAAACGGAGATTTTTGTGAGGTAAGTGATTTGTGAAAGGTATAGGTTAATGTTAGTCAGGGCCATTCTTTTGTAGGGATTTTTGAAAGTCAGATTGCGTTGCGCTAAAAATATTATGTGTCAGTTTAAGCACAGTCATGTATAACTGTTCAAAAGGGACGTTTCATATGGCGACCCTGCCAGGATTCGAACCTGGAATCTTCTGATCTGCAGTCAGATATGAAACGTCCCCTTTGAACAGTTATACATGACTGTGCTTAAACTGACACATAATATTTTTAGCGCAACGCAATCTGACTTTCAAAAAGCCCTACAAAAGAATGGCCCTGACTAACATTAACCTATACCTTTCACAAATCACTTACCTCACCAAAAATCTTCGTTACTCGAACTACTGAAAACAGCGAGCGCCACTACTGCCAGCTAAATAAAAGATTCAAACTATGGAAGGCACTAACTACTGATAGGGATAGTTAGCAAATGAAAGATATTAATAGAGAACAAACAATGTATTTACCTTAATAGTCATAATATATATATAGCAGTTCATGACAAATTACAAAACTCCGCCATCTCTCTCCCCACATCCACCACTGCTGGCGGCTCACCTCCAACTGCGCAACGCTACGCGCTGTTCACATCCAGCTGCCGCTGCCCAACACTACAATGGCAGACAACAATGCAAACTAGCCACAGACTGCACACAGCACAGCCAGTGATTTTCATACAGAGCGCTACGTAACGTTGCCAATAAGAAAACATAAACAGCCTACTTACAAGTCTATGCGCAAGATATGCAATATTAACGAGAATGTGAGGTCAGGAGCGCTGTGGTCCCGTGGTTATAGTGTGCAGCTGCGGAATGAGAGGTCTTTAGTTCAAATCTTCCCTCTAGTGAAAATTTTACTTTCTTTATTTTTGCAAAGTTATGATCTGTCCGTTCGTTCATTGACGTCTCTGTTCACTGTAATAAGTTTAGTGTCTGTGTGCGATTAGTTGACGAAAGGACGTGCCTCTCCAATGGGAACCGAAAACATTTGATCGCAAGGTCCTAGGTCAACCGATTCCTCCACAGGAAAACACGTCTGATATATTCTATAAGACACTGGTGACAGCATGTGCGTCACATGACAGGAATATGTTGTCGACACACCTAACTTGTACACTTGGCGAATGGGTAAAAAGATTCTTCTACCTTGCCCGATTTAAGTTTTCTTGTGGATGTGATAATCACTCCCAAAAAAGTGATGAAAACATAATAGTTTGTCACATAAACTGAAAATAAAAAGTTAAACTTTTCACTCGAGGGAAGACTTGAATCAAGGACTTCTCCATCCGCAACTGGTCACGCTAATGACGGGACCACGGCGCTCCTGAGCTCAACTGTCCTTAATACTGCCTATCTTGCGCATGTACTACTTTAGAGTTTGTATATTTTGCTTATTTTTCATAGTTCCACACAACTTCTTCCTGTTTTCTCGACCGATCTGTGTTCAGTTTTTCAAGGCCTATCCATTGTGCCAACTTATAACTAAATCTGAGGGGGGTGCGATGGGGAGGTCCCCTTGTAAGCAGTCTGGTATTCGCGTTGAGTCGATTTATATCTCGCTTAGAGACATCGTGTTTACGTTGCGTGTGCTTACATCCCGTTTAGGTGTGGACGTTGCTTTGATTTCGTGAGGTTATCTCTTGTGACCCAGTTCCTTAATACTTTGTTGTTGGTCTCGGTGTCTTGCTCAGTTGTCTGTCGTCGTGCTTGTCCTTTCATTCCCGTTCGTCATTCTTGTTTGTTCGCGGACCGCTCCCGTTTGGACCCGCCGCGTTTTCGTTAGCGGCAACACCGCGACCATTCCTGCCGCGGTTAGAACACCTAGTACTTCCGTACCCAGTTCTTTGAGAGCTGATTTTTCCTAACTAGTCTCTTAAAATTCAGCCTACTCCTCTAAGGGCTCGTATGAAATCATACAGTGGTTTTTCGCTCACTCCATTGGGAAATGGAATAGGAAAGGGAATGCCTAGGAGTAGTACAAGGTATCCGCTGCATGCACCATAAGATGACTTGAGGACTGTTAGTAGATGTAGATACAGACATGATACATCCATAGAAATAAGACAGTTGTGTGTCATGAGCCATTTCATGCGGTTTCCGCCTAATCTCGTCTTTTCAAAGTACTTGTATCTCCCTCCGAGGTCGTTAGCCGAGGCTGATGCCTCTCCACTGGGGTCCGCAGCTCGTGGTCTCGCGGTCGCGTTCTCGCTTCCCGAGCACGGGGTCCCGGGTTCGATGCCCGACGGGGTCAGGAATTTTCACCTGCCTCGAGCTGACTGGGTGTTTGTGTTGTCCTCATTATCATTCATGAAAGTGGCGAGATTGGACTGAGCAAAGGTTGTGAGTTTGTACGGGTGCTCATGACCGCGCAGTTGAGCGCCCCACAAACCAAACGTCATCATCATCTCCACTCGGAAGTCACCTATTACAATACTGTTAGTGGAAGAGTTTTCCACTGCCGGTGTTTGACTGGACAATGGAAAAGAGGTGGTGGTGTACGATTGCTGATCAGCAGACTTCGTTAGTTTACTTTTGTTTATCTGTTGATTTATTTAACATAGCAAGATAGCAGCCATCAGGTCCTCTCTTAGATCTAATAAAGCATCCTACATATTTATATTACTTTCATTACGATAAGCATGTTGCATCGAATATAGAACACAACACTTAGAAATTACTATAGTGCAGAAAAAAAACAAAGATTGTAAGTAGGCTGTGTAAGTAGGCTGTTTACGTTTTTATACTGGTTCAAATGGCTCTGAACAGTATGGGACTCAACATCTTAGGTTATAAGTCCCCTAGAACTTAGAACTACTTAAACCTAACTAACCTAAGGACATCACAAACACCCATGCCCGAGGCAGGAGTCGAACCTGCGACCGTAGCAGTCCCGCGGTTCCGGACTGCAGCGCCAGAACCGCTAGACCACCGCGGGCGGCTTGTATACTGGTAACGCCACGTAGCGCTCTGTATGAAAATCACTGGATGTGCTATGTGCAATCTGTGGCTGGTTGGCATTGTTGTAATATTCGCTATTGTGGTGTTGGGCAGTTAGATGTGAACAGCGCGTAGTGGAGGTGAGCAGTTGGAGGTGAGCCGCCAGCAATGGTGAATGTGGGGGGAGAGATGGCGGAGTTTTGAGAGCAGATGATCTGGACGTGTGTCTATCAGAGACAGTGAATTTGTAGTACTGGATATCATGAACTGATGACTTTTGAATACTATTAAGGTAAATACATCGTTTGTTCTCCATCAAAATCTTTCATTTGCTAAGTATGCCTATCAGTAGTTAGTGCCTTCAGTAGTTAGAATCTTTTATTTAGCTGGCAGTACTGGCGCTCGCTGTATTTCAGTAGTTTGAGTAACGAAGATTTTTGTGAGATAAGTGAGTCATGAAAGGTATAGGTTATTGTTAGTCAGGGCCATTCTTTTGTAGGGATTTTTGAAAGTTAGATTGCGTTGCGCTAAAAATATTGTGTGTCACTTTAGTGAATGTCTGAGTACGTTCAGTTCTGCTCAGCTGTTTGAAAATCAAATAATGTAAGAGGTTTATCAGCACAGTCATTTTATAATTTTTTTAAGGGGACGTTTCAAGATTACATTCGTTTTTGAGAAGTACGACGGTAAAGACAAATTAAAAGAAGGCAGATTTACACTATGATTGCTGGCAGCAATGGACATGACAAACGGCGAAGGTGGAAGGCTACAAATGGGAACATACAAAATACAATCAAAGAAAGAACTGTCGTGACAGAAATTGAAAGGGAAAGAAGTGTAACTGGGAGAAAATGGGAGCAGTTGTTTTGTTGTTTGACAGGCGAAAAACTGGACATATAAACTGACTTGGATTAAATTGCAAGTCTGTGTCCACCTCATGGAGTGAGGGCATGTGACGCTGTTGAAGGTCATTCGTTCGTCGAAGCTGGCGACCCCTTGGTGCTGTCGAGAGGAGTGGATTGTGTGTCGAATCCGGTTTCACCCTCTCCATGTTCTGTGCATCCAACACAAATAAGACACCGCACTGTAACACCCATTACAGTCACCTGCACGCAACAGACGCTCTTAATACGTAAACTGAAGGTGAAGGGAGAAAGAACGGAAACCAAAGAAATTACTGATGTCAGCTGCATCTGGACATTAGGCAGAATCATCGGCGTCGACTGAAAATGTGTAGCGGACTGGGATTCGAACCGATTCCGCATCCACAGTGAAGAAGATAGACCCAGTGCCCAACTAGGAGACTCAATTATATGAATGCATAGTCTCTATTTTTTCGGACACGTACGGACGAACAGACACCATGCATTCGTATAGATGCTCTTAAGGCACAACTGTCACACCGCGAGGAATCTCTGTTCTGCGCGTACGAACCGCCGGCACCGCCAGTCGTCGCTCCGGCAGAGCGCAGAGATGTCGTGGGCACGCCCGGAGTTCAGAGGATCGCTGAGCAGAGCAATGGGTGTGGCGGATCGCCGTTCGGCCGAGCCCGCTCGGTCGACGACCCCATCCGGCTCCCCAAATACGACGACTGGAGAAGTTGGTGTGGCAGACCGCCGTTCGGAGGAGCGTGCTCCCCCGGCGGCCCCGTCTGACCCGCCGCCTACGACGACTCGGCCACCGCACACGGACCCCGAGTCGGAAGAAGATGACGATGTCATCATCAACATGGCAGACTTCCTGGCCACGACGAACGAGCGAAGGACGACAGCCAGCGCACCGCATCTCCCAGAAGGCGGGCGGCGCAAACGGCCGATGTCCGCCGCTCAACTCGGCGCCAGAAAGGCGACTAAGAAGAAGAGGCAGCCTACTGTCTCTACCACAGGAGGCAGAAAACGCGCCATCCGTGACGACAGCGTGGCAGGCGCCACCTGGACGACCGTTTCGTCCCGACGGGCGGCCAGACCCAGGGCGACGCCTTCCCCGCCTCCCACATCGACTGCAAACCGTTTCGGCGTGCTTGCAGACGACGTGAGGCCAGAGCAGTCATCATCTGCGCAGACGGCGCCCACGGCCGCTGCACTGGATGGCTGCTCGGACTACGAAGGAGAGACGGCCGCCACCACCGGGCGGTCTCATCGACGGCCGCCGCCGATAGTCTTTGAGGTGGCCAAGGACACAAGGGCTTCCTGCAGCTCGTCAGGCAGTGGACGACTGCCGACTTCACGCTGCGAGCTGCCTCTGGAAACCTTGTGCGGCTGCAGGTCGCAAACACGCAGGATTACATGAAGGTGACGTCGGAGGCGTCGAACCAGGGCCTGCACTGGTACACGCACGCCGCCGTCCCCGAGAGGCTACTAAAGGTAGTCGTCAAGGGCTTCCCCATGGCGGCTGAACCGGACCTGCTGAAGGAAGAGCTGGCGGACCTTGACTTTCACGTCAGGAACGTGACGCGGGTCAAGTCCCACGTCAGCCATAAAGAGTCGCCTTCCCTGCTGGTGATTGCCACCGACACACCGGAGAACAGGCGGCTCTTCGAGCTGAAGTAGGTGACCAACACATCGGTCACCGCGGAGGGCCTCAAGCAGAAGAGGGGTTTTTGTTTGGTTTGTGGGGCGCTCAACTGCGTAGTTATCAGCGAAGCAGAAGAGGGGGCTCGTCCAGTGCTTCCGCTGCCAGGGGATGGGACACGTGGCTCGCCACTGTTCCGTTCCCGAGGCATGCGTGAAGTGCGCAGGCCCCCACGCAAGTGGGCTCTGCCCACTTCCCAGGACGCACACTCCGAAGTGTGCAAACTGCGGCGGCCCACATGTGGCGAGTTATCGCGGCTGTGAAGTCTTCAAAGCCGCGATTGCTCGCCAGCGCGGGCAGCCAGCACAGAAGTCTGCCGGCCGCTCCCTCGGCCGTCCGCGCCCAGGCGCAAAACCGGCGAGGCGGCAGGCAACAGCGACTACGCAGAGGACAGCCGCAGGCGCTACCAACGCCCCCACCGCGATGGGGAACAGAAGAAGGCGCATCCGCGCCATCAAACGTGTCCGAGAGGGCACACCTGAAGCTGAGCGCGTTTCCCCCCACAAGGGGAAAATGCGCAAAGAAGACGCCACAACAACGGGCGGAGGCAAGAGTGGCGACACGACTGCCACCGCCCGTCAGCCTGCTGCGCCAAGGCGAGACGCTGCACCTGCAGCGAACGAAGACATCCTGGCAGCAGCCGTCTCTGCGCTGTCTGTGGCGATCGACAAGGTGGCAAACCTTGCCGACACGCTGCAGCGTGTTGCAGAGGCCATGCTGACGGCCACACAAGCGGCCGCTAAGCAGCAGCCGCAGTGAGGCCGCTCCCTGCGCCGTCCGCGCCGAGAGGTGTGCAGTCGGCCCGCCATGGGCCAACACCGTTGTCCGCACACGCGGGCAACACAGAAGCCTACAAACCTGAGAAGGGCAACGAGAAGACACGAACAAAAAGTGAAGAAACAACTACATTTCGTCGAAGTGATGATATGGAGGCAATGCAGGGGTATCCTGCAAGAACTCCGACCAACCAGGGTAAGAGGGCGTACCCTGAAGAAGATGCTCTAGCTCTAGCAAGCGCGTACGAATTTCTTCGGTGGCTGATTCGTGGGAGTTGACCAAACAGAGAGGTTGTCGGTCCCACCAGATTAGCGAAAGATGGGGAAGGAAGTCGGCTGTGCCCTTTCACAGGAACTATTCGATCATTTATCTGAAGCGATTTAGTGAAATCATGGGATGCGGCTTTGAACTGTCGTCCTCCTGAATGCGATTCCAGAGTGCTAACTATTGCGCCACCTCGCTCGGTTCCAACCAGTAGCGCCACATAATCAACGAAGAAAAATTAGAAGAAAAATTCTTGTAATGACAAGTTTTTGTATAGTGGTAGGGAGCAATGTAATGAATAACATACTAAAATTCGTGACGGTTGGGGTATGGTCTTGCGGGGTCGCTTAACGGTCTTTTTTTACGTTTCTCTAGACTATCTCGAAAACAATGACTTCTAGTGAAACTGCTTCCCAGAATCAAATTAAACTACATCACATTTCCTACAAAAAAACGTCGTACTCATTTTTTCTCTCAGACTAATAGTTTCCGCTTTGCGGTGGACGGAAAAAGGCACATTATTAAAAATAGCGTTCTAATGATATAAAATTAATGTACACTGTTTTATAACGTGGGTTAAGAACGGATATTAAATGTTTGTATCACATGTAAGTGCAGCAGAACCGTGTTAAGGGATAAACTGTGTGCTGGGGGTGTAACAGAGTGGCAAGGCGGAGGTGCAGGTTGGAAACGTGAGGGAAAGTAGGTCGCCGGCGTGTGGTCATGCATTTCCCTCCTCCATAGGTATGCAATATTGAAGAGAGAGTAGGCGACTCCCCATTCTCTCTATCGCACTATGTCACAAAAAGCAGCTACTGCCTATTACCCGATCTCCTAAGAAGATAAAGGAGATATGTAAGTCTGCAGGTTTTCTATGTAAGTTTCGTGGCCGTTGTCACTGAAGTTAATATCTTCTGGGTTACAAGCCGCGTCATATTTCGTCTAAAATGATCCACGTTTCGACCCCTCTGCTGGGATCTTCCTCAGGATCTTTTGGTGTCCACTACTGCTAGAACACTGTCAGAGACGAGTGTTGCGTCCACTTATAAAGGGGGAGTTTTCTGGCGTTCGTGCTGGAGAAGTGATAGTATTGGTTAAAATTCATATGGCAACCATTGGTGGGCTGTAGTCATAGGCTAATATTCCCGCTCTGATGCAGAAGAAGGGGCGTTGGTCTCTCATCTCCTGTGGATACCATTGGCGGTCTATCGTCATTGGATAGACACTATTGCACACTTATGCTGGAGAAGGGTTATTGGTTGAAATGCCTGCTACCGCTATTGGTTGGTGGCCGTGCGGTTCTAAGCGCTACAGTCCGGAACCGCGGGACTGCTACGGTCGCAGGTTCGAATCCTGCCTCGGGCATGGATGTGTGTGATGTCCTTAGGTTAGTTAGGTTTAAGTAGTTCTAAGTTCTAGGGGACTGATGACCTAAGATGTTAAGTCCCATAGTACTCAGAGCCATTTGAGAGAGCTATTTGTTGGTTGTCATCAAAGGCTAGATTCGAAACGGACAGAGCAAGAGAGAGGGAATGTTTACCCAAAATATTATTGTCCGCCGAGGTGACATGCAGCGCGTTGTTTATGCCGCTCACACACCGCGGCCGCGTATTTACTTTCTTGATGGCGGGGAGCCACGATGCCGGAAGCCTATAGCCATCCTCTCTATTGAAATTAGATGCATTCTTAGAAATTTCAACCGCTTCTCGGACCTTTCTTCTATAAAGGTTTGTTACTTTAGTCAGTACACGTACGTTATTAAAATCGATGTCAGGGCCACAGTTCGTGATGTTCCGCTACTGCCGATTTTGCACTTTGTTTTAGCCGCATGTGTCTTTCGCGTTCCTTTATGCATTCTTTAACAGTTCTTCCCGTCTCGCCTATATACACTTTGCCGCAGGCACATGACACTTGATAGAAGGAGATGTTAAGCCCAGTTACGGACAGTCTTCGCCTCAGGATCCCTGGGATTTATAACAAAAAATGGCTCTGAGCACTATGGGACTTAACTTCCGAGGTCATCAGTCTCCTAGAACTTAGTACTACTTAAACCTAACTAACCTGAGGACATCACACACATACATGCCCGAGGTTCTTTTCTGGGCCACAGCAAAAAAAAAAAAAAGATGTACCTACAAACGTACAGGTCAAAACACATGGCAGACTTCGGTTCACTGGTAGACTACTGGGGAAATGCAATCAATCTACCATCTACTAAGGAGATTGCTTACGAAACACTAGTGACACTCATCTTAGAATATTGGCCAGGTGTGAGGGCTCCATAACAGGACTAATAGGGTATACTTAACGCACAAAGGGAAGGGCAGGTAACACTTTTGTTGGACCTACGGGTGATTGTCATGGGGATTCTGAAGCAACTGAACTGGCAGACGAATGAAGACAGACACAAACTATCCCTAGACAGCCTACTTACAAAGTTTCAATAATAAACTGTCGATGTTGAGACTAGGAATATGCTAAAAATCTCTGCGTACCGCTCCCTAACGAATCGTAAGGAAAAGATTAGGCTAATTACAACGCATACATAGATAACAGTCCCGCGATGCAAACGTGAGTGAAAGTCAAAGAAGCCATAATAACTAGTACATTGTACCCCTGCCACGCACTTCGCAGTGGCTCACAGAGTTCAGGACGAAGATGCAGATGTACTTATACATTTAATCCAACTTGCGTAACTGCATTATACATCCTTCATCAGAAACTCCTGCGCCGGTCTCAATTTTTTTAAATTGCCTTTAAGCCAAGCTACACAAATAATTCACTGATCAGCCAGAATATTATGATCACCTACCTAACAGCCGATATGTCTACCTTTGGCACGCATAACGGCGGCGCTGAGTTGTGGCATGGAAATAATGAGGCCTTGGTAGGTCGCTGAGGTAACTGGCACCACATGTGAAAACACAAGTCACCTAAGTCCCGTAAACTCCGGGGAGGGTGGCGATGAGCTCTGACGCTATGTTCAGCCATATACCACATGTGTTCGATTAAGTTCAGATCTGGGGAGCAGGGGAGGGCGGGGGCGGCACATCAACTGGAACTCGCCACTGTATTCCTCGAACCACTCCATCACGCTCCTGGCCTTGTGACATGGCGCACCATTTTGTTGAAAAATGCCACTGCCGTCGGGAAACAAGATCTTCACGAAGGAGTGTACGTGGTCTGCAAGCAGTGCACTCTACTCCTTGGCCATCACGGTGCCTTGCACGAGCTCCACTGTAACCACAGATGCCCAAGTGAATGTACCCCAGAGAATAATGGAGTGGCCGCCAGCTTGTTTTTGGCCACCAGCTTCTAGCGGTGTCAAGGAGCTGCTCCCTTGGAAGACAACGGATTCGCGCCCTCCCATCGGCATAATGAAGAAGGTATCGGGATTCATCAGACCACGCGACGCCTGCCACTGCACTAACGTGCAGTGCTTATGGTCACTTGCCCATTTCAGTCGTAGTCGTCGATGTGCTGTTAACATTGGGAAATGCATGGCTCCCATCGTTGGGAATGTTCCCTGCACTGTGTGTTCAGACACACTTGTTCTCTGCCCAGAATTAAAGTCTGTTGTTAGATCTGCCACAGTTCGCTACCTGTCCTGTTGTACCAGTCTGCCCAGCTTACGACGTCCGACGTTTGCAGTGAGGGGTGGCCGCCCAACCCCACGACGTCTGGACGTGATTCCAACACGTGTTGAAGACACTCACCACAGCACTCCTCGAACATCCTACTAGTCGTGCAGTTACCGAAATGCCGGTACTGAGCCTCCGGGCCATCACGATCTGCCCTCGGTCAAACTCAGATACACTCCTGGAAATGGAAAAAAGAACACATTGACACCGGTGTGTCAGACCCACCATACTTGCTCCGGACACTGCGAGAGGGCTGTACAAGCAATGATCACACGCACGGCACAGCGGACACACCAGGAACCGCGGTGTTGGCCGTCGAATGGCGCTAGCTGCGCAGCATTTGTGCACCGCCGCCGTCAGTGTCAGCCAGTTTGCCGTGGCATACGGAGCTCCATCGCAGTCTTTAACACTGGTAGCATGCCGCGACAGCGTGGACGTGAACCGTATGTGCAGTTGACGGACTTTGAGCGAGGGCGTATAGTGGGCATGCGGGAGGCCGGGTGGACGTACCGCCGAATTGCTCAACACGTGGGGCGTGAGGTCTCCACAGTACATCGATGTTGTCGCCAGTGGTCGGCGGAAGGTGCACGTGCCCGTCGACCTGGGACCGGACCGCAGCGACGCACGGATGCACGCCAAGACCATAGGATCCTACGCAGTGCCGTAGGGGACCGCACCGCCACTTCCCAGCAAATTAGGGACAATGTTGCTCCTGGGGTATCGGCGAGGACCATTCGCAACCGTCTCCATGAAGCTGGGCTACGGTCCCGCACACCGTTAGGCCGTCTTCCGCTCACGCCGCAACATCGTGCAGCCCGCCTCCAGTGGTGTCGCGACAGGCGTGAATGGAGGGACGAATGGAGACGTGTCGTCTTCAGCGATGAGAGTCGCTTCTGCCTTGGTGCCAATGATGGTCGTATGCGTGTTTGGCGCCGTGCAGGTGAGCGCCACAATCAGGACTGCATACGACCGAGGCACACAGGGCCAACACCCGGCATCATGGTGTGGGGAGCGATCTCCTACACTGGCCGTACACCACTGCTGATCGTCGAGGGGACACTGAATAGTGCACGGTACATCCAAACCGTCATCGAACCCATCGTTCTACCATTCCTAGACCGGCAAGGGAACTTGCTGTTCCAACAGGACAATGCACGTCCGCATGTATCCCGTGCCACCCAACGTGCTCTAGAAGGTGTTAGTCAACTACCCTGGCCAGCAAGATCTCCGGATCTGTCCCCCATTGAGCATGTTTGGGACTGGATGAAGCGTCGTCTCACGCGGTCTGCACGTCCAGCACGAACGCTGGTCCAACTGAGGCGCCAGGTGGAAATGGCATGGCAAGCCGTTCCACAGGACTACATCCAGCATCTCTACGATCGTCTCCATGGGAGAATAGCAGCCTGCATTGCTGCGAAAGGTGGATATACACTGTACTAGTGGCGACATTGTGCATGCTCTGTTGCCTGTGTCTATGTGCCTGTGGTTCTGTCAGTGTGATCATGTGATGTATCTGACCCCAGGAATGTGTCAATAAAGTTTCCCCTTCCTGGGACAATGAATTTACGGTGTTCTTATTTCAATTTCCAGGAGTGTAGATGCGCGCCTTCTCCATTCTACACACGAGCAGCATGGTGGCTGATACTACATGCACCGTGTATGTGTCTAACTAGCAGTCAGTCCTCGACAGGTGACGCTGCTATCGCCGGGAGGGGTTTACATTGATAATGGGTCGGTGGACACAATGTTCTGGCTGATCAGTGTACATTTTTGGTACGAATTAACCAAAAGAACGTAACGCAAATTTGTGTAAGGAAACAGCGTATTGAGTTTGTGCAACCTCAGAAGGCTTACAGGCCAATGTCACAGCATATTGTACAATGCTACATCTGTTGCATCTTACTTTTACGTAGCGTTAGCTTTGATTTATTGCGTAGTACTGGTTCTGTCATAAGTTGAGAATTGTATAATACTGCTAAACGTTCAACGGTAATTTCACTTTGTACTGTGGCTTACAGCCTTTGAATAGTATTGTCACATTTGTACTAATTTTTAGGCATTAAAGTAAATGCTGTATGCTGACTTTCTACTCCTTTATCTGTGAGCTGTATTTTAAGTACACATTCATCTATTGCATATCCATCCTTATATATTTTATTATACACTGACGCTTGTCCCTGCAAGACTGTAAACTTAACTAAATACGCATCCTGGCACTATGCGTGTAAATTTATAATTTTGTTTTTTATGTTATGGTCTAGATTTCCAATGTACTGATTATATCGTTTTATATGAGCATTTCTGGATAGTAAATTACATATCACTTGTAATTCGTTTTATTGAGCAACTAGATTTCACTTATTGTATTTACATCGTTAAACACTTATGCCACGTTGCGTCGATAATTTTCTCCTAAATCCTTGCATCAGTTGAATATTTGTTAAGCAATAAACTGCGTGGTGTATGTAAAGGAATTATATAAATTTTTTTTATGAATATATAGACGCTAGTTCAGCTACCAGAAATTAATGCGTAAAGCGTTTGCTGAACAAAAGAAGCTTTACGCTCTTCGTTTGTTAGTTTTAGAATAAGTTACCTTTCGCTGTTATCCTGTCCTAGTGTTAAGACGTGTTGTGCCATTTCTTACTGATAAAATTGGGTTAAATAATGAAAGTGTTTTTGAAGCAGAGCGATTTCGTCTTTTGTGATACCATGGGCCCCAGCTCCTGAAATTCTGGAAAATTATTACTATTATTTTAATTTTATGCAGAGAATTTAGATGGAGGCGACGATCTTCATGGCGACGCTGCTCGACAATAGAGGTATGTGACTGTGTTCACCTTTTTCCTTTCGTGGCAGCTACCATCAATTTCAATATATTTGCCGCGACATTCACAACCTGCAGTCTTTCTTTCCATTTAATTTTGAAGTCCTCGCATTTACGTTGTAAGGTGATTAAATGCATTCAACTGTAATTGTTTTTATCCAGGCCACGGGGGATGATTGCATTCAAAATGTACGTGCCTCTATCCCGTTCGTATGTTCGCAAACATTTGAGTGTGTACAAGCGTGACTATATTTAAGACAGATTTCCTAGACAGAATTAACGCTTATTTATTCATTTATTTATTTATTTTTGACTACTCATTCGCGAATGTACGTGCCCTCTTATTTGATGTAGTTAGTCGGCCGTATTCTTTAATAATATTATTTGTAATATTCAGTGGCTTAGTTTGCACAATTGATCTTCGCCTGTGTCGCAACAGCGCTTCACGCGAAATATTTATTACGCGACATCCACAATAACTTTTATGTAAAAATTTCAACGACCGACTCAATAAAGATTTTTCTAACAATAACAGTAGTAAAACATAATAATATAAGAGGACGCGTTACATGTACTAGAGACAACAGGAAATTATTGTCATTGTATACTAAATTATATTAATGAATTGCGTCAATGCTTCTGCATTTTAAAAATATGACTTTCAAAAAAGCCGTATAGTACTGCCATCTGGCGATCTAATACTTTGAATTACACAGCAGTTTGCACTCAAGCGTCATCACGTAGTGAAGACCATACACTTTGTATCCACGTTTAACAAATCCAGTGTACGCTTTACGCATGAATTTATTACATATAGCTATTTTGGTTAGTTCTTGCTTTGTTTTTTACGATGTGCATTTCATATAATTTTATCAGTGCTTTTCACTGACTGTTTGTTGCTTCCCTTTAACAATTAGTCCAGTCAAATAGCAGATATACCTTGCAAAAGGTGGGGTAGAAGAGTTTATTTTTTCAACTCGTTCATATGGTTGGAAAGATTAGAAAACAGAGTTTTGCCAACAAAATTGCGCATGGGAAAACTTTCTGTAGTCAAAAAACTTGGAAAATTTCAGCCTTTTTTCAGTTTTTTCAAAATATCTCAGTTTTTTGCTCCTATCGCTTTAACGTCTATTTTTTTAAAGAGCACAAAATTCTCTACAAATTTTATTCTTGCCATTTTTTTCTGCTGCCAATATCTAAGGCGCTACAGCGCTTCAAAAAATACCAATTTTTCAAATTTTGAGCATAGTGGCCAATTACCTTATTTTTGAACACTATTTTTTCCCTTTCTGTTTGTGTAGTATAAATACATTATACATCATGTTATATGTTGGAATGTACCACCTCACTTTCAGGTATTCAATTTCTCTGTATGCAACATGAGGATTGCTGGGCACCCGACTATTGTGATTCTTACATCACTACCTGAAGTTCACTATGGGCCACCTTAGC
The DNA here is from genome assembly GCF_023864275.1 of Schistocerca cancellata. NCBI lineage: Eukaryota > Metazoa > Arthropoda > Insecta > Orthoptera > Acrididae > Schistocerca > Schistocerca cancellata. Next base: position 141,477,956 of record NC_064627.1, on the reverse strand, counting down.
CCTGGTATTTGTAAAACTATAAATATAAAAATACATCATTAAGAGACATAGACACATACACACACACACACACACACACACACACACAAGCGCGATCGCGCGCGCGCTCACGCACACACGCACGCAACAACAAAAATTTGTCTCAGGAAACTGAACTATTATTAGCTGCAATAGGCAACTTAATTAGGTAGGTAATTATTCTTGTGTATAAAAGCCACACAGTTGACATTAAAAATACGTAGCTTTATTACAATTAAAATGCATTCTCAGTTACTAAAAAATGTTGACAGTTCCGGGTGTATAGTACTTGTAATATCGCACTTTAGCGCACTTGAGACAGATATGAGCATCACTTCCAACGTTTTGATGGGCCAGGTTCCTCAGTGTCACCAGAAATACCTTGAGTTACGGATTCAGGGTCTGTACATAGAGTTGATCCCAGATTGACCTCTTCTTTAAACAGCGAGTCAGCCTCAGCAAGTTCGTTGATTTCGTCAGCGGTTTCCTCAACATCTTCCATAACATCTTCTTCACTGTCTTCATATAAATATTTTGGCACGTTTTCACAGTCGACCCCAATACATTTCTTGCAAATTGAAGAACATTTCAAACCCGCTTTCCGCAGGAGCACGCTCCGCCACAGTTCAGCTTGCATGAGCATGAAACAATGTGAAGAAGTGCTTCAGGTGCTGGATCTTGGCTCATTATAACGGGTATTGGACCGTGGTCACTGTGATTCCAGCCCCATTTCTCAGGATGCTTCCAGTTTCCCATCCAACTTTGAACTTGTTGGTAAGTCATCAACGAATGATGTTGTGCAGCATCTTGTGTAGGTGGCAACCGTGCAAGATTCAGTTTGCTTTTTGTGGCAGACTTGGCGAATAGCTGGTACCGCAAATGGTCTAGTGTGTGGGAACGGCTGATACCTCCAGTATACAATGCGATAGTAACCTGTTCTCCTGCTGTTATTGTTTCTTCACGAGTAGCATGTGGTTTATTGAACGTGCAAAGTGCTGAGGTTAGGTGTTCATTTTTCGCAACAATATTGCAGCACTTAATTTTTCCTTGACCAAAAAAAGCGGATGTTGCATCACATCCGCTAAAGGCGTGAGTGAACTGAATATATTCACTGTCAAACTTGTAAGATGCAGTGGAAAGCCACTTGTCTTCTGCATTTCCTCTTCCTGGCTTTAAGAAAATAAGTTTTCAATGCCTTGCCCCAAACCGGTCTTGAGCACAAGCAGATCAACATCTTCTCCTACAATGACAACACTTCCAAAATCTTTGGTTCTTGAAATGTCAGATGTTACAATCATAACGTCAGCATCTTCTTGTACCTGGCGCACTTCAATGCTACACTCCAGAAATTCCTTTCTAAGAAGTTTGTTCAAACGCATCTTGTTTCGTTCGTTGTACAAGAACTTGTCCTGAGGGACTTGGTTCACCATCTCTGATTCAACCACAACGTCAACCGAAGAATGTTTTTGGACCTACGAATCTTCTCAGCTCTCTTTGTGCTACATGTGTCTCCCTCACATGGATACCCATCAAATACAATAGCAAATTGAGATCCAAAATGACGTTCCAGGTAAGAAACATAGCTTTGGGCTATTGACTTGAAGCAAACATTTCGAGTCCAAGTCACTTTGTCGATAAGGTACCCTCCATCAATGACAAAAAATTTACTCGGTCCACCTGACTTCACATCTTACACTGGAACGAAGGCATTGTGGAATGAAGATTTTGTTCCTTTTCGCATGCCTTTTTCTGAGAATAGGGACATTGGGTAAGGAGCAAGTTCATATTTGAGAAAGGCTTTTAACTCTTCTTCACTTTGTTTCATTTAACAAATCCTTTGGAAAAAGAGTTAAAGGATCAACAGGAGTACTTTTAGTGCTCCCAGCTTTTACAGAATTGAACTCAAAAGGAGAGTCACAACTTTATCTTTTCTACGGAACTTTACATCGTGGAAATTATCACCATCTATTCTTTTCATGCCTTTTTCCCCCTATTCGTGACACATATGACAATTAACATCCTCCGTTCCGACAACACCACTGCTGATAGACATTATAAAATCACTTTCAGGGAAGGGAGGGTGCACTGAAAACCAATCACGCAGCTTACGCAAGTCTATGCCATCTCGTTCGATGCGACAACTTCTTGCATCTACATGCTGTTCTGATGTTACTGCGCTCGCTTCGCAATACGACTCAATTTCTTTACAAATGTTCTGCATGTGAATCATACCCAATGTCCATCTGGTTCATACACTATCAGTAATTCCTCGGCCAGAAGTAAGTCCTCCAGAACTATTCATGGTTCTCATCAATGTTTGTTCTATAGTCATGTCAGAAGGAACCCCTGACCAATACTTTTCTGATCGCCGGATTGTAAAATGTCCTTTCGTTTTGAACTTCTCATATTCTGATAAATCCATTTTTTCCACGAGCCTCAACATATCCTGTAAGTAGACGTGGCCACTTTTAGCGTACATAAAATGTCCAGCTGAATGGAAGTAGGGAAGCATTTTTCGCACGCTTTCAAGATGAAGTTTCCAATTTCCTGATCGATCCGCTTCAATAAATTGTTTCATGAGAGTGACCATCTTGTAGTACTAAACCCATAATTTTGCTGTGGGTCCCTTACTTTCAATCGTTTTCAGGGCAGTTACAGATTTTTTTATGACTTGTTCCCTGAGAACACTGGTATCCTGGCCAACTGACAGTTCTGACTCACCAAAAGGAGAAGACAAATCATTCAATGTCCCACGTTCATCTTCTGTTAGCTCAATGTGATCCCACACTTGACAGGCCAAAGCAAGGTGACACAATAAATGCGCTCGCACAGCCCTGGAATATGCATGTCCTGACAAAATCTATTCAACGCTGTTTTCAGCGAATATTACACAAAATAAGTCCTTTAATCCACTTCCACCCATTATCATATCGATACATTCCATGAACGACATAATGAAATGGAAACCTCCAAGTCGGACCTCCACATTATGAAATTCAGGAAGATCAATGTCCACAATATCCCTTGCCTTCCAATACAGAGGATGATCAAATGTGACAAAGCATGTAGTCTGATTATGTCTTTTACATACATCTCTAGCTATCATCAGAGCAGTATCTATGGTGTCATAATGGGTTGGTGATGAATTAAGAAATGGAAGACACTTTATTTTAGAACGTTCATATTCTTTGCCTGCCGTCAAGCCTTCCATGTAACCATTCCATCCTGAAACAACTGCATTCCGAGACCATTTACAATATAACCACGTAATTTCCGCTGTTGAGATGACGATCTCACCTTTTGCAGGAGCAATTATGTCCAAATCTTCAATTTTTATAGCCTTCAGCCCTCCAACTTGTGTTCTGTGAACGTCTGTATGTCATTTTTTCCGGCTTCACTAACTAGTTGAGCTGAGGACGATGATTCAACTTTTTAATATTTTTCTGAGGAAGCAATGCATCATGAGGAGTAACACACATTATACCTCCCATTGCATGAAAAGTACCAGTTCCATCTAGGGTGTTTACATTGAAATCTGCATTATCAAACACAAATTGGCAAAATGCGTCACTTCATTGTCTTTCGTTGTCAAGCTGAAGGATTGAAGACACTTCCAATAGGGCAGCTTCCGTGTAAGATGCTGCAAAGCCAAGGGAAGACAAAACCTGGATGAGATGTTTTGAGCCAAACTTCTGGTACAAGTATGCACTAATAGCAGTCAAAAGTGATGAAATAAATGAACGTGGCCTCGCAGCACTTATGGCTGCATGAGCAAGAGAAACACATATTTTCCCCCATTTTCTGGGAGACCGCTTGTGTGTCAAAATTATAGTTTCAAAGAGCAATCTTAAAGATTCTGGTATGACAGACTCTACATCACATAAAAAATTATCAGACGGAGGGTACTGTTTTACATCAAAAAAATTGTTCAAATCGCTCTGAGCACTATGGGACTGAACATCTATGGTCATCAGTCCCCTAGAACTTAGAACTACTTAAACCTAACTAACCTAAGGACAGCACACAACACGCAGCCATCACGAGGCAGAGCAAATCCCTGACCCCGCCGGGAATCGAACCCAGGAACCCGGGCGTGGGAAGCGAGAACGCTACCGCACGACCACGAGATGCGGGCTGCCTGTTTTACATCGTACACTACTGATCTTATATCGTCTAATATGATATTTGCAGCTGCTTTGACGATTCGTAGTCTTTCTTGCTGAGGATCTGAATTTCTTTTGGTGTACCAATTTTCACTGAGTAGTTGGTGCCCAACATTCTTGAAACATATGACTGCTGGCTTTGAAGCTGTTTCAGCTACACCACATCGTCCCCATATTTCTGGAAAAGGCGAGCCTTGACAGTTCGAATATCAGGACGAGGTGATGTGGGTATTTGCTCTAACAGATCGTCCATAGAAAACTGACATTCTTCCGTATTGGTTTCCAGGTAGGCAAATATAGCCTCCATGCCTTCATGTACTTGTGTTGCAGGTCGGTAACCTCGTTTCTGTCCAGTAGCTGAAACACGGCGAAAGAACTTTCTGTAGCAAAATCTGTGGTACCACCCATCTGCAGCAACCAAATCATTTACATTTTGAATCCGCTCTATCACTTGTTGACCAAATTCATCACCACGTCGTTTAGCCTGTTCTAATACTGTCGATTGCACTTCCAGTTTCATTAGTTTGTAAACAAAATTTCGTTTGGCATATGGCAATCTTAACTGCTTGGTTAAAAAGTCATCAGAAATTCCCTTTTGCACATAAGAAGCATTTCTCTTTGAAATTGAACTGACCTTTTTCCTGCGACCGACGTAGCACGCCTGTTGGTTCCTGAGGATGTCGAAGGCTAGCTGCTATCATTCTCTCATTAATGTACTTGTAACATGCTTCATGCACCATCACTTCACTGAGCGTTTTCAAAAAACGGGTGTGAGCAGACTCCCTGCGTTTAGCGCTACATTCAATAAGTGTGCTCAGTCCTTTCTTTTTCACATTGCGTCCACCACTCACCACAGTTTTTTCGCAAATGAAACACAAATTCATGTCAGACATACTCATTTTCAGCCCACAACATATACTGAATGGAAGCGACTCCAAACTGTAGGACCGTTATTGTTGTGTGCTAATAGCTGTCAGCGCGCTGTGAACAATCACCAGAGATAATCGCCTTCCGCCCGCCAAATAATAAATACGCTTTTGTCCGCTAAAGAACAATTCATACATACTTTTTCTTATAACTGATCATTAACGTCAATCAGCTGTAGAAAATGTACGGCACCTGCATGCAAACGTATTACATATTGTAACACAAACTTCACGCAATCCGACGTGAATGTGTTCCTAGTTACTGAATATGACGCTGTTTGTCCTGGCCCTGCAGCAGAGTGAGATGGTAAATTCCAATGAATAACATGATGAGTAATATGTTTATACTACACAAATAGAAACTGAAATAACAGTGTTCAAAAATTGGGTAATTTGCCACTTTGCTCGAAATTTGAAAAATTGGTATTTTTTTGACGCGCTGTAGCACTTTAGATACTGGGAGTAGAAAAAAATGGTAAGAATCAAATTTGTAGAGAATTTTGTGCTCTTTAAAAAAGAAAATAGACGTCAAAACGATAGGAGCAAATGAAACTGAGATATTTTGAAAAAACTGAAAAAAGTCCGAAATTTTCGAAGTTTTTTGACTGCAGAAAGTTTTCCCAAGAGAAATTTTGTTGGCAAAACTTGGTTTCCTAACCTTTCCAGCAATATGAACGAGTTAAAAAAAAAATCTTCTACCTCACCTTTTGCAAGGTACAGGCTTTTTTTCTGACAGTTTCACTGGACTAAATGTACATTTTATGCAATTGTGTTAATGTTTTTATTTTAATTTACTTTATTTTATTTTATTGATACTTTTCGTGTATTTCCCTTGTAAAGCGTTTGAGGATGTTGTAAGGCAAAACACGTAAGGCAGAATAAAGTTAGTAAATACGGTGGGGAAGGCTGCTGTTTACACCAGCGATAATAAGAGTTCAGACAGAAACATGGGCTCATTTCCCGAAGCACATACTCCCAGCTGAGACATAATAAAACGGTCACAAAAAGGTGTGTTGTGTAAGAGGAAAAAAAGTGAGAGACCATGGCGGTGTAAAAACTATGGAGTTGCTCTTCTTTTAGACCATTCTGAGGTCTGCCATACCGGACAATCATTCTAGCTAACATGTTAAATAGTCATACTAGCTTAAATTTATTAAATCACAGCAACCAATAGGGTATTAAAATACGATCTCATTACGCTAATGGCTGTTAACGTTTCGTTTCAACATTATGCATATAAAGAAACGCTTAATTGCTTAAAATGGACGATATGTTCTAAACCAGTTTACTTAACTAAAATCTTTAACAAGAGACTGACTGCTGTTATAACTGCATCTACTAATTTAAAAAATTGAAAAACAGCACATCCATATCATTCAAACGAAAAAACATCAACACTTACTAGTGTTCGTGGATTTCCCGAAACACCAGGAAAATTTGTACCTGCAATATTGACAGAACGATGACTACAAATAACTTATCGCATGGGGAATCTCACTTCTTAAGGGGCCGTTATTAAAAAGGAAACAAGAGACGGCATTAACATTCTACTGGAAAAAAGTACTGCTCAGAACCGCAATCAGTCTTACCGACCCGGCATGGCAATGAGAACACCTTCATTTCTACTCCGCAACTCATTACCAAGTGCATGAAAGAGAATGCATTTCATTGCACCATATATATCAAGGAACCCCCACGTTCCATTGGAGAGCAAAGCGTAAGAAGAGTGACTGGTAATTTGCATTTGTGTCAGCGACTTTTAATCTAATTTTATCTTCACAGTCTGTGAGATAACGAGGTGTTTGAGGCAGAAAGTTAGTCATAGGCTGCTCTTTGAAAACGTGTGTAGCAACTGGGTTTTGCGAAATATTGCCTGTTTTATTTCGCGTGGTTGGTTGATGAGATTCCTCAGCATTTCTGATGTACTTTTTTGCTTTAGACGAAGAGGGCTGTGATCGCTCGCGCTGCCCCATTCTGAATGTACCCGATGCCTCCCGTTAGTGCCACCTAATTTATATCCCACATACACTGATAAGTCAGAACATTATGACTACTGAAACTTCCTGGCAGATTAAAACTGTGTGCCGGACCGAGACTCGAACTCGGGACCTTTGCCTTTCGCGGGCGAGTGCTCTACTAGGTACTGGCGGAAGTAAAGCTGTGGGGACGGACTGTGAGTCGTGCTTATGTAGCTCAGTTGGTAGAGAACTTGCCCGTGAAAGGCAAAGGTCGCGAGTTCGAGTCTCGGTCCGGCACACAGTTTTAATTTGCCACGAAGTTTCGTATCAGCGCAGATTCTGCTGCAGAGTGAAAATTTCATTACGACTACTGCCCGCCGCGGTGTTGGATGCCGCCTGGTGCCGTTGGAGGCACGTAACACGGTAACACAAGGATGAAAGCGGAGCAGGCACGAACGCAGTATCACCCTAGCGAAGATACAGGCTGCAAATGGAGGAATCCATTGAGATAAGCGACTTTGACAAAGGGCAGATTATTATTACGCAGAAAACGGAAAGGCTGATCGAATGTTCACGAACTACTATCGTGAACATATAAGAAAAGAAGTAGAACGACAGTGAAACTACCACTGGCTGCAAAACGGTTGGACGCCCACGACTTCCCGCAGAGCGTGCGGTTCGGAGGCTGGTCAGCTCTGTAAAGAAGGATGGATGGTGATCTGTCGCATCTCTGCCGAAAAGGCGCAAAGCTAGTTCAAGCACAGCTGTTTCGGAGCATACCGTTCATCGTACGTTGTTGAACGTGGAGTTCCGCAGCAGACCAGCCCTACGTGTTCACATGTTGACCCAAGGACATCGTCAGTTAAGATTGCAGTGGGCACGGAACCATCGGGATTCGACCGTCGGTCAATGCAAACATGTCGGCTCTTCGGTGAATCACATTTCTGCTACGCTATGTCGCTGGTTGTCTTCAAAAACGCCGTCATCTGAGGTGAACGGGGGATCGAAACGTGCAGCGCGCCACGGAAGCGGACGTGGGAGCAGTATTATGCTGTGAGAGACACTCTCCTGCGCTTGCGTGGGACTGCGTGGGACCTGTGGCAGTAATCGAAGACAACTGACAACTGCGAACCGTCTGTATCCCTTTGTGCTTGATGACTTCCCCGTAGGTGATGTCATCTTGTCCGTGTCTCGGAAACAGAAACGTGCTATAGAGGTTTGAGGAGCATTATAGTGAACTCACGTTGACGTCTCGGAGGCCAAATTCGCCTGATGTAAATTCTATGAAAGCTAGTTTTGTCGCCGTCGGGCGCCATTCCCGTGTACGCATATCAGCCACCAATTATTTAGGCGCATTACATGACTTGTGTGTTAACATCTAATGCCACACACCTCCACAAACCTACCAACAAACTGTCGGATCCCTGATACGCAGAATCAATGAGTATTTCGTTCCAAAGACGGATAAACAAGCTATTAAGCAGTTGGTCATAATGTTATGGCTCATCAGTGTATTTGAACCGTATTGGACAATAGACTATAAGAGGGTTTCGTCATAAATATCTTCCGTAAATGAAGGGTCCCAGTTGTCTATGTGGACTTCAGTCCCAAAAATCGCCTTGATGCACCCATCCATGTTCGTCTGTCCTGTGCAGACCTCTCTGTTCTGCAGTCAAACCTTGTTTTCCCTTTGTAATTGATCCTCCCTCCGCCCACCCCCTCCCTCCACTACAAATACACCCATTTCCCTCCGTTACCAAATCAAGAATTCCGTGACACCTCAGTAAGTGCCCTATTTTGCAAGTATCTCACCAATAAAACAAAGCTTGGTATTTGATTTACCTACGGCTAACAAGGGAACTGTACGAACTTTCCTCCATCGATTGGATTCATATTGATAGGGTGCGTAGGGCACGACTAGGTCTCTAATAATTGTAAACTGGAAGACGCAGCACTCAACGTTTCGAGAAAACCGAGTTTCTAAATTTTATACCTTGCGTGGTAGCTAATATTCAAAGAGTCCGCATCCGAGTGAGTAAGCAGACAGTAGGAAGCCTCTGGATCTTGCTGCTGGTACTTTTATTTCATTCCCTTGTAATTCTAACAACATATTTGTGATCACTGTGGAAATGATCAACATCTTATGAACCATTTATTATTTTCATAATCTATACGTTGAAAAATCGGATTTTTCTGTAAAAGTTTTGAATTAGTTTCCCACTATAACCGTGCTGCTGCAGGTACCTTGCTACACACCTATGAGTCCGTTTTCCCGGCTGACGTGCAGGTGCTGTACGGCTCACTATACGAACCCATGTTCCCTGGTATTTCTACGATTAGTGTCATCCTGATTCGCACAGTGCTCTATAGATCACATACTATACGTGTCACAAATGTGGATACAATACTATAAATAAAATGATTATACTGCTTTGCTTCAAAGCCCTCGTGTACCCGTTTTTTTTTCATTTTCGGTCTACTTACGAAAATTCTCAATCGGTAAAAACGGAACCCTTACAGGATGACATTGTTGTCCGTCTGTCTGTCTGTCTGTCCGACTGTTAAAAACCCTTTTTCTCAGGAACGAGTAGACGTAGCTGGATGAAAATTATGTCACAGGCGAAAGACTATGGTCCCTTGCCAGTGTACAAATGTCCTTAGGTTAGTTAGGTTTAATTAGTTCTAAGTTCTAGGCGACTGATGACCTCAGAAGTTAAGTCGCATAGTGCTCAGAGCCATTTGAGCCATTTTGTGTATTCTATGTTTCTGCCCTGTCTTTTGAAAATGTTGATGATTTTACGAGTGAATTTGTTTTGTGTGTCATTGTGTACAGTCTTGTATTTTCTCTATATTTTCCTGGTTATTCTGTGCAGTTGTTATGGTTCTGAGTGTTTGTGATTGTCTTTGGTCCTGTCGTGTTGTTGCCTGTGGTTTTGTGTTCTTTGCTTTTATTTTACGTTTAATTTTCTTGTTGAGCTTTGTGACTACGTTACGATTGTAACCATTACTTTTGGCCACCTGCGGTATTATGCCAAGTTCTTTTTGCTAGGTTTTTTTGTTGAGTGGTACTGTGTTGAGTCTGTGGAGCAATTACAAAACAAATATTTTTATGCTTGCTGCGGATGATGGTCACGCAAACAAACGTAAGAAAAGAAATATTTCTTTCGTGTGATATCATAACAAATTAACACATTTTGGATTTTTTCCTTTACTTGTGGTGTTAAAACTTGCTTATTGCCGAATTTCGTTATTCTAGGTCAATGGAATTTATCCTATAGGTTCATACTGCAAAGCGTTGCCTCTTGCCAAATTTCATGGTTCTAGGCGAAAGGGAGGTGCACTACAGGTTTTGAGAACTGAGTTCGCGAGTATCAAAATATGTGGCATAAATGTCCATATGTTTCGATTGCATTGACTTAAAAGCTTACATGTATTACATCTTTAGTATGTGGCATAAAGTTCAATTTGATACTACTACGCGTTCCTGAGAAAAAGGGGTCAGGATTCGAACCTGCGACCGTAGCGTCGCTCGGTTCCAGACTGTAGCGCCTAGAACCGCACGGCCGCATACACAAAAGACAATTTTATCCAATAATACACCCTAAAACTGACAACAAACAGAGAGACATATACCAGAAAGCAGTATATATCAATTGCGATGTAACACTTGTGATGGCAGATACATAGGACAAACAAGCAGAACATTCGATCTCAGAAACAAAGAACACATGAGAACCTGGAAGTATGGGACAAACCACTCCACATCTGCACAACACATCTGAGAACGCAATCACAAACCAACCTCTGGTAAGAAGACATGAAAATAATTAGAATCAGCAATTAAAAAAAACACCTAACCCTGTAAGATAATAATCACATACAGAAAATCAAAGCAGAAAAGAAAACCCTGTTGAATGATCAAGCACACATGCCAAACAACTCATTGTTTACACTAATAGATAAAATAATAGAGTAACACTCCAACACAGGATTATGATCATATTAATAATAATAATGTCACACAACTCCTCTCCATTCACTTGTCCACCAAAACTCGAATCAGCTGAACACCAAAACTTTCAACTCTGATAACTACTACATTTATACTCCACATTCTACAACTCACACTGAGTAACCACAAATGCACCCTCGAAATAATACGTACACAATAATAATCCATACATACAAAAACTCTTTATCTGTCTCTTAAACTCACGTGAAGATATAACAGACATGAATAGACTTTAGTTTTCAGCATATTCTTCGTTCGGATGGCAACACGTAAACAAGAAAACCGAACAGGATTAGACATACAGCGAAGTCACAATCTTTAAATCACAGTTTTCGACCAAATATCTACAACTTGTGACAGTCGTTAAGTGAAGTTATACTGCGACCTCCAGCATGTGACCAGATGAGACGAAAGGCACTTGCCAACCAGAAACGCGAAGAACTGTAAGTAATCACTTAATTACATAATAAACGAGATGTGAACTGTTTTATAATCTACAAATATCATACATCAAAACAAAACTGTATCATTCTAAATCTCACCGAAGATGCCTTAAAGTAAAATGGGAAACGCGTTTGGGAGAAATGAAGTGTATTGCAATAAGAAAAGTCGGTGTTTATTTACAAATCAATTATTTTTTTCCTCATTTGTTGTCCGACTGTACGTCTGTCCGTCTGTTAATATACGTTTTTCTCAGGAACGGATAGGCGCAACAAATTGACATTTATGTCGCATACTAAGGTATATTGTCTCTTGGTGGTATCAAAGAGTTTAGGTTCTACGTCAATGCAATCAAAAGATACGGCCATTTATGTCGTATATTTTAACATTCGCAAACTCACTCCTTAAAACATTTAGGGTACTTCCCGTTGACGTAGAATCATGAAATTTGGCAGGAAGCATACTTTAACACCACAATTAAAGAAAAATTCCAAAAATTGTTAATTTGTAATTATGTCACACAATAAAACCTCTCTTTTTGCCACTTGTTATTCAAAATATTCTCGAAAGTTCTGGAATTATCAGGACCCATATCTTGCCAGTATAAATGTCGATAACAGTCTAAAATCGTTGAGATTCTCGATTCCCGGAATGGACGAAGTGTCTGTCTATACAAAAAAAATTAAGTTTATACCGAACCCACAGAGCGCGAGTCCTAGCAGTGTGACTTTCCATCATGGTAACTGTATGATAGAAACAATCCTTGATTTTTTATTTCTTTCTTTCTGTTATTTCCTCTCTTGGTATTCGCATCATCAAAAAGTGTCTGGATCCAGATGTTTGTGACGCCGGCAGACTGATAGACTGAATATATAACCAAAATTTCATGTCAGACGATTACGGTGATGCAGTTGTTAAACGCTTCATGCACTTACATTCTGGCAGTCAAGCTGTAGCATACTATTATCGTGTGTTTGCTTTGCTTTATCTGATCAGCCAGAGCATTAGGATCACCTACCTAATAGCCGGTATGTCCACCTTTGGCACGGGTAACAGCGGCCACATGTCGTGGCATGGTAGAAACAGTGGGGCCTTGGTAGCTCGCTGGGGGAAGTTGGCACCACATGTACAGACACAAGTCACCTTATTCCCATAAATTACGGGGAGGGGAGCGATGAGCTCTGTTGCCACGTTCAATCTCACCCCAGATGTGTTCGATCGAGTTCAGATCTGGCGAGTTGGAGGGCCAGCACATCAACTGAAACTCGCCACTGTGTTCCTCGAGTTACTCCATACTATGTGACATGGTGCATTAAAAATGCCACGGACGACGAGAAACATGATTGTCGTGGAGGATTGTACATGGTCTGCAAGTAGTGTATGATACTCCTTGGTCGCCATGGTGCCTTACATGAGCTCCACTGGAGCCGTGGATGTCAACGTGAAGGTTCCCCAGAGTACAATGAAGCCGCCGCCAGCTTATCTTCGTCCCGCAGTAGAGGTGTCAAGTATCTGTTGGAAGACGGCGGATCGCGCCTCCCATTGGCTCGTTGAAAAACGTACTGGGATTCATCAGAACATGCAACGCTCTGCCAATGCACCAACGTCCGGTGCTGACGGCCACGTACCCATTTCAGTCATATTTGGCGATGTAGTGGTGTTAACATTGTGACATGCTTGGGTCGTCAGCTGCAGGGGCCCATCGTTAGCAGTGTTCAGTGCACTGTGTGTTCAGACACACTTGTGCTCTTCCCAGCATTGAAGTCTGATGTCAGTTCCGCCACAGTTCGTCGCCTGTCCTGTTTTACGCAGTCTGCCGCGTTAAGACTTCCAACACCTGTAATGAGAGGTGGCCGCTCAACACATTCGCCAAGTGTTGAAGAACACGTGACAAGTCGTTCAGTGTTCGAAATGCTCGCGCCGAGCCTCCAAGCCATTACAATCTGCTCTCGGTCAAACTCAGATAGATCGCGCACCTTCCTCGTTGTACACACGGACAGCACGCTCACTCATACTGCATGCACCGTGCGTGTGTCTTACGCAGTCAACACTCGCCAGGTCACGCTGTTATCACCAGGATGGGTTTATATCAACGGTAGGTCGGTGAACATAATGTTCTGGCTGACGAGTGTACTAGGCGAGTACGCAGCATTGCCTGAGTATGTACGTATTGTAATCTTCTATTAGCCCACCTCCTTCGTCACCCACTGGCTATCCATCTCCTCCCCCTCTCTAGCCAGTTCCTCCACCTTCCACTCTCTGTCTATTTCCTCCTGCCGCTTTTTCTGTCTGTCCCCTTCTTCCCGTCTGTCAATCTGCTCCTCCCCCTTTGCCCACCTCCTCCTCCCACCCCTCTTTGTCTATCTCCTCCCCTTTCTCTGTCAATTCTCTCCTCCCTTCTGTCTGTCATCTCCTTCCCCCCTTTCTCTATCCCCTGGCTCTGTCTATCCATCCCCTCTTCTATCCTCTACCTGACCATCTCACCCTCTTCTCTTTCTCTGTCAATTTCCTCCTCCCCTATTCTTGGCCTATCTCATCCTCACCCTGTCTCTCTCCATCTCATCCTCTTTCCTTTCTTTGTTCATCTTGCCCCTCGCTAATTGTCCATCTCCCCCTCCCCCATATCTCTGCTACCAGTAATGCACCGTGATTTATTTTCAAAGAATATTCTTAAGAATTTATTTTATTTACTAGCGATTCATCGAGAACATTAACACATTTAATCACACTATGTAAGCATGGAAGTAGTTGCCAGGGAGTAACTGATGAAATCATAACCAAATTTCTTTTAACAAAAGGGAATTTTATTCACTTTAATACTGCCTAAAAGCATTTTTTAAAAAGAAACACATTTAAAATTACACTCCTGGAAATGGAAAAAAGAACACATTGACACCGGTGTGTCAGACCCACCATACTTGCTCCGGACACTGCGAGAGGGCTGTACAAGCAATGATCACACGCACGGCACAGCGGACACACCAGGAACTGCGGTGTTGGCCGTCGAATGGCGCTAGCTGCGCAGCATTTGTGCACCGCCGCCGTCAGTGTCAGCCAGTTTGCCGTGGCATACAGAGCTCCATCGCAGTCTTTAACACTGGTAGCATGCTGCGACAGCGTGGACGTGAACCGTATGTGCAGTTGACGGACTTTGAGCGAGGGCGTATAGTGGGCATGCGGGAGGCCGGGTGGACGTACCGCCGAATTGCTCAACACGTGGGGCGTGAGGTCTCCACAGTACATCGATGTTGTCGCCAGTGGTCGGCGGAAGGTGCACGTGCCCGTCGACCTGGGACCGGACCGCAGCGACGCACGGATGCACGCCAAGACCGTAGGATCCTACGCAGTGCCGTAGGGGACCGCACCGCCACTTCCCAGCAAATTAGGGACACTGTTGCTCCTGGGGTATCGGCGAGGACCATTCGCAACCGTCTCCATGAAGCTGGGCTACGGTCCCGCACACCGTTAGGCCGTCTTCCGCTCACGCCCCAACATCGTGCAGCCCGCCTCCAGTGGTGTCGCGACAGGCGTGAATGGAGGGACGAATGGAGACGTGTCGTCTTCAGCGATGAGAGTCGCTTCTGCCTTGGTGCTAATGATGGTCGTATGCGTGTTTGGCGCCGTGCAGGTGAGCGCCACAATCAGGACTGCATACGACCGAGGCACACAGGGCCAACACCCGGCATCATGGTGTGGGGAGCGATCTCCTACACTGGCCGTACACCACTGGTGATCGTCGAGGGGACACTGAATAGTGCACGGTACATCCAAACCGTCATCGAACCCATCGTTCTACCATTCCTAGACCGGCAAGGGAACTTGCTGTTCCAACAGGACAATGCACGTCCGCATGTATCCCGTGCCACCCAACGTGCTCTAGAAGGTGTAAGTCAACTACCCTGGCCAGCAAGATCTCCGGATCTGTCCCCCATTGAGCATGTTTGGGACTGGATGAAGCGTCGTCTCACGCGGTCTGCACGTCCAGCACGAACGCTGGTCCAACTGAGGCGCCAGGTGGAAATGGCATGGCAAGCCGTTCCACAGGACTACATCCAGCATCTCTACGATCGTCTCCATGGGAGAATAGCAGCCTGCATTGCTGCGAAAGGTGGATATACACTGTACTAGTGCCGACATTGAGTATGCTCTGTTGCCTGTGTCTATGTGCCTGTGGTTCTGTCAGTGTGATCATGTGATGTATCTGACCCCATGAATGTGTCAATAAAGTTTCCCCTTCCTGGGACAATGAATTCACGGTGTTCTTATTTCAATTTCCAGGAGTGTATAATCAGAAAGCACCCTCTAAATATCAAAGTTACAATTTATTCAGACACAGAAAGAAACAAGTTTTGACCGTATGAGCTTTCGGGCAGAGAACCTTGCCGCTCTCTTTTGACACGGTTGTAGTTACGACCGCTCACAACAGCCTCTGAAAGACTACACTGGTGCAAATCTGCAACACACCAGATAACTTTAAACTAAGAGTTTTAACAATTTACACAAGCACACAAACTATGCACCCCCCATAGGAGGGATGGAAATGGTACAAAACACTAACAATTAAAATATTAACCTTGCCACCGAAGGTGCAACTTGATTTTAACTTCTAAGAAAAGTCTTATGGTGAAGCGGTGGCAACTTTATTCACTAAAATGATCATTTAAATAAAATCTCATGAAATGCAATCTTATATAAAATTCTACAAGGTTGGCCAAACAATAGTTAAGATGCTCTACGGTACACAGATACCGCCTCTCAAGATCATAGTCAATAATATCAAAGTTTCCCAAGATCAAAACATATTTCAGGTATTAGGCGTTACACTCCAAGCAATAAATTCGTTAACACACAAAATCCGACAAACATGACAGAGGCAGCTACTAACGTACGGTAGATTGATAGGGAGATTACCGAACAACCGCAACCGCAGGTTGCTCTACCCCGCCCCTACTCCACAAGGGAAAAACGGACCTCCCAATTTATAAACAACCACCTTCCCGCGCGTGGGCAAACGGAGGAGAATGGTGGGACGACTCCAAAGCAAAACCGCTGGTGACCTCACCAAGAAAACAAGTAGAATTTAACAAGAGTAAATCATACAAGATATCACCAATCACTTAACTTCTAATAAACTGCGATTTCTCGAGAAGATCTGGCGCAGCACCCCCAAATCGCTCTCCCGAATCGTCCGCTGCCAGCCGCTTCAACGGGCGCAGGAAGGCGCACCGATCTCCCGTCTCACGGCGTCGCAGCTCTCACCGGCCAGACTGACGTCGTGGGTTGACTCCTGTTGCTCTCGTGTCGACCGCGAAGTCACTACCTCTCGCTATACGCCGCGGTCCACTGAACTCATGTGGTGACCTCACATGCGCCGACGCTCAAGACGGACAAGTCATCTTGTGTCTCAGTGAGCGACCGACCAACTGATCGATCCAACCACCAATGACCATTTCCTGAGGAACTCGAGCAGACTGGCGGCCTAACGCGCAGACTCAGATGCAGGAACTAAGCCCCGACCGGGCGACCACTCGCTGAGTTCTGTTACTGGCGGAGTGGAAAGACTCTCATATGCCGGCTTTAAATGTTGATCCGAACGACAGACATACTAGCACTCCGATCGACAGACAGACACTAACCGCCTAACAAGTGCGGACGAGAGACAGACCCAGATTGACTCCTGTTGCTCTCTATCCACGTTATCAAGCTGACCCCAATAGGAGAACGGTGGTTTTTACACCCACAGTATTTCTATCCAGATTGTAACTAATATGAATACCAAACTTGGTTGAAATCGTTCCAAGGGTCTAGGACGAGCTGTTTAACCGTGGCTTTTCCCACATAGGCACATGTCAAATCTATTTCACCTACATTTAACATGTTTCAAAATGGTTCAAATGGCTCTGAGCACTATGCGACTTAACTTCTGAGATCATTAGTCGCCTAGAACTTAGAACTAATTAAACCTAACTAACCTAAGGACATCACACACATCCATGCCCGAGGCAGGATTCGAACCCGCGACCGTAGCGGTAGCTCGGTTCCAGACTGTAGCGCCTAGAACCGCACGGCCACTCCGGCCGGCTAACATGTTTTACTCATATTTGTACATATGTTTGACCTGTATGTCTAGTGAATTTGCCCCTGCAGTTTCATTTTCACGAAGCTCAATGTTTATGACGTCTTATCTCTTGAACATTATTTTGCAGATATATGCCATGTTGCGAACAGAGTTAGTAGGAAAGAAATAATAAATTAAAACGTCATGTATGATGCGGCAGTTTTTCCGCATCTCGGCGTTTATGACCTTATATCTCCTGAACTGTATGTCGTACAATGACATTCATCTTGTACATTCAGTGTTATATGTGAACACCGTTTGCAAAATGTGTCGCAATTACAGTAGTTATTTAAATAAGAAATAAATTAAAACGGCATGTTTCATGCGGCAGTTTTACTGCGTGAATAGCGAAAATTCAGTAAGCGATAAACTTTTTTTTTCCTTTCATCATTTTGTGAGGGTTGTCAGTAGGAAAAAGTTTCGTAAAAGTATGAAACTATGTGTGAAGTCTGTAAGTGCTCTAATTCTCAAATCTGGATGACAACGCTATGGGTACCGGCGCGTCATGGGTTGCACAGAATTTTCACCGCCACCCTATCCCTTTGATAGGTAAGTGGTTCTTAACCCCACAGGGATTACTTCCAGGCAATAAGCGATATGTGTACCAAGTTTTGTTAATATCGGTCCAGTGGTTAGGAGGAATGGTTCAAATGGCTCTAAGCACTATGGGACTTAACATCTGAGGTCATCAGCGCCCTTGACTTAGAACTACTTAAATCTAACTAACCTAAGGACATCACACACATCCATCCCCGAGGCAGGATTCGAACCTGCGACTGTAGCAGCAGCGCGGTTCCGGACTGAAGCGCCTAGAATCGTTTGCCTACAGCGGTCGGCGTTTAGTGGGAGAGGTGGCACGTACACATTCGTAAAGCCATTTTTATAATATTTCTGGGTTGAGCAGCAGGGGCGCTGCTTCTAAGAAGCTTTTGGATAATGGTCTTGTACATAGCTATATCTCCGCCGTCTTCAATTATTCTAGTAGATGTACGCTTCTGCAGAGTTAAGTTAATACAGGAAGTAGGGAAATATTTGCTAATGGTGGAAAAAAAGGAATTGGGACATAGACCCCTCATACGTAACGGGGCAGAGTCCATAACAAGCAAGGCAATGGTTAGACTCAACCTTCAAGCTTACTGTCTGACAAACGACTACGTGTCATCATTTCAATACATTACGCAGCAGTGTTTCGTTAATGCCATATTATCTGATGCACAAACCTGCTTCCAGCACAAATGAGGCTCCTACTGACTTAAAAGCCAAAATCAGCTCCTAATAGACTGCCTCTCCCAGTAAGATGTATGTGATGTCTATGAGAGAGGCTCTGACGTAAGGTCGTGTACGGAGGGAACAGACTTCCTGGAAATTCCAATAGGTGCCTCGCACGCTCAGTAAACGTTCTTCAGTGGAAATATTCTCAAGGAAACGGCGAATTTTCCCTCATTTCGTTCTCAACAACTTTCGCACGGCACTATTCTATTCTTTTGCCTTTACCTCTGCAGATGTGTCTTTCAGTAACAGCAAGAGTCACCTTTATCTTGAAAGTCTGACTTAAACCGACAGTTGACTTCTTTTTTAATTTTTTTTTTTAAATTTTGGCGATAGAGAAATGTTGCAGCATGTATGGGGAGGAAAGTGTTCTTCCTTCATCCATACTTCATTGAAATAAATTATTACTCTCTCCATGTTACTAGTGCGCTGTTATTCAGTTGCTAATGGTAACTTTATTAAACCCACGACCAGTTTCGGCCTTTACAATCAGGTCATTTTAAACGAATGTGAAAATTGTGCTGTTGAGGAGCAACTTCAAATGTTCACAATTTTCAGATCGTTTTGAACAAGAACATTTCTTCACATTTTATCCAGGCGAAGGACTGGCTATGCACATAGTATGTTTTTTTTTCTATTTTTATTTTTGTTATTTTTATCTTTTTATTTTTACCTTTTTCTTCTTTCTGCAACATTATTTTCTGGTTTTAGGACTTTCAATTTCTCACTGAGTTTTTCATAAGGAAGCCAGGGATTTTTAACATCTGAAATCCCCCGAGCCGTTATATATCCCTATAATGTCTTTTAACGTTTTGTCATACATCTTTTTATTCTTTTTTGAAGTGACAGGCCAATGGCATCTTTTTTAATATCATAGATAGCATTTACTGCATCTTCCTTCAGTTTATTTATCAGAAAGTATAGGTCCGGATGCATTTGATTTATTTATGACCATGCCAAACTTCGACAGCATTTGTAGTCCTGTGCCGCCGGTTAAAACATTCCACATTTCAGTCAGTATAGTAGGATTTTCCGTCCACTGATTGAGCATATAGCCTGCGAATTTCATCATCTTTTCTACACTGGGCATTTCCTCTATTATTACCACCCACGTTTCATCAACACTATTTGATGGAAGATGGACCACTATAGCGCACATGCGGTAAAACAATTGGACTTCTTCTCTGTCCCTGTATTCATCCGTTAGTCACAGTTCTAGTATTTCCTTGCACAGATATTGGTTAAAGTGAAAACTGCAACCGGAAAAGGATGTTTCGGCGGCGCAGGTTTCGCAGTTTTAATGGCAGCCAATTCAAAGTCTAGCAGTGCAGTTTTCGTTACCACCCAGGCATCTTATTTCTCAATCCAGGAAGAAAATATTTCATTTGTATTTTGACTTTTATCTGGGAGCAAAACAAATAAAACAGTAAATAGTTTCATCTCCTCTTCTGTGGTTCCGATATTAATGTGTATGGTTTACAATTGTTTGAATTGTTTTAACACCATATTACCTGTCCAAGAACAGTTCCATTTTCACACAGGATTTTCTCCCACTTCTTCGCAACCGAACACCAGGATGATTTTGTCAGAAACAGACGCACTGTCAGTTTTCGAAAAACTGTTACTTACAGTTAATTTCAAAATATCCTCACTCATTTGAACTCCGAACCAGATACTGGGTCGTCCAGGCAGCTGCCTACTTGCTCTACACGATGACGTTTTGGAGTTTTCATACTCGTAATTTGTTATGTTTGCGACGAAATTGAAACCTTTATCTTTCAAATCTTGAAATTCCTCTTTAAAAATATGGAAAACAGGCACTGTCCTTTCTTCACTGTCTCTTCTCCTGCAACTATGCATTCGTTTCTTAATCTGCACATTTGCTTCGTCAGAAGGGCAAGAATATTGCTGTTGAGACATCATTCTGCCATTTGCAACTTTTAAACGGGCTCGGCGCTTCTCCGTTCGGAACCGACGTACAACTGGTTCGTATACTCACCGCATTACCTATGCCTCCAGTATCGATGACCATCTTTTCTTTCGTAGTTGTAATAAATAATAATTACTATAAAAGTAAGTGTGCAATGTGCAAGCCGCTAAACTCAGAAACGAGTTCCGGTACCATCCAGGGAGTTATATGGTGTGGTAGCCCTCTACCACCAATCCATGGTGAAGGCTTCCGTTTGTACCTGAAGGGCGTGCTTTTGAAGATATAAGAGCCGGGATATTTCGCCCACTAGAAGTTTCTAGAACATTCCAAAACATTCGAGAGCATTCCACAACATTCCAGAATGTTCCGGAAAGTTCCACAATGATCTGGGGTGCTCTGAAATGTTTGGGAATAGTCTGGAACATTCGGGAAGATTATATAATGTTCGCGAAAGTCCCAGAACATCCCAGATCATTGTGGAACATTACAGAACACTCTCGAATGTTGTGGAATGTTCTGGAACATTATGTACCATTCGAAGCCTTTTTGGTATGTTCTGGAATTCGCCACTGGTGGGGCTACCCATTGATAGGAGTCTATAGAGCAAGACCCGTCGTGAGTTCGAACGTCAGTTTCTTATCAGTGACGAAGGGAAGAACTGAAAAACGGTGCAGTGAGTGAATAAAAAGAAACGGTGAAGTGTGAGAAGTCAAAGTGATACAGTGACTGAATATAAACCGAAAATAAAGCGTCTAAAGTGTACTTAGCGTATTTCTAAAGCAGTAAAAGTATCCCATGGGGAATGACATTGTAAAAATATTACTTCTTTACTACTCACTGTATTCGTGAAACATCTTGCGGACGGAATGCACATATACCACTGAATGTAACTGCAACATTATATCACTGTATGACACAGTGTGGGAGACACGACGTCATAAGCAATGAAATACGTGAAAAACTTCTGCATGGTGCATGACGTTTAAATTTATCACTTTTCGCTACTAACTCTGTTCGCAATAAATTTTTCATACAGAATCCACACATGTCTCTGAATGTACGTAAAATATTAACCATTGTACTAGACATAGTTCGGGACATGTGACATCATAAAGAATGAGATCCATTGAAAAACTGTCGCATCATGCATGACGTTTAAATTCATTACTTCGTTGCTACTAACTCCACTCGCAACACACTGTGCAGACAGTATTCACATATGTTGCTGAATGTACCTACAAAGTTATATCATTGTACGACACATTGTTCAGCCGCCGCGTGGTGTGCACAGCTGTAAATAAATACCTGGCTAATGGCGGTTTTCTCCGCCAGTTATTACGCACAGCGTTTAGAACTCGAGCAGCTTAAGCCTACGACACTATGCGGAAACTAAGGCTGTGTGGGTGAGGACTGCCTGACTGACAGTGATAAGACATCCTCTGCCGGTGGGGGGAAGGGGGGGGGGAGAAGCTCTGGTCGGAAAACCAAATGTGCAAGACTGACTGGTAGTTCAAATGGCTCTGAGCACTATGGGACTTAACATCTTAGGTCATCAGTCCCCTAGAACTTAGAACTACTTAAACCTAACTAACCTAAGGACATCACACACATCCATGCCCGAGGCAGGATTCGAAGCTGCGACCATAGCAGTCGCGCGGTTCCGGACTGAGCGCCTAGAACCGCGAGACCACCGCGGCCGGACTGATTGGTAGGAAATTATAATTAAATCAAGACCCTACGCTGTCGACAGGCGTTGATATACATCAAAGGGGAAAGTTGAAAATGTGTGCGACCGGTAGTCGAACCCGGGATCTCCTGCTTACATGGCAAATGCTCTATCTATCTGAACCACTGATGGCACATAGTGCGACTGCAGGGATTTATCCCTTGCACGCTTGCCTTGAGACCCACATTCCCAACTTAATGTCCCCACACTACATTCGTAGTGCCCCTGCCCACTACACTCATTACTTGTGGCAGATAATCTGACCGAGTCCCGTAAGAGTCCGGGCAATGCGTGTGCATCCGCACAGAAGAATAAGGTCATGGCCGGCTAGCATGAACTACAGGGCTATTACAAATGATTGAAGCGATTTCATAAATTCACCGTAGCTCCATTCATTGACATATGGTCACGACACACTACAGATACGTAGAAAAACTCAAACTTTTGTTCGGCTGAAGCCGCACTTCAGGTTTCTGCCGTCAGAGCGCTCGAGAGCGCAGTGAGACAAAATGGCGACAGGAGCCGAGAAAGCGTATGTCGTGCTTCAAATGCACTCACATCAGTCAGTCATAACAGTGCAACGACACTTCAGGACGAAGTTCAACAAAGATCCACCAACTGCTAACTCCATTCGGCGATGGTATGCGCAGTTTAAAGCTTCTGGATGCCTCTGTAAGGGGAAATCAACGGGTCGGCCTGCAGTGAGCGAAGAAACGGTTGAACGCGTGCGGGCAAGTTTCACGCGTAGCCCGCGGAAAATTGGCTCATGCCAGAACTGGAGACCGACAGCGCCGACTTCATCTCTCAACAGGATGGTGCTCCACCGCACTTCCATCGTGATGTTCGGCATTTATTAAACAGGAGATTGGAAAACCGATGGATCGGTCGTGGTGGAGATCATGATCAGCAATTCATGTCATGGCCTCCACGCTCTCCCGACTTCACCCCATGCGATTTCTTTCTGTGGGGTTATGTGAAAGATTCAGTGTTTAAACCTCCTCTACCAAGAAACGTGCCAGAACTACGAGCTCGCATCAACGATGCTTTCGAACTCATTGATGGGGACATGCTGCGCCGAGTGTGGGAGGAACTTGATTATCGGCTTGGTGTCTGCCGAATCACTAAAGGGGCACATATCGAACATTTGTGAATGCCTAAAAAAACTTTTTGAGTTTTTGTATGTGTGTGCAAAGCATTGTGAAAATATCTCAAATAATAAAGTTATTGTAGAGCTGTGAAATCGCTTCAATCATTTGTAATAACCCTGTATATATGAAGATGGTATCTGTCCTATGTTCGAAAAGTGCGTCGTCGGTAGACGTCGAAGAGCATCCTAAACGAGGGACATCTTTAACTTCCGTCCGACCATTTTTAAACCGTGTGAACCATCCGTAACATCTAGTTCGGCTTAAGCAGTCATGACAGTAGACTTCCTGCATCATTTGGCGTGTGTCTGTAAAGGTTTTCTTGAGATAACACAAAATTTTATGCAGAAGCGTTGTTCCTCAACTCAGCCATCTCGAAATTCGCTAACTCTACGACACAACGTTCTGCTCAATACAGCACTGAACAATAATTAACCGCCACACGTCAATGAAACTTCCGGTAGTTACACATTAAACACAGGAGTATGCAGGGATGCTAACCGCATTTGGTTCCAACACACCATTGACGAGAAATTACGAATATTTCGGAATTTTTTTAACGGATCTCGTAGATTTTACCGCACCTAGCCCGACGGCTGTTTTCTAACATATTACGGAAGTTCTTTTTTGCTTTTTCGTAAGTACTACCGCATGTAAAAATTGTTATTAGCTTCGGTCTCTTGTTTATTTTCAGTATTACACTTGATGATGGGCATGTAAGACCTCGAAACCAGTCGTGCTTTAAGTACTGTAAAATAAAAGGAGCCTTAACAACTGAAGCGGCGTCTTCATCCTCTACTATAATGCTCAGTTGCTGATGTTCTTCCAGCAGAATTGTTTGTACAATCCATTTTCACAGGAATATCATGAGTATTTACAGCTGTCTCTGAAAATTAACGTATTACTTGACACAGACAAAATACAAGTCTCTAACTCAGAGTACATTTGACAATAACTTTCACTCGGTGTTCTGCCTAACACACTGATGACGCAGCTGGTCTGCTAGAAGACGATGCTGTCGTCTTACTCGATGATCTCGCACTGAGGCTGAGGCGGTCCGGTGTTCGTCCGTGAGTAGAACTGTAGAGGCGTGATTCAGCCGGTGTCAGTCATTCGTCGATGTGGCTTGCTTTGGCACTTGGCTCTATGCGCGACACCACATTGCACATTTCACCTGTCCTAAGTCTACGTACGGCGAGCGAATGACCCTTACCACAGCCTGTCGGATGTTCAGGGAGCCCTTATTTCTACACTCGCTTGATTAAAGGACCTGCAGAACAGGGAATCAGTGATCATAAGGCCGTTGCAGCTTCTCTGAATATGGAAGTTAATAGGAATATAAAAAAAGGGAGGGAGGTTTATCTGTTTAGCAAGAGTAATAGAAGGCAGATTTCAGACTACCTAACAGATCAAAACGAAAATTTCTGTTCCGACACTGACAATGTTGAGTTTTTACGGAAAAAGTTCAAGGCAATCGTAAAAGGCGTTTTAGACAGGTACGTGCCGAGTAAAACTGTGAGCGATGGGAAAAACCCACCGTGGTTCAACAACAAAGTTAGGAAACTACTGCGAAAGTAAAAAGAGCTTCACTGCAAGTTTAAACGCAGCCAAAACCTCTCAGACAAACAGAAGCTAAACGATGTCAAAGCGTAAGGAGGGCTATGCGTGAAGCGTTCAGTGAATTCGAAAGTAAAATTCTATGTACCGACTTGACAGAAAATCCTAGGAAGTTCTGGTATTACGTTAAATCAGTAAGTGACTCGAAACAGCATATCCAGACACTCTGGGATGATGATGGCATCGAAACAGAGGATGACACGCGTAAAGCTGAAATTCTAAACACCTTTTCCCAAAGCTGTTTCACAGAGGAAGACCGCACTGCAATTCCTTCTCTAAATCCTCGCACAAACGAAAAAATGGCTGATATCGAAATAAGTGTCGAAGGAATAGAAAAACAACTGAAATCACTCAACAGAGGAAAGTCCACTGGTCCTGACAGGATACCAATTCGAGTCCACACAGAGTACGCGAAAGAACTGCCGTGTACCGCAAGTCTCTAGAGGAACGGAAGGTTCCAAATGATTGGAAAAGAGCACAGGTCGTGAAGGGCCGTCGAGCACATGCGCAAAACTATAGACCTGTATCTCTGACATCGATCTCTTGTAGAATTTTAGAACATGTTTTTTGCTCGAGTATCATGTCATTTCCGGAAACCCAGAATCTACTCTGTAGGAATCAACATGGATTCCGGAAACAGCGATCGTGTGAGACCCAATTCGCTTTATTTGTTCGTGAGACCCAGAAAATATTAGATACAGGCTCCCAGGTAGATGCCATTTTCCTTGACTTCCGGAAGGCGTTCGATACAGTTCCGCACTGTCGCCTCATAAAGTAAGAGCTTACGGAATATCAGACCAGCTGTGTGGCTGGATTGAAGAGTTTTTAGCAAACAGAACAAAGCATGTTGTTCTCAATGGAGAGACGCCTACAGACGTTTAAGTAACCTCTGGCGTACCACTGGGGAGTGTTATGGGACCGTTGCTTTTCATAATACATATAAAGGACCTAGTAGATAGTGTCGGAAGTTCCATGCGGCTTTTCGCGGATGATGCTGTAGTATACAGAGAAGTTGCAGCATTAGAAAATTGCAGCGAAATGCAGGAAGATCAGTAGCAGATGGTCACTTGGTGCAGGGAGTGGCAACTGACCCTTAACACAGATAAATGTAATGTATTGCGAATACATAGAAAGAAGGATCCTTTATTGTATGATTATATGATAGCGGAACAAACACTGGTAGCAGCTCCTTCTGTAAAATATCTGGGAGTATGCGTGCGGAACGATTTGAAGTGGAATGATCATATAAAATTAATTGTTGATAAGGCGGGTGCCAGGTTGAGTTTCATTGGGAGAGTCCTTAGAAAATGCAGTCCATCAACAAAGGAGGTGGCTTACAAAACACTCTTTCGACCTATACTTGAGTATTGCTCATCAGTGTGAGATCCGTACCAGGTCGGGCTGACAGAGGAGATAGAGAAGATCCAAAGAAGAGCGGCGCGTTTCGTCATAGGGTTATTGGTAAACGTGATAGCGTTACGGAGATGTTTAGCAAACTCAAGTGGCAGACTCTGCAAGAGTGGCGCTCTGTATTGCGGTGTAGCTTGCTGTCCAGGTTTCGAGAGGGTGCGTTTCTGGATGAGGTATCGAATATATTGCTTCCCCCTACTTATACCTCCCGAGGAGATCACGAATGTAAAATTAGAGAGATTCGAGCGCGCACGGAGGCTTTCCGGCAGGCGTTCTTCCCGCGAACCATACGCGACTGGAACAGGAAAGGGAGGTAATGACAGTGGCACGTGAAGTGCCCTCCGCCACACACCGTTGGGTGGCTTGCGGATATAAATGTAGATGTAGATGCTTGATCTCCGAGAAAAAATTTCTCTCGTGTGTGCGTGTCACACGCAGAATATCTCGTATAAACGGACGACGGAACTCAAGTTGCCTTTTTACCACTCAAAGAATACAATACCCTGAGAAGGTTTTAATATCTGTACTTCGTATGACAGATCATATAACACAGCGTTTCAGGGCATGTATTTCTAAATGCGTGCCTCCACTAGCAAGTAAACTTCCGAAAGTCGCTTGCAGAAGCCACTTCTGCAAGTTGATTCACGTGGAAACGCTCCCAGCAAGTTGAGTGTCATAATTTCCATCAACCTACAGGAGTATCTTTGGCAAGGTAGTGGAAACAGTTACTTGTACCTTGCTGCAAGTACCTGCCGAAATTGCCGGTTGCTAGAATGCTGATATGAAAATGTCAGTGTGGAAAAAGAGAATGGCGCAAAGACAGATGGACCGAAACAAATGTACCATTGGAACCCCAAAATGTATAATAATTGGCCAGCCGTCAGACGAGAAGCTGCGAAATGAATTCACCGATTAGTTTGTTTTACCAGAATGGGAAGTAGAATGACAGTAGAGACGTCTCCAAATTTAGGCATAAACATAAACGACTGCAATAAATATTGTTAGCAAAACTCGAAGAGTAATTAAAAGGTGATCTCTTGCTGATTTAGCTTGTAGCATTTTTTATCTTGTTTTCCAGTGCGTTACATCTCTAATACAAATAATACAAATTCTCTGCAAAAATCGAAGAGTCAGGTTGTGTGACTAGGGCCTCCCGTCGGGTAGACCATTCGCTGGGTGCAAGTCTGTCGATTTGACACCACTTCGGTGACTTGCGCGTCGATAGGGATGAAATGATGATGAGTAGGACAACACAACACCCAGTCCCTGAACGGAGAAAATCTCCGACCCAGTCGGGAATCGAACCCGGGCCCTTAGGATTAACATTCTGTCAAGCTGACCATTCTTTTTTTTTATCGTTGTGTTCGGTCGTTGCGGACGTTACAAGACATCCGTTCAAGTTCGTTTGTTGATCCTGAAACGTCCCCTTTGAACAATTTATACACGACTGTGCTTAAACTGACACAATATTTTTAGCGCAACGCAATCTGACTTTCAAAAATCCCTACAAAAGAATGGCCCTGACTAACATTAACCTATACCTTTCACAAATCACTTACCTCACCAAAAATCTTCCTTACTCGAACTACTGCAATACAGTGAGCGCCACTACTGCCAGCTAAATAAAAGATTCAAACTACGGAAGGCACTAACTACTGATAGGGATAGTTAGCAAATGAAAGATTTTAATAGAGAACAAACAATGTATTTACCTTAATATTCATAATTGACATCTAGTCTTACAAATTACAAAACTCCGCCATCTCTCTCCCCACATCCACCACTGCTGGCGGCTCACCTCCAACTGCGCAACGCTACGCGCTGTTCACATCGAGCTGCCGCTGCCCAACACTACAATGGCAGACAACAATGCAAACTAGCCACAGGCTGCACACAGCACAGCCAGTGATTTTCATACAGAGCGCTACGTAGCATTACCAATATAAAAATCTAAACAGCCTACTTACATAGCCCCCATGCTCCCCACAAAAAATTTTACAAATTGTTTTGGCCAGTGGCCAATAATGATTTGACAAAATTTTTCATAATTACACATACAAAGATATCCAATGCACACACTTATTGATATAATGTTGGTCAAAAGCTAAAATTTTCTCACAGTCCATAAAGACAGTCCTGATCATTCATCATAATAGTAATTACAGTTTTTTTTTTCACAAAGTCTCATTAGTAAAAAAAATTGCACACAGAAGTAGTGGATTTCCATGCAGTCTTGAAGAACTAGTGGTGTCCTTCCAACGGAAAGACAGTGCTGACTCTTGACATGCTGACAGGTAATGGGCCACAATGGAGCAAACCCACAGCAGAGTCATTCGAAGTTCTGAAGAATATTGGTAGGTAGGTCATCACAGAGCAGACCCACTGTAGTCCTGGTAGAGATTATGGTATTGGTGGGCCACCAGAGGCGCAGACCCACTGCAGTCCTTGTAGAAATAATGGTACTGGTGGGTCAGCAAAGGTGTAGACCCACTGTAGTCCTTGTAGAAATAATGGTATTGTTGGGTAATCAAAGATGCAGACCCACTGTAGTCCTTGTAGAGATGGCCAGCAGCCATCTGCTGTGACTGTGCAGGTGCACAATCACCATTGAAGAGTCTTTCGGATAAAACAGCAAGCCCATAACCACCACTTGTGCACTCACAAAGTTTTTGGAATTGTCCTTAGAACCAGCAATGCTGTTATCCAGTCCCTTGCTGAATTAGTAACACACGTGCAAACACTAAAAGTCCCAACTTCTCACATATTGTGCATTACTATGACCAACAGAAATGTGTGCAGTGAAATGAATGCTTACAAGTTACTTAATTTGATGAACTGGTGTCAATTACAATATTATAACATGAGAATACAATTACAAAGGTACAAAATACATCATTAAAGAACATAACAATACAGATAACATTTGTAGTAATACAGGCTTTACAAAAGAATAGAAATAGACATATACATCAGTGTTACAGGAATTATGACATAGGTACATACATAAAAGATCAGAATAAATTTTGAAACATCAACTTCACACATGAGCATTAAAACAAAACAGAATAAATAATGTCTAAGCATATTTACAAGGTAAATAACATATTATTAATGCCAATTATATTTGAGGATAACAGTATTCCTCATCATAGTGAATGTAGCTTAATATTAAAAGAAGAAAAAATTCTATGAAACTACACAGAGACAGGAAGAAAACAAATACACAAGGGTACACAAACACATAGTGGGATACACAAAAGGAAAGGACAGGGTTCGTTTTCAGTGTAACATTTGGTTTATTGCAGTATTTTGCAAACAAAACTTTCTTTGCTTCTTGGAGATCTCCCTTCATTCATCATTATTCCCAAAAAGTCCTATCTATACCTCCTTCCTGTATTCTATTCATATTTCTTTCAAAATAATTATTTCTGATTGTACAATACTCATTTGGGCCCAAATCTTTTTCATATAATTTCGCAATGCATTCTTTACCTATTCTCCATAGTCAGTTTCTTATATAGTCTACCCAATCTTAAGCTAACTTAAATCTACTGAGCTCAGATGCTAAACTAAGGGACAAGGCAATGCAGCAGCACATAACAAATTAACACAAACCACAAGGACAAAAAAATTCAAATTGGCAAAGCAATTGCAATATTACAACTAATATAAGGCACTGTGCAGCAAACAAGGAAAATAAATCCGTAGTAAAACTAGCTTAGAAGAGTAAGAAAAATTAAAATTCAGCAGCACTATGCCTGGCAAACAGCAGCAGCAACTTATATCTAAACATGACATAGCTCAAGCAGAAAAAATATTACAGTAAAAACAACAATGCAGATAAGGAAAATGTATATTCACATCTTAATGTCTATGTAATTAAACTGGTGCACCACAAAAACTAATTCTACAAAAGAAATTACCAAGTACTTGAAAAGAAAATTATGTATGCAAGTCCTGTGAAGGGAAATGTCTTTTTGTGCTCCTTCGTTTTTTTTTAAGTTATTGTTTACCGGATCTGTAGGCATAAAATATCTATATTAGTACATTCATCAAATTTTATTTTAAACAATGCTGCAGTGCAGCTAGAAACCAGATATTAAAGAAAATAATAGACATAAAAATATTTCTCGTCATTTCATTAGGCATTTCAGTAAATATCCTAAATTACGAGCTCCACAGTATGCTTTCAACAAGGAAATGTCAATAGCGAGGACAATGGCCTCCCCTTTCTTTTTTTCTACCTGTGCTTCTGACGAGGCTTTTTTTCCGAGCGTCTGTCGCACAGCTGGGTGCTCACGACGCATTACGTGCAGGTGGTCACTTAACTTTCTTACGGAAATATTTACGACAGCAGTTTCCGCTACAGTGACAGTCTCATATAAAAAATTTCACAAGTCAAGAATTAGCGTTACAAATGTGTAGAAACAAAATCCTGTAAATATAACGGTGTCCAAAAAATTTTCGCCGGCATTGTGATACAATAATACACATCGTCGTCGTAAAAATAACATCATAACACCTCAGTCAAATCTCAAAAACGTCGTAGCTTCCTGCAATAATTTCAAAACCTAAAAAAATTCTCTGCTCATTTAAATAGCGTCATCTACCTCAAACGTACTTTAAAATCATTCTCCCTTACCAAATACATCATTCAAAGCTCTCATAGTATCACAATGGGTCTGAAAAAATATGAACAGTTCACAAAGTACAGACAAAATACAATTTCGTAAGTGTGAAGTTCTCCAACGGTGTAATTACGTAAACATCTGTCACTGCCGTGTAAAAAAGTTTGTCTCAGTTAAACGATCAGATAGCTATGTAATTTATGTGTTAGAGGAATATGGTACCGATGTGTAAAATTGTATAAGCAAATACCATATTAGCTAGGGCTCCTTGTGCTTCCCAAACACATGGTACACAAAGCAGGCATGTACCCCCCTGAGGATTAATGTAATTATACCCTCAGGTGTTACAGATTACAAGAATGGAATGAAATGTATTACGGAAAACCTTTGTATCATTGTACCTCAAATATCTTTAAAAATAAATGATTTAAGTACAAAATTAATCACTCAAATACGTGTCCTGTAGCACTAAATATGCGTCTTGCTGTAAGATCATCTCTGTGGAAGTGTCGTAGTTATTGTCCTCCGAAAGCTAAGTTCAGCAGAAGTCAATGTACTTACCTCATGATAAACAAAAGTGAAATGCTTTGCATATAGATATCTTAGTTATTACGCTTATTGTTGTGATGAAGAAAGTACTGTGCTGTAACGTATTGTTGTGCTACGGAAAAGGCTGTCTCATTGTAGCTATACCACAAAAGTTACTACTAAAACATGTTTTACTTTCCAGAATAATTCAGAAAAACTGTGCAGATATAAAACAGATACACCGCAAAAGCAACATTGTAAATTGTCACTCATTAGTAATGTCGTGATATAATCGTGTAGCTGTCACATAAACTAACCACTGTGTCATCTGGTATCTCTCAGAAAGTACTTTAATTCAGAATATATTTTCAAGTACACCAAAATGTTGCATTAAAATCTCATTGGCAGTATATGTTCTAAGTATGTAAGCCTGATAGTCGTTACGTAATCGTGCAACTAACAAGCAAGAATGTACACACACAATAACACTGTGACGCCTGTTCACTATAACAATGCATTCGTAATTTCTGTTTAAGTAAGTTCTCTTGGTTCTTGACTGGATATTTAACTTCAAACATTATTGCATGGTAACAGTTTCTAAGTCTGACAATGCATACTAGCGATGTAAAGTGAAAAGATATATGGCAAAGACAAAGTTAAAAAGCAGATTATCTTTTAATAAACGGTTTTACATGTGAAATGTGGTGTAAACCTTTGCTCTTCTTAGTATGCAGAGTTTCAACTTTAACGCAATTATCATGTGGTATATGTTGGTAAAGAATACTGGAATTTTTCTCAAGGTTAGCGTCTATGTTATTTTTCCCTGAGCCAGCGGGCGCAGGTGGCTGCCTGCGGTGCGAGTCATTGTCTGTTTCTTTGTTGGCGTGCGTCGTTACTGGGATTAGGAGACCTAGCTTCTACAAATTCACGTTGTCAAAAGTGCCCTGCTCTATTTGAATCCCGCCAGTTCTGATAAAATTCAGGTCTGTCGTTATGATTATATCATCTGTCGTCATGTCGGCAGCTCCCACAGTTTCTTTCTTGTCGGTCACGTCGTGGAGAATTTCTTCCTGAATCGTAACTGCCTGCTGAACTGTTGCGTCTGAAATTATTCTGTCTCCGTTGATAATAATAGTTCTGGTTACCATATTGTCTGTTTCTATGATTGTCTCTATCATATTCATTACTACGGAAATACGATCTTTCTCTGTAACTATTACTCTGCCAGTGGTTGTCATACGTGTGGTGTCTGTTTTGGTCACGATTTGTGTTGTGAGAATAGCCTTGTCATGTCCAGTTATTATTTCTTTCATCGCATAATTGCGACGGATGTGACCTTTAATTGTTGTACTCCTGTTTTCGCGTTCCGCGATTGTCAGTGTCAATTTCCAGTTCTTGTAACAGTCCCTGAAAAGCTTCAATGTCATCTTTGCAACGTCCTGCTAAAATAATATGTCGTAAATGTTCAGGCAGTTTGATTAAGCAAATGCGGATGAGTTCTGAGGGGCTGTATGGGTTTGACAGGTACTGATTCTTGTGCAACATGTCTTCAAAATGTTTCACAAGACTGGAAAATTCAGATTGTTCGAAATGTTTCCTCATTATTATGCTATGTTTTACTCGGTCTTGTGTAGCTTGAGACCAATATGCTGAGAGGAAGGCATGATAAAAATCTCCTTCACTGTGACAATTGTGAATGACCGATCGCATTCTTACAGCTGGTACATTCTCTAAATAGCCACACATGAATTCTAATCTGGTCTCTAACGACCAGTTGGGAGGAAAACAATGAGAGAATTGATGGAGCCATGCTTTTTGTGAATGTCGTTGGCAGAATTCTTAAACGTTTTGAATTTACGTTTAGTAATGAACAGCTTATAGCCAAAATCATCGTGTCGGCGAGTAGCATATCGGTCATTGTTACGTTGTGTCGGCGGTTCCATCGCAAAATTCGGTGTACCTTCCCAATTCCTTTCATAATTACCGAAATGCCCTGTGTTATTATTTTGTGGCTTTTCCGTATTTCTATGTCCCTCTTCCCGTATTGGGGCGCGAGTGTCCTCTGAAATACGTAATTCTTGTATTACCTGTGTCAACTGATCTTGTACTTCCCGGATTTCTCTTTTGTACTGTGTATTGATTTGATTTTGATTTTGTTTGAATTTTCTTATTTGTTCATACTCTTCTGTGTCAGTGAAGGCTACGGGTCTTGTGTCATTCAGATCATCATCTACCTTTGTAGATAAGTTAGTGACCTGATCCGAAAGTTCGGCTACTTTCTCCGATAGTATACTTATTTCCTACATGTGTCTTTCTGAACCAATTTTCAGGGTATCTACTGTGTCCTTTAAATTTTCCTGAGTTGTTGCAAGTTGCGTAACCAAATCGGTAGATGCAACTGAGTCAATTTTAGCTTGCAAGGTCTCATGATTTTCATGAACAATAGTTTGCAGTTCTTTTATGGCTGCTTCGTGATTCTGTAATGCATTTACATGACGCGAAAAAATAGGTTGGAAATGCTCACAAATTTGTGTTTTTACGTCATTACAGATTTTTTGACATTTCGATTCGATGTTATGTAACTCAGTAGTTAAATCTTCACGTGTTTGTTCAAGTGTGGTGTCTAACTTTTGAAGATTTTGTTCCATTGTGTCTAACTTTTTAAGATTTTGTTCCACTGTGTCTAACTTTTTAAGATTTTGTTCCATTGTGTCTAACTTTTTAAGATTTTGTTCCACTGTGTCTAACTGTTGCTGTGTTTGTCTCTGGTATTGTTCCATTGTGTCTAACTTTTGAAGCTTTTGCTGTGTTTGTCTCTGATTTTGTTCCATTGTGTCTAACTTTTGAAGATTTTGTTCCATTTGTTGCATTAATTGTAATAACAACGCATTAGTGTCTGGAATCTGTTCCTCTACGCTTTTCGGCAGTGCATTTGCACCAGCAACATTCACATTTTGACAAGCAGAAAATGTGTCTTGGCTCATTTGAGAAAATGGTGAGGACCCAAAACCTAAGTCTACAGTATTTGCAATATTGTGTTCTGTCATTTCGGACTCCTGAGGGGAGCTGTTGCCGACCGATGGATCGATAATGCTTCCCTGTTGACTAATTGTTTCACTGTCTACACCATTGTTTGCAGCCCGCTCGATTTCCCTATGTACAATTACCAAATTACTACTTTCAACATTAGTTAATTCATTACTCGGTGGCGCTAACACACTGCTTTCGTCTTCACTGTCATTTCTCAGTTTACTTTGGAGCCTAGTATTACGTTTTTCACACGCCATTATTGTCACAATATTTCACACGACAACACAAAATAAACACAATTTGAAGAGCAAAAATAAGAGAACACATTAACATAGAACTGAAAATAAATCTAGTTAATTGCAAGCGCAGCTGCGAAATACTTGGTGCAAATCTACATGCATGCCACAACTGTTTTACTGTGCAACAATGAAAAACTACAACTACCAAGGAAATTCTCTCTATAATTACGCGCTAGCAATAAACAAAAGCTACACTAAATACACAAACTACAAGAAAAAATCAGAAGATTCCAGTGAGGTATCCTAGGCTAAGGGTCGACATATGAAACGTCCCCTTTGAACAATTTATACACGACTGTGCTTAAACTGACAATATTTTTAGCGCAACGCAATCTGACTTTCAAAAATCCCTACAAAAGAATGGCCCTGACTAACATTAACCTATACCTTTCACAAATCACTTACCTCACCAAAAATCTTCCTTACTCGAACTACTGCAATACAGTGAGCGCCACTACTGCCAGCTAAATAAAAGATTCAAACTACGGAAGGCACTAACTACTGATAGGGATAGTTAGCAAATGAAAGATTTTAATAGAGAACAAACAATGTATTTACCTTAATATTCATAATTGACATCCAGTCTTACAAATTACAAAACTCCGCCATCTCTCTCCCCACATCTACCACTGCTGGCGGCTCACCTCCAACTGCGCAACGCTACGCGCTGTTCACTTCCAGCTGCCGCTGCCCAACACTACAATGGCAGACAACAATGCAAACTAGCCACAGGCTGCACACAGCACAGCCAGTGATTTTCATACAGAGCGCTACGTAGCATTACCAATATAAAAATCTAAACAGCCTACTTACAATCCTTCCACTCAGTTTTTTTTTATTATTATTATTACAGTGGCCAACCAGCTCTCTGACCGAACACGCAGAGATACCGTGCCGGCTGATTACTAATGACATTGCTTTATATATAGCAATGATGATGACGAAGTCCCATACTCAGAGGAGCGTAGGGAGAGATGCGGGAGACCCGCACTGCCGTATAGGCAAGGTCCTAGCGGAGGTGGTTTACCATTGCCTTCCTCCGACCGTAATGAGGATGAATGATATGATGAAGACAACACAACAACACCCAGTCATCTCGAGGCAGGGAAAATCGCTGACCCCGCCGGGAATTCAGCTACCGGGGGCGGACAATCGAAGAGTAATGAGAGGGCTATCTCTTGGTGACACCGCTTGCAGCATTTTTGTGTCCTTTTTTCGAATGTTTTACTGTACAGTAGCCAAGAGATTATACAAACTTGCATACGAAATACTCAGAAAGTTTTTAATCTGAACAAAATCCTGTATTTCTGTTCATTCAACAGTGTTTCTTGATAGTTTAAATGTGTACGCCTCTATATCCATTTCTTCGCACACATTTGTTTTTTTTATCAACTTTTTATTTTTCTTAACGATTTTTCTTCAGCAATAATTACGCAACAACGGTGCTCTGGTTTTTAACCACGACGCTGTAAACTTCCATTTAATTATCTCAGATGCAACTCTAGTGGAATCACGTCTGCAAATTCTTGCAGGAAGCTAATGCAAATAACTTGCCGAAACGACTTGCAGAAGTGAACTTGTGCAAGTTTTTGTTCTAATGTCGACACCTCAGCAAGTACTTGCAGAAGTGACTTGCGGAAGTTACTTGCTAGTGGACACACGCTTTAAAAGTATGTGGCAGCAGGTGCCTACGCACAGATTACGCAGCTGCCGAACATTACAGGCCTGTTGTCTGTGGGTGCAGACCCGGCGTCCGATACCGTCCCAGGTGTGTTCCATCGAATTGAAATCAGACGTGTTTGGTGGGCGAGACAGGAGGCACTATCATGCTCCTGATACCACTGTAGTACGATTCTGACACGGACAGTTAGCCGGCCGGAGTAGCCGAGCGGTTCTAGGCGCTACAGTCTGCAACTGCGCGACCGCCTCGGGTATGGATGTGTGTGATGTCCTTAGGTTAGTTAGGTTTAAATAGTTCTAAGTTATAGGGGACTGGTGACCTCAGAAGTTAAGTCCCATAGTGCTCAGAGCCATTTGAACCATTTGAAAGGACAGTTATCCTGTCTGAAGATGCCACCGCTGGGAGGAAAGACATCACGCGTAGAGCGACGCAAGTGATCCGGAATAATGCTCAGGTTGCACAACTGTCATGGTGCCTTATGTTAGTTCCACCGTTCCCACGGAAGCCAAACTCGATGTCCCCCATTGCCCAACACTGCTGCCACCAGTTTGCGCTTGTGGCGCAATGCGTGTTTCGAAGAGCCATTTTCCTGGTGGGACACGACCCTACACGTGGTGTAACAACAAACATGATTCATCCGAGCAGGTGACGCTTTTCCCTTGATCCACGGATCAGTTTCGATGACCCTGTGAAACGATAATAATTTCTAAACTCGTGTTTGTAATTATTTAGACTCATATTTGTTATCTGAGAAATTGGTATGAAACTTTTTTTGACATAGAAGGACGTAAATCACAATGCAGGGCAACAGAACTGTATCACAATTAAATTTTGAACGGAAATATGGGAAGCACATACTACACAATGTGAAATGCAGAATAGCCGGTACATCAAATAATACATCTGCGAGAAAGCAATCCGTTTTCCATTAAATTTACATGTCATCTGACTGCGAAACAAAATGATGCTGATTAAAATGTTGCCCCTGAAAATTGTAAATTTTTATCTCAGTTTCGTAATCGATCACCGTAGCAGAACTGTCATTGTGATCACACAGCAAATGAACATGTAAATTAACGAATCTGACTTTCTGATAAACTGCTTTAAAACTTACACTTTTCTGATATCTTCTACTGTTAATAAGCCTCTGAACTAATATATTATTTTCACAAGTAACACTTTGACAATCACTGCGGCTTACAATGGACATGAATTTTGATGATAATTAAAATCATTGGCCTACCTGTACGCACGGATCGCTCGTCTGCTCTGGAAGATGACACTCTCAAAAATCAAATTTCATTTACCATACTTGCGATGTGCAATGCCAGAGTTTTCACAAAACGCTTCTGCAGCATACAACTCGCGATGTGCAATGAGAGTATACAAACACATTCATAAAAGTAAGGAGTGAAAAATGTGGAACTAAACTTAATGACTGATAAATGAGAACAAAGACTCCAAGAATAACTATGCTTCATTAAGCCAGAGCAACAAAACACATTTACGTACAGTTCATACATACAGACAAGTTAGCAAGATATTTCTTAATAACTTTCCTGTGTACAATTATTTCCCTTGACACTCGCTTAAAATATAAGACAAAACCATATATTTCATTTCAAGATTTCTACACCAAACTTCAATCATACGCAGTGTTCTAACAAGAAGAAACTACACATTTACAAATATAAATGAAAACTGGATTACCTTAGAAGCTCATGTTATTCTTTCATTAATGAATCCTTCAATATTCCTTAAAAACACTTTATTACAAAATCCTTTTTAAATAACGCTACTTCCACTACACGGCAGCCAGCTTCCTTCTCAAACCAGCTTCTCACACCAGTTTTCCGTGATCTCCCTAAATAGCTTCAGGCAAATGTCGGCATGGTTCCTTCGAAAGGGCACGGCCGACTTCCTTCCTCATCCTTCCCTAATCCGATGGGACCGATGGGCTCGCTGTTTGCTGCCCTCCCCAAAATCAACCAACCAAGCACACAGCCGGACTGTCCAACACACACTGACTGTTGCTCTGACAAAGTAAAACTAACCTCTCTGACCAAGATCTGTGGTCTCAGGAACAGACTTCCATAAAGTATGGTTATATCGATATTTCGGAGGTTGAGTACATTTATCAAATTCACAATGTCCTTTACATTTATGGCCAAAACTTCTTGAAAATCGTTATGGCAGATAAGACAAATACCTTTCACCTTTGCCTAGTACAATCGTAACTGTCGATGACGTTGGATCAACGTGGGAATGCACAGGTGTAGTCTGCTGCCGTGGCGAACCATGTATACTGAACAGTGAGCTGCGCGTGCAACACCATTGTGCACTGTCGTCAGATATGCCACGGATCGCCGTCTCCGACATCCACATTCTGGACGTCCATCACCTTGTCGCCTGATTGTCGCGTCACCGACCCCCAACCACTTTCCATAGATATTCACGACATTAGCACTCGAACAGGCAACTAGCCTCGCTGTTTCTGTGATGCTCGTTCAGAGATGCTGGGAGCACACTATCTGCTCTCTGTCAAAGTCCCATATAGCGGTTGCAGCTCCTATTGTCACTAGAATGATTTTCGAATTGTCTCTGCTCCACTTATACCGGGCGTAACGTGTGTAAGTGAAGATATTTCTATTGGCACTGAGGAGATGTACTGAACAACGTTACATCACTATTTATGTCATTTGAAGACTAAATATTATAGCTGTTACAAGTCATATGTTTTTAGGTTGTTTAGTAGCTCCAAGTACATGTGGAAGTTCAAATGGTTCAAATGGCTCCGAGCACTATGGGACTTAACATCTTAGGTCATCAGTCCCCTAGAACTTAGAACTATTTAAACCTAACTAACCTAAGGACATCACACACATCCATGCCCGAGGCAGGATTCGAACCTGCGACCGTAGCAGTCCCGCGGTTCCGGACTGCAGCGCCTAGAACCGCACGGCCACCGCGGCCGGCTACATGTGGAAGGAGCAAGCCATAAATGCTCATTTTCCCCTGGCAGCAGGTCACGTGTTGAAGTGTGCACGTATTGACACAAAAGTCTATATTGACAGGTGCAGTCAACTTAGTGGTGCATTTAAGACTGTGCAGAAAACATCAGGTCGTAAGGTTTGTGGCGTGTTTGGGGGAAGACGCTCGATGGAGAGAAGAAACAACAAACGAACTGATGTGTGTACATATTTATGTACCATGTATAAAAAGATGTGCACTTATACCCGTTACAACCTGTATGCTTTCTAATCGCGTCATGTTCCTGCAACGCCACCAGGTGGCGTCCCATATGCTGGTGAGCACTGGTCATAGTGTTTTGGCTCTTAAGTACTATGTGAAAGTCAAAATATACAGTCTTGTGTAACTGAATGAATCTTTTTGAAACGCTCTGTTTACTCCGCAAGCAAACGAAGGCGACAAAA
The DNA here is from genome assembly GCF_023864275.1 of Schistocerca cancellata. Taxonomy (NCBI): domain Eukaryota; kingdom Metazoa; phylum Arthropoda; class Insecta; order Orthoptera; family Acrididae; genus Schistocerca; species Schistocerca cancellata. Next base: position 141,437,623 of record NC_064627.1, on the reverse strand, counting down.
ATTGCAATTCCAGAGTCTGATTCCACTGCTTGGTTACCCTCGGCAGGTTAATTGAACCGATTACTGCAGAGAGGCAACGTGACCGTATTTCCTATTGTTACAGTGCAGAGAAAAAAATGAATAAAATCGATTTAATGCAATTTATTTCCTGGCATGTATTTCTGGTTTCTTGATGCAGATATACTTACTTATTATATACATGTAACAGCTAAGTATGGCGTAAGCGAAAATAGGGGGACGACTTCGTTGGTGTTGGACATGTTATCTTCCTGCTGTACACTGGATTTTCAAATTAGTTTTTGGGTTAAATTTCTTGTTTTAAAGTAGAATTGTACACACAAAAGTCTTCCATTGTAATAAATATTGTTACATATTTCTGAATAATATTTGCATGGTTGCAAAACACAGTTATCCTCATCACGAGATGCCGTTTTTATCGGACGTGGTGTCACTGATTCCAAAACTGCATCTTGTCTTGAGGGAAGATCAAAGATTTCTTCATGTCATCCATTTTTTTGTTTGTAGGCAGTACAGATATGTAGGTTATCTTCAATAGGAATTCCAAAGATTGTGTAGCTTTCTTCAGCCTAAAAGTGTCCATAGTCAAGGCAGCAATATTCATGTTGCACATAATACTGCTGTGAGCAGAACAAACTACATTCATTGGGCCTTAACTGTGGGCCTTGATTCCTCGGTGACGTGGCACATGAAACTAGAACACATGAAATATTAGTTCACTTTATTGTACACTGAAAAGACAAAGAAACTACTGCACCTGCCTAATATCGTGTAGGGCCCCAGCGAGTACGCAGAAGTGCCGCAACACGACGTGACATGGACTCGACTAATGTTTGAAGTAGTGCTGGAGGGAACTGACACCATGAATCCTGCAGGGCTGTCCATACGTCCGAAAGTGTACGAGGGGGTGGAGATCTCTTCTGAACATCTCTTCTGAACATCCCAGATCAAAAGCGCTCATGTCTGGGGAATATGGTGGCTAGCGGAAGTGTTTAAACTCAGAAGAGTGTTCCTGTAGCAATTCTGGACGTGTAAGGTGTGGCACTGTCCTGCTGGAATTGGCCAAGTCCGTCGGAAATCACAATGGACATGAATGGATGCAGGTGATCAGACAAAATGCTTACGTACGTGTCACCTGTCAGAGTCGTATCTTGACGTATCAGGGGTCTCATATCAGTCCAACTGCACACTCCCCACACCATTACTGAGCCCCCACCAGCTTGAACAGTCTCTGCTGACATGCAGGGTTCATGGATTCATGAGGTTGTCTCCATACCCATACACATCCATCCGCTCGATACAATTTGAAACGAGACTCGTCCGACCAGGCAATATGTTTCCAGTCATCAACAGTCCAATGTTGGTGTTAATGGGCCCATGCGAGGTATAAAGCTTTGTGTCCTACAATCATCAAGGGTACACGAGTGGGCCTTTGGTTCCGAAAGCCCATATCGATGATGATCGACACTTGTCGATGGCCTATCATTGAAATCTGGGGAAGGGTTGCACTTCTGTCGCATTGTCCCCGGTCGTCGTTGGTCCCGTTCTTGCAGGACCATTTTCCGTCTGCAGTAATGTCGGATATTTGGTGTTTTACCGGATTCCTGATATTCACGGTACACTCTTGAAATGGTCGTACGGGAAAATCCCCATTTCATCGCTCGGAGGCACTGTTTCCCTTCGTTCGTGCACCGACTATAACATCACGTTCAAACTCACTTAAATCTGGATAACCTGCCATTGTAGCACCAGTAACCAAACTGACAACTGCGCCAGACACTTGCTGTCTTATGTAAGCGTTGCCGACCGCAACGTCATATTCTGCCTGTTTACGTATCTGTGTATTTGAATATGTATATCTATACCCGTTTCTTTGCCGATTCAGTGTATAAATGAATAAAAGATTTACTTAACCTTTATAGAGTTCTCTGTTACAGGAGTACTGGATAATTTACAGAGTGATGGACTATGAAAGCATCACATGAAGCCCTAAGTAGCAAAGTGTTCTCTTAAAGTACAATGTTCTGTATTTACAATGGGACAAGTTCATCAGAAACTTTAACAGCTCGTTGGCACTGCACTATGGTGATGACTCGTTCAGATCAGGTCACGAGCTGTTGCGTGCTCAGCACTCTATTGACCTCAGCGCGAGGGCGCTGCTATGTTGAGATGAAGGGGAAGCATGGTGGAGTGTCTCTTTGCTGAGCCTTGCACCGAGCCCCCTCTAATGTCTGTGGTGTCGATCCGTGTTTGTGACTTTTGTGTATCGCCGCGATCTCTGGCCGATGCCACAAACACTGTGGGGACTTCTAGCTGAAAAGGATAACTCAGTGTACTTTGAAGTAGTGAGAACCCTTTTCAGATGTCTAGGAATGACTTTACCACGCGAGTCATCGTTCATGTAGGTTCTTTTATGGAATGTAGGCCACCAGAAAGTGTAGTAGGTAAAAGAATCCATCTTCATTTGAATAATAGAAATCTTGTTATAGCTGTTTGAGGATTGTTCTGCGAGTTCATGGTTTACGTAGTATCTTCCTCCTTCCACCACCTTGTCCTACCTGCAGGAAACGGAAAATTAACGGCGTTTCGAGACCTGTGTTATCGTGAAAACATGTTTCCTTTTAGCGGTGAACAATGAATTCATTCACCCAGAATTACAACCGTTGACAGACGTAAATTTATAAATTTCGGACTAGTTGCCTTTCTGCAGTAAGTGAGTCAAATGGTTCAAATGGCTCTGAGCACTATGGGACTTAACTTCTAAGGTCATCAGTCTCCTAGAAGTTAGAACTACTTAGGCCGGCCGGTGTGGCCGTGCGGTTAAAGGCGCTTCAGTCTCGAACCGCGTGACCGCTACGATCGCAGGTTAGAATCCTGCCTCGGGCATGGATGTGTGTGATGTCCTTAGGTTAGTTAGGTTTAATTAGTTCTAGGTGACTGATGACCTTAGAAGTTAAGTCGCATAGTGCTCAGAGCCATTTGAACCATTTTTTTAGAACTACTTAAATCTAACTAACCTAAGGACATCACACACATCCATGCCCGAGGCATGATACGAACCTGCGACCGTAGCGATCACGCGGTTCCAGACTGTAGCCCCTAGAACCGCACGGCCACACCGGCCGGCTAAGTGAGTCAGTTACGAATAAGACTTCCCAACGGCTTCTGGAAAATTGCTACTAAACCTCCATGTTGACTTTCGACGCTGGTGCACACATATAAGCCAATTCGCGCCGCTGATTTTTCGCAAGAAAAATATAATATACATCAAATATTAGACATTTCCTCTGCTATTCCGTATCTGGAGCGGAAAAAAATTGTCTGTACCTCTCCTGTAAAAAAGAATTTGCTCTGACCAAACTGACGAAACGACTTAGGTGCTACGGTCCTTAGCTGACCGAAATTTTTCTTGCGATTTTCTACATTTTATTCTGAACGCAGTGATCTTTCGAGATGAGCCAACACGTTATGACCACCTTCTTAATAATTTGTTTGTCCGTCTTTGGAACTAATTACATCATTAATTCCATGTATCAGAGGTCCGACAGTTTGTTGATAGTTTTGTGGAGGTATGTGGCATTAGATGTCACACACAGGTCATGTAATTCGCGTAAATAACGGACCGCTGAGCTGCGTACGTGGTGATGGCGTCCCTTGGCTACCCAGGTAGCTTCCACAGGACTTACACCAGGCGAATTTGGTCGCCAAGACATCAACGTGATGTGACTATAATGCTCCTCAAACCACTGTAGCATGGTTCTGGCTCCGAGACACAGACAATTATACTGCTGAAATCGCCGTTGGGGAAGACCTTGAGCACGAAGAGACGCAAGTGGTTCGCAGCTGTCAGCGTGTTTCCGATTACTACCACAGGACCGCTGCAAGCGCAGGAGAGTATCTCGCATAGGACTATACTGCTCCCAGCAGTCTGCGTCCGGGGCACGCTGCACGTTTCAAACCACCGTTCACTTCGAATACGGCGTTTGTGGAGACGACCATCGACGTAGTGTAGAGCCTATAAAGGCACATTTGCATGCCGAGCGTGAGTTTCCTCGGAAACGCGAAATATTAATTAAATAAATAATCAGTGACAAATAAATAAAGCCTATGGCACACAACTGCAGCGCTGTGTCGCTGATAAAACAAAAGCACAATTACGTTACTCGTATGTTTGATTAAGAAAAGAGAGCTCTGGTTGAAGTGGTGCGAGAAGCACGTATTTTTATTTTATTGTCTGGCACACCGCCATATTTCATGTTATAGGAAATTACTGCGAGTTGCAACCACACTAGGCACTCGATTCTGTAAAGAATTTATATTTATAAAAGTAAGTAGGATTATGAACTGTAGGCTTATTCATTGAATATATCTGATTTAACTAACAGTGTAACTTTTTTATGTTTAGTAGACAATCACCTCTGTACGACGTTTTGGCATGGCTGGCAAATTATTGTAATATTGAGATTTAGATTATGAGTCCGCACCTACCGCAGCAGTCTTTGGAAACGATTTAACTACGAAGTCCGATTATTTCAATTTTATTTCACGGTCAACTACGAGTAACATTGCCTTTACGAAAAAGCCATTGTCAAGCGTCTGATACCGAATAATTATCCAGATAAGCAAATATCAATTACAATTACAATCACCATCATACAGAATAATTAACATTAAAATAATTAATATTTTATTTTATTTTATTTTATTTATTTTATAAGCCGATACGTTTCCATTGATCGATCTTCGCATCCCGATGGTCCCGTTCCCAGTGCAATCGTAATTGGCGATGTCTTTGGGTCAACCTGTTAACACGTAGAGGTGGTCTGCTGCGGAGCTCCATGATCAACAACGTACAATGAACAGTGGCTCCGAAACACTAGTGCGTGCATCAGCATTGCGCTCTTTCGGCGAAGATGCCACAGATCTATCCTTTACAGAGCAGACAAGCCTCCGAAGCCCTCGTTCTGTGAAGAGTAGTGGACTTCCAACCATGTGGTAGTTTCACTGTCCTACCGCTTTCCGTTGATGCTCACGACAGTAGCACGTGAACATTGGAGCAGATTCGCCGTTTTCGAGATACTCGTGTACAGGCTCTGCGTAATAATAATCTGCCCTTTCACAAAGTCCCTTATCTCAGTGGATTTCCCCATTTGCAGTCCATAACTTCTCTAGGTTGATCTCCCATCCATCTCTGCTGCGCTTACATACTTTTCATAGCGTGTCATGTGCCCGCAACGCCACCAGGCGGCATCCAAGGTCTTAGATGGGTAGTGGCCACTATGTTTTGGCTGATCAGTGAATTTTCCGTACGCAGGAGCATCGGCAGCGGATAATCTGAGAGTACTGCTGACCCTAACTGATGAATTACTGGGAACGAAGCGGTCTTATTACGCCCCGAGCCGGCTGATGTGGCCGAGGGGTTCTAGGCGCTTCAGTCCGGAACCGCGCGACTGCTACGGTCGCAGGTTCGAATCCTGCCTCGGGCATGGATGTGTGTGATGTCTTTAGGTTAGTTAGCTTTAAGTCGTTCTAAGTTCTAGGGGACTGATGACCTCAGACATTAAGTCTCATAGTGCTCAGAGCCATTTGAACCATATTACGCCACGACATTAATGTTAAGTGTTATCATTTCACGATCATTCAAATCACTCATGATCTTCCTCTTTTACATATCTAAAAGGCGACTCGCACAACGACAAAGTATTGAGGGTTTTTAGTGTCTATATGTACGTGTAGATGTAAAATTATTTCATTGTACGACACAGAGGTCGCGAGGTCTGAAGTCATAAACATTGAAATGCGTGAAAAACTAGCTAATTACCAAGACTATACTGATCCAATTTTTGATACAGAGAGACCTTAGTGACTTCCAACGAACTTTGAAAATAATTTCAAATCCTTTTTTACAATTTTTCTCGTTTGCGGCCTCACAAAATAATGAAAATATACTTTGCCGGGCGAAATAACACTCATCGGCACAGTGGTGAGTTCTCAGATTTAGATCTGGAGGCGTTTTATATTATAACACACACAAAACATCAGATCACTTTATTACAACTTGAACAAGATAAAATACGTAACTTTGAAACAATCTATTGACACAGGAATGGCACGTATATTTGTTACTGTCACTGAACACTAACATATCACTTGATACAATCCGAGATAATAATCTGTTCTTCGCGGAACAACTGACTAACAACACTGCTGTAGTTCAGCGTAATACAACTCTAGCACTGGTAGCTGTAGAGAGAAGGTTTATGCCGTCTTCAGCGATGACTGCAGAGTGAGCATCCTCCCTGATGCAGACTGAGGTGACAAAGTTCATGCGGTAGCGATTATCACATATGCAGATGGAGGTAGTATCGCGTGCACAAGGTATAAAAGGGAAGTGCATTGGCGGAGCCCCCATTTGTACTCAGGTGGTTCGTGTGAAAAGGTTTCCTACGTGATTACGACCGCACGACGGGGCTTAACAGACTTTAAATGCGAAATGGTAGTTGGAGCTAGGATTACGGGACATTCCATTTCGGAAATCTTTAGGGACTGATGACCATAGATGTTAAGTCCCATAGTGCTCAGAGCCATTTGAACCATTTTTGAATCTTTAGGGAATTCAACATTCCGAGATCCACAGTGTCCAGAGTGTTCCGAGAATACCACATTTCGGGCATTACCACTCACCAAGGACAACGGAGTGGCCGACACCTTCCGACGACTTTCACTTAACGACAGACAGCAGCGGCATTTTCATATAGTTGTCAGTGCTAACAGACAAGCAACACTGCGTGAAATAATCGCAGAAATCAACGTGGGACGTACGACGAACGTATACGTTAGGACAGCGCGACGAATTTTGGCTTTCTTGGGCTACGGCAGCAGACGTCCAACGCGAGTGCCGTTGCTAACAGCACAAAATCGCCTGCAGCGCCCCTCCTAGGTTCGTGACCATATCGGTTGGACTCTAGGCGACTGTAAAACCGTGGTCTGTTCAGATGAGTCCCGATTTCAGTTGGTAAGAGCTGACAGTAGGGTTCGAGTGTGGCACAGATCCCACGAAGCCATGAACACAGGTTGTCAAGAAGGTATTGCGCAAGCTGGTGATGGCTCCAGAATGGTGTGGGCTTTGTTTACGTGGAATGGACTGCTTCATTGACTGGAAATAGTTATCTTCCACTAATTGGAGACCATTTGCAGCCTTTCATGGACTTTATGTTCCCAAACGACGATGGAATTTTTATGGATGGCAATGCGCCATTTCATCGGGCCACAGTTGTTGGCGACTGGTTCCAAGAACATTCTTGACAATTCGAGCGAATAATTTGGCCACGCCGGCCACGGTGGCCGAGTGGTTCTAAGCGCTTCAGTCCGGAACTGCGCGACTGCTACGGTCACAGGTTCGAATGCTGCCTCGGACATGGATGTGCGTGATGTCCTTAGGTTAAGTTGCGTTTAAGTAGTTCTAAGTTCTAGGGGACTGATGGCCTCAGATATTAAGTCCCATAGTGCTCAGAGCCATTTTGATTTGGCCACACAGATCATCCTACATGAATCCCACCAAACATTTGTGGGACATAATCGCGAGAAATGTTCGTCATAATCGCGATAAATGTTTGTGCACAAAATCCTGCACTTTCAACACTTTCGCAATTGTGGACGGCAAAAGAAGCAGCTTGGCTCAATATTTCTGCACGGGACTTCCAACGGCTTGTTGAGTCCATGTCACATCGAGTTTCTGCACTACTGCGGGCAAAAGGAGGTCCGACACGATATTACGAGGTGTTGGAAATTCGAGGTAAGTTCTTATGGGACCAAATTGCTCAGGTCATCGGGCCCTAGGCTTACGAACTACTTAATCTAACTTAAACCAACTTACACTAAGGACAAAACACGCACACCCATGCCCAAGGGAGAACTCGAACCTCCGGCGGGGAGAGCCGCGCAAAGGCGCCCAGACCGCACGGCTACCCCGCTTAAGAGGTATCCCATGACTTTTGTCACCGTGAAACGTCCCCTTAGAACAATTATACAAGACTGTGCTTAAACTGACACACAATATTTTTTTAGCGCAACGCAATCTGACTTTCAAAAATCCCTACAAAAGAATGGCCCTGACTAACATTAACCTATACCTTTCACAAATCACTTACCTCACAAAAATCTTCGTTACTGGAACTACTGCAATACAGCGAGCGCCACTACTGCCAGCTAAATAAAAGATTCAAACTACTGAAGGCACTAACTACTGATAGGGATAGTTAGCAAATGAAAGATTTTAATAGAGAACAAACACTGTATTTACCTTAATATCATCAAAAGTCATAATATATGTAATTTCAAAACTCCGCCATTTCCTTCCACACATCCTCCACTGCTGGCGGCTCACCTCTAACTGCGCAACGCTACGCGCTGTTCACGTCCAGCTGCCCAACACTACAATGGCAGACAACAATGCAAACTAGCCACAGACTGCACACAGCACAGCCAGTGATTTTCATATAGAGCGCTACGTAACGTTGCCAATATGAAAATATAAATAGCCTACTTACATAGAGCCTACTTACAACCGAAGTGGATGAGTGTCGTATTGAAAGTGTAATCTTCTGTGTTCTGCAGAACACGTTTAAGTGCCTGGCAAAGGGTTCATCACCTTCACAATTCTCTATTATTCCAGTCTCGTATAGCGCGCAGAATGAATGAACACCTATATATTTCCGTACGAGCTCTGATTTCCCTTATTTTATCGTGGTGACCGTTCCTGCCTACGTAGGTCGGTGTCAACAAAATATTTTCGCATTCGGAGGAGAAAGTTGGTGATTGGAATTTCGTGAGAAGATTCCGTCGCAATGAAAAACGCCTTTCTTTTAATGATGCCCAGCCCAAATCATGTATCATTTCTGTGGCACTCTCTCCCATATTTCGCAATAATACAAAACGTGCTGCCTTTCTTTGAACTTTTTCAATGTACTCCGTCAGTCCTATCTGGTAAGGATCCCACACCACGCAGCAGTACTCAAAAGAGGACGGACAAGCGTAGTGTAGGCAGTCTCCTTAGCAGGTCTGTTACATTTTCTGAGTGTCCTGCCAATAAAACGCAGTCTCTGGTTAGCCTTCCCCACAACATTTCCTTGCCTAAGCCGAAGTCTTCCACTGTCGTTCCTTCTGACAGCGACTGTACTTAACCTGTGGTTCCGTCACGAGGTACCGACCTTCCAATGATACCTCGTTCTTCGGAAAACACTACAAAATAAAAAAAAGTGTATCACTTACTGAATGTTAGTTGTTTGTGACGTAAAACGTCAGTATGAAGCATTACGTTTATGTACCGTTTCTTTGCCACTAACTCCATTCGCTACACGTTTTGCTGACAGTATCCACATAATCCGAAACTAATCGTAAATCAACATCATTAGGGTTCGGCGTCTAGAGCCATAACGTATTTAAGTGCTTAGCGCTTTAACTAATCTGTGCAGTAAACAGATGTTTGAGGCTGTGTAATGGACAGCAGTTCGATTGTTTAAGGAATCGGGGCCGGCCGCGGTGGTCTCGCGGTTAAGGCGCTCAGTCCGGAACCGCGCGACTGCTACGGTCGCGGGTTCGAATCCTGCCTCGGGCATGGATGTGTGTGATGTCCTTAGGTTAGTTAGGTTTAAGTAGTTCTAAGTTCTAGGGGACTGATGACCACAGATGTTAAGTCCCATAGTGCTCAGAGCCATCCATCTAAGGAATCGGGTGTTGGGGGAAGAGGTTTCTAGTGGTTAAAATAAACCAGTAATATAGTATTCATCTTGACCGTACCATTAAAATCTGGCTGCTGTCTACGACGCTTGGAAATGAATAGAATTTTAGATGAGTCATAAATATGACGTCCCCGTGAAACGTTCCTTACGTGTTGTCATCGGCTCTTCTGTGGCGTCGCACCAAGTCTCACTCTCGGCTGGCGTCACAACCCACGCACTCGTAGCAACAATTGTGACGTATTACTCCGCACATTTACTCGGAAACATTTATTGGCAGACCTGGATTAATCCTTTACACTGCTACACCGTTAAACCAGCGGCTTTTAGCCATGAGACAGAGTTAAAAACAGTTCGGTAGCCATCCAAGTACTTTAAAAAAAAAAAACCTCTCAGATCTGGCCACCAGACTGGAAAAAAGCACGCCGCAGTCACTACACCATTCCAGACTGGTTTCTAACAGCTCCTGTCGACAATCTTCTCCATAAACAAAACAGAAAAACAGTTCAACGGAAAAAAGAACAGCATACGTACAAAAACACCGCACTTTGAGTTTCCACCGACAAAAACATAATGTATTGCTTTCTATTATAGCTCGTCTAGTCCGCCCGGTTCAGTATAAAAGGTTGCTAGTTCTCGTTTGCTCCTGGATTTCTCTTTCTCTTTTTTTATATTTTCCACCACCGTGTAACATCGTTAATGAAAACAGCTCATAAATTTATGTTAGAAAGCGCAAGGGAATTTCGAAATTATGATTTCACAAGACGGCGTATTGAGTGGATTGCAGCAAACACCTCGTCAAAAAAGCATTGTCACCTTGAGTGACCTTACAGCGGGAGTGGGATAATGGTGGAATGAGATCTAAAATTTATTATTTATCAAGCTGTCTTTTCCCAGTTCAATCAGCAAGTATAAAAAAGGATTAAATTATCGTTATAGTTCTTTACGTGGCGGGGAAAGGGACTGAACTTTCAAGAAATATCAGCACTGGTAAGGGACTGTAATATGGATGTACTTGGGAACATAATGAGTTCCAAATATTCGCAACATCCTCACATTTACATCAATTATACAAGCAAAACTACAAGAGAAAGTAGCACAGCCAATGAATAATGGCATCAAAGATGAAGTAAACAAGGTCCAGAAACTACGTTCACCATAGTGGCTGCGGTTCTAGTGATCACCACTGATTCTCAAACTACTAATGTCTTCTTTGGCTTGTCTGCATTCGTAACGTTCAAAGCCTGTCACAGAAAACTGCGGTATTGCAACAATGTATCATTATTACCAAGGCGCCACCTCGAAGTCGCTCCACCCCTAAGAACAGAGTCATCTTGTGCAAATTTAGATATGGATCCTGGTGATTATTCTCCTCAAATTCAAAAGATCTGACCAACGATTAGAGTAAAAGTGCAAAAAATGGTTCAAATGGCTCTAAACACTATGGGACTTAACATCTGAGGTCATCAGTCCCCTAGACTTAGAACTACTTAAACCTAACTAACCTAAGGACATCACACATATCTATGCCCGAGGCAGGATTCGAACCTGCGAGCGTAGCAGCTGCAGCGCGATTCCGGACTGAAGCGCCTAGAACCACTCGGCCACATCGGCCGGCAGTAAAAGTTTGATCCTTGCGAATACAATCATGCCTTGCAAGCAAAAAGGCAGTCAACCTCAGAAAGATTTTATGCTGGCTACACTGACAGAGAGTATTAATACTCTTGCAGGTTGAATTAAAGTGACTCAGTGAACACCTATATCAGATTATTAAATAGCTAAATCGACCTTAGCTAAATTCAGCTTACACTAGGAACACGCGTAAGAGCTCGTCTTACTCAACTTGTGGTCAAAGATTCACTGTGTTCTTCAAACTTTTTGCAAAACCACCTTAGTCTACGCTTGACAGTGTTTATAGTGTGAGGGCGTTATTCGGCCAATCATCAAAACGCGCTAGTGGCGTCAGACGCTCACCCAATCCGGTGAGCGCCAGGAAACCCTACCGAAGCCTAACAGAAAACTCAGTGGAACTTTCCACTGCTTCCCGCGTGTATTCCAACAGGGCCAGTCACAGATCGTACTTTTTTAAGAAGAGCGGGAAGTTCGTTGCGTACAGTTAGCTCAGGCCACGAGTCAGATGTGAGGAATACAAAAAACAAATGAGAAAAGCTATCCTGAATCTCCAGCTTTTCTTGAAGGGAAATATGGAACAGGATCTGGTTGTATAATATACTGAAATGAAACAATGTACAGTGATCCCTTAGGCAATCTATCTCCCAGCTTTCTTTTTGTGTAAAGCAAACAAGATCAGATTAACCAGCTAGATAAGCGAACGTACTCCTGAAAAATGTTACACGAAATGGGGCTGATACAGTACCCTTTCAGTTAAACACTATATCTAGCTACCTAAGGACTCCACGCTCTGATATCCTTCTTCCTTGAGCCCGCGCAGATTCACCAAGTTGCAACACACGCCTAGAAAACCGGCAGCTTAAGCAGAATTCCGCGCACGCGCACAGGAAAGCACTTGTGAACTTTTCCAACGCTTTGCACACTGACAGAACAATTTTACTGAGTACTGAGAACCGCACACGCCCGGCTTAAATTGTTCATTGGAACTGAAGTAGAACATAATTTAGTTTTCACTGTGTAAAAGAGTTTTACAGCTTTTTGAGCTTTCATCACGTCTAGTCTTTCTCTTTGACTGTGTGAAGCAATTATATGTGGCACAAAGCAGTAGTCCGATTTCCCTGGTGGAATAACATGATTTCGGATGTGAAGAAATAGCATATCAGCTGCGTTAAAAAACAATGTTTAAAGCAACTAGTGTGCTATTTCTTCACATCGGCATTCTTCAAAAACAGCTGATGATGAACTAAAGTCTAAATGGCAAGACTGGTGTTTGCGGTGGCTGGAGACGTGTGAGGGGAAATGCTGACGTAATCGGCAGTTGGCGCTAGTAACAGAAACTGGAATGTTAACTTCACCAGGCAATTTTGACACTGCAATTGCTACGTCGTTGGCGTTTGCAGAAATGTAAAAGCAGGGAAGTCGACATGAAGCGTTGCGGACAAATCCGACATGTGACGAAACCGAACGATGGACCCATTGAACACCTGTTATTGTGCCACTTACATGCAGTTACCATAGTTAGGAAAATGGTTATCACCAAGAGTGAACGTAAATCGTTTTCCTTTCAATTCTTGCCATAAGGGGGATAAGCTGGCTGCTATCTAACATCGAATAATAAATCAATACTTAAATATACAGCTCTAAAACCGGCGGTATATTTAAAATGTGCATCTGGTATTTTTGTATATCGGTACGTTGATTTTTTTCCCTTTTTCGATATATCGAGGGCAGATAGTTACACATTTTAAATAGCGATATATTGGTTTCCCAATATTTTTGAAAATATTTACAGTCCTACTTCAAAGGAGAATCTAAATCTAGTGATCATGGAAACTGATGGTTCGTTCTTCTAAAATCAGTAAACAACCGATTCATTGATTCTTTAAAGAATCGAACACTCATGCACAAAACAGATTCAAGCGTCTGACTACCTTACGAAAATATTACAGTCTAGAAACTTTTACGTTACTTACGTACGCGAGAAAAAGTTTGGAAAGACTGGAAATTATGCTTAAAGTTAGTTGGAAGTCGGTAAGTGCTGTAATTTACAAATAGTGGACGAATATAGTGTGGGTCACTTGCTCTCCAATTTAAACAAAAGATTATTTTTAACGCATCTCATTGCTTATGACGTCTTACGCTGATGAGCCAAAACATTACAACCACTGCCCACAGCGAGATTGTATGCCGCCTGATGGTGCTGAGAGCACGTGACGCGATAAGAGAAGAATATGAGCGGAGCAGGGGCGAATGGGGAATCATTCTGGCAACGACAAGTGACTCAAATGTGAAAATCCGCCGACTTCAGCGACTTTGACAAAAGCCAGAGGGTTGTGACCCACTGCCTGGGAGCGAGAATTTCAGAAACGCGAAGCTGGTCGGCAGTGCGCGTGCTTCTGCCGCGAGCGTCTGTGGAAAGTGGTTGATGAATGCTGAAACCACGAGTAGGCGACAAGAAGTTGGACGTACCTCATCACAGAACATACAGGGTGTGGTAGATAAGTAATGAGACTCAGTCTAGAAAAACAAATTTATTGATCCAATTTGTACAAAACGTTAATATTCTTCAAAGTACTCGCCTTGGGCGTCGACACAACGTTGCCAGCGCGTTTTCCAAGCTTCATAGGCCCCACTGTAGTCCATTTGAGTTATCCCAGTTAGTGCCTTCATGACAGCACGTTGGATGTTCGGAATATCGTCGAAACGATGACCCTTCAGGTATCTTTTGACCTTCGGAAATAGGAAGAAATCAGGAGGACTCAAGTCAGGGCTGTATGGTGGCTGTGGCAAAACTTCAACTCCAATTCGGGTCAAGTTGGAGGTCACGAGGAACGCTGTGTGCGCCAGAGCATTGTTGTGGTGGAGACGCCAGCATTGAGCAAGGTCCTGTCGCTTCCGTTTGACGGCTCTGTGCAATCACTGAAGGACTTCTTTGTAGAATTCGGCATTGACAGTCTTCCTCTGAGGGACAAACTCTTTGTGAATTAACCCCCGCTTGTCGAAAAACACAATCAGCATTGTCTTGATGCGGGACTTTGACATTCTTGCTTTCTTCGGCCGCGGGGATGCCGGTGTGTGCCACTCCGAGCTCTGGGCTTTCGTCTCCGGGTCGTAGTGGAATGTCCACGATTCGTCGCCTGTTACTACGTTGTCTAAAAAGTGTGGATTATTTTCCAAATCATTCAACATCTCACGGGAAACGTCCACTCGTTGTTGCTTTTGTTCGGCGGTGAGCACTCGGGGAACCAATTTTCCTCATCATCAAATCTTGCGTAACAATTTGGTGAACCGTAAATTTATTCACAGTGACCTCATCGGCGATCATTTTGAGACTTAAACGACGGTCGGAGTCCAGGAGTTCTTTCACTTTGGCCACCGTTTCATCCACACGACTCGTTGAAGGGCGTCCAGATCGTTCCATGTCTTCAACGGATTCCCTCCCGTTTTTAAATTCATTAAACCACCGGAACACTTGAGCTCTTGATAGGGAGTCTTCTTTGTAGGCCTCCGTAATCATAGCAAAAGTTTCTGAAGCAGTTTTGCCCAAGCGAAAGCAAAATTTTATTGCATACCGCTGTTCTATCGAGCGATCCATCTTCAGCGTTTTCACAAGTGTCACGGGCACACAAACAACGTAATACGCGAAGCTCGACCCTCACTGCACCAGAGCTCCGACGCGACTGCGAACCGGTTCTATTGTTAGCTCAGATCCCCCACCACGTGAGACCGCCCTGCGAGCGACTGGGGCGCCGCGCGGCGGCCAGTCTCATTACTTATCTACCACACCCTGTAGGGATCTGTACAGTGCTGGCCTAGTCCCAAGTGTTTTGGAGCACACCGTTCACCGCACAGTGTTGAACGCGTTGTTCCGCAGCAGAGGACACCTACGTGATCCCGCCTGGACCCAACATCATCGTCAGTTATGATTACAGTGGGCACGGGAACATCGAGACTGGACCGCGCATCAACGGAATCGTGTCGCCTGGTCGCATGAATCCCGTTTATTGTCCAACCAGGTCGATGGCCGCGTCCAGATACGCCGTCATCCAGGTGAACGGCTGGTCGAAACATGCAGCGCGCCACGGAAGCAGGCCGATGGGAGCAGTATTACGCTATCAGGGACATTTACCAGGGCTGCCGTGGGACCTGCGGTAGTAATCGAAGGCACCATGACAGCTGTGGGCTAATGGACATTATTAGGGACCACCTGTAACACCTCATGCTTAATGTCTATCTCAACGGCTATGCCATCTTCCAGCAGAATAACTGTCCTTGTCACAAGGCGAGTATCGTGCTGCAATGGTTTGAGGAGCACGATAGTGAACTCACGTTGATGGCTTGTGCATCAAATTCAGCTTATCTGAATCCGATGAAATCCAGCTGGCACGGTATCAGGCTCCACCTTCAGGCCCACAACCAACCGCCCGTAAATTATCGGAAGTGTGTGACCTGTTGTAAGTAGGCTGTGTAGGTTTTTATGTTGGTGACGCCACGTAGCGCTCTGTATGAAAATCTCTGACTGAACTGTGTGCAGTCTGTGGCTGGTTGGACTCATTGTTGGATTATTCGCTAAAGTGCGCGTCATTTATGTTGGCGGCCGAGTTTAGGTTCGTTCTGCGCATCTGACGTCACAAAACACAGTCATCCAATGAACAGAGAACGACGTTGCCAGATCTCGACAGCAGTGCGGAGCATGGACGAGTGTCTTCAGTTTTAGAAACGTTCAGTCATAAATAAAGTAATAGAACAAAAGCAATGTCTTTATAGCAGACTTCCTTTTATAGAAAGTTTGGAAAAAGCATTCTTTATACCAATTGCTTCATATTCTATTAATTAATTAAACCAAACAAGCAATAAGACTCCTAATTCAGGCGATAGCAAGGAAAGGTGTTTGTATCAATCTCACTAACCGCTTTTCGCAATAAAGAACAGCGGCAATTGTTTATTTCCTATAGTACTTCGACGAAGCGTGAGTAATTCATAGTCATACCAACAGTGTTTGTCAGTATTTTGCGTGAAATGTTAGAGTCCTCATGGCGTAGTGTAGTTGGACGAGCCGCGATAGCGCAACGGTTAAAGTGTTGGGCTTCTACACAAAAGCTTGTCATTTCAAACCTTGTGCGAAGCTTAATATTTTCATTATTTAAAAACAATATCGAAATGCCTCACTTCACGAATTATATTCGTTTGAATGCAAATTTTGAAATTTCTAGTGCTTTGTCTCTTCATTAACCCTTTCGCTGCTGCAGACAAGTGCTCCCCGCATTCCGCGCTGTGCGCGATTTTGTCATCCTGCACTGCTCGCCTGTGCAGACACATGGTGTTCCCACTGCTTTGACACACTTATCATTCGATTTCACAACAACTATTTGGCCCAAAAATTTGATTTTTACACGTCTTCTTGACTGGTACCTTCCACCCATAAATGACTTAATTTTGTTTCGATGTTCAACGCAGTTATTATGCAGCATTAAATGTAGTAAACCATTGCACGAAATTTTGAAGAGTTTGCAGAGGTAGAAGTCCGTAGCTTATGCTTTCCGTATGGTCGATTTTAGTTGCCACAATGCTGAGAATGAAATGTGAACAAGATACCTAAATTTCATATAAAATTTACTGTATAACAATATCTCATTTAATTTAAGTACCACATAGGTGTCGTATGTAATATTGAGAAATATTCCGTCTTTCGCGACAGTAATAAAAGTTTTATTTACACTGGACGCGGCTTTATTTTAAAGCACTTCAGTCAATGAAAGGTATGGCACACACACAATGGCACTCATGTTCTCTTTCTTGTTTATGTTCCACAGTCGCAGTTTTACCAATGATACTGAAATACTTCTGCAACTGTAATAAGCGACTTATTTAGACCAGATGCGTTTCTCTCTTTTGAAGCATCTTCAGTGGACAGTATTTTGTCTCCTCCATTGCCAAGTCACCTTCCGTAGTTTTGTGCTGCGGTAACACAATATTCAACATTTGTGTTGGCTGATCAGTGTTTTAGCAAATAAATGATGTTTGTGTGTGCCACACACAAAAATTATATTTGACATAGCTCAGAGCACTTCACTGGTAGACGGTATATTCAAGTCCTAATGTTTTTGTAAGTCCACAGTTTTGTTTAATGTATTTTGTCTACTTCCTTTTTATTGATTGAAGTCCTTTAAAATAAAGCCAAACGTGCTCAGTGTAAATTAAACTTTTGTTACAGTCACGAAAGACAGAATATTTCTCAATATTACATATGACATCTATGTGGTACTTAATGAGATATTGTAATACAGTAAATTTTATATGAATTTTAGGTATCTTGTCCACATTTCATTCTCAACATTGTGGCAACTAAAATCGACCATACGGAAAGTATACTCTATGGACTTTTACCTCTGCAAACTCTTCAAAATTTCGTGCAATGGTTTACTATATTTAATGGGGCATAATGTCTGCGTTGAACATAGAAGCAAAATTAAGTCAGTTATGGTGGGAAGGTATCAGTCAAGAAGATGTGTAAAAATCTAATTTTTGGGCCAAATAGTTTTAGTGGAATCGAATGATAAGAGTGTAAAGGCAGTCGGAACACGATGTGTCTGCACAGGCGAGCAGTGCAGTGACAAAATCGCGCACAACGCAGAATGCAGGGAGCACGTCTTTGAAGCAGCGAAAGAGTTAATGCGGCCGTGGTGCTCCCCCCTAAACGTAAGCTCGTGAACTATGCTATACTATGGCGCTGCTTCTATTGGCGCGTGCGTTGTGTGCAACTGGCAACGCAGCAGTCTCCCGCGTCTGGGCGGGCATGCGCGAGCCGCCAAGATAAAAGAACTCAACTATAGTGTAATGTTGGGCAGTTGGATGTGAACAGCCCGTAGCGTTGGGCAGTTAGAGGTGAGCCGCCAGCAGTGGTGAATGTGGGGAGAGAGATGGCAGAATTTTGAGAGGTTACTATGAGCGGACGATCTGGACGCGTGTCCATCAGAAAAAGGAAATTTGTAAGACTAGATGTCATGAACTGATATACAGGGCGCGTCAAAAAAATGTACACACATTTTGAACTAGCATAGACAATTTATTTTCCCATTCTACAAGGTTAAATATCTGTGAGAAAGTAATGTTATGTTTCTTCAACAGATGGCAGCACTGGCAAGGAAGTAACTGCAACATGCCGGACATGTGTTTGAGCTTTGAAGCGCGGAAGCAGATAATTAAGTGGTACTGGAAGTTTGAGAATGTAGCTACGGTTCAAAGGCATTGGAGAAGTGAGTATGGTACAGAACCACCTTCAAGGTTAACAATTACACGTCTACGAGACAAATTCGAAATTCATGGAACAGTGTGTGATGTGCATAAAGGTAGATCAGGGTGACCTCGTACAGCTACAAGTGATGATTCCACAAATGCAGTCTTGGAACTGTATCAGCGTTTGCTTCAAAAATCTTCAAGGCAAGCGGCACGTGAGAGTAATGTAAGTGCTAGTAGTGTGCTACGAATTCTGAAGACAGACAAGTTTCGAGTGTACATTCCAAGACTGGTGCAACAGCTAAGTGACGACGATCCAGATCGAAGGTTAGAATGTTGTGAATAGGTTCAGGAGAAGGTGAGACATGAACCGGGATTTATGGGTAATATAATTTGGTCGGATGAAGCCGAATTCAAACTCATTGAAACTGTCAATAGTCACAAATGTGTGTACTGGGCTGAAGATAATTCTCACATCACAGTTGAAAAGCCTGTGAATTTGCCTGGTGTTAATGTGTGGTGTGGTTTGTCAGCAAGGGGACTCATTGGGCCTTTCCGCTTTGAAGGTACTGTTACTGGAGAAATGTACCTAACAATGCTTGCTGACTCCATATTCTCTGCCATTCGTGCATTATACGGTAATTATGTGTTTTATTTCCAACAAGATGGCGCCCCGGCGCACTATCGTAGGGATGTACGAGCATACCTGGATCACAATGTGCCAGGCCAGTGGATAGGACGCAGAGGACCAATCGAGTTTCCTGCACGCTCTCCACACCTCACGCCGCTGGATTTCTTCTTATGGGGCACAGTAAAAGATGAAGTGTACAAACGTAAACCACGTAACCTGGACACACTTTGGAATGGGATTCAGTCGGCGTGCGCAGAAATCTCATTGGACACTTTGGTACGATGTACGGAATCAGTGGTGACTCGTACTCAGAAATGTATTGATGCTGAAGGTCACCAGTTTGAACATTAATCACATTTACAAAGTACATTTATTTTTCCAATTGAACTTTAAGCTTTCCATTTCCAGAAATTTAACATTGTAGAACGGGAAATAAATTTTCTATGACGCTTCAAAGTGTGTATACTTTTTTATGTACTCTGTATATATATATATATATATATATATAATGAATGACCTTTGAACACTATTAAGGTAATTAAACTGTTTGTTCTCTATCAAAATCTTTCATTTGCTAAGTATGCCTATGAGTAGTTAGTGCCTTCAGTAATTAGAATCTTTTATTTAGCTGGCAGTATTGGCTGTATTGCAGTAGTTCGAGTAACGAAGATTTTTGTGAGGTAAGTGATTCATGAAAGGTTATTGTTAGTCAGGGCCATTGTTTTGTAGTGATTATTGAAAATCAGATTGCGTTGCGCTAAAAATATTGTGTGGAAGTTTAGTGCTGATCAAAAAAAAAAAATGGTTCAAATGGTTCTGAGCACTATGGGACTTAACAGCTGTGGTCATCAGTCCCCTAGAACTTAGAACTACTGAAACCTAACTAACCTAAGGACATCACACACATCCACGCCCGAGGCAGGATTCGAACCTGCGACCGTAGCAGTCGTGCGGTTCCGGACTGCGCGCCTAGAACCGCGAGACAACCGCGGCCGGCAGTGCTGATCAGAATAAGTAAAGAGAAAACTGAGTACGTTCAGTTTTGCTTAGCTGTTTGAAAATCAGATAACGTAAGAGTTTTTCCAGCACTGTCATTTTTTGCATACAAAGGGGAAGTTACACTGTGCGTAGGCATCTGGTGCCACAAACCTCTGGAAACCTATCAAGTGCTTGTCAAACCCATGGCAATCGGAGTCACAGCTGAACTGTGTTCCAGAATTGGACGAACACGCTTTCAAATGGTCATGATGTTTTGGCTCATAAGTATATCTGCTGAACTATGAGTTGTACAGTGAAATAAATTTGCTGACACATTCAGTGATGTGTGCAGATAATGTCTGCAAACTGTGTTGAATGTAGAGTTAGTAGTAAAGAACTACTAAATTAAAACATCATGTCAGATGCTGAAGTTTTACCATATGAACAGCGAAAATGTGATAAGCGTTAAACTTTTTTTCTTTCATTATTTTTCTGGGAATGTCAGAGGTAACAAGATCCGTAGAGGTCTGGAGTTAAGTGTAAAGTTTGTTGGAACTAGCTAAGTGATCTGATTACCAAATACTGGATGCATAAAATCCAGGTTACGCTACCTCAAGAAGAACGCACAGTTTCTAACTGCAATACTAGTCTTACTGTGTTAAAAGTTTAACATAAGGCAAAACCTCTTATGAGTAGATTAAGACAATATTTCTATTTTTTAAATTCGCTCAATAATTAAGCGAAATAGTGAAAATCAAATTTTTATTGTCCGAAAGCTGTTAGATAGGCGACCTGCAACTGGTACCGAGTTCCTGATTCCGGGACAGTCGGTTATATTAATATAGGTAATTACTACAGAGACATTCGTCTGTAGCAGTAATTACTTTCTAAATATTATTTTA
Organism: Schistocerca cancellata; assembly: GCF_023864275.1. Taxonomy (NCBI): domain Eukaryota; kingdom Metazoa; phylum Arthropoda; class Insecta; order Orthoptera; family Acrididae; genus Schistocerca; species Schistocerca cancellata. The sequence continues at coordinate 141,416,489 of NC_064627.1, read as the reverse complement.
GAGCTAAAACTTAAGAAAAGAAATAATTCATTTCCGTTTTCAAATAATTGCCGAGAGCTTGCAAAGCTTTTATTTAAAAAAAAAAAAATGTTGTTCTGCATACAGGGTGTACCAGAGTTTACAGCGGTAACCGACGCTGTGAAAGTAAACGACAAAAGAAGCAAACATTTCCTGCAAACATGGGTTTGCAAAGTTTGCATAGTATTTTGGTTCTCCCAGCTGACAAAGGAAGCGCAACGGTGGTTATGGATGTGGCCGACTATCGGAGTAAAATTACTGATCTACTGGATCCGCAGGTATATAGGAAGCTGAATAAGGACCCCACTAACAGCGTTCTCAGAACTGTGTCGCGGTTAATAAAAAAGTCCTCCATTGAAGAGAGTGTACAGAAAGGTCTCTGCAATTCGGTTGCGCTGCCAGCGAGGCTTTATGGATTGCCCAAAATTCATAAAGAAAATGTGCCGTTAAGACCGATACTAAGTGCCATTGGTTCGCCCACCTACTCGTTAGCCAAGTTTTTGACTACGCTGTTAAAACCACATGTGGGCCGTTCGGACTCTTATATAAAGAATTCGACACATTTCATCAGCAGATTGAATGGCATAGTGGTCCAGCCGGAGGACATATTGGTCAGCTTCGATGTGGTATCGCTGTTTACCATGGTTACACTTAATGATGTATTGGAACAGCTGGATCGAATTTTTCCTGCCGATATTTCAGAACTGTTTAAGTGTTGTTTGACGACCACATACTTCAAATGGAATGAACAGTTTTATGAGCAAACGGATGGCGTGGCTATGGGAAGCCCCCTAAGTCCCGTAATTGCAAACTTCTTTATGAAGAAATTCGAAGAACAGGCCTTAGGTACTGCCAGCAAAAAACGAAATGTATGGTTCCGATACGTGGATGACACGTTTGTGCTGTGGAGACATGGTAGGGAGGAACTAAGCCGGTTCCACGAACATCTGAACAGTATAAACTCGAGAATTCAGTTTACAATGGAGGAGGAGGTAGACGGAAAGTTACATTTCCTCAATGTGCTTGTTTTTAGAAACGAAAATGGTAGTTTGGGCCACTCAGTATACCGCAAACCCACGCACACGGACCGTTATTTGCACCGGGATTCGAACCACCACCCACAACAGAATCGGGGTGTTATCAAGACGTTAGCGGACAGAACTAGAAATATTTGTGAACCTGAGTTGCTCGACGCTGAGATGGAACATCTCCACAATGCACTAATGAAGAACGGATATTCATCCGCCAAAATAAAACGTGCGTTGAGGCAGCCACGCAGAAATCATACTGACGTACAGGCTACTGCAAAATCTAAGGAAAACCACTGGAAAAAGCTGGAGTGTATAGGATCCCATGCAGCTGTGGTGATCTTTATGTGGGTATCACTAAAAGAACTGTTTCTAAACGTTTGGAAGAGCATAAGGGAAATTGCAGAAGAGGAGAAACGGAACGATCAGCTGTTGCGGATCATGCTTTCCAGCCAGGGAACCACAATATTCGTTTCGAGGAGACGCAAGTACTAGCGGCCACAAGCGGATATTACGAAAGGCTCTACAGGGAGACAATCGAAATCGCTAAGCACCCAAATAATATCAACCGTAAGGAGGAGGGTGTGAAATTAAACGGCATATGCCGGTGTTAAAGAAGATGTGTACCACCCGCCCACTACTGGGTGATGGCAACGGCGATCGACGGCGACGGACAACGGCCAATTGCACTGACGTTTTCAAAACACGTGACGTCACGCCGCGGCGTGGGAGCGCGCGGACACGGAATTTAGCGGCAGTCAGTAGCGAGCCAGTGGGTGTGTTGGACCTTCCATTGAGCTACGGACCCCCTTGAAGATGTCTCCCGCAGTCGGAGACGAAACGTTGGGAATCGACACAGAATTCATCAACCGACCACGGCATAACAGCCCGGATAATTATAATGGACTAAATCAGGATGATCGGAAGCGACTTTGAACCTTCGTCCTCCCAAATGCAAATCCAGTGTGCTTACTACTGCTCCATCTCGCTCGGTCATATATCTATAGAAGCACGGTAAAGGTTGCAACTGCTTCGTAAAAGTTATCGTCTTCAACGATTGACTCGTAGCCTGTATGTGTGTTACCTGAATTTGATCGCGGAATTTGAAATCGCAGGATTTGAAACTGCTCCTCTGTTACTAGCATGTGGACATTTACACAGCCTGGCCGCCAGACAAAGTAAAGATGGAGAATGCCCAACATTTCCTGATGAATAGGAAAAATGATTCTGTGCAGAATGAGCTCCAGTTTGCATGACGATTTGCTAATATAATGATGACTATGAACCAGAAGCGTTTCGCTTTATTGAGGTAATTGGTCTGTAACTAAGTTATTTACATTCTGATTTGCTTTAAGATCGAAAAAAAACACGCATTTTTGTAGTTGCAACGACAGAACAAAAATAGCCTCAAGAACTGTGAAGCAACTACGGACAACATGACCACACAAAGGAAGAAAATAATTATGGACTTTATTAATCTTCTAGAGAAGGTTTTGACATCGACTTAAGTCACTCTGTAGCACAGTCTCTTGTTCCCGTGTGTTTTAGTATTGTTGGAGAACGAACTTTTCCTTTATGGTCACTTTGTTGTATGATTCTATGCTAATGCTAATGCAGGATTATTCTCCTCTTTGCATGGATACCCAGCTGTGATGTATTTACCTCTGAAATTATTCATGTTGTTATCTTATAATTTTCGTAAGTAATAAAAAAAGTGTATAAATTTTACTATTAGTTTAACATCAAGTGTTTCATTTGGATTTATTGATGATTGTAATAAATCACCAGTCTTGGACAGAGATGCTTTTCAAAAGCCTCTCGTCGCCATGCATTCCCACATCCTCTACTTTCTTCATCGAAAGATATAGAGATCAAGTCTATTCCAACTCAGAATTAGATTTGATCAGATGGTTGCTCATGTCTGGTGATTATGTGATGTGCACTTCGTCACTGTGCAGTCAGACCAGATCAGAAGGACCAAACCTTTTCGCAATTAAGGCCTTGATAAATTTTGTAAATCGTCCCGCCGGTCGACATTCCACACATGGTGGCCAAGGGTGAAATGAAATGCTCCCTCCCTTCGCTACTCCGGGGCAAATATCAAGATCCATGATTATATGATGATCTCCGTTATTACTCCTGCATAATAACTTAAAGTCCTCTGCTACGAATGCTGACAAAACCTCGCGATACATGCGAATTTGCATTTTCTACTTTCTAAGTACATAAATGGCCACTTCGTTTGCTTCAGTTGCCACGCAAACACTTCCTGAGAACGCTGGAGCTGCATGTACTGAAGTCGCACCTTATCTGCTGAACAAGACGGAGGCAGGGAAGTTAAAGACTGCTAAAACGTGCAGTTCCATATTAATCACCTGATGTTGGTCGAGGTCAGAGTTAAAAGGAAGAAATAGTAAGCCCGCATTCCATTGGCCCTGTCGTAATTCAAACAGAACAGCAACCTTGCCCTTTTACAGTTCCTGCCACGATTTAAATAAAAATTTTTGGTAGGGGCAGTAACCTTCCAAACTGACTTCAATCTTGTAGAGTCTTTTGTCTGGGCTCATCTCAGAAATAAAGTGTGCAACACTACTGTTGGGATTGTTGAAGAGCTGAAACAGAGAATGGTATAGCCAAGTGAAGAAGTACGACATCATCCAGTAGTGATCGGAGGAATTTGTAACTAATTGCAGGGACGAGTCCACTATTGCTTTCAGATCTGAAAATTTGGAAATTTGTGGTTAGGTCCTACAGGACCAAACCGCTGAGGTCACACTCCTTAATCTAACTTAAACTCACTCACGCTATGGACAACACACACACCCATGCCCGAGGGAGGACTCTAACTCCGACATGGGGAGCCGCACGGACCGTGACAAGGCGCCCTAGACCGCGCGGCTCAGATCTGACGACGACAGGTGACACACATTCTTTAGTAGGTACAAGCGTACAGCAATTTCTACGAGGGTTGCCCAGAAAGAAATGCACCGTTTTTTTTTTTTTTTTTACTCAAACGAAAACAATGCTACGAATGCAGAACTGTTCGTATGTATTATTTGAAGTCTCGTGAGTGAGCGCGCCAAGTTTCCGTCACTTTCAACAAATAGCGTAGCTGCAAGACATTTCCAAATGGCGTCTGTAGGTGATGTTAGTTACAAGCAACGTGCCGTCATTGAATTTATCACTGCAGAGGAATAAACTGTGGGGAATATTCACAAACGCTTGTGTAATGTCTATGGAGGATCTGCTGTCAACAAAAGTACAGTTAGTCGCTGGTCACGGAGATTGAGTTCATCAGAAGGCGGTTCGGCGTAGCGCCATAATTTCCAGCGGTCGGGGAGACCATCCACGGCGTCACACCTGACAGCCCTGACCCGGCCCCCTCGGACTTCCACTTGTTTGGGCCATTAAAGGATACCGTTCGTGGCAGACATTTTGCGGATGATGAGGAGGTGACTCACTCAGTGAAGCACTGGCTCCACCACCAGGAGAAGGTGTGGCACCAACAGGGCATACACGTTCTTGTTTCGCCGTGGAGTAAGGCCGTAGAATGGGACGGAGAGTACGTGGAAAAATAGGTCGTGTAGATAAAACAGCATTCTTTCATTTGTGTAACTCTCATTATGTACAATAAAGAAGAATTCTTGAAGAAAAAAATGCGGTGCATTACTTTCTGCGCAACCCTCGTAAAATGTAACGTGCTGCAGTAGTAATGTACTTATTATTAAGGTAGGGGTTGGTTGAAATTTGCGCCAAATTAGACACCAGCTTAATCCAAGCGTACACATTTCAAACACATTTGTTCAGGGTGAGGTAGAAAGGGCGGACAGTTTTTAGAACAGACAGTATTCAGGCTCAAGTAGTAAGTGTGGGGGACTATGTGGTCATATGTTTGCTAGCTTCTGCCATTTTGTTTAGTTGAGGTCATGAAGCCGTATGTTTGCTTACGATAGCTTTATTCGTAATAATGAGGCTATCGTTACAGTTTCGTTCAGCGTGAGTTTCGTCGCCATTTCAATCTTGAGAGACATGATAGTGTTCCCACTCGTGACACCATTTTACCTTGGGTTGAATCATTTCGTTTACGAGGAACAGTCATGAACAGAAAATCGCCAGTGACTCCTCGCTCAGTACACAGTGCAGAAAATGTTGAAAAAGTTCAGCAAGCCATACTCTGTAATCCTGGTCGACCTGCTGGGAGACACTCTGCTGAACTGCGCCTCAGTAATCGATCACTAAGGCGTATTTTGCACGGCGATCTAGGATTTCATCCCTACAAAATTGGCATGGTGCAACAATTGAGCCCTAGAGATTATGTACAGTGGATAAATTTTGCTCGAGACATGGAGGTCATACTTGAGCAAAATGACATCTTCATTTGAACGGTATAGTAAATCAGCAGAACTGCCAATCAGAATCCAAAACTAATGCGCGAGAGACCATTCCATGGTCCCAAGGTGACTGTCTGGTGTGCTGTAACCGGTACAAACGTTATTGGTCCATACTTTTTCCAAGACGATACTTTAACCGTAACCTAGGAACGTTATAGACAGATGATCGCTGAGTTCTTCCTACCTGATCTAAGAAGAAAATGTATTCCTATGAGACGAGTTTGGTTTCAGCAGGATGTGGTCACAGCAAGAATCGTAATGGAAGCTATTCGGGCTGTTTTTCGTGGTCACATCATTTCCCGGTTTGGTGACATTAGTTGGCCTCCTCGTTTCCGAAAGCGGTCCGTGTGAGACTGCTTGTTGTGCGGTTACCTCAGGTCACGTGTATACGAGCATAAGCCACGTACACTTGAAGAACTCAAGGAAACAATAAATGTTGCATTCGTTCAAACTGACAAAGCAATGTCCGAGAGAGTGGAAACCAACTTGCGAGAGCGGCTTGAGAAGTGCATCGCTGAAAACGGCCGTCACCTGGGAGATGTTGTTTTCAAGCATTTTTTTGTAAAATGGCAACGTAATTTGACTATTACTCGGTAAACAAAATTTTTTTTTGAACTACAAGGAATGATATTTTCTTTTACGTCAGTCCTTGATGCCTCACCCTGTAGTAAGTAGGACAATATTTCGTACTGTAGCCAGTAGTGGCTCGCGATCACACATTTGCACATTCCAACAAACGGCTCTTGTTTGTCCCATGTTTGCTGGAACATTTTTCATTCTACGAGTAGTATCGTATACTTTCATCCGTGTCTGTTTTTGCTGCTAATTATTCTTCACCCTCTTTAAAATCCGGACACATGGGACAGCATGCCCTATCTAATATGTTCCAAAACGTCGTGCGCAAAACGGGATTTTTCCGGGGCATATACCTAGAATGGTTGGGTCAAATGTTTTGGGTAGCCCTTGGGCTAGAAACCATTTGTATACCCAATAGAAGGATCGCCTTACCGTAAACATCGTGCAGTACAGAGCTTGAATATTTTATATACTTTCTCAAGTTAGGCAAATGAAGAAAATCGGTTCGTTCTTTTTGCATTATATGTGGTCTGTACTGTGCCTTAAGGTACTTATGGAGGCACAATTTAGTTCATGGTCGGTTCCTAAGGAAAGCCGAAAAGCATAGTTTTTGGATATCAGTACCGAGCCGCGGACCCCAAGTCAGCTATGCACAGCAAAAGGCGGAATTTTTACGATATCTTCGTAAGATACCGGTATCGAACAACCTTGAAAATTTTCTTGATACGTTTATCCGTTTCCGAGATATAGAGGTTCAAAGTTCCCCTACTTCTACATGTAAAATACGCACTAATATCGGATGTGAGGCGTAAACGTAGTGTATGAAGTGGCGTATCGTGGAGATATACGGTGTAAAATGTCTCTGCTATCATCTGAAGGGCTCTGGGAACTCCATGCAGTGGTACTGAAGCGCATGAAAAATTTTTGTGCACGTAAAATACGATATGAGGTGTAAAATTAGCTTTGCTTTATTTCAATTTCACGCAATTAAACTATCAAAATTTTACTGGCCCATAAAGATCTTTTTATATGAATTATACACCTTGCTGTTGTAGGGAAAAGAAGGGAACCAGAGCAAAAAAAGGCTGATATGCTCCTGTTTTAAAAGAGCCTGATTGGAAAGTTTGGTACCCGCTGCTTTTTTCTACCTTCTTCAGGACCTTTAAAAGATTTTCCCGCAAATTTTAGCGTGTGAACATATTCTCTCTTTTTTCTTGCAGCCGGCTGGAGTGGCCGAGCGGTTAAAGGCGCTACGGTCTGGAACCGCACGACCGCTACGGTCGCAGGTTCGAATCCTGCCTCGGGCATGGATGTGTGTGATGTCCTTAGGTTAGTTAGGTTTAAGTAGTTCTAAGTTCTAGGGGACTTATGACCACAGCAGTTGAGTCCCATAGTGCTCAGAGCCATTTTTTTTTTTTTCTTGCTGACAGAGGAGACAGTCGCAGTTGGAAAGAGACAGAAAAGTAAAAAATACTGCAACATAATATTGTATTAAACTGGGGACCTAGAAATTATGGAGAGACTTCGACCCGCCTTAGCTCTCAGTGGTTTACAACACTGCAACAGGCCACAACCATCCACCCACTCCACCGCCGCCCCACACCGAACACAGGGTTATTGTGTGGTTGAGCACCCAGTGGACGCCCTGGGAACGTCTCATACCAGACGAGTGTAAACCCAAAAGTTTCATGGTAGAATAATTATGGTGTATGCGTATGTGGAAACACTGTGTGCGCAGCAATCGCCGACACATTGTAACTGAGGCGGAATAAGGGGATCCAGCCCGCATTCACCGAGGTAGCTGGAAAACCGCTTTAAAATCCATCCACAGGCTGGCCGGCACACCGGAACTCGACACTAATCCGCCGGGCGCTTTCGTGCTGGGACCTGTGCGCCTTCCCGCTCGGGAAGCAGTGCGTTAGACCGCGCGGCTAGCCGGGCAGGCTTGGTAGACAGTGGTTGTGATATATGATGATGATGATGTTTGGTTTGTGGGGCGCTCAACTGCGTGGTTATCAGCGCCCGTACAATTACCCAATCTTTGCTCAGTCCAATTTCGCCACTTTCCTGGATGATGATGAAATGATGAGGACAACACAAACAGCCAGTCATCTCGAGGCAGGTGAAAATCCCTGACCCCGCCGGGAATCGAACCCGGGACCCCGTGCTCGGGAAGCGAGAACGCTAACGCGGTTGTGATATAGAAAGAGAAAAGGAGACAATGGCACTGTAAGAGAAAGAGAGGGACACAGTGGCAGTGGACAATAATTGACAGTAACAGAATGGTAATAGGAAAAGAGTTGAGAAGAAAGTGCCAGTGGGAGAGAAATAAAGAGAAGGAGAAATTGGAAGTGGGTGAGAGCCAGTGAGAATGAGTGGTTGTCTGTGACACTGACAGTGAAAAAATGACAGTGACAGTGAAAAAGAGGAAAAGAGAGAGTGACAGTGGGGAGAGTCAGCAACAGTGGGAATGAATGATTAATGAGATAGTAGAGAGAAAGACAGAGATAGTGAGAGGACAGTAGTAGTAGGACAGAACGAGGGGGCTGTGGCCTTGGGACAAGAGACAGTGACAGTTAAGAGAGACACAAAGAGATAATAACAATGAGTCGGGCTCAATGAGTGAGTGAGAAAGGGCGACTGGGTGTGGATGGGTATGAGCGACTTCCAGCAATGGACTACTGGGTGTGTGCGAGTTACAGTTAGGGTGCTTTTGGGAGGAAGCACCCTAACTGCGCCATAGGGTGGTGGGGTTTCGGGTTCCGCTGGATAGGTCAGGAGACCACTACACGCAACAAGCGGCTACACGGGTAGCAGGGGTTGTGTGGCGTGGGCTGGGCGGTTTTTTAGGTTAGATGGCCTCGGGCAAGTACAGAAAGGGCAACAGCCTCAACGGGTGCGGGGCAAAGTCAGGACATGCGGGGACCAAGCAGCAATCGGTATTGTAATTGTAAACTGTCGAAGCTGCGTTGGTAAAGTACCGGAACTTTAAGCGCTGATAGAAAGCACCGAAGCTGAAATCGTTATAGGTACAGAAAGCTGGCTGAAGCCAGAGATAAATTCTGCCGAAATTTTTACAAACGTACAGACGGTGTTTAGAAAGGATAGATTGCATGCAACCGGTGGTGGAGTGTTCGTTGCTGTTAGTAGTAGTTTATCCTGTAGTGAAGTAGAAGTGGATAGTTCCTGACAATTATTATGGGTGGAGGTTACACTCAACAACCGAGATAGGTTAATAATTAGCTCCTTTTACCGACCTCCCGACTCAGCAGCATTAGTGGCAGAACAGCTGAGAGAAAATTTGGAATACATTTCACATAAATTTTCTCAGCATGTTATAGTCTTAGGTGGAGATTTCAATTTACCAGATATAGACTGGGACACTCAGATGTTTAGGACGGGTGGTAGGGACAGAGCATCGAGTGACATTATACTGAGTGCACTATCCGAAAATTACCTCGAGCAATTAAACAGAGAACCGACTCGTGGAGATAACATCTTGGACCTACTGATAACAAACAGACCCGAACTTTTCGACTCTGTAAGCGCAGAACAGGGAATCAGTGATCATAAGGCCGTTGCAGCATCCCGGAATATGGAAGTTAATAGGAATATAAAAAAAGGGAGGAACGTTTATCTGTTTAGCAAGAGTAATAGAAGGCAGATTTCAGGCTAACTAACAGATCAAAACGAAAATTTCTGTTCCGACACAGACAATGTTGAGTGTTTATGGAAAAAGTTCAAGGCAATCGTAAAATGCGTTTTAGACAGTTACGTGCCGAGTAAAACTGTGAGGGATGGGAAAAACCCACCGTGGTACAACAACAAAGTTAGGAAATTACTGCGAAAGCAAAGAGAGCTTCACTCCAACTTTAAACGCAGCCAAAACCTCTCAGACAAACAGAAGCTAAACGATGTCAAAGTTAGCGTAAGGAGGGCTATGCGTGAAGCGTTCAGTGAATTCGAAAGTAAAATACTAGGTACCGACTTGACAGAAAATCCTAGGAAGTTCTGGTCTTACGTTAAATCAGTAAGTGGCTCGAAACAGCATGTCCAGACACTCCGGGATGATGATGGCATTGAAACAGAGGATGACAAGCGTAAAGCTGAAATACTAAACACCTTTTTCCAAAGGTGTTTCACAGAGGAAGACCGCACTGCAGTTCCTTCTATAAATCCTCGCACAAACGAAAAAATGGCTGACATCGAAATAAGTGTCCAAGGAATAGAAAAGCAACTGGAATCACTCAACAGAGGAAAGTCCACTGGACCTGACGGGATACCAATTCGATTCTACACAGAGTACGCGAAAGAACTTGCCCCCCTTCTAACAGCCGTGTACCGCAAGTCTCTAGAGGAACGGAAGGTTCCAAATGATTGGAAAAGAGCACAGGTAGTCCCAGTCTTCAAGAAGGGTCGTCGAGCAGATGCGCAAAACTATAGACCTATATCTCAGACGTCGATATGTTGTAGAATTTTAGAACATGTTTTTTGCTCGCGTATCATGTCGTTTTTGGAAACTCAGAATCTACTATGTAGGAATCAACATGGATTCCGGAAACAGCGATCGTGTGAGACCCAACTCGCTCTATTTGTTCATGAGACCCAGAAAATGTTAGATACAGGCTCCCAGGTAGATGCTATTTTTCTTGACTTCCGGAAGGCGTTCGATACAGTTCCGCACTGTCGCCTGATAAACAAAGTAAGAGCCTACGGAATATCAGACCAGCTGTGTGGCTGGATTGAAGAGTTTTTAGCAAACAGAACACAGCATGTTGTTATCAACGGAGAGACGTCTACAGACGTTAAAGTAACCTCTGGCGTGCCACAGGGGAGTGTTATGGGACCATTGCTTTTCACAATATATATAAATGACCTAGTAGATAGTGTCGGAAGTTCCATGCGGCTTTTCGCGGATGATGCTGTAGTATACAGAGAAGTTGCAGCATTAGAAAATTGTAGCGAAATGCAGGAAGATCTGCAGCGGATAGGCACTTGGTGCAGGGAGTGGCAACTGACCCTTAACATAGACAAATGTAATGTATTGCGAATACATAGAAAGAAGGATCCTTTATTGTATGATTATATGATAGCGGAACAAACACTGGTAGCAGTTACTTCTGTAAAATATCTGGGAGTATGCGTGCGGAACGATTTGAAGTGGAATGATCATATAAAATTAATTGTTGGTAAGGCGGGTACCAGGTTGGGATTCATTGGGAGAGTCCTTAGAAAATGTAGTCCATCAACAAAGGAGGTGGCTTACAAAACACTCGTTCGACCTATACTTGAGTATTGCTCATCAGTGTGGGATCCGCACCAGATCGGGTTGACGGAGGAGATAGAGAAGATCCAAAGAAGAGCGGCGCGTTTCGTCACAGGGTTATTTGGAAACCGTGATAGCGTTACGGAGATGTTTAACAAACTCAAGTGGCAGACTGTGCAAGAGAGGCGCTCTGCATCGCGGTGTAGCTTGCTCGCCAGGTTTCGAGAGGGTGCGTTTCTGGATGAGGTATCGAATATATTGCTTCCCCCTACTTATACCTCCCGAGGAGATCACGAATGTAAAATTAGAGAGATTAGAGCGCGCACAGAGGCTTTCAGACAGTCGTTCTTCCCGCGAACGCGACTGGAACAGGAAAGGGAGGTAATGACAGTGGCACGTAAAGTGCCCTCCGCCACACACCGTTGGGTGGCTCGCGGAGTATAAATGTAGATGTAGATGTAGATGAAGAGGTGATCTGCATGTTAAACAGAGCGTGAATATGATCGCATGCCAAAATTTTTGGGAAAATTTTAGAAGGTGCTGATGAAAATAGAATGAGACATCTGGTACCCCTCTTTTCAGCCATTGTTTTAAAACAGAAGCAGATTAGTCTTTTTCGTGCACCGAAAGCAGTATTTTTCCGCTTGGTTTACACTTGGGCGTCTGTAGTGTCTCTCTCAGCTTGGCGCCCCAAGCGACCGCTTGTGTCACCTTGACCTTGAACTGGCCTTTCCAGACTCAGGAGCAGCAAGCATGCATTTTCATTGCCCATTTTCCGCTCGCAGTCCATCATCTCCAGTTTGAACGAAGCCCCCTTCCCCTGCATACTCCCACCCACCATGTTCTGCTGATTCTTAATTGAAACAGTTCTCTTTGCGGCAATCGGACATGGGCAAGGGATGGTTAACGAGAGAACACACTTCACACGAAATCTGACAGGAAACCCAAAATAAAACGTTTCTGCTTTCTTTACGAATATTATTAGGTCTACAACTTTGCTTCCGCCGTTTTGCAATAGACGGCAGTAGCGACAAGTGGGGTTCAGGTGGTTGGTCATAGGTGTAATACAATAAGAGTAGGCATCTGTAAACATAATGCCATAAAAATATTTGTGATTACACCATAAGGTTATTCTCGATTAAGTACCTCAACTTACGTACCCATTTCTCGCCATTTGCGGGAAGTTTTAATTTTCTGCTTTAACATGAAGAAATCTGCGGCTGTGGCTCTTAAAATGCTGGGTAAGACCGATGATGAGGGAACTATTAGTGGTAGAACGTACAGAAGATGTTTCCAACGCCTTAAGAACGATGATTTTGATGTCGAAGACCGGCATGGCGGGGGAAGACAGAAAGAACTTTTTCTTAGCTACTGAAACAGTCGAAGACAGTCACAGGCCATTACTATCGAAAGCAACTGATGCGTTCGAGCCCAGCACTGAAACGCAAATGGCCACAATACAGCGATAGACACGTAAAGGTAATTTTGTAGCAGGTCAGTGCTAGAACCTGTCAAAATATACATGGAAACGTTGAAATGAGAGGTCCTATCCCTCCCGCCGTATTCTCCATACCTTGTTCTCTCTGACTACCACCTTTTTCGATCAGTGGCGGACAGTCTGGCTGACCAGCACTTTCGTCCATATGAACAAGAGCAAAATTGAATCAATTCATGGATCCCCACAAAAGACGCCCAGTTCTTCTGCCACAGGATTAGTATGCTTTCCGAAAGATGGGAGAATGTAGAGGCCAGTGATGGGCAATACTATGAATCATAATTTTTTTGTAAGTTTTTCACAACAAAGCCCCGTTTCACAACAAAGCCCCGAAATTTGAGAAGAAACGGCGGAAGCAAAGTTGTAGACATTGAAAGGATAGCCCCTCATACCATTTGTTTCCTTTTATTGAGTCCGTAAGTAACGCATATTCTAAGAATGGGTAGACCCAACAATGGTCATAGTTTACTTTCTACATCTACATCTACATCTACATCCATACTCCGCAAGCCACCTGACGGTGTGTGGCGGAGGGTACCTTCAGTATCTCTATCGGTTCTCCCTTCTATTCCAGTCTCGTATTGTTCGTGGAAAGAAGGATTGTCGGTATGCCTCTGTGTGGGCTCTAATCTCTCTGATTTTATATTCATGGTCTCTTCGCGAGATATACGTAGGAGGGAGCAATATACTGCTTGACTCTTCGGTGAAGGTATGTTCTCGAAACTTTGACAAAAGCCCGTACCGAGCTACTGAGCGTCTCTCCTGCCGAGTCTTCTACTGGAGTTTATCTATCGTCTCCGTAACGCTTTCGCGATTACTAAATGATCCTGTAACGAAGCGCGCTGCTCTCCGTTGGATCTTCTCTATGTCTTGTATCAACCCTATCTGGTACGGATCCCACACTGCTGAGCAGTATTCAAGCAGTGGGCGAACAAGCGTACTGTAACCTACTTCCTTTGTTTTCGGATTGCATTTCCTTATGATTCTTCCAATGAATCTCAGTCTGGCATCTGCTTTACCGACAATCAACTTTATATGATCATTCCATTTTAAATCACTCCTAATGCGTACTCCCAGATAATTTATGGTATTAACTGCTTCCAGTTGCTGATCTGCTATTTTGTAGCTAAATGATAAAGGATCTATCTTTCTGTGTATACGCAGCACATTACACTTGTCTACATTGAGATTCAATTGCCATTCCCTGCACCATGCGTCAATTCGCTGCAGATCCTCCTGCATTTCAGTACAATTTTCCATTGTTACAACCTCTCGATACACCACAGCATCATCTGCAAAAAGCCTCAGTGAACTTCCGATGTCATCCACCAGGTCATTTATGTATATTGTGAATAGCAACGGTCCTATGACACTCCCCTGCGGCACACCTGAAATCACTCTTACTTCGGAAGACTTCTCTCCATTGAGAATAACATGCTGCGTCCTGTTATCTAGGAACTCTTCAATCCAATCACACAATTGGTCTGATAGTCCATATGCTCTTACTTTGTTCATTAAACGACTGTGGGGAACTGTATCGAACGCCTTGCGGAAGTCAAGAAACACGGCATCTACCTGGGAACCCGTGTCTATGGCCCTGTGAGTCTCGTGGACGAATAGCGCGAGCTGGGTTTCACATGACCGTCTTTTTCGAAACCCATGCTGATTCCTACAGAGTAGATTTCTCGTCTCCAGAAAAGTCATTATACTCGAACACAATACGTGTTCCAAAATTCTACAACTGATCGACGTTAGAGATATAGGTCTATAGTTCTGCACATCTGTTCGACGTCCCTTCTTGAAAACGGGGATGACCTGTGCCCTTTTCCAATCCTTTGGAACGCTACGCTCTTCTAGAGACCTACGGTACACCGCTGCAAGAAGTGGGGCAAGTTCCTTCGCGTACTCTGTGTAAAATTGAACTGGTATCCTATCAGGTCCAGAGGCCTTTCCTCTTTTGAGCGATTTTAATTGTTTCTCTATCCCTCTGTCGTCTATTTTGATATATACCATTTTCTCATTTGTGCGACAATCTAGAGGAGGAACTACAGTGCAATCTTCCTCTGTGAAACAACTTTGGAAAAAGACATTTAGTATTTCTGCCTTTAGTCTGTCATCCTCTGTTTCAGTACCATTTTGGTCACAGAGTGTCTGGACATTTTGTTTTGCTCCACCTACCGCTTTGACATAAGACCAAAATTTCTTAGGATTTTCTGCCAAGTCAGTACATAGAACTTGACTTTCGAATTCATTGAACGCCTCTCGCATAGCCCTCCTCACACTACATTTCGCTTCGCGTAATTTTTGTTTGTCTGCAAGGCTTTCGCTATGTTTATGTTTGCTGTGAAGTTCCCTTTGCTTCCGCAGCAGTTTTCTAACTCGGTTGTTGTACCACGGTGGCTCTTTTCCATCTCTTACGATCTTGCTTGGCACATACTCATCTAACGCATAATGTACGACGGTTTTGAACTTTGTTCACTGATCCTCAACACTATCTGTACTTGAGACAAAACTTTTGTGTTGAGCCAACAGGTACTCTGAAATCTGCTTTTTGTCACTTTTTCTAAACAGAAAAATCTTCCTACCCTTTTTAATATTCCTATTTACGGCTGAAATCATCGATGCCGTAACCGCTTTATGATCGCTGATTCCCTGTTCTGCGTTAACTTTTTCAAATAGTTCGGGTCTGTTTGTCACCAGAAGGTCTAATATGTTATCGCCACGAGTCGGTTCTCTGTTTAACTGCTCAAGGTAGTTTTCAGATAAAGCACTTAAAAAAATTTCACTGGATTCTTTGTCCCTGCCACCCGTTATGAACGTTTGAGTCTGCCAGTCTATATCCGGCAAATTAAAATCTCCACCCAGAACTATAACATGGTGGGGAAATCTGCTCGAAATATTTTCCAAATTATCCTTCAGGTGCTCAGCCACAACAGCTGCTGAGCCAGGGGGCCTATAGAGACATCCAATTACCATGTCTGAGCCTGCTTTAACCGCGACCTTCACCCAAATCATTTCACATTTCGGATCTCCGTCAATTTCCTTCGATACTATTGCACTTCTTATCGCTATAAACACGCCTCCTCCTTCACTGTTCAGCCTGTCTCTGCGGTATACATTCCAATCTGAGTTTAGGATTTCATTACTGTTTACGTCTGGTTTCAGCCAACTTTCTGTCCCTAGTACTATATGGGCGTTGTGATCGTTTATTAATGAGAACAATTCTGGGACCTTTCTATAAACGCTCCTGCAGTTTACTATTAGCACATTAATATTGTTATTCCCTGTTGCATTTTGCCTACTCCTACCTTGCCGCGTCTCAGGAGGCGTCTTGTCGGGCCTAAGGAGGGGATTCTCTAACCTAAAAAACCCCCATGTGCACTCCACACGTACTCCGCTACCCTTGTAGCCGCTTCCGGCGTGTAGTGCACGCCTGACCTTTTCAGGGGGACGCTACATTTCTCCACCCGATAGCGGAGGTCGAGAAATTTGCACCCCAGATCTCCGCAGAATCGTCTGAGCCTCTGGTTTAAGCCTTCCACTCGGCTCCAAACCAGAGGACCGCGATCGGTTCTGGGAACGATACTACAAATAGTTAGCTCTGATTCCACCCCGCGAGCGAGGCTTTCCGTCTTCACCAATTCCGCCAACCGCCTGTACGAACTGAGGATGACCTCTGAACCCAGACGGCATGAGTCATTGGTGCCGACATGAGCAACAATTTGCAGTCGGGTGCACCCAGTGCTCTCTATCGCCGCCGGTAGGGCCTCCTCCACATCTCGGATGAGACCCCCCGGCAAGCAGACAGAGTGAACACTGGCCTTCTTCCCCGACCTTCCCGCTATTTCCCTAAGGGGCTCCATCACCCGCCTAACGTTGGAGCTCCCAATAACTAATAAACCCCTCCCCCCGTGTGCCTGCTCGGACCTTGCTGAAGGAGCAGCCACATGTCCACTCACAGGCAGAGCGGGCGATGCCACACGGCCAGCCTCCACATTGACCCTCCGCCTCGTGCGCCGCGAACGCCGCTGAACCCGCCACTCCCCTTGGGGAGAGGGTGGCCCAACCGCGCCCGGCACCCGCGAAGATGTCTCGACAGCAGGGAGAGTGGGTGAAGCATGTAACACCTGGGGTGTACCTTGCGACGCACCTGACTCCCCACTGCCGCTACTCTCCGAGGCAGCAGCCTGAAGACGGCTGACCGCGGCCATCAACACGCTCAGCAGTTAGCGAACAGTGGCCAGCTCCTCCTGCGTCCGTTCACAGCAGTCACACATCCTATCCATCCTAAGGAATCAATTTACTGAAGAGAGTTAATCAACCTTTAACTAGACTGCTAATTCACTAAAGGCGGCTGCTTATTCACTAAACTGTGGTTGCTAGCCACTTATTGTAGAAAACAATGAAAATAGCACTACCTGTCTCTAGACTGTATTGAAAACAAACACTAGCACTACTGGCACTATGGTTGACTACAGGGACTCTCTCTGACTGTATTCAAAACAAACACGAACTCTATGGAACACTATTACTAGCACTCGAAAATTAAAGCTTCCTAAAAACAAATTCACACGGAAGAAGTAGTGACAAGTAAGAAAAATACAGTTAATACTTAAATTAAGGTAGCTCGCTGCACAGCAGACGTGAAGCAGGCGGCAGTTTCACACTGAACTCTGCCATTGCGGTACTGCTCTTCCAAATTAAACTATCGCGCTATAACAGTTAACAGTAGCCTTCACAATTGAATAATAATATAGACCACTAGTGGATGATTCTGGCTAAGAACGATCATACTGATTTATCGATTGGTGTATTTTGTAATTAGGAGCTCCCTCCTCGAATAGACTGACTGATCACTCACTGCTACACTACCCTTCGACGGAAATTCTAAACTCACATTTAATCAACATCTGCAAACTGTTCATATTTTTTTGATGCAATTCAACTCTATACGACCGTGACTGCCCTGACCTTATATAAATGTGCGTGACCAGTAGCGCCTAGGCACTGTTCAGCGAAACAGCGAGACAATATTTCCTGCGTGAAAAGGCGCACTCAGTTCCGAATGTTCCAGACAACCAGCCATGCGTAAATGGTGCGATTGACTACGTCATACCACTATCGACAGTGGTACCCCTTACATCTCCAGCTACTGGAAACTGGGTTTTGCATACATGAAGGCCAATGGGCAGCAACATGTTACAACTAAACTGAATGGTTAGTACACTGGACTCGCTTTCAGGAGGACGACAGTTCAAACCCGCGTCCAGAAATCCTGGTTTAGGTTTTCCGTGATTTCGCTAAATCACTTCAGACAAGTGCCGGGATGGTTCCCTCGAAAGGGCATGGCCGACTTCCTTCCTCATCCTCCCCTAATCCGATGGGACCGATGACTTCGCTGATTAGGTCCCCTCCCCCGAATCAAGCAGGTGACCCTGAGGCGTAGAATGCCTCATTGAGCGTTTTATTGCCTTCCCAGTCTCACGATTACTTCATCCTTCAGTGAAATTGCGGCGGTTTTTTCCACCACCTGGCTGACCTACGGCAATTGTTCAGCTTGACACCTGCATTGC
Source organism: Schistocerca cancellata (assembly GCF_023864275.1). Classification (NCBI taxonomy): domain Eukaryota; kingdom Metazoa; phylum Arthropoda; class Insecta; order Orthoptera; family Acrididae; genus Schistocerca; species Schistocerca cancellata. The sequence continues at coordinate 141,398,142 of NC_064627.1, read as the reverse complement.
CCTCCAGGATACCTGGTTCCCGGCAATGTGGACACCTGCCCTTCGCGACTACAAGGGATATTACAAGAACCGTAGCAAATATAATAGAGTGTCAGGTGGAGTTTGCGTCTATGTCCTGAACTTGGTACGTAGTGAACCTGTGTCCCTTCACACTCCTCTAGAAGCTATGGCTGTCAGGATAAGGATAATGCAGGAAATAACTGTCTGCAACATATATCTTCCTCCAGATGCTGCTGTACCCCTGAACGTATTGGCTGCTCTGATTGATCAACTCCCTAAACCTTTCCTACTTTTGGGAGATTTTAACGCCCATAACCCCATGTGGGGTGGCACCGTGCTTACTGGCCGAGATAGAGATGCTCGACCTTTGCCTCCTAAATACTGGAGCCACCCACGCATTTCAGTGTGGCTCATGGTACTTACTCTGCCATTGATTTATCACTTTGTAGCCCAGGACTTCTCCCATCCGTTCACTGGAGAGCCCATGATGACATGTGTGGTAGTGACCACTTCCCCATCTTCCTGTCACTCCCCCGGCGTCAAGCCCACAGACGCCTACCCTAATGGGCTTGAAGCAAGGCAGACTGTCTGCTGTCACCGTTGAATCTCCCCCACACGGTACCAACGATATGGTGGTTGAGCGGGTCATTAGACTGGTCGTTTCTGCTGCGGAAGACGCGATCCCTTGTTCGTTATGGTGCCCCTGGCGAAAGACAGTACTTGGTGGTCGCCGAAAATTGCTAAGGCCATTAAAGAGAGCGTAGGTGTCTCGTTTTCCCAACCCCTGCTGTTCATCTCCCACGTCGGCAGCCCAGGGCAGGGCTTACGATTACAGCTCATGTCTGATCCCTTCTTATGAATTGGAGTCCTTCCCTTTACCAACTCCATTCACTTACACGTCCATGGTGTGAACCTAGGCCGAAGCTTCACCTGGACCTTATGAACCGGCCCTAAGAACTCCGTTAACCCTGCGGCTCTCCACTGTCACTTCCTCTCGATTCTTGACGTGTTCTGCAGCTCTGGTTTACACCGACAGCTCGATGGCTGATGGTCGTGTTGGCTTCGCCTACGTCCACAGAGGCCATACTGAACAGCATCCTTTGCCCGATGGCTGCAATGTATTCACTGCAGAGCTGGTGGCCATACTTCATGGACTTGAGTACAGTCACTCATGCTCTGGCGAGTCGTTTCTTTTCTGCACTGGCTCCCTGAGCAGCTTACAAGCTATAGACCAGTGCTACCCTCGCCATCCTTTGGTAGCGACCATCCAGGAGTCCATCTATGCTCTGGAGCGGTCCAGTCGTTCAGTGGTGTTTGTCTGGGCCCCAGAGCACGTCGGAATCCCAGGCAATGAACTTGCCGACAGGCTGGACGAACAGGCTACGCGGAAACCGCTTATGGAGATCGGCGTCCCCGTAACTGACGTGTGTTCAGTATTACGCTGCAAGGTTTCTCGGCTTTGGGAGACGGAATGGCATAACAGTACACAGAACAAACTGCGTGTCATTAAGGAGCCTATGAATGTGTGGAAGTCTTCCATGTGGGCCCCTTGCAGGGTCTCTGTGGTTCCCTGTCAGCTCCGCATTGGTCACACTTGGGCAACCCGTGGCTACCTCCTGCGCCCGTGAAGACCCATCTCAGTGATGGCGCGGCGCCCGGTTGACAGTGGCCCATATTCTGGTGCACTGTCCTACTTTGACTGCCCTGCAACGAAATCTTCGGTTACCGGACTCGTTGCCACCTAATCGGCTGATTTAGTTTTACGTTTTATACGTGAGAGTGGGTTTTATCATTTAATCTAAGTTTTAGCACATGTCCCTAGTCCCTCTGTGTCCTCCATCCTAGTCCTTTTAGGCTGGAGGTTTTAATGTGTTGCGAAGTGGCTGGCTTCTCTTTTTTATTCTCGTGGTCAGCCAGCCATGGTAATCTGCTTTCTTGTTTTAATCTCTTCTACCTGTTTCTTGCGTCTCTCTGTGGTTTTCTTGTCCTCTTTTGTTCCTTGTAGTGTTTGTTGCCTTTCTGTAGTTCTTGTTTTTCCTTCCTTTCGGTACTGTGCTCTACGTCTCGTTTGTTTTATTCTTTCCCTTCTATGGTATGTGCGCAACTCGTGCTCTCGCGGTAGCGTTCTCGCTTCTCGAGCACGGGGTCCCGGGTTCGATTCCCGGCGGGGTCAGGACCTTGCCTAGTAAGGAGGCGTGGGTCTCCCGCGTCGCTCCCCTACGCTCTGTAAAGAAGCATGGGACTCATCATCATCATGTTCCTTTTAACAGGAACAAAGGACCGATGACCAAGCAGTTTGGTGGCCTACTGACCCATGCAAGGGTCGCTCTACCACTGATAATTTTGTGTCACTCGAGTCTGTCATCCGAACAGCCTTTTCCGGACACCAACCCCTGGTTGCCGTCGTTTTTGATTTACGAAAAGCTTATGACACGACCTGGCGACATCATATCTTGGCCACTTCATATGTGTGGGGTCTCTGGGGCCAACTCCTGATTTTTATCCAAAATTTCCTCTCGCTCTGTACTTTCTGTGTCCAAGTTGGTGCCTCCCATAGTTCCCCGATATCCAGGAGAATAGGGTCCCACAGGGCTCTGTATTGAGTGTATTTCTATTTTTATTGGCCATTAAGGGTCTAGCAGCAGCTCTACGGCCATCTGTCTCACCTTCCCCGTGTGCAGACGACTTCTACATTGCGTACTGCTGCTCCAGTACTGTTGTTGCTGAGCGGCGCCTCCAGGGAGCCATCCACAAGGCGCAGTCATGGGCTCTAGCCCAGGTCTTCCAGTTTTCAGCCGCGAAACCGTGTGTCAGGGATTTTTCCTGCCTCGAGATGACTGGGTGTTGTTGTGTCCTCTTCATCATCATCATTCATCGCCATTACGGTCGGAGGAAGGCAATGGCAAACCACCTCCACTAGGACCTTGCCTAGTAAGGTGGCGCGGGTCTCCCGCGTCGCTCCTCTACGCTCTGTAAAGAAGTATGGGACTCATCATCATCATGTTCCTTTTAACAGGAACAAAGGACCGATGACCAAGTAGTTTGGTGCCTTTCACTCCCTTTTAAATCAACCAACCTACTAAACTGAAAGCCCGATTTTCCGGGGTAAGGCCAGAGAAGGAGATCAACTTTCACCTGCAACATGGTAACGCCAGGCCCCACACCAGTTTTTCGACCACGCAACTCATTCCAAAATTCGGCTGGACTGCCTTACCACTTCCACCGTACAATCCCGCTTTTAACGCCTTGAGACTTCCATTTCTTTGGACCTCTGAAAGATGGACTACGTGACGAATATTTTCAAGACTCGGATAGTGCTGTCAAAGTTGTAAGGAAGTGGTTAGCCTCAGTTGGTTCCGATTTTTACAAGAGCGGCATGCAGGCTCTGGTTCATCGTTGGCAAAAGTGTATAATGAATGGTGGTGACTATGTGGAAGAATAACAGCCTGTAGCTGAAATATTGCTCTGTTTAGCTGTGCTGTTGTGATTTACGTATTTCCTGTAGTTTTCATTATAAAAATAAGAGGCACTACTTTCGGAACGACCCTCGTACATCGCTGCACAGTTAACGGCCTTATCAGTTGTAACTGAGAATTCAGTTATCTTTTCAAAAAATTGTAGCTCACTGTCCACGCAAAAGCTCAAGGAGAGACTGTGCAGTAATGTTACGACTTACGGTCAAAGTTATAACCTACCCCCTGTTTCGCGCCGAACTTTATTATTCGCATACACTGAAGACGAAATTATAGTTAATTAATTTTGCATCAAACTCATTGCCATACTCTTCTGTTACTGTGAAATCTAAGGAAAACTACTAAATGATAACATGCCCTTTCTCAAATACTGGATTTTAGTAATTGAAACACCATTTTGTAAACCAACATTTATGAACACTCGACAGAAGTCGAGTGTGCCATTACACTTATATCCTGCCACGAATCTCTGGCCTTGCTACTGAGCAACCGTCTATAGCCTCTCGCATACCCGACTTCCACTCACGAACTGTACACTCGACTCCCTCTCATGCACTCGCACACTTATGACTGCACTGCAGTCTTTGCTTTAGTTTATGATCGCTGCATAGAGCGTAAGATCGATACATGTAACGGCATGGTTATGTAAAGGTACTGTAACCTTACAAACTGTAAGAGTAGACAAGTGGAATAATCGGGTCTACTGGCGGATGTTTGTGTCACTCTGGCACAATATTTCGGCCACGTAACTCGTTGCCTTTTTCAGGTGCTACCTGAGACTGCCAAATTGGAGGATCTTGTCCAGTATTTATGCCCAGAGTACGCTGGGTGCTCTCTTTGCCATCTGCGCCCGCCTGGCGCTGCTCCCTCGGATGTCCGCGCCCGACTTTGTCGCCATCTGTGGCAGCTCTCTGAGGCGCGTCCTGTGTTGGGCGTTCCCATCGCGGTCGGCGCCCGCCTGGTGCTGCTCCTGAGGCTTTGGCCCCTCCCTGGTGCTCCCACGGACGTCCGCGCCCGGCTCGTCCACCATCTGTGGTCGTGGCAGCTGTCTGGGGCCGGACCCGCGTTTGGCGTTCCGTGTGTGGTCCGCGCCCGCTTGGCGCACCTCCTGAGGTGTTGGCGCTTCCCTGGTGCTCTGACGGTCGTCCGCGCCTGGCTCGTCTATCGTCTGCGGTCATGGCGGCTGTCAGAGGCTCTGTCTGGAGCTTGGTCACTCAATGGACTACAACAACAACAACAAAATTGTGACACAGACGCCAAGATTTTGGGACAGTGTCATAAAGGAGGCCATCGAGATCAAGGTCACAGACAACCTAATGAGCCGAGACAGTGGTTACCAGCTCAGCTCGACGTGGAGTCCGGCTCTGGAGCTTATCAGGGCCCAACAAAGGAACCAAGAAACTCCTCAAGAAGTAGTAACACCGCAGGAGCAGCGCCAGGCGGGCGCGGACCGCGAACGCAACTCCCGGCGCGGGACGGGCCTCTGATAGCCGCCACGACCGCAGACGATAGACGAGGCGGGCGCGGACGACCGTCAGAGCACCAGAGAAGCGCCAACACCTCAGGAGGCGCGCCAAGCGGGCGCGGACCACGCACGGAACGCCAAACGCGGGTCCGGCCCCAGACAGCTGCCACGACCACAGATGGTGGACGAGCCGGGCGCGGACGTCCGTGGGAGCACCAGGGAGGGGTAAAAACCTCAGGAGCAGCACCAGGCGGGCGCCGACCGCGATGAGAACGCCCGACACAGGACGGGCCTCAGAGAGCTGCCACAGATGGCGCCCAAGTCGGGCGCGGACGTCCCAGGGAACACCGGGGAAGAGACAACACATTACCAGCAGCGCCAGGCGGGCGCGGACGGCAAAGAGAGCACCCAGCGCACTCTGGGCTAAATACTGGAAAAGATCCTCCAATTCTGAAATGCTAGAGTGAGTGGTCCTCCTAGAACCACCGCTGACAGAGGACGGCACAATAAGGGTGGAGCAGTTCGGATTCCAGCGCAAACTCTCGGCAGAAATGCAGGTCATGTGAGTAGTTGAGCACATCTCCAAGAACTACAATGTCTCAGCCTCCACCCCCACTGCATTCCTAGACTGGGACAAAGCATACGACCGGGTGTGGCATGTCAAACTGATCAAAAAGCTGGCAACGCATACGACGATACCGGACTGCTACATACATCTCATAGCGGAATACCTGTCGAACCGTCAGATAGCTGTCTCAATCGAGAAGAAAAGATCTAGCACCAAACCACTGGCAGCAGGAATTCCACAAGGGTCCGTGCTATCACCAATATTATTCAACGTGTTCATAAATGACCTGCCAAGAACAAACAACGTCCAGCTCGCTCAATTTGCGGATGACACGGCGCTGTTCATAAGCGGAAGACAACACTTCGCCAACGTCAACTGTCTACAGCGGCAAATGGACACAGTGCCGAGACAACAACGTTACACTCTACGCAGAGAGTTTTCTAAGAAGAAGCCAAGGCTTGACACTATCCAGGTGTTGAACCACAGGATTCCGTGGTCGCCCTCTGTCAAATACCTAGGCGTCAAACTAGACACAAGCCTCTTCTTCCACAAACACATCTAAGGAAAGAGACAGAAATGCATACAAATGGCCAAAGCCCTCGCCCCATTCTTCTTCAGCAGAATGCTCAACCAAGACACAAAAATCCGCCTCTACAAAGCAACAGTGCTACCTGCCCTCCTATACGGGATCTCTGCATGGGGTATAGCATCAAAAACCCAACTTAACTCACTACGAGGCATCCAGAACAAAATCCTCAGGTGGATCCTTTGAGCCTCCCCGTGGACTAGCATTAGAGAATTACATGCCGAAATAGGAATGGACACAATTGCAACCACAATCAGAGAAAAGGCCAGGAAACTTCACAGAAAAAAAAACTACACAGAGACACCCCCCCCCCCCCCCCAAATAAGAGAACTAGGTACGACCAGACCCAGACCAGGCCAACGTCACAAGATACCAACTAGCCTCATAGAGTAGACAGCTTAGCCATCAACCCTGCCTAAACATCAAGTTCATGTGAACCCCACTCAAACTTAGCAAAGTAGACAACATAGAAAGTCGGCTAAGGGCTCCTGAAGCCCAGGGATGCCTGTCCCTTCAAAAGTAAATTGTTGTTGTTGTGGTCTTCAGTCCTGAGACTGGTTTGATGCAGCTCTCCATGCTACTCTATCCTGTGCAAGCTTCTTCATCTCCCAGTACCTACTGCAACCTACATCCTTCTGAATCTGCTTAGTGTATTCATCTCTTGGTCCTACGATTTTTACCCTCCACGCTGCCCTCCAATACTAAATTGGTGATCCCTTGATGCCTCAGAACATGTCCTACCAACCGATCCCTTCTTCTGGTCAAGTTGTGCCACAAACTTCTCTTCTCCCCAATTCTATTCAATACTTCCTCATTAGTTATGTGATCTACCCATCTAATCTTCAGCATTCTTCTGTAGCACCACATTTCGAAAGCTTTTATTCTCTTCTTGTCCAAACTATTTACCGTCCATGTTTCACTTCCTTATATGGCTACACTCCACACAAATACTTTCAGAAATGACTTCCTGACACTTAAATCTATACTCGATGTTAACAAATTTCTCTTCATCAGAAACGCTTTCCTTGCCATTGCCAGTCTACATTTTATATCCTCTCTACTTGGACCATCATCAGTTATTTTGCTCCCCAAATAGCAAAATTCCTTTACTACTTTAAGTGTCTCATTTCCTAATCTAATACCCTCAACATCACCCGACTTAATTCGACTACATTCCATTATCCTCGTTTTGCTTTTGTTGATGTTCATCTTATATCCTCCCCTCAAGACACCATCCATTCCGTTCAACTGCTCTTCCAAGTCCTTTGCTGTCTCTGACAGAATTACAATGTCATTGGCGAACCTCAAAGTTTTTGTTTCTTCTCCATGGATTTTAATACCTAATCCGAATTTTTCTTTTGTTTCCTTTACTGCTTGCTCAATATACAGATTGAATAACATCGGGGAGAGGCTACAATCCTGTCTTACTCCCTTCCCAACCACTGCTTCCCTTTCATGTCCCTAGACTCTTATAACTGCCATCTGGTTTCTGTACAAATTGTAAATAGCCTTTCGCTTCCTGTATTTTACCCCTGCCACCTTTAGAATTTGAAAGAGAGTATTCCAGTCAACATTGTCAAAAGCTTTCTCTAAGTCTACAAATGCTAGAAACGTAGGTTTTCCTTTCCTTAATCTTTCTTCTAAGATAAGTCGTAAGGTCAGTATTGCCTCACGTGTTCCAGTATTTCTACGGAATCCAAACTGATCTTCCCCAAGGTCGGCTTCTACTAGTTTTTCCATTCGTCTGTAAAGAATTCGTGTTAGTATTTTGCAGCTGTGGCTTATTAAACTGATAGTTCGGTAATTTTCACATCTGTCGACACCTGCTTTCTTTTGGATTGGAATTATTATATTCTTCTTGGAGTCTGAGGGTATTTCGCCTGTTTCATACATCTTTCTCACCAGATGGTAGAGTTTTGTCAGGACTGGCTCTCCCAAGGCCGTCAGTAGTTCCAATGGAATGTTGTCTACTCCGGGGGTCTTGTTTCGACTCAGATCTTTCAGTGCTCTGTCAAACTCTGCACGCAGTATGGTATCTCCCATTACATCTTCATCTACTTCCTCTTCCATTTCCATAATATTGTCCTCAAGTACATCGCCCTTGTATAGACCCTCTATATACTCCTTCCACCTTTCTGCTTTCCCTTCTTTGCTTAGAACTGGGTTTCCATCTGAGCTCTTGATGTTCATACAAGTGGTTCTCTTATCTCCAAAGGTCTCTTTAATTTTCCTGTAGGCAGTATCTATCTTACCCCTAGTGAGATAAGCCTCTACATCCTTACATTTGTCCTCTAGCCATCCCTGCTTAGCCATTTTGCACTTCCTGTCGATGTCATTTTTGAGACGTTGTAAATTAGTTGTTTATAAATAAAGAATGTTAAAAAACCAACCTGTATCCTGTACACGGCGAGGCGTATAAACGCCGGGCCTGCATCACAATAAATAAATAAATAAATAAATAAATCCAATACGGCAGTCTCAGGTAACATCTGAAGAAGGCAATGAGTTAAGTGGCCGAAATATTGTGCCAGAGCGACACAAACATCCGGCAGTAGACCCGATTATTCCACATGTCAAAATGTCAAGATCTCGCCGGGAAAGCCTGAAGAGTTAAATGTAAGGGTAGACTTTAGAGAAACGTTGGCAAATAAATCAAACGATTTAGAAATGAACTGTATTAATATAGGACTCTGATCTTCCTTTTACATTATCATAAACAATTAACACTCACTCAAACAGTATTTAAGCTAGAAATTTACTCTTCACTTTTCTTACAAAATATTTCTAGTTAAAAAGTGGAGGCTGTCGAATAATCAGAATAACGAACACATGACCGATAATTTGCCTTGGATACCTAAACGGAGATATTGCTGAACATAATTTGAATCTTTACACATCAATGATTACGCGGCTTCCGCTTGCAACGAATGATAACTTTCCATGTTACTTTCTTCCGAATGTGCCATCATTCTGTGAAATCATCTCAAATTCTTCGTCTATCCTCAGCCACATCAGGGAGCGTCTCAAATTTCGTTCTCTACTCAGCCCATCCGCCATCAAAAAGCCTCACTCGCCGACCACACAACAGTCTCTCAACAGACCACGAAAGTATCAGAAGTGCAAGCAACGTGTTACGACACGGATACAGAACAACAGCAGCCCTCCAGCTGGCGTGGCAGTGAACTTCGAATATGGCGCTGAAATCTGTACTATTTCTTTCTGAAATACTAGTACTAGATGATAATATTTTCGTTTATACTTTATGGATAGGTCTAGTAGCTGGTAGTAAAGTGTGTTTGTTTGTAAAATACTATACTGCAATTTCGACCATGTAGCTGCTGTCAAGTGGAAATTATTTTCCTGATCACGACCATTTTGTACGTATTACACTCTGAATTGCAATGTTGCTCGTATTCTGCTCAATTTTTTTCCTATCATCCGTAATATTGGATGGGCTAAATGATTCCATATATGTTTTTGTTCATGTGAAACAGAAACTGGTTTCGCCACATGGTATTCTGTAGGATCGTTTCTATATGTTACTGCTTACGAATCAGTGTGTGAACTGCTCTATTTAAATGCAGTACAAGTATATTGCTTGTATTCTACGTTATTTTTTCGGTTTTCTTACTCTCGCATTTAATGGGGGCCACCGAATTTTTGATTGCCGAAATGTGGCAACGCATATGTGAAGTGTATAACAGAGACCGTGGTTCATCTTACTACATGTCTACAATGCCGTTGGTTCTTAGGACAAGGAATCGTCGTAAAGTAAATGAATCAGAGTCTGTGTCCGTATGGGTTAAAGGTGTACTGAATTGTGCTAAGATTAAAGTTCTTGGTTATGTGACACATTATTATGGAATCTGAAATAAAGTACCTGTCCTTTCCTTGAGAAAATAAAAAAAAATTACACGACAGCAAAAAATAAACCTATTGGGTCATGGTAAATGACCCATCCCAAATCATCCAGATACTGATTCACCAACAGAAACTGATATCTCAGAGGGGGAACCATGGCAATGTGGGGGGGGGGGGGGGGGGTGCTCCCTTATTTGATTATATGTATAAATTATCATTTGCTGCCAGTTGCTACGATACATATCTTCGAATGCTCTTGTACTACGTGCGGCGTTCTAGGTACTTTGCGTTGCTCACTGGGCGTTCTGGCGCGACGCTACTAGTATTACTTAGCGTCGCGCGCGCTAAAAATGCCAGAGCGGAAGTTGCGATCTGTTAAAAACGTGTGAAAACATCTATGTAACTACTGTCGCATTTTTAGCAGTTGCAAGGGAGAATGCTCTAGTCCCCAAGACTTCAAAGCACGGAGCTTACTCATCTTTTCGTGCTCTGCAAGGCACCGTTAAATGTATGACCTCAGTGGCAAGAAGCAACACTTTCTAAAGCAGAATTAAATACTCATTGCGTGACAAGATATTATGAAGTTGAATACCAATACTGCCAAAACCTGCTAACGTGGAGTTCCCCATTTGCTACAGGATTTGAGGATAGGGGATGAGAAAACCTTGAAGCGGGTTGGACTTCGGTATATAACTTTTGAGTGGTAAGTCACTGGGCACGTATTAGACAATTTATTTAACAATCTACTGAACAACAACAAGGATAATTTCAACATTACTCCTTGTATACAATTTTAATAAAAGTTGCACGTGATACACTAAAAGATACAACGAGGCAAACCACAGTTAACAAATACTTATTGTTCTATGTAAGTAGATCATAAACAATCCATGGGCGCGGACCCGCTCTACAGAATTATTCCCAGCTGGCACCCTCTGATAGAGCGGCCAGTTTTATTACAATTCCAACTAATATAACGTTGGAAGCTGAAGACGTAAAGTAAAATTTGTGCTACAGCCAGGACTCGAACCCGAGTCTTCTTGCTTATTAGGCAGATATGCTGACCTTTTTATTCCATTTTCTTCAGTAGTTTTCTTTGCGTTTGGTCTGCGCAGACGTCACAAGACATCTGTTCAAGATGATCGTTGATTCCTTTAATCAGTTTTTTTTATTATTGCAGAGGGCGAGCTACCGTGCCGGCATCATTAGACCACTACAGCACCATGGTCAACATAGCTGCACGAACTACTCAAGTCAAATACCCTCCCCAACACAAACTCCAGTTCACATCTCCCCTTATATTGCCACTGTTACCAGGGCTCTCCGACATTGGAATAGTGCTGTACTACATGTGATTGTCTAATATTCTGCGTGATGTCTGTTTGTTCTATGTCGTGTCTCCCTACCACTTTTGCGCAACGATGCCCTGAGCATGTTTTTTAGGGAATTGACTAGTTTGAACCTGGGACCTGTTGCTGGTAAGGAGACGCCAGACCACACATGACATGTAGAGTTCAAAAGAGTTCAGTGAGACTAGCGATGGTATAATCAAATACTTAATGATTTCAGCGTCAGCTCCACTGCACTCCCTGTAAAAGAATCTTGATATTAACTAAATTTAGTAGAAGGGGTTCAAGGCTTTCCTATTTTTAGTTAGCTGGTAAAATAATGTCGAAAAAGCAGTTAAGTTTACCATTGGAAATTTTATTCTACTCACAAAACATTGTTTATAAATTGCACTATTGATAAAAGGAAATGTTTTAATACAGGATGATAAAAACCAACTGCATTCAACGAAAATGTGAACGAATATTCCCTGAATGGGTTTCCAAGTACTACAATGGATCGAAGGATGACCTATGCCATATCACATCTATAATCTAGGTTTAAATTAAGTTTCACAAAAGAGAAAACTATCACAATGGTCTACAGTGACCCTCAATTATCTTTAATTACTTATCTAACTTATCGTAAATTACAGTGGCTGATGTGGTTTCTCAATAATTATATAACAGAAAAATCATCGCATTTCAGATTTTAACTTCACGTAGCAAATGTGAATACCATGACGATCGACACTAGTATTACACAAAACGGGGGTGTAACAGATGAGACTTCTGCAGTTCTGAGTGAAGCCTTATGCACTCAAAAATGCGGCATCTCGTGCGTTCATTACCTTGTCAGTGTTAAGTCAGCGTCAGGGGGCGGCAGGCGGCGCAGCTCCACACCTCGCCGTCTCGGAAGCAACTCCCTCCTAACTTCTCCTTACTACAATTTACCGAAGTTGGTTTAAAAAAGCTATCTGGCTGTGATTTCAACTGACCAATCAGGGTCTCAATGTTAACCTTAAGCTCCACCTACAAAATTATGTCTATCTAATGAGAAACGTTATACTTTTCGTGGTGGGGCAATGTTTTTGACATTTGCAATGTAACAGAGACGCGAAACAGTCTCACGCTAAAACTTGCAGCTGGTGTGGCCCTTTTAGTGTTATCGTAAGATCTATACTGTTCTTCTGGAGGGCTCTATCTTTTAACATGGGCTGGGGGTGGTTTTGGCGGTCAGCTGGCGACGTGGGTGTCCGTCCCTTATCGTAGGGCCTCCTAGCTTACACGATTTTGCTCTCGGCTTCTGTTCTCGTTTCTCCCCTCGGAACTGCACCTGTTTCATGTTGGGAAGGTATTACATGCATTTAGGCGTTCTTGTGTTAGTCTGTGGTATTTCATTTGCTCACTCGTTGATCGTATTACTTTGGTTAATTTAATGTCAGGATTTATTTGGAGCTATGTGACATACTGCCGGATTTGCTATCATGTCAGGGTTTTCATGGAAGGTGTTGGATTTGCCTGACACCTTACAATTGTACAGATAATATAAGGGGAGATGTGAAATGGAGTTTGTGTTTGGGAGGGTACTTGACTTGGGTAATTCGTGCAGCACTGTTGACTGTAAGGCTGTGGTCGTGTAATGGTCAGCATATCTGCCTAGTAAGTAGAAATACCTGGGTTCGAGTCCTCACTGCAGTACAAATTTTAATTCACTTCTTCAGCTTCCAATGTTATCGTAGATAGTAGACTTTAATGTCTCATGGAAAATTTAATTTAAGATCTATACTTCAACTAATGTTCTTTAGTTATTTCCTAATGGCACTCCTCACATGTGCAGTTTAATAAAAATTTTAAAAATTATTATTACTTTTAAATAGCGGGAAATAACAAGAGCTGTTTACATTCGGACCTACACTAGATTTTTAATTAAAAGAATTTCAAAAAGGAGAAAATTACTGCAGTTGATAAACAGTAAATATATTAAAAAAAGAAACAGAATTTAACTGTCAGTTCTATTGAACTAGAATTTAAAGAAGGCAATTTACGCAAACATCTGCTGTCGACACACAGTCCAAAGCAAGAAGCTGAATCAAATATTCAAACCACATTCTTACAGGTCAGATAACGGCACGTTACTAGCGAACCAACAAGTTTTAATGTAAGGCCTTCATGGCAGAGCAGAGACAGCTGTCTACATTCAGATCCAATTCAAGTTAAGGAGAAGTGCACAAAATCTCAAACTTTAACCGTCAGATAAACTCCAAGCAGGCGGGCAAGCAAAGACAATTAATTTGAATTATTCACAGCGCGGTATAAATGACCTCTTTGCACACTCAGAGCAGTTTACGCTGCTGAGCATCACAATAAGTTAATTTAAACAGGAGACCACTGTTTCGAAGTCTAAACCGCCGCCATCTAACTCGATTAGGCTTGAACGCAAAGGACTTCACCCACTCCTCAACGACCCACTCGTCGTGGTCCTGCCAGTTGATAAGGGCACTGCATCCGTCATTCTGAATGTAGCTGACTACGACGCTAAAAGTGCGGTTGATTCTCGAGGAGGATACCTCTTGGAAACTGATATGTATGAGGCGGAACTATGGTCTTCATGGAAAAAGGGTGACTCGGTTGAGTCACGCAATTTGACTCTTAGTATGCTCACAAGGTGTGGCCATTAATTGCACGCGTTGATCACGTAGGCTGACGTGAGGATCACTGAACTATCCTTGACGGGATGTATCTGGAACATCTTAGGTGATTAGAAAGTTATTAGACAGGAATACAAATAAATACTTAGCTTTAATTCAGCATCAGCGGTGAACGTCGATCTCGACTGTACAATAATATTTACAAGTGCAGACTGAACTGCGAATACTTCTTTACAATTCTGATTGCTTCACACATATAGATCAATTGTCAATGCATAAACTTTTAAGGTGTCAGGCAAATCCAACACCTTCCATGAAAACCCTGACATGATAAGCAAATCCAGTAGTATGTCACAAAGATCCGAATAAATCCTGACATTAAATTAACCAGAGTAATACGAGTAACGAGTGAGCAAATGGAATACCACAGACTAACACAAGAATGCCTAAATGCATGTCATACCTTCCCATCGTGAGACAGACGCAGTTCCGAGGGGAGAAACGAGAACAGAAGCCTAGAGCAGAACCGTGTTAAGCTAGAAGGCCCTACGATAAGGGACGGACACCCACGTCGCCAGCTAACGACCAGGACCACCCCCCAGCCCATGTTATAAGCTAGAGCCCTCCAGAAGAACAGTATAGATCTTACGATAACACTAAAAGGGCCACACCAGCTGCAAATTTTAGCGCGAGACTTTTTCGCGTCTCTGTTACGTTGCAAACTTTAAAAAACATTGCCCCACCACGAAAAGTATAACGTTTCTCATTGGATAGACATAATTATTGTAGGCGGAGCTTAAGGTTAACATTGAGACCCTGATTGGTCAGTTGAAATCACAGCCAGATAGCTTTTTTAAACCAACTTCGGTAAATTGTAGTAAGGAGAAGTTAGGAGGGAGTTGCTTCCGAGACGGCGAGGTGTGGAGCTGCGCCGCCTGCCGCCCCCTGACGCTGACTTAACACTGACAAGGTAATGAACGCACGAGATGCCGCATTTTTGAGTGCATAAGGCTTCACTCAGAACTGCAGAAGTCTCATCTGTTACACCCCCGTTTTGTGTAATACTAGTGTCGATCGTCATGGTATTCACATTTGCTACGTGAAGTTAAAATCTGAAATGCGATGATTTTTCTGTTATATAATTATTGAGAAACCACATCAGCCACTGTAATTTACGATAAGTTAGATAAGTAATTAAAGATAATTGAGGGTCACTGTAGACCATTGTGATAGTTTTCTCTTTTGTGAAACTTAATTTAAACCTAGATTATAGATGTGATATGGCATAGGTCATCCTTCGATCCATTGTAGAACTTGGAAACCCATTCAGGGAATATTCGTTCACATTTTTGTTGAACGCAGTTGGTTTTTATCATCCTGTATTAAAACGTTTCCTTTTATCAATAGTGCAATTTATAAACAATGTTTTGTGAGTAGAATAAAATTTCCAATGGTAAACTTAACTGCTTTTTCGACGTTATTTTAGCAGCTAACAAAAAATAGGAAAGTCTTGAACCCCTTCCACTAAATTTAGTTAGTATTAAGATTCTTTTACAGGGAGTGCAGTGGAGCTGACGCCGAAATCATTAAGTATTTGGTTATATCATCGCTAGTCTCACTGAACTCTTCTGAATTCTGCATGTCATGTGTGGTCTGGCGTCTCCTTACCAGCAACAGGTCCCCGGTTCAAACTAGTCAATTCCCTAAAAAACACTCTCAGAGCGTCGTTGCGCAAAAGTGGTAGGGAGACACGACATAGAACAACAGACACCACGCAGAATGTTAGAAACTATATGTGGCACCTGCTAGGTCGTAGCTACTGACTTAGCTGAAGGCTATGCTAACTAGCGTCCCTCCAAATGAGATCTCTGAAGCTATAACAAGGGAACCACTCCTATTAAAGTCGGCTGTAAGACTGGGCGGTGCGCCAGCTTGTCTCTTAAAGACCAGCCGAGTGGCGGCGCTCGGTCTGCTAGGGCCGACAGTGGCGACTCGCGGGTCCGATGTGTACTGACGGACCGCGGCCGATTTGAAGCCTACAACCTAGCCAGTGTGGTGCCGTGCGGTGACACCACAGAAACTGCCACAGGACCCGATATCAAGAATAATGAGGAAGACATCAGAGCTCCTAAAACAGCCATGAGTGGGAGGGACCGTTATTAAGAATCTTCTCCATCAGTCGCCGAGACAACATACGCTTTAAGGACTATCAAAGATCCACAAAATGGGTTCTCATTTCCGCCTCATTGTGAACAGTGTTAGCTCACCAATTTGCGGGCTGGAAAAACATCTGGCCAGCCTCCTTTCGCAGCATGTGAATAGCTGTGTGCATCACATCAAGAACACCGGTGACTTTATCAACCGAAATAAACATTTGCGTCTTGGGCAAGGTGATATAATGGCCAGTTTTGATGTGGTCTCCCTATTTACACGTGTTCCTGTCACAGACTGCATAGATCTCCTCTGCCAGTTATTCGATAGTACAATTGTGGGATTGTTCAAGCACACGCTGACATCATCGTATTTCCTGTATGGCGGACGTATTTCGACCAGTTGGATGGTGTGGACGAATTTGAAGGCTTAGCTTTGGACACGGCTCTAGAAAGCCAGTTTCGTTTTTATCGTTACATCGGCGACACTTATCATCTGGCCCCACGGACGTGAAAAACAGAGAATTCTTAGTACACCTGAATGGCATTCACGACCACAATGGGTTTACGATGGGAGACAGACGGTACGGTGCCCTTCCTTGATGGACACCAAAGCCACAGTGTGTATAGGAAACCTGCACACACGGATCGGTTTCTGCACGCTCTCAGCAACCACCATAGGGCAAAAAAAACGTGGCCTTCTGAACACCCTCACCCACCGTGCTAGAGTCGTCCCAGACGCTGAAAATCCGCCGCTAGAACTATGTCACTTCCTAAAAGTCTTCCTGGAAAACGGCTACAGTCACCGCCAGGTATCACGGACTATTTCTGGTCAGACGCGCAGGGATAACACTATCGAAGAGGAGAACAAGAAACTTGTTCTGGCCTTTCTGTTGCACAGAAAGATTAGCGAGCGCCTGAAGAGGCACAATATCTGTGGTGTCACCGCCAGACACCACACTTGCTAGGTGGTAGCTTTTAAATCGGCCACGGTCCGCTAGTATACGACGGACCCGCGTGTCGCCACTGTCAGTAATTGCAGACCGAGCCCCACCACACGGCAGGTCTAGAGAGACGTACTAGCGCTCGACCCCAGTTGTACAGCCGACGTTGCTAGCCATGGTTCACTGAGAATTACGCTCTCATTTGCCGAGACGATAGTTAACATAGCCTTCAGCTACATTTGCTACGACCTAGCAAGGCGCCGTATTCAATTGCTATAATACTTCTGTATCATCAAGAGCAATGTTCTACAAATGTGGATTAAAGTTAAGTATTCTAGAAGCTACGTACTTTTCTTTATAGCATTCAGTACGTATCCTGTTTCAGACCTCACGCCAGCCTGCGTGAGCTTATAGCGTGCATTTCGGCCTCCTCTAAAAACAGTGTTGGCAATTCTGCCGACACTTCAATATCAGTGTTCAGCCTCCCAGTAGACGTAAGACAGCCCACGAGGCCTGTGAAGGACGATCTAGGGCCCAGAACGCCTGGAGTGTACAAGATATCATGTCATTGTGGCTGCTGCTACGTCGGCCAAACAGAACACACTGTGGAACAACGCCGGAAGGGACATGAGAGGTGCTTACGCCTTCGCTATCCTGAAAAAAGATGTGCCGTTGCGGAACACGCTTTAGAAAATCGGCACCAAATTCTATTAGATGGAACATCTGTCATTATGAGAATGAAGGGATTTTGGGATACAGTCATAAAAGAAGCTACAGAAATAAAAATATCTGAAAACACATCAGATTTAAATGAGGGATAACCAAGTTCTACAACACGAGGGAAAAAGCACAGGATATAAGCACACGCAGTCTAATTCAATTCAGTGGTACATATTGCTACAAAGCATAGCAACACGTCTCACTTTCCTTTTTCTAGACCGGTGAAAGATCTCGTGTGGAATAACTTACACAACTAGAGCTTATCTTATAAGCAACCCATAAATTAATTTCCTTTTATATTGATGTCTCATGTGTTCTAAAATCAATACATTACTTTCAGCATCAAACTGATATATACAATATCATCAATTTTCTTACGTTAGCCACCATGGCTTAAAACCCATACATATTCTCTAAATTTAACTGCTTTGGAGAATACCTCCCCGTTTTCATTTATTTTACTTTTCTAGTTTCGTATCTCTACATTCGCTGCATTCTCATCTAAGTCTCTGGATGGATACATAGAACATGCTGCATTACCTTCGTAAGGTTAGTAGTAATTAAAATAATGATCGTAAAAAATATAGTGTGGAAGTTAGTGCTTTAACCGTTTTGTGAGGTAAAACCCCACAATTTTTCCTTTAGCTGAATTGTAAAATTATCTATAATTTACAATCAGATAGAGCTGTAATTCGGATAGGTTGTAAGTAACAATCCCACCCATGATTTGAAATCACGACAAAACCTGCCCCTCATTGACCACAATATTAGAATAACCGAAAATAGCTGGTCTTGACCCCATCTACCCTATGTAACATTATTAATACTGCCTTGAGAAGCTGTTTGCAAGAGGTACTTACTTCATTCTGTTGCTATGTATTTTCATTCGTGTCTCATCGCCGAAGATATTTCCTTCACGGAAGAACCAACGGAGTACGACATATGAATGAATGGGTCAATTCGCCAGTAATCGACCGGAAGAGCATTAGTTTTCAGTCAGAGCATGAGACATCCAGCAGGACAATGTGTGTAAAAACGTCGTAGTGCCGGAAGCAACCTTCGAAATGCTGCATGCTTTACTTTTTAACTTCTTTTCTTTGAGTTGCACACAGCCAGCGTATTGGAAGGCAAATATTTCTTGGGATACTGGGCAGTATGTGCAGTTTCGTCAACGTTATACAAACGACTTGCTGGTAACGCGAACAAACGTGAGGATTTGACACTGAGGTTTCGTGTTTACTCACTAGGGCTGCGT
This sequence comes from Schistocerca cancellata, assembly GCF_023864275.1. Classification (NCBI taxonomy): domain Eukaryota; kingdom Metazoa; phylum Arthropoda; class Insecta; order Orthoptera; family Acrididae; genus Schistocerca; species Schistocerca cancellata. The sequence goes on along the minus strand of NC_064627.1, from coordinate 141,379,144 downwards.
CGTCGGTGTGTTTGGAAACCCGCGCCTGTCTTTGCCGTCTCCTTGGCGCCCAAATCTCCGCGCATCACACCCAGGCAAACATCTAGGTCCACAGCACAGACAGAGGAACAGACGTTTACAACGCTTCTTTTACGTACACCGAAAATGAAGGACATCTTCGTTCTGCGGGAACAATATCCCCAACGGTAATAGACGTGATGTTTCCACAATCCCATCGATGGAAAAATAATATTAATAATGCAATGAGATATGTACTAAACAGCATGCAGTTACCACTCAGTGTTGAGAGGGATAAATACTGGGACCATGGTGATAGCTCATACAAATAGTAACCGAGTTTTGACACTATTCGCAAAGCACGTTGCTGTTCCTACTGGTAACGTAAGGGCCTAACGAAATGCAATGGACCTGAACGAGGCAAGAATAATAGTTGTTACTAATCTATGGGACCATTGGGGGAGGCTACAAAGAAAACAGGTTTCGCGTCTAGTAGATGAAGTGGTGCGAATAAATTCACGCCCACGAGGCGGAAAGGGCTTCTTTCAAAGCTACCAATCTTCCATTTCTACGATTGTAGTGTGTAAGTGCAAATGTTTAATTGAGGACCCGCTGCAGTCACTGTTTACGATTAAGATGTCAGATAGCGCACCACCTGGACTACATTTATCAAGTAAAAAACATATGCCTTAACCCCAGATCGAACCATCGACCTCCTGCATACTTACCCAAAACTCTATCCACTGCTCCAATTGTATAGCTCCCCGAGGGTGTGCAGTCAGAGATAGTTACCGTACATGTGGTTACAGTGTTGCCAGATTGCCACTCATTAACGCCCTTTTCTGTCGGATGTAACCGCTGGACGAAATTATGTGAGAGATATTTTTTTTTTTCACTGGCATTTGAGGTGTGGCGCTGCGAAGCCCGAGTGCGCGGAATTTGCTTCACCATATATATATATATATATATATATATATATATATATATATATGCCGCTGTTCCTCTTCTTTGGGAAATTTTGTTGCCACACAGTAAGCCCGTATTTATATCTGAGCTACTGTCATGATGTGAAGAATAATCGCTAGCTATAAGATCTGTTTTCTAACTTTTTTTGGCAATGTAAGGAAATGTAGCTTGCATAGTTTTGTTTCTATGCGATGCTCTTTTCTTTCTTTGGTTCAGTAGCAAGCTTTTATTTTGCCTTTCATTTTTCTTCCGTTCGTTCCTTATTGCGTGTCGACGTTAGAAGCAAAGATTCCAATACGTTGCCGGAATGTGTACCCTAAATCTTTATTTTAGACAGCAGGACTGGATGTACAGGTGAGAACCTCACGCAGTGTGTGCTGAATGTCATCTTTTGCGGAGGTTATCATTGAAGACTTGCTCCGTTTCGACATTTTCTGACAAATACGACAATGCTGAATATCGGCCAACTGGAACAATTTCTTCCACGTGAAAGTGATGCTTATATGCCGTAGTGGTAACGAGTAATTCGTCAGTTCTTCCTTCGAAACTCTTCAAGTAAAACACAAGAAAAGTTACATGTAAATAGTAAAAACAGACTGTCGTCATTTTATCGCCTCTGGAACGACCCGCTGGGACGAAATTTAGTGTAACATTAAGTTACAATTAGACAAATCTACCACCGGGTGATCAACTCCCGGTCGCAGGTTGGAATCCTGCCTCGGGCATGGATGTGTGTGATGTCCTTAGGTTAGTTAGGTTTAAGTAGTTCTAAGTTCTAGGGGACTGATGACCTCAGATGTTAAGTCCCATAGTGCTCAGAGCCATTTGAACCATCAACTCCCGAATCGTCAGCAGTCAGTTCAAGAAGTCGGTGCGGGTTTTTACACCAAGCGGGGCTTTACCTCCACCTATCCTATTCAATGAGAAAGTGCTATACTATACCGGGTGTTAGATCAAAACTGTCGAATATTTAGAGAGATGGTTATACCCACCGAAACAAGAAAACCAAGTCCAGTTAACACGCATTGGAAAAAGCATACTTTTTGAGATCTGAACACCTGTTCAAAGGAGCGGCCGAAAGACGCTTGCTTGCGTATATGAAAAAAGCCGTTGTAGTACTCGCTCGACGGGGTAAACAGAGTGTTTTCGTGTCTTTCCGCACCACAGGATTGCACGTAGTGTTAGTCTGAGCATTAGGTTCAAATGGTTCAAATGGCTCTGTGCTTTATGAGACTTGGCATCTGAGGTCATCAGTCCCCTAGACTTAGAACTAAAGTAAGGACAACGAACACATCCATGCCCGAGGCAGGCTTCGAACCTGCGACCGTAGCTGTTGCGCGGTTCCAGAATGAAGCGCCGAGAAGCGCTCGGTCACTGCAGCATTAGGTCGTTGCCAGTCAGTTGCATGGTTCGAGTTGTACTGAAGTTCCAGTCTTGTTAGTGTGTGTTATTGTAATTAAATCAGTCCGGAACGGCGCTGCTGCTACGGTCGCAGGTTCGAATCCTGCCTCGGGCATGGACGTGTGTGATGTCCTTAGGTTAGTTTGGTGTAAGTAGTTCTAAGTATAGGGGACTGATGACCGACCGCTACGGTCGCAGGTTCGAATCCTGCCTCTGGTATGGATGTGTGATGTCCTTAGGTTAGTTAGGTTTAAGTAGTTCTAAGTTCTAGGGGACTGATGACCTCAGAAGTTAAGTCCCATAGTGCTCAGATCCATTTGAACCAATTTTTGAGTTATGACCTCAGATGTTAAGTCCCATAGCGCTTAGAGCCATTTGAACTCGAATCATTTTTTCCCTTGCAGAGTGGCTTAGAAAGAACTGTGGCTCCCGAAGTCACCTGATTTAACACCACCTGACTTGTTCCTCTTGGGTGGCCTAGAAAGCAAGGTTTACGGGAACAAACCACACAACTTGGAAGATTTACGAGAGAACATCATCCGTGAAATCCAGGCAGTGACGCCAGAGGTTCGGGCAGCAACATTCGAGTATCTGCAGTGTCGTGTTCAGTTGTGTTTACAAGTCGAGGACGGTCCCTTTCAGCACCTTTTGTGATTCAAGTCAAGGGCGATCCCTTCCGGCACCTTTTGTGATTCACCTTTATTTCACCATGAGCAAGGTATGACATATTCTTTTCATTTCACTTCCTGATTTTTATGCAGAGCCTTGAAGTGTAATTAGAGCAAATGTTTGTGGGGCCTCTTTCAAGTAGACACCCTATGACAAGTATGATGGTGACCGCCACTGTCACCGATATGATATTCCTAATAATTTCAACCTTTATCCAATAACTTCACAAAAAAATTGCCCATCCCATTCCGCCCCACCGGTGGAGCAGAAAGGGAAATAAGCAACCGTTTCTTCGGAAAAATGTAAAACATACATACTATACGGTTTTAAGTTATTTTCATGCAAGGTCGTTAGGTTATACTACAAGATGATTTTTTATGCCTTTAAAAAGTGTTTTCTTGTCCTATTTTTAAAAAAAATTAAGCTATCAGCACCGGGTTCCCCTGTGAGAGTTGAAGCGACCGCTATTCAGACAAGTAGCTCAACGTAAAAGTATAATGCCAGTCCAGAACAGGACATAATTCTTTCTTGACTTATTGATCTGTTGTAGTGTTACTGCTCAGTTGACAATCAAGCCCTTGTGAAGGTATGATTATTCAAAGAACGTTAAGCGTAATTTTGCGTGTGTAAGCCGTCTTGTGGCGCTCTCCCGAAGATATCTTAGAAATGAAGTCTGTTAGTGGGGCTGTTGCAGTGGCGATATTCGTTGTCTAAGAGATTATCCGAACTGCCATCACTCTCTTGCTAAATGGATAGTGTAGGAAGCCCAGCGCTGTGATTATAGTGATGCCAATTCGATGAGCTGTGCTTCTGTTGATCATAGCACGTCTGTTGCGTCACTACACACACACACACACACACACACACACACACACACACACACATGCGCGCGTGCATATTATGTTACATTATTACATATATACTGTATATGGATACAGGATACTTGTCCGTAGCGGCAGTCATCGCCAATATTTGATGCGACAAGTTGGGCTCAAGATTCTCGTTAGTACTGTCAGCACATTGCCAGCTTCACATCATTCATTAACTTCTCACAGTGAGGACAGTGCCCGTATCTACATCTACATTTATACTCCGCAAGCCACCCAACGGTGTGTGGCGGAGAGCACTGTACGTGCCACTGTCATTACCGCCCTTTCCTGTTCCAGTCGCGTATGGTTCGCGGGAAGAACGACTGCCGGAAAGCCTCCGTGCGCGCTCGAATCTCTCTAATTTTACATTCGTGATCTCCTCGGGAGGTATAAGTAGGGGGAAGCAATATATTCGATACCTCATCCAGAAACGCACCCTCTCGAAACCTGGACAGCAAGCTACACCGCGATGCAGAGCGCCTTTCTTGCAGAGTCTGCCACTTGAGTTTGCTAAACATCTCCGTAATGCTATCACGCTTACCAAATAACCCTGTGACGAAACGCGCCGCTCTTCTTTGGATCTTCTCTATCTCCTCTGTCAACCCGATCTGGTACGGATCCCACACTGATGAGCAATACTCAAGTATAGGTCGAACGAGTGTTTTGTAAGCCACCTCCTTTGTTGATGGACTACATTTTCTAAGGAATCTCCCAATGAATCTCAACCTGCCACTCGCCTTACCAACAATTAATTTTATATGATCATTCCGCTTCAAATCGTTCCGCACGCATACTCCCAGATATTTTACAGAAGTAACTGCTACCAGTGTTTCTTCCGCTATCATATAATCATACAATAAAGGATCCTTCTTTCTATGTATTCACAATACATTACATTTGTCTATGTTAAGGGTCAGTTGCCACTCCCTGCACCAAGTGCCTATCCGCTGCAGATCTTCCTGCATTTCGCTGCAATTTTCTAATGCTGCAACTTCTCTGTATACTACAGCATCATCCGCGAAAAGCCGCATGGAACTTACACTGGATAGTCTTCCAAGAATACTGAGGGAGTTTATTTGGCACTTTGTTCGGTGTCGCATTTCTTCACATTGTGGTATGTACACCCAAAACAGACGCATCTCGAAGGAATTATTCGAATGGGACGTAAATCGATGGATGTAATGTACATATCCAAACAAACGAGATGAATACAATTTCAGAAAATTGGATACATATTCAAAAGAAACAGCTTCACAAATTGGGCAAGTCAATAACACGTTGGTCCATCTCTGGCCCTTATGCAAGCTGTTATTCGGCTAGGCATTGGAGAGAGATCCAGCGACCTTACTTGCCGAGGTAGAATTTGACAAGCACGAAGACAAGCGGCGTAAACTCTCGCCATGTGCGGGCGGGCATTATCTTGCTGAAATGTAAGCGCACGATGGATCGCCATGTAGGACAACGAACCATGGTGTAGTATACTGTCGACGTACCGCTATTCGCTAAGGGTGCCGCGGATGACAATCACATGGATCGTCTTATGAAAAGAAATGTGCCCAAAGAGCATCATGAGCGGTATGGCGGGCGGCATTCAGGTTCATATTCCACCGCTATCCAAAGCGTCTCCAGACATTTCTTCGCTGGTCATCGGGGCTCAGTTCGAAGTATTTTGAAAAATGTACTTTCTTTCAGAGAACTTAGGGCGTGCATTTCGGTAAGATTCACTTACCATGATGAGATGCCCAACACAATATACCGGGTGATCAAAAGGTCAGTATAAATTTGAAAACTGAATAAATCACGAAATAATGTAGATAGAGAGGTAAAAATTGACACACATGCTTGGAATGACGTGGGGTTTTATTAGAACCAAAAAAAAAAAAAAAAAAATACAAAAGTTCAAAAAATGTCCGACAGATGGCGCTTCATCTGGTCAGAATAGCAATAATTAGCATAACAAAGTAAGACAAAGCAAAGATGATGTTCTTTACAGGAAATGCTCAATATTGCCACCATCATTCCTCAACAATAGCTGCTGTCGAGGGATAATGTTGTGAACAGCACTGTAAAGCATGTCCGGAGTTATTGTGAGGCATTGGCGTCGGATGTTGTCTTTCAGCATCCCTAGAGATGTCGGTCGATCGCGACACACTTGCGACTTCAGGCAACCGCAAAGCCAATAATCGCACGGACCGAGGTCTGGGGACCTGGGAGGCCAAGCATGACGAAAGTGGCGGCTGAGCACACGATCATCACCAAACGACGCGCGCAAGAGATCTTTCACGTGTCTAGCAATATGGGGTGGAGCGCCATCCTGCATAAACATCGTACGTTCCAGCAGGTGTTTATCAGCCAGGCTGGGTAACATATCGGCGTACCTCTCACCCGTCACGGTAGCAGATTTGCTGTCCAGCGCCATCTGTCGGACATTTTGTGAACTTTGTTTTTTTTGTTCTAATAAAACCCCATGCGATTCCAAGCATGTGTGTCAATTTTTACCTCTCTATCTACATTATTCCGTGGTTTATTAGGTTTTCAAATTTATACTGACTTTTTGACACCCATTACATAAAATGAATGAGTGAGTAGAGTTCATCATTGTCAAAAATTATGTTTGTAGATGTTGCCCTGCTTTAGTTTCATTGAAATTAATCCTATTTTTTTTTTCTAAAATATTATTTTTAACATGCTACAGAATTTCTATCATGATCTCGTCTAGTGCATTCTTTACAGAAAATTTGTATTCTTCTTTTCTGTTTATCTTTAATTGCCTCTACATGGGAGTTGGGCTGGCTGTTGCAGCACTGTGCCTTTCAGCCAAATATCGTGGCAGCCATCTCTGCTACGGAGATGGGATCGTACTCTTACGCATTACAAGGAAGGAATTATTATCGTGCTGTTTGGCAACAGTGCCCAAGCAGCGCCATGAGTAATTCACGATAATGGAAGACAATAGTCAGGCGTCAGCTGTGTTCGGAATAGAAAGCGTCTCTGAAAAGATATGCAGCTTTTTAACTAATTTGCTTAATCACATCGCAGACAAAGTCATCGTCGCAGGTGTGGTAAAAGCGGTTTCAGTCAACAGGTTTATGGTCTTCAGAGGCACAAGATTATGGAGAAAAATCAAATTTCAATATTTTAAATATGGCTGAAACAGCAACTGTTGAAATTCTTCACGATAAATGATATCAGCTAAACAGTTGCAGGATAAAGATTTATTAAAATCCTTGACCACGGTTTCGGTATATCTAAATATACCTTCATCAGAAGTAAAATACACTAAAATCACATCCTACAGTGGAGATACATAAAACAATTGTGCCAAAGACGTCGTCAGTAGTTAAATTATGTTGTACAAATGGAGATGATGTTTTAACTTCTGACGACGCCTGTGGCACAATTGTTTTATGTATCTCCACTGCAGGATGTGATTTTAGTGTATTTTACTTCTGATGAAGGTATATTTAGATATACCGAAACCGTGGTCAAGGATTTTAATAAATCTTTATCCTGCAACTGTTTGGCTGTTATCATTTATCGTGAAGAATAATGAAATCATTCGAATGTGTTTTTTCCGTACTACAGATTATCAATCGGACCTAAGAAATATCTTACTGAGGCGAAAATTATAACGGCGAACATTAAAGTTTTAAAGTTATTGCACTTTTGCACTTTCGTGAAGAATTCAGCTACAGCAACTACAGAATAAATGGCGAAATTAAATAGTTGGTTAGTGCAGTGTCAGTAAACTTAGGCTTTGTTGAGTTATCATCATCACTAGTGCAGTAAGGAACCAGTTAACCTTATAAACTGTCTTTATTTCAGTTAATCCTTGCATTCTAACTTCGGACGCTAACTGTGTTAGATCCAAGAGAGAGGTATGTTGGATATAACTGCTTCTCGGAAGAACAAAAAAATGTAATTTTCAGTACTTCTCAAAGTTATTGACCGAATTGAAAAGTTTAAAATGCTGTTATAATGTGGGGGAAAGTCGGGAAAGAGTACGCACTTAGTATTTAACCGCTCATATCTAGTAGATGCGAAGGTTAAAACAAACTTTTCTTATAACACATTATTGCTGGTTTACTTAGGAACAACATACATCAGTTACAGCTGCCTGACTTTTAACAAAAAACTTAAATGCCAACATATGTAACTCACTGCTCGTTCGTGTTCTTAGCCACATGGTCTGGTAGGAGTACGCAAGATGTAGTCTAAGATTACGCACTAAAATAAGAAAATTCACAATGTTCTTCTTAGCCTGTGTATTCTTCATGCCACCATATGGAGTAATTATCACACTTAATCCAGTCTACCGTGATAGGCTCATTGTAGGTTTCACCATACCTTGGGCAATTCAAAACATTAGATCGCTCCTTGGATTTGGACCTGGTTGATCCTGAAGATGATGGCGCAACAAGTCCAGATTAGCCCTACATATTTTTGCATTGTTCATCACTGACATTTTGTCTCTTCTTGGTTTTCTCTGGTTTGGTTTGTTTTGCTAACAATGCATTTTTGTACGGACACCCAGGCAACATTTCGGATTATTTTGCCATTTTCTTCTATGTTGTGGGTCGATCACATTTTGGCAGTGGATAAATACTGGATAGGCCTACAACTGTTCGTAATCATCTCTCCGAACTTCATCTGTGTCACGTCCTTGGTTTTTTCCTGGTGGGTGCACGGACAAATTATCCGTCACTGAGGAGCAGCGTTTGTCCAAGGGCTGCTGTTGAACTCCTTTGCCTCCCGTCGAACTCCTCCTCCAGTTGTTGGAAATTCGGCCTCTCACTTATTTCTGATGCAGCCAAGTCTTCTGCTGTGAAGATATCCAGAGTGAACGGGAATACTCATGTAACTGTAAGGATTTCTCAGCTATTTGGACTGCGGGTACTCTAGAATATGCAGCTCGAAAGAAAGCACTCACATCTGTCTGCTTAATGGGTCTAAATGGATCAGTAATCGTGAGAAACGAAGAGGGAGGAGGGGGGACTAAGAGTACTCTTACCGATGAGCCACAGGATAAAAAAAAAACAAAAAAAAAAAAAAAACACCATGACTGGCAGCCTCTGCTTGGTTCCGCTGTTTGTCGTGCCGTGGTTTGTTCCTCACACAACGGTGATTCTTTTGGCAAATAATTATATTATCTAGTGGGCACCCAGTTAGTGCTTATTGCATACGATACACAACTTAAATATTACGTAACTGGGAATTAAAAAATATATTTACGAACAATAATCAACAAATCTGGCGGAGCCCTTCAAGATTACCTGTGATGGCGTCGCTAAAGAAGCAAGAACTATATGCATTAAATTCTTCACTTCTGTGGCCATATTGTCCGTAGTTGCTTTGCAATTCTTGAGGGTATTTTTGTTCCGTCGTTGCAACTACAAAAATGTGTGATTTTTTTCAACAGGCGCGTTTCGCTTTATTGAGGTAAAGCGTCATCATTGGTTACGATTTTCGTTTGATTTCTCGCTTACATCGGAAAATGCCATTTGCTAGTACATCGTTGTCTTTCTGCATTAGACACTGATAATTATGGCCTAATTTTTAGTTGTTCTCCAGCACTATGCATTTCTTATATTTTTCACAGCACACTTTTACACACAGTGGTGCGCTAGCAGACGACATTTCCCGATGTAAGCCAGAAATGAAGCGAAAGTTGCCACTCTGATGATGTTTTACCTCAACAAAGCAAAACCCGTCTGGAGAAAAGAAATCACGCATTTTTGTATTACCAACGACAGAACAAAAATACCCTCAAGAACTAAATGCAGTTTTTCATTGTTGGTCAATGTTGTCAATGTAGAGAAAATGCCACAGCGAACCCTTACAAGACACGTACTCTTACCCGACCTTACCCTACGCAAAAGAGCTATGATCACAAGTTAAAAGATGAACACAGCTAGCTGAAGAATCGCAACTAGAAACTGTGTACAACCTGCCCCGTACGGGGCCTCCCGGCCAATGACGCCAAACGCTCATTTCCATTTTCAGTCTTACTGCAGAGTAAGCCTCAGAGCACAAATTGCCCAGACTACACGCTTCGCAACTTCCAAGAAACTTTACGTATACTTTGAAACTGTTACGAAACTTTTTGTCGCTGATACCCAGCACAACATGAGGAAAGAAAAAAAAAGTTTATCCTTCACCATATTTTCGCTGCCCATGTAGCAAAAACAGCACCAGGCAGGACGTTTTAATTTATTATTAGGTTGGTGCAGAAGTTCATAGCATTTTTTCCACGAGTTCAATAAACACAATAGACACACACAACAGAGACTTTAGCCGTCAATGATATATTCTCCTTTACAATTTACAACAGTTTACCTACGCTGGGGTAACTTTCCGATTACGCGTCTGTAGAAATTACGTGGTTTTGAGGCGAAGAACTCGGCGAGCCATGTTCGCAGCGCTTTTTTTCCGGGAATGAAGTTCCTTGAAAGTTGTTCGATATTGAGCTGAATAGGTAAAAATATGAGGGCAGTCAAGCAGAATAGTCCGTAGTGCATCAATCGTCGCTGTTCCACCAGATGCATGACTTTTTTTGCAGATCTTTGTACGGGAAGTTGCTGCTTTTTTGGGCTCAACCATTCCTTTCTTTCCCTTATGTTAGGATAAAGACACCACTTTTCGTCACCCGTAACGATACAGGATGGAATAGTCGGTGTTGTTCACGTACCAATTGATACGAGCAAGCAGAGATGACGATATACCCAGCCGCTGATTTTTGTGATTTTGGCTTAGAACAAGCGGTACCCATACCCGCGATTTTTGAACCTTCCCCATTGCATGCAAATGTCGCGCGATGGTGGAATGATCACAGCAGATGACATTTGCCAGTTCTCGAGTACAATGATGTGGATCATGCGTTTAAACGATCTTCATCAAACTCCGAAGGTCTTCCTAAACGTGGAGAGCCAATGTCAAAATGATCCTCCAAAACGAGAAAACTATTTTCTTGCCGTGCTCTGTTCTCTGACATTATCCCCATTCACGGTACAAATGTTTCTGGCTGCCTTCTCTGCTGTTAACCCTCTACTGAACTCAAATAGAAGAATATGTTGGAAATGCTCTGATTTCTCCTCTTGCCCCTCCATTTCTAGCGTCCACAGCTACACTCACTATCTTTCAATGACAAAATGGCTAGATATAAACTCAAACAGGAACAGTGAACTACAAATAAAAAATGACGATCGATAAATAATCCCATAGCAACCGGAATACCAACATGCAAAACAAAAACGGTACTAACTTATGCACCAGCCTAATACATCTTCACTGCTGGCTTTATTCGTAACTCATTTTGCAAACAATATCCACATATACCACTGAATGTACCTGCAAAATTATATCACTTCACGAAACATAGTTCGGGAGGTGTGACGTTTTATACTTGGGAATTCAGTTCTGAAATAATCGATGATGGAGGTTTACAGGTCTCTTAGATTTCTGGGTATAGGAACATTTAAAGGCATTGGTGTATTCCACATACATAGACGATGTGGATATGCTACACGGCCAAGCATCAGACGAAACTGGACAGCAGCCACGTGAGTTCGCACGAATTGGTGATACTTTGAGAAGCAGGACTGAAGATTGTGTAAGAAGGAATGGTAGCCACATTGAGCTCCTTCTGCAGTGTCGACAGATGGCTGTCGTAGAACTATTGATTCAACAAGCATTTGTTTCCAGACACTTACTGTTGAATAAGAACATTACGTCCACTGCTCACCGCGAGATACGCCGCCTGACGGCGTTGCGGGCCCGTGTCGCGGTAAGGAGGGTATATGATTCGATTTATTGATACGATATAGCTAGGACATATACATGAATGACTACGGTGAAAGGAATGGAAAGGAAACTGGACGGCAAAGACATAGGAAAGAAATAATGACTTCCAGAAGCACCGTTTATTGCGTAGTGCAACGGCAAGAGTAAAGAATTTGTGGTGGACCAGGACTTCACTTCTGTATAACAGTTGCCTTAACCACTTCGGCCAGCGGACACACTTTCTGGCAGACTCATATTCCCAACTGCTCGCTCACCGCTCCGAAATGACCCCCACTCATTATACAGGCCAACGAAAAAATTTTTAAATACTTTTTTTTACTTTGATAGCTGATCTTTATAGATTTTTATGAGCTGAATCCAAATCTAGCCTTAGTTTTTTTGTATCACCCATAGTTTTCGAGCAATATGCTTTTTATTGCATAGTATAAAAATCCTATGCTATACGGTAAATGGGGAAATAATGAAACGCTTTGTTAAAACATAAGCATAGTTTGTATTTACGGTAAGCTACTTAAAAAAATATGTGCTAATAGAGGTTTCACTTGTCAGCTGTAATTGGTTTGTATTGTCTTTCTCTTTTTTCTTTGAAGTTTCTTGTGTAGCTTTTTCTACGATGAGTCGCTTGCTGAACTTCTCGGTGAAGTGACCAACAGCAGTCCCCCATCATGTTGGTGTTCCAGCGGCATTAGTAGCGTTTTTCCATCACTGTAATGTCCTGGTGAAAACGCTCTCCTTGCTCCTCACTAACATCTCCTATACTGTCCGGGAAGTAATCAAGGTGACTGTTCAAAAAGTGAAATTTAGGCTCATTAAACATCCTAAAGTTTTGAACTTCCTTAACATTGTAGCTATAGTAACACATTCTGGGTCTTTTTTCATGTCCTAAGATTTTTGTAACGACTTGCTTGAATGATACCCATGCTTCTTTCTCATTTAAGGTCATTGTGGATTCAAAGTTAACATCAAACATCAATTTTCTAATGTCAGGTCCGACAAAGACCCCTTCTTTTAGCTTAACTTCTGAAAGATGTGGAAACGTTTGGCAAAGATACGTAAAACATGGTCCATCTTTAGGCAAAGCCTTTACAAACTGTTTCATTAGGCCTAACTTCATATACCGCGGGACTGCTACGGTCGCAGGTTCGAATCCTGCCTCGGGCATGGGTGTGTGTGATGTCCTTAGGTTAGTTAGGTTTAAGTAGTTCTAAGTTCTAGGGGACTTATGACCTAAGATGTTGAGTCCCATAGTGCTCAGAGCCATTTGAACCATTTTGAGCCTAACTTTATATGTAGAGGTGGTAGGAGTACGTGTTTTGGATGACAAGGATTTTGCGTAGAATGTTCTCACCAGGTTTTAAAGACTCCCTCACCGGCCAGTTCTTTCTACACCAGTGTTGATTCCTAGCCCTACTGTCACATTCACACAAGAAACATGGAAATTTGGTAAAACCACCTTGCTGACCAAGGAGCATTCATGTTACTTTAAGATCGCCACATATCATCCAATCATGAGCAGAATACCCTATTTTATTTAGCATTATTTCTATGTTTTCATAGCTTTCTTTCATACGTACAGAATGTCCAACAGATGCGTACATGTTACCATTGTATAACAAAACAGCCTTTAAACTAGTTTTGGATGAATTAGTAAACAGCCTCCAGTCCTCCTTTTTCTATTTAATACCAACTCATTCATCAGACCGGGAATGTCTGAGCAGTACACTAAATCACTTTCTTGTTGAAAAAACTTGGAAAATTGCTGCTCTCTCTTTCTATACATGTATGTTCTGGTTCCAACTGCCAATAAGTTTTTTTCTTGTAATCTAGAGCCAAGCAATTCAGATTTTTCTTTCGTCAAACCCAGAATCCTAACCAAATTGTTAAGCTCGGTCTAAGTAAACAATTTGAAATCTAGACTTTCTTTACTACAATGGAATTCATCATCATTTGGTTCATCTAAACCACATTGTACATCAAAAAATACTTCTGTTGCAATAGAATTTAAATCATCTGGTGGTTCAGAAACCAGCAAATCTACACCATGATGGCGGACGGAAGGTTAGGGTAGCTTATTATCTTCTTGTTTTTCGTATTATGACCAGTTATATCAACATTGCAAAAGTAGCAATCATCGGAATGATTTCTTGGCTCCCTCTTTATCGTACATAGGAACAGCAAATCTAAAGGCTTTTTTCACCTTTTTGGAACATTTTCTCATATCAACACATACATAACATACCTTATGCGGCGCCCAAGATTTGTCTTTATCACCAAGTTTAGATCCAAAATCTGTAATGTTTCTTTGGTGGTTTTAGTCACAAATTCACCACATATATAACAAACTGTCAGCAGAGTTTTTACAACAATGATTAGACTTTGTACTAAGCACATGTACAGAAATGGGAAAGTGAGGTTAGGTTGACAGTAAACAAAACACCATCTGTTAACACAAAAATAGAATCGACCTTTTCTTGCCAGCAAATGTTTTTCAGCAGTGCTACTAGTGTCATCTACATTTATTAACCTCCTTTTTAAATTATTTTAACTATATAAAAGCTGTTAAATTCTTAAAAAAATCGCCTAATTTAATAAATTTAGCTGTAAAATGTGAAGAAATGGTGGGTGATACAGTATCATATTTGGATTTCCCACCCGAAAAAACGAAAGAATAAGGTATTTTCAGCAAAAAAGTTTCTCCATCGTTGGCGTGTGTTATCCCCTTAGTCTCAGGTTTCAGATGCCTGTAGGAGTTCGTTGTGGATCCACACTGAAACTTACTCATCAAACAGCTGTCGCGCCCATAGGATTATAGATACGAGCGGTATTCTGTCCAACATATTAGTTTTGGGCGGTGATGTCTCTTGCAACAATATCAGATACACTGTCTGCAGACAACAGCAACCTCCTCATGTCATGACCCAAATTTGCCGCCATATAGGTAATGTCTGCCTAAGCCACTGCAGTGTATACGAGGTGTGTGAGAAAAGTAATGACTGACAACACTGTGAGAGATCTGGCAAAGCTGTATTGTTCTACTTTAGAGTAGACCGGAGTCTTTACCTTTCCCAGATGCTCTGAGTTTCAGCTCCGTACAGCCCCACGTTATTTTTGAGAATGCCGCCAGTGAAGCTGTGTTTTTCTTGCGTGTTACGAAACCTGAACAGCGAAATTTAGATCAACGTTGCGCAATCAAGTTTGGTGATAAGCCTGGGGAATCCACGTGTCTGACCTTTAAAAAGCTGAGACAGGCTTATGGGCAACATTCCTTGGGTCACATGAATAAAATAGTATACTTTATGCTTGAAATTTCGGAGAACATTCCCAGATTCGCCTAAATAAAGCGAGTCGGAGAATATACTTCACCAGGGACTGTTCTCAGCGTGAGTAAAGGGGGTGAGGGAAGTTGCCCATAACAAAGAACATTTTCCGATTTCGTATGAATAAAACTAGGCGAGCGTATCACAAGTGGAGAACACTCTTAGTCTTCTGAAGTGAACTCTGTAGCATACCTCAAGCTGAGTAAGTTCTGCTGAGGTTAAGTTTTACCGAGTATTTTTAGTAAAAAAAGTCAGAATTTACGTTGCTTGGAAGGAAAAAAAAGCAAAAAGATATACGTAGCTCAAAGAAATACTATGAGAAAAACTTCAGAACTTTATGCGGGTTTAACAATAAAAGCATTATTTATCTGGCGAGCTATCATGAAAGAAGAGGAGGCAACCTTTAAAATGAAATTAAAATTAAAACATCTTTGTTGTTACTTAGCAGACGCAAGTTTTCAGACTGATATACGAGACGACGTAGATATACACCAAACAGATGTTCATCATCATGTTTATTACGTTAGAAATAAGCAGGCTTATCAGAAAAATTAAGTAGGTTATTACAAACTTAGCGATCTGTTCCTCGTCATGTTCGGGCAACCTCTTACTTGATGCGGCAGCGGACTCATATGCGACGTATTTGATCAAAATTATCTCGTGTTACAAAACTCAGACAGAGTTCCGGTTTGAAGTAGAAGTCGTATAGTATTAAGATTTCGTTCACGAAGTTTATTCACCTAAACTCAATAACAAAAACATTTTCTGTATGTCGAAAATTCGGTGACATCGCAAGGAAAGGCAGTTTCATAAACTGTCCGTAATCGCCTTAATAACACAGGCCAACGACAGAAAAACTTTTTTGCTGATAATACCTTATCCTTATGTTTTTTGGGTGGGTAAATTCAAATATGATACTTAAAAAACTGTATCACCCACCATTTCTTCACATTTTACAGTTAACTTTATTAAACTAAGCGATTTCTAAAGAATTTAACAGCTTTTATATAGTTAAAATAATTTAAAAACGAGGTTAATGAATATAGATGACGTTGGTAGCACTGCTGAAAAACATTTGCTGCCAAAAATACAAAAAGGAAGACTGGAGGCAGTTTATTGATTCATCCAAAACTAGTTTAAAGGCTGTTTTATTACACAATGGTAAAATGTATGCATCTGTACCTGCTGGACTTTATGTACATATGAAAGAAAGCTATGAAAACCTAGAAATAGTGCTAAACAAAATAGGCTATTCTGCTCATGGTTGGATGATATCTGGCGATCTAAAAGCAACATGCATGCTCCTTGGACAGCAATTTCCATGTTTCTTGTATGAATGGGACAGTAGGGCTAGGGATCAACACTGGTGCTGAAAGAACTGGCCTGTGAGGGAGTCTTTAAAACCTGACGTGAAGAACATTATACGCAAAAACCTTGTAATCCAAAAAACGTACTCCTACCACCTCTACATATAAAGTTAGGCCTAATGAAACAGTTTAAGACTCTGCCTAAAGATGGACCATGTTTAAGTATCTCTGCCAAAAGTTTCTACCCCTTTCGGAAGCTAAACTAAAAGAAGGCGTCTTTGTCGGACCTGACATTAGAAAATTGATATTTGATGTTAACTTTCAATCCACAATGACCTTAAATGAGAAAGGAGCATGGGTATCATTCAAGCAAGTCGTTACAAAGTTCTTAGGACATGAAAATATCCAGAATATGTTTCTATAAGAGCTACAATGTTAAAGAAGTTTAAAACTTTAGGATGTTTAATGAACCTGAAAGTTCACTTTTTGAACAGTCACCTTGATTACCTCCTGGACAATATGGGAGATGTCAGTGAGGAGCATGGAGAGCGTTTTCACTAGGACATTAAAGTGCTGGAAAAACGGTATCAAGGCCGCTGGAACACCAACATGATGGGGGACTACTGTTGGTCACTTCACCGAGAAGTTCAGCAAGCGACTCATCGAAAAAAAGCTACACAAGAAGCTTTAAAGAAAAATGGGAAAGAAAATACAAGCCAATAACAGCTGACAAGTGAAACCTCTATTAACACATATCATTGTTTTAAGTAGCTTACTGTAAATACAAATCATGCTTATGTTGTAACAAAGCGTTTCATTAATTTCCCCATTTACTGTATAGCAAAGGATTTTTATACTATTAATAAAAAGCATATTGCTCGAAGACTATGGGTGATACAAAACACAGAACAGAACACACTGACGCTAGTTCCATATTTGTACATTGAATAGTTTGCCCGTCTGAGGGAGCTGAGTGATGTGTAACATTACGCGAGTGTTCTGTACCGGACACGGCCGACGACACACTCCCATAAGGTTCTCAAGAAGGACAGGAGGTATTGAGAAGCAACTGCAGCGTCAAACAACATGCTTAGAATTTTTTATTTAGGCGAAACTGAGGATTTCTGCAGAGAATATTCTTTAGCTCCGAGAATCTTCTCCTGAGAATGATCTCTTTTTTGTTCACACAAGTTTTTTGCTGGCACGAATCGTTTTTGGAAGGCCCAGAACACGTCGAAGATGAACCTCGCTCAGGGAGATCTACATCTTCAAAAGCCGACGAAAACATCGAACGTGGGTGTACTCTTGTGAGATCAACCGACGTTTACCAGTAAGGGTGATCTGTTAAACATTAACGCTTTCACCGTACATAAAATTTTTACCGAAGATTTCTACATGCAAAAAGTTTGTGCCAAAATGGTGCCGAAAAACCTCACAACTAAGCAGAAGTGATAATCGAAGAAACGTGATCGTTGATCTTCTTGAGAGGTTTGCCAATGACCACGAATAGCTTAGTCGTCTGATCACAGGTGATGAATTCTCTGTTTTTAATTATGATCTTGAGACAAAGTGGTAAATTGACGAGAGGCACACAGAGAAATCTCCTCGACCGCATAAAGCTCGAATGAGAAAATCAAAAGCAAAACAATTCTGATTTGCTGTTTTGACGGTAGGGATATCGTGCTGCAGGAATTTGTTCCTCTAGGACGAACTGTCAAGCAAGTGTTTTACAAACACGCCCTTAAAAGGCTCAGACATGGCGTGAATCGAGTGACACTGGACACTGCAGAGACGTGGATGCTGCATCATGACCACGCCCCATATCACACGGCCACTTCCATCACGGAATTTTTGACCCCAAAAGGCATTTCTGCTGTTTCGCAGCCCCCCGATTCACCTGATCCGTGTCTTTGTGACTTTTTTCGTTTCCCGAAATTTGAAAAGCCTTAAAAGGAAGTCATTTTGGGACTCTGAAGAACATTAAAAAACAATGTGACCGACATGGTAAAGACGCTACCAACTGAGGACTTTCAGCGGTCGTACCAAAACTGGGAACAACGACTCCGCCGAGTATAGCTGCCGAAGGGAACTACTCTCAAGACAACAGTATTTATGTTTGCAAAATATAAAAATTTTCGTAGATAAAAAATCAGTCACATTACTTTTCTGACACACCTCGTATATAAAAATGAAATTTTCGCCCATACAAAAAAGTGTGAAATTTGCGCCAAGTGTCCCAGGAAACTACCTGCTCACTGTCATGGCCTACTTGCACCTTGAGAATTTTTGTCCACCAGACACGCTCCCTTATTGCCCGCGGTGATTTGATGGCTCGCATCGGCGCTGCCATGCAGATGACCAGCAAAATGGAACTTACTGTTGTTGGAACAAGAAAGCCATCAATGGTCGACATAATTTTGTACGATGTGCTCTCTTACAAAAGTGTATCGCACTGGTTCTAGTTGTCTTAACGTTTAAATCCAGCTTTTCTTCCTTTTTTGATGCATACTCTGTCGTTTTAGAGAGCACCTTATTTGATTTACTTATCTTACGACCTTGATATGCATATATTTTTCACTTGACGATAATGACAATTATGTGCAGTACAACAATTATAAACAATTCTATTCATGTTTTGAAGCCACACATTGATAAAGCACGCAGGTACTGTAGGAGGATATGCTGTGTACAGCTTATGTCGCCATACAGAATGAGGCACTTAAGACCACCTGAATAACTCAGTCACTGGTAGTAGTAGAAGAATTTTTTTCAAAGAAAAGCTGCGAAGCTTGAAAGGGGACATAATGTAGTGTCACATGTCGAAGGATAGAGGAGATATGCTACCCAGTTTCAATCTAAATGGATTGGCATGTTATGTTATGAACCTTTCAATAATTCGAGGGCTATTCGGAACGCAAGTTTCGATCGGTCGCGAGAAGGAAACTACAGTGAAAATCAAAAATGTTTTATGTGCAACCGTTGGCAACACCTTCCAGTCACTTCTCTACATAGTCACAGTTCCGACTTTGTCATTTGTCGTGGCGTTGTGCCAGCTTTCCAATACCTTCGTCATTGGAGGCAGCCTCCTGTGCTTTCCGCCAGTTCTCTTCTAACATTCTGCGTGGTGTCTGTTTGTTCTATATCGTGTCTCCCTACCACTTTCGCGCAACGATGCTCTGAGCGTGTTTTTTAGGGAATTGACTAGTTTTAACCTGGGAACTGTTGCTGGTAAGGAGACGCCAGACCACACATGACATGTAGAATTCAGAAGAGTTCAGTGAGACTAGCGATGATATAACCAAATACTTAATGATTTCGGCGTCAGCTCCACTGCACTCCCTGTAAACGAATCTTAATACTAACTACATTTAGTGGAAGGGATTCAAGGCTTTCCTATTTTTAGTTAGCTGGATAAATAACGTCGAAAAAGCAGTTAAGTTTACCATTGGAAATTTTATTCTACTCACAAAACATCGTTTATAAATTGCACTATTGATAAAAGGAAATGTTTTAATACAGGATGGTAAGAACCAACTGCGTTCAACAAAAATGTGAACCAATATTCCCTGAATGGGTTTCCAAGTTCTACAATGGATCGAAGGATGACCTATGCCATATCACATCTATAATCTAGGTTTAAATTAAGTTTCACAAAAGAGAAAACTATCAAAATTGTCTACAGTGACCCTCAATCATCTTTAATTACTTATCTAACTTACCGTAAATTACAGTGGCTGATGTGGCTTCTCTATAATTATATAACAGAAAAATCATCGCGTTTCAGATTTTTACTTCAAGTGGCAAATGTGAACACCATGAGCTTTAATTGACGATCGACACTACTATTACGACTGCTACGGTCGCAGGTTCGATTCCTGCCTTGGGCATGGATGTGTGTGATGTCTTTAGGTTCGTTAGGTTTAAGTAGTTCTAAGTTCTAGGGGACTGATGACCTAAGCTGTTAAGTCCCATAGTGCTCAGAGCCATTTGAACCATTTTTGACACTAGTATTACGCAAAAAGGGGGTGTCACAGATGAGACTTCTGCAGTTCTGAGTGAAGCTTTATGCGCTGTTATGCGGCATCACATGCATTCATTACCTTGTCGGTGTTCGTCAAGGGGCGGAGGCCAGCACAGCTCCGCTCACCTCGCCGTCTCGCAAGCAACTCTCTCCTAACTTCTCCTTACTACAATTTACCGAAGTTGGTTTAAAAAAAACTATCTAGCTGTGTTTTCATCTGACCAATCAGGGTCTCAATGTTAACCTTAAGCTCCGCCTACAAAAATTCTGTCTATCCAATGAGAAACGTTATACTTTTCGTGGTGGGGCAATGTTTTTAAAGTTTGCAACGTAACAGAGACGCCAAAAAGTCTCACGCTAAAACTTGCAGCTGGTGTGGTCCTTTTAATGTTATTTTAAGATCTATACCGTTCTTCTGGACGGCTCTATCTTTAACATGGGCTGGAGGGTGGTCCTGACATAACAGAGACGCGAAAAAGTCTCACGCTAAAACATGCAGCTGGGGTGGCCCCTTTTGTATTATCGTAAGATCTATACTGTTCTTCTCGAGTGCTCTAGGTTTTAACATAGGCTGGGGGGGGGGGGTCCTGACGTAACAGAGACGCGAAAAAGTCTCACGCTAAGGCTCTAGCTTTTAACATGGGCTGGGGGGTGGTCCTAACGGTTATCTGGCGACGTGGGTGTCCGTCCCTTATCGTAGGGCCTTCTAACTTAACACAGTTCTGCTCTCGGCTTCTGTTCTCGTTTCTCCCCTCGGAACTGCGTCTGTCTCACGGTGGGAAGGTATGACATGCATTTAGGCATTCTTGTGTTAGTCTGTGGTATTCCATTTGCTCACTCGTTACTCGTATTACTTTGGTTAATTTAATGTCACGATTTATTCGGAGCTATGTGACATACTACTGGATTTGCTTATGATGTCAGGGTTTTCATGGAAGGTGTTGGATTTGCCTGACACCTTACACTCTACACTGATCTGCAGCTTGTTATCCGTGCCAAAACGTTGTGTACATAGCCAGCGCTATATGTGAGCAGAGATGAAACTCAGGGGGATCCAGTCATGGGCTGTATTATGGGTGATTAAACACTTCCCACCAAAAACGCTGTAGCAGTATATTCATTGTCCCTACAGAGTGCAGCCGAGAATTGTAGCGAAGAAGGAACGGTATGACAGGTATGTTATGTGGGCTGAATGACATTAGGTGAAATCTCTCATCAAGCCCTCATACTTGCGGGAGGCACTATTTTCTCGGCTCGCGGTCCCCTCAGAACTGAAAAGAGCGACGTGACGCGATCGACGGGCACACTAGAGACACTGCTTTACACATATGGGCAAAGCTTCACTGGATTTTCACAGTGGTTTCCATTTCGTGGCCGATCGGAGCTTACTTTCCGAATAGGACTGTACGTTTAAAGACGCGTACAACGCTTTAGGTTCTTGCGCTGTGACACCGTATACGCAAGTACGTTAGTCGGATTGTCTTGATGTGTCTGTCAACGTTACTGTATAGTGGAACTGATCCCTGTTACGATCGCACCAGTTCCGGGTGCCGAACCGCACAATAACCCTGAAGGAGTGGTTCGGTGTGGGGCGGCGGAGGGGTGAAGTGGACTGCGGTAGTCGTCGTGGGGCTGTGGAGCATTCCAGCTGCAGCGGGAGCGGAGCCTCTCCGTCGTTTCTAGGCTCCCGGTTAACCTACAATACAATACAACCTAGGGTTATGTACATTATACTTGAACCATATGCTGAGCCGTGGGTATGGGATATATTTTATTTTATTTGTAGTATGCTTTGCCAAGTAAAAGAGAAGAGATTTTTAAATTCACTATTTGTAATTAGGTTTTTGTATTTTCCAGTGTAGTTGCTGAAGATCCGGTAGTAACAAAAAAAATTGTGATTGCATCTAACAGAAGGAAAAATAAACTGTGATAACTCCCGATTGTTAAAATTTTGATATTACAATACTTGCTCGAGCGTCTCCAGTCTCCTTCATCAGTGCACCACGTGAACGCCCTCGGCCCCTCTAGCTGCCGACAGGGGGATTAGGTGGCCTCTGCTCTGGTTTTTCTTGGCACGAGCTTCGCTGGGCTGGGCTTATTTTGCAGGACACCACTACATCATCTGCCGGCGCAGTAGCGAGAGCGAGAGGTAAGACAGACACAAGAGGACGCTAAAGTTCACTACCGCCCATATCTGGTTATAATAAAAAAAATAGTTTAGTGCTGATTGTGCGGTTGTGTGTGGTCATATAAACTCTGGCTATATTTTCATATGAACAGCTTGCCCAAACGTAAATTTTTAATGTGCCATAATCTGAGGAGCTTTTAGACTATGTAATTTCTCATACGCATTCAATTGCTTTGAAAAGTTCGGAACTGTAAACCAGTAGTAGCGAGCGTAATATTTTTCTTTTTTTTTTCTTTGTGTCATCAGTCTTCTGTTGACTTGTTTGATGCAGCCCTCCACGAATTCCTCTCCTGTGACAACGTCTTCGTTCTCAATTATTTGCCAGATGTTTTCCAATCTCTGTCTTCCTCTACAGTTTTTGCCCCCTACAGTTCCCTCTAGTACCATCGAAGTCAGTCCCTGGTGTCTTAACACGTGTCCTATCATCCCGTCCCTTCTCTGTATCAGTGTTTTCCACATATTCCTTCCCCCTCCGATTCTGCGCATAACTTCCTCCTCATTGCTTACCTTATCAGTCAACCTAATTTTCAAAATTCGTCTGTAGCATCACATCTGAAATGCTTCGATTCTCTTCTGTGTCGGTTTTACCACAATCCATGTTTCACTACCATACAATTCTGTGCTCGAAACATATTCTCAGAAATTTTTTCATCAAACTGAGGCCTGTGTTTGATGTTAGTAGACTTCTCTTGGCCAGGAATTCCCCTTTTTGCCACTGCTAGTCCGCTTTTGATGTCCTCCTTCCTCCGTCCGTCACTGGTTATTTTGCTACCTAGGTGGGACACTCCCTTAACTTCACCTACTTCGTGAGCATCATTCCTGATATTAAGTTTCACGGTGTTCTCATTACTTTCGTCTTTGTTCGATTTACTGTCAATCCATATTCTGTATTCATTAGACTGTTCATTTCACTCAGCAGATCATGCACTTCTTCTTCACTTTCACTCAGGATGGCAATGCCATCAGCTAATCGTATCATTGATATCTTTTCACCTTGAATTTTAATTTCACTCCTGAACCTTTCGTTTTTATTTCCATCACTGCTTCTTCAATGTGCAGACTGAACAATAGGAGCGAAAATCTACTTCCCTGTCTTACACCCTTTTTAATCCGAGCACTTTGGTTCTTGGTCGTCCAGTCTTATTATTCCCTCTTGGCTCTTGAACATATTGTATATTACCCATCTCTCCCTACAGCTTAGCCCTCTTTTGTCAGAATTTCGAACATCTTGCACCATTTCACATTGTCGAATGCTTTCTCCAGGTCGACAAATCCTATGCATGTTTCTTACTTTTTCTTTAGTCTACTTTCCATTACCAACCGCAACGTCACAATTGCCTCTCTAGTGCCTTTATCTTTCCTAAATCCAAACTGATCGTCATCTAACGCAGCCTAAGTTTTCTTTTCCATTCTTCTTACTACCTAAGACATCGAAATAAAATATCTCTGGTGGAGAGAACATCCATTTACAGTGGAAAATTAGCAATTGGTGCACGCAATGTACACCTCACGAGGGGCTTGCTGGGAGCAAATGAAAGTCGTCATTGTGTTTTTTTTCGTTTCCACCTCGGTGACACACTGTGTATTGTGGTATTTCATTACGCCTATTGAGTAAACAGTTTCCTATAACCCGAAGAAGTAAGTATATTTTATAGTTTGCTGAAATATTTCTTACATTGATGAAAAGCAAACACGCAAACGTGTCTGTAATAGCTTGCTTGTGGGGACCATTTATAAGAAAGACCCAAGGTCACAAGCTTTGCGTTTCGGGAGATAAGTCTGTACTGAGGTGCAAGTAACCGTAAATGAGTTCTGACTTGCTCGCGGATGGCGCAAGGCAGCCGACGTGACGCCGCTATGCGGAATCCGATGACGTAGCCAGCGGCCACCGGGAAGGGAAAGTAAGTCCACTGCTCCGGTCCACTCACTCCGTCAGCCGTGATAGTCTAGTGGTTAGGACATTGCGTTGTGGCCGCAAGAACCCAGGATCGAATCCTGGTCACGGCAAAAGGACAAAATTTTTTCTAGTAAGATTTGAAGAATATATCTATTTCCTGAGAGATTACGAAGGCCTCCTAAGACTTTTTTAACGGATCGGTAACTTTAAATAAAAACATGTTTTCACTGAGGCTGTAACTTTACGTACTGCCCAAAGGAAACATACATTGTGACAATTATTGAACTACACGAAATAAAATCGTCGTAACTTCTGAACGGTTTGCATTAGGACGTTCAAACTGCACGGTTGGTCGCGAGGCATGACGGGAATTAGTATTCGCTGTATGGTTTGCTTTTGCGACGAAGCCCACTTTCTTTTGAATGGGTTACTCAATAAGCAAAATTACCGCATTTGGGGAACTGAGAATCCGCATTTCGCGATCGAGAAGTCTCTTCACCCTCAATGGGTCACTGTGTGGTGTACAATGTCCGGTCACGGAATAATCGGTGCGAAATACCTTGACGGCACGATGACTACCGAACGTTGCGTGAAGGTTTTGGAAGATGATTTCATCCTCATTATCCAAAGTGACCCTGATTTCGACAAGATGTGCTTCATGCAAGACGGAACTCGACCCTATCGAAGCAGGAGACTGATGCCCTGGAGGAGCACTTTGGGGACCCCAATCTGGCTCTGGGGTACCCAGGGGCCGCTGGCATGGGCCTCGATTGGCCAACATATTCTCCGGCTCTGAACACATGCGACTCCTTTTTGTGGGGCTATATTAAAGGCAAGGTGTACAGCAATAACCGCAAGACCATTGCTGAGCTGAAAACAGCCATTCAGGAGGTCATTGACAGCACCGATGTTCCAACACGTCAACGGATCATGCAGAATTTCGCTACTTGTCTGCGCTACATCATAGGCAATGATGGCAGACATATCGACCATGTCTTAAACTAAATCCGAATATCTATAGTGACGTTTACATGTTGAATAAAGTGTGTGCACGCTGTAGTTTGTAACTAATTTACGGTTTTCTTTCATACAGTTCAATAATAGTCACCCTGTATGTAGAATCCATAACAGTTTCACTTTACACACAGTGACAGAATTTTATGAATGATTGTCCGTTGAACCGTGATTAATTTTCAAAGAATATTCTTAAGAATTTATTTTATTTACTAGCGACTCATCAAGAACATTATCACATTTAATCACACTATGTAAGCGTGGAAGTAGTTGCCAGGGAGTAACTGATGAAATCATAACCAAATTCTTTTTAACAAATGGGAATTTTATTCACTTTAATAGTGCCTAAAAACATTTTTTAAAAGAAACAGATTTAAAATTATAATCAGAAAGCACCCTGTAAATACCAGAGTTACAACTTATTCAGAGGCAGAAAGAAACAAGTTTTAACTGTATGAGATTTCGAGCAGAGAACCTTGCCGCTCCCTTTTGACACGGCCGTAGTTACGACCGCTCACAACAGCCCCTGATGCAAATCTGCAACACACCAGATATCTTTAAACTAAGAGTTTTAACAATTTACACAAGCACACAAACTATGCACCCCCCGTAGGAGGGATGGAAATGGTACAAAACACTAACAATTAAAATATCAACCTTGCCACAGAAGGTGCAACTTGATTTTTTCTAAGAAAAGTCTTACGGTGAAAGGGTGGCAACTTTATATACTAAAATGATCATTTAAATAAAAGCCCATCAAATACAATCTTATATAAAATTCTACAAGGCTGGCCAAACAATAGTTAAGATGCTCTACAGTACACAGATACCACCTCTCGAGATCATGGGCAATAATATCAAAGTTTCCAAAGATCAAAACATATTTCAGGTATTAGGCCGTTACACTCCAAGCAATAAATTCGTTAACACACTAAATCCGACAAACATGACAGAGGCAGCTACTAACGTACAGTAGCTTGATAGGGAGATTACCGAACAACCCGAACCGCCGGTTGCTCTAACCCGCCCCTACTCCACAAGGGAAAAACGGACCACCCAATTTATAAACAACCACCTTCCCGCGCGTGGGCAGACGTAAAAGAATGGTGGGACGAACCCAAGGCAAAACGGCTGGTGACCTCACCAAGAAAACAAGTAGAATTTAACAAGAGTAAATCAAACAAGATATCACAAATCACTTAATTTCTAATAAACTGCGATTTCTCGAGAAGACCTGGCGCAGCACCCCCAAATCGCTCTCCCGAACCGTCCGCTGCCAGCCGCTTCAACGGGCGCAGGAAGGCGCGCCGATCTCCCGTCTCACGACGTCGCAGCTCTCACCGGCCAGATTGATGTCGTGGGTTGACTCCTGTTGCTATCGTGTCGACCGCGAAGTGACTACCCCTCGCTATACGCCGCGGCCCACTGGACTCACGTGGCGACCTAACATGCGCCGACGCTCAAGGCGGACAAGTCATCTTGTGTCTCAGTGCGCGACCGACCAACCGATCGATCCAACCGCCAATGACCATTGCCTGAGCAACTCGAGCAGACTGGCGGCCTAACGCGTAGACTCAGATGCAGGAACTCAGCCAAGACCGGGAGAACACTCGCTGAGTTCTCTTACTGGCGGAGTGGAAAGACTCATTTTGCCGGCCTTAAAGGTTGATCCGAACGACAGGCAGACACTAACTGCCTAACAAATGCGGACGAGAGACAGACTAGCAAGCTGGGGACGAGAGACTGACCCAGACTGACCAACTGGCGAGCTCATAGCGCCCCTTAAATGCACGTGAACAGGCAACCTTTCCCATTAACCACCAGAGGGAGACACCAAAGCTGCGATTGCCACAGCGGCGCCACCGCCAGTAACGGAGGGCGACTGCTTCACACTACGCGCTGCGGCGCGCTCTTCAAAACAGAAATTTTTACCACGGATCATCCGCCACCTACATGTAATTTCGTTTTGTATATTTACCCATAGGTATTACAAAGCGGAAGGTCCTTCTTCAGGTTTGGAAGATACAACTGTGGATCTTTATTATGACATGGTAAAACACTTGAACCGAATGTTATAAAAATCTAAATTGCTATTTAGCACATCTGATATCGAGAGTTTCCTATATACCACCATACTAGTTACGCAGTAATAATTTAATCGTTGGTATAATAAATAATTTAGATGTATTAAAACCAAAGTTTACATCTTCATTTACGTTCGAAAGAGCAGGAAGAACTATCAATTATTTAAAGTTGTTAAAATTGTGCCTTAGGCTGCCTCGTGTTTTTCCTCAAACTTCGAGCCGATGAAATTCCGAGCATATTTGGCTTATCCTCACTTGCTGCCTTCGTCTGGTCTGCATCAGTGGTAAATACCGGTAATTTTGTATAGAACAAAGGGGTGGACCACCATACCGTCTGTCGTATCACATGGCGTCCACCTTCGTCTGTTTCATACAGATATGAAGACAAAGTGTTGGCAAGCGGAGGAAATCAAATATTCCTCGGTACATTAAGCCGTGTCGTACAGAATATTAACTTTCAACATTTGCGCCGCTAGGTTATTCGTGATCCACAGCCGTCAACGCTGCCATAAACGCCGACCAGTCGCAGCCAAACCAGGTAAGAACACACGCTGGGTCTTCAGTTCTCCTCATTCCTCATCCTCACAGAGGCTCTTCGAACGTTTTCTTTATTCTTCAGCCCTTGATATTAATCTCAGAGTGCATTAAAATGTATCCCATTCTCTACTCGAATGAAAGCCACAATTACGCAATATCGAATATATTACAACATATGATTACATCGTACCTTTCAGACTCAAGAGCATAACAGAAGTCATTCATTCCATACCAGTCTTGATTACACAGGGTGATTCAAAAGTAATTGCACACGCTTCGTGGTTGTAATGTATGGATTAAAAGAAAATTAAAATATTAATGTTCACGAGCTATGATGCTTAATGTCATTTGTGATATGCATTACGTCATGGGCCAGCACAAGCTTTCGGCGTGTCGTGTTTGCCTGCATGTCGAGTAATATTGCAGATTTCAGTCGGGAGGCAAGAGAGACTCTCAGTGTGGCTTATCCCGATAAGCGGATTGGTCAGACTGGACCAGTTGCTTGGCTCGCCAGCTTTCCACATCTTAATCCGTGGACGTTTTTTACGTTTGCAGCCATCCCAAGGAGCTCGTGTGCGGTGTTGCAATTGAGGGTGTAGCACAATTAGAACAGCGAACTGAAAATAGCTGTGCAGCTGTGCAGAATGAGATGACCAGAGCCTGAAACATTCCGAGAGTGGTAACAAGTCCAGCACGTAACTGCTTGCGTCTACGTGGATACCATTTTGAAAATATCCTGGAGTGCATGTACAGTATGTAGCTGAGTTGAATTTCGTGTCCCTTTGGGTCCTTGCTTTCTGAGAGGAATTAATTTTGTGTTGTTTGTGTTGCTCTTGTGAAACCTGCTCTACTGCATAATTCTGAAACAAAGCCATTCCAGGCAAATCTTTACTTAACGTTTTACTCTTATTTTGATGCATACACTACACCCATCAAGTGTGTACAGTTACTTTTGAATCACCCTCTATATTTATCACAATTCCAACAAAAGCAAAGAGTTAATACAAAGATCAAATTATACATTCCTCGAGGACTCTATTTGTAAAACAAAGATTATCATGACAGCGTACACTGCGTTAAGGAATCACAATATACCATGGAGGTAAGAATAGAGGGAGACGCCGTGACGTCACAGCTGTGAAGCTATGTGAAGCCGAGGGAAGCCATCTCAATCCGACCAAAACATTGCTGCTGTAAGCTTGTGTGCATAGGCTTGTCGCTCGCTTTTGGAAGGATTTTGCGCTATTATGGTGACTTGTGTGGTGTTCGGATGTACGAATCGTTCTGATTGTGATGCGAAATCGCAGGGAATAACATTTCATGTGTAAGTTGTCTCGTTAAGTGTGATTTTACAACTTCATTGTGAATGAACGTGTGCTACATCGGTACTTGTACTATAGCGTGTTTTTCTCCTGTATGATTTTAGATTTCCTAAAAATGAAAGTCGGAAAGCTCTGTGGGAGAATGCCGTGAGGAGGAAGAATTGGCGTGCGTCTAAATGGAGCACTATATGTTATCAGCATTTCCGAGAAGAGGACATAGACCGAACTTCCCTTTCAACAGTAAGGCTCCGAGAAAATGCTGTACCATCAGTTTTCCCTACACACCCAAAACATTTGCAAAAGGTATGTTAATTCAAAGAATTAAATTCTTAGTTTTCAAGTTCACGTTTCAGTATAATACGTACGTATCGTCGATAATCGAAGTGTTGAGTAACTCACTTTGTCTTCATCATGTACCAAATTAAAAGCTAACACTACATTAACTGGCGTAAAGTATAGGCCTAAACAGGACACTGTGTAGATTTGCCATTCTATGTACCGTATTTCAGTAAATATTGGTGGTAATGAACAATGTTTCCCAGTAGTGTAACGTAACTGAAATGTCCCAGTACGTATTACAAACAAGATGTATTTATGGGGTTTTGGAGGGAGGGTATAGCTAACTTAGTTTTCAGTTTCTATTATTTAGTCTGTGATACACGTTTATTACTGAATTAACAAAATTGTATCGTTTACGTTGAAGGCTAGCTATTCGTAATATTACATTAAAAACTATTTTTAATCAGAAGAAACACGGAATTTCGCCTTTACGAGATTTTATTTTAAACAAAAACTTTGAAACAACCAATCTGATGACGTTACATGCGTATATGGTGCAATTAGCGACTGTAATACACGCAGCGCTATAGCACACTGGCAATGTTTTGGTCAGAGTGTCATGGCAGCGAGCCACGCCCCCATGGCTTCAAAACGTAGTACGGCTGGGATACGTAGCGCCATCTC
This sequence comes from Schistocerca cancellata, assembly GCF_023864275.1. NCBI lineage: Eukaryota > Metazoa > Arthropoda > Insecta > Orthoptera > Acrididae > Schistocerca > Schistocerca cancellata. The sequence goes on along the minus strand of NC_064627.1, from coordinate 141,348,792 downwards.
CCCTTATTCTTGCCTCCATGCAATATACATAGCATTTCCATTATCGGATAGGATGCATTACATTTCTCTGTAATTATCATCGGTTTTAAACAGTACAACTGTCTTATCTTCTTAATATGTCTCCGGAACCCACGATTCTGATGCTCCCTTATTTTCTGCTGACCAAGCAATCCAGTCACGGTCATATGCTGGAACGCAAGTAAGAAATGTTATCGATTGCCAAATGCCAGCAGGTTAACAGATGACGATAGCTGCCAGCTTACCGAGCACATGTGGAATCACAACATCAGTCATTCAAAGCAAACACCAGCGCAACAACCTGGCGCCCAGTGACAGGAGCCGGTTTTCTTCTGTAATCCAGAGTGAATGCCTACAAGGGAACCTCCCCATCGCACCCCCCCCCCCCCCCTCAGACTTAGTTATAAGTTGGCACAGTGGATAGGCCTTGAAAAACTGAGCTCAGATCAATCGAGAAAACAGGAAGAAGTTGTGTGGAACTATGAAAAAATAAGCAAAACATACAAACTGAGTAGTCCATGCGCAACATAGGTAACAACAAGGAAATCGCAAGCTCAGGAGTGCCGTGGTCCCGTGGTTAGCACGAGCAGCTGCGCAATGAGAGGTCCTTAGTTCAAGCCTTCCCTCCGGTGAAAAGTTTTACCTTGTATTTTCAGATTGTGTGACAAACGCTTATGTTTTCATCACTTTTTTGGGAGTGATTATCGCATCCACAAGAAAACCTAAATCGGGCAAGGTAGAAGAATCTTTTTACCCATTCGCCAAGTGTACAAGTTGGGTGGTTCGACAACATATTCCTGTCATGTGACGCACATACCGTCACCAGTGTCGTATAGAATATATCAGACGTGTTTTCCTGTGGAGGAATCGGTTGACCTATGACCTTGCGATCAAATGTTTTCGGTTCCCATTGGAGAGGCACGTCCTTTCGTCTACTAATCGCACGGTTTTGCGGTGCGGTCGCAAAACACAGACACTAAACTTATTACAGTGAACAGAGACGTCAATGAACGAACGGACAGATCATAACTTTGCGAAAATGAAGAAAGTAAACTTTTCACCCGAGGGAAGACTTGAACCAAGGACCTTTCATTCCGCAGCTGCTCACGGTAACCACGGCGCTCCTGAGCTTACACTCGCCTTGATGTTGCCTATCTTGCATATGGACTACTCAGTTTGTATATTTTGCTTATTTTTTTATAGTTCCACACAACTTCTTCCTATTTTCTCGATTGATCTGTGTTTAGTTTTTCAAACCTATCCACTGTGCCAACTTATGACTAAATCTGAGGGGGGTGCGATGGGGAGGTTCCCTTGTTAGAAGATCCCCAGTAGCTGTGCCACGTTTTCGTAGCTTGAGTACCTTAAGCCGTGTTTCCACAGGCGTGAATTTATTACACATGCCTCCTCCCAGAAGGTATGTCGACACGATGCCTCTTTCGTCGTGCGCAATCGCAGACGCACGGGAATAAAAGGGAATGTGCACATGGGCGTTCTCGGGTCCACACGTTGCCTCATTGTGGAACGAGTCTGCTATCAATCCCTTTATTTGCTTGAGTTCTTGTGTTGCCTTTATTGTGATAAAAAGGCGACAAAGAAGAAAATGCAAAAGCGATTGTATGCACAGCGGTATATAAACAACAGAGATACAAGAAATACAAAGTGATGACAACGTTTTGTCTGTAAATTTCAGTTGGACATCACAACGAGATTTTAGATTTTCTGTTTGGGAAACTGCAGTGAAGGAATTAAGTGCAGTGATAAGGCTGGCAATAAAATATTGTTAGCTAGTAACTGGCGAATTATACACTTGTTTGAATTATTTACTCCTCATATCAAAATAAAGCATTTCAGTTCTATCAAATCTGTAACTTACAATGTGGTATGATTGTAATTTATTATTTCATTGTTTTATACCTCTTTTCACTGTAGGAAATCCCAAAGCTCGTAATTATTAGCATATTTTGTTCCTGTATAAAATTGCAATTTGTATCTTTTAGCATCTACAAGTACTGTTCTCGTGTGTAATTATGACTCGTTCGATATCCGTGCAATTCTCTTGCGCACTTGATCAATGGAACACGAATAAATAAATAACAATGAAACTGATTATTCCTGAAACCTGGAAATACTTAAGGGAGGTTGTTAGCGGTTACGTGAAGGATAATTTACTTTAATTGCATCATTTATATTTAACCATGAAATATGATGCGTAGATTAAAGTCGTCGGACTCGACCTCGGAATTTCATAGATGCCAGAATTCACTAGAACGGAAGCTGTGTTTTTTGCATCATCAGTGTGCTTCATTTCTATTTTTAGTACTTAGTTGAGGAGCTACACATGCCCCATCGCTACTTTTGTTCAGATGTCAGGCTCTCAGCTATTGTGCTTTTAAGCGTGGCATGAATATTCTTCCGCAGTTTTCGTAAACAGTTTTCATAAATTTTCAGCTTATTCTTCTTAGTTTTCCTACTTCGAAACTTACTGTATCTTATTCTTTACATAAAGATGAATACGTGACGCTCGGGGCAACACATCTCTAATTTTTGGTTAAATGATCTTCAGAAGCGACATTCCACACGACTTTTTTCTTTGTCCTTCATCATCTATAAACTTCTGCGTGCTTCCCTCAGTGTCAACAGAGATTACTGCACGTAAACCGCTTCACAGCATAGCCGCAACACACAGCACAGTCTAACTGTCGTCTACTACAAAAGAGTATTCAAAAAATTTTGCACAGTCGTCTCTCATTTTTTTTATTTTTGCCGGAGGAGAATGAAATTTTTTGTGAACATACGTGGAACATTTAGCTATAAGTTGTTATATAAAAGTACTTACAGGCTGAGCCATAATGGACCGTGAAGTAGATGTCAGATTGCGACAACGGTTGGTGATGGAGTTCATCTTCAAGACCGGCGATGACTTTGCAACATCGATTCACAGGAAGTTGCTCCCTGTTTACAGGGAGGACACAGTGGATCGCAGTAGTGGTTCAAATGGCTCTGAGCACTATGGGACTCAACTGCTGTGGTCATCAGTCCCCTAGAACTTAGAACTACTTAAACCTAACTAACCTAAGGACATCACACACACCCATGCCCGAGGCAGGATTCGAACCTGCGACCGTAGCAGCAGCGCGGCTCCGGACTGGAGCGCCTAGAACCGCACGGCCACCGCGGCCGGCGATCGCAGTAGTATCCAGCGTTGGTTGCAAAGGTTTAAAGAAGGTGATTTCTCTCTACTGGATAATCCACTATGCGGTAGACCATCGACGGCAGTGAGCGATGTGAATAAGCAGATCATTGACTTTTTGGAATCTGGCCCCACAATTAATCGGGACTGTTACTGTTTGTCACTGGACAAGCTGCGACAAGCCGTCAAGACCCACAGACCACAGCTGTAGGGTCAGCTCATCAGACTACACCATGACAATGCCAAACCCCATAAAGCCCTTATGACGCAAGAGAAAATCAGTAAAATGGATTGGAAAATTGTTTCTCATCCTCCCTACAGTCCGGAGTTAGCTCCGTCTGATTTTTACCTCTTTGGTCGTCTGAAGGCCCAACTGCGCGGTAAAACATTTGATAGTGAGAAAGACCTTATTTCCTGTGTCAAGCCATGGTGTAAAAGTCATTCCCCAGAATTTTACCCAAGTGCATTTACATCATGGTTGGCTCTGAGCACTATGGGACTTAACAGCTGAGGTCAAAAGTCCCCTAGAACTTAGAACTAATTAAACCTAACTAACCTAAGGACATCACACACATCCACGCCCGAGGCAGGATTCAAACCTGCGACCGTAGCGGTCGCGCGGTTCCAGACTGAGGCGCCTAGAACCGCTCGGCCACCACGGCCGGCATTTACATTATGGAAAGAACGTTGGGCCAGACGTGTCACAGCTGATCGAGGCTACATTTACTAGGCTCCTTGTATAGCTAAATGTTCCAAGTATATTCACAAAAAAATTCATTCTCCTCCTGCAAAAAAATAAAAAAAATTGTATCGACTGTGCAAAACATTTTGAACGCGCTTTGTAAATAGTGTAAAGATTCCGACTGTAGGCAGGTAGCAATGCACTTTATGCGCAGCCTCCATTTCGGGGCTTGAAAGCCAAGTGTAGCTATTAAGGAAAGGAACACCTTGAGGCACTTACTGAGGACAGAGTGCTGCATCCAAGGATGTCTAGCGCTGGTGTTCAGACAATGAGTTGGGTCGAAAAGGCCGAAATAGTGGGCTACCTGGACCTACTTGTCAGGCACCTCTTGCCACAGCAGGGGAAGGGGCGAAAGAGGAATCTCACCTGCCCAACGCGTTATGACAGTGTCGTAAACGCCCTTTGTGAAAAGGGATGGCGGCCATAAAAATTCGCGAGTTTCCGTGGTTCAGACGTTATCGAGGGAGTCATCAGCTGGTGTCATCCCTTGACCTGCGAGTTTTTTGGGAACACTCTGGCTTTCAAAACAATTTTAGAGGGAGTGCAACATATGGCGACTCTGAAATGACCTACGTTGTGACACAAAAACATTTCTCTCGGTTTAGCCAGGGTGCTTGGACAGACCCTAGCTAACGTTCAGGCCGTCCAGATAGTGATCTCCATGATAAATGTGTTGTTCACTTTAGAGCTATACAGAAACTCAAAATAACAGGCTGCCTAAAGTGGCCATAGGGAAAAAACAAGTCGAGAACACAATGTTTCCTCCTCTCTGCACAGGAATTTGCAAGTCAGGAACTAGCCGCTTCTCCTGAAGAGAGACTTGATTAGGATCAAAAATGGTTCAAGTGGCTCTGAGCACTATGGGACAATATCTGAGGTCATCAGCCCCCTAGAACTTAGAACTACTTAAACCTAACTAACCTAAGGACATCACGCACATCCATGCCTGAGGCAGGATTCTAACCTGCGACTGTAGCGGTCGCGCGGTTCCAGACTGAAGCGCCTAGAACCGCTCGGCCACATCGGCCGGCTTTGATTAGGTTTGGCTGTGAGTAGAGTAGACGAGTTAGAGGGGAGACGTGGACTCTTGTTGGGGCTGTTGTGCGACTGCTTTTGTGGAGTTTACTGCGGTTTGATGGAAAGTGAGGAGAGGAGAAATTTGATCCTCCAATACTGTGTGAAGCGACATTCTGATTCAGATTGCGGGCTGGAGTGGGTCTTCTGATTCAGACTTCAGTCTGGGAAGGATTCTGCTCTTGGCTGTTATGAGTGGGTTGCACTGTGGGACACTTGTCCTGGATGTGACTTCTTTAGGGGATCCTATGGTGAGGACTCAGCTGCACCAACAGTTTGGACCTCAGACGTCCCAGACAACTAGCTGAGCTGAGGGCAGTCTTATTTGTGACACGTCTGCCACTTTGAAGTTTGATCTCCTTGTGCACACTGCCGATAACTGAGTCAAATTGGTATATGGTATGACCAGCGAATGGCAGTGTCATATTCTGGGATCTGCCAAGATTTCAGAGCTCCGTTAGAGAGAAATTGCGATCCGTCTAACAGATTGCCAGCCGCGACTTTGCGTATTTCGTGACCACAATAGGCGACACTTGGCTGCTCTGCGGACGCTGGAACCACGACTGTCACTGAGACAGTGCCTGCCACACATCAGAAAACCGGTACTGTATTGCTGCTCTGGCTTGTTACGGCAAACAGGACCACAATCTCACCACTTGTTCTCAGTTTCACCATTATAGTATAGCTTTTGTGTAGAGTAAATCCATCGAAGTCTATTCAGTCTTAGGTATTTTCAGATTATGTTATCCATATTTTGAAAAAAAAATGTGTGAAATCTTATGGGACTTAACTGCTAAGGTCATCAGTCCCTAAGCTTACACACTACTTAACCTAAATTATCCTAAGGACAAACACACATCTATGCCCGAGGGAGGACTCGAACCTCCGTCGGGATCAGTTCGCACATTCCGTGACTGCAGCGCCTGAGACTGCTCGGCTAATCCCGCGCGGCCCATGTTTTGAGCCAGAGTAAATAGTTCAGTCAGACAAATCTTATTCTTTGCCAACCAGCCGGCACCCTGGGCAGTGTTAACGGTTTGTTGCATATTTGTGCTACCATCACTTCTCGTTTTATTTTTGTCAACAAGCTTAACATGTATTTTTGTCAAATTTTAATCAATACAATTGTGCCATAACTTCTATAAAAAGTCAGTCCCATGTTGATACATTAATTACCCATCAACAACTGACTGAAGTAATGACAGGGGCACCATTTGGTCAATACTACTTCAGAATTCAAGTTCATTTAGATTCTGTTAACTGTGATAACTTCTGATGAAGGCCATCAACAACAACACAGTTAAGTGGCAAAATCAATTTAGCAGACACCTGAGGCAGGTAGTCAAGTGGTAAGTTTACTAGCAAAAGTGACTGCTGTCAGGGCGGTGACTCATAGTCGCCTGTCACCTTCGAAATTTATACCCTAAGTCCAGTGTAATCTCGCAGTTGTACTGTTGGAATTTGATGCACATGCGCAAAGTTGAACGCAAAAAAGGCATCGTGTGGACGCACCTTTACATCAAGTTTAGCGTTTCCATACGCAAAAAGTTGGAAATGCTACTTGCAACTATCAAGATCGCGGCAAGTGAAATTATTCGTTCTGGAGCTGCGCAGCTTTTAGCCGAAGACCTCATAGTGACGTTGATGAAGAGAAAATGGACCCACAAATGCTGGGCTGGGTTTGTAAAATTGTTTCTCAAAGGAATCGTTTACAAACATCCAATAAGCTAATACGGCAGTTATCTGCCAATGACGACGCTGTATTCGAAAATCATTTTCGAATGAGTATAATCTTTTTGAGCTACATTTTTGGCTCTGTACAAAAGTCTAAAACACGTATGCGGTATGTTGTGATAACTCGCGTTAAGTTACAAGTAACATTGAAATATCTAGCAACTGGAGCCAATGCAATACAAGTATTGCATTCCAAACAGCACAACTTCTAAATTTTTATGTTACCTACAGTACACTGAAGGTACATTGGAAAGTAAGGTTTCTGTCTCCACAGTTCACATTTGTTTTTATTTTTGGAGTTAGCCAAGGTTCTGGAAGATCACAGGTGTTATACGTTTGTTTTAGCGATACGGTTCTTAATTTTGTAACCAAAATGGTTCAAATGGCTCTGAGCACTATGGGACTTAACATCTGAGGTCATCAGTCCCCTAGAACTTAGAACTACTTAAACCTAACTAATCTAAGGACATCACACACATCCATGCCCGAGGCAGGATTCGAACCTGCGACCGTAGCAGTCGCGCGGTTCCAGACTGAAGCGCCTAGAACCGCTCGGCCACACCGGTCGGCTTTGTAACCAAACTTTACACTACTAAGCAGAACAGTCAGTTAATGACAGCGCCAGTTCGAACACTGTTCTATTTACATAGAATTTCTGTGAGTGTCAAGAGCAGTATCAAATCTCTAAAGACACAAATAAATTTCCGTTTCACAATAATATTTACACTCAATGACTAAGCAAAATAATATGACTATTATACTAAAATAATAAATACCTTTAGAGTATTGACTGTTCTACAGTAATACGAATCTCAGCAAGTTCAAATTCTCAGTTACAATACTTTTTAATCCATTTCGTCACTTCAAATGACGGCATGTTACATTATTGCAGATAAGCAATTACAATGACTTGATGAGTGCGAGAGTGATATTCCTCTCACACTCTTTAAGAACATTTTGAAAAATTTTGAAGGCGTTTACTTACTTAGTTGTAGATTAAGCCCATTGTTTTGGTATGACACTAACATTTCACGTACATAAACAAACGATTCTAGATAGGTGCTGTCTAAGAATCAGAGCGGAATGAAAGCAGACCGACCTACCTACAGCTGCCGAAGCCCGTAGACGATATGGGGGAAGCAACATCGTTCACGGAAGTATAATGCCTTTCAACTTTCGTAACTTTCGCGTATGTTGACAAGGCAGTGTGCAAATGTGCCCGATTGAAATGTGCAGGGGCACCATCGTGCATATACCATAAATTGATTCTTGTAGCGATTGGGACATCAGGAAGCAGAACACCCAGCTCATGTTCCAAAAACTGTTGATACACTCTACTAGTCAGGCGCTGTGGAATAACATGCGGTCCGATTATCTGATTGTCCACTATACCACACAAAATGTTCACTGCAAAACGATGTTGATATCCTCTTAGTGTAGTTGCATGAGGAATCTAGTACGCTCACACGTGCATGTTACGAACGTTCAGAGTAGAGATGGGCAAAACTGTTCTTTTCAGAGATTGGATCAGAACTGTTCACTCCCTGAAATGAATTAGCTCTTTTTCATGACTCACCACTCATTTACAATAGAAAATAAATGGAAGGCGCATTGCCCTTTAAACTTGGTTTATTCCAGTACTATACCTGTATTTTGATCTTATTTGATCCTATTTTGAAGTAACACAGATAATGAGTAAGAATTTTGTATTGTTTATTGAAATTTCCACGATATGACAAAGTTTTTGATTATTGATTTATTTTGCACTATCGTGGTTTTTTGGGTGATCGGAAAATGTTGTAACTTGAGATTTACATTAACAATATATTTGGCTATAATGTATTAAAATTTCATTAACCTCATACAAATACATCGCAAGCCATATATTTTTAAAGTGAACGTTTCCTTTCGAAGACGCCTAAAATCGCAAAATCCGTACCAGAATAAGAAAAAATATATAAATTTGACTGTAAAACGAAAGTGCTGCATATAGCCTTACGCAGAATAAAACAGGGAAAATATTGGTGTATCACATTTTGCGATACGTTTATCGGTTCGCTCGTAATTAAAGCGTAAATTCGAGTGTCCATAATAAAAATCCTATAGTAAGAGGAGTCATCAGGAACCTAATCTAATCAGTTTAAACAAATAAAAATAAAATAAAAACAATTGATGTATACATAACATAATAATGTAATATACATAGCGGTATTACTACGAAGAACAATATCCAGTGGGGACGAACTCCGATGCAGAGGCGCTGAGTCGAGCAGGTCGAGCCGCGAGCTGTATTACTGCGTGAGCTGAGACCGCAGAGACCAGAGTGACACCTGAGTCGCTTTGCTCCACGCTCTGGCTAGAGTCAAGACGGTGGGGTGAGCGTTGAGCGGGCGAGTTCCGAGGGTGGGGGGGAGCGGTGAACTCCCCCGCTCCGAGACAAATCGTCCGTTCCCTTGCGAGCAGGTTTTTGCAAGTAGTTCCTATGTTATCTGCTAGGTGGCTCTCTGTCCTGTTGCTCGCATCAACCGCCCAGAGGGCAGGACGTGCGACTGAAACGATCGCCGACAGAGTGCGATGCGAAGTTAAGCTGCGCCAGACACTGCACAGTGCACACGGCAGATGACGCACAGAGACGGCACGGCATATGTGAAACACAAAATCCAATGGGGCACTGCACAATGCAGGCAGCCAAGGTAGAAGCAGGGCAGAGGCCGGCGCTGGCTGTGTTGTATGGCGTGCACTGTGCTCTGACCAGCAGAGGCGCTGCTGATATGCTCCGTCTCTCTCTCTCTCTCTCTCTCTCTCTCTCTCTCTCTCTCTCTCTGCCGTGGGAAACGTTTGGAGCTACCGTTCTTTTTTTCTGAGTCACTGATTGTTCACTCCTTTGAAAGATTGAACTCTATGAATTAGTTCAAGAGCGGATCCCCCATCTCTAGTTCAGAGGCTCTCATCCCTAAACGGTAACCGACAATCGAAAATGGAACATTATTGTGGGGCTAGAGTAACCACTGACAGAAATTATAACGTCTAGGGTACTCTACACGTGTCAGCTCCTGTACCTTCTGCAGCTGGGGTGGAATTGCTATCTCCGTAGCAGGTGCCATACAGTTGATTGAGGAACCCCTTACACTGTAACCTCCTCACAAAATTCCTTCACATTTAGTGTAACCTTAAAACACAAAAATTCCTAAACTACTCAACAGTAAAAATTATAATTATGTCGTTCACATTCAGTGTAACGTCCCAACAAAAAAATAAATCCAGTAACCTGGTAATAATACAATGTAACTAACCTCTCAATAAAATTGTCGCTCACTTATAACTTTTCAATAAATGACTGTGAATTTAACCTGGTAAATTTTGAACGTCAGCAGTGCTGCGTCATGGCCCTGAAAGATCATTCTGAATAAAAAAGACAAATTCTTACCTCAATGAAGTCGCCGGATAACGCATATACACTCCTGGAAATGGAAAAAAGAACACATTGACACCGGTGTGTCAGATCCACCATACTTGCTCCGGACACTGCGAGAGGGCTGCACAAGCAATGATCACACCCACGGCAAAGCGGACACACCAGGAACCGCGGTGTTGGCCGTCGAATGGCGCTAGCTGCGCAGCATTTGTGCACCGCCGCCGTCAGTGTCAGCCAGTTTGCCGTGGCATACGGAGCTCCATCGCAGTCTTTAACACTGGTAGCATGCCGCGACAGCGTGGACGTGAACCGTATGTGCAGTTGACGGACTTTGAGCGAGGGCGTATAGTGGGCATGCGGGAGGCCGGGTGGACGTACCGCCGAATTGCTCAACACGTGGGGCGTGAGGTCTCCACAGTACATCGATGTTGTCGCCAGTGGTCGGCGGATGGTGCACGTGCCCGTCGACCTGGGACCGGACCGCAGCGACGCACGGATGCACGCCAAGACCGTAGGATCCTACGCAGTGCCATAGGGGACCGCACCGCCACTTCCCAGCAAATTAGGGACACTGTTGCTCCTGGGGTATCGGCGAGGACCATTCGCAACCGTCTCCATGAAGCTGGGCTACGGTCCCGCACACCGTTAGGCCGTCTTCCGCTCACGCCCCAACATCGTGCAGCCTGCCTCCAGTGGTGTCGCGACAGGCGTGAATGGAGGGACGAATGGAGACGTGTCGTCTTCAGCGATGAGAGTCGCTTCTGCCTTGGTGCCAATGATGGTCGTATGCGTGTTTGGCGCCGTGCAGGTGAGCGCCACAATCAGGACTGCATACGACCGAGGCACACAGGGCCAACACCCGGCATCATGGTGTGGGGAGCGATCTCCTACACTGGCCGTACACCACTGGTGATCGTCGAGGGGACACTGAATAGTGCACGGTACATCCAAACCGTCATCGAACCCATCGTTCTACCATTCCTAGACCGGCAAGGGAACTTGCTGTTCCAACAGGACAATGCACGTCCGCATGTATCCCGTGCCACCCAACGTGCTCTAGAAGGTGTAAGTCAACTACCCTGGCCAGCAAGATCTCCGGATCTGGCCCCCATTGAGCATGTTTGGGACTGGATGAAGCGTCGTCTCACGCGGTCTGCACGTCCAGCACGAACGCTGGTCCAACTGAGGCGCCAGGTGGAAATGGCATGGCAAGCCGTTCCACAGGACTACATCCAGCATCTCTACGATCGTCTCCATGGGAGAATAGCAGCCTGCATTGCTGCGAAAGGTGGATATACACTGTACTAGTGCCGACATTGTGCATGCTCTGTTGCCTGTGTCATGTGTCTGTGGTTCTGTCAGTGTGATCATGTGATGTATCTGACCCCAGGAATGTGTGAATAAAGTTTCCCCTTCCTGGGACAATGAATTCACGGTGTTCTTATTTCAATTTCCAGGAGTGTATATCTGCTCTTACAATAAATTTTTCTGGCACAGCCCTGTGCAATGCTGGCCGATAGATTGTCATTTATGAAAAGAAACTACTGATTTTTCTTTTGCAATAATCGGGATGATCATGGATTGGAGATATTAGTAAATTCTTTAAACTAAAATGAATGGTTGTTAAAAGTTACTTTTTATGAGAAAGATTATTATTAGGACATTTTTAAAACATTTACATGGGACTTGAGATAACAATACTACATATGCGCGAGGCTGCTTTTACCTTATACAATAATGCTCAGGCTCCGGCATCGCTGCACCACGACCGGCCCAGCCAACACGATACACCAGACCAGACTGCTCGCTAGCAACAACTTACTCCTACAGCTACACAGTTCCTACTGCAGTCAACACTGCTCTCTGGTCTGAGATTCTCTAATATCTTACATATCGCAGGCAGCGCGTGAGCAATACATCGAAATTACATCTGCTCGGACGTCTTACAACACAGCAAGTACTTATTGGTCGGGTCTTCATCTACCATTTCCAGGATGTTCTCATCATCCATGATGTAATGTCTACCACAAATGACATTATGCATCATAACACGGAAATAAAGCAATTTCCGAAAAAACTTTAACGTTTTAGTTTAATTTTGATGCGTACATTATACCCACCAAGCGAGTACAGTTATTTTTGAATCACTCTGTGTAACACTCTGTGCGAACATACTGCCAGAAGCCAAAAACATACAAATTTTATGCAGAAAAAAGTGGTGCAATTCTCCCGGACTTGCCCTAAGTAAAGAGATGTTATCCCTACGCAAGGAGATGTGATAGTGAGGAGTTCTCCAAATGGGAGCCTTCTGTTTTGAATCGTCTGACCAGCTATCAGCCGTGCAGAAGCAGCAATTACGTCGGAGGGCGAGTTTCTATAAACACTACTACACGAGTTCGGCTATTTTCCATTCTCGAACTTCGCAGAACCACGTGCTAACCTCGCAAATTTATCAAAAATCATTACAGTCGACGAGAGGTTTTGTTATGGATATGACCCAGGAAAGCCTACAGCCAGTGGAAGACCGCCCGAAGAAAGCAAAACGGCTGGGAACCAATGTGTATACTTAGTTCCCGAGGCATCAGCACTACTTAACAGCAGAACTTGCAGCAGGCGGTGTTTAGCGTTTGTGCATTGACCTTGGCTGAGTTTTTACGTAAGCGCTACCTCGTTTTACACTTAATGGCTCTACGTTTTTTTTTGTCTCTGAAAGAGGTAGGTTCACGAATAGGTATGTTTAGGCATTGAGGCCGTTGCGCGATATTGTGATGGTGTTGGCTGCTGTTCGCGAACATCTGGAAGTTGCATTGGCAACTTGACCCTTCGGAAAGACAAGGTCCAGCTGACAAAATCGAAGAAAATGAGGTATTGGTGTGACAATGTTCTACCTGACTTCTACTGCAAATACAAAATACTCATGCTGCAGTCTATGGAGGAATAGCCGAGTCAGAAGAACGACAGAATTCCGACTTATACCACTTCTTTGATTCTTTGGGATGGCAAAGTTCTAACTTAATTTTTTCGTTACTGAATTATTTTTCTTGTAAGAAATGATAAATAAAATTGAATATTTGTACATTCTAAGACAAAAAAAAACAACGATGCCCCACGAAGGAATTATCCGAATGTGACGTACAGTTGTGCTCAAAAGTATCAGAACGACCTGAATTGCATTTCGCCTGATTCGCATACGGCCCTCATAATGCAGCTGTCTAGCAGGTCCTCTAATCGCTTCTCGGTACAGTCGTTTGACTATTGAAAATAGATAAAAAAAACCACTAGAAGACACTGTTCTGTATCGCAATAACTCAAGATGTGAAGTAATAGCACGATACTACAAATATCAGGGAACACCTTATCTAGGCGCTTCAGTCTGGAACAGCGTGACCGCTACGGTCGCAGGTTCGAATCCTGCCTCGGGCATGGATGTGTGTGATGTCCTTAGGATAGTTAGGTTTAAGTAGTTCTAAGTTCTAGGGGACTGATGACCACAGATGTTAAGTCCCATAGTGCTCAGATCCATTTGAACCATTTCGAACCTTATCACAGATAAGACTGTCCTTAAAGATTGTAAGCTCACATTTATTACAATAAATGACATACCTGAAATGTTACCAATCACATTATTACGTCAGATAGGTAATGCACATAGTAAGTTCGCCGTATTCATGATTTCATCTTCAAAGTAACATACCGTACTTATTATTTAACACAAAATGACATTAAAAATTTAAGTTTTTCACGAGCTGCTAGTTGAAAATAAGTATGAACTTCAAATGACACGAAGAACCGTCTCGTTCTTCACATGGATTCAAACCCAGGTCATGCCGACCAAGCAAAGATTTCGTGAATGACCGAAACTAACAGTCATTCCTGACTAGGCATACAGAGAGTGATATACCTCGATTTTAGACACTATCAGCTAGGAAACATCAACTTTAAATTACATAACGTACACATTTTTAACGGACGCGAATTCCTACCCAGCATCTATTGTCCCTGTTTACGAACTACGAGAGTTGTTAAATATTGCTTCTTCACAAGTAACTTACTTGAAATGTCGTGAGGTAAAGCTTTGTGTTGGACAGGGATTCGAACCCAGAACCTAATCGGATTGTTATCGAAGCACAATCAACTGTGACATATCGGATTTTCTCGGCAGTAGCAAGATGTTTTAACTGAAATGACGAGACGAAACATTACGTTTTTCCTTCCCAGGACTCCAACCTGGCACCTATCGCTGTTACATTCTAGAGAAAACGAACGTTAAATATGGGTTTGTTACACCAGAAGCGACATGTGAGCATGTTTGAACTAGAAATAATATGAAGAAGTGTTCAGTGCTAACTGGTAATCGAACCCCACACATATCGTTGCTGACTACACACAAATAAAACGTCAGCTACGGAATTTTTCTCCACCAGCAGCTCGGAATAACAACCTTGAACTTACAGTGATCTCGCAAATAGTTCTGTGTCCCACTCGGAGTAAAAAACGTCAGAGAACGTTAATGTTGACAAAGAATGAAGATACATTAAAAATCAAAATTATTATCCACCAGCAGATAGGTGTTCTCATGCTAGAGCTTAATAATACATGATGAAAACGTTAGTGCCGGGCCACGATTCGAACCCATTCACGCGCAATACGTGGAGATGTTGAGGAATCTGCAGTTTTGACAAACAACAAATTGTAGTCGAGGTGTATTGTCGAATGGATCAAATTCCGCGTTAAGGCCGGTCTGAGTTGCATTCCCAGTTCAGAACCAATTTGATCGACACACAGAAGCTCAAATAAAAGATGGAATAAGTGTCCTGTGACCCTACATAGCGGTTCTTTCGTCACTAGAAATAAATAACTAGTATAAGAAAGGTTACTGATGACTGACTTAAATTGTGGTTCAACCTAATGTTTACTTGGTAGAGAAGGAATACCATGTTTAATGTGAATTTCAGACCACAATGCCATAGAATAGAATCTGTCTCTCTCTATCAAAAATCATTGGCAAAAGTGAGAACTGAACCCAGACCATGAGTACATGAATCTATCAGCAACCCAACAGACCACCAAATCCTCTTTGCAGTGCACATTTTTCTATTGTAACGCGGTTTGCGCCACACTGGTTGAGAATTCTGACACACAGACTCCCTGTAGTGCTTTGCAGCATGTTCAGTACATTCATTTACTTGGTTGACCGAATCACCATGAACTAGCTGCCTCGGCTACGCAGTGCATACATTTGACTCTATTTTGTAATCACCGAAATAAAATCACGGAACTGCCACCTACACAGAACTGCCAACATTGTAGGACGCAGAATTTTAAATAGGAAGTGTTCCTTTCCAGTTGAGCTACCCTATTGGGCTATCTGTTGAATACGTCGTGCAGTGCAAAAGAAAAGCTGTAACTGTCTGTCTCTCATAAGTCTGCATCAGGCCATATGCATTATCTCACAACACTGTGGCATTCGGAAGTTCTAGAGGAATTGTTGTTGACGTCTGGAGCTGCTGTAGCTACAGTTCAGCTAGTAGTGTAATGGTAAGTGTAGCGCACTGTAGACGAAACGTTGCGAGTTCAAATACATTCACTGCTACATTTTTTAAAACGCAATTCTGCTGTCTGCTGAAGTTATCAATCTATTGGAACTTTGAACATAATTCCCTTCACTTCTCAACCCAAAATAGTTGCATGTGGAAAAAAAGCCAACTACAGCGACATTTTGTTCCTTTCAGGGTTAATAGATGGCCAGGCAGCAGATGCATCTCGAAACTTTTGTATTATGTATGGGGAGAGCGCATCGTGCCAAAATACGTCAGAAAAGTATTTTCTACATTAACTGTCATGTGGTTGTGGCATTTTATTCTTCTTCAAACCTTGTTTGACAGCTTTAATAACTCATAACAAGTTTTCTACATGCATGTAATAAGTAAACAGCATGTGCATTATCAGACTGTTATAGATAACATCAGAGAATTTGCATATATCGTTGATGATTAATTTCTCTCTCATGTTTACTATTGTTTAAACAACACTAAAAGAGACCCTACGAAAATTGTCCACTGTACTATAAGAAATGAAATAAAACTACCCGTGATAACCTTATGACGAAAGTCTGTTTTAATAAAACTGAGTATCTGTACACAAGCGTGTCTCTATCGAACCGAATTAGGAAAATAATACTCACTTAGATTTCGATTGGGTCTGTGTTTAATTGATAGGCTGTGTCATAATCAAGAGGTATGCAAATGTAGCATTTCATAAATAAAGTTACGTATTCCTAGAAACCCGAAATTTGCTCGTCAGCAACGGAAAGAGGCATTACCTGTTGTGCATTGTAAGTTTTTCACCATCCCACTAAGAGCCGAAAGTATTTTCTTGCATTTTCCTTACCCATGTTTGATCTGACTGCTTGTAGCTCTTTCACAGAATGGATAAAAACGTCACAGTAGCGAGACTGGAACCGAGAACCAGAACAGACGCTTTTCTACATGTCAGCATGTTACCACAGAGCTAGCAAAGAGGTATGCGTCTGGGATTCATATTACGAGGCCAATAGTGACAAGAACTCGTAAATCGCTATTTAAAGGTCAAGATTAGTTGCGATTTCCACGTGCAACGACTTTCCTGGGCTGAAAGCCGTAAATTTACAATCTTTTGTTACACCTCAAGCGATAATAACTAAGATTTTTCAATGGAAATGACAGGAAAAATCAAGTGAACTTTGAGGCTTAATTCCGCGCACACCAGGAAGTAACTCGTCGATCTCAGAGTTGCCAAACACACGTTGCCTTGTTGCCAAATCTCAGTTACAGTACCAGCAGGAAGAAGACGAACCGATGTGTTCCTACAGAGGGCTGGGAAGTGACCACAGCTTGGCATCTCAAAGACGCGGCTGGCACGGCATGGAATACGTAATGCGTCTGATTCGCATTTCTGTAACTAGGTTTAGGGACTGGAGCGTAGTTACTAATAATACTCAGAACTGACTGTAAACTAAGCATCATAAATCAGTAACTCTCATAGTGGTTTTTATATTTCTTACATAAGTGTACTCAAAACTAAGAAACTCATTCATGGACGTTTTCGTGCCTGGCCGATAGTCGAGTACAACAAACAAATAAAAATAAAAATCAATGTTTGTGCAAGTGTGTGTGTGTGTGTTGAAAGACGTAAACATTGCCAGCGATGGGCGAGGCATGACAGAATCTCTGACCAGAGAGTAGTTTATTGTTAGCTGTTGCTAGTCTGCACTTGACCGCGCGAGCCGACAGTTGTAGTAGTAGTAGCGAATTAGTCAATAGTAGTGTTGAGTCCGTGTCAGTCCGTGCTAGTTGGGTAGTAGTCGTCAGTCCGTGCTAGTCGGCATGCGTCGGCTTTGGGCTCTGGTCGCGACTCTGGTCAGGACTCTGGAGGATGAGTATTGTTGTAGAAGGTAAAGAAGCAGCCTTGCGCATATTTAATAATGTATGTTAATTGTAATTTAATTTGTTCAAAGAAATCCCCCAATAATAATTTTATAATATAAAGCAACTCTTTTAACGAAAAACATTCATTTCAAGTTAAAGAATTTCCAATGCACTACCATTGCTTTCAATGATAATAAAAAAAAAATGCCAGCATTGCACGAAGCTGTGTCGAAAAATGAGTAATTAAGAACGAATACAATTGCAGTTTTATTTATGTAAGAATTTTTTTGTTTTTTTTATTCAGAATACAGGGCCGAAGGTCAGCGCTGCTGTCCTCATAAATTTATCAGGATACAGAACTTTTTTATTATTAATTTTGGTGTTTAGGAACTTTTCTATTTCGAATTTGACATTAAATGAGAAAAGAATTTTGTGGCAATATTAAGTGTGAATGCATTCTTTGCACAGCAACTATAAATCGGAACCAATTTTTTTCAGTGGTTACATTAAGATTAATTTTGTTCAGAGGTTACATTTAATTTATTTAATTATTATTTTTTGTGGCGAGGGTACGCTTGGCTTCATTTCCATTTAACGATATTTTGTGGGGAGTTTACATTTGGCTCATTATCATTGACATTATTTCTGCAGGGAGGTTACAGTGTGTGTGTGTGTGAGAGAGAGAGAGAGAGAGAGACAGAGAGAGAGAGAGAGAGAGAGAGAGAGAGAGAGAGACAGACAGAGAGAGAGAGAGAGACAGAGACAGAGAGAGAGAGAGAGAGAGAGACAGAGAGATAAATATAAAAAAGAATGAGAGAGAGAGTAAATAATTGCTGTAAAGAAATTGCATCATGGTATATAAACATATCTTTCATTAAAATAACAAATGGTTCAAATGGCTCTGAGCACTATGGGACTTAACATCTATGGTCATCAGTCCCCTAGAACTTAGAACCACTTAAACCTAACTAACCGAAGGACATCACACAACACCCAGTCATCACGAGGCAGAGAAAATCCCTGACCCCACCAGGAATCGAACCTGGGAACCCGGGCGCGGGAAGCGAGAACGCTACCACACGACCACGGGCTGCGGACTTAAAATAACACATTCCACATCATTACGATATGTCGTATTCATGGTCTATGGAACAAATATTAATCTAATCTAATCATATTGCTCACTAGCCATAAAGAGTCATGAATTACCGAAATTTTCGCCAATGTCAGTAACCAAATCTAAACTTGAAAATAAAAGACCACAGTTTTTGTAATAAACCGGGACTCCTATCAAGACCTTTCGTCTCTGTTAACTAACCACGAAAGATGTCTGATATACCTCCATTCAGAAGTAACAATGTGTGCATGCATATAAAGATGAAGCGCAGGATGTGAAGTTCTGTGACGGAGATACGAACCCAACACGTAATCTGATGGTTAACTAAGTAAAATCAAATGGTATGTATCGGTTTTTCATACCAGCTGCTAGGTGTTTGAATCTAAAATAAGGATAGAAATTTTGTGCCTGAGCGACAATCGAACGGCACACCTACCGTCCTTCTTTATAACCCACGAATATAGCTTAAGTATCAATTGGTTACTCAAAAACAGTAAGATGAGTGCGTGTTTGACCAGAAATAGCGACACATATTGCGAGTGTTGGCAACACATGAACAGACATTAAAAATGGATGTTAATTTTCACTAGCTGACCAGTGTGCACGTGATAGGGCTTGAAATGAAATTATGAATATTTTTGTACTGGATCAGTATTCGGACCCACATATTTACCTTTGGAGGAGACCTAAAGAAGATTGCAGTCTTGGAACGAAATGACAGAACTATACTGTTCCGAGACATTCAGATCCTCAAGAGAGGAGGTACGAATTTAAATCACAGTCCGGCACCAAATTTTTCAACGTCTGTAGTTCAATCAAATACAAGTAAAATAAGAGCACTGTTCCTTTAAATGGCTATCCGTTCGTCAAATAAAATAAAGTTTTGTAATGTAAGTAAGGTTACTGGTGACAGTATTTCTGTTTACCATGACTTCCTCCTATGTCATTTCCCAACGTAAACCGGCCCTGCCCAGTTGGTAACTAAGGAACGTGATGTTTAATGCGGATTCTGAATTATAACGTCTTTCGCTTGAGGTTACCAGAGGTAAAGTTAATCTGTTTGTGCCTCTTAAAAGTAAATGCCTGAATCCACGCATTGCACCAGACCATTGTGGCCACATTTCCCAGCCCCAGGAGTGCGCTGTAACAGATCATATGCATAGTTTACAAAATTAGTCATGGTGGAAAAAGTGCGAGTCTATTAAATGGGTAAGTAGATGCAAGCTTCTGAGGCGGAGATCACGCTATTCTCATGTCAGCAGGCTGTAAGGAATCTTCTAGGCATCATAGCCTGTATGTGAAGCCATTTTGAAATTTTCACTAATTCAGCAAATGTCTTAGTTCGAGAAAATCCACTGTGAAGTGTGAAGTTACCGGATAACTCGATTATTACCCTCATTGTTACTATCATTTTGTTCATACCGCTGCTGGAACACGTGCTTGACCATCATTTAATGCCTTTTGGTTATTATACAGGGTGTTACAAAAAGGTACGGCCAAACTTTCAGGAAATATTCCTCACACACAAATAAAGAAAAGATGTTATGTGGACATGTGTCCGGAAACGCTTAATTTCCATGTTAGAGTTCATTTTAGTTTCGTCAGTATGTACTGTACTGTACTGTACTGGAGCACGTTATCATGATTTCATACGGAATACTCTACCTGTGCTGCTAGAACATGTGCCTATACAGGAACGACACAACATGTGGTTCATGCACGATGGAGCTCCTGCACATTTCAGTCGAAGTGTTCGTACGCTTCTCAGCAACCGATTCGGCGACCGATGGATTGGTTGAGGCGGACCAATTCCATGGCCTCCACGCTCTCCTGACCTCAACCCTCTTGACTTTCATTTATGGAGGCATTTGAAAGCTCTTGTCTACGCAAACCCGGTACCAAATGTAGAGACTCTTCGTGCTCGTATTGTGGACGGCTGTGATACGATACGCCATGTTCCAGGGCTGCATCAGCGCATCAGGGATTCCATGCGACGGAGGTTGGATGCATGTATCCTCGCTAATGGAGGACATTTTGAACATTTCCTGTAACAAAGTGTTTGAAGTCACGCTGGTACGTTCTGTTGCTGTTTGTTTCCATTCCATTGAAACGTCCCCTTAGAACGATTTATACATGAATGTGCTTAACCTGACACACAATGTTTTTAGCGCAACGCAATCTGACTTTCAATAATCCCTGCAAAAGAATGGCCCTGAGTAAAATTAAACTATACCTTTCGGAAATCACTTACCTCACAAAAATCTTCGTTACTCGAACTACTGCAATACAGCGAGCGCCACTATTGCCAGCTAAATAAAAGATTCAAACTACTGAAGGCACTAACTACTGATAGGGATAGTTAGCAAATGAAAGATTTTAATAGAGAACAAACACTGTATTTACCTTAATAGTCATAATATATATAGCAGTTCATGAAAAATTACAAAACTCCGCCATCTCTCTCCCCACATCCACCACTGCTGGCGGCTCACCTCCAACTGCGCAACGCTACGCGCTGTTCACATCCAGCTGCCGCTGCCCAACACTACAATGGCAGACAACAATGCAAACTAGCCACAGACTGCACACAGCACAGCCAGTGATTTTCATACAGAGCGCTACGTGGCATTACCAATAAGAAAACATAAACAGCCTACTTACATAGCCCCCATGCTCCCCACAAAAAATTTTACAAAATATTTTTGGGCAGTGGCCAATAATGATTTGATAAAATTTTTCATAATTACAATAACAAAGAGATCAAATGCACACACTTATTTATACAATGTTGGTCAAAAGCTAAAATTTTCTCACAGTCCATAAAGACAGTCCTGATCATTCATCATAATAGTAATTACAGTTTTTTTTTCACAAAGTCTCATTAGTAAAAGAAATTGCACACAGAAGTAGTGGATTTCCATGCAGTCTTGAAGAAGTAGTGGTGTCCTTCCAACGGAAAGACAGTGCTGACTCTTGACATGCAGACAGGTAATGGGCCACAACAGAGCAAACCCACAGCAGAGTCATTCGACGTTTTGAAGAACATTGGTAGGTAGGTCATCACAGAGCAGACCCACTGTAGTCCTGGTAGAGAGTATGGTATTGGTGGGCCACCAGAGGTGCATACCCACTGCAGTCCTTGTAGAAAGTGGTATTGGTGGGTCATCAGAGATGCAGACCCACTGTAGTCCTTGTAGAGACGGCCAGCAGCCATCCGTTGCGATTGTGCAGGTGCACAATTACCATTGAAGAGTCTTGCGGTGTTCTTTCCATTCCAAGAGCTCCTTTTTCGAAGAATGTGGGTCATAAAATAATTATTTAATAGATCTTAATAGTCATAATATATATATATCAGTTCATGACAAATTACAAAACTCCGCCATCTCTCTCCCCACATCCACCACTGCTGGCGGCTCACCTCCAACTGCGCAACGCTACGCGCTGTTCACATCCAGCTGCCGCTGCCAAACACTACAATGGCAGACAACAATGCAAACTAGCCACAGACTGCACACAGCACAGCCAGTGATTTTCATACAGAGCGCTACGTGGCATTACCAATAAGAAAACATAAACAGTCTACTTACATAAAGAAAACATAAACAGCCTACTTACACCATGATGAATATGATTTGAAGAGACGTAATAAAATGAGCTTTAACATGGAAAGTAAGCGTTTCCGGACACATGTCCACATAACATATTTTCTTTCTTTGTGTTTGAGGAATGTTTCCTGAAAGTTTGGCCGTACCTTTTTGTAACACCCTGTAGAAGTAGTTGCCCAAAAACAGGTTCATTCCCTGTCTACAGAATTCTTTTCATGTTAATATCAAACGTCAGAAATTAGTCGTAGATTGTATTAAAACCGAAGTAATTAATGAAGACGTCACTTGATAACAAAAACTGGCTGTCTTTCTTAATTTACTTGCGCCTAGAAATGGCTTTCGAAAACTGCCAAACCAAAAGCCAAGTGATCTTGCTGCCTTCCGATATTCGTCGCTGTCAGTTCTTCCGTATGATTTGGTCGACGTGACCTGTTTCGAGTTGTGTATGACAGAGAATGTTTTAGAAAATCAATTGTTTTCCTTTACAATAAAGAGAAACATTTTCATTCTAAGCTATCCAAGTTCAAAATTTTCGCAATATTAGTTCAAATTTAATATTCTCTTCTGTAATGTGGGAAAGTATTTCACAGTTGTAAAATCCGCATCCGACCCATTGACCTTACACTTAGTCGCTGACCATAAATTCTAGCTCAGAGTGACGCTAGTTTGAGTAACCTAATATAGCGAAGACTGTTTGCCAGTGCTCTTTCTCAGCGGAAAATACGCAATTAACCCATTGGGCTCCTTAGGTACACTGTAACAGTAATTTCTGTGTGTATGCAATGCATACAGATTGTAGAATTTAGTGGTGCTCCCTCTTCCACTTCTGTATGCAATTTGCCTAATCTAAATGGGCCCTTTATCATTACAGGCCCTGAGCAGTGCAACATCATACTGACAACAGTAATGTGTTTTTACTGACTGCCTCACTGTTCGTTTTACCTGATTTTGTAATCATTTAAATAAAACAATATGACCTTCCACTGGGAGACACTTCGTCCCTCTTTTCCTTCTGTTAAATTTGTCAGTAAGCTTTCTGCCTTCCAACCAGCGAAATGCGGCAGAGTACGGCTGGTAAACGATTCACAAACCACGATATAGTGGCGTTAAGACGATTTCTTTGGACATTGTCGTAGCTGAAGGAATTTAGTTTCTTCTTAAATCATCTTATGCAGCATCGTTCACAGATATCTCAAATAGGAAAAGGAATATCAAGTGAATTTAGCGAGTCAGTTCAGTACCATACGTGGAAGTGATTGCATTGTCACAGTGTTGCCGAATTTTTGTGACGATGTTGCCAATTCTCACTTGTGCTAGGAACAGCTCTGTAGCGGTATGCCAGGAGAATCCCGTGCTCGTGTCATAGGATACGGAGAGGAGGTGCAGGGTTTGGTTAATATGCAGTGTTTTCTCCTACCACTTGTGTCAAACATTCAGGTGTATAAACTTCCATCACGATTACAGTTTCCCACAAAATATATACGAATAAAACATTTACTCTGTTTCTATGTGACAAAAGATTATTTCAGTACAATAAAAAGTCTTTGGAAATCAACTTTGCCCACCTGTCACAAAAAGTAAGATAACAAACACTTTGCACCTCGAAATCGATTGCATCTATGTGCAGTCTTGTGATCATACAAGTAAAATTTCATGAATTGCAAGAGAATGTAGAAAAATGTTGGTGGGAATGGAAGCTATAAGAAACACAGTTAACTAATTATTCTGTGCCACGTAATAATCAATACATTTGAAAATTCAGAAGAGAAGAAACTAAAAATTATGCCCATTAAGACAGAAACTAAAGTGCAGCTGCAGGCAGAGTGCAGATCTGCGCTTTTTCATCTTCAGATCTATACAAGTAATGTATACTAACCAGTGTATTCATTGCTTTCGTAATGTTTCCCTCTTGTTTAGTCTTCTAATGATGAACTGGATCCACACCCATGAGTCTGATTGTTTCTTTGTATCCTTCCATCTACTATCTTTGTGTGTTATTGCTCGGTGTTCAAAAAGCAAAACGTTATGCCTGCTCCCACCAGGCATTAGAACGAGGTCACAAGAAGACTAACGAAGTATAATCAAAATACATTAAGGCGCCAATGTGTCATTCGTCATGGTGTTAAGTCGACAGAAATAGTTGGGTATTACTGCCTGCATCACCGACATCCCATTGTTGTCTTCTCTTACTGAGTTTTTCATATTAACCTAAACACAAGACGCCGAGATAAATATGTATATTCTCTGTGACGGAACATCCCAAATTCCATTCATCCTGATCCATTCGTTACGTGCATCGGCAGCAATGAGTGATAGGAAAGTTGTTGTGAGGTGACAAATAACAATAACAAAGGTACTAGTAACAAATCAGTAATCAAGGATGTTTACTGCGTTACAGGTAATTGTTAACGATTAACAAAACAACCAAGAAAGGCGGAGTGTTTAACTGGTGCACTGCATAGGCGTTCTTCCCACTTTGTTACTGAATTCTGTTCTGGTTGTTTGCAGAGGGAAAGGAAAGAACCCTGTAGCCATACATATCGCTAGTACAACGAGATATTACCTATCAACTATCCTTGCTTTACATCACGAGACGAACATGGCGTCACCGAACTGATATTTTAAATGCATTTCTGTTTTGTCTCTGTCTCTCTTTATATTTTTTCTAAAATTTTTCTTTTAATTTTTTCAGGAAAGCATCAAGAAGCGCGAGTAATGAGCAAGTAGGCATATAATATATTTACAGTTATTTTCATTGGGTTATATAATGCAAAAATACAACTTTTAAGAGTATTATTGCGTAATTCCAATTATTGATAGTCTATTCGTGAGCTTGCGCGCATTCAGTGGCGTGAAACCTATCACAGAAGCAAGCAAAACACAAATATTTCTTGCACCTTGCGCAACACACAAATGAAATCTCGCTGCACTGACGTATTGTCTGATATATTGCTCGGAAAACATATGTGATTCATGTTGCTAAATACAGCTCTATCAGATATCAATGTGGATGCATACCAAGTGTATAAAAGTATATCTTGAAATACATAGAAAGGCACAAAGGGGTATTTGACTGAAACATAGCCATGAACAAGATTGCAACTGGTGTCGGCAGCATCGTCTACTGCCACTTTGACAACTCGAACGGTGACAGTGCTCGACCGGTTACTTACGTTTACTGGTATCAAAGCTACAGCATGAAACCACAAAAATGATAATAACCCCAAGATCATTAAATTTCAAACCCATAGTAAAGTAAAGCAGACATCAGTTAGAAGATTGGTTTGAACACCACAGTGCTTTAATAGGCACGGTCCGGTTGGAGGTGGTATACCGTTGCTTTCCTCCGACCTTGCCTAGACAGTTAATAGGGGAAACTACAGTTTAACGTGGCTTTCGGACCTCAGTGCAACTGGGCATTTTTCACATCAACAAACACTGCCCGAGGGGAAATAAGTGTAAAATGGGAGATAAAATTCGTGTGACTGACCAGGGACCGAAGCCGAGACCTTCGTACTCGTAGTCTTCCTATTTATCACTTTGCCGCCATGTAGCCACCACTCTGGCTTCTGCTTGGCATTAAAATTAAGGATATCTTGTTTCTGCCTGCGTTGATACTTACGTGTCCCTGTACCAAAGTAGAGAGAACTGAATTGAATGTAGTGCCTTCAGGTTGGCATAAACAGAAAAGGAGAAAAATGAAACAACATAAATGGTCTCTCTTTGATGCCTCAATCATTATTGCCATTATGCGTCTAATGAGAAAAAAGGTACACTGGAAGGTCATGTTGCCTTATTTAAATGATTACAAAATCAGGTAAAACGAACAGTGAGGTTGCCAGTAAAAGCACATTACTGTTGTCAGTATGATGTTGCACTGCCCAGGGCCTGTAATGATAAAGACGTTTAGATCAGACATAATGCATACAAAGTGGAAGAGAGAGCACCTTAAAATTCTACAATCCGTATGCATTGCATACACACAGAAATTACTGTTTCAGTGTTCTTATGGAGCCCGTTGGGTTAACTGCGTAATTTCTGGCGAGAAAGAGCACTGGCACACAGTCTTCGCTACATTAGGTTACTTAAACTGGTCTCACTCTCAGATAGAATTTATGGTCGGATGCGGGTTTTTCAACTGTGAAATACTTTCCCACATTACAGGAGCGAATATTAAATTTGAACTAATATTGCGAAATTTTGAACTTGGATAGCTTAGAATGAAAATCGTTCTCTTTATTGTAAAGGAAAACAATTGATTTTCTAAAACATTCTCTGTCATACACAACTTCAACAGGTCACGTCGACCAAATCATGTGCAAGAACTGAGAGCGACGAATATCGGAAGGCAGTAAGATCCCTTGGCTTTTGACTTGGCAGTATTCGACAGCCATTTCTAGGCGCAAGTAAATTAAGAAAGACAGCGCGTTCAAGTGACGTCTTCATCAATTACTTCAGTTTTAATGTAATCTACGAGTAATTGCTGATGTTTGATATTAACATGAAAAGAATTCTGTAGACAGGGAAAGAATCTGTTCTTGGGTAACTACTTCTATAATGACCAAACGGCATTAAAGGATGGTCAAACACATGTGCTCCAGCAGCGTTATGAACAAAATGATAACAATAATGACGGTAATAATCGAATTATCCGGTAACTTCACACTTCACAGTGGGCGACTACTTCTATAATGACCAAAAGGCATTAAATGATGGTCAAGCACATGTGTTCCAGCAGCGGTATGAACAAAATGATAGTAATAATGAGGGTAATAATCGAATTATTCGGTAACCTCACACTTCACAGTGGATTTTCTCGAACTAAGACATTTGCTGAATTAGTGAAAATTTCAAAATAGCTTCACATAGAGACTATGATGACTAGAATTTTCTTTACATCCTGCTGACATGAGAATAGAATGACCCCCGCGTCAGAAGCTTGCTTCTATTTAACCATTTAATAGACTCGCACTTCTTCCACAGTAACTAATTTTGTAAGCTAAGCATATGACCTGTTACAGCACACTCCTGGGGCTGGGAAATGTTCCAATATGGTCTGGTGGAACGAACTATCAGAGGTGCAATGCGTGGATTCAGCTAGTGAAAATTAATACGCATTTCTAATGTCTGTTCATGTGTTGCCAACATTCGCAATATGTGTCGCTATTTCTGGTCAAACACGCACACATCTTACTGTTTTTGAGTAACCAATTGGTACTTAAGCTATATTCGTGGGTTATAAAGAAGGACGGTAGGTGTGCGGTTCAATTGTCGCTCAGGCACAAAATTTCTATCCTTATTTTAGATTCAAACACCTAGCAGCTGGTGAGAAAAACCGATACATAACGTTTGATTTTACTTAGTTAACAATCAGATTACGTGTTGGGTTCGTATCTCCGTCACAGAACTTCACATCCTGCGCTTCATCTTTATATGCATGCACACATTGTTACTTCTGAATGGAGGTATATCAGACATCTTTCGTAGTTAGTTAACAGAGACGAAAGGTCTTGATAGGAGTCCCAGTTTATTACAAAAACTGTGGTCTTTTATTTTCAAGTTTAGATTTGGTTACTGGCATTGGCGAAAATTTCGGTAATTCATGACTCTTTATGGCTAGTCAGCAATATGATTAGATTAGATTAATATTTGTTCCATAGATCATGAATATGACATATCGTAATGATGTGGAATGTGTTATTTTAATGAAAGATATCTGTATATACCATGATGCAATTTCTTTACAACAATTATTTACTCTCTCTCTCATTCTTTTTTATATTTCTCTCTCTCTCTCTCTCTCTCTCTCACACACACACACACACACACACTTAGAAAACATTGATTTTTTTTATTTGTTTGTTGTACTCGACTATCGGCCAGGCACGAAAACGTCCATGAATGAGTTTCTTAGTTTTGAGTACACTTACGAAAGAAATATAAAAACCACTATGACAGTTACTGATTTATGATGCTTAGTTTACAGTCAGTTCTGAGTATTATTAGTAACTACGCTCCAGTCCCTAAACCTAGTTACAGAAATGGGAATCAGACGCATTACGTATTCCAGGCCATAGCAGCTGCGACTTGGAGACACCAGCTGTGGTCACTTCCCACACGCTGTAGGATCACATCGGTTCGTCTTCTTCTTGCTGGTACTGTAACTGAGATTTGGCAACAAGGCAAGGTATGTTTGGCAACTCTGTGATCGACGAGTTACTTCCTGGTGTGCACGGAATTAAGCCTCAAAGTTCACTTGATTTTTCCTGTCATTTCCATTGAAAAATCTTAGTTATTATCGCTTGAGGTGTAACAAAAGATTGTAAATTTACGGCTTTCAGCCCAGGAAAGTCGTTGCACTTGGAAATCGCAACTAATCTTGACCTTTAAATAGCGATTTACGAGTTCTAGTCACTATTGGCCTCGTAATAGGAATCCCATACGCATACCTCTTTGCTAGCTCTGTGGTAACGTGCTGACCTGTAGAAAAGCGTCTGTTCTGGTTCGAGTCTCGCTGACTGTGACGTTTTTATCCCTTCTGTGAAAGAGCTACAAGCAGCAGATCAAACATCGATAAGGAAAACACAAGAAAATACTTTCGGCTCTTAGTGGAATGGTGAGAAAAAGTTACAATGCACAACAGGTAATGCCTCTTTCCTTTGCTGACAAGCAAATTTCGGGTTTCTAGGAATACTTAACTTTATTTATGAAATGCTACAATTGCATACCTCTTGATTATGACACAGCCTATCAATTAAACACAGACCCAATTGAAATCTAAGTGAGTATTATTTTCCTAATTCGGTTCGATAGAGACATACTTGTGTACAGATACACAGCTTCATTAAAACAGACTTTCGTCATAAGGTTATCACGGGTAGTTTTGTTTCATTTCTTATAGTACAGTGGACAATTTTCGTAGGGTCTCTTTTAGTGTTGTTTAAACAATATTAAACATGAGAGAGAAATTAATCATCAATGATATATGCAAATTCTTTGATGTTATCTATAACAGTCTGACAATGCACATGCTGTTTATTTATTACATGCATGTAGAAAACTTGTTATGAGTTAAAGCTGTCAAACAAGGTTTGAAGAAGAATAAAATGCCACAACCACACGACAGCTAATGTAGAAAATACTTTTCTGACGTATTTTGGCACGATGCGCTCTCTCCATACATAATACAAAAGTTTCGAGATGCATCTGCTGCCTGGCCATCTATTAAACCTGAAAAGAACAAAATGTCGCTGTAGTTGGCTTTTTTTCCACATGCAACTATTTTGGGTTGAGAAGTGAAGGGAATTATGTTCAAAGTTCCAATAGATTGATAACTTCAGCAAACAGCAGAATTGCGTTTTAAAAAATGTAGCAGTGGATGTATTTGAACTCGCGACGTTTCGCCTACAGGTCGCTACACTTACCATTACACTACTAACTGAACCGTAGCTACAGCAGCTCCAGACATCAACAACAATTCCTCTAGAACTTCCGAATTCCACAGTGTTGTGTGATAATGCATATGTCCTGATGTAGACTTCTGAGAGACAGACAGTTACAGCTTTTCTTCTGCACTGCACGACGTTTTCAACAAACAGATAGCGCAATAGAGTAGCTCAACTGGAAAGGAACACTTCCTATTTAAATTTCTGCGTCCTACACTGTTGGCAGTTCTGTGTAGGTGGCAGTTCCGTGATTTTATTTCGGTGATTACAAAATAGAGTCAAATGTATGCACTGCGTAGACGGGCAGCTAGTTCATGGTGATTCGGTCAACCAAGTAAATGAATGTACTGAACATGCTGCAAACCACTACAGGGAGCCTGTGTGTCAGAATTCTCAACCAGTGTGGCGCAAACCGCGTTACAATAGAAAAATGTGCCACTGCAAAGAGGATTTGGTGGTCTGTTGGGTTTCTGATAGATTCATGTACTCGTGGTCTGGGTTCAGTTCTCACTTTTGCCAATGATTTTTGATAGAGAGAGATTGATTCTATTCTATGGTATTGTGGTCTGAAATTCACATTAAACATGGTATTCCTTCTCTACCAAGTAGACATTAGGTTGAATCACAATTAAAGTCAGTCATCAGTAACCTTTCTTATACTAGTTATTTATTTCTAGTGACGAAAGAAACGCTATGTAGGGTCACAGGACACTTATTCCATCTTTTATTTGAGCTTCTGTGTGTCGATCAAATTGGTTCTGAACTGGGACTGCAACTCAGACCGGTCTTAACGCGGAATTTGATCCATTCGTGACAATACACCTCGACTACAATTTGTTGTTTGTTCAAAACTGCAGATTCCTCAACATCTCCACGTATTGTGCATGAATGGGTTCGAATCCTGGCCCGGCACTAACGTTTTGATTATGTATTATCAAGCTCTAGCATGAGAACACCTATCTGCTGGTGGATAATAATTTTGATTTTTAATGTATCTTCATTCGTTGTCCACACTAACGATATGGCTCAAATGGTTCAAATGGCTCTGCGCACTATGAGACTTAAGTTCTATGGTCATCAGTCCTCTAGAACTTAGAACTTCTTAAACCTAACTGACCTAAGGACATCACACATATGCATGCCCGATGCAGGATTCGAACCTGCGACTGTAGCGGTCGCGCGGTTCCAGACTGTAGCGCCCAGGACCTATCGGCCACCACGGCCGGCAACTAACGATATCTGACGTTTTTTACTACCAGTGAGACACAGAACTATTTGCGAGATCACTGTAAGTTCAAGGTTGTTATTCCGAGCTGCTGGTGGAGAAAAATTCCGTAGCTGACGTTTTATTTGTGTGTAGTCTGCAACGATATGTGTGGGGTTCGATTACCAGTCAGCACTGAACACTTCTTCATATTATTTGTAGTTCAAACATGCTCACATGTCGCTTCTGGTGTAACAAACCCATATTTAATGTTCGTTTTCTCTAGAATGTAACAGCGATAGGTGACGGGTTGGTGTCCTGTGAAGGAAAAAATTAATGTTTCGTCTCATCATTTCAGTTAAA
The DNA here is from genome assembly GCF_023864275.1 of Schistocerca cancellata. Lineage (NCBI taxonomy): Eukaryota > Metazoa > Arthropoda > Insecta > Orthoptera > Acrididae > Schistocerca > Schistocerca cancellata. The sequence goes on along the minus strand of NC_064627.1, from coordinate 141,317,476 downwards.
ACATCTTGCTACTGCCGAGAAAATCCGATATGTCACAGTTGATTGTTGATCCGATTAGGTTCTGGGTTCGAATCCCTGTCCAACACAAAGCTTCACCTCACGACATTTCAAGTAAGTTACTGGTTAAGAAGTAATATTTAACAACTCTCGTAGTTCGTAAACAGGGACAATAGATGCTGGGTAGGAATTCGCGTGCGTTAAAAATGTGTACGTTATGTAATTTAAAGTTGATGTATCCTAGCTGATAGTGTCTAAAATCGAGGTATATCACTCTCTGTATGCCTAGTCAGGAATGACTGTTAGTTTCCGTCAGTCACGAAATCTTTGCTTGGTCTGCATCACCTGGGTTTGAATCCATGTGAAGAACGAGACGGTTCTTCGTGTCATTTGAAGTTCATGCTTATTCTCAACTAGCAGCTCGTGAAAATCTTAAATTTTTAATGTCATTTTGTGTTAAATAATAAGTACGGTATGTTACTTTAAAGATGAAATCATGAATACGACGAACTTACTATGTGCATTACCTATCTGACGTAATAATGAGATTGGTAACATTTCAGGTATGTCATTTATTGTAATAAATGTGAGCTTACAAGCTGTAAAGACAGTCTTATCTGTGATAAGGTGTTCCCTGATATTTGTAGTATCGTGGTATTACTTTATATCTTGAGTTATTGTGATACAGAGCAGTGTCTTGTAGTGGTGTTTTTTTTGATCCATTTTCAATAGTCAAACGACTGTACCGAGAAGCGATTAGAGGACCTGCTAGACAGCTGCGTTATGAGGGTTGTATGCGAATCAGGCGAAATGCAATTCTGGTCGTTCGGATACTTTTGAGCACGACTGTACATGTGAAACTTCCCCTTATGTATGAAAAGAATGACTGTGCAGGTAAAACCTGTATGATACTTGATTTTCAAACTCCAGAGTGAAACTGAACGTACTGAGACTGTTTTCTCTTTGCTTATTCTGATCATTTCCAAACTGACACAATATTTTAGCGCAACGCAATCTGACTTTCAGTAATCTCTGCAAAAGAGTAGCCCTGACTAACAATAACCTATACTCTTCATGAATCACTTACCTCACCAAAATATTCGTTACTCGACCTACTGCAATACAGATAGGCATATAGTCAGCAAATGAAATATTTTGGTAGAGAACAAACAATGTATTTACCCTAATAATGTTCAAAAGTCATTATATATACTGGGTGATCAAAAAGTCAATATAAATTTGAAAACTGAATAAATCACGAAATAATGGAGATAGAGAGGTACAAATTGACACACGTGCTTGGAATGACATGGGGTTTTATTAGAAACAAAAAGATACAAAAGTTCAAAACATGTCCGACAGATGGCGCTTCATCTGATCAGAACAGCAATAACAAAGTAAGACAAAGCAAAGATGATGTTCTTTACAGGAAATGCTCAATATGTCCACTATCATTCCTCAACAATAGCTGTAGTCGAGGAATAATGTTGTGAACAGCACTGTAAAGCATGTCCGGAGTTATGGTGAGGCATTGGCGTTTGATGTTGTCTTTCAACATCCCTAGAGATGTCGGTCGATCACGGTACATTTGCGACTTCAGGTAACCCCAAAGCCAATAATCGCACGGACTGAGGTCTAGGGACCTGGGAGGCCAAGCATGACGAAAGTGGCGGCTGAGCACACGATCATCACCAAACGACGCGCGCAAGAGATCTCTCACGTGTCTAGCAATATGGGGTGGAGCGCCATCCTGCAGAAACATCGTACGTTCCAGCAAGTATTTATCAGCCAGGCTGGGGTATTTTTCAGCCCAGGATGGCTCGCCACAAGGGCAACAAAATGGGGCGTAAAATATCGTCGACAAATGCGATTCTGTAACATATCGGCGTACCGCTCGCTCGTCACGGTAGCAGTTTTGCTGTCCAGCGCCATCTGTCGGACATTTTGTGAACTTCGTTTTTTTTTTCTTTGTTCTAATAAAACCTCATGTCACTCCAAGCATGTGTGTCAATTTTTACCTCTCTATCTACATTATTATGTCGGTTATTAAGTTTTCAAATTTATACTGACTTTTTGATCTGACATCCAGTTTAACAGATTTCTTTTTTCTGACGGACACACGTCGAGATCGTCCGCTCACATTAACATCTCAGAACTCTGGCATCTGTCTCCCCACATCCGCCACTGCTGGCGGCTCACCTCCAACTGCCCAACGCTACGGGCTGTTCACATCCAACTGCCCAACACTACACTGGCGAATGACTTCCAACAACGAGTCCAACCAGCCACAGACTGCACACAGCGCAGTCAGCGATTTTGATGCAGAGCGCTACGTGGCGTTACCAACATACAAACGTAAACAGCCTACTTACACATGTACGAACAAACAAATGATCACAAGTTGAGAAAAATTGGATGTCCACCTCTGGCACTTGTGCAAGCATTTATTCAGCTTGGCATTGATTGATACAGTTGTTGAACGTCCTCGTGAGAGATATCGTGCCAAATTCTGTCCAATTGGCGCGTTAGATTGTCAAAAATCCCGAGATGGTCGGAGGGCACTGTCCATAATGCTCGAAACGTTCTCAGTTGGGGAGAGATCCGGCGGCCTTGCTGGCCAAGGGGGTTGGGTAGCACGAAGACAAACAGTAGAAACTCTCTCCAAGTTCGGAAGGGAGTTATCTTGCTGAAATGTAAGCCCAGGATGGCTCGCCACAAGGGCAACAAAATGGGGCGTAAAATATCGTCGACAAAATGCTGTGAGAGTGCCGCGTAACAGCCAAAGGGGTCCTGTTACGAAAAGAAATGGCATCTCAAATCATCACTCCTGGTTGTCAGGCCGTATGGCAGGCCACAGACAGGTTGCTATCCCACCGGCGTCCGGAGCGCCTACAGATACATCTTCGCCCTGGAATTTCATTGACTGCAGTAGAATTGTCTTCAGTGATGAGTTCCGTTTCCAACTGAGACCCGATGACCAGCGAGGACCTATCTGGAGCCGCCCTGGGCAGCGGTGGGATATGAAGCTGATGGTCGCCCGTCAAATGGGATACTATTACTTTTCATAGCAGGACCTCTTTGGTTGTCATCCGCTGTACCCTTACAGCACAGCGCTACGTCAACGATATTCTACGCCCCGTTTTGTTGCCGTTCATGGCAATCTATCCTGGTCTTACATTTCAGCAAGATAATGCCCGCCCGCACACGGCGAGTGTTTCTACCTTGTCTACGTGCTTAACAAACCCCACCTTGGCCAGCAATGTCGCTCCCCAATTGGGAACCTCTGGACCATTATGGGCAGGATCCTCCAAACATGTCCGGATTTTGACAATCTAACGCGCCAGTTGGACAGAATTTAGCACGATATCCTTCAGGGGGACATATAACAACACTATGAAATAATGCCAATCTCAGTAACTGCTTGCATAATTGCTAGATATGCTCCAGAGCGTTGCTGACCTGCTTAGTTTATGGAGCTCTTTTTTTCTTGAATAAATCATCGAGTTTTTTTAAAAAACTGTGATCATTCGTTTCCCTTTACATGTACATCATGTGTACCGATTTCCGTCCCATTCGGATAATTCCTTCGTCTTACGTCGTCTTTCTTTATTGTTTTGTCTTAGAGTGTAGTTTTCATTAATGAAATCTTATCATCTTAACAAACACAAGGAATTAAACGGGGAAAAATCTACAATTCAACTTGTTCATCTTTGGAAGAAAAAAAAACAAGAAAAGAAAAACCTCCTCTTATAAACTGATTGAAGAATCAAGCGTAGAGGTACGTGACACATGGTAATGCTTGAGAGCTTCAATAACATAAAGACATACCAGTTTCTTGTAGTTTTCAGGTGATGTTTGCTGCAGCAGTTTTACAAAGACTGAGGTTGGGGTAAGGTCAACACAGACATGTTGCACTTTTAGTATAATGTTTCTGTAAATTTTCTTTATAGTTAACTGTGACAAGCACTGACTAGGATCATATCAAAAAATTACTACTCTAAGTCGAGAGACAACTGAATAATGAGTTAATGAAACTTTGACAGCAGTTTAGACAAAATGAATTAAGTGTTAGTTGACGCCTTGTCATTCCAAATGATTCGAGCTGCCGACCGTCTTTATAAGGTTGTTGCGAATTACGTTGGAGGTGTAGTTGCACATTGGCCTTCTGCTGCGAACGTGCCATGAAGTTCGGCTACACGTGTTGGCGATGTAGTCTGTAGATAACCTTCGTCTGCCACAAAAGGTTACTCGATATCGTCTAACAAGTTGTGCCCAGATCTGTAGCTGTTTTACGAGGAAGGTTATACGTGACCATGTTCCTAATGAATAGGTTTGAGGCATTGTATCGATAATAAAAGAGCAGGAGGTGAGTCAGCTCGTGCATGGGCTCAGGCCCTTCCTCCCTCGAGATCCGTGTAGCAACAGAGGGGCAAGAAAAAACTGCTGGTTGCAGGAAATTCCAGTGTTAAACACATGGCTGCCCTTCCGAGAGTTCCTGGTAGTGTTAACCAATACATTACTTCCTCCTATGTAAATGTCGAGAAAAGACAGTGAAAGTAAAATGAGACATGCCCCACACAGAAGCTTAGAAACAGACGTTCTTACCGTCAACCATACACGACTGGAACAGCAAAGGGGAAAAAGTGTCGGTTCAATACAAAGTACCCTCCGTCACACACCGTTGGTGGCTTCCAGGGTACAGATGTACAGATGTAGATGACACATGTAGACATTTGAACCTATAGCGATAATTATACGCGCACGATGCAATGCCACCCCCCCCCCCTCCCCAACCGCGTCTCTCTCTCCTTTTCTCTGGACTATTACTCCATTTTTCCCTCATTCACTGTGACGAGCTCGTTGTTTAATAGAACAACAGTCGAGATTCAGTAGCGCTGCGTTCCTTCTCATGGAGAACTAATTAATAACCAGAACGTAAATCTCCGAAAAATGTCCATTTTCAACTCACATTATAGCTCGCTGTCTTTCACAGGAAATAAAACTGAAGTCGCATGATCGGCAGCGTACCTGAAGCCAATCGCCATGTAAACAGTGTTAGAACTCGCCTCTTTCTGCCGTTTGATCGTTTCTACTGAACACCATTCTAGTCCTCTCTACGAAGAGGATAAAATATGGGGTGTATTCAAAACAAAAGATACGAAACAACACTGTGGGTACAACTGAAGTCTTTATTCAAGTCTTCTTTCAACCAGACGCCCGTGAATGACTATCCCACCGTTTCGCAACCCGAAGTATTCGCTGTTCGCAGAATCCCTGTGGCTGTGGCAGGAGCCAGTCCTCCATTGCGTTCTTCATTTGGTTGTCTGAGTTGATGCCCTTCTATTTGAGATGTTATTGTAACGGACCTATTACATCGAAGTCATAGAGCGACATGTGCGGGCTGTAGAGCAGTTGCTCCAGCGTGAACTTGGCCATTATACAGGGTGATTCAAAAAGAATACCACAACTTTAGGAATTTAAAACTCTGCAACGACAAAAGGCAGAGCTTAGCACTATCTGTCGGCGAATTAAGGGAGCTATAAAGTTTCATTTAGTTGTACATTGGTTCGCTTGAGGCGCTGTTGACTAGGCGTCAGCGTCAGTTGATGCTAAGATGGCGACCGCTCAACAGAAAGCTTTTTGTGTTATTGAGTACGGCAGAAGTGAATCGACGAGAATCCGCGGGAAACAACTCAGTATGAACGTGACTCGCCTAAGGTGAACGTTTTCTGTGCCATTTCAGCCAATAAAGTTTTTGGTCCCTTTTTCTTCGAAGGTGCTACTGTAACTGGACTACAGTATCTGGAGATGTTAGAGAATTGGCTGTTCCCTCAGCTCGAACAAGAAGCACAACAATTCATATTTCAGCAGGATGGAGCGCCACCACATTGGCACTTATCTGTCCGTAACTACCTGAACGTCAACTACCCGAGGCGATGGATCGGCCGCCAGGCAGCCCGTGACAGAGCACTTCATCACTGGCCTCCAAGAAGCCCTGATCTTACCCCCTGCGATTTTTTCTTCTGGGGGTATGTTAAGGATATGGTGTTTTGGCCACCTCTCCCAGCCACCATTGATGATTTGAAACGAGAAATAACAGCAGCTATCCAAACTGTTACGCCTGATATGCTACAGAGAGTGTGGAACGAGTTAGAGTATCGGGTTGATATTGCTCGAGTGTCTGGAGGGGGCCATATTGAACATCTCTGAACTTGTTTTTGAGTGAAAAAAAAACTTTTTTAAATACTCTTTGTAATTATGTATAACAGAAGGTTGTATTATGTTTCTTTCATTAAATACACATTTTTAAAGTTGTGGTATTCTTTTTGAATCACCCTGTACTTCGTGTGACCGTGGAGACGCGTGGACGCGCGTTATCGTGGAGCAGAATCACACCTTCCGTCACCAGCTTAGGCTGCTGGCTCTTGATGGACTTGTGTAGACTACGGAGTGTCTCACCGTACACGTTACTGTTAATGGTTTTTCCGTACTCGAGGAATTCGATGAGCATCGGACTTCTGACGTCGAAAACGACGGTGATCACCACCTTGCCCGAATTTTTTTGGAGGAGGTGACAATCACTACATGTCTCACTACCTTATCTCAAAGAGGCGTATGCATCTTCGAACCGGTTAGATTGCTACGACATTTTGCACTTTTTCATTTGAACACTCCTTACACATGTAGTGCATATTCGCAAGGAACCTGGACTTAATGAAGGAACAACGTGAATCGGACACGTAAGGAAATGTTATTACGACAAAAAAGACAAGCATGTAGAAAACTGCTTGATATCTTTATGCAAGCCAAATAAGCGTCTACACGTGTTTGTAATTTCAGACACGTCAGGAGTTGGTGTGATTCAAGCAAAGAACAAGGCGACCTTGAGAAAATGAGAGTTTACAGAAAAACATACCTCCGTAACACTTTCGCAAGATTGTTGTCATTTGTCTTCCAAGGTCTTCTGGGAACTAGTTTATCACTTGATTAGGAAGAAAGACACGTGTAAGTAATTGCCATGTCATTAAATACGGCGTTTCCCTCAATCGGTACACAAACATTTTCTAAAAAGTCGACTGAACTGTTTCATAAGAGATGACTAAAGCATATACCAAAATTATTTACACCAAAAGTGGAAATTTAATTGTGAACTCCGTCTACAGGCCCTGGCTGGCCCAACGGTACCAACCGACCGCCACGTCAACTGGCATCACCAGGCTGACTCACCCCCATACAGTCTTCCCGCCAAGGAAAAAATCCCTGACAGTACTGGGAATCGAATCCGAGCCTCTCACACGGTAGTGAGTCGCGCTGACCGCTTTTTTATATTTATTTCAGGCCTCCAACCATCCCAAACAACTATGCTGCACAGGCGGAAGGAAATGGAAATTAAGACAGTAATAAATTAGGAATCTGAGATTTGGTTCTTATCATTCATTAGATAAAAGAAATTATCTTTTAATGTCATAGTGGAATCCCACTAATGTAGGATCCCCGTATGATGAGAATCGCTGGCCGTACTTTCTACCACTTGATTCTAGGACCAGATACCATTTCTCATGCAACGTCATCTTTGTGTAAGGCGCGGTACGTCTATCTGTGAATAGTGTAAGTTCTGTTATGCATGTTGTTATGGTTCACGTAATCCTTGAGTGAAGATGGGGCCACTTTGCGATTTGTGGCGAACGGTATTTCCGGCGATACTGTCTGTTACCCTCTATCTTGCATTAGCGAACGTCACGCGGGAAGAATTATTGTCGGTTAAACTCCGTATCAGTTCTGATTTCTCTGATTTTCTCATCGTGATCATTTCGCGAGACCTGCGATTGTGTGCTAGGGAGTAATATGTTACCCGACTCTTCGTCGAACATATGATTTCAGAAATGTAACAGTAAATCTCTCATGCGCAGCTCCTTTCTGTCAGTGAAGCTTTATTAAGCATTTCCGTTGTGCTCTGACGCTTACGTAACGAATCGTGACGAAATACATTTCAGTCAGATCTTCTTTACCTGGTAAGAGTCGCAGACTGACAAGTAACACTCCAGCGCTACTCAAAAGATCGCTTTGTCGGCTACGTCTTTTGTGGATGAATTACATTTCCTTAAGATTGTCCTAAAGAGTCTCAGCCTGGCTTCTGTAATACTTACATTTATTTTCGTCCTGGATCAGCTGCCAGCCACTACACCAACTATCGACATTCTGCAAGTCTGCCTGGATTTTACTACACAATTCTGGCGTTGCAACCTTACTATGGACAACATCAGTGAAGAGATTCAAGAGCTTTCGACTTCAACAAATAGGTTACATCTATTACTAGGCTTTTATCGGCGTATTCGCTCACAAACCCATATGGGACATACAGTATACTACACATATCTCGTTCTCTCTCTTTATCCGCCTCCTCCTCCTCCACCTATCTCTTTCCATCTCCACCTCCACCCTCTCTGTCATCTCCCCCTATCTTTGTCCATCTCCCCCACCTTCACATTTACCTGTCCAGCCCATCTTTCCCCCCTCTCTTTGTCCATCTCCTCCTACCCTTTTCTTCATACACCCTCTCTCTGTCCATTTTTCCTTCCGCTTCTCTGTCTATCCATCCTTCTACTCCCACCCTTCTCTTTCTCCACCTCATCCCACCTCCATCTGTACAACTCCTCCACCCTCTCTCTATTTGTTCACCTCCTCCTTCCCCCTTTCGCTGTCCATCTCATCCTCTCCCCTCCCCGCCCCCCAGCACTACCATTTTCCCTCTCTCTCTGCTCAGTCTTGCCCTTTTGCTGACATAGCCCTGGATCGCATTCTGATACAGCCCACACAACACACGTGTCATGCCAGGAAACCTACATGTCAGAGGTTAGCAACTCTTTTCATCTCCAAGCTATCCCTGCTGGAGCTGATTGATTCCTACCCACACAGAACTTCCTCTGAGACAATAAGTAACATCTGTACCAAAGTTGGTTGAAATTGATCCAGTGGCTAAGGAGGAGATGTCGAACTTAAAACTAAAACACACACATATACAGTCACTTTTATACACTGTAAAGGGAACAGTGGTGTACGAGGTGCATTCAAGTTCTAAGGCCTCCGATTTTTTTTCTAATTAACTACTCACCGGAAATCGATGAAACTGGCTTACTTCTCGACGTAATCGCCCTGCAGACGTACACATTTTTCACAACGCTGACGCCATGATTCTATGGCAGCGGCGAAGGCTTCTTTAGGAGTCTGTTTTGACCACTAGAAAATCGCTGAGGCAATAGCAGCACGACTGGTGAATGTGCGGCCACGGAGAGTGTCTTTCATTGATGGAAAAAGCCAAAAGTCACTAGGAGCCAGGTCAGGTGAGTAGGGAGCATGAGGAATCACTTCAAAGTTGTTATCACGAAGAAACTGTTGTGTAACGTTAGCTCGAGGTGCGGGTGCGTTGTCTTGGTGAAACAGCACACACGCAGCCCTTCCCAGACGTTTTTGTTGCAGTGCAGGAAGGAATTTGTTCTTCAAAACATTTTCGTAGGATGCACCGTTACCTTAGTGCCCTTTGGAATGCAATGGACACCATCATTTTTTCAGCACTGGCGGTTACCTAAAATTTTTTTGGTGGCGGTGAATCTGTGTGCTTCCATTGAGCTCACTGGCGCTTTGTTTCTGGATTGAAAAATGGCATCCACATCTCATCGCCGGCCGTTGTGGCCGTGCGGTTAAGGCGCTTCAGTGTGGAACCGCGTGACCGCTATGGTCGCAGGTTCGAATCCTGCCTCGGGCATGGATGTGTGTGATGTCCTTAGGTTAGTTAGGTTTAATTAGTTCTAAGGTCTAGGCGACTGATGACCTCAGAAGTTGAGTCGCATAGTGCTCAGAGCCAGCCATCTCATCCATTGTCACAACCGACGAAAAGAAAGTCCCATTCATGCTGTCGTTGTGCATCAACATTGCTTGGCAACATGCCACACGGGCAGCCATATGGTCGTCCGTCAGCATTCGTGGCACCTACCTGGATGACACTTTTCGCATTTTCAGGTCGTCATGCAGGATTGTGTGCACAGAACCCACAGAAATGCCAACTCTGGAGGCAATCTGTTCAATACTCATTCAGCGATCCCCCAAAACAATTCTCTCCACTTTCTCGATCATGTCGTCAGACCTGCTTGTGTGAGCCTGAGGTTGTTTCGGTTTGTTGTCACACGATGTTCTGCCTTCATTAAACCGTCGCACCCATGAACGCACTTTCGACACATCCATAACTCCATCACCACATGTCTCCTTCAACTGTCGATGAATTTCAATTGGTTTCACACCACGCAAATTCAGAAAAGGAATGATTGCACGCTGTTCAAGTAAGGAAAACGTCGCCATTTTAAGTATTTAAAACAGTTCTCATTCTCGCCGCTGGCGGTAAAATTCCATCTGCCATACGGTGCTGCCATCTCTGGGACGTATTGACAATGAATGCGGCCTCATTTTAAAACAATGCGCATGTTTCTATCTCTTTCCAGTCCGGAGAAAAAAAATCGGAGGCCTTAGAACTTGAATGCACCTCGTAATTAGTTACGAAAGAAACGATATGAAGAAAACAACAAAAAAGTCACACGGTGTCATTTCCCTGGTCTTTGGCCGTACGCTGCGTTCACTCTTCATTAGTCCCACTGCCAATTTCGACGTTTATTTCGTTTTCAAGCACAACTGGATAACCATCACATGATTTCTCAGTTGTTGTGACACATAAATCTAATTACTATCCCACATACAAAGTCATGTTTGACATAGACAATATACAACATTATAGGGGATGAAAGCCATGTCGCATTACATGACCACATGACAGTAAGTGTTAGCTGCAACCACTGACTAGACAAACTGACCAAACTCAGTTGTTATCATGGTGAGTAAGCTACCACTTACTGTGACCTGTACAGAATGAGCTGGGGGTTGTCTCGGAGCAAGAACACCCACTTGACAGGATTCCACGACGCTTTGTCTTGATTCCCCCCTGTAACCTCGTCAAGAGATTTCAGTAGTGTGGTGTACAGTTACTCCCCCAGAAAACCTGCATTACCTCTCAGACCTGTGCGATATGAGCAGCCTATCCCTGAAGGCGTCAACAGACAACAGAACCTCAATCATGCATGCTGACTAGACCAACAGGCGACTTTGCGAGTGCTATCAGAGGTCGCCAGCACCGCGGACCTGTTTGCTTCTGTGGGCCACGCGATCGCAAATAGTTCCACTAGTACCTCTAATCAGCCTGGGTATTTAGGGCGGCATGACGTCGCTCCAAGCGAGTCTTTCATCGAGCTCTGGCCCAGGCACCGACTGCACCATCATTTGTCACAGTCTTGTTCAAAATCTTTGCTACGTGCGACACTGTGCCATTTGCCAGCCACCGCCGCCGGTGTCCATCATCGTCATCACCAGGACTGAGCCTCTGCGTTGGAGACGACCAGGAACTTGGCGTCGGCCATCGTCCTCCACTACTTTATTTTGTTCTGCTACCGAGTGAGCATTAAACGTTGTTTCATCATTATGGCCTTCAGCCTAATTTCGAACTTGTGTGAAGTCAGCGTTAATCACAAACCATAATAGTGATTAACTTTTCTCGAAAGAGGAGCTCTTGGTTGATGTAATTTTCAGTAAAACTGTTCTACGTTGTTTACCTGGGCTGTGTTCTCATTTCGCCACAACTGGTGCAATACATATCAAGCAGAGTGTTCCTCTAAGGGTTTTCTCCTTACAAGCACAATCTGTTAGCATCACACCATTGCAGTCGTAAAAACCAGCGTCATCTTGTCCAATTGTGGTCTTGTCCTCGGCTTTCTGGCAGTGGTGAATCCACATATTTCCACTGATTGCTTTTTCGCCTTTGTTTGGATTCATAGTCATAATTTTCAGTAAAACTGTTCTACGTTGTTTACCTGGGCTGTGTTCTCATTTCGCCACAACTGGTGCAATACATATCAAGCAGAGTGTTCCTCTAAGGGTTTTCTCCTTACAAGCACAATCTGTTAGCATCACACCATTGCAGTCGTAAAAACCAGCGTCATCTTGTCCAATTGTGGTCTTGTCCTCGGCTTTCTGGCAGTGGTGAATCCACATATTTCCACTGATTGCTTTTTCGCCTTTGTTTGGATTCATAGTCATACGCCCAGCACTCGTCCGTGCTAAGTAGGTGTCTAAAGAAGCCCTTTGGACTGATCTGAATTAGGTGCAACATTTCTACTACTCTCTCTGTTCTGCAGGATTCTGAATATGTGTGAGCACTCGTGGAACCCAGCAAACGGCGACCTTTTGTCATGTTCCAAATGTCGTACAAATTATTTTATGACCGAATTTCACTTTTTCCACTATGGCCTAGTTTCTAATACGTTGGCCTTCGAGCACGGCAGCCCCATTTCTTTTGCAGTTCTTCATAAAGAAACAGTCTGCCACTCCGTCCTTCACCCGTATCTGAGCCCACTTGAGACGTCAGCGCCACCTAGGGACTGTGTGATACAGGGGTGCGTGGTTGCCGAACACTTCCAGCGACCGAGCATGGATGGCTAGAGCATTTTTTCCTCTCCCATTGTTTGAAACGAATTACTGCACGATACTCTGCTTCATCAACTGACTGCACCACTTTCTTTCGTCTCCTCTAATAGGATGCTACAGTACTGTGGTATGGGGATATTAATGTGTGCCGCGTGGGGTAGCCGCGCGGTATGGGGCGTCTTGTCGCGGTCCGCGCGGCTCCCCCGTTGGAGGTTCGAGTCCTCCCTCGGGCATGGGTGTGTGTGTTGTCCTTAGCGTAAGTTAGTTTAAGTTAGATTAAGTAGTGTGTAAGCTTAGGAACCAATGACCTCAGCAGTTTGGTCCCATAAGACCTTACCATAAATTTCCAATTTATTATTGTACCAGGAGTGCAGAAACGTACATGCAAACAAAATTAGTCAAGTGACTTTACTTTTTTATGGGTATTAAAACTATGACTGTCCCTTCTGCAGCCTCTCTGTACTTCCCTTTTTACTCTCCCTGGATTATTTCAATCTCCTCCTTCAGCGCTACCTCTTGAGTGTGGCAATTACTCTAACAGTACTCAGGAATACAATAACTGAATACTTTCACTCATAACAAAGAAATTATAAGAAACCCATATACACTGTGACATCACTGTCACACATCGTTTTGTGATACTGGTTCACTCTCCATCACTGTTTAGTACTTATTATTTGGCGACCACTGGTCCCGTGTGCTAGGGAGAAAAGCTGTGAGTTTCTCGCACTGGAATGATGTGTGGGATGGTGTGGTTTCAGGTCCTGTTGTCGGCAGAAGGCAGTTAGTGTACGAGAGCTATTCATAAACTAGGGAACGTTTTGTCATTTAAAAAAAAAAACGAAGTATAAGAAATACATTTTACTATATACATCTGAAAGAGCGACTTATGTGCTACTTTTCCACATAAGTCACTAAACACATTGAGGCATTTATCATAGCGGTGGACAAGCTTTGAAAGACCTTGTAACCTCCCCACTGAATTATTTAAATTTAATAACCATGAACCAAGTGTAACCTCCGCACAAAAATAATAATTATATGAATTTTATATATTGTAACCTCTGAACAAAATTGGCTCCCATTTATAATCTCTGTGCAGAAATGCATTCACATTTAATGTAACCACAAAATTCAATTCCTAAACCTGGAAATAATAAAAAAATTCAGTAACCTGGTAAATTTTATGACGACAGCAGCACTGCGCCTCGGCCCTGTATTCTGAATAAAAAAGGAAAAATTCTTACCTCAATAAAGAAACTGTGAATATATCTGCTCTTACGTAAAAAAATTTTTGACACAGCTTTGTGCAATGCTGCCCTATATTTTTTCTGGTTCTTGGAAGGAATGATCATGCATTGGAAATTTTCTTGAAATTGAAATGAATGCTTTTCTTTAAAAAATTACTTTATATTATAAAAATTATTATTGGGGGCATTTATTTTTTAAAAGAAATTAATGACAGTTAATATACATTACTATATATGCGCAAGGCTGCTTCTTTACCTTCTACAATAATACTCATCGTCCAGAGTCCTGACCAGAGCAGACTGCCGACACGCGCAGGCACGCGCCAACAACTGTGGACTCACGCAGACTACTCAAGACTACTGCCGACTAGCCACAAGCAACAACTAACTACATACTACTCTCTGGTCACAGACTCTGCCATGCCTCGCCCATCGCTGGCAACGCATAGTCTTACATAACCCTCCACTGGAGGGGGGGGGGGGCAAAAATTTGGCAGCGATGGTGAGTCAATTGGACTTGCCATGAACAACAAATCACAGAATATATACATATATATATATGCAGAACATGAAATAAAATACAGTGCACATGCACTGAGTACAGAACATATCAAGCAAAGACAAAATGTATACACAATGAGTACAAATCATATTAACAAATGACATAAAGTGCACACGCACTGTAGTTCAGAATATATCAGCAAATCACAAAATGTATATGGAATGAGTACAAATCATATTAACAAATGACATAAAGTGCACACGCACTGTAGTTCAGAATATATCAGCAAATCACAAAATGTATACGGAATGAGTACAAATCATATTAACAAATGACATAAAGTGCACGCGCACTGTAGTTCAGAATATATCAGCAAAGCACAAAATGTATACGGAATGAGTACAAATCATATTAACAAATGACATAAAGTGCACACGCACTGTGGTACTGAATATATCAGGAAATCACAAATGTATAGGCAATGAGTACAAATCATATTAACAAATGACAAACGTGCACACGCACTGTAGTTCAGAATACATCAGCAAATCACAAAATGTATACGGAATGAATACAAATCATGTTAACAAAATGACAAAAATGCACACGCACTGTATATACTTTTTTTTTACTATTTTACAAGAACTAGGATAGGAAAGGAAAGGATTGCATCATGGTTGTAGCACTTTAGGTTGCACGCAGCTGCACGGAAAGTCCATATCTTTCTACAGAAGCACAACACCAAGTGAGACAATCTGAAGTTCTTTTCCTAGAAGTATTAATCAGTGTAGCCAAGACACTGAAATGTCGTAGTAATATTCCATGTTATCATTTTGGTAGTACATTAGGTATACCAAACAGTGGGACCATAATAACATCTCCATCGCTCAAGGTGGTGTACAGCATGTCGTGTCAACACCACGTTCTTGTAAGGTACACCAACGTAGAATTAGTGCAAAAACCAAATATAGTGCTCCATAATCATGAGGATAGGCAGGACAAACGGATATTGCAGTAATTTCTGGTAATTAGGTCAGAAGGTGAAGGACATTAAGTCACATACTGGTCTTCACTGAGAATTACACTAGTCTTACAACTGATTTAAGTAATTGGTGGCACTCATCGCCCAGTTACTGAACATTTCTGTACCATGTATGAAGTATTACAGAATAATGTTCATAAATCATCTGATTACAGTGAACATTGGCACTCATTGGCCAGTTACAAACCATCAGAAGTCAACATTCAAAACAGGAGCTAATGAATGGCATAGTATTAACATAATTCACTTAGTTATAGTAATCATTGGCACTCATTGGCCAGTTACAAAACATCAGAAGTCATCATTCAAAACAGGAGCTAATGAATGGCATAGTATTAACATAATTCACTTAGTTATAGTAATCATTGGCACTCATTGGCCAGTTACAAAACATCAGAAGTCATCATTCAAAACAGGAGCTAATGAATGGCATAGTATTAACATAATTCACTTAGTTATAGTAATCATTGGCACTCATTGGCCAGTTACAAAACATATAGCAAGTATGGAATAGTACAAAACATTTTTCATCATTCAAGTGACATACGACATATTTAAAATAATTATTGGCACTCACTGGCCAGTTACAAAATATTCTTATATTTTTATAAAACCTTATTCAGTATTATTCAGCAGTTACCATTCAAAATGAGAGTCAATTATTGGCATAGCATTTACAGAGTATAACAAAATATTATTTACAGAAATTATTGGCATAGTATTTATGCATTATTACAAAGCATCATTCAGTATTACTCAGAACTGATCATTCCAGTGACAGGACATATTGAAAATGTAACATACTGTAACTATTATTCAACGTCTGTGACTAGAAAGCATAATTCAGTATTACTCAGAACTCTCTTAAACTGGTAGCATTATTTGGGACATGTAATACATTTTTTTTTGTGCTAGCAATGCATTGCGTTGGGATCGATAATTAATTACTGGAGCATAACAATATTTGCACTTGACTTATTGCTGCAAATGAAGATGTGTAACGTCATTCGTCATAAGTCAGCTGTAGCAAGGTTATGAAACAAATAGAGTATATGTGATCACATTCGTGAATGACACCGGTTTAATGATTAACTGCTTATAGCGTATTAGTTTCGTGAATAGCTTCTCCTAGAAAAATACAAAATGGATTATTAAGCTGAAAGAAGAAACGCATATTATGCTGAAAAGTAGTGAACTTCGAATTAACAGGTAGTGAAATGTGTATAAAATATATATGTTCTCTAGCTGTCCTTTCCAAAACCTTCAGTCATCATACCATGCGACATAAGACATACTGTCAAAACGAACTTCAACAAATACTTAAATAACTACATAGCATAAATACATAAACTTCAACATCATCCTCATCTGCAAAGAAAAACTTCATTATCCATATCATCATAATTCCATTATTATCATCACCTGTAAAGAAAAAATTCATTATCCATATTAACATATTCTTCATCATTATTCATCACCATTCATTATCATTTGCAAAAAAGTCACTTCATTATTCATTATACAATTATTCCTTATTTCTAGCATATTTCATCACTAAAACTAAGATGTGTAGTTCTGTCTGACAGCCTGCATCAATCGCCCCGTATTCTGAAAGAAAAAATTAGTTAAGACTGGTATCATACGATGTGTATAGTATATTCTCGTTAATGCTTGTTAATTCTGGTCCATTTACTCTTCGTGACGAGGTATTGCATCTTCTTTCGTTCATTCCGAAGGTGAAATTCCCATTTCTGTTTAATTTATTTCTTTTACACATTATTTCTTTCTGAAAATCATGAACAAAGATTAATGTCTTGCATTTAAATCATATACCCATTAAACAGAAACTGGTTTCTAGTGATATAATTGAGCATACAGCATAGCATGACGGAAAACGTAATATGTCAAAAACACAGACAGTGTGCAGGTGCAAAAATGTACACAGAGTAACACAATGTAGCAGCAAAAAAAAAAAAAAAAAAACAAAAAAAATGTAAAATAGTCATGATGTTGAGATATCATAAGGCAAAATGTTAAAGTCAACTGGTGTTTGTTATATCTTAAATATTTCATAGTGCATACAAACAAAACAGGAAAACAATCATACATATTAACAAATGGAAAATGTACACGGTCTGATATATAACGACAAGAAATGACTTTCTTTGTGTTCAGCTTGTATGTTGTGTAGTTAATAGAGGCGAGAATTGAAGACTTTAATGGAGAGAGAATTTGATAAAATTAATATGTCACTAGATAGAATTGCATAATTGTTCATAAAATATGTAAGTTTATCTGGAAAAATGTGCACAGTTGATGTGTAACGACAAGAAAAGCGACCTGCTAACCTTACCTTGCCTGGCACTTGCCAAGAGAAAATACGATAATCATCAGTAAGTAGTCACATAAATATAGTTGCATAAGTGGTCATAAAATGTGTAAGTTCATCTGGAAAAATATGCACGGTCTGATGTGTAACGACAAGAAGTGCGACCTGCTAACTTTACCTTCTCGGGCACTTGCCAAGAAAAAATACGATAATCATCAGTAAGTGTTCATGTGAATATAATTGCATAAGTGGTCATAAAAAAAATTAGGAAATGGCATTACAGTGTGATAAATCATAAAGTATGTTCATTCAATAAAGGGTTTGATGTTGGAGACATGGTGATTCCCCTTCCTTTTTCTGGTTCTCAAAGTTTCGACTTGTACTACATTGGGGTGAGGTATGCTGCGAATTCGATATGGACCTGCATATAGAAGCTCAAATTTACTACATCTATTCTTTCCTCTGTTGGATAAATAGTGTGTACGTACTAATATCTTCTGTCCAATGTGAAAGTCACGACGTGTACAAACCTGTTTTTGCTGTCTTCTCCGGCGCTCTGCGGCACGTTTGATGTTGTTCAGCGCACTGTCAATTATTTCATGGTGTCGAAGTCGACGAGATGTAGGAAAGGTTACTAATTCTTTAATTTTGTTAGGTGGTTCAACATTTTTCAGTATAACAGACGGAGATAGCATAGTACATTCATTTGGTATGGAATTAATTACATCCTGGAATGAGAGTATGTGTGTGTCCCAATCAATATGTCTTTTATGGCAGTATATTCTACATAGTTTACCAATTTCTTTCATTAATCGTTCACAAGGGGTCGAAGAAGCATGGTACCTGGATATATAGATCGGAGAAATGTTTCTAGCTCATAACATACGTGTCCATATAGCAGATCGAAACTGTGGTCCATTGTCGGAAATTACTTTCAACACATGCCCTACTTGAAATAGAAAATGTTTTACAAATGCTTTCGAAACAGTTTTAGCAGTAGCTTTGCGTAACGGAGTGAAGGTAACAAATTTTGAAGTGAGTTCAACAGCGACAAAGATGTAGCAAAACCCTCTATTAGTTCTGGGAATCGGACCAAAAATGTCTACAGCGGCCATGTGTCTCAATTTAACAGGTACAATGGGATGTAATGGAGGAATATGTGAAGTCGTATCTGACTTAGCTTTCTGGCAGATTTTGCATGACGCTAAAACTCGTCGAATACGTTTCTCCATGTTGGTAAAATAACAATTCTGTCTCAGTATAAGAAAACATTTTCTGGCTCCATAATGTGCGTAACTTAAATGAGTATACCAAATTAATTTGTTAACAAGTTCGTCAGGAATGCATAATAACCAATTGTTGCTGTCAGAGTGAGAGCGGCGAAACAGAATGTTATTGCGTACAGTGTAATGGTTTCTAATGGTAACATTATTCCTATCTTGCCAAAGGTGTTTAATCTCTTTCCATACGTTGTCTTGACTCTGCTCATGTGCTATGTCTTGTAATGACGACGAAATGAAATTTTCAAATGCAACTTGTTGAATGTACATGACGCTGAAATTTGCTTTGCAGAAGTTGGTTGCGATGTCTTGCTGATTGTTGCTGAGAGAACGGGATAGTGCGTCTGCTACAATATTTTGTGTGCCGGGAATGTGAACAATTGTAAAATTATATTCATGTAAATAAAGTTTCCATCTGCTTAATCTGTCGTGTGTAAATTTAGCGGAAAGTAAAAACTGTATCGCTCTATGGTCTATATAAACGGTCGTATGTCTTCCATAAAGAAAATGCCGAAATCTCGTAAATGCCCATACAACACATAATGTTTCAAGTTCTGTAACAGAATAATTACGTTCAGCAGGTGACAGAATGCGACTCGCAAAGGCGATGTTTTTAATTACTATACAACCATCTTCTTCAATTTCGTGAAAAATGTGTACGCCTAAAGCGGTGTTAGAACTGTCGGTGGCAATGGAAAAATTTCCAGTAAGATCTCGATGTGATAAAAGTGGTGCGTTCAACAAGCATGTTTTAGATTGACTAATTCAGACTATTGGTTTTTTATGTAAAAGTATGTTTCAGATGTCGTCAAAAGTAATAACATTTTCGTGAACAAAATTCTCTGTGTCAAAAGTATTGCTTGCGTTGCTGTAAGATGCAACCTATACTGTATCTAGTCAAATTCTTTCTGACGTGCTATTATTTTCAGGAGGATGCTGTGGCATTTCAACTATTTGTACGGTTCTGTTATTTCTTCCTGACGTATTACATTCGGGATGATATCTACTGTCTGGTTCATTCATGATAATCTGTTGTTGCGGATGATTCTGCTGCTGGTAAGACCGACTGTTATTAAACGTACGCTGAAAATTGTGCTCATTACTTTTACGCCTGTCATAATAATCATTGCTATAGGCGCGTTGCGGTACGAGTTAAAATGATGTGTTTTCTGTACGTAGTTATTTCCTTGTTGCTGTGGATTACTACACTCCTGGAAATTGAAATAAGAACACCGTGAATTCATTGTCCCAGGAAGGGGAAACTTTATTGACACATTCCTGGGGTCAGATACATCACATGATCGCACTGACAGAACCACAGGCACATAGACACAGGCAACAGAGCATGCACAATGTCGGCACTAGTACAGTGTATATCCACCTTTCGCAGCAATGCAGGCTGCTATTCTCCCATGGAGACGATCGTAGAGATGCTGGATGTAGTCCTGTGGAACGGCTTGCCATGCCATTTCCACCTGGCGCCTCAGTTGGACCAGCGTTCGTGCTGAACGTGCAGACCGCGTGAGACGACGCTTCATCCAGTCCCAAACATGCTCAATGGGGGACAGATCCGGAGATCTTGCTGGCCAGGGTAGTTGACTTACACCTTCTAGAGCACGTTGGGTGGCACGGGATACATGCGGACGTGCATTGTCCTGTTGGAACAGCAAGTTCCCTTGCCGGTCTAGGAATGGTAGAACGATGGGTTCGATGACGGTTTGGATGTACCGTGCACTATTCAGTGTACCCTTGACGATCACCAGTGGTGTACGGCCAGTGTAGGAGATCGCTCCCCACACCATGATGCCGGGTGTTGGCCCTGTGTGCCTCGGTCGTATGCAGTCCTGATTGTGGCGCTCACCTGCACGGCGCCAAACACGCATACGACCATCATTGGCACCAAGGCAGAAGCGACTCTCATCGCTGAAGACGACACGTCTCCATTCGTCCCTCCATTCACGCCTGTCGCGACACCACTGGAGGCGGGCTGCACGATGTTGGGGCGTGAGCGGAAGACGGCCTAACGGTGTGCGGGACCGTAGCCCAGCTTCATGGAGACGGTTGCGAATGGTCCTCGCCGATACCCCAGGAGCAACAGTGTCCGTAATTTGCTGGGAAGTGGCGGTGCGGTCCCCTACGGCACTGCGTAGGATCCTACGGTCTTGGCGTGCATCCGTGCGTCGCTGCGGTCCGGTCCCAGGTCGACGGGCACGTGCACTTTCCGCCGACCACTGGCGACAACATCGATGTACTGTGGAGACCTCACGCCCCACGTGTTGAGCAATTCGGCGGTACGTCCACCCGGCCTCCCGCATGCCCACTATACGCCCTCGCTCAACGTCCGTCAACTGCACATACGGTTCACGTCCACGCTGTCGCGGCATGCTACCAGTGTTAAAGACTGCGATGGGGCTCCGTATGCCACGGCAAACTGGCTGACACTGACGGCGGCGGTGCACAAATGCTGCGCAGCTAGCGCCATTCGACGGCCAACACCGCGGTTCCTGGTGTGTCCGCTGTGCCGTGCGTGTGATCATTGCTTGTACAGCCCTCTCGCAGTGTCCGGAGCAAGTATGGTGGGTCTGACACACCGGTGTCAATGTGTTCTTTTTTCCATTTCTAGGAGTGTATTTGGTGGAGCTGACGCTATACGTGTAGGCGGCGAAACATTAAAGCTTGGTTGACCTTGTACATTACATTGTTGGTTAGGTATGCTAACCGGCTGGCTTTCATGCTGTTGCGGTGAAAAACGTCTATTGTTACCAAAATGTGGTTCCTGTTGCTGATAATTTTGCACATACTGATGATTAAATTTTTGTCTGGTATTAAAGTTCTCGTGGTTGTCATTTCTGGAGCGTCTAATGAAAACTGTCACTTTCGGTAAAACTTGTCTTATCGGGTTTTCTTTACTCACTCTTAATTATATATAGATCGATAGTTGAAGAGCTGTTTTAATAGATATAAAGGATAGTAGAAGAGAAGGCAGCAGTGCAGAAAACTAAAAATGAAATAGCACTACTACGGCTCGGGGCCCTGTGCACGCTACAGCACATATTCATTGAAGCGTAATGAATCCCCTGAGGTCAATTACGCGCTGCAAATAAATTTCAGTTTCTGCGTTACAGGCAATGCCGGTGAAATTCAAAAGAAAATTGTTGTATCCAGTCCAATTCTAGTTTCTGCATTACAGCCAATGGCGGTGAAAGTACAAAAATAAATTGTCGTATCCAGTTCAAAGCGTGTACCTGTGCTCTGTCATTTTTTAATACTTTAGATTTCTTTACGGATAAAAATTGCTTGTAATCAGCGTTATCGTCTCTGTATGTTTTAGCAGGTTCAGAATTGCGTGAGAATCTTTTTATCTGTCTCTTCGGATTCTAAGTCGCGTGGTCTCCGTAAATTACCTAAGTTACACTGGCTGTGTGAGTGTGACAAATGATCGGAATGTGCCGTATGCTGTGACGTGTTATTGACTGAAACATTTTTCATCTGTGTCACTTCTTGCTGTAAAGTTTACAATTTTCTACGTAATGTATTATTGGACGAATCTATCTCACTGACTGTCTGCTGTAAATTTTGAAATTCAGGTGTTTGATTAAACGAAATCATTGAAGTATCGTCTGTTTTGCTGTCATTATTACTTTCAATAACGTCAATACGACTGGCCAATTCATCATATTTTTCAGTCAGTATTTTTACCTGATCATTGTTTTTAGTGTCACAAGCATTAATTTGTTTTTGTATTTTACGTGTGGTTTCGTTCAATTTTTTAACGTCTGCTTTGATGACATCGGGATCCTGTATTCATTCTAATTGTTCAAGTCTGTCGGTCACTGTCTGAAAGTCTACTGTGTGTGTTTCTGTTTTTTATTTAAGATCGGAAATTTCATCATGCAATCCGGTGTTCAACTGTTTGATTGTATTAATTTCGTCTGATACCGTAGGAATATTGTTGTCTACGTATGTAAATTGCGTTTATCTTCCTGTCTCTGTGCGGTAATTGTTTCCATGACTTGTCGTTTTACTTTATTTTGTTCCTGTATGAATTTACGGTAACGCGTTTCACTGTTTTGTAGGTGGTGATTAAAACGTTCGTCAATTTGAATGTTCTGTTGGTCGAATTTCGCGTCTACTTTTGCATCCAGTGTGCGCGAAAGTTCTGCTGATATTAATTTAAACTCGTCGCGTAACTGTGTTGCGTTTTCTGAGCATTGTTTACCGACTGCACTAATTTCGTCTCTAAGTGATTCTGTTGTAGCTGCTTGCGTATTCCTTAATTCTTGAGCAACAGATCTAATTTCTTCACTACTTTTCCTAGCACAAGCCTTAATTTCTTCACGTAATTGTTCTTTTGTATCATGACATTGCGCGGCAACGGCTGTAATCTGTTCACTAAGCGGTCTGGAATTTTTGTCTAGTATTTCATTAAGGTTGTCATGTTTTTCATTAAGTTGCTTGAAATTTTCATTAAGGTTGTCTTGTTTTTCATTAAGTTGTTTGAAATTTTCACTAAGTTGTTTGTGATTGCTGTCTTGCTTATCATTCGACTGTTTAAGACTTTCACTAAGTTGTTTGAAATTTTCACTCTGTTGTAGCAATACTGCCATAATTTGATCCAAACCAATATTACCTACTCTATTCTCTGTGCTGTTTGATGTCATACCTGCAATTGTCACGTTTTCTGTAACCATTTGGTCATTCTGTAATTCTTCAAAAGGTTTGCCAATCGAATGTGCACTGTTGGTCACTAAATCGGAATTAAATAAATCTGACGTATTCTGATTACACTGTTCATTTTCGTTAGAAAAATTTATCTGTTCATTACGTAAATTTTGCAAACCGGGTGTAGCAAGCTGCGCAGCGTTCATTGTAACAGAACGTCCCGCGTCATCAATTGTCGTTAAATTAACAGAGGACACAATTGAACTTGTTTGCTCATTATTAGCATTAAAATCATTATTAGTGATCAGTACGCACTGATTTTCTGTAAATGGAGGACTATCATTAAGACACTTAGTGTTGCAAGTGTTATCGGTCAAGCTATTCGAGTCGGCTACTTCACTCATTGTACATCGCGATGTACTGTTAACAGCTTTTTGCGGCATTTTTCTCAAATCAAAATGAAGCACAAATGAAACAAGGACAATGCAAAATGCAACAAACACAAGAAAGAGCAACAAATTGCCAATGATCTGCGAAAGAAAGAATGACAAATTAGTAAATGCATTGCGCCAGATGCAAACTATATTTAAGTAAATAAGAGCAGATATATGACTACTTATCAGAAGATTCACAAAGAAATACTATCCTGGCCGGATGTCGCCAAGTGTAATCTCCCCACAGAAATATTTTAAATTAATTTTGAATATTGTAACCTCTGAACAAAATTGGCTCCCATTTATAATCTCTGTGCAGAAATGCATTCACATTTAATGTAACCACAAAATTTAATTCCTAAACCCGGAAATAATAAAAAAATTCAGTAACCTGGTAAATTTTATGACGACAGCAGCGCTGCGCCTCGGCCCTGTATTCTGAATAAAAAAGGAAAAATTCTTACCTGAATAAAAGAACTGCGAATATATCTGCTCTTACGTAAAAAAATTTTGACACAGCTTCGTGCAATTCTGGCCTATATTTTTTCTGATTCTTGGAAGGAATGATCATGCATTGGAAATTTTCTTTAAATTGAAATGAATGCTTTTCTTTAAAAAATTACTTTATATTATAAAAATTATTATTGGGGGCATATTTTTAAAGAAATTAATGACAGTTAATATACATTACTAGATATGCGCAAGGCTGCTTCTTTACCTTCTACAATAATACTCATCATCCAGAGTCCCGACCAGAGCAGACTGCCGACACGCGCAGGCACGCGCCGACAACTGTCGACTCACGCAGACTACTCAAGACTACTGCCGACTAGCGACAAGCAACAACTAACTACATACTACTCTCTGGTCAGAGACTCTGCCATGCCTCGCCCATCGCCAGCAACGTATACGTCTTACAACCTTCGTCGTGAAATTCTGCAGCCTGAGACTTCAGCCAGTGAGTCACGCCCGCCTGGAGTTCTGCGTCGTCATCAAAGCGCTGCGTTGCAAGCCAGTTATTCGTCTTGGGTAACAAGTGGAAGTCGCTTGGTGGAAGATCGGGGCTGTAGGGCCGATGACGGAAAAATTCCCATGTGAATAAATTAAGGAGTTCTTTAGTGCAGTGTGCCATGTGAGGTCGGGCACTGTCGTGCAAAAACAAAATTTTGGACGTCAGCTTTCCTCGGCCATTGTTTCGAACTGCTCTTCTAAGGATGTGCAGAGTTTGACAGTACCGGGCAGAATTTATGGTTGCTCCACATTCGAGAAAATCAATAAGAAGCCTACAGGAGACCAGGCACCTCTATTCTCACCCAACGAACAATTGGCCTCTGGAAATGAACTAAAATGGCCATTATGGAGAACCCTCAACCGCCTACAAACTGGGGTGGGCAGATGCAACGTAAACATGTGTAAATGGGGATACCGAGACGAAACGGACACGTGCGAGTGCGGACAACCCAAACAGTGGACCACCTCCTGGAATGCAGCAACATGGGGGAAGTGTGCAGGAAAGAAGATCTGGCAAACGCTACGGCAGTGGCAGTTAAATGCGCTGAATTTTGGCGGGACGTGATATGATATATATAATATGTTTGTCTTTATATTGTAATGTGACTCCCCATTTTGGGTTTGTTTTATTTATACATATGTGTATTGTATTTGTATTTGTGTGTATATGTAATATGTGGATTGTCTATGGCTTGGACACGATTAAATAAATAAATAAGAAGCACACCTTGCCTATCACAAAACACTGTCGCCATCAGCTTCTTTGCTGACAAGGTTCTCAAACATTTTCTTGATTTTTTTTTGGGTGGGTGGGGGGGGGGGACACATTGTGTGCCCCCACTCCATGGACTGTAATTTTGTCTCGCAACTGACGTGTTTCACCCAAGTCTCGTCACCGGTTACGATTCGATCCAGTAATGAATCACCATGTTTATGGCAGGCCTCCAGAAATGTCAATGTTGCCCCCATTCGCTGTTCTTTATGGTGCTCTGTAAGCATTTTGGGCACCCATCGTGCACAAAATTTGTGGTAGCCTAGCTTTTGAATGACAATTTCAAACAACAAGGTCCGTGAAACTTGTGGAAAAGAAAGCGAAAGCTCCGTTATTGTGAAGCGACGGTTTTCACGAATTATTTCATCAACTTTAGCGACAAGATCGTCAGTCACAGTGGTCGGGCGTTCACTCTTCTCTTCATCATGAACGTTGGTTCGGCCATTTTTAAACCGAATGCACCATTTCCGGACGGAGCATTTTCACTCATTACGTTGTTTCCGCACACTTCGCACAGTTCACGATAAATTTCTATAGGTTTTAGGTTTTTTGCCAACAAAAACCGTATCACAGACCGCACCTCACAACTGGCGAGATTTTCGATTGCAGCGCATATTTCAAATTCGAATATGGAAGAAACCAGACGCGTAGAGACGTTCCCGCTGTCACAGATGGATGCCGACTGAGCTGCCGACCACGCACATACCAAAATATACGCGATCGGAGCGCGCCTAGCGGCGTCAGACGGAAACGTTCCCTACTTTCTGAATAGCTCTCGTACCTTATTAGGAGAGATTAATCTTATTAGGAGTGACGCTCCTTACCGGGGAGACAGGCAGTTTGAGCGCAAGTGGCATTGTTGCTCGCTTTGTGCTACTGTGGACAGAGCCGACAGTATGGCCTAGCTGTGGGCAGGGGGTGTCGTGCCACCACAACCGTCTCTGGACTTTGGTATTTTAGCCTTTACTGAAGCACATCAAAGGCGTAGATGCCACACCACTGTCCATGCGACGTGAAAACGACAGCTTTGGCTATTCATACAAACTGCGTTTCTCTACCACTAGTCTTGCTGCAAAGGGTCCAAACAATCGAGGAAAGACTGTTCCAGACTAGCACCAACCTCATGTTTGCTAATGTGCATTTTGTACACCAAGAGCGGAAAGTTTCTGCTCCATACTCCTTTTTTTTTGTGAAATAAGCGATTTACTCATCTGTTACACTGACAACAGCGTTGTTTCCTCCATGTAGAGTTGGTTGGAAATAGACGGTGGAGGGATTCACATTCTGGGCATTCGTCCCTGAGCCGTCGTTGAGAGGAATTCCTCGCTGGCAGCCATCTGGTGCGGATTGGCGCGCGCGCTAACTAATTTGGAGAAATGTTAAGTGTCTCAAATTTCGGTAGGGTGATCTAAATTCTGATCTGTTCGTTATCTGTTTACTTTGCCATGCAACTTGTTGGTTCAAATGGTTCAAATGGCTCTGAGCACTATGGGACTTAACATCTTAGGTCATCAGTCCCCTAGAACTTAGAACTACTTAAACCTAACTAACCTAAGGACATCACACACATCCATGCCTGAGGCAGGATTCGAACCTGCGGCCGTAGCAGTCGCGCGGTTCCGGACTGAGCGCCTAGAACCGCGAGACCACCGCGGCCGGCGCAACTTGTTGTTTAATGATTTGTGGCATCTTGTTGTATCGAACTTCGATTCTGCGAGCTTCCCAAATGACCAGATCTTGTGCTTTCTCTTTGCAGTCTTGCACATTTCTTGGTACCTCCTCACAGTATTATAGTCATTTTGTAATAAGATTTGATTTTTAGACAACTATGCTCCCTGTTAATTTTATTGTATTTTGTGTCAATCATCAAAGTAAATAAATAACTGCTAATCTCAGTCTTGTCTTAGATTCCAACATTCCACATTGTCCTAAGACTTTTCCATGGTAAGGTGACCCACAAATGATAAATATAACTTACTATACACCCAATTTGTTATTCTCACTGTGGCGGTGTTTTCGTTGCATACATTGGCCAAACGATTACTTGTATTAAGAATTCAGAGAAAAAGACCATTCCACTAACTCGTCTTGTATGATGAAATACTTGTTTTATAATGAGCACTGCACTTACACTCCTTCAGTCAGATCTGTGACACACCAAAGACAACTTAAAATACAATACACTCTTTTCATTATTTTGTCTATTAATTCCAAGTTAAATAGTGTGTCTCTACACGTTAAGCACAAATTATTTAAATATCTATACGTATTATAATGTAAATGAAAGGCCTCCACCACATTTTCCTGTCTATATGTGAAGACTAATCTCAGGAACGACTGTAGGGACTGTCATACTGTTTTCAGCAGTAGATGGACTGACGCACGATCAAGGTTTCTGTATATAGTTTAGAATTATAGTAATAAGTGTGTACTACATTTATTGTGATCTGTTCTACATTTAACCGAGGTTTGTAGTGACATCTAGTGGCAATGATGGAAGCTACGAGCTGGTCAGCTACATAGGAGGCTGTATCTGGCGGGAAAAGCAGTAAAGTAAATAGACGCCGCAACTCCAGAGACAAGCGAAGCTTGACCAGTATCCATAAATTCTGTACATATTTATACATATTACTAAATTCAACTCCGGCTCTCTGTTTTTCTTCTGCATTTGAAGTCTAATCACAGGAATTCCTGTAGGGAGTTTGATATGGTTTTCACTAATAAAAAGACTGAGTCACGTGTAAAGTTCATCTTCGGCGGTACTCCGCAAGGATACCGCCCTTCGATTGTGCCATTCCAGCACTAATCGAAGTGCTACGTTTTCAGGTGCCAGCCAGCCAGCCGAGCAGCAGCGGTCCAGCCGAGCAGCAGCAGCAGCAGTAGCAGCGGTCCCGGCCAGCAGCAGCGGTCCAGCCGGCAGCAGCCAGCCAGCCCTCCAGCAGCAGCGGTCCAGCCAGCCAGCCCTCCAGCAGCAGCAGCAGCAGCAGCAGCAGCAGCGGCCCCGGCCCCGTCCGCGGCAGCAGCAGCAGCTGCGGCATTCCTGCCACCCGCCGTCGCCGTCAGCGCCAGCGCCAGCAGTGTGGGACTCTGGTCTTCGTCCGTCTTCGTCTTCATCCGTATCCGTCTTCGTCTTCATCCGTCTTCGTCTGTCCCCAGTTTCATTTTTGCTTATCCCTGTCGTCATGTCAACCCCCACCACCACTACCACCACAGCCATCGTTTATACTTCCCCCTCCACCGCCACCACCACCATAACATGGTGTGCCCAGACACACCCCCCTCTTTCCATCCCTCCTCTTCTCACTCTCCCTTCGCCTTCGCCCTCGCTCTTTGTCGCCCCCTCTCCAGCTTCTTCCTCCCGCTCCTCTCCCTCTGATCCTTTCCCCCCACTCCCCCAGGCTGTCACTGCATCTCCAGCTAGGGTGGTGGCCCGTCGGGCCACTGTCCATGCCCAACTCTCCCCATCGCCTTCGCCATCACCGCCACCGCCGTCGCCGTCGCCGTCGCCTTCACCGTCACCATCTCCGGCGCCGACTGCTGCGTCCACGCCGGGACCTGCCCCTTCCCGCCACCTCACTATAGCTCCCGTCCCTCATGTCACCACCCACCCTTCTGCCGCCATTAAACGCCCTAGTGGCACCACCACATCCTCCGCTCCCAAAAAGCCCCCACCCCATCCTCCTTCCCCCACAGCATGCCATGGATATCTCCCCGCCTGGCCCTGCTCCCTCCGCCTCCTCCGCCTCCTCCTCCTCCTCCTCCCCCCCTCTTTATACAAATACCTCCTCTCCCGTTCCGATCATTCCCTTCTCGAGGCCCAGAATCTCTCCCTCCTCCTCCGCCAACACTTCCCTAGTGCCCCCATCTCTCTCCTCACTCCCAGACGGGATTCCGTTCTCATCTGCTCCCCCAGCCCAACCCTCCATAATGACATCCTCTCCCGCCTCCCCATCACCCATTTTGGCCCCAACGCCTCCCTCACCCCTGCTCCTTCTCCATCTCCTACCCACCAACCCCAACCCCCGCGTCACCCGCCGACCTTCACCGCCGTTATCACTTGGCTCAGTCTGTCGATCACAGAGGAGGAGGTGTTGGCGGAGCTCAAGGCGCATCCCACGCTGGAGGTGCGGGTGGTCAGCCGCATTTTCAACTCAGCTGGCTCCACCCGCCTTATGCGGGTTTTCTACGAGGATACCCCCTCCATTGACCATCTCCTGAAGGAGGGTGCCCTCCTCTTCAACCAGCGCTATAAGGTCGACCCCTCCTGTTCCCCTCCTCAATCCCTGTGCTGCCAGAGGTGTCTGCACTATAACGCACACCCAACAGCCGAGTGCCGCGAGGCCCCCACCTGCCCGCATTGTAGGCAAGCACACTTCCTCCGGCAGTGCCCTAACCTTCAATCCCCTCCCTCCTGCAATACCTGCAATCTTCCCCATCCCACCTACTCCCTAAGTGTAAAGCCCGACACTCTCCGACCACTCCTGAACTCACCATCCCTGTCCGTCCTCTGGACACCCCCACCCCTCCTGGCAATTCCCTTCGTCCCCCCCCCCCCCCCCCGCTGAGGACATCATCAGGTTCCTCACCATTGTCCTACAAAACGTCCACCCTTTCCAGCGCCCTCACACCCTCCAACAGATCTCCCTCGCCGCCAGTTCCATTTTCCACTTAAAAATGTATGCCACCTACTCCAACAACTAGGCCCATTTCACCTTCTCCCGTCTTGACACCCTTGTCTAATTCCCTGTCATGGTGCGACAGCACCGTATCCTTTTCAACAACATCTGCTCCCTTCCCGCCAATAAGAACCTCTTCCTGCACACCCTTGCCACCCACCGCGTGGATGCCTTCCTCCACAATGAAACTTTCCTCCAACCCCACCACACCGTCCACACATCACCCTACCTCCTTCACCGCTCCGATAATCCCCTCCCAATTGCGCGTGGTGGAGTTGCCATTGGTCACCACCGCCAGATTCCAGTTCGGCTCCAACCTCTCCTTCCCGACCCCACCGAACACCTGATCCTGTCTCTTCTTCCCCAGCCTTACCATCACCTGCGCGACCATCTATGTCCGCCCTAATGTCCCTATTCCCTTCGACTTCCTCTCCCACATTGACCGTACCTTCTCCTCCTACGTGATCGCCGCCGACCTCAACATCCATAGTCGTTCCGCCGCTCAGTTATGGCGGTGGCATCAGTTCCTCTCCTCCCTTCAAGGTGACCTCATCCCCATCCCCCAGCACACTCGTCCCGAATCCAACTCCACTCTTGATGTTATCCTTTCCTCCCCTAACCTCCTTGGCCGCATAACGGTGGATGTCCTGGAGCCTATTGGTAGCGACCATCTCCCTGTCCTCCTCACCATTTCAGACGGTCGTCGCCCCCGCCCCGACCCTGGTAATGACCCTCCCCCAATGTATGTCCATGACTATTCCCATGCCAACTGGAATGCCTACCAGAATACCCTCTCCACCCAGGTCGCTAGCCACCCCTTCACCTACCACCACCATGACGATGTAACCCATGTCGCCTCCTTTCTCCAGCAGACCTTGTCTGAGGCCGTGGAGGCCCATGTCCCTACTGTAGCCATCCACCCCCACTGTCCTACCTTACCTCCACAGGCCGTCCTCCTCCTCCATGAATCCCGCCGTCTCTACCGTGCCTTCCTCCAAATGCGTGACCCGGACACACTCCGACGCCACTGGCAACTCCAGCGACACATTCGAAATTTGCTCGCGGCTAAGAAACGCTGGGACTGGCAACAGACATGCACCCATTTAAATGCTACCCTACCTATAAACTCGTCCAAGTTCTGGTCAGCCTTCCGTCGCCTTACTAAACCCTCTCCATACTATCCTCTTCTCCATGATGATCACACCTTCCCTGACACCCTTAGTAAGGCCAATCACTTTGCCTCCTACCTCTCCAATGTCTTTTCCATCCTCGATGATCCCCAGTTCGATTACTCCCTCTTCCCGGATGTCCGCGATCGAACTGACACCTCTGTCCCTCCCCTCGCACCTGGTTTCCAGTACTTGGACAACATTGCACACACGGAACTCAATGCCCCTATCACTACACAGGATCTCATTGCTACACTCCGCATGAAACGCAACACCACTCCTGGTCATGATCGTGTCACCTACCGTCACCTTCGTGAAGCTCCTGTCTCTTTCCTCTCTACCCTAGCCAGGCTCTACAATGTAGTCCTGTCCACCGGTTACTACCCCAACCTGTGGCTTGGCTCTGAGCACTATGGGACTTAACATCTATGGTCATCAGTCCCCTAGAACTTAGAACTACTTAAACCGAACTAACCTAAGGACATCACACAACACCCAGTCATCACAAGGCAGAGAAAATCCCTGACCCCGCCGGGAATCGAACCCGGGAACCCGGGCGTGGGAAGCGAGAACGCTACCGCACGACCACGAGCTGCGGACCCAACCTGTGGAAAACCTCCCATATCCTGATGTTCCTTAAACCTGGTAAACCGCCGTCCGCCGTCTCCTCCTACGATCCCATCAGCCTTACTTCGGTCTTCAGCAAGGTCCTGGAATCTATCCTCACCTGCCGCATCCAACAGCATCTCCGTCAGCACCGCCTCCTTCCCGTTACCCAGTGTGGCTTTTGGCTGTCCTTCTCTTCCGACGACCTTCTCCTTCACCTCACTCATCTCCTTTCCGAACAGCTTAATTCCCGTCGCTCCGCAATCTTCCTCTCCCTGGACCTCGAATGTGCTTATGACCGCGTATGGCATTCCGGTCTCCTCTTCAAGCTCCAAACCTTCCCCCTTCCCATTAACTATGTCCGTCTGATCGGCTCCTTTCTCTCCCACTGTCCTTCCTACGTCACCCTCCATAACACGGATTCCTACACCTTTTTTCCCTCCGCCGGTGTGCCCCAAGGCTCCGTCCTCTCTCCCCTTCTGTACCTTTTATATACGGCGGACATGCCGCCGCCGTCACCCCCCGTCCACCTTCTCCAGTTTGCCAATGACACCGCCTTCCTTGCCCTTGCCCCCACCCTGCAGCGCTCCCAACACCTTCTCCAGTCCCATCTTGACTGGTTCACCGCTTGGTGCAACCAGTGATTGCTCAAGGTCAATCCCTCCAAAACCCAGGCGATCATTGTAGGCAAAACCACCCCTTCCTTCTGCCTCCTTGATTTCCATCTCACCATCTATGGCCGTCCTATCGCCCTCAGCCCCACCCTTAAGTACCTTGGCGTCACCCTCGATCGTCGACTCTCCTGGACCCCCCATCTCCGGACAACCCAAGCCAAGGCACGCTCCCGACTCCGTCTCCTCAAGCTCCTTTCCGGCCGTACGTGGGGTCTGGACCCCTCCACCATACTCCACACCTATAAATCCCTCATCCGCCCTATCCTTTGTTACGCCCATCCGGCCTGGATCTCCGCCCCCCCTACTTTTTATATCTCCCTTCAAATCCTTGAACGCCATGCTCTCCGCCTCGCCTATCGCATCCGTCTCCCCTCCCCCACGCGGATCCTGTATGATCTCATTCCATTCCCCCACCTCCTCCTTTTCCTTGAAAGGATACAGATCCTGTACACCTCCCACAAACTCGATCCTCCTCACCCACTTGTCTCGCCCATCCTCTCCCGCCCCCGCCCGTTGCCGTGCCTGTATTCCCACATCCCACCCGGTCTCCATCTCTCCACCCTCCTTATCCTCTCCCAAGGTGGCTTCCGCCAGCTCCCTCTCCCTGATGGTGCCCTCCTCCCCTCCATCTACCCCTCCTACCAACTTTGATCCTCCCTCCCTCTTCCTGTTTTTGCTCGTTTGGGCACCCTCCCACCCTTCTCTCCCTCTTCCCTCCCTCCTCCATTTCTCCCCACTCCTCCCCCGTGCTTCCCCTCCCCTGTCCCTCTCCTCCTCCCCCCATCTCCTCAGCCATTGGCATCTTTGTTCTCCCCTCTTCCCCACCTCACCCTTCTTCCCCTCTTGGCAGGTCCCCGGACTCACACACGCTAAGTGGATATTCGCGCGCCGGAGATCATCGCCATCAGTGTCTCGTGTGTGCCGTCGTGTTTAGTGTTCAGTGTTCACCGTGTCGCACTCCATCGTTCACCTGTGCCATCGCCATCTTCAGTGTTAGTGCGTCGTGACAACAGTTTGTAGTGTGGATTATCGTCGAGTGTGAACGGCTCCGTGTTTGTCTTTATGTGTCTACTGTTTTATTACCCACCGTTATGTCACATCCGTGTATTCTTTCTGTTGTTTATTTATCTACTCTATGGCTGAAGAGCGGCGTAACATGCTGCTGACAGCTTGCCTGTTTGTACAGGTTTGAAAATAACAATAAAGAAAAAAAACGTGTAAAGTTCATGTATACATACACTATGTTATCGCTATTCAAGACACGTGTCTGGCCATAGCCACTTAGCGTTAACGACGTGAACCCAGGTCACATCACTGGTCGCATACAAACAACGACCTCACTTGATTGAAGAATGGCAAGGGACCGAATGTTAGAAGGATTTCAGTATCAATTTAAGTGAGTTCCATGTTATTTTTCATGTTTTAAGTGGATATACAAGGTGGAGAAAAAAAGACCTGACTTGGCAGTTGTCACGCGATTTCTCATCGCAATCAAAGACAAAAGTGTTTTCAACAAAAGTAGTTCGCCAATAGGTTACCGGAAAGGATATGCTGGCTCGCCGATTCACTAGTCGCGTTCGCGTTCAACTTTTTTTTTCAGTCAAAGCATCAAATTGTAACCAATTTACGCCTCCATATTGCGGTTTCTTGTGTATTCCTTTCTGTTGCAGTTACCTTTATTTAAACACTGAGAGATAACATGAACTTCTTACAGACGTAAACGACCACCCTGTTTCGCCCATGACACAATTAAAGCCAATAGAAAATAATAGTGGAAACAGTTGCATCGTCTGTATCAGGTGAGGCACAAAAAACACGACAGGTAGGTCACGCTAGACTGCACGTTAAGCTACGCACAATAATTCAGTTCTGTACATATGAGGTCCAGGCTTATCTTCAAAGAACTGGTGTCTATACGTACGAACAATGTTCACTTTAGAGAAGATATTCAACGTGACCATGTTGCATTTTCAAACACTTCGCCACTCGCTGGATCATTCTTTGCTGGGCTCCAGGCAAAACACCTGCATACACCATTACCGAAGCGGCATGCACACGAGCTGTTAGGTTGTGTACATTCAGGGGGGAAGAACTATAAACTTTTCCTTCAACTGTCCCCACAAATAAAAATGTAGTGGATTAACTTCTGGGAAACGTGGAGGCCATAACATTTTGACGTTTACGACCGATCCAGACCGCTTCATTTAAGTAGTTACACACATTCGTTCCAAAGTGTGGTGGCGGACGTACATCACGCTGAAACAATCGCTGTTGCCGGATAGATTGAAATAACCACAGGTTGTTGATAGTTTCGGGGGGAGCTTTAGGAAACGGTTGATTGATATATGGAAAACAGAAGGAAGTAGAAGACCAATACCGTAGTTTTGAAAGGTGAAATAGTGAATACAGCGGGGAATCGCATAGTAAAAAGACAACATCTAGTAGAAATCGTTGTATATCATAGGAGACACTGAATTTAACTAAGGAGAGGAAAAAATATAAAAATGTAGCAAATGCAGCAGGCGAAAGTGGATACAAACATCTAAAACATGAGACAGATGAAAAGTGCAAATTGACTAAGCAGGAATGGCTAGAGGACAAGCGTAAGGATTCAGAAGCATATATAACTAGGGAAAACATAGATATCACCTAAAGGAAAATTAAAGAGACATTCGGAGAAAAGAAAGGAACTTTATGAACATTCAGAGCTCAAATAGAAAACCTGTACTAAGCAAAGAAGGGAAAGCCTAAAAGTGGAAAGAGTATATAGAGGGACTATACTAAAGAAATGAACTTGTGGACAATGTTATGGAAAGCGCAAAGGGCACAGACGAAGATGAAAGATGAGAAATGATACTGCGAGAAGAATTTGACACAGCACTGAAAGAGATAAATCGTTAAAAGGCTCCTGGTTTAGACGACTTTATCTCAGAACTACTGAGATTCTTGGTAGAGACAACCATAACAAAACAATTCTATGTGTATGGAAAATGTATGAGACAGACGATCACCTCATACTTCAACAAGTATGTAATAATTCCAATTACACAGAAAGCAGGTGCTGACAGGTGTAAATATAACAGAACTATCACTTGCCGCAGTGGTAACACCGTTTCCCGTCAGATCACCGAAGTTAAGGGCTGTCGGCTGCGCTAGCTCTTGGGTGGGTGACCATCTGGTCTTCCCAGCTCTGCTGGCAAGCGGGGTGCACTCAGCCCTTGTGAGGCAAACTGAGGAGCTACTTGATTTAGAAGTAACGGCTCCGGTCTCGTAAACTGATACACGGCGGGCAGAGCGGTGTGCTGACCACATGCCCCTCCATATCCGCATCCAGTGACGCCTGTGGGCTGAGGATGACACGGCGGCTGGACGGTTCCGTTGGGCCTTCCTGGCCTGTTCGGACGGAGTTTAGTTTTATCAGTTTAATACGTCATAATTGTAAAACACTAACAGGAATTATTTACAGAAGAATGGAGAAACCCGTAGAAGCCTACCTCGGGGAAGATCAGATTGGATTCTGGAGAAATGCTGGAACACGTGAGGCAATACTGACGTACGACTTCTCAGAAGATAGGGTAAGGAAAGGCAAACATACTTTTACAGCTTTTGCAGATTTCGAGAAAGCTTTTCACACTGTCTATTGGAATATACTCTTTGAAAATCTGAAAGTAGCAGGAGTAAAATACTGGGAGCGAAAGGTCATAAAGAACGTGTACAGAAGTTATGAGAGTCGAGCGGCATGAAAGGGAAGCAGTGGTTGAGCAGGGGAGAGATAGGGTTGTAGTACATCCTCAATGTTATTCAATCCGTGCTTTGTGCAAACAGTAAAGGAAACCGAAGAAAAATTTAGAGAGGGAATTAAAGTTCAATGAGAAGAGATGAAAACTTTGGGGGGATGCTAATGACATTGTAATGCTGTCAGAGACAGCAAAGGACTTCGAAGAGTCATGAAAGGAGGATATACGAACAAAAGAAAAACGAGAGTAATGGAATGTAGTCAAATTAAATCAGGCGATGCTGCGGGAATTAGATTAGAAAATGAGACACTAAAAGTAGTAGACGAGTTTTGTTACTGGTGCAGAAAAAAAAACTGATGATCGCCGAAGTAAAGGGGACATAAAATGTAGACTGGCAACGGTAAGAAAAGCGTTTCTGGAGATGAGAGATTTGTTAAACTAGCTTTAAGTCTTTTCTGAACGTGTTTGTCTGGATGTAGCTTTGTATGGGAGTGAAACGTAGACGATAAACAATTTAGACAAGAGCAGAACAGAAGATTTTGAAATGTGGTGCTACGGAAGAATGCCGAAGATTAGATGGATAGATCACATTCCTATAATTAATGCGGAGGTACACTTTAGCGTGGAGAGCTGCGTCAGGTCAGTCTTCTGACTGAAGGGCACAACAACAACAACTGTTTTGCATGTGTGAGTGTGTGTGTGTGTGTGTGTGTGTGTGTGTGTGTGTGTGTGTAAAGGAGGGAGGAACAGAGAGAGGTTCAAATGGCTCTAAGCACTATGGGACTGAACTTCTGAGGTCATCAGTCCCCTAGACTTAGAACTAACTAAACCTAACTAACCTAAGGACATCGCACACATCCATGCCCGAGGCAGGATTCGAACCTGCGGCCGTAGGAACAGAGAGAGAGAGGGAGAAGGGGATATATATATATATATATATATATATATATATTAAACAAAGAGAAAATCACTGTATGAGTGAAAATAACTTACGAAATCATGTAAATGGCAGCACTTCATCATGGATGCCACGTCTGAGGAACCGTGATCTCAGTCGCTATAATGAATGAACTAACATGGTCTGGGTCACTGCTTCTTTTATAGACGATTACCAGTTTTTATCTTCCCGGCAGATCAGCTTCAGATCTGTCATTGCAAGGTGCACTTTGTCAAGAGTGGTATAAATGGCACAAAACACTTGTGTCATTCATAGCGGGTGGTTATAATTAAAATGCAGCTGCTCACAGAGGTCCAGTGTGTGCTTTAATTATGTTAATGCGGAACCGACTTATGCACGAAAAAAATTAGCTCCAATTTTGGCCAGCAGGTGCGAATGTGGCGCTGTGAATGCAAGAAAGATGTACATAAATATTTCCGTATGTAATGGATTAGGAATGGGACGTGGGCGGAGAAGGTCAAATAAGTGATAAAGGCATAATGTTGATTTTATTACTAACAAGGGAACCTCCCCATCGCACCCCACTCAGATTTAGTTATAAGTTGGCACACTGGATAGGCCTTGAAGAATTGAACACAGATCAATCGAGAAAACAGAAATAAGTTGTGTGGAACTATGAAAAAATGAGCAAAATATACAACATGAGTAGTCCATGCGCAAGATAAGCAACATCAAAAATAGTGTGAGCCAAGGAGCGCCGTGGTCACGTGGTTAGCGTGAGCAGCTGCGGAACGAGAGGTCTTTGGTTCAAGTCTTGTCTCGAGTGAAAGGTTTATTTATCTTATATTCGCAAAGTTATGATCTGTCCGTTCGTTCATTGACGTCTCTGTTCACTGTAATAAGTTTAGTGTCTGTGTTTTGGGACCGCACCGTAAAACCGTGCGATTAGTAGACGAAAGGACGTGCCTCTCCAATGGGAACCGAAAACATTTGATCGCAAGGTCATAGGTCAACCCATTCCTCCACAGGAAAACACGTCTGATATATTCTATACTACCTTGGCCAATTTAGGTTTTCTTGTGGATGTGATAATCACTCCCAAAAAAGTGATGAAAACATAAGAGTTTGTCACGTAAACTGCAACAAATGAATGCAACAGTTTCACAGTCGCACAATTTTCCCTGTGCTCTGTCAAAACATATGTTTTCAACGTTTTCAAATTTTTCTTGTGTAGACCGTCAAATACTGCATATGTGCAAGCAAATCTGGACATGTCCCGGAATTTTGGAGAGCGAAGTTAATTATGTGTGAGTGCCTGAACTTTGATAATTGTCTGAAAATATAAAATTAAACTTTTCACTCGAGGGAAGACTTGAACCAAGGACAGCTGCTCACGCTAACCCGGGGACCACGGCGCTCCTGAGCTTACACTGTCCTTGATGTTACCTATGTTGCGCATGGACTACTCAGTTTGTATATTTGCCTTATTTTTTTCACAGTTCCACACAACTTCTTCCTGTTTTCTCTATTGATCTGTGTTCAGTTTTTCAAGGCGTTTCCACTCTGCCAACTTATAATTAAAACTGAGGCGGGTGCGATGGGGAGGTTCCCTTGTAAGTGCTGCTTGCACAATTTGTTCAATATGAGCATTAGGGACGTCGACGAGATTGTCTTCAGCGCCAGATTTGTACCTGGTGGCCATTATTGTTACTAATTTTTTTCCAGTGCAAACCGGTTCGGCATTAGCGTATTTACCAAGTTTCGCTGCCATACGATATTGACAAAACTCTACCATCTGGTGAGCAAGATGTATGAAACAGGCGAAATACCCTCAGACTTCAAGAAGAATATAATAATTCCAATCCCAAAGAAAGCAGGTGCTGACAGATGTGAAAATTACCGAACAATCAGTTTAATAAGCCATAGCTGCAAAATACTAACACGAATTCTTTACAGACGAATGGAAAAAATGGTAGAAGCCGATCGCGGGGAAGATCAGTTTGGATTCCGTAGAAATATTGGAACACGTGAGGCAAAACTGACCTTACGACTTATCTTAGAACAAAGATTAAGGAAAGGCAAACCTACGTTTCTAGCATTTGTAGACTTAGAGTAAGCTTTTGACAATGTTGACTGGAATACTCTCTTTCAAATTCTAAAGGTGGCAGGGGTAAAATACAGGGAGCGAAAGGCTATTTACAATTTGTACAGAAAACAGATGGCAGTTATAAGAGTCGAGGGACATGAAAGGGAAGCAGTGGTTGGGGAGGGAGTGAGACAGGATTGTAGGCTCTCCCCAATGTTATTCAATCTGTATATTGAGCAAGCAGTAAAGGAAACAAAAGAAAAATTCGGAGTAGGTGTTGAAATCCATGGAGAAGAAATAAAAACGTTGAGGTTCGCCGATGACATTGTAATTCTGTCAGAGACAGCAAAGGACTTGGAAGAGCAGTTGAACGGAATGGATGGTGTCTTGAAGGGAGGATATAAGATGAACATCAACAAAAGCAAAACGAGGATAATGGAATGTAGTCGAATTAAGTCGGGTGATGCTGAGGGTATTAGATTAGGAAATGAGACACTTAAAGTAGTAAAGGAGTTTTGCTATTTGGGGAGCAAAATAACTGATGATGGTCGAAGTAGAGAGGATATAAAATGTAGACCGACAATGACAAGGAAAGCGTTTCTGAAGAAGAGAAATTTGTTAACATCGAGTATAGATGTAAGTGTCAGGAAGTCGTTTCTGAAAGTATTTGTATGGAGTGTAGCCATGTATGGAAGTGAAACATGGATGATAAATAGTTTGGACAAGAAGAGAATAGAAGCTTTCGATATGTGGTGCTACAGAAGAATGCTGAAGATTAGATGGGTAGATCACATAATTAATGAGAACGTATTGAATAGAATTGGGGAGAAGAGGTGTTTGTGGCACAATTTGATCAGAAGAAGGAATCGGTTGGTAGGACATGTTCTGAGGCATCAAGGGATCACCAATTTAGTATTGGAGGGCAGCGTGGAGGGTAAAAATCGTAGGGGGAGACCAAGAGATGAATACACTAAGCAGATTCAGAAGGATGTAGGTTGCAGTAGGTACTGGGAGATGAAGAAGCTTGCACAGGATAGAGTAGCATGGAGAGCTGCATCAAACCAGTCTCAGGACTGAAGACCACAATAACACGATATTTACAGCCCACATCAGGTGTCACTGAGTAACTACACTTTACTTAAAACGACCCTAAACCATTGTTGACAAATTGCACTTTGTGGCGGCAGATCGAAACCTGTAATCGTTAATGAAAGAAATGGTGATCCAGGTGGCGTTTTTTCATTCAATAATCAGCATGTTTGCATCCCTACTTTCCGCTGACAAGGGAACCTCCCCATCGCACCCCCGTCAGATTTAGTTATAAGTTGGCACAGTCGATAGGCCTTGAAAAACTGAGCACAGATCAATCGAGAAAACAGGAAGAAGTTGTGTGGAACTACGAAAAAATAAGCAAAACATACAAACTAAGTAGTCCATGCGCAAGATAGGCAATAACAAGGAAAGCGCAAGCTCAGGAGTGCCGTGGTCCCGTTGTTAGCGCGAGCAGCTGCGGAATGAGAGGTCCTTGGTTCAAGCCTTCCCTCGGGTGATAAGTTTAACTTTCTATTTTCAGATTGTGTGACAAACGCTTATGTTCTCATCACTTTTTTGGGAGTGATTATCTCATCCACAAGAAAACCTAAATCGGGCAAGGTAGAAGAATCTTTTTACCCATTCGCCAAGTGTACAAGTTAGGTGGGTCGACAACATATTCCTGTCATGTGACGCACATACCGTCATCAGTGCCGTATAGAATATATCAGACTTGTTTTCCTGTGGAGAAATCGGTTGACCTATGACCTTGCGATCAAATGTTTTCTGTTCCCATTGGAGAGGCATGTCCTTTCGTCTACTAATCGCACGGTTTTGCGGTGCGGTCGCAAAACACAGACACTAAACTTATTACAGTGAACAGAGACGTCAATGAACTAACGTACAGATCATAACTTTGCGAAAATGAAGAAAGTAAACTTTTCACCCGAGGGAAGACTTGATCCAAGGACCTTTCAGTCCGCAGCTGCTCACGCTAACCACAGGACCACGGCGCTCATGAGCTTACACTCTCCTTGATGTTGCCTATCTTGCACATGGACTACGCAGTGTGTATATTTTGCTTATTTTTTCATAGTTCCACACAACTTCTTCCTATTTTCTCGACTGATCTGTGTTTAGTTTTCCAAACCTATCCACTGTGCCAACTTATAACTAAATCTGAGGGGGGTGCGATGGGGAGGTTCCCTTGTGAGAAGATATGCTGTAGTCGTAAAACTCACTTGCTCCGTGTGATTGGTGAGAGGTCACAGCTATGATCCAGAGTACATGCAAATAACTCCCAGTAGCAGTTGGGTATTCTGCACGGACGGAGATCAGTAGTGGCGCCACGCTCGGCACAGGAGGCTGCAGAGGCGCCAGGCTGGGTGTCCGCGGCTGTGTCTCGCTGTGTGGCGACGTCTAGCAGCGCACGCAGCCTGACGCGGCACGCGCTGGCCGAGTTGGCAAACAGGACCGCGGAAGTGGAGTGTCGGCAACAAGTAACGTGTCGTACGTGGCGCGTGTGTGCGGAGCCGTCTCAAACACGGCGCGGCGCGAATCGCTGAGTGTGCCGGCCGGCCCGTAAACAAAGGCCAGCTTCCGTCTGCCACGGGCAGGGCCGCTCTCGGTTGTGACGAAGGCGAAGTCAAACTACCGGCGCGTAAGGCAATGCTGACATACGAGGTGCATTCAAGTTCTAAGGCCTCCGATTTTTTTTCTAATTAACTACTCACCCGTAATCGATGAAACTGGCGTTACTTCTCGACGTAATCGCCCTGCAGACGTACACATTTTTCACAAAGCTGACGCCATGATACCTTGGCAGCGGCGAAGGCTTCTTTAGGAGTCTGGTTTGACCACTAGAAAATCGCTGAGGCAATAGCAGCACGGCTGGTGAATGTGCGGCCACGGAGAGTGTCTTTCATTGTTGGAAAAACCTAAAAGTCACTAGGAGCCAGGTTAGGTGAGTAGGGAGCATGAGGAATCACTTCAAAGTTGTTATCACGAAGATACTGTTGCGTAACGTTAGCTCGAGGTGCGGGTGCGTTGTCTTGGTGAAACAGCACACACGCAGCCCTTGCCGGACGTTTTTGTTGCAGTGGAGGAAGGAATTTGTTCTTCAAAACATTTTCGTAGGATGCACCTGTTACCGTAGTGCCCTTTGGAACGCAATGGGTAAGGATTACGCCGTCGCTCTCCCAGAACATGGACACCATCATTTTTTCAGCACTGGCGGTTACCCAAAATTTTTTTGGTGGTGGTGAATCTGTGTGCTTCCATTGAGCTGACTGGCGCTTTGTTCCTGGATTGAAAAATGGCATCCACGTCTCATCCATTGTCACAACTGACGAAAAGAAAGTCCCATTCATGCTGTCGTTGCGCGTCAACATTGCTCGGCAACATGCCACATGGGCAACATGCCACACGGGCAGCCATGTGGTCGTTCGTCAGCATTCGTGGCACCCACCTGGATGACACTTTTCGCATTTTCAGGTCGTCATGCAGGATTGTGTGCACAGAACCCACAGAAACGCCAAGTCTGGAGGCGATCTGTTCAACAGTCATTCGGCGATCCCCCAAAACAATTCTCTCCACTTTCTCGATCATGTCGTCAGACCGGCTTGTGTGAGCCCGAGGTTGTTTCTGTTTGTTGTCACACGATGTTCTGCCTTCACTGAACTGTCGCACCCATGAACGCACTTTTGACACATCCGTAACTCCATCACCACATGTCTCCTTCAACTGTCGATGAATTTCGATTGATTTCACATCACGCAAATTCAGAAAACGAATGATTGCACGCTGTTCAAGTAAGGAAAACGTCACCATTTTAAGTATTTAAAACAGTTCTCATTCTCGCCGCTGGCGGTAAAATTCCATCTGTCGTATGGTGCTGCCATCTCTGGGACGTATTGACAATGAATGCGGCCTCATTTTAAAACAATGCGCATGTTTCTATCTCTTTCCAGTCCAGAGAAAAAAATCGGAGGCCTTAGAACACATGCACCTCATAATTAGTTACGAAAGAAACGATACAAAGAAAACAACAAAAAAGTCACACGGTGTCATTTCCCTGGCCTTTGGCCGTACGCTGCGTTCACAGCGGCGACAACAACGGCTGTCAGACGCCGTCGCCAGAGATCGGCCGATAACATCAGCTGACAGCGTGGTCACAGAGAGTCCGATCTCCTTTGTCGGTTTCTGGCGGGGTGAAGGAGGTTAGGTTAGGCTGAAATCTATTCTATGTATGAAGTAGGTTGTGTTACTTATAATCCGTCTTGATTGCAAAATTTTTTATTCATATGACTGGTTTCGGTTCATTCAAAACCATGTGACGCAGCATGTGAAAGTTGCTGGATTTGGACGAGTCACTCCTGTAACTGCAGTATCAGATCTGATGATGGTTCTGAATGAACCTAAACCTGTCGTATGAATTTAAA
Source organism: Schistocerca cancellata (assembly GCF_023864275.1). NCBI lineage: Eukaryota > Metazoa > Arthropoda > Insecta > Orthoptera > Acrididae > Schistocerca > Schistocerca cancellata. The sequence goes on along the minus strand of NC_064627.1, from coordinate 141,273,357 downwards.
ATTTTGCAATCAAGACGGCTTATAAGTAACATTATACAATCACTGATAACTGCTATCCCATCAGACATTATGTCTGTTTTTGTGAAGTAGGTTAGATTTTGATCTCCTGCGGTGGGATGGATACCGCCCTCTGCGCTTGGAGACGTGTGCTGCAGTGCGGATTTTGATATTGAAAACGCGGCGAATGCATGTAAATGAGCCATGTGTGTCTCAAAAAGAACGTTGTGACTACTTGTCCCCCTCTGTCCTCAGCTGTCGGAATAACCAGAAAAGTTTTACGAATTTATCAGATGACGTGAGAAACGTTGTGTTACATACTCGAGATGGTTCGTGGTGTAATGTGATGTGAAGGTCGATGGCAGCATGTCATGACGTCACACAAATGCAGAATGCTTTTCGATCGGTACCCCTGGGATTTGCAGTGGGATGATAGAGGCAAGCACGAGTGGGGTAGGAATCTGGAACATTCTATAATAATTAGTACTGGAATACTTTAGTAAATAACTTTTACTTAACTTTTTCCTGCTACTGTGCTCCAGGAACATCACTAATAACAACTGTCTAGAATACAACTGACTCATTAACAACATTAATTGGATTATACAACAAGCAAGATACAATTCTGGTATTACATGCGTCATACATGCACGAACTAGAGGCTGCGAACCTGGCGAGCTGAAGGCTATTCTAATCCGACTTAGTAGCTTACGCGGCCGGTGCGATCTGCGTCTCTCCGTGCCATACTGCTGCGCCGCAAGCGCCAGCGAGTCCAGAGATGTTGCAAGTGCTGGACCGCTATCGATTATCGCAACCTCTAGCGTGGTGTCTAACGTTGACACGACATAATGGCACTTGCTAAATATTTCCAAAGAGGTATACGTAATATAAAAAAGGAAGCGATATGCTGCAGCAGAGCTGCTGACAGATGAGAGAGATGTGATTGTCATTTTTCTTTAAGTCGGCAGAAAGAGAGAAGTCTGTGATGTGTCTTGGTGAAGAGACGACGCGAACATTTTTGTAGCTCTTCCTGTTGTAACAGTTTTCACAAAAAGAATGTATTTTGAATTAATATAAAAGTGAAGTGAAATACGGTGTCCGTCTATTTATTTGACAAACAGTTCATCTCACGGCCTCGAAATAGATCTTTCTTTCATTAGGCGACATGGTAAACAGTTGGCGACTTCTTTGGCGGCTGTATTACAGACGACCATCGCAGCAGAAAGAAAAGGTAAAGTTTCAACTAAGAACATTTACTATTAAATTTCCTAGAAAATTAATTTCAGATTTGTTTGATGGTGTCCGTTCGGGAGCCGCCCATAAAAGCATTTCAATAACTTCCATTTATGACTTCACAGAAAGTTCTAAAACATTTCCAGTTCAAAATCTGTAAGCCATTACACAGCCAGCAAGTAGTGAAAAACAGAATAGAGCAATGGTGATCTTCAAAAGCAAGATTATAAACACTCTGCTTACCTGTATTTGTTTAAAGTTATGCAGACGCACGTCAATTAAGCTACGATGACTGTCTTTCAGCACACGTCTGAGAGACAAGCATGAAATTTAGCACAAGATACTCAGAACACCTCAAGCACTGAAAAGTAATCTACTTCATATAACAGAAACACTACCCCACTGGCATAAAAACGCCGGTGAGCAGTAATAATAATTTGTCGAGAGCTAATGCTAACCTACCACGATCCAAAAATGATCCGCTATACTACCAGTAATTGTGTAAGTAGGCTGTTTAGGTTTTCTTATTGGTAACGCCACGTAGCGCTCTGTATGAAAATCACTGGCTGTGCTGTGTGCAGTCTGTGGCTAGTTTGCATTGTTGTCTGCCATTGTAGTGTTGGGCTGTTGGCTGTTAACAGCGGGTAGCGTTGCGCAGTTGGAGGTGAGCCGCCAGCAGTGGTGGATGTGGGGAGAGAAAGGGCGGAGTTTTGAAATTTGTAAGACTGGATGTCATGAACTGCTATGTATATTATGATTTTTCAACACTATTAAGGTAGATATATTGTTTGTTCTCTATCAAAATCTTTCATTTGCTAACTATGCCTATCAGTAGTTAGTGCCTTCAGTAGTTTGAATCTTTTATTTAGCTGGCAGTAGTGGCGCTCGCTGTATTGCAGTAGTTCGAGTAACGAAGATTTTTGGTGAGGTAAGTGACTTGTGAAAGGTATAGGTTAATGTTAGTCAGGGCCATTCTTTTGTAGGGATTTTTGAAAGTCAGATTGCGTTGCGCTAAAAATATTGTGTGTCACTTTAGTGAATGTTTGAGTACGTTCAGTTTTGCTCAGCTGTTTGAAAAGCAAATAATGTAAGAGGTTTATCAGCACAGTAATTCAGAAATTTTTCTAAGGGGACGTTACAATTGTAACCATAAGATGCGCCATCCCTCTCACTTCAACAAATAATTTTTTGAGCTTATAATTTACGCATAAAATTTCCGATAAACATTTTACCTAGTTGTGGTTTCGAACAATCCTGCAATTTCGGTTCACAGATTCCGAACTGTATCTCGATTATGATATGTTCATCCTCAGGATGCCACAAACTTACTGTAAGGTGCCAGGATTTGGGCACTTACACGTTGGCTTAGCAACATTAGTATTAATAATAAAGGGACTGGCAAGGGCAAGATCATGATTTTATTGAATTATGATGAATATGAGGCCCTCTCGAGTAGTATTCCAGCATGTCTGCATGATTAAGTCACTAACTTAAAGCGTTGGTGAAAAGTGTCGGAAGTTGAGAATTGTGGAATATAAAATCTGCAGATGTTCGCCGGGCCGGTAACAACTAAACAACAGCTGTGCATTCGACCAGTAAGTTGAGAGCAGACAGTGGTGTGTCAACGTTGCTGTGTCTCTAACCGCAGTGGAGCAACATCTCTAAATCAAGACGGTTCATAATGCACATTGTGCCGCATATCCTCCATTTTCAGTGTCTCTCAGAGAACAGAAATTTGATGATAAAAAGGTACATGCAAGTTCTACAGCACGCAGAAAATTCATCCATCAGTCAGTGTCGAAAATAATGAAGTAGTAATTGTCGTCATCTACTGGTACTTACTTAGGTGAACACAACTGTTTTGCATAAATAAATGCTAGCACTTTAGCGTATTTTTATTAATGAAACGACTTCTAAAGTTGTACTAAATATTCACACCTTCTTGTGCAGTGCGGGAGCAGACGACATGCTATTGGTCAAAAAATCTGTGTAACTAAAAATATTAGCCATCTGAAGATGGACGTGGTAGCCCGAAACAGGTTATGGTACGAAAATAAAACATTTAAAAAGTACTTGTGGCCGTTTGAATCAGTCAGCAAGTGGTACTAAGTTTGTGTCGTCCCTCGTTGGACATGGATGTTACCCGAAGTTAAGTATTCTGTTTTAAAATGTTTTGCTGAAACTGAACTAGGAAAAACTTTGAAATTTGTGTTAGGTTCTATGGGGCCAAACTGCTGAGGTCATCGGTCCCTAGGCTTACACACTACTTAATCTACACTCATGCTCATAAATTAAGGATAATGTTGATACATGGTGAAACAAAACTCTGGTGGGCGGTCTGACGGTTTAAAGCACCTTGGGGCACGACCATGCGGTGCATTTGACCTGCGGTCCTCGCACGGTGGCGCTGGCAGCAGTCCACATATGCAGAGGTGTGTTGGTGCATCTCAGAGTACGGTGCAGCGAGAAAGTGTGCAGACGTGCTAATGGTGACTGTGTGTTGAAAATGGCTCAGAGAACGCATATTGATGACGTTATGAAGGGCAGAATACTAGGGCCACTGTAGGCTGGTCAAACACAACAGGTCGTAGCATGGGCCCTCCGTGTGCCACAAAGTGTGATCTCAAGATTACGGCAACGATTCCAGCAGACAGGAAACGTGTCCAGGCGCTACAGTACGGGACGTCCAAGTGTACAACACCACAAGAAGACCGATATCTCACCATCACTGCATTCCACTGACTCTGGTCACAGGAGAGACCGTAAAGCCTGGAGTCAAGAACACAGTACATGATCATTGGAACAGTGGTCCCAGATTATGTTTACGGACGAGTCCAGGTATAGTCTGAACAGCGATTCTCGCTAGGTTTTCATCTGACGTGAACCAGGAACCAGATACAAACCCCTTAATGTCCTTGAAAGAGACATGTATGGAAGTCGTGGTTTGATGGTGTGGGGTGGCATTATGATTGGTGCACTTAACACCCCTGCATGTCTTTGACAGAGGAACTATAACAGGTCAGGTGTATCAGGACGTCATTTTTCACCAGTATGTCCACCTTTTCAGGGTTGCAGTGGTTCCCACCTTCCTCCTGATGGATGATAATGCACGGCCCCACGGAGCTGCCATCGTGGAGGAGTACCTTTAAACAGAATATATCAGGCGAATTGAGAGGCCTGCCTGTTATCCAGACCTAAACCTCATTGAGCACATCTGGGATGCTCTCGGTCGACGTATCACTGCACGTCTTCAAACCCCTACAACACTTCAGGAGCTCCGAAAGACACTGGTGCAAGAATAGGAGGCTATACCCCAGAAGCTGCTCGACCACCTGATCCAGAGTATGCCAACCCATTGTGCAGCCTGTGTACTTGTGCATGGTGATCAAAGCCCATATTGATGTCGGGGTACATGCGCAGGAAACAGTGGCGTTTTGCAGCACGTGTTTCGGGACGGTTTTCTCAACTTATCACCAATACCGTGGACTTACAGATCTGTGTAGTGTGTGTTCCCTATGTGCCCATGCTATTTCCGCCAGTTTTGTATAGTGCCACGTTGTGTGGCACCACATTCTGCAATTATCCTTAATTTATGAGCATGAGTGTAACTTAAACTAACTTGCGCTAAGGACAACACACACACCCATGCCTGAGGGAGGACTCAAATCTCCGACGGGGTGAGCCGCGCGAACCGTGGCAAGGTGCTTAAGACCGCACGGCAACTGAGCTAGTTTTCTGTATTTGTTGTAGCACCCATTTGTCCTCCTCCACAAGTCAAACCTGTTGAACTGTAAATAATAAAATGAAACACCTGCAGCTGCAGATTTGATCTTATTTTATTATATCGCAACCAGTTTCCGTGACTCAGTACACCATCTTCGGGCATGTATGCATAACGGTAATGATAGCATCATCGAGTTACCAAACCTGCAAATACAAAGTCAGATTTCCGGCCGGAGTGGCCGTGCGGTTCTAGGCCCTACAATCTGGAACCGAGCGACCGCTACGGTCGCAGGTTCGAATCCTGCCTCGGGCATGGATGTGTGTGATGTCCGTAGGTTAGTTAGGTTTAATTAGTTCTAAGTTCTAGGCGACTGATGACCTCAGAAGTTAAGTCGCATAGTGCTCAGAGCCATTTGAACCACAAAGTCAGATTAAAAACAGAATAAGAATCAAGAACAATAATCTATACGTGAATTTACAATTATCAAGTGATAAAAATCAACAGATACATTCATTTTTACATACTTAAAACTAAATTACATGTAATATACCATAACGAATTTCCACTCTATATATTGTACAAATGTACTATTTATTAATAAAATCATTAATTAAATACTCCATGATTAGAAATTTATCAGTTAGATGATACACTAAAATGCAAAATCCTGAAATAACCTATCAATCTACAAAATCAGGTGTAGAAAGTAATAGATATATGAAAGAAATAGCAACAACGCAAACTCAGTAAACCAAAGGCCTATGTGTCTATGTGTAAGTAGTCCTTCCGAAAAGACATCAACAACAATTGTTGTTGTTGTTGTTGTGGTCTTCAGTCCTGAGACTGGTTTGATGCAGCTCTCCATGCTACTCTATCCTGTGCAAGCTTCTTCATCTCCCAGTACCTACTGCAACCTACATCCTTCTGAATCTGCTTAGTGTATTCATCTCTTGGTCTCCCTCTACGATTTTTACCCTCCACACTGACCTCCAATGCTAAATTTGTGATCCCTTGATGCCTCAAAACATGTCCTACCAACCGATCCCTTCTTCTAGTCAAGTTGTGCCACGAACTTCTCTTCTCCCCAATCCTATTCAATACCTCCTCATTAGTTACGTGATCTACCCACCTTATCTTCAGCATTCTTCTGTAGCACCACATTTCGAAAGCTTCTATTCTCTTCTTGTCCAAACTAGTTATCGCCCATGTTTCACTTCCATACATGGCTACACTCCATACGAATGCTTTCAGAAACGACTTCCTGACACTTAAATCTATACTCGATGTTAACAAATTCCTCTTCTTCAGAAACGCTTTCCTTGCCATTGCCAGTCTACATTTTATATCCTCTCTACTTCGACCATCATCGGTTATTTTACTCCCTAAATAGCAAAACTCCTTTACTACTTTAAGTGTCTCATTTCCTAATCTAATTCCCTCAGCATCACATGACTTAATTTGACTACATTCCATTATCCTCGTTTTGCTTTTGTTGATGTTCATCTTATATCCTCCTTTCAAGACACTGTCCATTCCGTTCAACTGCTCTTCCAAGTCCTTTGCTGTCTCTGACGGAATTACAATGTCATCGACGAACCTCAAAGTTTTTACTTCTTCTCCATGAATTTTAATACCTACTCCGAATTTTTCTTTTGTTTCTTTTACTGCTTGCTCAATATACAGATTGAATAACATCGGGGAGAGACTACAACCCTGTCTTACTCCTTTCCCAACCACTGCTTCCCTTTCATGCCCCTCGACTCTTATAACTGCCATCTGGTTTCTGTACAAACTGTAAATAGCCTTTCGCTCCCTGTATTTTATCCCTGCCACCTTCAGAATTTGAAAGAGAGTATTCCAGTTAACATTGTCAAAAGCTTTCTCTAAGTCTACAAATGCTAGAAACGTAGGTTTGCCTTTTCTTAATCTTTCCTCTAAGATAAGTCGTAAGGTCAGTATTGCCTCACGTGTTCCAACATTTCTACGGAATCCAAACTGATCTTCCCCGAGGTCGGCTTCTACCAGTTTTTCCATTCGTCTGTAAAGAATTCGCGTTAGTATTTTGCAACAACAATATGTACAATATGTACGTGAAATTAGAATGAAATCCAGACCATTAGCTGCTTACGGGGACAGTTGAAAATGTGTGCCCCGCCCGGGATCTCCTGCCTACATGGCAGGCCTCTGTCCGACTGAAACATCAAGGACACAGAGGATAGTGTGACTGCAGGCCTTATCTCTGCACGCTCCCCGTGAGACCCGTATTTCCAACGTACTGTCTACACACTACATTTATGGTGCTGCTACCCACTATACTCATTACTCGCGGCAGTCAATCCACCAGTTCCCATGAGAGTTTGAGCAATGTGAGTGCATCCGCCCTGAAGAAGATATCATCTTCATGTAGATAAGGCTTAGCGGCCAATGATCTTCTCAGTGCGGTTGCACTTACATTGCTCAAACTCTTACAGGAATCGGTAATGAGTATAGTGGGCAGGAGCACTACAAATATAGTGTGTGAAGTTGGAAATGTGGGTCTCACAGGGAGCATGCCAAAGACAAGTCCCTGCAGGCGCACTATCCTCTGTGTCCTTGATGGCTCAGTCACATTGAGTGTCTGACATGTAAGCAGGAAATCCCGGGTTCGAGTCCCGACTGGGGCACACATTTTCAGTCCTGGCCTAGCTGCCGCCGCGTGCGGAGCTCGCCGCCTGTGGTGCACGTCGTTGGCCGGGTGTCGCTGTAGCCATGGAAGCACAGATTAGGAAGTCTACGTTGAAATTTTCGTTTCCATTCGGATATGACAGACCGAAAGTTTATGAAATCGATGACTGGTTGTTCGAAGAGATATGTTTACAAGATGATGACGTTCATGGGCTGTCATATGATTTCCTTGGTAATGCAGTGCGAGACGTTGAAACATGTACCCGGATTATGATAAAAGCAGGCGGTCTGGCGAACTTCATTCTAATGGTGAATCTAGTTCAATTGCGATCAGCTACGCTGGTTTAGGATTGCGATCTGTGCGCATATTCAACCTCCCGTTTGAACTGGAGTTTGATCTCTTTAAAGAAGTGTTAACGCCTTATGGACGGTTTTGCAGGTTACTGGCGAGAAATGGACAGGCAAAAAACATTTCAATGTTGACAATGGTGTGCGAAATGTCAGAATTGATCTTCATAAGCATATCCTGTCGTATATTATGGTTCAAGGCTTCCAAGCCTTAGTTCTTTACGATGGCCAACCAAGGACCTGCGTCCATGGATCATCTTAAGGCAACCTGTCCCCGTGTTAAATCTTTATGGAGGGAAACCATGCACCCACTTCTGCAGCCGATTGCGACATCAACAGAAATTGTCATACGCGGAACCACACTCCTCCATAAAAACCTTGTTACTCCCCTGTTGCGTCCATTTCGAAGTTTCCAAAAACAGCCAAAAACTTGCTAAAGGCCATGTGCTTCCATAAATACACCCCTGGAAATGGAAAAAAGAACACATTGACACCGGTGTGTCAGACCCACCATACTTGCTCCGGACACTGCGAGAGGGCTGTACAAGCAATGATCACACGCACGGCACAGCCGACACACCAGGAACCGCGGTGTTGGCCGTCGAATGGCGCTAGCTGCGCAGCATTTGTGCACCGCCGCCGTCAGTGTCAGCCAGTTTGCCGTGGCATACGGAGCTCCATCGCAGTCTTTAACACTGGTAGCATGCCGCGACAGCGTGGACGTGAACCGTATGTGCAGTTGACGGACTTTGAGCGAGGGCGTATAGTGGGCATGCGGGAGGCCGGGTGGACGTACCGCCGAATTGCTCAACACGTGGGGCGTGAGGTCTCCACAGTACATCGATGTTGTCGCCAGTGGTCGGCGGAAGGTGCACGTGCCCGTCGACCTGGGACCGGACCGCAGCGACGCACGGATGCACGCCAAGACCGAAGGATCCTACGCAGTGCCGTAGGGGACCGCACCGCCACTTCCCAGCAAATTAGGGACACTGTTGCTCCTGGGGTCTCCATGAAGCTGGGCTGCGGTCCCGCACACCGTTAGGCCGTCTTCCGCTCACGCCCCAACATCGTGCAGCCCGCCTCCAGTGGTGTCGCGACAGGCGTGAATGGAGGGACGAATGGAGACGTGTCGTCTTCAGCGATGAGAGTCGCTTCTGCCTTGGTGCCAATGATGGTCGTATGCGTGTTTGGCGCCGTGCAGGTGAGCGCCACAATCAGGACTGCATACGACCGAGGCACACAGGGCCAACACCCGGCATCATGGTGTGGGGAGCGATCTCCTACACTGGCCGTACACCACTGGTGATCGTCGAGGGGACACTGAATAGTGCACGGTACATCCAAACCGTCATCGAACCCATCGTTCTACCATTCCTAGACCGGCAAGGGAACTTGCTGTTCCAACAGGCCAATGCACGTCCGCATGTATCCCGTGCCACCCAACGTGCTCTAGAAGGTGTAAGTCAACTACCCTGGCCAGCAAGATCTCCGGATCTGTCCCCCATTGAGCATGTTTGGGACTGGATGAAGCGTCGTCTCACGCGGTCTGCACGTCCAGCACGAACGCTGGTCCAACTGAGGCGCCAGGTGGAAATGGCATGGCAAGCCGTTCCACAGGACTACATCCAGCATCTCTACGATCGTCTCCATGGGAGAATAGCAGCCTGCATTGCTGCGAAAGGTGGATATACACTGTACTAGTGCCGACATTGTGCATGCTCTGTTGTCTGTGTCTATGTGCCTGTGGTTCTGTCAGTGTGATCATGTGATGTATCTGACCCCAGGAATGTGTCAATAAAGTTTCCCCTTCCTGGGACAATGAATTCACGGTGTTCTTATTTCAATTTCCAGGAGTGTATGTTTTGTAACAGTGTCTGGACATCTGGGCGCCAGTAACCTGTCTCACCGAAATTCGCAGAATATCCACAGTTGTCTTGGTGGCTTCCTGCCTAGCAAGAGCCCATCCTCTGCTTTATTGACGGTCTACAATGCGCTGGCCATTGCAGCAGCGACTCCTCGGCGCTAGTCAGCACAGCTCAACCTTCCCCTCTCAAGGAGAAACCCAGGGGGGGGGGGGGTTAGGAGACCCAACTAGCGTGCTATCCAAGCTTAATTCTTCTTCCGGGTAGTGTGAGTGTGCAGTTGCTCAAGAGGAGCAAGTTCCACTGAGTACGCCAGGACCGCTGGCGGTGTGCATGGACTGCCGGATCGAAGGCCTGTGGTCATGAGAGTGCACTACCTCGTCATAAACTGGATCTTGCAAGCTTTAAGTTGAGTGCATTTGGATTCAAGTAGAGAAACCTTCACCATTGTGAGATCTTGCGAGTCTCCAGTGTCTAGGGTTTGTGTTGCTGATTGTAGTGTTGCTGAGGCGAAGAGCAACGAGTGGAGTGATTGGGGAAGGTGGATCTGATTAGCTTTCCTGGACTTCTAATCACTATTTATTGTGTTCAGTTTGTTACTATTTGCTAAGTTCAACCAGCGGTATTTTTCCTGCCTCGTGGCAGCTAATGCCTCAGTTACCTGCCCAAGGAGTTAGTGTATGTAACGGCACTGTACGTTTCCTTGCCTTGCCACTGCTGTCCGGTGATGCGTGTAGTTTGACAGCTTTCTTGATTGTGCGTTGGTTGGCGATTCTTCTACTCTGGTGGTAGTGATTCCTTTCTCGTTCTGGGCACTCTAAGCACAGTATTCTGCGGACAGAGTCCAGACTGCCAGTTCCGGCTTTGCCATATTTTTACATCTTGCATTTGGTTTATTGGATGTCAGGTAGCCTCAGCAAGATTATCATTAGTCATTTGTTAGACTGCCACTAGTCTGAGTTACCATCTTGTGGAGTGGAGTGAATGCAACTCTTGGCTGCCTACCTCACTGCTCTTGCCGGACCTACTCAGAGGTCGATTCCTGGTGCACCACCCGTGTCTGGCCCTTGTGTTTTATTATTTTATTTGCTGTTTTATTGTATGTCTCTAAATATTTTATATTGTTGCCATTCTTGGCGTTACAGCAAGTTTGAATTATTGTGCAACCACGTTTACCATCATTGTGTCTGACCTGTTTGGTGATCAGATGCTTGTCCTTTTAAATTAACCTTTGCTATTGTATTTGTTGTTTTACAGTAGGTTTTTTTAATGCTTTATATAATTGCCATTCTTGGCGTTACAGCAGGTTTAAATGGTTGTGCCATCAAGTGTATCATCATTTTGTCTCACCTCTTTGGTGATCAGTTACCTGTCCTTTTAATTAACCTTTTCTGTTGCATTGTTGTTTTACAGTATGTTTGTTAAATTTTTTTATAATTGCCATTCTTGGCGTTAATGGCCTTCAGCCATGACTATGGTTACTTGCCTTAAAATTAGAACTGGGATCACACTGGCTTGTTTTTAAAACATTATTTGCTCTGTCTCTATTTTACGCTCATTTGGTAAATTGTAACGCACTGAAAGCACTATTAATTATACAGCTGTTTATTCCCTCATTAATAACATGTGATATCTTTATTTATTGCTGAGTCTGGAATAACTGTTTTAAATAAATGTGTGTAATTGCAAAATGGAACCAATAGTAACTGATTAAGGCCCCGCCCACAACTGTAACTGAATCCTGTCTTCCTCGGCTACCAGATCTCAACTGGTAACAGAGTGTGGTTGCAATTCACGGACCACTTGGTAATGGGTCAGGCACGCTTCCACCTCGGGACCACAGAAGTTTGTTGTAGTTTATAACATGCATCTGATGAATCAAAATGTTTCATATATGGTGGTATAGTCTAAAAATATTGTGGTGGGAATCTTTCATCTCTGTCTACTGTTGTTAAGGATCCGATAGTAGATAAATACTTGTAACAAGATAAAGTAAAAGACGATTGCTGCTGATTTCATTCGCAGTAATTTAAGTTGTCCTCTTAGATTCCTGTCTGACCACACACTCGGAAATCGCTACGTATTCACAAAAAAATGGTGAATTATCTGTGACAAGAAAAAGTATAAATGTTACTGTCAGTTGTTTCACGCACAGCAATTTCATGTTTCATTTCTTAAACATATGGAAGTCACGAAATCGAAGACATTACTGAAAAGAGGCCTCTTACATGTAAATAAAGAATATATCAGACAAATGCTTAACTTTGATTAACGAACTCTCAGAATGTGTTACAGAGACGAAGAGGAGGAGCAATATTGTGGCCCCCAGCTGTATGCGAACCTCTGGTCTTTCACACAAACGTTCTTTGCCTGAATAACTGCGCTACTACTACAATTCGCTTGCTCATGGCGTTTTATTGCATATAATTTAAGTCATGAGAGACGCAGGCAGACTTCGTTACTGAATGATGCGGACGTAAGTCATAAATGCATGACATTTTGAAAGGTTTCCTCTACCAGGCTACATAAAATTCCTTTGCATTGTTACTTCAAAGTTTTAAACGTGTTTCGATAATTAATAAGTAAACCATTTGTGGAAAAAGGTAAGTGAAGTCGCTAGTAATTTCAGATAACGCTCATGTGATGTACGTAAGCAGAGCTGACCTTTTAAAATTTGCTGATTGTTTGAACTCTTAATTACGTAAAAATAACAGGTATTTTGTGAGAATATTGACCGAAACTGTTTTTTTATGTTATAATCATTCACAGTAAAAACAATACAAACCATATTTATAACAAAGGAAAATAGTCTATTATGAACTCACTTTCCACCTGGATGCGTCTTGGTGATTCTTCAGTAACACAATCACTAAATCCGAACAAATTAGAGGTGTAAATGAAACACAACGAACTGAACGAGAGGGCCATACTGAAACCCAAAACCTTTCTATGCAGTTGTCGAAAAATCGGCAGGATGACCGATCGGTAACAGGTCTCAGAAACTTACTGAATAGGAATTTCGAATAAAGAACCGAAAATGACGTCACTACCGAGGCTAACGTACTGTGTCGTTCAGTATGAATGATAGAGAACAGGGCCCCTGAACGGCTGTTGACGTCCAGGACAAAAACAACGTGCCATGTATGCATGAAGTGCTGATTTCAGACTGTTGGTTAAATGGGCAATTAGTCGCAGGAACAACTGGCACTGATACAATGGCATTGCACACCATTATCACAGAACATTTGGTAATGCGAAAGATCTGCACTAAACTCGCCCTAAAGGTCTTGCCGGAAGACCAAAAGTAGAAGCGAGTGACTGATTGTGAGGATCTTCTGCAATGCGTTGAATAAGATCCTGGCCTTCTTGGGCAACATAATCATGCGGCCTGGAAACTAAGCGACAAAGTTACAAATCGCACAATGCAGCATTACCTCATCGAAAAAGGCTCTAATCAGCAAATCCAGAGTGAAAGCCATACTCGTTGTTTCCTCTGACACTAAGGGGTGCACTATGGATTTTCACCTCATCTGCAGAAAAAATGGTTCAAATGGCTCTGAGCACTATGGGACTTAACTTCTGAGGTCATCAGTCCCTTAGAACTTAGAACTACTTAAGCCTAACTAACCTAAGGACATCACACACATCCCTGCCCGAGGCAGGATTCGAACCTGCGACCATAGCAGTTGTGCGGTTCCGGACTGTAGCGCCTAGAACCGCTCGGCCACTCCAGCCGGCCCAGCTGCAGACAGTGAATGGTGCTTTTACCTAGAAGTGCCAAGTAAACTGAAGAGAAGGGTCAACCAGGTGAAACTGGATTTGCATCACGACAATGCATCCAGCCACGCCTACTCCAAGGTTGGAAGATTGCAGGGCACTCTCACTTCTGATTTGGTGTTATGCCGCTTCATGTTCTTTGTTGTTGTTGTGGTCTTCAGTCCTGAGACTCGTTTGATGCAGCTCTCCATGCTACTCTCTCCTGTGCAAGCCTCTTCATCTCCCAGTACCTACTGCAACCTACATCCTTCTGAATCTGCTTAGCGTATTCATCTCTTGGTCTCCCTCTACAATTTTTACCCTCCACGCTGCTCTCCAGTACTAAATTGGTGAACCCTTGATGCCTCAGAACATGTCCTACCAACCGATCCCTTCTTCTAGTCAAGTTGCGCCACAAACTCCTCCTCTCCCCAATTCTGTTCAATAACTCCTCATTAGTTGTGTGATCTACCCATCTAATCTTCAGCATTCTTCTGTAGCACCACATTTCGAAAGCTTCTATTCTCTTCTTGTCTAAACTATTTATCGTCCATGTTTCACTTCCATACATGGCTATACTCCATACAAATACTTTCAGAAACGACTTCCTGGCCCTTAAGTCTATACTCGATGATAACAAATTTCTCTTCTTCAGAAATGCTTTCCTTGCCATTGCCTGTCTACATTTTATATCCTCTCTACTTCGACCATCATCAGTTATTTTGCTCCCCAAGTAGCAAAACTCCTTTACTACTTTAAGTGTCTCATTTGTCCGCAGCTCGTGGTCGTGCGGTAGCGTTCTCGCTTTCCGCGCCCGGGTTCCCGGGTTCGATTCCCGGCGGGGTCAGGGATTTTCTCTTCCTCGTGATGACTGGGAGTTGTGTGATGTCCTTAGGTTAGTTAGGTTTAAGTAGTTCTAAGTTCTAGGGGACTGATGACCATAGATGTTAAGTCCCATAGTGCTCAGAGCCATTTGAACCATTTTTTTTGTCTCATTTCCTAATCTAATACCCGCAGCATCACCCGACTTAATTCGACTACATTCTATTATCCTTGTTTTTCTTTTGTTGATGTTCATCTTATATCCCCCTTTCAAGACACTGTCCATTCCGTTCAGCTGCTCTTCCAAGTCCTTTGCTGTCTCTGACAGAATTACAATGTCATCGGCGAAAGTTTTTATTTCTTCTCCATGGATTTTAATACCTACTCCGAACTTTTCTTTCATTTCCTTTACTGCTTGCTCAATATACAGATTGAATAGCACCGGGGAGAGGCTACAACCCTGTCTCACTCCCTTCCCAACCACTGCCTCCCCTTCACGTCCCTCGACTCTTATAACTGCCATCTGCTTTCTGTACAAATTGTAAGTAGCCTTTCGCTCCCTGTATCTTACCCCTGCCACCTTCAGAATTTCAAAGAGAGTATTCCAGTCAACATTGTCAAAAGCCTTCTCTAAGTCTACAAATGGTAGAAACGTAGGTTTGCCTTACCTTAATCTTTCTTCTAAGATAAGTCGTAGGGTCAGTATTGCCTCACGTGTTCCAACATTTCTACGGAATCCAAAGACTTTAAAGTCAATTGGGAGAAAAGGAAAAAAGATTCAGCTTCGCGGCCTCTTTCCCTCGAGTTTACGCCATGTCTTTTGCGAATATGACCAGGATGAAACCACACCCCTCCATAAAATCCTTGTTACTCCCCTGTTGCGTCCGTTTCGAAGTTTCCAAAGAACAGCCATAAACTTGCTGAAAGCCTGTATTACGATTTGACTTCATACATCATGATGAAATGGTGGGTAGTAGTTAATGCTATTGCTTGTGTGCTCTAGGGAAGCAATAATGGTAAGCTTTACCTGCGTTCAAAGGAATAGGGTGCCAATTAATAAACGACTGCAGTAAAAGCATGTCGACTGTGGGTTGGAGGGAGCGCGTTTTTTCGTGCAGACACGTTGATTGGTGCCAGTCAGTTGGCATCCACGTCCACTGCAGTAAAAGCATGGCGACTGTGGGTTGAGGGAAGCGCGTTTTTCGTGCAGACACGTTGATTGGTGCCAGTCAGTTGGCATCCACGTCCAGGTAGACTGACTAGCGCTGAGAAGTCGCCGCTGCAATGGCCAGCGCATTGCAGACCGGCAATGAAGCAGAGGCAGGAAGCCAACAAGACAACTGTGAGCGTCCTGCTAATTTCCGTGAGACAGGTCACTGGCGCCCAGATGTCCAGATTCTGTTACAAAACATATATGTGAAAGCACGAGGCTTTTAGCGAGTTAATGGCTGTTCTTTGGAAACTTCGAAAGGGATGCAACAGGGGAGTAACAAGGAGGGGTCTGGTTTCATCCTGATCATGTTCGCATAAGACATGGCGTAAACTCGACGGCAAGAGGCCGCAAAGCTGAATCTTTTTTCCTTTTCTCCCAATCGACTTTAAAGTATCTGATTGGTCAAAGCGGTGTATGCAGAGCAAGGGGCGCTCTCCGAGCTTCGAATGCCGTGCTCCAGCTCGTGATTGGCTTGTGCTAAAGTGGGGAAGTGTGAGATGTAAATGGACTTTTGCTCTCGAGCTGAGGAGGAAAGCGGACAGAAAGAGAAGATCACTGGCACTTCGATAGTAAAGAACTGCAGGTCTCCACCTAAGTGGTGTCCTTTGCTAGTGTGCCACTTAGAGCCTGTGCCAGTCACCTTCTGAACCATCAGAGGTACTGCTTCTAGCAACACGCACACAATGATGCGTGGGTGTACTTATTTTCTTGAGTCGATCATCCAAACATTTGACATATTCCATCATGCATAGTCGTGGCACGGAGTCAAACTGGTATGACAGACCAGCAAACGAGTCCACCTGCACACTGGAATCCACCGGGGTTTCAGAGGCTCATAGGAAAGTACCTGCATTCCGAATTAACCGAACGCTAGACTGCGTACTTGCATTTTTCGGGCGCGCGCCATTAATAACAGATTGCGGCCGTCCATGACTTCAGTTGCCGAACACATCATGTTGTGACGCCCTGACCAGCAGAAGGGTAAAGTATTCGCTGCTATGGCGTAGGGCTCCGATATATGAAACTTCCTGGCAGATTAAAACTGTGTGCCGGACCGAGACTCGAACTCGGGACCTTTGCCTTTCGCGGGCAAGTGCTCTACCAACTGAGCTACCCAACCACGACGCACGCCCAGTCCTCACAGCTTTACTTTTGCCAGTATCTCGTCTCCTACCTTCCAAACTTTACAGAAGCTCTCCTGCGAACCCTGCAGAACTAGCATTCCCGAAAGAAAGGATATTGCGGAGACATGGCTTAGCCACAGCCTGGGGGATGTTTCCAGAATGAGATTTTCACTGTGCAACGGAATGTGCGCTGATATGAAACTTCCTGGCAGAAGTAAAGCTGTGAGGACGGGGCGTGAGTCGTGCTTGGGTAGCTCAGTTGGTAGAGCACTTGCCCACGAAAGGCAAAAGTCCCGAGTTCGACTCTCGGTCCGGCACACAGTTTTAATCTGCCAGGAAATTTCATATCAGCGCACTCTCCGCTGCAGAGTGAAAAATCTCATTCTGGCTCCGATATATGTTTCTCACCACCCTGCTCTTTCAAACAATATTTTTCTTTTTTTGGAATAGTAAAGTATAGATGCTTGATTGTGGGATAGTTTTTGTGCCATACTCGGATTCACGTGTATGAAGTCAGACAGAGCGATTAGTGTTCTGGTTAGTGCCATGTGTCGATCCCTAGCTGATCACTTTGTCCACCATAGACCCCTTATTAGTGTAAGCGTTTGTGAAATAAAAATGTTTGCGTGACGTTTCTTTAGTCATTTTTTTGTTTTGTGATGTTAAGAAAGAATAAATCTATTGTCATTTAGATCACAACTTATGTCTGTGTTCTGATTAACATTACCTTGCTATTTTTGTTAAAGTCCTGATTTCAAAAGAAAGTAGTTAGCTTGCAAGGTCACCAATTACCTGGCAATAAACAGTATCACGACAATTCCTCAATCCCCTTACAGTCCTGACTTGGCACCAGCAGACTATTTCCTATTCCCAAAAGAGCAATCCTCCCTTAAAGGACAACCATGGTACCCTCGTGTTGTCAAAGAACATTGCATGCATACCCTTAAGGACCTTCTGAAATCCGCCTGGCAGGGAGCCTTCAAGTCATGGTAAAGCAGCTGGAAAAATGTGTCGACTCTCAAAGACTGTACTTTGAAGAATTTTGTGTGACTTTAGTAATGTGTCAAATAAACCTACGTTTCCAAAACTTTACCTAATACTTCTTATAGATACCTTGTATGACCTTTGTATTTCTTGCTGAGTTTCCTTCTGAAGAATAGTTCTTAGTTCATGTTCTGTTTTCCTACTTAAATCTCTCACAATCATCTTGTAGTCAGTATTGCAGTGATTGACCAGATTCTGTTAGCGTACGCATTTTTGCATCTTTGGATCATAGAAGTCTGTAATTTATTGTCTTTAAATAAGAAGCAGTAGAAACAGTCAGGTTTGTAAGGTCCATGCCGTTCTCTGAATTTGTTCAGGAGCCCCATAAGAAATTTATAAGCAGTAGTGTAACCGATACAATCCAGAAACGAGATACTACTAGCTATCCGTATTGTAAAACAAGAAAAATTTATGAAAAAGAGATCTTTTAGGGATAGTAACTCCAATAAAATTCAAAATTATTATTAATATGTTATTTGTGTAATTAAACTGAGGTGATCAAAGTCTTGGGATACCGATATGCACATATACAGGTGGCAGTAGTATCATGTACACAAGGTAAAAAAGGGCAGTATGTTTGTTGGAGACGCCATTTGTACTTAGGTGATTCATGTGGAAAGGTTACTGATGTGATTATTGCCGTATGACTGGAATTAACAGACTTTGAAAGCGGAATGGTAGTTGGAGCCAGATCATGGGACAGTTAGTTTCGTAAATCGTCAGGGAATTCAAAATTCTGAAGTGTCAAGAGCGTGCCGAGAAAACCAGATTTCAAGCATTACCTCTCAGCATGAACAAAGCAATGGCCGACGGCCTTCGCTTAACGACCGAGAGCAGCTCCGTTTGTGTAGAGTCGTCAGCACCGTGTGCAATAACCTCAGAAATCAATGTGGGTCGTACGACGAACGTATCCGTTAGTACAGTGCGTCGAAATTCGGCGTTAATGGGCTATGGCAGCAGACGACCTACGCGAGTGCCAATGCTAACTGCATGAAATCGCCTGCAGCGCCTCTCCTGCGCTCGTGATCACATCGGTTGGACCCTAGACGACTGGAAAACAGTGGCCTGGTCAGATGAGTCCGGATTTCAGTTGGTAACAGCTGATGGCAGGGTTCGAGCGTGGCGTGGCGTGACGAAGCCATGGACTCAAATTATCAACATTGCATTCTGCAAGCTGGTGGTGGCTCCGTAACGGTGTGGACTGTTTACATCGAATGGGCTGGGTGTCTGGCCCAGCTGAACCAATCTTTGACTGGAAAGGGTTACATTCAGAGACTTGGAGACCATTTGTAGCCATTCATGGACTTCTTGTTCCCAAACAACGATGGAGTTTTTATGGATGACACTGCGCCATGTCGTCGGGATACAGTTGTTCACGATTGGTTTGAAGAACATTCTGGACAATTCGAGCGAATGATTTCGCCATCCAGATCGACCGACTTGAATCCCATCGAACATTTATGGGACATGATCGGACATGATCGAGAGGTCAGTTCGCGCACAAAAAAAATCCTGCAGCGCCAACACTTTTACAATTACGGACGGCTATAGAGGCAGTATGGCTCAATATTTCTTTCTGCAGGGAACTTTCAACGGCTTGTTGAGTCCACGGCGGTTAAAGGAGGTCCGACACGATACCAGGAGGTATCCTGTGACTCTTGTCATCTCAGTGTAAATGCTAATCAATTCAAAAATATCAGCTGCACAACGTAGAAACTGTGCTGCGCTTTGGGTGCCGTGAAATATATGTATTTAACAAAACATCTAAATCTAGTTTATCAGTAATGTCGCCGTAAACATGGAAAATAGCAATACGATTCTGTCGAACATGCAACACTGTTGATCTTAAGTGAGTTTTGAATCGCTCTAAAATTAATAATACTTGTCCATTAGATCAGGATGTTCCAGAAATCGTAACAAGCAAACGAACAAAGCACACGAACCCTGGAATTAGTCCTTTTGTCCCTTCACATTTTTTGAAGAAAAACTCCACAAGTTCCCTAAAGTTTTTTGACTGATCATTTTGTCTCCTCAGAAGTTGCAAAAATTTATCTCTAGCGTTTATCAATCTCTCTCCATCAAATAGATTTTTCTAAAATTTTATAATTTCATCGAAGTCTGTGGGATTAGCACGATTTATAAAATTTCTCGGAATCATTGTCTAATCGACTAATGAGTGACGCAATCCGTTGTTCATAAACTTCGATGTTCATTTCCTGGAAAATTCTTTTTCAACTCGACGCTTTCGTTATTACCTTGACCAAGACGTCGAGGTCAAGATCAGCAACAGCTTGAACACCTTCACGCAGTAAGTTCCTCAATTTTAAATCACGAGGAGCACTTAAAACATCAGAAACTGCTTCTATTTTTTTTTCAGACGACTCGATGACACATAGATTAGACTTCCGTAATTCTGAGTTTAAATTTCTACTGTATCAGTAGCTTCAATAACCATAGTTAAAATAGCATGCGAACCTTGCGAATAATCATGTAACCCTGATGCTTTAGTCGATATCACAGTGCTACTATCAGTTTCCTTGTAAATAGAACAGTCATACAAAAACTGCATAAATTGTGTATAATACACGATTAAAGTGAAAGTACCCGTATTACTAAACCGCCATGCCAGTACCCGGTATCATTTGCAGGTTGTCTATCTGACGACTTCCAGGAGCCATAAAACTTTCAATTACTTTGCGTTATTAATAACCGAATTTAAAAACTTTGAATAGTCTCCTAATCTAATCGTTAAGAGGTACGTTATAAGTTTAACACGATAAGTTTGATCTGAAGGAACAACACTTTTCCGAAGGCAAATGAGTCTCAACTGTATCTTCCATAAGGTTAGAAGCTGAACCAATGAATTAAAATGTTATTGCATCAGATCAATAGATCGCCTATGCCTGGGGGTACGGGTAGGATTTCCTCCTTTCGCACAAAGCTGGGGCACTATTCCAATGTCAGGGAGCCTAGCCATTAGTGACGATATGAAAAAGGGGAAAATGGGCTGAAGGTTTGAATTGAAATTTGTGTAGAGGACGTTGGAGTTAGGTAGTTTGTGCACTTAGGTAGCATATTCACAACGCAGTTTGCAGACACTATCCAAATACACCAGTGAATGTGTCTGCAAAATTATATCACTGTACGACTCATAGTTCAGGAGATATGAGGTCATAACGATTAAGACGTGTGAAAAACTAGCTTTTGTTAAAACGGAGCGCAAACTGCCCACACTATGCATACTTATCCTCTGTCTGATGATGAAAGCGCTTAGCGACTTCCAACAAACTTTAAAAATAATTTCAAATATTTTCTAAACTTTTTCTCGCTTACGTGCTTAAGGTCAAATATTCGACACATGAATTCATTTGTAAAGTAATCAGACGTTTGAAGCTGTTTTGTGCATGGTACTTCGATTCTTTAAATATTCGATGCTTTACTGGTATATAAAGTTAAACATAAAACATCAAGCACAATTCAATAAAATTTTTAATCCTAATATATACCTTGTTGGAAGAGAGAAGGTAAACATTTTTCAGGTTCTTTCTCAGCTTCAATCTGCAGTTCTTTCAACTAAGCATCGCGTTTCGGTGAGTGCCGCACAAAGTTTATTAAATCTTTTAATATGCTAACAAATTTTCTTACTGATAATCCTGTTTCAGTTCCGTACGATGAGATTAAGGTTATGAGCGTTACATTTCACACGTAATGCTCGAAGCTCTTACTTCCGTATGAAACGTCCCCTTAGAACAATTATACAAGACTGTGCTCAAACTGACACACAATATTTTTAGCGCAACGCAATCTGACTTTCAAAAATCCCTAAAAAAGAATGGCCCTGACTAACATTAATCTGTACCTTTCACAAATCACTTACCTCACAAAAATCTTGGTTACTCGAACTACTGCAATACAGCGAGCGCCACTACTGCCAGCTAAATAAAAAATTCAAACTACGGAAGGCACTAACTACTGATAAGCATAGTTAGCAAATGAAAGATTTTAATAGAGAACAAACAATGTATTTACCTTAATAGTGTTGAAAAAGCATAATATACATAGCAGTTCATAATATCCATTCTGTACTCAAAAATCCGCCATCTCATTTCCCACATCCACCACTGCTGGCGGCTCACCTCCAACTGCGCAACGCTACGCGCTGTTCACATCCAGCTGCCGCTGCCCAACACTACAATGGCAGACAACAATGCGAACTAGCCACAGACTGCACACAGCACAGCCAGTGATTTTCATATAGAGCGCTACGTAACGTTGCCAATAAGAAAACATAAACAGCCTACTTACATAAAGAAAACATAAACAGCCTACTTACACGTATTCGTGACTGTAATCCACAGACTTTGCCAGAAACATTTGAAGCTCAGTCGTAACACTGGCCTTCGAGTTCGAGTGGTAACTTATGCAGAGCTCAAATGTCTTTGTCGAGATCAAACAAGATTTCCGCCAAAGTACGATCCGTAGAATAAAATCCGATAAGATACTCTTTCGCTGTTTTTAGGAGGAAGGAAGGCAGATTAGGATTTAACGTCATCGAGGACATAAGAGACGGAGCACAAGCGCGGATTATTTCAGGGATGGGAAAGGAAGTCGATCGCACCCTCTTGAAAGGAATCAGCCAGACATTTACCAGGAGCAATTTAGGGACATCAAGGAAAAAGTAACTGTGGATACTCGAACTGTCGTACCCCCAATGCGTGTCCACTGTGCTCGCCACTGCGTCACCCCCTTCGATTGCAGCTTCAGAAACGAGTCTCAGACAAACAGAGACTACAGTCTGTTCACCGAGAGCTGGGACGAAACATAAACAGTGTCACGTGAGCGACTACGCTCGTTTCCAGAGAAAGCATTCGGTGTTCACGTGATACGTAGGGGTGTGGAAAATCCTTGGCGCACGCTTTGCGGCTGGCGGCGTTCAGCTGGCTGCCGAGCTGTCACAGCGGACCGTGAGAAACCTGGGCAACAATGTACGAAATAAATTTAACAATGATGTTAAAATAATGTTAAACTGAGTTCATTCTGTCGAAGCAGATTTATTTTCATTCAGGTTGCTAACAAAACGCTCCATTCACACACAATTGTTAATTTTAATAACAATACCAGTAATAATAATGAGAAAGGACGAAACAAGGTTCACTCCGTCGAACTTGTACTGTTTTCATTGAGGTTCATAACAGACCGCTCCTCTCTCTCTCCTCTATAATGCAGTCTAATTTCCACATTTGAGTTTCCACTCGTAAAGGACAAACGGTTGCACCCATCGCATTCGAAAAAACTACAAAATTAAATTCAAACCTTTCTGAAACTTTTCTCGCTTACACCCCCACAAAAAAATTTAAAGGGGAAAATTTTGACGCGTACTATATTTCGGATGATGATTTGGTAAAAGTTCTGCATCAGACGTGAGATTTTAATTTATTACTTCACAATTACTGACTCTATTGCGCAGAAAATTTGCGGACGTCATCAACATATAGTACTGAGGGCAATTATAAAATTATTTTGCTGTGCGACACACAGTTTAGGAGATATGGCGTGATGAATATAGAGTAACGCGAAAAAACAACTTTTCCTGAAAGCTTAAATATTTCTCTTTTTCAGTGACAATAAATTTTAATGTAATGTAAAAAAACGGGTCGGTAGGTAGTTCTCGGATCACTTTATCATGCTCAGGTGCCAAATTATAAAAAACACGACTTTAATTTTTTAATTTCTGACGCCCCTATCTTGTACACCCCTCGACGGGAGCGCTGTGGTCACGCGCCTTGCCGTGTTTACAATACGTTTCTTGTTTCGGTGAATGGAGTATAGTCGTTTGGGAAACGTCACAAGCTTCATACAGTAAAACCGAAAGATATGCAGTAGTTTTATCTCGTTCATAATTTTTGACAAGACAGTAGTTGTCGTTAGCCCGAGAATTTCATTTTGATTATCCTGGTGTTGCCATTTGTAACCATGTCTTTGTAAGTAAGATTTTAATTCTGTCATATCTTCTATTCTAGCTTTAGAAACGTCATAAAGATGCGATATTCGTCGTTGTTGGATCCGCGTATCAGAAGCCTGTCGAAGCCATGGCTTACGCTTCAGTTTTTCAAAACTGAAGGCACTGAAGAGTTCTTTGCAGCCGAAGCTAAAAACCAAAATATATGTTTATGTAACACCATAAACATGCAAAAACGTGCGCAAGAAAATAAAAAAATACGTGTTCTGTGTTAGCATACACTTCATTTTTCAGGTACGTAATATATTTCGAAAGTTCAAAGTCATGATTGTCGAAGGTAGCAAACTGCTTGTTAAAATCACTGCAATGCTTTTTTGTAAATCTCAGGTGTTTTAACTACATGCTTTGAGGTGTAAAATTACAATGCTAGACATTTGGATTTACAGTGTAGTTCTTAACTTTGTTCAGGTAAGAATAATATTTACATTATTCACAGTCATTCAGAATTTAAAACAAACGAAAAATAACGATTTAGCACATGATTTTCAGTATCAGCTCTCTCGACATGCTCATCATTAAAGGCTCCATGGCGCACTTCAAAGTTGCTGCAGAATTCTTTTCTGCATTTGCTTCCTAGCTGCTTCGTCTACGCCTTCCTCGAATTTCCTTTTGTTTCTCACCACGAATCTATCCACGCCTGCTATAAGTTTTTCTACAATGAGACATTCTACACGAAAGGGAAACTTGTGATACTGCACTATTCCGGCTATCGTAGACAACCTCTTACTTTCATATTCCTTGATTTACTGGGGTAGATTTCACTGGTAATATGACAATATGAGTATCGAAGAAAAGACAAATGTTTAATGGTATATTATGCTATAAGTACACCAGAAAAATCTGTCTCATGAAAAATAATCTCACTATTTTTTCATATTGTGTAACTGGAGCCCCTTATATCATATAATAAACGCTTAATAGTCTAGAAACCGGCTTTAGTACTCGTCTAAGGTAAGCGAGCGGTTAGAATAAGCATTCGATTTCCGTGAAATTTAAAAAAAAGAAAACAAATTATAGTGCTTCTCTTTCTCACTTTTGCCAGTAACTTTTGTAGATTAATTTCCTGAGTGATAGGTTTTCATAAATTCATGTGTTCGTACACATCACTTGATTAAGTTGCTGTCCCGTTTGGGACCACATCGTTCCCAAACGTTATATTCGTTAATTACGTTTGGGACAGCAGCTCTCCTAAAGGAAATACAGTTGCTGTCCCGCAAGTTCAAGCAGACGGATCATTACACGGTCCAGTCACACTAATGTGACGACAGCGCGTGCCCGACGTCAACGTGCGATAACCACACAGACGGCAGGTGGAGGGTTTAAAAAGTGCGTCGGGAGACGCGGATAACAGCGCAGTCGTTGTCGTAATACGGAAACGGAAACATTTATCTGACATCCAAAACGGTATGATCATTGGCTTTCAGGCCAAGAATGGAAGCATTCCGCTAAATCTTTAAACTGTTTGCATACCTCTATGGTTAAAGTACACCGTGCATGGCAAAATGACGCTATCCAAAATCGGCGTCCAGGCAACCGTGGTGCACCACGGGCCATTGATGACAGGGGTCAAAGGCTGTGGAGGTGGGTACGGGTGCATAGACATGCAGCTGTTGAACACCTGACCCTCCGGATGAAACAAGGGGGCTACCAACTAGGATAAAATATCGATATCGATATATCGATAATTATTCAAATATTTCGATGTATGTCGGCGATAATTACCGCCCGAAATAGTGATATCGAAATGGCAATATCGAGTGCCGATATTTTTAATTTAGATTATATTTTTTCGCAATTTTGGGTAAATATAAGAAGTTGTTCTTTTCGAATTGCCCCCCTTCTTGCAGCAGTGTACCGTAGGTCTCTAGAAGAGCGTAGCGTTCCAAAGGATTGGAAAAGGGCACAGGTCATTCCCGTTTTCAAGAAGGGACATCGAACAGATGTACAGAACTATAGACCTATATCTCTAACGTCGATCAGTTGTAGAATTTTGGAACACGTATTGTGTTCGAATATAATGACTTTTCTGGAGACTAGAAATCTACTCTGTAGGAATCAGCATGGGTTTCAAAAAAGACGGTCATGTGAAACCCAGCTCGCGCTATTCGTCCACGAGACTCAGAGGGCCATAGACACGGGTTCACAGGTAGATGCCGTGTTTCTTGACTTCCGCAAGGCGTTCGATACAGTTCCCCACAGTCGTTTAATGAACAAAGTAAGAGCATATGGATTATCAGACCAATTGTGTGATTGGATTGAGGAGTTCCTAGATAACAGGACGCAGCATGTCATTCTCAATGGAGAGAAGTCCTCCGAAGTAAGAGTGATTTCAGGTGTGCCGCAGGGGAGTGTCATAGGACCGTTGCTATTCACAATATACATAAATGATCTGGTGGATGACATCGGAAGTTCACTGAGGCTTTTTGCAGATGATGCTGTGGTGTATCGAGAGGTTGTAACAATGGAAAATTTTACTGAAATGCAGGAGGATCTGCAACGAATTGACGCATGGTGCAGGGAATGTCAATTGAATCTCAATGTAGACAAGTGTAATGTGCTGCGAATACACAGAAAGATAGATCCTTTATCATTTAGCTACAAAATAGCAGGTCAGCAACTGGAAGCAGTTAATACCATAAATTATCTGGGAGTACGCATTAGGAGTGATTTAAAATGGAATGATCATATAATGTTGAGCGTCGGTAAAGCAGATGCCAGACTGAGATTCATTGGAAGAATCCTAAGGAAATGCAATCCGAAAACAAAGGAAGTAGGTTACAGTACGCTTGTTCGCCCACTGCTTGAATACTGCTCAGCAGTGTGGGATCCGTACCATATAGGGTTGATAGAAGAGATAGAGAAGATCCAACGGAGAGCAGCGCGCTTCGTTACAGGATCCTTTAGTAATCGCGAAAGCGTTACGGAGATGATAGATAAACTCCAGTGGAAGACTCTGCAGGAGAGACGCTCAGTAGCTCGGTACGGGCTTTTGTCAAAGTTTCGAGAACACACCTTCACCGAAGAGTCAAGCAGTATATTGCTCCCTCCTACGTATATCTCGCGAAGAGACCATGAGGATAAAATCAGAGAGATTAGAGCCCACACAGAGGCATACCGACAATCCTTCTTTCCACAAACAATACGAGACTGGAATAGAAGGGAGAACCGATAGAGGTACTCAAGGTACCCTCCGCCACACACCGTCAGGTGGCTTGCGGAGTATGGATGTAGATGTAGAATTGTAGTACAACATAATTTTACTTTCACTGTGTGAGCTATTGCTACTACTTTTTGAGCTCCCATCACGTCCAGTCTTTTTGTGTTTGACTGTGTGAAGCAAGTATAGGTGTCACAATGAAGTCCGATTGCACTACGGCCTGGTGGAGAGAATCGAATAAGACTTCCGATGTGGAGAAATAGCTCACCAGGTGTGTTAAAAACAATTTTAATACATCTAGTATGCTTTTTCTCATATCAGCATACTTCAGAAGCAGTTGCTGAAAAAGATGACTGTAATCTAAATGACAAGACTGATTTTCGCGGTGGACGGAGACGTGTGAGGTTATATGCTGACGTAATCGGAGCTCGGCACTACCAACAAAACTGCAACGTTTAATTTCACCATGTAATTTTGGCACTACAACTGCTAGGTCGAAGTGTTCCAGACAAATCCGCTACGCGACGAACCGAACGACAGACCTATCGGACACCTTCTATGTAGTGTTGGCAGAAGAGCCAACACTGTGTTGCAAGAAAAGGCCGAAATGCACGCGTCAAGTCACGCAGGTGGCGCTAGGTCTGAAACAGGATACGTAATGAATGCTATAAAGAATAGTACGTAGCTGCTGGAATACTTAACTTTAATCCATCATTTGTATACAGCATTCTTGATGATACAAGTGAGACTCTCTCTAGAAATGGTTAATGGCGCCTTGCTAGGTCTTAGCCATGGACTTAGCTGAAGGCTATTCTAACTATCTCTCGGCAAATGAGAGAAAGGCTTCGTCAGTGTAGTCGCTAGCAAAGTCGTCGTACAACTGGGGCGAGTGCTAGTACGTCTCTCAAGACCTGCCGTGTTGTGGCTCTCGGTCTGCGATCACTGACAGTGGCGACACGCGGGTCCGACATATACTAATGGACCGCGGCCGATTTAAAGCTACCACCTAGCAAGTGTGGTGTCTGGCGGTGACACCACATACTATTGTGCCACTTACAGGCAATTACCATTGTTAACAAAGGGTTATCGCCAAGGGTTTCTTTCTTGCTGTAAGGGAGTATAGCTGGCAGCTAACTTGTTCATTTACAGAATATCTAATAATAAGTCAATACTTAAATATAGAGATCTAAATTAGGCACTATATTTACAATGTGCAGCCGTTACTTTTATACTCTGCTACGCCGAAAGCTGTTACGTCGATATATCAATATTTTTGTCGATGTATATAGCGCTGACAACGATATGATGTAGAATTCGATATATTGGACTGCCGATATTTTGAAAAATATCAACAGCGCTACTACCAGCAGTCTCTCCCAATCGACCTATCAGCGAACGTTTCTGCGTGTGGGCCACCGCAGCAGGCACGTTGCTCACGCACCTATGTTGCCTGTTGTTCTTCGCCAACGAAGGCCGGAATTTGCACGCCAGTGCTGCAACTTGGCGCCTACTGAGTGGCGACAGGTGGCCATTTCAGATGAACAGTGTTTGATGCTCCATTGGAGAGAAAGCGTACACCCTGCAATAACCGTCGGAAGGGTCCAGGCCGGAGGAAAGAACGTTACGGTTTGGCGAATATTTCCGCGGCATTCACTGCGCGATGTCGTCATTCTGGAAGACACAATCGATCAACACAAGTACGCATCTGTCCTAACGGGCCACGTCCACCACCTGCACGCAGTTTGTTTCTCTTCAGTCCGATGGCATCTACCAGCAGGACTGTGGAACGTGCCACACAGCTCCCAGTGTTCGCGCTTGGTTCGAAGGGCACGAGGTTGAGCTTAACGTACTCCCCTGGCCAATAAACTCACTGATTTAAAGCCAGTCCAGAATCTGTGAGGCCACCTTGATCGGGCTATTCGCGCCGTGGATCCTGAGACCGAGAAATCTATCGCAGCTGCCAGCGGCACTGGAGTCGACATGGCCCCACATCCCTGTTGGTACCTTCCAGAACTTCACTGACTCTTCCTGCAAATCTCGCAGCGGTCTACGCTGTAAAAGGTAGTTATTCAGGCTTTTGACAGGTGGTCGCATTAATGTGTATTTGTGAGAGCAGCTCTCACAAAAGTAGATAAATTAATTCGCTGTCTGCTAATTCCTTGACATCGCCTGTGTTAAGTATAAATTTACTACCCAGTGGTGACCTAATACAGCTGATGGCAAGGAATCCGCAGACAGTGAATTAATTTCAGAGTATTACGTACACCTGTGGATCCTCAACACTGTCTGTTCTCCAGACATGCGTGTAAGCAAAAAGTAATTGCAGTTAGCATAGCTGACCCACTAACGTTCTCTGGGTGTTTTTATATTCTGCCAAATCCAGAGTGGGTATTTTGCCCATTCTGAATTTTTTTGACTGCTTACAACTATGCACAGTAACCGTACCAACCGTCGGCGTTGAACACAATATAACGTGGCCTCTTTGCAGAGGATGCTACGAGGATGCTACATACACGATCACCGCCTAGTTTATCGATTGATGCGCGGGGGAAGATAGAGGGGGAGGGGGGGGGGGGGGGAACCAATCCTGCCTCTTTCTCGCTGGGCAGTTAGGACACCGGAATCAAGATTGCATTCATAGTGCCTGTTCGCCCCTGGTAGCTGAGTGGTCAGCACAACGGAATGTCATACCTAACGGCCCGGCTTCGACTCCCGGCTGGGTCAGAAATTTTCTCCGCTCATGGACTGAGTGTTGTGTTGTCCAAATAATCATCATTTCATCCCCATCGACACGCAAGTCGCCGAAGTGACGTCAACTCGAAAGTCTTGCACCAGGTGAACGGCCTACCCGACGGGAGGCCCTAGCCACACGGCATTTACATTCCAGTGCCTGCTACAATGGTACGAAGTGTTGTATTTTTTTAATATGTTGGCAACAAACGAAAACATTCAGTAGCGACCTGAAGTTGCACCGATTAGTTAGCCCCCACAAGGGGACCAGGTTATATTATGCAAATTCACGCAGAGTTAGCTCCGCGCGGTAGTTACTGAGAGCGAATGGAGTTAGTGCAACGTGACTTCTTGCGATGGTGGGGTACAGAAGTTTCACGAATACAAGCAACTGCTAACTGAGAGATCCCAAGTTTTGCCGTTTAAGCCTGCGCGAGATACGACTGGCCGTGAAGAGGTTTCGACTTCAGCTGACGCACGAGAGAGCGGAAGTGACGCTGCTATGCGGAACCCGACGAGGCAGCCTGCGGCCGCAGCCAAGTGAAAGCAACTCCACTGCTCTGGGAACTTAAGTCTGTCCGCCGTGATAGTCTAGTGGTTAGGACATTGCGTTGTGGCCGCAAGAACCCAGGTTCGAATCCTGGTCACGGCATACGACTTATTTTTCTTCGATTTCCTGACAGGACAGTAACGCCTGCTAAGAGTTTCAAGAACTTTATTCAACGAGTCCGTAACGGTTCTCATTTTACACATGCACAATTTAAGGTATATATTCTATGAATGAAAGTCCGTCAACTATCTGTACGTCGATATTTTTAATTACCTATAGGAACGAGTATTTCAGAGTGAAAGCTGCGTTTTTACTGTTTACAAAATGCATCTGAGTATCTTCATCCTGAGGAGTTGAAGAAATTACACCTGGTTTTTCTCCAAATCTGACTCACTGTTACGCGTTGGCGAAAAGGAAGGGTGTAACGTCTCGTCGACGAAGTGCTCATTAGTGGTTTAGCACAAGAGACTCACTTCAACTGAGACTGACTTCAACTGATTCCTTTGCTCCAAGGAAGAGCCAAATTACGTTGTGCATGTAATAGCTCAAATGAATATAAATGAGGCAAGAAGAGAGTGACCACTTTTTCCTGGGAATCGCTCTGAGATTCGCCAGAAGTGATGCGACGAAACCGTTCATGTGGACTTGAGCTGCTTCTCGCGAATACGGGTCCAATGCTTTAATCAATGCACCATTAATTTTATTCTCCACATATAATTCAAGGAATGTGCATCGTAAAAGATGGGGAACGCTGCGCAAAATGAGGTAGCGCGCATGTGTGTTCGCAGAAATTTATGCAAGAGATGGCGAGATTCTAAGACTGTCATTTTTTATATGAGTGACTCAATGAGTATGAGAATATATTACGCTCCAAGAACTAAATTTAACAGGAAGAACACGTAACTTATTGTGTCTCAAACTACTCACAGATACCCATTCAAAGTTTTTAAGGCACTACTTCGGTACGTAAACAGTAATCATGTTTCATTACAGTGTTAACGTAACATAATTTTATAATAGTAATATTAGTAGTATCGCCACTTTTGTGATTCAGTGATCTGAAATTCTATCCATTGTATGATTAAAGCCAGGGCATTCTAAAAGTTGTTCGCAATTTTGAACATAGTTATACCAAATTGTAGGCCGCCTGGTCTGGGGCGGCTTGCCACGGTTCGCGCGGCTTCCCCCCGTCGGAGTCGGGCATGATTGTGAGTGTGTGTGTGTGTGTGTGTGTGTGTGTGTGTGTGTGTGTGTTGTCCTTAGCGTAAGTTAGTTTAAGTTAGATTAAGTAGTGTGTAAGCCTAGAGACCGATGACCTCAGCAGTTTGGTCCCATAGGAATTATCAGAAATTTCCAAAATGTATTCTGACAGTGAAACGTAAAAACCTGGAACCGAAAAAATAGTACAATTCAGAAAGATCTGTTAGATAGCAGCAGAAATAACCGGCATAAATGTCACGTTTATACTCCTCAAAGTGGAGAAACGGGAAATAAACTTTAAAAAATCGCTTATTTAACTTTGATGCCATTTCTAACGTATCACACGAAACTTCTTATCTGACCATGTTAATGGATTTATTGCGTCACTTTCATGTGTCCTGTTACAAAATGTTCACTGGCATACTAACTGTTAAGCAAAATGTGTTTTCAGACCTAAGTTTTTGCATTTTTTAGGTGCAATGTAACACAGGGACAGTACTCGATTAATTGCTAATTGAGTGTAGAACCCTCACAAAATGACCCCGAAATTGAAAGGTATGACTGAGTTTTAACACTTTGCCGTCCGCACGTCTCGTACAAATTTATTCGCTTGGCGCCGGCAGCGCTAATTCGGACTACTTGGCTTGTCGCCGGCCGCTTGTCACCTTTCCGTTGATGACAAGCTTCAAACACATTGACTTTTGCGCGCTTTAATTTTCCAGAAATCCTCTATTTTGCCGTATCGTTCCACAAACTCGAATTTTCTTTTCAAGTAGCTTCTCTGCAAGTTCTCTTCTGTTATAATAATTATCCATGCAGAGGTGATGCCACTTTCTATCACAAGGTGTCAATAGCCCCATCACCGGTTCGGACCATGTTGCGTATATCATGGCAAAGGATAAAGTTTTCACAAAACAACAGGACGACCATTATTAATTACATGTATTTGTTTACCTTTAGATAAAATTTGAACTGCGCACAAATTTGTATCGTTTAAGTGGCGCGCATAATAAAACTTAGAAAAATTGGTTTTTTGCACGTAAAATCCGAATGCAGCTATACTTTTTAAGCAAGCTTTGAATTGTATAGTAAGAATGCATTTCTTATTTACTTGAAGCACTTTAAACCGTTTTCGCGTATTCAGTTCACATAAAAATGATTTTTAGGCGCTACATTTACCTCGACTTCGGACCATGGCATCCTGAAAACAGATAAAAATTATTGATTAAAAAATCGTTTTGACTTTATCAGTTTATCTACCTTAGTGCAAAGTTTAAACCAATTTGGACACGTTTAAAGCATAAAAGTAACGTGCTTCAGAGACATCCCTGAAAACGTGTTTTTTGCACCTAATTTGAAACATATAAGTAGCGCGTATGGGAAATGAAACTTACAATAAGAACTGTTTTTGCACTAAAACCCGAATGAAGCTAGATTTTTCAAAGTGAGCTTACAATTTTAGCATAAGAACGCATGTTTTATTTATTTTAATCACTTTAAAACGTTTTCGCGCATTCAGTTCATGTAGGAACGAATTTTACAAGCTATTTCAGCCGTCTTTATTCCTTTAGAATAATACATACATGTTATATGATGTACAAAGCTGTTGCGTACTTCGTCAGTAACCCCACCACAGTGGGAGCTTATATGGGGCGACACACCTCACATATTAAGAAAAA
This sequence comes from Schistocerca cancellata, assembly GCF_023864275.1. Lineage (NCBI taxonomy): Eukaryota > Metazoa > Arthropoda > Insecta > Orthoptera > Acrididae > Schistocerca > Schistocerca cancellata. The sequence goes on along the minus strand of NC_064627.1, from coordinate 141,240,235 downwards.
ACACAGAAGATAAACAAGAAATAAAATAACAATGGAGAAATAGAAAATACAGGAATAGAGAAAGGTTTTGCTCCTGTGACAGTCCCCGGGAGTCAGGGAGAGAAGAGCCAGCCTGCACTCTACCCAACGCCAGCCCTGGGCATCGGGCGCCGTGCCGTCATACGCCCGAAGATTCTGAACGACGCACATAGCGGTATTTGATAGAAAAAGTTGGCCAAATTTATTTTCTTACATTTTCTGCACTGTGAGACCATACTCAACATATTTTTAGGATAATAATGGATTTGCATATTTGATAGAAAGGTTTGCTGGTTTTCCTTGGGGTCTGTCTCATACCTGTTATCAATGGATCAGATGTCGGTAGTAGCCTGTTTAGTATATCTAAATTGCATGCTTCGCGTGAGAATTTCCTGGCAAAACTTTGTCTGCACAAACGGAAGTGCGTATTGCGGGCCTCGGCTGCTTCTTCTGATAAACTGCCTGTAGGTAAGAGGGCATGTTCGATGACAGTTGGGCCACGCACCAAAATCTTTTGAACGGCGGGAGACATAGGATAACATGGATATAAATCAACATACATTCTTGCAGTTTCAACAGTATAAGCAGCAAATTTGCCTATGTCTATCTTATATCCACTGGAAATAGTTTCTAGAATTACCTTGAATCGATAGATGAGTTGCAGATGGACACTTGTTATTTCTGCAGATGTTTCAAGGTCTGCAAAAAACCTTCTACTGATGTTTCCATCATTGCTATTTCCATAGCGTGGCTTGGGAACATAAACTACTAATCCTAATCGAAGTTTCTCTTGTATGACTTTCTTCATCTCTTGAACAATTTTCCATTTCTTGGCGTTTATTTTATATGACAAATGCAACAAAAATTCGAAAAATCTAATTCGGGCATGGAATACAGACAGACCGAACCGAAAAATTCTGTGTTTACCTCTTTGATTTTTGACAAATCATTGAAGTCTTTTGAGGTAGCCTTGCAAATGTAGCATCTCAATGTCGATGCTGTGTCCGTTGTTGCATTGCAGACCTTTGCATCTACCATGGTCATCAACAATGTATGTTTTATGGATAAATGACCCTCTGTTCTTGAAATCCTTGTTTCCTGTAATGTTTTAATTTGACTATTGATATAAGTTTTCTTCATTAGTAACATCACTTGTTTCATGAATAAATCTAATTCTTATTGGTCCGCAATAGCGAGGTGATGATGGTGTGGGATTTTTCCAAACAATGAGGTCTTTGTTCTTGCGACTAATAACTTGAAGAGGCACTAAAGATGACTGAAATATGTTCGAATCAGAATCATGGCTGTTTTCAAATTTTTGTTTAAACTGAACTTGCTGTGAATCATCACAACGCCATTTGTAAATAAGGTCTGATGAATTTATGTCATCATATGGAAAATTACTTAAAATCTCCTCTACATATGATGTTAGTCGCTCACTCGTGTGATTCAGCAAGGCTTGCAGTTGAATCTCCGCTCATGTGGCAGTCACATGGTAGAATTCAGTCACAGGGTAGCACTGCTTCTTAGCTTCTTGAATGACACTGTAACAGGTATAGACCTTTTTAGCACCTGTTCGTATTATTTCGTATTGCTTCCTTGTCAGCGAGGCTTCCACAAAGATAGATAAGGCTTGCATAGGTGAAAGTCGTGTTCTTTCTTGTCTCTCCTGCAAATGCGGTCTAATGCTTGTCTGTATTTAGCTCCTCGTGTAGGGGATGAAGTAATATCTTCCACCACTTTGGAACACTCATCATTTCCAGATTTTTGGAGCATCATTTGACTTTCATACGTTACTTCTGTGGCTTCAAAATGTTCTCTCAAGTGCTGTCTCTCATGCCTTTTGCTGCGTTAGCTTAACGCTACGACCGGATTTGTTGGTCGACCAACTCGAGTTTTGTTACAAGGAATTTCAATGGTATTTTGCAGCCAATTATGATTCTTTTTTAAGAAGTTACTTTCAACTTTATGGGAAGCAGGCCATCTTTTCTTTAATTGTGAATTTATGTATGACACTTTATGTTTAAAATTTTTTCTTTTCTTCGCAGGGAAAGAAGGGTCTGATAATATATAATTTTCCATAAAATCCGTTTACGAAATTGTTTCTAGAACATCTCTTCATAATGTCATAGAGACCTTTTCTTGTCATAATTTTGTGGCTCGAAGGACCTAGGATAACCCCAATTTTAAAGTAAATAAATCGTATAAAATATATCGGCTGTATTCTGCGGCTACGTTCCACAATGCCCAGTAGACAAATGATTTTTCTATTATACTGTATTCAAATTTATGCAGGGAAACACCCTGAACTATAACAAAACCTCTACATTGTTGTACTAACAGAATAGATTTTCTTTGCTTTACAGGTTAACTTTAAACGAATTATTACTAATCAAAATACTGAATACTATAAATGACAACAATTATAAATAACAGTACATAACCTGATGGTTAGAATCCATATCGCTTTTCACCACGTTTCAAGTAAGAACACACGTTAGAACAGCCACAAACACAGAGAGGTACAAGCCACATGAGAAGCTTCACGTGCGCTAGCGGTGAGACAAAGACTGACTCCAGCGTCTGTCAATGCACAATACACAAACACATTGCTGCGTCAACACGGCTCCATCTATTTGACTGTCACAGGACATGGCGAATTCCGGGAATTATTCGCATTTTAAATATGGACTTTTGGCCAGCTTTTAGGGCGAAATACCCCTGTGTGCGACGCGCAGCACGAACACAGCACTCTGGATGAGATGACCGCGACTTCCAGCACCTTTAAGCTCTGTTTCAAGAGGTCGCTCGCGGGATGTGGGGACCACGTCCCCCTCCAATACAACGTGGCCGATGAAAAGCAGACACTCAGGACACCGGGACACAGGTGGAGGACGGTACGCCTGATGGACGGCGTGTTGTATTTCGCCGCCTTCTCAATGTGACACAGTCGAGCCGAAGGTGGTCGTCGAGTATCTGGGCGTTGACTATGCAGGCTTGGCCGTCTTTGACCACGACGATGTCAGGCTTGCAGGGTCTTTCTGGTGCTCGAAGGTGGGGCTCCACCGAGACGTCGAAGCCCCTTTGTGCGAATCCACGAGTGAGATACTTGAGGAAAGAGTGCGTTTGTCCGCAAGCCTGGATGACGTGGTTGGCGGTCTCGATGGCTCTGCAGCCCGCGCCGCGTCGGTTGTCAGCCACCCGACCGCGACTGCGCCGCGCCTTGGAGGGCAAGGCGTTTATTCGGGCGCGGATAGCGTTGATGTAGTCGCGCCCAAATAGGAGTCGACTGGTGTCGGCGAACCACTGGTGCTGCTCCCAGACGGCGGCAGACTCTGAGAGGGCCGCACCGTCGAAGGCGACGTGTAGGCGAGCCGCCCACATTTCCCCAACCTCCTCTGACATCGTGAGGAGGTGGCCTTCCCACGTAAAGTGCAGCGACCTCACGCTACACCTCGCGCAGGCCCGTGTCGTCCACAGCTGGCCCCATCTTCTGCAGCGTCAGGAGTCGGGCCTGCTGTAGAGTGAGGCTCATCCAGTGGGCAGATGGAATGCAGAGTCCCCCATGGGTCACAGGAAAGTAGCCCAAGGCAATGTCCGCCAGGATGCGGACGCGTCTCCTGACAGCTGCTCACACCACAGTGTTCGCAGTGTTTAGGCTGAGAGCGTCCGTGGTGCAGGCTTGGCAGCAGCATGTGCACGAGAGCGTAGAGGCGCTGCTCCTGTAGGTGGCGGCGACGATGGAACAGGCACCGACCAGAAGAGGAGAACTGCAGCCCCAGGTTGTGGAAGGTCTCACACACGTGCAGCGCCGGCATGGTGGCATTGCCGGCTGACACCAACACCTTCTTCTCTCATTCAAATGGCTCTGAGCACTATGCGACTTAACTTCTGAGGTCATCAGTCGCCTAGAACTTAGAACTAATTAAACCTAACTAACCTAAGAACATCACACACATCCATGCCCAAAGGAGGATTCGAACCTGCGACCGTAGCGGTCACGCAGTTCCAAACTGAAGCGCCTAGAACCGCACGGCCACACCGGCCGGGTCTTCTCTCGTCCAGACGCCACTAAGGCGAGGGTGAAACACTTCCATGCATTGGTATGCAGATGGGACTGCTGTGGCTGTGTCGATGAGAGAATGCACGCCACTTTTGGTCAATGCGAACAGCAGGACACCATCAGCAAAGGCCGCAGCATTGACTCTGTGACCTAAAATCCGGGCTCCTGTGTGGGAAAGCAAGCTGTTAAGCAAACTGTCCATGACGTGTTGAAAAGGAGGGGGGGAGGGGGGAGAGAGAGCCCTAGGACGGACATCCCTTGATGCTTGCACGGTCTCGCTCACACTGCCGTGGCCTGTTATCACTGTCATGCTACCCCTGTAGCAGCCCTCAATGCAATCGATAAATTCGCTTAGGAGGCCATGCACTTTCAGCACGGAGTGTAGATTAGCACAGTCTAGTGAGTCAAACCACTTGGATACGTCCAGGGGCACAACAAAGAACAGCAGAAGCGGACTGCGTCGACGAGATCCTGGTGTAAGATGAATGTGTTTTCCAACATTCCATCCTGAGGCATGAATGCCCATCCACAGTACACAGACACATCAAGCGTGAGACCAGAATCTTCTGGAAGGTCCTTGCCAGCACTGAGCAAGCGATCACGGGACGAAAGTCAGCGGGGGATGCTAGTCCAGCCGTTTTGGAGAGTAAGGTGGTCTGGGCACAGAGGAGGCAACCAGGGAGTGCCACGTGAAGAGCAGGAGATTCACGATCTTGACCACCACATAACACGGCAGGCGGTGTGGCTCAGTGCGAGTTAGGCTCTCTGGGACCAGCGCAGAACTCCTGAGCGCCAAGGAAACGGCGACTTTTTTGGCTGTGAGGGGCCTCTACAGGCACTTGAAGTTGACAGGCTACGAGTGCGGCAGGGGGTGGTCACTAATGTCGCCAGAGGTGGACGGCTGCTGCTGTTGGAAGAGGTTCGCCCAGAAGTCGTGCAGGCTGGAGATGTCAGGTGGCAGCTCCAGCAGGGTGCCATCCAGGAGACCCCACACACAACACATGCAGGATCGCTAGAAGGCCTACCGCCGACACTGGGGTGGCTGCTGCCACTTAGATGGCAGCCACAGTGTCGATTTGTGAATCTCCCCCTCCTTGCAGCCGACAGCAGCAGGGGCATTTGAGAGCAAGCCCAAGATGGTGGCAGGCTGTACTACTGACCCCAAACCGATGATGTGGTCCAGGGTCGAGAATCGCTGTCCAGACGCAGGAAGCCCCACAAGATGCTCCCAGATGACCACGTCGACACTAGCATCTGACGGTGGCATCCCCAACGGTGTTGTATTGTCCTCTCCCCCGTCCGACGGCACTGGCGACCCCACCAGCCCTGGGTTGGACCTGTGGCCATTGATGGCGTCGAGTGTCCTGTCAGGAAAGATGTGGAGGAACTCCTGGTTGGCAAAGAAGAACTGGGCGTTCCTACCATGGAACAGCCAGCCCTCCACCCATGTAAGCAAGAGGACCTCCTCCTCGGCCCGCCTCACAAGTTTCTGATCAGTGTTGATGTCCACATTGGCTGCCATCTGGTGTTGTTAGGAGCAGTGGACTCCCAAGCTGCATTCAGGGCAGGTGTGTGCTATGGTTTGTTCAGGACCATCAGCAGGGCCAGTTGGCTTGGCAGCTGCTGGGGTAGTTGGTTTGGCACCTCCAGTGGGAGGGCCAAGTCCCTTGTTGTCTGTGCAGCTGCCCCCAACTATAAAGGGTATAATCTGAGGGGGAGCTGGTAACCTCCCAAAGCCCCACTTGGCGAAATCAGTGGGCCCATGTGAAGGGGGGGAAGACTGCAGGTGAGGAGAGGTTAAGAGGGCTAGGCCCATACATTGTGCGTAATTCACCCAGTAACTACAACCCAAAGAAGGAGCCTCACAGCAGCGGCTTGGTCACAAGAAGACTACTTCGAAAAGCATTAACTGGAATTTAAACCACCGCATCTCGACAACGGATAAAGATTGTTGGATAAAAACAATTCATTTTTGAGTTTATCCATTTATCTGCCTTAGGGCAAAGTCTGAAGTGACTTGTACAATTTTAAAGTACGGAAGTGGCGCGCTGCAACGACCTCCCAGAAAAAGGTATTTTTGCAAATATTTGCACGTAAAATCCTAACGGTGCAAATGCAAATGGTGCCATCAGCTGAGCATTAATTTTAGATCAATTGACATCTTTTGGAATAGGAATTAATCGATTCCCAATGTAACTTCAGTAAGACGTTTGTTCGAATGGCTACACAAATGATTGCTGGTCTGGGCTAAACCAAAAACTTTTTACCCCATGTTCCTATTATATTCTAGCTTAAATAGGAACCGAGCATTGAGAGACCCCCCCCCTCCCTCTCCAACAGCAATGCTTCTCTCTGGTACACTGTCAATCCCTCGCTCTACTTCATGGACACCATGGTCAACTGCGCGTTCAATGGGCTATTTTAATGGTAGAAAGATATCGCGATCAATGAGATTGAAAGAATGGGGTAGATAGAGCTACAAAAAAACATCAAAGAGGTTGGGTATATAAGACACATACATACGTGGCATTAGACCAAAAACAAATACACATTAAAAGTGTTCTATGTCGGATTCAGTTCGGGGTATGGCATATGCCTATATGAAGTTCTTTGCTTCATCTGAGTGTCTCTGTCATGTCCCTGAATACGTGACTATTCCGACTGGGAGGCCCAGTGTATATGTGAGTTGTTTACAGCTACTGAGAGTGTTCTTCATAATCCCGCATTCAAGCTTCTCGATTCTTGTGCAAACCTTGTTTCAAATTTCTTCGTTGTACATCCTCCTCTACTTGAATTTCCCCTTCTGCACAGGGTCTTCCTCCAACAAAATATTTTTTTTCGGCCATCGTTCATCCGCTAATCTCATCATATGCACATACCATTTTAAACGTCATTTTCCTACCTCTTCGGTGGTACACGTGGAAGTTTTCAGTCGCTTCTTAGTTTCCTTATTTGGGATATTCTATCATCTTGAATATCTTCTCAAAAAATCCATATACACGGCTTCATGACTTCTATCTTGTTTTGTCATTTCGAAATATTCTGCTCCGTGCAAACAAATGCTTTCGTGTTATTGAGTCATATAACCTATTTTGGTCTTTTTTCTTAATTTTATGTGACCAAAGGATAGAATTCCTGATTTCTTGTTTAGCATTTCTATGCCCTATTTCTTGTTTACTGGAACCCTGATACGAGACTGTAACTCCTAGATATACTTCTGACATCCCACAGTAGTATTTCCATCTATGATACTTGTTTCCTATAGAGAGATACTTTGTTTTGGAAAAATTTATTGTTAGTCCAGCCTTAATGTATGTTTCTACAATTTTCTTCAATGTACACTCTATGTCATAGTCATCTGCGGCCAATATAACGTGATCTTCGGCGAACAGTAAACTCTATATGTGAGGCCCATCTATGTCTAGACTCATTCCTCTACGCTTTTTCAACCATTTTTAAGCAGTTCGTTGAGATAAAATTCAAACAGAGTGTGTGCTACGCAGCACCCTTGTGTTCATAAGGCCTTTGATTTGTCACATTGCTTGGAAGGAAGTGTATGGAATAAATTTTGTAGAGGGAAACCAAGGGATGAACCCAGTAAGCAGATTCAATGCGAGAAGGTTGCAGTAGGTATTCGCAGATGAAGAGGTTTGCACAAGATAGAGTAACGTGGAGAGCTGCATCAAACCGGTCTTCGGAATGAAGACCACAATAATAACCCGCAGATCCCAGGAGGAGGCTAGCACTACTCAACCACGATATTATCGCACTTCGCCATTCTCGGAAATACACGGTGACATTAGAGTAAATAAGTATAGTGGTGACTAAGGAAAACACATCACACTCTCAAGGCTTTCTGGTCTTTCATTGCTGTATTGTTCAGTACTATCAACCCTGCTTACGCGCTGACTTGCGATAAGCCGACCGAAACCCTCTCACTCCACCATTCCGGGCGTCTGTGGTAGTGGGTGATATCTGTCGAGGCTTATGGAAAAGAGATTCTACAGTAAATGAAATAACACACGTGCTTCTAACACAGAATACTCTGGAAAGCGACATTTCGACATAACGAGACGGACACATGTCGAAGAGTTCGAATTTTTAGGACTGAAGACACATGAAAAACTGTACTCGAAGTATCACGCACACGATTTTATCCTCGTACTGAACTCTGTCGCGTTCAATACGAGTGAGCCGTAGTAAAAAATTGCTGTTTTGAAGAGCGCGCCGCAGCGCACAGTGTGAAGCAGCCGCCCTCCGTTTCTGGCGGTGGCGCCGCTGTGGCAGTCGCAGCTTCGGTGTCTCCCTCTGGTGGGAAAGCGGAAAGGTTGCCTGTTCACGTGCATTTAAGGGGCGCTATCAGCTCAGCAATTCCCCTCTTGCAATATGCTGATGACACCGCATTCCTCGCCCTCGCTCCTACCCTCCAACGGTCCCAACGCCTTCTCCAGAATCACCTTGACCTTTTTGCTGCATGGTGTAACCAGTGGCTCCTGAAACTCAATCCTTCCAAGACCCAGGCAATCATCGCAGATCGAACCACTCGCTCCTTCCCGCTCCTGGATTTCTCCCTTACTGTCTGCGCCCGTCCTGTCCGCCCCGACCACACCCTCACCTATCTCGGCCTCACCATTGAACGTCACCTCACCTGGATCCCTCATCTCCGCTCCATCCAATCCAAAGCCCACAACCGCCTCCAACTCCTCAAACTCCTCTCTGGCTGGACATGGGGGTTGCACCCCTCTACCATCCGCCACACCTACAAATCCTTAATCCGTCCCATCCTCTGTTATGCCAGTCCTGCCTAGATGTCTGCCCCCCCCCACAAATTCTATAAATCCCTCCAGATCCTTGAGTGTCATGCACTCCGCCTCGCCTTCCGTATACGCCTCCCGTCCCCCACGTGGATCCTCTATGATCTCATTCCTTTCCCCCATCTGCTCCTATTCCTCGAACATATCCGCATCCTCTACACCTCCCGCCACCTAGAACCCCCTCACACCCTGGTTGCTCCTCTCCTCTCCCATCCCTGCCCCCTGCCATGTCTTCACTGTTGTGTCCCCCCTACCCTCCATCTCTACACCCTACATCTCCTTTCCCAAGGTGGCTTCCATCAACTCCCCCTCCCAGATGATGCCCTCTCTCCCTCCATTTATCCCTCCTATCAACTCTGATCCTCACTCCCCCTCCTTTCCTCTGTCCTTTTCCCGGGCTCCCTCTCCCCCCCTTCCATCCTCTTTCTTCCCCACTTTCCCTCTCTTTGCCCCCTTCTCTCCCCTAAGTCCCTTTACATTTCCCTCCTCTGCCTCCTCTCATTCCCTCTCGCTCGCGTCTGCCCTTCACCCCCTTTATCAGTCCTCTCCCTCCTTGGTTCCCCCCCTTTTCGTTTTTTCCTCTCCTCCCTCCTTGTTTTCCCCCCTCCTCCAGCCCCCCCCCCATCTGCCTTTGGCTCGGGAGTGCCATACTTGTGCCGCCATTTTCGTGCAGTGTTTTACAGTGTGTGTTTTTCCAGTGAGTGTTCTGTGTTATGTCTTTTGGGAAGTGTAGCGAACAGCCATCATACTGTCGCTGGGTGTGATTTTTTATCTCTTGCGAACAGAAACCAGACTGTCGCCCTGTTTTTTAATTGTGTGTCTACTATGTTACTTGTCTGATTCCCGTGTCTTTTATCAACATTGCCAACCCCTTTTGCTTTCTGTTTTAACTTTCCGCATTTTTACGCCATTTTACACTTTAAGTCACCATTTTATCGCCTGTTTTTCCTTGTTTCTTTCTTCTTCCTTTTTTTAAAAAAAAGTCTGTAGACTGTAGAGCAGCGTACTAAGCTGCTGCCAGCCTGCCCCCTTCGGGGGGAATTGAAAATCAATAAAAAAAAAAACTCGGCAGTTGGTCAGTCTCGCGTCACCAGTTGCTGGTCTGTCTCTCGTTCGCAATTGTGCGGCAGTTAGTGTCTGTCTGTCGTCGGAGTGCGAGTATGTCTGTCGTTTGGATCAAACTTTAAACCAGAAAATGAGAGTCTTGCCACTCCGCCAGTAACAGAACTCAGCTAGTCGTCGCCCGGTCGGGGCTGAGTTCCTGCATCTGAGTCTGCGCGTTAGGCCACCAGTCTGCTCGAGTTGCTCGGGCAACGGTCATTGGCGGTTGGATCGGTCGGTTGGTCGGTCGCGCACTGAGACACAAGATGACTTGTCCTCCTTGAGCGTCGGCGCATGTGAGGTCACCAAGTGAGTCCAGTGGGCCGCGCCGTATAGAAAGGGGTAGTGGCTTCGCGGTCATCACGAGAGCAACAGGTGTCAAACCACGAGATCGGGCTGGCCGGTGCGAGCTGCGACGCCGTGAGACGGGAGATCGGCGCGCCTTCCTGCGTCCGTTGAAGCGGCTGGCAGCGGACGGTTCGGGAGAGCATTGGGGGTGCTACGCCATGTTTTCGCCAGAAATCGCAGTTTATTCGAAGTTAAGTGATTGGGGATATGTTGTTTCATTTACTTGTTAAATTCTACTAGTTTTCTTGGTGAGGTCACCAGCCGCTTTGTTTTGGGGTCGTCCCACGATTCTTCTCCGTTTGCGCACCCGCGGGAAGATGGTTATTTGTGAATTGGGTGGTCCGTTTTTCCCTTGTGGAATTGGGGAGGTTTAGAGCAATGTGTGGTTCGGGTTGTTCAGTAATCCCCCTGTCAATCTGCCATACGTTAAAAGCTGCCTCTGTCATGTTTGTCGGATTCGGTGTTAACGAATTTATAGAATTAAGGTGTAAAGACCGAATTCCTGAAATAAGTTTTTATCTTGCATATCATCTTGCGAGGCGGTATATGTGTAATGTAGAGCATGTTGTACATTTTATGTAAGTTTGAATTTCACGGGTTTTATTTAAATTGTCATTTTTATAAAGTTGCCACCCTTCCACCGTAAGAGTCCTTTTTAAAAACAGATTGCACTTTCGGTGGCAAATAATTTCTTAGTGTGAGTGTTTGTACCATTTCCATCCCTCTTACGGGGTGCATAGTTAATGTGTTTGTGTGAGTTGTTAAAATTTTTAGTTTGAAGTAATCTGGTGTGTTGCAGATTTGCGCCAGTGTAGTCTTTCAGAGGTTGTGAGCGGTCGTGACTACAGCCGTGTTGAAAGGGAGCGGCAAGCTTCTCAGCCCGAAAGCTCATACTGTCAATATTGTTCTTTCTGCCTCTCAATAAAATTTTAACTTGATGTTTCGAGGATGCTTTTCTGCTTATAAATTTTAAATCTGTTTTTGAGAAGGCTTTTATGGGGTCAACAGAAACCTCCGATCTTACTCGTCGGCTTTGACCCGTGACGTAAGCGTGTTGTGGTGTGTGACGTCATTACGGCGCGGAGTTTGGTTTGTGATTGTGGCGTGTTTGTAGATGTCGTATGGGTGTTTGTCGTGCCCTCTGGTGGTGTGTTCATGGTTTTCGTTTGTTTGGTGTGTTGGGGTCAGTTTGCTGTTGCTCAGTGGTGAGTGCTGTGTTCGTGGTTTTGAAGCGGAATTTGTATTAGTGAGTTAACGGTTTTGTGTGGAGCTGTTGTAGATGTATGTAGGTTTAAGGGAACTGTTTTTCGAGTTTTGTATTGGGCGATGTGATCGGGAGGATCTGTTGAGCTATATAGGTCAAGGGAAGTGTTCGATCCTAATTTATGCGATCGGGAGTTACTGTAGATCTATGTAGGTCAAGGGAAGTGTCTGATTCCGGATAAGAATGTGTTTTTTGGTATTTGGTCAGTTTCGTGATGTTGATTTTTTTCGTCGTTTTGCGTGGTTTTGTATGGCGGTCAGTGGCTACATTTGTGTATATTTAGTTTCTCCCCACCCAAAAACCCCCAATTTCCCACGCTTGTCCCGTTAGTCATTAGGCTTTTTGTGAAACCTGTGTATTTCAGTGTTTATGATACGTATGCGATGTTTTTATATCCGCCATATTGGAATTGTCGTTTATGCTCGTTTCCGCCATATTTGTGACGTCATGGGTCAAAGCCGACGGGTAAGATCGGACGCTTCTGTATTTCCCTTTTATGAATAAAATTCCCATTTGTTAAAGGTAATTTCATTTTCAACAGTTACTCCCTGGCAACTACTTCCACGCTCACCTAGTGTGATTAAATGTGTTAATGTTATTGATGAATCGCTAGTAAATAAAGTCAATTCTTTAAGAAAAAAATTTGAAAGTAAATTCACGGTTCAATGAGATCTGTTTAAAAACTACCGGCACATTCCCAATTTCTCGCCAATGGTGCGTTGGAGAGAAATGCGGTTGGCATCCCTGCACACACCACTGTTTAATGAGTAACTGTTGAAAGTTTCATTGTTGTATGTCCGTTAGTTATTGTTCAGTGCTGTATTGAGTAGAACGTTGTGTCGCACACTTATTGATGGCAGAGTTAGAGGAGCAACATGTCTGCATTTAATTTTGCGTGAAACTCAAGAAAACCTTTACAGATACACACCAAATGACGCAGGAAGCCTACGGCGATGAGTACCGAAGCCGTACTCCCTGTTACGAATGGTTCACACGGTTTAAAAATGACTGAACGGAAGTTGCAGATTGAGGACGCCCCTCGGCTTCTACCGACGACGATCATGTGAGGAACGTCAAAGAAATTGCCAATCGAAGACTGACTGTCTGAGAGATTGCAGAAGAATCTAATATTTCGGTTGGAGCATATCATGAAATCCTGACACAGCGTCTTGGAATGCATCGTGTTGCCGCCAAGTTCGTCCCACGCCTCATGAGTTAGGCCCAGAAAGACCTTCGTCTCGCAGTCTGTGAAGAGCTTCTGGATCAAGCAAATGAGAACGAGATGTTCCTTAAGAGAATCATAACTGGTAATAAGACATGGGTCTACGGATATGATGTTGAGACATTGAAAGGGTGAAGATCTGCGACGGTAGACGAATTAAAAGAAAATTCGGAGAGGGCGCTTCGCGCGATCCAGCAAGAGGCGTACCAAGACTGCTTCCGGAAGTGGAAACGGCATTGGGAGCGGTGTACCAGTTGTGGAGGGGAGTATTTCGAAGGATACCGTTCATAATAAGTAAAAGATAAGCGTAGAAAAATTTTGTGGACAAAGTTTCGGAATCTTCTGAACACATCTCGTATAAGAGTAGGATCACCGACACTAGGGCATAAAAAAGTTGATTACTCCTTAGTTTCACTCTGTTTTATTCTGTGGTATCATATGTTGCGGCAACTCTGCGCATTCTTAGATAAGTAAAGGGCATTCCGCGATGTCAGTTCGCGAACTTCGAGCTGGTCGTTGCTCAACAGTCCCCGTTGCTCAACAGTCCAGACTTCCAACTCTGCTACCGCTGTACACTGGTCAGCTAAAACATTAGCTTGCTTGTCCTTCTTTGAAACAAAATACATCACTTATACTATGTATCAGGGATCCGTGGTTTGTTGGTAGGTTTGTGGCATTAGATGCCTACGCACGGGTCATGTAATTCGCGTAAACAACGGGCCGCTGATTTTCGTACGCGGTGATGGCGCCCGACAGCGACCCAGATGGTTTCATAGGATTTGCTTCAGGTGAATTTGGTGACCGAGATATAAACGTGGGTTCACTATAATGCTCCTCAAACCACTGTAGCACGGTTCTGGCTCCGACGCACGGACAATTATAGTGCTGAAAGATGACATCGCCGTCGGGGAAGACATCAAACATGAATGGATGCAGGTGGTTCGCAGTTCTCAGCGCGTTTTCTTGCGTGTCCAATGGAAGCGCAGGGGAATGTCTCCCATGGCATAATACGTACTGCTCCCACCAGACTGCGCCCGTGACGCACTGCACGATTCGAGCCGCCGTACACCTCGATGACGGCGTCTGTGGATACGGCCAGCGACCTAGTGTAACAAAGATGTGATTCACACGAAGAGCCGACACGTTTCCATTGATCCACGGTCGAATCCCGATGGTCGTGTGCGCGCTGCAATCGTAACTGTCGGTGTCGTTGGTTCAACATGTGGACACACAGAGGTGGTCTGCTGCGAAGCTCCATATTGAACAACTTACAATGAACAGTGTGCTCCGAAACAGTTGTGCGAGCACCAGCATTGTCCTCTTTCGGCAGGGATGCCGAATAAGGGAACAATTGACAGGAATGGGGGAAAGAAATACAGTAGAAGAAGAATGGGTAGCTTTGAGGGATGAAGTAGTGAAGGCAGCAGAGGATCAAGTAGGTACAAAGACGAGGGCTAGTAGAAATCCTTGGGTAACAGAAGAAATATTGAATTTAATTGATGAAAGGAGAAAATATAAAAATGCAGTAAATGAAGCAGGCAAAAAGGAATACAAACGTCTCAAAAATGAGATCGACAGGAAGTGCAAAATGGCTAATCAGGGATGGCTAGAGGACAAATGTAAGGAGGTAGAGGCTTATCTCACTAGGGGTAAGATAGATACTGCCTACAGGAAAATTAAAGAGACTTTTGGAGATAAGAGAACCACTTGTATGAACATCAAGAGCTCAGATGGAAACCCAGTTCTAAGCAAAGAAGGGAAAGCAGAAAGGTGGAAGGAGTATATAGAGGGTCTATACAAGGGCGATGCACTTGAGGACAATATTATGGAAATGGAAGAGGATGTAGATGAAGATGAAATGGGAGATATGATACTGCGTGAAGAGTTTGACAGAGCACTGAAAGCCCTGAGTCGAAACAAGGCCCCCGGAGTAGACAACATTCCATTGGAACTACTGACGGCCTTGGGAGAGCCAGTGCTGACAAAACTCTACCACCTGGTGAGCAAGATGTATGAAACAGGCGAAATACCCTCAGACTTCAAGAAGAATATAATAATTCCAATCCCAAAGAAAGCAGGTGTTGACAGATGTGAAAATTACCGAACAATCAGTTTAATAAGCCACAGCTGCAAAATACTAACACGAATTCTTTACAGACGAATGGAAAAACTAGTAGAAGCGGACCTCGGGGAAGATCAGTTTGGATTCCGTAGAAATACTGGAACACGTGAGGCAATACTGACCTTACGACTTATCTTAGAAGAAAGATTAAGGAAAGGCAAACCTACGTTCCTAGCATTTGTAGACTTAGAGAAAGCTTTTGACAATGTTGACTGGAATACTCTCTTTCAAATTCTAAAGGTGGCAGGGGTAAAATACAGGGAGCGAAAGGCTATTTACAATTTGTATAGAAACCAGATGGCAGTTATAAGAGTCGAGGGGCATGACAGAGAAGCAGTGGTTGGGAAGAGAGTAAGACAGGGTTGTAGCCTCTGCCCGATGTTATTCAATCTGTATATTGAGCAAGCAGTAAAGGAAACAAAAGAAAAATTCGGGGTAGGTATTAAAATCCATGGAGAAGAAATAAAAACTTTGAGGTTCGCCGATGACATTGTAATTCTGTCAGAGACAGCAAAGGACTTGGAAGAGCAGTTGAACGGAGTGGATGGTGTCTTGAAGGGAGGATATAAGATGAACATCAACAAAAACAAAACGAGAATAATGGAATGTAGTCGAATTAAGTCGGG
This sequence comes from Schistocerca cancellata, assembly GCF_023864275.1. NCBI lineage: Eukaryota > Metazoa > Arthropoda > Insecta > Orthoptera > Acrididae > Schistocerca > Schistocerca cancellata. Next base: position 141,224,657 of record NC_064627.1, on the reverse strand, counting down.
TGATGTTGAGGGTATTAGATTAGGAAATGAGACACTTAAAGTAGTAAAGGAGTTTTGCTATTTGGGGAGCAAAATAACTGATGATGGTCGAAGTAGAGAGGATATAAAATGTAGACTGGCAATGGCAAGGAAAGCGTTTCTGAAGAAGAGAAATTTGTTAACATCGAGTATAGATTTAAGTGTCAGGAAGTCATTTCTGAAAGTATTTGTATGGAGTGTAGCCATGTATGGAAGTGAAACATGGACGGTAAATAGTTTGGACAAGAAGAGAATAGAAGCTTTCGAAATGTGGTGCTACAGAAGAATGCTGAAGATTAGATTGGTAGATCACATAACTAATGAGGAGGTATTGAATAGGATTGGGGAGAAGAGAAGTTTGTGGCACAACTTGACCAGAAGAAGGGATCGGTTGGTAGGACATGTTCTGAGGCATCAAGGGATCACCAATTTAGTATTGGAGGGCAGCGTGGAGGGTAAAAATCGTAGGGGGAGACCCAGAGATGAATACACTAAGCAGATTCAGAAGGATGTAGGTTGCAGAAGGTACTGGGAGATGAAGAAGCTTGCACAGGATAGAGTAGCATGGAGAGCTGCATCAAACCAGTCTCAGGACTGAAGACCACAACAACAACAACAGCCTCATATCACCATCTATCCTGCTTTACAGAGCAAACAAGCCTCCGAGCCCCACGTTCTGTGAAGAGTCGTGGACGTCCAACCATTTAGCGCCTAGTGGTAGTTTCACTGTCCTACCTCTTTCCGTAGATGCACACAACAGCAGCACGTGAACATTCGGCCATCTTCGCCGTTTTCGAGGTACCCGTTCACAGGTTCCGCGCATTAATAGTCTACTGTTTGCCAAACGCTTATCTCAATGGATTTCCCCATTTGCAGCCCATATTTTCGCTAGCGTGATCTCCCACGTCCGTGTCTGCTCCGCTACATACTTTTGTTACCGCGTCACGTGCCCCCAAGGCTATCAGACCGCATCCAAAGTCGCGGTGAGCCGTTGTCATTGTGTTTTGGATTATCAGTGCACATTGACATTCCTTGAGATGGTTTGCTGTTAATAGCACAAACTCATTTGATTAGGAAGAGCAGAAGCATTCACTAACTGAACACTAGAGAGAAAACCTGGGTATTTCAAAAAGATTCATCGGAATTCAAAAGGTTATATTTTCTGTAGGAATGAAGATAAAAAAAACTTGGGGTGAATTTTAATTTACTCATAATACTACCATATTTTTATTCTACATCTGCATCCATACTTCGCAAGCCACCTGACGGTGTGTGGCGGAGGGTACTTTGAGTACCTCTATCGGTTCTCCATTCTATTCCAGTCTCTTAATGTTCGTGGAAAGAAAGATTGTCGATATGCCTCTCTGTGGTCTCTAATCTCTCTGATTTTATCCCCATGGTCTCTTCGCGAGATATACGTAGGAGGCAGCAATATACTGCTTGACTCCTTGCTGAAGGTATGTTCTCGAAATTTCAACAAAAGCCCGTACCGAGCTACTGAGCGTCTCTCTTGCAGAGTCTTATTTTCAAAGGAACCATTCGGTACTGCATGGCATATGTTTCACTTGCATGCACGTACAAGTTCAGTGTGCACTCCACCTGACTAACATCCAGACGACAGTCAGACTCGTCCCACACTTCTGCGAGCACTTCTGGAGATACTGCTTTCACTGTTTATGCTATGTGGTGTCGTGGTTCAAGTTGCTGGAAGGTGTGGCATGTAGAAAGAATCTTTCACAACATCCCTCAAAACAACAATTGTACATACCGTGAGATCTGGTGACGATGGCTGTAGTGTTGGCAGAAGAGCCAACACTGTGTTGCAATAGGAGGCCGAAATGCACGCGTTTAATTCACGCCGGTGGCGCTAGGTCTGAAACAGGATACGTAATGAATGCTATAAAGAAAAGTACGTAGCTGCTGGGATACTTAACTTTAATCCATCATTTGTATACAGCGTTCTTGATGATACAACTGAGACTCTCTATAGAAATGGTTAATGGCGCCTTGCTAGGTCGTAGCCATGGACTTAGCTGAAGGCTATTCTAACTATCTGTCGGCTAATGAGAGAAAGGCTTCGTACGTGTAGTCGCTAGCAAAGTCGTCGTACAACTGGGACGAGTCCTAGTACGTCTCTCTAGACCTGCCGTGTGGTGGCGCTCGGTCTGCGATCACTGACAGTGGCGACACGCGGGTCCGACATGTACTAATGGACCGCGGCCGATTTAAAGCTACCACCTAGCAAGTGTGGTGTCTGGCGGTGACACCACAATGGCGAACGATGGTGTAGCCCATACAACTCTTAAAGGCAGTTCCAACGTTGAGCCAGTTCATGTTAAAAAATTCCCAGGCAGATGACAGTGCGATGGTGCTCCGTCATGTTGAAAAATGAGTCTTTTATTGCCATGTCATCGCAGAAAGATGTGCACAGTCTGCGAGGTCCTATTGTCAATAAATGTCCAGTAGAAGTGCCATGTGCGAGAGATAATCTCCAGATTTTCAAAACTAAAGCGAAAAGCCTTCTTCTGACACATTTTTGTTCGCTACAGGATTTAAAGTTCTTATTTTTGTTCTCTCTATTATTTAATGAGCGTTTTATTAATGTGATTGCGTATTATTATTAATTGATTTTTTACTTATGGTTTGGTTTAGCGATTCCTTTTTACTGTTGGCTCCTTTTATTTGAGTCCTTTTAATTATGTATGCGGCGGTTGTGAAGTCTATATTGCTTACTATCCTCCGTAAGTTAAAGAATACAGTAATACCATATGCGTTTCCCAGCAGCAGATCTCGTTCAGTCTCCTTGCTGTAACTCCTCCAACTGAAATCCCTAAAGATAATTTATCCCTCTACGGAAATCGATCGGTACAGCCAAGTGCTATGGTGTGTCATGCGTATGGAATGTGGTGTCCAACTTTAGTTCGTGAAATTATTTAGATCTTCGGAGAAATATTCTCGACGAATCCCAAAACCGTGTAAAACTGCAGGTTCGCACCATCAAACCACACAATACTGTTAACGTCTTCACTCCCGTCACCTGTTGTCACCTGTCTCTGTTTACTATCTGCCATTTTCGTCAGTAAACCACGTGCTACGCAAGGCTTTCGTCGTTTGTCAGTGACGTGGTGCGTCCGCTAAGAGCACCGCTCTCGCGTGAGCAACAAATGAAATTCTATCTGGCGAGAAGACAAGACGGAACCTAAACGTTTCAGGCAAATGAATAAAGATGCTCTTCACTGTAAATTGCACACAATATCCACCATGTTGAAAATCTAGTACAGCTATACTAACAATGGAGAAAAATAATTTCTATTATCAGACTACGAAGAATTTTACTTTGAAAGATAAAATAAAGCAGATTTTCTATAGCGGGAAGGAGATAGAAAGGATGTGGGTCGACTTGGAAAAGCAACGTTGCTACTGAAGCACTACACTGCGTATGCAAAATTCTGACTTCCTTTTTGATGGCTTGGTTACCGCTATGTTGTCTCAGCAAATTCGCGTCTCTTTTCTTTTCCTTTCTCTCGATAATTAAACTGCGTTATTGACCAGCATATTTTCCGTCATTCTCACAGAGAGATGATGTTTACATGAAACGACAGAACATTTATTAACACAAGCACATAGAAAATTTTCCAAGAATTTGAACTAATTTTTGGTCAAGTCCCTGTTCGGGAGCCAAGTGTGATGTTACAAAATAAAAGTGAGGTTGTTATTCAATGGAAAAGTTGGAAATTGAGATTTCGCTTACTGTTTTATCAATCACTATTGGCGTAAGAATCATGGACTGACCATTGTCATAAAATATTGCATTATGAGATGTGAATAGTTTTTTACTTGCAGCTTCGCGTGGCTGGAAGCAGTCACAGCTAGCGTGCTATTGATTAAGAAATTGCGTTATCGTCTTTCTAATTACTTGATGATCGTAGGTACGATCATACCAGGTTGTGAAGTTATTGTTATGACAAAACAATCTCCTAAGGGACCAGAAAGTTCTTAAGGGCGCAAAAACAACTGTAACATCACACAAAAGGAAAATTCAATATTAAAGCTGATGCAAGAAGACGATAAAACAGTTTTCTTTTTATCAATGTAACACGCACATTGGACTGCTGATCTTGGTGTCTGTAATCTTAGCAAAGTACATAATTAAAATGAAAATAACACTGAGGAGATAACAGGAATGAGCACTGCTAAATGATTCAGTATTCCCAGAACAAATATTTATTATAACTAAAACATATATCGTACCTTAAGCTTAGTACTACAATGACGGTAGATTTTTATGTCCGTATCATGTCCATTGAGCGCTCTTTTATATAGCCATTGTCCTATTGAGTCACCCGTGCGTCGTCACGATAAGTTATAACAGTTCTTCTTACACTTCACTCAAACTTAGACGGAACACGTTTTTATTTATTTAGAAAAATAATTATATCAGACCGCCACAAATCTGCGTCCGTCTTACTTAAGAAAAACACTACAAGTGTCTAGCGCTCAAGACTTCATTTGCTCTCCAGCGAACAAAATAGTGAAGGATCGCATATCTATCCGTATTTTTCTGTTTATATTGCCGCCCAAAGACGACGAATTACATTATTTAGAAAATTCCACCGTCGCTATGCGACGCCTTATTATACATTAATCATTATTTATAAACAAGTATTTGCCTTCTGGCTAAAAGTATTAACTACTTGTATTTGCTGTTTTAATGAAGTAAAAAATAGCGAATATCACAGACTGGAGCGCCTAGAACCGCTCGGTCACAGCGGCTGGCTAGCAGTACACAGCGCCTATCATTTTCTTTCCGTTGGGGCTGTAGCCACTGCAGTAACTACTTATCACAAGCCACTGTGCCAACATGGTGTAGTAGTTAGTGCATCTGCCTAATAAGCAGTGACCCAGGTTCAAATCCTGACTTTGATACAAATTTTCATTCATCGCTTCAATCACACACATACATATCGTAGCTGTTTGAGACTTGAACTGGTCTCTGGAACCGTATAGTTTGATTATTATTATTAAAACTAGGTACGTTAAGAGTGAGAATAACAGCAAATTGTATTTGGATGGAAGAGGGGGGGGGGGAATAATTAAGAAACTGTGACGCCCCACACCTTCCCCTGCAACCCCAACCTGGATCTGTGTCTTCTTCAGTTTTTGAAAGTTTCCATGCATGTATAGAGGGTGACTAGTCAAAAGGTGATGTTTCAGTTTCGCTGTAGTCGCGGTAGTTTTGTCGTCTGAATCTGTTGGCGTAGTGACGGAAGTTTACGATGATATTGGTTGAAAATTCTGTGGTGTCACCGCCAGACACCACACTTGCTAGGTGGTAGCCTTTAAATCGGCCGCAATCCATTAGTATACGTCGGACCCGCGTGTCGCCACTGTCAGTGATTGCAGACCGAGCGCCACCACACGGCAGGTCGAGAGAGACGTCCTAGCACTCGCCCCAGTTGTACAGCCGACTTTGCCAGAGATGGATCACTAACAAATACGCTCTCATTTGCCGAGACGATAGTTAGCATGGCCTTCAGCTATGTCATTTGCTACGACCTAGCAAGGCGCCATTACCAGTTTATATTGAGATTGTAATTACTGTATCATCAAGAGCGATGTTCTCCAATTATGGATTAAAGTTAAGTATTCCAGCAACTACGTTCTTTTCTTACTAGACTCAACTACTTTACCTTGTTCCAGACCTCACGCCAGTCTGCGTGAGCTTAAACGCGTGCATTTCGGCCTCCTTTAGCAACACGGTGTTGGCTCTTCTGCCAACACATCAAATTCATCTTTATTTATTATAATGTTACTTATATGTGTCTGTTCAGTATGTTGTAGAGTACCCATACAGAAGCAAAAAAGTGTATTCATACCCCGAGTAGCAAAGAGCTTAATTACATCGGTGGGGAACAGTGATCTCTATACTAGCTGGATGTTTACCTTCAGCTGTCTGATCGTGCCAGCCATAGATGTTCATATTTAGTTTCTTGCCAAACTAAAACATGGCTGCTAGAAAATGTCATTAAGCGCGGAAAGAAAATACTTTTCGATTGCGCTCCCACATCAGCCTATTACATCACATGTTGACATTAAGTTCAAAACAAGAAATCAGTCTGCAATTCTTTATGACGTACAGGTTAATGGAAATTTAATTGCCAAACTACATCATGGCAGACGACGCAAAGCACATGAATCTGCGGACACGCTGCAGTTCTGTACTCAGGGACCAGACTTTTACACCCAGGTTGTGGTGGCGAACGGCAGTAGCAGTTCGAGCGGCAAAGATTCTACGATAGTAACAGTCGGCCACAGACGAGGAGTCCAGGGCCATCTGAAACATTGACATAAATGTCTGAAATAGTAATGTAATTGTTAAAAGAAGTGGTATCACTGAAGGTTTGTATGGGTAAATGGTCTCAAAATTCTTTAACGTAGACCTTATGGGCAGTTGCAAAGAGCAAGCTGTAAAGAGCAGCTGTCCAGAGACAGTTTGTCCTGCCTGGCCCGCCGGCAGTTGTCGGGGAGGTTGTCGGGAGAAGTTGAGCGTAACAGTTAAATCCACACTGGAGCATTCTCAATGTAAGTGACTTACTGACAATCACAGTAATCTGTAGCGTGGATAGTCAACGCCAGCAGTGGAACTTGGATGGTATGATAGTTTGAGCAATTAACTGCCGGCTCGAGATAAATAACAGATGTAACTCTGCGAGCTTACAACAGCAAAATACTGTTTAGTGGTTCCTATTGTGAATCGCTGAATGACTAGTTACGGAGATCTGCCTATGTAATGATAAAGAGTCAGTTTAATTAATTTGTTTGATTATTGAAATATTTCCTAATGGGAACTGTAATGGGGCCAAGTGTTAACTTTGGTATGTGATTAGATTTAGGGCCAGACGCTTACGTATTTTGCAGTTAGTGTTCCTGTTCAGTAATTCAGAGGTGACTGAGTATTGCTGTAATTTTGTATGTATGGTTGGCGCACTCTGACAGAATCGAGTGTTCGTCGTGGTGGTTTGTAGGATCTGCAGACTAAGACGATGGTGTGCTGCGCCTTGGTACGGTCAGTGGATTTTTGGTCGCACTGAACGATACTGACTCAGTTGACAACTTTTTTGGTTAAGCAGGCACTACCGAATTTCGGATTTTACAAAATTGGTCATACAGTTTTAACTGCCCATAACTTGTAGAGAGCTTCCCTTACCTATAAATAGAGAAATATTGGAAACATTTATTCAATCGCGTCACAGTTATATCATTACTTAAGGGGCTCCGGAAAGGCTCCAAATCATGAAAAGTTCAATTTTTACTTTTTTGCGTTTTCTGAATCTGCAGACTATTACCTTTTAATAGATATATAATTTATTCAATTCCGAAGACTACAACTATTTTTAAATTTTTTTTGAAATGTGTTCTACATGGGCGTGACCCACTGTGGCGCTGTTAAACTGCTGTCAAATGGTGTTATTATTAACGTCCGTGTTCATCAGGTACATTTTAGTGATGTGAGATAAAGTATGTGTTGCGGCTAACCTGTGATGGTTCAATATATATCGCTGGTGTGATTGTCGATTGTTTCATGTTTATTTACTCTGACGTTATCTCGAAAATATTCGTAATTAATTCTGTTCTTGAGTCTCTGTTTTGTTGAAGTATAATAATGAGTAAAAGTAAAGTTATTAGAAATCCTCTGAAGGCTTTTAAGAAAAGGAGAAATGTTGGAAAGCCAAAGGTATCTGTTATTACTGTAAATAATAACATTCTAACATGGTACGAGCGATGCTTGCTTTAGACAAGGAACGCCTTCGGGCTGCAGACAGGGCTGTAAAGAGTCTAGAAATACAAGCAAGAGTAAACAGGAGGAGGAACAAGAGGAAGCTGGAGGAGGAGTTTGCAGAGGATGAAGATAATCCATCCTATGGACCTGGAATGCACTAAAAAGTTAGTCCAATCTTTGTCGCTCGATTCCCAAAACTTTTATTTTCTCATACTAATTACATGTTTTCTAAGGATCTTCCAAACATATTTGTTTCAAACTTTCAGTAAATGTTACACAGTACCTTCTGCATAATTTAACACAGCCTTTTTCCAAAAAACTGTATATTTTTGAATATATAAATAAAAAATTCCAAAAAAATGTTGTGAATTTTCATTACAATTGAAAAAAATCATCTTTAATAACTGAACTAAAATTTTGTAAAATCCCTGTGTTAAGTTGTAGCCCATATTCCAATAAATAATCTGTAAAAAGTTCAACTTCCTACTTCAAATACTTTGTGAGGAAAGATGTAATTTATAAGCGTTATTTTAACATTGCAAGTATAGGGCGTTCCGGAGCCCCTTAAAGAACTGGCGAGTGACCGTTAAATTAGATAAAAGCAGTGGGTTTCGATTTGCCAACACCTGAAGAGGCTTAAATTTTGTTTGAATTACATAGTATCAGGGCGCAAAGTGGTATTAGCACGTAGGAATCGTTTTTTCTTACTGTATTGGGAAATAGACTCTACCATCGACTCGTAATGCACTGGCAAAGTTAAAATAAAACCCCAGTACAAAAAACAAAAGAATTCTTATTATTATTTACTGTTAATTTAAGTTATCTCCACAACAATGTGAGTTCATGAAGGAAAGGTTATTTAAATTAATGCAAAGAGACGAAACCTTAAAAACATTGCAAAGGAAGAGATGTTAATGCAGAGATATTAATGGTTTGCTACTAGCTAACCCATAAGTGAACGAAATAATTAAATTTCAGAGATACAGTAAGTTAGTATTACGCCTAACTCGTGATATTATCTGACAAGGAGGGACAACAACGTTCGGGTCACGGATTTCTTCAGACGTTGTACACTTTGAGTAGCCCATTACAACAAGTAGTAAGGCGTACCATTTAGGCGATTACGAAAAAATCACAAGAGAAGCTTTACGTGTCTGATGTACCGGTGCGTTGCAGCACAGCACAAGCTGGCGTCGGTCACGTGATACCGTTCAGGCTACGTAATCGGTGGATCACTTGATCGAGTACCGCTCTTTTTTTAATTTGTAATTTTTCAACTCTATTTAGATTATTTGGTACGTATTACATGAAAAGACATGTGTATTCACATGAACTTTTATTGAATTTCCAATGTTATTTCGCTATTTACTAACTTTTATTATTACAACAAATATGCGACTTTTATTTCTATGGACAAGTTTAAAACTTTATCAAGCGCCATCAAACTTTTTCACATTTGATTGCCAACGAGCGATAAATTGCTTCTCGTGAAGACGATATTAAAATAGATACAATCGTATAGTGCGAGTTTTCGATACCGATTTTTACGAAAATGTTGCGTTACGCGTGGTTTGCATCCAAATTGTCGGAAGACAGATTTTTTTTTTCAAAATGTCAACGAGCTTTGTTTTTCTTTAGAAACTGTGAAGACTCGTGCATTACATTCATTCGATGCCATTTTCATTTATGTTTTCAATGTCTGTATGAAAAGTATCGTCCTGCAACTTGTAATGTCGAAAGCACATCCGAAAATTAATCGTACATTATCCTTATCTTCCGGCGCATTGTAAATCATTGTTTAAATTTATCGATATTTGGCTTGGGCTTTCCAAGCCTGTCCCTCGTACTTGAAATCTGTGTCTGCAGATCGAAGGGTCTAGGTGCAAAGCAGTTCTCGGTACATTACCAGTTTGCAGATATGAGGGATTTCGGAAATCACAACAGCCATACATTTTCAGGAAAACTTAATGTATTCTGTCTTTTAATTGTCGGTAATTATAAACATAATATTTGTTGTAATGATAAAAAATCACATTAAAAATTCAATAAAAGGTCATGCAAATGCACATGCCTTTTCATCATATTACCTTTCAAATGTAACATGTATCAAATAATATAGGACAAAATTGAGGAGCAAATTCCAAGGTCATGGAACGTGTCAGTACATGAAAAACAACATATAAGTACTAACATATAAAAATAAAATGTTTATGAACCCAGAGAAAGTCAATCCATAAGTTGAAGTAAACGCAATCAATAATACAACAAGAATCAGCTTAATTTTCAAGGAACTTCCCGACAGAATAGAAGGAGTGACCCATGAGGAAACTCTTCTGTTTCGATTTGAAAGCGATGGATTTCTACTAAGATTTTTGAATTCGTGTAGTATCTTATTGAAAATCGATACAGCAGTATACTGCACACCTTTCTACACAAGGGTTAAGGAAGTCCGATCCAAATGCAGGTTTGATTTCTGTCGAGTATTAACTGAGTGAAAGCTGCTTATTCATGGGAATAAGCTAATATTGTTAACAAGAAATGACAGTAAGGAATTTATACATTTAGAGGCCCATGTCAAAATACCCAGACTCATGAACAGTGGTCGACAAGAGGTTCGTGAACTTACACCACTTATTGCCCGAATCACCCGTTTCCCAGCCAAAAATATCCTTTTAGAAGGGGAAGAGTTACCCAAAAATATAATACCATACGACATACTCGAATGTAAATAACCAAAGTAGACTAATTTTCGTGTCGAACGATCGCTCACTTCAGATATCGTTCGAATATTAAAAATGGCAGCATTAAGTCTTTGAACAAGCACCTGAACATTGGGGTTCCAATACAGTTTACTATCTATCTGAACACCTAGAAATTTGAACTGTTCAGTTTCACTAATCATATGCCTATTCCGTGAAATTAAAACGTCAGGTTTTGTTGAATTGTGTGTTAGAAACTGTAAAAATTGAGTCTTACTGTGATTTGGCGTTAGTTTATTTTCTACAAGCCATGGACTTATGTCATGAACTGCACTATTTGAGACCGAGCCAATGTTGTACACATCCTTTACTACCAAGCTAGTGTCATCAGGAAACAGAAATATTTTAGGGTTACCCGTAATACTAGAGGGCACATCATAACATAAATAACGAACAGGAGCGGCCCCAACACTAATACCTGGGGCATCCCCCCCCCCTCCCCCCCTTGATTGTACCCCACTCAGACCCCACATCACAGCCATTCTCAGCATTGTGAATATTGACCTTTTGCTGTCTGTTGCTTAAGTACGAGGTGAACCAATTGTGAGCTACTCCCCGTATTCTGTAATGGTCCAACTTCTGAAGCAATATTTGTGATCAACACAACCAAATGCCTCAGTTAAATCAAAAAATATGCCTAGCGTTCGAAACCTTTTGTTTAACCCATCTAGTACCTCACAGAGAAAAGAGAATATAGCATTTTCAGTTGTTAAACGATTTCTAAAGCCCTTACATATATAGCCTTTTCAATAACTTTAGCAAACACTGCTGGCATAGAAATCGGTCTAAAATTATCTACATTATCCCTTTCCCCCTTTTTATAAAGCGGCTTTACTACTGAGTACTTTAATCATTCAGGAAGCTGACCATTCCTAAAGGAAAAATTACAAATATGGCTAAATACAAGGCTAACATGTGCAGCACAGTACTTTAATATTCTGCTAGGCACTCCATCATAACCATGATAGTCCTTAGTCTTCAGTGATTTAACTATTGACTCAATCTCTCCCCTGTCTGTATCACAGAGGAGTATTTCAGGAATCAACATCGGATAGGCATTTGCCAAAAAAGTTACATGATTCCCTGTAGAAATTAAATTTTTATTTAATTCACGAGCAATGCTCAGAAAATAATTGTTAAATACTGTACATATACCTGATTTATCAGTAACAGAAATATTTTTTACTATGAACTGACTTTATATCGTCGACCTTGTGCTGCTGACCAGACACTTCCTTCACAACTGACCATATTGTTTTAATTTTATCCTATGAAGTAGCTATTCTGTTTGCATGCCACATACTTTTTGCCTTCCTAATAACATTTTTAAACACTTTACAATACTGTTTATAATAGGCTAATGCAGCTTGATCGTGACTACTTCTAACATTTTGATATAATTCCCATTTTGTTCTACATGATATGCTTATTGCACTAGTCAGCCACCCAAGCTGCCTATTACTGCTAGTACCCCATTTAGAACGTTCTAATGGGAAGCAACTCTCGAAGAGCAGGAGAAATGTGTTAAGGAAACTATTATATTTATCATTTATGTTATTGGCACTATAAACATCCTGCCACTCTTGTTCCTTGAAAAGGTTTAAAAAACTATCTATTGCTGTTAGATTAACTTTCCTACATAATTTGTAATTATATGTGACATTTGAGTACAAAAGCCTTTCAGTGTTAAAATTTGTGCACTATAGTCTGAAAGGCCATTCACCCTTCTACTAACAGAATGTCCATCTAGTAATGAAGAATGAAATAACATACTGTCTATGGCTGTGCTACTGTTCCCCTGCACCCTAGCTGGAAAAAACAGGGTCTACATCAGATCACATGAATTTAAGCGTTCTACCAACATCCTTTTTCTTGCCCCATCACATACAAAATTTATACTGAGGTCACCACATATAACTAATTTTTCGTACTTCCTACAAAGTGAATCAAGAACTCTCTGTAGCTTGAGCAGGAATGCTCTGAAGTCAGAGTTAGGAGACCTATAAATCATAACAATTAGAAGTTTAGTTTCACTAAATTCAACTGACACTGAACAACATTCAAATCCCTGTTAGGTGCAGTGTGGTGATACGCAATAGACTCAAATGGAATACTGTTTTCTACGTATGTAGCCACTCCCTCACCTCGCAAGGAACTCCTTGAAAAACAGCCAGCTAACCTGTATCCTGGTAAAGGAAGCCTCTGAATTGTCAAATTTTTTAAGTGGTGCTCCGACATACCAATAATTTCAGAGTCAACATCTATACGCAGTTCACTAACTTCATCTCTAATATATTTTGATGAAATATATTTGAAGGAAATACGTTAATTCCTTCTCTACTTGGAAACATGACGTCCTCTGAAGGTGAACCCTCAATTAGAGGAACTTCCTTTAAACAGCTATACCTATCAACAGACTTCAATCTAAAAAAGGTGCAGGTCTAACACCAACTACCACAGGAATTTTTCCATGAGTGACACCACCACCGCCACCCACTACGCTGTCACCTATAAGCTTAGCCAGCCTCCCCTTCCTATACCTATTGAGGTGCAGGCCATGCCTAGTGAAACCCGATCTACTGATAGACCCACCTGGCACCACTGAAATGTGACCCAAGTCCTCTGCCATCAGCGCCCTCCCCAGCCCCGTGTTAACACACCTAACAGCCGCATTAAGATGAGGTTGATCATGACGCTGAAACATTTGCACAAAATGCACATTAGTGCCAGCAGTTTGAGTAGCTATCTTTACCAGGTCACCACCTACATCATATTCCCCGTCCCTGTCAAGACTGTTCCCTGCTCCACCCATTTTCACTACCTGATCCTCCTTCATAAAATTCCTAGACAACTCCTCTATGCTGTCAGTCACCTCAGCCAACCCTGCACTAAGGTTGGGTTGTTTGGAGGAGGAGACCAGACAGCGAGACCATTGGTCTCATTGGATTAGGGAAGGATGGGGATGGAAGTCGGCTGTGCCCTTTCAAAGGAACCATCCTGGCATTTGCCTGGAGAGATTCAGAGAAATCACGGGAAACCAAAATCAGGATGAGCAGATGCGGGATTGAACCGTCGTCCTTCCGAATACGAGTCCAGTATGCTAGCCACTGCGCCACCTCGCTCGGTTTTGCACTATGCTTCACAATGCTGGTGACGTGGTACTCACTCCCCACCACTTCCTGCAACTGCTGGCCCACACCTCTACCATGCGAACTTACTAGCAGAGCCTTCTTCTTTCTGTTTGGCTTTGCAACTGACCTAGGCAACTGCTGAGGATTGCTGCACGTTCCCTACATCTACAGCTACAAGAGACTCATCTCCACTCAACTTTGACAGTTGGTCAAATCTATTGCATATATGCAAAGTATTACTGTCTGAAAACTTCCTTCTCCTAGTTACCTTCTTGCCAACTGCCACTTCCCAATTCCCACCAGCCTTCACCCTCCTCAACCTATCTAGTTCCTCCTTTGCGTGTTGTAACTACACTTGAAGGGCACAGTTCTTATGCTCCTGCTCCTCCATCAACTTATTTCTACTATAGATTCCGCATTCCCAGGAGAGGATCTCATATATATATGAGTTTAGTTACTACAGGAACAAGTGATACAGGGCTATATTTATCTGGTATGTTTTTATCATCATTTTTGTATGCTGGAGGTGCAACTTTAACTATAAGGTAGTTAGGGAAAGTACTGTCACCAAATTTTTTTTACATGATAGAGCAGGGGCAATCTGATTTCCTTATTCATATATTTTAGAACACAGGTACTGAAATGATAGTAGTCCTCTGTTCTGGAGTTGTTCAGCTTGTTTACTGAGTTAGTAATGTCTGTAGCAATAATTCTTCTTCAAGTGAATCTTTCGTTTGTCTTACTCTGTGAATGCAGAAGAAAATCTTTAGCATCAGTTGTAGCCTTACTTTGTGATGAAAGGGAATTTGCAGAGTTTTTAACTTTATCATATAAAAATCACCATAAAAACTGATGTTTTCTTTCATGCCTCAATAATCCTGCACATTGCAGGCACATGTTCGGTAACATGCAAGCCACTGCTTTTTGGCAATGTTTGCGGCAATAGACTTCCAGGCCACAAATATTTACACGGGCTGCAGTACCGCCACGAAGTGGGCGAAAGGGGATTAGTGAAAGTGAGTACAGCGGATACACCTCTTTAAATGTGCGCTTCTGATGACCATGCCCCTTGATAACTGCAGTTTCCAACGCTTTAGTAGGATGACTAGAGGAATTCGTTAACTCTGAAATAATAGCACAATCTTTCTGTTAACGTTTCACTGGGATTCGCCAGCGTTGTGACAGAACTATCAATTTCATATGTATCAGCTTTAAGGGATATAGAAAGTAAATATACGAATATCATAAAAAGGTACAGCTGACAAGATGCTGCCTACGAGCATGGACACACGTCGCATAGATTAGGAAAAGTTTTGACATTGTTGTACCTGTGTAGAATGCAATTATGACCCACTGCTACAATAATGACGAGAACGCCTTTTTTTTAGATTGCAATTTCATAGCTCTGTTTATACACTCCTGGAAATTGAAATAAGAACACCGTGAATTCATTGTCCTAGGAAGGGGAAACTTTATTGACACATTCCTGGGGTCAGATACATCACATGATCACACTGACAGAACCACAGGCACATAGACACAGGCAACAGAGCATGCACAATGTCGGCACTAGTACAGTGTATATCCACCTTTCGCAGCAATGCAGGCTGCTATTCTCCCATGGAGACGATCGTAGAGATGCTGGATGTAGTCCTGTGGAACGGCTTGCCATGCCATTTCCACCTGGCGCCTCAGTTGGACCAGCGTTCGTGCTGGACGTGCAGACCGCGTGAGACGACGCTTCATCCAGTCCCAAACATGCTCAATGGGGGACAGATCCGGAGATCTTGCTGGCCAGGGTAGTTGACTTACACCTTCTAGAGCACGTCGGGTGGCACGGGATACATGCGGACGTGCATTGTCCTGTTGGAACAGCAAGTTCCCTTGCCGGTCTAGGAATGGTAGAACGATGGGTTCGATGACGGTTTGGATGTACCGTGCACTATTCAGTGTCCCCTCGACGATCACCAGTGGTGTACGGCCAGTGTAGGAGATCGCTCCCCACACCATGATGCCGGGTGTTGGCCCTGTGTGCCTCGGTCGTATGCAGTCCTGATTGTGGCGCTCACCTGCACGGCGCCAAACACGCATACGGCCATCATTGGCACCAAGGCAGAAGCGACTCTCATCGCTGAAGACGACACGTCTCCATTCGTCCCTCCATTCACGCCTGTCGCGACACCACTGGAGGCGGGCTGCACGATGTTGGGGCGTGAGCGGAAGACGACCTAACGGTGTGCGGGACCGTAGCCCAGCTTCATGGAGACGGTTGCGAATGGTCCTCGCCGATACCCCAGGAGCAACAGTGTCCCTAATTTGCTGGGAAGTGGCGGTGCGGTCTCCTACGGCACTGCGTAGGATCCTACGGTCTTGGCGTGCATCCGTGCGTCGCTGCGGTCCGGTCCCAGGTCGACGGGCACGTGCACCTTCCGCCGACCACTGGCGACAACATCGATGTACTGTGGAGACCTCACGCCCCACGTGTTGAGCAATTCGGCGGTACGTCCACCCGGCCTCCCGCATGCCCACTATACGCCCTCGCTCAAAGTCCGTCAACTGCACATACGGTTCACGTCCACGCTGTCGCGGCATGCTACCAGTGTTAAAGACTGCGATGGAGCTCCGTATGCCACGGCAAACTGGCTGACACTGACGGCGGCGGTGCACAAATGCTGCGCAGCTAGCGCCATTCGACGGCCAACACCGCGGTTCCTGGTGTGTCCGCTGTGCCGTGCGTGTGATCATTGCTTGTACAGCCCTCTCGCAGTGTCCGGAGCAAGTATGGTGGGTCTGACACACCGGTGTCAATGTGTTCTTTTTTCCATTTCCAGGAGTGTAGATATATCGCATTTACGAAGCGCTCTCCGCTCACTTGCGCTGTGTTAGGAGAACGCAACCCTAGCAGTGGTTAGCACCTCTTGCACTGTATGTAAGAAAGGCGATTTAAATACCAAATGATGGTTTACAACCTAAAACAAAGTGCACTTTATTAGCAAATGATGCTTCACAACCTAAATTTATTGTTATATTAGCTTGAAATTTCGCACAAACGACTGTTTTCACACTCGCACCCGACCTGCCTAATTATAATGAATAATAATCAATACCAGGTATCGCAAACGAGTTGCAAGTACGTATTGGAACTTGAATGAAGATTAGACAACAATTGCTGTAGTTAATTATTTTGCTTCGATATATAATACTATTATGCCTTTGCATGCATATTCTACACAATATATTCTACACACACACACACACACACACACCCATTGATCGTGGCCGGGCCAAATATCTCACGAAATAAGCGTCAAACGAAAAAACTACAAAGACCGAAATTTGTCTAGCTTGAAGGGGGAAACCAGATAGCTCTGTAGTTGGCCCGCTAGATGGCGCTGCCATAGGTTAAAAGAAAATCAACTGCGTTTTTTTTAAATAGGAACCCCCATTTTTTATTACATATTCGTGTAGTATGGAAAGAAATGTGAATGTTTTAGTTGGACCACTTTTTTCGCTTTTTGATAGATGGAGCTGTTTAGACCCAAACGTATAAGTACGTGGTACCACGTAACATTGCGCCAGTGCGGACGATATTTGCTTCGTGATATATTACCCGTGTTAAAATGGACCGTTTACCAATTGCGGAAAAGGTCGATATCGTGTTGATGTATGACTATTGTGATCAAAATGCCCAACGGGCGTGTGCTATGCATGCTGCTCGGTATCCTGGACGACATCATCCAAGTGTCCGGACCGTTCGCCCGATAGTTACGTTATTTAAGGAAACAGGAAGTGTTCCGCCACATCTGAAACGTCAACCAGGACGTGCAGCAAATGATGATGCCCACGTAGTTGTTTTAGCTGCTGTCGCGGCTAATCCGCACATCAGTAGCAGACAAATCGCCCGAGAATCGGGAATCTCAAAAACGTCGGTGTTGAGAATGCTACATCAACATTGATTGCACCCGTACCATATTTCTATGCACCAAGAATTGCATGGCAACGACTTTGAACGTGGTCTACAGTTCTGCCACTGGGCACAAGAGCAAACAACAACTAAACAACAGGAAACAATAAGTGTATGTCAAAAAGGAAAGAACAAACCTAAAGAAAATTAGGAGAGGTATTCCATAAGACTCTCTTCTTGGACTATTCCTCTTTGTCGTTTAACTTAATGACTTTTTGAACTATATTGCCTGCAAGACTGTTCTAAGTGCTGATGATCCTACTATGATTTCATCCATGAGAATATGCAAAAGACAAAAATAAGGAATTAATGGAAAAAAGTATCTTTTGGTGTAATGCTAACCAGCTATCTGTCAACAAAATAAACAGAAAGAAATAATGTAATCTAGAGATACAACAAGAAGAGAATCAAAGTGTGAAGCTGTTGGGCCTGATAACACACTAAAGCTTGTTATGGGATGAGCATATAAAACACCTGACTGGTAATCTTGCACATGCCATTCTTCCACTATATAAACTATGACATTCTATTAACAAAAATTTACTGTTTTTTGTTATTATACGTTCTTCCAGTCACAGCTGCAGTATGGGATAATGTTATGGGGAAGTTCACTAGGTACAAATTGCATTTTCAGATGATAGATAAAAACAATCAGCTGTATTCCAGGACTGGGTCTGAGAAAATGCTGTAAGGAACATTTAAGTCAAGCCAGTATAATGACAACCCCAAGTCTCTGTATGTATAATTGCTAAATATATGTTAATGAACATGAGAATGATTGTACATTTTCACAGTAGTGGAAACAACTGCATGCTAGACACATCATTTTCAAGGCTATCTCTGATACATAAAGGCTACAAACATTTAAATTAGTAAGAGTCCACACCAATTAAATTTAAGGTACTATTAGAAATACAATTTTAAAATAAGGTGCATATTCGGTGGAGTAATACCTTCAAAGTAACCTGAAGAACATGTACGTAAATCTTAATTATTAGGAAATAAGGGTATCACAGCTGTGAACGTATTCAGATCACATGTGTAATCATACCTTTTCATGTATGTAAATGTAGAGTTACAATATACTGCATAATGTGTAGCTGAAAGAAAGTGTTTGTACCTGTGTAATCAATATGCAGAGATATAATGGAAGAAATGATGTATTTATCCTTGTATAATTTTATAGATATGCAGTGAGATGTACTAAAACATCAGAGATATGTAATTAAATACACTGAAATATAAATTGTGTAAGGAAATTCATCAGTTTGTAAACGTCTTAAGTGTATGAATTTAACTTAAAAAAGTACGTGTACATATATAACTTCAATTGATGAAGGAAGTTGCACGGTAAACTTGCTGAAAGCCTAATAAAAAAAAAACTAGAAAAAGTATAGGAATTGAGCCATGGACTCATATTTGGGACGATGATGGTTCAAATCCCTGTCTGGCCTTCCAGAACTAGATTTTCTGTGATATGCCCGAGTTGCTGAAGCGAAATTTTGGAATGATTGCTTCGAAAGGGTGGGAGTTATTTACTTCCCTATCCTTCCCCAATCCATCACCGAAGGGACATTACGCCTAATCTTCCTTCCTTTTACCATGAAGTAACAGCGAGTAGATTTTCACAAAATTAAGATGAGAGTGCTTCACCAATAAGGATAAAGGTCCTCAATAGCAACTTGTAAACCCTGAAAATGGATCTTTAAACTATTTATAATTAAATAAACAAAACGAAATGCATATAGTTGATGGACTGTCACTCATAAAATCAGTTTCTTTGGGCAAAGTGAAAACGTTACGGATTCGTTAAAAAAAATATTGGCAGGCGTTCGTTATCTTTCAGAAAATTCATAAACTTCCTCAACTACAGCAGAAAAAATTTGTCGATTTGCCGTGACCAGGATTCGAACCTGGGTTCTTGCGGCCACAACGCAATGTCCTAACCACTAGACTATCACGGCTGACGGCCTGCGCTACCGCTAGTAACTGGCTTGCTTTCCCTGGCTGGTGGCCGCAGGCTGCTTTTGCGGGTCTCGCAGAGCAGCGTCAGTCACTTCGGCTGGCTCGTGGCATCCGCCTGAGGTACAAAATCCTTTACGATTACTTATACCTCAGTACAGATTTGTTTCCCTAAACTGCAAAGCTTGGAATCTTGGGTTCTAGCAGCATGTTAGCATACGTCCATAACTCTACAAAGAAGAGTCAAGTTGCACTATGAAAAACACTTTTGTTTGTTTGCTGCAACCAGTATAAGAAGTATTTCAGCATCCTACAAAATATACCTACTTGCTCGAGTTATGGGAAAGCATATCCTCTATAGGCGTTATGAAACATCACAACACATATTCGTCACTAAGGTGGAAAAGTATACATACAATGGTAACTTCCTTCCGCTCCCAGCGTGCCCCACGAGAAGTGTACAATAATTGCTAATTTTCCACCGGCAATGGATGTTCCCTCGACTACGAACATTTTATTTGAGTATTTACGACAGCCTAAGACGCAAAAATAGAACAGCTGAAGTTTATTAAACTTCATCCAGACACCATTAAACTCAATAACGCTTCATGAATATTACACAGATGTATTTTTGATATGAAGTCTATATCAGAAATGAGCAAAGAACGGCAACAGGATGGCACACAAGCCACAATTAATCAACCTCAACAAATATGTGTTTACAAATATATGTTTGCATGCCTTTTTTCTATTTTTGACTGGTACTATCCTGTAACAACGTATACACGCCCTGTATACGATCTTGTATTGTTTAGGGGTATACATAGTATTACCAACGTGAATTACGTGCCTGGATATACTGACGAACAATGAAGTGTGGAACACAGAAGATATTTATTTTAAATTTGTGGATAAATGGTTTTATTCTGCAACACAAGATTTCAGGCTATGATGTCACTCTGATATACGACTGCTTCATTTGCGTTATTATGAGCTATTCCTTTCCTTGGTACAACCCTGAAGATGGCAGGTAATCCTGAGAAACTATGCTCAAGAGTGTGTAAAAGTACAAAGATATACTCGTATGTCAATAGTGCAATCACTGCGTCCAGGTCCGTACCGCGGAAGGTCAAAAACCGGCCCGCCAAAACTATTCTGAAAGTATAAATTATGTACTCAGATTATTTTAAAAAAATCTTTTTCTGTACATGACAATTCGTTTGAGTACAACCCTTATAATTTTTTCTAGTAGCGTGCAGTTAAATTCTGAATAATTAGAATGCTTAATGGTTAGTTATAAGTAAATTAAATACATAGTTGCTACGGTTTGGAGCGCAGGAGAGTGCGTCGAAGAGCGGGACGAAAAGGAGCAAACTGTCCAGCCGGCGCAGCATGGTTCTATTGATCCACGTAAAAGCTCTGTACACACGAATGCAACGCAAGAATTTTATTTAATGAACAAGCAAATTTTATAAATCGATTTCAGACTCTGGCAACCTCTGAAATCTCTATTACCTCGGAGAAGGCTTATTCAATTAAAAACCTTGTTTTGTGCTTGAAACTCGAACGATAGCTTAAGCCTGGTCCACACGCACTGTTTTGTCGTCAGTCTTGCATGATCATGCCAGAAAATGTACCACTGGAGCCCCTAAACACACAAAATTGGCATCATCAGCCATGGAATGGCGTCATGAATTTACCAGTCGATTTGTTTCAGCAGGAAGGAAAGTCTTCGAAAGGCTGTTGAGAAATTGGAAGCCATTTGCTCTGATGATGAATTTGATGCTTACGCGAAGTATATAGCGCAAAGATTACGTAATCTTAAAGTGAACGAACATGTATTTGTGCGAAAGCTCATTAATGACATTTTTGAAGCCGAACTGGAAGCATTAACAAGTCTTTGCAGTTGTTAACTGTGGACGTTCTTCCGGAGGACGGAGTTTAATGCAGTAGAGTTTTACTTATAATTATCAGTCTTACGGCTTTCAGTTTCCCACCAGCCAGTCTAAGTACATCAATAGCTGAATCATAGCTTTTAACTGGTTTCTCTTTATCTTGATAGAACATTGGTCACTGAACGATGGCGTGTCGCAGTTTGATACACTTTTTGTTACAGGTTCCACTCTTCCCTTTCTTGGTGTTAGATAAGTGGAAAATTCAGCATCTGTTGGCGAGTCTTCTTCATTTACCAATACTTGTTCCTCTTCCTCCTAATTCAAATAAAACAAATCTTTTTATTTCTTACATTCCACAAAACAAAAGCAAAACGAAGCATTTATTTAATTTTCACTATTATTTGACTGAGCCACCCCTTTTGCCTTTTCAGTTTCCACAGATCGAAAGAGAATGGACAGACATAGCTGAAGATTTAAACACGAAATGGTAGTTTCCTCATTGCCTTGGTGCAGTTGGTGGGAAGAATGTGAGAATCGTGCCACCAAGGCGTAGTGGGTCGTATTATTTTAATTACAAAACACTCACAGCATTGTACTTATGGCAATTGCCAACGCTATTTGGACTATATCTACTATGATGTTTGAACAAAGTTTTATGAAAAATTATCACAAGCTGGCCTCAAGATTCTGAAAGCAGAGAAAGTTTCCAATAGCAATCATGTACTTCCTTACGTGTTTATCGGTAATGAGACATATGGACTGCGATTTGATTTTCTTAAACTACATCCCAGAAGCAGCTTAAACTGAGACACCCGAGGTTTTAATTACCGTTTGCCATGAGCTCGACGTGTCGTTGAAAACACATTTGGAATAATGGCATCTAGTTTACGAATTTTGCACACTGCCATTAATTTAGAAGTAAAAAATACTGAAATCGTAGTGATGACTTGGTTGTGCTGCATAATTTTCTAAGACGACTATGTTCTCAAAACTATTTATCACTTGAGATACTCTGTGCAGAAAATATAGAGCATGGTTCTGTGGTATTAGAAGCGAGATGTAACCCTGAAATTATGCATCATCTATAACTTGGCGGACAAGATCTGATAATCGAAAGTGCAAGAATGGTAACGGACAATTTTAAAATATACTTCAACAATGAAGGGTCAGTACGCTGGCAAGACAAAGCCATCGCGTAATTTAAAAAGTAAATCAAACAGTGTACTTCAATCGGGTGGTTACATGTCGCATCGCAAAAATATGTATACTGCGCTTTAAACATCTAGACACTAATTAGAAAAAAAAAAACGCTGCAGAGATTTATTTCGTCTGTACTGAGTTACTAATTTCGTTGCACATTACTTTCTTTTGTTGAAAATACTGGAAAACCCCAATATAACTTACGAAAACTCAGGTACATAATACTTCTAACAGTACTTATAAAAACACAAATTGTCTTGTTTTCTACAGGGGACGCAATAAATAATGGTTGTTGATCACAAATATTAAAAGTTATTTTTGTTACTTAGCTTCTTCTCCGAATCTCCTATGTTTCATCGTGATCTCATCGGGTGTTGGCCTCTGACATCCAAGAAGGAAAATAAATTAAAGCCCCACAAAGAAGGTTTATAAATTTCTTCCGTTCCAACTCCAGGTCTTATAGTTGATTGTACTATCGCACTCTCCTTGTGGTAAACTGTTCCGAATGAGTTGATTTTCTGGTGATCAATTCTATTGTTGTTCCAGGATACACTTTCTTGTACTTATTGACCAAAGTTGCGTATGCCTGATTTTTCTTGTGTTGGTCGCTGTCATCCTTAGATTTTATTTTCCAGAGGCGAGGAAAACTTTGGTACTGCTCTATGAGCTCCGTGAAAAATTCGAGTCTACCGTCGTAAGTCTGCCATTTTCTTGCGGCGCTACACACGATAAAATAACAGTTGTAACCACCAAACGTCACCGAGAGTACAGTTTGCCCACGACAATTTGACGAGTCCGCTGGTGCTGCCAGCACCGGAGCAAATCGGCACTAGTTGAAAGATGTTCAATTGTCTCCGAGCGCTGCCAACGTTAAGCCGCCCCCATAAGCGTCGTATTAACTGTACACATTTAATGGTTTGCGTTCACTAGGAAATAACTTCTGCAAGCGTTTGCTGAGGTGCTTAAAACAGAAACTTACTCAGGTTTACTTCTTGAAGCCCTTGGAGCAATTTTAACAACTTTCTTTAAGTACTAGGTGTAGAAGTGTTCCCACTACAGTCGTGCTGTGACGTAGACAAGCGGAAGTTGACAGTGTCGTGCTTAAAAAGCAGAGCAGCCGCCAACGTTGTTGTATTATTATTAATGAATAAAGATAATTATGAAACAAAAAAATAAACAGAAAAAAGAAACGTTTGGCTGAAGTCATGGATACAACGGAGAACATACTGATGTCATCAAGAAACGCTGCAGAATGAGCTAAAATCAGAGGACTTCACTTAGATTCAAAATTTTAGAGGCCGTCGTATGCTAATTTCGTACATTTCTTGTCTATCGTACAATCAAATATTCGATAACAGTACACCAAAGTGTTTACGGTAACATTGCAAAATGGCCCAAAATTTAAAGACGTCTGTACTGCCATCCGACTTGCCTTTCTGGTGAAACAAATCAATTCATGTCGCACTTTCGTGGCTGGTGGTGTCAATTATACGTGTTTAGGGGTTCCAGTGGTACATTTATTTCGGCCTTTGAGCGATAAGACTGGCGTTCGTCTATATGCACAGACTTGTCGGCAGTGTTGCGTGTACGCAAGCTCCAGCTCATCAGTCTTTCAAACTTCATCCAGTTCACGCAAGACTGTCATATTTCGCGCACACTTAACGTTTTATTTGACAAATCTGGCATGATCATGCAAGATTGACGACAAAACGGTGCGTGTGAAACAGGCTTTGAGTGCAGACCAGGCTGTAAAGCTACTTTACGAGTTCAGTGGGCGGCGGCGATATTCGACAACGAAGCGCCTCCTTTGCAGTGCGGCTCCCTTGCAGCGAGGCTCCTTTTGGCAAACGGAGCACACTTTGACACGAAGTATCTCGCTTGCTTCACGTTGGCGTTCTAAAGAACGAATCTAAATAAAATACACAAATTTTACCACTTTGTCCGTAAGGAGCGATTCGATATTATCTAGGCTTGTAACGTTTCTTTTGCATCGATATGGATCCTATAAAGCGTGAAGTTTATAGAGAAAATGGGAAATTTTTGACTGAGTGGACTCAAAAATATTGTCTTACGCTGTCTGATAGGTCTGGAACTGTTTCAGTTTGCCTCATATGCAACACAACTGTCGCTTTTGTTAAAAGCACTCATTCAAAGGCACACTAGAAAACAACTCAGCAGCAGTTCCATAAAAATTGTATTCTGGGTAGTGAAGCTTGTAAGGAAAAACTCAGGTACATCTAGCTTCTTACAAGAAGAGCACAGCCTTCTTAGTTCGCTCACGAGCGAGCAAGACAAATCTGCAGAAGCAGCGATGCGTATGTGTTGGACGCTTAATAAACACCAGAAGCCTTTTTCAGACTCTGAGGTAGTAAAAATATGTATGTTGGAAGTGACCTTGGCACTTCTTGAAGAGAAAAAGGATATTCTTGCCGCAGTTCAAGGTATTCCATTGTCGGCAATGTGCAATAGAAGAAGAACCGCAATTTGGGTGCTGACAATAAAAGTAGCTTGCTCGAACTTCTGCAGAAGGCGCCTTGTTACGCCGTAGCGCTAGATGAATCATGTGACGTTGTTGATGAAGAACTGGTGTCCCTTTTCGTGCGATTTTTGGATATTGAAAATAAAGAGTTTAGGGAAGTATTTCCTAACAATATTGTCGTTCAAAGGAAAGACTCGCAGAGAAGATTTATTCAGGACATTTGATGACTTTATGATAAAATCAAACATAAGTTATGATCAAATGGTGTCTGAAACTTCTGGTAGATTAAAACTGTGTGCCGGATCGGGACTCGAATTCGGAACCTGATGGGGCCCCAACGATGGTTGGCGAAGGAAAAGGACTAGTAGAGAGAGTCAAAGACAAGAATGCTGGGCTATTATCTTCTCAGTGCATAATTCGCCAGGCAGCCCTTTGTAGAAAACTTTTAGCGTAACTCTGGAAGAAGTAATGGACAGGTTGAATCGAGTTGATTAATTTTATGAGGTACCGTTCTGCTCTCCAGCACAGACAGTTCAAAGAGTGCATTCTGAGTGTGATTCGACGCATTCTAACTTCCTGCAGTACAACAATTTTCGTTGGCTAAGTAAAGAAATTTTCAAATGTGTGTGAATTGCTAAGGGACCAAACTGCTAAGGTCATCGGTCCATAGTCTAACACACTACTTAAACTAACTTAACGCGAAGGACAACACAACACCCATGCCCGAGGGAGGACTCGAATCTCCGCCGGGGGCAGCCGCACGAACCGTGGCAAGACGCCGAAGACCGCGCGGCGGCTAAGTAAAGATTTAACCTTTTTGGCAAATGAAACATTTAAATGCGCTCAGTACCTTGCCGGCACGGTAGCTCAGCGTATACGCTCAGAGGGTTAACTGCTCTCTGTGATAAAAAAAAAAAGAACTGAATGCCTGGATCAACGATGAAGTTGAACATGCTTCATGGGACGTCCGCTACGAACAAAGACAACGACCAATCACGAAGAAATGAGATTAAAAAACAAAAAAATACCAAGACAGAGCGAAGTGACGCAATGGTTAGCACACAGGACTAGTATTTAAGTTTCCCGTGATTTCCCTAAATCGCTCCGGGCAAATGCCGGGATAGTTCTGTTGAAAGGGCACGGTCTATTTCCTTACCCATCAGTGGCGGCGCTAGGTGAAAACTGAACGTCGATGACTTAACTTTGAGAAACTTCTCTCGGCAGAAGCTATACTGGCCAGAAGTGTGAGCATTATTCTGATTGTTTTGTAAAGATATGGATATACTTCTTCCAAATTATTTTCTAATATGTACTGAATCGTCTTTAATTTAGTCTTGTAGGCTGAATTTTTGAATAGAAATGTGTCTTTAAATTGTATTTCATATTTTTTGTGAGCGAAAATAAAAATAAAAATTCTGAAGAATGTTTTTCTGGATTTTTTAATACAAACATGCCTATCTATTGCATTTCCTGTTAGTTTAAGACTGAAAATCAAAGTAAAAATTAGAAAGGAATATGAGATTTTTTCTGGATTCTTTGAATACAAATATGCCTATCTATTGTATTTCAGATTATTTTGTGAGTGAAAATTAAAAAAATTAGTAATGAGTATGAGTTTATTCTTTTGCACCTCGACAAAAATTTTCAAACTTATCCGGACCCCATCTAAAATCACTTTGCGACTGCTGTCATAGGATAAATCGGAAACGCCCTCGAGCCTCCTATTTACATCGACATGCCATCCATTACAACTGAAGAGAGAGGCGCCAAAAGCGTACTCATTCGCACTACGGGCAATGAGAAATCGCGAATGGCCGTGATGTGTGTCCTTGCCGGCAGAACAGAGATACGACCCTGCGTCATCCTCAGTCGCAAGAGAGGAAAAGCTACCACCTGGTGTCGTATTCCGTTGCAACGGAAAAGGATCGATGCCCAGTGAGTTGGTTACAGACTGGTTCTGCGCAGTCTGGAGTAGGAGGGTAGGTGCTCTTCTAAAGAATCGTGGGATGCTGATACTTGATCCTTTCAAGGGGCATTGACACCGTCAGTGAAGGAAGAATCATACAATGAAGGCTTTCACGACCGGATGGTACTGGTGTTGATAATTCTTCCGGGTTATATGGCCGTGGTCCATGGAATTCTTCTGTTCCTAACGTTTCGTCCAATACTACGTTGGACATCCTCAGAGGTATGGCTGGCCCTGCAGAGTCCTGCCGACTGACGAGTCGACCCTGATATGTTTGGGGTTTTCTCCCCCTTTGTTAAATGAAGTACCGGCATCCTATTGATGCCCTGACTTACGAAATGGTACCTTTAGGTTTGGATTGGCTTGTTTGTCTGTAATGGTTTGGGGGTGCTCCCCAGGTATATGAACTGTGTTTGATTAATGATGGTTATGATATGAGTGGATGAATGTCAGTGTAGCTCGTCATCTGAACTGACGGTGAATGGTAGTGATGGGAGTTCTGTGAGTAGGGAGAATATCTGGTCCCAGGGATCTAATGAGAGGGAAAGGTGAGGAATGAGATGTTTCATAGAATTTCGTTGACTTGATTTTTATGAGATGGGTAAATGATGGTTGACCTAGCATACCTCTAATTTCCTCGTTACTGGAGAACCAGGGGGCATCTGTGATTATTCTAAACGTCTTGTTTTGTATCACTTCCAGTGAGGCCAGGTGTGTGTTTGCCGCCATGCTCCATACCTCCGATCCATAAAGAATAACTGGCAAAATTATTGTTTTCCATATTCGGAGCTTCGCCTCTGTTGATAAGCCCCTGCCCTTAAGAAGGGGATACAGTTGGTAGAGCCGGGCAGAACCTTTGTTTTTGGCCTCTGTTATATGCTGTTTGAACGTCAGGTTTTTGTCTATGTTTAGTCCCAAGTATTTTATAACTTTTCTCCATGGGAGTTGTTGTCCATTGTGGTTTAGATTTCTGATGGGTCTTGTTATTTTGTGTGTGAAAATTATGGCTTGGCACTTGCCCGGATTTACTTTTATTTTCCATAAGTTGCACCAGTGATCGACTTTGTTGAGGTGCCGCTGGAGACTACACGTTATACGATTTATGTTGCGCCCGCTGTGGTATAGCGCTGTGTCATCAGCGTAGAGCGCTATGTTCCCACCCGGCTCTTTTGGGATATCATTTGTGAACACAAGATATAGGAGGGGGCCAAGCACAGATCCCTGTGGGACACCCGCTTCTATATTAGTTATTGGACTTTTCGCTCCATCGACTGAAGCGAAAAACCTCCTGTCTGTCAAAAATGAGTGAATCATTTTTAACAGGTGATTGGGGCAATTTAGCTTCGACAGCTTGTAGAGTAGGCCGTCATGCCAGACACGGTCGAACGCCTTCTCTATGTCGAGTCGGGCGTCGGAGAGCGGCCTAAATACCGAGGAAAGTGGGCGTGGTCTAGCTTGCACATAGTAGCAGCACAGTCTAATATATACAGTCGCGACACTCGCTGATTTTTGTTATAAACTGCGACAACAGCGCCCCAAGCGGTGGAGAAGCTACGCTGGTATTCAGTAAATGTAAACAGTATTGTTTATATTCATTTTTAACATGGTTTTTACGAAAGGCAGCGTATGTAGCGCAAACAATTGCAGTAATAATAGGAAGACGACATCACATTTGTCATTCTTCGGGTTTCCTAAGGGCCCTGAGAGGTATGAAACATCAAATTAGAGCGCTCTTTATTTGTTTTTTTTAACTGTATTCAATTACTAAATTAGTTTTTCTTTTTTAGGAGCGTGAAATGGTTAATAAATAGCAGAAGACAGGACCTGCTGCAAAAAGATGTCCTTTATTTGTAAAATAACGTGAAGTTTTGTGCGTTACATTTCGAGTCAAACCAGTTCATGAGTGCAGAAAGAAGACATTGGTATGGAATGCAGTTCCTAAGTTACTTGACGTGCCGAATAAGCCACAACTAGTGACGATGAAGAGAAAATTACCATACAAACGTGAAAGTGTTACTGCAAAAACAATAAAACTGTCTCCTGACACAGAAGAAACAGCTACCACAAGTGTTCGTACACGAGAGACATATTTAAAATCACTGACCACGGAATCTGCAACACAGACATCTTTTGAAGATGAAATGCTTAGATTACGTGAAATTATTCGCGTGTTGGATAATCATGTGAAATGTAAAAACGTGCAAATCATTAGACTTCGTACAAAAGTACTACGTGACAAGGAAAGTGCCCATCGTAAGAATAAACTGCAACCACAACGTCACAGGACACAAGTACAAAAGGACAAGCTCATTTTAAAAAGTATTGGTTCCAAGTACTTGAAAAAAGATGCTCTCGATTTATTGATAAGCCAAATCAGTATACTATTGAACGGAAAACATGGTGCGAGATGGAAAGATGAAACTAAAGTATTTGCACTTACTTTGTTGTATTATAGTACTCAGGCAGCCAGTTTTTTTTCACACTGTTTTTGCCTTCCATCAGTACGTACCATACAAAGGTATGTGGAAGATATACAATTAAATTGTGGGATAAATAAAAACATATTTCATCTTTTAAAGCAGAAAGTGCAGCAGTTACCAGAAACTGATATAATTGTTAATTTTTCTATGGATGAGATGTCACTAATGGAAAATTTGATATATGACAGCTCTAGGGATCGTGTTATTGGATTTGAAGACATGGGTTTCATACGTACATCTGTGGTTGCCAATACTGCATTAGTTATAATGATTAACAGCATCTTCTCAAATTTTAAACAGCCATTAGTATATTATTTCTCCAAAGGACCAGTAGGAGCCACCCATCTGATGCGTGTATTTTTTGAAGTTGTCAAAAAATTCACAGAGATTGGTTTTGTTGTAAAAACATGTGTGACTGACCAAGGCTCGAATTTTGTGGAGAGGAGGCGCAGACTGGGTATCGCACCAGTTAATCCATGCTTAGTACACGAAGGGAGTAAGATCTACTTTTTTATGACACCCCACACTTGATAAAAAGCATACGTAATAATTTATTCAGGTATAACATTATCCACACAACAGATGAAGGATGGCACTGCTTCATGGAGGGACATTTGTCAGTTGTACTCAAGTGATTGTGAAAAGAAGTACAAGTTGGCCCCCAAGCTCACTAAAAGAGCTGTCCCACTGCTAGCATTTTCAAAAATGAAGGTAAGCACTGCAGTTCGTGTGTTGAGTCGTATAGTGGCAACAGGCATTGAGACACTTGTTACTTGCGGACCATATCATCATCAGCTACTGCTACTGCAGATTTGTGCCAAAAAGTAAACGATATTTTTAACATATTTAATGCATATAGCGTTAAAATGGGCCTTATCCTTAGGGAACTGCATTACAAATGCCTCAAGACATTTGGAAATATTAAAGACACTGAAACCATGGATACAGTCATGGAAATTTGTAGATGTTGATGGGAAAGATTTTTCATCTAGGATTAAGTGTGTTAAAGGACTTCTGGGTAACATAAGCGCTTTGAACATGTTTTTTGATGATGGTTTTGATGGAACCAAGTTATATTTATTAACACGCCAAATTAATCAAGATCCACTGGAGAACGTTTTCTCAGTGATAAGGCATAAAGGTGTTTTTTGTAGCAACCCATCAACACGACAGTTTTGTGCTGCATTCAGTAATTGTACTTTAAGAAAATTAATGAACACACACAGTGTAGCTACCTCCAATTGTGAGAGGATCAACTTGGGTCAGACAATAGTGGATATGAAAGCAGCGCCCAAATTACTTGTTTCACCACTGTTGGACATAAGTGACATGAGTTCAGTGATCAGACTACCAAATGTGGAAGTCCAAACAGACCTCGGTGAGGCAAACAGCATGAGATACGTGTTTGATTATGTATTAAAGAAACTGCTTACAATTAATGACTATTAAAATGTAGGATAGTACTTGTAGATGGCAGCCAAGACTTAGATGCAAATGACAAAGTTTATTGTCATTTTAAAAGTTATGAAGGCAACTTTGGAAGCCTATTTATTTGTACAGAAGATGTCAAAGAATTTTTAACTCATTGTGAGACTAAGATGACTTCTACTTTAGATGAATATGCTCACATAAGTAATTGCGGTGCTTTCTTTGTGAACATGTTGCTGGACATCCCCAATTTTCTACCTGGGTGCTGTGCTGAAACCAAGCTGCTGTTAATAAGACTGTTTGTGAAAGTGAGGCTCTTTTACATTATTACATTCAGGAATCAAGACTTAGTCTGTAGGAGCAAGAGAAGAAATAAAAAAGTGATGAAGCAGGCTCATTTCGGTTGCTAAAGTGTTAGGACTGAGTCTTTCATTTAATTTTATTTTCGTTAAATGTATCAATAGGATACAATAAAGTTTTAAAAGTCATGCTTTTTATTGAGAGAAGCTGATACCACAAAGAATAAGATGGAAATTGTATTTTTGGAAGCAGGCTTCCTGGAAAGCAGAACTTAATGAAAAGTGATGTGTCGCTTCATTTTTACACAAGGAAGAGCGTCTATATACTTCATGTGTGGAATATACAATGTGTATTCTCTTACTTGCAGTGGAATAAGTGCGATTCTATGCTACTTCTTAATTATTTCTTCAAGAATATGTTGCAGCTTATGTCACTTCATTCAATAGTTTGTGCTCTGTATACTTATATTTCACGATCATTTATGTCTCTCTCTGTTCTCCTAACATTTGTGACGCAAAAATATACTAACTATTTTATAAATTACGTACGAAACGAATTAAAAAGAAACATTATTTTTACGTCGCATCTACCGTCCGAGGAAGGCGAGCTTTCTGGACGCTAGGGGCGCTAGTGTCACTTGAACTGTCAAATAGTAACAACTTTCACAGCAGTGAGTGTCGCGACTGTATATATTAGACTATGGTACAGAGACAAAAAACTAGTCAAAGATAAAATGTAACTATCGATAATAGTCCGTCATAGATAAAAATCACTTATCGATTCTGTTTTTTCTCTCTGCTACTACGTGCAAGCTAGACCACGCCCACTTTCCTCGGTATTTAGGCCGCTCTCCGACGCCCGACTCGTCAGTCGGCAGGACTCAGCAAGACCAACCATACCTCTGAGGATGTCCAACGTAGTATTGGACGAAACGTTAGGAATAGAAGAATTCCATGGACCACGGCCATATAACCCGGAAGAATTATCAACAACAGTGAAGAAAGAAACCTGAATTTAAACATAGATTTTGTCGTCGTTCCTGGAGAAATGACTTCGCACCTACGAGGGGCTGCTACACTTGACGTTCGTCAGAAGCAACGTGCTGTCATAGAATTCCTGTGCTGTGAAAACGAGACAGTGGGAAACATCCACAAGAGGTTGAAAAAGGTATATGCAGATGCTGCTGTCGATCGCAGTACAGTTAGGCGATGGGCAAGCAGGTTACGTGATGAAAGCGGGCACGGCAGTATTGAGGACTGTCCTCGCAACGGCAGGCCCCGTACGGCACACACTCCTGATAATGTGCAGAGAGTAAACGAATTGGTGACTGGTGACAGACGCATCACCGTGAACGAATTGTCACGCTACGTTGGGATAGGGGAAGGAAATGTTTGCAGAATACTGAAAGTGTGGGCATTAAAAAAGGTTTGTGCCAGGTGGGTTCCTAGGATGTTGACTGTGGCTCACAAAGAAACAAGAAAAACGGTATGCAGCGAACTTTTGGAACAGTACGAGAATGGTGGAGGTGAATTTCTTGGAAGAATTGTGACAGGTGATGAAACATGGCTCCATCATTTTCACGAGAGACGAAGAGGCAATCAATGCAGTGGCATCATGCAAATTAACCCAAGAAAAAAAATTCAAAACCACACCTTCTGCTGGAAAAGTTATGGCTACGGTTTTCTTTTTTTCGATTCCGAAGGACTCTTGCTTGTGGCCATCATGCCAAGTGGAACCACCATAAATTCTGATGCATACGTGACGACATTGAAGAAACTTCGTGCTCGACTGAGTCGTGTTCGACTACATCGGCAAAAGCAGAATGTTTTGCTGTTGCACGACAATGCACGGCCACATGTCAGTCAAAAAACCATGGAAGCGATCACAAAACTCGGATGGACAACACTGAAACACCCGCCTTACAGTCCTGACGTGACTCCATGAGACTATCATCTCTTTGGGAAACTGAAAGACTCTCTTCGCGAATAAGGTTTGAAGATGATGACTCCCTTGTGCACGCTGCTAAACAGTGGCTCTAACAGGTTGGTCCAGAATTTTACCGTGCGGGTACGCAGGCGCTGGTTCCAAGATAGCGTAAGGCAGTTGAGAGGGATGGAAATTATGTGGAGAAATGAAAATATTGTTCCTAAAGGATTTATCTACACACTGTAAAACTTTCAAACATGTAGAATAAAAGATGGATTTTAAAAAAAATAGTTTGCATTTCTTTTGGAGTGACCCTCGTACAACTCTTAGATGTGGTAGTGAATAAACTACACTCCTGGAAATTGAAATAAGAACACCGTGAATTCATTGTCCCAGGAAGGGGAAACTTTATTGACACATTCCTGGGGTCAGATACATCACATGATCACACTGACAGAACCACAGGCACATAGACACAGGCAACAGAGCATGCACAATGTCGGCACTAGTACAGTGTATATCCACCTTTCGCAGCAATGCAGGCTGCTATTCTCCCATGGATACGATCGTAGAGATGCTGGATGTAGTCCTGTGGAACGGCTTGCCATGCCATTTCCACCTGGCGCCTCAGTTGGACCAGCGTTCGTGCTGGACGTGCAGACTGCGTGAGACGACGCTTCATCCAGTCCCAAACATGCTCAATGGGGGACAGATCCGGAGATCTTGCTGGCCAGGGTAGTTGACTTACACCTTCTAGAGCACGTTGGGTGGCACGGGATACATGCGGACGTGCATTGTCCTGTTGGAACAGCAAGTTCCCTTGCCGGTCTAGGAATGGTAGAACGATGGGTTCGATGACGGTTTGGATGTACCGTGCACTATTCAGTGTCCCCTCGACGATCACCAGTGGTGTACGGCCAGTGTAGGAGATCGCTCCCCACACCATGATGCCGGGTGTTGGCCCTGTGTGCCTCGGTCGTATGCAGTCCTGATTGTGGCGCTCACCTGCACGGCGCCAAACACGCATACGACCATCATTGGCACCAAGGCAGAAGCGACTCTCATCGCTGAAGACGACACGTCTCCATTCGTCCCTCCATTCACGCCTGTCGCGACACCACTGGAGGCGGGCTGCACGATGTTGGGGCGTGAGCGGAAGACGGCCTAACGGTGTGCGGGACCGTAGCCGAGCTTCATGGAGACGGTTGCGAATGGTCCTCGCCGATACTCCAGGAGCAACAGTGTCCCTAATTTGCTGGGAAGTGGCGGTGCGGTCCCCTACGGCACTGCGTAGGATCCTACGGTCTTGGCGTGCATCCGTGCGTCGCTGCGGTCCGGTCCCAGGTCGACGGGCACGTGCACCTTCCGCCGACCACTGGCGACAACATCGATGTACTGTGGAGACCTCACGCCCCACGTGTTGAGCAATTCGGCGGTACGTCCATCCGGCCTCCGGCATGCCCACTATACGCCCTCGCTCAAAGTCCGTCAACTGCACATATGGTTCACGTCGACGCTGTCGCGGCATGCTACCAGTGTTAAAGACTGCGATGGAGCTCCGTATGCCACGGCAAACTGGCTGACACTGACGGCGGCGGTGCACAAATGCTGCGCAGCTAGCGCCATTCGACGGCCAACACCGCGGTTCCTGGTGTGTCCGCTGTGCCGTGCGTGTGATCATTGCTTGTACAGCCCTCTCGCAGTGTCCGGAGCAAGTATGGTGGGTCTGACACACCGGTGTCAATGTGTTCTTTTTTCCATTTCCAGGAGTGTATTTAAAGGCCATCTGAAACAGCTGTGCAGTAACTGGTTATTTCAAAGTGGTCACGCCCTGACCCCCGCTGAGGAGTTCATGAAGCCTTCAGTGTCTTTAATTGCGGGATGGATCCAGAGTGCTTGGACATCGTATCCAGTGCATCCATTGCGGATGGCTTTAAGAAAAGCTGTGTAACATATGGGTTAGATGGGAGTGAGGACTGTCTGCTATGGGAAAAAGGCAAGTTAACCATGACAGTGGCAGTGACACTGCAGATTCTGTGGACCATTCCAGCGAGAAGAACTAAGTGGCATATGTTTCTGACTAATGGAGGCCTTTATCTGAATTTCTTGTCTGTGTACCAGAACTTTTATCGTTTCCTTCAGTTACCAGATATAGTAGCCATGTGTACGTTTTCAAAATAAACCTTGTGCGTAAAAATGTTACTCTGTAATGCTCTGTTGAATAATTAGTGGTCGTCTTGCATTCGGAGTCGTCTTAGATTCAGAAATATATAGTAATACTGGCCCTTGAAATTTGGTAAATATGCTTTCGCGTGATAATTTACGTCTATCTCCAAGATCGCGCGAATTCAGTTTTCGAACATTTTCGTGGCGCTTTCCCGTGTCTCAAACAAGCCTGTGACTATTATGAAGTACCTCGAAGAAAACGATTTATTGACACATAGCACGGTTTCAGAAAATATCTTTCTTGTGAAACACAACACAACTCAGGAAGTAATAAGTGCTATCGAGAGGGGATGTCAAATTGATTCCATATTCTTAGATTTCCAGAAGGCTTTCGATACCGTTCCTCACAAGCGTCTTCTAACCAAACTGAGTGCCTGCGGAGTATCACCTCAGTTGTGCGTCTGGATTCGTGATTTCCTGTCAGAAAGGTCACGGTTCGTAGTAATAGACGGAAAGTCATCGAGTAAAACAGAAGTAATATCCGGCGTTCCCCAAGGAAGTGTTATAGGCCCTCTGTTGTTCCTGATCTATATTAACGACGTAGGAGACAATCTGAGTAGCCGTCTTAGATTGTTTGCAGCGATGCTGTAATTTACCGTCTTGTAAAGTCACCAGATGATCAAAACGACTTGCAAAATGATTTAGATATCTGTATGGTGTGAAAAGTGGCAATTGGCCCTGAATAAGGAAAAGTGTGAAGTTATTCACATGAGTACTAAAAGAAAGCCGACCGAGGTGGCCGAGCGGTTCTAGGCGGTTCAGTCTGGAACCGTGCGACCGCTACGGTCGCAGGTTCGAATCCTGCCTCGGGTATGGATGTGTTGAACTAAAAGAAATCAGCTAAATTACGCGATAAGTCACAGAAATCTGAAGGCTGTAAATTCAACTAAATACTTAGCGATTACAATTACAAATAACCTAAACTGGAACGATCACATAGATAATATTGTGTGTAGAGCAAACCAAAGCCTGCGATTCATTGGCAGAACACTTAGAAAGTGCAACAGGTCTACTAAAGAGACTGCTTACACCACGCTTGTCCGCCATATTCTGGAGTATTGCTGTGCGGTGTGGGATCCGCATCAGGTGGGACTGACGGATGACATCGAAAAAGTACAAAGAAGAGCAGCCAATTTTGAACTACTGCGAAATACGGGAGGTAGTGTCACAGACATGATACGTGAATTGGAGTGGCAATCATTAAAATAAAGGCGTTTTTCGTTGCGACGGGATCTTCTCATGAAATTTCAATCACCAGTTTTCTCCTCCGATTGCGAAAACATTCTGTTGGCACCCACCTACATAGGGAGAAATGATCATCACAATAAAATAAGAGAAATCAGGGCCCGTACAGAAAAATTTAAATGCTCGTTTTTCCTGCGTGCCGGTCGAGAGTGGAACGGTAGAGAGACAGCTTGATGGTGGTTCATTGAACCCTCTGCCAGGCACTTTATTGTGAATAGCAGAGTAATCACGTAGATGTAGATGTAGATTCGCACTATACTTCTTCGTCTGCTTTCAACATCCCCTACTAATTTTGTGCATCTGGTGTCCCACAACTGCTAAATATTTTAGGGAAATTTATGTCACTGAAGATAATCAGTTGATTGAAGCTTAGTTCTTGGTGGTTCTTAAAAACGGCTTTTTAAAAAATCCTTTGTTAGTCCTATTTCGGCGGGTGCGCACGCAGTTCTTATGAATGCAGTGCTCTGTTGCCTCTGTGGATGACGCTTACGTTGACGGATCTCCATCAGTAGTTTATTTTTCTACTAGAACCCTCTGAAATCTCCGTTTTTTTTCGGGATAAAAGACGAAAAATAACTGGAGATGGAAACGTGTGTCCGAAACCGCCATCCACCAAGGCAACAGAGGAGACAAGGCCTTCCTACACAACAGCTAGCTTCATCTTTCCACTGCTGATCGTGGCACCGAATCGCCATCACTGAATAACAAACAGCATTGTGGAACGTTGCGTCTACGACCCGTCAGCGTACAAAGTCACTTTCGACGCCGAAAGGGACAGCTAGTGGGAGGTGCCGGCATCTAAAACTTTGACACTCTGTAGCGTGTTGGACGAGTCTATTCTCGACTTGTTCCTCAAGACACCCTCTACAACGCTTCCAAGTTTGTCGCATCATTTCTGGAACATCCTGTATAATCGGCAGTCATTACATGCGGCATAAGCATTTGAATATTACGGTATTAACAGTACACGCCTGGAGCTGTGTTAAAATATCGTGCTGGAAACAATAAGAAAGGAAACGAGCCAAAACAACACCTCTCCCTTTATATCTCTGATTATTAATCCATCATAATTTTGTGTTCCCAAATAAAGTGGCTACAGAGGGACGGAAATAAAGTTATTGTTCTGTTATATTCTCTCGCCCCGTGCAAAGAAGCGACACGGTAATTAACTGTTTTGCAGACTTAGACGTGAGACTCGTGGCATTATACAGGGTGATTCAAAAAGAATACCACAACTTTAAAAATGTGTATTTAATGAAAGAAACATAATATAACCTTCTGTTATACATCATTACAAAGAGTATTTAAAAAGGTTTTTTTTTTTTCACTCAAAAACAAGTTCTGAGATGTTCAATATGGCCCCCTCCAGACACTCGAGCAATATCAACCCGATACTCCAACTCGTTCCACACTCTCTGTAGCATATCAGGCGTAACAGTTTGGATAGCTGCTGTTATTTCTCGTTTCAAATCATCAATGGTGGCTGGGAGAGGTGGCCGAAACACCATATCCTTAACATACCCCCATAAGAAAAAAAGCGCAGGGGGTAAGATCAGGGCTTCTTGGAGGCCAGTGATGAAGTGCTCTGTCACGGGCTGCCTGGCGGCTGATCCATCGCCTCGGGTAGTTGACGTTCAGGCAGTTACGGACAGATAAGTGCCAATGTGGTGGCGCTCCATCCTGCTAGCTCTGCGAGTCGATTTTCCTGGGCTGCGAACAAATGCTTGCTGGATGCGTGCTACATTTTCATCACTCGTTCTCGGCCGTCCAGAACTTTTCCCTTTGCACAAACACCCATTCTCTGTAAACTGTTTATACCAACGTTTAATACACCACCTATCGGGAGGTTTAACACCATACTTCGTTTGAAATGCACGCTGAACAACTGTCGTCGATTCACTTCTGCCGTACTCAATAACACAAAAAGCTTTCTGTTGAGCGGTCGCCATCTTAGCATCAACTGACGCTGACGCCTAGTCAACAGCGCCTCAAGCGAACAAATATACAACTAAATGAAACTTTATAGCTCCCTTAATTCGCCGACAGATAGTGCTTAGCTCTGCCTTTTGTCGTTGCAGAGTTTTAAATTCCTAAAGTTGTGGTATTCTTTTTGAATCACCCTGTACAGTGAAGAACCAAAGAAACTGGTACACCTGCCTAATATCGTGTCAGGCCCTCGTGAGCACGCAGAAGTGCCGCAACACGACGTGGCATGGACTCGACTAATGTCTGAAGTAGTGCTCGAGGGAACTGACACCACGAATCCTGCAGGGCTCTCCATAAATCCGTAAGAGTACGAGGGATGGAGATCTCTTCTGAACAGCACGTTACAAAGAATCCCAGATACGTTCAATAACGTTCGTGACTGAGGAGTCTGGTGGCCAGCGGAAGTGTTTAAACGAAGAAGAGTGTTTAAACGAAGAAGAGTCTTCCTGGAGCCACTCTGTAGCAGTTATGGACATGTGGGGTGTCGCATTGTCTTGCTGGAATTACCCAAGTCTGTCGGAATGCACAATGGACATGCTTACGCACGTGAAACCTGTCAGAGTCGTATGTAGACGTAACAGCGCCCCCACATCACTCCAACTGCACACGCGCGACACCATTATAGAGCCTCCACCAGCTCGAACACTCTCCTGCTGACAAGGTTGTCTCCATACCCGTATACATTCGTCCGCTCGGTACAATTTGACACGAGACTCGGCCGACCAGGCAACATGTTTCCAGTCATCAACAGTACAATGTCGGTGCTGATGGGCCCTGGCGAGGTGTAAAGCTTTGTGTCGTGCAGTCGTCAAGGGTGCACGAGTGGGCCTTCGGCTCCGAAAGCCCATATCGATGATGTTTCGTTGAATGGTTCGCACGCTGATGGCCCAGCATTGAAATCTGCAGCAATTTGTATATGGGTAGCACTTCTGTCAAGTTGAACGATTCTCTTCAGTCGTCGTTGGTCCCGTTGTTGCAGGACCTTTTTCCAGCCGCAACGATGTCGGAGATTTTGATGTTTTACTGGATTCCTGATGTTCAAGGTACACTCGTGAATGGTCGTACGGGAAAATCCTCACTTCTACATCTACATGGATACTCTGCAAATCACATTCAAGTGCCTGGCAGACGGTTCATCGAACCATCTTCACAATTCTCTATTATTCCAATCTCGTATAGCTCGCAGAGAGAACGAACACCTACATCTTTCCGAACGAGCTCTTATTTCCCTTATTTTATCGTGGTGATCGTTTCTCCGTTTCTAGGTCGGTGTCAACAAAATATTTTCGCATTCGGAGGAGAAAGTTGGTGATTGGAATTTCGTGCGAAGATTCCGTGGCAACGAAATATGCCTTTCTTTTAATGATGTCCAGCCCAAATCCTGTATCATTTCTGTGACATTCTCTCCCATATTTCGCGATAATACAAAACGTGCTGCCCTTCCTTGAACTTTTTCGATGTACTCCCTCAGTCCTGTCTGGTAAGGAGCCCACACCGCGCAGCAGTATTCTAAAAGAGGACGGACAAGCAAGCGTAGTGTAGGCAGTCTCCTTAGTAGATCTGTTACATTTTCTAAGTGTCCTGCCAATAAAACGCAGTCTTTGGTTAGCCTTCCCCACAACATTTTCTGTGTGTTCCTTCCAATTTAAGTTGTTCGTAATTGTAATACCTAAGTTGAATCTACGGGTTTCAGATTACACTGATTTATCGTGTAACCGAATTTTTAGCGAATTCCTTTTAACACTCACGGGGATGACTTCACACTTTTCGTTATTTAGGGTCAACTGCCAATTTTCGCACCATTCAGATATCTTTTCTAAATCGCGTTGTCGTTTTCCGAGCACGGGGTCCCGGGTTCGATTCCCGACGGGGTCAGGGATTTTCACCTGCCTCGAGATGACTGGGTCTTTGTGTTGTCCTCATCATTTCATCATCATTTATTAAATTAGCGAGATTGAACTGAGCAAAGGTTGAGAATTTACACGGGCGCTGATAACCGCGCAGTTGAGCGCCCCACAAACCAGACATCATCATCATCATTGCGTTGCCGATCGTAGCGCCGTATTCAGCCTGTTTACATATCTCTGCATTTGAATACGCTTGCCTATATCAGTTTCTTTGGCGCTTCAGCGTACTACCCAAACAAGATAATTTTATCGTCTTATATAAACTTCCTATTGTAACGAGGAGGGGATACAATTGTAATTTCCGCTCCCTTTTAAACAATTGTGCAAATTATACCCGCCTTCGAACGGGCTCGAGATTTCCTGATACGTTGCACCATTCGATGCAGAATCGAGCTAGTTCGAAAAATCAAGTGAAGTTTGTCTCACGGGGCGCGAGTGCAAAGAGATATGCAATAAACTAAGACCTATCCACGTCAATGAACTGTGGTTCCACTTAAAATCTGACAATTTTGTGAATCACTGGAGGAAACAGTATCCTATCACCGGAGTAACTCCTCTTGCGTTTGAACAGTTTTACAATACGGTTTCTCATATAGTAGCGATATGTGTGTATATGTAACCGTTTACGTTGATTTTTAATTAATAATAGGGAAAGTCGAAAATGTTGTCCACCAAAAAAAAAAAAAAAGTTTCACTGAACCCAGTATAATATTTCATTTGTTCATTTGTTTGTGGGAAACGGTAACGATGTGCAGATGATAAATTCAATTCCCTGTTCACAGAGTAGAATAACAGATACAATCGTTACCAGATTTTAGTCATTTTTTAAAACAAGACGACGACATTCAGATGAAACAACCAGGGCAAAAAATACAGAATTAAATGCCGAACAAATAAAATAGATCGTAATAAAGTGACTAATTTTTAGCGCGTGACTGGACCCCTTCTTGGAGGTGGTACCATCAGATGTCTCTAGATTGTGCGACGAACGAAATCTTGAGAAGAATAATTTATTTATTAGTTGCCTTTGCTACGCATGTCATGCACCCTAGAAGATATTTGAGGCCGTATTTCACAATTACTTTTATTATTAAAATTCATAGTACATTAAAAACTCTAATATAGGTCTCTGCAATAGCGCCAACAAAATTCATTAGATCGCAGGCCGATTAAAAGATCGAACAGACCCCGAAATTTGTCGAACTGTGACGTGAACTGTTCGAACGGTCAGAGTCGTGTTCAAATACGGGCCTAAAATAGCTAGTTTTTCACGCATCTCAATGTTCATGACGTAATATCTCTGAACTATATTTCTTGCAGTGATATAATGATACAGGTACATTCAGTGGGATGTGTGGATACCATCTGCAAAATGTGTTGCCAATAAAGTTAGTAGTAAATTAATTTAGATGTAATGCCTGATCCCGAAGTTTTACTGCATGAACAGCATTAATGTAAAAAGCGATAAGCGTCTTTCCCTTTCATCATTTTGCAGGGGGTATCAAGGAGAAAAAGTTTCGCAAAGGGTTTGAAAGTGAAACTATGTCTAAAGTTTGTTGCAAATCAGTAAGTGTTCCCAATCTCTTACTGGATGAATATAGCCTGGGTATCCGCGCGCCGTGAGTTATTCTACCTCCAGACATACGATTTCGAACTGTAATACTAACACAAAATTTATCGCTTAGTGAACAGAGCATGACAGCATTGTAAAATCTTAAATTCGGCTAATAATTATGTGAAATACTGAAAATCAAATTTTTGTTGCCCCTGAAAGCCGATAGATACGCAACATGCGAATGGAACCGTACACTATAAAAGACGAACCTTGATTAAACGTTTATATATTAGCCGTTTTATATAGATTAAAACCAAATGAACTCGCAGTTGCGAATAAGGACTACCATCAGCTGTAGAATGGAATGACGACAATTAAAATACGTGCACAAATTTTCATTGTCGTCATTCCACTCTGCAGCTGATGGTTGTCATTCGCAACTGCGAATTCATTTGATTTTTTCGTAACGGCTGTGGTCACTGCAGACATGTCCAAAGGAACTTTGCATTGTAATCAG
Organism: Schistocerca cancellata; assembly: GCF_023864275.1. NCBI lineage: Eukaryota > Metazoa > Arthropoda > Insecta > Orthoptera > Acrididae > Schistocerca > Schistocerca cancellata. The sequence continues at coordinate 141,181,933 of NC_064627.1, read as the reverse complement.
AATAACACAGGCACTGCAATATTGTGATATTTATACGAACCAATAATCAAGTCAAAGCATAAAATAGCCATGAACAATATGCTCACCAAGACAAGCATACATTTCGCATTTTGTTCTATTTCACAGAAAAAAAAGCCGCTGCCTCTCACTTTTATAGTACCGGTAATTTATTCCACCGACTTCCTTCGGAGCGCTGTTATTTACATCTCTTTGAAATTATACGGTCACAACATCTCAAACTGTTAATGCAGAAACGGGAATTAATGAAAATGCATTTGTTAACTGTTGGTTGACGATTGGACGAGTTCGCTAAGACGACCGATGGCACAAATTTAAGGACTCCACCGTTCTGCAGAATCTATTGCCTGGTGTAGAAGCGGTTTTGCACCTACACGCCCTTTCAATGTTGACATATCCTCCCACAGCCTCATTGAGTTACAAGCTTCCTCTCTGACGCTCACGAACTAACTGACGCGCGCGCCTCCACTGTGGCGGCGGAGAAATTGGACGCACAGAAGCGCGTCTGCGCCTGCGCGTACGAGGTCATTGCATGAGGTGGGGCGGTGGATGGGAGAAAGAGAGGGGGCACCCAGCAAGTAATTATTCAGCACGGCGCTGTAGAAGAGGTGGGGTCGATGGTCTGTGCCGCGAGAGGGGCTACAGTCAAGATGCCCGTGACTACTCGAGCCCTGTCAGTGGGCTGTTGGAAATGACGTAAAAAATGTTCGACGGTAAACGATCTCGACCTTGTGCCTCGTTTCCAAGATATATCTTCAGTATTACGGCAGCCTCAGTGTTGAACATGTTTCTCAACGTCCTCAGGAGATCGCGCCGGCGTCTACCGAAGGCAGAAGGTAAGCACAAACTGAATTTTTACTGTTCTTCGCGCCAAGTGTCTTTTCGTTTCACGTTTTTGATTAAGAGGTACTACGTGCGTCTCCATATCTGCTAAAGCAGCAAAGCGGCTTTTTACGTACGCAAGCGTATATAGGTCGTAGTCTGTAACAGTGGAAAATGCTTTGACAGCGCTGACTCCTGCCCGTCCGTTTTTCGTGTGTGTCATCTTTGGGCTTAATACTGCTGTAGGACCTGTACAGTGTCGCCGTAGTATACAGTTCATGGTGGTGTAGCGTCCCACGAATCCCACTGTTAGTGTTGTACTAATTATTAATTTACAGTTGGGGATCGGCATATCTGAAATGATAGAATGCAGTAGTGTGTGAAACGTATTGACAACGCAATTATTCAAGATGCGTCCTAATTATTAATTTACAGTTGGGGATCGGCTTATATGAAATGATACAATGCAGTAGTGTGTGAAACGTATTGACAACGTAATTATTCAAGATGCGTGCTCTTTTTGCACTATCTTCATCGTGTGCAAAATATCAACACAGCAAACAATTGTGAAGTGCATGGCAGAGGAAACACAGCATTGCACAATTTATAAGTATTTCCTCACGTTCCATAAAGGTTGAAGGACGGGAAGAATGATTGTTTAAAAGCGTCTGTGCTCTCTGTAATTAGTATACCCCTGACTTCGCTACCCCCACGGGAGCGATACTTGGAGGGTTTTAGTATATTACTGGATTCATCACTTAACGCAGGTTCCTGAAATTTTGTAGTCAGATTTCAAAGGGTACTTTGCGCATGTCTTCAGATTTTTCAGTATCTCCGTGACTCATTTCCAGAGGTCGTACAAACCTGTGACCGTTCGTGCTGCCCTTCTTCTTACACATTCAATATCTCCAGTTAGTCCTACGTGGTACGAGCGCCACACATTGGAGCGATATTCTAGGTTTGCTAATAACAGTTATTTTGTAAGCAATTTCCTTTGCAGACTGATTAAATTTTCCCTACGAATGGTTCTGAGTACCTTTGATGGAACGTCCTTCATCGAGCACTTTACTGTAATGTGTAGGATAAAATAAAAGCTACGGTATTTATTGCTATGAACTCGAGTAAAGAAATATATGAGCTTAGTCGTACGGTACATTTACTGTAACTTATTTGAAGTTGCGTCCGAAGTTTAAGACGTACATGTTCTTCGCCCTGCAAAGGTATAACAAGTCTGGAATAATGCAACCTAGCCTCTACATTCCATCTATATGTAGGTTGTCCATTGTTTTCGTAGCCTGAATTACACCATGAATACTTCAAAGCATGGCTGTGACGAGTCTGCATACCTGTTGGCGAGTTTACAAGCCAGGTACAGCTCCCAGCTGCAAATTATGGTTAGCACTTCCTCTTATTCGTCGTTAAATTTGGCCATTAATCATTTCAGACGAATAGTTGCATAATTACTTTTGAATACATCGTGGGAGCAGACAGCGATCAATGTTATTACTAATAGTTACTATTAAAATCAGTCTTGATCGCAAATTTATTTATTCTGGTAACCGGTTTCGACCACGCCTGTGGTCACCTTCAGATCAAAATGCTGCATGAGCAGGAGCCTCCTTCTGGTGGTAAATCCTGCTCATAGAGCATTTTGGTCTGAAGATGACCACAGGTGTAATCGAAACCGGTTACCAGGATATATAAATTTGTGATCAAGACTGATTTTAATAGTAAATGTTTGAATGGTTGCATGGTTAATTCAAGAGGACTACGATGATTTCATGCCCTCCTAATCGTCTCTCTGAACTAATACTCCATTTCTGATTACATCCATGTTGACGAGATGCTCATTCCTTCCTTCCTTCCGTAGGTCTTGCACGTCTTGCATTTTGGTTTTTTGGTTCCAAGAACTATGTCTTTAACGTGAATGTGTAAGGAGAAATTGCTAATGTGAATGTCTGGAAAAGTATGGGAATAAATACAGAATATCTCCGAATATTGTCACATCGACCTACTTAGTGTGACATCTCACGGCTACATCTTCTGAAAAAGGTGTACCGTGTATTTAAACAGATGCTGTTGCTGCCGAAGCATTTACGCTTGTGGTATTTGCAGTCTATGCGAAACTGACTTCGTCAGAGTTCTGATGACGCTGGGCCATAATTGTTTATCTGTGCGTCGATGACAAGTTAACAGCGTCTGCCCGTGAATGAAACTTTACATTACCGTTATTGTACCGCATCCTTGTTGGGCAGTCCTCCCGGATTCTATTTCTGTGCATCTTCATTGCGTCGTCTGACAAATAATGCTATGGCGCAAAGAACAGGAATTCCGAGTTTTACATCCGATCAACATCGAGATCAGAAGAGGAGAAGCACTAGGATGAAGAGAGAAATCGCTCTTGACCCTGCTGTAGGAACCAATCCTGTATCTGAAACTTCCTGGCAGATTAAAACTGTGTACCGGACCGAGACTCCAACTCGGGACCTTTGCCTTTCGCGGGCAAGTGCTCTACCAACTGAGCTACCCAAGTACGACTCACGCCTCGTCCTCACAGCTTTACTTCTGCCAGTATCTCGTCTCTAGTTCTGCAACGTTCGCAGGAGAGCTTCTGTAAAATTTGGAAGGTAGAAGACGAGATACTGGCAGAAGTAAAGCTGTGAGGACGGAGCGTGAGCCGTGCTTGGGTAACTCAGTTGGTAGAGCACTTGCCCGCAAAAGGTCCCGAGTTCGAGTCTCGGTCCGGCACACAGTATTAATCTGCCAGGAAGTTTCATATCAGCGAACACTCCGCTGCAGAGTGAAAATCTCATTCTGGATCAACCATGTATTTCCCTAAAGTGATTTACGAACAGTACCAAAATGATCACATAACTAATGAGGAGGTATTGAATAGAATTGGGGAGAAGAGGAGTTTGTGGCACAACTTGACTAGAAGAAGGGACTGGTTGGTAGGAGATGTTCTGAGGCATCAAGGGATCACCAATTTAGTATTGGAGGGCAGCGTGGAGGGTAAAAATCGTAGAGGGAGACCAAGAGATGAATACACCAAGCAGATTCAGAAGGATGTATGTTGCAGTAAGTACTGGAGATGAAGAAGCTTGCACAAGACAGGGTAGCATGGAGAACTGCATCAAACCAGTCTCAGGACTGAAGACCACAACAACAAGAACAACAACCAAAATGAGAATTTAAATATGAATCTAATGCCATAACTATTACGCACTCTCTCTCTCTTTGATGGCTCAGAGGAAGTGAAACAAAATGACAAAGGTCTTAATTCTTTAGGCATACGAGCCAACATTCAAACGTGGAAAATGTCTTTAAATGAGAATATGCTAGGTTAGACTTGACTCTGACTGTTATGAATATCAAAAGTACGGGTATCCTTCTAAAAGTAAATAACGTTTGGATCTGACGAGCAGCTCAGCTCATCCCCCTAACCTCCCCTCTCTCCCCCCCCCCCCCCACTCCCTTCTGCGCCGTGTCGTAGATGTGACGTCAAACAGCGTGCAGGGACGGCTGTTTGAGTTTATATGTGCGATTCTAAAATGTGTGACAAAATTAACGATACCACCAAGTGTGAGATTCGTAGTATAATACGGCTTCTGAATGCAGAAAAAGGTTCGACTTTTGAGAGATGAACACAATAAACAACGAATGGGAACTGTATTGATTTTTTCTCGATCAGTAGGACAAAGATGGAGAGCAGATTTTAAACCACATTGTTACTGGTGACGTGATCTGGGTGTCGTGCAAAAGTCCAGAGACAGTCAGTGAAATGGCATGATAACGACCTCAATAAAACCAAAAAGCAAAACAAATTCTGGGCACCATGAAAGTTACAGCCAAACTGTTTTGGAATCGAAAGGGCGCCCTGTCCATCGACTTTATGTCTAGAGGGGGGATAGCGACCTACTGTCACACCCATCACCGACTACGACGCGCCGTTCAAAACCAATGACGTGGATTGTTGTCAGACGGCAGTTTGTTTCATCACTATAACGCTCACTCGCATTCTCTCTGTTGACCATGGGGTTCCTGCGACAGTTTAAGTGGGAAGCTTTTGTACATGCGCCGTACTGCCGTTTCTACAAACTGAAGGATTTTTTTGGTCAGAAAGCACTATAGAATTGACAATGAACGGAAAGAGGTCGTTAGTGACTGGTTCAACAACTTGGCGGCAACTGAGTTTGCAGAAGGCGTAGGAAACCCTGTGGAGCGCAACGATAAATGTTTAAATTTGAGCAGCGACTGAAATATGTTGTAAATTAAGTTTCATTTAATTATCTTGAATAAAAATTTCTGGAGAAACAAGCCTTCTTTATTTTTAGAATGACCCTGGTACAAATTGCTGTAAACAGTCACATTTATAATTTAATACTTTCCACTACTCATTTCAGAGCACCATACAGCCACCAAGAGGTGGATTTTATATCGATGAGGCTTGTGTATGTTGTATGTACAACTTTTTGAATAACCTGTAGCTTTGTGTTTCGCTGGTCACAGGCTCTCTTATGAAGTTCCACAAGGCTCAGTGTTATGTCCACTGCCGTTTCTCATGTGTGTAAACGACATTCGCCTAATTTACAACAAGCAGAAGTAGTTATTTTTGCGGATCAATCTAAACATATAAACAGCAGCAGAAGAAATGGTGTGTAAACTTCTTAAAAGGTATTAGTCATTGTTTTCTGCTAATGGTCCCACTCTCAATTTCGAAACATAGTCAGTTCTGCACCTGTAGATATGCAGTATCAATGATAAATGTAACATGGCGAGAAATAATAATCTTTCGGTGTCTGTATTCATGAGAATTTAAACTGGGTGAAACATTTTAAAACTCCTAAAATAACTTCCTTCTACCACATTTGTACTTCGGGTTATTGCAAATCTTGAGGAGACGTCAATCAGTGAACTGTATTTTGCATATTTTCATTCAATTATGTCATTGGGATAATGCTCTGGGTTAACTCATCATTAAGAAAGAAAGTCTTCACTGCTTAAAAACCTGCTATAAGAATAACATGTGGTGTCACCCACGATTATCATGTAGACGACTGTTCAAGGAAGTAGGAATTTTGCCTCTGCTTCACTCTGTATTTATTGCCTCATAAAGAACCCATTACAGTTGAAATGGAACAAAATGTACAAAATTTTAATACCAGAAGAATAAATGGCATTCATTATTCCACTTTAAGGTTGCTTTAGCACAAAAAGGGGCGCACACTGCTGCCACTAAAATGTTTGGTCACTTACCTAAACGCGTAGTGAGATGTGTTACATAATAACAATGACTTGTTACAGCCGTATGTGACACCAGTTGAAGAAAGTGACTTTTAGAGGTTTGAAGCAACGCTCATTGTACTGGAGTTCTCTTTTTATGTCTCCGCTACAGCACTACGGAAGCTGTCTCCCTGTTTCTCTAGAATGCTAGGCGTTTGTTTGTAAGGCATTTGGTGCTACTCTCGATGCGTTATACTGACTGAAAAAGATAGCTTTAATTTGCTTTGTCATTAACAAACAAGACAGTATTTGTTAGCAGTTACTTATTTACAGCTTCAAGTAGTGCAGCCCACTTCCATACAGCTAAAGCAAGAAGCCATCACCTGAAATGTCGCTGATTCTGTCCCTGATGCGATCGTTGATGTGGATTCTGAGTTATTTTCCTGTCTTCTAAATGTGAAGTTCCGATTATGAGTTGTCTTCCGGTGATGACTAAAGTAATGTCAACCTTGTCAGCGTAGATATCTGGTGGTGTATCGATACACTGGGGTAAAGATAGGAAAATCCGCTACCCGTGAAGCAAAAAGCTGAAAGGATCATGTGAAGTTTCTGGCACGTTAGTCATTACTGCAGGAGGATGAAATAATGATTTAAATAATGAAAATTGCAACAATTGCATATTTTTTGCTGCTTAGTACGACGCATTTCGAGAATTTATTCTCATTTTCAAGTGCATTTTCGCATTTGTTTACACGAAAATGGTTGGCTCTGTTTGCATGTGTTCCTTTGTGCCTCTCTTGCGTCCTTTCGCAGTTAGAAGGTATTGTGCCTCCTCCATATCACACACATACAAATCATCACTATAATGATTTGGGTGTGTGTGATATTCTGTATAATGGAGGAGGCAGAATACCAGGAACTTCTAAAAGAGGGACAGAAAAGCACACATGCAAACCGCACATGCGCACTACAAAAATGAGAATAAATTCACGAAACGCGTTGTGCTAAGCAGCAAAAAATAAGTAACTGGTGCAGTTTTCATTATGTAAATAATGAATGACACCTCTGCAGGCCTTCCCAAAACATCTAATGTGATGAACGAAATTAAGGGTGAAATAAGTCGATAAAACGCAAACAAATTTCACCCATTTTCGTGTTTTGTATTATAAATCATCGGAGTGAAATAAGACTCGAAATGGATACACATTAACATTTTCCGATAAGTCACATCACTATTGCTAAGGAATGCCCGTAGACTTATAGGTGGCAACATGCAATACAGGCCGCAACTCCTTGTTATTATCTTTTCGCGTTACTGAAGGTTAGACCACGCTGTTCGTTTGGAAACAGTGATAAGTTGCACATGTTAAAAAGCACAATAACGAGCGAGTAAGATAGTGTTAGCTAAGAAAATTCCGATATACCTTTTTATCTGTGCCTCAGCTGTGAAACGTTCTGCTTTTTTTGTGTGACCGTAGGAAGTCTCAAGGACATTGTCGCTATCGTTTAACGGTGTCTGTTGTGCAACGTTATTAAAACTTCTGATTGTGCAGACACAAAATTCTACATGGGAAACTGCGGTTCTATGGCATCGCTCTTACATGGATCGAGTCTTACTTTCATAACAGAACCAAGGGATTCACATTGACAGACTGCGTCAGGTTAGGTTAGGTTAGGTTAGGTTAGGTGGAATCAAACTAATCCCAGAAATATTTTATTCGTGGCTGTAATTTGCAGCAACTGAAATATTATTTTTTTCAGGATAAATTTCAGCCACCAGTTTCAAATAATTTTTGTTATGCATTACCTGATCCGACAAATTAATTTTTCATCTTTAGAAGCATACAAAATTAGGGATATTATAAATCCTTAGACCTTGGCAATATATTTATTTGAAGTGTAAAAAGATATTGCAGAAGCTTGCTTAGTTTAGCAGACAGCACTTGCTCAACAAAGAGGGCGAGAATTCATGTAACAGCAAACAGTTTAATTCTTAATCGAACAAGGACAAATAGAAACCGTCCGCTGAGACCAGACGTAGGTGTTAGTAGGCATACGTTGCATGACACATTGTGTGAATTTCCGAAGAATCTATCTGGAAGTTAGAACGGAGGCAACAGATACATGAAGCAACCAAGAAGCCCAATTTGGCATGTTTTGCACTTATAAGTTTCTCTCATTTTGTTGACTTAATAATCGGGGCGCTAATGTATTTTACATTCTTTCGTTCATTATTTTCTTGCGGAAATATCGTCTGGGGTAAAGCACTTAAGGCAAATAAAGGAGGTATTAGTTCAGTAAAAGCAAAGAGGGCATGTTTTGCACTTGGAAACTTCTCTCATTTCTTTGATTTAAGATTCGGGGCGCTAATGAGTTTTACATTCTTTCGTTCATTATTTTCTTGCGGAATTATCGTCTGAGGTAAAACACTTAAAGCAAATAAAGGAGGTATTAGTTCAGGAAAAGCAAGCAGCAAGAACACTGCGTAAAGTAAATAAGCAAACATCTCGTACAGGCCTCTTCAAAGACCTTGGACATTTTTGCTCACTTCCAAGCACGCTTACTCTTTAATAGTATTTATCGCTAGTAACAAACATCTGTTTTAGTTAACTGCGCTTTACAAAATGATGATACAAAAAGTAAGTTTCATGTACACTTTGCCTTATTGTCTGGTGTTCTGAGTAGCATCCTATATTTTTACGCTACGGTCTTCAGACGTATCGAGCTCACACAGGGTTATAAATTGGATACCAGTGTGATCACGTTGATATTAAGCCATTAATACAAGATAAACAGATGCTGTTCGCTGTAACTGAGGAAGCAGCAAATTTTCTCAGAGCAGCAGTTTATTTTGCGTTAAATTTAGCACGAGTAAGCACAAATAGTTTCCGGCAGTTTGTTGATAGTTATTTATCAATGTAGCTTCTAACAGATTATTTTGTTTGCTAAGTGTTATATCTGCCGACGACCTTGCCGCAATGGTAACATCAGTTCTCGTCAGGTCAGCGAAGTTAAGCGCTGTCGGGCTGAGCTAACACGTGGATGGGTAACCATCCGATCTGCCGAGCGCTGTTTGCAAGCGGGGTGCACTCAGCCCTTGTGAAGCAAACTGACAAGGGAACCTCCCCATCGCACCCCCCTCAGATTTAGTTATAAGTTGGCACAGTGGATAGGCCTTGAAAACCTGAACACAGATCAATCGAGAAAACAGGAAGAAGTTGTGTGGAACTATGAAAAAAATAAGCAAAATATACAAACTGAGTAGTCCACGTGCAACATAAGCAACATCAAGGGTAGTGGGAGCACACGAGCGCCGTGGTCCCGTGGTTAGCGTGAGCAGCTGTAGATCGCGAGGTCCTTTGTTCAAGTCTCCCCTCGACTGAAAATTTTACTTTCTTTATTTTCGCAAAGTTATGATCTGTCCTTTCGTTCACTGACGTCTCTGTTCACTGTAATAAGTTTCGTGTCTGTGTTTTGCGACAGCACCGCAAAACCGTGCGATTAGTAGACGAAAGGACGTGCTTCTCCAATGGGAACCAAAAACATTTGATCGCAAGGTTATAGGTCAACCGATTCCTCCACAGAAAAACACGTCTGATATATTCTATAAGACACTCGTGACGGCATGTGCGTCACATGACAGGAATATGTTGTCGACCCACCTAACTTGTACACTTGGCGAATGGGTAAAAAGATTCTTCTATCTTGCCCGATCTATGTTTTCTTGTGGGTGTGATAATCCCATTGTAGAGGCACGTCCTTTCGTCTACTAATCGCACAGTTTTTCGGTGCCGTCGCAAAACACAGACACTAAACTAATTACAGTGAACAGAGACGTCAATGAACGAACGGACAGATCATAACTCTGCGAAAATGAAGAAAGTAAAATTTTCACTCGAGGGAAGACTTGAACCAAGGATCTCGCGTTCGGAAGGTGCTCACGTTAACCACGGGACCACGGCACTCCTGAGATTCGACTGTCCTCGATGTTGCATATCTTGCACATGGACTACTCAGTTTGTATATTTTGCTTATTTTTTTCGTAGTTCCACACAACTTCTTCCTGTTTTCTCGATTGATCTGTGTTCAGGTTTTCAAGGCCTATCCACTGTGCCAACTTATAACTAAATCTGAAGGGGGGTGCGATGGGGAGGTTCCCTTGTGAGGAGCTACTTGATTGAAAAGTAGCGGCTCCGGACTCGTAAACTGACATAAGACCGGAAGAGCGGTGTGCTGACCACATGACCCTCCATATCCGCATCCAGTGACGCCTGTGGGCTCAGGATGGCACGGCGGCCGGTCGGTAGCGTTAAGCCTCCGTGGCCCGTTCTGGCGGAGTTTAGTTTTTTTAAGTGTTTTATCTGAGCTCTTCTACATTTTAATAGAATTTCTAAGTAGGTATAGAACTGCTGTGACTCTGTTTTGTATTCAGTTGTTAATTTGCTACGTTCACGCTCCCGCAGAATTACTGCTTTGTGTTTTGAGTCAATAAACTTGTGTATGAATATACCGAACGTTCCAAGAATTACAAATAACGCTGCCGCCAAACCAGTAACATACTATTTGGTGACAAGGAATTCAAAGAATCGCCAAGACAATCCAGAATGGCAACTGCAGAATTCACGAAGCAGCGCAACGTCACTGGATCAAAAGTCAAGTACACTAGCGTTTCCCCCGTTCGAAAGAACAAAGGCACAATGGAACTCGTTCGGTACTTGTGAATCGCCTAGATCAGTATTCTGCAGACTGATCACGAAGTCTCATTACCCCCTATTGTGTGTCTACATATTCATAGGTGGTCGCATTGTATATGTGGGATCTTGGAAGAGGCCAACTTTGAAGTAGTGTGACTATTCTTTGTTACACTGAAGCGCCAAAGAAACTGGTATAAGCATGTAAACAGACAGACAGTACGGCACTGCGGTCAGCAACGTGTATACAGGGTGTTACAAAAAGGTACGGCCAAACTTCCAGGAAACATTCCTCACACACAAATAAAGAAAAGATGTTATGTGGACATGTGTCCGGAAACGCTTAATTTCCATGTTAGAGCTCATTTGTTTCGTCAGTACGTACTGTACTCCCTCGATTCACCGCCAGTTGGCCCAATTGAAGGAAGGTAATGTTGACTTCGGTGCTTGTGTTGACATGCGACTCATTGCTCTACAGTACTAGCATCAAGCACATCAGTACGTAGCATCAACAGGTTAGTGTTCATCATGAACGTGGTTTTGCAGTCAGTGCAATGTTTACAAATGCGGAGTTGGCAGATGCCCATTTGATGTATGGATTAGCACGGGGTAATAGCCGTGGCGCGGTACGTTTGTATCGAGACAGATTTCCAGGACGAAGGTGTCCCGACAGGAAGACGTTCGAAGCAATTGATCGGCGTCTTAGGGAGCACTGAACATTCCAGCGTATGACTCGCGACTGGGGAAGACCTAGAACGACGAGGACACCTGCAATGGACGAGGCAATTCTTCGTGCAGTTGACGATAATCCTAATGTCAGCGTCGGAGAAGTTGCTGCTGTACAAGGTAACGTTGACCACGTCACTGTATGGAGACTGCTACGGGAGAACCAATTGTTTCCGTACCATGTACAGCGTGTGCAGGCACTACTAGCAGCTGATTGGCCTCCAGGGGTACACTTCTGCGAATGGTTCGTCCAATAATGTGTCAATCCTCATTTCAGTGCAAATGTTCTCTTTACGGATGAGGCTTCATTCCAACGTGATCAAATTGTAAATTTTCACAATCAACATGTGTGGGCTGACGATAATCCGCACGCAATTGTGCAATCACGTCATCAACACACATTTTCCGTGAACGATGGGCAGGAATTCTTGGTCATGTCTTGATTGGGCCCCATGTTCTTCCACCTACGCTCAATGGAGCACGTTATTATGATTTCATATGGGATACTCTACCTGTGCTGCTAGAACATGTGCCTTTACAAGTACGTCACAACATGTGGTTCATGCACGATGGAGCTCCTGCACATTTCAGTCGAAGTGTTCGTACGCTTCTCAACAACAGATTCGGTGACCGATGGATTGGTAGAGGCGGACCAATTCTATGGCCTCCACGCTCTTCTGACCTCAACCCTCTTGACTTTCATTTATGGGGGCATTTGAAAGCTCTTGTCTACGCAACCCCGGTACCAAATGTATGGACTCTTCGTGCTCGTATTGTGGACGGCTGTGATACAATACGCCATTCTCCAGGGCTGCATCAGCGCATCAGGGATTCCATGCGACGGAGGGTGGATGCATCTATCCTCGCTAACGGAGGACATTTTGAACGTTTCCTGTAACAAAGTGTTTGAAGTCGCGGTGGTACGTTCTGTTGCTGTGTGTTTCCATTCCATTATTAATGTGATTTGAAGAGAAGTAATAAAATGAGCTCTAACATGGAAAGTAAGCGTTTCCGGACACATGTCCACATAACATATTTTCTTTCTTTGTGTGTGAGGAACGTTTCCTGAAAGTTTGGCCGTACCTTTTTGTAACACCCTGTATAAGACAACAAGTGTCTGGTACAGTTGTTAGATTGGTTACTGCTACTACAATAGCAGGTTATCAAGATTTAAGTGAGTTTGAACGTGGTGTTATAGTCGGAGCACGAGTGATGGGACACATCATCTCCGAGGTAGCGATAAAGTGGGGATTTTCCCGTACGACCGTTTCACGAGTTTACTGTGAATATCAGGAACCCGGTAAAACATAAAATCTCCGACATCTCTGTGGCCGGAAAAAGATCCTGAAAGAGCGGGACCAATGACGACCGAAGAGAATCGTTCAACGTGATAGAAGTGCAACCCTTCCGAAAATTGCTGCAGATTTCCTTCGTGGGTCATCAACAAGTGTCAGTGTGCGTACCATTCAACGAAACATCATCGATATGGGCTTTCGGAGCCGAAGGTCCACTTGTTTACCCCTGATGACTGCACGACACAAAGCCTTACGCCTCACCTGGGCCCGTCAACACCGACATTAGACTGTTGATGAATGGAAACATGTTGTCTCGTTTCAAATTGTATCGAGGGGATGGACGTGTACAGGTATCGAGACAACCTCATGAACCCATGGACCCTGCATGTCAGCAGGGGACTGTTCAAGCTAGTGGAGGCTCTGTAATGGTGTGAGGTGTGTGCAGTTGGAGTGACGTGGGTCCCCTGATACGTCTACATACGACTTTGACAAGTGGCACTTACGTAAGAGTCCTGTCTGATCACCTGCTTCCATTCATGTCCATTGAGCATTCCGACTGACTTGGGCAGTTCCCGTAGGACAACGCGACACCCCACACGTCCAGAATTGCTACATAGTGGTCCTAGGAATACTCTTCTGAGTTTAAACACTTCCTCTGGCCACCAAACTCCCCAGACGTGAACATTATTGAGCATATCTTGTAAGGTGTCAGGCAAATCCAACACCTTCCATGAAAACCCTGACATGATAAGCAAATCCAGTAGTATGTCACATAGCTCCGAATAAATCGTGACATTAAATTAACCAAAGTAATACGAGTAACGAGTGAGCAAATGGAATACCACAGACTAACACAAGAATGCCTAAATGCGTGTCATACCTTCCCACCGTGAGACAGAAGCAGTTCCGAGGGGAGAAACGAGAACAGAAGCCGAGAGCAGAACCGTGTTAAGCTGGAAGGCCCTGCGATAAGGGACGGACACCCACGTCGCCAGCTAACTGCTAGGACTACACCACCCGCAAGTGTTTCAGCGTGAGACTTTTCCGCGTCTCTGTTACGTTAGGACCACCCCCCAGCCCATGTTAAAAGATAGAGCCCTCCAGAAGAACAGTATAGATCTTACGATAACGCTAAAAGGACCACACCAGCTGCAAGTTTTAGCGTGAGACTTTTTCGCGTCTCTGTTACGTTGCAATCTTTAAAAACATTGCCCCACCACGAAAAGTATAACGTTTCTCATTGGATAGACAGAATTTTTGTAGGCGGAGCTTAAGGTTAACATTGAGACCCTGATTGGTCAGATGAAAACACAGCCAGATAGTTTTTTTTTTTAACCAACTTCGGTAAATTGTAGTAAGGAGAAGTTAGGAGGGAGTTGCTTCCGAGAGGGCGAGCTGGACGGAGCTGCGCCGGTCGCCGCCCCCTGACGAACACCGACAAGGTAATGAACGCACGCGATGCCGCATTTTTGAGCGCATAAGGCTTCACTCAGAACTGCAGAAGTCTCATCTGTTACATCCCCTTTACGTAATACTAGTGTCGATCGTCAATTAAAGCTCATGGTGTTCACATTTACCGCTTGAAGTAAAAATCTGAAACGCGATGATTTTTCTGTTATATAGTTATTGAGAAGCCACATCAGCCACTGTAATTTACGACAAGTTAGATAAGTAATTAAAGATAATTGAGGGTCACTGTAGACCATTTTGATAGTTTTCTCTTTTGTGAAACTTAAATTAAACCTAGATTATAGATGTGATATGGCATAGGTCATCCTTCGATCCATTGTAGAACTTGGAAACCCATTCAGGGAATATTCGTTCACATTTTTGTTGAACGCAGTCGGTTTTTACCATCCTGTATTAAAACATTTCCTTTTATCAATAGTGCAATTTATAAACAATGTTTTGTGAGTAGAATAAAATTTCCAATGGTAAACTTAACTGCTTTTTCGACGTTATTTTACCAGCTAACTAAAAATAGAAAAGCCTTGAACCCCTTCCACTAAATTTAGTTAGTATTAAGATTCTTTTACAGGGAGTGCAGTGGAGCTGACGCTGAATTCATTAAGTATTTGGTTATATCATCGCTAATCTCACTGAACTCTTCTGAATTCTACATGTCATGTGTGGTCTGGCGTCTCCTTACCAGCAACAGGTCCCAGGTTCAAATTAGTCAATTCCCTAAAAAACACGCTCAGAGCGTCGTTGCGCGAAAGTGGTAGGGAGACACGATATAGAACAAACAGACACCACGCAGAATGTTTAGAATCTGGAATGCGTCGCAACGTTCTGTTCAGAAGAGATCTTCATCCTTCGTATTCTTACGGGTTTATGGACAGCCCTGCACGATTCATGGTGTCATTTGCCTCCAGCACAGCTTCAGACATTAGCCGAGCCGATGTCACGTCGTGTTGCGGGACTTCTGCGTGCTCACGGGGGTCCTACACGATATTAGGCAGGTGTGCTGATTTCTTTGGCTCTTCAGTGTACTTATTCTAGAGTAGCTGTGTGTACACTATCGTTTTCATAAAAGAATAAGATTTCCCTCTCCGTTCGATGTGACGTTCTCCTCAACATCGCTGGCGTGATGGCAGTAAATGCGCGTCGAAGAGCACCCTTAAGTTCGTCAACTGTCTCGTAACGTGTGGCAGAAACCTTCTGTTTAACAAAGCCCCAAAATACAATGTCGCAAGATAACAGTTCATTATTTGGGGATGACCATTCCAAAGGTGCAGGCAAATGGACAGACCGATGTCCAATCCGTTTATCACGAAATATCACATTGAGATAGCGATAGAATAATGGGCTGGTTCTCCATTCTGCTGGAACTGTGCACGACCGATTTGTTCCCGAGGTTCCAGGTGTAGAGTAAAAACAATGACGTGACATCGTGAGATACGGACTCCGATTCACAACAGCGTCAAAGAAATGTGGACCTAGCCAGTGGGTTCCAGACATCGCAGGCGATGTAATGCATGAGATGTGATGAGTTGTGTTCAGATTCTTCATAAAAATGTTGTTTTTCTTTATAAATAAATGTTTCTTGCTTTTTGGACTGCGAGTATTTCACCCTTGACTGAGAAAAACTCTTTTCTCCTTGAAGAAAGTGTTGTTAAAACATCGACCATTCGCCCACAGGCCTTATGACGTATCTGCACAGCATTATCACTCAGTTCGTTTACATACGAAGGTGTAAATGCCTTTAACTTCAGTTCATTGTTCGTATGTTTTTGTAATGCCGAGTTTGAAACTCCTGATTCCTGTGACTTACGAATGGACTTCTTTTGGCAAACGATCGACAGACACTGCAGCCTCCACGCGAGTTTCCAGGCTTGTGCCTGGACGCCCTCAGAGGGGTTTATTTTTAGTGCAACCTGTTGCAAAAAGCTTTTTTTTCGTAAAACTGTTGGTTTTGGTGGGGGAAGATTTCTGAAACCCTACAGTGAAATCGTGCTCAATATCTCTCACTCGTTTTACCCTATGTGGTTGCTTGTGAACCCACTGCTCATTACGATTCCTTCCTTAATGGTGTAGGTGGCCCCATCAACCACGTTTTAGATGTATATCTTCACTTGCAACGAGAAAAAAACAGCAATTCAGTAACACTCACGAAATACATACTGAGTAATAGGACATTGTGATCACTCTGTCTGTCCTTGAAAGCCGGCCGAAGTGGCCGTGCGGTTAAAGGCGCTGCAGTCTGGAACCGCAAGACCGCTACGGTCGCAGTTTCGAATCCTGCCTCGGGCATGGATGTTTGTGATGTCCTTAGGTTAGTTAGGTTTAACTAGTTCTAAGTTCTAGGGGACTAATGACCTCAGCAGTTGAGTCCCATAGTGCTCAGAGCCATTTGAACCATTTTTGTCCTTGAAAGTTCTTAGTTTTTTAATAAACGGAAAACGATTAATGACAGACTCAGTGAATAATCGTAACTGTTCACGAAATGACTGAGTGTCAGCCTGATGTACAATCCCACACTGATCGTCTTACAGCGCCTCATTTAATGCAGATTGGTTGACTTAAATTCTGGTGCTGCTCTAATGAAATCTACTGCACAAGTTACGAGCCTGTCAGGAATTTCTTGTGAGGTATTCAGTTACAGTCGGCTTCAGCTCTTGGAACCAACTAATCAAATCTTCCGTTACATATCTTTTCCCTTAACTTCCTTTCACAATATGTAACAAAACGCTATTTCTCATCGCTCACTGAAGGTTTTTTTGAGTTTATGGTATTCATATTTGAGCTCACGTTAATATCGATCAACAGTGAATGGGGTGTTCTGGGCAACCCTCGTTGTACAGTGATCAGTGACGGCGAAAGGAGCAACGGATGCACATTTTATGCACAATATATTTATTCCTTGTCTTATGTGGTTTCCGTGCATCTCATGTGTTGCGCCTCTTAACATCATCGTCGCCGATGGGACATCAACACCAAATCTTCATTCTTCCTTTTTCTAGATGTTACACCAAAATGCGCCTGGCAGCCTTCGCTAATGATGCCACATACTTTCCTCTCATCGCTTTTTATGTGAACTGTATTCATTTCGTACCTCACGGCTACAAAAAGAGGGGGAGGGTTGAAAGTTCAATTTTGCACTAGAAAATTCAACCTTTTATTTTGCATTGTCGTGTTTGTTTTGCGTGCTGGTCTATGTCTTTACTGGCACGAAGCAAACTGAGGTGAATCTTAAACTTTGTTAGCGCATGGCCTGTTCAAAAGCTTGCTTCTTCGGTCCACCGATTTTTTTTTTTTCTGTGGGGAACTTCCTACCGCCGTCAACATAAGGGCCACTGCCACGAACAGTAGCGGTAATGACTCGTCGGCAGCTGTTACGCATTGCTGACTAGTGCATCTGTCTGGGTGATAAAACACGTTGGCTGTTCTAGCCATTAGTTCGAAACAGAATGTTGCGACTCGCTTTGTAGGCGTACGAAGCTGTTTCTTACGGCAGTTTCCCCACTTTCTCTCTTCGACGCAGTGTGTCAAGAGACTATTTGTGCTTTGTGTCCTTGTACAATACTGCGATGTGGTTGTGTTATTACTGACAAGTGTGGAAATGAAAGGGATGGAAAGTGTCGAATGTCCCACTCTTCCCGAATACCTTCAAGGTCTGTTCAAAAAGTCCCCGGACATTCGTAATTTCGCGGCAATGGTTGTTGGAAATGCAGTTGGCGTCTCTGCACTCGCCTATGCTTAATGTGAAACTGCCGGAAGTGTCACTGTTGTATGTCTGTTCGTTATTGTTCAGTGCCGTATAGAGTAGAGCGTCGTGTCGCATAGCTTGCGAAAACCGCGTTGAAAGGACGAAGATCGCAACGATAGAGGAGATAAAAGAAAATTCGCAGATGGGGCTTCGCGTGATCCAGAAAGAGGTGTACCGAGATTACTTCCGGACTGGGAGCGGTTTATCAATCGCGGAGGAAAGTATTTTTAAGGAAACCAAGCACAGTAAGGAGGAGATAAGCGTAGAAATATTTTGTGGACAAAGTTCTGACATTTTTTGAACAGACCTCGTACAAATCTTAACATGCACTTAAGACGGGAAATAGCTATAAACAATATCAAATGGTATAGCGTGACGATTTAGTTATTTGTAAATTTCGTATAGCACTGGTACGTTTTCAATCGAAATGGTGTTGAATGAATCAGCTTACACACATGTTTTGCTGGTCATGGGAAGTATCTCACATCACGTAAACAGTTCATAGAGACACGTGCCGTGTGTGGACGAGCGTTATCCTGTTGTAAAATAACACTATGATTCTTCCACATGAGAAGTACACTTGTTCACCCACTGCTTGAATATTGCTCACCAGTGTGGGACCCGTACCATATAGGGTTGATAGAAGAGATAGAGAAGATCCAACGGAGAGCAGCGCGCTTCGTTACAGGATCCTTTAGTAATCGCGAAAGCGTTACGGAGATGATAGATAAACTCCAGTGGAAGACTCTGCAGGAGAGACGCTCAGTAGCTCGAGACGGGCTTTAGTTGAAGTTTCGAGAACATACCTTCACCGAGGAGTCAAGCAGTATATTGCTCCCTCCTACGTATATCTCGCGAAGAGACCATGAGGATAAAATCAGAGAGATTAGAGCCCACATAGAGGCATACCGACAATCTTTCTTTCCACGAACAATACGAGACTGGAATAGAAGGGAGAACCGATAGACGTACTCAAAGCACCCTCCGCCACACACCGTCAGGTGGCTGGCGGAGTATGGATGTAGATGTAGATGTAGACGAGGATGCAGGATGTCCGTGACACACTATTGTGCCGTCAGAGTTCCGTCGATGACTGACAGCCGTGACTTGAAATCATACCCAATGGCTTCCCATACATGACGCCGCGGGTAACACCGCTGTTTTCCTGCAAAACATTGGACGAATAGGTCCTCTTCCCAAGTCGTTGACATACTCGAGGAAAGTCATCCGGGATTAATTTCTGAGAACAATGCGGCGCCATTCCTCAGCAATCCATGCTTCACAGTCACAGCACCATTCCAAACGCAGCCGTTTGTGCTGTAGTGTTATGTGCGGTCTGCGCGAGGGACATAATTCCCTAGTCTGGCCGTTTCTAGTCTACGACCAATGGTGTGCTACGACACAATGTTGCAGGGAGTCCATTATGTGTTCACGGGTGGTAGGCGCAGATGTGAAAGGGGTGGCGATGTTCCTCCTAATGGTGGTCAGGTGTGGTCGAGTGGAACCTTGGCGACGATTATGCCTGCCTTCACATTACTGTGCAGTCCAGCGTCATATAACTGTGACGTCCTAATCTCCAACAAGTCTCGATATTGCACGATTCGACCAGCCCGACAAATGGAGATCCATTGTGGGGGCCCTTTCACACTTTGTCAGATGCTGACAACGCAATATCACACAAGTACGCGGCATCTCCAGTCCTTCAAAGTACTGTGGTGGCCGTTCTGCCTATCAGCGAGAGTTACAGCTTTAATCATTTACACAGTCGCCGATGGCGTGTACGGGTACGAAGTTGTATTGACATCCGACCGTGTCTTCTGGGTACTTCACCTTCTTGGCTTGCAATGTTTATACACTCCTGGAAATTGAAATAAGAACACCGTGAATTCATTGTCCCAGGAAGGGGAAACTTTATTGACACATTCCTGGGGTCAGATACATCACATGATCACACTGACAGAACCACAGGCATATAGACACAGGCAACAGAGCATGCACAATGTCGGCACTAGTACAGTGTATATCCACCTTTCGCAGCAATGCAGGCTGCTATTCTCCCATGGAGACGATCGTAGACATGCTGGATGTAGTCCTGTGGAACGGCTTGCCATGCCATTTCCACCTGGCGCCTCAGTTGGACCAGCGTTCGTGCTGGACGTGCAGACCGCGTGAGACGACGCTTCATCCAGTCCCAAACATGCTCAATGGGGGACAGATCCGGAGATCTTGCTGGCCAGGGTAGTTGACTTACACCTTCTAGAGCACGTTGGGTGGCACGGGATACATGCGGACGTGCATTGTCCTGTTGGACCAGCAAGTTCCCTTGCCGGTCTAGGAATGGTAGAACGATGGGTTCGATGACGGTTTGGATGTACCGTGCACTATTCAGTGTCCCCTCGACGATCACCAGTGGTGTACGGCCAGTGTAGGAGATCGCTCCCCACACCATGATGCCGGGTGTTGGCCCTGTGTGCCTCGGTCGTATGCAGTCCTGATTGTGGCGCTCACCTGCACGGCGCCAAACACGCATACGACCATCATTGGCACCAAGGCAGAAGCGACTCTCATCGCTGAAGACGACACGTCTCCATTCGTCCCTCCATTCACGCCTGTCGCGACACCACTGGAGGCGGGCTGCACGATGTTGGGGCGTGAGCGGAAGACGGCCTAACGGTGTGCGGGACCGTAGCCCAGCTTCATGGAGACGGTTGCGAATGGTCCTCGCCGATACCCCAGGAGCAACAGTGTCCCTAATTTGCTGGGAAGTGGCGGTGCGGTCCCCTACGGCACTGCGTAGGATCCTACGGTCTTGGCGTGCATCCGTGCATCGCTGCGGTCCGGTCCCAGGTCGACGGGCACGTGCACCTTCCGCCGACCACTGGCGACAACATCGATGTACTGTGGAGACCTCACGCCCCACGTGTTGAGCAGTTCGGCGGTACGTCCACCCGGCCTCCCGCATGCCCGCTATACGCCCTCGCTCAAAGTCCGTCAACTGCACATACGGTTCACGTCCACGCTGTCGCGGCATGCTACCAGTGTTAAAGACTGCGATGGAGCTCCGTATGCCACGGCAAACTGGCTGACACTGACGGCGGCGGTGTACAAATGCTGCGCAGCTAGCGCCATTCGACGGCCAACACCGCGGTTCCTGGTGTGTCTGCTGTGCCGTGCGTGTGATCATTGCTTGTACAGCCCTCTCGCAGTGTCCGGAGCAAGTATGGTGGGTCTGACACACCGGTGTCAATGTATTCTTTTTTCCATTTCCAGGGGTGTATGTGTGACTGCATGCTGTTCATTTAGAGCTTACATGAAGCCCTGTGGGCAACGCCAGTGCCACTGTGGACAACAGCACTCTGCAGCCAGAGAGAGGAGTTGAAAGGCGCGTTTCAGAGTAGACCCACACTTTCCCATTAGCTGCGCACTAGGTTTAGATTGAGTGGAGCGCAAATTTTCGGTGGCTTGACGCTCGTCGTGGATCGTAAACTAAATATTCCAGTGAATTAAATTAAGTGAAAATGAACATATTAGTCTTTGATACTACTCATGTAGCTATAGGCCGAAACATAACCGATGGCGGTTCGCGCATGTCGTTGCATGGACCGGGATTGCGTTATTGAGGATTCCAAGGACAGTCGCTGTACGCGCATACGCATTCTTTCCGCTTGAAGAAAGCGTATATCCGGAAAATTATGTCCCTCCCTTACTTATGCAGAATTTATCGCTTACCACCGCAATCAGCGATGACAACTCGCAATAAATGGAATCGAAATTCACTAAACAACTCGCTACGGTCACTTTTTATACTCGCATTAGCAACATTCACAGCAGAGCGCCCAGAAGATACTGAATACTCAATGGCTGCCGGAAGCATACGTGACTCAGGTGCGCAGAACGAGCCTACACTCAACCGCCATCGTTCGTTTACTCCAACAATAGTGAAGCTTTAAGTTAGCAATAAAGGTAAACTGCTCTTTTGCTAATATTGATTTGAAAACTCGTCTATATAATAGCAGTTGTCGAGAAGAGAAGTTATTTTTTATAATACGGGGTGTATCAAAAAGAATCATCCGATTTGGCACTTCTATATTTCTGCAACTAATGGACATATACAATGAATTTTGTTTTTTGCTCAACGAGAAACTCAAATTTTTTTCTTACCTTTTCATAGGTGTTCAATATGCCCCCTGGAGATGCACGGCATATCTCAATGCGATATTCAAATTGTTCCCACCATGCAGCGAGCATGGCTTCCACGGCTACTGTTATGCGGTGTCCCAGTTCATTCATTGCTGATAGTAACGGAGGCACATAAACAGTTTTTTTTATAAACCCCCGCAAGAAATAATCACAAACAGTCAGATCCGGTGACCTAATAGACTAGTAATGTAAGGCTCAGTCATTTAGTCCAGTGCGATCTATACGTCGTTCAGTAATTCTTTATTTAAAAATTCCTGCACTTCAAGAGGCCAATGTGCAACCTAGCGGGAACTATGTAAAACTTGAGAGTTTACTCTTTCCAACAGTACGTTGTTCACGCTCATATCTCAAATAACATAATAGTTGTGATTTTTTTATAAATCGGATGATTCTTTTCAATACACCCTGTGCTATTCAGCAAATAATCGAAGATTGTTATGGCTGCATACTTAACCTATTTCTGAGCTATTAACACCCTTATTAAGAACTAATTAGGAATCAGTGTTATCTTTCTTCTATTATTGTCGGTGGGGCGGGGGGGAGGGCTGTTAGATAAATTTTTGGAGGGAGTTGTATATGGGCATTAAATGTCGAGTGAGAGTTGTATGCGTCGAATGGGAGTTGGGAAGGGCATGTAACGGAGCTAGGATTTACGGGAGAGAGGAAAGAGATGACTACAGTTAGTAGTAAGTATAGATTTCTGAATGAGGAAGCGGCATTTGTGAATCTTGAGGCTGGATTTATAGTTCGTGAAGATGAAGAGGTGTGTGGTGGCAGAGGCATAGCAGGCAGCCACCTGGGTTGTGTGAGGAGTCGGAAAGCGATAGCATTTTGCTGATCACCTTTACGGGGGGTGTTGGATTTCGAGAGCTGTTCTAGGCATTCTCCAGAAGAGTGACCGAAAATTAAAGAGCACACTTTTATAAACCTTCAACTACATTGAATATAATTCTGTTTCGTCAAACAATCCAAAATAAACAGAAACAAAAGAAGAAATATGACGGCACAGTATTCCAGTTTATGCACTTGAACGAGACCCAAACAACTAGGATTACATTATTGTTAGAGACGTAGCACCATAATAGTACATTTATATCAACGGCATCTGTGTGACAGGACTGTAAATTTAAACCTCTAAGTATAGGTCGGATACATCCCTTCACACTTTTTTTAAAAAAAAATAGTAAATTGTAACTACCGGAAAAATGTTCACGGATATTTTCTGAGTGTTTTGGCATAAAAGACCACCGTGGTCTCCGATGAATCGTTGCAGAGCAATTTCACTTCGTTTGATTTCTTACCCCAGTTTTTCTCTGTATCCGTGTTCTACTGAAAATATCCGCGCAACAGTGCAAATGTCAGCGGTATTCTCTGTATATCTTGTTTGCGAACAAACTTACTCTGTACACTCAAGGTACTGCTGTCGACAACAATAGTCACTTCACTCTTCGCCCTCATGCTTGGATCCAAAACCGTTCGGTTCCGTCGCGAGTCTGTTTTTCCGGCATATCAGCTGTACGTTAACTGTGTTACACAGCGTAATGGGTAGGTTTACAGATGAAGAGATGGCGGATACGTACCTCATGTACGGGTTCACTCTAGGTCAGTAGAAAAACTAAGTTCCCTCAATGCAATGGAAGAACGGCAAATCGACGCCACTGTTTCCACAGCGACGGCAACCACTTCGCAGTACGTTTGCAACTTCTGAGGGTTTTTGCATTACTTAAGTGGTTTGAGTTTGCATATTAGAGGCTTTTTCGGTTTTGCAAACGTATTTTCACGGAAACAAAGGCAATAGGGAAACGAAACCGAATACATCGTAGTTACATCGCTGCTCTGTAACGAAGCGCCAGAGTTCGCTGGTTCCTTTGTACCAAAATACTCCGGCAAAATCCCCGAACAACCTCCGCAGTCTTGCCGATGGAGTTCTGACACGCTCTGCATAATCTGTACCTACATCCGTACTTGCAAACCAGTGTGCGGTGCATGCAGAGGGTACGTTCCATTGTACCCGTTATTAGGGTTTCCTTCCGTTCCATTCGCGTGTGGAGCGCGGGAAGAATGATTGGTAAATGCCTCTGTCCGCGCCGTAATTAAGGGGCTCCGGAACGCCCTATACTTGCAATGTTAAAATAACGCTTATAAATTACATCTTTCCTCACAAAGTATTTGAGGTAGGAAGTTGAACTTTTTACAGATTATTTATTGGAATATGGGCTACAACTTAACACAGGGATTTTACAAAATTTTAGTTCAGTTATTAAAGATGATTTTTTTTCAATTGTAATGAAAATTCAAAACATTTTTTTGCAATTTTTTATTTATATATTCAAAAATATACAGTTTTTTGGAAAAAGGGTGTGTTAAATTATGCAGAAGGTACTGTGTAACATTTACTGAAAGTTTGAAACAAATATGTTTGGAAGATCCTTAGAAAACATGTAATTAGTATGAGAAAATAAAAGTTTTGGGAATCGAGCGACAAAGATTGGATTAACTTTTTAGTGCATTCCAGGTCCATAGGATGGATTATCTTCATCCTCTGCAAACTCCTCCTCCAGCTTCCTCTTGTTCCTCCTCCTGTTTACTCTTGCTTGTATTTCTAGACTCTTTACAGCCCTGTCTGCAGTCCGAAGGCGTTCCTTGTCTAAAGCAAGCATCGCTCGTACCATGTTAGAACCTATCTTCATTCCCATATTTCTAAATACCTTGCACCTTACAATGTTGCCATCATTGAAAGTCGCAACAGCATCATACACACCAAAGTGAAGTGTTTCTATTCCAACAAATACAGTCTTGGGGATTCTCGACCATATAACACTATTGTGTTCCAGACCAACTTTACTACAATGAATACATCTTACACAGTTTGAAAAAATTCCTTGGAGAACCGACATATCAAATATTTCATTCACATCCGATTCGCCCATAAAACATTCATAGTTTTCACTCATTGAACCAAGCTTCTTCTGTGAAGTATTTTCTTTCCCACTTTGACTGCTATGGGCAGGTGTACTTGAGAGGTTAGGTTCACTCACTTGGTTATCGTCTTTATTGTTTACAGTAATAACACATACCTCTGGCTTTCCAACATTTCTCCTTTTCTTAAAAGCCTTCAGAGGATTTCTAATAACTTTACTTTTACTCATTATTATACTTCAAGAAAACAGAGACTCAAGAAACAGAATTAATTACGAATATTTTCGAGATAACGACAGAGTAAATAAACATGAAACAATCGACAATCACACCAGCGATATATATTGAACCATCACAGGTTAGCCACAACACATACTTTATCTCACATCACTAAAATGTACCTGATGAACACGGACGTTAATAATAACACCATTTGACAGCAGTTTAACAGCGCCACAGTGGGTCACGCCCATGTAGAACACATTTCAAAAAAAATTGAAAAATAGTTGTAGTCTTCGGAATTGAATAAATTATATATCTATTAAAAGGTAATAGTCTGCAGATTCAGAAAACGCAAAAAAGTAAAAATTGAACTTTTCATGATTTTGAGCCTTTCCGGAGCCCCTTAATCTAACCTTTTCCAAGTGATCCCAAGGAGCGATACCAACCCAGTTACAGGGCGATTCATATAAACCTGAACTATTTCAATGGGTCATAAATTCCCTCCGAAAGCTCATAGAAATGGGAAAGATGTTTTCATAATCTCAGTAGTTCTGTGAGATTGAGAAGTACCGCCCATTGTTGGCAAGTTGATTTTTATTTGTGCGCATGAGGTCCTGTGTTCCGGCTTGCTCGGCTCGTGTTAGTTCGTTCTTAACCTCGTCGGTCGCGGTTTGTGAAGTTGGGTTGGGTTGACTTGGGGGAAGAAACCAAGCAGCGAGGTCATCTGTCTCATCGGATTAGGGAAGGATGAGGAAGGAAGTCGGCCGGGCCCCGTCAGAGGAACGATCCCGGCATTTGCCTGAAGCGATTTAGGAAAATCACGGAAAATCCAAGTCGGAATTGAACCTATGCCCTCCCGAATGCGAGTCCAGTGTACTAACCACTGCACCACCTCGCTAGGTGTTTGTGAAAGTCTCTGAGTGTGTAGTTCGGGCCGCGTGACGATAACGAGCAAATTAGTGATTCGTTCACAGTCTTTAACTGGCAGATACATGCAGTACATACATCGAGAACTTGTTTTTATTGTGAAAACATATTGAAAGACACATCCATTGGCTACAACACAACGAGCATTCCCGAGAGAATTCAGTGTGTACAATGTCCCAAAAAAGGCAACAGAAATTAGTGATTCGTTCGCAGTCTTTAACTGGCGGATACATGCAGTACATACATCGAGAACTTGTTTTTATTGTGAAAACATATTGAAAGACACATCCATTGGCTACAACACAACGAGCATTCCCGAGAGAATTCAGTGTGTACAATGTCCCAAAAAAGGCAACAGAAATTAGTGATTCGTTCGCAGTCTTTAACTGGCAGATACATGCAGTACATACATCGAGAACTTGTTTTTATTGTGAAAACATATCGAAAGACAGCCAGCTACAACACAACGAGCATTCCGGAGAGAATTCAATGTGTACAATGACCCAAAAAAGGCAACAGAAATTAGTCATTCGTTCGCAGTCTTTAACTGGCAGATACATGCAGTACATACATCGAGAACTTGTTTTTATTGTGACAACATATTGAAAGACAGATCCACTGGCTACAACACAACGCCGGCCGGTGTGGCCGTGCGGTCTAGGCGCTTCAGTCTGGAACCGTGTGACCGCTCCGGTCGCAGGTTCGAATCCTGCCTCGGGCATGGATGTGTGTGATGTCCTTAGGTTAGTTAGGTTTAAGTAGTTCTAAGTTCTAGGGGACTAATGACCACAGATGTTAAGTCCCATAGTGCTCAGAGCCAGCCAGCTACAACACAACGAGCATTCCGGAGAGAATTCAATGTGTACAATGTCCCAAAAAAGGCAACAGTTTTACCGATTGTAAGGAAGCTGGAGACAACTGCAGTGCTAAACAGTGACAGTGGCAAACGTAGACCATCTTTCAGAGCAGAGTTTGTTGATAATGTTCGGATACATTTGAAGAACTCTCCAAGGAAATCGTTGCGTCGACTGAGCCAGAAGAAAGGCATTTCATATAGCACACGTCAGAGAGCTGCTAACAAAATGGGCACATGATGCAAGCATTCCAAGAAACAGATCATAAGAAAAGAATGGGTTACTGTCGATGGTTTCAGGGCTTTCTTATTCAATGTTCATATATTATCTCCATAACTTGGTCTCCAGATGAGGCACAATTCCATCTGTCAGGTTACATCAACACACAAAACAGTAGATACTAGATTGGTGTAAGCCCCCATAACATCCACGACACATCACATGATGAAAAGGCTGAAATATGGTGCGCGGTGTCACTTACCAGGATTGCCGGCGTCGCATTCTTTTATACGACCGGAGACACTGCTGTTTATGTGGGCGTCTTCAATACATTTGAGGTGCAGCTGGATGACGTCAGGTACTTCCAACAAGATGGAGCAACGCGTCACACGTCTAACGCTGCCATGCAACTTGTAACCAGCTGCTTACTGAGCGAATAATCTCAAAAAATTTGTACACCCCCTGCTCAACCCCCGCATCATCTGACCTGCCCCCCCCCCCCCCCAACCCGGATTTTTTGTTGCGGGGTCATCTTAAAAGCCGAGTGTACAAGAACAGGCCACAGAAAGCTACAGAACTCCGTGAGATGAACAAGAAATAAACAACACTGGCGAGGATACACTTACAGAACGGCGCGAAATGTGGTGACATGAGTACACATGCGCATCGATTCTGGTGGAGGGAACTTTCAAACAATTGCTATGAGGACTTCGCATGTGTGTATGTGTGTAACCTCACGATTGCCTATTATCACCTCCCAAAATGGCACATATGTTCCATTTTTGGTTCAAATGTTATGACTCATTTAAGTAGTTCAGGTTTGTTTGGATCACACTGCAGTACTCGTATATTTCTAGAATCATCATTTGAAACTGGTTTTGCAAACTTTAGAACTAGGCTTTCTTAGGATAGTTTGCTTTAATTTAAAGTGTCTTTCAGTTCAGTTTCTTCAGCATCTCCATTATCCAATGGTTCAAACAAACCTGTCCTTCTCAGGATGCGTTCAACACTCCCTGTTAGTCCTCTTTGACGTTGGTCCCACATGCTTGAGTATATTCTAGGATCTTCATCTACATCTGCATGGATACTCAGCAAATCACATCCAAGTGCCTGGCAGAGAGTTCATCGAACCACCTTCACAATTCTCTATTATTCCAATCTCGTATAGCGCGCGGAAAGAATGAACATCTATATCTTTCCGTACGAGCTCTGATTTCCCTTATTTTATCGTGGTGATCGTTCCTCCCTAGGTAGGTCGGTGTCAACAAAATATTTTCGCATTCGGAAGAGAAAATTGGTGATTGGAATTTCGTGAGAAGATTACGTTGCAACGAAAAACGCCTTTCTTTTAATGATGTCCATCCCAAATCTTGTATCATTTCTGTGACACTCTCTCCCATATTTCGCGATAATACAAAAGTGCTTCCTTTCTTTGAATTTTTTCGATGTACTCCGTCAGCCCTATCTGGTAAGGATCTCACACCGCGCAGCAGTATTCTAAAAGAGGACGGACAAGAATAGTGTAGGCAGTCTCCTTAGTAGGTCTATTACATTTTCTAAGTGTCCTGCCAATAAAACGCAGTCCTTGGTTAGCCTTCCCCACAACATTTTCTGTGTTCCTTCCAAAAAATGGCTATGAGCACTATGGGACTTAACTTCTGAGGTCATCAGTCCCCTAGAACTTAGAACGACTTAAACCTAACTAACCTAAGGACATCACACACATCCATGCCCGAGGCAGGATTCGAACCTGCGACCGTAGCGGTCGCGCGGCTCCAGACTGTAGCGCCTAGAACCGCTCGGCCACTCCGGCCGGCTGTTCCTTCCAATTTAAGTTGTTCGTAACTGTAATACCTAGGTATTTAGTTGAATTTACGGCTTTTAAATTAGACTGATTTATCGTGCAACCGAAGTTTAACGAGTTCCCTTAGCATTCATGTGGATGACCTCACACTTTTCGTTATTTACGGTGAACTGCCACCTTTCGCACCATTCGGGTATTTTTTCTAAATCGTTTTGCAGTTTGTTTTGATCTTCTGATGACTTTATTAGTCGATAAACGACAGCGTCATCTGCAAACAACCGAAGACAGCTGCTCAGATTATCTCCCAAATCGTTTATATAGATAAGAAACAGCAAAGGACCTGTAACAGTACCTTTGGGAACGCCAGAAATCACTTCTGTTTTTCTCGATGACTTTCCGTCAATTACTAGGAACTGTGACCTCTCTGACAGGAAATCACAGATCCAGTCACATAACTGAGACGATATTCCATAAGCACGCAATTTCACTTGTGTGGTACAGTATCAAAAGCCTTCCGGAAATCCAGAAATACGGAATCGATCTGAAATCCCTTGCCAATAGCACTCAACACTTCATCGGCTGCAGAAGTGATTTGTAAGCACTCTCCTTTGTAAATTGACTGCATTTCCCCATGTTCTACGAATACAACGAAATCTGCCACCTGCTTTACATACGACTAAGTCTACGCCATAATTCACTTCGTTTTCCTACCCACGTATTTGTATAAGACTGCCGATTGCATCTACTACAACTCGTTGATACTGTACTCACAGGATATTACTATTTTTCGTTTTGTTAAGTGCACATTTTCTTTCATTTTGAACGTTTAAAGCAAGCTGCCAATCTTTGCGCCACTTTCAAATCTTGTCAAGCTGATTCAGTATTTGTGCAGCTTTTTTCAGACAGTGTTTTACTTCGTTATAGATAACTGCACCATCAGAGAAAAGTCTTAGGTTTTTACTGATCTTGCGCACAAGATTATTAATACCCAACACGGACAGCAAGAGTTCCAACACACTTCCCTGGGGTACACCCGAATTTATTTCTACACCTGACAATGACTCTCCATCCAAGATAACATGTCGCTTCCTTCCTACCAAGAAATCATCTCTCCACTCAAAAATTTCGCTTGGTACCCCATACGACCGTACTTTTGGTAATAAGAGTAGACATGGTACCGAGTCAAATGCTTTTCGGAACTCAAGAAATACTGCATCTACCTAGCGGCCTTGATCCATAGCATCCAGGACGTCATGTGGGAAAAGTGCCAGTTCGGTTTGGCATGATAGAGTTTTCGGAATGGATGCTGGATGGCGTGGAGGAGATCATTCTGCTCGAGATACCTCATTGTGTTTGAGCTCAGAATATGCTCTATGATTCTACAACAAATCGATGTCATAGGTATTGGACGGTAGTTTGGTGGATCACTTCTGCTGCCCTTCTTTTAGATGGGTGTGACCTGTGCTTTGCTCCAAGTACAGGCCACGGTTTCCTTTTCGAGGATTCTACGATAGATTACAGCTAAAAGAGGAGGTAATTCGACTGAAAATTCGGTACATAATCTGGAGCTTTGACAATTTCAGCTCTTTTTCAACATCATGGATACTAGTATCTGTACCACACATCTTTTCAGTGGTTTGAGGATTAAATTTGTAAAGGAACATTTAAAAACAGGGTTTAGCGTTTCTGCTTTTGCTTTGCTATCCTCAATTTAATTTCCTGTCTCGTCCATTAGGATCTTGACATTAAATTTGGTACCACTAACAACAAGTATGGCCGGCCGAGGTGGCCGAGCGGTTCTAGGCGCTACAATCTGGAACCACGCTACCGCTACAGTCGCAGGTTCGAATCCTGCCTCGGGCATGGATGTGTGTGATGTCCTTAGGTTAGTTAGGTTTAAGTAGTTCTAAGTTCTAGGGGACTGATGACCTCAGAAGTTAAGTCCCATAGTGCTCAGAGCCATTTGAATCAACAAGTATGACCAGAATTTCTTTGGGTTTTGTGAGAGGTCCTTCGATAATAGTCTGTCCAGGAGGTAGTTGAAAGCTTCACGCATGGCCGTATTGACGGTCAAATGTGTTTCATTCAGCATATCCGTATCTCTAGCCGTATGCTTTGTTTTACACCTATTATGCAGAAGTATCTGCTTCTTCAGACGCTTCCTCACCGTGTCACTATTCCATGGAGGGTCTCTCGTCATGAACTATTTATTATGTTTTAGGCACATATCTATCACATGCATGGTCAATTATTCTTCTAAAACTGAGGCACAGCTGTTCAACGTGCTTCTCTGCGCCTCTTTATCCAGTTTGTTCAACATACACATCTTTCTACTTTGGTTATCATTGTTGTTACAACTGTCTCATGATCACTGATACCAGTTTCTATGTGGACATTCTCAAAGAGGTCAGACCTACTTTTAGATCCACTATACAAGTATTTCCAACATGGGTGAGCTTCCAGACATTTAGTAATGTTCCTCCGGACTTCTTGTCACGCCCACCACTTTACCAATTGACTGTTGGATGTTTAAAGTCTCCTCGAGTGATGACATCATGATTGGAGAACTTACATACCGGTACTAGTAAACATAGGTTTCCTCGAAGTTTTCATAGAAGTTGCCAGCGCATGAATCACAGTTGACTATTTCCAGACGGCCAACATCCAAACAAAATGATCACAAATGTGCATAAATCTTAAATTTCGTATTGAAAACACTCGCTTAGCTGAAATACCAGCGGTAAGAAAGCTTTTCAACTAGGTGCCTTAGGCCTGCATGTTGAAATCGGCAGATCGTATTATTGATTTATTCCCTTGCCATGTCCATGATTCCTTCCAATAGTAAAAGTGACGTCTCAAGAGCCAATGCAATTACAACAGTAGTCCTACAGGAAAGACTGAAGCATTTGTAGCTTGCGAAGCGTTCATGTGATCTGTCAATATTTTCTAATGTAATAACTGTTTGATGTTTATTGACTCCAGAAAAACTATTCTGTGTTGTTACAAATGGATATGAGACAAGTTAATAAGTATAAATATTATAATTAACAAATTTCTTGTGGTGGGCATTTTCGCAACGACTGAATTTAAACTACTGCAGTTTATTGTAATTAACTCAATCACTGGATAAGGGACAAGTAACAATTACATTATTTTTGACTAGTAATAAGAAAAAATAACAGATACATCTATAGAATGAACTAATCAGCCATAAACTTGTGGCACATAAGAAAGTACTTAACTAATGGAGGGAAACGAACAACAAGAATAATTAACGCACTGTAAAGTGATGTCGACTATAATAGCACAACTGTAGCGGCATAGTAATTGATGGACGTCACTTTGAGTATTGATTGCTGTTTTGTGTTTCGTAGCCTACTATAAGTTCTTATGATGTCCTGTAATCCATTGTTATTTTCTAATGCAGTAAATAGTGACAGAAGGAAATGAACAACATGAAAAATAGACAGACAGTGGACTGATATCAACAGTAAAGGTATAACTGATACAGAAGAGTAATTGAATGTTTTGCTGTTTTGTTTCTTATTACTCTTATTGAGAAATGTCTATAGTTTAAAAAGGACGTGTTTAATGCACAAACCACACAAGCCACTGTTCAGATTTCTGTACTGTGAGGATCGGCATCACAATGAGCGACGCTTGGTGTGCCTAACTGTCAGTGAGAGGGCCGCCAGCGGCGATCAAGTGGAAAGTATTTGCACCAGCGGACAAATGATCCTATCGGAACACAAAAAATGCGAATAAATTCCTGTTAACTTGAAAGAATCTGACTGAAAAGTGGGGTACCACTATCTCATTCTACCTTCTTCAGCACCTTTAAAAACTATCCCAAAAAATTAGGCATGTAAACATATTCGCGATTTTTTAACATACAACTCACCTCAAATTCCCACTTGCTCTTACTGTAAATCACTCACTGCCGCTAGTCCATCGCTGTTAAGTCGCTCATACCCATCCACTTCCAGCTGCCCTTTCTCACTCTCTCGTTCAGCCCAACTCATTGTCATTATCTCTTTGTGACTCTCTGTTATGGTCTCCTGTGTGATAGACACAGTCCCTTTCATTCTGTACTACAATGAAGAGTCAAAGAAACTGGTACACTTGCCTAATATCCTGTAGGGCCAACGCCAACACGTAGAAATGCCACATCACAACTTGCCATCGACTCGACTGATGTCTGAAGTGGTGCTGGAGGGAACTGACACCATGAATCCTGCAGAGCTACCCATAAATACGTAAGAGTACGAGGGGGTGGAAATCTCGTCTCAACAGCACGTTGCAAGGCATCCCAGATATGCTCAATAATGCTCATGTCTGGGGAGTCGTAGCCAGCGGAAGTGTTTAAAGTCAGAAGAGTATTCCTAGGACCACTCTGTAGCAATTCTGAACGTGTGGGGTGTCGCATTGTCCTGCTGGAATTGCCCAAGTCAATCGGAATGCACAATGGGCATGAATGGAGGCAGGTGGTCAGACAGGATGATTACGTACCTGTCACCTGTCAGAGTTGTATGTAGACATATCAGGGGTCCCACGTTACTCCAACTGCGCATGCCCCCACAGCATCACAGAGCCGCCACCAGCTTGAACAGTCCCCTGCTGACATGCATGGTCCATGGGTTCATGAGGTTGTCTCCATCTGCTCGGAACAATTTGAAACGAGACTTTCCCGACGAGGCAACATGTTTCGAGTCATTAACAGTCCAATGTCGGTGTTGACAGTCCCAGGCAAGGAGTAAAGATTTGTTTCGTGCAGTCATCAAGGGTACACGAGTGGGCTCCGAAAGCCCATATCAATGATGTTTCGTTGATGGTTCGCACGTTGACACTTACTGACGGCCCAGCACTGAAATCTGCAGTGATTTGCGGAAGTGTTGCACTTCTGTCACGTTGAACGATTCTTTTCAGTCGTCGTTGATCCCGTTCTATCACACCGATCTTTTTCATGGTATGAGGATTAAATTAGCAGCAATTCTACAGGGTTTTTCTGTATAAGTCATTTGCATTTTCCATCCTACTCTCAATTTCAGTTGCTGTCTCATCCACAAGTGTTGAGTACTTTGGTGCCAGTAACAATCTTTACATACAACCAGAATTCTAGTGGGTTTTGTGAAAGGTCATCTTACAATATCCTGCTAAAAAGTTTCTGTACAGTGACTGTGTAGACTGTGGAGGATCTCTCCTATTATGATCTGTTGTACTGGGTACATATCTACTTCTTTTAAATTTGAGCCATAGTTCCTCTATATGCACCTGTCCTGAGCTAAATTTTCCTCTTTGAGATATGACACTACTGCTTCTTTATCTAGTTTACTGATCACACATATTTTTCTGCTTTGTTTTAATCACCCTTTATACTTTGGTAATCATTGTCAACACAGCTGTATCATGGACACTGATACCATTTTTGATGTGGACATCCTCAAAGAGATCAGATCTGTTTGTTGCCAGTAGATCTAACATACCTCCATTATAAGTGGGGTTCTGAACTATCTGCTCTAAGTAGTTTTCAGAGAACGCATTTAGTGATGTTTGATCTGCTGGTGATTAATAGGTAACTACCCTTTTACATTTGCCTCCTCTTGACTCAGGACAAAATAGATTTACCAACAAGTGAAATGAGTCCTTATGATTGTTTCAGTTTCAGTGAAAGACAGCATGTTGAACCTGAGTCTTTCCTTGTCCCTCTCTACCCAGCCGAGAATATCTAGACCTGTCATTGACATGCCACTTATAGTCAAGTGGACAAGTAATGGTGGATCCCATACTTACTGCAGAGAAGATAGCATCCACAGGAGAGGATTGTACTTGATATACCTATGGTACACAACTCTCTTGAGCTCTCTTAAATAATCCCACATGCAACTTCTGTTTCTTTTAGTGGATTTGAGTGCCTTGTCTAATGTAACAAATACACTACCTCCATTTCCCATTAGCCTGTCCTTAAATTTTCCACAAAATCTTACTGTTATCAAATTCAAGTTTCAACCATCTTTCTGTACCTAGCATTATGTGACCTTCACTGCTTTTCAGGAAGACTTAAAAACTGTGGCACTATGTTGCATATTCATCTGCAGTTCACTACTAGGATTTCAATTCTCACACCCGCAGGGGGCATTCCTTTGGTTCTTACACTAATATTTCCTTGTCTCCTACAGCTGTGTGCACCCTACACACAGTCAGCTACCTGATAGCAACTTCTAATGTGTAGTGCATATCTGAACCATTTAGGGGCCCTACAGTTCTCATTCCTATGGTGCAAGTCCAGGAAGTCACAACATAGTTTGTCACTGAACCTTTGAAATCTCTGGTTCAGTCCTGTAACTCAGCCCATAACCAGGGGTTCAGGATCAGTTCTGGGGCCAATGACACAAACTATGAGTTTTGTTGAAACTTTGTTCCCAAAGCTGGTCTTTTCAACCTCATCTTCCAGTCACTGGAATGATCCTAGCATGACCTCAGAGCCCGGAAGACAGGCATCGTTTGTTACAATGTGCACCACAATCTGCAGCTGGTTGTTCCATCAGTGACTGCTGAAATACCCTCCTCAATGTGTTGAATGAGGCTCCCAGGCATACACAGTGAGTGCACCTGCTGTTCCTTCCTGTCCCTTGCTGCCATTTCCCTAAGAGATACCATTATTCACTGTATGTTTGATCTGCTGGTGATTAATAGGTAACTACCCTTTTACATTTGCCTCCTCTTGACTCAGGACAAAATAGATTTACCAACAAGTGAAATGAGTCCTTATGATTGTTTCAGTTTCAGTGAAAGACAGCATGTTGAACCTGAGTCCTTCCTTGTCCCTCTCTACCCAGTCGAGAATATCTAGACCTGTCATTGACATGCCACTTATAGTCAAGTGGACAAGTAATGGTGGATCCCATACTTCCTGCAGAGAAGATAGCATCCACAGGAGAGGATTGTACTTGATATACCTATGGTACACAACTCTCTTGAGCTCTCTTAAAACACCAGTTTGTGGGAGCTGCCAGTAATTTAACAGTAGTCAGTATGATTTCCAACTGCTTATGAACATCAACTAACTCATCCCCCATTTGAGAACAGCATTTGTAATGGGGCTGCATTGTGGCTGGTCCATTGTTTTACAGGACAGTGAACAAATATCTTTAAATTAAGTTTGCTGATTATCTTTTCATCTGTTGAGCTAAAAACATTACTAATTCCCTTTCACCACTATGGAAACTACAGAAAAATTACCTCCCATCACTATGGAAACTACAGGAAAATTACTTGAATTTGCTGTCAATGACCATCTAAGAACAATGTCTTAAGATACTTGTGTATTACCTTTCCTTAGCAATGTTTACTATATGTTTGTAAACTACAGTTCAACTGTATGGAATTGCAGAGCTGTGCATGTTGAAAAAGGAAGAGACTACAGGTGGTTGTCTGTTAAACAGTCTGGGGTGATAAAACTGATACCTTCATTAGTGCTTTGCAAAAGGAGAAGGATATATATACTGTGAATAATCTTGGACTTGCTCTTCTTTGTCACCACTATCAGCAGTAGAAACAATAAACTACATTCATCACAGTCACACATAGTAAACAATTGCATTCTCACATAATACTCCCACTTTGCAAGTGAAGCTTCTGTTGTGTGTGTGTTAAGGAAAATTTTATAGGTGAACTACCTACATTTCCATGTTGATTTTTCTAGTCAAAATTCTGATCCACGGTAAATTGGTTTTCATCGTATTGGACACCATAACTGGTAAAATCAAAATTGAAACATAATCTTGTAGAAGTCCAGACACACCTTCAGACAACCCTTTCATCACTTTTGCTAATATTGCTTTAGCACATTACATCAGGGGTCTATCCTAAAAGTCTTATGTATCAGAGAACACTTGAATTTTTTTTTTTTTTTTTTTTTTTTTTTTTTTTTTTTTTTTTTTTTTTTTTTTACTGATGATGATACATAGGGTTCATCCTAATAAAGATTGCTAGTTGGGTGCATAATGTGGTTCTAGAGCCCAACAGAAAGCATCTTCTTATAGTGGTATGATATTAATTACTAGGTAACTTATTAGAGGAGCAACAAAACACAAATCAGAACAATGATTCCAGCAGGATAACAGCAATGTGGCAGAATGGTGAAGACAATGTGGTACAGAACACACCTTTGTCATTTGCTGCTGGAACTCTAAATTATTCTTCATGTTCTGAACTAAATATTTCACCAGAATAATATTGTAACACTGTATTAACAGGGTACATCACACACTTTGTAATTAGGATAAAGGAGCATTTTCTGTTGGCACTGGTTATTGTAAGAACACCTAGTGAGTAGTCTTTGCTTGGGCCGAATCCATCTAATAATGACAAAAAAATTGAAACTATCTTCTGAAACACAAAAAGCCATGTGATCATTCATATAAAAGACACATAATATATTTGTGGGTTATATGCAACATGTAACCTATAATTTAAGAAATTTTTCTTTTCTCAAGGTACTCAATCTCAGAATTTTGACTCAAGTATTGATGTCTTAACAAAATGTTGAAAATAATAACCAGTGTACACAAGGTCATTCCATTTAAGAGAAACCCATATCTCCCATCATTTTATGTAATCAAATTTTGTAATTATTATTCTTTTTTTAACATTAGTTATCTAGAAGACTTATCTTTGCAGACAGCAAGATCCCTACTATCCAGGTTAATATGGAGCTGAGACTGCATGGATACAATTATCAGAAAATGCTATTTATGTTTTTTTTAAATTCTTGATAGTCTTCAAAATCCCAGTATAATTATCTATAATTTATGTATTTACAAAAAATACTTCTGAAAAAGTAACATGTATAATTTACGTGTTACTCACCCAGAAACTGACAAATTATGTACAGAATTATACTTGAAACATGCTGTACTTCATATCACTTGCTTTCAGTTAACTTTCAGGACAGTTTTGTGTTTTTCACTCACATTTTCCCAGCCAACTGTCCTCATTTTCTAGAGAGTCAAAACATTGGTATAGTGGAGTGAATTTTCTCCTGCATACTCTACTAAAAGATCAATGCATTTCAGTGCCTCAGTAGGCATGATAATTGGTTCCTTGTCTTTGCTCTATTCCTCTGCTCAAAATACTTTGTTCACCATGCCCACTTCAATTAACTATTCAAATTGCAGCCTGTAGGTTATTACCATTTAACCATTCATCATCTACACTTTCACAGTCATAACTTCGTTTTGTAAATGAAAATATTTGTTCTGTCTACAACAATTCCTCTGGCCTTGTTTTTATTCTAACAAAAATCCACAAACTATTCATGGATAATCTGAAAGCTGGATAATCTGCAACTGGATAGCCAGTAGCTTGCTGTACTTCTTTTAACCTGACTACATAATTTTTCAACAACGATTTATGGCCATCAAATTGTTAATTGTAACTAACATCATAAAATCAATATTAATACAAAAATGGACATGTAAAGTATACTTTTCACAAGCAGCATCACCAAGAAACAAAAATAGGAGGTGCAATTTCTCTGTCATTTGAAGCTGAGGCTTTTCACAGTATGTGATTATAGGATAAACATGCACATAATAATAATAATAATAATACAATTGCCTACCTCAATAAAAATAAAATTCACTAGTGCATTAAAGAAAACTTGATGATGCTTGTTGGTCTTAAGAGGCTCTGTATATGTATTACATCAATCACATCAAAGTGGAAACATACAAAAGCTTAAAGGAGAATTTGATGGTATATGGTGTTCCTGGGAAAATAGTTTTATGTTGTGCTAATTCCTACAGAAGGTCCATACACTTACTGGAATATGCAGAGAGTCAAACACGTATTTCTCAGAACTGTGACAGGACTCTTAAAGTAAAAATAAATGTCAAGGATTGAATCATTTGGAAAATGGAACACTTTTTTTCACCTAGTTCTACTACACAATGTTGACACAACAAGCACACAGAGAGTAATCCCAGTCTTAAGTAGAAAATCTGTGCATTTGTTCTCCTATTCTTTAGTTACCAATGTTATACTTGACATATTTATGTAATTTAAATTTTGAGACTTGTATTTTTTCTACTAAATTTTAGAGACATTTCTAATCTACACGTATTTATTATCTTTCCTCCTAGGTAAATTATTGTCACCAGTGAATTATATCTAGCTGTTTTATGCAGCCACTTCTGATTCAATGTTTCCACTATGAAGGAAATAAAAACAATAAATAATGAAAAAATAATATTACCTAGGGCTATATCTGGTGATTTATGCTCACCTTTGCATGCTGCTTTCTCGTATCCATAAAAGCAAAAGTTAAAAATAGTATACAAACAGCATTTTGACTCTAATAATGAGACTACTAATTACTTTCATGTTAGTGACAGACTCCTGGAACAGTATTTTCTGTCAATAAAATAAGACTTTATAACATCAGTCTGAGTTTCTTTCAATATATACTGTACATTTAAAAATGTTTAACACTTATGTGTATTTATAAGTATGCTTTTCTTGCAGGTCCATATATTCCAGGATGCACTGACATAATGACTGGGTACTCTCAAGGAGGATGCTTATTGAGGCTGTATTATCCCACATCACTCCCACACAATGTGGTATGTTATTGACATAGTTTCATATTTATATCACATGGGCAAATAATTGCTGTATACCTTTTCTTACACAGTCCAATTATAAGTATTTGGACACCTATTAGTGGTCATTATTAACGTATTGTCCATCCTTCGCATTTGTGATGGCTTAAACTGTGCTGGGGACTTTTTCAATAAGCTGCCTAGATGTCTGTGGAGGAATGGCATCCCATTCTTCCTTGAGAGCCAAAGACAGAGAATATAGTGATTGTGAATGCTGGGGTCTAGCGCAGTCAGCATGGTAACTCATTCCGAAGGTGTTCCATTGGGTTCAGATTGAGACTCTGGGCAGGAATGGTGTTGTCCACAAACCATTTCCTCACATATGGTGCTTTATGACAGGATGCATTGTCATGCTGATACAAACAATCATTATCTCCAAACTGATCCTCCACTGTATGCAGTATGCGATGCTGTAAAATATGTTCATATCCTTCAAGATTTAGCATTTTCTTAGGTGCTTTCAGGTGACTATAACCTAATCATGACAAACACCTCAATATCATAACACCATCTCCTTTGTGCCTCAATGTTAACACATGATGGCAGGTGATGTTCTCCAGGTATTTGCCAAAACTAAACACTTCCCTTGGATTGCCACAGGGTATAGAATGATCCATCAGTGTCAGCCACTTATCACCCATAAGTGATATTTTATGACCACCCTCAGCAGTGCTTGACAGTCCCTGTCCATCAGTATATGACGTCTGTCTGGTCTTACTTTAGCTGTTGTTATTCCTCCACATTTCTATTTTACAATAACCTCACCAATGGCCGACTTGAGTAGTTTTATAGGTGTTGAAATATCCCTGATGTATTTAGTACTCAGGTGACATCCAGTGACTATTTCACTTTTGAAGCTACCGAGCTATCCTTACTGACCCATTCTGATGTTACTGCTTTTTGACTGGCAACAATCCCCACTTCCTTTTGTAGTGGCAGCTCCACCTCTTGGAATGTTTTGTGGTCAATTCTGTGTTGTGTGAGGTACCCAGATACTTTTGATCATATGATGTAAAACTAAAGAACCTACCTAAAGAACTTTAAATCTACTTTTAAAGAGCGCTTATAACATCACAGCAGACTTCATTTATCCACAACAACACAAAAGTATTTCTCAGTCCTACACGTCTTTTTCATGAGACAATTGTATTGAGTATAAGCACATTGCTACACTTGCATTGTTATCAAAGCAGAACCACAAACAATTCAATATTATAAATAATCGTGAAAAATATGGTGTACAGTGGGTAGACACACAAAAGTGAAACTGATCATTGTAATTCAGATTTTGAGCTTCTCTTCTTCAGAGGGCTACATTTTCACCTTTTTCAAATTATGACTCTACAAATTTATGATACACAGATTTGTAATCTGGGTATACTGTATTATTCAAGTTCCTTCATTAATGATGGCATACAGCTGCATTTCATGGACTGTTCGGTCAATACATCAAGAAAAGTTTAGACTTTATACTTGTTGATATTACATATTCTTACTGTAGCAGCACAGATGAGCAATATTTCCCAAATTTAAATACAATGCTGTTTACACTCCATACCAGAAGTGTATGTTCCTTTTCTTTTTACCAGCTGTTCCAAGTCTTTTATTTACTAGCTTTTTCTCCATTTGCTATTTTCATAAAGGTCTTTATAATGCACCCTTATATTGGAGCTCCCAATAACTAGAATCATATATGTTTACTTGAATCCTACTGTAGGACCAGCTAGTTGTCCACTCATAGGGTGAATGTGCAAGGCCAGATGGCCAATCCCTACAATGACCCTCCAGTTCTAACAACACAATCATGTTACAACCTGCCACTCACTTTGCTGTGAGGACAGTTGCCCCACATCAGGTATGCCAGAAGGTGCCTTGGCAGCAAAGCCAGTGGGCGAAATAAGTGACACTGGAGGCGTCCCATGCAATGTGCCAGTTTCTTCATCAGTGCTACATACTAATGCAGCATGTGACTGCCTGTAGCCAGCAGCACCTTCCGATGTATTGTGATCAGCTCCTCCCGCATGAGCACACTACATGCACACTCCCTATCCATCCGACCATTAAAATTTGAGTGAGAAAAAGGATCTGCACTATCAAACTTGCAGAAACACACATGCAAGTTACTAGAGAACAATGAACCTGTCACTGACAGTTGTTCTTTGTGTATTGGTGGACGCAATCTGCTCTCATGGCAGTTTGCGAAAGGAGGCTGACACCTGACAAGAAAATGCGGGTGCAGGAAGTTACTTAAGAATTAAAACAGCATATAAAAACCACCCCTATTGTCTTTTATGTATGGATTTACACTACCAGACTTTTTAGGATGACAGACAAATGCTACTAAAATGACACTGTTGATGAGACTACTTCACTGTATGCTAGCTGACATAATAAAAATTATTTTCTTATTGTCACAGCGCTTCACTAAGTCCCAATATATGTAACTTGTACCTACTCATATATCTTTTTAAGTTCCCTTACCTACCACTATGATTAGCTTCCCACTGTCTGACTCATGTAACACTAGATTTGTTTTTCCCTCTGATGACATATCCCTGAAAAATCCCCAGCCAGAAATCTGAAGGATAAACTATTTTACTTCCAGAATACAGGAATTTAATTAAAGTTCCAGTTTCAAAACACAGTAAAAGAACAACTACCACTCAGGATGATGTTAAATTTGAATTAAATATTATCAAAAAAGGGGTAAACATTATGGAAACAAAACAAATTTAACAAAAATTTTACCACTAGATGGGACTGTGAATGGCAGAATATGCCAAATTAAAGGCTTGGGGTATGTTGCTGTTTCGCATCTGAGATGCTTGGCATGACATCTCAATGTAGGTGTGTGTGTTGATTGTGAATCTCTTTTACAAGAACAGTGACAATAAGCTCTTTGGAAGTTCTGGACATACAAAGGTATTGAAAAAAGCATTGGGCAGAGTCTGCCAAGTGTCTGGAAAAAATGATTACAAAACATGAAAAGACAGGTTCTTTTGAAGTGGAATGTGGCAGAGAAAGGAAAACAATCGATCCAACATCAGTAGAAGATGGAAGCCACAGCATTACAGGAGGGGTGGAGCAGTGATGTGCAAACACGCAATGTGCAGGGAATTGCCCTAACTTTGAACATGTCTCTA
Source organism: Schistocerca cancellata (assembly GCF_023864275.1). Lineage (NCBI taxonomy): Eukaryota > Metazoa > Arthropoda > Insecta > Orthoptera > Acrididae > Schistocerca > Schistocerca cancellata. The sequence goes on along the minus strand of NC_064627.1, from coordinate 141,139,000 downwards.
CAAAATATCCTGCATTGTTATCCATACAAAATTACCCATATTCAGGAGTTGCTTCATGCTGATTTGCCGGTATGATAAATGTGTGCTCCAGAATTTTTTGGTCACATTGAGGTGGTCAGTGAATGGCCACAGAACATTCTGTGGATAGATGAAGCCTGTTTCCACATTCAAGGACATGTCAACACGTGGATTTTCAGAATATGGGCAATGGAAAATCCACTCGCACGTGAACCGGTACTGCTTCATTCTACAAAGATAACTGTGTGGTGCAACATATTAGCAACATTTATTGTAGGGCCATATTTTTTTGAGGAGATGGGTCTTGTGGGTTGTATTACCTGTACCATCACTGGTAAACACTGTAAGTGTCTTTTGCACACCAACATCATTCGAACCATTAGGTAGTGTGGATGTATGGGTTGGATCATTTTTATGCAAGACATCGCTCCTCTGCACATTGCACAGCCAGTGAAAATACTTCTGCAGAAGGATTTTGGAAATGCTACTATTATCAGCTGCCATTTCCCTAAAGTCTAACTGTTCAGGTCACCTGACTTTAATCCATGTGGGTGGTGGGGTTATCTGAAAGATGCTGTGTGCAGTGGTCCAATTATGAACATAGCTGAACTAAAGACATGCATTGCATAATGCTTTCTGAAAGTGACTCCCGAGACACGCCGTTCTGTTGTGGAACATGCTGTTCCTCAATTTCAACCTGTGTGCAGAAAACAGTGGAGAGCATATTGAACATGTCTTGTGCCAGTCTCATGACAGTTAGAAACGGATGTCTTTTTACTTCTTATGCAGTCTTTGGCCCCAGAACAATTAAAAACCAATATCATTTTGCTCTTCCATGATTTTTGGAATCAGGACAATTACAAACCAATTTCTCCCATCCAGTGTGGTACAACCTTGCCATAGGGGATGAGCTTACCAAACTAACAGTGCCACAACTGTTGAATGCCAAACTTGTGATGCCTGGTCTTTTGAGCAACTTCAGGGGTGGCTACCGGATGTCATAGTGTGCCGTGAAGTTTGGCATTTTTTTGTGATGGATTCCAATTGAGAGAGGCTGATCCATCATTCCAATCAGATGTGTCTGTGACCTGTTGGACCCTTGGCACTGCTGTCTCCAAGCCAACCAGGTAATGAGGTCAGTCACAGCTTTGTTCCAGAGGCAGACTCCCAATTGTGACAGCATGCCATCCTATGCCACTCTTTGTCATCCTCCACTGTGGAATAGACCGTGACCTGGGATAGTTCCCATGACTGCCAGTGCGAAGCCCATGGAATTTTAACTGGTCCCCTCCTTCCTCCACTTCCCAGTGAATGGAACCTTACTCTCACCATTGTCAGTAGACCAATCGTTATCCCACAGTCTCTTAAATCTTCCACCCCTCCTGCACAAGAAGCTGCACTAATGTTGCCTCCCTTGGTGGTCGATCTGCTGCCAGTGTATCTCACACTCTCTCCAGTTTCACGCCAGAGGTTGCAGCACGAATCTGGCCATTTTCAAGTTCTGTGGCCTTTTCAAGGGGTATTCCCACCAGTGAATATCGAGATGGTTGAAGGTGAGCTGGCTTGGGTATTGCAGCAGAAAAGGCCAGAATGCTAACATGGAGGGCATGCACAAGGTGTCTCATGGGCAGAGCCACTGACCCATGTGTTTACCTGTCAGCAGCAGTAGGTCTGGGCCACCAGTTCTTACATGGACATCAACTGCCTCGGACCTGATCTTTGCCTCGCACTGTGCTCTGTTTCCCATGTGCTTAGTTACTCAGTTGTTCACACTAGTGATGGTGTGCTTGCTCTGAGATCATCTCTACATGATGTTTGGATTCTCTGCTCTCCTTTAGATTGACTCGCATATCAAGTTTTGTTCACTCTGCCTGGATTCAGTTCCTCTTGTAGACAAGCCACCGTCAGCGAGAATACTAATATTTTGTGCTGACAGTGATGATATCATGGCATTGTCATGCCTGTGCAAATACAAAAACCTGCTTAACATTTTAGCTCCCAGTGACAAGTAGTCTCATCTTTCAGGAAGATCAATCCCACCTATACTTTCAGCATTGGGCAATACCTCAATTCTGTTTTTAACATGTAGGGGGATAGCTGTGCAATCAGTAGACGTTTTTACCTCCGTAACCTTGCCATTCACTGTCAGGTAAGTGTCAACTGGCCAGGACAAGTGAATCGGAAGGTGCTAAGACATCACAGATTCAGGTGAAACTATAGGCTCCAGGGGTGCAAAAGCATTCATCTCAAGTACCCCAATGCCACTGCAGCCCAGTGCAACAGCCTGAAGCATGTTGACCATGACTAACACACCTTACAGCTACTTACAGGCAGTAAACAATTCCCTCTGCATCCATACACAACAGGCACTGTTCCTATCCATCTTTAACCAGTTTTTGGCTAAACTATTCCTAATATAACACTAACCCAAGGAGTTGTTCCTGCAATCTAAATTCTGCTCTTTTGTTTTAATTCACTTCTTCACAAATGCATGTGAGACAAAAAATAAACTAAATCCTGTGTATATACAGCAACTGATGCTGTCTTAACTACATTATGGAATTTCATTACTTCTAATATAGTTGATTTAATAGCCTAGTTTTACCCAGTAAATGTGACAGAAAAATTGTATGTAATAAAGCCAGCCTTGGGTGGGAATTTAGAATTTTCTTAGCTTTGGCTGTTCAACTGAAACAATTACCTTGAACTAATGTAACCAGAAAGTGAGTTCTGTGCCACAACAGGTATTAGCTAGGGAATTTAGGCTGAATTCACACAGTTTCACGTCCTTGTCATTGACTGACTGCCATTTGTTGCTGCAGCTCTGCAACAGTGCATTTCCAGCCCATGGTTATCTGCTAAATTTCACTCTATTTTAAATTGCCTATCTTCCTCTGCCTTATTTATTCATTTATATCCCATAAATCCAATACTGCGAGGCATTCGCATGGATATAGGATGTGTCAGAATTATTACAAATAATACAAAAGGAATACATAAAAGTACCTCTTGCAGGAGGATATCTGGTATAAGACAAAATACACATTAATAGGTATAGAAAAAATTACATTAAAATTATGGTAGATCTTAATAGCTAAATGAAAGACAAATTAATGTTAACAGTGATTGTGAGTGTCGTAATGCACAATAACAGATCAAATTAGTGAATGAAAAATCAATTACAGTTAACTCTACTGAAATATTCTTCTACCGAATAGAAGAAATTATCTAATAAATACAGTTTGAGCTGTTGTTTAAATTTGGGAAGCTCATGGATGAGTAATTTCAGGGATGGTGGGAGAGCATTGAACACCTTGTAGCTCATGTAATGGACTTCTTTTTATACAATAGTAAGGTTTTTTGATTCATAATGGAGGTCATCTTCCTCCTGGTATTGTGGGTATGGTATGAATCATTGGTTTTGTGCGATTGTCCATTTTTACCAATGAAACATAACAGGGAGTAGATATATTGGCATGCAGTTTTTGGTATATCTAATTTTCTGAAAAGGTTCCTACAAGAATGTCTAGGCTGGACTCCACTCATTATCCTAATAACTATCTTTTGGGCAATGAATATTTTTTTGGATAGTGGCTGATTACCCCAGAAAACTATGCCATACAGCAATAGTGCATGGAAATAACTAAAATACACAGTTTTTGTTGTGTCTCAGTCACATACAGTGGAAATAATATGAACAGCGAATGTTGATGAGCTGAGTATTTTGTGGAGGTGCAAAATATGTTCAGACCATTTTAGACTGTTGTCAATGTGTACACCCAGAAACTTGGTTGACTCAACTTATAGCAACTCACTACCATTCAATGTAATACTTAATTGATCCTCAACTTTTTTCCTTACTTGGAAATGCACAAACTGGGTCTTATTAACATTTAGTGATAACCCATTATTTACAAACCAATTACATACTTCACTAAAGACGATATTGGCCGAGTCCTCAAAATTGAGGTTGGCAGTTTTGTTGATGAGGATAGAGGTGTCATTAGCAAAAAGAATAAAGTGAGTTTTGAAGCTAGTATGCAAGGGAAGGTCATTGATAAAGATGAGAAAGAGAAGGGGGCCAAGTACAGAGCCCTGAGGAACACCACAGCCAATAGAGCCCCAGCTAGATGACACAGAGTACCCCTCAGAGTCCTTCAACATGACCTTCTGCTTTCTTCCAGCTAGGTAGGATTTAATCCGTGAGCCAACTGAGCCACTTATACCATAATATTCAGCCTTTGCTAAGAGGATTTCATGATTAACACTATCAAAGGCCTTAGAAAGGTCACAGAAGATACCAACAGGAGATAATTTATTATTAAAAGACTCTAAGATTTGATGGGTGAAGGAAAAAATAGCTTGTTCTGTTGATACACCATGTTGAAATCCAAACTGGCTACTGTTTAATACCTTATAATGCATTCAATAAGTCTTTTATGAACCAATTTCTCAAGAATTTTAGAAAAGGTTGTTAAAAGGGAGATAGCCCTATAGTTGGTAACGTTGGCTTTATCGCCTTTTTTAAAGAGAGGTTTGACAATAGCATACTTTAGTCTCTCAGGAAGAATCCTGTGCTGGATGGATTCATTGAATATGTGGCACAGTATTTTGCTTAGCGATTTATAACACTCCTTCAGTAATCTTGAAGAGATACCATCTATGCCAACAGAATTCTTGCTCTTCATCTCTCTAATTATATTCTCAAGTTTATGTACTGTGACAGGAGTCACTTTAATCTGCTTGGTTTTTTTATTAACAGCTTTTTGAAGGGATAACATGGCTTCATTAACAGAACATGTTTTTCCAGTTTGTAGTGCTGATGCCAGAAAGTGGTTATCAGGGTTTTTTCTCCTCCCTATGAAAAAACCCCTGATTCAGAACTGGTTGATTCGAATACCACAGTGATTTACTAGGCCATGTTGTATTGGAGGTGGTGTGCCTTTGAAATGACTTACTCAACCATTTATGGAGGGACTTTCACCTTAATAATGGTGCAACTAGGCATTTTTTTTACATTAACAATTCATTGCCAGTGGGGAGAGAAGTGATAGGTGAAATCTTGGGATCGACTGAAGATTTAATCCCAGGCCTTTAAATTTTTTGTCTGACACTTAGCCTTTGATGCACACTAATTGTTACATAGAAGAACCAAAATGAATGAGAACCTTTGAATATGTCAATAACTTATTTGATAACAAATGCCAGATATTAGCTGTTGCTCTTTACATTTTTCCACAAGTAGACAATCTGCTATTCTTGATTGTTTTACTCGTTTTGTAACTATATGTTTCTACACACATTTCAGTCTAAGAGATTCCTGTTTTTCCTCTTCTGTATTAAAAACCTGTAGTACCAATTATAAACTGTAACACATACCACATTTGAGATCAATTATCCCTGTCTAGAATTCCATTACTTTTCCCAGTATGTTTCATTTTCCCATGCCTGATCATAAATAACACATTCCTGATGAACTGCAGTAATCATAGTAGTAACAACAGGGGGAAAACTAGAATCAGATGTAAATGACTGTAATATATCTGGTGGGTTACTTCTGATTAAGCTAATAAGACAATATAGAGGTCCATAATAAGCTAGTTCTTAGTAAGGTAAGGTATATTATTACACTTGTACTACTTGAGAGAAATCACTGCTTCTTGTTGCAAATCAAGTGTTATAAGCAATGAGTACAGGAAAAAAATATGATGGGGTTCCAACAGAAGGTCCAGTAAGAAAGAAAGCAGGACAGATTGAATGGAACAGCATCTTAGATAATTGTAAGAAAGTAATATTTAATATGACTTCTTAATAATTTAAGAAGTAAAAGTAACAATTCATTTAACTATATAGCTATGAAAAAGGATATGCCTTTTGACGACTGAACACCTCCATCATTCCAGAAAAATAGCTCCTTCACAAATGAGAGTACCTGTGTGAGGCATCGTGGGCAGCCGCTTGTTGCACTTCTATTTTAAAAAAGTGAAATTCTGGTTTTGTTAAATGTATGGAAATTTTTGAAATGGATTACTCCAACAGTTCATTATTTTTCATATTTTACAGGATCATTCCAGCAAGTGGTTCTCTTGGGTGCCAAGTAATGAGTATCTTGATGGATTTGCCTATGTTATGGGACTGTGGAGGTTTCTCTTCCGGCTCGTGTATTACTTGCTGGCAGGTTAGTAGCAGACAGTGATTTATTCTTACCATCACTATTAATTTAATGGAAAACTTTTAAGTTATCACATACTTATTCTCCCCCAACTTCTTCCACTTGTCTCCTCATTCTCTCAGTTAATTTCAGTATCCTCCATAGTTGGCATGCAAGTTGTACATAAATACAAAGAGTGTGTAAGACAATGGAAATACACTGTCCAGTCACATTAATGTGAGCACCTGTCAAAAGCCTGAATAACCACCTTTTGCAGCATGGACTGCTGTGATACATGCAGGAAGAGAGTCAGTGAGGTTCTCGAAGGTACTAACAGGGATTTAGAGCCATGCCGACCCCAGTGCCGTTGCCTGCTGCACTGTGTATCTTGGTAGAGCACCCATGAACTGATTGAGATGGTCTCAAAGATTCTTGATTGGGTTTAAATCTGGGGACTTTTGGAATGCTCTTCGAACCATGCACCTACACTGCAATCTGTGAGACATGTTACAATGTCCTGCTGATATATGCTATCAGTCCTGAGGAAAGACAAACATATGTAGGGGGGATATGGTCTCAAAGGATAGATGCATACATGTGGCCATTTTGGCTTCCAGAATTATGAGATCACCCAGGGGACGGCGCAGAAACATTCCTAGACGGAAATGCTCCCTCCTCCAGTGTGGACCCTACCGACAATTGTTGTAGGGTATTGACATTATACACTGTACATGCCAGTGACCACCTGTCCCATGACGTGTAAACCATGATTCATCTGAAAAGGCCACCTGTCACCGTGCAGCAGATATCCAGTAGTGGTTTTAGTGTGCAAATTCCAGACTTTCCCACTGATGTACTGCAATAAGCATGGGTGCATGAACCAGACACCTGCTGCAGAGGCTCCTTATGCAGTTAAATTTGCTGAACGGCTGTTGAGGAGACAGTGTTGGTATACCCTTGGTTCATGTGAGTAGTCAGTTGCTTAACACTTACACATCTATTTGGCCACACACATCTCTGCAGCCTCATTCACCTCTGTCACCTATGCCTCTTAGTTTTTGGACGTCGCATAAATCTCTCTGTTTCCACATTATGTCAATGATTGCACTGTTTTCCATGTCCCCCGACACATTTTATGTACTCTCCACTGCTAGTGCTGCCATCTACCATCTGTGATTGGTTATTACATGTTGATGTCAAACTAAGGCAGTGATCACATTAATGTAACTGGACTGGGTATCATGCCACTGGAAAGTTTCTCATAGCTGGTACCATGTGTAGTGGTTCTCTTTAAGTGTCTTTCACTGCCACAGTAGTATTAGATATTTCACAATTTTTTTTTTTTTTGCAGTATACAGTATATCAACATTTTATGTGCAACGGATTACAAGCGGTTCATGCAATATGATAAAGCTAACCAGAGGTTGTCTTGCATGCCATTAGCTGAAAAATCAATTTCAGAACCTGAAACCTCATTCAATCTATGAAAACCTACACTTTGTTCTCATTCTTGTCTTTGAATGTCTGAAGAACTGTACATGTGAGATTTTGTGACACATGAAATGATGTTATTCATAAAATTATACGTCAATGGGCAGCATGTGAAAAATGTAGAATATGTAAATAAAAATAGTATTACATATCACACATAAAGTAATAATGTTTTTAATATTTTTCAAACTGTTGTGCATGATGTACTTCAAAAGTTTACCTATGGGGACAGTTGTAACGTTATGTGTATATAGCCCTTTTTTTCATGAAAGAGGAAGTATAAAAAAATACGTATATTTGTGCCGTTTCCCGCCACAGACTTGTGAACCTCCGTTTGTAGCTTTAAAATTTGAAACATATTAGGTGTGTTAGGAAACAGTACGTAGAGCAAATAAGAAGAGGAGACTGATAACCACTCTCCGGGTAACTGAGGGGGTAAGTAGGCACATAAACAAGACTGAAAATGTTGCTGAGTCTCCTATCCCTGTTGTCTTTTGAAGCCAATTAATGCAGAAAACAAACACACACACACAGAGATATATATATATATATATATATATATATATATATATATATATATATATATATATATATATATATATATATATATATATATATATAAAAACAAAGATGATGTGACTTACCAAATGAAAGTGCTGGCAGGTCGACAGACACACAAACAAACACAAACATACACACAAAATCCAAGCTTTCGCAACCAACGGTTGCCTCGTCAGGAAAGAGGGAAGGAGAAGGAAAGACAAAAGGATATGAGTTTTAAGGGAGAGGGTAAGGAGTCATTCCAATCCCGGGAGCGGAAAGACTTACCTTGGGGGAAAAAAGGACAGGTATACACTCGCACACACACACATATCCATCCACACATACACAGACACAAGCAGACATTTGTAAAGGCAAAGAGTTTGGGCAGAGATGTCAGTCGGGACGGAAGTACAGAGGCAAAGATGATGTTGAAAGACAGGTGAGGTATGAGCGGCGGCAGATTGAAATTAGAAATTAGCGGAGATTGAGGCCTGGCGGATAGCGAGAAGAGAGGATATGCTGAAGGGCAAGTTCCCATCTCCGGAGTTCTGACAGGTTGGTGTTAGTGGGAAGTATCCAGATAACCCGGACGGTGTAACACTGTGCCAAGATGTGCTGGCCGTGCACTAAGGCATGTTTAGCCACAGGGTGATCCTCATTACCAACAAACACTGTCTGCCTGTGTCCATTCATGCGAATGGACAGTTTGTTGCTGGTCATTCCCACATAGAATGCATCACAGTGTAGGCAGGTCAGTTGGTAGATCACGTGGGTGCTTTCACACGTGGCTCTGCCTTTGATTGTGTACACCTTCCGGGTTACAGGACTGGAGTAGGTGGTGGTGGGAGGGTGCATGGGACAGGTTTTACACCGGGGGCGGTTACAAGGGTAGGAGCCAGAGGGTAGGGAAGGTGGTTTGGGGATTTCATAGGGATGAACCAAGAGGTTACGAAGGTTAGGTGGACGGCGGAAAGACACTCTTGGTGGAGTGGGGAGGATTTCATGAAGTATGGATCTCATTTCAGGGCAGGATTTGAGGAAGTTGTATCCCTGCTGGAGAGCCACATTCAGAATCTGATCCAGTCCCGGAAAGTATCCTGTCACAAGTGGGGCACTTTTGTGGTTCTTCTGTGGGAGGTTCTGGGTTTGAGAGGATGAGGAAGTGGCTCTGGTTATTTGCTTCTGTACCAGGTCGGGAGGGTAGTTGCGGGATGCGAAAGCTGTTGTCAGGTTGTTGGTGTAATGCCTCAGGGATTCCGGACTGGAGCAGATTCGTTTGCCACGAAGGCCTAGGCTGTAGGGAAGGGACCGTTTGATGTGGAATGGGTGGCAGCTGTCGTAATGGAGGTACTGTTGCTTGTTGGTGGGTTTGATGTGGACGGACGTGTGAAGCTGCCCATTGGACAGGTGAAGGTCAACATCAAGGAAAGTGGCATGGGATTTGGAGTAGGACCAGGTGAATCTGAGGGAACCAAAGGAATTGAGGTTGGAGAGGAAATTCTGGAGTTCTTCTTCACTGTGAGTCCAGATCATGAAGATGTTTGTTGGTAATGAGGATCACCCTGTGGCTAAACATGCCTTGGTGCACGGCCAGCACATCTTGGCACAGTGTTACACCGTCCGGGTTATCTGGATACTTCCCACTAACACCAACCTGTCAGAACTCCGGAGATGGGAACTTGCCCTTCAGCATATCCTCTCTTCTCGCTATCCGCCAGGCCTCAATCTCCGCTAATTTCTAATTTCAATCTGCCACCGCTCATACCTCACCTGTCTTTCAACATCATCTTTGCCTCTGTACTTCCGTCCCGACTGACATCTCTGCCCAAACTCTTTTCTCAAACCCAGAACCTCCCACAGAAGAACCACAAAAGTGCCCCACTTGTGACAGGATACTTTCCGGGACTGGATCAGATTCTGAATGTGGCTCTCCAGCAGGGATACAACTTCCTCAAATCCTGCCCTGAAATGAGATCCATCCTTCATGAAATCCTCCCCACTCCACCAAGAGTGTCTTTCCGCCGTCCACCTAACCTTCGTAACCTCTTGGTTCATCCCTATGAAATCCCCAAACCACCTTCCCTACCCTCTGGCTCCTACCCTTGTAACCGCCCCCGGTGTAAAACCTGTCCCATGCACCCTCCCACCACCACCTACTCCAGTCCTGTAACCCGGAAGGTGTACACAATCAAAGGCAGAGCCACGTGTGAAAGCACCCACGTGATCTACCAACTGACCTGCCTACACTGTGATGCATTCTATGTGGGAATGACCAGCAACAAACTGTCCATTCGCATGAATGGACACAGGCAGACAGTGTTTGTTGGTAATGAGGATCACCCTGTGGCTAAACATGCCTTGGTGCACGGCCAGCACATCTTGGCACAGTGTTACACCGTCCGGGTTATCTGGATACTTCCCACTAACACCAACCTGTCAGAACTCCGGAGATGGGAACTTGCCCTTCAGCATATCCTCTCTTCTCGCTATCCGCCAGGCCTCAATCTCCGCTAATTTCTAATTTCAATCTGCCGCCGCTCATACCTCACCTGTCTTTCAACATCATCTTTGCCTCTGTACTTCCGTCCCGACTGACATCTCTGCCCAAACTCTTTGCCTTTACAAATGTCTGCTTGTGTCTGTGTATGTGTGGATGGATATGTGTGTGTGTGCGAGTGTATACCTGTCCTTTTTTCCCCCAAGGTAAGTCTTTCCGCTCCCGGGATTGGAATGACTCCTTACCCTCTCCCTTAAAACTCATATCCTTTTGTCTTTCCTTCTCCTTCCCTCTTTCCTGACGAGGCAACCGTTGGTTGCGAAAGCTTGGATTTTGTGTGTATGTTTGTGTTTGTTTGTGTGTCTGTCGACCTGCCAGCACTTTCATTTGGTAAGTCACATCATCTTTGTTTTTAAATATATTTTTCCTTCATGGAATGTTTCCTTCTATTATAACCGTATCATATATATATATATATATATATATATATATATATATATATATATATATATATATATATATATATATATATATATATATATATATATATACCAGAGGTTGTCTTGCATGCCATTAGCTGAAAAATCAATTTCAGAACCTGAAACCTCATTCAATCTATGAAAACCTACACTTTGTTCTCATTCTTGTCTTTGAATGTCTGAAGAACTGTACATGTGAGATTTTGTGACACATGAAATGATGTTATTCATAAAATTATACGTCAATGGGCAGCATGTGAAAAATGTAGAATATGTAAATAAAAATACACTGCCTACACTGTGATGCATTCTATGTGGGAATGACCAACAACAAACTGTCCATTCGCATGAATGGACACAGGCAGACAGTGTTTGTTGGTAACGAGGATCACCCTGTGGCTAAACATGTATAGTATGTAAAAATAGTATGTAAATATGTAAATAAAAATAGTATTACATATCACACATAAAGTAATAATGTTATTAATATTTTTCAAACTGTTGTTCATGATGTACTTCAAAAGTTTACCTATGGGTAAACCTATCCTCTGGCTCCTACCCTCGTAACCGCCCCCGGTGTAAAACCTGTCCCATGCACCCTCCCACCACCACCTACTCCAGTCCTGTAACCCGGAAGGTGTACACAATCAAAGGCAGAGCCACGTGTGAAAGCACCCACGTGATCTACCAACTGACCTGCCTACACTGTGATGCATTCTATGTGGGAATGACCAGCAACAAACTGTCCATTCGCATGAATGGACACAGGCAGACAGTGTTTGTTGGTAATGAGGATCACCCTGTGGCTAAACATGCCTTGGTGCACGACCAGCACATCTTGGCGCAGTGTTACACCGTCCGGGTTATCTGGATACTTCCTAATAACACCAACCTATCCGAACTCCGGAGATGGGAACTTGCTCTTCAATATATCCTCTCTTCCCGTTATCCACCAGGCCTCAATCTCCGCTAATTTCAAGTTGCCGCCACTCATACCTCACCTGTCATTCAACAACATCTTTGCCTCTGCACTTCTGCCTCGACTGACATCTCTGCCCAAACTCTTTGTCTTTAAATATGTCTGCTTGTGTCTTGTATGTATGGATGGATATGTGTGTGTGTGCGAGTGTATACCTGTCCTTTTTTCCCCCTAAGGTGAGTCTTTCCGCTCCCGGGATTGGAATGACTCCTTGCCCTCTCCCTTGAAGCCCATATCCTTTTGTCTTTCCTTCTCCTTCCCTCTTTCCTGACGGGGCGACCGTTGGTTGCGAGGGCTGGATTTTGTGTGTATGTTTGTGTTTGTTTGTGTGTCTGTCGACCTGCCAGCGCTTTTGTTTGGTGAGTCTCATCATCTTTCTTTTTGAATGTATTTTTCCCACGTGGAATGTTTCCCTCTATTATATATTTACTTTGCTCAGTATTTGTTACTTAGTCTTCATTTTTAAAATCAGAAAAAAATATTTTCTAAAAAATGTGTATGATAAACTTACATAATTTCTTCACTAAACAGAAATAAGTTCCAACATTTACTGTTAGTTAAGGGAATTTATGTATACTAGAACAAATTATGCTTACCAACAGTCATAGAAGTATCAGTCATAAAACTATCTTTGCACTTCTGGTAAATAAACAGTAGTGCCTACTACTGAAAAAGAATTAAATTTTGCATGCAATTGAGCTGACTTCATGTATCTTTTGAAGAAAAAATGAACTTCTTTGTATTAAAATATGGCTCAAGAATAATAGCAATTTTCTATGAAAGTTTTCATCAGTGATATGTGAATCTGACATTAAGATTAATTTACTATCATGACATCAAAATATATGACTGATGGTTAATGGACATACATATTACACAGTGCTGTTGGCAGGAATGGTAACTCCTGCTGATGGAGTAGTTGTTGCTGATTTAATGTACATTTGTGTACACTGGTTCACAGTTCTACCTTGCAAGTAAATTGAGATTTAGAATGAAATTTTCACTCTACAGTGGAGTGTGCACTGATATGAAATTTCCTGGCAGACTAAAACTGTGTGCTGGACCGAGTTCAAGTCTCGGTCCGGCACACAGTTTTAGTCTGCCAGGAAGTTTCAAATTGAGATGTGTTGCACACCCACACTCTCGCACAGTATGCAATGTTCACTCAATGGTCATATCAAGCTCATTGATAAACTGCAAACATTTTCATACACTAGCTGACGATTTTGGCAGTGTGGAGGGAATTCATGCACAAAAGACACTAGAGTGCTGTGCTCAGGAAAAAATGTGGTATCTGTACCAAGCAAGATGACATAGTTATAGAATGCACTGTGCTTGCTGTATGTAGGAATCCAGTTTCAAAATTTACACTACTCACATATTTTGGTTTATCGTTTCCTCAGATCATGTTAGTTCTGATTGCTTTATCAATTATTTTAAAGTTATGCAAGTACACTACAGTACTAGCAACAAAACATGAAAATAGCCAAAGTGGATGATTATTCTTGTACTCTTTTGTATTATAGGCTTTTTTTCATAATGTGCTGACCATACACAAAGTTCAGACAACATTTAGTATGGATGATGACTTAAATTCTGAAAAACAGAATGAAAAAATAGTATGAGGCGTATTAAATTTTTAGTATCTGCATAGAAAATATAATTACAACTCTCTTATTTGTAATTTCACATTCTCTTTGATTACCTCTATTTGCTAACAGGAACTCTTGCTGCTGAAAACATTTTACAGGCGATGCAAAAGTTACTGCTGCTTGGGGAGCAGATGTTAATACTAAACTTAAAAAGCTACCAGTCATTATACTTTCACATGGGCTTGGAGCATCACGTTTTCTCTATTCCTGTGTGTGCAATGAACTAGCTTCTCATGGGTACCTGGTTGCTGTCATTGAACACAGGTTAGTGAAACTAATCTTTTGCCAATACATCATTTATCATAAAATAAAAGTTAATTGGTTTTCTAAAGGCATTTTATTGTATAGGATGTAATGAAAATCATGAGAAATTTCCAATTATACATTTTTCACAAGTAGATGTTGCATCAGCATTGATTCAGAAGTGTGCAGTTTATTTATTTATTTGGTTCATGTGCTCTAATTTTACACAGTGTGCTACAGACATCAAACAAAATGATGTCAGTATTCACACAGGATATGTTATACAATACATTGCAACAGTTTTATATAACATTTGTTTCACTCAGTAGTTCTTGTGTTCCATTTCATCATACCCAGTACATTTATTGATCTGGGCATTCTTTATTAGAATGTAAACAGTGACTCAGTAGATAAGATTTCATACCCTTATAAAATTATATTTTGTCTTCAATAGGCTTTATACTTGTGAGGAGCTTGTTGAAGAGGTGAAGGTCCATGTGGAAAGCTTCCTTTTGACGAAATTGTGTATTAGCATGTAACACATGAAGGTCCGAATTTTTTGTAGTGTAAAGTTGGCGAATTTTGCTGTTTTCCTTTAGTCTACATTCACTTGGCACTAGGTGCTTTTTTAAAAGAATTTTACAGTCTTCAGCATAAGCATGCAAGGTAGTGCTATAATCTCCAGCTTTCTGAAAATGAGTTTGCAAGACTCTCACATTTTTCATTAACACTATGAGGTCCAGAAATTCTGGGTCCAAAAAACTAGGTATTTATATCATTATTTAAAATGTTATTGGCTCACCTCCATTTGAGATACCTTTTTAAAAAAAAACTGAGCATCAAGATTTGTTTTTAATCTTCATTTGAGTTTTGTAACAGATTATAAATTTTATTATTATAATGACTGAAAAAATCGTTACCCTTAAAAAAGGGGGGTAAGATGAGTTCTTGTACAATTTCACAGGTAATTGGCTTTCATATGGAAAATCCTGAAACATCCTGGTGTTCATAGAAGTATGTTACAATCAGGGCAATATCAGCTTTCTTTCTTTCAGCTTGCTTTGCCAACAGATTGCTTCATCTTGCCCAAACAAATCTTGCAAACTCATGTTGGATGCTGTTTCATCTCAGTTAGTATGTATGTGCCCCAATTATACTGTCATCATTGGAAGAAACTACTCATCCAACAAGTAGTTGTAATAATTAGTTTTGTAGGTGGTGGCAGTGGCAAGACTAGCTGTGAAACAATACCAAGTGCTTTCTCAGAAAACTCTTTAGAACAGGTAGTTTGGAAGCCCACCTGTGATGGAAATATATTAGATCCGACTGCAACAAATATACCTGACCTTTTTGAGGACGTTCACATTGAACTGATATCAGAGACCATGAGGCAATTAAAACAAGTAGAAAGACATACACTGCACTGTAAAGTAGATATATAGGCATTATGCTAATAACTCAAAGAAGCGGTTCTTTGAGAACCTTTAACTGTAGTCACAAGCACATAGAGGAACTATGAGTCAGATTTTAAAAAAAATAGACAGGCAAGCATTGGATACATCACTGATGTTAATATGTCTTGCAGTCATCTTTGCAGTCATGTGAGTATTAAAATAGTGCAGTGCTCCCTTATTTTCCTCTGTAAAGAAACATTTGAAAACAGAGTTCAGCATTTTTACTTTGGCTTTGCTACCCTTAATTTCAGTTCCTTTGCCATCCATCAGTGGCTGAAATTGTTTGAAACAAAGCCCAGGGTCAACAGTAATCCCAATCAGATTCTATACACATTTGTGACTGAGTTATTCCTGTGTTAATAATAATAAACCATAGAACCCATGAGTAAAACACCATGATCAGTATTGTAAGAAGGCATGGGTCACACTTTTTTGTATGAAGTGTGGCAGAAGTGATCCACAAAACTATCATACAATATCTTTGATATCCATCTGATGTAGAATCTTACAACAAACTCTTAGCTCAGACATAAAGGAATCATGAATGGGATAACCTCTTTCTTTCTAAGCAGCATGAAATCTAAAAACATCAGCTATGCAAAACCAAACTTGTACTTCTCTACATGACACCCTGAAAGTCACGGATCAAGGTAGTCATGTGGATGCAGTATTTCTTGGCTTCTGAAAATCATTTAAATCAGTATCATCCCAACATTTATTAATGTAAGTAAAATCATATGGAGTATTTCAAACATAGGATCTGTTGGAGGATTTCTTGGTAGAGAGACACAGCATATTATCTTGGATGGAGGGCCATTAATAGAAGTAGAAAATACTTCTGGTGTGTCCCAGGGAAGTGGGGAGTTGGGACCTTACCACTCAAGTTCTGCGTTAATGATCTTGTAGACAATATTTTGCTAATGATGCAGTTATCAATAACAAATAAAAGCTGCACAAATATCTGGTCAGGTCTCGACAAGATTTCAAAGTGGTGTAGAGGTTGGCAGCTTGTTTTAAATTTTCACAAGTATAAAATTATGCACTTTAAAAAAAAAAGAAATATCCTATGACTACAATATCAATATTCACACTGGAATCAGTCAACTAGTGCAAATGCACTGGTGTAACAATTGTAGAGATATGAAATGGAATGACCACATAGGCTGAATTGTAGGTAAAACAATGGAAATGCAGCCAGTCTATAAAGAGAACTGCTAATAAAATCTGTGTGACCCTCCTAGGATATTGCTCAAGTGTATGGTGTAATGGTCGCCTGGTTGTAGATATTGCTAATTGCTATAATCGCACTATTTCACTCCCATTTACGGAGCTTGTTAGCACTTGATGTTAGGTTGGCGCCATTAAAATGCATTGTAGTAATCACTGCTGCTTGCTGGATTGCTGCTGTCTCGATGTTGATGCTGGCTCTAAATCTGGTTGTCTAGGGTTAAAAACATGAGGTCCCGTGTTTTTTATATGCTTTTGATAATAAAGAACGAGTGAAACCAACAAATATGTAAACTTCAAATATTTATTACTCTGGTGGCCATCTTAATTCCACTGTCCACCAAAGACCATGACACAACACAAAGTAATACTTCTGTTACATGTTCTTTGCATTGTTTATCCACCTCAAACAATAACCCACAAACACACTTTAGCAAAGTGACATTCCGACTGCCTCCCGACCGTTCTTGCTGCTTGTATTTATAACATTGTCAAAGAACTACTAAAAAGAGATATAGTTTACAAGTCACATGTACATCTGTTATCATAATTTGTGCAGAAAAGTTATTAATTTGCATCGAGTGACATAATTTAACATGTTATTAAAATGACAGACAGATTTGTTGACTTGACAGAATAGTTATTTGTTACAAAAAGGCCGTTTTTTAGAAGTTTGTCAATTGACTTCTCTAATTTGCATAAATAAGTAAATAACATGAATTATTAAGAATTACATTGGTTTTCGTCTAAAATAGGATTGCTTACGTGAATACTGAGTGAAAACGCTCCTAGTGAACAAATAGGTTTCACTGGGTGATTTTTATTTAAGGAGATCCAAAACACCTAAGTTGTCCACTATTTTTCGTACTTCATATTAATTATTTAAGATGAACTTAGTGTTTTTTTACATGATGACATTTGCTGTATCAGTGATCAAGTGATATAAACTTTTGTGTGGGTCAGTTATTCAGTATAATTTAATGGGTTGACTGTTTATACCGACATGTTATGCAATCATTGTTAACATACACAATAACTTTTCTATAATCATAAATACTCGTTAAACTGGTTGAATTTGGAGGGTATCGCATACTTCGGTACAGTAAAGCCTTTAATATGTTCCGTTACAATGGGATCCATACCAAATAGGACTTACTAGGGACATCGAACATACACAAAGTATGGCAGCACAAATAGTTGCAGGTTTCCCTGAGCCATTGGAGCATCATGGAGATGTTATAAAACCAGAACTGGCAGATGCTTGAAGATAAATGTAAACTACCTTGACAAACCCTACTTATAAAGTTTGAAGAAGCGGTATTAAATGAGGAATCATGATCTACAAAACTATGCCCTACATATTGTTCCCATAAGGACCACAAAGACGAGATTCGAATAGTTACTGCTTGCACATAGGTATTTTAGCAGTTATTCTTTCTGCATTCCATACACAAATGGAACAGGAAAAAATCCTAATACATGATATAATGGGAAGTGCCATGCACTGTGCATTTCTCTGTGGTTTGCAAAGAATGTACACAGATTTAGATTAGTGCAAGGTTTCTTGGTGGTGACTAATTTTTTGTGTGGTTGTCCTTGTACAAGGTGTTTCTGATTATGCTCCACTGAACAATTTAAGGTAGGTAACCTGCAGTCAGAGAAGCCAACCTAAGGAGATTGGAAGTAAACTTGTCTACTGCTTTGTCTGGCATTACTGTTTACCAGCATATTTACAACTAACATGTGTACAAGTTTACATGCACGGTGCTGGTTATTTACAAGTACATTGTTTATTTCCTGCAAAGGAACAAGGAGGATGAGCCTTATTACTAGGAAGTCATGATGCAGTTTTTGTTTACTTTACTTGTCCATAAGGTGGCTGTGTTGTATTGTATTTACATTGTCCCATGATGGAAGTTGCTACGAACCAATGACAAAGCCATTCATTACTCAGTGCTATTCAGGGACATACAGTACAATACAACAAAGCAGAAGTGGTACAGTTTTGCAGAACTCACTGGCATGCACCTTGTGTATGGAGAAGTATGTTGCAAGGCTCTCACTACTGAAAGGCTGCACAGGGAACAATTTCTTAACAGGCATCATCCATCATGACGAGTGTTTATTTCACTTGATTGACAAATGCAGGAGACTGGTTCATTGGAAATAAGAAACAAGGGATCTGGCAACATGAGGCTCACTCGCACACATGATTTTGAAGAGGAGGTGCTGGAACGTGTAGCAGTGGACCCCACTACAAGTACTCCTTGTATTGCTCGTGAAATGGGCTCTGCACACACTAGCATGTGGTGCATATTTCATGAGTAACAATTACACTCGTATCACCCACAATGAGTCCATGCAGTGCTTGTGATTCACTTTGCACCAAGGGTCAGATTGTGTCAATGGTAGCTCCAACAATCAAATGATCGACCAGATTTTCTCCAGATCGTGCTGTTTATTGATGAGGCCTCATTTGATCATGATGGTGTTATGAACAGGAGGGATAGTCATGTATGGGATGAGGAAAACCCTCATGCTGTAGTAGAGTCACAGTATGTTTTTTTGTGAAGTATTTGGGCCGGCAGTGTAGGCAACAGTCTCATTGGACCATATCTTCTACCTGGTCGTCTTAATGACAACCTGAACTTGAGGTTCATGCAAAGAGTTCTGCCTGAGTTGTCGGAGAATGTACCTTGGCTGTTCACGAAAGGAAGTGGATACATAACGGTGCACCACCTCTCTTCAATGTGGATGTCCGCAATCGTCTCAGTGCTGTATTTATTGGTCACTGGATTGGAAGGAGAGGTCCTATTCCATGGCCTGCGAGATTATCTGACCTGAATCCCCTTGATTATTTCCTTGGGGATATCTAAAGTCACTTGTGTATGAGATTCTAGTGGATATGCAGATGGAATTAGTTGCCAGAATTGTAGCTGCTTGTGACATGATTCGAAACACACCAGAATCTTGTTCGTCAATGTCATGCTTACATTGAGGTTGATGGCCATCAGTTGCAGCACGTTTTGTAAGGTACAGCACAAATGGTACATCATTGTGTCAGTGATTGTATGTGTAGTTAACTGTAACTAATGGAAATAAAAATGTACATAGTAATGTAGTTTTATTCCTATTATATCCTTAATTTGGCTTCTCTGATCCCAGGTTCCCTACCTCACATTTTCGAGTGGAGCATCCTCTATGCCCTGTTAAATTTTTGCACATTCTTACGGAAACATTATGTATGTACAGGGTGTAAATGATAACTGTTTACAGCATACTCCAGTGGTTTAGAATTAAGTCAAGAGGAGCAATTTGATATAGGACACTTGTGGCCTGTCAAGTCAGAAAACTTTAACAGATTGACCTGCAAAACCATTTAATCTACAGCACATGTGCATTGCATCAGATTTTCAATAGAATATTCTAATTTTGTACCTGGATACATTTTCATTACAGGCCACAGTGTTTGAGTTATTGAAGAGGAAGGTGCAAAAGTGATGTTCAAACACATCCCCACCAATACATTCACCAGCTAATGGCCAGAATACAAAAATTTGTGATTACATGAATCATTTGCCTTATTCAGCCTATTTGGTCTTCACTGACTCAGCTGTTACACCACTGTCTTAGATGGCTGTTTTATTAACAGTATTAATTTAAAATTTCTCATGAGGGTAATGAAAGAAAAAAGATTTTTGTAAATATTGTGTAAAATTTAATTATATTTCCAATTTGGTCATAAACTGAACCCTGACAAGCACAATAGTTTCATAGTAATGAGGACAGACAAATAAAATGATTTCATTGTTAATTTTATGCAGTTAATATTCACAAAACTGTGATGTAACATTTACACAAATGACACATTTATAATTTGTAAGTGGCATGAATAACATATGAAAAACCCTGACTGGTGTGGGTTGAGCGTGGAGATGGGGGTGCATTGGAAGGTCACTTTTGCATGTTTTTTTTTTTAATAACTTGAGAAACACAGCCTCTAATGAAAACATGCCCCAGCAAAAAATGTAGACTACATTAAATTTCCTACAAAAAGATCCTACTCATTCTTTCTCTAGGACTAGTTGTTTTTTCAAACACAGTGAGAGAATATGGAAAATCTTATGTGAAATCTAGTTGCTGCATAACATATGGTTTTTGTAGGCCAATTTTAATTAGTTTCCTGACTTGATAGATGACAAGAGTTCTTTATCAAATTGTTTGTCTCAAATTCTTGTAAAGCTCACACCAAATATTTTAAAAAAGATGCTGTGACTTACCAAATGGGAAAGTGCTGGTAGATAGACACAATAAAAAACACACACACAAATATCAAGCTTTCACAACCCACGGTTGCCTCATCAGAAAAGAGGGAAGGAGAGGGAAAGACGAAAAAAGTGGGTTTTAAGGGAGAGGGTAATGAGTCATTCCAATCCCGGGAGTGGAAAGACTTACCTTAGAGGGAAAAAGGGACAGGTATACACTCGCACGCACACACATATCCATCCGCACATATACAGACACAAGCAGACATATGTAAAGGCAAAGAATTTGGGCAGAGATGTCAGTCGAGGCGGAAGTACAGAGGCAAAGATGTTATTGAGTGACAAGTGATGTACGAGGGGCAGCAACTTGAAATTAACAGAGGTTGAGGCCAGGTGGGTAACGGGAAGAGAGGATATATTGAAGGGCAAGTTCCCATCTCCGGAGTTCTGATAGGTTGGTGTCAGTGGGAAGTATCCAGATAACCCGGACGGTGTAACACTGTGCCAAGATGTGCTGGCCGTGCACCAAGGCATGTTTAGCCACAGGATGATCCTCATTACCAACAAACACTGTC
The DNA here is from genome assembly GCF_023864275.1 of Schistocerca cancellata. Taxonomy (NCBI): domain Eukaryota; kingdom Metazoa; phylum Arthropoda; class Insecta; order Orthoptera; family Acrididae; genus Schistocerca; species Schistocerca cancellata. The sequence continues at coordinate 141,117,426 of NC_064627.1, read as the reverse complement.
TGCTTGTGTCTGTTTATGCAAATGGACAGTTTGTTGCTGGTCATTCCCACATAGAAGGCTTCACATTGTAGGCATGTCAGTTGGTAAATCACGTGGGTGCTTTCACACGTGGCTCTGCCTTTGATCGTGTACACCTTCCAGGTTACAGGACTGGAGTAGGTGGTGGTGGGAAGGTGCATGGGACAGGTTTTACACCAGGGACGGTTACAAGGGTAGGAGCCAGACGGTAGGGAAGGTATCCGTATGAAATCTCCAAACCACCTTCCCTACCCTCTGGCTGCTACCATTGTAACTGCCCCTGGTGTAAAACCTGTCCCATGCACCCTCTCACCACCACCTACTCCAGTCCTGTAACCTGGAAGGTGTACACGATCAAAGGCAGAGCCACGTGTGAAAGCACCCACATGATTTAGCAACTGACCTGCCTACACTGTGAAGCTTTCTATGTGGGAATGACCAGCAACAAACTGTTCATTCACATGAACGGACACAGGCAGACAGTGTTTGTTGGTAATGAGGATCACCCCGTGGCTAAACATGCCTTGGTGCACGGCCAGCACATCTTGGCACAGTGTTACACCGTCCGGGTTATCTGGATACCTCCCACTGACACCACCCTATCAGAACTCTGGATATATCCTCTCTTTCCGTTACCCACCTGGCCTCAATCTCCGCTAATTTCAAGTTGCCGCCCCTCGTAAATCACTTGTCACTCAACAACATCTTTGCTTCTGTACTTGCGCCTTGACTGACATCTCTGCCCAAACCCTTTGCCTTCACATACGTCTGCTTGTGTCTGTATATGTGCGGATGGATATGTGTGTGTGTGTTCGGGCGAGTGTATACCTGTCCCTTTTTCCCCCTAAGGTAAGTCTTTTCACTCCCGGGATTGGAATGACTCCTTACCCTCTCCCTTAAAACCCACATCCTTTTGTCATTCCCTCTCCTTCCCTCTTTCCTGATGAAGCAACCATGGGTTGCAAAAGCTTGATATTTGTGTTTGTGTTTGTGTGTTTTTTTATTGTGTCTGTCTACCAGTGCTTTCCCATTTGGTAAGTCACAGCATCTTTTTTAATATATTTTTCCCATGTGGAATGTTTCTTTCTATTTTATTCACACCAAATATTGATAGACCAAGGTCATTGTTTACCTTATTCCATCATATAGCATCAATTTTCAGCTGACTAATAGCACATGTTGTAAAAACGGATTCACCTATGGGTTGTAAACAATGCTTCATCCACAAACAAAATCTTACATAGAAAAGCTGATTCATTTTGCAGTTTTTGTAGGCATTAGTTGGGCAGCTGTAACTGATTTTGGAAGTCATTTCCATTAATATGTTGAGGGAGCAAAATTTGGAAAAGATGAAATGCTTTTGACTGTAATATTTGCAGAACACTCCTCTGGCTGATTCCATTCAGATATTCAAGCTGCCTTGTAGCAACATGTGGATCGTTTATTACTGCTATTAAAATGTTAGTGACATTTCTGCCGTCAGTTGCTGTTGTTATTTGTTGGGTTTTAATAATATTTTCAAAGACAGATTGTAAGGGCTTGGCACAATCAGGATACATTTCAGCATACAACTGCAATGCTGCTCTAACAGTTAGACAGCAATCACCATAAACAAAAACCACATCAAATTTTTTGTTTGTCATACACATTGTGAGAGACTTCATAGCTTCAGTAACAAGTTGTTTGGTCACTACAACATTGGGGCACAGACGTATGGGCTACAAGTATGCAGATAAACACACAGAGTGTGCTTGAGTCATGTGTTTGATCAGTTCATAAGTTTGCATGGTGGAGACACCTAATATACATACATATTTTTAGTTTTTGTTATTGTATGTGACGTACTAATGCTTTAGAGGTCCACACATAAAGTATTTCTCAATATATGATCAAGCTAAACTCATGCCAACCTGTTTTATATAAACTGAACCATTCTTCCCTCTCATTTTCTGCCTACACTTACCACTTCTTTTCAGCCTCATCATATACATCTTTGGTGACTGTTCTTCCTATCTTTGGGCACCAATCAGGCATAATTTCCTAACTCTTTATTTCCTTCTTTGTATAATGCTTCATGCTGAAGGCTTTCCATTTTATGATATTCATTTTTTTCTTTTTGTTGTGGCACTCACCATGTCTCATTGTTCCTGTGTTTTGCTTCACAATATCAGAAGTAAAGGAACTGCAGCTTTTGTTAGAGGGGCTTACCTTCAATTAACAACAATTTCTATGTTTTTATTTATATCTTGCAGTCAGTGCCATGAAATAATTTAGTCCCTTATATACATTACTCAAATGTAAATGATATAATCTGCAGTTCTGAAATATTAATGTTTCTTGTTCTGATGAGCATCAGCTTCAACTTCAGATAACAATCTGGAACATGTATATGCAAAATTGAGCGTGCTGTATTTATATGATGGCAACTTGTAAGTCAGTGAGACAAAAACAAAGGAAGTGGTGTAACAAGACAAATGATATAGATGATATATATTATTTTGAAAAAATCATGTTTGTATTAGTTGGAGAATACTCCAAACTCTTTCTGCGTAATGTGTCTATAACTTGAAATTTTTGTGTACAATGTGGCTGCATTAAATTGTTCTGTCTTATTACTTCGGCATGTCTTTCAGAGAAAATTCAGCAGGTGCTACTTGGTATTATGAATCACAGAAGGATAGAGATGAGGACAAACGTACCTGGATAAAATTCAAACATATTCCACTAGGAAAGGACCATTATGCAGAACGCAATAAACAGGTTTTACATTACATTATTATTTATATTGATTTATCTATTATTATATTATTGTTTATATTATATTATTAATTATATGCAACCATATTATTGTAACCCTCATTTGAAGGCCAACAACATTTGTTGAACACAAATAAACTTTCTGTAACAACAGATAAATATTGTTTGTTAGTCCAGAAAATCAAATAATAATAGTCCTTGACAGAAATAAAATAAGCAATAGTTTCTGATTGAAATTAAAATGTAATAGTTCTGGGCTGCATTTGATCTAAGTCCAACTTCACCATGCATGTTCACTGAAATTAGAATATAATATGTCTAAATCAGACCAGGTAAACTGCAATGGTGATCAAAGTTCAGTTGTAAATGCAAAGTTGAATAACAGAAACCAACAGTAAGTTCACCACTGGGCAACCTAATATTTGTCCACTACAGATGTTCATAGAACTGACCTGGGATATCATCGGCTTCCCCGCCACACATGTTGTTGCTGGACATGGACATTGTTACATATGTTGATATATCCCTACCTTCCATTTGCACACATAGTGAGATACAAAACAAGTGAAATTTTACAAGTCTATACTTCTCAGTAAAAATTGCTTAAATCATCAGATGCATTTTTTTGTGTGTAAGACACTGAGCTAATTACTTCTGCAGTAAAAGGCAGACAGTGTGGAATGTGTTCTTGGAAATTTGATGAACATCAGATGCTTGGAGTATTGTTGGTGCGGTAATGAAAACATGAAACTGGTCAGATTTGTTTTCTTTGTAAATCTGTTACTCATGCTACTACTGCTACTACTACTACTACTACTACTATTACCACCAACACCACCACCACCACCACCACCACCACCACCAATAATAATAATAACAATAATGATAATAATAATGTCTTATATTATTTGGAATCAGTTACCAGTTACAACAGCAGCATGGTCAACAAGAATCATCACTCCACATGGAAAATAGGTTCATTGAGCACACACAGAGCTGAACAGCCTGATTCACCAGTGTGTGCACGTGACTACATGTTCAAGCAGATTACAATATTCCATAGATAAGAAGACCCTAAACCATTTAGAAGTAGTGAATGTTGAATGATAAGTAATTGCAGGAGGCAGGAACTGAACCAGTGATCCAGACATCACCAGTTAGTGATTATAACTACTACACGAATGTGGATGATATACTGCAGAGGCTATTGCTTCCCTCCTTGTAAAACATTGACCTCCTGATTCAGAATGGAGCATAGCTTCCTGGATACAAATTTAGTCAGTGGGTCTTTGAATGGTGGCACTAGCATTTTCATGCATGCTGCTCATATGCTCATATTGTCACTGTGATGTTCAAATGGAATTACTTCAGTTGAGATACGGCAATTGCTGGGCAAGTTTACATTTCCTTGTACAGCTCTCAACTACAAGCCAGGTAAAAAAGCATGAAACCTGCCACCATCTTATTAAAACATTTTGTGATGCCATTCATCTGCAGATGGCAGGCATTTACTTCTGACACCAGTCTTGGCTGAGACACTTTTCCATGATCAGAGAGGTGCTCCATGTTTCAAAATTATATCTTCTATAAGGAACCTCGCAATTTCTGGAGCTTCAGCAATCTGTCTTACCATGGTGACACCTGTAATTGGTGAGATAGTCCAGAATGAGATTTTCACTCTGTAGCAGAGTGTGCGCTGATATGAAACTTCCTGGCAGATTAAAACTGTGTGCCGGACCGAGACTCGAACTCGGGACATTTGCCTTTCGCAGGCAAGTGCTCTACCAACTGAGCTATCCAAGCACGACTCACGCCCCATCCTGACAGCTTTACTTCCGCCAGTACCTCGCCTCCTACCTTCCTAACTTTACAGAAGCTCTCCTGTAAACCATGCAGGACTAGCATTCCTGAAAGAAAGGATATTGCGGAGACTTGGCTTAGCCACAGCCTAGGAAATGTTTCCAGAATGAGATTTTCACTCTGCAGCGGAGTGTGTGCTGATATGAAACTTCCTGGCAGATTAAAACTGTGTGCCGGACTGAGACTTGAACTCAGGACCTTTGCCTTTCGCGGGCAAGTGCTCTACCAACTGAGCTACCCAAGCACGACTCACGCCCCATCCTCACAGCTTTACTTCCACCAGTACCTCGTCTCCTACCTTCCTAACTTTACAGAAGCTCTCCTGCGAACCATGCAGGACAAGCACTCCTGAAAGAAAGAATATTGTGGAGAGCTTCTGTAAAGTTAGGAAGGTAGGAGACAATGTACTGATGGAAGTAAAGCTGTGAGGACAGGGTGTGAGTCGTGCTTGGGTAGCTCAGTTGGTAGAGCACTTGCCCACGAAAGGCAAAGGTCCCGAGTTCGAGTCTTGGTCCGGCACACAGTTTTAATCTGCCAGGACGTTTTTTTTTGATGAGATAGTCATTCCACACTGTTCTCATTCACTGAACCTTACCACGAGAACAATTCCAGTCTATTGAAACAGGAGCACCTGTTGAAGTAAATGGTACCAAATGCCCTCAAGATACTTGTGACATGTGCTATTTATGTTGGCATTTCCTACAATTGCTTACATGATGTCTGACATATGAGTAAAGACCTAGCTGCTGATACCTGATTCTTTTCTGTCAAGAGTCTTCGCAAATCCTAGATGACTTGATGTCAAAGCATTGTGAAAACACTTCATTATAGCTGGCCGTAAATAACAGGGTTGACTAACAACCATTTATGCACCATTGAGTCATAATTCCTTTTATACAATATTCCATCCACCATTCAGAAATTTCCTTAGACAGGATCTTCCTTCTGTAATGCATCTGTGGTCCTCAATACTACTCCTTTGTTCAGCTGCTATTTTTCATTAGTGCAGTGGTGACTGAGGCACCACCAGCATTGTACTGTCCCTCCAGTGGATTATGCAAAATCCATTTGGCATCCATGTGTTTGTATCAATGCTTGTATACTACTGTGATGTCATATTAGTGAAGCTTCAGTGCCCATATTTTCAATTGTTCTGATGATTTCTTTGAGACTTGTTTGCCACCAAAAAAGAATAGTGGTCAGTCACAATAGTGAATGGTCTGTCATATATAGCTTACTGATTGCCCAACCAACTGCAATACTACCTTTTTCAGTGTGAGAAGAAGTTTTCTTAGACCGAGACATAACCAAACACTCTTCCATCATCCTTCTGGATGTGCAATAGAACTGCGCCAATATAATTATTTGCTTCAGTGTGTAGTTCTGTCTTGGCATTTTTTCTCTCCTTAAGAACACAGAAAGACATTTCAGGCTCCAAGAAAATTTCAGTATCTGGATGAGCAGTTGAACTTCAGTATGGAGACAAGAAATGACTGCAATGCCTTGAAGAGTGACTTAAGCTAGGGTTTGGCAATGGGCTTCATCCTATAGGTCAGAAATAGGCATCTGCAGTTACATGGTGTGCAAAGAATTGAAGACATATGCAGAAAACACAGGCTAACCCTTAAATGTAAAATGTTAGAGATAAGTGTTGCCACTTGCTGCTGGGTACTGGAACTATCAAAATTGACATTGGTCTCACCCTTCAATATCACGTCAGGATATTTAGGGGTGAAAACAATGTCAATTTTGGTAGTTCCCATACCCAGCAGCAGATGGCAACACTTACCTCTAAGTTTTTATGTTTGAGGGTTAGCCTGTTTTTCTGCTCATGCCTTCGATTGCCTTGTCAGACATTTTTTAGCATAATAGCCATCAAACACTCATCATTTTTCTCAGGGCATCCATGATGTAAAAATACTAGTGTATTGCCCTCCACTCTCAAAATGTCCATTTTACTGCAAGGGAATAGAATTTGCAAGTGTGATACTTATTTCTGTCATCAAGAATCTTCAATTTTGTGAGATAATTGTGTCTTAAGTCCGAATTGTGTCTTAAGTCTGAGATTTCTAACTCTGTTCCATAATGTTGGTCTGTCTTGTTGAAATTAATGCCAATGACTGACAAAGCTCTTCTTTAATTAGTGGTTTTAGCTTTTCCTAGCTGGTATTCATATTCACAGCTTTTCCTTCTAACCATCTTGGTTTGGCATTAACAGGCATTATATACCTTTTTATCACTTTCCTTACTATTTACCAAATTAGTGATATGAGTTTCTGAAGATCTTCCATGACTGCCCTCAATATTACATTTTTAATCTTTCAGCGTATTATTTAGTGGTGCATGCCTCAATGTGCTAGCACTACTTTATGATGTCCTATGTTATGGCACCCTTCAATAGTAGTGAAACTTTGTCAGCTTTTGTCATATTTGGGCTCACTGTTTGAGACACAGCACCAAAACTCTTTTACATAACGGTCATGCATTAGACTCTGTTCTTCAGTTGTTCTCCAGTTGTGAGGACTTGTTGCTGGTTGCCTCAAATGTGTTCTTAATTTCCACATGAAATTTGTCCACAATTTAGCTTTTGCTCATTGTTCTTAAATCACTGCTTGGCTGTAAAGTGTAAGTAATAGTAAATGGTACAAGACAGATTGTGTCATCCCACTGTTGTATTTAATGACAAAGTCAAATCCCTTCAGCCATTTTGTTGAATCCTGGCCAGCATGTCCTAGAAACACTGCTGGATGACTGATGGGCATCTGTGTTACTGATGCTTCTGTATCCACTGGTACCTTCAAATGTATTTACTATTTATACTCACATTCCTGCTCAAAAATCAACAGCTTTTCCACAAACTTATGTACTCAAGACAGTGGAAATGTTGGTGTCTGAGGTACCCAGAGTCTCCACCAAACTACCATGTAAAATCCTAAATCTTTACCAGTTATGAGAGCAACGCTGTCAAATGAACTAACATTACACACTGAAAGTATTTTATGGAGTACATATGGAAGTCCATACAGAGCTGAATTGTCTGCCTTAGCAGAAAGTGCTCCAACTTATTTATACATACAGGGTGTCCATAATTAAAGTTCCAGTTTCAAAATGCTGTAGAAAGAGAAACACCTTGGAGAATGATGTCAAATTTGAACAGCATATTATTGACACAGGGAGAAATGTCTTGGGACAAACAAACAAACAAAAAATACAGAAATTATGTCAGTAGATGCCTCTGCAGACATCTTAACATTAATGGGGTTGGCTACAAATGACAGATGGATTGCAATACAATGGCTATGGTTTGAGTTGCACATTACATCATCCATACTGCACAAGCTTGGCAGTCAACACTTGTGTCAGTGGTGGTGCACAGCAAGGCTGTACTGCATTGTATGGTAAAAATCAGTTTTTAGTTGTTCTGAGGCCAAAAACCACATAAAAAGCAAAATGACATTGGTTTTTAATTGTCATGAGACCAAAAACTGCATAAAAATCAAAATGATATTGGTTCCTAATTGTTATGAGACTGGCTCAAGACATGCTCAATATTCTAGCCAGCATTTTCTGTCACAAGTTGAAATCCACAAAGGGCATGTTCCCCAACAGATCAGAGTGTCTCAGGGGTCATATTCAGAATGTATTGATCAATGTGAGCCTTCAGTTTAGCTGTGTTCATAACTGGAGCACTGAACACAACCTCTTTCTGATAACCGCACAGCCAAAAGTAACACAGATTAAGATCACATGATCTGGATGGCTAGGCTGTAGAAAATGATGGATTATAATTGTAGCATTTGTGAAATACCTCTGCAGCATTCACTTCACTGGCTGTACAAAATGTGGAAGAGCACCATCTTACAAAAAAATGGCCCCACCCACTCATCCACACTGTTGATAGGTTGGAATGACATTGGTGTGCAAAAGACTAATAATGTTCACCAGTGATGGTATAGGTAACAGGACTTGAAGGACTCATATTCTCAAAGAATATGGCCCTGAGGCAACCAACGTCATCAACTGGCACCGCACAGTCACCTTTGCAGAACAAAATGCTACCAGCCGATGTGCATGCAGATTTTCTATTGCCCAAATCTTGCAATTCTGCATATTGACATGTCCTTGTAGATGGAAAAGGGCTTCATCTGTCCACAGAATGTTCAATGGCCATTCATTATCCACTTTCATGTGAACAAGAAATTCCAGGTCAAACATTTTTCTTGCAGGCAGGTCAGCAGGAAGCAACACCTGAACATGGGTGATTTTGTATGGATAGCAGTACAGGATGTTTCATAGGATTTTATGCACCATGCTCACTGGCATGTCTAACATTTGGGCAATTGCCCTTGCACTGTGTGTTTGCACACCACAGCTCAACCCCTCCTGCAATGTTGTGGCCACATCTTTGATAGACATTGTATTAACTGCTTTCACCACTCTACCACACTGCACTTCAAAGGAACCTGTTCTTTTGAATTTTATAGTAATTTACTCCAGACCCTTATCATAAATTGGAAAATGCCTTTTTTTATACCCTTGAGTGTTCAGAAGAACTGCAGGGCTACTGGCACACAGTCATCGCTCTTCTAAAACAGCTTTACCAGCAACATGGGGTCTTTCATGGAGACAACATGTTGGGTGCCTCGGACACAAACTGAGGAACGACTGTGTGCTGTACATCTGTTGTTGTGCATATTCTGAGGCTTACAGCACCATGTACTGGTTTTTTCTTCTTTATTTTTTTAGTTTTTTCTCATAACATTTCCCCCGTGTCAGTAATATGCTTTTCAAATGTGATATCATTCTGAGCAGTGGTTCCTTTTCTACGGCATTTTGAAACTGAAGCTTTAATTATGGACACCCTGTACATGCTACATTCTAGAAAATTCCGGTATTCCATGAACAGGTCAGTCCCAGGACCTTCTAGAAATTATAATGTCGACTTACAGCTATTTGCAGGAGATGAGAATTAAACCAGTGATTCCCACATTATTAGACAATACACTATGGTTGGCAGTATAGACACAGAGACAATAATACAAATAAGTCAGGAGTTGTTGCTCTTGTTGTTGTGGTCTTCCATCTGAAGACTGGTTCGATGCAGCTCTATCAACTGATCCCTTCTGTTAGTCAAGTTAAGCTAGAAATTTCTATTCCCCCCTGTCCTCTCCAGTATTTTCTCATTAGTTGTGCAATCTATCCATCTGATCTTCAGCATTCTTCTATAGCATCACATTTCAAACGATTCTTTTCTCTCCTTGTCTGAACTGCTTATTGTCCACATTTCACTTCCGTACAAAGTTACACTCCAGACAAATACTGTCAGAAAAGACCTCCTGACACTTAAATCTAGTATTTAGTGTTAACAAATTTATTTTCTTCAGAAATGCTTTTCTTGTCACTACACTTTCTATCCACCCTGCTTCAGCCATCATCGTTTATTCTGGTGCCCGCATAACGAAACTCACCTCCTACTTTGTGTCTTCTTTCTTAATCTAATTTTCTCATGTCACCTGATTTAATTCAGCCACATTCCATTATCCTTGTTTTGTTTTTGGTGATGTTCATCTTATATGCTCCTTTCAAGACATTGTCAGTTCTGTTCAACTGCTCCTCCGAGTCCTTTGCTGTCTCCGACAGAATTACAATGTCATCAGCAAACCTCAAAGTTTTTATTTCTTCCACCTGAACTTTAATTCCTATTCCAGATGTTTCTTTTATTTCCTTCACTGTTTGCTCAGTGTACAAATTGAATAACAAGGCAATAGACTACAAACCTGCCCACTTCCTTCTCAACTACTGCTTCCCTTTCATACCGTTCAGCTCTTATAACTACTGTCTCGTTTCTGTACAAGTTTTATATAACCTTTCATGATCTACATTTTACCCTCATTACCTTCAGGATTTCAAAAAATGTATTTCAGTCAACACTGCCAAAAGCTTTCTCTAAGTCTACAGCTGCTATAAACATAGGTTTGCCTTTCTTTAAGGGGGTAGACCAGGGTGCGGCTCGATTTTGGAACTGATATTCATGAGGTTTTTTTTTCAATAAAATAACACACAAATTACAAAACTGACTTTAGACCTTTATTTTTCACCTCTAAGATCATATTATGTATTTTTATCAAGTAAAGAACTTGCACCCAGAGGACAGTCCACAGAAATTGATGAAAGGCAATTTCTGTGTGCGAGGGCAGTTGGTGGGAGCTCTGAACACCACAATTTTCAGCCTAGAACAAAATTTTGAATACTGCTTTGAAACTGTAAAAAATGTAGTACACAAGGATGTTTACAAAAAATGGTTTTTAACAAATTGGTGACAATCTGAAATAAATCATTTTTCTCAACAAAAATGTTGTAATAGAAACATGCACCAAAAAATGAGATTAAAATATATTGCAAAATTCCTAGATACTACTGTGGAAAAAAATGCTGACTCACAATTTACAAAAAGGTATACTGTAATTGGATGTATATTTCATGAGTTACAATTTCCGCCAATTTGAAAACTGTTGTTTTGAAAAAACAAGCATGTAAAGTTTTGACTTTTTGTTCTTATCATTGAAAGTGAACAAACCATTAATCAGCAGTGCTGATGTCAAAACACTGTCACCTTTTGTTGAGGTTATATTGATTCCACTTTTACCAATCAAAGCATATTTTGCATGGTTCGGATTTCTTTTCAGACCTTTTCTGTCCATATAAATGTGTTTGCTTGTCATTTTTAAGCACTCATATTTTACTTCATATAAAAAATAAATGAAATGATAAGTTAAGCAGGCACAAGATAAGCCCGGTAGCTGAATGGTCAGCGCGACAGAATGTCAATCCTAAGGGCCCAGGTTCGATTCCCGGCTGGGTTGGAGATTTTATCCACTCAGGGACTGGGTGTTGTGCTGTCCTAATTATCAGCATTTCATTCCCATCAACACTCAAGTCACCGAAGTGGTGTCAAATCGAAAGACTAGCACCTGGCAAATGGTCTACCTGACAGGAGGCCCTAGTCACATGACATTTATTTACAATACAAGCACTTGCTTTCAGACTGTTTGCCCTAGAAAAATCATGTTATAAAGAGAAATCGTGTTGAAAATGGTATTTTAGTTGATTCTAATGCCCTGTGTGATACTATCCTATTCCATTGGTAATTATTATAGTATTACGTCGGTTGCATTCGAGCATCAGTTTTAACATATTTTAATATTTATGAAACACTTTATATGAATGAATCTTAAAAATAAACTCTCTAAGGAACATTTTAAGCCAATAAAAAGATTAGGCTAAAACAAATTCTACTCTGGTCTCTCCCCTTAATCTATCTTCTAAGATAAATATTTAAAGTCAGTGTTGCCTCACATGTTCTAACATTTCTCTGGAATGAAAACTGTACTTCTCTGAGGTTGGCTTCTACCAGTTTTCAAAAGTATGATGCAGTAATGAAATCCCAAGGATTTTATTTACTTATACAGTTGTCTCTATAGAGATCGTTACTCATGAAGAAGTTGATAACTACTTTAAAGTTTCTCATTTCTGTAAACAGTATTATTCAGTTTCTACTATTAATTGCAAATCAGTCCTATTCCTAAGCAGTAGATAAATTTATCTTTTGTCAGTATTTTACTAAAACATCTTCACTTTTCCCTGTTTCTCATCATTTACTCACATCATTGAAGTAGCTGAACCTGGTGTAAATTATATTATATCAAGCATTCCACTCTTATAAGTAATGCTTACATATATTAGAAAGCTACATAATCTTTTCCTCCTACTTTGAATTTCAGATTAAGAAAAGAGCGAGTGAGTGTGTTAAAGCTGTTGACCTGCTAGAGAGGATAAATGCGGGGTCTAATGTGGAAAATATTCTCAACAATGGCTTCCTTCTGACTCAGCTTAAGGTAAATGACGAAAATTAATTTAATTCCTTTTTAGTTCTTACTTTATTTGTGCACTTTATCTAAAGGACTTATTTACAATTTTTGTAATTCCCATGTAGGATCGCTTGGATCTGAGTAATCTGGTTATGATGGGGCATTCATTCGGTGGTGGTACAGCCCTGCTGGCCCTAGGGACAGATTCTCGATTTAGGTAAGATGTATTTCAGATTCTCCCACTTTTTATTATGCTTTATGTGTGTGTGTGTGTGTGTGTGTGTTGGGGTTTATGGGCGCTCAACATCGAGGTCATCAGCGCCCTATTATGCTTTACGTGCTTGCCATAGTCCTGATATACTTCGCCTTATGGATAACATTTATACCCGTCAGTGTGTTGGTTTGGTACACAACAACACACTGGATGTTGATTTGGTTGATGTTCCAACATTTAAAAATGTGCTCTTGGCAAGTGATTAGTCAGCACTATTGAAATATGACCTTGCTTCAAACATCCCTGTTAGTGTGTCAGGAACACATGGGACTCATGTTTTTGTGTTTACCATGTAGAACATTTTGCATGAGTTGATGGCAGCTTTACATAACACTGATTTTAAGGCAGTACTGGTAATGACTATGTTGATCTAAAATATATGACATCAGCCACTTCTAACATGTTTATAGCAGTCTTGTTCATCAGTTAATTTAAATAACTAACAACCTGTGTAATAAGGAGAAAATTAAATTCCCCAATATTACACCCATAGTTCATAATTCTGTAAATCTAAATACAACATTGCTGTTTGTTTCAAGAAAATCTACTACATGTTTCAGGCTTGGCATAATTTTGGATGGTTGGATGTTTGCTCTAAAGGAAGAAATTGACTTGCCAAAGAAGGTTACTCAACCAGTAATTTTCATCAACACACAGACTTTCCAAATACCAGCAAATGTCTCAGTCATGCAAAGATTTATAGAAGAGAGACCAACACAAAACACAGAACGAGCAGGATATACAATAAAGTATGATTAATACTGTCCTACCATAATGTTATTGAATGTTCTCTTGATTCCTGCTTCTGTACTGATAATATTTGAACTTTATTATTCTTTATTCTTTGACCATAGTTTTGTAATGATATTAGATATATCAGAGCATGCATACATAAAAAGCTAATAGAGCTTCACAAACAACAGAAATTAAAGCAACATACAATATTTAAAATCCATTAAAATATGCATACACAGTTGTTAATACACAAGCTTACAAGGGAGGAAGTGATACTTCAGACACAGTGGAGCAGTCAACTAGGTGTGTAAAGCAACTACTATAAATATTTCCTCTATTTCCAAACAGTGGAAAGTCTAAGATGAAATAACAACAATGTTATGAGTGCTACTTACCATACAGAGAAGACACTGAGTCACAGACAGGCACAATGAGAAGACTGCTATACATTCAAACATTTGGACAAAAGTTCTTCTGAAATAGAATGCACGCACACAGACACGTACACACACACCAACACGATTCACACACACACGGCTACTCTTTCTGGCTGCCAGAGCCTTTCTGTCTGCAACTCAACCAGCTTTAACCAGTGTTGCTATTTAGTTCTACCTCTACTCACAAAACAAAACAGGATATAGAATCAGTAGCAAAAATATTCAGAGGTAGCATATGTCTATATTCAAGAACATTAATCTGATACTTATGAAATAGCACACCCATAACATAAGTCATACCCCAGTTTTATATTATTATTATTATTACTACTACTATTATTATTATTATTTAGTTTTAATACAATGCTGAAAACCCAGAATACAGTACGCACTATTTGAGGACTGACAACTACCACTTACCTTACAGAACTATTCATAAAAACTGAACAGTATTTAAGGAACAGTCAAACCTGCATGTTTTCTTCCTTCCCTGTTTTTCTTTCATTGCTTATGAGACAAAAACAGAAATGGAAACTAGAGGTGTATTGCAGTGTTTAATGTACTCTTACAAATACCTAATAAAAAATGACAATATTTTGGCATGTTACAAATATTTCTTATTGTGACCTTTACACATGAATTTAAAATACGCGATGGAATATAATATACCCCTGCAATCATTTCCAATGGTCCATGCTCCCACTCTATCACTTACTCCATTCCCATCACTGGTGAAACCTACTACAGCTCAGGCAGAACAACTTGCTGTTTGCTATGTGACATCTGTCTAGTGCAAGGCTTTTTCTATAGGAGTGACTTCCATTAAAGTGGCTAAATACACAAATGGACATAGAATAACTTGCCTGCTTTGAGGACATCCATCACCTAGTTGCTCAGCATGCTCTACAGCATGACTAAAGATACCAGAGTGTCTGCTATACTACATGTGCCACTTGGATGCTCCCATGTGGGAAATTGCTCTCCAACACGTCCGCTCATTCAGTGGTTCCTAACCCTCCTGAAACCATTAACGCTGAACAAGATCATATAAAAAGCAATACCCCCATTAGAGTTTAGTATCTAACAAAAATTAAGATTGGAAAAAACTTGTTTCAGCATTACTATTTATAGAATTACAGGAAAGGACATAATATTTCAGTAACATTCAACAAATAAAACTTACATGCTTTTGTAGGTGCTATATTAAAACAAGAAATAATAAAAGTCAGTTACATTGTTGGTACTGCATATTCAAACAATCATTATCATTTTTGGCTTGGTTTCAGCCATTGCACAATGTGACTCCAGCCTGTGAAGAAAACTGGAAACTTTATCTTGTGCTTTCAAAATATTCACCATAACTCCTTGCAAGCCAAGGTTAAACATATTTATTTCTACAAAGAAATTACAAGATATGCCACTTTAAGTGAATTATCTGCTATTTTGTCTTGCTCCATTTACACCCTTTCCAGAAAAAAAGCAATTAGCTGTCAAAGTCTGAACAAGCAATTCAACATCTTGCCATGAGATAGCCTTCGCACTTCTGTGAAGAATTCTTTGAGAATGGTTGTGTTTGTTGCACTACCTTGGATGTGGTTTATGGTCTTTACTACCTCAGTGAATGTTTGTACATTTAACAAATCAGATGGAAGCATTTTCACTACCAGACGATAAAGATGTATAATCAAATGTTGCTTTTGGAGCAACTTCTTTTAAGAATGTGCAGAGTCCAGAGTGATTGTCCAACATGGAAGGTTCTCTGTCTGTGCATAGTGCTACCAACTTTGATCAGTGCATCTCATTTTCCTCAGTGAAATTCTTTAGTAATCGGAAAACCATCTCCACTAGGTGTAGTACTGTCCAGTTATTCTTCCTTCAGGTTTTCTCGGTGTTATTGGTTAATGGTGTGCTTCTGGGTATTAAACCAAGTTGTTGATTCCATTTTATGCACAATATTTTGACAGCCAACCCAGATATCTTCCTCATGTGTTGCAAGTTCTGCTTTTATGTGTACTCATTGCTTATGGACTACTGTTGGTCTCACATCATTACCTTTAACTGACTTCAGTTCCAGGTACTGACTGCACCCTTGATGCTCTTTTGTTTTTCGGAGCCCACACTGATTTTCCATTCAATGCACATTGTCTTGGAGTTTCCCAGTTCTGGTGAATGTGGTGGCTGGCAAAATCTTAATTGAGTGCTAGATCCCAAGACTTTTTTAGATTGGAATCTCCCTCACAGTTTATTAAAACTGAAACATAATCTAATGCTTTCTGTTTATACATCTACAGTTGCAAACCACTGTGAAGTGCCATGGCAGAGAGTACATCCCACTGTTCCTGTTGTTAGGGTTTCTTCCCATTTCATTCACATATGGAGTGCAGGAAGTATGAGTGTGTAAATGCCTCTATGCATGTTGCAATTATTCTAATCTTATCCTCCTGATCGCTGTGTAGTGAAATGTAGGGGTTTGTAGCAGATTCCTAGAGTTAAAGCTGGTTCTTCAAACTTTGTTATTAGACTTTCTTGGGATAGTTTATGTCTGTCTCCAAAAGTCTGCCAGTTCAGTTTCTTTAGTGTCTCTGTGACACCCTCCCGTGGATCAAACAAACCTGTGACCATTCATGCTGCCCTTCTCTGTATACGTTCCTGTTAGTCCTATTTGGTACAGGTCCCACACACTTGAGCAGAATTCTAGAACTGGCTGTATGAATGATTTGTAAGCAATCTCCTTTGCAGACTGGATGCACTTCCCCAGTACTTTACCAATAAATCGAAGTTTACCATCTGCTTTTCCCATGATGGAGCATATGTGATCATTCCATTTCATACCCCTTCAAACTATTACACCAAGTTATTTGTATCTGTTAGCTGATTCCAACAGTGACTCATCGGTGTTATAGTTACAGAATATTACATTGTTTTGCTCTGTGAAGTGCACAATTTTACATTTTTGAACATTTAAAGCAAGTTGCAAATCTTTACACTACTTTAAAACCTTATTAAGATCTGACTGAATATTTATAGTGTTTATTTCAGATAGTACTTCATTCTAGATAATTGCATCACCTGTGAAAAGTCTGAGGTTACTATTAATGTTGACTGCAAGGTCATTAATATACAGCATGAACAGCAAAGGCCTCAATACACTTCCCTGGGGCACACTCACAGTTACTTCTACATCTGACGATGACCCACCATCCGAGATAACATGCTGTGTCCTTCCTGCCAAGAAGTCCTCACTCCAGTCACAAATTTGACTTGATACCCCATATGATCACCCTTTTGACAATAAGCATAGGTATGGCATTGAATCAAATGCTTTTTGGAAATCGAGAAATACAGCATCTACCTGGTTGCCTTGATCGAAAGCTTTTGGTACATTGTGTGAGAAAAGTGCGAGTTAGATTTCACGTGATCGATGTTTTTGGAATTCATGCTGTTTGGCATGGAGGAAGTCATTCTGTGTGAGCTACTTCATTATGTTTGAGCTCAGAATATGTTCTAGTACTCTATAACAAATCAGTGTCATGGATATTGTACAGTGCTTGTGTGGATCTCTTCTACTACCTTTCTTGTAGACAGTATGAACTGTGCCCTTTTTCCAAAAACTGGGCATGGTCTTTTGTTCCAGGGATCTACAATAGATTATAGATAGAAGAGGAAGCTAACGCAGTGCAGATTCAGTATAGAACTAACAGGGATTCTATCGGGACCTGCAGCTATGTTCACTTTTAATTATTTCAGTTGTTTCTCAATGCCACTGACACTAATACTTATTTCATTCATCTTTACAGTGGTACAAGGATTAAATTGGGGTAATTCCCCTTCATTTTTCTTTGTAATGGAACATTTGAAAATAGAGTTAGCATTTCAGCTTTTGCATTGTTAGCCTCAGTTTCAGTTCCTGTTTCATTCATTGTCAACTGGAAATTAACTTTGGTGCCACTAATAGCCTTGACATATGACCAGAAATTCTTTGTGTGTTGTGGAAGATAATTTGACAATATTCTGCTATGGTGGTCATTGAAAGCTTCATGCATTGCTGTCTTGATAGCCAAACATGTTTCATTTAACATCTCTCTATTTACAGCCCTATATTTTATTTTATGAACTGTTCTACTTGGAACATATTTATCTGGTACATAGTCAAATATTGTTTTAAACCTGAGCCACAGTTCCTCTACATCCCTGTGCCCTGTGCTGAAAGTTTCAAGCTCCTAATTGAGATATGACACTACTGATTTTTTATCTGGTTTACTGAACACATATGTATCTTTCTGCTTGTTTTAGTTGTACTTTGGTAATCACTGTTGCCACAACCATGCCTTGGTCACTGATACCAGATTTGACGTGGGCATCCTCAAAGGTGTCAGGTCTAATTGTTGCTATTAGAACTGATATATTTGTACCATGAGTGTGGTTCCAAACTATATATTCTAGGTAGTTTTCAGAGAAAGCATTTAGAGATGTTTCTTAAAGCCTTTAGAGACATTCGTAGAATGTCTTATCTTGTCCACCACTAACAAAACTGGAATTTTCCTAATTGATTGTTGGATAATTAAAGCCTCCATTGATGATTGAAGTACGATTTTGGAACTTATGTACAAGTGAATTGAGGTTTCTTTCTAAAGTTTTTGGCTACATCAAGAGAAGAGTCTGTTGGGTGATAGAAGGATTGAGTTATCATTTCATGTCCACCCCTCATACTGAGTCTTGCCCAAACAGTTTCACATACAGCTTCTATTTCTATCTTGGTGGCTTTGAGTGTTTTGTTGACTGGATTTAATATGTACACCCATTTCCCATTTGCCTATCCTTTTGATATACACTTCAGTTTTCCCCAAAACTCTCACTGCTATTAATTTCAAGTTTCAGTCAGCTTTCTTTACCTAGTATTATATGAGCTTCATTGCTTTTCAGGAATGCTTGAACCTCTGGCACTTTGTTGCAAATGCTTCAGCAGTTAGCCTTTAGGATTTCAATACTCTCACCTGTGGGAGACATTTTTTTTGTCCTTACACTGATACTTCTAGGTTTCCTACAGAAATCATTATCTGTATTGGATGGAGAGTCACTTACTCTAAAAAAAACCTTGTGTGCACCCCACACACAGTCAGTTATCAGAGTAGCAGTCTCTGGTGTGTAGTGTTGACCTGACCCATTTAGGGGGACCATCCAATTCTCAACCCTATAGTGCAAGTCCAGAAAGTCGTAGCCTAGCTTATCACAGAACCTTCAAAGTCTCTGGCTCAGTCCTTCCACTTGACTTGAACCAAGTGGCCACCATCAGTTCTGGGGACAATGCTGCAAACTGTGAGTTTTGTCGAAACTCAATGCGCAAGGCTGATCTTCTCAACCTTCTCTGCCTCTCATTGGAATGCCAAGTGTGACTTTGGAGCCCAGACAACAGGCATCATTTGTTCCGATGTGAGCAACAATCTGCAGTTGGTTGCACCATGTTCCCTGATTGACTGCCAGAATAACCTCTTCGACATTTTGAATGAGGCTCCCAGGCATACACACAAAGTGCACCAGGTGTCCTTTTGTGCCCCTTTTTGCCATTTCCCTAAGGGGTACCATCAGTCACCATATGTTTGAACTGCTGATGATTATTAGACACCCTACCCTTTTGAATTTGCCTCCTCTTGACACCAGACAAAACAAGTGACAAAACACACTCCACAGCAGAGACTGCTACTCTGATAACTGACTGTGTGTGGGGTGCACACAAGGGTTTTTTTTTAGAGTAGGTGACTCTCCATCCAATCCAGATAATGATTTCTGTAGGAAACCTAGAAGTATCAAACAGGTGAAGTGAGTCCTACTGGAGTCCCGAGGTTGAGAACCACTGCCCTCATTCCACCACCCTCTGGATCTACCCTCTGATAACAACAATAATTACATTATTCTTTCCACTTTCATTTCTCTTCTTCTTTTAATACATGTTTGCTTCTAACTCTGTGCCTTCTATCATATCTGAACTGTTCCTGACACAGTACATACAAGTTATTGTATTTTACCTCCTACTCACTGAGACACAAAAGGCGATTCCTGCTAATGTAGAATCTGAGGTGCTTGCTTCCTCTTTCCAAACTTCCTTAACAAATTCCATTTTCTCTATGAAGAAGGAACATAAAATTTCAAAAGCTATGATTACTATTGTAAGCATTTCTAAAAGTCATACTAGAAAGTCTAAAGTTTCTCAATAGAAATAGGTAAAGCTTAGTAAAACATTACAGAGAAGGAAAATGCAAACTTATCTATCAATTCAATGCAACTCTAAATTGCTTATTTACATCAAATATTTGATCTCATTACTTTATTTATTGTAATTTATTACCAAAGAGAACAGCATAAGAAAATGCATACAGTCAACTACAGAGCTGAGAAAATGATTTTATTCAAGATGGATGTTATGTTACAGAGCAACAACACATGAAAGTCAGTCAGATACTCCTTTTCTCCTAGGCTACTGGCTCAATCTCACCATGAAGAAGATAAATGCTTTAACTGCAATAAGGGTCAATAATCATCTAATACTGGATTTTCTTCAGAGGCATATTGGTAGGGAAATAAGTAATTTTAACTAACACTTTGCATGAAGTGCATTTAAACCTATTAAGTAATTAAACTCATAATTTATCTGTGCCTTTACAACTTTTTCCAGGTGTTCCTGAGGAGAACAGAAGCCAAGAATACCTCAAAACACAGTCTCGTCATATCGCCAAAGCACTTGCCATCATTTGAATCATATGACAGAATATTAAGCTGAACTCATTGACTGGTTGTAAATAAGTAATTTACCAAAGGGCCAAGCACTTGGCATTACTAGTAAATAGTTACAACTCTTGTGCTAGTGACAGCATTCACTTTTGTCCAATACAAAAGAGGTTTTTGTGATGTGCAATGTATCTCTGTTTGATAAAAAATGTGTAAAAGGCCACAAATAAAATGCAGCACAAAACCTGATGTGAAATTGTATGTTAGCATTATTGTACATAAAAACCAATACAGATTAATGATTTAAATCTTACTGTAAAATATCATTAAAACTGTAATTCAAACATTCAGTAAATACAGCAGTAAATGTATCCTTAATATCAAGGAAATAGGAAATGAATGACAATATGGAGGAAAAATCATAAGTTGTGGTCAGTATCACATTCACAGTTTATCTGCATTCAGTCCGCCCCGGTAGCTGAGTGGTCAGCGTGACCGACTGTCAATCTTAAGGGCCCGGGTTCGATTCCCGGCTAGGTCGGAAATTTTCTCTGCTCAGGGACTGGGTGTTGTGTTGTCCTAATCATCATCATTTCATCCCCATCGACGCGCAGGTCACCGAAGTGGCGTCAAATCGAAAGACCTGCACCAGGCGAACGGTCTACCCGACAGGAGGCCCTAGCCACACAGCATTTCCATCTGCATTCAGTGTTGTTCATCTCTTGGAGTAAACACAACTTTTGTGGACTGGAGATACAACATATGTAGTTGCACAACTCAACCTTTCTAACACTGTCTGCCCCTTTATGATATAAATTGGCCACATAGACCATGAAAGGCATTATTTATTCACTCCCTACAGCTTGAAAAGTTACTGCCAGCCATGAAATGAATCCTAATTTCTTAATCAACTCACAGCACCAGTACATGTTCAGCTTTAACAACTACAAGGGCACAGTTAAAAATTAGCAAGTCAGTAAATATAGAGAAAATATACACTTACGTTTGATGTAGTTCTCTTTTAGGTCAATGTACTTTGCCCTATCTATTTCTTGATAATAAATTCCATTCCTGATTAATGATTCCATAGGTTCCACAAAATACCCACTGGATGCAAAACATTTACAGTCATAAATTTGTTTCAATGAGGGAATATGTGGACATCACAGTGTGACAAATCTGTAGAATAGAGTGGGTGTTTGAACAATTCATATTTCAGTTCTATCAAATTTCCTATTGCCCAAGCACTTTTGCAATTCAGGTCTCATCTCTCCGTTTCTCTTCTGCATCAATTTGATGCAGAACAGTTGCATAGTGAGGTAATGCTGTACCATTTGCAAGATTATAAATAGACTCTTTTTTGCATCCCAGATAACATTGCTCATAAGCTTTCTATTAGCTTCAGTTGACTTTGCCCTTTTTTGGTGCCTGCACACATGATTGCAATTTCATTTCTGCTTCAAAGTGGTGGACCCACATCCTATACACTGTAGAAAATGGCACAAAAATATTTTGGTTCTGTCTGAATGGTCAAACCATTGCTGACAAATTTATTGTAGCTACCGTACTATAGACAGAATTGGGCAAATCCAACACCCCCATTTCATTAAGCTTTATTATAGCCAATTCTTCAGATTACATGTACTTTTCATTACATATATACATAGTGAGAACATCCAGACAGTGTGCGATTTGCAGGGGGGGATGGGGGGGATTTCCCCTCCTCTGCAACAGACCATCCTCTCCTCTGGTTTTAGTTTATGCATCCCAACCTGGGATGTTTATTTCCCATGCACTGGAGTAAAACTTTACATATAATTTAAATTTGTGGAGCCGAACACTGAAAGTTTTTAATACTGTCTTACTATTAACATGTTCGTTTATTAATTTTGAAAAAGTGTTATGTAGTAGGTACCGTATTTACTCGAATCTAAGCCGCACTTTTTTTCCTGTTTTTGTAATCCAAAAAACCGCCTGCGGCTTAGAATCGAGTGCAAAGCAAGCGGAACTTCTGAAAAATGTTAGTAGGTGCCGCCACAAGTAACTTCTGCCGTATGTAGCGCTACATAGGCATGCTTTGTAGACACAAAGATAAATACTGGCGCCAAAACCTCTGCGTAAATAAATAAATTTAAAAAAAAGGTGGAAGACGAGCTTTTTTTCTCCGTCCCGTGTTTCGGCCATTTTCATACATTATCCAACGAAGTAAATACAAATTCCGTATTGTTCATCTTCAAATGTAGCAGAATTTCAATGTACTACGAAAATACGACTGGCAAGACTATTTGAGATGCTTGTCAATATGGCCAACTCTACATTCTGAATTTTTTCCTACCTGTGAGAAGAGATGGTTGCTAATAGGAACCTGATGAAATGTGAATCACATGCACTATTCTCTTCACCATAAGAATAATACGAATATAAACATTTTGCCATGTATTCTTTCGTGTTTGCTGCTATCTCATTTAAATCCCGTCTGCCTAATAAACTACGAAACTATAGAGCGAGACAACAGCAAACGCGGAAGAATATCGTGTCATGTTTATATTCGTATTATTTTTATGCCTAATAGTGATCCAGTCAGAAATGAAGCACGGCAACTGACTAGATTTTTAAATCTAAGATGACTAATTTCTGTGCAGAATTTGATGTACTAAAGAAGCGGCCGCAAAGATTTTCAAACGGAGAAAAATTTTCGCCTAACTCTCGTTCAGAACATGTTCTATCATACGCAGTCTATTATTTGGTTCTTGTTCATCATTATCAAAGAAAGCAGCAGTGTAAGTAACAACAAATAGCAGTCTCTTGCCATTGTTTTGCTAATGAGACGATTCCTCTCTCTTTTTTTTAAAAATTGTAAGCGGCGGTAGCGCGCACAAAAGCAAGCCAAGCCGCGAGCGGCGACAGGCCGTAAACACGCACTATCAGAATGCGACAAACAGTGCATGGCACAGTACAGTAATGCATTTTCAGCTTCGAGTGGCGTAAACACCTATAACAAAGAAAATGGCACGTATCAGATCAAAGCAAAATAAGCAATCGATTCAAACCAGACGAAGCACGTGAAAAAGGAAGGGTACCCGTCTAAATACTGACGGAGCGCCTGACGCATAGCAATGGCTACCTGGTAAAGCTGAACTGCTAAGCTTACGACTCGAACCAAACTACTGTAGCTGTATCGTCATTCATTCGACCTAAATTGTGTCTCATATTACAATGTACCAACTTTGTTTCGATATGGAGGTGCGGCCTAAAAATTTTCTCTCCCCTTGAATTTCGAGTCTCAAATTTCAGGTGCGGCTTAGATTCGGGAAATTTTTTTTCCCTTTATTTCGAGTCTCATTTTTCAGGTGTGGCTTAGATTCGAGTGCGGCTTAGATTCGAGTAAATACGGTAACACTTCGAAACATTTAGAACTAAATGACAAGACGACGCACGCCACTGCATGCCACAATGTTGCAAGACGTCGCCCCAGCGTAAACAAGTCTTTCTAAGCCAGGTCTGTATTGTATGGTGGATGTGATGTGTTGCGTACGAAACTAAAACCTTCAATCAGATCCAAACATCGTGGAAAACTGTGAAGAGGTGTCAAGAGGTGTCATCCTGCAGCAAGATAAAGCTCGCCCACATTCTGGCAAACGGACAGCTGACGCAATAAAGGAGTTGAGATTCGAGGTGCTGGAACATCCACCATACAGTCCAGACCTGGCAACAAGTGATTTTCACATGTTTGGACCCTTAACGGAAGCACTACAGGGAAGAAGATTTGAAAGTGATGAAGACGTCATTTCTGCTGTGCAAAATTGGTTACAGATGCAACCGATGAACGTATTTTCTGATGAAATAAAAAAACTCGTAAAACGTCGGGAAAACTGCATTGAAGTCCAGGATGGTTACGTAGAAAAATAATGCATGTTTCAGTTTTCTATCATCAGAATAAGTACAGCTTTTCACAAATGTGCCTTTACTTTTTGAATTCCTGCCGTGTACCTTTATGTAGATGATTTTGTAAATAAGCTTCACCTATAATATAGTTTTAAAGATGTAACAAGGGATGGCTTTTCTGATAGTGCATACTCATGAATAGTGAGTTTCGGCATTAACATCTATTTATAAATAACTGTTTAACCGTGGGTAACGCCACGGTCAAAGCTAGTAACATATATAATTGTACTAACCCCCTAAGACATCCCCCCACTGGTAAAAGCACAAATCGCACACTGCATCCAGAAGAAAGTAACAAGGCAGAAAACAAAAATACACAATACATATTAAAAAGAAAAAAGATATGCTAATGTACCTTCCACATATCCCAAGTGAAATGTTCCATATGGATGTGGACTAAGTTAGAAAATATTTTCGTTTAAAAGGAAATAACAATTTTGTCACAAAACATGTAAATATATCATACATGGAGGTGCATATAATAATTTTTAGGCTATTGTAGCCACAGATAATCAAAGACAAAAAGCAGTTACAAAACTTATTCACATTGACCACCTTGCTGCACTGAAGAAGACAGATTTTATGTAATGCTCTTGTAGTTTGACATTATTGTCACATTAAAAAAAAAAATTGACATGTTCTACATCCACGAGGATCTCCTCAGCACGGATCTATGGAATGAAATACTAATCTAATCTAATCTAAAGAATAAAGTCTAAATTTCAAAGCAGGGTAATCAATGAAGGATGACACTTAAGCACTGAAAGCGTGTTTATTATGAACACCAATGCACAACCAAAACATAACTGAACTCCTGGATGGAGGATTCGGCTATTCATACAAGCATCAAATATTCCAGAATTTACAAACATTAAATACAGAAGAAGTTTTGAGAGCCTTCCAGAATTGGTAAATACTCAGTGACAAGCAATAGGAGGTGGTCAGGTTTGAAATGGTGACCCATGACAGGCCAGTTGTCAATGCTAACTGCAATGCCACACTGCATGCAACATGGCTTGTAGCATTGCTCTCTCTCCTGAAGAAATTGCCCCACTGTTCCAGATGTTATTATTGGAGCCAGCTGCAGCACCGTGGATCTAGATCTTGTCGGTGATCCTCTGTATGGCAGCACTGACAGAGCCTCACATTCTAGTCATGTTGCCACACCCTCTTTACTGTGATAAACATCAAAGGTAGCATCTCTCATCAAAACTTCAGGATTGTGGGGCATATCTTCAGTTTCCCTGAATGAAAAGCACTCATCATCAATCTGCAGCTCAGGATTGTAGTACAGCTTCACACGGAGGACATGGGTGACATGCCTACACTTTCGTCTGCTTGATGAAGGACCAGAATCTTCAACTTTGTATGTGACATATGGCAAGCAATGAAGGACATGGTACTGTCCAACATAGCAAAGGGGGCTAGGGAAGTCCGATTTGTTCAAGAGGACTTTAAAATGACTCATGTTTTTAATCTATTTTGAAAATATCTAAAAAGGATGAAAAACCATTTTATTCAAAATGATCTTGTTGTTTCACCAAATGGAGATATAATCTCATTATGTATGAGTGCTGCGTTTTGGCAAACCACTGCAGTCATGCTCCAATCTCCCTTCACCCTTGAAGGTCATTTTACACTCTTCTTCTTTCAGTCTGGATGTAGAATGTGAGCTGAGGAAATGATCAGGAATGCACAAGTGCAAGTTTTTTGGGGCACCATAATTATTACTGACAGGCTTTTGGAATAAAGAGATCTCTGTTCAACAGAGAAGCTAGAGAAAGTGCAAAGTATCTGGAATTATTCAAACTTACACTTTCCCAAATTTCCTCATGCAAATACGCATCTGTCACTTCTTGAAATGTAAGAAAGATCATTTTCTGCATCAAAGAATGTCACAGCAGACAAATGCATGAGTCAAAATGAGGAGAATTTGGATTTATTTATTTATCGTATGGCTTTTCGAGCTGGGAGTCTCCAAAGAGATCCTTTGCTTACCTTCAATCCAGCTCTTTTCATTTAAATAGAGGGTCTGTATCTTTAAGGAAAATGGAATCCATGAGGAAACAAAGGTATTCAGAAGAAGTTGGCTGTGGGCTATAGTAAAGGACCAACCTCAGCATTTGCCTGAACTGAAAATGGGAAACCACAGAAAACCATTCTCATGGTTGCTGGCACTTGGATTCAAACCATCCTACCTCCTGAATCCAGGGACTACTTGCTTAATGGCTCAAAACACAGAACCACCCCAAGTCAGTGGAGAATTTGGAAAAAATTAGTTGTTGTGCATTATTTTAAAACAAAACATAATGCATCACAACAAAAGATTGAATTCTGACGTAGCATGCTTTTCCTTCAATTGTACATGTTCAGTCATTTGATAGTGCATGAATGTATATATATTTTAAGATTTAATTGTGCATGGAATTGCTAGTTTCAGTTATTATAGCATTCCAAGAGGGAAAATAGATTTTGCATGAAAGGGGGAGAAAGGTATGCAGGGTGCAGTCTGCTTGGACAAATTTGAGCAGCCCACTGAAAAAATCTTTTACGAACGAATGAACTATACATTGTGCTGTCATATATCACTTCCGCTCTCCACAAACCCCTCCTCATCATTCTGGTTACCTCCCAGGTAACCAGATTAGTTAGTATTTTGCCATTTGGGCTGCTAATGTTAGAATATTGAGTAAATTTTTTAAAGAAATGCAACCATCACCACTTCAATGATATTTTTGTAGATCAACATGATTTTGGGCTGACACAGACAAATCTAAGTGTGTTTTTATGCACCAATTTCTATTTAATATTATTTGTAATGATATTCACAACTCTGCTGCCTTGTGAAATACTGAAATATTGCAACCCTAGAGTTATACCAGACTCCAAATAACAACTACAGTGCTAACATTAAACTACTATTGATAGGTAATTGGGCTGCTACAGTAGTGCATGAATATTTTTGACTTACCATAACACTAGCAGATTTTTCTCTTCTTTCTTCTTACAAATTTATCCTTAAGTAGAAAATGTCACAACACACAACACAAAAACAGTAAACAGTTAAATTCAAGTGCAAGTAAGAACTGGACTGGTGAACAAAACAGCTGAGATCAAGCATGGCTAGCAATTGGTCTTTGCTAAAATGGTGGTGGGCAATAGCCAATAGTGCTATGGATGTATAAATAGTTTAAATCTATCATTGGTCTTGCTTGATCCCTTTTTCATAGTATGATTGAAAATCAAAATATCTTTCAATTTCACCTCACAGCATCTATGTCATGTGTAATTTCATTTAAGTGATGGGAGTACTGGATTCCCTGGACACCCCCTCCCCCCTTTTGGTTGTGTCCCTGAATGGTAGGTGTTGTCACTCTATGGGCATTGTTGTAATGTCAAACTACCTCTGATACTAATTTCAACAGGAAAACTTTTCCATGGTCAAACATCTTCTTGTGAGGTGCTGCATACTTCAAAATGAAGTCTTCCACAAGGAACCTTACAATTTCTGGAGGTTCAGTAGTCAGCAAAGTTTGGTGACAATCTACAAATGAGGAAATGAGTGCAAATGAGGTAATCAATTTCAGTTTATCTACTTCCGGAACCTCCCCAAGTGTGTATTCCAATTCAGTGAAAAGATAATGCTGTAGCCAGAATTGGTACCAGATTCCCCGAGGGCAACTGCAGCATGTGTTTCTGTCACTGACATTCCCTTACAGTAGCTCACATAATGTCTTAATGGATTGATAGAGACCTAGCTGCTGATGCCTGTATGCGATTCTGTTACATCACATTACATTTATCGTTTTCCATGGATCCTTTGAAGAGGAGTCTCTGGGATGTGGAAAGAGTCTGCCTAGAGTCTTCACATATCCCAATTGACCAGATGTTGGATCATGATGGAAAAACTTCAGTAAAGCTGACCATGGGCAAGCTATGGTAATGAGCAACCTTTTCTGCCCAACTGGATCATAGTTCCCCTAATAGAAAGTTCCATTTAATAACTGGATTTCTCCTTTGGTCAGTTCCTCATTCTTCAAATCCCCTATGTTTTTCAGCAAAGCTGTACCTTCCTTCTGTTCAGCAGCAATGTCATTTGTCGCAGCAGTAAAGGGATAAAGTCTTAATGAAACTTTGAACCAGCAGAAGAGTGTCATGATAAAACCAGGGAACTGCAAAGTCAGCCACAGCCAGCAAAGGGACCACATGGTCAGTGACTTTGCAACACTCTTGTGGTGACAGATGACACTTGTCACTGATGGATGATGTAACAACAGGTGACACTTGTCACTGATGGATGACACAGCCTGCAAGAATATTTCAGCCCAATTATCACAGCTGGGGTTACCAAAATGTTGTAGACTGTTGGGTGTGGTACACAGACTGAAGTAAACAGCAGAAGTCAGCATGGAGAAGCAGTATTTGAGGAACCAGGCCTGCATTGTCAAAAGCTGGGCAGTTATGTGATATTGAGCCTGCACTACTCCATGCCACATTGATGAAGCAGACAATTGTGCCTCAGCCAGAACACAAACCACAGCCTGCTGCCTCTGGGCACCAGGAGCAAGTCTGCACTTGCCTGCTGTCCCGGGAGTATGACAGGAAGTTCCAGACTTCTCTGCACTTGCCACAGTACTAACAGAAGACCACTACACCCCAAGCCCAGAAGCATGATGCAGCGCAACATCTCTGTAACCATTGTCACCAGCCACACTCACTACAGCCAGGAAACAGGGGAACCCAGGGACAGAGCGGAACATGCAGTCAGTAGCCAGAGGCTGTCACCTTTAAGAACATGCCATCATTTTCTCTGTGCTGCCCACCTTTGACTACAATCAAGATTCAATAAAGACATCATTGTAACCATCATCTGACCTTCAGCTGCTCAACATCCTACCTCAGTAAAGAATCCTAGCCCACCCTAAGCTGTCAGAGCCATAATGTTACACAAGAATGAATGAGATTTCATCCACACTGCTGCGTTCCACACAGGATTCCTTGAAAGGCAATCAGCATCCTTGTGTTTGTGTCAATTTTTGTATATCACTGTGATGTATTTCTCAAGTCTCAATGCCCATTTCACCAGTCAACCTATTGGATATTTCTGGGTAGACAGTCAGTGAAGAGACTTGTGATCCATCATGATGGTGAATGGTTTTCCAAATAAATATGGCCAGAATATGTTGATGGCCCAAACAAGTGCAAGACACTCTTTCTCAGTTGTAGCATAGTTCAGCTCAGCCTCTGGAAGAATATGCTATCACCTTTTCAATAACTTCTTGATTTTGTACTAGAACTGTGCCTATTCCACAACTGCTAGTGTTGTTCTCAGCATTCTCATCATACAATGCTAGCACTGGAGGAGATATTAGTGCCTCCTTAATGACTAGGAAAGTCTGTTGTGCCTTTTTCTAGGAAATTTGGTGTCTCCCTGAAGTAGTTCTTGTAAAGGATGTGCCTTGGTACAGAAGGCATTTATGAGTTGCGAGCACTACATGCACATTCTGAGAAAACTTTTCACATTATGGATGTGCCAAGTAATCAGAAAATCTTTGACTGCTCTTATTTTCTCTGGATCAGAATGGACTCTGTCACCATTAACTAAGTGCCCCAAGATTTTTGTTTCTCAGGTGGTGAAGAGGTGCTTTCTTTGGATTCAGGCAGAGGCCTACAGTCTGATCACATGTCAATAGGGTTGTCAGATGACTCAGATGTCTTTTAAAAAGTGACAGTGTCATCCAGACAGCAAATATACACTGCCCCTTTAAGATGTCAAAGCAGGTTGTCCATTGTATGCTTAAAGGTGGCTGCAGAGTTACATAGTCCAAACAGTATAACTTTGAACTCATAGAGGCCATCACGAGTTATGAAGGCATTATATTCCCAGGCAGCCTCATCAACTTCAATTTGTCAGTAGCACTTTTGAACGTATGTACTTGAGAAATAGTTTTCTCCTTTCAAGCAATCTACAGGTACCATCAATGCACAGCAATGGGTTGATATCTTTCTTCATGATTTTGTTCACTCTTTGTTAGTCAATGCAGAAACACCATATACCATTCCTTTTTTTCACAAGGACTACAGGATAGGACCAAGGACTCTTTGAAGGTTCAGTGATGTCATTTTCCTGCTCTTCTCTTCTTCCTCGAGGATTTCCATCGTTTAGCTGGTGACACCCAATATGAGCACTATCTAATTGGTGGATGACCACAGTGTTGATATGGTGTTTTACCATGGGCTGTTTGGTTTTTCTTTCTCAACTCTGGATGTGAAAATATCCAAAATGTGGCCAGAATAGCTAACACTCAAGATAACGTTCCTCTTGGCAATTTGACAAGCTGTTCTTCCTGGATTGATTCAGCTGTGCTTATGCACACACCTTTAGGGTGAGTTGCGGCTACTTGTGATGCTTAGTGATCCAAAATTCTCATTGACCTTCTTGCTTATGATTGTCACTGGTATGTAGATTTCATTTGTCAGTTTGAGAAGCATTTTGCTGTCAACAAGAGCTTCATAATTTAACTGAGAATCTAGACTGATGACTGGGAGCCATCTTGTTGATGGCAATGGGATAACAATGTCTTCAGTGGCAAATAAGTGCCCAGAACAATCTTTGTTATGTGTACTTGTGGAATAGCTTCATCAATCTGGAGCTCAGATCTTCCACAGTCTATGACTGCTAGTGATACCTTCAACAAGTCCCATCCAAGAATAAAATTGTGACTACTTTCTCATAAAACAACAAATTTAAAGAGCTGTGTTCTGTCATTGAGAATCAGTCTTGCAATAAATGTTTCTGTTGGCTGGATGTATTTCCCACTTGCAGCTTTCAGCAAAATCATTTACACATTCTGAGAAAGTCTTCCTTAGCTGGTGATGATAAGCATTCAACATTATGGAAAAAGAAGCCCCTGAGTCAACTAGCACCTGGATAGGTTTTCCATCAGTGACAACATTGATGAGATTTCGTGACATCTTGGTAACTGTCATCTAGGGAGGATTTCATCTGTGGCAGCCTCATCTCCTGAATTTGATGGCTCAGTGAGTGGCTGATACCTTTGTATGGTGATGGGGAACAACTACAGCTTGCTAGTGAGTGACCTCATGCAGAATACACCATTGGGCTTCATCCCACAGTCAACTACAATCATCTGTAGTTGACTGGCATGAATAAGACTGTTGTGACGGTTCACATCTTGTGGCACAATAGTCATCACTCATCTTCTGTCTCTGCAATGATGTGTAATGTGTCCAGGATGTCCACAGTGTAAATGTTCTGGTGTGTTGTCCTTCCTGTTCTCCGAATGTCAGTTCTTCTGCAGAATGTTATACTTGGTGGAGGAAATGGTTGTTATGTGCATAGTTCATGTATGGGGATGTTGTTTGACAGCTGCAGTATAAGTTCGAGTTGGCCAAGACCATTCTTCCTAGCATGTTCGACTGGTGATGGAGTTTGGTGCTAAACATTGATAAACCTCTTCTTAATCATTCTATATTATATCATGATGTTTGGGGTCATCATTCACGGCAGCTATTTCTGGCTGTCATAAAATGCTGTATTTATTCTCTTACTGGTTGACATATGAGAGAGATGAGGTTGCAGTGGTCTTCCAAAACTGCTATTGGGATAGCATTCAGGAGTCAGTCAAACTTCTTTTGTCTGACTCTTTTCTGTTGCATTTCCTCAATGTACTGGTACCACCTGACAAATTCCTTGACTTTCATGACATCCTTTACCAGGAAAGCTTCATAAATGTCTTTTGCAAATCCTTTCATCAGGTATGTGATTTTTGTGGCTTCTGTCATTTTCTGATTTACAATGTGGCATAGGGCCAAAATATTTTGCATGTAAGACTGCATCATTCCCCATGATGCTGACCCCGTTCCAATAGCTAAGTGGTCTTGCTGCTGATTATCACCAAATATCCTCTTCAGTTCAGCCAGAAATCTGTTCCAGTTAATGAGCTTCTCTTCATTATTCTCAAACCACTACTAGCCCGTGCCATCCAAGTGGAAGTACACATTTGCCATACCACCTATTATATTTGCTGACCTCATCATATCCTTTCAGCCACTTCATTGGATCCTGATCAGGATCTACAGAAAATGCTAAAGGATGTCTGATGTGCAGCTGACTTACAGCTGTTTTTGAATCTACTGGTCTTCTGAATTTGCAGATTTTGGCATTCTGGTACCTATACATGTAGGTGACGGCGTTTATGCTGCCTAATTGGGGCCACAGTCATGCAGATGTACCCAGTGTTTCCAACAACCAATGTCAGGTCATAACCAGAATCAAGTCCAATTCCAAAATAAGCATCATCAGTGAAGTTCAACACTCAGCACTGATAGCCTGTTTATTACAAACACCAATGTATAACCAGAACAGAACTGAACTCCTGGACAGGAAGTGCAGCTATTTATACAAACATCAAATAGTCCATAATATATGAGGGTAATGGTAATCCCAAAAGTAAGATCTCCTATTTTTTTTTATAAGTATATAGTCCTCCGACAACGAGGTGAAAGAAGAGGTTCACACCTTTCTGAACAGCATGGCGACGAGCTGGTATGACATGGGCATACAAAAACTGTCACAGTGTCTACAAAAATGCATCAACAGAAATGGTGATTATGTCAAATAATAGATAAATGTTCAAGCTGTAAACTGATGTAAACCATTGTAGAAATAAACAGGTCTCTGTGCTTATAAAAAATAGGAGACCTTACTTTTGGGATTACCCTTGTACAAGCATTATAATCAAGAACCTTTCAGAACTGATAAATACTAAATGACAAATAGTTCCAGGTGGTTGGGTTTGAAGTGGTGTCCTACAGCATGTCAGCCAGTGGTGGTAACCACATTGCTTTACTGCATTCAGCACAGCATGTGGCAATATATGCACATCAGTCAGTTCTACTAAAATAAATTTATTGGAGTAGAAGAAGTTGGCCACCAATAAGTCCTTTAATTACCTCTTAAACTGAATTTTATTAGTAGTTAACTTTTTATGGGTGCTGGTAAATTCTTGAAAATGTGTGCTCCTGGATAACTGACATCTTAGTGGACAAAAATAAGTGACTTTAGTTCTTAGTGAAGATTATTTTTGTTTCTAGTACTGACGCCATGAACTGAGCTAGTGACTGATATATCTGACTCTTTCGTCTGATGTTCTGTTATGTCGCCTATCCCAGAATCTATAACTGCAATGGTCTAACACCATATCTCACAGTTTCACACTGTTTTCATGTGTAGTTGCAGTTGTGTGACACCTTTCATGTGGATCATCTTCAAAAATGTGTATGTGAATTCAGCCACTTAATCTCTCATAAATCTTCACCAAATTTTTATATTTTTTATCAGTGATAAACTGTTCAAACATATAACTTTATGACACTGCAGTGTTTCAGTTTATCAATTTGGTCAACACATGTGTAATTAAATGGAAGAGTGATGGTTTTTTGTATGGCTTCAGTGTTATATTTCCTGTGTGCAAACTCTAGCTCTCTTACACAGTATTTGATATCAGTAGCTTTATTTAGTAAGATTTCTTTTGGTCACCCATTCTTGGTGTTTGCTGAGGTGGACCTGCTAGTCAAATTAACCCAACTATGCTCTAGCAACCTACACAGAACTTCATCTTCTTCTGTGTGAATGGGTGCAGAAAAAGAGTATTAATTGTCCACCATGTCATACACTAGATGGGTTGGCAGAATGTCTTAAACATATTCAGCGTATGCAAGATCAAGACAAAAAGTGTATTTTACATAAGCCAATTTGACAGCATCCATTCTAGCTATGATCTATCCTCTTTTTCTTCCTGTCTTCGAAACACTTTGAAAGCGTGATGCTAAGGAACAAGTGGCTGAACATAGCAAGTGGAGATGCTCACTTACTGTCTCACATTGTATAAGTGATAGGCTGTAAGAGCTGGACTTGATCAGGATGGGAAAATGAGCAGGAAGTGGGGTATCCGATGGTGTTAGGAGAAAACTTCGAAAGGGAAGACTGTTTCCAGTCACCAGTAGAGGTTCTATTTCTTCAAAAGCCTTTGTCTAAGGGGTACACTAAACTCAAACATGTTGCGGCTATAGGAGGGTGCCACAGTTAAACTGAGAGGCATTCCACCCCCAAAGGGAGGAACTAGTGGACACATCTGTTGTGGACCAAGCTGGCAGGCAAGAGAGCATTCTCAGCACTGACGCATTCTCACCAACCTGTCCAGAGCACCCCGCTTGACCACCCCCAGTAATATTGGTGGGCAGAGAGTGCTTTAGTGGGCGTTCCTCTGTCAGGGGACTATGTTCATGTGGACAGAGCATGGGTGTCACACAAAGGATCTGGTACTAAGCAGACCCAGGCTCAGCCACTGTCTTACCAAAGAGGCAGTACCATATGGCATATGAAAGATAATTAAAATGAAAAATTCGAACACAATTTGGGAAAGAGAGCTGTTTCATGTATCCTAAAAATTAGTTACAAATTATGAAATTGGATGCAAATTTAAATGGCTCCTGCAGACAGTTCTGGCAACATATATGGTAACATGGAACCTTAGAAATATTGGGGGGATTGAATTATAGCAAATCATTTAAAAGGGGAATTGCTTACAAATCATATAACTGTTTAAATTGATTTGGTTTTGACATTTGTGAAACTCATGTGTAGAATGGCCACATACCACTGGTTACAAAATCAAGCAAAATTACAGGGAAGCAGCCCTGTGGGTTTGATGTCAGCTTGCTGATGCAATGTCTTCGGTGTGCGGACAGTGCCAGAAGTATGACTGCTGTCAAAGCTGATGGATAGCGCGAGGGCACACTCAAGGTGGTCAGCTGGACAGTGACTGAGCAGTGCATAACAGGACTCAGGCACCACAGTGTAGGGCTGCAGTCAAAACCAACAGGGTTCGTTTTGCCTTAGAGGGTCAGCAGGCTCAGTGAATAGGCATCATGGGTTACAGGTGGCTGTAACACTTATGCATGGGGTTCACATCAGGAGAGGCCCTTCGGAAGAACTCAAGGTGTGGGGTCATTGTAGTAATAGTAGCACATTTATTATTAACATAAATGATGTGTAATGGGCTCTGTTCAACAAATAAAGGTAATAAGGCAATATCTGTGACTGGTTTACACAAATGTATAATCATCTACATTTCTTAACAAAAATTGCAAAATATCCCTTATACCTGATATGCAAGACTTTTTATTCTTCAGATGCAAATGTTCTTTGGTACACTATTATCCACTGTAGTGACTCAGCATGACTTCTTGCCAAGACACAAAATTTGATCACTTAAAAGGAACATCAATGTAATAACACAAACCCCTAATCTCTACCTCTTAACATAAGGGAGGGCAATGGCTGAAGTGTGCCTGGGTATAACCATGGTATTCGCCTGATGGCTGTTGCTCAGGTATTGACTCAGGTTGTGGTTTAAAACATTCACGGTAGTCATGGATGTACAAGATCCATATAACAAGGCAAAAAAAGATTAGAGTTAGAGGGACAGTCGTAGCACTGGGAATAAACTCTCAGTGGATGTAATCTTTGTTGTTCCATTCAATGATACACGCAATTGCATGAGCAAGAGTGATTTGTCCATGTTCTGTAGCTAATAATTTGTTATCTGTGTCTAAAAGCAGATTCTTAGAATTGTTGGGAAACACCGACAAGTTATCTGGGTGTGGTGTCACAGTAGGTCGTTCAGGCAGTTATAACAAAATGGTATAAGACTTGTGTTATGGGAGTTGGTTAAATGAGCAGAAACCTTAACAGTGGGCATAAATATGTTGCAAGAAGAAGTGTTAAACAGTAATCCACTGTTAACCATGATGATCCTTTAGGTCTGAGTCAGGAATGTAGCCTGATAACAGATCAAAACTACTGAGGTATTTGTGGCACAGACTACAACAAACTGTTTCTGACAGGAATGAACCCAGTATGTGTATCAGAAGGATGACACAAGGGCAAGGAGGGGTTTTCGTCGCTTCTAGCGATAGTGTGATTTCAATGTCCCTTATCCAACTATTAAGTGATAGCATAGAACACATGTAATATTTGGTGTGAATACAAGACTGAAAGGCATTAAGAGAAATCACCACATGTGCTTGATGTTCTTTACTAATGATCAGGACATCCTGGGTTTGCCAAAGATGTGTGTCTGGGTCTGACCAGGTGACTGGAAAAGAGTGTAGATGGTAACTCTTGAATTCACAATTAGCACAACTGTCAGTTAGAGATATTAGTGCCTGTAAAACATCTACAGATTGTGATAACTACACCTTGGCAATGGAATAATGATATGACAGAGTTGATTTCCATATAGAGTAAACCACTTGCATTGGCAACAATAAGTGAAAAGAAATATCAGTAAGTGTTTGCTAGAACAGTACAGCAGGTAATAAGTTAGGGCTATGTTTTTCTTGTAAACTTAGCTGAATAATATCATGCAATGTAGTAGCATCTAAATGGGTTGCATGGGTGCTATACAATAGAATTTTGTGGTGCCTTAGTTACCTCCATGACAGCAGTTAGGTTTGACAGCTCCTGGTGCCTAGTAACCTATTTATAGTGGATTGAATCCCTCAGTTCCACATGTTGTTGTATTAATTCAGTAGCTACACTACAAATTTGTCTGGTGGTAGACATAAGAGTTTCCTTGATATGCAAGAGCTGCACATGTTAGTGTATAAGGGTTTCATGGTATTGGGAGTGAAAGAAGTGAATTGTTGAAGATTTTTATCCCATCAACCAGCATCAGCTTGATTGGGGGTTCTGAATATTATTTCCAGCACAGCGCCACCTGCCTTGAACCGAGATCACTTGGTGTGTTGCAGTAGCATGGCGTCTGAAATGCTTTGCTGCTGTTCCTGGATGGTAATAAGCTACTCTGTAATGTCTCATAAGATAGGAAGCATTCCACTTTGGCCTGACCTTTGCAACAATGTTTCACACACCATTAATTGATTCGTAATTTGATGTAGTTCTTCCTCTGCTCTTAAAATGGCCTAGTCCAAGACATCCACTATGCTGACATGGTGATGGGTGTACAGCACATTATCCAAATGCTCTAACATTAAACCCAATGATGCTAGGTGTTTTGGAAAGGTGGGGGCACTTGCAGCACTAGTGAGTTAAGTGAACACAATACAGCACTCCTTGGTAAGGATCAGCAGCAACTGATGAGAGTGCAATGGTACCCATTTATGATGTTTTAGTAGCAGCACCATTTGATACTAACCTGGATGCCTACAATAATTCACACTACTGTGTTATATTAGGATAATAAGTTCTAGCACTGTTTCAGCTCGTGGTCTTCTGGTAGCGTTCTCGCTTCTGGCGCACGGGGTCCTGGGTTCGATTCCTGGCAGGGTCAGGGATTTTCTCTGCCTCGTGATGACTGGGTGTTGTGTGTTCTTCATCATCATTTCATCATCATTGACTCGCAAGTCACCAAAGTGGTGTCAACTAAAAAGGACTTGCAATACGGCGGCTGAACTTCGCCGATGGGGCCTCCCGGCCAACAATGCCATACGATCATTTCATTTCAGTTAATCAGCTTATAACACAAAAGATTTACTTCCTGTAAAATAACTGGCAAAAGGAAGAACATTGTTAGCTAGTTATGTGTATGTTATTTAATGAACTACTGAAGAGTGCTATGTGGAATGTGACAGCGTGAAATGGTGAACTTGGACAACAGATG
This sequence comes from Schistocerca cancellata, assembly GCF_023864275.1. Taxonomy (NCBI): domain Eukaryota; kingdom Metazoa; phylum Arthropoda; class Insecta; order Orthoptera; family Acrididae; genus Schistocerca; species Schistocerca cancellata. Next base: position 141,079,100 of record NC_064627.1, on the reverse strand, counting down.
ATGGAATAAACCACATACAACATTGTAATGATAATGCTTTGCATGAACTCAGAAGCCGAAAAGAGGGGGAAATATGAGGTAGTGTGCATTTCTGAATGCTTACAAATCACATGAGTTGGCATTAATGTGCAAGTAGGTGTAATCTGATACCTGAAATTGCTTGTCTTACAACCAATGCATTTGGTCAGCAAAAATGATCAGATGGCAAAAAGTGCTGACTCAGAGTGGCAAGTAATGGAAAAGTCCAAGCAAGCTCACCTACAGGATTGGGTGTACTGTTAGACAATAGGGTATAGTTCCTAACAGCAGCTAGGAGACAGGCAGGAGGCTGATGCAAGTAGTTCAGCAAAATGTATACCAGGTGTAGCATGGGAATCCGTTAGAGTGGTGTTCTAATCCTGAGCAACCAGAAATTCAGTTTCCTGTACCCTTAGGTACAGAATTACAGCAATAAAGCTAAATTATTTCCTCTGAACAAAATGTAATGACTTTTTAGTGTAAAATGTTGTGGTATGTACAAAGTGTAATTGGTATTCTACTAAGGAGGTGCGTGGTAATAAGACAGCGGATAATTGTCGAGTGTGACCAAATGGCACTGCGTGGTACATGTGAGCAAATCCAGATGGCAACTATGCAGTCATCCATGCATAGTAAACTTGCTGACTTTGATATGATTCTGCTGCTCAGATATTTTCAGGCGACAATCTCTACAATATTTGACTATAACACATATAAAAACGCTTTCTAAATGAATCATTACACCCTCATTTCTTTTCATAACAGCAAATTTTGATAACAAGATGAGACAACACATACTTGGAATGCCACTTTAACACAACACAAATTTTGGAGCATTACATTAGTTTTTTGTTCAAGGGACATATGATGGATTATGTTAGAAGTGGGGCTAATGCAGCTGCAAATTCAATATAAGCTCTGTCAGGGATTTCTTCGGCCCCAGAGTTTTGTTCAGTTTTAATGATTTCAACTGTTTCTCTACATCACTGATACTAATAGTGATTTCACTCATATTTTCAGTGGTACAAGGATTAAATTTGGGCAATTCTCCAGGGGTTTCTTATGTACAGCAACATTTGAAAGTGGAGTTAAGCATTCCAGCTTTTGCTATGCTACCCAAATTTCAGTTCCTGTCTCATTCAGTAGGGATTGGACACTAAGTTTGGTGCTACTAACAGCCTTTACACATACAACCAGAATTTGTTTGTGTTCTGTGAAGGATTACTTGACAATATTAGCTACGGTAGTCATTGAAGGTGCAGCATCCTTCTTGTCCACCTGCATCATTGCCTCGTCTACTGGTAGTCCCAGATTGTCAGGAGAGGTAGCTTTGGACTGCAACTCAAGAGTGTCGTGTTCCAGTGGTCTGGTCTCCCTGGACAACTTTGTGGTAATGCTGTGCTGACCACTCTCTGGTAGTTTCGTTTCCATCTATTTTTGGTGGACCTTCTCGAGTGAGAGGCTTGTGAGGAAAACATTTTATTTTGTTGTTCTTCTATTACAAGATCCAAAATGAGATCCATACTTTATTTCTTGCTTAAATTGTGTTTTGTTTTAACTACTCTGTCAACATCAGCAATGTTATTTATTGGTTTTTCCCAACAAAAAGATTCAGAAAGTTGAAACGAAAATACACAAACAGCGTTTCAAACCAGACACCATTAGGAATATTCAAAAAGGTAACAATACGCTCTTATTGCACTTGAACATAAACGGATTATGTTCAAATTACACAAATGGCAGATGAACTAAACTTAACGACTTGCAAATCATTTTGTTGGAAATACCAAATATCAAGATTGTATGCTTGAATGAACACTGACTTACAATGGATAGTATCAAAATCTTAAATAACCTTGATAATTTTTATGTTGCCAGCAGCTTTTGCAGAAGGATTGTGCATACTAGTGGAAAGATCAATGGAACATAAAGCAAGACTCTATTTCGATTCCGTTAATGAAGAATGTGTATTTGAAAGCTGCTGCATAGAGTTAGCACAAAATATTGTAATTTTATCTATGTACAGAATTCCGGGCGCAGAAATTACGAAACATTTTTTGTCGAAATTCCAGTGTCTATTGCAAAAACTTCAAAAAGAAACCAAGAAAAGAATCATAATAACCACTGATTTCAACATAGATCTAGCCAATGAAGCCAATAACTCAACAAAATTCATTGATATGATTCAAACATCAGGCTTCAGTGCAAATTTCACTGATTTCACTCAAGTAAACGAAGTGTCTGCAACATGTATAGATAATATTTTAACCAATTACACTTATAATGAGGCAAATAAGTTTTGTTTAGATTTAGGACTTTCTAATCATTGCACTCTGTTTATGGAGTTACCAAAAACAATAGAACCTTGCACAAAAAACGCCATTTCAGCAAAGAAAATATAAACTTATTCTATCATAGATTAAATAAGGTGGAGTGGTCCTTAGGTCATAGTATTTCATGCTCTGAAAATTTTGCTACTTTTCTGGAAAAATTCCTGCTCATTTTTAATGAAACTTTCCCCCCTACTGTACATCATGAAAAAGTAGGAAATAAAGTAAAGTGGATTACTGAAGGAATAAAAATTTGAGTGTACAAATCTAATGTCAATGTAGTAGAGTATCCAGACATAGTAAATTTCTTCAACAGTGGACAACTTGATGGTGAATTTTTCAGTACCTTTACAAAAAAATACAGTACAAGATATAGAAAATGTGATAGTGTCATTAAAAAGTAAAACATCAGCAGGATAGGATGGGATACCAACAAAAGTATTAAAAACAGTCTCTAAAATAATTGCGCAGCCACTAACTACAATAGTTAACCAGTCCCTTCAAGAAGGTTATTTTCCAGGAACACTGACATATGCAGTAGTTAAGCCACTATTCAAAAAAGGCACAAAAGAACACATGGGAAACTATTGTCAACTCTCTTCTTCCATCACTGTAAAAAATATTTGAGAAGGTAGTCACCATACAAATTCAAAAATTCATAGAAAAATTTAAAATAATTTCAAAAAATCAGTATGGATTTCAAAAAGGCAAAATCACAATATTTGCTATAAATAATTTTGATGATAAAATTAGCTCATCGCTAGACAACTCACTGCATGCCACAAGAATTTTTTATGAATCACTCCTTGCTACTTTGTAAACTGGAGAAGTATGGAATTAGGGGCATGGTATTAGAATGGTTTAAATCCTATCTAACTCACCAAAGACAAAGAGTGGTTATAACATCAGAGAGAGGAACTTATACTCCAGAATGGAAAACCATTTCACAAGGAGTACCCCAAGGTTCTGTCTTACGTCCCATTCTGTTTTTGTTGTACATAAATGATCTGCCACTAAATATTGAGTGTCACTCAGTTTTATTTGCAGATGACACATATTTAATCATTGAAAGTAACATTACAGGTCAAATTCCACAAACTGTATTAAATACTCTAGAAAACTTAGATACCTGGTTTGATTTAAACGGGTTAAAATTAAACATGAAAAAGACTCAGTTAATGCAATTTAAAACAAAACATGCAAAATTAAATGATATTCAGGTTGGTCACAGAAACCAGAATTTGCAGGAAGCTAGGTGTATGAAATTCCTAGGAATGCAACTAGATGAAAATCTACCATGGGGGTCACACATACAATACCTTGCAAATAAATTAAATAGCCTAGCATATGCAATGAAAATATTGTACAATGCTACCAGTATGGGCAAAAGAAAAGTAGTATATCACAGCTACTTTGAGTCAGTAATAAGGTATTGAATTGTATTTTAGGGTGCCTCAAACCATGTGTCGAATACTAAAACTTCAGAAATCCATCATCAGAAATATGTACAATGTAGGGCGAAGAAAATCATGTCGCCCATTCTTAAAAAATCTGAGTATACTAAGTGTTCCCTCACTATACTATATGAGCTGATTATGTTTGTACATAGCAACCCTGATTTATTGGTAGCAAATCATTTTCAACATGACTACAACACCAGAAATCAAAAGAATTTTATGCTGCCCACACAATGTTCAAAACTTTATGCTCCACATTATATAGGTATGAAAATTTATAACAAAGTAAAAGGAAGAGAATTGCTCAGCATAAATTTAGAAACACTGAAGATATCCTTATATGAGAAACTAGCACAAAAATGTTACTATACAGTAGAAGAATTCATAAATGAGAACCTGAAAATTTGAGCAGGAGAGAGCAAATACTTAGGACTGATAATGTTAAAAGTTTGTTTCTTTTGAAGAAAAATTAACTGATTAATTAAGTAATTATTCAGTACTGTATATTATATTACTGATATTATAAGGAAAATTGTAAACTAGTTTTTGTGTTTTGATGAGTCTCTTGTACTTTTAAGTCAATGGCTTGAAATTGTATGTAATAAGACAATAAAGTTTTACTTCTACTTCATTCATGTTTTTTCTCTGCTACTGCTGGGAGAGAAGGAAACATAGTGGGTGAATATGGATTGGGGGAGAGAAATGAAAGAGGAAGCTATCTGGGAGAATTTTGCACAGAGCATAACTTAATCATAGCTAACACTTGGTCAAGAATCATAAAAGAAGGTTGTTTAGGTGGAAGAATCCTGGAGATACTAGAAGGTATCAGATAGATTATATAATGGTAAGACAGAGATTTAGGAATCAGGTTTTAAATTGTAAGACATTTCCAGGGGCAGATGTGGACTCTGACCACAATCTATTGGTCATGAACTGTAGATTAAAACTGAAGAAACTGCAAAATGGTGAGAATTTAAGGAGATGGGACCTGGATAAACTGACTAAACCAGAGGTTGTACAGAGTTTTAGGGACAGCATAAGGGAACAATTGACAGGAATGGGGGAAAGAAATACAGTAGAAGAAGAATGGGTAGCTCTGAGGGATGAAGTAGTGAAGGCACCAGAGGATCAAGTAGGTAAAAAGATGAAGGCTAGTAGAAATCCTTGGGTAACAGAAGAGGTATTGAATTTAATTGATGAAAGAAGAAAATATAAAAACGCAGTAAATGAAGCAGGCAAAAGGGAATACAAACGTATCAAAAATGAGATCGACAGGAAGGGTAAAATGGCTAAGCAGGGATGGCTAGAGGACAAATGTAAGGATGTAGAGGCTTATCTCATTAGGGGTAAGATAGATACTGCATACAGAACAATTAAAGAGACCTTTGGAGAAAAGAGAACCACTTATATGAATATCAAGAGCTCAGATGGAAACCCAGTTCTAAGCAAAGAAGGGAAAGCAGAAAGGTGGAAGGAGTATATAGAGGGTCTATACAAGGGTGATGTACTTGTGAACAATATTATGGAAATGGAAGAGGATGTAGATGAAGATGAAATGGGAGATACGATACTGCGTGAAGAGTTTGACAGAGCACTGAAAGACCTGAGTCGAAACAAGGCCCCAGGAGTAGACACCATTCCATTGGAACTACTGATGGCCGTGGGAGAGCCAGTCCTCACAAAACTCTACCATCTGGTGAGCAAGATGTATGAGACAGGCGAAATACCCTCAGACTTCAAGAAGAATATAATAATTCCAATCCCAAAGAAAGCAGGTGTTGACAAATGTGAAAATTACCAAATTATCAGTTTAATAAGTCACTGCTGCAATATACTAATGCGAATTCTTTACAGACAAATGGAAAAACTTGTAGAAGCCGACCTCGGCGAAGATCAGTTTGGATTCCGCAGAAATGTTGGAACACGTGTGGCAATACTGACCCTATGACTTATCTTAGAAAATAGATTAACGAAAGGCAAACCTACATTTCTAGCATTTGTAGACTTAGAGAAAGCTTTTGACAATGTTGACTGGAATACTCTCTATCAGTTTCTAAAGGTGGCAGGGGTAAAATACAGGGGGCGAAAGGCTATTTACAATTTGTACAGAAACCAGATTGCAGTTATAAGAGTCGAGCGGCATGAAAGGGAAGCAGTGGTTGGGAAGGGAGTGAGACAGGGTTGTAGCCTGTCCCCGATGTTATTCAATCTGTATATTGAGCAAGCAGTAAAGGAAACAAAAAAAAAAAAAATTCGGAGTAGGTATTAAAGTCCATAGAGAAGAAATAAAAACTTTGAGGTTCGCCAACGACATTGTAATTCTGTCAGAGACAGCAAAGGACTTGGAAGAGCAGTTGAACGGAATGGACAGTGTCTTGAAAGGAGGATATAAGATGAACATCAACAAAAGCAAAACGAGGATAATGGAATGTAGTCGAGTTAACTCGGGTGATGCTGAGGTAATTAGATTAGGAAATAGGCACTTAAAGTAGTAAAGGAGTTTTGCTATTTGGGGAGCAAAATAGCTAATGATGGTCAAAGTAGAGAGGATATAAAATGTAGACTGGCAATGGCAAGGAAAGCGTTTCTGAAAATGAGAAATTTGTTAACATCGAGTATAGATGTAAGTGTCAGGAAGTCGTTTCTGAAAGTATTTGTATGGAGTATAGCCATGTATGGAAGTGAAACATGGACGATAAATAGTTTGGACAAGAAGAGAATAGAAGCTTTCGATATGTGGTGCTACAGAAGAATGCTGAAGATTAGATGGGTAGATCACATAATTAATGAGAACGTATTGAATAGCATTGGGGAGAAGAGGAGTTTGTGGCACAACTTGACTAGAAGAAGGGACCGGATGGTAGGGCATGTTCTGAGGCATCAAGGGATCACAAATTTAGCATTGGAGGGCAGCGTGGAGGGTAAAAATCGTAGAGGGAGACCAAGAGATGAATGCACTAAGCAGATTCAGAAGGATGTAGGTTGCAGTAAGTACTGGCAGATGAAGAAGCTTGCACAGGATAGAGTAGCATGGAGAGCTGCATCAGACCAGTCTCAGGACTGAAGACGACAGCAACAACAACTGCTGACACAGCAATGGTGACAAGGAGGTTCTTTTTTTTATATTCATGCATTTTTTTCAGGTTGTTTTTCTCTGTGACAGACAGAATCCTAGTTTACGATGAACCTTCAGTATGAGTCATAGCACTCTTAGAACGCATGCAACAGACAAGTGAGCTCATTATCCTGCAGTTACAGGCAATGTCCTTCCCATCCTTGGAGGTTTCGGCACATAGGTCGTACTCAGAGTCCTCTCCGATAGGGTTCTGTGCAACACCCCCAGCGTTTGCCAAGTTTGACAAAGCATTGAGCCATGGAAAAACTATGTAGCCTGTTTGGAACAACATTTCATTGCACATAATGTCACTAGTGACGTACAATGTCACACATTTTTCCTTGCCAATGTGGCCCTGAAATTTTTCATCTATTGAATCAATTACATCCAAACAAGGAGCCTCATACTCTCTCCTATGAGGCACGATCAGCAAGCCTGTTGGATTATTTTGTCTCACAGGTACACATTGCGACAGCGCAGTGCAAGTTAATTAGATTAAAAACAGCCGACCAGCAACTTATGCGCTCTCCAACTTCCATGTACTTAATTTTATTTATCTGACAAATCCTATTCTCAGGGCTATATTTTATTTGGACTAATGGAGCTATGGAGATGTTTGTAAAAGTGGCAATGACATATCACTCCACGTTAATGTAATACTGCCGCCTTCTGAAGAAGATAGATTTAAATCTATCGAAACCTAGGTAAAGATTACTTTATCCTTTGCAACTGGTCGGCTGTTTTTAATCTAATTACGTGGAACCGTTGCTGTTACGCAGCTATGTTTAAAATAATGACAGTGCAAGTTCTTCTGTTGCCAAAAACTCCCAACACAGTCTTGCAGGAAATGCACTGTAGCTCTTCAAGATCCTTCCAGTGACTGGTGGTTCTTCTGTGGGAAGCCGCATTGCAAGCAGTCATATGATTCAGCACTCATTCAGGACATGATTCTTGTCCATGCCCAAAATCACTCCCTGTGAACAGATCTTTCGAAACTGAAAGATTCCTCCTTGGAAAATTGTTTATCGATTATTTGACAGTCACTTCGATCATTTGCCACACTCCAATCACCAGCTAAGGTCTTCGCTGCCTGCATGCCATGCAGCTGCACATCGCAACAACAACATCAGCAACAGGGACCCTCCACAGGGGCTGTGGCTGCCCCTTCCGACCAGGTCCTTTGTCCCCACTTTCAGCCACAAAATCAATGTTTGCCTTCATTTAGTCAATGTTTTGTTATGCGTCAACAACAAGATTGTCAATTCCAGAGGGTGAACTGCTCAGCCTGTGGGATGCAGGGTCATTTGGCCAAAGTCTGCCAGTAATCAACATTGATGGTTGTGGACCACACTACAATAGATGTTCCAGAATCTGTAGGAGATGAGTCAAACCAAATTCTGCCAGTTTGTTTCGTACAGTCAGTTTTTTTGGCACACAATGGCACTATCACTCTGAAAGTGCAGGTAAATGACACCCCTCTAATTTTGGGTCCACAGCCACTATCATTGATGGGGGCTCGCACCACTAGTTGGGATTGCTGCCTTTCCATCTATTCACAACGCCCCTGAAGAGTTACAGCAATGACATCATCCAGCTAAAGGAGTGGTTCTTGGCACAGATCCAATGACTCATGCATGATGGGTCAGCATGGATTTTGGTCCTTGCTGCCTCCAAGGCCACCAGCTTATCAGGGACGAATCTCTTCCATTTTCTGGGGCTCGAGATACATGATTCCACACCTGCTGTCAAGACATAGTCTTCAGACAATCAATTGCAGGAGCTTCTGGACTCATTCTCAGACATTTTCCGACATCTCTCCAGAGGTCTCTGGCTTCGAAGCCCTTATCGAACTCCTCCGCTCGGCAGTTCTGAAGTTCCACAAAGCTCGTCCAGTACCGTTCACACTCTGCAATAAGCTGCATCTGGAGCTTCGTCACCTGGAAGATGAAGGAGCCCTGATGCCAGTGCACCGTAGTCACTGGGCTTCACCCACCATCATCGTTGAGAAGCCAAACCAGTCTCTTTGAGTATATGGGGATTTTACAGCCACTGTCAATGTGCAATCCGTTATTGACGCCTACCCCATACCAAAAGTTGAGGACATTCCGTAAAAATGGTGGGCAGAAAAATATTTGCCAAGATTGATCTTCATGATGCCTACCTCCAGCTACCTTTGGACAAGAAATCGAATTCTCTCCTGGTCATCAGTAACCCTTTTGGACTTTTCCATTACAACCAGTTTCTTTTCAGCGTAGCAAGTTCCCCAGCCATTTTTCAACGTTATTTGGAGGACAAGTGTCTCTTTTTTGTGCCTCAGGTAACATACCTCAGGCATGTCTTGAGTGGTGTGGCATTTGTCCAATGTCACAATATCTCGGGGCTATATAGCAGCTTCCACCCCCAAAGGAGACTTCGCAGCTCAAGTCTGTCCTTGGAGAGTTGAATTACTACAGGGGTTTTATTCTCCACGCTGCAGCTCTGGCAGAACTACTTCCACACTCATCTCATTTTTTGGGTCTATGGAACGAAAACTGAATCTAATCTAATCTCTTCGCAAAAATACGCTGTGGGAATGGTCTCCAGCTTGTGATCAGGCATTTCAGTGTCTCAAATCAGCCCTCCTTAAACCAGTGTGCTTTATGCCCCTCCAAAACTCTCACCTTGGCTGCAGATGTGTCAGACTATGGATTGGGGACCATCTTGCCTCACATTGTTGACAGCATTGGATGCCCATTTGCCTTTGTCTCCAAAACTCTCCCACCTGGACAACGCAATTATAGCCAAATCAAGAAGGAAGCCTTAGCCATCACTTTCGGATTTAAGAAGTCTCACAACTCCATCTGTGGCTGCCGCTTCACATTGTTCATGGGTTAGTTCGGTGCCACTTCAGCCATCCCTATGAGGAGTGCTCACCACCTCCAATGCTGAGCATTGTTCCTCGCAGAGTATACATATGACACTCGATACCGGGTCACGGCTCTACAAGTCAATGCAGATTTGCTCTCGTCTCCTGGTGGGGGCCGACCCAGAGTTTGGTACCAACCCAGTTACCTGTTTCCACTTGGATGACACTGCTGCCATTACAGTATCTATGTTATCACTGGATGCCAAGCTCCAATGGTGGATGACCCAACACTTTGAACAATCATGCACCACATTCAGCAAGGGTGGCCATGTTATTGTCATCAGCTTACACAGCCAGAGGAACAAGCTTACTACCACCAGCACAATGACTTATTTGTCAGAGATGGTATCCTCATCTTGAAGAATAATGATCGCTGGTGGGTTGTGCTCCTGCCCTCCCTGCACCAGTGGGTATTGGAGGTCTTGTTTGTCGGACGTTGGAGTATCAGTCACATGAAATGCCTTGACCAGCAACGTGTTTACTGGAGAGGGATATTTGCCACCATCACCTATGTGGTGACATCATGTACCACATGTGAAAGGCAACAATCAGTGCGCCATCATTGCCTATTCCCTTGGTGTCCAACTGCTTCCTCTGGGTCCTGCTGACACCTGAATTTTGCAGGCCCATTTCTTGATTCCTCCTGGCTCATCCTTTTGGATGCCGGCATATTGCCCCCATATGTCTCCTGCATTCCTCCACATTGATAACAAGTACCACTCATGCTCTCTCCCACATGTGAGGGACTTCCGGAAATAATTGTGACCTACAATGGCCCTCGATTTATATCTGCTGAATTCACTTCCTTCTGTGCTACCTCTGCCACACAGTTGGTCCATAGTGCCATTTCATCCTGCATCCAGTGGTTAGGCAGAGAGATTTGTCCACACATTTAAGACACAGTTGGCCAAACTGCATCAGTAGTATACTCTGGACATCTCCCTTACATTTTCCTTTCCACAGTCCAGGATGGATTATCCTCAGCAGAAAAACTTAATGACCGCCCTCAATGATTGGCCACTCTCATTTTTTGCTGCAGGATCCAGTTTGTTGATGGTCTTCACAAGAAACCATCCCTGGTGGGTCCCAGCCACGATCTCCAAGCTCCTCAGCCATGACATGGTGAGTGTCACCCTCAAAGATGGCATGATGTGCCAGAAGCACAGCAACCAGCTCAGCTCATGATGTGCTGTTTCTGCTGTATACCGCCACCTGCAGCACACCAGGTGAATCCTCCTGCTCCTGCCGCTATGCCTATGGAAGGGGATCCAGCACCTGCTGCCACCCTGGAGTTACTGTTACCAGTTGATCTGGGCCCTGATGTCAAGCTGAGCCTTCACCTCATCCCTCAGTGGTGGGAGAGGACTGCAGCATCCATTCCATCCATCTTCGACACTGGCACACTGGCAGAGATGCAGTATGCCTTCATTACAGTGTGAAAGCAGAGCAGATGTTTATGGAATGACTGAGGCCACTGTTTGAGATGAAAACACAGTCTTGTGTCTCAGCCAACGGCTGCTAGGGCCTGCTACCTGAGCACTGCGGATTGACCATAGGTCACGATTGACAAGTGGACTACTGTCATATGCCACTCACATGATAGAAAATAGTCCCACAAGATCCATCTGCCAACTGGCCTTATAAGCCAATCCACCACTGGCCAGAAGGCAGTTTGGCATGCTGCTCGGACTTGTAGGGACCTGCCATCCCAGCCACAACATCCGTGTGCCACGTCTGCTGTTAGTCCCAGATCATCAGGAGTGGTAGCTTCGGAATGTGACTCAAGAGTGACATGTAATGGTGGCCTGGCCTCTCTGGACACCATTGTGGTAATACTGTGCCAACCATTATCTAGTAGTTTTGTTTGTCTTTATTTGGCAGACTCTCTCAAGTGAGAGACTTGTAAGGAAAACATTTTATTTTTTTATACCTCCGTTATGAGATCCGAAGTAGGACCCATATTTTGTTTCTTGCTTGAATTGTGTTTTGTTTCGACTACTACATCAACATCAGCAATGTTGTTTATTGGTTTATCCCAATAAAAATAGATTGAGGAATTGTCATCTGCATTTTGTCTCTGCTACTGCAGATACAGCATAAGGCATCACGCATTGCTCTCTTGACAGCCAAACGTGTTTCATTCCGCATCACTCTATCTATAGCCCTATGCTTTCTTTTACACCTATTATGCAGTAATCTTTGTTTCTTTAGAAGTTTCTTTGCAGTAAATGTACACCATGGAGATTCCCTTCCATTATGAACTGTTCTACTGGGTATATATCTATCCATTGCATGGACAACTGTTCTTTTAAACTTGAGCCAGAGTTCCTCTGTATGCTCCTTCCCTGGGCTGGAAGTTACAAGTTCCTCATTGAGATATGACACTACTGACTTTTTATCTAGTTTACTGAATGTACACTGAAGTGCCAAAGAAACTGATATAGACATGTGTAATCAAATACAGAGATATGTAAACAGGCAGAATATCGTGCTGTGGTCAGCAACACCTGTATAAGACAACACGTGCCTGGTGCAGTTTATCAAGATTTAAGTGAGTCTGAATGTGGTGTTATTACTCAGTGCACGAGCGATGGGACACAGGATCTCTGAGGTAGCGATGAAGTGGGGATTTTCCTGTATGACCATTTTACGAGTGTACCGTGAATATCAGGTATCCAGTAAAACATCAAATCTCCACATCGCTGCAGCTGGATCTTTTTCCTGCCAGAACAGGACCAATGATGTCTGAAGAGAATCATTTGACATGACAGAAGCACAACACTTCTGCAGATTGCTGCAGCTTTCAATGCTGGGCCATCAACAATGTCAGCATTTGAACCATTCAACAAAGCATCATTGATATGGGCTTTTAGAGCAGAAGGCTCACTCGTGTACCCTTGATGATAGCATGACACAGAGCTTTACACCTCACCTGGGCCCATCAACACTGACATTGGACTGTTGATGACTGGAAACATGTTGCTTGGTCAGATGAGTCTCGTTCAAATTGTATTGAGTGGATGGATGTGTATGGGTATCAAGAAAACCTCATGAAACCATGGATCCTGCATGTCAGTGGGGGACTGTTCCGGCTGGTGGAAGCTATGTAGTGGTGTGGGTGTGTGCAGTTGGAGTGATATGGGACCCCTGATATGTCTAGATATGACTCTGACAGGTGACATGTACGTAAGCATCCTATCTAGTCACCTGCATCCATTCATGTCAATTGTGCATTCTGATGGATTTGGGCAATTCCATCAGGACAATTCAACATCCCACACATCTGGAATTGCTACAGATTGGCTCCAATAATACTCTTCTGAGTTTAACCTGCTGGCCACCAAGCTCCCCAGACATGAACATTATTGAGCATCTCTGGGATCCCTTGCAGCATGATTTTCAGAAGAGGTCTCCACCCTCTCATATTCTTATGGATTTTTGGACAGCCCTGCGGGATTCATGGTGTCAGGTATCTCCAACACTACTTCAGACATCTTCTGTGTGCTCATGGGGGCTCTGTATGATATTAGGCAGGTGTACCACTTTCTTTGACTCTTCAGTGTATCTATCTGATTATCAAAAGATTTACAAAGTTCATAAGAATAACTACCACCAAAGATGGTCTCATCTTCAATAGCACGTGCTATGCTCTATATTATACATTGGACAGAAAATCTGATACTCGACCTCATCACTCACAGCTTTCAGCGCATAACTCTACTACATGACAACACAACCCACTAAACAAGAGCTTACCAGAAATGTTCAACTCTTTTATTAAAAAATACAAACTGTCGTGTTTGACAATACCATATAAATATCTTCTCAATTCAAAACCACAACCAAATTAAGTAGAACCAGCTAATGGAAGTGTACTTGCCTGCACGTTTAAATAGTATTTATTTTTTGCCAAACTTTCAGAGATATAATTTATGCTCTTGTTTAATTGATGTTATTAATCATAGATAACTTCTGTAAGTAGCAACCACAGACTTATGTCTGTGATAGCAGCCATGCCTCAACAGTATCATTGCATAGCTTGAATACCAATATATTAATACATTCTAAAATTCGCACCCTATCAGAAATGAGTAAATTATCTTTCTTTCAAGAATTAATTTTCTTTCCCTTTAAATGAAATCCTGGAAATAATTTCTCTCCTGAAACTTGAAACTTCTGGCAGGAAGTTTCATATCACTGCACACTCTGATGCAGAGTGAAAATCTCATTCTGGAAATTTCTCTCCTTTTTAACTTAAGAAATATGAAATAATTTCTCTATTTTGAAATTAACAACTCTGAACTAATATTCCTATTTCCTTGGGAATTTATATTTTTGCTTTTTATAATGTTGCAGACTTTTTGCCATCTAATCTTTGACTGTAGCATTTAACTCAAACACTCCAAACTCTAACCCTGATTCGGACTGATCTTAGTCCACATACCAACCAACAAAATTTAACCAAATTTCTTATGGGATAAGCCAAGAACCACTAACGATGAACAAACATAGCATGTTAATTCTTTTAGCAATAGTTGGTTTTTCTTTGTGGCTGTTGTTGGAGTCTTGCAGTGGCCAGTTGTGCCATAGATGTTATTGTTTGCCACAAGCTGCAACTCTGCAGTTGTCCATGCATAATAAACTTGCTGGCTTTGACCAGATTCTGCTTCTCAGGTATTTTCAGGCGACAATTTCTACAACATTTTACAAAAATACATATAAGAACACTTTCCAAACAACCCATGCACACACTTTTCTTTTCATAACAGCAAATGTTTTGATAATGAGATGAGGTGACACCTATTAGTAATACTGATTTAACACAAGATAAATTTTGACACGTTGCACACTCCCACTTCATACTGCCATCAGTTTTATAGGGGATCTCACAAAGGTGTACTCCATTGTACAGCAGCAATGTGCCTTTTAACATTCACGGTATCAAAATTAATTAAGGGGGAAAATGTGTCACACTGAGTGTGTGTGAATACATTATGTGGTGCGCATGAACACAGCACTCTAGTGTGTGACTGAAGACCACATAACACACTCCGTGTGTAGATAATGGACAGAGTGTGTGTGTCAGAGGCATATTGTGGGCCTCAATGAAAGGGTTTTCTCCCTAGAATTGCACAACCACTTACTGACAGACAATCGATACACTGTTTGGTACTTCAAAACATCAGTTGTTTTCTTGGTTGAAAGACTGAGATGTTGGCCATGCCTCATGATAAACAATGGTAAAATTAAGTATGGAATACTGCAGCAAAGGAGGAGCAATACTTCATTGTTATTGGATGGAAAAGATCAGATAGATTCAGTACTGCCGGAGTGACTCAGTCCAGATTACCCTGGGCTGGCCACTCTTCAACAGAAGAAGAAAGTGCAGAATAGAGTTGGTAACTCACCAAAAGGGTAAGAAATACTGAGGTGTAATTCAAAAACTTACTGCAGCAGCATGCAGCTACTGGTGCCCACAGGGTTTACATCAACAGAATGGATACAGCGCACACACCATGCCTTGTCAGTAGTACAAGAAACCACGTTATCAAAAGTACAGTTCAGTTCATCACCGGACAAATCAATGTTCCCTCACATGTCAATCAGCAAACACTGTGTCACCAAGATTGATCATTCCCTCAGTATCGTGCATCATTGTCCTTGATGATGTTATGGTACATTGATATATCCCATATTGTCCCTCTAGTGCAATAATGTTATTAATGGGATCACTCATCACAGACTTTCCTTGTCACAGTTAACTACTGCCAGTTCTTGTGGAAATAACCTATGCTAACTCGTGCTCACTTGGAATTGCTGCTTTCACCCAAATCAAAGGGCAATATAGCAATTTGTGTTGGGTGAACGTGTTCACTTTCAAATCCAACCACCCAACAAGGCATACACTTCCACAACAGAAAATAGTAAATCACTGACACAGTCACAGCAGTGGAAGTGACGTTAATGTTAGAAGTAAGCTTTTCCTAACAATGTTATGTATAAACGAACTACTAAGAATTGATACATGCTATCTATTTTTATCAAAATACCTAGCTGTATTAAGGTGATTCCTTCAATTAATTATCAGTATGCAAATGACACAAAATGCAATTAAGTCTACACCCAAGCACAGAGGTGGGGGAAAACTGTCACTCTTTATTGAAGAAAATTACAAAATCTAATATATGCAAATGCAAAAATAGCAAGGTGGACCTCAATAACCTTAAGCTAAATGCAACAATCATTATTAGCAGCTAGAGCAGCAGTGGACATAGTCAGCTCTTCCATTGTTAATTCTGGAGCAATTTTCTCTTATTTTTTTATTTCTCTAACTCTTGAACATGTGAAGGTACTTTTGAAAATGTCTGTCTCCTATGGGGGTACTGATTGCCATCTTTACAATGCACATTACCACTGCTTCTTGAGACTTGTTAGTAAAGAAAAACTGTTTCCTTGTATCTTTTTTAAACTGTTACCAGCTCTCTGATATACTTCCTTATGGGATCTCCTATTGTCATAAATGTTACCAGGACAGATGCCTCTATTTCAAATGTGAGTCCTTGTGCATTTTCACACTTCAGTCATTTGTGCTCAACTTACCTGCATCTATAACTAACGGCTATGCTGGATTGCATAAATGTTACCAGGACAGATGCCTCTATTTCAAATGTGAGTCCTTGTGCATTTTCACACTTCAGTCATTTGTGCTCAACTTACCTGCATCTATAACTAACGGCTATGCTGGATTGCATAAATGTTACCAGGACAGATGCCTCTATTTCAAATGTGAGTCCTTGTGCATTTTCACACTTCAGTCATTTGTGCTCAACTTACCTGCATCTATAACTAACGGCTATGCTGGATTGACAAGTCCCATTGGCAGCATCAACAGTCCTTTGGTGATGAACTTGCCTGCGTAGATCAGAAGTTTCACACCAGTGCTACAAATAATTAGAGCTCAGTAATAAACATAATATGCAATTGGCTTCTTAAACTAGCACTGGATTGTCTTGGTGCAAAATATATAAGTTGTGTCTTGTCTTTGGGTGAATTAATCAAAATAGCTTGGCTCATGAATATCTAGTTTGTGTTCAAGTGTAGTGTGTATCAAGGTACTAATAATAATAATATAACAGTCAGCATTTCACTATTGGGTTTACGTGTGCATATGATTCATCCTCAGTGTTTGCAGTCTTCTAATGCCATATTATATGATGTAATAGGGCAAAATATACAAATTAAGAGTATCCCCAGTGTGTTGGGATACAAGTGCTAATTATCAAAAATTTGTAAAAGCTTTGGTACTGTGTTTGATTGCTAAAAATAGTCAATGTCTCCGAATACATTTTTCCAGTGTGTTGTACTTGTGTCCTTTTGTTCAAAAGGTCGATTTACCCAACCTGATTATCCAGTAGGGACTGTGTAATTTAGCAGGGAGGGGGCAGGCTAACTACAGGCTCAGTACCAGTAAATCCAGAGTAGGTACTTAAAGGTCATTAGCGGTAAGCACACTGAGAAGAAATGTTGCACTACTTGCATGTTAAATAGTATACAATGGCTTATATCAGCAACGTTTTTAAAGTTGATTGTGCTGGGTCATTAATATACTCTATAGCAGCTGGCCCATGGTACAGTGTGCTGCTTATTGGCACTTGGTATGTGCCATCTCAGCAGGACAGAGTCACGCATCTGCCCAGGTGGCTTGTGGCAGTGTGTTTCTTCAGCTCCACAGGCAGCTGTTATAAAGAACATTCACAACTAGTATGCAGCAATATTCCATTTTATTAGGTGGCATCAGCACCTATACCCCCCCCCCCCTCCATCCACATGAACCATGGACTTTGCGTTGGTGGGGAGGCTTGTGTGCTCCAGCGATACAGATAGCCCTACCATAGGTGCAACCACAATGGAGGGGTATCTGTTGAGAGGCCAGACTAACATGTGGTTCCTGAAGAGGGGCAGCAGCCTTTTTGGTACATGCAGGAGCAACAGTCTGGATGATTAACTGATCTGGCCTTGTAACACTAACCAAAACGGCCTTGCTGTGCCAGTACTGCGAACGGCTGAAAGCAAGGGGAAACTACAGCCATAATTTTTCCCAAGGGCATGCAGCTTTACTGTATGGTTAGATGATGATGGCGTCCTCTTGGGTGAAATATTCCAGAGGTAAAATAGTCCCCCATTCGGATCTCGGGACAGGGACTACTCAAGAGGATGTCGTTATCAGGAGAAAGAAAACTGGCATTCTACGGATCAGAGTGTGGAATGTCAGATCCCTTAATCAGGCAGGTAGGTTAGAAAATTTAAAAAGGGAAATGGATAGGTTAAAGTTATATTTAGTGGGAATTAGTGAAGTTTGGTGGCAGGAGGAACAAGACTTTTGGTCAGGTGAATACAGGGCTATAAATACAAAATCAAATAGGGGTAATGGAGGAGTAGGTTTAATAATGGATAAAAAAAAATAGGAGTGCGAGTAAGCTACTACAGTGTAGTAAATGCATTATTGTGGCAAGAATAGACATGAAGCCCATTCCTACTACAGTAGTACAAGTTTATATGCCACCTAGCTCTGCAGATGAGAAAGAAATTGATGAAATGTATGATGAGATAAAACATATTATTCATATAGTGAAGGGAGACGAAAATTTAATAGTCATGGGTGACTGGAATTCGATAGTAGGAAAAGAAAGAGAAGGAAAAGAAGTAGGTGAATATGGATTGGGGGTAAGAAATGAAAGAGGAAGCCGTCTGGTAGAATTTTGCACAGAGCATAACTTTATCATAACTAACACTTGGTTCAAGAAACATGAAAGAAGGTTGTATACATGGAAGAAGCCTGGAGATACTAGAAGGTTTCAGATAGATTATATAATGGTAAGACAGAGATTTAGGAACCACATTTTAAATTGTAAGACAGTTCCAGGGGCAGATGCGGACTCTGACCACAATCTATTGGTTATGAACTGTAGATTAAAACTGAAGAAACTGCAAAAAGGTGGGAATTTAAGAAGATGGGACCTGGATAAACTGAAGTTGTAGAGAGTTTCAGGGAGAGCATAAGGGAATAATTGACAGGAATGGGGGAAAGAAATACAGTAGAAGAAGAATGGGTAGCTCTGAGGGATGAAGTAGTGAAGGCAGCAGAGAATCAAGTAGGTAAGAAGACGAAGGCTAGTAGAAATCCTTGGGTAACAGAAGAGGTATTGAATTTAATTGGTAAAAGGAGAAAATATAAAAATGCAGTAAATGAAGCAGGCAAAAAAGAATACAACGTCTCAAAAATGAGATTGACAGGAAGTGCAAAATGGCTATGCAGGGATGGTTAGAGGACAAATGTAAGAATCTAGAGGCTTATCTCACTAGGAGTACGATAGATACTACCTAAAGGAAAATTAAAGAGACCTTTGGAGAAAAGAGAACCACTTGTATGAATATCAAGAGCTCAGATGGAAACCCAGTTCTACACAAAGAAGTGAAAGCAGAAAGGTGGAAGGAGTATATAGAGGGTCTGTACAAGGGCGATGCACTTGAAGACAATATTATGGAAATGGAAGAGGATGTAGATGAAGATGAAATGGGAGATACGATACTGCATGAAGAGTTTGACAGAGCACTGAAAGACCTCAGTTGATACAAGGCCCTGGGTTAGCCAACATTCCATTGGAACTACTGACAGCCTTGGGAGAGCCAGTCCTGACAAAACTCTACCATCTAGTGAGCAAGATGTATGAGACAGGTGAAATACCCTCATACTTCAAGAAAAATATAATAATTCCAATCCCAAAGAAAGCAGGTGTTGACAGCTGTGAAAATTACCAAACTACCAGTTTAATAAGACACGGCAGCAAAATACTAACACGAATTCTTTACAGATGAATGGAAAAACTGGTAGAAGCCAACCTCGGGGAAGATCAGTTTGGATTCCATAGAAATGTTGGAACACGTGAGGCAATACTGACCCTACGACTTATCTTAGAAGATAGATTAAGGAAAGGTAAACCTACGTTTCTGGCATTTGTAGACTTAGATAAAGCTTTTGACAATGTTGACTGGAATACTCTCTTTCAAATTCTGAAGGTGGCAGGGGTAAAATACAGGGAGCAAAATGCTATTTACAATTTGTACAGGAACCAGATGGCAGTTATAAGAGTTGAGGGACATGAAAGGGAAGCAGTGGTTGGGAAAGGAGTGAGACAGGGCTGTAGCCTCTCCCTGATGTTATTCAATCTGTATATTGAGCAAGCAGTAAAGGAAACAAAAGAAAAATTTGGAGTAGGTATTAAAATCCATGGAGAAGAAATAAAAACTTTGAGGTTCGCCGATGACATTGTGATTCTTTCAGAGACTGCAAAGGACTGGGAAAGCAGTTGAACAGAATGGGCAGTGTCTGGAAAAGAGGATATAAGATGAACATCAACAAAAGCAAAACGAGGATATGGAATGTAGTCGAATTAAGTCGGGTGATGCTGAGGGAATTAGATTAGGAAATGAGACAGTTAAAGTAGTAAAGGAGTTTTGCTATTTGGGGAGCAAAATAACTAATGATGGTCAAAGTAGAGAGGATATAAAATGTAGACTGGCAATGGCAAGGAAAGTGTTTCTGAAAAAGAGAAATTTGTTAACATCGAGTATAGATTTAAGTGTCAGGAAGAAGAGAATAGAAGCTTTCGAAATGTGGTGCTACAGAAGAATGCTGAAGATTAGATGGGTAGATCACATAACTAATGAGGAAGTATTGAATAGGATTGGGGAGAAGAGAAGTTTGTGGCACAACTGGACTAGAAGAAGGGTCAGTTGGTAGGACATGTTCTGAGGCATCAATGGATCACCAATTTAGTATTGGAGGGCAGTGTGGAGAGTAAAAATTGTAGAGGTAGACCAAGAGATGAATACACTAAGCAGATTCAGAAGAATGAGTGTTGCAGTAGGTACTGGGAGATGAAGAAGCTTGCACAGGATAGAGTAGCATGGAGAGCTGCATCAAACCAGTCTCAGGACTGAAGACCACAACAACAACATCAGCACCTATATGATTTGTGGTACATACAGGAGTCATACATGGGATTCCTGTGTATGCTAATATAGAAAGATAATCAATCATTATTTAGTAATTTTGGAGTTGCAAATTGATAGCCTCAGTGGCTTTGTAAGTCAAATACACAAAATTACTTCTAGAAGTTAAGAGTTTTAGTATGGAACTAATAAATAAACAATGTATTTCGCCTTGGTCTGATTGCAAAATAAAGGATGGTAGACAGTAATAAGGATTGTTCAGACTGTAGCTTGAATAAGATGACATCATAATCATAATTTTATTTACAATGCTGTTAAGGGTCAACAATTTCATGGGTGGTTTGGATTGTTTCGCTTATCTTCCTCGTAGTGGGCAAATCAGAAAGATGCACATAGTAGCAGAGCACTTGCTCACATATGGACCTCCATTAACCAGCTACGCCATGATGATAAATAAAACAATCCAAGCCAACTGGAGGTGTGTCAGTCAGGTGTCTTAGTAGGGCACACCAAATTATGTTTAGCCAACAGCCAAATTGACCACAGTATTAGTTCCTGAGAATTAAATGGCAAAATCAAATTACTTGTGGAACCCAATGAAATCTTTTCAAAGAGCCATGGTTAGGGGATGTTATTATGCAAAAGGCTTACAAGAAAGTCTCAAAAGAGCACTAAACGTTCCAGCTATGAATAATCTTGTTTATACATGACAGTGGTAGAGGTATTAATTTGATGCCTATATGTCAGACATTACTCTAAATGAGGGATCAGTTCACCATTAAATCTTCACATTTTACTGTGCCCTTTCCATTATTTTTGAAGAAGAATATTAGGATGAAAATATAATGGGATCAAAATCTTGTTTTTCCTATCAGGTGATAGTATTAGAAATGGTCAACAGATCGAGCTGAAGGCTGCATCATGATTTCTGTTCCTCACAGTCACACATGTGCAGGCTTGGGGCATGGCTGAACGATGGTGCACACCATCTGTTGCGGCAGGACTCGCTACATTCCACATGATATTCGCACTCTTCATGATGGTTGCCATGCAGTGGAGAAGAGCATAACCTGCACATTACAAATTCCAACTCAGTGTGACATAACTGTGTGCCATCCCTTATGAAATTTATTGATATTTGCAGCTTTTAACTAGGTTTCTGTGTCTTAACAGGATAAAATTATGGCATTCTCTAGATAATCCATGGGTGCATAGTGTGAACACATATTTCTTGTAATATTCCTTGTAGTACTGTACTACATCTATCAGCACCAGCAAAAATAAACTTACCTTGGTTGACTCCTTATTTCAGAAATAGGTTCCTATTATTGCAAAGACATGGATTACTGAGTGCGAAAAATTTGATCAAGACTAATGCCTTGCAAAACAACTCATTAAATATGTGTAAACTGGTTGGTAGATATGTCACCTACTTCAGAATTGGCTTCCTAACTAATCTGAACAAATGCAATTACTTTAAACAGTATTAGTTTTTCCAGTGATGATACTTCAGTTAAATGTAAGTCTTCTTAACTGATGTTGCTATTTGGATGTGACTGTCTGCTTATTCAGTTAATGAAACATACTGATTCAACAATATAATCTTATTTTCTCGATGTTCTAGTGTGCCAAGTAGGTCATTGCTTAGCTGTGTATAGATTGACTGAGAATGAATAATTAATGGTGTGGTGGTACAGTGCCAAGCTTGCTATATGTCAGCAGAAACAATGTTAAAGCTCAGTACCTTGTTTTCCTGAATGAGTGTTATTCAACCAGCTCATGATAATAAATTTTATGAATGTCACTAAGAACTGCGTGAAAAGATAAAATGGTAGCCTTTCTACCATATGTACGAGTGGCACTAGAATTAAATGCCAAGAAAAGTGAGGAAGAATAGACAAGATGTACTTATTATTTTGGGTCTAATGTGACAGTCTGAATTTTTTTTTTAGCTTCTGGAAGGGTTTGTAAAGGGATTTTGTTCCTCAAATGGCACTCTCTGTGCTCAAATTAAACAATTTTTGAAACATCACCTATCTGAACAATTCTGACCTTTTGGCTTAACCCATCTGCATTCCGATGGAGACAGCCTGGCTTAAGACATACTGTGTCATCATACTCTGATAGCTTTGATGCCCATCAAGTTAAGTGAGTACTGGGGTCCTTTAAACTTAACATCCACACGAGAGTGGTGTGGTCAGAGACCACAGTGAACTTGCATCCCTACAGATACCACTTAAAATAATTAACTCCAAACTTAAGAACCAAAACTCTTTCTCAGTAATGCTATAATTGATCTCAGCTACATTCATCTGCCTAGAGATGAAACCTATATGTCTTTCTTCGTCATTGTATTCCTGGGAAAGAATTTCACCCACAGTGTAACCAGATGCATCCATGGAAAGAATAAATGGTTTTTCAAAATCTGGGTAGATTAACAAAGGTGAAATCATTGAAACATAGTTAATTTTTTGCATAGCTATGTCATTCCTCTGTCCACTCAAGTTCAACACCCACCGTTAACAACTTTGTCAGTGGCTTGGCTATCATAGGATAGTCCTCCACAGAATCATGATAAAAACTTGCTAGTCACAGAAATGACTGCAACTCTTTAAAGTTTGTAGGTATTGGAAAATTGTCTACAGCTTTTGCCAACCTATGGCTTAACTCCATCTTCAATAATAACATATCCCAGGTACTGGACCTATTACTTAGCAAATGAACACTTCTCATCTTCAAATTTAGGTGTGCATTTAGCAACCTAGACAACACAGTCCCTAATCTCTTTCTGTGTTCCTCAATTGTCCTTGAAAAAATTATTATGTCATCCAGACACACGAGACACATAGTAGGCTTCAAATCTCTCAAGAGTAAGGCAGCAAATCTTTGAGAAGTGTCAGGTATATTCCTTAGACCAAAAGGCATATGGAGAAACTCACGTAATTCAGCAGGATTCACAAAAGGTTGTCACCCAGAGTGCATGTCAAATGTGGTAAAATACTTACAATTCCTTAATCAGTTCAATGTTTTGTCGATATGCGGTAGAGAGTACATGTCAGGGGTAGTGACTTTGTTTACTACTCTCATATCGTCACACTCACGAAAGGACTTCTTTCCATTCAATGATTTTTTTGGGACCATGACTACAGGTGACAACCATGTGTTTCCAGAAGGTTGAATAGCTTCTTCAACAACAGATTGTAAATGAAATGGTACTCTATATGATTTCTGAGCAATCGGTCTAGTGTCTCCCATGAAAATTCCATGCTGTACAAGGCCAGTTGCTGGCAAATTCTGCTGTTCCTTGAACAGCCATGCATATTCCTCCAGAACTGGGCACTAAAGATTGTAATTTGACTTATGCACATGCACCAACTTCTCTCACAACTACTTCCATAATGCAGGTGTAACTTCAACAATGTTTCTCACTACCAAATTCTTCCTGTTACTTTGCTTAAACTGTTTTTTATTTGAACTGCTGTTTCTCTTCTCCACTTACCAATACCATTCTCTGTGGAATCTCAATATCCTCAACATAAACTGGTACTATACACTATTTTCTTAAAACGTCTGGTTACTTATGCTTCTCTTAACATGGGTTGGCAACCAGTCAAGAATGTTCTTCTGGCTGAGCAGATTGACCAGAAAGTCTGATCCCAGTGGTATTCATGTTTTCACATCAATCCAGAGAACTTTTCCCATACCTCCATTGATTCTGATATGGGTGTTAATTTTTAAAGCCCATGTACATGGTTCTATTGGGCTTGTGGAAGAGGCCTCATACCACAAGTTTCTAGTGACTGAGATGCACGCTTACTGCCAAAACAGTGAGTTGCCTCACTGAATTGAACAGTTCATATCTTGTAACCTATCACCACCTGAAAACAGTGTAGGAAATCATTCCCTAAAATAAAATCAAAATCTCGTTTTCATCTCCTCACTTCTTCCATGTCAAACCTTTTTTTTCCCCTGTCAATCTGCAGATCAACAGAACAAGTTCCAGCCAGTATTATTATCTCCTAACCTAAGCCACTAATATTGTACCATGGTGGCCTGAGCGCACACTTGTCATTTTGGGACATAAATAAAACACTAATTTGAACTCCGTTATGTACTAACTTAGGGAAAGTCTCCAGTCTGATTTTACCTTCTAGTACTAAACCCATAACCTCATTAGTCCTTCCCTTCTTGACTGGATTCATAGTTCTGACTGGCAGGTGGGGGGGGGAGTGTGGGTGGCAGGGCCTGCCCCTCACTCATTCTCTATTGTGTATTGTTTCACTGAAGCCTCCTATTTCTTCCGTAATTTTGTGGAGAAGCCCTCTGAGGAAAACTTCGTCCCTTGTGAACATTTGTAGCTTGGATGCCCAATCATGTGGCATTTTGTGCAAAAAGGTGTGCAACAATGCTCTGCAGTGTGATCTGGCTTTCTGCACCACTGCTATCATTAACAAAAACTTGGTGTGATTCATGACTGTGAGCGGGTTTCTAAATGAACCACCCTGCTTCTTCACATATTAATGCTAAGCAAATTGCCTCATGCAGAGAGGTGGGGGGGCTACTTTTACCTCACTCCTCATCTGTGGATTAATTCCCCACATAAATATATCAATCAGTCTGACTTCGGCCTCTTTGATTAACACATCATTACAGGTTTGATTCTTGCCTAAGGCATAACTGCAGCAAAATACAGTTCTGATGCGATCAACAAATACTTCAAAATTTTCTCTGTTCTTCTTTGAGAGTGTCAATAACCAATTACAGTAATAACTGACACCCTGCTCATCAGAGTTGCATTCGCTAACCCATTCGCCATGATATCAAAAGTGACTGTGTCATGTAATACATCAATTGACTCCATATACATCCATGCATTGCCAGAAAGTTTCAATACATTTAAAACTGTCAGTCCAGGAATATGTTTTCCCTACATCATGGACATTTAGGAGGAGCATGATGATATTTTCTCCTAGTTTTCCAGAAACTGAAGGTGCAAAAGTAACAGCAGGGAGCATACTCGCAACATTAGGCACATGTTTGATAGGAGCCACTACAGTGGCTTTGGAAGAGTTTGCTGCAGTCTGTACTGACACCTGCAAGGTTTCTCAGTGGGGCTCACATAAAGCTTCATCAAGCTGTCTCTGTAACTCTAGTTTCGTAAGTGCCATTTGAATAAGCTGCATTTGTAAGAGCACAAGACAATTTACCTCATCATTTGAAGCAACAATGGGTGGAGAAGCTGTTTTTTGCTTCTCTGGCAAAGTACATGAATGCGTAACAGGTACGGTTACAATATTAAGGCCAAGATTTCTGTAGGACAACAATGTTACAAAAGAAGGGTTTCAACAGTAAGTAATTCTAGATTAAGCAGCGAAGAGTTCCCACAGTGGGGGATAGCAGTGCAGATGGTGAAGAAAAGTAAAGATGCATTGTAGTGAGTGACACATTAACATCCCGCATCACTGGAGACAGTGGCAAAGGTGGTGGAGTTGACAAACCAGCAGTACAGCAGTGCCAGGCTTTGAGATGACAAGGACAGTGGTGGCAGCATCTGTATGCAGTGGTGAGGTGACATGGATCTGCGGCGGTGCAACAAGATTCTGTGGCTACAAAGACACAGTGTGGTTGACAGCATGCACCAGAATGTGCACACAGCATCTCAGCATCTCCAAGGCTGTAGCAGCAGTGTGGCACAGTCCAGAGAGTGCGCTCATGTGGCCCATGCAGCAAAGGGGCTGTCTATGGCCTAATGTGTTGATGGTGCTCACCATAAATGTTGACTCACGGCATGCGCACAATATGCTCTTCCAAGCACAAACAGGATGTTGAAGTTTTCTATAATGGACCAGATTACATGGTAACTACCAGGCTAACAGGCTCCGCAAGCTGGTATCCCTCAAATTACAGTGGCAGTAATCCCCAAAGAAAACTTGTCAGCATAACAGTGAGATAACTTGTCTTCAGCTTACATCCCTTTGTACATGTTTGGCTTGGTCAGGATGGGAAAATGAGTGAGACGTGAGGTGACTAGTGGTGTTAGTAGAAAATATTCAAAAGAAAAGACTGTTTCCAGTTGAGGTTTTATTTCTCCAAAATTCAATGCCTAAGGGGTACACAGAACTCAAGATAACTACAGCAACAAGAGGCTGCAATAGTAAAATTGTGCCCCAAAAAGGAGGAACTAGTGGACATATCCGGTCTCGGACTGAGCTGGCAGGCAAGAGAGCTTTCTCAATACCAATGCATTCTTACTATCCCTTCTGGCACACTCCATATGACAGTCCCCAGTCCTCCTACTGGTGGGCAGAGTGTGCTTCAGTGGACATCCCTCTGTCGGTGGTACACGACATATCGTCCCTAGTCAGCAAAACTCCTGTGGAATGATCTTCACATGGACTCAGCATGGGTGTTACACAAAATGTTTGGTACTATGTCAACCCAGCCTCAGCCCCTGTTCTCACTGAAGAGACAGTGCCGTATCTGATGTGATAGACAATTAAGATGTAAAATTTAAAATCCATTTTTCCTCTCAATAACACTGCTCACCACGCACATAGTTCAACCCATTCTCCCATCTGTACACATACAAACAATATCTTTCACAGTGGGTTGTCCCAACACTTGCTACTAAATGTCATGAACATCTTTTATTGTCATGGAAGGTTGGAAGCAGGACGCACCATCCAAAAAGTTCATGACAATCTTCATATTCCCCCGCTAAGATGAAAGATGTCTTAAACAACTCATTACAATCATTTGCAAAATTGTGATGTTAACAATCAAATTATTTACAATTAAGTTTCATGTTTACTATTTTTTTAGCAAATTTGCTGTACATTTCCTCTGTAGGTACCATAATCATTTATGAAACATATTCCCATTTCATTAACTTCCTCCCATGTAAGTTTTGTGAATTACTTCCTCTTCACTTTAGATATCATCTCCATTTTACTTAATACTGTCACACTAACAAGAGGGTTTACGTGTAAAATAGTTCCCAAGCTTCCTTTGTTCTTAAAGTTGGACCAACTTAAGCTTTTATTCCATAACTATGAAGCACATAAGAGATTAGCTCTTCCCTCTCAATGCCCACCACTATAACTTTTGTTTCTGTTCATATTAATTGGGATCTTGTTTACAGAACACTTTTTCATTTATCTTATGCATTGTGGATAGCATTATTTCATATAAATCATGAAACCTACATTATCAATTAACACTTCTCTGCATACATGATTATAATCATTTCAATATAGTTTAATTTTCTTTTCAAGAATCTACTAGAGCTTTGTTCTCCATTTTAGTCCTATTATCTTAAAGTTATCTTCTACTTTACTTTATGCCTTTTTATATACTTTATATTTCACTGTGATAATGGACTATTTTTCTTATTTAATCATCACACTCTTAAAATGTCTGGAGTTTCATGTTTGATTTGATTTGATTTTTTATTGGTCCAGTTTTATCATATAGCACAAATTGTACAATTGATATTGGGCAGGTCAAAGATAAGTTACAATAATACATAGCATTAGCAATTAAAATTAGGTACCTACTACAATTAATTTTGTTACGTATTCAGAAATTCTCTGACAGAATAGAAACAGTGCTTTATTAGAAATTCCTTTAGTTTAGCTTTAAATATTGGATGAGTAGTATTTTTTATTTCCTCTGGTATCTTATTGTGTAGTATTACACCAATGTTAATTATGTTCCTCTGATAGGTGGCTGTTCTGTGATATTTTTTATGTGTATTTGATTACCTTCTGGTACTATAGTTGTGTACACTTTTGTTCTGTAGCAGTTTGCCTGTTTTCAGGAGGTAGTCCCTAGTGAACAAGATAGTTTCATACATGAATAAACTTGGAACATTTAGAACACCAAGCTCAGTAAAATGGGATTTACAGGACTCCATCTTTTTAAGACACCAAATTATTCTTTAAGCTCTTTTTTGCATTCTAAAAACCTTTACACTGTAAGTTGAGTATCCCCAGAAATTTGTTTAGCAAATTTGCTATACAGTTCCCCTGTAGGTACCATAATCATTTATGAAACATATTCCCATTTCATTAACTTCCTCTCATGTAAGTTTTGTGAATTACTTCCTCTTCACATTAGATATCATCTCCATTTTACTTAATACTTTATATGTAAAATAGTTCCCAAGCTTCCTTTGTCTTGTCACCTTATATTGATGGCCATATATTGTGTCTCTTTTACGCAACAGAGGCAGCCACTACTACTTTGCTGTGACTTAATAAGTATTTAAGCATAGGCTATCTACCTTCCTTACTTTATGCACCCAAGGAGCTATGTGCTGATCTGTAAATTCAACCATTGACTGCTAATTGCAATTCTCAGACATTTATAGAATCAAGCATGCATGGAAAAGCAGCTGTTTTACTTTGGCACCTACAAGGTATGTCTCTTTACATTGTACTAGTTTGGATAACCCTTCTTGAACAGGAACAGACCACCTCCTTCTTATCACCTTTCCATTTAAAATGCAAATGTCCCTTTACAAAATCACCTCCTGTAATCTGGCTCAGGTCATTCCATCTGTGCATTCACCTGACCTAGGCATTGGCCATCCCTTCCATGGGTCCACCTACATTTAATCTCCAATACACTTATTATCTTGGGCCCACTGCATCACAAACACTTGCCAATATACAAATCATCCTACCCTTTTTTTCCCATTCATTTATACAAAGATGTTGCTCCTTAACCTTTCAACCCTTCCTGGTCACTATATATTTACATTTCCATGCTCCTAAAAATTTACATTCACACCTGTGCTTTCATTCTTGAGTGGGTGCACCTACGTATAAAGTGCACACAGCCACAACTAAAAGTGTTTTGCATCTTTTTTGTTTGTTTGGGGTTTTAGGGCGCAAAACAACTAAGGTGTTAAGCACCCAGTAGAGAACCGTAGAATGCTGGGACCACGAGGGTAAAAAATCATTGTGAGGTCCAATACAGAAAGGAAGGAAAAAACAGATCTAAAATGTCAACACATTACGGAAGAGTATCTAAAAGATGTCGACAAGACACTGGAGTCACCAGGTAGAAATCAAATCTCTTTTGTCATATTACTGCATTTTAAAAACTACAACGTGAGCCACAGCTTGCACGTCATCCACTAAAATGTCCGGCAAAGTGGGCGGCAGGCAGACCCTGAGACGTAAGTGGCTAAAATATGGGCAGAGGATCAGGAAATATCTGACTGTTAATGGCTGTCTACAGAAAGGGCAGCTGGGTGCAGGGTCACCACTCAACAAGTGGCGGTAACTAAAGCTGCAGTGCCCTATTCACAACCCAGCTAATATTACTTCCTCACAGTGAGATGGCCAGGAGGAAGTCGACCAGGCTGTTGGGAGAGGTTTGACTTCTCTGAGTTTGTTCCCATGAAGGGAGCACCAATGGTCATGCCAAAGTGATGTGACACGCCAATAGAGAAAAGTACAAATATCTTGCAAGGGAACAGAGTAGGTGGCGGACCAACCAAGATGGACTGCAGTATAAGCAACGTCATTCCCAGGCACACCAACATGGCCAGGAACCCACATGAGCATCACTAGGTCTCCCCCATCCGGGAACAAATGGAGGCAGTCCTGGATCTGTCGAACGATGGGGTGGGCTGGATCAGGACATCCAGACTCTGAAGGGCACTGAGGGAGTCAGAGCAGATCACACAGCGAGTGAGCTGGTGCCTCCTGATGTAGTGTACAGCCTGATAGAGGGCAAAAAACTCTGCTATAAAAATTGTGTACTGGTCAAGAAGCCGGTATTGAAACTTATCAGCCCCAACGACAAAAACACAACCAACACTGTGGGCAGACTTGGAACCATCAGTGTACAAAAATAT
Organism: Schistocerca cancellata; assembly: GCF_023864275.1. NCBI lineage: Eukaryota > Metazoa > Arthropoda > Insecta > Orthoptera > Acrididae > Schistocerca > Schistocerca cancellata. Next base: position 141,048,394 of record NC_064627.1, on the reverse strand, counting down.
GCTATCGGCAAGTTGTGAGTGAAGTTCGAGCAATTTGCAGTGATAGGTCAGCTCAGGAGTCAAATCCTTTGGGAATGAGCTGAGGTCAAAATGAACAGAAAGCAGTGTCTGAAACCAAGGTGGTGAAGGGCTCTCCCCCATTCAGAAAGTGGCAGGAAGTGTGAACTGCAGCTGTTGAAGCAGATGACGAAAGCGGGCACTTGGAGGCCCTAGAAGAGAAATGTACATCTTGTATTGGTGGTCAAGAATGTCATCAAAAAAAGGGTCAAGGGTTGGGTGGCCTGGCATGGAAGAAAGCCAACATGCATACCTACTGAGTAGGATGTCGCGCTGGTAGAACAGTGGTAGTTCACCAGATTCTGCGTAGAGACTCTCAGCTGACCTAGTACAGAAGGCACCAGTGGCGAGACAGATCTCAAAATGGTGTATTGTATTTAGATGGCGCAAGATAGGTGGCTGTGCAGAGGAGTAGACAGTGCATCCATAATCCAACTTGGAGTGACAAGAGATCAATAGAAGTGAAGGAGGACAGTCTGGTCAGCTCCCCAAGAGGTACCACTCAATACACGAAGGACATTGAGGGACCGGGTGCAGCGTGCAGCCAGGTAGGACATGTAGGGAGACCAACTGAGTTTCCTATTGAATGTAAGACCTAAGAACTTCATTGCATCCATGAACGGGAAAGCATTTTGGCCCAGTCACAAGGACAGTGGAAGAAACTCCTTGTACCGCCAGAAGTTGAAACAAACGGATTTGGTAGCAGAAAAGTGGAAACCATTTGTGACACTCCATGAATAGAGATGGTCCAGACAATACTAAAGACAGCATTGAAGGAGACATGTCTGCTGGGAGCTGCAATAAATAGCAAAGTTGTCAACGAAAAGAGAGCCGGAAATGCCAGCTGGAAGGCAGTCCATAATTGGGTTGATGGCTATGGCAAAGAGGACGACACTCAGTACGGAGCCCTGAGGCACCACGTTCTCCTGTGAAAAGGTGTGGGATAAGGAGGAACCCACATGTACCCAGAAAACTCAGTCTGTTAAAAATTCCCGGATGAAAGTGGGAAGATGACCACGAAGGCCCCACGTGTGCATAGTACGTAGAATGCCTGTCCGCCAACAGGTATCATAGGCTTTCTCCAAATCAAAGAAAACGGCCACTGTTTGTCGCTTCTGCAGAAAATTATTCATGACGAATGTCAACAGGGTGACGAGATGATCAACCACTGAGCGGCGCTTTCAGAACCCACACTGAACACTAGTGAGATGATGGTAGGACTCCAGCCACCACACTAATCGACCACTGATCATGCATTCCATCACCTTACAAATGCTGCTGGTAAGGGAAATTGGGAGATAGCTGGAAGGAAGAGATTTCTCTTTACCAGGCTTAGGTAGGGGAACAATAGTAGCTTCAAGCCAACGCGTGCAAAATACACCATCAGTCCAAATACGGTTGTAAGTATCGAGGAGAAAGCATTTTCCCACAGGAGGAAGAGTCTGCAGCATGAGGACGGGGATTGTATCAGGCCCAGGAGCAGAGGACCTGGATGAGGAGAGAGCACGCTCAAGCTCCCTCATAGTAAAAGGAGTATTGTAGCATTTTCGATTCAAAGAGAGAAAAGAGATTTCACCAGCCTCCTCCACCTGTTTCTGAGGAAGGAAGGCAGGATGGTAGTGGGTGGAGCTTGAAACCTCCGCAAAGTACTAGCCCAAAGCATTGTAAACATCGACAGGGTCGACTATGATGTTTCTCGCCACAGTCAGACCAGGAATCAGGGAGTGGGCAGTAGTGCCGGAAAGCCGGCACAGGCCACCCCAAACAAGAGAGGATGGAGTAAATCTGTTGAACGAACTGGCGAAGGAAACCCAGCATGCTTTCTTGCTTTCCTTAATAGTGCGATGGTACTGCGCACATAGTTGCTTGTAGCGGATACAGTTCATTAACGTAGGATGACGGTGAAAGACACTAAGTGCACGTTGTCGGGCACGAATCGCATTTGCGGACTCCACAGTCCACCAAGGGACCAGGACCTGACAGGGAGAAATAGTAGTATGAGGGATAGAGGAGTCGGCAGCTGAGAGAATAATGTCCACGAGGTGCTCGACCTGGTCATCACAGCTGGGAAATGGCTGTTCGTCAAAGACTGCCAAGGAGGAATATAGCCGCCAGTCAGCAAGAGAGAATTTCCAATGAGCAGGCCGCTATGGCAGGGCATGATGGTACAGGCGAGTCACAAAAGGGAAGTGATCACTCGAGTAATTATTGGAAAGAGCACACCACTCGAGACGTCAAGCGAGCTGGGCAGAGCAGATCAAGAGGTCTTAGTGGGAATAAGTGTGCGTGGAATCAGAGAGAAACGTGGCTTCACTGGTGTTAAGGCACACAAGATTAGGATGATTCAGAAGATCCGCTAAAAGAGAACCTCTCAGGCAGGCGACAGGCGAGCCCCAAAGAGGATGATGGGCATTGGTGTCACCAAGGAACAGAAAGGGTGGAGGAAGCTCAGCAACAAGCTGCATCAGGTCTGCTGTAGTGACAGCAGAAGACGAAGGGATATAAATGGTGCAGAGGGAAAAAGTAAATTCGGGAAGGAAAACACAGGCAGCAACTGTTTGCAGGTGGGTGTGCAAGGAGATAGGACGATGACAAACATCATCTCGGAGAAGCAGCGTGACCCCACCATGACCAGGAATCCCCACTGTATGGGGAAGGTCCATCCATAGCAAAGTAAAATGGGAAAGAGCAAAATGGTCTTGAGGACATAGCTTGGTTTCTTGGAGACTGACTACAAGCAGACATTGCGATCACAGGAGCAGCTGGAGGTCCACCCTGTTAGACCGAAGGCCACAGATATTCCATTGTAAAAGGGCGATAAAATTTAGGAACACAGGAGAATGAAGAAGAAACACTCACCTCGACAGCCGCTTAGGGCAAGCTGTTGAGGGAGGATGGCCACTGGAATCCATAGGTGGGGGATGTGGGGGATCTTCGTCTGTCAACTCAGCAGGATCAACGGACCTTCCCTGGTGTCGGTCAGTTTAAAAGGACTGACGAGTCAAGGACGGCCGACGAGTCAGAGAGGGGGAAGACTGTTTGCCTTTGGACGATTGTTTTGGCTTTTGGCGATTGGCAGAAGAGCCAGACGGCTGCGAACTCGTGGTACGCAAGAAATCTTCCCAGGAATAATCCTTTTTGAATTGACGGGTCGCTGGCTGTGTTGCAACTGTCTTCGCTGGTGAGGGTGAAGAACGGGTAGCACAATCGACAGCCCAGGAAATGTCAGCTTGAAGGCAAGGCGACTTTACCACCATCAAACTGAACTGTAAGTCACAAGTTTGCATAACCATGTTTTTCGTGGGATGAGGAGAGGCTAACACGGTGCTGTAGCTTTCAGACAAAGGAATATTCGGTTTATAGCTCGCCAACAGTTTCCAGGCAACAGGAAAAGGTATCTTCTCCTTCACCCTTATCTCCTGAACAGCCCGCTCGTCTTGATAGATGGGACAAGAATGAGAAGAAGCAGCATGTTCTCCATGACAATTAACTCAGCGAGGGGAAGGAGGTGGACAGGTGCCCATGTGTGAATCCCTGCTTCAAGTGACACATTTGGCTGTGTTTTTACATGACGTGCTGGTATGACTGAGCTGGTGGAACAGGAACAATGTGCGAGTGGGCACCAAATCGGCAGCTTCCTTCTTCATAACTCGATGAACATCAGTAATGCCCTAATCTGACAGATAATTAGTTATTTCATCCTCCATCAAACCGTCCAACAGCCGGGTGTAGATAATACCGCAGGACGAGTAAGGTGTCTTGTGAGCCTCCACTTTTATGGGATATTTGTGCAGGATTTGGGCCTTGAGTAGTTTCTGGGCCTGGAAAGCACTATTAATTTCCAAAAGGAGAGTACCATTGTGGAGATGAGAGCATGAATTCACAGGGCCGGCGATGCCATCCACGCCTTTCTGTATAACAAAGGGGTTAACAGTAGCAAAAGTCTGGTTTTTGTCTAAACGTGAGACTACTAGATATCAAGGTGCAACAGGAAGAGACACTGAAGCAGGAGCCTCATTCCACTTTCTTTTATGAGAAACAGAAGGAAAGTCAGTCATTGGGAAGAAGTCCCCCATGATTGTCAGCGTCTCTGATGGCAAGCTTCTTCCAGCCAGGGGCCCTCCAAAGGGGAGCCCTCTGCCTTAGGTGATTGTCCTCACCTTAGGTCACACCTCCTGAATGACAGAGAGAGGGACCAGTTGGCAGAGGAGGAAGGTAACAGCTCAGGCAAGCACCCCTCCCTGGGCCTGGCCTGTACCGGGGGTACATGTGGGCCCTACATGCAAACCCGGGGCTGGGAATTACCTGTTACCCAGTCTCCTGCGACACATCAAACGCGTGGGTGGCCATCAGGCACAAACAGGGAGGAGAAGAAAAGATAAGAAGGAAAGGAGGAAAGAAAGAATGGCCTCAAACGCCACAGCGGAGGAAAAAGAGAGCAGAACAAGGAAAGAGCAGAACAAGGAAAGAAAGCAACAAGGAAAGAAAGGAACAAGGAAAGAAAGGAACGAGGAAAGAGTGGAACAACGAAGGTAAGGAACAAGGTAAGAAAGGAGCAAGGAAAGAGAGGAACAAGGAAAGAGTGGAACAGGGAAAAAAATTGAACAGGAAAAAGCTAAACAGGGAAGGAGCAAAATGAGGAAAAAATAGTACAGGGAAAGTGCAATACAGGGAAAGAGCAGTGCAGGGAGAAAGAGCACAGTACAAGAGATAATATTGCCCCATGGTTGCCAAACACATACTCACCAAAGAGCGGTGAGCCCCTTGGTGGGGAGGGGGTTTGCATCATTCTATTGTCACTATGCAGTTGTGAGCCCATGACTATTCTTTCATTATTGCTTCAGCTGACACAATGATATATTGTGTTGTCATATATCAAAGTGATCAGCAACAGTAAAAAATAAATGGCGAGTTAGGTGAGAAAAATTTATGATCCATGCAAAAAAAATGACTCAGATTATGAGCTAGCAGCACAATCCCACAATGAGGCCATTGTCACAAGATAATTAGCAATTGAAAAAGCAGTTGGCTGGGATCTGATACAGGTGCACTGTTTAACGCTTTGGGTGGGTCATTTCTGAGGGTAATTCCCTGTCCATGAGCATAGAGTGATACAATCAAGGTTTATTTCACTATTGTTTAATTAAACAGTGCTTTAGCTCATATTATGTAAGTTTATTTTATTGTCATATAAATAAACTAACATTAAACTGTGATTCTGCTCATACATATTTACTTTGGTAACATAAAGACAGCTATCCTTCACATGTGTACATTGTGCACCATGTACCCACTTGTTTTCTGAAAAATGGCGTGCCTGTTTGAGATTTAAGGAAAGGCAATCCTTTATCTGTAGCATTTACAGTCTTAGAGAAAGCTTTTGACTAAGTGACTGGAATCTCTCTTTGAAATCTTGAAGGGTGGGGGAGGAGTAAAATACAAGGAGTGAAAGGCTAGTTACAATTTGTACAGAAATTAGATGGCAGTTATAAGAGCCCAGGGCCATGAAAGGGAAGCATTTGTTGAGATGGAGTGAGACATGGTTGTAGCCCATCCCAATGTTATTCAATCTATACACTGAGTAGACACTGAAGGAAACAAAAGAAAAATTTGGAGTAGTCATAAAAGGTCAGGGAGAAGAAATAAAAACTTTGAGGTTTGTTGATGACATTGTAATTCTGTCAGTGACAGCTAAGGAGCTAGAAGAGCAGTTGAATGGAATGGATAGTATCTAGAAAGGAAGATATAAGATGATGAACATGAACAAAAGCAAAAAAATAGGATAATGGAATGTAGCTAAATTAAATCAGGTGATGCTAAGGAAATTAGATTAGGAAACGAGACTCTGAAAGCAGTAGATGAGTTTTGCTATTTGGGCAGCAAAATAACTGATGATGGCCAAAGTGGAGGGGATATAAAATTTAGAATGGCAATGGAAATGAAAGCATTTCTAAGGAAGAGAAATTTTCTAACACCAAATATTGATTTAAGTTGCAAGAAGTCTTTTCTGAACATGGTCGATAAACAGTTGGACAAAAAGAGAATAGGAGCTTTTGAAATGTGGTGCTACAGAAGAATGCTGAAGATTAGATGGGCAGCTCACGTAACTAATTAGGAGGTACTGAACAGAATTGGGTAGAAAAGAAATTTGTGGCAAAACCTGACTAGAAGAAAGGATCGGTTGATAAGACACATTCTGCTACATCAAGAGATCTTCAGTTTAGTATTGGAGGCGAGTGGTGGGGGGAAGGGGGAGGGGGGTAAAAATCATAGAGGGGGACCAAGACATGAATACAGTAAGCAGATTCAGAAGAATGTAAGTTGCAGTAGTTATTCGAAGATGAAGCGGCTTGCACAGGACAGAGTGGCATGGTGAGCTGCATCAAACCAGTCTTCGGTTTGAAGACAACAATGACAACCTACTGTTCTTTTCATTTAGTACCTCTGTGCTGGTATTACATATAGTTTGTTACTTTTGTTACCATATTTTAGACAACTGATTGTTTTAGTAGAATGTAGTAACATCATAATATGTCAAAACAAATATAGTGTGTTTTTAATATATATGTTGACTGTGTCATTGTGTCTTACATGTGCTACCCTTCATCACATGCATTATCTCTCAGCTGTCCTTTGAAAACTGGTTGTAATTACCATTATGTGGTATGGATAAAAGAAGGGTTTCAGCGATAGAAACATATGAATAAAACAGGACCGGTACTCCTACTGAAGAAGAACGAAATGAAAGGTAAGAATAAGTGTGCTAGGATTAAAGAAATAAAGATGACAGATTCCCATCTCACTCCCCCAGGACTTCCTCCTAGTCAGATTCTTCACTGGAACACCAGGGGAAGAAGAATGTAACTTAGTCCTACTCATCAGTTCCTTACATCTTTGCTTACTTACAGTATCTCGCCACTGTCATAAGTAAGTATGTATGTATGTGATTAGATAAAATATTTAATCTTTGTCATAATTACTTATGTACTTGGTGACTTATAGTACCTAACCTCCACTATAAAAGATATAAGAAAGTCAGTCATTATTTATAAGAGGAAAGAAGTTAACGTAGGAAATCCCATGTACAAAACATATGAAACCACCTCTCTAAATATAGCTTGTACAAATCAGTTGCTACATTTTATTACTTTTGTGTGTGGCTAAGCACCACTATTTAATCTTTATAAAAAGGTAAGGGTTCGTTTCATTCTAACACATTTTTAAACAAACATAAGTGTGACTTTTTAACTAAATATAACATAGTACAGTAAGAGATAAAGTCAGCTGAAAGATAACAGAACAACGAAAAGGCAAGGAATTGTTTAGAGGAAAACTCAACAGAAAATACTGAAACAGTTAACTCGGTAAACCCAATTGACATCAAACTGTTGAATACCCTTAGAGTGCAGGTTCCCCTGGGAACTTCAAAATTTATCAGTATAGAATAAGGGCACATTCACATTTTCATTGTCTCTTTTCACTCTGATATCTACTTGCTTGTGCAAACTATTACTGACTATCTTCACAATTCCTCTGTTTCTACCTTTCCTATAGGCGAGAATTTAATTAATTTTAATAGGGGCTCCCCAATGAAAGTTTTATTCCTCACTTCGACAGGAGACAGTCCCGTAGTGGTAGTGGTAGTTCATTTATGATCACTTGAAACTATGGAATCATCTGAACCCATGTAGCTGGTTCTGCAAAAACGTCCAGTTTCTTTCATTACTTGCTCACAAGATTCAATTGTGGGTGATGTTTTGAAATAGATATGTGTTTAACACCTTCCCATGCTAGAAACTCTTTAAAACTATTCCTCATGAACTGTGACCTGTTAGTAATTGTGGGGGTTTCACTGTATCTGTAAAGTATTCTTTTAAGCAGTTCATTATGGTATCCATATTTGCTTGTTTAATTGGATACAGATTTACATAATTCAACCAACATTCAATAAGAACAAGAATGTATGTTATGTCTTCTCTACATTTAGGCAATTGGCCATGAAACTCTGCTACAGGTAGATCATGTAGAACTTTCAGTATTACTGGGTACCGATTGCATGGCGCTTTAATGTTATGATCTTCACCCTTTGACATACTTCATAGGTTTTCAATACCTTTCCCACTTCTCTACTTAGATTCTTAAGATAATGTCTAAGTGACAAGTAAATTCAATTACAAATTTTCATGTATATGTATTTTAAATTGTAATGTTTATTGACAAGTCCTATGTCATTTCGATGACGTACTACAAGGACGCTAATAAATTGAATTGAATTGAATTTGTATGTTGAATACATTTACATATTCCAAAATGTCCACATCCTTTATGGATAAGCCATATTAAATCTCTTTCTACTGTTTGTGGAAAATGCAACTTGCAAGTGAATTTATTCTCTCGTAATCTGCAGAACAAAGCACCTTCTCCTATTGTCCACAGACATGTTTTTTTCTGATAGTAACATTCTTTGCCCACATTGTTGTAGCTTTTCTCTAAAATATTCATATATCCTTGCAGAATGCTTTATTCTTATTGCTAACTTCCTTTTGTTGTTATTTGTGGAACTTGAAACTAAAAAAATTATTGTGAAAATAACACCTGGTCTCTCAATTCTAGTCAAGTCACTCAGGTCCAATGGTAATCATAACAGTGCATCTAGTACTTTATTTTGTGACTATTTTATGTAGTTAATCTCTATTTGATATTCCTGGAGGAATAATATCCATCACATTAATTGGTTATGGAATAACCTAATTTCTATAAGGAATGCTACTGCCAGATGATCCATATACAGGGTGGTCTATTGATAGTGACCGGGCCAAATAGCTCACAAAATAAGCGTCAAATGAAAAAACAACAAAGAACAAAACTCCTCTAGCTTGAAGGGGGAAACCAGATAGCACTATGGTACCCACTAGATGGTGCTGCCATAGGTCAAATGGATATCAACTGCATTTTTTTTTAAATAGGAACCCCCATTTTTTATTACATATTCGTGTAGTATGTAAAGAAATATGAATGTTTTAGTTGGACCACTTTTTTCGCTTTGTGATAGATGGCACTGTAATAGCCACAAATGTATATGTATGTGGTATCACATAACATTGCACCAGTGCGGACAGTGTTTGCTTCATGATACATTACCTGTTTTAAAATGGACCATTTACCAATTGAGGAAAAGGTTGATATCGTGTTGATGTATGGCTATTGTGATCAAAATGCCCAGCGGGCGTGTGCTATGTATGCTGCTCAGTATCTTGGATGGCATCATCCAAGTGTCCGGACTGTTCGCCAGATAGTTACGTTATTTAAGGAAACAGGAAGTGTTCAGCCACATGTGAAACATCAACCATGTGACCTGCAACAAATGATGATGCCCAAGTAGGTGTTTTAGCTGCTGCCATGGCTAATCAGCATATCAGTAGCAGACAAATTGTGCAAGAATCGAGAATCTCAAAAATGTCGGTGTTGAGAATGCTACATCAACATTGATTGCACCCGTACCATATTTCTATGCACAAGGAATTGCATGGTGACGACTTTGAACGTCTTGTACAGTTCGGCTACTGGGCACAAGAGAAATTATGGAACAATGACAGATTTTTTGCACGTAAACCGGCATAATATGCACTATTGGGCAAAGGAAAATCCATGATGGCTGGAACAAGTGGAACATCAGCGACCTTGGTGGGTTAATATATGGTGCAGCATTATGGGAGGAAGGATAGTTGGCCCCCATTTTATCGATGGCAATCTAAATGGTGCAATGTATGCTGATTTCCTACGTAATGTTGTACCGATGTTACTACAGGATGTTTCACTGCATGACAGAATGGCAATGTACTCCCAACATGATGGATGTCTGGCACATAGCTCGCATGCAGTTGAAGCGGTATTGAATAGCGTATTTAATGACAGGGGGATTGGTCATCGAAGCACCATACCATGGCCTGCATGTTCACCGGATCTGACATCTACGGATTTCTTTCTGTTGGGAAAGTTGAAGGATATTCACTATCGTGATCCACCGACAATGCCTGACAACTTGAGTCAGCACATTGTCACTGCATTTGCGAACATTACGGAAGGCGAACTACTCGCTGTTGAGAGGAATGTCGTTACACATATTGCCAAATGCATTGAGGTTGACGGACATCATTTTGAGCATGTATTGCATTAACATGATATTTACAGGTAATCACGCTGTAACAGCTTGCGTTCTCAGAAATGATAAGTTCACAAAGGTACATATGTCACATTGTAAAAACCGAAATAAAATGTTCAAACGTATCTATGTTCTGTATTTTAATTTAAAAAAACTACCTGTTACCAGCTGTTCGTCTAAAATTGTGAGCCATATGTTTGTGACTATTACAGCGCCATCTATCACAAAGTGAAAACAGTGGTCCAACTAAAACATTCATATTTCTTTACGTACTACGTGAATATGTAATAAAAAAGGGGGATTCCTATTTAAAAAAACGCTGTTGATATCCGTTTGACCTACGTCAGTGCCATCTAGTGGGCCAACCATAGCGCCATCTGGTTTCCCCCTTCAAGCTAGACAAGTTTTGTTCTTTGTAGTTTTTTCGTTTGATGCTTATTTCGTGAGATATTTGGCCTGGTCATGATCAGTGGACCACCCTGTCTATGGTTATCTTACAACCCCTAATTAACATTTGAAATTTTTGTATGCTCCATACAATAGCTAACAGCTACTTCTTACTTGTTGTGTATTTCAGATCATGCTTATTTAAACTTCCACCTGCAAAGGCGACAGTGTTACATTTTCATAAATTGGGGTACAATTCACCCTGGGACATTTCACATACCACACCATAATCAGAAACATTTTTAATGGTTCATACACTATTGGGTGTTTTAACATTGGTGCATTCACTAAAGCTCGTTTGAAATTGTAAAAATCCTCCAGTATCCTTGCATTCCATACCTGCTTCGACCTCTGCTTTAATAACAATAATAGCCTAGGAAATTTCATAGTGTGATCTTGTATACAGTGATGGTAAAATCTGACCAATTTTAGTTAAGAACATAACTGTTTCACATATTTTGGTTCTGTACAGTCCTTGATTGACCTTAATTGCTCTGGATCTGATATTATATTGTGTATTCCTATAAAATGCCCAAAGGACTTGAGTTCCTGAAATGTGACTTTGAGAATTTGGTGGTAATGCCTCTTCCATGGAATTTTTTGTAGTTTTGGTTAACAGTATGCAGTGCTCCACCCATGTCTATGACACTAGTAAAATATCATCTACAAATAACTCTTTACCTAAAGCTTCATCCACTGCTTGTACGAACACTGAGTCTCGGATACTTTATCCGAAAGACAATACTCAAAAATTGATATGGCTTCTCCCCAAATGAAACTGCAGTATACTTCTGCAAGTTTACCTGCCGTTACCTGGCAGCCAAATCCAATGAGCTAAAATATCTTCCCTCTTCATATTTGTCTAACAACTTGTCCACACATACAGGTCTGGCCTTCTCTGTTTATACATACTTATTAAGTGTTTGTGCATCTAATACCAAGCACACCACTCTGTAGCTTTTCTTACTACTAATAAGGAATTGTTGTACACATTTAAACTTTTTTCTACTATTCTATTTTCTACCATCTTATTCTCTTTTTTTTACTACAGGTCTCAAACTTATGGGAACAGGTTATGGGTTCATTATATTTTATTTTAAATTGGAAAATATATTCGCCAGTTACTTCTGGTTTATCAGAGAATATACTGCTAGACTTTAATAAGATCTTATAAAATTCATGCCTTTGTCCTAAAATTAAAAGGCTATATTCGTAAGCTTTAATTCATATCTATTCATTCTATTCCTCAAAGTTCATTACTGATTCCTCTCTGCTGACTACTTGACCAGTAGTAACTGAATGCATGTTATCCAATAACACATTTTGCTTATTTGTTTGGTAATTCATCTTACTAGGTTCACTATAATTGGAATCTCCATTTTTCCAGTACAATACTTTAGCATCATAGTCTAGTTTACCTTATATGTTAGTAACCAATTATGCCAGCAGTATTTGCAAATTTACATTAGATACCACCGTTAAGGTTTGCATGAGCTTAAACTTATTTATATCTACGGGTAACCTTGTATCTTCTTTATTTAACCTTCCTTTATTTCTGGTTATTCCAACAAAATAAGTCTCCTGTCACTGGTGATATAGGACCAGATTCTTATTTATGATTGTCTCCAAAAATTCCTGGGATACCAATGGTACACCACTCCCTGAGCCACTGTAAATGTCTATTTTCTTTCCCCATGTTTTCTACAAGTACAGATTTTGTTTGTTCTTGCTTTAACACCTTATCTTCCTCCAATAACCACTCCCTTGTATGAATAGTCTGTATGGAAGCAGTCAGGTTCTCTGCATATGACCCTATGTTTGTATCATTATATCCTGGATTGTGGTTCGTGTTCCACAATGTTCCCTTTCCCCCCCCCCCCCCCCCGAAGGGGGCGGGCTGACAGCAGTTTAGTACGCTGTTTTACAACCTACAGACTTTTTTAAAAAACGGAAGAAGAAAAGAAACAAGAAAAACAGGCGATAAAATGGTGACTTAAAGTGTAAAATGGCGGAAAAATGTGGAAAGTTAAAACAGAAAGCAAAGAGGTTGGCAATGTTAATAATATACACAGGAATCAGACAAGTAACATAGTAGACACACAATTAAAAAAACATGGCGACAGTCTGGTTTCTGTTCGCAAGAGATAAAAAATCACACCCAGCAACAGTATGATGGCCGTTCGCAACACTTCCCAAAAGACACACAACATGGAACACTCACTGTAAAACACTGCACGAAGATGGCGGCACAAAGATGACACTCCCGAGCCAAGGACAGATGGGGGGAGGGGGACCTGGAGGAGGGGGAGAAACCAGGAGGGAGGAGAGGATAAAACAGAAAAGGGGGGGAGGGGAACCAAGGAGGGAGAGGACTCATAAGGGGGGAGAGGGGCAGGGCAGACGTGAGAGGGAATGAGAAAAGGCAGAGGAGGGAAATGCAAAAGGACTCGGGGGAGAGAAGGGGGCAGAGAGAGGGGAGGTGGTGAAAAAAGAGGAGGGATGGGGGGGGGGGGGAGAGAGGGAGCCCAGGAAAAAGACAGAGGAAAGGAGGGGGAGTGAGGATCAGAGTTGGTAGGAGGGATAAATGGAGGGAGAGAGGGCATCATCCAGGAGGGGGAGTTGATTGAAGCCACCTTGGGAAAGAGGATGAAGGGGGTAGAGATGGAGGGTAGGGGTGACACAACAGCGAAGACGTGGCAGGTGGCAGGGATGGGAGAGGAGAGGAGCAACCAGGGGGTGAGGGGGATCAAGGCGGCAGGAGGTGTAGAGGATGCGGATATGTTCAAGGAATAGGAGCAGATGGGGGAAAGGAATGAGGTCATAGAGGATCCACGGGGGGGGGGGGGGGGGGGGACGGGAGGCAAATACGGAAGGCGAGGCGGAGTGCATGATGCTCAAGGATCTGGAGGGACTTATAGAATTTGGGAGGGGGGCGGGGGCAGATATCCAGGGGGGACTGGCAGAACAGAGGATGGGACGGATTAAGGATTTGTAGGTGTGGAGGATGGTAGAGGAGTGCATCCCCCATGTCCGGCCAGAGAGGAGTTTGAGGAGTTGGAGGCAGTTGTGGGCTATGGATTGGATGGAGCGGAGATGAGGGATCCAGGTGAGGTGACGGTCAATGGTGAGGCTAAGGTAGGTGAGGGTGGGGGTGAGGCGGACAGGACAGGTGCAGACAGTAAGGGAGAAATCCAGGAGCCGGAAGGAGCGAGTGGTACGACCTAAAATGATTGCCTGGGTCTTGGAAGGATTGGTTTTCAAGAGCCACTGGTGACAACATGCAGCAAAAAGGTCAAGGTGATTCTGAAGAAGGCGTTGGGACCGTTGGAGGGTAGGAGCGAGGGCGAGGAATGCGGTGTCATCGGCATATTGCAAGAGGTGTACTGGAGGAGGGGGGGGGGGGGGGTTGGGGCATATCTGCCGTGTACAGGAGGTAGAGGAGAGGGGAGAGGACAGAGCCCTGGGGCACACCTGCAGAGGGGTAGAAGGTGTGGGAATTGGCATTATGGATGGTAACATAGGAGGGGCGGCGGGAGAGGAAGGAGGCCATCAGACGGATGTAGTTGATAGGAAGGGCGTAGGTTTGGAGTTTAAACAGGAGACCGGGATGCCATACACGGTCGTAGGCCTTTTCGAGGTCGAGGGAGACAAAAATGGTGGAGCAACGGGAGTTAAGCTGGAGGGAGAGGAGATGAGTGAGGCAGAGGAGTTGGTCATCGGCAGAGAAGGAAGGTCGAAAGCCACATTGGGTGTTGGGGAGGAGGTGGTTTTGGCGGAGGTGGTGAAGGATGCACTGGGAAGGGATGGATTCCAAGAGCTTGCTGAACACCGATGTGAGACAGATTGGACGATAGGAAGAGGCATCAGATGGAGGCTTGTTTGGTTTGGAAAACAACAGGATACGGGAGGTTTTCCACAAGTCGGGATAGAAGCCAGTGGCAAGGATGACATAGTAGAGGGTGGCAAGGACTGAAAGGAAGGAGGGAGGGCAGTGTTTGAGGTGGTGGTAGGTAATGCAGTCGTTGCCAGGAACAGTGTTGCGTTTAGTGCGGAGTGTGAGGCTGATGTGGTGTGTAGTGATGGGAGTGTTGAGTTCAGATGGTGGTGTGTGGCCCAAGTACTGGAAGCTAGGAGCAAGGGAACAGAGGTATTCATACAGTCCATGACGTCAGGGAAGAGGGAATAATCAAAGTGGGGATCATCTGGGATGGAAAAAACATCTGAGAGGTGAGAGGCAAAGTGGTTGGCCTTACTGAGGTTGTCAGGAAAGGGAGGGTCATCAAGGAGGAGAGGGTACTGGGGGGTGGGGTGGTTCCCAGTAAGGCGGTGGAAAGCAGACCAATACTAGGAAGAGTTTATGGGGAGCGTGGTGTTGAGTTGTGTACATGTCTGGCGCCAGGCACGGCGTTTCTTCACAGTAAGCAGGTTGCGGATGTGTCGTAATTGCTGGTGGCGGGTAAGTGTATTCCGGTCACGAGTGCGGAGAAAAGAGCGGTAGAGGCGGCGGGACTCTTGAAGGAGAAGGATGGCCTGTGGAGGCAGGGTGGGGCGTTGAGGGTGGATGGCTTTGGTGAGGACAATGTTCCCTGTTTCCCGTTACTATAATACGATCATTACCCTTTTCTAAGTCATGGTTTGGCCAGTATTACACTATCAAATTTCTTTGTCAAAGTTGATATGTCAAATATTTATGTCAAAGAAATTGTTGTTGTTGTTGTTGTTGTGGTCTTCAGTCCTGAGACTGGTTTGATGCAGCTCTCCATGCTACTCTATCCTGTGCAAGCTTCTTCATCTCCCAGTACCTACTGCAAGCTACATCCTTCTGAATCTGCTTAGTGTATTCATTTCTTGGTCTCCCCCAATGACTTTTACCCTCCACGCTGCCCTCCAATACTAAATTGGTGATCCCTTGATGCCTCAGAACATGTCCTACCAACCGATCCCTTCCTCTGGTCAGGTTGTGCCACAAACTTCTCCCCAATCCTATTCAATACTCCCTCATTAGTTATGTGATCTACCCATCTAATCTTCAGCATTCTTCTGTAGCACCACATTTCAAAAGCTTCTATTCTCTTCTTGTCCAAACTATTTACCGCCCATGTTTCACTTCCATACATGGCTACACTCCATACAAATACTTTCAGAAATGACTTCCTGACACTTAAATCTATACTCGATGTTAACAAATTTCTCTTCTTCAGAAACGCTTTCCTTGCCATTGCCAGTCTACATTTTATATCCTCTCTACTTCGTCCATCATCAGTTATTTTGCACCCCAAATAGCAAAACTCCTTTACTACTTTAAGTGTCCCATTTCCTAATCTAATACCCTCAGCATCACCCGACTTAATTCGACTACATTCCATTATCCTCGTTTTGCTTTTGTTGATGTTCATCTTATATCCTCCCTTCAAGACACCATCCATTCCGTTCAACTGCTCTTCCAAGTCCTTTGCTGTCTCTGACAGAATTACAATGTCATCGGCGAACCTCAAAGTTTTTATTTCTTCTCCATGGATTTTAATACCTACTCCGAACTTTTCTTTTGTTTCCTTTACTGCTTGCTCAATATAGAGATTGAATAACATCGGGGAGAGGCTACTACCCTGTCTTACTCCCTTCCCAACCAATGCTTCCCTTTCATGTCCCTCAACTCCTATAACTGCCATCTGGTTTGTGTACAAGTTGTAAATAGCCTTTCGCTCCCTGTATTTTACCCCTGCCACCTTTAGAATTTGAAAGAGAGTATTCCACTCAACATTATCAAAAGCTTTCTCTATGTCTACAAATGCTAGAAACGTAGGGTTGCCTTTCCTTAATCTTTCTTCTAAGATAAGTCGTATTTCTACGGAATCCAAACTGATCTTCCCCGAGGTCGGCTTCTACTAGTTTTTCCATTCGTCTGTAAAGAATTTGTGTTAGTACTTCACAGCTGTGGCTTATTAAACTAATTGTTCGGTAATTTTCACATCTGTCAACACCTGCTTTCTTTGGGATTGGAATTATTATATTCTTCTTGAAGTCTGAGGGTATTTCGCCTGTTCCATACATCTTGCTCACCAGGTGGTAGAGTTTTGTCAGGACTGGCTCTCCCAAGGCCGTCAGTAGTTCCAATGGAATGTTGTCTACTCCGGGGGCCTTGTTTCGACTCAGGTCTTTCAGTGCTCTGTCAAACTCTTCACGCAGTATCGTATCTCCCATTTCATCTTCATCTACATCCTCTTCCATTTCCATAATATTGTCCTCAAGTACATCGCCCTTGTATAGACCCTCTATATACTCCTTCCACCTTTCTGCTTTCCCTTCTTTGCTTAGAACTGGGTTTCCTGATGTTCATACAAGTGGTTCTCTTATCTCCAAAGGTCTCAATTTTCCTGTAGGCAGTATCTATCTTACCCCTAGTGAGAGAAGCCTCTACATCCTTACATTTGTCCTCTAGCCATCCCTGCTTAGCCATTTTGCACTTCCTGTCGATCTCATTTTTGTGACGTTTGTATTCCTTTTTGCCTGCTTCAATTACTGCATTTTTATATTTTCTCCTTTCATCAATTAAATTCAATATTTCTTCTGTTACCCAAGGATTTCTACTAGCCCTCGTCTTTTTACCTACTTGATCCTCTGCTGCCTTCAGTACTTCATCCCTCAAAGCTACCCATTCCTCTTCTACTGTATCTCTTTCCCCCATTCCTGTCAATTGTTCCCTTATGCTCTCCCTTCAACTCTGTACAACCTCTGGTTCTTTCAGTTTATCCAGGTTCCATCTCCTTAAATTCCCACCTTTTTGCAGTTTCTTCAGTTTTAATCTACAGGTCATAACCAATAGATTGTGGTCAGAGTCCACATCTGCCCCTGGAAATGTCTTACAATTTAAAACCTGGTTCCTAAATCTCTGTCTTACCATTATATAATCTATCTGATACCTTTTAGTATCTCCAGGGTTCTTCCATGTATACAACCTTCTATCATGATTCTTAAACCAAGTGTTAGCTATGATTAAGTTGTGCTCTGTGCAAAATTCTACCAGGCGGCTTCCTCTTTCATTTCTTAGCCCCAATCCATATTCACCTACTACGTTTCCTTCTCTCCCTTTTCCTACTGACAAATTCCAGTCACCCATGACTATTAAATTTTCGTCTCCCTTCACAATCTGAATAATTTCTTTTATTTCATCATACATTTCTTCAATTTCTTCATCATCTGCAGAGCTAGTTGGCATATAAACTTGTACTACTGTAGTAGGTGTGGGCTTCGTATCTATCTTGGCCACAATAATGCGTTCACTATGCTGTTTGTAGTAGCTTACCCGCATTCCTATTCACTATTAAACCTACTCCTGCATTCCCCCTATTTGACTTTGTGTTTATAACCCTGTAGTCACCTGACCAGAAGTCTTGTTCCTCCTGCCACCGAACTTCACTAATTCCCACTATATCTAACTTTAATCTATCCATTTCCCTTTTTAAATTTTCTAACCTACCTGCCCGATTAAGGGATCTGACATTCCACGCTCCGATCCGTAGAACGCCAGTTTTCTTTCTCCTGATAACGACATCCTCTTGAATAGTCCCCGCCCGGAGATCCGAATGGGGGACTATTTTACCTCCGGAATATTTTACCCAAGAGGACGCCATCATCATTTAACCATACAGTAAAGCTGCATGCCCTCGGGAAAAATTACGGCCGTAGTTTCCCCTTGCTTTCAGCCGTTCGCAGTACCAGCACAGCAAGGCCGTTTTGGTTATTGTTACAAGGCCAGATCAGTCAATCATCCAGACTGTTGCCCTTGCAACTACTGAAAAGGCTGCTGCCCCTCTTCAGGAACCACACGTTTGTCTGGTCTCTCAACAGATACCCCTCCGTTGTGGTTGTACCTACGGTACGGCTATCTGTATCGCTGAGGCACGCAAGCCTCCCCACCAACGGCAAGGTCCATGGTTCATGTTGGGGTCAAAGAAATTTGATGGCGTAAAATGTAACTTTTCAAATCTCGTCTGTCGTCAAATAAATATGATCTAATCTGGGCCTCACAGTAGATTTGATCCTGATTTGATCACTAAAGTCGCTTGTCTTTTGTTCACTGCAATGTGACATGTTACCACTTGGAGCGCTAGCATCGCTGCAGCGTTCTGTTATCTGTACTCTGTAGTGTGTTTATAAACATGGCTGCAAAATTCAATTGGTGTGTACCGTCAACTAAAATATTAATAGAAATGTATAAAGCTGATGAGGCGCTTTACAACGTGAGGCACCCAGAGTACAAAAATAGATTAAGGAGATTGGAGAGCTACAAAAATATTGCGGAGGTCATTAGCCGTGAGATACGGCCGGGTTGCTCGGCGGAAGATATAAAAAAGAAAATTAATGGCCTCCGCTCAAGCTACTCCCAAGAAAAAGCAAAAGTACGTATCGACATACTTATTTCATTTTATTTATGCAACTAATGTTTACATGACATACAAATGATTTATATAAATTTGTTCACTGCAGATACTTGAAACACACATTAATGTTTACGTAACAAACAAGTAGTTCACATTATTTTTATTACTATTATTGCAGATGCTTGAAAGCAAAAGTGGAGCCAGTGCACAGGCTGTTTATACTCCGCAAGTGTACTGGTTCCACTTGCTGAAGTTTCTCGATAAGGCCACAGAGGCGGACGAAAGTGTGAGTAACGTAGAGGGGGAAAGTGGCAGTGAACTTGGAACACCCACGTTCGAAGAAATGTTTGAGGTAGGTACATTTGTTTACATTTTACATAACGAAATGTGATTGCCTTGCCAGGGCACTTTCCCAGCATCATTGTAAAATGTTTTAACGTATTTTCTAACTGCTCTCCCGTGTACTGGACGTCCCGAAGCAGCTTGGCAAGCTATTGGTACCATTCGCTGTAGGCCCCCAGTGTTTTGAGACTCAAGATAAGTGCGGCTTGCTGCTATGGCAGACACTGTTTCCTGACGAGTGTACATGTGTTTTCTTCTCTCAGTTAACAAGTTGTGCAGTGTGCAGGCAGCCAGTGTAATTGTAGTAACTTTTTCTGCAGGCAGATTAATGGTAGTAAGAAATATTCTGAAACAACTGGCAAGACTGCCTAAGCTGCTTTCCACTAATCTTCTTCCTTGTGACAGTCTGTAATTGAAAACCTTTTCTTCCTTAGTGATTCCTTTTAAGGGGTACGACTTCATAATGTTGTAACTCAGAGGAAAAACATCATCTGCCAGTACAACCATTGGAGTTGTAACGTTTGTGTTGACAGGCTTTCCACCTTCAGGAATGTTCAGAATAGATCGATCAATGAGACACTCCTGTAGTTTCATAGTTTGCTTTTTGAAAACTCTCCAGCATCACCAACACGCCCATTAGTTCCCACATCAGCATACAAGAATTTGTAGGTAGCATCTACCATGGCAAATAAAATTATACTGTTAAAGGATTTATAATTGAAAAATGAGATCCACTAACATGTGGGCATTTAATGCGAATATGCTTTCCATCCATTGCTCCTATAGTGTTATAACAGTTCCACTTCTTGAAATCATTTGCAATTTGATCCCACTCTTCTCTGCTTGTGGGTACCTGTGAATAAGATTTATGTACGTGTAACATAGTATGTAGCTAATGGCTTTAATTTCTATATTTTATAGCATGAAATGCAGGCTCAATATTCTTCTCAAGAAGAGACTGATGTAGCTTGCAGTGAGCCCCAGCATCATGAGCGGCCTCCCACAAAGAGAAGAAAAGTTACAACCGATGTTACTGTGGAGGACACCAAAATGTTGAAGGCTGTCACTGATATGTGCAGAAATAAGTCCCAGCCTGTCAGAGAAGACCGGTATAGTGCCTTTGCCACCCACATCACAGCTAAACTGCGAGAGATGGAAAATGTGGGTGGGAAAGCATTTGCAACAGACACTGCGCAAGAGTTAATTCAGTGTCTGATGGACAGGTGGGATTTGCTGTATGCGACAAATCCACAGCCACAACCGTCCACCTCTGGACGTTTCCAGGCTACCATCCAGAGAGCTGGCATACAAGAGGACGATACGCTGTAAAATAATATATATAAAGTTTTTGTAGCTCTACAGTCTTCTTAATCTGTTTTTGTACTCAGGATGCCTCACTTTGTAAAGTGCCTCATCAGCTTCATACATTTCTATTAATTTTGTAGTTTTCAGACGCAAAATGTAATTGGTATTTGATTCTAAAATAAAAATAGTTCTTAATGCACATAAATTGTATAGAACATTTATTTCCCTTCAGATATTGGTCCTTTAGTGCTTTATAAATTGCTTCACATATTTCAGGTATTATTTTTGTTAATGTGCACTGTGGTATTTGAGAGCTGTACTGTAAGCTAGAGTAACTCTCCCCTGTAGCAAGGAATTGGAGTGTTACTGTGAGCCTGTCTTCTGCAGATATAGCAGTTCTTAAGTGAGTATTGCAGTTTGTGATATGAGGATACACTTCACTGAGCAAATACTGAAATATATGCTCATCCATTCTTAAGTAATTTATGTATGACTTGACGTCCTCCACTACAAGCTCACATAACAAATTTTGTTCAGTGCTTTTATTGTCTCATCGTAAAATCCTTGGCTTCACCCAGGTGTGTTTCCTTTTTTTACCCCTGCTTCTCTTCCAAATGTGCACACATGCAACTGCTGCAGCTAGCAAGTTGTTGTTGTCAGCCCTCTTGAACTGTGGGGGGGGGGAGTGATTACAGTGTAATATCCCTTTTTAGCGCGACATCAAAGATTTTTGTCAAAGAAATTTGACAAATGTTTGATCATATCTTTGTCAAAGAAATATGATAGTGTAATACCTGCCTTAGCGTCGATGTCTTGCAGTACTGGGGATAAAAACTTGGGACAGCATGGTTTTTTGCACACCATTTCTGCTTTTCCAACTTCTAATATTAACACCACAGAAACTACTTTCCTTTTTCTTTATGAATTTGTTTGGATAACAGCTACTCTTAATAATGTCATGTGATTTTTCTGTTGTGTGTAATCACCTCTTTCCTTATTTAAAGTGTCCAGGACTTCAACTGATGTTAACAAATCATTAACATTTGTCCACACCCGATACTAAATATCTTTCCTAATATAATATGGCAGCTTATGGACTCATACTTTTATGAGATGTGATTCTTCTACCAGACAACCTAAATATTTTGGTTCAGTGGGATGCCACTCAGTTGTTGTTGTTGTTGTTGTGGTCTTCAGTCCTGAGACTGGTTTGATGCAGCTCTCCATGCTACTCTATCCTGTGCAAGCTTCTTCATCTCCCAGTACCTACTGCAACCAACATTCTTCAGAATCTGCTTAGTGTATTCATCTCTTGGTCTCCCCCTACGATTTTTACCCTCCACGCTGCCGTCCAATACTAAATTGGTGATCCCTTGATGCCTCAGAACATGTCCTACCAACCGATCCCTTCTTCTGGTCAAGTTGTGCCACAAACTTCTCTTCTCCCCAATCCTATTCAATACTTCCTCATTAGTTATGTGATCTACCCATCTAATCTTCAGAATTCTTCTGTAGCACCACATTTCAAAAGCTTCTATTCTCTTCTTGTCCAAACTATTTACCGCCCATGTTTCACTTCCATACATGGCTACACTCCATACAAATACTTTCAGAAATGACTTCCTGACACTTAAATCTATACTCGATGTTAACAAATTTCTCTTCTTCAGAAACGCTTTCCTTGCCATTGCCAGTCTACATTTTATATCCTCTCTACTTCGACCATCATCAGTTATTTTGCTCCCCAAATAGCAAAACTCCTTTACTACTTTAAGTGTCTCATTTCCTAATCTAATTCCCTCAGCATCACCCGACTTAATTCGACTACATTCCATTATCCTCGTTTTGCTTTTGTTGATGTTCATCTTATATCCTCCCTTCAAGATACCATCCATTCCGTTCAACTGCTCTTCCAAGTCCTTTGCTGTCTCTGACAGAATTACAATGTCATCGGCAAACCTCAAAGTTTTTATTTTTTCTCCATGGATTTTAATACCTACTCCGAAATTTTCTTTTGTTTCCTTTACTGCTTGCTCAATACACAGATTGAATAACATCGGGGAGAGGCTACAACCCTGTCTTACTCCCTTCCCCACCGCTGCTTCCCTTTCATGTCCCTCGACTCTTATAACTGCCATCTGCTTTCTGTACAAATTGTAAATAGCCTTTCGCTCCCTGTATTTTACCCCTGCCACCTTTAGAATTTGAAAGAGAGTATTCCAGTCAACATTGTCAAAAGCTTTCTCTAAGTCTACAAATGCTAGAAACATAGGTTTGCCTTTCCTTAACCTTTCTTCTAAGATAAGTCGTAAGGTCAGTATTGCCTCACGTGTTCCAGTATTTCTACGGAATCCAAACTGATCTTCCCCGAGGTTGGCTTCTACTAGTTTTTCCATTCGTCTGTAAAGAATTCGTGTTAGTATTTTGCAGCTGTGGCTTATTAAACTGATTGTTCAGTAATTTTCACATCTGTCAACTCCTGCTTTCTTTGGGATTGGAATTATTATATTCTTCTTGAAGTCTGAGGGTATTTCACCTGTCTCATACATCTTGCTCACCAGGTGGTAGAGTTTTGTCAGGACTGGCTCTCCCAAGGCCGTCAGTAGTTCCAATGGAATGTTGTCTACTCCGGGGGCCTTGTTTCGACTCAGGTCTTTCAGTGCTCTGTCAAACTCTTCACGCAGTATCGTATCTCCCATTTCATCTTCATCTACATCCTCTTCCATTTCCATAATATTGTCCTCAAGTACATCGCCCTTGTATAGACCCTCTATATACTCCTTCCACCTTTCTGCTTTCCCTTCTTTGCTTAGAACTGGGTTTCCTGATGTTCATACAAGTGGTTCTCTTATCTCCAAAGGTCTCAATTTTCCTGTAGGCAGTATCTATCTTACCCCTAGTGAGAGAAGCCTCTACATCCTTACATTTGTCCTCTAGCCATCCCTGCTTAGCCATTTTGCACTTCCTGTCGATCTCATTTTTGTGACGTTTGTATTCCTTTTTGCCTGCTTCAATTACTGCATTTTTATATTTTCTCCTTTCATCAATTAAATTCAATATTTCTTCTGTTACCCAAGGATTTCTACTAGCCCTCGTCTTTTTACCTACTTGATCCTCTGCTGCCTTCAGTACTTCATCCCTCAAAGCTACCCATTCCTCTTCTACTGTATCTCTTTCCCCCATTCCTGTCAATTGTTCCCTTATGCTCTCCCTTCAACTCTGTACAACCTCTGGTTCTTTCAGTTTATCCAGGTTCCATCTCCTTAAATTCTCACCTTTTTGCAGTTTCTTCAGTTTTAATCTACAGGTCATAACCAACAGATTGTGGTCAGAGTCCACATCTGCCCCTGGAAATGTCTTACAATTTAAAACCTGGTTCCTAAATCTCTGTCTTACCATTATATAGTCTATCTGATACCTTTTAGTATCTCCAGGGTTCTTCCATGTATACAACCTTCTATCATGATTCTTAAACCAAGTGTTAGCTATGATTAAGTTGTGCTCTGTGCAAAATGCTACCAGGCGGCTTCCTCTTTCATTTCTTAGCCCCAATCCATATTCACCTACTACGTTTCCCTCTCTCCCTTTTCCTACTGACAAATTCCAGTCACCCATGACTATTAAATTTTCGTCTCCCTTCACAATCTGAATAATTTCTTTTATTTCATCATACATTTCTTCAATTTCTCCATCATCTGCAGAGCTGGTTGGCATATAAACTTGTACTACTGTAGTAGGTGTGGGCTTCGTATCTATCTTGGCCACAATAATGCGTTCACTATGCTGTTTGTAGTAGCTTACCCGCATTCCTATTTTCCTATTCATTATTAAACCTACTCCTGAATTACCCCTATTTGACTTTGTGTTTATAACCCTGTAGTCACCTGACCAGAAGTCTTGTTCCTCCTGCCACCGAACTTCACTAATTCCCACTATATCTAACTTTAATCTATCCATTTCCCTTTTTAAATTTTCTAACCTACCTGCCCGATTAAGGGATCTGACATTCCACGCTCCGATCCGTAGAACGCCAGTTTTCTTTCTCCTGATAACGACATCCTCTTGAGTAGTCCCCACCCGGAGATCCGAATGGGGGACTATTTTACCTCCGGAATATTTTACCCAAGAGGACGCCATCATCATTTAATCATACAGTAAAGCTGCATGCTCTCGGGAAAAATTACGGCCGTAGTTTCCCCTTGCTTTCAGCCGTTCGCAGTACCAACACAGCAAGGCCGTTTGGGTTATTGTTACAAGGCCAGATCAGTCAATCATCCAGACTGTTGCCCTTGCAACTACTGAAAAGGCTGCTGCCCCTCTTCAGGAACCACACGTTTGTCTGGCCTCTCAACAGATACCCCTCCGTTGTGGTTGTACCTACGGTACGGCTATCTGTATCGCTGAGGCACGCAAGCCTCCCCACCAACGGCAAGGTCCATGGTTCATGGGGGGGGGGGGGGGGGGGGGGGGGGGGTGCCACTCAGTATACTTCTTATATCTACCCCATGAACTTCAGATCTAATACTTCTAATGTCAGCTGTTCCTTTCTGTTTGTTTATTTAACTGTACTTTCTTTCAAACTTTTGCTGAAATCATTCCACGATTCAAATTCCTCTGAATAGGCAGCTCCCCATTCTGCAGTTCACCCATCACGTAACTGAAGTAAAATCTGTATTCTTCGAGTTGTCCCATTTATTAGGTACTGATTTACAGTACTGATTGTCAAACTTTTTTGCTCAAGAGCCAATATAGACATTGCAGTGCAGCTTCTTTGGCCGCATACACACCAAACTTATTATTAATTGGTAATATGAACATATTAGTATGTTCTGAGCCCCTCAATAGACTAGGTATAGTGAGGGAGTAATAAGTTGGTCACCAGCCCCTGTACTAATCTGGAAAAATCAGCACCACTCAGAACACTTCGTGTCCTTCTCTGTTTCAGATTGCTGCCACCCTCAGCAACACCAAAGTAGTGACACAGTAATTGCCTGATGAACTGTTGTGCTGTCTGTGTGAGTGTATGATTAATAACAGCAGTTGTATTCATATTTAAATGCATTGTGCAAATGTTTACTAAATGCTACTCTATCCTGTTCCAGCTTCATCATCTCCCAGTACTTACTGCAACATACATCCTTCTGAACCTGCTTAGTGTATTCATCTCTTGGTCTCTCTCTACGATTTTTACCCTCCACGCTGCCCTCCAATGCTAAATTTGTAATCCCTTGATGCCTTAGAACATGCCCTACCAACCGGTTCCTTCTTCTAGTCAAGTTGTGCCACAAACGTCTCTTCTCCCCAATCCTATTCAATACCTCCTCATTAGTTATGTGATCTACCCATCTAATCTTCAGCACTCTTCTGTAGCACCACATTTCGAAAGCTTCTGTTCTCTTCTTGTCCACACTATTTATCGTCCATGTTTCACTTCCATACATGGCTACACTCCATACAAATACTTTCAGAAACGACTTCCTGACACTTAAATCTATATTCGATGTTAACAAATTTCTCTTCTTCAGAAACGCTTTCCTTGCCTTTGCCAGTCTACATTTTATATCCTATCTACTACGACCATCATGTTATTTTGCTCCTCAAATAGCAAAACTCCTTTACTACTTTAAGTGTCACATTTCCTAATCTAATTCCCTCAGCATCACCCGACTTATTTCGACTACATTCCATTACCCTCGTTTTGCTTTTGTTGATGTTCATCTTATATCCTCCTTTCAGGACACTATCCATTCCGTTCAACTGCTCTTCCAAGTCCTTTGCCGTCTCTGACAGAATCACAATGTCATCGGCAAACCTCAAAGTTTTTATTTCTTCTCCATGGATTTTAATACCTACTCCAAATTTTTCTTTTGTTTTCTTCACTGCTTGCTCAATATACAGATTGAATAACATTGGGGATAGGCTACAAGCCTGTCTCACTCCCTTCCCAACTACTGCTTCCCTTTCATGTCCCTCGACTCATATAACTGCCATCTGGTTACTGTACAAATTGTAACTAGCCTTTTGCTCCCTGTATTTTACCCCTGCCACCTTCAGAATTTGAAAGAGAGCATTCTAGTCAGCATTGTCAAAAGCTTTCTCTAAGTCTACAAATGCTAGAAATGTAGGTTTGCATTTTCTTAATCTAGCTTCTAAGATAAGTTGTAGGGTCAGTATTGCCTCACGTGTTCCAATATTTCTACGGAATCCAAACTGATCTTTCCGGAGGTTGGTTTCTACTAGTTTTTCCATTCGGCTGTAAAGAATTTGCGTTAGTATTTTGCAGCCGTGACTTATTAAACTGATAATTCGGTAATTTTCACATCTGTCAACACCTGCTTTCTTTGAGATTGGAATTATATTCTTCTTGAAGTCTGAGGAAATTTCGCCTATCTCATACATCTTGCTCACCAGATGGTAGAGGTTTGTCAGGACTGGCTCTCCCAAGGCTGTCGGTAGTTCTAATGTAATGTTGTCTACTCCCGGGGTCTTGTTTCGACTCAGGTCTCTCTGTGCTCTGTCAAACTCTTCACGCAGTATCATATATCCCATTTCATAGTCATCTACATCCTCTTCCATTTCCGTAGTATTGTCCTCAAGTACATCGGCCTTGTATATACCCTCTATATACTCCTTCCCCTTTCCTGCTTTCCCTTCTTTGCTTACAATTGGGTTTCCATCTGAGCTCTTGATGTTCATACAAGTGGTTCTCTTATCTCCAAAGGTCTCTTTAATTTTCCTGTAGGCAGTATCTATGTCACCCCTAGTGAGATAAGCCTCTACATCCTTACATTTGTCCTCTAGCCACCTCTGCTTAGCCATTTTGCACTTTCTGTCGATCTCATTTTTGAGATGTTCGTATTCCTTTTTGCCTGCTTCATTTACTGCATTTTTATATTTTCTCCTTTCATCAATTAAATTCAATATTTCTTCTGTTACCCAAGGATTTCTACTGGCCCTCGTCTTTTTACCTACTTGATCCTCAGCTGCCTTCACTACTTCATCCCTCAGAGCTACCCATTCTTCTTCTACTGTATTTCTTTCCCCCATTCCTGTCAATTGTTCCCTTATGCTCCCTGAAACTCTGTACAACCTCTGGTTTAGTCAATTTATCCAGGTCCCATCTTCTTAAATTCCCACCTTTTTGCAGTTTCTTCAGTTTTAATCTACAGTTCATAACCAATAGATTGTGGTCAGAGTCCACATCTGCCCCTGGAAATGTCTTACAATTTAAGACCTGGTTCCTAAATCTCTGTCTTACCATTATATAATCTATCCGAAACCTGTCAGTATCCCCAGGCTTCTTCCATATGTACAGCCTTCTTTTATGATTCTTGAACCAAGTGTTAGCTATGATTAAAGTTATGCTCTGTGCAAAATTCTACCAGGTGGCTTCCTCTTTCATTCCTCACCCCCAATCCGTATTCACCTACTACGTTTCCTTCTCTCCCTTTTCCTACTACCGAATTCCAATCACCCATTACTATTAAATTTTCGTCTTCCTTCACTATCTGAATACGTTCTTTTATTTCATCATACATTTCTTCAATTTCATCATCATCTGCAGAGCTAGTTGGCATATAATCTTACACTACAATAGTAGGCGTGGGCTTCGTGTCTACCTTGGTGACAATAATGCGTTCACTATGCTGTTTGTAGTACCTTACCCGCACTCCTATTTTTTTATTCATTATTATAACTACTCCTGCATCACCCCTATTTGATTTTGTATTTATAACCCTGTATTCGCCTGCCACCGAACTTCACTAATTTCAACTATACCTAACTTTAACCTATCCATTCCCCTTTTTAAATTTTCTAACCTACCTGCCTGATTAAGGGATCTGACATTCCATGCTCCGATCCTTAGAACACTAGTTTTCTTTCTCCTGATAATGACATCCTCTTGAGTAGTCCCCGCCCGGAGATCCGAATGGGGGACTATTTTACCTCCGGAATATTTTACCCAAGAGGACGCCATCATCATTTAACAATACAGTAAAGCTGCATGCCCTCGGGAAAAATTACAGCTGTAGTTTCCCCTCATTTTCAGCCGTTCGCAGTACCAGCACAGCAAGGCTGTTTTGGTTAGTGTTACAAGGTCAGATCAGTCAATCATCCAGACTGTTGCCCCTGCAACTACTGAAAAGGCTGCTGCCCCTCTTCAGGAACCACGCATTTGCCTGGCCTTTCAACAGATTCCCCTCCGTTGTGGTTGCACCTACGGTACAGCTATCTGTATCGCTGAGGCTATCTCTATAATACACATTCATGAATCCCCGTTACTTCTGTTTGAAATTTATATGACAGCAGCTGATTGGTATGAGGCAGACAGGCCACTGAGCTGTCAGCAGTGGAAGGCAAGCAGCAAAATATTCCCCTCTTACAAAAACTTCTAACACTGCTGTGACCATGCTACTTTCCCCTCTGCACCAGAGATAAGCAGCCTACTTTACTTACCTCATGGCTGAATTCAGGAATGTCAATTCAAACTAAGCACATCTTATAATATTAATGTCTAAGTATTTTTGTTTGCTATTGAACATGAAAATTGCACTTTTAAGAAGCTCTTACAGTTATTGACATTTTGGATTCAGCTGTTAGCTGCTAGATGCATATTATTATAAAATGTAAAGATCGCATGGAAAATTGATTGGGGCCTGTGGCCCACAGTTCGATGTTTACTGATCTAGGAAGTATCTTTACAAACAGGTAGGGTGTACTTCCCCATCAAGTTTCATTGCTGTTCTGGGTTGAAGTTCTGGTCAATTACCTGACATCCCATTGTCACCCGCAATTGACCTCTTGCCAAGCCCTCCTATAGTTCTTTGCATTTTTCACATCAATTTTTGCAATGATTTTTGATTTTCTTCAATATTGTCTACAGAATTAGGTGTAACACTGATAGTGTCTACTTTTCCTTGTACTTTCTGGTGCACTAGTTCCTATAGATGCTTCTCCAAACTATTGCAAGTGTTTGGGGCACGAATTGTTTCACCAATTTTCTACCTTTTTCTAACACCTCTACTCAGCCTTGCATATCTGCGATTTGACTATGAATACTTGCAATTCAAGATTTGACGATTTTTTATTTGTTGCATCTTGCCAATTACCTCTTTAATCTGTTCCTGAACCTACTTCCTGTAGTCGCATTGTTTTTCTATCTGAGTCTGTAGTTTTAATAAGGTCTTTCCTATATCAGAGATTTTATCTACATTCTTAGCTACTACCTCCCCTTGTCAAAAATCAGACAATGCTTGTTCTTGGCTTGTAATACTGTTAGACAGATTGTCAAATTCTTTTAATTTCTCCACTTGAGCCTTCATGAAAGCCACTTATTTTTCCTAGTCCAAACTGGCACACAACTTTAACAAAAAATTAATATCTAGATTTAAAAGTACTTCAATAATGTCACTTGCTTAGCTACCCTTCTACACCCTTTCAGTTTTGTGAAAGTTTAAACACAAACATAGCAAATGAAATCTCAGTTCTGGGCTGAGTAGAGATCACTGGATAAGGAAAACAGCTCTCAACAGTGTAATACCAACGAGTAGCAAATGCATAGCTGATGCAGCATGTCAATGAACTGCATCATGGATGCTGCATGGAGTTGAGTCATCATCACGTCGATCACTGGCTGTGGTAGTTAGTGGTGTCAAGGACTGCTGAGTCAGTTGTAGCCCCCTGACCTAAGACAGGAAATCTTCTTAGTCAAATGATGAACTCTTCTAGCATTTCTATGTCTAGTTTGACTTGAACACAGTCGTATCTATTACTGTTGTCCAAGTTGCTATGGACAACAAAGTACAATCTCAAAGTTCCCTTTTTCATTCAGTTTTTTTAAATTCTTCTAGTAGGTCGTATCTGGAGTTACTTTTCTTCTTATAATTCAATTTTTTGTGCTACACTGGGTATGTCTATTCTTCTTTATTGTTTATTGTTGGTATCGGTCCCTTGGAAATGACAGTTTTACTAAATTATTCTGATGAAATTGCAGTTAAATCTTCTTCTTCTCTCTTTCTTTACCACCACTAATCTGTATCCTTCACCTACATCCCCTTATCAAAATAGAACCACAATGGTTTTTAGCATGGCTTTAGTATTCTCCATTTCCTATGTATGATCTGTAATCCTCCTACATTTGATATCAGAAGCTTTATTTAATAAGATTTCTTTCAGTCACCTTTTCTTCATTTTTGTTGAGGTGGACCTGCTAGTCAAGTCCACCCAACCATGCTCCACAAATCTTCACAGAATTTCGTCTCCTTCTGTGTGAATGGGTGCTGAAAGAGTGTGTTAATTGTCCTCCAAGCAAATTTAGTATAGTAAACAACTGAATTTTAAAATTTCTGTATTCACACTTTCTTTTACAACAGCACCACCTCATACACTAAGTGGGCATCTTAAACATATGTAGCTTGTGCAAGATAAAGAAAAGTATATTTTACATAAGCAAATTCTAGAGAAATTTTTCATGGCGTCTATTGTAGCTATGACCTTTCCTCTTTTTCTCCTTGTCTTCTAAACAACCTGAAAGCATGATTCCTAGGAGCAAGCGGCCCCATACAGAAGGTGGAGATGCTCACTCACAGTCTCGCATTGTAGAAGTGATAGGTTCAAACAGTTCTTCCATCTGCATGTATTAGTATATCTCCCACACTGAGATGTATTGACATTTTCTTACTACTATGTCACAAACATCTTTCATTGTCTCAGAAGCTTGGAAGTGGGATATGCCATCCTAGAAATGTTATTTCACACTCCAATTGGATCAAGAAGATACTCATTGAATCACAGTAACACTTGACTTTAATTCTAGTGCTGCAAGTGCCAATATAATAAAATCAAATTTTCATTGGATATCAATGCCATCTCTGTCCCAGAATGAGAGATTTTCACTTTACACTCACGTAACTAACAGAAATTCCAACTATCACAAATGAAAGAAAATTCTCTCAGAATAGGTTCTTTTCCACTCGTCGGACCAAGTTGTTCCTGTCTTTTCGGGTTTTTCTGCCAAGCAGACTAACACTGTTATTAATAGGCTCGGTCAGCAGACACAGTGTTATTTCTTCTTAAAAAAAGGAAGATAAAAGAACTGACATTGATGGAAAAAGCAGGTTTATGTTTTCTAGAGAAGACTAACTATAACATAAAAAGCTGAATGTTTTTATGTCATCAGAATGACAGCTAGCGATAACAACATGTGAGCAGGAATATTTTGATTTGGAGGATTACAATACAGGTTTATAGCAGTAAAAATGAAAAATATCACTGGCTGGTTAGCAATCTTTAAGTGGATAAGAGCTCTTAGTCCCTGAATGTCCATGAAGGTCACATAAAGAAGTTGCATTAGATTTCAGTTGTCAGGTTTAGGAACACACAATGAAACCGGCTCTCTCCAAATTGTTGTGTTAGATTTAACAAAATTCCGGTATGTGTTGTAGAAAGATTCAGTGAAAAGCTATATGACTTTTACAAAGGCTTAAAAAATGTTGATACATTTAATTTGTATTAGTTTGGGCCTTTTATCAAGGCAATGCTGAAGAGGTAGTTTCTCTTTATAAATGGATAATAAATATAGAATTAATGCACTTTCTGAAGACAGGTCAAAAGGCACACAAACAAGTATAATGGTCACCATGCTGTAAATCTGCAAAGCTATGTTGTCACTACATTATAGCCCAGGCAGTGTGTGTGTGTGTGTGTGTGTGTGTGTGTGTTTCTTGCCTACCAGAATACCTGCCTGCTTTCTGTTCACAGCTATCGACTGGCATATTTTTATCTTAAACAGAGTTAATCATCTTGCTGTATCACAAAATAATTGTCTGCGTTACTGCAGTAAACAATAAAAGATTAAACAAAGAAAGAATTTTAAAATAACTATATTTAGATTTATTCCAATATGTACACTGCAAATTCCATAATAGTAATAAAATAAAACTTTAATCTCTCAAGGTTATTTTCCACGGCCATCAATATATGAAAAGTAATTCCTATTAAAACATACACCAATTGTGATATGCAGATTCAAAAAGTATTTTACATGAAGATTACTGACTTAACAAATAGTTCCATTCAACATTGGACAGTTTTGGATACACATCTGGTTCTATCTAACCTGGTGCAATGTTTACCACTTATGTGTGTTAGTGTCCATTTCAATTTGTGGTCTTGACTTGAATCTAACAAAGAAATTATTGGAGCAGACCTACAAGCTAACATCCAGCAATAAAATACGTTACATTTGTACATAATCTTATAAAAGTATGCAAGAGATAAGAATGTTTGCTGTAGTAAAATAAAACTTTTAATTATGTAAAAACAATTATCACAGCCATTAACATTATTAAAACTAACTATTATTAAAAGGTACATCAATTACTTGCTGAAGGCAAAAGATATTCTGCATAAAACTGGTAACTTTGGAATTAAAAACTGTTCAAATTATCATACTTCCAAGTACACCATTGTTGCAATATGCAAAACTTGTACTGATACATTGGTGCTCATTTTATTTTGATGACGGCTTCAGGTTGGCAAATACTTTATTACAGCGTAGTTGTGAGCTAATATCTGTAATAAAATGTGTTATGTTTGTTTCCTTCTCTGTTTTCTTACAGTCAAAAATAATAACCAGTGTTATTCGGGGATCTACACTGGACAAGAAATATGTTGTTCTGTCCTGTAACATAAAGGAGCAATAATAATAATCATATAAAATTTATAATCATTATAAATATGTCAGAGAAGCTAATAACACAGTTTGTCATTTTTAAATAGTTTTGCATCAGATGTCTTCATACTGTCAATTTTATACAACTGTACAGGTATTTGGCACCATTTTCATATAGACTGCATTTATTGGTAGTATTTGTCTGTCATCTTCAATAATAATCTCACAAGAACACCAAAAAGTTTCCAGTCAGTATCAAACTGGTTCTCTGGAATGACTAATTTGTGTAGTTAATGTCTACCCTGACTTTTGAGATAAGCCTGTTGATATATGCCATATTGTTAGATGAGTATGCCTTTTTATACCACAAAAAATTCTTCTTGTTCACTGCTTCTCAAAAATGGAGAACTGCTTTTATAGATTTACAATTGCAGAGCACACAGGAACTAAAATTTTAGATCAACTTGCTTACCACTATTAAATATCATTACTGATATGGTAAGAACATTATGGCAGAATATAAATAATCTATGAGTAAAGGAGACAGCTCACGACACAGTAGAAATGTCGAGTCATCGACAGGCACACAAAAAAATGAATGGGAACTTCACTATCTTTCAGATCTCCCCCCCCCCCCCCCCCCCCCACACACACACACACAGAAAGAGAGAGAGAGAGAGAGAGAGAGAGTTGAAACATCATGGTCCACAGATGGCCAAAATGACAGTAGTTATTGTAATTATTAATCCTCTTGAACCTTGCTGCAGTGGAGTGGTTTGTGGTTTGTATGGCTCAACGATAGATACCTATGCTCTATAAGCAACTATTTTGGTATAGAGGACAGATTACCAGAAGGACGGCGGCCTTGTCAAAAGTTGGCGAGACAACAGTCTGAATTATTGATTATTCTGGCCTTGTAACATAAGCAAACATGGCCTTATTGGCACTGCAAATGGCTGAAAGCAAGGGAAAACTACAGCTGTTATTATTTCCTAAGGAGATGCGCCTCTGTTGTATGTTTCAATGATGATATCATCCCCTTGGGTAAAATATTCTGGAGGTCAAATAGTTCCCATTCAGATCCCTAAGTGAGGATTATTTGGGAAGATGTCATCTATGGGTCAGAGGGTGCAATATTTGACCCCTTAATGAATTCATCTGCAGAGCTATTGGGCACATAATGTTGTACCATTGGGTTGGATGTTGGATCTTCTTCGCTATGTAATGTGTTCACTATGCTGTCCGTAGGAGCTTAGCCGCATTCTTATTTCCTTTTTGATTATTAACTCAACTTCTGCATTACCTCTATTCGATTTTTCATTTATAAACCTGTACTAAGCTGACCAAAAGTCAGCTGTATAAATGCTCCATTTTGATCTATGTTGGAATGATAGTGAGTTGGAAGAAATTAGAAATTACAAACTTTTGTAATGGAAGGGAAAAAAACGTGTAATGTGCTACATGAAAATGGTTATAAAGCTCATGAATATTTCAGTACACAATGCATTTATTGTTTATCAAACCAGTGAGAAGATAAAGGAAGAAATAAGTGTACATTTTAGTAACTTCTTGTAGGAGAAATACTGAAAACTCATGAGAAAGAACTTAGTGTATGACTTTCTTTTGAATATTGTTTCAAAGTATAACACACTGAGATTTCTTCTGTTGGGGTCACGTGTGATTTAAATATAATAAAAGTCTATTATTAAATTCCCAATCATTTAATTAATTTTGGATAAATTATGCTACACAACAGCAATTTTAATGAAACTATGCATTCCTTTACCAGCTGACCCTATACGCTACTGCCAGTAGGCTGGGCAAAAACACTAAAATAATCATCTCAAACGGTTAATCAATGGAAAGAGCACTCAAAGATAAACCTGACAGTTTTTTATGGTCATGACGGACTCCCATGACATCATCTTGTTGCTAAACCTACTCATGGAAATCAGATTAATTAATCAGGAAAAACATTACCCAATATTTGATCCCAAATTACTGGAAAACACTTAAATTTTCATATAAATTTCAGATCACTGTTTGCTTCTTAGACTAAAGATGATAAACTGAATTCATCACAAATGAATGAAGCCAGAAAACATCACAGCAGAAAACCTAAGGAACTTCACAGTAAATGAAAAAAATTACTGCATCTTCATTAATGTTTTTAATCTATGTAGACTCTGCAAAGGATTGTTGTTTTGCAGGCACTTATGTGAAGCATATTGTTGTGACTGTGAGAATCAGATATCCAAAGGCAAAATAGTAACTATATTGTGTTACATAGCCTTTTTCCATAAAAATCTTTATCTGGGGTGGTTTCATGGGAGGTGGAACACTGATAGGGAAAAATGATATCGAATCGCATGAGACATATTGGAAACTCAACATAATCCATGGAAATGTGTTTTCTTTGGTGTCATACTGAAAGAGGTCGAGCAACAGAATATATTTTGTCCTATAAATACACCAGGTGTTATTCACTTATTAAACAAAGTATCATAAAATTGAAAAATCTCAAAAAATCTTATCTTAAGAAGAGGTATGATGGAAAATCTCAGAATTCATAATCTTGTCCCTGCAGTCAGCTGTGTTACTTGTGTGCCAGACTGAGAAACAAATACAAGAAAAATGATGAAACATGACTCAAAACAGTGCAAAAGAATTTGTACAAGGGTTGTCCACAAAGAAAGTTCCGTTTCTATTTCTATCCGCAGCAGCACTACAATTGCAGTTCCGAGCATGCGCGGCAGTTATTCTGACTCAAGGAGAAGACATGTACACCATTTTCAGATCGCTGCTACCGACGTGTGCTTTGTAGTGCTTCTTTTATAATATCAGCCGTAATTGAAAATGCTGCTGCGTTTGGTCACATTCGGCATGTGAAGTCGGGCATTATTGTGGAAAAAAACAACACCTTTTGACAGCTGACCACCAAGAACAGACATTAGGTGTAAGAAGAGATGAAAGTTGCCAGGAGCGAGGTCCGGTTGTACGAAGGATGATTAAACGCGTCCCAGAGACAGCAATCCTCGGCGCTTGTTCCTGCATTGTGTGGCGCAATTATCTTAATGGTCTCGAAGTAACCATGTGCATTGATTGTTCGGCCTCATGGTAAGAAATCAATCATCAAAATGCCTTTTCTGTCCCAAAAAGCGGTGCACACAACTTTTCGAGGTGTCAGATTTACTTTGGCTTAACCTTCGTTGGGGATGAAGTGTGCCTCCATTCCACTGACTGCAATTTTGTTTAAGGGGTGTCGTACGATACCCAAGTTTCATCCGCCGTGACTAAAAGTGCACTGCTCATCTGTTGTTTATTGTGTTGTTCAGTAAGAATTTTGCATACCCAACGTGAGCAAAGTTTTCGAAATTTCAGTTTTCAGTAACAATATCATGAATCAGTGATCATGAGATTCGCAGAACTTCCATAGGCAAGGGCACTGAGTGTAAACTTATGGTTGTGCTTAATCTTCTCTTTAATTGTGGTGAACCAGTTCAGTAAGCACAGACGGAGTCCCACTTCATTCTTCATCGTGCACTTGATCACGTCCTTCACTGAACAGTCTGATCCATCTTCTAACCATGAATCACTCACAGCATTTTGTCCGTAAAACTTGCAGATTTGCTGATGAATTTCCTTCGGTTCTTTTCATTTAGAAAATGAATCACAGATCTGATTCTCACACGCAGCGGACATTTTCAATTACGGCTGACATTATAAAGAAGCACTACCAAAGCACACATCGGCAGCAGCAATCCGAAAATGGTGTACATGTCTTCTCCTTGAGTCAGAGTAACTGCCGCGCATGCTTGGAACTGCGATTGTAGCGCTGCCGCGGATAGAAATAGAAACGGAACTTACTTTGTGGATGACCCTCGTATAACCATACAGTAAAAAAAAGAAGAAGAGAAGAATGGAAAAAAAAACAACACAACATATGTTCATCCAAATGATTGGGTCTAAATCACCAGTATTTGGAGTGATAGGCACACCATTGCCATGACACAGGTTCCATTTTAGTTGCACAACAGCATCTGCAAGTAGGTGTTACATACTATAGGGCGCCCCACTCAAAAGAGGCCCCACAAACAAACATTTGCTTAAATTACACTTAAAGGTTTTGCATAAAAATCAGGAAATGAAATGAAATGAAATGCCATACCTCATTCATGGGAAATAAAGGTGAATCACAAAAGCTGCTGGAAGCAACCCCCCCCCCCCCCCCCCCCCAAGACTTGTAAACACAGGTGAACACAACACTGCAGATTCTCAAATGTTGCTGCCTGGATTTTGCAGATGATGTTCTCTCATAAAACTTCCAAGTTTTGTGGGTTGTTCATCTACATCTACATTTATACTCCGCAAGCCACCCAACGGTGTGTGGCGGAGGGCACTTTACGTGCCACTGTCATTATCTCCCTTTCCTGTTCCAACCGCGTATGGTTCGCGGGAAGAACGACTGTCTGAAAGCCTCAGTGCGCGCTCTAATCTCTCTAATTTTACATTCGTGATCTCCTCGGGAGGTATAAGTAGGGGGAAGCAATATATTCGATACCTCATCCATAAACGCACCCTCTCGAAACCTGGCGAGCAAGCTACACTGCGATGCAGAGCGCCTTTCTTGCAGAGTCTGCCACTTGAGTTTGTTAAACATCTCCGTAACGCTATCACGGTTACCAAATAACCCTGTGACGAAACGCGCCGCTCTTCTTTGGATCTTCTCTATCTCCTCCGTCAACCCGATCTGGTACGGATCCCACACTGATGAGCAATACTCAAGTATAGGTCGAACGAGGGTTTTGTAAGCCACCTCCTTTGTTGATGGACTACATTTTCTAAGGACTCTCCCAATGAATCTCAACCTGGTACCCGCCTTACCAACAATTAATTTTATATGATCATTCCACTTCAAATCTTCCCGCACGCATACTCCCAGATATTTTACAGAAGTAACTGCTACCAGTGTTTGTTCCGCTATCATATAATCATACAATAAAGGATCCTTCTTTCTATGTATTCGCAATACATTACATTTGTCTATGTTAAGGGTCAGTTGCCACTCCCTGCACCAAGTGCCTATCCGCTGCAGATCTTCCTGCATTTCGCTACAATTTTCTAATGCTGCAACTTCTCTGTATACTACAGCATCATCCGCGAAAAGCCGCATGGAACTTCCGACACTATCTACTAGGTCATTTATATATATTGTGAAAAGCAATGGTCCCATAACACTCCCCTGTGGCACGCCAGAGGTTACTTTAATGTCTGTAGACGTCTCTCCGTTGATAACAACATGCTGTGTTCTGTTTGCTAAAAACTCTTCAATCCAGCCACACAGCTGGTCTGATATTCCGTAGGCTCTTACTTTGTTGATCAGGCGACAGTGCGGAACTGTATCGAACGCCTTCCGAAAGTCAAGAAAAATAGCATCTACCTGGGAGCCTGTATCTAATATTTTCTGGGTCTCATGAACAAATCAGTGATGCTGAGGGAATTAGATTAGGAAATGAGGCACTTAAAGTAGTAATGGAGTTTTGCTATTTGGGGAGCAAAATAACTGATGATGGTCGAAGTAGAGAGGATATAAAATGTAGACTGGCAATGGCAAGGAAAGCGTTTCTGAAGAAGAGAAATTTGTTAACATCGAGTATAGATTTAAGTGTCAGGAAGTCATTTCTGAAAGTATTTGTATGGAGTGTAGCCATGTATGGAAGTG
Source organism: Schistocerca cancellata (assembly GCF_023864275.1). Taxonomy (NCBI): domain Eukaryota; kingdom Metazoa; phylum Arthropoda; class Insecta; order Orthoptera; family Acrididae; genus Schistocerca; species Schistocerca cancellata. The sequence goes on along the minus strand of NC_064627.1, from coordinate 141,009,305 downwards.
AAACATGGGCGGTAAATAGTTTGGACAAGAAGAGAATAGAAGCTTTCGAAATGTGGTGCTACAGAAGAATGCTGAAGATTAGATGGGTAGATCACATAACTAATGAGGAAGTATTGAATAGGATTGGTGAGAAGAGATGTTTGTGGCACAACTTGACCAGAAGAAGGGATCGGTTGGTAGGACATGTTCTGAGGCATCAAGGGATCACCAATTTAGTTTTGGAGGGCAGCGTGGAGGGGCAAGATCGTAGGGGGAGACCAAGAGATGAATACACTAAGCAGATTCAGAAGGATGTAGGTTGCAGTAGGTACTGGGAGATGAAGAAGCTTGCACAGGATAGAGTAGCATGGAGAGCTGCATCAAACCAGTCTCAGGACTGAAGACCACAACAACAACAACATGAACAAATAAAGCGAGTTGGGTTTCACACGATCGCTGTTTCCGGAATCCATGTTGATTCCTACATAGTAGATTCTGAGTTTCCAAAAACAACATGATACTCGAGCAAAACACATGTTCTAAGATTCTACAACAGATCAACGTCAGAGATATAGGTCTATAGTTTTGCGCATCTGCTCGACGACCCTTCTTGAAGACTGGGACTACCTGTGCTCTTTTCCAATCATTTGGAATCTTCTGTTCCTCTAGAGACTTGCGGTACACGGCTGTTAGAAGGGGGGCAAGTTCTTTCGCGTACTCTGTGTAGAATCGAATTGGTATCCCGTCAGGTCCAGTGGACTTTCCTCTGTTGAGTGATTCCAGTTGCTTTTCTATTCCTTGGACACTTATTTCGATGTCAGCCATTTTTTCGTTGGTGCGAGGATTTAGAGAAGGAACTGCAGTGCGGTCTTCCTCTGTGAAACAGCTTTGGAAAAAGGTGTTCCTGTAAACCTTGCCCTTTACGTCACCCCAGAGGAATAAGTCAGGTGGTGTTAAATCAGGTGACGTTGGGGGCCACATTCCTTTCAAAAACACTCTGCTGCAGAAAAATGATTTGACCTCAGCCCCAGTCACTCGAAATGTGTGGCGTGTGGCACCAACCCATTGGTACCAGCTGAGGATAAGTTCTTCATCGTGCAACTGGTTCACAAATTCCTGAAACACTTTGATGTAAAATGCATTTGTCACAGTAGACTCGAAAAAAATTGGTCCGATGATGCAATGCTGTGATATTGCACAGAACACTCCAATCTTTTGTGAATGAAGGGGTTGCTTGACCAGTGCATGTGGAATTTCGTTACACCACAAATGTGTAGTCTGAGAGTTTACATAGCCACCCAGGTGGAACCACACCTCAACGCTGAACCATGTTTACTGCAATATTCCTGGCCTCTGGACAATAAATTGCCGAAAGCAACAGCAAAATATAATGCATTTGTCTTTGTCATTGACAATGAGTTCCTGAACAACTGTAAACCTGTATAGATACATGAAGGCTTTCTTCACAGCTCTGTAGCATTCTACATTCTTGAAGATAAACATTGAACAGACTTTGCAGGTTGTTTCACAACAGTCCTTTTTCTAAGAATAATGGCAGCCATCCCCTGTCTTGAAGATCCAACCCTGTTCCACTGCTCTCAATTTTGTTCAATAGCTTTCGTATGGAGCACTTAGACGTATATGCTGGTCACCACAAAACTGTTCAACAACCATTTCTGACATGTCTTAATGAAACCAGTAATCCAATATTGTTTCACAAGACACACGCGTTCTTTGACGGAGTAGCGATATATTGTCACTAAACACTGGGCTCCAGACATGGCGACTTGCGGAAACACAGCTGCGCCAAATGATGTTGCAGAGTGCAGTGTTGCCATGTCAAACATCACTAATTACATGGTGCAATTTCAGCAGAATTGCTACACATGTTTGTGGGGCCTCTTTCAAGTGGGATACCCTGTATAAAAAAAGAAGTTTTGTTCAATTTGGTGGTCAGCTGTCAAAAGGTGTTGTTTTTTTCCACAATAATGCCCGACTTCACATGCCGAATGTAACCAAACGCAGCAGCATTTTCAATTATGGCTGATATTATAAAGAAGCACTACAAAGCACACGTCGGTAGCAGCGATCTGAAAATGGTGTACATGTCTTCTCCTTCATACGAAAGTGCCTGGCTTTTGAATATGACACGGTTATAATGCATACACCAGAGATAGTACTCTCAACATGGATGATGTGTAATAATATTTTAATTCTTTAAAATATTGACAGCAATATTCTTGACAAGAACAAATAAAATGAATATATTCTGTAATGTATTAATTCATATGATAGCTCATTCAATGTTTACATTAGCCGGGACAGAAAGGCCTCTAACAATAAACCAAAATACGAAATACATAAAATTTATGTGATTTCTCTATGGTTACACATTACTGTGTCACAATTTGTTTTCTTATCAGTGAAATAGTAGTTGGATTTGTAAATAAACAACTTTATGTCAGTAGCCCCTTCCTAGGCTACAAACATCAAAATGGAAGTGGGTTCTTCCATCTCCCAGGAAAGCACATACAACAGGCAATTATAATGGTTTTGGTGAAGAGACTAGAGAATATCTGAGACGTGGGGAATATTTTTGCTTATATAAAGTAAAAAGTGGTATCTACTTACTCTTGGGCAGAAATGATATATCACTTGATCCATTGCCATCAATTCAGCTGCATTTTCTTGTATAACATTGACAATAATTGGCAGGTAATTTACAGGTTTTTGCTGCGAACATACAATATGCATTTTGAGCGAAGGAGGGAGTTAATGTTTTTAAATATAAAAATTGGAATTGATGCCACAATGAAAAACAATGCTCAATAAAGTGAATCACTCAATTATTAGAAATATTTCAAATCTGTATTTTCAACTATTAAAAAATGCTAAACAAGGAACGATGGATTAGAAATACCTTAAATAACTGCAACTATGGGCAAACAAAGGAAGAATAAATCTAAATTTGAAAAGAATTACTGCTATGGTAGTTGATAAAAAAAACTACAAAAATATGGCAGACTGAATAAAATTAGCCAGTCATTTTTTGTATATGAGCAAGGAAGTGGGGGGGGGGGGGGGCATAATGAGAGGCAGAAGAAAGTGAGACAGGCGACCCACAATGGCAGTGGCAAAACATAACAACCACAAAACTGAGAGAAAATGGTGTATGAGTGAGAGTGTGTGTGTGTGTGTGTGTGTGAGAGAGAGAGAGAGAGAGAGAGAGAGAGAGAGAGAGAGAGAGAGATTGGTTTACACTAGGGGGGGGCATTATGAAGGATATGCTGGAGGAGTTTACAGAACTGTTGGAGGAGGGGAGCCATGGGGTAGGAGGAGGAATTCTAATTAAATGGCACAAGCTGAAAGTACTGAAATAGCTACTGAATTTAATGCTGTTGTGGGGTAGATGCAGTTGAGTTTACAGCCAGTCATTGTTTAGTAAGTGTGGAGGAAGATAACTGCTTAGTTGCAATAACCATATAGTACCATGATTGGATGTGACAGCATAGCTGGTATATGACAAGGCAGGTTTCACATGAGGCCCTAAGATGGGATGGCTATGAAAAGTTCATGGGTAGACTGAATCCACAGGAGATTAGTATATGGGGTTGCAGGACTTGGAGCGAGACACTATGTTTCTGGGACAGGATAATGTGTAGGTTTCATAGGCACCAGGATATTACTCTGAAGGACAAAAGTAGCGTTTTGGTTAGGATATTGCCCAATCCAAAGCACAACGGATGTAGTTGGAGCCCAGATGAAAGACATCATAGAGGTTTTCAATTCCTGGGTGATATGAAGAATTCCGGTCAGTGACTGGTTCACATTCATGATAGGTTTGTTGATGTCACAAGAAGAAATGGTGTAGTATCTGTGTTTGGACCAACGGAGGGGTTTATGGTCTGCCTGAAAAAGATTCTCACAAGGTGATCAGCATATTTCAATAGCTCCCGGTGCCCTCTGCAGATGTAGTGTCCATGAGTGGCAAGGCTATAGGGAGGTACTTGGTACTTTGTTGAGTTGAAAGGACCATGTGAAACAGATGTGTGAGCAAATGTTGAGGTTTGGGAGCAAATAGCAGCAGCTGTCCTTACCATGGGGTTAGATCATGAAAATGAATTTCACAAGACATAAACAATAAAGCATTGCTGGAATTACTGGACAGTGTTCGATGGGGCAAAAGAATGCCTCTGTGGCATCAGATCGTGGCTCAACTTCATGCCAAGTCGTCTACAGGGTCCCACATGACCACTACAGATTTTGATGAAATTTTGTATGAACAATCACACATGTTTGCAATGAACACTTATAAAGTTTCATAATCATTAACTAGTGTACCATAGTGTAACTAACAACAGTGCACCTGTGAGGTTTTGGCAACTTTGAGACGTACTATCTCTGGAAATTTGATTTTGAAAGAAAGAAAATTGGGTCATCTTGTACACCTTCTTGTGCTCTCTTAAGTGAAATAATAGAAAAAAATATTTCCTGAGCAACTTTCATATGGATAATTTTAAGCAAAGTCGATCAAAAAGTAGACACTTGAAGTTGAAGGGGGGGGGGTTAGTTTTTTCTATCATTGCGGGATACATCTGAAACCTTGCACATGATAACTAAGAACAGGTCTAAATATAAAAAATTTCCTTCTTCTACTGATTTCCAATCGTTTACTAACTGAGAGCAAAGTTGAAGACTTCAAAAAATGCCAAAAATGGCTATTTTTGGCCCACTTTTACAAAAAAGAGACTTCTGTAAACTCTGTTCTAAACCACCCAAAAACTATATTTGGTTTTGCAATGTGAGCATATAAGGCCCTAAAAAAAAAAGACAAGGTGGAGGTGCATTGAAAATGGCCCATTTACCGCTGGTACTCAAGTTATATCTGACATCTTTTATTATGTTCTACAACTGTTTAGTACTCTCTGGGGAAGGCAATACCACATGTCATGAAGATAGGAAATCAGAAAGTCTGAATAACTTGAAAAGTTTCAAGAAACTGGTATCTTGTGTCACTACTCATCATGACATATTTCAGTCTGTTTTCACTGCTATAACTACAAAATCAAACTGGTTATAAATCTCACAATTTAACTGTACATTACCAAGACAATGTAGATCGTGGTAGTAAAGTTGCTCCATGACAGCTTCAGCACACATCATAGGAACAGTCTGTAGATTTTACACCACTCTCACATAGTGTAAATTTTGGTGAAGTTCACAGGAGTCTTCCTTACATTTTTTGGAATGGATTTAAGTTATAGAGAATTATTAGCATGTTTTTCTATTGTGTAATGTTACTGATTGCTAGTTTATTTCTGGTTTAAGGTAAAGTGTACTTTGTGTTAGCATTGTTTGTAGTTAATGCGGAACACCAGTGTACACATGAAATGTCTTGTTTGTGTTGGTCCACTGTGGCTAACCACTGACTGTTTCTTTTGAAGCGAGAAAATCAGAATCCCCAGCGTCATAGGAGCCACGTCTGGTAGTTGTGCAACAGCCGCCAGTAAATTTCTTTACTGCAGGATTCCAAGATCCCGAGATGATGATACATAGAAGTGTCAAAGCCAAAACTAGAAGAGGTCTCTTTTAGGATCCAAAGCTTATATTTACTTCAGCCTACTTGAATTTTCTTTTAGGTTTCATGAACTTGCTATGGAATGTTATAATGAGAACTACACTGTGAGGCAGGCGATGCCACTGATGAGACAGTTTGGGAAGAAATTTTGAGAAGACAGAACCCAAAAAAATTATAGTTTTCACAAACGATTACCTCAGATTATTAGACACACAAAAAGAGAAAACTATTCTTTTTACTTCATTCCTCACACCATCTCATTTTTTAGAAAAACAATTTTGTGGACCTGATTGCTGTAGAGATGCATAAAACTGCTTATGTGCAGTTTTTCTGAATCAAGCTCATTTTCTAGTAATCAGGACTTTTAATATTGTCTTCCACAGATTACTAAACAGCTGCAGAACATAGTAAAAGATGTCAGATTTAACTTGAATACTGGCAGAATACAGGCCCATTTTCATCGCACACAACCATGTTGTTCTTATTTACGGCCTTATATGCTCCCATTGCGAAACCAAATAGTTTTTTGGATGGTTTAGAATATGGTCTTTTTAATGAAAATTGTTTAAAGGAATTTTTTTTAAAGTGGATAAAAAATAGCCATTTTTGGCATCTTCAACTTTGTCCACAGTTTGTAAACTACTGGAAAACAATAGGAGGATGAAATTTTATATTCTAAGACCTTGTATTAGTAAGTTATTACAAGCAAGGTTTCAGATATATCCCGCAATTACTTCCAGAGATATAAAAAGCTCAACTCCTTATTTTTTTCGAGTGTGTATTTTTTTGGCTGAATTTGCTTCAAATTATGCACATGCAAATCCCTCAGGAAATCCTTTTTTCGTTTTTCACTTAAGTTGTGCAAGATGCCTAATTTTGTGTCTTTCAAGAAAATACTGCCGGAGATATTATGCCTGCAGCTGCCGAAAACTCGTGGGTGTGCTGTTGATAGCTGAATTATGGAGTCAAAAAGTTACTCTATCACTGTGTGTATTAAATTGGCAAAAGTAAAACTTTACCAATGTTCATTGGGAACATGAGTAAAAGTTCACACAAAATTTCAACAAAATCCGTGATGGTGATGTGGGAACTTTTTGTGAAATTTGACCACTTCGTACAGAATAGCCCTAAAGAAAATTAAGGAAAGGTCATTCACCTGTAGCTGCTTCAACATAGCATAATACATTTCCAAGTGTCACACATTAATCAGCAACAGATGAGTGTTGCCTTTTCTTTCTTTCTTTTTCTTTTTTTTTTTTTGCACGTGTCTATGCACCTGCCATTAATCAGTTGCAGGTGAGTGGTTGGATTTCCTCACTTTTGTTTATAATATATGAGTATTTCCTTGTATACATCACGATACAGCTCACCTCTACAACATTTTCTATTTCCATATAAATACAAGAAATTCAACTCTTTGAGGACACCTTGGTCCTAATTTGAGAACATAAGACAATGATCTGTGTTGTGAATTATCTTCAAGTCAAGAATATTTTAATATCTAAGGTTCTACAATGTTTCTCAGATGAATAATTTGTACAAACTATTATCAAAGCAAAAATACACTGCCTGACAAAAAAGTGAAACATCTATAAGACACAGTTGGATGTTGTAACATGGGACACAACAATTACGAAAAGGATGGATTGCTACTCACTGTATCAACTATACCTACATCTTGACAACTGCCATCCCTCACACCACAAAATCCCTACCATGCACCCTGGCTACCCAAGAATGGCATATATGCAATGACAAGAACTCCCTTGCCCACTATGCTGAAGGCCTCACAAAGGTCTTCACAGACAGGCAAATACCCAAACGTAGTCCGCAAACAGATTTCCCATGCCATATCTCAACATACATCCATTCCTCCCGTTACCCCAAGAACCAGCTACTAAGGAGCGCCCTTTCACCATCCAGTACCACTCTGGGCTGGAATAACTGAACCACATCCTTTGTCAGTGCTCTGATTACCTATCATCATGTCCTAAAATGAGGGACATCCTACCCAAGATCCTTCCAACTGCTCCTGAAGTGGTGTTCCATTATCCATCCAACCTACACAACAGCCTAATCCATCCTTGTGCCACTCCCAGTCCCAGTTCCTTGCGACAGAGATCATATCCTATAGGAGACCCAGGTGAAAGACCTGCCCAATTTAGCTACCCAGCATTTCCTATTCCAGTCCGGTCACAGGCTTATCCTATCCCATTAGAGGCCATGCCACCTGTGAAAACAGTCATGCCAACAACTGCTTCACATTTAACCTACTGTGCCCACCTGCTTCACCCGACAGTTTCCACCCCCTCTGTTCTATCACCTCCTGTCAATTCACATCCTATCACCCTCACTGAGCACTGCTCCCTGCCAATGCAACCAATAGCCTTTCCCAGCTCTACCAGGTCCCCCCCCCCCCCCCCCCCCCCCCCCCGCTCATACAGCCTCCCGATGCTGTGCCTTACAGGCCTGTCCTGGTGCCGCTTTCTGGCCCCTGGCTCGACCAGACTGCACCCTTCTCTCCCCCCACCAGTACTCTGCTTTCCCTCCCCCCTTCCTGCCTCATTCTGGGCTGCTATTTCCTTTCAACACAACAGTGCCAGCCTAGCCAGAAGTAGTGGTCATGAGTGCGTGTGGTGTACCTGCTTGTGTGAATGTATTTGTGTCTTCCTTTCTTTTCTGACAAAGGCTACAGCCCAAAGCTCAGTATGTAACAGTCTTTTCATTGCGCCTATCTGCAACTCAATATACCATTTTCACAGTGAGTAGCAATCTATCCTTTTGATAAGTGTTGATATTCCAACCTGTACTTTCCATTGTCTGGCTTTGTACACGTATACACCATTGGCAGGTATGTATAAGATTAGAGTTGCAATCCTCTCTGCCAATGGAACACTTACCAGAGCACATTAGTCTTGTTCATGTTTAGTGCTGTTAGCAGGCTGGTAGGGCACAGAAGGGGTAAGAACAATGTTAAATGTTGAGTGATCATTGTGAAGGACACAGAGGTGCCACCTATTCATGTAGTACAACATGACCAGCACCTGACAGCTTGATAGAGGCCACACTGTGGGTCTTCATGTGGTCATATGGTGGAATCTTGCACTATCCAGATTTGTGGGGCCTTCGTATGTGACAGTGGTCTGATGCTGGAGTGCATGGAAGCATGCGCACAGGCATACTCATCGTCAAAGTTACTATCGAGTGTGTCTGGCCACCACAAGGGAAGATTGCCATATTGTGCACCAAGCTCACTGCAACCCCTTACAATTTGTGCATGCCATCTGGAAACAAGAAATGGACTCTCTGCAACATGTATCCCATACCACTGGTATGTGATTAGCAGCAGCCAGGCCAGGGAATTATTGTCCCACATGTAGTCTGCCATTAACACCACGATACAAGTGGCTACATTTGTAGTGGTGCAGTGACTGGGAAGCATGGATTGCTGATGAATGGTACTGCACTCTGTTCAGTGGTGACTTACAATTCTGTACTACCCCAGATGACTGTCATTTGTTAGTATGGTGGAGTCTGGGGAGACATCCCAGCCTTCCAAAGTTTTGGAGAGAGATGATGTCACTGCTGGCATCATGGGTGGGAGCCATCAGGTATGATTTCAGGTCATAGCTGGTAGCAATTGATGGAACTCTGATGTCACAATCGTACATCACTAACATCCTGTATCTTCAGGAGTTACTTCTCACGCAACGGAATAGTCGTGCCACTTCTAAACAGGACAATGCTCATCTGTCATGGCATGCAAACAGGCCAGAAGAGATGCAATATACCAAAAGCAGTTAATGCAGACCACAATACTGCTCATCAAATTTGATCCTGTGAATGTTTTCCAAAACATGCTCAACAATAGTATTTTTTTACGATAGTGCAGGTGATCACAGTTCTCACGGTCCTTTTGATGCTGTTTCATCGTTCCCACTGTTTGTCTGATGTAAGATTTTCTACCCACACATTTTGATACATGTTGCACCTTTTACTCATTTCAGTAGCTTGCAGAATTTTGATGGATGGATGAAGACTGATTAAATTTTGTCTCCCTTCAGAAGGGGGTTAATTTTATCCAATGTAGCCATACAATGGCAGAAATGTAAAATTCTGCTACTGCTTCTCATTGGGGTCATTATTATTTTTACTACTTGATATCTGTAGTATCCATACAGTTGTCTGACCAGTACCACCAAAGGACACATCCGTGGCTGGTAGGTTGCCATATCCATAGGCATCCTCCACCTAAGCCAAACACAAACAACAATCTCAATTCTGGTCATACACACTGCTGGCTTACAAAGAGTGGTAGATGACAACAGCAACACACCTCTCTATGTACACATCAGACAACAGCAACTCATCACTCTGTGTACATGCCAGACTCCAGCAGGCTCCACAAGACATTACGTTTCATGCGTCCACATGACACCGCAAGTAAATCCCTCCATCAGATCACTTAAGATGCTCACAGCTACTAGCTGACATCATTCATGCCTCCAGGCTCAACTCCAGCTGTCCCCTGCAGCTGATCTATAGGTTGCATCTTCAGCAGCAGTCTTCAGTGCCACCAAGATCATAGATCAGGCTTCAACCCATGACTACAACGAAGACACCAACCATCCTGAAACTGACCGAGATAGACACTAACCTCGACTAGCCTCTGGTATACTAACTGAATGCACACCGACTGAGGACATAGAGCTGGACAACAGTGAGGGGCATTTTCATTCTACCGGAAATGGATCTTACTTCTTGTTTCACATCTCAGCTATGAACCGTTTTTACCAATATGTGTGTGTTTTTGTGTGTTTACCAATACAGTGTTTCTTTCACTGCACTTGTGGGTCAACATTATTATGTGCTTTCCTTGCCACCTTGTCAGAACCATGATACAAGAACAGAATTAATTTTGTGACTGTTGTAGCACTGATCCTGAAGACACTGTGTAAGCAGATCAGCTAAATGGGAAGTTTTCAGTGGCTGATCTGATTCTTGCATGGTGTATCCTAATCTATATCACAGTGCACTTCCGTGCTGGGATCTGGTTCTTGCACATGTACCATGATCTATACCACAGTGCACTTCTGTGCTGGGTGATGATGGTTGAGAGTATGCAAGAACAGAATAGTGTGCAATGGCTATCTGTACTTGCTGTGACCAAGGCGTGCATCACGCATTTGAGGTAGATGAGGACACTGAGGAAGAGCAAGTACCATCTTTTTCTATCTTCCTAGAGAATTGGATGTGACTGTTGATGCTACAAAGATGTTCCAGGAACTTCTCACATTTCTGTCTAAGGCAATATCTTTGCATTTCTCCATAAACTGGTTTGTGACTGCTGAAGCCATATTTGGTGACAAGTTTTATATCCTTTTAAATGTAAATTTCCTTAAGTTGTTGTTGTTGTCGTTTTTCCCACATCCACAAGGGCAATTTCATTTGGGACCTGTGGAAGGCACGTTAGCATATCTGTTCTTATTTTGTAAATATTTTTTATGTATTCTTGTTTTCTTACATATTCCACATTGCAGAGGATCTACTCACTACGGAGAAATTTGAACGAAAAGAACATCTAATCTCTAACGTAACAGGATACCCACTGCAATGCCATCAAAATGATCATGAAACTGGGCACTGGAGGGTTAAAAGGGAAGAAGAAGATATAAAATAGTGCCTAAGTAGCTTGACCAATCACTTGCAAAGAAATGGAACACCGAGTCCAAAGAACCTTAGATAGGTACATTCATAAAGAATGCCATCGTATCATCAAAGATGATTATAATGTGACCGTCACAAAGTCAAGGAAATTTTTTGTTTCGAGGGTGGGGTGGTCGTGGAAGCAACATATGCTACATATGATGATGCTGGGACACCAGTAATGTCAAAGCTGCAGTTTCAGTGTATCCGGAGGCACTGCAGCTGTCAGGAGTATTTGGTAGAAAACTTGTGACATTTTAAACAATTAACAGGAAGCATGAGAAGATTTTATATGGAAAATTACTATTGCAACATGCTGCATTCTTACTACTGCAGTGGTTTGTTGCTGTTTTAATTTTACAAAGGAATATTTGCTCACAGGAGCCGCCTTACTGTGTCAATTTTTGACAAGGCAGTGGAAGAAAGGAAAAGAAGAAGTAAATGGAGGAGAAGCACCCAAGAGAAGGTAAGATGGCAAAAAAAGCTGCAATATATAGAAGTGAGACTAAACAAAAAAATAAGTGAATTGAGAGGGAAACAGAGACAGGATAGGATAGGAAGGACAGTAAGCAATGATACAATCTACGTAAACCGAGGTCAGTATAAGGACAGTAAGAAAGCCACGCTGCTCAGAAAAGTTCTCATTTGCTGTTCTTGATAGCAAGGATCTGAATCATTTGCGAGGAAAAATATACACTATGACAAAAATCATGTTCTACTGTATTATAAATAACATATCAGAAAAAAACAATTAACTTACAGCCGGATGACTGAAAATTATTTGGTAGCAGTCAATACCAGTTGGAGGATCAAGAGGTTTATTTGGATGATGGTAGCCTGAGCCTTTGAAATCTTCCACACCTGTAGCATCAAACAACAGTGTGACAGCAGCTGCATCATAACGCCTCTGGAAATTATGAATTCTGAAACATTCAATAAAAAATGATTAATGCTTTAACTAAAACAGAAAAATATAACATAAACTAGGATCTTTTATAGAAGATATTATTTGGTGGATTCCACAAGAAAATGTTGTCTCACAGAGTAGCATGCAGAACTTGCCAAATATAAACAATGCTTCAGAAGTTCAAGGAGTGACCTACAATAACAAGCTTTGCAGTTTTCAGAGAGAAAACTGTCTATGTGAATATCGACTTCAGTTGTAAGTGAAGGGCATCAATCTCAGTTCTGTCATCTCAGTGAGATTCACGTGCCAATTTAAATTCAAAATTCTGCTGGCTGTAACATCTAAGGAACCTTAAGATAAGAGTACAGAAGGTCATGAAGAGCTTGTAGTGCCTGGAAAAAAAGTGAAGACAGACAGGTCATGTCTATCACAATTTTATAGAGTACTCATTTGGTCCTGACTTGATTATGGCTGTATCATCTCTGAAGTGACTTAACTTTACTTATTTGCAAATAATGAATGCATTACACCACGAAGCCATTGTATTTGCATTGGAGTGTTTATAGGATGAGCCCTTGCTTAGTGTCAGCACAGAAATTAGTGAGACAATTCTAAAATTTTGATGATGGGGCCTCACCATTTACAATGAGTTGGATATCAAGCCATTCACAATTTCTCTTGCATTTAGAATTACTTCCCACTTACCAGTTGTGGACAAAGCATACCTTATCACCTGCAAACTGCAAAATAAATGAATCCAAGCAAAGCAGCTCACTGTGAATGACAACATAGTACATATAAATGTCCCCTCCTAGGGGTGGAGGAAGTTGTTACCTCAATGAGTATGCAGAACAGAACTTAATTGGCTGTTGTGCTGTTTTACCTGGGAATTTTATGAATCTGCCCCTATGATGCTTTTGTAGGAAGAAAAAGATGCTTTCGTTGCTTTAAACAACTTTCTCCGGTACTCAGATTTGTCATATAGTTTGAGGAGCACTCAGAAAATCAGAACTAAAGTGATACTTTGATGTAAGTCATATGTCTACTCTGGGTCACTGCTATCTCCCGGTATGTCATTACTGAGATGAACAGGCATGAATAGATGGGAAACAGAGTGACAGGACTGGCCAGAGTATCAACTGCAGTTGGTTTCTCTAATCACTAAACCATGGAGTGCCTTCTATAGTGACTTATTCAAAATGAAGTTTATAAGGTACTATCCATACAAGACACTCGCCATTAACCCACAGCTGCACGAGATTAGCAGAGCTGTCTAAGGTGCTGCAGTCAAGGACTGTGCGGCTGGTCCTGGCGGAGGTTCGAGTCCTCCCTCGGGCATGGCTGTGTGTGTTTGTCCTTAGGATAATTTAGTTTAAGTAATGTTAGGGACTGATGACCTTAGCAGTGAAGTCCCATAAGATTTCACACACATCTGAACATTAACACACAGCTAACTCCTACTACATCACGAAAGCCACAAGCACCTGACTGATAACGTACCCTAGTGCATATCTACATGCAAAAAGCTGAGTATGGCTATAATTAACTTAGTATGAGGTGCCACAGTAAGTAAATCTGATTACAAACATGGATTTTCCAGTCTTTTTTGTGACATTAAATCAGTACAAAGGAAACATGTATACTGTTTCAGAATAAGATTCTCACTCTGCAACAGAGTGTGTGCCGATATGAAACTTCCTGGCAGATTAAAACTGTGTGCTTGACTAAGACTCGAAATCGGGACCTTTGCCTTTCATTGGCAAGTGTGCTCTATCAACTGAACTACCCAAACACACGTCACAACTCGTCATCACAGCTTTACTTCTACCAGTACCACATCCCCTACCTTCCAAACTTCACACAAGTTCTCCTGCAAAACTAGCACCCCTGAAAGAAATGATATGGTGATATGGCTTAGCCACAGCCTGGGGGTGTGCATGTTCACACTCTTTGTCTGTATATGTGTGGATGGATATGTGTGTGTGTGCGAGTGTATACCCGTCCTTTTTTCCCCCTAAGGTAAGTCTTTCCGCTCCCGGGACTGGAATGACTCCTTACCCTCTCCCTTAAAACCCACATCCTTTCGTCTTTCCCTCTCCTTCCCTCTTTCCTGATGAGGCAACAGTTCGTTGCGAAAGCTTGAATTTTGTGTGTATGTTTGTGTTCGTTTGTGTGTCTGTCGACCTGCCAGCACTTTCATTTGGTAAGTCACATCATCTTTGTATGAAAGTGCTGGCAGGTCGACAGACACACAAACGAACACAAAAATACACATAAAAGAAGCATTAACACTATTCATTACATAAAACAAGCATTAGCAAAGTCATTTTTCAGAGAGCTAACATACGAAGAAACACGAAGAATGACTCGCTAAGCAAACGGATACAATTACATCAGCTAATTTCAGGCTGCTTCCTATGAAACATTTCATCCCTACAAATGATCAATGCAAAGAAAATTTACATCATTAAGTTACTGGTCTGATGTGTTCAACAGAAACATGTGGGTATGACAACCAACACGCTTTATGTCTGCATGAATTGCCGCCAACAAACTGTGGCGAAGAGACAGTTGGACCACCCAGCTGCTGGACATGCTGCTCAACAAAATGTGTTTCACTTCAATGACTGCTTCACACTAATAGGGGAATTGGGGGGAGGGGGGTAGAAGTATGAAGCAAGGTGGGTCACTGGATTGTGGTCATTCACCTCCCTCCTTAGCTCTGCAGATGATGAAGAAATTGATGAAATGTATGATGAGATAAAAGAAATTATTCAGATAGTGAAGGGAGATGAAAATTTAATAGTCATGGGTGACTGGAATTCGATAGTAGGAAAAGGAAGAGAAGGAAATGTAGTAGGTGAATATGGATTGGGGGTAAGAAATGAAAGAGGATGCCACCTGGTAGAATTTTGCACAGAGCATAACTTAATCAAAAGATATTTCCAGGGGAAGATGTGGACTCTGACCACAATCTATTGGTTATGAACTGTGGATTAAAACTGAAGAAACTGCAAAAAGGAGGGAATTTAAGGAGATGGGACCTGGATAAGCTGACTAAACCAGAAGTTGTACAGAGTTTCAGGGAGAGCATAAGGGAACAATTGACAGGAATGGGGGAAAGATATACAGTAGAAGAAGAATGAGTAGCTCTGAGGGATTAAGTAGTGAAGGCAGCAGAGGATCAAGTAGGTAAAAAGAAGAGAGCTAGTACAAATCCTTGGGTAACAGAAGAAATATTGAATTTAATTGATGAAAGGAGAAAATGTAAAAACACAGTAAATGAAGCAGGCAAAAAGGAATACAAACGTCTCAAAAATGAGATTGACAGGAAGTGCAAAATGGCTAAGCAGGGATGGCTAGAGGACAAATGTAAGGCTGTAGAGGCTTATCCCACTAGGGGTAAGATAGATACTGCCTATAAGAAAATTAAAGAGACCTTTCGAGAAAAGAGAGCCACTTGTATGAATATCAAGAGCTCAGATGGAAACCCAGTTCTAAGCAAAGAAGGGAAAGCAGAAAGGTGGAAAGAGTATATAGAGGGTCTATACAAGGGTGATGTACTTGAGGACAATATTATGGAAATGGAAGAGGATGTAGATGAAGATGAAATGGGAGATATGATACTGTGTGAAGAGTTTGACCAAACAGTGAAAGACCTAAGTCGAAACAAGGCCCTGGGAGTAGCCAACATTCCATTAGAACTACTGACAGCCTTGGGAGAGCCAGTCCTGACAAAACTCTACCACCAGGTGAGCAAAATATATGAGACAGGCGAAATACCCTAAGACTTCAAGAAGAATATAATAATTCCAATCCCAAAGAAAGCAGGTGTTGACAGTTTAATAAGTAACGGCTGCATAATACTAACGCGAATTCTTTACAGACGAATGGAAAAACTGGTAGAAGCCGACCTTAGGGAAGATCAGTTTGGATTCCGTAGATATTTTGGAACACGAGAGGCAATACTGACCCTACGACTTATCTTAGAAGAAAGATTAAGGATAGGCAAACCTACGTTTCTGGCATTTGTAGACTTAGAGAAAGCTTTTGACAATGTTGACTTGACTACTCTCTTTCAAATTCTGAAGGTGGCACGGGTAAAATACAGGGAGCGAAAGGCTATTTAAAATTTGTACAGAAACCAGATGGCAGTTATAAGAGTTGAGGGGCATGAAAGGGAAGCAGAGGTTGGGAAGGGAGTGAAACAGGATTGTAGCCTCTCCCCAATGTTATTCAATCTGTATATTGAGCAAGCAGTAAAGGAAACAAAAGAAAAATTCGGAGTAGGTATTAAAATCCATGGAGAAGAAATAAAAACTTTCAGGTTCGCCGATGACATTGTAATTCTGTCAGAGACAGCAAAGGACTTGGAAGAGCAGTTGAACGGAATGGATGGTGTCTTGAAGGGAGGATATAAGATGAACATCAACAAAAGCAAAACGAGGATAATGGAATGTAGTCGAATTAAGTCGGGTGATGCTGAGGGAATTAGATTAGGAAATGAGACACTTAAAGTAGTAGAGGAGTTTTGCTATTTGAGGAGCAAAATAACTGATGATGGTCAAAGTAGAGAGGATATAAAATGTAGACTGGCAATGGGAAGGAAAGCGTTTCTGAAGAAAAGAAATTTGTTAACATCGAATATAGATTTAAGTGTCAGGAAGTCGTTTCTGAAAGTATTTGTATGGAGTGTAGCCATGTATGGAAGTGAAACGTGGACAATAAATAGTTTGGACAAGAAGAGAATAGAAGCTTTTGAAATGTGGTGCTACAGAAGAATGTTGAAGATTAGATGGGTAGATCACATAACTAATGAGGAGGTATTGAATAGAATTGGGGAGACGAAGAGTTTGTGGCACAACTTGACAAGAAGAAGGGACCGGTTGGTAGGACATGTTCTGAGGCATCAAGGGATCACAAATTTAGCATTGGAGGGCAGCGTGGAGGGTAAAAATCGTAGAGAGAGACCAAGAGATGAATACACTAAGCAGATTCAGAAGGATGTATGTTGCAGTAAGTGCTGGGAGATGAAGAAGCTTGAACAGGATAGAGTAGCATGGAGAGCTGCATCAAACCCGTCTCAGGACTGAAGACAATGACAACAACAACAACAACAACAACAACTATCAATGGCTGGAACACTTTTCACGGCATGTATAAAATACATCACCCCCATCCTCAGCTCACCCAATATCTGAGGAGGCCCGTAGTCTTAAACTGGCTGCCTCTGTAACAGAAGTAGGTTATTTACTGAAATGGAACTTCTTCAGATATTTCAACATATGTCAAGCTATGCATTGCAGCAGATTACTGCTTGCGAGACGTACTGTGGACGTATGGTAAGCGGCCCCACTCAGTGCAGTCCACTTTACAAGTGCAATGATAGGTTATTTTCCTGTGTTAAAAATATGGTTCTGACTGCTGTTATTCCAATTATTATAGCATCCAAATGGCATTTACAATCAATATTCTCACAAAATATGTTATTTTTATGTAATTAAAGCTTACAAATCATTAAATATCAAGCTTTGATCACATGATTAAAAATGCTCTGTTATTGGCTGATGCTCTGGTGATGTCAATGACTAGGAGTAAGACGAAGCCATACAAACGTTATAGGATTGTTTGCCGAAGTTACAAGGTATTTATTACTTTTCAGCAAACAGTTCAGCTATTTTGTGATGGAAAACACAATTACAATTTTTAAGTAATAACATAAAGGAATTTTGTGAATGCTGAGTGTGGAAACCTCGCAAAAATTGATGTGTTTATGCTCCACCTATTTAGAGTGGCAACATGTGCAATGACAGACATTCTTTTCCCTGTTCCCTGCAACATCATTAAACTCACTAGAAACCATGGAATTGTAGAACTTTTGCAAATGGGTCACTATATTATAACTATATTGTCAACTATCAGTCATGAGCTATGACCCAAAGTACAATAAAATTATTCTTGGCAAACCTCAGTTCTGATTTTTTACATAGAAGACACTCAGCAGAAATACTGGTCTGACAAGGTATTCAGTGATGCAATGGGTGGTGCATCTAACGACAGATAATGAGGTCAAATGTTTGAATCCTGAAAGGGTCGTACCTTTTTAAAAGTTTTACATGAAACACGAAAATGGAGTTAGCAAGAACAGTCTGTAGTAGCTGTTTCGATGGCAAGTTGTATTATATATAACTTCACGTTAATCTTAGTCTGGGAAATGGACAACAGAAGATAAATGCATTTACTTCCCAAACAAACAACTCACTTTTTTGGAAAGCATTACTAATAGTGAAGATATCATCATACGCCCACAATACAATGAGATGTATAATGATGAGGTTTTCTACACAAAGAGATGTAAAGCAAGCACAGCACAGCAACATAAGGTCTCTGATGTTTGTGAGTGTAAACTAACGCTAGTGTTTGAAGCAAGATGATGAAATCTTTATGCAAGATGATGAAGTTTAAACAATTGGGATCTCAGCTGGACATTACAAAGATAAAAAAACATTGTTTCTAATAAAGTAAAAAGCATGTGATCACATGAAATACAAAATATCTTTTTGAATGTGACGTGTGTGAACAGTGACTGCAAATGTAAGCTTATGTAAACAGCTTGAAAAACACAAAAATATTCTGTTTTGGTTGGTGTAGTAAAGTTATGTAATTGTGATTTGGTTTTCAAATGAGAGGACTGTAAAGTCGTTTCACAAATAAGTTAAAATACTCTTTCAGGTTGGATTCAAAACAGTGATTTATGGACACCGTCTTGTAAAATTCGATGGTTTACCACTCAAACAACTGAGCTACCGAATAATTTATGTGAAGCTGGGTAAAACAACAATTTTCACTAACAGTTTAATTTCATTAAATGACGCTATCCTTTCTTGTAACAATGGGAAAGCATATCTGGAGGTAAAGTAATGTTAACTTCACAGTGCTACACATTTTTAATGAAGTCAGTGAAGTTGTGCATCGATGTGGTAGCAATTTGACAGTACAATACAGTAACATTTTACACATCTTCTCATCCTCTGAAACACTCGAGAACACTTTTTCAGGAGTTTTTATGGATATATTTGTGCAGCATTGTACTACACACCATTCGTAACCAATTTTCTGAAACATAAATTCCTAAACAAGACATTACTGTGAATTATCTTTATGACAGTACGAGCAGTGAACTAGCCACTGATGCCACCGGCATCCAGTGATCTGAAAGGAGCATTTACTGGGCATTCAAATTCCATTTTTATAAAAGAATATGGAAATTCAAGAGGAAAACAGACCATGTTAGGAGCATAAAATGACATAATTAACCATTTAAGACAATCTCCAGAAAACAGTCAAATACTCTGTTCTCGAATTGAGGAGATTTGTGCAATCTAGTAGTAAAACCATAGAAGTATAGTAACTTTCTGGTCACTCATTAATTCATCATTAAGTGACTACAACACGATACTCGGCTTCGCAATACGTTGTCAACAACAGACGGTAGCAAGGTGCCTCATTTACCATTTACCCAGTCTCTTTCCCGACGACACTACACACAGGTCACTGACAACATTACACTTACAAATTAAGCACTTCTCTGTTATTGTTTATAGGAAGATATTTTACATAAAATCTCACGTAACAACTGCAAATAGCTACACATTAATAAACTGAAAATAGCTCCACTATATAAATACAAGCTCAGTGAAGCAGTTTCACCTTCTTACATAAGAAAACTGTACAGGAAACGCCACTAAGGTACAGTCTGTCTGTAAAGTGACAAGTGAGTAGGGTTTGTGGTGGGGAAGTTGCCTACAGCTGCCATACAGGATGGCTAAGAATCAGTCTTCCCTCTAGCAGTATGGAACAGACTGCATAAATTTATGTAGATTCTGTCCGTATGCTCTCCTTGCTTTAGTATTATAACTCTGTATATATCTGCACTCAATATATGGTTAACAAACTATGTAAAAAATAAACACCACCTCCTGTAGTCTCTGTACACACTATTGTCAGTGATTCACAAGGTGAGTTGCAGAAGGGTGAAACACCCTGTAATGGCTTTTATGATATAGTGGGATAGAGAGAGTGGGGAATTGCCAGCTTGCTCTCCAGTTTGCAGACTTACAAAGGAAGGAAGTGTGAAACACAACCTTTCCTCACATATCTGCTCTCCTCCCCAAAGAGCCCCCCAACCAGTCACATCCTTAGAAAACAGTTTATCCTTAATACCATTCTCCTGCACTTAGATGTATTATATATTTAATATCTGTTCTGTTACACTTCACTGAATGATAAACATCAATTTTATACTAACAAAACTTACTTTTAATACTCTGTGATTTTTCAATCCCTAGCAATGTGGACACTATTAGTCCTAGAGAATAAAGAATAATGCAGTTTTAATTTTGTACGGGGAAATATTTTCACTAGAAGCCACGGTTTTCACGATATTCGAGAAAAACATAAAAAAAGTGATCTTTAAGTACCCACCACTGCCATAACCCCCCCACACTCACACTCTGCTGGTTCAGATTTTTAGTGTGCTGTTCATGACTCTCTCCCCTACCACTGTACAGAAATTGGTGACTACACGATTTTTCCCCCTGTCAATCCATTTTGGTGAAACTTCCTGGCAGATTAAAACTGTGTGCTGGATCGAGGCTCGAACTCGAGACCCTTGCCTTTTGAAGACGAGTGCTGTACGAGCACTTGCCTGCGAAAGGCACAGGTCCCGATTACGAGTCTCGGTCCGGCACACAGTTTGAATCTGCTAGCAAGTTTCGTATGGTGCACACTCCACTGCAGAGTGAAAATTTCATTCTGTGAACCCATTTTGGTGTTTATTGACTGAACTATAGTGGACTCCACAAGATAAGAAAAGACTCAAATGACAACCTAATGGAAGGTGGGCAGATGAGACTGAAATTTGCAGGTGCATCATGGATGCAGGTAGCTGAAGCCTGTAGTGCAAGATGAAGTCTTGATACAGCCTTTATCCAGCGATGGATGTCAAATGGGAGATGATTAATCACAGAGTGTAGTGTGAGAATTTAAATTTCTGAGCTCTACAAACAGCTCTTTCCATAAACTGGATTTGTATTTTTCTTGCCTGAGAATTTACTCTACTTCTGTCCAAACTAAATCCATCTTTCGTATTTACTTTCTTCCTTTTGAAATTATAATATCATTTAATAGTTTCAATCCATGTGCTTCTCTCTATGTTGCTAAACTGCTCCCTTGAATTAAGTACAGCATTCCTTATAAACCATTTAATGGCAGTGATACCTGCACAGTGTGACTTCACACAATATAGAATCATCTGTAGGAGTGAGCTCTGTTGTATGCGGAAATAATGTGCCATGCATAACTGGATGAAATAAAGTACATATTTCCCATCCTTCTTTTGGATCCGGGCTTTGGACCGGCACTGGCGAAGTTAGAAATACACATTTCTGTTGACTGATATATTGTGACTTACACAATGTGAGTCAAAAAGTACAACTTTGGAATGATATAGAAATTTATTGAGCTAATTTACAGATTTGGTAGATGTGTCATTTTGTATGAAACAACCTTAAGTTTCATTCACATAGTGCATCAGTAGCCCCACTCTGCTATCAGGAGTGCCAGCGTAGCGCACAGTCAAAATGATTACTTTCACTGTTGCGGAGCGTGCTTGCTGTGTGATTTGGTTTCATGAAATAAACTCTACTGTATGTTGCTCATCAACTAAACAATTTAGCTGACCTGAAAAATTGTATTTGAGCTGCTAACGCATAGGTAGTGCCCAATTTGCTGCATTGAGTGTGGGAAGAAATTGAGTACCAGTGGGATGTTTACCGCATCACAAATGGTATTCATACTGAACCAAAGTGCCCCTTGACACTTGAGGTTGTTTGTTACAAATGACACATCTACTGATTCTGTAAGTTATCTCAACAAATTTCTATATAATTCCAAAGTTGTAAAGGTCTTTTTGGATCACCCTGTACATTGTTCCATATTATTATATTTCATATTAAATACAGAATTTCACATAACAGAGGTGAGTGTGTGCCATTAAATCTCTGTTCCATTTACAAGCCTGCATTACTTGTGGTTATCATATGACTGACATCATGGTGAGGGCATGCTTTCATTGGCCTGTTTCAGGCAGGCCTCACAACAAGGATACACCCTGACCTATCAGTCATACATCAGGTCTTGTGCTTGCAAAATACTTCAGTAATAAAAATAAACATAAGGTGCACTTACTTTTGATAATAGTCACAGGACAGTTTACCACACTGTTGTCTCATGTCAGCAAATGACGTCTGTTTAACCAATGTTGTAAAAAAATATAAAGTGAATTTGGATACAAAAGCAGCTTTCAGTTTTAAACACCATTGGAACACTGCAGGAAGTTGATTTGCCTTCAGAAATCCTAGTTTCCTTGACTGAAAAAGAATAAATGCATTTCATTATTACATGTATACACCAAAATGTGAGAAAATCTCAAACACCAAAGTAACTGAACTTAAAAGACCAAGTCAAGAAATAGTACTAAATAATCTGACGATGAGAGAAATCAAGACAGAACACCAAATGTAATTCGGGAGGATGACGGTTCAAACCCACATCCGGCCACCTTGATTTAAGTTTTCCATGATTTGTCTAAATCACTTCAGGCAAATACCGGGATGATTCCTTTGAAAGGGCACAGCTTCCTTCCCCATCCTTCCCTAATCCAATGGGACTGATGAACTCGCAGTTTCGTCCCTTCCCCCAAACCAACCAACCAACTAAATGTAAAAGAAAAGGAAACTACTATTCAAACAGTACATGTTTATAAAAAGAATACAAGCAAATGTGATATGCCAAAAGATGAAGATTTAGCTTATGATCAGGAAGCAATTAATTGGATGGGAGAGGGATAGATGTGATCAAAATTAAAACAAATACAGCACACTTTTGTCTCCTGTCTCACAGACAACTGCTAACAAAAAGGCAATACATTGAATAAGCTTTCTCCAAATTTACCATCCCCTCCATGCATGGTACATAACACACATTCCCTTCTGCAGCAATTTGATAATTGTTTAGAAAAATTTTGTGTTCAATGTCACATTACATTCCTCCCCCAAACAAATGGATTTAGCCACTATCATTTCACCCTAATTTTACCAGAATTTACTTAAATTTCAAGTAACGTACAGTATGCACTGATATTTACATATTAACTTGCAAATTTTCAGAAGTATCATACTGTTGCAGTTGTCAAAACTATACAGATATGTAGAATGAAAAGTGAGAGAGAGAGAGGAGGGGGGGGGGGGGGGGGGGGGAGGAGGAGGAGACGGTGATTAATATATGTGACAGACTTTTAGAGTGGTGACACTGTTGGGCATTGTGTTTTACAAAAATAGTAAGAATATCGACACTTGATTGGTGAATATCTTATTCTTCCATTCTTAACATCAGAGTATTCATCTGCATTAGAAAAGAATTGAGCAGGTCTAAGGTATGTGACCAGGAACTCACCTCTCTGTTTTGGAGTTTATTTTCCCATGCCAACAATCGAGTATTAGCACCATGAAGTAGCATTAGGGACTGAAGAAACCTCCACATTTGCATTTCAACTTGGGCACGCAACAAATGGTCGAGAATTTCACACTCCAAACTGTAAATAATCAGATATGGAACAGAAGAAACTTGTTGAATGTAAAGCAGTAGACAGTACTGGTACATATATCAGAGTCCTGGGTGGGATGCAATAATAGAAGTTGTTAAGATAACCGCTCTCCATATATAACAGGCACAAAAACAAGGTTTAAAACACTGTTCAGCTTTTTGGCACTGTAGTTAATGTGCTCCGTGATGCGAACCCGACAGCTGGGAGAGAGAGATAACAAAGGAATGGGATAGATATCCCAATCTCTTGCTGCCTCTTCCTTCCAGCCATCAACTTCCTTCCCTCTATCCTTCCTTTTCCTCTCTGCCTCCTTACTCCTCTCATCTGTTCTTCCCATTACAAGCCCTGACAGCAGTCAGGCTTCAATGGTTGGACAGTGTAGACAGCCAGGACAATGTAGATTTGTGTGTGCACTTTTTGTTAGTTAACTTTGAGGAAGGACATTGTTCGAAAGCTCATCAATGTCTTTCTCTTGTTTATGCCTTTGTTAGCAAATAATACCTCAATTAGATGGTGAATAGTTACCATTACTGCTTCTATTACTTACACAGCACAATTTTGTTAATTTTAATGAATGGTTTACACAAAAAAAATGGCTAGAACAAACAACAAATACGGAATTTTAATGATCTGTGATTTGGTAGGCTAAAGATAACTACTGGGAATTGTGAGAATGAAACTAGTGTTACACTAAAAACTCACAGACAAAATCCTAAGGTTCAAATATTATTACACTGGCTTAACACGTTTGAGGATGTCAGCTACCAAAGTAGATTAACTCACTGCTTAAGAATGATTGATGACATGGAACATAAACATGAGATTCTCTACAGTAAAATTTAGGTTTGTAGTAAGAGCCAAGTATGTGTGGCAGAGGATTTCTATTCTTAAAGCAGTGAGGCACTCCCAATCAGACACCCTAATCAGGGAAACACATACTTTCAGAGGCCCTCTATGGCTCTGCAATCAGATACTGTTGGCACTAGGGTGTACTGTTCATCTGAATGCATTTAATCTTACCTTGAATTTCACAGTTGTTACACAACTGTGAAATCTGAACTGAACGCTGTACTGCTGTGTTCAGTTTGTGTAATTTTTTATGTGATTTCGCCATAGTTGGGTATGTTGGTCAGTATTTTTTTCAATATTCAAAATTATCTTGAATGTTGTTATGGATTTTATGTAATGGAACATGACTGTATGCCAGGGGCCTTAGCTGAGGCACAGACAGCAGTTTAATATTGATGTTTCCTGCAAGCCAACAATACTTCACTGAACTAGGCAGGCACTGTACACAGGTCTATATCAGCTTCAAAAATTTATTTTACCTTATTAGTGTTTTTCTACAGACAAACTACAAGTACAGTTACTCATTCGTTCAATGCTAGGACAAAATGTACCTTTTCATATACATTCATTTCAAAATATACATTTTTATCCATATAAACAATGAAAAATTCAGGATGGAATAAGGACTATATTATGAAAAGGACAGATTTTGGTGGAAATCTCAAATGTAAAGAAGTGTATTTGTTGTGCCTGTCTGTGAATCAGCATCTCCTCCATTTGGTGGGTAGCAATCTATCCTTTTCGTAACATATCCATCCACTTATTTATCTATTATTAATGTTTGCTTCTAAATTCATCAATATGAGATCAAAATTTTATCATTTTTAGTTGTTAAAAGATCATTTGAATAAAATCCAGAGGATCATTCCATTTTTCTGCATACAGGAGATCAGATCACAGCCTACTCCAGAAGTGAATATGCATTCTATAACTACATTCTGAAATTGGCATGGTAGTTTAAATTTCTTCAGGAAATCTGTGTTTTCATAAATTACAAAACAATGTTTCAAAATGTCGTCTGTGGATAGTGTGTACACTGCAAGCACCATTTACAGACATTATGCTAAAAGTAGAAGGAAATGTTCATGATTATAACAATTTTAACTAAGGAGTTGACAACAGTGCAGGAATTATTTAACATTTACATGTGAACAATAAGCTAGGCACTAATATTTTGACTAAAACATGCCTGCTATTATAAACCACCATTAATTAAAAAAGCAGTGCAATGGAGAATTTATGATACTTGAATGTTGTCAACAGATAAAGACCCATCAGATCACTGAAGTTAAGCACTGCTGGATTTGGCTACCATTTGGATGGGTGACTGTCTAGGTCTGCCAGTGGTGTTGGCAAAGCAGGGTGCACTCAGCCCCTGTGAAGCCCATTGAAGAGCTACTTGATTAAGAAATAGCAATTCTCGTCACAAAAACTGACAAAACTCAAACTCAGACCACTGACTGGCTGTTATATCTAATCCACTGAAGCTCTTGTATGCACAATTGCTGAAGTCCAGTCATTTCAAAATCTTGAAAATGTTGTAATTTATTTTGAAAAATATGATACTTACTATAATGTGCTCAGTTATATCACCTTGAAATATAGTATCAATTGAAATTAAATGCAAGCCAACAAAAATTTAAGACTGGTCTTCTGCAAGTTCTACCTTGTTAAAAGAATAAGAAAGATCGTAAAATTAGCACCAAATCAGGCTGTGAACATAGATGAGGTGGAAGATTTTTAGCTTTATTATTGAGCCTGAATAAGACGCTGAAAAGTAAATGGAGATCCTAAGCTTTACTATGCAGTATATGGAAATACAATGTTGTCAGTTCAATTGCAACATCATGAAAGCACCAGACAGTAAACATAAATTCTTTATGAAGTGAAGGGGAGAGACCAACAATGAACATACTTAGTGTAAGTTACTGCAATTAAGGGAAAAAACATAATAAATCAAGCAAACTGTCAGCATGTTAACAGCAAAAAGGTGTGCTGATAGTTTTGGGTCCAATGATATTACTGGACATATCTGTGTGCAGAGGCTCTCAGGAGAATGAATGTTGCGATGCTGCATTCATCGTCATCATAGAGCTGCCCAGCATTTGGTTTGACAGTATGGAGTGCCACTGGGTACACTGCATGATCATCTGTGGTTCACCGGCTTACTGTTCTGATACACACAATAAGCAGAATTTGCTTGTTTGCTATCCTTCCTTGGATTGAAATTGTTATAGCCAGCAATGTAGACAAGAAGATGTAACACAATTTCAGGCTTTTACTGACAGAAACCACGTGAGTGAAAACAGAGAGCTATGCCAGTAGGAAAAGTGTTCCTTAAATTTGTGTGTCTCTTACTGTGTATGTTTGTCAACAAGACAGCTCAGGTACATTATTTATGTTCTGCCAAGTTTAGTCACATTTGACAGTACAGTGTTTCAAATACCCATTCAGGTTAATTTCCCTAAGCTGCTTAAGGCAAATGCCAGGATGGTTCCCTTGAAAGGGCATCACCAATTTCCCTTCCCGCAGAGCTTGTGCTCCATCTCTAGTAACCCAGTCATCAACAGAATGTTAAATCCTACTTTAACTTTCTTCCTTTCCACGAATTTTTGTAATTTTAGCCCAGCTCAAGCTATGCTAAAGAAGCATAAGTAAAAAATGGTAACAAATAATAATTCAGGTCAGACTTATGACAGTGAAGAGGAACATATGCATACAATAAGGAACATCTGTCTATAGAGAGGGAAGAAACCAGTGTCAGTTATCGACGACCAAGACAAAGGCCACGCATGTGCGAAACACAGTTCAGAAATAATTTGAGACTAAAGTAATGAATTAATTCTTTCTAGAACGCCTTTATTTTGTCACATTCAGTATATGTCACGCAAAAGTTCCACAGTAATACAACATAGCACCAGAGCTCGCAGAGTCAAATGAGGTAGCAACTGGGTACTGACAGTTTTATGTATTTTGCCACAAACATTTTTTCTACTTCTGCTTGACTCAGTTATGAGAAAAGTCACAGAATGAAGGCTAAGAGGAATCCAATGGGGAATCCACAAATGTCAAGGAATTGGACTTCACAGATGACAGTTTTAACCACTCAAGGGTTGACACATACGAGAAATAAATTAAGTTCTCTGAAAAAAGAAGAGATTGCTGGCTTCAAGATAAATATAGGTAAAACAAAGGAAATGAGAGTAAGTTCTGGAAACATGGAAGAGCCTCTATATGGAGGGGACCAGCAGGTGAAGACAGTAAACTCATTCTTATATCTGGATAGTATGACGACAGAAGGTGTGAAGAACTGCGTAATGAGGGCAAATATTGCCTTCATATAATTGTACCCAACATGGTCAAGCAGAAACATCACATGCAAAACAAAAATTTGTATTTTTAATACAAATGTGAAGGCTACTCTTGCATACACCAGTGAAAGTTGGAAAGTAGATGAGAATATAACAACACAGTTACAGAACTTCATAAATAGGTGTCTCCTGCACATCACAAATATCTGTAGGCCACAAAAAAATAAGTAACAAGGAGCTCCAGAGGAAAACAACTAGATATGTACAGAAGACCAAATAAGTGAGGGAAAGTAAAAATGGATGGGGCCCACAGCGAGAAAACCTGGCAGAGCAGTCAAGAAGAAGGCTTTGGAATGGAACCCCAGGGAATAAGGGAGAGAGGCAGGCCCAGAGATACACAGACGAAGCCGGTGGAAGGGGAAGCAAGTAGAAATGACATGAACTGGTCAAAATTGAAGGAAGTGGCCAAAGACAGAGATGAACTGTAAGTTCCCCAGCAATTAAATAAAGTAAGTCAACTATGGACCAAATTTTATTTTAGCATTGTATTGCTATTGAAATCAGTTACTCCCTTGCACACTACTTTGTTAGGTGGTTCCAGCTTAACAACCTCCTGTGCCATTTACCATATGCAGAACTGCTCTTGCCTGTATTCATCTCCAAAACAAGACCTGTCTAAAAAGGATCTGACCTTTGGCCAGAAAAAATATTTCGAATACCTGATGGGGTTGGGACCCTAATCCCCTTCAAAGTAGGCCCCTTGTGCCTGCACACACTTAGCCCACCGATCCTTCCACTGCTGGAAATACCTCTGGAGTCTTCTTTTGGAATGGTGTTTAGCTACATCATCACATTCCCTTTTATCTCTTCTCTACTCTCAAAACGGGATCCTTTCAGTGATGCCTTCAGTTTTGGAAACAACCAGAAGTCGCAAGGAGCCATGTTTGGAGAGTAGGGAGGTTGGCAAAAGGATTTAATTCCATATGTGGCCAAGAAATTTTGGATCAAATGGGGTGAATGTGCGGGGGCGTTGTTGTGATGCAGTTGCAAGTTTTTCGCCGTCCACATGTCTGGTCTTTTGCATAGAACTGTGTCATGTAGTCGCCGGAGAACATCTTGATAGTACTCCTTTGTCACTGTTTTTCCTTCCGGTGCGTAGTTGTGATGCACAATCCCAGGGGCATCAAAGAAGACAGTCAGCATCACCTTGATTTTGCTTCACACTTGTCGCACTTCCTTCGGCCTTGGAGACTCGGGATGCTTCCATTGTGACTACTGTCTTTTCGTTTCTGGGTCGTACCTGTATACCCATAACTCATCTCCAGTTATCATGGTGTTCAGCAACCCAGGATCAGTGTTGGTCATGTCCAGAAGGTCCTGTGCAACGTCAAAACTGAGGTCTTTTTGTTCCAGCGACAATAACTTGGGCACGAATTTTGCAGCCACTCGGTGCATGTTCAAATCATCACGCAAAATTGCATGTGTAGAATCTTTACTCACTCCAACCTCTTGGCCAATCTCCCGCACGGTAAAACAACAATCTGCCATCACCAAATTTTGCACCCTCTCAATAACAGCTGCACTCCGAGCAGTTTGGGACCTGCCAGAACGCTGGTGACTCTCCGCTGATGTGCGGCCACTTTTGAATCAGTTGAACCACACCCATCGCATCTTCTCCAAACACCTGTTGAATCTTAAAAATTGCTTCACTTTGAGAATCACCAAGCTTTTGACAAAATTTGATGCTGTATCTTTGTTCAACACGTTCAGTCATTTTGAGAGAATCGGTAATCTGCATAAAGGTCTGTTCCTTTACTGTGTACAGTGGCGCTGCACTATTGTCTGTATTTGGCACAGGAACATCAAAGGTTGGATACTTTTTAGACAAACCTCGTACTCTTATATCTTATAATTTCTCCAGTCCCCTTGCACTGATTCTCGTTCTAACATCTGTGTGGGTCTTCAGGAATACATTTTTGATTCTTATGGCTTAAGCGTTACTATCCACTATACTATCAGATGAACACTGACCCTAGGATTTGGATATTTTATCACTTTAACACAGCAATTTGCAGAGTAGTTCTACATATTTTAAATCTTACTTAATTTTGTCTATGGTGTTTTCACTTCTGTACTTAACTATGATCTTCTACTCTCTATTTAAGGTCTAGCTTACAGTAAATAAAATAATATAAAAGAAAATACAATTTGGAAGTTTGTAATTAACTGAAACAAAAATAAATCTGTCTCTATCTTCCTGAAACTGACTTTTTCTCATACAAAATTCTTAACATAGGTAACTTCACAAATTCTGCAAGGCTTAATCTCTTACTTTTAGTTGTAACTGTTTTCTTATACAACATTACACTGTCACATGAAGTACCAGCACAGTATTAAAAATAAAAACTGTTTCCTTTGGACATCATGGTGCAATATCTGCTCTGTATATAAATTAATTTAAAACCTCCTTTACGATACAATTCACCAGGGAAGTTTTCTTAGATTTACCTGAGAGCAGCTTTGATGGAAGTTAGAGCCATATGTGGAAATGACAAAGAATGTTTTTCAACAATACATTCAATATGGGAGACAAGCTCTTCATACTGCATTTGCTTTCCAGTTCCCATTACTTGCATTTTCTCATATCTGCATGTCGTAAAGGAAAACAAAGTGTCCTTAGCAACACAGTTCTCATCTACACAAGCTGATAAAGGCCACTACGGAAAACACACATGCGCACGCGTGCGCCCGCCCAGCCACCCCCCCCCCCACCCACCCACACACACACACACACACACACACACACACACACACACACACACACAAAGAGAGAGAGAGAGGGGGGGGGGGTCAGGGAGTTGGTGGGAATGAGCTTGAACTGGGCGTCTCTTTCTTCACTTCTGTTCATCTGGGCTCACAAAACTACACCACTCATTGAAAGATACATAACAAATGATAAAAGAGAGAATTGTCCTTACCTGTCAACATACTTTGAACATCCATTATGCATATATCATGAACCGTGATCCTTTTTCTGCAATCATACTGCAACTGTAACTGATCAACAATCACGACTTGCTTTGATCTTTGCTTTTGTCGAATACATTGTGGGATACCATAATCTCACATCATCTTCAAAAAAATCTTAACATTATGACCACCACAATCATGATCAATTCTGGCTGATGATGTTTCAAGAAGCCAACTAATTGAGACACAACAAATAACTACTTAATTTTGTAACACTTGTGGCATTACAAAATACAGCCACTGATAGTATCAGTTTTGTTGGTTATAATTCAGAGTCTCAAGTTTGTGGAGTAATGCTGACGCTCTTAGCTGCATTGCACATTGCAGGCAGACACACATGTCCAGAACTGAAAAATAAGTCGGAGATACAAACAGTGACTTGATATTTTTGTTGTTGATACTTCTGGCATTGCTTGGAAACTTCATAACAAGATACTTCGAAACTGCTGAACTTGGCTGCAGCTGTCATTTATAAAGTGGCCTTGTAGCATGGCCATTGGCAGTGGAGAGCAACTGGTTCTGTTGTTCTGCTTTGGCCACCATACTCGAGGAGCCACAAAACTTATGCAGTTCATGGCCAACGTGTGTATATTCACAGTAGGCAGAGATAAAAGAATGTCATGTATGGCTGGTGTACTGGATGGTGTGGTGCTACTTTTGATGGTGGCACTAGATCCTCATTAGTAGCACACTCCACTGGCAAAGTTGGTTGAGGTAGCAGAATACTTGCCTACAAGCTGTAGGTGTCTTGGACAGTGATTCCTTCCCAACAATCCAGATCGGTGGGCAGTACTCCTAGGCTGGTAATGGTTGTGGGCTAGCAACCAATGTTGGATGTGTTCTCAATGGTAATGCAGCTCCTGCTGCTAGCTGTGAAACTGGCTCAATTTGTGCAGATAATCAGCAGGGGCACATCTAGAGGAATGGTTTTTAACATCGCCCACCAGGTGTTCCAAGACCTGTAGTTGTGTCAAGGAATCAGCTGATGGTATAAGACACTCAAGTGGTCATTTGGTCACAAAAGACTAATTGCTGTTTCTGTCTATTGCTCATGGAGTAGTTCTGCTGGACTCTCTGGATTGATTGGGATTGTGTAGTACGAATATAAGAATGTTGTCAAGAAAGTGTAATACCACTGTTACCATTTACAATATATATAAACAAACTAGTAGATAACATAAGAAGCTCCATAGAGCTATTCGCAGATAATGTGGCTGCCTATAAGGAAGTACCAACCCCAGAAAACTGTAGTGTATTGCAGGAAGCCCTGAAAAGGACTGATGAGTGGTGCAGGGACAGGCAGTTGAACCTGGACATTCATAAATGTAACATAGTGTGCAGTAATACGTGAAGAAATCCACTACTATAAGATTACTCTATAAATGCCAAGTTCTTGAAACAGCAAATACCATAAAATACTTAGAAATGACAGTCTGTAGCAGCCTAATGTGCAACAAGAGGCCATAAAGCAAACTGTAGAAACAGCAGATGCCAAGCAGAGATTCATTGACCTAAGAGTAAAGGAGTGTACTGGAATGAAAGTTTTGGGTGCAAACCCCTGTGGCTGTCCGAGCCATCTGCATCTGCAAGGAATGAAGTAGCTAGATATGATGTTGACTTGAGACGTTCCTTCAGTGGGAAGACCTGGTCGCACACCTTGCGGAGAAGAAGGTAGAGGGGGTATGCAATGGTGGATGCCCTGGGAATCAACCACCAATATTTAACTGTTGGTATGCCTGAATGCCATTTGCCAAGTGAAAGTTGGTAATAAACTTTCACAGAAATTTAAAACAAGCAAAGGCCTTTTACAGACCTGTCCCATGTCACCATCAGTATTTAAAACCTATAGAGATATTAGCCTTAGAGCATGGTCTCATAAATGTAATAGTATGGGATTAGAAATAAGAGATGGAGTTTACCTACATCATTTATTGTTTGCTGATGATCAAGTAGTCGTAGCACAAGATGGGGAGGATGCTAACTACATGTGCAATCAACTAGCAGTAGCATGCAAAACTTGGGGTTTGAAGATTAATTACTAAAATACAGAATACTTGGCTAATGATTCAGATGAGCTATACGTTGAAGAAAAGAAAATCAAGAAAATAAATACTTCCTGTTATTTGAGATCAATTTTAGAAATTGAAGGAAAATCAGAGTCAAAAATCAATAAAAGAATTAGTAGCGGACGGAAGGTCATTGGGATGCTTAACTCAGTCTTATGGAGCAAGAATGTAATGAGCAGAACTAAAA
Source organism: Schistocerca cancellata (assembly GCF_023864275.1). NCBI lineage: Eukaryota > Metazoa > Arthropoda > Insecta > Orthoptera > Acrididae > Schistocerca > Schistocerca cancellata. The sequence continues at coordinate 140,976,027 of NC_064627.1, read as the reverse complement.
AATTAATATACAAATCTATATTCGAGAGTGTGGTTCTGTATGGAACAGAGACCTGGCAATTAACCTGAAGCATATCAAAAAATTACAGGCTCTAGAAATGGACTTCTGGAGAAGATCGGCAAGACTCTCCAGGAAAGAGAAGATAAGGAACACTGAAATAATAAGGAGAATGGAAATAAAAGAAAGAATATAAGACGTAATGGATAGCAAGAAATTACAATGGTACGGGCATGTACGACGAATGGAGGAAGCCAGAAATTGATACTGGAGTGGGAACCAGACGGGAGAAGGAGAAGACGACGACCTATGACCACCTGGCTCCAAAATGTACAGTACACTATGAGGAGACTGGGTGCAGAGGAAGAGGACACACACAAGATCAAAACATCTGGAGGAATATTTTGAAAATGTAGTTTAAGAAAGTTTATTCTTTGTATAGTAATTTCCGAGTAATTATTATGTCGGAGATAAGCCTCTGTAATGAGGAAAAGCTCAAAATAATAAAAATATAATGCCTGAATGAAATTTCATGCATGTAGCACTGTCTACCGATTCTTTAGGAAACTACTGTATTGTTGGTTTAATTCAGTAGACATTTGCCAGTTGGTCAGAGCATATCGCAATGGCTGAAATAATCGCAGATCCTGCCAGTAGTGAAGTGCACGGCATGATTACATTTTTGCTGGCACAAGGATCTTCCGCTGTTGAAATCCATAGTGAGTTATCCCTAGTGTATGGACCTGAAATAATAATGACAAACAAATTCATAAATGATGATGTGAATTTCAAAATTGTTGCACAAATGTTCACAACGAACACAGAGTGGCAGGCCAAGTACTCAGACCGATGACACTGTTGATAAGTGAACCAAATACTGACAACCTGTGTTCTGGATGATAATTTCAAAATATTGCTTGAACCTCAATTTACTGTATTGTCAATGACAGGGTGTCTACGTGGACAAGAAAAAAAATTCCCGGATTTTTCCCGGATTTCCCGGTTAAAAACACAATTTCTCCCGGATGAAATTACGTATAAAGCGGGTGAAAATACATCCGTGTTAAGTAAAAGTATGCTTTCCCTCGGAGCTGTAAAACCTATCAGTCCTTTGAATCGTAAAGGTCTTATACCGGCGGAGGATGTACCAGCACTTTAGGAAACGAAATCCAGGAAAAACAATGCGTTTGGAAAGTTGTTTGATGCGAGACAATATGCACAAAGTTTATTTTCGTATTGCGAAAGTATATACACAAATTCCACAAATTACAGCGCGGTAGCTTGCGAAACTCTAAAATCGAGATTGCGTTGAGCGATACACTTTTGTCAGCCAGTCATAGCTCATGTCACGTGATCTCGCTAGCGAATGACGGCAGTTATTCAGAGCACGAGGCCTACGAGAAAGGCCGCGGCGCGTACGTTACGAAGGTAGGCCGAGCTCGCTCAAATCAGCAAAGTGCGTTTCTACACTGGTTAACTCGTAAGTAGATGTGTATGTACGAACGAGAATTGCATCCACTGTTATTAGTCCTACAATGATAGGAAGTCCGTACGCCTACTAACAGGCTCTAATTTGGCAATTAAAATCGTGCCAAAATGATTATCAGTTGCGTAGAAAAGTCGAGGTGTTCTGGCATGAAGAGACTTGTGAAATTGCTCAGTAACACATTATGCACATTTTTTTGAAGGTCAATTACACTTTTTCCCATCGATTGCATAATTTTTTATCTATGAAAGAAGAACATTAAGTATGAAAACTAACTTGAAGCTCGGTCTTTTTTTTTAGTGTGTGTTACACGTTAATTCACATCAAATACAAATGTGCCGGTAAAATTTTAAATAGTGGCATAAATGACTTATCTTCTGGACCCTACAGTTTTTCAAATGGCTGATCCTCAAAGTGTTACGTTTTGAATGAGAGTTATAACGCCCTGTGATTTAAGAAATTCACTGCACATTCTCACACGTAACATAAATCATCTTGCGTGGAAATTTACTTTGTAAGTAACGCATCTCAAGCCACTACTCGTAATATTTTCTGGTGATCTGTTAGAAATGTAAGGAACTGTGACGTGATGCACATCGAATGCACATTAGTTGTTACGGACGTACTGCATAATCTTCGACCTAAAGCCTTTGACACTTTTCGGTGTCAGCAAGCTGGTCTGTGCATTGTGTAAATTGCCCATTTCTATACAACTAAACTTTTATTTTGATGTTATTCTCTGATTTATGTTTCATTGCTGCCGTATTCTTCAGCAGTAGTGGACTAAAGTTCTTTGTCAGCGTATCAGATCTTACACGTCAAACCTACAAAACTTTAACTGAAATCTAAAACAATGAAAAATCCCGGAATTCTAAAAAATTCCCGGGTTTTTCCCGGATTCGTCCCAGATAAAAAAATTCCCGGGTTTTTCCCGGATCTCCCGGATGTCCCGGGCCGTATACACCCTGAATGAATATCTAGGATATCATAAACTGAACGCGACGCGGGTTCCAAAAATGCTAACTGATCAGCACAAAGAGCAAAGAATGCATAATGCATGACGGCTCTCAAAGTACTATAGACAAGATGGAGATGATTTGTTTTCCCTCACTGTTATGGGCAACGAGACATGGATATCATAACCAACGCAGAACTGAAACAACAGTCAAAGCTGTGGCACTATTCAAGTTCATCCAAACCAAAAAAGTTTAAGCTATCTCCATTCTCAAATCAAAAAATAATGGCCACCATTGTTTGGGATGAAAAGGGTGTCCTTTTGATTGATTTCATGAACCGTGGGGCAATTACAGCTGACATATACCATGAAATGCTACTCAAATGATCCAAAATTGGCACTGCGGGAAACTGTCGTCTGACATAATCCTCCTCCACGACAATGCATGCCCTCACACAGCTGGGCAAAAACAAGGAGACGATTTTCAATCGGAACCTTTACCACCCTTCATACAGTGCCGACCATGCACTAAGTATGCTATATATACTTTCACTAAAGAAATACACTCCTGGAAATGGAAAAAAGAACACATTGACACCGGTGTGTCAGACCCACCATACTTGATCCGGACACTGCGAGAGGGCTGTACAAGCAATGGTCACACGCACGGCACAGCGGACACACCAGGAACCGCGGTGTTGGCCGTCGAATGGCGCTAGCTGCGCAGCATTTGTGCACCGCCGCCGTCAGTGTCAGCCAGTTTGCCGTGGCATACGGAGCTCCATCGCAGTCTTTAACACTGGTAGCATGCCGCGACAGTGTGGACGTGAACCGTATGTGCAGTTGACGGACTTGAGCAAGGGCGTATAGTGGGCATGCGGGAGGCCGGGTGGACGTACCGCCGAATTGCTCAACACGTGGGGCGTGAGGTCTCCACAGTACATCGATGTTGTCGCCAGTGGTCGGCGGAAGGTGCACGTGCCCGTCGACCTGGGACTGGACCGCAGCGACGCACGGATGCACGCCAAGACCGTAGGATCCTACGCAGTGCCGTAAGGAACCGCACCGCCACTTCCCAGCAAATTAGGGACACTGTTGCTCCTGGGGTATCGGCGAGGACCATTCGCAACCGTCTCCATGAAGCTGGGCTACGGTCCCGCACACCGTCAGGCCGTCTTCCGCTCACGCCCCAACATCGTGCAGCCCGCCTCCAGTGGTGTCGCGACAGGCGTGAATGGAGGGACGAATGGAGACGTGTCGTCTTCAGCGATGAGAGTCGCTTCTGCCTTGGTGCCAATGATGGTCGTATGCGTGTTTGGTGCCGTGCAGGTGAGCGCCACAATCAGGACTGCATACGACCGAGGCACACAGGGCCAACACCTGGCATCATGGTGTGGGGAGCGATCTCCTACACTGGCCGTACACCACTGGTGATCGCCGAGGGGACACTGAATAGTGCACGGTACATCCAAACCGTCATCGAACCCATCGTTCTACCATTCCTAGACCGGCAAGGGAACTTGCTGTTCCAACAGGACAATGCACGTCCGCATGTATCCCGTGCCACCCAACGTGCTCTAGAAGGTGTAAGTCAACTACCCCGGCCAGCAAGATCTCCGGATCTGTCCCCCATTGAGCATGTTTGGGACTGGATGAAGCGTCGTCTCACGCGGTCTGCACGTCCAGCACGAACGCTGGTCCAACTGAGGCGCCAGGTGGAAATGGCATGGCAAGCCGTTCCACAGGACTACATCCAGCATCTCTACGATCGTCTCCATGGGAGAATAGCAGCCTGCATTGCTGCGAAAGGTGGATATACACTGTACTAGTGCCGACATTGTGCATGCTCTGTTGCCTGTGTCTATGTGCCTGTGGTTCTGTCAGTGTGATCATGTGATGTATCTGACCCCAAGAATGTGTCAATAAAGTTTCCCCTTCCTAGGACAATGAATTCACGGTGTACTTATTTCAATTTCCAGGAGTGTATTAAATGCTCTGAGTAACCGGAAGTCACCCGTTGGGATTTTTTTGTGATCTATCAAAGGCTTTTGATTGTGTAAATCAAGGAATACTTCTAGATAAGCTCAAGTACTGTGGTATGAATGGGACAGTGCTCAAATGGTTTAAACCATACCTAACTAGAAGAGTGCAGAAAGTTGAAATAAGCAGTTCACATAATATGCAAAAAAAACTGGTGATTTCTCAAACTGGGGAACAATCAAGTACGGGGTGCCGCAAGGTTCGGTCTTGGGTCCTCTGCTGTTCTTAATATATATTAATGACTTGCCATTCTATATTCACGAAGATGCAAAGCTGGTACTTTTTGCCGATGATACAAGTATAGGTATCACACCGAACAGACAAGAAATAACTGGTGAAATTGTAAACGATGTTTTTCAGAAAGTCATTAAGTGGTTTTCTGCAAATGGGCTCTCATTAAACTTTGACAAAACGCAGTATATACAGTTCCACACAGCAAATGGAATGACACCATTAATAAATATAGACTTCGATCAGAAATCGGTAGCTAAGGTAGAATACTCAAAATTTCTAGGTGTGTGCACTGATGAGGGGTTGAACTGGAAAAAACACACTGAGGATCTGTAGAAACGTTTGAGTTCACCTACTTATGCTATTAGGATCTTTGCAAATTTTGGCGATATACATCTCAGTAAATTAGCTTACCATGCCTATTTTCATTCTCTGCTTTCGTATGGCATCATATTCTGGGGTAACTCATCATTGAGTAAAAGAGTGTTCATTGCACAAAGGCGTGTAATCAGAATAATTGCTGGAGCTCATCCAAGATCATCCTGCAGACACTTATTTAAAGAGCTAGGGATCTTCACTATAGCCTCACAATATATATATTCACTTATGAAATTTGTTATTAACAATCCGAACGAATTCAAAAGTAATAGCAGTGTACATGGCTACAACACTAGGAGAAAGGATGATCTTCACTACTCAAGGTTAAATCTAACTTTGGCTCAGAAGGGGGTAAATTACGCTGCCAAAAAAGTCTTTGGTCACTTACCTAATAGCATCAAAAGAAGTCTGACAGATAGCCATATAGTATTTAAAAGGAAATTAAAAGAATTTCTTAATGGCAACTCCTTCTACTCATTAGATGAATTTTTGGATATAGTAGGTGGGTAATTTCCCCAACCCCCCCCCCCCCCCCTCAAAAAAAAAAATATTAAGTGTCATGTAATATTTTGTGTGATGTAATATCATGTATAGACACCTTTTATTAACCTGACACGTTCCACACCATTACAAAGTGTCGTACTCATGATCTATGGAACAAGTACTAATCTAATCTAATCTACTATTCCCTCTTCTCGCATTCGAAAAAGTGGTTGGGTGGACAACAATTCCAAAATGCCAATGAACTCAAGACTGGTACTTTCAACTGGTTCAGTTCCCAGGTGGTAGGCTCCTATGCAGAAGGATTAATGAAGCTGGTGCAGCGTTACAAAACATATATAGATGTGAATAGCGATTATGTGGAAAAGTAAAGTAGATGTGTAGTAAAATGTTACAATCAATAAAAACCTTTTCTGAGTTTATTTTTTTATGAACAAACAGACCTTAATTTTGAAATATATGTTGTACTCTGTCTTGCGTCATCGTCTCTAGGTCTTAGACAGAGTCCTACGCCTATTCATGTACTATGCGTCTTCCAGGATGCTTACTCCCAGAAGTTTGCTGCAGAGGTCTTAAAGACGTTATGTGAGGGTAACTGGGGTATTTTCCACACCAAAGGCTTGACTTGGAGACGTGTGTACTGGCCCTGTGTTGACTGGTAGCTGGAGCATTTAAGTGCTGCATGTCTCCAGTGCGCTTGTCAAAAGGTGGCTCCCAAGGCTCCACTCTCCCCATGGCTTCCAGCGAACCCAGCCCTGGGAACAGATCCATGTGGATTTTGTGGGTCCACTTCTGAATATGTTTTGACTGATTGTCACTGATGCATTTTCGCGTTTCTCATATGTGGTCCGGAGCTTCTCAGAAGCTACTGAAGTCGCTATTCAGGCGCTCTCAATTTTTTTTTTTTTTTCTGTAGAAGGTCTCCCACTTACTCTTTTTTTCTGACAGTCAGGCATTCGCCATGTTTGCTCCCCTCCCTTTCACCCCAAATCTAACCGGATAGCCAACTGCATGGTTCACACCTTTAAGACCAAAATAAAAAAAAAAATATCTGCAGGACTTCTCTGCCAAGGATGCATTACGGTTTCTTCTGACAGCCTACTGGATGACTCCTACGGTTCTCACTGCCTCACGGAGATTCTCCATGGTGCCAGCTGAGGATGCTGCTCCACCTGCTCCATACAGGATCTTGCACATCATCGTATTCCCCTGTACTGAGTTTTCTGCCCAGGACAGAAGCCTGGAGGGTGTCGTTCTTGTAAGTGCCCCCACTGGTTACCAGCAGTCGTCGTGCATCAGAATGGCAGCCACATCTCCACCCTCTGGACTGGAGACTAGGACATCCAGAGCCATTGAAATCAGCTCCAAGTCCGGATGGGTGTCGATCCCACCCACATCACGACCTTCGTTGGGTGCTGCAGTCACTAAGTCGGCCACCTGTCTGCCAGTGTTCCAGCCTCCTCTTCCACCCACATCAGTGTGTCCGCCTGATGAGCCTACAACTTCGCAGCCCCCAGCAGTAGCTCCAGTGGCCCTCCAGCTGGTTGACATACCCCTCACCAGTTCAACGTCTCTTGCACAGCCTCAGCCTGTGGCGGAGTCATCTCCACCTTCCACACCACCGCTGGACATCACCGTGCCTGTCACGAGTCCTGTGGTCTCAAGCTCTAATGGAAAGGAGGGAGGAGGGAGGGGGCGGGGGGGGCGTTCCTCGCTCTGGCCACTTTTGTCCATATTCTAAGGTCTCTGGCGTGCCACAGAAGTCAGCAGACACCAGAACCATCACAGGCCACCATTCACGGATGCGCACACCACCCCTCCTCCATGCACTCTACCGGGTGGTCCAAACTTATATAGTCAGCCCTAGCCAGCCTAGCCCAGAGCTACATGTTGACATTTTGACTAGGATCATTGAACTAGTAATGTAGCCACTCGGTGGAAAGTGTATTTTTGTAACAAATTATTACTAGATGTGTTCTTGTGGTTAGGACACTTACAAAACACTTTTTTAACTGATTCTAGAGCTTTACTCATCAGTCTGAGACCCTTACCATATTGTATTAAAAGAAGAAGTAGACAAGATCCAACGAAGAACGGTGCAAGTCATAAAGGGATCATTTAGTTGGTATGACGGCATTACAGAGATGCTCAAAAACTACAGTGCCATATGCTACAAAAGACACACGGTGGATCACAGATGGGTTTACTATTGAAATTCTGAGACAATAAGTTAAGGGGAGAATCGAGCAACACATTACTTCCTCCCACATACATCTCAAGAAATGACCATAGGAAAACCTTAGCTATTAGAGCTGATATAGATGTTTACCAACAATCATTCTTCCCAAACGACATTTGTAAATGGAACACTGAAGGGAGGAACAGAAGTACCCTCCACCACATACCACAAGGTGGCTTGGAGAGTACAGACATAGGTGTGGAAGCTGCATCACAATGTCAATTTTGCAAAGTTCGAGGCACAGGGGAAACTGGAACAAGTCACAATTTTCAGTATTGTTTAATTATTTTGTTGCGCTGAAGGCACAGTAAAATATTTATATCTAGTACAAGCTGTTGGCATACAGATGGGCGCAGAGAATTTTGCAGATTTTCAACATTCAGGTTGCCACATAATGGTGACTTATTTAGCTTCGTAATAGAAAAAAAGTCGTTCACACACATATGTCGACCAAAACATTGTATGACGTTTGTAAACTAATTATGGAGACTTGGAAGTTCTTCCTGCAAAAAACAATGTAGAATCCCTGAACAGGTTTAACGTAAAAGAATTTGTTTTTTAAATGGCTATGACACTGCAAATAGGTCAGTTCCAACTGTACAAACACAAGAGTGCTGTAAACTAAAACAGCAAATAACCCTGAAAACAGCCCAAAAGATGTGAGACACCCAGTGCCTTCAAAATGTTTTAAGAACCTATTCTTGAAATTCTTTCAACACCACACTGAATTATTCAAAATTCACATTTCTTTCATGATAGCGGCTTAGAGAAGTGGACGATGTTTCACCCCAGAAACTGTCCTTCCACAATCCAATTTGCTTTTTAAATGCATTTGGACCAAATCAAAAATAAGTTGTTTCCCACCTTGCAATATCTTACTATGGGTAATGTGCAGTCAAGTCCACTGAGAATGTGCAGCCTGCAATCCATTACAAATGTTCTAATTTTCACGCCTGCTTTCCTTTTTCCTTCACAAATTCAACAATTACAAGTCTTAATTTCAAAAATCATTCCAGAAGTGCTATTTGACTTAAGCACCATACTTTGCTGTAGTGTATAATGTACCCATACTCTTCCATAAAAAACTGTGGCAACTAACACTATAATAATGTATGCGACCTACAAAAATTTACTATTAGTACCACCAATTTCACCATGTGCTCCATGCCTGCAAATTTATCACATACTGCTTATTGATGCACAAAACAATGAATCCCTTACAAATCACCTACCAATGCATTCCGGTCCGAGCTGCTGGATATGGCAATCATGTGTGCGTGAGGTGTGCTTCCTTGTGTGAATGAATGTGTGTGTGTGGTTCCTTTTCTGATGAAGGCTGTGGCCAAAATCTAATGTGTAGGTGTCTTTTAGTTGTACCTGTCTGCAACTTAATGTGTCATCTTTACAGTTAAGTAACAATCTATCTTCTCCTTATGTTGTTAAAGTAAATATGAAAAACTATCTTTGAAGCCTGATCTTTTTTTGGTGTGTGTTACCCTTTATGATACAGCAGACACAAATTTGCCAGTAAATTTTAAATATGGCATCAAATGCTCAATGATTTAAAAAATTGATCATACATTCTCACATGTAACATAATTCATCTTGCATAAAAGGAAATTTACTTTGGAAGTAACACTTTTCAAACCACCATTCACAATATTTTGCCACGACCCTGTTAGAAATGTAAACACTGTGATGCCACATTCATCGAAAGCAGTTTGTTGTTATGGTACTGCATAGTCTTTGTCTAAATCTTTTGACACAATTTGCTGGTGGCAGATGCTTGTGTGAGCACTATGTTGTTGTAAACTGCGCATTTTCTCTGCAAATAAAATTTTATTTTGGCGTTGTTCTCTCTTTTATGTTTTGCTGCAGCAGTATTAATCTACAGTATGGGGGCTAAAGTAAATTCTTTATTAGAGTATCAGTTCTTGCCACTCAAAATAACAAAAATTTAACAGAAAAATAAAACAATGAAAATTACTGCAATTCTAAAAAAAATTCAGGTTTTTTGCAGATGAAAAAATTCCCTTTTTCAGATTTCCCGGTTTTCCTGGGGCATACATACTGTGATGTATCACTGTGGATAATGGCCTGGCTTACAACAGGTCCACCGTGTGGCCACTTCAATCAGCATTAGTGAAGGGGCCCTGTTATGATTTGACAGACAACTTCAAGGCTGTCCTGGTAACCAAAGGCATCACAGATAGCCCAGCATTAATGGCACACTACACAATTGTGACACTGGAAGAAGTTTGTGCAGGATAGTAATATCTGATGGCACTGCCAGAGTGAGCAAGCTGGGTCTAGGCACCATTTGGAATTGATAAGGTTAGGATGTTTTAAAAACAATGTCTTCTGGATCTGTGGGTGAAAACTCAGCTGCTTCTGTCAGTTAAAAAATTTTTGCAACAAATCACGCTTCACTGAGATAAGGGTTCGACAAGTAGGCAATATCAGCCAAACCCGGTTGATCTGGCTCATCTTATCTCATATCAGACCATTCCATATGAAAGTGTCAGCATGTAATTTGAAATATTCAGAGCCAGTAAATGCAAATTGGGAAACTAGGGTCAAGCTTTGGTATACTGAAACTGAAAAAATAACTGGCCTGATTATGTTTCAAGCACTGAAGAAAACTGCAGCCATATGGACGTGACTTGCATGCAGTGATATAGTATAGTGCACGCAAAATGCCATGGTTGCTAGATGTGTAGTCAGCTGAGGAAGCATGGGGAGAGCAGCAGTGGTGGGGAGTCACTCACAATCGCTGTGATGGAAATGCCTAGTGCTGGAACGCCAAGTGCCATTCTAAACTGAAACCTACACTCAAATTTTTGGTAAATATTAATCGTGGCTCCTCCACACTCACACTTGCATGGTGACCATTCAAAAAGACTTGTCACTACTTCTTTGGTTAGTATCTAAAAAGAATTCTGCCAAAAATGCACTGATTTATTTTTGCCTTGCTTGTAAAGCATTTGTAACTTTCAGAGAAGAGTCACAAGTGGGGAATTTTGAGTAAAACCTACACTTTACTATTGTTGCCATTTTAAAATTTGCTTCTTTTGCCAAAACTCAGCAGTTTAAACAGTCTCACCTCACTAACGTGTTGTGCAGATGCAATTGAGAGAGAATTCTGAAACAGTGGTTTATTAAGTGAGGAACTGAGGAAAAGTAATGTCAGCATCTTATCAAAAAGCACATTCTCAGTACAAAATAAATGTGTAATGACTTCACTTATGTTGTTCCAAACCCACAGAATTTCTCATTTCACCTGCTATCGATGGTCCTTAAAAATTACATTCTTTCATCAGGAAAGTCTGTAGTTACTGGAATAATACAGTAGATAAAGAAGTTATGCATAATAACCACACAGCAAAATATTCTCCTCTTTGTGTGCTATCACTTGGCAAAATCTCATTTTCATATCTCAAACCATTTATGAAATATGAGGAATGCTGTGGATATTTCACTCTGGCTTTACCACTGGTGTGGTGCAATCACAAATGAGTGTGCTATGTCAGATCAGTTTTGCTGAGATTGGTGACAGATAGAGACGTCCAACCAAGTCTAAATAAAAATTCAATATATATAAAAAACAAAGATTCTGTGACTTACCAAACGAGAAAGCGTTGGTAGATAGACACAATAAAAAACACACAAACATACACACAAATTTCAAGCTTTCGAAACCCAAGATTGCTTCATCAGGAAAGAGGGAAGGAGAGGGAAAGACGAAAGGATGTGGGTTTTAAGGGAGAGGGTAAGGAGTCATTCCAATCCCGGGAGCGGAAAGACTATGTTAGCTACCTATTTTTCTTTGCAAACTTTTTCAAATTTCAAGCAGAATCTTACTTCCACATAAATATCCCAATAACTATGGACGTTAAAGAAATAATGGACACATCATAATGAACCTGACATATAAATCTACAAGTAAAGCAAAAATGCCCTTTTTTTCTTTTTTTGAACAGTTTCTGTAAAATTGTTTGAGAAAGACTGCATGGCATGCGCGTCAATTCTGTCATTTCTGACCGGCCGAAAGGTCGCAAACGCTTGTCGTCCTCCCCTTGTAAACAAAAGAATGAATGCGCCCTGCTCTTTGAACGAAAACTGACCACTGTACATTGGCCACCATATCCTGCACAACTGAGTGAGCGCGGCACTGGAGCTCATCCAGGGTGAAAGTGGAGGGCGGGCTCCTTCTGCTCCCACAACAGCCAAAAAACAGCAGAACCACATAACACTAAGAATAATCACAGCAATGATCAAAATGTGTACTGCTTTCTGCTTTGAACTGGTGGAACATATGCATCACACGCCCAAACCAGTCTCAATGGCTGCTGTCAAATGGCAGAAATGGGACAAGTGTGAGCTGCGCTGGGGGTGGTGAAACATGAGCACACAGTAATAACCTCTGTTATTAAATTTGCTCGACCTGTAGCATATATCTTTGTTGTTGTTTTGTGCCTCTAACACCTATCACTCTTGTTACTTCTGGAGATGTAATACCCTTTCTTCTCGCTTCTGGAGGACTGGCAGTAGCTGCTGCTGTTTTTGACAGCACTTATAGTCTATTTCTCAAATTAACCTAATTTTTCAATAACAAATATAACTAGGAAAAGACTACTAATGCTCTATATGACAATCTGTATTACCAGTATGTCATATCCTCAACTAATTAATTCACAGGCAACATTTTTCTAAGAAAATCATTTCATTTTTGGGGACTTACAGTATGTACAAAATATGAAATGTGTGGTTCTGGTGTGAACAGTTACACTCAAGAATGCAAGTCCTTGGAGTAATGCTGAAGACTATCGTCTGCAGAGCATAGTGTATGTAAAATCAAAATTCCTGGCAGTCACATAAAGTGACCCACAGCTATGCTGAACAACAGAGACAACGTGCGGTTGATGTGACTTCTGCTAGACCCACACTGCTAAACTGTTGAGTGACTGTGGCTAATAAAGTGCCCTAGCAGTGTGGTCAGCAACTGCTGAATACAACTTCTTCTGTTGTCTTCATATAGACTACCACAGCATATAACCTGTCAGTCACTCTTTTAATACCTATTGCATTATATCTTCTAAATGTTTAGAACTGCTTTTATAAGTTTGACATTAATGAAAATAGAAATTCGCTAATGGTAAACATTTGTGTCAAATGCCAAGGATTGGACTTTGTTCCTGGTAGTTTACTTCTCTCTTGCAGTTCCAATATTTCTTTGCTGTACTTGCATGATGTAGCCACATATGTTATACCTAAGAAACGGAGGATGGAATGATTTTCTTTTACTAGATTGGTATTTGCTATGACAGTCTGTTCAAACAGTTTAACATTGCCTGAAGTTGCTTTGTACCACGATTCTGGGCTTTACAAGGCAATCATATAGAAAAATGTTGTTTAATTAATAAAAAAAATAGGTAGCACAGTACAGGACAAAAGGTATTAGAGACAATGATCAACAGTTCTTATCCTATCAATAGGCCAATAAACTCTTACCTATCACTGCCACCACATACAGCCTAATAAGAAGTTCTCATGACTGATAAGCAAACTAATTTCTCACATACAGACATAGAGCTCACAAAATGTACAAATATTTATGTTTCCTTTTCACAAGCAAAGTACACTAGGCACTTGAAATCTTTTGTATTGCTGACAGTATCCACTGAATCATTTACATCTTTTGTGTTCCTGTCCACTGTACTCCAGTTCCTGTTTCGGTGATTGGCAAGCAGAGTTGAGTAGATACCCATCTGTCATAGATATTGTTTAAGATAGCATAACTCAATGGTGAACATTAACATTTCTCACTACACTTTCTGACTTACAGTTGTATCAGACTACAATAAAGACCTCAGAATTTTTTAGGTGTTTATGCATAGAGTTAATTATACTAACAGCAGGTGTGAAACGTTTCCACAGCTTTCTACATGAAACAAGAAATACATGTGCAGTGAATCACATTCACTCCATTGTTCCTAACTTTTACATACTTAATAACCAACATCATGTTGCATTTTTTCTCTTCTGAGAAAACATCAAATTCATTAGAATTAGCGTCTAACAAAAGGATACAAGTCTATTAGTTCAATGCGAGCAGTTAAAAATTGTGTCAGCTGATTTGCAACAGTATTCACAGTTTTATCAAGCCCACTTGATCTCGTCAACTCTTCCAAACGGCTCAGATCTGTACGTAAACCGTCATACATTGATTTGAGGGAGTTCTGAAAAATAAATAAAAGTTATGACAGAATGCAAGACTGAACAATTCTATGATAAATTGCTTCATCTGCTTTTTTATTTCCTACCACATTTAGGATGTATGTTAAACTAAATAAATACTCTCTTTGTCAGAAGAGCTCCAGGACAATTAAAAACTGCACTTACTACGTAATGATCTTAGCTCCTATCACAGTAGTCCTAGGCTACCTATACACAACTGCCAACGTTTCTGGGGATCTTGGAAGCAAGGGAATTTTCAACTGTGATGCTGGTAAGCTCGTTTGTCACAGATAATTGGATTTCTGCGATATCTTGATGAAGCTTTCCTTTCAGTCGCCTTTTCACTCTTGGAAAAAAGAGAAAATTGCATGGCAACAGGTTGGGCAAATATGGTGGATGTGAGACTGCAATAACAGAATTTCTGGCCAGATACTTTGTAACAGATAAAGCAGTATGGGTTCTTGCATTGTCATGCAGTAAGAACCAGTCCTGAGTATGCCACACATCAGGGCGGCAGTATCGAATTTCTTGTTGCAAATGTCTCAACACTTTGATGTACAGAGTTTGGTGCTCTGTTTCATCTGGAGGAACATACTCGCGGTGAACTAATCCTTTACAATCAAAGAATACGATTAAGATTGTCTTTATTCTCAAAGGTTGTTGTTCAACTTTTTCCGAGCCTGGTGATCCAGGACTCCGCCATTAAGCACTTTGATGCTTTATGTGAGAGTTATACAGGTGGCACCAAGTTTCATACCCAGAATAGTCTTTGACAGAAATGTGGGGTCACATCTAGCTCTATACAGTAGTTCAGAAGAAATTCATCTTTCCTCTTTCTGTTTGTCTGTTAGTGCTTGAGGGACGAGTTCTGCATCAAGTTTCCCTTTCCTAAATCCTAAGTTTCCCTTTCCTAAATCCTTGTATAAAATCTTATGAGACACATCACAATTCAAATTAAGTTCTTCTGATATCACAAGCACAGTTACTTAATGATCTTCTAGCAATAACTGCCTTACATGCTCAACATTTGCACAGGTATGTGCGGTAGATTGGGAGATCAGCTCTGGGATCATCTTGCACTGAATCTCTGCCTACAAGAGTCTTTTTGTGCCACTCAAAAACACAACTTTCTGAAAGTGCTTGCTTAATCATCAGCCACATTTCACTGGGAGTTTTCCCAAGGTTAACATAGAACTTAATGCTCACTCTTTGCTCACAATCAGTACCCATTGTGTAACCGTAAATAACATGCCAGAAACGCACACTGAGTGTTCATAAGCACAGCCCTGCCATCTGGTGAGTTTGCTAAGGAATTTCAAGGACACACACATACCAGGTAATATAAAAACAATATTTGTTCCTTTTTAGTATTGCAAACTGAGGAATTTTTCTGACAAAGAGAACACAACATAGGTTTCAGATTCTAAACCATTTTCAAATGACAATGGGAAGTCCTTAGCAGAATGTAAAGAATGAAAGGAATATAGGTAGTTGAGGTGCCAAGTGATTGGTAGGCACATAAACAGGACTGCTCTTATGCACCAACCAAGCATATTGCAACTTTGGCAGTCTTCTATGTTGACATAGCTGTTCCCCTGAATAAATGACCACTTCCAAACTGTGTCCAAAAACAGATTTGATCACCCAGAGGCAGAATAAGTTACTCAATACAACATGCTTGGTTTCAATGACTACTTCATGACCCATACAATCTGGACACCCTCCCCCCAATTACCAGCTTATCTGAAATATGTATACAGGAATGGTCTCTACAACATGTCCTTTGAACCCACAATCCTTCTGGTCTCAATCTTTGCTAGCCCATGTCTCACATTCTCCTCCACCATTGCCCAAATGGTGCCCATTTCACTTGTTCTACATTCCCACCCTCCTCCCTTAGCAGCTACCCCCTTCCTCTGTTTTCTCGCCTCTCCTCAGTCCACTCCTATATATACATCACTGTGCACCATAAGTATCTCCTGCTGCCTGCACTATAATGAGTTCACTGGTGCCACATTTCTATCTCATGCATTTGCTGCCTTTTCCTCCCAGCTGTCAGTCATCCTTCTCTCCAATCCTCCCTCCAACTCCTTTCTCCTCTGATCCACTGCATCCAATAGAACCTCCTTCCCTACATAAGCTGCTATGCTAGTACAACATAGCTCTGAAAAGGACATCATCTGAATGCTTAACAACATTTTCAGTTTTGTTTATGTGCCTACTGACCAATCAGTGTCTCACTATTTGGAGATTCAACACCTTTACTCTGTACAGTACTGAAATCATTTTGTAAATGCCAAGTACAATATCCTTTACCACACAACTTTAAATAAATTAAATTACTTTCATTGTTCCTTAATTAATTTCACTTTTCTTCATTGACAAAACTCTTGCCTCTTTGTTCTTCCAGCCCTAATGACTGCTGATTCCTCATTCCATAGATTTACCGCCTTTCTGATCACGCAAAAATAGAACCAGGACTGTTACCAGGATAATATGGCACAGTCCCAATCACAATACTGAAGCCACAAAGGAGCAGCTAGTTAAGGATTTGCTAATCACTATCAAGGTAGACAATTGTTCACTTGGGGAGTAAGTGACAAATTTGTCATTTGGAGTTCTGCTGAGGCTCATTTCTGGAGGCAGCACCATCTGGAGACTTGGAACCTGAATTATACGGTGCTGTCTGAATGAACTTTCTCGTATGTTTTTTTGACAGCTGCATGGTCACAGAACAAGACATCCATAACATTTTTACAACCTAAGGTTGTACTCTGTCTAACTGATTTGAAGCTACCATGCTTGTACAAAAATATGAAAGTTAATGGGATCAATCTTGAATCATTACAAACAATGGTGGTTTTCACCAATTAACAAAAATGTTGCTCAGACACACTGTTCTTAATGTATGTTCATTTTTCACCTCACAGTGTTATTATTCCACATAACAGTTCCAAAATCAGTTATAGATTGTTCTTTTGGGAGGAAAAATGTGCATCTGAAGAACTTCCTAGTTACTTCTTAAAATGTTTTAGTTTATAACCAAACCAAACCTAAATAAAAAGGTCACAAACATACAATTATTAACTGCATATTCAAAAAAGATGTGTTTATAATAACTGTCAACATTCATTGGTACCAACAATAAGTGGAAATAATCGCCTAGAATGAGGGCTGTTCAAAAACTATCCAACTTTTTACTAATTTCCAGAATTCTGGAAGGCATGATGTCTGCAACTATTCTGGCTAACCAACCTATGCAATAAATTACACAGAACCATCAAAGTTGCTATATTAATTTCTTTTATTGTTTGAGGACGAGTTTTGAGCCTAAGTTCATTATCAAATCATCCAATAAACTATGCAATAACATACATTACAACAGCTACATGAACTTTCATTAAGTGAATGAAGTTCAGCACTTTAATGCTTTATAATAAATGTGTGTGTAACTACAATGAAAATTCATGTGGCTCTTGTAATGTATGATATTGCATAGTTCATTGTATGATTTGATAATGAGCTTAGGCTCAAAACTAGTCATCAACTAATAGAGGAAATTAATACAGCAACTTTGACAGTTCTCTGCCATTTATTGCATAATTTGGTCATCCTATTTTTATTTATAAAGTCTATCTTTATTCAGATACAACTATTTGACACTATTCACCTACAAGCATCACTGGAAAATCCCTTTTGGTATAGTGTGCAGCTGCCAAATCAAATTTTGGATAATGCCTTCGTTTTTCTGAAATCTGGTCACTTTCAAAGACTTTTCCAGTTTAGGGAAAAGCCAGAAGTCACTTGGTGCTAGGTCGTGGGGAATAGGGAGGTTGACTAACCACAGCCATGCTGCGTTTGGTCAAAAGACTCTGAATTAATTGGGAACGATGAGTGGGTGCATTATTGTGGTAAAGGTGCCAACTGCCCATTGCTCACGCGCCTGATCGTTTGTGTCTCATTGTTTCATGAAGGCATTAGTACTTTCTGGAGCATACTCACTACAAACCCCACCACTGTAGTCAAAAAAGATGGTCAGCACAATTTTCACAGTGTTGCTTTTTTGGGTCTCGAGGATGATGGATGTTTCCACTGCAATGACTAGTTCTTTCTTTCTGGATCATACCCATAAACCGAGAACTCTTCACCAGTTATCACTGTATTAAGAAACTTGGAATCACTGTTCACAGTATTCAGTTAGGTCCTGAGTGACGTCTTGCTCGGAGTTGCTTTTGCTCAGTTCTTAGCAACATTAGAATAAATGTTGCCAAGATCCTCCTGAGGACAAAATGTTCTGTTAAAATGGAATGAATGGATCCAATACTAATTTTAGCCACATCTGCAAATACTCCAGTCATGATCTGTCTGTCTGCATCACCAGAGTATTTATATGGTCAATAAGAATTCATCAGTGGATTTTGAGAGCCTACCTGAATGTGTGCCACTCTTCACTGATTTTGCCCACAACACAAAATCTGACTTCAAGTGTTCCCTTGTCAACAGTTAGCCAGCAACTGGTTGTTTCTGCAGTCATGAAAAAAATTAGGCTTGTCCACTGTGTATGCCTACAAATAGTGCACAAGCACCCCAATAACATTGTTGGTTTCAACAATAAAAAATAACCTCAGATACTTTTTGAACAACTCGCATAGAACTTTGGATCAGATAATGTAGCAGCGTAAAATTGTAAAAAAATTAGATCTCCTCTACAGTTTCTCGATATAGGCAATATTAATTATAACATTCATTTCAAAATGCACCACCTACATTACTTTCCAATTTTCTTAAACTCTGTCCCTTTTTAACAAAAAAAGAACATGCAATTACTTTGATTTACACATGTCATACACTAATGACTTCCTGGGTATTTTTCCAGTAAAGTTAAATATGTAAAAAAAAAAGTGTTGGAATGTAGTACATTTGTAACGATAGCACTGAGAGTTTAAAGAGGGCCCTCAACAGTGAGTATATATGTTTGTACAATAGTCAGTCCTGTGCCATGAAAGTGTGTTTACTCATGTAAAGAGATCTGTACACTGACAAACAATGGAAAATCCAGGATAGAGTAATGATAATAATGTAAGAATAGACTGCTTCTCGCCATATAGGGGAGATGTTGAGTTGCAGACAGGCACAACAGAATGACAGCTACACATTTGAGCTTTTCAGCCAAATGGCCTTCTTCTAAAGTAGTAAACACACACATATTCATGCAAGCACAACTTGCACATGCATGAGCACTGTCTCTGGACACCAAACCCAGCATAAGTGTCCACACAAAGTGATCAGGTCCATGTGAGTTGTGCTTGCAAGAATGTGTGTGTGTGTGTGTGTGTGTGTGTGTGTGTGTGTGTGTGTGTGTGTGTGTGTGTGTGTGTGTGTGTGTGTGTGTTCTATTTCACAAGAAGGCCTTTTGGCTGAAATCTCAAATGTATAGCAGTCTTTCTGTTGTGCTTGTCTGCACTAACATCTCTTCTATATGGTGAATAGAGATCTATATTAATGATATGTACATTGCATTTTACTTGTCATTAATAGATATCCTTAACAAAAATACTTACATCTTTGCGTAGGAAGCCTTTATTTTTTGTTACAAAAAACCCTAAATCAACATAGGAACGTTCAGCAAGTGCTACCTGAGACAAATGTGTTAGCAGCATTCCCCATGGTCCTGTTAGCCCAAGTCGCGAAATCTCTCGTTCTTTTTCCTGTATCAAAGAACACAAATGGCCGAGGAAAATGCATGAAAAAGAAGATCATAAAGAAATATTGAAAACACATGAAATTATGAGAACAGACTTATAGTGAATAACAAATCAAAGAAACAAGAAGTTTCTATTTGCAGAACTATTGCCTTTAAGTGTAATGACAGGGCACAAACAATGTTAACAGCTTAATTACATAAACTGTCATCACAGATATAGGTTGATCATTTCCAATGCTGTTAAGTGAGATTATGAATGACATAAACACTATTCCAGTTTATTCCCTGAAGAAACAAGATGTAGGATTGTAAATATCTCATGAAGCCGAGATTACATAAAACAGTTAACTGTGGGAAAGATACTAAAATTATATGTAGACCAGTAAACTCAAAGTTACACAAGAATTACATGTATGATCTGTAATTCCACCATACAATGACATCATGGCCTTGTTTTCAAGCTCAGCTACACTTTGAAACTTTGGAAATGATACTGAAAATGATAAACTCTTCCTTTATTACTGTCATTGGTGGTTATCAATCCATTTAATGCTGTGTCTTATCATTTGGCAATAACTTCTAGTACATGAGAAATCCATACAGGAACATGCCTCAAACTATTATCACTAGAATGTAATATCAATAGACTTTCGTAGTGACACATCATATTGGAAGTAAAATGACTTGAAACATGACAGTCCAAGAAATTCTGCAAAGTGCTACTTTATATTGAAACCAGTGAAAAACTTAAACTAACCAGCCATCAAGGTCTACAAAATGTGTGTTATCTAATATGGATCTGTATGTATTTTTTTTACAAAATTAGAAAAAAAGCTTGCTTTTTGTGTGAATGATGAATTCACAGTTACACTCCACTGCACTCACAACCATGCAAAGAGAAACAGACCAGGAGGCTGAGTACCCATGGACAATTGTTACTGTCTGTGGGTTCTCAGGCTGTAGGCTTTTTTTCCCCTCATAACATGATTCATGAGGACAGTTCATGCACTAGAGATAGCCTATTGTCAAGTAACAAATACTAAAATCATTCAATGGCATTTTCCACTTTTCCTCGTGCTATTCCACAACTGATTTTTTCCAGAGCAGAATCTCAGGGTAAGTTGTAACAAAACAATTCATAATATTTCTTTCCATCACTGAACAATTCACTTCCTCATAGAAACTTTCAGAACTCTCTCTAAGTTTTACGGAATTTCATGAGATATCCCTGACTGTGTCAAACGGGTGTACAAGAGCATGAAAAGTGGCATTCGCTTCGAAGCTGTCCTATCCAACAAGTTAACAGTGCTCTGCATCAGGTGTGGGGGTGCTGCAACGGCTGTTGTTCATTATAGTCATGGACACTATTCCATGAGGTCTTCTTCTGCACTGATGATGTCATGATTGTTGCATTCGTAAGACTAACATTCCAGCAACAAGTATAGGCACCACATGATTGTGATCATGTTGGACTCTGATTATCACAAAACAGGCTACTTGGAATCAAGTTTCTGATTACGGAATACTCCAAACTGAAAGGTGATGTCTAAGGAAGGTATACATATTAGTGGCATTTAGAAAGTGTGGCAGTGATATCAGTGGCAAATCAGTGAGAATCAAGGTAATCTAGCTGCTCGGTAAGAGCTTACCAAAGTCCCAACACATTTGAAACCTGAGATACATAAGAGACACATCCATCCTGAACTCTGGATGGCACAAATGTTGGATAACAGCAGCAGCCACTGAATGACATACCTATACTAGGAAATGTGTATGTCCCCAGGTGATTGCCTCCAACAATATAATATGGCAACAATCTTGCATGGCTCTCATTAGACAGAAAAATACGAAAATCCAGCTTCCGAGATGTGGACATGTCCTGCAAGCATCTTGTCCTCCAGAGTCCAAAACTCCATACACAATGGAAAGCAATGAGCGGTAGTTGTGTCGACAATATAAGTTCAAACTGGAAGAGTAGCTAAGCCATGCCCCTGAAATGTAACACTGACTAAAGTGTAAAACGTTTTGAGATTCATCTACTACTGGGATTTTACGTAACCTTTTCCAAAATAGCTGTCACAATACATCTACTATTCAACAGTAAATACTGAAAAGACTGAATCTACAAAAGATACTTGAATTAATCTGTTCTGTATTTAACTGGTTTCAGTTATGCATAAAATATCAATATTGGGTCAAGGAACATACATAGAAGCAACATTAAAATGTTATCGAATGAATAAACATAGCGACACGGTAGTTTAAAAATCTTCAATGGTCACTTATGGATGACATCACTGATTTTGGTTGCATCTGACGGACACTTTACCTATCTGCCTAGTAGGACTATTCGTATTTACCCTGTGGACGAATCTCTACTTGCAATATTTGGAAGTAATAGGGAAAAAATTTGAGTGCTATTGAAAGTTTATGCTGGTGTGATATTGGTGGCCGGAAAGTACTCTTAAACATGATATCTGTCATCTGGTCTACTACAAATTTTCAATGCCACACCAAACGAATTATAATAATAACATACTTTAGTCTTCTATCGTGTAACTTTCGTCTAAGAACGGAAAGAGCAAAGGGTCTACAAGTTTCGAAACAAGAGGATGGGGATGTTATTACGATTAGCGAATGATAATGAAACTAACGAATCTCCGAGATGCAGGTTTTCTACGATTTATATTTCTGACTCTCATAACAATTCTCCATATACATATCTGTAAAGTTTTTACGTGTCAACATCACGTTCTCAACACTTCAGCACAACAATTCGTACTAAAATGACGCTTTTTGGTGAGATCTTCGATGCAGTGTACCACTGAAACACTGTTTTCTCACAGAAATCATATTTGCCACCCCTAGAATTACAAATTTTTGAACCAAATATTAATAACATTACATCAGACGTATAGAGTAACAAAGCCGAACATATCGTTTTGTCATAGGGACCCACAGACGGGGAAAATATTTTGCGCAACAAAATCGTCTGATCTGTACGTTTGTTTGCTAGAGTCTTAAAGCGAAGATAATGCCCACCGCTAGCTCCCTGGCCTTTTCAAAATTAAGCTGCGACACATTATTAAAAAAGTCATTTAAGAACTCTTCCTGGTGGTCTGTCATCGCGGAAAAAATATCACACACATGCACATCTACACGTCCATAACAATAAACACAACATTGACACTTGATTCAAGTAAACACAATCAGTGAAATATAGGCACAGATACTCCTCCCCCTGACATAGTCAACTGACGGTTTATTAAGCATTTGGGCGAAACCTATGTATTTTATAATATACGTTTCCATCAGCAATACGTATTACACAAAATTTTCGCACAACGAATAGAGGCTGACTTCGATATCATATGGTGCCGTTTACTATTATTTATTATCCATATTTAAGCATTAAAAATGCAATCGATATCATCCTTTGCGTTCATACACAATACAAGTACATCCATATTGTTAAAGATACTTAAGATCATTATTGTCTACACAATTGTACAACATGCTACACATGAAATGTACAATATATTCACATGTATAAATGTATTATAGATTAAAATTTATAGGTACATAAGATCTGCTTTATTAGAAATTTTGATCTATTATATTGTATAAAATGCTTTTTTTTCTACAAGCCATTTCTTGTCGCGTTTTTAAACATAGCCTGTGACACATTGTGTGCCTGTACTGGCAACATGTTAATAGTTTTACCCCCTACATATATATAACTATCGTGAGAAACTTAGAATGAAGAGGGATATAACTGTTGGTATCTTTACTTTTTTAAAATGTGATCTGGGGAGTCATTATTTCTGACTCCACAGATGCTTTCTTTTGTCACATGAGAACTTTTTTTTTGCTTAAGGGAATTCCCCCTTATCAACAGCATTTGTCAAGCTGATGCAGTAGTTTAATTCTAACACAAAAATTTAGTTTATATATAACATCCTCACTTAGTACAGAATACAGATATAACCGGCGTGACTCTTCGATATAAATTTTCAATCAAGATATATCCGAAGAAGTTTCGAGGAACCTCAGTCATTGGCACCATCTTTAATGCATAAGCTAAAGAGAATATTTACAGTTTTTCAATGATTAATACACAATTCACTGATTTCGAACCATTTACTGGCTGCTCTGAGACGATCCCTCCTGCTTCAGTGTTCCTAAGTCTTTCCCAAACGACAAAAGTTGTATTATGTGGTTAGAGTGTGGATTTACACAACATAATACTGGGCAAGAAATTTACATGTATTATGAACAATAAATGAACCCTGTGGAATGCCCTGCGTCATATCCAAGAAATTTGACCTCATATAGTTGAACTGTACAGTCTTTATTCTGTCACTCGGATATTATCTCATCACAGATAGTTCTGAACCACTAAAATCATTGTTGTAGAGGTTTTATAGCGCATTTACGTGGATGACTTGAGTCAAGTGCCTTGGTGAGATTCAGAAGTATAGCACTTACACATAATCTCGACTGAAATGAAGATAGCATAAATGAAACAATACTGTCAACTGTGACTACATATGCTTTCCTGTTGTAATAACTGGTAATATTCTTTTTGGTTCTGCAGGTGGATCATGAGTGATCTTGACATAATATTTCCTTGATCCATTTGGGCGCCATCTTCAAGTGAATATGTCGGTGCACGAACTCACCATAAACAGTTCCGGTGACTACGTGCACCAGCATACTCACTTGAAGATTGCAGCCAAGTGGATGGCTGTCGAATTGTGTTAATATGATTCATGATCGCGCTGGAGCCCTGAGAAGAATATTATCAATATTTTCAACAGCTTTTTTTGACTAGAAGCTGGACGTGAAGCTATATTGTGAGTCACGAAGAATGTTATTCACAGACAGATGTTGAGTGATTTGGAACTTAAAGCAATATTCCAGTAGTACTTTCGAAAGGATGGGTACAAGTGACTGGGTGGTAATTATTAGGACAAGACTTGTCACCTTTCTTGTGCAGAGAAGCAACAACCGTCATTTAACTAAACATCTCTTCAAGTCTCTTTAAAACGTCTCTCAGAAAGCGAGTCGTGCAGAGATGTCAGTCACTATTTATTTTATGTATTTATTTATTTTCAGTTGGTCCAGTAAATCACGTTTATTACATTGTTCATACACATGACATAGGACTAGGCAGGGGTAACATAGTTAATTTATAATTACAATCGTTATTAAGTGAGACTACATGATGAACGCAATGCACACAACAGTAACATTAAATAACATAAAGTGCTACACTCTTTGTATGTACAATATAGGGCAAACGAGGAGGAACACAATTAATTTATCACTATAGTAGTTAATAAGTGAGACCACATGATCTACACAATCAAGATCAGTAATAATATAAACTGACATAAAATATAATTATACAATAAAATATTTGGTTAATTAGGTTTAGTGATTATGACGTTTCAGAAAGAGAGTTGAAGCATCAGTTAAGCAAGAACTGTTCCATCTTTACTTTAAATGTATTTAATGTCAGTATACATTTTAAATAAGAAGGTATATGGTTATATATCTTGATGCTGTTTTAAAGCGAGTCACTCATTAAAAACATCATAAAAGTGAAGTAATTCTAGAAGACTAATACAAAACCAACAAAGGACAACCAACAATAGTCTGTAGTGAACCCAAGAAGTTTCTATAATGACAACTGACAACATTCAAAGATCTATAACATTAAATAAACACTGATACTTTCACACTCTCCCACAACCTTTTATATATGTGATGAAGCAGACACAATACCAACAAGTACCTTCGTCATCTGTAGCCTTGTAAATGGTAACCCTTTGGTCAGAATGTTTGGTGCCTGTCCTCTAGTTGGTGTGTAATCCTCCCTTACCCTCTTCGCAGTAACCGGTTGACAAATGTAATGATACATTCTCTTTATGTTTTTTGATTGTGTATAAAACAGTGATCCATTAATTAATTTGGTAGCATTTTAGTTTTCTACTTGCAAAATAGGAGCTGAGGACTCATCCACAGCTGTAATTTCTTTCAGAAGTCGATTGAACCATACAAGTGATTTGCAAGATCCATTTGTAGCCACATATTATCTCTCTATCCAAAAATAAGCAACATGTTACTGTAAGTAACTTTTCTATGCATCTGATCCCCATGAAACTTGAGGAGACTGCCACTTGTTGATATCTTCGGCCTCTATCCCCATCACGATCAGCATCACTCTAAGCTTCAGTGTTACAGTATTCATCCTTCTCAAACTTAATATCATCTGCAATTGTTGATTTATGATTCCCAAATATTCGTTTGAGCAATGCAAAATACATCTGTGTTGCCGAGGAATCTTGAACTTTCTATGCAATATCAACAGCATGTGATAAATCTGGTCTTATAACTTGTCTTAGCTACGTCAAACGCAAACAATTTCCCACTGAATTTAAGTATTATTAAAAGGAAGAGACTCACCCAGTATCCACCCTAGTTAAATTCATGGAAATAATGGTTTGTAATCCAGCATACCACATTTTTCTAAAACTCTCTTCCCATGTATAGACTGATTTACTCGAATAAAATCGTCAAATTTCTTGATTTGCAAGTCCAGGAAATAATCTGTCTTTTCTACAGAGATCTGAAATCATTTACCCAACTGTTCAATAAACTCAGCCGTTGCATCAATAGAGCCCATAGCAAACCCATCAACATAAAACAGCAGTAGCGGCTTTTCCCCATAGAACACACGTGGATCTATACAGCTCCCTGTGCACTATATTCAGTAAGATATTTAACAGGACATCCACACCGCCATTTTGAGGCTTGCTTTTAACCATACAGATTCTTCAGTAATTTGCATACACACCCTTTACCATCATCAAAGACCTCTGCTTGATAAATGTAGACTTCCTCCTCCAAAATATTATTGGGAAGTGTTGTCCAAAATGCCTTATACACCAATCATGTTGAATTCCAAAACTCAACAGTGCGCACGTGATCTCAAAATTGTCACAGGGCTAAATGTGTCAATGTACACTATTCTAAAACGTTGATCAAAATCATTTAATGTTGCAGCAAAAACGCAACAGTTTTTGATCGCGATATTTGTTTTAGTTCTGCAAACTACTTCCTATATTTTATTTTTCTACAGAGCATTCATTTGTTCCTCCATTCTTTTCTTCCATTCTTCAATATTTTCGGACCGCATTGCTTGTTTATAATTCCTCCTTTGCATACGCACATACATTTTCACCACTGGATGTTACAACCGAAATTGCAATATTGTTTTTGAAAAAGACCTATTATTTGCCACCATTTTTAACTATTTGATTTATTTCTTTTTGTTGAGTTTTCTTAACAAAGAATGAGTTACAAGGTTCACCTGGGCATAATCAAACATCTTCAAAATATCACTCTATTCCTTTATGTCCATTGAATACCTGTACATTAATTTGTCCTGTACCACATGCTTCAATTTGTACATCATTTTTGGCATTATCCACCTCCTTGAAGTTTGAAATATTTCATATGTAGCGAACCACTCACGTTTATTCGTTTTGCGATGTGTCACAGTACTGTCAATGTACCATTCATCACACTATAGTTTCTTTATACGTAAGGGAAAAAAATCTGGTGTCTCACCATTGTAACTTTATTCTCAGTTTTTTAACTACCTGCATGGAAATGACTTCTTCATCTTCCCACTGTTGTTAAACTAGTTGACAATATAGTACAGTCTTTTCTTTTGTCTACACTAGTACATTCATTTGATCAGTGGCCATTTTACTTACATAAATCAAATTAAACTCTTTTCATGGGTGACCTACTTACTATGTGAAAAGCATTTTCTATGTTCATTCTGTTTTTATAATGAGCGTTTTGATATACTTGCTTTATATGTAATTTGATTGCACCATTGTTGCTGTCTGCTATACTTCATTTTCGACATCATTGCTGTAGCAATACTTTTATCATCATGACCTGTTATTTTCAGCTCATAATTTGACCACTGTTTTCGTAATGTATTCCATGTTTCCTCTTCAACAGGAAAATTGTACCATGTAACATAAATCGTAGTTGAACTTATTGAGCAAAATTAGCAAAAATTGTCCACAAAGATCACTGTCATCGATCAGTTCGTTATCAAAGGAAGTTGATTTTGTATGACATCAAATTTGGCTAGATGGCCTTCTATACCACCAGCAGTTTCTCTGATAATGTCATGAAATTTATATCTAAGTAAATCAGTTAACATCAGAAACCTTATCTAGCTTATCACAAATATTCTAGGTGATCTTGCATTCCCCAATAAGAGGTTAAAGGCTTTGGGTCAAGCGATAGTATAAATGGTTTTCTTACATTGGTTGACTGTTCCATCATTGCATTATGAATGAAACACACACAATGTTGAAGTAATACTCTACAGTATTGTAGAATATTGCGCAATTATTGTGTATGTTTCATTCATAATGCAGTTCCTTGTTCTTGCATTAGCTATAGCCTATTTATCAAGATTGGTTTCGTAATTTTGCCCATATATTTCTTGCTTGATCAGCTCACCATTTATGACATCAAAAATTTCGTCACACTCTAAGATGCTTCTTATTATGTTTCTCCAGGTTCCACAATTTTCTTCACTAATAAGTTTTTCAATTTGCTCTCTTTCGTTGGACATTGCGTCGCCTTTTGCATTTCTATAACTTCGTGTTATCGATAAAATCTGCTGCAACTGTTGCACTTCGTGATAACTTTACCAACCACACTCTGCTAACATGTTGATAAAACACACACACACACACACACACACACACACACACACACACACACACACATATATATATATATATATATATATATATATATATATATATATATATTAAACCTTGATACTTGCATGATATAACTCAAGTAGTAGATAATTCTGTTTTGCATAAGCTTGTACCCACTGTGTTTGTGGGTAGGTTAAGTTTCTGCCTGGCTTCTTATGTGTGTGAATCATAGTTCAGTTTGAGGACATTTTCTTTTTTAAACTACTACCTTCATAAAGGTTAGTATTTAATACATGTACAAACAAGGCAGAGGCAAATTTATTCTTTTAAAGGAGGTCTCCACGAATTTAGCTTTCCTTTTTTCTGTATTTTAAAGTTTTTTAAGTTGTGGAATTGTTCTGTATATCAGCAGAAAATCAGATAGTGCCCTGATACACAGCCATCACTGACGAGCAGCTTACATTTTTAGTAAGATAATGATGATATTTGGTTTGTGGGGCACTTAACAGAGCGGTTATCATCGCCTATACAAATTCCCAGTCTTTACTCAGTCCAGCCTCGATACTTCCATGAATGATGATGAAACGATGAGGACAACTGAAATACCCAGTCCCCAGGTGGAGAAAATCACCAACCCAGCCAGGAATCGAACCCGGGACTCTGTGTTCCAGAGGCAGCAACGTTAGCCACTAGACCATGAGCTGCAGACGTTTTTACTAAGAATCCTAATGGCTTACATAAGTCTATTTAGTTTTTTATTTACATTCTTAAGGTACATCTATCACATCATATCCTCCTCAATACATATCCCTGAAAATTTTGTATGACTCAAATTTGAAACATTTTTCCCTTTAATGTTGAAATTAGTGTTTGCAGGATGGAGGTTTTGTATGATACAAAAGTTAACTACCACAGATTTTTTTAGGTTTTTTGGTTATCCAGTTGGTCCTGAACCATTCTACTAAACTTTTCCTAGTTGATGCCACAGTTTCCTGAAGATTTTTCTCACCTTCTGATGTAGTTAGTATGTTAGTGTCATCTGCAAAGAGTATGTGGCACTGTCATTTATTTTATTGCCCATTCACTTAAATTCAGGAGAAACAGTACAGGTGCCAGGACAAGCCCTTGTGGGACGATATACTTGATTTCTTTATTTCTTATTACTGTTAAAACCAGAAATTTTGTGTGTTTCGTTGACTTTGTATTGGATGCTTGGATCCATATTTTGGACTGCCCTGCAGTTACGCAACATCTTTTCCTTTATAAGGTTGAAGCTATTGCTGCCATCAAGAAATGTTATAGATGCGGTACTTCATTTAAAAAATTAAAATTTGCTGATTTGACTTTCCCATACTGCAAGTTTTTATTAGTATTTCTTTATTCGAGAAGGCTTTTCTGAGGAACATTTTTTTCCATAATTTTTTTGAAGCCTGAAAAAACTGAACCTGGCCTACAACCAGCAGTTTCGGATTTGGCACCATTTTTATGCAGTGTTATAAATTTGGCAGTTTTTAGTCTTTACCCCTACTTGATTTTGTGTTGATAATCCTGTACTGACTTGATCTAAAGCCCTGTAATTCCTGC
Source organism: Schistocerca cancellata (assembly GCF_023864275.1). Classification (NCBI taxonomy): domain Eukaryota; kingdom Metazoa; phylum Arthropoda; class Insecta; order Orthoptera; family Acrididae; genus Schistocerca; species Schistocerca cancellata. Next base: position 140,945,910 of record NC_064627.1, on the reverse strand, counting down.
CACCACACTTCACCAGCCGGCCAGTTTTGGCTGAATGGTTCTAAGCGCTTCAGTCTGGAAGAGCGCGACCGCTACGGTCGCAGGTTCGAACCCTGCCTTGGGCATGAATGTGTGTGTTGTCCTTAGGTTAGTTAGGTTTAAGTAGTTCTAAGTTCTAGGGGACTGATGACCTCAGATGTTAAGTCCCATAGTGCTCAGAGCCATTTGAACACTTCACCAATTCCTATAATATTTAACTTCAACCCATCCATTTCCCTTTTCAAATTCTCTAACCTACCCACCTACATGATTAAGGGATCTATCATTCCACACTCTGATCTGTAGAATGCCACTTTTGTTTCTCCTGATGACGACATTCTCCTGAGTAGTCCCCTCCCAGAGATCTGAATGGGGAACAGTTTTAACTTCGGAATATTTTACACAATGAGACGCCGTCATCATTTAACTATACAGCCGAGCTGTACACGCTTGGGAAAGTTATCGCTGTAGTTTCCCCTTGCTTTCAGCCACATGCAGTACTAACATAGCAAAGTCAGATTGGCTATTGTAACAGGGCCAAGTCAGTAAATTATCAACTACCGAAAAAGCTGCTGCACCTCTTCAGGAACCACAGGTTAGTCTGGCCTCTCCACAGATACCCCTGGGCTGTGGTTGTATCTACAGTATGGTTACCTGTAACACTGAGACACACCAAGCCTCTACACCTTGACAAGGTCCGTGGTTCATGGCATTCTGGCCAGAATGGTGGGAAACAGCAGTCTTGTGTGCTTGACGTGTGCTAGCTTTTTGTTGCGCCTGTCTGAAAGTCAATGCGTCATCTTTACAGTGAGTATCCATCTATCATTTTTATAATATTTTTCGTGGAACTAGTTTTCACATGTGAACACCACATCTAATCAAAGCTGGCAGTTGATATAATCATTCTGATCCATACAAAGGTTGTGCTGACCAACCTCACATATTAAAATCTATCCTAATGCATGTCTCAAACCTGTGATCTGCACACACTAGTCACTGATACTATCCTCATACCACAGATGTCTGCTGTGCTCACTCATGCGACACCTAGATATGTAGCAACCAAAACACTATAATGTACACTGGTCGTTATTACCCATATTTCTGGGTGACTTATAGAGACTGCTGTAGCTTCCCATATTTCTAGTCGCTAAGCAACTTCATTAGTTTCTTTAGAACTTGTTTCCAAAACATTTTACCTGCATGTTTTTCCACAATCAATTTTGAAAGTTAATGTAAGAATTCGTTCCATAATTCTACATATTCGTTGTTTAAAATATACTACACAGGCCTTCAGTCACAAAGGATGCAGATCAAAGAATGTAGATACGGGAACCATCGGTATAACAGTTGTAAATTGTCATAGCTGTGTTGGGAAAGTATCAGAGCCCCAAGCGATAATAGAAAGCTCAAATCGTTAAAGGCACTGAAAGCTAGCTAAGCCAGAAATAAGCTCAGTTGTAATTTTTGCAAAGAACCTAACGGTGTTCTGAAAGGACAGGCTAAACACAGTTGGCAGTGGAGTGTTTGCTGCTGTTAGAAATAGTTCATCTTGCTGCGAAATTGAAGTAGGGAGTTCCTATGAGTTAGTATTGGCAGAGGTAACTGTTAGCAACCGGTATAATAATAATATTTGGATCCTTTTACCAACCTCCCAATTGAGATGATATAATTGCTGAAAGGTTCAAAGAAAACTTTAGTTTGATTTCAAAAATGTGCCCAACTCAAACAATTAAATATAGTGATGACTTTAATTTACCCTTCTTATGTTGACCAAAATACATGTTTAATTCCAGAGGTACACATAAGACACCATCCAAAATTGTGTTAAACACATTCTCTGAAAATTATTTCGAGCAATTAGTTCACGAGCCCACACGAATAGTTAATGATTGTGAAAACACACTTAACCACTTAGCAACGAATAATCCTGAGATAATAACGAGTATCAAAACAGATACAGAGATTAGTGAACATGGTTTGTTGCAGCGAGACTGAATATTGTAATTCTCAAATCCGCCAAAACTAAACGAAAAATATACCTATTCAAAAAAGCAGATAAAAATTCACTTGATGCCTTCCAGAGAGACAATCTGTACTCCTTCCAAATTAACAATATAAGTGTAGATCACATGTGGCTTGAATTCAAAGAAATCATGTTGGCAACCAATGAAAGATTTATATCAAATAAATTAACAAATGACGTAGCTGATCCTCTTTGGTACACAAAACTGGTCAGAACCCTGTTGCAGAAACAACGAAAAAGCATGTCAAATTTAAACAGATGCAAAATCTCTAAGATTGGCGATCTTTTACATAAGCTCGAAATTTAGGACGGACCTCAATGCGAGATGCTTATGATAGTTTCCACAGTGAAACTTATCTCTAAACCTGGCAGAAAATCCAGAGAGATTCTGGTTGTATGTGAAGTATGCTAGTTGCAAGATGTGATGGCAGTGGAGCTACTATTGAAGACAGTGGTGCCAAAGCAGAGATACTAAACACAGCCTTCCCAAGTAAATATTCCTGAATTCGAATAAAGAACAGCTGCCAACTCGAGTAACATGGAAGTAGATATCCTCGGAGTGGTGAATAACTTAAATCACTTAACGAATTCGATCCATACTGTATACCAATTAGGTTACTTTCAGAGTATGCTGATGCAATAGCTCCATACTTAATGAACATTATATGAAAGCATCATTTTACAAATGCTAATGCACTGAATTTAAAACAAAAAAGTTTTTTTAGTTATTTATAAGTTAATGAACATGTAATACAACAACTATAATACTTATTTACAATGAACACATTACTGCACTGAAATGGTGCAGAAGTTAGATTGTACTTACACACACACACACACACACACACACACACACACACACACATATCTATATATATATATATATATATATATATACAAATCAATTGGTTCTACTGAGAAATTCATCAATGGAGTAGAAGGAGTTCGCCACCAATAAATCCTTTAGGGTTTTCTTAAACTGAATTGCATTGGTTGTTAAGCTTTTTATGGCTGCTGGCAAGTTATTGAAAATGTGTGTTCCTGAATAATGCACACCTTTTTGTATAAGAGTAAGTGACTTTAAATCCTTGTGAAGATTATTCTTATTTCTAGTATTGATTCCATGAATTGAGCTGTTGGTTTGAAAAGTGATATATTTTTAATGACAAATTTCATTAAAGAATAAATATATTGGGAAGCAGTAGTAAGTATTCCTGGTTCCCTAAAAAGGTTTCTGCAGGATATTCTTGAGTTCTCACCACATATAACTCTTACTGCACATTTTTGTGCCCAGAAAACTTTAGCTTGGCTTGATGAATTACCCCAAGAAATAATCCCATCTGACATTGCGGAATGAAAGTGAGAATAGTATGCTAGCTTTTTCATTTTTATACCCCAGATCACAAAATATACCAGTTGCCTGCAATTTTTTATCTAATGAATTAAGCACATTACACTGCAAGTGTAGATACTTATGAAATGTTCGTTAAAAAGTTCTACAACACTATACATATCTGTCACCAATATCACCTATGTCTGACACAATTCGCATTACAAATAGAGATGCTTCAGCAGTTCTGTGGTTTGCTTTTCCCAATTGACTTTATTATCAAGCTGTAATCCCAAGAATTTAACACTGTCCACTTTTTCTCTCTGCTTGTCATCATATGTTAGGCATATACTCGTGGGACACCCCTTACAAGTTCTGAACAGCATGTAGTGTGTTTTTTTAAAGTTTAGTGATAAAGAATTGGTTAGGAACCTGTGGTTAATGTCCACAAATATTTTATTAGCTGATTTTCTAAGACTACAGTTGATTTGCTATTTATTGCAATGTTTGTATCATCGGCAAACAAAACGAACTTGGCATGTGGTAATGTTACTAATGAAAGGTCATTGATATACACAATAAAAAGTAAGGGCCCTAAAATGGAACCTTGTGGGACCCTACATGTAATTAGTTCCCAGTTGGATGATGCCTGGTAGCTTGATACATGTCTCTTTCCTAATAAAACCCTTTGTTTACTGACAGAGATATAAAATTTGAACCATTTTGCAGCATTTCCTGTCACAATATAATATTCTAATTTACTTAAAAGGATATTGTGATTTACACAGTCAAATGCCTTTGACAGATTGCAAAATATACCAGTTGCCTGCAATTTTTTATCTAATGAATTAAGCACATTACACTGTAAGTGTAGATACTTATGAAATGTTCCTTAAAAAGTTCTACAACACTATACACATTTGTCACCAATGTATCATTTATTCTTAATGCTATTTGTCCCTCTTCAGGTCTGGTTCTACTGGTCTCCTCCTTCACTATATCCCATATTGTCTTTATTTTGTTATCTGATATGACTATCTTTTCTTTGTAATATATTTGCTTTGATGTCCATATTACAGTCTTCAATAGTTTGCAGTATTTCTTGTAATGTGCTATAACATCAACATCGGAACTGTATTGGATTGACAGATACAGTTTTCTTTTTGTTTTACAAGATACCCCTATTCCTTGAGTAATCCCTGGCTTCTTTGTAGACTTAGCTGTAACCTTGGTAAGCTTTTGGGGAAAACAGTGTTCGAATAAGGTAAGCACTTTATTAGCAAAAGTGTTATATTTTTCATTCCTGCCATGAGCACTGTGAACATCAGTCTAGTGAATATCTCTGAGGAGTGTCCTAAAATAATCAATTTTTGGCTTATTGATTACCCTCTTGAGCTCAGATTTAACAGATTTTATATCATGTTCAGTGTTAACATTTAACAGAAGGAACTGAATGTCATGATTTGAGAGGCCATTGACTATTGGTTTTGTAATGTAATTTTGTTCATTGGGCTTTTCTATGAAGATATGGCTGTTTGTGAGAAATTGGCTACCCTAGTGGGGAACTTTACAGTGGGAATTAAGTTGAATGATAGTGTTAATAACTCAAATAAGTTCTTATTGGGAGAGTATTTCAGGAAATCTACATTGAAATCACCAGCAACCACTATTTCTTTGTTTTTGGTTGTTAAATGGGCCGGTACAGATTCAAGGTGGTTTATGAACAGATTAAAGTTACCTGCAGGTGCTCGATATACACTTAATATTATGAAGGATATTTTGTGAAATTCTACTTCTGTTGCACATGCTTCCATATGGTGTCCTAGGCAAAATTTATGAATGTCTATGTTCTTAAATTTATGACAGTTCCTGATGAATGTGGCAATTCCTCCTTTCTCCATTTCTGATCTACAAAAGTCAGACGCTAACCTAAACCCTGTAACACTTAAAAGTTCGATACCAGTGGTCACATGATGTTCAGAGAGGCAGATTATGTCAGCTGGATTTGAAAACTCAAATTCATCTATGCAGATAATTAATTCATTAATTTTATTTCTCAGTCCTCGAATATTTTGATGCAATAAAGATAGCTGACATTCGACATTGACTGAGTAAAAATTGGGTAGAGTTAAAACATCTGCTGACTGTTGAAAATTCTTAACAAATGGCTCCTTATGCTGATGTAATAACCTAGAATTATGTTTTTTGGTTTCTTTCTCAAACTGAAGTCCTAACCTCTTCCTAACCTCTCTTAAAATTTGGTTTCTTTCTGTCCTCACTACCGTAAAAAGTGTCTTTCCTTAACCCTATAACCACTTGTATTTTATCGCTCATGACAGTGCCTCCCCCCTTTAAATTTCCAGCTATTTTCCCAACCAGTTTACCCTTCCCCTTCCTGTTGAGGTGAAGGTCATGCCTAGTATAATCCCACCTATTGAGAGAATCAACAGGAACCACACCAATGTGTGACCCTGCACCCGACATAAGCAACCGTTCCAACTCCAAATTAACTCTCTTGACAGAAGAGTTCAAATGAGGTCGGTCATGGCACCCAAGAACAGATACAAACTCAACACTAATATGCTTCGATGCTGATGCAATCTATGCCAGGTCACACTCTATACTGTACCCAGGATCTCTGTCAATACTATTACCTGCCCCACCCACTATAACCACGATGTCTTCCTTAGTGAAATCTTTGCAAAGTGATCCTAAATCCTCTGTCACCTGCTCCAGACAAGCACCAGGCTTAAAAAATTGGTGACCTGGTATTCTGATCGTAGTTCATCTTGCAAAAGTTGGCCAACACCTCTTCCAAGGGAACTACCTGACAACAACACTTTCTTTCTCTTTACTGATTTCCCTACTTTCTTACTTTTCAATTTGCTGCTGAAAGTTTGTTGTGCCCTGTCTACACCTGCAACTGCTTGAGGCTCACCAGTTTCTAACTGACGCAACAGGTCAAATCTATTTTCCACATTCACCATGAAGCTGTCAGATAAAGTTCTTGCCTGTTCCTCCTGTTGCCTGTTGCCACTTCCCACCTCTCTTTACCCTTCTCCCTCCTTAACATGTCAAGATCTCCCATGGCCCAAGGACTGGAAAGTTGCACAAGTCACATCAACATTCAAGAAAGGTGGTAGGAGTAATCCACTAAATTACAGGTCCATAACATTAACGTCGATATGCAGCAGGATTTTGGAACATATGTTGTGTTTGAACATTATGAAATTGTGGTACAGAAAATGGCCCAGAGATCACCAGTGTGTGAGTGTGTGTGTGTGTGTGTGTGTGTGTGTGTGTGTGTGTGTAGTGAGTGAAGTGTTGTGAAACAATGTGTGTATAGTGTGTGCAGTGACTGACAGTGAGATATGAGTGAACAGTGTGGCATCACATTATTTAATAATATATAATAATATTTAATATGTATTTAATATGTTATATATTAATGTACATGGGTAATCACAAAAGTGAGGTCTCCCATTTTTATAAGTACATAGACTGTTTATTGCTACAAGCGTTAACATCTGTTTACAGCTTGAACATTTAACTGGCCCAGAGATCAGCTGTGTGTGTGAGTTTGTGTGTGTAGTGAGTGAAGTGTAATGCAAAAATGTGTGTATAGTGTGGGCAGTGACTGACAGTGAGATATGAGTGAACAGTGTGGCATCACATTATTTAATAATATACACTCCTGGAAATTGAAATAAGAACACCGTGAATTCATTGTCCCAGGAAGGCGAAAGTTTATTGACACATTCCCGGGGTCAGATACATCACATGATCACACTGACAGAACCACAGGCACATAGACACAGGCAACAGAGCATGCACAATGTCGGCACTAGTACAGTGTATATCCACCTTTCGCAGCAATGCAGGCTGCTATTCTCCCATGGAGACGATCATAGAGATGCTGGATGTAGTCCTGTGGAACAGCTTGCCATGCCATTTCCACCTCGCGCCTCAGTTGGACCAGCGTGACACATTGACACCGGTGTGTCAGACCCTCCATACTTGCTCCGGACACTGCGAGAGGGCTGTACAAGCAATGATCACACGCATGGCACAGCGGACACACCAGGAACCGCGGTGTTGGCCGTCGAATGGCGCTAGCTGCGCAGCATTTGTGCACCGCCGCCGTCAGTGTCAGCCAGTTTGCCGTGGCATACGGAGCTCCATCGCAGTCTTTAACACTGGTAGCATGCCGCGACAGCGTGGACGTGAACCGTATGTGCAGTTGACGGACTTTGAGCGAGGGCGTATAGTAAGCATGCGGGAGGCCGGGTGGACGTACCGCCGAATTGCTCAACATGTGGGGCGTGAGGTCTCCACAGTACATCGATGTTGTCGCCAGTGGTCGGCGGAAGGTGCACGTGCCCGTCGACCTGGGACCGGACCGCAGCGACGCACGGATGCACGCCAAGACCGTAGGATCCTACGCAGTGCCGTAGGGGACCGCACAGCCACTTTCCAGCAAATTAGGGACACTGTTGCTCCTGGGGTATCAGCGAGGACCATTCGCAAACGTCTCCATGAAGCTGGGCTACGGTCCCGCACACCGTTAGGCCGTCTTCCGCTCACGCCCCAACATCGTGCAGCCCGCCTCCAGTGATGTCGCGACAGGCGTGAATGGAGGGACGAATGGAGACGTGTCGTCTTCAGCGATGAGAGTCGCTTCTGTCTTGGTGCCAATGATGGTCGTATGCGTGTTTGGCGCCGTGCAGGTGAGCGCCACAATCAGGACTGCATACGACCGAGGCACACAGGGCCAACACCCGGCATCATGGTGTGGGGAGCGATCTCCTACACTGGCCGTACACCACTGGTGATCGTCGAGGGGACACTGAATAGTGCACGGTACATCCAAACCGTCATCGAACCCATCGTTCTACCATTCCTAGACCGGCAAGGGAACTTGCTGTTCCAACAGGACAATGCACGTCCGCATGTATCCCGTGCCACCCAACGTGCTCTAGAAGGTGTAAGTCAACTACCCTGGCCAGCAAGATCTCCGGATCTGTCCCCCATTGAGCATGTTTGGGACTGGATGAAGCGTCGTCTCACGCGGTCTGCACATCCAGCACGAACGCTGGTCCAACTGAGGCGCCAGGTGGAAATGGCATGGCAAGCCGTTCCACAGGACTACGTCCAGCTTCTCTACGATCGTCTCCATGGGAGAATAGCAGCCTGCATTGCTGCGAAAGGTGGATATACACTGTACTAGTGCCGACATTGTGCATGCTCTGTTGCCTGTGTCTATATGCCTGTGGTTCTGTCAGTGTGATCATGTATCTGACCCCAGGAATGTGTCAATAAAGTTTCCCCTACCTGGGACAATTAATTCACGGTGTTCTTATTTCAATTTCCAGGAGTGTATTTTTTAGTTTTTGAACAGTTTTATTGACTTTATTCTCTGTGATTGGAAGTAACATCATTGTATTTAGTGTATTATTATTTAATGTGTTATATTTGGTTTGGGGAATTTTTGCTGTAACTTGTCTGCAATACATGAAAATTGCTTATGTACAGTCTTAGACATAAAAACTGACCGCTGGCCGGCCGCTACAGAGACTAAGTCCGAGTCGTTCACTTAAGGTGGCCAAAAAAAGTGACCGCCCCTGACAACTCTAAGTCCGGCTGTCTGTACAATCTGGCAACACTGTAAGATGCGGAAGTGTCGAGGGAAGTGTTGTCTCCTTCCGACACGTTGTAGCATTGTGTGAGCCTGTGGTCTAGTGGATACCGTCGGGCATTCTAAACTTATGGTCGCCTGTTCACGTCCAACTGTACTTTCTTTATTCTTTTTTTTTTACCACTTTTCGGCCCTCGTCGTAAAGTTATGAGTCTGACTGAACATCGAACATAATTAGTTTCACATTATACACACCAGCAATAACAAGAACTTCCAGAAGCAATTCCGCAGGACAGCTCCTGGCTGCGTCGTGATCAGACAGCTTATGCTCGAGCGTTTCCTCGCGCTGCAGCGGCTACCGGCCATCGGCCAGACGTCACCCGCCGCCTGAAATCCGGCGCTTCCCATGTGCACGCGGCGCGGCGCCGTCAGTGTATGTATCAACTGTCATTTTCGAATTTGAAGTTCTAGTTACCATCTCGCAGTTAAGCATTGGATATTGCATACTCGAAAATCATGACCTACGGTTAAGCGCTGTAAAATTGAGTCGCAAGTGGAAAAAGATGTAACATCTGCAACACGATATTTACTTTTGGTATAACAGATGGATGAATGCGGAGGAGGCAGCTAGAAAGATTTGAATTGTGTGTGGAGCGAGTGCTTTTGGGAAAAACACGCCAGAAAAAGATATTCTTGTTTCAACAAAGATCGTTCTGGCATGAATGATTTTCCACATTAAGGAAGTCTCGACTACTGATATATGTGATGGATTACCATTCAACCATCAAGCGACATTTGCATTCAACAGGGAAAGTTCAGAAGTCTGCTCTAATTCGAAACAACAAAAATCAACGGAGTGACTATTATTGAACGTCATCAGGTCGCTCACTGAGCATTTCTATGCAGCACTGTTGCTGGTGACGAGTTTATCGTTAACTTCTAAGAAGAAATGAAAGGCTGAGCCCCACCAAAAGACATAAACTCGAGCAAAGGGTAGTGTGAACATAATAGTTTACATCTGATAGCTCCAAAAATGTGTTTTGGGCTAGGAATTCTGCCACAAGGAGTGTGTGTATCACAGCAGGAATTTGTTGCTAACAGCTGAGACACCTTTCGGTCGCAGTGTAAGAAAATCGACCGACAAAACTACATCACCTGTACTACTGTATGATAACGCACTCTGTTGATTTGAGAAACAAAACTATACAGGAGATTGATGGAAAAGTCGTCTCTCAGGCACTTGTATTGATAGGGAAGTCCTCTCTCAAGCACTTGTCTCTCTCGTCACATTCTCTTAGAATTTTACCTTTCCTGTTCTTAATCGATCAACCGTCAAGGCAATTCATTTCTAGACGAAAATATTCTTCAAACTACACTCTACACTGATTTCTACCGGCGTGGAATTTGTAAACTACTTTAGCATTGTCAGATTGTTTTAGATATCGTGAAAGAAAATTCTGCTGCTGCTTAATTTGTCTTTGATGATTACTTTTGCGTTCAGTAAACTAATGGAAAACGCAATTAAAATATTTACTGCACTAACACAAATTAAATTCAGCTTACTACAGAAACATTACGACAGCAGGAAAGCGTTAAGTATCTGTAAGACGATTGAGCCTATTTTAACACTAATTAGTAGGATATTACCGACTTTTGACTTCGAAAAGGTCTGTATTCGCTTCATTTCTTGTGCCATTCGCAAGTATTATGAAAAAGAGGCAGTTCATAGATAAAATTATGTATTCACAACAAAAAATATGTCGGCTGAAAACAATAGTGGAATTATGAATTTTGAGGTACCGTAAGGTTTTCTCTCTGACTCTAAAAGGTACTAAAAGCAGCAAGACGAATTTTGCTGGAGCGTTGTCTTACGATTCCCTTATTGAGTTCGTATCTGCCTGCTTGTAGCACTGCAACAGAATTAAAAATCTGGCTTTCAGCGAGTCTCGAAAGGCGAACGAAAGCAGTTTGCACCTGGTAACCAAGCATGTTACCTGAGAACTGGTTTTTTCCTTAATTGGGTAGACATCATTTTGAGGTTGAATTGCTGGCAAATGTCAGTCCGACGTGTGCCGCTGGGGTAAGTGCTTTGGTGTGTTGAATTTGTACCAATGATTTTTCTATAGGTTTTTTCTGTCCCAAATCGAGAGTTGAAGTCTCCCATTAGTATTTTTACGTCTCTTGGTGAATTTTGCTTATAGTTTTTTCATGTGCATTACAGACTTTTTCGACATTTTCGGTGTTTTTCTTATTTTCGATGTTGGTGGAGGCATGTGCATTGATGAGAGTATATTTTTGTTTGTTCCTCTGAATGAGCATAGTCATACGACGATTGTTGATGGGTGTGATTTCTTTGACAGAGGTGTTGATAGATCTGAGTTCGAGAAATGTCATGCTGAAGATTGGTGCGCCTTTCGCTACCTTTTATTGTGTTTCGCTCTTGAAGATGCGATGATTTCCGTAAGGCAAGGTTTCATTGTCAGTTAGGCGTGGTTCATGAAGAGCAAGGATGGAATTTTTTGCCAGCCAATTTTTTATGTGAGATTATTTAGTTTTAGTTTTCGGATCAATGTATCGATGTTTGGTCTGCAAATGCATGTTTTCTGGTTGTAGGGAAATTTACCAGAGATCTCCGATATTCTCTGCCGTGCTAGCCTGGACTCCCCAGAATCCGAAAATCCAGCAGCCGCCTTTCGACGGGCGGGTTGTGTACCATCTGCAGTAAAGTTGTCTTTGCTTGCACAGTTCATGATTGCTTGTGTTTCATTGGTATGGCCTGGGCGATACCAGGAACAGACAGGACCAGAGTGTGCTGAAGCCTTTGGAAGCAAATTTTTTCAGCCGAGCTCATTGAGCTAACAGGCGGTGATCAGAGCACCGGAGATTTTCACTCAGACGTATCTGGATTTTGTGTTCAGCAGATTAAGTAGCCGTTCAGAATTGTGTTAGTATTTGGTTCACCCCAAGTATTTGATTTCATCGCTACCACCCATATGTGGGAGGCTTTCTCCTATCCGTCACACGGTATTATTGTTATTATTATTATTATTATACAAATTTGGCCGTTAAAGAGCGTGAAAACAGTTATTTCTTGCGCTTCTGGGAAGTCTTCTTTCTCTCAGTCCACACTTCTTTCATTCTTGCGCTGAAGGCGTTTTTTTCTCTTCAGACCATTTAGTTCCACAAGTCTTCTTAATTTTCACACCGAAACCCGTGAATGAATTAAGTTTTTTTCTGAAAAGGTTTCTGTTAAATATTGTTTCCTGATCTATGTCCATTTCTTTTAGATCTCTTTCTGTGTTGATAAACCATAAATTTTTATTTTTTAGATTTGCGATGTACGAAAATATTTGTTTTGTTAGCCTATTCGGGTTCATCCTCATGATGTGAGCATAAAAGGAGCATCTTCTTTTTCTAATTTCGTCTGTAATTTTGGTGTACTTCGTATACACTTCTTTGTTGCTTTTTAGTCTGTATACAGGCTTGCCTTGATCATCTGTTATTTTCCTGTGTCCAAGAATTGTCCTCACAATTCTTTCACGATTTTCTATCAGTTCTGCGTATGTAAAATTTGCCAGTGTTTCTGATGCATATAGTATCTGCGGTCTAATGACAGTCTGGTAGTGTCTGAGTTTAATGTTTTTGGATACAAATTTTTTTGAATACATTTGTCTGCAGTAGTGAGTTGCTGTATCTAGTTTTTGTATTCTAGCCCTGCAGGCTGGATGACCTTTTGCCACAGGCTGAATTAGTTCACCAAGATATTTAAAATGTTTAGATACCTGTATTTTCCCGTATTTCGTAGTTATTTTCTTTGGTGGATTTTTGATATTTGTAATGATTTCTATCTTTTCAAATGAAATTTGCAAGCCTGCTTTTTCAGCAGTTTCTTTAAGCAATTCTATTTGTTTTATTGTGTCTTTTTGTGTGTAAGCTAAACAGGCGAGATCGTCAGCGAAGGCAAAACAGTTGGTTTCAATGGCTTTGTAGCACTTCCCTCCAATTTGGACTTTCTCAACTCCATGTTTTTGCGTGAGTTTTCTCCATTCTGCTACGACTTTATCCAGAACACAGTTGAAGAGTACCGGGGACAGCGCATCTCCTTGTCTGACGCCGATTTTGGCCTCGAAATGCCGTGAAATTTCTCCTTGGAATTTTACTTTTGATGTTGTATTTGTTAATGTTTCTTTGATTATGGTGATTGTTGCTTCATCTATTTCATATTCTCGAAGTGTTTTGATGAGTGTGTCCCTATCGATTGAGTCATAAGCTTTTTTGAAATCAATGAATGTTATGAAATATTTCTTGCTCCTTGTAGATAAATAGTTCATTGTTGTTTTGAGGTTAAAAATTTGTTCGGCGCAGTATCTTCCTGGTCTGAAGCCAGCTTGATATTCTCCAAGTTTTCCTTCTATAATTGGTGATACACGATTGAGCAGGGCTTTTGATAGAATTTTGTATGGGACTGGGAGAAGCGATATTCCACGATAGTTGTTAACATCCCTTTTGTCACCTTTTTTAAACAAAGGGTTAATTAGGGCAGTTTTCCAGTGACTTGGGATTTTCTTGGTTATGTCATCAGCAAATCAGATATGGTGTATCTTCCCATCACTGAAGTAGATGTGTATTGTTCGATTCAATATTTCCATCACGTAAATGTGGGTTATAATTACGTTACATTGCTGCTAGTAGACATATTTCTCACTTTTTCTTATACAGTTGCTGAATGATACTCCATCAAAGGAATTATGTGCCCAGCATTGTTGCAATACAGAAGTTCAAATTATCCGATTTCAGTAATTTCATTTCGATACCAGATCGTTCTAATCGGATTCAGCAAGTCCATCTTAATGTGGAAATCCGACTACGGCTCTCATCATACGATAGACTGGGTAAACCACATTCTTAATCGGACTGTTGAATCGGGATCACTTCCCTATGACAGGGCCTGAATTCTTAAATACTATGGAAAATACTAATAACTGCACTTCAGACTTCATTCAGTAAGACGTCAGGAGATGGACGGAAACGTCAAATTAACGTCACTTTCCGAGTCGTATTCAATCCACAATGACGTGTTATTAAGGTAGTCGACCGTTCTAGCAATTACACTTTGATAATTTCCATATGAGTATTACGATAGCAAAAAGAACCCGTTATTGTGATACCATCGGGAACTCAATTAATGGCGGCTTGGTGGCCGTGCGGTTCTAGGCGCTTCAGTCCGGAACCGCGTGACTACTATGGTCGCAGATTCGAATCCTGTCTCGGGCATGGATGTGTGTGATGTGCTTAAGTTAGTTAGGTTTAAGTAGTTCTACGTTCTAGGGGACTGATGACCTAAAATGTTAAGTCCCATAGTGCTCAGAGCCATTTGCACCATTTGAACTCAATTAATATCAGACTGCAAGAACTTGAGACAATACGTCGACTCTTCTCCTCGCTTTGTAACCTGTTATTATTATTTAGGATTCTTTCCGTCCCAGGCGTAATGCAAATGGAGCTTCACATTCATGAGGCGCTTTCCGCTATTCTTGACAAACATAAGCAACTTGTAATCACTGCGAGTTACAACTTCGTGTTGATAATGGTACAGGTCGTCAGTAGTTGTGGTGGTGTTGTTGTCAAACCGCTTACAATGACTTAAGTAAAGATAGTGTGGTGGCGTCCTAGCTTCTCTTTATTTGGTATCAGCTTTAGTAATCCGATTTAACGAACATAGTACTCCATCCACGAGCTGCTAATGATACAGTATGACTACAGAGATCATCATGCGGGTATTACATTAATTCTGCAGTGAATTGCTTAACAAATATTACCCTCAGCTACGCAGCTGGAATGACCATTACACAGGTACTCTACGTTGGACTTGGTTAAGTGATCAGTTCGCTGCAATCCTGCTTCTACTGTTCGTAAATACTTGTATACTGACCATTCGTTATTTGACTAAATATGCGCTACAATCTGATTCGCATGTATATGACATGGATTAGCGCCGTGACAAAGCAATGACTAACGGTTGGATGCCGGTGAAGTCCCGTTACATTGATGGCAAGACAAATGTTCGCAAATCACTTCTATTGTCTCAAAAAACAATTGCATCTTAAATAGCGAAGGACCGACTACCACACTGTCACAGCGCGTTGAAATACAGCAAGGACGGCAGATGAAAATTTGTGTCCGACCGGGCTTCGAACCTGGACCTCCTTCTTACTAGACAGACGCGCTGACCACTGCACATTTTTTTTTTTTTAAGTTAGAGAAGACTTTCAGCACCAGGTAGGCGGAGGCAAAGAGGACAGGGGTCGAAGATCCGAGGTCTGGCCACAATGCCTCCCCCATTGCTGTCACTGAGTAGCTGCCTTAATCCCATGTATTCAATGTTTGTTCCCTATTTGTGCTTTAAATTGTAGAACAAAATTGAAGTAGTAATTAAGATAAAATAAATTACAGATTGCCGCCTCCAATGGCGTGCGTTCGTTAAGAACGTAACTTATAACAGTCAAAAGGGTGACGGGAAAATACATAACAAACATTCATTCAGAAACATATTCACAATTTAAGTTATTATGCACTGGATGCATATGAGATCTGTAAGGAAGCCATATATTTTTCAACAAATGAAAGAAATTTCGGAGTCGGAGGATTTTTGCCAAATTAGAACAGTTCTGACTTTACAACCAACGTAAAAGAAGATTCCAGGAATAAAAAAAGTGAAAGGATAGTATTCTGCTTCTAATCAAACAGGTCACAAAGCGAAGAGAAGAGCCGACGTATTGTCTCAAGATCTTGCAGTCTGATATTAATTGAGTTCAAATGGTGCAAATGGCTCTGAGCACTATGGGACTTAACATCTTAGGTCATCAGTCCCCTAGAACGTAAAACTACTTAAACCTAACTAACCTAAGCACATCACACACATCCATGCCCGAGGCAGGATTCGAATCTGCGACCATAGTAGTCACGCGGTTCCGGACTGAAGCGCCTAGAACCGCACGGCCACCAAACCGCCATTAATTGAGTTCCCGATGGTATCACAATAACGGGTTCTTTTTACTATCGTAATACTCATATGGAAATTATCAAAGTGTAATTGCTAGAACGGTCGACTACCTTAATAACACGTCATTGTGGATTGAATACGACTCGGAAAGTGACGTTAATTTGACGTTTCCGTCCATCTCCTGACGTCTTACTGAATGAAGTCTGAAGTGCAGTTATTAGTATTTTCCATAGTATTTAAGAATTCAGGCCCTGTCATAAGGAAGTGATCCCGATTCAACAGTCCGATTAAGAATGTGGTTTACCCAGTCTATCGTATGATGAGAGCCGTAGTCGGATTTCCACATTAAGATGGACTTGCTGAATCCGATTAGACTGATCTGGTATCGAAATGAAATTACTGAAATCGGATAATTTGAACTTCTGTATTGCAACAATGCTGGGCACATAATTCCTTTGATGGAGTATCATTCAGCAACTGTATAAGAAAAAGTGAGAAATATGTCTACTAGCAGCAATGTAACGTAATTATAACCCACATTTACGTGATGGAAATATTGAATCGAACAATACACATCTACTTCAGTGGTGAAAAGATACACCATATCTGATTTGCTGATGACATAATAATAATAATAATAATTCCGTGTGACGGATAGGAGAAAACCTCCCACATATTGGTGGTAGCGATGAAATCAAATACTTGGGGTGAACCAAATACTAACATAATTCTGAACACAAAATCCAGACACGTCTGAGTGAAAATCTCCGGTGCTCTGATCACCGCCTGTTAGCTCAATGAGCTCGGCTGAAAAAATTTGCTTCCAAAGGCTTCAGCACACTCTGGTCCTGTCTGTTCCTGGTATCGCCCAGGCCATACCAATGAAACACAAGCAAACATGAACTGTGCAAGCAAAGTCAACTTTACCGCAGATGGTACACAACCCGCCCGTCGAAAGGCGGCTGCTGGATTTTCGGATTCTGGGGAGTCCAGGCTAGCACGGCAGAGAATATCGGAGATCTCTGGTAAATTTCCCTACAACCAGAAAACATGCATTTGCAGACCAAACATCGATACATTGATCCGAAAACTAAAACTAAATAATCTCACATAAGAAATTGACTGGCAAAAAATTCCATCCTTGCTCTTCAAGAACAACGACTAACTGACAATGAAACCTTGCCTTACGGAAATCATCGCATCTTCAAGAGCGAAACACAATAAAAGGTAGCGAAAGGCGCACCAATCTTCAGCATGACATTTCTCGAACTCAGATCTATCAACACCTCTGTCAAAGAAATCACACCCATCAACAATCGTCGTATGACTATGCTCATTCAGAGGAACAAACAAAAATATACTCTCATCAATGCACATCCCCCAACAACATCGAAAATAAGAAAAACACCGAAAATGTCGAAAAAGTCTGTAATGCACATGAAAAAACTATAAGCAAAATTCACCAAGAGACGTAAAAATACTAATGGGAGACTTCAACTCTCGATTTGGGACAGAAAAAACCTACAGAAAAATCATTGGTACAAATTCAACACACCAAAGCACTTACCCCAGCGGCACACGTCGGACTGACATTTGCCAGCAATTCAACCTCAAAATGATGTCTACCCAATTAAGGAAAAAACCAGTTCTCAGGTAACATGCTTGGTTACCAGGTGCAAGCTGCTTTCGTTCGCCTTTCGATACTCGCTGAAAGCCAGATTTTTAATTCTGTTGCAGTGCTACAAGCAGGCAGATACGAACTCAATAAGGGAATCGTAAGACAACGCTCCAGCAAAATTCGTCTTGCTGCTTTTAGTACCTTTTAGAGTCAGAGAGAAAACCTTACGGTACCGCAAAATTCATAATTCCACTATTGTTTTCAGCCGACATATTTTTTGTTGTGAATACATAATTTTATCTATGAACTGCCTCTTTTTCATAATACTTGCAAATGGCACAAGAAATGAAGCGAATACAGACCTTTTCGAAGTCAAAAGTCGGTAATATCCTACTAATTAGTGTTAAAATAGGCTCAAACGTCTTACAGATACTTAACGCTTTCCTGCCGTCGTGATGTGTCTTTAGTAAGCTGAATTTAATTTGTGTTAGTACAGTAAATATTTTAATTGCGTTTTCCATTAGTTTACTGAACGCAAAAGTAATCATCAAAGAGAAATTAATCAGCAGCAGAATTTTCTTTCACGATATCTAGAACAATCTGGCAATGCTAAAGTAGTTTACAAATTCCACGCCTGTAGAAACCAGTGTAGAGTGTAGTTTGAAGAGTATTTTCGTCTAGAAATGTATTGCCTTGACGGTTGATCGATTAAGAACAGGAAAGGTAAAATTCTAAGAGAATGTGACGAGAGAGACAAGTGCTTGAGAGAGGACTTCCCTATCAATACAAGTGCCTGAGAGACGACTTTCCTATCAATCTCCTGGATAGTTTTGTTTCTCAAATCAACAGAGTGTGTTATCATGCAGTGGCACAGGTGATGTAGTTTTGTCGGTCGATTTTCTTACACTGCGACCGAAAGGTATCTCAGTTGTTGGCAACAAATTCCTGTTGTGATACACACACTCCTTGTGGCAGGATTCCTAGCCCAAATACCATTTTTGGAGCTATCAGATGTAAACTATTATGTTCACACTACTCTTTGCTCGAGTTTATGTCCTTTGGTGGGGCTCAGCCTTTCATTTCTTCTTAGAAGTTAACGATAAATGCATCATAACTCGTCACCAGTTACAGTACTGCATAGGAATGCTCAATGAGCGACCTGATGACGTCAATAATAGTCACTCCGTTGATTTCTGTTGCTTCGAATTAGAACAAGCACTACTCCTACACCAGACTTCTGAACTTTCCCTGTTGAATGCAAATGTCGCATGATGGTTAAATGGTAGTCCATCACATATATCAGTAGTCGAGACTTCCTTAATGTGGAAAATCATTCATGCCAGAACGATCTTTGTTGAAACAAGAATATCTTTTTCTGGCGTGTTTTTCCCAAAAGCACTCGCTCCACACACAATTCAAATCTTTCTAGCTGCCTCCTCTGCATTCATCCCTCTGTTATACCAGAAGTAATTATTGTGTTGCAGATGTTACACCTTTTTCCACTTACGACTCAATTTTACAATGCTTAACCGTAGTTTATGATTTTCAGGTATGCAAAATCCAATGCTTCACTGTAAGATGATAATTAGAGCTTCATATTCGAAAATGACAGTTGACACATACACTGACAGCGTCGGGCCGCATTCACCTGAGCGGATTTCAGGCGGCGGGTGGCGTCTTTTACAGGGGGTGCTGCGTCTGGCCGGTGGCCGGTAGCCGCTGCAGCGTGAGGAAACGCTCTAGCGTAAGTTGTTCTGATCACGACGCAGCCATGAGCTGTCCTGCGGAATTGTTTCTGGAAGTTCTTGTTATTGCTGGTGGGTAGAATGTGAATTATGTTCGATGTTCAGTCAGACTCATAACTTTAGACGAGGGCCGAAAAATGGTAAAAAAAAAAAGAAAGATACAGTTGGACGCGAACAGGCGACCATAAGTTTAGAATGCCCGACGGTATCCTTTTTTTTTTAATCTCATTTTGTTCGCTTTTGTTCGTTGCATCTGCTCGGGGCGGACATCGTAAGACATCCGTTTAAGTTCGTTATTGATCGATTAGCTCAGTTTTTTTTTTATTACAGTGGGCAGCTAACCCTCTGACCGAACACGCTGAGCTACCGTGCCGGCTGCCGACTAGACCACGGGCCCACACAATGCGACAACATGCCGCAAGTAGACAACACTTCCCCTTGATTCTTCCGCATCTTACAGTGTTGCTAGATTGTGCAGACAGCCGGACTTAGAGTTGTCAGGGGCGGTCATTTGTTTTCGCCACCTTAAGCGAACGACTCGGACTTAGTCTCTGTAGTGGCCGGCAGGCGGCCAGTTTTTATGTCTAAGACTGAACATAGTTTGCTAAGTGTTGTGGATCATTTATTACACTACCTCCCTCCCTTAGCAGTACGTGATTCTGCATTTGTTTGCCTCTCCCCAATTCCTTTTTTTACAACATCCCAGACTGCTTTGCTTTTTTCTGTGCATTATATATTGTTTTGTCATTAAATGACTTGTTTGCAGCAATCAGCACCTTCCTATATATTTTTTGTGTCTACGATATAAATTTAAGAATTCTCGAACATTTTGACTCTTTTTTTCATGGAACTGAGGTGTTCAAGTGTTTAGGGAGGACTTCTTAATACCTACTGTTATCCATCTGTTTTTGCGAGATGTTGATACAGACATGCATAATTTTGGAAATGCCTTTTCAGAGTTCAGTTTTGTGGAGAATTTAGAGAATTTCATATTCAAATTGGTTTCCTTATACACTTCATTGTAGCTTTGTTTTGCTAGTTCTTTTGAAAAATCTTTTATTTTGATTTCTGATAGATGTCGTTTGTAGGTTTGTAGTTTATGGAATGATTTTATGCCTGCTTTTAATGTTGTTATTTGACAGAGATGATCTGATAGCCTGAGATCTTTTGCAGCTACATCGCATTTTTCCCTGTCCATATTTGTGGCCACCTGGTCAATTACTGATGCAGTCATTGTAGTAAACCTTGTTGCACTACTGACCAATAGGGACAAGCCAAAACTTTCAAGGATATTTATTAGGGTGCTGCTGCATTCATTTATGATATTAGTGTTAATGTTGATGTCCTCACACAGAATTATGTCACCTTTGTTCTTGAGACTGTATCTAGAACTTCTGTAAATTTATTGAAAAAAGTGTCCACACTTCCACTGCTGGAGATATTCTTTAGGCAGTGGAACCTGTTGTCTGGATTTATCCTAAAAAAGACTTACTTTGCCTACCCATGACAACAGGTATTTGACCATGTGTGATCCACCCCCTATACTTTAATGATTCAGCTGTACCAACCTTCCCTTCCCAGTACTGTATAGGTATAGTCCATGCCTATTGAAACCCCATCTGCTGATAGTCCTGATAGGCACCAGTGAAACATAAGCAAAGTTGGCTGCCCTCAGAGCCATCAATAACCCCACATTGATTCACCTCACAGCCCCATCAAGTTGTGGCCGTACATGACGCTGGCACAGCTCAACAAAGTTTACGTTGGTGAAATGAGTCAGGGAAGCTATCTTGCCCAGATCACCACCTATGTTATACGCCCCATCCCTGTCCAAACTGTTACCTGCCCCACCCACTATCACTACATGATCCTCTTTTGTAAAGTCCTTACATAATGACGCTAAGTCCTGTATCACATGACTTAGCCCTGCATTTGGCTTGAAGATACTGGTGGCCTGGTACGCTGCCTCTAAACTTTCCTGTAACTGAAGGCCTACACCTCGCCCGTGGCTACTACCTTGCAGCAGCAATTTCTTCTTCCTAACACTTTGTATACTCCTAGGCTTCTTGGCCTTGGTTGAAGTGTGCTGCACATTTTCTGCTCCTTGTTCTATCTGAGGCTCTTCTCCCCTTAACACTGGCAGTGGTAGATACCTGTTTTTGGCACTGATGATAAAAGTGTCAGATCGCGTTCTTTTCTTCCTATCCTCTTATCAGCTGCCAGTTCCCAACCACCTTCCTGCCCCCTACCTCCCTTGGTTGCTCCAACTGTGCCTGAAAGGCACAGATGTTCCTTTCCTGTTCCCCAATCAGAATGTTCCTACTGCATACTCTTCTGCCTCGTCTGTTCTCCCAACATTCTCTGCACTGCATCCCTATTGGCAACAAATCCCTCTACTCACTATCCTACGGGAGGACGACGGTTCAATCCCGTCTCCGGCCATCCTGATTTAGGTTTTCCGTGATTTCCCTAAATCGTTTCAGGCAAATGCCGGGATGGTTCCTTTGAAAGGGCACGGCCGATTTCCTTCCCAATCCTTCCCTAACCCGAGCTTGCGCTCCGTCTCTAATGACCTCGTTGTCGACGGGACGTTAAACCCTAACCACCACCACCAACACTATCCTATAACAGCTCCCACAGTTCTCACTCATGATCAGTTTCGAAAAAATAATTAAATTTAAGGATGTTTTAAATTTGTCAAGGCCGCGAGATTGGCTGTATGTAAACAAAAAACGACACAAAGGTCTTATGTGCGGTTTTTGTTATTTTTGTACTGATTTAGAGATATGATGACAGAAGAATGAATTAACAATTACTTTGCTTTTTAGAGAACTTACGTATCAAGCGTGTTTGGTCAGGTTTTTAAACTTTTATAACTTGGAAAATTTAGATCTAGATCGCGTCTATCTAACTAGTAAACAATAGGAAATGTGTTAGTTAAATACGATTTAGAAACAATTAATTTCACTTTTATTGCGACAGTAGACACTGATGAAACTAGTAGATGTCTTTTTTAACGAATTCTGCACTATCAAGAAAACCTGAATAGAATTTTTTGTGTTTATGTCAGGCAAAATTTCCAGTTATGTCGCGATTATCGGGACTTCAGACAACACGAAGTTTTTTCATGAACAAGTTCTGCTGGGACGCTAATATTCAGTTGTGCGACAAGAACAGACTCTACAGCAAGTATATGAAACAAAGAAAATTTAAATTTAACGCTATTTCCTCTTAAATAAGTTCTTTTAGCGGACGAAGAAAATACCTGTGATCTCACTCGTCGGTAATCTTGAACATACGTTTGATGAACCCTCTGCCAAGCACATAAATGTGATTTGCACACTATCCATGTAGATGTAGCTGTAGATGTATGGTGTTCATTTTAACTGAAGACATTGAAATATCTCGAAAACTACAAATCACATAAAAAAATAATTCTAATTTGTTTGTATCAGAGGGGGACATCCAACGCTCGACCCGCCACACCATGCTATGCACGGGTGGAAACTTTGAAATCTTCAGTAGGAACCCCGTTTTTATTGCAGATTACGATTCTGTGGCAAAATCTAGAAACGCTTCGTTTGATGCATTTTCTTCATTTCGCCACAGATGGCGATATAATCGGAGGAATAGAAATGGTATACAATCGTAATTTACCAGATGCTATTCAATGGCCCTTGAGTATCAGATGGCACGTGGAATCCAACTTCCATGCTGTGATGGTAAGACAGCCGAGTAATTCATAAGGTCTAATTGGAAACCCGATTCACATCATTGTATTCCTCCAACATAACGAACTACTCGATGCGCCTCTGTGGTTGTGGCTTGAGGCGAACGCTACTCAAAAAGTTCAAATGTGTGTGAAATCTTATGGGACTTAACTGCTAAGGTCATCAGTCCCTAAGCTTACACACTACGTAACCTAAATTATCCTAAGGACAAACACACACACCTAGCGAACGCTACTCTACCTTTCCAAATTAAAGTAAGTGTTCAAACGTAGTACCATCAACTTCAATACACCTAGTGATCCAATTTTCAAATGACTGTGCACAGGACAGAAGCAGATCTGAGGGAATTTCAGCACCGGCGTTTATGATGCAGTCAACCATGTCTTCATGGCCTGTTGGCACTTGCTGGTATGCCTTATCTTTTAAGTATCCCTACAGAAAGAAATTTGGCGACACCAAATCCGGTGACCTAGTGGGACAATTAATAGGGCCACCTCTGCCAAACCACCGACCATGTAAACACAATCTAATGCCTCCTGAGCTACAATTGCATAAAGCAGAGGTTCCTGTTCCAAAAATGTTCGATATTTGAGTCCATTCAACGTGCCGTCGATAAAATACGAACAATAAGTTTGTTACCCATGATGCCACTCCATATGTTAACTGACCAATGTTTAGTTTTCGAGCTATTTCAATAGTGGTAGGGTAATGGGGCTCTTGGTGTAATTTTGATATCAAATTGATATCCAAATTAATTAAATTGACCAATTAAATGCCTCCCATCCCACCTCACCCTTCGATGGCGTGAAGTATTTTTCATAGCTGGCACATTGTTCTTTGCCTCCTCCCCCTCTCCCCTCACGTATCCTACTGGTGATGATAATTTCTAATTTTGGCTGGAATTTCGAATTTTGGAGGGAATTTCTTTGCTCCAGCGCTATGCTGATGCCCCACTGCACCCCCCACCTGGGAATCGGCAGGAAACTGAAAATGGCGGCTGCCGTTTCTGGCACCCGAACCCCGGTCCTTCTGGACAAAAATCTCTTGTTCACCCCCCCCCCCCACGAACACATGGTAACTGTCCAGATGCAGGAGAGGAAGCATGTGTTAGGGTACATAACACTACACAAGAAACTCCTAAAATCGCGGTAGTTCAAAAATTGACAATGTCATACAACTGGTGTTATTCTACTGGAAAAAAAATTCACAATACCACTCTAAACGAGTGGCAGACATACTCAGACTCTACCCTTCACCTACAAGCTGGCGGGGAAAGGGTGGGAGTGGAAGGTACTATCTTTATTTTTTGGCAGGAACTGTGTTCAACTGACCAGATGCTGGTGTTAGAGAGAGAATAGTTGAATCAGTGCATTACCTGTAAGCATACAGCTGAGGACTGTATCTACCACTGCTTGACGTTAGAGTTCGCTACAGATGCCTCCCGCTGCATTGCTTGACACTCACCCTGCAGGCCATATAATCGAAGATAAGGAAAGCCAAAACACAGTACCATAACAGATGGAAAATGCTTCACTGTTCTAATTATATATCGAAATTGCCGTGAAAAAACCAGCACTCATAATCAATGGGTCATAATGCAACACTATTGGGGATGGGGAAAAATCATCATCCCAAAAGATTGCACCAGGAGAGGGGGGCACCAGTTGAACGTGCATTCTCCTCCATGTACAGTCACGAAATACTGAAATTAGAGGCACTCGCACCTCTTCTCATCTCTCCCTCTCCTCACCATAGGTGGGGATACAGGGTGTTTCAAATGGCCAGCTGCTACCACTTCCATGTGGCCCCTATGACGATAACAGACTCCCGTCAGTCTGGTGGCAGAGTCTTTGACCAGAGGAGCACGTGGCTGGGGGGTCGCCGCCCAGGGACAAAGCGAGATGAATGATAGGCACCCCGAGTACAACTTGCTTGTCTGTCTAAAATGTAGCCGTGTCCTGGCCAGAGCACAGCTACCTTGGATGATCACACAATCACTGGACCCATCCCCCACCCAAACAAGCATGCCATTCTGTGATGGAGAACACTTGTATTGAATGTCAACGCACCTCCCATAACTGAGCATCTATTAAGAAAAAGGAAAACACAATCGTGATGATAATAAATATCTTCTTTCCACGAATATAGATGCAGTCCATTTTCTTTTAGTTTTATGAGCAAAATCGGCATAGTTTTTACATTTGACTGCAGGATACAATACACAACACAGTACAATTTTTTTGTCATATCCAACGAACTTAATAGCAACTACAGCTGATTACAGATGACCAAACTGCAGAGGTCTGGGTGCTTTCTTTCACTTTGATGGTTGAAATGACATGGCTTGGGAGCATCTCTCACATTCAAATCAGTGTCTGTAAATAAATAGTCATGCACATGTGTATTACAAATATTTCAGACATGTGAAATACATTACAGAATGCAGCCTTTCACTCCATTTGCTCACATATCGGAAAAACACAATTATTTTATGTTCGACAACAAGAAGCTATAATTCAAGAGGATATTGTTTTTAACACTATGACAGTCCCCGTCTTACCAAGGCAATGCTATACCACACTGGCGTTTACGAAATAAATTGTGAGAGCATGTCTTGTAATAGAAGCTTTTAACATCATTTGGTAGAGAATCCTATAAGATTTTTCTGATACACTGAAAACAAATACCGTTTGTGTGATTATGTTTGACATTTTTGCTCTGTAATTCCCCTCTGCCGACCTAAGTGTACAGTTTCTATCATCCAGCAGTCAGTCATTAGCAATAGGAGCAGATTCTTGTGTCCTAGTTTCGTAAGCAATCTGATCATCACAAAACAGCTTGTTTCACGCAATCTACTCACATCTCAGGAATAACACTATCATTTATAGGTTCCTCAATGGGCTATAATTCAAGTGGTGTCTACTTTATACTTAGAGGTTTGACGTATGAAATAACACAGGACTTGATGTAACATCTATTTTTAAACACACAGTCATGACGATAATAATAAAAACAGTCATGATTCCATGAGAATAGATACAGTCGATTTATGTTAGTTTTATGAGCAAAATCAATGTAGTTTGAGAGCATTACACATGTCCAAATTACTAATTGCTGTGCACAATAGCATTATATTCATTTCATATGTATGAAACTCTGATACAGATCAGCATCTATACAGTCATTTATTATGTCCGAGAACAATCATCATCATTATTTGTAATAACCAGAGTAGATAAAAAATATTATCTATTGGCATCCAAACTTTAATCAGTGATACCTCTTCTTGTAATAGAATAGATTTTACTGCATATAGTGAGAAACAAATACCTTATGCATGTTGACATCGAGAATATTACATATAAATGTTTTGCTCCATTGGAGTAGGTGGCCATTAGCCGAAGTCGCTTGCACAGACCTGTACTGGAGGAAGACCATATCCAATAGACTATCAATCACAAGAGAGGTTTCCTATGTTGTCCTTTCGTAAGGTATTTAATACATTGTTTTTCAGTTGTAACACATACATGCTGTGTATGACTACATCTTTGTACACCATCATACATTTTGTTTTTCTGCCATGACTTTGAGGTCTGTGTCAGGACTGTGTGACATTAATACTTTTCGATACACTGGCTCTCACAGAAAGCTGGACTTTTCATGGTGTTAACTATGCTGCTCCGGTAACACAAATGCTGTTAGAAATAAAACACAGGGGCGATGTTTCTTATTGACAAAAATGTGGAAAACGTCGCAACATATGGAAACTGAAAGTTTGCTGCATTATGGAAAATTTCCAAACAGCTGTCTGAAGGTGATGACCTATACAATTAACCTCATCTTCCACAGTGGTGGGGTAACAGATGTCTAGTGTTCCACCAAGACTACTCAAAGAGTGTCCGGCATTAAATGATATGGACACTGCTCTGTATTATACCATTCCACAGAAGTTATCTTCCAACCAGAGCACCATAACTGGCATTCAGATCAGACGAATTCGATGGCTAAGGTGTGTTCATCAAACTAAAGTGACTTACAGTAGATGGTTAATGATAGATGTGGTTTGTGTGGGTTGATGGATATCTAAAATGTATTGAAAAGTGCTAAAACGCTGTTTAGTAACTTCGAAGTCTCCGACTGGAACGAGCACGCATATTTACTATATCGGTCCGACTCTGTTCATTACTGCAACATGGCGCTGCACTCCTAGTTAAACAGGAAGAGCGAACTTATTCAGATTAAAGACTGCGTCACCTCCTGAGCTGAAGAGGCACCCAGTGTCTTCAAACTGAATAACAAATGAGTCTTTTTAACGGGATCCGATGGGTGCTACACCTTTGGATACTTTTGAGAGGGTAAATATGCGTTTAAATTCTCTTTCTGGACTTGCTGTCACCATAAAAAACTCTATTACAAC
Source organism: Schistocerca cancellata (assembly GCF_023864275.1). NCBI lineage: Eukaryota > Metazoa > Arthropoda > Insecta > Orthoptera > Acrididae > Schistocerca > Schistocerca cancellata. Next base: position 140,918,387 of record NC_064627.1, on the reverse strand, counting down.
CAAAATACAGACTATTGCAGATATATATATATATATATATATATATATATATATATATATATATATATATATATATATATATATATATATATATTGCTGTTGTCATAGCAGGCAGGCAGATGCAGGAAATAGCGAATGCATTTCCCTGTCTTTGTTAATGACCAGCGTAGGTGCCCAATTTGCGCTCTCCACATGGCTCAGTGGGCGAGTAGCAAAACAACAGCTATTTGTTCTGGTCAGCTGTGGAGAATAGTGGGCAGACCTCTCTACCATGACCTGACACAAGATAAAAAATGTTTTCCTCGAGCGAAGCACTGGACTTGTTGTTAGATTAGATTAGATTAATGCTAGTTCCATGGATCATGAATACGATATTTCGTAATGATGTGGAACGAATCAAATTTTCCAATAAATGACATAATTAAGTTAATTTAACAGCATAATTAAGTTAATATAACAACTTTTTGTTTTTTTAATTATTTTTATAATTTGTTTTTTTTCTTTTTTTTTAATTTATATCTAAAAAATTCCTCTATGGAGTAGAAGGAGTTGTCATTCAGAAATTCTTTTAATTTCTTCTTAAATACTTGTTGGTTATCTGTCAGACTTTTGATACTATTTGGTAAGTGACCAAAGACATTAGTGGCAGTATAATTCAGCCCTTTTTGCGCCAAAGTTAGATTTAATCTTGAATAGTGAAGATCATCCTTTCTCCTAGTATTGTTGTTATGCACACTGCTATTACTTTTGAATTGTGTTTGGTTGTTACTAACAAATTTCATAAGAGAGTATATATACTGAGAAGCTACTGTGAATATCCCTAGATCCTTAAATAAATGTCTGCAGGATGGTCTTGGGTGGACTCCAGCTATTATTCTGATTACACGCTTTTGTGCAATAAATACTTTATTCCTCAGTGATGAATTACCCCAAAATATGATGCCATATGCAAGCAATGAGTGAAAATTTACTAAGCTGTTTATCACCAAAATTTGCAATGACCCTTATTGCATAAGTAGCTGAACTCAAACGTTTCAGCAGATCTAGCTGACTAGTGCAGCTGTGAGGTCTTTGGTTCTTATTTGGCAGCTCCACATGTTGAAGCAACATTTCTCCGGTGGTCTGCAGTTGGTGGGACCCTGTGGCTGTGTCTGTGGGGGGCACACCCTTGAGAGTGGACTGCAGACAAATAATGTTTTCTTCGAGTGAGGCATTGGACTCATTGTCAGTGGACTAGAACAGCTGTGAGTCTTTGGTTCTTATTTGGTGGCTGCAGGAATCCTGTGGGTGAGTCTCTGTGAGCCTACATCCTGTCTTACAGCCTTTTTAATCCGAGCACTTCGTTCTTGGTCGTCCACTCTTATTATTCCCTCTTGGTTCTTGCACATATTATACAATGAATAGCCATAGAAACTGGTACATCTGCCTAATATTGTTAGGGGTCCCACAAGCATGCAGAAGTGCTGCAACACAATGTGGCATAGGCTCGACTAGTGTCTGAAGTTGCGCTGGAGGAAATTGACACCATAAATTCTGCAAGGCTGTCCATAAATCCGTAATACTACGAGGGAGTGTAGAGCTCTTCTGAACAGCCCCTTGCAAGACAACCCAGATATCCTCAATAATGTTCATGTCTGGGGAGTTTGGTGGTCAGTGGAAGTGTTTAAACTCAGAAGAATGTTCCTGGAGCCACTTTGTATCAGTTCTGGACTTGTGGGTGTCGCATTGTCCTGCTGAAATCGCCCAAGTCCGTCGGAATGCAAAATGGACATGAATGGATACAGATGATGAGAGAGGTCTCTTACGTTTGTGTCAGCTATCAGTGTCATATCTATACCTATCAGGGGCCTCATATCACTCCAACCGCACATGCCCCACAACATTACAGAGTCTCCCTCAACTTGAAAAGTCCCCTGCTGACATGCATGACTCATGGATTCATATGATTGTCTCCACACCTGTACTCGTGCATCTGCTCAATACAGTTTGAAACAAGACTCGTCCAACCAGGCAAAATGTTTCCAGTCATCAACAGTACAATGTCAGTGTTAATGGGCCCAGGCGAGGCATAAAGCTTTGTGTCCTGTGGTCATCAAGGGTATGCGACTGGTCCTTATGTTCCAAAATCCCATATTGATGATGTTTCATTGAATGGTTCACACTTGTTGATGGCCCAGTATTAAAATCTGCAGCAGTTTGAGGAAGGGTTGCACTTCTGTCGTGTTGAACGATTCTCTTCAGTCATCATTGGTCCTGTTCCTGCAGGATCTTTTTCCGGCCACAGTGATGTTGGATATTTGATTTTTTACTGGATTACTGATACTCATGGTACACTTGTGAAATGGTCCTATGGAAAAAATCACCACTTCATCACTACCTTGGAAATGCTGTGTCCGATCGCTCGTGTGCCGACTCTAAGACTACATTCAAACTCACTTAAATCTTGATAACCTGCAATTGCAGGGGCCGTGATCGATCTAACAACTGCGCCATTATAGAGGTGGGGCCCCTCCACGTCAGCACCAACGTGGTGACCAGACCAAAAGTTCTACTGTCACCTCCGTCAACATGTTAGTTATCCAATAGGTGGGTCACAGGATGCTGGGCTGTGATGTTATCCATGCGTCTGGGTAAGACTACGCATTAACACGATCCATCAGGTGATAGATAGCGGACGAAACGCAAATGAGGGTAGCAATTTGAAGAGCAAAGAGAAAAAACCGACAAGGTTCCTGCTGTGGGAAAAAAAACCTCTGTGACAGTGGGATGGGTAGTAAGAGCAGTAGTGGCTTACTAGCTGTGATAGTTCATGCAAGGTTGGGTTTGTTAGTTTGGGTATCATGCATCATTACCGTGGCAAGCGATGGCGATGTATCCCAGTTTGCTGCAGCCGTTGCATTCCTGGAACAATCAAGATCGTTATATAGTAGGGGGAGATCGGCCATAGATCATCTCATTGTATGGGGTGTGTGTGGAGCTTGTCTGCATGCAGTTTACGGTACAGCTTCCCTGTGTGGTGTCAGTTATTCGGCAAGTGTGTTCCAGCTGGATATCCAGTAATGGCTCTGATTAACAGGGGCTCACCTGTACCGTTGTGTTTGCGTGTACTTGGCCATAGTTGTTAGGTCCTTACAAGTATGTCTTTTGGTCTTTTATGTTTCCATCTATGGTTGTGGTCGTAGTTCCCCAGATTCAGAATAAACGGGTTCTGCGAATGTCTGGAGTTTCTGTATAGTCTTGTGGTGAGTTTGTGGATTACCTCCGTGAGAGTCTCAAGTCGGTATTCCTGGTGAAGGTCCGTGAAGCGTGTGTATCGTGGAGCATTGCTTATGATTTTGAGTACTTTGTTTTGTATGAGCTGCAGACGGCGAAGGCGTGTGGGCGCAGCGTATCCCCTGACAGGAGCTGCGTACGTCATCAGGGGTCGAATAAGTGTCATGTACATGGACCTCGACACCCTTGTGTTCAGTGTGCTACGCCTGTTGAGCATAGGGTAGAACTGTTTGAGCCTTGCGCTTGCTCGGTCGGTCATGTGTTTTATGTGGTCCCCCCCATAGTAATTTCCAGTGCAGCCAGACACCGAGGTATTTGACTTTCTCACGGAAACGTATTGGGCGTGCATGTAGAGTTATTGGTCTGCAGTGTCGGTGTTTGCACTGTTGCTTCGCTCTTTTAGCGAACAGAATGGCTTCACACTTGTCGACGTTTACTCTAACACGTCATTTCTCCAAAAAAGGCTCAGCCACTCTGAGTGCAGTCTGCAAGCGTGACGTAATGTTTGATGGTTTCCGATCTTGCGCGAGGATGGCTGTGTCATCCGCATAGATTGCCATCGTTGTGTTGTGTGTGGTTGGGAGATCGTTTATGTAGAGGTTAAACAGTAGGGGCCCTAGGATGCTTCCCTGGGGTACTCCCACGTGTATACCGTGTCGCGTTGATTGTTTTCCCTGCACATCAGTGTTGAAACTCCTGTCTGTGAGGTATGAGTGCATGAGACGCACCAGCCCGTCGGGGAATCCCGCGTTTCTGAGTTTGCAAATGAGGCCATTGTGCCATAGACAGTCGAAAGCCTTTTCGATATCCAGGAACACTGCCCGTTGCTTTGTTTGTATTGAAGCCATGTGTTATATGTTCAACAACCCATAAGAGTTGTTGTGTTGTGGAGCCTTGATTCCTGAAGCCGAATTGCTCCAGTCTCAGGATGTCATTTGTTATACAGTGCCTAGTGATGCGTTTGAGGATCACCTTCTCAACAATCTTGATGAGCGAGCTCAGAAGGCTGATGGGTCAGTAATTTTGCGGCAGGCTGTGGTCTGTCCCTGGCCTCCTGAACATCAGGACCTTGGCCGTCTTCCAAAAGGCGGGGAAGTGTTGGTGTTTTAGTATGGCATTCATTATGTGTGTTAGGTATTCAGTGGCTTTATCCATGAACTCCTGGAGGACACGGTTTTGAATGCCATCATGACCAGGAGCTTTCCTAGCAGCGGAATGCATTATAGCCCAGGAGACTTCGGCTGTACTAGCATGTCGTCGCGCGATGGTGGGCTAAAATGCGTGTAACCTCCTGGTCAGTAGCAAGTGTGAACACTGGATCTGATCGTACCAGGTTCAGTGTGAATGACGCTGCGAGTGTGCAGGGCATTAGTTCTGCTTTCTCTTCCGCTGAGTATGCAGGTCCGTCAGGCCCTTGAAGTGTTGGGGTGAACATTTTCTCCATGGTGAAGTGTTGGGCTAGTTGCCACAGGCCAGATCACGCGGTGTCCAGCCCTTCGAGTTTTTGATTCCACTGTTGTGTTCTATGTGTTTGTATTTTGTCGTGTATGATGCCCTGTAGCCTGTTAAGGTGCCGTTTGAAGTACTGACGCCTGGTGCGCTGCCATTGTCACCTGAGGCGATTCATCATTGAGATTAGGCCCAGGATTTCCTGGGGCAGGGCCGCACTGTCTTGTTGTGAGGCGCGATCAGGTATAGTGCCCGCCATTGCGTCCTGGACGGCGTTAGTGAGGGTTTCTACTGCCACGTCAATTTGTGCTGTTTCGTTTATTTCTTGTATGGGTGGGATGTGGCTATCGAGCGTTTTCTTGAACAATGTCCAATTTGCATGCCCATAGTCCAACATCCTGTGTTGTTCCATGTGCTGCAGTGTTCCCTCAATGTATAGTATTACAAGTTGGTGATTTGAGGGCAGATGGTTTTCAATGGCATCGTTGAGTGTCGATATAATGCCCTTGATGAGGGCCATGTCTAACACGTCTGGCCTGTGTCCCCTCTGATAGGGAATGTGCGTCGGTTCAGTCGGCACTAGTAAAATGTAGTTTCTGCCTAGTGAATGTTCATACACTGGGATTTCGTATGCGTGAATTCCATTCTGGGTGCTTTGCGTTCAGATCTTCAGCCACTATTACTCGCGGTGAGATGTTGAGTAGTGTGTTGATGTCGCGTGTTGAAATGCCTGCAGGACTTTTGTATACCGATATCAGTGTGGTGTAGGATCCGTTGAACTTGACTCTGACGGCCGTGGCCTCGATTTTTTCCAGTTCAGGGAGCTTTATGTTTGTGTGCTCAATGTCTTTGTGTATGACGATTGCAGTTCCGCCTGCCACAGCGTCGCCCGGTCGGTCGGTACGATAGACGCAGTAGCCAGGAAAGTTTAATTGTTTGTGCGGTTTAAGCTTAGTCTCGCTCAGTAGTGCGACAAGGATTCCCTTGCGCTCCATGAACGCAGCAAATTCTGCCCTTTTGTTGTGGATCGAGTCTGCATTCCAGAACAGGATCTGTGATAGTGTGTGTGGATTTGCGTTACGGGCCGGGTGTGGTATGTTATTCATGTAAGAGTGTGAAAGAGTGTTGCGATGGCAGTGTGTATGACAGCCCAGTGTTGCCCGGGTTCGGCGCTCATGAGCTAGGTGATGAGTGTAGTGACGGCTGTCAGCACCTTGGTAAGGATTTGAACGGTCGTGTGTCGAGAGAATAGTGTTTCCAATATTCCCCCAGGAGATGTGTTGGTGTTGGTTGTGGCAGCCTGCGGTGCTGTTGTAGAGTTAGCGGCCACTTGTGTGGGTATTGGTGTGTTGTCAGGAGTGGCATTTGTGTTTATGTTTTGTGGCAGAGGTTGTGGCGCCTGTGTTACTTCTGTGGTGAGGGGGATGGTAGTGTGGGTTACAGTCTCGATGTCTTGTTGACTGTTTTCCTGTGTGTTATTGGTCTGTTGTTGCTGGGTGGCCTGTTGTGGTGATTTGGTGTTCCCCGCCCTGTGTTTACATGTACATCTATTCCTCCTCTGGGCTTGGGGTTCTTGTGTGGGTGTGTTTTCCTGTATTACAACTGGGCCATAGACTTGCTGTCTTATATAGGTGTTGCCGACAGCAGCACCGTATTTTGCCTGTTTACGTATCTCTGAATTTCAGTACACACGCCTATACCAGTTTCTTTGGTGCTTCAGTGTATATTACAAGTCTCTCTCTATAACTTACCCCCACAGAATTTCGAACATCTTGCAGGATTTTAGATTGACGAAAGCTTTTTCAAGGTCGACAAATCCTTTGAAGGTGTCTTGCCTTTTCTTAAGTCTTTCTTCCATTATCAACTGCAAGATCAGACTTGTGTCTCCAATGTTTTTACCTTTCCTAAAGCCAAAATGATCGTCATCTAACACATCCTCAATTTTCTTTACTATTCTCGCACTTGTTAGCTCCTGCTGTCTTCGTTATCGTGTTATTTTGCAAAAGTCAGATGGTATGTCGCCTGACTCATACCTTCTACACACAAATGTGTATAGTCGATTTGTTGCCACTTCCCCATCGATTTTAGAAATTCTCATGGAATGTTATGTATCCGTTCTGCCTTAATCATATGCCCTCCAAAGGTTTCTTAAATTCCGAATGAATACGAACCAGTGCAGTAGAAAACAAAAATAGATTGTTGGCTGTCACATATTACTCCAAAATTCGAGCACTGACCTTGTATCTTTTTTTTGTGCATAGTGTATGGTTTTACTTTTCTAATGAGATGACGAAAATATTTTATACTTATTTTACTTGTCTATGAAAGGTGGAAGGGTAAAGAAAGAAAAACTGAAAATAGTAATGGGCAGGCAGGCAATACCAATCACTTACAGTATTTACTGGAAAAATTTCATGTTCTCAAACGCGTCGTTTTTTCGTGACCCCTCGGCGCCGTCTACAGCGTCATTGAAATGTAATTAATTGGAAAAGAGATTCGACAATATGAATAACTGCAATAGAAAATGTAAAGATATCTTCTCTGCTGTAACTTCGTATGCTGTTAGCGAAAAACGAAAATAAACTGGAACATGAGCTATGATACTGTGGCGAAAAGCACAATACCATTGTTCTTGGCATCTTTAAGGGGTGATGTAATGGAAAATGTAAACATTTATTTAAAAAATCATTACAGCATGTAAAAATCTAAAATTTTGCATGTATAAAGTAAAAGCCATGTGTTTTAACGGAAAAATGTAATAAAATATGCAGGATTAATATTTTGCCAGAAATTTGAATTTTTAATTTTTTTAATTGTCTTTTTTGTAAAAATCCATAACTCAATTTCTAAATAATCTAATTAATCTGAAAATTTTATGTAGTGTCCTGAGAAGGTTATAAGACCATTGAACTACAGTTATTAATTTAAGGTACAAAAAGTATAATTAACAAAGTTTTTAATTTTGCACATAAAAATTAACTTTTTTCTACATACAATCATCTAGAAATCAGAATGTAATTGTAGGATTTCATATTTTTTAGTTCCACGGAGACAGCAATACGTTGCAAACAGTTTCTGAAAATTTCATAGCATTAGCGCATATACTTTTTGACAAAAGCCTTCCAATAACGTAAAAAATGTAAAACAGAGAAAGTGAGGTTCAAAGATTTTCTTCTCATACATGTAACAAGCTTACCTTAATTTTAAAATCCTCCATACTGATACTCCTCATCCTCCAGGTTTCTCTTTTCTCCTCTTTGAATCTGCCCTGCCTGTCTTTACACGTAAGACACTGACCTGGTAGCTTTCTTGACCCTGCTCTCATCAATGGTGTAAAATTCTTTTGTTGTAAACACACTTCAATTCTGCTATTATTTCCGTTATTGTAACATAAAATTGAATCATACTCACCTATGTTGAGTACTTCAAGTCCACAGAATGTCCTTTTTGAGCATCTAATCCAAATTAAATTATTGAGGCTTTCGTTTGCATTTTCAGGGTGTATATGTGGACAAGGAAAAAAAATTCCCGGATTTCTCCCGGATTTCCTGGTTAAAAATACACTTTCTCCCGGGTAGAAACAGTTTTTCCCCATTAATTGACAGTATATTTTCTCTCAGAACTGTATAACTTATCAATACTTTGAATGGTTATATTTATACATGGGCATAGAATTTCCCGGCACTTTAGAAGATGAAACACCGTTTGGAAAGATGTTTGATGTGCAGTAACATGTACGCTGCATATTTTCGTATTACGAATGTATAAATTCGAATTCCACCAAACACCGCATGTTACTTTCCGAGGCACTGAAATCGAGATTGCGATGCATATTTGTAAGCCAGTCATAGCTCATGTCACGTGATCTCGCCAGCCGATGACAGCGGATATTCAGAGCTTCGGACACGTGGTGTAGTCAGCCAATAGCAACATCACTGTTAAGTAGCGCGAACACATGAACAGGAAAAGTTAATGGTTTAAATTAATATATGTTAACGTTGCTACAAGAAAAACAAAGCTTTCACATATAATATTGGTCTCTAAGGCCAATACACTGGAAGAGAAGTTAAGATTTCACATATAATGTTGGTCTTTTATGCACGTATCACATTTTAAGATATATCACACAAATTTTATAATAACGACATAAAAGTGTGATCTTCTGGGCTATAAATTCTTCTAAGTGGCTCGTCATCAAAGAGCTGATTTTTAAATGAGTCCCAGATTCCCAGTGAAGTAGACATCGACCTGGTATTAAGTTTTTCAATGTGATTTTGGGATGTAAATTTCATTGGGTACCAGTACTTTGTTATCTCATGTCTGTTTCTTTGTTATGGCATAATGACATACGTGCTAGAAGATGAAACGTACACTTGCAATGCACTGAACAGTTGAAACTAGCCAATAGTTTGAAATTAAATCCTTTCTTTAAAATATATTGACTGCCTCAGCGGAAAAGATTAATAAAAGAAAATTTCTTCAGCAAACCGATAAAAACAGCTTCATTGTTCTGCATGGCAATTAATGCTTGACTGTCAGAAAGATGGAAATAAAATAAAATCTGGAACTAATAACGTATTTTAGCCTTCCGAATGAATTTTAATTCACATGATAACTCCCAGCCAAAGAAATCAATTTTGTTTTCATTTGACGTGAGTGCAGTAGACAAAGAGGAAACAGCAAAATCACTAAATGTAAACACGGGTCACATAGAGACTACCCGCTTCCCTATAACAACTCAAGACTGCTCTGCGCATCAGACCCGTATCTACGATATTTCCGAACCGGGGCAATAATAGACAGTGGTGTCCCTCGAGCGTTTGAGATAGGACGTCAAAAATTTTAAAAACAATCGAATTTTCAACAATACGTTCATTTTGTAGGGCACATCTTCCTGAAAACTTTGATACATAAAACATACGTGTCCGAGGAATTGTAAAACATGTTATCTGATGTTAAGTGTGCCAAAGCGCAGCGCCACACCTCTTCACACAGCATTCTTCTATCGCACATCACTGTATTTCGGTCAGTGGAATTGAAACGTGTATATTTTGTACTGGATGCCATCATACTATATTCAGGTGCCTCTCCTGCCTCCACTCGGCCGGTTTGACATCCTGCCCCTCTTTTTTTTCTTCAAAATACTCTTCAGAAAATTTGTACTCTTTATTTCCTATTAGCTAACAACTTGCTGCTTTGTGTGACATAAAATTAAGTATAGGATACATAAAACCAGTAAAGAGAAGAGACAAGCAAGACTACACATTTCTTCAATCCTTAGCTCCTAGAATTTTTTTCTCTCTAATCTTGCTACAGCTTTACATGACGTGCTTTCCTTTCTGCGAAAGGATCTGTTACCTCATCAAAGTTCGTCACACGTTTTGCTACATGAAAAATCGAAATGTCGTTGTCTAATACTGAAAAATCTGTAATTACAAATAGGCCCAAGACAGGTGTGGTTTCTCGACCTGATTACCTATATTTCGTCACTGCGAGATAAAATTAAAAAGGCCTTTATAATACTGCAGCAATTGTAACACACGCCAAATAAACGAGGCTGTTTTGGCAGAAATGGTCATTTTTATAACACGACGGAATATAATTCACAAAGTATCAATATCAAATGCCTAATAGGCCTACCACAAGCAAAAAGCTTTACGTTAGGAAATAGTTTTACACTTCATTCATATGCTCCAGTTTCTCAAGCATGAGATCGAAAACTAGTAGTGCGAAATTTTTATATAAATTTGGAATAGTCTTATTCTTCCATAATTTGTGTGATGTATCCGTTTCTTCTCCTTCCTCGTTCTATCAAACAATGTTGTCATCACTAATTTTGTATCTATTCCTGGCAATGTCAAAGCTTATTCGCCGGTAAACTTGACTAACTCTGCCAGAATCACCAGTTTAGTTATCCCGCGATTATTCTCTGGTTAGGCATCGTTACGTGCTCGTACAATGCGTTTCCCGCCGTACTTCCAGAACAGACCTTAAAGAGGCTGCTAGCCGGAGACTGTACAACTGGCCCTTGCTAGTATAGCGATCTGGCCAAAAATTTTCTGTCAAAATTTCATTTTCTTGGATACACCGAGAAGACAATACGTAATCTTTCTTACCTGTTATTCCTGTTAGTCGTTTATTCGCACTCTAGTAGTCTGAATCTATGGATTTCGCTGGTAATCGTAACAACACTCACCATTCGCAAACCCAATCAACCACATAATCAGACAGTGGTTGGCTTTCTTTCGTTCGGCTGTACTCTGCTCAGTTCGTATAGCCCCTTTTGTCTGCAGGAAAGCAACTGGAATCACTCAACAGAGGAAAGTCCACTGGGCCTGACGGGATACCAATTCGATTCTACACAGAGTACGCGAAAGAACTTGCCCCCCTTCTAACAGCCGTGTACCGCAAGTCTCTAGAGGAACGGAAGGTTCCAAATGATTGGAAAAGAGCACACGTAGTCCCAGTCTTCAAGAAGGGTCGTCGAGCAGATGCGCAAAACTATAGACCTATTCTAACAGCCGTGTACCGCAAGTCTCTAGAGGAACGGAAGGTTCCAAATGATTGGAAAAGAGCACACGTAGTCCCAGTCTTCAAGAAGGGTCGTCGAGCAGATGCGCAAAACTATAGACCTATTCTAACAGCCGTGTACCGCAAGTCTCTAGAGGAACGGAAGGTTCCAAATGATTGGAAAAGAGCACACGTAGTCCCAGTCTTCAAGAACGGTCGTCGAGCAGATGCGCAAAACTATAGACCTATATCTCTGACGTCGATCTGTTGTAGAATTTTAGAACATGTTTTTTGCTCGAGTATCATGTCGTTTTTGGAAACTCAGAATCTACTACGTAGGAATCAACACGGATTCCGGAAACAGCGATCGTGTGAGACCCAACTCGCTTTTATTTGTTCATGAGACCCAGAAAATATTAGATACAGGCTCCAAGGTAGATGCTATTTTTCTTGACTTCCGGAAGGCGTTCGATACAGTTCCGCACTGTCGCCTGATAAACAAAGTAAGAGCCTACGGAATATCAGACCAGCTGTGTGGCTGGATTGAAGAGTTTTTAGCAAACAGAACACAGCATGTTGTTATCAATGGAGAGACGTCTACAGACGTTAAAGTAACCTCTGGCGTGCCACAGGGGAGTGTTATGAGACCATTGCTTTTCACAATATATATAAATGACCTAGTAGATAGTGTCGGAAGTTCCATGCGGCTTTTCGCGGATGATGCTGTGGTATACAGAGAAGTTGCAGCATTAGAAAATTGTAGCGAAATGCAGGAAGATCTGCAGCGGATAGGCACTTGGTGCAGGGAGTGGCAACTGAGCCTTAACATAGACAAATGTAATGTATTGCGAATACATAGAAAGAAGGATCCTTTATTGTACGATTATATGATAGCGGAACAAACACTGGTAGCAGTTACTTCTGTAAAATATCTGGGAGTATGCGTGCGGAACGATTTGAAGTGGAATGATCACATAAAATTAATTGTTGGTAAGGCGGGTACCAGGTTGAGATTCATTGGGAGTGTCCTTAGAAAATGTAGTCCATCAACAAAGGAGGTGGCTTACAAAACACTCGTTCGACCTATACTTGAGTATTGCTCATCAGTGTGGGATCCGTACCAAATCGGGTTGACGGAGGAGATAGAGAAGATCCAAAGAAGAGCGGCGCGTTTCGTCACAGGGTTATTTGGTAACCGTGATAGCGTTACGGAGATGTTTAACAAACTCAAGTGGCAGACTCTGCAAGAGAGGCGCTCTGCATCGCAGTGTAGCTTGCTCGTCAGGTTTCGAGAGGGTGCGTTTCTGGATGAGGTATCGAATATATTGCTTCCCCCTACTTATACCTCCCGAGGAGATCACGAATGTAAAATTAGAGAGATTAGAGCACGCACGGAGGCTTTCAGACAGTCGTTCTTCCCGCGAACCATACGCGACTGGCACAGGAAAGGGAGGTAATGACAGTGGCACGTAAAGTGCCCTCCGCCACACACCGTTGGGTGGCTTGCGGAGTATAAATGTAGATGTAGATGTGACGAGGATTCCACTGACAGACATCACGTACACTATCCACGCATTCACATATCAGCTTATGGTTCATTCAGAAATCAACTTAGAATGTGTTCAACAATGTTCAAAAACCGACAGGGACATGTTTCAAAGTCATAGGACGCTGGCTGCTAGATGCTTTGTGAAACAGCCACGTTTCTGTCGCCAGAAGCGGAAGAAGATACTACTCAAGTGCACATGCACATGATCCCACTTGTAACTGCTAAAACAAATCTAATGTTAACAGTTGTGACGTCATGCTCATCGGAGGCAATTTGTTGTTACGAAGCATTGCATAGTCTTCCTAAAGCCTTTGACACATTTTGCTGCTGGCAGACGCTGTGTTTTGTTGCTGTATATGGCGCATTTCCTTTGCAATTTAAGTTTTATATTAGTTTTTCCTCTCGTTCATGTTTTATTGATGCAGTATTATTCTGCAGTAGCAGAATACAGTAATATCCTTTGTTAGAGTATTGGTTCTTACCAGTCAAAATTACAAAACTTTAACTGAGAACAAAAACAATGAAAAATTCCCAGAATTTAAAAAAATTTCCCGTGTTTTTCCCGGATGAAAAAATTCCCGGGTTTTTCCCAGATCTCCCGGTTGTCCCGGGTCATAGACACCCTGATATTGTATCTTTCCATGAAGACACTTCCTCAATAAATTAGGGTTTGCAAGAAACCTGAATGTGGGCTCAGTTGCAATCATAACAGGTTCTGATAATGAGTGTTTATGTGAATACGTCTAATTTCTGTTGTTAAAGTTACACCAATCATCTTTCAGACACAGATTGCGCATTGGTGTTTGGTCAGTAGATAGTTTGTGGGAAAAAAAATGCCCACATATCATGCCTCATGTGTGTTTTCGTGACAGCTCTCCCATAAAATAGAGAACCACTTTCTTTCAGAGGAAGCCTACGTTTTCCTCCTAGTGGTATTCCATCCTTAATTCCTTCACCTTTCTTCTCTTTCAGCAAGTGATGAAGTCTACAACCAAGCCTCCTATGGATGTGGCCAACACATTCCAAATTTTCTATTGTTTTACTATACGGATTTTTATGGTACAACTTTGAACTAAGAGGAGTCCCTAAGGTATTTAGTATATGTAACACCATACTGCTCCTTAGATCGGGAGAACATCCTGACAACAGCAGCAGCCACCATACTCCCACTTGAGCCACTATAATTTTTAGAGCTTGCTACTGCATGCTTTTTTTGCCACAGTGTCTCACTACCTTCATTGTTGGACATTTTACTTGTTGCACACTGGTGGCAGTATTTAGACATAATTTCTACGCTGAAAACATTACCTGAGTCAATATCAATAACAGATGCAACTCCATACAGAGATGTGAGAGCCCTTTATGTCCATCCCATCTACAGACACACACAGCACACAGGTCAGTGACATACGTAAGAGATCCACTGACATGAATATCCGCACCAGGATCTATTTCTTTTTGGATTATTTCCACCAATTCCGTCGCTGCTTTCTTCATGTTAACTTTGGTAATATTGCAAACAGCATCAGACATTTACTTATTAATTTTTCAAACCTTGCACAAGATGTAGGTATGTTCACAAAACCACACAATAAATTACCTCTTTCCTTGCCCTGTCCAAGGCATTTCATTTCAGAGCACATGCTAACCTAAAATTGCTTTCATAGGTTCCTGCGACAGATTTTTTTGGACGAGGAAAATGAAAATTCATAGCCACACGAATTACAAATTAACTTAAGATTACAAGCTGTTCCCACTCTTCTTTCTTCAACAATGATCATCCATTCTGTATTTTTGCAGCTAACATATGAACATGAAAACTTCATAGCCTGGCAGAGAAGCTGTAAATCAATAAGTCTGGATCCAGTGGAATCCATATTAACATCATTCAGGCAGCTGTACAATTCTCCCGTCCCAAGTTTCGATGCTGAAGCTGAGAGATTATGTTCTTTGTTCTTCATTTCGAGCTGCTTCCTCTTTTTTGTTGGTAATCCGATTCCCATGAAACCTCCGTTTCCTAAACACAGATTTTCCATCACCCATTACGCATAAATCTTGACTTCCACGTAAAGGTTTGGGAATTCAACCTTCCACCTACTAACATGTGTTAGTATTGTCAAAACGTAAATAAACCACACGCAAGAAAATATTCAGGCAAAAATATAGATGTCAGCCAGAGATATACATATCAGCCAAAGCTATCGAAAGAAAATAGCCTTCACACTGACAAAAATTTTGCTGAAGCAAGCAGTTTCCCAAGTGTCTGAAAAGGTGGGAGTGGCTGCCAGTACAGAGTCAATCAGTTTAACAATTTAAAGGCATTTCTATAGCTGCTATCATGATAAAATTCACGCACAATATAGATTAAACTGTGTAGATCAAGAAAATAATATTTTTGAAAATCGATTTTTTGGACCAAAATCCACATTACATCCCCCCTAAGCCAACTTCAGTTTCTGTTATCAAATTGTTAAGGTATGTGTAAAATGCGTATACAAAGTTCACAGTACTTAAGAAGATGAAATATCTGTAACAGCGAATAAACAACACCCGTATTGCGTCCCAATCTGTGCATCCGAATGTTCACTCCATAGATATTTATGCTTATTACCACAGTCTGGACTGTGCCTATCACTCAAAAGTGGTTATATCACTACATCTTCTGCATTTTTTCCTTTTTGTAGTCATTGCAATTAATATTGTCAACTGTAAAGAGTTGAATCAGTTCATTTCCTTGATTTATTCACGAAACCCTGAAATGTAGAATGATTGAAGTTTTTCTGTTAATTATAAACAAAACAGTCAATCAGTAACCATCAATAACATTCAATATTCGGTTATCACTTTATGTTTCATTATACATAATTACATGCAGTCGCTGTGGTAATAACTGATGAATGTCAGGTATACAACATTCACTTTCTCTATGGAAAATATGGCAAATTGACAGCTAAAATGAAAGTCTAATTGTATTCCAAAACTTGCCAGGCCCACTAGTGTGGACCAATGACCTCGCTGTTTGGTCCCCTTCCCCAAATCAACCACTCAACCAGGCCCATTAGTGCCACTACCTTGTGACGATGCTGTATAGAGTCTATGTTTCCTCAGCTGACATTCAGGCCCATAATTTCCTTGGCCTGTATGCAGTGAGTGAGCGTCGCATGATTGCGAGTGATGAACTGCTGGAAATACACGTGGGAAACAAGTGAGGGCAGCGAGAACTAATTGCATAGATGTAGTTCTCTAATGTGAACCATGTGTTGTACTTCCTGTATCTTAATATCACTGAGAGGTGACAGCTAGAGTAGGGGTAGACTGTAAATTCCGGTGTCTGACTGGGATTCGTCACTGCGACCTTATGGCCTCAAGGCTCGCACTTTACCAATAGGTCAACAAGCTTATAGCAGTTAATAATGAAAGGGGATAGATAAAAGCAGTACCCTGTCAGATAATAAGACATAATCACAATATACTGCTTTTACAATAACTTCATGTGCCAAGATAGTGGTTTTTTGTCATCTTCCGGAGCACAAAATCTCAATCATCCGAGGGCTTGCTGAGAAAATTTTTCAGGTAGCCTGAGAGGAGGACATAAGATGTGCATGGGACATAGCTACATGTTTATGAGTCCAGAGTCAGTTTTCTGAACGGGCTGGAATTAGTGTAAGAGGCATAGCAATATGTTTGTGGTCCAGGAGTCACCAGCAGCTGTCGATGTGTGCAGTGATCAAAAGCAAACCTACATTTCATATTACAGGTTGTGTGTAAATTGAAGAACATTGTACAGTCTAGACCAACCAAACGAGGCAGGGCAGTTGTTAAGATGCTGATCTCGTATTTGGGTGGATACAATCTGCTCTGTCCAGCCACCCTATTTAAGTTTTCCTAAATCATTTAAGGTAAATGTTGGGATGGTTTCTTTATCAAGGCCACAGCTAACCACCTGTCCCATATATATATATATATGTATATATATATATATATATATATATATATATATATATATATAATAGAGGGAAACATTCCACGTGGGAAAAATATATTTAAAAAGAAAGATGATGAGACTTACCAAACAAAAGCGCTGGCAGGTCGATAGACACACAAACAAACACAAACATACACACAAAATTCTAGCTTTCGCAACCAACGATTGCCTCGTCAGTAAAGAGGGAAGGAGAAGGAAAGACAAAAGGATATGGGTTTTACGGGAGAGGGTAAGGAGTCATTCCAATCCCGGGAGCGGAAAGACATGTCTGCTTGTGTCTGTGTATGTGTGGATGGATATGTGTGTGTGTGTGTGTGTGCAAGTGTATACCTGTCCTTTTTTCCCTCTAAGGTAAGTCTTTCCGCTCCCGGGATTGGAATGACTCCATACCCTCTCCCTTAAAACCCATATCTTTTTGTCTTTCCTTCTCCTTCCCTCTTTACTGACGAGGCAACCGTTGGTTGCGAAAGCTAGAATTTTGTGTGTAAGTTTGTGTTTGTTTGTGTGTCTATCGACCTGCCAGCGCTTTTGTTTGGTAAGTCTCATCATCTTTCTTTTTAAATATATATATATATATATATGAGAGAGAGAGAGAGATTTAACTAAATATTGTTGACAAACTCTTGTTCCATTGTGAGATGATCCCTGGATGAATAAATAAATATAGTTTTTTCAGTTTTGAAGTGGGTTTTGTCAAAATATTTATAGTCTGAAACTTCTTTGCAGATTAAAACTGTATGCCGGACCAAGAATCGACCTCGGGACTTTTGCCTTTCGCGGGCAAGTGCTCTGCCAACTGAGCTACCCAAGCACGACTCACGCCCTGTCCTCACAGCTTGACTTCCGCCAGTACCTCGTCTCCTACCTTGTAGTCTGTCTCCAAGTATCTGCAAGTTCACGTTTTCCAGCATCTCTGTGATGCTGTCCTACAGGTCAAACAAATCTGTGACCATTCAAGGTGCCCTTCTTTGTGTATGTACAATGCCCTGTTTGTTCTACTTGGTACAGGACCCACCACTTGAACTATATTCTAGGATAGGACGTTTTGTTGTTGTTGGTGTTGTTGTGGTCTTCAGTCCTGAGACTGGTTTGATGCAGCTCTCCATGCTACTCTATCCTTCCCTTTCATGTCCCTCGACTCTTATAACTGCCATCTGCTTTCTGTATAAATTGTAAATAGCCTTTCACTCCCTGTATTTTACCACTGCCACCTTCAGAATATGAAAGAGAGTATTCCAGTCAACATTGTCAAAAGCTTTCTCTAAATCTATAAATGCTAGAAACGTAGGTTTGCCTTTCCTTAATCTTTCTTCAGTATTGCCTCATGTTGTGTTCCAACATTTCTACGGAATCCAAACTGATCTTCCCCGAGGTCAGCTTCTACCAGTTTTTCCATTCGTCTGTAAAGAATTCGCGTTAGTATTTTGCAGCTGTGACTTGTTAAGCTGATAGTTCGGTAATTTTCACATCTGTCAGCACCTGCTTTCTTTGGGTTTGGAATTATTATATTCCTCTAAAAGTCTGAGGGAATTTCACCTGTCTCATTGCTCACCAGATGGTAGAGTTTTGTCAGGCCTGGCTCTCCCAAGGCTGCCAGTAGTTCTAATGGAATGTTGTCTACTCTTCACGCAGTATCATATCTCTCATTTCATCTTCATCTACATCCTCTTCCATTTCCATAATATTGTCCTCAAGACCATCGCCCCTGTATAGACCCTCTATATACTCCTTCCACCTTTCTGCTTTCCCTTCTTTGCTCAGAACTGGGTTTCCATCTGAGCTCTTGATATTCGATATTCATACAAATGGTTCTCTTTTCTCCAAGGGTCTCTTTAATTTTCCTGTAGGCAGTATCTATCTTACCCCTCGTGAGTTAAGCCTCTACAGCCTTACATTTGTCCTCTAGCCATCCCTGCTTAGCCATTTTGCACGACGTGTCGATCTCATTTTTGAGATATTTGTATTCCTTTTTGCCTGCTTCATTTTTGTATTTTCTCCTTTCATCAGTTAAATTCAGTATCTCTTCTGTTATCCAAGGATTTCTACTAGCCCCCGTCTTTTTACCTACTTGATCCTCTGCTGCCTTCACTATTTCATCCCTCAAAGCTACCCATTCTTCTTCTACTGTATTTCTTTCCCCCATTCCTGTCAATTGTTCCCTTATGCTCTCCCTGAAAATCTGTACAACCTCTGGTTCTTTCAGTTTATCCAGGTCCCATCTCCTTAAATTCCCATCTTGTTGCAGTTTCTTCAGTTTTAATCTATAGTTCATAACCAATAGATTGTGGTCAGAGTCCTCATCTGCCCCCGGAAATGTCTTACAATTTAAAACCTGGTTCCTAAATCTCTGTCTTACCATTATATAATCTATCTGAAACCTTCTAGTATCTCCAGGGTTCTTCCATGTATACAACCTCCTTTCATGATTCCTGAACCAAATGTTAGCTATGATTAAGTTATGCTCTGTGCAAAATTCTACCAGGCGGCTTCCTCTTGCATTTCTTAGCCCTAATCCATATTCTCCTACTACGTTTCCTTCTCTTACTTTTCCTACTGTTGATTTCCAGTCACCCATGACTATTAAATTTTCGTCTCCCTTCACTACCTGAATAATTTCTTTTATCTCATCATACATTTTATCAATTTCTTCATCATCTGCAGAGCTAGTTGGCATATAAACTTGTACTACTGTAGTAGGCATGGGCTTCGTGTCTATCTTGTCCACAATAATGGGTTCACTATGCTGTTTGTAGTAGCTTACCTGCACTCCTATTTTTTTTATTCATTATTAAACCTACTCCTGCATTACCCCTATTTGATTTTGTATTTATAACCCTGTATTCACCTGACCAAAAGTCTTGTTCCTCCTGCCACTGAACTTCACTAATTCCCACTATACCTAACTTTAATCTATCCATTTCCCTTTTTAAATTTTCTAACCTACCTGCCCGATAGGATGTAAGAGTGTAGGAGGTTTGTCCGGAAAATACGTATACAAGTTGAATAATGTCTTTATGTTACAAGTTGCAGTCACTGCCAGGTGGGACTACTGCTGTAATCAATCCCATCAACACTCAGTTCGAGTCAGAGCACTCTGCGTGAAGGTGGGAGTGTGCGGCAGCTTGTTGACAGTTATCCTTTTTCACCTGCCGTTGGCATGGAGCTCTCTCTGATTGAGGAACAGCGTGTCAACATCAAGTTTCTTGCAAAGCTAGGAAAGAATGGCAGTGAGATTTCTGAGTGTTTGAAACAGGTTTACGGAGACAATTCTCTGAAGGAACCAACCATTAACAAGTGGTTAAAAAGGTTCCAGGATGGCCGAGAAGAAGTGAACAAGCTCAAATCTCAAAGCAAGAAATGGAAACTAGCAGGAGAACCGAGAACAAAAAAGTCGCGAAAATCAAGGTCCAATGTGAAGACAATATTGATTCTAGGGGCACTGTTCACAAGGAATTTGTCCCTCCCGGCCAGAGAGTGAACGGAAATTTTTACGTTGAACTTCTGACACGTCTAAGAGCTCATGTGGCCCGAGTTGGCAAAAGGGGCAGGGGGATCCTTCATCACGGCAATGCGCCCGCTCACACGTCGCTCGTTGTGCACGAGTTTTTGGCCCGAAGCTCAATCACCGTGACAGACCACCCACCTAATTCACCCGATTTAGCCCCGTGTGACTTCTTCGTGTTGCCGAAATGCAAAATGGTGCTTCGGGGGCGGCACTTGGGAGATGTGGAAGCCATCAAGGCGGAAACGACACAGCAACTGAACAACATCACAACTGAAGACTTTCAGCAATGTTA
This sequence comes from Schistocerca cancellata, assembly GCF_023864275.1. Taxonomy (NCBI): domain Eukaryota; kingdom Metazoa; phylum Arthropoda; class Insecta; order Orthoptera; family Acrididae; genus Schistocerca; species Schistocerca cancellata. The sequence goes on along the minus strand of NC_064627.1, from coordinate 140,897,824 downwards.
TCAACAGTTAAACGGCATTGGCAGAAGTGTATTGAGTCTCAGGGCGAGAACTTTGAAGGAGACCATATTGTAATACTTGAATAATTGTAAAATAAAGTTATTATTCAACTTTTATACGTATTTTTCGGACAAACCCCGTATTATAAGCAATCTCCTTTGTACAATGGTAGCATTTTCCTAATATTTTACCAGTGAACCTGTGTCTAATATCTTCTGTACTTATAACCAAGCCTGTGTGGTCACATCATGTCATACTCATACAAATTGTTATACCCACGTATTTGTATGGATTAGCCAGTTCCAGTTGTGACTCATTGATGTTGTATCCATTGTTTCATTTTGTGAAGCATACAATTTTACATTTATGAACATATAAAAGAAGTTGCCAATCCTCACACCACTTTGAAATCTTACAAACATTCAGTTGAATATTTGTGTGGTCTCTCCCCCCCCCTCTTCAGGCAGTTTTGTTACATATAGCCATATCAGCTGCAAGAAACTGATTATACTGTTAATATTGCCTAGAAGGTCATTAATAAACATCATTTACAACATAATTCCCAAAAAAAATACTACCCAGTGCCACTAACGAATACGTTGAGGATTCATGTAGATAAGGTGGTCACTGAGGCATAAACCACAATAAAACAGTGGAGAAATTAGCAAATAGAGCATTTTACAATGCAGAAGACAGAGGGTATTGCTTCCACACACAGGTATTCTTCACAAAGTAAAATAAGGTGCCAACTACTGAGCTAGAGTTCGAGGCAGTGGAATCATCCCCATGCAAGAGAGTAAAATGTTACACTTTCATCCAACCCTTCATATATCACAACCTTGGCACAGTTAGACCAATCTTACAAGAAGACATTCAGGTACCATTACTAGAATTTGATTAGGTCTTGCATACTGCTCAGCTTATAATATAAAGTCGACAATTCATGCAGTTGAAACCAGAACTAGTAACTCTTTTTTTCTGGTAACTAAACAAACACTCAGAAACCAAGATCACTAAAAAATTTTTATTGGCTGACTTGTTTTGATAAAGCTGTGCTGACATTATTGGACCTTATGTTTTAGAATATATTATCCATCAGTGTTACAAGCCGCTTCAGATTGTACATGTACATCCCACTACCAAGAAGGTCGCTACACATCAGCATGTGTAACGTAAAAGTATTATGTACAAACATAAACATAATATTATTGTGCCAATTGCAAGTGTTCATGTTCACTACCAGCTGGCAACTTCAGTTACCACACATTGCAGGTCACCTCCAGGCTGACCATGTTAAGAATATATGTACCTCTTATCCATATGTAAATTTTTTATAAATGTTATACACACTGATCACACTGATTATGTTTGAAATTTGTAAAATGTGTTCACTGAGAGTTGCAAGGACATAAAATTTGTACTGTTAGGATTAGCTGGTCTTCTAAAGTTGGTAACAAAATAAAAGAAGGCTGCATGAAATCACTCTGATGGTCTCGCATTGTTGTTTTGGAAAAAGTGATCTGAAGACACGACTTCTTGCCGCTGTGTTTCAGGCACACTGGAATAATTTGGAATCTCCCAGGTGCACCAAGGCACAGGGATGTGCACAAGAGTCTTCATTCTGTGCTCGCAATGTATTTACACAGCAGTAAATCCACTCAAACATCTAAATTAAAAGAACCAATGCTGGAATAACTAATCAGTAATTAAATCTCTGTCGATCCATCGTGGATACAGGACAGCGGCTGGTCAGATATTTACCCAAGAAAAATTGTCAAACAACCGTATGTTTTCAGATGTTATTTTATTTAGACTAACACTTTCAGCACCTCATTAATGTCGTCTTCAGTCCCCTGTGCAATCCATGTATAGACAATCAGATACATTGAGGAATGCACAACTGGAGCCATCAATATTTGGATTCCATGAAATTTGTTGTGGAGTGTGGCAGTCAAGTCTTCGAAGAACACACTCCACGTAAATTTCCTGAAACCCAGATATAGATGGCTCCAATTATGCAAGAATTGGTGTCTATACATGGAGTGGATAGGGACCTGAAGATGGCATTATAATGAGATGCTGAAACTGTTCGTCTAAACAAAATAACTTCTGAAAACATACACCTGTTTGGTGATTTTTCTTTGATAAATTAGTAATCAGTTACATGGTGGAACTGTGCATAGTGTTCTGGTGACCATATTGTTTTTGTAATGATTATATTGTTCTTTTCATTTTTTGCACATAACGAACACTTCCCCTGCTTCAGTGATTAGCAATACATTTAAATTGCCTTATTTTCAAACTTTTTAAGGTCTGGTCAAATAGGGAGCTGGCAGCAGCTCCACACTGTAGTAATGTCTCTGTAGCAGTCTTCTCCTCCTCCTCCTCCTCCTCCCCCCCCCCTCTCTAATCTTCACCTCAGAGTAGCATTTGCATGCAGTTTCTTAGTCTTCAGTTATTTGTTGGTTACATTCCAATCTCTGTCTTCCTCTACAGTCTTTAGTCTCTATAGCTCTCTCTACTATCATGGATATTTTTCCTTTATGTCTTAACTCATGTCCTCTCATCTTGTCCCTCCTTCTTTTCAAGTGTTTTTCACATTTACCTTTCCTCACCGATTCTGCAAAGAACCTCCTCATTCGACATCTTACTGTCTAGGTGCAGCGTACACTGGGACCGGCCAAGAGCACCTACACAAGTTTGGCCGTTCAACTGTGGCAGGAGCCTGGACTGCTGAAGGCACTGATAGAGGTCTCTGCAGTTCACAGTACAGTGATCCTACACTGAGGTAGTCACTGTAGCAGATAAATTAAAGCAGCAGCTCATTATATACTCAACTGGTCCTTTCATTGAAATTTTTGGAGCTCTTGCCGTCTTTTCTTCCTTTGTAAATGACAAACTCATACTCACGATTTGCATACTGGTACGTTTTAGAAAAAAGAACACTAACATGCGATTACGATAATTTACTATAAATTGCTGGAGTTATAATACAAAATTTAATACAGTGATTCTGAACTAGAAGGCTCATAATAAATTCTGAAAAACCAGTGACACTCAATTTCTATACACCCTGCAGCACTGATTTTTAACACTGATACAAAAACTTTCCCACCAGTAAGTGAGAAAAAATTGTTAGGTACATATGAGGGTGGTTCACAAAGTAAGGTCCATTTTGCTGTAAATAAAGAACTTCCGTATAAAAAAAGTTGTTACCTATCTCTTCAAACTGCAGCCTTTTCTTTATTTTTCAATACAGTCCCCATTTAAACTTAAGTATTTGTCATAGCATTTTAGTAGTTTAAAAATCCCTTCTTCATAAAATTATTTGCCTGGGTGCATCGCCAATCTTTCACAGTGTTTTGTAGTTCGCCGTCACTTTCAAAGTGTTGTGACCCAAGTCACTTCTTCATTTGAGTGAAGAGATCAAAATCACTTGGCGCCAAGTCTGGGCTGTTAAGGAATGTTCAAAAATGTCTCATTTGAGTTGCTTTAAAATCAGAAAGCCTATCACTTCTCTTTTCACCATGAATGTTCCATCATTTCTAAAAATCAGACCTATTGCCACACAAAACCTTCACTCACAATGTTTGGACTGTACGCAGTGCACACCGAACAATGAATGTCTACTGCTGAAACATCCTGTGCTGAAATAAATCTTATTACTGCTTGCACATTGGGGAACTTTTTATTGCAGTGCTCATATTTTGAGCGAATGTGCGAAAGAACTACTTCATACTTTCACGGCTGGGTGCTTACTGAATCAGAGAACATACAGATGTGACAACAGCAGCACTCCACGCACAAATACTAGCGCCACACTAGAGTGATGGTCACTTTTTGAACCAACATAGTACACTCTGGAAAACCTAAAATAGGAGACGCACTCTTATTGTCAGAATAATAAAACATGATCAGGATTGCTACAAGTTGCCCAGAGTGATAGTCCCTGATTTCCAGCCAAGTTTTAGCATTTTTCCCTGAAACATTTTGAGATCTCAACGGTAAGCAAATACACAAGTTGACAAAAAAATGTAAGAACTTCTGTATTTTTGAACATGCGAGCAAAAATCTTAAGTACTAACATGAAAATCTTCTGTAATGAACTGTTTTCAGGTAGTGAAAACAAGGCAAATGGTACATATGTCGCATTAAAACCACTATTGTTATTTTATTTCAATAAAACAAAACATATTTGATGACAAAAATACGCATTTCATTGGAGTCACAAGACAGATTTAAAATACCTTCAATAATTTCAGAAATAATGTTAGAAAATAATAGGCCTCTTGAAAGAAGTGTATAAGACAGGGAAAAGGTGTATAAACCACCACTATAGGTGACTGCCAATACAATGTTGGTTCTACTACGTTCATTATTGTCATTTATTACCCACTGTGTTATGTCTATTATTTTACAGGTATTGTGTAGTTTTTCTTTCAAGAAATACTGAGTACATAGCATACAACCTGCCAGCGACTGCTACAATTTTCTTCTTCTTATCCTCCATATTTTCTAATATACAAACTACTTTTGAAGTGCCAAAAGGCACTAGAATAAATAAAATGTCTATAAAGTGCTGCAGTGTACAATGTAATTGCAGTAAGACAGCTGCAGTTCCTGAAATCCATCCCCGTGGCCTCTAGCCCACCAAGGAACACCATAGTCCTGGGTCCATGGATAAACCACGAAAATCCACTGCATTATGCCACACACAAACAGACCTGGCCTGCGGGCAGATTGATGACATTAGATCCGATGGGCAGGGCCTGCATATTTGTGGGAAGCAACGGACTTCAGATCAACGGGCCTGATCTGTTAGAGATACCCAGGAAATGACCTGCGGTTTTGGTGCGTCACAGAAGTCCACTCATGTGGCCAGCTTTTCACATGTCACAGACACCATGTTGATGAAATGAGGCTGTGGTGATCAATCCATGCAACAGATAACTTGCGCAAATACTCTGAGAATCAATACTAATGAAGACAGGTAGCAACTCACAGTAAAGACGATCATTGACCTGCAGACAGGCACATACAAAAGACAATGACACTCTCACAACTAAATTTTTGGACATAGCCTTTGTCAGAGAATGAGACCACACAAACATTCACACAATCACTCAGACACAACTCGTGTATAAATGACCGCCGTCTCCAGCTGCTGTGTCAACAGTCTCTGAGAATCAGATCCAAACAAACCACTCCCTAGGCCTCCTTGCCTCTCGTTGGCAGCTGCTTGGCTAGTGGCAAGATGTGGTGGCAGCACTGGCTGCCAGCTGATGGAGTGGTAGAGAGGGTAGAAGCAGTACGAATGAGGAGTACAGTAGTGGCGCATGTACTCAGCTGCACCCAGCCAGCGACGATGGATGACATTTCAGTAACCAAACCATTTCATCTACTGAGACAAAAACAAGATTTTTCCAGTGTTTTTTTCTGAATTTTCCTGTTTTCCAGAACTTGTGGCAACCCTCAAGCTACACGCAGGGATTCCTGCAGATCAATATTCAAAAGTCTCAATGTACTGTCTCTGCCTTGTTTATCTATCTATCAAGTAATAACCTTCACAAAAGGCAAAAGCTTAAAAGAAGCAAATATATCCAAGTATAACTGATTTCGCATGTAATACTGAAAGTAAAAAAACACTTGTACAAGAAGGAGATATCATTCTCACATTATGCTGCGTAACCTCATGCATCCAGTTTCAAACAGATGCCAAATTTACATGAATTTAAAATCAAACTGAAAAGGAACTTGCTTGACCACAGCCTGGGAAGAATGGCTCCTTAAATGTCTTTGTGGACATGGTAGTTAGTCTAATCTTATCTTGGCAGGCCCTAATGGGGCATATATGCCGGGGGCTAAAGAAATAATATCTTTTTTGAAACCCTATAACTCCCACACATTGCAATGCTTAAGTTTCATATTTGGCTCAAAGGTGCCTACAACCTCCCTCTGCAATGGTGCAAAAGTATGGTGCACTGCAACATCACTCTTGGGCTTGACTGCTACAAACAGCAAGGTGCTGAGAGAGAAAAAAAAAGTCCATGTTCTGTTTAAGATGGGTTAACGATGTCACATTGGCACCAAATTTCACCACAATTCTGCTCAATGCCACTGTGGATGTGCCAAATGATCAGAAGATCATCAGATCTTCTGTTCCCCACATTTCATCCCTTCTTTCGATGCTTCAACAATGGTGGTCAAAACCTCTGTGATGGAGGTCAAAACCACAATTCTGAGTGTTTAAATTACATGGTTTTCTTATGAATGGTCAAGGAAAACTTTCTAGATACACTGCCACTCAGAATCGGTGTGAAAAGGTCACCGGGGGGAGGGGGGCGGGGGGGGTCGGAAGGGGGAGGGGTGCAGCATAAAGGGTGTCAATGAAACCACACCTTTCTCTGGGGCATTGATTCCCACACATTTTGCAGTTGCAAACGACAGTTCGCAGTTTGAGGAGCAACAGGAAGACTTTCTCCACAACCTCTGACACTCATTAGCATTTACACCCTTCTATAAGGACACTGTTGGGCTGCATCCCCACAGAAAGTGATCACATCAATTTGGAGTGCAGCTTGACCGCAACTCTGCTCTCCTGTACAGGTTGGAACCAATAGGGACTGTTGAAAGCCATTCCACAAAATTTTACAATGATCCGAAGCAGCTAAGGGTGCTTACGCTCTTTTAGCACCTCTAATTTGCATCCTCCTGTGGCATTATCATAGGGTGGGGAGGGGAGGGGGGGTTCTGGGGTGGGATATGACATTAACACATACATGAATGAAACGACGAAGGGTCTTCCCCCCTCCCCCACCCAAGCAAAACCAGTTGTGCCACCTGCCCACCTTTATTATGAATTTGAAAAATCTATCTGCACAGAAAGAACTCGTGACGAGAGTATCACACAGCAGAAGGCAGGCTACCCTGCTGCCTTTCGTCTAAACAGTATGCTGTTGAGCCTGATAGTAGACCATCCAGAATCAGAGAATGTCGAAGAGGTTTCCAATCAGCAAGGACCTAGTACTTTATCACAGGTTCTATCTGTACAGGTAGATTTTAAATGAAGGTGGGAGGGTGGCACCTAGGGTTCTTCTGAACTTGGGGGGGGGGGGGGGGGGTTATAATTCATGGACAGTCATCTGCAAAATGTCTGATGTTACCACTGATATTTTTATGTTAGCTTTTTAATGTATAACATGAATAACAAGGAGCATAATACACTTACCTGGGGAACGCCAAAGGTTACTTCAACTGATAACTCTCCATTCACAACAACGTGCTGTGTCCTGCTTACCAAGAAATCCTCAATCCACCCACAAACTTTGTTTGATACCACATAAAATCAGACTTTTGTTAATAAACATTGGTGTGGTACTGCGGCGTCTGCTTTCCAGAGGACTAGAAATTTTCTATCCACCAGATTGCCTTGATCTACAGCTTTTAAGATGTCGTGAGAAAAGCAAAGGTTGGATTATGTATGATAGACATTTTTGGAATCTGTGCTTGTACACACAGAGATGGCCATTCTGTTTACGATACCTGAAGAAAAGGCCATCACAAGACAACAGTTTGTTGCAACAATGGTTAAATTCACCATAGCCCTCTTGTTTGCTGCTAATATGATATGAGTGTGAATGAAAGCAACCGTTAGTAATCACTGGATCTACAATTCATTTTTACTAAAACAGCAGTTGACTCATTCACGAGTGCTATTCAAATCTGAGTGTCTATATGCACAGGCTTATAAGTTAGCTAAAAGGCAGACACTGTCCAACAGCTCAGGACCATTTTCAAACTTATGTATGTTCCTTTCAACTGCTCAATTCTTCAGCTATATGATGAGATGTTACCTTTACTCCTTCCATTACTTGCACTCCAGCCAAGGAGACTTTTCAGTATCATATAACACAATATTCCGTAACATTCCAGGGAGACTGAATGGCTGGATAGTACTTACTTTCAGGAGGCAAAACCAAGTATTACCAATAGGGAATGGTTGGGAGAGGTTTGAAAGGAAGGAAATATCACTCATCTGACAACTTGAGAGGTGCCCACATAGTATGGGGACAAGTGGAGGCAAAGCTGAAGGGGGACGACCAGGGGGAGTTAGGATAATCACTGTGCTAGCTTCAGTTCTCAGACATGATAGGTTAGTGTGAGGAGTAAAGACACGTCAGAGATGGTGAAAAATGAAAAGTGAAAATAGTAATGAAATTAAGAAAGTGGAGGAATAGGAAATAGGTGGGCAGAAACAAGGAGGGAAAACAGAGCGTGAGAGTGAGTGAGTAACAGGGAGAGAGAGAGGTAAATGAAAATAAAGCAATAATTGATTAAATAATGAAATTCTGTGATAAGGAAAATGTGTGTGTATGTGTGTGGGACAGGGAGGTGCCATTGGAGGTGAAGTCTAGGAGGGCGGCGGGATAAGAGGAAATGTTGAAGAGCAGGTTTTCATCTCCAACATTGTGATACTGGACAGAAGGATCCAAACAGCCCTTGTGATATAGCAGGCACCACTCATTATGTCAGCCATGTCCAATCATTACTATATAAAAAACTGGGGCATGGATATGTAACCTAGCAAACAACATAGGTCAGCTTGTATGGAATATTGGGAACTCTCAGAGAAACTAAATTTACTAGAGAAGTAAGGGAAATCTCAGAGAATTCTAAAACACTTAAGGAATTCTGCAAAATTAGACGAACTGAATTTTTCATTGACAGAAAAAAATGCTTGGAGTTATCTCACTCTGAGGTATTGCTTTGGCAACAATCTGTTGTAGAGCAGTGAACGGAAAGGTGAAGAAGGGCACTGATTTGTTGTAATGTTTTTTGCTTGATCATGGCAACTCACAGTGAGCTCGCTGAACTCCATTATTGTTAATACAATTTCAGACTCAAATTTTCATTTCCCTTGCTTGACTATGAGTATGATGGAGTGTAATGTGTGAATAACAAGAACACATATAGTTGTTAATTTGTCATTCACACTAAAGAAAAAGTACGTTTTTTAATTCTATAAAAATCTGCCACAAAGTACAGGTGTGTCTGCAATTGGTGGTGGTGGTGGTGGTGGTGGTGGTGAAGGCCAAGAGGATGCGTTTGCTCCTCATCCCTAGCCCCCACCCCCTTGCAGTCTGGTTGGTTTGTGTTGTGTACAAAGTTCCGCGTAGTCAGCGCGTACACAACTTTCCCACTAGAGCGTGCCCCGCTAAGCACAACAGCGCAGGCGCAGCGCTCGTCCGTCTCCGCACTACGAGATGGCGCTGTCTTAGAGACGGACCAAATTCTGCTTCCGCCGATCCGCGTATTAATATGTAACGCAGCCAATGAGATTGCTGCTAACGTAGAACCTTTTCTTCTCGCGGATCACACTCGTGCAGTGATACATAAACGCATGAGGTATTATAACGAGTGTACAGACCTCTGATTAGTCAGTTTGCACCAGTCTGCATTAGTCTACATTAGTCTGTACCAGTCTATAGCCAAGTTTCAGTCTGCACCTAATAAGATTACCATATTCCTGTACATAGCCATGAAGATAAATGACTGGACAATTTGTCAAGTATCAGAGATATGTGAGAATAAGATTAACATACCAAGACCAAAGGAACTTCAGATTGTCAATTGTAAACAGCATCCAGAATCAAGTTACATAATATCTATGATTTTTATTATTTTAATAAATGTGTGTGAAAATTAATCAAGTTCTGTTTAAAGTTGGTCACCGTCAATCTGCTACTCTAAGTGTGCAAGTGGCATTTCTATTGTCTGACCTAACGGCAGAAGATAAACATGCTACGATAAGACCACGAGACATATTGCTGACACTCGCCTATTTCGTTAGAGCAACAAGTCAAATAATCTGATGGTGTGTGTACTGAAGGTCTTACAGTACGCACAACACAGTTTGTAGAGAAAGGGACCAAACTAAAAGGTCATCCAGTCCCTATTGCAGCCTGGAGTATAGATTCTTTAGTCAGTAGAGAATCCTCAGACACTACTCTACGACATATATAAGCAGACTAAGTGACGAATTAAGATCTGTCCCAAGGCCAGGATTTGAACCTGGGTATCCTTTTACAAATGATTGTTTAATCCACAGATTTAGGTAATGCTACAATAACTTGGCTGACCACAATTGAAATACTTTGGCTTCAGCAAGTGCTACACAACTTCTGTTTATTTAGCTATCACACTGTTCACTGGAAATATTTTCTTTGATGTAGATTTCTTTTTTTTTCTGCTTAAAGCTCAAGACACTCAAACTTTTGCAGAACACTGCTAAAAGAGCCCAAATTTTTATTTCTGTTGATTTCCTGTACCCGCTGTTATTAGGTACTGATCAGTGTGCAGAGATTATTCAGTTTTACGCGGTAAAATGTTGGACTGGTCCCTGAAGAAAACAGTTGTTCTATAAAGCAGCTGTGCTTGTTTCAATTGCAGAAAGGCCTTTGTACAAAATTGTTGGTCATCTGAATAGTAAGGAACATTTCTTGAAACATTAATAATCAGGATTTTATTTAGCTCTTAGTCAATAGTGTGTTCAACATTGTCAATTTGTATGGAAGTTTTTATTTTTCTGGGCTGTCATAAAAATCTGTCTTTTAAAACTCCTGTAAATATTTTGGTACAATTTTCTTGGTGACTGTCAAAAGCAGACTTTACTGCTTTTTATGCTTTATGTACCCATTTATTCATGCCAGTAATATCCAGGGTGTACCCTGGGGTATGTCTCATCATGCCCTCTAACTTGACTACAAAAAAGTACTTCATATCTTTATTAATCACTTTTGAATGTCTGTAAGTGGCCTTGAAACAAAAATTTCAACAAATGAAGCTCTGCTTTATTACACAGTATACAATTTGAGTATAACAGTAATATCTGTGCACTGGAAGAAGACTCTCGGCATGTGGACTGATTGTAGCAACTGCATCAATTGAAATCGAAGGCTGGTAACTTGTACTGACTCCTTACTGACTGCTAGCAACTTTAGACAGTAGTCAACACTTGAAAGGGCCTAACATGTCAATAAATACCGTATTTACTCGAATCTAAGCCGCACTCGAATCTAAGCTGCACCTGAAAGATGAGACTCGAAATAAAGGAAAAAAAAAAAATTCCCAAATTTAAGCCGCACCTGAAATTTGAGACTCGAAATTCAAGGGGAGAGAAAACTTTTAGGCCGCACCTCCAAATCGAAACAAAGTTGACCCATTGTAATATGAGACACAATTTAGGTCGAATGAATGACGATACAGCTACAGTAGTTTGGTTCGAGTCGTAAGCTTAGCAGTTAAGCTTTACCAAGTAGCCATTGTTATGCGTCAGGCGCTCCGTCCGTATTTATACGGATACCGTTCCTTTTTCACGTGCTTCGTCTGGTTTGAATTGATTGCTTATTTTGCTTTGATCTGATAAGTGCCGCTTTCTATGTTATAGGTGTTTACATCAGTCACTCTAAGCTGAAAATGCATTACTATACTGTGTCATGCATTGTTTGTCGCATTCTGATAGTACGTGTTTACGGCCTGTCGCTGCTCACGGCATGGCTTGCTTTTGTGCGTGCTACCGCCGCCTACAATTAAAAAAAGAGAGGAATCGTCTCATTAGCGAAACAATGGCAAGAGACTGCTATTTGTTGTTACTTACACTGCTGCTTTCTTTGATAATGATCAACAAAAACCAAATAATAGACTGCGTATGATATAACATGTTCTGAACGAGTGTCTGGCGAAAATTTTTCTCCGTTTGAAAATCTTTGCGGCCGCTTCTTTAGTACATCAAATTCTGCACAGAATTTAGTCATCTTAGATTTAAAAATCTAGTCAGTTGCCGTGCTTCATTTCTGACTGTATCACTATTAGGCATAAGAGTAATACGAATATAAACATGACACGATACATATATTCTTCCGCGTTTGCTGTTGTCTCACTCTAGTTTCATAGTTTATTAGGCATACAGGATTTAAATGAGATAGAAGCAAACACGAAAGAATACATGACAAAATGTTTATATTTGTATTATTCTTATGGTGAAGAGAATACTGCATGTGACTCACATTTCATCAGGTTCCTATTAGCAACCATCTCTTCTCACAGGTAGGAAAAAATTCAGAACGTAGAGTTGGCCATACTGACAAAAATCCCAGTCTTGCCAGTCGGATTTTCGTAGTACATTGAAATTCTGCTACATTCGAAGGCGAACAATATGGAATTTGTATTTACTTCGTTGGATAATGTATGAAAATGCAGTGGTCGAAACTCGGGCGGAGAAAAAAAGCTTGTCTTCCAATTTTTTTTGTTTTAATTTTATTTACTGATGCAGAGGTTTAGGCGCCAGTATTTATTTTTGTGCCTACAAAGGATGCCTGTGGAGCGCTACATATATTCGACGGCAGAAGTTAGTTGTGGCGGCACCTACTGACATTTTTCAGAACCTCCGCTTGCTTTGCACTCGATTCTAAGTCGCAGGCAGTTTTTTGGATTACAAAAACCGGAAAAAGAGTGCAGCTTAGATTTGAGTAAATACGGTAAGGTAATTCCAAAGGTCCAGTTGCAAACCACTTTTCAGCAGTCATTAACTCATTGTGTCACTTGAGTTCACACAGATGTAGAAGCAGTAAGCCAGGGCTTAACGACTTACTGATTTCGATTTCGAGCGTGAGCACTAGCACCTGCTTGTGCTTTTCCTCACAAGTGGAGCAGTTGTGAGGAGTGAGGGGAAATGAACTCACATTGTGGACAAGACAACAGAGAAGAAACCATATGGAAAATGGGGGGAGGGGGGAGGAGGATCAATGCCTAATCAGTTTTGTGTAACAGTGGTAAGTTTTTGCATTTCAACCTCCAGTGGGAAGAATCTTCAGTTTTGCAAGTTTCCACTATCAAACATGACAGTCATGCACTGCACGTATGACACGGCAGACGATGTTCACATACAGCTTGTAAATATCTTTCTAAAGAGTTTGTTAAGGCACAGCTAGCCATTTTTATCAGATGTGTAAGTAGTGAACTTGAGACTGGGAGCAGTAATGAAGTAGTAGTAGTAAAGAAGAACATTCTTATCAGCATTGAAGAACTTGTAGAAAATATAGCTTTACCATGGAATTTATTAGCTTCTGTGTCTAGAGACAGAGCACCAGTCATCTTTTAATAAATCTGGACTATTAGTGCAACTCAATGAGAAAATGAAAGACCTCCAGTATCCAATGAAATCAGAGGTATTCTCTGCTTGTCTCCAATGAAATCAGAGGTATTCTATGCTTGTCTCATGAGGAGAATGTATGGGGAAAGAACGTCAGTTTGAAAAATGTAATGAGTGTAGTTTATACAATTAATAATATGTACAGCATGGACTTCAACAGTGCCAATTACAGAACCTTATTGAAGATATCCACAGCTACCAAAGAAGTCTGTCTTATTATAATGATGTGCACAGGCTTAGTAGAAGCTACTTGTTAAATCAATTTTTTTTTTTGTTTTTTGTTTTTGGTCTTTGTTTCACTCTGGTCTGCAACTTGAAGTAAGTGACCTGCAGTGCAACACTGAACAAAAGGACAAATTCAATAATGAGAAATATTCTAGATTTCTACAATCAGTTCCCTCAGGACTGATTTCCTTGATCACACAAGATGGCTGCTGGCATAACATTAATGTTATTTTACACCTGTGAACAACTGTTTTCAAATATGAGGAACGATAACATACATATGAGAAACTCATTTTCAGACTGTAGCCTAAACAGCAAGCTAGATCTGTGATGCCCATGAATGTTCCCGTGAAAGGGAAAAAGAACAAGAAGACTAGAGTGTGAGAGTTAGTTAAAAATCATTACATGTACAGCAACTGATTAAGGAATGTGATAAATATGTACCTAATTAATAATGAAATGATGTGGGAGTGTTACTTTTTGGTTCATTTGTCAAGGAATGGAAAATCCACATTGGAATATCAAATGATTCCAGTTGAAGCTGCCGATGGTAGCGGTCATGAGTGCATGAGGTGAGATTGCTTGTGTGAATGTGTGTGTGTGTGTGTGTGTGTATTTTTTTTTCCTGGAGAAGGCTTTGACCAAAAGCAGTAATGTGTAACAGTCTTTTCATTGTGCCTGCTTGCAACTCAACAAGTCGTCTTTATGATGAGTAGCCATCTTTCCTAATGTTGTTTAGTTTATTTGTTTAATTTATAGCAGAGAAATCTCATTTACAGTGAAATACATACTTCTGATTGCAATATTAATTAGTCTGACAAATATGCGACGTCCCATCTCAAATGTTCAAATTTGTGTGAATTTCTAACAGACCAAACTGCTTAAGTCATCGGTCCTGAGACTTACACACTACTTAAACTAACTTAACTTAACTTATGCTAAGAACAGCACACACACCCATGCCCGAGGGAGGAGGGAGGACTTGAACCCCCGGCAAGAAGCACTGTGCAGTCAGTGCATTGGCACCTCTAATCGCGCGGTGATATTCCATCCATCGCAAATTTCCATATGGCTCTTTCCCCCCCACCCCCCCCCACCCGCCCCCCCCTTTCCACCTTCCACAACCTTTGATGAGATGATGTTTGGGAGAGAGTACATGATTACATTAGTTGCTGATTGCAGACCTGCACTTGCTGGCTACTTGCAAAGCAAATTGGATGCAAAGCCTGGTATTAAACACTGTTGTTTGCTATATTTCATGTTTGCAAAGCCAAGAAACAGTTGATGCTAGTCAATGTCATTTGAATTCTATAGATTTATGTAGTCTCATCAGTCATCTCGCCAACTTGACAACGCAACAACAGAAATTGGCATGGCAAGAAAAAGAGCATGTTTTTTTCTCAATCCTTTCTTGCACTGTATGTCTAGACCTACACATTTACCCCGCAAGCCACCATATTGTGCATGGTGGAGGGTCCCTTTTACCACTACCCTACTCTTTCCTGTTCCACTCGCAAATGGAGCCAGGGAAAAAACGACTATATATGAAGGCAGTATCTGTTCCCAAAAGAACAGATACCACTGATGACAGTGCAGCTTCTCTAGAATGAAATGATAATTAAATCGACACCCTCGCTGCAAACAGGTGTCGATATACATCATTGGGGATATGCTGAAAATGTGTGCCCCAACCGGGACTCAAACCCGTGATCTCCTGCTTACAAGGCAGACACATTATCTATGTGAGCCACCAAGGGTGCAGAGGATAGTGTGCCTGCAGGGTCTTATCCCTCGCACGCTCCCTGGGAGACTCACATTCCCAACATGTTCACACCACTACATTAGTAGTGCACCTAATAGATGTTTGCCCATCACACCCATTACTCGTGGCAGATTAATCTACCAAGTTCCGTACTAGTTGGGCCATAGCGTGTGTATTCACACAAGAAGGTCAATGACCGGGTAGCCATATTTTAACTATATATGAAGGTAGTGTCTGTTCCCGAAAGAACAGATACCATTGATGACCGTGCAGCTTCTCTAGAATGAAACGATAATTAAATCGACACCCTAGCTGCAAACAGGCACATTTTCAACATGTCCTCAATGATGTATATCAATGCCTGTTTGCAGAAAGGGTGTCGATTTAATTATCACTTCATACTAGAGAAGCTGCACGGTCACCAATGGTATCTGTTCTTTTGGGAACAGGTACTACCTTCATATATAATTAAAATTTGGCTACCCGGCTAGCGACCTCCTTGTGCGAATGCACACGCTACGTCCCAACTCATATGGGACTTGGTAGATTAATCTACCACGAGTAATGGGTACGATGGGCAAATATCTATTAGATGCACTACAAATGTAGTCATGTGGACATGTTGGGAATGTGAGTCTCACGGGGAGCATGCAAGGGATAAGTCCCTGCAGGCACACTATCCTCTGTGCCTTCGGTGGCTCAGATGGATAGAGCATCTGCCATGTAAGTAGGAGATCCCGGGTTTGAGTCCCAGTCGGGGCACACATTTTCAACATGTCCCCAATGATGATATCAACACCTGTTTGCAGCAAGGGGGTCGAAAAAATGACTGTCTGTATGCCTCCACAGGAGCCCTAATTTGTCCTGTCTCCATGGTGCTTACACCACAGTATGTTAGTGGCAGTAGAATGGTTCTGCAGTCAGCTGCAAATTCTGCTTCTTTAAATCTTCTCTCAATAGTGTTTCATGGAAAGAATGCCTTCTTTACTTAGGGATTCCCATTAGACTCAGTGAACATTTATGTATTACCTCCTTGTTGATTGAATCTACTGGTAACAAATCTAGCTGCACACCTCTGAATTTATTTGATGTCTTCCTTTAATTGGACGTTGTGCAGATCCCGAACACTCAAGCAGTACTCAAGAATTGGTCACACACCTGGTCTGTATATGGTTGCCCATATAGATGAGCTACACTTTCCTAGAACTCTCCCAATGAACAGAAGTCGACCGTTTGCCTTCTCCACTACTGATCTTACGTGCTCATTCCATTTCATATCATTGTGCAACATTGTGCCTAGATACTTAATTGACCTGATTATGCCAAGTAGCACACAACTGATTTGAACATTACATGATTGTTTTTGCTACACAACAGCATTAAGTTATATCTTTTTACATTTAGAGTAAGCTGCCATTCATCACATCAAATAGAAATTGTCTAAGTCATCCTGTATTCTCCATCAGCCACTCAGTAGTGACAGCAATAAGTTAAAAAATGAGGAAGGGAGCATGACTTGCAAATGAATGAATTCTGCGCTCCGTAACCGACTGCCTTGTTTTACTCTGTCTCACTAGAATCTGTCCCCTATAAAATTAGTTCCTGTGGTAGCACACATTTCCAAATTGAATTATATAAAAAAATGGCAATTTTAGAGTCTTAGTACACCCTCTACATTGCCTAAATTTACATGGATGCCCAATGGACATTTTAGTTCAATGACAACAGTTCAAAGTGTGTTCCCAGGAGATTTTGCATGTAATTTAGGTTATTGTACAAAGATATGGGAGGGTGATGGCCAATGGTAATGAAGATATTTTTTAGGGATGGCAAGAGCTTACAACTTGCCAAATTGTTCATGAAACTGTAAATCCCTGCTGCAATTCATTAATAATTAAAGTGGCAACTCAAAAAAATTCATTTGCTAACTAAGAAAGTAAGACATGGTCTCACATGCACCAAAAGTTGACGTATGGAAAAATATGGAAATGATGAAATGAAGTTGCCATCTAGTTTTACAGGTAGCTCTGCCTTTACTATTGTAGGATTACGAGGGAGGGGGGGGGGGGCACTGGGTGAGACAGAATAAAATAATATTGGTGTGCCCATAGGCTGGTTTTACAGTGGGAACAATCTCAAACACAAAAATCTAGGTGTAGGGATAATGGTCTGGGAACATCATATGGTTTGACAAGGATCTTACACTATTAGGTATATGGTGGGTGATAGTGAATGGTGTGGGAAAACAATATTTCTATTGCATGACTGATGACTAAATGCTTTATTTACAGTCAGTGCATGAACTCATAAGATGATTCCATAAGACAACAGGGAATGAAATGTGCAAACTTGCCTCTGGGTGAAATAAATAAATCCATAAAGAGGCTTATATGTACAAAAAGTATCAAACTGAGATTTTCATTCATTTATCTGTTATAACTTTTTACCGAGTTGGATTCCAAGCAATTTTACACACTGAGTTTGTATTAGAGTATGACTGTTAATGTCAACTTGCAGAATTAGACCACAGTTGTGTCTTTTGTGACCAGTCCACCTTATATCTGTGAAGATTTTGAGTTCATTTATTCTCCAATGAAGTGGCATTGGCCTCACATGGAGATGCTGCCACATCTACTACTGTTTTTGCCAGTTGATCGATAATTTGATTCCGTACTAACTGTTTTCACTAACTTTTTTTCCAAGGAATTAATGGCCACATGACATCTTTTGAAAGTGTATAGGATGAGATAATTATTATTATTATGAGCTCAATGAAAATTGTTTTGTTTATGTCATTTTCTGATGTCATTTCCTTTTGAAACTCACATCAGTCATTTTGCTTTAGTACAAGTTCATGTTTTCCTCATCATCACCTCTTTTGTGTTACTTCAAAATTGTCCGACTATGTATTACAGTACTTCATACAGGGTATTATCTGCAAGAAAGAGAAAGAGAGTGAGAGAGAGAGAGAGAGAGAGAGAGAGAGAGAGAGAGAGAGAGAGATACTATCACTAAGGAACTATTTCTCACGACATTACGTTGTTTTTGGTCATGAATGATGTCCTTATTCTGTTCAAAAGAAATCATTTCAGTAGTAGTAGAAGAGCAGTTTTCTTCAGAGACATTCTTGTACTCTGATGGAAAATGTTGTATACAAGTTCTGATGCAAAGGCAAGACCAATGCTGAAAATCTGTCCACATACCAAGTACGTTCAATCAGTGGAGGGTACGTTAATATTTTCCTTTAGAGCCTACACTTCTAAATTCATTCAGGTGCTCAAAGCATTACTGTATGTCATTTTTCACAAGATTGCCGATCAGCTCTATTGTTTTGACTTCTGATAACCTTGTCACAGAAAAAGGACAGAGTGCAAGTTGGGAAGGTGGAAAATGAACAAGCACTAATGTACGATGAGAACTAGGTTCATAGTCAATGGGGCAGTCTTAATTCTTCTTGTCATATGAGTACCCATTGATTAATGCATTTTTCAGAATTTGTCTGCAAAAGATTTTTAAAATGTAGAATAATATCTGCATGTGTTAAAATTTTGCAGCCTCAATTCAAATGCAGTAAAAAACAATTACATATTTGAGACTGTTCATATTCTTTTTTCACTTTCAAGGAGGCATAATGATTTTCCATTTGGCTCATACTAATGCAAGAGACCTTTTTTATATTTGATAATACTGTAATTTTAATATATTAAAATGTTTTACAGATTCATAACATTTGTGCTATCAATTAACACTCTCATTATTTTGATCAATTTCCAACAAATCAGGTGGATAAAGAAATACAGTGTGTGTAATAATCTGAGTCACATTGACTGTCATGATGATCTTCATAGGCTCGAAGATTTAACGAATTGCAGCCTTAAAAAAAGAATTATAAAATAAACAAAATCTTTAATAAAAAAACACATTTTAGTTAGCATTTAATGAAGACATATTTGAAGCTATATATTGCAGGGTAAAAAAAAGAAATACAGGAAAGTACAATCAAGCTTCAATATTTTGCATTAATCGTGTGTACTTATCTGAAGTACATGAACACGTATTGAGATGAAAATTAATTTCCTTTTATTTTCCAGTAGTTATAGCACTTCATATACATTCATTTAAAATTTAGCAAGACACATGAAAATCTATACTCACAGGAATGTATGATTTAAATTGAATAATCCAGGGAAGGTATGGAAGAAAGACCAAAGAGAATTTGCCAGTATGCAACAATCAGCATGAGAAGACATTACTTTCGACATTCAAATGAAAACACATTGTTCCAATCACAATAAGGAGCGTTTATTTTTCAACAACACTTCCACGACTGTTATTATTTTTGAATAGTTACATTACTGAGAAATAATATTAAGAAAAAATATAATTTACATACACAAAGTAACAGTATTGTAACACAGAGGGGCAACATGAGTTTTTTAGAAATGCTCGTGGATAGAAAGGAGAGTTATAGTCAGAATTTCATTAAATTTCACAAATGCACCAATGAAATGGCCAGTGTTTATCTTAAAGAGGCACAACTCCCAGCATAACTGATACTGTGGTGGTCGAGATGCTTCTGGCACTCTCCGGACTGTGAATGGGGGTGGGGAAGGGGAGGAAGGTGATACGTAAAGTTAAACGAACATTACCATTATTAGTGTCAAATCTATAGTTACCTGGTTTGGTTGAGTCACTGTTGATTACATTAAAGTTTATTGACAAATTATGAATCGCCAATTTTGGCTTTAAGAATGATCATCAGTACAAGCGAAAGACATGAGCACTGTTTTGTTTTATATGATTGTAGCAGATGATACATTCTGCAGCATCTCCATTTAACAACACATTCACCACTGAATATGATGGATGGATTTAAATGATTAGCTAAGACCAAAACAGAATTTGAAGCACATGTTCAAAAGTTGTGTGAATCACTTGAAAATAGCATCATTCATTTCAACGCACTTCAATCCTTTCACAATATTCCTTGTGGCAGTGTAAGCTGTGTCATGCACCAGCTCTGTCCCCCTGTGTTGTTATTCCCACATACCCCATGGGGGAACCGCTAACAGTGGGGTTTGGAAATCATAGGTGGAAATATCAGTGACAAATTTTGAGTCAAGTCTGCAGGTGCTCTCAGAACAGTGAAAGTCACTGCTTATAGGTAAGCAGGAAATCTTGGCTTGAGTCCTGGTCTGGCACAGTTTTTCAATTCTCAGTATATATTCATCACATTATTGTTGTTTACATCTTAATGTTTTGTAACTCACGACTATGGTGTCTCTCATACCTGGATTCAAGAGCAACTGTCAATGACAAAATTGCACCTAGTAGCTAACAACATAAAATGAGGAAGCTCTGAAATTTCCTACAGATATTAGGAAATGCACACTGACCAATCAACTCTGCATACGGTGTTGAATAAAAGTGATAAGCAAATAAGGGCAGTAAAAGAACACTAAAACATGGACAGATAAGTTAGTGGCCTCCTACTTTATGATCTAGAGAAATTTCTCAATAAATTAGTTTAGTCAGTAGCACTTTTCAAAGAAGCATTTTCACACAAGCTGCCCAAACACAATAAACTGAAACTTACCTCTATTACTCTTAGAAGTAATGCCTGAATAATTTTACTACAGTATGAACCCAGAGAGCTGTCTCCTGTTTGGAATCCGCAACTGTCTTTTCTGTGAATGGAATTCCCCTGGAATAAAGTTGCTCTTGCTCTTCTTTGAGTGCCTTTTGCAGCTTCTTATTTGTTGTTACAATTACTACTTGTGTTTCAAGGTCTTTATAAACCGAACGGCTTCCTGGAACATTTGATAGGACAAATTTTTGAACTCAAAAGGTGTAAGAACAATAAGATAATTGTAACTGATATGTTATTTATGACTATTTCTTACAAATCTAGTGTTGGACATTTCTTAAAACCATCAAATAATTTAAAACAATTTGTGCAAGTTGTTACTTTAAGAACCCCACAACTCAACATTTTTTCAGTTTTCTTAGACATAAAGGTGTATCCTAATTAATGGTGTAAATGCATACAGTTGAAAGCACACAATAATAGAAGCAACAAAGTCTAATAAAAATGGGCTGTAAAATTCATACCTCAAGGGCTATGGATGACGACACTACTACTACTACTACTACTACTAACTACTACCACCACCACCACCACCACCACCACCACCACCTACTATTACTACCACCATTACATCTTCAATAATGTGAAACAAATCTCTTCTACTGCAAGCTCTTTGCTTTCCATATTTTGAGAGATGGTAGCATGGACCATAGCAAGTAAAAATGTCTATTAAATATGGACACTTAAGTGCATACCTTAAGAGCTATGAGCGCACTTTCATCTTCACTACTGCGAAATATCTCTTCTCCTGAAGAAGTGCACATAGATCTTAAAGTATGCACTTAAGAACTGAAGCCATTTTTATTGGGAATTTTTTTTTGGTCCATATTATCTTTCAAAATATGGAAAGCAAAGAGCTTGCAGTAGAAGAGTTTTGTTTTACAGTATCGAAGATGAAGTACCCACAGCTCTTCAGGTATGCATTTTAGATCCCTTATGTACCAGACTTTTTTGCTTCTAGTATCATGTACTTTCAATGTATGTGTTTATGCCATTAATTATTATAGACCCTGCATAATCCTTGAGAAGTGTGACATTTTAAAATACATTCTTAGAGTGCAGAAGGTATTAAATTATTTCCGCGAGCTCAGGATGATGATGATGATTGGTTTGTGGGGTGCTCAACTGGTCTGTCATCAGTGCCCGTACGAAGTCCCAATTTTGTTACCCTCCAATTTTTACACAGTCCAATCTAGCCACTATCACAAATAATGATGATGATGATGATGATGATGATGATGATGATGATGATGATGATGATAATGAAATGATGAGGACAACACAAACACCCAGTCCCTGCGCAGAGAAAATCCTCTACACTGCCAGGAATTGAACCCAGGACCCTGTGATCCAGATGCAGCAACGATAGCCACAAGAACACGAGCTGTGGACTCTCGAGCTCAGTATGAAACTAGATGATAAAATATGTAACACATTTGTCTATCTGTTTCCAGAATGAGATTTTCATTCTGCAGCGGAGTGCGAGCTGATATGAAACTTCCTAGCAGATTAAAACTGTGTGCCGGACTGAGACTCGAACTCGGGACCTTTGCCTTACGCGGGCAAGTGCTCTACCACCTGAGCTACCCAAAGACGACTCACGCCCCATCCTCACAGTTTTAGCCCTACCAGTACCTCGTCTCGTATCTTCCAAACTTTACAGAAGCTCTCCTGCGAACCTTGCAGAACTAGCACTTCTGAAAGAAAGGATATTGCGGATGAATGGCTTAGCCACAGCCTGGGGGATGTTTCCAGAATGAGATATTCACTCTGCAGCAGAGTGTGTGCTGATATGAAACTTCCTGGCAGATTAAAACTGCGTACCGCACCGCGACTCGTAGAGTAGCAATGAGGATGAGGCGTGAGTCGTGCTTGGGTAGCTCAGATGGTAGAGCACTTGCCCACAAAAGGCAAAGGTCCTGAGTTTGAGTCTCGGTCCGGCACACAGTTTTAATCTGGCAGGAAGATACTTTTATCTCTCTGTTACCTGAATTACAGCACGTATTCCAAGATAAACGAATATCAAGCCTGGTGACTAGGGGTAAAAGCATGTGCCTGTAATCTGAAAAGTTGCAAGATATAATCCTGACTGGACCTTTACTTCTCAATAATGTGAAGATAAAGCAGAAACTACACATGCTTCAGATTCCACGATAAACTACAGGTCCCCTTACCACAGGGGGATTACTGGGGATGCCAAACTGCCATCTAAGTATATCATTTTAACCTGGCCATTGAGCCACACTGACTAATAGTAATTACTACTACTGTTACTATTATTTTAGGTAAACAACTTATTGCCTCTCTTTATTGAGATAAAGTTGAACATCTATGCTCGACATTCAAGAAGAATGATTATTCCAACAAGGAGATAGATTGAGCACTTTGCCCTAGGGAGAGAATCAGGATCAACAAGGAATGACGACTGCCCATGGGGGCAAGTTTTCCTTCCTTGTATCAGTGAGCTTACAGACTGCATTAGGAAAGTGTTGAGCAAGTACGGTGTGGAAACTACCTTCATACTCACCAGCAAGATTAAAGAACGTTTAAGATTGGCAGGAGATATACGACTTCCTTTAGCTACAACAGGTCTAAACAAAATTCCTTGTAGTTGTGACTGGTTTATATTGGTACCATGAAAAGAAGTGTTAGCATCTGTCTGGTTAACACAAGAGAAATTGCCACCTGGAACTTATATATAAATCAGCTATAGTGGAAAATGTTTACCAAGACAGTGACCAAGAACTAAAATTCAGTGAAACGAGCGTCATGTTGAAAACATAACATTATTGCACACTTATATAGAGAGGCTATTAAGACTTATAAAAACCATAACAATTTCAACAGGAAAGAGGGCGATGTTAAATTAGATAAAATTTGGATGTCAACACTGCAACAAGAATGACAATCGACTACTTTCAATTGAGAATGTTGGCGCTACCAGAGATAATTTCATAGCCGACGTAATATGATAGACTGTGGTCCCCTCTACACTGCCCATATATTTGGGGATCCCTCAAGTTTTGGGTACAGCTTGCCACTTTACCTCTGAAGATGTCTCCTGTAGTTGGAAAGGAATCGCTAGGAAAAAGTTTTACACATCAACCACAGCCTATTAGCATGGAAGTTTTAAGTAGTATATAAACTCCTTTCCCCATTCCATATCCATCTCTTCCTCTCCCCACTTTCTTGTCCAGCCCAACCTCCCAACTATCTGTCCATCTCCTCCTACCCCTCTTTTCCCCCCTGCTGACCCTTCACTCCCTGGGCATCCTGCCTTGACCCCCTCTCTCCCTATCTATCCTGTGTTGCCCTCCCCTCTCTTCCTAACTATCCTGTGCTGCCCCTCCTCTCCCCCTCTCCATCCTGTCTTGCCACCCCCCCCCCCTCACTCCCTATCCATCCTGTATTGCTACCTCCCTCTCTCCCTATCCATCCTTTCTTGCCACATCCCCCCTCTCTCCACCTATTCATTCTGTCTTGCCCCCCCCCACTCCTCCTCTGTCCATTCTGTCTTGCCCCCTCCCCCCTCTCACTATACATCCTGTCTTGCCCCTGTCTCTCCCTATTCATCCTTTCTTGCCCCTGTAAAACAAAGTAAGAGACAATTGTTGCCCAAAGAACAGATACTAAACATAATTATGTACATGGAAGATAATCTGAGTGAATATGAACAGATTTGAAATAAGTCTGCAGCAATATGATGTGTAGTGCATGAGAAAAACTATGGCTATTCAAGGGAGAACAAGGCACACTTGTTACAAAAAATGGTATATGCATGTTTCAAGGATGCACGATACAATTTAGAGGCTGTGCATGATAATGACCTACTACATTATGCACATCAAATTGCACATAACATACACTCCTGGAAATTGAAATAAGAACACCGTGAATTCATTGTCCCAGGAAGGGGAAACTTTATTGACACATTCCTGGGGTCAGATACATCACATGATCACACTGACAGAACCACAGGCACATAGACACAGGCAACAGAGCATGCACAATGTCGGCACTAGTACAGTGTATATCCACCTTTCGCAGCAATGCAGGCTGCTATTCTCCCATGGAGACGATCGTAGAGATGCTGGATGTAGTCCTGTGGAACGGCTTACCATGCCATTTCCACCTGGCGCCTCAGTTGGACCAGCGTTCGTGCTGGGCGTGCAGACCGGGTGAGACGACGCTTCATCCAGTCCCAAACATGCTCAATGGGGGACAGATCCGGAGATCTTGCTGGCCAGGGTAGTTGACTTACACCTTCTAGAGCACGTTGGGTGGCACGGGATACATGCGGACGTGCATTGTCCTGTTGGAACAGCAAGTTCCCTTGCTGGTCTAGGAATGGTAGAACGATGGGTTCGATGACGGTTTGGATGTACCATGCACTATTCAGTGTCCCCTCGACGATCACCAGTGGTGTACGGCCAGTGTAGGAGATCGCTCCCCACACCATGATGCCGGGTGTTGGCCCTGTGTGCCTCTGTCGTATGCAGTCCTGATTGTGGCGCTCACCTGCACGGCACCAAACACGCATACGACCATCACTGGCACCAAGGCAGAAGCGACTCTCATCGCTGAAGATGACACGTCTCCATTCGTCCCTCCATTCACGCCTGTCGCGACACCACTGGAGGCGGGCTGCACGATGTTGGGGCGTGAGCGGAAGACGGCCTAACGGTGTGCGGGACCGTAGCCCAGCTTCATGGAGACGGTTGCGAATGGTCCTCGCCAATACCCCAGGAGCAACAGTGTCCCTAATTTGCTGGGAAGTGGCGGTGCGGTCCCCTACGGCACTGCATAGGATCCTACGGTCTTGGCGTGCACCCGTGCGTCGCTGCGGTCCGGTCCCAGGTCGACGGGCACGTGCACCTTCCGCCGACCACTGGCGACAACATCGATGTACTGTGGAGACCTCACGCCCCACGTGTTGAGCAATTCGGCGGTACGTCCACCCGGCCTCCCGCATGCCCACTACACGCCCTCGCTCAAAGTCTGTCAACTGCACATACGGTTCACGTCCACGTTGTCGCGGCATGCTACCAGTGTTAAAGACTGCGATGGAGCTCCGTATGCCACGGCAAACTGGCTGACACTGACGGCGGCGGTGCACAAATGCTGCGCAGCTAGCGCCATTCGACGGCCAACACCGCGGTTCCTGGTGTGTCCGCTGTGCCGTGCGTGGGATCATTGCTTGTACAGCCCTCTCGCAGTGTCCGGAGCAAGTATGGTGGGTCTGACACACCGGTGTCAATGTGTTCTTTTTTCCATTTCCAGGAGTGTAGATTGTACTGACTTCAAGGGAAACAGTGGATGGTTGCATAACTTCAAACAATGCTACAGAATTATAATGTAATTGGATGGATAGAAAAAAAATCTACTAACCAAGCAGTGGCAGGAGGCCACACATACAAAAAAAGGTTTTATTTATGAAAGCTTTCAGAGCCAATGGCTCCTCCTCCTGGGAGAAGAGTTAGGGGGGAAAGAAGAAGAGTGAAGGGAAAGGAATTGGAATTGTTTAGGAAAAGGGGTTTTATCTATCTAGTTATATTATATTGTGAAAAACTGATTATTGCCACTGTTATATTAGTCTACAGAACTGGAACACATAAGATAATAGAATATGAAACAAAGCATCAACTTGACAATGCACAGCAAACTGCAGAATCAGTCTGAAAATTTGTAGAGGAGATGATGAAACTTATCTCATTCTTCAGTAAGAAATTGGTTTTCAACTACAACCAATCTGGATTTGAAGAAAAATGCATATGGAAGGAACCCTGGAAATTATGGTAAATAGGCTGGAAAGTTATTTATTGTGCTTTGAGAAGTTGAAAGTGCTCTGCCTCTATGATTCTTTCTTGTGTGCGTGATCTTGCAAGGGCAGTAGGGAATATTGATGTTACAGCAAACTAGAGTGGGTAAATAGGCATAAGAGACCTACAACTATGTTATGAGCACTCCTTTTGGCCAACAGCTGGTCAAAACAACTTGCTTTTGCTAAATTCCTAGTCTGCATACAAAAATCATACTCCTTTAGAGCAAATTATCCTTCCTGGCAAGTGTGTGACATTGCAATTCATATCCCCTGAAACCACTGCACCAATTTAGTTTCTGGATGCCCTTTTTTTTTTTTCCATGCCTATAAAACATATAATCACATTATCTGCAGCTACACCTTAAAAGCTAGAATTTCATGATAAGCTCCATAACAGACTGTTTCGCTTTCGGTTGGACACCATCTCATCATCCCGTTATGCCAATATGATTCTAAAAGCATTCTTTAAGAGTGGATACCTAGCTGAACGTCCTGCAAGGTTTATAATTCCTGAAGAGTTCGCCTTTGATCTTGATGGTGCAAATCTTTGTGATCACTATAGCTTGCCATTTTTCATTTGGTGTTCATGGTGCAAGTTAATGGTTTGTCTTGAATATTTCATGAATGTAGACAATGTCCATTTTTTGAAGTGTAATACATACATCCCATAGAAAGTTGACCTCTGCACCTCCCAACACTCATTTTATGTCATCCTCCTCATGCACATGGTGAGTAATTAGCATCGAATATGTTTTCTGTCCTAATTGTTAGCACAAAAATTTCAAGTGAGCCTTACTCAAGATTGAACTTGCGAACTTTTACTTAAGGGGTTCCTAATCAGACTGATTGGAAGAATCCCCAGCAAGTGTAGTTCACATATGAATGAGGTCACTTATTAAATCCTTACTCATCTAATTCATGTGTAATTTTTAAGTACTGTCTGATGGCGTGCGATCCTTACTACATTGGTTTAGCAAGGATATTGGGAAAATTCAAAGAAAAGCTGCATGCTTTGTCCAAGTTCGTTCAATCAGTGAAGTGCGTCCTAGGAATTTTTAATAAACTGCAGGGAAAAGAGCTACAGGACACAGAGAGCTTTGTCCACAAAATTACAAGAATCACAAGAGGAGGAGGAGGAGGAAGAGGAGGAGGAGGAGGAGGAGGATGGGATGAATCTGGTGATATATATATACCCACTGTATGGTGGCTTGTAAAAAACAGCAATGGAATTTGCACACAGGAAGCCAATGACTTGTAATTAACAAATAAAAACAGATGAGAGATCTTCTGTGAAAAAGTTTTTTTTCTCAAAAGTGATACTGAATTAGACATGTGCAACAGTTACTGACATGCACATTTTTTACATTGTAATCATAGCAACTAGGTAAGGCAGAGAGAGAGAGAGAGAGAGAGAGAGAGAGAGAGAGAGAGAGAGAGAGAGAGAGAGAAAACAGTTAATTCTACATAAGGCATGTTGATTCCATGTGTTGTTCAATGCCACGCTTATATGAGTGTGAAAAGGTTGAGATTAGAATTGTCTAAATTATGTTGTGAGGTGTTTCTGATGAGTTAGTATACAACCTGCTTGGGAAGCAGTGTTGATATGTTTTATTTTTTACTGTCACATTAGTTTTACTGAAGACCTAAAAGAAGCATTATCCAATCAATGTACGAAGGTTATTTGGAAAGTAAAGTCCGAATCACCGTAGTTAATTGAATGTTGTGCAAACACTGAAATGCGCACGTGTACCACTTCCCAGCATGCCTTGCTCATCAAATGCTGTTTGCACTGGTATTGTTGCAATTTGCTGATGACAGAGTCAGTTCGAAAGGTTTAAAACTACTGATCAACACACAAATGCGAAATACGGTCAGTGATTTGATTTCTGACCGCAAGGAACATTGCAGCTACAGAATTTCATCAGCACATAAGTGAGAAGTATGGTTCCAATGCAATGAGAGACAGCAAAGTGCCTATGTGGATGAGAGCTTTCAAGGATGGATGGGATAACGTCCAAGATGAACTGCAATCAGACCAACCATCAGTGATCTCAGAAAATTTTGTCAATTCATAAAGACCAGTGATTCACAACTTTAGCAACATTTCTGAATGTGTGAAGAATGATGTCGCACAAAATTTTGTCAAAGCTGTGGATGAAATGATTCATAAAGACCAGTGATTCACAACTTTAGCAACATTTCTGAGTGTGTGAAGAACGATGTCGCACAAAACTGTCTCCCAAAATCGCAATTTCACAAATAGAGCACACATTTGGTTTCAAGGCTGCTTACTGAGAAACACAAAATGGAAAGAATGACTTGTGCTCTTGATTTTTTGGACATGTATCATAAGGAAGGTGAGCAACTTTTACAAAACATTTCCACAAGGGATCAGACGGAGGTTTCTCACATGACCCCAGAGTTTAACTGTCAGTTAATGGAATGGTGTCACACGACATCACCAATCGAAGTTAAGACCAAGCAGACAATCTCGACATGCAAGGTTCTAGCAACAGTACTTTGGGATAGACATGGAGTCTTGTTAGTCACGTTTATGCAGCCTGACTAAACTTCAACAGAATAAGCAATGTGGAGTTTTGTTGTGCATGACAATACTAGACCCTGTTCCGCACACCCAAAATCTGATCAGATCTTTGGTTCAAATGACTCTGAGCACTATGGGTCTTAACTGCTGTGGTCATCAGTCCCCTAGAACTTAGAACTACTTAAACCTAACTAACCTAAGGACATCACACACATCCGTGCCCAAGGCAGGATTCGAACCTGCGACCGGATCAGATCTTTTAGATGGGAATAAATTGGACTGTATGGTGGCTGGACAGACTTGGCAGTGAGTGATTTTTGTTTGTCCCACTACCTATAGGAGCTTCTCGGTGGCAATCACTTTGCAACAGATGATAAAGTGAAAGAAGCAGTTAAAGATGGGTTATCCCAACAAGTGGCACACATCTATAACTTACGGGTACAAAAGACTGTAGATCGATATGGCAAATGTTGAAACAAATACAGAGCTATGTAGAAAAACAGAGAAACGTGTAAGGAATTAAATAAAAACAGAGTTTTGAAAAAAAAATGATTGTTTACGTTTTATAAGAAACTGGACTTTACTTTCCAAATAACCCTCATACTTCGTCAGACAGTGAAAATGAGATTTTTCAACAATTATACCCATAACTGCACTTACAATCAGATTCTTTTAAACCTACTATGAGGCACTCCTACAGCCTACAAGTAAACCTTTCAATTAACTTTGAAAGGATGTTTATCACCAATTTTTCTACTTCTGTTTGAATCTTACTGAAAACAGAACCTACAGAATAGTTTACATTTTCTGTATAATGGTTACGGAAATATGGTACAAGTGCAAGTATTTTTTTTTAACTAACATTCAATAAGTGAATGTTGCAGCTTCTTTTGAATGAACCTATCTTCCTCCTTTTCCAGTATTCTTTGCTGGTGCAGTCTCCTTAAATTTCCTTTCCCCAGAACTGGCTCTGTCAGAAAACATCTATTTTCTGCACCTATAAATTATTTTTATATCTGCCACCATTGTTATTGTTGTTATTGTCATCACCACCCTCAATGGCAGCAGCAGTAGTAATAGAAATACTGTCAGTATTAACTTCATTATTTCACAGTATTATTTACTCAACTGTCTCTATACACACTCTGAGCATTTTATATTATTTACCTCATTAAAATTGTTGTTTCTTAGGTAACTATGATGTAAAAAAGGAGTTGCATGTGTGTACTCCTGGTCCAACGTAAGAAAGGGTCTAAATGGTCCTAATCAGACCAGTTTAAATAAAATAAATAATCACCCACTGTTCTCAAGACAGGTTATACAAGCAGGGATGACACAGGTAAAATTCTGAAACCCTTACAACAGTCTGTGCCATATTTACAAGCTGACACCACCGGTCAACCTGATATATTTGTCTTATCTAGGCATACTCATTGTGAGTGCACAGAGTTGTACCAAAACATGGTAGGACAGAACATTATGCATGTAAGAAATGTGTCAGTGACAGTGAAGACATTTTCTGCAAAAAATTGTGAATGAAATGCTTCCAAGAAAGGTTCTGCAATTTAGTCCTAAGAATTTATAAAGTTCAACTTAAATGACAATTTTATCATCATCTGATTGTAAAATGTCATTTTTATGAGAGTGTAGTGTCAAGACGTATATGCACTTCATGTTGTTGAAGTTAAATTACAATGTCTTTAAGATACAAGGTAATTGGTGTAATGAATATTTGAGAAATATAATTCAGTATGTCATACTGGACACTGAATGTTCTGCACAAATGAACACAACATTGGGTGTGCCAAGTGTAATAGGACCACTAATGTTCTCCATATACATAAACATTTTGTCACAGAGGCTCAGCAACATTACGAGATAGTTCACTGACAATGCTGTAGTCTACAGGAATGTATCGTCTCTGGATGATCCTAAGGAAATGCGGAAAGACAGTGACAAGATTTTTGCTTGGTATAATGAATGAGGCTGTCTTTAAATGTATATAAATGTAAGATAACTCTTATAACAAGAAAGAAACTGAAATCACCCAATTCAAGATTAGTGGTGAACATCTTGAGCATTCAACACTGTATAAGTATTTAGGGGTAATACTATGAAGTGATATGAAATGAAAATTACATACAGCTGGAGATCATGTCAAATATGCATGACAACAGACATTGAATGAATTTATAAACATGCTAGGTTCATAACAGGTCAATGTAACCCATGTGAAACTGTAACACGAATATTTTTTTTGCCAACATCATATATCTGACATACGAATGATGAGAACAAATAAGCTAGATTACGACATGTATGGAGGCAAAATATATCTTAATTTTTTCCCCTCACTCAATATTCAAATGGGATATGACACGCCATTCATTATATTGGTATGAAGCACACACTGCCATTCACTGTACAGTGGCTTGCTATGTGTATACATAAATGTAGCTGTTACCTGCTATCCTGTTTGCCTCGTCATTTATATTACACTTCCAATCATCCAGAACAGAAGTTTTGTCACATCTTGAGAGCAATACCTACCATTTCTTATTGCCTAGTTTCCATCAGCAAAGGCTCATGCTTTTTCTGCCAAAGAAGTTGCCTACTTTCAGGAAATTTCCTGTAGTTTTACTTTGAATGGAAAGAGACACTGTCTTCCTTCAAACACGTTTTTTAGAGTACACAACTGAATGCACTTTTGGAATCACAGATGTTACATTAAAAATGCCTTGTAAGTTAACAGAATCACCATTACGACCTTCATTATGAATGTGCAGCTGTGTGCTGCAGAGATTCACAAGTCCCTGAGAACCTAGAAGAATGTCTTTGCACAACAGAAAATGAAATTCAGTTTTTTACTTAAGCCTTCTTCAATTAAAAAA
The DNA here is from genome assembly GCF_023864275.1 of Schistocerca cancellata. Taxonomy (NCBI): domain Eukaryota; kingdom Metazoa; phylum Arthropoda; class Insecta; order Orthoptera; family Acrididae; genus Schistocerca; species Schistocerca cancellata. Next base: position 140,865,725 of record NC_064627.1, on the reverse strand, counting down.
AGTCAGATAGCATCAATGGTATTACCTGCTAAGCTACACTCTGCACCTCCTTTAAAATAATGACAAAATGTTCCAAAGAACGCATTCGTTGCAATGACTTCTGTCTCATGGATTCCATACAGAGCTAAACCTAAATGGAACGAGTGTGTGTCAGGGCCACTACACTGCTGAAATACTCTTACAGTGTATGGCTACCCTACAATGAGTACTTCAGAATCAGGGTACTGACTTAAAATAAACCTCAGTGCTTTACTGTAAGATTTAAAGGTGCTAAAATTTGCTTTTCTTCCCACAAAAAAATTAAAAAGAGGATAATATGTAGTAGTTCTTACAGCGTGAACCACATCAGTTATTCATACTAACACAGGTAGTGAGTGGATGCACAGTTGAATTCACAATGAAACAGAACTGAGACCAAATCTATATCTACAATGATTCTCTATGAGCCACCATACAGCACATGGCAGAGGGTAGTCATTTCTCTTCCTGTTCTACACGCAAATAGAACGAGTGAAAAATGACTGTCTATATGCCTCCTTATGAGCCCTAATTTCTCATGCCTTATCTTCATGGTTCTTACGTGCGATGTATGTTGGTGGCAGTAAAACTGTTCAGCAGTCAGCTTCAGATGCTGGTTCTCTAAATTATCTCAATAGTGTTTCTTGAAAAGAACATTTCCTTGCCTCCAGGGATTCCCATTTGAGTCCCTGAAGCATCTCCATAACATTCACATGTTGTTCAAACCTACTGGTAACAAATCTCTTAGTTTGCTTCTGAATTGCTTCAATGTCTTCCTTCAATCCATGTTGGTACAGACCCCAAACACTCAAGCAGTACTCAAGAATAGGTTGCACCAGCCTCCTATATGTGGTTTCTTTTACACGTGAACCCCTCTTTCCTAAAATACTCCAATAAACCTAAGTCAATCATTCGTCTTCCCTACCACAGTTACCACATGCTCATTCCACCTCATATCGCTTTGCAACATTGTACCCAGGTATTTAAACAACTTGACTATGTCAAGCATGACACTAGTAATACTGTATCTGAACATCACAGATTGGATCTTCCTACTCATCTGCATTAACTTTCATTTTTCCACATTTAGGGCTATATGCCATTTATCACACAAGCTGAAAATATAGGCTAAGGCATCTTGTATCTTCCTACAGTCAATCAACTTTGACACCTTACCGTACACCACAGCACCATCAGCAAACAAGTGCAGATTGCTGCCCACCCTGTGCGCCAAATCATTTATGTATCAAACGGTCCCTTCCCTACAGCTTAGGTCTTCGTGGCAAATGAATCTTCTCCAGTCCTGAATCCCTTAACCGTTACACCAATAACCTGAAAACAGCTTTCACATCCCACAACTACCCTCCCGACCTGGTACAGAAGCAAATAACCAGAGCCACTTACTCATCCCCTCAAACCCGGAACCTCCCACAGAAGAACCCCAAAAGTGCCCCACTTGTGACAGGATACTTTCCGGGACTGGATCAGACCCTGAATGTGGCTCTCCAGCAGGGATACGATTTCCTCAAATCCTGCCCTGAAATGAGATCCATCCTTCACGAAATCCTCCCCACTCCACCAAGAGTGTCTTTCCACTGTCCACCTAACCTTCGTAACCTCTTGGTTCATCCCTACTAAATCCCCAAACCACTTTCCCTACCCTCTGGCTCCTACCCTTGCAATAGTCCCCGGTGTAAAACCTGTCACAAGCACCCTCCCACCACCACCTACTCCAGTCCTGTAACCCGGAAGTTGTACACGATCAATGGCAGAGCCACGTGTGAAAGCACCCACGTGATTTACCAACTGACATGCCAACACTGTGAAGCCTTCTATGTGGGAATGACCAGCAACAAACTGTCCATTCGCATGAACGGACAAAGGCAGACAGTGTTTGTTGGTAATGAGGATCACCCTGTGGCTAAACATGCCTTGGTGCACGGCCAGCACATCTTGGCACAGTATTACACTGTCCGGGTTATCTGGATACTTCCCACTGACACCTGCCTATCAGAACTCCGGAAATGGGAACTTGCCCTTCAATATATTCTCTCTTCCCGTTACCCACCAGGCCCCAACCGCCGCTAATTTCAAGTTGCCGCCCCTTGTACATCACCTGTCATTCAACATCTTTGCCTCTGTACTTATGCTTTGACTGACATCCCTGCCCAACCTCCTTGCATTTACACATGTCTGCCTGTGTGTGTGTGTGTGTGTGTGTGTGTGTGTGTGTGTGTGTGTGTGCGCGCGCGCACGCGCACGAGTGTATACCTGTCTTTTTTTCCCTCTAAGGTAAGTCTTTCCACTCCCGGGATTGAAATGACTCCTTACCCTCGCCCTTAAAACCCACATCCTTTCGTCTTTCCCTCTCCTTCCCTCTTTCCTGATGAAGCAACCTTGGGTTGCGAAAGCTTGAAATTTGTGTGTGTGTGTGTGTGTGTGTGTGTGTGTGTGTGTGTGTGTGTGTGTGTGTGTGTGTGTGTGTGTTTTTTTATTGTGTCTATCTACCAGCGCTTTCCCGTTTGGTAAGTCACAGCATCTTTGTTTTTTATATATAAATCATTTATGTATATAGAGAACAACAGTGATTCTATCACACTCCCCTGGGGCACTCCTGATTATACCCTTGTCTCTGATGAACACTCGCCTTTGAGGACAACATATGGGTTTCTATTACTTAAGACGTCTTCAAGCCACTCAGGTATCAGTACCTTCATTAATAGGCTGCAATGGGGCACACTTTCTGCAAATCTAGAAATATGGAATCTGTCTTTTGCCCTTCATCCTTTGTGAGAAAAGTGCTAGATGAGATTCGCACGAGCGATGCTTTTTAAGACCACACTGATTCGTGGACATAGGCTTCCCAGTCCCACGAAAGTTTATTATATTGAGCTGGGAATAAGTTCAAGGATTCTGCAGCAAACTGAAGTTAAGGATATTGTCTGTAATTTTGTGGGTCTGTTCTCCTACCCTTCTTATATACTGGAGGTACCTGCACTTTTTTCCAATTGCTCGGGACTTTGTGCTGGGCAAGTGATTCATGATATATGCAAGCTAGTATGCCGTAAAGTACTCCTTGTACAACTGAACTGGGATTCCACCCAGAACTGGTGATTTATTTGCTTTCAAATCTTTCAGGTGTTCCTCTGCACCAGGGATGCTTATTACTATCTCGTCCATAAGGGAGTCTGTCCGATATTCAAATGACGGTATGCTTGCACGATTCTCCTGTGAGAATGATTTCTTTAATTTGAAATTTAAAACTTGAACTTTCATTTTACTATCCTCAACTGCCATACTAGACTGGTCAACAAGGGTCTGAATTGAAGCCTTAGACCTAAATCCCATCACAACTGATCAAAAACGCAAAAATAAACAAACACAGTTTTCCTAACTTTTGGAATCTTAGGAGGAGGTTGGAAAGAAATTCTCAGTTACCAAGAGCTCCCAACACAGCAAAGCTTCTGTCCACAAATCGGCACAGATTTAGAAAGCATTACTCATGCAAAACTCCGCTTCCCCTTTTCTCAAAAGATTTCATGTGAACTATGGATTAAGGGCAACAGGCAGATTTCACATCTCTAGGTTTCTGAAGATTACTTGTGCAGTGCGCTGCAGACTGGAAGGTACCAGCATATGGAATAGGGTCTCAAATACATCAGTGGCTCTAAGCCTTCTTAAGTAATAGAACCCATTACATTGTTCTCGAAGGCAAGTGTTCATCAGAGGCAAGGGTATCATCAGGAGTGACCCATGGAAGTGTGAAAGGACTGCTCTCAGTCTCTACATATATAAATGATCTGAGAGACGGGGTGAGCAGCATTCTATGTCTATATCTACATCTACATGGATACTCTGCAAATCACATTTAAGTGCCTGGCAGAAGGTGCATTGAACCACCTTCACAATAATTCTCTATTATTCCAATCGCATAAGGCGCTTGGAAAAAAAAAGACACCTACATCTTTCCACGCAAACTCCGACTTCCCTTATTTTATTATGATGATTGTCCCTCCCTATGTAGGTCAGATTCAGCAAAATATTTTCGTATTTGCAGGAGAAATTTTGTAGTAGAAATTTCATGATGAGATTCACCACAATGAAAAATGCTTTTGTTTTAATGATGTCCACTCCAAATCCCATATCATTTCAGTGAGACTCTCCTCCCTATTTCGCAATAATACAAAGCGTGCTGCCCTTCTTTGAACTCCGTCAGTTCTATCTGGTATGGCTCTCACACCATGCAACAATATTCTAAAAAAGGATGGACACGCATAGTGTAGGCAATCTTCTTAGTAGATCTGTTACATTTTCTAAGTGTCCTGCCAATAAAACGCACTCTTTGGTTGGCCTTTCCCACAACGTTTTGTACATGTTCTTTTCAATTTAAGTTGTTCATAATTGTAATTCGATGTTTTCTAAATCCGTGTTGATTGTGTGTCAATAAATAATTCTCTTTGAGGTAATACAATTTGTGTTCCAAAATCCTGCTGCATATCGACATTAATGATATGGACCTGTAATTTAATGGATCACTCCTACCATCTTTTCGTGAATATTGGTGTGGCCTGTGCAGCTTTCCAGTCTTTGGGTACGGATTTTTGTCAGGCCAACAGTTGTACATGATTGTTAGTATGGAGCTACTATATCAGCATAGTCAGAAAGGAACCTAACTGGTATACAGTCTGGACCAGAAGACTCTTTTGTTGAGTTATTTAAGTTGCATCACAACTCCAAGATTATCTATTACTGCGTTACTCATGTTTGCAGCTGTTCTCGATTCAAATTCTGGAATATTTACTTCATCTTCTTTGGTGAAGGAATTTCAGAAATCTGTTTTTAGCAGATCTGCTATAGCGGCACTGTTGTTTATAGTATTTCCACTGCTACTGCACAGGGAAGGCATTGGTTGTGTCTTGCAACTACCATACTTCACATATGACCAGAACCTCTTTGAATTTTCTGCCCGGTTTTGAGACAAAATTTTGTTGTGGAAGCTATTATAAGCATCTCGTGCTAAGTCCGCTCTAAATTCGAGTGTCTGTAAAAGATTGTCAATCTTGGAGATTTTGCACCTGTTTAAATTTGGCATGTTATTTTTAATATTTCTTCAACAGTGTTCTGACCCATTTTGTGTACCAAGGAGGATCAGCTCCATTGTTTGTTAATTAATGTGGTATAAATCTCTCAATTGCTGCCAATACTATTTCTTTAATTCAAGTCACATACGATCTACACTCAAGCTGTTTATTTGGAAGGAGTGGAGATTGTCTCTCAGGAAGGAGTCAAGTGAATTATCATCTACTTTTTGGAATAGGTATATTTTTCATTTACTTTTGTAGACTTTTGGGGATTAACAATATTCAATCTTGCTACGACAACCCTGTTTTCACTAATCCCTGTATCCGTTTTGATGCTTGTTATTGGCTCAGGATTATTTGTTGCTAAGAGGTAAAGTGTGTTTTCAAAACCATTTACTATTTGCGTGGGCTCATGAACTAACCACTCGAAATAATTTTTAGAGTATGCATTTAGCACAATTTGAGATGATGTTTTATGTGTATCTCCCAATTTAAACATGTATTTTCACCAACATATCATGGGTGAATTAAAGTCACCACCAACTATTATCGTATGAATCGGGTACATGTTTGAAATCAAACTCAAGTTTTTTTAACCCTTCAGCAATTGTATCATCTGAATTGGGAGGTCAGCAAAAGGATCCAATTATTATTTTATTCCAGTTGCCAAGAATTACCCCTATCCATACTAACTCAAAGGAACCATCTACTTTAATTTTGCAACAAAATAAACTACTACTACTACTACTAGCAATAAACACGCCACCACCGTGTTTAGCCTACTCTTCCGGAACACCTTTAGGTTCTTCGCAAAAATTTTAGCTGAAATTATCTGTGGTTTTAGCCAGCTTGAAATGTCTATAACGATTTGAGCACAAATGCTTTCTATTAGCACTTGGAATCAGCACTTGGAGCTATAGTACTCACCCACCACAGCTACAACACCTTACGACTGTTATACCGATGGTTTCTGTATCTAAGTTCGAACTGTGTTCTGCCTGCACCCTGTGAGACTTAAGCCCTTTTTGTGTTTTCATGAGACCCTCTAACCTAAAACCTGCCCAGTCCATGTCATACAGCCCCTGCTACCCATGTAGTTGTCTCCTGCATGTAGTAGACTCCTGACCTATTCAGCAGAACCTGAAACCCCACTACCCTATGGCGCAAGTCAAGGTATCTGCAGCCTACACGGTCACAGAATTGTCTGAGCCACTGATTCAGACTCTACAATCTGCTCTGTACCAAAGATCTGCAATTGGTCCTGTCGACTATGCTGCACATGGCGTGCTCCGTTTTCAACTCAAAAGGAAGACTGGCACCCTTTAGCACTTCCAATAGCTGCTCGAAACCAGATAGAATCTCTTCCAATCCAAAGCAACACACATCTTTGGCACTGACGTTAGCCACCACCTGCAGTAGGCTGCACCCTGTGCTCTTGATGGCATCCGGAGGGACCCGTTCCATATCTAGAATGACTCCACCCAGTATGCACACTGAGTGTACATGGCTTTCTTCCCCTTCTTTGCAGCCATGTCCCTAAGGGGCCCCACAATGTGCGTAACATTGGAGCTCCAAACTACCAATAATCCCACCCTCTGTGATTGCCTGGATCTTGCAGGCTGAGAGGTTTCCTTTGAAACTGGCCACAGAGAGCACCTGGAACCTGTTTGTCAGACTAACTGGGGAGGCCTTCCATGCAGCTCCCTGGAAGTTTTTCACCACCTGCCATTCCCTGAGGTGACCTCCCACTCGACCACGGATGAGGGGTCAACCTCAGTGCAAACAGTAACAGGGCTGGCCACCGGTGAGGACTGATCAAAGGACTCGAACATGCTAAGCGTCCATTGGATCCCCACAGCTGGCCCACATCAATGATGCCTGCTGCAGTTTCAAGCTGTGTAACCGAAGCCATCAAAGCCTGGAGCTGAGAGTGAAGTGTCACCAACTCATCTCGCATCCGCACACAACAGTCACTAAAGATTGTGAAAAACTACACTACTAAGACAAATGGACTATAAACATGTGCTGCAGTACTCTACTATAGACCCTGACAAAAACAGAAGAATTGTATCTAATAAATTAAATTAATACACAGTGACTCCGAAAGTGAACCAGTGAAGCACTCATGTGACACTAAATAATTCGCCACTGGTTAGCAACTTGTACTATGTCACAAAATCGGTTTACTTTCTGAAGCAAACAAAAACACGAGAACTGTGTATTAGATATTGAATTAACACACAAAAACTCAAGAAACTAAACCATCAAAGCACACAGATGAAATTATACAATTTGCTCTTTGTTAGGAACTCGTAAAAGTCACAAAACCAGTTATTTCCCAGTTGCTGATTCTGTCTTGGCTGCCTGCTCCTGTCTGACTGACTGCGACTGTTTACTGATGACTCTGTGATGTATAGGAAGGCATTGTCGAGTGACTGTAGGACGATACAAGATGACAGACAAAATTCCTAGTTGGTGTGATGAATGGCAACTTAATCTAAATGTAAAAAATGTAAGTTACTACAGATGGATTTAATGCTGGCTGCAAAACAATTCTGCTGCTGCCAATATACATTTTGCATAAGAAGCACGAAGATAAGAGAAATTAGGACTCGTGGGGGCATATAGACAGTGTCTTTTTCCTTGCTCTATTTGCGAGTGGAACAGTAAGGGAAATGACTAGTAGTGGTATAAGGAACCTTCCAGCATGTACTATACAATGTACGTATGAAGATGTAGATGTTGGCTATGCTGAGAGCTGTTTCAGTTGATGGTAAATATGGGTCAGCCCATCTGTCTCTTTGTGAATTCAAAATTAATTTTGTTTGGAATTTTAATTTTTGGCACTGTGTGTGTCACGTAGGTCTATCTGCAGGCAATTTCTTTTACATAAAGAATATTTTTGATACTTTTTATTTCTAATTATCTCAGTGCAATCAGGATTATTCCCGCCTGAAGGAAACATAGCAACAATTGGTAAAATGATGTAAGCAAAGTTACTTTCAATTATACAGCAAACAGCATAAGAAAATATGATGAAGAAAGAATAAACAAGTGAGATAAATAAAGTAGCATAAGGAGGATGGTGTGTATATGTAATATTTAATGGATTGAAATTAATTATTTCTTGATCGTAGCCACTGTGCAATTGTATTTGTAATACATTTATGCATGTAGAAAATTACCCAAGAAAAGATATAGTCAAACAAAAGGATGATGTCTAAATACAAATGAAGCTGACTGACTCCATGAATAACTGCTAAGAAAATCACACACATTTAATTCATTCTGCAATACTTTTTACAAATAATTTATCATCACTGTCTTTTCAAGATTATATAAATCAACAGGTGCTATTGCTTTGGTTTTGTTACACCACACTTACTGTATCATTCTCTGCCCTTTGTACTCTCCTTTATAACTGTAGTTAGATGTGAAATCGTGGCTCATGTTCTCAAACAGGAGGCCAAATACAAGTGGCTTAGACAATAAAAATGGACTGTCTCTATCAATTTTAACAACTTCAAATTTTCTAATATTAGTTCAATAGGTGCATCATGATGCTACCCTCATCTACAGAAGTATTCTATGACCCAACAAAAAACTGAATGTGTATCTTCCTGCGGAAGTTCTTGTAACTTGAACAAACTGTGCCAGTTTCAGTTTCACATTTGATAAATGTGAAAGAAAATATTAAAAATAATTCATCAGGAATGAGCAGTTAAAACTGATAAACAGCAATGAGTTAGTGAATGGTTTAGTGTCAAAATGTGTGTTACCTTGATCGCACTTACCAAAGTTTGAAGATCCAACAAGGGTGAGAATTGGCAAGTTCTGCAATGGCAGGGTATACCAAAGTCCTTTGGCATGGTATGTCCATCCAGGTCTGAAGTATTCAAGAAGGCTCACACGGTCCTCCTGGCCTGCATTCTGTACTTTGTGCAAGAATGCAGCAGCAAGTTGGCGATATGCAGCTGGAATCCCACCTGCAGGGCCAGCAGCTCCAAGAAACCCATTTGCCTGAAAATTTTGGACATGGGAACAAAATAATGTGATGCAATGTGAATGAACTTCTCTCTCTCTCTCTCTCTCTCTCTCTCTCTCTCTCTCTCCTTCCCTCTCTATTATGACAGAGTCCCAATCCATGTAATCTTTTGTCCTGTTATTTCTTTCGCCTACTAAGGCATCCAGAAAAAGATATACTATATTAAGGCACAATTCAGTTACACATCTTTTTAGTGTAGCAGTGCATCATCTTTAAGAGTAAGGTTAAAAAGGCATGTGCTAACTGTACACTGCACTGATTAAGAAGTGAAGTTTACGGCAGAACTGCATTATATTAAAAATGACATGGGCGTGCTGAAAAGTAACAGCTCCAAATATTTTATGTGAAACTCTTACAGCTTTTTAAACAAAACAAACTTTATCAACATTCTACATCTTATGTTTCATGTCTACATATTCATTTCTCAACACAGTCACCCTGACGATGAACACATCTCTCCCAACAAGAGAAGGGTTTGTTAATACCATCACTGCAGAATGTCTGATATTGTTGATGGAGCCTCAACCTCACCTCAGCTTGCACCACTTCATCGCTAGCAAAGTGAAGTCCTCAAAGGTATTCTGTAAGTTTTGGAAACAGGTGAAAGTCAGATGGGGCCAAGTCAGGACTGTAAGGATGATGATTAATGACAGTGAACCCAAGATGTTGGATTGTTGTAGATGTCACAGTGAGGATGTTCCACATCACCTTGTCATATGCTACCATTTGGAGCCCTCTAGCAGTGGAGGGCTGGAAATATGTAGACATGAAGAACAAAGATGTAGAATGTTAATAATATTTATTTTTATAAAAAAGCTTTAAGAGTGTTTACTTTAAAAAATCAAAGGTATTACCTTTCAGCACACCCTCATACTCTCCTTTGTTTGCTCTATATGAATGACACAATATTAATTATTTAATTTTAATTATATTTGTTGTTCCCACAAAAGATGACATCCAGAAGATCACTTGCTAACGTTCAAACCAACTGTTGCACTAATTCTTTGATGACCCATGTGTTTTGATTCACATTCACCAAATCCAAATAATCACAAGTGGAACATACAAAAGATACCACTGTAATTAAAAATTATAGAAATTAATTATTTATGAATTTTGATAGCAGCTTGTTTCTGTTTAACAAAGAAACAACATAACTGAATTTTTGGAAATCAAACTGCTCCACAACAATTTTTGCACCACCCTTATGACTCCCTTAATTTATGTTTTTTTAAGATCAGAAACTTTTCTCAATACTCCTTTCAACGGAAGAAATTGCTTCATACGTCACTGCCAAATGTTTTTAAACCACTGTCAGATGTTTAAAAAAAGGAGCTTAGACAGTGGCTTATACTCAAATATCCATTTAACATGGAACCGGCTTAAATTGTATTGGAAACATAATGATAAACTTCTGTAAATGTAATGATAAATAAATATCACATTGTTAGATACATAACTTTTACACTTCATGCAATACGGAATGTGTAACTTTTGTGTAGAGATATCAGGTATGTTGAGATCCTGACATTGCCCAAGCGCATGATAATTATCTTACAAGTCTAAAGTTAAATATTTAAAGGTGAGCACTATATGCAGGCACTTGTGTAGTGAAGGTAAAAGTAAAACTACATTCTCAGCTTAGTTCAATATAGAATATGTCTTCCATTGCAAACAGGACAATGCAGCTTGCATATACCTTGCAATATGCATCACAATATCACATGAGGTTCAAACTGTGTGCACTTTGTCACTTTACAGAAATGAGGTTATCACATTGCCCGCCAAAATGACAAACACCACAGTGATGATGATTGATCATTCAGCTGCTGCCATAGCACACAATTATCGAGAAACATTGAAAGACTTGCATCATCGTCACTGACTGTGGTCAACAGCACCTGCTGATAACTGTCTACAAATCATAGTTTGTAGTTTTACCAAGAAGAATGCATCAGAACTGCACAATACATTGTTGGAGGGACCTGGGAGACCTGTGTTGATCCAGACAGTACACAGTTATCTACAAATAATCAGTTTCAGTTCTAGGTGTCAGTCATGAACAACATCATAAACCAGGGCCGGCCAAACGCTGCACAGTGTGCAGACGTGCGGAAGTGCTGCACATGTGCGCAAGTGTGCGACAGCGACATCTGTTATTAGACATGTGCCCTAATTGAACAGCGGCGGCTCCACTTCCCTGTGGTACAAGCAAGAGCGCAACATATCCAGCCTCGTTTACCCCTGGTGACCGTAACCTTAACAGAGAAGTACTGAGAAATGGCAAGTACTGTGAAAAAGCAAAGGATGGGAGATCTATGTTCTCAGTCATTTAAAAATGACTGGGAACTGCAATTCTTTTTGTAGCCGTTGGTGAAAACTCACAGTTTTTGCTGTGCCGCTGAATAATAGGGGGCCAGCGTAAGTTTTCAATTGAAAGACATTGCAATACATATCACAAAGACTAGTGTAGTGTACTCAACAGTGAAGAACGGCAAGCAAAATTAAATGTCCTAAGAAAATGGATGGGACACATCAACTCGATTTTACTGTACGTCAAAGTAACTGATACTTCTTGAACTCTTAGTTTCTTGTGTTACATTTATGTCTGTTTTACTGTACGCTGTACAATGTACTGTTTTCAATTTTCCAGAATGACAACCACACTAAATCTTCACTGCGAGCAAGTTTTCAAATCGCATTAAGAATTGCACAATCTCGGAAACCCTTTTCCGAAGGGGAGTTTGTGAAAGGGTGTCTGATTGATGCTGCAGAACTTGTGTGTCCCACGAACGTTAGGTTTCAAGAAATCAGACCATCCAAACAAACAGTGACAAGACGTATCAGTGCTATGGCCGGCGATCTGCACAGGCAGCTAATAAAGAAGGCTAAATATTTTGTTGCTTTCTCTGTTACGCTCGAAGAAGCAACAGATCTTACAGATACAGCCCACGTTGTGATATACAAACGAGATGTCGATAACGCACTTTGTGTAACAGAGGAGCGACATCTGTGTGTAGAAACATGCACTACATGAACGCTGACGGCTGCGGCGTGCTCGCTGTGACCCGGAAGTTGCACATATGCAAGAGCACCGCACGCATGCAGAATTTCTGGCCGGCCCTGTCATAAACCCTCCAGCACTATGGTGTGCAAAGACGGTGACCTGGAATGGAGTCTGTATCATTGGCAATACGTTCTCTTCAGCACTAGTGCAGAATTTATCCAACACCTGACGATACTATAGAAGAGCTTGAAGGTGGCCAGATACCAAAACATACCTCTAAACTGGTACTGAGCATAATTTGAGGGACGTGCAGTAGCAAGACAGAATCGTCCAATCTATCATTCAGCCTTATAGAAAACATTTCAGAAATGGGTTTTTCTTTGAAGAAGATAATGCATGTGCACACCATGAGCAACTCTAGAACATCTTCCCCCAGATGGCAGGAATAAATCAAATGGAATGGTCTGTGGTACCTGCTGACAAGAATGCGACTAAGTAAGTATGCCTCAGACCAGTTGAAATTCGCAGTGTGTTGACACAGGAACCCTCCTGTCACAGGAACTAGCTGATCTCAGGAAGGCCACTGTGAAAACTGGAATATGCTTGAGCAGTAATGTCTCTCCCATATTACTGACAGCATGTCAAGGGCATACAAACATGTTACAGTGTACAGGACACAGTAACACAGTATTGACTGCTATTCAGCAGCAGATTTTAATTCCACAGATACGCAAAGAGCGCACATTTGAACTGACTGCCTCTTTTGGTTATTGTTTTGTTTTGTTTTTACACTGAAGGACCAAAGAAACCAGTATAGCCACGTGTATTCAAATACAGAGATATGTAAACAGGCAGAATACAGTGCTGTGTCAGTAATGCTTATATAAGGCAACAAGTGACTGGCGCAGCACAGTTGTTAGATTGGTTACTGCTGCTACAAAGGCAGGCTATCAAGAGTTAAGTGAGTTTGACATGGTGCTATAGTCAGCACACAAGCTTAATGATGAAGTGGGAATTTTCCCGTATGACATTTCACGAGTGTACTGTGAATATCAGGAATCCGGTAAAACTTTAAATCTCCAACATCGCTACGGCCGCAAAACAATCCTGCAAGAACAGGGCCAACTTCCGCATATTGCTGCAGATTTCAATGGTGGGCCACCAACAAATGCGTACTATTCAATGAAACATCATCAATATGGGCTCTCGGAGCCAAACACCCATGTGTGTACCCTTGATGACTGCATGACACAAAGCTATACGCCGTGTCTGGGTCTGTCAACACCAACATTGGACTTTTGATGGCTGGAAACTTGTTGCCTGGTCAGACGAGTCATGTTTCATATTGTATCAAGTTAATGGAGGTGTACAGGTACGGAGATCAACCTCATAAATCCATGGACCCTGCATGTCAGCAGGGGACTGTTCAAGCTGTGGAGGTTCTGTAATGGTGTGGGGCGTGTGCAGTTGGAGTGATATGGGGATCCTGATACGTCTAGATACAACTCTGACAGGTGACACGTAAGTGACCTTCTGATCACCTGCATCCATTCATGTACATTGTGGATTCTGACGGACTTTGGCAATTCCAGCAGGATAATGCAACACCCCACATGTCCAGAACTGCTACAGAGTGGTTCCAGGAGCACTCTTCTGAGTTTAAACACTTCCGCTGGCCACCAAACTCCCCAGATACGAACATTATTGAGCATATCTGGGATGCCTTGCAACATGCTGTTCACAAGAGATCTGCACCACCTCGTACTCTTACTGATTTATGGACAGCCCTGCAGGATTCATGGTATAAGTTCTCTCCAGCACAACTTCTGACATTAGTCATCTCCACGCCACTTCATGTTGCAGCACTTCTGTGTGCTCGGGAGGGGGGCTTGATGTTAGACAGGTGTACAAGTTTTTTGGCTCTTCAGTGTGTTTATAGTAAGTCAAATCTCTCTTTTTTTCTCCGTAAGGGTCATTCTTTCACTCTCTCCTTCCCTTGAATCACGTCACAATAAGACGGTGATGAAAACATTTTTTTTAGCAGTTTAAATGACACACGCAGTTCATCATAATATTAATTTGTGAACATGAAAATTGAAGTACTGATTTTTAAGATTAACTGTACAAGATGGCCCATGATCCTTATGTAATTCAAAAGGTACTTTGCAACCGATTTACACAAGAAAAAATAATGCATGTATGTAGCCATTACAAGTGGTAAAAGGACGTAGAAGCTTTCACGTTCATAACACTGATGTTACATTCTCTATCACATATTTAAATTTCCAATATCTGAACATCAAAAATTTAAGAGCTACCATCTGCCCTGCACACCAGTCAGGTGCTACGGCAGAAATGACACACGAAAGTAACAACATTTCATGAAATCAAATTCTAGGGGCTTTCATATTTACATGGTTCAGTTGCAGTAAAACATGCACACTGGTCAGCTACAACACAACAACTGCTACATCGATGATGTTGCCAACAGCGAAAATCAACATATCATAGTAACCAAGTCTGTAAATAACATTGTATATCGGCGTCATTATTTCAGTCACTTTTCTGTACGAGCAGTTGTGTAGTCATTTGCTGCCATTACCAGAAAATTTGAAGTAAGTTCCTAATTTTTAATTTCTTCATTTTGAATAACTACGACAACTGAATTCTCTTACTATGCAGAAACTATATTTGTTTTAGGGTATGCCTTGATGGAGAAAGCCAATGAGTCAGACTGAAAGATGCACAACTAGACAGACAATTTTTGTGTAGAGAAGGTAATAGCAATGTGGACATTCATAATGATAATACATCTGTTTTATTTAATGATCATATTATTAATACTAGAGTACTGAAAATTGAAGTAGTGATTTTTAAAATTAATTATACAAGGAGGCCAATGAAACTTACATCATTCAAAAGGAACTCTGTTGTATATGTGCACAAATAATAATAATAATAATAATAATAATAATAATAATAATAATAATAAAAGCATGTATACGTAGCCATCAGGAGAGGTAAAAGGAAGTAGACACACACACGTGAGGAAAGCTTCCTTTTGTCTCTGACAATGCTACCAACTTCTACTACACATAACGATCAGATACTACTGTAGAAACGACACACAAAAGTAACAAAATTTTGTCAAGTTGCATGCTAGGGACATTCATGTTTAAATGTTGCTGATAGTTCAATTGCAGTAACACACACATACCAGAGAGCTACAATGCCACAACTGCTATGACACTGATGTTGTCAACAGTGGAAAACGAAACGTAGTAAAGAAGTTGTGAGGGACATCAAACACTGTTTATTAGTGTTTTTTAAATTAGTCTGGTTTAAGAGTAAATGGAACTAACTCTACGTTTGTTTGCTGCCGTCACTACAAAATTTAGTGTGTTTCTAATTTTCAGTGTCTTCATTTTGAGTAGCTACAACATCCTTATTATAAGGAAACTTACTTGGTTTTAGGCTGTTCCTTAAAAGAGAATATTAATAGGTCAGACTGAATGACAAAGATGCAAACACACATTCCCACAAGCAAGCACACCTCACACTGACACTGACTGCTACCTCTGGCCATTTCTGCCCAAGGTAGCAGTCGCATGTTTATGTGTGAGAGATGTGCTTGCTTATGTGAATGTATGTTTGCATTTCTCATTTCTGAAGAAGCTTTGGCCGAAAGCTAATGTGTAACAGTCTTTTCATTGTGTCTGCCTGCAACTGGACTTTCCATTGTTTGAAAATGTATTTAGAGCATAAAAGCCATCCAAAACAGGTCTAAATTCAATACCTTGGTGCTGTTTATTTCAAAACAAACTCTTCTTTTTTACTTTTTCATAAAAACGACCAATACATAAAAGTTTAATCATCCCAACAATTATGCATACAAATGACATTTAGAAAGAACGCACATTTGAATGAAAAATGTTCTGTTGCATACAAACTGTTCATACCAACATGTTTCTTCTGGCTTCAATACATCATTTTCTTATGATTTTGGGGATGATAACAGTTCAAATTATCTAAATCATTCTTTTTGTTTTGACTGTCTAAATAAGAAGATAGATTAAAAGTTTCAGTAACTATTCCTATGACTGACTTCTTTATTGCAGTACCCTGTGGATACAAAAATATGTCTAATGCTAGAGAACTGTACTATTGATCTATTGATTAAATAGCTGAGTAATTCATTACATGAAACCGTCATGGTGTTTTCAGTTATGGATTTTCCTCAGCACAATCAAACTACTTAAATCCATTTAACTTGGTTGCAATGCATTGGCAAAAATAATAAAGCAATTCTGGAATATAAATTTGCAGCTTAGTTACTAAATGAGTGGCCTTATATATATTTATACATGCAGATTGAAGTGATGAATGAAAATTTGTACTAAGGCCGGGATTCAAACCAGGTCTCTTGCTCACTAGGCAGATGTACTAACCACTACACCACCCTGGCACAGTGGATTTGCACAACTGCACATACTACCCTAGCATGCCTCTCTCCTCAATCCAAATTACCAGTCACACCTCAACCCACTTGGTATTCCCTCTAAATTCGAACAGAGGCTCTCCAACTATACTGGAATAGCACCTCAACATCAAACGAGAAGGGGGATCCTGCCTGAAACCCAGGCACAGATGCTTTAGTCAGTCCCGTCCTTGGTAAAAATTTTCATTTGTCAATTCAGTCTGCACATATATGTCATAAATGTTTGTGACTTGAAAATATCCCCGGAACCGTATTGTTTCATTTGCCCTCACATATGTTCAAACAAAGTTCAACATACATTGTGCTAAAGTGGTTCATATTAGGTTAGAGAAATCAAGACACATATGACATGTTTAATAATGCAACAGCTTCAAAATAATCATATTTCAATGGCTCTTTTACAAATAAACATATGGTATTTATAGAAAGTGTGTTTTGACATAAGCATCAAGTCACAACAACAAAAGTGCAAAACAAATGTGGACTAAAGTCTAGACCAGGGCCAATAGCAGTACTGGAGGTGCGTATCTATTGCTCATAGGCTGGCAATACATCAGTTTCATGAAGCCAGTTGGATGATTCTTTGACATAACCAATAAGAGGAGAGCAGAGAGGCAATGTATTTCTAGCACCAAAATTGAAAGCATTGTCTTGTTTCCTGTTGTCTGGTGTATTAATGAATGAAATATTTTCTGATTATGGCAGTGAGTGCTGTAAAATGGACTGACGTTGGTGCATGTCTCACGGATTAATTGCAGAGACACAACAATGTATCAAATGAGGTGGTGAATTGCATTCATAAAAGAGTTGCACATCTGATGTATTAATAAACATTGATCCACGTATCTTCTCCCACAATTTAATTAAAAAACACTGATCCACCTACATTCTTTCATGATTTAATTAAAAACAATGATCCACCTACCTCCTCTAAACCACTGATCCACTTACTCAGGGTGCTCATGCAGACTGATTGCTCAGCAGAGCAAGGGAACAATTCACTGCTTTTTCAGATATATCTTGGGTTGTGACAATGTCCTCGGTTTGCAGATGCTAACACAGTTTAAACAGCTATGACTCACACAAGGAACAATTAAATTTATAATCCTCATATACAGGACAGTTGCACCTTTTCTTACCAATCTATTACTTCAAAATACGTTGTCTGCTTGCCGCTTCTTTTGTTCCCATTGCACCTCATGGGGAGCACTAACATTCCTGCATGGAACATGTAAGTATGCCACTGGCCCTATTCTAGAGTTTTACCTAAAGATGCACTGCATTTAAACCATATGCCTAGTTATATCAAGTAGATACGAATTCAGTGTGTACAGCTGTTGACAGCAAAAAGGTAATAAAGTTAAGTTCACAAAACTTACAGTGGGGTGAGCCATGAGGACAGAATACGCTGCTGCAGACTGATGTATGATGCTTTCCATATACTGTGCAGTTAGGTTGAAGTACCCTGTGGCAAGATGCACGGTGGAGCCAGAAGCTGCACATTTCAGTAGTTGCAAAGTAACACGGCTATCTTGTCGGACACCAAGCTGGCCCATCTCCACAAGTGGGAAAATGCAAGTATCACCATCTGGAGCACATAGAAAACACTTCACCGCAAGTAATTCCACACAGGACCCACACTAAATATCCTCACATATAATTGTACACAATTTGTAGAATGCTTAACAGGACCCCCCCCCCCCCCAAACACATATACATTTTACTTACTAATGGCAAATCGAAATATATCTTTCCATTAGACATAATTTTATGGATGATTTTTTGTGATTTAAGCTACATTTACTTATATATTTGGGCTAGTTCACTACTGCAGGAGCAAGAAAGATAATGACTGCATTAGAATTAACAATAAGAGAACACAAACTTCCTACAAATTCTTCTTTCAAAGAATGTACAGTGAGGCATAATAAACATAGGTGGCTTTCACTCTTGCTTATTTTATTTACTCTCTTTTTGTAATTCTGAAGCAACTATAATTTGACACTACCAAGATAGTATGTTTAGGGCATCAACACTGACTATGTGACTGTTGTTGTGTTTGATGCAAAGCATTGTCCAAGAAATTATGAATGTTTGCACGAGCAGCAGCTGCAAATTCTTCATAACGTCCTTTAAATGGATGAATGTTCCATTTGTGATGAAGTTGTATTCTATTGCCTGGACAAAGTTGCAGTGAAAATTCACTGACTCGCTCAACAAGGTCATCATAAAAGTCTGCCAGTGGACGACAATCCTCCACCAATATATAGCGATCTTGTCTATTTGTGAAGTAGTCGTTACTCAGATTTGCCCTGAAAAGTGTACAAATGAATGTGAATACATGGAATATATACCACTTTATACAGAATTTATTACATCAGTATTTACACAACCCATCACTTAGCCCTAGCATGGCACAACAGAAACAAGTGAGGCATTCATCCATAAAAAAATTTTGATCACCTACCAAGTGATGTAAGGAAATTAATGGATAGTAAAATTAAATTCAAACACAAACTGAAATCCTATCTGCTGGTAAACTATTACTACTCTAGAGAAGAATTTCTGAATGAATAATGGTCAGCATCTTGCTGTGTTTTCTGCTAAGATGATGTACTATAATTGTAAAACTGACATTCTATATCATAGCAAGACATCACAATTATGGTCCACAGAACATACAAACACCTAAATAACTACAGCACTCTAAAGTATGCTATACACAGAGCATGATCCAACCCTTACAGGTTGTGCAATTCAGAATTCCAAGCAATATTTTTCTTTGTGTCTGTCTTGTACCACTGTCTCAGGCATGCTCAAACTTTCACTTATGACAAGCTCACTGATTAATTTTGCCATCCTGATCTTCTCCATGGCATGCAGTAATCAGTCTTATGTGAATCAGAGAAGCAAAGAGCACTTAATAAGGCACATTGGCTGATGCTGCAAGATGTGGTACAGCCACACTAACTTCTGAGGGGGCAAGAAAAGTTAATACTGATGAATAGCTTGACACTGAGATTTTACTCAAACAACAGACATCCTAGGTCTTTAACAAAAAGTGATTAGTGAACAAGTAGGGTGCATTTACAGTGAACACTTTCTCTTTACACAAATAGTACCATCTTAAGAATTTCATGCCCATAAATCTTCAGTAACACATTATAATGTGGTACATATTACAGATAGATACAAAGCTACTATAAAAACAACTGAGATCATAAAGGGGCAAGTTTTTTGGTTAATGGCAATTCTGCTAGACTGGAGAGGTGCAGGTAGGTCACAGACACGAAACTTCTCTACATATTATCTAACTTGAAGAGAGAGATTGAAAATTTCTTGCAACTGATGAGGACTGAACAATGCTGGATAAATTACAATCAACTGAAAAAAATCTAGTGTGTACTGCAGTATTCAGAAAATGAAAGAAGCCCAAATCAACTGACGCAAAGTCTGCCCATCCACCTACTAATGTAACCACGGAAAAAAAAGATATGTTACAGTAAATTTAAGGAACCAATCAAAACAACAGAAAAAGTAATAAACCCATGTCAATATCTCGTGTGACAACTACGATGTGAAGCTACTTAATTTCCATGTCAAAGAAAATAAATCATTTAGAGCTACCATTAACAGGTAATTCTCATTTCATGGGAATGCTAAGAGATTTAACTGCTGTGAAGAGGTATCCCACCTTTATTCCTAGATTCTTGACTCTTCTGCATCCAAAACACAGTAATTTTAATCCAATCCTTCATGAATTACTTTATGGCATGAAATGTACATACCCACTAATGAGCAGTGAATCATCAAAGAGATATATTTTCATGTGCTGTAGACCAACAAGTTCACTGTATCGAGGAGGAAGTAGTCTACGTAGAGGTCCACGGAGTGCTGGAGTGTGGTAAAGAGCAACCTGGAACCATAGAAATGTACGTACAGTAGCTCAGCAAAATTTCCATTTCTGACAGTCGAAACTGACACACTACATGTTTGGAAAATGAAGATGAAATACGTGATGCTCATCTGAACAACTGACAAACTGTAAGCCTTGTTAGAATACAAGGACAGACCCTTCGAAACATGAGTTACTATACAGACATGTACTTCATGTACAAATTCCTAAGGCAGTTCCTATACATTGCAAAATGTATTCAATGGTTCTTGACATAAAACCTTGACCTTTCTCTACTGTAATATTAGTCTCCAAATGAAAATGAATTATACAAATTATTTTACATTACACTGATAACTGCCCTGTGTGGTGTCAGCTCACGTAGCCCACCAGTATGACATACTGCCCCGCTAACTGTCAAAGCCCAAGAGTCCAAGGCCCATGACAATGCAAGCAAAACAGACTGTCATTAAGGCAACAGAAAGAACAAGCCAAATTATGGAGAACAACTCCAGATGCCACCGCTGCACCTACGGGTGCTCACCTTCCCTACAGACACTGTCAGAAGCGTTTAGTAGGGCAGAGACTTTGACTGATAACTATTCGTGTGAATTTATGCTGCAAGTAAGGGAAGAGTGAATTTCTGTTATTAGTAATAAACCTGTTGTTCATTGTTTACATGGATGTTAGTTTTTACAAACAGAGTGTGGGCCACTTAACACACTTTTCATCCTGTGCAGTGTGAAGTAATTTTACTTTCTTCGTAAATGTATTCAGCAGTGGCAAGTTACAGTTTCATCAGGAAGATACTAGTTTTTCATGCATGAGGACTGGGTACATACTCAAGTCGTGGGGAGGTAATGATTATGTACATATGTCTAATATATCTGACATATCTGGTTGTGGTCTTCAGTCCTGAGACTGGTTTGATGCAGCTCTCCATGCTACTCTATCCTGTGCAAGCTGCTTCATCTCCCAGTACCTACTGCAGCCTACATCCTGAATTTGCTTAGTGTACTCATCTCTTGGTCTCCCTCTACGATTTTTACCCTCCATGCTGCCCCCCCAATACTAAATTGGTGATCCCTTAATGCCTCAGAACATGTCCTACCAACCGATCCTTTCTCCTAGTCAAGTTGTGTCACAAACTCCTCTTCTCCCCAATTCTATTCAATACCACCTCATTAGTTATGTGATCTACCCATCTAATCTAGCATTCTTCTGTAGCACATTTCAAAAGCTTCTATTCTCTTCTTGACCAAACTATTTATCGTCCATGTTTCACTTCCATACATGGCTACACTCCATACAAATACTTTCAGAAACGGCTTCCTGACACTTAAATCTATACTCGATGTTAACAAATTTCTCTTCTTCAGAAATGCTTTCCTTGCCATTGCCAGTCTACATTTTATATCCTTTCTACTTCGACCATCATCAGTTATTTTGCTCCCCAAATAGCAAAACTCCTTTACTACTTTAAGTGTCTCATTTCCTAATCTAATTCCCTCAGCATCACATGAGTTAACTCAACTACATTCCATTATCCTCGTTTCGCTTTTGTTGATGTTCATCTTATATCCTCCTTTCAAGACACTGTCCATTACGTTCGACTGCTCTTCCAAGTCCTTTGCTGTCTCTGACAGAATTACAATGGCAAAAATTGTTTTCCAAACTGATACTTTGTTCATCTACTAAAGTTCATCAGGAAGATACTAGTTTTTCATGCATGAGAACTGGGTACACACTCAAGTCATAGAGAGGTAATGATTATGTACATAAGTCTGATATATCTGACATATAAATGGCAAAAATTATTTTCCAAACCGATACTTTGTTCATCTACTAAAGTTTCAGAAAAAAATAGTTCCATTATCAAGTCTATACAGTAGAGTCCTGGTGATTCAAGCCCTGGTATTATGAGGTTCTGTGTAATTTGAGCTGGTCTTAAGAAAATTAAAATTTTACAAAAAAGTACAGTAAAAATCTGTTTTCATATGTTGTCACATGTACATTTTAAGCACTTTCGAATGTATTACTTTTTGAACTTACTTTCAAATTTCCATGTACAATACAGGTACAACTGTCCCATTTAGGGTTTCCGTTCACAATGCACAAAAACAATCTTGTTCTCAGACAGCTTATCATTTCTATTACAGGTGGACAGGTACCATTAGGTTTTGAGGAGTGCACTTGCTGTTTCTTTGTCAACCCTTCACTAATTGGCACCACCTGACAATCAGTTGACATTACATGACATCCTTCTTGTTATCCCTGTTGTTGTGCCTCCTCAGCAAGAGTAGTCATTAAAATGCAGTACACCTAAATACCCACACAGTATACATTTTACGACACTGAGTGATCATTGTTTTATGTTCTGTACTGTGGTTGGTTGTGTAGTAACATCTGTACTGTAATGAGACCACCCATGCCACATTAAAGTTGTATCTGCAGTGTACTACACGTATGTACATGTGGAAAAATAAACCATTATCATATTTATGCTGTGTAGGCCACCCACACTTTCATTAGTTTACTGTTTGGTTTTGTTTGTCTCTGAATCAAAACCAATTAAGGGTATACAGAATGAGTTTTTCGATGAAAAATCGATTTTTGGGTAAATGCATTTTCGAAAAATTTAGACTCTCCCATTTAATACCATGTATAAAATATTTGGATGACATGAATAGAACTATTTTAAATAATTTTTTAAAATAATTTCGTCACACGATGTTCCGCACCTGGTATATGAGACGGGAAATATACCTGATATAGACAGCCTTGCCAGAGATATAATTGAGCACAAGAGAGTTAGCTTTTCTGTTGGCTACACTGCTAGACAGTTGACAATAGATTCTGCACCATTTGTATTGTTTCCTTTGTGAGTACATCCATGTCATTGTTGTGAAAGTCGTATGTGGAGAAGTCATTGAGTTTTCTTTCCTTCAACATGCCAAGACCTAGTCTGAGGGTATTTAGAAAGCGTGTACATTGGCGCAAGAAAGTAAAGTGTACTAAAAATTCGTCTGATTCATCTTCATCAGTATCTGATGTCCCAGTAGCGACTAACCTCAACACTGGTAGTGATGCATTGAGTGATGCTGCTGCCACTACACCGGAAAGTGCTTCAAGAAGAAAACTAGCTGGAATTGAAGAAGAATACAAGAAACTAAATGCTGGGACTACAAAATATGAGGTAATTAACGTCTCTTTATTATCAGACATTTTGGAGAACAATGTGTGCTGCAAACAATGTGGAAAATGTGGTGTTTCATTGAAAACAAACTTACATGTAGGACTTGCTTGTGAATTAGAGTTGATGTGCAGTTATTGCAAACACAGTGTTACTTTCTTCAATTCCTCACATGTTACTGCAGATACAGGTAAACTATACGATATAAACATTAGACTGGTTTATGGATTACTGTGTATAGGAAAGGGCAGGGCTGCAGGTGCTATGTTGTGTGGTGTAATGAACCTCCCTCCTCCACCTTCAAAATTTAACAAACACATAATTGCAATAGGGTCTGCTGTAGAAGATGTGGCACAGGAAAACATGAAAGATGCTGTTGAGGAAGCAGTTGTCGAAAATAATAATAGCAGAGACTTGTCCATAGCTTTTGTTGGAAGCTGGCAGAAGAGAGGCCACACATCTCTGAATGGTGTAGTAACAGCTACAAGTGTGGACACTGGTAAGGTAGTTGATGTGGCAATACTTTCCAAGCATTGCAGATGCAAGGAGAAAATGAAAAATAAACATGAAGAGGAGTGCATGGCAAATTACTATGGGTCAAGTGGTGGTATGGAAGTTGCTGGTGTACGAAGTATTTATCAACGCTCAGTAAAATGGTACAAAGTTAGATACATAAATTATCTTGGAGATGGTGACTCAAAGGCTTTCAAAGAAATTGAGGAACTGAGACCCTATGGTAACGATGTGAAAATTTCCAAACTGGAGTGTGTTGGCCATGTTCAGAAAAGGATGGGATCAAGACTTCGACGGCTCAAGGCTAGCATGAAAGGCAAGAAATTGAGCGATGGAAAAACTTTAGATGGGAAAAATAGACTGACAGATGCTACAATAGATCATATTCAGAAGTGCTATGGTCTAGCAATAAGACAGAATACAGCAGATGCAGAATTAATGAGAAGAGCAGTCTGGGGTCTGTTTTTTCATACAGCTTCAAACAATGAGAATCCCCAACATGGGCTATGTCCAAAAGGAGATGATAGTTGGCGCAAGTACAACAGAGGCAAGGTAACTAAGAAACAATACAATCACCCTAATCACCTGCCACCTGCCATAATGGATGAAATAAAACCAATATTCCGAGACCTCGCAGATATTAGTCTACTAAAGAAATGTCTTCATGGCCGGACTCAAAATCCAAATGAGTGTTTGAACCATGTGATATGGAATAGACTACCTAAAACTGTGTTTGTGGGTATAAACCCACTTCACTTTGGTGTTTATGATGCTGTTTCATCATTCAATCAGGGCAGTATAACAAAGTGCAAAGTTCTGCAGAAGTTGGGGCTCTGTGTAGGACTACGAACTGCCGCAGCTATGCTTTGTTTGGACAAGGAACGGCTCAGGTCTTCAGAAAATGCCATAAAAGTATATTC
Source organism: Schistocerca cancellata (assembly GCF_023864275.1). NCBI lineage: Eukaryota > Metazoa > Arthropoda > Insecta > Orthoptera > Acrididae > Schistocerca > Schistocerca cancellata. The sequence goes on along the minus strand of NC_064627.1, from coordinate 140,840,555 downwards.
AAAGATGGCTAGACAGCATAGTAGAGCCATCAAGAGGAAGCTGTTGGACAATTCTGATGATACAAGCTATGGAGCAGGCTTGTACCGAAGTAAAAACTTTCAAGCTAATTTCCCGTAACTTTAGTTTTTTTGTGTATAAGGTACATTTTCTCAGGGTCTATTTATAGTAGAAAGATGAAATTTTCTGTAGTTGTTCCTTAAGACCTTCTAATATATCTAAATTAAAAGATATGTGGAATTATTTTGTATTAATGGATGTAAATTTTAAAATACTTGTTAAAATGTATAACTTTTTTAACATTTACAAAAAATAAAATATCTGAAAAACTATACATTATTTTTTCCAAAATTAATAATTCAGCATAAAAGCAGAACATATCTCTGCGTTCTGTGAAAAAATCAAGAGTATCGTCCAAATAACAAATGAGAAAATGTTCCTAACTTTTAGCTCAATTTAACATTGTAAGCATAGGGTGTTCCATATATCCTTAATGAGTTGCTATTGGTGTTTATTTTCGGCAATAACAACAGACTGACACTTGAAAGTTCAAACAGTTCATTCCGCATATCAATTATTCATTACCCTGCTCATCGCATACCATATGTGAAATAAATGCAACTTACTGGTTTCATCAGTAAGTTGAAGTAACATGTGATTTTGAGTATTGGAGTCAAAACTAAAATAATGAGTGTTTCTCAATATGTCTCTTCTCCTTTTTGAATTTTCAGAACCAACAAGCATAACATTTTTCAATGCCAAACTTCATCTTTTATTTTATTCCTCTGATTACTGGAGCTTTGCTTTTCAAAAGGTTCAGTAGTATTTACTTATTTATTCATGTCAAAAACATCAAACTTCAACATACAAGATAAATACATACGAGGGAGGCACTGAGAACCATCATGGAGCCCACATTTATGTGAATATCAGGGAAACTGGTGAGACAGCTGTTCGGGAATGTTGGTATATACAATATGGACCTAAAGCAAAGATAAACTTGACTCACCATAAGATCAAGAGATGTCAGAAGCATTAATAAATGCTACACTCTCACAATCAAAAATGGTGTGCTTTAAGTCCTTATGGTCCTCAGTTCCTCATACACATATACACATAATAGTATCTATAAACTACTTGCTAATTTAAATTTGAAGACAATGGTGCATTTGCAGTACATAATCTTCACTGGTGTAAGTGCACTCATAGATTATTGAACTCTGCAGTCACAAAGGGTTGATGGTGTGGAACAACTCCACTTCTGCAAATTGTCTTTTGACCTTGCAACCCTGTTTTGAGCCTGTTCAGAGTTTACTACATGGGCCATTCTTCAGTGAAACCAGCAGGTAGACTTTCCAATGGTTTCACCTAATGGTGTACAGACCCCATCTTCCATACAGATAGATGGGATCACATCTGTTGATCACGTAACATGTTGACGTCATGAAACTTTTCCCGGGCACTAATCTTTAAGAGGGTACCTTATGACTGATGTCTGGAGGTGCAATTCCAGCTAATGGCAGACTTTATCTCATGGTGTAGATTTCAGACAGCCAGTAATGAGCCTACATGACTCATTAAGAGCAATATCCACTAGTTTAGGTGTGCAGAGTTGTACCAAATATAGGTAGCATATCCACCAGCTGTATATCATGAAGATAAAGCTGTAGTTTTCACTGTTGCTGCACCCCTGAGAGGTTCACATAACTTCACACAACATGTTGTGTCTTGCACATACATTTTGCTTTAAATTCAAACATGCAGCCCATTTTTGGGCTGGAAACTGCGTTCCAACTGCAATCCTCCCCAAATCACTAGAAGTTCCCTGAGGGGTTATTTGTGCCTCAGGTGGACTGCGCAAACTTGGGTTTTGCTGAGATTTGGTTTTAACTGGTTTTTACAATAGTATTTACCTAATTTCCCCAAGCAGTGTTAAGGTGTAATTCCACCTGTTCAAACGTGTCACTCTGTCCAGAGATGGTAAGATCATCCGCACAGATGAAACTTCATATATTATTAGGAAGGGGTTGATCACTGGTAAAAATAAGGGAGGAGACAACATGTCCTTTGGGACCCTCCATCGGCTGCACTATGAAAAATCTATTTTGAAGGAAATCTTGAATTAATCACATACAATTGTAATATTTAGTTATTCCATACATTTTGTGCAGAACATCCGATAACTGATTGTGCTTAAGCTGCTGTCAAATCAACAAATGCTATCCTAGTGTCCTCTATTGCCTCAAAAATGTCTTCTGTATGTGATGTTAGATTTAATACCTATTATGTATGATCCTTACTGGTCTAATCCAATTTGCTGTGGGGTTGTGAGATGTTCATCTGCTTCCAAGAGTCTATTATGGATCATTTGTTCAAAGAGCTTGTGCAGACAACATAAGGGAGAGATTGGTTCATCAGCTTACTTGCCTCAAGAAATATCTTCATCACTAAATTACAATTCATTAAAGAGATCAGAAACAAGCCCCATAAACTCACTTTAAACTTGCCAGCGGGTCTATGAAGTCATCTCCAAACTTGTCATGTCTTTACACACTAAGACTTGACTCTCCAGTCCCTGCCGCTGGCCATGTAAGGAACAACATGTCACTTGAGTCTGTTGGCTGGTACCACTGCACTTTACCAGCATGGAAAGCAGCGCACATACACAAGTATAAGGGAGCACTTGTGACATTGCCATTAGACACCCAATGGTTGGAAATGACTTATCTCTACATATTATTACTGAAAGTCCCCTGCTGTGTTTTTCTGTCTGTATGTGGAGGCTAATCTCAGGAACTACTGTAGGGCTTTTGATATGGTTTTACTAAAAGACAAATTGATCAACAAGGAGGATTGGTGTATAAAATTTATTATTGCAATCACAGACAAGTTGTCTAGATGTCGATACTTAGGTGTCACCCATATGAACCTAATGTGAATCGTTAGTTATTTACTAATACTGATGGGTTAGCTGTGAATAATGTTCTATGCTTTCTTTGCAAAGACAATTGCAAATTTATTTTAATATATGTTCTTTTCAGAGAAAGTCTAACAATCTCACACACACACACACACACACACACACACACACACACACACACACAAACGCGCGCACGAGCGCCCCCTGTTGACAAGTTACCAAATATGACAACAGAACAAAAAAAACAGGATACGAGGATGAAGTGGATTCTGTGAATAGTGACTAAATATTATAATAAATTTACAGCAGATGTCAAAAAATTACAGAAACGAATGAAACTCTAACCAGCATGTTATTAACCTACAAACGCAAATCAGCATTACCAAAAAATACACAAACTGATGTACTTGAATTATTAGTACATATTACTAGTCTCTTTCCATTAACACTGTAAACAGCAGTCTACCTTGTGCTACCATAGACTGCTTTACAATACCTGTTCCTAGGTGTGTGGGTTTAAAACCAGCCCAGCATCACTTAATGACCCTTATGAGCAACATGACAATGCTGTGTCATTGGTTATCAGAACGTTAAGAAATTGCCGAGAGACGTTGGTCCACCAACTAGGTGTTTTTAGGAGAGCATTGGAAAGGATCATTAAATTTATATAGCATTGCATCAGAGTATTATTTTAATATATGAGTAGTATCAACATCAATTAATCTAAATCACAAGTATTTAACAGATCACTTTTACTGCGAACCAATAAAAGGTCATCCTCAACATCAGGGTCCAGCAATGCTCGGAAACGACCAAACTTGCACCCCTGAATTTCCTCTCACTGGAGCTGCTTGAGGCTGGAATACACAGTACACACTCTTACCCACACATGCCAGAGAAGGCAAGGTCTTTTCATGCTCTTCCCACAATCCAAGAATATCACTTCCCCACCTTCATCTCTTTGGTAACAACAATCGAGAGGTATAATGCTACTTCAAAGTGCTTGTCCACATGGTCCGCACTTTCAATTGATGTGGTAGTTTCGATAAGTCTTATGTACCTTTTGTGAACTACAAGTAACAAGAGAGAACGGAAGTCAAAATCTGTAACAACATTAACTCATAATCGTGCTCCAGGAGCACAGAATAATAAGTGTATACAGTTGCTCACTCACCTGAAACATTTACACACACAGCTCCAAACTCTTTGAAAACATTATCTCTCTCTTCAGTGCTCAGCATCAAAAGATCACAATATGAGACACAAAAATGTTCCTATCTTGTGGTACAAGTACAGTTTAATCTTATCATTCCATCTATGTAACTTCTGCATTTTATTTTAACTACTGCCATGGCAATGCTATATAATTCACTAGGGCACAAGTAGTCGCCCAGAAGTTTACACTGCCAGAGAAGTACCAAATGGATAATCAGATAATTGTCTTGTTTTAAATCATTGATAGCTTCTTTGAATGGCTTGAGGAACAGGACAAGCTCATTTAGGCTCTGTTGATCAATATTCTGAAGTGTACTTAAATTTTTGAGGGAGACACTCCTTAACCTCAATCACAGTGTGACATATTGGAACCAGGAAGTCTAACAAAGTATTCCATGAAACTTTGACCTTTTGTTTGAGTGATTTTCTGAGTCTCTTTGGAAGACCAACACTCTTACAACATGCCACTAATGCTTTACATGAGTTTATTGTCTCTCCCACATGAGTTAGTGCTGGCTATGATGCTAAAAGCTCTGACTTACACTTATCACTGAGCGAAGTTCTAAGACAACAACAACTGCAAGGAAGTCTAATGAAGCTGCCACTAAGATACAACTTTGATCTGTTAAGAAAAGTGCTGAGTTCATTAAATCCCCATAAATTTGCAAGGATATGAAATGGCAAACAACAGCTCTAATGAAACAGCTGTTTTTTCCTCATCAGGATATGGGATGGTAAACACTACTTTTGTACTTTGACCAACATATGCCGCATTTCGCTAATAGTGGATACAGTCACTGTTCTGTAGGTTATTTTGTGTGTATTATTCATCCACACATCAATATGAAAAGAGACCCTTATCAGTAACAGCAGCAGTACAGCCTCCACAGCCACCTCACAACACACTTCAGCTCTTGCAGATATGAGTTTGGGCTACCTTTTTGAAACGAGAACCATGAACCATACTGAATGATCTAAGTTCTTTGCATTTCAAGTGTCATTGAATCACATATGGCTCAGTGATGACGTTCTGTGCCCTGTTTTCATTCGATGGAGCATGTATGTTGTATGTTTTCCCATGGTTGACGTGGAATAAACAAGAATACAACTATTTTGTACGTTTTCCACATGCAGATTGGACTACAGTGTTGAACTTTTTCCACATGTCAGTCTTTCTCTCCTGGAGAACATCTGCAGTTACATACACTTTATCATTTAATTTTCCTTTTACATAATCTACAGTTGCACAACCCTGGATTTGGATTTGTACTTGCTCCACCCCAAGTGACTACAGCACATACTGCACACAGATCCCAAATGGCCTTGTTACTCATGGGTGATTGGAAAAAGGGTGTTTCAGAGCTGGACAAGCAACAGTTTGGTACACAGGTAAATTTGGAACTGTGAGGAACTTACATGCCTGATGCACCATGAGGAGTTGCCATAGGACTGTAAGTGATGGTTCACCAGCCTCAGCACAGAAACTGTTTACAAGTCTGGTCCTATAAGCACCTTGGCCAGGCTAATCCCCTCACTGCGCACAGCATCAACGATCTCCAAATACAAAGGCCACGCTGATCCATCTGCGAATGCACAAAAGTCCTATAAAAATGGAGCAGATATGCCCTATCTGCTTCCCAAGACCTTTAGCTAAGGCACTTTATGATGTTCAGTGTTCTGGCTCTCATGTCTCTTACGTATTGCAACCACAGCAGTTTGGAGTCAAAAATAAGGCCCTGAAATCTCACCAAGTTGCAGCCCACTCCTCTAACCCCCGCACTTTAAGTTGCGGCTGATGGCTCGTTCTTCAGACACTGGAGGAGGAACACTAAACAGCATGGTCGTCCACAAATAAGGAGCACTGTACAGGACTCCTTACTGTAGACATGATACTGTTTATGGTTATGGCAAAGAGGGCAACACTTAAAGCACAGTCCTGAGGAACACCATTCTCCTACTCAAAATGATCTGACAGCGTGTCACCAACTAGGGACTAAAAAACCGCAAAGACAGAAAACAATGAGTGAAGCTGGGGCGGTAGCCACAAAAGCCCTACTGATGCAGTTACGAGAGAACACTGTGTCTCAAAGTAGTGTAATATGCCATACTGATATCAAAGAATATGCCGATATAGTGTTTACGTAGGTAAATGTGCTGAGTTGCTGACTCTGGCAGGGTCAAATTGTCAACAGTGGACTGAAATCTCCAGAATCCAACCTGAGAGCAGCTAAGGATTTGCCTGTTCTCTAGCAACCAGAAGACAGTTAACCATTCACTTCAGGGTCTTTCCTACACAGGCAATGCTCTGGTGAGTACTGGAAGATGTGTGGACCTTTTCCAGCTTGAGGAAAGGTATCAGAATTGCCTCTCTCCACAAGATGGGGAAGTTGCCTACCCTGTCATACAAGATTAAAACATTCAAATAGGATTTCCTTTGACACTCCTGGCAAATATCAAAGCATGCCATACCGGATTTCATCATGGCTGGTTTAAGTGTCACAAGTCTCAGACAATGCCGATTCCAGCTCCCATATGGAGAAAGGGGAGTTGTAGGACTCAGAACTGTTGGATCTGAAGTCCAACTTGCCCCTCTCTACAGACGCATGGTAGTGATGAAATGCTGGATCCTGACTTGCACTGGCAGCAGTGTTTGCAAAATGCTTGGCCAGTGTCTGAGCAATGTCTCTGGGTGTTACTTGGAGAAAGCCCTTTTCAGCACTGCTGCAAATGGTAACTGATTGTGTGGCTCTCATGACTCTCTCAGCTTTGAGGTTGTTTGCTGTTGGGCAGCATTTAAACTGTCTAAGAGCAGTACGCCTGTCCCAGATTGCTGAATGGCACTCATCTGTCCATCAAGGTACAGGTCTTCTCCTAAGATGACCTGAGGACATTGGGACTGACAGGCCATTGGCATGATGGATCGCTCATATTATGTGGTCTACCCATTTCTTGACATTCTTGTGATGTTCATACACAGCCAGCTGGCTGAACAGTGCCCTGTTAGCCCTGCTCATCATGCATTTTGGTGGCTTCTGTTCAAGCAATCCTCCTTCCCGTAGGTGGACCCACAGTGGAGAGTGGTCACAGGAATTAAGGTGGTCAATTTATTCCCACTGTGCTCAGTCTCCAAGACATGGAGAGCAGAAGGAGAGTTCGATGGCTGAGGATAATAGCCTGTGTTGAGGATGCATAGCTCCTGAGACGTCCCGAGGTTCTCCAAGACTCGACCCCTGGGACAAGTACAGTTTGTGCCCACAATAAATTATGGGCACTGAAATCACCCAGTAGAAGGGAAGTTGCTTGCAAGAGCCTCAGACCCTATAGCATTCTGCGGAGGTAAGCACAAGGAGCAGATAGTGATGATTTGACTAATATGAACGGCAATGGCTACTGCTTGTAGCTCAGCAACCAAGGAGAGAGAACAGGGGTGGCATGTGTTACTGACGAAGACAAATAGAACAACAAATCTCTTGGCTCTTTCCCCAGCCAGGTCATTCTTTTGGTGGAGGGTATAGCCTGTTAGCACAGGGGCATCAGTGGCTTTGAAATGTGTTTCCTATCAACACAAGCACAGGGGTTGCACCTGTGCCAGGAGTTTCAGTTCCTCCACAAGAGTCCTGATGAACCCACCCATGTTCCACTGTACTATGGGAGCCATTTATCACGAAGGTTGCAGTTTCACCCAGTCTTTCCACTGGGCTGGTGAGCCCACAATGGGTGGAGGTTCAACCTTGGGGTAAGGTGGTTGCCCTGGGCTGACTTCGAATTCCATAGGCACTGAAGCAGAAACAGCAGAACAGTCATGCCAAATAACATCAACATGCTCTGACACTCTACTGTGTGGCCTTACAGATATTCTTCGCCTCACCGTATGGTATGTGTTTCGATGTTTTAATTTCCTATATTTTCCTTTCTTCACGGAAGACACTGCAATCCCTACTCGAGACAGGGTGATTCCCACCGCAATTTCCACACTTCAGGGGTGAGGAGGAACCACCTCTGTCATGGGTGGCTCTGTCACATTTGCCCCAATTGGCTTCACCCTTACAACTTAAGGTGGTGTGCCCAAAGTGCTGGCATTTAAAACAGTGCATGGGGTTGGGGACATGAGGCTGTACACTTAGGTGAAAGAAACCTGCTTTAACATGCTCCAGGAGTTTCGTGCTATTGAAGGTAAGGATGAAGGAGTCAGATTTTAATAGATACCATCCACACTTTTCAATATATTCTGCACATTGACAACCCCTTCCTGAGTCCACTCATTCTTCCATTCCTCCTTGTGAATGTCTACCAGATGCTGACACGACACGACACGACAACACAACACAACACAACGCAACACAACACAACACCTTTGCTCAAGTTCAAGATGTCGTGGAGCTCCATTTGTATGGCATACGAGTTCTGTTAGAAAAGTATCTAACCTTTTTTTGTTTTTTGGATTTGAATCTAGCGCACTTCCATGAGTTGACCTTTAACCTTCATGCGTATGTGTCACTTTTTTCCCATCTGTCAATAGTGTGAGTTGCTGGCAAGCAGCAGCTGAGTGAGGTAATGTATAGTGCTTATGTTAGTTTTTCATTTCAAGGGAAATGGTGGAACAACTGGAGGAGTGCTATTGCAACCAATTTTGACAGAAACTGGGCGACAGCCTAGTGGAAACCATGTGGAAGATTCAGAGGGTTTTCAGTGATTATGCTATGTGCATCACACAGACTAAGGCGTGGAACACCCATTTAGAGATGGCTGCTCATCGGTGGAGAGCAAGTCATGGTCCAGTCGGTCATCGGTACTTTTTTGACACATTCCACTGCGACCGAAGATTTGGCCAGGAAGAAAGAGTCGACAAAATTTGTGACAAAGCTATTGCTGGTGGAGCAAAAGCAACTTTGTGTTGAAGTCTCACAGGACATGCCAGACTACACACACACACACACACACACACACACACACACACACACAGGATCAAACAACCACCGAAGATTACTACAGGGATGTCCTCTATCACCTACGTGATACTTCGCACACAAGAGACTGGAATTGCAGTCAACAGGAAATTGGTGCCTCCATCAGGACAATGCTTCATTCTCCGCACTTGATTCACATTTTTTGGCAAAAAATGAGATTCCTTTGTTTCAACAGGCCCCTTACTTTTGTGATATGGGCCCCTGGAACTTCTGGCAGTTCCTCAAACTCAAGGGGCCATTGAAACGAACATGATTTTAGACAAGAGAGGGCCTTACGGCAGCAATGACAACCGAGCTAAACTCCATTCCAAACGAGGCCATTTCAGTGTGCTTCCAACAATGGCAGCACCACTGGGAGAAGTGTGTGGAGTCCTAAGGGAACTACTTTGAGGGTGATTAGGTGTCCTATGCTCCAGGTAAGCCATTTTTTCCCCAGCCTAAGGTCACATACTTTTCTAACAGATCTTGTGTAATCCAACGAACATAGCTTTCTGGAGATTTGTTGCTTGCTGGGTACTAGCAGTTACAACCAACAGTATGCCATTACATAATTTCCCGACACATTTTAGAGTAGCTACAATGCCCTCCAAACCTTTTTGAATATAAAAGGACAAAACCTTCTCTCAACTGCCCTCTTCCCATATCACAATCAAAAACACTTTCTGACCAGCAGCATGCATTTCTCTTACTATTCTTGGACACATTCTGTGTAACCCCTGAATCTGGAGGACTGGCTACATGAGCCCTCTTATTTGATTGGTTGTTAGTGCCTACCAGCAGCCCACGAATTCCACTGGGAGGAGAAGGAGAAAACTTTGAGGGTTCCATTTCAGTACCACAAGCAGCTAGGGAAAGAAGGGTCCATTCAAACAAAGCCCCATGTGCCTAAGTTAGCCTTATACAACCGAGATGCAGAAGGTTCCCCAGAGGTTGTCCACTAATGACTGTTCCATCTTAATAGCCATCTCATCCGTGTACAGCACACCTTGAGATTGAGGGTTTGTTCCATTGATGCGCATACAGTAGTCACTAAAACATGTCCAGAGCTTACGGTGACGGGGGACTGGCAGTGCTTAGCAGTGATACTTTAAGCATCCAGAGTGCTCTCTGAGAGGACGACGATCTACTCCACAGTTGTTCAGGCCATTAATAAGTTCTGGGGATATTTATTTGGTAAACTATTCACTACTGGCTGACTAGCCTGAAGTATCCGATGGGTCAACTGATGAGGTGAGCACTGAGGCTTCAAGAGCGCAGCGTCACAGCGATAAACAAAAGCATAGGCAAAAACAAGGACACTACCTGCCTTTCAAGGAATCCTTTGGTGGAACTCAGCTGTGTGGACCAGTGTCAACAAGGGGCATTAATGGTAAGTCATATCCCAGCTCATCTACATCCAGCTTTTCTGAAGTATTCTCATGATGCTTCAATGTCTGATCACCTTGGATCTCTGAAGACTCTACACAGAATCTGATCCAGGTGTCATTGGCCAGGTCTTCACCAGTCCATTGGACACTATTTGAGGTACCGTAAGAAATGCCAGTAACGAAGCACATGCCGCAATTACCTCTGGGGCATCTGGTACCAATTCCAGTGGCATCGCCATTTCACCAAACTGGAATCGATCTCTTGGGATGGTTCCTATGCTGACAAGTAGGAACCAATAGATAGTAGTCTTCACTGATTACCTTACCCACTGCATTGAAATCAGAGCTCTATTGGCTGTTGAAGCCTCAGAAATTGCTAAGTTCCTTGCAGAAGACCTTATTTTGAACCTCGTGGAAAAGTTTTCCAGTTGAGACTAGTATCAGAGTTGATTTCACACTTTGACATCATCTGCAGAGTGATGACTGCCTATCATACCTGGACGAATGGCCTCACAGAATGCTTTAATAAGACATTAGCAGATACATTCTTGATGTACAATGTTGTCGAACAGAGAGATTGCGATACAATACTATCTTTCGTCACATCTGCTTACAACACAGTGAAGTAATACACTACAGGTTACACGCCTTCTTTCTGCTCCAGGGTCATGAGGCTGAAATGACATTGGATACACTGTTTCTGTTACATTGGGATGATACTCACAACCTACTCACTACATGAAACATCTCTTAACCAGGACTGAAGATACAAGACAGCAGGCTCACGTACGGACTCTGGATGCCCAAGAGAAGGATTGAGAGCACTGTAATGAAAAGTACTGGCCAATGACATACAGACCAGGAGACTTGGTTTGGACTTTTACAGCTATGTAAATTACGACTGAAGTGCTACTTTGAACCATCTCATATTCTTTGTCACTTGCAGGATGTCACATACAAAGTCGAGGATTATGACCTTTCAGTAAGAAAACAAAAGTGGACACACATCATCCATGTCCTCTGCATGAAGCCCTACTACAGTCCTAAGATGCAGATCGATGATGAGACATCTTGTTCTAGGTAAGTGAATGCCCACTCAATGATCCAAAAATTTTGATGGGAGTGGTACCTCTGATGCTCATTATAGTGAAGAGGAAGTAAGACTATAACCAGAATCTGAGGGTCCACCGGCAGTGCCATACAGAGGGCCACTGACAAGATCTAGAGCCAGGGTGCTGCAATCAACTCCAATGAGAACTTTTGAAACAGATGTCCACTGTTTTTCCAAGGTGCAAACTGTGGTGCATGCAGTGTGGTCTAGCTGTTGGCGTCACTGGCTCGCATGCTACAGTTCACCATTCAAACTCTACCACCAGTAATTATTTGTTATTTAGTATTTATCATTTCTGGAAATTTCTTATTTTTGTATACTCTGGAATATTTGCTAATAGCAGCACACTCTATCCAGGAGTTCAGTTCTGTTCTGTTCTGGCTATACACTGGTGTTCGTAATAAACATGCTCTCAGTGACAAGTATTGAATTGTACTGACAACCCAGTTTTAAGATTTGGACTCTAGTGTGGTTACAATGTGACACTATTAAGTGGAAATGAAATTTTCCTACATAGAATGGGTGGAGTTTCTAAGGAGAAAATCATTCAAGTTATGTTTGGAAACCTGCACTTTTCTTTCCACCAGCACTTAAGAATTTACAGTTATTTGGAAGTGGAGCTACATAATTATTTTCAACCAGTAGTAATACTCTCTTCCACAAATATTAATGTTAAATTTGCGAAAAGGAACACCTACTATGTTAGTCAATTCAGCTGTAATAACGTTTATAAACATATCTATATTTTTTGGGATATGTCTTTTCCATTTGCAACTAGAAAGCAAATTAGTAGATTGATCCAACCTTTTATTTTGTAGTACATCCACAGCAAAGTCTCATGTTCTAAACACCTCATTTCAAATACAAAATACACACTCCACTTAATAGCATGATATAGACAAGAATTAACTGGCTGCTTTTAATAATGTAGTGTACAACCATAGAAAATGACTGTGCAGTACAATCATCCATTCCAAAGAAATTAATTCTTATATATTGAGTGATTATAATTAAAGTGCAGATACTAACAGAGTGTGGGCTGTAATTATAATGAGAGTGAATCATGAAAGATATGCCAACGCATTAAAGCTGAACCAATTTACGCTGGGAGGGGGGGGGGGGGGGGGAGTTCCAGTTTAGGCCACCAGGTGTAATTCTGGTGCTCTGGATGCAAGAAAGACGTACAGAAATGTTTCCATACGTAATGGATTAGGAACAGGAAGTGGATAGAAAAGGCCAAACAAGTGAGAGGGGTATAATGTTAATTTTATTATTAACTGCCACACAGTTTGTTCAATATGGACATTGGAGACGTCAACAAGGTGCTGTATCCATAGAACAATGTGATCAACAGCTGCTCACACCAGCTCCACTAGAATCTGCGCAATGTTTTTCTGTATACTGGCCTTCACATCATGTAGAGATCGAATGTGTCCCTGCTAAACACGTTCTTTTATATATTTCAGAATCAAAAGTAACTTGCAGAATGTGGAAAACCTCTGGAGATAATATGTTCAGGGAAGGATGCATTAAGATCTTCCACTGGGCGAGTGACATGTGGTGTTGCCCCATTTAACATAAAAAACATTGGATTCCACACAGTTGCTCTCTTCCAAAGCAAGCTGAACAAGAAGGTTTCAATAATGTGCAGACAGTATGGTACACCTGAAAGGCCCTCTGGGAGTATTCTCTTCAAAGAACAATGGACCTAGAATAAAGGTGCTTGTGAATCCACACCACACCACACACGGAGAGTGCAATGACTCTTCATGCACCAGTACCCCAAATCTGGCTGTTCTGTGCATTCAGTGTAAAATGTGCCTTGGGACTACACGGAATATCGCCCAGTCACAGTTCATCAACTTCGATTAGTGCCAGAAACCAAAGAGCAAAATTACAACATTGCTGCAGTCATGAGGTTTCAGTTGCTGCATCATCTGGGTACCAGTGTAATATAGACCACAAAACTTTCCATACTGTTGGCCATGGTATGAACAATTCTCGTGACACTGCATGAGCACTAGCACTACGCATGGCATGTTCTGCATGGTCACTTAAGGCAACAGCAACCTCATCACCAGGATAAGACTCCTATCTCTTGCAGGTGCCATACCAAGCTCACCTGAGGTTTTGAATTTGATTATCATCATCATCTTTAAACCATTTAATGACATTGGACCTCTCCTCACACCTTCCAGTCTGTGATACTCTCTCAATGCAACACTGTAATTGTTGCTCCTCACATAAAACAGTTTCACTGATAGTCTGCGATACTCTCTCAATGCAGTGCTGTAACTGCTACTGTTCACATTAAACAGTTTCACTAACAGTGCATGGTATCTCTTCTCAATACCTATTTTGTTCACCGACATTGTTGCTTGTCAAATGACAGCGTAGCTGCCATACCATCACACAAACAGTGTACTGTGCTAGATTTGCATTTGGCAGTCACAATTAGAACAATTTTTTTCCAGCATAAATCAGTGCCACATTAACATATCAGCATACCTACCAAGTTTCACTGCCATGCAATAATTACAGCCCACACTTGACCTTCATGAGTAGCTGCACTTTAATTCTAACCACCCAGTACTTGGAATTCTCTGTTCATAAATGCTTAAAGTAACTTTTGGGTCCAACACTAGGCTTACATAGATAAACAGTAATTCATTTTCCTATCCTGCAGTGTTCGAAGCTAACCTTGAAGATGCATGGAATATCACACAGTTGCGATCACAGTACAAACACCATTCAATAACTCACACTTACTTCAGAAAGATATTAGTATCACACTCAATTCAGAAACTCTTACACTAGCAACTATATTTCACTCACAGCAATACATGGTCTAAAATATTGTGAATGCTAAGCTATGTTCTATCACACTTTTTTTAAATGCCTTTCTAAATCAAGTGCACATTGTCCACAAGTAGCATAATTTCGCAATGACTACGACAAATTATCAAAATGTATGTAGTTCATTATGAAGCTAAGGTATAACACTAGCATAAGTTTAAAAAAACAAATCAGATTTATTAACCAAATACTTTCTTCAGAGAAAGTTGAGAATTACTGTGGAATTAATCATGCTAAATGGGAAGTAGCCCTTTTTTTCAAAGGGAAAGTATAACATTACAGAAATATGTCCAGAAGCATGTTTGTCATAGTGCCATATACTGGGAACTAATAACTGTATGAGCACCAAACCTGGTAGCATTAATGCCCAGAGTATGGGGTGCAGGAGTTCCATGCGCCACAGTGACACCGTCCAGTTTCAACGATGGCCACCAAGTGCTGTGATCAGTCATCGTGATTCACAGTCTCGCACACGTGACCAGTCACAGTGTCTTGTTGACATGTCAACACGAACTTGGACAAAAGACTGAGGGCATTATTAGTGACGCTCTATTATCAAAACAACAGTATTGCTGCAGCTGAATATCACCGTCTGGAAGGGTTACAGAACGGTCCTTTTTCTCCACCTGCTGCATGGAGCATGACGAAGTAGTTCGAATGAAATGGAGAACTGAGTGTCACTCCAGGAAGACACTGACAACCACTAGCACCATAGGTGGTTGACGAAATCGCTGTTGCTATGGCAGACAACAATATGTACAATTTCCAATCACCAGGCAGTGCGCATACTGTGTCATGACAGTTGAACATCCCATGAACACTGTACAGAAGATTCTTCGAACCATTCTCAAATGGTATCCATGCGAGATCCATAACATACAGCAGCTTGCACCACAGGACACACAATGATGTGTTAACTTCGCTCTCCACTTTCTCGTAAGGATTGAAGTTGACGATGGCTGGCTCTGGACCATTCTATGGACAGACAAAGCTCATTTTTCTCTGACAGGTAAACACACAGAATTGCTAAGTGTATGGATCTTCACCTAGAGTCACTGTGCATAAAGTTCCTCTATATGATGAACGTGTCACCGTATGGTATGGATTCATAGCTACGTTCATCATTGGCCCTTTCGTTTTTGAACAGGTTAGCTCTCAAGGACAAAAGACGCGCAGTGTGAATGGTCAGCGTTACTGTGATATGCTTCAACAGAATGATGGGGCCCCACCGCGCATCGCTCTTGCAGTTAGCCTGTTTCTCTGAAATACATTTGGAAACAATCGCATTATCAGATGATTGTTTCCAAATGTTTGACTGGCATGATCACTTGATCTCTCTCCCTATGAGTATTGGTAGTGAGACTGCCTGAAGGACAGGGTTTACCATGGGAACATTCAGAGATGTGCTGATCTGATGCACAGCATATCAAGAAAGGTAGTCAGCATACCTATGGGCATGCTTCGTTCTGCTGTGCAGAATGCAATCCAGCACATTCAGACTCTTCTGGACACTGATGGGAGCCATATTGGGCCCCTTTTGTAGCAGTAATGGTACCGGTATGTAATCCTATGATGTACCACAGCATCACATTAAAAGTGTTTCAATTGAACTGATTCTGCACTATCTCTCTCCCCCATGTCCTTGACATTAATGCCACCCAGTTTGGTCCTTGTCCAGTAATTATTTTCCGTGTTATAATGTGTTAAATAGGGAAAGTTTAATTATAGCCACCCGTTACATTCAAATGTTTTCTTAGCTCTAATATCAGTCATAAAAGTGATCAACACACAACCAGTAGTTTCAATATTTTTGACACATATATAGCAACTCCTTTTCTCATACTGACTTTGCATGGAGATAACGTTAGCCTGTAATCACTTCCATCTATACTATATCCTTGTGCGCACAAGGTGTTTAGACAGGTATAGAATATACAAGGTGGTCCATTGATAGTGACTGGGCCAAATATCTCACGAAATAAGCATCAAACAAAAAAACTACAAAGAACAAAACTCGTCTAGTTTGAAGGGGGAAACCAGATGGCGCAATGGTTGGCCCGCTAGATGGCGCTGCCATAGGTCAAACGGATATCAACTGTGTTTCTTTAAATAGGAACCCCCATTTTTATTACATATTCATGAAGTAAATAAAGAAATATGAACATTTTAGTTGGACCACTTTTTTCACTTTGTGATAGATGGCACTGTAATAGTCACAAACGTATAAAATCCACCAGTGCGGACAGTATTTGCTTCGTGATACATTACCCGTGTTAAAATAAACCATTTACCAATTGCGGAAAATGTCGATATCATGTTGATGCATAGCTATTGTGATCAAAATGCCCAACGGGTGTGTGCTATGTATGCTGCTCAGTATCCTGGATGACATCATCCAAGTGTCCGGACCATTCGCCGGATAGTTACGTTATTTAAGGAAACAGGAAGTGTTCAGCCACATGTGAAACTTCAACCACGATCTGCAACAAATGATGATGCACAAGTAGGTGTTAGAGCTGCTGTCACGGCTAATCTGCAAATCTGTAGCACACAAACTGCGTGAGAATCGGGAATCTCAAAAACATCGGTGTTGAGAATGCTACATCAACATCAATTGCACCCGTACCGTATTTCTGTGCACCAGGAATTGCATGGCGATGACTCTGAACATCGTGTATAGTTCTGCCACTGGGCAAAAGAGAAATTATGGGACAATGACAGATTTTTTGCACGTGTTCTATTTAGCGACGAAGCGTCATTCACCAACAGTGGTAATGTAAACCGGCATAATATGCACTATTGGGCAATGGAAAATCCACAATGGCTGCGACAAGTGGAACATCAGCGACCTTGGTGGGTTAATGTATGGCGGGGTATTATGGGAGGAACGATAATTGGCCCCCATTTTATCGATGGCAATCTAAATGGTGCAATGTGATTTCCTACATAATGTTCTACCGATGTTACTACAAGATGTTTCACTGCATTACAGGATGGTGATGTACTTCCAACATGATGGATGTCCAGCACATAGCTCATGTGTGGTTGAAGTGGTATTGAATAGCATATTTCATGACAGATGGATTGGTCGTTGAAGCACCATACCATGGCCCGCATGTTCACTGGATCTGATGTCCCCGGATTTCTTTCTGTGGGGGAAAGTTGAAGGATATTTGCTATCGTGATCCACCAATAACGCCTGACAATATGCGTCAGTGCATTGTCAATGCATGTGCGAACATTACGGAAGGCGAATTACTTGCTGTTGAGAGGAATGTCGTTACACGTATTGCCAAATGCATTGAGGTTGACGAACATAATTTTGATCATTTATTGCATTAATGCGGTATTTACAGGTAATCATGCTGTAACAGACGCATTCTCAGAAATGATAAGTTCACAAAGGTACCATCAAACGGGATCATTTGGGACACCGGGGCGAATTCAGACAGTATGGCTTATTTGCACTTTGCCACTGCATAGAAACAAAGATCTACTTATTTTAACGTCTGTGCACCAGTTATTTTAAGTGCAAGATTGCATTTATCACTTTCCACAACTTTTATTTTGCATCAATTGTTTCCCGAGGTGAATAATTGACGAGCAGTTTCAGTGTTAAAAATCCATGCATTATCATAAAGTGGAAACTTTCTATTGTTGCACCAAGCGGGAAGTTATTGTAACCATAATTGTCAATGCGCTCAGTAGCTAACAGCATTGAGACAATTTCTGTACAAGTTTGTCGAGTTTCTTGTGCAAGATTATAAAATAACGAAGGTTTTTATAAAACTGTGTACTGTGTGGGGTGATTTTGGACAAAGCCAAGAACGTTTAAGAGCAGGAGAGGTGCTACAGTATGGTGTAATTATGACCTGGAACTTTCAGATAAAGCTGTTCGTGATATTCAGAGTGGTAAATTGTCATACAGGAAAGCATGAGATTTGTATGGTATACCAAAATCAACCCTACAAAATAAAGTGCAGAAAGCACATAAAAAAATGGGAGGACACCCAGTGCTAAATAAAGAAGACGAAGAAGAAGAAGAAGAAATGTTGAAGCAAGTTATCTTGAGGGCTGCACATTGGGGATTTCCCTTCACTAAATTTGATATTAGATATTTAGTTAAAGGCTACTTTGATAACTCTGGATGAAAACAGAAGAAATTTCGTAATAATTTGCCAGGAGAAGAATGGGTGCATTTATTCCTCAAATGACAGTCAGAAGATCTTTCTGTTCACTTGGGTGAAAATATTAAATGAGCTCTTCCAGAACTTATCTGTAATATATAAAATTCATTATATCATTCCGTATCACTTATTTGTAACAAAAGGTTACCTTAAAATGTGTAAAATGTCACCAAAATAAAATAAAAAGCATGTAGAATTTTTAAAAAAGGCAGTAACTGTCCGAATTCGCCCTCTATATACTGTAACTTTGGACAGAGATTTAAAGAACACACGTGTCCGAAATCACTGCAATCCATGCGGCGACTTCGGACACTTTATTTAACTGCCTCAGATAAATATATCTACACATACACTTTCTGGTTCTGGGATATTTAATTTGTTACACATATACCCTACCACTTCCATAACAATCAATTTAATCTAACAATATATATGAAAGTTACAATCAAAATAATGACAAAACTGTCCGAAATCATCCGGTTTTATGGTACATATACCACATTGGAACAACCAAAATAAAATGTTCAAACATCCCTAGGTTCTGTATTTTAATTTAAAAAACCTACCTGTTACCAACTGTTCGTCTAAAATCGTGAGCCATATGTTTGTGACTATTACAGCACCATCTATCACAAAGCGAAAAAAGTGGTCCAACTAAAACATTCATATTTCTTTACGTACTACACGAATATGTAATAAAACATGGGGGTTCCTATTTTAAAAAACGCAGTTGATTTCCGTTTGACCTATGGCAGCGCCATCTAGAGTGCCAACCATAGTGCCATCTGGTTTCCCACTTCAAGCTAGACAAGTTTCGTTCTTTGTAGTTTTTTCATTTGACGCTTATTTTGTGAGATATTTGGCCCGGTCACGATCAATGGACCACCCTGTATATCTTCTCTGAATTCTGTAAATCATTCTAACATAAAAGAAAATCTTCTGCCATGTATTTCAGCCACCCAATGTGTCTATCAAACAAAGTAACTTTACTTTTCTGAATGTGGAATAATTTGGGGGCCTGTTCTTATTTCTTTTCTTTCATGACTGCATTTCTGTAATCTGTTTAACCTAAAATACATACCCCTCTGACTCCAGTAATCACAAGGATTTTGCTTCGTCGGCTTCTGGTATGCTTCTGACTCCTTGTAAGATCAGATAGTCTATCTAAACCCCAACGCCTCCCTCATACTGTCCCTCACTTCAGGAACAGGCCATCATTACTATATCCTCATTTCCCAATTTCTGCAACAGACATAGCACTTTGCTGCAGTCAAAAGCAACCCAACCCACTAAATTCTTTGTTTACATGGTTGACAGCTGTTACAGCACTGCAAAATCTATGCAAGTCCCATACATCTGTGTGCTTTTGCTGCTCCTTTTAGTTCCAGACCATATTTACTGCTACAGCCCAAACCATTAGATTGGCTACTTCCCATTCCTTCTAGCATGTGAAACTGATCTGTTTCTTCAAAATCCTGCTACAGCCTTAACCATTAGATTGGCTACTTCCCATTCCTTCTAGCATGTGAAACTGATCTTTTTCACCAAAATCTATGTACAAGGCCCTTATGATCTATTTAACTTGATTTCATGATACTTGGGACTTGACATCTTACATCTGAATTTTCTTTCAGCATCTGAACACCATCCCTCCAGTGACTGCTGCCTAGTAACTTACTTTGTACTCATTTTGCTTTCAACCTAAACTTAGGGTGGTGAGCACCAACCAGGAGTAAGAGAAACTAAAATAGTAAGTTACTAAGAGAGAAGGAAATCAGCGACTTCCAGTCGATAGTACTGAAGTAAAGAAGTAAATTACTCAAGGAGTAAATTTTTCATTTGTTTCTGAAGTAAATTTATTTATTTCATTACTGGTGGAGAGCACCAGTGAAGAGTATGCTACTGGGTTAGTAACTTAAGGAGGAAACAAGGCCAAAATTTACTCCTACAAATAGTACGAGTAAAGTCAGAGGGTAAGGCCCAATCTTTGAGATCTGTGGTTTAAGTGTCAAATTCTATGAGTTACCTGGACTACGAAGAGTATCTGGAGATGGAGGAAGAGGTGAACATCCCAAAAATGAGGGTTGTAATGGAGAGAAGAAACACATTTGTGATGTATAGCAACAGTGATTTCAAAGAGCAGTTAGCGTTTTGTAAGGAATCTTTAGAGTTGCTGCTTCATATGCTGGCACCCTTACTACAGCATAATTCTGACAGGAACTGTGCTTTGTCTCCTAGAGTAAAACTTCTTTACAGACTGCAAATCTTCTGCACAGTTACTTATCAAATCGTAGCAGGAGATCTCATTAAAATCCATCGTACTATTGCTGGAAGAGCTTTCAGCAGTGTGATAAAACAGTTTAACTGCCTTAAAACCACCGTATGAGTTCATGCCACAGAGCCAAGAAAATATATCATCTACATCTACATCCATACTTCGCAAGCCACTTGTCGGTGTGTGGCGGAGGGTACCCTGAGTACCTCTATCGGTTCTCCCTTCTATTCCAGTCTCGTATTGTTCGTGGAAAGAAGGATTGTTGGTATGCCTCTGTGTAGGCTCTAATATCTCTGATTTTATCCTCATGGTTTCTTCGCGAGATATACGTAGGAGGGAGCAATATACTGCTCGACTCTTGGGTGAAAGTATGTTCTCGAAGGTTTTAACAAAAGCCCGTACCTAGCTACTGAGCGTCTCTCCTGCAGAGTCTTCCACTGGAGTTTATCTATCATCTCCATAATGCTTACGTGATTACTAAATGATCCTGTAACGAAGCACATTGCTCTCCGTTGGATCTTCTCTATCTCTTCTATCAACCCTATCTGGTACGGATCCCACACTGCCGAGCAGTATTCAAGCAGTGGGCGAACAAGCGTACTGTAACCTACTTCCTTTGTTTTCGGATTGAATTTCCTTAGGATTCTTCCAATGAATCTCAGTCGGGCATCTGCTTTACCAACGATCAACTTTATATGATCATTCCATTTTAAATCACTCCTAATGCATACTCCCAGATAATTTATTTGCTTCCACAGCAGTTTTCTAACTCAGTTGTTGTACCACGGTGGCTCTTTTCCATCTCTTACGATCTTGCTTGGTACATATCAAAGAACAAAAGGGAATTCTATTGAACTGGTGGATTCCCAAATGTCAAAGGGGCAATCAATTGTGTACATATACCCATATCCTGCTGGAGCACAAGCAAAACTATATAGTAATCGCAAGAATTTCTTTTTTATCAATACACAAATCATCTGTGACGCCAATATGGAGGTGCTAAATGTGGTAATATGCTGGGCAGGTTCCACACATGATGCATGCATTTGGGACAATAGTAGAGTTGCTGCAGAATTTGAAAATGGACAATATGATGGGTTGCTTGTTGGAGACAGTGGATATGCTCTCTCCAAATATCTTATGATACCTGTGTTCTGAGTCCACACAGGAGCCAAACAGTGCTACAATAGAGACCATATTGCTACCAGATGTGAAATAGAGTGAGCATTTGTTGTCTGGAAGAAACATTTCCAAATTCTCACTAAAACAATGCGATTTAAACCAAACAAGTGTGGGAATGTTGTTGTGGTTGTTGCAGTTCTACACAACTTTGGAATATAAGTTAGAGATGCATTTCACCCTGATGCTGTGGAGATGAACGACATCGAACAATATGCGTTTCAGCCAGAAGCAGCTGCCGCAGGCCAAGTTGTCAAAAAGTCTATTGTATTTAATTACTTTAATTAAAGTTGTACCTAGTTTTCTAGTAAAATTAGATGTTAGTGTAAAGACTTTTCCCTCTTAAATGAATTAATAAGCCACCTGATTGTCACTGCTGCAGTGAAAAGTGACTCATTTTATTTATGTGTAATTTTATAGTTGTGTTCTTTTTTTTCCTTTCTTTTTTCTTTTTGCTAGGGGTTTACCATTCTCATTTTATTTCTTCACGAAGTATACAAAGTCATATAATGTTTTGATTATTTAAAAAAAAAAGACTTCTTTTGTAATATTGCAAATTCAGATAAATATAGAATGTGGTATTAACAAAAATTAGTACCGATGCTGAATTGATAACTGCCGTCTGTGTCACGTCTGCTGTGCAGTGAGCTACGTTAATTTAAGTATTAACTTACTTGTCACTACTTCTTCCGTGTGTTTTTGCTTTTAGGAAGCTTTAATTGTGGAGTGCCAGTAATAGTGTTGGCGGAGTTGGTGAAGGGGGAAAGACTCGCTCCTGGGGTGGAATCTGAGCTAACTATTTGTAGTATTGTTCCCAGAACCGATCGCGGTCCTCTGGTTTGGAGCCGAGTGGAAGGCTTAAACCTGAGGCTCAGACGATTCTGCAGAGATCTGGGGTGCAAATTTCTCGACCTTCACTATCGGGTGGAGAAATGTAGGGTCCCCCTGAATAGGTCAGGCATGCACTACACGCAGGAAGCGGCTACAAGAGTAGCGGAGTAT
The DNA here is from genome assembly GCF_023864275.1 of Schistocerca cancellata. Taxonomy (NCBI): domain Eukaryota; kingdom Metazoa; phylum Arthropoda; class Insecta; order Orthoptera; family Acrididae; genus Schistocerca; species Schistocerca cancellata. The sequence goes on along the minus strand of NC_064627.1, from coordinate 140,817,478 downwards.
GTGTGGAATGCACATGTGGGTTTTTTAGGTTAGAGAATTCCCTCCCTAGGCCCGACAAGACGCCTCCTTAGACATGGCAAGGTAGGAGTAGGCAAAATGCAACAGGGAATAACAATATTAATCTGCTAATAGTAAACTGCAGGAGCATCTATAGAAAGGTCCCAGAACTGCTCTCATTAATAAACGGTCACAATGCTCATATCGTACTAGGGACAGAAAGCTGGCTGAAACCAGATGTAAACAGTAATTGAAATTCTAAACTCAGATTGGAATGTATACCGCAGAGACAGGCTGGACAGTGAAGGGGGAGGCGTGTTTATAGCGATAAGAAGTGCAATAGTACCGAAGGAAATTGACGGAGATCCGAAATGTGAAATAATTTGGGTGAAGGTCACGGTGAAAGCAGGCTCAGACATGGTAATTGGATGTCTCTATAGGCCCCCTGGCTCAGCAGCTGTTGTGGCTGAGCACCTGAAGGATAATTTGGAAAATATTTTGAGTAGATTTCCCCACCATGTTATAGTTCTGGGTGGAGATTTTAATTTGCCCGATATAGACTGGGAGACTCAAACGTTCATAACGGGTGGCAGAGACAAGGAATAACATATTAGACCTTCTGGACACAAACAGACCCGAACTATTGGTAACAGTTAACGCAGAACAGGGAATCAGCGATCATAAAGCGATTACTGCATCGATGATGATGATGATGTTTGGTTTGTGGGGCGCTCAACTGCGTGGTTATCAGCGCCCGTACAATTTCCAAATCTTTGCTCAGTCCAATTTCGCCACTTTCCTGGATGATGATGAAATGATGAGGACAACACAAACACCCAGTCATCTCGAGGCAGGTGAAAATCCCTGACCCCGCCGGGAATCGAACCCGGGACCCCGTGCTCGGGAAGCGAGAACGCTACCGCGAGACCACGAGCGGCGGACAATTACTGCATCGATGATTTCAGCCGTAAATATTAATAAAGGTAGGAAGATTTTTCTGTTTAGCAAAAGTGACAAAAAGCAGATTTCAGAGTACCTGATGGCTCAACACAAAAGTTTTGTCTTAAGTACAGATAGTGTTGAGGATCAGTGGACAAAGTTCAAAACCATCGTACAATATGTGTTAGATGAGTATGTGCCAAGCAAGATCGTAAGAGATGGAAAAGAGCCACCGCGGTATAACAACAGAGTTAGAAAACTGATGTAGAAGCAAAGGGAACTTCACAGCAAACATAAACATAGCCAAAGCCTTGCAGACAAACAAAAATTACGCGAAGTGAAATGTAATGTGAGGAGGGCTATGCGAGAGGCGTTCAATGAATTCGAAAGTAAAGTTCTATGTACTGACTTGTCAGAAAATCCTAAGAAATTTTGGTCTTATGTCAAAGCGGTAGGTGGATCAAAACAAAATGTTCAGACACTCTGTGACCAAAATGGTACTGAAACAGAGGATGACAGACTAAAGGCCGAAATACTAAATGTCTTTTTCCAAAGCTGTTTCACAGAGGAAGACTGCACTGTAGTTCCTTCTCTAGATTGTCACACAGATGACAAAATGGTAGTTATCAAAACAGACGACAGAGGGATAGAGAAACAATTAAAATCACTCAAAAGAGGAAAGGCCGCTGGACCTGATGGGATACCAGTTAGGTTTTACACAGAGTACGCGAAAGAACTTGTCCCCCTTCTTGCAGCAGTGTTCCGTAGGTCTCTAGAAGAGCGTAGCGTTCCAAAGGATTGGAAAATGGCACAGGACATCAAACAGATGTGCAGAACTATAGACCTATATCTCTAATGTCTATCAGTTGTAGAATTTTGGAATACGTATTATGTTTGAGTATAATGACTTTTCTGGAGACTAGAAATCTACTCTGTAGGAATCAGCATGGGTTTCGAAAAAGACGATCATGTGAAACCCAGCTCGCGCTATTCGTCCACGAGAGACAGAGGGCCATAGACACGGGTTCCCAGGTAGATGCCGTGTTTCTTGACTTCCGCAAGGCATTCAATACAGTTCCCCACAGTCGTTTAATGAACAAAGGAAGAGCATATGGACTATCAGACCAATTGTATGATTGGATTGAAGAGTTCCTAGATAACAGAACACAGCATGTCATTCTCAATGGAGAGAAGTCTTCCGAAGTAAGAGTGATTTCTGGTGTGCCACAGGGGAGTGTCGTAGGACCGTTGCTATTCACAATATACATAAATGACCTTGTGGATGACATCGAAAGTTCACTGAGGCTTTTTGCGGATGATGCTGTGGTATATCTAGAGGTTGTAACAATGGAAATTGTACTGAAATGCAGGAGGATCTGCAGCGAATTGACACATGGTGCAGGGAATGGCAATTGAATCTTAATGTAGACAAGTGTAATGTACTGTGAATACATATAAAGATAGATTCCTTATCATTTAGCTACAATATAGCAGGTCAGCAACTGGAAGCAGTTGATTCCATAAATTATCTGAGAGTACGCATTAGGAGTGATTTAAAATGGAATAATCAGATAAAGTTGATAGTCGGTAAAGCATATGCCAGACTGAGATTTGTTGGAAGAATCATAAGGAAATGCAATCCGAAAACAAAGGAAGTAGGTTACAGTACGCTTGTTCGCCCACTGCTTGAATACTGCTTGGCAGTGTGGGATCCGTACCAGATAGGGTTGATAGAAGAGAGAGAGAAGATCCAACGGAGAACAGCCCGCTTCGTTACAGGATCATTTAGTAATTCCGAAAGCGTTACGGTGATGATAGATAAACTCCAGTGGAAGACTCTGCAGGGGAGACGCTCAGTAGCTTGGTACGGGCTTTTGTTGAAGTTTCGAGAACAGACCTTCACCGAGGAGTCAAGCAGTACATTACTTCCTCCTACGTATATCTCGCGAAGAGACCATGAGGATAAAATCAGAGATATGAGAGCCCACACAGAGGCATACCGACAATCCTTCTTTCCACAAACAATACGAGACTGGAATAGAAGGGAGAACCAATAGAGGTACTCAAGGTACCCTCCGCCACACACCGTCAGGTGGTTTGCAGAGTATGGATGTAGATGTAGATGTAGAAATACAGAGTGACGCAGAAAAACAAGAACATTTCCACAATCCAATAACACTACAAGTGATGAAGGAAAGAAATTTCATTCATAGTAATTGAAACCTTGCAACTTTGCCATTTACAAAACATTGATGGCATTTATCATTTTTTAAAATTACATCCTTTAGATGGTGTCCTCCTGTACGAATGCATTTGTGAAATCTGCTGTTCAGATTCCTCATTGACCGCTGCAACATCTCAGCTGAGATACTGTGAATTGCATCCCGAATTCTCAGTTTTAACTCATCCAGGGTTCTTGGTCGAGTCATGTAGACTTTGCTGTTGAGGTACCCCACGAGGAGGGGGGGATCTAGGGGGCACAGGGAATGTTACCAAATCGTCAGATCACACACTTGTCAAACAATTCTCGCACATATGCCATTGATTGCCTTGCAATGTGTGATGTTGCTCCATCCTGTTGAAATCGGGCTTCTTGAACGTTTGGAAAGTTGTTGAATATAGGTGTAACAAAAGTTCGTAACATCTCAGCATAACAATCAGCATTGACAGTTATTGTGTTTCCTGTTCATTTGCGGAAAAATATGGTCCGATAATCCCATGTGATGAATCACTACACCATACTGTCACTTAATTAGCATGTAACGGGTGCTCATGAAAGTCATTAGGATTCATGTCTGCCCAGAAACGGTACTTCTGTTTATTCACATACTCTGTGAGACGAAAATGTGCCTCATTTGACTTCCATAACTTGTTTAGAGATTCATCACCATTGTTCATTTTTGTCATCATTTGTTGACAGAATCCTAATCGTGACCAGTAATCGTTGTCCTTCAATTATTGCACCATCTGTAGTTTGTACGGATGAAATTTTAAATCAAGATGAAGAATTCTGTGAACACTCGCCCGGGACATTCCAACCACTGCTGGTTGCTTATGAATTGAACCCCGTGGGCTGCGTAAGACAGACTCGCATACAACATCAATGTTCGCTGGAGAACACACTCTTCTTGGTCGTCCTGTTGGTTTCTTCTTGAGGGCAGATCCAGTCTCTTCAAAGTCATTAATCCAACATTTTATCATGCGTTTCAGTGGAACGGCATCATGACATCCTAAATTATAAAAATGTCAAAACTCCCTCTTCACTGCTACCAAACTATCATTGTTTTTATAAAAAAATTTTATGGCTAACGCACACTGTTGTCTGTTCCACTGATCCATGATTACTGAAATGGTGGACTGTTTACTCGCTAACTATCATGAACCCGCAGTGCTGCCCCCTGCTCATGGCCGCCACTATTAATTTCAAACATTCCCATTATTCTGTGTCACCATGTACTATGCCACACAAGAAACAAGAACACATTAACCATTTGAAAAAAGTATTATGGAAATATACATATGAATATTTTCTTATTCATTCACAAAAACCTGAATTTCTCGAGCATATTTCCTGAAGATCTGGAACCTGAAGTTTGCTAAATTACGTCTTGAACTTATTCATAATTTCCATTTTAAGGTTATGATCTTCTTCCATGATTTCTCTTTGTCTTTCTATTAATAACATTTTTGCATTGTATTCCCGTCGTATTAAACACATTTTTAAGGAGTGAAGCTCGTCTGCTTTTTTCAACAACTCTCAGTTCTTCACTACAACTGCATGTTCTCTTCCTCTTTTGCTGGCCACATTATCTGATAAGCTCCCACTCGAGAATGCAGACCGATGAAGTTCCACCTTCAGCTGTTTCATTTCTACCTTCAGAGCAGTTAACATCATTGAAGTTGTTTGAAAGTATCACATTATCTTCTGATGTGTCATTGTCATTAACTTCAGATATCCCCCCGAAAATTTGTGGGATCATATCACAACCATTTGGCTTACATCGTTTATCTTTGTCTCACCTACTCCACCGCCATTTTGAAATTTTTCTCAATTATATTTCACTTTCATTTTCTTTGCTTTCACTTTCATGTCCTTCCAAATTACTTTAAGCTGCTCTTGTAATCTTTATGTAAGAGCTTCTGTGTTGTATTCAACATGTATTTTTCCCCAAGCATCCTTTTTTAGCATGTTGACAGCATGCTTTTTAGATGTATTTATGTACTTTTTCATTATTTCAGCAAAATGCTCTTTTTCATTTTCTGGCAGGTTTTTTGAATGTTTCTTGGCTACCTCCATGTTGCTGCTAGCTCATATCTCAAACCAGCACTTAAATTAACATGTGTCACCAACCAACAATGGACACAGGTAGCTGTATGGTGTGGTTAACAACAGATTCATCCATTAATAGCACATCTCTTTTTCATAATACACAGATCTTATCATTAATTAGTACAATAGCCTTTAGATTTTCCAATTCCAATAATTCAATTTCATAATCCTTTTTAGTTTCTAAAATTATAGCAATGAACATAAATTATGCAAAAGGCGATGCAATAATGAATAAAACTCTCTCAGTGTACGTGCCGCGTCAATTCAGGATATAACTCCAAGCTTTCGACCACTACCTCCGTGGTCGTCATCAGGGCTAAAACTGACTGTTGTAAACTAGCAGGGCTCCCACTTTTATATGCAAAGGACGGCTTCTGATTGGCTGGAATATGTCATAGCAACAGCATTATGGTGCGTAGTGAAGTGGTGCCCTCTACTTCCATAGATGTAGTTTCTACCACGCATTGCTTGCAGCGCCATCCCTTGAATCAGGAGGTAAAGTGCAGGAAGTTTTCCTCTGCGATTTTTCTTTATCCAGTGCACTCTTCCAGGTGTTGCTAAGTGCATAGCCATTGTCTCTGTTAAAGTTATTATTGCTGAGTCTAATTTCGACTGCTTCCCGGATCACAGAATCCCAGTAATTCGATGCGTGGGCTATTACTCTCGTTTCTTCAAATATAATCTTAACCACTGATTTTTCCAAATACCTGTATTTCAGGTGGCGCTGCTGCTCGATGCAACAGTTGGCCACGGTTCTTACAGACTGGCCCACATAATTCTTGCCGCATTCACAGGAATACTATAAATTCACAGCACGCTTAAGCTGAGACTATCTTTGACTGGTCACAACATTTCCTTAATTTTCCTAGGTGGTCGGAAAACTGGTTTTATTCCTTGCCTCTTTAGGACTCTGCCTATCTTGCTTGTTGTAGCACCGCAAAATGGAAGTTGCGCTATGTGTTGGTCGTCTTCTTGTTTATGGACGGCATCGTGTCTTACTTTCTTGGACATTACTGATTTAATTTCACCAGCAGAATGACCATTCCTCTTGAAGACAGTCGTCAAATGGTTAATCTCAGGACCGAGGTGGTCCTCGTCAGAAATAGTACTGGCTCTGTGTACTAAATTATTCAGCATAGCTCTCTTCTGAGGCGAATGATAGAAGCTGTGGCTATGCAGATATAAGTCTGTATGCGTTGGCTTCCTGTACACAGAATGGCCCAGTCATCCATCTGGTTTTTGCTCCACCAACACATCTAAAAAAGATAACTTCCCTTCCTTCTCTACCTCCATCATAAATTTTATGTTTGGGTGTACACCATTCAAATATTCGATGAACTGCTGCAACGTGTCACTGCCATGTGGGCAGATTAAAAAAGTGTCGTCGACTTATCTGTAGAAGCTTGATGAGCAGTGCTCAACGCTCGTTCTTCAAAATCCTCCATGAAAAAATTTACTATTGCTGGTGATAGTGGCGAACCCATGGATGTTCCATTCGTCATTTCCACTGTATAAAAAGCAAGTGGTCATCAAGGTATGCCGGAACAGCTTCAAAATTTCTGAGGAAAAATGAGCAGCCAACAGTTGTAATGTGTCATCCACAGGTGCTTTGGCGAACAGGGAAACCATGTCGAGGCTGACCATGATATCATTTGAGCCTATCTTCATCTGTTTTATGATATCAACAAACATTTTTGAATTCTTAATATGATGTGGGCAGTGACCAACTATAGGCGCCAACAATTTAGTTAAGTGTTTTGCAAGCCTGTACGTAGGAGAGCCAATAGCACTAACAATCGGTCTCAATGGGACATTCTCCTAATGAACCTTTGGCAAACCGTACAATCTTGGTGGCCTAAGTGCTCTCGGCCGCAAGTTCTTCACCAGTTCGTCGGAGAGGCCAGAGTTTTTTAGTAGCTCCCTTGTCTTCCTGCTGAGAGCCGATGTGGGATTGCATCTGAGAATCCGATATGTGCTATCCTCCAGTAACAATCCAACTTTATTGTGGTAATCTGTAGCATTGAGGATTACCGTGGCCTTCCCCTTGTCAGCAGGTAGAACAACTAGATCGTCATCCTTCTGCAACAATATCAGTCCTTGTCTCTACTCTCTGCTGATGTTTGACTTAGGCAGCTTGGATGTAGCTAAAATCCCGCTAGTAGCAAGCCTTACGTCACCGCTGCTTCTTGAGGAAGATGACGAACTGCTTGTTCCACTCCACTAATAATCTCAACCACAGGTAACTTACGTGGAGCTGGGGCAAAGTTCAGTCCTTCACTGATGCAATAATGTCTGCCGACAATCAAAATTTTCTGAGAGGGAATGTGATACATGTGCCAGCAGTGTACAGAAATGGCTTACTTCTTTAGTAAAAAGGCGTTACATCTTTAATTACAACTAAGGAAGTAAATAGAAATTGAGCTCTCCAACAGTTACCGAAAGAGTATATTACTAGAGAAGTAATTTACTAAAGTAGTCGAGACTAAAGAAGTAAGAGTTACTACAACAGTAATTTATACTAGTTTGTGCTTGCCAGTCTTAATCTTTTTCCTATTAGTCCGTCACATCCTGCTGTGCTGTAGAGATATTTAATGTTTCTCATTTTCTATCTCATGTAACAAATCAAACTGACTTCTATCTAGAATTTCAATTATGCTTTCAGTATTTTTCTCCTTTCCATTTTTACTTGTTACTGTTTGTCAGTTTTCATCACCCCCTTACCTTCCGTCCGATATAATTAAAAACACAATTTTCAACTCTTTCTGGAGGGTACAAACATTTATTCCTTATCTGTACCTTATTTCAACTTCATAATCTGCAGGTCCATGGGAGACCAGCATTAAGTCTTTATTAGCCTTCCCACTAGCCAAGCCATGTAATTTCTGCCACACAATTCTTGCATTCTTTCCATACTGACTAAGCTACGGCAACGTCACATTTATCACAAATTATGCTCATTTTATAATTACACACATTTCAACTGCAGTAAACAAAGAACTACTGAATATCTGCAAACTTCTCCTCTTATGATGAGCTGGGTGGCAAAACAAGTAAGTGAACTGGTCAGCAGACAAAAATGAGAAAGTAAACACCACACAGATATCATTGTAAAAAATATTGTTACATTTCATCCTGCATTTTCCATTGTTAAATATTAATGTAAAGTAGGTTCCAGCTCAAATAAAATATGACATGAATAATAATTTGTTACTACTGTTTCCCAAGAAAATATAACACAGGCATTATCAGAAAAAATATGAGAAGCATCACAATTAATGAAAATAAAACGGAGCATTCCGAACTGCCTCCAGTTGCTGATGACTTCTCACTGAAGAGTGAGTCACTTATGTACCATACACAATTCTGGCCATACCTGTATAGATATTTTCCAAGTTTTCTGAACTGTTTAAATTAAGAGACATTTGTCAACTTCGTTAACCAACAAATTACCTGACAATACTTCTTATGCTTCTCCAATAACGGTAAGAGCATATGGCGTGAATTGAAATTTCCCCTCGATCCTCGGCTAAAATCCAACAATACTTTCACTTTTAAGTTCCCTGAAGAAGTCTCCAGATTCTTGGCAATTGCAGATACCTGTAATGTATCATAAGTTTGTTTAAGAAAAGGTTCCACTGGTATACAACACAAATTGTCAATTAGAAAATAACTGAATATTTTGATCCTACACAAATATTTTCTGGACAGGGATCAGATCAGAATGCTTTCCATAAACCTGCATTTACAGTAAGCTATTATTCACAGCAATAGGCAGAAACTGCATTGTTACTCTTTTATGGTATTTCAAACAGACAGAGGGAGGGGCGAGATGGGGTGAGTTAATAATCAGTTGTCATAGATCAATCAAAATCACCATTTTGATTAAATTATTTAGTTTTCCACATACCAGCTCTTTCTCCAGGGTCCCTGTGCCCAGGTATAAAGATGCAAGTGTGATTCTCCTCTTGGCTGCTTTGCTCCTCTCTAAGAGTGTTTCATAAAATTTACTTGGTTCTGTAATAACAGTGACCTAGAAAATGAATTAAATTATGAAAGCTCATGTTGTTAATAATCAATTTCACAGCACAATTAAGTCGTTGTAACTGTACATCCAAAAAATCCACAATTCATCAGTGGCAACACTCAAGCAGCACAAATGAAGAAGTCATACACATTTATTATTCATAGCTGTGCTCTAGTTTTAGGTGTCAATAAGAGTTTTCAAGAGAGCTAATAACATGGACCTCATGCTCAATAATTACATTTGGTTCCATATGTTCTTGTTTTGTCCTAAAAATAAGTAATGTCACTTCTTTATTACAATGTATCCTTTCCAAGGTTACCTTTCATCACATATATTCAATACATTCTTTGGATGTCCTCCTCTAACCAGTGTAATTATTTCGATTACAACACAAAGTTACTCACTACAGAGGTGGTGTTGAGTGGGACAGGCACTAGACTGTTCATACCAGCTTTCAGATATAGTCCTCCATCATATAAAGAAAAGGACTATATCTGAAAGCTATTATCTAAGTGTCTACTTTGAGATGTACCTGTCTGCTATTTAAAACCACCTCTATGTGGTGTGTAGCATTTTGTTGTAATTCATATCGATTTTGTTATTGTTATTTCACTTTGGATTTTCCACTGCTATAATTTAATGGCTTCATTAATGCTAAAACTTTCACTCAGGCAAATGCCAAGAAATTATTATTATTATTATTATTATTATTATTATTTTGCACCTCATGCTTTCCCTAATCTACTCTGACACATGGTTATTAATCTTACACACACACACACACACACACACACACACACACACACACACACGAACTCATTAATAGCATTTTATTAACGTTAACAATAGGATTCTGAAAATTATATAATTTTATTTAGTCCGTCTCCTGTTCTCCAACTATGTAATGTCTACCCTGCTCAATGAATTTAAACTGATTTTCCTGTTGTAATAAGAAGTAATTATTCGTAATCATTGTGTTTTGTTGACATATGCACTCAGTTTTTCAATATCACTAGGACATCACCAACGTTTGGAAAAACACACAATCTGAGCAGTCTGAAGATATGCAAAAACATAGTAGAGTGAGCATGGCTCTCTGAAATATATTTTCTGTTAATTATAATCATAAATTACCTTTCAAATCAATTCCTACAATCTTTGTCCAAACTGAACGAATCTCTTTTTCTTCACCCCAAAATTTATGCAGATTGTTGCTATGCACATCTCATGAGCCATGGTATATTTTTTCCCAAGTGCATATTATTTTAAATTAGCGTTATCTTCCTGTTAATTCTCATGCGAATTGATAATACTACTCTTCTCTCATTTTTCAAGCAAAACATTTGGTGTAAAAGCCGAAGTTCTATGAGACACTATACAGAAAATCTTTTGATTCTTAAGATAAGAGTGTTTTCTTAATATCTGGGCACTGATCAAATCAAATTACTCTTCAGAGAACTCAGTTCCCCATTATTTTTGAGAGGGAAAAAAATGGAATGGGAAAGGAGTTATGTCCATTTTAAGTAGGACGATAAACATGAAGTGCTCAAAAAACTATTGCTGAAGTGCCCTATGTATCTCTCTGCTAGAGACGCTACAGTTGTGCAACACATTTTCCTGGTTTACCAGATAAATTACAAAGACACAGCACTTCTTATACACAGTTTCTCTCTCTAAGGTTACACCAGAAAGATACTTTTTAGTACAGTTCAAGACCTTTATTGATAATTTTCCTTACTAATCTAACCTAATTAAAATAAAGACTATGGATGCTAATGTCCAAGTGCAAGGATTATTTGGAACACTTTATCCATGTTTCACGTATTTTTATACCATTAGGTAAAAACTGTTTAATTTGACCATCTTTTGGATTCCATGCTTAATTTTACAACTCTGCAGAAGTGGTTGAGAGACCTGATTTACAGCTCAGTGCAACTATAACACATACCACCTGTAACAGGACCTCCTTGTAGTCAAACTGTAGTGTCACAAAATTGTTGAAACTGTCATCCATACTCCTATTGCTCACTCAGTCAAAGGTGATGTCAAATTTTGTCACATTATGTAATTCAGTGCCTCATTACGAACCTAATACATATTCTGTTGTAATGCACTACAATTTTAAAATATTTTTTGTAAAGATTGACTGGGCTTTATTGCCTTTTTTCATGTGGAGTGAGCTAGTGCCACTGTCGACTGAAGTTCACCCACTATGAGTTGTAAACTGGTCACTATTTCACCTCCCAAAGATGACAAGAAGATGAACTTCAGGATGTTGCTTAGCTGATGTACTTTTTTATTTCTTAAGAACATTTTGTATTAAATTAATTGTTTCACTGAAAAATGTTTGAAGCCAAGATAATGTTCATACGTTAATTAGTTCTGCTAACCAGGATGTAATACTGATGAAGAAAATATGTAAAATATCAGTAAGATACTTCATATTGACAGTATTTTATGTAGGAAAAAAAAGGTCAAATGTAATTTTTTCCAAGTAAGCAGCCATTTTTTTCCTACAATCACTGAACCTATAATTTTAAGAAAATATTGGGAAAGAAACAGTTTAAAACCTAACTTCTGGTTAATGATTGGTACTTGTGAATCATTTACAGAATTCTATGCATATTGAAATAGTCTCCAATTTTTGCATTCAGTATGTAGTCTAGCTGCGAGATTCCTTCCAGCACTGCAAGCAGTCACATTTTACCACAGAGCACTACCTTATCCAAGGTACTTTCAATGGTAAATGGGAAGATTTGCATGATCCAATGAAGTCAATGGCTATTGCAGCAAGTAGTGTAGCTAGCAGAAGGTTGTCCAAGCCAGACATGCCTTGACAAAGGAGTCAGACTAATTGCGGCTCACATCATAGGGCAGGAAGAATTCTTGGAAGAGCAGTGAAACAAACTTCCCTGGAAGAGTAGACACCAAAAAGAAATTCTGTTGCCTCAGAGACAGTGGATTGGCAGCACCACAAGTGGCCTTATCTGGCACAACTTTCTGTGGCCAGTAGACACTATGTACTGATGAGCTCCTAAACAGGAATAGCTGATGGACACTGCAGGAGAAATAAGGACAAGAGATTTGGTACTGTGGAACATCATAAAATGATGATGAAGTTCGCTCAGGAACTTCATGTGGCAAGTTAGAATGAAATGTAAACTCTCTCAGGTCAGAAGATTATAATGGTTAGTTGAAATCAGTAATTGGAAAAAGTAATATTATGTTATATTCAATGACTAAATAAAATAGTTCTTATATGAGCTGCTTTAAATCACTGATTCGATCACTGGCATAACGTCTGTTTTTTCATATTCTTTATAGCTTTTACTTACATATGAAATTATTGTTTATACATACAGTTGAGTATAAAACTGAAATCCTATGTAATAGAACAGTCCTACTTGACACTTTTTTCTATGCATAATGAGATAGCTTTATCATACCATCACATGACATGTCTAATAACGGCTTCATCTGTAGATTCATAATTTTTCGTAAATCCTATCACAGGATAACCTTCAGGGATGTAGGGATGTTATACGAGTCGAGTTATACACCAACAGAGGCACATAATGCACAGAAACTTACTAACAAAACAGTACTATACTGTTCAACAACAATATGTAAAGGATAGGTTGGTACTCATCATATAGAGAAGATATTGAGTTTGCAGACAGGTACAGTGAGAAAGATCGCTAAAATATTTAAGTTTTTGGACAAAGCCCACCTTCCAAAGTAGAAAACACACACACATTCACACAAGCATAATTCTCACACACGTGGCCACTGTCTGCGGGTGCAGGGGCCCGACTGCGACTATGACATGCAGCAATCTGCTGGTGTGGGTCATGTGGGTAAGGAGGAGGCATGGGTCAGGGAGGGGGAGCAAAGGTGGGGTAAGGGTGGGTGGAAGATGCTACGCTGCCTGTGGAAGCATACAGGGCCGTGGTGGGGACAGGGCTGGAGTGGAGAAGGGGGAGGGGAGCAGGAAATGGAGAGGGGAGAGGAGAGAAGTAGGAAAAGACTAGTAGGTGCATTGGCATGGTGAAGATGTATGTGGTGTTGAAGTAGGAACTGGGTAGGTGGAGCAGCAGTCTTTTCTCCTTCTCTACTTGTCTCCTCTCCTATCTTCCACCACCCCTCCACTCAGCATGGCCTTCCAACCCTGCACCTTTCACCCCCAACCTGTCCCCACCACATCCCTGCACACTCCCACAGGATATTCCTCCAAGTCTACCCTGCTATAACCTCCCCTTCTCCACCCCGCGTTGCCTTCTTACCTCTGCCATCCACCCCAACAGATTGCTGCTCATGTCAAACGCAGTCGCACACGGCTCCCATAGCCCAGAGACAGTGGCCACATGCCAGAGTTGTGCTTGTGTGAATGTGTGTGCATTTTCCACTTCAGGAGGAGGACAGTGTCCAAAAGCTTAAACATATTAGCAGCCTATCTCATTGTGCCTGTCTGTGACTCAACACCTCTATGTGGGGAGTAGCAATCTATTCTTAGCATATTACTGTTAATCTATAATAGACTTTCTACTGTTTGTTTTTACTATACTGTTAAATACTATTTGTCCTTAAACTGTTAAATATAACCTAGGAAATTAGAAGAACAGCCGATAATTTGAAAAACAGCTGCATTCTCATGTATGTTAAGTGGCTGCTGTTTATATTGTATCAGACACACAATACTTGCATTTCCAAAGAAAATGAATCCTATATTACCCACATCTGCAGCAACACCAGGCCTGCAATCAATACACTACTACTTGTCACATAGCTGACATCTATGTCCAATACTTGAATACAGATATTCAGTTTGTCATGGCAGTAGGTAGTGAGATGCATTTTAATTTTCTTTGAAATGGTCTATGTTAGATTGGATCTTACTGAAAATCTTTGCACTAGAGTACAGGGCGGCACCCAAAATTTCTGAGAAAATTCCTGTATGAATCAAAAAATTTACTTTGTATAAGTCTTCATTGTCACCTCCAAAGTAGCCTCCTGTGTGAGCATGCAGTACTTTCAGCAATTTTGCCATTGCCGGAAGGAGTGCTGGAAGCCTGATGGTTGAATTGTGTTCAAAATTAATTGCGATTCTGCTTGATTCTCATCTATGGAATCAAGGGACGATCATTTAAACTTTAATTTTGGAGAGAACGAAATTTCAAGGGGGCTAGATCAGATGTGTAGGGTGGTAGGGAACAAATATGATGATGTTCTTGGCAGCTATTGCATAAAAGAACAAGGTATGTGCATAAGCATTGTCATGATGCAGCAATCAATTTTTGTTTTCTAATCTCACAGGCTGTTTGAGTCTAACATCTTCTCTCAACTTCCTCAAAACATAACAACAGAACTTACCTGTGACTGACAATATGGAAGAAATTTTTTATGGGTGGTTGACTTGATGCTGCTGCACACATGGTAAGCATTTTCGTTCAGTGGTGAGGATGGTGTCTTCCACTGCAAAGACTGCCATTTTGTTTATGATCATAACCACACACACATGGTTTGGCAGCTATGGCCCCAGAGAGGAACTTTGGGTCATCTCTAACTGTTGTTTGCAGTTCTGTGTGCACCAGATCCCAATGGTCTTCTCAGTTGGTGTTCAAAAGACAAAAAACACACATCACTGCAATTCACCTCATATCCAATTCCTCAGCTACAATGTGTTATAATGTCCTGCATAAAATTCCAACAGTTTCATCATGAAGTATAAGCCTTGGATCACTTCACGCACTTGCGCAATCGTTTCTGAAGTTGCGCATGACAACGCTCGGCCTAAATGTTTGTCATTGTTCATAGACTTCTGGTCATCTTTACATCACTGAAACCACTCAGATGCTCTTGTTTCACTCAAAGCTCACTCACCAACCTCCACGCATCCCCTAGCATGTGGTGAGTTTCAGCTGCAGTTTTGCTTAGCTTAAAACAAATCTTAATTTAGATCCTTTGTTACTTCAAGCTGGTAATTTCAAAATGCATAGACACAGAGGAAATAAATAACAATGTTGACACCAATGCATTCACAATGACATCACATGGCAGTCTGGCAATTTTAAGACACAACTAGAGGTGTCAAGCAGGGGATGCTTGTATTGCTGATTGATTTGTGTCTAATATGCAAATTTTAAGAAATTTGGGGAAGAGCATTGTCAATTATATTTCATCTGTGCTTCATTCTTGTAACTCCCACTTCCATAGTAATGACATCCAGTTGTATGTAAGTGTCAGCACTAAGAATATTGTTGCTACTGTATCAGGTTTGAATAACAGCCTTTGTTCAGTGTCATGATGGGCACAAAACCTGAGTCTTAAGAGAAAACCTAAGAAGTCACAGGTCATATTGTATCATACCAAAAATTGATCAGCGGACTTTTTGTAGATTAGTTATTCCCACATTTCATAATGGCATCCAATTATCACTTCAGAAAACAGTATAACACCTTGGTATAATCTTGATGATCATCTAAATTGGTAAGAATAAACAGTTGTAGCATGCTGGAATCTCTCTCCTGCCTACATGCAATCCAAAAATTTAGAAGGCTGTTTCCACCTCAAATTAATGAAAAATTAGTGCACTCTTTAGTTTTGCCAAATCTTAACTACTCTGATGTAGTCAAACACAGTACAAATAGTGAAAACACCAGAAAACTCAAGCTAGCTATAAATGCTTGGATAAGATATGTGCATGAAACATTCAACTGCTTGAACACAGCAGGTCCCCCTATGCTCAGTTAGACTGGACGAGATTAGACACTGACATGTGATGTGATTTCACATGTTCTGTTTAATTCTTCAGAGTCTTAGCACTGTTTGTTATGGTCTTCAGTCCAGACTGGTTTGATGCAGCTCTCCATGCTACTCTATCCTGTGCAAGCTGCTTCATCTCCCAGTACCTACTGCAACCTACATCCTTCTGAATTTGCTTAGTGTATTCATCTCTTGGTCTCTCTCTACGATTTTTACCCTCCACGCTGCCCTCCAATACTAAACTGGTGATCCCTTGATGCCTCAGAACATGTCCTACCAACCAATCCACTCTACTGGTCAAGTTGTGCCACAAATTTCTCTTCTCCCCAATTCTATTCAATACCTCCTCATTAGTTATGTGATCTACCCATCTAACCTTCAGCATTCTTCTGTAGCACCACATTTCGAAAGCTTCTATTCTCTTCTTGTCCTAACTATTTATCGTCCACATTTCACTTCCATACATGGCTACACTCCATACAAATACTTTCAGAAACGACTTCCTGAAACTTAAATATATACTCGATGTTAACAAATTTCTCTTCTTCAGAAACGCTTTCCTTGCCATTGCCAGTATACATTTTATATCCTCTCTACTTCGACCATCATCAGTTATTTTGCTCCCCAAATAGCAAAACTAATTTACTACTTTAAGCATCTCATTTCCTAATGCAATACCCTCAGCATCACCCGACTTAATTTGACTACATTCTATTATCCTCGTTTTGCTTTTGTTGATGTTCATCTTATATCCGTCTTTCAAGTCATTGTCCATTTCATTCAACTGCTCTTCCAAGTCCTTTGCTGTCTCTGACAGAATTACAATGTCATTGGCGAACCTCAAAGTTTTTATTACCCAAGGATTTCTATTAATCCTTTTCTTTTTACCTACTCGACCCTCTACTGCCATCACTATTTCATCTCTCAAAGCCACACATTCTTCTTCTACTGTATTTCTTTCCCTCATTTTTGTCAATCGCCCCCTAATGCTCTCCCTGAAACTCTCTACAACTTCTGGTTCTGTCAGTTTATCCAGGTCCCATCTCCTTAAATTCCCACCTTTTTGCAGTTTCTTCAGTTTTAACCTACAGTTCATAACCAATAGATTGTGGTCAGCGTCCACATCTGCCCAGGAAATGTCTTACAATTTAAAACCTGATTCCTAAATCTCTGTCTTAGCATTATATAATCTATCTGAATCCTTCGAGTATCCCCAGGCTTCTTCCATGTATATACCCTTCTTTCATGATCCTTGAACCAAGTGTTAGTTATGATTAAGTTATGTTCTGTGCAAAATTCTACCAGGCGGCTTCCTCTTTCATTTCTTACCCCCAATCCATATTCACCTACTACGTTTCCTTCTCTTCCTTTTCCTGCTGTCGAATTCCAGTCACCCATCACTCATCACTATTAAATTTTCGTCTCCCTCCACTATCTGAATAATTTCTTTTATCTCATGATACACTTCATCAATATCTTCATCATCTGCAGAGCTAGTTGTCATATAAACATTTACTACTGTGGTAGGCGTGGGCTTCGTATCTATTTTAGCCACAATAATGCGTTCACTATGCTGTTTGTAGTAGCTTACCCGAACTCCTCTTTTTTTATTCATTATTAAACTTAATCCTGCATTACCCCTATTTTATTTTGTATTTATAACCCTGTATTCACCTGACCAAAAGTCTTGTTCCTCCTGCCACCGAACTTCACTAAATCCCACTATATCTTACTTTAACCTATCCATTTCCCTTTTTAAATTTTCTAACCTACCTGCCCGATTAAGGGATCTGACATTCCACGCTCCGATCCGTAGAATGCCAGTTTTCTTTCTCCTGATAACGATGTCCTCCTGAGTAGTCCCCACCCGGAGATCCGAAGGGGGGACTATTTTACCTCCGGAATATTTTACCCAAGAGGACGCCATCATCATTTAACCATACAGTAAAGCTGCGTGCCCTCGGGTAAAATTACGGGCTATAGTTTCTCCTTGCTTTCAGCCGTTTGCAGTACCAGCACGGCAAGGCCGTTTTGATTAGTGTTACAAGGCCAGATCAGTCAGTCATCCACATTGTTCCCCCTGCAACTACTGAAAAGGCTGCCGCCCCTCTTCAGGAACCACACATTTGTCTGGCCTCTCAACTGATACCCCTCCGTTGTGGTTGCACCTATGGTACGGCTGTCTGTATCGCTGGGACACACAAGCCTCCCCACCAACGGCAAGGTCCATGGTTCATGGGGGTGGGGGGTGGGGGTGGGGGGGTGTCTTAGCACTAGCACCTTCAATATAACTCCTTCCTCACATATTAACCACCTATCATTATTTCATAACTGTGCAACCAGAATGGGTTATGTCCAGTTGTATCTTTGTGTAACACTAAATATTTCTCCACATTATCCTCTGTTTCAGCCATATGAATGTGGAACAAACTACTCTGTAATCTGTGTCTTACCCAAAACCACTCTGCATTTGAAAGGAGATTAAAGCTGTTATCACTGGCATAGGTTCCCTCTCAGCATATCCTGGCTGTTTTCTTTCAATTCACTCACACTTCCCTCATCCATTTCTATTTCTATTTTGTTTCTTCCATTTCAACTGCTAATCTAATCCCATTATGTCTCACTCTTCCTATGACCAGTCAATGACTTCTCAACATTGATTTCTCCTACTACCGCCACACACTTCTGCTAGATGTCATTATTTGTATTCTACAGTGTGGCACCAAAAAACCAGCTGCAAGTAGAGACTACTAGTCAATTACACATGAATTATTGTCATAAGCAGATACAACAACAAATAGTTATACATGTAATAATTAGATAATAAAGAAATAACAAATAAGCTAATGGAAGCAACAGCTTTGATAAAATAGATGACAACTGGTGGGCGACAATGGGCAGTCTAGTACTCGGGCCTGGTTTTTCCATGTGCCACCCCATATAACAAAATTATAGGTATATGGGGTTTAAGAAACGTTAATCTTATTAACAAATCATCATTACAGGGTGTTTGAAAACTCCTTTACAAACTTCTAGGACTTGTAGATGGCAGTGAGTGTATAATATTTTGAATAATAGGAACCCATGTCCAGAAACATACCATTTCCATTCTGCACCAGTTTTAATTCAGATGAGTTATGTGTAAATTTCTGCTGAGGGAAAGTGAAAAGTCTCAGACCTGCTAGACCTGGTACACAATATGGCAGACAGGATGATGCCTACTACGTCAGTCAGTCACCTGACATCATATAATGTCTGGCTTGTTGCGAGACTTATTCAATGTCAGTGCATCTCTGATACAGTAAACATGGTTTGGTACACATTTTTTGAATACACAGACATGCTCCTTATGTATGGCACTGCTCAAGGCAATGGAAGAACTGATAGTCATCTGTAGCACATACGTTTTCCACAGTGTAGCATGCCATCATACAAACTTTCTGCCTAAGTTATGCAGCAGCTCTGAAATACACACTTTCCCCATGAGGGGGTAGGGTAGGATTTGTTGCTCCATGGCAATGCTGCACACACAAATTTGAAGAAGATGTACTGCATCGTGTTGAAGAGAGCGTGTCAACGAGTACTCAAATAATTGCGTGTGCAATGGGTGTTAGTGACAGTATGTCTAGGACGTTCTGTGTGAGCAACAATTACATCTGTACCACTTACAAAAGGTACACACTATGAGTCCGATCGATTTTCCTCAACAGGTTCCTGTACCACTACATTGACACATTCCCGTTTCCACACCAAGTTCTGTCCACAGATAAATGTAGGTCACTAGGGACTGTGTTCTGAATTCACAAAACAGCCATGTCTGGGCAGACGAAAATCCTCGCGCCATGCACGTTCAGGGATTTCAGAACCAGTTTCGTATTATCATGTAGGCAGGTATTCTGAATGGTCAGCTGACTGGGCCATACCTCTTTTCACTCAAGCTAACTGGCCCTGCACACATGATCTTGCTACAAAACATATTGGACCTGTTCTTGGAAGCTGTGCCTCTTAATGTCCATCATGAAAAGTTGCTTCAGCATAATGGTGCACCACCTCACTTTTCTCACATGTGGTTTGGAAACATCTCAAGAGATGATATGGTGAAAGATGGATAAGCAGAGGTGATCCAACCATGTGGCTGCCACGATCCAATCGCGTGACTGCCCAGACCACCAAATTTAACTCCTATGGACTATTGCTTGTGGGGTAGCATGCAAAGTTCAATCTACAAGTTTCCTGTAAAGACAGAGGAAGATCTGCTGGCACAAGTTCTGGCCACTGCACTAAAAACTGAAGAGGCACCGGGTGGGGTGGGATGGTGAGTGTGTTTCAGAACATGCTTCATAGGTACACTGTCTGTAACAGCATTGGAGGTCGCCACATCAAGCCGCCGTTGTAATGCATCAGTACTGTCCTGCACATACAATAAGCTGGGTTCTTTTTTGTTTTGAAATACTGTAAACACAATGTTTAAGCATTAATACAAACAAATGAACTTCAGTAATAAATGGATTTCTTTTTGTTTCCTTTCGAATTGTTGCCTGCTATACTGCGTCATGTCTAATTCCTAAAGCAGAAATGGACGAGTTAAACATCTGAATTGAAACCATCGTAGAAAGCAAATGGTACATTTCCGGATGTGGGTTCCTATTCATCAAGCGGCCTGTTATTGGTCATGTACTGCACACATAATGGTTATTCACTCATATCTCTGATGAGATGTAAGATAGAACCTGAAGACCCTAATTTTGTCAGGTTAAATACTTTATGCAATATGGGTCTAGCACAAAGTCTGATGATACATGGTGCCACTGGGTATGCAACATGATTGCCTCTGGTTCACATAGCTTATAATTTGTACAACAACCAAAAAGTTTTTGATGTGTTATGGCTGGTGGCAATGCCCATCTTCAAGCATTTCTAAAAGATAATGCAAGACGGCACAAAGGACATTCGAATGTTTACCTGGTCAGCACTTTCTCTAGATCTCTTAACCAATGAAAACATCTCGTCATGGGTTGCTGAAAGACTGGCACATCACCATTCACCAGCCACTATCATTGATGAACTTTGGCACCGAGTTTAAGAAGTATTAAATGGCGTACCAGTATCACTCAAACTTAGTTCATCTTAGTGCCCAGCTGGGTTATCGATATTGTTGTTGCCAGAGGTGACAGACCTGTGTACTAAATTTCACACCTGTATATCCCCAATAACCTACACATTTGCAAAGATATTCTTCCTACTATACTGTATATGCATGATAACTGAAGTTTCATTATTTGCTTTCGTTCCTGATTTTTTAATTATAATGGCTAGCCATGTACTTTATTGACTTTAGGTGCAGTGCTCCAGAGAATAATTCTATTAAGAAAACCAGGAGAAAACACATGTAAAATAAGACAACGCTCCTGTTATGAGGATAACACTGTGAGAGATACTGCTTCGAGCAGAAAAACTAAGTTTCTTGAATAATTTATCAATGTGTTGAATCAGTTTCAGTTTGTTATCCAGTTTGACCAAAAAGAAGTTTAGGTTCAGTAATTTGTTTAGTTTTTAACCATTAATGTCTAATTTTGATTCTAGCAGATTTGTCCTTGCTCATTTGAAATTGATTAATGTGGGACTGTGAGATTACGACTTAAACTGTTACCACTAAACTAGTTGCATGCTGTTTAGCTATCACCGGAGATGGCTCTGGTACAGTTGAGTTTAGACCTTGATTAGTACGACTAATTAGACCAAAAACCAAATGAGTAAAAATAAATATTCGAATTTTTTCAAGAAACATATTGGATTTCAGTAGTAGTAGTAGCAGCAGCAGCAGCAGCAGCAGCAGCAGCAGCAACAACATGTTCCATGAGATATTATGTCTCAAATTATTGAGTGCTGCATGTTTGTCAAAAGACCTATAACAGACAAGTGTCCTATAGTTCGTATTATTTTGAGGCTATTTCCAACTTGCTATGCAGTTTATTTCTAAGATGACTTCATTGTTTCTTACTGATCTTCAAAATTGTAATTTCTTGTTACAGTGTTGTTACAAAGCTCATGTAACAATGAATCCTGAATTAAGTTCTCATATGCTATGAAAGCAAGGGGAAAATACAGCTGCATTTTACTGTATGATTAAATGATGATGGCATCCTCTTGGGTGAAAATTCCGGAGGTAACATAGTCCCCCATTCGGATCTCCGGGCGGGGACTACTCAAAAGGACATTGTTATCAGGAGAAAGAAAACTGGCATTCTATGGATCGGAGTGTGGAATGTCAGATCCCTTAATCGGACAGGTAGGTTAGAAAATTTAAAAAGGAAATGGATAGGTTAAAGTTAGATGTAGTGGGAATTAGTGAAGTTTGATGGCAAAAGGAACAAGATTTTTGATCAGGTGAATACAGGGTTATAAACACAAAGTCAAATAGGGGTAATGCAGGAGTAGGTTTAATAATGAATAGGAAAATAGGAATGCGGGTAAGCTACTACAAACAGCATAGTGAACGCATTATTGTGGCCAAGATAGATACGAAGCTCACGCCTACCACAGTAGAACACGTTTATATGCCAACTAGCTCTGCAGATGATGAAGAAATTGATGAAATGTATGATGAGATAAAAGAAATTATTCAGGTAGTGAAGGGAGACGAAAATTTAATAGTCATGGGAGACTGGAATTTGACAGCAGGAAAAGGGAGAGAAGGAAAAATAGTAGGTGAATATGGATTGGGGCTAAGAAACGAAAGAGGAAGTCGCCTGGTAGAATGTTGCGCAGAGCATAACTTAATCATAGTTAACACTTGGTTTAAGAATCATGAAAGAATGTTGTATACATGGAAGAACCCTGGAGATACTAAGGTGTATCAGATAGATTATATAATGGTAAGACAGATTTAGGAACCATGTTTTAAATTGTAAGACATTTCCAGGGGCAGATGTGATCTCTGACCACAATCTATTGGTTATGAACTTTAGATTAAAACTGAAGAAACTGCAAAGAGGTGGGAATTTCAGGAGATGGGACCTGGATAAACTGAAAGAACCAGAGGTTATACAGATTTTCAGGGAGAGCATAAGGGAACAATTGACAAGAATGGGGGAAAGAAATACAGTAGAAGAAGAATGGGTAACTTTGAGAGATGAAATAGTGAAGGCAGCAGAGGATCAAGTAGGTAAAAAGACGAGGGCTAGTAGAAACCCTTGGGTAACAGAAGAAATACTGAATTTAATTGATGAAAGGAGAAAATATAAAAATGCAGTAAATGAAGCAGGCAAAAATGAATACAAACGTCTCAAACATGAGATCGACATGAAATGCAAAATGGCTAAGCAGGGATGGCTAGAGGACAAATGTAAGGATGCAGAGGCTTATCTCACTAGGGGTAAGATAGATATTGCCTACAGGAAAATTAAAGGAGACCTTTGGAGAAAAGAGAGCCACTTGTATGAATATCAAGAGCTCAGATGGAAATCCAGTTCTAAGCAAAGAAGGGAAAGCAGAAAGGTGGAAGGAGTATATAGAGGATCTATACAAGGGCGATGTACTTGAGGACAATATTATGGAAATGGAAGAGGATGTAGATGAAGATTAAATGGGAGATATGATACTGCATGAAGAGTTTGACAGAGCACTGTAAGACCTGAGTCGAAACAAGGCCCCGGGAGTAGACAACATTCCATTAGAACTACTGACAGCCTTGGGAGCCAGTCCTGACAAAACTCTACCACCTGGTGAGCAAGATGTATGAGACAGGTGAAATACCCTCAGACTTCAAGAAGAATATAATAATTCCACTCCCAAGGAAAGCAGGTGTTGACAGATGTGAAAATTACCGAACTATCAGTTTAATAAGTCACAGATGCAAAATACTAGCACGAATTCTTTACACACGAATGGAAAAACTGGTAGAAGCCAACCTCGGGGAAGATCAGTATGGATTCCGTAGAAATGTTGGAACACGTGAGGCAATACTGACCCTACGACTTATCTTAGAAGATAGATTAAGGAAAGGCAAACCTATGTTTCTAGCATTTGTAGACTTAGAGAAAGCTTTTGACAATGTTGACTGGAATACTCTCCTTCAAATTCTGAAGGTTGCAGGGGTAAAATACAGGGAGCAAAAGGCTATTTACAATTTGTACAGAAAGCAGATGGCAGTTATAAGAGTCGAGGGATATGAAAGGGAAGCAGTGGTTGTGGAAGGGAGTGAGACAGGGTTGTAGCCTCTCCCCGATGTTATTCAATCTGTATATTGAGCAAGCAATAAAGGAAACAAAAGAAAATTTCGGAGTAGGTATTAAAATCCATAGAGAAGAAATAAAAACCTTGAGGTTCGCCAATGACATTATAATTCTATCAGACAGCAAAGGACTTGGAAGAGCAGTTGAACGGAATGGACAGTCGCTTGAAAGGAGGGTATAAGATGAACATCAACAAAAGCAAAACGAGGATAATAGAATGTAGTCAAGTTAACTCGTGTGATGCTGAGGGAATTAGATTAGGAAATGAGACACTTAAAGTAGTAAAGGAGTTTTGCTATTTGAGGAGCAAAATAACTGATGATGGTTGAAGTAGAGAGGATATAAAATGTAGACTGGCAATGGCAAGGAAAGCGTTTCTGAAGAAGAAAAATTTGTTAACATCGAGTATAGATTTAAATGTCAGGAAGTCGTTTCTGAAAGTATTTGTATGGAGTGTAGCCATGTATGGAAGTGAAACGTGGACGATAAATAGTTTAGACAAGAAGAGAATAGGAGCTTTCGAATTGTGGTGCTGCAGAAGAATGCTGAAGATTAGATCACATAAATAATGAGGAGGTATTGAATAGAATTCAGGAGAAGAGGAGCTTGTGGCACAACTTGACAAGTAGAAGGGATCGGTTGGTAGGAGATATTCTGAGACATCGGGGGATCACCAATTTAGTATTGGAGGGCAGCGTGGAGGGTAAAAATCGTAGAGGGAGACCAAGAGATGAATACACTAAGCAAATTCAGAAGGATGTAGGCTGCAGTAGGTACTGGGAGATGAAGAAGCTTGCACAGGATAGAG
Source organism: Schistocerca cancellata (assembly GCF_023864275.1). Taxonomy (NCBI): domain Eukaryota; kingdom Metazoa; phylum Arthropoda; class Insecta; order Orthoptera; family Acrididae; genus Schistocerca; species Schistocerca cancellata. The sequence continues at coordinate 140,792,384 of NC_064627.1, read as the reverse complement.
TAGCATGGAGAGCTGCATCAAACCAGTCTCAGGACTGAAGACGACGACAACAACGACAACAACAACAACAACAACAACAACAACAACAACAACATGCTATTATTGACTAACAAAAATGTAGATCAGTTCCAAGAACGTAACTGTCAACGACGCCACATTTATATGCAAGAAAGGAAACCCACAAGTGAATAAAGAAGCCTCAACAGTGGACAAAGTTCAGTGCTTGATAAACAGTGATAATTCAAATAACAAAAACAGTGCATCTAAAATTGTAGCAGACGACAACACGTGTACACAAAACACTTGTGGTTGCGTAAGAAAAAGTTCCGATCGCGTATGTAAACAAACACAACGGAAAAATAACGTAAAAATATTTGGAGACAGTCATGCTCGCAATATTTCGACATGCATGTCGAACTCTGCTCAAGATGGTTCGTGTATATCAGCAATTGTTAAACCAGGAGCAAAATTCGTGAATGTGGTAGAAGACATACACACAGAATGTGCTAAATTCACGGAAAAAGACTGTGTTGCGATAATCGCAGGAGCAAACGATGTTTATTGCAACGAGGCCAGCACTTTCGTTAAAAAGCTACTCATATTGCTGCAGTTATTACAGCATACAAACATAATACTAACAACTGTGCCCACGAGATATGACCTGGCAGACTGGTCTTTTGTGAACAGAGAAATTCGCCTAACGAATAGTAAACTGAAACACTTTTGCACTAAGTTTACGAATGTGACACTACTGGATACAGACAGGTATGAGAGACACTGTTTCACAAAGCATGGACTACATCTAAATCAGTTTGGCAAAAATAAACTAGCAGCAGACATTGGAAAAGCTTTTCATGAAATAATAGGCCTAAACAATAACGTCATGAAAGCAGACCAGTCATAGCCCTAACTAATGAGGGAAACTAGTGAGCTGGGCCAACTCTAGCAGGATTTGGTCCAGTAACAAAAATCTGCAACAAGTAATTAATACACAAACGAAAGTTCACTCAAACAGCAATACAATTAAAGACAAACAAAAGTTAACAGTGTTTCATCAGAACATAAGAGGCCTATACTGCAAGCTGGATCAGTTCACAGCAAATATAGAAGACACAAAAGGTATAAACAGTGCCCACATTCTGTGTCTAACAGAACACCACATCACTGCTGGTATTGAAGTGGTCCCTATTCCCAACTATGTTTTGACAACGTCTTATTGCAGGAACTATATGGACAAAGGAGGAGTAGCTGTATATGTAAAAAACAATGTCTTGTTCACGGCAATAGATGTACAAAGATTCTGCTTTGAGCTACATTTTGAAGTATGCGCTATAGAGGTGCCAGACACTGTCTCCAGATTAACAGTTGTGGCAGTTTACAGGGCACCATCTGGTAATTTTAAAGTGTTTGTTAAACAATTAGATACTCTTATGTTGTACTTAAGTAGAAAAAATAGGGGCATGGTAGTTGTTGGGGATTTTAACATAGATTTCTTGGTTAATTCTTCCTACAAGGTGGAGTTTGAAAATCTCATGTGCACGTACAACCTTGTTCCCGTGGTTAGCTCGCCCACCAGAACCACAACCTCTTCCAGTACTCTCATTGATAACGTTTTTGTTGATCAGAGTAAAGTCAACCATATTAATATTGAAATGGTTATAAATGGTCTGTCTGACCATGACGGACAACGAATTACTTTCAACAGCTTGGAAATTCCTCTGAGTGACACCTCACTTAGATGGAAAACAGAAAGGAAAATAAGTGAGGAAGCAATTCAAACGTTCAGATCATGTCTTCAGCATACTGACTGGATACCTGTTTATCTAGCAGAAACTGCTAATTCAAAATACAATTTATTCACAAATGAGATAGCAGGTACCTTTGAAAGTGTATTTCCAAAAAAGTCATACAGAGTCCAACCTGCTAGGTCTGCAAAAAAACCATGGCTCACTAAGGGCATCATAGCTTCCTGTCAGAGAAAAAGACAACTCTACATAGCATCAAAGACTTCTAACAACCCTGCTCAGCTAAAACATTATAAACTCTACTGTAAAATTCTTGCCAAAGTAATTAAAAACTCTAAAATGGTTATAAATGGTCTGTCTGACCATGACGGACAACGAATTACTTTCAACAGCTTGGAAATTCCTCTGAGTGACACCTCACTTAGATGGAAAACAGAAAGGAAAATAAGTGAGGAAGCAATTCAAACGTTCAGATCATGTCTTCAGCATACTGACTGGATACCTGTTTATCTAGCAGAAACTGCTAATTCAAAATACAATTTATTCACAAATGAGATAGCAGGTACCTTTGAAAGTGTATTTCCAAAAAAGTCATACAGAGTCCAACCTGCTAGGTCTGCAAAAAAACCATGGCTCACTAAGGGCATCATAGCTTCCTGTCAGAGAAAAAGACAACTCTACATAGCATCAAAGACTTCTAACAACCCTGCTCAGCTAAAACATTATAAACTCTACTGTAAAATTCTTGCCAAAGTAATTAAAAACTCTAAAAGTATGTATGTTGTTGTTGTTATGGTCTTCAGTCCAGAGACTGGTTTGATGCAGCTCTCCATGCTACTCTATCCTGTGCAAGCTTCTTCATCTCCCAGTACCTACTGCAACCTACATCCTTCTGAATCTACTTAGTGTATTCATCTCTTGGTCTCCCCCTACGATTTTTACCCTCCACGCTGCCCTCCAATACTAAATTGGTGATCCCTTGATGCCTCAGAACATGTCCTACCAACCGATCCCTTCTTCTGGTCAAGTTGTGCCACAAACTTCTCTTCTCCCCAATCCTATTCAATACTTCCTCATTAGTTATGTGATCTACCCATCTAATCTTCAGCATTCTTCTGTAGCACCACATTTCGAAAGCTTCTATTCTCTTCTTGTCCAAACTATTTACCATCCATGTTTCACTTCCATACATGGCTACACTCCATACAAATACTTTCAGAAATGACTTCCTGACACTTAAATCTATACTCGATGTTAACAAATTTCTCTTCTTCAGAAACGCTTTCCTTGCCATTGCCAGTCTACATTTTATATCCTCTCTACTTCGACCATCATCAGTTATTTTGCTCCCCAAATAGCAAAACTCCTTTACTACTTTAAGTGTCTCATTTCCTAATCTAATACCCTCAACATCACCAGACTTAATTCGACTACATTCCATTATCCTCGTTTTGCTTTTGTTGATGTTCATCTTACATCCTCCCTTCAAGACACCATCCATTCCATTCAACTGCTCTTCCAAGTCCTTTGCTGTCTCTGACAGAATTACAATGTCATCGGCGAACCTCAACGTTTTTATTTCTTCTCTATGGATTTTAATACCTACTCCGAATTTTTCTTTTGTTTCCTTTACTGCTTGCTCAATATACAGATTGAATAACATCGGGGATAGGCTACAACCCTGTCTTACTCCCTTCCCCACCGCTGCTTCCCTTTCATGTCCCTCGACTCTTATAACTGCCATCTGGTTTCTGTACAAATTGTAAATAGCCTTTTGCTCCCTGTATTTTACCCCTGCCACCTTTAGAATTTGAAAGAGAGTATTCCAGTCAACATTGTCAAAAGCTTTCTCTAAGTCTACAAATGCTAGAAACGTAGGTTTGCCTTTCCTTAATCTTTCTTCTAAGATAAGTCGTAAGGTCAGTATTGCCTCACGTGTTCCAACATTTCTACGGAATCCAAACTGATCTTCCCCGAGGTCGGCTTCTACCAGTTTTTCCATTCGTCTGTAAAGAATTCGTGTTAGTATTTTGCAGCTGTGGCTTATTAAACTGATTGTTCGGTAATTTTCACATCTGTCAACACCTGCTTTCTTTGGGATTGGAATTATTATATTCTTCTTGAAGTCTGAGGGTATTTCGCCTGTCTCATACATCGTGCTCACCAGATGGTAGAGTTTTGTCAGGACTGGCTCTCCCAAGGCCGTCAGTAGTTCCAATGGAATGTTGTCTACTCCGGGGGCCTTGTTTCGACTCAGGTCTTTCAGTGCTCTGGCAAACTCTTCACGCAGTATCGTATCTCCCATTTCATCTTCATCTACATCCTCTTCCATTTCCATAATATTGTCCTCAAGTTCATTGCCCTTGTATAGACCCTCTATATACTCCTTCCACCTTTCTGCTTTCCCTTCTTTGCTTAGAACTGGGTTTCCATCTGAGCTCTTGATGTTCATACAAGTGGTTCTCTTATCTCCAAAGGTCTCTTTAATTTTCCTGTAGGCAGTATCTATCTTACCCCTAGTGAGATAAGCCTCTACATCCTTACATTTGTCCTCTAGCCATCCCTGCTTAGCCATTTTGCACTTCCTGTCGATCTCATTTTTGAGACGTTTGTATTCCTTTTTGCCTGCTTCACTTATTGCATTTTTATATTTTCTCCTTTCATCAATTAAATTCAATATTTCTTCTGTTACCCAAGGATTTCTACTAGCCCTCGTCTTTTTACCTACTTGATCCTCTGCTGCCTTCACTACTTCATCCCTCAAAGCTACCCATTCTTCTTCTACTGTATTTCTTTCCCCCATTCCTGCCAATTGCTCCCTTATGCTCTCCCTGAAACTCTGTACAACCTCTGGTTCTTTCAGTTTATCCAGGTCCCATCTCCTTAAATTCCCACCTTTTTGCAGTTTCTTCAGTTTTAATCTACAGGTCATAACCAATAGATTGTGGTCAGAGTCCACATCTGCCCCTGGAAATGTCTTACAATTTAAAACCTGGTTCCTAAATCTCTGTCTTACCATTATATAATCTATCTGATACCTTTTAGTATCTCCAAGGTTCTTCCATGTATACAACCTTCTATCATGATTCTTAAACCAAGTGTTAGCTATGATTAAGTTGTGCTCTGTGCAAAATTCTACCAGGCGGCTTCCTCTTTCATTTCTTAGCCCCAATCCATATTCACCTACTACATTTCCTTCTCTCCCTTTTCCTACACTCGAATTCCAGTCACCCATGACTATTAAATTTTCGTCTCCCTTCACTATCTGAATAATTTCTTTTATTTCATCATACATTTCTTCAATTTCTTCGTCATCTGCAGAGCTAGTTGGCATATAAACTTGTACTACTGTAGTAGGTGTGGGCTTCGTATCTATCTTGGCCACAATAATGCGTTCACTATGCTGTTTGTAGTAGCTTACCCGCATTCCTATTTTCCTATTCATTATTAAACCTACTCCTGCATTACCCCTATTTTACTTTGTGTTTATAACCCTGTAGTCACCTGACCAGAAGTCTTCTTCCTCCTGCCACCGAACTGCACTAATTCCCACTATATCTAACTTTAACCTATCCATTTCCCTTTTTAAATTTTCTAATCTACCTGCCCGATTAAGGGATCTGACATTCCACGCTCCGATCCGTAGAACGCCAGTTTTCTTTCTCCTGATAACGACATCCTCTTGAGTAGTCCCCGCCCGGAGATCCGAATGGGGAATATTTTACCTCCGGAATATTTTACCCAAGAGGACGCCATCATCATTTAATCATACAGTCAAGCTGCATGCCCTCGGGAAAAATTACGGCCGTAGTTTCCCCTTGCTTTCAGCCGTTCGCAGTACCAGCACAGCAAGGCCGTTTTGGTTATTGTTACAAGGCCAGATCAGTCAATCATCCAGACTGTTGCCCTTGCAACTACTGAAAAGGCTGCTGCCCCTCTTCAGGAACCACACGTTTGTCTGGCCTCTCAACAGATACCCCTCCGTTGTGGTTGTACCTACGGTACGGCTATCTGTATCGCTGAGGCACGCAAGCCTCCCCACCAACGGCAAGGTCCATGGTTCATAGGGGGGGGGGGGGGGGGGGGGGGGGGGGGGGGGGGGGGAAGTATGTGTATAGCATCTGAAATTACTAATTCTGAAAATAAAATTAAAACAATCTGGAATGTGATAAAGAGAGAAACAGGGACTTTAAACTACACCAAAGACAAAAATATTGTTTTAACTGTTGACAACTCAGAGATAACTAATAGTGAGGAAATTGCTGAAATCTTTAACCAACATTTTTAACTGTCCCAACACAGATAGGTTGCCATGGTTCTGTAGATAAAGCTGCCTGTATAATGAAAAATACTTTTCCAGAACCTTTCAGTCAAATAAGTGTGCTTCCCATTACTGCCAATGAAATCAAAAAAAATCATACAGTCTTTGAAAAATAAACATTCTGCTGGTATCGACGATATTTCAAGCAAGCTGTTGAAGGCTTGCTGTAGTGAAGTGACCAAAGTTTTGTCTCACATCTGCAACACATCCATGCAACAAGGAGTGTTTCCAGACAGAATGAAATACTCTGTTGTCAGGCCCCTGTACAAAGCAGGGGATGCTACAAATGTGTCAAACTATCGCCCTATGTCTCTATTAACAACATTTTCAAAAGTCCTAGAAAAAGCTCTGTACAACAGGATTGTGGCACACCTTGGTGACCTGAACATCATTAACAGTCAGCACTTTGGTTTTTAAAAGGGAGTTTCAATAGATAACGCAATTTTCTCATTCACAAATGATGTTCTAGAGTCTATAAACAGCAAGAGGCTGCCAATTGGTGTCTTATGCGACCTATCAAAGGCGTTCGACTGTGTAGATCACCAGATACTCTTCAAGAAGGCCTGTCATTATGGAATTACAGGACCTGTAGGGAACTGGTTAAAATCATACCTCGAAAATAGGAAGCAGATGATTATTCTAGATGTTTCAGATAGTGTATCACAATATATAGTGGACTCTGAGTGGGGAATTGTGCAGCATGGAGTGCCACAGCGATCAGTGCTTGGGCCCTTGCTGTTCCTCATATATGTTAATAACTTGCCTTTATCCATCAATAAGCAATGTAAATTTACAATGTTCGCTGATGATACGAGCATTGTGGTGGATAATGTGTCAACTACTGACTTAGAATCCGAGGTCAATGATATCCTTAAAGTAGTTCTGGGTTGGTTTAGTATTAAATCCCTTTCAATAAACCTGGAGGAAAAAAAAAAAAAAAAAAAAAAAAAAAAAAATATTTATCCAGTTCCAGACAACCCACAAAAACCCAAAAGAAATAGTTATCACACAGAATGATCAGATGATAAAGCAAGTGTACTTATCAAAATTCCTAGGCGTATACGTGGACAGCAGGCTGAACTGGGAAGATCACATTCTACAAACACTAAAACGGCTGACGTTGGCAACATTTGCTTTACGAATTTTGTCACGCTTCAATGACATTACCATCTAAAAGTCAGCTTACTTTGGCTATTTTCATTCAGTCATGTGTTATGGCATCATCTTCTGGGGCAATACACCTGCCGCAAAGAAAATTCTCACAGCACAAAAAAGAGCAATAAGAATCATTTGTGGTGTACCCCCACGAACCTCATGTCGAAATCTTTTTAAACAACTTGAAATACTGACAGCAACATCTCAGTACATATATTCACTGATGTGCTTCATAATAAATAACCCCACTCTGTATGAAATGAATTGCCTACATCATGAACATAACACCAGAAGAAAAGAGGATTTCCACTGTGAGTTAAAGAACTTGACACTTATTCAGAAAGGGGTAAAGTACGCTGGAATGAAAATTTTCAATTCCCTACCCAACAGCATCAAAAGTATAAGGAGTAGTACATCAGTATTTAAACGTAGCTTGAAAAATTATTTACTTGAGACCTCACTTTATTCACTAGAGGAATTCTTTCAGAGAAATAAGTAAAACCCAGATTGGAAAGATGTTTTTAAATTTTTTGACACTGTTTACTGTTAAACTAATGTAATGCCCTAATGTAAAAATTCCTGTTTTTCTCATTTCCATTTTTGGGTCACTTTTAAACCAAAAGTGGGAAGTTTTGATTACTGTTCAAGGTTAAAGTAGATGCAATAATGCCCTAAATATGAAACTGCTATCTTCACATTTATGTTGACTAGTTTTTAAGCTAATAAGTATGACTTTTGTGCACTGTTATTAATACTATAACAACGTCTTTATTCTATGTATTTTTTTTATGTACATTGACACGTTCCACATCTGAGTGACTTGCTCACATGTACAAATCTATGGAACAAGTATATAAATAAATAAATAAAATATTCATTGTCCAATGTACTAAATTTAACTGGGATTCTGTACAGAGTTGTTATACCTATGCAGTTTGAGGTAAAAATGCACTTACTGTATCTACAGCTTTTGCATTGCATGCCGATGTTGGTTGGTAACGACTCACGTGACAAATGATGGGAACTGAATACAACAAATCGTGGTTCAGTTGGTAGCCATCAAGATTGCTTTTTCATAATTTATAATATGGTATTTTGTTCTATTGCATTAGAATTTAACCCCAACACCCAATATGACAAATGTATAACTCAGGCTAAACTAGACATCAATCTGTTATGGAAACGATATTTTTGCGTTGAGATTTATTAGTTTCACCAACTCATATGCAAAAGGGTACATTCCAACCTACTTAGGCCTTGGGCTATGCTTATTGGTCAGTCTATGAGCACGCCTAGTTTTTTCCCACTCACATTCAATGGCTTCACCAACTCTCAATTAAACTGTTATAATCTTTATCTAACCTAGACCTCAAGCTACAAGCCAGTCTGTAAGCACAACTAGTTTTCTTCCCACCACCCATATCGAAAACAAATGTAATCAGTTTGTATATTCTGATAATAGAAATCATTCAACAATTCTATTGGCTAATGTATACAATCACCCCATTGGTTATGACCAACTTCAAAGAACTTCCAACATCAACACATAAGTGCACTTTTGGGAGGTTTCATTATTTTTGTAAACTAATTAGCCTATTGTACAGACATTAACAAACACTCATTTCTCACCAAAATGAGAAATACCTTCAATTCATTCTAATAAAAATCAAACTATAAGCAATATCTCCACTTAAACAATATTACAAATCAACATTTTATTATAAATTCAAACACCGACAAGTGATTACTATACCTTCTCACCATCTAATGTGAAGAATGGTGCTACAGAATGCAACCACTGAAAGGAGGAGGCACTTGTTGGAAGCTTCTGATCTCGACAAGCCATCACAATCTCTTCAGGAACAATATCTTCTGTCTTATGTCTATGAAGAAAAGAGCTCAAATGTTTTGCTGTGTATAATACTGGCAACACATTCAGATTGTTTCCACAGTCATCTGTGTATCTGTGAAAAAACATGTTGCATAAATGAAATGGTTATAACTGTAAAGACCAGTAACTCCTAAACTATTGATATCTAAAGAAAACGGAAATGTAATCCTGAAGCTGGAAGAGAAGAAATAAATTTAAAAAAATGTGTATTGTCCATTTCAAGCTATCTTCAATTTCCTCCTCTCCAGAATGGTCTCTACAACAAAATAAACTGTACTCACAGTAGCAAAAATGCAGAGTCAACGAAACTAGGCTGTTTCTTATGGAGCAAATATTCTAACATAAATGTTAAGCACAGCTTGAACAATCAAGATTTTGAAACACTAGATTCATGGGGAACCTACAAACACAATGCATAGACTGGTAACACTGCAAAAAGGGAGATGGAAGCAGAATGCATCTTATAGACATAGTAGCAATAGCAGTGCTGCCTCATTGACAAAGTCAATGCAAATACTTGTGCACTTTGTGAAACAATATAGGCAGCACTTGCCATGAGGTGTGATGTGACCACATGGAGGTATAGAAAGTACCCTCAGAGAGCAAAAGGCAGCTCAAATAATTGTGCCAAATCCTGATATCAGTATGACCCCAAAATGCATAATGTATTCAGAAACAGAGAGCTCATTAGGCCAAAGTCTGCAAGATATTTGCCAGGGCCAAAATAATTTTCTGGATCATGGTTCATTCTTTGCTCCTCCATCAGTCTCCTAACTGGTCTGATGTGCTCCGGCAAGACTTCCTGTCCTACGCCAACGTCTTCATCTCAGTGTAGCAACAAACATCCTCAATCAGTTGGTGAATATTTTCCTGTCTCTAACTTCCCATACAATTTTTACTCTCTGCAACTCCCTCTAGCACCACAGAAGTTATTCCCTGATGTCTTAACACATGTCCTATCATCTTGTCACTTCTTCCTGTCAGTGTTACCCACAAATTCATTTCCGCGTCAATTCTGCAAAAAACCTCTCCACATTTATTATGTCAGTCCTCCTAATTTTCAACATCCTTCTACAGCCAACATTCAAATGCTCCGCCTCTACTTTTTCAGTTTTCCCACAGTCCAAGATTCATTCCCATACTATTTTCTGCTCTATACATGTATACTCAGATATTTCTTCCTCAATCTACATCTACATGGATAATCTACAAAACACAGTTAAGAGCCTGACAGAGGGTTCATCGAACACCTTCACAATTCTGTTATTCTACTCTTGTATAGTGCGCCAAAAGAACGAACACCTATATCTTGCCGAACGAGCTCTGATTTCCATTATTTTATCTTGGTGATCGTTTCTCCCTATGTAGGTCGCTGTCAACAAAATATTCCTTTTAGCACTCATGTGGATGACCTCACACTCTTCGTTATTTAGAGTCAAAAGACAATTTTCACACCATACAAATATCTTTTCTAAATCATTTTGCAGTTTGTTTTGATCTTCTGATGACTTTATTAGTTGATAAATGACAGCGTCCTCTGAAACAACCTAAGATGGCTGCTCAGATTGTCTCCGTAATTGTTTATATAGATAAGGAGCAGCAAAGGGCATATAACACTAACTTGGGGAAAGCCAGAAATCACTTCTGTTTTACTCGACGAACTCTCCATCAATTATTACAAACTATGACCTCTCTGACAGGAAATCACAAATCCAGTGACATAACTAAGACAATATTCCATAAGCACACAATTTCACTACAATCCGCTTGTGTAGTACAGTTTCAAAAGCCTTCTGGTAATCCAGAAATAGGGAATCAATCCGAAATCCCTTGTCAACAGTGCTCAACATTTCATGCAAATAAAGAACTAGTTGTGTTTCACAAGAACGATGTTTTCTAAATCCATGAAATTTAAATGGCGGTTTCTTGTACCATATCTCCCGGCACTCGCAATTCACAGTCTGTCATTTTCCAGCCTAACAAAGAGCTTGAGCTGTGTTACAAATTTAAGGCTGATGTTTAATACCAGTAGGCCTACACTTCTTTCAGTCAGGAATGCCCTTTTTTTCCTGTGTGTCTACTTTTTAGTATCCCCTTGCTTCTTCCATCATGTATTATTTTGCTTCCAAGGAAGCAGAATTCCTTCACTTCATCTAATTTGGAGTTCCTAATTTTGGTGTTAAGTTTATTGCTGATCTCATTTCTGCTATTCTTTGTCTTCTCAATTTATATTCTGTACACATCAGACTGTTCATGCCATTCAACAGGTGCCAGAAATCTTTCACCAACAATAACCATGTTGTTAGTGAACCTTATCACTGAGGCCTTTCACCTTTAGTTTTAGTTCCACTCTTGAACCATTCCTTGCTTCTATGATGTGGATACTGAACAGTGGGGATGAACCACTGTATCACTGTCTTACACGCTTTTTAATCCAATCACTTTGTTCTTGGTCTTCCATTAAATTGTTACCTGTTGGTTATTGTACGTATTGTATATTATCCATTTTTTTTTCTAAAGCTTACATCTATTTTTGGAGGGAATTTTGTACATCTTCCATTGTCAAATGCTTTTACTAGGTCAACAAATCCTATGAATGTATCATGATTTTTCTTTAGTCTTGCTTCTGTTATCAAATGCAATGTCAAAACTGCCTCTCTGGTGCCTTTACTGTTCCTAAGGCCAAAGTAATCATCATCTATCAAAGTCTCAATTTTCTTTCCCATTCTTCTGAGTATCATTTATGTTGCCTTAGCTACCTTTGGCTATTGATACACAGCTGAATTCAATACTTGAACTGTGCAGTAACTGTAGCAAATATGTTCCTCGTATTACATTTATTTCCTCTGGCAACTCACAATCTGATGCCTCACCCCAAACCTATCCTTAACTACAGGTATGCTACTTATCAATCTGTTGTCACAGTACTCATTGCGATAATTTAAATGGTGGCTTCTTGTGCCACAACTGCTGGCATTGACAATTCACAGGCTGTCATTTTCCAACCTAACAAAAAGCTTGAGCTGTGTTACAAATCAGTGTCACCACAACTGCCATTCCTCAACAGTACAAACAATATTGTTGGTTGGTTGGTTGATCAATTTGGGGGAGGACGACGATCGGATTAGGGAAGGATCGGTAAGGAAACGGCCGTACCCTTTCAGAGGAACCATACTGGCATTTGCCTGAAGTGATTTAGGGAAATCATGGAAAACCTAAATCAGAATGCCAAGACACGTGATTGAACCATCATCTTCCCAAATGCGAGTCCAGTGTTCCACCTCGCTCAGTAAAATATTGATGTCATTATAGGAGTATTTAGGTCAAACTTTATAACCTAATGTAAAGTCAAACAATCTGCGAAGATAACTAAATGATATCAGTTTCAGCACTCATCACTTTTCTCACCTCTTGCTGACTATCTAATGCTATGCTCCAACTGCATACACAGAACACACATTAACCTGTGTACTGTGGAAGAAAGGTGCTCTTGCTGGGTGGCACTTTCCCTGTTCAAGACTTCAGCTAAAGCAGTGACTGTAAAACAGATCCTGTACAAACATCAGAGATGGAGATGATGATGATGATGATGATGATGATGATGATGATGATAGGTGAACACTGAGTGTACCTTCTAAGTGCTATTGATAATATTGTAAAAGTTGTGAAGTGTCCCCTCCCCCCCTTTTGCATTTTTCAATATGGTGCAGATGTAAACACTAGGCTTCACTACTGATCAGACTGTAACCATAATCAGATTTTATGCTTCGCCAACTATTAACCAAATCGCAACCTTGCACCCTAATGTAGACCTCAGGCTGCACAACATATCAGTGTGTTACCACAACCAAGATTTCAGAGGGAACTGAAAATTCAATTCACACTTGCCTAATCTGATCCAAGTTTGTAGATGTTTTATTTAGGTTTCATTTATACTTGTAATGCATCTGAAATGTCCTATACTACTGTGCTGAATGTTCAAATGAAAAATAAATAAAACTGTTATAAATGCAAAGTATGATATTACTGGCGATTTTTTTTAAAATGACCTGTGCTACAGATCAGTCTGTCATCACAACAAAGTTTTTTTTTTAGCATCACATTTGATGGCTTCACAAACTCACAACCAAACTGTTACCTTCCAACCTAACCTATACCTTGGACTAAACGACAGATCAACTATCACAGCCAGATTGTATTGTTTTCATATTTTTTGTCTATGCCAACTAGCAACAAAGTTGAATATATGAACAAAAAGGTGGCATGACAGCAGCCATTAGCATTATGTCACTAGTCAAAGCTTACAACTCTGATCAAACATTCCTCTTGACCACAGTATTTTATGTATGCTTGTCAAAGGCTGATATATATATATATATATAAATATGAGTGACAACTTAATGATAAGGGTTATGCATACAGCCAGACAAAGTGAAGTACCAAAATTGTTTGTCGAATTTCTCACTATCAAAAATCTACATTATGCTCTAATGGAAGATTAGCAAACCACACCAGGAAACCATGGCAAGAAATTATAATGTGTGAAATTGCAAATTGTAATAACTGAAGAAGTCTTGAAGACAATGTGAGCGATGGATAAAGGGCAGAAGATGATGAATAAAACAAGAATACGAACAAATACAAGGAGCGGCAGAATGTTTAACAGTTTCACTGAAAATACATGGATCGTTGAAAACTATAACAAATTATATAGCCTGTAAAGTTGTACAGTCATCAATACAATGAGGGTGTCGACTTGAGTCAATGACAAATTTAACAGACTATTTTCATCTGATACTAGAGGCCACTAGAACATAGACTACTGTGTGATAGCTGCTATACAACACCGAAAACCAAATAACGCACGTTCAGTCGTTTGCGATATGTAAAAACACGAAACGATGTGCTAGCAGAGAGTATCTACGAATACTTTGGAAGATAAGCGTTTAACATCCAACCGAGGATGGAATCAAAATAATGTACGTTTGCGAATACCTTATAACATTGCCTTCAAACTCGTTAGCTATAAAACAAAAACTTACCGACGAATGCCAATACACACGATCTTATGAAATAAATGAGCCATTCTTGTTATATTTATCACATGGCTACCATCTGAATGTAAAAAATCTTCAGCAACGATTCTCACGTGCAATCGTGCAGACGCAAGTTGACAGTAAACATTGGGTCAAAGCTACGATAACGCACAAGTAAATCCTCTTTCCATAGGCAACGAAAACTTGCACAAGCATTGCCCCGCCATAGCAATGGTCAGTCATCTAACCTGTAGGAACACCCTACTGACTCACTGTCACGCAAGCTAGCCTGACAAAAAAGTTAACTGCCATTCAACTATAAAGGCCAGTCTATACACACCAAACTGTCTGCGCAAATATCAGTGCACATCGTATCTACGTAGACGGGTCGTAACGCACTGAGCGGAATTTTACACAGCAGTCACATGTGCTCAAACATGGAAGTCGGAGGTTTGAACTAAGTTGCTCAAACTTGTCAACCCAAAACACGTCTGTTCAGACAAATCGTAGCGTGTGGACTGGAAATCGTCGTGAGTCTTGCACACGTCCGATCAGTACAAGTGCTTCTCTTTGCGAGCATATTTAATTCTGGAACGACCAATATACGTCAGCAGCGCTTTAGAGAGTTAATCGCTAAATATATTCAAGTAGACAAATACACTGCCTGGCAAAGAAAGTAAAGCATCCAGAAGCGGAGGAGATAACAATATGAAACTTCAGTGTCGAGAGACGATTAATAACTTGGCAATATGAGTTCCTTGATCAGTATGACGTTGTACCCTCTCTGACCTGGTTGCATGCATTAATTCGATTGAGAATGTAGCCGTAAAAACTTGTATTCTTTCCCGAGGCAAAGCGGCCCACAACTGTTGTAACTGGTCAACGATATCCTAGATACTGACACTCATATGGACCTGATGTCAGAGCTAGTCCCACACAAGTTCTATCAGAGACAGATCTGGGATCTTGTTAGCCATGATAGTACCTCAGCATAATGCAGAATTCATAGACACATGTGTTATGTATGAATGAGCATTGTCCTCTTGAAAAGTGTCAATATGATACTGGTACATGACAGGTTACACATGAGGTGCATCCTGCTCGTCACCTACCATTGTGCCATCAGAATTTCATCGTCACTCTTAACCATGATTTGAGCCATACCCGATGGCTCCCCATACCAAGACATCAGGGTAACACTTCTGTGTCTCTCTAAAACAACGGAAAAATGGGATCTCTCCCCAGGTCATCACAATATTCCCCAATGATGGTCATCTGGGGTAGTGCAGAACGCATTGCTGAATACAGTGCAATGCCATTCATCAACAGTCCATGCTTCCTGGTCATGGCACCACTCCAAATACTGCTGGCTGTGTTGTGGCGCCAATAGCATCATATGTATGGAACAGTAATTCCCTAGTAGGGCCACTGCTAGTCTCCAACCAGTGGTGGAGAATAACACAAAATGTTGCAGGGAGTCCACACTTATATGCAGGTGGCAGGGGCAGGTGTGAAGGGGTTAAGTGAGCTTGGTGCACAATATGTCAGTCCTCCCTAGTGACAGTCAGCTGTAATCAATTGGAACCCTAATGGTGTGTATACCTGCCATCACATTTCCATATAGTCCAACATTGAGTCACTGTCTCATGCGAGTGCCCCATAAATCTCGATATTGCTTGATTCAACCAGTGGGGCAAATGGAGCCCCAATATGAGGCCCCTTTCAGATTCTGTCAGGCGCTGACAACTCTGTCCCACGAGAGTACGAAGCATCTCTGTGTCCTTCACAGTGACCACTCAACACCTGACACTGCGCACGCCCCTAATATTGCACCGCAAATGCGGAAATGAGAAGTGCTATTGATGTGCGGTTTCCACAAATGAAATGGTAGCCAAGGGCTCATATTGTTAGCCAATATCATATTGTAATAAAACTTCGAAAGTGTAACTTTTGTGCAGACTTACATGTACCCTAGGTATAATGTTGTTATGTTTGCTTACACTGTGAGTGTTTACTCTTTGAGTGAATTGCGACGTGCTAGTCAGTCAGTGTGGACAGCCCAAGGAGTAAGTCATGAACGAGCGACGGTATTTACCAATGCAGAAAAAGCTGATATGCCCATGGGGTATGGGGAGTGTAGGAAGAATGCAGTTAGTTCCTGTATAGTGTATTTGGTAAGATATCCAAATCGACATTAATCATCTGAGTAATTCTGTATGAACTTCTTCAAACACATAAGTGAAAGTGTTAGCGCAACACCTAAACAATATAACAGAAGGAAACAAGTTACGACAAAAGACAGGGAAATTACATTCTTGCTGCTGTTGCAGATGATCCTCACATTACCTCCTGTGCGATCACACAAGAAAGTGGCATGAATCAGGTAAGTGTCCTATGCATTCTCCATCGATATAGGTTCCGTCCCTATTACAACTCTCTCCATCAAGAGCTGCATAGAAACGATTATGAGAATAATGTTAAATTCTGTATATGGGCATTAAGACAGGGTACTTCAGATGTATCATGTATCTTGTTTAGTGATGAAACCACATTTACCATAAATCGTCAGGTAAACCACTGAAACATGCACTATTGATCTCCATTGGTTTCGTCGCGTGGGAAATCAGCGTCCATGGAGTGTAAACGTGTGGTATGGTATAGTGAACCATAAGTTCATTGGCCTGATTTTCATAGAAGGAACAGTGAAAGCAAAAAAAATATTGCAGACTCCTAACAGCCTATCTTCCAAGGATACCAGAAGACATTACTCGGCAGACTAGGAGAAAACTGTGGAACCAACATCATGGCTGTCCAGCTCATATTGCAAGAAGTACTGCAGCATGTCACCACGAATTGTTTCCAAATCATTGTACTGGACACAAGAACCTGTACCTTGGCCGAGTCATTATCTGGACTTGACACCTGTAGACTTTTTTCTGTGGGGAGGGCTGAAAGACGATGTCTACAAGAACATACAAACTATACCTGATGATATACAAATATGCATTACTACAGCCTGTTCGAACATCTCCACTGAAATGCTAGAACATTTGTAGCAGTCACTCCATACGAGACTGGAAGCATGTACTGACGCTGCCAGTTGTCATTTTGAACCAGCCAGTGATGGTCAATTGTCTCGTTACTGATCAGAATCCACGCAACTAGTCTATGCACTTATGTTGTTCTTTAGTATGTAGTACCACAGGTACTGTACAACTGTGAGTGTGGGAACTTTTCAAAATGTGGTTTATTGTAAAAGAGTCGCACTAGACTCCTGCAACAAACACCACTGACATTCTTATACATTCTCATTTACCTTACTTTTGGTTTGTTAATGTAAATAGGCATTACCGAGCAAGGTGGCATGGTGGTTAGCACACTGGACTCGCAATTAGGAGGGCGATGGTTCAATCCCAGGTCCGGCCATCCTGATTTAGGTTTTCCGTGATTTCCCTAAATCGCTCGAAGCAAATGCTGGGATGATTCATTTCAAAGGGCATGGCCAACTTCCTCCACCATCCTTCCGTAATCCAATGAGACCGATGACCTCACTGTCTGGTCTCCTCCCCCAAAACAACCCAACCACACTCAACAGGCATTGCTATATTTAGAAAAGTGTATGTCTACATACAAAATACACTTTCTAAGTGTTATTACAATTTGTTTATTGACTGACAATACGAACCTCTGACTACCAATCATTCTGCGAAAACTGCACATCAATAGCACTTGCCATTTCCGCAATATTTGTTGTGCAACTTTTGGGTTGGTTGACTTGGAGGAAGGGACCAAACAGCGAGGTCATCGGTCCCATCAGATTAGGAAAGGATGGGGAATGAAGTCGGCCATGTCTTTTCAAAGGAACCACCCTAGGGTTTGCCTGAAGCGATTTAGGGAAATCACAGAAAACCTAAATCAGGATGGCCGGACAGGGGTTTGAACCGTTGTCCTCACGAATGCGAGTCCAGTGTGCTAATCACTGCGTCACCTTGCTCCGTTAAAGTTTAGGTAATTAACCCTGTATACCCTTCCAGTCCTGGTAACAACACTTAACACACATAAAACTAACGCTTTCTGGTGGTCATTCTAACTGTCACAGAGAACTGCGACTTTAATCACTTAATTACCCGCTGATAATGGTGTGTAGGTGTACTAAGTTACACTAATATCCCCCCCCCCCAATGTCTTCACTTTTTTTGTGTGAGACAGTGTGTGTAGGTGTCACATACTTTCGTGGAAAGTTAAAGGCGAAGTGGAAAGAGATCGTAGTAAGAAGGCAGTTGCTTATAAAGAAAAGCTAAGAACACTTGACACTGCGGCAAACAGATAAACGGAAATAAAAACAGATTCTTTATGGAACATTTATTGCAAAAAGGTAAACAAAGGAACGCAAACTATTCGACCTAGCGCTGTATAACCAAATATGTAAGCCAAGTTCGTGGTATGTTGACCTCCTGATATAGGGAGAGTCAGTAGAAATACGATTGGGGACGAGACTGGACAGGCAGTTTCACAGAAAATTAATTATTATGACCGCCAATAGATATTTGTATGCCCTGTGACCAATCGAAAATAATTTCAACAATCGTTACTGTATCTCACGACGTAAATTAGTGTGTGTAAGTTACCGTCGCTTATCTTCACTATTAAGGTCATTCTTGCCGTTTCTATAACTTAGTGCGTTTCTTTCTTTGTTTGTTTTTCTGCAAAAACTGTTATGATCACAGGTCACAGAAAAATTTTGTGCGTTACAAGCTAGGTGTTGAGCTGAAAACCTTTTGTGAGAATGTGGCGGATTGTCGTTGAAATTTCTTTCCTAGTTGGACAGATAGTAGGCCTACCATATACTGAAACTGTGTCGTGTGTGCGCACGAGATTTGTGGCGATTATTTGCATGCACAATGCACATTCTGCACAGATACTTGTGCAAACAGGTAGTTTGTGTTTACATCTGTGGTCAGAGCGAAGAGCGCGATCGGTGTTTTGTATCGGAGTCGGCTACGGGCCATGTGTTGCTGAGAGGAAGTTTGTTTTTGTGTATGCTTGCGTTATTGTTGTGGACAGGAACAATAGTTTATCTGATTTACCCCATCTTTTTCCCTCACAATGGATCCAGACCAGTCTGACGATGGCTTTGATTTTGAGGAAGAAACCGAACCGTGTACAAGACTTACAGACGGCATAAATATCCAGTAAGACTGCTTTTGTCATAGTAATCATCTGTATAACGTATGGTTAATGATTTCTAACTCTATGGGTTCTAAAACCAAATAAACCTGAATGGTATTGTAAAAAATAAAGTAAGCGAGTTTGTTTTACAGTGCTTGTACATATGACTTCACTCTTCCAAAGTGTTCCCGCATCTTGAACATCAGCGCCGGGATAGATTCTATTGGTCGAAGATCATGTGAACATTGGTTATCACGTCAAGGTTTATTAGAGCGCTCCTGAAACCATTGTAAAAACCACACAACATTAATATGTTGCAAATTTCGATTGCTGAATATCAGTTACAATAAACTTACACGGGCATGTTGATGTGGGTGCGGATTACATGGGCATGTAGATGTGGGTGTGGATAGGATTTTGTGTAGCCAGCTCCTCATGGATAGTTCATACTGTCAGCATATTACAACACCAACATCCAGAACAAAGCAAGGGACAGATAGTAGAAATTTTGAGGCGTAGTTACCTGAAACAAATTGTATGTGAATCTGGGGACATTATACAGTAGGGACTTACTGAATGAGGTAGTGCTGCCCTGAAGTCACTGGCCTCATATCCGGGAGGATGGAGTTGCTCTGTCCATTCATTCTGGTTTGGGTTTTACATAGTGTCCCTGGATTGCTAAGGCAAGTGCCGCCAGGATGGTTCCTTAATCAATACCATTGCCAGCCATCTGTCCTGTCGTCATAAAGCATGTTATGTACAGTTTGCTGTGTCTTGTATATTTTGATGTAGTGATTTGCACTTTATTATCTGAACAAATGCCATATTGTTGTGAGATGACAATTGGATGAAGAAATAAATTAAACATATGAGAGTCCTTTTTTTCTAATGATTTCATGCTTTTATAAAAAAAAATTGATAGCAGCATAAAATGTTACTGTATATTTTATTTTGTTCTTATAGTGTTATATAGTAGAAATGTTCAATTCAATCGGTATTGTTTCAGAGAACTGATAAGTAACTCCTCTGCAACATTTGAGGTAAACACGAGTAGTGAAGCTGCACTTGAAGAGAGTTATGGAAGTTACTTCAGTGAAAAAGATGTACTGGACTACGTCAATTTAGACTGTGTTGATGCCGGTTCAGATGATGAAACAATAGGGCAAGGAGCTCCGGAGAATACGCCATTTGAAAGAATTGCTACCAAAATGAAGAACATTACAGAAGATGGAAAAGTTAAGAAAAGAGTAAGTATTTATAGTCTTCTGTCAATTATACTTGATCTGTGTAGATTACAATTAAACCCTGTGTAGGGGAGATTTACTGGTTGAGATGAGAAGCAAAGACTTTCCTCTCTTGAACACGAGTCTGGGTGACTTTTCTAAACCCTCCACATTCCCTAAGCCTCACCAGTCCTTTAATTTCATTCCTCTTCCTTAACCTTCAATCCTTCTAATCAGAAAATGAACATGATCACACCTTCTATTCTGTTCATCATTGTCACATGAATCGCTATCTCAGGTGCCAGTTGTCCCAGTTAGTTGTGGATAGCACTTGGAGCTGATAACTTAACAAATATGATTTGATTGTGTATTTTGTCTGTGTGCTGCATGTTTTATTTATTTATTTATTTATTTATTTATTATTTGTCCCGTGGATCAAATCAGTACAATGACTTGTACAACTGATATGGGATAAGTCAATACAAATATACAGTTTACAGGAGTCTAAGATAGTAGACAAGAATACAGAGGAAAGATTATTTTACATTACCTACAAAATTATGTTACTTAAAGTTACAGCTTTACAGAGAATTGTTACATGATGTGACAAAACTGACTTAACAACATTCAGCTTTGATACTTTATCATGCACTAAGACAATTTTGATTCCAAATATTCCTGGATGGTATATAAGCATTCTTTTAATAAAAGAGATTTCACTGTCTGTCTGAATTTATTTATTTCTTGGATTTCTTGTATAAAAGTTGGAAGATGATTATATAATTTTATTCCCATGTACTTGACACCATCACTGTACAGTTTTGTTGAGTGGGGAAGTATTCTTAGAGAGGTTTTTGATCTTGTGTCATAATCGTGGTAGTCCATATTTTTGCTAATTTTGTTGATACGTTTTTTGGTAAAGAATAATAATTCTAGTATGTATTGGCATGGGAGGGGCAAAATATTTAGTTTCTTAAATAATGGTTTACTAGTGTTTCTTTGTTTTTTGAACATAATTGTTCTGACTGCCTTCTTTTGCAGTTTGAATATCTTAATTGATTCAGAATTTTGGCCCCAGAAGATGATTCCGTAGTTAAGTACGGAGTGAAAGAGCGCATGGTACATTGTGGTTAGGGTACTTGTGTTAGTGACGTTCCTTATTGATCTAATCATGAAGCATACTTTACTAAGTTTTGTGCTGGTAACGTCAATGTGCCTTTTCCATGTGAGTGTATCAGTAATAGTGACCCCCAAAAATTTTATTTCATTTTCAAGTTTAACATTATTTTTTTCCAGTGATATAGTTGGTTGTAATGAATTTCCGTTTTGGGCAGTGTGAAAGGTTATTCCAATTGTCTTTTTTGCATTAATCAGCAGCCTATTACTTTGAAGCCATCGACTTATTTGATCTGTGGTTCTATCTATATTGGATTGGAGAATTTGTTCGGGCGCAGATATGAGTATAGAGGTGTCGTCAGCAAATAAAAGGGTTTTTGTGTTTGGTAGGCTGTGAGGAAGGTCATTTATGTAAAGTAAGAACAGCAAAGGGCCCAGGACGGAGCCTTGGGGAACACCTTGCTTTATGGTATGTATGGAGGAATGTACAGTGCTAGCTGTACCTGAGAGCTTAGTTTCATTTAATTCGACATACTGCTGTCGATCTTCCAGATAGCTTTTAAACCAGTCATAGGCATTTCCTCTTATTCCATAGGAATGCAGCTTTTGCAGAAGTATACTATGATTAACCATGTCGAATGCCTTTGTTAGATCTAGGAATATACCTATGGCTGGGAGTTTTTTGTCCACAAGATCCAGTGCATGATCTAGAAATTCTTGTATTGCATCTGTTGTAGCTTTCTTACTTTGGAAGCTGAACTGAGCAGGTGACAGGATATTTTCTTTGTCTAGAAAGGACATGATTCTGGTGGCCATTATATATTCAAATACTTTACTAAAAGTTGAAAGCAGTGCAATGGGTCGATAATTACTGGGATCCTCTTTGCTTCCTTTTTTGTGGACAGGTATAATTTTTGCAATTTTGAGCATGCCAGGAAATGTACCATTCAGGAATGAGAAGTTTATTATGTGAGCGAGGGGTTTGCTGATAGAGTTACTGCAATTATGAAGGAGGAAGCATGGGATTTGATCTTGTCCAGCAGATGATTTTTTTTAAATTTTGCTATGAAGTGTCTTTTCTATTTCGATTTCAGATGTAGGCCTTAGAAATAGAGTCTCAGAGCATAAGTTTGGTTCTAGTTGTAAGGGACAGCTATTTTTAAGATGGTTAGCCAGGTTTTCTACTGTTTCTGTAAAGTAGTTATTGAATTCCTCTGCTGTTTCTTTCCCACAGGAGACTAATTTTCCATTTATTTTTAGGCTAATGTCACTTTGTAGCTGTTTTCCTCTATTAGTATTCATATTAATAAGTTGCCACATGCTTTTGCTCTTATTTGATGACAATTTGAGGTAGTTATCATCCTGTAGCTTTTTGGCTGCATTTACTACGTTCTTTAATTATCTTTTTATATAGAGTAAAGTATGACTTAAATGCTTCACTACTGCCTAGTTTGGATTTGCTCATGTAAAAAAGTTCTCTTTTTCTTTGTGATGATCTAATGATTCCTGGGGTGATCCAGCTGGAGAGTTTTCTATCTTTGGTGATACATTTTGTTTGTAAGGGAAAGTGGCAATTAAAATAATAACAGAAAATATCCAAGAATGCTTCATATTTGCTGTCTACTGTTTGAGCCTCGTATACATTTTGCCAGTTTTCATTTTGTATATCAAAGAGGAAAGTATGCATGTGGGTTTTATTGAAGTTTCTCCTCTGTACAGTGATTTTATTGTGTTCGTGACTGTTATTTTGCAACCAGACCTGCATAATTAATGCATTGTGGTCTGAAAATCCTAGTTTGACGGAGGATACAGTACAATTTATATTGCTTGCTACTTGATCCAGACAAGTGGTACTGTGATTTGTTATCCTGGTTGGAGTGTTAACCATTAGGTCTAGGTTGTAGCTGTTCATAAAATTTTTAATGCTTAGATGGCTGGGGTTTTCTGAGAGAAAATCTATATTATAGTCACCACATATTAGAACACTATATGATTTTCTTTTACTTATATTTTCTATTACTGGTGCTAGATTTTTGTAGAAAGTCCCTATGTTACCAGAGGGTGACCTGTAAAGTGCTATTATATAAACATTTAGATCTGTAAGCTCTACACCTGACAGTTCTATATCTTTTTCAATACTATACGAGTTGCAAATATCAAGAGGTGTAGCAGTAATGTTGTCTTTTACAAATATGCAACTGCCTCCACCTTTGTAAGATGTTCTTGAGAAGTGACCCACGAGTTTAAAATTTGGTATCACAACACTTTCTATTTCAAAAGACCTCAAGAAATGTTCATTAAAACATAATATCTGAGTATCTGACAGTTCACTTGCACTTGATAACAAAATTTCTAATTCATTAAGTTTGCTTTTGAGCCCTTGTACATTATGGATGTATACTTTTAGATCAAGAATTTTTTTGTTTAATTTTTTTACACATTGGTGAGGAGGTTCAGACTTTACCTTATTTACTACAATTTGCTGATGGAATCCTTTGCCAGTTTTATGGTGTATCTTTAACTTGTTTGATGATGCTAAGTTTTTTCTTTTCTCAGAGGGGGATAGAAAAAATCCTCCTTCTTGGGTATATTCCGCCTTGATCTTAAATTTACTCTTACAGGTGTAGCTGCTGCAATCCTTTGTGGATCTTCTGATGTCTCCTCTTTCCTGCTTTCTTCGTTCTTGTCGAATTTGCTTTCCTCATTTTTGCTTGTAAGTCTTTCAGGAAGCTGATAGACTGATCTATTTCGTAATAGTCTTTTTTTAATTATTTCACTGATGTGATCGCACATAATACTTTTTCCGTCATAATTAAGGTGCATTCCGTGTTTGGTGTGTAGGTTTCGATGTAGTTTACTTACGTCCAGTACATCGCACTTTGGGTATTCTGCACACAATTTCTTAATTTTGATGTTAGTTTTCCTGATTTCTTTATTAACACACGATCTGTAAATTAGGTCGTGTCTATGAGGCACAGTGGCTACTATTATGTTCCTAGATTTATTCACTTCTAGAAAGTTCTGTAGCGTTTTAACCCAGGCATCGGCTTCATTTTTAGCTATGTCATTCGAACCCACTATACATACAATAAAGTCATTATCCTCTATTGTGTTCATCTGAAGATCAATATCTACGACATGGTGTGTTCCCGCTCCAGGTTTCACTATGCTAGTCACTGCCGTTTCTCGATTTTTCTCATGCTTGATATCTTTCTGCCGTGGCTGTCGGCAAGCAAGAGAATACCACACTTTTCCCTTAATGATACGTGTTTGCCCTTACCACTGTTTCCAAGTTTACTGTTGGTGTTCGGATTGCAGGTTTTTACAGCGTCACGATCGGTTGTACACTCGTTATGAAACATCATATTTGTTTTTTTCTCTAAGAAAGTAACACTTTTAACAGTTTTCGTGATTTGAGACCGAACTTTTTGCGACACTGCTATCCACTTGGATGATTTATCACATGTATCTTGTTTCACTTCACACGAATTTTCCACTGTTTGTACTTCGCCGATTTCTTTCTTCAGTCCAGCTATTTCCCTTTTTAAATTATTGACTATGAATTGTAGGCTTGAAATTCGTTCGTTTAGGGTTGTAATTTCAACTTTACAATTTTCACAGGTTTTCTTTTTAGCTACATAACTATAACTACTTCTCGTGTTAAAATTATCGGCTTCCACACTCGTGGCCATCTTGAATGGTCCGTTGTCATACATGACAATATTCTAAAGTAGCTGTGAATCCTGTCAGAAAAGTGATAATGCTATTACCATGCAGCTAAGTATATCCAATACTGCATGTTAAATCGCAGTGTGGAATTATTTCCAGAAAGCATAGTCCATATCAATTCAGGCAGGCTAAGAAAAAATCTTACCTTCATAGTCTCAGATGTTACTGAATTTAGTGTACGTTAATCTGAAGGGCTAAGTAAGGAACATGTATCTTTTTGTTTTCTCCAAAAAAACTTCTGCTCTAACAGGCTCATAAAAATCATAACCTAGCATTATTTAATATAATTTTAGTTCTGGAAGATGAGTAAGAGACTCATTTTTCAAGGATTTTAAATGATTCCAAAATGCATGTGAAAGGTCTAAAGACTTAAAGGTTTCAATTTATACAACTTCTGTGCACTCTGTTTTGTACTGAACTAAAAATGTGTTCCACTGCTTCAGTATCTTCCTTTGATATAGAGTGATACCTTCCTGTTGAATCAATAGGAACTGGAGCACTTACAGTCTTCAAAACATTATGAACAGGAAGTGATCACTGATGGCGTTGTTGCCGTCCTTCAGCTGGAAACCTATATCCAGCAGCTGGTCCATGTGTCTTCTGAATTCCTTTCACAGGAATAGTTTGTTTGGACCGTCAGCCATCATCCAACTGGGAACTAGTTACAGGTGGGACCCCACAAGGTTCCATCTTAGGGCATTTACTTTTTCTTTTATATGTCAATGACCTTTCATCATTAATGTTACCAGTTGCCAAGTTTGTTTTGTTTGCCGATGATACAAACATTGCAGTAAGTTGCAATTCAAGTGTAGTCTTAGAATGATCAGCTAATAAAATATTTGTGGACATTAATCACTGGTTTCTAGCCAATCCATTGTCACTAAACTTTGAAAAACACACTACATGCAGTTCAGAACTTGTAAGGGGTGTCCCACGAGTATATGCGTGACATATGATGACAAGCAGATAGAAGAAGTGGACAGTGTTTAATTCTTGGGATTACAGCTTGATAATAAATTCAACTAGGAGGAGCACACCACAGAACTGCTGAAGCGTCTAAACAAATCTCTATTTGCAATGCGAATTCTGTTGGACATAGGGGATATAAAAATGAAAAATCTGGCATGCTATGTTTACTTTCACTCCATAATGTCATATGGGATTATTTTTTGGGGTAAAGTTTTCTGGGCACAAAAATGTACAATAAGAGTTATATGTGGTGTGAACTCAAGAACATCCTGCAGAGGCCTATTTAGGAAACTAGGGATACTAACTGCTGCTTCCCAATATATTTTTTCCTCAATGAAATTTGTCATTAAAAATATATCACTTTTTCAAACCAACAGCTCAGTTCATTGAATCAGTACTAGAAATAAGAATAATCTTCACAAGGATTTAAAGTCACTTACTCTTGTACAAAAAGGTGTGCATTATTCAGGAACACACATTTTCAGTATCTTGCCAGCAGCCATAAAAAGCTTAACAACCATTGAAATTCAGTTTAAGAGAAGCCTACAGGATTTATTGGTAGCCAACTCCTCCTACTCCATTGATGAATTTCTTGGTAGAAACAATTTTGTGTGTGTGTGTGTGTGTGTGTGTGTGTGTGTGTGTGTGTGTGTGTAAAGTACAATCTGACTTCTGCGCCATTTCAGTGCAGTAATGTGTTCATTGTAAATAAATATTGTAGTAGACCTCTTATATGTTTATTACTTTATAAAAAAATTATATTTTAAGTTCAGTGCATTAATGCCATCTTAGTAAATGAGTGTTGTAAAATGATCCTTTCATATAGTGTTCATTAAAAAAAAAAAGACAGTTAATCCACTTGGGACCTGTGGAAGGTACATTAACTTATTTGCTTTAGTTGTAAATATTTGTCATGTATTATTGTTTTCTGGCATGTTCTACATCCTAGAGGACCTCCTCACTATGGATCAATTGGAATGAAAGTAAATCTCACCTGATCCAATAAAAAAACTTGAAACCTGGTCATTACTCCAATGATACCCGTGTACTTCATGTGGGAGAATTACAGACCAGTTCTCAGCAAAATCACGGTGAAGCGCTAAACATAGTTCTTCAGCCTGTACACACCCTTTCACTTCTGCAATGTGTTTTTGTTGCAATTTCTTCAGATGCTGGTGTTTTTCTGCTTTCACTCACCATTTACCAAGTTCATCAGTGAAACTGTCAAAGACAACAGTTTTCTTAATTAGTTTATTTTCCTCCCATGTTGCATATATAATTTCTGCAGAGTTATCTGCTGCATCTTCCAGGCAAGTATCTGTAAAGACAGCCCTCCCTTTCCAGGGCAGTCACCACATTCTTGAAACAAACAAGTCTCTTCCTTTACATCACAGACTACTAATGACTTCACACGCCCAACCAAGATGTCGTATGTCACGTGTTCCAGTAAGTTCTTCAAAGTTACCACACAGAATTCAAAATTCACACAGTACACACATAAACAGACATCTCTAGGTGGGTGTGGAACTTACAACTTTTTGACCTTCAGGTGTTACAGTTATAGTGTCTTTTTTGTTATCATTCTGGCGAGAACAGTCCCATTTATCTTCCAGATAAAATGACTGCACTATTTGAACTTGAGTTGCTTTTAGAGGATGACCATAATAGGATCTGGTCTTTCAAAGACTCCTTTTGCAGATCTCACATTCCTTAATTTGTCTACCATGTCGTTTGATACCCGCTGGAATGTGGTTCAAGATTGTTTTCTTTGACTATGTCTCTGTAATAATAGTTTAAACTTGTACCTTTTCACTGTAGGATGTACACTATTCAACAGCTGAATTGATATTTGTGAAAAATTCCTGGCAAGAGGTCCAAGAGTGCTTTGGTTCATTTTATTCTGAAGATGGAATTTCTACTTTGAAGAGTGTGGTCAGTTTTGCTGTAGTGTATTCACCTGTAGCTTTAGTAATTTCTCTGCACTTTCTTGATGCATAGAGCATATGACTCGACTTCACTGACCATGGTTTGTTAACAGGACTAACACCTACCTCTGTAGTTGATTGATTCACAGTATTTAATTCTTCCTCTGTTGATAACAAAATCTGCATCATCTGCACCATGGGAGGCTTCACCTTGTTCAGATACTATCATTATTGTTATTCGTCACTGGAAACATCTTCATATAGCTCTTTTATTGATATGCAAAGAGTCAGCACACTTCACTCTCCTGTGGCCCCAGTGAGAAGAAATTTCAAACGTCCTTTTCACAAAACACACTGCAGCTGTGTCAACTGGCAAATTCCTCACGAAAACACAGAACTCACTGGGTGGTGTCATATCTCTTAGAAGCTTCTTCAGTAAGCAAATTAGCACTGAACACATACAGAAACCTGCAATGAACAACCACAACAGAGAAACTTGACAGGAAACTACAACAAAGTGTAAGAAGTAACTGCAACAAAGAAAGTGAAAAGAAATAATTGCAACGAAATAAGTGATAATAAATAACTTAGTGCAACAAAGCCAATAGAAATAAACATTGTGACAAAGAAATTAGTAAGAAACAACTTCAGTGAAGACATATATTGCCCTTGAAAGTTAAAAAAAAAAGATTTTTTAAAATTAAACCTGTCCAACTGAAAAGTGGAAGCTCTTCTTTGCAGAGAAGATGGTACTAATCGACAGAAAAAATCTTAACTTTTCTGGATTGGCATTTTCGAAAACAAGATTTTTTTTGTAAATTATTTGAAAAATTCAAAAGGCAACAGTAAAAGAACTTTGACAGATATGTCCAAATGGGAGATACCATTATAATCATAAAGCAATTATCTTTCAAATTAAAAAAACTCATGCAAAATATCTAAAACTGTTACAGATATACAGCATTTTAAAAACTTCCCCGAAATTCGCATCTTCAAAATGGCGTTCGTAGTGCCATCTTTGGAAGCCTGTATCTCGTGGCAGGAATTTTTTTTGTAGGAAAAAAATACATGTTTCTTACTTTTCCTGAATTTTAACATATGCTAAATTCAATAACATCCGAGACTATGAATGTAACCCCCCGTGCCTGAAGTGATACGGATTATGCCAAAAGCAAACATAGTTAGTAGCTGAAAAACTTAAAACAGTCCAAGAGTATGGCAAAAGCAATTCGTAACATTATTAAACAAAGAAAAATAGTAAACTAAAAAAGATAACAACATAGGAAATAAGTGTAACAAACATAGTGACACTTCAGATCATTACCCACCATATCAAGTGATTACTTTCCCCACTCTTACAGCAAATATTGAACCCGCCAACAAACTACGTAACACAAATCTATTAGATTTAACTGCACCAACACTGCTTGGGAAAACAAGAAGTAGTAGTGTGTGTTTTCTGCTAAATATGTGCTCTGCAATTTACCCTACAGTATGGTGGGGAGTACTTTTGGTACCACTATCGTTCTGGCTGCCCCCTCCTGCAACCACACTCCCTTTTTACCTCTGTAATTCATAAACTTTCCATTCGGGATCAAAGAGATGAAACGGTTTTTGAGATAAAGCAATTTAAAGGTTTTGTTATAAAAACTGAGTACTTTCTAATAGCTTTTTGCAAACCTTTCTAAGGTAAATAAAAAGTAAAAAGTGTATTTGATTCATGTTTTCTATTAGATGTTTCATATTCTCGTCACTTGGTGGACAGCTGATGAAATATTTTGTGAAATCCACATCATTACATTTGTCAAATTCTTAACTTAATGACTGATGCGTACAGCTGTAAGTAATATTAGAATATTAGAAAGTACTGCAGCTATGCTGGTAATGTCTTTATCAATATAGATCACTGTGAATGTGACTGCAATACACAAGAGAACTGTTTTTTTAGCAAGTTTACTGTCAGTCTGTGAAGGAGAATACATAAAGGCCATTGTTGGTCTGTAGTAATACTTAACTTGTAATAAATAATTGAGAGCTAGCAGAAACAAGAATCATGTGGTTAGTGCTTTATCACAGCTGTTTACTGTTTGTGCATTATTGTTTCAAACATGATAAAACATAGACATTTGGACTAGTAATGTAAGCCAAAAGTGGCTTCCATGCAACGGCTAACATGATGAACTAGCAACAATTAAAGGAGGCCAAAATAAGAAAAAGACATGAAGTATAATCCTGTGATTCCTAAATGTTTCCCTCATTTTCCAATTCATTAGCAGTGTTGAGTCCTTGATATAATGTGTGATACCTAGGAAGTATAACACTATTATTAAATAAATCTATAAGTTCTTTTTCTTTTTGTTACTTATGCAGAGAGGACCATCATATCATAGAATATTGTCTTCAGGTACCGAATTTTCGTGGGCCAGATCTTCTCCTGATGTGACAAATTTGAAATTCACGATCATCATCGGAATACTTTGAAAATATTATATCAGTTTGATGTTTCCGCTATTGCATTTCAGCAGTTGTAAGCCATTTTACAGTTTCTCCATTTTCAGCAATTTTCTATTCCAAATTAGTTTCTTATGAAGCTGATTGAATTCTAGAATTTGAGTACGATTGACTGATCTGGCCTTGTAACACTAACCAAAACGGCCTAGCTGTGCTGGTACTGCGAATGGCTGAAAGCAAGGGGAAACTACAGCTGTAATTTTTCCTGATGGCATGCAGCTATACTGTATGATTAAATGATGATGGCGTCCTCTTGGGTAAAATATTCCGGAGGTAAAATAGTCCCCCATTCGGATCTCCGGGTGGGGACTACTCAAGAGGATGTCGTTATCAGGAGAAAGAAAACTGGCATTCTATGGATTGGAGTGTGGAATGTCAGATCCCTTAATCAGGCAGGTAGGTTAGAAAATTTAAAAAGGGAAATGGATAGGTTAAAGTTAGATATAGTGGCAATTAGTGAAGTTCGGTGGCAGGAGGAACAAGACTTCTGGTCAGGTGACTACAGGGTTATAAACACAAAATCAAACAGGTGTAATGCAGGAGTAGGTTTAATAATGAATAGGAAACTAGGAATGCGGGTAAGCTACTACAAACAGCATAGTGAACACATTATTGTGGCCAAGATAGATACGAAGCCCACGCCTAAGACAGTAGTACAAGTTTATATGCCAACTAGTTCTGCAGATGACGAAGAAATTGAAGAAATGTATGATGAAATAAAAGAAATTATTCAGATAGTGAAGGGACACAAAAATTTAATAGTCATGGGTGACTGGAATTTGTCAGTAGGAAAAGGGAGAGAGGGAAACGTAGTAGGTGAATATGGATTGGGGGTAAGAAACGAAAGAGGAAGCCGCCTGGTAGAATTTTGCGCAGAGCACAACTTAATCATAGCTAACACTTGGTTCAAGAATCATAAAAGAAGATTGTATACATGGAAGAAACCTGGAGATACTGACAGGTTTCAGATAGATTATATAATGGCAAGACAGAGATTTAGGAACCAGGTTTTTTAATTGTAAGACATTTCCTGGGCAGATCTGGACTCTGACCACAATCTATTTATTTATTTATTTATTTATTTAACCTGGCAAGATTAGTGCCATCAAGCCCTCTCTTACATCTAACCAGGCATTCTACTTATTTTACATTCATACGTTTTAGTAGGCATGTTAAACTACATCTAGTACAAAAAGTGAAATAAACAATTAGAAATACATACATATAGAGTTTATATTTGTAGATCATAAGTACTGTTATAATTAGACAATATTGAAGAGACAAATTTTCGATAGGAGTGCTGGCAGCAGGGAGTGTGTGGGAGACTCATGGTGAAGGGAGAAGAAGAATAGAGAGACATGATGAAACATAATTAAGGAAATATAAAGGAAAAGAAGATTGCATGGCTAATAGAGATAGATGAAGAGGAGGGCATCTCAGGAGCAAGATAGGAGACGCTATCTTTGCTGTTTGACGGATGAGAGGATTGGCCTGGTACATTAATTTTGTGGAGAACTTTATGAAGATGATAGTAGGAAATGCTTCAACTTCTTCTTAAAAGCAGCAGGAGATTGAATTTTGCGCAAGGTAAGGGGCAGTTTGTTCCAGAGGCGGACAGCGGCAGCTGAGAAGGAGTTTGCAAAAGTTTTTGTTTTGTGAGTGGGCACAGTTAGGATACCAAATAAGAGTGACCTCGTGTTTCGATTATGATGGCATGACAGGTTTTTAATCTCTGAAGCAAGGTACTGGGGTGCTTGCGCGACGAGGAGTCTGTGAAGTAGACATAGAGTGTGGTAGTTACGCAATTTGTCCGGCCGCAGCCACCCTAGCTCGGAATATGAAGCACTAACATGATCATATCGGCGAATGTTGCAGGTGTAACGCACACAGGCATTCATGGTTAGCTCTAGCCGTCTTTTGTTTTCACTACTCGTGCCTTGCTGAATCACATCACAATAGTGGAGGTTCGGTAGAACGAGCGCTTGCACGAGCTGGCGTTTCAAGTCCTGTGGAAATATGCTCCGAAACTTTTTGAGAGCATAGAGACAAGCAGACGTCTTTCGGCAAACTGCGACTGTATTCTCCGCCCAGTTGAGATGCTCATCCAAAGTTACACCCAAGTTCTTCACTGTTTTCTGATATGGTATTGGAGTACCGTCGAGCAGAATAGGAGGTAGCCATTCGCAGAAATCTGAACTTATTAATTTCTGATGGGCTATTAAGATTACTTGCGTCTTTTTTGCATTTAGTTTAAGCCCCAGGTTTTTCGCCCATGTCTCTACTGAAGACAGATCATCATTCATCTGAGCGATTGCAGTGTTTACGTCTTCGGGTCTGACGCTTAGGTAGAGTTGGAGGTCGTCGGCATAGAAATGATATTTACAGGAGGACAGAACCGACGAAATATCGTTGACATATAAAGAAAACAAAAGTGGTCCTAGGACTGATCCTTGTGGCACTCTCGAGGAAACATGTTTCCAGGAAGAGTTTTCATTTACGCAGACAACACATTGCTGTCTGTCTTTTAAGTAGCTTTCAAACCATCTCATTGCACTATCAGAGAAATTAAGCTGTTGCATTTTTCTGAGCAATATGTCAAAGTTAACAGTGTCAAAAGCTTTGCTGAAGTCCAGTAGCATCAATACTGTTGCCTTTCGATTGTCGATGGCACATTTCAGATCATCAGTTACTTTAATTAGAGCAGTGTTTGTGCTGTGATGTTTACGGAAACCGGATTGAAATTTGTCATATAGGCTGAATTCATGCAAGTGTTCAGTGATTTGGTCATGAACAATATATTCAAGTGCTTTGGAAACAGCAGGCAGTATGCCAGTTGGTCGGTAATCACTAGGCAGTTGCGGGTTTTCGATCTTAGGGATGGGTCGAATTATGCTTCTTTTCCATGCAGTGGGGTATATTCCGTTCACGAGGGAAAAATTAAATATGTCAGTTAAGACAGGTACTAAGATATCGGCAACATTCTTAATCATGGTTATACCGATACTGTCGTTGCCTATTGCATCAGAAGAGATTCTCATTAATGCTTTTCTTGCCGTATTTGTTGTTACATGTTTTAGATGGAAGGTATCGTTGTTAGTTATCCTGTTTGGGGACTCTTGTGGACGGTAATTATCAGCCGTGCTGGTATTCGGAGGTGCAGAGAAGAATTCATTTAATTCGTTAGCTGACACATGAAAAGTAGTTTCCGATTTTGCCTTTCCGACCCCCAAGCTACGGAGATTCTTCCATAGAGTCGTGGGCGTCAGATCGCTGCATACAAGGGAGCGAGCGTGCCTGATTTTAGCATTGGGAATGCATTGTTTCACTCTGTTCCGTAGATTTCTGTATTCTTCGAAATGCTCGGGTTTCGGATCTGCCTTGAAATGCCTGTGGGCAGCATCCCTATTAGTCATCATTTGACGTAATTCAGCTGTCAGCCATGGAGCAGGAGATTTTCTATTGGTTACGAACTGTAGATTAAAACTGAAGAAACTGCAAAAAGGTGGTAATTTAAGGAGATGGGACCTGGATAAACTGAAAGAACCAGAGGTTGTAGAGTGTTTCAGGGAGAGCATAAGGGAACAATTGACAAGAATGGGGGAAAGAAATACATTAGAAGAAGAATGGAAGAAGGGATGAAGTAGTGAAGGCAGCAGAGGATCAAGTAGGAAAAAAGACGAGGGCTAGTAGAAATCCTTGGGTAACAGAAGAAATATTGAATTTAATTGATGAAAGGAGAAAATATAAAAATGCAGTAACTGAAGCAGGCAAAAAGGAATACAAACGTCTCCAAAATGAGATTGACAGGAAGTGCAAAATGGCTAAGCAGGGATGGCTAGAGGACAAATGTAAGGATATAGAGGCTTATCTCACTAGGGGTAAGATAGATACTGCCTACAGGAAAATTAAAGAGACCTTTGGAGAAAAGAGAACCACTTGTATGAATATCAAGAGCTCAGATGGAAACCCAGTTCTAAGCAAAGAAGGGAAAGCAGAAAGGTGGAAGGAGTATATAGAGGGTCTATACAAGGGCGATGTACTTGAGGTCAATATTTTGGAAGTGGAAGAGGATGTAGATGAAGATGAAATGGGAGATATGATACTGCGTGAAGAGTTTGACAGAGCACTGAAAGACCTGAGTTGAAACAAGGCCCCCGGAGTAGGCAACATTCCATTGGAACTACAGATAGCCTCGGGAGAGCCAGCCATGACAAAACTCTTCCATCTGGTGAGCAAGATGTATGAGACAGGTGAAATACCCTCATACTTCAAGAAAAATATAATAATTCCAATCCCAAAGAAAGCAGGTGTTGACAGATGTGAGAATTACCGAACAATCAGTTTAATAAGCCACAGCTGCAAAATACTAACACGAATTCTTTGCAGACGAATGGAAAAACTAGTAGAAGCCGACCTCGGGGAATATCAGTTTGGATTCCGTAGAAATACTGGAACACGTGAGGCAATACTGACCTTACGACTTATCTTAGAAGCTGTTAAGAACTGATACTCGAACAACAATTTTACTTTAGCCCGCTACTGCAGAATAATACTGCACCAATAAAACATAAATGAGAGAATAACACCAAAATAGAACTTAAATTGCAAAGAAAGTGCGCCATATGCAGCAACGAAACACAGTGCACACACAAGCATCTGCCAACAGCGAAAGGTGTTGAAGGATTTAGGACTGAGACTGTGCTATACTTTGTAGCAGTGAACTGCTTTCAGTGAATGTGATATGACAACTGCTAACATTTCTGACAGACAGCAACAAAATATTGTGAATGGTGGTTTAAGAAGTGTTACTTTCAAATTAAATTTTCTTTTACGCAAGATGAATTATATTACATGTGAGAATCCGCAAAGAAATCGGGGAGTGTTTGACCCTCATTCATAACTTACTATTCTGAGGACCAGTCATTTAGGCAATTATTTAAAATTTAACTGGTGCACTTGTGTTTGGTGTATCTTAAAGGGTAACACATGCTAAAAGACCAAACTTCGAGGTTAGTTTTTCATATTTATTTTAGTTTTTTCATAGATTACAAATTATACAACAACATGGCAAAAAGTAGTTGTCCTTCAAAAAAGTGCAAGGTGAGTTCTTGAGCAATTTCACATGCAGTTGGCTTTTCTATGGAAAAGTCAAATTGCTCGACTGAACATGTATTCAGTCAGGTAACACATGAAATGTTCGATGCACAACAGTGAAATTTATAATTGCGTGTGTCCGAAATATTAATGTGCTCCAATTTAAGCAGAACTCTTAGAATCCTGCTTAACCACACATTTAGGGGGGGGGGGGGGGGGAGTGAGAGAGAGAGAGAAGGGGGGGGGGAGGGCAAAAAATTTTAGTGACCGATATTATTTGTGAAAGTTGAGATTTTCCTGTAGCTGTATTTAAAATACATTAGTTTAAACCATTAACTTTTCCTGTTTGTGTGTTTGTGCTACTCAGCAGTGATATTGCTGTTGGCTGACTACATCACGTGGCCTATGCTCTGAATATCTTCTGTCATTGACTGGCAAGATCACATGATATGAGCTATGACTGGCTGATAAAAAACTCAATTTCAGTTGTTCAGAAGCTTCTGTGTTGTATTTGGTAGAATTATTGTTTATAGATTCGTAATATTTCAATACAAACACATTCCTTTAAGGTCTTGTATATCACCAGAGGGAGAAGTTGTGAATCAGATTTATTATTACTATCAATCTAATGTGCCACGGTGCTTCAGTGATCAAAAGGAACATTTATAGGCAGCTCATAGAAAGCAGTCTGAGCTCACGGTGCCCCTTGCCATCCACCCCATCGTTGTCTGCATTATTTGTCTTGCCACCTGGTTGAGACGCAAACCACCTGTACACCTACAAGCCTGTTTACAGCAGCGTCTGGAGCATTTGACCGGGAATCTCATAGACTGGTGTGAAATAGTCTATAGTGATGAGTGTCACTTCGAATTGAGCCCAATGACTAGAGAAGAAATTTCTGGAGACACCCCAAACAGTGATGGGATATCAACGTGACCATTGCCCACCACACGGCCTGACAAACAGGAGTGTTGGTGTGGAGTGCCTTCTCATTTCATCCATTTGTAATAATTTGAATCAATTATATAAGGTTGCCTATAGTACTATAACTATTCCAAAACCCAAATATCATCCCTAGAACCGGGTTATGATGATCATGCGATTGCTCCAATCTGTGTTTGCTCTACACAGGACTTTTAGCTTATGGGGTCTTTTCTTGTGTCCCATATTTTACTGAAAAATCCATGTTATCTTAATCTAGTGCTGTGCTGGGTGCAGCATTCAGATGCCATCCACCCCATTGTTGTCTGCATTATTTTCCTTGTCACCTGGTTGAGACGCAAACCACCAGCTTTCTGCAATCTATGTGTAAGTGGTTGAAGTGCTGGCTTGATGAGTGTACAGATTAGCTTCCTCAAATGACAGAAGTTGATGTTTACTGCACCGAACAGGTCTTTGAGGCTGGGCGGTAGCATGGCAGGGAAGAAGTGATGTTGGTTGGTAGATTATAAGACTGACATTAGTGTGTTGGGCCTGGGCAACAACCCTCCACATTGTCCTTGAGGGCAACAAACCCCCTTGGTTGCCCCTAGTCCTAGAGTGTCACTTATATATCTGTAGCTTTTGTGGAGGGTGTTGATTGTCGATTTGTTGTGGGGCACATTCATTCTGATGGCAGTAGAACTCTGCGTGCTCTCAGTATTGATGGTAAATATGTGATGCATGTGTCATATCACAACATTTGTTACTTGTGTCCAGCCCACCCTGTGTCAGTGCATTTGCACTTGGACAGTAGCATTACTGCTGTGCTGGGTCCAATGTGGGTGGGACTCAACCTTTGGAGTCTGACGAAGGAGTTCAGCTAGGCTCTTCTCATTGAGGGGTGTGGTCCTTTGTGTACTCAGGGATACTGAGGGAACAGTCTTGAAGGGTGCTTCCCCCAAACTCTTGTTCTAAATCTACATACATACTCTGTAAGTCACCACATGCTACATATCAAAGGATACCCTGTTCCAAGTGGATCGAGAGAAAAATGACTGTCTGTACACTTCTGTAGAAGCCTTATTTTCTCTTATCTTGTCTTTGTGGTCCTTATGCAAATTGCACATTGGTGGCGGTAGAATTGTTCTGCAAACAGCTGCAGATGCTGGTTCTCAAAATTTTCTGAATAATGTTTTCAAAAAGAAAGTTGCCTTCCCTCCATGGATTCCCATTCGAGTTCACTGAGCATTTTCTAATATGGCCAGTAACAAATTTAGCAGCATACCTCAGATTTGCTTTGATGTGTACCTTATCAGACCCGGTGGGGCCCAGAAACACTTGAGCAGTACTCAAGAACAGGTTGCACACATGTGTTCTGTGTGTTGTTTCCTTTATAAATCATCTACACTTTCCCAAAATTCTCCCAATAAACTGACGTCAGGTACTACAAGAGAGGCATTGTGCAGCACGGAGAGGTTTACTATTGAAATTGCGAGAGCGTATTTGTTAAGCCCATAGACATATCAAGGAATGAGCGCAATGACAAAGTGTGAGCAATGAGTACTAATAATGTGGCTCATTGATAACTATTCCTCCCACACATAATTCACAAATGAAATGGGCAAGGGGAAATCAGACACCCAAAGTGCCCTTCATCGTACACCGTAAGATGGCTTATAGACATAGGTGGCTATAATACGGAACTAAGGTTACGGTGTGTATAGTAGATGGACATGCTGGATGGTATAGTGTGCTATTTTCAGTTGTTGTTGTTGTTGTTGTTGTTGTTGTTGTGGTCGTGGTCTTCAGTCCTGAGACTGGTTTGATGCAGCTCTCCATGCTACTCTATCCTGTGCAAGCTTCTTCATCTCCCAGTACCTACTGCAACCTACATCCTTCTGTATCTGTTTGGTGTATTCATCTCTTGGTCTCCCTCTACGATTTTTATCCTCCACGCTGCCCTCCAGTACCAATTGGTGATCCCTTGATGCCTCACAACATGTCCTACCAACCGATCCCTTCTTCTAGTCAAGTTGTGCCAAAAATTTCTCACTCTTAAATGATGGTTCCTTCACACACTCTAGCGTGGCGCATGGCACATACTCCGCCATCAACCTTTCGATCTGTAGCCCTCGCCTCTTACCGTCTGTCTAATGGAGTGTGTATGACGACCTGTGTGGCAGTGACCACTTTCCGATCCTTCTGTCACTGCCACAACGTCACTCTTCTGGGCGCCTCAGCAGATGGGCTGTGAATAAGGCTGACTGGGACTTGTTTTCCTCCACTGCCACTCTTGAGCCTCTCTCAAGTGATGACATTGATGCAGTGGTTCAATCGGTCACCACCGGCATCGTTACTGCTGCCGAATCTGCCATTCCCCGTTCTTCTGGGTCCCCTCAGCGGAGGGCTGTGCCTTGGTGGTTGCCTGAGATCGCTGAAGCGATTAAAGATCGCCGGCGGGCGCTCCAACGTCACAAGCGACATCCCTCCACCGACCACCTTATCGCCTTCAAACGGCTGCGTGCGCGGGCCCGCCTCCGTATCCACCAAGGCAAGAAGGAATGCTGGGAGCGGTATGTGTCCACCATTGGCCTCCATGTCACTCCATCGCAGGTCTGGACCAAGATTCGACGCGTCTACGGCTATTGGACCCCTGTCAGCGTCCCTGCGCTCTCACTGAATGGAGCAGTTTGTACTGACTCCGACGTCATTGCAAACCGCTTAGCAGAGCATTTTGCTATGAGTTCCGCTTCTGCGAATTACCCCCAGGCCTTCCGCTCCATTAAAGAGCGGATGGAACGTCGGAGCCTTTCTTTTTGCACCCACCATTCTGAATCGTACAATGCTCCATTCAGTAAGTGGGAATTTCACAGTGCCCTTGCCGCTTGCCCTGATACCGCTCCCGGGCCGGATCGCGTCCACTGTCAGATGCTGAAACACCTTTCAGTGGGCTGCAAGTGACGCCTCCTCGACCTTTACAACCGTCTCTGGGTCGAGGGTGAATTTCCGTCACAATGGCGGGATAGCATTGTCATCACCGATTTGAAACCGGGCAAGAGCCCTTTGGAGGTGGACAGCTACCGCCCCATTAGCCTCACCAACGTTCTTTGCAAGCTTCTCAAACTGATGGTGAGCCGGCGCTTGAATTGGGTACTGGAGTCTCGGGGCCTTCTGGCTCTGTCTCAGGGTGGGTTCCGTAAAGGCCGCTCCGCCACCGACAATCTGGTGAGTCTGGAGTCGGCCATCCGTACTACCTTTGCCCGCCCACAGCACCTGGTCGCTGTCTTTTTCGACATGCGGAAGGCGTACGATACGACATGGCGTCATCACATACTTTCTATGCTTCATGGATGGGGTCTTCGGGGCCCTCTGCCGATCTTTATCCGAAATTTTCTGTCGTATCGTACCTTCCGTGTGCAAGTCGCGGCCTCTCATAGTTCCTCCCGAGTCCAGGAGAATGGGGTACCACAGGGATATGTCCTCAGTGTCTGCCTGTTTTTAATCGCAATAAATAGGCTCGCTGCAGCGGTGGGAAGTTCTGTATCCGCTTCCCTGTATGCTGACGACTTCTGCCTTTACTACAGCTCTACTGGCATTGCAGCTGTTGAACGTCAGCTACAGGGCGCTATCCGCAAGGCGCAGTCTTGGGCTGTAGCGCATGGTTTTCAGTTTTCAGCTGCCAGAACCCGCGTTATGCATTTCTGCCGGCGCCGAACAGTCCATCCTGAGCCGCGGCTTTATCTTGCCGATGCACTCTTTGCTGTGGTGGAGACCCACAGGCTTTTGGGTGTAGTTTTTGATGCCCGGTTGACTTGGCTGCCTCATATTCGGCAGCTTAAACAGGTGTGTTGGCGGCATCCAAACGCTCTGAGATGCTTGAGCCACACCCGCTGGGGCACCGACCGATCTACCCTGTTACGGCTCTACCAGGCGTTAATCCAGTCCCGTCTGGATTATGGGAGCCTGGCTTATGGCTCAGCATCCCCATCTGCGTTGCAGGTGCTGGACCCAATTCTCCACAGCGGGATATGCCTTGCCACTGGTGCTTTCCGTACCAACCCTGTGGACAGCATACTAGTGGAGGCGGGTGTCCCCCCACTGCGATTAAGCCGCCAACGTTTGCTGGATTCTTATGCTGCCCATGTTTTCAGCTTGCCCGGGCATCCAATTATCGTCTCCTGTTCCCGCAGTCGGTCGTCCATCTGCCAGAATGTCGGCCCCGGTCAGGTTGTACAATCGCGGTCCGCGTCAGAGAGCTTCTCTCCGGGCTTAGGGTTTTCACTGTTCCACCTCCTTTCCGGGCCACTTTGCGTACACCCCCATGGTGTGTTCCTCGCCCTTGCCTTCGGCTCGACTTGGCACAGGGCCCGAAGGACTCAGTCCCTCCAGAGGCCTTCCGCCGCCGCTTTTATTCCATCCTGGCCACATATCAGGGCTCTGGCATTGTTTACACTGACGGCTCGATGGTTGCTGGTCGAGTCGGTTATGCGCTAACTCTAGGGGACCATTCCAAACAACGTTCCTTGCCGGCTAGCTGCAGCATTTACACTGCTGAGCTGGTCGCCATCTTTCAAGCCCTAGAGTATATCCGCTCCTGCTCAGGTGAGTCCTTTGTTCTCGTCTGGTGATGGCTATCCGTGAGTCCCTGCATACTCTTGCACGTTGCGGCCGCTCTGTGGTCTTCGTGTGGACCCCAGGCTATGTTGGGATACCCGGCAATGAGAATGTCGACCGCCTGGCGAAAGAGGCGACCCGTACACCATCTCTGGACATTGGCCTCCCAGAGACAGATTTGCGAGCGTTCCTACGCAGCAAAATTCTGGACCTTTGGGACACTGCATGGCGCGCCCTGCCTTCATGAAACAAACTTCGGGCCATCAAGGAGGCTACCGGTGTGTGGCGCTCCTCCTTGTGGGTCTCTCGCAAGGAGTCTGTTGTCCTGTGCCATCTGCGCATTGGGCACACATGGATGACGCACGGCCACCTATTGCGGCGTGAGGACCCAACTTTATGTCGCTGTGGCTCCGTTTTGACAGTGGTCCACATTTTATTGGACTGTCCACTTTTAGCTGTGCTCAGGCGGTCGTTCGCACTGCCTGACTCGCTCCCTGCCCTTTTAACAGATGGCTCTGCTATGGCTGACTTAGTTTTACGTTTTATTCGGGCAGGGTTTTTTTATCATTTAATCTGAGTGTTTCTGTTTTATCTTATTGTTTTGTGTTGATTCTGGCCTTTGGCCTCCGATTTTAAACTGATTTTATATGTGTTTCTAAGTGGTTGGCTTTTCCTTTTTTATTTCTATGGTCACGCTCTGTGTGATTTTAGTTCATTTTGTCTGGTCTTTGTCTCCGTTTCTCTTGTTCTGTGTCGTCTGTGTTCTATTCTGTTAATCGTTTTTATTCTCTGTGGGTGTTTTTAGTATTTGGAAAAAGGGACCGATGACCGTAGCAGTCTGGTCCCTTTAATCCCACAAACCAAGACAAGACAAATTTCTCTTCTCCCCAATTCTGTTCAATATCTCCTCGCCCCCAGGGGCTCAGCTTTCATTTGCTGGGTACAGGCTTGGCGACCCCGGGGTTCCTGAGCTGGTGACTGTAAGCGCCGCCAGTCCTCTGTCACCGTAACCTCTGGGCATACTTCACCGTGCGGCGCAGCGGTGGAATGTTGTGTGTCTCAGGTAGTGGGGATCTTGGCTTGACCGCCCGGATCGCGAGGATGGAATAAACCTCTATAAACAACCCCTCAATCTCAAGGTGAGCTGCGCGCTGATGAGATGCATGGCTGTTGAGGTGGAACATTCATTAGCGGGCAACCTCTGGGGAACCTGCCGCACCTCAGTTGTATAAGGCTTACCTAG
The DNA here is from genome assembly GCF_023864275.1 of Schistocerca cancellata. Taxonomy (NCBI): domain Eukaryota; kingdom Metazoa; phylum Arthropoda; class Insecta; order Orthoptera; family Acrididae; genus Schistocerca; species Schistocerca cancellata. The sequence continues at coordinate 140,749,722 of NC_064627.1, read as the reverse complement.
GCACGCGGGGCTCTGTCTAGGTGGACTTGTAGTTCCCTAGCTGCTCATGGGACCGAGATGGATCCTTCGAAATCCTCTTTTCTTCCTCCCAGCGGAAAGGGTGGGCCGCTAGAAGGTTCTAACACCCAGTCTCTTAAGAGGGCTCGTGCAGTCAGTCCCCCTGACTCCGGCACTTCTTTGACAAGTCCAGTCTTAGGTAACAGAATGCCTCCTGGTAATCCGAATGTGTTTCTCATTGTGAAATGGAAGGAGGGTAGTTTCGAGAAGGTTTCGCCCTTCTATATACAAAAGGGATTGGAGGGAATCTGTGGCTCCTTAAAATCGGTGAAGCGCTTACGTAATGGTACCTTGCTAGTGGAAACTTCCACTTCCCAGCAAGCAACTAACCTCCAATCTGCTAAATGCCTTGGAGAGTATGCCATAGACACTGAACTGCACAGCACCTTGAACTACAGCAAAGGTGTTGTGACATGCCGGGATCTAGTTGACATTCCCAAGGAAGAACTGCAACGTGAGTGGGCTCCGGAAGGTATCGTTGATGTCCAACACATCATGAAGAGGGTTGATGGCAATCTTGTCAAATCCGACTCCTTTATTCTGACCTTCAGTAGCACAAAACTTCCTGAACATGTTAAAGCTGGCTTCATTCGCCTCAGTGTGAGGCCTTATTTCCCGACCCCAATGCGCTGTTTTAAATGCCAGCATTTTGGGCATACCACCTTAGGATGTAAAGACGAAGCGACTTGTGGAAACTGTGGTAAGGCTGCTCATGAAGGAGTTGGTTGCTCGTCTCCGGCTAAATGTATTAATTGCTCTGGGAACCACCCTGTTTGGAGTAGGGACTGCCGAATATTTTTAGAGGAACGCAAGGTCCAGGACATAAAAAAAAACACCAAGCGTATCCCCTATGGTGAGGCCAAGAAGATCTATAAGTCGATGCAACCTCCCACATTTGCTACATCTTTTGCATCCCTGGTTCGGAAGCCTACTCCAAAAGTCGATGCCTCAACGCAGACCGAGGTGGTGAGTGTTGGCACTAACACCTGCAGCTGTCAGTGCACTTGCAACGCAGCCAGTGTTTCAGAGCCAGTAGCCCCTCCTCAAATGGCAGACAAAGGTACAGTGGCGAACTTGGGCCAGCCCCTGGCACCTCCAACAGCTGAGGCTGTTCGCAAGCCCAGTGCGCCAATTACCACTGCCACATCAGCTCCCCCAAAGCCCACCAAACCACAGAAAGCTCCTGTATAGCAGCAACAGCGGGTCAAATCCAGTGGTAAACCATCTGACCATGTGGATGTTGTTTTACGTGAGGCTTCATCTGACTCTTCCCGAGAGTTGATGGAATACGATGTATGTGTGGGGGCAATCATCTCGTCCCACACCTGCCCCTCCACCTGCTGCGGTCTCCCCGCCCCGTCGGAGAGACAGGATGAAGGTGCTACCCCCTACATAGATGGCTCCCATACTTCAGTGGAACTTGCAAGGGTTCAGGACGCATGTGGAGGAACTTCGTCTACCCCCTCAGGGTAGACCACTGTGTCTATGTCTCCAGGAGACGTATTTCCATCCATCATACTCCCCTGAGATACGAGGCTATACACTCCACAAAAAGGACGACCTGCGTGGGGAGAGAGCTAGAGGCGGCGTAGGTATTTTCGTCAGGACGGACTACCACTCCTCGCCTCTCTCACTTACGACGACTTTACAGGCCGTTGCTGTGTCTGTGCATGTGCGTCATCCATTGACTGTATGTTCGCTTTACTTGCCCCCACATGATGCACTTGATGAAGCGGCCCTTACCGACCTTCTTACACAGCTCCCCCAGCCATTCATTATTTGTGGTGATTTTAATGCCCACAGTGTGCTTTGGGGCTCTGCAATTACCTGCCCCACGGGTAGAGCAATTGAGAGGCTTCTCCTGTCATCCTGTGCCTACTTGCTCAATGGAGGTCAGAGTACTCATATCTGCAGAGCGACTAGGTCATTCTCTGCCATTGATCTCTCGCTTTGCTCTCCAGCTCTTGCTGCCAGTGCTCACTGGGAAGTGGTCGCTGACTTGCACGGCAGTGATTATTTCCCAATCTGGATTCACCTGCCAGATGGCGTGGGCCCCGAAAGGAGACCACCACGATGGGTGCTCAGTGGAGCTGACTGGACACTTTATAGCCAGTTGGCCCAATTCGAACACTGTGCGAATGTTGAGGTGTGGGTGGATCATATCACCAAAACGGTCCATTACGCCGCTGCAGCATCCATTCCACAGTCCACAGGCTACCGGAAGAGGCCACCTGTGCCTTGGTGGAGTGCTGAATGCCGCTCTGCAATCAGGACCAGCCGTGCGGCTCTGCGTCGGTTCAAGTGTCGGCCGACTGCTGAGAATCTTGCAGCCTTTCGGGTGGCGAGGGCAAGATGTCGCCGCATTATTCGTGAGAGCCAGAAGAGGTCATGGCAACAGTTCCTGAACACCACTAATCGTCCCACCAAAAGTTCCATTGTGTGGGAGACCATCAGGAGAATTTCTGGCAGAGGAGGGAGGTGCCCCATAGCTGCTGTAATGAATAACGGCACTCTCCACACGGATCCGCAAGACATTGCCCAGACTATGGCAGCGTATTTTGCCACAGTTACTGCAACAACCAGTCAGGATCCAGGTTTCCAGCGCCATAGAGCCGTTGCTGAGAGATGTAGTCTGGACTTCCAGTCCACCTCTCATGTAGTTTACAACTGCCAATTTTCTATGTGGGAGCTGGATTCTGCATTGTCTGGAGCTCGTGACACATCTCCTGGTGACTACAGGATCCATTACGGTATGCTATGGCACCTCACAATGTGCAACAAAGAAATCCTCCTCGCACTTTTTAATGCCATTTGGGCGTCGGGTCACTTTTCTGATGCGTGGCGTGAGGCAGTTGTAATTCCTTTTTTAAAACCTGGGAAAGACCGCACGAGCCCGAGTAGCTACCGTAGTGTTGCCCTCACTAGTTGCATCGGGAAGACCTTGGAGCGGATGGTCAACCGCCGCCTTGTCTGGATGTTAGAATCCCGGCAACTCCTGAGTCGCTTTCAGTGTGGGTTCAGGATGTTTCGTTCCACCTTCGATAACCTTGCCCTCCTGGAGGCGGCTATACAACAAGCTTTCCTACGCCGTCATCACCTTCTAGGTGTATTTTTTGACATGGAGAAGGCCTATGATACCACTTGGAGGCGTCTCATCCTGGAGCAGCTTCATGAATGGGGTTTTCGTGGTTGTCTTCCTCTTTTTATTCAGTCTTTCCTCTTGCCACAATATTTTAGATACTGCATTGGTGACGTCCTGTCTGATCGCTTTGAGCAGGAGAACAGTGTCCCTCAGGGTAGTGTTTTAAGTGTGACTCTCTTTGCCATCGCTATTAATAGCATTACATCCATAGTGAAAAGTCCTGTCCAGTGTTCCTTGTTTGTGGATGGTTTTTCTTTGTTTTCCTCGTCTTCAAGCCTTGCAACAACAACACGTCAGTTGCAACTTACTATTAGACGTTTGGATGACTGGGCGCAGACGAGTGGTTTTAAGTTTTCCACCGAGAAGTCTGTATGTGTTCTTTTTAACCGTTCTCGTTCGATTTTCACTTTTCCAGAGTTGAGGATGATGGCCACTATTCTTACTTTTGAAGACACGGTGAGATTTCTGGGGCTCATTTTTGACTCGAAGCTTACGTGGTTACCTCATCTTAAAGACCTGAAACGGCGGTCGCTTCAGGCTTTAAGTATTTTAAAATGTCTTAGCCACAGTACATGGGGAGCTGACAGGACTTGTCTGCTCCAGTTTTACAGGGTGTTTGTGCGATCTCAGCTTGATTATGGGTGCACGATGTATGGGTCTGCGAGGCCTTCTTACTTGAAAATGTTGGACGTTGTGCACCATGAAGGGCTTCGGTTGGCCACTGGGGCATTCCGAACTAGCCCCATACCAAGCCTCTGTGCAGAGGCTGGTGAACCGCCACTTCATATGCGGCGACGGCTACTTACAGTATGCCAGGCATATAAAACTTTTTCCACACCATACACCCCTGCATACCATACTCTTGCTCAGCCTCCTCTGGCACGATTATTTCATAACCGGCAACGTGCGACGCAGCCCTATGGGATTCGTGCTCAGGATTGCCTCGCTGCGATGTCTATGTCTGGTCTTCGGTTTTACGTCGCGGTTGGAGCAGATCTCCACCTTGGCTCCTCCGGAGACCCAACCTTATTTTAGATTTGAATAATTTTAAGAAAGATGGCACACCAGATTTTACATTCCAATCTCTGTTTTTTTAACATTTTAGATGTGCACCATGGTTTCACTGTCGTTTACACTGATGGCTCCAAACACGAGAATTTCCTAGGCTGTTCTGTGGTGTTCCCTGATCATGTTACCCGGATTCGCCTCCCTGCTGAATATACCGTTTTCGCAGCGGAGCTCCACGCGATCCTGAAGGCACTGGAGCAGATGCATCGTGTTCGGGGCGATTGATTTCTTCTCTGCTCCGATTCTCTTAGTGCCTTACAATCTCTGCAGAACCTATACCCGACTGAGGAGATGGTGCAGCTGATATATGACCAACTGTACTTGCTCCAACGGCGGGGTAAAGAGGTATCCTTCTGCTGGGTGCCTGGTCATGTCGGAATATGGGGCAATGAACAGGCCGATCGGGCTGCCAAGGAGGCCTGCAGAGAGCAGGATGTGGTCCAGTGTCCTATCTCCTTGCAGTCAGTCATCGCTGCACTCCACAGGAAGTGCATGGAGTTGTGGGAGGACGAATGGCTGGCGGTGACTGCTAATAAACTGCGGTTGGTAAAGTCAACCACTCGGCCGTGGCGTTCCTCCTGCCGGTTGCTCAGGCGGGAAGAGGTGGCCCTCACACGTGTTCGGATCGGGCACTGTCCTCTCACACATAGCTTTTTATTACGGCGGGAGGGTCCTCCGTTTTGTGATGCTTGTGGTGTGCACATCTCTGTCCGGCACATTTTAGCAAACTGCATTTTATACTGTGATGCAAGGGCAGAAGCACAAGTTGATGGGGATCTGCCTTCTGTGCTAGCTAATGATGAGACGTGTGTGTCTAGGGTTTTTAAGTTTTGTCATGTGTCTGGACTCCGGCATAAACTTTTAGGCTGGAGGTTTTAGTGTATTGTAGAGTGGCTGTCTCCTCCCCTTTTTTCCTTGCAGTCAGCCAGCCACTTCCATCTGCTACATTGTTTTAGCTCCCTCTACCATTTTCTTCCTGTGTTGTCCATGTTTTACTGCTGACACCCTGCTTCATCCCACGCTTCGGTGTGGGTGAGCACATATTTTTCAACGATTGTTCCCCCGTGTTTTATGTTCCGTTTTATATTCCTGTTCTGGGATTTTTCTTGACACCCGTCTCACTATGTTACTGAACGGGCGCTGAAGACCTTGCTGTCGTGCGCCCAAAAAACCCCTCTACCCCCCCCCCCCCCCCCCCCCCAATATCTCCTCATTAGTTACGTGATCTACCCATCTAATCTTCAACATTCTTCTGTAGCACCACATTTCAAAAGCTTCTATTCTCTTCTTGTCCAAACTATGTATCGTCCATGTTTCACTTCCATACATGGCTACACTCCATACAAATACGTTCAGAAACGACTTCCTGACACTTAAATCTATACTCGATGTTAACAAATTTCTCTTCTTCAGAAATGCTTTCCTTGCCATTGCCAGTCTACATTTTATATCCTCTCTACTTCGACCATCATCAGTTATTTTGCTCCCCAAATAGCAAAACTCCTTTACTACTTTAAGTGTCTCATTTCCTAATCTAATTCCCTCAGCATAACCCGACTTAATTTGACTACATTCCATTATCCTCGTTTTGCTTTTGTTGATGTTCATCTTATACCCTCCTTTCAAGACACTGTCCATTCCGTTCAGCTGCTCTTCCAAGTCCTTTGCTGTCTCTGACAGAATTACAATGTCATCGGCGAACCTCAAAGTTTTTATTTCTTCTCCATGGATTTTAATACCTGCTCCGAATTTTTCTTTTGATTCCTTCACTGCTTGCTCAATATACAGATTGAATAACATCAGGGATAGGCTACAACCCTGTCTCACTCCCTTCCCAGCCACTGCTTCCCTTTGATGCCCCTCGACTCTTATAACTGCCATCTGGTTTCTGTACAAATTGTAAACAGCTTTTCGCTCGCTGTATTTTACCCCTGCCACCTTCAGAATTTGAAAGAGAGTATTCCAGTCAACATTGTCAAAAGCTTTCTCTAAGTCTACAAATGCTAGAAACATAGGTTTGCCTTTCCTTAATCTAGCTTCTTAGGTAAGTCGTAAGGTCAGTATTGCCTCACGTGTTCAGATATATCTACGGAATCCAAACTGATGTTCCCCGAGGTCAGCTTCTACTAGTTTTTCCATTCATCTGTAAAGAATTTGCATTAGTATTTTGCAGCCGTGACTTATTAAACTGATAGTTCGGAAATTTTCACATCTGTCAACACCTGCTTTCTTTGGGATTGGAATTATTATATTCTTCTTGAAGTCTGAGGGTATTTCGCCTGTCTCATACATCTTGCTCACCAGATAGTAGAGTTTTGTCAGGACTGGCTCTCCCAAGGCTGTCATTAGTTCTAATGGAATGTTGTCTACTCCCGGGGCCTTGTTTCGACTATGGTCTTTCAGTGCTCTGTCAAACTCTTCACGCAGTATCATATCTCCCATTTAATCCTCATCTACATCCTCTTATGTTTGTATTCCTTTTTGCCTCCTTCATTTACTGCATTTTTATATTTTCTCCTTTCATCAATTAAATTCAATATTTCTTCTGTTACCCAAGGATTTCTACTAGCCCTCGTCTTTTTACCTACTTGATTCTCTGCTGCCTTTACTACTTCATCCCTCAAAGCTACCCATTCTTCTTCTACTGTATTTCTTTCCCCCATTCCTGTCAACTGTTCCCCTATGCTCTCCCTGAAACTCTGTACAACCTCTGGTTTAGTCAGTTTATCCAGGTCCCATCTCCTTAAATTACCACCTTTTTTTTAGTTTCTTCAGTTTTAATCTACAGTTCATAACCAACAGATTGTGGTCAGAGTCCACATTTGCCCCTGGAAATGTCTTACAATTTAAAACCTGGTTGCTAAATCTCTGTCTTACCATTACATAATCTATCTGAAACCTGTCAGTATCTCCAGGTTTCTTCCATGTATACAGCCTTCTTTCATGATTCTTGAACCAAGTGTTAGCTATCATTAAGTTATGCTCTGTGCAAAATTCTACCATGCGGCTTCCTCTTTCATTTCTTAGCCCCAATCCATATTCACCTACTACGTTTCCTTCTCTCCCTTTTCCTACTGACGAATTCCAGTCACCCATGACTATTAAATTTTCTTCTCCCGTCACTATCTGAATAATTTCTTTTATTTCATCATGCATTTCTTCAATTTCTTCATCATCTGCAGAGCTAGTCGGCATGTAAACTTGTACTACTGTCGTAGGCATGGGCTTCGTATCTATCTTGGCCACAATAATGCGTTCACTATGCTGTTTGTAGTAGCTTACCCGCATTCCTACTTTCCTATTCATTATTAAACATACTCCTGCATTACCCCTATTTGATTTTGTGTTTATAACCCTGTATTCACCTGACCAAAAGTCTTGTTCCTCCTGCCACCGAACTTCGCCAATTCCCACTATATCTAACTTTAACCTATCCATTTCCCTTTTTAAATTTTCTAACCTACCTGCCCGATTAAGGGATCTGACATTCCACACTCCGATCCGTAGAACGCCAGTTTTCTTTCTTCTGATAATGACATCCTCTTGAGTAGTCCCCGCCCAGAGATCCGAATGGGGGACTATTTTACCTCCGGAATATTTTACCCAAGAGGACGCCATCATCATTTAACCATACAATAAAGCTGCATGCCCTCGGGAAAAATTACAGCTGTAGTTTCCCCTTGCTTTCAGCCGTTCACAGTACCAGCACAGCTAGGCCGTTTTGATTAGTGTTACAAGGCCAGATCAGTCAATCATCCAGACTGTTGCCCCTGCAACTACTGAAAAGGCGGCTGCCCCTCTTCAGGAACCACACGTTTGTCTGGCCTCTCAACAGATACCCCTCTGTTGTGGTTGCACCTACGGTACGGCTATCTGTATCGCTGAGACACGCAAGCCTTCCCATCAACGGCAACGTCTATGGTTCATGGGGGAGGCTATTTTCAGTATGAATATAAATTGTTTAGGCATTCAGAACTGCAGATCCAGGGAAATATTGCTAGGCATGTACATTTAGTCGTAACTGCTAAATGTTACTGGCATCACATGCACTCTAGGGTGCCCATTATATTTTTTTTTTAAATTTCTATATAATTTCCCATTCCTAAATACATTCCACAAAATGAGATTCAATATATGTGAAAGTTTTTCATTCATACATATATTAGTTCGTACATATATTGGTAATTACTTGCTTGGTCCAAAGGTTGGAAATTTGTAAAATCTGCAAGTTTTACCCCAGTAAGTAGAGCCATAGCCAAACTTTGAGCCCATTTGTTGGACCATATAGTGTCAATGACTGTGATAAACTCAGATATTGTATTTATTTACACAAATACAACACAGAAAATGCAAAGAATATGATGTGCTTGTCATCAGCAGTATGGTTGGTTTCAGGCAGCTCTTAATTCCTTTTCAGCTGTTTACCACAATATCATCAGTGTCCCTTATGCATTCATACCTGGGCTACTCCTGCAACCCCTTTCCCTCTGCCATCCCTTTAACCACTGATTTTTCAGCAACAACTCACGAACGAGATGTTCCAGAAAACAGTGCAACCCTTTCCCTCTACCATACCTTCAACCATCGGTTTTTCAACAGTGAGTTGTTCCAGAAAACAGTGATTGAAGGGATATTAGAGGGAAAGGGTTGCAGGAGTAGGCCTAGGTAGGAGTGCATAAGGGAGATTGTTGATGATGTGGGATGCAGCAGTCATGCTGGAATGAAGAGGAAAGCTGGTAACTGAAGGGAATGAAAAGCTGTAAGAGACCAACCTTAGTGCCTGTGGTAAGCACATCATATTCCTTGCACTTTTTGTGTTGTTCTAGTGTAAATATATACAAACTCCATGTATGTCACATTCATTCATGCTATATGGACCAACAAATAGGAACAGAGTTTGACTATGGCTCTACTTACTGATGTGACCATATCATAAATAAGTGCGGCACTACAGTAAGAGGCAAACTTCATGTTCTACTAGATAGCAAATATTGAGAATGTATATACCTGTAGCCCCCAGTCACTGCTTTACTTTGAAAGTTGTTAAAAACAAAGGAAGTCAAATGTTTGTAAATGGTAAGTTTTATTGTACTGTCACGCTGAATGGGTACCAATTTAATTTGTTCGGACAAATCTGCCATATAAGACAGTGAAATATTATTGATTGAAGCTTAAACAAAAAGCTGTCTTTCACTCATTTGTACATGTTGTCTCTTGGGTAAATTTGGGAATGACTTATTTCCGCAGTACAGCCTTTGCTAAAGAACTGATTGTTGATTCAGTTTTGTGCATCTCTTTTCAAGAAATGAATATTATATAAATAAATAAATACAAAATAAAACCTTTTTCTCTGTTTATTAGGTTATTAAGCCAGGTAATGGGCCAATGGTAGAAAAAGACTCTGTTGTAATGATAAATTACAATGCTTATGTAGAATACAGTGAAGAGCCCTATGACTCTTCATATTTGCGAGGGCGCCCAGTAAGACAAAAAATGAATGAAGGAAACTTCATAGCAGGTTTAGAGGTTGGAATAAGCACTATGAAGAAGGGTGAAGTGGCACAGTTCTTAATTCATCCAGATTATGGATATGGCAAGCTAGGATGTCCTCCACGAATACCACCAGGTATGTTGTCCAAGAATTTTTTATTTTTTTTTTATAGATCTTCATGAAATGTGACTATTGTTGAATTTTCCTTCCTGACTATTTGTTTCAATAATCACAGCTGCAGCTTGATGACTGCTTTAATTGTGAAGGTGGATGAAATTGTAAAAAAAGTGAAGTTCTCAACAATCTCAAGGTTTGCTTGAACATAACAGAGCTTTATCATACATGGTTCTGTTGGAGGTGGTACGTTATTGCCTTCCTCCAATATTTAAACTGACTTACCAGCCAGTTATAGGGGGACCTACAATTTAATTCAGAAGTCGGCATTTTTTACATCTGCAAATATTTTTGGTGGTGAAAGTAGTGATAAGTGACAGATAAAATGTCTATGATTGGCGGAGAATTGAACTAAGACCTTTGGATCAGACTACTGAGTCACTGAGCTGGACTCCTTTATCCTGGATTTAATTGGACTAGAACAACCTTTTCAGTATTCTTATTTTAAGATTGTCACTCTAATGTGTGTTTGATAATTTTGAGAATGTTAAGAAAATTTGCAAAATAAATTTTAACCATTTACTTCTTTTATAGAGGCTGAGCTTCTAATACAAGTTGAGTTACTGCGTATCACAGATCCAAGTTCACTTGAAACAGTTGTTCAGAGTGAAGGAAGTGAAAAGCCTACATTTGATCAAATAATAAGGAAAGCTGAAAGCTTGCACATTATGGGAAACGATTTGTACAAAAAAAAACGCTGTGAGTGCAGCAATATCAAAGTAAGTTTGTAGTATTTGTAAAGCCTACTTTTTTCTTGCGTAATAAGTTACTTATTATTCTCAAAGAGTTGTTGTCTCAATGTTTTATTAGTCTAATATATGGCAATTAATAAAAAATGTAAATGTACCCAATTGACTGACCTAAAATCTTTGAACCAAAAAGGATAAACTGTCTTAAATCAGATGTATGATACGTAAAGCACAGCAAATATTAGCTATGGTTATGTTGGAGGTGATATGTCCTTGCTGGCCTTTGATTTAACTTAGACAGTTATAGCTGAACTTGAAGCTAAACATGGACTTCAAACTACAGTGCAATTTGACACATTTTGCGTTATAAAATGATTGCAAAAGGCCAAAGAAATGATTAAGAGACATGAAAAATCATAGAACAATAATGCAGAACAAAAACCTTTCATATATAAGTAACTAGTTTAATAATCCATTACTACCATAGATCTTCATTAAGCTTATTTTGGAAATGACTTCATTGAGGGTTGACAGAGACTAGATTGTGAATAAATTAACCATAACAACAGAACCACTTTGTTTCTCTCCATTAATAAACTGTTGGAAATGAAGGAGTAGATCTCTGTAAACCTTCAACTTCAGATGAGTTACTTTAGCAAATAAATTGAAAAAATGCTTTATTTATTATAATGAAACATAAACCATTACTATTTTGGGAAGCCATATAAACAAAACTGTTTTACAAATTATGCTTAAATCGAACAATGGAAAATCCAGGATGGAATGTAACAATATAATGAGAAGGAAAGTTGCTACTCATCATATAGCAGAGATGCTGAGTTGCAGATAGGCACAACAAAAAGACTCACACAATTAAAGCTTTCAGCCATTAAGGCCTTTGTCAAAACACACACACACACACACACACACACACACACACACACGACTGCAGACTCAGGCAACTTAAACCACACATTATGTATATGCTTTGCTTAATTAATTCTATACCAACATAACAAAACAAAATGTTATTATTATTATTATTATTATTATTATTATTATTATTATTATTATTTTGACTTGCCCTCATATAGTAAAACATCATTGATATTGATATTATTATTATTATTATTATTATTATTATTATTATTATTTTGACTTGCCCTCATATAGTAATTTTATACAAAACATCCAACTTAAATGGCACACCTCTAACAGCAAAAAAGTAAAAGTACAAAACTTGTCTACTATATTGCATGATTCTATGGAATTTTACGAAGGTAGTATTTGTGTACAGGCAGTGTAAGAAACATTTCAAATTTTGCAATCTGTGGATTACCTAAATGTCTTAATACAGTTGGAGATAGTGAGTAGGATAAAATCTGCTAGCTTAGCTTTAATTAAGAACTTGAAGTTAATGCCATTACTTTTTGACCACACTTAGTTTTATATAAACCTTCACTAGAGCTGTTGTCTATGAGCCGGACACGGCACCCTAACAAAGCGATGTGAGTGGAGTGAGCAACAATGATAAAAGCTGGGAGAGTTGTAGTGTGTTTGTATTTTCGATAAAATAGCATAGTCTGTTGTGGCAAGCTTTGATGTGATGCTCAAATAACTGCTAATTGCTTTTATTGCTTTTGCTGTTTGAGCAGATGATTACATAAACATGAAGCATGTTCCACTGTGTGTGTGTGTGTGTGTGTGTGTGTGTGTGTGTGTGTGTGTGTGTGTGTGTGTGTGTGTGTGTGTGTGCCTGCCTGCCTGCCTGCCTGCGTGTGTCCGCGCACTCGCACCTCAGGGGTGTCTCTGCATAAAGATATTTTATAAGCATATCGTCTTTTCTTTTTATAGTTTTGATTGTATTAATTTTAAGTCCTCATTAATGTAATCAAAGCGAAGTTATCATTGCATTATTGTTTGCTGCAAATTAATGACAGTTGTTAGTTAATTTCATTTGTATCGCATTCCACATTTCCTGTGTGGCACATGAACTTAGTAATAGACCTCTGAGTGGTCTTATGTTCTTACCTTTCCTAAGTTTTGAGAGTTGTGTGTCCCTGACTGAATGCTTAATTTCTGCTCAAGATCCCAATAGATGCAATTTACAAAGAGTTATGTTTATATATAGGAAAATATATAATGGACATTGTGTTGGTGATGTAATTGGTCCTTACGTACCTCACAAAACACATTCAAAAGACAGCATTGAGTTTCATTTTGTGTGGACTGACTAACCCTGGATCCACTGGATTGACTGCTCTCTCTCTCTCTCTCTCTCTCTCTCTCTCTCTCTCTCTCTCTCTCTCTCCCCCCCCCCCCTCCCCCTCCCCCTCCCCCCTCTCCCCCCCCCCTCCCACCCTTACATTTATGTTATCAAAAGAATCTTATACATGAAAATTAGTCAGAGTTAATGCTAGTCCTAAGAAATCCATTGCCATTAAGTGGGAGAAAACACCTATGTGATGAGAGCTATGTTAACAGTTAAGTTTAATGTGTAAAATTCATTTTTCTGAATATTTGCTCTGTTGTTCACTTCCCCTGTCCTCTTCAGCCGACTGGATCATCATCTGGACATTGAGCTCCACATCTCTGATGGCGTCATCCATACATCTGTCCACATCCAGCCCACTAACCATCAACAGAATCTACGTTTTGACAACTGTCATCCCTTCCACATTAAAAAGTTATCTCCATATAGCCTTGCAAAACGTGCAGTGTGCATCTGCAGTGATAAGAATTCCCTTGCCCAGTGTACTGAAGACCCCATTAAGGCCGACACTATCAGACACTATTCCCAGACCTACACTGCACACAAATTTACTTCGCCATATCCTCACACACCCCTAATTCTCCCAAAACCTCAAAGATCTAGGTACAAAGAGGCCCTGCATCATCATCCTGATTGGAACAACTGAACCATATCCTCCTCCAGGGCTTAGACTATCTAATCATCGTGCCCAGAAATGAAGAACCTCCTACCCATATTCCCTTCCATTCCCTCCTAAAGTGGTGTATCTCTACCTGTCTAGTCTATGCAATATCCTGCTCCACCTCTGTGTCACACCACTCCCAACCCCTTGCTACGTGGGTCATATACCTAAGGGAGACCCAGATGCTAGACCTTTCTGAATTACCAGTCCAGCACATCCTACTCCAGTCCCATACAGGCTTATCCTATCCTAGCCTATCCCGTACCATCACATGCAGAGCCATCTATGAAAGCAGCCATGTCATATACCAACTGTGCTGCAATAACTGCACAGCATTTTCATGGGCATGTCTACCAACTAACTGTCCTCCCAAATACAGTGAAACCTTTTCATAACGTTCCTCCATATAACGTTTTCCTCTATGTTACGTCCATTTTATTTGGTCCCAACTAAAAGCTCATATAAACAATGTTAAATTTTCCTCTTTACTGCGTTTCCTCTATATTCCAATTTCCTCTATGTAACGCTCATATTTTTGGAACCCTGGTCAGTTATTTACCACTTTATAACATTTAAGTGACTGGATGTAGATGCATCATTTTCCGTTCTGTGGATTCACAGTTGGCACCGGCTCAGAAAGCCCGCACTCAGTGTGTTTCATACGTCAGCGGCAGAACCCGATCACGTGATATGTGACGCACATTCTGCTTGCAATCTTTTTGGCGCCATTTCATTTTCTCAGAGAATTTTCTGCCAAAATGGGGAGTGCTGCATAAAAAGTGCTGCTGTTTGTGCGGCACATCCACCAAACGTATCCTTTCTGAGAAATGTGAAAGTATTTTACAGGCAATGAATTTAATTATGTAATCATGGAGGGAAGTCAGTGCTGAAACTATGAAAAACTGTTTCACAAAAGCGGGATTCTGTGAGAATGAGATGGCAGCTCCTGTGAAAGATGTTGCAAGTGATTTGCAAGAGTTTCCGGAATTAATAGGCAGTGATTCTGTCACTTTTGAGGACTTTGTGGTTGTGGATGACAACGTGGCAACCACAAGAGTAAAAAGTATTGAGGAGCTGACTGCAGAGAGAAGCTTGGAGAATAATAGTGTAGTGAAAGTGACAGTGACAAGGAAGATGACCCTGTGCCCTCATATACTAAGACAGCTTGAAGGCTTTGAAACATTCAGGAGCTATATGATGGCCCATAGACTTGAGGACAGAACAGTAGTTCAACTTGCCCATTTGGAGCAAGAAAAGATTGCCATAGAGTCTAGGAGAAATAGAAAACAAACATGCTTGCTTGAATATTTTAAAAATCATAGGTATGTGATTTTCAGATTGCATAGGTTTCTAGAGTTTTGTGCAAATTTAAGTTCCATTTCATAATTTAATTATTAAAGTAATTTTTTGTAACTAATTTTTTTTAATCTGCACCATTTACTGTGTTTTTATGTAATATGTTCAGTATATCATAAACAAAATTTGGCTCATATTCTATAATTGGGCCAACTGAAGAACGGGATACCACCTGTCAGCTTTGGACAATGATGTCATATCTTAAGAATCTGTTATAACTTTTTACAAAAACTTTTTACAAACTGATCTGTTTCCTTTCACCCATCCACCTACCAGGCCCCATGTTTTAATTACAAAAAAACTAATCATTTGATACATTGATCATTTTCAATGAATATCATATTACAGTGTTGTGTAAATTTAAAATGTCATCTATGGCACAATTTGTCAAAGCTGATTAGTGGTATCCCAGTCTTCAGAAATGCCCTATAATTATTATTTGGAAGCCTTCCTCTTTATAGTGTTTTCCTCTATACAGTGTTCAGAATTTGTGGTCCTTTGGAAAACCTTATATAGAGGTTTCACTGTAAATTGCCACTGCAAAATTGTGGCAAAGATCAAAATTTCCCCACCCCCTTCCACAAGCTACAGCTTTTGTGAGCTACGTAGATGGGAGTTATTCTTGCAACATATCTTTCATTACCATAATCCTTGTGGCTGCCTATCCCAACACCTGACTTCACTCATCCTGCACCCACACCCTCTTCCCCACAGTCTCCCCTTCCTCTGTTCTGTCACCTCTTCCCAATCAATTCCTCCTTGTCATTATCAGTGTGCACTGCACGAGCATAGTGGTGCTGGTGTGTCACATGTTTATATGCCTATCAGAAAGTCAGCGTCTCTACTACTTGGTGGGTAGTTACCTTTACACCTAAATTATTTGCAAGCTGCTTCATTGTTCATTTCTGATAACAACATTGTTTGGGGGAAGTGTTGGTGTAAGATCAAACCAGATATTTAAACTGCCAAGTATTTATTCATGAGAAATCAACAACTTAAAAACTTCTTGCTTCTAAAGTATGTGTCCATTCATCCTGTTTTTCATGAGCAGTCCCTTTTTTTCTGCAATGTCCTGCTGTACTGAAAGTTTTCTTTGAGACACTAGAATGCCCCATTTGTTTTGTAATTCTGCTTGGCTAAAGTATTTTACACTAGCAGTTTACTGCTTAAGTATATACACTAAGAAGCACCACTTGTACAACTTGCTCTACAATCTTTGTTTACCTTTAATATTATGCACCATTCGTAGTAACAATTCATGCTAAGTTGTATTTTTGATTGGTTTAGATAGCAAAAATTTCTATTTCCATTGTACTAAGCAGTCTTAAACATTATACTGGGTATGTGACAATTTTAAATCAAATGGAATTACTATTTCATCATGCCAAAATGCAAGTGCAATTTTGACAACGACCAGGATATAAAAAGTAAGTTCCTTTTATCACTGTTAGTGAAGAAATTGTGAAATGTCCGTTTGTTTTTATAGTGGTCAGGTGAAAAAAACAATGAAACTGGAAATAGTGAAGATCTTACCTATTGCTAAAACACCCTTTCATAGGGTTTCATATGCCGACTTTAATGACAAAAGTCACAAGCAAATGCACTTCTTGATAAAATGCATGAAAGTGAAAAGTACGATGACAGTGTAGCAGAATTATTGTATAGCCATTTCGGGTCATGTGAATGATGCAAAGCTAACTTCTATGTCTATCAAAACTTGTCTTGTTAATACAATTTGCGTTCCTTTTTTCCCCTTAATTGTCTCCGTTTTTTCTAAACTTTTTAAAAAGTCCCAATTTTTAATAAAAATGAAATGGACACCCTTTTCCAAACATATGTTCAAAGAATTATAGGATACCAAAATTAAACTGCTTCTGCTCTGTTTGAGGTATCTTACTTCTGTTCCTGTCACTAAGTAGCTCTTTTGTTATCTTGCTCCAAGTCGAACTGAATTGTTAAAAACCTTTTACTTCTTAGCCACATTGAAAGTGACACACCTGATACTTCTTGAAAGCGGATCGTATTCACATGTATTGTTTCACTTTCTTTTTGTTTGTGCTGTTCTATGTAATGTTTAAATGATGAATGGAAAATTTTCAAATGGAAATCTCATACAATTGGCATTTATTATGGACAGATATCGAAAGGCATCGTCAATTCTTAACAGCATGAATTTGGCTAATGAAGAAGAACAAAAGAAACAGCAGAAGCTACTCTGCAAGTTGCATATAAATTCAGCAATATGTTACAACAGGATCAATAACTATAGAATGGCATGTGTTACTTGCCGACTGGCTCTTGATATTCAGCCAAGGAATGCCAAAGCACTTTTCAAGTAAGTATATCATTACATTATAGTAGTAAAATAGATACAGTGATATGATCTATCCCAGTGAATATAATTCCCATTAATAGCTCAAGGCCACTTGTAATATAATGAATGGGTGAGACAATGTCTCTCTCTTTTATAAAGATTCAGCTAATGTAGGACCTATATTAATTTTATAACATTGTTTTCATGAACAGTTAATGCAGTAACTACAGAAATTATTTTTCCACTTAAAACAGTGCATCATATACTTGACAAAAATATTTTAAAACTAAGCAGATATATGTTATGGAACTTACCTAAAGAGAAACTCACTGCATTAAATTTAATTCATACTCAGTGAGGTTGTGGGGTGATTACCGAATGAAGTGGCACAATGGTTAAGATTCTGGATTTACATTTGGAAGGATGGTGATTAAAATTGCTGACCAGACATCTAAATTTCCTTTAACTATCTTTACACTTTCAGTCCCAGACCATTTGAAGCTTTCATGTCACAGGCTTCCAGAAATTTTTGGCACCTCCTTAAGTACTACCATTTCATTCTTATAATCTTAATGTACAAATATGGATACATTTTTTTAGAGGTAGAAAGTTTCTTCTTCACGTTTACTGCAGATTTAGCATGTCAAATTTATTTAAATATCAACACATGTTTATTGACAAAAAAGTTCTGCATAGATTTTTTTTTATTACAAATAACTAATTTGCCCTTGTGTGGTACAACTGGAAACATTCTGGCATGCAGAGTGGAACTTTACAGTCAAGGCACCACCATATTGTTTCTTTTCTTGAAGACTTTTTCACTGAACAGTTTTGTTTCTTCTGACCAGACTTTGCACATTCTTGTGGGTTCACCTCCTTTTCCGTGGAAGAAATTCTGTCAGAAAAATGCTTTCCTAGAAATCTGTTACTACACCTGTTTTGGGGAGTAGCACTACATTAATGTATGTCCCCTTTCTTTGCAAACTCATCACACAATTGAAGTAGAAAAATTTGTGTAATGGTAGCCCTCGTTTCCAGTTATTTCTTGTTGCACTGCTGCCATCATAAAAAAAAGTGGCAAAATAGTTTCATTTACCATTTCATTTAGCTTCTCGTGAAAGGGTTGTACGATATCAGTTGATCATTCTTGTTAATACCAGTTTTGTTGAGATTATAGTCTAGAATGGCATTAGATTGTATCTTCTTTGTCATGTCTGTTTTGGTATGAATCTCTACTTATTTTTTTGTTCTCTTGTGAAGATTTGACAAGCATAGAATATTTCTTGTGTTGCTCTATTTCAGACACAACAAATGTTCATTCCTCATAAGTATACAGTCACCTTTCTGTAGCTTTTTTTCAGAAACACTCTATGATAAGGCATGCATGTTCCCACAGCATTGGTCTTGTTTCCCACAGAAAATCAAAAACAGCTGGTGAACTGTAATATATGTTCATGTAAATGGTATATTCCTTGTTGAGGTAGACAGACAAGTCTCTGAAAAAAGGCGGTAGCTGAATTCTCTTCCCTCCCTTTGCCTGTGTAAACTTCATTGCATAAAACATGTAATGTCTTTGAACCACAAAAGTTAAACAGTGGGATTCCATATTTATCATGTTTATTTTTTATAGAAAGACAGAAAACAATACTTCCGCTGAGTTCACACATGCACCCTCATCAATGGTAAGATTTTCTTTGGGTGAAAATACTGCAGGAAACTCTGAAAGTAAATAATTTACAAAAGGTCTGATGTTATATGTGGAATCATAATGATGATTGTTTCTTGGCATGTAGAGGCATTGTCATTTACATGCAGGCAGGAGAAAATAGCAAAGAACGTATTGTTAACTAGAACTGAACCTGAAAATGGTATGGAAACAAAGTTATTTTTAGGCCAGTAATCACACAGTCTGTTTTTCGTTGCTAACCACATGTGGTTTATAACAAAAAACAATAATACATTTCGTGAAGCTTTAACCCAGCATGTGTGTGCCACATGCTTGTGGGTTTCATGTTGTTAGATTGTCTCATTTTATTTGCAGTGGATTTCATATCCTTTTACAGTTTCTGCTTTGATGTGCCTGATCATTGAATCAGGGGGAAAAACTGAAAAAAAATATCGAAAGGATTGCTGCCGTCATCCCCTTCTGCCACACATCTACTTTCTTCTTTGAATTCAGGCATTGATGGTTGGTCATCTAATGTGGTATGTTCTAATTCCACATCAGAAAATTTTTCAATGCTAGAACATCACCTCTTGCATTGGGACTCTAAAGATGTACAAAATTATTTAATGCACTGTCGGTAGCAGAATTTCATATGAAAACGTAATGGAAATATAACTTCACATAGCAGATTTTTCAAGTGAATAAAACAATGAAGCAGTAATATTGAAGTATTGTAGTTTTCATACCTCAGTGTGATTTGAAAACAAAATTACTGTATTTGGTTACAAAAAAAACATCCACTTCAGAACCAGACCATTCAAACAGTTCACTCTAAAGGTTCTCGATCTCAGTATTCGTCAAAAAGTTAGGCATATTTATTGAAATACACCCACAGTGGTCTTGAACAAGTGAGGGTTGACCTTAAGGATGCCAAAATGATTTTACATCTACATCTACATATATACTCCGCTAGCCACCAAGGGGTGTGTGGCGGAGGGCACAATTCGCGCCAAAGTCATATTCCCCTCCCCCTCTGTTCCACTCGCGGATCGCGGAAGGGAAAAATGACTGTCTGAACGCCTCAGTACGAGCTCTAATTTCCCTTATCTTTGTATGGTGATCATTACGCAATTTGAAAGTTGGTATTAATAATATATGCTCTACATCCTCGGTGTAGATCGGATTTCAGAATTTAGTGAGCAGCCCCTTCCGTTTAGCGCGCCATCTATCTGCAAGTGTTTCCCACTTCAAATTTTCTATGAGATTTGTAATGCTCTCGCGATGGCTAAATGTACCAGTCATGAATCTTGCCGCTCTTCTTTGGACCTTCTCAATCTCTTGAATCGGACCCAACTGGTAAGGGTCCCATACAGACGAACAATACTCTAAGACTTGACAAACTAATGTATTGTAAGCTATTTCCTTTGTTGAAGGACTGTATCCTTTCAGAATTCTACCAATAAACCGCAATCTAGAATTTGCCTTGCCCGTTACTTGTGTATTCTGATCATTCCATTAGAGATCATTTCGAATAGTGACAACCAGATACTTGACGGATGTTACTGCTTCCAGAGACTGGGCATTTATTTTGTACTCGTACATTAGTGGGGATTTTTGCCTTGTTATACACAGTGGGTTGCACTTACTAATATTGAGAGATAACTGCCAGTCATTACACCTCGCATTTATTTTCTGCAAATCCTCATCAATTTGTTCACAACTTCCATGTGATACTACTTTGCTGTAGAGTACAGCATCATCGGCAACCAGATTGTTTATGGAAATCGTAAAAAGCAGCAGACCTGTTATGCTGCCCTGGGGCTTACCTAAAGTTACGCTTGTTTCTGTTGAAGTCACTCCGTTCAGGACGACATACTGCTCCCTGTCTGTTAGAAAACTTTCTATCCAATTGCATATATCATCGGATAGATCGTAAGTGCGCACTTTTTGGAGCAAATGACAGTATGGAACTGAGTCGAACGCCTTTCAAAAGTCAAGAAATATGGCATCAACCTGGGAACCGGTATCTAGAGCCTGTTGTATATTTTGCACAAAGAGGGCCAGCTGTGTCTCACATGAGCGCTGTTTCCTAAAACTGTGCTGGTTTCTGCAAATGAGCATCTCAGAGTCTAGAAAGGTCATTATGTCTGAACACAAAATATGTTCCGTGATTGTACAACAAGTTGATGTCAGTGAAATTGGCTGGTAATTATGTGCATCCGATTTTCTACCCTTTTCATAGTTTGCTATGACCTAGGCCTTCTTCTAGTCCTGTGGAACTTTCCGCTGTTCCAATGATCTCTGATAGATGATGGATAAGAATGGTTTTAGAAACATCCACATGATAGCAGCACCATGCAGAGGCCATTTCTCAGTGATCGGGCCCACATAGAAGCCTTGAGCACAGTGAAAACAACAAGAATGTATCTAGGATGAAATTTTCACTCTACAGCGGAGTGTGCGCTGATATGAAACTTTCTGGCAGATTAAAACTGTGTGCCGGACTGAGACTCGAACTCGGGACCTTTACCTTTCGCGGGCAATGCTCTACCAACTGAGCTACCCAAGCACATCTCACGCCCCGTCCTCACAACTTTAATTCCACCAGTACCTCGTCTCCTACCTTCCAAACTTGAGTGTCGGTCTGGCACACAGTTTTAATCTGCCAGGAAGTTTCATATCAGTGAAAATTTCATTCTAGAAACATCCCCCAGGCTGTGGCTAAGCCATGTCTCCGCAGTATCCTTTCTTCCAGGAGTGCTAGTTCTGCAAGGTTCGCAGGAGAGCTTCTGTAAAGTTTGGAAGGTAGGAGACGAGGTACTGGCGGAATTAAAGCTGTGAGGACGTGGCGTGAGTCGTGCTTTGGTAGCTCAGTTGGTAGAGCACTTGCCCGCGAAAGGCAAAGGTCCCGAGTTCGAGTCTCGGTCTGGCACACAGTTTTAATCTGCCAGAAAGTTTCATATCAGTGCGCACTCTGCTGTAGAGTGAAAATTTCATTCTAGAAACATCCCTCAGGCTGTGGCTAAGCCATGTCTCGGCAATATCCTTTCTTCCAGGAGTGCTAGTTCTGCAAGGTTCGCCAGAAAGCTTCTGTGAAGTTTGGAAGGTAGGAGACAAGGTACTGGCGGAATTAAAGCTGTGAGGACAGAGTGTGAGTCGTGCTTGGGTAGCTCAGTTGGTAGAGCACTTGCCCGCGAAAGGCAAAGGTCCCGAGTTCCTGTCTTGGTCCGGCACACAGTTTTAATCTGCCAGGAAGTAACAACACTGGCAACATGCCCACCATATGAGCTGTGCTTGTGTTGGGACTCAGTGTTAAGGCAAATGTCAGGATTGTTCCTTTGCACAGGACATATCAAATTTACTTCCTCTATCTGATCTTATGGTTTGCCTCTTTATCCTGTGCAGTGGTTCGGATGTGCTGTTTTCTCTCTCTCTCTCTCTCTCTCTCTCTCTCTCTCTCTCTTTCTCTCTCTGTCTCTGTCTCTGTCTCTCTTCCTCCTCCTCCCCCCCCCCCCTTCCCCGTCTCTTTCTTCTGGACGAGAAAAATTCAAATTCGATTACCCTGATTAATGTTCATCATTTTCTTCCTAAACCATTTATAGCAAATGTCAAGTTATTCCTTTTGGCAAGGTCGCAACATATTTCCTTTGCCATCCTTGCACAATTGAGATACTGCTTCATTACTGATGACTTTCACAACTAAACTTCTGCTGGTATTGAAATCATCCTTCAAAAAGCTTGCAGTCTCTCTTCAAATGATTTCTCTGAATGTGTACCTCTTTATTTGAATGTTCATGTACATCTTTGGGAACTGTAGATTTTCAAGAAGTGGTAACCTTTTTGGTAATTATGTGTGTACCAGATGTGTATTTTGATATTTGCTGTAGAGTATTACAGTTACTGAGACATACAAGAGTTTTGTTGTACCATTAATGTTGGGCAATTTTATTTTTCTCACTGTTTTGAAGCAATAGATTTAAGAATGTATTTTTGTGGTTTTAAGAGACTTAGTGGCTTTAACAGAAACTTGGGAATCACTGCTGCAGATAACATTATCTGAATTTGCCACAGAACATATAGTCAGCAGTTTATACATAAAGCATTGAACAGTTTTCATTAATCATTGATACTGTTACGTTGCAGCTATGGGCGAGCATTGATAGGCTTAGGAGATTACAACCAAGCAAAATCTTTCTTGACGAGAGCACAGAGGGAAGAAAGAAATAACAGAGAAATCAATGAAGAACTGGAAAAGGTTTGTATTGCTTTAAATTATTTTGTGCCCTTAGTACTTATAGAGTAGTACTTCACTGAAACATTAAAGCAGCTGAAGAGAACACCATTTCCTTTGATGAACCAATAAATTTTGTCTACAGAAACAAATAATGAAAAGGAGGTGCTAAACAGAGGAAAGTATAGTATAGGATCAGTGTAGAAAAATGATTATAGTTTAATAAGATACAGTTCCTATAAATAGAATTCAGCAGGAGAAAACTATTACTCTGTAGATGAAATCTCACATAGACAGGTCTTACATTCCCCCAACCAACAATGTAGCAAGTAGTCTCATATTTTTTGGGCTAAAGTCGTGTAATTTTACGGTACAATCTTCTTTGTTTTATATTGCTATCCTGATTTTGACCTACAGCCAATATCAAGTACAGCACTGAAAAAATATTTGTAACAAGTGCATATAAAATGAAAAGGACCAAAATTTAACATCATTATGCCATTCTAATGCCGGATTAAAAATCATTGAAATAATACTAATTGCAAGTTGGGTATAACTGGACTTTGTTAAGTGAAGTCTTCATCAAGATCTATTAAACTGGATGTTGCAGACTGGTAGCAAACACCTTTTCCAACCATAGAACAATTGAACCACAGAATAAACATCAATGCGGTCTTTACATTTGCAGTGAACGTTGCCTGAAAATATACTATCAAAGTTACTGGTTGACTGGTGGTCAAAGATGTAGGGTACACTTTTCAGAATGATGTCGTATTTTTGTGCTATATTCACAGATAACACACATCTTCCAAAGATGTATTCACAGATAACACTTCTTCCAAAGATGTATGAATGCATTTTAGTTCTATGTATTAAATGTTCTTTGCATAATCATGGAATATGTAACATAGACTTACAGCCTACGCTAATTTGTCTTTGACCACCAGTCAACCAGTAACTTTTATAGTATATTTCGTAGCACATGTAACGACTGTATCCCTCCAGAGGTGACACTTCATACAGCAGTCCGATGAAAGCAAGACCTCAAGGATTCCCTGTTCTTATTTCTTGCTTATGATAGAACAGCAGATGAACAGGTTTTATGCGTTGTCTGGGAGAGTGAGTTCTGTTCCCACCTTTAACACTGACAACAACGGATTGGGATGGGACTATTGTAGGAGGGACTCCTCCTGCCACATACAGAACCTTGGGGCACTCAGCTACACCACTCACCTACTGACTCGATTGTTTCACTCGCCTTATTTTATTATTGTCAGATCCACTGTTGTTTGTTACACTTTAAGCCTGTTCACTTTTACTAGTATGGACATCCTTTCTACCCGCCTAGTAGTAATTCCATTACCCATTACTGTCTTATTCCTGCATGTGGGAGATGTTCCCTTCTCAGGGGCCTCATCATCTGCTCTCTAAACTGATACATATAATAATTTTGTCACTCATTCAGTCATTTCCCATCTTTGGCATGAATATTGCTTTTAGTGTCTCAGTTTCACCACACTTACATAATATCACAATTTGACTAAATTTGTAGCTGCTGTCCTTAACTCGAAATGGGCTATCTCATGAATGAGGGACTGATGAC
The DNA here is from genome assembly GCF_023864275.1 of Schistocerca cancellata. Classification (NCBI taxonomy): domain Eukaryota; kingdom Metazoa; phylum Arthropoda; class Insecta; order Orthoptera; family Acrididae; genus Schistocerca; species Schistocerca cancellata. The sequence goes on along the minus strand of NC_064627.1, from coordinate 140,724,998 downwards.
CCCACTTTTTAGTCCCTTAACACCCCCCTCCCACACTCCACCAACGAACAAGAAAACCTTTTGCTGATATTTGACAGTAATGGATACCATCTCTCAAAACAAAAATTCTTTCAGTGTCTTTGTTGCTTTGTGTGTCAGCATCGACACTCTCAGTTATAGCATTTGAAGAGTCATTGTTAATTATGAAGCTACCATGTCAGCACAAGTAATACAGCTTAACAAATGAAACTTCCTGGCAGATTAAAACTGTGTGCCCGACCGAGACTTGAACTCGGGACCTTTGCCTTTCACTGGCAAATGCTCTACCATCTGAACTACCGAAGCACAACTCACGCCCGGTCCTCACAGCTTAAGGTAGGAGACGAGATACTGGCAGAAGTAAAGCTGTGAGGACCGGGCGTGAGTCGTGCTTCGGTAGCTCAGATGGTAGAGCACTTGCCCGTGAAAGGCAAAGGTCCCGAGTTCGAGTCTCGGTTGGGCACACAGTTTTAATCTGCCAGGAAGTTTCATATCAGCGCACACCCCGCTGCAGAGTGAAAACCTCATTCTGGAAGCTTAACAAATGATTGCAGGATCTCTAAATTCAACTATTTTACTGTCTGAGCTTGTTCGTAAATTCACATTTCATCATGTTGGTTTGCTTTTAATTATCAATAATCTTTCAAATACTGAATTCCATTATTAATAAAAATACACAAGAGACATTTAGCAGATTTTACAACAAGTTCTTAAATGCTAAGTTGTACAAAAACTATAAAAGTCCAGGTCTTAAGTAAAGTTAGTCAGTGGGTCATTGTGGTTTGCCCAAACACTTGTGGATGATTATGATCTGGAAACGATGGCAGAATAGATGCTGAAATATTAAATTGTGTCTTCCTAAACTGGTTCACCAACAAAATATCACAAAATGAATGCGGTATGGAAAAATAATTGAAGACAGTTGATAAAGAAAAGGAGTACCAGATTGATTCTTTTCAAAGGAACAGGCTTTTTTTTCTTTAACAGCAGCTTATTCCATATTGCTAAAAACAATGAAAAAAAACAATGGGAAAAAATAAAATAAGAAGGTAGGCAGCAATGCATTCACTATCTTACGAGGGTTGTTTTTTAAGTAAGGGCCGTTCGCACTTATAGTCCCGTAGTTCACGCGGACGCCGCAAAAAGCCACTGCGCCACTTGCCAGCATCCTTCCCGTTCACACTGATGCAAGTTTCAGCTCTGTAGCTGACGTGTATGCATCGCTGTGCTACTTTATAATGTTTACGATTATTGAATCGCCCGCTGCGTGTGAGATACGGTCAGTGATACGTTTTTTGACCGCGAGAAAACTATCAGCTGCAGTAATTCATCGTCAGTTAACAGAAGTTTATGGCTTGAATGCAATGAGTGAAGGTAAAGTGCATCAATGGGTTAGAGAGTTTAAAAATGGCCGTCAAAACGTCAATGACGAAGAACGTTCTGGCCGGCCCTCTGTGATCACTGATGATTTGGTGGCTGCAGGTGAAACAAAGATTCGTGAGGACAGAAGATTCACAATTTCCACTCTTTCTTTGGAATTTCCACAAGTTTCAAGATTGGTTTTGTACAAAATTGTGTCTGAAAACCTAAACTTTAAGAAACTGTGTTCTCGGTGGGTACCTAGACTCCTAACAGAGGACCAAAAAGGGAAGAGATTTGCCACTTCATTGGACTTTGATTCGTTACGAGGAAGAAGGGGATAACATGTTGAGTCAAATTGTCACTGGAGATGAAACATGGGTATCCCATATCACTCCCGAAAGCAAGCGACAATCGATGGAATGGTGACACACAACCTCACTCGTCAAGGTCAAAGCCAAACAGACGCTGTCAAAGCGCAAGATTATGGCAACTGTGTTCTGGGACCGGCGCGGTGTTTTGCTAGTGGACATTATGCCACGATAAACGACAATCAACAAAAGGAGTTTTGCTCCTGCACGATAACGCTAGGCCTTACACCTCTCAAAAGACTCAGGATTTGATTGATTCTTTTGGCTGGGAAGTTTTGGACCATGTGCCATACAGCCCCGACCTTGCTCCGGTACCTGAAACACCATCTTGGCGGGCAGCGCTTCAATGACGATGATGAAGTGAAAGCGGCCGTGAACTCTTGGCTGTCGGAGCAGGCGGCCGAATTCTTTGGAGAGGGAATTAAAAACTTAGTTGTACGGTATGACAAGTGCTTAAATAAACAAGGCAACTATGTAGAAAAATAGGTAAAAGTGTGTAGAATCAGAAAATAAAAGTTTTTTTACAAAAGTATTTGTATCTTTTTTTAAAAATAAAAACGGGCCTTACTTAAAAAACAACCCTCGTACTTGTGGCTAATTTTATCTCAGGCAGAGATCAATCGCTGAATTATTCATTTATATTTTATTTAAAAAAATTGATGAATGTAATTCCTCCCCACAGTGGAATGCAGAGTTACATTGTAATAAAATTGTCACAAATTTCACCATTTTCTTCCTCCTTTCTTTTATTCCTTTATTACATAAAATAATAGCTTCTATGTCACGAATTACAAGAACATCATTTGGTATGGTGGAAACTGTGAACTATAAGTAATAATATCAGTAATAAATGTATAATATAGTATCATTAATGATTATCTTAAAGGCCTATACTTTTGTATAGCTGGACAAGAAGATGAGGGCTTACAAGAATGATATGTCTGCCATATCCAAGAGAATGTTCAGCATGGAGCTGTCACAAAAAGATAATAAACCTGAGGTAAGCCATTTAATTTCTGTTAATTATTAAAGTCCTGTAAATGATCTGTTTTTCCTTTCACCATCTTCACAGTTTTTTCCTTTTTGCTGTAGTAGCACGAAATAGCTTTTCCAAAAGCTCAGATACTTGTGTGTGTTCAGAATTACATTTCTCAACAAAGCCATCAGTAGTCCCAGCTGTAGTGAGAATTAATTTAGTCTTGTAACTATGTGCAACCAGGATCCATTTAAAAGTATTTCACATTGTTACCTTGCAGAGTGAAGATGGAAAGTGGTCATGTAAAATGTGTTGAAGGATAGGCATGACAGCTTTCCATTCAAGTCATTAAATTTATGTATGATAAGCAATAGAAAGAAGCATTGGTGCCAGTGGATGAGGTGACTGTACCAGGATGGGGATTTTTCGGGAATATCTAGTATTACATTTTACCTGGAAAAATAAGGGAAATGTGAGGGAATTTCATAAAATCTCAGAGAAATCTGCGTTTTTAACCTAGCGTTGTAATTTAATTTTATTGAGCTTTTATTATAAATCACAAGTTTTAAAATACTTAATATTTCAAATTGTGTTAATTATATGAATATTACACCATATAAATTATTGATGTTTAAAAACTGTTATTTAACTGCTGCTTATCAGGGAAGGTCTAAAGTTGTTCCTGTAATGTGAGGTTTGAGTTATCAATCTGAGTATCCTTCCAAGGTAAATTAGGACAAACACAGTGCTGAGGAGAGTAGAAATCTAGTATTTATTTCAAACAAGTAGTAACAACGTTCTCACAGTAAATAGTCCTTTGACAGTATTGATAATTTGCTATTGGGCAACAATTCCTATAATAACTTGAACAATGTAAAGAACTACAAACTCGGAATTGCACTCTCGGTAATTGTGAATAAAGCTAACTGTTAAAGGTGGAAATGGGGGTCTCAAAAAATCATCCGTAATATTAATTGTGTGTCTCAAAATCATCTGTACACAGTCTTCATAATCTGGTGCCAATAGTGACCAACTTATTATTTGTGGAATGTAACAATATTATGAAAAGGATAGTTTCTCCTCATTATACAGTGGAGATGCTGAGTTGTAGATAGGCACAACAACAAAACTGTCAGAAAATGAGCTTTTGGCCTTCACTGGAGATCAAGAACACACACACACACACACACACACACACAACTGCAGTCTCTGGATGCTGAAGCCACACTGAGAGCAGCTGCACATGATGGGAGATGCAACCATGTGGTGGGTTGAGGAGGAGGCTGAGGCAGGGAGTAGGAAGGAGAGCAGGGTAGGGATGGGGGATAATAATGTGCTGCTTGGAGCAGCATACAGGGACAAGGTGGAGAGAGGGTAGGGCAGCTAGGTGCAATCAGAAGGTTAGACTGAGGGGGTTAGTGTGGAAGGGTAGAAGTAAAAAGACTGTGGGTGCATTGGTGGAGTGAGGACTGTGTAGTGCTGGAATGGGAACATGGAAGGCACTAGAGTGTAAGGACAAAGGATAACAAAAGTTGAGGTCAGGGGTATAGTGCAGGGAGAGCTCCCCCAGTTAAATTCAGAAAAGTTGGCATTGGTGGGAAAGATCCATAGGCACAGTCTATGAAGCAGTCATTGAAATGAAGAATGTTGTGTTGGGCGGTGTGCTCAAGATGGGTGGTCTAGCTGTTTCTTGCCCACAGTTTGCTGGTGGCCATTAATGCGGACAGACAGCTTGTAACTTGTCATGGCCATGTAGAATGCAGCACAATGGCTGCAGTTGTCGAAGATCATGCGACTCATTTCACAGATAGCGCTGCCTTTGATGGGATAAGTGATTCCCATGCCTGGACTGGAGTAGGTTTTTGTGGGAGGAAATATGTGACAGGTATTGCATCTATGTCTATTACAGGGATATGAGCCATGAGGCGAGGGGTTGGGAGCAGGAGTGGTGCAGGAATTAATGAGGATATTGTGTAGGTTTGGTGGGCAGTGGAATACTGCTGTGGGAGGGGTGGGAAGGATAGTGGGTAGGACGTTCCTCATTTCAGGGCATGACGAGAGCTAGTCTAAACCCTGGCAGAGAATTTGATTCAGTTATTCCAGTGCTGGGTGGTATTAAGTCATGAGCGGAATGTGGCTGGATGGTGGGACTTTGGGAGGTGGTGAGCGACTGGAGAGATAATGCCGATGTGTTTTTGTACAAGTTTGGGAGGGTAATTATGGTCGGTGAAGGCCTCAGTGAGACTCTTGGTGTATTTCAAGAAGGACCAGTTGTCACTACAGATGCGGCGGCCATGGGTGGCTAGGCTGCACATGTGGGAACTTTCCGGGCAATATATTCTATGTTCCTATAACCCTCCTGACTTCAGCCTTCATTAGCTTTTGTCCTTACCCTTTAACCCCTTCCCTGTTCCCATTCCAGCACTACACAGTCCTCATTCCATCAACACACCCACAGTCTTCACTTCTCTCCTTTCCTGCTAACCCCCCACCCTCAATCTAACCCCCTGACTGCATCTAGCTGTCCTACCTTTTCTTCACCTCATCCCTGTCCCCCAGGGGGCTTGCTGCTCTTTGCTGGGTTCATGTTTGGCTACCACGGGGCCCCAGCCTTTGCAGCGTCTTTTCCCTTCGATGCTGCACTTCTGTCCTCTTGCTATTCTTTTCCCCACCGCTTGGGGAACATGTCTGAAATCTTTTTGGGAATGTGTTGTGCATTTTCAGTAGATGACGTAAGAACGGTCTCACCACTGTTTTTTGTTCCTTTTTTCCTTTCTCTGTTCACCTTCTATTCTTCCTCCACTTCAGCATTTGAGGCTCTTCTTTTTCTTCTTCCTCTCTATGCACTCCTGAAGGCCGGCCCACGTGTCTGACGCATAACAGGTAACTGGGTAACACATAATTCCCAGCCACGGGTCAGCAAGTAGATTTCACATGTACCTTGTGGTACAATCCACACCCTAGAAGGGGTGATTGCATGAGCTGCTATCTTCTCAAATTGCCGATTGGTCCCTTTGTCAGGTGATCAGAGGGTGTGACCTGAGGTGCCAACAATCACTTAAGGTGGTTGGGTGAGCCCCGATGGGTAGGGGGGGGGGGGGGGGGGGGGGGCAGTTGGAAGGAGCGCACTATCGGAGATCGTACAGTCATGGGGGTTTTCTTGCAATGAACCAATCATCATCTTTGCAGCCCACGTGTACCAGATGTAAACGAAATGAAACTCCCAATCCAAAGACCCTCCCAGCTGCACCATGTTTCCCTGTGGTTTCACATACTGAAGATGGTCAGCCCTTTGCAGTGGTAAATCTATTTCTTATTCCGGAAGATGTTGATGCAATTGCCAGCCATGTAAAGTCCTGCTCTCATTTACACAATGGGACTTTGCTTTTGGAGACTACTTCTGACTCTCAAGCAAAACAACTGATTGCTGCTTTGCTTCTCCACTGCTATCCTGTTAATGTCAAGGACCATAGAACTCTCGAATCCTTCCCATGGTGTTATTTACACTAGGCTACTCGATGGTTTGACCAAGGCAGAAATCCAAATGTATCTGTCTGATCAGTGTGTCATTGCAGTCCATCGGGTGATGAAAAAGGTAGATGCATCCTTAATGCCCAACGCACTCTTTTTTTCTTATTTTTTGTCGAGTAATACTCCCATTCAAGACCAAAGCAGGTTACGAAGTTATCACGGTACATTCCGAACCCGATAAGCTGTTACCAGTGTCATCGTTTCAACCCCGCTCAAGTGTATTGTCGTACCCCAGCCAAATGTATAACCTCTTGTAGGGATGCATATGAGGGAGATTGTCTGCCGCCTCCTCCTCCTCCTCCTCCTCACTGTGTCAACTGCAATGGCGACTGTGCTGCCTCCTCTCGAGATTGTCCCGTGTATCTCTATGAGTAGGCTTACCCTGTCGCTCGCAAGTTATTGGCCAGTCGCAAACCCTATGTTCTACCATCTGGCACTTACAGTATCGTTCTTGCTACATCTTGCTCCATGAAGGACATGGCCATGCTGACATCCAAGCTCAAATTCAGCACTGTGGTTGGGATATTGCCCAGCATCATGGCCGTCTCCTCGTCCAGCTGTGCAAGAAGCCACCAAACATTCGCCTACCAGGGTGAAGTCACCTGCTCCACAGCCAGTAGGCTGGAAAGGGCAGGAGGAATACTCTCACGAAGACTTCTTATGTCCCTCCAGCCAACAAAATACCTGAGTCATCTTTTGCCAACCGGAAAGGCTCCAAGAAGTCAAACAAAGGCAAACGGTTTTCTCCTTCAATGACTCGGAGTCCTCTTCGACAGTATCCTCACCCAGCCAACCACTGTGTCGCCAGTGCACACTGCCAATTGTTTTTCTGCACTGGACTCTGCAGATCAACAGAGGGAGAATGCCAACGCCTCTGTAGATCTCATGGAGCAGGATCCTCCAGCCTCTGTGCCCTGTACAAGTGAGTCTTGGAAGGCCAGCACTCAGCAGCTGCCGAGATGGCACCGCTTCATTTTTTCCCTCCACCCCTCTCCTCGTTATGACTCTCCTTCAATGAAACATTTGTGGCCTTTGATCAAACAGAGGATTTACGGCTGCTCTTAGAATTGTAGTGTCCGCTTGTTCTCTAACTCAATGAAACAAAATTGCATCCTCATGACCGTTTTGAGGTCTTGTATTTCTTCCTGGTTTGTTTTGACCTTCCCCCCAAGGATGGCATTCCATCTCATGGGAGGGAGAATCATGCTGCTCATCCGGGATGACGCTCATAGTAACCCCATCTCCCTGACTACCTGCCTTCAAACTGTTGCAGTTCACCTTTTCCTTCCTCACTTGACCTTTTCCCTTTGTACCGTTTACATCCCTCCATCCTTCGATGTCAGCAGGCCAGAGTTCCTCCAGCTTATTGGGCATCTACCTTACCCCTTTCTGCTGCTCAGTGACTTAAATGTGCAATCATCCCCTGTGTAATTCTCTCAGAACCTTTCCGAGAGGTGCCCTCTTGACTCCTTCTCAATCAGCTTAACCTCCTCTGCCTTAAGGGGACACTCCCCTTAATGGTCTGCATTTTTAACATTATCTTCACCCTCATAGAGCAACTGATCTATAAATGAGAGAGAGCTCAAAATTCATACACACAATTATGGTCATTAGTCAAAGCATTTCCCAAAAAAATCATTGAGTTATTTATATAAATTGTTACTGACAACAATATTTATAATAGTATAAAAAATGGAACACTATTTCACTGTGGTACCATTTTCTTTGGAACCACTGACTGCACAGCTTGGAAAAAGTGCCAGAGTACAGACAACATTCACATAAGTGTTTTATGCCTCCAATTTCCTTCCCTGATGCTGATCTGTGATAAAGACAAGTAATTTATTTTACTACAACAAAAATATTTTAAAATGCAGCTCAAATAACATCGACGTTATCATCATGTTATAAATTTTTCAGGAAATAGTAGGCAAGGAAGGTAGAGGAGGTCATTCTAAATATCTGTACCAATTTTCGTGAGTTTAACTTCAGTCATTTAGGAGAAAAGTGTACCTGAATGATGAAAATTCAGGTTATCGGTAAATCACAAAAATTTACAGATTTATTAACTTACCACTATGCCCGTTTAGAACATGCCAGTGCATATTCCAGTTGTCGTCCTGTTTTCTTATCCTCCATACTCTTTCTCTTCATTCTTTTCTTTATCCTTGACTCCTTGGTAGCAGCTTCTGCAGCTGTCTCTGATTCGGTTACCTGCCACTTATCAATAGCAGTTAGAGCTGCAGCCATATTCCTTCGTGTCTGGATGTTCAGTTTCTTCATAACATCAATCCTTGAAATTGCACCTTCATTGAATGTTGTTATTGCATCTATTACACCAATCTTCAGCACTGTTAGGCCAACAAATACAGTTTTGGGTATTCTCTCCTGTATACAGCTGCTGAAGCTTTCATTTGCATTCTGAGAGAGACTATGTATAAATCTCCTAAGTAGATTTTTATTTGCCAGATCCCTATATATAGGTCTAATTGTCTCCATTACAGCAAGTGGTAACGAATGCTTGTGGGTATATCGTATGCCTGTTGCATTGCTCAACCAGTACTTTCACCACAAATTTTCCGCGTTTGGACACAAACCATGCTGTGGGGTTTCATCTGTTGACACTCTGTGAAACCATTTTGCCCAAAGAGCTTGTCTCATGTTCTCCAAATCTCCTACATTTCTCCTCATTGCTAGCCCGTAATATTGAGTCAAAGAATCAATTACACTTTTTGTAAGACAACCTGGACCACCTATGTGTTTTCCGCCTGACAGTTTTTCTCCACTGAAGTCTTTAAATAATTTTCTCAGCCGAGCTCCCATTCCCTTTTGTACATGCCCAACATGTTCAAGCTTTTCTATTAGTGTTCCCATGTGGTCTGTCGTTAACAACAGTAGTGTGTCCTTTACAGTCTCCATCCCCAAGGCAGCCTACATATCTCACACCACGACTGACCTCTGATCTTCTGAAAATGTTTATAACTCCTTTCGTTTCCATGTTTCCATTTGGGCCATCAAAGTTCATTACACAAACATGGATGCAAATAAACTTACTTGAACAACCCTGGCAGTGCTTTGTTAGACATTCATAATCTAGTATCTTACCAGTTTCAATAAATGTGGCAGTTACAACCCCATTCAGAGAAGTATGACCTCTCATCTGCCAAGATCCATCAAATGGTGCTGCAATGTCTGTATTCTCAGACAAGGCTACTGCTTCTTCTGCTGCTGTTTTCATTGAATGTTCACGTACATCACATGAAGCAGTATCTCATAATTTATTGTAGCTGTCAAACCTCAGTAGAAGTGGAGGCAAATCCATCACTGCACAAAAAGTCTGGCCAGCTCCCCTTCCCCTTCCAATACATTGCATTGCATAAGCAGACTGAATATGTACACTGTAATGTCGACTATAAGTTACTGCTGATGTCATAGTATCACTGTGCATCTTACACGAGTTACAGGCAATCACTAACCGATGTGAAAGACCCTTCCTTGCTGAAATATCCTCAGTAACGTCAATACTATCTTCACAATTGCAGTACTCAAAAGTCTTGACAGCACATTTGGGTTCATAACAACATTTCCGTCATTATTGCTGCTCACAGTACTACTAGGCTTGTTCTTATTACATCCAGAAAATGAATGTTTACGTCTAGAAGCACTGCCTGTAGAGACAGTTTCTGCGGGCGACTTTTGAAGTATATTATTCAGTTGCGTTTGGAACTGGTTGCCGCGAAACTTTCATTTGGGGCTCAATTTCTTTACTATCGGCATTTGTAGCACAGGAAACACACACACAGAAACAAAAAAACACACAATAACTACAAAACCACATGCATATGAAATTCCAAAATCATATATTCTCAGTTCTTTGTTTACATTCAAACCATAGACTTCTAGACATGTCTGTACTTTGGTTCCGGGAGTCAGTGCCTTCTAGAATACACCTGTGTTAACGATGTGTAACTAACGATGAAAAAAAAACGGAAAAACAAAGTAATGCATCATGTATTCTGACACACTTCAAACTGGCAAATGGGTGTGGCGTGTGGCCCCGGTGCAACATCATGTTCAACCTCAATTTTAGAATGAACGGAAAATGATAATGCCCATAAACTGTACATTTCTGAAATCAGGATGAAATGCTCTTTTCTATAGACCAAGAATTTTTTTTTTCCAAATTTTTGGTCATTTTCATGAGCATGTCCCTCAACACAGGAGTACCCACATTCCTTTCAGACTCCACGCATTTGGACGTATCCTTCTGCACTGCGCAGCTTGTCCCTGGTCTCGAGTGGTCCGTTCTCTTTCTCCAGCCAAGGCTGCAGTCCTCATACCTCAGCTGCTGGTTGTTATATTCCCTCCGATGATCCCTGTGTTGCCGTCTGTCAGCAGGTGGTGTCACTTTGGCATCACCACTGGCCTCCCTTCGTGGGAACAAGCCCCGTGCTATTAAGCCTCTCCCAGTAGCTTGGTTGACATCCTCTCAGCCCTCTCACCGTGAGTAGTTCATTTTAGCTAGGTTGCGTATTGGTCACTGTCTTTTTAGCCATCACAATTTGTTAAGTGGTGCTCCCCCACCGCTTTGTACTCATTGTGCTCAACCTTTGATGGTCTATTATTTCCTGACGGAATGCCTTTTTTTCTTTTAACCAGTTACATTCTCGTTTGTGTTTGCCATCTGAGTTACCGGCCGTTTTAGCGAACGACATGTGGGCTGTCGATCTCATTTTACTTTTCATCCGTCATAGCAATATGGTGAAGGCCATTTAATTTTTAGTTCATGACCTCCATTTCTCTAAGGCATATTTTATAGACCTTTCTCCACATTCATGTTTTTAGCTGTCTTCTCTTCCATCAATTGGGATTAACATGTAGCTGTTTTTAACTCCTCTCTTTGTCTTTGTGTTCTACAGTTCTGACATGGACTTGTATAACTCTAGTTATTGCATCCTAAAACAGAACAACCAAACAAACCTCGTCCTTGTATGCTCCCGCAAGCAGCACTTTACTGTCTCCCACCTCTACTTTGCTCTCTCTTCCCCTCCCCAAGCCACCCTTCACCTTACCCATCCACCTGGTTGCATCTCCCATTATGCACAGCTGCTCACATTGTGGTCTCAGCAGCCAGAGACTTTGATAATGTGTGTGTGAGTTGCATTTGCGTGCACGCAGGTGTGTGTGCGTGCGTGCGCTTTCTCTGACGGAGGCCTGCTTGGCCGAAAGCTCATTTTCTGACAGTCTTGTTGTTGTAACTATCTGCGACTGAGCATCTCCTCTATATGGTGAGCAGCAATTATCCTTTTCATAATATTGTTACATTCCATCCTGTTTTTTGTTATTATTATTTGTGTATTTTTATTTCCATTCTGTGACATGTAAATAGGATCTTGCTCGCTACAGAGTGGGGCGATTTCGTCTCAAATCATACAGATTGAGAGTGATTGTGTCACGTCATTATTTGACACTTCTCTGAAAACATTATATGTAGAAGTTCCAAGTGATAGTTCTCAAAAACTAAAATATTTTGATTTTCTGATGATTTTTTAAAGCATTATAGACCTCCCTAAATGAAAGTATTTGTGAAAAAGTCATAATGAAGACTAAATTTTAAAAAAAGAAAAATGTAATAACAAACTACAAGCGATAGATATCTGAAATTATTTTCAATGAAAACCTTGTTTGTAGTTCTAGCAGGCATGATTAACATATGCATACTTCTGAGCTATTTTTCATTTTTAATTTGGAAAAATAAACTATTAAGATTTGTAACTTTTAGCAGCTTCAAAATTATGTTTTGAAAATATGAATAGTTACACAATGATAAATGTCGTGAGAAATTATAAAATGGAGAGGCTGATAACTGTCAACTATGACTTTAATGCCTGAAATTCTTAAACCATCAAAATATTTCTACGTAAAGATGAGAGATTCTGAAATTTTTTTGATTCTTTATAAATCATTTTCTCTAAAACCCCCAACATGAATATTTTAAAAATTGTGTGACATGTTAGTTGGTCATTGTACTTATGGATGGTACAATGAGAGTGGGCAATATTTTGAGATGTAAAATTTGAGAAATTATTATGTTAGGCCTAGCTACACTCGAGGTCAAAAAATCCTAGACACTAAAAATTTAAATTGATTAGAATGTTGAGTAACTGTAATGCAAAACTGGTATATCTTAGTCATAATAACTATTTTACAGCCCTATAAGTGAGTGGAAATGCAAATGTTCATTTTGTTACACTGTAACAGTTGACACTGCACTGTTGAAAATATTTCTCTCTCTTCCTTTTTTTTCCCCATCTGCTCCTCATTGAACTTGTATAGCTGAGCTGAATTTGCACATGACAAGGATGACCCAACAAGAGCAGTACTTGAGAAATGCACACTGATCTGATGATGATGATCAGTTGACAGAATTTGCTGGACCATGGAGTGTCGTAAAGAAGATGGTTACATCTTGCAGCTCATGAGAGACACTAATTATCTGTCCCATCCACGACTGATTGTCATACACACAAGAAATGAAGTTGCTCACAATAAAGTCTTCTAAAGAATATTTAGGTCTCTGAATTTCACTCACAGCAACAGCCTGCATTTTTGTAGAGAACCGTTCTTGCACTGTATATGCCCCTCCAGGATGCAACGCAGCAGTGAATTCATTGAATTCCTACCACTGGCTTCATAGCAAACCTCTTTACTCTCTTTGAAATGGAATTCCCCTAATGTATTTTCATTTAGAAATAAGAGTTTCATGTTTTGTAGTAATCTTGACAAGGTCTGTATAAATCCAATAACATCTCTTACAGTATCAACAGCTTCATACTGGAGATTAAGTCTTTTTGCACGATGTTTATAGAGACCTACTACCCCATCACATGCACTTTTTCCGTGACCTGTTGCTGAAAATATCCATTTTTTGTCTTAATTCCTGTACAGTGTTTTGCAAGCTCGTAAAGCTGAAAGCAGTTTTTAAAATGATATGTGTGCAGTCAGTCACATAAACATATTAAGGAAATTCTGCCCTCTAGATGCTATGTCATCAATTATCATGCTGACAACATAGGATGCTTGTACACTGTCATGAATGAGATCATCACTGACAATAGCAAAATAGTGTGATATTCCAAGGAAGTGAGCAACACATGTGAATACTGACACTTATGATGGTGCCAGCAGTAACTTCAAACTTCATTCTGTGTTGAAACAGATCGTTTCTTAGCAAAGTCGAAATGAAAAACTAATATGTCATTATTCTGGGATGTGGCTGATTTTACTTATGCTGTGGCATGTCTGTAAATGCTGCAGATATGAAGATGAGCTACTGCTTTCGTCACCCATTGCCTAACCTCTGTAACAAACTTCTTGAGCTCCACTGTCTTCTTCACCAACTCTTCTCTGCCCCACAATGCATAGGTTACGTCATGATCACTACCCAGAAGGTGTAATGCTTCAACAGTCATCCCTACAACACTAGGACTCCCCCCACACTCCTGCAACCAATATCTATCTTGTGGCTCTTGACATATACCCAAAAACATCAGATCCATATGCATGTACTTCTTCCTAATTACAGTGAAATAAATAAGGTCTGGCTCGGTGTAATTCTTCATATTTATGGTGAAACAAATAAGTTACAAATTTGTGCAGTAAATACATGTGTTAACTTCCCTCACTGGCTGGCATTTTATCCATTTTGTTAGACCAATTTTTAATACTGGGTTCTCCGTTTTCATTACTGATCGTGTTGTATATATTTTTCACCATTTTCACTAACAGAGATAGCATCAGCCTGATTAGGACTCAGCCTTCTGCAGTCTTTATCATCACTTCGGTAACATTGCAGAGAAATGTTAAACATATCATCTTGTGATAGATGCCCACAGTTGGAATGTGGGTATGCCCAAATACCCTTTTCATTCTTTATTTACGAGCTTTTGAAATTAATTAATGTGAGGACGTTGGTATCCATTTCTGTATCTGCTGCTACTTGGATTAGTTATCTGATATCAGTGTCAGATACCATTTTCTTCTTCTTGTGCCCCCTGTCTTCCATTTAAGGGGGATATTCCACTTCTCTTTGTATATACCATTTTCTTCTTGTGCTTCCTATCTTCCATTTAAGTGGGATATATTAGGGGCAATAACAGAAGTGCTAGCCTTCAGCACGTCAACAAATTCACACCCAGGAATATATGTGCACTGTCTTCTTCCTATTTCACATTCCGGTGATGTGATTGTTCAAGTGGGTTACAACTAAATTTCTTGTTGTAGTGAGTATAGCAATTCCTGCACAATGGATGTGATGGTAGCACAGTTACTTGAGGACCAAGGCATTTCTGCAATATCTCTTGACAGATTTGAAACAATCGTGTTTTTACTCTTCTTAAACACCACATTCTTGTGTCTTTTTTTTTTTTCATACATCACACATGTCTCACTTTCACTACTGTATTTTCTATTCTCTCTAACAAAACGTTTAAATCAAAACGTAAAACACTATGCAGAATAATTAATGTGCAAGCTCCCACTCACTTGTTATAAACAGAAGAGAGCTGGGAACAGTGTTGCCAACATACATATTTTACACTAGAAAGTCACTGATGCCAAACATGCAGAATGTTGAAGAATTTCTAACACTTTACAGAGAAAAATGTTGCCCACTTTGACTGCAGTAACTATAAGTAGAAAAAAATTAAAAATTTGTATTTTCTTCTTAAATTTGTGAGTTAAAAGAAAGCTCACATGTGTGTGTGTGTGTGTGTGTGTGTGTGTGTGTGTGTGTGTGTGTGAACTAAATTTGAACATATAAAGAGGGAGCTTTAAAACAAAACATTGCCATGTCTCCAGTGCTTTTGGTTTATTAGTTATATTTTTTTTGTTACATACTGTTTTCAGAGTTATTTACAAAATATACTCTTTTCAGAGCAGTGTACCACTTACAAAAACCAATATTAAATGAAAGTATTTTATTTCTTAACACATATGATACAGAGATATAACTTTTTTTTTTTCTTTTTTTTTCCCAGAGAAATTCATGGTCACCATTTGACATGTCCTGTATGATTTGAAATGAAATTAGCCAGTAGCTGTTTGTGTTTCTTACTTAGAAGACAATTTTCATCCATTCCAAGTTATAAAAATATATATATATTTTTTAAAGAAATTATATGAAAGTTCCGTCAACAACATACTCCCTTCATGAATTATTTGGCATCCTCAGGCAAATGAATATATGACTGAGAGGAACAGTTGTCCTCAAGTGTTTCTCATGTTTGTTTGTATTAAGTACTCCAAAGAATAATAAAATATACGAAATCGGAAGACTTAGTCAGGGATGATTTTTTGAAAGGCAAGCGGCAGCTTCAGTTTGCTTTTTCTAAAAAGTACTAGGTATCTATATGAAATATTATGACTTCCCTAAAAATAATTATACTGATGTCCATTTTGATACTATAACATTGTTTTGGGGAATTGTTCAAAATTCATTACACCTAATGCTTTCTCATCATTGACTGTGACATTCTGAGTTCTAACAAAGAGATAGAGGGGCTGGCCAGTACTTACCGCAGCTCAGTACAGCCGATAGATACACAAAACAGAACAGAAAATTTATGTACCCTAGCTTTCGGAACTTTGTTCCTTCGTCAGGGAGGAGAGAGGGGAAAAGGGGAAGAAGGGAAAGTGGATTCAGTTACTGACAACCCAGGTTATGAAGCAACAGGGGAAAGGTAAACAGGGTGGGTAGCAAAGATGGAGGCATTGGTGTCAAAGGGAAGCCAAAGATATATATAAATATAAAGATATATTAAAAACAAAGATTCCATGACTTACCAAACGGGAAAGCGCTGGTAGATAGGCGCAATAAAAAACACACAGACAAAATTTCGAGCTTTCGCAACCCCCGGTTGCTTCGTCAGGAAAGAGGGAAGGAGAGGGAAAGATGAAAGGATGTGGGTTTTAAGGGAGAGGGTAAGGAGTCATTCCATTCCCAGGAGCGGAAAGACTTACGTTAGGGGGAAAAAAGTACAGGTATACACTCGCGCACACACACACACACACACACACACACACACACACACACACACACATATCCATCCACACATATTACGTTGGAGAAGAAAAATGTTGCCCACTTTGACTGCAGTAACTATAAGTAGAAAAAAATTAAAAATTTGTATTTTCTTCTTAAATTTGTGAGTTAAAAGAAAGCCCACATGTGTGGATGGATATGTGTGTGTGTGCGAGTGTATACCTGTCCTTTAGGGGGAAAAAAGGACAGGTATACACTCGCGCGCGCGCACACACACACACACACACACACACACATACACACATATCCATTCACACATATTATGTGTGGATATATTTTTCCCATGTGGAATGTTTCTTTCTATTTTATAAATATAAAGATATATATAAATATCTTTGGTGGTCAAAGATCAGCAGTCTCTAAGCGATGAAGGTCTAACTTCAATGCTAAGAAATATGACTCCAAATCGTTCCCCCTCCCGGCCACACCATGGGAGGAACATGGGTGACACATTACCCGAGAACGTCTGGGTGATGGTCTACTGCTGTGATGTCAAGCAATATACCCCTCCCCCGATGCGGTCCTTTTAAGTGCTGGAAGTTTTGCCGTATGTCTTCCCACTATACTTCCAGCATTAAATATCGAGATTGTGGATATGTATCACATCCCAATACTCCATGTGCCCCGCCTCCCATCTGTGTCAGCTGCAGCGAGCAACATTCCCCTTGCTCGCTGGACTGTAGGACTCTACAGAAGGAAAGGAAAATAATGGAATATAAGACCCTGGACCGACTGACCTACACTGAGGATAAGAGAAAATGTAGAGGCTACATCCTGTGCTTACGACATCAGCTTACGCCGCCTCTACGTCAATGGGTGTAGCACCTTCCATTCCGCTTTGTGCAGTTGGCTCTCAGAGCCGTCAGACTCTGCCTGCCACCTTTGATGGTGGGGGGCATTTCCCTCATTGTTGCTCCTGCACCACCTACTTTGGGAGCAACACCCCCCCCCCTCCCCTCCCCCCCCCCCAATTCATCGGGGACGTTAGTCCCCCTTCTCAGCCAGAGAAACGTAAGTCTTCTTCTGGTCCTCTCACTAGGAAGGGGTCCCTTGAGTCACTCCCTTCCCAGGTTCCTACCAGTGGCAAAACGGACACCCGCTAGTGGCTGAAGCACCCACAGGTAGCTGGTTGTAGGGCTTCACGGTCCTCCTCAATCCTTGAGACTGAATCAATGAAGCTCTCCCAGCCAGACAAACCTAAGGAGCAGCGAGAGAAATCAAAAAAGAAAAACGCCCCCAAGAACCAAGGCACTGCCATGGTACCCACACCACTGCTACCTACAAGCTCTGCATCTGAGGATGGACTGGAGATTCTGGCATCCGCTGAGGACCTAAATCTCGCTGGGCCCTCGGACACAATGGATGTTTTCACGCAGGTACTCATTTGGTGGTAGCAGGTGACCCTGAGGCGTAGACTGCCTCAATGAGTGTTTCATGCCTTCCCAGTCTCACGGTCATGTCATCCTCCAATGGTTTTTTCCACCACCTGGGTGAGCTACGGCAATTGTTAAGCTTTGCACCTGCTTTCTGCATTGCCCTCCAGGAAACCTGATTCCCAGCAATGTGGACCCCTGCCCTTCGTGGCTACAAGGGATATTACGAGAACCATATCAAATATAATATGGTGTCATGTGGAGTTTGCGTCTATGTCCTGATGTCAGTGTATAGTGAACCCGTGCCTCTTCAAACTCCTCTTGAAGCTGTGGCTCTCAGAATATGACCAACACAGGAAATAACTGTCTGCAATGTATATGTTTCTCCAGATGGTGCATTACCTCTGAACGTATTGGCTGCACTGTATGATCAACACCCTAAACCTTTCCTACTTTTGGGAGATTTTAATGCCCATGTCCGCTTGTGGTGTGGCTCTGTGCTTACTGGCCGAGATAGAGATGTCAAAAATTTATTGTCACAACTCGATCTCTGCCTCTTAAATACAGGTGCCCCCATACATTCCAGTGTGGCACATGGCACATATTCAGCCATTGATCTCTCGGTTTGCAGTCCTGGCCCTCTCCCATCTATCGACTGGAGAGCACATGACAACCCGTGTGGTAGTGACCACTTCCCCATCTTCCTGTCACTCCCTCGGTGTCATGCCCATGGATGCCTATCCAGATGGGCTTTCAGCTTTCAACAACGCAGACTGGGAAGCATTCACCTCTGCTGTGGCCGTTCCCCACATGGTGCCATTGATGTTGTCATTGGCAGGTCACTACTACGATAGTTTCTGCAGTGGAAAATGCGATCCCTCATTCTTTAGGGTGCCTCGGAGAAAGTCAGTACCTTGGTGGTCGCTGGAAGTTCCTGATGCAATTAAAGTGTGTCGGTGAGTTCTACAGCAACATAAGCAGCACCCTTCCCTAGAGCATCTAACAGCCTTTAAACGGCTCCGTGCCCACGTCCACCAGCTTAATAAAAAAATGGAAACAGGAGTGTTGGGAGAGGTACGTGTCAACCATTGGGTACCATACATCACTTTCCCAAAGTCTGGACAAAGATCAGACATGTTTTTGGGTACCAGACCCCAACAGCCAACAGGTATCCTGGCGTTGCCATCGATGGCATGTTATCTGCGGACGCGAAAGCGATTGTCAAGCCCTTTGCTGAACACTATGCTCGAGCCTCTGTGTCAGAGAATTACCTCCCATCCTTTCGCACTCTCAGACAGCGGCTGGAAGGTATAGTCCTTTCGTTCACTACATGCCACAGTGAACCCTATAACACTCCATTTACAGAGTGGGAGCTCCTCATTGCGCTTGCACATTGCCCCAACACAGCTCCTGGGGCAGATCGGATCCACAGTAGGATGATTAAACATCTCTCGTCTTACTGCAAGTGACACCTCCTCGTCATCTTCAACCGGATCTGGTGTGATGGCATCTTTCCATCGCAGTGCTGGGGGAGCGCTATCGTACTACTGCTCAAACCCAGTAAAAACTCACTTGATGTGGATAGCTATCGGTCCATCACCTCACCAATGTTCTTTGTAAGCTGCTAGAACATATGGTGTGTCGGCAGTTGGTTTGGGTCGTGGAGTCATGTGGCCTACTGACTCCATGCCAGGGCTGTTTCAGCCAGGGTCGCTCTACCACTGATAATCGTGTGTCCCTTGAGTCTGACATCCAAACAGCCTACACATTGTTGCTTTTTTTTTTGCTTACCTAAAACTTACAACATGACAACATGACCTGGCGACATCGTGTCCTTGCCACATTGTATGAGTGGGATCTCCAGTGCCCGCTCCCAATTTTTATCCACAATTTCCTGTCGCTCCGTACTTTCCATGTCTAGGTTGGTGCCTCCTATTGTTCCCCCATATCCAGGAGAATGGTGTCCCGCAGGGCTCTGTATTGAGCAACTCACTATTTTTAGTGGCTATTAACGGCCTAGCGGCAGCTGTAGGACCGTCTGTCTCACCTTCTCTGTTTGCAGACAATTTCTGCGTTTCGTACTGCTGCTCCAGTACTGGTGTTGCTGTGCAGCGCCTACAGGGAACGATCCACAAGGCGCAGTCCTGGGCTCTAGCCCCCAGTTTTCAACCACAAAGTCGTGTGTTATACACTTCTGTCAACGTTGAACCAGAACTTTACCTTAATGACAATCCACTCACTGTAGTGGAGACATATCGATTCTTAGGACTGGTTTTCGACACCTGATTGACTTGGCTTCCTCACCTTTGTCAGCTTAAGTGGAATTGCTGGCAGCACCTCAATGCCCTCCGGTGCCCTCAGTGTTGTATTTATTCGACCTAGTGCACCCCTCTTGTGTTTGCCAAGTGACGGGTGCTGTTAGAACAAATCCAGTAATCATCATCCTGGTGGAGGCTAAAGTCCCTCCATTGAAGGTTAGGCGTGAAAAACTGCTTGCCAGTAATGTTGCACACATTCATAGTTCTCCTGAGCATCTGAATTACCATCTCCTTCTCCCACCCATGGCGGTTTGTCTCCCGCATCGATGGCCCAGGTCAGGGCTCACGATTGCAGTTCGTGTCCAATCCCTTCTATCTAAACTGGAGTCATTCCCTTTACTGCCTCCCATCCAGGTCCAGCCGCATACACCTCCATGGTGTACACCTAGGCTGCATATTCGTCTGGACCTTTTGCGTGACCCTAAGGACTCAGTTACTCCCGCAGCTCTCTGCTGTCAGTTCCTCTCAATTTGTGACAGGTTCCGGGGCTCTGAAATGGTTTACACTAACAGCTTGATGGCTGATGGTCATGTTGACTTCACCTACGTCCACAGAGACCATATTGAACAGCATTCCTTGCCCGAAGGCTGCAGTGTATTCACTGTAGCGCTGGTGGCCATATCTCATGCACTTCAGTATATCCATTCATGCTCTGGGGAGTCGTTTCTTCTGTGTACTGACTCCTTGAGCAGTCTGCAAGCTATCGACTAGTGCTACCCTCGTCATCCTTTGGCAGCGACTATCCACCAGTCCATCTATGCCCTGGAATGGTCCAGTCGTTCCGTGGTGTTTGTCTGGACCCCGGGACATGTTGGAATCCCAGGCAACGAACTTGCTGACAGGCTGGCCAAACAGGCTATGCGGAAACAGCTTCTGGAGATAGGAGTCTCTGAATCTGACCTGCCTTCATTATTATGCCGCCAGGTTTTTCGGCTTTGGAAAACGGAATGGCATAACCTCCGCATGCACAACAAACTGCATGTCATTAAGGAGACTACGAATGTGTGGACGTCCTTCATGCGGGCCTCTCGCAGGGACTCTGTGGTTCTCTGTTGGCTTCGCATTGGCCACGCTTGGGTGACCCACAGCTACCTCCTGCGCCGTGAAATCCTGCCTCAGTGTTGGTGTGGCGCCCGGTTGACAGTAGCCCATATTCTGGTGCTCTGTCCCACTCTGACTGCCCTGCAATGGAATCTTGGGTTACCGGACTCGTTGCCGCTAATTTTATGTGACAGTACCTCATCGGCTGATATAGTTTTACTTCATATTCGTGAGGGTGGATTTTATCATTTGATCTAAGTTTTAGCAGATATCCTTTGTCCCTCTGTGTCCTCCACCCTAGTGCTTTTAGGGTGGAGGTTTTAATGTGTTGCAGAGTGGCTGGCTTCTCCTTGTTATTCTTGTGGTCAGCCAACCATGGTAATCTGCTTTCTTATTTTCATATCTTCTACTTGTTTCTTGTGTCTCTCTGTGGTATTCTTGTCTAATTTTGTCCATTTTAGTGTTTGTTGCCCTTCTGTTGTTCTTGTGGTGGTTTTTTCTTTCTTCCAGCTGTGTTTTGTATGTCTCTATTGTTTTCCTCCCACACTTGTGGAATTATTTTAATCGAACGGAGGGACCAATGACCTAGCAGTTTGGTCCCTCCTCCTCTCTCACTGGTGGTAGGTGGCAACACTAGTGCGGGGGGGGGGGGGGGGGGGGTAGATAATGTATGTCAGGAAATATGGAAAACAGAGCAGAGCAGTTGTTGTCATAATACAGAAATGGAGTGATTTGTCTGACGTCCAATCCAAATGGGCATGATCCATTGGCTATAGAGCAAAGGGTAGAAGCATAAGCTGCCGTGGTTAAAGTATACCGTGCATGGCAAAATGGCACTATCCAAACCTAGCTCCAAGGCAACTGTGCTGCATCATGGGCCATAGATAACAGGGGTGAACAGTGGTTGCAGAGATGTGTATGGGTGAATAGGTGTGAGAGATGTAATTGGTGAGCAACTTATTACCCAGATGAACCAAGGGGATACCAACACTACCTCCTCAAAAACAGTTCAGCTAAAGTTGCTGCATATTGGTCTCCACAGCAGGCACCTAGTTCATGCACCCCTGCTGACTGCTGTTTATCGGTGACGAAGGCTGGAATTTGCACACCAATACTGCACTCAGATGCCCACTAAATGGCAGAAAGTGGCCTTTTCCGATGAATCGCATTTTGTGCTCCATTGAACAGATTGTCGTTGGAGTGTGCAACATGTCTGATAGCAAACAACCTGCAACAACCATCAGAAGTATCCAGGCCAGAGGAGGTAGCATTACGGTGTGAGGAATGTTTTTCATGGCAGTCCCTAGATAATCTTGTCATTCGGGAAGGCACAGTGGATTAACACAAATATGTATCTATCCGTGGGAACCATGTCCACCCCACATGCAATTTGTTTTTGTGTGGCATAATGACATCTATCAGCAGGGCAATGCAACGTATCATCCAGGTTGCAGTGTATGCACATGATTCAGAGACTACCTGGATGACTTTATCTTACTCCTCTGGCAGCAAACTCTTTGGAATTGAGAATATGTGGGACCAACTTGGCAGCTGGCCACGGTACTGGAGCCTGCATGGCTCTTTATCCCTGTCGGAACCTTTCAGAATCTCATTGACTACCTTCCTGGATTTCTCACAATTGTCCATGCTGCAAAAGATAGTTATTCACATTAATGTGACTGGGCAGCGTGTGTGACCTGACAAGTTATAGTGAGGCAGCTACAACAGGAAATCTGAAAGCTCTTATTATCCTGTCAGCCCTGCAAATATTTTGCTCTTGCCACACATTTCTATTTACCAAAGCTATTTGTCCATTTCATTCTCATATCTTTCGTCTCCTGTGTCACTCATTTTCATAAGCATTTGTAATCTTCATTCTGATGTTTCCACAGCCACCACAGTTGGTCTTTGAACTGCACCTCTGTTTTATTTGTTATTTTCCCATTGTAGTTTTTCAGATCAAGTGGTCATCAATATAATTTCATTGTATTTCACCCCTTAAGGCACAGCTGTTTGTAAAGCGATTTAGCTCTATGAAGTTCATTGTCGTAATTACATATTAAGGAAGCTTCCATTGGAAGAATGCATTGTTAGGCAAACCTGAATACAGTGTGATGATTATGTAATAACAAAACTGGAATTGGATGGTTTTATATAATTCCAGCTGTCAGTTGGGATTATTGTTAAGTTACATATTATCTTCAGTGCATAGAGAAAGAAACAAACTAGATAGTGTACTAAGGTAATTTCCCATTATTCTTTCTTCTGTTACATCCAGCTGAAGACTTCTATTCTTAATCATTTTTCACTTTAAAATATAGAGAAGCTGATAATATGTACAAAAACTATAAACTTTGCAGTATTCAAACAACATGGAATAAACAGTTAGAAAACAACAAATAGTCATAGAGTCTGCCACCAGGTGTTTATTGATATCTGGTAGGCATCTGATGGAACTTTTGTAGGTGTGAGAAATGGATTGTGACATTTTTAATTAGCTGTCTCGTGGTTTTATGTGTATCAAATGCTTCTTTTAGAGCTTGAATGTAATTCCCCCTCAATGATAACAGAGGAGTGTACTTGTTCACTTTCTACTAGGAGGTTAAGTAGTGTTTTAAATTTTTACTAATTCAGGTTCGTGATGTCTGATACTTATGATGCAGATGGTTATTAGAAGTCATCTTAAGCTGGAGGAATCATACACATCGACCTCATGGGTGACGAGTGTGGAGCTTGTTCAATACAGTTTCATGACATAATCAAGCTTATTGTCTAATGCTGTTGAATTATCCAGTACTAACTACTGGGTATGACAATGGCTCTTTCATTTTGAATCTTGGTGACATATTAAAACCATATGCAGTACAAAAACTTGATTCCTGCCTTTGTGGTGCATGTTATCTCAGATAAGTCATCCAAACTATCTTCATAAACTTCCTCAAAGCTCTGGTCTGTCACTTTTGCTCTATGTCCCACATTTGTTGTCTTGAAATACAGGACCAGTAGATGTAAGAGAGAGAATAAAATGGAGGATGTTTTGATCACAAGACTTGTATCTAATAACCATCTATCAGTTATTAGTTCCATGTGAATTGACGTGAAACTTACTAAGAGTTTTTTGGAAGTTCAACAACCGAGCAAGGTGGTGCAGTGGTTAGCACAATGGACTTCTACCTAGCAGGATGACTGTTTGAATCTGCATCTGACCATCCTGATTTAGGTATAATCACACCAGGAATATGCTGGGATGGTTCTTTTGAAAGTGTGCAACTGATTTCCTTCACCATCCTTGGACCAATTCAAGCTTGTTCTCTGTCTCTAAAGACCTCATTGTCAATTGAACATCAAACACTAATCTCCCTCCCTCCCTTCCTTCCTTCAAGT
Source organism: Schistocerca cancellata (assembly GCF_023864275.1). NCBI lineage: Eukaryota > Metazoa > Arthropoda > Insecta > Orthoptera > Acrididae > Schistocerca > Schistocerca cancellata. The sequence goes on along the minus strand of NC_064627.1, from coordinate 140,700,525 downwards.
TCAAAATACCGTGAGAAGTTGTGACAGGTTGGGGCATTGAGCAGGTTTGGTAGAGACTGCTTACATTATTCAACTGGAAGAGCACTGCCTCATAAAAAAAAGTCAGGCTAGCATATTTTTTGATTTTTAATTTAAAATGTTTCTTTGCTCATAATTTTCAAACAAACCATATGTTCTCTTTGTTAGCAATTGACTTTAGATGATTAATTGTGCAGTATCTTGTGACTAGAGAATGAAATACTTCCTTTCTTTTCTTTTTCAGGGCAAAGAAAACTACAGTATTTCTGCATTTGCAAATGATGTGAAAAAATGGCTTGATTCATTTGTTAAACAACCAAATGTTCAAACTCTGCCATTGCCAAGTGGCATGACACATGAAGAGGTGGCAGCATTCAAAACTGAAGCAGAAAAGCGTGGGCTTCAGTGGCAAGTGTCATTCACCAAAGGGCAACGGCAAATTTATGTTGTGAAACCTCCTCCTCAGTGATTCCCATATCTGGCAATTGGCCTTGCTTGGAAATGAAATTAAAGACCATTACTATTAGCTTACAAACACTGAAATAGATGGGCTGTGAAGTACAAGAGTTCTCTTTAGTTTTGTTCAGTGGGTTCAGTGTTGCAGTATGCACTCTGAAAAAGAATTGTAATGTTCATGGAGAATGTAACTTATTTTGTATCTCCTTTATTTAATTTATAATTTGTATGCAAGCAGCAATTCTGAATACCTATGGTTTTTTTTATCTACTTCATCTGTGTACAACAGAGGTTTTGGTGTCATACTCAGAGGTTCAAAATAACTGTTCAAAGTTTCCATCTCCCTGTGTTACTGTTGATTTATTTTTTAATCAATATTGGAATAGATTTTCATGTTAAATTGTTTTTGTAGCTGCTATTCAGAGAATCATTTCTACTAAAAATGTAGTCTGTACAGTTTTTCATGCTAGCTCGGCACTCTAGTCATCCATCAGCAAACGTGTGGAGATTATGGCATATTCTACCTGTGTCAGCAGATACCATCCTTTGTGGTCAACCATCATTTCAGCAGATGAGTAGACCCTGTGCCATTGTTCATTCTTTTTATTTTTAGTCAAGGTATTTTGTGAAAACATGATTGCTATGTAGAAATATATGAGATTATTTTCTGCTGTTATTTTAAAAAGCAGTTTAAGCTTCAGTTATATGAAATATTAAAAAATTCATTGTTTCTAATGTCATTGCAGTACTTGGTAACACTGCATGGGGAAGCTGGAGATTTACTTTTTTTTTTTTTTTTAATTGGTCAAGAAACATATTAGTTATGTTCATAAAGAGTCTAGTCTTTCTCATCATTTGTGGGTTTTTATATGTTTAAATATTGATCTGCACACATTTGTTTTCCTCTGGTCATTATTACACTATTTATAGTAATGGCCTTCATTGTGATGCTCATTCCAACTTAATGGCGTATACTTCCTAACGGGAGATCCAACTAGTACCACCAAAACACTTTCATTGGTGACTCAGGTGTCCTATGCAAGAGCCCACTAGGCATCCATAGATACTGCAAGGGTGTATCACCCTGAAAGAGGGGTTTGTCATTGGTGCTTGTCTACATGATTGTTTCAAAACTAAGTCGTTGAGCAGCCAAGTATTGTCATGGAACTTGTTGCTGTCTTTGACAAGTTTCCAGAATGTGCTGCAGTCTTCATTGAGCCCCTTTCATTTGTTGCAGTCTATATTAAAAGTTTTCATATTGTGCTTGATGCACTCTTTCAGGCACAGTGCAGATCTTCTAGGTGGCCTCTTGGTAAGTGATATCTTAGCAGTGAGTGTAAGGGAAGACGTGAGTGGTCCACATGATGCAAGTGTCCTAGTCACAACATGCATTGTTCCTTGAGGTGGCGATGATATCTAGTATCTTCAAAGTATTAAAGATTGTCTCATTTGTCACATGATCCCTCCATGTTATGCATAGAATATTTTGTAAGGAGAGCAAATGTAAGATGTTGAGCTTACATTCTTGGATGGAATGTAACAGTATTATGAGAAGGAAAGTTACTACTAACCATATTGTGGAGATGCTAAGTCGCAGATAGGCACAACAAAAAAACTCTCACAATTAAAGCTTTCGGCCATTGAGGTCTTCGTCATCACTACACACACACACACACACACACACACACACACACAAAACTGAAGCCACACTTCTTGTTAAGCATATAATATACAAGCCATACACAGGGATGCTCAGCACACATACTGGATAGACTAGTATGTTTGTGGGCACCATATGGAGCTTGTTGCCCTATATTCTTATGTGGAGTCCCTTGAATGTATTTGCTGCTTTGCCAGTTCTTGCATTTATTTCGTCCTCCAGAGAGAGACCTCCAACACCAGTGAGCCAACGTAGCAGACTTTGTCACCTACATTCAACAGGGAGTCGCCCAATTTTGTGGTAGGCATAGCCATGTATCCTTGCATCACTCTCAAGACTTCTTTACATTCATGTACACTCACTTGTACACAATAGCAGATTTGTCCATAAACCTTTGAAAGTCATCTTGAGTTAGTGCTACAAATGCTGTATCGTCTGTGAATAAAAGGTTACATACAGGTAAGTCCTCGCAATAGTGGTTAGGTCGAAATAGCAACATCTTTTAAAGTTTCCCATCAGCACTGGTTTGTAGATGGATATCCAGGTTTGTTTCACCAAAAGCAAGCTCAAGAAGTAGTGAGAAGAATATACAAACATGGCAGGGGCCAGTATGCAACCTTGACCAACTTCTCTTTGCACAGCAAACAGATCAGATGTGCTTCCATCAAATATTACAGTGCCCTATATACCATTGTGAAAGCCCTGTCATCTTCAGAAGATTTGGAGGACACAATACCTTCACTAGTAAAATGACCTTGTCAATTGTTTTATGTAGATCGATGAAAACAATGAACAGTGGGATCTTCTGCTCACAACACGTTTCTTGAATTTGTTGCAATGTGAAGATATTATCACATCACTGAGCTTGAAACCCACATTTTGATACCTAAGTGTAGCCCACCAATGTTCCCTGCAGTGACACACACCTGTATATTTGTGCAAAGTTCCTCCCATTACCATGTTAATGCAGTTTCTAAGTGTCAGGCAACTTTCACCTGGCACTCAAACCCTTGCAGTGTTACTCACAAGATTTAAACAAAACAAAGGCACTTGCTCAGTGAACTTTCATTTAAAATAGCCCAAAACTTAACCTGAAATGAAAAACTGCCAAAAACTGTTTATATTTTTATAAAAATTAAGTTTGTAAGAAACAATGTGTTTATATTTGACAAATGTGTAACATACCATGTTTTGGTATATTTTTCTAAATACATCAGCATAATAATTTGTTTATCTTTGTTACTATAACTTGCCTATCACTCATCTCAAATATGATCCTAATTTTAAACCCAGCCCTCAGTGTCACAATTCTATTCTCACATTTCTTCACTGGAGTGTACAAAAGTCATGTTGGAGAATGGCGTGTTCACTGTCAGATTACTTTTATTAAGCAGTGCCTTTTTACTAGCACTGCACAATTTTTAATGTGAAATGTTTCTTGTTAATTGTGAAGAGTTATCCAACAAGAAAATTTTTGTTGTGCTTTATGCGTAACGGTGATGGCATGCAAGATTATGTTCTGCTGGTTGCATTCATTACTGGAATCCATTCCAATACCATAAGGCTTGGAGGAAATTTCATTTTGTTGTATAATTTAGCATTAGTATGTCACATATTTTAGTCTTGTAAACTTTTGTCTCAAAGGCGTACAGTTTCAGTGTTACGGGTGGTTTCATACTGGAAAGGCACAAATTGTTGGAACAAAATGAAACATCTGCTCATTCAATACCTCATTATTCAGGCATATCAGATTTCTTTCACGGATGTTGCATGTAGGAGCCCATGCAGAAGACAGTGAAAGGTATTGTGGCAAAAAAGTTCATGGTGCTTCAAAATGAAACTCATTTTTATATAAAACTGAAAACTTGTGCATACTCTTTCATTGATTGTTTCAATATTCATTTGTGTTATGATATATTGTAAAATTTCAATCATTTCTGTGTACTGCGACAAACTCGTACTGTTATCGCCCATTGTAGGCTTAAAATGATTTGTGCTCTTTTAAAATTTTTGAGAACATAAGGCCTATCCTCATTCACAACATTTGCAAGTTTGTTAGTGACTATACTTAACCTCAAAAAGTTTTAGGAAACTAGTAATTTTTAACACAGATTTTTCAGTTGTCTTAATAGAAACCTTGTTTTGTCTATTTGCTTAAATTACTATAATAAATTAGTAATTTTTTAGCTTTACAGATTCAAAGGTAGTGAGCAGGCTTAGTTTAGCTGTTTGTTCATTGACCTGTAAAAGATTGCATAAGCCACATTGCAGCACCACTGTGAATGCTGTTTTCAAATCTGGTAGGAGTTAGTTGACGTTTGTCAAATGATTGGGAACTGCTGCAAATTCCTCCTGTGTATCCTGTCACCTCCGCAGGAAATACGGGATGTGCCAGTACTCATTCATCTGACTGCAAGTGGCATGTCAATCATAGATCTAGGCATCCTGTGTAGGGTAGACAGTAACCAGGAAGGACTCATGGTGTTACACTGATCCCCTTCACCAACAAATTCGAGGTGCTGTCTTTCATTGAAACTGAAACAGAGCCATTGTGACTCTCTTCACCTGTTTTGGGAAAACATGCATAGTCCTGTGTCAAGAGGAGCAAACACAAAGGAAGGGGTCTATTAATCTTTGGCAGTTCAGTTATACGGCAAATAATGGTACCTCTTAGGGAAATAGCAACGGGGGACAGGAAGGAACACCAGGTGCACTCAGTGTGTATGCCCGGGAGCCTCATTCAACAGGTTGAAGAAGCTATTTCAGCAGCTGCTGAGGGAGCAGGATATAATCAACTGCAGATTGTGATGCACTTTGGAACTAACGATGCCTGTCATCTAGGATCTGTGGTCATACTCTGATCATTCCAGTGACTTGTAGAGGAGATTGAAAAGACAAGCCTTGTGCATGGAGTTTCAATAAAGCTCACAATTTGCAGCATTGTTCCCAGAACTGATCTTTGCCACCTAGTTCTGGGTTGAGTGGAATGACTGAACCAGAGACTTTGAAGGTTCTGTAACATGCTACACTGAAACTTCCTGAACTTGCGCCATAAGGTTGAGAACTGTAAGGTGTCCCCCCTCCCCCCTAAATGAGCAAGGTGTGCAGTACACATCACAGGCTGCTACTCAAGTAGCTGACTGTGTGCAGGGTGCACACAAGGTTCTTTTTAGATTCTCCGTCCAGTCCAGATAACGACACCTTAGGAGACCCAGAAATATAAGTGTAAGGTCCAAAAGAACACCCCCTATAGGTGAGAGTATAAAAATCCTAGTAATTGTCTACCAAAGAGCAAAGTGCCAGAGTTTGAAGTGCTCCTGAAAAGCAGTGAAGCTCACATAATATGAGGTACAGTAATCTGTCTGAAACTTGAATTGACAGCAGTGAGATTTTTGGGAAAATTTAAGTATTTATCGAAAGAATAGGTTAATGAAAAATGGAGGTTGTGTATTTATCACTGTAGAAAAGAAACTCACAACCACTGAGATAGAAATTTAAGTTGCGTGTGAGATTGTGTGGGCAAATCTCAGTATCAGGGATGGGCATAAAATGGTAATTAGATCCTTCTATTTCCCACCAGACGCACCTCATGATGTAATCAAAAACTTAGAGAAAAACTCAGTTTCATCGATGAAGACTTAAACCATCCAACAGTCAATTGGGAGAACTACAGTTTTGTTACTGGTGGCGTGACAAGACATCCCGTGAAACATTAAAAAAGTCTTCTCTGAAAACTTCCGAGAACAGATAGAACCCCACTCATGATGGAAATGTATTAGATGTAATGGCAACAAGAGGACTTGACCTGTTTGAGGATGCCCACATTGAAACTCGTCTCAGTGACAATGATTACCAAAGTACAAAGGACAAATAAAACAAGTAGAAAGATATATATGTTCAATAAACTAGATTAAAAAAAAAAAATAATAATAATAAAATGGGGCAGTAGTATTACATCTCAATGACGACCTTGAAACTTTCAGCGCAGAACAGGGTCGTGTAGACAAACTATAGCTCAAGTTTAAAAGAATAGTTGACAATGCACCTAGTAAAATGGTTCATAATGGGAGGTACACCGCTTGGTATGCAGTCACTGAAAAGATACTTCTAAAGAAACAGACTACTGCACAATAAGTGTAAAAAGCTTAACGCTATATACAGGGTGTTACAAAAAGGTACGGCCAAACTTTCAGGAAACATTCCTCACACACAAAGAAAGAAAATATGTTATGTGGACATGTGTCTGGAAATGCTTACTTGCCATGTTAGAGCTCATTTTATTACTTCTCTTCAAATCACATTAATCATGGAATGGAAACACACAGCAACAGAATGTACCAGCGTGACTTCAAACACTTTGTTACAGGAAATGTTCAAAATGTCCTCTGGTAGCGAGGACACATGCACCCACCCTCCGTCGCATGGAATCCCTGATGTGCTGATGCAGCCCTGGAGAATGGCGTATTGTATCACAGCCGTCCACAATACAAGCACGAAGAGTCTCTACATTTGGTACCGGGGTTGCGTAGACGAGAGCTTTCAAATGCCCCCATAAATGAAAGTCAAGAGGGTTGAAGTCAGGAGAGTGTGGTGGCCATGGAATTGGTCCGCCTCTACCAATCCATCGGTCACCGAATCTGTTGTTGAGAAGTGTACGAACACTTTGACTGAAATGTGCAGGAGCTCCATGTGCATGAACCGCATGTTGTGTCGTACTTGTAAAGGCACATGTTGTAGCAGCACAGGTAGAGTATCCCGTATGAAATCATGGCGGTGAATTGAGGAAGTACAGTACATACTGACGAAACTAAAATGAGCTCTAACATGGAAATTAAGCGTTTCTGGACTCATGTCCACATAACATCTTTTCTTTATTTATGTGAGGAATGTTTCCTGAAATTTTGACGGTACCTTTTTGCAACACCCTGTATAGAGAGATGCTGAATGAAACACATTTGGCTGTCGAGAGGAATGCGTGAAGCCTTCAGTGATTACCATAGCAGAATATTGTCAAATGATATTGCAGAAAATTCAAAGAAATACTAGTCATATGTATGGCCTGTTAGTGACTCCAAAGTTAATATCCAGTCACAGGAGCTGAAATTGAGGGTAGCAAAGCAAAAGCTGAAATGCTTCATTCCATTTTCAAATGTATTTTTACAAAGGAAAACCCAGGAGAATTCCTCCCATTTAATCCTTGTGCCACTGAAAATTCTAGGTCATAACGCCCTATCAGATTCTGTACTGAATTTGCAGCTGATTAGCCTCTCTTCTTACTATAATCTATTATAGATCCCTTGAACGAAAAACTGGTCCCAGTAGTTGGAAGACAGCACAGGTCGCACCATTTAAAAAAGGGTAGTAGAAGTGTTCCACATTACTACCTTCCAAAACCCTAGACATTGATTTGTTATAGAGACTTAGCCCATTTTCTTGACTCAAAACATAATGAGGTATCTCGAACAGAATGACCTCTTCCATGCCAATCAGGATTGATTCCGAAAACATCGATCATGCAAAGCCCAACTCTCACTTTTCTCACATGACACACTGAAAGCTTTGGACCAATGCAGTCATATAGGTGCAGTTATTGTCAAAAATATATAATGATAATATAGGGTAACAAGTGAAATTTGTGACTGGATTGGTTAGGAGGATGCAGCATATTATCTTGAATGGAGAGTCATCGTCAGATGTGGAAGTAACTTTGTGTGTGTCCTAGGAAAGTGTGTTGGGATCCTTGCTGTTGATGTAGTATATTAATAACTTTGCAGGCAATATTAATAGCAATCTCAAACTTTTTGCAGATGACACGGTTATCTGTAGTGAAGTACTGACCGAAAGAAGCTGCATAAATATTCAGTCAGATCTTGATAAGTGGTGGAAAGATTGGCAGCTTATGTTAAATATTTAGAAATGTAAAATTATGCACATCATAAAATGAGAAGGCATAGTATCCTTTGACTATGACATAAATGGGCCACAGTTGGAATTGGCTAAATTGTACAAATACTTGTGTGTATCACTTTGTAGGGATATGAAATGGAATGATCACATAAGCGCAGTTGCAGATAAAGCAAGTGGTAGCCTTGGGTTTATTGGTAGAATACAGGTAACATTCTCTACAAAGGTGATTGCTTATAAATCATTTGTGCAATCCATTCTGGAATATTGCTCAAGTGTGTGGGACCTGTACTAAATAGGACTAACAGGGGACATTGAACACATACAGAGAAGGGCAGAACAAATGGTCAGAGGTTTGTTTGACCTGTGGGTGAGTGTCACAGAGATGCTGAAGTAACTGAATTGGCATACTCTTGAAGATAGACTCAAACAATCCTGTGAAACCCAGTTTACAAAGTTTCAAGAACCGGCCTTAAATGAAGACTTTAGGAATATACTACAACCCCCTACATATTGCTCACAAAGGAATTGTGAGGACAATATTAGATTACTCACAGCACACACAGAGGCATTTAAACAATCATTTTTCCCATGCTCCATACACGAATCAAACAGGAAGTGCCTTGGACAAAATGTATGTTGTTTCACCATTAATTATTTTGTAAAGGTTATCTTATGGGATTTAAAATTTGTCAGCAGTTGACTGTGGATCTATTTGTGAATTATATGAGGCGTGTTTTTTAAGTAAGTACTGTTTTGCCCCATCGCGGCCGCAGCGCTGCGGTCAGCGTTCTGCACATGTGCACTGGGTACCTACATCTGTTGTCTATGCACTGACACCATTACAGTCTGATTCTTCCTTGTTTATGTTGTGTACTGGGTGTTTAAGATGCCACCGATAATTGTGAGTCCCGCGACTGTGAAGTATGGGTTGTTATAAGATTTCTTAGTGCTAAAGGCCTAAAAGCAATAAATATTTATCATGAGATCTGTGCAGTTTATGGAGAAATCATTATGAGTGATAGAATGGTAAAAAAGTGGTGAGTGCATTTGAATCTCTGACTGCAGAAACAGCATTAGTCCATGCATGTTGATTTTGAGAAAAACGGAAAAATAAGTTTGTGGGCCTGAGAATTCTATTTTCTTTGACAGCTCTATTTTACTTTGAACGGCACAGTTTCTGGTGATATCCAGACACTGTTTTCAATGAAGTAATGATTAGAGTATATAATGATTTAAATACGCAAAGTTCATGGACATGTGCTGTTTCTGAAATCAGTTGGTTGCCAGAAATGTAAGTCTGTGTTACTCAGCAGTTCATTTGTAAAGTTATTATGTTCAGTACAAAAAATTGTTATTATTAGGCTACATAACAGTTTCTGAAGATCAGCTGTATTATTTCTCATTACCAAAATTCTTATTTTATGTGTACATAACAGATTCTGAACAACTACTTTTAAGTACAAATTACAATCAGGTAAAGAGCAAGCTTAATGAAATATTGCTTGTACCCATGTCTGTTACTCACTGTCAAGCCCTCTGCTGTCTACTGAAGGCCAGTTGTAGAGAACTCTGTAAATGCATAGGTTCTTTTCAGGGACATATGGCTCCAATTTCTTGAGGTCAGCTAGTTTCTTCTCACTTAGTGGTACACACTTTTCGTATGCTGCAGCTGTCGCTAGAGTTACTGTTGTTTTTAAATCAAGAAGTAAACGAAAAGTGTGAGTCACCAGGCTTCCAATGTATGGTTTGGCAATGACATTCCCACAACACTCACTGTTGTATTCAAATTACATGAATTCTGAAATGGTGAAGGATTGTTTCTCATTCCTTGTGAGCACTTTGCTGTTCATTGTTTCTAAAGACAAGGCATTGTGTTTGTAAAATTTAGGCCACCATTGTTTGAAAGCCAGTACAAACTCTGTTGAAACAACGTTAACCTGGTATTTGTTAAAGGTACTTGCAGCAACAATAAGTTCTACAAACTGCATGATGCTGTAAATCCTATCAACAGCTTGAATTTTCCTTTTAATCACTGCAAAGTCCCTGTCACAGGGAAAGGATGAATGGCCCCTGACCAGGAAATAATGATAAATTCTGAGTACACGCTGAGATGCTGCAACTGCCATGACAAACCTGACCATAGTATTATCCTTATTCTGCTCTGGGCAGCCATCTGAAAATATATGCGGGTATTTTATGCTTGGTGGCAACTTGTTTCGTATGTAATCCAGCGGAAACGTGCAGACTTCATCGGGACCCTTCTTTGCTACACCTTTGTGATAAATGTAGAATGTTGCATATCCTGTCTTCAGCTTGTGGATATTGAATACATTAACATCGAGTTGCCAAAGATAGAAAACTTCCTGAACTGGAATGGTAGGAAGGGACAAATTTTGCATAAAATCTATGGCAATACCTGCAACATCCTCGTCTTTTTGACACAGTACTTGTACTTCACAAATACGAGCAGAAAATTTCGCAGCCCTGCGATTATGAACCATCATTTCTGCAGCGGCAACCCTATTAGCCTTTTCATTCGGTGTTTTGTTTGGTAATTTATTTTGAAGCGCTTCACAAGTACCACATATGTCAACTTGTGGTCAATGAAATGTAAGTGAAAAACGTTCTTTGAATATTTTTAAATAAAATTCGTACTTAATATTACTTGCTTGGGGATGTCGTAATCTGAACTGCTCATGCATGATTTTGACATTAAGTTGGCTATTTAAATAATGCTGTTCTATTGTGCCATAGTGAGTAATTTTTTTGGGGTAGGAATTTATGTGATCAATTAAGGTGCGATTCTGAACACGGCGACAGCGACCGACCGCGGCTGCAGAAGTCAGATGGCAACGCTGCCGCCTGCAGTCAGTGCGTTGCGGAACGCAGCGACAGACAAGCTATGCAGTTGCCAGGAACAACTGCGTGCGGCGAGATGTCTGTTAGCACCACCACTGTTATTGCGCTGTTGTTGGAAGAGGAGGACGATGACATTTTATTGTTGCATTCCAGGAAAAGATGAAAGCTGGTAATGCCTTTATATAAAAGTAGAACTGCAGAAGGTGGTTACACAGCACTGATAAAAATACATTTGTTAGGTGATGAAAATATCTTCAGGAACTACTGTCGTTTAAATAAAAGACAGTTTAATTTTGTGCTCAGTTTTATCAAAGATGACATAATGCCACAGTGCCTAAGAAACGTAATAAGTGCATAAGAAAAATTATATTTGAAGCTAAGTCCACAAAATGTTATATATTATGAATATAATTGAGGGAAACATTCCACGTGGGAAAAATATATCTAAAAACAAAGATGATGAGACTTACCAAACAAACGCGCTGGCAGGTCAATAGACACACAAACAAACACAAACATACACACAAAATTCAAGCTTTCACAACAAACGGTTGCTTCGTCAGGAAAGAGGGAAGGAGAGGGAAAGACGAAAGGATGTGGGTTTTAAGGGAGAGGGTAAGGAGTCATTCCAATCCCGGGAGCGGAAAGACTTACCTTAGGGGGAAAAAAGGACAGGTATACACTCGCACACACACACACACACATATCCATCCGCACATACACAGACACAAGCAGACATTTGTAAAGGCAAAGAGTTTGGGCAGAGATGTCAGTCGAGGCGGAAGTACAGAGGCAAAGGTGTTGTTGAAAGACAGGTGAGGTATGAGCGGCGGCAAATTGAAATTAGAAATTAGCAGAGATTGAGGCCTGGCGGATAGCGAGAAGAGAGGATATGCTGAAGGGCAAGTTCCCATCTCCGGAGTTCTGACAGGTTGGTGTTAGTGGGAAGTAACCAGATAACCCGGATGGTGTAACACTGTGCCAAGATGTGCTGGCCGTGCACCAAGGCATGTTTAGCCACAGGCTGATCCTCATTACCAACAAACACTGTCTGCCTGTGTCCATTCATGCGAATGGACAGTTTGTTGCTGGTCATTCCCACATAGAAGGCTTCACAGTGTAGGCAGGTCAGTTGGTAAATCACGTGGGTGCTTTCACACGTGGCTCTGCCTTTGATCGTGTACGCCTTCTGGGTTAGGTGAATACCATGTCACCCTCACAACACCTCCACAATGACCCCATTAAGTTTTATTTACATTCCCTCCGCAAACATGCCTTCACCCTAGCCAGATTACACTCCCATATTTATTTTCTCAGGCTTGTCTGACATTTGGCATCACCCCCAAAGGCCTCACACTTAAAGTTCCCATCTCTGGCTGCAACCCTTCTTTCCATCAGTCCCTGTACCAGTTCCAAACTGAACAATCCATAGCCCTCACCCACCTAATCCTTCACCTACACATCAACTCAGCCAATCAACACACCTGTCAACTCCCATCCTTAATAAAAATCCTCAATCTTTCCTCTCCCACATCCACACCGGCTGTTCAGAGCATCCTCCTACAGGCCAACCGCAAATTAGAACAGCATGCCACCCTCCACCTTAAAAAACTATCCAATCTCCTGGTTTCCCACCTCCGGAAAGGCAACTCACTCACCCTTCACAACCTTTCCAGCAAACCTCAACCTCCTCTCATTGCACACAACCCAGTCTCTCCCATCTACTCAATCTCCCACTTCCAGCTCCACTCCCTCCAAAACCTCAAAATTCCAATCAACGCAATCTGGAACCACAACACCCTAATTCAGTAGTTAGCCTTTCCTCCAAACCTCTCTCCCAATCCGAAACCTCTGTCCTATCCAAAGGCCTCACCTTCAGCCCCACTCCCAGATTTAACCAAACAGCCCTCGTCAAAGATTTACTGTCCTACACCCGTACTCTCTGCTGGAAATATCACTTTGCCACGAAGAAAAATGATCCTAATCCTACTCCCAATGATCCAACTCCCCAAGACACTATCCAAATTGAACCCTGCCTGGAACAGTTCCGTCCTCCGTCACAGCGGGACCCACCTCCTCTTCCTCAAAATCACCCTCTCCAAATCTTCCAGGAATTTCTGACTTCCAGCCTTGCCTCTCAATCCTTCTTAAAAAACCTTAATCCTACTTCCAACATCACCACTGCTGAAGCCCAGGCTATCCGTGATCTGAAGGCTGACCGATCCATCGTCATTCTTCCGGAGGACAAGGGTTCCATGACCATGGTACTTGATCGTCGGGAGTATGTGGCTGAGGGACTGCGTCAGCTTTCAGACAACACTACTTACAAAGTTTGCCAAGGTAATCCCATTCCTGATGTCCAGGTGGAGCTTCAAGGAATCCTCAGAACCTTAGGCCCCCTACAAAACCTTTCACCTGACTCCGTCAACCTCCTGACCCCACCAACACCCCGCACCCCTACCTTCTACCTTCTTCCTAAAATTCACAAACCCAATCATCCTGGCCGTCCCATTGTAGCTGGTTACCAAGCCCCCACAGAACGCATCTCTGCCTACGTAGATCAACACCTTCAACCCATTACATGCAGTCTCCCATCCTTCATCAAAGACAGCAACCACTTTCTCGAATGCCTGGAATCCCTACCCAGTCTGTTACCCCCGGAAACCATCCTTGTAACCATTGATGCCACTTACTTATACACAAATATTCTGCATGTCCAGGGCCTCACTGCGATGGAGCACTTCCTTTCACGCCGATCACCTGCCACCCTACCTAAAACCTCTTCCCTCATTACCTTAGCCAGCTTCATCCTGACCCACAACTTCTTCACTTTCGAAGGCCAGACATACCAACAATTGAAGGGAACAGCCATGGGTACCAGGATGGCCCCCTCGTACGCCAACCTATTCATGGGTCGCTTAGAGGAAGCCTTCTTGGTTACCCAGGCCTGCCAACCCAAAGTTTGGTACAGATTTATTGATGATATTTTCATGATCTGGACTCACAGTGAAGAAGAACTCCAGAATTTCCTCTCCAACCTCAACTCCTTTGGTTCCATCAGATTCACCTGGTCCTACTCTAAATCCCATGCCACTTTCCTTGACGTTGACCTCCACCTGTCCAATGGCCAGCTTCACACGTCCGTCCACATCAAACCCACCAACAAGCAACAGTACCTCAATTATGACAGCTGCCACCCATTCCACATCAAACGGTCCCTTCCCTACAGCCTAGGTCTTCGTGGCAAACGAATCTGCTCCAGTCCGGAATCCCTGAACCATTACACCAACAACCTGAAAACAGCTTTCGCATCCCGCAACTACCCTCCCGACCTGGTACAGAAGCAAATAACCAGAGCCACTTCCTCATCTCCTCAAACCCGGAACCTCCCACAGAATAACCCCAAAAGTGCCCCACTTGTGACAGAATACTTTCTGGGACTGGATCAGACTCTGAATGTGGCTCTCCAGCAGGGATAGGACTTCCTTAAATCCTGCCCTGAAATGAGATCCATCCTTCATGAAATCCTCCCCACTCCACCAAGAGTGTCTTTCCGCTGTCCACCTAACCTTCGTAACCTCTTAGTTCATCCCTATGAAATCCCCAAACCACCTTCCCTACCCTCTGGCTCCTACCATTGTAACCGCCCCCGGTGTAAAACCTGTCCCATGCACCCTCCCACCACCACCTACTCCAGTCCTGTAACCCGGAAGGCGTACACGATCAAAGGCAGAGCCACGTGTGAAAGCACCCACGTGATTTACCAACTGACCTGCCTACACTGTGAAGCCTTCTATGTGGGAATGACCAGCAACAAACTGTCCATTCGCATGAATGGACACAGGCAGACAGTGTTTGTTGGTAATGAGGATCAGCCTGTGGCTAAACATGCCTTGGTGCACAGCCAGCACATCTTGGCACAGTGTTACACCGTCCGGGTTATCTGGATACTTCCCACTAACGCCAACCTGTCAGAACTCCGGAGATAGGAACTTGCCCTTCAGCGTATCCTCTCTTCTCGCTATCCGCCAGGCCTCAATCTCCGCTAATTTCTAATTTCAATTTGCCGCCGCTCATACCTCACCTGTCTTTCAACAACATCTTTGCCTCTGTTCTTCCGCCTCGACTGACATCTCTGCCCTAACTCTTTGCCTTTACAAATGTCTGCTTGTGTCTGTGTATGTGCGGATGGATATGTGTGTGTGTGCGAGTGTATACCTGTCCTTTTTCCCCCTAAGGTAAGTCTTTCCGCTCCCGGGATTGGAATGACTCCTTACCCTCTCCCTTAAAACCCACATCCTTTCGTCTTTCCCTCTCCTTCCCTCTTTCCTGACGAAGCAACTGTTTGTTGCGAAAGCTTGAATTTTGTGTGTATGTCTGTGTTTGTTTGTGTGTCTATTGACCTGCCAGCGCTTTTGTTTGGTAAGTCTCATCATCTTTGTTTTTAGATATAAATGTTATATATTATTAGATTGTGCTGCAGTTCCAAGACTGTGAGAGAGTTGTGGAGGTTGAAGGGCTGCTGTCATCACTTGGCTGATGTGTGTTGCACTGTGCAGCCATTATTTCATAATCAGAAACGATCATACTAATTTTTCTTTTGGCTTCTGCCTTATAAACTGGAGGTAAACTCCTGACAACTGTGCTGATTTGACGGAAAAATAAGTCAATATCATCATCATTGTGTTCCATAAACATTTTTAGTAAATTTTGCCTAATTTCGGCTCTTTCTTTCCACATTTGTAATATTGTATCATCATTACTACGAACTTTACTGCATTTTCTTTTCCGTGCTGGCACATAATGTCCATCGTTTGTTACCACAGATGTTTCACCACTATTTCCTATTGTATGTGTTTCTGCCGTATCTTCTTCCTGTCATGCTGAAAGGTCCACTGTCTTCTTGGCTTTCTTGTATTGTTGTCTGTGATGATGTCAATGTAATATTTATTCCTCCAGATCTGTGTTGCGCAATACTGTCAAGGAATGATAGCTATTTGTTTTTGAATTTTTTGAGGCAGCAGAGCCCGTTCCTAATTTGCTTTTCTTCTTGAACCTCTGGTAACCATCCCTTAAAAATTTCCACTTCTTCTTACAGTCATCACCTGTAAATGGAAATTATATTAGCTGTATGTTTTCATTTGTTTCAGATTCTTGGCCACAGCCGAAAGTTACCGGTCTTTATCATTTGCCTATCGTATATCACCATCTTACATATCAAGAGTTGTTAAAAATGTTTTGAAGATATTAAGAACAAGGCTGCAGCCCATGTTGATGCCACCTTCTACTGAATCAGATTTCAGACATATTGAAGAAGAATTTTGGCTTAAATGCAATATACCTAATTGTGTAGCTGCTATAGATGGAAAACATGTTCGCATAAGGGCACCAGAGAAAAGTGGACTTTGTTTTTTAATTACAAAGATTTTTTTCAATTGTTCTGCTGGCTAATGTGGACGCAAATTGTAAATTCATTAGCGTTGATGTCAGTGCTTACGGAAAAGAGTCTGATAACGGTATGTTTCAGAAATCGGCTATGGGGAAGAAAATTGCTGCAAAGGAGTTTAATATACCTCCACCAAAATGTTGCCAGGCACAAATGTGGGTATATTCGGCCTGTAAAAGCTGTCTCCGGTGGGTATGCGGTTCGGCGGCAGCGGCACCACTGGTCCCTGACCAGATGTGCGGTCTGCCGCCGAAGCAGGTATATGACGGCAGACGACACTGCCGCCGCGTTCAGCACGCCTCACATTGCAAACAATGGCAACCAGTGATGCTGCCTGCAGCCGGTTGGTGCAGTCTGCGGTCGTGTTCGGAATCGCACCTTTATCAAACTTATTTCTGCACTACTGATTTGATTTCCCGATGCATTTTTACCCCTCTGGTCACTAGGTGACTTTCCACAAGCAAGCAGATTGCGTATCCTCCTTACCCTTTGGTTTGTGACACCATGGATACTTAAGAAAGCTTTCTTGCATACCTCTGATCGTCCAGTGCTGGAATTAATAAAATACGAAAATTGTTGCATCTTGGTTTGCAGTTGCCTCCTTCTGGTACTCTTCTTTGTCTTCCGGAAATATTACCTGCAGTAATCAGCCCTTGGAGATAAAAATCTTGTGCGTCCTTTGATGTCATGTTGTAGAAAAGTGAAAATACTTCATTTCTTCCCTCTTCAGGAATTCTTACAAAGCAGTTTCTACGACATCTACAAAATTACACAGATATTTCAGTCGCGCAATAAATCATTAGTTTACTATTTTACTGACATATAACATTACTTACTTGCAGTCCACACCAGTGCTTTTCTTTGAAACTAACTTTCCACTGTAGTTTTTATACTCTAAACCTTTAATTCGCGACCTCTTTATGATTTCACACTGATACTCAACATTCTTTACACCTTTTTTCCTCTTTCTACTTTCACCACCGTCATGTACATCCATATCGTCCCTGTTCAACATTGCTGTGCTTCACAAAGAAAAACCGTGCGAACACAGAGACAATATTACACAACAGGCTAGCCAATGTTGACTGCAGAAATAGCACTAGTCCTGGACAAGTGTTCTTTCTCCTCTCACTCAAAACATCAGGATCTTGTTTGTCCCATTAAGAATGATGGACAAATGTTGTTTCTGCATTCATTCGATAGAGGGAGCGCCATAACATGGAGATCAGCTCGTAACTCAATTTAACCAAAAAGTGGACAAGTGTTGTTTGTGCAATCAGCGATTCATTTAATGGCCGCACAAATGTGCATGATGAACAATGGAGTGGGCGTCCTTCGGTCGTTAATGAAAGTTTGGTGCAGGAAGTGGATAATAAGGTGAGAGAAAACAGACGCTTTACGATTTCCTCCTTGCGGGATGACTTTCCTAATGTTTCTCGTAGTGTTTTGTATGGCATTGTGACCGAGCACTTGAATTACTGAAAATTGTGCGCACATTGGGTACCGAAAATGTTGACGGATGTGCACAAAACCAAATGTTTAGACAGTGCATTGACTTTTCCTTGAGCAGTACCACAATGACGGTGATGATTTCTTAAGCCAAATTGTTACGGGCAATGAAACATTGGTGGCCTACGTCACAACAGAATTAAAGCAACAGTCCATGAAATGGCATTCAGATTCACCCAGAAAAGTGAAGTTTTTAGCAAACAATTTCTGCCTGGAAAATCATGTGCACAGTTTTTTGGGACGGGAAAGGAGTATTCCTTGTGGAATTTCTGCCTTGTAATGAGACAATCAATGCAGCAGCTTACTGTAAGACATTGCACAATCTGCACCGTTCAATTCAGAACAAAAGACATGGCAAGTTGAGCAAGGGAATCGTTTCGCTGCAAGACAATGCCCGTCTGTATGTTGTGAATCAGACCAAAGATCTCATCACACCTTTTTGATGGGAAACTCTAGATCATCCTCCGTACAACCTTGAACTTGCACCCAGTGACTACCATCTGTTCCTGCACTTGAAGAAACACCTTTGTGGTCAGCGTCTTCAAGACGATGACAAAGTCAAAACAGTAGAGATGCAGTAGTTAACAAGTCAGGCGGCAGACTTCTACGAGGAGGGTGTTCAAAAACTGGTATAACGTTATGACAAGTGCCTCTATATTGACGGAAATTATATAGAAAAGTAGATCAAGGCACAGGCTTTCATGTAAAAATAAAATTATTGGATCAAGGCACAGGCTTTCATGTAAAAATAAAATTATTGAGATATCTTAGCACGTCTTTTTTTAATTTCAGAACAGTTCTTACTTAAAAACATGCCTCGTAATTAAGATTTGATCAGTGTTAACCCTTAAGATAACAATTTATTATTACACCCTACTGATGCCAATGTCGTCAGAACGCTGTTTACTTTCTCACTGCTTACAAAATTCACTTCTAGATGTAAGTAGCATGCTCAGTATTGATGCTCAATCTTTCAGTTTACATGTACGTCAATAGTTATCTATTTTTGAGCATTATTGCAATGACTTACCATCAATTGATAACTCTAATACTGTGTTGTTCGTTTGTTGACATCATTCTTCGTAACACTGTTTACAATGTGTTATTTCATCTGACGTTGTTTTTATGCACTATTGTTATTTAGTTTATTTCATTCACTTTTTCAATTTTGTAATAAAAGACAGAAGTTGTGAGTTGTTGGTAAATACTAATCATAGAGAATATTTTAGTGAAACTAGCAGCAGTTGAAAGATGATGTTTGTGCTGGTATAGAGATTGAAAATGATGACAGAACGGAAAATACACAATACATTGAAGTGATTACATCTGAAACACCACAGATGCTACCACATCCAATTCACAATGTGTCTGAACTGCAGCATATGCCATCACTGGGCTCTTTTTCAATTGAATATTTCAATTTAGTTTTCACTGCAGTGTTACTTCAACTAACTGTCACTGAAACAAATTGATCAGATAAGCAATTTATATTTAAACATGTGGCTACTTTGTGCAGCCCATCTAAAAAATGAAAAAAAGTCACAAGAGCTGAGGGAAGAGGTTTCATAGCATGCTTACTGAATATGGGACTCAACAAAAGACCTATATTGTATTCATTCTCATGCACAGAATCATAGACATTTCCATGGTTTGGCAAAATGTATTTTCTTCCAGAACACAAGTGTTAGGTGTGACAGGACTGCATACATCAGGCAGAACTTTATGTACTGTACAGTTATTGTAATTATTATCTCTGTAAATAATGTTAAAAATTTTGTTTTTCTCAGAAATTTGTATGGGTTTTATGGACAATTATATGGAAACAAAAGCAAATTTCTATTATTTTTTTAAAAATACTTTTTATTTCATCACTTATAAACAATTTAAAGTGAAGATATATGAGAATCTGGGTATGCTTTGTAAACTACAATGAATAAGTGGCATTTCTTTCATATTTTTAAATTGAATGCAGCATAATATATGGCTGTTGAAATGAAACACTTCATGACAGTATAAAAACATATGATACTTTTAGCATTCACGGTTCAAAATGGCTGACTGCAAAAGGGTTAAGAAAGATAAATGTATAATGTACTGTAAAATGAATGGATTTCAGTATCATGAGTGCCTCTGATTGAACTATTGTCAGCCATTTTGAACCTGGATCAGTCTGGTACAAACTTTCAGTGTGACACATCATGAGTGGTTTTAAGTGAGATTTCTTGAATGATTAACCTACTTGCACATTTTGAAAATGAACAAAGGAACCTGGGCTAGACTACGATTGGGATTCTGACAACCTTAGAACTATTTTCACAGTGAGTTTTGCTGATTTGTAATTGAGACAGCTAAATGCTGTGGAAGTGGTGATATTACTACATATGATAAAAAGCACTCCGTCATTAGGCCACAAGTGGCCCATTGGGACCATCCGACCGCTGTGTCTTCCTCAGCTGAGGATGCAGATAGAAGGGGCGCACGGTCGTACTCCGCTTTCCCGGTCGTTACGATGGTTTTCTTTGACCGGAGCAGCTACTATTCGGTAAAGTAGCTCCTCAATTGGCATCATGAGGCTGAGTGCACCCCGAAAAATGGCAACAGCACATGGCGGCCCGGATGGTCACCCATCATGCCCGACAGCACTTAATTTTGGTGATGTGACGGGAACCGTTGTATCCACTCCAGTAAGGTCCTTGCCACTACATATGATAGAGACTCTTTTTTTATTTTCACCTTAAAGGAACCTTAATATGTGTGCTGAACTGGTTATAACCAAAGAGAACGGTCTTCTGTCATACTACAAATATTCTGAACTTGTGTGAACAAACAGTTTTAATGAGAATTTAATTTGATGATGTAGGAAACAGTTAATCCCAGCCACCTTTATGCCATCTGCATCTTTTATTAACTGGGAATGAACACTGCACTGAGCATTTTGCAACAAATGGTTGGCTACTCTTCCATTTATTTTAAAAAAATAGTTGGCCTCTCTGCACAGCCAGTTGTTAGTATAAGAGGTGGAATCTAAAATTTTCGGGGCTGGTGCTGCCATCTGGGTAAGTAGGAGTAGTAGATCTTTGCACCGCTAGGTAGCGAGAGCTGCATATCTGATGAGTCAGTGTGCGGAGTGGCATTCAACTGGGAGGACTTGTTGCGTGTCCACAGTGATTTCCATAATACTCTGTGTTTGGTGTGTGGCAATTTTACAATGGGTCCATGAACAGAACAGTGTGTGTGTATCAAATTCTGTGCGAATCTCGGGAAAAGTGCTATGGAGACCCTTGCAATGATTCAACAAGTGTTGGGGGCCAGAGCATGAGCCACTCGCATGTGTTTTAGTGGCATGCTCGGTTCAGGGCTGGCCGTACAGACATTGAAGATGATGATGCTCGCACTGGAAGGCCCATTAGCTGCACAATGCCAGACATTGTTGCCAAACTTCAACAATTGTTTCTTGCGGATCAACATCGAACCATTCAAGACCTTGCGGATGAAGTGGGTATTGGTTATGGAACATGTCAACGAATGTTGACTGGTGAATTGGGCATGCATCGTGTCACCACAAAATTTGTGCCAAGGATCTTGACTGCCGATCGGAAGGCACAGCGTGTTGAAGCAGGCTTGGACCTTCATCAGACGGCATCTGATCCATCCTTCTTATCACGGGTTATCACCAGCAACGAGAGCTGAATTTACGGTTATGACCCAGAGCCAAAGCAACAACCGTCCCAGGGGAAGAGCCCAGGCTCTCCAAGACCCAAAAAAGCGAGACAGGTGAAGAGCATGATCATCGTTTTCTTTGATACCAAGGGAATTGTGCACAAAGAATTTGTCCCACCCAACCAAACAGTGAATTCCGTGTACTTTTGTGACATTTAGCGATGGCTCCGTGAAAACGTGGGGCAACAATGGCCCGAACTTTGGCGTCAAGGGAACTGGCTGCTGCATCACGATGACGCGCCCTGTCAGACGTCCTTGCTCACCAGGGCCTTTTTGGCAAAAAACAAGATGGCAGTTCTACCTCACCCACCATACTCGCCAGATTTGGCACCTTGCAACTTCACGCTACTCCCAAAACTGAAACTCAAGTTGAAAGGCCATTGGTTCGACGCTCTAGAAAGGAGTCAAGAAGCATCACTGGCGGTGATAAACACCCTCAAAGACAGGACTTCCAGAAAACGTTTGACCAGTGGCAGAAGCACTGGGACTGGTGTGTACGTGCAGATGGGAACTACTTCAAGGGTGATGGTGACCATTAGTCCAAAGGTAAGGTTTTCAACAGATGGTAGCACCAGTCCCAAAATTTTTGGATAGCACTTCTTGATTCTTTGTTGTTTTACACCATACAGCTCCAGAGAGGATGTTTATTATTTGTGATATTTAGCTGTGAGGCATGATCTTTGGTCTCAAAACCTATTGAAAAAATTATTGACTTGCTGTAGTGCTCATTCTCGCAATCTGGCTGACATTGAACAGCACATATAAGAGACAAATTGCAGTTCATACTTTTAAAGTATTCCAAGAAATACCAACAGGTTGCTTTAGAAAATATTTACACATCACTCCATTCTCATCCCCATTCCCATCACTAGGGGTATCTTACTCCCACAGTACTTTTATTGAAAAATAAATAAAATAAAATGTCATGTTGATATCAGATTTAGTTGAAATTGCTCCAGGCATTCCTGAATGATGCTTTTATGTCACCCCTTTTCACCTTCACTCTCAGCTGTAGGTTGCCAAGGGGTGTTTTCAAGGTTTCACATTATTTGTGTACTGAATTGGTAGAAATTGTTTCAGGTGTTGAAGAGGTGAACACACACGCACGCGCGCGCGCACACACACGCACACCTAGGGGCGAAAAATAATCAGGACTGTCATCAGTGAACCTATCAACCCCAAAAACTATGGATTCAATATTGGTCCTTATTGAATATTTTTAAATGTCATGGCTTCTCACCCCCACACCCACCTCTAGGTATGGCAGTTAGGGATGTATTACCCGCAAAGCATTTTTATACAAATAATGACTGGCATATATACAAGATTTGGTTAAAATTGCTCCAGACACTCCTGAGCTGCGCTTCTGTGTCACCCAGTCTTCACCAGCTCCTCCTCGTCTCACTCCCCCCAACCCTATCTAAGGTATGTGGTTCTTTCTCACACAGGTAATAAATAATACATGTATCAAGTCTTGTTGAAACTATCAATTGGTTTAGGAGGAATGATTATATACACATGTATTAATGGGGTGTTTGGTTGCTTTTTTAACCATGATCATCAAAATTTTGAGTTGACAATTTGTAACTGAATATTGTTCCTTTTTTCTGCGAATAATCTTCAAACATCTGTTCAGTTGGGCTTTTATGAAAAATTGTCTATAACGAAAGCGACATATCAGCTCTCAAACTCAGTTTTTGTGGAAATAAGCAAGCAACATTCATCTGTTGGAATTTTCTCTAATCGTGACAACATGTTCAGTCATGTAGATCACAAAATCTGTTAAGGAAACTTAAACATTACTGTGTTCGAAAAATTCCTATTGTATGGATGGAGACATATTGTAGTAACAGATACCATACAGCCACATTAATAAATAATGCCACTGGAATGATTCTAAATTTGGTTTGGAAAACATTAAATATGGTTTCTTATGAGTCAGTACATGAAATACTGTTGTTCTTTACTTACATAAATAATTTAGTAAAGGCATTTCAAAAACTGCATTGTTTTCTGATAACAGACTTATACTGATAGAGGCTGTCCCTTGGCCACAGTTTGGCAGGGCCATTCATGCGGACAGATAGCATGTTAGTGGTCATATCCATGTAGAGAGCCACACAGTAGTTGCTGCTTAGTTGGTAGACTACATTGTTGCTTTTACAGTTGGCTCTGCCTTTGATGGAGGTAGGAATTGCATGTGACTGGACTGGAGTAAGTGGTAGTGGGAAGATGTATGGGGACAAGTCTTGTATCAAGGTCTTTTACAGGGATATGAACCCACCTCCATAGCTGAGGTCACTAACATATGCCTGTGAGGTGGCACTAAAGTCCCTGATCATTATTCTTTGTGCCAATGTCCGGAATTAAAATCATGCCTTTCTGTAGCAACTCATGATGTGAGGGCATGTGATGCTGTTGACAGTGGTCTGTCCATTGGATGGAGATGTTAAGCCCTGTGACATCCTTGGTGCTGTTCGAAAGGAGTAGGCATGTATCAGCACTGGGTTTCATCATTCCCTTCTCTCCTCCTCTTACCATCATCATCATCACCATACAAAACAAACATAACACCACAGAATACATATATACATATACTGCAATCACCGACACTCAACAAATACATATAAGACAATCCCCCATATCTGCAAGGAAATAGGCCATTATGCATGGAGGAGGAAAAGTCTTGCTGACTACGTGGCTAAATCTACCGCTTGGGTTCTCCAAGCCAACAATGCCATGTGACTTCAGAGGAAAATGAGCTGTGGGCCAAGGAGTTGTGAGCAGAGGAAGAATAAGGAAAGACAAGGATGTTGCATAGGTTGTGTGGGCTGTGGACTACCACTGTGGGAGGGGTAGGAAGGATACTTCTCATTTCAGGGTTGTCTAAACACTGGTCGAGAACACGATTTAATTGCTCTTGCACTTTCTGGACGAGATGGGGGAAGTTTAGTTCGTCTGCAAAGGCCTCAGCAAGACCCTTGGCATATTCAGAGGAACTGCTCGTCACTTCATATGTGATAACCACAGGTAGCTACGTTTGATGTGGATAGAGGTACTGATTGTGCCATCTGTGAGGTAGAGATTGGCATTGAAGGAGGTCATATGTTGGGCCGAGGAGGGCTAGGTGAAGTGAATGGGGGAGAAAGAATTGAGGATAGGATGTCCTCAATCTCAGTCCAGATCACGAAGATGTCATCAGTGAATCTGAACCAGATGAGGGGTTTGGGATTCTGGGTAGCTGGAAAGGATCCTTCTAAATGGCATGAATAGGTTTGCATAGGATGGTACCATATGAGTGCCGGCTGCACAACAGATATATTTAAAGGTGACACCTTCAAAGGAGAAGTAATGATTGGTGAGGACGTAGTTGGTCAAGGTGACTAGAAAGAAGGTTTCAGTTCTGGAGCCAGTAGAGCAAGCCTGTAGGCATTGGGGATTTATTGTAGAGGGAGATGGCCACCAATAGTAACAAGCAGGGTGGTAAAGAGACAGGAACTGTGCAGAGTCTGTAGTGAAAATAGTTCCTGTCTTTTTCAAACAGGAGGATAGGCAACCCTACAGGTAATAGGGCAGAGATTTTCTCTGTGGGGGCGCAGTAGTCAGCCACGAGGCGGTGTCCTGGATAGTTTGGTTTACATATATTAGGAAGCATGTAGAAGGTTTGAGTGCAGGGACTGGTTGAAGTGAGGAGGGAGATAGACTTAGGGGAGAGGTCCCGGAATGGACTTAGAGGTTTGACAAGGGACTGAAGACCATTTGAAAAGTTACTGCTAGAATGGGGTCACTGTGGCACAGCTTGTAGGTGGACGTGTGTAACAGCTAGTGGAGACCACCAGCCAGGTAATTCCTGCAGTTCATAACATCAGCGATGGAACCTTTGTCAGCAGGTAGGATTATAAGTTCAGGATATTTTTTTAGGTGGTAAATTGCAGTCCTTTCTTTGGCTGTGAGCTTGGTTTCCATGTTGAGAGGTGTGGGGAATGATGGTGAGACAAAGTTTGAGGTTAGGAAATGCAAGAAAGTTACAGGGGATTATTGTGGGGGTGGTTAGATTGAGTTCAGTATTGGTTGTGGGCCTAGACTGGTAGGTTTGGTGGCAAAAAAGTGATCCCATGCAGAGACCAAGAGATGGAAAGAAGGTCCGTAACAAGCCCAGTGTGTTTGGATTTGGGAGTGGGGCAAAAGGTGAGGCCTTTGATAGGAACTGATACACTTTTGGAGGACAACTTCACAACCATATTGTGGGTCTGTTTAGGCTCTGGGTTTTGTAAGGTGGTAGGAAGGAGTTTAAGGGTAAGGCAGATATAGTAGATCTGCAAGACAGGGTTTAGCTGCTAAGATGGGGTATTGGGAAGTTTTCATGTAGGTTCGTGGAGGTAATTGTGGCGGTTAGTTGCAGTCTCAGGCAGGAGTAAGATAGAGAAATTGGGACAGTTTCTTCAAGAGGTGTTCTGTACCAGAAATAGAGACCAACCGGCACACTAAATTAAACTCTAGCTCAGAATTTCATACATTCAGGCAGAAGCATTATTGAAAATTGTCACATATTCAACAACAAATTGAAGGAGTACATTATTAGCAACTGTCTTCCATAATTTATCTAAACATTTGTACTCCATGAGGAATGTACCTGTACCTATTGATACTAATATTCATATTAAATAAGTACTAACTTTTCCATTATATAAAGAGCTGATAGTGTTCTGTGAAGTGAGAGACCTTACATAAGTGCTTAGTATTAAGTAACAAAAAGTTGCTGATCATTGTAAGAGAAAATTCTTTTCAAAGTAGGTGCTGTTCTAATATATTAATCTAGAAGTAATTCCCTCTAGTTGAATTTTTTGTTAATATAATTTCCAGGAGCAGCCTTCAACCAGTTACGAGTTAATGGCAGTGAGACGTAAACTCCAAACGCAAAAAAAGGGGGGGGGGGGGGGGGGTTCTCAGTCAACAATTGAGAGATAAGTGATGATAATTGATAGGAGAGACATGAAAACAGAGAAAGTGGATGAGGGAACAATCTGGAGTGGAACACATGTTAATGAGTGGACAGAACATACAGCCAGGCAAAAGGATGGTGAAAGGAGCAATGAAATACTTAACTGGACATGAAGAGATAATGGAGAGCCATGAAGATGACCTAATGGAAGGGTAGAAAATAACATTTGAAAACATGTAGCAGCAACATGGATGCATGTAGCTGAATATAATAATGCACGGAGTAGTCTGGAAAAGATGCTTGCCCATCAGTGGCTGTCTGACTTGTGCTGAGAGTTATGGCAATGTGTAGGATAGATGTAAAGCCGGAGGTGACTGATACTTACTGTAATGTATTCTTTCATAGGTGTTACCTAATCGCATTGAAGGCAGACATTGTTGTTCTTATGGTTTTCAGATCGAAGACTGGTTTGATTCAGCTCTCCGTGATAGCCTATCCTGTCTTTTTATCTCTACATTACTAGTGTAATTTCCATCCATTGAAACATACACAAGATTGTTGCCCCTCTTCAGGGATGAGATGTTAGTTGGGAGGAAGGGGTTAGCAAAGAGTAGGTAGATGTATGCATTTAAAATTTCACTTACAAATGCCATAGTTTACCCAGATCACTACAAGATTGAGATGAAAGCAACTTACAGCGAAAGACGTATGCTGGGAAACAGGTATCATATGTCATTTTCATTATTGCAAGATTTCAAAGACCTTGAGATATATCTGCGGTTATTATTTTGGTGTAAGAGGTGAGCCCCGTCAGTAGTTTCTCACGTCCAGATTTCCCATAGATATACTTATTGTTAGCAGAGTAATTTTCTGGCAATATCTGATTGGAACTGTGAGATTTATTATACACATTAACATGTTAAACATGGTTACATGAATATTGTATTGTACAATCCACACAATAAAAAATAAGTGTCCATAGCAACACAAAAGATATATACACAATCAAGGTACAGATTCTAAATTCTCACACCCCTAGAATCATGACCCCCCCCCCCACAAAAAACCAATTTTTTCAGGTCAAACTGTTGTAGCAGCAGATTATGGTGAGACTTTGGCACAGATTTTGTCATCATGTCTGCCATCATTTGCTCTAAAAATATGTGGTCCATAGTGATGGGCTGATTATCTATGTCTCTTATAAAGTGGTGTCTAGTGTCTTTATATTTGGTTCGACTCTTGTAGCCACTGTCAATTGTAGCTTTGTGTCACATTATAGTTTGATAGGGTCCTTCTCGGGGTTTCAAGATATTTCATTGTCTAACCTTTGAAGCAGTAAAGCCTTCTGACTTGCTGAGGTCAGGGCCATATATTCTGCCTCAGTTATGGATAAGGCTACAGTTACATAAGCAGGATATTACTGCTCCTTGAGATGTAAACAGATATCCACATGTTGACTTCCTGTCTTCGGAATCTGTGGCCCAGTCTGCATCACAGTAACCTATTATGTGGCTGTCCTCTGCTTTAGAAAACAATAGCTTCATGTGCTTCATTCCTTTTAGATATCTAAAGATTGTTTTGAGTGTGTGCCACTGTGGCATGTCTGGATTATTGCAAAAATGACTGACATTTACTGTCAAATAATATAGGACTGGCCTTTTTCCTAACTGAGCATACATTAAACTTCCTATTGCTTCATGATTGGGTATGTTGTTCATAGCTTCTCGCTCCTGTTCTGTTTTTGGTTTCATGTCATGAGTGAGCACCTGGTTACTATCTAGTGGTGAAGAAATTGGGTTACACTCTTTTGTATTCAATCTGTTTAAAATTTGCTCCACATAGTGTGTCTGGTCTATCCATAGATAACCTTCTTTGTGGTTCCGAGTAACACCAAGATCTTTGATTTTAAATTTTTCTCTTAAACTGTTTTTGAAAACTTCTTTGCCTTGTGAATTGTTACTGAAACTTAGCATATATCCACATAAACAACAACTATATACAAGGATCAGTGGTTGATTTTTTGAAGTTTAGATTCAACAGTGTACTGTCTAATTTCAAACATTTTCTTTAATCCATATACTGCCCTTTTTAGTCTTTTAATACCAGTATATTTCAGTATCTTTGCAACAGGGTCTACTTCTGGAACTTTCACATAAATCTCTTCATGTAAGTCACCTTGCAAGAAAGCCATGACAACACTGAGATGATCAGTGTCCAGATCATGTTTAGCAAACACAGCAAATAAATACCTTTATGAGTTATATCTAATAACTGGCGCGTAAGTTTCATCATAATCCATGACTTGCTTCTGACCACAACCTTTTACTACTAGCCATTTGTTTATAGCATACAATGTGGCTTTTCAAATCTTTTTTTGTTTTAAACACCCATTTCACATTTATTGGTTTCTTATTTAAAGGTGAAATAGCAGACTCCCATGTGCAGTTCTCTTTATGCGATTATGACTCTTCTTGTATTGCTTTCGACCAGTATTCGGCTTTGTCTAACATCATTGCTTCTTCCAGTGACAAGGGATCGTTGTCAGATGACTGTTTGGACTGATGAGTTACAAAGTCATGTAGCTTATTCGATTTTGGGATTCTGGATGACTTTTATATTGACTCAAGTTGCTGCGGTTGCTCATTATCATTATTTGCATTATCTACTTTTGGTTGCTCATTGCAGCTAGTATTCCTCAAGTTACTACTGGTTGTGCTAGTCTCAGGTTTGGTTTCAAATTCAACTTTCATTTTGCTGCTTTTCTGTCAGTGGGAGAAACAATCAACTGTTTAGAAGTACATTAATCAAAAATAACGTCCCTTGTTTTTTATGAGTCTCTGGCAATTAGGTTCAAAAAGACTGTAGGCTTTTGATTCTTCACAGTATCCTACCAAGGTACACTCAGTACTTTTTTGTACTATTTTCATTGGTTGGCTCTCGGAATGTGAACATAGGCCTTGCTTTTAAATATTTTGAGATGTCGAAGATCCGGGCTCTTGTTTGTCTGAGTTTCTTCTGGAGTCTTCCTTTTTGGTGCTTTGTCGAAGATCTGTTAATTAAATAGACTAGAGTGAAGATTGCTTCTGCCCAGAATTTATTTGGCACATTTGCTTTGAACAGTAGGCATCTTGGTTTTTCTACTATTGCACTGTTATAATCCTCAGCTACTGCAATTTGTTCTGGTGTATATGGCACTGTAGTCTGATTTCGGATCCCTTCTTGTCTGAAATGGTTTACCTGTTTATCGCTCATGTATTCTGTCAGTATCTGTGCTTAGAGTGCAGATCATTTTTCCAGTTTGCCTTTCAACTTGATTTTTAAAGTCTTCAATCAGCTGTGGTACTTGATTTTTATTTTTGACACTATATACAAATACTTCCCTCGAATAGTCATCAATTAAAGTAAGGAAGTATTTGGCTCCGCCAACTGACAACGTGTGCATTGGTCCACACAGATCTGAATGAACTAGCTTGAGGATTTCTGTGGCTCTTGAGCCAGATTGTGAAAAAGGAAGTCTTGTTTGTTGGCTGTCTAAGCAAAAAGAACAGGAGTATTAACTGCTCCCTCCAATTAAATTCCACTCCCCAAGCCTTGGTGAAGTGTGTGCATAACTTCAGAATGCAGATGACCTAGTCGGTACTATTTGATTCTAATTCTGATTTTGCTTCAAAACTTAGATCATTTTGTTGATTTGGTCAGTGCCTACCATTTGCTAACGATGCACTAGCAACCACATCATTTTTGTATAAGTCGTAAATAATACAGCCTTGTTTGTTGAAACTGAATGGCCTTTTTCTACTATATTACTAACAGATAGCAGATTGGTGCTTAGCTGAGCCACATACATGAAATCATCTACTTTAATTTTGCCTTTCTTGTTGCCCGTGAGAACATTGACAAACGAAGATCCTGTACCTTTTATAAGCAAATTATCATTATTTGCTATTAAAACTTGCACGAGCCTATCACTGTTTTATAATTATTTTGGTCACATGTATATTTAGACATGTGCGCTGATGTGCATCTGTGCCTGCAGCTGTGTTTGAAAAGAACATCTGGTTGCTTGCTGTCTTGGGTGAAGGTTTCGCTTTGTTTTTCCCCTTGCTGCAACAGTTTTTTTGCCAGATGCCCGACTTGTTGCCGTTGTAACACCTTGGACCTTTTTTGAAGCTAACATCACCTTTTTCCTTGGTGACCCAAAGAGCAGTGTCACTTGTCAGTTGTTTCTTACTGGCATCACATTTATTTCTTACAATAATTTATTTTTTGTGGAGCCTCCTACGATCAGCAAGTTTGAACTTCCTAAACTCATAATCATAGGTTTATATTCATATGGTAGTCCTGCAAGTAGAATAAACCCAGTCCATTGTTCTTTAACTTCAAAGCAATTATCTTTGACATGTATTCTTCGACTGATGAACAATTTTCTAGTCTGGTTGTCAGTATCTTTAGTGACCCAATTCATCGGAAGAGGCCAGAATCTATGTAGACTTGCTTTAGCGTGTCCTACACTGCTTTAGCTGAAATATACACTATGTGATCAAAAGTATCCGATCACCTCCAAAAACATGCTTTGTTCATATTATGTGCATTGTGCTGCCACCTACTACCAGATACCCCATATCAGCGACCTCAGTAGTCATTAGACATCATGAGAGAGCAGAATGCGGCGCTCCGCAGAACTCACGGACTTCGAACATGGTCAGGTGATTGGGTTTCACTTGTGTCATACATCTGGACCCAAGATTTCCACACTCCTAAACATTCCTAGGTCCACTGTTTCTGATGTGATAGAGGGGCACGTACAGCACAAGCCAACTTCATCTGGTAACTGACGGAGACCGCCGACAGTTGAGGAGGGTCATAATGTGTAATAGGCAAACATATGTCCAGACCATCACACAGGAATTCTAAACTGCATCAGAATCCACTGCAAGTACTGTGACAGTTAGGTGGGAGGTGAGAAAACTTTGATTTCATGCTCAAGTGGCTGCTCATAAGCCACACATCACGCCAGTAAATGGCAAACGACACCTCGCTTGGTGTAAAGAGCGTAAATATTGGCCGATTGAACAGTGGAAAAACGTTGTGTGGAGTGATAAATCACGGTACACAATGTGGTGATCCGATAGCAGGGTGTGGGTATGGCGAATGCCTGGTGAATGTCATCTGCCAGCGTGTGTAGTGCCAACAGCAAAGTGGTGTTATGGTGTGGTTTTGTTTTTCATGGAGGGGGCTTGCACCCCTAGTTGCACTATCACAACACAGGCGTACATTGATGTTTCAAGCACCTTCTTGCTTCCCACTGTTGAGGAGCAATTCGGGAATGGTGATTGCATCTTACAACACGATCGAGCACCTGTTCATAATGCACGGCCTGTGGTGGAGTGGTTACACGACAATAGCATCCCTATAATGGACTGGCCTGTACAGAGTCCTGACCTGAATCCTGAGGGATGTTTTGGAACGCTGACATCAATACCTCTCCTCAGTGCAGCACTCCGCGAAGAATGAGCTGCCAGTCCACAAGAAACCTTCCAGCACCTGATTGAACGTATGCCTGCGAGAGTAGCAGCTGTCATCAAGGCCAAGGGTGGGCCAACACTATATTTAATTCCAGCATTACCGATGGAGGGCGCCACGAACTTGTAAGTCATTTTCAGCCAGGTGTCCAGATACTTTTTTGATCACATAGTGTATCTTGCATATGAACATTTATTGACAGATGGACGGAGGGTATAATTTTGCCTCTCACTGTGCAAACTTTAGTTACGTTTGTTATTTTGCCACTGTCACAATCCCAGAACTGTTCGTATTCTAGATACATATGCATAGCAAACTGCCACATACTATAGTTTTTTCTTCCCATCAGTTTCAGAATCGAATTTGTATTTACAGAAACCATTGCATTAACTGTTATATACATAGCCTGGGTCCATAACTGTTAGTAGACTAATTTGCTGTCAGTATCTGATTGGAACTGTAAGATTTATTGTACACATTAACATGTTAAAAGTTACACGCACTATTGTATTATACAGTCGACAGAATAAAAAATAACAATGTCCACAGCAATGCAAAAAATACACACACAATCAAGATATAGATTCTAAATTGTCACACTTCTCTTGTAGTTATTTATTTGATAAAGGTTGCAACTTTAGGTGTCGCATAATGTTTGAGGAAAATTAATAAGTATAAGTAGCAAACAAAAACTGTGAGTGATTATTGTTTATTGTTATTCAGCATAAAATAAAAATATACTGCTTCACATCAGTATGGCATTGTCAGTATTGCTACCACACTGTTTACTAGAATTGAATTGTCTGCACTGTCACTTCCATCACTCTGCTAATAACTGGGCTCACTGACTGAAAACTCTACAGAACCTTCACCTGAAGTGACTTCTTACATTATGCTGGCTTGTTGCATCATGAGACCAACCGGGCCCTAAGTCATAACTATGAAGTATCTTATGATGACTCAAATGATCCTTTTCAGTGACATGTAGGCTACTTTTCAGTATAATTCACTGGATCAAAATAGAATTTGGGAATCCTCCAGATTGTCATTTGTGTTCACATGTAAATTATGTTTGTAGTTATTGACCGAACTGGTTTGACATAGTAATAGGAGGGTAAATTACCTGTATGTATCTTGGTATTTGGACCGTGTACATCAATACTTCAGTTGCTTCAGAATGCTGTTCACAGTAAGTATCAAAAAGTAAATTGAGAGTGCTCTCATATCAGACTTTGCTGAAGTAGTTAATGGAAATTATAACCCAAAAAGCCTGCTGATACAAAGAATAATCTAATTTCCAATAAATGTCAGTAACATTGGGAGTAATTTTGAAAAGGGAGCCCAAATATGAAAAGTCATACAAAGAAATGTGATAAAATAAACATCAGTATAAAGAGTGATTTGGAAAGAATTGGGCCACTTCAGGCAGTTTTATGAAGCAGCCAAAATTGTCTGTTGTATTACATCAGAACTAACTTTCACTATGCGAAAATTTAGTTTATGATGAACAAAGGCCCTTCCTTGTGAAACAATCGATTATTTGTAGATCAAGTGCTCACAATTGATCTTCAATTTACAAAAACAGTGGAGAATTCATTAGAGTTATATTACAAAAAGAGGTGACAGAACAATGTGTACCATTAAGTTGAAGTTACAGATAGCAGTTTTGCAAGCCCGATTCATACCATTACTTGCACTAGTTCTGTTTGGAGCCTTTTCCAAAGAAAAGCTTCTCCATACATCAAAAACATGTTTGATTGTTGATGTTTATCTATGAGTGCACTTGCTAGGTGTCAGGGGAAAAAATTAATGCTTTACTCACAAACACAGACTGTAGCAACAAACAAGAAGTCTTACATACGCTTATCACCATCATGGTGTAAGAAGAAGCCTAAGAATTGAAGTAAATATGTTGAAAGTCTGTGACTTGTGATAGAACTTCTGTGTAGAACTAGCTATTCCAGAACTCAGATTCCCTGTGTACAAGGATACCATGTTTAGTTTTGGCATATAGAATGCTTAATTTTCTTCAGTTGTTGATTTGCCTCCTGACAGATAAGGCACACCAGTGTCTCACATAAGGTGGTACTGCATAAGTGTAAGAGTGGGAATTAGCAAACCAACAGGTACTTTTAAGTGCTTTAGTTTAACAGAGAACAAACAACACAGTGTGTCAAAACCAGTCCTGTGCCACATTTTACATGTACTCATCTTTCATCACTCAAAGTATTCAGATATCCCACCTCTATCTGTCATTGATATTCTACAACACACACTTCCAGCTACTTCCATCTCATAATGATTGTGAAGTTCTGTATCTTTATTCATTTCTCTGCTAGCCACCTCCACCACAATTGTTTCCCCGTTTTAGACAGTCTTTACACTGCAGAAAATATTCTTTGCTTCATTTTTTTGGGTCACATTAAGTTCCATTCTCACATTCTTCTCTCACCTGTCACTAATAATATCACCAGACACTTTTTCCCTGTATTTTGCTTTTTCCCCTTGCCCCCCAACACTGACTCAAACTGATAATTTGAAACCTACAATCATGCCTTTGAGCTTTCAGAGGACCTGGGCTGTATTGCAAGTGTCAGAGTAATCGGTATGACAAATTGAGTGCAGTTCACATCCAAATCCTAAAAACGATGAACAACAACCAAGCATCAATGATTGCGTAAAATAAGTTGAATGTAATTCTAATAAACCTACAGTTTCTTTAAAAGCTTAAACTTAAAAATATTACTGAGCCACCTGGAATGTTATACGGTTACTGGAACGGGCTGGATGAGCCACACAGTGATGATCTGAAGAGTGTTTATCTCCAAAAAAATATCCTTCAAAGAGAACTGTCCAGTTTTTTGTCAGTGCTCATCAACAGAACTGAATTGCATATTCTAGTGGATACCTTGCAAACCTTCAAGGGACTTTGCTGTGATGTAGTGCAGATTATTTCAATTTCTTAAATTGTATGAAAATGAAGAAAATGCATTAGGGATCCTCCATCATCTCTGTGAAAAGGTAATGTCCTCCATTTGTACAATGACCAGATGACTGTAAAGTCAGAAAAACATGCTCCAAATAGAAGAAAAGCAATGGGGTGAGGACAGTAAAAAAAGGGGGGGGTCACATATGTCTCAATCTGGCACGAATTTTTTGAGTTGATGCCACTTCAGTGGCTGCATGTTAGTTCCCAACTTCTTTGCTAAAGCAGGTTCTCAGTTGGCCTGGTGAGAATGGAGGATCTGTTTCAGGATCATTTTACTGCAGAAAAATATATGGTCACGTAGAACCTAACCTGGAAACTCCACGTAAGTAGGTCGACACACTAAACATTAGACTGTAGTTGCATTCTGTTTGGTAATGTACTACTCATATTCATTCATAAGAAATGGTGATATAGTCAGTGACCCTGTTGAATGAAATACGAGGGTAAGTCAATTATTATTCGCAAAGTAGTTATAAAATTTTTTTGTAACCAAATAGGAAACTTACAAGAACATCATTTTTCGACATAGTCTCCTTGCATTTCAAAGCACTTGGTCCATCACTGTACAAGCTTCCTGATGCCCTCATAAAAGAAGGTTCTCAGTTGAGTTGCGAGCCAGGACTGCACCACTTCTTTCACTGCTTGATCCGAGGCAAATCGACAGCCCCTTAATGCACGTTTGAATGGACCAGACAGTGATAGTCAGCTGGGGCAAGATCAGGACTATATGGAGGATGATCCAGTACTTCAAATTTGAGTTTCTGGAGCGTTTCAGCAGTGTGGGCAGCAGTATGCTTTATTGAGCAACAACACAACCCCTTTTGACAGCAATCCTCCAAGTTTGCTTCGAATTGCAGGCTTTAGCCTGGCAGTAAGCGTCTCACTGTAATGTACGCTGTTTATTGTTGTGCCCCTTTCCCCATAATGTTCCAGTACTGGACCTTGCGCGTCCCAAAAAACCATAAGTGCAGTTTTCCTGCGGACAGTTGGGTCTTGAACTTTTTCTTGCATGGCGAATTTGGATGTTTCCATTCCATACTCTTCTGTTTACTCTCTGGCTCGTAATAATGTATCCATTTTTTGTCACCAGTAGTGATCCCTTTCTAAGAAGTTGTCCCGTTTGTTACCACAGCAATCCAAATGTTTTTTTGCAGATGTCCAAGTGCATTTGTTTATGCAACTGTATGAGTTTTTTGGGACCCATCTTGCACTATCTTTATGAAATCGAAGTCTGTTGTGGATGATTTCATAGGCAGAACCATGACTAATTTGCAGACAATGTGCCACTTCATCAATAGTTAATTGTCTGTCTAAGAGAATCATTTCACGTGAACACTCAATGGTTTCTTCATTTGTGGCGGTAAATGATCGTCTGGCTCCTTCATCGTGCATAACACTTGTGTGACCATTTTGGAATTTTTCATTCCATTTGTACACACTCTGTTGTGGCAAAACGCTGTTTCCGTACTGTA
Organism: Schistocerca cancellata; assembly: GCF_023864275.1. NCBI lineage: Eukaryota > Metazoa > Arthropoda > Insecta > Orthoptera > Acrididae > Schistocerca > Schistocerca cancellata. Next base: position 140,664,024 of record NC_064627.1, on the reverse strand, counting down.
CCGAAAGTCTTTGATGAATTTTGGCCCCACGCCTTCCGACCACAAAAAACCAGATCACTGAATGTTACTCTTCTATGGTGCAAATAGACAGCAAAGCAGCCATGATTACCAGCACAGCAGCTATAACGAAACTAACCTAGCACCGAGCGAGGTGGCGCAGTGGTTAGACACTGGACTCGCATTTGGGAGGACGACGGTTCAATCCCGCGTCCGGCCATCCTGATTTAGGTTTTCCGTGATTTCCCTAAATCGCTCCAGGCAAATGCCGGGATGGTTCCTTTCAAAGGGCACGGCCGACTTCCTTCCCTGTCCTTCCCTAATCCGATGAGACCGATGACCTCGCTGTCTGGTCTCCTTCCCCAAAAACAACCCAACAACAACCAACCTAGCAAAGTAGTACCAAAATAAACAAAAATAATTGGCTTACCCTTGTATATCATATACGCTAAGTCAAACAGCCAAGAGTGAGCAACAAAACTTAAATTTTTAATGGCAATACATAGTTCCATGTGACCAGAATAAAACACAAAAATTATATCAAGCTAGTCTTAATCCCATAGCACATACCATATAAATGAAAGTTATTTTGTACTGCATTATTTTTGTTGGCGTTTTGCTTCAAAGCTGATGGTTTATATGGAATGATCTGACAAAAGGCTTTTAAGAGAAATTTTTGTAGACTTATATTATTTTTGTTAAGAGGTTTAGTATAAAAACTTGACATTCTCTCATTAAGTCTCACTTTGAACCATTTTGCTGTCGACGTGAATTTTACTCAAATGTCAGGATGTATCCTTGGTGCCTCCACAGAGCAATGCCATTGAAAGTAATTTTATTAACAAAAACAATCAGTCACCAATTTCAGTATCAGTCCAGACTAGCAACAGCAAAGCTGTGGGCACCTCCTGTCCCTATTAAAACAGCTTTCTGTGCATTTTCAACTTTCTTGGGACTCTTCACATCCACATCAGCTCCTGTCGCACAGCTGCCATGTTCATTCCAGCCCCAGCATAGCACTTCACCGTTCTCTGGAAATAACATAATCCATAAAAATCCTGAGAAGCTTGCCAATCACAAAGAAGACAATTTGTTGTGCCCTTTTCATATTTCCTGAACTAAAACAACTAATTTTTAAACAGTCTTGCATGAACAACAGGTTCAATAATGTCTGCACCAAATTAACAGAAGAAATGGCAGGCTCTGAAGTCCAATTTAGCATACAGCTTATAGTGGCTGGAATGACTCTTAAGTAAATGTAAATTGTGTGAACAAAGGCAACATCTTACTGTGTAGAGGAAGAATTTGGTAACATATAAGAACATAAAGAAAGTTTTGTTTGTTATAAAATAACATTTGTCATTGTTAGTTATAATTTTCCTTTGCTTATTTTCTGTATGAAATGTTTCAAGAAGTAATCCCCATTCTCAAGTGTGCTTTGCACGTAAGCATTTTTGTGTGTGATGTTTCCCTATAGATATGGCAAATTTGGAAATAACTATTAAGTAAGGATTCCTTGTTGTGCTCTTACAAAGAAAAAAGTTATTTTGAAATTCACAGTTACAGAATTATCCATGTCCGTGTTTATATTGTAGTGCAGGCACAAGACTAATGCTGCAGCTCACACATCATATTTAAAAATGTCTTGATACATGAAACAATATTATGAGAAGGAAAGTAGCTGCTCACCATATAGTGGAGATGCTGAGTCACAGACAGGCACAACAAAAAGACTCACAATTAAAGCTTTCGGCCGTTGGCCTTTGTCAACAACACACACACACACACACACACACACACACACACAAACAAATGCAACTCACACACATGACTGCAGTCTCAGCAACTGAAACCACACTGTGAGCAGCAGCACCAGTGCATGAGGGAGTGGCAACTGGGTGGGGGTAATGAGGAGGCCAGAGCGGGGAGGAGGAGGGATAGAAATATAGGGGTGGCGGACAGTGAAGTACTGCAGTTTAGACAGAGGTCATGGGAGAGGTGTCGAGGGGGGTGGGGGGCGAGGTAGTGGAAAAGGAGAGAAGTAAAAAGACTGGGTGTGGTGGGGGTAAGACAGTTGTGTGTGTGTGTGTGTGTGTGTGTGTGTGTGTGTGTGTGTGTGTGTGTTTAGGCGCACGCGCACGCATGTCTATTGCTGATCTAGCCCCATGGCTGAAAACTTTAATTGCGAGAGTCTTTTTGATGTGCCTATCTGCGACTCAGCATCTCCGCTATATGGTGAGTAGCTACTTTCCTCCTCATAATATTGTTACATTCCATCCTGGGGTTTCCATTGCTTGATACATGAAAAATACATATGGGACTGGGAATTGTTTCCTAAAATGGTTTGTTGGAAAATTAAGCAAATGTTATTTTATCTACATGCACATGACTACTTCGCAAGCCACACTTAAGTGTGTGGCAGAGTGTTCACTGAACCACCTTCAGACTATTTCTCTACCATTCCACTTTTGAACAATGGGTGGGAAAACAAGCACTTAAATCTTTTGTAAGAGCTTTGATTTTTCTTATTTTATCAAGGTGATCATTTCACCATATGAAAGTGGGAGCCAAGAAAATATTTTTGCATTCGGAGGAGAAAGATGGTGACTGAAATATCTTGAAAAGATCTTGTTGCAACAAAAAATGCTCTTGTTGTGCCACCCCAACTCACATTATTACGTCTGTAACACTCTCTCTACTATTTCGTGATAATACAAAATGAGCACCCGTGTTTGAATTTTCTGATGTCCTCTGTCAAACCTCTCTGGTCAGGATCTCATACTGTGCAGCAACACTACAGTAGAGGAGAGGCAAGTATAGTACAGGCAGTCTCTTTAGCAGATCTATTGCATCTTTTAGGATGCATTTTCTGTATGATTGAACTGTTCATAATTGTAATCCCTAGGGACAAGGGGTGTTCAATGAGCAAAGCAAAACACTTTTTTTCTCTGCCAATTTAGGTTGGAAAAAATTCAGAATTTTTTGTGGTACATCGTGGAATATTCCTATTGTAGCCCCTATTGTTTCATGAAGTTCCAATTGGTGGCGGTGCTGTACATAGCCTACAAAATGGTGTCTCTAATAGAGGTTTGTTCCAAGCAGAGAGCTCTCATAAAGATTCTTTTGGCAGTAAACCAGAGTGCTGCAGATATTTATAAGCACTTGTATAATGCCTAAAGAGACCTGGCAATGAACAAAAGCTCGGTGAGTCATTGTGTGACATGTTTTGTCATCATCATACCAAGGTTGCGCAAACCTGTCCGATCCCCTGTGTGCTGGCCAGCCATACACAGCTGTGACCCTGCAATGTTGGAACGTGCGGGCACTCTCATTCAAAGTGATCAACGGATCATAATCAATGAAGGATGCACTGCACTGGAAGGTGGATGATGCGGAGGTTACTGATGCTGCAAGACGTCTCAGATGCAGACAAGTAGAGTGGTACGATGGGGGCATACAGGCCTTCCCAGTAACATGGCATAAGACCATTGCATTGAATGGAGGTGATGATGAAAAATAATGTTCTGTAGCCAAATAAGTGGGGAATAATATGGTGTATTACAAATGTGTATAAAACCAACCTGCTTTCAGAAACAAATGTGCCACATTACTTATTGACCGCCCTTGTATTTAGCTGAATTAATAGCCTTTAGATTTGTGTGATTTATCGTGTAGCTGAAATACTACTTTTAGTGTTCCTGTGGATGTCCTCACACTTTTCATCATTTAGAGTAATTGCCATTTTTAACACCACACAGATATCTTAAATCATATTACAATTTGTTTTGATTTTCTGTTGACATTACTAGACAGTAAACGACAGCATCATCTGCAAACAGTCGAAGAGGGCTGCTCAGATTGTCTCCTAAATCATACAGATTAGGAACAGCAGAATATCTATAACACTTCCTTGGGGATTATCAGACATATCTTTTCTTCAACAAACAAAACATTGTGTTTACTGTCACAGGCATTTGTCATCCATTTCTAATGGAAAACATAAAATTAGCATGCTCATTGTCTCTCTCTCTCTCTCTCTCTCTCTCTCTCTCTCTCTCTCTCTCTCTCTCTCTCTCAACTAGTTACATGTTCTGTATGACTTCATTTTAATTTTGTCATGCCCATATTACATCTAAACTTGTAATACATCCTGACTGTAAACTTTCCTTTTATGTACACCAGTAGCTTGGTTTTGAAGACGACATTTAGTTTATCAAAGCACTTAGAATCCTGTTGATTTTGTTCAAACATGGATAGGATATACAGTCTTTTAAAGGGGAGATAAACATTTTTCAGCATTTGTTTCTTAAAAAAAACTTGCACTAAAAATCACTGTCACCAAAAGTTTCACTGACAGTGACCACTTCTGACCACAGGTAGCAATCTCCCCGTAAGTATCTGCCTAAAATTTCAATCGTTTATTGCATTTTTTTTCCATGTACTTAACAAAACATTAACGTAAGCTTCCCCCTTGTTCTCTGTAGTTAATAATTAGTTTTTTGTAAAGTTTATTAACACATTTGCTGACTTAACTGACTACACTGTTAAAGTCAACTCAATAACTTGCCCATATACCACCTACACGTTTTCATATGCCATCTAAATGTCTTCTGCGATAAATGGCATGTTCCAGAGGGGGCAGCCTAAGTTATCCACATCAACACAACCCTGCCTCCTCGCATGCACAAAATGGCTTCCCTGGCTATATTTAACAGGAAATATGACCATAAGTGCCTTCAAAAAAATTCTTTTCCAAATTGTAAGTTTTCAAATCAAAAGATTTCAACTATGAAAAACAAACTCTTGTCCAAGTACCCTATAGACTTAAGTAGCACCCTTAAAATTTCGTAATGCAGAAAACTTTAGTATATTCATATGTGTTGCTCGCAGACTACTCTACACGTACAGAAACTCCCCAAATACGGAACTTGTAATACATCCTGACTGTAGGCTTTCCTTTTATGTACATCAGAAGCTTAGTTTTGAAGATGTCATCTAGTTTATCAAAGCACTTAGAACCCAGTGGACTAAACAGAGAACAGTAAAAAAAAAAAATAATAATAATAATAAATAAATTTAAAGCAAAGAATAAGCAGGGAAACACAATTCAGCCAGTCAGCCAAAGAATAACTAAGTCTCTTCACTCACTGTCTTTAACAGATTCTTCCCACACAGTCCCTGCACTTTAGCGCAGAACTCCCTGAATGTGTGGAAATTTGTGCTGTACTCGTCAACCTGCCCTTGTGTAAGGCACTAGTCTCTTCGACTCCTCTTGTAGGCTCATTTGTTGGTTGGTTGGTTGTTTTCTTTCGGAGGGGGAGGAGGGGGGGGGGACAACATGATGGTCATTTGTCTCAGCTCATTTGTCATAGCAAAGGTGGCATTGCTGAAGTATATATGGCAATTCCAGTCCCATAGATGCCTGGTGCACCGAAAAAAAAAAAAAATCTGACACAGATAAAACTTTTTCCCACAAACCATTTTCACAGTCGTCTATGCCACAGTGTCCTGCTGTATGATGTCCTAACAAGACTAGTGGTAGAGCAATTGTCCAGCAACTATCATGGCACACAGGTGCTGCCTTTAGTTTCCTAGGCCACCTATCCATTATTCCAGTTCTTGAGGGATGGTAGCTGTTGTTATGGTAGTGCTGGAACCCACATAATTTAGATAGCTCAAGAAAAAACTTTGCCTCTAATTGTGGCCCTTAGTCTGTGATGATGTGAGTGAGACATCTAAAGTGGAAAATCCATGTACTCAGGAATGCTCGTGCCACCGCATCTGCCAGTATGTTCATTACAGTAGTTGCTTCTGCCCAACATGTATATCTGTGCATGGCCATAAAAAAATATCAATATCCTTCCGATGGCAGGAGTGGCCCAGGAAGTCTGTATGCATGTGAGAGAACCAACTTGTCATCATAGAAAAGTCTTCCACTGGATGGTGCATATGTCTGCCAACTTTACATCTTTGATAGGTCAAATGCACCCTCATCCACGTGTCAATCTTTATTCATACTAGGCCATAAAAATTTCTCAACCATCATGTTGAGCCGGCCGCAGTGGCCAAGTGGTTCTAGGCGCTTCAGTTTGTAACCGCACAACTGCTATGGTCACTGGTTCGAATCCTGCCTCGGGCATGGATGTATGTGATGTCCTTAGGTTAGTTAGGTTTAAGTAGTTCTAAGTTCTAGGGGACTGATGACCTCAGCTGTTAAGTCCCATAGTGCTCAGAGCCATTTGAACCATTTTTTAACCATCATGTTAACGGTGGTGTTCATGGTAGGACGTATGAAGCTGTTGTGGATGCTGTCAAAAACTGACTTTCACAGTAACCGTGTCACAAATGGCTTCGGTGGGGACTTGGACACACTGCAACACATAAGGTATTTCTTGTGCAACCACACTTGCTCGAGCTTGCAGGATGTTGGGTAGTTTTGCAACAACTGTTTACTGCTCATCTGTGGCTTGCTCCATTCTCCATTGGTTGTAATTTATCAAGTCAGAAATTGCACCAGTTCTTGAGAAAAAATTGGCCATTATGTTCTCTGCCCCTTTAATGTGCCTTATATCAGTAGTAAATTGTCCAATAAACTCCAGCTGGTGAAACAGCCGAAGAGAATAGCCTTTCATTCCACAGAAAGTGAACGTGATCGGCTTATGATTGGTGTAGATCATAAATGGCTGGGCTTCAACATAAGGATAGAAGTGTCGTATGGCTTCATAAGTGACCAGTAATTCCCAATCATATGGACTCCACTTAGTCTGGGCTTCCGTCGTAGGGGCTGTATGCCCGTAGTGTTGTTACCTACTAGTGCATCTGTAAGCAGCATCCATATCTACACTGCTCCCACTAGATGGCATTTATAAAAGTTGACGATCCTGAGGAATCTTCATATGTGCTGATAATCATTTGGCCGAGGAATGCTTAGTAAGGCCTCCACCTTCCTCTTGAGTGGGCAGATACCATGTGTCCAAGAAACATCACTTGGGTTTGGTAGACAACACACTTTCTTTCATTTACCACAAGCTCAGATTTCTTTATCCTGTGAAATACTACTTTGAGGTGACCTTCATGTAACTTGGCTGTCTGTGAAAATATTAAAATGTCTTCTAGCTATACAAAGAAGAAATTCAGCTCCTCAACATTTCATCTACAAATCTCTGCCAGCTGTGAGCTGCGTTTTTCAATCTAAATGGCATGTGGAAGTATTCAAAGAACCCTATAGGCATTATGACAGTCATCTTGGGACCATCCTCTTCAGCAACCAGAATCTGGTCGTACACTTTCTCCAGTACACCATGCTGAAGACTGCAGCCCCAGCTTAAAGGTTCATAAAATCATGCAAGTCAGGTACGGGAGAGCAGTCAGATACAGTTCCTGTATTCAGTATCTGAAAATCTCCACTGGGCCTCTCCGTGCCATTTTCTTCTAACACAGTGCTGTGGTGATGCCCATGGGCTATCTGATCTTCGTACAGTACATGCTTGCAATATGTTGTCAAATTCTGCTTTTGCTTCTGTGAACTGATCATGCACCAGTATGAACTTCCATTTGAAAACCATGATGAAACCTATGTCCACTGTCACCTTATGTTTGCCATAAGTTGTGATTGGTGAGTTGTTAGCAGCAGTTAGGTGGAATATTGCGACCACCGTGTTTTTCTGATTTCGATTAAATGGAAACATGCTAACTTATGAGTCCAAGTTGACCAGGTGACATCAATTTGCCTTCCTGTCTGTCACATACAAGTGACATGGCAACATGAGTGGGCAAGCTTAATCAGACATCTGCATGGTCATGGGAGGATTGTCTAAAATAACAGTGCTGACCTCAGAGTGCCACACCCTGCGTGTCTTCTGTCACCCCACCGTCACTGTTTGTGGACATAATGGCCATCGCTTCATATATAAGCATTCTTGCGAAGCTACGCAGCCTGCCACACCTACTGCAGGCCATTGGGGCCATTTGGAAATGCGCAGGGGAATGTGCATCTCATGGTTCGCCCACCAAATCTTTTGTAGTGGCAATATACTCGACCATCTAGCCATTGAGTCCTTGCTTGTGTTGGCCTAATGAATGCCCCTCAGCTTTACCTCTCCACATTGCCTTGTTTGTTCAACTTGAGTACCAATAATTGTTATTGCATTGCATCCAACTGTAACCTTAGACTGCGAGGCCATTTGTCGTCGGACTTCCTTGGCTCCTGTCGTATAATTGTGGCATCTGTAGTATTACAGTCTTCATCTACCTATGTTATTGCTGAGGTACTCATCTGCTCCACTATCGCATGCATGTTGGTGGCAACTGACAGTACAGAACTAATGTTGTCTGTCATGCAACTGCTGCCATTTTCATTGACAGTGGCAGCTGCATGAGCCACACATGCCAAAGTGTCTCATCTGACATTGCTGTCCCATCCACAATACTTCAGAGATCCCCCCAGAATTCAGAAAGCTTACTGTTGCCTGTATGTTCAAACTGTAGGATCTGTTGCATCTGCCCACATGCTGGAGCATCATGTCCCACAATTGTTTGTAGGAAGCTTCAAAACGTATTTCATCGTCTCCATCACTCAAGTGTCCAAGCTGTGAACTGCTACTGCAAACCAAACTTTGTACAGTTGTTCGTGACACTGTTATGTGTAAATGCTACCTCTAACATCGCAAACCATAGTTTGGGTGTCTCTGGTAGGAACTTTAGCACTTGTGTTTTCATTGTCAGATTGTCAGCCATGTTAGATGCTGCAGTTCCTTCATCTGCCGTATATACTGCTAGTCAACCCATCTTCCTGTCATTGCGCAACATGTTTCGCATTTGCAGCTCCCTGATCTGTCTCTCTCTAGCTCATCTTGCAAGTGTGAAAGTTATTCTTACATCCGGTCTTGGACAGACTCTTAACACAAAGTCACACTGCGCCGCCCTTGAATTTGCTGTTCCCTGTTGTTCCCTTTTGTGCTTTTGGAGTCACAATTTTGTAGGTATTGCTCATGCTGTACAGAACTCCCCAGAATACCAACCAATAGCTATTTATTTGCTATTTTCTTTTTGTCTGTTCCATATGTAAAAGAACAGAGTGAATGTCACACAAGAATTGGCAAAAATACAGCGCATAATATTTTAATATAATTTCAAATGTGTCAGTAATAACTACATGAAAATTACCACTTAACAACAGACAAACAGAGAACTGTCAAAAACTTTCACGCGAAGAATAAACAGGAAAACACAACTCAGGTGGTCAGCGAAAGAATAATGAAGACTATTCACTCACTGTCCATTGCTTGTGCTTTCCACAAATTATACTGATATCATGTCTTAAAAAATTGATAACTTTGGGCATTCAAGCCTTTGTGACATGCAGATAACTTCATAATAAATCTTACCACTCACTCAATACATTTCGAACAACAGCACCCATTCTTTGGTCAAAAGATTGTTATATAATGTGTCATCCAATATGTTCATTCATGACACCATACTGCACAACATTCTCTCAGTTTGTACCACTGCAGTCACTACCTACAGAACAGCATGCAATACTGGACACTCCAGGCCTTTTTTTTTTTATTTTAAGGTCCATTAAGTTGTAATTTTTGAAGTACTATATACAAAAACTCACCCACTGTTCTATGAGTTTACCATCAACTTGTACTACTTTCTTTTTGATGTGTTGATTGTACTGTTTTCATGTTCCTATAGTTGATGTTCAGACCTACTTTAAAACTTGCTCTGATTGTTGTAGTTTATCTGTACTCGAAGGAAAGAGTACAATGTCAATAGCAATACACTTTGTCATGCGTCACATTTTATTGTCCACAGTTTTCGCTTCATTTGTTTATGGAACCCACTTTCTGTTATGCAAGTTCCCAAATCTGAATTTGTATTTTTTCCTATAGTAAAATATGTAAATATAACCATGTTTTCTTTAGTTAAGTATCTGTCTGTGTTTGTGGAGAGGAGAGGAAAGGGGAGGGGGGATATTAATAGTCATATCCTTATATTAATGGAACGCCATATATTAATTTTTTTAGACCAAGCTGGATAACAAGCTAAGCTAGATTTAACAAGGATAAACTGTTCAAGAAACTCCATTTGGTATGTTTGACACTGATCAGCGGAGCCTAGCAATTGTGGGTCTTATATGTGGATGAAATTTTGTACAAATTTTTGTCACTGACAAATAAATTCTATTGAAGATTATCAGTTGAACCAATTTGGTGGGAATTGGTAAAGAAATCTTAAATGTGGATTTCTGGTCTCAGGTTCACGGCCACAACTCTATTTTACGAAACTATTATTTTCCTAATGTAAAATTATATTAACAATTGTTTACATCAGATTTTCAAAATAGTAACTTGTTTGCTTGATTTGTGTCAAAGTAGATAACAGAAAAGTGAGTTTGCAGTTTCATTAAGGTCTTTCTGTTTGTTCCTGTGGAACAACTGCCAATGGAGAGAGGGTGGAGGTAGTTTCATTCATTTACTGAACGTGGTGCAACAAATCACTGTTTTTCTGCTATTTTTATCACAAATTCAACTTGAACACTAATATATCGCACCTCTGCTGGCTGTGACATAACTCTTTCTGTTTTGTTTCATGGCTTTATGTAGTGTTTACATCTTAATTTGTCTTAGCATGTATTGCTTACTATTTATTAGGTGCTCACTTGAGTCATTTTATCTCTGCTGCCATCTCATCTTCAGTTGCCTTAAAATAAATGAAAAATGCAGACATAATTTGTCTTCTCCTGGTGGAAGTTAAGCTGAGCAGACATAAAGACAGGCACATACTAATGCTGTGTAACACATTTTGTTAATAGATGGTGAGTTTCAAAATACATTAGTGTTGACTACGTTACTTAATAACCTGTTCAATGATTTTATCTTTTTTATTAGATGGACAACACAAAAGAGATATTCTGAAAGAAAAGAACAGATTTCTTAGATCAGTCATTCTCTGTTATACTATAACGCCTGTGAAGCACAAAATGTATGTATCAAAATTAGTTTCTAGTCACAAAACAACACAATTTAGGTTGAAAATTATATGTAGATGTACTTTTATCATGATATGAAATAACTCTTAATGAAATTAAAATTTTAATTTTATTAATATTCACTAATTATTCCGGATCAAATGAATATAGAAACGTGATCAGTTTGCGGAAAAGATACTTTGAAGTTTCATCAAAACCCAGATGGGAGCTTGAACCTGAGTCCACAAATCCGAAGAATACATTCATCAAACTGGCTTGTCGAGTGGTTGTAATCATTAGAACTTGTAGGACAGAAAATTTCTATAGAAAATTGTTCCAGAAATTATAAGGAGTTGAACTGAAAAACAAAGCAAATGTTTATTTTTGACAGTGGCAAAAACCTGTGCAAAATTTCATCCACATATATGAGCCCAAAATTTCATCCACATATATGAGCCACAACTGATGGCCTAGCTTTGATCTGAAGGTTTTTTCGCATACTTCCACTCTATGCTGTAAAGCAAGTATTCAGTCAACGAAAATGAGCAGAAAAAATAATATTTAAAGTGGATAATGAGATTACTTATAGTATTCCTCAGACACCAGCCTTATCGGAGTCAGACTGAGAGACTTTTAGTGTATTATAGCATACAAAATAGTTCTTTGTGTCAAACGTTTCTGAAAAGAGGTAACATTTCAGTATCATAATACTGCTGAACTGCCTGAAACTTTTAAAGTGGAATTCTGTGAATGGTTGTAGCCATGCAGCAGCATCAAAAAGATGTGCCAAAACTTACCAGACAAAGCCACATTATGTTCGGATCCAACTGCAATCTGTTTTGTACTGGGAACATCATTCAGAAATGTTGGCTTCCAGCTTTCAAGTCTTTGTTTCTCAGCACAGCCCAGCTGTCCATAATTATTTCTTCCCCAGTTAACTATCTTTCCCTCTTCTGTTCTTGCAAATAAAACAGTAAATCAGCATATAAAATTCAGTGGCACATACAAGAAGAAAAATTTATTATTATTCAGCATTTGGTGTTAAGACAGAGTAGACTGTAACCACGATAAAAATCCTGTCATAAAAAAAAAAAATCAGAGATGATGAAAAACTGATGGAAAAAAAAGTGATAGTAATTCATTTGCCAGAACTGAAAAATATTCTTAAAAATATTTTGACAACAGAAAAGAGAGTATCTATTTTATGAAAAGAAAGTTGCTACTCACCATATAGCGGAGATGCTGAGTCACAGATAGGTACCACAAAAAGACTGCTACAAAATAAGCTTTTGGCCACCAAGGCCTTTGTGAAAAATAGGCAACAGACACACACACAATTGTTTGTGTGTCTGTCATCTATTTTCAATAAAGGCCTTGATGGCCGAAAGCTTATATTGTGACAGTGTTTTTGTTGTGCCTATCTGCGATTCAGCATCTCTGCTATATGGTGAGTAGCGACTTTTCTTTCATAATATTATTATATTCCATCCTTGATTTTCCATTGTTTGGAAAGAGAGTATCAGAGGGTAGGAATGTGGAAAGCAATGTTTTATTCTAAACAGGTGGACTCAAAGTTAATTTTTTAACTCAGAGTACCTGGCAAATGGAAACAAGATAATTCACTAATAGTAATACAACTGTATGCAAGCTATTAACAAAATATATGTTACGAAATATACTAGTCCAGAAACTGTAAACAACCCATTACTTAAAATAAATATGAATTTAGATAGAGCTGAGTGGCTCCATAGGTTAGGAATTTATTTTTTCCTCAGGAAAGACTTTAATTAACATGGCAACTTCCACCAGACACTGTCCACTTATGTGGGTTCCCTGAGACACTGATTTCCCCTTTTCTCTAAACATTCAACATTCCAATATTCAGGAACAAACATTTTCAATAAATTGCCTGCAACCATTAAAAACTTGGTTTCAGACAAAGCACAGTTTAAACAGAGTTTGAAAGACTGTTTGATAGGCAACTCCTTCTACTCTATAGATGAATACCTTAAAAGAGACTGTTAAGCCAGTTTAAATAAAAATGTCTGTTAGATTTCAGTTCTGACAGCACTTGGTCATAACAGTCAAGATTAGGTATTTTATGTGTAATAAGTTTAATTCTGACAGCGTGTTAATTCGGTAAATATTAGCTGTTCCAGTTTACCACATTGTATTCATCTATTTCGACAGTTTCCTGACAAATGATCAGGGTAGTAAGTATTATATTAAAATGTTTTGTGTTTTTATGTCATACTTTCTGACACGTTCCACACCCATGAGAATCATGTCACTTTTTGGGTCTGTGGAACTAAAACTGAATCTAATCTAATCATTGCCTTATTTTCCTTACACACTTATACCCGACTTATCACCTCTGCAACTTCCTTATTTTGCTTATTAATTTTTAATAGACTTGAGTCTGTTATGGATCGCATTATGCAGCACTTATCATGGATGATTGCTGATGTGTTTAGTTTGATGATACTTGAATTTCTTAATTTTATTTAATTTATTTACCAACCCTTCTCTTACTGCTATTTTGTCGACAATTGACATTTTGAGAACCATAACTGTTATATTATAAGAGTTAAATGATTAATGGAAAATCTCATATAAAGATGTGAAACAAATACTAACAAAGAGATAGAGGGACTGGCCAGTACTTACCTCAGCTCAGTACAGCCGAAGGATACACAAAGCAGAACAGAAAATTTGTGTTCCTAGATCGGTATGATGACAACTAAACTGGCTGAGCGCATGAACGGGCACAGACGAACTGTCCGCCTAGGAGATGTCCAGTACCCAGTAGCAGAGCATGCCCTCCAGCATAATTCTAGGTACCTAGGAACCTGCTACACCTTACATGCCATTTGGCTTCTCCCACCCAACACCAGTCCCTCGGAACTGTGGAGATGGGAACTTGCACTCCAACATATCCATTCATCCCGCCATCCCTCTGGACTGAACCTACATTAACCAATATCACTCCCATTTACTCTTCAGTCTTCTCCTTTTTCCCTTTCCTCTTTAGCCATTCACGCATCTTTTCATCCTACATAGTTGTGTTTATCTTTATACTATATACCTCTTTACTTCTGTATGCATCCTCTTTGGTTTGAAGCTGGCACAGTACTTACAGTAGAATATCTTTGGTTTCCCTCTGAGCAAGGAACGCAAATTTTCTTTTCTGTTTTGTGTATCTATCGGCTGTACTGAGCTGAGGTAAGTACTGGCCAGTCCCTCTATCTTTTTGTTAGTATTTGTTTCACATACTATAAGATTTGTAATTTAGACAGTAATCAGCCACAAGTATGGTTTAAAAAGTTTTATTTGAATTCACATAAACCTTTTCTAACCATACTTCTGGCTAGTTGCTGTTCCAGATACAAATCTTTTCTTACTCCATTTTACTATGCTACCCAGCATCCTCTTTTCTAACTTCCATATACTGTCAGCTGTTGCATTCCTTTATTTCATTCCTCCTTCTACTTTTCACTTTATTTGTTTTACCTTGGGCATATCTCACATTCATTTCCAGTGGTCTAGCTTCATCCTTTCTCTCTTTCATGTCATCCTAACTTGGACATTCTACTAATGGACTTTTTTCACACTTTCTCTCCTCTGTTTTTCTCCAATGATGTCTCCACTTGATATGAAGGAGGCTTTAAATCCTAATCTTACTTCCTTATTGTACTTCCTTACTTGCGCCTCATTTGTTACTCTCTATACTCACATTATCCTTCACACCAGTGCTTTTCCTCTCATCATCTCGGGCCGTTATACTGCTAGGTTATTGGGCAGAATATAAAAAGTTGAAAGAGTAAAGGTGACCCCTGGCATACAATTAAGTCTCTCTCTCTCTCTCTCTCTCTCTCTCTCTCTCACTCACTCACTCACTCACACACACACACACACACACACACACACACACACACCACTACACTGTCCTGGCACTGTGTCCCAACTAGGCTATGCAGAGGCTGCAAGGGAATGGAAAACAAATGTGGCACTGGTAAACTCATCCTGCCACACCAAGTAAAAGTTGTGTGTGGCCCATAATGAAGTACAGGAGTTGGACTGGAAGGAGATGGGGAGTCTCAAGATAGAACAGAGTAAGAGGAGAGCATTGAACAAACAGGGTGGGTTTAGATTAAAAGGTAGTGAAATGGGCAAAAGGGCTGGAGGAGTGGATATTGTGGCCAGGAGGACTGCATGATCGAAGGATGGGTTGTGAGGAAAATTCTTAGCTACACAATTCAGAAAAGCTGTAATTGGGTGGAATCCAGATGGTTCAGGTTGTGGAAAAGCCATTGACCACATGGAGTGAAATAAGCATTACAATTATGTCAAGATACATAAGAAGTTACTACATTAGTTAGTGTTTATGTTACAAGTACAAATTATTTATACTACATTAATCAATTGTACAGTATTGCAATAATAGACTTAAAATTCAATTTCTGTGTTACAAGTATCCAAGAATTCTGTAAGATGTATGGATTGTCTATTAACCATTTGTGCAGTTTACTTTTAAAATTATTGGAAGGTGTATTGAGTGCAGTATGTGCTAATTTGTAAATAATTTCAAACAGTTCACTTTGTGATAGTTGCCTGTTTTTGTCAGCCTATGTCTAGGAATGTCAATACTCTCTTTGTTTCTGGTGTCATGTAAGTGTTTGTTCTCTCTGTTGTAAAATTTTGTCCTGTTCTTTCTAGCATATATCAGTGCTGCATAAATATAAAGATTTATTACTGTCATTATTTTCATTTTGATGAATAAGGGACCAACCTTGCACATTATTCATAGCACCTTTTTCTGCATCAGTAGTACATCACTGACATGACATGAGTGGCCCCATAGTAACAGCCCATAAGATATATGAGACTGAAAAAGTCCAAACTGATCTGTTCTGAGATATTCGTTACTCACTAGATCAGACAGTTCCAGATAAAATAGGACACCTTCGATAACTTTTTGCAGATCTGGTTGATATGGGGTTGTCACTTAAGTTTGGAATCAGTGTGTATTCCAAGCAGTTTGATGGATTTTGATTCCACCACCTCAGCCAGTCCCAACTACAGATGCTGAGTATTATCAGGATTACACAGAAGTTTGTTAGCAGAGAACCAATTTAGTGTTAAGATGAGAGTGTCCTGTGATTTCTGGTGTAGCTTTGATAGATCTCGATCTGTGCTGATTAAGGTTGTATCATCCGCATAGCTGTTAACTGACAAATCATTAATTGCAACAACAAAGAAGAAAGGACCAAGGACAGAGCCCTGAGATACACCAGATGTGACATTATTCATAGAAGAGTGTCTGTTTTAAATTGACACAAATTTTCTCCTGATATGTAGATAAGAGTCGATTATTTCTAACTCTGTGTTATTTATACCATAATATTTTACTTTGGCTACTAGGATGTCGAAGTCAAACACAAGAGAACTGTGCCTACACATCATCATCGATTTCATCTAAATGTATGACATGAAGGGCTTGACCAAAAATGAAAGTGATGGAAATGGGGGCTCCAGATGACAAAGTGCTTGGAAAAAATAGCATTTTTGGTGTGTGCCATGCAAGGTATGAGCTGTTCCTCTTCACAGAGTTTCCAGGCAGCAATTGGCACACTTGGAAGTGTACTGAACAATAATCCGATGGTCGTGGGTTCAACTCCCAAGGCAGAAATTATTTTTTATCTCCAATTTTTACTTTATGTACTCTGAAAATAAACCAAAGTAGTACTCAATATATTGTACTGATTAACATTTTCATAAAAGGCATGAAAAGGAAAAGGAGAGGAAAATTTGTGATTGCAAATAAATTTCCAGGCTTTTATTATTCTATAATTGATGATTTACACTTGTTGGGATGTTATTCATAGTAAAGAAAGGGGAAGCAGTAATTTTCTTAGCATCTTGTACCCATTGCAAACACTGCATTTTTTACGATTTCATGGTTGTTTTAAAGTTTCTATAGAAAAACCAACTTGCTTTATATTTATAAAAGGTTCTCTGTCGTCAATTATTTCTGTTGATATGCAGTGAAACATTTTTTATGTTATCAGTGTCCTCAGAAATTCCCATTCGTTTCACTGTCCAGTCTCGCCGAATGATAATGAAATGAAGAGGACAGCACAAACACTCAGTCCTCAGGCAAAGGAAATTCCTGACCCGGCTGGGAATTGAACCCGGGACTCCATGATCCAGAGGCACAAGCACTACCCACAAGCCGCAGATGCTTCCACTTCTGTCACTTTCATTTCTGGCCAAGCGCTGCATATACCATCAATTTAAAATAAATCGGTGATGACCAGTAGGGACCATCTGCTTCTCAGTGGGCTCATTGCTGGTACCATATTCCTATCCAGTTCCCTTGCTGTCATCCTACATTCCCTACACCCCTCCGTTTCCATCCTCCTATGAGTGTTTCTCTCACCATTTCATTTATACTGTGTCTGGTTACCTTTAGTTCTTCCACTGTCATCACATTGTTAAAAACTTCAAAATAGTACACAGCAGCTGAAAAATAGTGAGCATACATGTTTCTTGTTATTTTGACAAAGTAATTGAGCTTATAAGTGTTGTTGTGTTCAGCCTGCTGTTCCAACGTGTGCAGCTTTTCATTTAAGTTGCAAATAAAAAATGACTACAAATTAATTTATATGCATACTTATGAAAAAGTGAATATACTAATTACATTATTCTTTGAATTTTCAAACCAGAAACAGTGAATATAAGATTAAAACATAACATCAAATCAGAAACATTTGTTGTTAATTATAAGAAAAGAAATATTCTTGTGACATTAATCTCTCTTTGTCAATTTCTGATCTGATATTCTCCCAGTTTTTTGAGCATGAAATATAGCTGTCACTATTCTATCTTTTGCCTTCTGCTGAATATTTAATTATCTGTCTTTCATTTGGTTTCTAAATTATGCATATCTTTATTTTGTTATTTGTGAATGAATGGCTACGTTTTTAGTTTCTAATTAATTAAATAACATATAGTATAGCTGAGTTGGATACAGTGACCTAAATCACAAAAGCTTTCTTTATTTGCACCCAATGAACACTTTTCTGTGCAAAGTTTGAGTGTTGTGCCCTAAATGTGACTGTTTCGTTGAAGGTGACTGTGCATGGAAAGGTGGTTTGTGTAGTGTAGATGTACATGGGTGTGTGCGTAGTTTATTGCCGGGTTTGATGATGGTGATGGTGGTGATTACAGTGACAAATGACAGGGGAGAGTGTGAAACCCAGTGGTGTTACATGGTATACTCCTCTAAAATAGCGCCAAAGGGACCTTCTAGGCTCAACTACGTCACATGTCTTCACTCCTTGAGACACTGTGAAGAGATTTTGAATTTAATCCAGGACATCAGCACAAGGTCCAGTGACCAGGAACTCTACGCTACCACTTCTCCTCCCAAAACCACTCAAACCTCATTCTTAATCATCTTTTATCTTCTGCTTTCTCATTGTAATAGCCCTATCTTAAATGCTACACCATAAGACACAGATCTTCTTCACATAGTACATCACTGAATCTCAATATATAAATAAATAATAATTTTAAATTATGACAATTAACATCATAACAAATGTGACTTTAAAAAAGGGAAATAGAAAAAAAGGGAAGATAATAATGGTAAAAAACAGAATAGATGTCAACAGCACAAAAAAGACCAGTACTCAAGGGCAAATGTAACTGAGGAAAATTGTGCATGTTAATACAATAAATCTCTTGTTATGGATGTAACACAAGGAAGGTTACACAGGCAACTGTACGTCCTTTTTAGGGGAACAATTATGGCATCTGCTTGAAGTGATGTTTGAGAACCATGGAAAATATAGATCTTAATTTGTAAGAAGGAATCCACCAAAATCTGAATTTGTGCCTCAACAGAAACGCCTCTCTAATGAAGATGTAAGGCAAATGGGACATATGCCAAACATAAATCTGTTACTTTCCTCAAAAAGCAGCAATAAAATGCACTTTTATGACAAAAAGTGTGCTGTTTCTTTTTAATACTTATTCTTACTCTTCATGGTGAGTCACAATGCTAAGAACTTTTTCAAATTCCCAGAACAACAAAGGTGAGCTTGTTTTGTGTTAGGGTCACAGTTTCCTGAATGGTTGTAGATAATAGTGGGAGGATATGAGTATGCACAAATTATAATTTTAATGGACCCAATATTAAGATATAAAATAAAGCAAATGATCAGTCTGAAATTAACTGAAGAATAACATAACACCACGGTTTCAGCAAATCTCGTGCAAAGGTGAAAAGTGAGTAAAAGCATATTTCAAAAGAAATGCAATATGCACATAAGCTCTTTGAGACACACTAATCTTTTATCAAGTTTCTAAATCTTTGTAACTGCCACAATGGCATACCATAAAGACCCTAAGTCATTGTACCTGTTCTTAAGACTGTGTGTGTCCATCCACATGAAAGTAAGCATTCTTGTGGAAGACTTTCACGTCCAGAACAATCAAGCTGTATAGGATAGGCAAAATTGTGATGTAGTAAAGGATCAAATCCCAGTTGTCCAAACTTGTTGTCTCCCCATACAAAAATTTTCCCACACACTGACAAAGCTATGGTATGGTGTTGACCACACGCAACCATCTTAATTGGTGGCAAGCCTGGAACTGAAAGAGTGAAACAAATAGTAAATAAATTTTAAAAAGAAAACAAGCAATAATAGAATGTGTGACTTAAACCCATTTACTTTAAACAACAAACTATAGAAGTTTCAGAACCAGTAAATAAGTTGGAAAACTGTAATAATTCCATTTTTTGTCTAGGACCCTTTCAAAATATGTGTTTCATGCACATTTCAAATAAAAAGAAACATAACCTATCTTCAATTAGAATATTTCTTTTTAAATTTCAAAATACTAGACAGACTGACAGAAACAAAACCACAGGGATGGTGCAGTGTTGCAGTTGCTTCAAACAGCTGGATTGGGGAGGGGGGGGTGTATTATACCAGGTGTCCCAGAAGAAATGGTCAGTATTTAGAGATATGGCAGGAATGATCACTCGATACAAAAAATGTGTAGTAAAATGGGCTCTAGAATGCATACTTTAAGAGCTCTGAGCACTTGTCCAGTAGAGAGAAGACATAAGTATCACAATAGCGAAGATAAACAAACACACATAGCTCTTAACATATGCATTCTAGAGCCCCTGTTTGCTGGACATTTTTTCCCTGTTTTGGTCCATATTACCACCTCTCGAAATATGGAAAGCAAAGAGCTTGCAGTAGAAGAGATTTCTTTCACAGTATCAAAGACAAAGTAGTGTTCATAGCTCTCACATCATGTATTTTAGAGCCCATGTTTACTAAATTTATTTTGCTTTGAATGATCATTCTTGTCATATGCCTGACAGCCGACTATTCCTCCTTGGACACAACTGTAGTTTGACCACGTACTTCTCCATGTTGAGCTTATGGACAAGTCCAGAGCTGTAATAGCTGCTTTAAATCCAAAAAGTGTTCTCTCTACAACACCAAATTGCACGAATTTACTCTTCACACCATTTGCAATTTAACAAGTGATATATTTTCCTGTACTTCAGATATATTGATAAATCACGCTAATCTGATACATTAGATAGATAGAAAAAAATCTACTCACCAAGAAGTGGCAGAACACACTCGTAAAAGAAGGTTATACTTATGCAAGCTTTTGGAGCCAGTGCATCCTTCTTCCGGCAGAAGAGGAAGGAAGAGGGGTGAAGGAAAAAAATTGGAGAGATTTAGGAAAAGAGGTAGATTTCAGAAAAATCACCCAGAACTGCAGGTCAGGGAAGCCATACTGGACGGGATGAGAAGGAAAGACTTCATGTTGGGTTACTGCACCGGATGAGATTTGAAAACCTGAGAGCTTAAACATGGAAGACAGGGTAATATGCAAGACAGAGATTACTGCTAAAACATCATGCATGAGTTAATAAGAGTGAAAATCTAATTGTGTTGTACATAACAGAGGTCGGAGGGGGATAACAAAAAACAGACAGGTCAGAAAATAAAAGATGTTCTTTTCTTTTGCTGGTTACATGAAAATCAGCGTTGAAGTCCCCACAAATCACTATTGATTTCTTGTCCAGAGGAGCCTGTTTAGTACATATTCAAGATTATTTAGGAATGACTCAAAATTTCCATTTAGGGAGCGATAAATATATGCTACAACATTATTTGTCTCACTGACTTCAATGAGTGCCAGCTCAAAGTCTCTTATTGCATTGAGACACTGAAACTTATTAATGGATTTATATTTTAGACCTTGAAGAATGGCTAAGTTGTGAGAAGGCTGGTTCAATTTCCTTGTTGGGAAATTTGATTTATAATTTCCAAACTGATTCTTATCAAGCAACTCTATAAACTGAATATTCTGAAGATCTCCAAAATGCATTTCCATGTTATCTAAGATCTCATAAGGTAACATCTTAAGGGACTGGAAGTCATGCTACCTAACACTTACTTAAATGTGAAATTTCTTGTTACAGCTTTCAGTATAATAGGTCACAGTTTCTTCAGCTCTCATATCCTTTAACAAACTGATGGTCTTCTTTATATGAACATTGCACATGCAGAAGTGCATTGAGATGGTCAACATATGCAAATACTTCTTTGTAAAGACAAAGCAGGAAGAGGAATTGAGTTTTATTAAGAATGCTGAGGAAGCCAGAAGCACTGTTGAATGACTCTGCATCCCAATCTTCATATCTGATGATTTTTGAAAAAGTCTTTCAACTCACGGTATTCAAGAGATATTGTCTGAGCAGCTTATGAATTAAAATTCCAGCATGTAGCACATGTTTGAGGCAATGTGAATCATCTATTTTCTAAGAGTTGTGTTCCATTTAAGGACATGCTAAAAATAAATGGAATGCCTTGAACAAAGTAACAGCACTAGATTAATTTTATGAGCATAACAGTGCAAAAATATAGCTTGCCGACAACATTTTGCACACCTCCATATTTACCTGCCATTACTGAGGCTCGATCAAAAGTTTGGCTCACTATTTTGTCAGTAACTCCCCAAACATCAAGTGCATTTAGTACAATTTCTGATAAACCCTGAGCAGTTTTGTCTTTGGAAACATCATGAAAACCAAAAAATCTTTCTATAGGACCATCTTGTGTATAAAACCTGGAAATTACACCCATTTGTGACTTATAAGAAATTGCTAGGGTTTCATCTGCTTGCACTCCCACAAATTCACATGACTGTAACACTTCTTCAATGTTATCATTAATGACATCGATAATTGATTCAATTAATTCATTTCAAATTGTGCTTCATATTATGTTGAAACTAGAAGTGCTCTGCAAGTGATCATGAATAAACTGTTCCTGTCTAGACAGAAGTTCCAATAATGCAAAGTAATTCCCTTTGTTGTTGAAACTTACGTCAAGGTGTCACCTGCATGCAAACTCTTGCTCACCCAAGAAACAAACATTCAATAAATGTCTCGATTACGAATTTTGCTTGTTTCACAGACACATTATGTTTTACATCTAGAAATTTGGCTCACTCAAAAATCAATGTTCAATTTGTTCATGACCCAAAAACTAAAAACTCCCTTGATTATGAAGGTGCATCCTTGAATTCTGGTGTTTCTTGCTTTTTCTCTCAAAATTTTTGTCACCCATACTCTGAAAGAAGCTGATGTCCATTCTTTTTCAATCCCAGACCCATTAAGCAAAATACATGTGTAACAATATAATTTATTTGTTATAGAGCAACCTGTAGGCCAAGGGTAATTTTTACACCAAGAAAATTGAAATTTTCTGTTTTTTTTTCCACCAACTATTTCAATGTTTAGGTGTGGTGTGAATCACTTATCTTTATAGATGCACTTTGTTTCATAAGTCCAGCCTGAAAATGATTTTTCATCTAATTCCCAAATAAGGACACAAGTTCCCCTATTCACAAGCCATAATATAATCAGTTAATTACACGCAGTCATGATTTATAATACTAAAACAAGTTTTGTTAAACCAGGACTAAAAAGTGTGCGAAATAACACACCGTTTCACAGCTGAGGCAAGCCCCAATGCCACAGTCTTTTGATAGAATGTATAGCGCAGTGAACTCTCTACTCATGGATGGATTGAATGACACTGTAGTAACACACAAAACAAACTTGGATTGTTTTCAATGCATTGCTTCTAACTCTAATTGTAATTTTTCTTCAAATTTTTGGGTGGCTTTGAAAGCCTTTGAAGAGCATTGCCTATGTATATCACTTCATTTACATATTAAGATTTCTCTGTTGTACCTCTCAACAGACATAAGAACTGCCAGTAACTGGTCAAGCTAGTGATTTTTTTATTTTGTTTCTCTGCAGTACTGACATACTGCACAGGTTCACTTCTCAAATTCTTCTAGCCAAGAGATTATTTCTTAATATTTCTGCTGTCAATCATCATGATATAACAGTGTGGTTAAATTTAAAACAGAAAGAAAAAGAAACTCATTTTTCCTGGCAAAACTCCAGCCACACATCTTCTTTCTGAAATACTGTCTGGCACCTGGTAGGCTACCTCATGGGCTTACTGTTAAAATTTATGTCTCGAGCTGACACTCACTCTACTACAAGAACCTTCACCTTTTCCAGTTCCATCAGTCTCTCATCCTCACCAATCCAGTCCTTCATAATCAAGCACTCCAAGTTCAAACCATACTTGACAGCTTCTAGCCTCTCTACTCCTTTCACAAAATCATTTTACTTTGTGAGCACAAATTCTTGAATGCTATCACTGCAGTGAAAATTCTTGGCCTTCAACAGTTGGGTCAGCATTCCCAGCACCATCTGAGAAAGCTATCCCAGCTAATCCTGTCTTATGGCCACATGGGACTCCCCTAGCCAATAAACAGCTTAATAATCTGACCCCATTCTCCCTTTGAGGCCTCATAGCTCCCCGATCTTGTCTTGTTGACCCACTCTGCCATCCACATCCCCAAAAACATCATCCACTCTCCATGAAAAACAGTGCCACTGAACACCATTCAATAACACTAGTGTCAACCTTTCTGCCAAAACTCTGATCCCTGCAGAAGTCTGTGTACTGTCCAAAGGATTCATCTTTAGCACAAAACCTAGGTTCAACCAGGTTGGACATGTAAAGGACCTTCAGTGCAGACATTTCTTTGCATGCACACCGCTAACAACAGTCAACCAAAACCCCACACAGAACCATGTTTAAAACAGTTCCAACCTCTATTCAACTGCTTATCCTTGTCCCCTTCCACCCACTCATCCCCTGGTAATCTTTCAAGAATTCCTCACTTTTATCCTGGTTTCATCTTTTTTCCCTAAATATCGCCATAGTGAGTCCATCACCACTCCTATGGAACACACAGCAATCCATGACCTCGAAACCTGTCCAAACCTTATCAAACTTCCCGCAGGTAAAGGCTCTGCTACTGCAGTGACCAATCTTAGTGACAATGTGGCTGAGAGTCTACATCAACTTTCCAGCACCTTTGAATACAAACCTTACAAACATGATCCCATCCCAGAAGTCCAACATGACTTCTGGCAACTCAAGACCTTATGTCCATCCCAAAACCTGAGATCTGAATCCATCGCCTTCTCCACATTAGCAACCCTCTGCACTCGTACCTTTAACCTACTCCCCAAACTCCTCAAATCCAACCCCACAGGTCTCTCCATTGTGGCTGGCTACAGTGCTCCCATGGAATGAACATCTGTCTTTGTTGACCAAAAACCTCCAAACTATTGTCCATAACCTTCCATTCTATGTCCAATACATTTCTCACTTTCTTCATCATCTCTCCACAATTCCCGTCCTGTCCCGTTACCTCCTTGTTGGTCTTTATGGATGCAATCCCCCTGTACACCAACATCCCCCATACCCATGACCTTGTGGCCGTGGAACACTATCTTTTCCAGCATCTTCTTGATACCAGTCCCACTACCTCCTTCCTAATCCTTCTGGCCAACCACATCCTGAGCCACAATTATTTCTCATAAGTCCAAATCCATAAACAAATCCACAGTATTGCCATGGGAACTCACATGGCACCATCCTATGCCAACTTATTTATGAGTCATCTGGAAGAATCCCTCCTATACTGCCAACACCTAAAACCCCTTGTCTGATTCAGATTCATTGATGACATTTTTATAATCTGTTCCCATGGTAGGGGACAACCTTTGCTCTTTCCTCCATAACTTCAACACCTGTTTCTAAATACACTTCACTTGGTCCTCATCTCAATTTGCCAACTTCCTAGATGTTGATCCCCATGTCTCATGTGGCTCTATAAATAGGGCTGTTTGTATCAAGCACACAACCACCAACAGTACCTCCACAATGCCATTTCATGTCAAAAAGTCTCTTCCTTACAGTCTTGCTGCCAGTGAATGCCACATCTGCAGTGGAAAGCATGAGTTGTCAAACTGTACCAATAACCAATACCCATGTCACCCATAAACAGGTCTTCCATGCTATCTGCTCCACTGACAACAGTAAACCTGTTAAACAGCCACAACCAACACTCCTGAGATCCCCAAGTGTCACCCTGGCCTTGAAAAGCTCACCTACGTTCTTCACCAGGACTTCGACTACCTCTCATTGTACCCTGAAGTGAGGTATATCCTACCCTAAATCCTACCCACATCACCCCAAGTACTGTTGTGCCACCCACCCACCCTCTAGAATATCCATCCCTATTCCAATTCTGCTCCCAGTCCTACACACCATGGTTAATTCCCTTGTGGACACCTCAGATGCAAGACCTGTCTCACATACCTTCCCACCATCTCCTACTGAAGCCACATGCAATACCTATCCCATAAAAGGCAGGGTCATATGTGAAAGCAGCCATGTTATGTATCAGCCATGCTGTAATTACTGTACAGCATTCTATGTGGAAATGACATGTGACCAACAGTGCGAGGTGGTGCAGTGAAGACTCGCACTCGAGAAGATGACGGTCCAAACCAGAGTCTGGCCATCCTGATTCAGACTTTCTGTGATAACCGTAAATCGCTTCAGGCAAATGTTGGGATGGTTCTTTTGAAATGGCATGGCCAACTTCCTTCCCCATCCTTCCCTCATCCGATGGGACTGATGACCTAGCTATTTGTCCCTGCCCCAAATCAACTGGTCAACCAGCATGTAACCAGCAGTCTACTCTCATGAGTGGCCACTGCCAAATTGTGGCCAACTGCAAATTTGGCCATTCAGCTGCCAAACATGCTCCACACCACAACACAAATGACTTCAGCAGTTGCTTTATTATGTGGGCCATTTGGACACTCCCTTCCAGCCCAAGCTTCTCTAAACTATACAAATGGAAATTCTCTCTCTATGTATGTATGTATGTATCCATCCCTTCCTCTCCCTGTCTCTGAGTCATCTGTCTTTTCCATTCCCACCTCACACTACATCAATATCTCCTCGATGCATCATGCATCCTTCCCTACCCCCCCCCCCCCCCCCCCACATCCATCAGTCCAGGTAACTGCTTTCAATAACTCAATAATCAGTTTTCAATGTTGCCACAGCTGCAGTAGAGTGTGTTTGGATGTCTGCATGGTCGTGTGTGTACTTCCTACTATTTATTTGTTTATTTATTTACACATCAAGTTCCACAGAAGCAAATGTCCATGGACATGAAGTGTGTCAGTTACTGAAATTGCAACATAAAAGTAATACCAGATAAAAATAAAATACTTATGAATCCAAAAAAAGTCAAGCCATAAGTTTAAGTAAATGCAATCAACAATATAACATAAGAATCAGCTTAATTTTTCAAGGAATTCCTCAACAGAATAGAAGGAGTGACCGAGGAGGAAACTCTTCAGTTTTGATTTGAAAGCGCATGGATCACAGCTAAGATTTTTGAATTCTTGTGATAGCTTATTGAAAATGGATGCACCAGTATACTGCACATCTTTCTGCACAAGAGTTAAGGAAGTCCGATACAAATGCAGGTTGGATTTCTGCCAAGTATTAACTGAGTGAATTATTCTTGGGAATAAGCTGATATTGTTAACAAGAAACATCAGTGAAGAATATATATATATATATATATTGAGAGGCCAATGTCAAAATACCCAGACTAATGAACAGGGGTTGACAAGAGGTTTGCGAACTTACACCACTTATTGCCCAAGCCACCCGTTTCTGAGCCAAAAATATCCTTTTAGAATGGGAAGAGTTACCCCACAATATAATACCATACAACATAAGCGAATGAAAATAAGCAAAATAGACTGAATTTCATGTCAAACGATCACTTACTTCAGATACCATTTCAATAGTCAAAATGGCAGCATTAAGTCTTTGAACAAGATCCTGAATGTTGGCTTTCGACAACAGTTTACTATCTATCTGAACACCTAGAAATTTGAAATGTTCAGTTTCACTAATCATATGCCCATTCCGTAAAATTAAAACACTGGGTTTTGTTGAATTGTGTGTTAGAAACTGTAAAAACTGAGTCTTACTGTGATTTAGCATTAGTTTATTTTCTACAAGCCATGAACTTATGTCATGAACTGCACTATTTGAAACCAAGCCAACGTTGCACACAACATCCTTTACTACCAAGATCGTGTCATCAGCAAACAGAAATATTTTAGAGATACCCATAATACTAGAGGGCATATCATTTCTATAAATAAGGAACAGTAGTGGCTCCAGCATTGATCCCTGGGGCACCCCCCATTTGACCATACCCCACTCAGACCCTACATCACAGCCATTCTCAACACTGTGAATAATGGCTTTTTTTCTGTCTGTTGCTAAAGTAAGAGGTGACCCAGTTGTGAGCTACTCCTCATATTTCTTAATGGTCCAACTTCTGGAGCAATATTTTGTGATCAACACAATCAAACGCTTTAGTTAAATCAAAACATTTGCCTAGCATTTGAAACTTTTTGTTTAACCCATCCCTGTACATTTGACAGCTAATTATGTGATATAAAATGATCAATTATCCTTGCATACACAGCCTTTTCAATAACTTTAGCAAAACTAATGGCATAGAAATAGGTCTAAAATTGTCTACATCATTCCTTTCTCCCTTTTTATAAAGCGACTTAACTACTGAGTATTTTAAACGTTTAGGAAACCGAGCATTCGTTAAGGAAAAATTACAAATATGGCTAAGTACAGGGCTAACATGTACAGCACAGTACTTTAATATTCTGCAAGGCACTCCTTCATATCCATGAGAGTCCTCAATCTTCAGTGATTTAATTACTGACTCAACCTCCCCCCCCCCCCCTCCCCTCCCCCCTGTCTGTATCACAGAGGAGTATTTGAGACATTAATCTTGGAAAGGCATTTGCCAAGAGAGTTATATGATTCCCTGAAGAAAGTAAATTTTTATTTAATTCACCAGCAATGCTCAGAAAATGACTGTTATACTGTACATATATCTGATTTATCAGTTACGGAAATATTTTTACTGACTTTATATCGTCAACCTTGTGCTGCTGACCAGACACTTCCTTCACAACTGGCCATATGGTTTTAATTTTATCATGTGAATTAGCTATTCTATTTGCATACCACATACTCTTTGCCTTCCTAATAACATTTTTAAGCACCTTGCAATACTGTTTGTAATGGGCTACTGTAGCTTAATTGTGACTGCTACTAACATTTTGATATAATTCCCACTTTGTTCTACATGATATCTTTACCCCACTAGTCAGCCACCCAGGCTGCCTTTTACTGCTAGTATCCCATTTAGAATGTTCTAATGGAAAGCAGCTCTCAAAGAGCATGAAAAATGTGCTAAGGAAAGAATTATATTTGTCATCTATGTTATTGGTACTATAAACATCATGCCACTCTTGTTCCTTGATGAGGTTTAAAAAAACTCTCTATTGCCATTGGATTAAATTTCCTACATAGTTTGTAATTATATGTGACATTTGTTCAAGTAAAAAAGCCTTTTAGTGTTAAAATTTGTGCATCATGATCTGACAGGCCATTCACTCTTTCACTAACAGAATGCCAATCTAGTAATGAATAAAAATATTGTCTATGGCTGAGCTACTGTCCCCCTGCACACTAGTTGGAAAAACACAGTCTGCATCAGATCATATGAACTTAGGAGATCTACCAACATCCTTTTTCTTGCACAATCATATACACCACCCAAAACTAATTTCTGGTACTTCCTATAAAGTGAATCCATAACCCTCTCTAGCCTGAGCAGAAATGCTCTGAAGTCAGAGTTAGGAGACCTATAAACAACAAAAATTAGAAGTTTAGTTTCACTAAATTCAACTGCCCCTGCACAACATTCAAATATCTGTTCAGTGCAATGCCGTGATATATGTATGGACTTAAATGGAATACTGTTTTTATGTACATGGCCACTCCCACACTCCACAAGGTACCCAGCTAATCTGTATCCTGGTAAAGGAAGCATATCTGAATTGTCAAATTATTTAAGTGGTGCTTCTATATACCAATAATTTCAGAGTCAACATCTATAAGCAGTTCACTAACTTTATCTCTAATACCTCCTATATTTTGATGAAATATGCTAATTCCTTCTCTACTTGGAAACATGATGTCCTCTGAAGGTGATCCCTTAGTTAGAGGGGTTTCCTTTAAGCAGGTATACCTATCACTGGAATGCAATCTAAAAAAAGGTGCAGATCTAACACAAACTACTAAAACAATTTTCCCATGAGTGATCCCACCACCACCCACTACACTGTCACCTATAAGCTTTCCCAGCCTCCCCTTCCCACACCTACTGAGGTGCAGGCCATGCCAAATGAAACCCGATCTACTGTTAGACTTAACTAGCACCATTGAAATTTCATCCATGCCATCAGTGCCTTCTCCAGCTCTCTGTTAACGCACCTTACAGCTGCATTACGACGAGGCCGATCACGACACTGAAACAATTGTATGAAATGCAGACACTGAAACAGTTGCATGAAATGCACATTTGGGCCACCAGTTTGAGTAGTCATTTCCTGCAACTGCTGGCTCACACCTCTACCATGTGAACTGCCCAGCAGCAGGACCTTCTTCCTATTAGACTTTGCAACTGACTTAGCCCTCCTACCTGCTCAGGACTACTGCATGTTTCCTTCACCTACAGCTACAAGAGGCTCCTCTCCACTCAACTCTGACAGCTGGTCAAATCGATTGCATATACGCAAAGTACAACTGTCTGAATACCTCCTCCTGCTAGCTGCCTTCTTACCAACAGCCGGTTCCTATTCCCCAGCACCCTTCACCCCCCTCAACCTATCTAATTCCCCCTTTGTGTATTGTAACTGCACCTGAAGGGCACAGATCTTATGCTCCTGCTTCTCTATCAGCTTATTTCTACTACAGATTCTGCATTCCCAGGGGAGGGTCTCACTAGAATGACCACTGGCTCCCCCCCTGCACTCCCCCCCCCCCCCCCCCCCAATGAAAATACTGGAAAAAGAGAGAGCTCAGAAGCTAATGAGCACTGTTTTTCACCGTCAAATTGGACATTAGGAAAGGCAATTATCAAAGTCATATGCAGGGAAAAGAAAACAATGCGTGTCTCACAACTAAGAATCAGCAATGGTTCCATCAAATATCTAAGGACAGAAAACCTACAGACAATGCCATGTGTAAGCAATTTGATAACAAGCATTTGCTGACTGCTCCAACCTTCTGTGATTCTGGAGTAGAATAATCATTATTTTCTGAAAAATAAGTTTATCTAGTCTTCTAGGTCAGATAATTAAGTAATAAATTAACAGGGGAAAAAATCCAGTTGAAGCATTGGAGAAAGAAAACTCAAAAAATTTCTTTAAAAGCTATGCTATGTAAAGAGGAGAGGATACAGTCCTTTTCATGGCATTCTGCAGAACAGGCCGTTAGAAAGCTTATAGCCATTAACACCAAAGAAGTACCCAAGTTTAAGAAGAAAGGCATACAGCAATGGCAGCAGAATTGTCAAAAGAATCTATAACAAGATGACCACACTGGAATATGAACCCAACTCCTCCTGAATAGAAGGCAAGTATTTTAATGCTGTGCCTACTCAAGTTGTTTTATTTTTTCCTCTGAAATTACTGTGTGTTTTATAAACTATCACGCATGCTTGACAGCAATGTAGCTTATCAGTTTCATTAAAAGCATAAGAGTAGTGTGTCTACAAACTAGAAGTACTAAATATACTACATTTTAATTCCATGCAAAATTGGCTAAATGGAAGCTACATTTATAACCATAAAATTAAAAAAAATCTTGTTTGACATGTTGTCACTGATTAGAGCACAATAATCTGATATTAATTTCAGAACACGCAGGTTCTTACATTCTGAAAATCGTAAAGACTCTTCTCAGAGATGGCAAAAGTATATAGCAATTTTACAGACAAATTCTAGGGAATAACAAGAAAACTTTTTAAAAAGGTCTATGACTCATAATCTACATTGTTGTTTCAGCTGAGTCCCTCTGTCTCAGTCTGACACTCTGCCCCCACCTCCTGGCTGATATGGCAGTGTGCAATATGTAACTATCCTTGCCTGTTCATGGGCAAGTTTTCTTGGGTTTTATATTTTCACTCTCTTCCTGCTGCTTCTGTTTTCATCTGAGCCTCTCCAAACAATAAAATGAGTGTGTGTGTGTGTGTGTGTGTGTGTGTGTGTGTGTGTGTGTGCATCCTTTCTCATTCTTTGGAAAAATGACATTTCTTGGAAATAAAGTAATTGACTTACATTCTTTTGTTTTTATCTTTTTTGACACAGCCACAAGAGCATTTCATAATGCCATTATCGGTTTCAACAAGCTAGTGCTCATCTTCAGACTGTCAGTAGATAAAAAGAGGACTCTCTCTCTCTCTCTCTCTCTCTCTCTCTCTCTCTCTCTGCTTCTCCATTTAACCCATTTACATTCCCATACTATGCATCCAACTTTGATGAAACTTTGGTGAGTTGTTGTGTGTCTACCAGTGAGGGCTTCTGAATCAGTATGACCATTTTACAGTATCTGACATGTGAGTTGTTTCAAGTGTGTATTTCATATAGTTTAGCAGGTTAATGTGTTTTTGGTGGATGAGTATGCATGCATGACATAACTGAATTGAATCAAATACAAACAGTGACAGGTCAGTGCATATATTTGGGTAAATTTGAAGACTACATAAGTGAAGACACTCTATATCATTTGCATGCTATGAACCAAAAACTGGACATTCAATTCAGACCACACACGTATAATGAGGCATAGGTTTTGACTGAGGACATATATCTGGCAGTCACAAAGCACAATTGGAAAAGCCTACACCAAATCAATCTGCTAACAACCTTTTAGATTATGATTTGAAATGAGAAACACACTTTAATGCCAATGAATTGGATACATTTGTTCAAATTAATCTTTCAGAATATGGCCCAGAAAAATATTTTCTAGTAGTGTATGACAGAATTATGATCGCAATTACAAGCCAAAGTGGTAGATTGTATTTTCCGGGAAAACAGGGAAAACTTTTCTCATTTCTCTTATTTTGACAATCACATTATCTGGAATTGTGGCAACTCTTTTTGGTGGAATCCAAACAATGACTGGACTCGCATTCGGGAGGACGACGGTTCAATCCCGCGTCCGGCCATCCTGATGTAGGTTTTCCATGATTTCCCTAGATCACTCCAGGCAAATGCCGGGATGGTTCCTTTCAAAGGGCACGGCCGACTTCCTTCCCCATCCCTCCCTAATCCGAGCTTGTGCTCCGTCTCTAATGACCTCGTTGTCGACGGGATGTTAAACACCAATATCCTCCTCCTCCTCCTCCAAACAATGCATTAGCAGTGAATTCCTGTCCAACACACAAATCACAGAGATACCGATATGCAATATCAACAAAAGTTCTGGAATGTGTAAAGCATTCCAATACATCAAAGCATCACATAGGATGAATGTACAATGGTGCACAAATACACTGGGAGCACTTCATCATACACTCAGAGGACTGAGAGGAGAAGAACAGATGTTAGGTGATGCACTCACTGCATTTTCTGGTGATTTTCAACACACTCTATCAATTATACCATGTTCAATAGCCACTGCTGAATGTCATGCATGTCTCAGATCATCAGTTTTATGGTGAGATGTACAGAAATTAAATTTGATGATCAATATGTATCTACAACTACAACATGCATCCAGTAAATGTTTTGCAAAACATTTGATATTTGGAATAAAATCATACAATTCAATTTGCAATAGCCATCAACAAAGCACAAGGACAATCGTTACAGGTGTGTGGACTAATTTGGCAAATGCTTTTAACATGTGGCCTTTTCATGGTCTGGAAAACCTTCCAATTTATTTTTGTAAGCACCAGATAGTAATACAAAAAATATTATGTATTCAAAAGCACTTCAACAAACAGAATTTAAGCATAAACACTTTCTTTCTTTGAATGGCATTGCAACATGTTGCGTACTCACTAGTGGAATGATAAAAAAGAATGAAATAATACCTAAATAAAAATGTTGCAAGTGATTTCCAATGCATCATCAACAGTACTGAAGGCAATAATAGATAAAGACTGAGGTTTTGTAAGTGGAGTGAAAACTCATTTTTGTTTGTATTCGCATAAGGAATATCTACTCTGATTGATTTTAAAGTTACTTTTTTTAACAGTTTAAAAAAATTAAAAATACTGAATAAATTTCAGCAAAGTTACATAGAAAAGGCAAAAAAATTAATTGTCTGCATTTATGTTCTTCAGCAAAAACGTTTGTGAGGTGCACACTGACACCTAGGAGGCACTGAATTTGTCATTATGCCTAGCTGTCAGAGTGTCATTTCTTCGCAGCAAGCCAGGCTGGAGAGAACAGTACATGGTGGTTGGATACTGCAACTGGGCACTGTATATAACAGGATGTCAGGAGCACAGCACGGCGAACAAAAATGAGCAGTTCATCATAGATGTTGAAACATGCATGAATGGAGAACTCATTCTGTTCATTGAATCTTCTCCTTTATATACAACATATTATGAAATGATAACGTGGTTAAGTCAAAAAACACACACACAGGATAAAAATCAGTCATCAACTGGTATTTTCATAAGGGGAGTGGACCAAGCGAGAAAAGCTTGCTCTCATTATGTAACATACATTATGAAGCACAATATAAAGAATCAGAACAAATAGGTCTGTAAATTATGTCTATATAATAAATATGAGAAAACTTCTTGCTGAAAATAGCCATACTTAAATCAGTCAAAAATTAAAAAACTTTAAGTTGCTTCAAAAATGTGAATCTACTATAAACTGCATCATAAAATATGTATAGATAAGAGTTTGGCGATATTTGCAGATGGTTTCAGTTGTCTGGTTTATCCCAAAACACTTAAGTTATCTATAAAACAGCTTTAGAAGATAACTTATTTGAACCTTCTGCAGTAATTAGTGGAGCCAATGTTAACACCTAGCACATTAATTCTGCAGTTAAAACAAGTACTGCTATTCAAGTAAATTATTCATTTCAGTTGAAAGTACTATCACATGAAACTACAAAATAAATATTAGCCATTGAGACACACACATGAACAAAATGTGATGACATAGTATGAAAAATATAATTAATTTTCAAACAATTACATGTGCAGTGCGACATAAAAATGGGACTTAGGGGATACTGTCTGAAATATATTTTCCAAAGTTGCTGCACGTAAGAAAATAAATGTCAGCATATTATAACAACAGACAATGAAGTATTACTCTCTACAATTAATAATTACCGTGTTGTAAAGTATAACTTTCTTTAAGTGGCTGGCCATAATGTACAATTCCTAGTTGCCCTTTTCTTCCACTACCGCAAACAAATACATCACCCTGTTCAGTGACAACTGCTGTGTGTCTTAGACCAGATGAAAGTTGTTTCACTTTATGGTCTGTCAACTGGAGAGGTGAGGCACTGAATGTAACCTTTAAAAAAATTGTAATTAGTTGGTCAGTATGACATGAAAACATACCTCCAAACTGATTGTAAGAGTGATACATTCTTCCAGTGATTGTAAACCTACATTTGGCTATTTACATAGTTGTATTACTTGTACATTTTTTAAAATATTTAAGATCAAATACACTTAGTTCTTGGCTCAGATTTAAAAAGAAAACAATTGCAATTACATTCTTTATTATCTACATTTGCTGTTAAAGACATTCTCTATGGAGCACAAGGTACTGTCAAGTTCATGTTTACAGTTCGTTTAAAAAACCATACTTATATCATCATCATCATCATCATCATTTAAGACTGATTATGCCTTTCAGTCTGGAGCATAGCCCCCCTTATACAGTTCCTCCATGATCCCCTATTCAGTGCTAACATTGGTGCCTCTTCTGATGTTAAACCTATTACTTCAAAATCATTCTTAACCGAATCCAGGTACCTTCTCCTCGGCCTGCCCTGACTCCTCCTACCCTCTACTGCTGAATCCATGAGTCTCTTGGGTAACCTTGCTTCTCCCATGCGTGTAACATGACCCCACCATCTAAGCCTGTTCGCCCTGACTGCTACATCTATAGAGTTCATTCCCAGTTTTTCTTTGATTTCCTCATTGTGGACACCCTCCTGCGATTGTTCCCATCTACTAGTACCTGCAATCATCCTAGCTACTTTCATATCCATAACCTCAACCTTGTTGATAAGGTAACCTGAATCCACCCAGCTTTCGCTCCCATACAACAAAGTTGGTCGAAAGATTGAACGGTGCACAGATAACTTAGTCTTGGTACTGACTTCCTTCTTGCAGAAGAGAGTAGATCGTAGCTGAGCACTCACTGCATTAGCTTTGCTACACCTCGCTTCCAGTTCTTTCACTATGTTGCCATCCTGTGAGAATATGCATCCTAAGTACTTGAAACCGTCCACCTGTTCTAAATTTGTTCCTCCTATTTGACACTCAATCCGTTTATATTTCTTTCCCACTGACATTACTTTCGTTTTGGAGATGCTAATCTTCATACCATAGTCCTTACATTTCTGATCTAGCTCTGAAATATTACTTTGCAAACTTTCAATCGAATCTGCCATCACAACTAAGTCATCCGCATATGCAAGACTGCTTATTTTGTGTTCACATATCTTAATCTCACCCAGCCAGTCTATTGTTTTCAACATATGATCCATAAATAATATGAACAACAGTGGAGACAGGTTGCAGCCTTGTCTTACCCCTGAAACTACTCTGAACCATGAACTCAATTTACCGTCAACACTAACTGCTGCCTGACTATCCATGTAAAGACCTTTAATTGCTTGCAAAAGTTTGCCTCCTATTCCATACTCTTGTAGAACAGACAATAACTTCCTCCTAGGAACCCGGTCATATGCCTTTTCTAGATCTATAAAGCATAGATACAATTCCCTGTTCCACTCATAACACTTCTCCATTATTTGCCGTAAGCTAAAGATCTGGTCCTGACAACCTCTAAGAGGCCTAAACCCACACTGATTTTCATCCAATTGGTCCTCAACTAATACTCGCACTTTCCTTTCAACAATACCTGAGAAGATTTTACCCACAATGCTGATTAAAGAGATACCTCTGTAGTTGTTACAATCTTTTCTGTTTCCATGTTTAAAGATTGGTGTGATTACAGCTTATATTAATAAATTATTATGTGATGTACAGTGTGTGGTTTTGTGGCATAAGCATAAGTGTGAAATTACAAATTCAAAGTTTCCTGTTACAATAATGAGTTGGGCCTAAAACGGTTTTAGATTTTATCATGGCTTTTATTTCTGACTGTTCTTTGTGTAGGTGAAAACTGTCATCATGCGTCTTATTCTACATTGAACATATGAATAACTGGGTAAGAAAGATCATAAATCACAGAAAAGCAAGTATGGTACACATCTCTTTTAATAGAATGATACCATAAAACTTAGTTCCATGTTACAATACAACTCTAATAGTTAGAACACATCAGTAAAATAAGTAATTTTGTAATCAAAAAATTTCATGATCTCTCTCTCAGGATTTTTAATTAATTTATTGGCAGAAAATTTCATGAACATAATTGTATTGCATGGAATTATTTTAATGCATGTTGTATGTCCAGCAGATGAATTTATTTTCCAGCTCAGCCTATTCTTTACACGTCTCTCTTATCTTGCCTCTTCAGTACATCAGTGATCATTATTCTGAATAATGTAGATGTAAATACTTTACAACAAACATTTACAAACAACTGAATTAGACATACCTGCTAGTAGTGTGTAGCACCTACTTTTACCCTGATGATGGCAACAGTACATAAGACAGAACTCTACAAGACACCAAAACTCTTAAGGATCCATTCCTAATCCATAAGCACTCAACTGCTACCCACAACTCACGAGAATTCATTGGAGCAGGGTCCAAAGGACACACATCCCAGTTGATGGCGTCAAAATTATTCCAAATAGGTTGGATGTCAGGTGACTTGGAAAGCCACAGAAACCATTTTGACACAAGACTCAAACGAATTATGACATGTAGCTGTTAATGGGCACTGATTTACATCAACAGGAAAAGTTGAAAATTTGTGCCAGATTGGGATTCGAACTCTTGTCTCCTGCTTACTATGTAGAAGCTCTGGCCACTGAGCCATTCAGAAACAGTGGTCATTGTCAACTGCATGGACTACCCCAGAACGCCTCTCATCAGATCCAAATTCTCAACTTACCTGCACACTTTTGACGTAGTGCCCTTGCCCATTACCTTCATTACTTGTGGCGTTTCACCAATTCCCATAAGAGTTCGAGTGTGGTGTTGATCTACACTGAAGGGATCATTGGCCAGTCTCCCCTTAATTATATATGTGGAGTTATCTCCCCCTTATTTTATGTATTTTTCCATCCACGAATTTCTGTTACTGTCATAACTAGCAACAAAGAGAGACAGACTAAAAAACTACAAAGCACTTTTTAAGGAATTGAGAGTTCTTTCCCTTTTGAGTACCTTGAAATGTGTGGTGTACACAAAGTAAATACCGCAGACATCTAAAACAAAATTCTGACCAACATCATCAGGACACACTGAAAGGCAATATATTCATAAATTAGAAAAACAAAACTGCTGTTAACAGACACCTTGATTCTGCTTAAGTAAGACTGTACAAAATCAAACTTTCACAAAAGAGATGTGCCCTCAGAAAAATTCACATCTGAAGTTTACAGACTACTCCAGAAAAGCTGATTCTACATTGTTTCAGAGATAATGTAGTGTCTCACTTAATGAAGTGACTCTTTCACTGTGCATAAATGCAGGTAACACATAAGGTGTTAGAAACATAGCCGGACTGACAACGGAGTGAGCAATCTGGGACCGCAGTGTTGTACTACTTGTGTAGACTGTTGTATTCATCACTTCCGGATGCTTAGTTTGAGTTTCAGCTCTATACAGCCCTCGCATGATTTCTGAGAGCATCATCAGTGAAGTTGTGTTTTTGTTGTGTGTTACAAAAATGGAACAGAGGAATTTAAAGCAATGTTAGGTAATCAAGTTTCGTGTTAAACTTGGAGAATCCACAAGTGTCACCATTGCAAAGTTGAAAAAGGCCTATAGGCAACATTTCTTATCAACAGCAGAAGTTTTTCACTGGCACAAATCACTTTTGGAAGGCCAAGAACATGTTGAAGATGAACCTCGCTGAGGGAGACCTTCAACGTCAAAAATCAATGGAAATTTCAAACGTGTGCATGATCTCGTGCGATTGTTCCTCCAGAACAAACTGTCAACCAACTGTTTTACAAAGACATTCTTGAAAAGTTCAAGAAACAGATGACTTGAGTGAGACTGGACAGTGTAGACAAGTGGATGCTGCAGCGTGACAAGGCCCTGTGTCACACGGCTGCTTCCACATGGGATTTTTTACCTCAAAAGGCATTTCTGTTGCTCCAAAGGCCCCCTATTTACCTGATCTGAGTCCTTGTGACTTTTTTCTTTTCCCAAAATTGAAAAAGTCTTGAAAGAATGACATTTTGGGACTCTGCAGAACTTTCAATAGAATGTGACCAACAAGGCCCTACCTGCTGAAGCCTTTCAGCACTGCTACCAAAACTGATGACTCCACCAGTGTACTTCTGCTGAAGGGAACTAATTTGAAGGGGACAAGACTGTTGCTCAGTCTCACTATTTTTTTCACACACCTTGTAACACACCATTGTTAATTACATCAACTGCTGCCAATAGTAAATGTGTAATTGATAAAATTAAAATACACGTTATACTCAATGTAATTAATACTGTATATATCTCATTATAATATAGAACTTTTTACTATATTTCACCTGGAAAGAAAGAAAACTAAAACATTATTCAGTATCACTACAATATGTTTGTTTGTTTATTCTCAATTGTTATTAAATTATATACCACATAGAGAGGATGGCAGAATGATTCATCACCAACAAATATCAAAAAGTCTGCTCAGGAACACTGTTAATAGCCTTCCTTTGCATATTACCTTGAAATGTATGAATTTGCAAGAACAGCAATAAATATGTAAAGGAGTCAAGCTCAGTTTTGGGTAAAAGTTTGTGAGGCAAGTCTACCAAATATCTTTAAAGATATGTGAGTTACAGATGCTCTGACCAATCATGGGAATTACAGTGGCAAAGTAGTGGCTGGGTTTGAGCAATCAACAACATTTAACAAGATGATTTTCTTTCATCACAGGAAAAGTAAACTTCGGCATAATCTTGTAACACACTAACCTGATCCCTTGGCAGAGACAGTTGTCCATAGACATTGGAGCCCCAACCAAATAATTTCCCATCCTTTGTCAGAGCAAAACTTGTTTCCCAGCCACAACTGATATCAATGATATGATGCCCTGAAAGAGCTGCTATATGTTCAAAAGATATTGCTTGCTCTTCCACAGACCGACCTAATTGGCCTTTGTTATTCCAGCCACAGGAATAAATGTTTCCATTTTTATCCAAAATGAGTGTATGGCCTCCACCTCCACAAAGTCTTGTAAGCAACTTTGGGTCAATTGTTGGAGCTCTCACTTCAGCAGGTTCAGCACAAAGCTCAGATTTATAACCAACTCCCAGCTGACCATATGTATTTGCACCCTGGAATAAATATAAAATTTTGTGAAAGCCAGATTTTACTAGAAACCAGGAAGTAAGTAAAAAGAACAAATTAAAAATATGCCAAAAGAAGCAAAATCGCCATGTGAAATTGAAGGAATCTGAATAAAAGCAATTGTCAGTTCAATGCATCAGCTTTCTTTATTTGCTCAAAATAATTTTCATAACAGTCAGACAAATTTACTACACATTAAAAATAATGAAATATACCTCCTGTAAAGAAGACAACTACAATGTGAATCTGCAAATGTAAAATTGACTTGAAAGAAGCAATTAATGTGGACCTCATAGACAGGCATTCTTCTTGGCATGTGTGTCCATCTTTTTATCTGCTGTGTTCATTTTCCTAATCTTTCCTTTCCTTACCTTTGATTTACCGATTGGTCTCTTCAGCACTTTTTAATTCCTTTTTCTTTAAAGTCTTGTCTGTTCAATTTCATTATTAATTCTGATCTTGTCCTATCCTTTAATGTTATAAAAAGAAACAAAATATTGATCAGTGATAACACTAAAATCTCCACAAGAAAAGAGGTACTTGAAGTTTTCAGTGAAAACAAGATCTGAACCTTTTCTTCCTCTGTCCCTCCCTATCCCACCAATCATAAATGCTGCAGTCTCATGTTTCAATTATGTTACACAGAAGCAAGTGTGGCAAGTTTATAAAAATATGTATTTTGCCCAATATGTGATAATGCTGATTATTATATTGTACTTAAGTTACTTGTGAAGTAGCAGTAACAATGCACACAGTGTTGTTCATACAAATACCTGATCTTCACAAATGACAATTTTGTCATTGAAAAGCATATTTCACAGCATCACACTGCTATTAGGTTAGAATATGAGGCTTTGGCATATAACTCTGCAAATGCACTCTGAAGATAAATATGCCAAATCTGAAACCAGGTATTGTGCATCTTCAAATTTGTTGCAGTTGGTGATAAAAATTATTTAAAAAATCATTTCCAATAATTCTACAGTAACACTAATAACCTTAATAACAACAGGCAATTAAACTGATTTGAAATTAAATTTGGGGTCTAACAAGAAAGTGGCCCATCTTCAACCATTTTGCATTTTTGCAGTAACAACATGTATGTTCCCACAAGGATCAGTACTAGGCCCATTCTTATTCTTAACCTTCATACATGGTCTTCCAATGATTTTAAAAGGATGGTTCAAAAATTGTAATGCCTTGCCAATGAAAGAAGCATACTAATCAAGACCAAGCACGATGATACAATGGTTACCACACGGGGTTCGTATTCAGGAGGTCGATGGTTCAGACCCGCATCTGGCCATCCATGATTTCCTTAAGTCACTTCAGGCAAATGCCAGGATGATTATTTTGAAAGGGCACAGCCAATTTCCTTACCCATCCTTCCCTCATCTGATGGGACTGATGACCTCGCTGTTTGGTCCGCTCCCCCAAATTACCAAACAAAAAATATGAATCAAGAGTTCAAACTTAACCTTATCAAACATGGTAGCTGAACGGGCTTACAAGTGGTTCACAGTAAATACTTTAAACCTTAATCATGCACAAATTCATATTATGCTATTTCTAACAAATAGGAGTGACCTGTTAGCAACAGAAGCAGACATTAATTGGCCACACAGTACATGAAACAGTCTGTGTAAAATTTTTTGAATACAGTTGCATAACAAGTATAATGGAGTCAATATGTAACTAAATTAATCAAGAAATTCAGTTTGCACTTAGAAGCTTCTCTCACTGTGTTGACCTAATAAGAAGAGCATTGGCTTACTTTGCAAAATTTTGATCCTTGTTCTCTCATGGAATTATCTTTTGGGGCAGTGTGTGGTGGTACATGTTGCTATTTAAAGGTAGCAACATGTCCCACATCCTTTCTCTGTGGTGATGATAGATGGTCATGCAGAAACCTTAATTTATGGTAGTAGTAGTAAAGGAAAGACCACATACTGCATGCATATTCTTTATTTATGTGCATAGAAGAAATGCAAATATAAGTGTAGTACACTCACAAGGCACAACAGAGGGCTAATGTTTTCTTGAGGGGGAAGGGGCCCTTAATACTTTGATGCCAGAGAAGCAGAGGTCAGGATGACAATGGCTTTGTTCCAAATAAGAAAAACAAAAGAAGATTGTATGGAATTACTAACTTAATTACTTACTTACTTCTTGGCTTTGGGATATTAGTGATTTGCCTGTCGACGAGTTTGGATATTAAGAGCTTAAATGTGAATGTTTAATTGATACGTTGAAAGTGTTATGGAGACTGTAAAATACAGTGGTTACATGTTTTTGTAACTAATGTAGCAAATATATTCCTCCATTATTACAGCACTTTCCTGCTGACGGTGAAGAAGTTTGATATAGCTACGAGTGGCACTGTTCAGCAGGACCGTAACTTCAAGGAGTGACATGAATGCAGAAAGAGAAGGTTTAAAGGTAAAGGTAATTACAAACATACGAGTAACAGGTCACATTCATAGAATTGGTACCCTGGTTAAGCACTCTCCACCAGCAAACAGCAGAGGCAACTTCCAAAGTGCCCATAAGGAAATGTTTATTCACTAGAAGTGAGCAGTAAGAATGCTGTGTAAACAGCCACACACATCACACAAGCCTCTATGAAGGTCTTGGAATTCTTACATTCTCTTCCCAACACATTTATTCATTAATGGTTTTTGTTGCTGGGAATAAAAACCATTCTAACCTGAACTCTGATCAACACAGTCATGATATAAGGTACAGAAATATTTTTCATGTAGACTTTGTCCCCTTGTCGAGAGTTCAGAGTAGAGTTATGTACTCTTGTGCAAAAAATATTTAGCAAGCACCAATC
Source organism: Schistocerca cancellata (assembly GCF_023864275.1). Lineage (NCBI taxonomy): Eukaryota > Metazoa > Arthropoda > Insecta > Orthoptera > Acrididae > Schistocerca > Schistocerca cancellata. The sequence goes on along the minus strand of NC_064627.1, from coordinate 140,621,104 downwards.
CAACACAAAGCAAGAAACGGAAAATTCCCCCATAAGTCAATATTTCTACAAATTATTTGAATACCTAGATCAAGGCCTGAAAAGATGTGTTGGCTTAATGGCAAATACCGGCATTCATTGTAAAGCTGCATGATAAGCAGTAAAGTATTGTAAATACATGACTCAATACTTACCAATGTAGGTAGCTATTTTCTTTGAAAAATACAAATGTAATCGAGTAAATATTAAGCTACCGGTTGTATCCAACAACTCAGATATCGATATAAGCAATTGTTTTTGCATTGTCCCACAACCAGCAGTGTGCAAATCACAGCATTTACACTACAAATGATGTTACAAGCCAGGAACATGACTCCTAGTGGCACATAGGATCATGTGGTGTCAGGAAACTACTTCTGATTCAGAATAAAGGAACCAACATGCCTAGCAGAGGACCATGTGTGTGTTGCTCTTATTCAATGCTGAGACCCCATGATCCAGTTGTTGTTTATACAATGACCACTGCAGTGGACTGGAACATTGTGAGGTCTACTGTGCACCCCGATTCTAACCTACAGCTTACAACTGACCATACATGGAATTTTAAGTATTGTACTTGTGGGCTGTATAACAAGTGTACTGTGCTTAATAAGTGACCTGTTTACCAAGTCTAAACCCTACTAATAAGAAATAAATGACAGCTATTTAATACAACTGATGAGAGAACAGCTTTTTTCAAAGGGGACACTTTGTTTCATATTTACTTGAATAAATTTAACTGACTACAAGATTAGAGGTGAAAATAATTTCCATACTCGTCATGTGTGTCTGTCTACGGTTTAGGCTGGAGTTTTATTTCTGGTGCAATAATCTACCAGGTTGCTGATAGGCACCTGACAGAAAATTAAAAATACTCAGACACTCAAGAACAATGTAAAAAGTACCTTATTAGTTACACCTACAATTTATCAGTATGTTTGGAAGTGGGCATGTAATTTCAGTTTCCAATTAACAATAATGTTAATATTAAAAAGGTTTTCACTTTTCAGTTCTAGATAGCTGATAAACGGTCTTTGAATTCTGTTAAGTTACAGAAATGTTGAATTTAAAGTTGTTGACACAAACAGCAGCTGCATAGTGTAAAAAGTAATTCCTGTAATTATCATTGTGAGTGGATTATCATTAGCCATAATTTGCTCTTAATATACATCACAGAAGTGGCCTACAATGGCTACTTGTAATTATTAACATAAAAATACTTCTCCCTGATGTTGGGTTTTATGGAGAACAATGTGTTAACGAATGGATGAATGAGAAGGAACAAAGTCTACATGGATTTTATTTTGTGTATTGCGTTGTGGCTGCATAAATCACAATTCACATGAAACCCCACACCTCTCCACATCGCATCCAATGATGCCACTGACAGAGTATGACACGGCAGCCGGGAATGTCGATGGAGTTTACATTTTTACATTATTTTGTGTTCTCTACTTTGCCTCAAATATAACTTATTTTTCATCTCCTTGGTTTACTTTGAAGCTGATTCTCCTCCCTCCCCCCACACAAACTCGTATGGTTTCATCTGTAATGCCTATTCTAAAACTGTCTTTATCTGTAATCTCTCTTTGTTTTGTGTTTTTCCTTTGTACATCTTTCTCACCCTATCGAATCCAGTTTGTTTCCTTTGCAAGAAGTATTTACAGGTATGAGTGGTTAATCTGCTGTCATCACTTTTATATAAATGTGTAAAGACTGACTGCTTTTCCTACTATTTCAGTTTTGACTTTTTCAACATTATTACTTCTCAATTTCCAAGAAGCTATCATTGTTGCTGTTGTGGTCTTCAGTCCTGAGACTGGTTTGATGCAGCTCTCCATGCTGCTCTATCCTGTGCAAGCTTCTTCATCTCCCAGTACCTACTGCAACCTACATCCTTCTGAATCTGCTTGGTGTATTCATCTCTTGGTCTCCCTATACGATTTTTACCCTCCAATACTAAGTTGGTGATCCCTCGATTCCTCAGAACATGTGCTACCAATCGATCCCTTCTTCTAGTCAAGTTGTGCCACAAACTCCTCTTCTCCCCAATTCTATTCAATACCTCCTCATTAGTTGTGTGATCTACCCATCTAATCTTCAGCATTCTTTTGTAGCACCACATTTTGAAAGCTTCTATTCTCTTTTTGTCCAAACTATTTATCCTCCATGTTTCACTTCCATACATGGCTACACTCCATACAAATACTTTCGGAAACGACTTCCTGACACTTAAATCCCTACTCGATGTTAGCAAATTTCACTTCTTCAGAAACACTTTCCTTGCCGTTGCCAGTCTACATTTTATATCCTCCCTACTTCGACCATCATCAGTTATTTTGCTCCCCAAATATCAAAACTCCTTTACTACTTTAACTGTCTCATTTCCTAATCTAATTCCTTCAGCATCACCTGACTTAATTTGACTACATTCCATTATCCTCGTTTTGCTTTTGTTGATGTTCTTCTTATATCCTCCTTTCAAGGCACTGTCCATTCCATTCAACTGCTCTTGCAGCTCCTTTGCTGTCTCTGACAGAATTACAATGTCATCGGCGAACCTCAAAGTTTTTATTTCTTCTCCATGGATTTTAATACCTACTCCAAATTTTTCTTTTGTTTCCTTCACTGCTTGCTCAATATACAGATTGAATAACATCAGGGAGAGGCTACAGCCCTGTCTCACTCCCTTCCCAACTACTGCTTCCCTTTCATATCCCTCGACTCTTATAACTGCCATCTGGTTTCTGTACAAATTGTAAATAGCCTTTCGCTCCCTGTATTTTACCCCTGCCACCTTCAGAATTTGAAAGACAGTATTCCAGTCAACATTGTCAAAAGCTTTCTCTAAGTCTACAAATGCTAGAAACATAGGTTTGCCTTTCCTTAATCTAGCTTCTAAGATAAGTCGTAGGGTCAGTATTGCCTCTTGTGTGCCAAGATTTCTACGGAATCCAAACTGATCTTCCCTGAGGTTGGCTTCTACCAGTTTTTCCATTCATCTGTAAAGAATTCGCGTTAGTATTTTGCAGCCGTGACTTATTAAACTGATAGTTCGGTAATTTTCACATCTGTCCACACCTGCATTTTTTGCGATTGGAATTATTATATTCTTCTTGAAGTCTGAGGGTATCTCGCCTGTCTCACACATCTTGCTCACCAGATGGTAGAGTTTTGTCAAGACTGGCTCTCCCAAGGCTGTCAGTAGTTCTAATGGAATGCTGTCTACTCCTGGGACCTTGTTTTGACTTAGGTCTTTCAGTGCTCTGTCAAACTCTTCACACTGTATCATATCTCCCATTTAATCTTCATCTACATCCTCTTCCATTTCCATAATATTGTCCTCAATTACATCGCCCTTGTATAGACCCTCTATACACTCCTTCCATGTTTCTGCTTTCCCTTCTGTGCTTAGAACTGGGTTCCCATCAGAGTCCTTGATATTCATACAAGTGGTTCTCTTTTCTCCAAAGGTCTCTTTAATTTTCCTGTAGGTAGTACCTATCTTACCCCTAGTGAGATAAGCCTCTACATCCTTACATTTGTCCTCTAGCCATCCCTGCTTAGCCATTTTGCACTTCCTGTCGATCTCATTTTTGAGACGTTTGTATTACTTTTTGTCTGCTTCATTTACTGCATTTTTATTTTTTCTCCTTTCATCAATTAAATTCAATATTTCTTCTGTTACCCAAGGATTTCTATTAGCCCTCATCTTTTTACCTACTTGATCCTCTGCTGCCTTCACTACTTCATCCCTCAAAGCTGCCCATTATTCTTCTACCGTATTCCTTTCCCCCATTCCTGTCAATTGTTTCCTTATGCTCTCCCTGAAACTCTATACAACCTCTGGTTTAGTCAGTTTATCCAGGTCCCGTCTCCTTAAATTTCCACCTTTTTGCTGTTTCTTCAGTTTTAATCTACAGTTCATAAACAACAGATTGTGGTCAGTGTCCACATCTGCCCCTGGAAATGCCCTACAATTTAAAACATGGTTCCTAAATCTCTGTCTTACCATTATATAATCTATCTGATACATTCTAGTATCTCCAGGCTTCTTCCATGTATACAACCTTCTTTCATGATTCTTGAACCAAGTGTTAGCTATGATTAAGTTTTGCTCTGTGCAAAATTCTATCAGGCAGCTTCCTCTTTCATTTCTTACCCCCAATCCATATTCACCTACTACGTTTCCTTCTCTTCCTTTTCCTACTACCGAATTCCAGTCACCCATGACTATTAAATTGTTGTCTCCCTTCACTATCTGAACAATTTCTTTTATCTCATCATACATTTCATCAATTTCTTTGTCATCTGCAGAGCTAGTTGGCATATAAACTTGTACTACTGTAGTAGGCGTGGGCTTTATATCATTAGTAAAGTCATATTCCCATTAATTATTCTTTCGACAATTTCTGCACTTTTCTTACACAAAATTGTGAACACCAAGGATAAAGCTAGTAAGGTAGGAGGAGCATTTGACTTAGTACCATTCCAACATTTATTAACCGGTATAATCATATAGGGTATCAAATTAAATTTATGACTGGATTGAGAACTTTTTGGTAGGGAAAGTGTAGCTTATTATCTTGGACATAGAGTCAGCAGGAGGTGAAGAAGTTTTAATTCTGAAATATTGCACCAAGCGCAGGCTCTATGACACACAAACTCCCATCCCCTTCTCGCACCCTGGTACTACATAACACAGACAAGTGAACTCTGGGGCCACAGAAGATGAGCAGTGCAGGGAGCTGAGCTGATTCACATGTTTACACTCTTAATGTTAACCTGCTATGATACAGCCGCTTCTCTGATGGTGACTGTACTTGGACTTAGTTCTATCCTTTGGGTTAGTACTTGGGCATTGTGTTCAATAAATGAGATGTGTATCATATCTCTACAGTCCACAGGGTTGTTTGACCAATAGGACATCATCATGCTAATGCTAAAAAACATGGACTGGAGATGCTTAAAGAAAGACATAAACTATCCTCTGAAAGACTACTTACAACCTTTCAAGAACTAGAAATACATATCACTCCTGAAATAACCATCAAAATATCAGATTAATCACAGAGGTATGCAACCAGTGATTCCTACTGTGCTGCTTACATGAATGTAATAGGAAGAAACCGTAACACAATGGGAATCACCCTCTGCCATGTGCTTCACTGTGGTACAGGTATAAATGGAGATACTTTCCATTATAGGAAACTTTTTCCAGAGCAATTCCTTCAATTATTATATGCACATATTAGATTTTTTTATTTTTGCTACACAACATATATCTCAACTTAATGATTTTTGAGGTTTCTTTATTAATGTTCATAATAAATTTAGTCCTTTTTAAAGAGACATTAAATATGTTTTTGTGGTAATCTCTTTCAAGATATTGGCCTGCTTCATTTCACTTATTATATTTTTCTGTAAATACAACAAATACTCAATAATTTCAAATTTATGATTTTTATTGTAAGTGTTGCCGGTCATCATCTATTATCTCGCATCATATTTTATCTGGGCACCTGCCAGGCGTCTTCAGCAGAGCTACCAAATATTGATATTGACTGCTCATATAACACAAATTATTAGCATGCAGTATGCATTTCTTGCATGTGTCGTAGTCGTAATTGTGAGGCTGGCCACACATCAGGCAGTGCCCTCGATGACGGAAATGTGAAACTCATCTGTCCAGAGGATTCCAGTCATTGAGTCCCTCAGTGTACTCCATCGTCATTGCCTGAACTTAATTTTATTTCTTCCTGTAGGATGACACCGTCTACATGAGAAACTGTGGAAACAATGGGATTCCATGTGTTAACCAAGTTACAGTCTCTGTCCCAATTAATTACAGTTTGCCACCATTCACATCTCAGACACTCTGATAATTGAACCCCAGACAGAATTAGCAGTACCCAAAATTGTTGCTTTATGGTATTCTAATGTCCAGTGGCAATACAGTGTTCGACAATGCAAATTTTGTAGGTTGCAAAAGATGAATGCAGTGCTCTTCAAGGTGTGTGAGGTTTGGCTGTTATAAGCCACACAACATTGGCGAAGTATTTTACACACTCCACCCTAATGGTGGATGGAAAAACCAGTGTAACAGGGTCCTTTGGAAAATATCTTTTCAAAAGGATCCTGTTACACTGGTTTTGCAAACTGGATAGCTGATGTTTTTCTTTGATAACTCAGCTGAAGGTGTCTGGTAGGTGCCTAAATAATAATAAAAAAATAAAAAATAAAAAAAAATAAAAAAACATGAAGGTAGTAAAATATGACCAGCTGTAATCCAGAAATGTCACCAAACACTGAATATGCTCAGAAAATTACAAAATTCACAATACAGCAACAGTCTTGCAATTAACTTTAATACGGTCATTCTCTCTTCACAGTATTATTTGTGGTATTTTGCATTCTAATAATGTTACTTTCCAGATTCTTACAATTTTCTGCAGAACACAACTGAAGAGGACTAGAAATAAGCATTGCCTCATCTTGCTCTTGTATATATTGTGAAATTTCACACACGAGTTTTACTTTGAGGCAGTATCTGTGACAGATTCACATTTAAGATTCATTAATTCAGATTTAATTACAAATTCCTGAATTATGTTATCTACCATTTCCCTGACAACAGCCCCACATACTTTTTAAAAATTAATTAAAGTCATGACAATGTCCTCACTGTTTGGCTATCAGCGATGAAGTAAGGCTTACAAATTGAACACCTGTTCCAAGCAAGAGCTGCTGTCTCTAAATCCATCTTAATATTAATACAATTGACTGTCAAGTGTAACAAGTAAATATTTAAGAATAGCGTATAAGCTGTTGCCAAAATGGATATCTCTCTTTAGTTATTGCTACCTTATTTGTCACTTTTCTTGTCCAATGGGTCAATTAATGCCACATACAATTTTATAGAATCTTCTTTGTTTTCTAGATTTTTTTTGCATGAATTTTGATTGATACTATTTTAAAGGTTCAGCAATTATGGAGTTTTCTTCACTAGCTTAATTATGTTCTAAGGTGTTATTGCTTCTTTCATTCCATTCACAGGTAGTGTCACATATTCTATACAGTATTTCCATTTTTATTACCAGCAACAAACTGTTGTGACTCGCCGATCATTCAAAGTGCCGCCGCGCAATTACGCGCGTCCTCTACGTGTGGCGCTGTCTGCCAGCCATGCAGCAGCTGCGCCACCTAAGCAGCCAGCCGAGCAGCGGCCGCCAGACTGGGACTCAGGGCTCATTCGAATGCTAACGTGTACACATGTCTAACTTGTCAACTTACTCTGTGACTTATATGTGTTGTTGTGTTGTTCCGAAATATATGTGTTAAACTTGAAGTTCTAACAATTGGCGACGACATAGTGAATTTTTCATTTTCACCGTTGACTCACAGGTTTCCATGGCTACTGTCGAGCAACTATTGCAAAATCTCCTTGAACAGCAAATGCTTCTAACAGCGGCAATTCGCGATTTCGTCGCGGCCTCAAATGCGGGGCGTTTCTCGTCATTGGCTATACCTCCTTTTCCTCCTTATGACGAGACGGCAGAAGACTGTTCTGATTATGAAAAACGTCTTCGACAGCACTTCTTGGCATTTCATGTCACGGACGAACAACCATGAAAGTCTCTGTTCCTTTCCTGGATTTCACCTCAAATGTATCGGTTGTTGTCGCAATTGGCTCCTTTGAAGGATCCTGCGTCTTTGTCCTTTGCTGAAATGTGTTCACTTCTGTCCGTCTATTTTCAAAAGCAAACACATGTGGTAGCCTCTCGTGTTGCCTTTTATTGTTGTCAAAAACAACCAAATCAATCCTATCGCACTTGGGCTGCTGAACTTCACGGCCTCAGTCGAAAGTGTCAATTTGTTACTGACGTTCACAAAGAATCCTATGCCAATTCCATGGTATGGGATGCTATTATCTGGTCGGCACCCGACAAAGAAGTTCGGCAACGTGCCCTTCAGTTGGCGAATCTGACTCTAGATGAAGTTCTCTCCATTGCTCAGTCTTTTGAAATTTCTCGTGCCGCTGGGGCGCAAATAGAAGCATGGGCTGATGTCGAGGAAATACAACCTCTGTGCGCTGTTGACGACGCATGTGGCGTGTCCCTGCCGGCCGATGTGGCCGCAGTGCGCTCCCACGTGCAGCCTCGGCCTCGCCGTAAACAACCCGCTAAGAAACTGCAGCAAAACCCCCGGCAACTTCCTTCATGTCCGCGGTGTTTTACGAAACAGTCACGCGAGGATTGTACCCAACGTTGGGCTGTGTGTCACAATTGCAAAAAGAAAGGTCATGTGTCTTCCGTTTGCAAATCCGACCGCATACATGATGTTCATGAACATGACGCTGATTCTGATTCTGTGTTGTCTGTCAATTGCACTTCTTCCCTTTCAGGGAAGTTATTCCTCACTGTCCAAATCCTTGGTCGAGATGTTCGCATGCAAGTGGATACCGGTTCTGCTGCCACTATAATTAATTCTCAGACGTATCTTCAGCTGGGTTCTCCACTCCTGTCCCCTGTCACTCGGCAATTACGGACGTACAATAAACAGAAGATTTCTCTCTTGGGACAGTTTAATGCTGAGGTATCTTACAAATCTGTCGTTTGCACTGTTCCCATATTTGTGGTCGACCAGAGCAACGCAGAAAATCTTTTTGGTTTCGATGCTTTTCGCGTTTTTGGGTTCTCCATAGATGACTCTGTCAATACTGTCTCTGATGCTATTCCTTATGCTCAACTGGATTCCTTGTCGACGACATTTTCATCCCTTTTTTCTCCTGGGTTAGGCCGTGCAAACGACTTTGAAGCTCATATCACGCTCAAACCCACTGCTCGGCCTAAGTTTTTTCGGGCTCGGCCCATTCCTGTGGCCCTTCGTGATCGGGTAAAACGGGAGTTGGATCGTCTCACTGCTTCAGGGGTCTTGCTTCCTGTCACTTCCAGTGAGTGGTCCTCTCCTGTCATTGTCGTTGCTAAGCCAAATGGTGATATTCATCTCTGTGGCGATTTTAAAGCCACTGTAAATGCTCAATGCCTCATCGACACTTACCCTATGCCCCGTCCTGAAGAACTGTTCACTAAACTTGCTGGAGGCCAGTATTTTTCTAAAATTGACCTGTCAGAAGCTTATCATCAACTTCCTCTCGACGCTGCTTCCCGGCAGTTTCTGGTCCTTAACACGCCTTTCGGCCTCTATCAATACCAACGCTTGCCATTCGGGGTTGCTAGCGCCCCTGCTCTCTTTCAGCGATTCTTGGAACAATTATTGCTCCCTGTCCCTGGGTGTATCAATTACATGGACGACATTGTTGCCACTGGCTCCACCACTGAAGAACATCTTCAAAATCTCCGCACACTTTTTCATGTCTTACAGACTGCCAGTCTTAAGTGTAATTGTCAGAAATCACAATTTTTTCAGGCATCTATCACGTACTTGGGGCTTCAACTCTCTCGGGATGGTATTCGTCCGCTTCAACAAATTGTCGCTGCGATCGATGCCCTTCCTCGCCCTACATCTGTTAAGGAACTGCAGGCCTTCTTGGGGAAAATAGCATATTATCACAAGTTTTTACCGCCTGCGGCTTCAGTGGCTCAGCCGTTGCATCGCCTGTTGCATAAAAACGTGCCTTTTCACTGGTCTGTGTCATGTGAAGTGGCTTTCCGGAAGTTGAAGACTATGCTGAAACAGGCCCCGTGCCTGGCTACTTATCGAGCCGGCCAACATCTTGTTCTTGCCACAGACGCCTCTCAATACGGGGTCGGTGCAGTCCTTGCGCACCGTTTTTCTGACGGTCCAGAACAACCCTTTGCTTATGCCTCCAAAACGCTCATGGATGCCCAACAAAAGTATTCTCAAATTGAGAAAGAAGCTTTGGGCATCATTTATGCTCTTCATAAGTTTGGTGTTTTTCTCTATGGCTCAAAATTTCATCTTGTTACGGGTCACAAACCACTTGCTTCCTTATTTCATCCATCAACGTCACTTCTCGACAAGGCTGCACACCGCCTCCAGCGTTGGGCTCTTTACTTGTCCCGTTTCAATTATGAGATTCATTTCCGGCCAACGGCTCAACATGCGAATGCTGATGCTCTGTCTCGCCTTCCCATGGGTCCTGATCAGGCATTCGATAGGGACGAACTTTTGTGTTTCCACCTGGATGTTGCCGAGCAGCGGGTTGTGGACGGGTTCCCCATCACTGGGGACAGGCTGGCGGCTGCTACGGGTTCTGACCCTACCCTCTCCTGGGTTTTACGCTGTATTCAGAAGGGTTGGCCAGATCGCCCATCCGCTAAGACTTCTGATCCGTTGCGGAACTACTACACTTTGCGCTACCGCCTCACGGCTAGGGATGGTGTTATCCTCCTCTCCACTGACAATGCTTCGCCGCGTGTTGTGGTACCTGCGTCTTTGCATGCTTCGGTCTTGCGCCTCCTTAACCAAGGGCACTGGGGTGTGTCTCGCACAAAATCTCTGGCGCGTTGTCATGTGTACTGGCCTGGCATCGACTCTGAAATAGAACACATGGTCGCTGCCTGCGGCCCTTGTGCGTCACAGGCCGCTGCCCTGAAGTCATCTTTGTCACCGTGGCCTTCACCTGAGAAGCCCTGGGAGCGCATTCATGCTGTATTTGCGGGACCCTTTTTAGGTACTTACTGGCTCCTCGTAATTGACGCCTACTCTAACTTTCCTTTCATTGTCCGTTGCACGTCACCTACCACCGCGGCAACCACAAATGCTCTCGCCCGCGTTTTTTCTTCAGAAGGCCTCCCCTCTACTCTTGTTACTGATAATGGTTCGCAATTTGCCTCTTCCGAATTTGCGGATTTTTGTGCTCGTCACGTCATTACACATGTCACGGCCTCGCCATTTCATCCACAATCCAAATGTGAGGCTGAACGACTGGTCTGCACATTTAAGGCTCAGATGCGGAAACTTCTGACTTCTTCTGCTGCTGATGATGCGCTTCTCCAGTTTCTGGCGTCTTACTGTTTCACCCCCGTGGGCGACCGCAGCCCGGATGAGCTCCTACATGGCCGACAGCCCCGCATGCTACTTCATATTCTGCAGCCTCCCACCTCACAGCCGCGGGTGCCTTCACTTGGCCGGTTCACCGCCGACGACCTCGTCTGGGTACGGGGATATGGCAGGCGGCCAAAATGGAGCCCAGGCCACATCTTAAGGCACCGTGGCAGACGCCTGTATGAAATCCAGACGGACACGGGTGTTGCAGTGCGTCATTCGGACCAGCTTTGGCCTCGGGTGCCAGCAACGCCTGTTCTGAATGCCGCCACACCACCTTAGGCTCTACCTGACACTCGGGATCTTGGCATCTCTCAATACTCACAACGCAGCCCTCTCACCATCATCACGATGCCAGCACCAGAACGGACGCCACCAGGAGACGTGCCCATGCAGGAACCGGATGACCATCCTCTGTCAGAGCAAATCTACTCGCCTCCTCCTCCAACGGACGCCGACACATTGCCCATGTCTCCTGTCATATCAACTGGACTTGCCGCAACGGGCAGATTGGTGCATGGGGCCCCAGCAGATTCGACTCCTACATCTTCTGTCATCTCAACCCGTTATAATCAGGGACACTTCCGTCCGTACGGCAAGCCTCCTCCTCGGGACTTTACGGCAAGTCAAACAACGCCTATGGACATTAGCCATCTCCAGGACACCTCCATCAAGACCAGTGCAACAATTTCAAAGGGGGGAAAAGTGTTGCGACTCGCCGATCATTCAAAGTGCCGCCGCGCAATTACGCGCGTCCTCTACGTGCGACGCTGTCTGCCAGCCATGCAGCAGCTGCGCCACCTAAGCGGCCAGCCGAGCAGCGGTCGCTAGACGGACTCAGTGCTCATTCGAATGCTAACGTGTACACATGTCTTACTTGTCAACTTACTCTGTGACTTATATGTGTTGTTGTGTCGTTCCGAAATATGTGTGTTAAACTTGAAGTTCTAACACAAATACTACTAGAGAGTAAATTTACGGTAAAGTGAATTACAGAATTCCAGATAACTGAAGGTTTCAGCAAGATGAGCAACTGTATACTTTATACAATATGTTTACACTTGCTACTGCTGAATAAATACTTTCTTTACTTTAGCTGTAGGGCCTCCAGTACATAATTCTGTTAGATAATTCATAGTGAAACTATGAAACACAGACCCTACATCTACATCTACATACATACTCCACAATCCACCATACAGTGTGTGGCGGAGGGTACCTCGTACCACAACTAGCATCTTCTCTCCCTGTTTCACTCCCAAACAGAACGAGGGAAAAATGACTGCCTATATGCCTCTGTATGAGCCCTAATCTCTCTTATCTTATTGTTGTGGTCTTTCTGCAAAATATAAGTTGGCGGCAGTAAAATTGTACTGCAGTCAGACTAAATGCTGGTTCTCTAAATTTTCTCAGTAGCGATTCACGAAAAGAACGCCTCCTTTCCTCCAGAGACTCCCAACCGAGTTCCTGAAGCATTTCCGTAACACTCGCATGACAATCAAACCTACCAGTAACAAATCTAGCAGCCCACCTCTGAATTGCTTCTATGTCCTCCCTCAATCTGATCTGATAGGGATCCCAAACGCTCGAGCAGTACTCAAGAACAGGTCGTATTAGTGTTTTATAAGCAGTCTCCTTTACAGATGAACCACATCTTCCCAAAATTCTACCAATGAACCGAAGACTACTATCCGCCTTCCCCACAACTGCCATTACATGCTTGTCCCACTTCATATCGCTCTGCAATGTTACACTCAAATACTTAATCGACGTGACTGTGTCAAGCGCTACACTACTAATGGAGAGATAATTTACATTTATCTATATTTAGAGTTAGCTGCCATTCTTTACACCAATCACAAGTCCTGTACAAGTCATCTTATATCCTCCTACAGTCACTCAACGACGACACCTTCCCGTACACCACAGCATCATCAGCTAACAGCCGCACATTGTTATCCGCCCTGTCCAAAAGATCATTTATGTAGATAGAAAACAACAGCGGACCTACCACACTTCCCTGGGGCACTCCAGATGATACCTTCACCTCTGATGAACACTCACCATCGAGGACAACTGGGTTCTATTACCTAAGAAGTCTTCGAGCCACTCACATATTTGGGAACCAAACCCATAAGCTCTTACCTCAGTTAGGAGTCTGCAGTGGGGCACCGAGTCAAACGCTTTCCGGAAGTCAAGGAATATGGCATCTGTCTGATACCCTTCATCCATGGTTCGCAAGATATCATGTGAAAAAAAGTGTGAGTTGCGTTTCGCAGGAGCAATGCTTTCTAAAGCCGTGCTGATGCATGGACAGCAACTTCTCTGCCTCAAGGAAATTCATTATATTCGAACTGAGAATATGTTCGAGAATCCTGCAACAAACCGATGTTAAGGATATTGGTCTGTAATTTTAAGGATCCGTCCTTCTACCCTTCTTATATACAGGTGTCGCCTGCGCTTTTCTCCAGTCGCTCGGGACTTTACGTTGGGCAACAGATTCACAATAAATGCAAGCTAAGTAAGGAGCCAATGCAGTAGAGTACTCTCTGTAAAACCGAATTGGAATCCCATCAGGACCTGGCGATTTGTTTATTTTCAACCAATTCAGCTGCTTCACAACCCTAGGGATGTCTATCACTATGTCCTCCATACAGGAATCTGTACGAGACTCAAACGGCAGTATGTTTGTACGAGCCTCCTGCGTGAAAGATTTCTCAAATGCTAAATTTAAAATTTCGGCTTTTGTTTTGCTGTCTTCCGTTGCCAGGCCAGACTGATCAGTGAGGGACTGGATGGAAACCTTCGACCCGCTCACCGATTTTACGTAAGATTAGAATTTCATTGGGTTTTCAGTAAGATCTCTTGCTAAGGTATGACGGTGGTAGTGGTTGTATGCTTCACGCATCGCTCTTTTTACAGCAGCACGAATCTCTACTAACTTTTGCCTGTCCTCATTCTCCCGATCTTTCTTGTACCACAAGTGCAACTGTCTTTGCTTCCTGAGCATTCTCCAAATTGTCTTCAAATTAACACAATTAGAAGTCCTTCTAAGTGCAAAACATGTTGAAATGAAGTCGTTCGGTTACTCAGGTTTTTCCATTTTAGCTAGTTGTTGACATATAATTCAATGAAGTTTGCATGTACTGGGCGATTTAATGCATATTTCTGGTTCTAACATGTCCTTTTTACTGCTTTCATACTGCACACTATGAATATCTCTGAAATTCGGTTTTCTAGCTCTTTGCTGTGACCAGTTGTAGGCCTCATCGATCTTCATATAGGCTATTTCTGGTGTGGTTCGATCTGAGCCTTTGATTAATATGTTTGTGTCATTAGGAAACCTTGTGATATTTGAAGGGTTCTTGAAAATCATTATGTTATGAATTTAAATGGGGTAGACACAACACCAAACTTATGAGACTCCATACCATGCCCCCCTTTTTTAAAATATGTAGTTTCCTTCCTGTGGTGCAATTCACCAATGTGACCCTTTTGCTTTTGTTATGAAGGCTGTTAATTCAAGCAAGACGAACACCATTAATGTTTTAACATTTCAGTTTTCTAATTGGTATTTTACAACCAGAGGCTTCGGCAATGCTACAGAATATATCAACATTGTATTTTACTCTGTTTTGTTTTCCCCAGTGTGATTATATGTATCTATATTTCTGCCAAGATTTCATTTGACAGATCATGCGTTACTTTCTCTATAGAGAACCCTTTTCAAAGACCAAACAGTTATTTACATAGGTGTACTGAGAATAATATTTACATATCATATAGTAGGACCCAAATAGTCACATGGATTACCACAGTTAAGTGACAATGATTTTTAGAACCACTTTAATTTATTTTCTGAATTAACATCTATTCTTGGTTTATATATTGTCTCCCAAAGCTTTAGAACCTTAGATTTTCCATAACTCATATTCATTATACATGTTATGAAGCGGAATATGTCAATGGAAGAAACAGACTTTCTTTCTTTTTTTTTTTTTTTTTTTTCAAAACTTCCTCTGTGGTTTAGGAGGAGTTGTTAGCGAGAAACATTTGTAATCTGCATTTGAAAATATTTCTGATATCTATTGAATATTAAAGGTAGCCCATATGTGCAAAACTGGTCAGTAACTTTACAGAGAAATCATTTACTATTGTCTCTGTTGCTGCTTCTTTTGGCTTCACAACACTTTTGTCATATTGCAAACAAGTCTAATTTTACATGCTGGTTCAAGTAAAATGGTAAATCATTAACATAAAGCAAAAACAGTTGTGGGCCAATTATTGGACCTTGTTGGACTCCCTTTGTAATTTCTCCCCATACAGATATTGTGCTGTCCCTCTTTGTACTACTCCAACTACAAATATTTGATTTTCAGTATTTTATACAATTACCGATAGAATTCAAAAATTTTCAACACTATTACAATCTATCCGCTAAGAAGTATAATCTTACGTTAAAAATTGAAACAAAATATCAAGAATTAATGTTAGGAATTGTATATGTCTTGAGTCAGCAAACACACAGTGCACAAATTACTCAGAATATATTCATCCGATATTTGAGAATGAAAGCAGTTAGGATTTTCCAACAAACTATTTCAAAACTTTTCCTCACTTGCACATTACCCACGAGGTAATGAAAGAAAAAAGTTTACCAAGCAGTAAAACTTCAGCATCAGGCATGACATTTTAATTTATTGTCTCTACTAAATTTTGCAGACAGTATCCAAATACACGACTGAATGTAATTTCAAAATTATATCACTGTACAGCACTTAGTTCAGCAGGTATGACACCATAAACATTGAGACATGTGAAAAACTAGCATTTCTTGAGGCAAAGTGCGAATTATGCAGATTATACTCATCCAGTGTTTGATAATAGGGTTTTGCGTCTTTTGCCATAACCATTTTACAGGCTTAATGTCAAATATTCAAACACTAACTCATTTGTAAAGTAATCCAACATTTGAAGCTGTTTTATACATTGTAGTTCAATTCTTTAACTACTCAGGGTTGGGATGTTGCTGGTAAATAGCTGACTCAGAAGAGAGGCCCTTTTGACATTCAAACTATGATTGGCTAAATATACCATACTATAAAGATATGTGACAAGCCTAGAGTACATTACCTACATAAATATTTTAGGAAGCAATGTAGGGAGTGACACTGAGCAGTAGTTACTGATATCTGTGAAGCTACTTTCTCATAGAGCAATCTAAAAACAACATATTCTAATATGTCTGGTTACATATTAGAAGGCCACAACTTTTTAGTCTGTTGTTGGAGACATTATCTAACCCACAGGAATTTTTGATTTTTAGACTCCCTTGTTTCAGATGGGGATGTGAGATTAACTTTTATTTCATTAAGTTTTCTCTCTATTGCTTCTTTGTTGTACAGTTTTCTTTCTCTTCTGAACTATTTGAACCAATTTTCTCATCTATTTATAAAAAGTAAATATTAAAAATATCTGCTACACATGAACTACCTTTCACAATGCTCCTGCTCTCTTTAACATAAATAATGCCATCTTCTGTGGCCTCTTCCCCCGTCTCTCTTTTAACAATATTTCATATTGATTTGATTTTATTGTCTGCTTTGTCTATTTCAGACAGGATGAGCATACTCCCACATGTTTTACATTTTTTCTTAATAGGTCACAGTACAGCTTATAATATGAAAGTATCTATGAATCATAAGTTGTTCTGTCTAATACTGTATTTAATTACCTTTTTAGGAAAACTAATTTCAAAAATGGATTACACTCATGAAGAAATATGTCTAATTTACAGTTAGCATTAAGCATAGGGCCTACTGTGAACTCCATTCCAGTCAACATGTTTTTAAGTTTTCTTTACAATTTCCAGTAGTTTTGCCATTCATCCACCTCTTAGTGTGTTGGTAGACTGTACATAGAATGAAGTAACATAATATAACTAGTTGTGCATTACGATCTGACGATCTAATTACCACAGGATGGGCAAGTGTCTATTTTACAAGATGTACAACTTTGCTTCCGCCGTTTGCCGATAGGTGGCAACAATGGTAAGTAGCGGTCGAAAGAAACAGATCGCAGATGTCAGGCAGTTAGCTTGGACCTCAGTCAGCATAACATCATTCAAACATTAGTCGATTTGTCTCTGCATCATAAAGTTGTTCTTGATTGAAAATGTCAGTTTACGAGCCTGATTCTCACCATTTGCGGGAGGTGTTACAGTTTCCCCCCCTCCCCCCCCCTCCCCTCCCCCAATATGAAGGAAACAGCAGCTGAGTCTAATTGAATGCTCTCAAGTGCGTATGGTAAGGATGCTACTAGTGGAAAAATGTGTCATGAGTGGTTTCAATGCTTTGAGAATGGTGATTTTAACGTCATAGACTGGCATAGTAGTGGAAGAGAGAATGTTTTCAAAGATGCATTATTGGAGACATTGCTGAGTGAAGACTCGTGACAAACTCAAGAAGAATTGGTACGATTAGTGGGAGTGACACAGCAACCATTTCAAAACATCTCAAAGCTATGGGCATTATTCAGAAGGAAGGAACTTGGGTCCCCTGTGAGCTGAAATCAAGAGACGTTGAACGGCTTATGTGTGTTTGTGAACAGTTGCTTCAGAGGCAAAAACTGAAGGGATTTCTGCATTGCATTGTGACCGGGGATGAAAAATGTGTTCGTATGATAATCCTAAATGCAAAAAATGCTTCCATGTCAACAGCCAAACTGAATATTCACGGCTCCAAGATCAAGCTTTGCATTTGGTGAGACCAGCTCAGTGTTGTACACTATGAGTTGTTAAAACCAAGTGAAACAATCACAGGTGCTTGTTATTGAATGCAATGAATGTGTTTGAGCAGAGCATTAAAAGACAAATGGCCGCAATACAGCGAGAGGCATGATAAAGTGATTTTGCAGCCCAACAATGCTCGGCCCCACATTGCAAAAGAGGTCAATGCGCCCTTGGAAATGTTAAAAAGAGGAAATCCTACCCCACCTGCCATATTCTCCAGACATTGCTCCCTCTGACTATCACCTGTTTAGATCAATGGCGCATGGTCTGGCTGACCAACACTTCCGATCTCATGAAGAAGCCACAAATTGGATCACTTCAAAAGATGAACAATTTTTCTGACGCGGGATTTGTACACTGCCTGAAAGATGGGAGGAAGTAGTGGCCAGTGATGGAAAATACTTTGAATGACACATGTGTAACCAGTTTGTTTCATTAAAGCCTCAAATGTCGGGGAAAAAATGGCGGAAGCAAAGTTGTACACCTTATAAGTTCCACTTGTTGTATGAATAACTTACATAAGCAACTCTGGCAGGAAAAGTTATGACTGATACTAAATTATAAGTGGGTAACAGCTTTAGCTAGATCACTTTTCTCGTCCTATTTAAGAAATTAACATTAATATTACCACAAATTATTAATCCCTTCCTTATGTCTGACACACAGGTTAATAATAGGTCAACCAAAACGTGCAGTACATTAACTTACGATATAACTGTGTTTTGTTACCAGAGTCATGGTTGCACAGTGTATTTGAAATGGATCGTGGTTGAAGAGGACGTTTTGGAGTGTTTGGTAGTGCTCTCTAGTGTTGAATTTTGATGGTACATAGTTGTTTTAGTGTGATATTACTCAGCTGTTAGAATGGTGGATGTTGTATACCAGGATATGTATTGCAATTGTGTGTCTTGTTCTTTGCTAGTGAGTTATTTCAGTGTTAGTAGTTATTGAGTACAGATTTATTTTTAGCTTTGGAATTATTACAACAGTGTGTTGTTAATGGTTGGAGTTCAAATGTGTGTGAAATCTTATGGGACTTAACTGCTAAGGTCATCAGTCCCTAAGCTGACACACTACTTAACCTAAATTATCCTAAGGACCCATGCCCGAGGGAGGACTCGAACCTCCGCCGGGAGCAGCCGAACAGTCCATGACTGCAGCACCTTAGACCGCTCGGCTAATCCTGCGCAGCTTAATGGTTGGACACTTAATTAATTTTTCTTTTGATTTGTTATTAGGTATAGATGTGACAAATTTACCAGCAGGTTTTTGCATGTTGCAACAGGTGACAACCATAAAGCCTTTGGAGTTGCATGGGTTGATTGCTGAGTATGTCAAGTGTTGTTGCGATTTTATGTAACTCTACGAAGTTGCTGATCTCACACCAGGGTCAAGTATATCTGGGTGGTGTCACCATGATAATGTTTGGTGATCTATTTGGAGGGGTTCCTGGTTCAAATACTCTAGGCTAGCCATTTGTGATATTATGTTGTTAACCTATTATCTTTGCTATTGCTGTTAACCTATTATCTTTGCTATTGCTCTCCAGATGGCTTTTGAAATGTATGTTCTGAGTTTAGTAAGTATAGGAATGGTTTGGGGGAGAGTGGGAGGGGCTGCTGTTGTTCTTGTTATTGTTGTTGGAACTGATGAGTCAGCATTTTGGAGGGTGAAATAATGAGAGGGGTAGGGGTGTTATGTGAACGTGAGTGTTGGTTGGTTGGTTTGGGGAAGGAGACCAGACAGCGTGGTCATCGGTCTCATCGGATTAGGGAAGGATTGGGAAGGAAGTCGGCCGTGCCCTTTCAGAGGAACCATCCCGGCATTTGCCTGGAGTGATTTAGGGAAATCACGATACGTGAGTGTGGGGGCAGTTGTTTCAGTAGCTGGATGTACTGAGGTGGGTTGATGGACAAAATGGGGAGTGGTTGGATTAATTGAGGTTTGTATTGAGAAGGAGTCTACAATCCTTTCAGATTCATTATCATTCACAGGCATGTAGCGCCACAGGTATACAGAATTTAGTTGTGAATCACAGCCTGCAAGTTAAAAATAACTGAATACAGATTTGCACAAATACAATAGAGTGGAATTGGTTGGATTTGGATGTTGGGGATGTTATGTAGGAGTTGTTTCTGTCGGAGGTGGGGAAGGACTAGGAGGTGGCTTTAAGATTGTATTACGTTACTTTGTTTGGACTGTTTTTAATTTTTTTATTTCAGAGATATGAATTTTTAGTTCTTTTCATTGTACTTTTATTTGGGTATTGTGTTTCGCATGGCTATTAGTTGGTGGTGGTGGTGGGGGGGCGGGGTAGTTTAGGAAGGGTACAGTTTATGACAAATGGGTGACAGTAAGGAGTTTTGTTTTGCTTTTTAGTGTGTGTGTGTGTGTGTGTGTGTGTGTGTGTGTGTGTGTGTGTGCGCGCGCTTGGTTGGATGACTTTTGGCTTTTGTTCTTAGTGCCAGCTTAGATTTGTGTACTGGCTGGCTCTGGCCGATAAGTACATTTTTTTTTTCTTTATTGTAAAATGTATAGCATGTGTGTTTATACGTATAACTGTGTTTATATCAAAATTTATGTTAATTTAATTTTTTGTGCATTTTTGAGTTGTGTTATTAGTTCAAATGGATAATGGTTGGTTATGATTCAGCTGACAAAGCCAGCTGCGTGGTAAACATGCTCAAAGGCTAATAGATGAACACCTTAACATCTGTTCTAAACCAGACTATGATGCCAGGTTTTTCTTACCTGCTCCAGCTGGATTTACAGTGACTTCACTTTCAGTAGTTACAAGAAAAATACAGTAACTTAAAATAAAAAGTCAGCCAGAACTGCTCATCCGCAATTCTGGGTGATTTTACTGAAATCTACCCATTTCCCTAGACCTCTCCAGTTCTTCTCCTTCACCCCACTTCCCTCCCCTTCAACCCTTCTGCCTGGAGGAGGAGCCACTGGTTCTGAAAGATTGCCTAATTATAACCTTCTTTTACATGCGTGTTCTGCCGCCACTTGGTGAGTAGATTTTTTATCTATCCAATTAAATTACGCTCCTGGAAATTGAAATAAGAACACTGTGAATTCATTGCCCCAGGAAGGGGAAACTTTATTGACACATTCCTGGGGTCAGATACATCACATGCTCACACTGACAGAACCACAGGCACATAGACACAGGCAACAGAGCATGCACAATGTCGGCACTAGTACAGTGTATATCCACCTTTCGCAGCAATGCAGGCTGCTATTCTCCCATGGAGACGATCGTAGAGATGCTGGATGTAGTCCTGTGGAACGGCTTGCCATGCCATTTCCACCTGGCGCCTCAGTTGGACCAGCGTTCGTGCTGGACGTGCAGACCGCGTGAGACGACGCTTCATCCAGTCCCAAACATGCTCAATGGGGGACAGATCCGGAGATCTTGCTGGCCAGGGTAGTTGACTTACACCTTCTAGAGCACGTTGGGTGGCACGGGATACATGCGGACGTGCATTGTCCTGTTGGAACAGCAAGTTCCCTTGCCGGTCTAGGAATGGTAGTACGATGGGTTCGATGACGGTTTGGATGTACCGTGCACTATTCAGTGTCCCCTCGACGATCACCAGTGGTGTACGGCCAGTGTAGGAGATCGCTCCCCACACCATGATGCCGGGTGTTGGCCCTGTGTGCCTCGGTCGTATGCAGTCCTGATTGTGGCGCTCACCTGCACGGCGCCAAACACGCATACCACCATCATTGGCACCAAGGCAGAAGCGACTCTCATCGCTGAAGACGACACGTCTCCATTCGTCCCTCCATTCACACCTGTTGCGACACCACTGGAGGCGGGCTGCACGATGTTGGGGCGTGAGCGGAAGATGGCCTAACGGTGTGCGGGACCGTAGCCCAGCTTCATGGAGACGGTTGCGAATGGTCCTCGCCGATACCCCAGGAGCAACAGTGTCCCTAATTTGCTGGGATGTGGCGGTGCGGTCCCCTATGGCACTGCGTAGGATCCTACGGTCTTGGCGTGCATCCGCGCGTCGCTGCGGTCCGGTCCCAGGTCGACGGGCACGTGCACCTTCCGCCGACCACTGGCGACAACATCGATGTACTGTGGAGACCTCACGCCCCACGTGTTGAGCAATTCGGCGGTGCGTCCACCCGGCCTCCCGCATGCCCACTATATGCCCTCGCTCAAAGTCTGTCAACTGCACATACTGTTCACGTCCACGCTGTCGCGGCATGCTACCAGTGTTAAAGACTGCGATGGAGCTCCGTATGCCACGGCAAACTGGCTGACACTGACGGCGGCGGTGCACAAATTCTGCGCAGCTAGCGCCATTCGACGGCCAACACCGCGGTTCCTGGTGTGTCCGCTGTGCTGTGCGTGTGATCATTGCTTGTACAGCCCTCTCGCAGTGTCTGGAGCAAGTACGGTGGGTCTGACACACCGGTGTCAATGTGTTCTTTTTTTCATTTCCAGGAGTGTATTTTGCAAAAATTGATCGTTTTCATAAAGAAAAATACTGTCTTACAACAGACTTTGTTTCTCAGGCAACAGTCCCTAAAGAGCACTCTCTTGATTTTATGCTTACAATAGATGTACTTATCTTGAGTTAGTTGTTTGTTTACGCTAAAGAAATTTTGTGAACTACATAATGAACATGTCGGCAAATGAATTCTATTAACAGTGCAAGTCATGTAATTCATAACTCACATTGCACAATTTTCTGCTGTAAGTACACACATTTATCTGAATGACAGTTGAAGTCGTGTAATTGAGAGTTACTCCACCTTGCCTGCTATTGTTTTGAGTCTCCCCAATTTGCTGTGGCTGTTCAATCTTCAGAGTGTTCGAGTAATAAGATTTTACTTATTTAATTGTGTTCAGTGTGTTTCACAATGAGTTACAGTGATATAGACAGCATTAGGGAATCAATTAATTGGGATGATTATGGATCCTGCACTGAATATTTTCCATTACATCAAGAGTCATCCAATGATGGGCAGTGTTCTTTATTTTCTCATTATCTTGTTACTTTACATCAACATTAATACGTTGTTTCTTGTACAACATCTTAGACATAAGAGCTGCACATAAATTCAGCACTGTTTTCTGGCATTATTAAACATAAAATGCCACAACGTCATCAATGAACAAATGACATTAAAAATAAAAAATAAAAACTGCAATATTTTTCCTGTGACCATTGATGGAAGAAGTGTAACTATGCAAAAAATATTTCTGGAAACATTAAAAATCTCTGTGGCAGAATGACCTGATCCATAGAAAAGACAAAAATAATAGAGCTTCCATATGAAGGTAAATGAGGCAAGAAAGTTCCTGGTAGCAAAACCCCAGAAGAAAAAACGATAATAGCGTGTGATCCATAATATTATTCCTCTCTTACCAATCACACCATACGAGATACCGCAACACAAACAGAAGATATTTATGAGAAAATTTGATTATCTGACTGCTTTATAATTTGTAAAATGACCATTTTGAGAGTTAAGGAAAACAGCCAGTTGCAGAAAACATTTATTGTACAATTTTTAATGCATTCAAGTTACATTTCCCTGCTCCTCACAAGGATTCTGGTGTGCCACACGATACTTTTGCTACTAAAATTTCACATTCAACAGATGAGCAAGTAATGGCACAGCTTCGACAAGACGATGACTTGCATCTATGCAAGGTTGAATCATCTCAGAAGTCCATGAAAGCGGACACTGAGAAACCACTTTATGAAAGCTCCTATCATGTCTTTTCCTTTGACTGAGAAAAGTGTCTATGATTTGTGAGACTGAAAGTCCATGTAGCTTATTACAAATGCACTTTATGCATTTCCAATTAGGGTTGCCACAGGCTGTCATAAAAATTAGGATTCATGTACTGCTGTGCTGAGGTGGTTGGATCTAGAGATTCCCAAAAAATTGGTGCTGTTTGATCAAACACATTGCAAAAAGTTCACTGCCAGCAAAACATGTAGTAACGCACAATGAAACTTGGACAGGGTGGGGCAAGAACTGGAAAATACCCATGGCATTATGGAAACTAGTTTTAAGTAAAAAGGAAAACTGGCCATTGCTGTCGCCCCAATGATGGTGATTTGCCTCAACAGAAAGCTGCTGCAAGACACAACAGTTAGTTTGTCCCACTGATTGGTACAGTATTTCTGTGAAGTCGGTGTGTCATGACTGAAGATGCAGTGGGTTAAGTTGTAATAGAATGACATATTGACACTTTTTTTTCAAGGAAACTCTTTCAACAGGCATGAGATTCCACAAGTTGGACTTTAAGCCAGGATCTAAAAAATGATGTACAGTTTCCCTAAGCAATATACCTCAGGGAAAATTGTACACAGGGCCCAAGCTGTTACGAACAGAGAATAGAAGACATGAAAGAACTTTTGGTCTTCATATCACCTGTTCACCAGCACTATTTTCAGAGTCCTCGTTCATCTGACAATGCTGCAGACATTGTGCAATTGATTGGAAATGACAGAACTGATGATGAGTAACAAAGATTATGTCAAATTATGTAAATAAATTGTTGTTCACTGTCCTGTAAATTTTCGTAGCACTAAATCCTTTATCTGAATTATCACGAGCGTTAAAACGCGGGATTGTGGCACTTAAACTGGGTCTATGACTGGATGTAATCATTTGAAATTAATGCGTGTCAGAAAAAAAGTATTCTGTCGACATACACGATAAAAAAGCGATATAAATAGTACAGCTGAATTTTGTATAACAGCCCTAGTAAAAGATTAAGAATTTCAAAACAAGAATAACATGAGTTACACTACTTAGGCTCCAAGAGGTTGAGTTGGAAGACGTAATTTTAAGTGTGGCAGCAGATATTTAAATTTTGTTGGAGTACACAAAGTGACTGCTGTTAAGCAAACAAATAGAGTGACGTTGTATCAGTAAGTATACTCTGCGCTTTACTTGTTAATATACAAAAAGCACAAATTTTGGACAGTTTTACGGCTTACAATTTAATTCACATTAAAAGAACAATTGCATCCAAAAGTGACACACAGGTCAGTAAGTTCACGCAGTAACGGTTATCATTCACTGTCGTTCATAATCCTTTAATTTCTAGGACGCCCTCCAGTGAAAAAATTGACTGTAGATGTACATTTACTAACCCAAGCAAGTAACTTCATTTTGCCTTCTGTGAACTCATGACACGATGTTTGTAAACAGTAAAACAACAGCTTGTGCACATTGCGACCAGAGATGTACTTTGTAATTTAGGTTCATTCTGTATTTGGTGATCTTTATTAGACTGTAGTGAAACAATACATCAATTACAGTTTCTTATTAAGGTTACTGAAGGCAGTTAAATCTTAAGTATACAAATATTTTATACGTATATAAATTTACAAATGTCAATATTCGATATGTCAGAGATTTCAGCCGAGTTTCGTTTCCACAATCCTGAATTATTTACGTGAACATATTTGGTTAGCAATCGATAAAGTGCGCGTAATTTGTAAAAGTGAGAAAAGAGAAATAAAACTTATGTTTTGATCTATACTACGCTATAGCTAGCAGAGATTACGGAGAGGGGACATCGGGACTTGTCTGAAAATCTTAAAATTCTGGCGACAGTCGCCAGTGTAGTACAGGTCACGCAGGAGGACTCAAACATACGTATTACGTAACATCAAGAGAAAGACAGAGACGGAAGAGATGATGCAGGACAAACGCACATTATCAGAGATTACTCACAGCTCAAGTAAGACACCGTCGACTACAAATGAATATTATAGGCTGTACCAAAAGTCCCATAACTCGTCATCTACATTTCTTACATCTGCGTGAAATGTTCTTTCAACAGAATGAATCTGATGAGAGGAGAGTGTACCATCAGATTACCACCGTTTACTCCAGGTGATCTGCGTGCAATCCGTCATTTTCATTGCACAAAATTATTCGCCTCCAGGTGCGATGTGATATTTGCTGCAGTGTTGCTGGCATGATAGAAGAAATTGCATTCCGAATAGCATCCTTGAGGTCCTCAGTTGTCTGATAACGATTCTGGGCGACTTTCTGTTTGATGTGCCCAATAATGCATTATATTTGATAGGGATTTTTTTTTGGGGGGGGGGGGGATTTCCGATATGCCGGTAACGCAGGTAATCCTCTTCCAATCCATCTGTCTCTGAACACATCGGTAAGGTATTCCCTTACGCATATTGCAAAATGCGCCGGCGCTCCATCTTGGAACCAGATACGAGCAAGAAGTCCCAAACGTTCGAGTTTCAGTCACTTAGCGTGGAGTGATACGTTCCCTGATTCACTGGCACGGCAGCATCAGTTTCTGGATTTTCAAAGAAATATGAACCGATCAAATGCGTCGCACACATTGCAGCCCGTATCATGACACAGGGAGAATTCATATCCAGCTCCTCAAAGAAGTACGGGTTCACTTTACTTCACAAATAAACATGTCTATCTTTGCACTATGGTACACAGCACATTCGTCTGAGAACACAAGTTTTCCATGACTGGGAATTGTGTCGAACATCTCCAGTAACCGCGCACAGGCGTCACGTCTCC
This sequence comes from Schistocerca cancellata, assembly GCF_023864275.1. Classification (NCBI taxonomy): domain Eukaryota; kingdom Metazoa; phylum Arthropoda; class Insecta; order Orthoptera; family Acrididae; genus Schistocerca; species Schistocerca cancellata. The sequence continues at coordinate 140,594,709 of NC_064627.1, read as the reverse complement.
AAATCTTGGTTCATCCTCAAACGAGCATCTGAACGGTTTTAGGTTTAAGTCTGATCGCAAATGTCACCGTAAAGTCGTTAACGGGATATTCATTTCCCGTGATCGCTTGTGTAGCGACTTTTTCGACGAATGTTCATCTGATGTTGCAACTACTGCACATGTGTCTGCTCCTCTTCTCGGTCTTCCAGAGTGTGGCCTGTCTGTTATGGAACCAGTTGCAAACATCTTCTTCTCCCAATGTAATATTGTTGGTTTCGGTGGTGCAGCCATATTACATCTAATGGTGAAGTAATTTCAACATCTCTCAGTGTTTTCCCAGTGTGAGGTCGTTCATTAAGCCAGGTACTAATGATGATTCGTTGTTCCAGGCTGTAATTGGATTCATCAGCCATTCTTCTCGCAGATCAATATCACCTGCAACAAGAAAAATCAGTTAGTACACAGTTAGTTGGGGTAATGAGACTTCTGGTACAGCCTGTATAGTACAGATAAACTTTCAAGAGGTGACTTACAACTTTGAGGTGGATTTTAATAGCTGGCCAGCTGGGGTGGCCGAGTGGTTCTAGGTGCAACAGTCTGGAACCGCGCGACTGCTGCGGTCGCAGGTTCGAATCCTGCCTCGGGCATTGATGTGTGTGATGTCCTTAGGTTGGTTAGGTTTAAGTAGTTCTAAGTTCTAGGGGACTGATGACCTCAGCAGTTAGTCCCATAGTGCTCAGAGCCACATGAACCAACCTTAATAGCTACAAGAGGACAAGTAAAAGAACATGGGAAAACGATAAGTGAAAATTCCAGAGAAGACTTGTGAAGAGACAAAGACATTAAAGCCTGCACTACCAACAACAAGTGTCAGTTGGGAGGAAAACAACAAAGAGAACATGTAGGAGGGAACACAGCTAATTCTGATACAAGGACGAACATCTCACAAAGTCAACACAAGAAGACAAATATGGATCCATATGTAGTGTACGCTGAAAGTCTCTACAGTGGCTGTGGGTTAACACATTTATAAAAATGTTCCCATTATGAAATGTGATATTGTGAATGTGTCTGCTGTTAGCAAGAACCAAGTAAAAATAAAAAAAAGGTTCAAATGGCTCTAAGCACTATGGGACTTAACATCTGAGGTCATCAGTCCCCTAGAACTTAGAACTACTTAAACCTAACTAACCTAAAGACATCACACACATCCATGCCCCAGGCAGGATTCGAACCTGCGACCATAGTGGTAGCACAGTTCCAGACCGAAGCATCTAGAACTGCATGGCCACAACGGCCAGCACGTAAAAATAGAGCTTGCAGAAAGGGATACAGCAAATCAGGTAGTACAGGAAAGAGTTTTCAACGAAAATAATTGACATGTGTACTTTTCCACATGTAGAGTGGACAAACAAGGTGTAATTGGGGATGTTGACCTTTCAATATGGGATGAGCAAATGCTGAAAGTACTACATTAGTGAATTTAAAGTTACGAAGGCTCCAAGGTTTTCATAACGAGGCATGCAAAATGGAATTGAAATACCCAGGAAACGTCAAACTTGTTTATTAGAGTATGATGCTTAACTTTACCGGACTTATGTATATATGTCCGTGGAATGAGGTGTATACTGTGTATACTTGCTGTGAGACAATGTATCACATGCCTACATTACAGCTCCTTTAGCAATCAGTGCAGAGGACAGACAAGATGCAGTGGACAACACACATCCCAGGAATGTCCACATCTGTACGTTGTATGGTTTTACTGCCAAGAAAATCATTCATCCAAAGGCAGAAGATGCCATAAATATATTAGAATAAAAAAAAAGCAAGGAAAAGCTACCTACAACAACGTGTAAACAAGTAAGCAACTTGGTAAATTTGTTTAGCTCCACCACTGAAACATAAAATTCAATAGGACAGGAATCTTTTGAACAGTATGCCAGGTATGCAGCGCTGGATAAGCAGCGCTGAAGAACTTCCTGCACTAAAGACAATGCATGACACATACCAGGAAATGAATGTAAGAAAACGACTGAAGCCGAGATCAATCCATTTAACACGTCAATGCAACATGAGAACGAACATGGTCTCTCGAGAGACATCAGCAACTGAAGTGCATTTCGTTCAGCTCATGTATCTTCTCAGCGCCCAACACAGCCAAAAATTTCATATCCATACACACCTTCAGCTCACAAAGTGAACATCGCTCAGACCAACAGATGATCACAAATTAGTGGATTTTGTCTTCATTTTAATATTGACTACAATGATGCAACTAAACGCAACAAGAGGTGAAAATATTTAACAACAAAAATCAGGAAAAACATCGGACTAGATATGAAACAAGATAATGCTTCAAATTTTATAGTGCATGATCAGCAGTAGCCAATACAGAAAATTTTGCTACAAGAATTACATCACTCTCAGAAACATGGTTTAAGCCTACTTCAAGTATAATGTTTCCAACATACCACACTATAAAAAAAACAGAATGGATGGGAGGGGAGGCATAACGATTCTTGTCCAGAGGAATCATTTTACCCATACAACTACCACTGCATGGATAGCTTCAAGCTGTAGCTGTTAGAATTCATTCACATATGTACAGTTTCTCACTTATCTCTAGTTACTGTTCGTGTCAAGTACCAGAATTCAGAAAGAACATGGAGAAATATTTTTATACAGACACAACCACCATATCTAGTGCATGATAGCTTTAATGTACATAATGTTTTATGGGGGTTTAAAGTTACAAATGGCTACTGGATGCATCTGAAAGAGATAACTGAAGACTATGGGTTAGTATTAGTTAATGGTAGAAAATCCTACCATAGTAGCCAGTCCAGACAGTTGACAGACAGCAGTAGACCTAACCATATGTTCAACAGAACTGGCTTCATTAGCTTACTGGACAGTTCAGAGTGATACACTGGCCTCAGGTCATCTTCCACTCAAAATTAACTTAGGAGTTGCTTCTGTGTTTGACAAGAAAGTAGATATAAGTGGAAAATGGAGAATAAAGAAGCGCAATGGTGCGAAACTCGACATGGACTCAGTATACTAATAGTATATCACAATGTAGAGGATGATTATAAAATAATTATCAAACTCATAAACAAAACAGCTTATGAAAGAATCCTGCTGAAGAAAATATCAAAGAAATCAATAAAAGATCCAGGTATTTGGTGGGATGCATAATGTTTAAGAGCAACTGCAGCAAGAGAAATCGCATAGAGAGACTACAGAGCAAACCGGTCACTTAGTAATAACTTACAATATGAGAAAACAGATCCCAAGATGAAATGTGTTTTAAAGGAAACGAAGAAAGAGAGCTGCACAGCACTTGGTAATGAATTACATGAAGATACAAGTTTTTTTATTAAAGCTCAAAATGAGACTGACTTGCAACAGAAAGTAGAAATAACAAAAGAAGAAGCAGGAAAATGGTTTAGAGAAAACTAAATCAGAAAAAAACAGTATGGATGAATTTAATCATGTATCGATTAAAGTAAAGCCTAATATAGTTTTGAAACTTGGTGAACAGAAGATTTTACAAACTTCAAACACAAAATTTTTAGGTATCTGGTTGGATGAGCATGTAAGGTGGGATAAACATATTGAAATGCTCAATGAAAAGCTAAGTAAATGCTGCTATATACTTAGAATGCTGCAATGAAAAAACAGTAATACGTGTTTATTATTCTCTTATGCATAATCTATTGCAGTATGGTGTCTTATTTTGGGGCAATTCAAGTCTGGCAAACCGGTCATTCGATACTTTTCGTACGGAAGCAATCGTTCGAGACTTGTACAACCGACCGACGCTAGTGATGTAGACCGGTATTCTCATTCTAACACGAGAGTTGTCCTGAAAGTAAGTTCCGATCGGTCGCGAAATGGAAACCACAGTGAAAACCAGAAACGTTTTATTTGCAACAGTTAGGTACACATTCTATCTACTTCTTTACATAGTCGCCGCTCCAACTTCGAGTTTCGTCGTAGTGTTGTATCCAGTGCATTTTTTCTAAAAAAAGTATATGCAGCGAAAATTACTTATAACTGAAGCATGGGATACCACCCGTCTGCTTTTAGCCGTGACATCATCATCATCATCATCATGGTAGCGGGACCGTAGAGACATCTGTCGGTGGCTCGGTATTTGAGCGTACACATATCCGTTTAACAGTACCATAGCCCACTATTATCGGGCGAGCGAACTACATGCTTCTCGAACTGGCTGCCAGCGATTCAGTTGTCGAAAACGGTTGCCGCAGCTTCGAAATGCTTGAAACAGTCAATGACATCGCTTTTCCCACCAAAAACGGCACTGGTATCGTTCGTATTGCAATTACCACCACGAAAAAATGAAATAAAAAATTTACGTGCGTGAAATAAATCTTTGGCACTCTTCCAAGTTCTCAACATCGTAAAAAGATTACTTTGTAGGGGAAAAAGTTTAGGGGTACGCATCCCCCAGCGTTCCCCCAGAAAAACAGCACTTGTATCAACTTTCTAATATCCTCGTCGAAGAAAGCAGCCGCCTGTGCTTTCGGCCAGTTATCTGCAACTGGTCTGCAGCTCGTTGTCTGTGGAAAAATTCTTCATAGCCAGCGGTTCTTGTGAGCAGAGATGAGACTCAGGGGGAGCCAATTACGGACTGTATTGTGGGTGATCAAGCACTTCTCATCGGAAACGCTGCAGGAGCGTCATCATTGCCCCTGCAGTGAGCGGCCAAGAATTGGCATGAAGAAGGAACTGCTTTACAGTTGTGTTATGTGGGCTGCAGGACACAGGCGAAATCTCTAACCAGGCCCTCATACTTGACGAGAGACGCTATTCTCTACACATCTTTACGTGCTCACTGTTCACTCAAAACTGAAAAGAGCGATGCGACACGATCGACAGGCATACTAGAGACACTGTCCAACACATCTGTGCAAAGCCTTACCGGATTTCCCCAGTGGTTTCCTTTTCACGACCGATCGGAACTTACTTTCTGAACTACTCTTGTATGTAACTGCCATTCTGCGAAAACTGTTCTGTACCCATCTTACTCACATCACCTGTCAAATTACACACGAGCTCTCTAAATTCTCGTGTACTGAGGAGATTAGCATTCCTTATTGGAGTATAGTAGATACGAGCCTGATACATTTGAGAGTGTTGTGGTGATGTAACAGACGATTAAGAAGAAGAAGAAGACGAAGAAGATGAAGAAGAAGCGTATAGTTTATGCATGATGGAGCTCCAGGTGGAAGGAGTTTGAAACATTTTACGTAAACCACTTGTGCTCTCAGTTCTGAAGTATTGTTTTAATGTTTGGACTCCATGCCATGAACGTACTAGAAAGAGAGAAATTATCATAGAACATAAATACATACTCCTAACACTACAGTAATCTGCATTTAAACATTCTATAATGTTAAAGCAGTGTGGTTTCCGACTATTAATCATATTGAAGGCGACACTGTTAATACCCTAATGCCGGAAATATATTTCCAACACATAATGTACATTCACCATGCACGTTTTCTGTCCCACTCACTGTGGTGAGACAATTTGTCATGCTAAAACTATTACCCTCTACATCAAAAGAAAAAAATGAACTTAGGTTCATTGTGGTAGATGCACTGCATACCTTTCTGGTGTACAGCGCCTCCAGTTCACATTCGATTTCGGTTTGGAAATCATGCTATGATCGCTTCAGTTCTATAAAATGATCGTCAGCAACGGAAAATGCATGAAACAACAACATCTGACGAGAAACTAGACAAATGCGTAGCACCGGTGTTTGATATGTGAAATTACACACCATGCTGCACTAACTCCCTGAACAGAACATGGTCTTCCACACATGACATCTCTGAAGCAGATGAATACACAGGTATTGCAATAACTCACAAAACCCCTGTCACTGACTTGGAATCACTGCAGTTATGAAAGTGAAGACTCGATTTAAGTGCAACATGTGGCACAGAAATATAGTACTTTGCATTCATCCTCGGCCATCGAGAAGAGGGGGCCGAAGTAAGTTTTCCATGGATATGGTGGACATGATTCATCACACATGATTCATCTACTGACTGTCGTATGGGAGGTTTGCTGTTAATCTATCTACCTGCAATGCAGGTAGATACTGTTCCAAGTCACACACAGAATACACAGTTGTATAGCAGTCGAACGCCGGTTATACCACACAACTGATGCAGCCCGAGGGAACAACGGAAAAAATGGTTAAAAATGAGATAAATGACCTGCCATAACATCTCCCTCTCTCTAGAATGCATCAGTCTACCATTAAATCTTACCTCATTGCAATCCCTGTGAACCGATTACTTCATCTACTTTCTGTCTTGGTTTAACGCAGATCTATTTCAATTTAGAGGCACATTGAAGACAGCACACAGTTTGCATGTATTCCTATTACCTCAGCAGACATATTGCGGAATGTTGTTAAAAACGATTCAGCAACTGTTCTGTAAGTTATTTGTTAGCTGACACCACATGCTTGTGATTGGTAGAGTACAGAGAAAAATATTGTAAACACTTTTTGTTAAGGTTTCAAACACTCAAACAGTCTTGCACAGGGTCAGACACGTGATCCATTCTGTAGTTGTAAACCGCAGTCCCGAATCTGGTAATGCAATGCTCTTTAGCTAAGGAGGACCCAAAGTTTAGCATAGTCACATGTTAGGAACTATATAAAAATCTATAAGGTGGTTGCTGGTAACTTTGGGGTCACACCTGGGCTTGTGATCCAATATCTATAAATTTATTTGTCTACCTTTCGTGGTCATCCACATCAAAAACCTATTACAGCTGTCTTATTCATGTCCATGAAAAATTACTGTTTCCTTGGTTCCCAGTGCGTCCATATCGACGTCCTCTATTCCTCTCGTCTTCACACTCTCGGTTCCCGTGTGCAAGAGTTTTCCTGCAATGAGCAGACATGTAAATACTCCCTCATTCTCCCTCAACCTTTCCGCATTTTGTCGTATTTCCTTTCACTTTATAAGTATTTTCCGTCAACTTTCGTAATTTTACCTGTTTTATATCACTTCTGCTCATGTGACCATGACCTCCCCTCTGGCCACATATTCTAAATTTGCTTGTAAACGTAGTATAATTGTCGACACCTGCGCTATTTTTCTGTATGTGTGTGTTTACTTGAGGAACATTTAACTAGTAGCATACAGTATGTTATAATAGTTGATTATAATGGATTTCTTCTCTGGAGTGTAATTTCAGATCACCGCATTTGCTCCTGCAACTGTCATTTCGTCGGTGCCGTCAATAACCCATAATGTCAGAATTAACAGAAATGAATGAGGGTAAAATAGGAACCAAATAACACAAATCTATTAGAAGCATATAGAAGTACCATATCTAGTGTTATGGCAACATACACAGTTCCAGCAGCTATTAATATAGTCTTGGGCAACTCAAGCTACTGGCAAGCAACAGTGCGGGTACTTACATGTCGCAGGAGTTTCTAAAATTTTGCTTTGGCAACGGAATCCGCCATATAACGACCACCCAGTGTTATAAGCACTGTCGTTCCCAGAAATTTGAAATCAGCTATGATAATATATTGCTCGTGGTCCCAGAAGCAGTGGGGTGGGTCCCTAAATTGGCTTAGCCTTGTCTCCAGCACCACGTAGCACAAGGCACACAAGACCATGCCAGCTACACTCATGTTTTCTTTTGAGATTAAATCCCCCTTAAGCGATCTAGCAATCTGTTACCCGAGTTTGTGGACCTGGATGACCTGAGGACAAAATGGGAGTCCGCTCGGAAGAGTATATTACTGGACCACCAGCTGGAGGCCAAGAGATAGAACAGGGGGCGACGTGCTGTGAAAGTTGCAGTGCGGTATGTAGTCTATGTGAAGAATTTGTGGAGGCAGAGATGCAGGACACGTGGAATTGCGAGGAAGATGCTCCCATGCTTCGCGAACTGTGTGAGGTAGTTAAGGTCCTAATGCCAGTAAATGTCTTGCTCCTATAAAGATGAAAACGCGAGATCCGTGAGCCAAATCAAAATAGGGAGTGTTAAAGGAGAGTCCGAGAAGTAGGGCTTGATCAGATTGTGGCAGCACAGACTTGGAAACTTGAAATGAACCCTTCTCAAATGGTTCAAATGGCTCTAAGCACTATGGGACTTAACATCAGAGATCATCAGTCCCCTAGACTTAGAACTACTTAAACCTAACTAACGTAAAGACAGCACACACATCCATGTCCGAGGCAGGATTCGAACTTGCCACCACAGCAGCAACGTGGTTCCGGACTGAAGCGCCTAGAAGCGTTCGTCCACAGCGGCCGGCGAATCCTCCTCTCCTCCCCCCCCCCTACCTCCAGCTTGCTCCCGTTTAATCGCCTGGCCAGACAGAATGCGGCCTTGAACTACAGTCGGCAGGCCACGCTGTTGACTCGCTCGTTACTGTATGGCGGCGGTCTCACAGAGTGCGGCTCTGACGCACCGGCAACCGGCCTGCCGCACCGACCGCCGCCGGGTTGTCACAGATTACAGATTCGCCGCAAGCCGGAGCGGCTGCTTGCCTCTGTTGGCGCATTCAACTGATCTGTTGTCACATTGGAAGCAGTGGCACGAGGCAGTTTTTGTCTTGCAGCTCGTAGTGCAAGCAACATGGACACAGAAAGACTTATAGAGGAGGTGAGAGAATGCACATTTTTGTATGATACACGCCATCCTGATTTCTAGAACATTTTGAAGAAGGCTAAAGCTTGGAGGGATACAGCTGATAAACTGGATCAAAATGATAAATATGTTTCCAAAATTTTAAGTTACACAGAAGCAAAAATGTAGTAAAGCATGTTATTAAGTATGGGAATTCATCTACTGTATATTACAACTTAAAGCATCTGGAAGTATGTAAGCAACAATGCCTTGGAAAACTACACATACAAAGTGGAAAGAGAAAAGAACCGTCACCTTTTGGTAAAATCGGTCTTGATATATGGTAACTGTGTTCCATTTAAACGAAAATTCATTGTCTCTCCCCACATCATATATTTTGAGGTCGTGTGTTATTCCTATGCTTGTTTTCAACACTAACAACAGAAGATGCTATTCCACGCAACTCTTTCATAATACAAATTAAATTATATTTCCGATATTATGAGAAATATGTTTCACATAATTTTGCCAATGATCCAAAACATTGTTCTTTGCTTGACATTTATAGTCACTAAAGAATTTACCGACTGAGTTTTGTGAGGATAACACAGAAATAGGATATTGTATGTAGCTTCACAGAGATGTCGCTTGGTTGTCTTTCCTTTAAAGGGATTCTGTTACTCAAATGTGATATTGTAGTAACAACGAAACTGCCCTTTATTGAAAATGCGACATGTCTTGCTCTGCAGTTAATTGTGTTATGAGATACTACAGTGTATGTTTCCAGTGCTATGACAGGCTTAGCTTGTTAAGGGTTCACATGGATTATACAATTGCTTACATAGTTCGATATTTTAATACCCATTTGTTTTCCAGCCATGGAATGGTAGAATGTTCTACTTCAGGTGTAAATCCCACCATTCTCGTTTTGTCGGCTTGCCAAGTATGTGAAAAAAATCTTTGATGACAAAGAAAACAATTACTGGCTAGAATAATTGAAAACTGTGACAGTACGAATACTCAATACTAGAGGACCATATATGGAAAGAGAATTTCATATTTGAATCGGATTAGTAGCATATCATAAGAGGTATTTTCATATATTATCATTAGAGACCTCTTTGAAAGTCATTGTTTCCCTTTGAGACATCTGCCACAATCATTATTTCCTTTATAAATTCTACAAGAATACTTTACCGGTACATTTTTTCATTTGCAGCCGAGACCTTGGAATCGAAGTGGAGGAACTTGAAAGATGCCTATGTCAAACACAAGAAGATAGTAAAAGGTACCAATGGCCAGAGCTTGAAACGGTACAGATCAGGGCCATGGAGTGAACACATGAAGTTCATGGACTGTGCTCTGGAAGCATGACCAACTACATCAAATATTCCTTGCTCAAGAGAGTCAGTCACAAGTGACAGAAAAAGACACTTACAGTTAGGTGAACACTCACCAGACTCCATAATTTTTTCTCAGCCAGAGTTGCTAACACATGAGTATGAAGGAGAATCTCAGGAGCAGTGCACAGAGGTTTTGGAACCATCTTCAGCACGAAAGAAGCCAACCGCTAAAAAATTGAGAAAGCAGGGACCAAGTGCTGATGTTGAGTGTATAATTAGTTACTTGCAAAAGAAACATCAGTGCAAGGATAAGCGTGACGAAGTTGATCATTTATTTTTAAGCTATGCAAAAAAAAAACAAAAGTCTTACTGTTAGATCACAAGCTAAGCTTGAAGTGTAACTGGCACAGTTATTTTCGGATGCTGAGCTCGCAGAGTTAGATGAGCAACAGCCAACACATGTCTCTCGAAGTCTTTCAGTAGACTTGGCCCACTTTGATTTCTGTGTACCCGCTGCATTTGGTGGTCCAAAAACTGGCACATCAACTGACGAGGTAGGTTAGGACGTGAATGCTGATAAAATCACCCTCACACAACTTTAAGCACTTCAGATTTTTCACACGTAAAAGCTCTGTACTCATGTAATTTATACTTGTATTGAAATAATAATAATATTTTGTAAACCAATTGCTGTAGTAAATGGAATACACAAAACGTTGAACTTTTCTAAAGAATCTGCTAGTGTTTCTGTTGTCGCATACTGGCCCTTTCGCAGTTTATCATAACTTCATTGCTTTTGACACAAATGGGCTGTGTTGACAAACTGGTCGAAACACTTGGTAGGTATTCAAAAGTAACCACACAATAAAATGTTTATAACATAATTTTTAATTAAAATGCGAGGTAATAAAATTTATGTCCATGTCGTGTAGCTTATCTTCTGTTGAAATAATCAGCAAAATGTTCACGAACTCGAATTGCCACAATAGGTGACCTTCGATTAGATGCTCCAATATCTACGAATGCACGTATTGGCTTCCACTCTTCTTCACTTTCAGAAGGTGGGTATTCTTCGTAATTACTTGATATAACGTAACAGTGCAAACAGCAGGCCGCTTTAACAATATGTTCTGCAGTTTCAACGACGGTTTCTATGGCTCTTAAAAATATGCGCCATTCCATTGCTAACATAGCAAACGCATTTTCCACTACATGACGTGATCGGCTGAGCCAGGCATTGAATTGCCTCTTCTTTGTATTGTTGATTATTCCATGTTTTGTGTATGATCTCACTAAATAAATCTGAACTGCAAAATCTTCAACAGCAACGAAAACATGAGGAACAGGGATGTCTGTACTCAGTAGAGGCTTTGGAGGTAGAATACTTTTGCCCTCGATATACTCTTGATAGAAAGCGGAATTCTCAAAAATAATGTTGTCACTGTGACATCCATAACTTCCAATATCAACTGCTGTAAATTTGTAGTCTGGGTCAACGATCGCCAGGAGAACTAGCGAAAAGCATTGTTTATAACAGAAGAACTGGGATCCACTATCCTTTGGGCATTTTAATCTGATATGCTTTCTGTCTATGCTTTCAAGGCAGTTCGGAAACCCCCAAAGTTCTAGAAATCCTTTTTCAGATTTCTTCCACATCTCTGTTGTAGGAGTAGGTAAATACTTGGGCTGTAGAACAGTCCATATTGCCTGGCACACTTCTTTCACAATTTCTGAGACTATTGAACGTCCTAACCGAAAAGAAAAAGCGATGTTCTGGTGACTGTCGCCTGTAGCCAAATATCTGGAAAAGATTAAAATAAATTATGCCGATGGAACGAATTCATAAGTTAATGACAAAAGATATGTTTGTTTAAATTCAATGACTATGTTATGAAGACAATGAAACCAAACAATCTATTTAGTAGAAAGTTCTCTCTATTGGGACATACGGAACTAGATGTTACTGTCGTTTGCGGTATTCGTAAATACTGCAGATAAATTTATCACTCCACTTGTAACTACACTGTGGGATAGCACTTTCTTCCGTCGAACCTTTCATATGATATAGCAAAACTGAAATGCAATAATTTATATGACTTCTGTGTGAAGCACAAATGGTAAAACTTACCTCAAACAAATGGCTAGTCTTTGCCTTGTATCAATTGGCTTTCTCCAGTTCGTTGTGCACTTCGCAGTGCTCCCTTTTATCAGGAGATGCAGTTCCTCGAAACATTCTCGCTACATACGAAAATATTTGAAGAACCCATCTTCGTCAGACTCTAGTTCAATACACAGAGGATGGTATCTAAGCTTTCTCTCTTGATGTTAATGTCGTGCACCCAACATCTCCTCTTCTTGGTGCCATTTCGTATCACTAACGCGAGGAGGAGCTCTTCCTCGTCCGAGCTACTCATTTCTGCACTATTAAAACAAAAATAAATGAACTCGCACAAATATGACGTGTCCTGCGTGAAGCTTCCAAATCGTGTAACACCAAGACAATCGCGCTACAGATGCAAGCTTAATAACAGGGTTCGGCCCCTTCCACAGTGCAACAGCTGAAGCAGCAACAGTCGCTGCCTGTATGGCGTCCCTGGCCGCTGATGGGCCCAGTCATCCACTGCGCCGTCCGTCGCAGCGGCATGCCGGACTTTGTCTGGCCAGGTCTCAAGCGGGGAAGGTTGATACATCCGGCTCGCTGTATCTATAATTGGTGCGGTTGTCGCCAAAGACAGTTCGCCGTGTTGGCACATTGGAGTTACATGCACATGTAAACGAGCCTTTTTAAGTCATCTGATGATGGATGGATGGAGAGGGTTTTAAGAGCGCACGAGCGCAAGGTCTTCAGTGCCCGCTCAGTAACAGATTGAGACAGGTGTCAAGAAAAGACTCAGAACAATAAGATAAAACAGAACGTAAGACACAGGAAACTAGCTCGGGAAAATATGTGCCTATCCACACCGAAGCGTGGGACGAAGCATGCTGCCAGCAGTAAGACACGGGCAACACAGGAAGAAAGTGGTAGAGGGAACTAAAACAATATAGCAGATGGTAGTGGCTGGCTGACCGCGAGGAAAAAGGGAGGAGCCAGCCACTGCGCAATACACTAAAACCTCCAGCCTAAAAGTTTAGGCCAGAGTCCAGACACATCACAAAACTTCAAAACCCTAGACACACATCTCATAATTAGCTAAAACACAGGGCAGATCCCCATCAACTTGTGCTTCTGCACTTGCATCACGGTATAAAATGCAGTCTGTTAAAATGTGCCGGACAGAGATGTGCACACCACAAGCATCACAAATCGGGGGATCCTCCATCTGAGGTGGAACCGTGGCTGGTCATCTGTTGGTGACTCGCTAGAAGGAGCCACTGGCGGAGTAAGGCAGGCTGAGAAAGAGTTCAGCGCAGGGGCACGAGAAGCGAGACCAAGTGTCTGCCGTCCTGCAAGAGTGAAATATATGATACTGCATGCAGCAGTTACTTGTGGCTCATGGAACTTGCCAATGACCATGCTAGAAGGAATTGTGCTGAGAACCATTGTATTACTCAGCGGACTTATCCCTAAGATAATGTCCAGTGTTCTAAGAAGAGTACCCAATAACAGGTAGCTTGCGTCTTGTAGCGTCTGGAAGAGCAAATGCATTTGTTATTATTCTCCAGGTGTCACAACACGCCCCATTCTGTATGAGACATGCAATGTTCTTGTTTAGCGCATCTGCCTGTGCCAAGCTGTTCCAAGTGATAAAAACGATTTTCCTTTTTCTAAACTCATTGTTTATTAAACAGGTTTTCTGCTCCCTCTTGCTTTCGAAATGCATAATCTCACATAGTTTCTCTGCTTTTAGAACTCCAAATGGTTGCTTATGTAATGTGTTGTTGGCTGTTAAATATATGGCATGTTTTGTTAATGTGGTATTTTGCTGCGGGCCATAGCGACGGTTCCAACGCCAGATGTCATCCCAAACGTTTTGGATGACTGCTAACTGCCTCAGTGATTCCGCCACTGCAGCTGTGGTAGTTACAAATTGGGAAAGGTTTGGTTGTAAAAAATCCACCAAGCAACCTCTTGGTAGGGTGAAACTGATGCAAATTTCTATTGGCACTGTGGACGTTTAGTTACAAGTAATAGTCTATAGACCAGTTAATAATTTGAAAATTATGTCAGATAAAATAAAGGCTAGTGCCCACTTATTCCTTCTGTATTGCAATTTGATTAATATCTGAGGGGGCTAGTGCCAGACATCTATAGCTGATTTTTTGTATTAGTTGTTTTTATTCACTTATCATTAAAAAGCGCCAGTGCATCTTTATCTTTCTGTATTGAAATTTGTTTACCACTTGATGAGGCTAGGGCCTGTCATCTATTTGCTGATTTTTCTGCATTAATTATTTTTAATCACTAATGATTCAAAGAGAATAGTGACTAATTATTCTTTATGTATTTAAATTTGTTTTACATCTGAAGGACCCTGAGCCCGACATCTATTTGCTGATTTTTGTATTAACTGTTTTTGGTCCCTAGTCATTTCTGAGTTCCAAAACTAAAACATATGTTTACTTTAGCAGTCCAATCACTCCCCAAAATAGAGTCCTCATTAAGCTCAGGAATGACAAGACTGTCATGTACGAAGAATACATTTCAGTTTCAAACTGTTGCTTTACTTGAAAGTTTACTGTTTTACTGTACCTGTCAGTAGCTCCCTTAATCTTGACACCAATAACTGGTAAGCTCCGACTCTGAGCTGATACATATCTACAGAGCAGAAAGTTAAGTGTTTATCTCTTCCTGTGTTTTCTTCATAGTATATTTATTAAATTTTATGAGTGTTTCCCTTTAACAGGTGTAAGCTTGCATTTTATAAGTATAAATTTGGGCAGCCTGTAGCAGAGTTTTCATTTCTTCTGAGCAGCCAGTTACATAGCTCACTGGGAGATCAGCATCCATTGGTGACACATCAGTAGGGTAGCAAGTTACATATCTAGTATTCGTCTGCTGTTGTAGTTTACTTCTTCAGTCTTGCTAGGGTGGGTAGGATGCGTGCATGCTGTGTGTGGATGCAGAAGGAGCTGGCCACAGTTTGCGATCAGCTGAATCTGGTTTTTTCTATGGTCAGCCACTTTCAGCATGCTGTCCCAGGGTGTTGCAGTGGAGGAGGATCTGACGCATTACATGTGACACCTCAGGTGTCGCTTGTTATGCCCATGGCCTCTGCCACTGAGGCACTGCCTAGTGTACCCGACTCAGTGGATCTGCTCTCACAGGAGAGTTAGTGGCAAGTGGTGGAGGACCAATTTGAAGACTGATCGTCTGGCCTTGCCCATTCACCCTGTGAATGGACAGGTGGCCACTCCTTCAGCAGCGTCAGAGCAGACACATGGAGGCAGGGGTTTGCTAGTTATTGAGAGCTCCAACACTAGGTGCATTATGGAGCCCCCTAGGCAGATAGCGTTCAGGGCTGGAAAGAAAGCCAAAGTGCATTCAGTAAGTCTGCCAGGGAGTTTCATCACAGGGTTATTTGGTAACCGTGATATCGCTATGAAGATGTTTAGCAAACTCAAGTGGCAGACTCTGCAAGAGAGGCACTCTGCATCCCGGTGTAGCTTGCTCGCCGGGTTTCGAGAGGGTGCGTTTCTGGATGAGGTATCGAATATATTGCTTCCCCTACTTATACCACCCGAGGAGATCACGAATGTAAAATTAGAGAGATTCGAGCGCGCACGGAGGCTTTCAGACAGCCGTTCTTCCTGCGAACCGTACGCGACTGGAACAGGAAAGGGAGGTAATGACAGTGGCACGTGAAGTGCCCTACGCCACACACCGTTGGGTGGCTTGCGGGGTATAAATGTAGATGTAGATGTAGGTGTAGATGTGGAGGCAGCCTTGTCTGCTGCTACTGAGCATGTAGGTGGAGTTGTCTATAAGTTGAGTCACATGTCGGCACCAACAACTCCTGTCACATAGATTCTGAGGCCATCCTGAGTTCATACAGATGGCTGGCGGAAGTGATAAAGACTGCTGGCCTTAGGCGTGGGATGCAAGCAGAGCTCACAATTTGCAGCATTGTTCCTAGAGGTGACTCACGTCTTTCGGTTTGGAATCGAGTAAAGGGTCTCAACCAAAGTCTTCGTCGACTCTGTGATGGTCTTGGGTGCAGATTTCTAGACCTGTCTTATTGGTTGGGGATATGCGAGACTCTCGTTGATAGGTTGGGGGTGCACTACGCTAAGGAAGCAGCTACACGGGTAGCAGAGTACTTGTGGAGTGCACATGAGGTTTTTTTAGGTTGGGCTCACTAGTCGATAAGCAGCTAAGGATGTCAGACTGCATTCAGAGTAAAGACATTTCGATCGTCAAAATTTTATCAGTAAATTGTTGAGGTATTCGTAACAAAGTTCCGGAATTTACTGCCCTCAAATTATTCTAGAGACCGAGAGCTGGCTGAAAACGAACATGGAAAGCTCTGGGTTATTTAGTGAGTCCTGGAACGTATATAGGAAAGATAGGTTAGAGGCCATTCTGGGTGGGGGAGGTAGTTTTTTAATGTGTAGTTGTCTTCTTCACTTGTAATTTAGGCTTTCAGCCACTAATTGTTCCGAAGCATAGCTTGTGCCTTTCAGCCGACAAGTAATTTTTAATTCTTTCGTAATAAGGCCTTCAGCCGTCAGTGTAGCTTGTCTTACAGTAATTTTTTTTTAAATGATTGTTTTTAAAAAATTACTTCCTTACATAAAGTGTACATGTTTACTGAGGAACCAATGGTAGCTGAGTAAGGCCCTGTCCATACCTTTTGTGCCGTCCCTAATTCCCATGTTACAGAATCACTCTTTATTGCTTTCAAAGAGTACATCTGCTGCCAACAGAGCTTGTTTAGCCGTTTTCCCTTTGGAAAAGATTGTGGTATCATCGTCAAACTGTAGAATTCTATAGATACAACCTATATTACTGACATAGATAAGGAACAGGAGAGGTCCCATGACGGATCCCTGGGGTACACCATGGTCCAATTTTTGCTCTTTGGAGGTTGCTCCATGGACTGATACTAATCTTCAAACCCCTTATCTTTGCAATTAAGTCCAGTACTGCTTTAACTGTGGACTTTCCCTTGCAAAAACCATGTTGTGAGTCCTGCAACAGTTTATTGTTTTCAAAATAATTTTGTATCAGATATTTCATTGCAGACTCCATGACTTCAGCAAGAATGGGTATTATTGAAATTTTAGTAATGAAGGAATAGTGAAATAGTTTTTTGTGTGGCTGAGGGAGGAGCCATGATGAGTGGACATAAATAAATAGTGGTGTGATGGAGTGTGGGTTGGAGAAAGTGAGGAGCTCATAACCAAATAAATATTGGAAATCAGACTCTATATAAATTAATTGATGAAATTACATGAAAAAGATCCTTCAGCCTCTGCCACTCAGCCACCCAAACCCATTCTTCCAGTTCGATTCCACTTCTTGTGCCTCATCTTTGCCTCCAGCTCATTCTCCATCACACTATGTCCACTCATCATGGATTCTCCCTCCCCCACACGAAAAATTCCATAACTATTCCTTCATTACTCATACACAGTACATAAATATCCAGAAACATAATAAAATATAACTATACACATACAATAAACTACAAAAAAATATAAGTCAAGACAAACTGGTGGCAATGTCATGTTTGCAGCTCTACAAAACACAAACCACAATACTTACTTCGAAGTATAAAAACAAACAGAAAACAGTGGTGCACGAAAAAGTGTTCTGTGTAAAATATGAAACATGCATAGTTCTGCAGAGCAACCAAAAATTAAACTGCAACTATCAGTGACTAAAGAAGAAATACATCAACAATATGCTAGCAGACTGCTTTGCCCGATGTAGTCGAGAAATCACGTAGAAATCACTGTAAGTAAAAACCAGCATATTGTTAACGAACTGTTTTTCGATTTTAAAGCAAATCAAAATGTAAAGATCTGAACTATAGACCACTGAAATGCTTTACCTCAATAAAGGGAAACGTGTCGGGTGAAACAAACACACATTTTTTTGCAGCTGCAGTGGCAGAATGATAATACCTTCAAGAACTAAATTAAATCAAACAGTTGCCAGGAAATTTCATATCAGCGCACACTCCGCTGCAGAGTGAAAATCTCATTCTGGAAACATCCCCCAGGCTGTGGCTAAGCCATGTCTCCGCAATATCCTTTCTTTCAGGAGTGCTAGTTCTGCTAGGTTCGCAGGAGAGCTTCTGTAAAGTATGGAAGGTAGAAGACGAGATACTGGCAGAAGTAAAGCTGTGAGGACGGGGTGTGAGTCGTGCTTGGGTAGCTCAAATGGTAGAGCACTTGCCCGCAAAATGCAAAGGTCCCCAGTTCGAGTCTCGGTCCAGCACACAGTTTTAATCTGCCAGGAAGTTTCAGGACATTAACTTATGTGGCCCCTACCCAAGTCGTATCTAGACATTTCAGAGGTCCGATATCCCTGCAACTGCACTCGCCCGACACCATTACATAGCCTCCACCAGCTTCAACAATCCCCTGCTGACATGCAGAGTCCATGGATTCAGGAGGTTGTCTCCATACCCGTATACATCCATCCATTTGATACAGTATGAAACGAGACTTGTCCAACCAGGCAACATATTTCTAGTCATAAACATCCCATTGTCGGTGTTGACAGGCACAGGTGAAGCTTAAAGCTTTGTTGTCAGGCAGTCATCAAGGGTACAAGAGTAGACCTATGGCACCGAAAGCCCATATCTATGATGTTTCCTTGAATGGTTCGCACGCTGACACTTGTTGATGGCCCAGCTTTGAAATCTGTGGAAATTTGTGGAAGGGTTGCACTTCTGTCACGCTGACTGTTTCTCTTCAGTCGTCATTGGCACCGTTCTTGCAGATCTTTCTTTGGCTTCGACGATGTCAGAGATTTGATGTTTTTTTTATCAGATTCCTGATATTAACAGTACACTCATGAAATGGTCGTACAGGAAAATCCCCACTTCATTGCTACCTTGTGGATGCTGTGTCCTATTGCTTGTGCACCGAGTATAACACTACGTACAAACTCCTGCCATTGTAGCAGCAGTAACCGTTCTAACAACTGCGCCATACACTTTTGTCTTATGTATGCTGCCGACCGCAGCGCCTTATTCTGCCTGTTTAAGCATAGTTTACACGAGGACACTAGGTTGCAGGCAACTGCGCTACCAGCCACTGCGCAACTCGCCGGTGAAATTAAACACTTTTCGGCGTTTAAGTTGCATGAGTTTTGAGGTTATGTGTGTTCGTAGAGTGTAGAAAAACTGAAATATGAAGTGGAGAATGGAGAATAATGTTCGCTTTTTGGATATCTATGCTTTGCATAGGTGTTTGTGGGATTTCAGTGATGCTGATTACAAAAATAAGGAACATATTGCTGCTCCTGAGACCACCAAGTATGATCGGAACATAGATAGTTTGACAATGTCTGAGATGCAGGAAAAATTTTATTGAATTAGGAGCACATATGCAACTGAATTAAGAAAAATAAACTGTAATTCTAGCTGTGGAAATGCTCTCATCTACACAACTAAAATCCCATCGCTCGAGTTGGCTTACTGGGAAGGCTACACAAATTAAGAAGCAGCATTCGTTATTCAATATTCATCTATTTAAAACGTCGCAGCAGTGCTCCCCATTCACATATGTTTGATTTTTCAAATATTGCCACTGTATCTATCTTCAAGAGAAGAGTCTGCAAACCATACTCTTCTTAATGCAGCCTGCTTCAAGTAATTGCCGCTGTTAATGTTAATAATTATTACTTTTAATGTTAATAATTATTAATGTTAATGTTAATAATTATTACTGTTAATGTTAATAATTATTGGCGTAAATCAAAAAGCGTCATCACTAATTAAAACCGCATCTTATAGCATGCCAAGTGTTCTCGATTGTAATGCACGCAATGTGATATGTAATTTCAGTCCTGGCGATAGTGCTTCATGCATTACTGTATCACTGTATCTTTATCCCTTATCGTACAATTAATTGTAATTCCACGCAACAAGCTTTAACTCCATGTCAACTCATCCAACGTGCAGCTGCCAAAACTTTCATTTCAGACACGACCTAGGAACCCAAAAAAACGACGAAACTGAAGTGTATACTGGTTTCGCCATGTTTACAGTCAAATATGAAAGCATTTTCGTACAACTCATTCCATGCAACGTGTGGCGCAACCAAATGTCGTCGTGTAAACTAGGCTTTTCATGCGTATGCATGCCTATACTAGTTTCTTTGGCGCTTTAGTGTAACTGTTGTACATGTGTAAACCTGACAATGTATTGAATACTGATTTACAAAAAATAAATAATAGTGTACATTAGATGTGTTCTATTTCGGAAGCCACTTGGAATAGGCATATGTTCATATGAAGTTTTTTTGTTCCAAATGATCATTTGTCATATCCATTAACATTGGCCATTCCTTCTGTAACACCCTGCATTTGGAAATGTGCACATAGATAGGTTGAAGGTAACACAATTAGACACCTGCGTCGCATTTCCCGATTTTAACAACATCAAGTTACACAAAAGATAGATAGGTCTTTGAAGCGTCAGAGCTTCTAAGCATTATATTTTCTTAGTTTAAAAGCATTGCTAAGGATTCGATCGTAGCTAAATATTTGTGACAAACGAGACTAGAAATATCATTGCTGGTCGCTCCATTTGCTTTATTTTCAGTTGTGCCGTTAGGTTCCTACCTAACCACACGATCAAAAATCGCGACTTGTTTGGAAAAATAGGTCAAATAGTTCTGACAAGAAGAAACGTAAATGTCGTAGCTGGTTGTTTCACTCACGCAGTTTCATCTTTTGGTTTTAACCAAAAAATCGCGACATATGGCGAATAAACAGCAAAGTAGTCATTACAAGGAAGTCTATAAAAAGGGTTGGCTCTAGGTTTACTCGCAGTAATTTAAGCTGTGGTCTTGTGTTCCTGTGTTTCATGATATCACAAAATGGGTGGAACTCATTACTGAGAGGAAACGCTGTTACACATAAATAATATCGAATATTGCAAATCATATTTATGTTACATGAATGAGAAAGGCCCAGAATGTGTTGAAAACATGAAGATGAAAAGAGACATATAACCATGTATCTAACTTCAACCTACTTCGTTCAGCTTTAGAATACCACATCTCTAACCAAGTGACCACAGTGAAAACATATACTTGATAGCGCTTTAAAAAGATTCATTGAATATGTTATTAGGACTTCTATAGCAAATGTGTCATTAACTGACACTGAAGTACAACAAGTTGCATGTAGAGTGATAACTCTTCATTGTGCCATTGCCTTAAAACGGTATACTGTCATAACATGCGCGTTATAACACGGAAATAACCGAAATGTGATGGATCCAATATGGCGGCTCAAAGGGGGCGAACGTGACAACTTTCTGACTTCAGCCGAATGCGAGTCGCACTTAGATTTTTGGAGGCTTCCAGCATTGATACTAATAGTTGAAACAAGAAGGCCAGAATAACCACCTTAGATGGCAACTTTGGAGGAACAGCTATGAGTGGTCGACTTGGTTGTGGTGACAGACCTGTAGCGTAGCCTGATGTGTAGGTTAGGTTGGTTGGCGATAATTTCGTTGTGACTTGGTGACTCCAATGAATGTGGATGCCAATGAAACATTGTAGCACTAGTTTGGCCTGTAACACAACCTAATGCTTGCGGTCGCCCCATAGTTAATTGACGGTTTCTGCTACACTCCAGATGTACTGTCCTCATTTTAGTTGCTCGTAACTTGTACAATACTCATAGAGATTCTTACTCTAGGGGGCTGTGGGGGAGTGTCCCCAGGCCAATAACACATCTGGCTGCGTTGACGTTTTGGCCCGGAAATGCGGCATCATGTGACTAGATGCTGTACAACATATATGCCTGGGTGCAGTGACAGATGAACTGCTGACGTGGAACTTTATGCTTGACTGGAATATGATTATACATTTGTAGCTATCAAATTCGTGTACTCTTCCTCATTTTGATCCCTAAGTTGTCTATACGCGCTATACAAATTAGCGAGTATACTAAAATGGCTGACTGTTACCAAAGGTAAAAATATAGTGCTAATTACATTTCAGTTGTGCTGAAGGACTTTCGTCTGACGGAAAGAAAGCGTGCATTGTTATTTTTGTAACATACAGATGTGATCCCTTGGTAGAAGACGACTCCAGAATAAAGACTAATCAACAATTGTATCATACGTCGTCAAACTATCATTGTGGATTAAATGTTGAGATATGTATTAGGCCCCTTACACACTAGCGATTTGGTCACGTGACTTGGCTGCTAGGTGGAACCGCATCCATCCTTTAACACGCAGTTCCCATAAGGCCTTTCACACTGACGATTTGGCCACACACCTGCTGTGAGCCCGCCGGTCCCCGCGACTAGTCTTGGCAATTCAGCCGCGTTTGACCCTTTCACATGCGGCGATCTGCCTAGCTGGGGAGGGGGTAAACAGCTGACGCCTCGCCTTGCCAGTGTGATTGTTGACTTGCGTGTTATTGTGCTACTTTTGCTACAAAAATGACTTTCGATGTGGAACTTTTCATCATTGAAGTAGAACATCGCCCTGTAAATTGGGATTCAAGAAACAAGAATTATAGTAATAAGATCGAAAAATGCTTGGGAGGACATGTGTAAGAAATTAATCCCTGACTTCGAAAATAAAACAATATTGGAGAAAAACGAATTTGGTATGTATTATTGTGTTTATTTCTCATTAGAATACATCTTATATTTTTGGGAACATTTTGGGTAAACAGCACTCTTTTCTTCTTACAATTTTTATAAGAAACAGTCTACAGTGCAAACTTTGTATCAGTTTTCATAAGCAGTAACAGCACCTGCTCTGCTCCACGCCAACTGTGGTATTGCCTGAAGATGATCCACCTATGGATTGAAACTACTTGCTAACAAATTCAAAAGTTTGTGCTCTAGATTATTTTTTTTATAAAAATTAGAATACATTTTATATCTTGCTCATTTGCCAAGTAAGAGCTCCTTCACCGCTGACAAAATAATCAACAAATTTGTCTTGTACACTCGTTGCATAGTGGCTTCTTACAGGCGTGATGCTCAGTAGGTCGTCAAACCCAATTATTTTTAAAATTTCTTCCAGTTTGAACCCATCTCTTTTTCGAACGAAGTTTTGCAGAACGCAACATGCTTTAATTATTACTGCACAGAAGTCCTCATTCACATTTAAAGGGCGATGAAACTTTCGCCATTTGTTGGTTACGATTCCAAAAGTGCACTCAATGTAACGTCGATAACCTGTAATTATAAACCTTTCTTTTCCCTGTCAAATTTTTTCCACTGTACAGACGTTGCATGTTTTCTTCAAGTGCAAATGCTTCATCCCCAACAAAGCTTTGTAAAGCTCAATGTTTTTCTAAATTTTCGAGTCCCCACTTGTGCCATATGAACCTACATCTATGAATGTAAAGTAATAATCAGCATCACAAACTGCTAGTAACACTATTGAGAAAAAGTATTTGTAATTATGGTATATAGAGCCACTGTGTTCAGGTTTAACAATTCTTACATGCTTTCCATCAACTGCACCAAAACAGTTCAGAAAATCTGCATACACTTTAAATTTTTCTGCTATATTAATCCAACCTTCTTCGGATGCAAGTGGTAGCATATGCTTTGTAGATTATCCCATACCTCCTGACAAGTGTCTCACACGATTTTTCGTATAGTTGAAATGCCACATTTGAAGGAATAATGTAGCTCTGTACATGTACAGCCTGTATAATTGTACCTGAAATCAGAGAGTTTTGTTTTTCTGCAGCAACACAGTTACAGAAGAAGTGGAAGAACATTCGTGACTGTTCACAAGAGAACTCAACAAGAGAAAACCCTCAAAAAGTGATTCTCCTGCAGAAACCCACAAAAAATATGTATATTTCGATATGCTTAATTTCCTATCACCTGTAACTGCCACAAAACCACCAGAGCTAGAAGAACCTGATGCACATACTGATGAGGCAAATAATTCTGATGTACAGGATAGAGCTGCCTTCAATTCCCATAAGAGACAAAGATGACAGACGAGAAGAAATTATTTCAGGTACTTGCAACAAACATCAAGAAAAAAACGCATCAATGGCCGAAGCAGATGACCCTGACAAACATTTTCTACAAATCATTATAAGATGATCTAAAATGTGTGCCACAACATTTGAAAATGGACGCTAAATTTGAAACAATGTCAGTTTTGAGGAAGTGCAGCAGGTCTTACAGTTCACTAGACAACTGTAATTTTCAGTTCACTTCACAAATACCAATTCATGTACACTCAAATTCACCCATAACTGCACCTGCATCTAATCCAAGCCCATGTACATCAAATCGTGATGCCACACTTTCAACTGTATTATCTGTTTCATCAGTGGTCACTGAATTATTTTCTGGGTAGCGAAATATTACAGTTTTGGCTTACTGTATTTTAATACTATACATTGGAGCAAATTACTGTTAATCCTACTTTAAAAATAAAGGTATATGTAAAATAAGCATTTTATTTGCCTTAAAATAATCATTAGTCTTTCCTCTGGTGAAATACTATTCCTCATTTCTCTATTTTGCTTTGTAAGATTTGGCCTCAGCATAGCACATAGTTCATCAAAAGATGTCACAGACATTCTGAAATAGTTCATGAATTTTGCAGGATTTTCTCTTAATTCGTAATAAATTGTGAAAAAATGTATGTGTCTCTCTCGAGTATTCAGTAGAGGATGAATCCAGTATTTTCTTTGACGTCGGCGGCGTCTGTATTTCCATTTCAACAACAGAGCGGAAAGCACCACTTCCTCGTCAGAATCCATTTCTGAACTGGTTGGCACAAGCACACAGACAGCTCCCACCACAGAGCTGCTGCCGCGCGGTTGAGTCGCGTGCCTGGTGATTCAGTCGCACGGTTCAGCGGCGCGATATTCGCGCATTGCAGCGATTGAATCGCGCGGCTGAATTGCGGCGACGAAATCGCCAGTGTGAAAGCAGCTTTTTGGTATTGAAGCTTTACCCGCAAAATTAATAGAAGACTGTACAATACGCTACTGTAGGATCATGTCTGTGTACATCACTGTGTATATAATGACTCGCCCAACTTTTGTTTGCTTTTGCAATAAGGCATTTTTTAGCATAATGGTCACACATTTAATGTTGTAAATCACTAAAAAGCTGGTCTATATGATTCAGTCATGTATTCAATAATCCTTAGTTAGAAATACTGTTAGTGTCCAGTATAATTTCCACAGAGACTAATACAAAGCAGAAAATTTCAACAGAAGAAAGTGTAGCATGTAAGCAACTGTTTTTCACCTACGACGGTTCCTAATTTGCGAAGGATGAAACCACGTTTAATAGCTTGCTTTATGCCTGATGAGTGTGTGCTTACTAAGTCAGTTTGAGATCTAGGTTTATAACTAGACGTCTGACAGAGCATAATTATTAACTCAGTCACTGAGTTTGCGATAGAATATGTAAATAGCACCAGCTTTAATATCATTTAAAATATGGGTGTCATATTAAGAAAACAATTAATAGTATGTATTATGCCTCCTTCCTTTCCCACCTTAAATACGGTACGGGATCATATTCTGGGGTAATTTGGCAGCAGCTAAGCGAGTTTTTAGAATATAGAAAAAGGTGTTTTGATTCATAAAGGATGTGGACCTAGGAACTCTTGTAAGCCTCTGTTTAGGAACTGAAGTATTACACCTCTACCGTGTATTTACACTACGGAGATACGTTTTTGTAAACTAACCTAATGGACTACGAATATCACACTACTTAAACAGTGACAATCATCACCGCAGTAATGTCCTAAGAGCTAGCCACTGAAACACCGAATAACTATTGGAACCAACATCATTTCCAACCTGCTTATTGTGTTCATCTCTTTAATACCGTAAACTATATAAAAAAAAGTAAATTTCAGTAGCAAATATACATCAAGAAAAATAACAAAGTAAACAAGTGATATGGGAGCGGATAACCACAGCATACGTCTTAGCAACTACTGTACTTCAATGGAGGTAGACTACCTCTATGTGTACTTCGGAACACGAGCAGCCACGTGTTCTCTGTAGCCAGGTGGGTATTGTCACGTGATGTCAATATCCGATAAGAAACGTCAACGCAGTGAGACCAAGACACTCCCACAGCTCAACGATGCTACGTTTTTTAAAGATACAAAGATACTATAGTATGAATAGTCACTTGTTTCTTCGGCGCGATGGGAATTAAATGAATTGGGGTTACATGTATTGTGATTTTTTAAATTGTGTATGTATTTGATTGTTCATCGACATGGCAGAAGATTCTTTCAAACTTGATTTGAAGCAGGTGAAACTTGACTTGCAGAAGGCAGTTGTAGAATGTTCGCTGAGAGGATTAATGCACAGCACCAAGTGGTGGGAATTGTCGAACTTGAGTTATTAAACATGTTCATATGCTTAAAGTTGGCGGTATGTAATTTTGTAACGTGTTATTTTGTAGGCTGGCAGAGCTTAATTATGCATTGATAGATGTAAACGTAGACTTGCAGGAATCTGTATCGTTCAAAGAGCAACCGGTCTCCAGTGAGGGGGATATTTATATGCTGGCTAAGAGTTACTTTGATTTAAAAGAGTATGACAGGTGAGTTTATTTGGACTGTAGTACATATAGAGAAACTATTATGGGCTTTCTCGTGTTAAATGGGTATGTCGGTTCACATTGCGCGAAAACCATTTGTGTTAGTAGTATTGAGAAGTATGTCTCCCACCACCCCCATGTAAAGCAAGCAAAAGTACACCATTTGTTTTATTTTGCTAGTACTGATGGGTTTATTTGTGATTAAAAGTTCTCAATTGTGCTTTTTAACATGCAAGAAGCCAGTCATAACACTTGTACATAGAACCACAAACAAACAAATTTTAATTAATTTCATAGCAATATACATGGTTATTTTGGATTGCCAAATAAGTTTCTGTACAATGAATATATGCTGTCAAAATGTATACATTGTGGTACCTATACATCATTGGTACATTCCAGTTCTTTATTGCCTTTCTGATGTACAGGTTAAGAAATCTTCAACAAAAATTGATACTGGGCAAGAAATGAGCTTTGTTAGTTTTGGCAATGATCAACAGAGATTAATTAAGCATTAGATAACTCCTAGTCTAAGCAAATGTATTAAGGCTAAAAAGTTCTGCAATGTGTATACATTTAGATAAGTGTTTACTTCAGATTGGTTCTAACTTGGTCTGTGTACATTATACAAGCTTTTGCTCTATGTGAACTGTAGCAGTAAGATTTTTTGACTCTTGAAGTGAGTACTTAAAATCTTGCTTTAAAAATATGTGTAGGGCTTCAGTGTACGTTAGTGTGTGGAGGCACTCACATTGTAGCTCAGAAGCTACCAAGTGGGAATTTCAACATGCAGACTGTTCTAATAGTGGAAATATTATCCTTACCTAACACAAACCCATGTCAGGGAAATGCTTGCAATTGATACACACTTTCATATAAAAGGTTCAGTGAATTTCCATTCAGTGACAATTCACAACCCTGTAGCTTATAATCTTGTAAATAAAAGAAATATATTTTACATCCCACACTTAAAGGATGCACAGTTGACAATTTTGTGTAACTGCAGAATGCTAAGCAAACTTTAATCTGCATTATCTGTTACGACATTTCACTGAAACACAAGAAACTGCCATGTTTGGAAATAAGATTACATCCTCTATATTTACGAAGTTTTCGGATAATTTGTTAGAAACATGTAAGATAGTTTGGATGCTCAGGGCTCAGTAGATTGTTTTCTTATAGTTAGGGGTATTCATTAAACTTTATGGTCATTAGGCATTTTTTCCCAAGAAAGAGTCCTCTTGCATATGCATCAAAAGTTATGTTACTTGACAAGTGTCTTGTTTTTCTTCCATGATAAATATGGAAATGGCTGTGCCAACCTTTTGGAAATATTGTAATCTAGACAGGAGCTATATTTTAAAATGTTTGTTGTTTTTAATGAAATCTTCTACCAGGTTCCATGAATGTTTTAAATTTTTCAGGAAATATAAGCCATAAACATAAATCTCAGTAGTACATGTGACTTTACAGGGTCATTTCATGTCAAATCACCCATGTCATGTCGCCCACCATCTCAGATTCTCATGAAACTTTGTATATTTGCTTGTACTTAGAACATAAGAACTCCTGGAGATTCTTTTCGGTCTCAGACTAAAACTTTTTTATACTGGATTTTCAATATAGTGATATTCTGATTATTTGGCTGTACGAGAATGTCCATGCAGAGTGGTACTTACGTGCAGAACTACTGTAACTTAGGTGTATAAGAGGCTTTTGATTTGGAATTTTCTTCTGAAGTTAAGAGAGGCATAGAGTTAACAAGAAAGCATTTGTTTAAGCTGTTAAGTTAGAGAGAGAATTTAAAAAAATGTAGGCCACTCGTTTTCTAGAAAAATTACAAACACTTGTAAAACACTTATGTGACATTTCTCCAACCTAGTTTTGGTGTTAAATAATTCCCAAGGTTAGGTTAGGTTCTAATAAAATAGTAATATTAATGGGTTTTCTGTGAATGGTCACAAAGAAATTTAAAAAAAAAAAAAATTCACTGTGATGCAAAACGAAGGCAACGGTTACACCGGTTCCCGTGAGATCGCCGAAGTTAAGCGCTGTCGGCGCGTGAATGGGTGACCATCAAGGCCGCCATGCGCTGTTGCCCTTTTTTGGGGTGCAGTCAGCCTCGTGATGCCAATTGAGGAGCTACTCCACTGAATAGTAGTGGCTTCGGTCAAGAATACCATCATAACAACCGGGAGAGTGGTGTGCTGACCCCACGCCCCTCCTTTCCGCATCCTCCCCTGAGGATGACACGGCGGTCGGATGGTCCCGGTAGGCCACTTGTGGCCTGAAGACAGAGTGTGATGAAAAACGAGGCTTTCCAAGTAAGTTCATCTTGGCCTGACACTAACTGCTTCAGATTTTTATGTCCTTTTTTTTTCGTGGTAATAACCATATATTTCATATAATGTTTGAAAAAAAATGTGGTAAAGTTTTCAAAAATCTTACGCTGTGTGGAGCTTCCCATTTGGATTGCATTACTGTGGAGGAGGAGGAGGGGGGGGATGCAGTATAGCTAATTTTCTAAAAGTCACCATCTTATCCTTCCAAATATCACAAATGAATGAAACTTAATGGGAAAAAATATTTAATAACTCTGCTCCACGTCTGGCAATATAGAAAATCAACTTAAATTGTTATTGCTCAAACAATATTTTGTTAAATATTAAAAATACTTTTAGACAGTGCTGTTATTAGACAAGTTTCTTTCATTGAAACTCAAATATGGTGTGATAAAAAAAGGGGGGGCATGGGTGTGGACAGGTATAGGGTTTTCATTTATACAGGGTGTTACAAAAAGGTACGGCCAAACTGTCAGGAAACATTCCTCACACACAAAGAAAGAAATGCTTACTTTCCATGTTAGAGCTCATTTTATTACTTCTCTTCAGATCACATTAATCATGGAATGGAAACACAGCAACAGAACGTACCAGCATGACTTCAAACACTTTGTTACAGGAAATGTTCAAAATGTCCTCCGTTAGCGAGGATACATGCATCCACCCTCCATAGCATGGAATCCCTGATGCACTGATGTAGCCCTGGAGAATGGCGTATTGTATCACAGTTGTCCACAATACGAGCACGAAGAGTCTCTACATTTGGTACCGAGGTTGCATAGACAAGAGCTTTCAAATGCCCCCATAAATGAAAGTCAAGAGGGTTGAGGTCAGGAGAGCATGGAAGCCATGGAATTGGTCCACCTCTACCAATCCATCGGTCACCGAATCTGTTGTTGAGAAGTGTACGAACACTTCGACTGAAATGTGCAGGAGCTCCATCGTGCATGAACCACATGTTGTGTCGTACTTGTAAAGACACATGTTCTAGCAGCACTGGTAGAGTATCCCGTATGAAATCATGATAACGTGCTCCATTGAGCATAGGAATGAAGCCTCATCCGTAAAGAGAACATTTGCACTGAAATGAGGATTCACACATTGTTGGATGAACCATTTGCAGAAGTGTACCCGTGGAGGCCAATCAGCTGCTGATAGTGCCTGAACACGCTGTACATGGTACAGAAACAACTGGTTCACCCATAGCACTCTCCATACAGTGACGTGGTCAACATTACCTTGTACAGCAGCAACTTCTCTGAAGCTGACATTAGGGTTATCGTCAACTGCACGACGAATTGCCTCGTCCGTTGCAGGCGTCCTCGTCGTTCTAGGTCTTCCCCAGTCGCGAGTCATAGGCTGGAATGTTCCGTGCTCCCTAAGACGCCGATCAATTGCTTTGAACGTCTTCCTGTTGGGACACCTTCATTCTGGAAATCTGTCTCGATACTAATGTACTGCGCCACGGCTATTGCCCCTTGCTAATCCATGCATCAAATGGGCATCTGCCAACTCCGCATTTGTAAACATTGCACTGACTGCAAAACCACGTTC
The DNA here is from genome assembly GCF_023864275.1 of Schistocerca cancellata. NCBI lineage: Eukaryota > Metazoa > Arthropoda > Insecta > Orthoptera > Acrididae > Schistocerca > Schistocerca cancellata. The sequence goes on along the minus strand of NC_064627.1, from coordinate 140,564,149 downwards.
GTGATGAACACTAACCTGTTGATGCTACATACTGATGTGCTTGATGCTAGTACTGGAGAGCAATGAGTCGCATGTCAACACAAGCACCGAAGTCAACATTACCTTCCTTCAATTGGGCCAACTGTTGGTGACTCGAGGAAGTACAGTCCATACTGACGAAACTAAAATGATCTCTAACATGGAAATTAAGCGTTTCCGGACACATGTCCACATAACACCTTTTCTTATTTGTGTGTGAGGAATGTTTCCTGGAAGTTTGGCCATACCTTTTTGTAACACCTTGTATACTGAAGTATTTGTAAAATTGTTCAGAAGATCTTTTAAAGCACATTATTTAGTCTACGAAGCTTTAGTACATGTCTCATGTCTTGTTAAAATAATAAATTACAGAGACAGAAGTTATAATTTTAACTGATATATTTTAGTTACTAATATTAACTTTATTTAGGGGTATAAATGAACATATTTAAATGCCAGTTATTCTACACAGACAAATGTTTAACCCTCGAACAGGTGCGCCATTTTTCATAACACGAGCGGGTGCACACTTTGTACACATGTATAGAATAGGTTCATCTATGTTGCCAAGATGAGTCGTGTATGATCAAAATCACAGTTTAATCTTAGTTTATTTAAACAACAAGAAAATAAACTTAGATCATATGAGATACACCACTGTTTTATTAAACAATAATGAAATAAATTTTCAGTACAACACCCTGTTCCCAAGGACAGGTGTTAGAGAGACAGTAATGACCCACTCAAAGCATTAAGCAGTGCAGTGACATCAGATCCCATCCAGCTGCTTATTCGATCACTAATTATCTCAATGTGGCATTAGACTGCTAGCTCATAATCGGGGTGTTTTTTTTCCCCCCTGCCTAGCTCACTTTGTATTTTATATTACTGCTGCTCACTTGGACGCATGACAGCACAAATTATTACTGTGTTATCTGAAGCAATAATGAAGGAGTAGGTATAGGTCAAAATGAAACTGTGCAAAATCATTTTATTTTTTGTTGGCACACTTTATGCACAGGTACCTGCTCGAGGGTTAAAATGTAAATGTTCAGCAGTGAAGATCTTTGGAGTTCCCAAGTGAGTTTTAAGTGGATCTCTTTTGAATCTACTGTGAGAAATTAGATTCTGGTAATTTCATATTGTTTTTATTAAAGTAATGCATTCTTCTTAATGTTCTTGACTGGTACACCAACAGTACATAAAATGTTTTTCAAAGGCACAAAACAAGTCTTCCTTCTCAGGCCAAAAGAATGAATGATACTCATGGTGCAGGTAGATGGAGAAAAAGTAGTTCAGCCTGTCCTTCATCACACATTCTCGACGAAGGCAAAGTACCACGTGTCATCATATACAGCTGCCACAAAAGAATTTTGTTGGGAATAGCTACATGTCCATTGCGGGGCATTTTCATTGAAGGAAGAAATCGTGGAAGGCTTTTCAGAACAAGTTGCTTTTCTAATTAATCACAGGAAAGTGATTTGTAATTGTGAAAATTCCTGGTGCCACTTATTGTGCGGGTTGTCAAAAATTGGAAAAAACATTAGTCAATATTAGCCTTGCAGAAATTGCAAACACCATATGCAGTTATTTGTACATCATCATCTAGTTGAAGACTAGCTTTTCCTCAAAACAAGTTTTACAGTTTCTCCCAATTAACCAAACACAGATTGGCCGTGGCTAGTAGCAAAAAAGGAATGATCAGTGTCAATGGAAAAATCCTTGTTGTGTTCACACAATTTTTTAAAGCCTTTTCTAGTGAAATAATGAGCTTACTTGACTTGTGGGCAGTGTTCAGCCAATCCCTTAACCATTTCGCCCATTGTGATCCATATCATAACTTATAAAGCAGTGGTTTGCTATTGTCGATTCATTTTCCTCGTTTATCGCATTAACACAAAAAGAATGGGTTGTACAACTGCTTCTTGTCCAGTGTTAACACTGGCTTTCATTCTTAATTATAAAACTGTAGTTTTCAGTAAAGTCCATTAACACAATTGCTTTTGCCAAGATTAGATTGTCTTTCAAATTTTTCAGGGCCCTTGCCTGATGATAAAATATAATAGTGTGGTTTAAGTGCCAGTAATTTTGTTACCAGTAAATCAGTGTATTCATCAACAGTTGCAGATTACTTTACCAATACTGTCCAGTGGCCTGTGGTAATCCACTGGCTGTACTCAATTTCACCATCAGCTTCTTTGTAAGAGAATTTTTCTTTCAAGAAATCTAACAATTTATCGTCACTGGGACAATTGCGCAGTGATTGAGCATGCAGTCATAGTTTCTGAGTCACATACAATAAATTTTATAAGTTCTTTGTGCGTTTCTTGAATATGTTCCGCATCCAAAAGCAGTTTTATGTTTTTGTGGATACCACAGACACACTCTGAATGAATGCCTGCAGCACCAACTAAAATACGCCACTTTAATCTTGGTGAACAAAATTTAGAAAAACCTTTTCCCATTTAAAACATTAATATAGTTCCCTTATGTGGCAGAGTCTCTTTTGCATATACACATTTTTCTGTAGCTGACTTTATTGCTGGTAACATTAGAGTATATGCATCATTTTGATAAAAATTGGTGACAGACTTTGACTTCATTAGTGATCATTTGACCTCTTTTTGGAATAGGAATTGATAAAATATCTGTTTCTGTTTCCAGTTTCTTGCCTGTAAAACTACATCTACATACATACTCTGCAATCCACCATACGGTGCATTGCGGAGGGTACCTCGTACCACAACTAGCAGCTTCTCTCCCTTTTCCACTCCTAAACAGAATGAGGGAAAAATGACTGCCTATATGCCTCTGTATGAGCCCTAATCTCTCTCATCTTTGCGGTCTTTCCGCGAAATGTAAGTTGGCAGCAGTAAAATTGTACTGCAGTCAGCCTCAAATGCTGGTTCTCTAAATTTCCTCAGTAGCGATTCATGAAAAGAACGCCTCCTTTCCTCTAGAGACTCCCACCCGAGTTCCTGAAGCATATCCGTAACACTCGCGTGATGATCAAACCTACCAGTAACAAATCTAGCAGCCCCCCTCTGAATTGCTTCTATGTCCTCCCTCAATCCGACCTTATAGGGATCCCAAACGCTCGAGCAGTACTCAAGAATAGGTCGTATTAGTGTTTTATAAGCGGTCTCCTTTACAGACGAACCACATCTTCCCAAAATTCTACCAATGAACCAAAGACGACTATCTGCCTTCCCCACAACTACCATTACATGCTTGTCCCACTTCATATTGCTCTGCAATGTTACGCCCAAATATTTAATCGACGTGACTGTGTCAAGCGATACACTACTAATGGAATATTCAAACATTACAGGATTCTTTTTCCTATTCATCTGCATTAATTTACATTTGTCTATATTTAGAGTTAGCTGCCATTCTTTACACCAATCACAAATCCTGTCCAAGTCATCTTGTATCCTCCTACAGTCACTCAATGATGACACCTTCCCATACACCACAGCATTATCAGCAAACAGCTGCACATTGCTACCCACTCTATCCAAAAGATCATTTATGTAGATAGAAAACAACAGCGGACCTACCACACTTCCCTGGGACATTCCAGAGGATACCCTCACCTGCGATGAACACTCGCCATCGAGGACAACATACTGGGTTCTATTACTTAACAAATCATACTCACTAACACTAAATTCTGTCATTAATTTTTTTTCTTTTGACCTTTTTCTTTCATTAACAATATCATGGTATAAGAATCTTTGACTTCTTAATGATTTCATGCTACATTTAATTCTCACTAACCTTAATGTGTCATATAAAGCTTTGCTGTGATTTGGAATTGAATGAAGTTTTAAGGAGAGCACCCCAAATCATCTAAAGTTTTATGTGTGTCCTTGATACTTCGACTTTCTAGCACTGACTCATGAAGTGTCACCTCTGGGTCACTGGCATCACTGTCATTTCCACCACCAATTTCAGTTTTTTATTCACAAATCTTAAGACATGTTGTGTGAAGTCTTTTGCGTGGTTTCTGATTGATTCTTGCAGACTTAATGATTTAGACAAATCCAAAACTTATCGATCTTGAGGATTTTCCAATTGTGTGCCTGTGTATTTTGAAAGGATCACAAGGAGTTTTATGATGGCTTTCAAAAACCTTTAATTAATAGTAACTGTTTTGTCCACTTAATAGTTCTTTCTTGATCATCTGGAAAGTTTATATTGGACCGTAACACTACCAAACCTTGTTGGTCTTCATTCAAGTCTGAACATTTTTGGAGAGTTTTTACTGATGTTTAGGTAACCAAATGACATGGTGTTGTGAGTAATTTTCCAACACAACATGAATTCACATTTTCCATTGTAAGTACCTGCACACTACTTCAGTTAAAAACACACTACAATACTAACAGAATGATAAATGGCTGCACTACAAGTAAATGTGACCAGTCTCATGGAAAGACAAAGAGTGATTGAGGTGAAATGGACTGGTTGCATGTCACTGGTGTTCAACAATACAGACAGTGATAGTTGCACTGTTTTCACTTATGTACAGGTTTCAAACAAGCTACTACAAACAAACAGAACACTTTATTACTGTGGGCTGGTGGTTAGCTGGACAGATAAATGCAATATATTTTATTCTTTCAAAAATCAATTCATAAAATGAAATAACTTTTGCACATTTAAGATTAATTTGTCTGCCTAGAATAATTGATATTTAAATATGCTAATTTGAGACTCCTGCACCTGAGGAAGTAGGTGCCAGACCTGGCTGAACTTACTTGGAATGACTAGTTTTTCATCACAGTAAAAAGTTTTTTTATTTTCGATTTATTTGTGTGGCCATTTGCAGGAAACTCATTAATATTTTTATTTTATTAGAAAGCTTACAATCTTAGGATTTTTTTAAGACCCATACTTCAATCCCGGCAGGTTGGAGAAATATCATTTAAGTGTTTCTCAACATGCATGTTATTTTTCCAGAAATTGGGAAGTGACGTAAATAAATAATTTTTGTAGTTTTCTTTGTAACTTCACTGATCAAATAAATGCATTCTTGTTAATCATATGCCTCTCTTAACTTAGGCCTATGAAAAAGAAAAGAAAAAAAAAAGCCAAATCAACAGCTTCCTGTACACCTAAGTTACAAGTATTTCTATAGATAAGTACCACACTGCATGGGCATTCTCGTAGAGACAAATTATCAGAACATCACTATAATGAAAATTCAACATAAAAAAGTTTTAGTCTGAGACCAAAAATAATTTCCAGAAGTTCTTATAAATGTAAGCAAATAGACAAAGTTTCATGAAAATCTGAGATGCATGATTTGACATGGAGTGGCACCACAATGAATATCATATATGATATTTTCAGGTTCAGGCCATTCCTGTACATCAGTATTTCTTCAAAAAGTCAACAATAATTATTGATTTTTTAAATTTTTTGTGGTGGTCACCAAGTGTGCCCCATCCGGTCTCCCCTCCCTCAGCCATTCTCGATGGTAGTAGGAATTACTAAAGGTTCGTTGGTATTGCCGAGAGTGTGCAAAAAGATATTTGTGAGTTCTGGAAATTTGAAATTTTGTGTTACAAATTTTTGTACAGCTTCAGTGTTTATCAGTACATCTTCAACAATTGTTGTTAATGAGTAGATGATAATTAACAAGTTCTTAATTTTTTTTTTAGGGTGGACGATAAACTAACACCCTCTTTGCCAATATACATTATTGGAAATATGTTGGTATTACAAGGGTTGTGACAAAAGATTTGCAAGACTATGATCGCGTACCACTATGGCAAATTGAGCACTGTGCAGTGCAGTTTGGCCTCCAGTGGGGGGAAATTTTATGTTGTCACTGTAATCTGTAATTGCTGTTCTCATGTCAGTGTACTGCAGGACTCTTTTTGAATTTCTCAGTTCTGTTTGTTTCCATCTGGCGGGTATGAGAAAATGAGCCTCACAGAGCTCTTATGTTTGTCCATACTATCGGCATAGTCCATATTAATTCAGGCAGTCTAAAAAAAAACTCTTAACTTCATAGTCTTAGATGTTATTGAATTTAACATATGCAAAAATGTAGGATGGAGTAAGAAACCCATATTTTTTTGTTTTGTCAAAAAAACTTACTGGCTACCAATGATGACATTTACGGCACCATTTTGTGTATGCAATTTTTGGAAAAAACTTTAAAACATGCTATCTCTGGAACAGTTCCATGTATTTTGTTGTCTTTTTATTTGAAAGATAATGTCTTAAGGATTATATTGATATCCTTGGTTTGCAAATGTATCAAAGATCTCTCGCTATAGTGTTCTTGTGTATTTCTTTTTTTAATTTAAGGAAAAATGTTGCTAAATTCTTTACTGTAGTTTTTATTACTAATTTCTTTGTTGAAGCTGTTCTTCAAATTTCTGTGTTGAGGTTGTTGTTTTGCTGGTTTCTGTACTGCAGTTACTCATAACTAATTTCTATATTGTAGAGCCTTGTAGATAGGATATCTGAGACCTTGTAAGGATTCTGCTGATTGGGCTGTTTTGTGGAAAGGATTATTTGAAAATTCTTCTGACTGGGGCCATGAGAGAGTGAAGTGTGCTGATTTTGCATATCCATAAAAGTGTAACATATATAACTAAAAAAAATCATGTTGGAAATAAGTGATTTCTAAATACTGTGACAGAATATCAACTATGACAGTAATTGAATAATCTGAATATGAAGATAAGTCTCCCATGGTGCAGGTGATGCACATTTGGCATTTGTAAAGGACATACTACATTCCTTAATTCAGTCGGCTAGAGGTAGGTGCTGGTCCCGTTAAGAACTGTGGTCAGTGAAGGCAACTCATAAGCTGTATGCATCAATAAAGCACAGAGAAGGTACTGAAGCTGTGGGGAGAGCACAAAAAAGCAAGATTGACCACACTTTTCAAAGTAGGAGCTCCATCTTCAGAACAACTTGAACCAAAGGAAGCTTGCACAACATGCCAGGAATTTTTTTCAAACGTAAATTCAACTGCTGAATTGTGTGCATCTGACAGAAAATGTGCATGTTCTCACTATTACATCAAAAACAGTTTAGTGCCACATTCCCTCTGCATCAAAATACATGGTGCACAAAACAAGAAATTTGAAGTCTGTAAAAGGAGTTTTGGAAGACCAGATCCAAATTATGGTCATCCTATAAAAGAAACCTGTTCAAATATGTCATTTTATTGGGAAGATAAATAGGACTGTTCTCGCAAGAGTGCCAACAAAAACGTCACAGCTAAAACAGTTGAAGGAAAAAAGTGGTGAAAGTGAAAAGATACATGACTGTCAGTTTCAGATAACCTTTTGCTATATACGAGAAAGGATTCACAACATTATACACTGAAAGATAAAAACTTTATGCACTGCAGCCTAAGAGAGTAGTTCCACACCCACCAAGGGATGACTGTTTATGTGATTGTATTGTGAAAATTATGAACTTTGTGTGGTAACTTCAAAGAACTTACTTGAACATGTGGCATACTGGACATGTGGAGTCCTTAGTAGTCTGCGATGTAAAGCAAGAGATTTCGTTGTTTCAGGAATGCGTCGACTGCCCTGTAAAGGGAACACTTGGTTTGAAAGGCGTTCTAGACAACTTTCAGAAGTTACGTATGCAACATTGGGGGGGTATAAACTAATTAAAATTTTTTTTGCCATTGATGTTTTCTTAAATGACGAACTTGGGAAATGGGCAATGAAAGCAGTAACACACCGTCTGAAGACCTTGCTCAGGGGGCTCACATATTTGTCAGTATGTGCCTGGCCACCACAGATCCCCAGCCCTTGCAGTGTTCCCTTTCCATGCTGCAAGTGTGTCTTTCTGCTATTCTCTTTTCCTCTATGCCTTTCGATTGTATAGGCTTCTTGGGATCAATTGTGCTTTTATCTGATTTGTTTTTTGGACACTAGTTTTGTTACCTTCTGGCCTTCTACACCTTTTCATTATTAATTATATGGTCCCCTTGTTGGGTTTGACTTGCTACTTCTTTTCAAAATTTTACAGAAGTGCAGATCATGCAGGGAATGTTGCCCAGTGTGCCATATATTCCACCCTTGTGCTTTTCTCTCTTTGCACTATTCTTTCTTGCCATGGTATTACACCCAGAACCCAGCATGGAAGCCACTCTGTTTTTTGGGAGGGAGGGATCATCAAGTACCGGCACAATGATAGCCCCCCCCCCCCCTCCCCTCCCCACGCCAACCATGAAGGATTGCACTGTTGGTGCCCGAGGTGGAAACTCCCCGTGCAAGCCATGGAGTATGTGTCTGTCATGGCTGGGGCATGAGGACCTCAGGCAACGGTTTGCTGGGTGGGTGGCACCCGTGTGGAGAGTAGATTCTGATGGCCTCGGTGCCACCAGACCCTGCATGATTTGCCCCTCTATCTGAGGCAGCATTCCTGGTGTCTCCCCCCCCCCCCCCCCTGCAGTTGATGGGTTGGCAGAACATTGTTGCTGCCTGTGCCCAGACCGAGCTGCAGCCGTCTGGGCTTGGTGGCCCACTCTAACTCTTATCCTACCTGTCTTCTACTTTTCCTGCCTCTTGCACGGTCTGTTCGTCTTGTTAATCGTATGTCTACCTGTGCTGCTATTGTCCTGTCCATGATGATAGTATTTCCTAGGCAATTTCTGAGTGACGTACCTCTGGTAAGTGTGGGGGCTGTATGTCCCCTCATTGCGCTGTGCGGCAGCTCCCTAAATAAGACATCTCATCTGCATTTCTTCCTATATCCCCCATTTCTTCTTTTTTGTCCCTTATCTACTCTTCGTTGACATTTGGCAGACCTTGGGGGTTTTCTTCCTGTGGGTTCTGCGTGGTAGGGCATCTCTGGTGTAAAATCGTGTAGACCTGTGTGTTCAAAGGAAAACGGAATGATCCAGTAGTTTGGTCCCTTTAATCAACAAGCCAGCCAACCTACCTAGTGGCCCCTATAATCCCAGACCTCCATGTACCCTAATTTAGAACAAATGTGTATTGTTTTATTTTCTCCTATCTAGTGGCAGCAGGTGGCACTGAGGCAGGCCATGCCCTCCTTGCCACCACAGGGTACTAATGGTGTGATTCTACTTATGCTGCTTTTTTTCCTGCCACTTGGCTGAGCTCCATCTTCTGTCTGCTTCCCCCCCCCCCCCCCCCCTTGCTCTCCCCTCCTCCCCATCGCCGTACAAGAAACATAGTTTTCTACCGTCTGTGGCTGAATCAGCAATACCCCCATTGGAATGCAGTACATTGGTGGACTCCCGAAACTTCCGTGGTCATTAGAGAGATTGCAGGCCGGCTCTCCAATACCATAAGCTACATTCATCAATGGAGTGCCTTATTGCCTTTAAATGGCTCTTTGCCCAGGTCTGCCAACTCATAGAATGACAGAAACGAGAATATGGGAGCATTATGCTGCTACCACTGGAACATGTACCTCTCCTTTGCAGGTTTGTGTGAAGATCCGATGCCTCTATCTCTAGGTGTACCTGGTATCTCTGTGAACAGTGTTCTCAAACAGTGGGTAGAATGACTTCCTGTACAAGTCCATCAATTTTTGAAAATATAATGTAATTGGCTAGATAAAAAAATCTACTCACTAAGTGGCAGCAGAGAACACACACATAAAAGGTATCAAACAATAGAAACATAATCATTTACCAGCTTTGCTGCAGTCATTGCACAGCGCTTTATATTGGTTTGACTACCAACCAACTGTCCACAAGGATGAATGACTACTGTCAAACTGTGGCCAAGAGCAAAGTAGGCCACCCTGTGGCACAACATGCAGCTGAACATTACACACTTGATTTCAATGGCTGCTTTACTACCTGAGTTATCTGGAGCCTTCTCTCCACCACCAGCTTATCTGAATTGCACAGATGGGAGTTATCCTTAAAACACATTCTCCAGTCCTGTAATTATCCCGTCCTCAACCTAGGTAACATACTGTCCGCACGCCTTCCAGCCAACAGTTTCCACACCCCTCTGTGCTGTCATCTCATCCCCATTCTCGTCTCCCACCCTGTTTATTCGCAACCGTCCGCCACTGCACCCGTCTGTCTTTCCCCACTCTTCTACTTTGTTTCTTTTCTCCCCCACCTCCGTGCCCCACAACCTCCTGATGCTGCGTCTGTTGGCAGTCTAGTCCCTGCGCACTCCACCAGACAGCATTCATCTCTCTCCCAACTATACGCTACTATCCCTCCCCCTTCCATTCCCCCCATCCCCTCCAGCTTGCTGCATTGCATCCCATGTGATGTATTCTGGCCCGAGGTGCTGGAGTTGGCGGTCGTGTGTGTGTGTGTGTGTGTGTGTGTGTGTGTGTGTGTGTGTGTGTGTGTGTTTTACTGACAAAGGCTGTGGCTGCAAGTTATATGTCTCTCTTAATTGTGCCTGTCTGTAACTTGACATGTCTTCCTTACGGTAAGTAGACATATGTCTTTTTCCTACATTGTGCATATAAAAAGTATTGCAGTTTGCAAGGTTTTGGAGCCAGTGGCTCATTATTCTGGCAGAAGGGTTGTAGGGGAAGGAAGAGGGGTGAAGGAAAAAGACTGATGGTTTAGGAAAAAAGGTTTGCCCAGAAACCTGGGCCAGGATGGGTTGAGAAGGAAAGACTTTTTAGGAAAGTTATTTTCCTCCGTGCCTCTTCCTTCCCCTTCAGCTCTCCTGCCATAAGAAGGAGCCACTGGCTCCAAAAGCTTGGAAATTGTAGTACTTTTTTATACGTGTGTTCTTCTGCCCCATGTGATGAGTATATTTTTTTTTATCAATCCAATTACATTATATATCCTTTACTATTTACTGCACATCACCTTGAACCTTATAATGCTCCATTCAGTGAGTGGAAATTGCTCAGTCCCCAGGTGCTTTGCCCTGACATGGCTACGGTAGGGCCAGACTGCATCCACAGCCAAATGCTCAACACCTATCAGTGGGTTGCCAATGCCCCATCCTTGCCTTTTCAACTGCATGTGGAACAGGAAAGAGTGAGTTCCCATCTCTGTAACGAGAAAGTATGATTGTCCCAGTACTGAAACCAGCTAAACACCCCTTTGAGATAGTGAGCTGTTGCCCAGTGAGTCTCAAAAATGTTCTCTGCAGGTTACTCGAATATATGGTGAGCTAATGGCTGTGTCGGTACCTTGAATCTCGGAGTCTTATGGCTCCGTCTCAGGGCAGTTTTAACCAAGAGCATTCCACTACTGATAGTTTGATCTGCCTGGAGTCTATTTGGTCGGCTTTCGCTCAGTGTCAGCATCTTACCTTCTTTGACCACATTTTTGGTGTCCTCCACGAGTGGGGTCTCGGGGGCCAACTATAGATTTTTCTCCGGAACTTCTTGTCTTGCCATATTTGCTGGGTTCAAGTTGATGCTTTCCACAGTACTCCCTCTGTACAAGAGAATGGGGTCCCATGGGTCTCCGTATTGAGTGTTTCCCATTTTCTGATGATGGCTGTCAGTGGTTGAGCAGCAGCTATGAGATCTACGGTGTCACCCTCCCTGTATGCTGATGACTACTGTTGCACCTCAGCTGTTGGTGATGCTGAATGCTGGGTGCTATATGAAAGGCAAAGAGTCTACCGATGTCTTCCCATTTTTTTGCCACCAAAATATGTCGTGCACTTCCGTCACCATCATACAGTCCGTCCCCAACCAGAACTTCACCTCAAGGACCCAATGCTCAATGTTGTGGAGTCTTATCTCTCTCTCTTTTTTTTAAAAGATTGATCTTTGATGCCCTATTGACATGACTTCCCAATTTTCTCCAACTTAAGCAAATCAGCTGGTCACATTATAATACTCTTCAGTGTTTCAGGAAGACCAGCTGGGATGCAGACTGCTCTACACTTTTGTGGTTCTACAAAGTTCTGATCCTGTCACATCTTGATTATGGGAGCCTTCCATATGACTCTACATTGCCTTCAGCATGGCGGATACTAGGCCCAGTATACCATTGTGTGGTCCAACTTGTAGCAGGTACCTTTCAGACCAGTCCTTTGAACAGCCTGCTCGCAGAGGCTTGCAACCCTTTATATATCAGGCACCAACTACTGCTCAACTATGCAATATACATTTGCCATTACCCTGAGCATCCAAACTACCATGTCCTTTTCCTGCTGGGGGTCTCTACCTGCCACAACAAGAGCCATGGTCTGGAGTCACGATCGCAGTTCACATACCGAGTATCCACTCTATACTCCATCTTTCCCTGCTGTTGCCTCTTGTTAGGGGTAAAATGTGTTTGTATGCTGTCCTCTGATCTGCCTTGACCTCTTTTCCACTGAAAGACTCAATAGACCCTATGGTTTTTTGCCACATCCTTGACGCTTTTTCACGCTCAGACATGGTGTACTCTGAAGGCCCTATGGTCAAGGGATGAAGCAGTTTTGCCTACACAGATGCAAGATGCAGTGAGGTGCGCTCCCTGCCAAATGGATGTAGTGTATTCACTGCTGAATTGGTGGCCATTGCTCAAGCCGTCTGTCATGTTCGTTCTTGCACCAACAAGATGTTCTTAATTGGTAGTGACTTGCTTAGGCTATCCACCATTGTTACCCTTTACACCCATTAATTGTGACTATCCAGGATCTCCATTATGACTTCTGCCATGCTGGACAGTCAGTTGTCTTTTTACGGATCCCTGATAACATTGGTATCCCAGGGAATGAACATGCTGATTGGTTGGCCAAGTTGGCTATTAGGTTGCTGACTTTGCGGATGGGGTACAGGAACTGGACCTTTGGTTCACTGTTCGCTGACAATTGCCGGAGGCTTGGAATGCGAATTGGTGTGCCCCCATTTCTCCAAATAAACTGCGAACCATACAGGAGACAATGGCCATGTAGCAGTCTTCCTTTCGTGCTTCTCACAGGTAATCTACTGTCCTCTGTCAGCTTCGCACTGGCCACATTTGGCTGACTCATGGCCACATACTCTGAAGTGAGGGTCCACCCCCCTGTTGGTGTGATGCTTATCTCACAGTGGCCCACATGCTACTGGACTGCCCTAATTTGGCCACCTTACAGCAAATCCTTAAACTTACTGACATGATGCCTCTGGTGCTAGCGGACAATGTCAGAGCGTTTGATTTGGTTTTATGTTTTAACTCTGAAAGTGGTTTTTACTTGTTTGACATAGGGCAGACTAGCCTTGTCAGCTGATTGAGGGATTGGAGGGGTGCCACATCACATGATCTAACTCGAGAGGCCTATGGCTACCCTTGCTCAGTGGTCCTGAGTGCACATGTCCTTCCTACTTTCTTGATTCTTCTTATTCTTTTATATCTGTCATTAGTTGACAGATGTGTTGTCATTGTTCTCTTTCCTTAGATTTTATCTTGTCCATGTAGCTAGTTTTCTTGTGGCAGTGGAGGGTAGGGAACACTAGTCAGATGCAGAGGCTGTCTCCTGTCACATTACATGTGCTGGAGGTCTCCAGATGCTTTCTGAGCAGGGTAGCCTACGCCCTTTTATCCCCTCTCACTTCTACTTGCTTCTGTCTCTTGGCTTTCTTGTTTCTCAGATACAATAGAATCCATTGGGATTTGTCTTTCATGTAGTTCATCTCTGGGAACCATTTCTGGCCTGACACACAAAGGGTTACGGGACTGATGATGTCGTAGTGGTCCCCTTAACCCCATCCATCCATCCATACAGCATCTCTGTAAGTTGCAACAGCACACTTTGCAGATGTGAAGGCTGAAGACCTATGTTTAGTGCTTCTTTGCGATTTTGCTGAGAACTGGTCTGTGGTTCTGCCATAAGTAGTGCAAAGATATCATTGGAGAATGACAAGTTTTAGTTTTTACGGGAGTAACATAATTTCAGAACAAGACCTCAAGTGTTGGAGTTGGAAGTAATGACTTGCAATTGGCTTGTAGTTGGAAATGTTGTCACAGGTCATGACTTAGCATGTGCAATTTTGGCAATGCACAAAATTCTTCATCAAGTGCAATCAAAGGCAGAAAATAATATTTCTGGCAGTGCTCCTAGTCACTTTAAAAATCATTACCAACTGTTTGAACTGACTAAGTAGTTTGTTTGTTTTCACCTTTCACTATTGACCTCTTTCTCATATTTCATCATTTTTTTCTCCGTACTTCATCCATTTTATCCTTTTCGTATCTTTTTCCGTGTATTTTTTGCAATTTTTTTCGCGTTCTTTTATCTTATTTGCGTATCTTTACAGTTTTAGTCTACAACATGAATCCTTGCTCATTCCATCCGCATTACTACAGAAAAGTTTTCTTATCGCTAGCCAGAACCAAGTCATACATGCTGTTCCTGCATTGTTGCTTGGCTCATGGAATCCCCCCAAATGGCCTTACTGTCAAATTACCCATCTCCGGCTGCAACCCCTCTTTCCACAATGACCTCCATCTGTTCAGATTCTGCAGGCCTGCGAAACCATCTCAATCAGGTCAAAACATCCTCGCAATAACTCATCTCTCTTCGTAAAATTCCCCTGCTGTGCAGTCCCAAATTTGTGGATCCCATGTCACACACTGAAACTCTTGCTCATCAGAAACTAGAGCGGCATGCACACCACCTCCTCAAAAAACTCTTCACCCTGTTCACGTCCTACTCCTGGCTTGGGCTACCACTATTTACCACCTCCACAGCAGCCTCCAGACCTCCCCCACATTTCTCCATAGCTGACAAACCCTGTCTCGCAGTCCCCACCCTCAAAATCTCTCACCTACCACTGTTCCTGCTTTGGAGAAATGTTTTTGCCATCAACCCTATCAATCAGATTCAACCAAAGACCAATGTTGAAACCTGCCTGACTCAGTTCACTCTTCAATCCAACTGTGACCTAACCCCACTGCCCCCAGACCCCCCATTGTTAACTTTCCAGAATTGATTAACCTTGATCATTGCATCACCATCATTCCCCGAATCTCTCAACATTAAACCTAACTTTACAGCTGCAGAAAGAACCAGAATGCACTACCTAAAAACTGATCCCGACCTTGTAATCCTATCTACTGACAAGGGCACCACCACTGTCGTTGTGAAACTCAAGAATTATCAGGAGGATTCTGCCAGCTGTCTGATTCATCCACCTAAAAACACAGTGACCCCGCTCAAAAAATCCAGCAAGGTCTCCGGTCTCTCCTCTAATCCTTAGTCCCATTCTAGAACCTCTTCCCGGAGACCATCTCTCTCTCACCCCTACCCCTCCCCACATTCCTACCTTCTACGTCTTTCCTAAAGTCCATAAGCCGAACCACCCAGGACATCCCATTGCAGCCGATTACTGTGGCCCCGCTGAGATAATCTCTGCGCTTGTTGATCAACACCTTCAGCCTATTACCCACAACCTACCCTCCTACATAAAACATACCAAACATTTCCTCCACTGACTCTCCATATGTTCCTGTTCCTTTACCACAGGTTGCCTTGCTTGTCATTATTGATGCCACCTCCCTTTACACACCATACCTAATGCCCGTGGCCTTACCACTATTGAACACTACCTTTCCCAATGCCCAATGGATTCCAAATCGACAACCCTCTTCCTAGTCTCCATAATGAGCTGTATCCTAATCCACAGTTACTTCTCCTTTGAAGGTATACCTACAAACAAATCTGGAGTATGGCAATGGGCACCCGCATGCAAACATCCTATGCCAACTTATTCATGTGCCATCTAGAGGAATGCCTTCTCACCACCCAGAATCCTAAACCTCTCAGCTGGTTCAGATTCGTTGATGATATCTATGCGATTGGGATCCAGGGGGAGGTCACCCTATTCACATTCCTCCGGAACCTCGACACCTTCTCCCCCATTTGCGTCACCTGGTCCTTTTCAACCCAGCAAGCCATCTTCCTTGTTGTTGACCTCCACCTCAAATATTTCTAAATCAGCACCTCTTCCATATCAAAACCTATCAACACTTCAACAGCTGCCACCCATTCCATACCAAGAAGTCCCTTCCATACTGCCTAGCCACCCATGACTGTCGCATCTGTATTGACGAGCAGGCCCTCTCAAAATATACCAAGGGTCTCACTGAGGCCATCACAGACCATAATTACCCTCCCAACCTTTTACAAAAACAGGTGTCCCCTATGCCTTCTCTCTCCAATCACCCATCCACAGAGGAGCATTCCCCTCATGACTCATTACCACCAAGGACTGGGGCAGCTGAACCACATTCTCTGCCAGGGTTTCAGCTACCTCTTGTGCCCTGAAATGAATGTCTAACCCACTATCCTTCCCACCCCTCCCACAGTGGTCTGCTGCCCACTGAACCTACAAAATTTCCTCATCAATCCCTACACAACCCCTTCTCCTAACCCCTAACCCCCTTGCCTCATGACTCATAGCCCTGTGACAGATCTGGCGAAAGACCTGTCCCATACATCCTTCCACCACCACCTACTCCAGTCCGGTCACAAACATCACCTATCCCATCAAAGGCAGCAGGACTACCTGTGAAAGCAGTCATGTGATCTTAAAGTTAAGATTCAACCATTGAGCTTCATTCTATGTGGGCATGGCAACCAACAAGCTATGGCCAAGAAACAGCTAGACCATCCAGTGTCTGAGCATGCCATGACGGGTTCTTTATTTCAATGACTTTTTCACAGATTGTGCCATCTGTACCCATCCCACCAATATCAGCTATTCTGAATTCTGTATGTGGGAACTCTTCCTGCAATATATCCTATGTTCCTGTAACCCTCCTGGCTTCAACCTTTGTTAGTCATTGGCCTTTACCCACCTATCCCCTTTCCTGTTCCCATTCCAGCACTGCACCGCCTTCTATTCCACCAGCACACCCACAATATCTTTACATCTCTCGTTTTTTGCTGCCTCCCACTGTCCATCTAACCTCTCGTCTGCACCTAACTGTCCTACCTTCTCCCCATATCATCCCTGTATGCTCCCACAAGCATCACTTTACTGTTCCCCATCCCCATCCTTATCTGGTATCCCTTTCTGCTGCGGCTTCATCCTTACTTCCACCACCCACATTGCTTCTTCCATCAGGTGCTGCTGCTCACAGTCTGGTCTTGGGCAGCAAGAGACGGTGGTTTTGTGTGTGAGCAGCATTTGCACATGTGTGTGCTCGTGTGTTTTTATTTCTGATGAAGGCCTTCTTGGCCGAAAGCGTAGCTGTTAGACAGGCTTTCTGTTTCACCTGCGACTCGGCATCTCCGCTATAAAGTGAATAGCCACTGTCCTTTTCATAATATTGTGTTTAAACTTGTATATCTAAAAAATATGCAGTTTCAATGATACAGTGCAGTAAAGATTTCATGAAGACGTGTCATTTGCAGTATGGTTTGTTGTGCTGCAGTGGCAGGAAGTCGGATATCAGTACATAAAAATTTTACCAAGAGGGATATTTGTGGCATGTGCGTATGACTGTGACTACTGGAGTACAGAGATGATAGACTTCAGTTGCCAATTAAATGAAATATTTGTGAAATTTATGCTACTGTATGGACTGGCTACTTGATAGAGGTTCCCAATGCAAGACAGCATCACCACCACCAGTGCTGACTTCCGGTTTGCAGCGTTTTAAAGATTATGAGTGCTCCAGTGCCTATGGTTCAACAGGAAGGCATCACTCAATTCAAAGGAACATATAGGTGCAGTTAAATGGATTTTTAGTTCAGTTTTAGTTTCATTCCAGTTCTAACCAGACTGCAAAGTAGTAGTATCCTTTGGAGCCTGTAACTTTTTGGGACACTCGCATATGTTTTGGAATCAGTTAATATGTTTGAATAATGTTCCTCTTACTCACCTTTCAGAATAAATAAAACTCTTTATCAAATAAAACTAGATTTTGATTTCATGTGATCAGTAGTTATATTGAAGAAGAAGAAGAAGAAGAAGAAGAAGAAGAAGAAAGACACAACCAAATACCTTGAACTGTTTCAGGAGTGTTTCAAAATTTTTCCCAATATTCACGTGTGTGAAATGGTACTTGAGTCGTCACCTTCGGCGGCTTGTACATTGCGCAAGAATTTTTAAAAAATAATAAATAAATAAAAATGTGGGTGCCTTACTTACTCCTAAACAGTTACGTGTTAAATTCAGTAACATTTAAGACTATGAAGGCAACTCTACTGCCTGAACTGGTGTTGATTATGCCTGTAGATATGTAGTATTTTGTCAGGGGGTGAAGTTGAAATATAGTTTACTCATTTACAACCTGAGGTGTAACTGCTTAACATGGGTATTGGACAGACTTGTGGAAACTGCTTGCTTTTTGTAGAATTATCTTTCTTGTTTACTGCTATGGTTTATTGTCTTTGCAACCATTGGACATTAGTTAGTTTGCCCTCAATTTCGTATGTGGACAATGGATATGTAACAAGCATCTTATTTGATATTCAGTTTTGGAACTTAAAAGCTTTTCTTCCTTTCACTGTTAATATTGATTCTTTTTATCTAAAGACATTTGAAAAATCTTACAAAGAAAACGCCTGACAAATTCATGATACTTTTTTCTGTTTTTTGCCCAGTATGTAGAATTTTTATGCTATTTAATATGATACTTCTTGTGTGTTTGGTCACACTATCTGAATAATAATTTACCACTCTAGGATATTAAGGGTTTACATTTATTTCTGCCCTTGTCTCTGGAAATTCCTTCCTATATTCTTCTTTAGCTAATCTGTTTATGTTCAGTACTTGGAAATGATGCAATTTACTAGTTAAAAAGGAAACTCATTGGTGATAGGATATGTGATGGGCTTACAATTAAAGTGAGGTAAGGGTGGAAGTACGGCAACATACAGGTCGTGTTGACTGTTATGCTGTTTTGATAACAATCATAAGCTTTTTTATCTGTGATCTTTCTCTGAGTCATGGTGCAAATTGTGTTCAGCTTTTTGTGTGTGTTTCATCACTACAAATTAATAATTGGAACTATCAAGTTTGGGAAAAGGATTGGAAGATACACTGAGTGAGGTTCACATATTAAAATACTTCTTCACTGAAATTAATGTAGACAGTGGTGTAAGATAATGTCAGTAAGAGTTAATCCTCTTACCTTTATCGTGGTGTGTGTACATGATACGCATCAAAGTACTTGTCAGAGACTTGTCAAACAAAAGTTTTCTGAATTTACGTCATATTTAGTTTTTATAATGATTGGGGCATTAAATATGGTGCAAATGTAGGCATCATGCTGTGCTACAAATCAGTCTGTTACCACTTTTGGCATTCACATTTGTTGCCTTCGCCAACTGTCAACAAAGTTCACCTTCCGGCCAAACCTAGAACTTGGGTTATGTTACAGGTTCTATGCTACAGATGTCCCTATCAGGTACTGTCAACTTTCTAGTAATGGTGAAGCACTGCTTGTGGATTAACAGTTCAGAAATCGCAGGTGCAAACATTCTTCCTGTCACAAAGGAAAGGGGGGAGAGGGGAGTGTTACCGTTCCTAATGAGAGCATCATAATAAAAATATTTTTACATTCATTAGATAAGATTAGTACTGTTAAAGAACAATTACAATATAAAGTGAAATAATGTTCTTCCATCTCACAGGTGTGCGTATTTCTCGAATTGGTGCCAAGATCCAAAAACAAGGTTTTTGCACCTATACTCTCGCTATCTGGCAGGAGAAAAGAAGAAACTTGATGATATGAGAGACAGTTTCACTGTTGATCCCAGCCAGAATCAAAATCTTCTTGAACTCGCTGCAGATCTGAAGAAGGATTATCTGAATAGAACCTTAGACGGTTATGGATTGTACCTGTATGGAATAGTTCTGAAGCGACTAGAACTGCTGAAAGAGGCGCTAGACATACTAGTTGAAGCAATTCATAAGGAGCCCTTACACTGGGGAGCATGGTTGGAACTTTCATCATTAATCACCGATAGGAACAAGGTATGGAACATTTTGTGTTTCTAAATTGATTTTTGTATGTTTTATGGAAATGAGTCAGCAGTTGTATACATGTCTAAAACTCTTTGCTTGAGTGTGGTTTCAGTTGCCTGAGACTGCAGTCGTGTGTGTGTGTGTGTGTGTGTGTGTGTGTGTGTGTGTGTTTGTTTGTTTGTTTGTTTGTTTGTTGTTGTTAATGAAGGCCTTAATGGCTGAAATCTGTATTTGTGTCAGTCTTTTTGTTGTGCATATATGCGACTCAGCATCTCCACTATATGGCGAGTAGCAACTTTCCTTTTCATAATATTGTTACTCTTTGCTTGAGAGATTTTTTTCTAAGAATATATAGCAGAAACATTAATACTACAGACATGATTGTAAATATTGTTGTAAGATACATACATTAAACACTTCACAGACTACATACATTAAACAGTTAAAAACAATTGTAAATAAAAAGGAGAGTACTGAGGAACAGCACGTGTGCATCTCTCAGTACGAGCATGGCTAACAATGACAAGCACAAGGGGGATTTAGGGGATGTACTTGATCTGTATACGGCCACCCCTTTCTCTGCACATGCACTTCTCTGAACAAGAGTTGACTTTTTCTTCCCTGCAGTATCTCAGGGCATATATGCCCCTGGACGATCGGGAAGTCACGGAAAAACCCGGGAATTCTTTCATCCAGGAAAAACACAGGAATTTTTCATTGTTTTGGTTGTGAGTTAAATTTCTGTAATTTTGAGTAGTAAGAACTGATACTCCAACAAAAAATTTTACTTTAGCCCACTACAGCAGCAATAAAATGTAAATGAGAGAATAACACCAAAATAAAACTTTAGTTGCAAAGAAAATGCACCATTTGCAACAACAAAGCACGGTGCACACACTAGTATATGCCAACAACCAAATGTGTCAAAGGCTTTGGGACAAAGACTGTGCAATACTTCCTAACAACAAACTGTTTTCAATGAGCATGACATCAGAACTGTTAACATTTCTTATAAGTCAGGGGAAAATATTATGAATGGTGATTTGAGAAGCATTACTTTCAGAGTAAATTTCCTTTTACGCAAGATGATTTATGTTGTGTGTTAGAATGTGCAATAACGAGATGGACGCTGGAGCATTCGTTCTGGCTTTCAAAGATGAGACATTCCCAGAGACAGTAAAAATAGTGGTCTAATGGTGTGACATAAAACCATATGCACCACCTTCTGTTAGCTATTTTAAATGTGTACACTTTGCTCACACGTTGTCAAGCTGTATGAATGACCTAATCTGTGAAGACTGTGACTAATTACTGTACGATAGTTCCCTGTGTGAAAAACTGCTGATCTGTGCCAACTGACAGGAGAGGTATTCTCCTTACTCACAGGCTTGCCAAAAAAAAAAGAAAAGATTATGAAAGCTCTATGACATTTTAATATAATTTAAGGCTCAAGAGAAATATGAATTCTGTACAAATGATGATACATTTTGTGCAAATGCTGAACAAGATACCGTCAACTGCAAAAAAGGGCTCGCTACACAACTCACCCTCCAGTTGGGGGGAAAAAGGGTGTTCTCCACACCAAGGCACACCACAGAGATTGTCACCCAGTGCCCTGACAAGAAAGGACTCTAGTGCAGAGAGCTGTGTCAAACCAGTCTTTGGACATAATACGACAACAACAACATTGTGCGATATGTCTGTCACTTTAGAAAGACTCAGATTTCAGGCCTACTGTCTAATAAAAAAATGAGTGTAGGGAAAGATTTGTAACCAGTATTGAATCCCACACTTCATCCTAACAAATATGTGAAAGTTAAACTGCATTTATTAACACTAGTCATCCTGTAAGATGTCCAGGATATATCAGAATGCCGCCATTCAATCTGATGCCACTAGTGTTGGTGAACAACTAACAATGCACTTCGCTCCAGCCTGGGCATCTGGAAGCTACCCTCCCACATTCTACATCCCTAAAATAAGAGTTTGATTATGAATCCTCAAAATGACCTAAAACACAAATGGGCATTCCGCAATGTCTTGGCAGAATGTCACGACACAGCCCCAGGTCCGAATCTCGTACAGTACCCGATGCTGCGTTAACCCCTCAAGCATGACGCTGCCCTCCACCTGACTGCACCTGCAGCGTGACGTCTGTTGTGCACATCTGTGGGTGCTGTGTTCCTCCCATACTGCAAATGCTATATCTAATGCAGTAATGGAAATAAAATTCTGCAAAAAATTAAGGTGAACACTTAAAACAATAAGGATGAAATAGACGAAATCACTTTAGGCACAAAAAGTTTAATCATGTTATAAAATTAATTGTTTACAAGGTTTTTTGAGAGTGATAAAGTTCAAAGCACGGCACAATACATAATGCTGGGTTTGCAGGGCAGGTTTTGCATCTATACGATGTCTCTCTTCTTTGCTGTTTTGTTGCACACAGCACAGGTCTCCTTAGGCCCACTTTTCCATTTTTTGCTGCTAGATTTTCTTCTGGGAAGTGTCTACCAGTAAGTCGGTTACAGTCACTGACAACATCAGAAGGTCTTCCTTGCTTCTGTTCAATGGCACTTCGGTGGTAATTAGTTATGAGCTCATCTATGAGCTTCACTCTAAATTCTAAATAGTCCTTCTTATTTCCATTCTGACAATAAAATTTGTAAACATTTAAAACAGCCACATTTAACAAATGCTTTAAAAGTTTTTTGTACCAAACCTTGCTTAAGGGATGATTCCAGTAACTGGTCTTTAAAGTCCACTCCCCCCATGTTCTGGTTGTAGTCAGAAACACTAAGTGGGTATCTGGGTCACTTGCACCTTTTACTCTTCTTTGCACATCTACTGTTGATGCACCATGCTTTGTTGTTAGCATTGTAACTTCCCTTTTATCCTTCCATTTCCGAGCCACCAATTTCCCCCTTTTGTGCACCGATGGTCTGTCCTTTCTGTAACTTCCTATTTGCAATATGTGACAGTCCTTTCCTAGAAGTTTTAATTTTTCCTACTGCATCAGTATTCCTGTCCACAAGTCTTTGGAACAAGTCAGAACTGGAATTGAAATTGTCCATATACACAGACCTACCTACATCTAACAAATTTTCACACAAATTTAACACCACCTTTGTTGACTATAGATCATCATCTTTTGTTATTTGACAATTAAGATCAGTATATCTTCCAGTGTACAAAATAAAGTTCCATAAATATCCATTCTTGTCACACAGTTCGAAAAATTTCATCCCAAAGCGTGCTACTTTCAAAGGTATGTACTGCTTCCAAGAGTGTCTCCCTTTCCACAGCAACAAGGATTCGTCAACGCTTTTGTTACGTCCTGGCTCATAAGCTCTCTGAAATCTTGCTTTCAGATGCTTTATTACAGGCGTAATTTTATAAATGGTTTTACTGCCATGTACATTTTGGTGTTGCGTGTTGTCCGCAAAATGTAGAAATCTTGTCCGGAGATGAAATCTTTCTTCACTCATAACATCAGGGAAGAAGGGCGTTTCTAGCATGTTCCTTCTGGTAAAATACATTTTAGCCGATCTTTTACACACAATCCCCATCGGTAAAAATAGAGCTGTCTATTATTTCACTGTCAAAGAACAATTCAAAATAAGCTAATTGCCTTGCATTACCAGGAATTCGGAGTTTCAGCCTACCTTCACCAATACTCTATGTAAATGCAGTAGGTGCAGAAATAGGGTCACATTCCTACCAGTCAGGCAAGACTGCATACTGCACAGTAGATTCATCATCTGACGAATCATCAGAAGACAATGAAAACTCGTCTTCCTGAATATCACTCTCCATCAAAGTTGCAGAACTCCATCTTCCGTCAGCCCAGCCATTGCACACAACCTAAGGAGAATCGTCAAGCACACAAAGACAAAAACATTCGTAACCCACATGAATCACAAATGCTGACTCCCGAACTCCATCAACATGAAGCTAAGGAACATATGGCACTGCTATCTAGTGGCCGTCATTCAAATTGCATTGGCCAGGAGGATAAACGAATGCAAAAAGCGCGGACAGCATATGACATTGCACATGCTGGACAAGCAGACGGCGGTGGACGGCATATGTTGTCACACACGCTTGAGGGGTTAATTACCCCACTTGAACACAAACATGAAATGCTCTTGACCTCTTTAATTGTCTCAGTGATGTGGGTGAATTTCCCTCAAGTGGAATGAAAATGTAATTTATCCCAATAAAGAAAGACCCTCCTGAGATGGACACCTATCACTCTTTCTACTTGATAAATGTTTTATGCGAGTGAATTGGATGAATGATAAACAAATAACTTAATTAGATTCTCAAGACTAAAAGAATTCTGTCCAAATTCCATTGTGGTCTTCAGGAGGACCAGTCTATAAACAGCCACCTAATTTGTCTTTAATTCGTTATCAGAATGGCATTTGCTTGCCACCAACACATCGTTACCTAATGTTATATTGTTTGTGCTCTGTAAGAGTGGGGCTTTAGTGGTGTCCTTGATTTTATCTGGAATTTTTATCTCATATTGCCATTCATGTCCAAGTATGTGTTTCCCACAGTCTTCCTCATATGCAGGAAAACTGTCTCACTTGGCTTTTGCCAAAAGGTATAAATGGACATGTAGAGATTGTGGAGTCTACAGTCTAACCTTCACCGTATGTAGATGATTTCTGCATCTGCTACATATCTTGAAATTTAAGTATCGCAGAATGCCAACTGTAAGAAAGGCATATCTTGGGCCCTCATCCATGACTTTCATTTCACTACTGCCAGAACACGTGGAATGCAGTTCTGCAGTCACAAATTGTCCATCTTTAATAGCATACGGTAGTAGAAACATACTACTAGGTTGGTACAAAAGTTTGCAGTGTTTTTGTTTTGTATGTCAATATTCCTGTTGCTTCGGTTTAGGTATTGATATTTTTTATTTGTAGTTCACTGTAGTATTTGAGTTTACAAATTGTCACGTTGTCTTTTGGAAGCAGTGATTGGAGTTCTGGACACTAGAAAATGGAGTGCAAAGTGCAGAAATTGCAACATTTCAGACATATTCTTCTGTTTGAGTTCAGTGGAAGGGTGACAGCAGCAGAGGCAACCAGTAACATTTGCATCATGCCTGGGGATAATGCCATTGGACAGAGCATGGTGAGAAAATGGTTTTCTCATTTTGAGGAGGATCATTCTAAAAATTTGGCTGTACACATTCAGGAAGACTTCCAGGGTTTGAAGGGTGATGAAGTGTGATCATTCCACCATTGTGTGACATTTGCATTCAGTGGGGAAGGTTCAAAAATTGGGTATATTGGTACCACATGCTCTAAGCCAAAATCACAACAATGAACAGATGGCCATGTATGCATCTTTGCTTGCTCGTTATCAATTGGCTAGTGAACAACACTGACCGTTCCTATCCTATACCATTACTGGTGACAAGAAGTGGTGTCTTTATGCTAACATAAGGAGCAGGCAGCTGCCTATACAAAGATCTGTGTGCATCCATAAAAGAAATTTTATGCATCCTGGGGAACAGCAAATTGCTTCCCTGAGGTGTAAACATATCTGCTGACATTTATCAACAATAGAGATGTCTTGCAGACCCAATCAAAGGACGACGATCAATAAGAATGCGTGAAGTGATGCTACGCAACAATAACGCCTTCCTGCATTCTGCTAGACTGACAAAGACACTGTAGAGAAGTTGAGTTGGGAAGTCCTTCCATACCTACATTATTCACTGAATCTTGCACCCTCAGATTTTCACATCTGCTCTGTATCAAACAATCTTCCAGGAATTTCTTTTCTGGATGAAAATGCACTCCAAACATGGCTCGAACAGTTCTTTGCCTCAAAACCATGTGGTTTCTACAGTTATGGGATCGAAAAGCTACCCCAGTGTTGGCAGATAGTTGTAAATCGTGAGTGGGAATATATTATTGGTGACTAAAGTCTCTGTTACCTGTGTATGTTGTGTTTATTAAACTTATGAAGAAACTCTGAGCTTGTACTTCAACCACATTTGTTGTTGGACTAGTTTCTGATGTTAAGCTAACATGACTTTTCATATGTGCCTGCTGAAACATAAGTGTCAGACAAAATATTGTACTAGAAGCTGCCGTAGCAACTCTTCTTGGAGGCCTAATTACTCCACTCTGCAACTTAATAAAGTTGTCATAGTATCGCACTTGGTCTACAGTTACCTGGCCTATGGATCTGCGGGCCCTTCGGTGCTATGCCTTTTAGATCCAGAACATCACTGTGGGATCAGACTCTCAACTGATGCCTTTCAGAAGAACCCTGCAGATGCCTGTCCTCTGTCTAAAGGCTGTCATCCAAATTATCCCTGTTATCTTCCTGGCCAAAAGCATACGACCACCACAAAAATTACCTCAGTATAGTGTCCTGATATTAGCCAGTCTACAATCCATGGTCTCTGAATTACACGTCAGCTTTCTGAATCTCCTCTTATGAGAAATCTCGTGAACACCCCCTTGAATGGTCCCTTGCCCTCATTGCCATCTAGATCTATCATCCAGGATTTGTCTATTCTATCACAACTATTGTGTTCAATGGTGAACGAATTCCAAAGTTCTGAAATGAATTTACACAGATGGATTTGTGTTGGTGGGCAAATGGGCCGTACCTTCATACGTACGAGAGGCAGCGAACAACACTTCTTGCTACAGGAATGTTTCTTTAGTGGGGATCTGTTAGCCATTAAGCCACAACTCTGAGCAGCTTACTAGCCATAACTCACTGTTACCACCAATATACACTGGAACTGTCATTCAAGAACTTCTCGATGAATTCCAAATCACCAGTTGGCTGATCCTACTACCCTAGAACACTAGTCACGTCGGAATCCTGTGAAATGTACATTTGGCCAAAGAGGCTATCAAAAAGAATGCCCTAGAATTAAAAAGTACTGGGCAAAGATATATGGAGGATTATCCTCCCAACTACTTCTTGCATCATGGAATTGGAAGGGTATGATGCAGTTGCCAATAACACACTG
Organism: Schistocerca cancellata; assembly: GCF_023864275.1. Taxonomy (NCBI): domain Eukaryota; kingdom Metazoa; phylum Arthropoda; class Insecta; order Orthoptera; family Acrididae; genus Schistocerca; species Schistocerca cancellata. Next base: position 140,537,265 of record NC_064627.1, on the reverse strand, counting down.
TATACTGTAAGTATATGCTGGGCTACCTCAGGGCTCCAGCCTTTGCAGCATTACTTGTTTTCTGTGCTGCAGGCTTCTACTTCCTCTATACCATTCCCTCTCTGCCTCTCCATCGGATGGTTACCTTGGTGCAGATGCTGCTGCTTGGACCCAGTTTATGATTTGGAACAAGAGTTTCCACTTCCAGCATTGTGTACAATGTTTGATTAAATAAATACATGGTCCCCGTTGTTGAATTTGATGAGCCACCAATTTTCAAATTTCTCCAGAAGTGCAGACCATGCAGGGAAGGTCACCCAATGCCATGTATGCTCCAGCACTGTGCCTTTTTGTCTTCATTTTCACCCTTCCCTTTAATAAGGTGGTACATGCAGAACACAGAACAGTATCCATCCTGTTATGGGGAGGGGGGTTGTCAAGAACCTGCTTGGTGGTAGCCCCTTGATGATGGAGGGATCACACTGTTGGTACCTGAACTGAAAACTCCCCGTGTGTGCCAAGGAGTATGTGCCAGTCATGACGGAGGCACAGGGACCCGGAGCAATGGATTACTGGCCAGATAGCTGTTGCTGAGGCTGGGTGGCACCCACAAGGAGAGCCCACATTTGGAGGGGATGGCACCATGGCTGGTGGCCATATGACTCTATCAGCATCTATGGAAGGAAAGTTCCCCCAGTGGGCTTACCACCCTTTGGTGAGTTCGTGCTTGGTTACCACGGGGCATCTGCCTTTGTAGCGCCTTTTCCCTTCCATGCTGCATGTCTGTCCTTGTGTTATTCGATTTTCCCCTCCCTTGGGGAACATGTATGGCATATTTTTGGGGATGTGTTCTTAATTTTCAGTAGCCTGACAGCAGAACAATACCTCCATTGTTTTTTCCTTCTTTCTGCTGTGGTGTCTAAGGTTCCTCTTTGTTTTTCGTCCCTGTGAGCTGAAGGCTGGCACATGCGACTGACATGTAAAAGGTGACTGAGTAAGGTGGAATTCCCAACTCCAGGCCAGGTAAGGTTTGCAGGTACTCCATGGTACAGGCCTGGACCAGGGAGGGGTGATTGCTTGAGCTATTATCTTCTCATATTGCCAATTGTTCCCTCTGTCAGATGTTCGGGTAATGTGACCTGATGTCAGAACAGTCATTAAGGTGGGTGAGCCCCTATCTGAGGTGCCCCCCCCCCCCCCCCCCCCAGTGGGAATGAGCCCACCATTGGAGATGGTGGCAATCACGAAGAATTTTCTCGCAATGTACCATCACCATCTCGGTCTACATCTATGAAACGCAAACGGAATGAGACTAAAGATTCAAAGACTCTCCCAGCTGCACCCCGTTTTCTTGTGATATCACGTACTGGATGAGGTCAGTCTTTTGCAATGGTTAATCCATTTATTATTCAGAAAAGTGCTGATGCAGTTGTCAACCCTGTAAAATCCTGCTCTCATTTGAGCAATGGCACTTTGCTTTTGAAGACTAATTGTGGTTCTCAAGCACAACTATTGCTTGCAGCTTCATTCCTCCACAGGTATCCTGTTGGTGTTGTGGCCCATCAAACACTGAACTCTTTGTGTGGTCCTAGGCTACTTGATGGTTTGACTGAGTGGAAATCCAAAACTACCGCTCTTATCAGGGCATCACTGCAGTCCGTGGGGGTGATGAAAAAGGTGGATGCATCCTTTGTGCCTACACACTTTTTCTCACCTTCGATAGAGTAGTGCTTCCATCAAAGATCAAAGCCGGCTAAGAAGTCATCGCGGTTCGACATTACATTCCGAACCTGATGAATCGCTACCAGTGTCAATGTTACAACCAAACTCGATTGTCCTGTTTAAGCCCAGCCAAATGCATTACATGGTAGGGATGCTCAGGAGAGTGCTTGTCCACCTCCCTGTCCCCACTATATCAGTTGCAGCGGCGACTATGCAGCCTCATCCTGAGAATGTCCCATGTATCTTGATAAGTGGGCCGTCCAGGAGATCCAGGTGAAGAAAAAGTGCCCTACCCTGTTGCTCAAAAGTTTTTGGCTTGGCGGAAACCCTCCATTTTAAAATCTGTCAATTACAGTACCATTCTCGCTACACCTTGCTCCATGAAGGTCACAGCCATGGAGACTTGCGAACTCAAATTGAGCATCGTGGTTGTAAAATGACCCAGTGTCATGGTTGCATCCCCATTTTCTCCTCCAGCCGTGCAACAGGTCATCAAAGTTTCACCTCCAGCAGGAAAATTACATGCTACACTACAAAAATCTGAATCTTCCTATGCCAACTACAAAGGCTCAAAGAAACTGAACAAAGGCAAACAGTCTTCTCCTTTGTGGACTCGGAGATATTCTTCCATTTTGTCACCATGTTGTATCCTCACCTGGCAATCACAGTTTTGCCAGAGCGCACTGCCAACCGTTTCTCTGCCCTGGAATCTGCTGGCCAACCCAGTGAGACTGCTGGCACCTCTCTTGACCTCATGGGGCAGGATCCTCCAGCCTCTGCACCCTGTAGCAGCCGCCGAGGTGACACTCTTTTAAGTTTTCCTCTCCTTTCCCCGTTATGACTCTTCTACAATGGAACATTTGCCGCATTAGATACAACAAGGAGGAATTACAGCTACTCTTGGAATCGCAGCGTCCACTTGTCTCAGTCTCCAGGAAACAAAATTGCGTCCTCGCGACAGCTTTGACCTCTTGCATTTCTGTCCAGTCCACTTTGACCTTCCCCCTGAGGATGGTGTTCCAGCTAATGGAGGTGTCATGCTGCTCATCTGGGATGACGTACATAGTCGAACCATTTCACTGAACACCTGGCTGGAAGCTGTTGCAGTCCGCGTTTTCCTTCCTCACTTCACCTTTACTCTTTGTACCATTTATATCCCTCCATCATTCAGTGTCACTAGGGCGGACTTTCTGCAGCACATTGGGCAACTCCCTCACCCCTTTACGCTGCTCGGTGACTTTAATCTGCACCATTCCCTTTGGGGCTCGCTCAGAACTTGTCCAAGATGTGCCCTCTTGGCTGACCTAGTCAATCAACTTATCCTCATCTGCATCAACACGGGAGCACCCATGTTCCTTTCAGACTCCACTAACACCTATTCTCATTTGGATCTCTCCTTCTGCACTGCCCGGCTTGATCATCTTGAGTGGTTCACTCTCACTGACATGTACTCCAGCGACCTTTCCCCGTGTGCTATACTTTTGCAAACTCTCAGCCCATGTATGTGTAAACCAAATTCACAGCTTTCAAAGGCTGATCGGAGGTTTTGCTCCTCACTGGTTACCTCTGATGAACATCATTTCCCCAGTTGTGATAAGACAAAAGTTATCCTTACTGCCTCAGAATGTTCCAGTTCTCACACTTCATCTTTACATGCCATGTTCCGGTCCCTTGTACTGAGGTGTGCCACTATGCAATTCGTGCATGGAGACATGCTCTCTGCATTTTTAACCCTTGTCCTACAGCGGAGAACTGCATTTGTTATAAACAGTTGCGTGCGAAGTGTTGTCGCATTCTTCAGGATAGCAAAAAAACTAACTGGATTTTTTGGGACCCAGGTCCATTCCCCAATTTCCTACCTGACCATCGCAGGTGATGTCATTGTGGGTCCCACTACTATCTCCAACATCTCGGGCCGCCATTTTGCGGAGATTTTGAGCTCCATTCACTGTCACCCCGCCTCCTCCGTCGCAAACAAGTGGAAGAGGCTTGGGTGAAGCCTACAATACCGCCTTTGCCTATGCAGGAGTTAGATCATGCTCTCACTTCATCCCGATCTTCCGCTGCAGGGCTGGACAGTGTTCAAATTAAGATGATGCATCACCTTTCTCTTGTGGCAAGCACTTTCTGCTTCATATGTACGATCACATCTGGGCAGATGGCATGTTTGCGTTTCCTAGACGCTGGCGTGAAGCCACCATCATACACATAGCTAAAGCTGGTATGGACAAACGCCTTCCTTAAAGCTACCACCACATTTCTCTCACCAGCTGTGTTTGCAAAGTGATGATGGAACGTATGATTCAGGCCCATTTGTTATGTTGGCTCGAGTCTTGCAATTTACTAACCACTGCACAATGTGGATTTCGGGTGCGCTATCCTTCTGTTGACTATCTGATCACTTTGTCAACCCATGTCATGAACAGTTTTCTGCAGAAATACCAGACTTTGGCTGTGTTTTTTGATCTGGATAAAGTGTTCACATGCCACACCATATGTACCACACCTCTGTATAGTGCAAGTACCTCTCCCATGGATTGACCCAGTACCACACTAGATTGAAACTCTTTCAGTATTAGTATTAAAGATCTGCTGGAGGTGTGATCCCATTAAGTGTCGAATCCTCTTAGAAAAGCTTGTTGGGATACTGTCTGCTCAGGTGCCTTATTATCTTGAGCCTGGTGTAAGATGTGCATTAGTTCTTGAAGGTTGAAGGCCTTAGAAAGTCTGGGGTTTGCATTCTCCATCTTCTGTATATGATCAGGGATACAAGTGAGCCATGTTGGAATTTGTATAGCAGGGGCAACTGCAGGTTTTACAGGCATTCAAAGTAGTCACCAGCATTATGTATAACCCGTTGTCGGTGATGTGGAAGTTGTAGAATATTCTTAGCAGTGCCTGTTCTGTTGATAATTCAAATGGAGCACTCTGTTGCCTGATGAATCTCTGTAACAGTTCTGAAGTAAATCCCGTGAAGTGCTTCCTTCAATTTAGGACTCAAGCTGAAGTCACAAGGACTGAAGCTCATGAAGTATAGTGAGTTGTATAGCACTTCCCAGACCTTTATGTAGAGCAAGCATGAGAATGTCCTGGACAATGTGATTACTGGGTATGGGTCATGAGTCTTTCACTAGGATGACTCCTGGGTCTTTCACTATGATCCAGAGTCGAAGAGGCAGAGTATGGATGGTACAAAACGTCATTGCCGTGCCAGAAGGTGGCTCGCATGAGCAAGTCTCGGATGAAGTCTATGCGCATTGGTTTTTTAATGCAAATGGGTTAGTGCACCACAAGTTCGTATCCCCTGACCAGACCGTCAGTGCTCAGTTTTATGTGGCAGTGCTCCAGAGACTGAATCATAGGGTCACCTGCATCTGAAAGGAGATTCGCGCATCGTGGAAACGGCACCATGACAACACGCAGACTGATACCATGTGTATTGTCATGGCCTTCTGGACCTGTATTGGTGTGACAATGGTGCTGCAGCTGCCCTATGGTCCTGACTTGGTCCCAGTGGACTTTTTTTTAGTTTCTTCTGCTGAAAAGGATCATTAAAGGAAAGCGTCTAGAGTCTGTGGGCAATGTGCAAGCTACTTAGATGGCTTCCATGAAGAGAATCCCGATTGAGGAGGTCCAGAAAGCTTATGATGCATGGAAATACCACTGGTAAGTGTATTGATGCAGAAGAGTCATACTTTGAAGAATTTTGTTTTTAAAACTATCCAGCAATAAATTAAAAAAAATACATTGCTTTCCAGACAAAACCTGTAGATGTACTGACTGTAATGGCTACAGTAGTGCCAAACATCCACAAACTAGTTTGTGCGTAATTTGTTGTAATCTTGCACAATAAAGTCTGACTGTGATAGAAAGATGAACATTTTCTTGACCCTCAGCATAAAGATGTTTCCTTTAAAAACAAACAAGAAAACTGCTGCATTATTCATAGTTACAGACCTCGGAAATGCAGTTGATATTGTCAATTAATTCAGAATTCCCTCGCTGTCCCAATAGTTAGTATAGACTTCTTAGTAGTTGACATGGTAGGCAGGATGGAAAGTAACCATTTAATGCAAGTTTCGTTTTGAATCCCACTTGGACAAATTTGTGTTATTGCGTTAATCTGAAGAGGAAAAAAATTGACAGCAGAAATAGCTATTGGTCTTGATCAGATAATTTCATCCCTCAAAATGGAATAGCATGTGAATCCTTTACCATTTAATATCCTGTCCAAAGGTATCTGATGTCAAAGAACATCGGTATTGTGTCAGGAAGGGTATTTATGAGGCAGGTAATAAATCTCATATTGTATACCAACCACCTCCTCCCAGCCATCTAGGGGATCTTCCAAGGGCATCATGGATTCTGGGTGCGTGGACAGGTGTGTATTCTTGTGTGCTCAGTTTTGGTGTCTTTCCATGTATTTTCAGGATGAGGTGAGATGAGAAATCTAATTGGGTTCTGCAGAAGCCTCCTGCTCTATTTCTGAGACTTATATTGGAGACTGAGCCTGCTGGAAACATAGTAATGCTTCAGCATATTGTTGTCACATTGAGAGAAAATAATATTACTTGTAAAATGTGTATACTTCACAACATAAAGTTGACCATGTATCCTGTGTAGCACTCAGTCCATAGGAACACATACGGTCCCAAATTGCCATGGTAACACAATCACTGTGAGATGTCTCACAGATATATTTGGATATGAAACTGACTCATTGCAGTTCATAAATAGGGTGAAGCACCTGACCTTTACACCTCAAATAACAATTGACTCATTTTGATATTTGTAATAACTTTTCAGTTAATCACTGGCCAGGTTTCATGGAACAGACGGACACATTTTCACAACTTCATTAATCACCTAGATACAGGTATAAAATTGTGTATTTTTAAACAGGGCAATTTTTTGCTTTATGGTATGAGGCCTGTATGTGACAGATTCGGTGGTATAACACTTTTGTAGGTCTGACTGGGCATTAGAGTAAAAATGCTTTGAGTATGGTGATTTTTGTGCTGTTGTTGCAGTTATTTCAGTGGTGCACCACTCGGAAACTTGCACCACTCTGCACAAAAATTAGCACCACCAAGGCAAGTGCTACGTGATGGTTATGCTGCTCTCGATGGAGTGGAGTAAATTTCGACATTGTGCACCATTCAGACTGTCGCAACAATAGCAGAATTTTTCCACGTAACTACTTGTTACACCTACAAAAGAGTTTTTGCTGGGTTTGTCTCGTACGGATCCGCTGTACTTTTGCAGAAAGGCCCATTTAAAAAATACAAAATTTATGACTGTGTCTAAATGGTTATTGATCTACAGATCTGTTTTGATTTTTGTTTTATGAACCCCGGATTACTATTCACTCCTGTGAGAAGAGGTTAGAAACAACTTTCCCAAGTCACAGATTTATTAGACGTTTAAAAGTAAACTGCCTCATCCCATACTCATACTATACCATCATTCACTGAGGCAAATACAGATTCATCAGGAAACATTACATTCTGACAGTCAGGATTGATATTGTCCTCAGCAAACACTAGTCTCTAGAGTTAGTGACCTTCACAAAGCTTCTCCTTGATGCTGTCAGTTTGCTTTGTAAACCAGGCTCGTGAAGCCATAAGATACTACTATTCTGCATTTTGTGAAGCATACAGATTTTACATTTATGTGCATTTAAAACAAGTTCCCAGTCTTTGCACCACATGGAAATCGTATGAAGATCTGGTGGATATTTATACAGCTTTTTTGAGTACTTCATTATTGATAAAATCATCTGCAAAAAGTCCTTTAATATTTTCTGCTATGTGTCAATATAAAAAACGAACAGCAAGGGTCCATTACACTTCCATGGTGCATGCCTGAAGTTACTTCTACTACTGTTCATGACTATCCATTCAAGATAAGACGCTCAGAATAAAGTCTAGGATTCTATAACAGACTGATATCATTGAGAGTGGATGGCAGTTTCTCGGGTTGTTTCTTATACTTCCTCTGAAAGGTGTGATCTGCCCTTTGTAGCGATTTCAGTATCTCTATCGCTCATCTCTGCAATGGTGTGAGAATTAGACTGGAGCAAGGAGAGAGGGAAGAAGGGCTGAGGAGGAATGTTAGGCAATGGAACTTTGACAGCTGTTTATATGTATGACCAAGGAAATGACTTCAATTTATTATTAAATACTTTGAGGTGCTTGCAACATCTCAGAAGTGATAGTTCAGTATATGCATCTTCATTTGATTTTACCGAGCAGGGTGGTGACGTGGTTCCTTACAATAGAATGTAGCAGGTTTGCTTCCCCAAGCCAATCTTATGCTTCATCTTATTTTCAATTGGATGTAAAACTATGATCATTCTTTTTCTGATTCTGTACTACTTTGTTTCCCTTCTCCTCTCTCTCCTGCAAAGCAACAGTTCTGTCATATTTGTTACTTATTTCTCTTTTCTCAGTTTTAGGAATTGGAACAATATGAGCATCTGAAACAAAGAATTTCTCTTATTCACTAATTGGAATTGCACAAGGCTGTTATTTAGTTTCCGCTTCTTTTGATAGATAACTATGTAGATGCAGTCAGTATTTATGTTGAAATTTCTTTTCTTGATCTTCCCATTTTTAGGTCAGATGCTCCGTAGAATGTGTATTTACTGGCAATTATTATTAATGTAAAAAATAATTTTGGTTTCAGTTTATTTTGCTGTATAAATTAGCTTTTGTATTGAAATGACATTTTAAATTACAGTTGGACTCCCTTGTGCTACCAAGCCACTGGATCAAACATTTTTTTCTTGGACACACCTACTTAGATCAACAGCTTAATGATGAAGCACTTAAGATCTATAGTGTTCTGCGAACTAATGGATTTGAGAACTGCAATTACATCTTAGCACAGACAGCAATTGCACATCACAATAGGAGAGGTAAATGAAAAATCTCTTAATTTTGTATGTGTGGCATGAAGTGAGTGCGCACTCTCGCCTGCATACTCAGTCATACATGCAGATTGCTAGTACCTTCCATGTCATGCTAAGGAATATATTTGTCATGTGGTTTTGTTTTATGTGGTGAATTTTGCTTCAGAATAATGTTCAGTTTGACTTTTCATGTCTCTTCTTATGTGTTGTTGGCATTCTGTTACTGTCTGGAAGTAAATGTACACCAGAGCAAAATTTTTTGTGAATTTTGTATTAGTGGTATGTGGGATGTGTCAGTACAAGATTTTGCACCTGCATGGTTTCAGTAGTCTCTTCGGAAGGAAAGGATTACTATGATCTGAAGAGATATATATTCCAACAATGTTTCCTTCCCGGCTATGGCGTGGGAGGAACATGGGGCAAAGAGGCGAGAGATTTACTCTCCACAATACATAGCTTGCTCTACGACAAATGGGGATTTCTCTTTGGCTACAGCTATTATTCTTTATTGAACACATTGAGGACAGGTTTTGGGGAAGTAGCAGCAATTTTGAAAAGGAAAAGTGGTTCAGTTCTGATTAAAATGGCATCCACTGCACAGCTGCAGGTTCTGCACGCCTGTGACAAACTGGGTTACATTCCTGTAACGGTCACCCCCACCCCCATCATCATCCTCAATGTAGTACAGGGTATCGTCTGCCACTGCAGCCTTTCTCAGACCAATGAAGAGTTACATGCTGAAACTTCCTGGCAGATTAAAACTGTGTGCTGGACCGAGACTCGAACTTGGGACCTTTGCCTTTCGCGGGAAAGTGCTTTGATAGAGCACTTGCCCGCGAAAGGCAAAGGTCCTGAGTTCGAGTCTCGGTCCGGCACACAGTTTTAATCTGCCAGGAAGTTTCATATCAGTGCACACTCCACTGCAGAGTGAAAATCTTATTCTGGAGTTACATGCTAATTTGAAGCAACAGGCTGTACATTTTGTCCATAATGTTAAGCAGGGACCAGAGGCCAATACGGTTGATACTGGGGCCTTCATCTTGGATGCTGATGATGACTCATTGCCTGAAAAGGTCAAGGTGGTGATGTATCAGTGTGATGTGAGGCCCCCTCCCATGTGGTGCTTCAGATGCGCAAGATTCGGGTACATGTTGTAATGCCAGCCCTGACTGTTGGAATTGTGGATGTCAGTTGCACAAGAAGCTCATTGTGACGCTCCCTGTGTCTTATCAGCTGCAGGAAGCACCATTCTCCCTTTCTACCAGACGATACCATCTCCAAAAGAGAAAAGGAAATCCAAGAATACAACATTCTTGACTGACTGGCATATCAGGAGGGCAACAAAAAATGATTGAATCCTGTACATATGATGATGACGACGTTTGCTACAAATACAGTGTCATCCTCTCTAGTGATGCTTCTTGACTGCACCTGCTACCTTGGTGTTTGCCCCCCTTCTTGCACCTCTGTCCTCCTGCTTCCCCCTTACACACACTCTGTGAATGTTGATTCTCCATCCACCAGGGACATCGATCTGCAGCCAAGAAGCAACACCCTCTTCCAGATCTCTCACCAGGAAAGGGACTCAGGACGCTCCTCTTCCATGATTATGCTGATGTGCAACCAGAGACCAGCCAGTGGATGGAGGAGCCACAAGTTGCCGATTGTAGGGTGTCACATTCCTCCTCTGTCCCAGAAACTAGGGCAGACAGGCCTCGTGAACGTCAAAATAATCCAAGGAGAAAAGGGACAAAAAGATGTCTCCCAAGGCGAAGGAGGTTCCAGTGGTCCTCATGCCACTAGACTTCACATGTGGTGACTCTCTACCTTAGGTGGTGTACCTGATGAAGTGTCTTCACTAGCGGAATAGAAACGTGGAAAACACAAGCCCAAAAAAAATTTATTCGCCGCACCAAAACGAAACAATGCGATCTCTAGAAGAACCAAAGACCCAGTCTCAACTGCGGATCGTCACAAATATAAAATAACAAATAATACTAGAAAAGAAATGACTTTTCCTGGGGAGAGATCACAATAAAACAATTCTACAACGTCAAGATGTCCGTCAACTATACCAGGTCCATCTGCAAGAGATAAGCCTGCTAGAAGAGGCGTTTGGCCATGGCTGCCGGGGTGACAGCTCTGTATACTTCCAAGCAGTGCATCGAACTGCCCTTGCCGGCAGTGTGCTGCGCTATAAAGCCCGTTTGGTGGATGTATCTGCCAGAACTGTGTGTGATCGCGTGCCTGGTGTATCAAAGTAGTTCCTGGGCTAGCTGCGACCTCTGGTGAAGCTGTTCTACAGGCTACGCAAATGGGTAGTGGTCCCTAGCGGCCTTTGGTGGAGACCTGGTGTTGTGTTGCATTGTGTTGTGGCCACTGGTAAATATTTGTGGTGACAGAAACGTGGGACTTAAGGAAAGCAGGGAAGGTGTGGACGGGGCGTAATCAGTTACCATTGGTTGCACAGAAACCACAAATACTTTATTTTTAAAAAACAAAACTTTCATTAACATCATTTTTAAAAGATTTTACTACACTGGCAGCTGAACACCTTATTAGAAGAATTGCAAGTTATTGTTGGCTGCAGGCCACAAGCAATGTTACACACAATAAATGGCTGAAGGCCTGATTAAGAAGGTTCAAAATTATTCGTGGGCTTGAGGCCAGAAGCAATTTCAAAAATACACAACGGCTGAAGGCCTGTGTTACCAATAAGGTGAACAATTACACGTTAAAAATACCAAAAACCCTTTTAACAGTCCTAATAACTGTAACAAGTTATAGTGACAGCTGAAGGCCTTATCAAGACAGAACTGAAACTATTTGTCGGCTGAAAGCCACAAGCATTGTTACAAACAATTAACGGCTGAAGGCCTGAATTACAAGTGAGGAAGGCTGTTACACATTAACAAATACTAAGATATTTTCTTCTTAACAATCAGCATTGTGACAAGCTATAGCAACGGCTGAAGGCCTAATTAAGAAAAAATTGCAAAGTATTGATCAGCTGAAGGCCACAAACAATGTTACAAACAATTTACGGCTGAAGGCCTGATTAAGAAAGGATTCCAAATTATTGGGAGCTGAAGGCCACAAGCAATTTTCAGAATACTCAATGGCAGAAGGTTTGAATTACAAGTAAGGAAGGCAGTTGCATGTTAAAATACTAAAACCTTTTTAAAACAATCTTAACAAACAGTAACAGGCTATAGTGATGGCTGCAGGCCTTATTAAGAGAAAATTGAAAATAATTTGTCGGCTGAAGGCCACAAGCAGTGTTACAAACAATTAATGGCTGAAGGCTGGAATTACAAGTGGGGAAGGCAATAACATTTTCAAACTTTAGGGTAAATTTTAAACAATTACGACAACTTGTCCAAATAAGACGGAGTGATACAAAGACAGTGCTCCCTGGATCGACCTGAGGAAGGTGACAATGGCTGTGTAAGCGGTGAGACAGGCAGCCAAGAGTTGTACTCACGAAACAAGATGGCAACTCACATTAGGGGTAGTTTAAGCGCCGACCGACCGACTAACCAATTCACCCAACGTCCGATCACCGGTACAACAATGGAATATTTTTAGGCAAGGGCGAAGAGACGAACAGCACCACATCTTCAGAAACACACCCAAGGCCGAAGGAAACACGAACCAATGTAGACCTCCGAAAAAACATAAGCACAGTATATTTCAACAGGCTGTCGAACTGCATGCCGTGTCTGACAGCACCAGCACGATGAGGAAAGGTACACTGCCGGAAAAGTACGCTAACTTCCGGGGCAGGTAACTGGGGCAATAGCGGCCACAAGGCAGAAAATACTGCTGGTTGCACTTCACTAATAAGAATAATACTAAATCCAAAGTAACATCAAGGAGTAGGAGCGGCTAATAGCTTCCGCCAACCTGACAGACTTCACTTGTTGCGGTTGGTCTCACCGACCCTGGGAGCAGCAACACGCAAACAACAGCGAGAACTCAAACAGTGGAGGTTTCAGTACTGGCCATGGTTCACTCAACTTCAGACGTCCTGGGTTTGGTTGTCGGCTACAGCCCCTCGGTCCGACAGTGCCTGTACGCAGCCAGCAGTCCCGGCCTGCCCTCGCGCTGCAGACCTCTTTGCTGCTCTGTCCAAAGCCGAACTGATGTCCATTTGCCACTTTCCAAATCCAGTATGCAGACAACATTAAGATAACTGCTCATTCAAAACCACAAGATACACACGGATCTGGGAAAACAATTCCACCACCAACTCACAATACTAAAACCAGTCACTGTGAAACAACACAGATGAATTATAAATCGGCACAAACACAGAGAAGCCAGAAGCGGTCAGAAAACCACATGCACTTCGTCCGCTGCGATGACCGACCGAACGACCAACCAACAGCCGTCCCCACTCAAGTCGGGCACGGGAAAGATTCCAGTGTAATTTGTCAACTGTCAACAGCTTATTGCCATGAGGTCACTTTGTCGACACACACACAAGTGAAAGTTGCACTATTTGAATATCATGGTCCATTCAACTAAAACTTGCTGAATCTGGTCCTTGACGTGGTCTTGCACTCTTGCGACCACATCCTTCCATCGGACAGTGCATGCGTCGCCAGCGGTTGGGCAAGTACTGGCTGTCCGGACCTCACTGCTGCTCCATCCTACCTCACTGCTGCTCCATCCTACCTCACTGCTGCTCCGACCCAACTCACTAGCAGGACACACGATGACCCAGAAATACTAGAGGCTGCTCCAAAGATGGTATCACAGTATGCGCTATCGATAAGCGCTGCTGCTGCTGCCACTCACGGGCAGAGAAGGTGAGCAAATGTAGTGGTGCCAGTGAACACACTAAGAAAACAAGACGCCACTATCGCTATTACAAGATGCCAAGCTATGAACGGCATCAATGTGAGCTGCACACAGCTCAGTGCCAACACAGATGACATAGGTCTTCCTGTGATGCAGGCATCCTGTGTTGGTTGGACATGAAGTGGGATGATGATGCAGTAGGTGCTACGATGTCTGAAGTGGCTGGCCACAACAGACATGCCCCCTCTGGGGTGAGTGGAACACTCATGTCGACATTGGGCCCCAAGGCCATTGGTGACAGGATACTGGGAGCAGTCACAGGCACGGGATCCATCTCCATGGGCATAGGGACCTCTGACAGCGCGTCCGCCTGGTGTGTGACTGGCGGTGGTCAGGTGGGAGGAGAGGAGCACAGTCATCCCCGAGGGCCAACAGTCATGGAGACTGCAGAGGAGCTGGCTGCAGATTACACCTTGGGCGAAGCTGGTTGGTGTCCTTCCTGCTCAGCGTACCGTTGTCAAGGGTGACTGCCAGCATAGCACAACTGAAGAGTGATGAGGCCCTGACAGGGACCCTTCCGAGATGATTCCGGGTGAAAACCATCATCCACACCGCATCCTGCAGAGTAAAACGAGGCCTTGCCGAATGCGGAGGAGTTGGGCGGGGAGAAGACGGAAACAGGAGTAACAAAAGGGACCGATTAGGGTGGCTGTGAAGTTTTTCAGTTTGGGATGACCCATCCTGTACAGTGGACTGGTAGGAGGAAAGAAAGATGGTAAGGGTGTTGTCCAGGGAGTGTTGAGGACACAATTTCGACATCTGGACTTTGAATGTACAGACAAACCATTCAGCTTATCCGTTAGGTGCAGGATGAATTGGAGCAGTATGAATCAACTGGGTGCCCAAGGTGTTGCAGGAGGAGGTAAATCCAGCAGATGTAAATTGAGGGCCATTGTCGGTCACCAATGTCTCTGGAAGATGCAGGAAAGAACTTGGGTGGTATGGGCGGATGTCGTGGTGGACATGCAGGAGACATAAGGGAACCCAGTGCCTGTGTCCACAAGAATAATCCAGGAGGGGCTGAGGAATGGGCCCGTGAAATCCAAGTGCAAGTGGGACCAAGAAGGAGAAGCATGAGGCCACAGGAACAGGGGTCTAAGGGGTGCCGACTGGTGCTGTTGACAAGAGGGACATGCGGGTGATGGCGGCATCCATCCCCCTCCAGTGGACATGCTGGTGGGCAACGTGCAGGTGCTCCAAAGCCCACTGATGGAGGGAGGGTAGCAGCACAATCCGCCACCTTCCTCCCTCAGAAACAAGTGGAGGAGACTCATTTATATCCATCTCCTCTCAGAATCGTGAGTGCTACAATACTGCCTTTACCATATGGGAACTTGACAAGCTCTCACCTCATCTTGATCTGCTGCCCCGGGACGGACAGTGTTTACATTCAGATGTTGCAGCATCTGACTTTTTCAGGCAAGCACTTTCTTCTTCATACATACAATCACATTTGAGCAGATGACACGTTTACACTAGCATCAAGTTACTATCATACCCATACCTAAGCCTTGTAAGGACAAACACCTTCCTTCTAGCTACCAACCCATTTCTCTCACCAGCTGTGTTTGCAAGGTGATGGAATGTATGATCTATCGCCAGCTGGTATGGTGGTAGTCTCTTGCAGTCTACTTATCACTTCACAACGTGGATTTCGTGTGCGCAATTCTGCAGTTGACCATTTCGTCACTTGTGTCAACCCATATTATGATCAGTATTATGCGGAAATTGAGGGCCATTGTCGGTCACAAACGTCTCCGTAAGGTGCGGGAAAGAACTTGCATGGGACTGTGACTGTGTTTTTTGATTTGAAGAAAGCTTGTGACACCTGCTGTAGGACTGGTATCCTCTATACTCTATACACGTGGGGCTTCCAAGGCTGCCTGCCCCATTTCCTTCAGGAATTTTTTAAAAACGGAGTTTTCAGGGACCGTGTGAGTTTGGCCTTGACGGACCCCTTTATCCAGTGTGCCTCAAGGTCCGTCATGAGTGTTATCCTCTTTTCTGTAGGCATTGACCCCAATATAGACTGTCTCCGAGCAGGCATCTTTTTATCCCCTTTTGTCAATGATTTTGTGATCTGTTGCATTTCTCCACGGGCTTTTCTCTCTGAGTGACATATTCAGTGATCTTTCAGTAGTCATGACTTGTGGGGCATTGACAACTGCTTTTGATTTTCCTCTGACAGAACCATTCCCATGAATTTCTGGTGGGTCAGTGGATTTCTTTCACCTTCTTTACATGTTGGGCCTGTTGCTATTCTGTTCAGTGAAACTATGAAATTCCTGGGGCTCATGCCTAATTAAAAACTTCCTTGGTCCTCCCACATGTCTTATCTGGCTGCATGCTGTACCCGGTCCCTCATTGTCATGTGTGTCGTGAGCGGCATTTCCTGGGGAGCAGATTATATCACCCTCCTCTGTTTGTACCAATCCTTTGCCCATTCAAAACTAGACTATAGGTTTTTCATACATGCATCTGCACATCCATCTATCTTACACCATCTTAACACAATCCACATTGTGCAATACATTTGGCCACTGTTGCCTTTTACACTAGGCTGGTTGAGAATCTGTACGATGAAGCTGCCGAACTACTTCTGTCATATCGGCATGATGTCGTCCTCAGTGGATATGTGTGCCATTTGTATGCCATGCCTGGCCACTTCTTGTATGCCTCCTTTTTTGATAATTCTTGTGACCTCCAGTATGAGGTGCGCCATTCTTCTGTTACCTCCCAGAATTTGCTTTTGGCTACTTCTCTGGCAGCTTAACTTAATACTACCTGCCATGTTCCAAATGGGTGTGGACCCTTCACCACCTTGTCTTCGTGTGGTGGCCCATGTTGATCTTGGACTTTATTCGCTTCCCAGGGGCACTACTCCAGATTTGATCTATCACTGCAAGTTTTTTGACCTTCACACACAACTTAGCGATAGCACTTTCGTATACACTAATGGCTGTAAGACTGACCATGATGTCGAGTGTGCCTTCATCATGGCATCGACCAAATTCAACATGTTTATGTTTGATTTTCGCAGCGGAGCTCTTCACCCTCTATCAGGACACCCAGTACATCCGGCGACAGGGGCTTTTTGATTGTGTTATATGCTCTGATTGTGTCAGTGCCCTTCAGAGCCTCTGCTGTACACAGACCATCCTTTAGTGTGACAGGTCCAAGAAAGCTTCCACTTCCTTGATGTTGAGGGAGCTAATATGATGTTCATGTGGGTTTCTGATCAAGTCAGTCTGACGAGAAATGAGGCTGCTGATGCTACTGCCAAGGCTGCAGTCCTTCTAACTCAGCCTGCTATCTCTTCCATTCCTTTGGGTGAGCTCTGTTGCTGTCTGTTGGCAGGTGGTGTCACTTTGGCGTCACCGCTGGTCTTCTCTTCACGGGAACAAAGTTGGGGGAATTAAACGTCTCCCAGAGGTGTGGCTGACCTCCTCTCGGCGCTCTTGCTGTGACATGATCATTTTATCTAGGTTGTGTATTGTGCCCTGTCTTTTTGGCTATAGCCGTTTAAGTGGTGATCCTCCACTACTTTGTGCTCATTGTCATCAACCTTTGGTGGTTTGCCATTTCCCGACCAAATGCCTTTTCCTTAACCACTTGTGTTCCAGTGTATGTTTTCCATCTGAGTTATCAGCCGTTTCAGTGAATGATGCACAGGATGTCTACCGCGTTTTACTTTTTATCCATCTTAGTGATATGGCAAAGGACATTTAATCTCCAGTGTGTCTACAATGTATTTTGTGGATCTAAGGTTATGACATGGGCACTTACGACCTCGGTTGTTTTTGTGGCTGAGAGAGAGAGAGAGAGAGAGAGAGAGAGAGAGAGAGAGAGAGAGAGAGAGAGAGAGAGCACACGAACATATGCCACTCAGTATGCCTTTGGAGGCTGTGACTGTCCATGTGAGTACTTCTCTGGATTTTACTCTCTGGTCTATAATGTGTATCTCCCTCTTGATGGTGAAGTGTTTCAGAATGCATTGTCTGCACTGATTTCTCAACTCCCTGACCCTTCCTCATGTTGGGTGACTTCAGTGCTCACAACCCTTCGTGGGGTGGAACTAAGACCATTGGCTGCGGTGGCACTATTTAAACTTCGCTCACAGAGCTTGATCTTTGTCTCTTGAATAAAAGTTTCCCCACCCACCTCAATGTGGCATCCAAACCAGATATGGAACTTGAGTTTTCTGTTGCAGCCCTGGTCTTCTCCCCTCCACCTATTGGAGAGTCAGTGACAACCTGTGTGACAGTGATCATTTGTCAATCATCGTGTTCCTTCCTTAACATCACGTACCTGGGTCTCCACCCACATGGCCTCTCAACAATGCTACCTTGGATGCTTTTGCCTCTGCCATCATCCTTAGCACCTCATCAGGTGACGGTATCAGTATTGCTGTCCAGAGCACAACCTCGCCCGTTCTGTTGGCAGCAGATTTTGTGATCACCATTGGAAGATAGTACCTTGGAGGGCTTCAGAAATCGCCATATACCTCCAGGGGGCTTACCCTCTTTGAAGGGTTTGTGCTTGGCTACCACAGGGACCCAGCCTTTGCAGCATCTTTCCCCTTCCGTGCTGCATGTCTGTCCTCTTGATTTCTTTTCCCTCTCCCTTGGAGAACATGTCCGGGATGTTTTTGGAAATGTGTTCTGTGTATTCAGTAGCCAATACCAGAACAGTCTCTCCAATGTTTTTTGTTCCTTTTTTCCTTTCTTCTTACCCGTTCTTCTATCCTTCCTCTGCTTTGACGTTTGAGGTTCCTTGCTTTCCTCTTCCTTCCTGTGTGCACCTGGAGGCCAGCCCACACAGCTGATGTGCAATAGGCAACTGGGTAATGCATAATGCCCAGTCCTGTGTTGACAGGTAGGGTTCACACCTAACCACCTGGCACAGGCCAGGCCCATGGAGGGGTGATTGTCTGAGCTGCAATCTTCCCAAATGGCTACCGCCTCTGTCAGGTGTTTGGGAGGTGTGAGCTGAGGTGTGAACAATCACCTAAGGCAGATGGGCTCCCTTCTGAGGAAGAATCCCCAGTTGGAAGGAGCGTGCCATTGTAGATGCTGGCAATCATGGGGGATTTTCTCACAGTGAGCCAATCGTCAACTTCACAGTCAACGTCTACCAAACTTAAATGGAATGAGGCTAATGCTCCTCTACAGCTATCCAGTTCATGTTGAGGCCCATCAAATGCTGAATTCTTCCTGTGGTGTTATTTCACTAGGCTGCTTGATGGTCTGACGGAGGCAGAAATCCAAATGTACCTCTCTGATCAGGGTGTCATTGCAGTCCACTGGGTGATGAATAAGGTAGATGCATCCTTAGTGCCCACATGCACTCTTTTTCCCACTTTTGATAAGAGTGGGGCTTAGATCAAAGCTGGCTATGAAATTGACAGTCCGACCGTACGTTCAGAACCCGACGCTTGCCAGTTGTTGGCTAATCAGAAAATCGGAAACCCTGCATTCTACTGTCTGGCACTTACACTACTGTTCTTGCCACATCTTGTTCCATGAAGGACATGGCCTTGCAGACATGTGACCTCAAATTCAGCACTGCAGTTGTGAAATCGCCCAATGTCATGGTGACATCCCTGTCTTCTCCTCCAGCTGTGCAACAAGCCCTCAAACTGTCGCCTCACAGATTGAATACACCTGCTACACAACTACCAGACCCGAAAGGACAGAAGAAATACTCCTGCGAAGACTTCCAATGTCCCTCCAGCCAACAAATATCTGAGGCTTCCTCTGTCAACCAGAAAGGCTCCAAGAAATCAAACAAAGGCAAACAGTCTTCTCCTTTGCCGACTCGGAGATCCTCTTCGACAGTGTCATCATGCAATACCCTTGCTTGGTTGATCTCCTTGTCACCAGTGCACACCACCAACAGTTTTTCTGCCTTGGACTCCACAGAGTGACAGAGGGGGAATGCCGACACCTCTGTAGATCTCTTGGAGTGGGATCATCCAGCCTCTGTGCCCTGTAGGAGTGAGTCTTTGAAGGCTGGCACTCGGCAGCTGCCGAGGTGACACTCCTTCATTTTTTCCCTCCACCCCTTTCCTTATTATGACTCTCCTCCAGTGGAGCGTTAAATGGCCTTCAATCCCACAAAGATGGCTGCTCTTAAAATTGCAGCATCCACTTGTTCTCTGCCTCCAGAAAACAAAATTGTCCCCTCATGACCGCTTTGAGCTCTCGCATTTCTTCCCGGTCTGCTTTGACATTTGCCCCAAGGACAGCATCCCATCTCAGGAGTGAGTCATGCTGCTGCTCATCCAGGATGACTTTCATAGTCAACCATCTCCCTGACTACCTGGTTTCAAGCTATTGCAGTCCACATTTTTCTTCCTCACTTTACCTTTGCCCTTTGTACTGTTTACACCCCTCCATCATTGTGTCACCAGGGCAGACTCCCTCCAGCATATTGGGGAACTCCCTCATCCCTTTCTGCTGCTCTGTGACTTTAATGCTCACCATCCGCTTTGGGGCTCATCCAGAATGTGTCAGAGAGGTCCCCTCTTGGATGGCCTTCTCAATCACCTCAACATCATCTGTCTTAACATGGGAACACCCACATTCCTTTCAGACTGAACGCACACCAGTTCCCATTTGGTCGTCTCCTTCTGCACTGCCCAGCTTGCCGATCATCTTGAGTGATCAGTTCTCTCTAACACATACTCGAGTGACCATTTCCTGTGTGCTATCCGATGGCTGACTCCTGACCCACCAAAGTGCACATCCAACAGTGGACAGAGGTGTGCTGCTACGCAATTTGCATGTGTAAACATGCTCTCCATATTTTTAACCATCATACTACAATGGCCAACAGTATTAATTACTAACAGTTGCTTGCATGGTGTTATGTTCTTCGGGATAGCATAAAAGCTAGCTGGATTTCATTTACTAGTTCTTTTCACAGTTCCACACCATTTTCCGTCATGTCGGCCAACCTATGATGGCTGTCTGGGACCAATTCCATCCTGACTGTAGAATATGAGGTCTTAGGAACCCTACTGCTATCTTCAACACCTTGGGCCACCATTTTGCGGAGATGAAGAGCTCCTGCCTCCATCGGAAATGAGTGGAGGTGGATCGGGCGATACCCTTCTCGTCTCAGAATCATGAGTGTTACAATGCTGCCTTTACTATGAGGGAGCTAAATCATGCTCCCACTTCATCTCGATCCTCCGCCCCAGGGCCGGACAATGTTCACATTCAGATGTTTCAGAATCTTTCTCCTGAGGGCAAGCACTTTCTCCATCATAATTACAATCACATCTGGACAGGAGGAATGTTTCCCAGACGCTGGTGTGAAGCCACTGTCATACTGGTACCTAAGCCAAGCAAGGACAAACACCTTCCTTCTAGTTAACGCCCCATTTCTCTCACCAGCTGTTTTTGCGAGGTGGTGGAATGTATGATTCCTGCCCGGCTGTTATGATGGCTTGAGTCTCGCAATTTACTAACCACTGCACAGTGTGGATTTTGAGTACCCCTTTCTGCAGTTGACCATGTCGTCACTTTGTCAGCCCATGTCATGAACAGTTTTCTGCAGGAATTCCAAATTGTGGCCAGGTTTTTCAACTTGGGGAAAGCCTAAGACACCTGCTGGAGGATTGGTATCCTCCATACTCTCTACGCGTGGGGCTTCCATGGCCACATGCCCTGTTTCCTTCAGGAGTTCTTAAAAGACAGAGTTTTCAAGGTAAGTGTGGGGATCTGCCTCGTCGGACACCAGTATCCAGGAAAATGGTGTGCCTCAGGGTTCAGTCCCGAGTGTCGTTCTCTTTGCTATTGCCATTAACCCTATTATGGCCAGCTTCCTTTTTGTTGACTATTTTTCCACCTGTTGCAGTTCTCCACACACTCGTCTTCTTGAGCGGCGTCTTCGACATCTCAGTTGTCTTCACTCGTGGAACATCAACAATGGCTTCCACTTTTCTACTGACAAAACTGTTTGTATGAATGTCTGGCAGCACATTTGGTTTCTTCCACTGTTCTTCTTCCATTCATTGAAACTACGATATTTCTGGGACTCACGCTCAATAGAAAACTTTCTTACTCCTCCCACATATCTGACCTGGATGCCCATTGTAGGGGTTCTGTCAATGTCCTATGTGGTATCAGCGATACTTCCTGGGGAGCAGATTGGGCCGCCCTCTCCCATTTGTATCAGTACCTTGCCCATTCAAAACTAGAAAATAGGTGTTTCATTTATGCAGCTGCACGTCTGTCCCTCGTTCTTATACTATCCACAATGGTGGGATCCATTTGGCCATAGGTGCCTTTTACACTTAACCGAACTACTGCTGTCATATTGCTGTGACTTTCTCCTCGGCAGATAGGCATGCTGTTTGTCTGCTATGCCTGGCCACCCATCCTGTGCCGTCTCCTTTGACAGATATTTTGATCACCAGTATGGGGCGCATCCCTCTTCTCTGTTACCCCACCTGGAGTTTGCTTTCGGCTATTGATCTGGCGGCTTAACCTCACACTACTTGCCGCCGCTTTCCTGGTGGGTGTGAACCCTTCACCACCTTGGCTTCATGTGGCGGCATGTGTTCATGTTGGCCTTCATTCACTTCCTAAAGAAACCACTCCAGCCTCGCTCTATTGCTATAAATTTCACGACCTTCGCACGGAACTTGGTTATAGTACCTTTGTCTACACTGATGACTCTGGGACTGACTGTGGTGTCAGGTGAGCCTTCATCAATGGCACCGACGTTTTTCAGTGTTGTTTGCAGATTTTGGGCAAAGATTCTACCCCCTGTGGTCACCACTCCTCCAAAGGTGTACCAGATGTCTCCCTGGTGTTGTCTACACTTACCCATATGCTGTTGTAAATTGATTTGCTCTGTATTATGGTCAAGCCTCTGCATCTGAGAATTTTCAGCCTGCGTTTTGTGCCATGAAACAGTGGGTGGAGCGAATTCCCTTACCTTTCACTACACATCACCTGGAGACATATAATGCTCCGTTCATTGAGTGAGAATTCTTCAGTGCCTTTGCCTTTTGCCTTGCATGGCTTCAGGGCCACGCTGTACCACAACAAAATGCTCAAACACCCATTGTTGGATTCTCAGTGTCACACAATTGCCAGTTTCTACTGTAACTGGAGTGAAGATGAGCTCATATCTCGGTGGCAAGAAAGTGTGATCATCCTGGTACTGATACCAGGCAAACACTACCTTGAGATGGATAGATATTGTCCAATTTGTCTAACTAATGTTCTCTACAAGTTGCTTGAACATACGGTGAACCAGCAGCGTGTTGGTACGTTGAGTTGCAGGTTATCTTTGCTCTATCTTAGAGCTGTCTTTGCCAAGGTCGTTCTAATGCTGCCAATTTGGTCTGCCTAGAGACTGCTATCCAGTCAGCTTTTGCCTTGTGTCAACACCTTAGCACTTCTTCTTTGACTTGCAAAAGGCTTATGACACCACTTGGCATCACCATAGCCCCTTTTTCCTATATGAAGCCTGCTATAGAGTTTTGTTCGGAGTTCTTGTTACATGGTTCTTTCCAGATTCACATTGGTGCTTACCACAGAACCTCACATATGCAAGAGAATTGTCTCTCGCAGGTCTCTGTATTGAGTGTACTCCTTTTTATACTATCTCTCAATAGTACAGCTACATCTATGGGGATATTAGTGATACCCTCCCTATACGATGATGATCTTTCATGTACTATGGCTCCTCAACTGTGGGTATTGCTGAACACTTACTGCAAGACACCATACGAAAGCTGTAGTTGTGGGCTCATCCATGGTTTCTGGTTTTCAACCACCAAGACATACATTGTGCACTTCTTTTGTCATCTTACCATCCCTCCACAACCAGAACTCTTCCTCAAAAGACCAATTTCTCAGTGTGATGAAGTCTGATCGCTTTCTAGGACTCGTCTTAGATACATGGTTGGCATGGCTTTCCTGCCTTTGCAAACTTGATGGTCATCTTAATACTCTTTGCTGCCTCAGTAACACCAGCTGCAGCACAGGGGGCTCTACACTTTTGCAGCTTTACAAAGCTCTGATCCTGTACTGTTGTGATTATAGGAGTCTTAGAATATGGTGTGTCCTTGCTTTCTGCATTGTGGATGCCTGAACTAGTACACCATTGTGGTGTCAGACTCGCAACAGGTGCCTTCCAACCAGCCCTGTGAACAACCTTCTCGTGGAGGCTGGGTTCCACCCCCAAAGATCAAGCACCAGCAACTGCTTCTGAACTATGTGATACATATTTGCTGCTCTCCTGAGTGTCTGAACTACCATGCACTTTTTCCTGACAGGGAGATCCGTCTCCCACAACAGCGGCAGAGTCCCGTAGTCACGATTGCAGTTCACATGTAGTATCTCTGCTTCAAACTCCCTCCCCCATTGTCGCCTCTTGTCAGGAAGAATCACATATGCCCCTGTGGTGTGTATCCCATCCTGGATCTGTCTGCACCTATCCTTTGGATCTAAAGGCTCTGTTAATCCCATGATTTTTTGCCACCTTTTTCTGGCTGTCCACGATCTGATTTCCAGGTTCAAAAGTGGTATGTATACACTGATGGTTACACAGTCGACTGACAAACCAGATTCCCCTGCACACGTGCACAGTGCAGCGAACTATGTGCTGTACCAAGTGGGTGCAGTGTATTCAGTGCTGAGTTAGTGGCCATCACTCGAGCCCCCAGTCATGTTTGTTCTTGCACCACTGAAATGTTATTAATTGGTAGTAACTCTCTAAGTTGGCTTCAGGCTATTGCCCAGACTTTACACTTGTTGGATGCGACTATCCAGGATCTCCATTCTGACCTCCATCAAGCTGGATGGTTATTGTCATGCTCTCCTGCCATTTTTCTCTTAACGTAATGTCATATCTTATCTAGATTTTAATATATTCAAAATTAAAGAAGTCATCCTCACCCCTGCTCAGGTACAAACACATTAACATTTGCTTCTACTAAAACCAATCAGTATGGCTACATCATGAAATGCATGTTTTCATGACCAGAAACATCACAATTATTAAAAAATTTCAGGCTATTACACTGTAGTAGGGTTGATTTTCATTACAAACCCAGCTTTTCATCCCTGCCTACAGATGACATCATCTGATTGTGGTGGTGGTGGTGGTGGTGGTGGTGGTGGTGGGGTGGGGGGGGGGGTGGATGTTATGTGTAGCACAGTGAATGGAAATTCAGTGGAAATGTTCTATGTCACTTACCCGGCTACAGTCAAGTCTGAGTAAGTTGATCCCTGACAGCTGACAACATTGTAGGCACGTTGAGCTGCTATGCCCAGCCCACTGCAACTGCCAGGGATCTTAGAGTGACTCAACTGTAGCAGACTTTCATATGAGGTTAATCAATAAAGTGGTTACTGCATTGTGCACCTACTTTGAGAAACAGAAACTTAATGGTGGCTCACTTATCAAGTTGAACAAAATAGCTGATGCAGGTTTTAATGTTAATGAAAGCATTTCTGTGAAGACTGGCAGAAAATGTCAAAGAAAGAAAGAAAGAAAGCTAGAACATCAGGGGGAAAATGTTATATGGATAAATGAATTACTACGACAGGTTCATTTGCTCAGAATGCAGTAAGCTGCCATGTTTAGGATCATCATCACAGAAAGGAACATCTGACACTCAGCAAATTATTTGTCACTCTTAAGGTAGCATATCCTTTTCTACGCAATAGCACATATCTGTTTAAGAGTTCTGTATAAAGTAGATTACACTATGGATGTTTTGCAGCTGTAAATTGTTTATGGAGAGAAAGTGATGCTACAGTTGAATGAAAAAACACGGAAGACTGCAGGTTATGTTGCCAGAAATAACAAAAAGCACTCTTTCTGCAACCAGAGCACTACACAACCAAAGACCAGAAGAAAGCCATCAACCATACACAGCTCATTATGGAAAAAGCAAGGTCGAATAAAGTCATTTTTGAAAATTCAGCAGAGGAAATAATCACATTATTATCCAATGACAGTATCACTTCATGCATATGTGACTGTGATGTGTGTAATGGCAGCAGTTTTTTCACTGTTACCACAAAAAAGCAAATTCAACTGAATGTTTGGATTGCACAATTTAAGTAACCGAGTAGGAAAATTATGTTTTCCTAAGTATTGATCGTTAATAAGAAGGCTGTGAGTCCTTGGATAAATTTTTCATTGTTTGTCATATCAGATCAAGCTTTCAACAACTTTCTCTGTTGTCATCAGGAGTTATCTGCAGTCATGTAGTACTTAATTTAATTTGCCACATTATGTAATGGAGAAATCATGCCACAGAGCATTGATATCCTATCAGAGATTATATTGATGTCTATGATTGAGGAACATTGGTAGCAAAGCTGGTTTCCTTAGACTGTGGATACCACTAAGGGTGCTGCTGATGTCTCAGTTAAAATAGTTATTGCATAGCTTGCACTCAATGGCTTCTTTTATGACAAAAAAAGAATAGGTAAATGCATGGCATAAGATTTCTGTTTGTTCATGAGGCAGTGTTTGGCAGCAGCAGATTTTACAAAATAGAGGTATTTAATATGACGTCAGTACATATGACATCCGTACTATGTGCACCACTCTTAAATCATTCCTACCGACTGCCTATTTCATTTGCTGTAGATCTGAAGAAAGGAAGAGGTGCCCTACATTGATAATCTTGTGATGATTAAGCATCTGTGTTTTTGTTTCTTTATCTATCTTTCACTAATAACTGTTCTTCCAGAACAACTTTTTCAGATATCTTATCTTGGAATCTAGGTGATACTTGGCAGAAACAGTTTTGGCTGTATGGATCAGTCTTTTTAATATTGTATTCTTTTGGGCAGTATGATTATACCCTTGCAGACTGAGGTATAGGTCAGCATGGGTTGTCTTCTAGCAAACAGTGTGGCTGAGTTCATCTTTGTTCGAGCATAACACCTAAAAATAGTAATTTATCTTCTCTCTCCATCTCAGCAGTTAATTTGATAATAGTGTGCATACTATTCACATGATTAATGAACAGGTCACATCCCATGTGGTCAGATCATAGTGGTGTTAGCATAACAAATGAAGCTAGATAAACAAAGAGAAACGAATTTAACAAACGTTCTGTGAAATGCTACATGAAGATCCACTGACAAAAACAATGGAGAACCCATGGGTATTCTGTGAGTCATTTTATAAAATTTCTCACTATGCACAAAATAGGTGCTTATCAAGGTATGGCAGAACGGTTTGGTAGTTCCGGAGTGAATCTGTCTGCTTATGACTTTAATGTGTCTTCAACAGGTACTTTTGTGAACAAAGAGACCACATCCAAGCAGATTATAATTTTGCCTCAATTGACTCTGCCTCATTTCATTATGTTCCGGGCACTAGCAGATGAAAATATAATGTATTCTCAAAGTTTCATTCCAATAATGCATTGATCTAAATTCAGTAACAATTAAGTTTCTCACACCTTGAAAATTCAGAAATTTCGCAAGGAAATGCATATTTTAAACCTTCCCATACCACCTTAGTAATTTGTTGCAATGAATAAAACAAAAATGAGGTGGCGTAAGTGTTTTGTGCAGGAGGTGGCACTTCAGTTCCAAAGTTCCACATGCTAGTGTGCCAAAGCGTCAATCCTAAAGATATTTTGAATGGAGTATAATAAGAAGAAAATTTAGTTTAGAGAAATGACGATTTAAAATCATTTCAAAAGTAACAGTACTGAATAATGAATAAAATGTATACATAAATAGAAAAAAATTGTGCACAGAAAATAAGTAGTAAAATCAGTGCAAATTTTTACACAGGGTCAAACAACCTCCTGTCACTCTAGGAACTTCACATTCTCCGTTGTTCTAGTATTAAAAGTTACTATGATTTTTTTTCCTTAGTATTCATTTTTGGCATTAGATGTAACTGACATTTGTGTCTGCACCTTTTGTGTGTGCCATGAGTAGAACTATACAACATTTACAAAGGAAGTCCCATGTGTGATAATTGCTTTCACTGTTTCCAAATGATGAATAGTATCATCAAAACAAAAGCCAGTGCCGTATTTTAACAAAAAGCAAAAACAGACATGTTAATTCTGTCTGTCATCCCAAAAACTGTGATTGGATTGGATTAACAATGTTAAGGGGATCACACTATGGGGTCATCAGTCCCTATTCGGTATACATCAAGCCATTAAAGTCCTCAGAAAGGAAGGACACAGGAGACAAATCCTAAGAAATCTGACTGTAACCAAAAAAGAATAAGACCATGCGATAGAAGCAAGTAGAAGTGAGAGAGGGGCAAGAGAGTGAAGGCAGGTGAGCTACTCTGCCCAGAAAGCAGCTGGAAGCACCCAGGACATGCTACGCACGCAAATGCTGTTTTCTTATCAAAGAGAATTAACAACGCAAACAACTCAATAAAACTTCAGGAAAGAGAACAATGAAAATACAGAAAACCAATGACAGATGTAAAAGAATAAGAAGAATTAAAAACGTGGTGAGGGCAGGAGCCAGGCTGGACCACTGAGCACGGGCACCCATGGGCCCCCTGGGTTGGAGCAATTGATGAGACACCCATCCCAGTCCCTCAAGCAGCCAACAAGGCCAATGTGTACTACCTCACAAACTCATGATGAGGAATAAAAAACACTTTCACAGGCAAAACATAAAACCAAATCAGCCACTCTGGTGTCAACCACAAGCACCAGAGACAGCATGTCAGCAAGTTTAAGATTTCGCCGTAAGGTGGCCAAATTGAGGCAGCCCGGTACGAGTGGCCACCATCAGATTGGTACAACACTGGCAGTGAGGTGAGGTGGATCCTCATATCATAAGATGTGGCACATGTCAGCCGACAGAACAGTAGATTACCTGCAAGAAGCACGAGGGAAGACTGCCACATGATCATGGCCCCCTTTACCGCTCACAGTTTCTTTGGAGAAACCAGAGCACACAAATTAGTGTTCCAAGGATCCAAAAATTGATGATGTAGAGTCAACTGAAGCTCCAGTTCCAATAACTCCATCCCAAAGCTGGCGTCCTGGTAGGCAACTAGGCTAACCAGGCTGTATGTTTCTTCCCTGGGATCCCTATGATAA
The DNA here is from genome assembly GCF_023864275.1 of Schistocerca cancellata. Taxonomy (NCBI): domain Eukaryota; kingdom Metazoa; phylum Arthropoda; class Insecta; order Orthoptera; family Acrididae; genus Schistocerca; species Schistocerca cancellata. The sequence continues at coordinate 140,508,709 of NC_064627.1, read as the reverse complement.
TAAGGAAGTATGCTCTTTTGTCTTCATTGATCTTGAATTCTGGGTGTCCTTTATACTCTCTCTCTATCTCTCTCTCTCTCTCTCTCTCACACACACACACACACACACACACACACACACTTTGGGCAAGTTTAAATTTAGGGATAGAGAATGGCAAGAAATGTTTAAGATGTGCACTGTGTAGTGCGACTTGTGGAGTATATGCATTTAGATGAAATGAGCATATTGTGCACTTCTGCCACCCAGTACTCACAAAATATGTGCAGTAATTAGTGCCAAATGTGTTGGATTATCACAGGATATCGTTTTGTGGAAGTCCATGCCACATTGTTCTGTGAGCGAAATGGACGTGTAAGATTACTTTAAGAGAATAATAGACTTTAAATAAATCCTACAGCAAATATTGTTGATCACTCTCTAGACTCTTAGGCACTGTATATTACCAATGCCTTCTTCAAAAGTCACTCCATTTGGAAGTGTCATCATAAGTAAAACTCATGTCTCTTGTTTTTGTTTAAAAGTGTATTGATGTAGCACACTAATGAATAAGTGTTGCTTCATAATCTGTCTGATTAAGAATGGAATTATTCTAGCAATGTATTGTAATTCAGCAATACTTATCAGTAAGAGTCACTGTTAATTTTTACAGATGTGGATATGGCAATCAACACTTTTCGTCGTGTGCAGAAGGCAGATCCACACCGCTTAGACAATTTGGACACATATTCAAATTTACTGTATGTTAAGGAATTGAAAGTAGAATTGGCTCACTTGGCACACCACGCTTGTGAAATTGATAAATACAGAGTGGAAACCTGCTGTGTCATAGGTAACACATACTTCATTTTTTAAGTGATTCATTGAACTGTAAGTTTGCACAGTCTCTTTCATTTTGCCTGTCTGCAAGTCGGCACCTCTTCAGTATGGTGAACAGCAGTCTGTCCTTTCCATATTGTTGTTGTAAAGTGTTATAAATATTTATAAAATATTTTTGCTTTTTTATGAAATGAGGGCATATAAGTGGAATGTATGAAGCAGATTGTGATTATCCTTAGGGTTTAAGATATTTAAAAAATTTTAACATTAGTTTTTGGTTTTTCTCTACATAAAAAATTACAGAAGTTTTCTGTTTCTAATTTTATTGCCTTGGTTGTAAATATTTTGAACTTACAGAGATACTTTATATTTTATACTGTACTTTATGGCAGTAGCAAATATAAGATAACATAAGATACTATTTATACTGGGGAGGCTATCGGAATAAACACAAGAGCGTAGGCATTGTCAAAGTACTCTTTTCTTTTTCAGGAAATTATTACAGTTTGAGGTCCGAACACCAAAAAGCAGTACTGTACTTCCAGAGGGCCTTAAAACTTAATCCACAGTACCTGGCAGCATGGACCTTAATGGGTCACGAGTTCATGGAAATGAAAAATACTAATGCTGCAATACAGTGCTACAGACAAGCTATAGGTACGTAAATATGTGGCTTGAGCACTAAATCAGATATCTCTTCATTTCTTCTTCACTCCAGCTTGACTTTTGAGGATTTAAATATTTAATTATTCTGCTATTCCAGTGAGATATTTAGTATGTAACACTTACTTCAAAATTATCTCAAAAGCTGCAGGAATAAGCCAAACTGTATGCTTTACTTGAAGTAATTTTGTGACTGGCATTTCAGTCGGGTAAAATGTGGACCTGCTGTTATTCAGCTATAGCTTTTCTTCACTCTCCCACGTACTCCTTACGATGCCTGCTTTGCGGTAATACATACAAGAAGGTACGAAGGAGTGAATGGGAGGGATTTGAGGAGGGAGGCTGTTACCCATGTGTGGGATTTTGGAAAAAGATAATGCAATGAAGGCAGAACAACACAGTAACTTCATGCTTTATAATTTATTCCACTTGTTAAGGGAACAAGTTCAATCAGTGAAAAAATGAAACTTCCTGGCAAATTAAAACTGTGTGCCAGACCAAGACTCAAAACCCAGAACCTTTGGTTTACATGAGCAAGTGCTCTACTGATTGGGCTACCCATGCATGACTCACAACCTGTCCTCACAGTGTTACTTCTGCCAGCACCTCATCTCTTACCTTCCAAACACCACAGAATTTTTCCTGTGGAACTTTTGCTACTACAGCTTCTGGAGGAAAGGATATTGCAGAGACACAGCTTAGCCACTGCGTGGGGGATTGTTTCCACTCTCTGTAGTGGAGTGTCTGCTGATTTGAAGCTTCCTGGCAGATTAAAGGTTCATTCTGGAAAAGGTCCACAAGGCTGTGGCTAAGCTGTGTCTCCGCAATATCCTTCCTTCCCGGAGTGCGGAAGAGTGCATCATCCTGCAAGTTACGCAGAATTAAAGCTGTACGGACAGGTTGTGACTCGTGCTTGGGTAACTCAGTTGATCGAGCACTTACCCCAATCTAGCACATGGTTTTAATCTGTCAGAAAGTTTCAAATTGGTGCACATTCTGTTGCAGAGAGATGGATTCATTCTGGAGGCAGTGAAAAAAATGTTTGCTTGATGAGCAAATAAGAAATACAAGAACCATTTTCCATCTGACTACTCACATCCTTGACTATCCCATAGAATGTAGCCCTGTGCTTCAGAATATGCTTTATAGACCAATGAAAAGTGATACATGCTTGATGTGTTCTCATGGTCATATCTACGAAGATATTTTGGCAGTTTTATGAAAAGGGTAGATTGCTACTCACTATACAGAGTAGATGTTGAGTCGCAGGCAGGCACAGTGAAAAGACTGCTAACATGTAAGCTTTTGGCCAAGAGGCCTCTTCCCAAAGCAGACCACACACACACACACACACACACACACACACACACACACACACACACACAGTGTCTAGCTGCTGAGGCCAGCCTCAGCATCTAGAGACAATGGGGCAGTGGTGTGTGTGTGTGTGTGTGTGTGTGTGTGTGTGTGTGTTTACGTAGAAGCAGCCCTAAGGCCAAAAGCTCACATATTAGCAGTCTTTGTCATATCTGTCTGCAACCCAACAGCTCTCTAAGGTGAGTAGCTAATTATCCTTTACATTATATTTTCATTATTCCATCCCGGATTTTCCAAGGTGTTTTGGTTAAAATGTACGGTAAGTTATACATACCAGTTAAATGAAAACCTAGATATATAACCATGTCCAGTTGATAAATTGGTTTCTTCATTAGGTATTCTATGATTGAATACATGCTGTTTGCTTTTCATTCCGTATTGGTATCAGCTAAAAGCTGTGGAAAAACCAAGTCTCTGCTTGATCTGTTTACATAAAGGTGCATTTCTCTATATCAAGGGCGTGCCTTTGCAAAATTTGGAATAAATTGAGAGAAGGTAGGGGCCAAGTTGAAGTTTTTAGTTGGTCCATGAGGCTTAGTGGCTCAGTCGATAAGGCATCGCTTGTAAAAAGTAGATGTACAGATTAATTTCTGGAACAAAGTTGTGGAAAAACGCATACTCTACTGCATGAGTCAAGAGACCTGAGTGAATGATGAGTTTCTTCAATACATGGTCAATTCGTTCCCCCCACCCAGTACTATTGTTCCTTGATTGGAACTTGTACTCCAACATATCCTTGCGTATCAGCACTACTCTGCTGATCTTAGCACCTGTAAATAATTCCCCCTCCCCTCCCTTTTTCAATTAGTATTTAATCATTTGCTCGGTCATTCTTTTATCTTAAACTCTCCTCTCCTTTATTCGATTTCCCCAACCCCTGTTCCAACTTTTGTTCTAGTTGTTAACTGCATGATTAATCCCACTTTGGGTTTCTCTTTGTCTCTTTGTGTGTGTGTTGCCCTTCCCTTCATCTTTTTTCCTCTCAATTTTGGAACAAAAGGGTCTCTCTCAACTTGGGACTAACTCTTTCTTTTCAACTTCCACCAACCAGTCCCTCTTTCCACACTGAGAAAGGGACATAAAAGTACCAAAAGCTACAAATATTTTTTTCCTACTTTGTTTTTATTCCACTACCTGAAATTTCTCCTCCTGAATGTAAATGATGACCAGCCATTATGTCACTTACAGTTTAATAGTTTCCTACTAATGCAAGATTGAATTTGACAAACTTTATTACTTTGTTGCTATTCATGTCGTACTGTGAGTAAAAAGCTAGTGGCTAGCTGTCCTTTGTTCATAGATGTACTTTTGAGCATTGTAGTATCTAAAAAAATTAAATTCCAGTACCATTTTGTGTTACTTTTTGGAATGCTCCATCTTAATGTTAGAGGAGCAAGTTTATTAAAAAGAAGAAATAGAAGCAGTTTCAGTGTGGTTTGTTAGGTTTTCCATAGAGAATTTTGACCATAGGAAAAAATTTTTGCTGACAAAAGCCTTTTGTAATTAGAAGGGTGATAATCATTCTAACTGATATTCAAGCCCAGGCTTGTTTCCATCAACTATTAGTAGGAAAAGATACAACCTATCAACACTAGAGGAGAAACTGAAACGAGGAGAAATCCAGTTTCTCAGTTGCTGTGATACATACAGTCAAGTTGTGTGACACAAAATAAATGGGGATCTATTAATCTTTCAAACACACACAAGTGTTTGACAGGAAAATGTTGACAGAAGACCATAAAAAATCAAGAAACTGTACTTTGTTATCGGTAAAAAATCTAAAATGGGATGGTCAGTTATCACAATATGTTACTGAATTCAGTTGACTCAATGTGTAAGACTCTGAAACAGTACATATTCTTCACTTTCCACATTCTGGTCATTTGTTTTTTTAATTTCCAATAATCTAGGAGGGCTTATATGTCAATAGTAGTATTGCATCTCTGGTTAGAGAATGTGTAGAAACTTGTGTGACAGAATGAGGAAAAGCTTACAAAGGAAGACATTTTGAATAAAATGCTTACTGGTTATGGTTTTTTTTGGAATGTTTTTGTAAAGGCACTGTTCATGAAAGGAGTGCTAATGTGTAAATGTGCAGCTTGCTTGAAAAAGAAGTGTGAAGATGCAACAACTTGTTTTATGATTTACCGTACGAAGAAAAAACAGCATGGGAAAGAGAAAGTAATAGATACTCGTGAAAAATTATTTTAAAAACCCAAGATGAAATATGAAAGAAATGAAACTATGTTTGTAACTTTTCCAAAGACAGTCTAAACTGGAGAACAAAGAGGTGTGAAAAATCCATGTAGCTTCTCACGAAATTTCAATCACCAGCTTTCTCCTCCAAATGTTAGAATATTTTGTTGACACTGCCCTACATAGGGAGAAGTTGTCATTGTCATCATCATCAGCATAAAATAACGGAAATCAGAGCTCGCACAGAAAGATATAGGTGTTAATTTTTTCTGCGTGCTGTTAGAGAGTGAAATAATAGAAATATTGTGAAGGTGGTTCGATGAATACTCTGCAGGCACTTGAGTGTGATGTGCAGGGTATCGATGTAGGTGTAACTATTTCACCAGCACTTAAAGCTTCTGATTTCAAACTTTCTCTCCAAATGACTTACTGCACTGACATGTTGAGCGTTCCATATATTATATTATATATTTCATATGTGGAATAAAAAATAGCTTAAAGAATAGTGTAGATTCTATCAGAAGCAAACGTGACAATTACATGTCTCTCGTCACACACAACTTTTGTGCAAGTGCAATAATTATTGTGGTACATAGACATTTTGACCTAGATGCTTCTCGAAGGCTGGCAGATTTGAACTCTACCAGTTTATTTTGTGAATTATGTAAAATATAAAATATTAACTACTACTGACATCACCCCTAAACGTTCAGCATAGGGCTCATTTGCCTTTTAAGATAACTGCAGGCTGACTCCTTTTTTTGGTTTGGTTATTCATATCCCAAGAAAATTGTAACAGGCTAATACACAAGATGGCGAAAGCTGTACTCATGGCACACAATTTGCAAAGTATACATACAATAAGATGACAACAGTTGTGGGATAACAACATGCTCATATACAGATGGTGGTGCTACTACATGCACAAGGTAAAAAAGGCCAGTGCATTGGCAGAGTTGTTATTTGTACTCCTGTCAAAATGCTTCCGATGTGATTATGGCCACACAATGGGAATTGACAGACAGTGAATGCTGAATGGTGGTGGGGCTAGATGCATGAGACATGTCATTTCAGAAATTGTTAAGAAATTTGTTATTCAGGGATGCATAATGTCAAGAGTGTGCCAAGAATATCAGATTTGATCTGTCATTGCCAGTCATGACAGACAATGCAGTGATTGATGACCTTCACTTAATGACTGACAACAGCAGCGTTTGTGTGTTTTCAGTGCTAACACGGAAGGCAAGACTGCATGAAATAACCACAGAAATCAACCATGCAGTGAAATTTGGTGTTAATAGACAATGGCAGCAGACAACTGATGCAAGTGCCTTTGCACGCGATGAGTCCATGGAGTCAAGTTGTCGACAAGACACTGTGCAAGCTGGTGGTGGCTCCATAATGGTTTGGGTTGTGTTTACGTGGAATGGACTGGATACTCAGGTCCTGCGGAACCAATCATTGACTGGAAATGGCTATGTTTGGCTGCTCGGAGATTGTTTGCAACCATTCATGGACTTCATGTTCCCAAACAGTGCACTGGGCCACAATTGTTCGTGATTGGTTTGTAGAACATTCTGGACAATTAGAGTGAATGATTTGGCCACCCACATCGCCTGACATGAATCGCATTGAAAATTTATGGGATGTAATCGAAACTTCAGTTCATGCACAAAATTCTACACTGGCAACACAGTTATGGATGGCTATAGAGGCAGCACAGTTCAGTATGTCTGCAAGGGACTTCTGATGACTTGTTGAGTCCAAGCCTCATTGACTTGCTGCACTATGCTGGCTGAAAGGAGGTCCGATGTGATATTAGGAGGTATTCCCTGACTTTTGTCGCCTCAATGTGCTACAGATAATGTATGCATGCTCTTCCTGTAACATAACTGCCCCACATGCAATAGTTTAAGGAACATCTTGTGCAAGTCACTACCAAATGGGCCTCATATGAAATGGATTCAACCAAACTGGATTTAAATATTTATGCTGTGGGTAAACAAACGCCAAAATAATGGAGTCATTATCTTGTACACTTTATTACAGAAGTGGATGCTTTGCAGTACTGAAACACACTGAAATAAACCATCACAAGGGTGCTACCTGTCCCTACAGACCACGTAACAAACAGTATAATTTGCACCCATCAAACAGTAACTTAAGGTGAATAAACTGAAACTTTTAACTTAACTGTTAAGATTTATTGAGTGAATATAGTGATGAATAAGTGGAGAACAGTGTGTTTTGTGATCAGGTAGCACAGTATGATTCTGAATAACTACAGTGATAAGAAGTGGTCCCTATTTTGTTAAAGGCTACTAAATGTTGTGCCATAAACAGCCACTAAAGATGTAATTCTGAATTGAGAAAGTAATTTTAATGTCTCTCTGAATTTGCTAATACAGTGAATCATTTTCTGGAGAAGCTACAAGTCAGAAAAGAATTGCATTAACAATTTTTGTATTTATTTTATTTTTGGTGGTGACAAAACTTGAATAACAAGAGTCATTACTGTTAGGGCTCAAGCAACACTGAGCACAGGGTGGGGTGTGCTAAGTGTGTAAGTCAGCAGCACCTGGTAGTAGCTTGAATGCAATAAAACTTTTTTGTGTTGTTGTGGGAACTTTAATATAATCCATTAACAATGATTGGTGAAAGCCTTCGACTAAAAGCAATGTATTTGTTTATAAAGAAACTTTTTCTGCTACCAGTCACTTTTTCTTCTGTTTGTTTATTTCTTGCACAACATGTTTTGGTAAGTGATTCCCATTTTCAAGTGCACTTTTCGTGTCCTGTGCATTTTGATGTGGGAGATGGTGCATTATTCTGATGCCTATACCATTATATACTCTGGTGTGCGAAACTTCGATATGAAAGGAACTCTCGCAAGACTTTTCAGTGCCAAGTAACATAACTCTGTGAAACTTGAAACATACATAGAAAGAACTGATGCTATAGGAGGGAAGATAACTGAAAGAAATAAGCAATGAAACTTTCATTTAAGTACAATAATTATACTGAGGTCACCATGATTTCTTATGGTCTCCAGGGCAATACAAAGATGGGACATGGTTCTTAGTAGAGTGTCTGATCACCACAGGCAGAAACAAATATGCTCTGCAACACAATCCTGTGATGACCACAGGATTGGTAAGAAGTTATTGTGGTAGGACATTCTGTTCCTTGACCAGCACGGTTAACAACTGCTAGATGGTCGTTGGTGCATGTGATCTTCATGGGATTTAAGTCAAGGGAACAAGCAGACCAGTCCATTCATCAAATGACCTCTCATACCAGTAGCTCATGTGGGTTTTTTGGGTGTGATCTCAATTTTCTTGAAGGATACTTGTAATTTTCTTTTTAAGGTGATTTTAAATAAAAGAAAAGAAAAGAAAAAGAAAGAAATAAAAAAAGTGACCTGGGCATGAACGTCTCCATATGAGCCCCCTGTGGATCCGGGGGTTAGAATAGGCCCGAGGTATTCCTGCCTGTCGTAAGAGATGACTAAAAGGAGTCTTACAAGTTCCAGTCTTTATGTGATGGTCCCTTGTAGGGTTTGACCTCCATTTTTCAAAATTTTCCCAAAGAGCGAGCCAGTTGGGGAAGGGTGCCTTGCATGGTGCATAGTGTCCATCGTGTGCTGAGACCTCTCGCATCCTTTGTCAATGTGGATCTGCACTTCCACTCATTCTCCAGCTGTAGGGTGAGGTCACCCTCCTCGATGTGTTTTCCTCCATCCTCTGTGCAGTATTGCTTTCTGCATTGTTGATGGACTTCTTAGCTCTTTTGCACCTGATATCCATCATGATAGGCAGTCCGTTGTGGTGTGGCCGCCATGTACCCTGTGGTTGTAGCCCCTGACCACACAGGGATTGCTCTGCTGATGCCTGCGCTGTTAACTCCCCATGTGTGCCAAGTAGTAGATGCCCGTCACCCTGGGGCATCGGGACTCCCGGAAATGGCCATCCTGCCAGGTGGCCTGTGCTGCAGCTGGGTGGTGCCTGTAGGAAGGCCCCCTGGTCAGAGTGGGTGGCATCAGGGCGGATGACATGCCACAAAGTGTAGTACGTTATCTCTTGCTGGTGGGCAAACACCAGCAGTCTCTAAGCAGTCAAGGTCTAACTTCAATGCTAAGAAATACAACTCTAAATCGTTCCCTTCCCTGGCCACACCATGAGGGGAACAGCAGGCTAAGGATGGCAGCGAAGCTTATTCACCCCAGTACGTCGTATGTACAAGAGTTGATGGGGAATCTTTCTTGTCAATGAACCCTCAGTTTTTTGTGGAGCATTTAGAGGACAAGTTTGGGAAGGTGGAAGGCTTGTCCAAAATGCGGTCAGAGTCGGTCTTTATCAAAACAGCATCCTCTTCCCAGTCACGAGCACTACTCGCCTGTGAGAAGCTGGGGGATGTTTCTGTTTCCATCATGCCCCATAAGAGCTTAAATATGGTCCAGGGTATCATATTTCACAGAGACCTTCTTTTGCAGTCTGGCAATGAGCTGTATGCCAATTTAGAGTGGCGAGGTGTCTATTTCATCTGGCGTGTCCACCGGAGTCTGAGGGATAATCACATTGCCACCATTGCCTTTGAGGGTGGCACATACCCGAGAAGGTCAAGGTGATGGTCTACTGCTGTGACGTAAAGCCATATATCCCTCCCCCGGATGCTGTGCTTTAAGTGTGGGAAGTTCAGCCATATGTCTTCCGCTGTAATTCCAAGCATCACCTGTCAGGATTGTGGGCGTCCTTCACATCCCAACACTCCCTCTGCCCCACCTCCCATCTGTGTCAGCTGTGGAGAGCACCATTCGTCTTTCTCACCAGACTGCAGGATTCTCCAGAGAGAAAGAAAAATAATGGAATACAAGACCCTGGACCGACTGGCCTACACTGAGGCTAAGAGAAAATATGAGAGGCTACATCCTGTGCGTATGACATCAACCTACACCGCCGCTATGACAATGGTTCTACCATCTTCTGATCTGCTGCATAGGGTTGGCTCTCAGAACCGTCAGACTCCACCTGCCCTCTTGATGTTGGGGGGCACTTCTCTCCCTGTTGCTCCTGCACAACCTACTTCAGCAGCAACACTCCACCAACGACACTCCACCAACGATCAAGAACATCAGTCCCCACTTCCCAGCCAGAGAAGCGTAAGTCTTTTTCGGTCGTCTCGCCAGGAAGAGATACCTTGTGTTACTCCCTTCCCATGTTCCTACCATTGGCAAAGCTGACACGCCAGTGGCTGAAGCAACCACAGGTAGCTGGTCGTAGGGCTTCACGGTCTTCTTCAGTCCCTGAGACTGAATCACTGAAGCTCTCCCAAGAAGGCAAACCTAAGAAGCAGCGAGAGAAACCAAAAAAGAAAATGACCCCCAAGAACCAAGGCACTGTGGTGGCTACCACACCCCACTTCCTACAAGCTCTGTGTATGAGGATAAGATGGAGATTCTGGCATCCGCTAAGGACCTAGATCTCGCTGGGCCCTCAGACACGGTGGATGTCGATCACACAGGTGCTCTTCTGGTGGCAGCAGGTGGCACTGAGGCGTAGACTGCCTCACTGAGTGTTTCATACCTTCCCAGTCTCAGGATCACGTAATCCTCCAGTGGAATTGCGGCGGTGTTTTCTACCACCTGTCTGAGCTACGGCAACTCTTAAGCTTTACGCCTGCTTTTTGCATTGCCCTCCAGGAAACCTGGTTCCCAGCAATGCGGAGCCCTGTCCTCCACGACTATAAGGGATATTACAGGAACTGTAGTGACTATAATAGTGTGTCAGGTGGAGTTTGCGTCTATGCCCTGAAGTAAGTATGTAGTGAACCTGTGCCCTTTCAAACCCCTCCTGAAGCTATGGCTGTCACGATAAGGATGATGTAGGAAATAACTGTCTGCAATGTATATCTTCCTCCAGTGGTGCAGTACCCCTGCATGTATGGGCTGCACTGATTGATCAATTCCCTAAACCTTTCCTGCTTTGGGAGATTTTAATGCACATAACCACCTCTGCCTCTTAAATACAGGTGCTCCCACACGTTTCAGTGTGGCACATGGCACATATTCGGCCATTGATCTCTTGGTTTGCAGTCCTGACCTTCTCCCATCTGTCCACTGGAGGGCACTCCTCCGGTGTCATGTCCATGGACATGATGAGCTTTAAACAAGGCAGATTGGGAAGCATTCACCTCTGCCGCCACCATTAAATCTCCCCCACATGGTGTCATCGATGTTGTCATTGAGCAGGTCACTACAATGATCGTTTCTGCGGCAGAAAACATGATCCCTCGTTCTTTTGGGTGCCCCTGGTGAAAGACAGTCCCTTGGTGGTCGCCGGAAATCACTGCGACAATTAAGGAGCATTGGTGAGCTCTACAGTGACATAAGTGGCACCCTTCTCTAGAGCACCTAATAACCTTTAAGTGCCTCCCCGGCTGCGTTAGCCAGCTTATAAAACGACGGAAACAGGAGTGTTGGGAGAGGCATGTGTCGACCATTGGGTGCCATACATCACCTTCCAAAGTCTGGATGAATATCAGCCATCTTTTTGGGTACCAGTCTCCAACAGGTCTCCATGGCATTAACATCAATGGCATGTTATCTACTGACGCAAATGCGATTGCCGAACACTGATGAGCACTATGCTAGAGCCTCTACGTTGGAGAACTACCCCCCAGCCTTTTGCATCCTCAAACAGTGGATGGAAAGGAAAGTCCTCTTGTTCACTACACGCTACAGTGAACCCTATAATTCCCCATTTACAGAGTGGAAGCTCCTCAGCGCTCTTGCACATTGCCCTGACACAGCTCCTGGGCCAGATCAGATAAACAGTCAGATGATAAAACATCTCTCATCTGACTACAATCGACATCTCCTTCTCATCGTCAGCTGGATATGATGTGATGGTGTCTTTTCATCGCAGTGGCGGGAAAGCACCATCATTCCAGTGCTCAAAACCTGCTTGATGTGGATAGCTACTGTCCCATCAGTCTCATAAACTTTCTTTGTAAGCTGCTGGAACATATGGTGTGTTAGCGGTTGCGTTGGGTCCTGGAGTCCCGTAGTATACTGGCTCCATGTCAGGGCAGCTTCCTCCAGGGTTGCTCTACCACTGATAATCTTGTGTCCCTCGAGTCTGCTGTCCAAACAGCATTTTCCAGGTGCCAACGTCTGGTTGCCGTCTTTTTTGACTTCCGTAAAGCGTACAACATGACCTGGCGACATCATATCCTTGCCACATTGTATGAGTGGGATCCCCGGGGCCCGCTCCCGATTTTTATCCAAAATTTTTTGTTGCTCCATACATTTCGCATCTAAGTTGGTGCCACCCAGAGTGAGTGAGTGAGTGAGTGAGTGAGTGTGTGTGTGTATGTGTGTGTGTGTGTGTGTCCCTCCCTATTCAGGAGAATGGCATTCGGCTGGGCTCTGTATTCAGTGTCTCTCAATTTTTAATGGCTATTAATGGGCAGCAGCAGCAGCAGCTGTAGGGCCATTGGTCTCACCTTCTCTGTTGGTGGATGACTTCTGCATTTCGTACTGCTCCTCCAGTACTGGTGTTGCTGAGCGGCACCTACAGGGAGTCAGTCACAAAGCGCAGTCATTGGCTCTGGCCCACGGTTTCCAGTTTTCAGCCGCTAAGTCGTGTGTTACGCATTTTTGTTGGCGTCACAACGTTCATCCAGAACCAGAACTTTACCTTAATGATGATCCATTCACTGTAGTGGAGACATATTGATTCTTAGGACTGGTTTTCGACGCCCAATTGACTTGGCTACCTCACCTTCGTCAGCTTCAGCGGAAGTGATGGCAGCACCTCAATGCCCTTCTCTGCCTGAGCACCATCTGGGGTGCAGATCGCTCTGCGCTGCTGCATCTCTACAGAGCCCTTCTTCAATCCTGCCTTGCCTATGAGAGTCTGGTTTACAGTTTGGCGGAACCCTCAGTGTTGCATTTACTCGACCCCCGGCACCATTCCATCGTTCGCCTAGTGACAGGAGCCTTTAGAAGGATTCCAGTGACCGGTATCCTGGTGGAGGCTGGAGTCCCTCCATTGAAGGTTAGGCATGCACAACTGCTCGCCAGTTACGTTGCACATGTTCGTAGTTCACCTGTGCATTCGAATTACCGTCTCCTTTTCCCAACCACAGTGGTTCGTCTCCCGCATCGGCAGTCCAGATCAGGGCTTACAATTGTGTTCATGTCCGGCCCCTTATGTCTGAACTGGAGTCCTTCCCAGTACCACCTCTCCTTGAGGTCCATTCATGTACACCTCCATGGTGTACACGTAGGCCGCAGATCCTACTGGACCTTTCACATGTCCCTAAGGACTCCGTTAACCCTACGGCTCTGTACGACTTCCTCTTGATTCTTGACATGTACCGGGCCATGAAGTGGTGTACACTGTCAGCTCAATGGCTGATGGTCACCTGGGCTTCTGTTTGTTCATGGAGGACATATTGAACAGCATTCCTTGCCAAATGGCTATAGTGTTTTCACTGCAGAGCTGGTGGCCATATCTCGTGCTCTTGAGCACATCCGCTCATGCCCTGGCGAGTCATTTTTCCTGTGTACTGACTATCTTACAAGCTATCGACCAGTGCTACCCTCGCCATCCTTTGGTAGCATCCGTTCAGGAGTCCATCTATGCCCTGGAATGCTCACTTCATTCATTGGTGTTTGTTTGGATCCCAGGACATGTCGGAATTCCAAGTAATGAATTTGCTGACAGGCTGGCCAAAGAGGCTACATGGAAAGCGCCTCTGGAGATGGGCATCTCCGAAACTGACCTGCGTTCTGTCTTACGCAGCAGGGTTTTTCGGCTTTGGGAGACAGAATGGCATAACAGTACGCACAACAAACTGTGTCATTAAGGAGACTACGAATGTGTGGAAGTGTTCCATACAGTCCTCTAGCAGGCAATCAGTTGTCCTCTGCTGGCTCCGCATTGGCCATACATGGCTAACACATGGTTACTTCCTCTGTCTGAGGAGCAACCTCGGTGTTGCTGTTGTTTACAAATGACGGTCGTCCACCTTTTGCTGGACTTCCCACTTTTAGCCGCTCTGAGGCGGACTTTTAACTTTCCCAGCACCCTACCTTCGGTGTTGGCGACAATGCCTCAACAGCAGCTTTAGTTTTACATTTTATTCGTGAGGGTGGGTTTTATCATTTGAACTAAGTTTTAGTGTATGTCCTTTGTCCCTCTTTGTCCTCCACCCTAGTGCTTCTAGGGTGCAGAGTGGCTGGCTTCTGCTTTTCATTCTCATGGTCAGCCAGCCATGGTAATATGCTCTCTTGTTTTGATCTCTTCTACATGTTTCTCTCGTCTCTCTGTATTTTTCTTGTCCAGTTTTGTCCATTCTAGTGTTTGTTAACCTTCTGTCATTCTTATGGTTATCTCTGTTCTTCCAGCTGTTTTTTGTATGTCTTGATTATTTTACTCCCGCTCTTGTGGAATTATTTTAAATAGAACGAGGGACCGATGAGCTAGCAGTTTGGTCCCTACCCCCCCACCCCCCCCACCCCCCCACCCCCCTATCTCTTTTAAACCAGCGAACCTACCTTCCATATGAAGAATTGACAGAGCTAAATCATCCATATGCAGATGGGCATTCGGAGCTGTCTACAGACTTATGAGAAAGGATGGTGGCAAGGCCAAACTGAGATGTGTTCATCACTAACACAAGGTGCTGGCACAATGGTTTAATACCAGCAAGCGATACTTCAGAACTCAAATAAATAATGGATGGTTGAAAAAACTGTCTTGTCCAAATTGCACTTGAACCCTGCAGACTGTAGAATAGGTAATACACTAAGAAGGTTTTGCAAATGTTCCTCTGTAGAGGCACCAGACACTACTATATCATCAAAATAGTTGGTGCAGCCTGGAACTTATGCAATACGTTGCTCTAAAAAGTGTTGAAAATTAGCTGGTGAGCTTGCCACATCAAAAGGCAAACACTGGTATTGATAAAGCCCAAATGGGGCATTGATAACTAGAAGGCATTTAGATTCCTTGTCGAGCAGCATGTGTAAATATCTCTCTGCCCTGTCAATCTTTGAAAAATAAAGACTTCTTCATAATTTCGCAAGCAGCTCATGCAGGTGCGGCAAAGGGTATGTATCAATGATTAACGGAGTATTAATAGATTTTTAAAAGTCAGTATGTTTTTTTACTGTTGCCAGTGGTGCTGACTGCGAAGTGGAATGAATAGGTCAAATAACTTCTAGGTATGAAGACAACCTAATGATGCTTTTATTTGATCCCATAAGGTTACAGGTACTGGGCAGGCTAGGAAAAACGAGGCCGGACAGACTGTTTCACTGTAATATGAACCTGAAATTCTGTTGCACAACCCAGCCCCAGAGAAAACAGATAGCATCTAACTATTGATATGCAACTTGATCAGAAACCAAATGCACTTCATCATCAATGGAGAATCCAAACAGTTTAAAAGCATCCAAACCAAACTGAATTTTCAGTGTAAGCATTGTCCACAACTAGGAGTGTTAATCACTGAACCACAGCCTTGCAAGTCACAGGTGCAGGAAACTTTTACTGTCAAAGAATGGAAATCTGTTGCTTTTTTAACTCAGCAGTCTCCGCGACACTGTAGTCAGGAAGAGAGAACCCAAATCCACTTAAGTCTGAGAATTCACCAACATTACTGCTGCACCCATGTCTACCTGCATTCTCAATGATTTGTTAAACATGCACATTTTAGTGTATAACTTGCTTTGAGACAATTCCACTGCTGACACACTGTTCACATTCATGTTTGTTTTGTCCTCACTCAGGTTTGGAAAGGAGTTGCATACAAAAGCAATTTGTCCTTTCTTATGGCACCTATGACACATTGCCGAGCACTTGGAACATGCAGCCTATTCGTGTTGAATGGTGTAGTATGGGCATGAAAGCAGTGGAGCACAGGGCTGTTGGTGTTGTGACACAGACCGTCATTGTCGTCAATACCAGTTACCTTTACAACACTGAGATCTCTGCTGGACTGCTGCAATAGTGTCTTCATTCCCTTGTGAACTGAGTGAAAGCTGAGAGGGGTGAGAGGAACTGATTTATGAAACTTCGGACCAAGCTTCTATCTGATTATCTGCAGCCCATGAAACTACAGATGACTGACCTATGTTCAATACTTCTGTAAGCATAGGATTCTCACACTGTAGAGCTTGCCCTAAAACTTCCCTATCAGGAGCGAAACATATGATGGCATCACGAAGCGGTTGACCGGCACTGGATTCCTTATGAACATTTCTCACAAAATTACAATGGCAGGTAAGTTTATGTAGTCCTGCTGCCCATACCCAGTTTGATTGTTTTGGCTGCTTTTGGCAGTGGAAAAACACTACACGAACATTAGTAATGTATTTTTACAGTGGTAGGTAAAATGTAACTCGCACATCTAATCAAAAGAAAGACTTGGAGGTTCGTATAAGAGGGCAACCTGACACAACTGATAACTGCAGGGTGAAATCCACAACATAGTTAACGTTTGTTACCTCAAATGCCTGGAAATGTTGCTGCAGGCATTTTTCATAAGCATCCCAGTCTTCTGTTACATCATCGTACACAGCGAAAGGCAGCATATATGTTGTTGGTAGGGTAGCATGTCGTGCAATGTAGTCGTTCAACTGGAAATAACAATTGTCAGCACCAGCTGTAGCTCAGGAATAGATGGAAGCACCGCTTCTACAGAAATTAACCTAAAAGTACTGAAGTGGAACGTAGCTGTACACAAGTATCCAGCAGAGCCGTCCGCTCATATTCTTTAGTTCCAACAGGGGCACAGCTAGCAGGCTGTGCACACACCTACTGTCATATTAGCAGGCTGTTTGGCCTCTAGTATCCAAATCAAGCACAAAGTTCATGTGCGAACTATGAAGTAGCGCACACACACAAAACTGGTAGTTACAGCAGTCATATGATTGAGAACTTTTAAGAGTGTGGGTCTATGGGTAGTGTTGCTGGCATGCAACCAGCAATGTTTCACAAGGCACTGCACGTAACGTACAACACAGCAAGCGCATGGCACTTGAGAAACAGCTAAGATTGGATTTTGGCTGCCCCGTAGCACTTGACTCCTTGAAATGTCAGTCATAAAGTAATTATAATTGGAGAACACAAAGGCACACAAAGGAGTACACTAGTTACAATGAAAGAAAAGGTGTGTATAAACAAAACATGAATTCTTTGAAGCTAGTAATATTCAACCCATAAAAAAGACTGAACAAAACAATTCCAAAGTAAAATTAAGGAGCATTTAAAGAACGCACATCTTCTCTTGAGTGAACCTAAAGATGCCATGTTTAAGAGCGCAGCTAAAAATTCACAAAGAAGGAAATCCAATAAGAGCAGTAGTTTACTTCATAAATAGCCCAGCATACAAACTATCGCAGAAACTAATAAAATACTGATGAAAAATTATACATATGGAACAACATAATCCATTAAAAAAACTGCATAGCTGGTGAACTAAAAGCCACAGAACTCAATCAGGATGCTCATTTTTTATCACCAGACATTGCCTGCCTTTGCTCAAACATAGCTATACAGGAAACTGTAGCAGTGATCCTGAAGAGCCTAATGAAACATAACAATGTGAATATGTGGAGCTTGTTGAATTCATGGAACTCTTCCAGCTGACTTAAAACTACTTTACATTTAATGGCAGCCAGATGGCCTAGCAATTGTATGTATACATGGTAGCATAACCAAGCGAGGTGGTGCAGTGGTTAGCACACTGGGCTTCGCATTCGGGTGGACAATGGTTCAAACCCGCATCCGGCCATCCTGATTTAGGTTTTCCGTGATTTCCTTAAATCACTCCAGGCAAATGCCAGGATGGTTCCTGTGAAAGGACACGGCCAATTTCCTTCCCTACTCCGATGGGACCAATGACCTTCCTGCTTTCCCCCTCACCCAAACCAACCAAATAGATCAGTGATGCAAAGGGTCCAAATAAAATATCTTTGAACCAAGAAAACATGCAACAGGAAATACACAGTGAAACAGATTGCAATTTCTAGGGAGTATGCAGCTTCCATTGTGACTTAGCACTGAGCAAAGTAAAAGATACAGGTTCACACCACATTACAGATCAAAAATATAAAAGCAAATGTATGTATAGCATCCTGCACATTGACAATATCTCACAAAGGATTGCAAATATCTTAATAACATGAGGCAAAGTGTAACTAACAATGGAAACTAATACGTAATACAAAGTGTAATCATGACCAACATTCGAATTCTGGGATATTCAAAATAACATGCCAGGAATGCTCCATGTTCGACCTAGGGCATACAGGTGGAGATTTCCACACCAGGTATACAGAGCACATTAGAATCTACATATACAGCAGACAAAGATAATCAGCAATAGCTATACACACACAAATCACCCATTGGAAATGTAGAGCAAAATTCGATAGTACTCCACTGACTAAATAAAGGTCATAAGATTCATCTGAAGATAGAACTGTAGATATTCATTCCACAAACAAATAACAAGACAGCATATTGAATGAGAAACTGGAAAGTAATTCACTGCATTTCTTCAGATGTTTCGATAGCATCCTTAATAAATAGGCAAGTAAAATAGTCATTCATAGCAATAAGTACCTTTATAAGTAAAATGTAAATAAATAATGATTTAGATTAAAAATGAAAATACTTTTTGCACGAAAGAAAAGGATACAAACTCTGTTAATGGTCTATTGCGTTATCTCTGTTCACGACTTGTAAAAATGGCTTTGTGGCTGTTTGCTGTTGTACCTTTGCTGTTTTCAGCATGTGCTATAAATTGTGTGGAGAATGTTTAATATATGTGAGCTTCTGCATAAGTAAGCTACGAGAAAACTATAAGTAAAAGTTTTTGTCCCAATTCGATTTAACTGTGTATAAAAATCCATCATTAATTACAAAATTGCATGTGTGTATATTACAGTAAAGGTGTCAGAATAATTCAGCACCTCACACGTTGAAAATGTCTGAGACATTTTGCCTTAGTACACAAAAAATGCACTTGAAAATGGGAGTCACATCCCAAAATACATTGAGCAAGAAGAAAATTAAATAAAACATAAAGGTGGTTGGCTGCAGAAAGTTATTTTACAAACAAACTCATTGTTATGGTAACTTCCTAATTCAATAGCCTCCGATTCAGAAAGGTGATAATACCAAGTGTACCATGCCATCAAAGATCATAGCTGCTCTCACTTTCTCAGTTATTAGAATTTCCTGTTTCCACATACTTTTACCTATTCAGCTATTCTTTAGTACTGCTCTGCTAACTAGGTTGCTAGTGTAAATCTACTCCCAAAACAATGAAATAATCTGGTCCATTTTTTATTTAAAGTTGTAGGTGTTCAAGTAAATGTGTGGTCTGTGTTCTTCTAATAACTTGTGCAGACAGCAGCTTAGGAGTTCATACAACAGTGTCTGTCTGGGTCGCATTACAGAAACTCTAGGGGAGGACACGAGCCGGAAGGGAAGGGGGGGAAGGACTTCATTCAGACAGTAATATCCTCAGCCAGTCTGTGGCTGTAGACTGTACAGACAATGTGCTATATGTAAACTGCCTCACACCACTTACATCTCTTTGCTGTTAAATTTGTTCATAATAAACAAAATTTTGCTGCAGTAAGAATCTGAACCTATTATTTTACAATTGTGAACAGGTCTGTTTCTCAGCAACTGTATACACAGTTTTCAAACATAGCAATTATACAGCCAGCAGGTTGCAAATAACTGTTTGGTACAATTGGAATAGGTTTCGACACCTAAGGGTGTCTTCATCAAAATGAAATTTTGGGAAACCGTAAAATCACATTGTGAGAAAGCAAGGGTCAGAATTTAGAGCAGGTATGCTCAACTCAAGTCTTGTCATGTTTGCATAGCTGGGAACAACATCTGACATCATTTTACAACCCAAAAGTTACTGATCTTGCTAAATGTGCATAATTAGAATTTCTTCCCCAGGGGAAAAGTTGGTAGGCTACTTGCCACTTCATATGTGTGCTACAAACTGGGATTTAAACGAGAAACAAGAGGAGAAAACTCTTGTTATCCATTGGTTGTGGTAGAGGATGAGTAGTAGAGTAAGGCTGCAGAAATGTAGGAAGAGCTGAAGATAGTTCCCACAAGCATTGTCCAGAAGAGCTGGTTGTGGTAACCTCTCCCATACCTGTCCCAAAACATCCTTGCGCACCCCCCCCCCCCCCTCCCCCCATAAGATGGTAATTTTATTTTTCTATTGGAAAAGATTGTAAGTAGAAAAGAGAGAGCACAAACAAAACACCAATAAATAAAAACAAGACTTCAGGTACGGGAAATATGATGATGAGGTCTTAATGCAACTACTTGGTATGTTGGAAATAGGTAATGGGATGCTGGATGAAAGACATTTGTAACAAAAAGCATGAACGTACTGTAGAGTGATAATATTAAATAATTAATAAAATGTTGTATGTCAGTGCTATGATATTCATAATTCTAGTGAAGCAAATATGTGTTTGGGTTTGGTTGTTTCGTGAAGTTTCCTCCTCAAGTAACTGGGTTAATTGAGTAAAAATGTTTTGCTACCTCAGAAAGTAAATTTGATACTATGTAAGTTACGGGAACATCTTAGATAATGTGTACTTTCATAAAGTTTTCCTAAAAATTAAAATATGATATGAAATGAACTTAGTTTTCTGAACAACTGACAATATTAGGCTTACAATTTCTCTGAAAAATTGTTCCTATAATCATCCACTAGCAAACAACTCAATACGGACACACAGTTTTTATACATTACTAAATTATTGGCAGGTTGTAAGTAGGTAAATTAATTCTCAATTTGCCGGCCGCGCTGGTCTAGCGGTTCTGGCGCTGCAGTCCGGAACCGTGGGACTGCTACGGTCGCAGGTTCGAATCCTGCCTCGGGCATGGGTGTGTGTGATGTCCTTAGGTTAGTTAGGTTTAAGTAGTTCTAAGTTCTAGGGGACTTATGACCTAAGATGTTGAGTCCCATAGTGCTCAGAGCCATTTGAACCATTAAATTCTCAATTTTATAATGTTGGCACATCGTTCTTGCATCAGACAGGTTGAATATTACTCAAAAATATTGTACATTGCTGCATCTTCAATCACTTTTATAATGTGTGTCTGTTTTATTCCTTCCTTTTGCCATTTTAGTCTCCTGAAGAACAAGCTTAAGTTTCAAAAGTCAAGAGTTTTTTTCTGGTTGTTTATATGTTTTTCCAAGCATGTCATTTAATTGTGCAGTAGACTGAAAAAGAAATATTCATATATTTTTTGTATTAAATGTTTTGAGAGCTGAAAAAAATGTGAGTTAAATGATGGTGTATGTTTAAACCTTAGCATTTGCAAGTTATTGCTTTTTTTATATACACTCTTGTTGTTTTCTATGCTCTTAGAAGTTAACAGAAGAGATTACCGAGCATGGTACGGTCTTGGTCAAACATACGAAATCCTGAAGATGGCATATTACTGCATTTATTATTACAAACGGGCACAACAACTCAGGCCAAATGACAGCCGTATGCTGACTGCACTCGGAGAAACTTATGAAAAACTGGAGAAACACAAGGACGCTGTGAAATGCTACTATAGAGCACATAGTGTTGGAGACAGTGAAGGAACAGCTCTTCTGAGAGTGGCCAAGTAATGACACATATTTTAAGAGAATATTATGTAGTAATTAGAGGATTTCAGCATTATCACGATTACTTTTTAGTGATTTGTGATATTCGTCATTCCAGACTGTTTACTTGCCATCTGAAAAGTGAAAAAAGAAATATGAACACATCTCGAGGGAAAAACCCAGCTATTAAGTAACATGTGTAGAAATGGTCACATTTATAGATGTCCTGACAGGCTAATGATGTCATTTTTTGCATAATACTTCACTAACTGCTATTGTCTTCATCATCAGGCACTGTGAGTGATGTCCCCAGCCTCACTATATGAATTCTAACCAGCATATAAGGTATTGTTGACAACATACTGCTGTGCTATTCCTGCAGCAACTATGCCCTTTCTATTCTTATATTCTCATGCTTTTTTTTGCAGTATTTCATATTGTTAACATTTGTGGAGGTCCTCCCTCACAGCAGTTGATGAAGGCGACTGGGCAGTCATAGAAATATTGCGGTAAAATTGAAATTGTTAACTTCTGAATAATGGCCAGAAAGCCCAAAAAATCACCAGTGTAGAAATGTTTGTTCAGATCAGTTTACTGCTTTGAAAGCGTAAAAGTTAATATACTTCTGTTATTAACAATGGTGGTACTACTGTTGTATGTTTCAGGTTATTTGAAAAGCTCAATGAAAGTGAACATGCTGCAAATGCTTACACACAGTTTGTGAAAGAGACTGATAATCGCCAAATTGCTGACAAGAGTGAATTGTTTCAGGCATACAAATATTTAGCAAACTTTCATATAAAGCATAATAAATTGGATGATGCCTATCGATTTGCGCAGAAGTGTTTGGACTATGAAGAAGTAAGCTGACAGAAATGTTCATATTTTGTCTATTAGTTGCCAGTGCAAACAATAGCACTATATTACTTGTAGAGAGCTTTGTTTGGCCATTCATTTATCAATTACATATAATTTATAAACTAAGAAATAAATTTTGATACATTTTGTAGAAAGCATTTTTTTGGTAACAAGTGTTTTCTCTTGGAATACTTTTTGATCATATTCTGTACTGGATATAATTTTATCGCTTGATTTTGTTGTTATTTTTTGTGGAGATTGATTTATTTTCATATGGTTGTCCAGTAATTTCCTTTTTATTTTCAGACAAAAGAGGAAGGGAAGGCTTTGTTAAGGACAATAGCACAGAAAAGAAATCAGGAAGAATCTGATATAAGTGTATGTTCTGATTTTGTAATATTACTTATTCTGTTTTAATTGAAACTGAATAGTACTATTTGTATGTAGTTTTTTTCTAACAAAATACTGAATTAATGTAGATGGAGGAAAGTTCACTAAGTGGAAGCAGGCCAAGACCAAGACTCAGTGATGGAAGTTCTCTACAACCATCGCCCATGAACCTTAGTTTCAATTAGTATTCATGATGGATAGACTTGGTAAGTAAATTAATTTTCATATGAGTCATCTAAGACATTAAAGCTGTAGTCATCAAAGCACTAGCTTTTTTCTAATTATGGGAAAGAAAAACATAGGAAAAGAAATAAAAAAAAAACACAGGGACAAAGTGGCCAATGAAAAATTATCTAATTTAAAGACTGAAACATTATGATCATCAAAATTCTGGAGTGGAAACATACAGAAATGTGGACAGATAACCTTTGATCTACAGACGAGTGATAGGTGGGGGGAGGGGGGGGTGTTAGGATATTTTGTGTGTTCACTTTGACACCCATTAGCATCCAAACGATGATGATAATGCTGAGCTGTTTACCAAACTAAAGCTGTCAGAGTTACCATTGTGATAGCCGCAAAGAACGACTCGATTGTATCGTGTAGCTTCGTTCATTTTTCAAGGTTCCTTATAGGTAGAAATCAAGAGGTGTAAGGTCTGTGAACTGTGGTGGGTACTCGACAGTTCCTCTTCGACCTATCTGTTGTCCATGTAGATTTTCATCCAAGTAGGCTCTGACATCTCTTTGGTAGTGAGGCAGAATGCCATCTTATTGTAGGTAAAATCTTTCATTTCCAAACACCTCTTGGATGGCAGGTAAAAGCAACGTTCACGGCATATGAAGATAAGCCACCAGTTATGGTTCTTCAAAGAAGAATGAGCCAATCAAAATGCACAGTGACAGACCACACCACACATTAATACCCGGTAGGTTCATATGTTTGCCCACAGGGATGTGAGGATTTTTAGGAGCCCAATACATGCAGTTGTGGTAGTTTACAATACCATTTAGTTTGAATTGTCTCATCAGACCAGATAACCATCCCTGGAAACTGTTCATTCTTGTGAAGCATGCCTTCAAACTACTCACAGTACTCTATCCTTCAATCTGGGTTGTCCTCATTCACAGTGTGCAGTGATCTTGGAATGCACACTTTACTCTTTGCAGCCTTCAGAATTTGTTGTACACTTGATCAGATGTTGTACACTTGATCAGCTTACCCCATTTTCACATGCACCCTGCATGACAGATTTTTGAGGTGACATAGTAAAATCTTGCAATACAGCAGTACTGGAAGCTGGTCATGGTGATGTTTCTGGTCAGTCAGACCTTTCTGTATGCACATCCCAAACAGTATGATCAGCTTCAAATTTATCTCAAATACAATAAATTGTTGGATGTGTTGGTGGCTGAGTTCCGAACACATTGTGCCATTACCATTGTACCTCCATCATACTTTAGTACTTCCATTACCACTTCAGTACTGCCTTGCATCTCTCAAATGACAATCTTACTTCATTCATTGCTGCACTGTCATCTGTTGAAAAATGTCCACCAAGGTGTGTTGAGAAAACAGTGGACTAAGCTACCACACAGAACTGCAACGATATGTCATTTCATTCCGAAAATACTATCATAGTTATCTGCATTTTTCGGGACCTCTCTGCATTGTGCCCACCTGACAGTGGCATCCGGCAGTTCACTCGTGAATTCTTTCGACATGAAGTATGCAGGGAGAAGCTGAAGAATTAAGTAGACATGCCCCTGAATGGCTGCATTTTTAGCATTATCTTCACCCTCATAGTGCAACTGATCTATAAATGAGAGATAGCTCAAAATATGTACACACAATTAGGAACATTAATCAAAGCATTTCCAAACAAATCATTGAGATATTTATTATATTTTGGTACTGACAACAATATTTACAGAGTTGAACATTATTTCAGTGCAGCACCATTTTCTTTGGAACCACTGACTGCACAGTGTGGAAAAAGAGTCAGAGTTCAGGCAACATTCACATAAGTGTTTTATGCCTCCGATTTCCCTCCATGATGCTGATCTGTAAAAAAAAACAATTTGTTTTACTACAGCAAAAATATTTAAAAATGTAGCTCAAATATCACAGACGTTATCATCATGTCAAATTTTTCAGGAAATAGTAGGCAAGGGAGGTAACAGAGGTCATTCTAAATACCTGTACTAATTTTTATGAGTTTAACTTCAGTCATTTAGGAGAGAAATGTACCTGAATGATGAAAATTAAAGTTATCGGTAAATCGCAAAAATTTACAGATTTATTAACTTACTACTGTGCCCATTTCAAACATTCCAGCACATATTCCAGTTGTCGTCCTGTTTCCTTATCCTCCATACTTTTTCTCTTCATTCTTTTCTTTATCCTTGACTCCTTGGTAGCAGCTTCTGCAGCTGTTTCCAATTCAGTTACCTGCCGCTTATCAATAGCAGTTAGAGCTGCAGCCATATTCCTTCGTGTCTGGATGTTCAGCTTCTTCATAACTTCGATCCTTGAAATTGCACCTTCATTGAATGTTGTTATTGCATCCATTACACCAATCTTCAGCACTGTCAGCCCGACAAATACAGTTTTGGGTATTCTCTCCCATATACAGCTGTTGAAGCTTTCATTTGCATTCTGAGAGAGAACATGCATAAATTTCCTAAGTAGATTTTTATTTGCCAGATCCCTATATATAGGCCTAATTGTGTCCATTACAGCAAGTTGTAAGGAATGCTTTTGGGTATATTGTATGTCTGTAGCATTGCTCAACCAGTACTTGTATTACGAATTTTCCCCATTTGGACACAAACCATGCTGTGTGGTCTCATCTGTTGACACTCTGTGAAACCATGTTGCCCAAACAGCTCGTCTCATGTTCCTCAAATCTCCTATGTTTCTCCTTATTGCTAGGCCATAATATTGAGTCAAAGAACCAATTTCGCTTTTTGTAAGATGACCTGGACCACCTATGTGTTTTCTGTTGGTCAATTTTTTTCCACTGAAGTCTACACAATTTTCTCAGCTGAGCTAACATTCTTTTTTGTATATGCCCAACACATTCAAGCTTTTCTATCAGAGTGTCCCCATATGGTCTGTCATTAACAACAGTAGTGTGTCCTTTATAGTCTCCATCCCCAAGGTAGCCTACATACCTCACACCACGACTGACCTGTGATCTTCTAAAAAAAGTATGACCTCTCTTTTGCCAAGATCCATCAAATGCTGCTACATTGTCTGTATTCTCAGACAAGGCTACTGTTTCTTTTGCTGTTCACTTACACCACATAAAGCATTTTGTATTAATTTATTGTATCTGTCAAACCTCAGTAGAAGTGGAGGCAAATCCATCACTGCACAAAAAGCCTGGGCAGCTCCCCTTCCTCTTCCAATACATTGCATTGCATAAGCAAGCTGAATATTTACACTGTAATGTCGACTATCAGTTACTGCTGATGTCATAGTATCATTGTGCATCTTAACACGAGTTACAAGCATTCACTGACTGACTTGAAAGACCCTTTCGTGCCGAAATGTTCTCAGAAACGTCAATACTATCTTCACAATTGCAGTACTTACATTTCACAGCACTCTTCAAGTCTTGAGAGCATATTTAGGTTCACAATAACATTTCTGTCAATATTGTTGCTCACAATACTTCTAAGCTTGTTCTTATTACATTCAGAAAGTGAAAGTTCACGTCTTAAAGAACTGCCTGTAGACACAGTTTCCATGGGCGACTTTTGAAGCAACTGATTGTGTTATTCGGTTGTGTTTGGAACTGGTTGCCGCAAAACTTTCGTTTGGGGCTAAATTTCTTTACTCTCGTCATTTTTAGCAAAGGAAACACACACACACACACACACACACACACACACACACACACACAGAGAGAGAGAGAGAGAGAGAGAGAGAGAGAGAGAGAGAGAGAGAGAGAGAGAGAACAATATACACAGTAAATACAAAACCACACGCATATTCTGAAATCATATATTCTCAGATCTTTGTTTACATTCGAATCATAGCCTTCTAGACATGCCTGTACTTTGGTTCTGGGAGTCAGTGCCTTCTAGAATACATCTGTGTTAACGATCCGTAACTAACGATGGAAAAAACGGAAGAACAAAATAATGCATCACGTATTTTGACGCACTTCAAACTGACAGATGGGCATGGCCCCCGTGCAACATTCCGTTCAACCTCAATTTTAGTACAAACGGAAGATGATGATGCCCATAAACTATACATTTTTGAAATTGGCATGAAATGCTCTGTTCTATAGACAAAGAAATTTTTTCAAATTTTTGGTCATTTTCACGAGCATGTCCCCTTAAGAGATTGTTATTGTTTAAGTCAGATAATGTTGCTAGTAACAAAAAAAAAGATGGAGTGAAGGGAAGCATTTATGGCCATTTGCCTTATAAGGATTAGGATATTTTATTGAATGCAATTGCAAATGATGTGTTTCCACATGAATACTCCCAACGTTTTCTAATTTCCTTCTCAGATTCTCATTTTCCATACTTTTCATACTGTCTCAGTTTATACTCAGAGTTCACACTTTGAGTACCATGCCTGTAATATTACATTGTCTTCAACATTGGAAAGAATGCCATTCCTGTAGGCCTAATATTATGGGCACATCATCTTGGTGAAGACTGGCATGCTCGTGATAGTACAGGCATGGCACTCCTCTCTAAGATGTTGTGCTCAAAGTATTACGGGAATGGCTTTCTTTCCAAAACTGAAGACATTGTAATATTATGGGCAAGGCACTCAGTATTAATGAAGATAAATGAAGAGATAATAGTAACAAGATTGTTGGATTTAGTTCAACTTGTAACAAAACTGAAACTGTGGCACAATCTTGAGCCCTTGTGGTTTAACTATTCCTTGTAATGGGAAGGAGGATACATAAGTTCATTTTTTAAGAGCACACGTTTGCGTGCGCACTAGCATCCTCCTCCTCCTCCTCCTCCTCCTCCTCCTCCTCCTCCTCCT
The DNA here is from genome assembly GCF_023864275.1 of Schistocerca cancellata. Lineage (NCBI taxonomy): Eukaryota > Metazoa > Arthropoda > Insecta > Orthoptera > Acrididae > Schistocerca > Schistocerca cancellata. Next base: position 140,480,725 of record NC_064627.1, on the reverse strand, counting down.
CCTCCCCCCCCACACACACAGACAGACACACAGACAGACACACAGACAGACAGACACACAGACAGACAGACAGACACACAGACAGACAGACACACAGACAGACAGACAGACACACAGACAGACACACACACACAGACACAGACACACACACACACAGACACAGACACACACACACACACACACAGACACAGACACAGACACACACAGACACAGACACACACAGACAGACACAGACACACACAGACACACACAGACAGACACAGACACAGACACAGACACACACACACACACAGACAGACACACACACACACACACACACACACACACACACACACACACACACACACACACACTCTTTGAAATTCCTGTGAAGTTGGATTAGAATTGTTCGCTGCATAAGTAATGGTGAAGCCTTGGGAAATAAGTGGGAAAGGCACAGGAAAATGATTTCAGACAATGGGAAAGTGACCCATGAGAAAGAAAATAGAAGCAAGAAACAGTAAGAGAGAAAATGAAAGGGAAATAAATGAAAAAATAATAATATTAGGAGACATAACTTGACGGTTTTTGAAGAAGGAAGGATAGAGAATTTGGAAATAGTTAATTAAAACAAGAATGTCTTGTAATGTAAGAGAAGATGGCAAATTAAGGGCCAACCATGATAGAGAAATGTACGTTAAGACCAGAGCAGAGTGATAGTTGAACGAATACAAATTGATTAATGTGATAGAAAAGGTGGAAAATATACAATGTATGTTCTTGTGGTCATTATTTACATACTTGGTGCATTGTTAATGAACCTGTACAGCAGGAGGTTTGGCACTATTTGCTTTATTTAGCATTAAGGTCCAAACTCGTCTGATTTTAACCCTCCTCTTCTGTAAGGGTTTTCCCCCTTTTCTGAATTTCTTTTGGCCCTCTGTACACCGTAACATAGTGATGATTGGACCTTGATAAAAGTACAGTATCAGTCAATCAAGTTTAGTGGTTCCCTGGTCCCAATCCTCCCCCAGGGAACTCACTTCCTTTGGCGGATTCTAGCCTACATGTCTGGGGTGTTTTTCAGAATGTGTTCTGCATTTTCCATGGCTGTCACCAGAACAGTCTCACCACTGTTTCTTCTTTCTTCATTCACCTTCTCTGGGCTGCATGTGTATCCTTTTGCTGTTCCTTTTCCCCTCCCTTGGGGAACACATCTGGGGTGGTTCGGAATGTGTTCTGCATTTTCCATGGCTGAAATCGAAACGGTCTCACCACTATGTATTTGTTCCTTCTTTCTTTCTTTCTTTGTTCACCTTTCCTGTCCTTCCTCCGCTTCAGCATTTCAGGTTCCTCTTTTCATCTTCCTGGCCTGAGGGCCAGCCCAGGCATCTGAAGAGTAACAGATGACTTGGTTCTCAGCCCCAGGTTGACTGGTAGGGTTTTCATATACTCCCCTGGTACAGACCAAGCCCAGGGAGGGGTGATTGCCTGTGCTGCTACCTTTCCAAATTCCCGATTGATCCCTCCGTCAAGTGTTCAGGAGGTGTGAAGAATCACCTAAGGCAGGTGTGCCCCCTTCTGAAACGGCCCCCCAGTTAGGAGTAGTGCGCCATCAGGCACTGGCAATCAAGGGGAATTTTCTTGCAGTGAGCCAATCTTCTCATTCAATGTCTGCGAAACTTAAACGGAATGAGGCTATCAATTCAAAAACTCTCCAAAATGCACCGAGGTTCCTCATGGTTTCCTGTACTGAAGACGGTCTATCCTTCACAATGGTCAATCTCTCTATTATTCAGAAAGGTGTTGATGCCATTGCTGGCCCTGTGAAACCTGCTCTCATTTACACAATGGTACTTTGCTTTTGGAGACTACTTCTGATTGTCAAGCACAACTATTGCTTGCAGCTATGCTCATCCATGGCTATCCTGTTGGTGTCGAGGTCCATAGAACACTGAATTATTCCCATGGTGTTATTTACACTAGGCTGCTCGATGGTCTGACCGAGGCAGAAATCCAAACATACCTCTCTGGTCAGGGTGTCATTGCCATCCATTGAGTGATGAAAAAAGTAGATGGCTCCTTAGTGCTCACACGAACTTCTGATAGAATGGTTCTTCTGTCAAAGATCAAAGCAGGTTATGAAGTTATCACAGTCAGACCATATATTCCGAACCCGATGCACTGCTACCAGCTTCGTCATTACAACCACAGTAGAGTCCTGTTGACACCCAGCCAAATGTGAAACCTGTGGCAGGGTTACTCAAAAAGGTGATTTTCCAACTCCTCCTCCCTGCTACATCAACTGCAATGGCGACAATGCCACATCCTCCCGCGATTGTCCTGTGTATTCAATGAGCGCACCCTCTAGGAGATCCTGGTGAAGGAAAAAGTGTCTTACCCGGTCACTTGTAAGTTGTAGGCTAGTCGGGAACCCTGCGTTCTATCATCTGGCGTGTACAGTACATGGCCACGCAGACATGTGACCCCAAATTTAGCCCTGAGGTTGTGAAATCTCACATCATTATGGTAGTGTCCCCGTCTCCTCCTCCAGCTGTGCAATACACCACCAAACTTATACCTCATGGGGTGAAGTCACCAGCTACACAACCGGCAGGCCAGGAAGGACAGAAGGAATACCCTCGTGAAGACTTCCTGCGTTCCTCCAGCCACCCAGTGTCTGAGTCTTCCTCTGCTAACCAGAAAGTCTCCAAGAAATCAAAGGCAAACGGTCTTCTCCTTAGTTGACTCAAAGATCCTCTTCGATGTTGTTGCCACATGTTACTCTTGCCTGGCTAACCTTCATGTCGCCGGTGCGCACCACCAACCATTTTGGTGCGCTGGACTCTGCAGGCCCACAGCAGAATAATGCCAATGCTCAGGCAAACCTCATAGAACAGGATCTTCTTGCCTCTGTTCCCTGTAGCAGCAAGTCCTTGAATGCTGCACTTGGCAGCCACCAATGTGGCTCTCCATTATATTTTCCTTGTTATGACTCTCCCCCAATGGAACGTTCGTGGCCTTTGATCCAACAAAGAGGATTTATGGCTGCTCCTAGAATTGCAGTGTCCACTTGTTCTCTGCAATCGAAATTGCATCCTCATGACTGTTTTGAGTTCTCGCATTTCTTCCCAGTCCGTATTGACCTTTCCCTGAGGTCGGCATTCCATCTCATGGGGGGAGTCTTGCTGCTCATAAGGGATGACATTCATAGTCAACTACCCAAAAGTCTTCAAACTGTTGCAGTTTACCTTTTTCTTCCTCACTTGACCTTTTCTCTTTGTACCGTTTACATCCCTCTGTCATTCAATGCCACCAGAGCAGACTTACTCCAGCTTATTGGCCAGCTGCCTCACCCCTTTTTTATGTTTGACTTTCATGCACACCATGCCCTATGAGGTTCTCCCAGAACCTGTCAGAGAGATGCCCTCTAGGCTGACCTTCTCAACCAACTTCACCTCCTGTGCCTTGACACAGGAGCACCCACATTCCTTTCACACTCAACACACACCTATTCCCATTTGGACTTATCCTTCTGCACTGCCAAGCTTGCCCATCTTCTTGAGTGGTCCATTCTCTCATATGCACACTCAAGCGACCATTTCCCGTGTGCTGCCCGTTTGCTAACTCGCACCCCACCTATGTGCACATCCAAATGGCACCTTACTCAGGCCAACAGGAGGCTTTACTCCTCTCTGGCAACCTTTGACAAACATTTCCCCAGTTGTGATGACCAGGTGGAATATCTTACAAATGTTGTGTTTACCAATGCAGAACATTCCATTCCTCACACCTCCTCTTTACAATACCATGTCCCAGTCCCATGGTGGACTGAGGTGTAACGCGATGTAATTAGTGCACAGAGATGTGCCCTTCGTGTTTTTAACCGCCGTTCTACAATGGCTAACTGCATTCACTATAAACAGATGTGTGTAAAGTGTCATCGTATTCTTCAGGATAGCAAAAAAGCTAGCTGGATTTCATTCACTAGTTCTTTTAACAGCTCCACCCTTTCCTCTGCGATGTGGACCAACCTCAGATCTCTGGGACCAAGATCCATTCGCCAATTTCCGGCCTGACAGTAGCAGACAGTGTCGTTGGGGAACCTATTGCTATCTTCAACACCTTGGGCCGCCATTTGGCAGAGATTTCGAGCTGCACCCACTATCTCCCTGCCTTCCTCCATCGGAAACGAGCAGAGGCAGGTCGGGGGCGGTACCTTTCTCTTCTCAGAATCCTGAGTGTTACAGTGCTGGTTTTACTATGAGGGAGATAGATCTTGCTCTTACTTCATCCCGATCCTCCGCCCCAGGGCCAGATGCTGCTCACGTTCAGATGTTGCAGCACCTTTCTTTTGCGGACAAGCATTTTCTGCTTAATAGTACAACCGCATCTGGGCAGAGGGCACATTTCCCAGACGCTGGTGTGAAGCCACTGTCATACCCATACCTAAGCCCAGTAGGGACAAACACCATCCTTCTAACTACTGCCCGTTTCTCTCACCAGCTGTGTTTGCAAGGTGATGGAACGTATGATTCGTGCCCAGCTGCTATGGTGGCTCGATTCTCACAATTTACTAACCACTGCACAGTTGGATTTCGAGCATGCCGTTCTGCAGTTGACCACCTTGTCACTTTGTCAACCCATTTCATGAATGGTTTTCTGCAGAAATCCCCGACTGTGGCTGTGTTTATCAATTTGGAGGACTGGTATCCTCTGTACTCTCTACAAGTGGGTTTCCATGGCTGCCTGCCCCAATTTCTTGAGGAATTTTTAAGCCTCAAGGCGAATGTGTGTTCTGCCTTGTCGGACATCTTTATCCAGGAAAATGGTGTGCCTCAGGGTTCCGTTCTGAGGGTCATCCTCTTTGCTATTGCCGTTAACCATACAACATGCTCCTGCTGGGCATCTCCAGCTCCATTTTTGTTGATGATTTTGCCATCTGTTGCAGTTCTCCACGTATCTGTCTCATTGAGCGGTGTCTTCAGCAATGTCTCAATCATCTTCACTCATGGAACATCGACAAAGGCTTTCATTTTTAACTGACAAAACCGTTTATATGAATTTCTGGTGGCACAGTTGGTTTCTCCCACCATACCTACATCTTGGGCCTGTTGCTCTTTCACTCGTTGAAAGTATGCAATTCCTGGGGCTCATGCTCGATAGGAAACACTCTTGGTGCTCCCACATGTCTTGCGTGGCAGCCCCCTGTATGTGATCCCTCAATGTCCTGTCTCTTCATTGGTACTCCTTGGGAGGGAGATCGAACCACCCTCCTCCGTCTGTACCGGCCCCTTGTGTCTATTCGAAACTAGACTATGGGTGCTTCATTTATGCATCTGCACATCTGTCCCTCTTACACCATCTCAATACGATCCACCATCGTGGCATCCGTTTGGTCACTGGCACATTTTACATAGCCCGGTTGAGAGTGTATGCAGGAACTGCGGAACTACCACTGTCCTTACCATCGTGTTTTTCTCCTCAGCAGATAGGCATGCTGTTTGTCTGCCACGCGTGGCCATCCATTCTATGCCTCCTTCTTTGATGACTCCTTTGATCACCAGTAATTGTGCTTCCCTTTTCTCTGCTACCTCCTTTTATTAGCTTTCGGCTATTGCTCCAGCAGCTTAACTTCACACTACCTGCAACTTTCACAGTGGGTGTGAACCTTCACCATCTTGGCTTCATTCGGCAGCCTGTGTTCACTTTCATTTCCTAGGGAAACTACTCCAGCTTCACTCATTCGCCTTAAGTTTCATGACCTTCCCATGGAATTTCACAATAGTACCTTTGTGCACACTGATGGCTCTTGGGCTGACTATGGTTCGGGTGTACCTTCACCATTGGCACCGATGTTTTTTCGTACTGGCTTCCGGAACACTGGTGAGTATTTACAGCAGAGCTCTTTGCCCTGTATCAAGCCACACAGTACATCCGGTGACACAGGCTTTTCAATTGCATCATTTGCTCCGACTCTCTGTGCCCTTCAAAGCCTCTGTGTGCCACACATTGTCCATCCCGTAGTGCAACGGATCCAGAAAAGCTGTCACTTGCTCACTCTTGATGGAGTCAGTGTCATTTTTGTGTGTTCCTGGTCACATCAGTCTGACAAGAAACAAGGCTGCTGTTGCTGCTGCCAATGCTGCAATCCTCATACCTCAGCCTGCTAGTTCTTATATTATCTCTGATGATATCTGTGTTGCCATTTGTCAGCAGTTGGTGTCACTTTGGCATCACCACTGGTCCTCCCTTCATGGGAACAAGCTCCAGGCTATTAAGCCTCTCCCAGCAGCTTGAACAACCTCCTCTTGGCCTTCTTGTCATGAGGAGATCATTTTAACTAGCTTGCGTACTGGGCACTGTCTCTTTAGCCATCTCCATTTGTTGAGCTGTGCCCATTGTGCATTCCCTGACAGAATGCCCTTTTCTTTAACTGCTTGCATTCCTGTTTGTGTTTGCTGTGTGATTCATCAGACGTTTTAGCAAACAACACTCGGGATGTTGGCCACGTTCTACTTTTTATCTGTTGTAGCAATATGGCGAACGACATTTAATTTTTAGTTCTGGACCTCCGTTTCTCTATGGCATATTTTACTGACCTTTCTCCACATCCCTGTTTTTAGCTGTCTAGTCTTCCATCTCTTGTTGGTTTATAAATATTATCAACACTCTTATAAAGCCCAAAGAAATCCCGTCAGTTTTAAGACTGTCAGTCGCACCAGTGTCTAAGCACTGTGAATAACACAAACTGAAATTGAGGGTAGGAAAACAAAATCAGAAATGCTTGATTGGTGCTAGTGGTAATCGGAAGCAGCTGAAATTGATAAAATTTAATGTCATGTAAAAGCTGACTTGCACTTTTCAAACAGTGGAAAATCCAGGATGGAATGTAACAGTATTATGAAAAAGAGAGTTGCTACTCACCATATAGTAGAGATGCTGAGTTGCAGATACAACAAAACACTGTATGGCGAGTAGCAACTTTCCTTTTCATAATATTGTGATTTACACTTTTCTCACACAACATTCTGACAGTTGTGGGTCAGTGTAGTCAGTTCATACCAAATTTGTGACTAGACTGTCCTCTTGGATGGATTGTCATCCTTAGATGTAGAAGCAACATAATGTGTACCCAAGGTGTGCTTTTTTGGCTTCCTTGTTATTCATGCTGCATATTGACGAGTTGGCAGACAAAATTGGTATTAATGAAATGTCAGACAATATTAATAGGAACCCTAGACTTTTTGCAGATGTTGCAGTTATAACACTGTGCAATCTGAAAAAGCTGTCAGTTCCTGATAAGTTTTTAATGTGGTGTGAAGATTGGCCATTGTTTTTAAATCTTCAGTAATGTAAAATTGTGCTCACCATAAAACGAAAAACATATGAGGGCTGATCAACAAATACTGATTTTTTTTTTCCATAAATGTTGACTCCTCCATTTCAGTGTTCACATTTTCTTTTTCAAAGTACTCTTCTCCTACTCGATACACTTTTTATGGTGTCTCTGCCAGTCCTCAAACACATGGTGCAGGCCATTTTTTGTTAGGTCCTTGAGAATCACCTCACTTTTCTTGAGAACTGCTTAAGAGTTCTCAAATCTAATGCCCTGTGCTTTGCCTTTACTTATGGGAATAAAAAAAAAGGACAAGATGAGAGACCGGGGCTATAAGGCAGATACGGTACTCAGTTAATGTTTATGTGAGCCAGAAACTGTACAACTTGATTTGTATTGTCCTGATGAAGTCATAACCCAGTCTGAGAAAGGTCTGATCATTTCCTTACAGTGTGCTTCCTCAGTTTAGCCAATGCTGATGTGTAGTGTGCTGCTGTAGCAGTAGTGTGAAGGGGAACTGCATGCTAGTAAATCTGTCCATGGCAGTCAAAAAATGGGATCACTGTGAGTTTTCCTGCAAATGGAATGTCTTTTGTCTTTTTTAGTGTTGAATAACCTGGCAATTTCCACAGTTTGCTGACTCATTTTCCTTCAGGATCATAATAATGCAGCCATGACTCTTCACCATTTATAATAGATTCCACAAACATAACCCCTCCATCAGCAAAGGGACACAGCACCTCACGGCTTGTCTCCATTCACTCAGCCATTTGTTTGGTAGTTAACAGATGTGGTACCCAATAGGCACAAACATGTGTCACATAGAGATGATCATGCTTAATCATAAAGACACTGTCACATGGAAACCTCAACACTTCACTGAAGTTAGATAATGTTACCCGCCAATCCTTGTGAACTACCACAGCAGCTTTGTTGATGTTGACTTCATTCTCAGCAGAAGCCGAAACACCAAGCCCATCCTCCTTGACATACAGAAGTTGGCCTTGTTTGAAGTCCCTGAGCCACCTATCACTGTTGCACAAGGTAGTGCATCTTCGCCATATGCTTTCTGCAGCTTTTTATAAGTTTCAGTGGCTTTATGGTGTAAACAAATACAGAATTTTGTTGTGCCATACTGCTCTTATCGCGTCATCTTCATTGTTTGGTATTCCAAGTGGAAAGAGTGTCTACAAAATGGAGTATTACTACCAACCTGCCGAGATGATGATGATGATGATGATGATGATGCCACCTATGGACATTATACATAAAAACCCACCCACTCTTTTCAAATATTCAAGGTACAGTAAAAGAAATTATCTTGGAAGATACAGGAAAAAAATCGGTCTCCATCTTTGTTGAACAGCCCTGATAAATTGACAATTTCACTAGTGCTGCCAGAAGTTGAGTAAATCTGTACTACTTGCAAAATATTCATTTGTCTCAAAGTGTTGCCAGGGTCAAGCTGACCCTAGATGCAAAGTATTACAAAAGGCTTGGATCCACCAATAAATAAGTTCCGTAAGCACAAGCTGAGATTTACAGTAGAACAAAAACTTACTCAAGTTTACTTCTTCAGGTCACTGGAGCAAATTCGTTTGAGGAACTTGCTGCTCAGATGTGCAGTTACTCTTAAAAACCAGAGCAGTCAGCACTGTTGTTCCTTTACTTTATTATCAATGCATAAAAATTGTGATGAAACATAAAAATAAAATAAAAAACTGAAAAAAAATATTAGAGAAGTGCATATTGATATTACCAAGAAACACTATTCAATTAATTAAAATCAGAGGACTCCACTTAGATTAAAAACTTCGGGGATGTCATATGCAAATTTCAAACATCTCATCTATTGTATAATCAAGTATTCAATAACAGCAAACAAAAATGCGACACAGTTTCCCGCCAAGAGACTGCCTCTTAATTTCTCTTTGATTTTTGGAAGAAGTATTTACTACTTTTATCAAAAAGATAATGCATTTATGTGCACGGTAACATTAAAAAAATCAGCTAAAATGTTAAGTCATCTGTATTGCCATTCTAGTTTGCCTTGCGGTGCAACAAATTGGTTGGTAAACTCATTCTGCTGTTCCTTGATTGATGGTGCCAATTGTGTGTTTAGAGGTTGCAACGGTAAATTTGTTTCACCCCATCTGTCTTTGTGCCACTCTCCTTTTCAGCAATGATACTTTCGCACTGGTACTGAACACACACAACTTCTGTAAGTCTAAGAAGAACTTCTACAAAAAGAGTGTACACTGCTTTCAAACTTTCTAACAAATTAAAACTGTGAGCCGGGCTGAGACTTGAACACACAGTTTTAATTTGTCAGGAAGTTTCATGCAAGAAACTCTTTACACTAACTTGCAAATCAGGGTTGCAGATATGGTCATTCATAATATTCCAACCGATTCTGTGACTGTATGGGTAATGTGCCATACCACAGCAGGAAGTTCAACAGAATGCCTAATAAATGTGGTTTCAGGATTACAATGTTAGAGTGGTTTCAAAATGGGCAAATAAACTGCAACACCTTAATGAGCAAGACAGAACTGTTAGCTACAATAAAGGAAACAAACCAGCCATGAAAGTGTACATCATGACTAGAACTGCTGAGGGCAGAGGCAACAAAGTAGTGTGTGTACTGCCCTATGACTGTGATCTAAATCCGATAGAATTGACATAGTTCAAAATAAAACACAATTTCAGGGAAAACAATGTCAGTGGTGACATGTCGAATGAAAGACTGCAGTATCTTCTTAATGCTGCTTTCCTTTCAATTAATGCAAAGGGCTGGCAAGATTACTGCAAGAATGTGCAGCAGCTGGAGCACGAGTACTGGACACGAGATGGAATAATGGAAATGGCCATCAATGAAGTTATCTATACCATGCCCTGAAGTGGTGGTGGTGATCTTGGAACAAATACAAATGGCAGTGATCTGTAGTGAACATCATTTTGACAGTTCTTTCATGCACAGTTAATAACACTTTTTAAACATTGCTGCTGTCTGCATTTAATAAATGCGATGTGTAAACAGATTTCAAAAATCAGTTTTTTACTATTGATTGATAGTGTTGATAAGTCGTATACTCATCTACATTCATTTTTCACTGTTTTTGATGTATAAGTAATACGTAAGTTACAGGTAAAACTCTAGAGCATGAATTTGTAAACAAATTAGAAGATTTCCGATCTGACAAAAGTGTCACTTTAGTGGGCAAGGCTTTTACGAGTACCGTCTATGATTTCATGTTAAGCGCAAAACATGGGTAGTGTTGCCAGCTCGCTGCAAGCAGCCGATGCTGCCCTCCCCTCACTGCTCCTTTCCCTTTGTCAGATATTATGTGGGGGCACAGCCGTTCCCGACAGCCACAGCGCCAATCATAAAATTATTGTGGACAAATGGTCGTACCCTATGACAAAAATATCAGTGTGTCACAACTGGCGTAAGTTATCTTTTAGAAATTTGTGGGGATGCAAAATCGAATCATCACATAGGCTCAGTTTTTGATAAAGGCAGTGGGAGGCTTGATTTCATTAGAACTGTATTGGTAAAATGCAGTCAGTCTGGAAAGAAGATTGCCTTCGAACCACTTGTGCAACCGTATAATAATGCTCAAGTGTGTGTGTGGACTGTACCAGATAGGACAAAAAAAAAGGATGTTGAAAGTCAACGAAGTATAGCACAAATAGTCACATGAAGGTTTGTTTCAGGCATGGGGAGTACAAAAGAAATTCCAGAACAACTGCACTGATAGACGTTTGATGATGACCCCAATATCCTGCTTTTGGTGAATCTACTATAAGAAAAGTAAAACTGAGCCAGAAAAGTTTAGGTAATCAATTTGTTGAGGTATGCAGGGTGTCCTCATAGACTTATTAGAAAAAGTAATAATGATCACTGATAGTAATACAGTGAGATATTGGACTGGTTTGGATTTGGAGAGTGTGTGACCTTTACTTTTAGAACTAACTTCAATATTGTCAACAACCTTGCACATCGCAACATGCTAGCACATTAGTTTCGAATTTTAGTTGCAAAACCATATGTACTGCCACTACACTCCCCTCTATTCGCCCAACTTGGGCCCCATGATTCTTCTTCCCAAACATGAAGAAACAGCTTACAGGTTAGAAATTATGCTGAAGTAAGGTGATTGGTGAGACACCTATAATTACATCTATGTGATTACTTTGCAGACCACATTAGTGTGTTGGGCAGAGGGTTCATAGAACCACTTTGACTACTTCTAGACTGCTCCAGTCATGAACCACATATAGGGGAAATTGCTTGCTGTTACTTACTTTCAGGTCCTGAAATGCTTAGTACTGTTGATAAAAGTATAAAAGTAAAAGTGACAACACAGTCCTAGCTTTTGCTACTGTTAGTTCTTTCCTTGAGGAGGAGAGAATGATAGGCTGGGGAAAATTTTAAAGGAAGGGCAGGAAAATTTAAAAGTAAGGGCGGCAGGTCACTCAAATGAGAGGAATCCATCTGTAGCGAGGCTGAAAATATACAAAGATGAAGGTGAGGTGTCAGAAAAAGTTGCAGGTCTACCCTCCATCTTTGATTACTCCCAATACATTCATTCTAATCCAATTTTTACACACAACATGTCAAATTCTGTTAATGTGAATTATTATGATGATAATTGTATGGATGGGTTTTCCCATATTCTGAATATTGAATTAATTTTATACAATTTTTCTTTATTTCTGTTTGTGTATACTACTGCTGCTTACAGATCTGGTTGTTACATATATACTGCTCAGCTCTAACTTTGTACTCACTACAGGTGGCTCCCTCTCACCTAGGCTTCTTGTTTAGCCTTTCCCATTTGTCCCCGTCCCCTCTCCAAGGAAAGAATTAATAGTTCCAAAAGATAGGATTGTGTCATTGCTTTTACTATCAGCAGTAACAAACATTTTGTTTTTTTTGGAGATAATACTGGTCAGTATTCTGATAATACGTTGTGAACTTTTTGCATTGTCATGAGTGGTCTTTATCTACCTTAGGATGTTAATGGAAATAAGTAATTGTCTGTGGACATAATCATTTTCAGCAAAGTGTTTTTACTGTTGCTGTTTATTCAAATAATGCTGAAATGTGAATCAGTTTATGTTCATAGGATTTAATTGTCATTTATTTGATAAGAAACATCTGAACTGTACTAAAGTTCAATATTTTCACTCTTTGCTATCTTGAGTAAATAAATGGCATTTACATAGTCATGTAGTGAGTAATGTAACTAACTTTGAAAATTTTTAAGAGTAATTAATCTGTTTGGTGTATAATTTACTGATTTTTTTTTTTTTATTATGAGTGTAATCTTGTTTAGAAGTATGATAAATCTGAATAGAAAAATAATTTATTTGCATTTTCTTTTTCACAGATATTAATGAGAAAGTTCTTACATTGAGAGATACTGAATGGCAGTATCGGGGCGAAGGCAATGCCAATCTAGTGCTGTCACTTCCTCAGCAACGATGTGTGTTGAGATTACGCAAGCACGATTCTGATCATTATGTCAACCATACAGATTCAACCACAGATGTGCATATTGATATTGCTTCAAGAGAAGCATTGTTTTGTCGAATGGTGATGGTACCTTTGCTGGGTGAAGCCTATATTCAGCCACCAGCAGTAGTTGTGTTGGATCAAAGAGAAGTTGAACAACTTGAGGGGGCATTACATTCTCACCGACCCTCGCACCGTAATCACAAAGGCATATACAGCCATCCTTGTCTGACGTATGGAATGTTGTTTCCCGATTATGCACTGCTTCCTCCAACTTTATCCCCTGTTTCAATGCCCCATTGTACTCCCACTTTCTGCCTTGAGGTAAAACCGAAACAGGGGTGGGTACCGGAAGCAGATCGCCATCTTCCACGTTGCACTTTTTGCCTTAACCAGTTCCTGAAACTCCGAAAGGGCACTATTCAGAAACTCAGCCACTATTGCCCACTGGATCTGTTTTCTGGGGATGCAGGCCGAGCACATCATGCTCTTGAATCACTTCTGGCTTCCCCACAGAACAATCTGAAGATCTTCCGTGATGGTGTACTGGTGTATGGTGATGGAGATGAAGGTACAGACCGCCTTGAGCTGGTCTTGAGAGAATGGGTTGGTGATAGAGATGGGAAGAATTCTGTCAAATGGTTAGTGAAAAAAATGTGCACACTTGTTTGGGACGTATTAACATGCAGCCTTGAAGTATCAAAACGACCTATGGCTAATCCCTTACTTGGTGAACTAGAACCACTCCAGAACAAAGGAGAACGTGTACCATCAGCACTGATGGCAGCTGTCACTTCACTGCTGCCACCAAAATCTTGTGATTGGTCTGCAGTGCCTTTACCAGAAAATAGCATCCTGGCTCGTGTCCTTAATGTTCAACAACTGGAACAGATTGGGGCAGACTGTGTCTACTGGGACTATATCACCAACAAGCACCATGGAGAGTACGACTACCTGCAAGAATTAGTAGGGGGAAATATTTGTGGTCGAACACCACTCCAGCGTTACCTACTAGCAACCACTGCCAAAGATTGTTCAATTATGCTTGCATTTCAGCGGTTTGAGGGAAATTTGAATGGTGTACCTTTGCTTCCTACAAAGCATGTGATAAGTGATCTTGATTTACAGAAGTATATTTTTAATGTCGGTGTGTCTGATTTGGACCCAAAGCCTGCATCTTGTGTAGAGAAACACAGGAAACGGGACTGTGAAGTTCTGACAGCGTGTCTTGAAATCTTACAGTGTGGCAGTTTTGGAGTGTCAGTGTAATCCTTTTCCTTTTAAGAGATTACACTGTCTGGTGTGAATGAAAAATATGTATAGTCATGAATTATTCATGCAGACTGTCTACAGTGAACATTCGATGATTCTGCTCTCTTACAAACTTAAGTGCTACTTGTGCATATAAATGTATTTATAATTGCTCTGATTTTGTCAGTTGTTTGTAAACACATCATTGTTTTTGTATGTAATATAAAGAAGCAATTATCTTTCATAAATTACTCAATTAACTGTGTAATTGTGACAATTGATTTTATTAGAAACTTATGGTCAACAAATACATAATTGTTTTTTATCTTTTATTTTGTGTTCATAATTATATTTTTGTAATAAAATAGTTACCAGACCTGATAGACCGTTTTTTTAATGGGACGTAAACTGTTCAACAACATTTATGATTATAGTTAGTTTTTGACCTCCACTTTCGCAGATATAATAATGAAAAAACATGAAAAAGGAACTAAGTATACAATTAAAAAATTAATAAACTTGACATGTGTATTAGATAAGTTAACTAATTAAGTAGAACCCATGTGCAGTGGGTGCATTTCAGCCACATGAGTGTCTTCTGTGCTAGACAACTCTTTTAAACACTGTCGGTTTCTTGTGACCGTGAATTTTATGGTAATTGATGCCCACCGATTTCATTTTGTGTGCACTGGGAGGCAATTACAAACATTCATTGTAAGAGTTAAGCTTACATATGTTTTGATTATGAGTGAAAACTGTTTTGTTAAAAAAGATATACACACACTACTTTAGTGTAAAATAAATGGCATTCTCATCAACTGTTTTATAAATAAATTTATCAGATAAATGATTCATTGATAATTTGGGACATGAATGCTTGTTGTTGCACATATAATCACTTCTCTGTCCTGGAAAAAAAAGTGTGGTTTGTATTTACACAAAAGTTTGGTGTTTGGCTTAGACATCTAAACGTGTCAGTGTACCTTGCTCTTCATGGTGATATGTAGCCTTTCTTGCAAAAAATGTATTTAATTTAAACCAATAAATAAATGTGTAACTTTTTACTTGTTTAGTATCTGTATGTGTATTGTATTCTAAATAGAAAATGTGAAAAATCTGGCTGAGATTTTGTTAGAATATATTGTGAACTGTTTCTGCTTTCAAAATCTTTGTTTTGTCTAGTACTCAGGAAATATCTACCTCCAGTTCTGAGGTATCACTTACTGTAAGGTCATGGATAACTCGGTTACAGAACATGCCATAGCCAAAAGCAATCCATTCCACAAGTGTCTGTGTGCATCAGTAGAAACGGTGATTACATAACATTCTTTATCATCATGTTAAGTCTTTAGCAGTTATGGAAAAGAAGTAGTAAGCCAGCAAAGGATAAATTCATTCAGAGTGTAGTGAGAATGCTATACTTCACTAGTATTCCAAAATATTGGCTATTAAATTGATTTTGTGTGGCTTAACTGCACCTGCAAAATACTGAGGGTGGTGAATTGAATGCTTGTTACAAATATCTGTTATTTCAGATTAGCGCATCTGTTATTTCAGATTAGCGCATCATAAAAACAGCCTATTTGTCATACAGGCACAGTTTTGGGGAGTGTCCCTTACTAAGAGGCTACTGATGTGTTGATAACATAACTTGCTACGTGACAGTTTCCCATCATCTTTGTTTTTCTGGGGAGGTTTGCATCCTTGGGTTTTGAACTTCCTTCTTCCTTTATGTAAGAGTATTGGGTGGGAGCTATGTAGCAAACTCTTGAAATGCACCTTGTGCAGTAGTGCACCGCACCATGCGAGAACATCTCAAATATGCTGTTGCTTCAGGCCCCCACAGATATTATTCAATTTTATAATATAAGCTGCAAACTGGTACACACCATCATCATTATCTATAAAAATTTATAGTTCAGGAGACACACATACAAAAGTGAATATAATATATTCAGCCACTCTCGCTCATATGGGCATTAGTGGCTGGGTAAGCATGTCCACCTCATTTAGGTTTTAAACAAACCGTAGGAAAACCAGGAAAATACTAACACACAGTTAAATCCACAGGTAGATACGCGACAGTTGAATCTAACTATTAGTCATCCCATATAATAGAATTTCCACAGCGGGACATAAGAGGAATATATCATATTTTATATCTGTGCAATTTGTCATATGCCTCAGTGCTCTCATAAGGAATTTGTCCCTCCACCAAATTGGATGCTGGTCCCACACCTGAAGTTGGTCTCATGGGTGTTGTGACCCTCTCCCAAAAACCATTTTAGTAAAAGTGCTTGTACTTTTACTTACCAATTTTCAAATTTTACAGGTTAATTTAAAGAATAAAGTAACATGAAAACTGTCCTGAAAATGGATAGGAGTTCTTGAAAAATTACAAACTATATTTAACACAGGATACTTTAGAGTCTCTTGCTTGCGTGATTGGGCTTACCGCCTGCAGAGAATGTTCATGTCAGGAATTCCCATTCATAGGTTGACCATATCGACTACTAACAACAAATACAACACAGGTCACAAGTCCACACGCAGAACTGACAAACCACAGGGATTCACACAAGGCAAGTCAGAGAAGGAAAGACTCAATGCTAAGGGAAAGGTATGAGAGCTATTCGGAAAGTAAGATCCACTAGGTCGCAAAATGGAGATGACAAAATCAGGTGAAGCTTTCCACAGATGTTGGGCAGTGTCACTAGTACACCTGTTGATCTCGTCATGTCACTCTTTTCAGTTGTGAGCATTTAAAGATGCTTAGAATGGTAGTGTCTCTTGCCAATTATTCACACTTGTTGCAAGGTTTCATCTGATTTCATGCAATCCCACATAACTTACCTGTCGTGCATTTCCTTCTTCACGACAATTCTCGTCCACACACTGCAAGGGCTATGAGGATGCCCCTGCAGTGTTTTTCCTCATTGCCCCTGCAGTGTTTTTCATTGAGAAGTGTTTGATCACCCACCACACAGCCTGGACTTGGTTCCCTCTGATGTTCATATCTGCTCGCATGAACCGCTTTCTATGAAGACAACATTTTGGCACAGGTAACAAACTGCTGAGCAGCATAGAGAAGTGGCAGGAAGTGCAGGAGTCTGCCTTCTATTGTGCAGGTATTAGAAAGTTGGTGCAATGCTACAACAAATGTGTAAGTCATAGTGGCAACTATGTAGAGACGTAGCTGGGTGTTGTAGCAAACTGTTGGAAATAAAACATTTTTGATTTTCACTATGGTTTCCATTTTGTGACCATTTGACTATACTTTCCAAATAATCCCGTATAACACAAAGGCTGGAAAAAAAGAGCAGTCCTCATTTTCAGCTTTGCATCGCTGTAGTCTGGAGTCCTATAGTCACAGCTGTAGTACTAAGTGCAGCATTAGTTATATTATGTAAATTTTGACATAAAAGTTGAGGTAATGTTGCTGTTATAGCTCTTAAATCATTTGAATGACATGTACTTATCAAATTATCAGATAATGCTTTTCAAATACTGTATTTCTTTGAACTGCAATTTCATGGAAGTTTTGTTAAAGGGGTATACTAACTACTGATGTAAACAAAATATTGAAACATTGTACATTTTGTTGTTGTTGTGGCACATTAAAAGTGGGGGTTGTAGCTGCCACTCCTTCCAACTTGCATTGAAGCTAGAAGAAATGGTCCTGCTGTGGCTTACTGCGTCAGACATGGTAACGTTACAAATTGTAGTTTTTGAAAGGTAGCATGTGGAAGACTACATTGACCAATCTGTGAGGGAGCATTCTAGCAATTTTCATCTGATTCTTCCAAAGTGCATCAGGAGAAGGATTGCTTACCTTATCTCACTTGTTACTCTCAGAAATTTTTGAGTTGTTGATGGTCTTTTCTGCTGAGATGGTGCATTTAGTCAGTGCTAGTTTGTAATTCATAAAGCTTTGTGAACTTCCAAATTAGTTTTACAGGGCATATATAGCATACTTAAAAAGATTAATCCACTGTGATCAATGTGCTAATATGAGCTGTAATAATTTCTGAAACATTATATAGTGAAGTCAGATAGCTGCTCTAAAGTTATTTGACCCGAGTTAACACCCATTTTTATATTGCATGAGGTATCCATGGCAGCCAAAGGAACCTCCAAGATGGCCCACAAATAGTGACCTCTAGCTGTGCACACGTATCTTCCCTCAGTCCTTTCCCTTAACACTCAACAGAAACAGTTAACTCTACAATCACAGGATGACACAGTGATGCAGTTACACTGCTTTTCTAAACATAGGTAGGGCACCAAGCCAATCCACAAGTACGTCATATGCAGCATCAACTTCTTCTGAACCGGAACCTGGTTAAAGGCTCCTCCCAAGATTACCTTTCAGTACTTGTTGGTTTTAACCACATTCTTGCCAGAAAGAGCAGTGTGTCACTACTGTTGTGGGAGCACTTATTTGTGTAGTGTGTGCTAGTATGCAGTTAGAAACAGATCAATGACTCAAGCTAATTCTATTGAAATTACTTAGAAACCAGCATCAGGAGCTAATGATGGAGCTCTTGGTAAACTCAAAAGGCCATCACGTTCCAGATACAGTGGTTCCCTGATATCTTCGGAGAACAGGGACACATTTGTGCAATTTGGGTTTGTAAGGCCCTTTTATTAAATATTATTATTGCAACCTAAACAGAGGGGTATCTGTTGAGAGGCCAGACAAACGTGTGGTTCCTGAAGAGGGGCAGCAGCCTTTGCAGTAGTTGCAGGGGCAACAGTCTGGATGATAGACTATTGACTGATCTGGCCTTGTAACACTAACCAAAACGGCCTTGCTGTGCTGGTACTGTGAACGGCTGAAAGCAAGGGGAAACTACAGCTGTAATTTTTCCCGAGGGCATGCAGCTTTACTGTGTGGTTAAATGATGATGGCATCCTCGGGGGTAAAATATTCCGGAGGTAAAATAGTCCCCCATTTGGATCTCCAGGTGGGGACTACTCAGGAGGACGTTGTTATCAGGAGAAAGAAACCTGGCGTTCTACAGATCAGAGTGTGGAATGTCAGATCCCTTAATCGGGCAGGTAAGTTAGAAAATTTAAAAAGGGAAATGGATAGGTTAAAGTTAGATATAGTGGGAATTAGCGAAGTTCGGTGGCAGGAGGAACAAGACTTTTGGTCAGGTGAATACAGGGTTATAAATACAAAATCAAATAGGGGTAATGTAGGAGTAGGTTTAATAATGAATGGAAAAATAGGAGTGTGGGTTAGATACTACAAACAGCATAGTGAACGCATTATTGTGGCCAAGATAGACACGAAGCCCACACCTACTGCAGTAGTACAAGTTTATATGCCAACAAGCTATGCAGATGACGAAATGTATGATAAGATAAAAGAAATTATTCAGGTAATGAAGGGAGACGAAAATGTAATAGTCATGGGTGACTGGAATTCGACAGTAGGAAAAGGAAGAGAAGGAAATGTAGTAGGTGAATATGGATTGGGGCTAGGAAATGGAAGAGGAAGCCGCATGGAAGAATTTTGCACAGAGCATAACTTAATCATAGCTAACACTTGGTTCAAGAATCGTGACAGAAGGTTGTATACATGGAAGAACTCTGGAGATACTGAAAGGTTTCTGATAGATTATATATTGGTAAGATTGAGATTCAGAAACCAGGTTCTAAATTGTAAAACATTTCCAGGGGCAGATATGGACTCTGACCATAATCTATTGGTTATGAACTGTAGATTAAAACAAGAAACTGCAAAAAGGTGGTAATTTAAGGAGATGGGACCTGGATAAACTGAAAGAACCAGAGGTTGTACAGAGTTTCAGGGAGAGCACAAGGAAACAATTGACAGGAATGGGGGAAAGAAATACAGTAGAAGAAGAATGGATAGTTAAGAGGGATGAAATAGTGAAGGCAGCAGAGGCTCAAGTAGGTAAAAAGACAAGGGCTAGTAGAAATCCTTGGGTAATAGAAGAGATATTGAATTTAATTGATGAAAGGAGAAAATACAAAAATCCAATAAGTGAAGCAGGCAAAAATGAATACAAATGTCTCAAAAATGCGATCGACAGGAAGTACAAAATGGCCAAGCAGGGATGGCTAGAGGACAAATGTAAGGATGTAGAGGCTTATCTCACTAGGGGTAAGATAGATACTGCCTACAGGAAAATTAAAGAGACCTTTGGAGAAAAGAGAACCACTTGCATGAATATCAAGAGCTCAGATGGAAACACAGTTCTAAGCAAAGAAGGGAAAGCAGAAAGGTGGAAGGAGTATTTAGAGGGTCTATACAAGGGCGACGTACTTGAGGACAATATTATGGAAATGGAATAGGATGTAGATGAAGATGAAATGTGAGATACGATACTGCGTGAAGAGTTTGACAGAGCACTGAAAGACCTAAGTCGAAACAAGGCCCCGGGAGTAGACAACATTCCATTAGAACTACTGACATCGTTGGGAGAGCCAGGCCTAATAAAACTCTAGCATCTGGTGAGCAAGATGTATGAGACGGGCAAAATTCCCTCAAGACTTCAAGAAGAATATAGTAATTCCAATCCCAAAGAAAGCAGGTGTTGACAGATGTGAAAATTACCGAAGTATCAGTTTAATAAGTCACAGCTGCAAAATACTAACGTGAATTCTTTACAGACGAATGGAAAAACTGGTAGAAGCCAACCTCGGGGAAGATCAGTTTGGATTCCGTAGAAAAGTTGAACACGTGAGGCAATACTGACCCTACAACTTATCTTAGAAGAAAGATTAAGGAAAGGCAAACCTACGTTTCTAGCATTTGTAGACTTAGAGAAAGCTTTTGACAATGTTGACTGGAATACTCTCTTTCAAATTCTGAAGATGGCAGGGGTAAAATACAGCGAGCAAAAGGCTATTTACAATTTGTACAGAAACCAGATGGCAGTTATAAGAGTCGAGGGGCATGAAAGGGAAGCCGTGGTTGGGAAGGGAGTGAGACAGGGTTGTAGCCTCTCCCCGATGCTATTCAATCTGTATATTGATCAGTAAAGGAAACAAAAGAAAAGTTCGGAGTAGGTATTAAAATCCATGGTGAAGAAATAAAAACTTTGAGGTTCGCCGATGACATTGTAATTCTGTCAGAGACAGCAAAGGACTTGGAAGAGCAGTTGTACAGAATGGGTAGTGTATTGAAAGGAGGATATAAGATGCAACATCAACAAAAGCAAAAAGGATAATGGAATGTAGTCGAATTAAATCAGGTGATGCTGAGGGAATTAGATTAGGAAATGAGACACTTAAAGTAGTAAAGGAGTTTTGCTATTTGGGGAGAAAAATAACTGATGATGGTCAAAGTAGAGAGGATATCAAATGTAGACTGGCAATGGCAAGGAAAGCGTTTCTGAAGAAGAGAAATTTGTTAACATCGAGTATAGATTTAAGTGTCAGGAAGTCGTTTCTGAAAGTATTTGTATGGAGTGTAGCCATGTATGGAAGTGAAACATGGACGATAAATAGTTTAGAGAAGAAGAGAATAGAAGCTTTCGAAATGTGGTGCTACAGAAGAATGCTGAAGATTAGATGGGTAGATCAAATAACAGATGAGGAGGTATTGAATAGAATTGGGGAGAAGAGGAGTTTGTGGCACAACTTGACTAGAAGAAGGGATCAGTTGGTAGGACATGTTCTGAGGCACCAAGGGATCACCAATTTGGTATTGGAGGGTAAAAATCGTAGAGGGAGACCAAGAGATGAGTACACTAAGCAGATTCAGAAGGATGTAGGCTGCAGTAGGTAGTGGGAGATGAAGAAGCTTGCACAGGATAGAGTAGCATGGAGAGCTGCATCAAACCAGTCTCAGGACTGAAGACAACAACAATTATTGCATGTAAAATTTTGTGTTAATGATTCACGACTGAGAGTCCACATAGAAACATTTATACTATCTGTACAAATAAATGAGAGCCCTCCAATTACTCTGAGGGTAACTAGGAAGTGCGTGGGTGGCAGTTCGCTTTTGCCATCCCGATCTTGTCAGGTAAGCATAATTCTCTGTAGCTCTGAGTAATTTCCAATACCATTCCAGATATTTATGTTGATAATCACTGTACTACCAGTTCCATTTTTTAGCCTTTTGTGGCTTCGGTCCACCATTTGTCTGACATTCTTACTAATATTCAGTATCTTCTTTTCTCTTACTGTACAACCTGAATGTGCAGTCATTTGAAGAAGTCGAGAATTTTAACTAATTACACCACATAGAGCGATTATCAGATCGTAACACGAAATTTACATTCTCAAAAATTCCATAGGTCCAAATCTTTAGTTACGCAGTTCCCAACATGAATCTGGGACAATTAGAACATGCATTATTTCCCTGGTTTGGGCATTTATTTAGTGTGCAGAGGTGGAAGCCAACTCACGGGTTTCCAAGCCTTCCGCCCTTCCACTTCAAACCAGTTAATTACAATTGTTAGAATGTTCCCCTCAAAGATAGATTTTCCTTGTGCATCAAATAAAGGACAGTAACAAGTTGCATGCCGGTAATATTATGTCCCAGGGCACAAAATACTTTTGGTCCAGACACTTTAGCAGCGCCTGTGTTCTCACTGTAGGATAATGGTAGACTGATATTGGAAGGCGTTCCTTTCGAAGTTATGGATGAACTTTGCAAAGAATTTGAGGGGTTACTGGTAATCCCGAACCCCCCAAATCTTTAAAGAATCTGACTTCCATTGTGAAACAGCATGTGTATAGCTTGTTGAAAGTCGCCAAGTGCCCTCATTACCAAACGCTCGATGAATATAGTGTAGGTGATTTGTGCTCTGTTTTAAAGAAACTAGTTTTTCAAGAATCTCAATATTTATTAGGTAATATCTCCTGTGTGTCACGCTATGATATAATTTTGCAGGTGAAATGTATTCGCAGTTGTGAATATGGACAACCATGAGCCTGTTCCTTCGGACTTGCATGCATGTCTGAAGCAACACTGCATCATAATCCAGAATAACACGGGGATTGCAATATTGTAAACTTGTGTAAAGTTTATTGGAAGTTACAAAGTGCGCACCCCCACCCCCATGCTCATATTGTCTGTGTAATTTGTCGGCCGTACTGCCTCACAACATATAGTTTCTAACTTTAATACTTATTGAGTTACACTTTTAATGTACGATTATATCTCTTAATGAGTAAATTATGACAGTATTTTAAATTCAGTCAATAATTATGTGAAATACTGAGTAATTTCTTTTCCTGGAAGCCGTGGCATAGGTAACCTGCAATGAGACATATGTGACCATTTTAGCAATTTAGTAATATGGATTTGCATCAAATTTAGGTAAGGTGCATTTATTTGAAGTACACACAAAATTGCTACAATCCACTTTGCCAGTTTTATTCTGAACCTGCCTGATCCCACAACTAATTCAGGAGGAAGTAGTGTGAACTATACAGGCTGCAGGGGTTAGATTTTATTGAAACAGTAACTGCTAGGCCGTGTCCTAAGCCATTGGTGGTCATTAAGAAAAGTGATGGAAAACTCCACTACTGTGGTGATTTTTGAGGCCACAGTTAACTCTTTAAGTTATGGATTCCTATCCACTGCTACTGTCAGAGCATGTGTTTGTCAAACCAAAAAATGGTGAATGTTTTTCTCAAGTAAACTTGTGGAGTGCATACCTCAATTGCTACATGATCTCTGTGGCTCTTTTGCCATCGCCAATTGCTACTGAACCTTGGCACATAGTTTTTGCATCGCCATTCCTAGATAACATGACTGGTTGTAGCCGAACCCTTCTCCAAATTTCCTTTTGTGCTTGTGATTCAATGTGTAAACTTTTCTCCACTATGGAACTTCTGCAAACAGTAGTCTTTCACAGTGGCTGATAATTCACAGCTCAACCTTTCAGTCCTTCTGTGCCTAGAATACAATTAAAAGCTGGCTGACTGCACAATTTCATCCACAGTCTAATGCAGAAGCTGAGAACATGGTTAGGATCTCTAACGAACATATGTTCATGGCAGTTGCCCACTCATCAGCTGAGAAAGTCTGAACCATGTTCCTGGGTACTTATAGAGTAACGGCAATGGGCTGAAAGTGGGAGTAGGTGCCTTTTTGGCAGCCACACACTTTACTCCATCACCGCAGACTGACACCCAGAGTGCCCACTCGCCACCAATCAGGAGGTGCTATGGAGGAATACCATCATGGTCTCATACTATTGGTCAAAACCCGTGCTCTCAGGGAGTGGAGGTCACTCAAACATCTCATCACCAAGACAGATAGCGGCTCTTGGAAACACCACCAAAGCCAGCTTCAGCCATGCCATATTTTGGGTTGTGCAGAGTCACTGCCATACTGCTTTTGCCTTTTGGTCTTAAGTAGCCACTACCACTGCAACTGCCTTTGCCAGTCCTGCAGCCACCTATGCCTTCAGACCTAAACCAGTAGCAGTCTTTACAGCTGCTATGTAACCACAACTGACATACCTGCATTGTCACTCTCTTTTTGAACTATGGAGGTATGACCCACCTTTGATGACAGTGCCTGAAAATTTTGGCAATCCAAGGGGAAGTGCTGCTGGATCCGTGATGTGTTTTCTCTCTGTGGTGTCACCGCCAAACACCACACTTGCTAGGTGGTAGCTTTTAAATCGGCCACGGTCCGCTAGTATACGACGGACCCGCGTGTCGCCACTGTCAGTAATTGCAGACCGAGCGCCACCACACGGCAGGTCTAGAGAGACGTACTAGCACTCGCCCCAGTTGTACAGCCGACATTGCTAGCCATGGTTCACTGAGAATTACGCTCTCATTTGCTGAGACGATAGTTAGCATAGCCTTCAGCCACAATTGCTACGACCTAGCAAGGCGCCGTATTCCATTTATATTGCGAGTCTATTATTGTATCATCAAGAGCAATGTTCTACAAATGTGGATTAAAGTTAAGTATCCCCGAAGCTACGTACTTTTCTTTATAGCATTCATTACGTATCCTGTTTCAGACCTCACGCCCGCCTGCTTGAGTTTAACGCGTGCATTTCGGCCTTCTCTAGCTATACAACAAGTGGCGCCGACGATTGGTGACGCGCTCACATTGCACTCGTCTTGATATTGCTTTTCTCTGATTTATTTGTGTAATGGCTTCGCCACAATCTCCAGATGTACTGTCCGAATTTTATCGCTTGCAGAATCAGCAGACGCAGGCCTTATTGGATGCCCTTGGACAGCTCGTCCAGGGTCAACGTGCACTGCAAACCTATGCGGCCGCAGCCGCTTCACCGCTACCGCCGCCACAACACGCAGTTGCACCACCATTCCGTAATTTTCAAGCAGAAGTGGAAACATGGACGGAGTGGTCACGCCAATTTGGATTCCATCTCGCCGCCTACAGAATTCAAGGTAATGAGCGGCAGCCTTTTTTGTTAGCATCCGTCGGGGTGCAGACGTACCGTGTGATAGTGAAATTGTTTCCCCGACGCGACGTAGCAACTCTGTCCTACGAAGAAATTTTGTCTGCTTTAGATGCCTATTTCAAAGAAACAGTCAATGTAGTTGCAAAAAGGTATACGTTCTTTCGTACAAAACATACGGCCGGTCAGACTAATCGGGAGTGGGTTGCAACATTGCAAGGCCTTACACGGGATTGTGCTTTTGAGTGTGAATGTGGACTCCCTTATTCAGATACTATGGTGCGTGATGCAATTGCACAGAATGTTTCTGATGTTCGCATAAGGGAACAGATTTTGAAACTAGTCAATCCCTCCCTTCAACAAGTGATAGACATATTGGATAGGCAAGACACACTTGACTTTGCTCAGGAATCCTTTGAAACTTCGCCAGCTGTGTGTCACATTAACCGGCCCGCCGGGCGAGCTGCACGGAACTGTAAACAGCCCTCGCACACGTCCGCGCAGTCCCGTGTGCCGCGTAAGCAAGCAAATGCAGTGAAATCATGCCCGCGGTGTGCTACTAGACATTCGCGTGAGAATTGCCTGTCACGCCAGGCTATTTGCTTTTTCTGTAATAAGAAAGGTCATGTTCAAAGTGTTTGCCAGAAAAAGCTCAGATTGGACACACAACCATTCCAGGCCCTTTGCATCGCGCCGGAATCGAACCAAGAATACTCAGGCTCATGAACCTTCGCCCATGGACATTCATGTAGTTAATGCCACTCCGTCCAGTGCTCATCTCTCTAACAGTGACTGTGTTCGTCCCACAAAAAGTGTGCGTCGACGTCGACGGAAATCCCGTCAGGTCGCAGGTGATTCTGTACCAGTGTCAGTTCACGTTGCACGAGACAGTCGCTCTTGTCGTCAGCAGGACAATAAACTTTTTGTAGACTTGGCAATTAATGGCAACGTGATACCATTCCAGCTCGATACCGGAGCTGCAGTTTCATTGCTCAATAAAGACACGTACAAACAACTGGGCGCACCTCCGTTGCGTGCCGCAAATTTTAAGTTACATAGTTACTCCGGACAGCATATCCCTGTGTTAGGACAGTGCAGCCTTCTTGCAACATACAAGGGACAAACAAAACTTGTGTCATTTTACGTCCTTCGTTCTTCTTCTGCAGTGAACTTGTTTGGTTTAGATTTATTTCAGTTGTTTAACTTGTCTATAGTCAATCAGGTCCTATCAGTGAACCAGACTGTGCCTTCAGCCAGTGTTTCTCGTCTATGTGAAGAATTTGCAGACATTTTTGCACCGGGCCTGGGTTGCGCTAAGAACTATGAAGCACATTTGGAACTGAAAGTCAACGCGCAACCGAAATTTTTCAGAGTGCGCAATGTTCCCCACGCATTGCGTGATGAGGTCACAAGAACATTAAATGATTTAGAATCACAAGGTGTAATTGAGCGTGTGCAGGCTTCTCTCTGGGCATCACCCTTAGTAATTTTGCAAAAACCTTCCGGAAAATTGAGACTTTGCATGGATTTCAAGGCAACAGTGAATCCTCAACTAGTGACTGCAACTTTTCCTTTACCCCGCCCGGAAGATCTTTTTGACAAACTGTGCCCGGGTAAATATTTTTCGAAGTTGGACCTAGCAGATGCGTACTTGCAAATACCAGTGGACGAAGAATCCCAGCGCGTATTGGTGGTTAACACGCATCTTGGTTTGTACCGATTCAAAAGACTGCCATTCGGATGTGCATCCACCCCTGCATTGTTTCAGCAATATTTACAAACTGTTTGTGCGTCGGTCCCTACTGCTGCAAACTATCTGGACAATATTGTGATCTCCGGAAAGACGGCCGACGAACATTTAGACCATCTCCGAACATTATTTCAGGTCTTGCGACAAAATGGTCTTCACTTGCGGAAGGACAAATGTGTGTTTTTTGCTCGTGATTTACCATATCTGGGACATGTAATCAATGCCCAAGGCATACATCCCAGTCCGGAGCACCTCCGTGCCATACAAGACTTGCCTTCGCCGCAGAATTTGAAGCAGCTACAGAGTGTACTGGGTAAACTAAATTATTATCATCGCTCCATCCCCCATGCCTCTTCCATTTCAGCTCCGCTTCATCGCTTACGCCGTAAAGGTGTTCCGTTCGTCTGGACGGCGGAATGCGAACGCGCCTTTCGCCAGCTGAAATCGGCGTTGCTTTCTAATACTTGCCTTATGCCATTCGATCCCCAGAAACCCCTTTTGTTGATGGTAGATGCGTCAGATTTCGGGATCGGTGCTGTGCTTGCGCACAAAGATGGCTCGCATGATCGCCCTATTGCCTTTGCGTCCAAATTTCTCTCGTCAGCGCAAAGAAATTATTCACAGATAGAGAAAGAAGCTTTGGCTCTCGTATTTGGTGTTACCAAGTTTCATGATTTCTTGTATGGTCGTCACTTTACCATCATCACAGACCACAAACCTTTGACATCGCTTTTTCATCCGAACAAGCCTGTACCTCCGCGTACAGCGCAGAAATTCATTCGCTGGTCTATTTTCCTCTCGCAGTACTGCTACGATATCTTGTATCGGTCCACTGCTAAGCACGGAAACGCCGATGCGTTGTCCCGTTTGCCTGTTGCCGAGGATAAAGCATTCGATTCTTCCGAACTTGCTTGTATGTTCATTGATGCAGAAACCGATGACGTGGTCGAATCGTTTCCAATTGATTTTCGTCGTGTAGCTGCAGCCACAGCTGCAGACCCTGTCCTTGCTACCGTTTTGCGTTTTGCTGCTACGCAATGGCCTTTGTCAAAGTCACGGATCGAGGATCCGTTGGTTCGCCGATTTTTTGCTCACAAGGAGAGACTTTTTGTACGACGTGGTGTTTTGCTGTTGTGTTCTGATAATGATCAGTCCAGGGTCGTGGTCCCACGTTCGTTACAGTCCTCTGTCTTAAAGCTTCTCCACCAAGGACATTGGGGTATAGTGCGAACGAAACAACTTGCTCGTCAGCACTGTACTTGGCTCGGAATCGATGCTGCGGTTACGAATATGTGCTCTTCTTGCGTGGCGTGTGCCGAACAACAATCTGCGCCACCGCGGAAATTCTTTGCATGGCCGAAAGCCACTTCCCCTTGGCAACGCTTACACATCGATTTTGCTGGTCCATTCTGGAATGCTCGATGGTTGGTTGTGGTCGATTCCTTCAGTAATTTTCCTTTTGTTGTCCGGATGTCTTCCATGACATCATCTGCCACAATCCAAGCGTTATCCGCTATCTTTTGCATTGAAGGTATTCCACAGACTATTGTTTCCGACAATGGCCCAAATTTCAGTCATTCTGCAAGGCCAATGGTATTCAACATCTGACATCTGCGCCGTTTTCGCCACAGTCAAACGGTGCCGCTGAACGATTGGTCCGGACTTTCAAGTCACAGATGTTGAAGTTGAAAGAGTCGCATTCTCAGGAGGACGCGTTGTTGCTCTTTTTGTCTTCGTATCGCTCTCAGCCCCGAGATGGTCGCTCGCCGGCTGAGTTGCTCCACGGTCGCACTCATCGAACCTTGATGTCTTTGCTGCATCCGCCGCATCAGATTCCTGTGCAGGTGTTACCGACGATGCCTTCCATTTTGCCCCATGTCGTCGCGCCGCCGCCGCAGCCGCCGCCGCCGCCGCCCGCAGTGGACGCGTCGCTGCAACTGCCGGGCGCCTCCCTGGGTCACGCGCCGCCGATCGCTTCCCATGACCAGATGTCCTCCGCCATGGAACTCTTTCCCGCTCCGGACCAGCTGTCGTCTTCGCCAGTCGGGTGCTCTGACTCAATGGAGGTCGACCCTTCGGCCCCTCCTGACAATCTACAGGCGCATGCACCTCATGTTGGTGTGCACCCTGGACTAGGTTTTCAGGCGTTTCCTAGCTCCCCTCGGACCGAATGGCCGGGTGCGGGTGGCACAGCCTCGCCTGTTGTTAGGCTCCCGACCTCGTCGCATACGTCATCATGGGGTCCTCCCCACGGCGGGCGGAAGCCTTATAACACAACTGTTCGCCGATTTGCGGGGGAGGAATGTGGTGTCACCGCCAGACACCACACTTGCTAGGTGGTAGCTTTTAAATCGGCCGCGGTCCGCTAGTATACGACGGACCCGCGTGTCGCCACTGTCAGTAATTGCAGACCGAGCGCCACCACACGGCAGGTCTAGAGAGACGTAGTAGCACTCGCCCCAGTTGTACAGCCAACGTTGCTAGCCATGGTTCACTGAGAATTACGCTCTCATTTGCCGAGACGATAGTTAGCATAGCCTTCAGCTACAATTGCTACGACCTAGCAAGGCGCCGTATTCCATTTATATTGCGAGTCTATTATTGTATCATCAAGAGCAATGTTCTACAAATGTGGATTAAAGTTAAGTATTCCCGAAGCTACGTACTTTTCTTTACAGCATTCATTACGTATCCTGTTTCAGACCTCACGCCCGCCTGCTTGAGTTTAACGTGTGCATTTCGGCCTTCTCTAGCAATACAACACTCTCCTCCTCACAAGAGCTGGTAAAAATTGGTTCACTATCACCCTCACTCATACACTTTCAGCGGGAGGCATGCTGTATCCAGTGACAATTATGCCACAAAAGAACTGACAGTCAACACTGCAGAGGGGTGCCGCATCTGCCATGACGTGCAAAGGAGTGAGGTGCTGCAGGCATTAATGGAATTTGTTGAGTACTTTGTCATTGTGTTTTTTCTGAGTTCAGTAAATTCAACCTTTGCCGAAATAATGCTTACCACGTGATTTGTAGAATAAATACTTTTTTGCCATTAACCACTTCGGCCCAAATCTTTTGATTATGACATATAACAGCACTGAATGAATGTATGCTAGCAATCCTGTATGCAGATCATCACATTGAGAGAGATTTACAAGTATAAAGCAGGCAGAACTGAGCTGTGGTTAATTTTTTGATGTTCTGATGTCACTTCAGTTTATTATCGATTTGGGTGCTTAGGAACTTTACACATGGTGCCTTATCCGCAGTGTTTCCATTGACCTCTACATATTGGACCTATACATCATTTTGATTTGATTGGAATTGCATAATATGAGTCTTAGTAACATTAAGCATTTAACTGTTAGTGTGGCTGTCAACTGTTTTCAAGTCTCCTAATACAGTTTAGTATGAGTGTGTTTGGGTTCTTTATCAGTGTATGTTGTCATCAGCAGACCCAACTTAAAAGACCTCCATTGTTCCAGGTAGATAATTTATGTAGGCCTACAACAGGAACAGGCGAAGTACCGAATTTTGTAGGGTAATGTATTTAATGTTTCCCCACTGTGAAATTAGTTTTATTCCTGTCATGTCATTTGTTCTTTAAAGTAACCTTCTTTTTCTATTGTTAAGATATGACACAATCAACACAGGAAAATGCTTTTAATCCACACCATTTTAGTAGGAATTTTATGATCTGCCCAATTGAAGACCTTGCCAACATCACAGAAAATGCCAAAAGGACAGTTTTTCTTGATTAGTGTAATAGGAACAGAGTTTATGAGATTTTATACCATTTTCACTGTAGAGAAAACTTTATAAAAGCCACACTGAGCAGCCATTACAAAATTATCAGAAAGAATGTACATTATTAGGTTGCAAGCTGCTTCTTCAAAACAGATATTGAGAATATGGAAAGAAGACAAATGGGTCTATAATTAGAGGTCAGTACCTTATTTCCACTTTCATAAATGGGTGCTACTTTCTGGCAATACATCTTGATTGGTTACGAAGGTAACTCAAAGGGGAATCTACAAAGTCAGTACAATATCTAAGTCTTTTGACTGAAATGCCAACATAGCCAGAAGAGTACTGATTTTTAGTGACCCAATGATTTTTGTGGGGTCTCTAGCAGGTGGTCTGGCTAAAAGATGTCTGTTGCTGGAGTATACAGTGCCCCTTTAAGTAAATATAATGGATCTGCCTTTGAAGGACAGCTTTTTGTCTTTGTATTTTCTTCTTACTGTTAGGATGAATTCAGTGCATTGTTGTTAAGTCTATCATTTTATTTTAATACCATTTCTCCCACTGTTTCTGTTACCAGAGAATTGAATATCATTTGCTTTTCATAGTTTATTCATTTCAAGCCTAATAATGCTCCAAATTGTTCTTGCTTTGTTCTTAGAATTTTGAATTTTTTGTGCATAGTAGTGCATTGTTTTGGTATTTTTGAAGAGAAGGTGAAGAATTTTGCAATACTGCTTGTAGTTCCCTATAATTCTTGATTAAAGCTATCCCCTGCATGAAATAAAGCTCTCTCCTCCATACACAAGGTGCTTTTATTCCAGCTGTTAGCCACCATTTCTTTCAGCTTTCTCTGTAAATGTTTCTCACTCATTGTAATGGAAATCTAGTTCCATAGAGTCTTAAGAATATCTTTCAGAAATTATGTATGAAACTGAGCAGAATCAAGGACAAGTGAAGGATAACTCTTGAAATTAAAGTATCTTGTGCTATGGAAAAAGAGCTGTACCCACTTCAGAGCGTGCATTGTAATCAAGAGCTGGAACTCCAACAACACAAAGTTTCGTAAGATCCTGCAGTCTTTTATTAAAATAGTGAAACTCATGTTCTATGCTCAAAAAGTACAACACTCCAATAGAGCAAAAACAATTTGAACACTTAAACAAGAAATAAACAAAAATAGCAATGTGTTGTACTCTACCTTTCAGCTATAATCCACGGTCAAGCAAACAGAAAACTGTTGCCGCATTCTTATGCAAGAATGCTGTAAAGAGTCCGCACTGACAAGACAGAAGTCTCTGCTCTGATGACAGAGCAAGACTAGGTACCACTCTTCCAGCCCCCACTGCTGCTAGTGATGCTGGAACAATGTTGACACATCATAGTACAGCAGTGTCACAGTAGCGGCTTGGATTACATCACGTCCAAGCCTGGCATTGCGCTGTTGCCAGGACATACATAATCAGAAATGGTATCCTGTCACAACAGGGTGGGGTCAAGGAACCACAAATATAGCCTGCCCCAGCCATGCAGTATTTGTCATTGCCTGCAGACAGCTCTGAGAGGTACTTCAGCCTTCTGCTACTAGAAACAGCCTCTGCTACCTGTGGGACTATGGACTGTGTCTACTACTGATGCTACCAGGAGCTAACCAGCATACCTACCTGGAGGTCCATGGTCTGCACTTGCATCTGACTTGCTATCAAGCCATCGCCTGCCCTGCATGCATGCACTCGCTACTGCAGACTTGCATCCACAGACTGCTGATAATGTTTCCTATGCTACAGTTCTTGGTTTGCCTCCATGTGCAAGTGCTCCCCACACCTCAGACTGTTCACTTGTCATGTATCTGCGCCGTCGAGTGTGACTGACTTACTATGGAGTCTGTTGTTGTTGTGTGCTTGCCGACTGCCTGGGCTGACACAGTCCTGCATTCACCGATGTGCTGACATCACTTTGTCACTGCTGCCACCAACTCGGCTTGCGAACTCCACAAACCAGCCACCTCCTCGGGCCACATGCTGAGCTAAGCACACACTGCTGTCCAGGGCCGCTGTGCACCAACTGCTGCAGGATTATATTTCGACTGCTGTATTGCTTGTGATGAATAAATGGAATACTGTTTTCCCACTGCTTCTATGACCTTCAGACAGTCATCCCCTTGGCTGTGTGTACCTGCTGACCTGCCAAACACCCTGTATTGTCATCGCAACCTGTGACACATTTATGCAGTTTCAATACGATTGCAGCACTGTACAGACTCTTACATTCAATGGCCATTATCCCAAGGCTATTTGTGTGTGTGTTGGGGAGAAGGGGAGTCGGTCATCAGTCTTCTAACCTGTTTCATGTGATGCGCCATGAATTTCTCTTCATCTAAGAGTATAACTTGCACCCTACGTTTTCAGTTACTTGCTGGATGTACTCCAATCTCGTTCTTGTCGTTCTATAGTATCAACAAAAAGTGGAAAGAAATGTGGAACACTATTGCCCATGAGGAACATCAGACCATCCAAAGACCTGACACAAGGCTAGCTGGTATGGAACTAACGCGACTTGCCTGGAAAACAATTAACTGGATCCGCACAGGCCCCAGCAACTGTGCTGAAAACCTCTACTGATGGGGGAGGGCTTCATCTTCTCAGTGTGACTGTGGAAATGAACACCAGATGATCCATCACATTGTAACAAGCTGTAGCAGAAGTGACAGAGGCAGCCCGTAATTGGATTGACAAATCAGATATGAATTTATAGACTTATTTTTTAAATTATAAATTATGAAATTAATATATTTTTGTAAAACTATGTAATCCACAACTGCTAGTCGCTGTTCATATGTAATGCCATATGCTAAATAAATAAATCCCTCTAGTTCCATGGAAGTTATTCCTTGGTGTCTTAACACATTCCCTACCATCCTGTCCCTTCCTCTTGTCACTGTTTTCCATGTGTTCCTACCTTCACCAATTCTGTGGAGAACCTCATCATTCCTTAACTTTTCAGTCCACCTATTTTTTTAACATTCTTCTGTAGCACCACATTTCAAACGCTTTGATTCTCTCTTCTCTTCTGGTTTTTCTACTGTCCATGATTCACTATCACACAATTCTGTGCTCCAGAGGTACAGTTACAGAAATTCTTTTTCTCAGATTAAGACTTTTCTTGGCCATCTCTTGGCCAGGAATGCTCTCTTTGCCTGTACTAGTCTGCTTTTTATGTCTCCCACATATTGTTCGTCGTGGGTTATTTTGCTCCCAAGGTAGCAGAATTCCCTAACTTCATCTACTTCATGATCATCAATTTTGATATTGTTTCTTGCTCTTCTCATTTCTGCTACTTCTCATTACTTTTATCTTTTTACAGTTTACTCCTAATGCTTATTCAGTGTTCATTAGATTGTTCTCCATTCAACAGGTCCTATAATTCTTCATCACTTTCGCTGAGGATAGCAATGTTGTTAGCAAGTCTTATCACTGGTATCTTTTCACCCTAAGTTTTAACCCTCCTTTTGAACATTTCTTTTATTTCTGTCTTAGCTTCTTCAATGTATAGATCAAACAGTAGGGGCAAAAGACTTCATTCCTGTCTTACACTGCTTTTAAACTGAGCCCTTCATTGTTGGTCTTCCATTCTTATTGTTCCCTCTGGGTTCTTATAAATATTGCTCATTACCCATCTTTCCCAATAGCTTACTCCTATTTTCCTCAGAGTTTTGATCATATTGCACCATTTTACATTGTCAAATGCTTTTTCTAGATCAACAAATTAGACTTGGCCTCTGTTTCTATGTTTCGATACAGTGTATCGATACGTGGAACTGTTTCAGTGTTTCGGAACGGCTGCGGTTCACTGTTTCGAAACAGTGGTGTTTCATTCCATCCCTATCTCGGATAACTGGACCAGATTCGATCTCGAGCCAGCCACAGAAACTGTATCGTTGTTTCAAAATAAGGCTGTTTCATTCCACCTGTGCTTGGAATGGACTAATTGTATCGAAACAGTGTTTCATTCCGCTCTGTGTAGGACGAGATTTGGGCTCGGCACAACATACCACTTCATGAAACACTTTCAAGAGTGTCGAAATCTTTTTGACAAGCAATAGCATGAAGCTTAAGATATCTGAAAACAAAGCTTCATTTCTAGCTGACTGTCCTATTTCGAAATGGCGTAACATCTGCTTTATAAACACTAACCAAACAATAAAACAACGCATACCATTCACATTCAAAATAATAAATATATGAAAATCATTCAGTTAAATAACACTTTTTTTATAACATATGCTTCTCTGTTCATGTACAGTAATCATATTAAGAAACGCAAGTAAGCCTGCAACATTTTGAATGAAAAAAGGCATAGAGTGACAGTTATTAGACATATGCATAAATTTGATGTAGGTTTAATTGCAAGCAATCTGTTTGACATATCACTGATAGTGTAATGGTGAATGGGAAGGGCTGGGAAGCATGGTGAATTTATAGTAACGGTTCGAAACACCTTGAAAGACAAAATTTTTTCTGTTACATTTTGTTATTTATTCGAATTATTTGGCATTATTTGTGAGTCTATAGTCACTGTGCCTATTATCCACAATGATTCCCTTTGTGTGCATGGAAATTATCAGGATGGGTATATTACCAATACTAATGGAATGTGGGAATTCCAGTAGCATATCCGTTGTTTCTGCAGTTTGCTCCCACCTCCAGTTCCATTCGCGGTGGTTCTTCTGTCTTCAGCTATGGTTGTCCTCAGCCAATTGAAAAGTATGAAAGTCACATGACACGAAAGCAGCGCATTTGCTGCAGGGAATATGAAACTGCCAAGACGCCTAAGCGATACTTTCATACTTACTGCGATATGATTATCGCTCTTGCACCTCAATTTTGTTTATATGGACATATTTATACAGTAGACATTCAAGATGATAAATTGTGTAGGTTTATTAGATTACAAAACACACACTGTTTCACTGTTTCGAAACAGCGCATCGAAACATTACATTCTACTGTTTCATTTGTTTCGAAACAGTTACGTGTTTCAGTTTGCCCATGTCTACAACAAATCCTATGAGCATGTCTTGATTCTTATTCAGTATTGCTTCCATTATCAAGCACAACATAAGGACTGCCTCTCTTATGCCTTTACCTTTCCTAAAGCCAAACTAATCATCATGTAACATAGCCCCAATTTTTCTTTCTATTCTTCTGCATATTATTGTAAGTAGCTTGCTTGCATGAGCTGTTAAGCTGATTGTGTTACAGATATCACACTTATCTGCTCGTGCTCTCTTGGGAATTGTGTAGATGATACTTTCCAAATGTCAGGTGGTATGTCACCAGTTCTCATAGATTCTACACACTATCTCGAATAGTTGTCTAGTCACAACTTTCCTCAAGGATTTTAGTAAGTTTGATGGAACGATATCTGTTCCTTCTGCCATATTTGATCCCAAGCCTTCCAAAGCTTGTATAAAAGCTGATTCTATAGTTAGATCCCTTCAGTCTATCACATCATCAAACAAGTACTCCCCTCCCCCTCCTCTCATAGAGGCCATCAATGTATTCTTCCCACCCTTCCGCTCTCTCCTTTGCACTCAACAGGGAAATTCACATTGAGACTGCAATGATACCACCCTTGCTTTTAATTTCAGCAGAGGTTGTTCTGACAACTTTTCTATATGCTCAGTCAATCATTTCTTTTTTGACTTCTTCGCACTTTTCCAGCCACCATTTTGCCTTGGCTTCCTTGCACTTTCTATTTATTTATTTTCTAAGTGATTTATATTGCTGTATAACAGCCATTCCCTGAACATTTTTGTACTTCCTTCTTTTGTCAATTTGTTCAAGTATTCCTTCTGTTACCCAACATTTCTTCGCAGTTACTTCCCTTGTATCTATGTTTGCCTGTCCAACATCTGTGATTGCCCTTTGTAGAGATGTCCATTCCTCTTCACCTGACTTGCCCACAGCAGTATTCCTTATCACAGTATCCACATCCTTAGCCAACTTCAAATGTATCTCATTTTTCCTCAGTACTTCAGTATCCCGCTTCCTTCCACAATGATTCCTACAGAACTCTTAAACTCAGGGATTTGGGGCAGCCATACCATATCAATCAGTACTTTCTGTTTTTCCTTTGATGCAATGTATTTCATACAGTATGCCAACTGATGTTTTGGGTCATTATCCTGTTGGAAGGTGAATCTTTTCCCTATTAAGCGTAATCCACTTCGTATTGCATGATACTGAAGTATGCGCTGGTACTGCTTCTGATCCGTACATCCTTCTATTTTCACAACATCGCCAACTCTTATCTCCGGCAAAACACCCCCAAACCACAATAGAACCTCCACCATGTTTAACTGTAGGTAGAACACACTGCTCGGCTACCCTTTCCCCTACAAATTGCTGAACAAATATTCTCCTTCTGGTTCCAAAAATCTCAAACTTCGATTCATCGGTGAATAACACCTTCGTTCCCTCTTCTGATATCCAATTATGATGTCTTACAGCCCATTCAAGTCTCTTCTATTTATCTGTGGGCCCCAGAAGGGGTTTTCTTGCTGTGACACAGCCTCTCAAGCCGGCTTCAGTCATTCCCCTTTTCACTGTTGCGACAGATATTGTTGTCAAGTTCATTTCTACCAATTCTGTACAAATTTGGGGTGCTGTTTTGAATCTATTTCTCTAACTGATAATTCTGATATCACTTTTAGTTGTTTTACAAGGTTGTCTGTCTTCTAGCGGTGAAGAGTTTATTGCACTCCCCCTATAGACACGCTACACTGTTTCGCAGTTTGGCGAATAGATAAACCTGCTTGGCTAAGTGCTACAATTGCTGCACATTTTCTATGTATATCTCCACTCATGGAGCCATACTAGCGATGTGCACACTTCAGTGTCACAAAGGAACTAACGTGCAGGAACCACATGTTATGTGTCGTAGCAGTGCTTGCCATTTGCTGTGGACATCACGTCACTACGGGGAACAACACAGGACACCAAATGCTGCGTCCATTGGCAAATAGGTAAACAAACATATCAGATAGGTACATAATGTTTATGTACACAACATTGTTTGTTGGATACTGTTGTATTTTGATGACCACAAACAAAAATCATGACGTGCACAGCTATTGTATTATTCCTTACTTCCTCAACCATACCCACGGTATTAGACCTTATCTACAGAGAACTAGATCTCATTTATTGAGTGTATTGAAATTAATGAGTGGTAGTGTATCTATCAACTGACAGATGGTGATGAAACAAATAGGATCATTCTGC
Organism: Schistocerca cancellata; assembly: GCF_023864275.1. Lineage (NCBI taxonomy): Eukaryota > Metazoa > Arthropoda > Insecta > Orthoptera > Acrididae > Schistocerca > Schistocerca cancellata. Next base: position 140,442,475 of record NC_064627.1, on the reverse strand, counting down.
AGGAAGTGGGACACACGGCCTTAGACACATTTCCAAAGGGACTGCCACCAAATACGTCAAAAAGGGTACGTGCAGAATTTCCAAGGGACTTCACTGACACCATAGGTGTTGCTGTGGCAATGGAGGAAATAGATATGGTAATAAGAGTTCATGATAGAAGAAATGTCTTCTTTATTGACATGAAACGCTATCAGTGTAGAAGTTCTGGTCACATAGGAAGAGATTAATCGACAATCACACAGCAAGAGATGTGGGAAAGTATGGAATGTAAACAACTCTAAAAAACAAAGGGAGCTCCAAGCCCATTGAACAGCACTCCCCATAAAATCTAATGTGATGTTAAGTTTCCGTTTGGAGCAAAGTGATTCCAGGGAAATATGGAAATTTTGTCCCAGAAGTGGGCAATCCTAGAGATAGATTTCCCGTATAAATATTGTGCTAAAATTGACCGTGGACAACACATGGTAGAACTTGAGGGAACATTGTTCCATCTGGAGAAACTTGTTGTCAGTGTACACTGCTGCAAAGCTTGTCTCTCGTGAAAGACAAACCAGTTAAACTATGTGCAAAACTAGTAAGGATAAGTTTGTGTGATCAGGTACTGCAAGGTACAGGGAAACTATTTTGAATGAATGTGGGAGCAGAACTATCTGTGAATGTACTATACGTGGTGGAACGACTGGAATTAAACAATAAGCTAGCTAAAGTATGGTGTTTTGCATATGGGTGTATTGTATACATAATGTAAATAGATAGTGAATGAGTAGTACCAGTCATTGTTGATAATTTTAGGATGTGAGACATAAATTCATTAAGTGGTTATCGGTTGCCAATTTAGATAATCTAAACTGCACAAGTGCTGACCTTCGCCATGAGCAAACTGCCAGTTTAATTGCATTACATGCGAAAGTGGAGCATTTCAAAGGAATGAAGCAAACAGCAATGGAGAAGTAACTGTTGAAATTAGAGGACTAAGCCATAATCTGTGTCCCATCACCTGCAATTGGTAATTGAGGAATTCAGTAACCTACAATTACATGGTGATATCAGTGAGGAAAGTCCGAGTCCATGGGGTCCACCTATGATGATAGTTCCAAAGAAGGGTTCAAATTGTACGAAGAAGTATCTGTTTTGCTGTGATTATAGATACCTCAACAGTCGTATGATTACAGACATGTTTACTAGGTAATGTGATTGAACGCATTGTTAATGGTCTTGGGAAGGTTGGGAAAAATTGCGCCAGAGGAAATGAATTACTTCACAAATGTAATTAGCCAAGATGGAGTGCAAACAAATTAAAGATCAATTATCGTTGTAAGAAGTTTCCCAAAACCTCAGACATGCAAAGAATTACAGTCATTTTTGGAGTTGACAAATTACTATAGGAAATTTGTAATGGTGTTTTCAGATATAGCACAACTTCTGGTACACTTGTTAAAGAAGGATGTGGAGTTCCATTGGACAGTGGAGTGCGAAAATGTGTCTGAAAACTTAAATGAACAACTAGATCTTTTTAGTTTTTCTGGAATATAAGAAAGAATTCATGTTATAATTTGACACTAGCAAACATGAAGTAGGGTGTGTTTCATGTCTGAAAGTGCAGGGTAAGGAACATCCAATTGCTTATGCAGCACAGCAATTGAACAAATCAGAAAAGAACTATTGTACTATCAAAAAGGAAACGTTAAGCCTGATACATTGCGTGACATACTGTCGTTGCTATTTGTATGGGAGGAAATTTAAGAGTATTAACAGATCACACATTGGTATGGTTACTTGGATCAAAGAATCCATCAAGTAGGCTTACACAGTGGGTCTTAAAATAGAGTGCGTTGTTTTAGGAATAGTTTACATACAAGGTGATGCAGATGGACTTACCAGAAAAATTGGTGTTGTATGAACAGTAGATCATAGCATTGCATAGTGGCAAAGAGCACAGGCTGCTGATGTGGACTGGGAACTGTTCTCAATGCAACTGCTGTTCACTATTCACAATTCTGTACTGTACAATACGACAAAGCTTGGGCTCATGTAGTGGTCCCTGTTGTGTTACAAGTAGTGGTATTGAAGCAACCACATTATACAGTTATGGAGGATATAAAACTAACGGACTCAAGAGCAGTCAAACATTACTGATGGAGAACGTGTATACAATAAGTAGAACAGTACGTGCAAAATTGGGTGTCATGGGCTCAATGTGCAGAATTAAGTCATAAATGTGTGCTGCTAGAGGGGTTTGCAGATGCTACTAAACCTTTCAAAATGACTGAGATGGACATCTTACGTCCTTTTACACAGACACTGCTACATACTGACTGCTAAAGATCATTTCTCACACTATGCTGGTATGATTGTTATCCCAAAATATCAGGCAGACACTATATAGCACCTGCAGTGGCAAATAATTGGTTACTAAATTTCGGTGTTCCAGAAATGATAATCAGGGATCAAGGCACCAACTTTATGTCAAAATTAATGAAACAGTTATGTCACTTCTTACATATTTGCAAACTTTGAACTAGCCTATTACATCCACAGGCTGACAGAAGAACAGAATGTGTACAACAAGCAATAGGTAAACTTCTAAGCCATTATGTGAATAGCCATCACATGACTGTGATACTATTTTGCTTTATGTTGTAGTGGCTTAAATCCATGAGAGTCTACACCTAATGAAGTGGTGTATGATCTCAAAATGTCTTCACCATTTGAAATAATCAAACCAGAGGTAGAGAAAAACTGTGAACCAGTACAAAATTGACAAGAACACTGAAAGAAGAGTGGAAACAAGTACAAAGAGCTAATACCAAGGCCCTTGAGCATCAATAAAAATTGGAAGAATTCAATCCAGAATTATCAGAATGTTGTATAGGTCAACAGTTGATGCTGGCAAACCCATATGCTCGAAATGTAACAACAAAAAGTTCATCACTTGATGCCTTACCAGTGGATATCAAAATACAGTTATCAACCCAAGTGACCATGTGCCTGTCATGCATACCTGTCCTTTCACTTACATTACAGATTTGTTGCCACTCATAACAGTGGCACTCCCTCAAAAGGGGATAGGGGTAAAAGGAAAGAGAGGGAACCAGACTCGTGCACAATTCTGTATGTGTTAAGACCATGAAAGGAATCACAGGATATGTTTTTATCTGCAGTTAAGGTGTCACGATAATTCAGGGGTGGTTAGATATGGGAGACAGATTGCTGTAAACAGTATTTGGGACCATAAACACTGATGACATGTGGGAACTCAATGACACTCTAGCAGAAGTGCAGAGGAAGGCAGAAAGTACTTAAGCTCTAAAGAAATAACAGACAATGAACTAATGAATCTATAGCAGTGGGCATCAAACCTTTTTATCTCAAGAGCCAATATTGACATTCGGGGGCGACACCTCGAGCCACATAAGCATGGAGCAAGGAGAGGGTGGGGCTAAAGTGGTCACTCAAAGGGAAATTGCATTTTCACCAAACCAAGGGTGTTGATAGAGGATTACTACTTACACATGTTGAATCTTCATATTAAAAGGTATCACACAAAATATCCCCCCCCCCCCCCCCCAGGGAGCTCACCACTGTTTGGTGAATTTGTGCTTGGCCACCATGGGACCCCAGCCTTTGCAGCACATTTTCCCTTCTGTGCTGCAAGTCTATCCTTCTGCTGTTCTTTTTCACCTCCCTTGGGGAACACATCTGTGATATTTTTGGGAATATGATATGAATTTTCAGTAGCCTGACATCAGAACAGTCTCTCCACTGTTCTTTATTTCTTTCTTTCTTCATTCCCCTTCTCTTACCCTTCCTCCACTTCAGCACTTGATGTTCCTGTTTTTCTTCTTCCTCTCTGTACACCCCTGAAGATTGGCCCATGCATCTGGCATGTAATGGGTGACTGAGTAAGCTTAATTCCCAGCTCCAGATGGACACCTAGGGTTTGCACGTACCCCCAGTACAGGCCAGGCATGGATGACTGACCGAGCTGTTACCTTCGCAAACTCCGAATTGGTCCCTCTGTCAGGAGTTCAGGAGATATGACCTGAAGTGTGAACAATCACCTAAGGCAAGTGAGCCCTCCTCTGAGGGGGGCAATTGGAAGCAATGCACCATCAGAGATGTTGGGAATCATGGGGGATTTTCTCGTAATGAGCCAATCATCTTCATGTCACTCTACGTATACTGAATATAAATGGAATGAGGCTAGCATTTCAAAGACTCTCCCAGCTGCACTTTGGTTCCTTGTGGTTCCACGTACTGGAGATGGTAAGACCTTTGCTATGGTTAATACGTTTATTATACAGAAAGGTGTTGATGCAATTGCAGGCCCTGTGCATTTCTGCTCTCATTTACACAACTGAACTTTGCTTTTGGAGACTAATTGTGATTCTCAAGCACAACAACTGCTTGCAGTTTTGCTCCTCCACAGCTATCCTGTTTGTTTTGAGGCCCATCGAACGCTGAATTCTTCATGTGGTGTTACTTGAACTAGGCTGACCAAGGGAGAAATGCAAACTTACCTCTCTGAACAGGGAGTCACTGCAGTCCATTGGATAATGAAAAAGTTTGATGCATCTTTAATGCATATACACACTCTTTTTCTCACGTTTGATAGAGTAGTGCTTGCATCAAAGATCAATGCATGCTGTCATCACAATCCGACCATACATTCCAAACAGTATGCACTACTACTGGTGTCAACAGCCACACTTGAATGTCCTGTCAAAACCCTGTCAAACGTATTACTTGTGGTACTTGTCGTAGGGATGCTTACGAGGGCAATTGCCCACCTCCATCTCGCTGCTGTATCAATTGCAATGGTGACCATGTAGCCTCCTCATGAGAATGTTCATGTATCACAAAGAGTAGGCCATCCAGAAGATCCAGATAAAGGAAAAAGTGCCTAACACTGTTGCTCACAAGTGGTTGGGTAGTTGAAAGCCTTGCTTTTTACCATCTGGCACTTACTTCTTGCCACACCTCGCTCCACAAAGGATACAGCCAAGCAGACTTGTAGCCTCAAATTCAGACCACGATTGTAAAATTTCCCAGTCATGGTAGCATCCCCATCTCCTTGTCTCCAACTGTGCAACAAGCCAACACCTTTTTAGCTCCTGCTACACAACCAACAGGCCGGAAACGGCAGAAGGAAAATTCCCATGAAGACTTTTTACATCCCTCTAGCCAACAAGCATCTGAATCTTCATCTGCCAACTGCAAAGGCTCCGAGAAGTCAAACAAAGGCAAACAGTCTTCCCCTTTGCTGACTCGGAGATCCTCTTCAACAGTGTCGCTGCATGATACCCTCACCCGGCCGACCTCCATTTTGCCAGTGCACACCACCAACCGTTTTTCTGCCCTGGAATCTTCTCACCAACTGAGGGAGAATACAGATGCCTCTGTAGATCTCATGCAGCAGGATCCTCCAGCCTCTGCAAAGACTGGCAATCAGCAGCCAACGAGGTGACACCCCTTCATTTTTTCCCTCCTCATCTTTCCCAGTCATGACTCTCCTCCAGGGGAATGTTTGCAGCATTAAATCTAACAAGGAGAAATTATGACTGCTCTTGACATAGCAGCATCCACTTGCTCTCTGTCTCTAGGAAAAAAAATTACGTCCTCACAAATGCTTTGACCTCTCACATGGGGGAGTTATGCAGCTCATTCGGGGTGACACTGATAGTAAAACCATCTCACTGTACACCTGGCTGCAAGCTGTTGCAGTCCGCATTTTCCTTCCTCACTTCACCTTTTCTCTTTGTACTATCTACATCCCTCCGTCACTCAGTGTCACCAGGGTAGACTTTCTCCTGCTTATTGGGCAGCTACCTCACCCCTTTCTGCTGCTTGGTGACTGTAATGTGCACCATCCCCTATGGGGCTCTCCTAGAATCTGTCCAAGAGGTGCCTTCTTGGCTGACCTACTCAATTAACTGAACCTCATCTGCATTAACACTGGAGCATCCATGTTCCTTTCAGACTCCACACACACCTTTTCCCATTTGGACCTCTCCTCCTGCAATACCCAGTTTGCCCATCATCTCGACAGGTCTGTTCTCTCTGACATGTACCTGAGCGACCATTTCCTGCACGCTATTCGTTTGCTGACTCCTACCTCACCTACGTGTAAACCCAGCTGGCAGCTTTCTAATGCTGACTGAAGGCTTTACTTGTCCCTGGCAACCTTTGAGGAACAACATTTCCACATTGTGATGACCAGGCAGAATACATCAAAAATGTTACCCTTACTGCCACAACATGTTCCATTCCTCACACTTCACCCTTACCGCGACATGTCCCAGTCCCTTGGTAGACTGAGGCATGCTGCAATGCAATTTGCATGCACAGATGTGCTCTCTGCATCCTATGATGACAAAACTGCATTCATTATAAACAATTTAAGGCACAGTGTTGTCGCGTTCTTTGGGATAGTAAAAGAGCTAGCTGGATTTCATTTACTATGTCTTTTAACAGTTCCACTCCATCTTCTGTTGTGTGGGTCAACCTCTGACAGCTCTCTGGGACCAAGGTCCATTCCCCAGTTCCTAGTCTGACCAAAGTAGATGATGTTATTCTGGACTCCATTCCTATCTCTAACACCTTGGGCCGCTATTTTGTGAAGTTTCCGAGCTCCCTCCACTATCACCCTCCCTTCCTTCATTGGAAACAAATGGAGGATGCTCGGGTAATACCCTTCTTCTCTCACAATCGTTAATGTTATAATGTCACCTTTACTGTGCAGGAGCTAGATCATGATCTCACTTCCTCCCAGGGTCGGACAATGTTCACATTCACATGTTGCAGCATCTTTCTCTTGTAGGCAAGTACTTTCTGTTTCATACATAGAATTGCACCTGGGCGGATGGCACATTTCCCAGATGCTGGTGTGAAGCCATTGTCATACTCATGCCTAAGCCTGTTAAGGACAAACACCTTCCTTCTAGCTACTGCCCCATTTCTCTCACCAGCTGTGTTTGCAAGATGGTGGAACATATGATGTATGGCTGGCTGGTATGATGGCTCGAGTCTCACAATCTACTAACCTCTGCACAGTGTGGATTTCGAGTGCGCCTTTTGCAATTGATCATCTTGTCACATTGTCAATCCACACCATCAAAGGTTTTCTGTGAAAATACCGGACTGTGGCCATATTTCTTGACACTTGCTGGAGGACTCATATCCTCCATACTCTCTATATGTGGGGCTTCTGAGGTCGACCGCCCCATTTCCTTCAGGAATTTGTAAAAGAGAGAATTTTCAAGGTACGTGTGGGTTCTGTCTTGTCAGACACCTTTATCCAAAGAAAACAGTGTTCCTCAGGGTTCCGTCTTGAGTGTCGTCATCTTTGCTATCGTGATTAACCCCATTATGGTGTGTCTTCTGACAGGACAAAACCGTTTGTATGAATTTCTGGCAGTGCAATGGGTTTCTTCCACTGCCCTCTCGTCTTGGGCCTGTTGCTCTTCTGTTCACTGAAACTACAAAATTCCTGGGGCTCATGCCTGATAGGAAACTTCCTTAGTCCTTCCACATGTCTTACCTGGCTGTCCATTATACTTGGTCCGTCAGTACCCTACTTGTCCTCAGCGGTACTTCCTGGGGAGCAGATTGAACCACCCTCCTCTGTTTGTACCAGTCCTTGTCCGTTCGATGGGTGTTTTGTTTGTATGACTGATGTCCGTTCATATTATGCTGTCTAAATACAATCCACCAATGTGGGATCCATTTGGCCACTGGCATCTTTTACACTAGCACAGTTGAGAGACTGTGTGCAGAAGTTGCTGAACTACCACTGTCATACTGATGTGAAGTTCTCCTAACTATATAGGCATGCCATTTGTGTGCCATGTCTGTCTGGCTGCCCATCCTGTCTCCTTCTTCAATGACTCCTTTGACCACCAGTATGGAGTGCATCCCTCTTCTCTGTCACTTCCTGGAGTTCGCCTTTGACTATTGCTCTGGCAGCTTAACTTCATGCTACCTGCCACTTTCCCAATGGATGTGAACACTTGACCATCTTGGCTTCGTTCGGCGGCCTGTGTTCACCTTGGACTTCATTTGCTTCCTAAGGACACTACTCCAGGTTTCTCGACCTTCGCACAGAACTTAGCGATAGTACCTTTGTGTACACTGAAGGCTCTCGGACTGACTGTGGTGTCAGGTGTGCTTTTGTCATAGGCACTGATCATTTTCGTTATCAGCTTCTAGAACACTGCTCAGTATTTACAGAAGAGATCTTCGCCCTGAATCAGGCCATGCAGTACATCCACTCTGATTCTCTCAGTACTCTTCAGAGCCTCTGTGTGTGTACACAGTCCATCCCTTGGTGCAATGTGTCCAAGAAAGCTTCCACTTGCCCACTCTTGATGGAGCCACAGTGATGTATATGTGGGTCCATGATCATGTTGGTCTGATGGGAAACAAGGTTGCTAATGCCTGTGCCAAGGCTGCAGTCCTCGTACCTCAGCCCACTACTACTTCCATTCCTTCTGATGATCTCTGTGTTGCCTTCTGTTAGCAGGTAGTGTCCCTTTGGCATCACCACCGGTCTTGCCTTCTTGGGCACAAGCTCCAAAGAATTAAACCTCTCCCATCTGCTTATCTGACCTCCTCTCAGCCCTCTTGCCACGAGAATATCATTTTCCACAAGATGATCACTTTAGATAAGTTGCATAATGGGCACTGGTGTTTTAGTCATTGCCATTTGTTAAACCCTACCACTTTGTGCCCATTGCCATCAACCTTTGATGGTTCACCATTTCCTGATTGAATGCCCATTTTTTGCGCTTATGTTCTCATTTATGTTTGCCATCTGAGTTATCAGCCTTTTTAGCAAATGACGCATAGGATGTTGATTGTGTTTTATCTTTTGTAGCAATTTGGTAAAGGACATCTAATCTTTAGTTCAGGACCTCCATTGTCTCTATGCCTTATTTAGTGGATCTTTCTCCAAGAGGAAGTCCTCGTCTTTAGCTGTTTTTCAATCCATCAATTGGGCTTAACATGCAATTGCTTTTAACTCCTTTTTTACCTTATTCTTTTAAGGTTCTGACATGGGCATGTATGACCATAGCTGTTTGTGTGCCCTAAAAAATAATAAAAAAATAAATATTTAAGTGAAAAAGAAAACAATGAATAGGAATTACATGCATTTTTTTAAGGCTCACATAGTGGCCACTTCCCGCACCCAAGTGGATAATGTAGCCAGTGCCATCCCGAAAAAGAACCTATGTTTGTTTTTCTGTTTTCTGTACATATTTTCCAGGCATCTTCAGGTCCTAGTACCTGAAAGAATACCAAGTGGCAGCAATAGACCATTTTCGATAGGACTTTTGCTAGGCCAAACTCACCGCTGTAACAAACCCATTGTGTTGTCTATTTCAAAGGGTAACTATTTGTAATGGTACAGAATAAATCGAGCATTTAGCATCATAAATCTCTGCGTGCCCTCATCAAAAGGGATTTGGAAATATGCTTCTTTAAGATCCCCTTTGACGAAGTACACATAGCCAGCTGATTTTGACAACAATAGAAATACAATATGAATCAATAATAGAGTGAGAATTAACTATCGCTTTGTGATTCTCATGGATACGAAATTAAGCATTCAGATCCTGTACAACTACAATTGGTGTTGCCCAATGGCTACAGGTGATGGCTTTGATAACCTCATTCTGTTGAAGATGATTGAATTGCTGCTTTATTTTATCTTTCAACACAAAAAGAAAGTTGTGTGCTTTGCAAAATTTTGGTACTGCGTTTGGCTTTAGCATAATGTGTGCCTTGTAACCTTTGGTACTGCTGGCTGCTTCAAAGAGAATATCATATTTTTGCAACAACTGATTTAAATTTCCATTTGGAATGTCAGTTTGAATTTGATTCATACCCTCATGAATTGTGAAGCCCAAAGCATTGAAGAGATCCAGTCCTAGTAAATTTGTTGCTTTATTTGAATTTACACCTATGAGTGTAGCCTGTTTTGTAGATTTTTTATTACGTTACATCAGCTGAAAACTGTCCTTTCACTGGAATGTCAGGATTGACATTACTGAATAGTGAACTTCGAATGTCTGTTAACTTCGGCTTTCCTATCTTTCAGTACACCTGCCAGTTAATGAAAGAAACTGATCAGACTGTATCAATTTGAAAATTGAGTGGCACTTTGTTAACTGAGAGTTAACAGCTAAGGTTTTGTCATTGCCAGCAAAGGTGGCACTCGTGTAACATTTTGTCCATCCAAGTTTCTGAATTTACACATGTTCATTATGAATGGTACTTGACTTTCTACTATTAACCACTGCTGTATGCTTGTGTGTTTGTTGTTTCGGTTGGTTGTGGTTCATTTTGCACACCTCAGTCCTATGCCCAGTCTTTTTACAATAATTACAATGTCCACTATGACAGGAACAGTTGTCTCTTTTGTGGTTTATGCCAGTGTGAAGAAGATCATAAGTTAGAATTACTGACTATTTCAGCCAAATAGTGTGTTCGTCCCATGATTTCCAGGTCTGGCTGAGCTGTCTCCTTGGCTGTCCCAGTTGTTGTTGTGAAATGAATATGTCAGCATAATTGCACCGAGGTCCATGAAAAAGACAGTGTGTGGTTTTTGTTTTATGATATGTGGCACTATAAGTGTTATGAGTGCCAGCAGCCATCTCTGGCAGGGAGCGACTAACTATTTCAGAAGAGTTTAATAACTCTTGACTGTACATTTAAATGCAAGTAAGGTCTCAATAGCACATGACAAAGTTAAAACCTGTAATGGGTACCTTTTCAACTGCCTATTGATTTCCCATGTACCCTGCATGAAGCCAAGCATTCACAAAGTGTGACAAACAAGCCAACTTATGTGATCTCACAAGTCCGTCGTAGGGCCCATATTTCTTGTAGGCCCCGTGTCACGCTGTATTGCGTCAGTAGGTACGTGTGTTTGTTCATATGCCCAAATCAGTTGCAAACAATCTTATAAAGAAATGGTTTGCTAGACAATGCATGTCCTTTTTTTTTTAAATTTATTGTTGGAGGAGTGGATGATAAGCATACCATGAAATAGTGAGTCTCCTTAAGAGTCTTACATTGGTTGTTTTCACAATGAAATTTACATTCCCAACTCAGGTCCTGTAATTGAGCAATCCACTCTTTATAGCTTTGATGTGTCTTCTTGAAGCATTGAAAAATCTGTCTGGCAGCATAAGCATAAACTTGCAGGTCAAAATATGTCCCCAGTCTTTATTTAATGTCATTATATGAGGGAGTCACTTGTTCACAAGTAGGTGGCAATTTCTGAAGAAGCTGAAATTCAGTAGGACCTGCATATGCCAATAAAAATGATTTTCATTCCACCTCATCTGATATCTGATGTGTGAGGCAATGTTGCTCAAGTCACTGGATGTAGTTGTTACCAGACTTCACTTTCTGACTGAATTCTTGAACTGCAGTAGTTGTTGCTGTTGGTCATCAGTCTGGCTTCCTTCAAGTTGGCCCAAGGGCACCACCAAGAGCTCCTGGCTGCTGACAGTTGTTGTAGTAAGGATAACACCAATAGCAAGCTTCTGGATGTTCAGCTGAGTTGTTGTTTCCATTTGCTGTGCAATATTTCAATGACTGACCCAGCTGTCTTCTTCAGGTGCTGCAGTTTATACTACACTCCTGGAAATTGAAATAAGAACACCGTGAATTCATTGTCCCAGGAAGGGGAAACTTTATTGACACATTCCTGGGGTCAGATACATCACATGATCACACTGACAGAACCACAGGCACATAGACACAGGCAACAGAGCATGCACAATGTCGGCACTAGTACAGTGTATATCCACCTTTCGCAGCAATGCAGGCTGCTATTCTCCCATGGAGACGATCGTAGAGATCCTGGATGTAGTCCTGTGGAACGGCTTGCCATGCCATTTCCACCTGGCGCCTCAGTTGGACCAGCGTTCGTGCTGGACGTGCAGACCGCATGAGACGACGCTTCATCCAGTCCCAAACATGCTCAATGGAGGACAGATCCGGAGATCTTGCTGGCCAGGGTAGTTGACTTACACCTTCTAGAGCACGTTGGGTGGCACGGGATACATGCGGACGTGCATTGTCCTGTTGGAACAGCAAGTTCCCTTGCCGGTCTAGGAATGGTAGAACGATGGGTTCGATGACGGTTTGGATGTACCGTGCACTATTCAGTGTCCCCTCGACGATCACCAGTGGTGTACGGCCAGTGTAGGAGATCGCTCCCCACACCATGATGCCGGGTGTTGGCCCTGTGTGCCTCGGTCGTATGCAGTCCTGATTGTGGCGCTCACCTGCACGGCGCCAAACACACATACGACCATCATTGGCACCAAGGCAGAAGCGACTCTCATCGCTGAAGACGACACGTCTCCATTCGTCCCTCCATTCACGCCTGTCGCGACACCACTGGAAACGGGCTGCACGATGTTGGGGCATGAGCGGAAGACGGACTAACGGTGTGCGGGACCGTAGCCCAGCTTCATGGAGACGGTTGCGAATGGTCCTCGCCGATACCCCAGGAGCAACAGTGTCCCTAATTTGCTGGGAAGTGGCGGTGCGGTCCCCTACGGCACTGTGTAGGATCCTACGGTCTTGGCGTGCATCCGTGCGTCGCTGCGGTCCGGTCCCAGGTCGACGGGCACGTGCACCTTCCGCCGACCACTGGCGACAACATCGATGTACTGTGGAGACCTCACGCCCCACGTGTTGAGCAATTCGGCGGTACGTCCACCCGGCCTCCCGCATGCCCACTATACGCCCTCGCTCAAAGTCCGTCAACTGCACATACGGTTCACGTCCACGCTGTCGCGGCATGCTACCAGTGTTAAAGACTGCGATGGAGCTCCGTATGCCACGGCAAACTGGCTGACACTGACGGCGGCGGTGCACAAATGCTGCGCAGCTAGCGCCATTCGACGGCCAACACCGCGGTTCCTGGTGTGTCCGCTGTGCCGTGCGTGTGATCATTGCTTGTACAGCCCTCTCGCAGTGTCCGGAGCAAGTATGGTGGGTCTGACACACCGGTGTCAATGTGTTCTTTTTTCCATTTCCAGGAGTGTATTATTACTTGCTGGGTCGGTCATCAAAATATTGTGCAGAAAATGCAGACAACTCTAATGAACATCCGGAATCTCACTATTAATCAGTCATGCTGAGGAAATGTCAGAGATCACAAGGGCAGCACTGGTTGTAGGTTGCATTCTGGTCAAGCCGTGTCTGAAAAATATACTCAGAACAGTTTACAAAATTACTAGAAAGGAAACAGGTTGGCAAGCCTAGAATCAAAGTCATAGAATGAAGCCATGAAGTGTTCCCAGAAAAATCAAAGGATCATTCACTCAAAGAAAGATTTTTCTCTTTGTTCCAGTATTTACATTTGCACTCATTGCTCAGTTTTGACGAGAATTCTGTATGTTTGCACTGCAACCAATTTACAGTTGTTTTTTTTCCCTCTCGGTGTCAAAAACTGAGTATTGGCATAAAATTGTCAGGTCTTTAAAGTTTTTCTTTCATTTCATCAAAATGTTGGCTGGCAAAAATTGCTATCACTTCTTTAAGTTTCACCCCTTCGCCAAAATGTGGTGCAGCAAGAACTGTTATCGAGAATGTGTAAGCTTGTCCTTGTTGCCAAAATCCTGTGAATGTAGTAACTGAATCCTACTATTAATTCTGTCCAAACATCCACAGTACCAGAAAACAGTTGTCCTGAATGATTCCTTAATGGTGGCTGATGTGCATGGTTGCAAATAAACACTTCTTTGATAAGGCAGCACTGACACAAAGATGTGACAACACAGTAAGAAATAACATTTATTCAAAGTATGTTGCAAAATAGTTCTTAACTTTGGCACTGTTCAATGCATGGTGTTCGATGTCACAAACCCAATACAGTTAAAACTAAATAACTTTGTTGTCTCTTGGCAGCCTTTGACACTGCAAGTATCTCTGATAGTAATGTTCATCATAGTTGACAAACAGTCACTGCTGTGTTGGAAGGTAGTTTTCAGGGTACTGTAATGAGCTAACTGCAGGCACTGAAGTGAACTGCCTGACTGCTACTTTGTTACTGTCTGAGAGTCCGCAGTGCATCACATTTTCAAGCCTGTCGGAGGAAGGATCCCCTTGCCTGCCAAGACAAGGCAGAAGTGAAGTAATCTGAGGTTGACAGCATTCCCTATGGCAGCTGTCCACACTATCAGTGGGAATGCATAATGTGCTAGAGGAAGAGGCATGGAAGCAGGAAGAGGACAGCGTTTGTGAGCGTCATCTGGAGGCTGCTGTGTTGAGCTGAAAGATGCCTGGCGAGTGGTGATGGTGACCTGTTGTGGTATTTATAGCATATCTGTTGTTCGGAACACAGCAGTAAGTGTACTGTATGAAGGTTTTCATTGGAAAGGTTCTTCAAGTTGTGCTCAGACTTGTTTGTTTTTCCTGATGTATAAGATGAGTGTGATTTCTCAAAAGTTGATGTTCTCGCTGCTTTGAAGACACCAACTGTGGGAAGAGAACATTACACCTTCAAGCCAAACCCATTTCCATAATGACAGATTTCTTTGATTAATCAATTAGCTAATTTTATGTTACCCCTGCTATAAATTGTGTTGTAAAAATAACAGTTGTGTGTTTAAAATAAATAATTTTATTTAATATAAATTCACTTAGTTGGAAACTTTACACAATGTTTTATAGGTGTCCTGGTCTGAAATGAACTGAAGTTCCATTGTGCTACTGTATCATCAAGTCTTTTTGAAAAATATAAATTGTGTCTCTGGAGACATGACGAAATGTTTGAGTAGGGAAGACAGGGATACATAAAGGTCTGTCCCTTTCCACCTTTACGAGGGTGGAAGTAGTAGATGTTCACAAAAAGGGAGAGCAGATTTTCACTTCTCATATAGACAACATAAGTAGTGTTACACAATATAAAAACATTACCTTCAGCACAGAAGTTATTTATTGTTCAGAAATACAAAGAAAATTACCCAAAACTGTCACTATTCTCTCCAGTTTACAGTATTTGCTGCTGATAGTAAAAATCAGTTTCAGCTGAAGAATTTTGCTAGGGAAAATGAAACGGTGTGACAGTAAAGGTCTTTCACTCACATAGATGGAATCATAGTAATAGAAAACCAAGGGAAACATTACCAAATGATACAACAGAAATAAGATAAAATTCAGAATGATGAAAAATAAATACAGTGAGCTGCAAAGTTTCATGATTGCCCCACTCCTGTTCTTGGTCTATAGAAATGATTTACTGGGAACATTGGAGGACTCTTCAGAAATGTTTGCCACCACAGACAGCCAGGAGAATAATGGAACAGACTTACAAAGGGTCCACAGCAAAATAAATAAATAAAATACTTAGAGGCCCTAGAAGTAGAGATGAGAGAGCAAACACTAGATGAGGCACAATGTGTGAAATTCCTAATTCCTGTGTGTCCAGATGGATAATAAGCTGAGGTGCAACAGCATGTGAACAAATAAACCAAAGAGCTCAGTTATACATGCTTTACACTCATTGCCAGAAATCCCTCTCACTGTGTTGTCCTGCAGACAACAATGATAGCATACTTTAACTCAGCTCTCTCCTATGACATAATCTTCTGGAGCATTGCAGCTAAGATGAAAAAGTGTCTTACTTTACAAATGTGTGGAATACAAGTGTCATGTTAAGTTGATGATTGCACATCTTGCAGAAGCTTCTTCAGTGTCTTAGAGATTCCTATATTTACATGCTGATACATGTACTCCCAATGACATTTGTGCTTGCTAACAAGAGTTAATTTAGGATGATGTCACCAGTTCTCAACCATGGTACTAGAAGTAGAAATAATTTCCATACAAATTATACATCCCTCACTACATTACAGAATGGAGTTTTACATTCTGCTGCAAAAGTCTACAGTTATATAATAGGTTGTATATCCTGCCTAACTCTAATATTGGTATCAGACAGATCCTGACTTTGCCAGTATATAGACAGCAAAGTTACAATGCTTTGTTGGAAGTATTAGGTAATAACAGCAGCTGCATAGTATAGGAGGAGCAGCAGTGCTGCTTTTTAAAACTATCTGTTTTTCTCCTAACATACATGTAAGTAATCTACAAATAATTTCCATAATTTTCAATTTGAGTAGATTAGCACTAGTCATAATTTTGTTGTCAGTATATTTTACAAACCAAGCCAGCAGCACTTGCTTTAACCTGTTAATATGTAGCTTGATTCATTCCACATCCCTGAAGGCCCTCCTTCACAATGAAATTCACAGAACATGATATGTGAATGAAAGAGACAAAAATGTTTTTCTTGTGGATGATACCTATTTTTTAAGCATAGTTACCCTGTCGATTCAAAGATTTATGAGACTGAATTAATGAAAAAAATATAAAGTTAAGTTGGTGGTTTTAATGCTTAAGGTGCTCTACATAGTCCTCTCCCAATTTAGTACAACACACAGAACATTCATATAACCACGTGAAACAGTAAAAAAAATCCTTTTTTGAGATGTTGTTCAACTCAGTGGCTTGAATGTCAGTTATGTTGTCAAAGCACTGAACTTTCATGTGAATTTCTGGATTTACTGCATAAAAGAATTTTCCACAAGTTGAATTTCAGTCAGGTTGTGGCAGGTGTCCACCAGTAGTCATTTCTGTTTGGGAGACAGGGTGAGTAAGACAAACTGTGCACTTATTTTTCTCTTCTTCAAAATGTTTTGGGGAATGTCTTCAACATTTGATTTATACATGTTGCTCCATTAAAATTTATCTCACAACACTGACACACTACGACTGTGCATCCACTACCTAACACTGCTTGATCAAAGTTGACTGTTTGAATGTGTATCTGTTGTTTACATTTGTAAGTACAAGCTGCCACAATAGTTGCTACTCTGAAATTGCTTACACACCAGGAATAAAATCAGTTTTGGTATGTTCTGGATGGATGGTGTATTTATTATAGTGCAAAAGTATTTGAAGAGATCCCATCCAACATAATGCAAGAAACTGAGAATCCCAAAAAATTAAAAAAATTAAAAATTTACCACTTGAGACACTCTTACTACAAATCCCTATTAGATGTAGGGCAAGTAGTAGTGTCCATATCAAGTTACAAGTACTAGAATATTGTAAACAGGCTTCTGTTGTCACAAATATAGATAACTATTTTATTTGAGAAACCTCAATGTGTTCAAGGACATACTAAGGTAATGACAAAAATAAATAACAGCTATTTAATACAACTGTGCAAATAGCAGCTTTTCTCCAAAATGGTGTCTCTAATTGAATTTACCTAGTGTATACAAAAATAATTTTAAGCAGTACAGTAAAAATTTATTGTTGAACAGATTATTTTTTTGTTAATCTATAGGTACCTTGGTTCATTCCCACATCCCTGAAGATTCTTGCTCTTGATGGGATCTATGGAACATGATGAATGAATGAATGACAGATGACTCATAACGAATGGTGGCACATGCCCACACTCAGTACTGTATCAACTCTTCTTAACTAAAGTACCATTGTAAAAGGTATCTTGGTGGGGAGGATGAAGCATGCTAACTTGGATGGGGAGTCATTGACAGATGCAGAAGTAACATTAGGTGTACCCCCAGGAAATGTGCAGAAGTCCTTGCCATCTGTGTTTTATATTGATGACCTGACAGATTAAGAATAAGAATCTTTATTAGCCGTTCAGTATTCTCTCATACAATGGGCTTCGTCAATAAGTTCAATTACAGTATAAAGATGGTTATATTCTCATAACAATGTATATATAAATCATATGAATGCTAGTGTAGTACAATAGCACACATTTGGAATTTTATATATTGTTAATTTTACAATAAAAAAGAAAACATTATACAAATTTATATTAAGCGGGGAGTATTCATGTTGATGACACTGTGTCATTATCATATACATGTTGATAACACTATGTCATTATCCAAAGCTATTGATACAAATATAGAGCACTCGAAATAGGTCTATTATGCCTATATGTTATATATTGTTTTTCCAAATTTAGGTCCTACTACAGGCAGAGGTACCTTTATGTTAAAACAGCAAATCTGCCATATTACAATCTCTATATTCATCAACTGAGTAAAATGCTTATCTTAAAAGTAACATCAAACATTTCGCAGATGATGCAGTTATCCATAATGAAGTACTATCTGAAAAAGTGTTGCACAAATATTCAGTCATACCTCTATAAGATTTCAAAATGGTACTAAGGCTGCGAACGTGCGTTAAACATTCACAATTACTGGGGAAATGCAATCAATCTTCAAAGAAGACTGCTAACAAAACACTTGTGTGACCCAACCTAGAATGTTACACAAGTGTATGGGGACCATACCAAATCAGTCAAACAGAGGATGTTCAATGTTTACAACCAAGTAAATTGCAAATGGTCATAGGTGTGTTTGGCCCATAGGGTGGCATGACAGGGATGCCAAAAAATCTGAGCTGCTCGACCCTTGAACATAAAGGTCAGCTATCCTGTGAAGACCTATTTACAAAGTTTCAAGAACTAATATTATGTATAGATCTAGGAACATACTACAGTACTCACTGTATTGCTCCTGTAGGGGCTGTAAAGGCAAGAGTAGACTAATTATAGCCATCATTTTGTTGTATACTCCACACATAAATGGAACAGGAAGAAACATAAAATATGCTACAATGGAAAGTACCCTCTGCCCTGCACTTCATAATGGTTTACAGAGTATCGATGTAGCTACAGAGAGGTTTGTAATTTCACGCAGGACACTGGCAGTATGTCTGGCGATTAAGTGTTTTGCACCACCACACCTCTCATGCTCTGGTTGGCCAAATTCTGCAGACAGAATGAGCTCCCACTACTAGTATTTGAATTGTCTCCTTCTGAATCAGTACCATAATGAATGTAAGGCCCACATATCTGCTACATATTCATACATCCCACAATTAATTAATTGAGTGAAATATTAATACCCTTCTCTGGAGCATGCCTGAAATTTTTTCTGCATCTGTCAATGACTCTCCACCCATGATAACACGCTGCATTCTCTCTGTTAAGAAACCTTAAACCAAGAAACAAATTTTGTTTGGCACCTCACATAATCATAATTTTGCTAATAATGGAGTAGTATCATTTAAATGCTTTTTGGAAGTTAAGAAAAACTCCCTCAGCCTGATCACCTTGATCCATGGCTTTCAGGATATCACGTGAGAAATGTGCAAGTCAACTTTTGTATGGCTGATGTTTTAAGAATTAAACTTTGGTTGACATGGAGGGGGTTATTCTGTTTGAGGTAGCTCATCATGTTTGAGCTCAGATTAAGTTCCAGGATTCCGCAATTGGTGGATGGCAATGCAACAAGATGGTAGTTTTGTGGACCGTTTCTGCTACCCTTCTTGTTTATAGGCATGGTCTGTGTTATCTTCCTATCATTGTACACATCTTTTTGTTCAAGGAATCTACTATATATTATGGTTATGCCTGCCTGGCTAGCTGTGCAGTCTAACGCACTGCTTCCCGAGCAGGAAGGCGTGCCAGTCCCTGGCACAAATCCGCCCAGCGAATTAGTGTCGAGGTCCAGTGTGCCGACCAGCCTGTGGATTGTTTTTAAGGCATTTTCCATCTGCCTTAGCGAATGCAGGCTGGTTCCTTATTCCGTCCCAGTTACACTATGTTTGTGATTGCTGGGCAAACACTGTCTCCACATATGTGTACACCATAATTACTCTACCTCGCAAGCATTGGGGTTACGCTCACCTGGAATGAGACGTTCCCGGAGGGGGGGGGGGGGGGGGGGGGCGGCTCCACTGGGGGCAAACCGCACAATAATCCTCGGTGTGGGGCAGTGGTGGGGTGAGTGGACTGCTGTAGCCTGTTGTGGGGTTGTGTACCACTGAGTGCTACGGTGGGGATGAAGCCTCTCCAACGTTTCTAGGTCCCCAGCTCAGTACATGCATATATACATACATATATTATGGTTTATGAATCTAACTCCTCTGCGGATTCTGAGAGGTATTTCATTGGGCGCTGGATCTTCATTTTTAGTTAATTTAGCTCTATCTCAGCACCACTGACACTAATATTATCATTCATCTTTGCCGTGTTGTGGGAAGTATATGTGGACACTACTTCTGTATATTTCTTAATCAACATTTGAAAATGGAATTTTCATTTTTGCAGAGGTGCAATAAGTAAACTGGGCAGTACTTCTATATCTTTCTTCATAAAAGAGCATTTGAAAACGGAATCACCATTTTTTAAGTGGTGTGAGAAGTAAAATGGGGCAGTAGTTTTTGTAAGTTGCTTGAATTTCTGGAATGATGGGTTACAAATCTGTGTTAGTTTGTTGTGTTACAATGGAATGAAAGGTGCTTTTTTACGTGTGCATAGTTTCTTTTTTTTAAAAAAGATGATCTACTATTTCCCTTTATATGTGCTGTATGCAGATGTATTCCTCGCTTAATTATGTTATTGCATGTTTTGGTGCGAAAGCAGAAACTGAAAAAGTGTACATAAACATCTCCTTTCTGAAGCTAACAGATATTCTATCAGTATATGACGACATTTACGTAGGTTACTGTCAAGTTTGGGTATTCCTGCTATTCCCCTACTAACACACACACACACACACACACACACACACGACACCCCTCCCCCGACGCCTGAAATCTTGTTTGTGGTGACAATACTGATCTATAGCACAGCCGCGTGGCTAGGTTAAGTTGGAAGATGGCAATTTTGTTTGAGTTGACGAAACCAGCGAACGTGAAAGCCAAATGGAGGTTGTGGTACCAAATTGCCCAGTAGCGTTGATAATGTTTACGTATCCTTGCTAGTGTGGCCAGACAAAAACTTACCGGTACGTGATAAGATCTATCTTTTTATTACACTGTGTCGTAACATCTGTATTTCATCCTTGCCTTAAAGTAACTACCGGTAAATAAAACTTTACGCTATAGGTAAATATATTGTACATACTTTTCCGTTTGTTAGGGAGAGTTTTTACTATTCTCTAGCTTCATTTACCGGTTTTGCCATTCTTATAGTTCTGGTTTTCGGTACATCCACTCATGTTACGCGCTCATCACTGCTCCACTTTTCAAGAATAGAGTGCCGGACTGCCGGTAACAATTGTCACAATAGAAGTGAATGTGGTTCACTAAAAAAAACAAAAACACTTGGTGTTATCCTAATGGATTTTTCGCAACAAAAAATTGCCGTAAGGATTATTTTGAACTTTATTTCTGTTGTATATCCATTTGGCGACACCATCATCCGACATGATTTCGTTAATTTGTGTCGCAGTTTTAAACTCACCTCAGCATCCAAGCATTGCAACCATATTTAGGCGCACGAAAGTGTTTTTATTTGTCCTAAACCTAAAGTTCTCAGACATGTTTTGGTACGTTAGCTGGTGCTATGAAAACGCGGTTTCTACTATGTAACTATAATTTCATTAGCTTCAAATGGACGTTATAATGCACGCGGAGGAATTTTCAGTGATTCGCACCGTTCTTCGTCACCAAAACGTGGTACCGGTAGCTAACATCTTGTTTTCAAATCAGGGCGATACTCATGATGATTCCGTGCCTGATGGTCGTCAACGTTTCATTTGCGACAAGCCAAAGAGTATTCGTGTGAAACAGGGAGTACAGAGTAAAGGGGAAAAAACAATTGTTTCACGAATGACATGGCAGCTCTTTGAACTTGTTTAATCACGATTGACTTCGGTGTGGTCCACTGAGATAAATGCTGTTGCATATGCCATTAGCATTATATTTGACATTAACTGACGTGAGCCTGCTGAGTTAGATCTGTGTCATATACCACACTTCTTGGACAAGCGTCACTCGGACATACCTTCAAGTGACGCGAGGATCCTCTTATCACATCTGTCTTTCGGTAAGTGAAACAACAGCAACATGATATTCCCGCGTTTATCTTTGTTGAACAATTGTTTTTTAGTTTTCATCAGCTGCATTGTTATCTCTAGATGAATTTTACACAACTTAAACACGATAACAGCACTGAAATAATTTTCATTGTTTACCAACCTCGGTATGTACACATCTGTTTGTTTTCCGATAGTCAAACGCAAATCCACAAATTTGGGACAAATGTAAGCGAAATATTTTGAGGGCAACGAACTTCATTATCACCTATTTTCTGTAATTGTGTATAAGGGAAGGGGCAACCAAATACTTCCTAGTTTGGAGATGAGGAAGCAGAATTGATGTGGAACCCGTCTCTATTTAGTATTGTAGTGAAATGTAGCTTATTTTCTTCTGGGATCTTGTGAACTTTGAAGTGCCTTATTCCTGCACACGCAATATTGAAACGAACGACTCCCAGTTACTATGGACAGTATCATACGTGAATTTTCCAAAAATTGGCAGACCTAAACAATTATACATCAGTTTTTTTTTGCGTTATGATATATCATGGTCATGAATAAACACCTCATTGACTGCTATACTTCCTTAATTAATACCTTAATAAATTTAATTTTCGCTATTGTGATCAAAAGCTTCAGCAACATATTTTCATTCTCTGATTACAGAAAAAAACTTCGATGTAACTAAAGGTACACCCCTTTGTGGAAGTTTCTATTTAGCTGTTTTACATGGTTTGGGCTTCGGAATTTTTTTCTGTAGGACTCAGTTGGATGCACAATGGCGTCTTTTTATTGTCTGCATCACACTTGTTGCCGCGGTACTGTCAGCTCGCATGCGATCCTTGGCAAACGCAGAGTAATCGCAAGGTTCGGCATATGTTTTGCAGGTTCGATGCACAAGAATTTGTTGCTGTCATGTTTTGGGATGCTCGGGGTCGAAGCCTGCAGCGTCTCTCCTTAATGTTTCCGAAATAGTGCAGATAAATTAATTTGAATTTATACTTCGTAAATAACAAAATCGAATGCTGAAAAGTACCCACTGCTTTCAGTACAGATACAAACTCCTTCCTTAACTATTTTCTGGCCTCGAGTCAAGAAGTCCTTTGCCTACAAACATTACAGCACTTCCGTGATAACGTCAGGTATGCGTTCTATAAGAAAGAAACAAGTGTTTCCCATCCAGGAACTAGTTTACCCCAATCAGTTCATTTACTCATTCCAGATTCTTGTTCGTAATAGCAGAGCTACGACGGTCCATAGAAGGCTGATCTCCATAATCAGTATCATATTTTCATTGTCGAGATATTTCTCTATTTTCTAACGCCGTTTGCAGTCATACACTGATCAGCATACGTATGAGAGGTTTTTTTTTTTTTTTTTTTTTTTTTTTTTTTTTTTTTTTTTTAATACTAAGACTATCGTACAGTTGGTTCGCGCGAAGTGGCACCATTCGATACAACCTTGGTGGTACTGATATTAGCAAAACTTGCTCCTGTTCTCCATCCCCCTTTACACTCTCAAATGATTCTAGCTTCTGGAAAAAAGCCCTCTATATCTTTACATTGAGGCATGCATTTGTTCTGCCCTGTCGTGCAGCTCGAAGACCAAGCGCAGTGTTGAGGACATTCCCCACACTTTGTTCGTACATGTTTCCATCTAATTTACCAAACTCATGAACATGTCCTTTTTCTAAAATGTAACTTGCGTGAAGTTTTAATACACAGTGTTTTTGTTTGTTTTTTGTCAGTTATTAGGTGCAGAGCGCATTTGTGTTGGTGTTCATTACTGAGAACGGATGGTCACGATTTGTCATCGCACAAATTATATTCATATATAGCGTAGTTAATGATTAACAAACTATACAATACCACAAAAATTGTAGTTGTTTTTGACTGTTAGAACAGAAGATCAGTAGTCAAAGTTGCGATGAGAATATTGTAAGTATGAATGATATATTACTCAACTGGATTATTTGAGATGGGTAGTCAATAATATGACATGAAACACCCTATTACAGAGTTTACTTACTTGACTACACTATCGAAGGCAAAAAATAAGCAAGTCAGCAATAACAACATAGTCAATGCACAGACAGTTCTCTAAATGCGCACATATGATGAAAGCAAACTGGTCACAGTTCTCATGGAAAAACTTTCCTTTATTCCTTCTTCGAAGCAGTACTTCAAGGGTGTTTGAAATACACTAGGGAAGTCTTTAGCTGCATTGAAAAAATGCAAATTTGATTAAGTTGGAGAATCGTGCCGCCGAGAATGGAAATATGCAAACGATTGAAGGCAAAAGAAGTGGCTTCTGCACCATATATTGAAGTCGTTGTCAGAAGATACCATAACTGTATCTGTGATAAATTTCACAAAAGTTTTATGTGGACGGAAGATGTCGGCAGGTTGCACAGTGCCTGTGCACTTTGCTGGAATCGGCTTGTTAATGAATTCAACGCCTTCAGGAATCGTAGAGTTGTGTAATTCGTCATTTCTATTGGCTGTACAGGAGTGCACAAAGAAAAAGCCTTTTTCTTGTATGCCTGACCACATTCCTTGTTCGAGGAAGACATTTAAATCCCTCTTCATCGTTTTAGGAGATTTGCTAGCAAACGCCTTGATGTTCGGTAAATTTATATTCATATTTGCAGGAAAATGGCCGGTAGGTTTCAATACAATGACATACAAATGTGGTAGCAGCGTACCACCCATCACAATCCCAGGCATCATACAAGAGTGTGCGGTTGCCGCTATGGATTCAACCGCACCAAAGACATGCCTACTTCCATTCACTGAGAGAACCTGTCGGGATGGTAACTACATCAAATCTTGATTGGTCGGCGTTAATTACTTGATCTGGTAACACCTTTTGCCTCGACGAGAGACTGATTTCTGCCAGGAACTGATAAACTTTTTGCTGAATATCGGTATTCCCTTCAACCAACTACTTGGTTATTTTGCTGCATTTTTCTGTCTCTCTGCTATAAAATGATCACGTAATTATCATATCCTCCAGAATTTTTGGGTTTGACGAACGACTTTTGTTTTAGCTTGTAACACACTCTTGCTCTTTATTACCCTTTTCTGTGCTAACACTGTTGTAATTTTCAGGCGCGGTGTCATCTCAGTTGCTAATCCACGACGACACAGACGGGGATGATCAACATTTCCATCCTTTTCCCTTGGTTGTTTTGTCCATATCTCGTACACAACTGCCAGGTATCCTTTTGGAAATTTAGCTCGTTTTCTTGGTTGTGATGGCTTACAAGATAACCCGCTTCTTCTCTGAAATCCGCCCATTGCTTCATCTCTCACTGCCACGGCACTGTCATTTTCTTCATCTGATGTCTATTCATCTATTGGAAGTGTAGTATCCTCTGCTATTGCAGCATCCTCTCCTGTCATTTGTTGCTTTATTTTTTCATAAATAACACGTTCTTCACCTGTAGGTACATCTTCTGCAAGACCATAGCACTCCACCAACAGTTTCGCAATTACTGCTTGTCTCATTGCCCCAGGGTGAAACACTTGCTAACTCTGTAAACACACTTCCATGCCACAAAGATAATCTGATCTACTCCAACTGCAAACACAAACCCATGTGGAGTATTGCGACCCCAGCCCTGCTTGCAGAACGATACGTAAATGGAGGGCTTTAGTAGAGAGGGGAAACCTATTGCCGCCCCATCCATACCTCCCTCTTCTGTCAATAGCGTTGCAGTATAACATTTGGAACCTTACGAAGAGTTTTTCTTTCTAGCCAGTAACAAAAAATAGTTTTGTTCTATTCTCCGTGATAACTACCGCGACCTTCCCTTGTGAGAACGTTGGCAACAGTAAGCGACGTCTATTCTCTGTGCGGAACAGAAAACTGATTACTCACTCATATTGATATGTTATAAAAAAGAAACAAAGTGGAAAGTAGAGACAACTCCGCTCATCTCGCTTTGGCAAGAAAATTGAGTAGTATGTCCACATAGCTATTAGAGTTCTGTCACATCGTCGTGAGTGTACGTGCTCGAACGAAAAAGTTCATCTACTGCTAACGATTCCTTCATATAAGAGAAACCCCTAGTTTTATTCCGATAGGTGATTGTATACGATAGTACAATCACCACACTGTACCATAAATTTGCTGAAGAAGACGAGAGGAATATTATTTTTTAAGAGCAGTCCTGAAACATTTCTGGAGACGGAATAGTGTGTATCCACCGTATTTGGCTAAAACGAACGTACTGTGTAAACAATTTGGTATCATCATTTGTGTTAAATTTATCCTAAAGCTTTATCAAGTTTAGGTGTGCATCTTAATGCAAACAACACAAAAAGTAACTCACCTTAGTTTGTGTATAATCGCCATTGGCATGTTTCTGATAAGAGACGTATCCTGTGCCGATCAAAGTCCTAAATTTGGAATTACATGACTTTATAGCGGGAAGGTAGGGGGTTCCAAAAAGTTTCTGGGCGTATGCTTTATACAAGACGTGAAAAAATGTAGAAAAAGTTCTCATCCAAACGTATTTTTTCGATGTGTGTTGACAGGAGAATACACCGCTGAAACCTGTTTTGTGAATATTATTTTGACGCATCTAGGGATGAGCTTGTAATTCACAAACAAGTGAAATGCGTAATGATAAGACTCCGGAGTCGTAATAGTGGTAGTGGTGGTGGTAGTAGTAGTGATAGCAGTAGTAGTAGTAATCATCCGTGGATTACTTATACAATGATAATGGACATATCGTGGTTTTGCAGTTTCAGAACAATTAATTCATACATCCAACCATTTAAATATTTACTGGTCTAGTTCAATGATGGCGGTACAGTTAGTAGGAAACGTCCTCGCATTTGAAGTAGACCACTGAAAATATAAATCACGATGGCCGGATAGAGATCAGAGCCTCTGTCTTCCCGAATTCAAGCCTAGTCTGTTTAAAACAGCGCAACCTCATTAGGTTTATCTCTTGTGCAGCACTTCTGAGAGGTGGATTTCAAATCTTGCTCGACAGTCCTGATTCAGATTTCCCGAGGTTTATGCCATTGCCGAGATGGATTCATAGACAGACCATGTAAGATTCCTTTCAACTCACTTAGACCAGTGGTCCTCAAACTGTGACCCGAATCGTGTATTCGTGCAGTCTCAGCCGAATTTCGCAGGAGTTTTGAATGGACGGAAGTACAAAACATCAGCAGGTTGCACAATGCCTGTTCACTTCACTGGAATCAGCTTCTTGATGAATTCAACGGCTTCAGGAACTGTAGAGTTGTATAATTCGTCATCTATACTGGCTGTACAGATGTGCACCAAAAGAAGGGCTTTAGCTTTTCTTGTGTATCTGGCCACATTACTTGTTCTAGGAGGACACTTAAATTCCTCTTAGTCATACTAGCAGATTTTCCAGCAAATGCCTTGATGCTCGGTAAATTTATATTCATATTTGCAGGAAAATGCCCTGTAGGCTCCTGTGGGTAGGAGGTACCATCCATCACAATCACAGGCATTATCATATAAGTGTGTGTAGTTACCACTGTGGATCCACAGACACCAAAGGCATGCTTACTTACTTCCCCTCAGTGCGAGAGCCCATCTAGATCGTAACTCTCCATCAAATCTTGATTGGTCGGCGTTAGTTACTTGATCTGGCACCATACGTTTTTCCACAACGATGAAATGGAGATTTTCCCGTACGACCATTTCACGAGAGTACCGTGAGCATAAGCAATCCGATAAAACATCAGATTTCCGACATCGCTACGGCCGGATAAAGTCCTGCAAGAACGGCACCAACGACGACTGAAGAGAATCGTTCAACGTGGCAGAAGTGCAACCCTTCAGCAAATCGCTGCAGATTTCAATGCTGAGCCATCAACAAGTGTCAGCGTGCAAACCATTCAACGAAACATCAACGATATGGGCTTTTGGAGCAGAAGGCCCACTCGTGTTCCCTTGATGATTGCACGACACAAAGCTTTACGTCTCGCCTGTGCCCGTCAACACGCATCCATTCGTGTCTTTTGTGCTTTCAGACAGACTTGGGCAATTGCAGCAGGACAATGCGACACCCCACACGTCCAGAATTGCTACAGAGTGGCTCCAGGAACACTCTTCTGAGCTTAAACTCTTCCGCTGGCCGCCAAACCCCCCAGACGTGAACATTATTGAACACATCTGGGATGCCTTGCAACGTGCTATTCAGAAGAGATCTCCACCTCCTCGTACTCTTACGGATTTATGGACAGTCCTGCAGGATTCATGGTGTCAATTCCCTCCAGCACTACTTCAGACATTTGTCGAGTCCATGCCACATTGTGTTATGGCACTTCTGTGTGTTCGCGGGGCCCTACATGATATTAGGCAAGTACCAGTTTCTTTGGGTCTTCATTGTAATGTGTGTATGCAGTGTTCTCGGAATCAAAAAGAAGGCTCAGTCACAACAAAACTTGTCAAGCTATCAGTGCAGGACACAGTACAGTCGGTCTTGAAAAACCACCTAATGTAAAATCACTTTTTCAATAAACAAAAACCCACTGATGATGGCTCAGAGGTGCTGAAACTAGTTTCGGCAAATAGAAAAGATGGTGTTTGCAAAAAGGCGGAACCCATATCCTATAATAACGTAAGAGTTTCTTAAGACTGTAGTTTAATAACAAACAAAAATACTTAACAGAGATAGCAATAATTTAAGATGTGCTTAATTTCATTGACATTGGTGAACCCGGCCGTAAGTTAAGTGAAGTTGATAGCTCACTTTAGGGACAAAGGTGTGAGTAGCGGGGCCTCTGCGGGTTTAGAGGATGGGTGAGAAGGGGAATGTTTTATTGTTCGTTTTCCATTACTGACATCTCCGGGGCGTGCGTATCTCGCAGCGATCAGCTGCTATGCTTTAAATTTTGACCCATGGATTAATGAATGCGCATTACACAGACGATCATCTTCGAATGAGGTACTTACTTGTAGCAAGGAATATTCGGTTAATTAACGCTGTTGTAATACAATGCAATGAGTAGAAGAATACTGGCATTTAAATAGTTTATGAAACGTTTGTGATAGTGTCTATTCAATAGTGCATTGAGATATAACTACAAACATTATTATTTATCAAAGTCATTCACACACATATTAAAGATTAAAGGCAATATCACTTCACGCAATTATACAGGGTGTACATAAAGTCCGGGAACTCTTTCCATTATTTATTGCACAAGAACTATACATTATAGAGATGTCATACATATTGCATTTTGAACAGAAACTCTGAAAGTTTTTTTTTTATATAAACATTCGATATGCGAACCATGAGTACGGTAATCGGAATCTTGCCATACCCGTCCCAGCATGGCATCGTCGACTGTGGCAGTCGCTTCCCGTATTCTCTGCCGGAGCTCTGTTGCATCACGTGATAAAGGCGGTCTATACACCAGATCTTTAATGTATCCCCAGAAGAAAAAGTCACACGGAGAGGTCTGGTGATTGGGAAGGCCATTTCATGAAACAGCTGTCCCCTTCTGTAGCACGGCCATGTTTGCGACTAGCACTGACTATCGAAATTACCAAACTACGCTGTGGCGGTATACATAAAAAAAAAACTTTCAGGGTTTCTCTTCAAAATGACATGTATGATATCTGCACAATGTTTGGTTCTTGTGCAATAAATAATTGAAAATGCTCCCGGACTTTATGTACATCCTATAGTGTCATTATTGTTAGATGGCTGATGTTAGACGCAGTCTGAAACAGACGACAAAAAACACTGTGTTCCGTATGATGCCGACTTTTAACGATCATTACTTGGGGGACGGCGGCCAATTTATGGTGCCCTAACTATGGCAAGTTTCTTGGGGGCTCGTAACAGTAGTTTATGCATGTTGCCATTTATTAGATTTGTACGTATGCGACCCGACGTGCCACGCTACACTGTCAGTATTGGCTCTTGAACAAAAAGCTTGACGACCACTGATTTAGAGCCGGCCGGAGTGGCCGTGCGGTTCTAGGCACTACAGTCTGGAGCCGAGCGACCGCTACCGTCGCAGGTTCGAATCCTGCCTCGGGCATGGATGTGTGTGATGTCCTTAGGTTAGGTTTCAGTAGTTCTAAGTTCTAAGCGACTGATGACCTCAGAAGTTAAGTCGCATAGTGGTCAGAGCCATTTGAGCCACTGATTTAGACTACTGATCTTTCCAGCTTTCCCAGCAAAATTGATACCTACAGAATTTCCATGTTTGGAACCGAGTTAATGTTATTTAGCTAGACCTTTTATATCTTCTCCTGCTGGCTGTATCTTTTACTTTGTTTTGTGTTGTAATTCGACTCCACCCTAATCTTTTAGGCTGGAGGTTTTAACGTGTTGCACAGTGGCTGGCTCATCCTATTATTTTCGTGATCAGCCAGCCACAGTTCTCTGCTGTGCAGTTTTAATTCCTTCTGCCCTTGTTCTCTATGTTGTTTTTATTGCTGTGCTCCGTTTTCCGTGTTGTCTTACCATTGACCGTGGGGCTTTTCTTCCCCCGGAATTATAATTTTAGTGCTTCGCCTGACTGGTGGATGGTTTCACTGTGCTGTGTGTGTTTATGAAACAAGGGACCGATGACCTCTGCAGTTTGGTCCCTTTAATCCTCAAACCAACCAACCAACCAACCTGCTGGCGGTTTCAGGTATGTGGAGCACAGATCTCTATTACTGTGTATTATCAGAGCACAGACAGTGAACATGTGAGCTATCTGTAGCACATCTAAACCCACTAAACCAGTGAAGTGCATGGCAGAGAGTGCTACCCAATCAGAACCAGTTTAAAAGGTCCCAGCGACACAAGCGGCCGCTTGGAGCGTACGGCAGAGGAGCTCAAATGCAAAAATTTTTATACGGGGTCACTATCAATGGACCACTGTGTATACAGGGTCTATCACAAATAATGGCGAAAACTGATACGGGCGAAAGTGTATGACAATAATAATAAATTTTTCGTTGAAATGTGTTCGAAAATGTTTGCGAAAAATGGTTAGCATAAACTTTTCTGAAACGTAAACTTTTCGATTAACTTCGCATGTAATTGGACTCAGATTCACCCAAGGCCTACATTAACAATAGACGCAGTACTACTTCAGCACATTAGGGCAGACCAGGGAAAACATCGAAAATGTAGAGATTTCTTGTTTTATTTTGGAATCTGTCACTTCTAAGGAAAAATTCATGGCATACAAGAAATGTATTCGCAGCTTCCGTATGGACAACTATCAGCTGTATAATGCATTGACGACAGTGAAAATTTGTGCCGGACCGGGGCTCGAACCCGGAATTCCAGCTTATCGCGAGCGGTCGCCTTACCATTTGGCTATCCGAACACGACTCACGGCTAGACCCGACCTTCATACGTCGTCAGCCAAGTGTCTACACCCTGTACTCGTACAGGAATTATATATATTCCCATACAGAGGACACATTTTACTTGGAAGTCGCGTGCCCGGTGTCGAAGATAAAAACATGCATGCATGCATGTCCAAAGGAACTTGCGTCGTTAATTGGAATAACACAGGAACTGCAATTCGTATTTATCCGCCGCAAGCTACTTTCAAGTAAAATGGCCCCTCTGTACGAGAATATACATAATGCATGTACAAGTATAGGATGTAGACACATGGTTGACGACATATGGAAGTTTGCGTCTGGCCAACTAATTGTGCTCAGATAGCCTAATGATGAGGTGACCGCTCGCGATAAGCGGTCCGACGAGCCACCCTACGGTGGCTCTTGAACAAAAAAGTTGTCCACCACTGGTTTAGACAAGCGGGAAATTCGGGTTCGAGTTCCGGTCTTGCGCGAATTTTCACTGTCGTCATTCCATTATACAGCTGATGGTTGTCCATTTCGCAACTGCGAATACCTTTCTTCTATTTCATAACGGCTGTAGTCGCCGAAAAATGCATGCCCGAAGGAACTTTGCATCGTAATTCGGAATAAGACAGGCACTGCAACATCGAATCGAATTCATGGCATCGGGCACATAGCTCTTCCAGAAAAATCGAAAATATTGAATACCTGCGGAGACATACAAACATTTTCTCAAGTGTGCATAAATTTATTTGAAATATAAACTTTTCGATTAACTACCTATACAGTTGCGCTCAAATTCACACAAGGCCTACCTTAACAAGAAACACAGCACTACTTCAATACATTAGAGGAGACTGAGGAGAATACTGACGCCTTAAGAGATTTTTATTTTATTTTGGAATATGTGACTTCCAAGGAAAAATTCATGGCATCCTGTGTGATCCAGGAATGTTGGACGCATAGCTGTACCAGAAAAATCGAAAAATGTTGGATACCTTCGGACCTATATAAACATTTTCTCGATTCTGCAACCTGTAGGTACTGCCCTGAGTACATGGGTAACATCGACACCCTTCCACGGCAATACCGACAGTATGAAACACAGACAGAATAAAATTCCTAATCCAAATGGTTAAAATGGCTCTGAGCACTATGGGACTTAACTTCTGAGGTCATCAGTCCCATAGAACTTAGAACTACTTAAACCTAACTACCCTAAGGACATCACACACATCCATGCCCGAGGCAGGATTCGAGCCTGCGACCGTAGCGGTCGCGCGGTTCCAGACTGAAGCGCCTAGAACCGCTCGGCCACACCGGCCGGCCTCCTAATCTAAGAAAGTAAAACATTTTATTATTTTATCGTGTATCAAAATAGACACACTGCATGTTTTTTGGAAATGGTGCTCGAGACAAAACAAACTTCAACGTTATTGAAATTTAGAACTGTTGATACTTGTTGTTGATGGTTTTCTTAAACTTATTTTAGGATTTCTCTTTTTAAAACCAGAAACCCAGTCTTCTCCAGCCATTTTGATAATTTTATTGAAATTGTGCTTAAGGTCTTGTTTTTCGGCAAGGTCATAAACAATTCGCGCAACGAACCATGGAAATGCATTAGAAAAATTGTGACTATGTAGTCACATGGTTGACTAATTCTTGTTCAGGAGTCAGAATGGATCTTCTTCCCAAGGAAGGTCCATAATTTGAAACTGATTTTGATCGATCATAAAGTGCAATTTTTGGTACGTTAAGCTTCTTGGTTACGCTGCTCGTTGATCTCCCTGACTTTACCAAATTTGAAGCTTTTTTTAGGGTTTCTTCAGTGTATTTAGCCCTCTCTGATTTGCTTTTTCTTGTCCCCGCCGTCTGAAATTAGATATTAAACTTTACGTAAGCGTAAACAACTTTCATTTCTTAAGTTCAGAACATGCTGTTGATATTGCCCCATATTTTTCTGTCGGGTAATATCGCCATCCTGACGGAGACCAGACTTTAATGGCTTTTGCTAATGCTCGAAAAGTTACAAAACCCACGCTGAAACACTAGAAAACATACTATCTACCTACATTATAAATTATTACTTTTAAAATTTTTTTTTTTTTTTCAAAATATATTTGCTGAATTTCGAATTCTTTTAGCATCACCTGTATTGGGTATGGCTATACGAACCATCGATGATATACGCTGATGGAAAAATATAGTACACCCTTTTGTAGGTTTCCAGTTCACTCAAGGTTCATTGTTGCAACATTGCATATGGAGTGTTGTGTTGGCAGAAGAGCCATCAGTCCCCCATCAGGCAGAAGAGCCAACATCGTGTTACTAGAGGAGGCTCTGTCTCAGGCTGATACTGATCTTCGGCCTGACATGGCTGCTTGTCCTGTTCCAGAGGTTGCCCCTCAGTCTGCAAGATCCGGGCGGTCGAAGAGGGTGGGCTTACTGGTAGTTGGGAGCTCCAACGTCAGGCGCGTAATGGGGCCTCTTAGGGATTTGGCAGCAAGAGAGGGGAAGAAAACCAATGTGCACTCCGTGTGCATACCGTGGGGAGTCATTCCAGATGAGGAAAGGGTCCTTCCGGATGCCATGAAGGGTACAGGGTGCACCCATCTGCAGGTGGTCGCTCATGTCGGCACCAATGATGTGTGTCGCTATGGGTCGGAGGAAATCCTCTCTGGCTTACGGCGGCTATCTGATTTGGTGAAGACTGCCAGTCTCGCTAGCGGGATGAAAGCAGAGCTCACCATCTGCAGCATCGTCGACAGGACTGACTGCGGACCTTTGGTACAGAGCCGAGTGGAGGGTCTGAATCAGAGGCTGAGACGGTTCTGCGACCGTGTGGGCTGCAGATTCCTCGACTTGCGCCATAGGGTGGTGGGGTTTCGGGTTCCGCTGGATAGGTCAGGAGTCCACTACACGTAACAAGCGGCTACACGGGTAGCAGGGGTTGTGTGGCGTGGGCTGGGCGGTTTTTTAGGTTAGATGGCCTTGGGCAAGTACAGAAAGGGCAACAGCCTCAACGGGTGCTGGGCAAAGTCAGGACATGCGGGGACCAAGCAGCAATCGGTATTGTAATTGTAAACTGTCGAAGCTGCGTTGGTAAAGTACCGGAACTTCAAACGCTGATAGAAAGCACCGAAGCTGAAATCGTTATAGGTACAGAAAGCTGGCTGAAGCCAGAGATAAATTCTGCCGAAATTTTTACAAAGATACAGACGGTGTTTAGAAAGGGTAGATTGCATGCAACCGGTGGTGGAGTGTTCGTCGCTGTTAGTAGTAGTTTATCCTGTAGTGAAGTAGAAGTGGATAGTTCTTGTGAATTATTATGGATGGAGGTTACACTCAACAACCGAGCTAGGTTAATAATTGGCTCCTTTTACCGACCTCTCGACTCAGCAGCATTAGTGGCAGAACAACTAAGAGAAAATTTGGAATACATTGCACATAAATTTTCTCAGCATGTTATAGTCTTAGGTGGAGATTTCAATTTACCAGATATAGACTGGGACACTCAGATGTTTAGGACGGGTGGTAGGGACAGAGCATCGAGTGACATTATACTGAGTGCACTATCCGAAAATTACCTCGAGCAATTAAACAGAGAACCGACTCGTGGAGATAACATCTTGGACCTACTGATAACTAACAGACCCGAACTTTTCGACTCTGTATGTGCAGAACAGGGAATCAGTGAACATAAGGCCGTTGCAGCATCCCTGAATATGGAAGTTAATAGGAATATAAAAAAAGGGAGGAAGGTTTATTTGTTTAGCAAGAGTAATAGAAGGCAGATTTCAGACTACCTAACAGATCAAAACGAAAATTTCTGTTCCGGCACTGACAATGTTGAGTGTTTATGGAAAAAGTTCAAGGCAATCGTAAAATGCGTTTTAGACAGGTACGTGCCGAGTAAAACTGTGAGGGACGGGAAAAACCCACCGTGGTACAACAACAAAGTTAGGAAACTACTGCGAAAGCAAAGAGAGCTTCACTCCAAGTTTAAACGCAGCCAAAACCTCTCAAACAAACAGAAGCTAAACGATGTCAAAGTTAGCGTAAGGAGCGCTATGCGTGAAGCGTTCAGTGAATTCGAAAGTAAAATTCTATGTACCGACTTGACAGAAAATCCTAGGAAGTTCTGGTGTTACGTTAAATCAGTAAGTGGCTAGAAACAGCATATCCAGACACTCCGGGATGATGAAGGCATTGAAACAGAGGATGACACGCGTAAAGCTGAAATACTAAACACCTTTTTCCAAAGCTGTTTCACAGAGGAAGACCGCACTGCAGTTCCTTCTCTAAATCCTCGCACAAACGAAAAAATGGCTGACATCGAAATAAGTGTCCAAGGAATAGAAAAGCAACTGGAATCACTCAACAGAGGAAAGTCCACTGGACCTGACGGGATACCAATTCGATTCTACACAGAGTACGCGAAAGAACTTGCCCCCTTCTAACAGCCGTGTACCGCAAGTCTCTAGACGAACGGAAGGTTCCAAATGATTGGAAAAGAGCACAGATAGTCCCAGTCTTCAAGAAGGGTCGTCGAGCAGATGCGCAAAACTATAGACCTATATCTCTGACGTCGATCTGTTGTAGAATTTTAGAACATGTTTTTTGCTCGAGTATCATGTCGTTTTTGGAAACCCAGAATCTACTATGTAGGAATCAACATGGATTCCGGAAACAGCGATCGTGTGAGACCCAACTCGCTTTATTTGATCATGAGACCCAACTCGCTTTATTTGTTCATGAGACCCAGAAAATATTAGATACAGGCTCCCAGGTAGATGCTATTTTTCTTGACTTCCGGAAGGCGTTCGATACAGTTCCGCACTGTCGCCTGATAAACAAAGTAAGAGCCTACGGAATATCAGACCAGCTGTGTGGCTGGATTGAAGAGTTTTTAGCCAACAGAACACAGCATGTTGTTATCAATGGAGAGATGTCTACAGACGTTAAAGTAACCTCTGGCGTGCCACAGGGGAGTGTTATGGGACCATTGCTTTTCACAATATATATAAATGACCTAGTAGATAGTGTCGGAATTTCCATGCGGCTTTTCGCGGATGATGCTGTAGTATACAGAGAATTTGCAGCATTAGAAAATTGTAGCGAAATGCAGGAAGATCTGCAGCGGATAGGCACTTGGTGCAGGGAGTGGCAACTGACCCTTAACATAGACAAATGTAATGTATTGCGAATACATGGAAAGAAGGATCCTTTATTGTATGATTATATGATAGCGGAACAAACACTGGTAGCAGTTACTTCCGTAAAATATCTGGGAGTATGCGTGCGGAACGATTTGAAGTGGAATGATCATATAAAATTAATTGTTGGTAAGGCAGGTACCAGGTTGAGATTCATTGGGAGAGTCCTTAGAAAATGTAGTCCATCAACAAAGGAGGTGGCTTACAAAACACTCGTTCGACCTATACTTGAGTATTGCTCATCAGTGTGGGATCCGTACCAGATCGGGTTGACGGAGGAGATAGAGAAGATCCAAAGAAGAGCGGCGCGTTTCGTCACAGGGTTATTTGGTAACCGTGATAGCGTTACGGAGATGTTTAACAAACTCAAGTGGCAGACTCTGCAAGAGAGGCGCTCTGCATCGCGGTGTAGCTTGCTCGCCAGGTTTCGAGAGGGTGCGTTTCTGGATGAGGTATCGAATATATTGCTTCCCCCTACTTATACCTCCCGAGGAGATCACGAATGTAACATTAGAGAGATTAGAGCGCGCACGGAGGCTTTCAGACAGTCGTTCTTCCCGCGAACCATACGCGACTGGAACAGGAAAGGGAGGTAATGACAGTGGCACGTAAAGTGCCCTCCGCCACACACCGTTGGATGGCTTGCGGAGTATAAATGTAGATGTACAGGCCGAAACGCACGCGTTTTAGCTCACGCAGGCTGGCGTGATGAGGGAAGAACTATACTGACGTGAGGTCTGGAACATGACAAGGAATTAGAATTCAGAAAGCGGACGTACTTAGTTTGATACTTAACTTTAATCCATTAATGATGAACGTCGCTCTTGACGGTACATGATTCACAATATTATCTGTTAGTAACTGAATATTGCGCCTTGCTAGGTCGTAGCAAATGACGTAGCTGAAGGCTATGCTAAACTATCGTCTCTGCAAATGAGAGCGTATGTAGTCAGTGAACCATCACTAGCAAAGTCGGCTGTACAACTGGGGCGAGTGCTAGGGAGTCTCTAGACCTGCCGTGTGGCGGCGCTCGGTCTGCAATCATTGATAGTGGCGACACGCGGGTCCGACGTATACCAACGGACCGCGGCCTATTTAAAGGCTACCACCTAGCAAGTGTGGTGTCTGGCAGTGACACCACATGGAGTACATGAAATGATTACATTTACTGATCAATATCACAAGCGGTTCTGAGGTAGCAGGTGTCGACCCATGCTGAAACATCCAATTAATACGTGATGTAGCCTGCTGTGATGTCAATTCAAGTGCTGACTCTGGAATCCAGTCCATCATACAGACGGAAAATACTGTCCTGTGATACGTTATTCCACGGCTGCTCGACCTGTTCACGCAGAGGTTGGTTGACGAGTCGCTTCTCGTCACATCATACCTCAAACGTGTTCGATTGAAGACAAGTCCGGAGATCGTGCTGGCCAAAGAAGTTGCTGCATGTTTTCCAGAGCGCGTTTAGTTTCACGAGCATTAAGTGGGCGAGTGTTATCCTGCTGGAACTACACATCACCTTCCTATTGCAAGAATGGCAAAAGAACGGATCTGACAACATTCTGCACGTACAAAGCGCTGGTTAGCGTCCCCTCCAGAAACGCAAAGGGTGGATGAGAGTTGTTAGCCTATTGCATCCCAAACCGTAAGGCCTGGGGTGGACCCAGCGTGTGTTGGACGAATGTACTCCACAAGATAGCGCTCACCAGTTCTACGTCGTACGAACTAACGACCATCACTTGCGTGGAGGCAGAATCTGCTTCCATCACTGAAGGCCGCAGCGCGACATTCCATGTTCCAAGTGATACTCTAATAGAACCAGTCGAGCCGTGCGCTTCGATGCTGTGATGTGAGTAGAAGAAAGGCTAGAGGTGTGCTTGCACGTAATCCCACTGCTAATGCCCAGTTTGCAACATTTCATGTTGATACGTATGGACTCACAAGCCCTCTTATCTGCCCTGTGGTAGCTGCACGATCTGCTACTGCTGCCCTTATCATTTACCGTCTTGTAAAGTCATCAGATGATCAAAACGACTTGCAAAATGATTTAGATAAGATATCTGTATGGTGTGAAAAGTGGCAATTGACCCTGAATAAGGAAAAGTGTGAAGTTACTCACATGAGTACTAAAAGAAATCAGCTAAATTTCGATTACATGGTAAGTCACACAAATCTGAGGGTTGTAAATTCAACTCGGCGGGGTCAGGGATTTTCTCTGCCTCGTGATGGCTGGGTGTTGTTTGCTGTCCTTAGGTTAGTTAGGTTTAAGTAGTTCTAAGTTCTAGGGGACTTATGACCACAGCAGTTGAGTCCCATAGTGCTCAGAGCCATTTGTAAATTCAACTAAATACTTAGGGATTACAATTACAAATAACCTAAATTGGAACAATCATGTTGTGTACATAGTTCCGCGTAGTCAGTGTGTACACAACTTTCCCACTAGAGCGCGCCCCGCAAAGCGCAACAGCGAGGGCGCAGCGCTCGTCCGTCTCCGCACTACGAGATGGCGCTGTCTTAGAGACGGACCAAATTCTGCTTCCGCCGATCCGACCAAATTCTGCTTCCGCCGATTCGCGTATTAATATGTCACGCAGCCAGTGAGATTGCTGATAACGTAGGACCTTTTCTTCTCGCGGATCACACTCACGCAGTGATACCTGAACGCTCGAGGTATTATAACGAGTGTTCAGATCTCCGATTAGTCAGTTTGCATTTGTCTGTACCAGTCTATAGTCAAGTTTCAGTCTGCGCCTAATACGATTATCATATTCCTGTGCATAGCCATGAATAGAAATGTATAGATACTTTGTCAAGTATCAGAGATATGTCAGAATAAGATTAACGTACCAAAAACCAAAGGAACTTCAGATTGTCAATTGTAAATAGCATCCAGAATCAAGTTAAGTAAGTTTTATGATTGTTATTATTTTAATAAATGTGTGTGAAAATTAATCAAGTTCTGTTTAAAGTTGGTCACCGTCATTCTGCTACTCTAAGCATGCAAGTGGCATTTCTATCGTCTGACCTAACGGCAGAAGATAAACACGCCACGATAAGACCACGAGACATATTGCTGACACTCGCCTACTTCGTTAGAGCTACAAGTCAAATAATCTGATGGTGTGTGTACCGAAGGTCTTACAGTACGCACACCACAGATCACATAGATAATATTGTGGATAGAGCAAACCAAAGACTGTGATTCACTGGCAGAACACTTAGAAGGTGCGACAGGTCTACTAAAGAGACTACTTACACAACGCTTGTCCGCCCTATTCTGGAGTATTGCTGTGTGGTGTGGGATCCGCATCAGGTGGGACTGACGGATGACATCGAAGAAGTACAAAGAAGGGCAGCTCGTTTTGTATTATCGCGAAGTAGGAGAGATAGTGCCACATACATGATACGTGAATTGGAGTGGCAATCATTAAAACAAAGGCGTTTTTTGTTGTGACGGGATCTTCTCATGATATTTCAATCACCAGTTTTCTCCTCCGATTGCGAAAACATTCTGTTGGTACCCACATACATAGGTAGAATTATTATCACGATAAAATTAGAGAAATCAGGGCTCGCACAGAAAAAATTAAGTGCTCGTTTTTCCCGCTTGCCGTTCGAGAGTAGAACGGTAGAGAGACAGCTTGTATGTGGTTCATTGAACCCTCTGCCAGGCACTTTATTGTGAATCAGAGCAATCACGTAGATGTAGATGTAGACAACGACCATGACGGGCGTCTGTGCTGTGTGGACGTCCATATCCTCGTCTACTGGGTGAGAAAGTTCACGCTGGCCGGAGTGTTCGTGCGGTTCTAGGCGCTACAGTCTGGAACCGAGCGACCGCTACGGTCGCAGGTTCGAATCCTGCCTCG
This sequence comes from Schistocerca cancellata, assembly GCF_023864275.1. Taxonomy (NCBI): domain Eukaryota; kingdom Metazoa; phylum Arthropoda; class Insecta; order Orthoptera; family Acrididae; genus Schistocerca; species Schistocerca cancellata. Next base: position 140,402,158 of record NC_064627.1, on the reverse strand, counting down.
CGCATGGATGTGTGTGATGTCCTTAGGTTAGTTAGGTTTAACTAGTTCTAAGTTCTAGGCGACTGATGACCTCAGAAGTTGAGTCGCATAGTGCTCAGAGCCATTTGAACCATTTGAAGAAAGTTCACGTGATCACTGACTGATACCAGTATCGCTGCAAAACTGACACAGTACGTCCAACTTGTGTGGCAGTTCTCTGAAAGGACTATCCTGCCACTCGAAGGCCACAATTTGACCCCATTCAAACTCGCTCAGTTGACTTATAGGGAGCTCGAGTTCTTTCCGTCGCATGGTTACTTGCTTGTCAGTTTCACACGTTTGAGCTTTCCGGCTGTGAGTGCTTTGGTAGCTAGGCCACAACGCTGTTGGTGGACGACATTGAAACCATTATCAGTAGAGGAAGTTGGAGTAAAGTGGCCACTACAAGGAAAATTGGATTTTCATCAGACCATGGTTAGATAAAATCTTACCGCTTACACATTCTGAATCTACCTACTATATCACATCAAATATTTTTAAGTTAAAAAGTAAATAATGTATGAGAGCTATATGTATTTTTCTAAAGGCTTTCATAGTGGCCATTTTTCCCTACCTAGAGGGTAAAGTGGCCAGTGCCATCGCAACAGCGTCCCATATTTGTTGCTCTGATTTCTGAATATATGTTTAGGCTTCATGATGCCCTACTCTCTGACACAATACGATGCAGCTGGAGCAGAATATTTTCAAACGGAGTTTTGTATTACGCCAAATATAACTGAACAAAGACGGTTTTAAAAAACATGACTTAACTAGTTAAAAATCGCTACAAAAGGAGACAACGACGGATGAGACCTGTGTGTATAAAACTGTTTAGAAGTCAATCTGATCTTTAGTGTTTTATGTGATGTTTGGAAGTAACTAATTCTTATTGGGTTAACACCTCGACCACTATTCGCGACGTGTAGGGTGGCCACTTATGCCGATCGGGCACCATGTCAACATTAGCAGTTCACAGAAGATACTATCAAAATGAGAGAAACAACAAGGAACTACTTTTGGAAGTAAAAAAGCGTTGGTTCAATATTGACACAGTAATTAAATATTACTGTACATACAAGTGAGCCAAGTAACAATAATAATATAAATTATTTACATCAGACGACTGAAAATCAGAAACGTTTGTACTAAAAAAAAAAAAAAAAAAAAAACGCGTGTCCTCTGCCTAAATTACTGGCAACAACTATGGTGCGTATTAGAACTAGGCTGACTACTTCTCGGCAGGCAGCAGCATTGTTCGGGATAAAAAATATGCGGTGGCCGCTTTTCTCGCCCTGGCTACTTTCCGCTACTTTCCCCTACATCTACTATCCTCCAGGCGGCATATACAGTCATCGGATCAAAATCGATGGTGTCTTTCCAGGAGAACTATTTTTTTTTTCAGCAGTATATAAAAATTTGTACCGGACTCGAACTCGAACCCGTATTTATCTCTTATACCGAGTGGTCGCCTCATCACTTAGGCTATTCGAGCACACTTCCCGGTCCAACTCAAAACTTCAGATGTCACGCCGTCTATAACCGCATGTCGTAGTCTAATCTTGGTCAACGAAGCGTGCTCGTATAACCTAAGTTGAAAGGCGACCGATTGCGACAAACGGGAAATCGAGTCGTTTAGCTATACCCAATACAGGTGATGATAAAAGAATTCGCAGTCCAACGAATAACATTTCGAAAAATATTTCGATAGCAGTAGGGTCGTCAAGTAAAATATGCGCTAAAAACTATTGAAACGCTTACCTCAGTTTAAGCGTAACCAAAAATAACATCAAAATTCAATAAATCTAATTTTTAGCGCCAAAGTGAGACTGTCGTTTACAAGAGCTCGTTGCCTCTGCACCCTACTTCTTGGCATCGTTAGTTTTGCTGCAGCACCATCTTCCACAGACTATAGCCCAACTCGGTCGAGAAAACGATACTGTCGGTATTGTCTGGTATGCCGGCATTCCCCCGGTCTTCCTTATGTGTTATTGTCTATGTTTCATGTGTCACACACAAATTTGTGTTTTCCTTTTCAGTAGCTTAAGTAAGAGTTTTGGCCATGTTTATCAGTTTTCAACTACATCTACATCTACATCTACATTTATACTCCGCAAGCCACCCAACGGTGTGTGGCGGAGGGCACTTTACGTGCCACTGTCATTATCTCCCTTTCCTGTTCCAGTCGCGTATGGTTCGCGGGAAGAACGACTGTCTGAAAGCCTCCGTGCGCGCTCTAATCTCTCTAATTTTACATTCGTGATCTCCTCGGGACGTATAAGTAGGGGGAAGCAATATATTCGATACCTCATCCAGAAACGCACCCTCACGAAACCTGGCGAGCAAGCTACACCGCGATGCAGAGCGCCTCTCTTGCAGAGTCTGCCACTTGAGTTTGTTAAACATCTCCTTAACGCTATCACGGTTACCAAATAACCCTGTGACGAAACGCGCCGCTCTTCTTTGGATCTTCTCTATCTCCTCCGTCAACCCGATCTGGTACGGATCCCACACTGATGAGCAATACTCAAGTATAGGTCGAACGAGTGTTTTGTAAGCCACCTCCTTTGTTGATGGACTACATTTTCTAAGGACTCTCCCAATGAATCTCAACCTGGTACCCGCCTTACCAACAATTAATTTTATATGATCATTCCACTTCAAATCGTTCCGCACGCATACTCCCAGATATTTTACAGAAGTAACTGCTACCAGTGTTTGTTCCGCTATCATATAATCATACAATAAAGGATCCTTCTTTCTATGTATTCGCAATACATTACATTTGTCTATATTAAGGGTCAGTTGCCACTCCCTGCACCAAGTGCCTATCCGCTGCAGATCTTCCTGCATTTCGCTACAATTTTCTAATGCTGCAACTTCTCTGTATACTACAGCATCATCCGCGAAAAGCCGCATGGAACTTCCGACACTATCTACTAGGTCATTTATATATATTGTGAAAAGCAATGGTCCCATAACACTCCCCTGTGGCACGCCAGAGGTTACTTTAATGTCTGTAGACGTCTCTCCGTTGATAACAACATGCTGTGTTCTGTTTGCTAAAAACTCTTCAATCCAGCCACACAGCTGGTCTGATATTCCGTAGGCTCTTACTTTGTTTATCAGGCGACAGTGCGGAACTGTATCGAACGCCTTCCGGAAGTCAAGAAAAATAGCATCTACCTGGGAGCCTGTATCTAATATTTTCTGGGTCTCATGAACAAATAAAGCGAGTTGGGTTTCACACGATCGCTGTTTCCGGAATCCATGTTGATTCCTACATAGTAGATTCTGAGTTTCCAAAAACGACATGATACTCGAGCAAAAGACATGTTCTAAAATTCTACAACAGATCGACGTCAGAGAGATAGGTCTATAGTTTTGCGCATCTGCTCGACGACCCTTCTTGAAGACTGGGACTACCTGTGCTCTTTTCCAATCATTTGGAACCTTCTGTTCCTCTAGAGACTTGCGGTACACGGCTGTTAGAAGGGGGGCAAGTTCTTTCGCGTACTCTGTGTAGAATCGAATTGGTATCCCGTCAGGTCCAGTGGACTTTCCTCTGTTGAGTGATTCCAGTTGCTTTTCTATTCCTTGGACATTTATTTCAATGTCAGCCATTTTTTCGTTGGTGCGAGGATTTACAGAAGGAACTGCAGTGCGGTCTTCCTCTGTGAAACAGCTTTGGAAAAAGGTGTTTAGTATTTCAGCTTTACGCTTGTCATCCTCTGTTTCAGTGCCATCATCATCCCGGAGTGTCTGAACATGATGTTTCGAGCCACTTACTGATTTAACGTAAGACCAGAACTTCCTAGGATTTTCTGTCAAGTCGGTACATAGAATTTTACTTTCGAATTCACTGAACGCTTCACGCATAGCCCTCCTTACGCTAACTTTGACATCGTTTAGCTTCTGTTTGTCTGAGAGGTTTTGGCTGCGTTTAAACTTGGAGTGAAGCTCTCTTTGCTTTCGCAGTAGTTTCCTAACTTTGTTGTTGTACCACGGTGGGTTTTTCCCGTCCCTCACAGTTTTACTCGGCACGTACCTGTCTAAAACGCATTTTACGATTGCCTTGAACTTTTTCCATAAACACTCAACATTGTCAGTGTCGGAACAGAAATTTTCGTTTTGAACTGTTAGGTAGTCTGAAATCTGCCTTCTATTACTCTTGCTAAACAGATAAACCTTCCTCCCTTTTTTTATATTCCTATTAACTTCCATATTCAGGGATGCTGCAACGGCCTTATGATCACTGATTCCCTGTTTTGCACTTACAGAGTCGAAAAGTTCGGGTCTGTTTGTTATCAGTAGGTCCAAGATGTTATCTCCACGAGTCGGTTCTCTGTTTAACTGCTCGAGGTAATTTTCGGATAGTGCACTCAGTATAATGTCACTCGATGCTCTGTCCCTACCACCCGTCCTAAACATCTGAGTGTCCCAGTCTATATCTGGTAAATTGAAATCTCCACCTAAGACCATAACGTGCTGAGAAAATTTATGTGAAATGTATTCAAAATTTTCTCTCAGTTGTTCTGCCACTAATGCTGCTGAATCGGGGGGTCGGTAAAAGGAGCCAATTATTAACCTAGCTCGGTTGTTGAGTGTAACCTCCACCCATAATAATTCACAGGAACTATCCACTTCTACTTCACTACAGGATAAACTACTACTGACAGCGACGAACACTCCACCACCGGTTGCATGCAATCTATCCTTTCTAAACACCGTCTGTGCCTTTGTAAATATTTCGGCAGAATTTATCTCTGGCTTCAGCCAGCTTTCTGTACCTATAACGATTTCAGCTTCGGTGCTTTCTATCAGCGCTTGAAGTTCCGGTACTTTACCAACGCAGCTTCGACAGTTTACAATTACAATACCGATTGCTGCTTGGTCCCCGCATGTCCTGACTTTGCCCCGCACCCGTTGAGGCTGTTGCCCTTTCTGCACTTTCCCGAGGCCATCTAACCTAAAAAACCGCCCAGCCCACGCCACACAACCCCTGCTACCCGTGTAGCCGCTTGTTGCGTGTAGTGGACTCCTGACCTATCCAGCGGAACCCGAAACCCCACCACCCTATGGCGCAAGTCGAGGAATCTGCAGCCCACATGGTCGCAGAACCGTCTCAGCCTCTGATTCAGACCCTCCACTCGGCTCTGTACCAAAGGTCCGCAGTCAGTCCTGTCGACGATGCTGCAGATGGTGAGCTCTGCTTTCATCCCGCTAGCGAGACTGGCAGTCTTCACCAAATCAGATAGCCGCCGGAAGCCAGAGAGGATTTCCTCCGATCCATAGCGACACACATCATTGGTGCCGACATGAGCGACCACCTGCAGATGGGTGCACCCTGTACCCTTCATGGCATCCGGAAGGACCCTTTCCACATCTGGAATGACTCCCCCCGGTATGCACACGGAGTGCACTTTGGTTTTCTTCCCCTCCCTTGCTGCCATATCCCTAAGGGGCCCCATTACGCGCCTGACGTTGGAGCTCCCAACTACCAGTAAGCCCACCCTCTGCGACTGCCCGGATCTTGCAGACTGAGGGGCAACCTCTGGAACAGGACAAGCAGCCATGTCAGGCTGAAGATCAGTATCAGCCTGAGACAGAGCCTGAAACCGGTTCGTCAGACAAACTGGAGAGGCCTTCCGTTCAGCCCTCCGGAATGTCTTTCGCCCCCTGCCACACCTTGAGACGACCTCCCACTCTACCACAGGTGAGGGATCAGCCTCAATGCGGGCAGTATCCCGGGCAACCACAGTCGTAGTCCGATCGGGGGATGCGTGGGACGAGCTGGCCGTCCCCGACAAACCCCCATCCGGACCCCCACAGTGATGCCCATTGGCAACAGCCTCAAGCTGTGTGACCAGAGCCAACACTGCCTGAAGCTGGGAGCGAAGGGATGCCAACTCAGCCTGCATCCGAACACAGCAGTTGCAGTCCCTATCCATGCTAAAAACTGTTGTGCAAAGAACGTCTGAACTAATCTACAGAGAGCACAAACAAAACGACACAAAATTGAAACGGTTATTAAAACACAAGATTGCCTAGTAAATGCAGTAATGCTGCCACTTGTGCACTGCTGACACACTGCTCGGCGGCGGAAGGAGAGTACGCGATTTTACACTATTCAGGTACTAAAACGCGATGCTGCAACTCTCAAATACTATAATACGCCCGAAATTTATGAATTAAACAATGCAAGTACCAAAAACACGCAAAGAAATTAAGAATTAAACTATGTAACAAATGAGTGAGCTAGGAGTATACGACTTGCTGCTGCAGCTGCTTATCCAACGGCGGCAGGGAGCACACTTTCATAGCTATTTTCTGAAATTTAACTACGTACTGGTGAGTTTTATATACATATAGCATACATCTTATGCAGAGAAAAGTGTCTTAAATTAACACGTAAATATAAAATTAGATAATATTTTTGTATATTTCTCCCCCTTTTTCTGGTGGAAAGTGCAATTTGCAGTTAAAAAGTTCCATTATTCTCTCCACTCAGTTTAATAGATTTCGCATTTTTATTGAAGCTATAACAATACAGCAATACTTTCTACTTCCACTAAAAGTTTTTAAAGATATCGGGAATTAAATTACATTGATATTGTTTCTTCTTTTAATATTTAACCCTGTAATAAGATTAAGAAATTTATTTATTATTGTCAATGTAGTACATGTTTTACAAGTAATAACAACGCATTTGCACGATCACTAGATTTAGATGTATTTTAAAGCTTCTACCAGTATCCCAATCGAAGGGAACCGATGTCTGCATGGGGCGAGTGGTATGTCGCTTATGTGAAAAAGCTTCTCGATGCGGCACTGTACCCAATGTACACATTATCGCAAATGAAACGCGGGAAGAATAAGTACTCAGAAATCTCTGTGCACTTTGTTATTGGTCTAATCTCTTAGCGGTACTTCCGCGAGCGCTGCGCTGGACTCCTCACTTAATACTCTTCACTGAAGCTTTGAAAATACGGGTCCACACACTTGACCAGTATTCAAGGATGGGTCGCACGAGTGTCCTGAATACAATCTGTTTTGTAGACGGATTACATTTTCTCAGTATCCTACCAGTGAAGCGAGGTCTGCCCCATGGATTACGTGCGATTGAGCCACTGTAATGATTTCGTTTCATATCCCCACAAATTGTTACACTCAGGTATTCGTTTGAGTTGACTCATTCCAGTTGTGCCGTACCTGTGGTTTAGTTTTATGATACTAATTTTTTTGCGTTTCATAAAGTGTGCAGTGTTCCATATTTTGAACATTTTAAGCAACATGCCAATCTTTTCACCATTTTGAAATCTTATAAAAATCTTGCTGAATATTTGCATTATTTTTTCAGATAATACTTCTGATAACTGATAATACTATTGCTATTAATCTACATCTACATACATACTCCGCAATCCACCATACGGTGCGTGGCGGAGGGTACCTCGTACCACAACTAGCATCTTTTCTCCCTGTTCTACTCCCAAACAGAAAGAGGGAAAAATGACTGCCTATATGCCTCTGTACGAGCCCTAATCTCTCTTATCTTATCTTTGTGGTTTTTCGGCGAAATGTAAGTTGGCGGCAGTAAAATTTTACTGCAGTCAGCCTCAAATGCTGGTCCTCTACATTTCCTCATTAGCGATTCACGAAAAGAACGCCTCCTTTCCTATAGAGACTCCCACCCGAGTTCCTGAAGCATTTCCGTAACACTCGCGCCATGATCAAACCGACCAGTAACAAATCTAGCAGCCCGCCTTTGAATTGCTTCTATGTCCTCCCTCAATCTGACCTGATAGGTATCCCAAACACTCGAGCAGTACTCAAGAATAGGTCGTATTAGTGTTTTATAAGCGGTCTCCTTTACATATGAACCACATCTTCTCAAAATTCTACCAATGAACCGAAGACGACTATCCGCCTTCCCCACAACTGCCATTACATGCTTGTCCCACTTCATATCGCCCTGCAATGTTACACCCAAATATTTAATCGACGTGACTGTGTCAAGCGCTACACTACTAATGGAGTATTCAAACATTAAGGGATTCTTTTTCTATCCATCTGCATTAATTTACATTTATCTATATTTAGAGTTAACTGCCATTCTTTACACCAATCACAAATCCTGTCCAAGTCATCTTGTATCCTCCTACAGTCACTCAACGACGACACCTTCCCGTACACCACAGCATCATCAGCAAACAGCCGTACATTGCTATCCACCCTATCCATAAGATCATTTATGTAGATAGAAAACAACAGCGGACGTACCACACTTCCCTGGGGCACTCCAGATGATACCCTCACCTCCGATGAACTCTCACCATCGAGGACGACGTACTGGGTTCTATAACTTAAGAAGTCTTCGAGCCACTCACATACTTGGGAACCAATCCCATACGCTCGTACCTTAGTTAGGAGTCTGCAGTGGGGCACCGAGTCGAACGCTTTCCGGAAGTCAAGGAGTAATATGGCATCCGTCTGAGACCCTTCATCCATGATTCGCAAGATATCATGTGAAAAAAGGGCGAGTTGCGTTTCGCAGGAGCGATGCTTTCTAAAGCCGTGCTGATGCATGGGCAGCAACTTCTCTGTCTCAAGGAAATTCATTATATTCGAACTGAGAATATGTTCGAGAATCCTGCAGCAAACCGATGTTAAGGATATGGGTCTGTAATTTTAAGGATCCGTCCTTCTGCCCTTCTTATATACAGGCGTCACCTGCGCTTTTTTCCAGTCTTTTAATATTGTCTGGTACGTCGTTAAAATATAACATGGACAGGAGGGTCCAAACACATTTCACTGCGGCTCACCTGAAGGTACTTTACATCTGCCGATGACTTTCTACAATCCCATGTCCAAATTTTGTATCGCTCTCTTGTTCGGTTTCAGGAAACCACACTTAACACGTCTGATGTCACCATCTGTGGCGGGCCTCTTGAATTTGCGCGCGCACGGCCAGATCGGCTAACTTCCGTGCTAATTAACTCGGAAACGGCGCAGTGTATCGAATTTTTTTCGTAACAATTATTTGTCAGCACAACCTACACTGTAACACCCTTACAAGCTTTTCACGCTGTTTCTGACCACCCTGTATATCAATAATCTGTGCAGTGGTCCTAGAATCAAATTGAGGCAGTACTCCTTGATTTAACTTTGTACAGGAACAATTGGAAATGGAGTTGCGAATTTCTGCTTGTGCTAAAGTGCAGTCCCTGTGGCATCCCGTATGTCTGGACATTAACTGTCAGATTTTCCAGATGACTAATTGTTTTGGATGTTGTGAGACGTCGTTCGACAACATTCTATTGCGATAGTAGTTGACTACTTCATACATGGCCTTTTGACAGGCAAACATGTTTCCTTTAGAGTTATGTATTTAAACACCTCTGCCGTGGTCTGCACCCAATGTACAGTATTCGCTGTTTGTGCAGAAGTTTGTTTGCTGAGACGGTATACCACGGGGGTCGCTTGTTCTAGGGGACTGATGACCTCAGATGTTAAGTCCAATAGTGTTCAGAGCCATTTGAACCAATAAGCGTTTGGTACATTTTCTCTACGTACTCCTGTCTGGAGCTAAATTGTCCAAACTTCCCCTTGAGATATGACGCTACTGTCTCTTCCCCTAGTTTAATAAAAATGTACATCTTTCTGCTTGATTTACTTTCTCTTTATACTTCTACATCTACATCTACATCTACATCCATACTCCGCAAGCCACCTGACGGTGTGTGGCGGAGGGTACCTTGAGTACCTCTATCGGTTCTCCCTTCTATTCCAGTCTCGTATTGTTCGTGGAAAGAAGGATTGTCGGTATGCCTCTGTGTGGGCTCTAATCTCTCTGATTTTATCCTCATGGTCTCTTCGCGAGATATACGTAAGAGGGAGCAGTATACTGCTTGACTCTTCGGTGAAGGTATGTTCTCGAAACTTTAACAAAAGCCCGTACCGAGCTACTGAGCGTCTCTCCTGCAGAGTCTTCCACTGGAATTTACCTATCATCTCCGTAATGCTTTCGCGATTACTAAATAATCCTATAACGAAGCGCGCTGCTCTCCGTTGGATTTTCTCTATATCTACTATCAACCCTATCTGGTACGGATCCCACACTGCTGAGCAGTATTCAAGCAGTGGGCGAACAAGCGTACTGTAACCTACTTCCTTTGTTTTCGGATTGCATTTCCTTAGGATTCTTCCAATGAATCTGTCTGGCATCTGCTTTACCGACGATCAACATTATATGATCATTCCATTTTAAATCACTCCTAATGCGTACTCCCAGATAATTTATGGTATTAACTGCTTCCAGTTGCTGACCTGCTATTTTGTAGCTAAATGATAAAGGATCTATCTTTCTGTGTATTCGCAGCACATTTCACTTGTCTACATTGAGATTCAATTGCCATTCCCTGCACCATGCATCAATTCGCTGTAGATCCTCCTGCATTTCAGTACAATTTTCCATTGTTACAACCTCTCGATACACCACAGCATCATCTGCAAAAAGCCTCAGTGAACTTCCGATGTCATCCACCAGGTCATTTATGTATATTGTGAATAGCAACGGTCCCATGACACTCCCCTGCGGCACACCTGAAATCACTCTTACTTTGGTAAGGATTGTTCCTAAAACCGTCTCCCTGTCAGAAATACGAGTTTCATTGTAGACATGCCAGATCTATTTGCTGCCATTAAATCTAATATATTTCTGCCTTAAGTAGGTTTCCGTACTATGTTTGCGACGGTACCAAACGCTTATTGGTTCAAATGGCTCTGAGCACTATGGGACTTAACTTCTGATGTCATCAGTCCCCTAGAACTGCTTAAACCTAACTAACCGAAGGACATCACACACATCCATGCCCGAGGCAGGATTCGAACCTGTGACCGTAGCGGTGGCGCGGTTCCAGACTGTAGCGCTTAGAACCGTTCGGCCACAACGGCCGGCCCCCCCCCCCCCCCCCCCCCCAGGGAATTCGCTGAGTGTAATAAGCTGTAGCTGTGATCCTGCAGTCAAATAGTTTATGCACTGACTGGAATTGCGAAGTAATAAGATACACAGAAACACAAAATTAAAGTTAAATAATAATGTGATAACAATGGTTCTATTCTAGAGTCTGCAATTGATATGCACGACAGAGAATTATATTGAATATGATATTCAGTTAAAATAGAAACAGAAAATACTCTTATCAAATGCAGTAAAGTTACGTTCACAGCGTTACAAGAATGGTGGCAAAACCCCAAACCAAATACTCATCAAATATATCCGAAAACTAAGTCTTGTTTGTAACCACAATGTACGTAATATTCACCAGCTCAAAACAGTTCACAGTTCAATATGATGAAAAATGGCTCTGAGCACTATGGGACTTAACATCTATGGTCATCAGTCCCCTAGAACTTAGAACTACTTAAACCTAACTAACCTAAGGACAGTACACAACACCCAGTCATCACGAGGCAGAGAATCAATATGATGATTCACATATTAACACACACAGTGCACAGAATATTAACTTATACTCTGTCTGTTCTCATTTCCATAATAGAAGAGGAAATATTTAGAGCCCTATTCTGGAGCACATTCAGACCTCTCCAAAAATGAAGACGCTTCAAAAGTTAAAAGTACGGTAGCGACCATTCACCGCCCAGAATCAATCAGACGACCTAGCACTACGGTCGCAGGTTCGAATCCTGCCTCGGGCATGGATGTGTGTGATGTCCTTAGATTAGTTAGGTTTAACGAGTTCTAGGGGACTAATGACCTCAGAAGTTGAGTCCCATAATGCTCAGAGCCATTTGAACCATTTAGACGACCTAATCGGGCCCGTCACTCTAGACAGGTCTGCTTCTTCTTTCACAATTCACGTAAAAGTGTTTAGAATCGCTTCCGTGAGCTCTTCAGTCGAGAAGTCCCAGTCTCCACTTTATTCCCATAGTGTTCCGCTACTATCTGCTTTTCCAGCTGCTGAAGGCCATCCCCGCCAAAACTGCATCGTCCTTAAGATCTACATACATGATTTAATTCCTGGACTAAACTAATATACTAATATATACAACAATATTTAAATAAAGAAATGACATAAACATTCAGTTACACTCAGATCATTTACAGTAAATATAAGTAATATTGGTTACTATGAATAAAGGAGCATTTTTGGGCAAGTGTGCTCACGTTAAGTGACAACGAATTGTCGTTAAATATTATTTAAGCCATTATTTACGCCTTCGTGACAGAAGCGTCTTCTGATTCTCTTTTCAGTTGTGGTGTCCGCCAATACACGGGACTGACCACATTTCAATTAGCACAGCTTTCTAATAACACTTGCAGTCAGGATCTGAATAATGTTACTGGCAAGATAGTAAACTGTTCATTAAATAAATACACAAACACGAAAAAAATATTAGATGTTCATGCTAATTGGCTCAAATGGCTCTAAGCACTATGGGACTTAACATCTGCCGCGCGGGATTAGCCGAGCGGTCAGGGCGCTGCAGTCACGGACTGTGCGGCTGGCCCCGGTGGAGGTTCGAGCCCTCCCTCGGGCATGGGTGTGTGTGTTTGTCCTTAGGATAATTTAGGTTAAGTAGTGTGTAAGCTTAGGGACTGATGACCTTAGCAGTTAAGTCCCATAAGATTTCACACACATCTGAACTTAACATCTGAGGTCATCAGTCTCCTAGACTTAAAACTACTTAAACATAACTAACCTAAGGACATCACATACATCCATGCCCGAGGCAGGATTCGAACCTGCGATCGTAGCAGCGACGACGGTTCCGCACTGAAGCGCCTAGAACCGTTTGGCCACAGCGGCTGGCCTGTTCATGCTAATTCATTTGCAGCGCAAATGTAGAGAATACGACGCTCTGTCAAACGTTTGCGTAATTAAAAAGATATAAAAGACGTGATAAACCAAGAAATAAAATAGATGCAGACATGTAGCTTTCAGAAATGATAGCCAGCCATATCAGTGTTATCATCTGAGATGTTGTATGTTGAAATCGCATGAAGTGTTTAAAAATTGTTCATTCATAGGTTTATTGTGTAAATGTGTATTCACTGTGAAGTATCAACGTCTGTTGTTTTTAAGATATTGAAATACTGTTGCGCCACAGGATGTGCCACATTTTTCTGAGGCCGCCCGTGTATTCAGATTTGCGTCGTTAATATTTGACCGTAATTTATTACAGACTCTCAAAGAGCTGTAAGAAGCCATCTTTCAGATTTTGTCTCAAAGCCCGGCATTGCTGGGAGCTCTCGACGAGTCGTCTAAATTCCCCATACCCGGTTTTTCCCATATCCGGTCCTTTGATCCTCTCTGCACGTGACTTATCTGGAGCGGCCATGGCGGCCCGCCCTGTCGCGATGTAGCCGTAATTCCGGGTCCGCATAGCTTCGCAAACAAATTCACCTTACATTGTACCAATTCTAGGTGGCCGATTAGCTCGCCTACATTCACGTAACGTTACACCCCTCCAATTAATGTGTCACATTAGCTTGCTAACCGGGCACATTAAGCAGCACCAGATTTGACATACGTAACATAATAAATGGAATAACCTACTTGGTTGTCAGAACAATAGTGTAAGTACCTTTGTGGTGGTGTATGAAACAGGATGTGCCTCCTAGGATATGTCACATTAACAGCTTAAATTTTTTAAACGTAAAACAAGTTAAAAATTACCGCGCATTAATTAAATGCCAAAATAAGCACATAAATTTAAATAAAATCCCGAGTCAGCTCGTTATTTTCAGAACGTTTTTAGCGCTTTTGCGCTCATTTGATAGCATCTTTCGCTTTGACCTCTACATCGTAGCATGTAACTTTCACCAACACAAAACACCATCGGTGTTTTGACGTCAAAGTTAAGATGTTTCGCAATCAAACCGCCTCTACAGAATTTCTTGACCCTTGACCGCGTACTGCGCCGAAAAATGTGTCAATCCGCACTCACCGTCAGTGCTGAAGGACAATAGCTGTCCAAATACGAACAAATAATCATATTACTTCCCGAATCCCCATAGTTTAGGCACTGAACGTTCTCCCCAGTGGTATCGATAAATTCACAAACATGGCAAGTAAAAAGTGATTTGCAGCATAGTAAAACACGATTCAGCTCGAAATTTGAAACACTCAATCCTGGTTTCCACTAGAAAACATGTGTTTCGTGCTATGGAAATTTTTTTTCGACATCGTAAATCAACTAAGATTGCATCACTTCTATACAAGTTTATCGCGTCTAATTAGAAACTTTGAACTAATACTATACTGTGCAGAAACTGCTATTTAACTTTCATTTCATCTCCGTAGGTAACTGCATTCTAAATTCATCAGTGCCCCATTTGCGTAGCCCCCAGGGGCTCAGCATTCATTTGCTGGGTACGGGCTTGGCGACCCCGGGGTTCCTGAGCTGGGGACTGGTAAGCGCCACCAGTCCCCTGTCACCGTAAGCTCTGAGCATACTTCAGCGACCACCGTGCGGCGCGGCGGTGGAACGTTGTGTGTCTCAGGGAATGGGGATCTTGGCTTGACCGCCCGGATCGCGAGGATGGAATAAACCTCTATAAAAAAAACCTCAATCTCAAGGTGTGCTGCGCGCTGATGAGATGCATGGCTGTTGAGGTGGAACAGTCGATAGCGGGCAACCTCTGGGGAACCTGCCGCACCTCAGTTGTATAAGGCTTACCTAGGCACGCGGGGCTCTGTCTAGGTGGACTTCTAGTTCCCTAGCTGCTCGTGGGACCGAGATGGATCCTTCGAAATCCTCTTTTCTTCCTCCCAGCGGAAAGGGTGGGCCGCTGGAAGGTTCTAACACCCAGTCTCCTAAGAGGGCCCGTGCAGTCAGTCCCCCTGACTCCGGCGCTTCTTTGAACAGTCCAGTCTTAGGTAACAGAATGCATTCTGGTAATCCGAATGTGTTTCTCATTGTGAAACGGAAGGAGGGTAGTTTCGAGAAGGTTTCGCCCTTCTATATACAAAAGGGATTGGAGGGAATCTGTGGCTCCTTAAAATCGGTGAAGTGCTTATGTAATGGTACCTTGCTAGTGGAAACTTCCACTTCCCAGCAAGCAACTAACCTCCAATCTGCTAAATGCCTTGGAGAGTATGCCATAGACACTGAACTGCACAGCACCTTGAACTACAGCAAAGGTGTTGTGACATGCTGGGATCTAGTTGACATTCCCAAGGAAGAACTGCAACGTGAGTGGGCTCCAGAAGGTATTGTTGATGTCCAACACATAATGAAGAGGGTTGATGGCACTCTTGTCAAATCCGACTCCTTTATTCTGACCTTCAGTAGCACAAAGCTTCCTGAACATGTTAAAGCTGGCTTCCTTCGCCTTAGTGTGAGGCCTTATTTCCCGACCCCAATGCGCTGTTTCAAATGCCAGCGTTTTGGTCATACCACCTTAGGCTGTAAAGGCGAAGCGACTTGTGGAAACTGTGGTCAGGCTGCTCATGAAGGAGTTGGTTGCTCGTCTCCGGCTAAATGTATTAATTGCTCTGGGAACCACCCTGTTTGGAGTAGGGACTGCCGAATATTTTTAGAGGAACGCAAGGTCCAGGAAATAAAAACAACCAAGCGTATCCCCTATGGTGAGGCCAAGAAGATCTATAAGTCGATACAACCTCCCACATTTGCTACATCTTTTGCATCCCTGGTTCAGAAGCCTACTCCAAAAGTCGATGCCTCAACGCAGACTGAGGTGGTGAGTGTTGGCACTAACACCTGCAGCTGTCAGTGCACTTGCAACGCAGCCAGTGTTTCAGAGCCAGTAGCCCCTACTCGAACGGCAGAGAAAGGTACAGTGGCGAACTTGGGCCAGGCCCTGGCGCCTCCAACAGCTGAGGCTGTTCCCAAGCCCAGTGCGCCAATTACCACACCCACATCGGCTCCCCCAAAATCCACCAAACCACAGAAAGCTATTGTACAGCAGCAACAGCGCGTCAAATCCCGTGGTAAACCATCTGACCATGCGGATGTTGTTTTAGGTGAGGCTTCATCTGACTCTTCCCCAGAGTTGATGGAGTACGATGTATGTGTGGGGCAATCATCTCGTCCCACGCCTGCCCCTCCACCTGCTGCGGTCTCCCCGCCCCGTCGGAGAGACAGGATGAAGGTGCTACCCCCAACATAGATGGCTTCCATACTCCAGTGGAACTTGCAAGGGTTCAGGACGCATGTGGAGGAACTTCGTCTACTCTCTCAGGGTAGACCACTGTGTCTCTGTCTCCAGGAGACGTATTTCCATCCATCATACTCCCCTGAGATACGAGGCTACACACTCCACAAAAAGGACGACCTGCGTGGAGAGAGAGCTAGAGGAGGCGTAGGTATTTTCGTCAGGACGGACTACCACTCCTCGCCTCTCTCACTTACGACGACTTTACAGGCCGTCGCTGTGTCCGTGCACGTGCGTCATCCATTGACTGTATGTTCACTTTACTTGCCCCCAAATGATGCTCTTGATGAAGCGGCCCTCACTGACCTTCTTACCCAGCTTCCCCAGCCATTCATTATTTGTGGTGATTTTAATGCCCACAATGTGCTTTGGGGCTCTGCAATTACCTGCCCCAGGGGTAGAGCAATTGAGAGGCTTCTCCTGTCATCCTGTGCCTACTTGCTTAATGGAGGACAGAGTACTCATTTCTCCACAGCGACTGGGTCGTTCTCTGCCATTGATCTCTCGCTTTGCTCTCCAGCTCTTGCCGCCAGTGCTCACTGGGAAGTGGTCGCTGACTTGCATGGCAGTGATCATTTCCCAATCTGGATTCACCTGCCAGATGGCGTGGGCCCCGAAAGGAGACCACCACGATGGGTGCTCAGTGGAGCTGACTGGACACTTTATAGCCAATTGGCCCAATTCGAACACTGTGCGAATGTTGAGGGTGGGTGGATCACATCACCAAAATGGTCCACCACGCCGCTGCAGCATCCATTCCACAGTCCACAGGCCACCGGAAGAGACCACCTGTGCCTTGGTGGAGTGCCGAATGCCGCTCTGCAATCAGGACGAGGCGTGCAGCTCTGCGTCGGTTCAAGTGTCGGCCGACTGCTGAGAATCTTGCAGCCTTTCAGGTGGCGAGGGCAAGATGTCGTCGCGTTATTCGTGAGAGCAAGAAGAGGTCATGGCAACAGTTCCTGAACACCATTAATCGTTCCACCGAAAGTTCCATTGTGTGGGACACCATCAGGAGAATTTCTGGCAGAGGAGGGAGGTGTCCCATATCTGCTGTAATGAATAATGGCACTCTCCATACGGATCCACGAGACATTGCCCAGACAATGGCAGCGTATTTCGCCACAGTTACTGCAACAACCAGTCAGGATCCAGGTTTCCAGCGCCATAGAGCCGTTGCTGAGAGATGTAGTCTGGACTTCCATTCCACCTCTCATGAAGTTTACAACTGCAAATTTTCTATGTGGGAGCTGGATTCTGCGTTGTCTGGAGCTCGTGACACATCCCCTGGACACGACAGGATCCATTACAGTATGCTATGGCACCTCACATTGCGCAACAAAGAAATCCTCCTCGCACTTTTTAATGCCATTTGGGCGTCGGGTCACTTTCCTGACGCGTGGCGTGAGGCAGTTTTAATCCCTTTTTTAAAACCTGGGAAAGACCGCACAAGCCCAAGTAGCTACCGTAGTATTGCCCTCACTAGTTGCATAGGGAAGACCTTGGAGCGGATGGTCAACCGCCGCCTTGTCTGGATGTTAGAATCCCGGCAACTCCTTAGTCGCTTTCAGTGTGGGTTCAGGAGGTTTCGTTCCACCTTCGATAACCTTGCCCTCCTGGAGGCGGCTATACAACAGGCTTTCCTACGCCGTCACCACCTTCTAGGTGTATTTTTCGACATCGAGAAGGCCTACGATACTACTTGGAGGCGTCTCATCCTGGAGCAGCTTCACGAATGGGGTTTTCGTGGTTGTCTTCCTCTTTTTATTCAGTCTTTCCTCTCGCCACGATATTTTAGATACCGGATTGGTGACGTCCTGTCTGGTCGCTTTGAGCAGGAGAACGGTGTCCCTCAGGGTAGCGTTTTAAGTGTGACTCTCTTTGCCATCGCTATTAATAGCATTACATCTACATCTACATCTACATTTATACTCCGCAAGCCACCCAACGGTGTGTGGCGGAGGGCACTTTACGTGCCACTGTCATTATCTCCCTTTCCTGTTCCAGTCGCGTATGGTTCGCGGGAAGAACGACTGTCTGAAAGCCTCTGTGCGCGCTCTAATCTCTCTAATTTTACATTCGTGATCTCCTCGGGAGGTATAAGTAGGGGGAAGCAATATATTCGATACCTCATCCAGAAACGCACCCTCTCGAAACCTGGCGAGCAAGCTACACCGCGATGCAGAGCGCCTCTCTTGCAGAGTCTGCCACTTGAGTTTGTTAAACATCTCCGTAACGCTATCACGGTTACCAAATAACCCTGTGACGAAACGCGCCGCTCTTCTTTGGATCTTCTCTATCTCCTCCGTCAACCCGATCTGGTACGGATCCCACACTGATGAGCAATACTCAAGTATAGGTCGAACGAGTGTTTTGTAAGCCACCTCCTTTGTTGATGGACTACATTTTCTAAGGACTCTCCCAATGAATCTCAACCTGGTACCCGCCTTACCAACAATTAATTTTATATGATCATTCCACTTCAAATCGTTCCGCACGCATACTCCCAGATATTTTACAGAAGTAACTGCTACCAGTGTTTGTTCCGCTATCATATAATCATACAATAAAGGATCCTTCTTTCTATGTATTCGCAATACATTACATTTGTCTATGTTAAGGGTCAGTTGCCACTCCCTGCACCAAGTGCCTATCCGCTGCAGATCTTCCTGCATTTCGCTACAATTTTCTAATGCTGCAACTTCTCTGTATACTACAGCATCATCCGCGAAAAGCCGCATGGAACTTCCGACACTATCTACTAGGTCATTTATATATATTGTGAAAAGCAATGGTCCCATAACACTCCCCTGTGGCACGCCAGAGGTTACTTTAACGTCTGTAGATGTCTCTCCATTGAGAACAACATGCTGTGTTCTGTTTGCTAAAAACTCTTCAATCCAGCCACACAGCTGGTCTGATATTCCGTAGGCTCTTACTTTGTTTATCAGACGACAGTGCGGAACTGTATCGAACGCCTTCCGGAAGTCAAGGAAAATGGCATCTACCTGGGAGCCTGTATCTAATATTTTCTGGGTTTCATGAAGGAGACCACCACGATGGGTGCTCAGTGAAAAGTCCTGTCCAATGTTCTTTGTTTGTGGACGATTTCTCTTTGTTTTGCTCTTCTTCAAGCCTTGCAACGACAACTCGTCAGTTGCAACTTACGATTAGGCGTTTGGATGACTGGGCGCAGAAGAGTGGTTTTAAGTTTTCCACCGAGAAGTCTGTATGTGTTCTTTTTAACCGTTCTCGTTCGATTTTAACCTTTCCTGAGTTGAGGATGAGGGACACTATACTTACTTTTAAAGACACGGTGAGATTTCTGGGGCTCATTTTTGACTCGAAGCTCACGTGGTTACCTCATCTTAAAGACCTGAAACGGCGGTCACTTAAGGCTGTAAGTATTTTAAAATGTCTTAGCCACAGTACATGGGGAGCTGACAGGACTTGTCTGCTCCAGTTTTACAGGGCGTTTGTGCGATCTCGGCTCGATTATGGGTGCACGGTGTATGGGTCTGCGAGGCCTTCTTACTTAAAGTTGTTGGATGTTGTGCACCATGAAGGGCTTCGGTTGGCCACTGGGGCATTCCGAACTAGCCCCATACCAAGCCTCTGTGCAGAGGCTGGTGAACCGCCACTTCATATGCGGCGACGGCTACTTACAGTGCGCCAGGCGTATAAAACTTTGTCCACACCATACACCCCTGCATACCATACCGTTGCTCAGCCTCCTCTGGCACGATTGTTTCATAACCGGCAACGTGCGACGCAGCCCTATGGGATTCGCGCACAGGATTGCCTCGGTGCGATGTCTATGGCTGGTCTTCATGTTTTACGTCGCGGTTGGAGCAGATCTCCACCTTGGCTCCTCCGGAGACCCAAACTTATTTTAGATTTGACTAATTTTAAGAAAGCTGGCACACCAAATTTTACGTTCCAATCTCTGTTTTTTAACATTTTAGATGTGCATCGTGGTTTCACTGTCGTTTATACTGATGGCTCCAAACAGGAGACTTTCCTTGGCTGTTCTGTGGTGATCACCCTGATCATGTTACCCGGATTCGCCTCTCTGCTGAATATACCGTTTTCGCAGCGGAGCTCCACGCGATCCTGACGGCACTGGAGCAGATGCATCGTGTTCGGGGCGATCGATTTCTTCTCTGCTCCGATTCTCTTAGTGCCTTACAGTCGCTGCAGAACCTGTACCCGACTGAAGAGATGGTCCAGCTGATACATGACCAACTGTACTTGCTCCAACGGCGGGGTAAAGAGGTATCCTTCTGCTGGGTGCCTGGTCATGTCGGCATATGGGGCAATGAACAGGCTGATCGGGCTGCCAAGGAGGCCTGCAGAGAGCAGGATGTGGTCCAGTGTCCCATCCCCTCGCAGTCAGTCATCGCTGCACTCCACAGGAAGTGCATGGAGTTGTGGGAGGACGAATGGCTGGCGGTGACGGCCAAAACTGCGATTGGTAAAGTCAACCACTCGGCCGTGGCGTTCCTCCTGCCGGCTGCTCAGGCGGGAAGAGGTGGCGCTCACACGTCTTCGGATCGGGCACTGTCCTCTGACACATAGCTATTTATTACGGCGGGAGGATCCTCCGTTTTGTGATGCTTGTGGTGTGCACATCTCTGTCCGGCACATTTTAACAGACTGCATTTTATACCGTGATGCAAGGGCAGAAGCACAAGTTGATGGGGATCTGCCCTATGTTTTAGCTAACGATGAGACGTGTGTGTCTAGGGTTTTTAAGTTTTGTGATGCGTCTGGACTCTGGCCTAAACTTTTAGGCTGGAGGTTTTAGTGTATTGCAGAGTGGCTGACTCCTCCCTTTTTTCCTTGCGGTCAGCCAGCCACTTCCATCTGCTACATTGTTTTAGCACCCTCTACCTTTTTCTTCCCGTGTTGTTCATGTTTTACTGTTGACGCCCTGCTTCATCCCACGCTTCGGTGTGGGTGAGCACATGTTTTTCAATGATTGTTCCCCGTGTTTTCTGTTCCGTTATATGTAAATGTTGTGAGTTTTTTTCTTGACACCCGTCTCACTATGATACTGAACGGGCGCTGAAGACCTTGCTGTCGTGCGCCCACACAACCCTTCTACTACTACTACTACTACTACCATTTGCGTAATAAAACACTTATCCTAAAAATGATTCTCTTCAACATATTAAACATATTACGAAGTTGTCCCCAAATTTTTACTTACTAATGTATTCAGTGACCTTCTAAAAACACTTACATCATAGAATTAATCCATACCCACAAAAACTTAGCTCTAGTTTTGCTTGTAACCACAAGTTTTACTCCCACAAGCAATCAGAATTTTAATGAGGTCTGATGACTTCCACGCTCCATATTTAGTGCGAACAATAATTATAAATAAGTTGCATATACCACGTGAGAAACCCATCCAAAATATTGCAACTAACACATTTAAATAACCCCGTGAAACGTCCCCCTATTCTTGTGTACAGTACAATTTATTCGTCTCTTACGCAAATAACGAAATTAATTATGTTCTGCCGATCTCCGCGCACCACGAATTGTGTGGCCAAATGTCGACACTCTCCGTGCACTAATTTGTGCATCCATACATACAACTTACATCTTAAATTCACAAAGTCACCCCTTGCCAAAACAGAAATAACGCTCCAAATTTCTTACATACTACACATGAAATTACACTCAGATACAACGTGCAACTCCGCCTCTGTTGCCTCTTATAGCATTCCTCTTGCCAGTGCGAGTATGATTTGAATCTCACTTTTTTCCGCTTTATCAACTGCTCAAATTCGAGCCCTCTTTTCTCGTGCACCAACGGACTCTTGCGCCTACTGACAAAATTTGTGATTACTGTTGGACACTATTTTTAGATTCGAGAGATGCACACTTTCTTTATTCATTAACATCGATCATTTCACTTACAGGCTGTACATTTCACCGTTCTCCAAACATTGCTCCTTCAAAAGATCATTTTCAATGTCCCTCCCTTTTTCTTCCAAATTTATGGAACACATTATAATTTCAGAACAACCCTCAGTCTTATTTTCTATTCCTAGGTTCTCCTTATCTATCTCCAATTTGTCTGTAGGCTTTGAGATTTCCTCAGAATCCGTCGTTTCGTCATCGTCGTAAACATCAATTATGCTGTTCCCTTCCTCTGAATTAACGATATCAGTAGCTGCAACATTCTCACGATTAACCACACAACTTAAAACTTCGTCTTCCTTACGCAAAACGTCACTTATTTCCACCGAATTACCACAAACTTTATCATAATGAACTCCGTCAACATCTGCCGATGGCTCAAAGATTCATTACTTAAATTCATCTCATTATAGAAATCACCACCAATAACTTCATCAACTTTCTCCGATACACCAACCACATTGCCGTCATAATTCACAGTACAATCGAATTCCGCCAAATTAGGAACTACCTGTGTCTCCGTAACATTTTCTCTCCTCTCAGATTTCTCCGGCACATTCTGATATTCTGATTCCCTACCTAAGACATTACAGGGTTATTACAAATGATTGAAGCGATTTCACAGCTCTACAATAACTTTATTATTTGATATATTTTCACAATGCTTTGCACACACATACAGAAACTCAAAAAGTTTTTTTAGGCATTCACAAATGTTCGATATGTGCCCCTTTAGTGATTCGGCAGACATCAAGCCGATAATCAAGTTCCTCCCACACTCGGCATGTCCCCATCAATGAGTTCGAAAGCATCGTTGATGCGAGCTCGCAGTTCTGGCACGTTTCTTGGTAGAGGAGGTTTAAACACTGAATCTTTCACATAACCCCGCGGAAAGAAATCGCATGGGGTTAAGTCAGGAGAGCGTGGAGGCCATGACATGAATTGCTGATCATGATCTCCACCACGACCGATCCATCGGTTTTCCAATCTCCTGTTTAAGAAATGCCGAACATCATGATGGAAGTGCGGTGGGGCACCATCCTGTTGAAAGATGAAGTCGGCGCTGTTGGTCTCCAGTTGTGGCATGAGCCAATCTTCTAGCATGTCCAGATACACGTGTCCTGTAGCGTTTTTTTCGCAGAAGAAAAAGGGGCCGTAAACTTTAAACCGCGAGATTGCACAAAACACGTTAACTTTTGGTGAATTGCGAATTTGTTGCACGAATGCGTGAGGATTCTCTACCGCCCAGATTTGCACATTGTGTCTGTTCACTTCACCATTAAGAAAAAATGTTGCTTCATCACTGAAAACAAGTTTCGCACTGAACGCATCCTCTTCCATGAGCTGTTGCAACCGCGCCGAAAATTCAAAGCGTTTGACTTTGTCATCGGGTGTCAGGACTTGTAGCAATTGTAAACGGTAAGGCTTCTGCTTTAGCCTTTTCCGTAAGATTTTCCAAACCGTCGCTGTGGTACGTTTACCTCCCTGCTTGCTTTATTCGTCGACTCCCGCGGGCTACGCGTGAAACTTGCCCGCACGCGTTCAACCGTTTCTTCGCTCACTGCAGGCCGACCCGTTGATTTCCCCTTACAGAGGCATCCAGAAGCTTTAAACTGCGCATACCATCGCCGAATGGAGTTAACAGTTGGTGGATCTTTGTTGAACTTCGTCCTGAAGTGTCGTTGCACTGTTATGACTGACTGATGTGAGTGCATTTCAAGCACGACATACACTTTCTCGACTCCTGTCGCCATTTTGTCTCACTGCGCTCTCGAGCGCTCTGGCGGCATAAACCTGAAGTGCGGCTTCAGCCGAACAAAACTTTATGAGTTTTTCTACGTATCTGTAGTGTGTCGTGACCATATGTCAATGAATGGAGCTACAGTGAATTTATGAAATCGCTTCAATCATTTGTAATAGCCCTGTACTTCCATCTTCATACTTCCACATCCACTCATAATTCATGCTTACATCAAGAGCTATTCGTTTATTTCCAGCAACAGAAATAAATGTACAAACTCCTTCCTCCGAGATATCTAAATCGGTAGCCTCAACTTTCGCAATTTCAGCTTCTGAAACATCGCCTTTGCGTATCCTTAACAATAGATCACCCTCTTCCGCCGATACATAATAAAATTCATCAACAACTGACAAGACTATTGTACTGGCGCCTTTACAGATACGTTCATATTCTTTCGTCGATACACCGCAAAATACATCTCTAATTGACGAGACTACTGCTTCTCCGCCTTCACAGATAACTTCACCTAATTTCTCCGATACAAAATAATCATTACTTTCACCTACATTACTGTAATTGTCGCTACTGACAGGTGCCTGATTAGGTTTCATCATACAGTCAGTTCCACAAAAAAGTGTACGCCATAATTTTAAATGTAACTTCCGCAAGGATATATCTGGTAGTGGTCTCGAATATGTAATCAGTGCGCTTTTGCACAGTGTATGGATAAATAGCGTGAGAGTTGAATATTTTGTTATGTCGGTTGCAGTTTAGAGTGCAAAATATCTGAGGCGTCAAGAGGCAACGTTCCTTGGAAATCATTCAAAATTAGGTAAAGTTACAGTCTCCTCTTTCAAAAGCCTGGTGTACAAAGCGTAAAATGTTGCTTCAACGGACTTCCGTAAAAGTGCATGTTTGCATCTGTTTCTCTAAACGCGGTTTTGGCTATTTGCACTTATTTACAGCCAATTTAAACAATCAAAAATGCGCAGTATTTATCAAAAAAATGTTCAAATGTGTGTGAAACCTTATGGGACTACCGTGTTTGAAACTTGGTCCGTTCAGAAACTCATTCCGAAGTCATGTTTGCTTCGCTTCACTCCAGAATTTGTCCAGAAAACAATTCTCAAACGCTTCATAGGCAGTAAACTAAGCACTTAATAAATTTGCCCATGATTGTGCATTGCCTCGAGATGACTTTCAGCGAACTTAATTTCTGCCTCTTCTGAAATTCCTTTCACAAAACCGTCTCTGATGCACCAATAAAATCAATTGGGTGCTATTTCCCATCATCTCCAAAACACTTTGTCGTTTCTGAATTACCCCACGGAACATCCATCACAGTTGTAGCCTGATTCGATGTTAAAGCATTTAATTCTGTCCGTACGTCTGTAATCTGTTGTTCCCAGTGCAAAATGTCTTTATAATCACTGTTTCCAACTGCTGTCTTAATTTTCACCACCTCTTTTTCACACTCTACCGCTCTATCAGACAAATCATTAATAGAGTTAATTGTCACTTCCTCGAGTACATTTTGCCTCAGCACACAATTCTTAACATCGCCACCCAACCCGTAATGTATCTTTTCCAACTTTACCTCAAAACCTTTTCCCACTGTGTTGACTCGGGTGTTAACCAGGCCCGACCTCTTCAGAAATTTTGCCTGCATCTGTCCTTATAGCTAATTGAAATCTATTAACCCTTCTGTATCGGATTTAATTTTCTTCGCCTCAGATTTTACACTTTCTGCTACACTTGTCTCTACTGAACCTATCCGTGTTTTTGTATTGAACCGAATCCCTGTATCCAATACCCCTGTTTTACAGTTCAAATTTGTCAGAATTTCTCTTAACCACGCCATTGAATCACTCGCAGTTACATCTCATTTCTCTGTTCCACTCTACCTGCATCACTAATATCGCCTCTATCAACATCACCACGTTCCGATTTTGGGCTAACTGTCCCACAACACTATCTGAACCACACATGCTGGGTGATTGCTTAATCTGCTTTTTTATTCCAGTCTCTGATCACAAATGAATTCTTTAGACGATGACCGGTTTCAGTCTGTAATGACCATCTTCAGATCTTTTTTATACCATTCATTTGTGATCAGAGACTGAAATAAAAAAGCATTTTACAGTATTGGATCACTGTTTGTACACGCGATTATGTCGCAGTTGGTGAAACTAGTGCCATGTCTGGCCTACGACAGAGTCAAAAGTCTCTGTAAAGTGAAGCAGAAAATTAGTACCGAGTTAATGAATAGTAGATTCAATAAGCAGTGTCTTGCAGCAGGTGTCACACCAAATTATGCGAAAGTGAACATTAAACAACGGTCAGCCCTCGCCTTGATAATCAAAGCCAAAAGTGAGAAGAACTGGATTAGGGCCCAATTACGTGAATCGTATAAACATAAAGACTTGCTAAGTAAAGAGGCTTTCAATTTACATTTGCAATTAAGTAACGAACTGTCTGGCACTCAGCTTCAGTTTGTTTGGCAAGAAATTTCTAACAGACTAAGGATTAATGTTGCAAGAATAGAAAAGAGGCACAACAAAAAGTTAGGCGTATTGCTAAAGCGTCAGAAGCCGAATGTAGTAAAAAGTAAGGATGGCGTGGGACGACATCGCTTGTATGATAGAGTAGCTAACTTGACAAATATCGAATTGAATGAGGATGAAAATATTCTGCTGAATAAAGGTTTACAACACAATATCTCTCCTAATCATAATAATCGAACAATTACAAGAGTCAAAGTCGAAACTAAAATGGCGTGTGAAGCAGCTAAGATGACGAAACTAGAAGTTGCGGACACGGCCGTTAAAGTTAATAAAGCTTTAGCTAGTCAGTGTAAATCTTCTAATGCCGTCAATCATGAGAGTCGCATCTTAAAAAATCTTAATACACAGTTTAAAAAATAGAAGGCAATGGTCATTCGCGCAGATAAGGGTAATACAGCGGTCCTTATACACTCCTGGAAATGGAAAAAAGAACACATTGACACCGGTGTGTCAGACCCACCATACTTGCTCCGGACACTGCGAGAGGGCTGTACAAGCAATGATCACACGCACGGCACAGCGGACACACCAGGAACCGCGGTGTTGACCGTCGAATGGCACTAGCTGCGCAGCATTTGTGCACCGCCGCCGTCAGTGTCAGCCAGTTTGCCGTGGCATACGGAGCTCCATCGCAGTCTTTAACACTGGTAGCACGCCGCGACAGCGTGGACGTGAACCGTATGTGCAATTGACGGACTTTGAGCGAGGGCGTATAGTGGGCATGCGGGAGGCCGGGTGGACGTACCGCCGAATTGCTCAACACGTGGGGCGTGAGGTCTCCACAGTACATCGATGTTGTCGCCAGTGGTCGGCGGAAGGTGCACGTGCCCGTCGACCTGGGACCGGACCGCAGCGACGCACGGATGCACGCCAAGACCGTAGGATCCTACGCAGTGCCGTAAGGGACCGCACCGCCACTTCCCAGCAAATTAGGGACACTGTTGCTCCTGGGGTATCGGCGAGGACCATTCGCAACCGTCTCCACGAAGCTGGGCTACGGTCCCGCACACCGTTAGGCCGTCTTCCGCTCACGCCCCAACATCGTGTAGCCCGCCTCCAGTGGTGTCGCGACAGGCGTGAATGGAGGGACGAATGGAGACGTGTCGTCTTCAGCGATGAGAGTCGCTTCTGCCTTGGTGCCAATGATGGTCGTATGCGTGTTTGGCGCCGTGCAGGTGAGCGCCACAATCAGGACTGCATACGACCGAGGCACACAGGGCCAACACCCGGCATCATGGTGTGGGGAGCGATCTCCTACACTGGCCGTACACCACTGGTGATCGTCGAGGGGACACTGAATAGTGCACGGTACATCCAAACCGTCATCGAACCCATCGTTCGACCATTCCTAGACCGGCAAGGGAACTTGCTTTTCCAACAGGACAATGCACGTCCGCATGTATCCCGTGCCACCCAACGTGCTCTAGAAGGTGTAAGTCAACTACCCTGGCCAGCAAGATCTCCGGATCTGTCCCCCATTGAGCATGTTTGGGACTGGATGAAGCGTCGTCTCACGCGGTCTGCACGTCCAGCACGAACGCTGGTCCAACTGAGGCGCCAGGTGGAAATGGCATGGCAAGCCGTTCCACAGGACTACATCCAGCATCTCTACGATCGTCTCCATGGGAGAATAGCAGCCTGCATTGCTGCGAAAGGTGGATATACACTGTACTAGTGCCGACATTGTGCATGCTCTGTTGCCTGTGTCTATGTGCCTGTGGTTCTGTCAGTGTGATGATGTGATGTATCTGACCCCAGGAATGTGTCAATAAAGTTTCCCCTTCCTGGGACAATGAATTCGCGGTGTTCTTATTTCAATTTCCAGGAGTGTATATGAAGAGGACTATATTAAGAAAACTGAGGAATTCTTATCTGGAAATGAGATAATAGAAGTTCACAAAGACCCAACAAAGAAGTTCCAAATAGATTTACGGAAAAGATAGACAGCTCCCAATTTCTGCTTAACGATTACGAAAAGAAATCGCTAAAAATGAATCCGAAGTTCCCCCAACTGAGATCGCAGGTTAAGATACATAAGAAAGGAAACCCAGTCCGTCCAATTGTTAACAATGTTGTAAACTAAATAAGTTTCTTAACAACAAACTTTAAGCGGAGTACACTTTCTCTACCAATTTCGGGGTAAAAAACAGTTCTGGCCTTGCTAATGCGATTAAGGATATACATATTCCAAATAACGCGACACTAGCTTCCCTAGATGTAAAAAACCTCTACAGTAGTGTCCCCATAAAGGACTCTATTCAGATTATTAAACGTAATCTGCTAACTCATAACAAGATTAGTACTGCAGAATACACAGAATTAATGGAACTTTTAGAATTTGCGTTAACTTACAACTATTTTACATTCAATGACAAAATATATCAACAAAAATATGGCCTTGGGATGGGTAACAGTTTGGCTGGTACGTTAGCAGACATTTTCATGAACGACTTAGAATGTAAGTTCTTTGCTAAGTTTCCACGACTGAAAGACAAGACCATATATTATAAACGTTATGTCGACGACATCTTGTTACTGTTAGAAGGGGACGAGAATGATGTTACCGCGTTTGCTCAAGCCATAGGCAACATGCACCAAAAAATAGCGTTTACTACAGAAATGGAAGACGCGGGCTCAATTAACTATTTAGACCTTACCATTAAGAAGGTTGATAACAGACATAAATTTTCGACTTTCAGAAAGGCTACATATACAGATACTATTATTGGAGCCAGTTCATGCCATTCGCCTCGATATAAAAGGGCTTTTTTCACCTCTATGATCCACCGACTTTTTAGGTTACCATTGGCCGACAGTGAAATACACCAAGAACTTTATACAATAGGATAAAAAAACAGAAAGTAAATAATAAGCCGACCCACAATCATCTAGAAAAAAGAAAGAATAAAGAAAACCAGAAAACTATTCGAATGAAATTTTACGGAAAAATGTCCCAACAAATAGAAAAGTGTTTGAATAAATCTAAGGTTAGGTGTGGTTTTCAAGTTAACAACACTCTGAAACTCCGTTTAAAACACAGTTTGAGTAAAGACTCTGACAAATTTGACGGTTTACAAAATCATTTGTAGTAGTTGTGACAAATTTTACAACGGTCAAATTGGCCGCTCTTTTAAAATTAGATTCAGGGAGCATTTGGAAGCACATAGCAAAACTGCATTAGGAATGCATTTAGCAGAAAGCGGCCACACTGTAGACAATGTCAAGAGTTGTATGCGTATTTTACTCAGGGCAGAGGAGTTAGAAACTTACAAAGCCAAAAGCCCACTAGGGTACTCAATGGACAAAGCGATTTTTTTTATCCAACGCCTACTTTGCTTTATTTGATAACCAAATAATGCCTCGCCTGTTTATACCTAGCCTTACTTGATGAGTTATGTTGAGAACAGAAGGCAGTTCCCTTACTTCCGCACAGTAGTCACTCTAATCTTGTAACTGATTATCTCCTACCTACTCATGGAATGTATAGCCAAACTATGTAATTTTATTTATGAATGCTTATATCTTGTTTTCAAGTTTTCTGTGGGAGACATGTCACGATGTATGTAAAGCCCTCTATTGGTTAAGTTCTTACGATCGGTGCGCGCCTACATAAGATCGTAGCGGCCGACCCAACAGAGGGCGCTGTTCATTGATCTCTTTTTTTCAGCTGTCATATACACATTTTATCATTCATAAGTAATTTATAGGTTACCACACGCTATGTATTACGCTATATTAATTGTTGGCCGTAAATTCACCATAAAAAAAGGGTCGGACCTATACTCTTCATATATTTTCTTTTAATACTTTTACATAGGTAACTGCATTCATATTCAATGTATCACAATTGGTTTCTATGATAGTCATCAATTTTAATAAGTCTGCTACATGCATTTTATCTAATGTGCTTTATCAGATTATGTTTTTGCGTAAATGATGACTACATACAAGCAAGGCCACAGTAGCGACATCTAGGGAGGGTGTAGGCAAACAGGTTTCTGGATGCTACTGTACCTCAGTAGCTAGTTGGCAATAATCACTATGTGGACGATGTGGCCTATTCTACACCATAGTTTAAATCTATTTGCCGATGCCATTATGGCCGTATCACTTTAGGACATGGTGTAAAAAAGGTACGTTATACCATATTTTATCTGTACATTTCCCTGGTGTATGACAGTATATTGTGATACATATTGCTGTTTTATGTTAAAAGACACACTGCTCACTAGATGTATATATTTATATATTTTAGATCTGAAGATGGTCATTACAGACTGATCAACATCCATAGTCGTTCCGCTGCCTAGTTACGGCGGTGGCATCGGTTCCCCTCCTCCCTTCAAGGCGACCTCATCCCCATCCCCCATCACACCCGTCCCGAATCCAACTCCACTCCCGATGTTATCCTCTCCTCCCCCAACCTCCTTGGCCGCATAACGGTGGATGTCCTGGAGCCTATTGGTAGTGACCATCTCCCTGTCCTCCTCACCGTTTCAGACGGTCGTCGCCCCCGCCCCGACCCTCGTAATGACCCTTCCCCTAAGTACGTCCATGACTATTCCCATGCCAACTGGAATGCCTACCAGGATACCCTCTCCACCCAGGTCGATAGCCACCCTTTCACCTACCACCACCCCGATGATTTCACCCATGCCGCCTCCTTTTTCCAGCAGACCTTGTCTGAGGCCGTGGAGGCCCACGTCCCTACTGTCGCCATCCACCCCCACCGTCCTACCTTACCCCCACAGGCCGTCCTCCTCCTCCGTGAATCTCGCCATCTCTACCGTGCCTTCCTCCGCACGCGTGACCCGGACACACTACGACGCCCCCCCAGGGGGTCCACAACTCTTTTGTGGATACGTGCGTAGCGAGCACGGGACCCCGAGCTAATGTGGCCTTCCTTCCTTTCCAGGCTGCATACCTTCCCTATCCGAATCCTTCCCCATCCCCCATCTTCGCTCCTCCTTCCCTCACCTCTGGCTCTTTCCCTCCCTTTCTCCCCATCTGGGAGTATGGTTTGTGCCTACGTCCGGAGACGGACGCTCGAAAATGTAACGCATTCTTCGCCTTCTTTGCTTGTATGTCTTCTTCCTTCCTTTGTCCTACTCTTTTCCTTACCTCTTCTCTTTACCCTTTTCTCCGCTGCGGCGTTTGAGACCTCTCTTCTTTCCTTTCCCTTTCTCTTTCTTCCTCCCTGTGCGTGTCTGAAGGCCGACCCACGCAATTTTGTGCGTAGCCGGTGACGGGGTAACGCGTAATTCCCCGCCCCGGGTAGACAGGTAGGACACGTACGTACCCCCTGGTAACGGCCAGGCCCAGGGAGGGGTGATTACCCGAGCTGATACCTTCTGAAAGTGCCGATTGGTCCCTCCGTCCGTTTGTCGGGAGGTGTGACCTGAGGTGTGAACAATCACCTAAGGCGGGAGTGCCCTCAGAGAGGGCCCCCACAAGGGAGGAGCGCGCCATCGGAGACGCCGATAATCATGGGGGATTCTTCCGCAATGGTTTCCTCACCTTCCACTATGTCTGCTCACAAGCGTAAGTTCACTGAGTCTCAGCCACAGACGGTTCTTCCATCGTTGCCACAGTTCCTTGTTGTTTCTCGGTCTGACGAAGGTCACGACTTCTCCACAGTCAACCCTTTCATTATTCAGAAAGGTGTCGACGCAATTGCAGGTCCTGTAAAGTCTTGTTCCAGATTACGGAATGGCACCTTTTTGTTAGAAACAGTCAGTACCCTCCAGGCACAAAAATTGCTGCGTACTTCACTGCTCCACACCTTCCCTGTCTGGGTTGAAGCGCACCGCACTTTAAATTCCTCGCGTGGAGTCGTTTATACACGCTCCGTCGATGGATTGTCTGACGAAGAAATTCAGCACTACCTGTCTGACCAGGGCGTAACGGCTGTTCATAGAGTTATGAAAAGGGTTGACACGAACATCATTCCAACCCGCACTGTCTTCTTGACATTTGACAAAGTTCAACTTCCATCGAAAATCAAAGCAGGCTATGAGATAATTTCCGTTCGCCCTTACGTCCCAAACCCTACGCATTGCTATCGGTGTCAGCGGTTCAATCACACCAGCCAGTCCTGTTCCAATCCGGCCAAATGTGTTACGTGTGGCAAGGATGCCCATGAGGGTGCTTGTCCACCTCCATCCCCTCGCTGCATCAACTGTATGGGTGACCACGCTGCTTCCTCTCGAGATTGCCCCGTTTTTAAGGACGAAAAGCTCATCCAGGAAATCAGAGTGAAGGAAAAGGTGTCGACCTTTGCTGCTCGAAAATTATTCGCCAGTCGACAGCCCACCGTGCCTCAGACAGGAAAATACAGCACTGTCCTTGCTTCTCCTCGGCCAACAAAGGAGGCGGCCACGCAGACTTGCGGCCTCACCTTTAGTGCCACGGTCGTCAGATCGGCCAGCGCAAAGATCGCCCGTTCAACCTCACCCCTTTCGCCTGCCCACTCTATGGCTCACCCTTCATCGGCTTCTGCTAAATCTCGAGCCCAAAAGTCAGACACCAAGACTTCGAAAAAAGAGCATACTCGTGAAGATTTTTTACGTACCTCAACTTCACAACCATCGGTTCCTCCTTCATCTAAACATCAAAATTCCAAGAAGGCTACAAAGAAACCCAGTTCATCTCCTTCTCCACCAAGGTGTGTCCCATCTACACCACCACCTGGCGGAAATCGCCCTCGGCCGTCTTCTGTGTCGCCGAGGCGCACTGCTGGCGGCCGATCAACCGGCCGATCGCTGGTGGCAGGAGCTGCTCCTGAACAACCTATGGATCAGGATCTTCTGCCTTCGGCTGAATGCCATTCCATGCTGTCGGTCGCAAGCTCTGAGCAGTCGTTGAGTTGACAGCAAACTTGGTCACATTCCTCCATTTTCTGTTCACCCTATGTCCATTATCCACTGGAATATCCGCGGCATTCGAGCCAATCGGGATGAATTGTCGATCCTCTTACGATCCTAGTCGCCGGTCATCTTCTGTCTTCAGGAAACAAAGCTGCGTCCCCATGACCGCTTTGTTCTCCCTCATTTTCAGTCTGTCCGATATGATCTCCCCTCTGTTGAAGGCACTCCAGCCCATGGAGGACTCATGATTCTTCTCCATGATACTCTCCATTATCATCCAATTCACTTAAACACTTCCTTCCAAGCTGTCGCTGTCCGTCTTTCCCTTTCTGGATACACGTTCTCTCTTTGTACTGTATACATTCCATCGTCCACACCAATGGCACGAGCTGATCTCCTTCATCTTCTTGGTCAGCTTCCACCCCCCTATTTGCTGGTTGGGGACTTCAATGCCCACCACCCGCTTTGGGGATCTCTACATCCTTGTCCACGTGGCTCACTATTGCTAGACGTCTTCCACCAAGTGGATCTAGTTTGCCTCAACACTGGGGTCCCTACATTTTTGTCTGCCTCCACAACAAATTTATCTCATTTGGACCTTGTGGTCGGTACTGTTCCGCTAGCTCGGCGCTTCGAATGGTTCGCCCTTGCTGACACACACTCGAGTGACCACTTTCCATGTGTCCTCAGACTGCAGCCTCAACTGCCATGTATGCGCCCGCGACGCTGGAAGTTTGCCCAAGCCGATTGGACACTTTTTTCGTCTCTAGCGACATTCGATGACCGTCACTTTCCCAGCGTCGATGATGAGGTCACACATATTACCGACGTTATTATTATAGCTGCGGAACGTTCAATACCACGCACCTCCGAATTGCCCCGGCGCCCCCCAGTTCCTTGGTGGAACGAGGCATGCCGTGACGCAATACGTGAGCGGCGACGTGCTCTTCGCGTTTTCCGCCACCATCCTACTTTGGCCAACTGTATCCGCTATAAGCAGTTCCGTGCGCGATGCCGTCGTGTCATCCGCGATAGCAAGAAGGCAAGCTGGAAATTCTTTATTAGCTCATTTAACACTTTCACTCCCTCCTCGGAAGTTTGGAGACGGCTTCGACGGTTCTCAGGCGCGCCTAGTTTCTCCCCCGTCTCTGGGCTCACTGTCGCGCATGATACATTAGTGGACCCCTTCGCAATTTCTAACTCATTGGGTCAGCACTTTGCTGAGATTTCGAGCTCTTCATATTACCCGCCAGCGTTTCTCCCGAAGAAACATGCAGCGGAAGTGCGACCTCTTGCTTTCTCCTCTCCAAATCGCGAAAGCTACAATACTGTTTTCTCCATGCGGGAACTCCAACATGCACTCTCTTCTTCTCGCTCCTCCGCCCCAGGACCGGATGATATCCACGTCCAAACGTTGCTGCATTTATCAACCCATAGTCTGCGTTACCTCCTTCGCCTTTATAATCGAATTTGGACCGACAGTACCTTTCCTAAACGGTGGCGGGAAGCTATTTTCGTTCCCGTTCCGAAACCTGGAAAGGACAAACATCTCCCCTCTAGCTATCGCCCCATTTCTCTCACGAGTAGTGTCTGTAAGGTTTTGGAGCGTATGGTGAATTACCGTTTAGCTTGGTGGCTGGAATCCCGCAGTCTTTTAACACCAGCCCAATGCGGATTTCGGAAGCATCGTTCTGCAGTTGACCATCTTGTTGCTCTCTCCACTTATATCATGAACAATTTTCTCCGGAAGCGCCAAACAGTAGCAATATTTTTTGATCTGGAGAGAGCATACGATACCTGTTGGAGGACAGGCATCCTCCGCACACTGTTCTCTTGGGGCTTTCGAGGTCGGCTGCCCCTTTTTCTTCGCGAATTTATGGCAGAGCGCACATTTGGGGTGCGGGTGAACACTACTCTCTCCCGTACCTTCTCCCAAGAAAACGGGGTACCCCAGGGCTCCGTGCTGAGTGTTGTACTGTTTGCCATTGCCATAAATCCAGTTATGGATTGTCTCCTTCCTGATGTCTCGGGCTCCCTCTTTGTGGACGATTTTGCGATCTATTACAGCTCTCAACGGACCAGCCTTCTTGAATGACGTCTTCAAGGATGTCTTGATCGCCTCCACTCTTGGAGCATCGAAACCGGCTTCCGTTTTTCTCCCAGTAAGACCGTTTGTGTTAATTTTTGGCGACGTAAGGAGTTTCTTCCACCCTCCTTACATCTAGGACCTGTCAACCTTCCGTTTTCAGACGTCGCTAAATTCTTGGGTCTCATGTTTGACAGAAAACTATGCTGGTCCTCCCACATTTCGTATCTTTCGGCTCGCTGTCTGCGATCCCTCAACACCCTCCGTGTCCTGAATGGTACCTCCTGGGGAGCGGACCGAGTGGTCCTTCTCCGCCTCTATCGCGCCTTAGTGCGCTCGAAATTGGACTATGGAAGCATAGTCTACTCCTCTGCTCGGCCGTCTATTCTTCGGCGTCTCGACTCTATCCACCACCGTGGATTACGTTTAGTGTCTGGAGCTTTTTACACCAGCCCTGTGGAAAGCCTTTATGCTGAGACTGCTGAACCTCCGCTGTCCAATCGGCGAGCAGTCCTTCTGAGTCGTTATGCAAGCCATCTGTATTCCATGCCTGCTAATCCAGCCCATGACATTTTTTTCGACGCCTCCTTTGATGTAGGGTATGCAGACCGCCCCTCCTCCCTACTACCACCGGGAGTCCGCTTCCGTCAACTGCTCCATTCTCTTTCCTTCCGCTTTCCTAAAACCTTCTTGACAACTTGGGGTACAGCACCGCCTTGGCTCCGTCCCCGGATCTGCCTGCTCCGTGACCTTTGTCGATTTCCCAAGGATGGTACCCCTTCACTTGTTTATCGTCAGGCATTTGCTGCTCTATGTGCACAAATGAAGGAAGCCACATTTATTTACACCGATGGCTCGAAAACATCGTTAGGTGTAGGGAGTGCCTATATTGTTGGCGACACCCCAAATCACTTTCGGCTTCCCGACCAGTGTTCGATTTATACTGCGGAGCATTACGCTGTTCCCCAGGCTGTCCACTACATCCGCCGCCATCAGCGGATACAGTACGTTATCTGCTCAGATTCTCTCAGCTCTCTCCTCAGTCTCCAAGCTCTTTACCCTGGATTCAGGACTGTCTGCGCTTGCTCCACTTGGGGGGCGTCTCGGTGGCGTTCCTCTGGCTCCCGGGACACGTTGGTATCTGTGGAAATGAGGCGGCCGATATTGCGGCCAAGGCTGCAGTCACTCTTCTCCAGCCAGCTATTCAATCGATTCCCGTCGCCGATCTACGGAGCGTTTTATGTCATCGTGTTACTCTTTTATGGCACGCCCATTGGTCGACACTTCCCAATAATAAATTGCGGGACGTGAAAGCTCTTCCTTGTGCTTGGACCTCTTCCTCCCGAACGCGTCGTCGGGAGGAGGTAATTTTAGCTAGACTCCGGATAGGGCACTGTCTTTTTAGCCATCGACATCTTTTAAGCGGCGATCCTCCCCCACTCTGTCCCCACTGCTCTCAGCTGTGGACGGTAAGACACCTTTTAATTGAGTGCCCCTATTTTAATCCGTTACGCTCCCGTCTACAGCTGTCGCCTGATATATCGTCGATTTTAGCAGATGACACGCGCTCAGCCGATAGCGTTCTCGAATTTATTAGTGCCAGTGAAATGACGTCAGTCATTTGAAGCTTTTTTTGGGGACAACCAACCCCTTTCTGTAGA
Source organism: Schistocerca cancellata (assembly GCF_023864275.1). Lineage (NCBI taxonomy): Eukaryota > Metazoa > Arthropoda > Insecta > Orthoptera > Acrididae > Schistocerca > Schistocerca cancellata. The sequence goes on along the minus strand of NC_064627.1, from coordinate 140,365,090 downwards.
GGATTTTTAAACCTTCGTTCTGCTTTTAGTTTCTCCAATTTTATGACTTTCGTTCCCATTGCTGCTGATTTCCATTTTCGGTTTTTTACTGTTTCCTAAGTCACGGACCGGGCGCTAATGACCATAGCAGTTTTGCGCCATAAAACCAAAACAAACAAAAAAAAAAAAACACTACGACGCCACCGGCAACTCCAGCGACACATTCGTAATTTGCTCACGGCTAAGAAACGCCGGGACTGGCGACAGACATGCACCCGTTTAAATACTACCCTACCTATCAACTCGTCCAAGTTCTGGTCAGCCTTCCGTCGCCTTACCAGAACTAAACCCTCCCCCTACTATCCTCTTCTCCATGATGATCACCCCTTCCCTGACACCCTTAGTAAGGCCAGTCACTTTGCCTCCTACCTCTAAGATGTATTTTCCATCCCCGATGATCCCCAGTTCGATTACTCTCTCTTCCCGGATATCCGCGATCGAACTGACACCTCTGTCCCTCCCCTCGCTCCTGGTTTCCAGTACTTGGACAACATTGCACACACGGAACTCAATGCCCCTATCACTACACAGGATCTCATTGCTACACTCCGCACAAAACGCAACACCGCTCCTGGTCACGATTGTGTCACCTACCGTCATCTTCGTGAAGCTCCTGTCTCTTTCCTCTCCACCCTGGCCAGGCTCTACAATGTAGTCCTGTCCACCGGTTACTACCCCGACCTGTGGAAAACCTCCCGTATCCTCATGTTCCTTAAACGTGGCAAACCGCCGTCCGCCGTCTCCTCCTACCGTCCCATCAGCCTTACCTTGGTCTTCAGCAAGGTCCTGGAATCTATCCTCACCCGACGCATCCACCAGCATCTCCGCCAGCACCGCCTCCTTCCCGTTACCCAGTGCGGCTTTCGGCCGTCCTTCTCTTCCGATGACCTTCTCCTTCACCTCACTCATCTCCTTTCCGACCAGCTTAATTCCCGTCGCTCCACAACCTTCCTCTCCCTGGACCTCGAACGAGCTTATGACCGCGTGTGGCATTCCGGTCTCCTCTTCAAGCTCCAAACCTTCGCCCTTCCCATTAACTATGTCCGTCTGATCGGCTCCTTTCTCTCTCGCCGTCCTTCCTATGTCACCATCCATAACACAGATTCCTGCACCTTTTTCCCCTCTGCCGGTGTGCCCCAAGGCTCTGTCCTCTCCCCCCTTCTGTACCTTTTGTACATGGCGGACATGCCACAGATGTCACCCCCCCATCCACCTTCTCCAGTTTGCCGATGACACCGCCTTCCTTGCCCTTGCCCCCACCCTACAGCGCTCCCAACACCTTCTTCAATCCCATCTTGACCGGTTCACCGCTTGGTGCAACCAGTGGTTGCTCAAGGTCAATCCCTCCAAAACCCAGGCGATCATTGTAGGCAAAACCACCCCTTCCTTCCGCCTCCTTGATTTCTATCTCACCATCTATGGCCGTCCTATTGCCCTCACTCCCACCCTTAAGTACCTTGGTGTCACCCTCGACCGTCGCCTCTCCTGGACTCCCCACCTCCGGACAATCCAAGCCAAGGCACGCTCCCGACTCAGTCTCCTCAAGCTCCTCTCCGGCCGTATGTGGGGTCTGCACTCCTCCACCATCCTCCACACTTATAAATCCCTCATCCGCCCTATCCTTTGTTATGCCTTCAGATCCTTGAACGCCATGCTCTCCGCCTCACCTATCGCATCCGTCTCCCCTTCCCCATGCGGATCCTGTACGACCTCATTCCATTCCCCCACCTCCTCCTTTTCCTTGAAAGGATACGGATCCTGTACACGTCCCGTAAACTCGATCCTCCTCACCCGCTTGTCTCACCCGGCCTCTCCCACCCCCACCCGCTGCCGCGCCTGTATTCCCACGTCCCACCCAGTCTCCATCTCTCCACCCTCCTTACCCTCTCCCAAGGCGGCTTCCGCCAGCTCCCCCTCCCTGATGATGTCCTCCTCCCCTCCATCTACCCCTCCTACCAACTATGATCCTCCCTCCCTATTCCTGTGTTTGTGCACCCTCCCTCCCTTCTCTCCCTCTTCCCTCCCTCCTCCCTTTCTCCCCACTCCTCCCCCAGGTTTCCCCGCCCCCCCAGTCCTTCCTCCATCTTTTACTTCCGTCTCCTCCGCCATTGGCATCCTTGCTCATCCCTGTCCCTCCCACTCCCCCTTCTTCCCCTCTTGGCAGGTCCCCGGACTCGTACACGCCATGTGGACATTCGCGCGCCGGAGATCATAGCCATCAGTTTCGTGTATGTGTGCCGTCGTTTTGTGTTTTTAGTGTCCACCGCCACGCTCCTGCGTTCACTTGTGCCGTCGGATTCATCAGTGTTCTGTGCGCCGTGTCAACATGTTTTCAGTGTCGTTATCGTCGAGTGTGAACGGCTCTGTGTTTTTTGTATTTCTGTGACCACAATATTTTGCCCGTCACTATGTTTATTCTGGATCTCCATTCTGTGTTATATCATTGTCAACTCTATGGCTGAAGAGCGGCGTAGCATGCTGCTGACGGCCTACCTGATTGTACAGGTATGAAAATAACAATAAAGAAAAAAAAGTCAATCTCTAAACACCTCATGGAGCCTGACATTCAAAACTATGAGGTATTCATGCTGTAGTCATTTGCTGTGTAAGTTTGGAGAATACGATGTTCTGACATAATAATCCAAGAAATAAAATAGATGCAGACATGTAGCTTTTAGCGATGATAGCTATAGTACAGTGTTATCATTTGAGATACTGTATGTTGAATTCGCATGAAGTGTTTAAAAATTGTTAATTCAGAGGTTCATTGTATAAATGCTTATTCATTGTGAAGTATCAGCTTCTGTAGTTTTGAAGATATTGAAATAGTATTGTGCAACTGGATCCGCTTCGTTTTTCTGAGATCGCAGATGATTGCTTTAATATTTGCTCGTAAATTATTGTAGACTCTCAAAGAGCTGTGAGAAGTCATCTTTCAATTTGTCTCAAAGCCTGCCATTGCTTTGTCCAAATGCCCCATACCGGGATTTTCCCCACATCCGGTTCTTTTCACCTCTCTGTACCTGGCTCTTCTGCAGCGGCGGCGGCGGTCCGCACGAACGAGAGTGCGCGATCACCCCTGGGACCGCACAGCTTCGCAAACAAACACACCTTGCCTTGTACCCATTCTAGGCGGCCGATAAGCTCGCCTACACACAGGTAACGTTACATATTCCAGGCAGTTTTGAGAGAGGGTATTTAATATTATTTCGCAGGATGTTTTTTGACAACTGCCAGTTACAAAAGTATAGCCATGAGAATGATTAAAGTCTCTTCTAGTGGTGACTGTGAATGGAGAATGCCAGTACTACCGAGCTAAGATTTTGTCTAAAGTATTCATCTACATTTGCGAGTGAGTCTGGTGGCGAGAAAAAGATATAATTTTGTTCGCTTCCTTGGTACTGAGCTTGCCCAAACAATGTTCTAAAATTCTATAACAGATGGATGTTAATGATATGAGACAGCAGTTTCGTGAATCGCTTGTGATACCCCTGATGCAGACAGACGTTACCATAGCTTTCCATCATCCAGCAGGTATAATTTTGGAAATTTCTGGTAAGAGCCTATGGGACCAAACTGCTGAGGTCATCGGTTAACCTAACTTAAATAACTTATGCTAAGGACAATACACACACCCATGCCCGACGGAGGACTCGAATTTCCGACGGGGGGAGAGCGCGAACCGTGACAAAGACGCCGTAGACACTGTTCGCGCGGCAACAGGTATAATTTTGTATTCGAGATAAGTCCTTGACACACCTGAGAGGTTAACAAGAGCAATCGCATATGAAGTGAAATGACAGTATTAACCCGGCCCCAGGCTTGAAAATCAAAGGATTACGTACGCCTTATGTAACGACTTGGATGCTGATGGAACGTTAAACTGTAATAGTACACATCATTTCAACTCTTTAGTTTGTTTTACATAATATCAGTTCTTAACAGTATGTCGGCCATTTTTAAGACCAAGGAATGCAGGGGGAACGTTGTGTTGACTCTTGCATCTCATATAACTTCACTCACTTGGTATAAAACCCAACCATCAAACTTCATGGCGAAATCCAACCCTTTGAGCTGTTTTCTGTGTGCTGTCAAGTGTTCCTGAAGGTTTCTATTATTTCACCGTTGTTAGATTCGAGTAGTCACCTGTAGATTTCTAAAGGGTCTCTTCAGAAGACATTGACGTACATCCAGACTGTGAGTTTTCTTCGTATGTTTCCTCTTAACCTCAAATTTTTCAAACGGTAGACATGCGCTACAGTCGTAGCTGCGGCAGCAGCCAAGGGCGTAACCAACGAAGGGCAGGTGAGGGCATTTCACTCCGCACCCCTAGAAAAAAAAAGTTCGCAAACCAAATACGTTTCCTGCCCCACCAGACAGGCGTATCAGTTCGGCATCAGTTTGAAGAAAATTAGAATATGTAATGAATATTAATCAATAGCAACCGTTTCCATACTCATATGTCGTGGAACCTCAAAAATACAGTATTTACGATAGGATATTGCAGTGCCTATGTTGTTCTTAAGTACGATGCAACGTTCCCTCTGACACTGCGGCGACTACAGACATTAGGAATGAAATGGATTTGCAGTTGCGAATATGGACACCCATAAACCGTATAATGGAATAACGACAATGAAAATTTGTGCCGGATCGGGACTCGAAGCCAGATTTGCCGCTCATCGCGAGCGGTCGCCTTACTATTAGGCTATATGAGCACACTTCATGGCCAGACACAAACTTCCGTATGTCTTCAGCCATCTGTCTACAAGTTGCACTCGTACACCCATTATGTATGAGGGTCGTCCAATAAGTAAAGCCCAACATTTTCTTTAAAAAGCCATTAATATACATAGACAAATGTCCTTGTTGGTGCTTCACAATTGATGTTTGTTCTGTACGCCGGTGAAGTTTCGAACCGTTCTGGCAGGTGGTAGAACCGTAGTACAGCGTGAAAATGGCGTCTACGCACGACTCACGTTACAACCTGCGTGCTGTTGTTGAATACTTGTGTGCAGAAAAAGAAACATTGTGAACATCCATAAACATTTGTGTGCAGTTCATGGCGATGCTGCAGTTGATAGGAGTACGGTTAGGCGATGGGTAAAGAAAGTTACAGCCTTAGGAAGTGCAGAAACAGAGCTCTGTGATCATTCACCATCGGGACGTCCTGTCACAGCCTCTACTCCAGACATCCTGAATCGTGCGAATGCCATTATTCGTGCCGACCGGCGTATCACAGTTCTACAATTGGCTGTACAGTTGTCGTTAGCATTGTAAGTGCGCATCAATGATCGAGACTCTCATATGCTCACGATGTGCTCACGATGGGTTCCACGAATGCTCACAGCGGACCACAAGGACCAAAGAAAGGCCATTTCATTTGAATTGTTGGAGCGTTTTGAGACCGACGGAGAGGGATCGTTACGGGGGACGAAAGCTGGGTGCACCACGTTCCGCCGGAAACAAAAACCCAGCCATGGAGTGCCATCATCCTCATTCGCCAAAAAAGAAGAAATTCAAGACAACCGTCTCTCATGGAAAAGTCATGGTGACAGTCTTCTGGGATTGTGATGCCGTCATTCTCGTGGATGTGGTGCCAAGACGGTCAACCATCAATTCGGAGCCATATGTGAAGACTCTGAATAAACCCAAGAACCGTTTCCGACGTGTTCGATCGGGCAAGAATCCAGCAGAAATCTTGCTCCAACACGATAATGCACGCCCACACACAAGTCTGAGAACCCGGGAACACATCGCCAAATTGGGCTGGACATCATTGCCTCATCCACCCTACATCCCGAGTCATGGACATCACGGTACAAGACAACGCCACGTCAAAATGGAATCACAAACATGAGGCCGGCCGTTATGGCCGAGCGGTTCTAGGCGCTTCAGTGTGGAACCGCGCGACCGCTACGTCGCAGGTTCGAATCCTGCCTCGGGCATGGATGTATGTGATGTCATTGGTTAGGTTTAAGTAGTTCTAAGTTCTAGAGGACTGATGACCTGAGAAGTTAAGTCCCATAGTGCTCAGAGCCATCTGAACCATTTTGAACAAACATGAGACGCCGAGAGACAAACAACAATGCAGCGCACACGACGACTCAGACACTGAGGACAAACAAGGAAGCTCTCGCATCGCAACGATAGAGGCGGGAACAGGCGGAACCTAATCGTCCAGCGTGTGAAGTGGGAATGTGAAAACAAAAGCATTGGCTGGCCGAACCAATCCTACAGCTATTCAACTGTGCTCCGCTGGGCGACCACTCGGCTATCGAGGTTTACATTTACTCAGGAGAAAGAGATTCACAAATTGATCAAGTCAGTAACCCCTTCGTCCACCTCTGGCCTTATACAGGCAGTTATCAGGCTTGGCGCTGATTGATAGAGTTGTTGGATGTCCTCATGAGGGATACAGTGTCAACTTCTGTTCAATTGGCGAGTTAGATGGTCAAAATTCCGAGATGACTGGAGGGTCCTGGCCGTAATCCTCCAAAAGTTGTTGAGGAGAGATCAGACAATTTTGCTGGTCAAGGGAGGGTTCAGCAAGCACGAAGACAAGCAGTAGGAACTCTCGCCGTGTGCGGGCGGACGTTATCTTGCTGAAATGTAAGCCGAGGATGGCGTTCCAAGAAGGGCAACAAAACGTGGCGGGATGTACTGCTGTCCTGTAAGAGTGCTGCGGATGACAACTAAAAGGGCCCTGCTAAGAAAAGAAATGCCACTCCATACCATCACTCCTGGTTGTCGCGCCTTACGGCAGGCGACAGTCAGTTTCTCACCACTGTCTGGGGCGTCTCCAGACACAGCTTCGTCGTGGAGTCTCATTGACTGGAGTAGAATTGTCTTCAATGATGTATCCCGCCTCGAATTGAGCCCTGATAACCAGCGAACGATCCGCCATCTGGGAGTGATGATGGTGAAGGGTGTCATTTCTTTTCATAGTAGGACCCTTCTGGTTGCCATCCGCGGGTCCCTCAGGACAGCGGTACGTCGAGTATACTCTACACCTCGTTTTGTTGCCCTTTGTGGCAAATCATCCGCAACCTACATTTCAGCAAGATAATGCCCGCCCGCACACGCCGAGAATTTTCTACTGCTTGTCTTCATGCTTGCTAAACTCTACCTTGGCCAGCAAGATCGCCTAATCTCTCCCCAATGGAGAACATTTGGAGCATTATAGCTAAAATCCTCCAGCGACGACGAACCAACGCGCCAACTGAACAGAATTTTGCACGATATGGTAGAGGAGAGCAACACCTCTATCAATCAATGCCAAGCTGAGTAACTGCTTGCATAAGGACCAGAGGTAGACCAACAAATGGTTCAAATGGCTCTGAGCACTATGGGACTTAACATCTATGGTCATCAGTCCCCTAGAACTTAGAACTACTTAAACCTAACTAACCTAAGGACATCACACAACACCCAGTCATCACGAGGCAGAGAAAATCCCTGACCCCGCCGGGAATCGAACCCGGGAACCCGGGCGTGGGAAGCGAGAACGCTACCGCACGACCACGAACTACGGACGGTAGACCAACAGGTTATTGACTTGCTCAATTGGTAAAGTTCTCTCTCGTGAACAAACCATTCATTTTTTCTGAAATTGTAATGATTTGTTTGTCTGTACATATACATCACATCTACCGATTTCCGACCCAGTCGGATAATTCCTTCGTGGTATGTCTTTTTTGGTGAGTGTAGTCCTCTTGTGTACCATAGCCTTTACAGAGTGATAGTCTTGCGGTGCCGCGCGAAACCGATAACTCCTTTGTCAGTTATTATTTATAAAGAACGTTTTATAAAATGTTTGACGTTGTACTAGGGTACTTTCATGATCCTTTATAAAATTTGGAGCGTAGTCACAGCTTTTATAAAAGGTATGAAAGAAAACTTTGACAGTGTAATATGGTCACATGTGTAGAGCCAACATTGTGTCACGAAAGCGCAGCTTTATCCGCCCCAGGCCTCCTCGCTCCTACGGATGCACATACGCCGGGAGCAGGTGAGTGGCGCTTCCTTCTACCGCAGTCCTCATGCTCCCGAGAGTTTGTTTACGGCACAGTGAACAAATTATACAATACACGCGCTGCATGCTGTTGCGCTCCAAACCAGGCCTGTTGTTGAGGACAGAGACAAGAACAGTATTTGAGCAAAAATTAAATTCATTTCCAACAATAAAATTAGCCAGAATGAGATTTTCACTCTGCAGCGGAGTGTGCGCTGATATGAAACTTCCTGGCAGATTAAAACTGTGTGCCCGACCGAGACTCGAACTCGGGACCTTTGCCTTTCGCGGGCAAGTGCTCTACCAACTGAGCTACCGAAGCACGACTCACGACCGGTACTCACAGCTTTACTTCTGCCAGTACCTCGTCTCCTACCTTCCAAACTTTACAGAAGCTCTCCTGCGAACCTTGCAGAACTAGCACTCCTGAAAGAAAGGATATTGTGGAGACATGGCTTAGCCACAGCCTGGGGGATGTTTCCAGAATGAGATTTTCACTCTGCAGCGGAGTGTGCGCTGATATGAAACTTCCTGGCAGATTAAAACTGTGTGCCCGACCGAGACTCGAACTCGGGACCTTTGCCTTTCGCGGGCAAGTGCTCTACCAACTGAGCTACCGAAGCACGACTCACGACCGGTACTCACAGCTTTACTTCTGCCAGTACCTCGTCTCCTACCTTCCAAACTTTACAGAAGCTCTCCTGCGAACCTTGCAGAACTAGCACTCCTGAAAGAAAGGATATTGTGGAGACATGGCTTAGCCACAGCCTGGGGGATGTTTCCAGAATGAGATTTTCACTCTGCAGCGGAGTGTGCGCTGATATGAAACTTCCTGGCAGATTAAAACTGTGTGCCCGACCGAGACTCGAACTCGGGACCTTTGCCTTTCGCGGGCAAGTGCTCTACCAACTGAGCTACCGAAGCACGACTCACGACCGGTACTCACAGCTTTACTTCTGCCAGTACCTCGTCTCCTACCTTCCAAACTTTACAGAAGCTCTCCTGCGAACCTTGCAGAACTAGCACTCCTGAAAGAAAGGATATTGTGGAGACATGGCTTAGCCACAGCCTGGGGGATGTTTCCAGAATGAGATTTTCACTCTGCAGCGGAGTGTGCGCTGATATGAAACTTCCTGGCAGATTAAAACTGTGTGCCCGACCGAGACTCGAACTCGGGACCTTTGCCTTTCGCGGGCAAGTGCTCTACCAACTGAGCTACCGAAGCACGACTCACGACCGGTACTCACAGCTTTACTTCTGCCAGTACCTCGTCTCCTACCTTCCAAACTTTACAGAAGCTCTCCTGCGAACCTTGCAGAACTAGCACTCCTGAAAGAAAGGATATTGTGGAGACATGGCTTAGCCACAGCCTGGGGGATGTTTCCAGAATGAGATTTTCACTCTGCAGCGGAGTGTGCGCTGATATGAAACTTCCTGGCAGATTAAAACTGTGTGCCCGACCGAGACTCGAACTCGGGACCTTTGCCTTTCGCGGGCAAGTGCTCTACCAACTGAGCTACCGAAGCACGACTCACGACCGGTACTCACAGCTTTACTTCTGCCAGTACCTCGTCTCCTACCTTCCAAACTTTACAGAAGCTCTCCTGCGAACCTTGCAGAACTAGCACTCCTGAAAGAAAGGATATTGTGGAGACATGGCTTAGCCACAGCCTGGGGGATGTTTCCAGAATGAGATTTTCACTCTGCAGCGGAGTGTGCGCTGATATGAAACTTCCTGGCAGATTAAAACTGTGTGCCCGACCGAGACTCGAACTCGGGACCTTTGCCTTTCGCGGGCAAGTGCTCTACCAACTGAGCTACCGAAGCACGACTCACGACCGGTACTCACAGCTTTACTTCTGCCAGTACCTCGTCTCCTACCTTCCAAACTTTACAGAAGCTCTCCTGCGAACCTTGCAGAACTAGCACTCCTGAAAGAAAGGATATTGTGGAGACATGGCTTAGCCACAGCCTGGGGGATGTTTCCAGAATGAGATTTTCACTCTGCAGCGGAGTGTGCGCTGATATGAAACTTCCTGGCAGATTAAAACTGTGTGCCCGACCGAGACTCGAACTCGGGACCTTTGCCTTTCGCGGGCAAGTGCTCTACCAACTGAGCTACCGAAGCACGACTCACGACCGGTACTCACAGCTTTACTTCTGCCAGTACCTCGTCTCCTACCTTCCAAACTTTACAGAAGCTCTCCTGCGAACCTTGCAGAACTAGCACTCCTGAAAGAAAGGATATTGTGGAGACATGGCTTAGCCACAGCCTGGGGGATGTTTCCAGAATGAGATTTTCACTCTGCAGCGGAGTGTGCGCTGATATGAAACTTCCTGGCAGATTAAAACTGTGTGCCCGACCGAGACTCGAACTCGGGACCTTTGCCTTTCGCGGGCAAGTGCTCTACCAACTGAGCTACCGAAGCACGACTCACGACCGGTACTCACAGCTTTACTTCTGCCAGTACCTCGTCTCCTACCTTCCAAACTTTACAGAAGCTCTCCTGCGAACCTTGCAGAACTAGCACTCCTGAAAGAAAGGATATTGTGGAGACATGGCTTAGCCACAGCCTGGGGGATGTTTCCAGAATGAGATTTTCACTCTGCAGCGGAGTGTGCGCTGATATGAAACTTCCTGGCAGATTAAAACTGTGTGCCCGACCGAGACTCGAACTCGGGACCTTTGCCTTTCGCGGGCAAGTGCTCTACCAACTGAGCTACCGAAGCACGACTCACGACCGGTACTCACAGCTTTACTTCTGCCAGTACCTCGTCTCCTACCTTCCAAACTTTACAGAAGCTCTCCTGCGAACCTTGCAGAACTAGCACTCCTGAAAGAAAGGATATTGTGGAGACATGGCTTAGCCACAGCCTGGGGGATGTTTCCAGAATGAGATTTTCACTCTGCAGCGGAGTGTGCGCTGATATGAAACTTCCTGGCAGATTAAAACTGTGTGCCCGACCGAGACTCGAACTCGGGACCTTTGCCTTTCGCGGGCAAGTGCTCTACCAACTGAGCTACCGAAGCACGACTCACGACCGGTACTCACAGCTTTACTTCTGCCAGTACCTCGTCTCCTACCTTCCAAACTTTACAGAAGCTCTCCTGCGAACCTTGCAGAACTAGCACTCCTGAAAGAAAGGATATTGTGGAGACATGGCTTAGCCACAGCCTGGGGGATGTTTCCAGAATGAGATTTTCACTCTGCAGCGGAGTGTGCGCTGATATGAAACTTCCTGGCAGATTAAAACTGTGTGCCCGACCGAGACTCGAACTCGGGACCTTTGCCTTTCGCGGGCAAGTGCTCTACCAACTGAGCTACCGAAGCACGACTCACGACCGGTACTCACAGCTTTACTTCTGCCAGTACCTCGTCTCCTACCTTCCAAACTTTACAGAAGCTCTCCTGCGAACCTTGCAGAACTAGCACTCCTGAAAGAATGGATATTGTGGAGACATGGCTTAGCCACAGCCTGGGGGATGTTTCCAGAATGAGATTTTCACTCTGCAGCGGAGTGTGCGCTGATATGAAACTTCCTGGCAGATTAAAACTGTGTGCCCGACCGAGACTCGACCTCGGGACCTTTGCCTTTCGCGGGCAAGTGCTCTACCAACTGAGCTACCGAAGCACGACTCACGACCGGTACTCACAGCTTTACTTCTGCCGTACCTCGTCTCCTACCTTCCAAACTTTACAGAAGCTCTCCTGCGAACCTTGCAGAACTAGCACTCCTGAAAGAAAGGATATTGTGGAGACATGGCTTAGCCACAGCCTGGGGGATGTTTCCAGAATGAGATTTTCACTCTGCAGCGGAGTGTGCGCTGATATGAAACTTCCTGGCAGATTAAAACTGTGTGCCCGACCGAGACTCGAACTCGGGACATTTGCCTTTCGCGGGCAAGTGCTCTACCAACTGAGCTACCGGAGCACGACTCACGACCGGTACTCACAGCTTTACTTCTGTCAGTACCTCGTCTCCTACCTTCCAAACTTTACAGAAGCTCTCCTGCGAACCTTGCAGAACTAGCACTCCTGAAAGAAAGGATATTGTGGAGACATGGCTTAGCCACAGCCTGGGGGATGTTTCCAGAATGAGATTTTCACTCTGCAGCGGAGTGTGCGCTGATATGAAACTTCCTGGCAGATTAAAACTGTGTGCCCGACCGAGACTCGAACTCGGGACCTTTGCCTTTCGCGGGCAAGTGCTCTACCAACTGAGCTACCGAAGCACGACTCACGACCGGTACTCACAGCTTTACTTCTGCCAGTACCTCGTCTCCTACCTTCCAAACTTTACAGAAGCTCTCCTGCGAACCTTGCAGAACTAGCACTCCTGAAAGAAAGGATATTGTGGAGACATGGCTTAGCCACAGCCTGGGGGATGTTTCCAGAATGAGATTTTCACTCTGCAGCGGAGTGTGCGCTGATATGAAACTTCCTGGCAGATTAAAACTGTGTGCCCGACCGAGACTCGAACTCGGGACCTTTGCCTTTCGCGGGCAAGTGCTCTACCAACTGAGCTACCGAAGCACGACTCACGACCGGTACTCACAGCTTTACTTCTGCCAGTACCTCGTCTCCTACCTTCCAAACTTTACAGAAGCTCTCCTGCGAACCTTGCAGAACTAGCACTCCTGAAAGAAAGGATATTGTGGAGACATGGCTTAGCCACAGCCTGGGGGATGTTTCCAGAATGAGATTTTCACTCTGCAGCGGAGTGTGCGCTGATATGAAACTTCCTGGCAGATTAAAACTGTGTGCCCGACCGAGACTCGAACTCGGGACCTTTGCCTTTCGCGGGCAAGTGCTCTACCAACTGAGCTACCGAAGCACGACTCACGACCGGTACTCACAGCTATACTTCTGCCAGTACCTCGTCTCCTACCTTCCAAACTTTACAGAAGCTCTCCTGCGAACCTTGCAGAACTAGCACTCCTGAAAGAAAGGATATTGTGGAGACATGGCTTAGCCACAGCCTGGGGGATGTTTCCAGAATGAGATTTTCACTCTGCAGCGGAGTGTGCGCTGATATGAAACTTCCTGGCAGATTAAAACTGTGTGCCCGACCGAGACTCGAACTCGGGACCTTTGCCTTTTGCGGGCAAGTGCTCTACCAACTGAGCTACCGAAGCACGACTCACGACCGGTACTCACAGCTTTACTTCTGCCAGTACCTCGTCTCCTACCTTCCAAACTTTACAGAAGCTCTCCTGCGAACCTTGCAGAACTAGCACTCCTGAAAGAAAGGATATTGTGGAGACATGGCTAAGCCACAGCCTGGGGGATGTTTCCAGAATGAGATTTTCACTCTGCAGCGGAGTGTACGCTGATATGAAACTTCCTGGCAGATTAAAACTGTGTGCCCGACCGAGACTCGAACTCGGGACATTTGCCTTTCGCGGGCAAGTGCTCTACCAACTGAGCTACCGAAGCACGACTCACGACCGGTACTCACAGCTTTACTTCTGCCAGTACCTCGTCTCCTACCTTCCATACTTTACAGAAGCTCTCCTGCGAACCTTGCAGAACTAGCACTCCTGAAAGAAAGGATATTGTGGAGACATGGCTTAGCCACAGCCTGGGGGATGTTTCCAGAATGAGATTTTCACTCTGCAGCGGAGTGTGCGCTGATATGAAACTTCCTGGCAGATTAAAACTGTGTGCCCGACCGAGACTCGAACTCGGGACCTTTGCCTTTCGCGGGCAAGTGCTCTACCAACTGAGCTACCGAAGCACGACTCACGACCGGTACTCACAGCTTTACTTCTGCCAGTACCTCGTCTCCTACCTTCCAAACTTTACAGAAGCTCTCCTGCGAACCTTGCAGAACTAGCACTCCTGAAAGAAAGGATATTGTGGAGACATGGCTTAGCCACAGCCTGGGGGATGTTTCCAGAATGAGATTTTCACTCTGCAGCGGAGTGTGCGCTGATATGAAACTTCCTGGCAGATTAAAACTGTGTGCCCGACCGAGACTCGAACTCGGGACCTTTGCCTTTTGCGGGCAAGTGCTCTACCAACTGAGCTACCGAAGCACGACTCACGACCGGTACTCACAGCTTTACTTCTGCCAGTACCTCGTCTCCTACCTTCCAAACTTTACAGAAGCTCTCCTGCGAACCTTGCAGAACTAGCACTCCTGAAAGAAAGGATATTGTGGAGACATGGCTAAGCCACAGCCTGGGGGATGTTTCCAGAATGAGATTTTCACTCTGCAGCGGAGTGTACGCTGATATGAAACTTCCTGGCAGATTAAAACTGTGTGCCCGACCGAGACTCGAACTCGGGACATTTGCCTTTCGCGGGCAAGTGCTCTACCAACTGAGCTACCGAAGCACGACTCACGACCGGTACTCACAGCTTTACTTCTGCCAGTACCTCGTCTCCTACCTTCCATACTTTACAGAAGCTCTCCTGCGAACCTTGCAGAACTAGCACTCCTGAAAGAAAGGATATTGTGGAGACATGGCTTAGCCACAGCCTGGGGGATGTTTCCAGAATGAGATTTTCACTCTGCAGCGGAGTGTGCGCTGATATGAAACTTCCTGGCAGATTAAAACTGTGTGCCCGACCGAGACTCGAACTCGGGACCTTTGCCTTTTGCGGGCAAGTGCTCTACCAACTGAGCTACCGAAGCACGACTCACGACCGGTACTCACAGCTTTACTTCTGCCAGTACCTCGTCTCCTACCTTCCAAACTTTACAGAAGCTCTCCTGCGAACCTTGCAGAACTAGCACTCCTGAAAGAAAGGATATTGTGGAGACATGGCTTAGCCACAGCCTGGGGGATGTTTCCAGAATGAGATTTTCACTCTGCAGCGGAGTGTGCGCTGATATGAAACTTCCTGGCAGATTAAAACTGTGTGCCCGACCGAGACTCGAACTCGGGACCTTTGCCTTTCGCGGGCAAGTGCTCTACCAACTGAGCTACCGAAGCACGACTCACGACCGGTACTCACAGCTATACTTCTGCCAGTACCTCGTCTCCTACCTTCCAAACTTTACAGAAGCTCTCCTGCGAACCTTGCAGAACTAGCACTCCTGAAAGAAAGGATATTGTGGAGACATGGCTTAGCCACAGCCTGGGGGATGTTTCCAGAATGAGATTTTCACTCTGCAGCGGAGTGTGCGCTGATATGAAACTTCCTGGCAGATTAAAACTGTGTGCCCGACCGAGACTCGAACTCGGGACCTTTGCCTTTTGCGGGCAAGTGCTCTACCAACTGAGCTACCGAAGCACGACTCACGACCGGTACTCACAGCTTTACTTCTGCCAGTACCTCGTCTCCTACCTTCCAAACTTTACAGAAGCTCTCCTGCGAACCTTGCAGAACTAGCACTCCTGAAAGAAAGGATATTGTGGAGACATGGCTAAGCCACAGCCTGGGGGATGTTTCCAGAATGAGATTTTCACTCTGCAGCGGAGTGTACGCTGATATGAAACTTCCTGGCAGATTAAAACTGTGTGCCCGACCGAGACTCGAACTCGGGACATTTGCCTTTCGCGGGCAAGTGCTCTACCAACTGAGCTACCGAAGCACGACTCACGACCGGTACTCACAGCTTTACTTCTGCCAGTACCTCGTCTCCTACCTTCCATACTTTACAGAAGCTCTCCTGCGAACCTTGCAGAACTAGCACTCCTGAAAGAAAGGATATTGTGGAGACATGGCTTAGCCACAGCCTGGGGGATGTTTCCAGAATGAGATTTTCACTCTGCAGCGGAGTGTGCGCTGATATGAAACTTCCTGGCAGATTAAAACTGTGTGCCCGACCGAGACTCGAACTCGGGACCTTTGCCTTTCGCGGGCAAGTGCTCTACCAACTGAGCTACCGAAGCACGACTCACGACCGGTACTCACAGCTTTACTTCTGCCAGTACCTCGTCTCCTACCTTCCAAACTTTACAGAAGCTCTCCTGCGAACCTTGCAGAACTAGCACTCCTGAAAGAAAGGATATTGTGGAGACATGGCTTAGCCACAGCCTGGGGGATGTTTCCAGAATGAGATTTTCACTCTGCAGCGGAGTGTGCGCTGATATGAAACTTCCTGGCAGATTAAAACTGTGTGCCCGACCGAGACTCGAACTCGGGACCTTTGCCTTTTGCGGGCAAGTGCTCTACCAACTGAGCTACCGAAGCACGACTCACGACCGGTACTCACAGCTTTACTTCTGCCAGTACCTCGTCTCCTACCTTCCAAACTTTACAGAAGCTCTCCTGCGAACCTTGCAGAACTAGCACTCCTGAAAGAAAGGATATTGTGGAGACATGGCTAAGCCACAGCCTGGGGGATGTTTCCAGAATGAGATTTTCACTCTGCAGCGGAGTGTACGCTGATATGAAACTTCCTGGCAGATTAAAACTGTGTGCCCGACCGAGACTCGAACTCGGGACATTTGCCTTTCGCGGGCAAGTGCTCTACCAACTGAGCTACCGAAGCACGACTCACGACCGGTACTCACAGCTTTACTTCTGCCAGTACCTCGTCTCCTACCTTCCATACTTTACAGAAGCTCTCCTGCGAACCTTGCAGAACTAGCACTCCTGAAAGAAAGGATATTGTGGAGACATGGCTTAGCCACAGCCTGGGGGATGTTTCCAGAATGAGATTTTCACTCTGCAGCGGAGTGTGCGCTGATATGAAACTTCCTGGCAGATTAAAACTGTGTGCCCGACCGAGACTCGAACTCGGGACCTTTGCCTTTCGCGGGCAAGTGCTCTACCAACTGAGCTACCGAAGCACGACTCACGACCGGTACTCACAGCTTTACTTCTGCCAGTACCTCGTCTCCTACCTTCCAAACTTTACAGAAGCTCTCCTGCGAACCTTGCAGAACTAGCACTCCTGAAAGAAAGGATATTGTGGAGACATGGCTTAGCCACAGCCTGGGGGATGTTTCCAGAATGAGATTTTCACTCTGCAGCGGAGTGTGCGCTGATATGAAACTTCCTGGCAGATTAAAACTGTGTGCCCGACCGAGACTCGAACTCGGGACCTTTGCCTTTCGCGGGCAAGTGCTCTACCAACTGAGCTACCGAAGCACGACTCACGACCGGTACTCACAGCTTTACTTCTGCCAGTACCTCGTCTCCAACCTTCCAAACTTTACAGAAGCTCTCCTGCGAACCTTGCAGAACTAGCACTCCTGAAAGAAAGGATATTGTGGAGACATGGCTTAGCCACAGCCTGGGGGATGTTTCCAGAATGAGATTTTCACTCTGCAGCGGAGTGTGCGCTGATATGAAACTTCCTGGCAGATTAAAACTGTGTGCCCGACCGAGACTCGAACTCGGGACCTTTGCCTTTCGCGGGCAAGTGCTCTACCAACTGAGCTACCGAAGCACGACTCACGACCGGTACTCACAGCTTTACTTCTGCCAGTACCTCGTCTCCTACCTTCCAAACTTTACAGAAGCTCTCCTGCGAACCTTGCAGAACTAGCACTCCTGAAAGAAAGGATATTGTGGAGACATGGCTTAGCCACAGCCTGGGGGATGTTTCCAGAATGAGATTTTCACTCTGCAGCGGAGTGTGCGCTGATATGAAACTTCCTGGCAGATTAAAACTGTGTGCCCGACCGAGACTCGACCTCGGGACCTTTGCCTTTCGCGGGCAAGTGCTCTACCAACTGAGCTACCGAAGCACGACTCACGACCGGTACTCACAGCTTTACTTCTGCCAGTACCTCGTCTCCTACCTTCCAAACTTTACAGAAGCTCTCCTGCGAACCTTGCAGAACTAGCACTCCTGAAAGAAAGGATATTGTGGAGACATGGCTTAGCCACAGCCTGGGGGATGTTTCCAGAATGAGATTTTCACTCTGCAGCGGAGTGTGCGCTGATATGAAACTTCCTGGCAGATTAAAACTGTGTGCCCGACCGAGACTCGAACTCGGGACATTTGCCTATCGCGGGCAAGTGCTCTACCAACTGAGCTACCGAAGCACGACTCACGACCGGTACTCACAGCTTTACTTCTGCCAGTACCTCGTCTCCTACCTTCCAAACTTTACAGAAGCTCTCCTGCGAACCTTGCAGAACTAGCACTCCTGAAAGAAAGGATATTGTGGAGACATGGCTTAGCCACAGCCTGGGGGATGTTTCCAGAATGAGATTTTCACTCTGCAGCGGAGTGTGCGCTGATATGAAACTTCCTGGCAGATTAAAACTGTGTGCCCGACCGAGACTCGAACTCGGGACATTTGCCTTTCGCGGGCAAGTGCTCTACCAACTGAGCTACCGAAGCACGACTCACGACCGGTACTCACAGCTTTACTTCTGCCAGTACCTCGTCTCCTACCTTCCAAACTTTACAGAAGCTCTCCTGCGAACCTTGCAGAACTAGCACTCCTGAAAGAAAGGATATTGTGGAGACATGGCTTAGCCACAGCCTGGGGGATGTTTCCAGAATGAGATTTTCACTCTGCAGCGGAGTGTGCGCTGATATGAAACTTCCTGGCAGATTAAAACTGTGTGCCCGACCGAGACTCGAACTCGGGACCTTTGCCTTTCGCGGGCAAGTGCTCTACCAACTGAGCTACCGAAGCACGACTCACGACCGGTACTCACAGCTTTACTTCTGCCAGTACCTCGTCTCCTACCTTCCAAACTTTACAGAAGCTCTCCTGCGAACCTTGCAGAACTAGCACTCCTGAAAGAAAGGATATTGTGGAGACATGGCTTAGCCACAGCCTGGGGGATGTTTCCAGAATGAGATTTTCACTCTGCAGCGGAGTGTGCGCTGATATGAAACTTCCTGGCAGATTAAAACTGTGTGCCCGACCGAGACTCGAACTCGGGACCTTTGCCTTTCGCGGGCAAGTGCTCTACCAACTGAGCTACCGAAGCACGACTCACGACCGGTACTCACAGCTTTACTTCTGCCAGTACCTCGTCTCCTACCTTCCAAACTTTACAGAAGCTCTCCTGCGAACCTTGCAGAACTAGCACTCCTGAAAGAAAGGATATTGTGGAGACATGGCTTAGCCACAGCCTGGGGGATGTTTCCAGAATGAGATTTTCACTCTGCAGCGGAGTGTGCGCTGATATGAAACTTCCTGGCAGATTAAAACTGTGTGCCCGACCGAGACTCGAACTCGGGACCTTTGCCTTTCGCGGGCAAGTGCTCTACCAACTGAGCTACCGAAGCACGACTCACGACCGGTACTCACAGCTTTACTTCTGCCAGTACCTCGTCTCCTACCTTCCAAACTTTACAGAAGCTCTCCTGCGAACCTTGCAGAACTAGCACTCCTGAAAGAAAGGATATTGTGGAGACATGGCTTAGCCACAGCCTGGGGGATGTTTCCAGAATGAGATTTTCACTCTGCAGCGGAGTGTGCGCTGATATGAAACTTCCTGGCAGATTAAAACTGTGTGCCCGACCGAGACTCGAACTCGGGACCTTTGCCTTTCGCGGGCAAGTGCTCTACCAACTGAGCTACCGAAGCACGACTCACGACCGGTACTCACAGCTTTACTTCTGCCAGTACCTCGTCTCCTACCTTCCAAACTTTACAGAAGCTCTCCTGCGAACCTTGCAGAACTAGCACTCCTGAAAGAAAGGATATTGTGGAGACATGGCTTAGTCACAGCCTGGGGGATGTTTCCAGAATGAGATTTTCACTCTGCAGCGGAGTGTGCGCTGATATGAAACTTCCTGGCAGATTAAAACTGTGTGCCCGACCGAGACTCGAACTCGGGACCTTTGCCTTTCGCGGGCAAGTGCTCTACCAACTGAGCTACCGAAGCACGACTCACGACCGGTACTCACAGCTTTACTTCTGCCAGTACCTCGTCTCCTACCTTCCAAACTTTACAGTTTCGAGTTCGAGTCTCGGTCGGGCACACAGTTTTAATCTGCCAGGAAGTTTCATATCAGCGCACACTCCGCTGCAGAGTGAAAATCTCATTCTGGAAACATCCCCCAGGCTGTGGCTAAGCCATGTCTCCACAATATCCTTTCTTTCAGGAGTGCTAGTTCTGCAAGGTTCGCAGGAGAGCTTCTGTAAAGTTTGGAAGGTAGGAGACGAGGTACTGGCAGAAGTAAAGCTGTGAGTACCGGTCGTGAGTCGTGCTTCGGTAGCTCAGTTGGTAGAGCACTTGCCCGCGAAAGGCAAAGGTCCCGAGTTCGAGTCTCGGTCGGGCACACAGTTTTAATCTGCCAGGAAGTTTCATATCAGCGCACACTCCGCTGCAGAGTGAAAATCTCATTCTGGAAACATCCCCCAGGCTGTGGCTAAGCCATGTCTCCACAATATCCTTTCTTTCAGGAGTGCTAGTTCTGCAAGGTTCGCAGGAGAGCTTCTGTAAAGTTTGGAAGGTAGGAGACGAGGTACTGGCAGAAGTAAAGCTGTGAGTACCGGTCGTGAGTCGTGCTTCGGTAGCTCAGTTGGTAGAGCACTTGCCCGCGAAAGGCAAATGTCCCGAGTTCGAGTCTCGGTCGGGCACACAGTTTTAATCTGCCAGGAAGTTTCATATCAGCGCACATTGCGCTGCAGAGTGAAAATCTCATTCTGGAAACATCCCCCAGGCTGTGGCTAAGCCATGTCTCCACAATATCCTTTCTTTCAGGAGTGCTAGTTCTGCAAGGTTCGCAGGAGAGCTTCTGTAAAGTTTGGAAGGTAGGAGACGAGGTACTGGCAGAAGTAAAGCTGTGAGTACCGGTCGTGAGTCGTGCTTCGGTAGCTCAGTTGGTAGAGCACTTGCCCGCGAAAGGCAAAGGTCCCGAGTTCGAGTCTCGGTCGGGCACACAGTTTTAATCTGCCAGGAAGTTTCAATAAAATTAGCGTCTGTAGCTGAAACTGGCGACAAGGCATTTTGTTTCGCAAACTTTTACCGTTGTTTTTTTTGGCGTTCAGGTTGTGTAGGACTTGTTTGTATTGTTGCGTTAGCTTATAATTCAGTTTCAGTTGGATACTGGTAAGAAAGCCTGATTTATGACGATACGAACGACCGTTTAGAGGGAAAAGCATCATCAAACCAAGGAATTTGGCGTAGTTATGATGCAAGCTTCAAACTTTCAAGCGTGCATTATGCCAAAACTACAACCAACAGAGAGGCCGAAAGAAAGTGTAGACTGGACGAATCTAATTTGCGACGCTGAGTTGCTACGGAAGAAATATGGAAGAAGGCATCTTCAATCAGAAAATCGTTCATGGGACCGAAATGTGGCAAGTATCCCAAACTTAGAGCTGAGTTGCTATGTGCAAGATAAGAGAAAAGATGGGATACCTATCTCACGGGAAATTACCCTACTGAAGGCATTGAAAACCGCAAAAGTCTTAAACGTGCCAGAACGAGAATTTCGTACGAGTATGGTGTCGTCGGTTAATGCGGAGAAATGGTCTTGCTCCCCTACAAAGTCCTACACTAGCTCAGACAATGCCAGCAGCGTTACGTCATCCAGTTGCGAAAGTTTCACCCATACCCTTTTCGTCAGATTGGCAATGCCCTTTTCTTCAGATTGGCAATGCCGACGAAACGCCAGTATTGACATACCGAGCAATACGAAAGGGGCAAAAAGTATCTCATTAGGAGGGACCTGGACTGAAAAAAATAGAATAACTGTGATGTTTGCTGTTAGAACTTTAGGAGGAAAGTTACCTCCTTATGTCATTCTGAAGAGAAAAACCATGCCCGAAGAAAACTTTCCTTTGGGCGTAATGATTGGCTGCCAAGAAAAGGATTGGATGACAACGCAACTAATGGTAGACTAGTTGTCTACTGTTTGGAATCGCAGACGTGGGACACTGCTTGCTAAGAGAGCGATGCTAGTTTCGGATCCTTTTAAGGGACATCTACCCGCCGAAGTACAAGATAAACTCGCTGCACGAAAGACAGATCTTGTCATAATATATGGAGGAATGACTTCAAAACTACAGGTACTAGATGTGGCCATATACAAACCGCTCAAGGATAGCCTCTGAAAAATGTATTCAGATTGGCTCCTGGGAGAATACCATGTCCTTTCACCGCCTGGTAAGATTAAGAAGCCACCAATCACCCTTTTGTGCGAATGGATTCTTGTCTCATGCTTCTCAGGCTCCATCATCAAGGGGTTCAAGAAATGCTGCATATCGAATACGCTGGATGGCAGTGAGGATGGCGTTCTGTGGTAAGAGAATGATGCGTACCTGACAAACTCTTCAATCCATTCACAAAGCTGGCCTGATATTCTACATCTACATGGCTACTCTACAATTCACAATTAAGTGTCTGGCAGAGAGTTCATCGCACCCCCTTTAAGGTACTTCTCTATCGTTCCATCCTCTTTATTATGATGATCATTTCTCCCTATGTAGGTGGCCGCCAACAAAATATTTTCACACTGTGAGGAGAAAGTTGGGGATTGAAATGTCATGTGAAGGTCCTGCAGCAGCGAAAAACTGCTTTGTTTGAATGAGAGCCACCCCAATTTGCGTATCGTACCCGTGGCACTGTCTCCCCTATTTCGCAATAATACTACACGAGGTGCCATTCATTAAACTTTTTCGATGTCCTTTGTCGAACCTATCTGATGCGGGTCCCACACCGCACAGCAACACTCCAGAAGAGGGCGTACAAGCGTAGTGTAGGCAGTCGCTTTAAAACACCTGTTTCATTTTCAAAGTATCCTGCCATTTAATCGTAGTCTTTGGTTTGCTTTACCCACAACATTATCTATATGATCGTTCCAATTTAAGTTACTCCTGATTGTAATTCCCAAGTATTTAGTCGAGTTTACAGTCTTTATACGTGATTTATCGTGCAACTGAAATTTCGCTGATTCTTTTTAATGCTCATGTGGATGACTTAACACTTTTCAAGTTTTAGAGTCAATTGCCAATTTTTGCACCATGCATATACCTTGTCTAAATCATTTTGCAATTCGTTTTGATCATATTATGGCATTAGCTGACGGTGAATGACAGCTTCATCTACAAACAGTCTAAGGACCGATTGTATAAACATCGCTGACTGGAGATAAAATTTGACATTAGATCAGAAATTGAACTGTGTTCAAGACTCAACTCTATTACAATTACGCTAAACCTGGATCCACCGATGCAGGTTCAGATTTGATCTTAGGCAGCATGTAACACGCTTGGCAGCACGGCTAAAATTGGCTATTGACACGATTATCACGCTTCGACTGCAGATATTTATCGTACACCGTAGATAAGCAGTACTAAGTTCCAATTTAAGTGTCATGTTATAACCGTGGGAGCAGGTGAACATAAAGAGAAGCGATAGTGAAACTCCTTTCAATATGAGAAAGATTTTCTGCTGGAAATTGTATTGGGCCGTATAAAGATATAATTGAGTGGAGAAAAACAGATAAAGTCACTGTGCTGCTGTTAACTTTAATTCTCTCGTAAGGCCGATACCTTGTGGACAGTTCTGCAAGCTGTTGCTGCATCTGCTTTAAACAGATCACCAACCACTATTTGAAAGGATCCTGTGACGTAAAATCTTAACGTTAACAGTAGCATGCAGATTGCAGTCAGTGATTGGTTTCTTTTGGTTGGTTGCATGAGATAGTCAATGAGCCTTAGTTGCAACTGCTCTTCAGTACTTTTCGAGATAGTCAATGAGCCTTAGTTGCAACTGCTCTTCAGTACTTTTCTTCCAAGCTGCTCTACAGTGCTTTTTTCAAAACGAAACCTCAACTTGAATGACGTGTTATTTAACTCCAAGAGTAGGTTCACCATTTCATGGAACGTGCGGGGAGCTCGTTGGGTCTCGTCCTCAGTGTCCTCTGTGGACAGGGCTGAATGCTGAGGTATTTCGTTTTGAAAGGAAACAGTATAATTTACAAAGCGTAGGGTTATAACACAGAAATTTGTCCAATAGTGGTCCAGAACGCTCGGAAAATGGAGGGTGTGGTATGGTTTAAATGGTATGGAATAGTATGATACTGTTGTTACGACCATTGAAGTAAAGAAAGTAATAACAAATTGGAAAAAGATTTAAGAATTGACGTGGGTTCGAACATGTGCGCTGCAGTTCACAACGCAATCTCTGAGCCACTGAAATTATTGGTTAGTTTATTTCAAAATACTTGCTTATTGAAATATTCATAGCAGTTTAAGGACGTGTTCAGTAGTTAAAAATTTAATATGAATTGCATAGTTACTGCTACTCGAACCAAAAGACAACATATGTAAGTCGTGTTGAACCGTTATTAGCTGCTGTCAAAATTCCCATACTTAATTGTTCACTGCAAGTATTTCGAATTTTTCTTTCTTACTTTGTTGCTAAGTGCCTATAAAATACCTTTGAACAAATCACATATATTGCGAGTAGTCTCCCAAGAGCTGTCAGGAGATTAATCATTAACTACACACGGGAGCCGATAAGTTCCTTAACCTAAGGCCAACCGTTGTGGCCGAGCGGTTCTAGGCGCTTCAGTCCGGAACCACGCTGCTGCTACGGTCGCAGGTTCGAATCCTGCCTCGCGCATGGATGTGTGTGATGTCCTTAGGTTAATTAGGTTTAAATATGTGGCCGAGCGGTTCTAGGCGCTTCAGTCCGGAACCACGCTGCTGCTACGGTCGCAGGTTCGAATCCTGCCTCACGCATGGATGTGTGTGATGTCCTTAGGTTAATTAGGTTTAAATAGTTCTTAGTCTAGGGGACTGATTACCTCAGATGTTAAGTCCCATAGTGCTTAGAGCCATTTGAACCTTAACCTAACCTTCCAGTTCGAAAACAGGTATTTTGAGAATCAACGGCGTGGGATTGGCGTAGTCACATATTTACTTCTCATTTTTGTGTTAATAACAACTTTTTTAAAATTATTTCAATTGGTATCCGTTAAAAACAAAAGCGATGAATTGTAGTGTCACTACACTATAAACTGACGGTTGGACCTGAACCTGTCTTTGAACCGCGAATTTTCGCGAGTCAAATATGATCCGGCTTGACGGCGATATGATCTGTGGTTAACGTTTATACAACGCAGATTTCCAGGTTAAGCTTGAACTAAGGTCATTTTCTGTCTTAACCTAAGGTTAAATCGTTCCTAAGAGGACACCTCAGATTGTCTGTTCCTGTGAAACACAACTCGCTCTTTATTCACATGAAGTGTTGACTGCTATTGACAAGGGATTTCAGATCGATTCCGTATTTCTGGATTTCCGGAAGGCTTTTGACACTGTACCACACAAGCGGCTCTTAGTGAAATTGCGTGCTTATGGAATCGTCTCAGTTATTTGACTGGATTTGTGATTTCCTGTCACAGTGGTCACAGTTCGTAGTAATTGACGGAAAGTCATCGAGTAGAACAGAAGTGATTTCTGGCGTTCCCCAAGATAGTGTTATAGGCCCTTTGCTGTTCCTTATCTATATAAACGATTTGGGGGACAATCTGAGCAGCCGTCTTCGGTTGTTTGCAGATGACGCTGTCGTTTATCGACTAATAAAGTCATCAGAAGATCAAAACAAACTGCAAAGTTAGTATGGGCAGAGATCGTTGTTGGCAACCGGAATAAAATAATAATTGAATCCTTTTACCTACCTCCCTAATCAGATGATACGGTTTGCTGAAAGATTGAAAGAAAACTTGAGTTTGATTTCAAACACGTACCCCACTCATACGATAATGGTTGGTGGTGACTTTAATTCATCCTCGATATGTTGGCGCAAATAAATGTTTAATTCCGGACGTACGCATAAAATATCATCCGAAATTGTGCTAAACGTATTCTCTGAAAATTATTTCGAGCAGTTAGTTCATGAGCCCACGTGAATAGTAAACGGTTGTGAAAACACACTTGACCTCTTAGCAACAAATAATTTTGAGTTAATAACGAGCATAAAAACCGATATAGGGATTAGTGAACTCAGGGTTGTCGTAGCGAGATTGAATATTGTAATCCCAAATCTTCGAAAAATAAGCGAAAAATATACCTATTCAAAAAAGCAGATAAAAATTCACTTGACGCCTTCTTGAGAGACATTCTCCACTCATTCCAAATTAATAATATAAGTGTATACCAGATGTGGCTTAAATTCAAAGAAATAGTATCGGCAGCAATCGAGAGATTTATACCAAATAAATTAACAAAAGACGCAGCTAATCCTCATTGGTACACAAAATGGGTTAGAACGCTGTTGCAGAAACATCGAAACAAACCTGCCAAATTCAAACTGACGCAAAATCCCCACGATTTGCCATCTTTTACAGAAGCTCGAAATTTAGCGCGGACTTCAATTCGAGATGCTTATAACAGTTTCCATAACGAAAGTTTGTCTCGAAACCTGGCAGAAAATCAAAAGAGATTCTGGACGTATGTGAAGTATGTTAGCGGCAAGGAACAATCAATGCCTTCTCTGTGCGATATCAATGGAGATACTATCGAATTCAGTGCTGCCAAAGCAGAGTTACTAAACACAGATTTCCGAAATTCCTTCACAAAAGAAGACGAAGTAAATATTCCAGAAATCGAATCGAGAACAGCTGCCAACATGAGTAACGTAGAAGTAAATATCCTCGGAGTAGTGAAGCAACTTAAATCACTTAATAAATGCAAGTCTCCTGTTCCAGACTGTATACCAATTAGGTTCCTTTCAGAGTATGTTGATGCATTAACTCCATACTTAACAATCGTATACAACCGTTCGCTCTACGAAAGATCCGTACCCAAAGACTGGAAAGCTGCATAGGTCACACCCATATTCAAGAAAGGTAGTAGGAGTAATTCACTAAATAACAGACCCATATCGTTAACGTCGATACGCTGCAGGATTTTGGCCCTGTGCCACTCACTTAAATGTGATTTGCAGATGTAGATGTAGATGTCTCCTAAATCGTTTATGTAGGTCAGGAGCAACACAAGGCGAATAACACTGCCTTGGGGAACACCAGATATCACTTCTGTTTTACTCGATGACTTTCCGTACGCTCGTATTTTGTTCAGTCTGGCCCCGGCTGCCTGCCTTGTACACTGCACTAGCTGGTAGCCACTGCCTTAGAGCCTGTGGGCCGTTTGCAGTGCTCGGTTTCGGCGAGAGACCGACGACGACAGTCCCGCGAGTGTCCCGGCCGGCGTTGATGTCGAGCGCGCCGCCCACGGGCGGGGGCGGCAGCAGCGACAGCAGCACCAGCACCAGCAGCCACAGCGGCGCCGGCCCGCCGGCCAGCCAGCCGCCCCCGCAGCCTCCGCCCCCGCAGCCGCAGCTCCAGCTGCAGGTCAACGGGCGCCGGCGCCGGCGCAACACCCAGAAGAACCGCCGCCGCCGTCGACAGCCGGCCGACAAGTAAACCGACATTCTCCACTGGCACTGCCAACGCGAAAGTAGCGGGGTGGCTAGAGCTTGCACAAAATGTCCAGTCCCGAGCGCAGAAACACGTTCTTGCTGTCAGCACTGGCTGGGTTTGCCTTCTGTTCTGTCGCATGCTGATCTGTGCACTTCATCCCTCAGACGCGCTGATTTTCTTATTTGGTGCTGTAGCCAGAGACTGTTGACTAGTCCAACTACACTGAGATGACGAAAGTCATGGGATATTATGTCACACTTCCTTTTGCCCAGGACTCAGTAAGTCGTTGGTAGTCCTCAGCAGAAATTCTGAGCCATGTGCTTATGTAGCCGTTCGTAAATGGACGAAGGGATTCGTGTCTGCCGATCTGTGTGGCCAGAACATTCGCTCGAACTGTCCAGAATGTTCTTCGAACGAATGGCGAACAATTGTGGCCCAGTGACATGGCACATTGTCATACATAAATATTCCATCGTGTTTGGGAATGTGAAGTACATGAATGCTTGCAAATAGTCTCCAAGCAGCCAAACAAAACCATTTCCATTAAGTGAGCCCCATTCATTCCACATCATTAAGAAGAAGCGACCACCAGCTTGCACAATGCCTTGTTGACAACATGGGTCCATAGCTTCGTGGAGTCCGCACCACACTCTAACTCGAACCCGACCATCAGCTCTTACCAACTGAAATCTGATCTGATCGGGCTACGGTTCCCAACACGTCTAAGGTCTAACTGATTTGGTCACCAGCCCTGGAGAGACACTGCAGGCGATGTCGTGGTGTTAGCATAGGCACTCGCATCGGTCGTCTGCTGCCATAGCCCGTTAACGCCAAATTTCACCGCCCTGTCCTGAGGTTATTTCAGGCAGTATTGCTTGTCTGTTAGCACTGACAACTCTACGAAAACGCCGATGCTCTCGGTCATTAAGTGAAGGCAACTGTGTGGTGAGTGGTAATGCCTGAAGTATAGTATTCTCGGCACACTCTTGACACTGTCGATCTTCGGATGTTGAATTCGCTAACAATCTCCGAAATGGTATGTCCAATGCCTCTAGCTCCAATTACCATTCCATGTTCAAAGTCTGTTAGTTCCCGTGTGTGGCCACAATCACATCAGAAACCTTTTCACATGAATCACATGAAAATGTCAGCTCCGCCAATGCACTGCCCTTTTATACCTTGTCTACACGACAATACTGCCATTTGTATATGTGCATGTCGCTATCCTATGACTTTGTCACGTCAGTGTATTGTTGGTACTGGTATCATATGTTAATACAGTCTTTTGTAGACTTGGTAGCTGTAGCTTAGAAGCTGAGTTTGTGAGTAGGCTTCAGCTGTTGAACAGGACCTCCCCCATCGCGCAGTGGCGGCTCGCAGCGGAACCCCCACCACTACTTTTGCATACTCCTCCCATCCATCTCTCCAGAACGCCATCTGTGCAGGTACGCGCCAAGTTACTTTGTGCACACTCTACCCTCAATACTAGGATTTTTCTTTTTTTTAAGTGTTCCATTAGTCCGTCAGCGGAATTGCTGTGCAATCGCGCGATGTCCTAATCCTGACTGTTGTCAAAACTCACCGACTCTTGTAGTGGTATGCATATAAGGAGGTAGATGGTGGGGGATATAGAGTGGTAAGGGGCAATGTACCACCTTATCCTCCAGCTGATAGTGTAATTCTGCCACGTTTGTAATAGTCTGCACTTCAGAGTGAATATACAAACTTTCCTGTTACTTTTTCCAAAGAAAGTGAGAATTGACACATGTGAAAATTACCGAACTATCAGTTTAATAAGCCACAGCTGCAAAATACTAACGCGAATTCTTTACAGACGAATGGAAAAACTGGTAGAAGCCGACCTCGGGGAAGATCAGTTTGGATTTCGTAGAAATATTGGAACACGTGAGGCAATACTGACCTTACGACTTATCTTAGAAGAAAGATTAAGGAAAGGCAAACCTACGGTTCTAGCATTTGTAGACTTAGAGAAAGCTTTTGACAATGTTGACTAGAATACTCTCTTTCAAATTCTGATGGTGGCAGGAGTAAAATACAGGGAGCGAAAGGCTATTTACAATTTGTACAGAAACCAGATGGCAATTGTAAGAGTCGAGGGTCACGAAAGGGAAGCAGTGGTTGGGAAGGGAGTGAGACAGGGTTGTAGCCTCTCCCCGATGTTATTCAATCTGTATATTGAGCAAGCAGTAAAGGAAACAAAAGCAAAATTCGGAGTAGGTATTAAAATCCAGGGGGAAGAAATAAAAACTTTGAGGTTCGCCGATGACATTGTAATTCTGTCAGAGACAGCAAAAGACTTGGAAGAGCAGTTGAACGGAATGGACAGTGTCTTGAAAGGAGGATATAAGATGAAAATCAACAAAAGCAAAACGAGGATAATGGAATGTAGTCGAATTAAGTCGGTTGATGCTCAGGGAATTAGATTAGGAAATGAGACACTTAAAGTCGTAAAGGAGTTTTGCTATTCGGGGAGCAAAATAACTGATGATGGTCGGAGTAGAGAGGATATAAAATGTACACTGGCAATGGCAAGGAAAGCGTTCCTGAAGAAGAGAAATTTGTTAACATCGAGTATAGATTTAAGTGTCAGGAAGTCGTTTCTGAAAGTATTTGTATGGAGTGTAACCATGTATGGAAGTAAAACATGGACGATAAATAGTTTGGACAAGAAGAGAATAGAAGCTTTCCAAATGTGGTGCTACAGAAGAATGCTGAAGATTAGATGGGTAGATCACATAACTAATGAGGAGATATTGAATAGAATTGGGGAGAAGAGGAGTTTGTGGCGCAGCTTGACAAGAAGAAGGGACCAGTTGGTAGGACATGTTCTGAGGCATCAAGGGATCACAAATTTAGCATTGGAGGGCAGCGTGGAGGGTAAAAATCGTAGAGGGAGACCAAGAGATGAATACACTAAGCAGATTCATAAGGATGTAGGTTGCAGTAAGTACTGGGAGATGAAGAAGCTTGCACAGGATAGAGTAGCATGGAGAGCTGCATCAAACCAGTCTCAGGACTGAAGACCACAACAACAACATTAGGTATCATGGTGTCACAACCATATTGCAAGACGTTCCCTCCCCTTCTTTTTATTCAGGGAATCACTATTGTAATTGAAAGTTAACAATAAGTAATATGTGATACATTTCTCGTCTGTATAAAAAGCAGCGGCCATCATAAACATTGCACTACGATCACGGTAAAGTAAGAGAAACAGGACGAATATCCTCATGTGTGCTGTATTATAAGAGGAACAAACAGTGGCGAATTCGGCAATTCCATTTTCAATATCTTTTGCTGATCTGATGAGGTTTAACGTGAAATGTCGCACTGTATATTGCAGATAATTGTATGGGTCTTCTAAGGTGAAAGAGTTTAATTTTAACTTGATTTTATCCTTCAGAATTTCCTTTCCAATTATTTAATGAATGAAAGTTGGTACTATTGCAATTGGCAGTTGGAATTAAACTATACATCCCAAACGAAAAGATTCTGTATATAATTATGCTATATTTTGTAACAATTCTGAACTTCCATCTTCAAATAATTGGAAAGTAAAATATAAAGGATAAAATCAGGTTCAAATTAAACTCTTTCACTTTAACTATTCCACACAATTGTTTATAACATACAGTGCGACAACTCACATTTAAATCTCATCAGATCAGCGAATGAAAATGGAATGGCTGATTTCGCCGTTGTTTGTCCCTTTCATAACAGAGTAAACATGAGGATCTTTGTCCTCTTTCTTTTAGTTTACAGTGTTCGTAGTACAGTGTTTATGGATGGTCACTGCTTTTTACGCAGACGATAAATATTTCACATCTTAATTATTATTTAACTTCAATTTAATTATAGTAGTGATGACGTGAATAAAAAGGACGGAAAATGTCTTTAAATATGGCCGTGAGGGCATAATATGGTGAAGATTCTGGGCCACTGTAGTGTTCATTGTGCACGGCATAAAGCAAATACCTCCCAGGTGCAGATCACCCATTCGATTCTCTGTGAGTTACAAGTTACAGTTTGATAGACTCTCTCCCCTCTCCATTCAAATCTAACTTGCCATCAGCACCAGTTTTAATATACCACAGATGCCTACGCTTGTAATAAGAGGGCTTGCTGAAAAGAAGTGCCTCCGGATTTTATACGAGAAAACTCTTAATCTTTTTTTGTGAAACAAACTTTATTAACTTTCTACATCTTTATTCTTCATAGCTACGTATTTGTAGCTCTCTGCTGGTAGAAGGCTCCGAATTGTAGCTTGTAACACGGCGGTGTGTAACTTAACTTTGTCGGTGCGTGAGAAACGGCGTACTGTAATCAAGTTTCTAATTCGAAGAATTCGTCCATACATGGTGCACCTTCTTCAACATGACAATGCCAGACCACACACATGAGCTCTGCGTCATCGTCAACAATCAGACACATTGTCTTCACTGTCATCGATCATCCTCCAAACCGCCCCGGCTTAGCCCCATACGATTTTCATCTGTTTCCAGAAGTTACAGAACTCCTGTGAGTGTTTCACATTGATAGTGGTGAATCGGTGCAGGCAGGGGCGATGTCACTCTACAGCGACGGTATCAACAACTGGTCTCTCGTTGGGAGAACTTCCAAGAAACTTCATTTCAGAGACTACAGCATTTAAAAAGCATTTCCCCAAAAATTTGACAATTACATGTGTCACGCAGTTGATTTAAGAACTAAATTAGTAATTAACACTCACAATTCTGACAACATCAAAATTCACTAAATATTAAATCAAAGTGTTCGTTCACCGTGATCAGTGTTTCATTTAGCACTACTGTTATTAACACAGGTCTGCAGAATATAACTATTCAAACGCTAAATGAAGCGAATGCTCGTTCTTTCAATCATTTCCGTCTACGTTCTTGAAGTCGGCCTTTCTGTATTTTTTTTCCTTTTTTTTCTCCATTTCTGTGGAATCACGAACTTGTCGTATTTATTGTCAGCAGCAGGTACAGTCTGCAGCGAATGTGCGCCTTTCCTTGGCTGGAATGTCCTAGACACGCAAGGACGTAAGCCCATCCATGCGGGCAAGAAACGAAAAGTGTATTGTAATTTTCTGAATTTCCTTGCCACTGTTTTAGAGACTTTGCCTTTTTGCTACTTTATTCTCTGAAAGTTAGCCGAGAAATATGGAAATCTGCATATGTAAAAATATGAACACTTTCCCCAAAATGTATTTGTGGTTCATGATTCTCTCCAACCCCCTCCTCCTAAGGAGTCGCACAGGACACGACAAGCATTACGTTAAGAAGCGACAGCAGTAGTTTTCTGAGCACTTAGAGTTTTTTAATTCTTTTGTAGTGAGTCAGAAACAGAAACAGTGACCCATTGTGGAACGTACCCCTCCATTGCCAGGTAGCAGGGTAAGCAGCGGCTTTAGCATAGCCTGCTCTATGTAAGCCTTCAGTATGACAACACCACACAGCTGTCAGATAGTTGGCCGACTCGGAGAGTGGACGTCTCATTGCACGTCAAAAACAAACTTGTTATACTCTCTAATACATGCAGTTGTGCGTTTAACACATGCACACAGGAATGAATCACTGATCTCTTCCCAAATTGTAATTTTTAAAAATGATGAAAATTATGAAACACGAAAACGGAACAACGGAACATTTTGTACAACGCAAAATCACGTACCGTATACGACAGGGCGTGTCAAAAGCTCATACACAGGGTTGCCATACGTTCCGATAATCAGGAATGTCCTTATTTTTGGGTAGTTGTTACAGTGTCCCAAATAGGCTGAATCGGGAAGCCAAATGTCCAGAATTTTTAGTAGGAGAATCGAAGATTTATACACTGATGAGCCGAAACATTATGACCACCTGCCTAATAGCTTGTTTGTCCGCCGTTGGAACGAAATACATCACTGACTCTGCTTATCAGGGATCCGACAGTTTGTTGGTAGGTTTGTGGAAGTATGTGTCATTAGAGGTCTATGCGCAGGTCATGTAATTCGAATAAAGTAACGGGTTGCTGATTTGCGTACGCGGTGATGGCGCCCGATAGTGACCAAGATGGGTTCCGTAGTATTTACATTAAGCGAATTTGGTCGTCGAGACATCAGCTGGGGTTCACTATAATGTTCCTCCAACTGCTGTAGCACGGTTCTGGCTCCGAGACACGGACAATTATACTGCTGAAAGATGACATCGCCGTCGGGGAAGACACCAAGGATGAAGGGATGGAGGTGAATGTCTCCCGTAGCATAATACTGCTCCCACCAGCCTGCTTCCGTGGCGCGCTGCACGTTTCGAGCCGCTGTTCACCTCGATGACAGTTCGTGGAAACGACCCTCGACATGTGTAGCAAAAATGTGATTTACCCGAAGAGCCGACAGGTTTCCATTGATCGACGGTCGAATCCGACGGTCCCGTGGTCACTGTAATCGTAAGTGATGGTGTTGTTGGGTCAACATAAGAACACAGAGGGATGATCTGCTGCGGAGCTGGATGTTCAACAACATACGATGACCGATGTGCTTCGAAACACTTGTGCGTGCGCCAGCATTGTGCTCTTTCGGTAGAGATGCCGCAGAACACCATCTATCCTACTTTAGGGAGCAGACAAGCCTGCAAATCCCACTTTCTGTGAAGATTTGGGAAGTCCATTTAGCGCCTAGTGATAGTTTCACTGTCCTTTGTGGATGCTCGCAACAAGAGCACGTGAAAATTCGATCAGCTTCGTCGTTTTCGAGATAATCGTTCACAGGCTCTAGATAATAATAATCTGCCCTAAAGTCGCATATACCAATGGATTTCCCCATTTGCAGCCCATATCATCGCTGGGGTGATGCTCCGTCTGCGTCTGCCCCGCTTAGACACTCATGCTACCGCGTCACGTGCCCGCAAGGCCAAGAGGCGGCATCCAAAGTCGCCATGGGCAGTGGTCATTATGTTTTGCCTTATCAGTGTATTCTACTGCTTTATTACATTAATATGCATTAATATATACAATTGGTGCATATGTTAGTAGCGTTTTTGTATTGTATGTTGGTATCCGGTTGCTATGGGTTTATTTATCGATTGTCATTTTTTATTTGTACACTACTGGCCATTAAAATTGCTAACCAAGAAGAAACGCAGATGATAAACGGGTGTTCATTGGACAAATATATTATACTAGAACTGACATGTGATTACATTTTCACGCAATTTGGGTGCATAGATCCTGAGAAATCAGTACCCAGAACAACCACCTCTGTCCGTAATAACGGCCTTGATACGCCTGGGTATTGAGTCAAACAGAGCTTGGATGGCGTATACAGGTACAGCAGCCCATGCAGCTTCAACACGATACCACATTTCATCAAGAGTAGTGACTGGCGTATTGTGACGAGCCAGTTGCTCGGCCACCATTGACCAGACTTTTCAGTTGGTGAGAGATCTGGAGAATGTGCAGGCCAGGGCAGCAGTCGAACATTTTCTGTATCCAGAAAGGCTCGTACAGGACCTGCAACATGCGGTCGTGCATTATCCTGCTGAAATGTAGGGTTTCGCAGGGATCGTATGAAGGGTAGAGCCACGGGTCGTAACACATCTGAAATGTAGCGCCCACTGTTCAAAGTGCTGTCAATGCGAACAAGAGGTGACCGAGAAGTGTAAACAGTGGCACCCTATACCATCACGCCGGCTGATACGCCAGTATGGCGATGACGAATACACGCTTCCAATGTGCGTTCACCGCGATGTCGCCAAACACGGCTGCGATCATCATGGTGCTGTTAACAGAACCTGGATTCATCCGAAAAAAATGACGTTTTGCCATTTGTGCATCCAGGATCGTCGTTGAGTACACCATCGCAGCCGCTCCTGTCTGTGATTCAGCGTCGAGGGTAACCGCAGCCATCGTCTCCGAGGTGATAGTCCATGCTGCTGCAAACGTCAAAAAAAAATGGCTCTGATCGCTGTGGGACTCAACTGCTGTGGTCATAAGTCCCATAGAACTTAGAACTGCTTAAACCTAACTAACCTAAGGACATCACACACATCCATGCCCGAGGCAGGATTCGAACCTGCGACCGTAGCGGTCGTGCGGTTCCAGACTGTAGCGCCTTTAACCGCTCGGCCACTCTGGCCGGCGCTGCAAACGTCGTCGAACTGTTCGTACAGATGGTTGTTGTCTTGCAAACGTCCCCATCTGTTGACTCAGGGATCGAGACGTGGCTGCACGATCCGTTACAGCCATGCGGATAGGATGCCTGTCATCTCGATACGAGGCCGTTGGGATCCAGCACGGCGTTCCGTATTACCCTCCTGAACCCACCAATTCCATATTCTGCTAACAGTCATTGGATCTGGACGATCGTGAGCAGCAATGTCGCGATACGATAAACCGCAATCGCGATGGGCTACAAAACAAATGGCTCTGAGCACTATGGGACTTAACATCTTAGGTCATCAGTCCCCTAGAACTTAGAACTACTTAAACCTAACTAACCTAAGGACATCACACACATCCATGCCCGAGGCAGGATTCGAACCTGCGACCGTAGCAGTCCCGCGGTTCCGGACTGCAGCGCCTAGAACCGCATGACCACCGCGGCCGGCGATAGGCTACAATCCTATCTGTATCAAAGTCGGAAACATGATGGTACGCATTTCTCCTCCTTACACGAGGCATCACAACAACGTTTCACCAGGCAACGCCGGTCAACTGCTGTTTGTGTATGAGAAATTGGTTGGAAACTTTCCTCATGTCACCGAGCGAGGTGGCGCAGTGGTTAGCACATTGGACTCGCATTCGGGAGGACGACGGTTCAATCCCGCGTCCGGCCATCCTGATTTACGTTTTCCGTGATTTCCCTAAATCGCTTCAGGCAAATGCCGGGATGGTTCCTTAGAAAGAGCACGGCCGATTTCCTTCCCCATCCTTCCCTAATCCGAGCTTGTGCTCCGTCTCTAATGACCTCGTTGTCGACGGGACGTTAAACAGTAATCTCCTCCTCCTTTCCTCATGTCAGCACGTTCTAGGTGTTGCCACCGGCGCCAACCTTGTGTGAATGCTCTGGAAAACTAATCATTTGCATAACACAGCATCTTCTTCCTGTCGGTTAAATTTCGCGTCTGTAGCACGTTATCTTCGTGGTGTAGCAATTTTAATGGCCAATAGTGTAGTTCACTGTTGTTATTTGAGTTTACATATTGTCATTTTGAGATAGTGAGTGGAGCTGAGGACGCTAGACAATGGAGCGCCAAGTAGGGAAATCGGAACGTTTACAACATATTCTTGTGTTTGAGTTCAGTAGAGAGGTAACAGCAACGGAGGCAGACAGCACATTTACGATGTGTCTGCGGATAATGCCATTGGACAGAGCAAAGCAAGAAAATGGTTTTATCGTTTAAGGAGGATCGTTTTGAGATTAGTGAGTCTCCACGTACAGGAAGACCTTCCGGATTTGATGAATATCGTTTAAACCCATTAATCGTCAATGATTCACGTCAGAGTACTCGAGGACTTGCAGATGTTACGAACTGTGATCATTCCACCATCGTGTGACATTTGCATGCAATGGGGAAGGTTCAAAAATCGTGTGTATGAGTACCGTACGCTCTAACACAAAATCACGAAATATCAGTGTGTGGCCATATGTACAGTCGTGCTCAAAAGTATCCGAACGACGTGAATTGCATTTCGACTGATTCGCATACAACCCTCATAACGCAGCTGCCTAGCAAGTCCTCTAATCGCTCCTCGGTACAGTCGTTCGACTATTGAAAATGGTTCCAACAAGTCACCACTAGAAAACACTGCTCTGTATCGCAATAACTCAAGATGTAAAGTAGTACTACGATACTACAAATATCTGGGAACACCTTATCACAGGTAAGATTGTCCATAAGGCTTGTAAGCTCACATTTATTACAATAAATGACGTACCTGAAATGTTACCACTCTCATTATTACGTCAGATAGGTAATGCACGTAGTAAGTTCGTCGTATTCATGATTTCCTCTTCAAAGTAACATGCCGTACTTATTATTTAACACAAAATGACATTAAAAATTTAAGTTATTCACGAGCAGCTAGTTGAGAATATGTATGAACTTCAAATGACACGACGAACCGTCTCGTTCTGCATATAGATTCAAACCCAGGTCATGCAGACTAAGCAAAGATTTCGTGACTGACGGAAACTAACAGTCATTCCTGATTAGGCATACACAGAGTGATATACCTCGATTTTATACAGTATCAATTAGCAAATACCAACTTTAAATTACGTAACGCAAACATTTGTAATGGACGCGAATTCCTACCAGCACCTATTGTCCCTGTTAACGAACTACGAGAGATGTTAAATATTGCTTCTTAACAAGTAACTTACTTGAAATGCCGTGAGGTAAAGCTTTGTGTTGGACAGGGATTCGAACCCATAACCTAATAAGATAGATATCGAAGCACAATCAACTGTGATATATCGCATTTTCTCGGCAGGAGCTAGATGTTTTAACTGAAATGACGAGACAAAACATTAATTTTTTCCTTCCCAGGACTCCAACCCAGCACCTATCGCTGTTTTATTCTAGAGAAAAAGAACGTTAAATATGGGTTTGTTGCACCAGCAGCGACATGTGAGCATGTTTGAACTAGAAATAATATGACGAAGAGTTCAGTGCTGACTGGGAATAGAGCTCCACACATATCGTTGTTGACTACACACAAAGAGACGTCAGCAACCGAATTTTTCTCCACCAGCAGCTCGGAATAATATCTTGAACTTATAGTGATCTCGCAAATAGTTCTGTGTCTCACTGGGAGTAAAAAACGTCAAATATCGTTAGTGTTGACAACGAATGAAAATACATTAAAAATCGAAATTATTATCCACCAGTAGATAGGTAATCTCATGGTAGAGCTTGATAATACATAATGAAATCTTTAGTGCCGGGCCAGGATTCGAACCCATCCATGCGCAATATGTGGAGATGTTGAGGAATCTGCAGTTTCGAACAAACAACAAATTGTAGCCGAGCTGTATTGTGACGAAGGGATCAAATTCCGCGTTAAGGGCGGTCTGAGTTGCATTCCCAGTTCAGAACAAATTTTATCGACGTACAGAAGCTCAGATAAAAGACGGAATAAGTGTCTTGTGAGCCTACATAGCGTTTGTTTCGTCACTAGAAATAAATAACTAGTATTGGAAATGTTACCGGTGATAGAGTTTCCACATGTCACCACTCCAGACTTTATTGTGGCTCAACCTAACGTCTACTTGGTAGAGAAGGAATATCATTTTTAATGTGAATTTCAGACCACAATGCCATTATATCTTCTTCACTTGGTGTAGCCAGAAGAGAATGGAATCTGGCTCTCCCTATCTAAAATCATGACCGAAGTTGGAATCGAAACCAGGTCAGAGATATATGAACCTATCATCAGCCCAACAGGCCACCAACTCCTCTGCTCAGTAACTCATTTTTCTATCATAACACCGATGTGCCACACTCGCTGAGAATTCTAACACACAGGCTCCCTGTATCAATTTGCAGCATGTTCAGTAAATTCATTTACTTGGTTCACCAAATCACCGTGAACTAGCTGCCTCGGCTACCCATTGCATACATTCAACTTTATTTTGTAATCACCGAAATAAAATCACGCAACTGCCACCTACACAGAACTGTTCACAGTGTAGGATGCAGAAATTTAAATAGGAAGTGTTCCTTTCCACTTGAGCTACTCTATTGCACTATCTGTTTGTTGAAAACGTCGTGCAGTGCAAAAGAAAAGGTATAACTGTTTGTCTCTCATAAGTATTGACCTGGCCATATGCATTATCCCACAGCGCTGTGGAATGCAGAAGTTCTGGAGGAATTGTTTTTGACTTCTGGAGCGGTTATCGTTATGTCTCAGCTAGTAGCGTAATGGTAAGTATCGCGCATGGTAAATAAGATGTCACGAGATCGAGTACAGTCACTACTATATTTTTTAAAATGCAGTTCTGCTGTCTGCTAAAGTTGTCAGTGTAATGGAACTTGTAACATAATTCCCTTCACTTCTCAACCCAAAATAGTCGTATGTGGAAGAAGGGTTAACTTCTGCGACATTCTGTTCATTTCAGGTTTAACAGACAGCCAGACCGTAGATGCATCTCGAAACTTTTGTATTATGTATGGATAGAGCGCATCGTGCCAAAATACGCCGGAAAAGTATTTTCTACATTAGCTGTCGTCTGGTAGTGGCATTTTATTCTTCTTCAAACCTTGTTTGACAGCTTTAACTCAGAACAAGTTTTCTGCATGCATGTAATCAATAAACTGCATGTGCATTTTCAGACTGTTATAGATAACATCAGAGAATTCGCATATATCGTTGATGATTAATTTCTCTCCCATGTTTACTATTGTTTTAACAACATTAAAGGAAACCTTACGAAAATTGTGAACTGTATTATAAAAAATGAAATAAAACTACTCACGATAACCTTACGACGAAAGTCTGTTTTAATAAAACTGAGTATCTGTACACAACCATCCTCTGTCGTCACGAATTGGTAAAATACCACTCACTTAGATTTTGATTGGGTCTGTGGTTAATTGGTATGCTGTGTCATACTCAATAGGGATGCAAATGTGGCATTTCATAAATAAAGTTATGTATTCCTAGAAACCCAAAATTTGCTTGTCAGCAGCGGAAAGAGGTGTTAGCTGTTGTGCAGCATTGTAAGTTTTTCACCATTGCACTATGAGCCGAAAGTATTTTCTTGAGATTTCCTTAGCGATGTTTGATCTGACTGTTTGTAGCTGTTTCCCAGAAGGGATAAAAACGCTACACTCAGTGAGACTGGAACTGCGAACCATAAGAGACGCTTTGTCACAGGTCAGCACGCTACCACAGAGCTGGCGAAGAAGTACGTGTCTTAGCTTCCTCTTACGAGAGCAATAGTGACTAGAGCTCGTAAACCGCTATTTAAAAGACGAGATTAGTTGCGATTTCCACGTGCAACGACTTTCCTGGGCTGAAAACCGTGAAGTTACAATCTTTTGTTACACCTCAAGCGATAATAACTTAGATTATTCAATGGAAATGACAGGTAAAATCAAGTGAACTTTGAGGCTTAATTCCGTGCACACCAGGAAGTAACTCGTCCATCACAGAGTTGCCAAACATACATTGCCTTGTTGCCAAATCTCAGTTACAGTACCAGCAGGAAGAAGACAAATCGATGTGTTCCTACAGAGGGCTGGGAAGTGACCATAGCTGGTGTCTCCAAGTCGCGGCTGCAACAGCTTGGAATACTTAATGCGTCTGATTCGCATTTCTGTAACTAGGTTTAGGGACTGCGGTAGTTACTAATAATACCCAGAACTGACTGCAAACTAAGCATCATAAATCAGTAACTCTCATAGTTGTTTTTATATTGTGTATGTGTGTGTGTGTCAGAGAGAGTGAGAGAGAGATAAAAATCAAAAAGAATGGGACAGAGAGAGTAAAAAATTGTAAAGAAATTGAATCACGGTACGTAAAGTAATCTTTCATTAAAATGACACGTTCCAAATCATTACGAAATATCGTATTCATGATCTATGAAACAAGAATTAATTTAATGTAATCTAATCGAATCATATCATATTGATGACTAGCAATGAAGAGTCATGAATAACCGAAGTTTTTGCCAATACCAGTAACCAAATCTAAACTTGAAAATAAGACGACAATTTTTGTAATAAAACGGGACTTCTGTCAAGACCCTTTCGTCCCTGTTAATTAACCACGAAAAATGTCTGATATACCTCTATTCTGAAGTAACATAGTGTGCATGCATTAAAGATGAAGTGCATGATGTGAAAGTCTGTGACAGAGATACGAACCCAACACGGTTCATTCCCTGTCTACGGAATCCTTTTCATGTTAATATCAAACATCAGCAATTACTCGTAGATTATATTTCTTAGTTTTGAGTACACTTACGAAAGAAATATAAAAACAACTATGAGAGTTACTGATTTATGATGCTTAGTTTGCAGTCAGTTCTGAGTATTATTAGTAACTACCGCAGTCCCTAAACCTAGTTACAGAAATGCGAATCAGACACATTACGTATTCCAAGCTGTTGCAGCCGCGACTTGGAGACACCAGGTATGGTCACTTCCCAGCCCTCTGTAGGAACACACAGAATCGTCTTCTTCCTGCTGGTACTGTAACTGAGATTTGGCAACAAGGCAATGTATGTTTGTCAACTCTGTGATGGACGATGTTGTGGGTTGGCAGGAGAGCCAACACCGGTTTACTAGAGGAAGCCGAAAGGCACGCGTTTTAGCTCTCGCAGGCTGGCGTGAGGTCTGGAACAGGACAAGGAACTTAGAATTTAGAAAAACGGACGTAGCTGGTGGAATACTTAACTTTAATCCATTAATGATGAGCGTCGCTCGTGACTGTACATTATTCACAATATCAATAGTAACTGGTAATGGCGCCTTGCTAAGTCGTAGCAAATGACGTAGCTGAAGGCTATGCTAACTATCGTCTCGGCAAATGAGAGCGTATTTTGTCAGTGAACCATCGCTAGCAAAGTCGGTTGTACAACTGGGGCGAGTGCTAGGGAGTCTCTCTAGACCTGCTGTGTGGCGGCGCTCGGTCTGCAATCACTGATAGTGGCGACACGCGGGTCCGACGTATACTAACGGACCGCGGACGATTTAAAGGCTACCACCTAGCAAGTGTGGTGTCTGGCGGTGACACCACAGACGAGTTACTTCCTGGTGTGCACGGAATTAAGCCTCAAAGTTCACTTGATTTTACCTGTCATTTCCATTGAATAATCTAAGTTATTATCGCTTGAGGTGTAACAAAAGATTGTAACTTCACGGTTTTCAGCCCAGGAAAGTCGTTGCACGTGGAAATCGCAACTAATCTCGTCTTTTAAATAGCGGTTTACGAGCTCTAGTCACTATTGCTCTCGTAAGAGGAAGCTAAGACACGTACTTCTTCGCCAGCTCTGTGGTAGCGTGCTGACCTGTGACAAAGCGTCTCTTATGGTTCGCAGTTCCAGTCTCACTGAGTGTAGCGTTTTTATCCCATCT
The DNA here is from genome assembly GCF_023864275.1 of Schistocerca cancellata. Lineage (NCBI taxonomy): Eukaryota > Metazoa > Arthropoda > Insecta > Orthoptera > Acrididae > Schistocerca > Schistocerca cancellata. The sequence goes on along the minus strand of NC_064627.1, from coordinate 140,322,703 downwards.
GGGAAACAGCTACAAACAGTCAGATCAAACATCGCTAAGGAAATCTCAAGAAAATACTTTCGGCTCATAGTGCAATGGTGAAAAACTTACAATGCTGCACAACAGCTAACGCCTCTTTCCGCTGCTGACAAGCAAATTTTGGGTTTCTAGGAATACATAACTTTATTTATGAAATGCCACATTTGCATCCCTATTGAGTATGACACAGCATACCAATTAACCACAGACCCAATCAAAATCTAAGTGAGTGGTATTTTACCAATTCGTGACGACAGAGGATGGTTGTGTACAGATACTCAGTTTTATTAAAACAGACTTTCGTCGTAAGGTTATCGTGAGTAGTTTTATTTCATTTTTTATAATACAGTTCACAATTTTCGTAAGGTTTCCTTTAATGTTGTTAAAACAATAGTAAACATGGGAGAGAAATTAATCATCAACGATATATGCGAATTCTCTGATGTTATCTATAACAGTCTGAAAATGCACATGCAGTTTATTGATTACATGCATGCAGAAAACTTGTTCTGAGTTAAAGCTGTCAAACAAGGTTTGAAGAAGAATAAAATGCCACTACCAGACGACAGCTAATGTAGAAAATACTTTTCCGGCGTATTTTGGCACGATGCGCTCTATCCATACATAATACAAAAGTTTCGAGATGCATCTACGGTCTGGCTGTCTGTTAAACCTGAAATGAACAGAATGTCGCAGAAGTTAACCCTTCTTCCACATACGACTATTTTGGGTTGAGAAGTGAAGGGAATTATGTTACAAGTTCCATTACACTGACAACTTTAGCAGACAGCAGAACTGCATTTTAAAAAATATAGTAGTGACTGTACTCGATCTCGTGACATCTTATTTACCCTGCGCGATACTTACCATTACGCTACTAGCTGACACATAACGATAACCGCTCCAGAAGTCAAAAACAATTCCTCCAGAACTTCTGCATTCCACAGCGCTGTGGGATAATGCATATGACCAGGTCAATACTTATGAGAGACAAACAGTTATACCTTTTCTTTTGCACTGCACGACGTTTTCAACAAACAGATAGTGCAATAGAGTAGCTCAAGTGGAAAGGAACACTTCCTATTTAAATTTCTGCATCCTACACTGTTGGCAGTTCTGTTTAGGTGGCAGTTACGTGATTTTATTTTGGTGATTACAAAATAAAGTTGAATGTATGCACTGGGTAGCCGAGGCAGCTAGTTCATGGTGATTCAGTCAACCAAGTAAATGAACTTACTGAACATGCTGCAAATTGATACAGGGAGCCTGTGTGTCAGAATTCTCAGCGAGTGTGGCACATCGGTGTTATGATAGAAAAATGAGTTACTGAGCAGAGGAGTTGGTGGTCTGTTGGGCTGATGATAGGTTCATATATCTATGATCTGGGTTCGATTCCAACTTTGTTCATTGATTGTAGATAGGGAGAGACAGATTCCATTCTCTTCTGGCTACACCAAGTGAAGAAGATATAATGGCACTGTAAGTTCAAGATGTTATTCCGAGCTGCTGGTGCAGAAAAATTCGGTTGCTGACGACTCTTTGTGTGTAGTCAACAACGATATGTGTGGGGCTCTATTCCCAGTCAGCACTGAACTCTTCGTCATATTATTTCTAGTTCAAACATGCTCACATGTCGCTGCTGGTGCAACAAACCCATATTTAACGTTCTTTTTCTCTAGAATAAAACAGCGATAGGTGCTGGGTTGGAGTCCTGGGAAGGAAAAAATTAATGTTTTGTCTCGTCATTTCAGTTAAAACATCTAGCTCCTGCCGAGAAAATGCGATATGTCAGAGTTGATTGTGCTTCGATATCTATCTTATTAGGTTATGGGTTCGAATCCCTGTCCAACACAAAGCTTTACCACACGGCATTTCAAGTAAGTTACTTGTTAAGAAGCAATATTTAACATCTCTCGTAGTTCGTTAACAGGGACAATAGGTGCTGGGTAGGAATTCGCGTCCATTACAAATATTTGCGTTATGTAATTTAAAGTTGGTATTTGCTAATTGATGCTGTCTAAAATCGAGGTATATCACTCTCTGTATGCCTAACCAGGAATGACTGTTAGTTTCCGTCAGTCACGAAATCTTTGCTTAGTCTGCATGACCTGGGTTTGAATCTATATGCAGAACGAGACGGTTCGTCGTGTCATTTGAAGTTCATACATATTCTCAACTAGCTGCTCGTGAATAACTTAAATTTTTAATGTCATTTTGTGTTAAATAATAAGTACGGCATGTTACTTTGAAGAGGAAATCATGAATACGACGAACTTACTACGTGCATTACCTATCTGACGTAATAATGAGAGTGGTAACATTTCAGGTACGTCATTTATTGTAATAAATGTGAGCTTACAAGCCTTAAGGACAGTCTTACCTGTGATAAGGTGTTCCCAGATATTTGTAGTATCGTAGTACTACTTTACATCTTGAGTTATTGCGATACAGAGGAGTGCTTTCTAGTGGCGACTTGTCGGAACCATTTTCAATAGTCGAACGACTGTACCGAGGAGCGATTAGAGGACTTACTAGACAGCTGCGTTATGAGGGTTGTACACGAATCAGGCGAAATGCAATTCAGGTCGTTCGGATACTTTTGAGTATGACTGTACATCTCTGGTTGCTCGTCATCAATTTGTTCGTGAACAACACCGACTAGTCCTATCCTGTATCATTACTGGTGACAAGAAATTGTCTCTCTATGCTAACGTAAGGTAAAGAAAGGAATGGTTGGGCCCAAACAAAGCAGAAACTCTCCTTACGAAGTCCTGCGCGCATTCACAAAAGATAGTGTTTTGCAGCTGAGGGAACATCGATAGCGTGATATACTGCGAAATGCTACCCTGAGGTGTAACCCTCATTACTGATATTCATTGTCAACAACTGAGACGTCTTGTAGACGCGGTCCAAATACGGGGTGTTCAAAAAATCTCTCCGTAGTGCCGTATGATTGTTAGCCGTGCGTGCCGTATGCCGCAGTGAATATACCGAAATGCAAGTTATTAATTTCTTGAATATTCATTTTTACTTAAAACTTTTGCATTAAATGTTGAAAGTGGCCCCCCTGTTGTTGAATACACAATTCAATTCTTCTAATCGTGTTTCTAAACACAAGCTGTAATATTTCTTCTGTAACAGAAGCAGTGAAAGTGGATATTGCATTTGTCAATTCATCGATGGATTTTGGGCGGGTTTTATAGACAGTTCCGAAAGCTTTGGCTGCACCCCAGAAGAAAGTCAGGTGGTGTTAGGTCAGGCGATCGTGGAGGCCAAAGTCCCTTTGAAATTATGCCATCACCAAAAACATCAGCAAGCAGTGACATTGAAACGCGAGCTGTATGCGCGGTTGCACCATCTTGTTGAAAATAACCGTTCAGTATTTCACTTAACACAAGTTCTCCTATGAATGGATACAGAATATCACTGCAGTACCGTTGTGCGTTTCTTGTTTTGTTGAAAAATATGGGACCCACAATCCGACGTCTATAAATTGCAATCCAAACTCCTATTTTCACAGAATGAAGTGGTTCCTCATGAATACACAATGGATTTGCAGTGCTCCACATACGAGATTTTTGCGAGTTCATTTACCCGCATAAATGAAACCACACCTCATCAGTGAAAAACGTTTCATTAACAATATCCCTTCCATTTTGTTGAACGAAATCGTTGAACCATTGACAATAATGCAGTCTCTTGCATTGATCAGTATTTTTCAGTTCTTGCACGAATGTCACTTTGTATGAGAAAGGTTCTAATTTTTTCCTTACAGCTGTGTGGGCCGTTCCGACACTAACATCGATTTCCTGGGCGAGTTTTCGTACTGACTTGTTCGGACTCACGGACATTTCATCAGAAATATCGAGTAGTTTATCCCCAGACAAAACGCTAGGACGACCACTTCCCGGTGCATCTGTCACTGAACCCGTACTTCGAAATTTGTTAATAAAATCTCGCACAGTATCGCGATATGGGAGTGTTGTCTCCGGGAAAACTGAATTAAATGTTTGACGAACTGAAACTGTGTATTTACCGCCAGCTTTGAACACTTGTTCGACTAAAAACACACGTTCTTCAATGGTATAAAAACAGTATAAAAAAACGAAACAAACGAACAAAGGGACTAAACTTAAATGTTCATGTCAACACGTAACGACACGCACGAACGATACTACTGACGCTGGCTGAGATAAACGAAACAGTGGAATATTGGGAGAATCCTCTTGAAGGGAAGTAACCCAGCCAGGCGAACAATCATACGGCACGCGCGGCTAACAATCATACGGCACTACGGAGAGACTTTTTGAACACTCCGTACAACGACCATGAAGACAGCGTGAATAGATGCTACTCCACGATAACGTTCGCCCTTCGGAATGAAAATGCGCTCCCAACATGACGACGATATCTTCACCACAAAACCACGTGATTTCTGCAGTTGCAGAATCAAAAAGTTGGCAGACTGTTGTAAATGACGAAGGAGAATATACACTACTGGTCATTAAAATTGCTACACCACGAAGATGACGTGCTGCAGACGCGAAATTTAACCAACACGAAGAAGATGCTGTGATATGCAAATGATTAGCTTTTCAGAGCATTCGCACAAGGTTGGCGCCGGTGGCGACATCAACAACGTGCTGACATGAGGAAAGTTTCCAACCGATTTCTCATACACAAACAGCAGTTGACCGGCGTTGCCTGGTGTAACGTTGTTGTGATGCCTCGTGTAAGGAGGAGGCTTTGATAAAGGTCGGATTGTAGCCTATCGCGATTGCAGTTTTTCGTATCGCGACATTGCTGATCGCGTTGGTCGAGATCCAATGACTGTTATCAGAATATGGAATCGGTGGGTTCAGGAGGGTAATACGGAACGCCGTGCTGGATTCCAACGGCCTCTTATCAGTAGCAGTCGAGATGACAGGCATCTTATCCGCATGGCTGTAACGGATCGTGCAGCCACGTCTCGATCCCTGAGTCAACAGATGGGGACGTTTGCAAGACAACAACCATCTGCACGAACTGTTCGACGACATTTGCTGCAGCATGGAGTATCAGATCGGAGACCATGGCTGCGGTTACCCTTGACGCTGCATCACAGACAGGATGGTGTACTCAACGACGAACCTGGGTGCACGAATGGCAAAACGTCATTTTTTCCGATGAATCCAGGTTCTGTTTACAGCATCATGATGGTCGCATCCGTGTTTGGCGACATCGCGGTGAACGCACATTGGAAGCGCGTATCCGTCATCGCCATACTAGCGTATCACCCGGCGTGATTGGATGGGGTGCCATTGGTTATACGTCTCAATCACCTCTTGTTCGCATTGACGGCACTTTGAACAGTGGACTTTACGTTTCAGATGTGTTACGACCCGTGGCTCTACCCTTCATTCGATCCCTGCGAAACCCTACATTTCAGCAGGATAATGCACGACCGCATGTTGCAGGTCCTGTACGGGCCTTTCTGGATACAGAAAATGTTCGACTGCTGCCCTGGCCTGCACATTCTCCAGATCGCTTACCAATTGAAAACGTCTGATCAATGGTGACCGAGCAACTGGCTCGTCACAGTACGCCAGTCATTACTCTTGATGAACTGTGGTATCGTGTTGAAGCTGCATGGGCAGCTGTACCTGTACACGCCATCCAAGCTTTGTTTGACTCAATGCCCAGGCGTATCAAGGCCGTTATTACGGCCAGAGGTTGTTCTGGGTACTGATTTCTCAGGATCCATGCACCCAAATTGCGTGAAAATGTAATCACATGTCAGTTCTTGAAAAAAATCTGTTTTACGGGTCAGTCACAAAATATGAAACTATTTCATAAAGTAGTTGAGAGTTTTGATGCAGGTAAATATACAATAACTAAACTAATTAAACCGAATTTAGTACAAAATGAAACATTGGGGACTATGTCCAACTTATGCGTTTCAGCGCTCACAGATCATAAATTTAATTTAAAAAAACCGTGTAGCATTTGCGGCGGCAACTGCAACAACAATTTGGGGGTAGGGTTGAACCGTTGAGGTGAAAACAATTTATTCAGTCACTTAAAAACGAAACTTGGAAAGAACTTGGAAGTAGTAGCTTGTCCAGCACATATTTTATGAACACTGTTTCATCTGCTGCAATCATCTGTTGATATCGAATTAGTTATGAAACTTTTTAACTACTTTTCCATCTTCACAATGAGAAGCACAAAAATTGATGACTTTTGTGAATCTTTTACTGTCTGCAGTCGAGAGAATCTTACAACTGTGGAAAGCTCTGAAATCTTTCCCTTGTCAGTAGAAATACCACTAATAATCCCGGTAGAATTTTTCTCTGCTTCGTCAGGCGAGGCTTATTTTTGGTTTATTGACCATCAGTTCAGTTTGTTCAGTAAGTAAATAAAGAAAATTAAGAGTATTATATCTGTACTTGAAGTGAAGGTCGTTGTTGAGAATACAATAATGTCGCTACAAAAGAAAGGAAACTTTCTTTAATTCGGGTATGAAAACTAAAGAATTTTTTTTTTTTTTTTTTTTTTTTTTTAATACAGAAGACTGCTCCGAGCTACTAACCGTCGAAAAATTTCACAGTGACGTGAAGGAGTTTTATGAAACTGACATTACTTACAAAATGTTCTCTTCAACTGTCAGGTTTTGGCATGTGACTCTTCAAGCTTTCCCGTCGGATATGTTGTAAATAGTCTTCACAAGTTTGCCGTCGGATGGCGTTGTGCACATTCCACAACATTTCCTGGAAGCAACTGTCCGACATCAGGTGGTTGAACCTTGCTGGTGCCTAGGTAGAAGAATTTTCTGGCTTTAAAAGTTTCTGAGGATAATTGGAAGTCAGTATTACCTGCTCAGAAGAAAGAGCTGCAATTTTTCAGGAATACAGAGTTCAGATTTCAAAATTAAGTATTGCTAAAGATATGCCAATATTTATTTTAAGTTGTAGTAGATTATTCTAATCCTGAGAGAAAATTTTCATTGATGGGAGCTCAAAGGACTAAGGAACGTAAGTAAACGAACAGAAAAGCTGTCAAATCATCTTACAGTTATGACTGGTTCATAAAATAATCTTTGCGAAAATTGTGTATGGAAGTAATTTACGTCATACTTTGGTTCTTTTCAAATATATTTGCGCCTGTGTTATTCTAGTAGTCAAGCATACGTTAATTTTTCCAATCGTTTGTACTCCCTCCCCATCTTCATCTTATGATTGGAAGTGGGTGTGGTCCCGATTTTAGTACCAACATTTATGGCAAGCCTACCCATACATAAACGCAATTGTAAGGTTAACACACGTGAACAAGAACGAAACTTTAATACTATTCCCATTTAAGTATTCAAGAATGGAAATTTAAGAAATTACAGATGTGATATTCGAAAACTGAACATTATACAGCTGCCAGTATAGAGCAGAATTAATGGTATGCACATACATAACACGGTAAAAAAACTATTTGTCCACGGCAACAATAAAATTGAGTTATTGCTGCATCTCGATTCAGACTGATCATGTGCGCGTCCTGAGAGGCCAAAACTGGGGGAAAAGAACTAAGAGTACTGAGATATAGCATTTAAAGTTTTGCAGTAAGGGGAAAGAAGCGGCTAGTCGGTGGTGACTCATACGGCCACGAGAAGGCACGGTACAAAGAATTCTTATGCAGTCTCTCCTCCCCAGTAAACTGGAGGCAAGGAAGAACAAAAAGAAAGTGAATATCTGCATAGACTTTGTAAAAATACGTATTCCTGCGCAGTATAACAATCGATGACGTTTACTTAAACTGGCAACTTTCGATGTCTTCGTTCTGTATCCGTGTTCTCGCATCAATCTTTCTTTATGTTTATGCTGAATGCATTGCGAAACATGGTGCAAATGAATTAACGTCATTCCTTTTTCACTTCGTCACTCATGCCTTGGATGAGGACACTGAAGAGATCTACACAGGAGAATTAGTCAATATTCAGGTGCATGACAGGAACGGTCGCACGAAGCAAAAACGCCTCGTAAACATGGGCTCTAAAATACAGGCCTTCAGAGCTATGAGCACTTCATTCGAGACTGTGGGACAGATATCTTCTACTGCAAGGTCTCTGCCGTGCGTATTTTGGGTGGAAATAATAGGGACCAAAGCAAGAAAAAAATGTTAAATAAACATGGGCTCTAAAATGTTTGTCTTCAGAGCTATGAGCAGTTGTTCAGCAGAGTAGATGTGTTTCACAGTAGCGAAGATGAACAAGTGTTCATAACTCTTAACGTAAAACATTTTCAGAGCCCATGTTTATAAGCCCTTTTTGCTTCGAATGATCTTTCCTGTCAATATCCTTGAATATGCTCGTGGGACATTCTGCAGCTGGCCGGAGTGGCCGAGCGGTTCTAGGCGCTACAGTCCGGAACCGCGTGACCGCTGCGGTCGCAGGTTTGAATCCTGCCTCGGGCATGGATGTGTGTGATGTCCTTAGGTTAGTTAGGTTTAAGTAGTTCTAAGTTCTAGGGGACTGATGACCTCAGAAGTTAAGTCCCATAGTGCTCAGAGCCATTTGAACAATTTTTTTAACATTCTGCATAATTTATGATTTTGCTAGTGATCAAAATGAAAACTTCGTCTTCCCCTTCATTCATTATGTAACTGTCAGTCAATGTAGTGGCCATGGAAACACCTGAAGATTTCAAGGAAATGGTTGAAGCATCCAGATGAAAGCCATATCCTTTGACTGTGGTTAGTGTTAATTAATTAACGGAAAATACTGACTCAAAGTACTGTGCAAAATGCCCTTTCAAAACTCAGCCTATTAAGATAACACCGTCTAAAACCAGCCACAGCCGCTTGCTGAAATATCAAGCGCCTTATCACAGAGGAATGCAAACTGGCATCATAAGGACATCAGGTCAATGTCAACCAGTGGGCGGGCTATCTTAACTGCCCATATCTGTTCTGATGAGGTGTTTGAACTGCCCGTTATCTATTTATAACGGTATGTTTAACTTCGTGCACAATAGCTATAAGTGCACAATAGCTTTACAGTTATCTTCTGTTCGCTGTAACCTAATTCGAACAATTCCGTTCTTTACTCAAAATCTCCATCCAATATCCAGGATCAAATATAAAGTTTGCAAAGACTGATGATGTTTCTCCGTCCTGGTGCTGCGAAGTTCTTAATCAACTGCCCCATAGCTAAGTACACATAACGAGTACTATCACTGTATTATCATAACCAGAAATTCGTTTCCTAATGATTATTATGGAATTGTTACATCTGTCTTGCTTGACTTACCTGGTTATTTCCCCTTACAGAGTAACGTTTGACTACATTTTGGGAAATTATTTCGTTCTGGGAACACTCCAGATGACAATAACGATATTTCCACATTTTATGCACCCTAGACGTTTAACTTAAGACATAAAAAGTAATATATGTTCTTGTATATTGGTGCAATCATAGTTCAAGCATTAAAAAACGCTTTTTCTCGAGTTACATAAAAATTTACTTATCTGCTTATTTCGCCTGGCCCTTCGTATGTAATATATCGTGACAAATTGCTGTCATCTATTAAATGTATAAAGCCCAAAGTGGTTTGTCATGCTATTATACTATCGCTTAATACAGAGGAATTTCATAATCAGTTTCCTCAGGTAAGCAGTGGTTTGACAACAACACACTTCTTTTGAGTTATTTTGGTAGATTCATTCCAGGGGTCTGCACATCCGGAAGCAGTTACTCTAAGAGAAATCTGAAAAATTATGGAAACCAGGAATCAATTCGCAACGTGAACAATACTTCCATTTGAGTAACAGTTTTAAATATTTTGTAATAGGATAAGGTTTTGTGTGGTGTTGTTCGACATTGATATACTACCTCGTTTTATGCTGATTTATCGCCACAGTTTGTTAATCGGGAGAGATAACAGGTAAATATTAGAATCTGATATATGAGAACACGATATGTGAGTATTTGAAAATAGCTTTCTGTGACTTATCTCCAGCTGAACTTGTAAGGAAGTAATAATTTTACAACCGCTAGTCTTTACAACTGTCTGAATTCCTCCCACTGCTAATCCGTAGAAACATAATGAATCTTTTATTACAGTATGGTACAACATGTCACTTCCCACAACCCATACATTGTCATACACGTCGGTAAGGCTTTTAATCATATTTGCTGGAAATCGCTCTTTATTTCTCTTACGAAGATCTTGTTCTCGCTTCAGCGTTCTTTCTTTAGAATTTTTCTCAGAATCAGATTTACTTGGTTTATTTAAATAATGTGGTAGATCGGGGAAAATTCTTGCAATCGCACCGTCACGTCATTCTGGTCGAATTCTTGTGTACTAGTACTCATTTACTTGCAAGTTCAAATGGTTCAAATGGCTCTGAGCACTATGGGACTTAACATCTGTGGTCATCAGTCCCCTAGAACTTGGAACTACTTAAACTTAACTAACCTAAAGACATCACACACATCCATGCCCGAGGCAGGATTCGAACCTGCGACCGTAGCAGTCGCGCGGTTCCGGTGTGAGCGCCTAGAACCGCTCGGCCACCGCGGCCGGCTACTTGCAAGTCATAAAATGAATTAATTGTTATTGCTATCCTCTTCTTCAAAATGTTTCTCATAGATCACGGATCTATCGGAAATTTTCCAGCTTTTCCTCGGAATTGCATCGTGCGTGTCCGTACCTGTTGAGAATCGGAAATCATAGGGATTACGGTTATCGCTGAAACAACAGGTTTTCTGTTACACCGGTGTTTTCCATCTCCAGTTTATTCTGAGTGGTAAAACGATTCAAAATAACCGATTTTCTGTTTTTATTGTTATTTCCAACGAATTAAGTCAGGTGATGCTGAGAGAATTAGATTAGGAAATGAGACACTCAAAGCAGTAAAGGAGTTTTGCTATTTGGGGAGCAAAATAACTAATGATGGTCGGAGTAGAGAGGATATAAAATGTAGACTGGCAATGGCAAGGAAAGCGTTTCTGAAGAAGAGGAATTTGTTAACATCGATTATAGATTTAAGTGTCAGGAAGTCACTTCTGAAAGTATTTGTATGGAGTGTAGCCATGTATGGAAGTGAAACATGGACGATAAATAGCTTGGACAAGAAGAGAATAGAAGCTTTCGAAATATGGTGCTACAGAAGAATGCTGAAGATTAGATGGGTAGATCACATAACTAATGAGGAGGTATTGAAGAGAATAGGGGAGAAGAGGAGTTTGTGGCACAACTTGACAAGAAGAAGGGACCGATTGGTAGGGCATGTTCTGAGGCATCAAGGGATCACAAATTTAGCATTGGAGGGCAGCGTGGAGGGTAAAAATCGTAGAGGGAGACCAAGAGATGAATACACTAAGCAGATCCAGAAGTATGTAGGTTGCAGTAAGTGCTGGGAGATGAAGAAGCTTGCACAGGATAGACTAGCATGGAGAGCTGCATCAAACCAGTCTCAGGACTGAAGACCACAACAACAACATTTCCAACAATAAATGTAGACATCGCGCAAAGATCGAAAAATTCTACGATTTCCTCAGACTTGTACATTAAAAATTTCAAGATATGCAGAACTGAAATATAAAGTAAAATAGGTAATAATAAAAGGTAATTTATTCCGTCCACCCGTTCACTGCTTTTCTCGAAAAGTAATGAGGGGTTGAGTACCACAAAAAGTCATCCGTATCGTCTATTAATTCTAGTTTTTTAAATCTCTGTTAAAAATGACGTTATAGTCGAGGATCATAGCATTATTTGGGCATTACGAATAGTCAGTGCTACAGAGAGAAAACTGACGTTGGAGAACGGTTTTTTCGCGTTCAGTCATCTGCTTCTAAGGGCGACAGGCAGATAAAGACGTACTGATAATCATCTTGTGGTGCAGTTCTCCTTGTTGTCTCCGTGCTTACTAAGAAAATGGGATGAGAAGTTCCGCCTTATGCAAGACACCTTTTTTCTTTTTGTTTCACCTATACATGCTTCAGCACTTTTGTGCTATCGTCAGTGGGTTCTGCTGTTCTGCTGTGGGTTTTGCTGTTTGCAGATGACAAGTTGTATATTGTGTAGCAGAACAGCTACCAAAACAAGAGGACAATAACATCATGTACGGTATGTTACTTATGATTACACCCACTTTTCGCCAATTAAGTTATAAATGCAGCTTTTACGTAATGTTGTAAACGACGCAAATGTTAAAATCTTAACAACAAATTTACAATTAAAAATAAAAATAGAACCCACTGACGATAGCACAAAAGTGCTGAAACATGTATGGGTGAAACAAAAAGAAAAAAGGTGTCTTGCATAAGGCGGAACTTCTCATCCCAAAGACGTACTATGTAGACACATGCAGCGGATCAGCTAATTTCTATTTTAATTATAAACTATGAGCGAATCGTTAAGTTTTTAGTTTATTACTGTTGCATAACTTTTTCTCTTTTATTATTTCGCAGAAGTCGACGATGTGTAATAAGCTTTTGTGTAAAATTTGTAGCGCTTTTTTTCGTTAACTATTCGGAACGAAATGTCGTTTTCTAGTCAGATATACATATTTAACTTTTAACAGGATAGTTTTGTTGCTGCCAATACCAAAAATGCTGTTTCAAAAATTTCAGATGAACAATTTAGGTAGTGGGCAAAACATAACATCCAACAGGAACAATTATATGATTGTAGTTCAGTATTCAGTAATGAAAAATTAATCCAATAACGAATATTTATTGTCCAACCTGTTGATCAAAACTCGTCCTATAATGTGTTGATCTGTAAGTTGACTCCTTTCATCAGAAACAATATAATTCGATGACGATATCAATCCATCAAAGGCAACAGAGCGCTTACAAAATTGGTTTTTGAAAAATAGTTTTATCTAAAACCAAAATACATCGGTTTTATACCCAACTGTCAGTAAAAAATAAATAAATTAATCTATTAGAACCGAGATCAAACAGATACTGAAAAATACCACTTATGTTTTTCCCATTCCCTAGGGTAACAGTGATCATAACGCTGTGATAGCAACTATGGGTGCGAGCATTACAAGGATTTTTATGAAAGGTAGGAAGATATGTTTTCTCAGCAAGAGGGGCAGGATACAAATTGCAGAATATCTGAGTAGTCAACATCAAATATTCAGTGCTGAGGACGAAGACGTGGAGTACAAATGGAAAACATTTAAAAGCTTCATTCAGTATGCCTTAGACTAGTATGTTCCGAACAAAAGGATGGGTTTAAAGGGCGCTACCAGAGGGAGGAGGGGAGGGGGGGGGGGGGCTGAAGGCTCAAACGCCACCCGAAATGTTGACAAACTAATAAATCAAAATCGATTGCAGTGTAATCTTTAATTAAAAACCCGAATTTCTTACTCATGTATCCTCCCACCACCACTCGCGTAAGTCAATTTACATGTGGAATCACCCAATTTGCACTCTGTCATTCCAACTTAAGTGTAAGTTACGAAAGTTGAAAACCGTTCTAGTTTCTTGCACAACGTCGCTTCCCCCACAATCGCCTACGAACTTCAGCTACCGGTGGATCAGCTTTCATTGATTCTACTGTAGTCCGTTATCTATTTAGCGTCATGCCAAAATAAAGGGCTTAGTCTTCAACTAAGTAAATAAATACTTTCCAATCTGGAGAAACTTTCTTAAATCGTGCGACAGGAATCACTTATTCGTGACAGAATATTACATCGTCGTTTGAAGCGACGAAAGGGATTAAAAATTATTGTACGGGAGGTAATTGAGAGTGTGAACTGGTTGAGAATCATGTTACCGAAGAACAGTTAATATTTAATGCTGCGAAGGTAATTGTTATTCCAGTGCAATGATGATAATTTTGTTTCAGTCATCGAGTATAAATATGACGGAGAAATGGAAATTTATTTGTGATTTTGGTTATTTAAAACTGCTCCTGACCTTCATTATCCTATGCGGATGTCTCCGATATTTGTTCGTCATCGTCACTATCAACTCTTCGGCTAAAAGCTGCTAAACTCCTGTAGGAATAATTTCACTTTTCGCCATCTTGAAAGTCGCGTTGCCTAGGTAGCATTTCCAACGTCGACTTCTGGAACCGCTAACGTGCATGTTAGCATAGTGGTGGGGAGATGCACGCCTTTAGAAATTCGTGCTTGTGGAAACCCGGCCTAATGCGCACTCGCTGAGTGGCAGTCAAGGGTTGAGCTTGCTCCTCTTACTCGCGCACTGTCAGCCATAGGCCCCCGCTTGCACGTGAGACAAAACAGGAGTGTCTTCGGCTGCGCTTTTATTAAAGACCAGACGATCACTCACGTCGAGTTGCTTTGGCACCAGTGGCCGGGGCAGCAGCTTGTTGGCAAATTGTCGTTGTGTTTTGCTTGCTGTTGGTTGGCGCGGCCTGGTGCGTGCCTTCTTGTTGTCGTGGTCCGGTTTTCCGGCTATTTCGAGCGTCTGTTGCTGCCGCAGGTACTCCACCTGCGTAGGGCATTTCCCAAGTCAGGGCCTGGTCACTGGTTAGTCACCCGCGCTTGGTAGGCTGATAGGGTCGGTGTTGTTGCTGGATACGTATAACGGTGACAACGAAGGCAACACCCGACACCCCCTTGGCGGCTTCTCTCCCATTCGGCGTCCTGACATGGATCCCTCCAAGATAGTAGGAGCGAGAGTCGTTCCCCAAGCGGGAGGCTCTCTAATCACGATTATTCACACTGTAGACGGTGACACCAAGCAGAACTCTGCTCCACCATCACCACCACCACCACATACACCCACACGTTTGGTGAGCTCACCATCGTCAACCCAAGGACTTTCCCTCCCCACCAAAGCCTTGCCCCCCCTGCTCAACTCCCCCCAGAGAGGAAAGCCATAAATAATCCTCCACAACGCAGGGAGAGGAACATCCTCCCTAAAGAGAGCCACACACCCAGATTGCAGTCCCTGGATAGGGAAAGGACCTCCCTGAAGAGAAATCGTAGCGCTAGGGACGCCGACAGTCCGAAAGAATTGCGTAAGAGCAAGTCGGAAACTCATTGGCGGTCTCCCCATCGGCAAAAAGAGGGGCGCATGAAACTGCCCCCTTAGACATGCCGATGGTGGAAGAAACAGTCAGAGAGAACGACATAGTCCTCCCAGGTGACATCCCGAGCGACGAACCGCCCTTCGAACAAGCCAGAAAGACGGTTCGCCGCTCCTCACTCCAGGAGCATCTGCCCTCCCCGATAGAGAGCAGAAATCGGTTCGAACCGATTGACCCGCAAGCAGCCCCCCCAGTACGACCACCGGTCAAAGCGCGAGCAAAAAAACTCAAAATACCGCCGATAATTGCGGAATGCCCAGAGTCTATAAGGCCCTCGAAGATTTGCTACAAAACTCTCTTGGAAACGGAGAATTTAGCACTAAATCGGGAGACGGCGACAAAGTAAAAATTTTTGTCAAAACATCTGAGGAGTACAGGAAGGTAAGGGATGTCTTGCAAGAACAAAACATCCCTTACTACACCTTTAGGTTAGTAGATGAAAAGCCTATTAAGGCAGTAATCAGAGGTACCCTGAAAAAGATGTCCCATGAGGAGGTCAAGGAGGAGCTTGTAGGACAGGGTTTTGACGTGACAACAGTCACACACGTTAGGAAAAACTGGCCCCTTAAGCTAGTGATACTGAGAGACACTCCACAGAATAGGAAGGTATTCCAGGTAAAAAAAATCATGTCAGAAGTTACGACAGAAAAACAAGTATAGGCAATGCTACAACTCCCAGGGGGTGAATCACGTAGCCACGGACTGTACAATGCCCCGACATTGCGTGCGCTGTGCAGGAAACCACCAATCCAGAGACTGCCCCAAAAAAGAGGATGGAGGGGAACCAGTCTGCTATAACTGTAATGGCCCACACCCAGCCAGCTATGGCAGATGCCCCACCATCCTAAGAGCAATAGAAAAGCAGCAGGCTCACACAGCGCAGCAACAGCCACAGAAAAGTAGGAAGGGCAGGAGAAACGGTTGGAGGGGCCAATCCCAGCCAACTGAACAGAACACGAAAGAGCGGAAGTTGCGCGAGACTGTCGCTGCAACCCGCCGCCACACAAGTGTAGTTGACGGGCGCCAATATTCTCGCGTATTGAGCCCAACCAACTACACTCCAGAACAAGCCAGTACCGATCCGACTGGCCCTCTCACCGTCGACAGGCACCAAACCACAAACCCGGAAGGACCTGCGCCCGCCAGCCAGCCACGGGTTGCAGAAGGCATGATAAGCGGACCACTGAACAAAGGGCAATCTTGCTACACCGCCGCCAGTGGCCAGCAAACATGCAGTAGCCAAACTCCCGCAGACCAAGGCGATATTGCGCTGCTAGCCAGTTCTATGAACCAGCTCATGGGGGCAGTCACGACGACACTCTCCATGATGCAGCAGCTAACAGCGCATTTCGCCGAAATATCAGCCAAAATGGCAAAAATGTCCTCGCAATTAGCTGCGAAAATTACCGAAACCCCCAACACCCCCCACCATGGATAGGCGCCTACATATCCAAGGGCTAACCATCTGCGTCTTCAACGCTGAAGGTATTCACAAACAGGTACAGGAATTTAAGCAATTCCTGAAAGACGAGGACATAGACGTGTGTTTGATGTCGGAGACCCACCTCAAACCGGGGGTGAAAGCTTCGGCACCAAACTACGCAAGCTACCGCAAGGATAGGCAAACACACGGAGGCGGGGTTGCAATCTACGTAAAACGAGGCATCCCCCACCATCAGTTAATTCCCCCTGACACACAGTCAATAGAGGCGGTAGCCATAGAAATCCAAACTGCCACCGGCCCCCTCACCCTAGTGGCAGTCTATAAGCAACCAAGTGTCATCCTCCACGAACCCGACATAGCGGCACTAACCCAGCTACGAGGCAAGCTCCTAATTGGGGGAGACCTCAATGCAAAACACTCCGACTGGAACTCCAGGCGAACCAACAGAGCTGGCCGCCAGTTACAGAGACTCGCGCGCACCCACCAACTCAATGTGTGGGCTCCTGAAGAACCCACACACTTCCCTCGAAACGGAGCACGCCCAGACGTTATAGACATAGCTATAACAAAAAGGATTACGGGCTTTGTGGCCGCGAGTTCGCTGAACAAAATGTCATCCGACCACAATCCCGTACTCATTGAAATAGACGTGGGCGAATGGCTCCCGATCCAGAACGGACACCCATCGTTCAAACGAACGAACTGGGAACAGTTCCGTAACGGACTAACGGAAGACATCGCCCACACCCCGCCTCCGAACAGGGACAACACAGAACAGGCCCTCAAACACCTGACTCGAACGATCCTGAAAGCAGCGGAAGCGGCCACCCCGAGGCCCCCCGAAAGTGCACCCAAAAGTAGGCAACTACCCCCGCACCTGCTTGCGCAAATACGACAAAAATAGGATCGCGAGAGAATGGAAAATGACCCGAAATCCAGGTACTAGGAGACTACTAAATATATTGCAACGAGAGCTGAGAGCAGCGCTCGATGAGCACAGAAATAACGAATGGTCTGCTCGTCTGCCCGCCCTTAAGGTGGATGACAACAGCTTGTGGCAGGCAACTAAACAATTTACTAAAAGAAGCGCAAAAATGCCGCCTCTGCACGGCGTGCGCGGCCTCCCGTTTAGCGCTGCTGACAAGGCAAACGCACTCGCAGACGTCTTTGAAAGACAATTCCAACCGGCAGAGGCACAGGATAGGGCCGAAGCCGTCGTCAGAAGACAACTCAGGGTCTTCCTCGCAGCAGAAGACGACGAAGATGACGCACTGCCACCCTTCTCAGTAGAAGACGTAGTAGGCGCCATAAAAGCACTACCCACAAAAAAAGCGCCTGGTCACGACGTGCTCACAAATGAAGTATTAAAGAACCTACCGCCTGTTGCAATCGAGCTCCTAACGGACATCTTTAATGAGATCACGCGATCGCGCAGATTTCCAAAAGCGTGGAAACACGCGGAAGTAATCGCGGTCGCGAAACCTGGTAAGGACCCCCTTTTCCCGCAAAACTATAGGCCAATTAGTCTTCTCCCTACCCTGAGCAAGCTATATGAACGCCTCCTGTTGTTCCCTATCCAGCAGCACCTCACTAGGGAACAGATAATACCGAAAGGGCAGTTCGGCTTCCAAAGAAACCACTCTGCAACACAACAGCTGATGAGGGTAGTAGAGGCCGCTACTCTAGCACACAGCTACAAAGGCTACTGTGGTATGGTTATGCTAGATGTAGCAAAAGCCTTCGATACGGTCTGGCACATAGGTATACTGTACAAGCTATATACACAAGGTTTCCCTGGGGCATTGGTCAAACTAATAAGAAGCTACCTCACAGGACGAACTTTTGTAGTCAAAATCGACAACAAATGTTCCTACAAAAGGGACATACGAGCGGGAGTACCCCAGGGATCGGTATTAGGACCCACCCTGTATAACTGCTACACAGCATACACCCCCACAGCCCAACATGTTAAAAATGCACAGTTCGCGGACGACACCGCCTTCCTCTCTCTCAGTGGGAATCGCAATGTCGCAACCGCGCGCCTCCAGTGCATCTTAAACAAGACGGAAGCGTGGGCCAAAAAGTGGCGGATCACTCTCAGTGCCGATAAGACCCAAGCGATAATGTTTACGAAAAAGCTAGGGAAAAGACCTCCCAGATACAGACCTCCCCCTGTGCTGACATTCCAAGGCAGAAACCTACCATGGAGGAACTCTGCGCAATACCTCGGGGTCACGCTAGATAAACGACTCACTTGGCAAACACACATAGCTAACCTGAGGAAAAAAGCAAGCACCAGGCTACAGGTTCTATATCCTAAACGCCAGTAGCGGCCTTTCCGGCGACTTAGGAATCAGGATCTACTGCAGCCTGGTCAGGCCCATACTAGAATATGCGTGCCCAGTGTGGGGCGACGCAGCAAAATACCACCTGAGGAAGCTCCAAACCATACAAAATAGAGCACTTAAAAGAGCCATACACGTGGACACTCTGTTTCCTACAAACGACCTCCGTGACATAACAGGTCTGAAACCACTAAGAGAGCGCTTCAAAGAACTCTCCATAGCATTCTACAGGCAGGCCCACCGCTCACAAAACGAGCTCATCAGCGGTCTAGGGCAATATGACCCACAACAGTTTAGGTGTAAAAGACCAAAAATACTTACACTAAACGACAACTAAAAACACGAAAACCTCATTAAAAAAAAAAACACACACACACATATATATATATATATATATATATATATATATATATATATATATATATATATATATATATATATATATATATATATATATATATACACGCAAATACATAAAAAAATTTACATAAAAATAAATGATAAAAAACACACAAAACACCCTAAAAATAACAAAAAATAAATAATTAAAAAACAAAAAAAACAAGAAAACTGGCAATTTGCCCCACAGGCCATACAAAGAAACCGTGTTCACTGCACACAAAGGACATACCTAAAATAGGCCAACATTAATAACACAAATTCCACTCAAGGCAAGAGGAAATGTCTACCGACAATACCCTCCACAAAAACCGGCTCTCAAACATGGGGCCAAATATTAGTGAAAGCAGCAGCAGGCCTAATGCGCGGCGATGAGCTAGGATTGGTGACAGCATTTGGCCCCATTGTGTGGGCTGAGCCGCAAAGGAATACGTTGTCTGGAGTTGCGGGAAGCCCAGGGGCACTCCGTCCGTGCCTGAGTGAGGGGCGAGCTACCCTAATTGTCACAGTCGCTGAGCTGGGTGCAGAGAGGACTTTGTTCACGCGGGAGCCGCTTAACGCGACGTCGTTGTCGCGTTCCGCGAGAGGCGTTGTTATTACTCTGATAAGTATTCTTTCAAACTTTTATGTCAACTACTGCTATGTAGCAGACAGGAACGGCTACTGTAGGCAATATGACAATCTCTCTGGTTTCTTTGCGTTTTTTCTACATTTACATTGTTCATGCAGTATCAAAGAATTTAATAGCTTGACGCAAAACTGCATGAGAGAAAAGACGTAGAACATCGAAATGGGCTTTCAAAAAGTCGATGTGATGAAAAATTTAGCTGGTAAAAGTAAATGTCGCTATTTATGAATATAATAGAAATCGTATGCATCAAGATGCCGTACTAGTTTTCGAAACAATAAAATTATCAGAATAAAATCAAACAAAGGACTAAAAGTTTGTTTATGTGGGTACCGGTTGTGTTTATTCTTAATATTTCAATATGGACGTCCACGTTGTTGAACACGAAGTGGAAAAAAGAATAATTTTCTTAATAATTTATATTGCTTTTTGCATACTGTGTACTTGAAACTGCCCGATATCATTATAGAATTAATTAAAAAGCTTAGAGCACCTCTACAAGCTCTCTTGATTCATTATTTTTATATAAAATTTTCTCAAAACCTAGCTGGTTATTACGAACAAAGGATCTCGATTTTGCAACTAAAATGGCACAGTGATCATTCTAAGGAGCAATTTCAGTGAATTTTTTTAACTTATCCAAGAATGTTTCTCAGAATTACAACACCAGTTTCAACTATTCAGTTATGTTCCTCTTGTTGGTCTTTGCTTCAGGCTTCATACCGCATGTCAAATACGATGGAATAGCCGTTTTTCTGGATGTCATGGTTTTCTGGTGCTGATTTATTTTTGCAACGAATACTAGTTCTTCGTAGTAGCTTTAGAACGGCCGATTTTGTTTCGTCTCGATCTCTGGGGAGTACCCATTAAGGTATGTCCCCTCCCCACGACGATCCTTTCCATGTGCGCATTCGCACGGGAATAAAAGGGTCGCACAAAAATTTATGGAAAGAGCTCATATATGCGTGACCGTTCTCTTGTCCTAACGTTGCCTCATTTCGCAGGCAATTTTACGGATCCCGTTCTTTGCTTGGGAGCTCATGCTGCGATGACTGTGATAAAAGGGCGACAGGAAAAGAAAACGCAAAAACGACTGTAGGTAAAGAAGTATCTAAAATACGATAAATGCAAAGTGACGAAAATGTTTGCAAATTTCAGTAGATGCTTACAGCAAGATTTTAGATTTTCTGCTTGGGAAACTGCAGCGATAAGACTGACAATAACATTTCCTTAGCTAGTAATCGGCGATTTTTATACCAGTTTGAACTATTTATTCTGCATTTTAAAATTTATTTCTGAAAGTAAGAAGTACTTGATGGACTTTCTTAGCCGTTATGTGAAGGTTAATTAGCTTTCAGTGCGTAATTTGTGTTTTATTTTATAAAAAAGTTATTTTCACAACTTTAATCATGAAAGATTACATCGATCATAGAAAATGAAAAGCTCGTTAACTCTTCTACTATATGGTTAAACATGTAGCAATATTATCCGTATCACTTTATATATTTTTTAAGAAACCGTTTTTGTTTCTCCTGTGAAATTTAACATCGATATGTAAATTATTCTCGGACTCAACAAATTTGGCAATTTCATAGACGCAAACATCCTCTGTAACGCAGGTTGTGCTTTCCAATTTGTTTCATCATCAATGTCCATTCCTATTTCTAGTAGTTTGTACAGGAGCTGCACATACCCCATCTTTTGTTTTGTTCAGGTGTCAGGCTCCACAGTCGTTGAGTATTCGCCCACAGTTTTCTTATACTTTCTCAAGAATTTCTGGCTTCTTCTCCTGCGTTTTCCACTTCGAAACTTACGGTGTCTTAATCTTTACAGACGTATGATCGGAAACTTTTTATGTACTACTTCACACATAGGGCATGACATCACATCTGAAATATTTACTCAGTCTCTTTAGAAGCGGCATTCTGTACGAATGTTCTTTGTCTGTTTAAATTTAAGCGTGCTTCCTTTGGCGTCAACAAATATTATTGCACATTAATCGCTTCACAGCATAACCGCAACACATTTTATACAATGAAACGCGCATGGGCCCCAGCTACCTGACCGCAAAAAAACGCGAAGATTCCCACCGAAAGCGGGTGCCAATGCGATTTCCAGAAAATTGCACTAAGTTGAACAGAAGAAAGACATCGTGTGGACGCGCGTTTATAATTCTTCAGACTGTCTTAGTGCGAACTGTTAAGAGTGCCAACTGTCAGTCATCTTCATTTGCTTCCAAATGGTCACAAATAAAATTCGCCCAGGAAGATATCTGATCATCTGTTGGTCGACCAATGCTGTTGTGAATTGCAACATCATCTACATACATCCGTACTCTGCAAATCACAGTTAAATGCCTGGCAGAGAGTTCATCGAACCACCTTCATAATATTATTCCACTCTCGAACAGCGCGGGGAAAAAATGAACACCCATATCTTTCCTTACGAGCTGTGAATTCCCTTATTTTATTATGATGATTATTTCTCCCTGTGTAGGTCGGCGTCAACAAAATATTTTCGCATTCGGAGGAGAAAGTTGGTGACTGAAATTTCGCAAGAATATTCCGCCGCAACGAAAAACGCCTTCGTTTTAATGGTGTCCAACCCAAATCCTGTGTCATGTTCGTGACACTCTCTCCCCTGTTTCGTGATAATACAAAATGTGCTGCTCATCTTTGAACTTTCTCGATGTTCTCCGTTAATCCTATCTGGTAAGGGTCCCAGACCGCGCAGCAGTATTCCAAAAGAGGACGGACAAGCGTAGTGCAGGCAGTCACTTTAGTTACTAAGTGTTCCGCCAACAAAACGCAGTCTTTGGTTCGTCTTCCCCACATTTTCTGTGTGTTCTTTCCAATTTAAATTGTTCGTTTTGTTATGGTCTTTAGAAGTTTAAGGGATTCCTTCTAGCACCCGTGTGGATGACCTCACACTTTTCATTATTTATGGTCAATTGCCAATTTTGGCACCATTCAGATGTCTTTTCTAAATCGTTTTGCAATTTGTTTTGATCTTATGATGAGTTTTATAAGACGATAAATGACAGCATTATCTGCAAACAATCTAAGACGATTGCTCAGATTGTCACCTAAATCGCTTATATAGACAATGAACAATAGGGACCCTGTAGCACTATCTTGGGGAACGCCAGAAATAACTTCTATTTTACTCGATGACTTTCAGTCAATTACTACGAACTGTAACCTCTATGACAGAAAATCGTCAGTCACATAACTGAGACGATATGCCATAAGCACGCAGTTTCACCACATGCCGTTTGTGTGCTACACTGTCAAAAGCTATTTGGGAATCGATAAATTAATCAGTAAATGTGGCCACAAGCTGAACTTTTATAAGATTTTCTTTATTCGCACAGTTACCATGGTATTTACGTTCAACAACAACAAGATATTTAGTGTAACCCACTCGAAATTTTACTTAATTCCCCAGGTATTATTCTGTTTTGTGACCATTTGCATTAACGATTTTATAAATGTCTTTGTGACGCCATGAACAACAGTAAAGAAGATCGGTTTCTTCACCTGGTTTTTCGTGTAATCCTGTGATGCGTCTTCCCCACAAAAGTAAACAGTTTCTTTTAAGATAGAAATTTTGAACTAACAGTCAATAAATGTGGGACTCATTTTCCACTGTACCTGTTCTACCTTGATGACCCTTTCAATAAGATTTCCTGCACTTTTCATGTATGACAACAGCGGTACAGTTCACCAAAACATGTTTATCGCCCTTTTTCGTCTTAAACCTCGCAGTAAACGTTTGTATGCCATTTTACTTCACCGTATCAGATCTACCCCGTCCATAACACTTTCACCACAAATAAAACATTCAGATGTGGCGCTGACTTCACTGACGAACGTACCTAAACAATGGTCACTTAACGACTGATGCCCACTTCCTGCCACATTTAGCAATGGGTAATGAAAGACCATGCAAAAAGCCACGTTTTCTCCAGCAGAGCAACAAAATCCAGAGAATGATGGTACACGATAAATAAATGAAACAACGAGAGTAAATATTGGAAAGAAACATTGAATGAAAAGTAAAAAATTGAAAACCTGCTCTTTCTATAAAACTGATCAATGGTGGTATTTCTACCCAACTAGGCTTTTTGACTTTTTCTTTGACTTGCTGAAAATAGTTATAGTGCTCTTCATCTTTTCTTTTAGCAATGTTTCGTCAAATTGGCGAATTCTCATAGATTATACGTTTTATGACGACGAAACAAGTCTTTATCGAAAGTTGAAAAATAGCATTTTCTGATGCAGCGTAGAAAGCGTAAAAGTAACAACTTTTCATGAAAGCGCTTTATACTACAAGCGCAAAGTGGACACTCGGCGCGGTGGCTGATGGGAGCGACCGTAAAGGCATTTCCCATTTACAGTCGCTCGAATCAGTCACCGCGCCGAGTGTCAACTTTTTTCCGCGAACAATAGATACGTTCACATACAAGTGTGGCGCTTATTTGTAGTAATGCGGATGAAATTAAATTACTCTTTTTCTAACACTTACAATTATTTAATTGATTGCTAAGGTTGGCAGGGATCTCAAACAGAACAAAAAAGGCACTTCGACTTCCGACTTCTACCGACAAGTGCCGATCAGAAAAACCGGGTAAAACTGACAAGAAAACTTTTGGAAACTATAGTCGGCCTATGTGTCAGGCAAAAGTCGCTAAACTTCCTGTAATTGCCGAACATTACCAACCTTGTTGTTGTAGTTGCCTTCAGTCCGAAGACTGGTTTGATGCAGTTCTATGCATCTCTGTCCTGTGCGAGCCACTTCATCTCCGAATAACTACTGCAACCTTTATCTTTCTGAATCTGCTTAGTGTTTTCATCTCCTGGTCTCCCTCTTCGATTCCCCCCCCCCCCCACACACACACACATGCACACACACACTTCCTTCCAATACTAATTTGGTGATCCCTTGAAGTCTCAGAATGTCTTCTATCAACCGATCCCTTCTTTTGGTCAAGCTTTGCCACAAATTTCTTGTCTCTCCAATTCTGTTCAGTACCACCTCATTGTTTAGAATTTCAAAGAGACTGTTCCACTCAACATTGTCAAAAGCTGTCTGTAAGTCCACAAATTCTATGAACGTAGGTTTATGTCTCCTCAACTACTATGAGAAGTAGTAGGGTCAGTATTGCCTCGCGTGTTCCACATTTTTCCGGAATCCAAACTGATCTTCCCCGAGGTCGCGTTCTACCATTTTTTCCGTTCTTCTGGAAAACCTTCGTGTTAGCATTTTGCAACCATGAGTTATTAAACTGATAGTTCGGTAATATTTACAACTGTTATCACGTGATCCCTTTGGAATTGGAATTATTATATTCATTTTGAAATCTGATGGTATTTGGCCTGTTTCATACATCTTGCTAACCAGATGGAAGAGTTCTGTCATGGCTGGCTCTCCCAAGGCTATTAGTGGTTCTAACAGAATGTCGTCTTCTGCTGGGTCCGTGTTTCGATTTAGGTCTTTTAGTGCTCTGTCAAATTATTCTCGCAGTAACATATCTCCCATCTCATCTTCATCTACGTTCTCTTCCATTTCTATAATATTGCTCCTTGCTTAGACTCTCTATATACTTCTCCCACCTTCCAACTTTCCCTTCATTGCTGAGGACTGGTTTTCCATCTGAGCTTTTGGTATTCATATGGAAAGCTATCCATTCTTCTTCTACTGTATTACTTTCCAGTGTTCTTGTCAGTCGTTCCCTAATGCTCCCTCTGAAAGTCTCAACAACCTGTTCTTTTTTTAGTTTATTCAGTTCCCATTTCTTTATTTTCCTATATTTTTGCAATCTCTTCAGTTTTAATCTACAGTTCATTGTCAATAAATTGTGGTTAGAGTCCACACCTGCCCCTGGGCTCTTCCAAGTATACAACCTTCTTTCATAATTTGTAACCCAAATGTTAGCGGTGATGAAATTATGCAAAATTCTTCCAGGCAGCTTCCTCTTTCGTTCCTTTCCCCCCAGTCTATATTCACCATCTATTTTTCCTTCGCTTCCTTTTCGTGCTATCGAATTCCAGACCCCCATGACTATTAAATTTTCGTCTCCCTTAACTAATTGAATAATTTCTTTTATCTGATCATACATTTCCTCAAGCTTTTCAGCACCTGCGGAGCTAGTTGGCATATAAACTTGTACTATTGTGATGGGTGTGGGCTTTATGTCTATCTTGGACACATAGCCGCGTCCATAATGCTGTTCGTAGTAGTTCATCCGCGTTCCTATTTTCTCGTTCATTATTAAGCCTACGCCTGCATTATTCCTACTCGATTTCGTATTTATAACCCTGTACTCACTTTACCAGAACTTTTCCTTCTGCCACCGAACTTCGCTAATTCCCACCACATCCGACTTTGCCTATCTGTTTCATTTTTTAAATTTACTACCTGCCCGATTAAGGTATCAGACATTCCACTCTTCGATCCGTAGAACGCCAGTTTCTTTATCCTGACAACAACATCCTCTTGAGTAGTCTACATCTACATCTTCATTTATACTCCGCAAGCCACTCAACGGTGTGTGGCGGAGGGCACTTTACGTGCCACTGTCATTACCTCCCTTTCCTGTTCCAGTCGCGTATGGTTCGCGGGAATAACGACTGTCTGAAAGCCTCTGTGCGCGCTCTAATCTCTCTAATTTTACATTCGTGATCTGCTCGGGAGGTGTAAGTAGGGGGAAGCATTATATTCGATACCTCATCCAGAAACGCACCCTCTCGAAACCTGGCGAGCAAGCTACACCGCGATGCAGAGCGCCTCTCTTGCAGAGTCTGCCACTTGAGTTTGTTAAACATCTCCGTAACGCTATCACGGTTACCAAATAACCCTGTGACGAAACACGCCGCTCTTCTTTGGATCTTCTCTATCTCCTCCGTCAACCCGATCTGGTACGGATCCCACACTGAAGAGCAATACTCAAGTATAGGTCGAACGAGTGTTTTGTAAGCCACCTCCTTTGTTGATGGACTACATTTTCTAAGGACTCTCCCAATGAATCTCAACCTGGTACCCGCCTTACCAACAATTAATTTTATATGATCATTCCACTTCAAATCGTTCCGCACGCATACTCCCAGATATTTTACAGAAGTAACTGCTACCAGTGTTTGTTCCGCTATCATATAATCATACAATAAAGGATCCTTCTTTCTATGTATTCGCAATACATTACATTTGTCTATGTTAAGGGTCAGTTTCCACTCCCTGCACCAAGTGCCTATCCGCTGCAGATCTTCCTGCATTTCGCTACAATTTTCTAATGCTGCAACTTCTCTGTATACTACAGCATCATCCGCGAAAAGCCGCATGGAACTTCCGACACTATCTACTAGGTCATTTATATATATTGTGAAAAGCAGTGGTCCCATAACACTCCCCTGTGGCACGCCAGAGGTTACTTTAATGTCTGTAGACGTCTCTCCATTGAGAGCTGCTGTGTTCTGTTTGCTAAAAACTCTTCAATCCAATCATACAGCTGGTCTGATATTCCGTAGGCTCTTACTTTGTTTATCAGGCAACATTGCGGAACTGTATCGAACGCCTTCCGGAAGTCAAGAAAAATAGCATCTACCTGGGAGCCTGTATCTAATATTTTCTGGGTCTCATGAACAAATAAAGCGAGTTGGGTCTCACACGATCGCTGTTTCCGGAATCCATGTTGATTCCTACATAGTAGATTCTGGGTTTCCAAAAACGACATGATACTCGAGCAAAAAACATGTTATAAACTTTTACAACAGATCGACGTCAGAGATATAGGTCTATAGTTTTGCGCATCTGCTCGACGACCCCTCTTGAAGACTGGGACTACCTGTGCTCTTTTCCAATCATTTGGAACCTTCCGTTCCTCAAGAGACTTGCGGTACACGGCTGTTAGAAGGGGGGCAAGTTCTTTCGCGTACTCTGTGTAGAATCGAATTGGTATCCCGTCAGGTCCAGTGGACTTTCCTCTGTTGAGTGATTCCAGTTGCTTTTCTATTCCTTGGACACTTATTTCGATGTCAGCCATTTTTTCGTTTGTGCGAGGATCTAGAGAAGGAACTGCAGTGCGGTCTTCCTCTGTGAAACAGCTTTGGAAAAAGGTGTTTAGTAGTTCAGCTTTACGCGTGTCATCCTCTGTTTCAATGCCTTCATCATCCCGGAGTGTCTGGACATGCTGTTTCGAGCCACTTACTGATATAACGTAAGACCAGAACTTCCTAGGATTTTCTGTCAAGTCGGTACATAGAATTTTACTTTCGAATTCACTGAACGCTTCTCGCATAGCCCTCCTTACGCTAACTTTGACATCGTTTAGCTTCTGTTTGTCTGAGAGGTTTTGGCTGCGTTTAAACTTGGAGTGAAGCTCTCTTTGCTTTCGCAGTAGTTTCCTAACTTTGTTGTTGTACCACGGTGGGTTTTTCCCGTCCCTCACAGTTTTACTCGGCACGTACCTGTCTAAAACGCATTTTACGATTGCCTTGAACTTTTTCCATAAACACTCAACATTGTCAGTGTCGGCACAGAAATTTTCGTTTTGATCTGTTAGGTAGTCTAAAATCTGCCTTCTATTACTCTTGCTAAACAGATAAACCTTCCTCCCTTTTTTTATATTCCTATTAACTTCCATATTCAGGGATGCTGCAAGAGCCTTATGATCACTGATTCCCTGTTCTGCACATACAGAGTCGAAAAGTTCGGGTCTGTTTGTTATCAGTAGGTCCAAGATGTTATCTCCACGAGTCGGTTCTCTGTTTAATTGCTGGAGGTAATTTTCGGATAGTGCACTCAGTATAATGTCACTCGATGCTCTGTCCCTACCACCCGTTCTAAACATCTGACTGTCCCAGTCTATATCTGGTAAATTGAAATCTCCACCTAAGACTATAACATGCTGAGAAAATGTATGTGAGATGTATTCCAAATTTTCTCTCATTTGTTCTGCCACTAATGCTGCTGAGTCGGGAGGTCGGTAAAAGGAGCCAATTATTAACCTAGCTCGGTTGTTGAGTGTAACCTCCACCCATAATAATTCACAGGAACTATCCACTTCTACTTCACTACAGGATAAACTACTACTAACAGCGACGAACACTCCACCACCTGTTGCATGCAATCTATCCTTTCTAAACACCGTCTGTACCTTTGTAAAAATTTCGGCAGAATTTATCGCTGGCTTCAGCCAGCTTTCTGTACCTATAACGATTTCAGCTTCGGTGCTTTCTATCAGCGCTTGAAGTTCCGGTACTTTACCAACGCAGCTTCGACAGTTTACAATTACAATACCGATTGCTGCTTGGTCCCCGCATGTCCTGACTTTGCCCCACACCCGTTGAGGCTGTTGCCCTTTCTGTACTTGCCCAAGGCCATCTAATCTAAAAAACCGCCCAGCCCACGCCACACAACCCCTGCTACCCGTGTAGCCGCGTGTTGCGTGTAGTGGACTCCTGACCTATCCAGCGGAACCCGAAACCCCACCACCCTATGGCGCAAGTCGAGGAATCTGTAGCCCACATGGTCGCAGAACCGTTTCAGCCTCTGATTCAGACCCTCCACTCGGCTCTGTACCAAAGGTCCGCAGTCAGTCATGTCGACGATGCTGCAGATGGTGAGCTCTGCTTTCATCCCGCTAGCGAGACTGGCAGTCTTCACCAAATCAGATAGCCGCCGGAAGCCAGAGAGGATTTCCTCCGATCCATAGCGACACACATCATTGGTGCCGACATGAGCGACCACCTGCAGATGGTTGCACCCTGTACCCTTCATGGCATCCGGAAGGACCCTTTCCACATCTGGAATGACTCCCCCCGGTATGCACACGGAGTGCACATTGGTTTTCTTCCCCTCTCTTGCTGCCATATCCCTAAGGGGCCCCATTACGCGCCTGACGTTGGAGCTCCCAACTACCAGTAAGCCCACCCTCTGCGACTGCCCGGATCTGGCAGACTGAGGGGCAACCTCTGGAACAGGACAAGCAGCCATGTCAGGCCGAAGATCAGTATCAGCCTGAGACAGAGCCTTAAACTGGTCCGTGAGACAAACTGGAGAGGCCTTCCGTTCAGCCCTCCGGAATGTCTTTCGCCCCCTGCCACACCGCGAGACGACCTCCCACTCTACCACAGGTGAGGGATCAGCCTCAATGCGGGCAGTATCCCGGGCAACCACAGTCGTAGTTCGATCGGGGGATGCGTGGGACGAGCTGGCCGTCCTCGACAAACCCCCATCCGGACCCCCACAGTGATGCCCATTGGCAACAGCCTCAAGCAGTGTGACCGAAGCCAACACTGCCTGAAGCTGGGAGCGAAGGGATGCCAACTCAGCCTGCATCCGAACACAGCAGTTGCAGTCCCTATCCATGCTAAAAACTATTGTGCAAAGAACGTCTGAACTAATCTACAGAGAGCGCAAACAAATCGACACAAAATTTAAACGGTTATTAAAATACAAGATTGCCTAGTAAATGCAGTAATGCTGCTACTTGCACACTGCTGACACACTGCTCGGCGGCGGAAGGAGACTACGCGATTTTACACTATTCAGGTACTAAAAACGCGATGCTACAAACTATCAAATAGTATAATACGCCCGAAATTTATGAATTAAACAATGCAAGTACCAAAAACACGCAAAGAAATTAAGAATTAAACTATGTAACAAATGAGTGAGCTAGAAGTATACGACTTGCTGCTGCAGCTGCTTATCCAACGGCGGCAGGGAGCACACTGACTGTGACCAACCGACACTGGCCGTTCAAAACAAAAACAGAAGACAAACGACTACGCGAATTTACACTACTCACATACTAAAACGCGATGCTACATCTCTCAAATACTATAATACGCCCGAAATTTATGAATTAAACAATGCAAGTACCAAAAACACGCAAAGAAATTAAGAATTAAACTATGTGACAAATGAGTGAGCTGGAGTATACGACTTGCTGCTGCAGCTGCTTATCCAACGGCGGCAGGGAGCACTCTCCTA
Source organism: Schistocerca cancellata (assembly GCF_023864275.1). Lineage (NCBI taxonomy): Eukaryota > Metazoa > Arthropoda > Insecta > Orthoptera > Acrididae > Schistocerca > Schistocerca cancellata. Next base: position 140,291,830 of record NC_064627.1, on the reverse strand, counting down.
GCCAGGAGATCTTAATGGGGGACAATTTTACCTCTGGCATATTTTACCCAAGAGGATGCCATCATCATCATTTAATCATACCGTAGAGCTGCGTGCCCTCGGGAAAAATTACGGCTGCAGTTTCTCCTTGCTTTCAGCCGTTGGCAGTACCAACACAGCAAGGCCGTTTTGGTTGATGTTACAAGGCCAGTTCAGTCAATCATCCAGACCGTTGCCCCTGCAACTATTGAAAAGTATGCTGCTGCCCCTCTTCAGGACCCACGTGTCTCGCCTCTCAACAGATACTCCTCCTCTGCTGTTGCAGCTACGATACGGCTATCTGTATCGTTGGAGGCAATCAGTCTTCTGACTGGTTTGATGCGGCCCGCCACGAATTCCTCTCCTGTGCCAATCCCATCTGCATTTGCAACCTACGTCCTCAATTATTTGCTAGATGTATTCCAGTCTCTGTGTTCCTCTATAATTTTCGCCCTCTACAGCTTCCCTCTAGTACCATGAAAGTCATCCCCTGATGTCTTAACAGATGTCCTATCATCCTGTCCCTTCTCATTTTCAATTTTTTCCACATATTGCTTTCCTCTCCGATTCTGCGCAGAACCTCCTCATTCCTTACCTTATCAGACCACCTAATTTTCAACATTAGTCTGTAGCACCACATCTCAAATGCTTCGATTCTCTTCTGTTCCGGTTTTCCTATAGTCCATGAATCACTACCATACAATACTGTGTTCCAAATGTACATTCTCAGAAATCTCTTCCTCAAGTTAAGGTCTATGTTTGATACTAGTAGACTTCTCTTGGCCAGGAATGCCCTTTTTTGCCAGTGTCAGTCTGCTTTTGAAGTCCTACTTGCTCCTTCCGCCATTGATTCTTTTACCTCCTAGGTAGTAGAATTCCTTCATTTACTTCGTTATCATCAATCCCGATGTTAAGTTTCTGTCTGTTCTCATTTCTTCTACTTCTCATTACTTTCGTCTGTCTTCGATCTACTCTCAATCCATATTCTGTACTCATTAAACTGTTCGTTTCATCCAGCATATCAAGTAATTCTCCTTCACTTTCACCCAGGATAGCACTGTTATCAGTGATGTCCTTTCACCTTGAATTTTAACCTCTCTCCCTGAACCTTTCATTTATTTCCATCATTGCTTCTTCAATGTACATATTGAACAGTAAAGTACATCCCTGTCTTACACCCTTTTCAATCCAAGCACTTCGTTCTTGGTCGTCCACTCTTACTATTGCTTCGTGGCTCTTATACACATTGTATGTTTTCCGTGTCTCCCTACCTTTACGATCTAATATTATTACGACAAGCTTATAATTTAATTTCGTATCCATTACTATAAATAAGCACCACATTGGAAAATAAACGTTCCCATTGTACGCTTTCGCGAAAAGTTACAATTTTCGTCTGTCATTTCTACCATAGCAGTGTGAGGGGTGGCTTAGTGTCTTAAGGGTGCACGCAGAAAGAAACGGGTTATCTGCACAGTGTGGCATAGCGCGAGGGGGTATACGCCAGGGTGGAAAATATCCCTTGTTATCTATAATGAGGCAGCAAACAATGGCAAGCGGGTGGCGGTGCCGACTGGGGCGGTTTCTCAGTCGCCGGCGAGACCGAATGAACGAGAGACAATTTTTGGGGAGCGCAGCCACAACTCAGAGACGTTATTAATAACAATAACAACACTCAATAACTGTTCAGGTCATCATAAAAATTACGATTAAAAAGTCAAGAGTGATGAAGTGTTTCCAAAAGCCCCATAGCTGTATTGAGGTACTTTGTTCGCAACTACTGGTTTCACGTCGGTATAGACGCTTCTTCAGAAATTCAAATCACTGTGAAATTTTTGAAATGGTTGAGATACAGGACCATAGTGTTGAAATTCAACAAGAAACAATGACTAGTACTCACCACAGTGGTTAAATTTCCGTAATGTAATATTACGGAGTCCCAGCTTTCGGGATGTTATCGGATTTAAAAGTCAAACCATAATGATGGTTGTCATAATGAAACTGAGTACACCCAAAAGATGCTTGTATAAATATACTAAGCATGACTGCTGAATGAGCCAGGCCTACATAAAAGCGGGGGAAAACTAATAATGGATGGAACATCACGTAAATAAGGATAAAATGCCTAAAAATAACTAGCGTCGAGAGAAAGTGCTTTATTACACGGGAAATATTATCCCAAAAATAATACTCTAGTACGAAACAAAAAGATCGAGAACGGAAGAAATATGAAAAAAAGCTTACCGGAAATATCACGGAGGGTAATATAAAACCAGGTTGCCACCAACTGTTAAAATCCCGTTAACGTGCGTACTTCGCCGTATTAATAACCAACCAATGTGGTGTAAGCAGCCGTGGAAGCTAGCAATACACTGGAAGGCGGAAGGCCAAGGTGCCTAACAGAAAAACAAAATAAACACACGATCAGCTGCAAGGAGGAAATAATAACAAGGAAAACAACCGAAGGCTGAGGACCGCATTACATAACTTTAAAGTCCGGAGCTTATTGGAGGCATAAATGAAAATAAAATATAATCCGCTTTACGTCAGTACCTTAGTATTACAAAATTACCAAAGTATTGAGTATTATACTGTTGCCAAAGTAACGTGAAAATTATCCTATAGCAGCCGGCGGAAATTCAGATAATCAAAATGCGAGAGGACGTTGTAGTATCTCAGTTCAATCTCCTCATTTAGAGTTGAACCTGGGACTCGCTTTAATGCGTTCAAGATATGTATTTCTTCAAAAACATTTATAACATTCCCTTTTGCTTTCTTAAATATCATACGCAAATTTTTTTCAATGTTGGAAATATAGTGACCCGTTTCTTTTAGACGAGCTGAGACATTCGGTGCCCGCATTTGGCGCACCGGTTGTCGACGCACTACGCCAACAGAATCTAGACGCACGCTCTGTAATCCTCATCAAACGATTTTACAGAAACTTTTGTGCGTAAAAATTTGATTTTTGCGCTACTTATAACTGTCACCCATCAGCTCCGAAAGGATCGTACTGATATTCAGATCTAAGTAAGACACTGTGCGAAATTCGAAGAGCGTGTAATGAAAAATGTGGGTCGTCGTGGTTTTGCGTTTGGTGCATATTACACCATATCTACGTTTTACATATTACACCATATATCGCTGCATATGAAATTTAGCTAACATATTGAAGTTTCGTTTGCACTTGGTAGGAGGTCTCCAATATCGATAAAATGGATTGTGTGTAGCACGTTCACTTCCAGTCGCACGCTTGCCAGAATGAAATATTCGTAATATACCTCTACTCTCTCTTAAACCGTTCGAGATAAAGAAACGAGAGTTTGTTGAAAGATGGCACACAAAAAAGAGAGTATTTTGCCACATGGTTAACGTACAGAAGTTTCTTATTTACATAGATATAGCCGAAGCTACAGTTATTATTTAATTTTTTTTCAATGCAGAACCGTAGTTTTTAAAAAGTGATCGATGGCTACGAAAGGAGATTATGCTAGTATGAAAATAAACACGAAAATTTATTCTGTTATGTTACTGCAAACAGGCTCAATGGGGTTTTCCGTAAAGTATTGACCTGTCTGGTCGTCTGTTGCTTGTTTAATAAGACGGCTTCGTTTCAAGATTCTGTCGCAATAACTATTGGAAGATAAGTTTGTGCCGTTTTTTATAACTGAGGTGACGCTTAATCAGGTCATAAATGGTTAATAATTCAGAGAAAAATAAATCACGAATTCTGTTCTAATTTCGGCGGAATCGTGTAACCCATCAAGTTTTTAATAGTGAACAACTGGAATGGAATCTTACCAAGGGATTTTCTCCGTGTTCCTCATGTGAGAAATATAAAAGTAATTCGCAGCCAATAGTGTACCATATTTTCGTTCCTATCGCACTCAGAGTGAAGTTGTGATCTTCTTCACCATAATTATCTTTTAATTTGCTAAAAATAGATGATATATATTTATAATCTATTTTAACTTTAATGAGTAGTCTCAGCTGGCTCATAAAGTAATGACTATTACGTTTTCGTAACTATGTTATCCACAGATAAACAGGAGTCAATTTTTTTTTTTCTAATAGAACAATACTGTATTTTTAATACTGTTTTTGTAGTTACAAAGCAGCACGAAATCATGCCTTTACAGACAGATCAGCAGTCTTTTGACGTCTAGGGTGAAACATTTTACAAGACGTTGCACATTTGACAACGACTGAAGACGAAACGATCTTAATTCGCATTTCCCCGAATATACAGTATTGCTTCAGTTGGAGGCTTTCTTCACAGCGTTGCCACTTGTCACAGCTCCGACATGTGTGAAGACAACTGTGGCTGAGGCGTGTGGAATGGGAGAGCGACAGAGAGCGCACTGGGGAAGCTGCAAAATATGCCCTTTTGTCTGCGCAGGACGTATCGTGCCTGCCGTCTTACTAGCGCATTGCTGTAGTAAGGCTGTGCTGCGCATGAGACAGATTACACAATGCATTGCTTTGCAGGTGTTCTAAGAAACACTGGTTGACAGACTCTGGTTTATTGCTGTACTTCTACTCTGTTAAATAAATATAGATAACAATCAGTAGCCTCTGTTGGACCAGCAACGGGTGTGGGTTCATATGGCGTTTGTGTCACCCGGTGGTACCATATTCTGTTTCAAAAACAATAACGAACCTTACTTTCGGAATTTGTTTTATTTAGTGTATGGCTAATACGGACTTATCATAAAATTAAATTACATATGGCATATGCACATATTTACACACAAGAAAATTAAGTTTAGCTTTAAAACTGAATATCCAGCCCTTCAATCCTTCTTCGTATATTCACTTGACTTCAGCCATCGTCAGTTATTTTTGCCCTAGTAGCAAAACTAATCGACTACTTTCAGTGTCTAATTTCCTAATCTAATTCTATCAGTAACACTCGATTTAATTTGGTTGTTAATGAGTAAAACAAAATTCGTAATGAATGATCTTGACAAAGGTTTTATGGTAAATTCTCTGCACTATTGAGAATCAAAAGAATAGGGAAAATATCGTCCACACATTTCAAAATATCAACATTTATTTGACCGAGAAAACAGATGCACAGAAAAACATCAAATAATGTTTAAAAGGGAATACGTAGCACCATTTTACGTTTTCCTTCACGGCGTTTCTTCCTTTGTAAGTGCCAAATCATGTCCAAAGTATTTTTCTTCTTCAATAGAGCTGACTTTTTCAGTGTTGAAGTAATTTTCATTAAAAAAATTTATTTATTTATGTTGTTATTTACGGGCGCTGTAGGCCTGAAACAAGCGATGCTGTTGCAAAACAGAGAAACACAGTAGTATATTGAGGTACTTCTACGAATGTAGTCCATTTAGAAGCCACTTACAGTGTTTAAATCAACAGTTGGCGTAAAGATTGTGCTACGTGATTGTAGTGGATTGTGTGACGTGTTGTTTTTATTGGTGGCTGTGTTGAAGGATAGCTGACAGTGAAGGAAAGTGTACCTAAAGCTACTGAAGGTAAATTTGAGGTTGTACTACTGCTTTCATGAGTGAGTTCGAAATGAAACCACTGGGACCGTATGTAGTTAGTTACAAAATTTATTAAGTCTTAGGCCCATTTTTGTTGTTATTTTGAACTATAATTTGTTTTAGGCATTCTGAGTTTATGGAAGTTTCGAGATGTGGGATTGTGTCTAGGAAAAATGCCAGTTAGCTTCCAAATATATCGCATGAAACGATGGGTGATTGACAACTGTAGTAGGCCCTAGTGGTTCCAAAGTGAAACCATATCCTTAGAACAACTGACTGTTTACTTTTTGCGAATTTCCTATTATATTTGTTCCTCAATATGACAATAAAGGTTAATTTTGTGAAAAAAAAATTAAAATTACGTCCCAGAGTGAAACCTCCTCCTTAAAACAATTGCCAGTTTACTATTTGCCAATTTATGCTAGCATTCGGTGCTTACTATGGCAATAAAAGTTAATTAAATGAAAATTTGTAAAATTATATTCCTTTTCGTATTGGAGGGACTCAAAGGGTTAAACGTTATCTGCACGTACGAAGGTACGATAATTAGGTGCCATATTTTACGTCATTTTACAAATATAATTATAGACAAATGTCATAGAGTTGAGAGATTATATGCTGTACGCTTACGCTACGCACACATTTGTTCACATTGCTCACTGGACACTATGTTATATATGTTGGTAGCTTTACATCTGCCATGCATTCTGCATCTTGTTAACTGGAAATAACGTAACTTTTTCTATTTTTCTGGTTTTCGACTTTTTCAGACTGAAAAGAAGCAATATTTTAGCGTGTTATTTAGCGTGTTACAGCAGGTTTCCTTTGATGCTGTGGTCTTGTTCCCGTTGCTTATGACATGTTAAAACACTTCCATCGTTTTCTATTGTAGTTTTTAGTTATTATACACGCATTTGATGTGTTTTATCAACGAAATACATGAAGTGGTGGCAGAAACCTTGTATTTTGCTGATAAAATATATCAAACGCTTGTATAACAGCGAAAAACGAAAATGGCAAAATATAAGTGTTTTCACGCGTCATAAACAAGGGAAGCAAGACCACAGTATCAATGAAACATTAAGTAACACGCTAAATAACGCGATATAATATAGCTAATTTCAGTCTGAAGTGGTCGAAAAATTTAAAAAAATAGAAAAGTTTCGTTGTTTGAAGATAACAAGTTGTAGAATGCGTGGTAGATATAAAACTACCAACATACATAACTGATAAAGTTGTGTGAGGAATGTGAACAAATATGTAACCATCTTTTATCGAAATTAGTCCCATAGATCAAAACTTTTCAGTGTAGCGCAGCTGTACTTCATATAATGTCTCAACTCTGTGCTATGTGTCTTCAGGCGTGATGCGTTTGGGATGTCAAAAAAGCAAAACAGTATATACAAGAAACTTTGGAAATGTATTGCTTGTTAACGGTACATACATGTGTAAGAGAGTTTGGTGTTCGTGTGTGAAACTTGTGTCACAGCACATTATCTCTCAACATGTCGTCCGCTGCTAATGCGTCCATGTTGTGCCACGTGGCGCGCAGTTTTCACATTCGAGTCTTCGTGCATACTCTGTTGACTTGACGTAGTCCCATAAAAAAAATTAAATCTGTAGGTGTTAGGTCGGAGCTTTTATGAGACTATGTGATAGGTCCACTACGACCGCACCAGCGATGGTTGAATATCTGGTGCAACTGTTCACGTTGGATCTCCGTCCGTCATGTGTCCAGTATCCAATTTTACTGTAATTGAGGTACCACAAACTGCTTGATCATTTCAAGGTAATTGACGGCATGAACAGTCTCCTCCGCAAAAAAAGAATGGACCATTGACTTCCTCACGGATGCCGTCGCACCACACATTGCATGGGGGCTTAATTACATAATATTATGCAAATAATTTTACTGTCTGTCCGGTTACGCAGTCTCGTAACCGGTTGGCCCTGACTGGTATTAGTACGCAATCTGACTGCTTAGAATAACAACAAAGAATGAAAGAAAACTTCCGTTAGCACAATTAATTAATTAAGTCCCCAGCAACTATAAAACCTACGAAACAACAAAACACAAGTGTAGCTGTTCCGTGTGTGGAAGTGTGATTCAACGTACACATCTGGCACGGTACTTCCTCAATAAGACAAGATATTTTAAATACCATTTAGACTGAATTAATTAAATAAAACTGAAATACTATAATTGCACATAGAAACCTGAATTACAGTCTAATACATGAACACGAGCCAGATGCTTTGTTGACTGAACCTGTGACCAAGAGGCATTATTGTTTAAGACATTGAAATAATAAAAAAAGGAATTTTTTTACCTTCATATATATTGACGAAAAGTACACTCTAGTCCATCAAAACAATATGACAACATCTGAACAAGAACTCTCCATGGGAACTTCTCAACAACGACACGCTACTGCAACATCTCCACAAGCACTCTCTACCACCGCTTCTCGACAAGCACTCTCTACCACCGCTTCTCGACAAGAATACTCTACCACCGCTTCTGAACAACTACTGCCTGTGGAGGCGGATGAATAATACTCTCTGGCGCAATCTCTGGCGCTGTGACTCAGTGTAGCCACCTTTCAACATTCACATTCGAGTTCGTAATTAGATATGTGAATTGACTGTTCCCCAAATGATGCAGTTATGTTTGTTGACTCGGCCGCTCAAATTCGGCTGTCAGTGACTGCGTGCGCGGAGTGCGGTATGGATACATGTTCCGGTACCGCCCAAAAATCCTCTGACATGCCGTGTATGGTGTATCCAGCTTTGCTGATAAGCGGCGGAGTGACCTTCGTGCACTGTGATCGTGGCTTGTCGAATATGTTCCTCCTCGTTTCTATAACGCAGCCTCTCGCCAGTGTGAGGCATCGGCAATCCATTTTCCAAGAACGTATTGGACCATTTAACAATGTCTGGGTGCACCGACGTCTGAAATCTCGCTGGATCTCCAGGACACTCGGAAATTTCGCATACCATGCGATACGTTAGCGAACGACCACTTGCACTCGACAATCGGAACGCATTGACCGCGCTAACCTGTGCGACCTCCATGCAATGTGTTTATGACGGCTTGTTTGCGCTATGAACTACTGCGCTATTGGCTTGCCTCTCGGAACATGATCACGCTTAACTACCATCATTTTCACGTAAATTACGAAAAATTGCTCAGAAATATTTACATTAACTTGATAAATATGATTTATACTTTTCTGACATCTCTAACGGGCCACCTTGTGAAAAAATGTAAAATTTGACACCTAATTATTGCTTCTCTGCACATGAAAATAACCTTAAGCCAAAAATTTATATAACCTCCACATTCTGTTAACATATAACAGTAATTATCAGAAAGAAAATAAAAACGCACAGAAGAAAGCATAGAAAAAGCTGAAAAATGTTTGGCTAAAACAAAATTAAGTAAACAGTTTATTACATATGGCAGAGTTTCTTTGCAGTTAACACATCTCATGGTATGAACGATGCCCTTTCTCACAAGAGGAATTGCTGCGACTATTTCCCAGCAAAACATTTTAGCAATTTTCTGTACCATTTCGACACACACATGTGGATCCTCACTGAGCGAGCAGCTTCCTTGACAAGTATTTGTTGTGGGTTGGCAGGAGAGCCAACATCGCGATATTAGAGGAAGCCGAAAGGCACGCGTTTTAGCTCACGCAGGCTGGCGTGAGGTCTGGAACAGGTCAAGGAAATTAGACTTTAGCAAAAAACGGACGTAGCTGGTGGAATACTTAACTTTAAACCATAAATGATGAGCGTCGCTCTTGGCGGTACATGATTACAGTATCAATAGTAACTGGTACTGGTGCCTTGCTAGGTCGTAGCAAATGACGTAGCTGAAGGCTATGCTAACTATCGTCTCGGCAAAGGAGAGCGTATTTTGTCAGTGAACCATCGCTAGCAAAGTCGGTTGTACAACTGGGGCGAGTGCTAGGAAGTCTCTCCTAGACCTGCTGTGTGGTGGCGCTCGGTCTGCAATCACTGATAGTGGCGACGCGGGTCCGACGTATACTAACGGACCGCGGCCGATTAAGGCTACCAGCTAGCAAGTGTGGTGTCTGGCGGTGACACCACAGTATTAACATCCACCAATCGTTTGGAGAAACGCCCTTATGACACACTAAACTACACTGGTCCACAAAACTGTAGGACGAGCTAGATAAAGTAACATGACGTTTAACAACTGGGTGGAAATGATGAAAGCACGGGAGCATGTTGCCAGAGGGCTCTCTGTCGCGCATAGAAAATTAAGCGCCACATGGCGTGGTGTCAGTGTGACTAGCACCAATGAGGCTGTAACACAGGCAGTTGAAGAAAGGGAAAAGTGTGTGTAAATCGGTGAGCAGTTAGGGTGCACTATGATGGGGTTCTTCATTACACCATGGGCCGGAGATAAAGTCTGGATGACTTCACGCGGATGAATCATCGGCCAACTGGAAGTAGGACGGAGTGTGATGAGTGCAGACCAGGAGTTTGCGTTGTTCACAGCACTGATTCACGTGCATGGGGAGCATTCCGAACCACTTGCACTGCTGCCCGAAGGAGAGGAGATGGTCGACCACGGTCAACTGCAGCAACTTCAATCCGCTACGCGCCCGGTTACAGCTGTCGCCTGGATATATCTTCCCTTTTAGCAGATGACACGCGCTCAGCCGGTCGCGTCCATGGGTTTATCAGTATCAGTGAGATGACATCGGTCATTTGAAGCTCATTTTTGGGGACAACAACCCCCCTTCAATAGTAATTTTCTAAGATTTCCTTCTGTTTTTAGTTTCCCTCCTTTCTGAATTTCGCTCCCATTGCTGATTTAACATTCGGTTTTTTACCTTTCGCTAGGTCACAGAATGAGCGCTTGTGACCGTAGCAGTTTTGTTCACTAGAACCATAAAAAAACTGCAGTAACAGATGACTGCTACGTTGTGCAGCATGCAAGAAGGGACCAACGTCAAACAGTGGGTGCAGTTGCAGCCACGTTTAACAGGACTGCAAGGCACGAAATCTCACGGTCCACAGTAGCACGACGATTGTTTAGGGTGGTCTCCTTGCCCGACGACAGCACGTTGTGTTTCGTTGACACCCGGACATCGGGGCGTCATTTGCTTTATAGAACTGGCTATTAGAAAGCTTTTTGCTAGATGGGTGCCGCGCCTGTTCACTATCAGAAACGAATTCACAGATTTTCGAACAATGTTTGGCCTTTTTCAGCAAAAACGAAAGTGATTTTCTGTATTAACATGCGACAGTGGATAAAACATATATCACCATTGCACACCAGAAACAAAACTTCAATTGAAACGGGGCAACAGCAGGTTCCTCAGCTCCAAAGAATGTGCAGAAGATGTCAGCAGCGGGAAGGGTCACGCCAAAGGATTTCTGTTAATTGACTACCTTCAAAAAGGCAAATTAATATCTGGGTAATACCAATCTTCTGAAGAACCTCGGTGCAAAATTTCGTCAAAGGAGAACGGAATGCAAAAGAAAAAGTGTTTTTTCAGACCAAGCCACCTTCCCACAAAAGTGCCTTGGCAATGGAAAAATTGATTGACCTCAACTACGCAGAGTTGAAACAGGCGCTCTATTCCCCAGGATTGGCTCCCATAAACTTCGATCTCTTCCTAAAATTAAGAATCTTCCCATCTCTTTGTCCAACCTAGCAGGCGCGGATCCATGATACGTTGTGGGGGGCGGGGTTTTTGTTAGCAACTCCCTTCCAAATATAACATGCAGTCATATCCAGTATTAACATACATCGTACGCATGCGTGTTTGATATTAATAACAATAAAATATACATAAATATGCAATAAAATATACATAAAGTATTAATATATAGCTGTAAAAATACTGATAATAAGGGCGCTAAATATATCACTCCACCGTAATTTCCGATAAAAGACGAGCATTAGTCTGAAAATTTGAATCTGCCAAGGCGTGCAGGAGAATTTACGAGAAGCTTGGAAGGTGTGAATCACAGGGTAGTCATGTAGACGTCGGTGTAAGAGAGTCGTACTGGCGGAAGTGAAGCTGTGTGTGCGAATCGTGTGTGGATCGTGCTCCGTTAACTCAGACGGTAGAGCTCTCCCCCCACGGAAGGCGAAGGTGCCAGCTTCGAGTCCCTGTCCGGCACACATTTGTAACTGCCAGAAAGTTTCAAATCGGCGTACACTCCGCTGCAAAGTGAAAATTCATCGAGCCGAGATGTCCGGAAGTCGATATACACTTACGGGGAGGGGGGGGGGGGGGAGGCATCCCGGCACCAAGAAGAAGTTGGCGAGATAAGCGAAAGTTTGAAGCTCCACAGTTACACCACGAGCTGTTACAAATAGGTTACCTCCGAGACAGACCCTTGTAGTGTGCATTCCAGTGACTCCAAACCACCACCATTTGCAACTTCGGTGGTAGCGAGAGGTCGTAGGGCAGATGGAGATCTGTTGTGCTTTCTGATGAAAGCTGGTTCTGCCTCGGTCCCAATGATAGCCGCGTGTTGGTTAGCAGGAGACCAATTGAAAGCCTGCATCCAACCTGTCTGTGTGATAGACACACCGGACATACGCCTGGACTTGGTGGTCTGGGGCGCGATTTCGTTTGACAGTAGGAACACTCTCGTGGCTATTGCCAGCGCCCTGAATGCAAAAGTGTATGTCCGTCTGGCGATTCGATCTGTTGTGCTGCCATTCACGAGCAGCATTGCAGGGGTTCTTTTCCAACATACCGCTGTTTAAACCATCATATTCTACAGGGTGTCGACATGTTGCCTTGGCCTGCTGGATCACCAGACCTGACTCCAGATGACCACATCTGGAACTTCATAGAACAACCACCCAAGCGTCATCTACAAACAGCGTTAACCGTCCCTGTATTGGCTGACCAAGTGCAGCATCTGTACAATACATTGCATGCACGATTGCATGCTTGTATTCAACATGCTGACGGCTAGGCAGGTTATTAAGTACCAGAATTTCACATTTGCAATGGCTTATGTCGTGCTTACGTTAATCCGTGATCCTGCAATGTTAATCATTTACCTAGACAAACGTATTCCAGAAATTTCACTACACTACGTTAATAATCTTTTGGTGTTGCTATTTTTTTTTCGTCCGTGTATATTAGTGCTGTTTTCCAGGGGCTCAACGTTTCCACACACCACTTCGCATGACGTGCATCAGGGAGAAAAAAGGCCTACTTTTCTCGACGCGCGATTGCCTTGGCAGCCTTTTTCACGTTTAGAAGGAATAGCAGGAGTAACGAGTCCTGTGCAGAGTTCAAAGTGGCTGGCGCTGACACGAGACCACTCCTTGTTGCTTTCCAACCCCACTTGTTCGGGTCTCTTGTTGATCATTGAGTGTGGTTCAACCGGGTCACCACTGCTGCACCTGAAAGCAAACTTTTAGCGAAGGATATCGTGCAGCATCTTTAGTGGGGCGTAGTGAGGCGATATTGGTTTTATTTTTATACGATAAAGATGCTTACTGTCTGTATCTAAAATCGTTCAGGCTAGTCCTTTCCCATACAGAGCCATGAGAAACGCGTTTCCTTATTTGACAAACTCGTCCTGATGTGTCGCTTGGGGCGCCGGGCGTACCCCAGTTGAAGATTTGTTCAAATGGTTCAAAGCACCATGGGACTTAACATCTGAGGTCAGCAGTCCCCTAGACTTAGAACTACTTAAACCTAACTAACCTAAGGGCATCACACACATCCATGCCCGAGGCAGGATTCGAACCTGCGACCGTTGCAGCAGCGCGGTTCCGGACTGAAGCGCCTAGAACCGCTCGGCAACAACGACCGGCGGAAGATTTGTGCACGTTTCTTTTCACCACTAGTAGCGAAGACTGACACGGATGAAAGCGTACCAGGGTAAAGATGGGAGGGGGAGGAAGTCAAATGGTAAGTCAGTTGCCTCGAACCGGCACTGGTGAACAGAGAGAATAAAGACAATGAGAATATGTACAAGATGGAATTATATTTGCACATAATTTTAATAAGGAGTGTCCTGGATGTAAGTACAAATTTGAATTTTGCGTCATTTTGTGTCATATGACGGTTGGCAACCTAGTTTCTTCGTGTTTGTTATCTACGATCCTTCTCATTAGCAGCATGATAGCTTTTGTGTGGTGAGCATTGTTTTTTGATGTTTACTTTGGTCATGGAGCAGATGATAACTGAGCAACGTATCCAAGGGATAAAAATTTACTACAAAATCAGTGAAAGTCCCACGACAACCGTTTGTGAATTGCGGGTGACCCTCGGAAGTAATGCTGCTCCAAACGTATCACCGGTTCGGCATTTGATCCGAAAGTTTGAGACCACGTGTTCTGGTTCAAACGTTAAGAAAAAAGGACAAAAAGACATTGCTGTCGTGCGTGACAGTGTGACCGTGAGCCCTAGAAAATCGGTTCGTCGACGAGCTCAACAATTGAATTTATGACCAAGTTCACTGGTTGAAATCTTTTAAAAAGATCTGAGAATGCATGAATACAAGATTCCACTTACACAAAAGTTGAAGGCTGCAGATCATTAAAAGAGGCATCGATTTGCTCAGTGAATCTTGGCTATACAAGCGGGAAACGAGTGTTGTTGTGGTCTTCAGTCCTCAGACTGGTTTGATGCAGCTCTCCATGCTACTCTATCCTGTGCAAGCTTCTATCATCTCCCAGTACCTACTGCAACCTACATCCTTCTGAATCTGCTTGGTGTATTTATCTCTTGATCTCCCTCTACGATTTTTACCCTCCACGCTGCTCTCCAATACTAAATTGGTGATCCCTTGATGCCTCAGAACATGCCCTACCAACCGATCCCTTCTTCTAGTCAAGTTGTGCCACAAACTCCTCTTCTCCCCTATTCTATTCAATACCTCCTCATTAGTTATGTGATCTACCCATCTAATCTTCAGCATTATTCTGTAGCACCAAATTTCGAAAGCTTCTATTCTCTTTTTGTCCAAACTATTTATTGTCCATGTTTCACTTCCATACATGACTACACTCCTTACAATTACTTTCAGAAACGACTTCCTGACACTTTAATCTATACTCGATGTTAACAAATTTCTCTTCTTCAGAAACGCTTTCCTTCCCATTGCCAGTCTACATTTTATATCCTCTCTACTTTGACCATCATCAGTTATTTTGCTCCTCAAATAGCAAAACTCCTTTACTACTTTAAGTGTCTCACTTCCTAATCTAATACCCTCAGCATCACCCGACTTAATTCGACTACATTCCATTATCCTCGTTTTGCTTTTGTTGATGTTCATCTTATATCCTCCTTTCAAGGCACTGTCAATTTTGTTCAACTGCTCTTGCAGGTCCATTGCTGTCTCTGACAGAATTACAATGTCATCGGCGAACCTCAACGTTTTTATTTCTTCTCCATGGATTTTAATACCTACTCCGAATTTTTCTTTTGCTTCCTTCACTGCTTGCTCAATATACAGATTGAATAACAACGGGGAGAGGCTACAACCCTGTCTCACTCCCTTCCCAACCACTTCTTCCCTTTCATGCCCCTCGACTCTTATAACTGCCATTTGGTTTCTATACAGATTGTAAATAGCCTTTCGCTCCCTATATTTTACCCCTGCCACCATCAGAATTTGAAAGAGAGTATTCCAGTCAACATTGTCAAAAGCTTTCTCTAAGTCTACAAATGCTAGAACCGTAGGTTTGCCTTTCCTTAATCTAGCTTCTAAGATAAGTCGTAGGGTCAGTATTGGCTCACGTGTTCCAATATTTCTAAGGAATCCAAACTAATCTTCCCGTAGGTTGGCTTCTACTAGTTTTTCCATTCGTCTGTGAAGAATTCGCGTTAGTATTTTGCAGCTGTGGCTTATTAAACTGATAGTTTGGTAATTTTCACATCTGTCAACACCTGCTTTGTTTGGGATTGGAATTATTATATTCTTCTTGAAGTCTGAGGGTATTTCGCCTGTCTCATACATCTTGCTCACCAGGTGGTAGAGTTTTCTCAGGACTGGCTCTCCCAAAGCCGTCAGTAGTTCTAATGGAATGTTGTCTACTCCCGGGGCCTTGTTTCGACTCAGGTCTTTCAGTGCTCTGTCAAACTCTTCACGCAGCATCGTATCTCCTATTTCATCTTCATCTACATCCTCTTCCATTTCCATAATATTGTCCTCAAGTACATCGCCCTTGTAATAGACCCTCTATATACTCCTTCCACCTTTCTGCTTTCCCTTCTGGGTTTCATTCTGAGCTCTTAATATTGATACAAGTGGTTCCCTTTTCTCCAAAGGTATCTTTAGTTTTCCTGTAGGCAGTATTAATCTTACCCCTAGTGAGATAAGCCTCTACATCCTTACATTTATCCTCTAGCCATTTTGCACCTCCTGTCAATTTCATTTTTGAGACGTTTGTATTCCTTTTTGCTTGCTTCAGTTACTGCATTTTTATGTTTTCTCCTTTCATCAATTAAATTCAATATTTCTTCTGTTACCCAAGGGTTTCTACTAGCCCTCGTCTTTTTACCTACTTGATCCTCTGCTGCCTTCACTACTTCATCCCTCAAAGCTACCCATTCTTCTTCTACTGTATTTCTTTCCCCCATTCCTGCCATTTGTTCCCTTACGCTCTCCCTGAAACTCTGTACAACCTCTGGTTTAGTCAGTTTATCCAGGTCCCATCTCCTTAAATTCCCACCTTTTTGCAGTTTCTTCAGTTTTAATCTACAGTTCATAACCAATAGATTGTGGTCAGAGTCCACATCTGTCCCTGGAAATGTCTTACAATTTAAAACCTGGTTCCTAAGTCTCTGTCTTACCATTATATAATCTATCTGAAATCTGTCAGTATCTCCAGGCTTCTTCCTTGTATACAACCTTGTTTTATGATTCTTGAACCAAGTGTTAGCTATGATTATGTTATGCTCTGTGCAAAATTCTACCAGGCGGCTTCCTCTTTCATTTCTTACCCCCAATCCATATTCACCTACTACGTTTCCTTCTCTCCCTTTTCCTACTACCGAATTCCAGTCACCCATGACTATTAAATTTTCGTCTCCCTTCACTATCTGAATAATTTCTTTTATTTCGTCATTCATTTCTTCGATTTCTTCGTCATATGCAGAGCTAGTTGGCATATAAACTTGTACTACTGTAGTAGGCGTGGGCTTCGTGTCTATCTTGGCCACAATAATGTGTTCACTATGCTGTTTGTAGTAGCTTACTCGCATTCCTGTTTTTTTATCCATAATTAAACCAACTCCTGCATTACCCCTATTTGACTTTGTATTTATAACCCTGTATTCGCCTGACCAAAAGTCTTGTTCCTCCTGCCACCGAACTTCACTAATTCCCACTATATCTAACTTTAACCTATCCATTTCCCTTTTTAAATTTTCTAACCTACCTGCCCGATTAAGGGATCTGACATTCCACGCTCCGATGCGTAGAACGCCAGTTTTCTTTCTCCTGATAACGACGTCCTCTTGAGTAGTCCCCGCCCGGAGATCCGAATGGGGGACTGTTTTACCTCCGGAATATTTTACCCAAGAGGACGCCATCATCATTAACCATACAGTAAAGCTGCATGCCCTCGGGAAAAATTACGGCTGTAGTTTCCCCTTGCTTTCAACCGTTCGCAGTACCAGCACAGCAAGGCTGTTTTGGTTAGTGTTACAAGGCCAGATCAGTCAATCATCCAGACTGTTGCCCCTGCAACTACTGAAAAGGCTGCTGCCCCTCTTCAGGAACCACACGTTTGTCTGGCCTCTCAACAGATGCCCCTCCTGGCCTCTCAACAGATGCCCCTCCTGGCCTCTCAACAGATGCCCCTCCGTTGTGGTTGCACCTACGGTACGGCTATCTGTATCGCTGAGGAACCAACGGCAAGGTCCATGGTTCATTGGGGGGCGGGAAACAAGAACTTCACAAAAATAATAATTTTCTCAGATGAGGCGTATTTCTGCCTCCGTCGGTAAGTAGAATTGCAGAATTTGGGGTAACGAGGATTCGCTAGTGACTGTGGAAGATGAGATGCATCGCATCCATAAAGCAGAACTGTGTGATGTGCGTTCTGGGCAGGAGGAGTGATTGGCGTGTCCTTTTTTGAAAATGATGAGGGAGCTGCCGTCACTGCGAACAGCAACCGTTACCGAAATATGCTTTCTCTTTAGTTTTTCCCTTTTATTGATGAAAAGACGAGTTTTGGTTTCAACAAGGTCGTGCAACATGTCACACATACCGCGAAACGATTGCTTTGCTGAATGAAAAATTTCCTCAAAAAATTATCTCTTTGTGTGGCAACGAGGAGTGACCCCCAGATCTTGCGATCGTACTCCTTGTGACTTTTTTTGTGGGGATTTGTGAAATCAAAAGTGTACGTGAACAACACCAATTGAAGGATGGATTTAAAAGGATTATTAACGGCATCCCACCAGATGTTTGTGAACGCGTCATCGAGAACTTCAATGAAAGCGCTGCTGGTTGCCGCGCAGCCTTGGGTGGTCATATGGAGGATATACACCTAAGAGCCAGAGAAACTGGCACACCTGCCTAATTTCGTGAAGGGTCCCCGCGAGCACTCAGAAGTGCCGCAACAGTATGTGGCATGGACTCGCCGAATGTCTGAAGTAGTCCTGGAGGGAATTGACACCATGAGGGTTGTAGGGCTGTCCAAGAATCCCTAAAAGTACGAGGGGGTGGGGAGTTCTTCTGAACAACACGTTGCAAGGCATCCCAGATACGTTCAATAATGTTCATGTCTGGGGAGTTTGGTGGTCAGCGGAAGTATTTAAACTCAGAAGAGTGTTCCTGGAGCCATTGTGTAGCAATTATGGACGATGGGGTGTCGCATTGCCCTACTGGAATTGTCCAGGTCCGTCGGAATGCACAATGGACATGAATGGGTGCAGGTGATCAGACAGGATGCTTGCGTACGTGCCACCTGTCAAGAGTCGTATCTAGATGTATCAGGGGTCCCATATCACTCCAACTGCACACGCCAAAAACCATTGCAGAACCTCCAGCTTGAACAGTCCCCTGCTGACATGCAGGGTGCCGTGAATTCATGAGGTTGTCTCCTTATACGTGCATGGCCATCCGCTCGATACAATTTGAAACGAGAC
The DNA here is from genome assembly GCF_023864275.1 of Schistocerca cancellata. Classification (NCBI taxonomy): domain Eukaryota; kingdom Metazoa; phylum Arthropoda; class Insecta; order Orthoptera; family Acrididae; genus Schistocerca; species Schistocerca cancellata. The sequence goes on along the minus strand of NC_064627.1, from coordinate 140,273,178 downwards.
TCGTCCGACCAGGCAACATGTTTCCGTTCGTCGATAGTGCAGTATCGGTGTTGACCTGCCCAGGCGATGTGTAAAACTTCGTGTCGTGCAGTCATGAAGGGTACATGAGTGGGCCTTCGGCTCCGAAAGCTCATACCGTTAATATTTCGTTGAATGGTTCGCATGCTGACACTTGTTGATGACCCAGCATTGAAATCTGCAGCAGTTTGCAGAAGGGGTGCATTTCTGTCACGTTGAGCGATTCTCTTCAGCCGTCGTTGGTCACGTTCTTGGAGGATCTTTTTCCGGCCGCAGCTATGTCGGAGATTTGATGTCTTACCGGATTCCTGATACTCACGGTACACTCGTGAAATGGTCGTACGGGAAAATCGTCACTTCATTGGTAACTCCGAGATGCTGTCTCCTATCGCTGGTTCAAACTCACCTAAAACCTCATAATCTGCCATTGTAGCAGCAGTAATCGATCTAACAAGTGCGCCAGACACTTGTCCTATACATGTGTTGCCGACCGCAGCGCAGTATTCTGCCTGTTTACATATCTCTGCATTTGATTACAGATGCCTGTAGCAATTTCTTTGGCGCTTCAGAGTAATTTTTCATACGTAAATGGGGAAGTTACTTAAAGTGTTTGTGTCTAAAAACAATGCACTTTAAGAAAATTTTGTATGTTCTTTAGCAGTTTAATAGGCGTCCCAACTTCCAGGAAGTGAATTTTGAGATACTTACCTTTTTTTTAAGCTCTGGAGCTGCCATAACAGATGAACGCAGCCTAAATTGTATTCAGTTTAAAACTAGTAGTCTGGTAGTAGTGAACGGTGTGCTGACTGGTGGTGTGTTGCGCAGAGCGGAGGAGCGCCCGAGCCGGCCTCCGCCTGTGCCTGCGCCTCCGCCTCCGCCTCAGCGCATGACTGGCGACCCCGAGGTGCGCCGGTTTGGCGGCGTGGGGCGGCCCAGGCCCAGCATCCTGATGCCGCCGCCGGGCACGGTGCCTCGCATCCCGCCCTTCCCCAGGTACCTCGCGCTGCCGCCGCCCCCGGCGCTGCCGCCGCTGCCCCCGCCGCCGCCGCCGCCTCCACCGCCGCCGCCACCTCCACCGCCAGCGCGCTCACCTTACCAGGTAAGCACAGTACTAGCCCGTCTACATGTACGTACGATGTGTGCGAGAAAAGTAATGAGGCTGATTTTTTTTATCTACTAAAGTGTTTTTTTTTTTTTCTCCCAAACAAAAGCCACGTGGAGTAGCCGCGCGGTTTGGTGCGCTATGTCACGGCTTGCGTGCCCCCTCCGGCCGGAGGTTCGAGTCCTCCCTCGGGCATGGCTGTGTGTTGTTCTTTGCATAGGTTAGTTTAAGCAGTGTGTAAGTCTAGGGCAGTGGTTCCCAACACGTGGTCCGCGGACCCCCAGGGGTTCGCGAGCTATGCCAGTGGGGTCCGCAAGATGCTATTAGAATAAAAAATATATTAAATATATTCCGTATGATAAGATTTTTTGTTTTGCCCGCTTCCTGCATGAGCAATTTTAAGCTCAATATTTTTTCAATAATAAATTTATTTGTCAATGTTTTTTCAAAGAACCAAAAATAGAAAACGTATAAAAAGACTTAATTTGGGCTTTTTTAGGTACTTGATACTGTGATATGACATGGTACCAATCATGCTCGATGAGGGGGGTCCTCGAGAAAATTTTTATGGGAAGCCCTGGTCTAGGTAGGTACCGATGCCCTCAGCACTATGGCCCCTTAGGAATTCATACATATTTGATTTGCTTTTTTCAAACTTGTCTCCTTCAAAGTAGTTCCCTTTGGCAGCTATACACCGGCGCAATCGTTGTTTCCAGTCTTGGTAGGAGCGCTTATAGGCTTCAACTGGTAGAGCATTGAACATGTCGGTCACCTTCTTTTGAATGTTCTCCAGAATCCCAAAATGACGTCCTTTTAAAACATTTTTCGATTTCCCGAAAAGAAAAAAGTCTCTAGCTTTCAGATCAGGTGAGTAGGGGAGCTGTGGTAAACGGCAGTGCCTTTTAAAACAAACAAACAAAAACACCGTCCGAACAGGCCTTGGAGGCCCAGAGGTATCCACCGGCCGCCGATTCATCTTCAGCCCTTAAGCCTCACCGGATGTGGATACGGAGGGGCATGTGGTCAGCACACACTCTCCCGGCCATTGTCAGTTTTCTTGACCGATGCCGCTACTTCTCAGTCAAGTAGCTCCTCAGTTGGCCTCACAAGGGCTGAGGGCACCCCGCTTACCAACATCACTCGGCACATCCGGACGATGACCCATTCAAGTGCTAACCAAGCTCGACAGTGCTTAACTTCGGTGATCTTGCGGGAGGTCAAATATTCCTCGATGGAAGTGGTCATGACACGGGGCGTTGTCATTATGCAGCATCTCTTGTCTACAGTGACTGGTCTCAATCGTTTCACCTTTTTCCTGGGCCTTTCAAGGACAGCTTTGAAAAACACTTGAAATGAAATAAGCGTTTGGCGTCACTGGCCGGGAGGCCCTTGCGAGGCAGGTCTTATTACATTCGACGCCACATTGGGCGACCTGCGCGACGGATGGGGATGAAATGATGAAGAAGACAACACAATACCCAGTCCCAGAGCGGAGAAAAACTCCGACCCAGCCGGGAATCGAACCCGGGTCCGTAGGACGGCAATCCGTCACGCTGACCACTCAGCTATCGGATCGGACTGTAAAGGACTTGATTGACAGATTGCCTTGAAGGAACAAACCCTTTATGCACGATACTCCCAATGCGAAAGAGCAAATCAGCATCGTTTTTATCTTTGATTTGCTCATTCGAGCTTTTTTCTGTCGAGGAGATGTCACACTGTGCCACTTCTCACTTTGCCGCTTTGCCTTACGAGTGTACTAAAAAATCCGGGATTCATCACTTGTCACCCAAGTGAACCATTCGTGGTTATTGGCAGTCCTCTCAGGAATATCAACGCCCACTTTCTCCCATTGTCCTTGTGCTGAGAAGTTTATCAGCACCATTTTGGCACAAACCTTTCACATGTGCATATATTCGGTCAAAATTTTATGTACAGTGAAACTGTTTAAGTTCAACAGGTCATCCATCATCCTTATTGTTAAACATGAGTCTGGTCTCACAAGAGCACACAAATGTTCGACTTTTTCATCGCTTTTTAAGTTGTAAGTCCCACTGAGCGAGATTCATCTTCAACGTGTTCGCGGTCTACCAAAAGTGATTTGTGTCAGCGATAAACTTGTGCTTTTGATAAGGCATGTTTCAACTTTCCACAGGTCACATTCGCGGATTCCCCATGTTTAACGCTAAGCTTAATTGCATAACGCTCTAATTCCCGCGGTTCATTTTCGTAACACACGACAAAAACACAACTTCGCTGATGGCGTTCAAGAAATTACGTGATGGCTGTACGGAGCTGAAATTCGGACTGAGCATCTGGAAGGGGTGAACACACCGGCCTACACAAGTAGAAAAATACAGCGTATCCAGGTCACTCAGTGTTGTCAGTCTCATTATTTTTCTCACACTCCTTGTACAAACTTCGCAAGCCACTATATGGTGCGTGGCGGTGGGCAACTTGTGCCACTATTATTCCTTTTCTGTTCCACTCACAAATAGAGCGAGGAACAACCGACTGTCTGTACGCCTCTGCACGAGCCCTAATTTCTCGTATCTCATCTTCGTGGCTCTTAACGCGAAATGGACGTTGGTGGCAGTGGATTCGTCAGCTTCAAATGCCAGTTCATTGCATTTCTCACTAATGTTTCTTGAAAAGAACATCAACTTCCCCGCACATGTGTCTTCCAGCCACTCACATATCTTTGAACCTATTCTGTATGCTCGTACCTTCGTTAAGTCTGCAATGGAAACGTATACAAAGCATGTGTGACACCGATTCCAGAGTACTGCTCATCATTCTGGGACCCTTACCGACAATGAGCCGTGTTGATGTGACGAGGGAATCAGCCGGCAGTGATGGAAAGTGTAGTGTTGGCAGAAGAGCCAACACCATGTTACTAGAGGAGTCCGAAATGCACGCGTTTTAGCTCGCGCAGGCTGGCGTGAGGATGAAGAACTATACTAACGTGAGGTCTGGAACATGACAAGGAATTAGAATTCAGAAAGCGGACGTAATAAGTTTGATACTTAACTTTAATCCATTAATTATGAACGTCGCTCTTGACGGTACATGATTCACAATATCAATATCAATAGTAACTGAATATGGCGCCTTGCTAGGTCGTAGCAAATGACGTAGCTGAAGGCTATGCTAAACTGTCGTCTCTGCAAATGAGAGCGTAAGTAGTCATTGAACCATCGCTAGCAAAGTCGGCTGTATAACTGGGGCGAGTGCTAGGGAGTCTCTCGACTAGACCTGCAATCACTGATAGTGGCGACACGCGGGTCCGACGTATACTAACGGACCGCGGCCGATTTAAAGGCTACCATCTAGCAAGTGTGGTGTCTGGCGGTGACACTACAGAAACAACCGAATGAAAACAATCGACTCTGTCGGTTGTTGGAAACGAGTCGACTGATTCGGTTGTAGTTTTTCGAATCGTTTGAATTATTGATTCATTTCTTTTGAGTGAAACTAGTGTGTGAGGGCAACCAAATGAAAACAGTCGGCGCAGTCAGTTCTGAGCGGAAATATTCGGTCGTTTTCCCATTGTGATTTTATTACTGATTGCACTGTTGTCGCCTGTCGTCACTGTTATTGCCGTTTCGATATTTGCTTTTCATTGCGTGGCTAGAAGTAGCTTTTAGTTCAGTTTTTGTTACACGTGTATGAATAGACATCTTCTTTGTACTGAACTTTGTGTCTGTACCAGAATGCCGAAACGATCAGAGGTGTGGGAATGGAAGGATCTTCAAGATCAGTTCAGTGCTATTCACAGTGTCTGCAAGGATGATTTATGTTATGAAACTGTATTAGGTAAAGAAACGAATAACTTGCGACAAGTGACGGCATAAGTTTAAAAAGCAAGTGATTAAGTCACCAAACAACTAAAAAAATTGTTTCTTATATGGTTTCTGCCCATCTCGCATCAGCATTTACCGAAATAGAATTGTTGATAGCACAAACCAGCGGGAAGAGAGGGAGGCAGAGCTTCAATAAATTTAAATATAAAAGTAGTTGTTCATTTATTAAATCTTTTAAAACCAACCAAAAATCCATATTTAATGCCGAAAGTACCAATAATTCGTATTTAAATAAATATAATAAATGAAATTTGAAAAGAGTTATTCGTCTCTAAAAAAGTTGGTGACTCTAATCATGGAATACGTGTAACCGAAAAGGCCGACAAGGTGTGTAACGGCCGACAAGGTGTGTAACTGAAATCACTCACCTGTGCTGTTAAGGAGAACGCTCCTTCTTAACAACACGGGCACTAAATGTCGTATTTACCCTATCAGGCAGCGACTTCCAGTTAAAATGTCCCGCTGTACGAGAATTACGTAATGTGTGTATACGTTGTGACGCAGAAAAGACGGCATATAGAATCTTGGGTCTGGCCGTGATTCGTGCATGGATAGTCAATGCCGACACGGTAGCTAAGCGTGTTCGGTCAGGGGGCAGCCCTGTGTAATAAAGAAATGGAATAAAGAAATCAAAGATTAACTTGAATGTGTGGTCATGTGATGTCCGCCCAGACGAAATGCAGCGAACAGTAATGAACAAAATGAAGACTGGGGAGGGCCGTTAAAGCGAACGTTCGCCTAAGACAGGAAATCCGGGTTCGAGTCCCGGTCCGGCACAAGTTTTATTTGTCGTCATTTCCACATTCCCTTATAAAGCTGACGGTTATTCCTATTCGCAAGTGAGAATACATTTCATGAACTCACTCAGATCCGGAGACATGAAAACATTCATATACCTGATATGGCCACACGACCGACCGAACGAAAGACAATCGATAGACCAATCGGTTGTTAGGTTGGTTGTCTTTCACTATCTGTCATACGGGGCTGTCGCCAATATGCAGTTTTAAGCTGCACGTCTAGTCACTGATGAACCACGATCAAAAATGGTTCAAATGGCTCTGAGCACTATGGGACTTAACTGCTGTGGTCATCAGTCCCCTAGAACTTAGAACTACTTAAACCTAACTAACCTAAGAACATCACACACATCCATGCCCGAGGCAGGATTCGAACCTGCGACCTTAGCAGTCGCGCGGTTCCGGACTGAGCGCCTAGAACCGCTAGACCACCGCGGCCGGCAACCACGATCCAGCTAGAGGACAGTAGGTCCACTGTTGGTCTATGGCCCTGTGGGTGGTATTTCACAGCTTTTGACACTTGTGCGGAGACGGAATGTGGTGACATTTATGTTGAGTCCGAGACATTTCGGGTAGCGACCTCGGAAGGTCTACTCGAGAAGTAGAATACACCGGCCTGTCCGCCGCTGCCTACGACAGTACAGCACTGGAAAACACCATAGACGGCCACCAGTTTGACTGATTAATTTTCAATTTCGATGGGGAAAGAAGTTAAGAAGTCAGCAGTTAAGTCTGACGAGACTATTGCAGAGGTTTTATAGAGACTCCAAAATGACGGCTACTTGAAATCATTTCTGAATTGAGTGGCCTATGCATATAATTACGGCGAAGAAGAAAACATGACAATCATTGGAAATATGTAAATATTGGAAAAAAATTAATGCACGTCATACTTTTTGGCAATCTCATAAATATTGTAAACCTCCTCAAGCTATTCCCAGGAAACGACAAAAATGGGCTAAATGTCTCTCGCAATTATTAAAACATTCGGTAATGAAGACCGAAAAGATTATGTCAAAGGCCCTGTCTGTTCTAGGGATTATCGTGGAATTCTTAGAATCGAAATCCTTATGGTTTGACATCGAAAGCAAAATTTTTACAGCGGAAAGACAGGCAGATGACACGCAGTCATTGTCTCACATAAACACACCTTATTGTAACAAAAATAACACCTATATTAAACATTGTCAAAACTCTGTGGTTGTTGATATAATGAAAGGGGAAAAAGTGCGGCCATTCTCTTTCTTATAATAATTTATGTTGCACAACCTTAAAAAAGTTGCTGGTTGCAGCCTTTTTTACCTTTCAACATATATTTAAAATCAGTTCTTAATGGCACTCGTCGTGCTACACTGCTAGACAGGAAAGAAATTCCTAGTGGGGTTGTATGCTACCTGCGAAAAGCAGATTATCCCAGCAAGAGCCCCAAGCTCCGCAGAAATATCTCTCCTCAGAAGTGTCACTCCACACAATTGCTACAACACTGGTGTTCAATTTCCCGCCAATCAACCGTATCTGGGAGGCACCCCGAAACCTCTCCCTTGCGGACGCAACTTCTAGGGATTACAGACTTCCCCAAGGGGGGAAGCGATGTAAGCAACTTCACTACGCTTTCGTGAACCTTGAAAAGGCTTTTGACCGAATATCACGTGACCCCATACGGTTTGCCCTCGGAGAACGTGAAGCATCTGAAGACCTTAGTGAGTGTCTGGCTGCTCTAGTAATATCCTTAAGTCGAGTGCTACCTGCTGTGGGGTAGCAGGTAACTTTCCTTTTTCTGTAAGCGTCTGTCGAGGATCTGCTCTTTCATCCTTTCTCTTCTTCATGTAAATGGATGCGACCACCAGAGATTTTAAGAAATTAGCACCTTGGACTTAATGACGATGTTCTTCTGATTGCTGAAGACAATAAGGACCTTCAGCGACAAGTCCTAGCGTGGAAGAAAGACAAATATTTTCAAGCACCCTGGCTCAAAAATCGCTGTCGAAGGCTGAAGAGTTCCCGAAATCACAAACCTCGTTAGAAACGTATGGTTTAAATGGCGGACAGCGATTCGATTGCAACAAAAGAAGCAGAGCAGCAACTTGCTGTATTGGAAAACAAAATGCATCGGTGGGCATCTGTGTTGAGACTTCATGATCATGTGGCCAGTGATGAAATTTGGCTCCTATCGTAGAGAAGAAGAGGGAAAGCCGTATACAGTGATATGGTCACGTACTTAGAAAAAATAACAGAACGCTTGTTTTCGTTGAACGCTGTTGGGAAACGATCTACTGGGAGACTGAGACAACGTTAGCTGGTTACCATCCACGTCAAACACTGAGGGAGAAGCAGAATAAGAAAGATTCCTTGAAGTCGTGGAGCTCAAAATACTTTTAAAGACCTAAAAACTCCGTTAGCTAACTTTACGTTGTTGGTTCAAAAATGGTTCAAATGGCTCTAAGCATTATGGGACTTAACATCTCAGGTCATCAGTCCCCTAGACTTAGAACTACTTAAACCTAAATAACCTAAGGACAACATACACATCCATGCCTGAGGCAGGATTCGAACCTGCGAACGTAGCAGCAGCGCGGTTCCAGACTGAAGCGCCTAGAACCGCTCGGCCACAGCGGCCGGCCTACCTTGTTGGCACACCCTGTTTCTGGTGCTCCCTTTCTTTTGATGGCGGCCGCAGCCAAACAGCGTCGTGTGATGTATTGCAACGGTGCATCTCCGCAACCTGGGAGCCTCTGGCTTTCTTTTCAAAAAACCTATCTATGCAACAATAACAGTGTAGCGTGTTTGACTGGGAGCGCCTCCTTATATATTTGGCTGCAAAGCATTTCTGGCCGTTGCTAGGGGGACAAGATTTTATAATTTTTACTGGTCACAAGCGTTCTGTGTCCATATTTCAACACGTGACGGAAATTAATTCACCACGGCAGCGTAGACACACCAAGTTCATTGCTCAGTTCACAACAGACGTCCAGCACATTGCGGCTCAAGATGATATTGTGGCTGACTGTTCGAAATTGCAAAGCAGACACTGCTATTGACTGGGCGGCAGTGGCAACAGAGCAAGAGATGGATACCTTCCTTCTGCGCTATCGTGCGAATCCTGAATTGACAAGCTTACTTCTTGAGTGTCGGCCGATGCACAACGGGTTTGCCGTGACACTTCAAACAAAAAGTTTCGCACCTTCATTCCTGTGAAATGGCGACGCCCCATATTCGACGCATTTCATAACATATCATACTCCGGCATCGAAGCTTCTGCTAAACTGGTGGCAGACAAAGTGGTTTGGCCAGGAATGCAAAAAGAAGGTGCGAGATTTCTAGACATGTTTCTGTTCCCATGAACCCTTTCCCTCATGTTTGGGAAGATTCTCGCACTTACATGTTGGTATTGCGGGTCCTCTTCCCCCCTATCCCTCCTTCCTCCCCCCCTTTCTCCCCCCTCCCCCCACCGACGGATTTCGCTTTTTTGTAGATTCACTACATGGTCTGGAGCGGTGCCTGATATTTCTGCAGTTTCTTTCACCAGGGTCCACCTAAAGTGCTGGTGCTTGACTTGGCATTTTACAAGTTGTCACCACGGACAGGGGTAGGCATTTCAAGTGCCAATTATTAGAAAAGCTTATGAGAATGTGTGGCTGCAAACATATTCGAACCACGAGCTACCATCCATGAGCATGTGCATCATACATTGAATACGGCCTTGGCCTGCGGCATAGAGACGTGATCGGACGTGCTGCCTTCAATATTGGTAGTCTATACACTGTCCTGAAATAGTACTTGGGTTGCTCGCCTGGTCAGCTACTCTGTGGTGAGCAATTATTGGCTGCGGGTGAATTTTTTTTCTCCAACACCTGAGCCTAGACACTGGTGGGGGAATCAGATGCGTTTATGCACAGGTTACACTCGCACATGCGTCATTTGCCAGAGAATCCAGTTAGTCATGGCGACACACCCATCTTCTTTCGCGAAGATTTATTCAGATATTGTGTGGCTGAGAGATGACACTTAAGAAAACATCGCACTCTCCACAATATACAGACTACTTTAATGTCATAGACCGTAGGGATAAAAGATTCGTAATTGAGGAAAATGGGAAATGAGACATTGTAGCAGTTGAACGTCTCAGGCTTGCTTACACAGCAGCGAGCGATCCAATAAGACCCATACCTCAGTCACAAAATTTAATGCGCGACGCATCGGATGCGAGATTGCGGGTGCCTATTCCAGTTCCTTCTGATGTTCAAATGTGTGTGGAATCCTAAGGGATCAAACTGCTTAGGTCATCGGTCCCTAGACTTACACACTACTTAAACTAACTTATACTAAGAACAACACACACACTCATGCCCGAGGGAGGACTCGAACCTCCGGCGGGAGGGGCCGCGCAGTCCGTTACATGACGCCTTAAACCGTGCGGTCACACCGCGCGGCCCAGTTCCTTATGAAAACCAGTTAATATACACGTGGTCCGGCAGACAGGTAACTTGTAAATACTCGCTGGTTAGAGGCGCTCCTGGTTTTCTAATTTTGTCAAGTTAAGGAATGAACCGCAAAAGTGAAATTTGTGGTGTGTTGCAAGATCTCCCGAGCCACAGCTCTTCGAAAAGGGGAGGGATGGGGGGCCGAAGTAGCGCCACCAGTAAGGAGAGTTGACAGAGGTCAAATGTAAACATTAAAATAGTGATTCATGTTGATAAAGATAAATACAGTTCTGTATAAGTCCCACAGTGCTTAGAGCCATTTGAACCATTTTTTTTATCTTTGTGTTATTAGTTTCTTTGGTACTTGTGTGTGACGCTCCATGTTTCGTTTTGTGGTAAATGTGTTCTAATCACTTATAAACCACGTCCGTATTTGAAATGGAATCAACTATTCCAACATTACACATTAGTAGTTCAAGGCAGTTATTTGATGTTTGTAGTGTTATAGCCTGTGTATTACGAAAGTATACCGCTTCTATGCTACGGTACAGTGATCTATGAAAAGCGCCTTATTTTTGTACTGTTTATCATGGTTAAATATTTTATAATAAGTTTTGTAGATTCAGCCTTAAGAAAGTATATACGACGTACGAAGGTGCAGCTGCAACGTTGCAACTGTAACGTAAATGATAGCATTGTGAGCTGCGAAGTGGAAGGAAGGTGGTTTACGTCTAGCTTCTTCCAAAACCGTTTTTCACCTTCTGTTATCTAAAACATTCTGGGTCTTTCTCCTTAATTTAATAGAAGTATTATCTGCAGTAGTCTATGTTATTTTTGTAAATAATGTATTTGTTCTTTTCTTGTTGCATAGGCCAACGACTGGAACGTTTCCCCAGTGGCCATATTATCTTAGCGTGGTTACCAGTCTGTCAGGTAGTAAACACAAGTTAGACACTGGGAGTTTTTGCTGTTACGAAACTTTGTGTAAAATTTATATATATTCTTACATCGTTGTTTTGTGGAGTGCCTCGTGTCTGGTAAATATCTTGTTCACTTATCCAGAACGAAATTTTCACTCTGCTGTGGAGAGTGCGTTGATATGAAACTTCCTGGCAGTTTCACAGTTTTAATTTGCCCGGAAGTTTCGTTTTCATCTTATTTAATGATCGTGAACAGCTTCAAAAAAATAAATAAATAAATGAAATCTCCTCTTGCATCAAAAGAAATTATGAAACAAATTCCGATCCTGAAATCGGTGCGATGAAGTACATTATTTCAGAGTGACGGAAGTCAATACAAAATGGAGAATATGTGTGTTATGCATACTTAAACTGACTTTAGATCCTTACTTAAACTGACTTTAGATCCTATACTTTAACTACATTCAATTTAAAACCGAAAACTGGAATCGAGATTCAACTGAATTAACGAGTAACTTCCGCTAGTACATATCCCAGGTCGTTTTACAGCGTTATATAATGTTCCTCTACCAGCAGTTTGCTATTCTAGCCATCGCCGAGTGCACAATCTTCTTCGCGATTTTCTCTGCTTGTCTTCGACAATCATTAACAGAGTTAACGCGGCTATTTTAAGCGCGCCCATTTTCGGAAAGAAACTGCGTGATTAACGCGCCAGATGCAGCTGGGAACTGTCGCTGTAAGCGCTACGGTCGCAGATCAAGATAAGGAGCACTGTCCGTTAGATTTAGCAGGTTGTTTCAATGCTTGCAGCATCCACGACGGACAACACGTCCGGCGTGCCTTGTGATGAGAAACACGTCTCGTGTAAGGACGGTTTAAGGTTTGCAGTCGGAAGAAGCCCGCGATGTTCAGCTCGCCAGCAACAGAGTTGCGACAGAACAACGATGTACACTATCATCTCTACAAGATTCAAACTGGAATTTAACTAACGAAGATGAAGGGATAGAAAGCAATTTATGGGTGAATGATGAGGCTCAGTTTTTTTAATTTTAGTTTTAATAATGAACAGGCTGAGTTGCACCGTTTGCCTAGAATTTACCTAGGTTTCAGTCGGGATAACCCAACCTTCTTCAGAATAACAGTATCTACTGTTTGTCCATAGCGGACATCGTCAAGCTAAAACTACGAATCCATAAATTATCGTCAGACTGTAAAACTTATCTGGCACTGCCTCGGCCCCACTTCGCGACCGCGATGCGGCAGCCACGAGTGTTGTACTGGAACTGACCGTAGCGACATGAGGCCCGCCTAGGCGGACACAATACCTTGCGCCTGCACATAAACTGTATGATAGTTACTTGTTGGGACAAGACGTGAACTTAACTCCTGACCTTGAATTTACTAGTAAAGTGAAGTAAAAGGTATAGCTGGGGAAACGGGCGTATATGTTATCCTGTGCAGAACGTACTTAGGTCGACTGTCTTAACATTTATGAAGTATTCGTTGGTCATGATATGAGAAAGACATCACGTGCTTATAACGTATGGCCTGTCTAGGAAAATTTTGTTCTTAAGCACGAAGTTTAATAACCTAAAAAGAACTTAGGAGTGGGAAGGATAATATAAAGCCAACATCGTCTTTACTACGATTAGGTCTAGAAATTTTTTTAAGACGTAACTGTTAAGCACTTGCTTAGCTATGGTTACAACGCATGAACATCCTATTGACATAGCACACAAATGGTCATGATTGAACGTATGAACAAGTCTATATCTAATCTGTAACATCCGGCAATACGGGCCATAAAAATTAGATGGTCATTATTCATGATTAGTATATTTGACCTGAAATGGTCTAGAATCAAGTCAAAAACTAATGCACGTGCCTGATTGAGCTTCTTGGCGAAGTTATTGTTATGAGTTGCAGAAAACACTACAGTAGGACATAATGTGGTGGCAATGAGGTACTCAATTTTCCTTCATGGAGGTAATAATGACAATGTTGGCTTTACATTATCCTTCCCACTCCTACGTTCTTTTTAGTTGATTAAACTTCATGCTTAAGTACAAAAATTTTCCTAGATAGGCCATACCAAAAAGCACGTGATGTCTTCCTCATATCATGATCAATAAATACTTCATAAATGTTGAGACAGTCGATCTAAGTACGTTCTGCGCAGGTTAACATATACGCCCGTTTCCTCAGCTATACCTTTTATTTCACTTTACTAGTAAATTCAAGGTCATGAGTTAAGTTCACGTCTTGTCCCAACAAGTAATTATCATACAGTTTATGTGCAGGCGCAAGGTATTGTGTCCGTCTAGGCGGGCCTCATGACGCTACGGTCAGTTCCAGTACAGCCGGACGCTGGTTTGAACCTCATTCTGGAAACACCCCCAGGCTGTGGCTAAGCCATGTCTCCGCAATATCCTTTCTTTCAGGAGTGCTAGTTCTGCAAGGTTCGCAGGAGAGCTTCTGTAAAGTTTGGAAGGTAGGAGACGAGGTACTGGCAGAAGTAAAGCTGTGAGTACCGGGCGTGAGTCGTGCTTCGGTAGCTCAGTTGGTAGAGCACTTGCCCGCGAAAGGCAAAGGTCCCGAGTTCGAGTCTCGGTCGGGCACACAGTTTTAATCTGCCAGGAAGTTTCATATCAGCGCACACTCCGCTGCAGAGTGAAAATCTCATTCTAGTAGATACTGTTATTCTGAAGAAGGTTGGATTATCCCGACTGAAACTTAGGTAAATTCTAAGCAAACCGTGCAACTGAGCCTGTTAATTATTAAAATTAAAATTAATATGTATACGGTTGCTGACAGGGCGGCGAAATGTTGAAGACATTTAGGCTCAGTTTCATTTGTCCAGTTACGTCAACAAGCATAAACTTAAATTCTGGAGAGACGTAAATCCTAGACAACAGCATGAGCGAACTCCATTCCACAAGTGTTACTGTGCCTTCATCAGGGGTCACAGAAACCTACCTTTTCGAAGATGATCTAGACAATGTTGCGAGTCTGACGGCACAAAGATACTGAAACAGGTTGTAAACGAGGAAACTTTTGTTGGAGAAACATCGCACATGACAGGAGTAAGCATGAACGTTGGTAATGCTGTATTTACAAATTACGCTATCTCTCGAAACGGAGACATCACAGGACCTACACGTTCACCGCATGTAACAGCAGGTGCCTTTTTCTTGTTACCTGAAGAGTAACAGGATAACCCATGACGACCGAGTGGGGTAGCGCAGAGGTTATCACACTGGACTCGCATTTGGGAGGGTGACGGTTCAAACCAGCGTCCGGCCATCCTCATTTGCGTTTCCTGCGGTTGCCCAAAATCGTTTAAGGCAGATGCCGGAATGGTTCCTTCGAAAAAGTGAGCCCTCTGTGCTTCTCCATCCTTCCCTAATCCGAGCTTGTGCTCCGTCTCTAATGACCTCGTTGTCGACGGGACATTACAATCTTAATCACCTCCTCCTTCTCCCATGACGAACAGTTGAAGAACTGAAATAACGGATCCGTCAAGCGGTGGTACAAGTCGTACTTGCACACTATGGAATGTAAAGACTCGCCCAGATGTATGTCCACTAGGGATGGTGCTTATTGCTGCAACCGGTTTTCGGCTATAGCGGCTTTTCTCACTGCCAGTTTAACCCAACGGTTAAAACCGCTCAGAATAACCGGTTTCTGAAATAATCTATTTTCGGTTTTTTATTCCTATTATTCCCAGTAATAGACTTGGAAATCGAACGAAAATTGAAAAATTTTGACTCTCTTAGTTTGAAGATACGTAGAATAAAAATATTAAATTAAATAGGCAACTAACAGAAAACTTAGTCCATTCACCGTTTGCTGCTGTTCTCGAAAAGTATTAAGTGACTGAATGTTACAAATCACTTGGCTTCTGCTGTTGATTCAAATTTTTTTAACCCTTCTCAAAAATCATGTAGTACTTGAAGATTATATCACTATTTGCGCATTGCGAATAGTCAATGCTAAAAAGTGAAAACTGAGATTGAAGAACACTATTTTTCGAGTTAATTTTGCCATTTTAAAGTGCTACAAACAGATAAAGGCATATGATGTAGACACAGGCAGCAAATCAGCCACTTTCTGTTTTTGTTGCAAAGTATGAGCGAATCGTTAAATTTTAAGTTATTTCCGCATATGATATCACAAGTTTGTTGTGGTTCCTCCCTTTTTGTAAAGTTTTAAAGCAAATGGAGCATTGTAGTTCATTGACACCACACTTAGGAAGATATTGTCAGACTGGGAATGGTGCCATTCTGTAACACAGCTAATTTCTGACGATGACAGCGATAACCTACCATTAGACCAGATAGGGAAAGTCTTGCTCACTGCGTGTACACGCGTACTATCCAATATGCCACGGCACGTGTCAGGAATGTTGTAGCAATTCTTATTCCATGTGTGCGTTGCTCGTTTCTGTCGGCATTGTTATTAAAATAGCGTTGATCGCTTTTCGTATTTTCTATTATAGTGCAATATTCCAAAGCAATGAAAATTGTACGAATAAAAATTATTCGTTTTTTAAAAATCTTTATTTAAAAACCAAAACTTTTATCACTGTCGCTATGACTAATTGATATTACTGGTATTTTACCCGGTTATGAGTAAAAAATTAAAAAAAAAACACCGTGTACAACCGAGACAAAAGAAATACCGAATAATACCTGTTATTCAGCACTAAAACACCGGTATATGTTTTAGCTGGTCGGTTTTTATCATCCCTAACGTAAAACCTACACAACAGCATCAGCAACCTATCCATTCCACAAAGGATACTGTGCCTTCATCTGGGATCATAGAGCCATATTTTTTCGAAGATGAAGGCAATGCTGTGACAGTGACATGTTATAAAACTTTCTTACTCCACAACTTCCTCAGTGCGAAGTAAACGAGGAGACATTTTCCGAACAAGATGAAGCAACATTCTACATGACAAGAGTAAGAGTGAATGTTGGTAATGCTTTATTTCCAAATCACGTGATCTCTCGAAATGGGGATATCGCACGGGCTCTCCGTTCACCGAGCGTAACAGCATGCACGTTTTTCTTGTTACCTGAAGAGAGTTGAAGACCTGAAAGATCGGATTCGACAGGAGGTTGTTCAAACCTCTCTGGTATACTAAAGAATGTGATGAATAAGTTCAAGACTCGCCTAGAAGTAAGACTACAAGCGATGATGCTTATCGTTAAAGCAAACGGCTTTCGGTTATATCGTTTTTTCAACGCCGGTTTAACCCGACTGTTAAAATCGCTCAAAATAACCGATTTCTGGAATAACCGATTTTCGGTTTTTATTTCTGCTATTCCCTACAGTAAACGTGGATATCGAACAAACATTTTAAAAAAATGACTCCCTCAGTTTGAAGATACATATTCACTTAAACAGGCAAATAAAAGAAATCTTAGTCCGTCCACCGGTTGCTCCTTTTCTCGAGAAATGTTAACGGGGTTCAACATTACAAAACATCACTTGTATTCTCCTACAGATTCTAATTTTTTTTAAACTCTACTCAAAAATCATGTTGTAATCGAGTATCATACAACTACTTGGGCAATACAAATGGCACCAAAGTGTGAAAACTGAGGTTGAAGAAGTCAATTTTTCGTGTTAATTTGTCCGTTTTCAAGCGCTACAAGGAGATAAAGGCATATTACGTAGACACCGACAACAGAGCAGCTATTTTTATTTTAAATTATGAGTGAATTGTTAAATTTTAAGTTGTCTCCTTATATATTGTTCCAAGTTTGTAGTGTTTCCCCCCGTTTGTAGTGTTTTAAAGTACATGGAGCAGTGTAGTTCATTGATACAACACTTCGTAAAATATTTCCAAATTAGGGATGGTGCCATTCCATGATACAACTGATTTCTGACGGCGAAGCTACCATTAGCTGTGAGCAGGTGTAGCACACTGCATGTACAGGCCTACCACCTATAATATGCCATTACACATGGTAACAGGTACATTACTGTGTTAGGAATGCTGTAGCAATTATTATGCCATGTGTTTGTTGCTCGTTTATGTCGGCATTGCCGTTAAAACAGGACTGATCACTTTTTCCGTTTTGTATTATAACGCAGATTTCCAAAGCAACGGAAATTTTACGAATAAAAAAAGGTTTATTTAAAAACCAAAAATTTTAGCACTGCTGCTAGGGTTAATTGATATTTCTGTTCTGTTAACCAGTTACTAGGAAAGAATAAAAAGCGCCCGCTATAACCGAGACCAAACAAATACCGAAAATATCAGTTATTGAGAACTAAAATTCTGGTATCGGTTTTGACGGGTAGGTTTCCCCTATGTCTACACCTAAACGTAGGTCATCTTACTCGAGTTATTTTTAAAACAGTTAAATTTACTTAATTTTCTTAAATGATTTTGTATGTAATTTGAGATGGTAAAAATATAATAGGGAAAATTGATTGTATTTTTTACAACCTTTTCAAAAACACTTCACTGCCTCACTCTGTAGCACGAAGGCCATACCGTACGTCCACGAGTTTTTAGGATTCTCACAAACCCGAGTGTCGCTGAAGAAAAGGCTTTGCGTGTGCAGACGGAGCCGCTGGCGCCGCTGTCGCTGGTGTACAAGCAGATCTCGGACTCGAGCGGCTACCGGCTGATGGTGTCCATGCCTGTGGGGCATCGCGACGACGGCACGTACGGCATCCTGACGTACGGCGTGCGCCCCGACCAGGAGTACACGCTGTCCACGTACTACGTCAACAACGTCACCTACTACAGCGTCCCGCCCGACATGCTGCTGCCCAGCCTCCTGTGACATGGCGCCACCCACCGCCGCCGCCCTCAAAATCCCTCGTCGTGTGCACTGTTCTCGATTGACTCTTTTCTTGTTTCTGCTTGTAACACGCTTGCAGCAAATAAAATTTCAGTGTTCCAGGAGCACCAAGTTCATTTCTCTTCCTCGTTGAACAAAATACCCTTATTCAGTACCACTGGCAGTCAACCTTGTTGACACAAGATGCAAACTTTATTTACGAGTGTATTTGTTTTTGCCTGGAGCAAAACACAATTTTATCTTCTATTTGCCAGACATGTTTCACTGAAGTGTCAGCATCATCATTGGGCTTTTATTTTCTTTCTATTAAACAGGAAAAATGCTCTTTACTACTTGTACACATGCAAATTGCTATACACAACTAGCAATTGAAGAGAAGTATCGAATACAAAAAGCCATAGTCGAAGGAAAACAAATAAAAAATGAATACACAGCTCTCTGCAACAGAAATCTGCTCTCAAAGAAATATCAAACACCACCCCCCTCCCCCCCACACACACAGCAAACTAAATAATTAAAGAATATCCAAAAACCTTCACCTGCTTACTGTGGTATCATCCAAAGATTGTGCCGCCACACCATAGTCAGCAATGCACACCGATACTGAAGATATTAGCGACGTCTCGCTGCCGACCGCAACGACAAATGGGGGAGACTGAAGACCACACCCCTCTCCCAGCACAGCAGTGGCCTCACAAAGAGGTCAATATAGAGCCGACCATAGAAGCGTTTTGCTCCAGTTTGTGGCCTCAGCTGATGCAGTCATCATCTGATAGGACTAAAGAGTTGTTCAAGTAACGGATGGAAATGTACTTTTGTAAAAGTTCAGCATTTTACTTCAAGAGACCAGTTTGTTAATTAGTGCACCAAGTGAGGCTTTAATAGTCAGTGACAGTTGTAAATGTTCAAGCACTCCGGTGGCCAAGTATTGTATCAAGTTAAGTAAATCGTTTTATCATTTTTATGTACTAAAGTGAAATAATATTTCATATGTTGTAGATCAGATGAGCCATCCCTCAGAGCAGTCAGAGAATCTACAGTTATGGCCAGATATTTGTAGTTTCGTCTGGTCATAACCACGCAAACACACACACACACACACACACACACACACACACACACAAAAAGACAGATATACCTTACAATGTTTCAAAACATCCACCCAAAACACATTCAACTGTCCACCATCTTCTTTCGTAGTTTGAAAAACAGTGACCGTGAAAGTTAGATATTACAGGCTTTCACAGGGATGATTATGGGAAAAACAGGAAAAGTAAGTAAAAAATTTTGCAAACACACATACACAATCTTCAACATAGAATTAAATGTAAGGCCTAACTGTAACATTTACAGTCGTAAAATTTCGCAGTAAGTAACTGTACTGCATTATGTGCTATATGGTTCCAGATGACAAAATTTGAAAGAAAACAAATGCCATACAAAAACATAAAAATCCAGGAAGATGCAGCAACAAGGTGTGTATACAAAACTGTCTGTTCTTCAAATTTGTATTATACTGTCTTAGAAACTCAAATTTTACGTATACAAGTATTAAAGAGTAAAGCCTACTGATGCTGATGCTGAAACTTCTGCGACGCTTGTCTGAAAAATAGAAGAGGAAGAATTGTGTTTTGCTCAAAACAAACCCCCACCAAAAACAAATCTGTTTGTAAGCATACATGGACAAAAGAGCTTCAACCTCAAGATGTTTGTTTATGAAACATGTTTTGAGGTAACAGTCTCAGGACCAGGTAGTCATGATAATAAAAGATATCATTTAACATGAGTATACCGGCTGGATCACATAAAACTTACTGCTCTCTCATTTCATGGACGGTGGAAGATATCTATTGTATTCACCATATACTTTTGCATACAACATAAATTTGGCAGGAGAAGAACTTCTACCACCGAAAGTAGTTGCTATTATTGAGGTGGTTTATTTGGATGCAACAACTATACAAGCCTCGTTTCAGGGCTAAATAGTTTAAGGCAAATTTATGAGAAAAGGAAGACAACACATATTAACAGAATTTACAATAATTGTTATAAATTATACAGTATTTAATTTGAGTGCGCAGATGACGTGTGGCAATGTTGTTAAATGTTCTCTTGCACTGATCAGTCCTTGAATAAGCATCTAGTTCTGATATAACTTGTAGAATGTCCGCTGGGACTCTTCTGGGCGGTGACTGTAGATAGCCCTGATGCTGTCTTAAGGCAGTGTTCATACTGCCGAGTTAGAGGAGGTGGACAAAAGTATGGAAACGAAAAAACCCAACACATTACCATGCCGAATTCGGCGTAGAAAACCTATTGGGAATTTAAAGAGCTCCCAGTCGTCCCAGAAAGGATAAATAGAAGTCCTGTGTGGTTTTCAAGGAAATCTTATACCATTCTTCGTACAAAATAATAGCAGCTTCGGGTAATGGATGTGAATAGCGATCGCGTAACCTTTTCTCCAAAGTAGAGTACAAAGGCTCAATAATATTGAGATCTGGTGACAGTAGTGGTCAGGGGAGATGCGACAATTCATCCTCCCGCTACAAAACCAATCCTGGACGGTGCGAGCTGTGTTAAAATGAACCCTATCGTCTTGGAATTCAACATCAATACTGGGGAACAAACATTGAACTATGGGTTGGATCTGATCAACCAAAGCCAAAATGGTCAGTAATCCTTGGTAGTACGGTGACCTTGCAAAGCAACCATGCGATCCATGGAATATCATAATATGGTTGTCCAAATCGTAACCGAATACCCACCATGTTTTACTCGTGGGATGAAAACTCGGCCATAAGTTGGAAATAGTATGAAACAAGACCAGATGATGTCTCCACCATTGCTCCGTAGTCTAGCTGTTATGGCTGCAGTGGCAAGTTTTCCTGTTATGGGCATTTGCATAATTGAGGAGGGGTTTCGGAATTCCATCTCGCCCAAAAATTCCAAGCATATGCTTCCTTCATGTTGTTTTGGTGGTGACAGCGTTCGTGAGTGCGATATTCATTCGTGGGAACAGCGATTATTGAAGAACGTGTTTATTAATTTTGATAAATAGACAAAATTAGATCATAGCATCTGTCCTTAAGATTGTGAAGCACGGCTACATATATGCTTCGTTCCTTGTATGATCCCTGTAGAATTAGTTATTTTCAAATTTGAAAATAACCAGTAAGAACAATTTTTCGTTATTAGTACCGAGAAACGACAGAGAACGTGACACCATATCACGTTTAAGTCTCATTGCAGTGAGTCACCACTCTTGCGAAACGATATGTAACGGACAGACTGAAGCGTTCCGCCGTCGGAGAGGTGACGCTGCGCTCCGAAGATTAACGTTTATAGGCCAGCCCGGAACTATTTACTGCACTCCTGCTCTTACCAGGTAGTCTTAATAATATTCGTCAGTCCCGCTTTGACCAGCGAGACAGATTTGACACTGGTCCAAAACAAATGATGAATGTCTTATAGCTATCTGACTGCATTTAGAAATAAGACCTCTAAGACTGCAAAACGAACACTTTTCAGACAATACACTATCTCTGGATGGTTCCTTACAACTTCCGCTATCAGTCATAGTAAAAATAAAATAGGACAACAGACCAAAATCAGTGGGTTCAAAGACACTGAAAAAAACTACTTTTCAAGCCATCTCTTTCGTTAACCATCACGTCCAGCTAGATAAACGCTGCATCATTTGGTACGAAAGCTGTTCTATCAATCGAGGGCGCAACCACTAAGTAACGATACTCGCCTGTAAAATTGAAAATGAGTAATCAGAATCCCATGCCCGTGCACAGAACAAATCTTCCACACATTTTAGACAATACACCACATACAGCTGGTTCGTTGGAACATCCGCTGTTAACCACCATGAAAACTAAATAGGACAACAGTAGGTCAAGACATATCAACAAACCACACTACATGTCTCCACGAAAACAAATTTAATTTCTTGGCGTCAGTTAGATCTCGTCTAGCCCATGTCTTTGATTAACCGTCACGTCCAGCTAGCTAAAGAGTCCATTATTTGGTACGAAACCTATTCGACCGGACAAAGAGGGGTCTTCGATACGAGTCGGCTTTGGAGAGTGACGTAGAAAACATGCGACAAACGTCTTAAATATAATTCCCAATGTGATGTCATATCAAAGTGGATTTCTTCAACTTAATAGACAGAAACAGTGAGGAAGGAAAAAATTAACAACGTCAGAAAACAAATACTTTGGATTACAAATACTGTAATGAAAGAAATAGTTTTTACAACGAAAAAGGAATCGAGTTCACCCCACCGCACAACCACACTCTACCGCTAATGGACGTCAGAACGTAAAATATGAATTAGAAAAAAGAAATGATTTGATATATATATAGATCTCATTTCATTACGAATTTACAAACACTATAGATGAACTCTTGGACACTAAATCGATTCATAACAGAAAACTATAACTACCGGTATTTGTTAAAAACGCCAGAAACTACCAAAGTAAGAAATACACTCTAATTTTCGCAAAATACAGTCCATCTAACTGAAAAAAACCATGCTACTAAACGAAAGAATCAAAACAATCATACAAAAATGTGGACTAGAAATACACTTACAGGCTCTTACTTCTCCAAGTCTGCTACTTTTGATAATGGCCCCCATGATTCTCGGAAATAATATTTGCTTCCCGAATAACAGTAGCTCATATTATACTCGGAAACAGCGAAACTTTCAAATAAATAATTCCTCGTAAATTGAATCATATTTGAAACTAAACCAGACAAGCATCACAATGAACAAATTGATAAATTTAAATCGTTAGTATGTTGTCAGCCAATAACAATAGTATCCAATTGTAAATAATGTCAGCAGCAGTTTTCTACTAATACCTCGTAACTGAACAAAACAGTCTAAATATTCGACAAAGTCGTAAAGTATATTGCGAAGAGCATCTTATATCACGACATTCTATATAGATCAGCCAGACACCGTACATTAGTATTGGCATTCGTTTTCTTTGACACCTCAATGAAATTTGCACATTACACCTAACACAGATCTCTTGCTACACTACAGGTGAGTCTCTTACCACATGTAGTTCTCTTGGCTTTGACGAGAAAACTGTTGAATTGTAGTCCTAACATAGGCGTCAGGCTACCCTATAGACAGCCTATCACCACAGAGGGCGTTTTCGCTTCAGATCCGTTGGCTTCGCCAACTCACAACCAGACTGTTGCCTTTCTTCCTAACCTAGACCTCGGGCTACGCTACAGATCAGTGTGTCACCATAGAAATCTTTTCCAAACTTTTGCATTCCAACCTAACCTAGACCTCGGGTTACGCTGCAAATCAGTGTGTCACCACGGACACGTGTTCCACTGTGAGATTCGTTGGCTTTGCCAACTCAGTTCCAAATCTCCACATCCCATCCTAACCTTGACCTCCGGCTAAGCGAGTCCACTATCGTGACATTAAGCTGTTCTGTTGATTCACGATGTAACCATTTCTTCGGAAATGTACTTCTACAATAATTTCAAAAAATACATCTCTCTTTTCATTCCACATCCTTCTCGTATGTACTCGATTGCTATCTACAAATTCTCTAACACCGACGTCAAACAACTACCAGCAGCAGCACAATACAAGATCCATCACACAGCAAATCACCGTTAGACAAAATTAGTACAGAAATGAAAATTACGGTAATAGGGTATGCACCTGTACTTAGCAATGGCAAAACTGAAGACATTTATTGCTTCCCTCATTTCGTCAACCAATTTCACAATAGTGAAACGAACGTGAGAAATATGTTATTCCCCATTCCCTCTATTTTCCACATTTTCGAAATAGGAGCAGAACTTGGCCCCAAAGCTGCCTCATATTTCGCGATGCTACTAATACTTGAAAAGTCATTTCAAATCCCGCGCAAAGATTAATAAATTACTTCGTGCATAAACCAACGAGATTAAGATCGATAGAATGTAAGGCTCCACAAAAATTCAATTCCAAATACGCACCAAAACGAGACGCCACAGCAGCCATTACGTCACAGCTCGAAGGCGAACCCTAGTATCGAATATTCCTCTAGACTCGTTCGACCAGTCAGGTGCGCAACCACTACTAACAATATACGCCTATAAAGTTAAAAAAGAGTGATCAGGATCACACGACCGTGTAGGGGATCACACTATTAAGTTTACTGTATTTAAAAAATAACTTTCGAGCACTCCCAGAATGATATGGAATACTATTAAAACATCGCACTCGAGAGGGGCGCTGACCGACTCTGTGATTTCATGTGCTACAAGAAACTCCTGAAATTCTTTTAACATTTCGGCCGTTGAAATAGCCAGCTTCAGAAGCAAAATGCATGCAGTTTCCGTGGTCATTTCCTGTAGCCATCAAGAGCCCTGGAACGTGCTGATTGCTGTCAGAACTCCCCAAGTTTATTTTCAACTGGTGCAATATTCCTGGCTTCATAAGGAAATTACTGCCCACAACTTGTGGTCAAGCGATTAGTGCCACTGCCTCTAGACCATCTGACTGTGTGAATCACAGTATTCTCCTAGATAAATTAAAGTTTTATGGGCTTGCTGTTCTATCCAATCAATGGATTATGTCATATCCAACCAAAAGAATGCAGAAAATTGTACTTGGTAATTCAACAAATGTAGTGCTTGGATATTTTCTACGGGGTTTCCCAAGGCTCAGTTTAGGTCCACTATTGTTCCTCATCTGTGTAAATGATCTTCCATCTAACATGCGACAAACAGAATGAAATTTTTTTGCAGAAGACACTAGCATTGTGATCAATCCAAGTATACACAGAGAAACAATAGAAATGGTAAAAAGTGTTCTTAAAAAGTCCTTGGCTGGTTGTCTGCGAATAATCTCACCCTCTATTTTAAAAAGACACAAAATAATTAATTCTGCACATCTAGGGGTACTGCACCCATGATAAGTGTAACATATGGTGAGAAAACAATAAATAGGGTAGAAAGTTCAGAATTCTTTGGTGTCCATATTGATGAGAAGCTAAACTGGAAAAAGCAAATTTTGGAACTTCTAAAACAACTTAGTTCAGCCACATTTACAATTAGAATCATTGCAAATCGTGTGGGGAGGGAAATCAGTAAACTGACACATTCAATACTGTCATATGGAGTAATGTTCAGGGGTAACACATCTTTAAGACAGAAAATCTTCATTGTTCAAAAACATGCTGTAAGAGTACTATGTGGTGCTCACCCATCTTCATCTCGTAATCTGTTTAAGGAGTTGGGCATTGTGACTACTGCTGCGCACTATATTTATTCCCTCATGAATTTTGTTGTAAATAACCCACTACAGTCCAAAGGGAGCAATGATGTACAGAATTACAATACCAGAAGGAGAAAATGACATTCATTACTCCACATTATGATTGTCTCCTTCCATGAAAAAGAGTCGCAATGATCCAGAATTCTTAAATTTCTATCATAGATACAAAACGATCTATAGGAAGGTGATGAGTGCCGCAAAAAAGTCATTTAATAACAAAATAATATATAAATAGAGAATAAAAGGAAAGCAGTCTGGGATGTTATAAAAAAGGAAACAGGGAGAGACAAAGAAATGCAGAATAACATACTGCTAAGGGAGGGGGATAAGGTTATAAATGATCCACAACACTTGGAAAACTATGTAAACGAGCATTTTTCAAGTATTGCAGAGAAGTTATAGCAATAATTCTCCAAAACAAATATAACACCTGTAAATAATGTTGCACTAAATAGAATGATGTTACTTCCAACCACAGAGAATGAAGTCAATAAAACTGTTCAAAAACTAAAAAATAAAAAGTCAGTAAGCTTAAATGAAGTACCAATGTGTGTACTGAAACAATGCATACGGATTATACAAGGCCCCTTAACAAATATAATAAATGAATCCTTTACGTCAGGGACATTTCCAGAGCAGTTAAAACAGGCAAGAGTGTACCTTCCTTAAGAAAGGTTATGCAGAAGAGATAGAAAATTACCGGCCCATTTCCCTGCTGTCAACATTCTAAAAAAAATAATATAAGCTAATTAATATAAGATTAATGAATAACCTGAATAAATACAATCTTTTAAGCAAATCACAGTTTGGTTTCCAAAGTGGCATAGTAGAATTCACAAAGGTTGTACTTTATGCTCTTGACAAAGAAGAGTGTGTCACTGGCATATTTTTGGATCTTTCTAAGGCCTTTGATACAGCTGACCACAAGATTTTATTAAATAAATTAGAAGCATTAGGAATAAGAGGGGTAGCTAATGACTGGTTTTTATCATACCTAGCAGATGGGTACACAGATTAGAGATAGCATATACTTCAAATAGATCTAAACATTTAGTAAAACACTTATCAGAACAAAAATAGATTAATATAGGGGTTCCGCAAGGTAGCATATTAGGACCAATACTATTTCTTATATACATCAATGACTTTCCCAGTAGTGTTACTCATGGTGAAAAAATTCTCTTCGCTGACGACAGTAATATTATGGTCACTGAGAAAACAAGAGAACTCCTTGCAGAGGAAGCAAATGAAGCTCTCAAGGAAGTTTACGATTGGTCAATAAGCAATAAAGTGACACTGAACACAAAGAAAACTAATGCCAAGAATTTCAGTCTGAAGAGAGAAAATTACAATGTTAAATTAAATGTAGATGGCACCTCTATAGACTGTGTAACTAATGCGAAATTTCTAGGAATCAATATTGATTCCCAGTTGAAGTGGTGTGAACACCCAAAGGTACTTGCAAACAGAATGTCATCAGCATGGTATGCCCTTAGAATCTTATCATCAGTATGTAACATGCAGTGTCTGTTTGTTACATACTATTCATATGTACACTCAATTCTTAGCTATGGTATTCTTTTTTTGGGCACAAATGCACAAAATATGAACACAGTTTTCAAACTCCAGAAGAGAGCTTTAAGAATCATAACCAAAAATGGTAGTCGAGCTCATTGTAAAGATCTGTTCAAAACACTGGGGATTTTAACTGCTCCATATGAATACATTTACCAGCCAGTTGAACACATCAAAAATAACATTGGTTATGACTGCACAAACAATTCTGTCCATGACCATGGAACAAGAGCTAGACTCGAATTTGCCAAGAAAAAATAAACGTAAAGCTCAAAACAACATTTTCTGACACGGAATAAAACTGTACAATAAATTGCCAAAAGAGATAAAAGAAATTCCAAAAATACACTTATTTAAAAAATCAGGTAAAAAGTACCTGTTATGCAATAAATTTTATACATTTAAGGATTACTTAGATAAAACAGATTAGGGGTTTGGTAAAAAAAGTTATACAAATAAATAATAATAATTATAAAACATCCAACATTCCACATAACACCTTCACACTATGTTTTTTCCCTTTTCTAGAAAAACTTACCCCCAAGCTATGCATTGCACAATACTAGTACCTCCTCCACTTTCTGAGCTCATGATCTCACTGATTGTAGAGGGATGATGATTCAGTTTTTCAGGATAGCAAATGGGATATTGTGGTGCAGAAAATAGCCCAGAGAACATCAGTGTGTGTGTGTGTGTGTGTGTGTGTGTGTGTGTGTGTGTTTGTAGTGAGTGAGGTGTTATGAAGCAATGTGTGTATAGTGTGCGCAGTAACTGATAGTGAGATACGAGTGAACAGTGTGGCATTACATTATTTAATCAGTTATTTGTGAAAAAAGTATTGCATACCAGGAGTAAATCTAATCATTGTCTCTAATAGAAGTCTGTAAACGTATGCATATATGAATTAGTTTATTTTAAATTGATCGAAACTTGTAAATACTTTGACACATCCTATACCCTTGTAAAAAGAGATCTAGAGATGAATAAAGGTGCTACTACTACTACTACTACTACTACAAAAAGGGATGAACAATGCTGCAACTACGTCTTTTGATAACTTACTCTGTGGCATGAAATGTCTGACACACAAACAGAAAACGTTTCGCCTTGACAACGCCTTCTATTCCGTTGAAGAATTTCTATTATTGTAATGTGTGAAAATTGGTGCATAGGAGTTAATAACTCACATCTGTATGTTTAAATAGTAATGACAACGTATAAATGTTCAGCATCTAGTCGTATTTATAAATTAATTTGTGATTTGAATGTAAAACGGATTGTTCCACTTCAATACGATTTATCATGCAAATTATCCATGGAACATGAAATTAACTAACAGGTTCGATTCCCGGCCAGATAGGAGATTTTTTTCGCTGAGTGACTGGGTGTGCGTGATGTCATAATCATTTCACCTCACCTTCATCAGGTTGGGAAAGATGAGCCCATCAGCTCCTGGCTGGGTAAACCCCATTCCACTTGGCGCCGTATGACGGCATCCCTAACAGCCAAGAGGTCGAATCCATGGTTGAGTTACAAGACACCGATTCACTGAACGTCTGTAACAATGAAAACGCGCTGGGAAGATACTCTAGTCGTGAGCGATTTAATTTGTAAAAAAAGAACGAGAGACTTAAAGAAGTAAACTACTTTGTTACGTGACCTAGAGTGGTGGTGTGTTTGACGCGAAACGATTAGTTTCCCCACCGATGGTCACGCTGAAGAATCTGCAATAGCCTTATTGAAACGTTTACTCGCAATTGGCGACAATCAGTGTACTACCAGTTAGGTGTTTGAGGTGTAAACCTTTAAGGCTAATGCTAAAATGGGTCAGATTTCACCTCCACGATACGTAGTTTATCGAGTGATTTGGTGCAACGATTAAGGTAATGGACTCAGATTCAGTAGGACCAAAGTTCAAATTACCATCTAGCCATCCAGAGTTCGACTTTTCGTTTCTTTCCCTTTTTTCGTAAATCACACCAGGTGAATGCAGGGACAGTTCTTTACATTCCCAACCTACTGTCATAAAATGTCTTCTACAACATTTATTGATAAAATGTCATTGAGACCTGATGGACAACTGTACTACATATTTAAAAATTAATTAAAAATACGCTTAATGCATTGTGAAATGATTTGTCCACATATAAGAAATAATAACGATTAGAGAAAGATTTGGTGCGCATTTGATTGATGTTCTAAATCATGTACAGCAAATGAGGTGCCCTTTGAAAAGTTGAAGTTCAGTGTTAGCTTAGAACCTTAGAATTGTAACGAGTACTCCAGGATATCTGCCGCACATGATTTCGAACATCATTCGAAGGCACGTCAAATGTTTCTCTAATCTGTTTTATTTCTTACTTTTACACAATTTCAAAAAACAGTTGACACTTTTTAAAACGTTTTTATTTTCAAATTTTATTCTGAAAGCAAGAAATATATTTAAATAGCAATCGATATTCTATTATTTTCTTAATTACCTTGATTGCATTCAGCCAGTTAAATATTGCTTTCTTACTTTCCAAGCTAGATCTCATGCTCGTCACTTTTATATTCCATTTCCCACTCTTCGTTTGGCTATTAAAATACGGGCAAAAATCCATTGTATTATTTGTAGAAAGACTTGTTTTCTTTCCGCTCAAACATTTAACCAAATAGAGTTAAATTGCAACGTCCTCAAAATCCCGTAACACGAAAAAGGCAGCAAGAGTTGGTATCTACGTCACTATGCGCTTTTTTTAAGGAGGAGTCAAGATAATTGGAAACAATTTGTTTTACACGCCTTTTTGAACACAGCGATGTAGCCACAGAGCCGCTGGTGAGGCTAGATACGTTCCAGTCAAGTTGGAGTGATTCTCTGACCAGCACAGTAGGATGCAGCAGCTGCAACAAAGGGGAACAGTGAGAGGCAGTTGAAGAAGTTTATTTTGGGAAGGAAGGGAAGAAACCATCCCCAATTTACCTTGAGGTATTTACGGAAACCAAGGGCAGTATAAATCTGGGTAGCTGAATCCGGAATGGTAGCACAGCGATCTTGAATGCCGAGTCCATTGCTTTAAGCTCAGCCGGCCGCTGTGTTCGAGCGGTTCTAGGCGCTTCAGTCGGGAACTGCACGGCTGCTACGGTCACAGGTTCGAATCCTGCCTCGGGCTTGGATGTGTGTGATGTCCTTAGGTTAGTTAGGTTTAAGTAGTTCTAAGTTCCAGGGGACTGCTGACCTCAGATGTTAAGTCCCATAGTGCTCAGAGCCATTTGAACCATTTGAGCTTTAGGCTCTGCGCCATCGCTCTCGGTAATTAAGGCACTGTTTGGCAGAGCACCGAACAAGTTGAGTACGCGTCTCTTCGGAGCTACTGAAGTACATTGACGGAAATAATCGCGACACCAGTAAAATAATTAATGTAGAGTAATTAAATTTCGGGAATACATGTCTAAGTGATCAATGTTGCAAGACACAGCGCGAGATAAGCCATTGCAAATGTGAAATACTGCTACGCTAATAACGGGCGTAACAGCCCGAATGTTGATTGCAAGCATGCAATTGTACACGCATTGTGTTGTACAGGTGCCAGATGTCAGTTTGTGGATGGAGTTCCGTGCCTGTTGCTCTTGGTTGGTCAACGCACTGGACCTGTCGTTCGATGATGTCCCATATGTGCTCGACTCGAGACAGGTCCGGTGAGCGATCAGGCCAAGGCAACATGTCGACACTCCGTAGAGCACATTGAGTTACAACAGGGATATGCGGGCGAGCAGTATCCTTTTGAAAACACGCTCTGGAACGCTGTTCATGAATGGCAACACAACAGGTCGAATCACCAGATTGACGTGCAAATTTGCAGTCAGGGTGCGCGGGATATCCACAACGGTGCTCCTACTGTCACGTGAAGTCGCCCCTCGGACCATAACTCCAGGTGTAGGTCCAGTGTGTCTTGGCTGCAGACAGATCTACATCTACATCTACATTTATACTCCTCAAGCCACCCAATGGTGTATGGCGAAGGGCACTTTACGTGCCACTGTCATTACCTCCCTTTCCTGTTCCAGTCGCGTATGGTTCGCGGGAAGAACGACTGCCGGAAAGCCTCTGTGCGCGCTCTAATCTCTCTAATTTTACATTCGTGATCTCCTCGGGAGGTATAATTAGGGGGAAGCAACACCTCATCCAGAAACGCACCCTCTCGAAACCTGGACAGCAAGCTACACCGCGATGCAGAGCGCCTCTCTTGCAGAGTCTGCCACTTGAGTTTGATAAACGTCTCCGTAACGCTATCACGCTTACCAATAACCCTGTGACGAAACGCGCCGCTCTTCTTTGGATCTTCTCTATCTCCTATGTAAACCCGACCTGGTACGGATTCCACACTGATGAGCAATACTCAAGTATAGGTCGAACGAGTGTTTTGTAAGCCACCTCCTTTGTTGATAGACTACATTTTCTAGGAACTCTCCCAATGAATCTCAACCTGGCACCCGCCTTACCAACAATTAATTTTATATATCATTCCACTTCAAATCGTTCCGTACGCATACTCCCAGATATTTTACAGAAGTAACTGCTACCAGTGTTTGTTCCGCTATCATATGATCATATAATAAAGGATCCTTCTTTCTATGTAATCGCAATACTTTACAATTGTCTATGTTAAGGGTCAGTTGCCACTCCCTGCACCAAGTGCCTATCCGCTGCAGATCTTCCTGCATTTCGCTGCAATTTTCTAATGCTGCAACTTCTCTGTATACTACAGCATCATCCGCGAAAAGCCACATGGAACTTCCGACACTATCTACTAGGTCATTTATATACAGGGTGATTCAAAAAGAATACCACAACTTTAAAAATGTGTATTTAATGAAAGAAACATAATATAACCTTCTGTTATACATCATTACAAAGAGTATTTAAAAAGTTTTTTTTCACTCAAAAACAAGTTCAGAGATGTTCAATATGGCCCCCTCCAGACACTCGAGCAATATCAACCTGATACTCCAACTCGTTCCACACTCTCTGTAGCATATCAGGCGTAACAGTTTGGATAGTTGCTGTTATTTCTCGTTTCAAATCATCAATGGTGGCTGGGAGAGGTGGCCGAAACACCATATCCTTAACATACCCCCATGAGAAAAAATCGCAGGGGGTAAGATCAGGGCTTCTTGGAGGCCAGTGATGAAGTGCTCTGTCACGGGCTGCCTGGCGGCCGATCCATCCACAGTGCTTGAACCAATTTCAGACGATAAGGTTTCATAACTAACCTTTTTCGTAGGACTCTCCATACAGTTGATTGTGGAATTTGCAGCTCTCTGCTAGCTCTGCGAGTCGATTTTCCTGGGCTGCGAACAAATGCTTGCTGGATGCGTGCTACATTTTCATCACTCGTTCTCGGCCGTCCAGAACTTTTCCCTTTGCACAAACACCCATTCTCTGTAAACTGTTTATACCAACGTTTAATACACCACCTATCAGGAGGTTTAACACCATACTTCGTTCGAAATGCACACTGAACAACTGTCGTCGATTCACTTCTGCCGTACTCAATAACACAAAAAGCTTTCTGTTGAGCGGTCGCCATCTTAGCATCAACTGACGCTGACGCCTAGTCAACAGCGCCTCAAGCGAACAAATGTACAACTAAATGAAACTTTATAGCTCCCTTAATTCGCCGACAGATAGTGCTTAGCTCTGCCTTTTGTCGTTGCAGAGTTTTAAATTCCTAAAGTTGTGGTATTCTTTTTGAATCACCCTGTATATTGTGAAAAGCAATGGCCCCATAACAGTCCCCTGTGGCACGCCAGATTGGTTGCAAGCCTCCACCGGCCGCCTTGTAATCAACATACGGCCATCAATGGCACCGAGGCAGAACCAGCTTTCATCAGAAATCACAACAGACCTCCACCCTGCCCTCCAATGAGCTCTCGCCTGACACCATTGTAGTCGCAAATGGCGGTGGGTTAGGATCAGTGGAAAGCACGTTACCGGGCGTCTGTCCTTGAAGAACTGGTTCGTAACAGTTCGTTGTGTCACTGTGGTTCCAGCTGCTGCTGAAATTTCTGCTGCGGATGCAGAACGATGCGCCAGAGCCATACGCCGAACACGATGGTCTTCCTTCTCGGTAGTGCCACGTGGCCGTCTGAAGCTCGATCTTCTTGCGACCGTGCGTTCTCATGACCACCACTGCCAGCAGAGATGTGGAGTGGCTACATTTCTGACAACTCTTTCTGAAGTACTACGGAAGGAACATCCAGCTTCTCGTAGCCCTATTGCACGACCTCATTCAAACTCAATCAGTTATTAATAATGTCGTCTTTGTTGCCTTCAAGGCATTCTTGACTGTCGTCAACTCACCACGTCCAGTCTCAAAGGTAACAAACGATCACGACCATTACAGCGTACATTTAAACCAAATTTGATTTGCATCCTAATAGTGGCGCGAAGTTTGAACACAGATCATCTTTCCACGCTCGCCAACTATCGTTTATGTCGCACAGCTCCTTGTTGGCATCGCAGTTTTTTCCGTCAGTTGAATTCCATTGCATTTCACGAAGTCACAAAAGTATTGAAGCTATTTATGTCACATATTTCCGCGGTAACAAAAGAAAAAAATAACAACATAAAATTTCATTTTAACAGAAAGCGGAAAAATTCGAAACTGTGCTCTCAGCTACTACGCCACCAGCTCGATTGGTGTAACACCAAGTATGTAAACTGACGTTGTAGTATTAAAACTTTGACCATTATTTTCTCGGAGATTATTGAAATGTTTTCGGGCCTTAACAAAATCAGTGTCTCTTTCGTTCCACCCTTTTTTCACCAAGTGAAGTTTCAACTACGTCAGAGAGTGGCGTATTGCGGCATCTCCTTGTGAGATACACATTCCACAAGATAAACCACTAGACTCAGACAACTACCAAAAGGAAATGAATACCACAGTACAAATAGCCAAAAACAAGGATATAAAGATATCTTAGTAAGAAGCCTGAAGAAGAGACTCAGATTTCACACAAACAGGCATGCAAAACACAAGAATAAGAACAAGACAGAGTAAGAAAGAAAAAGAAACCAAAGGTGATATACAATGACATACAACAACAAATGCTGACACAGAACATCCAAAATTTTCAGAAAACAGAGCACAAATATAGCTTATCAGACCAACAATCCAGTCCTAAAATACTTTCCAAAACCAACAGAACAAACAGATATATATCAAAAATCAAGAATCTACCAACTAAAATTTAATATACGTAAAGGAAGGTATTTGTGCCAAACAAGGACCAAATTTGGCACCACATAAACAGCATGGAAGTACTGGAGAAATCATAGGGATAAACAACAAATAACACCTTCTCACCCTACAAAAGAACTACCGTGTTCATAAAACGATAACAGAAAAGAAACAACTCGTATATAATGAGACGAATCTGGCATACCTTTTTAAAATAAAAATACTTAGCATAATATTAAATATAGACATATGACCACACATCTACCTAAACCACCGCATCTTTACCAAATGCTCCTTTCCCCAACTCAAACTCCATCGACCACTACCCTCTCCTCCCATCCTCCCAGTTGCTTTCTCTGTAATGACCATTCTCTCCAACCCCTCCCCCTGCCTTCCCCCCCCCCCCCCCCCCGGCCACCTCACCTACCACCTCCCGAACTGTAACCCCCACTCTTGTGCCTCTTCGCCTTACGACTCACATCTGTGCAGAACGTTTAACACATTTTATCTACATTCAATCACATCCACACACACACCCACATGCACATACACATACTGCTTTTCCCTCCATACCCTCAATCTACTTTCACTCTCTTCTCTCTCTCTCTCTCTCTCTCTCTCTTTTACACAGACACACACACACACACGGGCGCGCTCTCACACATGACTAAAAATAACACAACCTACACAGAGAACAAATGAATACACATAAATTCTGTGCTGAGTGCGGAACATACTATTCCTCTTGTGAAGCTCACAAAAGGAATGTGAAACATGAAACATACAAAACCAGCTTTAGAAACCGCAGTTTCAAAGTAGTCGAAAAAATACGATAAATGATCGTGCGACAAAGTTTTGGACCTCAGCCACCTCTAACAACGAGAAGAAGAGCAACTGACTTCAGAATTTGTAAACAAAAGGTAAAAACGTTCTAAGTTAACTGAATGCACCATTATAAAGAAATATTGTTTTTTGACTATAAATACAAAAACGTAGACAAATATTATGTCTATTATGTTTATAGAATGAGCACAGCAGATGCTTTATAAATGAAATCGAAATGCGTCTGGTGGAAAATACTCTTTTTAACTGCAGTTAACTCCGGACGGGAAACCAATAATGGACAAGTAATAAGAAAAGAAGTCATTAGGGAAAGCATTTAAAGACATTGCGACGATGGAACAAGCGATATTTTCAAACCTCATGTCGCGTTAAGATCATAGCATCAGTTTCTTGCCCATTGTCTACTGGACGCAATGCATGTCTCGTGCATTACAATTTCACCAGTCTCATTTTTATGGCAGGGAGAAGAAAGCCCTTATGTTACCTTAAGAAATACAGGGTAGGGCAAATAAAAGGGCCCAGGTGAGTGGATACAATTGGACGTGAATGTATGCATATAACCACACCCTGTAATGCGCACACCGCGTGTACACCGGCCACGTGGTCCACACCTGTTCAGAGCGTAGTGAGGGCTGTGTCAGTGTGAGCAGAACAGTGCAAAGGGGTCGTTGGTACTCGCAGTGGAGTACCGGGTGTCACTGTGGAAAGTTACGTGACAACAAAGTCGTGGGAACGGTGTGGTCAGTCGTTTGCTGAGAAGTTTATTGGCATCAAAATGCCAGCAAAGAGTACCATGCAACGCTTAGTCCGAAAGTGGCGTCAAAACAAGTCAAAAAACATTCTGAAATGTGTCCAGACACCAGAAAATGTGGCTTCAGAGTCCTATAAAATCGACACGACGCCTGTCGCAAGAGACCAGCATATCATGTCGATTATGTGGACGAATACTCTACCTGCACCTGCCCATGCATCCCTACTGAATGTCTGTTGTTCACGCATTGAAACCAGCAGATGCTCCTCAGCGCCTCCAGTTTTTTGAACGGCTGTCCTCTGAGATAAGAATGAATGGCTTGGACATGGATTTGTTCTTTATGTATGTTGAAGCCTGGTTTCACATGAGTGGTTATGACAACGCACAGAATCACAGTTCTGGGCAGCGGAGAATCCACATAATTTCCACGAAACACCATTCCATGATCACAAGTTTGGTGTCCGTATTATTGGTCCCATCTTCTTTCATCAGATACTGACTTCAGTGCGTTATATTGCCAACATTTTTAAACCATTTGTGGAAGCATTAACGAAGGAGGAAAAGACCTACAGTTCTTCCAATGGGATGGAGCAACTGCCCACACAGACAGAAGAACCTTGGAGCACATTTACACAATCTTCACGCCTGACGGAGTTGTTAGCAGAGGTCAGTCTGGTCGCTGCCCTAGGTCACCCGTTCTATCAGTGTTCCATTACTTTGACTGGGGAGCCCTCCAGTCTAATGTGTATGGTAACAACCCACACAGTCTTCAAGAACTGCAGCAGAACATTTCGGAAGAGACTGCAGCGTTTCCAGCAGTCTATCTTCAATCCGCCTTCAGGAACTTGCTGACCAGTGCCTGAAAGCGCCAAGAGATGGTCACTTTCAACATTTGCTATATAGTCTAACGCACGGCTTTCCGGGCGGGAAGGAGCGCCTGGTCCCCGGCACGAATCCGCCCCGCGGATTTGTGTCGATGTCCGGTGAACCGGCCAGTCTGTGGATGGTTTTTAGGCGGTTTTCCATCTGCCTCGGCAAATGCGGGCTGATTCCCCTTATCCCGCCTCAGTTACACTATGTCGGCGATTGCTGCGCAAACAAGTTCTCCACGTACGCGTACACCACCATTACCACGCAAACATAGGGGTTACACTTGTCCGGTATGAGTCGTTCCCTGGGGGTTCCACCGGGGGCCGAACCGCACAGTAACCTTGGGTTCAGTGTGGGACGGCGGAGGGGTGAAGTGGACTTCGGTAGTCGTCGTGGGGTTGTGGACCACTGCGGTTGCGGCGGGGACGGAGCCTCTCCGTCGTTTCTAGGTCCACGATTAACATACAATATATTGTATTGCATTCCCTCTGCTGTGTTTCTTTGTACCCTGAAAATCGTTCTCCGGACAACTTTTATGTGCTCCACCCTGTATTAAATCACGAATCTCCTGAAAGCGTCTCTTTATCCGAGGCCTTGGGCAGAATCAACTGAACTGCATAAGCTTGATACGTGGTCGTTCTCTGCCATTTATCTTATCGTTCGCTTTATTGACTGAATCCTTTGACTCATTGAACACGAAGGCACCATCCGACTACTCTCATACTCTCTCGCTGAGAACCTGCTACAGGTGATCTGCTGTTGTTTTTTACCGACCTGTGTGGTGCGTCAGCTGCGGAGTGTTTAGGGAAATAAAAGAGACGACGAATGTGGAAGCCCAGTGCTGGTAGATAGCGTACTCTTGTCAAATAGTAAAAGAACGGTCGTCAAGTTTAACATCCACATATGACAGACTGACCACCATAAACAGTGTAACATGTCCTTCTTTTTGAAGAAATTTGTCATTTCAGTCGTAACGTTGACCTACGTTCGTCTCTTTGTCAACAAAAGACTGGTTATGAAAAACATTATCCGCTACCATGATTCGAATAGGCAACGTACGGGCTGGAAGCGACCACATTAACGTCTTATAATAATATTGTCTACGGTCTACGGAGGTGGGTTCTGTTTTCAGTGCGTTAATAGAACCGAACTGAATTACAACTTGCTCAAGACGGAGTAATGGTTAAGACACACAAGACACGCATTCACTATGAGCGTGGTCCAGTTTCTTCAGGCGAATACGGGGCCAGTCTGTTTGCACGGAACAGATCCGTTTTCCAACTCGTTACTTGTCCTACTGAGCTAATGCTCCGTCTCTAATTGCTTCGGTGTCAATGACACATGGAACTATAACCTTTCCTATTTCCTTCTGCAATTAAAATGTCAAGCATCCATAGTAAGTACTCCTTTTTAAGCTTGGTTCCACAACTTCGAGGAAATTATTTCTTTCGAGATGGCCATAGGAGATAGCAAAGAACCGCGATTTAACTAACTGGTTACATGTGTACCCCGAGCCTGCATCCCAGAAGTGGTGGATTGTATCAAATAAGGGGCCGTCAAATAAATACGAGACCGATGGAAAAATACTGGTCAGGTGCAAGTAGGACTCTTCATCCATCCCGGGAAATGAGAATCTTGACAATTTTTGCCTGTTATCAACATTTACACTGGCCAAATATCGGTCCCACGAATTCCAACACATTCGAGAATGTTTTAATTTTAAGTCTGAAGTCGGATTACAGATGATAAAAGAATTATTTATGTGTGATATAATTAAAAATTAACAATATTTTCGAATTTTTCTTTACTTATACTGTGAAACCTGCCAAGTTTAATGATTCTAGCCCAATGAGAACTACCCTATAGGTTTTAGCAAGTGAGTTCGCAAGTATAAAAATGTGTGGCCTAAATAGACGTCTCTTTTGATTGAATTGACTTAGAAGTTTAACTTTTTTACACCAGAAAGGGACTTTAGCACTTAGTATGCGACATGAATTTTAAGTTGCTACGTCGGCCCATTTCTGAGAAAAGGCGTCTTATCAGACGGACGGGCAGACAGACAGTCGGACAACAAAAGACAAAAGAAATGTTGTTTCCCTGTGATATAATTAGAAATTAACACTTTTCGGATTTTTTTGCTTCACTTTTACCTCTAAACTTTGCTTTTTACCTAAATTTCATATTTCTTGATCGAAGGGAGGTACGCTATATGTTTCGATGAGTTTTAGAGTACCGTATCAAAATAAGTGACGTAAGTAGCCGTATCTTTGTGTTGCATTGATTAGTATCATCAGGTTTTCACAATACCATCGGACAATACACCTTAGGATGTATTGTAAATTTCAATCTGATAACTCTACCCGTTCTTGAGAAAATGTGGTCATAACATACGGTCAGACGGACAATCAGACAACAAATGATAAAAAAAAAAATTCGTGTGGTATCATTCCAAATTAACAATGTTCGGAATTTCTTTAGTTGTTTAAAGAAACGTTGCTTCTTCAAAAATGGTTCAAATGGCTCTGAGCACTATGGGACTTAACATCGGAGGTCATCAGTCCCCTAGAACTTAGAACTACTTAAACCTAACTAACCTAAGGACATCACACACATCCATGCCCGAGGCAGGATTCGAACCTGCGACCGGAGCGGTTGCGCGGTTCCAGGCTGAAGCGCCTAGAACCGCACGGCCACTGAGGCCGGCGGGACTTAACATCAGAGGTCATCAGTCCCCTAGAACTTAGAACTACTTAAGCCTAACTAACCTAAGGGCATCACACACATCCATGCCCGAGGCAGGATTTGAACCTGCGACCGTAGCGGTCGCGCGGTTCGAGACTGAACCGCCTAGAACCCCTCGGCCAGAACAGCCGGCCGTTGCTTCTTTCCAAATTTCATGATTCTGTGTCTACACTAACTAACCTATATGTTTTGATGAGTGACTTTTCGAGTATCAGAATATGTGACATAAATGGAGGTATCTTTTGATTGATTCGTCTTATAAGCTTACATTTATTCCAGCGCCAAGGCATCGTAGACCTTAGTTTCAACTTGATACGTATTCCCGTCCCTGGTACAAAGCTTTTTACCCGCGGACAGGCAGAGAGATAGACAAACAACAAATTGATCCTATAACGGTTCCATTTGTTTACTGATTGTGGTACGCAACCCTAAAAAGTAAGTAAACTGTTTATTATTTCATAACTAAGCGCCGTAGCTGTTAATACATTTATCGCACTTCAGCCAGTGGCTTCGTGGAAAAAATGTCTGCAGTTGACTACGGAACCATGACTGAACCCAGGCATCCACTTCTTCGTCCGATGCAAATTGACTACCAGGTATGTCTTTACTCAGGGTTCTGAAAATATGGGAATAGCATGGGGAGAGATCGGAACTGTTTGGATGATGTGCAAGGGCTTCCCAGCGAAACTTCTGCAGGGCAGTCGAAGAAGCCTTGACAACGTTCATTCTGTTGCAGTATGATGTGTGCCTAAATGTTGCCAAGGTTGTTTCTAGTGCGCTGCAGAAGTTCCGGTGGGAATCCCTTACATATCCTCCATACAGTCCCGATCTCTCCCCATGCTATTTCCATATTTTTGGAACCCTGAGTAAAGACATTTATGGCCGTGGAACTGCATCGGACAAAGAGGCGCACGGCTGGGTGCAATAGTGGTTCCCTTGGAAACTGCAAACATTTTTCCATGTGGGCACTGACCGTCTTGTCTCACAGTGGCATAAATGCATTCACAGTTGGATGATAACTTTTGAAATAAAAAAGAGTCTTCATATTAGGCACATATGGACCGCATTACAGTGGTTTCAATTTTGATCATCTGCATAGTATCTGACAGCCTTTTCGATCTTGAACGTGAGAGCCCACCGAATAATTTAAAGAACGAGACAGTAACCACCAAAGAATATAGGATGTTATAAAAATACTTATACAAACTGTAAGACGTCGTGGTCTCCTGACCTTCATTGCTTACATATTCCACCCTCACAATCACATTCCGCTCATCAAGACGCTTCATTCTAACCCAAACTCGATAAGATAAAGTCAATGTTGT
Organism: Schistocerca cancellata; assembly: GCF_023864275.1. Taxonomy (NCBI): domain Eukaryota; kingdom Metazoa; phylum Arthropoda; class Insecta; order Orthoptera; family Acrididae; genus Schistocerca; species Schistocerca cancellata. The sequence continues at coordinate 140,232,592 of NC_064627.1, read as the reverse complement.
ATGAATTCACGTAAACGATATGCAAATAACTAGTAAATCACAAGTGCGCACCGAGATTGAAATACTCGAGGCTGGCGTACACGCACACATTCAAGACACGACGGTCGCAGGGGCTTTTAGTTCGGGAGAGGCAAACCGCACGTCGGGGGGCCGGTCGCTTCAGAGCACGAGTCAAGCTATCTACGTCGGCCGGCGACCACCCGTACAGCAGACAGCGTTTGCCCAAGTGAAAGGGAGAACGACCCCGTGTTCGGCTTAATAGCAAATTCCGCTACATTGTGTGAGAGTACCCAGCCTACGCATTCTTTACAAACATAGCACGCTGTTTCAGAGGTTTTCACAGGGATACAGCAAACGCCAAACGACCATGCTACAGGTTTCCGGATTGATCGCCTTAAATGAAACATCTTTCTCCCATTTTAGAAGAGCAATGCTGATTGGCAAGCGATATTCCTGACGCCTTGAGCTGAAGGAGTAATGGAAGAGACCGAAATATATACCCCGTCACGTCTGGCGTGGAGAGGGGCCGTTCCGTTGTCGCTCTTGGAGCGAGAACACGTAACGAGAGCTTGTGCGCTCGTACGTGTACTCAAAGAGTGAGGAACAAGTCTCTCCTCAGTACTTCACTGGGACAGCACCTCTGTCGAGAGCCAATCGGAGTGCGACTCTATATTGAGTCCTTGCGATTAAGCGTTGTTCACTGTGTTGGCCGACACACTTATTGTGCGGTGTGAATGGACAGAGTTATAGTTAAGCGTCTGCGAGCGAATTTTTGAGTGGCATCGCGGTGGACCAGTTATCTGACCGGTGTACCACGCCAATAGTTAGACTAGGGGCGAATAGGAGTCCATGACTTCATCAATGCGTAGGGAGAATTTGATTGGTGTAGGTCAATCCAGATAGAACGAGAGTTTTCTTATTTGTCAGTAGCGAGCGGCGCAGACAGCAGTCATCGCAGCTTACGGTATTGTGCGCTACAGCTCTTGCGAGCCCCATATTTCCTCCACAACAGTACACTTCACTGCATTTCACACCCGACAGCCGCGACTGTACCTAGCAACATTCTAACGGATAGTTATTCAAGTTGAGTAAGCGCAGCTCTCAACTATTCTGCCAAGTCAATAAAAGTCTTAAACTTTGTATAGAAATTTCATTAGCGAATCCTATCCTTAAGAGGTAACTTCACATTCCGAAAAGAACCCGGAAATAACTTGTTCAGTTCATAACTAAAGCTGCCATGGTGATTTCTCAGAATTTTAGCAAAATAAATAATTTTCGTTAGTTTCATTTTTTTCTTACACTAATTAGCACTACTCCAGTACCCAAGTATCCCACTAGTTACGTAAGAAATTTGTGAATTTTTGTGTCATTTCCTTGCAGCGGACGACTCCAGAACGTATTTATTGCTGAAAGTTTTTCAGGTATTTCTCTTTAGAACGTTAGGAGCGTCTGTCTGACTTCTGTAGTACTGTGGGGGTGGAAATTGCATCTCGTAGGAGCCACAGGGTAAAGAGGACAACTCAGATTAATCCGTTGCGCAGAATGACGGAATCCACACATCAGCACAGAAAACTTTGGTGACATATCACTTACACTACAACGAGAAAAAAGCTTTGTAAACAAGGGCTCTAAAATGCAAGAGCTGTGAGCACTTGTCATCTTCACTACTGTGAAAAACATCTCTTCTAGTGAAACTTCCTGGCAGATTAAAACTGTGTGCCGGACCGAGACTCGAACTCGGGACCTTTGCCTTTCACGAGCAGGTGCTCTACCATCTCAGCTACCCAAGCACGACTCATGCCCCGCCCTCACAGCTTTACTTCTGCCAGTACCTCGTCTCCTACTTTCCAAAGTTCACAGAAGTTCTCCTGCGAACCTTGCAGAACCTAGCACTCCTGGAAGAAAGGATATTGCGGAGACATGGCTTAGCCACAGCATGGGGATGTTTCCAGAGTGAGATTTTCACTCTACTGCGGAGTGTGCGCTCACTTGGTAGAGGACTTGCCCGCGAAAGGCAAAGTCCCGAGTTCGAGTCTCGGTACGGCACACAGTTTTAATCTGCCAGGAAGTTTCATATCAGCGCACACTCCGTTGCAGAGTGAAAATCTCATTCTGGATCTCTTCTAGTGATCAAGTGCTCACGGTACTTAAGGTAGGCATTTTAGAGCCCATGTTTACTAGGCACTTTTTGTTTTGTCGATACTACCTCATTTCAAAATATGGAAAGCAAAGAGCTTGCATAGGAGAGACCTATTTCATAGTATCGAAGATGAACAAATGCCCTTAACACTCATGTGCGTTTTAGAGCCCATGTTTACTAGACCTTCTTCCTGTTTTGGCGTGAAGAACCTGTCCCCAAAGTTCGTAAAAGTATTTTGAAACACCCTGTGTACATTCCACAAACCTGTTTTCTGCTGTCTCAAGAATTTTGAGTGCGATCAAGAGGATCACTGGGAGGAACAGTTGAGCACTCGTGCTGAACAATGAAGTGGCGCAGGTTCTTCCTCTTCTTCTTCGGCACTACAGCCCTTGGTGGGCCTTGGCCTCCTCACCAATCTTCCTCCAAATCTCTTTGTTCTCAGCTTTTTTCTTCCATCCACGGATCCCCATCTTGGCAAGGTCAGCCAGCACATTGTCCATCCATCTAGCTCTTGGTCTGCCCTTCCTTCTGGTGGAATACAGTCTGGCATTCATGATTCGTTTGGGCATCCTGTCTTCCGTCATCCTCTCCACATGTCCTAACCAACGTATTCTTTCAGATTTGATAAATTTCGCTATATCTTTCCCTTGGATAAGCGCCTGTATTTTGTGGTTGTATCTCACTCTCGACCTTCTGCCTCTCTCACAGCCCTTAGTCCCTTACTGTCTGCTTCTGTCACTGCCCACGTTTCTGATCCATATGTGGCAACAGGTCCACAACGTAGTAGAATACTCTCAATTTAGCTGTTCTTGTAATTAGAGATTTCTTTAATATCTTTAGGTTTGCATAACAGCCTTTGTTTCCCTCTTTTATCCTTTCTTTAATACATTTTTTTCATGTTATTATCATTGCTGACAGCAATGGGGGAAAGAAATACTGCAGAAGAAGAATGGGTAGCTTTGAGGGATGAAGTAGTGAAGGCAGCAGAGGATCAAGTAGGCAAAAAGACGAGGGCTAGTAGAAATCTTTGGGTAACAGAAGAAATATTGAATTTAATTGATGAAAGGAGAAAATATAAAAATGCAGTAAATGAAGCAGGCAAAAAGGAATACGAACGTCTCAAAAAAGAGATCGACAGGAAGTGCAAAATGGCTAGAGGACAAATGTAAGGATGTAGAGGCTTATCTCACTAGGGGTAAGATAGATACTGCCTACAGGAAAATTAAAAAGACCTTTGGAGAAAAGAGAACCACTTGTATGAATATCAACAGCTTTGATGGAAACCCAGTTCTAAGCAAAGAAGGGAAAGCAGAAAGGTGGAAGGAGTATATAAGGGCCTATACAAGGGCTATGTTCTTGAGGACAATATTATGGAAATGGAAGAGAATGTAGATGAAGATGAAATAGGAGATATGATACTGCGTGAAGCACTGAAAGACCTAAGTCGAAACATGGACCCGGGAGTAGACAACATTCCATCAGAACTACTGACAGCCTTGAGAGAGCCAGTCCTGACAAAACTCTACCATCCTGTGAGCAAGACGTATGAAACAGGCGAAATACCCTCAGACTTAAAGAAGAATATAATAATTCCAATCCCAAAGAAAGCAGGTGTTGTTGCCGACCGGGGTGGCCAAGCGGTTAAAGGCGCTACAGTCTGGAACCGCGCGACCGCTACGCTCGCAGGTTCGAATCCTGCCTCGGGCATGGATGTGTGTGATGTCCCTAGGTTAGTTAGGTTTTAGTAGTTCTAAGTTCTAGGGGACTGATGACCTTAGAAGTTAAGTCCCATAGTGCTCAGAGCCATTTGAACATTTTGAAGAAAGCAGGTGTTGACAGATGTGAAAATTACCGAATTATCAGTTTAATAAGTCACGGCTGCAAAATACTAACGCGAGTTCTTTACAGACGAATGGAAAAACTGGTAGAAGCCGACCTCGGGGAAAATCAGTTTGGATTCCGTAGAAATATTGGAACACGTGAGGCAAAACTGACCCTACAACTTATCTTAGAAGAAAGATTAAGGAAATGCAAACCTACGTTTGTAGCATTTGTAGACTTAGAGAAAGCTTTTGACAATGTTGACTGGAATACTCTCTTTCAAATTATGAAGGTGGCAGGGGTAAAATACAGGGAGCAAAACGCTATTTACAATTTGTACAGAAACCAGATGGCAGTTATAAGAGTCGAGGAGCACGAAAGAGAAGCAGTGGTTGGGAAGGGAGTGAGACAGGGTTGTAGCCTATCCCCGATGTTATTCAATCTGTATATTGAGCAAGCAGTAAAGGAAACAAAAGAAAAATTTGGTGTAGGTATTAAAATCCATGGAGAAGAAATAAAAATGTTGAGGTTCGCCGATGACATTGTAATTCTGTCAGAGACAGCAAAGGACTTGGAAGATCAGTTGAACAGAATGGACAGTGTCTTGAAAGGAGGATATAAGATGAACATCAACAATAGCAAAACGAGGATAATGGAATGTAGTCGAATTAAGTCGAGTGACGCTGAGGGAATTAGGTTAGGCAATGAGAGACTTAAAGTAGTAAAGGAATTTTGCTATTTGGGGAGCAAAATAACTGATGATGGTCGAAGTAGAGAGGATATAAAATGTAGACGCAACGGCAAGGAAAGCGTTTCTGAAGAAGAGAAATTTGTTAACATCAAGTATAGATTTAAGTGTCAGGAAGTCGTTTCTGAAAGTATTTGTACGGAGTGTAGCCATGTATGGAAGTGAAACGTGGACGATAAGTAGTTTGGGCAATAAGAGAATAGAAGCTTTCGAAATGTGGTGCTACAGAAGAATGCTGAAGATCAGAAGTTTGTGGCACAACTTGACTAGAAGAAGGGATCGGTTGGTAGGGCATGTTCTGAGGCATCAAGGGATCAACAATTTAGTATTGGAGGGCAGCGTGAGGGTAAAAATCGTAGAGGGAGACCAAGAGATGAATACACTACGCAGATTCAGAAGTATGTAGGTTGCAGTAGGTACTGGGAGATGAAGAAGCTTGCACAGGATAGAGTAGCATGGAGATCTGCATCACACCAGTCTCAGGACTGAAGACCACAACAACAACAACATTATCTTTGGTTAGGAGGATACCTAAATAATGGAAGCATTTAACAGCTATGAAGCATTTGTCAGTGATCTTCAGGTCCTGTGGTGTTCTTCTAGCTTCAGAATTGGACATAACCATGTATTTTGTCATATGCGCATATCTGGCTGGACTTCATCATTATGGTTCCTCTTTTATCCACTTTTTGTATGACACTATGCAATGGTAAGTTAAACAGAACTGCAGGCAGGCCATCACCTTGCTTCACTACATCCTCAAAGTCAAACTGCCTGGTCATTCTGTTATTCACTTTTACTTTTGCTTTTGCATCCTTTTGTTAACTCGATTAACCTCCTCAGTTTATCACAGATACTCAATTCTTTCAGCCCTTTATACAATGTTGGTCTATTAATACTATCGATAGCTTGTTTAAAGTCAACGAACAGGAAGTGGAGATCTAAATCATGGTCATAAAATTTTTCCATTATTTGTCTATCAACAAACAACTGGTCCGATGTACCTCTGTTTGGTCGGTTCACATTGGTATTCTCCGAGTACCTTTTCGGTGCACTTCTTTATTGTTTCGTTCAGCCCTCCAGAGAAAATCTTATATACTGCATTCAGTCGGGTTGTGCCTCTATAGTTTACACAATTGAGCTTTTCTCCTTTCTTACATATTGGGCATATTATTCCAGTAATCCACTCCTCCAGTATGCTTTCATTTTCCCATATGTTCTTTATTAGCTTAAATATTTCACGTCTTAGATGTTGTCCTCTGATTTTATTAGTTCTGACACAGTCTCATCTTCACCGGTGCACGGTTATTTTTTAGTTTATTCATCACTGTTTCCACTCCCAGCATTTTTTTTGTGCCTCATCCCTCTCAATTTCTCTTGCCTCTGTGTTCTCTTCCTGTTCCTGTGTACGTCTTGGGGCCTGATCTGAGTTTTTGTTAAGCATATCTTCAAAGTATTCTGCCCACTTCTGCAATGTTCATCTCTTATTATCTCACCCTTTTCCTTTTTGCATGGATTTTGTTTGGGTTGAAAATCTTTTCTCATCTTTTCCATGGCATGGGTAGAATTTCTTCGTTTCATTATGTTCCTTTAATTCTTCTATCTCTTTAAACTTTGATTTCAGCCACTCCTTTTTTCTTGCATATTCTTTGGGCATTGGATTTTAATTCTTTGTACACTTCCACGTTTCTTCTTGTTTCTCTCTGTATCATTCTCAGTCTTGTTACATTTTTACATTCTATTACTAGCCTGCATTCATCATCAAACCACTCATTTCGCGCATTTATTCTCACCCTGACTATGTCTTCTGCCGCCTCCTTCAGCGCTTTCTGAATCTTAGTCCATCTCTCTTGGATTCCCATTGTTTCCTCGCTGAGAGTCAGTGGATCCCTAACTTCTGCTTGGTATGCTTTCACAACTTCTGGGTCATTCAGTTTATCTGTGTCCCAGTTTGTATTTTTCTCCATTCCAGGTTTAGATGCTACAGATAGTTTCTCCCTCACTACAGCTTTTACAACATAGTGATCTGAGTCACAGTTAGGGCCCCTGCAGCTCCTCTCATCGATAACTGACGTGGCATGTCGTGCCTTTACTAACGCATGGTCTATTTGATTGACTACTCCATTTACACTTGATTCCCATGTTTCGAGATGTATTCTTTTATGTTGTAAACATGTGCTTCTGATGATTAGATTATTTCTAGCAGCAAACTGACATAACATTTCTCCATTCTCGTTACTTTCGTCATGTAATGCGTATCTCCCAGATACTCTTCCATATTCGCTTCGTCCAATCTGTGCATTAAAATCTCCCATAACTAAGAACAGACCATACTTTTGTACTTTACTGCATGCCGTTTCTAGATATTCATAAAAATTTCCTTTGTTTCTTCTTCTGCTTCCTCTGTTGGTGCGAATGCTGTTATAATTGTTGTATTTCTGTGTTTCCCTTTCACTCTCAGTCTGCTAAGTCTTTCATTTGTGAGTTCAAATTCCAAAACACTTTTAGCAACCTTCTTTGTGATTATGAATCCCGTTCCGGCTTGTCCTTTTCCTCTGTCTGATCCACTATACAGCAGAGAATACTGGGGCATATCTATCTGTCCTTGTCCTTCTCATGTTATGTCTTGTAGTGCTACAATGTTGTACTTGAACTTCATGATCTCATCAGCTATTTCTTTCATTTCTCCAGCTTTCAACATTGTTCGTATATTCCATGTTACTATTACCAAATCTTTTGTCCTTTTTCTTTGCTGAAGTCATGTTTTTTGTGTCTCATCCATCATCCAAGGTTCTTGTTGAGGTTCCGTAATATGTCATTTTTACAGTGTGGGGTTATCGGCCCCATGCCCGCCTTGGAGGACCTGAATTTCTTTAGGGTTTACTCCCCTAGGGAGGTTGGCTTCCCTTAGCCTACGTAGCCCCTCCCCCCCCCCCCCCGCCCCTGCCCTATGTTGCGGTACACAATTCGTCCGGCTCCTCAGTCGAGATCAGTCCGGCTTGGGTGCCCTGTTAGTAGCTACGCTACCGCCGGCATACCTCTTGACTTCATCGAGACACGCAAACCCTCCCGCCCGGCACTGAATACGCCTACGATAAGGTGGTGCCTCTGGCAGGGAGTGGAAAGGAAATACAGTACTAACCTCTTTTTTTTTATCAGTCTTCTGCATGGTTTGACGCGGCCTGCCACGAATTCCTCTCCTGTGCCAACCTCTTCATCTCGGAACTCAGAATAGTACTTACATCCTACGTCCTCAACTATTTGCTGGATGTATTCCAAGCTCTTCAGTTTTTGCCCTCTGCAGCTCGCTCTAGTGCCATGGAAGTTATTCCCTGATGTCTTAACAGATGTTCTATCATCCCGTCCCTCCTCCTTGTCAGTGTTTTCCACATTTTCCATTCCTCTCCGATTCTGTGCAGAACCTCCTCATTCCTTATCTTATCAGTACACCTAATTTTCAACATTCGTCTGTAGCACCACATCTCAAATGCTTCATGAGTCTTTTGTTCCGGTATTCCGACAGTCCATGTTTCACTATCATACAATACTGTGCTCCTAACGTACATTCTCAGAAATTTTTTCCGCAAACTAAGGCCTGTGATTCATACTACTAATTTTCTCTTGGCCAGGAATGCCCTTTCTACCTGTTCTAATCTGCTTTTGATATCATCCTCGCTCTGTCCGTCATTCGTTATTCTACTGCCTAGGTAGCATGATTCCTTAACTTCATCCACTTCGTGACCCTCAATTCCGGTGTTAAGTTCCTCGCTATTCTCATTATTTTCGTCTTTCTCCGATTTACTCTCAGTCTACATTCTGTACTCATTAGACAGTTCATTCCATTTAGCAGATCATGTAATTCTTCTTCACTTTCAATCAGGATAGCAATGTCATCAGCGAATCGTATCATTGATATCTTTTCACCTTGAATTTCAATTCCACTCCTTATTTCCATTATTACTTCTTCGATGTACAGACTGAACAATAGGGACGAAAGACTGGATCCGTCTCTTACACCCGAGCACTTCGTTCGTCCATTCCCTCTTGGCTCTTGTACTTATTGTTTACTACCTGTCTTCCATATAGCTTACTCTTATTTTTCTTAGAATTTTACATAGTCGAACGCTTTTTCCAGATCAACATATCCAATGGACGTGTCTTTATTTTTCTTTAGTAATGCTGCCATTACCAACTGCAACGTCAGAATTACCTCTCCTGTGACCTTACCTTTCCTAAAGCCAGATTCATCGTCATCTAACGTATCCTCAATTTTCTTTTCCATTCTTCTGTATGTTATTCTTGTCAGCAACTGGATTGCATGAGCTGTTAAGCTGATTGCGCGATAATTCTCACACTTGTCAGGTCTTGCAGTCTTCGGAATTGTGTGGATGATATTTTTCCGAAAGTCAGATGGTATGTCGCCATACTCGTACATTCTACACACCAACGTGAATAATCGTTTTGTTGTCTCTTCCCCCAACGATTTTAGAAATTCTGATGGAATATTATCTATCCCTTCTGCCTTATTTGATCTTAAGTCCTCCAAGGCTCTCTTAAATTGTGATTCGAATACTGGATGCCCCATCTCTTCTAAATCGACTCTTGTTTCTTCTTCTATCGCATCAGACAAATCTTCCCCCTCACAGAGGTCTTCAGTGTACTTTTTCACCTATCCGCTCTCTCCTCTGCGTTAAACAGTGGAATTCCCGTTGCACTCTTAATGTCACCAGCCTCTTTTAATTTCACCGAAGTCTGTTTTCACTTTCCTATATGCTGAGTCAGTCCTTCCGAAAATCATTTCTTTTCCAGTTTCTTCACATTTTTCATGCAGTCATTTCGTCTTAGTTCCCCTGCACTTCCTATTTATTTCATTCCTCAGCAACATTTCTTTATCCCGGAGTTTCCCAGAAGATTTTTGTACTTCCTTCTTTCATCGACCAGCTGAAGTATTTCTTTTGTTACTCATGGTTTCTTCGCAGTTACCTTCTTTGTACCTGTGTTTTTCTTTCCAACTTTTGTGATTACCCGTTTTAGATATGTCCATTCCTCTTCAACTGTTCTGTCTACGGAGCTAATTCTCATTGCTGTATCTGTAGCCTTAGAGAACTTCATGCGTATCTCGTCATTTCTTAGTATTTCCTTATTCCACTTCTTTGTGTATTGATTCTCCCTGACTAATCTCTTAAACTTCAGCCTGCTCTTCATCACTGCTAAATTTTGATCTGAGTCTGTATCTGCTCCTGGATACGCCTTATAATCCAGTATCTGATTTTGAAATCTCTGTCTGACCATGATGTAATCTAACTGAAATCTTCCCGTATCATCTGGCCTTTTCCAAGTATACCTCCTCCTCTTGTGATTCTTGAACAGAATATTCGATATTATGAGCTGAAAATTATTACAGAACTCAATTAGTCTTTCTCCTCACTCATTCCTTGTCCCAAGCCCATATTCTCCTGTAACCTTTTCTTCTACTCCTTCCCCTACAGCTGCATTCCCGCCCCCCCCCCCCCCCCCCATGACTATTAGATTTTCATCTTCTTTACATACTGTATTACTCTTTCAATATCCTCGAATAGTTTCTCTACCTCTTGATCTTCATATTGCAACGTCGTTATGTATGCCTGAAATATTGTTGTCGCTGTTTGCTTGCTGTCGATTCTGACTATAGGAGATGCCAAAGATGACCCTCATTCATCTCTTGGCACTTCTGGGCCCTGGTCAGCAAGTTGCTGAAGCCGGGTTGAAGCTGGACTCTTGGACTCACTGAAGTCTCATCCGAAATGTTCTGTTGCAGTTCTTGAAGACTGTAAGGGTTGTTGCGATACACCTTAGACTTGAGGGCTCCCCACACAAAGTAATCGCACAGTGACAGATCAGGTGACCTGGGTGGTCAGCTGTGGCCGCGACCAGACTGAGCTCTGCTAACAACTCTGCCCGGCGTGAAGATTGTGTAAATGCGCTCCAAGGTTCGGCCGGCTGTATGGGCAGTTGCTCCAGCCTGTTGGAAGTAACTATAGGTATTTCCCCTCCTCCGCTAATGCTGCCACAAATTCACGTCCAATCGTATTCACTCGTCTGGGCCACTTCTATTTACCCCACACAGTATTATGTTTCTTATGTAATACAGGGTGTTTGCAACCGGTACAAACTTCTGGGACTTGTCGAGGGAAGTGAGTATACAATATTATAATATTTTGAGCAGGATCCCATGTCCGGAAACGTACCGTTTCCGTCCTATGACGGTTTCAGTTTAGTTGGGTTACGCATCCACTTCTGCTGAGGGAAAGAGAAAAGTCTCAGAGTTGCTTGTCCTGGTATGCGTTAGGGTTGACTGTATGACGTGTAATACGTCAGACGGTCGCCCGATGTCACTTAAAGTCTGCTTTGTTGCGAGACCTATTCAATGCCTGTGCGTCTGCGATACTGTAAACATGGTTCGATACACGTTTTTGGAATACAAGACGTGCTGCTTGTGTATTGCGAAGCTCGAGGTAACGGAAGAGCTGCAAGTCGGCTGCATCACGAACGTTTTCCCTTTGCCCAAGTTACGTATCGGCTGCTAGAAACAGGTACTTTCACCGTGAGGAGGCAGGACTGTGGTGCTCCAAGGCAACTCCACACACCCAAGTTCACTAGGGACCGTGTGCTGAAAGAGCGAAACAGCCATGTCTGGGCAGACGAAAACCCTCGTCCCACGCTTGTTCAGGGATTTCAGCACCGGTTTGGTATTAACGTGTGGGCAAGTATTCTGGACGGTCATGTGATTGAGCCATACCTGCTTCCACTCGAGCTAACTGGTCCTGCATACGTGATCTTCCTACAAAACGTAGTGGATCCGTTCTTGGAAGCTGTGCCACTGAAAGTCCGTCAGAAAATGTGGTTTCATCATGATGGCGTACCGCGTCACTTCTCACGAGCGGTTCGGAGGCGTCTCAGCAGACGATATGGTGAAAGATGTATAGGCTGAGGTGGTCCAGACGCGTGGCCGACGGTATCGCTGGATTTATCTTCTATAAGCTACTTCTTGAGGGGTCGTATGCAAAGCTGAGTTTACGAGACTCCTGTAGAGACAGAGGAAGATCTGCTGGAACGGGTTCTGGCAGCTGCACTAGAAACTGAGGAGACACCAGGTGGGATGGAGAGTGTGTATCAGAACATGTTTCGTAGGTACAACGTCTGTAACAATGTTGGTGGTCGCCACATCGAGCCACTGTTCTAATGCTTCCGTACTGTTCTGTACGTACAGTATACTGGCTTCTTTTTTGTTTTGACATAATGTAAACATGAAATGTTTAAGTGTTAATACAAACAAATATGCTTAGGTGATAAATAGATGTTTCATTACGTTTGCTTTCAGATTGTTACCTAATGATTTTATTGCGTCACTCCTAATTCAATTCCTCAAGCGGAAGTGGATGAGTTAAGAATCCAAACTGAAAACGTCGTAGAACGGAAACGGTACGTTTTCAAACATGGTTCCCCATCCAAAATATTGCGACTCATTCTTCTCCATATGATGTTTGTAACGGGAATTTCCGAACAACCTGTATTACCCCGCTTAACGGCAGAATATTTATCCTCCTACAACGTGACGTTGCAGAAAAATATTTCACTTACAAGGAAAGCTGACGAATCGAAGCGAACGACCAACAAAAAACTCTCTCTTTGACAATGAAAAATCTTCTAAATATTTCAATACTACTGAAAACGCAAGGAACGAAATGCCCATCCTGAACCCATGATTTTAACTTATCCTGCGTGATCAGTGCGGAAGGATTTCAAATGATCAGTGATTGCGCACATCTTTACAAAATCTTGTGTGACTCATCTAACTTAATTTATCCACTTTAATCTCCGTGAATGTAGACTGAATTACTTTAAGAAATAGAGCAAGCACCATTTTTCTGTTCAGCTTTAGTTTATTGATATGCAAGGACGCGTTTCGTGCTTTCACGTGTACACAGCGCACAACCTACAAATACTGCACTTGGCAACAAAGGCAAGATTATGAACCTACTCGAAGAAACAGAAACTTTGCCGACAAGTGCGCAACGCCAAGCAACAGTCTGGATGATCAGAGTTACCCAACAAAATGTTCCTAAGAAACTTCCAGAAATTACTTATACAACCTACAAATCAAGTACAGTAGTGGCAAACTGAAGGAGACAGGTGATTCCAAAACAATGAATTATATTTGTGGGGCAGAAGCAATAGGGACAATGAATACCAGCCTGAGTTTTCCAGGAACTTAACTGTCAGAGTTCACCGTGAGAAATCAGTGCGAGTAATCACGTTCAAGGTTTAGCGTAGAAAAGTCTGCCCCGCAAGTTGAACACGTCTCTTGTTGCCTGTTTGTTCCACATGTGCGACGTCAGTGGGTCGTTTACACGTTTCCTTCTTTGTCGACGAGACGGCTATTAGAGGTTGTGATTTCATTTGGAATGCAGGAAGCTAATGAAGAGACTGTTTCCTTCATTACGACGTCCCTTCACGTCTACATGTGGGAAGTTGGTTCCTGGTGCAGGAACTATCTGGCATGTTGGCGCATACTTCTCTCCACAAGCTACGAGAGAGAAAAAAAAAATGGACTGAACAACTTTTACATCAAGAGGATATTGAGGGGACCTAATTGTTACATGTTTCAATGTCATCTGTATTATTTCATAATAGAGAAAAGCTAATAGCCTTCTGTGCATGGCCAGGTTAACAGCAGTCACCGTGATCGTCATCGGTCTTTTATCATCTTGACATCCATTGTTGAATAGAAACCTCTTCGTGGCTTCTTCATTTATTACTATCTTCAGACTTTTGTATTCAAGTTTGTCCGGCTTGTTTCTGTATGTCTTTGCTCTATCTGCAATTAGGTCGATTCCGGGTCTTTCCTTGCCACAAAGAACCGAACCCAGCATATCCTCAGTTCAGTTGCCATAATTTCGTATCGATGAATACACTAAGCAGCGTCAGAAGGATGTAGGTTGCAGTAGGTACTGGGAGATGAAGAAGCTTGCACAGGATAGAGTAGCATGGGGAGCTGCATCAAGCCAGTCTCAGGACTCAAGACCACAACAACAATTTCGCATCGTTGTATGTCCAGCTCATGTCCATTTCAGCTTTGATACAGTCACGAATTATCTTTTCTCTTATTCATTTGGTTGTCTTTTCTATCCCTTTTTGTTACGCCCAACATGCATCTTTCCATTGCTCGTGCTTCAATTTTTGCACTGTTTTTGAATTTAACTACGGTGTTTCTTTTCTGTAAGTACTGGCAGTTTGCACTGGCTATAGACTTCTACACCATTAAGCTTCCCAAAAGAACTCCTAGCCATTTTTACTCTCATTCTGCTTTCGACAAGTCCCAATTCGATTGTTGTTTTCAGTTATTCTTGTTATAAGATTCGTCAACTGTTCCTAGAACATAATTAATCTTAACTGTTCTTCCATCGACTTACTAATTGATTTTGGCCTTACTGTAAGTAATCTTCGGGCCTATTGTCAGACCTACTTCCGTCATGATCTTCTAGATTCAACAAACAAGACAATATCATCTGAAAATAAAATGTGGTTCAGGTAAGGCTCGTTTATGTGTAATTAACATAAATAAAATGGGAATGAAGGAACGAGAATGGCTACAAAGTTTTGGAAGATTTGGGATGTTATCCTTTCACCAACACTGAACTTCAACAGATCCTTTCAGCACCATCTCAAACAAAGGACCCGAGCGAAGAGGCGCGGCGGTTAGCACACTAGACTCGCATTCTGGAGGATGCCGGTTCAAGTCCGTGACCGGCCTTCCAGAATTAGATTTTCTGTGATTTCTCCAGGCAAAGACCGGGGCGGTTTCTTTGAAAGGGTGCGGCCTATTTCCTTCACGATCCTTGAAACATTCCGATTTTATGCTCCGTCTCTAATGATCTCGATGTCGACGGGAGGTCGAATCCTAATCTTCCTTCCTTATGACATAATTAAGTGTTATGTTCAGACTTTAGCGTTTTGTAGAGTTTGGGAAACGAGTGTATTATTGTTGTGCAGAATACGGCTGCGTTACTAACTGGACGTAGCTGCTGTGTCTGCATACCCCTAAAATGGGCATTACTATTCTTCTATGGACAATTAGACAGCATCTACATCTACATCTACATGGATACTCTGCAAATCACTTTTAAGTGCCTGGCAGAGGGTTCATCGAATCACCTTCACAATTCTCTATTATTCCAATCTCGTATAGCGCGCGGAAAGAACGAACACCTATATCTTTCCGTACGGGCTCTGATTTTCCTTATTTTATGGTGGTGATCGTTTCTCCCTATGTAGGTCGGTGTCAACAAAATATTTTCGCATTCCGAGGAGACAGTTGGTGATTGGAATATCGTGAGAAGATTCCGTCGCAACGAAAAACGCCTTTCTTTTAATGATTTCCAGCCCAAATCCTGTATCATTTCAGTGACACTCACTCCAATATTCCGCGATAATACAAAACGTGCTGCCCTTCTTTGAATTTTTTCGATCTACTCCGTCAGTCCTATCTGGTAAGGATCCAACACCGCGCAGCAGCATTCTAAAAGAGGACGGACAAGCGTAGTGTAGGTAGTCTCCCTAGTAGATCTCTTATATTTTCTAAGTGTCCTGCCAATAAAACTCAGTCTTTGGTTAGCCTTCCGCACAACATTTTCTGTGTGTTCCTTCCAATTTACGTTTTTCGGAATTGTAATACCTAGGTATTTAGTTGAATTTACGGCTTTTAGATCAGTTTCGACGTAAAGCTTCTCTTTCGACATCTAGTATGTGCAACTTTGTTTCACAGAATGAATCAATTGTTACGAAAAACGATACTTTGGGGAGCAGGTAAGTGCAGATACAGGCAACAAAATGCGTGAAAGCTTCCTTTGGACACGTGAAAAATCATTGTGGAGAACCAAATAACTGTTGTCGCCTACATCCAGAGTGAGAAAGATCTATGCAAGAAATTTCAGTGCACCTTTTGAAAGGTGGCACCAATCCTATCATATCTTGCTCTCTTTTAAATCGTAATAAATTGCTTACCTTCTATTATTATTTCTTTCGAAAGAACTTTTACTATGGAAGTATAGACGTATGACTTGAGCAGAGGCTATGTCAAACTGAAACTGTTTTACATAAAAATTTCTTTGTTTCTCCTTTTACATTGATACCTGACTCCTCCGTAGTTTCTTCGTAGGTATTTATAGTATTACTCTGAGCTCCTCGTTGGCACTCCGTACGACATTGGTGGCCCCAGGCAGCATCTGCTGTGACGTAGTGATGTCTGCTGGGCACCACCGTGCGCTGCACACCGCCCAAGGAGTGCTTCAAACAGATAATAAAATACAAAACAAATATATGAACATATACAAGATATCATCTAGGGGAGACCCTTTCAGACTTTCCCCTCTAGTCAGCCTTGAAATAGAAATGTAATATAATCTGTTAGTCCTAATTAATATGATAACATTCCCTTTATGTGTGTGCAGTGTTTCTCTGAAATTACAAAAATTACTTAGGAAAGGTGAAAACTCTTCCTAACTGGTCATGTACTTAGGAACAAATACTCAATTCAAATTTTAAAGTGCTGCAATCGAGAAAATCTTGTCAGTATTCTTAATAGTCCGTTTGAAACATTATTAATCTGCTATACATAAATAATCAATAAGTGAAATTAAATTAAGAATAAGTTTTATCAAAAACCAGTTACAAGTTAGCAAAATTTTTAAATAGAGGCTATAGGTATGTAAGACAAATTTCCATTTCAAGAGAGGTAAAATTTTTAAGACATCAAGTTTTATGTGGTGGATGACCTTTTTCAAGGTACAAGATGATGCAAGACCTACGAATTATGGCTTAACCGTTCACATATTATGCGACCAGTTTTAAAAATATCCAGAATTTTGCTCACTGTAAGACTCTGTATCTGAAGAATTAACAGTATAGCTTAATACTTACAAAAGCTACACGAAACACTGTCTCATGTCAGAAACATAAAATAAAATCATAAAAAATAAAAAAACCAGAAAGTGCTTATGGCGGTTTATATTGCCCATTTTCTTATGTGATTTTAAAATCAGTCACTAGATAAACATCGACCACGAAACATCCCGTACACTCTCCTCCAGGCACAATAATCTTCCCTTATGTTAATTAATCGTAAAAATTATAAAATCATTTTTTGTACGCACGCTTTTCCAGTTATAGACGCAGAAGGTATAGAAAACTACACACCTCTTATGTATTGTATTGTATTGCATTGTATGTTAACCGGGGACCTAGAAACGACGGAGAGGCTCCGTCCCCGCCACATACGCAATGATCCATAACCCCACGACGACTACCGCAGTCCACTTCACCCCTCCGCCGCCCCACACCGAACGCAGGGTCATTGTGCGGTTCGGCCCCCGGTGGACCCCCCCGGGAACGTCTCACATCAGACGAGTGTAGCCCCTATGTTTGCGTGGTAAAGTAATGGTGGTGTACGCGTACGTGGAGAACTTGTTTGTGCAGCAATCGCCGACATAGTGTAGCTGAGGCGGAATAAGGGGAATCAGCCCGCATTCGCCGAGGCAGATGGAAAACCGCCTAAAAACCATCCACAGACTGGCCGGCTCACCGGACCTCGACACAAGTCCGTCGGGCGGATTCATGCCGGGGTCCAGGCGCTCTTTCCCAATCTGGAAAGCCGTGCGTTAGACCGCTCGGCGAACCGGGCGGGCACACCTCTTATGACAATGGGAAAATATCCGAATTCAATTCAGCCAAATTCTGTACGCCCGCAGGCTACAAACTGTGTCTACTATACAAATTAAGTGCTAAGGATTTTGTAAAAAAGCAGATTTTTTTGAGAATTTTACTGACATTATCGAAGAGTGTAAAAGGTTTTCCTGCGATTGATGTATTTCTTCTACCTCCTCCAAAACATTAATAGTCGCCCTACTCTAATATATTGACCTGAGGAACAGTGCGTGGTCACTGATATCGAACATGACACTCAAAAAATGTGGCAAGCACTTCCTGAACGACATGCGCTTAGTCTTTGTTTTTACTGGGAGAATTATCCCAGTAAAATTAGAATTATCCCTGAAGTTGGAGATGCTGGTACCTCCACTGACAGCACAGTGCACGGTGGAGGGCGAACAGGACTTGTTATTCCTATACAAATAGTCACTCCGCGTCAGTATTCATTCGCGAGGGATTAGCAAAACAGGCAAACAAAAAATAAGATCCGTGCTGTTATGACATACGAGGGGCTGTTCAATAAAGAATGATCATGATTTTTTTTGACAACATACCTTTACTCATCCTCATAATTTTGGTGGTTCTTCTCAATGTAGTCTCCCATGAATGCGATGCACTTGTCTCAGCATTTCTGCCAGTCTTCAAATACACGCTGGAAACCATTTTTTGAGAGGCCCTTCAAAATCGCCTCCTCAGCCTTCACCACTGCTTCTGATGATTTATAATGCCTCCCGCGAAGGTGTTTCTTCATGTCAGGGAAATGAGACTATAGGGAGGGTGAGGGATGCACTTCACGTTGATTTTAGCAAGATATTCAGCAACAATATTCGCAATATGCGGCCGCGCATTATCGCGGTGCAGCATCCAGCCTGCTTCACGGAAATGTGGGCTTTTGCGCCTGATATGTACTTGCAATGTTTTCAGGACATCCCTGTAGTATTGTCCAGTTACTGATGTGTATGCAGGTACAACATGCTGATAAACCATTCCATGAATATAAAAGAATGGGATGACTATAACTATCCCAGCAGAAGCAACCACTTTTGCTTTTCTAGGGGTTGGTGATGAAGGAGGTTTCCACACTGAGCTTTGCTGTTTCCTCTCAGGATCAAAATGATGTAGCCAAGTTTCATCAGCAGTGATTACATTAGAAAGAAACTCCGGATCTTCCTCCAACATCAACTTTAATTGCATGTGCATGCAGACCTGCACGCAAATGCCCTTTTGTTCTGAAATCAACAGTCTTGGACCCATCGCGCACAAACAAGTGTCATGTGTAATTTTTCTGTCACCGAGTGGGTTCAGAATTTCAGAAAGTGATGCTCTCACACAATGACTGCAGCAGTGTTGGTGTTTTCTTCCGTAAGAGCAGTAACTGGAGCACCGTTTCCATCTTCCTTTGAAATTGATTGTCTCCCCTCTTTAAACATTTAAATCACCTCCGAGCTGTGCTTAAGGGAAGAACAGACTCTCCATAGGCCTCCTGTAACATTGTGTAGGCTTTAGCGGAAGATTTGTTAAGACGAAAGCAGAATTTCAAAGCCACATATTATTCCTTGCGTGTTAACCTCCATTGCAGCGGTAGGCGATACTGAACATGTCTGATCTTGCCTGCCTCTCACAGGCGCGAAGCAGTAGTCCCAAGAATGGAACTACTACGGCGTGTTTGTTGCACATTATGCCAACAGAATATAACAAGATTAAATTTTAGTGCGAGAAATTGTGACCATAAAAAAGATTATGATCGTTCTTTATTGAACAGCCTCGTATATTATAATCTACTAGAGAAAGCACTCCAGCCTATCTCATAGAAGTCTCTAGGATTCTGGAGAAACTACAACACCGATGCCAGACTCTTCTGTCTGGTAACGACATGCATCAAAATGTTCTTCAGGGCGCCAAAAATGGCAGGGTCTGATGCAAATGCTGTAGATGTGGGGCATATGTTGAAATCTTTCCCCGAGAAGTTCGCAAAACACATCCCCACGCGTAGAACTACGTGACCACACGCTATAACGAATACGAATATACAGACAAAGAGTATCACGAAAGATCTCCGTGTTAACCCTTTCCAGCCCATCTTTTATTTACTTGTGGGGAAAAATATTTTTTTGCGTATTTCCCTACATAATATTTGTAGTAATATATATTTATAAGAAATTTTGTTATTTTTTTGTTTTTGGAGGGAAATTTGGGATGACTCCATATGGCATCATTGGGCAGGATTTGTTTCCTCCAGTCAGGTGGTTGGGATGTCACAGTGCTTGGTAATGGAACTTGAATGAATATTTTAATTACACAATTTGATGCAGTTTATTAAAGAAAAATTAGTACATACAATAATGCAACTTGCATTTCATTACAATTTTATGTTTTTTTACAGCATGATTGTTACTTTACATGAAAACTTAAGAAACAGTTCCTGTCTTTGGTAAAATAAAGAGGTTTATTACATTTGATGCACTTCGTTCGCGAATATGCTGTAATGCACAATTTGGATCTCTGTTTGTTTTCTACATGCTGTGGCCAGTGTCCAATGTTGTCATACCTTACATCATCAAATGGGTTGGGAACCAATGGGGCTCGTTTCTTCACAACTGTAGGCGATGGACTGTCATCTGATGGCTGTCCTCGTCTTCTTACCAAAATGTCTCCTGCTTTTGGTAGTCCATGAGCTACATCAGACCGAAAAATTAACAGAGACATGTGTTTGGTAATTCCTCTTTGTCTGCAATGTCGGCGGTATAGGGGCCACGCATTCACAACACACATGTCAAGGAGGTGGAGTACGATCCTTGGATAAAATCTTTTCACACCTATATAGCTCCTATACAAAGCAACCAGCATGTCGTGCAGATTAACTCCTCCTATCGAACGGTTATATTCTTTAACAATGTTTGGCCTTGGAACATCAATATATTTTCGTTCTCCCACTGACCAACGTTTCATTGGTTCTACTGGACTTACTCCTTCATATGATGATACAAAAACGACAGACTTGTTATCATACCACTTCAGCGCTATGATGTTCCTTTCTGTTTCAGTTCGGTAATCGTATGATCCTCGTCTCTGCTTTTTCAGCTCACTGTCTGCTTTTAGATTGCAGCCTGGAAGTCTTGTGGGTCTAACAGTTCCAACAGCCAAAATGCCATAGTTTTTCAGGGCAGAAATAAGATTGTAAGAGGTGAACCAGTTGTCTGTAAACACTTTAAAATTTTTATATTTTGGCAGCCCTTCCACAAACCTTATCACAATATCACCACTTATACCAAGACCAGTATCATTATGTACAGTTCCCTTCCCTTGGTGTATTTCAAAATCGTACTCAATTCCACTAGAACCAGCACGGGCAAAAACTTTTATACCCCACTTGTGTGGTTTGGTTTTTACATACTGTTTCAGGGATGAATGACCTTTGAAAGAAATGATTAATTCATAAACTGAATGATATTCCTCAGGTTCAATAATTGAAAAACCTTGTTTGATTTTGTCAACAAATGGCCTCACCTTGAACAGCTTGTCATAATTAGGGACCTCTCTTCGTTTCATTTTAGTGTTGTCATTCACATGTAAATAATTTCTTAGCTTATCAAACCTATTTCTAGGCATTGAGTCCGCTATTGGAGAAAATCTTGTAGCCTCTGCCCAGTACATTCTGTAACTAGGCATTTTCACAACACCTGCTAGGATGTTTATCCCTATCTACTTTTCTGTTTCACGAACATTTGTATCTAAGGATGCACCTGTTTTCTGTGTGCAGTACAGATTAGACTGCTCGACTAGGTTCTGGATAATGTCATCACCACACATTGTTCTGAAATACTGCAAAGGTGTCAGTTCATCTCCTGGAGGGTCAGAAAAAACTGCATTACGTGATGTGTCCACTTCTTCAATGTCCTTCATTCTCCACCGAAGATCCCGGTGTGTATCACACTGCATTTTCTGAGCTGAATGACTTGGTGCAAGGCTTGGCTCAGCAAGTAATCTTCAAGCTAAGGGAACATCATCTTCATCATTGGCTTGAGGGTTCAGAATTTCAACCATATCAAGGTCCATTCCTTGAAGAACTGTATATCCAGTGTAGTAGGGTCCTGCTGCCGAGCATTTTCAATCTCTTCCTCCACATCAGACGTATCAAGGTGCAAATCGGATAAATCACCTTCGAGAAGCAGCAATATTTCTTCTTCTGATAATGATTTATCATTGCGAATCGTCTGGTAAACAAACCAGGAATTTTTTACTAAAGCAGCAAAAAAACTGGTAAATTATATCAATAAAAATTTTAACATATGAATATTAGTTAGTATAATAAAGCTTCAAAAGAAACTTGAAAATATTAGAGTTACAGATCATGGTAAACTTTAGGTTAGGTTAGGTTAGTGTGTTTTAACGTCCCGTCGACAAAGAGGTCATTAGAGACGGAGCGCAAGCTCAGATTAGGGAAGGATGGGGAAGAAAATCGGCCGTGCCCTTTCAAAGGAACCATCCCGGCATTTGCCTGAAACGATTTAGGGAAATCACGGAAAACCTAAATCAGGATGGCTGGAGACGGGATTGAACCGTCGTCCTCCCCAATGTGAGTCCAGTGTGCTGACCACTGCGCCACCTCGCTCGGTGGTAAACTTTAGTCGAAGTTATTGCATGTACTACATTTGGTAACATAACAAATGTCCAATGATGCCAAATGGAATCACACATGTTTGTGACTTCCAAGCAGAAAATTACCGTAACTAGCATTATTTTCAAAGTGTTTACTAGTTAATTTACACTTTCAACAATAATTCATTGGTGCAACTTTTATATTAGTTTGCTTCCTTTACCTTGATATAATATTTTGAAAGTCCAGCTGGGTGCACTGTACCGTAGACACCATGCAACAATACTTTTATCAAGGCATTGTAACCTGGTGCTCTCTGTTTTAGCGAATTCACGATAGCCAACCTAAGAACAATGAACTTTAGAGAGCCCTACACACATGTTTATAATCTTTGGACAAATAGTTTGGCCTTGGGAAAAAGTTAAATATGATGATGCCATATGGCATCACTGGGCTGGAAAGGGTTAACTAGGCGCCTCATGTTTTACAGTGACCTCTTATGTTGTCGCACGGTGACTGTAGCTCTGTGTTTTGGTAAATCGATAACAGGAGGTCCTTAGAGCCAACGAAAGTCACCATGATGTCATTCCTGGAACTCGAGGGTACGATATTGGAGTTTTAATCGGGAGCTGCATGGAGGGTAGATGAGGCGCCATGATGTCTCCATTGTCGGTTTTCCTTCTGACTGTTGGGTGGAAAATAAAGGCATAGAGATATATCATCAGGGTTGATACATAGCTGATTCGTTAAGTACACTTCTCCATACTATTGCTATAGATAACTCAGAGGTGCAATAATCTCTACTGTACTGTTCCTACTTAAACTGTGGACCTACTGTCAGCCCAATGGTAAATAAGTGTATGGAAATATGACAATTATCTTGTGGTGGACTTCCAGTTTTGAACATTGTTCCCTACTTGAACTGTTGGGAAGAGAAATAAATTACATGGGGCAAAGCCTGGATTTCAACAGTGTCTGCAGAAATATTTGAGTTTGTTACTATTCGAGATATGCCTGTGTACTGCTCACCCCTTTTTCCCTATTATTTAAAAAAAAAGCAGAAAGCCACACTTTAACATAATGATCTGTAGTTACTGACTTACTTTCTTGACATTTATTAATTTATTACGCAGAAGTACATGGTATCTTGAGGGCACTGAAACAGATGAGATTCGTGGGCTTTTCTGTTTTTTTTTTTTTTTTTTTTTTTTTTTTTTTTTTTTTTTTTTTTTTTTTTTTCTCCAAGCTCCACTCAGTCGCGAAGTTGAAGCCACAGTGAAAATCAAAACTGTTTTTATCAGCAACATTTAACTACACTTTCCAGCTACTTTGCTACATAGCAGCCACTCTGACTTACAAATTTGTCTTTCTGATACCCTCGTATAGAAGACAGCCGTCTGTGCTTTCCACCAATTCTCTACACTGATCTACAGTTCGTTATCTGTCTCAAAATGCTGCCCTGATAGCCAGCGGTTCATCTGAGCAAAGATGATGTTGATGATTGGGTTGTGGGTCGCTCAACTGCGCGGTTATGGCCGGTCGGAGTGGCCGTGCGGTTCTGGGCGCTACAGTCTGGAACCGGGCGACCGCTACGGCCGCAGGTTCGAATCCTGCCTCGGTCATGGATGTGTGTGATGTCCTTAGGTTAGTTAGGTTTAATTAGTTCTAAGTTCTAGGCGACTGATGACCCCAGAAGTTAAGTCGCATAGTGCTCAGAGCCATTTGAACCATTTGCGAGGTTATCAGCGCCCGTACAAATTCCCCACCTTTGCTTAGTCCAAACTCGCCACTTTCATGAATGATGATGGAATGATGAGGACAACACAAACACCCAGTCATCTCGAGGCAGGTTAAAATCCCTGAGCCCGCCGGGAATCGAACCCGGGACCCCTTGCTCGGGAAGTGAGAACGCGACCGCGAGACCACGAGCTGTGGACCTGTGCTAAGAGATGAAAATCAGAGAGAGCCAAGTTCTAGCTGTATGATGAATGATCAAACACTTCCCATAGAAAACGCCGCGGGAGTGTCTTCGTTGCAGCTGCAGTATGCGGCCGAGTATTGTCATGAAGAAAAACACTGCATGATGCCAACATTCCTCTTGGCTTGTTTTGAATTGTCCTTCGTAGATGATTTTCTCGAATCGGTTGATCCACTCGCTGAACGAGATAATCGGTTGACACTCGTTTCCTTCCCTGACCGCATGCATCATGAACGTCTGTACGTCGTACTTCGAGGTTTCTGTACCATTGCCGCACTTTTCTGTCATACATGACAGTTACGTTATGTGAGCTGCATGAAAACATGTGGAACCCCCCAGCATGGACAAAGTGAATCACAGCACACACTTCACTCTTGACGAAAAGGCATCTTTACGTGCCCACTGTGCGCCCAGAACTGAAAAGTGGCACATCACACGATCGACGTGCATGCTACAGACACTGTGCGGCACATCTGAGCAAAGTATCTTTAGATTTTCACTGCAATTTTAATTTTGCGACTTACCGGGCCTTGAAAAAAATAGCATTCGTACTTGAGAGCTGTATACAATCCTCATCTGTACCAATTACTTGGGTGTATGAGGCATTGTGATAAAACTTTAATTATCACCTCGAAAATCAAGCAGAGACAATGAAACTTACATCTACATCTACGTCATACTCCGCAAACCTCCTAATGGTGTGTGGCGGAGGGTACTTTTGGACCACTAACTGAGTCCTCTTACAGTGTTCCACTCGCGAATAGCGCGTAGGAAGAATGATTGTCGGTAAGCCTCTGTATTCGTTCTAATTTATCGAATTTTCTCCTCGTGGTGATTACGCGAGACGTGCGTGCGATGAAGTAATATGTTATCCGACTCTTCCTAGAAAGTGGTCTTGTAACGTCTGCCAATGGAATTTGTTGAGCATCTCCCTAACGCTCTCGCACCAGCTAAACGACCCAGTTCTTCGTTGGATCTTCTCTATCTCTTCTATCAGTCCTATCTGATAGGGATCCCAGATAGATGGACAATACTCAAGAATCGGTCGAACGAGCACTTTACAAGCCATTTCCTTTGTGGATGACTTGCATTTCCTGAAGATTCTTCCTATGAATCTGAGTCTGGCATCTGCTTCTTCCACTACTTGTTTTACGTGGTCATTCCACTTAAAATCGCTCTAGATAGTTACTCCATGATATTTTACAGTGGATACGGTTTCCAGCGGTTTGTCATCAATAGTGTAGCTGTACAGTAGTGGATTTCGTTTCTTATAAATGGTGTTCCCCCTTCTCTATATACACTGACCAGAGCCATGGGACAGCGATGTGCACATTTACAGATGGCGGTAGTATCGCTTACAAAAATGGTTAAAATGGCTCTGACCACTATGGGACTTAACATCTGAGGTCATCAGTCGCTTACACAAAATATAAGTGGATAGTACACTGGCGAAGCCGTAATTTGTACTCAGGTGATTAATGTGAAAATGTTTTCGACATGATTATGGCCGCACGATGGGAATTAACAGAATTTGAACGCGGAATGATAGTTGGAGCTATACTCTTGGGACACTCCGTGTCGGAAATAGTTAGGGAATTCAATATTTCGAGATCCGCAGTATCAAGAGTGTGCCGAGGATACCAAATTTCAGGTGTTACCTCTCACCACGGACAACGCAGTGGTCGACAGCCTTCGCTTAACGACCGAGAGCAGTAGCGTTCGAGTAGAGTTGTCAGTGCTAACATAGAAGTAACACGGCGTGAAATAATCACGGAAATCAATGTGCGACGTACGAGGAACGTATCCGTTGGGACACTGCAGCGAAATTTGGCGTTGCTGGGCTACGGCAGCGCAAGACGGACGCGAGTGCCTTTGCTAACAGCATGACGTCGCCTGCAGCGCCTCTCCTGGGCTCGCGACCATTTCGGTTGGACCCTGGACGACTGGAAGACCGTGGCCTGGTCACATGAGTCCCGATTTCAGTTGGTAACAGCTGATGGTAGGGTTCGAGTGTGGCGCAGACCCCACGAAGCCAGCAATCCAGGTTGTCAACAAGGCACTGCGCAAACTGGTGGTGGCTCCATAATGAGTTTACACGGTATGTCCAACTAAACCGATCATTGACCACTTGCAGCCACCCGTGGACTTCATATTCCCAACAACGATGGGATTTTTAGGGATAACAATGCACTCTGTCACCGGACCACAGCAGTTCGCGATTGGTTTGAAGAACGTTCTCGAGAATTCGAGCAAATGATTTGGCCATCCGGATCTGCCGACATCAATCCCACCGAACATTTATGGGACATAATCGAGAGGTCAGTTCGGCACAAAATCCTGCACTGGCAACGCTTTCGCAATTGTGGATGGCTAAGGAGGCAGTGTGGCTCAGTATTTCTGCAGGGGTCTCCCGACGACTTCTTGATGGATGCCATGCCGAGTTGTTGGACTACGCCGGGCGAAAGCAGGCCCGACGCGGTACTAGGAGGTGTTCCAAGAGTTTTTTCATCTCAGTGTCTTCACTCTTCAGTGCGACAAATTTTCCGCAGTGATTAATGACTTGGCGGATAGCTTCGTTGTACAAGTCTGCAATTTGGTTGTTCATAAGACGTTGTTACTCAACAATCACCCCGTAATTATTCTGGAAATGCCTGCAACGCAATATATTCTTCATCTGAGGAAAGAGGAAATTCACTGATTGCCACATCAGAAGGATACGGGCAGGTGATGCAAAACTGGATAATCGACATGTGTCAGTCCTGTGCTGAAACACCTGGGGCGTTGCTGTCGAGCAAAACCACCCCGCAGGACGGCTTGTCGTAACACCTCGTCTTCCAGGCCTACTGTAAAGTCGTCAGGAGATTTAGCTAGTACGTTCTTATCATGGTTTTGCCCCCTACGAGCAGATGCTAGAACCATGTCACGGCAGTTCCACAGAAGACTCAGCATAACTTTTCCTTTTCACGGCTGGTTCTTAGCCTTCTTCCATTGCTTCCTCAGATGTTTTCTCGTTCGCACCTCTTGGTCTAGTGGCTAGCGTTGCTGCCTTGGATCACGGGGTCCCGAGTTCGATTCCCAGCCGAGCTGATTTTCTCCGCTCGGAGATTGGG
Source organism: Schistocerca cancellata (assembly GCF_023864275.1). Lineage (NCBI taxonomy): Eukaryota > Metazoa > Arthropoda > Insecta > Orthoptera > Acrididae > Schistocerca > Schistocerca cancellata. Next base: position 140,205,454 of record NC_064627.1, on the reverse strand, counting down.
TGTTTGTCTTGCCCTCATCATTTCATCATTATTCATGAAAGTGGCGAGATTAGACCGAGTAAAGATTTGGAATTTGTATGGCCGCTGATAACCACGCAGTTGAGCGCCCCACAAACCAGACATCATCATCATGATATTTTATCTTATGGTCACAGCAGTCATCTGAATTGGCTTAACATAGCTGCCTCAGTACGGCGCGTTTTCTGAAATGGGTATGACCACTCGCGGCAAACAGAGAGCGGCGATCTGTATCATATTCAAAACGTCGTGTAAGATTTTAAAAACTGACTCACGACAGAGTATCATTATTTCGAGTATCGGTTCATTTGTAATATTCCAGCATTAGAGCAGCAGGGCTGCACTTCTGTAGCGATTCCCAGATCTTCACAGAGTCAAGAATGAGATTTTCACTCTGCAGCGGAGTGTGCGCTGATACGAAACTTCCTGGCAGATTAAAACTGCGTGCCGGACCGAGACTCGAACTTGGGACCTTTGCCTTTCGCGGGCAAGTGCTCTATCATCTGAGCTACCCAAGCACGACACACGCCCCGTCCTTACAGCTTTACTTCCGCCAGTACCTCTTCTCCTGGGTGCTTGGGTAGCTCAGATGGTAGAGCACTTGCCCGCGAAAGGCAAAGGTCCCGAGTTCGAGTCTCGGTCCGGCACACAGTTTTAATCTGCCAGGAAGTTTCATATCAGGGCACACTCCGCTGCAGAGTGAAAATCTCATTCTGGAAACATCCCCCAGGCTGTGGCTAAGCCATGTCTCCGCAATATCCTTTCTTCCAGGAGTGCTAGTTCTGCAAAGTTTGCAGGAGAGCTTCTGTGAAGTTTTGAAGGTAGGAGACGAGGTACTGGCGGAAGTAAAGCTGTGAGGACGGGGCGTGAGTCGTACTTGGGTAGCTCAGATGGTAGAACACTTGCCCGTGAAAGACAAAGGTACCGAGTTCGAGTCTCTGCCGGCACACAGTTTTAATCTGCCAGGAAGTTTCTTCACAGAATGGTGATCTTCCACTCCGTTCTTCATCATTCATACATGTTTCAACACTCTGAGAGTGACTGCCCTTTCTAATCATTGCTGATGATGGCGCATGGAGCCTTGCACTTCCACTGTCTCGGCTTGAATTGTTGCAACGTTGTTTCCTTTTCAAAGGAGAAAATGAACTGCCGCACGATACCCCACTTCATCAGTAAGTTGCGCCATTTTGTTTCGCTGCCTGTAGCGGCATGCTATGGTACTGTAGCGCGGGGATTATAACCTACACCTACATCAGTACTCCGTTCTATTAGGTGGCAGAGGGTACTTCTGCTACCACTAACTGATCCCCCTACCCTGTTCCACTCGAAAATGGCGCGCGGGAAGAACGATTGTCGGTAATCCTCTGTATCGGCTCAACTTTCTCAAATTTTCTCTTCACAGTCATTACCTGAGATGTAGGTGGGAGGAAATAATACGTTGTCCGACTCTTGCCGGAAAGGGCGCTCTCAAAATTTCCGTAGTAAACCTTCTCCCTGATATACAACGCCTCTTTTATAACGTCTTCCACTGGCGTTTGTCGACATCTCTTTAACACTCTCGCGCCGACTGAATGCCCCTGTGACGAAACGCGCCGCTCTCTGTTCGATCTTCTCTATCTCTTCTCTCAGCTTTCCATGGTCCCATACTGATGAACAGTACTCAAGAAAAGGTCGAAAAAACGACTTGTAAGGGACTCTTTCGTGGATGAGTTACATTTCCTTAAGATCCTTCCTATGAATCTCAGTCTGGCATCTGCTTTTCTCACTATTTGTTTTATGTGGCCATAGCGACCGGAGCGCTCGAGCGGTTCCAGACTGAAGCGCCTAGAACCGCTCGGCCACATCGGCCGGCAAGGTCCCTCTGGATAGTTATTCCTAGATACGAGGGCTATTCAGAAAATAGGGAACGTTTCCGTCGGACGCCGTTAGGCGCGAGCCGATCGCGTATATTTTGGTACGTACGTGCTCGGCAGCTCAGTCGGCATCCATCCGTGACAGCGGGAACGTCTCTGCACGTCTGGCTTTTTTGGTATTCGAATTTGAAATGTGCGCTGCAATAGAAAATACCGCCAGTTGTGAGGTGCGGTCTGTGATACGGTTTTTGTTGGCACAAAACCTAAAACCTATAGAACTTTATCGTGAACTGTGCGAAGTGTACGGAAACAACTTAATGAATGAATGTTCTGTCCGGAAATGGTGCATTCGGTTTCAAAATGGCCGAATCAACGTTCATGATGAAGAGAAGAGTGGACGCCCGAGCATTGTGACTGGCGATCTTGTCGCTAAATTGATGAAACGATTCGTGAAAACCGTCGCTTCACAATAACGGAGCTTTCGCTTTCTTTTCCACAAGTTTCACGGACTTTGTTGTTTGAAATTGTCACTCCAAAGCTAGGCTACCACAAATTTTGTGCACGATGGATGCCCAAAATGCACCATAAAGAACAGCGAATGGGGGCAACGTTAACATTTCTGGAGGCCTACCACAAACATGGTGATTCATTACTGGATCGAATCGTAACCGGTGACGAGACTTGGGTTAAACACATCAATTGTGAGACAGAATTACAGTCCTGGAGTGGGGGCACACAAGGTCCCCCGCAAAAAGCAAGAAAATGTTTGCAAACCTAGTCAGCAAGGAAATTGATGGCGACAGTGTTTTGGTATAGGCAAGGTGTGCTTCTTATTGATTTCCTCGAACGAGGAGCAACCATAAATTCTGCCCGGTACTGTCAAACTTTGCACAGCCTTAGAAGAGCAGACAAAACAAACGGTGAGGAAAGCTGACGTCCAAAATTTGTTTTTGCGTGACAATGCCCGACCTCACACGGCAAATCGCACTACAGAGCTCCTTAATTCATTCAGATGGGAAATTTTCCCTCATTCGCCCTACGGCCCCGATCTTGCACCAAGCGACTTCCACTTGTTTCCCAAGGTGAAGAACTGGCTAGCAACGCAGCGCTCTGATGACGACGCGGAACTCCAGGCGGCCGTGACTCACTGGCTGAAGTCTCAGGCGGCAGAATTTTACCACGAAGGTCTTTCAAAGGTTGTCCACCGTTGTGATAAGTGTCTCAATGTGTTTGGTGACTATGTGGAAAAGTAGTATGTTAGCCGCTCTTTAAGATGTATACAGAGTGTTACAAAAAGGTACGGCCAAACTTTCAGGAAACATTCCTCACACACAAAAAAAGAAAAGATGTTATGTGAACATGTGTCCGGAAACGCTTAATTTCCATGTTAGTGCTCATTTTAGTTTCTTCCACCTACGCTCAATGGAGCACGTTATCATGATTTCATACGGGATACTCTACCTGTGCTGCTAGATCATGTGCCTTTACAAGTACGACACAACATGTGGTTGATGCACGATGGAGCTCCGGCACATTTCAGTCGAAGTGTTCGTACGCTTCTCAACAACAGATTCGGTGACCGATGGATTGGTAGAGGCGGACCAATTCCATGGCCTCCACGCTCTCCTGATCTCAACCCTCTTGACTTTCATTTATGGGGGCATTTGAAAGCTCTTGTCTACGCAACCTCGGTACCAAATGTAGAGACTCTTCGTGCTCGTATTGTGGACGGCTGTGATACAATACGCCATTCTCCAGGGCTGCATCAACGCATCAGAGATTCCACGCGAAGGAGGGTGGATGCATGTATCCTCGCTAACGGAGGACATTTTGAACATTTCCTGTAACAAAGCGTATGAAGTCACGCTGGTACGTTCTGTTGCTGTGTGTTTCCATTCCATGATTAATGTTATTTGAAGAGGAGTAATAAAATGGGCTCTAACAAGGAAAGTAAGCGTTTCCGGACACATGTCCACATAACATATTTTCTTTCTTTGTGTGTGAGGAATGTTTCCTGAAAGTTTGGCCATACCTTTTTGTAACACCCTGTATAATAATATGTATTTCTTGTACTTAGTTCTTTTTAATGCCAACACGTTCCCTACTTTCTGAATAGCGCTCGTATTTTGCGGTAGATATTGCTTCCAGCAATCGATCATCAATAACGTCGTTGTATAGTAGCGGATTTCTTTTCCTGTGTATGCGCAATGTGTAACATTCATTTATGTCGAGGGCCAACTGCCAGAGCCTGCACCATTCATCAGGCCCTGCAGGTCATTCTCCAAATCGATGCTGTCTTCGGGCGTTACTACGTTCCTGTAGGCAATCGCATCACTTGAGAACAGTTTTAAAGAGCGTGCGACTCTTTCTAACAGAGCATTTATACACATTGTAAACAATAAAGGTCGTATCACACTTCATTGGAGTACACCAAAAATTACATTTACATTTGTCGATTTTGTTCCGTTAAGAGCGGCGTGCTGAATTCAATCTGCAAGGAAATTGTGAATCCATTCGCAAATTTGGTCCGATATTCGATAAGTTCGCTTTTTTTTTTTTTTCACTGGGCGACAGTGCGGGACGGTGTGAAATGCCTTCTTGAAGTTAAGGAGTACGGCATCAACCGGAGCGCCGTTATCTTCATCCGGCTGTGGATCACTAGGAGGGAGCTGAGTTCGAAGGTTCTGTTTGCGGAATCCATCTGGATTTTATAGAAGAGATTATGTTTCTCCAAAAACTTCATAATCCTTGGGCATAAAAGTTGTTCCAAAATTCTACAACAGATTTGACGTTAACTGATATAGGCCTATAATTATTTACATCTGTTCTACGACCCTTCTTGTAAACACAAATAACCTGCACTTTTCCAGTCACTAGGTACGGTTCGTTGCTACAGCGAACAATAACAAATCGGTGCTAGAAGGGGAGCACGTTCTTTCGCATAATCTTTGTACAATCTTACGTGTATCTCATCTGGTCCTGATGCCTTACCATCACTAAGCGATTGTAGTTGCTTTTCTATTCCGCGATCGGTTATCTCCATATCTGCCATTTTGGCATTCGTACGATGATTGAAGGAAGGGACTGTATAACGATTTTCAGCGGTGAAACGATTTTGGAAGACAAAATTCACTTTTTCGGCCTTCTCTCTGTTATCTTCCGTTTCGGTGCCAGAATGATCACTGAGTGAATGAATAAAAAATTTTGACCCGCTTACTAATATTACGTAAGACCAAAACCTGCTAGGGTTTTTACTCAGATCGGATGACAAAATTTTATTTTCGAAGTCATTAAACGCTTTCTTCATTGACCTCCTTAGGTTTGCTTTCGCTTTGTTCAGCTTTTGTTTGTTTGCTAGCTTTCGCTTGTCTTGAATCTGTGATGAAGCTCATTCTTTACCATTCTTTTCCATCCCTTACATCCTTGCTCGGAACATACTTGCGTAACTCGTATTGAATGATGCTTTTGAATTTTTTCCATTTGTGCTCCACATCTTTGTCCTCGGCCCTGACTATTTGAAGTTGATTACGCAAGTACTCTGCAGTTTGTATCCCGTCACTCTTGCTAAGCAAAAATATCTCCCTACCTTTCTTAACATTCCTCGTAAAACACATGGTTGTAGTTGCTATCACAGCCTTATGATAACTGGTACCTTCCTTTTCGTTAACTGATTCGATAAGTTCTGATCTGTATTTTGCTAGGGTGTCTAAGACATTACGTTCGCAAGTTAGTTTTCTAACCATCTGCTCAAAGTAATTTTTGGACTAGACATCCAGAGTAAAGTACACGAACCCCTGTCTCTGGCACCAGTGTAACAGACTACAGACGTCCAGGGTGGGCGGAAAGTAACTCCCAATTTTGAATATATTTCCCTCCTTAAATACACTCCTGGAAATTGAAATAAGAACACCGTGAATTCATTGTCCCAGGAAGGGGAAACTTTATTGACACATTCCTGGGGTCAGATACATCACATGATCACACTGACAGAACCACAGGCACATAGACACAGGCAACAGAGCATGCACAATGTCGGCACTAGTACAGTGTATATCCACCTTTCGCAGCAATGCAGGCTGCTATTCTCCCATGGAGACGATCGTAGAGATGCTGGATGTAGTCCTGTGGAACGGCTTGCCATGCCATTTCCACCTGGCGCCTCAGTTGGACCAGCGTTCGTGCTGGACGTGCAGACCGCGTGAGACGACGCTTCATCCAGTCCCAAACATGCTCAATGGGGGACAGATCCGGAGATCTTGCTGGCCAGGGTAGTTGACTTACACCTTCTAGAGCACGTTGGGTGGCACGGGATACATGCGGACATGCATTGTCCTGTTGGAACAGCAAGTTCCCTTGCCGGTCTAGGAATGGTAGAACGATGGGTTCGATGACGGTTTGGATGTACCGTGCACTATTCAGTGTCCCCTCGACGATCACCAGTGGTGTACGGCCAGTGTAGGAGATCGCTCCCCACACCATGATGCCGGGTGTTGGCCCTGTGTGCCTCGGTCGTATGCAGTCCTGATTGTGGCGCTCACCTGCACGGCGCCAAACACGCATACGACCATCATTGGCACCAAGGCAGAAGCGACTCTCATCGCTGAAGACGACACGTCTCCATTCGTCCCTCCATTCACGCCTGTCGCGACACCACTGGAGGCGGGCTGCACGATGTTGGGGCGTGAGCGGAAGACGGCCCAGGAGCAACAGTGTCCCTAATTTGCTGGGAAGTGGCGGTGCGGTCCCCTACGGCACTGCGTAGGATCCTACGGTCTTGGCGTGCATCCGTGCGTCGCTGCGGTCCGGTCCCAGGTCGACGGGCACGTGCACCTTCCGCCGACCACTGGCGACAACATCGATGTACTGTGGAGACCTCACGCCCCACGTGTTGAGCAATTCGGCGGTACGTCCACCCGGCCTCCCGCATGCCCACTATACGCCCTCGCTCAAAGTCCGTCAACTGCACATACGGTTCACGTCCACGCTGTCGCGGCATGCTACCAGTGTTAAAGACTGCGATGGAGCTCCGTATGCCACGGCAAACTGGCTGACACTGACGGCGGCGGTGCACAAATGCTGCGCAGCTAGCGCCATTCGACGGCCAACACCGCGGTTCCTGGTGTGTCCGCTGTGCCGTGCGTGTGATCATTGCATGTACAGCCCTCTCGCAGTGTCCGGAGCAAGTATGGTGGGTCTGACACACCGGTGTCAATGTGTTCTTTTTTCCATTTCCAGGAGTGTATTATATGTATAAACTCAATTTTTTGCACACATCTAGTTTATTGTATACCATTATCTTTCGAAAAGTTACAACTCAATGTGTGATCCAGTATTTTTTTGACACTGTCGTAAACGAAAATGTTAAGTGTATTGCGACTTTTGTCAAGAACTCAGCAGGAACACCACTTACGATCTCAAGGATCTTATCCTCAAGTTCACCAAGAGTTTGTGATCTGCTGCGATACACTTCTTGCTCAGCCCATCCTCATAAAGAGAAATTGCATGCAGTGAGATGTGGACTTAGCACTGACCATTCTGTGGGATCTCGGCGACCTATCCAGCGCCCTGAAAGCTTTCATCAAGCTATGGTATTACAGGCCAGCCGTAATGAGAGGGTGCTCAACTTGCATAAATAACACTTCATGTGACTCTTCCCGTTCAGTAATTCAGGCTACACGAAATTTTCTGACATTTCTAAGTACCTTGCAGCCTTCATGTCTATCAATAGACAGGATCAAATTATTAGAGAAGAAATTAATCCGCACCACGCAGTCGGTTTGCCCTGCATTTTTTCAGCGGTGTCTTTGGGATAACCTTCTGCCCAATTATGGCTTTTGCTACGATTAGTAAACCTCCCTGCCTGAAATGCAGCGTCATAACTCCACAGAATTTTTGAAACTCGCGTGGATGATTCTCAGATTATGCGAGCATCACAAAATTTAACATCCGTTTCGTAATCATCTGGATAGATGGTTTGGATATAATGAGGTTTCCAGTCTGTGATATAACTCTTTGTGGAGAACTGGAAGCACAGAACAGAGGTAATGCCACTTTCTCTTGCTGCCTGGATTATTGATTTTGAAGGGCTTCCGTCGAACATGTCCTCCCTCACTGCGGACACCTTTTCCTCTGATACCGAAGTCGGAAACCTACTTGATCTTCTAATGTCCACGACACTTCCGGTACCCATTAATTTTCTGTGGCAATTTTGAACCGTTTTTTCACTCAGAACAACTTGCTTCCCATGTTCACCACTCCAGTGCCATTGGACCTCACTAACAGACTGTCATATCTTAAATATAGCTATATTTTTGACTGTCTTCTCAGTTCTCAATCTTCCTGGCGTCCAGAGATAGCGGTGCCACACTGAAGTGGGCAAGCGCATCGATGCCACAGACATTAGTGATGTCTTGGCGCAGTTCGCAACGACAAATCGGAGGCGCTCCTGAAGACAATACCTCTCTCCTCAGCACTACAGCGCACTCCCACTGAGGTCAATATAGAGCCAAGCATGAAAGAGCTCTACCAAGTTCGCGACATCATCAGAAGGAGTCAACATAATAGCGTAGGACCAATGAACTGTTAAGGTTTCAGATGAACTTGTACTTTCGTAAATGTCGAACATTGTACCTCAAGAGAACACTTTGTTACTTAGTGCACCAAGTGATGCTTTCATAGTGAATGATGTTTGTAAATTATACAATATTCCTGTGGCAAAGAAGTGTGTCAAAGTTAAGTGATTTTTTTTATTCATTAATGTAATGAAATGAACTAATATTTCATGTGTTCTTGTTTGATGAGTCTTCTCCCAGACCAATCAAAGAAACAAGTATGGCCAGCCGAAAGTAGTTTCGTCTGATCACAACATCTGGTATCTCTGTGACTTCAAAGAAACACATAAAAAACTTAACAGGATCCGGAAAAAGTATGAAAAAATGGCATACTTTAGTCCATAAAACAAGATAACTTTCATTGCTGTCTTTACATCAATATAAATTCAAAATAAGGAGTTAACTTCCGCGTATATCTCTGAAGAAATAAAAAGTGCAACATGCATGGAACTGCGTCCTACAAACTAACATCCGGTACCTGTACAACACAATGCATGCACGTTTGCATGCCTGCATTCAACATTCTGACGGTTGCACCGGTTATTAACGTATCACCGTTTCAAATCTGATATGGCTTATCTCACGCTTACGTTAACCTGTAGTCTTGCAATGTTCATCACTTAAATATGTTACCTAGAAAAATGTATTCCTGAAGTTTCATCACTCTACATTAACTATTTTTTGGTGTTGCGATTTTTTTCCGTCAGTGTGTTAAGTTACCAAATGACGACTTTTGAAAACGTCATATTATGTGCAAGTTTAGCTGTATCATATTTGTATACAACGGTTTAACACATATCATATTTATCTAAAGGGTTGAAACTTCCCCTTTCAACAATTATTCAAGACTGTGCTTAAACTGACACACAATATTTTTTTAGCGCAACGCAATCTGACTTTCAGAAATCCCTACAAAGGAATGGCCCTAACTAACATTAACCTGTACCTTTCACAAATCACTTACCTCACCAAAATCTTCATTACTCGAACTACTGCAATACAGCGAGCGCCACTACTGCCAGCTAAATAAAAGATTCAAACTACGGAAGTCACTAACTACTGATAGGGATAGTTAGCAAATGAAAGATTTTAATAGAGAACAAACACTGTATTTACCTTAATAGTCATAATATATATAGTAGTTCATAATATCCAGTATAACAAATTATCAAAACTCCGCCATCTCTCTCCCCACATCCACCACTGCTGGCGGCTCACCTCTAACTGCGCAACGCTACGCGCTGTTCACATCCAGCTGCCGCTGCCCAACACTACAATGGCTGACAACAATGCAAACTAGCCACAGACTGCACACAGCACAGCCAGTGATTTTCATATAGAGCGCTACGTAACGTTGCCAATAAGAAAACATAAAGGGTTAATATACAATAAATATAAAGTGTTTTGACAAAGAACGGCCTGTATAGTTAGGTAATACTTCCTATGCTTATTTGCTAATTTTTGTATCTGCTTCTATCAATTCCCAACGTAGGTTATTTGATATTTTGCAGCTACTTTTATTGCTCTTTTCACTGCTCACAAATATCTACATCCTGCAAAAGCTTGCAGTTTTCCTGTGAAGTAGAATTTGGTTTCACAGTCTGTGGCAGGGACTTCAAGGAACTTAGAATTATTTCAGGGAATACAGTCATTTATTTACAAGAAAATATTTTAGTTTTTGTTGTAAACGCATTCCTAGTTTGTGCTCATACGAATCCTGACAAACTGTTGCATCACACTGAGCCACTGAGTCATGGACTGTGGTCAGTTACTTTTAATTTTGTTCCGTGTCTGTAGCAACTGTGCTTATTTCTTGTGTTGTAGTTATGTATTTCATAACATTGGCGTGTAACGCTCTGATAGTCTTCAGAAGAAGAGTGGAAAGTCTATATATACACAAGCAGTATACAGTGTTATATTTATTTTTGATAAGAGCATCGTGACACGTTTCCCTGTACTGCAGACCTAACAATTCTCTTTCGAGGCACCAACCGCAAGGTTTTTGTATGAAAATTACCCCAAATTTACCTCCCACTGTACAAAAAGTCTATGTATTACCAAAACTATGTGCCCACAAACTGTTATCCAACTTAAAACTCGAATGCTAATCTTTGACTAAGCAGAACCGAATTTGAACTGAACTATAACTGGCCTGAATACAGCTTGTCTTTATATTAGATGCGCAACTAAAGTAAAACAGTTCTCTGACCATAATCAAAATTTCCACTTACCTCGCGTCTTGACAACATTGTTGCCAATTTCTTGAACAGCAAACAGCAAGCAGGGAGTGGCTAAGCTAGATTTCTATCTTTAAACACAATTTCCAAACAATATTCAAACTGTTGCATACCATATGGTGCGTTATGGTAATGCGTAATCGCATGGTTCCTTTTAAACAGTGGAATGGGAAGAGTAGGTATTTGTATGAAATGATATTCCAGGACAACTATTTTAGAACGAAGTATGTATCCAGAAAGACAGAGTAAATCTTCGCGTGTTCTTCACATATGACATTGGTCTGATCAATACTGTTTCAACAAACTGAGCAATGATTTAAAAAGGGTATAATGTTCACAGACTCAGGGAAGTGGAGTAGTCTTTCTCTCCCCTCTGAGCAAGTGGACAAAGTTAACTAGCCGACAATAATAATTCCGACACACTAGCTGCGCAGTACTGCAGTCTTACTTCAAACGTCTTCTCTTTAAAAAAATAAAATTATTCAAAATTTATATTCTTTTCGCCTTTCAATTTATACATTTATCCTTGTCCTTTACAATAAATCTTTCTTCAGCTAACAGATACAATCACAAGTCAACACAGTACTACTTAATACATCCATCACCTACCACACTTCGACAAAGAATGTATCAGACTGCACAGAGGCAAAGACTGTGTCACAACAAGACCGAAGATCGTTTACCAGTAACTTACTCTCTCTCTCTCTCTCTCTCTCTGACGTGCACATCCGTAACTTACAAAAAGCAAAATGGGATGCCCACCTTCCACAATATTTCGTTAAAGTACACATTGTAACGCGCCAAACCGTCTTCAGCCCAAAAAAGCACATCACTCGTTTGTATCGCCTCAGCTTATTATCGATTTTTGAGTTTAAATGTTGTAGATATGTGATACCTGAAGGTCGATGATAGCTGTCTCTTGTCAAGTCAGCGTGCTTGGAACGCCCACCCAACTGCTGGATCGCGGCATGGGGCAAAGAAAACAACTACGATGCAGCTGGCCACTACAAACGTTTGCCGGCGACTGCAAACAAGAAACACTTACTGTTAAAGAGAGAATTAGCGTGATAGGTTTGTTCACTGTGAATGGTTCTTGGTTTGTCCATTTAGAATTTCAGAAGTAGTATCCGAGTATTGTTCGAGTAGTGAACATCGAGAGAGAATCTCAAGAGTGTGATGAGATCGGCTCGCACGTACGAAACGTGAACTAGTCTGCAATAGGGATATAGCTCAAATGTGTTCAAAGCAGTTCTAAGTCGTTTAGAAATGTATTTTGAGAAGATTATTGACTTGTGCAGAAAATGATTATTTCGCCGATTTCAGTAGAGTGTAGACTCACCAGGTACAGGAAAAGCTCCGATTTCTTGAAGTGTGACGCTAGTTTCTTCTAGGTGTGATTAATGGTGAGTTGTGGTGCTTAATAGCCACGCGATGGTAGGCGAACTGCGTTTCAATATTTTTGTGAGATTTTCCGATGGATGGTGGATGTGAAGAGACGTGTTCACGCGAAGCCGTTTAGTTATTTTGTGGGTGAGGATTAAAGCACGGACTGAGGGATAGTAGCGTTGCATTGCATTATTGTGGTTGTAAAGGTGTACACAAGCACTGAGTGATAATGGCTTACGATATTTGGTTATGATCTAATGTATGACTACGGCGTGAGCGTCACAAAACAGTAAGTTCCGGAAATCTCGTTGGATGCACTGAATGTGTAGTCTATATTGAAGAGAACGGTCGTCATACGTAACAGTTATTTATTGAGAAATAATCGGAAGTAAAGGTGTACACAAGCACTGAGTGATAATGACTTACGATACTTGGTTATGATCTAATGTATGACTACGGCGTGAGCGTCACAAAACAATAAGTTCCGGAAATCTCGTTGGATGCACTGAATGTGTAGTCTATATTGAAGAGAACGGTCGTCATACGTAACAGTTATTTATTGAGAAATAATCGGAAGTTTATTGAGAATTTGATGGCTTTTCTCCTTGTCCAAGAACCATTTAAAAAAAGAACACGCTAATTTTCTCTGAAAGATATCATCGAATGCTGTGTTTGACGTTTAAGTATTAGCGGGTGGCTGAAGTCAATGCCTGAAGTAGTTGGGCTTTGTCTTATTACGAGGGTTGTTTTTTAAGTAAGGGCCGTTTTTATTTTTAAAAAAAGATACAAATACTTTTGTAAAAAAACTTTTATTTTCTAATTCTACACACTTTTACCTATTTTTCTACATAGTTGCCTTGTTTATTGAAGCACTTGTCATACCGTACAACTAAGTTTTTAATTCCCTCTTCAAAGAATTCGGCCGCCTGCTCCGACAGCCAAGAGTTCACGGCCGCTTTCACTTCGTCGTCACTGAAGCGCTGCCCGCCAAGATGGTGTTTCAGGTACCGGAAAAGGTGAAAATCGTTAGGAGCAAGGTCGGCGCTGTATGGAGCATGGTACAAAACTTCCCAGCCAAAAGAATCAATTAAATCCCGAGTCGTTTGAGAGGTGTGAGGCCTAGCGTTATCGTGCAGGAGCAAAACTCCTTTTGTCAGCATGCCGCGCCTTTTGTTTTGAATTGCTCTGCGGAGCTACTTTAGAGTTGCACAGTAGGCATCTGAGTTGATTGTCGTTCCTCGTGGCATAAAGTCCACTAGCAAAACACCGCGCCGGTCCCAGAACACAGTTGCCATAATCTTGCGCTTTGACAGCGTCTGTTTGGCTTTGACCTTCACGGGTGAGGTTGTGTGTCGCCATTCCATCGATTGTCGCTTGCTTTCGGGAGTGATATGGGATACCCATGTTTCATGTCCAGTGACAATTTGACTCAACATGTCATCCCCTTCTTCCTCGTAATGAATCAAAAAGTCCAATGAAGTGGCAAATCTCTTCCCTTTGTGGTCCTCTGTGAGGAGTCTGGGTACCCACCGAGAACACAGTTTCTTAAAGTTTGGGTTTTCGGACACAATTTTGTACAAAACCTATCTTGAAACTTGTGGAAATTCCAAAGAAAGAGTGGAAATTGTGAATCTTCTGTCCTTACGAATCTTTGTTTCGACTGCAGCCACCAAATCATCAGTGATCACAGAGGGCCGGCCTGAGCGTTCTTCGTCATGGACGTTTTGACGGCCATTTTTAAACTCTCTGACCCATTGACGCACTTTACCTTCACTCATTGCATTCAAGCCATAAACTTCTGTTAACTGACGATGAATTTCTGCAGCTGATAGGCTTCTCGCGGTCAAAAAACGTATCACTGACCGTATCTCACACTCGGCGGGCGATTCAATAATAGTAAACATTATAAAGTAGCACAGCGATGCGTACACATCAGCTACAGAGCTGCAACTTGCATCAGTGTGAACGGGAAGGATGCCGGCAAGTGGCGCGGTGGCTTGTTGCGGCGTCCTCGCGAACTACGGGACTATACGCGCGAACGGCCCTTAACTTAAAAAACAACCCTCGTATTTGAAGTCCATGTAGCTGAAAAGTGGCGGGGACACTCAGGTTTTTGTTTCATTTTTGTAAATTACGTTTCTGCTTACTGGGGTTTTGAATAGAGAACCAGCACTAGTAAAATAAAACGCTGGCTTGTAGCTGTACATGATTTAATTGTAGGAAAAAAGAAAACAGTTTTAAAATGAAGATGTCAGTACCCGACTTGTTCTTTATCCTCAAATTATTAAAAAAAAGGCTTATTTGAAAGCAGACTAATATCTTGTGTATATCTTTTCCCAATAAAGTAAATCCAAAGGCCAATAATGTAAAATATTTGAATATTGGAAAAAGCATAATTCAAAGAAATTACAAAAAATAGTATTTTTCAGTGAACAACATTCAACGAAAAGAAAGAGTAATTGACCTTTAGAGAGGGAAAGCAAGTTTGCGTGTTACTGAAATGTGATTAATTATAAACGAAAAGTTATTCCGTTTAAGTCTGAAAGGTTGAGATTAAAGAAATAACTTATTATTATAAAATTTCAATAGAGTCATGGATATTGTTGTAGCAAGGTGCTACTTATAGAGGTTATCGTTGATTGACAACGAGATATTAACAATATGAAATTCCATCTTTGCCTTGTGAACGTATTCTTCGATTTACGTAAAAATTTATAACGTTCACACTGATTGAATGTACATATGAGTATTTGTGGAAGCTTTAAAAGAGGAACAACTACAAGAGGCAACGGACCTATATGACGTATTCATCAGTTATCTACGGAAGCTATCATTTCTGGTACCAACATCGTTGAAAACGTGTTTATTTGTGTTGTCAGAGTACACTGAGTAAGCTTTAGTGTAGGTTGCTGTTAGTGGTAAAGTAAATAAATCATCCCTGCTCCACGTAGACTATCACATTTAGTATTTTTCTGGTGACTGATACTAGCTTTGGTGGTAGTTTATCTTTCGAACATAGTGAACCCTGGTAGTCAGATGCGGTGTTGTAATTAATATCCAGGTAGCTACCACTGACGCCATCGTACCACGAAAAGTGTTGTTGTGTCCATCGATTCGTAGACAGTGATGTCGAAGCGAGCTGTAGTGTGATATATAGTGTGAGAAGCTGAATATCAAATCTTCCGTGGCGTCGTTGTGTTAATACGAACGATTATTTCAAGTCAGAGAGTATGTCGGTGAGTATAGGCAAGGTTTTTTCAGTACAACTTATCGTAGTATTACGAGAACGTGCTACATTGTCTGACGTTGCTTTTCACCAAGTGTTAGAGCTTGTTCATACAGTATATCTCCTATGAGTCAGTAGTATCTAAAGGGAAACGCAGCACAAAGTCGGCGTTAGTGGTATCTAAAGGGTGGCGCAATGCAACATCAGCACCAAAACCCCTCTGTGCTACGTTATAATTTATAAACGGGGAAATTGTCACATAGTTTTCAGCGCTTTATTACATACAATTTTGGACAGCTGACTGATCAAATGCACTGCTTATTTTCCTGCATACAAAGTTAACATCGTTTTCCACTTGAAGATAACCATCCAAGTGCTCTCCAAGGAAAGTACAGTCTTCATTGTCTGTATAAGAAAGCCGATAAACTGTTTTTATACATATGTAACTTGAGTAGCCTGCTTTGAACGCGGGTAACCGATTTTGTGGTCATGGCTTTTAGGCCGTGGTTACTGAAACAGCCACTTCTGATGGCCCATGTGTTGAAAAATGCGTTATCACCTTCTTGTCGCCATAAAACAGCAGCAGCGTCGTCAGCGTAAGTAATTAAATGGGAATTTGTAGGTCGTACATTAGGTGTCCCGTAAACTGCACCCAGTGAAATTTGCGCCCAGAAAAGGTCGAGAAAGAGACCGTTAATCCCCCTTTCCAACCCCGCGACTTGCCCAGCAGGTAGAAGAGCCGAGGAACCGCAACGGCCCGCCATTAACGTGGTGTGCTGATGAACAGGACTGGAGATGCTCGAACAAGAACGCCTTACCAGGTATCAGGGAATACAGTGGAAAACATTAAAAATGAATTACAAACAGGGCTTTTAAAAGTCGTATGTCTTGAACTCGACAGAGCACACTTTAAAATAAATTACGGTACATACTCATGGATACCTTAATGTACAAAAGATGCGTTGTCATTCTAACGAAAAGGCCATTATGTACGAGTACAGGGTGAAACAGAACTCCGACGACACAATTTCGGAGGTTGTCCAGGGATATTCTCCGAGTATTTTGGCGTAAGGAACCAGTGATCTGCAGTGGCTCGTTTCAAAGTGATTGCCTTTCGTTTGGTTTCTTACGCCTCGTATCGGTATTGCTCTGAAAATATCTGCGCAGCAGCGAAAATGTCGACTGTGTACGCTGTGTGTCTCATTCGAAAACAAAGTTATCCTATTAACTCGCGGTACTTACTGTTGACAACAATATTTTCCACTACACTCTTCGCTCTCAAGCTTGCATTCAGTACCGCTCGGACTTGTCTCAGATTGGTTTTTTCGGGCAGTGTCAGTTGTGAGGTAACAGTGATACACTATGGTATGGATAGCCCGATATGCATCTCGTCTACCGGCTCACCGAATCAAAAGGAAAAACGGCACGACGACGATATCTACATCCACTTGAACATCTATATGGATACTCTGCGAATCACACTGAAGTGCCTGCAGGGGGTTCACCTTCACTATAATTCATTATTCCAATCTCGAAGAGCGCGCGAAAAAAAAACCACTCATATATTTCCGTGCGAGCTCGGATTTTCCTTGCCGGTGCCGGTTGGTTGGTTGGTTGGTTGGTTTGGGGAAAGAGACCAAACAGCGAGGTCATCGGTCTCATCAGGTTAGGGAAGGACGGGGAAGGAAGTCGGCCGTGCCCTTTCAAAGGAACCATCCCGGCATTTGCCTGGAGTGATTTAGGGAAATCACGGAAAACCTAAATCAGGATGGCCGGACGCGGGATTGAACCGTCGTCCTCCCGAATGCGAGTCCAGTGTGCTAGCCACTGCGCCACCTCGCTCGGTAGATTTTCCTTATTTTGTCATAATGGCCGTTTCTCCCAGTGTAGCTCGGCGTCAACAGAATATTTTCGCATTGGAGGAAACATTTGGTGACTGGGATTTCGTGAGAAGATTCCGCCGCAACGAAAAACCGCCTTTTTCGCGATGATATAAAACGTGCTGCTCTTCTTTGAACTTTGTCGATGAACTCCGTTTACCCTACCTGGTAAGGATCCCAGACTGCGAAGCAGTGCTCCAAAAGAGAACGGATAAGCGTCGTATACGCAGTCTCTACAGTACAACTGTTACATTTTCTATGTGTTCTGCCAATAAAACGTAGTTTTTTATTTGCTTTCCCCATAACATTTTCTGTGGGTTGTTTCCAATTCAAGCTGTCCGTAATCGTAATTCCTAGATATTTAGTTGAATTTACAGTCTTTAAATTTGGCTGATTTATCGTGTAACCGAAGTTTAACGGATTCCTTTTAGCACTCATGTGGTTGACGTCGCACATTTCAGTATTTAGGGCCAATTGCCAATTTTCACACCATACAGATATCTTTTCTAAATCGTTTTGCAATTTGTTTTCATTTTCTGATGAGTTAACTAGAAGATAAATGACAGCATCATCTGAAAACCATCTGCGACGGCTGCTCAGATTGTCTCCTGAATCGTTTGTAGAGATAAGGAACAGCCGAGGGCCTGTGGCACTATATTGGGGAACACCAGAAATCACCTATGTTTTACTCGATGAGTTTCCGTCCGTTACTAGGAACTTTGACCTCTCCGACAGGAAATAACGAATACAGTCACATAAGTGAGACGATATTCCATAAGTACGCAATTTCACTACAAGTCTTCCGGAAATCTGGAAATACGGAACCAATTTGAGATCCCTTGTCAATAACACTCAACACTTCGTGTGAGTAAAGAGCTAGTTATGTTTCCAAAGAACGATGTTTTCTAAGTCCGTGTTGACTGTGTGTCAATAGACCGTTTTCTTCGAGGTAATTCATAATATTCGAACACAATATATGTTCCAAAATCCTGCTGGGAATCGACGTTACTGATACGGACCTGTAATTTAGTGGCTTACTCTTACTATCTTTCTTGAATACTGGTGTGGCCTGTGCAACTTTCCAGTCTTTGGGTTGTACGTGATTGTTCAGTCGGGCGCTATTTCGAGCTATTGCTGTGCTCAGCTGTTCCCTCAGTGTCGGCAACCATGTAACAATTATTTTGCATCTGAACATATGCGCCCGCGAAGAACCGGTTCCTTTCGTGTTATTACGTTTTGCTGAATCGATATTACAGGCATTTTCACTTTTGTGGAAGTACTTCCACAGAAACAAAGATAATCCTGCTAACAAAGCCAAATAAGTCAGAATTACATTATTACATTGTAGAGATGGGCAAACTGAAACACTTAACTGTTTCGAAACAAATGAAACAATACAATGTAATATTTCGATACACTGTTTCGAAACAGTGAAACAGTTTGTGTTTTGTAATCTAATAAACCTACACATTTTATCATCTTGAATGTCTATTGTATAAGTATGTCCATATAAACACAAATGAGGTGCGAGAGCGCTAATTATTTCACAGAAAGTATGAAACTATCACTTGCGCGACTTGGCAGTTTTGTGTTTCCTGCAGTAAATGCGCTGCTTTCGTGTTATGTGACTTTCATACTTTTCAATTGGCTGAGGACAGCCATAGCTGAAGACAGAAGAACCACCACGAACGGAACTGGAGGTGGGAGTAAACTGCAGAAACAACGGATATGCTACTGGGATTCCCACATTCCGTTAGTATGGGTCATATACCCATCCTGCTAATTTCCATGCACACGAAGGGAATCATTGTGGATAATAGGCACAGTGACTATAGACTCTTAAAAAACGCCAAATAATTCGAATAAATAACAAAATATAACAGAAAAAAAATTTATCTTTCAAGGTGTTTCGAACCGTTAACATAAACTCATCATGCTTCCCAGGCCTTCCCGTTCACAATTACACTATCAGTGATATGCCAAACAGATTGCTTGCAATTATACTAGATCAAATTTATGTATATGTCTAATAACTGTCGCTCTACGCCTTTTTTATTCAAAATGTTGTAGGCCTACTTGCGTTTCTTAATACGATTACTGTGTATGAAAAGAGAAGCGTATGTTATAAAAAAGTGTAATTTAATCGAATGATTTTCACATATTTATTATTTTGAATGTGAATAGTATGTGTTGTTTTATTGTTTTGTTAGTGTTTATAAAGCAGATGTTACGCCATTTCGTAATAGGACAGTCAGTTAGAAACGAAGCTTTATTTTCGGATATCTTAAGCTTCATGCTATTGCTTGTCAAAAAGATTTCGACACTCTTGAAAGTGTTTCATGAAGTGTTATGTTGTGTTTCAGTATCTGTGCCGAGCCCGAATCTCGTACAACACAGAGCGGAATGAAACATCACTGTTTCGATACAATTAGTCCGTTCCAAGCGCAGGTGGACTGAAACAGCCTTATTTTGAAACAACGATAGAGTTTCTGTGTCTGGCTCGAGATCGAATCTGGTGCGGTTATCCGAGACAGGGGCGGAATGAAACACTGTTTCGAAACAGTGAACCACAGCCGTTCCGAAACACTGAAACAGTTCCACGTATCGATACACTGTATCGAAACATAGAAACAGTGGCCAAGTCTATTACATTGTAAAGAGCCACCGGAGAAAAGAGGTCCCTTTTACTAAAATACTCCGAAAATATCCCTGAACAAACTCCGAAGTTTTTTCAGTGAAGTTCTGGTTCACCCTGTACGAGTGACATAAGCTGTACCTAGCATCTTCTCCCAGTCCTAGCGCTACCCGTGCGCGTCCTCTATAGGCAATTTAAAAACACGAAAACAATTTTCTTTATAACAAACAATATCTACATCCATACCGTACAAGCCACTGTGAAGAGTGCCGCGGAAGGAACTTCCTATTGTACCAGTTATTAAAGCTTCTTAACGTTCCAGTCACACATGAAGTGCAAGAAGGATGATTTCCCTACATTCCTGGACTCATCATTACACCTGGTTCTCGATATTTACTATCTAGGCTTCCTCGGAATAGTTTTCCGTCATCTTGAAGTGTCTTCCAGTTCAGTTTCATCAGCATTTCTGTGACACTCTTTCAGAAGTCAAGCAAACCTGTGACCTGTGACTTGCAGCAAGTTTTCCATTTTTGTACCATATTGGAATCTTATCGAGATCTAACTGAATATTATACATCTTCTTTCACATAGTACCTCATTATAGGTAACTACAACAGAGGTTGCTAAAATATTGTCTGCAAGGTCATTACTCTACATCATTAACAACAGGTATTGCAACATACTTCCCTGCGACACACTGGAAGTTACTTCTACTTCTGTTGATGACGCTTCATTCGAGATAACTTACGGCGTCCTTCCTAGCAAAAAATCCTCTCTCCAGTCAGAAGTTTCACTTTATATACAATGCGATCGTAGTTTTGGTAGTAAGCGTAGATTAGGTACTGAGGTAAACGCTTTTCGAAAATCGAGAAATAATGCTTCACCTGACTTCCTTGATGCATGACTTTCAGGGAAAAAAAAGCGACTTGGGTTTCACATGGTCGATGTTTTCGAAATCCACGCTGTTTGGTTTGCAGGAGATGTCTCATTAGTTTTGAGCTCAGAATATGCTCTAAGATTCTACAACAAATGGATCACACGGATTTTAAACCTTAGTTTTGTGGTGCTCTTCTGATACTCCTCTTGTATACAGGTGCTTTCTTCCAACCACAGGGCATCATTTTTTGTTCTAGGGATCTGTGATACATTACGGTTAAAAGACGGAAATATGGTATAGAATCTGATAGGGATTCCATGGGATGCTGAAGCTTTGTTAAATCTTAGCGATTTAAGATGTTCCTCAACATCACTGACATTAATATATATATATATATATATATATATATATATATATATATATATATATATATATATATATATATATATATATATATATATATATATAATCACTACTCTTTACAGTGGTGCGAGAATCGTGTCGGAGCAATACTCCCAGTTAATTAAGCATATCTTTGTCCGTATTTGCGAAGTGGAAGACACATAAGCATTGTAGAAATATATATTAAGTAAGAAACACTTTAAAAGGAGTGTTCATCACAACTTAGGTAACATCATAACTTACGTAACAAAAAAACAATTTCTTTAAGGTGTCAAAGCATATGACAGAATATGCATCATAATGTTACTGATGACAGTGGCACAAAAGCACTCACTAAATGCGGTTTTCTGAAATTCCTTCACCAAAGAAGACGAGGCAAATATTTCGGAATACGAATCAAGAACTGCTGCCAACATGAGTAGCTTGGAAGGAAATATCCTCGGTGGAGCGAAGTAACTCAATCACTTAAGAAAAGTCTAATAGTAGAGATAGTATACCAGTTAGGTTCCATTCAGAGTATAGCTCCATTAAGAATCACGGACAAACTCTCGCTCGACGGAAGATCCGTACCTAAAGACTGGAAAGCTGCACAGGTCGGAACAATATGCATGAAAAGAAAAGATGAGTAATCCCATGACGTATCATTGTCGTCGATTTGCTGTAGGAATTGAACAAATTCTGTGTCCAGACATTGTGAAATACCTCGAAGATAAGTCTATTGATACATAGTCAGTACGGATTCAGAACATATCGTTCTTGTGAAATACAATTAGCCGTTTATTCAAACGAAGTAATGAATGATTTTGACAGGGGATCTCGATCTGATTCAATATTTCTAGATTTCCAGAAGGCTTTTGACACCGTTCTCCACACGCGACGTCTAATCAGATTGCATGCCTGTGGAGCACCGTTTCAGTTGTGCGATTAGATTTCGTGTTTTACTGCCACAGTCCGTAGTAACTGATGGAGAGTCCTCGATTAAAACAAAACTGATATCTGGCGTTCCCCATAGAACCGTTATAGTACCTCTGCTGTTCCTGATCTATATAAATGATTTAGGGGAGAATCTATGCATCCACCTTAGATTGTTTGCAGGTGATATTGTCATTTATCGTATAGTAGCGTCATCAGAAGATAAAAACCAATTACAAAATGAGTTAGGCACGATTTCTGTATGGTGCGAAAAGTGGCAATTAACTCTAAATAATGGGAATGTGAAGTCACCCGCATGAGTACTAAAGGCAATCCGTTAAATTTCAGTTCCAAGATATATGTCACAAATTTAAAGGCTGTCAATTCAACTAAATGTGTAAGGATAAGAATTACAAACAGCTTAAATTGGCGTTCTAATAGATAATGTCAAGGGGAAGGCGAACCAAAGACTGCGTTTATTGGTAGAACTCTAAGAAGATGCAATAAATCCGCTAAAGAGGTTGCCTACACTACGCTTTTCTATGCTCTGCTAGAATATTGCTGTGCGATGTGGGATTCTTACTCCCCCCCGTCTCCATGGAGTATCATATTACACTGGATAAAATGACTTTAGAAATTGGCGAATATATTACTCCAACAGATTCCATCATTTTTTATAATTATGTAGCAACATAGATTGCAATGTATTCCAAACACATTTTAACAAAAGAATAAGAGCGCAAATAGCTTACTACCTAAACCAATAAATATCATGTAACTTAAAATAGGCGTCTTATTATTTATTAATACACATTTTTACCCTGAACTCTAAAACAGTTGCCAAAAACTACTTTAAGCAACATCAAATTTTACCAGTTTGTCGGCAGAGGACCCCAACTCTCCTTTTGTTAAGCCATATTCCATTCCCCCAAAGCCCCTCCCCCAATAGCCTCCCCCCCCCCCCTTGACCGACTTCTAGAATCGCTCCTGACAGAGGACATGTAATAAGTTAAAAGAATGTAGCTCGTTTTGCGTTATCACGAGTTAGGGGAGAGGTAGCAGATGGGGTAGCAATAATTGAAACAAAGGCATTCTTTTTGCGGAGAGGTCTTTTCACGAAATTTAAATATCCAACTTTCTCCTCCGAATGCTCAAATACTTTGCTGACAATCGCCTACATTGGGAGAAATGATCATCCTAATAATATACACTAAGAGGAGAGAGAGCTCGTATGGAAAGATTTAGGTGTTCATTTCTCCCGCGCGCTGTTCAAGATCGGAACGGTAGAGAAATAGTGTGAAAGTAGTTCGGTGAAATCCTTGCCAGGCACTAGGAGTGAATTACAGTTCTCTTGTAGATGTAGTTGTAGCTATCCGTACGCGTAAGTATGAGGTAATATCGTAGCACGTTATGTAGACAACTCGTAGCGCTATCCCTCTTTTTCCCGTGGTAGGCTATTTTGTTTATGTCGGTCATCTACAAGGCTTTGTCAACAAGGCTTGGATAGGGCTCCACAGCAACTCCCCCCCCCCCCCCCACCCTTCGGGTGCAGGAATGGACTGAGCTAGGACACGGTGTGCAGGCAGGCTGTGACGCAGTGAGCAGGTAGTTTACAGGTATGTTAGGTGCAAATTTCACAGATTTCTAGTTCGGTGCAAATTTCAGTAGGTCCAGTTTCCGTATATCCGTACAGTATGATTTATAATGTATACGCGAGAAAGTGAAATGGTCCCGGCATTGAACCTTGTGGCACGCATAGCTTGCTATTTCAGTCATAGACTGAATTTTGATTTTTGTCATGCCGTTTTGATAATTTATATCTGTGCAGCTACGTCGGGTTTTTAGATACGTAGACAGGAGTTCGATAGATGTGTGCCTGGTACTGTCTGTGCTTGCTTTCTGTAAGAGCTGTGCGTGGCTGAGCTGATCGAATGCCTTTGTGAGATCCAGAAATATGCCCACAATTTTCTTCCCTTCCTATAAACAGCTGCAGACTTTGTTCAGAAATTCTATGACAGATGTCTTGTCATACAACGCAGGCTTTCACGGCCGGTAATTGCGTCATTGATGGTGTTTGTTTCAAGAGCTTTAGATCTTAGTCCAAGACGGAGAAACATGCCTTTATATTAAGATAAAAATTACCCAGGAAGCTGTCCCTGGTAGTTGTTGAGGGAATACTGAGCAGTAGAGAATACAGAATGAATTTTTCACTATGCAGCGGACTGTGCGCTGATGAGGAACTTCCTGGCACATTAATACTGTGTGCCGGACCGAGATGCGAACTCGTGCTTGGGTAGATCAGTCGGTATAGCACTTGCCATCGAAAGTCAACGGTTTCGAGTTCGAGTCTCGGTCCGGCAAATAGTTTTCATCAGGCAGGAAGTTTCAGTGTAGAACACATGCTAAACGTCACCCGCCGCATTCCCTTGCCTTTACCCCGACGCTAGGGATACGTGCTCCTCCTGCAGATTGCACACGCCTCTTTTACCCAGCGCTTTCTGCAACAAGTTCAGCGCCAATGGCTACGAATACCACCAGACCCGTCCCTCTTTGTACATACTCGAGATTCGTTGGGTAGAAGGTTGGCCATCTGAAATACTGACCATGGCCGACTGCTACAACAGCCGAAATACAATGAAGTAGTGCTTTTCAGGATTTTCACTCCAGTGTGTCATTGGCTTAGGCCATGGTCTCACCAGTAACCTGCCAATGCCGCCGATTTTTTAAGAAACCGAATTCCCATGTACACTCATGTTCAGAAAAAAAACAGAATGCCTTGAATGACTAGAGGTAGGACGTTCATATTTACAGGGCATGCACATTAGTATGTTCCGCAGAAATGATTAGCATTTTAAAAGAGGGCGCATTATTGGCATGAGAGGATGCGATGCATCCATGTGTGAAATTGCTGCTCGTGTGGCACGAAGTGTTTCGGCAGTGCAACGGGTTTGTGCAGAATGGTTCACGCAATGCTGTAGAACACGACGAGATGGGTCACTCCCTGTGAAGATCGACACTTCGTCTGAAAGTCTTCCTCGCCTCCGGAGCAATACTGGAACAGTGTAAAGGCGCGTTTGCACTGAGGCTAGTAATGGACTACCGATGTTCGCAACATGTTGGCAACATGTTCGCAACACAAAATCTGTGTTCCACGGCTGTGTCGGTAGAGATCAAAGAAACATTGTTCGTGGCCTGCTACCATTAAATTCCGCTACGCAGCGCTAGTGTTCGTTTGCTCTGAGTGAGTGTTTTGGTGTTTGTTTTGCTGGAATGTAGTGGTGCGTTTATTTTATGTCCATTTTTATTTGAAATGGAGTGGTCACGAGACAAAATTTTCCAGCTGATGTCGCTCTATGAGGCAGAGGAGTGCCTGTGGAGTGTACGTTGCGCAGGTTACAAAAATACTAAAATCAAACATGATTCTTTACAAAAGGTTGCAGCGGCGCTTGGCACCAGTAGCAGTGACGTGGACAAAAAAATTAAATCTCTCTTGTATCAGTACCGACGAGAGAAAAGAAAAATAGAGGAAAGTAAAAAATCTGGATGTGGTACTGACACACTTTACGAAACGAAGCGGTTTGGATTTAAATATCTACGTTTCCTGAATGATATGGAACTATTTGGAACTATTTGAGATATGGCTGGCTTTGATAGTCTCCTGATGCCAGAAAACGAAGAGTAACAGCAAGTCTTTGGTTCATAGGAATTGATTTTCTGGAATTTGTGACTTTCTTTGAAACAACTGGTCCTATAATATTCAACAACATTTCAAAATCTGACGACATCCTACTGAAGTAGCGAAAGCCAGAACCGTCTTCCAAATTCAGCTCACAAAGCATGTCATTCCCGCCACTTCTTCTATATATGTTTTGGTCCACCGACGACGACTACATCGTTTTCTTTGTCTGTTTATTTCGTTAAGTATTATTAATGCAGCACCTAATATCATTAACTCTTCCTCTTCACTTGACATAGTGTATCTCCTGATGTGAATACACAAAGTAACTTATCAGTTCACCGCAGCAGACTATGCGACTACGTAGAAATGTTGGTCGCTAGTGTAAACGGGAATGCGAACAACGAACAATGTTGCCAACATGTTGAGGGAACAAGCTGCACACAATGTTCCGAACAAAAACATGTTCTGAGCTCAATGTAAACGCGCCTTAACACATCTTACACTATCAGGGATGAGAGTCAGTCACCGTTTATTAGGGCGTGGGCTGCATGCATGTTGTTCACTTATGCACCTACCTTTGACGAACGTACAGAAACAGGCTAGACGGGAATGGTGTGTGAAACGACTTCACTGGGGACAGGAATGGCATCAGATAGTGTCTTTGGACGAATTCAAGTTCTGTTTGCTTGAAAATGATGGCCGCAATTTGGTTCGCCGCAGACAGGGGGCGCGGCGTCACAGAAACTGCATTCGCACGAGACATACGGCGCCAACTCAAGGCCTTAAGGTGTGGGGTGTTCTTGGGTACAACCACAAATCACATTTGGTGCGTGTCCAGGACATTGTGACCTACGTGAATGACATCCAGAACACGTACCTTCTTGGTGTAGCAGAATGTCAGCCTTTTGCTCTGGCCCGTCACACCACCCGACTTGTCGCCGATCGAAAATTTAGGAATTGGTGTAACGATGGGTGCAGCGCTGTGGCCCAGTGCCAACCACCACAGATGAACTTTGGAACCGGGTGAATGTAGCGTGGATGCATGTATCACAGGACGCCATTCGCACCTTGTATGAGCCGATGTCATCAAGCACGGAAGAAGTTATCAGGGGCCATGGCGGACCCTGCGCCTATTAGGCTACAGGACACATGCTGAACCGAGGCGACTGAAGTGCTAATCTTTTCTGCAGAACATACTACTGTACATGTCCTGTGAATATGAGCACCCGATCTCTAATCGTTCGAGGTGTTCTCTTTTTTCTGGATAAGAGTGTATAAAACAGCTTCAAAAGTCTGGATACTTTACAAACGAGGTTATTTTGTTAGGCATTTGACGTTAAGCATGTAAAAGACTTATGACTGAAGACACAAAAGCCTAACTATATTGATTTTACTAGTTTAAAAAATTTAGAAAAGATTTGAAATTACGTTTAAAGTTTGTTGGAAGTCACTAAGATGTCACATTAACAAACACTGGATGACTCCCAGAATCAGATTTTCACTCTGCAGCGGAGTGTGCGCTGATATGAAACTTCTTGGCAGATTAAAACTGTGTGCCAGGAAGTTACACTGGATGACTATTTTCCGGATGATATACTCTCTATTTGAGGAAAAGTTGGTTTTTCACGCATGTCAGTATTTATGAGGTCATATCTGCGTAACTACACTCCTGGAAATTGAAATAAGAACACCGTCAATTCATTGTCCCAGGAAGGGGAAACTTTATTGACACATTCCTGGGGTCAGATACATCACATGATCACACTGACAGAACCACGGGCACATAGACACAGGCAACAGAGCATGCACAATGTCGGCACTGATACAGTGTATATCCACCTTTCGCAGCAATGCAGGCTGCTATTCTCCCATGGAGACGATCGTAGAGATGCTGGATGTAGTCCTGTGGAACGGCTTGCCATGCCATTTCCACCTGGCGCCTCAGTTGGACCAGCGTTCGTGCTGGACGTGCAGACCGCGTGAGACGACGCTTCATCAGTCCCAAACATGCTCAACGGGGGACAGATCCGGAGATCTTGCTGGCCAGGGTAGTTGACTTACACCTTCTAGAGCACGTTGGGTGGCACGGGATACATGCGGACGTGCATTGTCCTGTTGGAACAGCAAGTTCCCTTGCCGGTCTAGGAATGGTAGAACGATGGGTTCGATGACGGTTTGGATGTACCGTGCACTATTCAGTGTCCCCTCGACGATCACCAGTGGTGTACGGCCAGTGTAGGAGATCGCTCCCCACACCATGATGCCGGGTGTTGGCCCTGTGTGCCTCGGTCGTATGCAGTCCTGATTGTGGCGCTCACCTGCACGGCGCCAAACACGCATACGACCATCATTGGCACCAAGGCAAAAGCGACTCTCATCGCTGAAGACGACACGTCTCCATTCGTCCCTCCATTCACGCCTGTCGCGACACCACTGGAGGCGGGCTGCACGATGTTGGGGCGTGAGCGGAAGACGGCCTAACGGTGTGCGGGACCGTAGCCCAGCTTCATGGAGACGGCTGCGAATGGTCCTCGCCGATACCCCAGGAGCAACAGTGTCCCTAATTTGCTGGGAAGTGGCGGTGCGGTCCCCTACGGCACTGCGTAGGATCCTACGGTCTTGGCGTGCGTCGCTGCGGTCCGGTCCCAGGTCGACGGGCACGTGCACCTTCCGCCGACCACTGGCGACAACATCGATGTACTGTGGAGACCTCACGCCCCATGTGTTGAGCAATTCGGCGGTACGTCCACCCGGCCTCCCGCATGCCCACTATACGCCCTCGCTCAAAGTCCGTCAACTGCACATACGGTTCACGTCCACGCTGTCGCGGCATGCTACCAGTGTTAAAGACTGCGATGGAGCTCCGTATGCCACGGCAAACTGGCTGACACTGACGGCGGCGGTGCACAAATGCTGCGCAGCTAGCGCCATTCGACGGCCAACACCGCGGTTCCTGGTGTGTCCGCTGTGCCGTGCGTGTGATCATTGCTTGTACAGCCCTCTCGCAGTGTCCGGAGCAAGTATGGTGGGTCTGACACACCGGTGTCAATGTGTTCTTTTTTCCATTTCCAGGAGTGTATTAGACTTGGCCACTGTTTCTATGTTTCGATACAGTGTATCGATACGTGGAACTGTTTCAGTGTTTCGGAACGGCTGTGGGTCACTGTTTCGAAACAGTGGTGTTTCATTCCGCCCCTGTCTCGGATAACCGGACCAGATTCGATCTCGAGCCACACACAGAAACTGTATCGTTGTTTCAAAATAAGGCTGTTCCAGTCCACCTGTGCTTGGAACGGACTAATTGTATCGAAACAGTGATGTTTCGTTCCGCTCTGTGTCGGACGAGATTCGAGCCGACACAGGTACTGAAACACAACATACCACTTCATGAAACACTTTCAAGAGTGTCGAAATCTTTTTGACAGGCAATAGCATGAAGCTTAAGATATCCGAAAATAAAGCTTCGTTTCTAGCTGACTGTCCTATTCCGAAATGGCGTAACATCTGCTTTATAAACACTAACCGAACAATAAAACAACGCATACTATTCACATTCAAAATAATAAATATGTGAAAATCATTCAGTTAAATTACACCTTTTTATAACATACGCTTCTCTGTTCATGTACAGTAATCATATTAAGAAACACAAGTAAACCTACAACATTTTGAATAAAGAAGGCGTAGAGTGACAGTTATTAGACACATACATAAATCTGACGTAGGTATAATTGCAAGCAATCTGTTTGACATATCACTTATAGTGTAATGGTGAACGGGAAGGGCTGGGGAGCATGGTGAATTTATAGTAACGGTTCGAAACACCTTGAAAGACAAAATTTTTTTCTGTTATATTTTGTTATTTATTCGAATTATCTGTGAGTCTATAGTCAATGTGTCTATTATCCACAATGATTCCCTTTGTGTGCATGGAAATTAGCAGGATGGGTATATTACCCGTACTAACGGAATGTGGGAATCCCAGTAGCACGTCCGTAGTTTCTGCAGTTTGCTCCCACCTCCAGTTCCGTTCGTGGTGGTTCTTCTGTCTTCAGCTATGGCTGTCCTCATTCAATTGAAAAGTATGAAAGTCACACGACACGAAAGCAGTGCATTTGCTGCAGGAAATACGAAATGCCTATACGCCTAAGTGATAGTTTCATTCTTTCTGCAATATGATAAGCGCTCTCGCTCCTCATTTGTGTTTATATGGACATACTTATACAGTAGACATTCAAGATGATAAAATGTGTAGGTTTATTAGATTACTAAACACAAACTGTTTCACTGTTTCGAAACAGCGTATCGAAACATTACATTCTACTGTTTCATTTGTTTCGAAACAGTTACGTGTTTCAGTTTGCCCATCTCTAGTAACTATGTGTCGTCCAATGATATAATTTTGCAATTACATTCAGTAGTATATGTGGATACTGACTGCAAAACGTGTTGCGAATAGAGTTTGTTGTAAAGGAGTAATAAATTAAAACGTCTTGTCTGATGGTGAAGTTTTACTAGACGAACAACGAAAATGTAGCGAACAATAGGTTTTTTTTTTTCTTTCATTACATTATTTTGTGGGGGCCACCTGCGAGAAAAGTTCGTAGACGTTCGAAATTGTGAGTAAATTTTGTAAGTCGCTAGGTACTCTCGTTCTCAAATACTGGATGAATATAGTCTGGACAATTTTTGCGCCTTCAATTTCACTGTCTCAAGACAGACACTGTTTCTGACTTTACTACGGTATTTGTTTAATTGTGTTAAATCTTTAATGTAGCAGCACACCTCTAATGGGGAGATTGTGAGAGCAAATTAAATTTCAGAATCCGGTCAATACTTACAAGAAATCATGTTGCTCGGGTTGGTAGCTCCCGTTGACGTTTTCTCTTATTTACAAATTAAATTTCATTTTTTAAAACTTCTCCTTATGCAAATCACAATGTATTCCTTTTTTATTGACTCAGACATACATTGGCACGTAAGTGGCATCTCCTTCTTCTTCTTTTTCTTCCTGAAACGTTTCCGCTTGTGCAGGTCGTTCACGGAGCATCTTCCGAGCTTCTCTTTACTCTCACAGACTATCATTTAGCATCTACTCCCGTTGCAAACCTCTCCGGTTCTCACCCTTCACCTGGTCTCTCCATCTTGTTCGTGGTCTTCCAATTGGTCTACGTGAAGATTCTGTCCATTCTAGGACTCTTCTCGGAAGTCTTATTGATCCCATTTGTTTTAATGTGGCCAAACCATTTGAGCCTATTGTTCTCCATATTTTCTCTTAGAGGCTTGAGCTGCATGGTGTTTCGTATTGTGTCATTCGTTATCCCGTCCCTTCTCGTCTTAACCAGGATCATTCGTAGAAAGTGTATCTCTGTCGCTTCTGTTCTGCTCAGGTCTTTCTTTGTCCAAGTCCACGATTGTGATCCACAGGTCAAACTGGCAGACAATATGACTTTCACATTGTGATCTTCGGTTTGGAAAGTATATCTTCCAGTTTACAATTATGCCCAATACAATATAATAAAATTTCGAACAATTTTATATTCCCTCCGAAATATCATCCTTGAGGTTTCGTTTCTTCGTGAATTTCCCCCCTAGATACTTGAAAGTACCCACTTCTTTAATAATTTTTCCGTTGGAAGTTACATGCTCCATTTCTTTCATTTTCCCTGCTGATTTTCATTATTTCACTTCTTATTAAACTTATTTCCACGCCCGCTTCTTCTGTTACTTTCTGCAAGGTATTTACTTGTTCTTCCAATTTGTGCTCATTTTCTTCCTAAATTGTCACATCATCTGCATATAGTATGATTTTCATACCATATGATGTTGATTGGCGAATTTTCTTATCATGATGTCCACTACTATATTAAAAAGCACTGGCGAGAGCCCACTTTCTCGCCGAACCCCTCTGTCTGTCATATTCCATTCTGATTGGAACACAATCCAGGCATTTTTTGTACATGTTTCTAACCGTTAGTTTCATTCATTTTGACAATTTCAGTCTATTCAGACTTTTCCGCATCTCTTCATGTCATTTTCTGCGGGACAAATTTATTTCTGTTTACTCTGCTTCAATTGCTCTCCTGAAAATTAACGTTGTTAGTAAAAATGGATTTTTACAGGTCGAATTTTGTTGTGCCTTTTTTTTATCGTTTTGACAGCGTGTCATCTGCAAAGTACTCACGAAGAAATTTTCTTATTTTTGAAATACTTTTTTGTTGATAGTGGTTGCGTTATCACTGAAATTACATTTTCCGTCCTGTTGTGTGTGCTATATCAACTGCTGAAAATCAAATTTTTGTTGCCCCTGCAAGGCGTTATATAGACAACCTGCAACTGAAAACGAGTGAACGGATGATCATTTTTGGCATTTAGGAATATATGGGATGATTCCGTGACAACGGTAAAAATTATGAGGGATGACGGCGAAGGGTAACTATATCGACCTAAGGTAAGGGACCCTGATCCGCAAACGACCGAATCGATAGTTACACTGAGGTGACAAAAGTCATGGCAATATGTACGTGTGCAGACCGCGGAAGTATTGCGTACAAATGGTACAAATGGGCAGTGCATTGGCGGATCTGCCATTTCTACCCAGTTGATTCGTGTGGAAAGTTTTCCGACGCGATGATGGCTACACGACAGGAATTAATACACTTTGAACGCGGAATGGTACTTGGAGCTAGATGCATCGCACATTCCAATTCGAAAATCGTTAGGGAATTTAATATTCCGCGATCTGCAGTGTCAAGAATGTGCCGAGAACACTAAATTTCAGGCAGTACATCTCACCATGGACAATGCAGTGGCCGACGGATTTCACTTAACGACCGGAAGCAGCGGCTACATGGAGATTATTTGAGGCCATGGGCCCGGTTACTGGGCCACAATAGTTCGCAAATTGTTTGAAGAACATTCTGCACAATTGTAGCGAATGATTTGGCCACCCAGATGGACCACATGAATCCCACTGAACATTTATGGGAAATAATCCACAGGTGGAGAAGTCACCCTCATTCTGCCAGCGGCCCTGTCAAAGAGGTCGAAGGAGCGGACAACAGTTCAGGGCACTCTGTTGTACTTGGTGTGGGAAATTGCCCCTAAAGGCGGAAGAATCAGCAACGATCAACGACAATGCAGAAGGCCGGCCGCAGTAGCCGAGCGGTTCTAGGCGCGTCAGTCCGAAACCGCGCAACTGCTACGGTCGCAGGTTCAAATCCTGCCTTGGGCACGGATGTGTGTGATGTCCTTAGGTTAGTTAGGTTTAAGTAGTTCTAAGTTCTAGGGGACTGATGACCTCCGATGTTAAGTCCCATAGTGCTCAGAGCCATTTGACAATGCAGAAGACAATGGAATCCACTGCATTAAAAACACATAATGTCTATCCACAGGACAAGTGGCCTGTGACTGAAAAAGTGTTATGATGATGTTTCCATTGGCAAAAGATTCCGGAGTACTCCCATATTCGGATCGCTGGGAGGGTACTACCAAGAGGAAGGTGACCATGAGAAAAAGGTTTAATAACCAACGAAAGGATAACGTTCTACGGGTCGAGACGCGGACTGTCAGAAGCTTGAATGTGGTAAGGAAGCTAGAAAATCTGAAAAGGGAAATGTAAAGGCTCAATCTACGTATAGTAAGGGCCAGTGAAGTGAAATGGAAAGAAGACAAGGATTTCTCAGAAAATAAGAAATTCAGCCTTCAGTTGCAAGGTAAAATTTTATTAGTTTACCTAGGTTTCGATGCCAATAATGGTATCTTCTTCAGAACCTATAAATTAACCCATTTCATAATAAATAAA
Organism: Schistocerca cancellata; assembly: GCF_023864275.1. Taxonomy (NCBI): domain Eukaryota; kingdom Metazoa; phylum Arthropoda; class Insecta; order Orthoptera; family Acrididae; genus Schistocerca; species Schistocerca cancellata. The sequence continues at coordinate 140,171,934 of NC_064627.1, read as the reverse complement.
ATCGTGGTACTTCCAAAAATTAAATTATTTTGATGGCTAAACGTTGGACTTGTCACAGAATAAAATTGAAACATAATAAAGACGCATAATCATAAGATTATGTCTGTAAAAACTAAAAAAATTAAGACAACCGTAGACGGAGCTACGCCGGGCCAGGAATGAGGGTCACACGTAAGCAACAAGGAAACCAGGCGTCGCGAGCAGTTCCGCGGCGAGGTTCGGCCACCGGTCAAGTGCATGCGCGATCAGAAGCACTAGAGTCAAACTGTCTCAAAGTTACTTAGAGCAAACGTAAATTGTAAACAAAATGTGATGGGAAGCAATCCTGCAAATGGACAAACCTACCTATCGGTACAATACATTAAACAACCTGAGAACTAGCTACTGAGTCACGGCATGAAAATTTAATTCAAATATTATAATAAGAGGGCGAAGCCCCACTACAGTAACTAATAAATTAGTATGGGAATCACAGGCGTACGAAGCATAAAACATCTTGGACATAAAACAAGCAAATTAACAAACACTTTAGCAACTACGTGTCATAATACAAAATACATAGACACTATGTACAATTGCACTATAATAAAAGGTAGTAAACAGCTTCGGTCATTCGAAGCTCCACTGGAGTAAAGGTTGAGATCCTTCGAAATGATTTCTATTTTTTAGTTGCAGATTATTATTAAGTAAATTTTCTCTATCAGTAATAAGATGTTTAAGAATTTGCAATTCTTCAAGGGTGTCTAACTTACATCCTTTGACCCCATTATGCAAAAGTTCTGCATCTTTTAGAGGCTTGGGAGCATGGGCCATTTGGACAAGATGTTCAGCAAATGTAGATTCTCGTGTTCCATCACCTCCTTTAGTCGGCAAATGCTCTTTAAACCTAACAGATAGGGCCCTTCCTGTCTGGCCAATGTAATAATAGGGACATTCAGCACAAGTGATCTTATACACACCTAACAGGGATGATTTATCGGTACCTTTATCAAGAGAATGGACTAAATTCTTTTTTAAGTTGTTGGTGGTAGAGTAAGAAACTTCACACCCTAGTTTTTTAATAAACGACCTACCTTGTAGGATACGTTACCTATAAAGGGAACTGATATATATTTCGTTGCCTGGTCTCGATTGTGGCTACCTGAACTGGAAAGGGAGGTAGTCTTCCTTCGTGTTTTTTTGTTAACAACTGTCTCACTATACTGGGATTATATTCATTATTCTGAGCGATGTTTTCGAGGACCTTTAATTCGTTCTGTAAATTGACTGGCGAAAGCGGAATGGAAAGGGCTCGATGGATACTCGAGTGAAAGAAGGCCATTTTATGAGCCTGAGGATGGATGGAATCAACTGATTCGGGAGTAGGATTCGCTATGAATAGGAAGGTAGGGCAGAGAGTGTGTTACTGTGAACAGTTCAATGATAGGGTTGTTCTTATCAGAATCGACTGCAAACCAACTCAGACAACGATAGTTCAGATATACATGGCGACGTCGCAAACTGAAGATGAAGAGACAGAGCAAGTATATGAAGATATTGAAAGGGTAATACAGTATGAAAAACTAACAGTCATGACGGAATGGAATGCAGTTGTAGGGGAAGGAGCAGAAGAAATTATTACGTGAGGATATGGACTTGGGACAAGGGCCGGGTCCGCAGCTCGTGGTCGTGCGGTAGCGTTCTCGCTTCCCACGCCCGGGTTTCCGGGTTCGATTCCCGGCGGGGTCAGGGATTTTCTCTGCCTCGTGATGACTGGGTGTTGTGTGCTGTCCTTAGGTTAGTTAGGTTTAAGTATTTCTAAGTTCTAGGGGACTGATGACCATAGATGTTAAGTCCCATAGTGCTCAGAGCCATTTGAACCATTTTGAACAAGGGCCGGCCGGTGTGGCCGAGCGGTTCTAGGCGCTTGTCTGGAACCGCGCGACCGCTACGGTCGCAGGTTCGAATTCTGCCTCGGGCATGGATGTGTGTGATGTCCTTAGGTTAGTTAGGTCTAAGTAGTTATAAGTCTAGGGGACTGATGACCTCAGATCTTAAGTCCCATAGTGCTCAGAGCCATTTGAACCAGTTAACAGAACGATTGCATGTAGGGAGTTAAAAAAGACTGCGGTACAATGGTCGAGCAGCTTATGTTATTACAAATATTAAAATATTTTATTAAGATTTTTTTTAGTTTGAGGACTTAATTTGAAATATTGAGTCTAATATTGCCTGATTTCTGATATCTTCTTTAAATATTCCTGACTGAAATTAATTTAACTCCCCAAAGGACATTTACTGATTGTTAAAAAGTTAGTAAGTAATATTATAAAAACATTTACACTACTGGCCATTACAACTGCTACACCAAGAAGAAATGCAGATGATAAATGGGTATTCATTGGACAAATACACTCCTGGAAATGGAAAAAAGAACACATTGACACCGGTGTGTCAGACCCACCATACTTGCTCCGGACACTGCGAGAGGGCTGTACAAGCAATGATCACACGCACGGCACAGCGGACACACCAGGAACCGCGGTGTTGGCCGTCGAATGGCGCTAGCTGCGCAGCATTTGTGCACCGCCGCCGTCAGTGTCAGCCAGTTTGCCGTGGCATACGGAGCTCCATCGCAGTCTTTAACACTGATAGCATGCCGCGACAGCGTGGACGTGAACCGTACGTGCAGTTGACGGACTTTGAGCGAGGGCGTATAGTGGGCATGCGGGAGGCCGGGTGGACGTACCGCCGAATTGCTCAACACGTGGGGCGTGAGGTCTCCACAGTACATCGATGTTGTCGCCAGTGGTCGGCGGAAGGTGCACGTGCCCGTCGACCTGGGACCGGACCGCAGCGACGCACGGATGCACGCCAAGACCGTAGGATCCTACGCAGTGCCGTAGGGGACCGCACCGCCACTTCCCAGCAAATTAGGGACACTGTTGCTCCTGGGGTATCGGCGAGGACCATTCGCAACCGTCTCCATGAAGCTGGGCTACGGTCCCGCACACCGTTAGGCCGTCTTCCGCTCACGCCCCAACATCGTGCAGCCCGCCTCCAGTGGTGTCGCGACAGGCGTGAATGGAGGGACGAATGGAGACGTGTCGTCTTCAGCGATGAGAGTCGCTTCTGCCTTGGTGCCAATGATGGTCGTATGCGTGTTTGGCGCCGTGCAGGTGAGCGCCACAATCAGGACTGCATACGACCGAGGCACACAGGGCCAACACCCGGCATCATGGTGTGGGGAGCGATCTCCTACACTGGCCGTACACCACTGGTGATCGTCGAGGGGACACTGAATAGTGCACGGTACATCCAAACCGTCATCGAACCCATCGTTCTACCATTCCTAGACCGGCAAGGGAACTTGCTGTTCCAACAGGACAATGCATGTCCGCATGTATCCCGTGCCACCCAACGTGCTCTAGAAGGTGTAAGTCAACTACCCTGGCCAGCAAGATCTCCGGATCTGTCCCCCATTGAGCATGTTTGGGACTGGATGAAGCGTCGTCTCACGCGGTCTGCACGTCCAGCACGAACGCTGGTCCAACTGAGGCGCCAGGTGGAAATGGCATGGCAAGCCGTTCCACAGGACTACATCCAGCATCTCTACGATCGTCTCCATGGGAGAATAGCAGCCTGCATTGCTGCGAAAGGTGGATATACACTGTACTAGTGCCGACATTGTGCATGCTCTGTTGCCTGTGTCTATGTGCCTGTGGTTCTGTCAGTGTGATCATGTGATGTATCTGACCCCAGGAATGTGTCAATAAAGTTTCCCCTTCCTGGGACAATGAATTCACGGTGTTCTTATTTCAATTTCCAGGAGTGTATATTATACTAGAACTGACATGTGATTATATTTTCACGCAATTTGGGTACATAGATCCTGAGAAATCAGTACCCAGAACAACCACCTCTGACCGTAAAACGGCCTTTATACGCCTGGGCATTGAGTCAAACAGAGCTTGGATAGCGTGTACAGGTACAGCTACCCATGCAGCTTCAACACGATACCACAGTTCATCAAGAGTAGTGACTGGCGTATTGTGACGAGCCAGAAGCTCGGCCACCACTGATCAGACGTTTTCAATTGGTGAGAGAACTGGAGAATGTGTTGGTCAGGGCAGCAGTCGAACATTTTCTGTATCCAGAACGGCCTGTACAGGACTTGCAACATGCGGTCGTGCATTATTCTGCTGAAATGTTGGGTTTCGCAGGGATCGAATGAAGGGTAGAGCCACGGGTCGTAACACATCTGAAATGTACCGTCCACTATTCAAAGTGCCGTCAATGCGAACAAGAGGTGACCGATAGGTGTAACCAATGGCACCCCATACCATTACGTCGGGTGATACGCCAGTATGGCGATGATGAATACACGCTTCCGATGTGCGTTCACCGCAATGTCGCCAAACACGGATGCGATCATCATGATGCTGTAAACAGAACCTGGATTCATCGGAAAAAATGACGTTTTGTCATTCGTGCAGCCCGATTCGTTGTTGAGTACACCATCGCAGGCGCTCCTGTCTGCGATGCAGCGTCAAGGGTAACCGCAGCCACGGTCTCCGAGCTGATAGTCCATGCTGCTGCAAACTTCGTCGAACTGTTCGTGCAGATGGTTGTTGTCTTGCAAACGTCCCCATCTGTTGACTCAGGGAACGAGACGTGGCTGCACGATCCGTTACAGCCATGCGGATAAGATGCCTGTCATCTCGACTGCTAGTGATACGAAGCTGTTGGCATCCAGCACGGCGTTCCGTATTACCCTCCTGAACCTACTGATTCCATATTCTGCTAACAGTCATTGGAACTCGACCAATGCGAGCAGCAATGTCGCGATACGATGAATCGCAGTTGCGATAGGCTTCAATCTGACCTTTATCAAAGTCGGAAACGTGATGGTACGCATTTCTCCTCCTTACACGAGGCATCACAACAACGTTTCAAATGGCTCTGAGCACTATGGGACTTAACATCTGAGATCATCAGTCCCCTAGAACTTAGAATTACTTAAACATAACTAACCTAAGGACATCACATACATCCCTGCCCGAAGCAGGATTCGAACCTGCGACCGTAGCAGTCGCGAGGTCGTAGACTGAAGTGCCTAGAACCGCTCGGCTACACCGGCCGGCACTTGGTATGTGTCCCAGACTGATGAACTGCACTCGAGAATCGGACGAACAGGTGTTTTGGATGCCACTTCTTTCTTGGTTGAATTATATTCTTAAGATTCTTACAATGAATCTCAGCTTGCCATCTGTTTTTCCTACAATTCGTTTTGTGTGGTCATTCTGCATTAGGTCGCGACGGTCGGTGACTCCCAGATATTTTACGGTTCTACATCTACATCTACATCCATACTCCTTAAGCCACCTGACGGTGTGTGGCGGAGGGTACTTTGAGTACCTCTTTCGGTTCTAGGCGCTTCAGTCTGGAACCGCGCGACCGCTACGGTCGCAGGTTCGAATCCTGCCTCGGACATGGATGTGTGTGATGTCCTTAGATTAGTTAGGTTTAAGTAGTTCTAAGTTCTGGGGGCTGATGACCTCAGCTGTTAAGTCCCATAGTGTTCAGAGCCATTTGAACCATTTTCTATCGGTTCTCCCTTCTATTCCAGTCTCGTATTGTTCGTGGAAATAAAGATTGTCGGTATGCCTCTGTGTGGGCTCTAATCTCTCTGATTTTATCCTCATAGTCTCTTCGCGAGATATACGTAGGAGGGAGCAATATACTGCTTGACTACTCGGTGAAGGTATGTTACTGAGCATCTCTCTTGCAGAGTCTTCCACTGGAGTTTATCTATCACCTCCGTAACACTTTCGCGATTACTAACTGATCCTGTAACGAAGCGCGCTGCTCTCCACTGGATCTTCTCTATCTCTTCTATCAACCCTGTCTGGTACTGACCCCACACTGGTGAGCAGTATTCGGTTGTTGGTGTTTCCAGTGAGTTATCTTCAGCAGCGTAATCAAGCTAAAATGGAACGTTTCGCCTAATCACGCGCAGTATTTTAAATTTATTCGGGATCAGCTGCCAATCTATGCGGCAATTATCGATCCTCTGCACGTCTTTCTTCATTTCCCTGCACTCTTCTTTCGTGGCAACCTTCCTACAGACAACAGAATTCCTCAATTAATAAAATGTCCCGCGCTATTATGCCGTGATCGAATGGATTTCACATTAAAACCCAACGTTTCCTCCCAATCTGCGGACGACATTTCCAAGGGGAATGGTAGCTTTAATGTCCCATTCACACCGTGACTCGCCACTGACTGCAGCAGAATTCTGCTTCCGCGCGTTGGTGTGACGTCACACGTTTTGAATACCCGAGCGGAACTGACCGTTGTCGACCGCCGTCGTACGTTGTTGCTATCAATCCATGGTGGTACCTTCTCCCTGTGAAACGTCCCCTTAGAAAAATTATACATGACTGTGCTTAAACTGACACACAATATTTTTAGCGCAACGCAATCTGACTTTCAAAAATCCCTACAAAAGAATGGCCCTGACTAACATTAACCTATACGTTTCACAAACCACTTACCTCACAAAAATCTTCGTTACTCGAACTACTGCAATACAGCGAGCACCACTACTGCCAGCTAAATAAAAGATTCAAACTACTGAAGGCACTAACTACTGATAGGTATAGTTAGCAAATGAAAGATTTTGATAGAGAACAAACAATGTATTTACCTTAATAGTGTTCAAAAGTGATAATATATATATATATATATATTAGTTCATGATAATCCAGTCTTACAAATTTACTGTCTCTGTCCAGATCATCCGCTATCAAAACTCCGCCATCTCACTCCCCACATCCACCAATGCTGGCGGCTCACCTCCAACTGCGCAACGCTACGCACTGTTAACAGCCAACAGCCCAACACTACAATAGCGAATATTACAACAATGCCACCCAGCCACAGACTGCACACAGCACAGCCAGTGATTTTCATACAGAGCGCTACGTGGCGTTACCAATAAAAAAACCTAAACAGCCTACTTACATAGCCCCCATGCTCCCCACAAAAATTTTACAAATTGTTTTGGGCAGTGGCCAATACAGATTTGAAAAAAAATTTTCGTAATTACAATAACAAAGATATCAAATGCACACACTTATTGATACAATGTTGGTCAAAGGCTAAAATTTTCTCACAGTCTGTAACACTTCCGCCCTTTCGGACGTGCGTTAGCTCTATAAAGCCTGTACTGTAATAAGTTCACGGGCTTCACCTTGTAAACAAGGATTTTAGTACATAATTTGACCGCGTGTACCTAATGGAAGCAATTCGGACTTATGTTCAGTCAGTAACTACAGTGATGCGTCAAGCAAATGTAAAGTATAATTTCGCGTTCGCACGGACAAGAAGTACACACAGTAGATATTACCAATGATTAATATTTCGGTCGCCAGCCTAATTAGGCATTGAGTGAGTTTTTCCCTGTACAAGTGGGTGCATGTACAAGCATAATGATACGTAGTAATGTTGCGTTTTATGGCAAAATTTAGAACCAGAAAGAATCTACTGAACTAAGGTTTTCTTCTTTTGTACTAATTTGTATGACCTAACATTTCAAAACACCACACAGCAATGATTACTACGAACTGCATTTTGTATATTGATCAGACTGAAATGGGGCATAGATTACCCTAGGATTAGCAATTTTGAAAACACACATACAATGTCACTATTAAAATTGGAAAAAACACTAATACACTTAGGTTAAATATAGAACTTAACTTCGCTGTTCAAATCTGATCAGTACACTTCAATATATGCAAGAATGGGCAAGAGAAAGGGGGGGGGGCCTGAAACTGTTATGGTCGTTATACTGAAACTAGTAAGTCCTGAAGGTAAATTAACACTCAAAATTATCAATCTGTGGATAACTACTATTTTCTTTTATTTCTGCATTAATTAGTTATCATTCTTTCTGTCTCAAATTAATTAAATAACATTGCGAGCTCAATTCAAACTATATCTTTCAATTTAATCAAACTGTAGTTCTTTACTAACATTTACATTAACATACCTAAATTTAAACGTCTTTATAGCATAGATTGGTCTGCAGATAATTTAATACTAACTGTAAACTTTCAATTCGGTATACTCGGGTTGCACAATATGTGGTAAGGACCCTGTCTAGGTCAGTGATAAGGATGAGTAACGGCTAAGGCAATTCTGGTAAAAGTCACGTTATTATTGAACAGTTAAAACAGTTTCGACACTGGTCCACACAGATACACTTCTAAAGATGAAATAAATGTTTGACCTGTGCACGTCGGTGCGGCGGATGGCGGGCAGCGAGATAGCGGGCAGCACAGCACACATACAAGCACGGCTAAGGCTCTCACAGCATCGGCACTTTCCTTCTTCTTAGCGTCGTAATCTTTCCAATTTTGTGCCTGAGAATATAGCCATACCAAGTAGTCGTCGGAATCGGCCCATCCGAGGCTCAATGGAATCCACTTTTCCTAGATAGCCTCCTCGGTACAGTACATGTTCCTCTGACCGATGCCCAACTCCGACTGTTATACTGAGCCCGTTGTGCCGAACCGCGCCAGTGTGCGTTTTCCCGCGCTCGCCTGCATCCACCTTTTCCCGCTACCCTACAGGTAGGGTATTCACCACAGGTTTCCTACTACACATATTCTAATGCATTACCTACGTATGGACCAAGTGTATAAATTACAATTTTCACATTTTACAATAGTTTTAACATTAAATACACTTCCCTTTGATTATTACATTGCTTGAAATCTAACATAAATAATAACATTCATTTCAAAAGTTGTTTACAGTTTCTTTAACATGACACGAAAAGAAAAAGAAATCCACAACATTACTTACATTATTTTACATAAATTCAGAAAAACAAATTTATCTAAATTCATAAAGAAAAAATTTATTATAGGTACAGTTGTTATTGTTACACATGCCCCTGTTTCCAGAAAATTTTCTTAAGTCTAAATTTTATGGGAACACTAAATTTAACAATTATACACTGGTTCTGAATCTTTACGTAAATGTTCAAGAAGATTTACACTACATATTTCCTTCCACTCACTGTATATAGGTTTACACTATTTTAACATACCAAGACCAATTTCTCGTTATTTACTTAAGTGCCTTTTGCACAGTCCAACTTCCCATCCTAACATTACTAAAATAGCAATTTAATCATTTTTTCTAAACTTCTCAAAGAAATAATTTAAAATTTTGGAATACAAACATTTAACTACAAAAACAAATGCATATTTCGTATACACTATAAGATAATTTGTCGCTACTTGCTTTGAATAGCAGTCCATTTCCTAACTTACTAAACAAAACACATACACAAAATTTTCAGAAAATTATCTACACATATTTGCTGCCTATTATGCGGATTTGGGCAGTCCTTTTCACTTCATATTGTCACATCTCCTGGATCACATTTACAATTTTCCATCGACTATTTATCTGCCCTCATTGGTATTTGGCAGTCCTTCATATTATGGTTCATACACTGCCCATTTTCATTTTTGACAGTTCCACCTGTTATCTGGCTGATATCATTTATCCTTTCTTTTCAGTCCTTTTCTCCATACATTTTCACAGTTACAGTACAATTGGTAATCTGAAACTCACATAACTACATTAGCAAACTTTCAATGGTACACAAACATTTACAAAGATTAGTTACATTTCAAATAACTTGGTTCCAGCATAAGATACAGCACAATTACTCGTTCCTGGGAACATACAGTTTCAAGTCCACAATATTTCTTACCCCTAAAGGTCTTTTGGATTTTGGGTAGATTAGGTAGTAAGCATTATCGTGTGGGATATTCTGTATAATATATGGTCCATTATAAATATATTTAAATTTTGAAATTTCATGGTTTAGTTCACTAGATTTTTCGTGGGTTTTTAAAAGAACATAATCTCCAATTTTAAATTTTGAAACTTTTATATTTTTATCATGTCTTCTAGATCTAAATTCAGCTTTTTGCTTTGCCCTTTTTATTACCAATTCTTTCTTTTGATTCAATCCCAAACTTGTACAAGGTGGAAACTCTAATTTTTCTTCAATTAAACTTTTACTACTTCTGCCTAACAAAATTTCTTCCGGTGGGAATCCTGTAGTTTCATGATGTAATGTGTTCATGACATTCTCAAAATCCGATATGAATCTGCCCCAGGCTCTAATTCAACAAAACAATAATTCACTTCCAACTAACACTGAGTTACAATAACAATATAGTCTTGCATAATATTAATAATATATACAAATACAGCATCCTGCCCCTGCTCGTCTCTTTATTAACCTGGCAGTCTTTTACAGTTCATAAAACAGTCACTTAAATCTGGTGGCTTCTTAGGCCTCTGGAGTTCAAAGTCTTTGCTCACTTGAACTCTTCGCAAAATAAACACAGAGTCGTCAGGTGGCTCTTTCTTTCTTTGTTCGGTTTCAACGTCTGGATTTTGTTTTGATACTTCATCATCGTTAGGTACAATATCGTACTTAACTACATCCCCTTCATTTTCACTGATTTTCTCATATCCTCTTTCAGTAAAAGTATATTCGCTTTCTTTTACACCTAAAAATACATCTTCACTAGAGTCATCACTACTCTCTTCCTCAACACCAGATTCATTTAAGTACGCTACTTTTGCACAACAGGGAAAGTTAGTATATTCAATTTTGTCTGTATTTGCGTATGTTTCATCATCTGAACTATCGTCGGAATCCGACCATTCTGGATCGCTTTCAGGTTCTAAAATAAAGGCTTTTCTGAGACAGGCACTAAGTTCTTCCTCTGTATTGTCGTCAGGCTTAGATTTTAATTTAATCTCCTCTTTTGGCAAAACGGCCTCATCATCAGCTTTATTCACATCCACTGTGACTTCATATTCGGTGTAATCCTCGTGGACTTTAATTACTTTCAGGTAATCATCTGCCCTTTCTCCACGGTGCCTCTCGGTAGCAGCTTGTATTATTGGCGGACTGTTAGCAGAAGTTATTTCTTCGTCAATGCCGAGGATTTCATCCTCCAAATCCTTCCTATCATTAACCTTCCTCTTATCGGCAGCATGCGTACTTTGCGCGGCGCTATTTATTCTCCCCTCTTCAAATTTGGGCCACGTCACTTTATTGACGCCCCTATCATTTCTCTTTCCACCATCTAATTTCGTTGCCTCATACTCCTTCTTAAAATCCTCCCACTCACATTGCTTTAGGCCCTTGTACAGATCGTCGATCTGCACACGCCAATCAGTTACTTCTGCTAATTCATTATCGCCCTTTGCCTCATTGCAAACACTGCTAACCGCACCTCTCTGTGTACTCACAGTCTCATTTATTGTTTCCTTTGCCACGGAATTATCACTCGTAAAATTTTCATTATATCTTACGGCTACGTTCGTACCTACTGCTGCCGTATTGCTAGCGGCTTCTCTCTGAACAGATGTTCCGCTAGGCTGGGCCGTTGCCCTCTGATGCTCCACTCGCCTGTTCCTGGAGTATTCTGTGCGGCCGATATGACTCATGCTGGCTCGCACCTGACGCTTGTCTCGCCACAACACGTTGCGTCGCTTCACGCCTGTCTCATTACATTACGGTCGGTCCGGTATCTTTTCTTAAATCGGGGCCGGTATGTATTGTCCGCTTCCGTTTGGCCCGCAACGTTCGCGGAAATTAGTTTCCCGCGTCGTTATTATTTTGCGCGGTGTACTCTCGACCGCGTCCTGTATAATTTCCTCTGCCTCTTCCTCTGCCTCTTCCTCTCTGTATTACATTGACGCGAAATCCATCGCCGTCATTTCTTTCGTCATTGTGTCGGGTATTACGGTTGCCAAAATTTTGATAATTGGCACGACTTTCGCGCCAATGGTCTTCGTCTTCGACCCTTTCTAGAAATGCTTGGAAGCTACGATGGTTGCTTCCTACATACCTCTTTGAATCCTCCGGAAGCTTTTCATATAGCTCCCAGATAATTTCCGAATCTGATCTTCGGCCTCTTAAATGCGTCAATTTCCGGTACCAATACTCGCAGAAATCTTTCAAAGAATTCCTGCCCCTGTTATCATGCTGTTTGGCCATGATAAACTCGCGCCATAAATGGTCCTGCTTTTGTTCAGACCAATATTCTTCCGTAAAACTTTGCCTGAATTCCTCGAATGTCATTCGTTCGGTATTTAAATTGATTCCCCAGCGCTTAGCGTCACCTGCTAAAGCGCTAATTACTACATTTATCTTTTCCTGATCGGACAAGTACTCAGGAAACACTCTCTCGCAATTTTTGATAAAATCTAACGGATGCCAACCGTTATGTTTCTTGGCTGGATCGAAACGTTCCTCGCCTTCTAATAGCTTCGTAATTGGTGTGCCATTACAGACAACACCAGGCCTATCTTTTATTTTGCTCTCCAGATCGAAAATTCTGCCTTGAATTTCCGTAGTATTTTGTTCACAATTTTGAATACATCCGGTTACTATTTCACCTAAATCTCTTCCAGTGTCCGAAACTACCTTTTTCAATTGTGATATTCCGTGTTGACATTCGTTTACGATCTCAGTTTTAAGACCGAAAACTTTTTCGTCTACCTTAGTTACAACCAGAGGTTCTACTTTCTCTTGGATGTTGAGAAGTTCAACATCGAATCTACTGTTAATGTTACCAATTTCCTCCTGCATAGTATCTATATTTTTGTTAATGGTATCAATTTCAAATTTCATATTGTTTACCACAGAACTTAAATTACCTACTTTTTGTTCTACTTGTTCTATTTGTTTACTAATTTTAATTCCCTGTCCTTCGACCTGTGCTTTAATCTGATCACTTTGGGTTTTGAGCTGCTCGTCAACGTGTATTTTAAGCTGATTAACCTGATTACTGACTTGTTTTTGAAGTTGCTCATTCTGTGTTTTAAGCTGATTGCCCTGTATTTTCAGCTGCTCAGTCTGTCCTGCAATCTGTTTGGTTAATTGTTCAAATAAATCGTTGATGCTTAAAATTTTCGCACTATTTTGTTCTACGGAATCTGTGTTTTCCGATCCTACTTCATAAGTTTCTTTCGGTTCTTTCTTTATCTGTGGTGAGTCAAATATGTCAGTGGATTCGTTCACGTACCCACTATCATCTACAAAGTCACCCTCTTCTTCCTGTTTTGTCCCTTGCTGTGTCCGAGACGATCGCGACATTTCAATCTGATGGTTGACGTGTTCATGGTATTGTATGTACGCCAATTGTCTTCCGCTAACGCCATCTGTTATCTGGCCGCGTAAACTCCTGCTACTACTAGCCGCATTCTCCATTTCGCTCGGCACATCTACCCTGTCTACGTTCCATATTGAATGCCAACTACACCTCACTACTATACTTGACTCACACTGCAGTTTATTTTACTGAACTTTATTGCTATTCCAGCCACTGAACATCCACTGTTCGGTCTTTACGTTAGTTTATAACCGACAATAACTGGATGTCCTGTCACCGGGAAGCCACTTGTAACACTTCCGCCCTTTCGGACGTGCGTTAGCTCTATAAAGCCTGTACTGTAATAAGTTCACGGGCTTCACCTTGTAAACAAGGATTTTAGTACATAATTTGACCGCGTGTACCTAATGGAAGCAATTCGGACTTATGTTCAGTCAGTAACTACAGTGATGCGTCAAGCAAATGTAAAGTATAATTTCGCGTTCGCACGGACAAGAAGTACACACAGTAGATATTACCAATGATTAATATTTCGGTCGCCAGCCTAATTAGGCATTGAGTGAGTTTTTCCCTGTACAAGTGGGTACATGTACAAGCATAATGATACGTAGTAATGTTGCGTTTTATGGCAAAATTTAGAACCAGAAAGAATCTACTGAACTAAGGTTTTCTTCTTTTGTACTAATTTGTATGACCTAACATTTCACAACACCACACAGCAATGATTACTACGAACTGCATTTTGTATATTGATCAGACTGAAATGGGGCATAGATTACCCTAGGATTAGCAATTTTGAAAACACACATACAATGTCACTATTAAAATCGGAAAAAACACTAATACACTTAGGTTAAATATAGAACTTAACTTCGCTGTTCAAATCTGATCAGTACACTTCAATATATGCAAGAATGGGCAAGAGAAGGGGGGGGGGGCCCTGAAACTGTTATGGTCGTTATACTGAAACTAGTAAGTCCTGAAGGTAAATTAACACTCAAAATTATCAATCTGTGGATAACTACTATTTTCTTTTATTTCTGCATTAATTAGTTATCATTCTTTCTGTCTCAAATTAATTAAATAACATTGCGAGCTCAATTCAAACTATATCTTTCAATTTAATCAAACTGTAGTTCTTTACTAACATTTACATTAACATACCTAAATTTAAACGTCTTTATAGCATAGATTGGTCTGCAGATAATTTAATACTGACTGTAAACTTTCAATTCGGGATACTCAGGTTGCACAATATGTGGTAAGGACCCTGTCTAGGTCAGTGATAAGGATGAGTAACGGCTAAGGCAATTCTGGTAAAAGTCACGTTATTATTGAACAGTTAAAACAGTTTCGACACTGGTCCACACAGATACACTTCTAAAGATGAAATAAATGTTTGACCTGTGCACGTCGGTGCGGCGGATGGCGGGCAGTGAGATAGCGGGCAGCACAGCACACATACAAGCACGGCTAAGGCTCTCACAGCATCGGCACTTTCCTTCTTCTTAGCGTCGTAATCTTTCCAATTTTGTGCTTGAGAATATAGCCATACCAAGTAGTCGTCGGAATCGGCCCATCCGAGACTCAATGGAATCCACTTTTCCTAGATAGCCTCCTCGGTACAGTACATGTTCCTCTGACCGATGCCCAACTCCGACTGTTATACTGAGCCCGTTGTGCCGAACCGCGCCAGTGTGCGTTTTCCCGCGCTCGCCTGCATCCACCTTTTCCCGCTACCCTACAGGTAGGGTATTCACCACAGGTTTCCTACTACACATATTCTAATGCATTACCTACGTATGGACCAAGTGTATAAATTACAATTTTCACATTTTACAATAGTTTTAACATTAAATACACTTCCCTTTGATTATTACATTGCTTGAAATCTAACATAAATAATAACATTCATTTCAAAAGTTGTTTACAGTTTCTTTAACATGACACGAAAAGAAAAAGAAATCCACAACATTACTTACATTATTTTACATAAATTCAGAAAGACAAATTTATCTAAATTCATAAAGAAAAAAATTATCATAGGTACAGTTGTTATTGTTACAAGTCCATAAAGACAGTCCTGATGATTCATCACAGTAAAATAGTAGTGTTTTTTTTTTCTCTCAAAGTCTGAGCAGTAAAAGAGAATGCATACGGAAGTAGTGGATTTCCATGCAGTCTTGAAGAAGTAGTGTTGTCCTTCCAACAGAAAGACAGTGCTGACTCTTGACATGCAGACAGGTAATGGGCCACAACAGAGCAAACCCACAGCAGAGTCAGTCGAAGTTTTGAAGAATATTGGTAGGTAGGTCATCACACAGCAGACCCAGTGTAGCCCTGGTAGAGATTATGGTATTGGTGGGCCACCAGAGGTGCAGACCCACTGCAGTCCTTGTAGAAATAATGGTATTGGTGGGCCATCAAAGATTCAGACCCACTGTAGTCCTTGTAGAGACGGCCAGCTGCCATCTGTTGCGACTGTGCAGGTGCACAATCACCATCAAAGAGTCTTGCGGACAATATAGCAAGTCCATAAACCACCACTTGCGCACTCACAAAGTTTTTGGAATTGTCCTTAGAACCACCAATGCTGTTAATCAGTCCCTTGCTGAATTATTAACACATGTGCAAACACTAACAGCCCTAACTTCTCATCTATTGTGCATATACTATGATCAACAGAAACAGTGTGCAGTGAAATGTAACTTAATTTGATGAACTGGTGTCTATACAATTATAAATTTACAACATAAGAATACAATTACAAAGGTACAAAATACATCATTAAGGAACATAATAGTACAGATAACATTTGTAGTAATACAGGCTTTACAAAAGAATAGAAATAAACATGTACATCAGTGTTACAGGAATTATGACATAAGTAAATAAATAAAATAATGAGAATAGTTTTCGAAACATTAATTTCACACATGAGCATTGAAACAGAACAGAATTAGTTATGTCTAAACATCTTTACAAAGTAAATAACATATTATTAGAAAAATTCTACAACATAGTTTTTCTCGACTGTACACTACTTTTTTGGCCAAACCATGTTCTTATAGCTTCTCAATGCATTTCTTCCAATTCGTCATAGTTAGTTTCTTATATAGTCTACCCCCTCTTAAGCTAACTTAAATCTACTGAGCTCAGATATATATACTAAGGGACGAGGCAATGCAGCAGTACAAAATAGTTAACACAAACAGCAATGACAAAAAAAATGCAAATTGGCAAAGCAAGCAGCAATATATATAAATTAGGAAAACAATTGCAATATTACAACTAATATAAGGCAATGTGCAGCAAACAAGAAAAATAAATCAGTAGTAAAACTGGCTTAACAAAGTAATACAAAGTGAAATTGAGTAGCACTATGCCTGGCAAACAGCAGCAGCAAATGCTATAACTTATATCTAAACATGACGAAGCTCAAGCAAAAAAAATATTGCAGTAAAGATGGCCATGTCTAATACCTACGTCAGAACTTAACACTAGAGTAATGCATCACGATAAATTACTCAATGAAACAAGTTACCCAGTCATTGACAAAATTATGTATGCAATTCCTGTGAAGGGAAATATCTTTTTGTGCTCCCTCATTTTTTTGGAAGTAGATCATAAAATTATTATGTACTGGATCTGTAGGCATAAAATATCTATATTAGTACATCTATTAAATTTTATTTTAACCAGCGCTGCAGTGCAGCTAGAAACGGGATATTAAACAAAATAGGCAAATATATATACAAAGCATGAAACATCATTCACTAGGCAAATGGCGTCTCTAAAGGCAGTAAAAAATCTCTCAACTAAAAAGACAATAGATGTAAAAATGTTTCTCATCATTTCATTAGGCATTTCAGTAAATATCATAAATTAAGAGCTCCACAGTGTAATCATATGTTTTCAAGTTTGAGCGTGTCATATTTGCGATGCTTTCTACAAAGAAATGTCAATAGCGAGGATAATGGCCTCCTTTTTTCTCCTCCTGTGCCTCTGAAAGGCACACACTAACGGCTTTTTTTTTCAGGTAACTGTCACTCAGATGGGCCTCCACAGCACATTACGTCAAGATCATCTACCTTCTTTACTGAAGTATTTATGGCAGCAGTTTCGACCACAGTGACAGTCTCATATAAAATAAAAAAATTCAAAGGTTAGAAATTTACATTAGAAGGGTGTAGAAACAAAATGTCATATATAACAGTGTCCAAAAAGTTTGTCAGCATTGTGGTAACTATCATTCACGTATGTACACACATTTCATAACTCTTAAAGTACGATTCTTGGTTTCCAACATCCTTTTCATAAATCAGAGTCCCTAACCACTACTCCTTATTCCTTACCTAATTACACATATACACATTCATCAACACGTCTTCAATATTTCCTCATAACAAATACATAGCATAATCAAATTCCTCATATAGCATCGTCTCATTGATCATAAACATACCTCAACAGCATAATACACATTGTCATCGTAATAATAACATCATAACATCTCAGTCAAATCTCAAAAACCTTGTAGCTTCCTCCAATAATTTCAAAACCTAAAAAAATTCTCTGCTCATTTCAATAGTGTCATCTACCTCAAACATACTTTAAAAATCATGATCCCATACCAAATACATCATTCAAAGCTCTCATAGTATCACAACGGTTCCGAAAAAATATGAACAGTTCACAAAGTACATACAAAAATCATTTCATAAGTGTGAAGTTATCCAACTGTGTAATTGCGTAAACATGTGTCACTGACATAGTAAAAAAAAATGTTTGTTTCTCTGTTAAATGATCAGATAGTTGTGTAATTCTGTGGTACAGAAATATGGTACCGATGTGTAAAGTTGTATAAGCAAATACCATATTAGCTAGGGCTCCTTGTGCTTGCCAAACACATGGTACACAAAGTAAGCGTGTACCCCCCTGAGAATTAATGTAATTATACCCTCAGGTGTTACAGATTACAGCAATAAAATGAAATGTATCATGGAAAACTTTCTTTGTAATTCAAAAAACTTTAAAAATAAATGTTTTAAGTACAAGATTAATCACTCAGATGCGTGTCCTGTAGCGCTAAATTGTGCGTCATGTTGTAACATAATCTCTGTCATTGCTTAAGGGCTAAAAATGTGCCAAGTGTCGTAATTATCGTCGTCCGTAAGCAAAGTTCTGTGGAAGTCAATGTACTTACCTCGTAATAAACAAAAGCGAAATGCTATACATATAGATGTCATAGTTATTATGCTTATTGCCATGATGAAGAAAGTACTGTACTATAACGTATTGTTGTGCTACGGAAAAGGCTGTCTCATTGCGGCTATACCACAAAAGTTACTACTAAAACATGTTTTACTTTCCAGAAGAATTCAGAAAAACTGCGCAGATATAAAGCAGATACAGCACAAAAGCAACAATGTAAATTGTGTCACACATTAGTAGCGTCGTGATATAATCGTGTAGCTGTCAAAGAAACCAAATGCTAAGTCATCTTTAATCCCACAGAAAGTACTTCAAATAAAGAATGTCTTTTCAAGTAAACCAAAATGTTGCATTAAAATCTCATTAGCAGTATATGTTCTAAGTATGGAAGCCTTATAGTCGTTACGTAATCGTGCAACTAACAAGCCAGAATGTACACTCACAATAACACCGTGTCCTCTGTTCACTATAACAATGCATTTGTAATTTCTGTTTAAATATGTTCCCTAGGTTCTAGACTGGATAGTTAATTTTAAACTAGTAATTTTAAACTAGTAACGCAAAGTGAAAAATTTTATAGTGAAGACTAAGTTAAAAAAACAGATTATCTCTCAATAAACGGTTTTAGATGTGAAATGTGGTGCAACCCTTTACTCTTCCTACTATGCAGAGCTCCATCTTCAACGGAATTATCATGTGGTATTTGGTACATCGGTAAAGAATGCTCAAATTTTTCTCAAGGCTAGCGTCTATGTTATTTTTCTCTGGGCCAGCCGGCGCACGTGGCTGCCTGCGGTGCGAGTCATTGTCTGCTATCTCTTTGTTGGCGTGTGTCGTTATTGGGGTTAGGAGGCCTAACTTCTACAAATTCACCTTGCCGAGAGGGCCCTGCCCTGTTTGAATCCCGCCAGTTCTGATTCAATTCAGGTCTGTCGTTACGATCATATCGTCGTTCGTCATGTCGGTAGATTCCATAGTTTCTTTCTTGTTGGTCACTTGGTGGAGAATTTCTCCCTGAATCGTAACTGCGCGCTGGACCGTTGTGTCTGAAGTTATTCTGTCTCCCTTGATAATAATTATTTTGGTTACCATATTGTCTGTTTCTCTGTGATAGTCATTACCGCAGAGAGGTGATCTTTCCCTGTAATTGTTACTACTCTGCCAACGGTTGTCATACGGGTGGTGTCTGTTTTGGTCAAGATTTACGTTGTAAGAATAGCCTGGTCGTGTCCATTTATTATTTCTGTCATCGCGGAATTGTGACGGATGTGATCTGCAATTGTTGTGCTCCTGTTTTCGCGTTCCACGATTGTCAGTGTCAATTTCCAATTCTTGTAACAGTCCCTGAAAAGCTTCAATGTCGTCTTTGCAACGTCCTGCCAAAATAATGTGTCGTAAATGTTCAGGCAATTTGATTAAGCAAGGGGCTGTATGGGTTTGACAGGTATTGATTCTTGTGCAACATGTCTTCAAAATATTTCACAAGACTGGAAAATTCAGATTGTTCGAAATGTTTCATCATTATGATGCTATGTTTTACTCGGTCTTGTGTAGCTTGAGATCAATATGCTGAGAGGAAGGCATGATAAAATTCTCCTTCACTGTGGCAATTGTGAATGACCGATCGCATTCTTACAGCTGGTTCATTCTCTAAATAGCCACATATAAATTCTAATCTGTGCTCTAATGACCAGTTGGGAGGAAAACAATGAGAGAATTGATGAAGCCACGCTTGTGGATGAATGTCGTTGCCAGAATTCTTAAATGTTTTGAATTTACGTGTAGTAATGAACAGCTTATAGTCAAAATCATCGTGTCGGCGAGTCACATGTCGGTAATTGTTACATCGTTTCGGCGGTTCCATTTCAAAATTCGGTGCACCTTGCCAATTTCTTTCATAATTTCCAAAATTATTTTGTTTTGCGGCTTTTCCGTATTTCTAAGTCCCTCTTCCCGTGTTGGAGCACGAGTGTCCTCTGAAATATGTAATTCTTGTATTACTTGTGCCAACTTATCTTGTACTTCCCGGATTTCTCTTTTGTGTTGCGTATTAATTTGATTCTGATTTTGTTTGAATTTCTTAATTTGTTCATACTCTTCTGTTTCAGTGATGGCTACAGGTCTTGTGTCATTCAGATCATCATCTACCTTTGTAGATAAGTTAGTGAACTGATCCGAAAGTTCAGCTACTTTCTCCGATAGTGAACTTATTTCCTCAGTGTGTTTTTCTGAACCAAGTTTCAGAGTGTCCATTTGTGTTGAAATCGTATCTACTGTGTCCTTTAAGTTTTCCTGAGTTTTTGCAAGTTGCGTAACCGAATCGGTAGATGCAACTGAGTCAATTTTAGCTTGCTAGGTGTCGTGATTTTCATGAACAATAGTTTGCAGTTCCTTTATGGCTGCTTCGTGATTCTGTAATGCATTTTCATGACGCGAAAAAATAGGTTGGAAATGCTCACAAATTTCTGTTTTTACGTCGTTACAGACTTTTTGACATTTCGATTCGATTTTATGTAACTCAGTAGTTAAATCTTCACGTGTTTGTTCAAGTGTGGTGTCTAACTTTTGAAGATTTTGTTCCATTGTGTCTAACTTTTGAAGATTTTGTTCCATTGTGTCTAACTGTTGCTGTGTTTGTCTCTGATTTTATTTCATTTGTTGCATTAATTGCAATAATAATGTATTAGTGTCTGGAATCTGTTCCTCTATGCTTTTCGGCAGTGCATTTGCATCGGCAACATTCACATTTTGACGAGCAGAAAATTTGTCTTGAATTATTTGAGAAAACGGTGAAGACGCAAAACCTGAATCTACAGTATTTGCAAGATTGTATCCTGTCATTTCGGCTTCCTGAGGCGAACTGTTGCCGACCGATCGATCGATAATGCTTCCCTGTT
The DNA here is from genome assembly GCF_023864275.1 of Schistocerca cancellata. Taxonomy (NCBI): domain Eukaryota; kingdom Metazoa; phylum Arthropoda; class Insecta; order Orthoptera; family Acrididae; genus Schistocerca; species Schistocerca cancellata. The sequence continues at coordinate 140,150,618 of NC_064627.1, read as the reverse complement.
CACTAATTGTTTCACTGTCTACACCATTATTTGCAGCCCGCTCCATTTCCCTATGCACAATTACCAAATTACTAGTTTGAACATTAGTTAATTCATTACACGGTGGCGCTAACACACTGCTTTTGTCTTCACTGTCATTTCTCAGTTTACTTTGGAGCCTAGTATTACGTTTTTCACACGCCATTATTGTCACAATATTTCACACGATAACACAGAAAAGAACAATTTGAAGAGCAAAACAAGAGAACACATTAACATAGCACTGAAAATAATATCTACTTAATTGCAAGCGCAGCTGCGAAATACTTGGTGCAAATCTACATGCATGCCACAATTGTTTTACTGTACAACAATGAAAACTACAACTACAAAGGAAATCCTCTCTACAATTACGCGCTAGCAATAAACAATAGCGACACTAATTACACAAACTACAAGAAAAAAATCAGAAGATTCTAGTGAGGTATCCTCGGCTAAGGGTCGACATATGAAATGTCCCCTTAGAAAAATTGTACATGACTGTGCTTCAACTGACACACAATATTTTTAGCGCAACGCAATATGACTTTCAAAAATTCCTACAAAAGAATGGCCCTGACTAACATTAACCTATACGTTTCACAAACCACTTACCTCACAAAAATCTTCGTTACTCGAACTACTGCTATACAGCGAGCGCCACTACTGCCAGCTAAATAAAAGATTCAAACTACTGAAGGCATTAACTACTGATAGGCATCGCAAATGAAAGATTTTGATAGAGAGCAAACAATGTATTTACTTTAATAGTGTTCAAAAGTGATTATATATATATATATATCAGTTCATGATATCAAGTCTTACAAATTTACTATCTCTGTCCAGATCATCCGCTATCAAAACTCCGCCATCTCACTCCCCACATCCACCACTGATGGCATCTCACCTCCAACTGCGCAACGCTACGCGCTGTTAACAGCCAACAGCCCAACACTACAATAGCGAATATTACAACAATGCCACCCAACCACAGACTGCACACAGAACAGCCAGCGATTTTCATACAGAGCGCTACGTGGCGTTACCAATAAAAAAACCTAAACTGCCTACTTACACCTGGCACAATTCTTCAGCACCGGAATCCAGATGTCATTCAGTTTCACGCCTCCCTCCATCCTACTGAAATTCCTGGGTTGTTTTACATTCTCTATTGTCTCTCTATACAGCCTTTCAAGGTATCCGCATGTGGCTGCCAGTACTTGAGTCCCTCAAAATGAATGTGGTGGACTGTTGGCTATATCGCATGTTCCGCAACAGCTGATCTGTGAATCTCCCTTCTTCTGCAATTGCCCTTGAGCTCTTCTAGTCGTTTTTTGACCGTACTTTTTGTAGTACCCACGTACATCTCCCCACAACTACACGGAAATTCCTACTTTTTCCAGCAGTTGGCGAGCATCCTTGACCGATTTTATGTCATGATGTACCATCCGGGTGGATTTGTAGATTACCGCGATGTTCCACTTTTTCAAGATTTTTGCTATGCGTTTAGCAACATCCTTAATAAAAGACAGGGAAACTTTCGATTTCACCGCCGCTTGGGCATCGCTATGATTTCTACGCGGTCGGCTTAACGGTCTTATTACCTCAGCGAACGAATAACCATTCTTGAGCAATGCAATGGTGAGATGTTTTAATTCAGAGTCAAACAGCTCTGGTTCGCAGATTTTCGTTGCTTTATCCGCCAACGTCTTTACGTTGCCTCGCTTTTGTTGTGGGTGGTGGTTCGAATGCCGATGTAGGTCACGGTCTGTGTGAGCGGGTTTTCGGTGAGCCATGTGGCCCAAGCTACGATCTTATTTCCTGAAAACTAGCACATAAAAAAAAAGTTTAAGGATTAAATTTTACTGTCCATAAATATTCTATCGTCGTTTGGGAACATGAAGTTCATGAATGGGTGCAAATGGTCTCCAAATAACCGAACATACTAGTCCAGTGAAACTGTCAGAAAAAAAGCCTGTACCTTGCAAAAGGTGGGGTAGAAGATTTTATTTTTTTAACGCGTTCATATTGTTGGAAAGGTTAGAAAACGAAGTTTTGCCAACAAAATTTCTCTTGGAAAAACTTTCTGCAGTCAAAAAACTTCGAAAATTTCGGACTTTTTACAGTTTTTTTCAAAATATCTCGGTTTCATTTGCTCCTATCGCTTTAACGTCTAGTTTCTTTTTTAAAGAGCACAAAATTCTCTACAAATTTGATTGTTACCATTTTTTTCTACTCCCAGTATCTAAGGCGCTACAGCACGTCAAAAAATTCCATTTTTTTCAAATTTCGAGCAAAGTGGCAAATTACCTAATTTTTGAACACTGTTATTTCAGTTTTTATTTGTGTAGTACAAACATTTTACTCATCATGTTATTCATTGGAATTTACCATCTCACTCTGCTGCTGGGCCAGGACAAACAGCATCATATACAGTAACTACGAACACATTCACGTCGGATTGCGTGAAGTTTATTTGTGTTACTATATGTAATACGATTGCATGCAGGTGCCGTACATTTTCTACAGTTGGTTGACCTTAATGATCAGTTATAATAAAAAGTATGTAGGAATTGTTCTTTAGCGGACAAAAGCGTATTTATTCTTTGGCCTTCGTTCCAGTGGAGGGTGTGAATTCAGGTGGACTGAGTAAATTTTTTGTCATTGATGGAGGGTACCTTATCGACAAGTGACTTGGACTCGAAATGTTTGCTTCAAGTCAATAGCCCAAAGCTATGTTTCTTACCTGGAACGTCATTTTGGATCTCAATTTTCTATTGTATTTGATGGGTATCCATGTGAGGGAGACACATGTAGCACAAAGAGTGCTGAGAAGATTCGTAAGTCCAAAAACATTCTTCGGTTGACGTTGTGGCTGAATCAGAGATGGTGAACCAAGTCCCTCAGGACAAGTTCTTGTACAACGAACGAAACAAGATGCGTTTGATCACACTTCTTAAAAATGAATTTCTGGAGTGTAACATTGAATTGCTCCAGGCACAAGAAGATGCTGACGTTATGATTGTAATATCTGCCATTTCAAGAACCAAAGATTTTGGAAGTGTTATCATTGTAGGAGAAGATGTTGACCTGCTTGTGCTCATGACCGGTTTGGGGCAAGGCATTGAAAACTTATTTTTCTTAAAGCCAGGAAGAAGAAATGCAGAAGACAAGTGGTTTTCCACTGCAGCTTACAAGTTTGACAGTGAACATATTCTGTTCACTTACGCCTTTAGCGGATGTGATACAACATCCGCTTTTTTTGGTCAAGGAAAAATTAAGTGCTGCAATATTGTTGCGAAAAATGAACACCTAACCTCAGCCCTTTGCACGTTCAATAAACTACATGCTATCCGTGTAGAAATAATAACAGCAGGAGAACAGGTACTATCGCATTGTATAGTGGAGGTGTCAGCAGTTCCCACACACTATACCATTTGCGGTACCAGCTATTCGCCAAGTCTGCCACAAAAAGCAAACTGTATCTTGCACGGTTGCACCTACACAAGATGCTGCACATCATTCGTTGCGGACTTACCAACAAGTCCAAAGTGTGATGGGAAACTGGAAACCTCCTGAGAAATGGGGCTGTAATCACAGTGACCACGGTCCAATACCCGTTATAATGAGCCAAGATCCAGCACCTGAAGCACTTCTTCAGATTGTTTCATGCTCATGCAAGCTGAACTGTGGCGGAGCGTGCTCCTGCAGAAAAGCGGGTTTGAAATGTTCTTCAATTTGTAAGAAATGTATTGGGGTCAACTGTGAAAACGTGCCAAAATTTTTATATGAAGACAGTGAAGATGATGTTATGGAGGATGTTGAGGAAACCGCTGACGAAATCAACGAACTTGCTGAGGCTGACTCGCTGTTTGAAGAAGAGGTCAATCTGGGATCAACTATGTACAGACCCTGAATCCGTAACTCAAGGTATTTCTGGTGACACTGAGGAACCTGGCCCATCAAAACGTTGGAAGTGATGCTCATATCTGTCTCAAGTGCGCTAAAGTGCGATATTACAAGTATTGCACACCCAGAAATGTCAACATTTTTAGTAACTGACAATGCATTTTAATTGTAATAAAGCTACTTATTTTTAATGTGAACTACGTGGCTTTTATACACAAGAATAAGTACCTACCTAATTAGGTTGCCTATTGCAGCTAATAATAGTTCAGTTTCCTGAGACAAATTATTTTGTGTGTGTGTGTGTGTGTGTGTGTGTGTGTCTTAATGATGTATTTTTATATTTATAGTTTTACAAATACCAGGGCAGAGGTGCCCCATAGTGAACTTGAGGTAGTGATGTAAGAATCACAATAGTTGGGTGCCCAGCAATCCTCATGTTGCATACAGAGAAATTGAATACCTGAAAGTGAGGTGGTAAATTCCAACATATAACATGATGTATAATGTCTTTATACTACACAAACAGAAACAGAAAAAATAGTGTTCAAAAATAAGGAATCTTGGCACAATGCTCAAAATTTGAAAAATTGGTATTTTTTTAGGCGCTGTAGCGCCTTAGATATTGGGAGCAGAAAAAAATGGCAACAATCAAATTTGTAGAGAGTTTTGTGCTCTTTAAAAAAGAAAATAGACGTTAAAGCGATAGGAGCAAATGAAACTGATATATTTTGAAAAAACTGTAAAAAGGCCGAAATTTTCCAAGTTTTTTGACTGCAGCAAGTTTTCCCAAGCGAAATTTTGTTGGCAAAACTCGGTTTTCTAATCTTTCCTACCATATGAACGAGTTAAAAAAATAAACTCTTCTACCCCACCTTTTGCAAGGTATATCTGCAATTTGACTGGGCTATACCGTCTCCAGTCAATTATCGATTCAGTTACATGTGAAATCAGCTCACACCATTATGGAGCCACCAGCAGCTTGCACTGTGAGTTGCTTACAACATCGGCTCATGGCTTCGTAGGGTCTGCGCCACGCTCAGACCCTATCATCAGCTCTTACCAACTGAAATCGGGTATCATCTGACCAGGCCACGGTTTTCCAGTCATCTAGGTTCCAACCGATATGATCAGAAGCCCAGGTGAGGCACTGCGGCCGATGTCGTGCTTTTAGCAAAGGTGCTCATGTCTGTCGTCCCCGCCCATGTGGCCGAGCGGTTCTAGATACTTCAGTCCGCAATCGCGCTTCTGCTACGGTCGCAGGTTCGAATCCTGCCTTGGGCATGGATGTGTGTGATGTCCTTAAGTTAGTTAGGTTTCAGAAGTTCAAAGTCTAGGGGTCTCATGACCTCAGACGTTAAGTCCCGTAGCGCTTACTGTCTATTGTCGACTGTCATAGTCCATTAACGCCAAATTTCGCCGCACTGTCCTAACGCATACGTTCGTCGTACGTCCCACATTGATTTCTGCGGTTATTTCACGCTGTGCTGCTTGTCTGTTAGCACTGACAACTCTACGCAAACGCCGCACTTCTCTGTCGTTAAGTGAAGGCATCGGCCCCTGCGTTGTCCGTGGTGAGGAACAATGCCTGAAATTTGGTATTCTCGGCACACTCTTGAAGCTGTGGATCTCGGAATACTTAATTTCCTAACGATTTCGGAAATGGAATGTCCCACGCGTTTATCTCTATCGGTATCCCATGATTTTTGTCTCCTCAGGGTATGTCTACCAGTAATGGCCTTACAATACTCCGTTGAGAAACTCTAGAAGTTACCTTTACATCTACCGATTTCAGCCTGTTAAGAACGGTACAGTATATTGTCATCTATCTCTTAAAAAGCAGTGATTCCAGTCAGAAAGCAGGCCCGATTTTCGGTAAGCTCATATTTTATTGACTAAACGACAGTGTCGAACTGTATCGAATGCCGTCCGGAAGTGAAAGAACGTAGCATCAACCGAGGAATTTTAACTGCGGCGTTCTGGATTTCATCGACGAACATGAATTGTGTTCCGCAAGATCTGTGTCAAGGAGTTGATGTTGGTGTTTGTAGAGGAGATTTTCGCTCTACAGGAACGTAATATGTGCAAGCACAGAACATGTTCCACAGTTCTAAATACATTAACATCAGCTATGTATGGCTATAATTATTTGCATTCTTGAAAACATGTATGATTTATGCTTTGTTCCAGTCACTAGGCACCCTTCGTTGTTAAATGCAATGATCTGCGAGTGAGACAGCAGCAGGCAACTGGGACCAAACCGTACGTTTAGTGTCTGGAGCGTAATCTTCTCTATGTATAAAAAGAAATACGCTGACTGACGCCCAGTCAAAACCGCTAAGGATAGAGACACGAAATTCGGAGAAGATGTTGAGCTTATACTGTAGGCATTGTGTAAGAAGGTATTTTTCGAAATGCCACCCCTGAAGAAGTGAGACAGAGGATGAAAGGTTTTTTGAAAATATGTCGCTATTAACGAGTTTCAGCATTTTTGGACATTCAACCGCTAAGGAGGTGAAATAGTGGATGAATTTTTTTTAAAAAATAAGTAATTGTTAAAGAACTACTAAAAAATTATTAAAGCTACATTTCTAAAAATTGCTACGTGACTTCTCGTTTAGAAATAAAAGATACGAATTTTTGTGTTTTTGGGAATCATCCCACGAGAGTGTGAAATACGGCTTGAAATTTTTTATGAAAATATTTCGTTATCTTGGTTAGACAATAAAAGATATTATACTGTAAGAGTCGTTTAAGAAGGCATTTGTCGAAGTTACACCCCTAAAAGGATGAAATAGGGCATGGAAGTTTTTATGGAACTATTTCATTATGATTGCGGTTCTGAATCTAAATCTATGAAAATTTGTATTCGGTTTCTCTGCTAGAACTAAAAAATATGTGTTTCAGTGGTTTTGGAAATTCGACCCTAAGGCGGTGAAATCAGGGATGGAAAGTTTTATGAAAATATTGTTACATTAAAACATTTTTAAAGCTAAAACCATGGAAACTGATGTTTGATTTCTCGTTTAGAATTTAAAAAATGTGTGTTAGAGGGTGAAAGTTTCTGTGGAAAGAACAGAAAAGGGAGGATTAACAATAATCTTCGATTCCAGCTGCCAAATCAGAAGCACATCGGAAAAAGACCATACTTCTATGGCCTAAATTAGCGTGAAAACTTTTGGTGCAATGGCGGACTAAACCAAAGATAGCTACGTAACAGTCAAGACGACAAACCGGCATATCAGAATTGCATAGAAAAGAAACGGGTTTTAATATCTTCATTTTTCAGTAGACATAATATATGTTTATAGAATTTTAGTTGTCATTTCCACGTAAACGCGAGCGACGCAGCACGCACCAAGCTAGTTCTAGATAATAGGAGTTGCGCTATCAGTGTTGGGCAGTTAAACGTAGCAGAGCATGGCCGGTGTTCTGCGAGTGATACAAGAAGAGCTGTGATACACCAGCTTTGCTTCTCAAGAGCGCGTCCGAGCTGACGACAAGGCGACGCGTGCCAGTATTTAGGGTAATGGGCGCGCCTGTTTATAAGGCTGGCGGGCCGTCCGGCGCGCACACTCTGACGCCATGCAGCGACTGGGGAGCACCGGGAGCCTGTTGCTGCTGACGTCACTTCTCCTGGGAGCCGCCGCCGCCGCTGCCAACAGGACAGAGCTGGACGACAAGACAGGTACTCAGCAATCCGCGCGCCTGTCGTCTTAGAGGGGACTACCCTCACTTACAAGCAAACCAAGTGCATCACTGAGCTACATTTCTGGCCAGTTCCCCTGACCCTACGCCAAAGCAGAAATAACGAAAAAAGCAAGCCAAATTAAAACGAACGCAAAATCCCCAAGACTGGCGAAGTTCGAAATAGGAATAATCCACTAAACTACAGGTCCATATCATTAACGTCGATATGGAGCAGGACTGGAACATCTAATATGTTCGAACATTTTGAATTACCTCGAAGAGAACGGTCTGTTGACACAGAGCCAACACGGATTTAGAAAGCATCGCTCTTATTACTCAAACGAAGTGTTCAGTGCAATCGACAAGGGATTTCAAATGTATTCCGTATTTCTAGATTTCCAGAAGGCTTTTAACACTGTACCTGACAAGCGACTTGTAATCAAATTGCGTATTTATTGAATATCGTCTCCGTTATGCGACTGAATTTGTGACTTTCTGTCAGAGAAGCCACAGTTCGTAGTAACTGACGGAAAGCCACCGAATAAAACGAAAGTGATTTCTAGCGCTCCCCAAGGTAGTGCTACAGGCCATCTGCTGTTGCTGGTCGATGTAAACAATGTAGCAGACTATCTGAGCAGCCGTCTTAGGTTTTTTGTAGATGATGCTATCGTTTATCGTCTAGTAAAGCCATCAGAAGATCAAAACGAATTGCAAAACGATTTAGATAAGGTATCTGTATGGTCCGAAAATTGGCAATTGGTCCTTAGTAATGAAAAGCGTGAGGTCATCCATATAAGTGCTAGAAGGAATCTGTTAAACATCGGTTACACGATAAATCAGTCAAACCTAAAGGCCGAAAATTCAACTACACTGTTATTCAAAATTAAAGCAACAAACCACTATTTCGCCGTTCCGTGTCTAATTCACGGTGTAATCATACAAACTGTCAACGAAGGTCTGTACGATGGTGTCATGCACGGAATGTGACAACCACGCCACCGATTATGACAGGGCGCCTATCAAACGGGATAGTGTTTCCTGCATAGTCCGACATCCACAATCGATGTGTACAGTCACAGACGGTGCAGTGTGGCACACAGAAGACGCCTACCAGGTTCACTGCGATGGATGCCCTCGGGAAAAAAAAAAAAAGGTTCAAATGGCTTTGAGCACTATGGGACTCAACTTCTGAGGTCATCAGTCCCCTAGAACTTAGAACTACTTATACCTAACCAACATAAGGACATCACACACATCCATGCCCCAGGCAGGATTCGAACCTGCGACCGTAGCGGTCTCGCGGTTCCAGACTGTAGCGCCTAGAACGGCACGCCACTCCGGCCTGCAAAATGGAAGCAGGACAGTCACAAAATAATTTGACCCGATGGCTTAATGTGAGTTGTTCTGTCCTTTTTCGGATGTAGTGACAGTTTATAGAGATTGAAACTATCCCGAAGACAAGGGCTGGGTCGACCACGTGTAACATCAAAGACATAACAATTATTTGGCCGTAAGGGCACGACAGCCTAAGTACAGAACGGCAACTTACGTCTGACCTCACAGCATACACTGGACATGTTGCAGCGAGGCAGATGATGTACAGAAGACTTCGGCAGAGTGGCCTTTATTGTCAGAGATCTGCTGTATGTGAATCTCTGACGTGTTTTCACAGAAGGGGACGTCTAGAGTGCAGCCGTCAACATGCCACATGGGCGGTCGAACAGTGGGCCAATCTTATTTTCACAGATGAGTCCCGATTTCGTCTGGGCAGTGATTCTCGACAGATTCGCATTTGGAGGGAACGTGGAACACTATTTCGGGACCTAACAATTGTGGAAAAATATCAAGGATGATCTCTAATGGTGTGGGTGGGGATTATGTTGACCACTCTAACACCTCTTCATGAAATTGTACAGTTAAATCGGCAAGGTTTAACCGATGGCAGCTATCGTTACGAGATCTTGGGACCTTATGTGCGGTTGTTGTGAAGTGCTGTGGGCCCTGACTTTGTATTGCCGGACCTCATAGAGTACAGGTGGCTGATATTTCTTGGAAAGGGAAGATATTGCACGCATGGTGTGGCCTGCTCGCTCTCTCGATTTGAATCCCATAGAGGATGTATAGGATGCAGTAGTGACACGAAATGTGTCACGCCAGCATTCACCAACCACTCTCCAAGACTTCCCAGCAGCGCTGCAGCAAGAGTGGGTGTTATTGCCTCAATATGACATTGATGACATCATTCACAGCATGCACCTTCGTTTGTAGGCCTGTATTGCTGCCAGAGGTGGTCATACCCCGTACTGAGCGCATTAATCAGTTGTCGGAATGCGTGTGTAAACCCATTAAGCTGGAAAAAGGGAAGACATTTTTGTCTGCCGTTAAGCATGTTGCAGTTGCTTACGATCTGTATTCTTTATATCGTTTCTACTTCACTATCACCTGATTATACTGTTTTGTGGCAAAATAAACCGGAAGGTCCAAAATTTCACTTCGTTGCTTTAGTTTTGGACACCAGTGTAAATACCTAGGAATTGCATTTACGAACAATTGAAACTGGAAGAACACACACTATTTGCCCAAGAAATTCACAGTGCCGTAGACACTGGCGAGCAGATTGATGCCGTATTCCTGGACTTCAGGAAGGCATTTGATACGGTTCCGCACTTACGTTTAGTGAAAAAAATACGAGCTTACGGAATATCGGACCAGGTTTGTGATTGGATTCAGGATTTCCTAGAAGAAAGAACACAACATGTCATTCTTAACGGTTCAAAATCTGCAGATGTAGAGGTAATTTCGGGAGTACCGCAGGGAAGCGTGATAGGACCTTTATTGTTTACAATATACATAAATGGCTTAGTTGACAACATCGGTAGCTCCGTGAGGCTATTTGCAGATGACACGGTTGTCTACAGGAAAGTAGCAACATCAGAAGACTCGTACGTACTCCAGGAAGACCTGCAGAGGATTAATGCATGGTGCGACAGCTGGCAGCTTTCCCTAAACGTAGATAAATGTAATATAATGCGCATACATAGGGGCAGAAATCCATTCCAGTACGATTATGCCATAGGTGGTAAATCATTGGAAGTGGTAACGACCGTAAAATACTTAGGAGTTACTATCCGGAGCGATCTGAAGTGGAATGATCACATAAAACAAATAGTGGGAAAAGCAGGCGCCAGGTTGAGATTCATAGGAAGAATTCTAAGAAAATGTGACTCATCGACGAAAGAAGTAGCTTACAAAACGCTTGTTCGTCCGATTCTTGAGTATTGCTCATCAGTATGGGACCCTTACCAGGTTGGATTAATAGAAGAGATAGACATGATCCAGCGAAAAGCAGCGCGATTCGTCATGGGGACATTTAGTCAGCGCGAGAGCGTTACGGAGATGCTGAACAAGCTCCAGTGGCGGACACTTCAAGAAAGGCGTTACGCAATACGGAGAGGTTTATTATCGAAATTACGAGAGAGCACATTCCGGGAAGAGATGGGCAACATATTACTACCGCCCACATATATCTCGCGTAATGATCACAACGAAAAGATCCGAGAAATTAGAGCAAATACGGAGACTTACAAGCAGTCGTTCTTCCCACGCACAATTCGTGAATGGAACAGGGAAGGGGGGATCAGATAGTGGTACAATAAGTACCCTCCGCCACACACCGTAAGGTGGCTCGCGGAGTATAGATGTAGATGTAGATGTAGAAAATGTTGTGGGAGAGACGAAAGAAAGGCCGTATTTTATTGGCAGAACACGTAGAAGATGCGACAGATCTGCTCAAGAGACTGCCTACTCTACGCTTGTCCGTCCTCTTTTGGAGTACTGCTGCGCGGTGTGGAATCCTTACCAGATAGGGTTAACAGAATACGTCGAGAAAGTTCAGAAAAGGGCATCACGTTTTCCATTACGGAGAAATAGGGGAGGCAGTGTCACGGATATGATAGAGGATATGCGTTGGAAATGATTAAGAACAAAGGCGTTTTTAGTTGCAGCGGAATCTTCTAACTAAATTACAATCACCAACTTTCTCCTCCGAAAGCGAAAATATTTTGTTAACGCCTACGTACATAGGGAGGAACGATCATCATAATAAAATTATGGAAATCAGAGCTGGCACGGAAATATATAGGTGTTCGTTTCTTCCGCGCGCTGTTCGAAAGTGGAATAATAGAGAATTAGTGTGAAGGTGGTTCGATGAATCATCTGTTAGGAGTTAGTGTGATTTACAGAGTAAGCATATAGATGTTGATGTAGATGCATGAGTGTCTGTACTCGTATAAATGTATGAGACTCTTACCTTGAAACCAAATGGTGAAGCGGTTGGTGACACATAGAGCTATAAAACTACCGCAGGCTACCTAGACTGTAATAAATAGGTGCAGTCTGTTAGCTTTCCTAGTAGCTTTGATCAGTTAAGGTCGCACGTGTGTTACCTGTACGCTGGTTGTGTTGCATACCTATCGGATGTTACCTCACAACGATCGATTTCTTTGCGTATGGAATCAGTGTCTTATTAGATTCCCCTAAAAATCGGAAGCGTTGGACCATCTAGAAACTAAATGAGGATGTATAAGCGGCCGGGTAACCTACAGAACGTTTATGTCAACATAGTTATCCTCCAGTCTGTTACTTAAGAATAAACAGTATTCATAGCAAAACTGAAACTGTCAATGTTTAATTCAGGTTGCTGCGGATTGTAAGGTGAAACAGAGGGATTTCGTACCAAAAATAAAGAAAAAGATACAGATTTACCATATAGCGTTAGAAAAAACAATTTCCTCAACAAAGAGGTAAACTGAAAGAACCGCAAAACAAAAATATATCAGTCACTTCAATACTTCGTCGAATTTGTATAAAACCTTTGAAAAATGGTTCAAATGGTTCTGAGCACTATGGGACTTAACAAAATGGCTCTGAGCACTATGCGACTTAACGTCTGAGGTCATCAGTCGCCTAGAACTTAGAACTAATTAAACCTAACTAACCTAAGGACATCACACACACCCATGCCCGAGGCAGGATTCGAACCTGCGACCGTAGCAGTCCCGCGGTTCCGGACTGCAGCGCCTAGAACCGCGAGACCACCGCGGCCGGCTGGGACTTAACATCTGCGGTCATCAGTCCCCTAGAACTTAGAACTACTTAAACCTAGCCAACCTAAGGACATCACACACATCCAAGCCCGAGGCAGGATTCGAACCTGCGACCGTAGCGGTCGCGCGATTCGAGATTGTAGCGCCTAGAACCGCTCGGCCACACAGGCCGGCGATTGACCTTTGACTTTGAGCTCATGGTCTGGTTACACCGCATGACGACCATCGATGTGTTGTACTTTGCCGGAATCGTGGAAATGTCTCCTTTTATTTAATGTCTTAATATTACATTTTAGTTGAAATGGGGGTGGCATAGGCTGCAATACTTGACAGAAAGCGAACTTTTTTGAGCATTTTTTAGTGCGTGTCAACTTTTAGCAGTCATAGAAGTCAGACAGTGATGACGAGACAAATTTCCTTTATCGAGTTTTCTATTTGCAGGCGGATTTTCGTTATTTTCTGTTTAGTTGTTTCATCGAAAAATATTTCGAACACCAGACGCTGCGATTGGGCCTACAGTTGTAGCTATTGCGGAGGAGAAAGCACGGGTGTGAAGCTTGAAATTTTGTTGGTTACATCATATGTCATTACTAATGAGTACTTCTCAGGTTGATCAGTTCAGTTTGTAAAGCAATTGTATTAGTAGCTCCAATGTATGCGAGGTTGTGGTGGAGCGTAGTTGTACACGCGCGCTGGCATTGTTGCAATGCGCGATGAGTGGCTATTCACCGGCGAAGAATGGTAACCTCTTGGTGCAGTGCTTAAGGCGTTCGATTCACACTCTGGAGGACGGTGGTACGTGTCCTCATTCGATCATCCAGATTTAGATCTTTCATTGTTGTCCTAAGCCGCTAAAGGCAAGGCCAGGTACAGTTCAAAAAAATGGTTCAAGTGGCTCTGAGCACTATGGGACTTAACTTCTAAGGTCATCAGTCCCCTAGAACTTAGAACTACTTAAACCTAACTAACCTAAGGACATCACACACGTCCATGCCCGAGGCAGGATTCGAACCTTCGACCGTAGCCGTCGCGCGGTTCCAGACTGTAGCGCCTAGAACTTCTTGGTCACCCAGGCCGGCAGGTGCAGTTCCTTTGGAAAGGACACAGCTGATTTCGCTACCCATCCTTCCCCAACTCGATCGTGACATTCGCTTCCAATGACCTCGTCGTCAACAGGACGTTAAACTCCAATCCTGATTCCTTCCTTTGTCCTAACCAGGGTAGATAGATCAAAATGTGTTTGTTTCTCGGGCTAGATGAGAGCTGGACTCGTTAGCGTTATCCTTAACTCGATACTGGAAACTGAATAAACCCATTAAACGATCACCAGTGTGTATAGCACACGCATTGCAACCGGAGGATGGTGGCGGGGGGTTACAAAAGATACTGTTCTAAAGGGTTCTACTAGACGTAGCCTGAGGCTAGCCGTTACAGCGGAATGGTGCGACTGAGGGTACTGAAGTAGGCAGGAGTCCAAAATGGAAAGGCGTTTAAGTTCCACATAGGTAGCGTCTTTTGTTTTGTAGGTGCACAGTGGTCTTGTAGACACACAGTGCTGTTGAGAAAAAGCTGCAATCGCTACAACTGAACAATGATCTGCGGCCTGAAGAAATCCCTATCTGATTCCACACCAGCTTAGCAACTGAGTTAGCCTCCCTTTTAACTAATATACAGGGTGGTCCATTGATCGTGACCGGGCCAAATATCTTACGAAAAAAGCGTCAAACGAAAAAACTACAAAGAACGAAACTTGTCTAGCTTGAAGGGGGAAACCAGATGGCGCTATGGTTGGTCCGCTAGATGGCGCTGCCATAGTTCAAACGGATATGAACTGCATTTTTTTAAAATAGAAACCCTCATTTTTTATTACATATACGTTTAGTACGTAAAGATATATGAATGTTTTACTTGTACCACATTTTTTGCTTTGTGATAGATGGCACTGTAATGGTCACAAACATATGGCTCACAATTTTAGACGAACAGTTGGTAACAGGTAGGTTTTTAAATTAAAATACAGAACGTAGGTACGTTTGAACATTTTATTTCGGTTGTTCCAATGTGATACATGTACCTTTGTGAACTTATCATTCCTGAGAACGCATGCTGTTACAGCGTGATTACCTGTAAATACCACATTAATGCAATAAATGCTCAAAATGATGCCCGTCAACCTCAATGCATTTGGCAATACGTGTAACGACATTCCTCTCAACAGCGAGTAGTTCGCCTTCCGTAATGTTCGCACATGCATTGACAATGCGTTGACGCATGTTGTCAGGCGTTGTCGGTGGATCGCGATAGCAAATATCCTTCAACTTTCCCCACAGAAGAAATCCGGGGACGTCAGATCCGGTGAACGTGCGGGCCATGGTATGGTGCTTCGACGATCAATCCACCTATCATGAAATATGCTATTCAATACCGCTTCAACTGCACGCGAGCTATGTGCCGGACATCCATCATGTTGGAAGTACTTCGCCATTCTGTCGTGCAGTGAAACATCTTGTAGTAATATCGGTAGAACATTACATAGGAAATCAGCATACATTGCACCATTTAGATTCCCATCGATAAAATGGGGGCCAATTATCCTTCCTCCCATAATGCCGCACCATACATTAACCCGCCAAGGTCGCTGATGTTCCACTTGTCGCACCCATCGTGGATTTTCCGTTGCCCAATAGTGCATATTATACCGGCTTACGTTACCGCTCTTGGTGAATGACACTTCGTCGCTAAATAGAACACGTGCAAAAAATCTGTCATCGTCCCGTAATTTCTCTTGTAACCCAGTGGCAGAATTGTACACGACGTTCAAAGTCGTCGCCATGTAATTCCTGGTGCATAGAAATATGGTACGGGTGCAATCGATGTTGATGTAGCATTCTCAACACCGACGTTTTTGAGATTCCCGATTCTCGCGCAGTTTGTCTGTTACTGATGTGCGGATCATCCGCGACAGCACCTAAAACACCTACTTGGGCATCATCATTTGTTGCAGGTCGTGGTTGACGTTTCACATGTGGCTGAACACTTCCTGTTTCCTTAAATAACGTAACTGTCCGGTGAACGGTCCGGACACTTGGATGATGTCGTCCAGGATACCGAGCAGCATACATAGCTCACGCCCGTTGGGCATTTTGATCACAACAGCCATACATCAACACGATATCGACCTTTTGAGCAATTGGTAAACGGTCCATTTTAACACGGGTAGTGTATCACGAAGCAAATACCGTCCGCACTGGCTGAATGTTACGTGATACCACGTACTTATACGTTTGTAACTATTACAGCGCCATCTATCACAAAGCGAAAAAAGTGATCCAACTATAACATTCATATTTCTTTACGCACTACACGAATATGTAATAAAAATTGGGGTTCCTATTTAAAAAAAAAAAAACACAGTTGACATCCGTTTGACCTATGGCAGCGTCATCTAGCGGGCCAACCATAGCGCCATCTGGTTTCCACCTCCAAGCAAGACGAGTTTCGTTCTTTGTAGTTTTTTCGTTTGATGCTTATTTCGTGAGATATTTGGACCGGTCACTATCAATGGACCACCCTGTATTCTGTATATCCCTCGAACAAAAAATCGTGTCCAGTAGTTTGAAGAAAGTACAGTCACACCTGTCTACAGGAAGAGTAGCAGAAGTGATCCACTAAACTACCATCCAGTATCATTGACATCCATTTGTTTTAGAGTCTTACAACATATTCTGAGCTCAAACGTAATGAAGTACTTGGAACACAGTGATCACTTCAATGGCAACCTGCAAGGATTCCGAAAGCGTCGACCATGTGAAACCCAACTCGCACTTTTCTCACATGACATCCTGAAAGTTTTGGGTCAAGGCAGTCAGGCAGATGCAGTACTTCTTGTCTTCCAAAACACATTTGACTCAGTACCACACATTAGTATCAAAAGTATGGTCGTATGCAGTATCAAGCGAAATTTGTGACTGGATTGTCTATTCATTAGAAGATGCAGCATGATATCTTGGATGGAGAGTCATTGACAGAAGTAGACGTAACTTCAGGCATGCACCTGAGACGTACATTGAGACTCTTGCTGTTCACGTGGTGTATTAATAACTTGGTGACAACAGTAACCTCAGATTTTCGGAGATGATAGGGTTATCTACAACGAAGTACTGTCTGAGAAAAGCTGCACAAATATTCAGTCGGATCTTGATCAGATTTCAAAGAGGTGCGAAGATTTCCGACTTACTTTAAATTTTCAGAAATGTAAAATTGCGCAGTTCACAAAACGAAAAGAATGTAGTATGTTATGACTACAAAATCAACGGGTCACGATTGGAATTGGTCAATTTATACAAATACCTGAGTGCAAAAGTTTGTAGGAATATGAAATGGAGTGATCACATAGGCTCAAGCCATTGGCAATGTGTGTAACATAGTACAGTTCATTTGTAGTATACTAGGGATAGGCGACAAATCTACAAAGGAGATTGCTTCAAGACACTCATACGACCCATCCTAGAATATTGCTCAAGTTTGTGGAACCCTTAGCAAATATATGAAATGTATTCACAGTTGCGAATACAGACAACCATCAGCCATATAATACAATTAAGACAGTGAAAATTTCTGCCGGTCTGAGACTCGAAACCGGATTTCCCGCCTAGTGCGAGCGATCGCTTTACTACGAGGATAAATCAATTATTATCCGCAAAGTAGTTATAAAATTTTATTGTAATCGAATAGGAAACTTACAAGAACATCATTTTTTGACATAGTCTGCTTGCGTTTCATCGCACTTGGTCCATCGTTGTACATGCTACCTGAGGCCCTCATAAAAGGTTCTTAGTTGAGCTACGAGCCAGGAATGCATCGCTTCTTTCACTGCTTCGTTCGAGGTAAATCGACGGCCCATTAATGCCTATTTGAGTGTACCAAACAAGTGATAGAAGGGGCAAGACCGGGACTATATGGAGGATGATCCAGTACTTCAAATTTGAGTTTCCGGAGTGTTTCAACAGTGTGGGCAGCAGTATGCGGACGGGCATTGTCGTACAACAACACAACACATTTTGACAGCAATCCTTGGCGTTTGCTTTGAATTGCAGGCTTTAGCCTGGTAGTAAGCATCTCACTGTAGCGTACACTGTTTGTTGTTGTGCCCCTTTCCCCATAATGTTCCAATACTGAACCTCGTGCGTCCCAAAAAACCGTAAGCATCAGTTTTCCTGCGGACGGTTGGGTCTTGAACTTTTCCTTGGTCGGCGAATTTGGATGTTTCCACTCCATACTCTGCCGTTTGCTCTCCGGCTCGTAATGATGGATCCATGTTTCGTCACCAGTAATGATCCTGTCTAAGAAGTTGTCGCCTTCGTTACCATAGCGATCCAAATGTTTTTTGCAGATGTCCAAGCGCGTTTGTTTATGCAACTGTGTGAGTTGTTTTGGGACCCATCTTGCACAAACTTTTTGAAACCCAAGTCTGTTGTGGATGATTTCGTAGGCAGAACCGTGACTAATTTGCAGACGATGTGCCAATTCGCCAATACTTAATCGTCTGTCTAAGAGAATCATTTCACGTGAACGTTCAATGGTTTCTTCATTTGTGGCGGTGAACGATCGTCCGGATCCTTTATCGTGCGTAAAACTTGTGCGACCGTTTCGGAATTTTTCAATCCATTCGTAGACACTCCAGTGTTGCAAAACACTGTTCCCGTACTCTACCGAAAGTCTTTGATGAATTTCGGCCCTTGATACGCCTTCCGACCACAAAAAACGGATCACTGAACGTTGCTCTTCTTTTGTGCAAATAGACAGCGGAGCAGCCATGATTAACAGCACGGCAGCGATAACGAAAATAACCTAGCAGCTTGAAAATTGCAAAGATATAATAACAAGTAAACAAAATATGCGTTATGAACGTAAAAGACAGTATTACCAAAATAAACAAAAATATAATTAAATAGCTGATAATAATTGACTTATACTCGTATTTGGCTGTCCATGCACGACTCACGGCTAGCCCCTAACTTTCGTATGTCGTCTAGCATGTGTCTGCAACCTGTACTCTACATTTATGTACACTCCTGGAAATTGAAATAAGAACACCGTGAATTCATTGTCCCAGGAAGGGGAAACTTTATTGTCACATTCCTGGGGTCAGATACATCACATGATCACAGTGACAGAACCACAGGCACATAGACACAGGCAACAGAGCATGCACAATGTCGGCACTAGTACAGTGTATATCCACCTTTCGCAGCAATGCAGGCTGCTATTCTCCCATGGAGACGATCGTAGAGATGCTGGATGTAGTCCTGTGGAACGGCTTGCCATGCCATTTCCACCTGGCGCCTCAGTTGGACCAGCGTTCGTGCTGGACGTGCAGACCGCGTGAGACGACGCTTCATCCAATCCCAAACATGCTCAATGGGGGACAGATCTGGAGATCTTGCTGGCCAGGGTAGTTGACTTACACCTTCTGGAGCACGTTGGGTGGCACGGGATACATGCGGACGTGCATTGTCCTGTTGGAACAGCAAGTTCCCTTGCCGGTCTAGGAATGGTAGAACGATGGGTTCGATGACGGTTTGGATGTACCGTGCACTATTCAGTGTCCCCTCTACGATCACCAGTGGTGTACGGCCAGTGTAGGAGATCGCTCCCCACACCATGATGCCGGGTGTTGGCCCTGTGTGCCTCGGTCGTATGCAGTCCTGATTGTGGCGCTCACCTGCACGGCGCCAAACACGCATACGACCATCATTGGCACCAAGGCAGAAGCGAATCTCATCGCTGAAGACGACACGTCTCCATTCGTCCCTCCATTGACGCCTGTCGCATCACCACTGGAGGCGGGCTGCACGATGTTGGGGCGCGAGCGGAAGACGGCCTAACGGTGTGCGGGACCGTAGCCCAGCTTCATGGAGACGGTTGCGAATGGTCCTCGCCGATACCCCAGGAGCAACAGTGTCCCTAATTTGCTGGGAAGTGGTGGTGCGGTCCCCTACGGCACTGCGTAGGATCCTACGGTCTTGGCGTGCATCCGTGCGTCGCTGCGGTCCGGTCCCAGGTCGACGGGCACGTGCACCTTCCGCCAACCACTGGCGACAACATCGATGTACTGTGGAGACCTCACGCCCCACGTGTTGAGCAATTCGGCGGTACGTCCACCCGGCCTCCCGCATGCCCACTATACGCCCTCGCTCAAAGTCCGTCAACTGCACATACGGTTCACGTCCACGCTGTCGCGGCATGCTACCAGTGTTAAAGACTGCGATGGAGCTCCGTATGCCACGGCAAACTGGCTGACACTGACGGCGGCGGTGCACAAATGCTGCGCAGCTAGCGCCATTCGACGGCCAACACCGCGGTTCCTGGTGTGTCCGCTGTGCCGTGCGTGTGATCATTGCTTGTACAGCCCTCTCGCAGTGTCCGGAGCAAGTATGGTGGGTCTGACACACCGGTGTCAATGTGTTCTTTTTTCCATTTCCAGGAGTGTATATTGCCGTACAGGAAAGACACTTTACTTGAAAGTCTCTTGCCCGGTGTCGGCGGATAAATAGGAGGCGTGTTTTTTTAAGTAAGTACCGTTTTGAAATTTAAAAAAAGATGTGCTAAGGTATCTCAATAATTTTATTTTTACACGGAAGCTGTTTCTTAATCTACTTTTCTACATTATTTCCGTCAATATTGAGGCACTTGTCATAACGTTGTATTCGTTTTTGAATACCCTGCTCATAGAAGTCTGCCGCCTGACTTGTTAACCTCTGCATCAGCACTGTTTTGACTTCGTCATCGTCTTGAAGACGCTGACCGCCCAGGTGTTTCGTCAAGTGTAGGAACAGATGGTAGTCACTGGGCGCAAGATCGGGGCTGTACGGAGGATGATCTAGAGTTTCCCATCAAAAAGATGTGATGAGATCATTGGTATGATTCGCCACATGCGGACGGGCATTGTCTTGCAGCAAGACGATGCCCTTGCTCAACTTCCATGGACTGTTGCTTCGATTCTAGTGTGACGTAGGCCACCCATGTTTCATCGCCCGTAACAATTTGGCTAAGAAATCATCACCGTGCCGGGCGGAGTGGCCGTGCGGTTCTAGGCGCTACAGTCTGGAACCGGGCGACCGCTACGGTCGCAGGTTCGAATTCTGCCTCGGGCATGGATGTGTGTGATATCCTTAGGTTAGTTAGGTTTAATTAGTTCTGAGTTCTAGGCGACTGATGACCTCAGAAGTTAAGTCGCATAGTGCTCAGAGCCATTTGAAATCATCACCGTCGTTGTGGTACCGCTCAAGGAAAGTCAAAATGCACTGTCTAAACGTTTGGTTTTGTGCACATCCGTCAACATTTTCGGTACCCAACGTGCGTACAATTTTCGGTTAATTCGAGTGCTCGGTCGCAATGCCATACGAAACACTACGAGAAACAATTGGAAATTCTTCCCGCAAGGAGGAAATCGTAAAACGTCTGTTTTCTCTCACCTTATTGTCCACTTCCTGCACCAAACTTTCATTAACGACCGAAGGATGCCCAGTCCGTTGTTCATCATGCACGCTTGTGCGGCCATCTTTAAATGCTCTCACCCACTTTCTTACCATTCCATCACTCATAATGTTTTCTCCGTAAACTGCACAAAATGGCTCTGAGCACTATGGGACTTAACAGCTGCGGTCACCAGTCCCCTAGAACTTAGAACTACTTAAACCTAACTAACCTAAGGACATCACACACATCCATGCCCGAGGCAGGATTCGAACCTGCGACCGTAGCAGTCGCGCGGTTCCGGACTGAGCGCCTAGAACCGCGAGACCACCGCGGCCGGCAAACTGCACAGATCTCACGATGAATATCGATCGCTTTTAGGCCTTTAGCACTAAGAAATCTTATAACAGCCCGTACTTCACAGTCGGCGGTACTCACGATTATCGTAGGCATCTTTAACACTCAGTACACAGCGTAAACAAGGAAGAATCAGACTGTAATAGCGTCTGTGCGTAGATTAAGGTGCAGGATTTCATGTAAAAATAAAATTATTGAGATATCTTAGCACGTCTTTTTTTAAATTTCAAAACGGTACTTACTTAAAAAACACGCCTCGTACGATATTGAAGTGCCTGTGTTATTCTGAATTACGATGCAAAGATCCTTCAGACATGCATGCATTCCGAAGGAATAGGCACCGCGCCGGCTACAGCTGTTATGAAATACATAAAATGTATTTGCAATTGCGACAATAGATAACCATCAGCCGTAAAATGGAATGACAACAGTGAAAGTGTAAGAAAGATTAGGTAGTCTCGGTTTGCAAAATTGTTTTTTATTTATTTAACCTGTGGCGCGTTTCACTTTCACAGCAGCATCATAAGACTTCAGGGAAAAACACTCGAGGACCACTGGCAAAGGTGGAGTGGTGTGATTTTCACAGCGAAAATTTATGCCGGACCGGTAGTCCATCCCGGGTCTCCCTCTTATCGCTAGTGGTCGCCTTACCCTTTGACTATCCGAGAACGACTCACGGCCAAATCCAAACTTCTGTATGTCTATGTTATCAACATCAAAGCGGTCTCCTCAGTAAACTGCTCTGCGTAGATGCCAATATCGTCCCAGACTTTGATACGAACGACACATCGAGTCCAGATACTTACGCTAATAGCGACTTAGTGCCGTCTACCATCAGTTATTACCGGGGTGAACAAGCGAGTCCATGAAACAAAGTGACAAGAAGTGCAGATAAGAGATAGTCGGTCTGATGCAGGCCCATTCATTTCACCTCGTAGTAATGCAATTCAGCAGACAGTGTTTGCTGCAAATAATAACAATGTTATTACTGCCTGTCAAGATTTTCTATCGCAGACCTACAACAGATGCAAGAAGACCCTCATCCATCTCCACAGGACGAAAATCAATGAAAGTCAACGAAAAGTATAAACAGTACCATTTGATTTCAAAATACAGGGTGAGTCAAAAAGGACTTTACAACTTTGGAATGATACAGAAACTTATTGAAATAACTTGCAGAATCAGTAGATGTGTCATTTTGTAGGAAACAGCCTCAAGTTTCACATAAAAGTGTCCGGTGTCATTTTTGTTCGATATAATTACCATCTACGATGCAGCAAACATCCCATTATCAATCAATTTCTTCCCACACTCATTACAGCATATCGGGTGTAACTTGTGAAAAGGCAAAGTGGATTCTACTTTTAGTCTGACGACATTGTTTGTTAGGGGAGAACCATACGCATGGTCTTTAATGAAACCCCATGCCATGCGATTGGCCCTTCACGGCCAATCCACTGATCTGGGAAGCGATTATCGAGGAAACGCCGAAATTCGATGAGAAAATGAAGTGGTGCAACGTCTTACTAGTAGTTAACCATACCATTCGGTCATCTTCATTGATCTGTGGAATTAAAAAATTTTCAAGCATATCCAGATACACAATAGCAGTGACAGCTTTCTCCATGAAGAAGAAAGGACACAAAACACGTTAATTTTGGGGCTGTCACGAACGTGTTCCAGGGTTGCTGAAACGTCCCCTTAGAACAATTGTACATGACTGTGCTTAAACTGACACACAATATTTTTTTAGCGCAACGCAATCTGACTTTCAGAAATCCCTACAAAGGAATGGCCCTGACTAACATTAACCTATACCTTTTACAAATCACTTACCTCACAAAAATCTTCGTTACTCGAACTACTGCAATACAGCGAGCGCCACTACTGCCAGCTAAATAAAAGATTCAAACTACGGAAGGCACAAACTACTGATAGGGATAGTTAGCAAATGAAAGATTTTAATAGAGAACAAACAATGTATTTACCTTAATAGTGTTGAAAAACCATAATATACATAGCAGTTCATAATATCCAGTATAACAAATTTCAAAACTCCGCCATCTCTCTCCCCACATCCACCACTGCTGGCGGCTCACCTCCAACTGCGCAACGCTACGCGCTGTTCACATCCAGCTGCCGCTGCCCAACACTACAATGGCAGACAACAATGCAAACTAGCCACAGACTGCACACAGCACAGCCAGTGATTTTCATATAGAGCGCTACGTAACGTTGCCGATAAGAAAACATAAACAGCCTACTTACATAAAGAAAACATAAACAGCCTACTTACATTGCAGGTGGATAGTCGCTGCCCCATATTCTAAAGTTGCGGCAGTTCTCCATGCCACAGGTATAAAATTTGACTCATCACTGAAGATGATTGTGTTTACGAATGGAGCCGGCCGCTGTGGCTGAGCGGTTCTAGGCGCTTCAGTCCGGAAGCGCGCTGCTACTACGATCGCAGGTTCGAATCCTGCCTCGGGCACGGATGTGTATGATGTCCTTATGTCAGTTATGTTTAAGTAGTTCTAAGTCTAGGGAACTGATGACCTCAGATGTTAATCCCCATAGTGCTTAGAGCCATCTGAACCATTTTTTGTTCAGGAATGTCTCGTTGTGCTCTATCCGATACAATATTTTCGCACAGAATTCCACACGAGCAACCTTATTTGCACCACTAATATGCTGTGCCATTGTGAATCTGTATAGTTTCAAGTGTAAACGTCTACACAGTACTCGCCAGATAGTCTTCCGTGGAATGTCAGTATGTGAATCAAACTTGAGGTTGTTTGCTACCAAATGACACATCTATCGTTTTTGTAAGTTATCTCAATAAATTTCTATACCATTCCAAAGCTGTAACGTCCTTTCTGACTCACCCTTTATTATTGTAACACAAATTTGAGTCTGTACTGCAGTTTTCATGAGTGATGTTCAAATGATATCGCTTGTTACTTAGGATTATAATTAGTTCTAGATATTATGAGGTCATCGAAGTTTCGAGATGTGGGACTGTGTCCAGAAAAAATGTGAATTTTGTTTAAAATATATCAAATGAAATCGAGGATGTTTAAAACTATATGTCCTAGTGGTTCTAAAGTGAAACCACTTCCTTGAAACAACTGACTGTTTACTTTTTGCCAATTTCGTCTTGTATTCGTCGCTTGCTATAGTAATAAAGGTTAGTTTTTTGAAAGTTTCAAAATTATACGTGTTTTCATATTGTTGGGACTCAAATGATTGGAAAACGGAAATTTGTGTTACGGTCTTATGGGACCAAACTGCTGAGGTCATCGGTCCCTAAGTCTACACGGTACTTAATCCAACTTAAACTAACTTACGCTAAGTACGACACACACACCCATGCCCGAGAGAGGACTCGAACCTCCGACGTGGGGGAGCCGCGTGGACCGTGACAAGACGCCTTGGACCACGCGGCTCCTCAGAGGATTAAGCAATCGTTCTTTTCATACTCTATACCGGTATGGAACAGGAACGAGCACTAGTAACTGGTAAAATTGGAGTAGTAAGGTAAAGAGAGAGCTAGGAAAATGATTTACAACTATTATGTAAACAAACTGCCCCTGTCACTCCATCCCCATCTCACCTCCCCCTCACCCAGTAGTCTAATTTGGCTGTTACTATTTGTTATGTGTGATCTAATACACTCCTGGAAATTGAAATAAGAACACCGTGAATTCATTGTCCCAGGAAGGGGAAACTTTATTGACACATTCCTGGGGTCAGATACATCACATGATCACACTGACAGAACCACAGGCACATAGACACAGGCAACAGAGCATGCACAATGTCGGCACTAGTACAGTGTATATCCACCTTTCGCAGCAATGCAGGCTGCTATTCTCCCATGGAGACGATCGTAGAGATGCTGGATGTAGTCCTGTGGAACGGCTTGCCATGCCATTTCCACCTGGCGCCTCAGTTGGACCAGCGTTCGTGCTGGACGTGCAGACCGCGTGAGACGACGCTTCATCCAGTCCCAAACATGCTCAATGGGGGACAGATCCGGAGATCTTGCTGGCCAGGGTAGTTGACTTACACCTTCTAGAGCACGTTGGGTGGCACGGGATACATGCGGACGTGCATTGTCCTGTTGGAACAGCAAGTTCCCTTGCCGGTCTAGGAATGGTAGAACGATGGGTTCGATGACGGGTTTGGATGTACCGTGCACTATTCAGTGTCCCCTCGACGATCACCAGTGGTGTACGGCCAGTGTAGGAGATCGCTCCCCACACCATGATGCCGGGTGTTGGCCCTGTGTGCCTCGGTCGTATGCAGTCCTGATTGTGGCGCTCACCTGCACGGCGCCAAACACGCATACGACCATCATTGGCACCAAGGCAGAAGCGACTCTCATCGCTGAAGACGACACGTCTCCATTCGTCCCTCCATTCACACCTGTCGCGACACCACTGGAGGCGGGCTGTACGATGTTGGGGCGTGAGCGGAAGACGGCCTAACGGTGTGCGGGACCGTAGCCCAGCTTCATGGAGACGGTTGCGAATGGTCCTCGCCGATACCCCAGGAGCAACAGTGTCCCTAATTTGCTGGGAAGTGGCGGTGCGGTCCCCTACGGCACTGCGTAGAATCCGACGGTCTTGGCGTGCATCCGTGCGTCGCTGCGGTCCGGTCCCAGGTCGACGGGCACGTGCACCTTCCGCCGACCACTGGCGACAACATCGATGTACTGAGGAGACCTCACGCCCCACGTGTTGAGCAATTCGGCGGTACGTCCACCCGGCATCCCGCATGCCCACTACACGTCCTCGCTCAAAGTCCGTCAACTGCACATACGGTTCACGTCCACGCTGTCGCGGCATGCTACCAGTGTTAAAGACTGCGATGGAGCTCCGTATGCCACGGCAAACTGGCTGACACTGACGGCGGCGGTGCACAAATGCTGCGCAGCTAGCGCCATTCGACGGCCAACACCGCGGTTCCTGGTGTGTCCGCTGTGCCGTGCGTGTGATCATTGCTTGTACAGCCCTCTCGCAGTGTCCGGAGCAAGTATGGTGGGTCTGACACACCGGTGTCAATGTGTTCTTTTTTCCATTTCCAGGAGTGTATATAGCATTGTCGTGTTATCCTAGTAGATCATAGTGTTTATTTAGGTTTTGATTTATCACTCAATTAATTATCCTTATCACTACCAGGATGGTTACTTGTGTATTCATGTCACCCTTATCTTTATTACAGTAAAGTATGGCCCAATATGTTTGCAAGGTGTTTTTCTGAGGTATACATATCTTAATTAGTATAATTAATGACCAAATATGGCTGGCGGCCCGTGAAACCACTAAGTCTGACACAATGACATTAAAGTGGACATCTAAATATGCAGGGAAATTAAAAAAAAATTCAAATGAGATAACATGGTCTATTTATGTAGGAGACGTGTACACTAGTATTATATTTAAAACACTCTTCAGTTAACACAAGACATAACTAAATTACACTGTGGAGATGAGTAAACAAATTAGAGAGAGAGAGCCACAATAGATATGCTATACGAATTCCTGTGCGGTCATGCAGTATCAATTACACCTAAGTTGTGTATGTAATCCATTATTCCATAGGTTTTTGATGTATAACAACTGTACAATGGATGAGTTTTGTAATCAGACTTGACTTGGTTAACCGTTACTCATTTTTCTCATAGTATCAGCATTTAGACAGAGCACTCAGTTTTGCAAAACTGTTCCCTCCCTACAAACTCATGGCGACGCTGAGGGATAAAAACAAATGTGTTTAATTAGCAAGGAAAAGCCTACAACCCCCTTCGGGGGCTTCTGACCTTGGCAGTGGTATGGCGTCCCTTCACGATTTTGGCCACTCCCACTTCCCTCCAGTCTAAATTAGTCATTCCTTGACCTCTCAGAATATATCCTGCTAAATCAACCCTTCCTCTGGCCAGGTTGCGCCACAAATTTCTTTGCTCCCCAATTTTATTCCTCCTCATTAATTACATGATCTACCTATCTAATCTTCAGCATTCTTCTGTAATACCACATTTCAAAAGCTTCTATTCTTTTTATGTCAAAACTGTTTATCGTCCACGTTTCAGTTCCATTCATGGAATTCTCAACTCTGTACAAAACCTTTCAGAAAAGACTTCCTGAAGTTTAAAATGTATACCTGATATCAACAAATATATCTCCTTCAGAAAAGTTTTTCTTGCCATTGCCAGTCTACATTTTATATACTCTTTACTTCCACCATTATCAGTTAATTTGCTGCCCTAATAGCAAAACTCTTCTACTACCTTAAGTGTCTCGTTTCCTAATCTAATTCTCTCCGCATAACTTGACTTAATAACATTTACATTCCATTATCCTTGTTTTTTGTTGTTGTTCATCTTCTATCCTCCTTTCAAGACCTTGTTTTTTGTTGATGTTCATCTTCTATCCTCCTTTCGAGACCTTGTCCACTCTGTTCAGTTTCTCTTTTAAGTCATACGCAGATGAGAAGAAAAAATAAACCTGTAACGTTCAAATACATTATTAGCAGTCTGCTGCATGACCCAGTTACGTCGATTTAATATATAGGCGTGTGGTTGCAAACCGATATGAGATGGACCGAGCACGAAAATTTGGTAGTGGGGAAGCCGAATGGTCGACTTTGCTTTATTGGGAAAATTCTTGTAAAGTGTAACTCATCTACAAAGGAGGTTGTATATAGAATACTATTGCGACCCATTCTTGAATACTGCTCGAGTGTCTGGGATTCCCACCAGGTCTTATTAGAGAAACATGTCGAAACAGTTCACAGGCGGACTGCTAGATTTATTGCCAGTAAATTCGATAGACACGCGAGTATTACGGAGATGCTTAGTGAATTCAAACGGGAGTCCCTGGAGGGAAGACGACGTTCTTTTCGCGAAACACTATTCAGAAAATTTAGAAACCGGCATTTACGGCTGAGACAGAACGATTCTACTGCCGCCAGCGTACATCTCGTGTAAGGCTCACGAAGACAAGGTAATGCAAATTAGGGCTCGCACAGAGGCGTACAGACAGTCGTTTGTCTCACACTCCATTTGCGCGTGGAACAGGAACGTGGACGGCTAGTGGTCGTACAAGGTACCCTCCGCCACGTACCGTATCATGGCTTGCAGAGTTTGCTTGTAGATGTAGATGCAGATTCGCGTGGAGATGGAGAAGACTGCGGACAATCAAGATAAGGATGGCTGAACGGAAGTTTTTTCAATTCGTCTCCTCTGAAATACCGAGTACAGTTTTTTACCCAACGAATCACTTCGCCCAGTCTTGTCGTGGTGCTGTCAATGTCAGCCCATAATACAGAGACATAAGGTTGGTGAGGGCGTCGTTGGAATTGTAGGAAAAGAGTGAGTTAATCAGTTGGCAGTAGTTACATGTAGTAAATTATCGAATGCAGAAAAAATGATAAGTACATAGTTTTCAGCGACACGGTCTAAATATTAAAATTTTTCATACGCAGATATCACTGCGCCGTTGATAATGGAGAGGAGGATTAGAATACAATATTTTAAACGTAGAGAGGGTTAGGACAGCGATGCCTCAGATTCAGGAAGTTTCCGATTTTAGTATGCTATTGTCTAATGCCAACGGCCTTGCCGCAGCGGTTAACACCGGTTCCCGTCAGATCACCTAAGTTAAGGGCTATCGGGCTGGGCTAAAGCTTGGATGGGTGACCATCCTGTCTGCCGAGCGCTGTTTGGCAAGCGAGTTGCACTCAGCCCTTGTGAGGCAAACTGAGGAGCTACTTGAGTGAAAAGTAGCGACTCCCTCCTGAACTGACATACGGCCGAAAGAGCGGTGTGCAGACCACATGTCCCTCCATATCAGCACCCAGCGACGCCTGTGGCCCGAGGATGGCACGGCGGCCGGTCGGTACCTTTGAGCCTTGATGACCTGTTCGGGCGGAGTTTAGTTTTAGTTTTAGCTATTGTCCAATGAATGAATTGTATGTAGGCTGTACAGAAAATTTTTATATCGGGGGATAATTCTACGTAATTCATTAAGATGATGGAATATATGAGATGGTTACTGACAGTCACACAAAGCATATGCCTCAGTTTGTATTGCTCTAGCTACGGAGAGCGAATACATTATAAGGTCTCATTAGAGGCCATAGAAGGACGTAGGTACTAGCCGAAGGGTAACGTGCCTTGTAATGATGAAATAGCGACATTACTACAATCAGACAAATATTTTGGTGGGATCAAAGGGTGTAGACCTGCCTTCTGTAGCCATAGTGTTTTTACTTTTTGATCGTAAGAAACTTATGTAGTACAACTGTTCAGCTTCTGGTATTCATTTTGGTATTATCGTCAATAAATATCCTCAATCTGTTCTGAAAGCGTTGAGATTGTAACGTGTCTCCCTTTAATTTAGGTTGTAGGTAGGGCTAGGAGTCCTGTGGCTTCAACTCTATCTCCATTGTAATAGACCGTGTTTCACAGGGACCAATTTACTGGTATCGTAATGTCAGTTGCACGTAAGACAGCGGCAGGGTACGTTCGAAAGGCATCCATTGATTACGATGTGGCAGGAATAGGGGCATCTACCGATGTTTCACTGTTCCCATTCTACTATCGGTATTTTCACTCATTTGGCGAATCAGTGAACTGGTTTCTTGTGTTACACACGGCTCCTCAAACAATTTATTGAAACTGAAATTTCAAAAGCGACGATTACAAATAAAACAGGAACCATCTGATCTGCTCTCCTGAACGAAAGTCGATTGACTGGCGCATTTTGGCTGACGAATCACATTAAAAAGTACATTTTTGACAATACAATCTCTTCGGAAAGATTAGTTAGATAAACAGAGTAGTGTTGGGGTTGTTTGGGGGAAGAGACCAAACAGCGAGGTCTCATCGGATTAGGGAAGGATGGAGAAGGAAGTCGGCCGTGCCCTTTTGAAGGAACCATCCCGGCATTTGCCTGGAGCGATTTAGGGAAATCACGGAAAACCTAAATCAGGATGGCTGGACGCGGGATTGAACCGTCGTCCTCCCGAATGCGAGTCCAGTGTGTAAACAAAAAATGGTTCAAATGGCTCTGAGCACTATGGGACTTAACATCTGAGGTCATCAGTCCCCTAGAACTTAGAACTACTTAAACCTAACTAACCTAAGGACAACACACACATCCGTGCCCGAGGCAGGATTCGAACCTGCGACCGTAGCGGTCGCGCGGTTCCAGACTTAAGCGCCTAGAACCGCTCGGCCACTCCAGCGGGCAGTGTTTAAACAATGTAGGGATTAGATAAAACAGTGTAACACAAGTAAATATAATAATAATAATAATAAAACATCCATCATTTCACGTAACACATTCACATTGTGTATTTTTTCCCTTGTCTTTAAAGATTGTCAGATCCTTCCCACAAAGGTTCCAAAGTATAAAATATTACACCTGTCCGATCTCGGACAAGAGGGTATAAGTCGACACAGATTTGGTCCAAAAGTACATGTCACAACTAAAGGAACTTAACCATATTTTTTAACAAGTCCCTGTTATTATACTTTCAAGAAGACACATGGCATGCTAAGCAGTATGAGAGGGATTAATAAAACTACACAACAGAACTGAAAAATTGAAATATCTGCCACTCAAATGTAGTCAGGTGTCATTTCAACTTCGTTTTTGCTGTCGTGTAAAATTGTGGCAACTGTAGTTATACCCTTACACCAGAATAAGAGCGAATTTATAATAGTCCCTGTCATTTATCTATTCGATCCTCTGCTGCCGTCACTATTTCATCCCTCAACGCTACCTCTTCGTTTTCTACGGTATCTATTTTCTCTGTTTCAGTAAAATTTTGCCTGATTATCCCTCTGTAACTCTTAACAACCCATGGCTCCATCAGAGTATCGTGGACCCCTCGCCTTAATTTCCTACCTTCTTGGGCGGCACATGTACTTGTACATTAGCCTTTCCCGGTAACCAATAACAGACAGAACAGAGCTGTGGGTGAGGAAACAATCACACGCGCTTAGTAACTGGCGCCTCAAAACGACGTAAACACATCAGTATAGCTCGGAACGTCGAGTTAAAATATGCAGCTTCGTTACTTCTAAAAGCATCCGTGTTGTCAGGAGATTGTATGTTAACGACTGCTGCAAGTAAAGCAGTGCATGTGAATAACTGTGCCATGAGACTGCACGGAAGAAAGACGAAGTTGGGTGAAATTATACTAATTTGTTATTTTCTTTACGAGATATTCCTTTACATATTTCATTACTCAAGTTTTCGGTTTTACCATCAGACTGGATGCATTACAGTTCGTGATTGTGCGCTATCTCAGTGTACAGTCAACCCCAGAGAAACACTAGCTATCACTCTTATAACAGTTTTTAATATTATAGTTTACATGCCTAGATGCAGTATGGTAAAATGATAGTTCATTACCTTTTATGTGGTAGGCACTTATTTATGATGAAAATGTCTGACAGTTGCTCCATAGCGTCTACTATTACGTAAGATTCTATAAGTTTTAGTTATTGAAACATCAATGAAGTACTATCAGAATTCTGTTACACAGCAGAAATGTATTATCGGCAAATGTAAATTTTTTTCTCAGAATCTCCTCCATCCAGCACCAAACCAAGGCAAGCCAGGCCAAAGCCCTGTGTCGCAATCAGAATGACAAAGAGGCAGAGAGTCGAAATCGCGAATAGCAATGCAAAACAGGAAGATATTGCCTCACCTCACGTGAGCGAGAGACCTGAATCATAAACTGACATGATATCAGTGAGGAGAAAACATCTTCAGCTGGCACAGCTTGATTTCCAAAAGCAAGGAAAAGTTTCACAAGAAAGCCTATCAGCCTGCTGATATGGTGGAAAGGTAAAATGGTGAAGCCCTGACAGCTATTATTGCGAAACAGAGAGATGGTGAAGACTGCTGATGGACGAAGAAATGTGGGCCACATTTGGTCATCGCTGGCCAGGCGTAACGACATTGCCTGAGACGAACAGTAATAAATATTCGGACTTCCGAGCCTTCAGAGCAATTACATTGCAGTACGCTAGCTACGAGGCCGAACCTGTGATGCGCTCCTACCGTTTGCCAAGATGACTTCTGCCTTCAAAACTGCTGCTTGTCTGGTCTACTGTATTTGGGCGATGTGAGCTGCCGACCTGCCAACCACTGATGGGAAGACTTGGAGATTTCTACATCTGCTTATTGAGCCGAACTGGTGGAGTTCGGTGTGCACTGTCAACTTGTCACAGTGTTTGGGAGGAACCCGAACGACTGCCGACCCTAACTAGTACCTGTAGGCAGACATCGACATAAATGGCCTTCCTTGGTGGAAGAGGTTTGCGGTTTTTCATCTCGACACCGTGCAGAGTGGCTGAGAGATTACTTGAGCTCACCCTTCATTGTCCATGAGACTGCTCTGATAATGTGAAGTCACCGTCGCGGGCAGCAGCACGTACTATATGCGCCACGCCAGCTGCCAGCGAGATCTGCTGCCCACGTGACACCAAGTTTGCGTAAAACAGACACCGCCGGGGTGACGTCCTCCGAAAATTTCTGAGGCAGTGTCGGCACACACCAAGGCCATTCACTGCACTGCCAGTGGCCTGAGCGCCACCGCACAAAAGAATACACTATTGTAACTTTAATGTAATAAATTTTTGTTTCGTTAACCTTGTATCAGTAGCAACCAGTGCGCTGACTGGCCCGCCCACCGCACTCCAAGCTCCGTAATTGTGATGAAAATAGGTGTCTCCACCCAGGCCCCTGCAAGCTGGAATCAGAAGTATTACGTCAGCTGCTGCCGCTATATTAGAACCTCTTCAGAAGCAGCATCGTCGCCACCATTTTGACCTCCTTATCGACACAACAGAGTTCGGTGAGTGAGCATTTTTCTGTTAGCCTTTCCGATTTTGTTAAGTCTGTCGCCATGTTGAGTCTTAGGAACATTAATTCCACTCACAAAGTGTCATTTGTTAAACCACAGGAACCTGTGGACTTGTCATTGTTTAGAGGAAATATGATTGAAATGTAATTAACGCCAGTGCGGAATATGTGCGGAATCTTATGGGACTTAACTGCTAAGGTCATCAGTCCCTTACACACTACTTAACCTATAGTATCCTAAGGACAAACACACACACACCCATGCCCGAGGAAGGACTCGAACCTCCGCCGGGACCAGCCGCACAGTCCATGACTGCAGCGCCCAAGACCGCTCGGCTAATCCCGCGCGGCTAACGCCAGTGAGGTGCAAATTTTATAACTTATCAGGCCATGAGTTGTGTAAACCGCCTATCTCATATTGGTGTGGAGCTTTTAAATGTTTTAAAATAAGAAAATGAAATATTATTGAGGGTAGGTCTTATCACATTAACGACGGCAATAGATCTGTCCAGGTTCCATCGACAGCGATGAATTCGCGTGTCATCGGGCGGAAGGAGAGAACGAGGTGTTACCCTGTGCTGATAATACTTGTGAGCCAGCACGGGATGACCCTCCTGTTGGGTCAGCAGCCGAGTTTCCTGCACAGTCCGGACATGTGCGGAGGGTGGATATGCTCTAACATTGGGCGGGTGATGGTCTCCCGTCAGGGAAATAGCATGCAGGGCGGGAAAAAATGTCAGTCTGCACTCGGTATTTATGATGAGGGGATGGGCTGGTGTCGGAGGGGGGGAGGGAGGAGAGGGGGGGGGGCGTCTCGTCCGAGACGTGGAGGAGGCCCTGCCGGCAGCTATCAAGCGCACTGGATGCAACCGGCTACAAATAATGGCACATGTCAGCACGAATAACGTTTGCTGCTTCGGTTATGAGAACATTCTCAGTTCCCTTGCGGACGGCTGATTTGGTGAACGAACTAGCATCACAATTGGGGTGCAGGCTAAGTTGACTTAGATTCATATCCAGGATTGATCGTGGTCCTCTGGTCTGGAGCAGAGTGGGAAGTCTAAACAAGAGGCTACCACGATTATGGTATGGTATCGGATGCGAATTTCTCGACCTCTGCTATCAAATGGTGAATCATTGGGTTCACTAGGGTAGCGGAGTACGTGTGGCGTGCACATGGTTTTTTTTTTTTTTTTTAGGTTAGACGACTCCTCCCTTGGGATGCTCGCCCTCCTAGATCGGACATAGAAAAAAGTAATATGATGTTAGTAAACTACAGGAGCATCCAAGAAAGGTCCCACTATTAGTTTCGCTTACTTAAAGTTATAATGCACAAATAGTGTTAGGAACAGAAAGTTGGTTGAAACCGGAATTCAATACCAACGAAATCCCAACTTCAGACTTATATATCTACCACAAGGATGTTTGTCGCCAATGCTGGCGGCGTAATTATTGCAGTAAGGAATTCAATAGTATCTAGTGAGGTTACAACGCATTCCGAATGTGAATTAATCTTGGTGAAGTTAAGGATCAAAGATCGATCAAAAACATTAATCAGATGCTTTCATAGACCGCACGGTTCAGAAGCTATAGTGGTAAGGCGGTTCAGAGAGAAGATGCAGAATATCGTTAATAATTTTGCTGATGATTCCGTTGTAACTGGAAGTGAATTTAACTTGCTAGGCATATATTGGAAGATTCGTGCTATCAAAACTGATGCCAGAGACAAGGATTCCTTTGAAATTATTCTGAATGTCTTGTCCGAAAATTGCATCGACCAGATAAATAGAGAACCAACTCGAGAGGGAAACGTTTCAGACCTCCTAGCGACAAACACACTTATCGAATCAGTTAACAGGGGGAACTCATCGGACCGTGATAGCAACTATGGATCCATGTATTATAAGGAATGTTAGTAAAGGTAGGAAAATATTTTTAGTTAGCAGGAGTGATAGCAGACAAACTGCAGAGTATCTGAGAAGTCAACAACAAATAGTGCTGAGGACGAAGACGAGGAGCACAAATGAAAAAAAAAAAAATCAAAAGCATCGTTCAATATGCCTTAGAGAAGAATGTTCCGAGCAAGGTCTTAAGGGATGGGAAAGACTCACCGTCGTTTGATAGCCATGTTAGAAAACTGCTACGTGAACAAAGAGAGCTTCATCACAGATTCAAGAGAAGTAAAAACGTAGCCGACAAACGAAAGCTGAACGAAGTGAAAGTGAGCGTATGAAGGGCGGAGAGAGAAGCGTCCAATGACTCTGAAAATAAAATTTTGTCAACCGAAATCACTGGAAACGCTAAAGGTTTTGGTCTTATGTGAAATCAGTATGCGGGTCAAAATAACAGTATCTATTCATTCATGCAGAGAGCAACTGGCACTGAAACGGAAGACAACAGAGAGAAGGCCGCAATACAGAATTCGGTCTTCCGAAATCGTTTCAACGCGGAATATCGGAATCCATTCCCTCCTTTCAATCAACGTACGAATCTCGAAATGACAAAATAGCGGATCGCAGAATAGAAAAGCAACTACCAACGCTTGGTAGTGGAAAGGCATCAGGACCAGATGAGAAGGGAGACGAAAATTTAATAGTCATGGGTGACTGGAATTCGAGAGTAGGAAAAGGGAGAGAAGGAAACATAGTAGGTGAATATGGATTGGGGGTAAGAAATGAAAGAGGAAGCCGTCTGGTAGAATTTTGCACAGAGCATAACTTTATCATAGCTAACACTTCGTTCAAGAATCATAAAAGAAGGTTGTATACGTGGAAGAAACCTGGAGATACTAGAAGGTATCAGATTATAAGGTATCAAATAGATTATATAATGGTAAGACAGAGATTTAGGAACTAGGTTTTACATTGTAAGACATTACCAGGGGCAGATGTGGACTCTGAGCACAATCTATTGGTTATGAACTGTAGATTAAAACTGAAGGAACTGCAAAAAGGTGGGAATTTAAGGAGATGGGACTGGGTAAACTGACTAAACCAGAGGTTGTACAGAGTTTCAGGGAGAGCATAAAGGAACAATTGGCAGGAATGGGGGAAACAAATACAGTAGAAGAAGAATGGGTAGCTCTGAGGGATGTAGTAGTGGAGGCAGCAGAGGACCCAGTAGGTAAAAAGACGAGGGCTAGTAGAAATCCTTGGGTAACACAAGAAATATTAAATTTAATTGATGAAAGGAGAAAATATAAAAATGCAGTAAATGAAGCAGGCAAAAAGGAATACAAACGTCTCAAAAATGAGATCGACAGGAAGTGCAAAAAGGCTAAGCAGGCATGGTTAGAGGACAAATGTAAGGATGTAGAGGCTTATCTCACTAGGGGTAAGATAGATACTGCCTACAGGAAAATTAAAGAGGCCTTTGGAGAAAAGAGAACCACTTGTATGAATATCAAGAACTCAGATGGAAACCCAGTTCTAAGCAAAGAAGGGAAAGCAGAAAGGTGGAAGGAGTATATAGAGGGTCTATACAAGGGCGATGTACTTGAGGACAATATTATGGAAATGGAAGAGGATGTAGATGAAGATGAAATGGGAAACACGATACTGCACGAAGCGTTTGACAGAACACTGAAAGACGTGAGTCAAAACAAGGCCTCGGGAGTAGACAACATTCCATTGGAACTACTGACGGCCTCGGGAGAGCCAGTCCTGACAAAACTCTACCATCTGGTGAGCAAGATGTATGAGACAGGCGAAATACCCTCAGACTTCAAGAAGAATATAATAATTCCAATCCTAAACAAAGCAGGTGTTGACAGATGTTAAAATTACGAACTATCAGTTTAATAAGTCACAGCTGCAAAATACTAACGCGAATTCTGCATGGGGGCTTAATTAAAATAAAGATATAAGAATGCAATGCAAATACTTTTTAATTTTCTGTCGCTGTATGTCCGATTACGCTGTTTCTTAAACGGCTGGCCCTGACTAGTACTAGTACGCAATCTGACTGCATAGAACAACCACAAAGAATGAAATGAAAATTTCAGTTAATACAATTAATTAATTAAGTCCCCAGCAACTATAAAACCTACGAAACCAACAAAGCATAAGTGTAGCTGTTCTGTATGTGGTAGTATGACTCAACGCACATCTGGCACGGTTCTTCTTCAACAAGACAAGAATTTTTAAATACCAATTATACTGACGTGATAAAAGAAAATTACAAATACTATAATTGTGCAAGAAAACCAAAATTACACTCTAATACAAGAACACACGCCAGATGCTTTGTTGACTGAACCTGTAATGACACATTATTCAGGTCACTGAAAGAATAAAAGAAAATACCTCCATATATATTGACTAAATGCACTCTGACCATTACAATATCTCCATTAGAACAACATCTGCTATCACTCCCATCAAACCACTGCATAAAACATGGAACAACACTCTCTACTACCCCATCTCACTCCAACTTCAGCTACAAGCAGTGTCCACCACAACTTCTCGGCAAGAACTGCTTGCCGCTACGTCTCAATAATCACTGCCAGTGGAGGCGGCGGAACAATACTCTCTGCCGCGATCTTTGGCGCTGTGGCTCAGTGTAGCCACCTTTCATATGCCCTTCCTCTGCGGGCTAGAATTTGATGGTATTTTTGCCAGCATTGGTGGTGAAAATACCACCAAATTCGTCAAAAAAATACAGACAAAAATAAAAGATAATATTAATACGTAAATATCAGATAACTAGATAAAATTTTGGCTTTGCACTGACCTTTCAATAGCCTAATATATACAATACACTAAGCAATACAAATTCTTTCATACATGTGACTTTACATAATAGTTTACACAAGTATTATGTGGTTAAACAGTTCAATCAATAGCGTCAGCAATGACGAATATGTACAGGTAAGAGTCTCATAACTTTCCACAAACAGTAATACACAAAAAATCAGTTTATACAAATATTCACATAAAATGTTTTCACAACAAGTGGTTGACAGTTCCAGCAGTAGCACCCAGCAATGTTGAGTAGGTGCAGACACCAACAGGTGACATCATTTCAGTAGAAGCAGTCCATCATCTACATCTACATCTACATCCATACTCCGCAAGCCACCTGACGGTGTGTGGCGGAGGGTACCTTCAGTACCTCTATCGGTTCTCCCTTCTATTCCACTCTCGTATTGTTCGTGGAAAGAAGGATTGTCGGTACTGCAGTGGCACCCAGCATTGTGGAACAGGTGCAGACTCCAACAGGTGACATCATTTCAGTAGAAGCAGTCCATCAGTGGCACCCAGCAATGTTGAGTAGGTGCAGACTCCAACAGGTGACATAATTTCAGTAGAAGCAGTCCATCAGTGGCACCCAGCATTGTGGAACAGGTGCAGACTCCAACAGGTGACATCATTTCAGTAGAAGCAGTCCATCAGTGGCACCCAGCATTGTGGAACAGGTGCAGACTCCATCAGGTGACATAATTTCAGTAGAAGCAGTCCATCAGTGGCACCCAGCAATGTTGAGTAGGTGCAGACACCATCAGGTGACATCATTTCAGTAGAAGCAGTCCATCAGTGGCACCCAGCAATGTTGAGTAGGTGCAGACACCATCAGGTGACATCATTTCAGTAGAAGCAGTCCATCAGTGGCACCCAGCAATGTTGAGTAGGTGCAGACTCCAACAGGTGACATCATTTCAGTAGAAGCAGTCCATCAGTGGCACCCAGCAATGATGAGCAGGTGCAGAGAGCAGTCCATCATATTCACTATCACTGATCACACTGTTCATCACAGTTTATAAGCAGAAATTAAACATGTCCTATTGGCACCAATCATGTAGAAAAAGTACAAGTAACAGTCCATAATATTCACTATCACTGATCACACTGTTCATCAGCAGAAATTAAACATGTCCTAGTGGCACCAATCATGTAGAAAAGGTACAAGTAACAGTCCATAATATTTACTATCACTGATCACACAGTTCATCAGCAGAAATTAAACATGTCCTAGTGGCACCAATCATGTAGAAAAAGTACAAGTAACAGTCCATAATATTTACTATCACTGATCACACAGTTCATCAGCAGAAATTAAACATGTCCTAGTGGCACCAATCATGTAGAAAAAGTACAAGTAACAGTCCATAATATTCACTATCACTGATCACACTATTCATCAGCAGAAATTAAACATGTCCTAGTGGCACCAATCATGTAGAAAAGGTACAAGTAACAGTCCATAATATTTACTATCACTGATCACACAGTTCATCAGCAGAAATTAAACATGTCCTAGTGGCACCAATCATGTAGAAAAAGTACAAGTAACAGTCCATAATATTTACTATCACTGATCACACAGTTCATCAGCAGAAATTAAACATGTCCTAGTGGCACCAATCATGCAGAAAAAGTACAAGTAACAGTCCATAATATTCACTATCACTGATCACACTGTTCATCAGCAGAAATTAAACATGTCCTAGTGGCACCAATCATGTAGAAAAAGTACAAGTAACAGTCCATAATATTTACTATCACTGATCACACAGTTCATCAGCAGAAATTAAACATTTCTAAGTGTCACACATCATGTTGAAAAGTGCAGGTAACAGTTCATAATATTCACCATCACTACTCAGACAGTTCAAGCATGAACAATAGTTTGAATACACATACAAATGCTTTTACAATGCTCTTACACTAAACATACAAATTCTAATAAACACACAAATGATATCAGATAACTGTCATATTACTATTACAAATACACAAACATCAGTAAACCTATTATATCTATGGGTGTCAGTGCAAGCCACTACTAACAAATAAAATAATATTTAGGAGATAGGTGGGTAGGATTAGGAAAGGAAAACACACAAAACACACTCACTCATCTTTCATCCATATTAAGTACTACTGTGTAATTGAATAGTGTTAACTGTGTAAATTCAATTCTGTCAAAATTTTATGTTCAACTTGTGTATCAAGTAGTAGTGGCAGCAATGTATAACAGTAAATAATAGTTAAGTCAGCGTCATAGTCATCATGTCAAGACCAATGTTTGCCAAGCCAGATCAAAATGTACGGTTGCTGAACAACTGTCAGTGTGCCAAGATATGCAACTTCCTCTCTCCAAAAAAATACATACTGCTTAGTGATTTAACAAAGTGTGTGTAGACAATCTTCCTTCCATTTTAGTGTTCTAGTCTGCTATCTTCATTCTCCTTGTTCCATATAGACCAACAAAATATATATATATATATATATATATATATATATATATATATATATATATATATATATATATGCACCTCACTTATTTTACCTCTTATACACTAAAACTCCAATCAACTTCATATAATCTCAATACCTCAATAATACCTCTTCAATACGTCGATACATATAAACCTTATTGCCAGTATCATTTCACTTCCATAACAAAGTCTTTCCTCTAGTCAGTCTCCTCGAATAAGTACAGATAAAATCCTAATGCAAACCTCATCATCCCACACAATCCGAAGACACACTGTCAACACTCAATCTCTGTGTAATCCATCTGACCAAAATCTTCTACTCATTATGAATTATAAACAAAGAATGCATACATGACCTCTAACAGACTTAGTTCGAATAACTCTCAGTAATTAAGTACGATTACGGAGTGTGAATGATCCTAATATTTCACAGTGTGTACACCACTTCAAGAATTATGGCAAACAGAAGCAAACATGTGAAGTATTTCTTGTGTCAAGTGTCACTTCCTATTTCAATTGCTCACGAAAAATGCAGTGTAATAACTGTGTTGGTATGTCATGTCGTTAGCTTCCTTTCTATTAGCACAAATTTATACAGATTCCATAAAACCTACAGCTCATGTGACTTCTATGACGTTTCTTGTACTAAAGTCGCTCGTCGAATTATAGCAGTTTATTTTCTTATCTTAAAAATATAAAGCACTGAGCGTAAGCAAAACAAGCAATAGCGAGTAAATATACCAGTAGTGAACAGAATG
Organism: Schistocerca cancellata; assembly: GCF_023864275.1. Lineage (NCBI taxonomy): Eukaryota > Metazoa > Arthropoda > Insecta > Orthoptera > Acrididae > Schistocerca > Schistocerca cancellata. Next base: position 140,109,199 of record NC_064627.1, on the reverse strand, counting down.
TCAACAAGTGGATGCAGCACAATTCTTACAACGAGGCTCTGCCAAGCAAACAATCTGTAACTAATACCATAGTGTAACCTAAACTCTATGTTCATACACAGTACAACAGCATTTCTATATACCAAATTAAAGAGTAGTTGTGACAACAAACAGAAATGTATAAATATGCAATCCATACGCATAGCAGCAAACATATCTTACGTAATAAACAGGTCATCAGCATCGTATCACCGTAAGCAAATAAATGTTCATATGTAATCTTAATAAATAAACATGAAGGCGCAAGCAAATAAATCACAAAGTATAACTTACATACCTAACCACATCAGCACAATTAATCAGGTGACAATTATAATTTAAATAAATAAGCACAGCAGGCACATAATAAAAAAATATGACATCAGTGAAAAAGCAGTGCAGTCAAACGATGCATAATATACACAAGTTACAACCCAGTTCATTAATAATCATTGTCAAAATCAGTTAACGTACGCAAGCACGTCGCTTCACAAGTAAATTCATAGAACATGAAATTAGTACAAAGTATGAATCACGTAATCGCGAGCAGCAAATTATGTCTAAAGTACGTATCTAAGTGGAAATATGTTACCTGAAAAATAAACTCAATTAATAGTTACCTTTTTTTAGTTTATTAGTTTCTTCTTGGAAATTACATTCTTCCTGAAAATTTCTCGATAGTAAGTCGTCTTAACGTCGGACACGCACAGAATTTACCTGAAGTTCTTAAATATCTTATAGAACCGTATCCTGAAAAATACTGAATGTTAATAACATAATTCATCAAGTCATTATAGCTTTATACTGATTTTATTCGGCGAAAGACTGTGTATTTGTTTACGGCTGTCAGTGCATTCGCACTGAGCGCTCGATCAGCTGTAGGCGCGTGACGTAGGAAGTGATTGTTTGCGGTCAACGACTGCCTTGTGCGGCGCGCAGACTTGACTGTTGCTTTGAGTATGTGCCGCCGCCAAAGCACAGTGCGGTGTCCTTGTACTCTCTGCGTGTTTACAAGTAGCTGTTAGTCTCTCAAAAATATGTCATTCCACAAAAATTTTAACGTTTGATATATGATGTATTCCCTTAGAGCGTCGTGATTTAAGAGTTTCTACTTCAACAGTGTTATCATGAATAATTTTGCGAATTCTATATGGACCATTATAAAGCAGAAAAAATTTGCGACACAAGCCTTTTCCTTTGTGAGACAAACGATGAGACTTAATTAACACCTTCTGACCAACTGACAAGATTTTTAAACGACCAGGACGCTTAGCTGATTTCTCTCTTCTAGCAGCCGCAGATGCAATATTTTGTAGAGCCAGATTCACAACTTCAGAATGCCGCAGTTTCCGTGAAGGCGGAAAAGGAACGATTTCAGAAATGCGATTTGTCGGTGCTTTATTTTTTAATATCAGTATAGGTGGTAAAGAAGTTGAGTCATTAGGAAGTTCATTCAGAATGTTTTGAAAAATATGAAGATACTGATCCCAAGTTCTGTGATTCTGATGACAATAAAGACGACACAATTTATTGATTTCCTTCATCCATCTCTCTGAAGCGTTAGATTGGGGGTGAAAAAGTGAAATGAAAATTGGTTTAATTTTACGACGCTGTAGAGTACGAAGCCAAATTTTAGAACGAAACTGTGATCCATTATCTGATATAACCTTATCAACATGACCCACTTCTTTAAGAAAATGTTTGATGAAAGCGTTAGATACTGAACGAGCTGTTGCTTTGCGTAACGGTGTAAAACACACATATTTTGATGTCAACTCCACTGCTACGAAAATGTACGCAAAACCATTAGTAGAACGAACCACCGGACCGAACAAATCAACCACAGCCATGTCCTTTAATTTCGCTGGAATGATAGGAAACAACGGTGCTCTGTGAGAAACTGTTGGCGGCTTAGCCTTTTGACATAATTTGCATTTGGCAAGAACAAATCGAATACGTTTTTCCATATTATTGAAGTAGCAATTTTCTCGTAATTTATGAAAGCATTTTCTGGGACCAAAGTGTGCATAACTGAAATGCGTATACCAAATCAGCTTATTAACCCACTCATCAGGAATACAAACTAACCAAACAGAGTTGTCGACCGATTTTCGTTTAAAAAGAATGTCATTGCGAATTAAATAATGCTGTCTAATCGCTACGCTTTCCTTTCTCCTCCACTTCTCCTTAATGTCCTTCCAGATTGGATCCTTATTTTGCTCCTTAGCGATGCCCTGGAGCGAAGACGAAATAAAGTTCTCAAACGCAACACCTTGAATATACATCAAACAATAATTGTTTTCCTTGCAGTCCTCTTCAGCACTTTGTTTCAAACCCATAGGTGCACGTGATAAAGCATCGGCAACAATATTTGAAGAACCCTGTATGTAAACAATACTAAAATCAAACTCCTGTAGGTACAACGCCCATCGTGACAATCTGCCGTGAGTTAATTTTGTTGACATAAGAAATTCCAGAGCTCGATGATCGGTGTAAACCTTAGTACGTCTGCCAAACAAGAATGTCCGAAGTTTTGTAAAAGCCCAAACAACCGCCAAAGCTTCAAGTTCCGTAATCGAATAATTCTTTTCTGATTTAGAGAGAACATGACTTCCAAATGCAATAGTTTTCTGGACTACAACGCCGTTTTCTTCTATCTCTTGAAATAAATGTGCACCTAGGCCTTTGTATGATGAGTCCGTCGCCAAACAAAAATCTTTAGATAAATCCGGGTGTGAAAGAAGTGGAGCAGCAACTAAAGCATCACGAAGTTGTTCAAATTCTGATTGAGCTTCCTCATCCCAACACCAATTAGATTTCTTTCCAGATAGTTCACATAAACGAGGTGTGGCCAAATCGTCCAATTTAACAAAGCGTCTAAGAAAATTACAGACACCAAGGAAACTACGAACATCACGTTTTGTGGTAGGAACAGCATAATTACGAATAGCATCAAGTTTTTTCTGGATCAGGAAGAATACCTTCTGTAGAAATAATGTGACCGAGAAATTTCACCTGAGAACGACCAAATTCAGATTTTTCTAAGTTCACCGTAATGCCAACTCTTGCAAAAATACGTAATAATGAATCCAAAATTTTGTTGTGCTCACTCCAAGAATTTTTAGCAATAAGAATGTCGTCAACATATGAAGTAATATTGTCACGAAGATAAACAGGTAAAATTTCATTTAAGCTACGAATGAATGCTGCTGAAGATACAGTAAGTCCAAACGGTAACTTCCGAAGTCACTTTTAGGTAAAATAGTCATATCAGGTTATTGTTTACTTACTCTCTAGATAGATTGATAGTTGAAGAGTTGTTTCGATAGATGCAAAGAATAGTGAAAGAGTAGGCAGCGGTGCAGAAAACTAAAAGAGAAATAGCACCACTACAGCTCGAGGCCCTATGCTCGCTACGGCACATATTCAGTTAGAGTAGTGAATCCCCTGAGGACTTTAATAGCAACACATAAATTTCAGTTTGTGACTTAGTGGCAAATTTGGTGGAAGTGCGTACATAAATTGATCTAACCAAGAACATGGATGTATGTCATTCTTAGAATTGCGGAAGATCTTAAATTTCCGAACAGTCAAAAAGTGTTTATAGTCAAAGTTTTCGCCTCGTGGCGACAGAAGACCTACCGCGTCTGTCCCAGTCACAATGACGATTATTCACGCGCCTGGCGCTCTCTTGTTGCATCCCGTACACGAAACAAATCACTTTCTTCAAACCCCTCTGCTACCTGTGATTCTAAATTTCTTCCGCTATCTTTTCCTACGATTTCGCCTTCAATCTGTTTGACTTGCTTTCGTAATGCCTCAACTTCCCTTTTAATGCGTTCATTAAATTTTCCCTGATTTTCAACATGCTTATTTATGTTCTGTTACTCTTCGGTTTCTGCAAATGGCAATGTTGCTGTATCATCTGAATCTCTGTCCCCATTTAAACTAAGATTTGTCAATTTGTCTGAAATTTCCTCAACTCTTTCCGATAAATCACCTATTTGTTCTTTCTGTTTATTTACGTCTTCCGTAAGTGTCGCGACTCGGGTTTCAGTATTGACACATTTGGTAGTTAACTGTTCATATTGTTGTGTTAAGTTATTTAATCTGTCATTTGGTACGGATTCCTCGATTCTCTCAAATATTTCTTTCTTATCGTGTGCACGTTGTAAATTTAACTCTGAAAATTTCTGTACTGTCACGCGATCTCTTTCCTCCTGTTCTCTATCCTGTTCCCTTTGTCTAATCTCTACTGCAACTAATCTATTATTGTGAGCATTCAAAATCGGTTGTACTTCTTCTCTGATTTCTTTCTTTAATTCATCTTTCATATTTTTGAAACATGTCCCTATTCGTGAATCTATCCGTGTTTCCATTGTTCCCATTTGTGATCCCAGAGAGTCTAACCGTTTTGCCATTGTTCCCATATCTGTTTTTAATTCCGATCGTAACTGCTCCATTGTTCCCATTTCAGTTTTAAATTCAGATCGAAAATTTAATATTGCACTCATCAACTGCTCCATATTAACTTGTTCGAGATTCCTTTCGCCCCTAACATTCCCCACAAAACCAGCTTCCTACGTCATGGCTGTAAAGCTATCTGTGTTCGATACTATTCCAGAATCTTCTATCGTTAATCTCGTATTCTGTGAATTTTCTGATTGAGAAAAATCTTGAACTAGTTCCGGACTGTCTTCTCGACTTATTACATCGTTTTCCACTTCATTATTCATCACACTGTTCTCCTGTGTTGGCGAGTTCGCCATGTTAACAATTTCGTCATTCTCACTATCCATCATTTTTGCCTTTTTCATCGATCGCGTAATCATTTACAAAACATACAACTCGTCACTATATGAAAATTACACACAATGACACTTTATCACCAACAATATCAATCACACGAAATGCTTCCTTCAAACACGATTAACGAACAATAGAAGAATGACAATCACCAAATCTACACATGCAAAATAGACTACAATTACTAAACTACAAATTACTACAACAATACTACTGTCTACTATTTTTGCAATCAGAAGAATTCCAAGGGACGATCCGAAGCAGCGGTCGCCACGTGCATGGGGGCTTAATTAAAATAAAGATATAAGAATGCAATGCAAATACTTTTTAATTTTCTGTCGCTGTATGTCCGATTACGCTGTTTCGTAAACGGCTGGCCCTGACTAGTATTAGTACGCAATCTGACTGCATAGAACAACCACAAAGAATGAAATGAAAATTTCAGTTAATACAATTAATTAATTAAGTCCCCAGCAACTATAAAACCTATGAAAACAACAAAGCATAAGTGTAGCTGTTCTGTATGTGGTAGTATGACTCAACGCACATCTGGCACGGTTCTTCTTCAACAAGACAAGAATTTTTAAATACCAATTATACTGACGTGATAAAAGAAAATTACAAATACTATAATTGTGCAAGAAAACCAAAATTACACTCTAATACAAGAACACACGCCAGATGCTTTGTTGACTGAACCTGTAATGACACATTATTCAGGTCACTGAAAGAATAAAAGAAAATACCTCCATATATATTGACTAAATGCACTCTGACCATTACAATATCTCCATTAGAACAACATCTGCTATCTCTCCCATCAAACCACTGCATAAAACATGGAACAACACTCTCTACTACCCCATCTCACTCCAACTTCAGCTACAAGCAGTGTCCACCACAACTTCTCGGCAAGAACTGCTTGCCGCTACGTCTCAATAATCACTGCCAGTGGAGGCGGCGGAACAATACTCTCTGGCGCGATCTTTGGCGCTGTGGCTCAGTGTAGCCACCTTTCAATTCTTTACAAACGAATGGAAAAACTGGTAGAAGCCGACCTCGGGGAAGATCAGTTTGGATTCCGTAGAAATATTGGTACACGTGAGGCAATACTGACCCTACGACTTATCATAGAAGAAAGATTAAGGAAATGGATACCTACGTTTCTAGCATTTGTAGTTTTAGAGAAAGCATTTGACAATGTTGACTGGAATACTCTCTTTTTATAATTCTGAAGGTGGGAGGGGTAAAATATAGGGAGTGGAAGGCTATTTACAATTTGTACAGGAACCAGATGGCAGTTATAATAGTCGAGGGGCATGAAAGGGAAGCAGTGGTTGGGAAGGGAGTGACACAGGGTTGTAGCCTCTCCCCGATGTTATTCAATTTGTATATTGAGCAAGCAATAAAGGAAACAAAAGAAAAATTCGGAGTAGGTATTAAAATCCATTGAGAAGAAATAAAAACTTTGAGATTCGCCGATGTCATTGTAATTCTGTCAGTGACAGCAAAGGACTTGGAAGAGCAGTTGAACGGAATTGACAGTGCCTTGAAAGGAGGATATAAGACGAACATAAACAAAAGAAAAACGAGGATAATGGAATGTAGTCGAATGAAGTCTGGTGATGATGTGGGAATTAGATTAGGAAATGAGACACTTAAAGTAGTAAAGGAGTTTTGCTATTTGGGGAGCAAAATAACTGATGATGGTCGAAGTAGAGAAGATATAAAATGTAGACTGGCAATGGCAAGGAAAGCGTTTCTGAAGAAGAGAAATTTGTTAACATCGAGTATTGATTTAAGTGTCAGGAAGTCGTTTCTGAAAGTATTTGTATGGAGTTTAGCCATGTATGGAAGTGAAACATGGACGATAAATAGTTTGGACAAGAAGAGAATAGAAGCTTTCGAAATGTGGTGCTACAGAAGAATTCTGAAGATTAGATGGGTAGATCAGACAACTAATGAGGAGGTATTGAATAGAATTGGGGAGAAGAGGAGTTTGTGGCACAACTTGACTAGAAGAAGAAATCGGTTGGTAGGACATGTTCTGAGGCATCAAGGGATCACCATTTTAATATTGGAGGGCAGCGTGGAGGGAGACTAAGAGATGAATACACTAAGCAGATTCAGAAGGCTGTAGGTTGTAGTAGATACTGGGAAATGAAGAAGCTTGCACGGGATAGAATAGCATGGAGAGCTGCATCAAACCAGTCTCAAGACTGAAGACCACAACAACCAGCTTGCACAATGCCTTGTGACAACATGGGGCCACGGTTTCTTGGGGTGTGCGTCACAATCGAACCTTACCATCACCTTTTACCAACTGGAAACCAGGCCACGGTTTCCTAGTTGTCTAGGATCCAACCGGTATGGTCACGAGCCCAGGACGGGCGCTGCAGACGATGCTGTGCTTTTAGCAACGGCGCTCGCGTCGCTCGTCTGCTGCCACATACCGTTAACGTCACATTTCGCCGTAGTGTTCTAACACGTACGTTCGTCGTACGTCCCACAGTGATTTCTGCGGTTACTTCACGTAGTATTGCTGTCTGTTACCAATGACAACTCTACACAAATACTACTGCTCTCGGTCGTTAAGTGAAGTCCGTTGGCCACTGCGTTGTCCGTGGCGAGAGGTAATGCCTGAAGTTTGGTATTCTCAGCACATTCTTGACACTGTGGATCACGAATACTGAATTCGCTGACTATTTCCGAAATGGAATGTCCCGTGCATCTAGCTCCGGCTACCATTCCGCATTCAAATTCTGTTAATTCCCGTCGTACTGCCATAACACTTCGGATACCTTTTCACATGAATCACCTGAACACAAATCACAGCTCCGCCAGTGCACTGTCTTTTGTACCTTACGTACGCGATACTATTGCCATCTGTGTACGTGCATATCGCTACCTTGCCACCTCAGTATATAGCTGCTTCCATATATCAGCACATAAAAATTTGTCATATATTGTCCATACCACAAAAAATGTAACTCTTTGCATGGTGTCATTTGCAAAGAAACTTTGATTCGATATCTTGAGCCGTTTATGAAATATGACGGGTGTTACGACCATATGGTTCCCAATGTACATGGACAGAGCTGGGTGCTCTGTGTATAGTTCATTTATCAGATATACAAACTAATATCTTGAGAATGGAGGTAGATCTCGTTCTGCTCTCAACTTTAAATACAATTTCGATATGTTGGCTATATTTCATGCGCACGATGTATGACCTGAAATAAATCAAACACAAAATATACACAGTGCACTTTTACCAGATTCTTAATCTTTCGAGCAGTGGGTTACTTAATTTTGATGCTGCATAATAAATATTTCTAATAACGAAAATAAATCCACCCATCATGGAGCGAATATGTGAAGCTGCAAGATGCGAAATTTTTTTTTTTAACGCTTCGTGAACAATTCGTATCACGGGCACAGATCACGTCAGGCTCAGCGTGGTCTGTGACTGGCAATGCGAACATTCGAAGCTGCGAGAGACAGTGGAAAAGTTCAATATTGACAAACTGCGACACACATGCCGCGAGCTGCCGCAGAAGTTGTCTCCATGACAACCCTACCATTGCCACTAACTTTTCAGCGAGGAATGGCCTTGTCACTAGTAGGAAATGAATGGTCTTTAGAGGGATTAATGCCAAAGCTAGAGGCCCAGTCTAGTCCTGTTCAGGACACCAAGTAGGCTGTGATTAGGATACAGCCAGGGCCTATGTAATGACTTGTTTCATGACCAAGTAGCTTTGTCTTCTACAGAGGCTGATAAATAAATAAATATCCCAATATTGTATTCTTTGTAGTTAGTAAATTATACTTTGATAATCATAAAAAGAGCCACATCCAGAAAGACCCGACTGATCCATTGCAAGCTGGGTGGGTATGTTGAACACGATCAACTAAATACTGTGTATATTTGTCTGCACACGTGATAATGTACATTATGGAATGGATTTGCTACGGATACCATGTTACAGTGCAATTCCCATCACCACAGCGTATAGCTACACTTGTTCTATTATGTATAATGTTCCTGTAACGTCTCCTCTTCTGATAAGCCAGTACCGGCATGAAAACTAGTTAATCCTTGGACGTATGACTGTTCTGACTGACGTTAATGCCTCAGAAGCCCCCACTAAGATTTCTTTAAATATCATTGTTTTTCAGCCTTGTTACGTTTATTACGAAAACGTTCTTTTATAACCGAGTGAATATAATCTTATAAAGCGTATCTGCTGTTGGTTTAAATTAGGAAACCATGAAAGAAAAAGGTTTGGACTTTAAAGTAAATGGAATGAAATTCAGTGCAATCTTTACTTACTTATATTAGCATTTATGTAAACTAGGAATGCACGTTGGTGAGGTATAGTGCAAATCAATATGCATAAAGCATCCAAATACAAAACAGAAAGAAAGAAAATGGCTAAGTTACACATTACACAGGCACAACAAAAGTTGAGCTACGCATAATTTTATTCAAATAAAGATTAGATTGCCTGCCACAGAGGTCTACACATTGTTGGAAACAATCTTCACAAAGAAGCACACTATGTTCATTGCATACATTGTTAGAACATTTTGAACAACACTGAGTATTAGTCCTTTCCAGTTCACGTGGACACAAAAAGCATCTCATCATGGAATTTTTCTTGATGGGTGATATCCATTTCCTGGCCCATTTTGACGCCACATCTAGCCAAAGCTCGTAGGACATTTCTTTGCAAATCGACGAATATGTTCTAGGACAAAGTCTTTCAAGAAAATTCTCCTTTCATGTGAGTTTTGATTGTGATATTATGGATGTTGATTTGTCAATAAACAGAAAGCATTTGTAGCTGCAATATCTGTTACAGTAGCCCATAAACAAAACGGCTATCTCCTTGCCTGTCTTTTGCAAGTGTAAGTGCACACCTTTCGGTCAAGAGAATCCACACCTCATTTTGTTTTCTTATAAAATCAAATCATTTCTGGTTTCTTCTGTGAGCCTAATCAACTGGGGTGTTGTGATGCATGGAACTTAATAGCACTACACTCTTATTCTTCTTTGGTACATAATTCACAACAGTCAAATCACCTTTGATCCAAATGTTGAAGACAGGACCTCTCGTGTCTTAGATGGTTTCATGTCAAATGGAATTTGTGCTTTTTTACGGTGAGAAGTACCCGACTGTTGTAATGTTGCCCTCAATAAATCTTGAAACAGGGAAAACTAGTAAACTAGTTGTCCATCGTGATACTAGTTGAGCTTCCTATAAACGTCTTTGCCAGGGTCTTCACCACATGAACTGCAACGTTAGCTTGACGAGTGTGACCTGTATTTTTTCCTGAGTACACTAGCCCATTATATCGTAAGATGTGAAAGAGTTGCAGACCAGAATATATTTATTAGATATTTTCCTGGCTTGCTTAGAATAAACTGTAGAAATCTGTAACACTAGCTGTTCATCTGTTCTGGAGTTCTCTCCCAGACGAAATCTTTGTCTGCGGTTGCTTATGAGTAGTTCGCAAACATTGTGGAAAGCTGCCAATTATCATCATCTAGGTTCGTAGCTTGTCAGCTGCGTCTATCGTCGAACCTTATGGCTCTCCTTATTTCTTCAAACATGTTTATAGAAAAAGTTGGCATATAAACAGGGTTACCAGTAGAGTCGTGAAATAAATCTCTTCTAGGAACCTCCCAGTTTCTGTAACTGCCACCTAATGGTAGAATCCCAAAAAAATCATTGGTTTCCTGGACTGTAACATTACACCACGTTTGATCTTTTATAGCTGCTGAGCGTTGTTTTTCAGATTTGTGCGATAAACTATTTCATCAACAATATTATTTAAGATGAAGTAACTATAAGTGTCTTTTGAAGTTTGTGTATTTGCTCCCATAACAGGTCCCGGAGAAACATTCATTATATTATGAGTAAGCGTTCTGCTAGGAGGAAGTGGTGTTTTGCTCCACCGCGCCCGTTAAAGTAGGTTTGCAACTGGGCTGGACTTGACACATTATTTGCATTTTCAGGCTGGGTTGTGTTTGGTATATTGTTTGTATTTGCAGGCAGGGGCGTACTTGCTACATTATTTGAATTTGCAAGCTGCGCTGAATTAGTAGGGCAGGATATCCTTCTTGAGCTTACATCATGTACATCGTAAGATACATCACTACTTTCTTCACATTCTGAACTGTCCGGCGTAGGTCTATATGCAGGAAGCAATACTAGACTCAACTAGATTCGTCCAACCATTGAGAAATAATCTTTGAAGTGTCTAGCTCATCTACATTTATAGTATAAGTAGGTCGTCTTTTTCGAGAATTACTAGATGTTCCCATATTGTAAGAAACAAATGTTCCTTGATTACAGAGAAAGTCCAAATAGTTACCTAGTCAGAGAAAGAGAGAAAAAGAAAAACAGAGAGAATAACAAACAATATTACTTACATCAGCTTCGAGAGCAAATCCTTTCACTTCTGAGGTCAATGGTAGCAAATTGCCAATAAACAAAATATCACAGGTACCAACATTCATTGGTTCGCAGAAAATCGCTTGATAAAGCATTAGATTACAACAGGCCTGAAAAGCCCGCTTCATACATTGTGTGCATAGTATTAACAAAAATACTGTTTATATACAATCTTCACTATATTAAATACAATTTTATCATGTTTCTTAATCCTAGGTGTATATTTAAGGATTATAAAAGATTTTAACTATGTTAAAGAGATAATTAATTCACTCTCGGGCCTGAAGGGTCCCCATATCCATCTAATGATTAATGGTACGATAAATCGTATCTAAAATCCAATAAAACGACTCGTTGCATATTTATAGGTAGATAAATCGCCAGTTTAAATCACAGATGCAGTTCGTCAGCCATAATGGATGTAATTTAATGTATTTTAATATACATTGATGAGCCAAAACATTACGACCACCTGCTTAATAACCTGTTTGTTGGTCTTTGAAACAAAATACGTCACTAATTCTGCGTATGAGGGATCCGACAGTTAGTTTGCGGAGGTATGTCGCATCAGACGTCTACGCGGAGGCCGTATAATTCGCGTATATAACGGGTCGCTGACTTGCGTACGCGGTGATGGCGCCCGATAGCGACCCAGATGGGTTGCACAGGGTTTACGCGGTGGCCGAGTTACCAACGTGAATTCACTATAATGCTCCTTAAACCACTGTAGCGCGGTTCTGGCTTCGCTGCTGAAAGATGGCTTCGCCGTCGGGGAAGACAGCAAGCATGAAAGGATGCCGGTGGTTTGCAGCTGTCAGTGGGTCTTCGATTACTACCAATCCGAAGCAAGCGCAGGAGAATGTCTCCCAAAGCATAATACTGCTCCCACCAGCCTGCGTCCTTGGCGCTGCTAGTTTCGAGTCACCGTTTGCGGAGACGATTATCGACGTAGTGTAGCAAAAATGTGATTCATCCGAAGAGCCGACACGTTTCCATTGATCCTGATGGTCCAATGCCCACTGCAGCCGTAATTGACGGTGTCGTTGTGTCAACATGTGAACACGTAGGGGTGGTCTGCTGCGGAGCTCCATGTTCAACAGTGTACGAGAAACGGTGTGCCCCGAAACACTTGTGCGTGCACCAGCATTGTGGTCTTTCGGCAGCGATGCCACAGATCACCATCTATCCTACTTTAGAGAGCAGACAAGCCTCCGAACCCCATGTTCTGTGAAGAGTCGTGGATGTCCAACCATTTATTGCCCAGTGGTAGTTTCACTGTCCTTCTACCTCTTTCTGTAGATGCTCACGACAATAGCACGTGAACATTCGACTAACTTCACCATCTTCGAGATACTCGTTCACAGGCTCTGCGTAATAATAATCTGCCCTTTGTCAAAGTCGCTTATCTCAATGGATTTCCCCATTTGAAGCCCATATCTTCCGTAGGGTGATGCCCCGTCCCTTTCTGTTGCGCTTACATACTTTGGTTACCGTATCACGCGCCCGCCACCAGGCGCCATCTACCGTCGCGATGGGTAGTAGTCATAATGTTTTGGCTTATTAATATACTTTTTTCGGCAGCTCCGCCTCAGAACCCTTAACTACGAACCAGGCCTGAGTTAATATAAGCTAAGTTATTGTACTTCCTTGTAATCACATCTATTTACACTACTGGCCATAAAAAATGCTACACCACGAAGATAACGTGCTACAGACGCGAAATTTAACAGACGGGAAGAAGATGCTGTGATACGCAAATGATTAGCTTTTCAGAGCATTCACACAAGGTTGGAGCCGGTGGCGACACCTACAACGTGCTGACACGAGGAAAGTTTCCAACCGATTTCTCATACATAAGGAGCAGTTGACCGCCGTTGCCTGGTGAAACGTTGTTGAGATCCCTCGTGTAAGGAGAAGAAATGCGTACCATCACGTGTCCGACTTCGATAAAGGTCGGATTGTAGCCTATCGCGATTGCGGTTTATCGTGTAGCGATTTTTTGCTGCTCGAGTTGGTCGAGATCCAATGACTGTTAGCAGAGTATGGAATCGGTGGGTTCTGGAGGGTAATACGGAATGCCGTGCTGGATCCCAACGGCCTCGTATCACTAGCTGTCGAGATGACGGATCTTATCCGCATGGCTGTAACGAATCGTTCAGCCACGTCTCGATCCCTGAGTCAACAGATTGGGACTTTTGCAAAACAACAACGATCTGGACGAACAGTGCGACGACGTTTGCAGCAGCATGGACTATCAGCTCGGAAACCTTGGCTGCGGTTACCCTTGACGCTTCATCACAGACAGGAGCGCCTGCGATGGTTTACTTAACGGCCAACCTGGGTGCACGAATGGCCAAACGTCATTTTTTCGGACGAATCGAGGTTCTGTTTACAGCATCATGATGGTCGCATCCGTGTTTGGGGACATCGCGGTGAACGCACATTGGAAGCGTGTATTCGTCATCGCCATACTGGCGTATCACCGGGCGTAATGGTACGGGGTGCCATTGGTTACACTTCTCGGTCACCTCTTGTTCAGACTGACGGCACTTTGAACAGTGGACGTTACATTTCAAATGTGTTACGACCCGTGGCTCTACCCTCCATTCAGCCGGCCGAAGTGGCCGTGCGGTTAAAGGCGCTGCAGTCTGGAACCGCAAGACCGCTACGGTCGCAGGTTCGAATCCTGCCTCGGGCATGGATGTTTGTGATGTCCTTAGGTTAGTTAGGTTTAACTAGTTCTAAGTTCTAGGGGACTAATGACCTCAGCAGTTGAGTCCCATAATGCTCAGAGCCATTTGAACCATTTTTTTCTACCCTCCATTCGATCCCTGCGAAACCTTACATTTCAGCAGGATAATGCACGACCGCATGTTGTAGGTCCCGTACGGGCCTTTCTGGAAACAGAAAATGCTCGACTGCTGCCCTGGCCAGCACATTCTCCAGATCTCTCACCAATTGAAAACGTCTGGTCAATGGTGGCCGAGCAACTGGCTCGTCACAATGCGCCAGTCACTACTCTTGATTTGGTATCGTGTTGAAGCATGGGCAGCTGTACCTGTACACGCCATCCAAGCTCTGTTTGACTCAATGCCCAGGCGTATGAAGGCCGTTATTACGGCCAGAGGTGGTCGTTCTGGGTACTGATTTCTGAGGATCTATGCACCCAAACTGCGTGAAAATGTAATCACATGTCAGTTCTAGTATAATATATTTGTCCAATGAATACCCGTTTATCATCTGCATTTCTTCTTGGTGTAGCAATTTTAATGGCCAGTAGTGTATTGAGAAGAGACAGCACGTCCTTTCTCCCCCTTCCCTTCCTTCCTTCCTTGCCGACGTGGTAAACCCTCCGCCACGCTCCCTCCTCCACCCCGTCCTGAGTGGAGAGTGAGGTGATGTGGGGCCTGCTTGCAGCGTGGCCGCGCTGCGAGCCGGGCGGCTGGTACACGGTGGCGCACGCCGTCTACTGCGACCGCTACTACACGTGCCAGCACGGCGCGCCCTTCCTGGGCCAGTGCGAGGACGGGCTGGCCTACCAGCCGCGCGCCGGCTGCCGCCTGCTGCACCTCGTCGACTGCAAGGGCCGCCCCAAGCTGCGTGAGTACCGCCAGGCCAGCCGGCCAGCCAGCCAGCGCCACAGTACACCTATCCGAGGGGTACACTTCCATTTCGCCGGCCGTAGTGGCCGAGCGGTTCTAGACGCTACAGTCTGGAACCGCGCTACCACTACGGTCGCAGGTTCGAATCCTGCCTCGGGCATGGATATGTGTGTCGTCCTTAGTGTGGTGTCACTGCCAGACACCACACTTACTAGGTGGTAACCTTTAAATCGGCTGCGGTCCGTTAGTATACGTCGGACCCGCGTGTCGCCACTATCAGTGATTGCAGACCGAGTACCGCCACACGGCAGGTCTAGTCTAGAGAGACTCCCTAGCGCTCGCCCAGTTGTACAGCCGACTTTGCTAGCGATGGTTCACTGACTACATACGCTGTCATTTGCCGAGACGACAGTTTAGCATAGGCTTCAGCTACGTCATTTGGTACGACCTGGCAAGGCGCCATATTCAGTTACTGTGTCTTCTGAACAGATAAAATTGTGACTCATGTACCGTCAAGAGCGACGTTCATCATTAATGGATTAAAGTTAAGTATGAAACTAATTACGTCCGCTTTCTGAATTCTAATTCCTTGTCATGTTCCAGACCTCGCGTCAATATAGTTCTTCCCTCCTCACGCCAGCCTGCGTGAGCTAAAACGCGTTCATTTCGGCCTCCTCTAGTAACACGGTGTTGGCTCTTCTGCCAACACAACACTTAGGTTAGTTAGGTTTAAGTAGTTCTTGGCGCTACAGTCTGGAACCGAGCGACCGCTACGGTCGCAGGTTCGAATCCTACCTCGGGCATGGATGTGTGTGCTGTCCTTAGGTTAGTTAGGTTTAATTAGTCCTAAGTTCTAGGCCACTGATGACCTCAGAAGTTAAGTCGCATAGTGCTCAGAGCCATTTGAACCATTTTTTTAAAAGTAGTTCTAAGTTATAGGGGACTGATGACCTCTGAAGTTAAGCCCCATAGTGCTCAGAGCCATTTGAACATTGAACTTCCATTTCACTTTCAATATGTTGTAGTGTACAGCATATTTTTCATGCATGTCCACACGGACGTTAAGGGGATGAAACACTCTCTTGAAAAAAATATAGTTTAATATTTCTGAATAAATTCCGTCGAAGTGGCAAGAGATATGAAAAAAATACAAATAAAAGGTCCATGCTTTTTGACATACGTTATGACAGTGCACCAAGAGTTGTTGAAAAATTCTTCCAATCCATATGTGGCATACAGCAAACCAGTGCTTAACAGTATCGATTAAAAACGGTCTTGGTTGCAATTTTAGTTTTTACTGGCTTTTACTGAGTTTAACGAAGGCGATGTTGGCCTGATATATTCGACGATGCCCTTTGGCTACACTGACTAATGGAGCCTTCTAACAAGGGAACCTTCCCATCGCACCCCACCTCAGATTTAGTTATAAGTTGGCACAGTGAATAGGCCTTGAAAAACTGAACACAGATCAATCGAGAAAACAGGAAGAAGTTGTGTGGAACTATGAAAAAAAAATAAGCAAAATATACACACTGCGTAGTCCATGTGCAAGATAGGCAACATCAAGGATAGCGTAACTTTAGGAGCGCCGTGGTCCCGTGGTTAGCGTGAGCAGCTGTGGAACGAAAGGTCCTTGGTTCAAGTCATCCATTGAGTGAAATATTTACTTTCTTTATTTTCGCAAAGTTACGATCTGTCCGTTCGTTCATTGACGTCTCTGTTCACTGTAATAAGTTTAGAGTCTGTGTTTTGCGACCGCACCGGAAAACTGTGCGATTAGTAGACGAAAGGACGTGCCTCTCCAATGGGAACCGAAAACATTTGATCGCAAAGTCATAGGTCAACCGATTCCTCCACAGGAAAACACGTCTGATATATTCCATACGACACTGGTGACGGCATGTGCGTCACATGACAGGAATATGTTGTCGACCCACCTAACTTGTTCACTTGGCGAATGGGTAAAAAGATTCTTCTACCTTGCCCGATTTAGGTTTTCTTGTGGATGTGATAATCACTCCCAAGAAAGTGATGAAAACATAACAGTTTGTCACATAAAGTGAAAATAAAAAATTAAACTTTTCACTCGAGGGAGGACTTTAACCAAGGACTTCTCTTTCCTCAGCTGCTCACGCTATCCACAGGACCATTGCGCTCCGGAGCTTACGCACTCCTTGATGATGTTATCTATCTTGCGCATGGACTACTCAGTTTGTATATTTTGCTTATTTTTTTCATAGTTCCACACAACTTCTTTCTGTTTTCTCGAGTGATCTGTGTTCAGTTTTTCAAAGCCTATCCACGGTGCCAACTTATAACTAAATCTGAGGGGAATGCGATGGAGAGGTTCCCTTGTAAGAAATACCAAATTAAGGTATTTGCTGTTTCAGTATTTGATCTGTTTATACGTGCGTTTAGGTTATCCAAGTCTGCACAACGCGATCGCGATTCTTATCGCTGTTTTCTATGTAGATAACCTGAAGATGCCTAAATAAGGCGAAACGCGTAGTTGGAAAATAAAAAAAACTAAAATTGCAACCAAGAGTTTTTAACCAATTTTGTTGAAAAAGTAATTTTCTTCGAAACCTGCACTCCCTTCACTATTTTTTTTCCATTTAGACATCTGACTTACAGCAAAATGTACATCATCATTAATACAATGATCAAGTGGTGTTCCAAAGACGCATATGTCTGTGCTTGTGGTTGGTGGGCAAAATGGAAGTGAATTAAACATTTTTTTGAGCTGAACAACACTGCGCTTCCTCAATATTGTATAGATTTACAATAATGTTACAACATTAATTTACAAACAATCGCAAATACAACATAATTAAATCTGGAAAGGTTACAACTTCAAAACAAAAAAATAACACCAAGTCTAAAAAGAAATCATAAATACAACAAATTATATTAGATGTACAACTTTTCTTCCGCCGTTTTGCAATAGACGGCAGTAGCGGCAAGTGGGGTTCAGGTGGTTGATCATAGGTGTCACAATAAGCTTAGGCATCTGTGAACATATTTCCATAAAAATATTAGTCGATTTGTGATTGCATCATAAGGTTAGTCTCTATTAATTACTTCTACTTACGTACCCATTTCTCGCCATTTGTGGGAAGATTTAATTTTCTGCTTTAACCTAAAGAAATCTGCGACCGTGGCTCTTAAAATGCTGGGTAAGACCAATGGTGCGGGAACTAATAGTGGAAGAACGTGCAGAGAATGTTTTCAACGCCTTAAGAACGGTGATTTTGATGTCGAAGACCGGCATGCCGGCGGAAGACAGAACGTTTTCGTAGCTACTGAAACAGACGAAGACAGTCACAGGACATCATTATCGAAAGCAATTGATGTGTTCGAGCCCAGCACTGAAACACAAACGGCCACAGTACAGCGATAGACACGTAAAGGTAATTCTGCAACAGGTCAGTGCTCGACCGCATGTCGCAAAACCCGTCAAAATATACATGGAAACGTTGAAATGAGAAATCCTATCCCTCCCGCCGTATTCTCCATACGTTGCTCTCTCTGACTCTCGATCAGTGGCATACAGTCTGGCTGACCAGCACTTCCGATCATATGAACAAGTGCAAAATTGAATCCATTCATGGATCCCCACAAAAGACGCCCCGTACTTCCGCCATGGGATTCGTATGCTATCCGAAAGATAGGAGAATGTAGTGGCCAGTGATGGGCAATACCATGAATCATAATTTTTTTGGAGGTTTCTCACTATATATATATATATATATATATATATATATATATATGTGTGTGTGTGTGTGTGTGTGTGTGTGTGTGTGGGAAACACTTATTAAATAACCTAGCGTGACAATTGGCATTGAAGCTGACACATATCGGGCGTGAAACGACATAGAAATTTTTCTAATCTATTTCTTACAAGTGCTCTTTGGAATACCACTTCATCATATACAGGGTGACAATTATTTAGCTGGCCGGTTTGTCCGTGCGGTTCTAGGCGCTTCAGTCTGGAACTGCGTGACTGCTCCGGTCGCAGGTTCGAATCCTGCCTCGGGCATGGATGTGTGTGATGTCCTTAGGTTAGTTAGGTTTAAGTAGTTCTAAGTTCTAGGGGACTGATGACCTCAGAAGTTAATTCCCATAGTGCTCAGAGCCATTTGAACCATTTTTTTTGAACTATTACTTAACTATATGAAATAAAATTGTCATAACTTCTGGACGGTTTGTGTTGGGACGTTCCAACTGCACGATTGGCAGCGGGGCATGATGGGAAAAAGTATGCGTATGTGCACTCTCCTTGTTATTGTCCACCATTTGCACGTGAAAATGTCATGGTACAGCCTGCCCGAACTTGTGAAAGCCTATTGTACGAGCAATAACAACCCCGCTGCGGCTCAACGAAAGTTTGCGACTGAGTTCAAGCTGAAGACAACCAGTCCAAGTGTGCTAACAATCAAGAATTTGATTCGCAAGTTTGAGAGAACGTGAAGTGTTCGTGATGACAGTGTTGGCAATAATGGTCGTCCAAAAAAAGGGTGGAAACGCCTGAAAACATCGAGAAGACACGCCCTGTGTTTCAAACCAGCCCTAAAAAATCGATCAGGCGAGCTACACCACAGGTTCAGTAATCAACCGGGAGGCACTGCAACGAATTCTTGTTGAAGACCTGCATCTCTTCTCGAGCAAAATTCAAACCCGTCAGCCATTAAGCCCCAGGGCCATGGAACAGCCGTCGTGTTTCGCCAACACTGTTGTCCACAGAACTGACGAACAGGACTTTGATATGAACATGGTTTGGCTTAGCGAGGAAGCCCACTTTCATTTTGATAGGTTCGTCAGTAAGCAAAATTGGCGCATTTGGAGGACTAAGAATCCGCATTTCGCGATCGAGAAGTCCCTTCACCCTCAACGGGTGACTGTGTGGTGTACAATGTCCAGTCACGGAATAATCGGTGCGATATTCCTCGATTGCTCGGTGGCTACCGAAAGGTACGCGAAGGTTTTGGAATATGATATCATCCGCATTATCCAAAGTGACCCTGATTTCGACAAGATGTGGTTCATGCAAGACGGAGCTTGACCCCATCGAAGCAGGAGAGTGTTTGATGTCCTGGAGAAGCACACCAGGGATGCATTCCTGCTCTGGGGTAGTAAGAATCCACTGGCATGGGCCTCGATTGGCTGCCATATTCTCCGGCTCTGAACACGTGTGATTCCATTTTTTGGGCCTATATTAAATACACGGTATCCAGCCATAACCCCAGAACCATTGCCGAGCTGAAAACAGCCATTCAGGAGGCCATCGACAGCACTGATGTTTCGACCCTTCAGCAGGTCATGCAGAATTTCACTATTCGTCTGCGTCACATCATCGCCAAAGATGGCAGGCATATCGAACATGTCATAACCTAAATCCGAATATCTGTAGTGACGTTTACATGTTGAATAATGTGTGTGTAAGCCGTTGTTTGTAACTAATTTATGTTTTTTCACGTAGTTCAATAATTGTCACTCTATAAATGCCCACACGGACGTTAAGGGGATGAAACATCCGCTGGAAAAAAATGTTGTTTAATATTTCTGAATAAATTGAAAAAAAAAACTTCAAATGAAAGTTCTATGGTTTTTGATGTACGTTACAACGGTTCACCAAGATAAGATTTGCCAAAAAAATAATTTTTTTCGAAATTTCGTGCCCTTCACTATTGTTTTTCATTTCGATCTTTGACTAATTGCAAAACGTATATCATCATTAACACTGATTCAATCATAAAAATGTGATGAAGTGGTGTTCCAAAGAAGCATGTGTTTGTGCTACTGTTTGGTGGGCAAAATAAAAGCGCTTTCACCATGTTTTTGACCTGAACAATACTGCACTTCCTCATTTTTTTGTACAGATTTACAGTAATCTCACAAGAAATATTTCAAATATAACAACAATATAGGGTTACTCCAAAAGAAATGCACACTATTTTTTTTAAATCCATCTTTTATTCTACATGTTTGAAAGTTTTACAGTGTGTAGATACATCCTTAAGGAACAATATTTTCATTTCTCCACTTAATTTCCATCCCTTTCAACGGCCTTACGCCATATTGGAACCAGGGCCTGTATAGCCGCACAGTAAAATTCTGGACCGACCTGTTGGAGCCACTGTTTGGCAGCGTGCACAAGGGAGTCATCATCTTCGAACCTTGTTCCACGAAAGGAGTCTTTCAGTTTCCCAAAGAGATGATAGTCACATGGTGCCAGGTCAGGACTGTAAGGCTGGTGTTTCAGTGTTGTCCATCCGAGTTTTGTGATCGCTCCCATGGTTGTTTGACTGAATGTGGCCGTGCATTGTCGTGCAACAGCAAAACATCCTGCTTTTGCCGATGTGGTCGAACACGACTCAGTCGAGCTTGAAGTTTCTTCAGTGTCGTCACATATGCATCAGAATTTATGCTGGTTCCACTTGGCATGATGTTCACAAGCAAGAGTCCTTCGGAATCGAAAAACACCGTAGCCATAACTTTTCCAGCAGAAGGTGTGATTTTGAATTTTTTTCCTTGGGTGAATTTGCATGATGTCACTCCATTGATTGCCTCTTCGTCTCTGGTGAAAAATGATGGAGCCAAGTTTCGTCACCTGTCATAACTCTTCCAAGAAATTCATCTCCACCATTCTCATGCTGTTTCAAAAGTTCGTTGCATACCGTTCTCTTGTTTCTTTGTGAGCCACTGTCAACATCCTGGTTACCCACCTGGCACAAACCTTTTTTAACGCCAACACTTTCAGTGTTCTGCAAACACTTCCTTCCCCTATCCCAATGTAGCGTGACAATTCGTTCACTGTGATACGTCTGTCAGCAGTCACCAACTCGTCAACTCTCTGCACATTGCCTGGAGTGTGTACAGTACGAGGCCTGCCGCTGCGAGGACAATCCCCAATATTGCTGTGCCCGCTTTCATCACATAACCTGTTTGCCTACCGACTAACTGTACTGCGATCGATAGCAGCATCTCCATACACCTTTTTCAACTTCTTGTGGATGTTTCCCACTGTCTCGTTTTCACAGCACAGGAATTCTATGACAGCACGTTGCTTCTGACGAACGTCAAGTGTAGCAGCCATCTTGAAGACATGCTGTGGCGGCGCCACTCACGGGAACTCGTAGAACTACGTTTGAAAACAAGTGGGAAGGATGTATCTACACACTGTAAAACTTTCACACATGCAGAATGAAAACTGAATTTTTACAAATATAGTGTGCATTTCTTTTGGAGTGACCCTCGTACAACCTAACAAGAGAATTGGCATTGAAGGCGACACATATCGGCCGTACAACTATATAGAAATATTTCTGACTTATTTCTTACGAATGCGTCTTTGTAATACCACATCATCATACATGATTCAATTTTGTATAAAAATGCAATACATTTTGCTATTAGTCAAATTTCGAAATGGAAAACAAAATAGTGGAGAGGAAGGGATTTCGAAAAAAAAATGACTTTTCGACAAATCTGGGTGCACCGCTGTAACGTACATTTAAACCATAGATCTTTTATTTGAAGTTGTTTTTTGCCATCTGTTCTCCTTTCATACGAATTCGTTCAGAAATATTAAATTCAGTTTTTTTCAAGGGGCTGCTTCACCCCTTTAACGGCCGCATGGACACATATAAAAAAAATACGCGTGTCTTATTTTGCTCTTCACATATTCGAAGACGATGAAAATCGAAGTGTATTCCTTGCGTAGGTGTACTTATAAGATGCAAAAATAGCAGTTAATCGCACTTTTCGAATTAAAAAATCTATGTGTAGTATTTAAGGCTTATTATTTAATTATGCCAGCTTTTATCGAATTTGACAGAACACTGAAAGACCTAAGTCTGAATAAGGAACCCGGGAGTAGACGACATTCTGTCAGAACAACTGATAGTCTTGGGAGAGCCAGATACGACAAAACTCTGCCATCTGCTATGCGAGATGAATAAGACGGACGAAATACTCTCAGACGTCAAGAAGAATGTCATTACGGCTATGGTAACGGAAGTTAAAAAGTCGGTCAAGAAGGCTAGGAGAGTATTCTTACTAGAAAGAGCAGATAAGCAGTTGTCAGCATCCCACTTAGTAAATGAATCGACTTCATTTACTTCTGGTACGATGGACGTGTAAGAATTATGGGCAAATTTTAAACACATTGTAAATCATGCATTGTAAAAGTATGTGCCGAAAAAGTGGGTTACGGACGGAAAAGACCCACCGTGGTTTAACAGCGCAATTCGGAGAATACTCAGGAAGCAAAGACAGTTGCACTCGCGGTGCAAGAAAGATCGGGAGAATGAGGACAGGCAAAAGTTAGTAGAGATTCGTGCTGCTGTAAAAAGAGCGTTGCGCGAAGCATACAACCACTACCACCGTCATACCTTAACAAAAGTTCTTGCTGAAAACCCAAGGAAATTCTGGTCTTACGTAAACTCGGTAAGCGGGTCGAAGGCTTCCATCCAGTCACTCACTGATCAGTCTGGCCTGGCAACGGAAGAAAGCAAAACGAAAGCTGAAATTTTAAATTTAGCATTTGAGAAATCTTTCACGCAGGAGGATCGTACAAACATACCGCCGTTTGAGTCTCGTACAGATTCCCATATGGAGGACATAGTGATAGACATCCCTGTGGTTGTGAAGCAGCTGAATGGGTTGAAAACAAATAAATCGTCAGGTCCTGATAGGATTCCAATTCTGTTTTACAGAGATTACTCTACTGCATTGGCTCCTTACTTAGCTTGCATTTATCGCGAATCTCTTGCCCAACGTTTAGTCCCGAGCGACTGGAAAAAAGCGCAGGTGACGCCTGCATATTAGAAGGGTAGAAGGACGGATCCTCAAAATTACAGACCAATATCCTTAACATCGGTTTGTTGCAGGATTCTCGAACATATTCTCAGTTCGAATATAATGAATTTCCTTGAGACAGAGAAGTTGCTGTCCATGCATCAGCACGGCTTTAGAAAGCATCGCTCCTGCGAAACGCAACTCGCCCTTTTCTCACATGATATCTTGCGAGCCATGGATGAAGGGTATCAGACGGATGCCATATTCCTTGACTTCCGGAAAGCGTTTGACTCGGTGCCCCACTGCAGACTCCTAACTAAGGTAAGAGCTTATGGGTTTGGTACCCAAATATGTGAGTGGCTCGAAGACTTCTTAGGTAATAGAACCCAGTACGTTGTCCTCGATGGTGAGTGTTCATCGGAGGTGAAGGTATCATCTGGAGTGCCCCAGGGAAGTGTGGTAGGTCCGCTGTTGTTTTCTATCTACATAAATGATCTTTTGGACAGGGCGGATAGCAATGTGCTGCTGTTTGCTGATGATGCTGTGGTGTACGGGAAGGTGCCGTCGTTGAGTGACTGTAGGAGGATACAAGATGACTTGGACAGGATTTGTGATTGGTGTAAAGAATGGCAGCTAACTCTAAATATAGATAAATTTAAATTAATGCAGATGAATAGGAAGAAGAATCCTGTAATGTTTGAATACTCCATTAGTAGTGTAGCGCTTGACACAGTCACATCGATTAAATATTTGGGCGTAACATTGCAGAGCGATATGAAGTGGGACAAGCAAGTAATGGCAGTTGTGGGGAAGGCGGATAGTCGTCTTCGGTTCATTGGTAGAATTTTGGGAAGATGTGGTTCATCTGTAAAGGAGACCGCTTATAAAACACTAATACGACCTATTCTTGAGTACTGCTCGAGCGTTTGGAATCCCTATCAGGTCGGATTGAGGGAGGACATAGAAGCAATTTAGAGGCGGACTGCTAGATTTGTTACTGGTAGGTTTGATCATCACGCGAGTGTTACGGAAATGCTTCAGGAACTCGGGTGGGAGTCTCTGGAGGAAAGGAGGCGTTCTTTTCGTGAATAGCTACTGAGGAAATTTAGAGAACCAGCATTTGAGGCTGACTGCAGTACAATTTTACTACCGCCAACTTATATTCCGCGGAAAGACCACAAAGATAAGATGAGAGAGATCAGGTCTCGTACAGAGGCATATAGGCAGTCATTTTTCCCTAGTTCTGTTTGGGAGTGGAACAGGGAGAGAAGATGTTAGTTGTGGTACGAGGTACCCTCCGCCACGCACCGTATGGTGGATTGCGGGGTATGTATGTAGATATAGATGTAAATGAATGTGATAATTCCAATTCCAAAGAAAGCAATGTTTGACAAGTGTGAATATTACGGAATTATCAGTTTAATAAGTCATGGTTGCAAAATTCTAACACGAATCCTTTGCAGAAGAATGGAAAAACTGGTAGAAACGACCTCGGGGAAGATCAGTTTGAATTCCGTACAAATGTAGCAGGAATAAAATACAGGGAGGGAAAGGCTATTCACAGTTTTACAGAAACTAGACGGCAGTTACGAGTCGATGGGCATTAAAGGGCAGCTGTGGCTGAAAAGGCAGTCAGACAGTTTATCCCCGATGTTATTCCATCTGTACATTGAACATGCAGTAAAGGAGACAAAACCAAAATCTGGAGTAGTAATTAAAGTTCAGAGAGAAGAAAAACTTTGAGATTTGCTGACGATATTGTAATTCCGCCAGAGACAGCGTAGGACTTGGAGAGCAGTTGAACGGCATAGACAGTGTCTTGAAAGGGCGATATAAGACGAACATCAACAAAAGAAAAACAATGATAATGGAATGTAGTCGAATGAAATCGGGTGATGCTGACGGAATTAAATTAGAAAAAGATTGGAAAACGACATACTAGAAGTAGTAGATCAGTTTTGCTATTTGGACAGTAAAATAACTGATGACGGACGAAGTAGAGAGGATATAAAATGTAAAGTGACAATAGCAAGAAAAGCGACTGTGAAGAAGAGAAATTTGTTAACATCGAATATACACTCCTGGAAATTGAAATAAGAACACCGCGAATTCATTGTCCCAGGAAGGGGAAACTCTATTGACACATTCCTGGGGTCAGATACATCACATGATCACACTGACAGAACCACAGGCACATAGACACAGGCAACAGAGCATGCATAATGTCGGCACTAGTACAGTGTATATCCACCTTTCGCAGCAATGCAGGCTGCTATTCTCCCATGGAGACGATCGTAGAGATGCTGGATGTAGTCCTGTGGAACGGCTTGCCATGCCATTTCCACCTGGCGCCTCAGTTGGACCAGCGTTCGTGCTGCACGTGCAGACCGCGTGAGACGACGCTTCATCCAGTCCCAAACATGCTCAATGGGGGACAGATCCGGAGATCTTGCTGGCCAGGGTAGTTGACTTACACCTTCTAGAGCACGTTGTGTGGCACGGGATACATGCGGACGTGCATTGTCCTGTTGGAACAGCAAGTTCCCTTGCCGGTCTAGGAATGGTAGAACGATGGGTTCGATGACGGTTTGGATGTACCGTGCACTATTCAGTGTCCCCTCGACGATCACCAGTGGTGTACGGCCAGTGTAGGAGATCGCTCCCCACACCATGATGCCGGGTGTTGGCCCTGTGTGCCTCGGTCGTATGCAGTCCTGATTGTGGCGCTCACCTGCACGGCGCCAAACACGCATACGACCATCATTGGCACCAAGGCAGAAGCGACTCTCATCGCTGAAGACGACACGTCTCCATTCGTCCCTCCATTCAAGCCTGTCGCGACACCACTGGAGGCGGGCTGCATGATGTTGGGGCGTGAGCGGAAGATGGCCTAACGGTGTGCGGGACCGTAGCCCAGGTTCATGGAGACGGTTGCGAATGGTCCTCGCCGATACCCCAGGAGCAACAGTGTCCCTAATTTGCTGGGAAGTGGCGGTGCGGTCCCCTACGGCACTGCGTAGCATCCTACGGTCTTGGCGTGCATCCGTGCGTCGCTGCGGTCCGGACCCATGTCGACGGGCACGTGCACCTTCCGCCGACCACTGGCGACAACATCGATGTACTGTGGAGACCTCACGCCCCACGTGTTGAGCAATTCGGCGGTACGTCCACCCGGCCTCCCGCATGCCCACTATGCGCCCTCGCTCAAAGTCCGTCAACTGCACATACGGTTCACGTCCACGCTGTCGCGGCATGCTACCAGTGTTAAAGACTGCGATGGAGCTCCGTATGCCACGGCAAACTGGCTGACACTGACGGCGGCGGTGCACAAATGCTGCGCAGCTAGCGCCATTCGACGGCCAACACCGCGGTTCCTGGTGTGTCCGCTGTGCCGTGCGTGTGATCATTGCTTGTACAGCCCTCTCGCAGTGTCCGGAGCTAATATGAGTTCTTTTTTCCATTTCCAGGAGTGTAGATGTAAGTGTTAGGAAGTATTTTCTGAAAGTATTTGGAGTGAGTGTAGCCATGTACGGAAGTGAAATATGGACTTTAAACAGTTTAGACAAAAAGAGAATAGAAGCTTTTAAAATGTAATGCTACAGAAGAATGCTGCAGATTAGATGGGTAGATCACGTAACGAATGAGGAAATACTGAGTAGAATTGGGAAGAATGAATTTTGCGGTGCAACCTAACTAGAAGGAGGAATCGGTTGGCAGGACATATTCTGAGTCATCACCAATGCCTCCAACACTGTCTCTGACAGTACATGTCAATACTTTAGTATTGGACGGAAGCGTGGGATGTAAAAATTGTGGAGGGGGACCAAGAGATAAAAACAGCAACCAGATTCAGAAGGATGTAAGTACGGTAGCAGTAGTTATTCGGAGATGAAGAGACTTGCACAGGATAGAATAGCATAGAGAGCTGGTTCAAACCAGTCTTCGGACTGAAGATCACAACAACAAGAAGAAGATTTTATGAGGGGTGTTCAAAAGAAATGGCACGAAACAACACTGAGGGTGTAGTTGAAGTCCTTATGGAGAAGTAATCACCAAAGGCCAGAGCACAATTTTCCCACTGTTCCACAAGTCGAAGGATTCACTGCTCTCAGCATTCCTGTGGCTGTGACAGGAGCCATTCCTCCACTGTGTTCGTCAGTTCGTCGTCCGAGTTATAGCGCTTCCCTTTGAGACTTTTTTAGCGGACCAAACAATCGGAAGACGCAGGACGTGTCCAGGCTGTAGGGCGAACGCTCAAGCTGCCGTCACTTCATTTTGGCCATAACACTTTGTGTGACCTGGGAGACGTGTGGACGCGCGTTATCTTGGAACAGTCCAGGCCGTTTACTCTCGATGAGCTTGGTTAGCTACGGAGTCTCTCACAGTACTTAATGGTTTTCCCGTGCTCTAGGAATTCGATGATTATGGGACTTCGGATATCGAAAAAGACGGTAATAATGTCGTGTGACTAGGACCTCCCGTCGGGTAGACCGTTCACTGGGTGCAAGTCTTTCGATTTGACGCCACTTCGGCGACTTGCGCGTCGATGGGGATGAAATAATGATGATCAGGACAGCACAACACCCAGTCCCTGAGCGGAGAAAATCTCCGACCCAGCCGTTAATCGAACCCGGGCCCTTTTTTTTGTAACCATATATATTTATTTAAATATATTAACAACGATACATTAAAAAAGGCATTTTATTCTATTCATCTATTATATTCCTAGTGTTGGTTAATATTACTGTCATTTTATATGTTTTCGTTTTTATATTTTCCTTTTTCGTTTTTCTCTTATTGTTGTTCCTTAAACCCTTTTACATGGCCATTTGTAGTTTTTTTTTTTTTTTTTTTTTTTTTTTTTTTTTTTTTTTTTTTTTTTTTTTTTTTTTTTAGGGGGTAGACATTGCAGGACAACAGTTTATATTTGGCATCGATGCATTGATTTTGAGTTTATGTTTCTGTATGTGATGCACTTGTGATGCCACAGGCACGTTGTGTATTCTGGTTTGATCTCTTCCTCTAGTTACACTGTTAAGTGGGACAGTATGAGGGAAACGTCACCATGATAGGTGGAGCAGAAGTGGAAGAAATTTTTTTTTACATATACTACAGAATATACCTAAATTGAAGAAGAGAGAAAATTTTGTCATATTACATAAGACAAGCAGAAAGGATAGTGTGAGTAATCAATAGAATTTTATAGGCAGAAAGTAAAGGAAATCATTTAAAAAAAATATCTAATAATAATAATAATGAGTAGTTGGCACCTTCCACTAAGTAATGCTTGTTTCCTATTCAGTATAGTACAAATAATTGAAGAAAAGTTAATTAAAAAAAACTGGTAGTACTACTGTGCATACTTTTGACACTGTTTCGGCTGCGAGCATGACAGATGTTTGGTGAGAAGCACTTTGTATCACTGATTTCACTAAGAAGAAACACTTTATACTACTATACTTCACTATTTGCTGCGAGAAGAGAAAGCACTTTATCTCTTGTGTTGCACTTGTTCGCTATCACTGCACACGTTATTCTTGGGCCCTTAGGACTGACATTCTGTCGCGCTGACCACTCAGCTACCGGGGGCGGACGAAAAAGACGGTGAGCGTCACCTTGCCTTCTGAGGTCACGGGTTTGAATTTCATAGGGGGCGGTGACAACACTAGATGTTTCACTTCGTTATACCACAGCGGCATACGTAAATTTCAACCGGTTTGGTTGCTACTACGTTTCGTAGCTTTTCATTCCAACGCTCCTTATACTATACTGATTTAATGAGTTAATGAGTTTCAAAAATAAATAAATAAATAAAAAATAGAGAGAATGAAATTGTTAAGATACTAAACACGATTTACACTGAAGTGACAAGAGTCATGCGACAGCGATATAGAGTTACACAGGTGGCGGTAGTATCGTGTACACTAGTTATAAAAGGACTGTGCACTGGCCAAGCTGTTATCTGTACTCAGGTGACCCATATGGAACTGTTTCCGACGTGATTATGGCCGCACGACAGGAATTAACTGACTCTGAACGCGGATTGGTAGTTGGCGCTAGAAGCATGCGATATTCCATGTCGGGAATCGTTAGGGTACTCAGTATTCCGAGATCCACATCAAGAGTGTGCCGAGAATACCAAGTTCAGACATTACGTCTCACGACGGACAACGTAGTGGCCCACGGCCTTCACTTAACGACCGAGAGCAGTGACGATTGGGTAATGTTGTTAAAAGACAAGCAACACTGCGTGAAATAACCGCAGAATCACCTTGGGACGTACGACGAGCCTATCCGTTGGGACAGTACGGCAAAATTTGGTGTTAATGAGCGATGGCAGCAGAAGACGCAAGCGATTTCCTTTGCAAACAGCGCATCGTCTGCAGTGCCTCTCCTGGGATCGTGACCATATCGGTTGGACCCCAGACGACTGGAAAAACGTGGCCTGCTCAGATGAGTCCCAGAGTTGGTAAGGGCTGAGTGAGGCGCAGACCCCAGGAAGCCATGTATCCAGGTTGTCAACAAGGCGGAGCGAAAACTGTTGGTGGCTCCATAATGAGTTTACACGGTATGTACTGTCTCCTCTAGTCCAACTAAACCGATCATTGACCACTTGGAGCCACCCATGGACTTCATATTCCCAAACAACGATGAATCTTTATGGCTGACAATGAGCCATGTCACTGGACCACCGTTGTTTGTTACTGGTTTGAAGAACATTCTGGACAATTCGACTGAATAATTTGGCCACCCAAATCGCCCTACATCAATCCCATCAAACATTTACGGGCTATAACCGAGAGATCAGTCCGTGTACAAAATCCTGCACCGGCAACGCTTTCGTATTTAGTATGCACGGCAGCGTGGCTCAGTATTTCTTCAGGGGACTCCCAACGACTTCATGAGTCCATGTCATGTCGAGTTGCTTTACTACGCCGGGAAAAAGAAAATCCGACACGATATTTTTTTTTATTCACCAAAAACAGTAACAAAAATGGCTACAATGAAATGACATAAATAAGGTGACAGATAATTGCAGTCATAAATTTCAGCATAGCAGTAGCACAATTTAGCACCTTCTCTGTCACCTTCAACTGGTGGCAGTTCAGCATGCACATTTTCTTCTTCTGCAGCCGGTTCCTCATCATCATTTCCCAGACCCAAATTAATCATTCAGTAAATTCTTGATTTGTGTTCCTTCCAGGGTAAATTACATGGACAGAAGAGAAGTCCGGAGCAGCGACATCACAAAATATTTCACTGCCTTGTTATTTTTGTCAGTTCCAGCCTTCTAAACGCATCTATAGGGAGTTCAAGATCTTCCTTTATATCAGACACCATATGTTTCTCGCCATATTCTTGTATCTACTGTACTGCTGATTTATTTTTCATGTGTGACTTGCAGGTGAGGTTAGGGTCGGGAAAGTGACCCAATCCATTCCCTCTCTACTAGAAATCCAGTTCCTAACCTATACCCATTCGGTTGAAG
Organism: Schistocerca cancellata; assembly: GCF_023864275.1. NCBI lineage: Eukaryota > Metazoa > Arthropoda > Insecta > Orthoptera > Acrididae > Schistocerca > Schistocerca cancellata. The sequence continues at coordinate 140,078,024 of NC_064627.1, read as the reverse complement.
ACAATTCGGAGCATGTTACCATATCTCTTATTGTGATTCTGATATTTGAGTATTTTCTCGAATTCATTTTCCATATACATCTAGTATTCAATATGTTCATCGCTCCCAATATTGTTAAAAACAAAACTTGTATATTTGCCCATTAACCAAATCACTGCGTTATTTTTTGCCTGAGGGTAGTAACTTTCCTCTGGTCTGAAGAAAATGTTAGTCGGTACATTGTTTGCTGAAGTTCTTGTTATTTGAGCAATTTTCTCCCTGGTCCACCTCCAGTTGACAATCCTATCTCCACAAGTGTAACGATGAGGCACACTATCAACGAGGTTGCATTTGCTGCAGAGGTTTGTGTCACTTAAACCGATGGCAAAGAGACGCTCATTAGTGCTGATGATGTTATTAGGAGGTATCCCATGACTTTTGTCACCTCAGTGTATTATCATTGCTATGAAAAGCTATATTTCAAATAATATGAACATGCAAAAATAATATTTCGATTTTAAGAAATACATTGCAACTATGGTGCAACTATGGTGTCATTAAGACGAACGGGAAATTGAAAAAATTAAATATTGTTATGGGAAAAATGCTTTTAAATAAATTTATTTACGTCATTTAGTAGCGAGAAACGCGCAATTTAAGAACACGTAGAGATTTTTTTATTTCTTGAAGGTAACATTTTTGCAGCTGAGCTTCATTCTTGCGCAAACGTTCCTCCAGTCTCTTACACTGACGGAGAAAAATCGCAACACCAAAAAATAATTACTGTAGAGTAATGAAATTTTCAGAATATATTTGTCTAGATAAAATATTTATGTGATAAATATTGCAAGATGGCTGGTTAATGTAAGCACGATAAAACCATTCAAAGTGAGAAACGCTGGTAGAATAATAACTGATGTAACCGCCAGACTGTTGAATGCAAGCATGCAAACGTGCATGCGTTGTGTTGTACCGATGCTGCATGTCAGTTTGTGGAATTGCGTTCCACGCCTGTCGCATTTGGTTAGTCAGTACAGAGACGGTTAATGCTGTTTGTGGACGGCGCTGGAGTTGTCGCCCGACGATGTCCCACATGTAGTGGATTGGAGACAGCTCTGGTGATCCATCAGGCCAGGACAACATGTCAACATTCTGTAGAGCGTGTTGGATTTCAAAAACGTATTGGCGGGGGAGAGTAATCCTGTTGGAAAACACCCTCTCGAATGCTGTTCATGAATGGTAGCACAACAAGTCGAATCACGAGATTGACGTACAGTTTTGCAATCAGGGTACGTCGGATAACCACGAAAGTGCTTCTGCTGTCATAAGAAACTGCACCACAGACCATACCTCGACGTGTAGGTGCAATGTGTCTAGTACGGGACAGGTTGGTTGCACGCCCTCAACCGGCCTACTTCTAACCAACCACTGTCATCACTGGCACCGAGGCAAAACCAGTTTCCATCATAAAACACAACAGACTTGCAGTCCACCCTCCAACGAGCTCTCGCTTGACACCACGAATGTCGCAAACTGTGGTGGTTTGGGGTCAGTGGAATGCACGCCACATGGCGTGTGGCTACGCTTGAAGTAACCCATTTGTAATAGTTCGTTGTGTCTTTGTGGTGCCGCCTGCTGCCCAGATTACTGTAGCGGTACAATGCGCCAGAGCCATACGCCAAACACTATAGTGCCCTGTGCCTGTCCGGGGCCAGGTCTTCCTGCGACCGTAAGTTTTCAAAATGGTTCAAATGGCTCTGAGCACTATGGGGCTTAAGGGGCTCCGGAAAGGCTCAAAATCATGAAAAGTTCAATTTTTACTTTTTTGCGTTTTCTGAATCTGCAGACTATTACCTTTTAATAGATATATAATTTATTCAATTCCGAAGACTAAAACTATTTTTAAATTTTTTTTAAAATGTGTTCTACATGGGCGTGACCCACTGTGGCGCTGTTAAACTGCTGTCAAATGGTGTTATTATTAACGTCCGTGTTCATCAGGTACATTTTAGTGATGTGAGATAAAGTATGTGTTGCGGCTAACCTGTGATGGTTCAATATATATCGCTGGTGTGATTGTCGATTGTTTCATGTTTATTTACTCTGTCGTTATCTCGAAAATATTCGTAATTAATTCTGTTTCTTGAGTCTCTGTTTTGTTGAAGTATAATAATGAGTAAAAGTAAAGTTATTAGAAATCCTCTGATGGCTTTTAAGAAAAGAAGAAATGTTGGAAAGTCAAAGGTATGTGTTATTACTGTAAATAATAACATTCTAACATGGTACGAGCGATGCTTGCTTTAGACAAGGAACGCCTTCGGGCTGCAGACAGGGCTGTAAAGAATCTAGAAATACAAGCAAGAGTAAACAGGAGGAGGAACAAGAGGAAGCTGGAGGAGGAGTTTGCAGAGGATGAAGATAATCCATCCTATGGACCTGGAATGCACTAAAAAGCTAATCCAATCTTTGTCGCTCGATTCCCAAAACTTTTATTTTCTCATACTAATTACATGTTTTCTAAGGCTCTTCCAAACATATTTGTTTCAAACTTTCAGTAAATGTTACACAGTACCTTCTGCATAATTTAACACAGCCTTTTTCCAAAAAACTGTATATTTTTGAATATATAAATAAAAAATTGCAAAAAAATGTTGTGAATTTTCATTACAATTGAAAAAATCATCTTTAATAACTGAACAAAAATTTTGTAAAATCCCTGTGTTAAGTTGTAGCCCATATTCCAATAAATAATCTGTAAAAAGTTCAACTTCCTACCTCAAATACTTTGTGAGGGAAGATGTTATTTATAAGCGTTATTTTAACATTGCAAGTATGGGCGTTCCGGAGCCCCTTAACACCTGAGGTCATCAGTCGCCTAGAACTTAGAACTACTTAAACCTAACTAACCTAAGGACATCACACACATCCATGCCCGAGGCAGGACTCGAACCTGCGACCTAGCTGTCGCGCGGTTCCAGATTGAAGCGCCTAGAACCGCACGGCCACAACGGCCGGCCGTAAGTTTTCGTGACCACTCCTACCATCAGTCATGTACAGTGGCTACATGCTTGCCAAGTATTTCCGCAGTATCCCAGAAGGAGCGTCCAGCTTCTCGAAGCCCTATTACACGACCTCGTTCAAAGTCATATGTTGACAATGACGTCTTTGTCGCCTTGAAGGTATTCTTGGCTAGCATCAACTCACCACACCCAATCTCAAAGGTAAATAACGCTCACGACAGCTACAGCCTGTATTTAAAGCAGACGTGATCTGCATCCTCATAAGTTGTACTACTAGCGCAACTATTATATGACCGGTGCGAAATTTAAATAGACATCGTCTTTCAGATGTAGAAACGCGCCTGCCAACATTCGTTTGTGTCGCATAACTCCTTCTTGGTGTTGTGATTTTTTTCCGTCAGCGCATTTACAACACAAGAAATAAAAACCACACTGTATGCAGATGATCTTGTTATTTTGATTTCAACACCAAACAATAAGATTTATTAATTTTCCAATAAAATGAACCAAGTGATAAAGCACGTTGAAGAATGGTCAAATGAAAACATTATGGAAGTAAATTCCCAGATATCTTACCATCAGATATTTTCTTTATGCCACTCTTATTCAAATGCCACTCCAAAAATGGGTGGGGAAGATATACAGCAGTATAAACATCCTAAATATTTGGGGGACCATATGGAACAAAAATTAAACTGATAGATCCACATAAATAAAACTGCTGAGAAAGCCAAAAACAGACTCAGCGTCCTGAAGAGAGTAGCTACCGGGGTTGTTCAAGAAGAGTAATCAACAATATCTACAAAACCTACCCAAGCTCAGTTTTAACATATGGTAATGAAGCACTTATTATGACTACTACCAGAAAAAGCAACAGGTAGAAAATTGTCCAGAACCATGCGTTAAGAATTACAGCTGGCAGAATAAAATCAACAACTTTAGTATCTATGAAACTTCTAACTTGATTACAACCTATTGAAATAAGCATTCAAAGATTAGCACTGTTTCAGTAAGAGAAACTGATTCATCTACTCAATGATATTAAACAGCTAAAACATACAGATTCATATAATGATAATTGAGGACAGTTGAAACTGCAGATTAGATTCATCCAAAAAGTATAAAACATATCATCACAATTTATTTTCCCACTCTCTCCAATTATGCTCCCTCGATAACAATACAAACTTGACAAAATGGATAGCTACACACTAGTGAAGCAGATAAAGTAATAATGTGAACTACACCATTGGAAACAATAGATCAAAGATATTCCTTGTAGATCAGTAGTTCCACATCTACACAGTAGGCTCATTAACAGAAAAAGGAAACATTGACAAATGAATATATAGCGAAGCTCTCTCTACATGTCAGACATTAAGACCACATCACTCAATTTTTGAAGGTGCTATTGAAACCATCAGTATTGCAATAAGCCAGCTAAACAACTGTTTACACCTATTCGACAAAGCAGCCATACTTTGTGATGCTAGAGCAGTAATATCTGAAGCTATCAACATACAAGGTCGAAAAATCAAAGTCAATTGTTGTTGTCTTCAGTCCTGAGACTGTTTTGATGCAGCTCTCCATGCTACTCTATCCTGTGCAAGCTTCTTCATCTCCCAGTAACTACTGCAATCTACATCCTTTTCAATCTACTTAGTGTATTCATCTCTTGGCCTCCCTCTACGATTTTTACCCTCCACGCTGCCCTCCAAAGCTAAATTTGTGATCCCTTGATGCCTTAGAAAATGTCATACCAACCGGTCCCTTCTTCTTGTCAAGTTGTGTTACAAACTCCTCTTCTCCCCAATTCTATTCAATACCTCCTCATTAGTTACGTGATCTACCCATCTAATCTTCAGCATTCTTCTGTAGCACCACATTTCGAAAGCTTCTATTCTCTTCTTGTCCAAACTATTTATTGTCCATGTTTCACTTCCATACATGGCTACACTCCATATAAATACTTTCAGAAACGACTTCCTGACACTTAAATCTATACTCGATGTTAACAAATTTCTCTTCTTCAGAAACGCTTTCCTTGCCATTGCCAGTCTACATATTATCTCTTCCCTACTTCGACCATCATCAGTTATTTTGCTCCCCTACGTTCCATTATCCTCGTTTTGCTTTTGTTGATGTTCATCTTATATCCTCCTTTCAAGACACTGTCCATTCCGTTCAACTGCTCTTCCAAGTCCTTTGCTGTCTCTGACAGAATTACAATGTCATCGGTGAACCTCAACATTTTTATTTCTTCTCCATGGATTTTAAAACCTACTGCGAACTTTTCTTTTGTTTCCTTTACTGCTTGCTCAATATAGAGATTAAATAACATTGGGGAGAGGCTACAACCCTGTCTCACTCCCTTCCCAACCACTGCTTCCCTTTCGTGCCCCTCGACTCTTATAACTGCCATCTGGTTTCTGTACAAATTGTAAATAGCCCTTCGGTACCTGTATTTTACCCCTGAAATCTTTAGAATTTGAATGAGAGTATTCCAGTCAACATTGTCGAAAGCTTTCTCTAAGTCTACAAATGCTAGAACGTACGTTTGCCTTTCGTTAATCTAGCTTCTAAGATAAGTCGTAGGGTCCGTATTGCCTCACGTGTTCCAACATTTCTACGGAATCCAGACTGATCATCCCCGAGGTCGGCTTCTACCAGTTTTTCCATTCGTCTGTATAGAATTCGCGTTAGTATTTTGCAGCTGTGACTTATTAAACTGATAGTTCGGTAATTTTCACATCTGTCAACACCTGCTTTCTTTGGGATTGGAATTATTATATTCTTCTTTAAGTTTGAGGGTATTTACCTGTCTCATACATCTTGCTCACCAGCTGGTAAAGTTGTGTCAGGACTGGCTCTCCCAAGGCCGTCAGTAGTTCCAATGGAATGTTGTCTACTCCCGGGGCCTTGTTTCGACTCAGGTCTTTCAGTGCTCTGTCAAACTCTTCACGCAGTATCGTGTCTCCCATTTCATCATCATCTACATCCTCTCCTATTTCCATAATATTGTCCTCAAGTACATCACCCTTGTATAGACCCTCTATATACTCCTTCCACCTTTCTGCTTTCCCTTCTTTGCTTAGAAATGGGTTTCCATCTGAGCTCTTGATATTCATACTAGTGGCTCTCTTTTCTCCAAAGGTCTCTTTAATTTTCCTGAAGGCAGTGTCTATGTTACGCCTAGTGAGATAAGCCTCTACATCCTTACATTTGTCCTCTAGCCATCCCTGCTTAGCCATTTTTCACTTCCTGTCGATCTCATTTTTGAGACGTTTGTATTCCTTTTTACCTGCTTCATTTACTGCGTTTTTATATTTTCTCCTTTCATCAATTAAATTCAATATTTCTTCTGTTACCCAAGGATTTCTACTAGTCCTTGTCTTTTTACCTACTTGATCCTCTGCCGCCTTCACTACTTCATCCCTCAGAGCTACCCATTCTTCTTCTACTGTATTTCTTTCCCCCATTCCTGTCAATTATTCCCTTATCCTCTTCCTGAAACTCTGTACAAACTCTGGTTTAGTCAGTTTATCCAGGTCCCATCTCCTTAAATTCCCACCTTTTTGCAGTTTCTTCAATTTTAATCTGCAGTTCATAACCAATAGATTGTGGTCAGAGTCCACATCTGCCCTGGAAATGTCTTACAATTTAAAACCTGGTTCCTAAGTCTCTGTCTTACCATTATATAATCTATCTGATACCTTCTAGTATCTCCAGGATTCTTCCACGTATACAACCTTCGTTTATGATTCTTGAACCAAGTGTTAGCTATGATTAAGTTATGCTCTGTGCAAAGTTATACCTGACGGCTTCCTCTTTCATTTCTCTCCCCCAATCCATATTCACCTACTATGTTTCCTTCTCTCCCTTTTCCTACTCTCGAATTCCAGTCACCAATGACAATTAAATTTTCGTCTCCCTTCACTATCTGTATAATTTCTTTTATCTCATCATACATTTCATCAATTTCTTCATCATCTGGAGACCCAGTTGGCATATAAACTTGTACTACGGTAGTAGGCATGGGCTTCGTGTCTATCTTGGCCACAATAATGCGTTCACTATGCTGTTTGTAGTATCTTACCCGCACTCCTATTTTTTTTATTCATTATTAAACCTACTCCTGCATTACCCCTATTTGATTTTGTATTTATAACCCTGAATTCACCTGACCAAAAGTCTTGTTCCTCCTGCCACCGAACTTCACTAATTCCCACTATATCTAACTTTATCCTATCCATTTCCCTTTTTAAATTTTCTAACCTACCTGCCCGATTAAGGGATCTGACATTCCACGCTCCGATCCGTAGAACGGCAGTTTCCTTTCTCCTGATAACGTCGTCCTCTTGAGTAGTCCCCGCCCGGAGATCCGAATGGGGGACTATTTTACCTCCGGAATATTTTACCCAATAGGACGCCATCATCATTTAACCATACAGTAAAGCTGCATGCCCTCGGGAAAAATTACGGCTGTAGTATCCCCTTGCTTTCAGCCGTTCGCAGTACCAAAACAGCAAGGCCGTTTTGGTTAGTGTTACAGGGCCAGATCAGTCAATCATCCAGACTGTTGCCCCTGCTACTACTGAAAAGGCTGCTGCCCCTCTTCAGGAACCACACGTTTGTCTGGCTCTCAACAGATACCCCTCCGTTGTGGTTGCACCTACGGTACGGCCATCTGTATCGCTGAGGCACGCAAGCCTCCCCACCGACGCAAGGCCCATGGTTCATGGGGGTAGGAAATAAGGCAAAGAAATAATTAAATATCTACAGTCACTGTAAATAAACTGGCTAGGAAACATAGATTACTGCATAACATGTGTAAAACGAAGTGTACGGCTGTAGATAGAGAGACTGTGAATGAAACACGTTTAGCTGTCAACAGATCAATGCGTGATGTCTTCAGCGACCACCAAAGCAAAATATTGTCAAGTGATCTTTCACAGAACCCGAAGAAATTCTGCTCATATACAAAGGCTGTTAGTGGCACCAATGTTAGTGTCCAGTCCCTAGTGAATGAGATGGGAACTGAAATTAAGGGTTGTTGTTGTTGTGGTCTTCAGTCCTGAGACTGGTTTGATGCAACTCTCCATGCTACTCTATCCTGTGCAAGCTTTTTCATCTCCCAGTATCTACTGCAACCTACATCCTTCTGAATCTGCTTAGTGTATTCATCTCTTGGTCTCCCTCTACGATTTTTACCCTCCACACTGCCCTCCAATGCTAAATTTGTGATCCCTTGATGCCTCAAAACATGTCCTACCAAACGATCCCTTCTTCTAGTCAAGTTGTGCCACAAACTTCTCTTCTCCCCAATCCTATTCAATACTTCCTCATTAGTTACGTGATCTACCCACCTTATCTTCAGCATTCTTCTGTAGCACCACATTTCGAAAGCTTCTATTCTCTTCTTGTCCAAACTAGTTATCGTCCATGTTTCACTTCCATACATGGCTACACTCCATACAAATACTTTCAGAAACGACTTCCTGACACTTAAATCTATACTCGATGTTAACAAATTTCTCTTCTTCAGAAACGCTTTCCTTGCCATTGCCAGTCTACATTTTATATCCTCTCTACTTCGACCATCATCGGTTATTTTACTCCCTAAATAGCAAAACTCCTTTACTACTTTAAGTGTCTCATTTCCTAATCTAATTCCCTCAGCATCACCCGACTTAATTTGACTACATTCCATTATCCTCGTTTTGCTTTTGTTGATGTTCATCTTATATCCTCCTTTCAAGACACTGTCCATTCCGTTCAAATGCTCTTCCAAGTCCTTTGCTGTCTCTGACAGAATTACAATGTCATCGGCGAACCTCAAAGTTTTTACTTCTTCTCCATGAATTTTAATACCTACTCCGAATTTTTCTTTTGTTTCCTTTACTGCTTGCTCAATATACAGATTGAATAACATCGGGGAGGGGCTACAACCCTGTCTTACTCCTTTCCCAACCACTGCTTTCCTTTCATGCCCCTCGACTCTTATAACTGCCATCTGGTTTTTGTACAAACTGTAAATAGCCTTTCGCTCCCTGTATTTTACCCCTGCCACCTTCAGAATTTGAAAGAGAGTATTCCAGTTAACATTGTCAAAAGCTTTCTCTAAGTCTACAAATGCTAGAAACGTAGGTTTGCCTTTTCTTAATCTTTCTTCTAAGATAAGTCGTAAGGTCAGTATTGCCTCACGTGTTCCAACATTTCTACGGAATCCAAACTGATCTTCCCCGAGGTCGGCTTCTACCAGTTTTTCCATTCGTCTGTATAGAATTCGCGTTAGTATTTTGCAGCTGTGACTTATTAAACTGATAGTTCGGTAATTTTCACATCTGTCAACACCTGCTTTCTTTGGGATTGGAATTATTATATTCTTCTTGAAGTCTGAGGGTATTCCGCCTGTCTCATACATCGTGCTCACCAGATGGTAGAGTTTTTTCATGACTGGCTCTCCCGAGGCCATCAGTAGTTCAAATGGAATGTTGTCTACTCCAGGGGCCTTGTTTCGACTCAGGTCTTTCAGTGCTCTGTCAAACTCTTCACGCAGTATCTTATCTCCCATTTCGTCTTCATCTACATCCTCTTCCATTTCCATAATATTGTCATCAATTACATCGCCCTTGTATAAACCCTCTATATACTCCTTCCACCTTTCTGCCTTCCCTTCTTTGCTTAGAACTGGGTTTCCATCTGAGCTCTTGATATTCATACAAGTGGTTCTCTTCTCTCCAAAGGTCTCTTTAATTTTCCTGTAGGCAGTATCTATCTTACCCCTAGTGAGACAAGCCTCTACATCCTTACATTTGTCCTCTAGCCATCCCTGCTTAGCCATTTTGCACTTCCTGTCGATATCATTTTTGAGACGTTTGTATTCCTTTTTGCCTGCTTCATTTACTGCATTTTTATATTTTCTCCTTTCATCAATTAAATTCAATATTTCTTCTGATACCCAAGGATTTCTATTAGCCCTCGTCTTTTTACCTACTTGATCCTCTGCTGCCTTCACTACTTCATCCCTCAGAGCTACCCATTCTTCTTCTACTGTATTTCTTTCCCCCATTCCTGTCAATTGTTCCCTTATGCTCTCCCTGAAGCTCTGTACAACCTCTGGTTCTTTCAGTTTATCCAGGTCCCATCTCCTTAAATTCCCACCTTTTTGCAGTTTCTTCAGTTTCAATCTGCAGTTCATAACCAATAGATTGTGGTCAGAATCCACATCTGCCCCAGGAAATGTCTTACAATTTAAAACCTGGTTCCTAAATCTCTGCCTTACCATTATATAATCTATCTGATACCTACTAGTATCTCCAGGATTCTTCCAGGTATACAACCTTGTTTTATGGTTCTTGAACCAAGTGTTGGCTATGATTAAGTTATGCTCTGTGCAAAATTCTACAAGGCGGCTTCCTCTTTTATTCCTTCCCCCCAATCCATATTCACCTACTATGTTTCCTTCTCTCACTTTTCCTACTGACGAATTCCAGTCACCCATGGCTATTAAATTTTCGTCTCCCTTCACTACCTGAATAATTTCTTTTATCTCGTCATACATTTCATCTATTTCTTCATCATCTGCAGAGGTAGTTGGCATATAAACTTGTACTACTGTAGTAGGCATGGGCTTTGTGTCTATCTTGGCCACAATAATGCGTTCACTATGCTGTTTGTAGTAGCTAACCCGCACTCCTATTTTTTATTCATTATTAAACCTACTCCTGCATTACCCCTATTTGACTTTGTGTTTATAACCCTGTAGTCACCTGACCAGAAGTCTTGTTCCTCCTGCCACCGAACTTCACTCATTCCCACTATATCTAACTTTAACCTATCCATTTCCCTTTTTAAATTTCCTAACCTACCTGCCCGATTAAGGGATCTGACATTCCAAGCTCCGATCCGTAGAACGCCAGTGTTTTTTCTCCTGATAACGACGTCCTCCTGAGTAGTCCCCGCCCGGAGATCCGAATGGGGGACTATTTTACCTCCGGAATATTTTACCCAAGAGGACGCCATCATCATTTAATCATACAGTAGAGCTGTATGTCCTCGGGAAAAATTACGGCCGTAGTTTCCCCTTGCTTTCAGGCGTTCGCAGTACCAGCACAGCAAGGCCGTTTTGGTTAGTGTTACAAGGCCAGATCAGTCAATCATCCAGACTGTTGCCCCTGCAACTACTGAAAAGGCTGCTGCCCCTCTTCAGGAACCACATGTTTGTCTGGCCTCTCAACAGATGCCTCTCCGTTGTGGTAGCACCTACGGTACGGCCATCTGTATCGCTGAGGCACGGAAGCCTCCCCACCAACGGCAAGGTCCATGGTTCATGGGGGGGAAATTAAGGGTAGCAAAGCAAAATGTAAAATGCTTAACCCCTTTTTCAAATGTTCCTTTACAAAGGAAATCAAAGGGTAATTGCCCCGATTTAATCCTCATACCACTGAAAAGATGAACGAAATAAGTATTACTTTCAGTGTTGAAATCGTCGAAATTGAACAAAGCTCCAGGGCCCGATAGAATTCCCGTCAGGTTCTATACTGAATTTGCGAATGAATTAGCCCCTCTTCTAACTATAATCTATTGTAGATCCCTTGATTTCCGAAAATCATTTGACTACGCCCAGTGTCAAAAGTACGATCGTATGGGGTATCAAGTGAAATTTCTGACTGGACTGAGAACTTTTGGTAGCGAGGACACAGCATGTGGTCTTGGATGGAGAGTTTTCATCAACTCTAGAAGTAACTTCGGGTGTGCCCCAGGTAATTGTGTTGGGATCCTTGTTGCTCATGTTATATGTTAATGACCTTGCAGACAATATTAATAGTAGCTTCAGGCTTTCTGGAGATGATGGAGTTATCTAGAATGAAGTACTATCTGAAAGAAGGTGCATATATACAGGGTTATTACAAATGATTGAAGCGATTTCATAAATTCACTGTAGCTCCATTCATTGACATATGGTCACGACACACTACAGATACGTAGAAAAACTCATAAAGTTTTGTTCGGCTGAAGCCGCACTTCAGGTTTCTGCCGTCAGAGCGCTCGAGAGCGCAGTGAGACAAAATGGCGACAGTAGCCGAGAAAGCGTATGTCGTGCTTGAAATGCACTCACATCAGTCAGTCATAACAGTGCAACGACACTTCAGGACGAAGTTCAACGAAGATCCACCAACTGCTAACTCCATTCGGCGATGGTATGCGCAGTTTAAAGCTTCTGGATGCCTCTGTAAGGGGAAATCAACGGGTCGGCCTGCAGTGAGCGAAGAAACGATTGAACGCGGGCAAGTAGCCTGCGGAAAATTGGCTCATGCCACAACTGGAGACCGACAGCGCCGACTTCATCTTTCAACAGGATGGTGCTCCACCGCACTTCCATCATGATGTTCGGCATTTCTTAAACAGGAGATTGGAAAACCGATGGATCGGTCATGGTGGAGATCATGATCAGCAATTCATGTCATGGCCTCCACGCTCTCCCGACTTAACCCCATGCGATTTCTTTCTGTGGGGTTATGTGAAAGATTCAGTGTTTAAACCTCCTCTACCAAGAAACGTGCGAGAACTGCGAGCTCGCATCGACGATGCTTTCGAACTCATTGATGGGGACATGCCGCGCCGAGTGTGGGAGGAACTTGATTATCGGCTTGATGTCTGCCGAATCACTAAAGGGGCACATGTCGAACATTTGTGAATGCCTAAATAAACTTTTTGAGATTTTGTATGTGTGTGCAAAGCGTTTTGAAAATATCTCAAATAATAAAGTTATTGTAGGGCTGTGAAATCGCTTCAATCATTTGTAATAACCCTGTATTTAGTCACATCTTGATAAAATTTCAGAGTGGTGCTAAGATTGGTAACTTGCTTGAAATGTTCAGATATGTAAAACTGTACACTTCAAGAAACGAAAAAATGTAGTATCCTATCGGCAAACTCATACAAATACCTGGGTGTAACACTGTGTAGTTACATGAAATGAAATGATCACATAGGCTTAGTTGTGGATAAAGCAGGTGGTAGACCTTACCTTGCCATCGGCCTTGCCGCAGTGGTAACACCGGTTTCCGTCAGATCACCGAAGTTCTGTTGGGCTGGGCTAGCAGTTGCATGGGTGACCATTCGGTCTGCCGAGCGCTGTTGGCAAAAGGGGTGCGCTCAGCCCTTGTGAGGCAAACTGAGGAGCTACTTGACTGAGAAGTAGCGGCTCTGGTCTAGTAAACTGATATATGGCCGGGAGAGCGGTGTGCTGACCACATGCCCCTCCACATCCGCATCCACTGAAGCCTGTGGGCTGAGGATGATACGGCGGCCGGTCGGTACCGCTGGGCCTTTCAAGACCTGTTCGGACGGAGTTCAGTTTGTTTTAAGACTTTGCCTTATTAATAGAATGATGGGGAAGTGCAATCAGTCTACAAAGGAAATTGCTTACGAATCACTGATGTGACCTTTTCTAGCGTATTGCTCAAGTGACTAGGAACCATACCAGAGAGGACTAACAGGGGTATTGAACATATAGAGAGAAAGGCGACAGAAATGGCCACAGGTTTGTTTTATCAATGGGGGAGTGTCACAGAGATACTGAAGAAACTGAATTGGAAGACTCTTGAACATAGACGAAAACTATTCTGCAAATGTCTATTAACAAAGTTTCAAGAACCAGCTTTAAATGATGATTCTAGGGATACAGTACAATATGTATTGCTCACATAGGGATTGTGGGGATCAGTTTAGAATAGTTACAACATGCACAGAGGCATTCAAAGAATCATTCTTCCCATGCTCCATACTAAATGGAAAGGGGAGAAACTCTAAGAACAGGTAGAGTGGTATGCACACTCTGCCATGCATCTCATGATAGTTTGCAGAGTATAGGTGTAGATGTAGAAAGTCTTCACATGTTCTGTCAATTTCAACAGGCAATCGTCGTTCAACCCTGACAATTTGGCATCTGTTGCACATTCCAATACATCATAATTAATTTTTAATATAGCATCATTGTTTTTTATTCAGTCAGACGCATATACAATTAGTAGTATAAAGTTATTTTACATTTTACAATCGACATACGGTACTGACTGAAATAAATTAATCCTTCTATGCAGGAATAAAGTTTGGTCCATAACCTCACCGGCACATCAAGTAAATGGACCTCATTTCACTCCAAAAGAATCGATAGTTAAAAATGTACGTAGAGATAACCAAAGCACCTGCTGATGGCAGCATGATGCTGAAATGCGCAGTGTTAATGAATATTAATAAAAAGTAACTGAAGCAGAAAAGTTTGTGTATAAATTTAGTAACACAGGCACTGATATCAACAAATTTCACACAACAAGGATCATTTTAAGTAGCGTCCGCATTCCCCCAAATTGTACACTACTGGCCATTAAAATTGCTACACTAAGAAGAAATGCAGATGATAAACGGGTATTCATTGGACAAATATATTATACTAGAACTGACATGTGATTACATTTTCACGCGATTTGGGTGCATTGTTGTGGTCTTCAGCCCTGAGACTGGTTTGATGCAGCTCTCCATGATACTCTATCCTGTGCAAGCTTCTTCACCTCCCAGTACCTACTGCAACCTGCATCCTTCTGAATCTGCTTAGTGTATTCATCTCTTGGTCTCCTACGATTTTTGCACTCCACGCTGCCCTCCAATGCTAAATTTGTGATTCCTTGATGCCTCAGAACATTTCCTACCAACCGATCCCTTCTTCTAGTCAAGTTGTGCCACAAACTCTTCCTCCTCGATTCTATTCAATACCTCCTCATTAGTTATGTGATCTACCCATCTAATCTTCAGCATTCTTCTGTAGCACCACATTTCGAAAGCTTCTACTCTCTTCTTGTCCAAACTATTTATCGTCCATGTTTCACTTCCATACATGGCTGCACTCCATACAAATACTTTCAGAAACGACTTCCTGACACTTATATTTATACTCGATGTTAACAAATTTCTCTTCTTCAGAAACGCTTTCCTTGCCATTGCCAGTCTCCATTTTATATCCTCTCTACTTCGACCATCATCAGTTATTTTGCTCCCCAAATAGCAAAACTCCTTTACTACTTTAAGTGTCTCATTTCCTAATCTAATTCCCTCAGCATCACCCGACTTAATTCGACTACATTCCAATATCCTCGTTTTGCTTTTGTTGATGTTCATTTTATACCCTCCTTTCAAGACACTGGTCCATTCCGTTCAACTGCTCTTTCAAGTCCTTTGCTGTCTCTGACAGAATTACAATGTCATCGGCGAACCTCAACATTTTTATTTCTTCTCCATGGATTTTAATACCTACTGCGAACTTTTCTTTTGTTTCCTTTACTGCTTACTCAATATACAGATTGAATAACATCGGGAGAGGCTACATCCCTGTCTCACTCCCTTCCCAACCACTGCTTCCTTCTCATGTCCCTCGAATCTTATAACTGCCATCTGCTTTCTGTACAACTTGTAAATAGCCTTTCGCTCCCTGTATTTTACCCCTGCCACCTTCAGAATTTGAATGAGAGTATTCCAATCAACATTGTCAAAAGCTTTCTCTAATTCTACAAATCTAGAAACGTAGGTTTGCCTTTCCTTAATCTTTCTTCTAAGATAAGTCATAGGGTCCGTATTGCCTCACGTGTTCCAACATTTCTACGGAATCCAAACTGATCTTCGCCGGGGTCGGATTCTATCAGTTTTTCCATTCGTCTGTAAAGAAAGCTTCTACTCTCTTCTTGTCCAAACTATTTATCGTCCATGTTTCACTTCCATACATGGCTGCACTCCATACAAATACTTTCAGAAACGACTTCCTGACACTTATATTTATACTCGATGTTAACAAATTTTTGTATTTTGCAGCTGTGACCTTGGGTGCATAGATCCTGAGACATCAGTAACCAGAACAACCACGTCTGGCCGTAATAAAGGCCTTGATACGCCTGGGCATTGAGTCAAACAGAGCTTGGATGGCGTGTACAGGTACAGCTGCCCATGCAGTTCTTCAAGAGTAGTGACTGGCGTATTGTGACGAGCCAGTTGTTCGGACACCATTGACCAGACGTTTTCAGCTGGTGAGAGATCTGGAGAATCTGCTGGCCAGGGCATCAGTCGAACATTTTCTGTATACAGAAAGGCCCGTACAGGACCTGCAACATGCAGTCGTGTTTTATTCTGCTTAAATGTAGGGTTTCGCAGGGATCGAATGAAGGGTAGAGCCACGGGTCGTAACACATCTGAAATGTAACGTCCACTGTTCAAAGTGCCGTCAGTCTGAACAAGAGGTGACCTAGAGGTGTAACCAGTGGCACCCCATACCATCACGCCGGGTGATACGAGAGTATGGCGATGATGAATGCACGCTTCCAATGTGCGTTCCCCGCGATGTCGCCAAACACGGATGCTACCATCATGATGCTGTAAACAGAACCTGGAATTATCTGAAAAAATGACGTTTTGTCATTTGTGCACCCAGGTTCGTCGTTGAGTACATCATCGCAGGCGCTGCTGTCTGTTATGCAGCGCAAGGGTAACCGCAGCCACGGTCTCCGAGCTGATAGTCCATGCTGCTGCAAATGTCGTCGAGCTGTTCGTGCAGATGATCGTTGTTGTCTTGCAAACGTCCCCATCTGTTGACTCAGGGATCGAGACGTAGCTGCACGATTCGTTACAGCCATTAGGATAAGATGCCTGTCATCTTGACAGCTAGTGATACGAGGCCGTTGGGATCCTGGACGGCGTTCCGTATTACCCACCTGAACCCACCGATTCCATATTCTGCTAACAGTCATTAGATCTGGACCAACGCGAGCAGCAATGTCGCGATACGATAAATCACAATCGCGATAGGCTACAATCCGACCTTTATCAAAGTCGGAAACGTGATGGTACGCATTTCTCCTCCTTGCACGAGGCATCACAACAACGTTTCACCAGGCAACGCCGGTCAACTGCTGTTTGTGTATGAGAAATCGGTTGGAATCTTTCCTCATGTCAGCACGTTGCAGGTGTCACCATCGGCGCCAACCTTGTGTGAATGCTCTGAAAAGTTATTTGCATATCACAGCATCTTCTTCCTGTCGGTTAAAGTTCGCGTCTGTAGCACGTCATCTTCGTGGTGTAGCAATTTTAATGGCCAGTAGTGTGGTTGGTTGAAGAACCTCCACAAAGCCCTCTATTAAAAAGTTGGTCCAACCACGGCGAATGTGTTAGTCCGTACAAGAATAGGGTGTCGAAAGAACGGTAACGGAGACTCACTTGGGAAAATGTTGCAGAGCCGGCACGCGGCCACGGGGACTGCCTGCGACTCAACGGTGTGTACGGGGGCGCCTGCACGGCCGCCTACACGCTGTGCGTGTCCGGCATTGCGACGCCCGCCACGTGCGCGCACGGCTACCTGTTCGACAACGCCGCCAAGTCGTGCCGGCGGCCGCGCAACGCACAAGAGCAGCACTGTGCACAGGGCCCGCAGCAGGTGGACACGCAGCCAGGTGGCCAGCAACAGGTGGCGGCAGACACGACGCCGACGCCGGCTGCTACCACTACCACACCTCCACCAGCCGTTTCCAGCGAGCGACCGGTAGACAGCACCACTGCCTCCACCCAGCCTGCAGGCAATGCCACTACCCAGGAGACCGCGACACAGCCGCCACCTCCTAGCGACCAGAACCCCTCTGCCGGACACACACAGCAGCCGTACTATCCGGACTATTACTACTACCTGCCCTACTACTACGCCACTAACCAGCCCGCTTTCTACAGCACCAGCACTGGTCAGGCTGGCCAACAGCAGCCGTACTACAACCAGTACCAAACCCCCACGACCACTCAGGAGCCCTACTACCTGTACTATACACAGCCCTACTACACGGACACGGCGACTCAGTACTACTGGTCTACACTGCAGAATGGGGACTGGTATTCCTCACCGCTGTCAACATCGGGCCAGTACAGCTCTCTGAGCCCGTCTACTGGCTGTGCTACGACGCCCTCCCCTATCGGGACTCGGAGCCCGGCCATTCTAGTTTCGGGCTTCCTCGATCCGGTCCAGTCCTCTGTGTCAGTGCCGCCACCAGTGAAGTCCAATGCTGTGAGCCAGCTTACGACGTGCACACCGGATGCACAGGGCTCATCCATTCCAGGTATGAGGTCACTCAACTTTATCTTCACCTTTCATAAGATCAAAATATGCAATCAACGATGTTCTGTCAATTCTGAGGACATCTATACATGGCATCCGAGAAATGTTGTGACAAACTTCTAGGGAAGATGGGGAACTTCGTAAGGATTAAGAATTGCAAAGGAACGCGTGGCTACAAATGTCAGGGGTAAGTATTATCAGAGGCCGGAGATTGGAGAAGAAACAAGAAATGATTCATTTGAAACATCTGTTGGACATAATGAGCACACATAGTGTGTGACATAAATACCGTTCTTATGTTAGAACAGATGCTCAAAGTTTGTACTATTAGATGTCACACATGCCTGACACCAGTAGACGCATTTCAATGCACCAGGAATTTCTTTGACTGTAGCCGCTGTGCAGACGATTCTTGCAATGAGATTCATTTGACACTCCACAGGATCGCGATATATGAGAAATTTTATGGCACCCCACAGAAAGAAATCAAGGCTCGTTAAATCTGGCAAGTGTTGGGGGGGCCAGGAAACCAGTCCACCACACTCAGTCCATCAATGTCAGCATGACCTGCGCAAATGCCTATGAATATCCAGTGGAAAATGAGCAGGTTCCTCATGTTGGAACCACTTGCTATGCCTCACATTTGGTGGAACTTCTACAAGCAAGCCAGTAAAAACCTGTTCCAGAAAGGTCTGTTAATATGTAGCAGTCAAGTGGGATGGTAAAAGGTATTGTCTGACTAAACAGTCGTTGACCAAATCCACCCAAAAATTTACTGCAAAGCAGTGTTGTACCATGTGGTGCTGCACACCATGGGGGTTTTCTGGCGTTGACAAATGCTCCTTGTAGTGATCGAATATGCCATCCCTAATGGATGTGGCCTCATCAGTGAACAACACACAAGCTGGAAATGCACATATTGGCCACTTTGTTGCAGAAACAACTGTGCAAAACATACACATGCAAGATCGTCTTTATGGTGCAATAAGTGTACCCTTTGGGTATGAAAGGCATGTAAGGATTCAGCATTCAAAATACGCCGGACACTGTCATGAGACATTCTTAAGTTCAAGGCGAAAGTATGTATGGTGGTGCTTGGATTAATCTCTCCAACATCCAACACACTTTATTCTCTAACGACCCAACACGCTGACCTCACTAGCCAGTAAGTATGCAGGGCAGGCTCAAGCTCAGAGTATGTCACCAATGACTTCATTGATGAGTCATGGATTTTCCACACCCAGACCCCCACCCCACCTGAGGAAGGCCAACTCTCCTATGAATACAATGGTGGGAATTCAACTTCCGGTGGGAGATTAAAGACATATTCCAATTGTGGTAGTAGGTTTCCTAAGAAAGAAGGGTTGCTGTTGTCTTAAGTGTAAATTGCTGGGAAATTCATAATGGTGCATTGTCATGATGGCTGACTTGGAGTACGAGCACCAGCCTCATTATGACGTCATAATTCAAGATGTGTGACCTGGAATACAAGTTGGCGATTGTGGCATACTGGCAGTGGCTCCATTACATCACAGTCATCCCTCACCTTTCGATCTATTTATAATGGTTTGGAATTCTTGTCCAAACTTCAGGTACTGGCTCAGTCCTACTATTCACTCAGAGGTGTATAGTCACTGCAGACTCTGAGTTTGGATACGTCTTTATTTAAAAAAAAAAAGTACTTGTGAGGAAACTTGCATCACCCTGCTGTTGGCATTGGCCTGTCATACACGTTGCTCTGTAATGTGCGGACAGCATTGCAGTTGCCCCGCCCAAGGCCACCCCCGCCACCAGACAACAGCCTCACTTACTCCCCTAGGTTAAAGCCCAAACTTTGCACTGTGTAGTAGGAACACTCACATCTTTATTTAAATAAATACCTTGCCAGGGACAGCTCCCTATTCCACGATCACACAGTTTACAGTCACCAAACTGGTTGAGAAGTCTGCCACCAACCTGTCTTTTGTACCAGTGCTTAGATCCAAGTTAGGATGGGATAAATTGTGTCTTTATTTAAACAACCACCACACCAGGGAGTGCCTCTTCCAGAAAGTGCACCACCTATTGACTGTCTGTGAACTCTCACAGGACTGCCATGGTCGCGCACCACTGTAGATAGAAAGCAGGAACAGGACACTGTTGCCACAACCATCTCGCCAGTGCTGCAGCTTGTTCCTTGTCACCAAAAGATGGAGTTTGCTACCGAAAACCTTGGAAGTTACACTGCAAGTGTCATATCCACATCTGGTTGATAGACACTGTCTGGTCCTACGTACTTGTCTGCTTTCACCTACAGTAGGTACATATCCTAAATGGCAAGCATCATGTCATACTATTAGGAATGCAGGCAGATGTTTGTGCCTCCCATTTCTTCAGTGCTGCTCCAATAAGGTTGCGCAGCGCTGTGTCATATTAAGACATATAGCCTCACTCACCCTGAAGTTGCATCACTATGCACCAGTGACAGTTACATGTAGAGAGACAACTATGCAAAATTGAGTACAAACAGCACTGCAACCACATTCTACATGAACTGAGTTAGGCTCTGAATCCGAACAAAGAGCTTGCCATACTATGATTGTAAAAATCACCACAAAATTGTGAGTGGAATTCACGACTGTAACATAACCAACATCAGAGAGCCATAGTTCCCTCCATGCCTGTTCCTAATTTAAAGTCCAATCCAAACACTCAAACACCTGGAGGGTAAGAGCCTTACAGGCATGCCCCAACTTATCCCCTTGTCCTGTGGTAACTGTGGGCTGTAGTGTCAACCACAGCATACCAGGCCACGAGTCTTTGGGACTTATCATCCACCTGTTCTGTCCTTTAGTGTAGGTCATGCTAGCAGAACAAGATAGAGAAAGCTTCATTCATCTGTAAATACATATTGGACATATGATTTACACGACTTGGTGCGCTTCTGCTTCCTTCTCCTTACTTGCCCTCACTGGCTGGCGTCAGCGCAGGCATGACCGCTATGATTTTCACTGTAGGTATGCTTTGCTGTTATTGAATATTCGACAACTGAATTATCGTGTACCTGAGGGGGAGGACAAAGAATTGTGGTACAGATGTGTTCTGTGCTCTGTTAGCAAATTCTCCAAGATTATGTTTACAGATACTAAATTCAGAGGTGTGGTGGATGTTTATTCCGCGAAAAACTTTACAGAATCTAATGAGAAATAGGTGGTAAGTTCAACACAACATAAACCTCCTTCGCTAATCCAGCACATAAACAAGTCAAATGGATGAAAATTTTACCAAAAGAAGTGAACTTCGTATCATGCGGCTACACTCCCTTCTGGGCTATACATAAATGTTATGGTCCTAACAGGATACCCATTTGGTATACATTACAGTCTCAATTCTGTGCTACACAAGAAGACAATGTTACTAATGGCGCTGATACGTTTCCAATTTGTCACACGAAACTAGAATCAATCCATGTTTTACGGTGTATACATGACATCAGATCTCTCCATAGTATTTCTAAATGACGTCAGGTGCCATACATACAGTAAGTCTCTGACTTTTCACGTTAGTTTTATGGTAAAATCAACGAATAACATACTGACTCGATGAAGTTTCCACATAATGAAGGTGTAGTTTTATGAACTTCTGCTCGTGTTGTTACATCTCATAATTGTATTTAACATGCTGAAATCAGCGAATATACTACAGAATAATAAATTTTCCACGTAAATCGGAGAATTTCTGCCTCAGATCTGTCTCACCCCTATGGTTCGACACATACATCGAAGAATCAAGTATAATTTCCCATCCTGCAAATGACACATGGTAGCAACAATGTAATCGAATTTCACATCTAACAGTCCAATTTCACTATTCTGGGTCTGGCGGAATAACAGACTGAGCCGAGTTCTACACGTGACCAATGTTTTTAGAGTGTATGTTATTCTGTCTCTAGAAAGGATATAAGATGTGTTCCAAAACTGGACAGCCAACCAGCACAAACAGAACAGACCTTTAGTTATCTGCATCAACTCGATGACAGTTCTTCAAATATGGGCATATTTACTTATTAGTGTGTAAAAGTGAAACAGACTCTATGACATCAGAACTGAAGATGACGACACAAGATGGCTGACCTGGAATATGGAGTCTGCGATGTTGGAATCCAAGACTTGGAATACTGGGACAGGCTCTCTTACGTCAGGATACAAGATGGCGACGAACATGGCAACTGGGGCATAGTGATGCAGCTATGATGGTAGAATCCAAGACTTTGGATAATGACGTTACAAACCGGCTCAGACCTGTCAGGCTATTTATAAAAGAGTAGAATTCAGACATACAAGTTCCTCAGAAGTGTATGGTCACTGCATACTGCTTTCCTAGCTCTAAGTCTCCATCTCCACTTTATATCTTAAACAAACACTTGTGCCAGCTCGCTTCTCCCATGCCAAGTTCGCTTGCGCTATGGTCCAACAATCCTCCACACCCCCTCTGACATTACAGTTTAAACAATTTACCTTTCCACACACCTACCATAAGTTCAAATGGTGAGAAAATCAACTTACCCCAAGTTTAAAATGATGAGAAGTCTGCTGGCTGTCAAACTAAAGAACACCAATCCTGACGTTAACACTGAATAGCACACTGATACAGCCTCTATGAACCATGCACACCAACCGCCACAAAACCCATCATCGTAGTCAAAACTGTTTTGTCATGTATGTGTGTGATAGCTTGGAATGATAGATGCTGTCACTATGCCCCTTTCCGCTGCTGTGCGAGACGCAGGCAGATGTCAGACATTTCTGCACCATCCAACGAATGAAGAACATAACATAATCAAATTCCAAAGCTGTGGCTATCGTTGTACAAAAGCCGTAGGTGAACCCCTTGACAGAAGTAGTCGTGCACAGAACAGCAACATTTGACCTCCGAACTTACTGGATGCTGCAGTAATGTTGTAGCAATCCATATGGCAGGCTTAGTCACACAGATTCAGTACAATTGAACGCTTGAGGTTACTTCACAGAGGCACAAATTCGGTCTCCCATCACTCCATATGCAGGTGGAACAGCAAAAGAGGCAAAAACACTGCTCTCTCTCCCTCTCCCTCAATGTGCGTGTCTAGAAAATCAGGAAATGCACATTCGTCCTCCTAATGATGGACTGTTCCCTTCTTATACACAACATTTCAGTACAAAAAACAGTCACCAGCGCCAATTGCTAGACCATAGCGCTCCCTGTACTTAAGACCGACCAGAAATCAGGAACGCTAATTTTACGTTGTACCACATACATGGCAACATAATCGAAAAGCAGTGAAGATTTGTCCTTCATAGATTGAGTCCCTCCATAGCTTTCCATATTGCAGGTTACAAGCGACAAGGGTTCAGCACAATTGAACACCTAAAGTAACTTGACAGAGACCCATATTCAGTCTCCCACTGTTCCACATGCATGTGGAATAGCAAAAGGGATCAACTAGCTCATAAGATATGCTCCACAATGTGTTGTATGCTGGCTCGCCGAGTATACAAAACCTCGCATCACACCTCTCATTTCTGATGATTTGTATAGGTGCTTGTACAGGAAAATGTGGTTCAGTTGGTGTAGTACTGTACTAGCATATGTAGTAACAACAGTAGTCATAGTAATTGATTCATTAAATTCAACTACGAAGCGAATTCAAATTCCCAACTAACTGTAGCATTATCAGCCAGCTGTGATGCAGCCACCCACACACTATTTTGATGGGTGGCCATATAACTTTTTTAACTGACACTGATTTCCACTTTAGACGTGATTTGGTGTAATGAGAATTTGATATCGATGCAGATGAAATGTTAAACTCCAACCACCCTTCCTAAAATCTGAATTTGATCTAATGTCAGGGCTGATACTGCATTTTTAAGTGCCTTACGTTGTGCATAGGACGTCTAA
The DNA here is from genome assembly GCF_023864275.1 of Schistocerca cancellata. Taxonomy (NCBI): domain Eukaryota; kingdom Metazoa; phylum Arthropoda; class Insecta; order Orthoptera; family Acrididae; genus Schistocerca; species Schistocerca cancellata. The sequence continues at coordinate 140,053,961 of NC_064627.1, read as the reverse complement.
GATTTCCAGTATATTTCTATCCACTACTCACCTATACCGTCCAGGCTTACCACCCACTCAGAATGAAGACTCTGCTACGAATTTCTAATGTATTATTCACATCTGGCATTCCAGCACATCAAACAACTGAGCAGGGTGGCAGTATTTCCATGAAGTCTCACTGCAGGTACTAACCTACGTGGTTTTAAGTTTAGAATCCATGACGTCTTCGACGACTTCAGAATCCAAAATGGTTGACTTGGGGATATCAACAGAGTCCAAAATACGTGTTCACGTCCCATATTTAATATGAAGCGATCGCGCATGTGGAACTGAAGAAATTCTTTAACTCTTTGCAAGTATACTGGCTGTGGTATAACAACGATATAGTTCACACACCTCCTTTCGTTTCATCGTTTGGCAAACTATAACTTCAATAGGGAATGCAAATTGATTTTTCAATTTTGTGTTGAGTGAAAAAAATTGTCCGGCTGTATGTTTTAGGTGAGATACAATCACAATCAATATACTCACTTTTCTATTACCGTTTGTAGCTTAGCAGAAGAAACGTGAAAGTCTCGTACATATCTGTTATAAATAGCTCTAGATGTGAAAGGGTAGTCTTTTTTATTGGTGAAACTCTTACCTTGCTGCATACGAGAGAAACAGAGATAAGTGTCATTGGCTTGCAATCACAAAAGATATAACCAGAGATATATATCCACTGAGTTGCACATGTCTCTTGGAAACGCCAGAGCGAGCAGCGATGCGTGGTATCACAAGACAAAATCATCCCATACTGGTGAAAGTAACTGATGGAGATATCTGTCTCCAGAAGACGTACCTACTTTATAGACATGAGAACGATTCTCATACACATTAGTGGAACAGAATCTTATCTGCAACACCCAATTCCTATCGTGCAGAACACAGAAGTTTGAGGCATTCTGAACCATCATCTTCGTAACACTCTGAGTCTTTACTTAAGGGACTTCTAGTTAATAGAATACAGTGTGTTATAACGGCTGACTATGGTCAACCACTTCTCTGTATTGTCATTTCAGATGAGCAGTTAGGCACGCACTTGATCCTGCAGTTCGTCAGTCTCGAACGAGGGCAAAATAGAAGTCAAACGCCACAAATCAGAGGAATCGTATCTAGTGTTATGGCAACATGGATAGTTCTTGGGACTCATAATATGAGAAGAATTACTAAAAAGTCTGAAATCAACACAACAGATGATAAGTCACCAGGACGCAATTGTTTCAGGTCAACACACACGTTTTTCATTCACCGGACATGTAACAAAGCAATCCACATAGCAAGCTAATTGTATTTCTATGACTTTTCCCTACAGGTTCTAACCTGGAACGGGCCTTTTTCACCGGAATTTCTTAGATAGTTCCCACTGTAAAGACAGCACAAGTCAGTCGCCGCTAAGTTTTTTTATCTTGTCCGTTAGATCAATAGTACAGTAATGTCAGAGGTTGTGTGGAGAGTTGTTGGAGCATGGCACAAGTGAACTTGAGGTGGGGGAAGCGAGCTGGCATGGGGCAGATGGGACTTTCCCACCCGAGTGATTGTTTAAGTTATAAAGTGGAGAGACGCGAACTTAAAAGTTAGGAGAAGCAGTATGCAGTGACCATACACCTCTGACGTACCTGTATGCATGAACCCTGCAGCTTTATAAATAGCCCGACAGGTCTGAGTTGGATTGTGACATCACAGAGCCGGAGCCAATATTCAAAGCCTAGGATTTTGTCGTCATAGCTGCGCCAGTATGCCCCAGTCGCCGCCTTGTATTCTGATGTCCTATGCAGAATACTGTCCCAGTACACATGTTATGTGTGAGTTTTTATTTTCTTACATACCCTTACTCACATATTATAAACTGATCAACCAGAACATTATGACCGCCTCCCTAATAGCCAATATGTCTACCTTTGGCACAGATACCAGTGGCTACGCGTTGCAACAAGGTCGTGGTAAGTCTCTGGAGGGAGTTGGCGCCACGTCTACACACACAAGTCACCTAATTCCCATAAATGAACTCTAACGCCACGTTCAATCACATCACAGCTGTGTTCGATCAGGTACAGGTCCGGCGAGTTGGGGGACCAGCACATCAATTGAAATTTTGCCATGTGTTCCGCGAACCACTCCACCACACTCCTGGCCTAGTGACATGGCGCATTATCTTGTTGGAAAATATCTCTGCTATTGCAAACTGATGGTCAGGAAGTGTCGTACAAGGTCTGCAAAAAAGTGTACAATACTCCTTGGCCGTCATGGTGCCTTGCATGAGGTCCAGTGGACCCATGGATGCTTGTGTGAATGTTCTGCAGAGCATAATGGAACCGCCAGCAGTTTGTCTCCGTCCCACAGTATAGGTGTCAAGGAGGCCTGGAAGGCAACGGAATCGCGCCCTCCCATTGGCGTGATGAAGAAAAAAAAAAAGCACTCCGTCTTCAGGCCACAAGTGGCCCATCGGGACCATCCGACCGCCGTGTCATCCTCAGTTGAGGATGCGGATAGGAGGGGCATGTGGTCAGCACACCGCTCTCCCGGTCGTTACGATGGTTTTCTTTGACCGGAGCCGCTACTATTCGGTCGAGTAGCTCCTCATTTGGCATCACGAGGCTGAGTGCATCCCGAAAAATGGCAACAGCACATGGTGGCTGGATGGTCACCCATCCAAGTGCCGGCCACACCCGACAGCGCTTAACTTCGGTGATCTCACGGGAACCGGTGTATCCACTGCGGCAAGGCCGTTGCCGGCGTGATGAAGAAGGTATCGGGATTTGTCAGACCATGTAACGCTCTACTACTGCACCAGTGCCCAATGCCGATGGTCACGTGCCTATTTCAGTCATAGTTGCCGATGTCGTGGTGTTAACATTGGCACAAGCATGGGCACGTCAGCTGCACAGGCCCATCGTTAGGAGTGTTCGCTGCACTGCGTGTTCAGACACATTTGTACTCTGCCCAGCATTAAATTCTGATGTTAGTTCCGCCACAGTTCACCACCTGTCCTGTTTTACCAGTTCGCCCAGCCTACGACATCCGACATCTGCCCAACCACACGACGTCTGGATGTGGTGCGCCTTGGTTTCACCAGGTGTCGAAGGCATTCATCACAGCACTCCTTGAACATCCGACAAGTCGTAGAGTTTCCGAAATGTTTGTGCTGAGCCTCCAGGCCATCACAATCTGTCCTCAGTCAAACTCAGATGGATCGCAGGACTCCCCCATTGTACATATGGACAGCACGCGCGCTGATACTAAATGCACCACGTGTGTGTGTGTCTGACTAGCAGACATTCCTCGCCAGGTGACGCTGCTATCGCCTGGACGAGTTTATACCAATAGTAGGTCAGTAGTCACAATGTTCTGGCTGATCAGCTACAAAACACTTTCATATCTCTTAACTGATAGGTATATGATCATACTGTTTTTTCTCACATACTGATTTTTATTTTCCGAGATAATTCTTAAGATACATTACTATGAAGTTATACATTACTATGAAGTATGTGTCGTGTGTCCAATGACTCTGGTGTCCTTAATCAATACTTAACCTAAGGTTGCAGTGGTCATACTACTGAGACATTCTCCTCTGACACGTCAAGTGCAAGTTTTCACTTAAATGGGAAACTAGTCGTCTGTGTCCTAGCCCTCGTTGCTACACCAACAACATTAGGTTTATTCCATTTGAAATCAACTAGTAAAAAATTAAATTTGAACCGTGATGATTTAGAATTTTGTAATTTTTTGTCATTTTCTTCCACCTATCAAAATAATATAAAACCCAATATTAAAGATTTTTTTTTGACATTTCGTTTTTGAGTTATCAATTTTTAAAGTTTCCAAAATTTGCCACTTGTCAAAACTTAAAAATGATCATATCTCAATAACCATTTGACGTACAGACCTGAAATTGCACCATTTTATTCAGAAATATGGGCTACTAGACCAAATTCATCAAAATGCTACATTTTCCCATACCAAAAGTTTTTTAAATTTTGTAAATTTAAAAAGCTGATATTTTTGTTTAAAAAAAGTGTGTTAGGCTTACACTATTTTTTAATGTGTGCGCCAAATTTCATGGTGGTGGTCCAAGGGGAACGTATGAAAATAAATTTTATTTTATTGTTATTCGTATGGTCAGCTGTATCTCAGCTGCACTTGGTTTGCAAGCTGGCTAATAAAACTGTTGTTAAAATGAAATTATTGACTCCTATTTAAGCCACTACACTTTATTATTTTAAAACTGTACTAAACTATGCCAGATGACAATTAACATAAATAATGTAAGAGATAGCACGCATTTTTATTTTATATAACTTTTAATTTACAGTAATTTAATTCATGTTTGTAGAAAAAGATTGTATTTGTGTGTGTGTATGTGTAACCAATATATAACAAAACAATCAGTTCTACTGACAGTAATTCACTTCAGTAGAGAGAACTGTCGAGGTAGAATTAGCAAAGTGGTTGTGAGGGAAAGAGGACCAGGTTGCTGTGTGCATGTATAGTACTCTAAGCATCTTTACTCAGGGGGTAAAGTGGCAAAAATGTTCCAGTGTCATGATTTAAAATGCTTAATCGCTCAATGAAACGTTCAACTGCGCATGTTTAAATACGACAGGTACCAAGGATTGCCAACGAAGTTATTGTATTCCTACAGGGTCATTCATCGTTTTATTGGGAAATTAAGCATTTTAAATCATGACACTCGAGAATTTGTGCCACTTTGTCGCCTGAGGATGTTCACATTGAATGAAAACAGTGACTTCAAAAATGCACATAAAATAAAAGTCGAAGTGGTTTTCTTCACATTCATATCAATCAGTTGTGGAAGCGCATTGTGATCAGATATTGCATACCTTACAATTGTTTGAGTGGGCTAAAGATTATACGTCAAAAGGAGCTTCGCGAAAAGATTTCATAAAGCCACAATAGTGACAGGGATTCAGTAGTATCATGCTGGTGTCCACAATATTCAAGTGGGTCCAGATGCTGCAGCTTTTGAAAAGCCTACAGACTTGTTGCTTGTGCCTATGTCAAGAAATGGTGGATGGCTTCTGAGCTATCAAGAGGTGAAAAAGGAGAAGTAAACATTTAATTTGTATGTCCTTGTGCACAATGGCCCCATAACCAGGCGCAAGGAGGGCCATGCCTCCACCCCTAGCTCTCTGTGAAAGGAAAAAAAAATATAGTGTCGTCAGATGTTTTTCTTTGAAGTAAATGATCTAAAAGTCAGTATTATGCATGTTTATCACAGGGTCGGAACTGGAACTTTTTATGGGTGCTTAAAGTCGCAATTTGTCTTTGAAAATATTAAAAACACTCCATACCTCCAGATATTGCTCTTCCCCACAGCGCTTAACAAACCATCATATGGGCGCTTTTGCTTGTGGACCAGACCTGTTTTTTTCATAACCAAGAAGGTCAAGTAAATCGAATGGAATAAGAAAAACTTTCATATCTTGTAAATTAAATCCCACAATTGCCCCTGGAAAAGCGTATAGAATACAGATGAAGAGCTGCAAAAAGCCTCAAATTATTTTGGAAAAGAACATGTTGTTACATCAACAACCCATCATTATTTCTTGGGAGAACTATGGTTTTTGCATTTGAAAGAAAACTTCAGTACATGATCTTAGACTCTAATAAGTTTGTTAGTGGGTCACCATAACATCTTTCTTGTTGAAGATCAGTAAAACTAATTCTCTTTTCAAGGCACTGAAATAACACATTGTTAAATAATAACAGGTGTATCATTGTTTTAATAATATCGATCAGTATTAATGTATTTGCAAAATAAAAATATAATTAGGTAAATTACTCACAGTCTTTTTTGAGCATGTGTTGTTATAGCATACGTTAAGATATCTTCAAAGTTAACATGGGAAGGACCAAATGCGAATTTGAATTTAAGTGTATAATAAATTGCTTGTTGTGGTATGCGTACTGTATGACCTTTGGTACACACACCATCAGATTATTTGACCTGTCGCTCTAACGAAGTAGGCGAGTGTCAGCAATATGTCTTATGGTCATATTGTGGCGTGTTTATCTTCTGCCGTTAGGTCAGACGCTAGAAATGCCACTTGCATGCTTAGAGTAGCAGATTGATGGTGACCAAAATTGACAATCTGAAGTTCCTTTGGTATTGGTACGTTAATCTTATTCTCACATATATCTCTGATACTTGAAAAAAGTGTCTATACATTTATCTTCATGGCTATGTACAGGAATATGGTAATCTTATTAGGCGCAGACTATAGACTGGTGCAGACAAATGCAGACTGGTGCAGACAAATGCAGACTGACTAATCGGAGGTCTGTACACTCGTTATAATACCTCGAGCGTTCAGTTATCACTGCGCGAGTGTGATCCACAAGGAGAAAAGGTTTTACGTTAGCAGCAATCTAATTGGGTGCGTTACATATTAGTACGCGAATCAGCGGAAGCAGAATTTGGTCCGTCTCTATGGCAGCGCCATCTCGTAGTGCGGAGACGGACGAGCGCTGCGCCTGCGCTGTTGTGCTTAGCGGGACGCGCTCTAGTGGGAAAGTTGTGTACGCGCTGACTATGCAGAACTATGTACACAACACTTGTCAATAGATAAAAAATAACGATTAACGGCCTTATTTAGTTTTTGACATATCACATGTCAGTAACAAGTCCAAATCTCTACAATCTGTGAACTAGGTGTAAATACCTACCAGTAAAATAAAATATATTTTAATAAGTTCCCACTGGAACACTATAGTGAAATTTGGCACACACATTAACAAATAATGTGTGACTAACACACATTAAATTAATCATTCTTTTGGATCATGAATGACCAAAGGCGTTTTTTAGATCCTCATTGCTACTGTGTACATAAAGCTGGCGAATAAAGAGCTGTGCGCCGACGTTGTGCGGTGCCATGATAATGATCTCAAGTTCCGATACTGTGACGGCCATATATAGACTGTCATGGTTGATCATCCTGGTTTTGGCCTCCAAACGTTGAGGGGTTTTCGAACTCCCGTTTGAGGTGCCATCAGACATTGTGGTGGCCGCTTTTTAACCTTACGATAACGTAGTCAGTCACGTTACTGAAACGTGGAATACGTTCGAAATCTACCGTGTCCTCAATGGTGTCCATCAGATAAAAACTGAACTGAGGAAACACGTGCCTTCTTACTTGGTTACTGCCGGCTGCACGGCTGCCGTCATGTACGATAGCCAGCTGTGCTCTTGTTCAGGTTGTGGCGAGGAAGGCCATGTCCGTACTGAATGTCTCCAGCTTAGACTGGTTCACACGCCGATCGGAGATGTCACTCTCCTTGCAGCACGCACTGTGGTACCTCTGCAGGGCTGCCTGCTGCTGCTGCTGCGCCCACTCTGAATCACTTGCACCAGTGTCGACTCCTCTTGAAGACGCGTTGGACGTTTTGTGTGTCTCTCCTACGCAGCCACCAGAGGCAGTACCGACGGACGATGGCCGTCAGCAGGCGCAAGCCAAACCCCTTCTGATGACTGCCTCCATCATAAGTGTGCACAAGATGACGACCCTCCCACTGATGTGTTGTCCTCTGACGCCCTGGCACTAGACGATGCAACGTCTCTCCCCTCTCTGTCACCAGTCAGCATAAACCTACTGACACCGACTTTCCTCCGCCTGCCTCTGCCGCAGTTGCCTCCCTTTCTGTGTCTGATGCTACCTGTGTGCACACCTCTGATAGTGTTTCAACTGAACTGGCCTGGGCGGATGACGTCGATGCTGAGGTGGACGATCTGGAGTTGAACAAAGTGATGGAACCCCCTTGCTGTTATCAGCTCTCTCCTCGTCACAGTGATGTGCCCTTCCATGTGAGCCTAACAAGAAGCTCCATGTGCTTATCCTGTGTTTACATCGTCTATCCTCCTGGTGATGCCAACTTTTCAAACTTGTCACACAGCCATGGTCCATCCACGCACGCCAGAAACTGTCTTTACTTCATGAAATCCTGCATGCTGTGTGCTGTGGCCTTCTCCACCAGACATCACGGCGCCTAGAGTATCAGCATCCAAACTGACAGCCTGCAGCCGCGGGTTGCCCACTTCACAGGCACACCGAAGCACTACACAACCGACAGGCAATATTGATGAACGACCACAACAACAACAACAACAACAACAACAACAACACCACAGCAATGACACAAGCGGCCACCAGGTGCCACTACCGGCCCACATAAATTTAAGGAAGAGGTCACTGCAGATCCCGGAACTATTTTCACACGTCAAACCACTGATGGAAAATAGTTCCGAGGTGCTCATCCGCCGAAGCACTATAAAGACTGGCGCTCGGCTGCACATCGGCAGTTCATCGACTGCCAGCAGATGTGTATAGCTGCCGCCCCGGCAGCCCGGCTTGGATCTTCTCGCTGATCTCTGGATTAGGCTTGGTATATCGGAGAAGTCTCTGGCGGAGACTAGTAGGAAATTATTTCAGTTGTTTTCTATATTATTCTTGTATGTAGTTGTGATTCGAAGACAGATCACTGTTTTGTGTTGGTGTTATACTTGGAGAATTTGTTTTGGTTAACTGAACAGTTCAATAAATTGTTTTCAGACTTTGATCGTTAGTTTCTTCTGCTCACGCAGACATATCACTGTGGACGTTGACAATGCACTCCTTCAAAAGCTCCATGTCGCAACGTTTGATACTCCCTATGGCTTTATGGCACATGTCTCCCATGCTTTCCCTATTGGTAGCGAGCTGGCGACCCTCCTATGTGACGGCATCTTTGCTGATATAGTTGCCTACCTCCATGATGCCAGAGGTATGGCTCACAGATTCAATGGTGTCAGGATCATCAACATCAATGCGCCATCTGGTTTAGGTCGCCGCCGCGAATGTTCGACTTTCTTCTCTGAGGCAGTCACGCCTCTCTTCCTGGGTCAGCAGAATGCATTAATCATGAAAGCTGACTTCAACTCTACCCAGGCGCCCAAAGTTTAACTGCCACCTCTCTCTCCATGAGCGGCGCTAGCGGCAATTCTGCAGCACCGCAACCTTGCGGACTCTTCGGAGCAATTTCATGGTGATCGTCCTGGGTTTACGCATTTCACTAGCCATTCTTCCAGTCTCCCGCGATACTGACGATGGGGTCAGGGTGCTGAAGTCTGGCGCATTACATTCTCTGATCGAGACACATATTCTTGTGGCATCAACCTCCGCCACCAAAGGGTGTGGCGCGGCCGGGGACCTTGGGAACTGAACATAATCCACCTTACTTCAACTTACTGCCTGCAGCTTGTTGAGACCACGTGGACAGCTTGTCATCAACGCCACAACGCATACCAGTCTGCTCTGTCGAGGTGGGTCCTCCGCGCAAAGCCTGCCCTCTGCAAGGCCTCGATTGGTTACAGAAGGGAGGTCGCAGCGTGGCTGCGATGAACCCAGGTTTTCTACTTCATCATTCTCCGGGAATGTACTACAATGCTGTATTCACCAGCGCTCATTCATTGGTGAATCAGGCCAAAGCACAGCCCACATTCGTCTCTCAGTGTCACCTTGAAGGAGCTATGATCAGGGCATGCACACACGACAGTTTAGCGTAGAAGCGTCTGTCTGTGTACCATGTGATAGCCAATGGTGCCACCATTTGAGGAATTTGATTAATGTTCTTAAGACTCATGATGGGCAGTGCTTAAATATCCAACACGATATAGGGTGTGCCCTCCATGCACATTAAATTTTGCTGCACAGCACAACGTCACCACCCTGCCAGCATTAAGGCAGTATTCTGATTCTCGTTTGGCTCACTTCCTGGGGATGCAACGACGGGTCTGCTTCCTGACGCCACCGAGGACGAAGTCCATGATACTGTCCATGTGGGTTCTACGAACAACTCGCCTGGCCCTGACGGCCTCCCACTAGAGGTTCATCGGACATTTCGTCCCCTAATGGCGCCAGTGTGGACCGACATTTGTCGGGACCTTATGTCGCCCCTCAAGCCTACCCCAAACAGTTTCCACGACAGGCCCCTCATTCCGATCCAAAAGCCTCAGGGTACATCACAGATATCCTCTTACCGCCCCTTGCTGTTGCTCAACAGTGACACGAATATCTTTACCCAGCTGTTTGGTACACAGGTTAAATGGATGGCTCGGTATGTTGTTTCCCCTGATCAAACTTCTTTTGGAGGCGCTAATAATATCCGCACTGCCCTCTGTCGCGATTGCTAGCTCACGCTCGTCGTGTGCCTGGACTTTTGGCAGCTCATGATTTTACCCAGGCGTTCGATCAGGTCGATCACGACTACCTGGAATGGGTGCTCCGCATTATGGGATACTAAGATCGTCGTCGTAAAACGCCTCCTTCGTGGAGCTACATCCCGTGTTCTCTACAATGGCCGTCTCACTCCTCCCATCTTGATCCATCAATGGGTGCGTCAAGCCTGCCCACTTTCTGCACTGCTGCATTCTTTCACCGTGAGACCGTTGCTCTGTGGCCTCCACTAACGCCTATACTGGATATCGCTGGGTGGCCATATATCCAGTTGCAATGCTTATGCAGACAATCTCGTCGTCGTTCTACATATTGGTTGTGAGGTAAGGGAGTCACTGGCATGAGTTCCATCTATGGCAAAGCGACTAGTAGCTCCCTTAACGTCCGTGAATCGAGCGCCATGGCTATAGATGAGGGGCTTCCTACGAGCAGAACTGCTCCACTGCGTGTAGCTGCTACAATCCGATGCTTAGGAATCGATTTTGCAAGTGATCTGGGGCGAACGATTGCCCTCAACTGTCGGCACCTGCTGTCCCAACTGCGAGCTGGGCTCCTGGATCATCGCTTATGGGCTCTCGATCTTGTGCAATCGACGCAATATGTAAATGTATATTTGGCGTAACACCCCCCTCATGTAGCACAGACACCTCTTACTGCGCTGTCCATGCCCCCCTGCATGCTAGGAGCTTTGGGTTCGTATGTATCCCATGGCTTGCTGTTCAATATAAGGTACAAGACCCTCACCCTCCCGTGTTGCAGGGATACTGTGAGCCTGTCTCATGTTCCTGATAAAGCGATAGTCCTCTTTGTCAGATCTCAAACTGTGCTGTGGCGCCACAGTCCTACGTGCCTTACCAGCTTGTTGCTGGAGGCCCTTGCACCAAACTCTCTCTCAGGCCGTATCCAGCTTTTGAACGTACCACTGCCCTTCTTTTTCCTCGACCTGAGCTATGTATGTACTGCTATATTGCCACGAAGACGATCTATGGCTATATCCAGCAGTACAGGTCACCGAATTTGGTTGAGGGGAAGCGTGCCGTCCGGCAATTGGTGTGTGCTCCTTATCTCGCACTGACAACCAATCTGCATAGTACCTTACAGTCAATAGGAAGCAAGTATGCCAGCCACGCCTTCACAGGATTCACCTTGCAGACACCCGGTTGTCTGTCGCCTTTGATGTTCTGGACACGGACGAGCATTGCCTGGTCTGCGGATCTGCCTTAGGTGTCTGGTCCTCGGTGCGACAGACGCTGGCCCTAATTACCCTACGACTTCTCATTAGGCACCTCCTCACTTGCTTCTCTTCCCGGACTCGGGATTCTTCCCACAAACGAAGGCAAACTCTGTGAAATGGATTTGTAGACACTCAATTCACTATTTGTTTGCTGACGGCGAGAAAAATGCCCTTGATTTTGGGCACTTCCTTAATGAAAGCCATTGTGCGGTTGTCCACAATCGTAAATACAGACAATTTTTCTCCAATTTCCTTTGCAGTGACTTACTTGACACACCCCAGATTTGTGATATGACTCCAATGAGGAGTTGACCCACGCCTTTTCTGCTCTTAGAACTGGTTGTTCTCTGGTCATCAGAATGTTATTTTCCATGAAACTATGCATTGATAGTATCACGGAGTCTGCCGACTTGCTGCTCCCTCCTCTTCGCGACGTCGGTTTCTTGCTAGCCTCGGTGGTAGCAATTAAAAATAAGGAAAAATAAATAAATAAATAAATCATTGATGTTCTTTTTATTTTGTTGCGCGTTCCCTATGCTTTCTTTGCTTCCTTTGGGGTGGGAACGGGAAATGGTGGCCAGGACTCTTGTTGCAGCCCCTGCCCACTTTACCCCCATCCCTCCCTTTGGGCGTCAGGAAAGTTCCTTTAAAAAAATAAAACTATAAAACACGGTTAAGGCAACAATACTAGAGAAATAGAGCATCCAGCTTCGAGTCCCCGTCCGGCCCAAAATTTTCAACTCTCACAGTTGCATGGCCGCAATCCCTCATGTGGCTTGAAGTCATTATTTTCTTCCTATCTATTTCTCATCCTCTTTCCTTTCTGTTCATTTATTTCTCGGGACAATCTGCATTTATCTTCAAGTGTCTACCAGTTCAGTTCCTTCAGCACCTATGTGATATTGCCCTAGGGGTCAAACAAACCTATGACCATCTGTGCTGCCCTTCTCAGTACACGTTCAACATCCCGTTTAAGTCCTATTTTGTACATATGCCACACGTCTGAACAATATTCTAGGATGAGTCATGCGAGCGATTTGTAAACAATCTCATTTAGAGACTGACTACATTTCTACCAATAGTCGATGTCTACCACCAATTGTGTCTACAACTGAGCTATGTGATCGTTCCACTTCATATCCCCACGAAGTGTTACTCCCAGGTATTTGTGTGAGCTGACCGATTCCATCTGTGACTTATTGATAAATTACGCATAGGTTACTCCGTTTTTTCGTTTTCTGTACTGGACAGTTTTACATTTCTGAACATTTAAAGCAATTTGCCAATCTTTGCACCACTTTGAAATCTCATCGGGATCTGACTGAATATTTGCGCAGCCTTTTTCGACAGTACTTCATTGTAGATAACTGCATCAACTGCGAAAAATCTAGGGTTGATATTAATATATCCGGCAAGGTATTGATAAAGAGCTTAGGTGTGGTACTGAGTCAAATGCTTTTCCGAAATCGAGAAATACTGCTTTTACCTGACTGCCTTGATCCACGGCTTTCAGGATGTCATGTGAGAAAACAACGAGATGGCTTTCACGTAATCGACGGTTTCGAAATTCGTGCTGTCTGGCGTGGAAGAGGTCATTCTGTTCGAGACACCTCATTACGTTTGAGCCCACAACATGTTCTAAGATCTTACAGCAAATGTATGTCTGTGATGTTAAGGATACTGGACGGTAGTTTTGTGTATCACTTCTGCTACTCTTCTTGTAGATGGGTGTGTCTGTGCTTTACTCCAAATATTGGGCATGGGTTTTTATTCGATACACGTGCCGTATATTATGGTTAAATGAAAGGTTAAACCAGCCGCAAATTCGTTGGTAGACTGACTGCATTTGTTCAGTATCCAAAACAATGAACCGAAGTCTTCCATCTGCTTCAGCTACGACTGTCATGATTCCATTTCATATCCTCACAAGCTGTTACATCCAGGTATTGGTATGAGTTGACTGTTTCCATTTGTGTCTCACTGATATTGAAGCAAAGACATAAAATACCACCGAGAGGCAACACAGCGGTCAGAAAGGAACGTAGTACATTTCAGTGCTTAATGAATTTGCGAACTAACTTTCAACTGCTGGCGTTTAGCAATTATAGCCAGAAACCTCTGAGTATAGATCACTAGCACTTTATACACATCGTCTCTCGACAGTGTCAGCAGCTTTCATATAAATACTGTAACCTCAGAGTTCAGTAATGAAACATTTACAAGTAGAGGACATGGGCTGGAAAATTCATTTGCGGACCCATCTGCGTGTGTTGTAGCCCACCCTTTTTTACACACAACTTTTGAAGAACGACAGAGGTTTCAGAGACAAACAGAAAGTTTACGTTGATTTCAATGTATGTACCATTCACTACAAGTTCAAAACGAAAACTGTGTTGCAAGAAAAAAACAAAAAAAAAAAAAACACCCAACACAACAGGTATATTACGACCTAAATCACCCAGTCAGTCGAATATGCAGTTAAGTTTTTGGCTGATCATAAGTTTATCAAAGTAATAGCCAGTATACAACCTTGTCTCCCTCATTAATCCGATTATTCTGCTTAGTGTCGGTTGGGGTAATAAAGGAGCAGCATTTTTAAGTTTAATGGCTTATAGCTTATTACTGTGATACAATTTTCCTGTCAGTTCTTCTCATGTTAGCAGTGTGACCTTCTGGAATGTTTCTATTGCATTTCCAAATATGATTACCCACTCTTATCCTATCCCTGGGAAAATCTGGGCATAAAGTATGCTATTCTAGTAAAACATACTTTAATATCATTTAGTGCTACAATTTCTCCATACAATAGTAAGCCTATGAATCCCACGACCAAGTACAAATGTATAAGTTTCCAAAAAATTTGTTGAGAAATCAATAGCCTGAATTACATGAAGAGATAAACAGATAATCCTGCTTCATGCTATTCAAGTAAATTTGAAATTCCCCAGTTAAATGAGGTGCAAAAAAATACTTGAAGTATTTGCTCTAAATCAATCTGTTCTATGTCATCTATCTCCAAGAACATGTACTGATGACCATCCCCTCCACATGTGGATAAAAACTTCACTGACTATTGGTTTCGCTTGTCTGGAGGATGTGCTGTTTACCTTTCCACTATGCTCCTTCACTATCTTACTACATTAACTCTGGTAATGTACTGAAATCTATGACCCTATTATTATTTCTGAATATGAGTTAATTCTTGTAGTAGAACCAAGGTTTTCTTCTTCGTCTTCAGTTTCATCACTTCCGTCACTAGGCCTAGAAAGAACGGCTTCGTATTGTATAAGGAATGTTGAATTGTTTAGCAGCAGCATACACTGACCTTCCCTTTTTTACTGATTCCATGGGTCAAGATCACATGAGTCATATGTGCTTGTCCTTTTCTTAATATACACACATGACATGATCTGGAAATAAATACTGAGAGCATTACACCCAAATAACCCCACATTCATAAATTATAATTTACTAACAAACTATTAGTGATACGTTTCTAATTTTTATTAAATGTACTCTTAAAACATATGTAATGTACACATATATTTAAGTTTCGTTACTGTGTCACAGCTGGTTTCTCAACAGCACCTCTGCAACTATAATTGCATGTCTTCACTGCATCGTTAAGAAAAATAAACATTTATTTCAAAATGGCAGTACCGCTATGGCCAACACAAATTATTAACACCATATTGTAGCCACTTGCGAAATGTAGAATATACGAGGCGCGTTTGAAAAGTCCGTGCAAAGTCCGAGAGATGGCACCACCGGCGCTTATCGAGGTCATATTTAGTTAGTAGCATCTTTGGAAAGAACGCACACCAAGTTTCAGCCATATTTGTCTATTTCTTTGTGTTTGATATTCGTGTGAGTCATGGAAGTCGAGTGATTGTCAAAAAATGGATGAAAAAGAATTACGTGTGGTGATTAAACATTACTTTATGATAGGCAAAACGCCTCAGGAGACTAAAGAGAAGCTTGATTAACATTACGGTGACTCTGCACCTTCGATTAGAACAGTTTATAAGAGGTTTCAAAATTTCTGGAGTGGCCGTATGGGCATAAGTGATGCTGAACGTTCTGGACGCCCTGCAGAGGCTAAGACTCCAGAAATCATCGATAAAATCCATTATATGGTGAAGGTGACAGAAGAGTTAAGGTGCATCTGTGGGCATCTCGAATGAATGGGTACATAATATTTTGCATAAACATTTGGACATGAGGAAGCTATCTGCAAAATGGGTTCCGCGATTGCTCACGAAGACCAAAAACGGAATTGTGTGAAGTATTGCAAGGATGGTTTGCAGCTGTTCAGGAATAATCTGCAGGACTTTAAGCGTCGTTTCTTCACTGTGGATAAAACATGGATACATTGCTATACTCCTTAGACCAAACAACAATCTAAACAATGGGTTACCAAGGGAGAATCTTCACCAAAAAAGGCGAAGACAATTCCTTTGGCTGGAAAGGTTATGGCGACTGTCTTTTGGGATTCACAGGGGATAATCCTCATCGACTATCTGGAAAAGAGTAAAACTGCTACAGGTGAATATTATTCATCGTTATTGAACGTTTGAAAACCGAGCTGCAAGAAAAACGCCGGCCATTGGACAGCAAAAAAGTCCTTTTCCATCATGACAATGCACCAGCACACACCTCAGCAGATGTGGTCGCAAAATTAATGGAAATACGATTCCAACTCGTTTCATATCCCCCCTGTTCTCCAGACTTGGCTCCCTTAGACTACTATTTGTTACTCAATTTGAAGAAATGGCTGGCAGGACAAAGATTTTATTCAAACGAGGAGGTATTGCGGCAAATAATGGCTATTTTGCAGACTTGGACAAGTCCTATTATTCAGAAGGGATCAACAAATTAGAACAACGTTGGATGAAATGTATAAGTCTAAAAAGAGACTTTGACGAAAAATAAAAAAGGTTCACCCCAAACACGAAAGTAGTTTTTATTTTTGCATGGACTTTTCAAACGCCCCTCGTATATTAAATTTGAATATGTAGGGTGATTAGATTAAGAATTATTAAAAAATTGTCATTTACACCCACATTACCCCTTATACTCAAATTACCCCAGCTGATTCTATATACTGCCGGGAAAACATCGAGCACCCTCAAGGAAAAGGCCACTTTATTGACAAGTGAAGTGACAGGCAATTCATCATTGTAGACGTATATGACAACAAATTTAGATCAAATGAAACACACATCATAGTAAAGGGTGCCAAAACGGTGGTATAATTACAAAGCATACCCCACTCTGGCAGCAACGCCCATGTATATTCTCACATGCAACCTGCGCCTTTTGTTGAAATACGGCAATGATTCTTGCAGGTCCTGGAGAGTGAGTTAGTTCCTGCTTTATCGTGTCCCATACACATTCAGTAGGTGAGAGAACCAGTGAGATCTTGGTGGCCGCCGGCCGCTGTGGCCGAGCGGTTCTAGGCGCTTCAGGCCAGAACCGCGCTGCTGCTACACTCGCAGGTTCGAATCCTGCCTCGGGCATGGATGTGTGTGATGTCCTTGGGTTAGTTAGGTTTAAGTAGTTCTAAGTCTAGAGGACTGATGACTTCAGATGTTAAGTCCCATAGGGCTTTGAGCCATTTGGAACTCTTGCTGGCCAGGACGGTTGTTGTACGCAACGAATTGCTCGTTGCGTCACAGCGTTGTCCTGGTGAAAATGTACACCACCTCCCTGTCGAACAAATGGCGGTAAAATGAGAATAACAGCCTGTGCAATGTAGCGGGCACTGTTTACTGCACCTATGTACTTGTCTGTGGGGCATAGTATCCTAGAATGAACGTTGCGAACACTGTTCACCTCTAAACTTAGCACAGTTACTGCCTGCAGATTCAAAAAAGGGGGTGCACAGACAAGCCTTCTTCGCGTCATCTGATCGCTGACGACCGAGTCAAATGAATCACTAACACTTTGAACCCTTCAGTTCTTAAGGTTGTTGCATTTTTTTCTTGCAGTGCATATAGAGCCAAATTTTACAAAATGATTGGTAAGAGTCACATACTGCCTCCCCCGCCCCCTTCCCAACCGCGTTTTTCGTAATTTATTTACGATGTATGTACATAATATACATAAAAATGCTCGAAGACTTGTCTATTACCTAATATACGTTTCCTGAATTTAACTTGCTGTTTCCGATTTTATGACGAAAAGTGCATTAAATATGGGAAAGTTAATCTAAAGTTAAAAGTGTGAAAGTTCTTTCTCCGCTGGTGTAGAAGAAAAATGTAAGAAACCACTAACAGATAATATTTTTGAACAGTAATCACTTGAAATCAGAAGCAATCGTTGTTTTATTATTTTTTGCGTGCAGTTATACGCTGCACGAATGATAGCATGATTTCGAAAATAAATGGTTCAAAAATGGTTCAAATGGCTCTGAGCACTATGGGACTTAACATCTATGGTCATCAGTCCCCTAGAACTTAGAACTACTTAAACCTAACTAACCTAAGGACAGCACACAACACCCAGCCATCACGAGGCAGAGAAAATCCCTGACCCCGCCGGGAATCGAACCCGGGAACCCGGGCGTGGGAAGCGAGAAAGCTACCGCACGACCACGATATGCGGGCTCGAAAGTAAACTCGGAAACTGCTTATCTTAGAAGTTCACATACGTACGTTCATGCTTTCGAATCAACCGCGGCCTTCACAAAACATGAAGGCTAATGCACACATCAAAAAAAGTTTTGCATCACCTCCACTCCGAGATTTCCGGAACCTGTACAGAAAATTGGAATACAGATTAACATAAACATCATTTCCGCCCTTTTTATTCCTCATGAATACCACATATTGCGTGTTGTACGACCATAAAGCTAGACCTTCAGAGGTGTTGGTCCAGATTGCTGTACACACCAGTACCCCTAATACCCAGTAGCACGTCCTCTTGCACTGATGCATGCCTGTATTCGTCGTGGCATTCTATCCACAAGTTCATCAAGCCACTCTTGGTCCAGATTGTCCCACTCCTCAACGGCGATTCGGCGTAGATCCCTCAGAGTGGTTGGCGGGTCACGTCGTTCATATACAGCCCTTTTCTATCTACCCCAATGTGTTCGATAGGTTCATGTCTGGAGAACATGCTGGCCACTCTAGTCGAGCGACATCGTTGTCTTGAAGGAAGTCATTCACAAGATGTACACGATGTGGGCGCGAAATGTCGTCCATGATTAGGAATGCCTCGCCAATATGCTGCCGATATGCTTGCACTATCGGTCGGAGGATGGCATTCACGTATCGTGCAGCCGTTACGGCACCTTCCATGACCATCAGCGGCTTACGTCGGCCCCGCATAATGCCACCCCAAAACAGCAGGTAACCTCCACCTTGCTGCACTCACTGGACAGTGTGCCTAAGGCGTTCAGCCTGACCAGGTTGCCTCCAAACACGTCTCCGACGATTGTCTGGTTGAAGGCATATGCGACACTCATCGGTAAAGAGAACGCGATGCCAATCCTGAGCGGTCCATTCGGCATGTTTTAGGGCCCATCTGTACCGCACTGCATGGTGTCGTGGTTGCAAAGATGGACCTTACCGTGGACGTCGGGATTGAATGGTTCAAATAGCTCTGAGCACTATGGGACTTAACATCTGAGGTCATCAGTCCCCTAGAACTTAGAACTATTTAAACCTAACTAACCTAAGGACATCACACACACATCCATGCCCGAGGCAGGATTCGAACCTCCGACCGTAGCGGTCGCGCGGTTCCAGAATGAAGCGCCTAGAACCGCTCGGCCACTCCGGCTGGTGTCGGGGATTGAGGTTGCGCATCATGCAGCCTATTGCGCACAGTTTTAATCTTAACACGACGTCCCATGACTGCACGAAAAGCGTTATTCAACAAGGTGGCGTTGCTGTCATGGTTCCTCCGAGCCATAATCTGTAGGGAGCGGTCATGCACTGCAGTAGAAGCCCTTGGACGACTTGAGCGAGGCATCTCATCGACAGTTCCCGTCTCTCTGTATCTCCTCCATGTCCGAACAACATCGCTTTGGTTCACTCCGAGACGCCTGGATACTTCCCTTGTTGAGAGCCCTTCCTGGAACAAAGTAAAGAGGTGAACGCGATCCAATCGCGGTATTGACCGTCTCGAACTACAGACAACACGAACCGTGTACCTCCTTCCTGGTGGAATGACTGGAATTGATCGGCTGTCGGATCCCCTCCGCCTAATAGGCGCTGCTCATGCATGGTTGTTTACATCTATGGGCAAGTTTAGTGACATCTCCGAATAGTCAGAGGGACTGTGTCTGTGATACAATATCCACAGTCAACGTCTATCTTCAGGAGTTCTGGAAACTTGGGTGATGGAAAACTTTTTCTGATGTGTGTAGTACGGCGTAGCACGGCAGGAGCGCTAAGAACGTGTTGCAGCCTCTCGACGTACACTTAATATCTTTTTATATTGTAGTCATAAGATACTAGGTTTTGCATTTTGTGAAGCGGACAGTTCTACATTATGGACATGTACACCTTTCTTCAGTTTTCGGCAGTAGTAATGATACAGACTACAGAAGACAAATTATGTCTAACGTCTGGGACAATTCTTTAATAGGTCCAGCAGCTTCCCATGATTTCTCTGAAATCATTTAATTCTTCTCGTTGGCAGTGTCCTGTTGGGGTAACTGGCACATTATGATGAAACTAGAACTGGTTCAAACATGGCTCTGAGCACTATGCGACTTAACTTCTGAGGTCATCAGTCGCCTAGAACTTAGAACTAATTAAACCTAACTAACCTAAGGACGTCACACACATCCATGCCCGAGGCAGGATTCGAACCTGCGACCGGAGCGGTCGCTCGGTTCCAGACTGTAGCGCCTAGAACTGCACGGCCATCCCGGCCGGCAACTAGAACTGGTGTGTTATAAGTCAGATAAACGTACGTCTCGGCGTTTTCATGTTCAGTACGCAATTACTATTGCCAGTTCTTTGGAAACAGACGAACTGAACGCAGTGGAGTCCAAAATGAAGACGGAGTAGTATTACATGAGTAGGAGGAATAACAGAAAGATGGAAACAATACCATGAAAAACTGTATGCAGAAGAACATAATGATGCTCTAGAACTGGAGGAAGCACAGGAAGTCGCTCCGGAAGAATGAGGAGACCATATCGTGCACGATGACTTTTAGCTTGCAGTCAGTCAGCTAAAAGCTGGGAACCCCACTGGAGTTGATGATATACCGGCAGAACTCATCAAGGCTGCTGGAGAATAGCTACATGAAGAACTGTTCCACTTCATACAAGTTATGTGCGAAATCGGGGAGCTCCCAACAACAGATGTTTAACAAATGTAGCACCGTGCCAATACCGAAGAAAGCGTCTGCAAACGGATGAGGACAGTAGAGTACCCACAGTTTGGTAATACACGCCTCGAAGAGCTTGACCTCTGCCATTCTAAGGCGGATCAAAGGAAGGATAGATGATTCACTGGTCATGGTCGATCAGTTTGGCTGTAGAAGAGGAGTAGGGACACGTCAAGCAGTACTCGGCTTACGGTTAATTCTTGAAAAAAGGCTAAAGAAGTCTCAAGACACATATTTCGCCTTCATCGACTTAGAAAAAGCCTTTGACAATAAAGACTGTCGACAGTTTTTTGAGATGTTGAGAGAGACTGGTATGACGTATAATGACAGAAGATTAGTGCAGAGAATGTATAGAGAAGAAGTGGCTGTGGTAAGACGTGGAAAACATCAAGAAGGAGCCGCTATCAAGCAGAGTGTACGACAGGGCTGTTGACTCTCTCCAGTCTAGTTCAATGGATACATTTAGAGGACAATAGATGAAGTTAAGGGGAAACTAGGAGCTATAGGAGGAATTAACAGTCCTGGTAAGAAAATAGACATATTGAGATATGCTGATGATATCGCCATGTTAAGTGAAGATGCAAAACATTAAAAGCGATGGAGATCCTCAGCTATTCCTGTAATATAAAAGTTAGTAAACGTAAAACAAATATTAGTTGTGAGTAGGCAAAACGCCATTACCGAATGGTCACTTAGCAGGGAGAGACTGGAGAACGTCGAATCCATTGCCTACCTGAGAGTAAAATTACATCAGACGGAAGATCAAGGAAGGATATTACAAGCAGAATCCACCAGGCAAATGCCACTTTTAACAAGAGAAGGAGCCTTTTCACGTCCAACAACGTAGACAAACATCTCAGGGAAGAGCTCATAAAGACTTCTGTCTGCAGTGTGCTGCTTTACGGATGTGAAACATAGACACTGGGAGAATCAGAAGACCATGTAATAACAGTCTTCGAGATGTGGTGCTACCGCGGACTTCTCATTATTTCCTGAACAGACGAGATATCAAACGAAGAGGTGATCCACAGAGTGGAGGAAGAGAAGTGTTGCCTCCTGCAGCTCGCCAGATACAGGAGGGGCACATGGGTTGGCCATCTGCTAAGACGCGATGGTATTGTCAAAAATATGAGTGAAGGACCGAAGAATGCAAGAGGCAGACCGAGACTAGAATCCATCAACCAGACCACGGAGGGTACCAGTTGCACTACCTGTATCATTCTCAAGAGGAGGGCCGAAAACAGAAATGAATGACGAGCTGCTGCTAACCATCCCGAAGGCACTGGCCACGGACCAAAGAAGAAAAAATGAGTGCAGCTACCAGATCTATGAAAATTAGGTGCATTTCATAAGGAGGAACTCTTACAAACGCGCAGAGACTCCTTTCCATTACACACTAGCAGAAACTTAAAATTTACTACCTATAATATCCTTGCTTCGAAACAATATTTACGCTTGGCGCTCTGACAACATGCAGAAAAGACAACTATTTGTAAATTAGTGTTGTGGACAGTGACAACATGCAGAAAAGACAACTATTTGTAAATTAGTGTTGTGGACAGTACCTGCAATTCGCAGATGACACTATTCTGTACTCGAAAGGCACTGATGCCAGCAAGGCTCAACAAGAAACAGATGCTTTGTTTGATGCTACAAGAAAAAACCCAAAATTGGTAAGTAGCCTCAGTGGCAAAGGATACCTGAAAAGGGCAGGAACTGTGAAGCTTCTGGGGCTCCTAGTGGACAGTAAACTCACTTGGCAAACACATATTGCACGTGTATGTGACAAACTGTCACGTGTCATATACCTCCTGAGAAAACTGAAGCGTGTCATAACTGATCAGTATCTGCTGACGGTAAATTACCCATTGTTGCACAACCATATCAGCTATGGTCTGTTACTATGGAGTTACTCGACTATTACAAAGAAAAGCAAGAAGGATCGTAACGTGGAGCAAGAAAATGGACCACTGCAAACCCATCTTCACACGCCTAGGAGTGATGACAATTTTCAGTCAGTATGTCTTCGCCTGTCTCATGTATGTGAAAGAAAATCATGAAACATTCACCAACAGAAGTGACTTCCACAATTATAATACGTGCTGTAAGGAAATGCATTCCTTGGACTTGGTGGAATTTCTAGGAAAGATGTCGCAAAATCTACGCCAAAGACCAATCTACAGTTTAAATGAGTTCTTTGACAGTGAAACAGCAAATTGGACTACCTAAACAATGTGCTGCCATATGAAATGAGGTGAACACGTACTTGCTAAAAATTTCTCGCTCTATATGTCATTAAGTGTTACGCTGTACTTATGCAAATTTGTTAGTATTGTTATGCATGCTTATGTTATTTTGTTTTCGTAATATAATGCTACTGTAATCTTAATTTTGTAACACTGACGCAGTCTATCCAGTATTAGCTTTTTTTGATTCTCGCTTAATTTCATTCCTCAGTACTTTATATTGCCTTTGTCCTTCCTCAGCGTTGTCTTGTTTCAGCCTACTTCTTAATTTTTTTATTTTTCATTATACTTTCTGTAATTCATTCTTTTCTATGCTTTGCATTCTGTCTACCAACTACTGAAGCTGCTGAACTTGTTAAAAGTACTACAGACTGTTTTAATAGTAAATTCTGATCGATATTTTGTAGCTAACGAACTTTCTCCATTCCACACACGTTCGTACTCAGTTTATTCGAAGTACTCCTCGGGTACATCATTTTCCCGCGCTTGTTCGGTTATGAAATCTTCCTCGTTAACGGCTGGCTTATTGAGGCGCGATGGAGTTGCGACGAACTGAGCTATTAACGTTCTTCCTGCCGCCACTGGATTCCCGTCAACAACGGAAGATTACTTCCGAATCACAAATGGGAGAACATTCTTCGTAACATTCGGTCCGTAAAGATAATTCTACGATGATGAAAACGAAAAATACCGGCATTCTCGAGTGCTTTACGTCTAACTGTGTGCAAGTTCAAGGAAGCATCCAGAAGGCGGAACTCTTGCAACTTATAACAACAAAACAAGTCGCCATTTCCGTGCAAAATTGTTGCGATAGGGTAAAAGAAGGCGGCCGAAGAATTTTCACGTTTTCAACATTTCGTCAAGTGTGACAGCTTTGGCACATACAACAAAGATGCCTGAAAAATGATGTGATCATAAAAAATAATTCAGTGAGGGCAGCTTTACATTTTTCCGGCTGCTGGCGAGGCACTTTCCCACCGGCACGGCTGTCATGAAAACGGCGCCGTGCCTGTGCCTACAGTACATGACAGGCTGTACCGGTAGCAGCTCTTCAGACGTTCCGAAAATTTGACACAGAACTAAACAAACGGATCGCAATTAATTAATTGCATACGTGTTCTTTTATAGACATCTGAAGAAAAGAGGAAATACAATGCAGTGGCTTCTCCAACAGGGGAAGAAACAGTGTTGGGTCATTCTTTATACTTATTGCGGAACGATCGTGATAAATTTTTTAATTATTTTAGGATGAGCTTGCAAACTTTCGAAGATCTCTTGTAAGAATGACGGACTGAATCCGAAGCAGCAACACAACCATCCGAGACTGTATCTGACCTATACATATGTTGGCATTCACAAGCAGGAAACATGAAAAGTTTTAAATTTATTGTAACTTTTCTATTCCTGTTCCAAAGGACTTTAATATATTATGTAGTATTATATATCTGAAAGCTATTTAAGAACCAAAGACTCATGTATTAAAATATAATATAAAATATAAAATAATAAAATATAATAAAAAATATAAAATAATAAAATATAATATAAAATAATAAAATATAATATAAAATAATAATAATAATAATAATATAAAATAAAAATAATATAAAATATAATATTATAATAGACAACAACGACATTTGAGGAAAAAAGTTACATATTTAAGTTAAAAACTGAATGAATTAAGTGATGAGATTTTGGAGTGGTCTGAGGCAGAACGGGACGAGCAAAACGTCCCTGCAATGTTTTGGAAACGGGACTATGGCATGGTAGTGGTTACCTTGTGCCATCCATGGGGTGGGCTAGGATAATCAACCACACTTGCATTTGCTGGCTTATCTGTGTTTTTTAATTTCAGAAATGCTTTGTAACACTCTCAGCTGGAATTTCACTACCTCATCGTCATAAAAGCCGTCTAAGGACGGAATTACCACATTGAAAAAGGACGAACAATCTTTTACTTCAAGGCACCAGTTACACTAAGGTGATAAAATGATTGGATACCTCCTAGTGTCGTGTCGGACATCCTTTCGACCGGCCTAGTGCAGCAACTCGACGTGCCATGGAGTCAGCAAAAAAAAAAAAAAAAAAAAAAAAAAAAAAAAAAAAAAAATAATAATAATAATAATAATAATAATAATTCAAATGGCTCTGAGTACTATGGGACTTAACATCTGAGGTCATCAGTCCCCTAGAACTTAGAACTACTTAAACCCAACTAACCTAAGGACATAACACACATCCATGCCCGAGGCAGGATTCGAACCTGCGACCGTAGCAGCAGCGCGGTTCCGGACTGAAGCGCCTAGAACCGCACGGTCACCACGGCCGGCTTGGAGTCAGCAAATCGATGGAATTCCCCTGCTGCCTCTATAGCCGTCCGTAATAGCGGAAGCGTTTCCGGTGCAGGATTTTGTGCACGAACCGACCTCTCGATTATGTCCCACGTCGGGCGAGCTCGGTGGCCAAATCACTCACTCGAATTGCCCAAAATGTTCTCCAAATCAGTCGCGAACTATTGTGGCCTAGTGATATGGCGCATTGTCATCCATTAAACTTCCATCTTTAGTTGGGAACATGAAGGAAAAAAACATACTGATCACGTAAGCTCTGCTTTTATTCTTATTTAAATATATAGGGTGTTAAAAAAGGGTCAAGTACTCTTAGAGGTGGTAGTGTCATCGAACTAAGAAAAATAAGTGCAATAAAAATGGGCCAGGAAATGCAAACTTTCTTAGATAAGTCCGATAAACATGGGTCCGGAAATGCATACATTCTGCGATATGTGTTTACAGGAGATAGTCAACGTGGCATCCGTTCATGAAAATGCACCCCTCTGCCCTCCGGTGCAAAGAATGACGCACTCTTCGAAGTGTACCCGGTTGTTATTGTACCTGGTAGCATGCATTGAAGACACGAGCCTGTAGTGTCTGCACAGCGTTCAAGTGTCACCAACCAAAAGTCTAGAGGACAGGTCCGGGGAACGAACAGGCCAAGGTGTGGGGTCCCCCGACCTGTCCACCGGTCCTGAAATGTCTGTGTCAGACGTGCGCCGTCATGCATGAACCACATTCGCCAGCAACGTATGAAATTAATGAGGAAGTCCACATAACGTGCCACAGTTAACCTTTGTGGTAGCACATCTGGTCCTGTCAATCTTACGCCAAGTACGCTTGTCTATACTTAGATTGATAATCGGTGTTAATGCACTCTTTTTCTGAATTGCTTAGGGATTTACATCTGCCCATACATGCTGGCTACGGAAATTCACAGCACCGGCTCCTGTGAACCTTGCCTCATCGGTAAATGACATTTTGGGTGTGAACAGTTGCTCTGTAGCACGCTTCTGCAACAGCCATTGACAGAGCCGCCATCTGATATGATGATCGTGTGGCCTTAGGGCCTGAACGCGCTGTAAATGATGAATGTTCATGAAGTACCGCCCAGGTGAGAGAGTGAGACTGCTGCTAATCGTCGCGCACTGGTCTCAGAGGTTTCTTCCACAGAACATCGACATCTACACCTACATCTATACTCCGCAAGCAACCTGACGGTGTGTGGCGGAGGGTACCTTAAGTACCTGTATCGGTTCTCCCTTCTATTCCAGTCTCGTCTTGTTCGTCGAAAGAAAGGTTGTCGGTATGTCTCTGTGTGGGCTCTAATCTCTCTGATTTTATCCTAATGGTCTCTTCGCGAGATATACGTAGGAGGAAGTAATGTACTGCTTGACTCCTCGGTAAAGGTCTGTTCTCGAAACTTCAACAAAAGCCCGTACCGAGCTCCGAGCTACTGAGCGTCTCTCCTGCAGAGTCTTCCACTGGAGTTTATCTATCATCTCCGTAACGCTTTCGCGATTACTAAATGATCCTGTAACGAAGCGCGCTGCTCTCCGTTGGATCTTCTCTATCTCTTCTATCAACCCTATCTGGTACGGATCCCACACCGGTGAGCAGTATTCGAGCAGTGGGCAAACAAATGTACTGTAACCTACTTCCTTTGTTTTTGAACTGCATTTCCTTAGGATTCTTCCAATGAATCTCAGTCTGGCATCTGCTTTACCGACGATCAACTTTATATGATCATTCCATTTAAAATCACTCCTAATGCATACTCCCAGATAATTTATGGAATTAACTGCTTCCAGTTGCTGACCTGCTATATTGTAGCTAAATGATAAAGGATCTTCCTTTCTATGTATTCGCAGCACATTACACTTGTCTACATTGAGATTCAATTGCCATTCCCTGCACCATGCGTCAATTCGTTGCAGATCCCCCTGCATTTCAGTACACTTTTCCATTCTTACAACCTCTCGATATACTACAGCATCATCCGCAAGAAGCCTCAGTGAACTTCCGATGTTATCCACAAGGTCATTTATGTATATTGTGAATAGCAACGGTCCTACGACACTCCCCTGCGGCACACCTGAAATCACTCTTACTTCGGAAGACTTCTCTCCATTGAGAATGACAAAAAAATGGTTCAAATGGCTCTGAGCACTATGGGACTCAACTTCTCAGGTCATTAGTCCCCTAGAACTTAGAACTAGTTAAACCTAACTAACCTAAGGACAGCACACACATCCATGCCCGAGGCAGGATTCGAACCTGCAACCGTAGCGGTCTCGCGGTTCCAGACTGCAGCGCCTAGAACCGCACGACCACTTCGGCCGGCGAGAATGACATGTTGCGTTCTGTTATCTAGGAACTCTTCAATACAATCACACAATTGGTCTGCTAGTCCATATGCTCTTACGTTGTTCATTAAACAACTGTGGGGAACTGTATCAAACGCCTTGCGGAAGTCAAGAAACACGACATCTACCTGGGAACCCGTGTCTATGGTACACTTAGCACACGCTCCTCCATGTCAGACCTTCTACTGTCAGTCTTCCGAAGTGCGAGGGTATCCGTGTCCCTCATACGCTGAAAAAGTTACCGAACAGCTTATCAGAGGGCACTCTGCGCTGTGGATATTTTTTAGTGTAGAAGGGCACGAGCTCGCAGGCTATATCCATTTGCCAAACCATAACAGAATATCATACCGCTGCCCGGGGTAGCCGTGCGATCTAGGGGGCGACTTGCCACGGTTCTCGCGGCTGACCCCCGTCTGAGGTTCGAGTCCTCCCTCGGGCACGGGTGTGTTGTTGTCCTTAGCGTAAGTGAGTTTAAGTTAGAATATGCCTAGGGACCGATGACCTCAGCAGTTTGGTCCCATAGGAACTTACCACAAATTTCCAAATATCATACCCACCATTTCATTTGTCAAGTAGTAGGACTCCATTGCTAACAAGTGGTGAGAGAGAGAGAAATTGTACATGTACTACACCATTTGTACTTACAAACAGCGCAATAACAATAAATACATAAGTGAATCCGCATTTGGAAAAAGGTGAAACATCACGATACGTTGAAGGGTTGAAAGTACTGTACAATAAGGCAAACAGACACGACGAAAACTAACGTAGCCTACACGTGACTCGAACCACACAACTGACTGCAGGCCACCTAATGGTAGGTAGAGTACTGTAAGTAAGACATCATAGTAAACACATTTGACGGAGCGTCAATGCAACAACTATGCTAATATCTGCAACCAAGTGTCGCACAGCCCTTCCTATAAACACGTGTTTGATATGGAATGTATGTTTTTCCGGACCCATGTTTATTGGACTTATTTTTCTTGTTTCCATGAGTACTACCACCTCTCAAAATATTTGACACTTTTTTGAACACCCTGTATATTTAAATATGAATAAAAGCAGAGCTTACGTCGTCAGTATGGCTTTTTGTTCAAAATAATGTAAAGTAGCTTCATGGAGGTTGGCCTTTCTAGCGGCGGTGTTAAGATGATTTCCATTTCTTACATGTTTCATTGCCTCTTTCATTGATTTCTTGTTCCATTTCTGAAGATCTGTCTTCCTTATATACACTTTCCCCATGATTATTACGTATCCTGTAATCAGAAAGACACAAGTGTACAATACCGAAGGAATTACAAGCGTGACAACAGAGAGAGGCGTGTAAGACGACGAATTCGTCATCTTAGCCTTTGCATAATTCGCCATCCTAAGCGCAATTGATATTTTGGATACAGTCTTAAACATACACAAAGTCTTACAGAATAATTTCATTAACTCATTACTAAAGCGTCAGGAAATCTATAAGCCTTAAGAGGAATCAACTAACATTCACTAATAAAAACTATCACTCACATGAAACTTTTTTAAACCGCAGAAAAAATTGTTACAAAACCAGCGTCCACTTACAAGCGTCCGTTCTCAACAAAACAAAATATCCAAGTGGGTCTTGTTCAACAGACATGTCTGCACAGCGCACTAAGAAAGCAACACCATAGTACACGTAGCACCATATGCAGGGTTATCGGAGAAACTTAAAATTCGTCATCTTAGAGTCATCGTCAACTTACCCGACCTTCCCCATGATCCAAGCCATTTGCACTATAATCAATTCTGTCAGTACCACAGCTCCACCACCACGGGTGCTGTGTCGCCTGGTAGTAAGAATATTAATAGCTTCACTTCGTTTCACCTCCATCGCATCACTATAGCCGGTGTTCTACGTGAGCGAACTGTTTCGAAGTTGATGCGGCGCTGAGATCGCGAGAAAACATCAAACAATGGCACGCGGCTAAGTGTCCTATGTGAGCGCACACGTGCGGGGTATCATGCGAGGCATCAAAGTAGCTAGACACAGGTGAGGCACGATGCGACTACACCGACGCGAGCAGATGGTTTCATATTTTCGCGCGGATTGGACGCGGTTTGCGCTTTTTTGTTCAGCTTACAATGTATGAAACTCTGACAGAGCTGTTCAGGAACTTTTATACTGAGAGATAAGAGAAATAAATGGTTCAAATGGCTCTGAGCACTATGGGACTCAACTTCTAAGTTCATCAGTCCCCTAGAACTTAGAACTACTTAAACCTAACTAACCTAAGGACATCACACACATCCATGCCCGAGGCAGGATTCGAACCTGCGACCGTAGCGGTCACGCGGTTCCAGACTGTAGCGCCTAGAACCGCTCGGTCACACCGGCCGGCGATAAGAGAAATAAAATTAGCACTTAGTGACTTGCCGAAAGTCTTGGTGCAACTTAATTCATTGACATATTTCGGTACGTCATCATTAGAACGTAGCTGTGCTAAAAAGAAAAGGAAGAATTATAAATGAAATGCCTCAGAAAAACTATATGCACAATGGTCAGTGTTGTGTTCTGCAACAGTTTATTGAACGTAACTTCTTATACAATACAATAGCTGGCTGTACAATAGATGTAGACGTCCGTCGATCTAGCTGGAGATGTGGTTCGTCTCGGTCGGCTGGTACTTCGATCGGCGGTGCAGTACAGCGGTTTCGGTGGTATCTTCTCGGAGCCTCTGCTATAGCGGTTGCCATTAGCAGCGGACGAAGACTGGTCTGCCTTCGACCGGCCGGGCCTATATAGTGAGCTGGAGCCAATAGAAACCCGGCGTAGGAATCCGTGGCCGGATACGTCGCGGCGATCTCTGCAAGGAAAGGTTCCTATTAATCGACTGGAATCTTCGGCGTGTTTACCTGATGTCTTCGCCTGTTTGACTGTTGGTTTGTTTCCCTCATAGCGTGGCTGTTATGCGGTGCTGCCTGCATTTAGGGGAACCCGATGGCAGACTGTACAGTCAGCGATTTCATTAATACATACAAAGAACGAGCCACACAGCTGCGCAGCAGTGGGCACATAACATACTGAAAGCAACAGCTGACCATTGTGCATATAACTGTTCCGTTGCATTTCATATTGTACTTCTTACACTCTGATGACGATGTAGCGAAACATGTCAATAAATTAAATTGCAACCAAGACTTATCACAATTCATCAAGTGTAGATGGAACCATATATATGTATCGAGTGAAGGTAAAAGGAATAAAAGTTATAATAATCGTTTAATATCATACTGTGAATCCAAGGAAGTTGCCAAAGTAATTGGTACTGCATGTAAGTACATATAACACATTTATTATGCACCGTATTTTATACTCTTTGTATAGAATTTTGTTCAAAATACAATTTAAAGTTTTCCTTCACTTTTATGGCTGCTCGCCATGAAGCATTACATCTTTCGTAAATTGTCATGCGGTTTTGGTATATTTTGGCATACATCCTGGAAAAGTGCAACTTGAGTTTCACTGGTTGATACTAGATCACAGATGATGTGTAATAAAGTTACAGCTTTCATTATATGTACTGCATTTTCTATAATGGTTTTGAAAGGTTTATGCAAAATTCTTATTTTATACAGGATGATTTGGTGATGATGTTACAAGCTTTCAGGGATGACGGAGAAAGGTAAATGTATCTATTTCGGGTAAGGGGCCTTAGTCCAGAAACGACTGGGTCAAAAGTTATGAGCGAAAATCGCTCTGGTACATTTGACGGTGACCTCTTCTGCTGCAAGCTCTTTGAATTCAATATTCTGGGAGGAGATAATATGGACGAAAACAAGAAAAAAAATGTCCATTGAACATGGGCTCTAAAATGGTTACTGTCACGTGCTCATCAGTGCTACTAGTAAACAAGTACTAATATCTCTTCAGATACCATATGCATATTAGAAACCATGCCTACTGGACAATTTTTTTTCTTGTTTCTATCTATACTAACTCCTCCCAGAAAACGGAAACCAAGGAGCTTGCAGAAGAAAAGGCCCAATGTCAGAGGTATCAGGACGATTGTCAAAAGGCGGGTCGTTTCCTGTGCAGGGTCCTTTACTTCAAATTGATACAGTTACCCTTCCCCACCATCCTTGAAAGTTTGTAGCATCATCACGGAATCACCCTGTTGACCCAAAAGAACATTCCATCAACGCTCTTGCCCAAGATAATAGATTGTTGTATCTATCTTTAGCGTCACCTACAGTCATTGTCCTTTCTGCCAAAAGCCTCATTAAATATTCCTTTAGAGGAAATTTTACACAGCCCTTCACAGTGGATCCGGGCAAAAATTCTTCTTTATTTTCAGTCTTCCCATTTCTATTGCAAGTCGAAAGGGCCAGTCATTAAAAACATCTGTGCCCATCTCTTTGCCGTAGGAGCGTACATTCACCGTAATAAACCTATAATTTGAATCAGTGATAGCTAATAATCCAGTAGAAATGAAGGATTTGTAGTGCATGGAACCAGATTTACGGAGTTTTTAATATGAATGTATTTCCCAGCAATACTTCCAAGACTGTTACGGAATTGCCATCTGTCCCAAAAACGTTATCTTCTGTTAGCTCAGGGATGTACTTTGCTAAAAATGTTGTCCACTTAGCTTTACTAACTTCTGCAACGATCGTGGAAATACAGCAGTCGTTTTTCAATTTTCTCAAAGAAAAAGCGAATTGGCGGAAGTGCATTGATTGAATTTAGTTGCCGAACATGTTTTATAGCGTCCACGATATAATCAAACATAGTAGGCAACATTCGAGCATACTTCTTGACTAGCAAAGGTTGATACCTCAGTTTTTCATACAATCGATGAAATTCTCCATGAATGTGCTTTTCAAAACAAATAATATTAGTTTTACTCCTTTGTCGTAGGCAACGTTTCTTCAGTGTTTGATATTTAAGATACCAGTTTTCCATTGGAAATGGAAATGAGCGTTTGGCTTCATTGGCTGGGAGGCCCCTTACGGGGCAGGTCCTGCCGCCTTGGTGCAGGACTTATTACGTTCGACGCCACATTGGGCCACCTGCGCGCCGGATGGGGATGAAATGATGTCTTTCATCTGTCCATAAGGAATGTACTGTGCTGCCTGGATGGGCGTGCTTGCGGCGGAGTAACGCGTCTACGTCCACGATCTGTTCGTGATTGAGCTGCTAAGGCAGTGCGCCTGGCGCCAGAGTGCTAAAATAAAATACTTTAACTTCTACAATTTTTTTTTCTTGAAAACATTATCAGTGATCTTATATTAATATGAAATTTCTTTTAATCGGGGTCACCGGTTTCAACCCTTAAGGATCATCTTCAGACTCCAGAAAGGCAGGTGGACTGACTGCAGTCAGCTCAGCGTCATAGATCTTCGAAGCCTGCTCCACGGAAGTCCACCTGCCGTTCTGGAGTCTGAAGATGATCCTTAAGGATTGAAACCGGTCACTCCGATTAAAAGAAATTTGCGATCAAGACTGTTTTTTAATTATCACTTTAACTTCTATTTTCTCCAAACCGTAGTGAGATAGGGCTTTCGTTCCGGTTCTAAAAACAATTTCTATATGATATCTGGATTTAATAAGCAACATTGTAACACTCAAACTGAAAAAAAACCTAAAGTAGGCCAGCGACCACATTTTCACTGTAAATCCTAGAAATTTTGTGCGATAGCCTGCTTATGCTGTCGGCACGCGGCACGATTTAGCTAACGCTGACGTGGCACTCAATGAGTTTTGTGACGTCACTTCCTGCTATTTCTCGTTGAGAAGCCATTCCGTCACGTGAAACAAAATAAATTCTGCGATATTTCGGCAACGTACCACGAAAGTAGAACCAATAGAAAGCAAGACGCCATACTGTAATTGTGTTCAGCAGAAGCCCAAATTCGGTGGGTTTTATGTTACACGCTGCACCCTACGAATATACGCTATTTTTAAGCACCTGCACGTTCAAAGAGATGAATAGTTATTGATACGAGTTGTAATAAAATGACTGGAAAAGTCATGATGGTGGTTAAAGAATTTTTGTTTTTAGTTATTTTCGCGTTACAGCTCGTGTGTAATGAGAGTAAGCCGTATTAAAGTAACGACCCATTTAAGATTCATGAAAACATGTCGTTCTAATTATGATGTATTATATAATTAAGAATCAATAACATTTTGGAGAATAAAGTAAAGGAGGACATATTTGCCTGTTCATATCAGCTTAACGTAGTTTGCTGAGGCACTGCACACAGGCTGAGCAGTAGAGCGGACATGGGTACCGCTATATTATTATTATTATTATTATTTTCACCTTCGCATTCTCTAAAAGGTTGTGGGAGTTTCATAAGAAATTGCTAAAAGTAATTTCTGTAATATTTGATGTTATGTAAATTTGAGGACGCTGTCAGAAGGTGTGTGTGTGTGATTTCGTGAACTTGTATAAGCTGCCTTTCCTGAGTGGACTTTTATCATCCAATCTCGTCTTATTACACGTTCACGATTATTAAAATTTTTATTTATTTAGACCACAGAGAGAACAACATGACTAGCGTGAGGCCAGGAAAAGAAATGTTCGTTTTAATAGAGGTAAGATACGAATTATACGCGCATTCTTTTTGTGAACGAATTCTCAGGCCAACAAATCCGACAACCGCCGATGGAGAGCGCTGAGAGCGCAAAATCACAAGTAGCTCATACCGTGTGCCGGCGGCTCTGCGTCTGGCGACATGGGCTTATCCCGTCTGCGCGCACGTCAACGTTAGTTGCCTCGTCCCGTGTGTCGACGGCTTTAGGATTTGAAGTACTGTACACAGCTCTTGGTCTTGCGATAGCGTTCTCGCTTCCCGCGCACCCGGTCCGGGTTCGATTCCTGGCGGGGTCAGGGATTTTCTCTGCCTCGTCATGACTGGGTGTTATGTGTTCTTCATTATCATTGATTCCCAAGCCGCCGAAGTGGCGTAAACTAAAAAGGACTTGCAATAAGGACCCGCACGGTGCCTCTCGGCCAACAGTGCCACACTATCATTCATTTCATCACAATAACTAATACCAATATCGAAAGACTAAACGCTTCATCATCAAGCTGTCATGTGAAACTATAAGATACGAAAAAAAAATCAATTTTGTGTGCCAATTAGTTCCCTCAGAATTGAATGAGAAGTATTATGTAACGATGAAAACACCCAAGTAAGTGAAACTTCCTGTCAGATTAAAACTGTGTGCTGGACCGAGACTCGAACTCGGGACCTTTCCCTTTCGCAACAAGTGCTCTACCCACTGAGCTACCCAAGCACAACTCACAACCCGTCCTCACAATTTTACCTCCGCCAGTTCCTCTTCTCCTACCTTCCAAACTCCACAGAAGCTCTTCTGCTAACGTAAATAAGTGGTTTTTAATTTTTTAAAGGAAATGAAGGATCTTTACCCCAAAACTGACACCAGTTTGATGTAACTTTGTTTCATTAACATAAAGTATTTTTTACAGCAAGAAACTTGGAGAACTCATTTCTGACATGCGGTTGGGTTGCGTATGTAGAACAGTGCGACCGCTTCAGGAGGAATCGCTCGCCTACTCGCAAGATGCCACGTTTGCATCGGATGAGACAAGGACCGTGCTGCCACCAGCACGCGGGGCTTGGCGGAAGGCGCTGAGTACGAAGAAACGCCCCTGGTGGAAGAGGTTGCATACCTCTCTTTGCACTTGCAAACCAAACCTGGGTGGTTAAATAATCTTTCTCTAGGTGGCTTTCGATACACTGCCTTCAGCCATATGCTACTGTATTAATGTAATAAGGTAATAACAGTGACAGGAGCCACACGAGAAACTCTCTAAATTTTCTGCCATGCAGCAGGGGGATATGACAGACCGTGGTACTAAGCTGTAAGATCTGTGTGATGTTTTCTGATCTGCTTCACCTGGAGTATTGTAAGTGTCCACAACATAATTATGTTTTAAAAAACTGCAAAAAATATTTTAATTTGTGCGCAGTGCTCAGGATAGGGTACTGTTTGAGGTAAAAAAAAAATCAGAAAACTATTTCTTAAATGTTGTTTTGTTCACAAACCCACAGCTTAGTTTTAGCACATAATGAGAAAGCTGTTTCTTTTGTTTTGATTATTCCTGGTTGTGCAGCATTCCTGACAAATCTGTAGATATACAGGGTTTTCCAAAAAAGATTAATCCAGCTTCTACAATCATGAAGACAGAAACTTGTGGCAAATTTGAACTGCTACACGTCTCCAGTTGAAAATGCAGGGTCCCCTGCTCACCCATTCATCAACCAATGTGCATTGAATTGAGGTGATGGTAAAAGCACTCCATCTTTAGGACACGAGTGGCCTACCGGGACCATCTGACCGCCGTGTCATGCTCAGTTGAGGATGCAGATAGGAGGGGCATGGGGTCAGCACACCACTCTCCCGGTCGTTATGATGGTACTCTTGACCGAAGCCGCTACTACTCGGTCGGGTAGCTCCTCAGTTGGCATCACGAGGCTGAGTGCACCCCGAAAAATGGCAACAGCACATGGTGGCCTAGATGGTCACCCATCCAAGTGCCGACCACGCCCGACAGTGCTTAACTTCGGTGATCTCACGGAAACCGGTGTATCCACTGCGGCAAGGCCGTTGCCGAGGTGATGGTAACACAACAACAAAAGGTATTTTATGTACTCTGTTTCAACAGGTGCAGTTCGGTTACAATTGTATGGGTATGATTTTTGTCAAGAGCTCAGCCTCAATAATATATTAAATGTAAGGGCCTTTTTTTGTTGGTGTTTGTCAGACTCAGTCTGTGTCCCTCCCCTAGCAACAACTCTGGCTGAATTGCAATGTTGGATAGCAACAGCAGTGAATGCAGTAACTCTAGCCATGCTCACAAAATGAGTCCGGCTATATTCTGGATATTTGTCATGCATTCAGTGAAGGGCCCATTGAACATTTGTGAATGATAAATCAAAATTTTGGTCCTAAATGTAATTTTAAAAATCACCCCAAGGTCGTATGTGCAAACATGTAAAAGCTATAATGTTGTAAAATTTCGTGGCACTTTTGAAAATAAAAACTTTGGCACCCTACAAGCAAGTTAAAACACATGCCAAGTTTCTACCTTCATGCACGTAGAAGATGTAGTCTTTGAAAATCAGATGGATCTTTTTTAATTACCTAGTACAATAAGACAAGTAACTGTCTAACTAGTGCTTATCGTTGCAGGGTTCTCGTGTCCTGCGAACAACCCATTCCCATACGGCGACCACTCACGACACGCGTTCCCGGGCTCCTGCCGCCTGTTCATTATGTGCTTGCGAGATGGTTCGCACAAGGTCGGTGGCTGTCCTCCTGGCTACGCCTTCAATGCAGAGTCCCGCAACTGTGAGGTGGCTACCACTGTGCCGGGCTGCAGTGGTCGCATCCTGGGCTCATAATGGGACACTGGTTTGAAAATCGAAAGACAAGATGTGCTATGTTCTGCCAGGAAAAGTGCTCCTGTGTTCTGTCAGTCAGTAAGAGCTGGGTGGTCACTGCCTCCATACAGGTGGAGCTCTCAGTGTGTCACCAGAGTCTGCTGTCACTGGCTGTACAATTGTTTCTCTAATTGTTTTCAACAAGAAACACCTTTTACTTTTACTTTTCCAAAGTTATGTAAGCCACTCTACACTTCCACCTTTAAAACTAGTTTTGTTATTTTGTAAACAGTCAACAAAAATTGCATTTATTATGAATATGGACAACTATAAGGAAATATGTTTTCACCATTGATAACAGCTTAAAAATCCCTCTGTGAACAATTGCAAATGTCTGCCAGAGAAGATTTAAACCCACATCCCTACTGTTAGTCAAGAATACTCTTTCTAAATAACAACCCGGTGGATACCCCAAAGATTGAGTTGAAGCTCTAACCTGCCTCTATTTGTTTCTTTCTTATCCATCCTCTGCAGAAACTCTTCTACAATGACCAATTATCAGTACATAAGGAATTATATGTGGATAGCCTATGATATGTTTCAAGGCAGGAACTGATTACACACTTGGGGCAATTTTATGGAGTTGAACATTCATGTTGCCTCAGGAGTGTTTACCACATGGGGACCAGAATCTCAATCTGATAGCAACAGATAGGAATTTTTGCCATCCAACATATTGTGTGCCATAGTCAAGCTATTCTCTGCGCCATATAGTTCCTGCCAGGTGTTGCTTCTGCTGCACTAGGAATGACACAGTGTGAACACTGCCAGATTGAAGCATTGCCTCATATTCCACTCTTAATATAAATATTGGCTCCTTAAATTATTAAACCTAACCATCACATCAGAAAGGTATAAAGCTAAATAATTTATTTTGACTAAGGAAATAAATGTGGATGATAGAATTTCTCTGTCACTGGATTGACTGATTTCTTTATTAATTCAGGTAACAATTTACGTTGTATGGATTTCTTCATTCAAATCATTGAAAAATTTACAACTTAAAATTAATTTCTTATGCAGTAGTTGTTAATGAATTTTCTTTTAATCTAGTATCTAATTACATTTTTTTCTTACCTAATAATTATATCAAAATACGGACAATGGAAACTCGTGGTAGGAATATCAACAATGTAGGAAAAGATAGATTGCTACTTACTGTAAAGGAGACATGCTAAGTCGCAGATAGGCACAATTAAAAGACACGTACATAGAGCTTTTGGCCACAGCCTTCATCAGCAAAAGAGAAACACACACCATTCACACATACAATCAAGCAGATCTTGTGCACACATGACTGTCTACCTCAGTGTCTCAGTCCGAAATGCATTACGATATACTACTTCTTAAATTAAGTAACCTGTTTTAATTCTGGTACGCCAGTATCATAAAAAACTTTTACTTTGCAAATAATCTTTTAGTTTTATTTTGAAAGAGCAGATAGTATCTATGTCTTTTATATGTTGTGGTAATTTATTATATAATTTGATGGCATTGTACAATAAACATTGCTGAGTTTTAACTTTATCTTTTGTGTTCAGGTGCAAATTATAGTTGTTTTTAGTTCCATAATAGTGTACTAAACAATTTTTAACATAGAAGTAAACATTTTTTAACACGCATAACACTCTGAAGAATATATTCACAAGGGAATGCATTTAAAAAAGCTCGAGGCAACGAGCCTTGCTACACTCTGGGTAATTATGTATTTCTCTTTTTTGCAGTCTGTATATAGCTTGAATATTTTTCCTGTTCACTCCCCAAAGAATTTCAACATAACTAATTGATTGAGAAATAAATCTTATTTAGGTAATGCACCAAGATAATAACTGTAGTATCTTTCATTGAGATCTTTCTTATATATAGGAGCAATGAGTGAGCTGAATACTATTACAAAATGTCCTTTGTGTAGTTCATTGTATTTTTACCACCCTCTCAATGAAACCTTGATATCAGCTGTGCTTACATCATTGATCTTTTTAAATCCAAGCACTGTATTATGTGGGACTACTTTGAAGTTTTTGTTCTCTGCCTTCCTGTCCACTAACAGAAAGTACATTTGAGAAATGTTACATTAATTAGAGGGCACTATTTCTGATTAGGCCCATCTTCTTAACAGATGAGACTGCAGATGGTGAAATGTATCCAGGTAGGAGATGGATAGACATGTGAATACAATGAAACTTGTGAACTCCATAAAGAGTCTGATCTTTATTTATGAAGCAGCTACAGTGCTTTGTTGTGATTCTCAGCAGTTGAAATTAGTTTACAGTTTTAT
Source organism: Schistocerca cancellata (assembly GCF_023864275.1). Classification (NCBI taxonomy): domain Eukaryota; kingdom Metazoa; phylum Arthropoda; class Insecta; order Orthoptera; family Acrididae; genus Schistocerca; species Schistocerca cancellata. The sequence goes on along the minus strand of NC_064627.1, from coordinate 140,014,456 downwards.
TCAGTTTGATTGCTGGGTCATTTTGCTCCAAATTACTAATGCAGACCGATGGCCATCAAAATGATTCTACCAGAAATAATAGTATATACACTTGGAAAAATGATTTTGCTTCTGCCATATTTCTTGTTATGTCCTCCTTTAATCTCTGTTGCTGAGGCTATGTATTACGAAAAGCCTAATATAAAATGGTCCAGTTACTGGAGATAATCTTGTAAGTAAACTATGGAAAATTATAATCCTCTTGAGGGGTCAAGGTAACATGAATATCTCCAAGTAAAAATGATTAGTTAGTGAGGCAACTACATATTACACCAAGGTAAAACATTTCCTGACTATGATGTGGTGTTCGCAAAAGGCTTTCTTCAGACCATCAAAAATTCAAAATTATGGACAGTATAATGGACAAAGAAGTATTCCCCAGTAAAATTCACTAAACGTATCAGTCACCAGTTTCAAAATTTTATTAGGTAATTGGTTACTGTTTTGATAAATTAATTCTGCACAAATATTACATTAAATGTGCAATATTTCATCAGTTATACATATTTATTAAAAGATACAGTATAATTAGGTACAAGGTATTTACTTATATATCATCAGCTACTTATTTCTTTCCAAGAAGTCATATCCTGAACAGAAGGATTTGTCCACCAAAAGTAAGAGTACATTTTTCTAGAGAAAGTTGAATTGGTCAGCATTACAATCAGGAAGTCCAATTCCCACTACCGCTGACACAAACACTTCAAGAGCAGCACTCAGAACCTGTGTTTCTTTCTGATGAGGAGAAAAGATGAAAAGGCTGGATCAGTGGGAGACAGTTTGGGAGGAAAAGGGGGAAGGGGACGATGGGTCTTTCAGGAATCAGACCACAAGGGACTACCTTTCAAGAACAGGAATGCAGATCAAACTGAAGGTGATTCCCACATGACATGGTTCTAAGTGACCTACTCTCTATTCAGTCTCATTCAATCATTCCCTATATTCTCCTTTAATAAAGAACCTGTGATACCAAAAACTAGGATTTTTTGAGCTACTGTCAGCTGTTCTGATAGTTGCACCTCCCAAAGGTAAGTACTGGACAGTTCATCTATGTCTTTACAAATTAACACATACCTGAATGGAATTTTCCTCTTGACTGCTTTAAAAAAAGCTTTTCAATTGTATATTTCAACACTTCTTGAGCCAACAAGATACTGGAGAGGGTTATTTATATAATATTTCTTTCCACTGTTGTGTTTGTGTTATCACTATTATTCTCAAACGTCAATACAATGTGGACAACAAATTTCTTATGAAGAATTCATCAGTCGTGAGGCTGCGGGTAGTAGTCCAGACTGTGTTTGTGTACCAAAAACAAATCTTTTAAAAGTAAAACTAGAGATATATTTTTGGAAAGCAAGGGTCATATTGTCACATTCTTTATTTGTCTGTGGATCATTTCTTACAATGATATTGGACATGTAATGTTTGCATAAAGCTTACATATACATAGAGAATACAATGATATAACGGTATAAAATTAATGCATGATTACACTTACAACCCACAAAAAATGTCATTAAAAGTAAAAAGGCACCAACAATAATATACACTACTGACCATTAAAATTACTAAACCAAGAAGAAATGCAAATGATAAACTTGTATTCATTAGACAAATATATTATACTAGAACAGACATGTGATTTCATTTTCACGCAATTTGGGTGCATAGATCCTGAGAAATCAGTACCCAGAACAACCAACTCTGGCCGTAATAATGGCCTTGATACGCTTGGGCATTGAGTCAAACAGCATTTGGATGGCGTGTACAGGTACAGCTGCCCATGCAGCTTCAACACGATACCACAGTTCACCAAGAATAGTGACTGGTGTATTGTGACGAGCCAGTTGCTCGGCCACCATTGACCAGACGTTTTCAATTGGTGAAAGATCTGGAGAATGTGCAGGCCAGTGCAGCTGTCGAACATTTTCTGTATCCAGAAAGGCCCCTATAGGACCTGCAACATGTGGTCATGCATTATCCTGCTGAAATGTAGGGTTTCGCAAGGATCGAATGAAGGGTAGAGCCACGGGTCGTAACACATCTGAAATGTAACATACACTGTTCAAAGTGCCATCAATGCAAACAAGAGGTGACCGAGACGTGTAACCAATGGCACCCCCTACCATCACGCCGGGTGATACGCCAGTATGGCGATGACGAATACACGCTTCCAATGTGCGTTCACCGCGATGTTGCCAAACAGGGATGCGATCATCATGATGCTGTAAACAGAACCTATATTCATCCAAAAAAATTACGTTTTGCCATTTGTGCACCCAGGTTCATCGTTGAGTACACCATCGCAGATGCTCCTGTCTGTGATGCAGCATCAAGGGTAACCGCAGCCATGGTCTCCAAGCTGATAGTCCATGCTGCTGCACCGCAGCCATGGTCTCCGAGCTGATAGTCCATGCTGTTGCAAATGTCGTTGAAGTGTTCTTGCAGATTGTCGTTGTCTTGCAAACGTCCCCATCTGTTGACTCAGGGATCAAGACGTGGGTGCATGATCTGTTACAGCCATGCAGATAAGATGCCTGTTGTCTTGACTGCTAGTGATACAAGGCCATAGAGATCCAGCACGGCGTTCCGTATTACCCTCCTGAACCCACCAATTCAATATTCTGCTAACAATCATTGGATCTCGACCAACGTGAGGAGCAACGTCGCGATAAGATAAACCGCAATCGCGATAGGCTACAGTCCGACCTTTATCAAAGTCGGAAATGTGATAATACACATTTCCCCTCCTTACATGAGGCACCACAACAACATTGTACCAGGCAACACCGGTCAACTGCTGTTTGTGTATGAGAAATCGGCTGGAAACTTTCCTCATGTCAGCACGTTGTAGGTGTCGCCACTGGCGCCAATCTTCTGTGAATGCTCTGAAAAGCTATACATTTGCATATGACAGCATCTTCTTCCTGTTGGTTAAATTTCGCATCTGTAGCATGTCATCTTCGTGGTGTAGCAATTTTAATGGCCAGTAGTGTAGTGCATTTTTCTGTAATTCCTTGGTATTCACTCAGCACTGCCAGGAAAAGAGAGAAAAAAGGAAGGAAAACAGCATCGACATTTTGACATGAAATATTATTTCAAACATCACCACATACTGGAAGTGATTCTATATTCAGTTTTAAATCTGTTACCGTTTCAATTTGCAATATATACTGACACACTATATCATTTTTTACTTCAAGATATTCTTTAACACTGTAAGGGCAAATATAGATCAGATGGCTCTTCAATTTCCTTTTAAAAAGAGAAATACGTTCTATCATCTTTATATACTGTGGTAAACTGTTGTACAGTATGTTTCCAGTATTAATAAGTTCTTTGTCTTTTAATTTTAGCCTATTTCTCTCTATATGACAGTCATTTTTTTTTCTTGTATTATGTTCATGATATTCTCCATTTCACACACACAAACACACACACACACACACACACACACACACACACATGCACACATACTGGCACCACTGTTAAATTTTTTAGTTCTCTGGATTTATTTCTGCAGGATTCTCTAGGTGATACTTTTGCAATGCATTGTATGGCTCCCTTTTGTAATCTTAATACCCTTTGTGTGCACATTTGTAGCATTTTCCCAAACCAGGATGCTGCGTGAGAGGTGCGAATGGACTAGTCCATTGTTTGTTGAGTATGTCTGTTTACCGGCTTTGACAGTTTTCATCAGGAACGTGCTTGAACCTATTTTGCTGCGAAATGTATTTTTAGAAAAAGTTTTTATACTTGATTTCAGATTCCTAGAAAATTACATCACTTTTCCATGTAATTGCCAATGGTGATGTTCTGCTAAGTTTTTCATCTCCTCAGCCTACAAGCTCTCTGCCTGGCAACTGAACCAGTTGTCACCAATGGTGATAAGTTTGCCAACTTCAATCCCTGGTCCACGAGGCCATTGTCCCAGGCACAAGAAGAGATGTGTGTGTTACTGAAAATTTAAACTGAGAACCTCGTGGGTCACATAGTGAATCAGTTACTTTTACCAAATGCCTAATGACCATTTTTACAAATATTGATATTTGTAAGGTACAAAAGTTCCCAACAGAAATGATAAATCTTATCCTTCGCATGGAAGTGCACTGTAGTTGAGGAGGACTATCCCAGATGGAAGTTTCCAGTGAAAGCTACATCTCATTTTGGTGAGCATTTTGCACTACATTGACACACCCATGAAGTCAGCCAAATAAATTCACTTTCCACCCCAGAAAATGGTAGACATCATTTTTTACTTTGAGTTACTTGCATTTTCTTTGTTTTGGTGAAGCTGAATGATGGTACTACAATGACAGTTGTTCTGATTCCGCAGTGTCATAGGATATCCTGATCTCACCACTGCTATAATGTGAGGAAATAAATCATCTTGCCAATAGTGATCCAAAAATATTAATTGATGATGTTCATTCTTTATTTTGCTCAGTAAGCATTCTCTGTGCCCAACTTGCATATACTTTATGATAGATATCTAAGCTTTTCCTTGATAGCTAAGATAATAGTGATGCATCCAGCATGAGCAAATTCATCAGCAAAAGCACCAGTCATCAGTCACCAACAATATCACACATTTTTGGTCCACTTGCTGCAAAATTTATTGGATCTGGAAACTGGGACTGCCCCTCTGCTCCTTATCATGTGCATTTGTATGGTTACTTCTACAGTACAATCTTGACACCATTGTCTAGCTTCTCCTTCAAGCATTATTGTAAGCCAATAAGCTTGGTACAATGTCTGATGCACTTGGGCAGCTGTGGATCCTTTTGTATATAAAAATTGAATTACAGCATACAGTTCGGAACTGGGGCAAGAGCAATGATTTTCAAAGCCATTGTTATTTCTTTTACCCACAGGCAAATACTTACTAAATCAAAACAATGGCTTATGAGGCTTGATTGACAAATAAGGACACCCATACCCAGGGGCAACGGGTGGCCCACTTCACACTTTGAAAGTATTCCAAGTAAACTAAATACAGGAAAGAAATATCAACAGGTCATTTTTGAACATTTTTTCCATGTCACCCCTTATCATCCTCATTCCCAGCCCTAGTGATATCTTGCTCAAAAAGTATGTTAACACAAATAGAGTAATTTTTACAAAAATTTTGCTTGAAATTGCTTTACATATTTCTGAATTATGCTTTTATGTCATTCCTTTCCACCTCTACACTCAGCCACAGGCGTTCTAGTGGTGCCTTTATGCCACAGTAATGTTTTCCCAGTAGCAAGTGTAAAGCCTCTCAAATTTGGTAGTAAGTGCTTCAGGGGTGTTACAGAGATATGCTGATACTAATGCGTCACTGTCCAGTATTATGAAAAGGATAGAGACAGCTATACACTTACACTTTTGAACAAAAGGCCTCTTTGCCAGTTAGAAACTACACATACATTCACACAAGCACAACTCGCATACACATGACCACTGTCTCTGGACCCTGAGGCCACCCTCAGCAGTGCAGCCAGTGATAGTGGTCATATGTGTGTCTTTTCTAATTCAGTAGAAGACCTTTTGGCCAAAAGCTTAAATGTATAGCAGTCTTTTTCTTGTGGCTGTCTTCAAGTCAGTGTCTGCTCTATATGGTGATAAGTAATCTACCCTTTTCACAATACTGCTGTTATTCCATCCTGGACCTCCCACTGAGTTATGCTTCTATTCCACCATATTCTCACCACCATTCCCACCATCACCCTCATAAGAGGTAGATGGTTCTTACCACCATACTGCATCATTTCAGATGGTAAGTGGAATGTGTACAAGTTTGGTTGAAACTGATCCAGTGGTTTATGAGACATACATACAATGATAGATGGTACATTATTTATGTGTAGTGTGATTAGCAGACAAACTATGATAACATACCCTCCGTATGCTCCCCGTGCATTTGATGGGATGTATATCTTTGGATTAATTAATACTTTAAAACAACATTTTCCTTTCCTTTTCATAAATTAGAAGTACGATGAACTATTAGTGCTATATAACTGTTACTTCTCTATCAAAATATTACAATAATGCCTTGGACAATGCCCACAAAATCCAGACTGATGATATTTTACACATAATTAATTATCTTACTTGAAATTTCATAAACTGAACTATGACTTTTACATTTGTTACTTTATTATTTTCTTTATTCCTACAGAGAATGCAAGGAAAATTTGAGTATCTTTATATTATTTATGTTTTTGTCTTACAGTGAACTATTTTGTTCCCTCTTTTGAACCGATTGAATCAATTTGTTACATTTAAATAATAATTAACATATATTTTTATCTACATATACTGGGTAATCTGCTTGTTTCCACTCTCCATAGTAGAAATGGCATTATCTGTGGCTGCTTTCTATTTCTCTTCTTGATTTTGTTTTGTTTTCTGAGCTCTCACTTTTTTAAAAAATTTCAGATCCTAAGATTTCATTTGCATAACTTTTGTAAAATGTACAAATACATATCCCAATAATAAACTACTTATGGATCAATGGGCATTCTAGATAATTTAAGGAGTTTTATTTTTGTTTGCAATGACTGTATGATGCTTTCACTATCCTAATACAGAACTGTATTTTTTTCCCAAAATAAGTTATATGATATTTTAAGTAACTTGAATTTAGTAGTAGCGTTAGGTACATGGTAAACTTCAACTGAGTCAACACCCTCTTACATGACCTATATTATTCTTATTGGATCATTAATCGGATTAAATATTTTTTTGTTACACTAAAAAAAAAAATATATATATTGTGGCTAACCATGCCTCATGATCTGGTAATCCATTTACCAATAAAGAAACACAGACTTATTTAACTTCAATTTATGAGCAGGAAAATGTGTAACTGAACTAAAACAGCGAATGGATAGTAGCATCTCTCAGTGGCTGTTTTTATCACACTCTTGGAGTAAATTTACATTAAAATCATATTGTGTTCTTTAGTCCTAAAACAGGTTTGATGCAGTTCCTCACACTAGTCTATCCCATGCAAGCATTCTCACCTCTGTGTAACTTCTGTGCAGCAAATATCCACTTCAACTTGCTTATTGTACACAAGTCATTGTCTCCCTCTGCAATTATAAGCTTTCACAGTTCCTTCCATTTTTTTAGTCACTTTGTGCCATAAATTTCTTTTCTCCACAATTGGATTCTGTACCTTCTCATTAGTAATCTGATCTACTCATCTAATGTTCAGCATTCTTCTACAGCACCAAATTTTAAAAGTTTCTGCTCTCTTCTTGTCTGAAATTTTTATCATCCATGTTTCACTTCTGTACAAGACTGCACCCCTGACAAATAAATATCTTCAAAAAAGACTGCCTAACATTTAAATTTATACTCAATATTAAGAAATTTCTCCTTACAAGAAATGCCTAACTTGCTGTTGCCAGTGTGCATTTTATACCATCTTTAATGTGGCCAATGTCAGTTATTTTGTTGTCCAAACTGTAAACATCACCTGCTCATGTCTCATTTCCTAATGTAACTCCTTAGCATCATCTGATTTAATAAGGCTATATTCTGTTACCTATGGTTTACTCTTGCTGACATTCATCTGACAATCTCATTTCAAGATATGTTCCATTCCGTATAACTGATCTTCCAAGTCCTTTGCCATCTCTGAGAGAATTAGAATGCCACTGGCAAACCACAAAGTTGTTATTTGTTCTCCGAGAACTTAATTCCCTTTCCAAATATCCCATTCATTTCCTTTGCTGCTTACTCAATGCACAGACTGAATAACGCTGAGGATACGCTGCAACCTTGGCTCACTCCCTTCGCAACTACTGTTTCCCTTTCATGTCCTTTGACACTTACAAATCCAGTCTTATTTCTGTACAAGTTGTTGATAACCTTTCCCCACCTGTATTTTATCCCTGCTTCAGTGTGTATTTTAGTCAATACTGTCAAAAGTTTTTTTCTAATCTACAAATGTTGTACATATAAGTTTGACTTTCTTCAGTCAGTCTCCTAAGGCAGACTGAATGGGAAATATTGCACTGCATGTACCTACATTTCAGTAGAACCCAAATTTATTTAGCTGAGCTTGGCTTGTACCAGTTCTTCCATTCTTCTGCAAATCACTCATGTCAGTATTTTGCATCCATGACTTAGTAAACAGATGGTTTGGTAACATTTGCCCATCTTGTTTGTATATTGAATTATTAAAGGGTATTTTGCCTGTCTCATATGCATAACCCCCTACATATTCCTTTCACTTTTTAGCTTTCCCTCCTTGGCTTAGTACTGGCTTGCCACCTGAGCTCTTAATATCTATTCAAATGCTTCTCTTTTCCACAAAGGTCTCTTTAATTATCTTAAAGGTGGCATCTTATACACAAAAATTCTGTCTGAAATATTCCGAAGTCTCTAGGTTTCTTCCACATAGACAACATTACCGCATAACTGTAAGAAATAAGTGTTTGCAATAATTAAATTGTGTTCTGTGCAAAATTATACCAGGTGGCTTTTCCTATCATTCCTTATCCCCTGTCTCTATTGTTCAGCTATCATTCTTTCTCATTTTCCTACAACTGAATGGAGGAAGCAAGCAAAAAAGCTGTAGGGGATGTGTAATTTCCTCGTGCCTCCAGCCAGTGTTTTTGCTACTCCCGGGTTTTGGCTGATACTGTTTGCTGTGTAAATGAATACAAAAGAAGAAGCCAGGAGTTATCTGTCATTGTGTTTATAGAGAGTTGTACTCTGTTCATCCATGTTGAACCATCATACAAACAAACTCAGGCTCTGGTATCAGTCACCAGCTCATTGCTTAAGCATCTGGTATCGTAAAATGACTGAAAGTGGGTCTTAATTTTGTATTATGTTTGTTGTTGTTCTAGTTTGAATGGAATTTTGATACATGTCAAAGCAGCAAAAATCTTAATGTTGTCTCCTAATGACTTTGTTAAATGTTTGACATAAGCATTTGTATCAAATCTCACTAAACAGTTGGTTTCATTTGACTTTACTTTTATTAAACCTATGTACAAAATATGAAAAGGATAGACTGCTACTCACTGTAAATATGACACATTGAGTTTCTTACATGTACAACAAAAAGACTGTTACACACTGAGCTTTGGCCAAAGCCTTGTTCAGGAAAGAAAGAAAAATGCACACGTTCACATATATAGGCACGTCTCACATGCGCATGACCGCTACCTCCATCCGCTCTAACCAGACTGCAACTTCAGTTGAATGAAAACAGCAATCCTAAGTGGGGCAGTGAAGATGGAGAAATAGTAGGGTACGAGTGGAGGGGGGCAGGGGGGGGGGGGGGGTGAGTGCTGTCTGGTGAAGCGGACTAGGAGTGTAAGGTGGAAGGACAAGACTGCCAGGTACAGTGTCAGGAGGCTGTGAGGGTGTGGGGGATTGCTGGTAATGGAGAGCAGAAATGGAGAGGTGCAGAGAGAAGAGAGGAAGAAGACTGCTTTCACGGATGTCCTTGCCATGTCATACACCACCTCTGTTGCAATCACTGCACAGCTTCTTGTATGAGTATGCCCACCAATCAGCTGTCCTCCAGAGTGAATGGCCACTACCAAACTGTGACCAAGAGCAAAGTGGACCGCCCTGAGGCACAATACACAGCTGAACATAACATGATTGATTTCAATGGCTGCTTTACAACCCAGACCATTTGGATCCTCCCCTCCACCACACACTTTTCTGAAGTGTGCAGATAAGTATTATCATTACAACACTAGCTCCTCTCCTGAAATTATTCCCACGTCATCATATGATTAACTTCTCTCCCCACACCCACCACCTGACAGTTTCCATCTCCTCTGTCCTTTCACCTCCTATCAATTCATGTCCCCTCAGCATCACTGTGTGTTGCTCTCTGTCAATGAATCCACCAGTCTTTTCCCTTCTCTTCTCCTCTCTCTGTTTCCCCCAACCCCACCCAAAGCTGCGTCTAGCATGCTTTTCCTGCAGCTTTCTAGTTCCTGCATGCTCCCCCGAATTGTACCCTGATAACCCTCCTCCTTCCCTGCCCCACTCAGTATGGCTGCTTTCTTTCAACGCAACAACTGCTGTCTGGCCAGAGTGGCAGAAGATAGCGATCATCTGTGCATGAGATGTGCCTGCCTGTGTGTGTGTTTTCCTTTCTTTTCTGAGGAAGGCTTTGGTTGAAAGCTCAGTGTGCAACAGTCTTTTTGTTGTGCCTGTATGCAACTCAATGTGTCATCTTTGCAGAAGTACCGATGTACCTTTTTCGTAATTGTTGATATTTCAATCTTTCCAGTGTATATACAAAATATTAAGAATTATCAAATAAGTGTCCAAAAATTGCAGTATTTCATGGTATGGTGGCATGCTTTTGGAAATTCTGCTGGGGGATTAGAATCTCCTCAATATGATCCTATCATTATCAGAAGAGTTAGCTCTATTCGTCTTAGAATGGAAGATTATTTACAATCAAACTTTCTGGATTCAAACAGGGAAAGATATATTTTAATAACAGCTAGTGATGTGCCCACTGTCTTGGTTTTGCTGTGGCTAAATACTGAACTTATTTTATGCAGTTTAAGGAATAGCCAACAGTGATATGAGAATAAATGTTTTGAAAATGAAGCTGCATATTAATTGTTCAGAGTTAAAGGGTTGTTAGTGCAAATAAACAACAGTGCAACAATGTGACATCTTGAAAGTTATGAAGAGAAGTCATAAAGAACATATTTTCATCAAGAAAGAAGATAGTCTGGTCAAGAGCACTTGTCTTGGTCTGGAAATACCTGTCATGCACTGAGGAAGGAGGAAGTTGGTGTTAGGTGAAGTGAGTATGTAGAATGTGACAAAATTTCATATCTCAAAGCAGCTGCATTTGTCACTGTCTCCCACGAAGAATATGCTGATGAATGTCATGCAACAAATTAAATGTTTCCTGTTTTGCCCGATAGCTTACAACAAACTTGTCATAAGATCATGGTAATATTTTCCAGTAACTTTCTCATATTTACAAGAGTCAATACCACAGCCAGTTTTTTTGTTCACTCACTTTTAAGTTGAGTGAAACAACGGAATCAAACTAGCCTCAGCAGCCATGTGAATATTTTTACTCACTCTCTGGGTTTAAGTAATTTCATTTACATACTTTTTCAGCCTTTTTGGTTATACATGAACCATGACTGGGACTGCCAACTTTTTTGAGACAAATAATGAGGTGAATAAAAAGTATATTTCTAAAAATGAAGTATTTTCAAACTTTTTATTTACTTTCAAACTTCAGACACTAAATGAAGGATATGGGGAAATATAATGGTAAACCACATTAGCTGTGAATTGAGATATTCAATTTGAAAAGTTTTGAAAACTATTTCATACATAAGTTATTAATATTTTATTATTTGTGCAACTGGTACTCATTGTACAACATCTTAAGCACACAAATCAATGGAAAAAATACAAACTTTGAGTTAATAATGTCCGAAACTCTATCTTTTCCTAGCTGTGGTGAACATATTATGTGGCATACCACTGTTTTCCTGCAACAAACATAGGACAGCTGAAAATTCTCACATTTCATCTGCAGATGCATCTACAAACTCATCCTCATTTGTAGATGTCTTCTTAGTTTTTATTGCTTTGTAGAATTTGTGATACACAGGTAGTATCCTGTTCATTGCAGATATGAGGTCTTGTTTGTTCTTCAAGTCAATCCGAACTGACCTGGAATACTTCTTTTGAAGATTGATTCCTTCTAAAGTTGAAGGGCGACCTCGTTTGTGAAAAGTGACTTTCTGCCAGTCTTCCCCATGAATGTATTTGATATGAACAAGATTCCTGGGTCATCTGCATTGAGGAGGAGCTGTACAGCATCTCACAATAACACCTTGTGCCCTTCTGCTGAGATATTCTTTTGACTAAATGTAGATCTCATGTCACTGATGCATACAAAATCTTCTGACGACATAACATGGACACAAAATGCTCGCTTTTGGCCACTCTTCTACAGGATGCCCACCCAGTCTTGGGGGCACATACAAACTGCATATGTCGGTGAACATACTGCTCCACAACAGCAAAATCTCAATCACTCGGTAACATATAACGACCAGGAAGTAGGAAGTGGTGCTCAATGGTGGAAAATCTTCTTTGGCTATAAGTATCATCTGAACAAACACAATGTTCCAGTTTTTGTTTTGTCCAGAGCAGCTGTCTGACATTGCAATCAACATATTCCCTCGTACATTGTGACTTTAAAAATACTTCGGTAAGCAGCTGCTTATTTCCTCTGAACCCCTTGATGCTACCGTTTCATCCCATACAAAGAAATGACCTGGTGACGAATTACAGGGATGAATGCTGAAGTTATATGTACATAGTTTCCTCTTATAGAACATTGGACCTGTGGAGAGTTTAGGAGTGGGCAATGCTGGTTGTAGATGGAAAGTTATTATATATATATATATATATATATATATATATATATATATATATATATATATATATATATATATATATATATATATATATACCTAAAAACAAAGATGATGTGACTTACCAAATGAATTCGTTTGTGTGTCGTTCGTTCGTTCGTTCGTTTGTGTGTCTGTCGACCTGCCAGCACTTTCATTTGGTAAGTCACATCATCTTTGTTTTTAGGTATATTTTTCCTTCATGGATTGTTTCCTTCTATTTATATATATATATATATATATATATATATATATATATATATATTAGAGGGAAACATTCCACGTGCCTTTACAAATGTCTGCTTGTGTCTGTGTATATGCGGATGGATATGTGTGTGTGTGTGCGAGTGTATACCTGTCCTTTTTTCCCCCTAAGGTAAGTCTTTCCGCTCCCGGGATTGGAATGACTCCTTACCCTCTCCCCTTAAAACCCATATCCTTTTGTCTTTCCTTCTCCTTCCCTCTTTCCTGACGAGGCAACCGTTGGTTGCGAAAGCTAGATTTTTGTGTGTATGTTTGTGTGTCTATCGACCTGCCAGCGCTTTTGTTTGGTAAGTCTCATCATCTTTCTTTTTAAGTGTATATATATATATATATATATATATATATCTAAAAACAAAGTAGATGTGACTTACCAAATGAAAGTGCTGGCAGGTCGACAGACACACATACGAACACAAACATACACACAAAATTCAAGCTTTCGCAACAAACTGTTGCCTCATCAGGAAAGAGGGAAGGAGAGGGAAAGACGAAAGGATGTGGGTTTTAAGGGAGAGGGTAAGGAGTCATTCCAGTCCCGGGAGCGGAAAGACTTACCTTAGGGGGAAAAAAGGACGGGTATACACTCGCACACACACACATATCCATCCACACATATACAGACACAAGCAGACATATTTAAAGTCTGCTTGTGTCTGTATATGTGTGGATGGATATGTGTGTGTGTGCGAGTGTATACCCGTCCTTTTTTCCCCCTAAGGTAAGTCTTTCCGCTCCCGGGACTGGAATGACTCCTTACCCTCTCCCTTAAAACCCACATCCTTTCGTCTTTCCCTCTCCTTCCCTCTTTCCTGATGAGGCAACAGTTTGTTGCGAAAGCTTGAATTTTGTGTGTATGTTTGTGTTCGTATGTGTGTCTGTCGACCTGCCAGCACTTTCATTTGGTAAGTCACATCTACTTTGTTTTTAGATATATTTTTCCTTCGTGGAATGTTTCCTTCTATTATAACTATATATATATATATATATATATATATATATATATATATATATATATATATATATATATATATATATATATATATATATATATGTATAAACCCTGCCTTCTCTGTTTGACCTTTTATATTATTTTGACCTGCCTGGGCTTTTCTGAGATGTAACTCCTGCTGTACATTTATTTCTTTTAATTTTTCCAGGCCATTTTTTGCTTCTATCAGTTGAATTTCATTTGAATCACATGTTGGGCAAGTATCTGATTTTGGCAGTTTGAATGAAATATTGAAATCTTGAATGAAAATTCGATGATACTTGTCAAAAGATACAGGCTTTACTTTGATATCAGGACAGTATTCATCTTTATAATGGTTGTAGCAACTTGTATGGAATATTTCATCAACACATAGAATTTTTCACCATTATCTTTTCTATTGTAGTGACTTTTGTATTTTGGAATACCTTCTACATGTTTTTTGACTAAATGTACGTCTTCAGCCGAGTAGGCTATTCTTGTGTTTGCCTCTTTTATCTTCTGATATCATAACTTCCCTCACTGCAATCTGCTGCTGCCTCCATTTTGAATTTGTGGGTTACCATTGTTTCTCACCAGCGTATGTGGGTTCCCACAGAAACAAATCAACATTGTGCTGCCATTTGTCATCAATAAGATGAACTCGTTACACCACCTAGTATAGATCAGGGTTACCATCGTCTTACTGTACTTGGATTGAAAAACTCAAATTTGAGGGTTACTATTGTCTTTCCCCACACCCTTCAAATATAGATTTTTGGTTGGCTTTAAAAAGTTTATAAATGGTGTTATGTTATACATTTATGTTTATTTTTTAAAACAATAACTTCTTTATTTAAATTTATTGAAGTTCTGTCTCCATCTTCTCACTGGCATACACTCATTACGGATAATTTTTTTTTCAGTAAATTGCAAAATGAACTGTATGAGAAGCATATCAGCTACAATTTTTTAATTCTTTGATGACTTAAACACTTGCTTTTAAGCATATACTGCCACTTGTTGGAAGATGGTATTTTTTGTGAGAAATATTTGTCATCATCCATTAATTCTCTTTAATGAATAAAGTTTCATAACATGAATCATCCTTGCCAATACTGTGCACTGGATTGAATTTGTCTTGCAGGTCACTTTTTATCCTTTTTTCTTTTTTCTTCCATTCCTACACCACTGAGGATTTTGACATTCTTGTCCAGACAATATGTCGACTATTAAGAAAATGGCATTTCTAAACATGATTGAAAAACTGAACAAAAAGCTACTTATTGGCACTCAATAAAAACCAAATATCAGAACAGCAGTAACAGTGATGATGGGCAACAACAGTGCGCAGTTAACAATAACACTTTAACAATGGTAAAATGATTGAATGTTTCCATTGATAACTGAATGTGCTGAAAAGTGTCAACTGTTTTCATTCAGTTACTCCCACAGACTGGTTTCACTTGAAAGAAGTGAATAATTCAACCGATACGTAAAACTACAACCAAATGCATCGATTGTTTTCCAACAACCGACTGCATTACAACTTTTTCAACCTTGTATTCACTGGTTCCGACTGTAGATGCCCTTCCATATGGCATTGGGGAAGTGCTGGTGCATAGGAACAGTGATGATACTGGGCAACTGATTGCCTTCCATCGAAGATGCTGACATCCACTCAAGACAACTACTCACAGATAGAAAAGGAGCCTTAGTGATTGTCTTGCCATGTTTATCTTCTTTGGAATTAAGCTCACATTAACTGTGGACAACTAACTACTCGTGGCACATTTCGGGTCACGATTCAGTCTTCCAGAAATGACAGCACAACACCACCAGCATTGGGCACTTTTCCCAGCCATACAATTATGCCGTTAAATTCAAGCCCACAGCCAACACGCAAATGCGGATACTCTATCTTGTCTACCGGCTGGACCAGACCTGGCATCTGATCAGCAGGAAATCTCACAATCCAGATAGATATGGAATGGAGATGAACTGTGGATGGATTTCCCACTAAGGATGTGTGAAATTGCTGCAGACACGCACCACAACTCAATCTTCTGATGAGTCATGCACCGTATGTGTCATGGCTGACCCATGTACTTTGCAGAGAACAATAATCAGGGCTCCGAGTCTGGGCTCACCTCTAACAGAGACAGATACTATGTCATCATACTGGCTGCTCTGTGGCCTCAAGTTTTACAGCTAATGTGTTGTGCTCTGGAGAATGTCACAGATCAAAGCTCTAGCACAATGACACACTTACAGGCCAGGTCCAAACAAGGATGTGGACACTATGGGGAGCAGCTATCCTGCTTCTGCCCAGCATTAGGCAGTACCTACCCAGTCCTCAACCACCTGTTCTATGCTCCTGAGACCACATTCATTTGGACTTTGGCGGGCCCATATCTGGGCTCTACATAGCTAATAGCTCTGGACTCTAAGTGATCAGCAAAGCATGTTTGTCTACATCCTAGTCACTGAAGGGCTTCCCTGAACCACTGTAACAGACAATGGACCCAATTCAGGGTGACACCTTTCAAATGCTTCTGTATCTCCATGGCATAAAACACCTTTTTAATCTGCCATTTTACCCATTCTCCAATGGGCAAATGGAACATATGGTGTGGATGTTTAAGCAGCAAATATTAAAAGCAGTGGGTACCACCAACACCATAGCAGCATCCCTGCATTTGTACTGGACCACTCCCATTCCTGGTGGATTTCCTCCACAGGAGACAACTGTGAACTCTCCTCCATTGCCTAGCCCCACACCAGCAGGAACCCCAGGCCCGGCACACTGGCTGATATCCACAGAGCTCAGAGCATGGACATGTCCACTTGGGGCACACAACATATGGATGCCATCTACCGTAGTTACACATGTGAATGGCATTTTATGTTTGTTGACACATGAGGTTTAGAGCACCAGCTTATCAACCAACTCTGTCCATGCCTGCCAACTGCAACACTGCCACTGGTCCACCCTGACCTCAAAAGCCTCCTTATCCAGTTTCTCAAATGCACCAGTGTAACTTACACTCTAGAACACCAGTGACAGTTTACAAGGATACAGGCAGACTCTTCAGCCATGGCCAACAATGCTCATGTTGCCACATTTCACCACGATGTCAGATGCACCTGGTTCCTAACACCAGCCAGTGGGCTTAAATGCTGGGACATCAGATTCACCTTCTGAAGCATTGTCCAGGACACTTCCAGCCCTATGCGCCCATTTCATGGGGAGGGATATGGTATCCCAACCTGGTGACTTTGAAAGCTTACCAGAAGGCATGGAACTCAATCTCAGCCGGTAGACAGCATTGTTACAGCTATGAGCACTAGCACTGTCATGCCGCAGTGCTGGCCTCAATGGCCCACAATGTCACGCCCACCTCACCAGCTAATCAGTGCTTGTGGCAGAAATATAAAGCTCGCCATGCTGGGGCTCCACTTTCAGTGGTGTGTTCATATCACATTTGTGTTGCTAGTTGTCATGCAATGTTATTCTTGGTTATCTGTTTTGCTATGTCTCAGGCTACTCTCTCAGAATTACTTATTTGACTTACTTATTTCTGTAGTGATGTCTCCACTAGGGCATTTCCTCAGTCTGTTTTTTGTTTTTCTACACTCGTAATCCACTGTTGATGCCCCAGGCTTGTCAGCCTGACTTCAGTGAGCCATTCCTAAGCTTCCATCAAAGTCTGGTCAGCATAGTAAATGGTTCAGATAGGAGTAAAGGGAATCAACAAGCCCAGAATCAATCATAAGAGAGATATCAAAAACCATTTGGTTATGATAAAGAAATTGTTTGCTATGTTGATGAGTGAATTACATAATATGAAAATTTTTCAACTGGTAAATTTAATGGGCTGGACATTACATTTAGTGAAAGTTAAACCATGCTGAAAGAAAGTAATAGGGGTTACAAGTGTTGAAAAGTGGGTGGCAGATGTCATGGTAGCTACAGAAACCGACATGGGAGAGAGAATCAAGACACTTGAATTAAATGTGAAGAGATGGAGAAGGAAACAAAATTTGCTCGGAACTATTCGAAGGAAACATGGTACAGTGATAGTAGAACAGCTGGGCTCACAGACATGAGAACAGAAGTGACTAAATTGTACAGTGAGATAAGTTGGGAAACAGATTCAAAAGGTAGAAAGGCTCAACAAAAGATAAATATTTGATATGAGAGCTTGAAGAGTGTTTCTGTGTAACCAGCGGGCACAATGCTATAATGCTAGGATTTCCAATGGTATAGTGACCAGGCACTAGAATGTCCAAACTTGAGAAAAAACGATCTGGCTCAATAAATTCTGCTCTGTATGTAACTGCATCATGATACGATAATAAAATTATGGATG
This sequence comes from Schistocerca cancellata, assembly GCF_023864275.1. Taxonomy (NCBI): domain Eukaryota; kingdom Metazoa; phylum Arthropoda; class Insecta; order Orthoptera; family Acrididae; genus Schistocerca; species Schistocerca cancellata. The sequence continues at coordinate 139,996,376 of NC_064627.1, read as the reverse complement.
TTTTGGCAGGGTGATTGCATATGCAGTTCATATTGATGAACTCTGCCTTCAATAGCAGCCAAAACATTGATAGTTTTTCACATAAAAGATGCAGTCACACATCCACAAGAATCTTACTGCAATGGACTCTGGCTGTGAATGTTCACATTCACAAATATCAAGCTCTTGACTTCCTGACTGGGAGACAGCTTTGAGAAAGGCATGAGTGAAGAGGCCAAAGTCACATTCATGAAGAACCATTTGGTGGAACGGTTTCAGAGCAGGCCTAACCAAAAAACTAGTTCAATGATTTTGCCACCATTGAGTCAGGTTTTTCAAATTTATGTTGTTACCAACTATAGAAATTAGTCTGCAAAATGAATCTTGACATAGTGCAAAATCAATGTGAGGAGCACGAAAGAGTTTTGTCAATGTTTCTATTAAAAACGTGGCAGAAGGACATTATGACAACTTCTATGAAAGTACACTGTGTGATCAAAAGTATCCAGACACCTGGCTGAAAATGACTTAAAAGTTTGTGGTGCCCTTCATCTGTAATGATGGAATTCAATATGGTGTTGGCCCACCCTTAGCCTTGCTGACAGATTCCACTCTTGCAGGCATACATTCAATCAAGAGCTGGAAGGTTTCTTTGGGAATGGCAGCCCATTCTTCACAGAGTGCTACACTGAGGAAAGGTATCGATGTCAGCCAGTGAGATCTGGCATAAAATCGGTGTTCCAAAACACCCCAAAGGTGTTCTATAGGATTCAGGTCAGGACTATGCGCAGGTCAGTCCATTACAGGGATGTTATTGTCGTGTAACCACTCTGCCACAGGCCGTGCATTATAAACAGGTGCTTGATTGTGTTGAAAGATGCAATCGCCATCCCTGAATTGCTCTTCAACAGTGGGAAGAAAGAAGGTGCTTAAAACATGGTGTGATAGTGCCACGCAAAACAAGGGGTGCAAACCCCCTCCATGAAAAACACGACCACACCATAACTCCACCACCTCCAAATTTTACTGTTGGCACCACACCACTCTGGCAGATGCCATTCACCGGGTTTTCACCATACCCACAACCTGCCATTGGACTGCTACATTGTGTACCGTGATTCATCACTCCACAAAACATTTATCCACTGTTCAATCGTCCAAAGTTTACAGTCTCCTTGCGCCAAGCGAGGCATCGGTTGGTATTTACCGGCATAATGTGTGGCTTAAGAGCAGTTGCTCAACAATGAAATCCAAGTTTTCTCACCTAACTGTCATAGTACCTGCAGTGGATCCTGATGCAGTTTGGAATTCCTGTGTGGTAGTCTGAATAGATGTCTGCCTATTACACATTACAACCCTCTTCAGCTGTTGGTGGTCTCTGTCAATCAACAGACGAGGTTGGCCTGTACGCTTTTGCACTGTACGTGTCCCTTCACATTTCCAATTCACTATCACATTGGAAATATTGGACCTAGCGATGCTTAGGAGTGTGGGAACCTTGTGTACAGACGTATGGTACAAGTGACACCCAATCAGATGTATGGTACAAGTGACATCCAATCACCTGACCATGTTCAAAGTCTGTGTGTTCCCCAGAGTGCCCCATTCTGCTCTCTCACAATGTCTAAAGACTACTGAGGTCGCCGATACGGACTGCCTGGCAGTAGGTGGCAGCACAATGCACCTAATATGAAAAACATATGTTTTGGGGGGTGTCCGGATACTTTTGATCACATAGTGTATGACCCCCACAATAAAAATATTGTATTTGCAGTGCTACAAACTTCCTGGCAGTTCTTACATTGAAATAAGCTTACTTTTTAAAGGAACACAGAACTTTTTATTTGTTCCATTTGCTTATTGCTGGTAACATATACTTATTATTATTGCTTTTGCTGTCAAACTGCCGCTCCATTTTGTTACATGAAATACTAATTCTGTGCTTTGTTACATTAAATATAAATTATGTGAGAGGCTCTGCACTGGCTCTGCTTATGGTACCTTTGTACCGCTCAACTGACAAGTGGGACAATACAAACACTATTTTAATATGTTAGTGTTGTGATTTTGGCATGGTTTCATGTATTTCTTTTTATTGTGTGACATGGAATGCTGTACACACTCACTTGAAATTGGAATGGCAGCTGTAATTATGTGTATGAGTGTGATTGCATTTGTGATTTGTAATAATGCCCTCCTAAAATTTCAAGAGATTTGTATGTAACACATATTTCTTTTTATGAACCTCAGTTCATAACTGATGTATAGTTTCTTTCCAGTTGCTTGAAAATGTGGAATCTTCTAATATATAAAGAGCCATGAGTGGTACTTACCATTTACCATCTTTAATAGCCGAAAGCAATGTTGACAGAAATCTCACACTGCCGAGTGAGTTACATCAATTATTACAGCAGATATTACTCAACTTTTCTACAAATTCAACTGGGATAATTTTTACTGTAATTAACAAGATTGAACAATCTCTATGAACTTGCAGCATACTCCAGGTAAAAACATGTCCACAACTTGTTTTATAATTGAAATACATGATTGTAGCTCCATCATAAGTAGCATAAGTGGAGCCTAGCTTAATGAGCACCTCCCACAATGTGCAATTCGCATAATAAATTAAAAAATAAATAAATAAATAAATAAATAAAAAGAGAGGACTGGCTTAATGAGCGATGTTTTGTATACTGAGTGATGAGAATTTAGTGTGACATCATCAGCCAATTTAGTGTGATGTCGCAAGCCGTTCTTGTGTGGTGGGGGAACGTTGAACAATATGAACACCTTACACTGTTAGCAGTGGCATATGAACAGTGTCTTTAGTATATAATGCAGTCTGGGTTTAGTGCTCTTTCTGCTATCATCTTAGTGCAGCTTGTGATCACACATTTTTCTAAACTTGAGTCCACACAGTGTTTTCCTGTGTGCAAATTTTAATAACTTTCATAGAAATGTCCCCAAAGATGAAACTGCAAGAAGATGACCATAAGAGAAAGAAAGTGTCCTTAGAAATGAAACATAAAAAAACTTCCCAGCTGCTTGTAGATTCTGAGGGTTTTCTGCCGCAACAGGTTTTTAATTGTGACAAGACAGTTCTATTCTGGAAAAGGATGACAAAGCATACCTTCATAACAGCAGAGGAGAACGCATTGCCCAGTCACAAGCCACCTGTCCAGTGTGAGATGGTCCTTATATCTCACACTGCTATTCTGTGCCAATGCAAGCCATGATTTGGAAATTAAACTGTTGGCTGTTTACTATTCAGAAACTCCACAAGCCTTCAAGAAGCACAAAGTCCCAAAGAGCAGGTTAAATATGAAGTACATATTATATGAAGGGCTTATTTCAATAGTGGTACAAGTCCATTTTTGTTCATATTGAGATACAGAGTCCTAAAGTTCAATGAGCGCTGAAAAATCTGCACTTGACATACCAGAAATATTCAAGCATATGGCTTCTTGCTAGAGATGAACCTTTCTTTACGTTTATTTGGATCATTAGTTTCAGAAGCATTATAGGCAGAAAAGTGGAGGTAATGGACTTATACCACTACTGAAATAAGCCCTTCATATTTACATATATATAATTTTATCTGAATAAATAATATGAATAAGATAAAACTTCTGGACTTTTTCTGCATGGAACGCATCATATTTTACATTAATTTATATGGGAAACATTGTTTCGTGTAACAAGCATTTCGTACTATGAGTAAGATTCTGGAACAAAGTATGCTCACTATGTGAGGTTCCACTGTATCTTTTTTCAATTTTGTTTCTTGATGGTGACTGTTTTCTGATAGCTGTGACCATTTTCAAACCATCTGTATCATAAGTGTGACACTACAGGTGACAGCCTGTGTACAAAAACTGCCCCTGCAGTGTGGATCGAAGTGGCACTATGGCTGACTCAACTACAGTAAACAGATTACACAGGACAGACATTAGAATTCTCTAATGCACGTCCTAGTTGTCTATTTACTGTTGTTCAGTCGGCCATAGTGCTCCTCCAAACGTCACTGCAGGAGCAGTTTTTGTACATAGGCTATCATCATTGTCACAATTGTGATACATATGGTTTGAAAATGGACACAGGTGTCTGAAACTAGCTAACATCAGGAAATAACTACAACTTATGATGGAACTACAACCAGTTATTTCAATTGTGTTCTCTGTTACATGACAATTTGTGTCCAGTCAGACAATTAATGCCTTTACAAATGGAGAAATAATGGTCAAAACAATTCCACATTTGTGTACAATACATAAATTATAATTGTAGTGGACAGATGGATCAGGGCAGTATTCACTATTTGCATTAATGTGGATAACATCATCCAAAATTGTGTTTTGATGGCTTGAAGCAATCCTGACAACATTACCTGATATTTTGTTCAGGCATATAGTGGTAGCATTATTAAGTCCTTCCCATTTAGGGATAGTAATGCTCATCCCCATAGATCTCTGTTATTGACTGACAGGACAGAAAAAATGGATATCTCATATGTCATTTCAGTATGCTCCTTGGGCTTAAATTCTCCTGTTTATGTCTGGGATTTGCCTGGATGCCATACTACAGGTAGACCAACCCATTTCACCACTCTTACAAAGAAAATATCACTCATCAGTAATCAGACTGTATTCATATCACATAGCATAGTAGTAGTAGTAGCAGTATTAGTAGAAGAAGAATGAGAAAACAGACACAGTTTGTTTGTACATGTCACAACAACTTATTCCACTGCAGAAGAACACAGTCATTTATCCATAAAAGAGGAAGCTTCATTTCTGTACTGAAAAACTATGGATTTTGTAGTGACAACAAACACATGAACTCCTTGTAGAAATATGACTGTTATCAGTGAACAAAAAAATTTAAATAAAAATGGAACTGGCCATTTCACCACTCTTACAAAGAAAATATCACTCATCAATAATCAGACTGTATTCATACCACATAGCATAGTAGTAGTAGTAGCAGTATTAGTAGAAGAAGAATGAGAAAACAGACACAGTTTGTTTGTACATGTCACAACAACTTATTCCACTGCAGAAGAACGCAGTCATTTATCCATAAAAGAGGAAGCTTCACTTCTGTACTGAACAACTACGGATTTTGTAGTGACAACAAACACATGAACTCCTTGTAGAAATATGACTGTTATCAGTGAACAAAAATATTTAAATAAAAATGGAACTGGCATTTCTTCTGAATGTGAGGATATGTCACATTTCTTGAGTAATTTGAGGTTTATAGAATCCACATGTTCATTGCTCATCAGCTTCAGTTGACTGAAAATTATCTACATCTACATATATACTACGCAAGCCAATATACAGTTCATGATGGACAGTACATTGTACTACTGCTAGTGATACACTTTCCTGTTCCACTCACAAATGGAATGAGGGAAAAATGACAATCTCTGTTTCCTATGAGCTCTAATTTCTCTTATCTTGTCTTCACATAAGATTTATGTTGGTGGTAGCAGGATTATTCTGCAGACCACCTAGCATAGCACTTCCGTGCATAGAGGCGGAGCGGAAAGGAAGCGTGGGGGGGATGAGAACTGCACATGCACGGCAGAAGAGAGCGGATAAACAAATTCCATGTTGCTGAACTGCATTGCTACAGACAACAGTCAAGATCGTTTGCCTGCAGTACATTCTATTATATGTACAAATCTATGACAGGAATAATAATAATTAAAACCAATTTCGATCAATCGTCATGAGAGAAATACGGGGTTATTACAAATGATTGAAGCGATTTCACATCTCTACAATAACTTTATTATTTGAGATATTTTCACAATGCTTTGCACACACATACAAAAACTCAAAAAGTTTTTTTAGGCATTCACAAATGTTCGATATGTGCCCCTTTAGTGATTCGGCAGACATTAAGCCGATAATCAAGTTCCTCCCACACTCAGCGCAGCATGTCCCCATCAATGAGTTCGAAAGCATCGTTGATGCGAGCTCGCAGTTCTGGCACGTTTCTTGGTAGAGGAGGTTTAAACACAGAATCTTTCACATAACCCCACAGAAAGAAATCGCATGGGGTTAAGTCAGGAGAGCGTGGAGGCCATGACATGAATTGCTGATCATGATCTCCACCACGACCGATCCATCGGTTTTCCAATCTCCTGTTTAAGAAATGCCAAACACCATGATAGAAGTGCGGTGGAGCACCATCCTGTTGAAAGATGAAGTCGGCGCTGTCGGTCTCCAGTTGTGGCATGAGCCAATTTTCCAGCATGTCCAGATACACGTGTCCTGTATGTTTTTTTCGCAGAAGAAAAAGGGGCCATAAATTTTAAACCGTGAGATTGCACAAAACACGTTAACTTTTGGTGAATTGCGAATTTGCTGCACGAATGCGTGAGGATTCTCTACCGCCCAGATTTGCACATTGTGTCTGTTCACTTCACCATTAAGAAAAAATGTTGCTTCATCACTGAAAACAAGTTTCGCACTGAACGCATCCTGTTCCATGAGCTGTTGCAACCGCGCCGAAAATTCAAAGCGTTTGACTTTGTCATCGGGTGTCAGGGCTTGTAGGAATTGTAAACGGTAAGGCTTCTGCTTTAGCCTTTTCTGTAAGATTTTCCAAACCGTCAGCTGTGGTACGTTTAGCTCCCTGCTTGCTTTATTCGTCGACTTCCGCGGGCTACGCGTGAAACTTGCCCGCACGCGTTCAACCATTTCTTCGCTCACTGCAGGCCGACCCGTTGATTTCCCCTTACAGAGGCATCCAGAAGCTTTAAACTGCGCATACCATCGCCGAATGGAGTTAGCAGTTGGTGGAACTTTGTTGAACTTCGTCCTGAAGTGTCGTTGCACTGTTATGACTGACTGATGTGAGTGCAATTTCAAGCACGACATACGCTTTCTCGGCTCCTGTCGCCATTTTGTCTCACTGCACTCTCGAGCGCTCTGGCGGCAGAAACCTGAAGTGCAGCTTCAGCCGAACAAAACTTTATGAGTTTTTTTACGTATCTGTAGTGTGTTGTGACCATATGTCAATGAATGGAGCTACAGTGAATTTATGAAATCGCTTCAATCATTTGTAATAGCCCTGTATTAATTCACATTGTGACGACATTGCATCCACTGTTCCACAGATTTACTCTGCATGATGTTGGGAGACAGAACAGCTGACACAGCTTTGTGAAGACGTGAAGCACAATTTTTACCAAAATGACAATTGTCTAACAATAAGGTGACTGAAACTGCATGAAATAATTAACATTTATTGTGATTGGAAGTGCACTATAAGTAAAAAATTTAATACAAATGTGTGTAAGGTGTGTATGTGTTTAACTATAGTTAAGTGTAATCACTGCATGTGAAAAAGAATTAACGGTAGAAAAGACTAATGTGAAAGACTATAATAAAAATTGTCAGTAAGTTGTCATACTTTTCGTTGTTAACAGGCATAGCATGTTTGATATCATTGGGAGGGACCGCATTTATAATCCACTGAACAAGCAAACAATTAACCATCATCTGCGAATAACTTGATGGAATGCTGACCGACATCGAAAACCGCCATTATCTCAACAAGTAACAGTTACTGACATTTGATGGCCTTATCCAGTTCATGCCTTGAAAATGAAAGAGGTTTACATGTGGAAATATCGGACTTCTGACAAATTCATCCGACTGCATGTTATGAAAGCAAACAGCATGATGGGAGAAGCTTAACTTCTCCTTGGGCAATATTTTGAACGTTATGGTCTGCATAGCTAAAAGGATGTTGCTGTTGTTGTGGTCTTCAGTGCAGAGACTAGTTTGATGCAGCTCTCCATACTACTCTATCCTGTGCAAGCTGCTTCATCTCCCAGTACCTACTGCAACCAACACCCTTCTGAATCTCCTTAGTGTATCCATCTCTTGGTCTTCCTCCACGCTGCCCTCCAATACTAAATTGATGATCCCTTGATGCCTCAGAACATGTCCTACCAACCGATCCCTTCTTCTAGTCAAGTTGTGCCACAAATTTCTCTACCCCCCCCCCCCCCCCCGCCCTAATTCTATTCAGTACCTCCTCATTAGTTATGTGAAATATCCATCTAATTCCAGCATTCTTCTGTAGCACCACATTTCGAAAGCTTCTATTCTCCTCTTGTCTAAACTATTTATCATCCACGTTTCACTTCCATACATGGATACCCATACAAATACTTTCAGAAACGACTTCCTGACACTTAAATCTATACTCGATGTTAATAAATTTCTCTTCTTCATAAACGCTTTCCTTGCCATTACAGTCTATATTTTATATCCACTCTACTTTGATCATCATCAGTTGTTTTGCTCCCCAAATAGCAAAACTCATTTACTACTTTAAAGTGTCTCATTTCCTAATGTCATTACCTCAGCATCACCCGATTTAATTCGACTACATTCTATTATCCTCATTTTGCCTTTGTTGATGTTCATCTTATATCCCCCTTTCAAGGCACTGTCCATTCCGTTCAACTGCTCTTCCAGGTCCTTTGCTGTCTCTGACAGAATTACAATGTCACCGACAAACCTCAAAGTTTTTATTTCTTCTCCATGGATTTTAATTCCTACTTCAAATTTTTCTTTTGTTTCCTTTACTGCTTGCTCAATATACATATTGAATAACATCGGGGATAGGCTACAACCCTGTCTCACTCCATTCCCAACCACTGCTTCCCTTTCATGCTCCTCGACTCTTATAACTGCCTTCTGGTTTCTGTACAAATTGTAAATAGCCTTTAGCTCCCTGTATTTTACCCCTGCCACCTTCAGAATTTGAAAGAGAGTATTCCAGTCAACATTGTCAAAAGCTTTCTCTAAGTCTACAAATGCTAGAAACGTAGGTTTGCCTTTCCTTAGTCTTTCCTCTAAGATAAGTCGTAAGGTCAGTATTGCCTCGCGTGTTCCAACATTTCTACGGAATCCAAACTGATCTTCCCTGAGGTCGGCTTCTACCAGTTTTTCCATTCGTCTGTAAAGAATTCGCGTTAGTATTTTGCAGCTGTGACTTATTAAACTGATAGTTCGGTAATTTTCACATCTGTCAACACCTGCTTTCTTTGGGATTGAAATTATTCTATTCTTCTTGAAGTCTGAGGGTATTTCGCCTGTCTCATACATCTTGCTCACCATTTTGTCAGGACTGGCTCTCCCAAGACTGTCAGTAGTTCTAATGGAATGTTGTCTACTCCCGGGGCCTTGTTTCGACTCAGGTCTTTCAGTGCTCTGTCAAACTCTTCACGCAGTATCTTATCTCCCATTTCGTCTTCATCTACATCCTCTTCCATTTCCATAATACTGTTCTCAAGTACATCGCCCTTGTATAGACCCTCTATATACTCCTTCCATCTTTCTGCTTTCCCTTCTTTGCTTAGAACTGGGTTTCCATATGAGCTCTTGATATTCATACAAATGGGTCTCTTTTCTCCAAAGGTCTCTTTAATTTTCCTGTAGGCAGTATCTATCTTGCCCCTATTGAGATAAGCCTCTACATCCTTACGTTTGTCCTCTAGCCATCCCTACTTAGCCATTTTGCATTTCCTGTCGATCTCATTTTTGAGACATTTGTACTCCTTTTTGCCTGTTTCATTTGCTGAATTTTTATATTTTCTCCTTTCATCAATTAAATTCAATATTTCTTCTGTCACCCAACGATTTCTACTAGCCCTCGTGTTTTTAGCTACTTGACCCTCTGCTGCCTTCACTACTTCATCCCTCAGAGCTACCCATTCTTCTTCTAGTGTATTTCTTTCCCCCATTCCTGTCAATTGTTCCCTTATGCTCTCCCTGAAACTCTGTACAACCTCTGGTTCTTTCAGTTTATCCAGGTCCCATCTCCTTAAATTCCCACCTTTTTGCAGTTTTAATCTACAGTTCATAACCAATAGATTGTGGTCAGAGTCCACATCTGCCCCTGGAAATGTCTTACAATTTAAAACCTGGTTCCTAAATCTCTGTCTTACCATTATATAATCTATCTGATACCAACTAGTATCTCCAGGATTCTTCCATGTATATAACCTTCTTTTATGATTCTTGAACTAAGTGTCAGCTATGATTAAGTTATGCTCTGTGCAAAATTCTTGAACCAGTTGACACACACGTTTTAAACCACAAGTCTTTAAAACTAAGAAATATTGTTATTTTGTTACAAAGTCTATATCGTAATACCATTGTCACTTCTATCTGAGTCAGTTTGTGAACAATCTGTTGTAAATTTATGATGATATGTTCAAGGTTTATATCCATTATCACTTCCCTGTCAAATTCTTCTTTCTGAAGGTTTTCAGTATGCTGCACAGACAGTGCGCACACTACAGGTGAAATGTCTATTGCCTCATTATCTATTGTCTCATGCACAAGCAATTTACTGTATGTTATCTTGAATGTTTTGTTTTTTCTCCCACATAGCCTTAAAACCTTTTGTCCAAATTAATTTTATGGGACTACACTAAGAGTGACATGGGAGTAAATGCGAAACTATGTGACCCCATTCATGTACAAGGAAGTTGTACGTTCTGTCACGTGACTTGTATAAATTAACGAGCTGCAGGAGATTGGCCAGAGTCTGCTTTATACGGTGCTTAATATTTTTATTTTTCACCTGGGGAAAAACATCCGCTTTTCTAGTGTTTGTACTTGGTGTTTTCTGTGTAACAGTTGAATTATAATTGGCAATGACAGACTTCGAAGCAAAGGTATGGCAAGTATAGTGAATTACATCACAAAATGGCAGCGTTCATTTCCAAATGGTAATCACTGCTGTTTTTCTTACACGTAAATATAAGTTTATTCACAGAAACAAAACCAAAAGAAAAGTCAGCATGCAGAATAATTATCCGAGAACCTATTCCTATGAGAACTTTAAAACTGCCAGTACCATCACTCATTTTCCAGTAGATTTTCTTTGAATGATTCTAATTGAGCCATGTTTCATCAAAGTAATACACTGCTGAACTACTTCCTTGTCGGGCATTCATCATTGACTTTACCACATCGCTGTTAAAACCATCCATTTGTGTTTCGGGTTTCTTGCGATTTCGATGCTTTCCAGGTGACATGAAACCAACTGTTTCTATGGTTCCTACAGCTCTGGCACTTTTGTTTACAATTCTTTTTACAGTTTTCTTGCCAACACCGCATGGTTCTGCAGTCGATTCTTGTGTTTTCAAATATCAACAGTAGGAGACCTGCTTTCAAATTCACATTTGAAAAAGTTATAAATGCGGTAAATAATCCACCTCGCCTGCATGTGAAGCAATTCACATATATTGCAGTCACCTGACTTGCGAAATTCTTGCTCTCTAGCTGTAACTCTGTGCTAGCCGCCCTGAAAGAGACTGAATATTATTGGCTGCCAGTGGAAAGTAGAGGGGGATGCGCAGAACGACTGAAAATTGGGCCGCATTCTTACATGATGCAAGCTTTACTTTTTTGATCAAACCCACTGATAACACATTAGCAAATCACGACCTCAATATCTTCCTTTTAAGTGATCTTGTGAAGATCCCAAGCACTCAAGCAGTAGTCTTACAAGTGTTTTGTACATTATCTCCTGTACAAGTAAGTTACACTTTCCAAGAATTCTCCCAATAAATAGGAGTCAATCATTTGCCTTTTCTATCACTGACATGATATGCTTGTTTCATTTCAGGTTTCTTTGCAATATTGGACCTAGACATGTAATTGACATGCCTGTGTCAAGTAGCACACCATTAATACAGTATTCGAGTATATACAATTGTTTTTACTACTCATCTACATTAAATTTCTTTTTTCACATTTAGGGAAAACTGCCTTGTACTATACAAAATAGAAATTCTATCCAAGTCATCCTGTATCCTCCCATAGTCACTTAGAGATGACACTCTCCTGTACATTACAGTATCATCAGCAACCAGTCGCAGATTGCTGCCCATGCTATCTGTCAGATCATTCATGTTGTGATCTAAATAGAAAAGAACAGTCTTCAGTATATCATTCTGTACCTGAAAGTGTATAATCACATGTATGACAGCAGAGAAAATTAAATTTTGTCTTCACATAATGCATTTGTCTCATCTGAATTAATAATATGAGTGTAGACCAGATGTGGCTTGAATTCAAAGAAATAGTATCGCCAGCAATTGAGAGGTTTATACCAAATAAACTAACAAACGACGGAGCTGATCCTCCTTGGTACACAAAACGGGTTAGAACACTGTTGCAGACACAACGAAACATACATGTCAAATTTTAACAGACGCAAAATCCCCAAGATTGGCTATCCTTTACAGAAGCTCGAAATTTAGCGTGAAGTTCAATGCGAGACGCCTATAACAGTTTCCACAACGAAACTTTGTTTTGAAACCTAGCAGAAAATCCAAAGAGATTCTGGTCGTATGTGAAGTATGTTAGCGGCAAGAAACAATGCCTTCTCAGCATGATAACAGTGGAGCTACTATCGAAGACAATGCTGCCAAAGCAGATTTACTAAGCACAGCCTTCTGAAATGCCTTCACAAAAGAAGACGAAGTAAATATTCCAGAAATCGAATCGAGAACAGCTGCCAACATGAGTAAAGTAGAAGTAAATATCCTCGTAATAGGGAAGCAACTCAAATCACTTAATAAAAGCAAGTCTTCTGGTCCAGACTGTATACCAATTAGGTTCCTTTCGGAGTATGCTGATGCATTAGCTCCATACCTAACAATCATATACAACCGTTCACTTGACGAAAGATCCATACCCAAAGACTGGAAAGTTGCACAGGTCACACCAATATTCAAGAAAGGTAGTAGAAGTAATCCACTAAATTACAGGCCCATATCATTAATGTCGATATGCAGCAAGATTTTGGAACATATATTGTCTTCGAACATTATGAATTACCTCGAAGGAAACGGTCTATTGACACACAGTCAACATGGGTTTAGAAAACATTGTTCCTGTGAAGCACAACTAGCTCTTTATTCACATGAAGTGCTGAGTCTATTGACAAGGGATTTCAGATCGATTTCGTATTCCTGGATTTCCGGAAGTCTTTTGACACTGTACCACACAAGTGGCTCGTAATGAAATTGTGTGCTTATGGAAAATTGTCTCAGTTATGTGACTGGATTTGCGATTTCCTGTCAGAGAGGTCACAGTTCGTAGTAATTAACGGAAAGGCATCGAGTAAAACAGAACTGATTTCAGGCGTCCCCCAAGGTAGTGTCATAGGTCCTTTGCTGTTCCTTATCTATACAAATGATTTGGGAGACAATCTGAGCAGCTGTCTTCAGTTGTTTGCAGATGACGCTGTCGTTTATCGACTAATAAAGTCACCAGAAGTTCAAAACAAATTGCAAAACAATTTAGAAGAAATATCGGAATGGTGCAAAAAGTGGCAGTTAACCTTAAATAACGAAAAGTGTGAGGCCATCTCGTTAAAACTTCAGCTACACGATAAATCACTCTAATCTAAAAGTCGTAAATTCAACTAAACACCTAGGTATTACAATTACAAACAACTTAAATTGGAAATAACACACAGAAAATGTTGTGGGGAAGGCTAACCAAAGGCTGTGTTTTATTGACGGGACACTTAGAAAATGTAACAAACCTACTAAGGAGACTGCTTACTCTACGCTTGTCCGTCCTCTTATAGAATACTGCTGCGCGGTGTGTGATCCTTACCAGATAGAACTGACAGAGTACATCAAAAAAGTTCAAAGAAAGGCAGCGCGTTTTGTATTATCGCGAAATATGGAAGAGATTGTCACAGAAATGATACAGGATTTGGGCTGGAAATCATTAAAAGAAAGGCGTTTTTCGTTGAGATGGAATCTTCTCATGAAATTCCGATCACCAACTTTCTCCTCCGAATGCGAATATATTTTTTTGACACCGACCTACATAGGACAGAACGATCACCACGATAAAATAAGGGAAATCAGAGCTCTTATGGCAAGATATAGGTGTTCATTCTTTATGCGCGCTATACGAGATTGGAATAATACAGAATTGCGAAGGTGGTTCAATGAACCCTCTGCCAGGCACTTAAACGTGATTTGCAGAGTATCCGTGTACATGTAGATTATGTTTCAAATGTAGAAATAAAACATTACTTTCTTCTCTTCTTGTTTTACCTTTATTGAGAACAAATATAAAACAAAAATTGCAAAAATTGTACACTAATAAAAATGCAAGTGCTTATTAAGAATATCTTAGCAATAAAGTCACAACATCAATTTCACAAAATATTATATGAATTTCTGTAGAAATGAGACTGTATATGTGGAATATAAAGCTTAGATAAAAATCAAGTTGTGAAAGCAAAATATCTAATTGCATTACAAAACTTATGATGAACAAACATAAAAAGGATTCACTCTTGTAACAATGGAGCTACATGTAGCAAAGCTTCTAGAATATATGAAACAATAAATTGTATTAAAATACTAATGTAGCTGTGAATAATTCTACATACAGTCCTGCCAAGGACAATAGTGTATCTGCAAATTTTCTTTTGCATGTTATATCAATTAAATGGATGATTGTAAGAGTCAAGAGGAAAGTACATATGAAGTCAAATTAAAACACAACTGTCTGCTGGAAGACATTTTTTCTACTAATATATTAGTTTTTTAAAAAGTAAATACAATAAAATTCTTTGAATCATTTCCATTAAATATGTAAACATTCAATTAGAACAAATTATAGAAAAACTATGCATTCAAATTCATTTAGGATCTATTTATTGAAATGAAATTAATATTAAATAATTTAGGAACTGAAGTGCTTCAGAACTACAGTTGAGGGCAATATTTCAGATTTCTCCATGGAATAATTTATATGCCAGAATAACAATGGGCACATTAAACAAAATTATCAACTAGACTTAAAGTGTGTATAAATTAAATAATTAAAATATTTAAGAAGTTGAGCACTGGCATTCAGTCAAAATTAATATAATGTAGGTAACTGACACAGATGGGTTACCTGAGAAGACAGAAATGCCAACTTACCAACATTTACAATATGTAGATTTTTATTTTAATAAACAAAAATAATTAACACACATTAAAACCAACAAAGTAACTAGATAACAGCAGCAGCACCAGTCACATTTTTACTTTTCATTCACAAAAGGAAAAGACAGTTCTCACATTGCTTGCTGTAGATGATGTTCCCGAGTGGAAAATTATTTTAGTATCTATTCATAAAAAACATATTTCCACCATCAACATAGCCATAAAAAGGTTGTTCTGGATATGCTGTTCGACGATAAATGTGTGGTCTGCAACAAAATGAAGATAAGAACTATGTGACAAGTGACTTTTCTCTCTCACACACACACACACACACACACACACACACACCATTTGTCCAAAAAGTTTAGAGACTAATTTTATTCCCCTCATGTACGTGAGATCAGTGCAGTAATTATATTGTTAAGTGGTGGATGTGAGGCTATAGTGTGACAACACTGTTGTGTCACAAATCACAATGAAGCAAAATCTGAAAAGAAAAGTGTGTGCAAAGTTTGTCCCATGCACCTCGATTCTCAAACAAAATTAACGATGTGTGAACAGTTGCCGTGAATTAACTGGAATAAAATCATCATGGGTGGCAAGACTTGGTGTTATCAATATGAATCTACCACATAATGACAATATAAGAATTCAAATGATATGTCAATGGCTTGACAACATAACTGGTATTCATGTCAATTGAACGTTGCAACAGAGGAAGACATTTTTGACAATTTCATTTGGTTGTACAAACCCTCTTAACTTTTCTTTATTTTTTTATTAATCCAGCTTTGCAGCTTTTTGGACTGATGGGATGTATAAAATAACTTGTGTCACTATATTTTACCTTCTAAGCCATTCCAAAGTGTTTCAGAATTAAAAGAATTTTCAAGCACTGACAGATGTAACAACTTGCCAGTAAAGGACCAACAAGGAGCAGAGAGTACGAGTGCTTGTTGAAATAAACTGAGCAAATGACTGCCAATGTTAAATGGCTATTTAGAAATTGTGCAGTTTGCCACTGAAACATCAGTTACTTTCTCCTAATGGTCAGTTCATCTGTGTATAGTTGTAGTTATGTTTAGACATTTTAGAGGCCTACATTATTTTTATAATATAACTTTTTACAGTAAAACAGTTACAAGCGCAAAACATTTTATTTACTGTACTACATTTTTAAGGGTTTTTGGTGGTGGTGGTGGTGGTTGTTGGGATGTTTACGGGGGACTAAACAGCTAAGGTCATCAGTCCCCCATTCCAAAAACAGGCGAGACATAAATGCACGAAGCAGGTAAAACCCCAAGGGGAAGGAGACTCCCCCCAGGCCCTAAAAGAACACAAATGCGGTAACGAACACTACAGACACGAAGAATACAGATGAACACCAGACAAAGAGAAACAGAAGAAAAGAAGACGGCCGGAGACTGGTTGACCGACCACGACTACAAAAAAGGGAAAGAGTCAACCAACTGACTACACACTAAAATCTGCAACCAAATTCGAGAGACTCGAGGACAAGAGACACACAAAGGGAAAGGAGCAGGACATCCCTAAATGGAACCATAAAAAGGACTACCACGGATAAAATGTAAAACGTCATCAGCCACGGAGGCATTGTCGCTTAAAACCAAAGGCAAAGTTCCCGGGAGATTAAAAGACTGCTGGAGGGTGCGCAGTCAGGGACACTCCAATAAAATGTGGGCGACCGTCAGCCGGGACCCACACCGACACAAGGGGGGATCCTCCTGATGCAAAAGATGGCCATGCGTCAGGTATGTATGGCCAATGCGGAGCCGACACAGGATAACAGAGTCCCTGCGAGACGACCGCAGGGAGGAGCGCCACACATCGGTCGTCTCCTTGACAGCCCGCAGTTTATGAGGCGCTGTCATGCCTCGCCACTCGGCAGACCACATCCCAAGCACCTTACGACGCAACACCAGCTGCTGATCGCGAGCCGTGAGGCCGATTTCCAAAGCTGGGGTGTCGATCGCCCCTTTGGGCAGCCTGTCAACACGTTCGTTCCCTGGGATGGCAACATGACCTGGCGGCCAAACCAAGACCACCGAACGACCAGAACGGGCAATGGCGGAAACAGACTCCTGAATAGAGGACACCAGAGGAGAAGAGGGATAGCAGCGGTCGATGGCCTGAAGGCTGCTCAGGGAGTCACTGCAGATGACGATGGACCTACCTGAGCAGAAACGCATATGCTCAAGAGCGCACAATATGGCCACCAGCTCTGCAGTAAAAATACTGCAGCCAGCCGGCAAGGAGCGCTGCTCAACATGGGCAGCGTGAGCGAAAGCGTAGGCAGTGCGACCATCAACCAGGGAACCATCAGTGTAGACAATCTCAGTCCGAAAATGAGGCGAGGAGCGCAAGAAAACGGCGACGGAGGGACGGCCGGGACAAACACTAGGGAGGTGTAGGTGCACGGACCCGGAAGGGAGGCAGAAGAGGGAATGACCCCAGTTCTGACAGCAGAGACTGGACGCGGACAGCTACGGAAAGCCCAGACCTAGGTCGCCGTTCGGGCAGATGGAGGACCATGGCAGGGAAAAGCAGGCGATGATTGGGATGGCCCGGCAAGCAATGCACGTGGACAGCATAGTCGGCGAGCAGTCGATCGCGGCGAATCCGCAGCGGGGGAACCCCGGCCTCCACCAGTAGACTATCCACGGGGCTGGTACGAAAAGCGCCAGTTGCAAGCCGAACCCCACAGTGGTGTATGGGGTCTAACAACTTCAACACTGAGGGTGATGCAGACCCATAGGCCAGGCTCCCATAATCAAGCCGGGACTGCACAAGGGCTCTGTACAATCGCAGCAGCATGCAGCGATCTGCACCCGAAGACGTATGGCTAAGGCAGCGGAGGGCGTTGAGGTGCCGCCAGCATTTTCGCTTCAGCTGAGTAATATGAGGAACCCATGTGAGCCGGGCATCAAACACGAGTCCCAAGAAGCGGCAAGTGTCCACCACTTCACTTCAAGCAGGTGGCCGTCGAGGTAAAGTTCAGGATGAGGGTGGACCGTCTGACGCCTGCAGAAGTGCATAACTCGAGTCTTGGCTGCAGAGAACTGAAAACCATGAGTCAGAGCCCACGATGCTGCCTTGCGAACGGCGACTTGCAGCCTGCGTTCGGTGACTCCCGTAGTCGTGGAGCTAAATGAGATGCAGAAGTCGTCGGCATACAAAGAAGGAGACACCGACAACCCCACGGCTGCAGCCAGACCATTAATGGCCACTAGAAATAAGGAGACGCTCAACACCGAGCCCTGCGGGACCCCATTTTCCTGTATATAAGATGAACTAGAGGCGGCACCGACTTGCACCCGGAAAGAGCGCCGCAATAAAAAGGTTTGAAAAAAAGCCGGGAGCCGACCACGAAGACCCCACTCATACAACGTGGCGAGGATGTGATGCCTCCATGTGGTGTCATACGCCTTCCGCAGATCGAAAAATACAGCAACGAGATGCTGACGTCGGGCAAAGGCCATACGGATAGCAGATTCCAGCCGCACCAAATTGTCCGTGGCAGACCGGCCCCGACGGAAGCCACCCTGGGATGGAGCGAGGAGACCGCGCGACTCAAGGACCCAACACAAACGCCGCCCCAACCATACGTTCGAGCAATTTGCACAAAACGTTGGTGAGGGTAATGGGACGATAGCTGTCCACCGCCAGTGGGTCCGCACCGGGCTTCAAGATGGGGACAATAACACCCTCTCGCCATTGCGACGGGAACACACCCTCGCTCCAAATGCGGTTAAAGATGGTGAGGATGTGCCTCTGGCAGTCCCTGGAGAGATGCTTCAGCATCTGTGCGTGGATGCAGTCCGGTCCTGGTGCTGTATCAGGGCAATCGGCGAGGGCAGCGAGGAATTCCCTCTCGCTGAAAGGAGCATTGTATGTTACAGAACGACGCGTGTGGAATGATAACGGCGTCTGCTCAGCTCGCTCCTTTAGAGAGCGAAAGGCGGGGGAATAAGTTGCAGTCGCAGAGCTCTTAGCAAAGTGTGCAGCAAGGTGTTCAGCAATGGCGGCAGTGTCCGTGCAGACAGCGCCATCCAAGGAGATCCCAGGGACACCCATAGGGGTCTGGTGTCCATAAATCCGCCGTATCCGGGACCACACGAGCAAGGGGGAGACACGGGATCCCAAGGATGAGACATACCGCTCCCAGCATTCCTGCTTACGCCGTGTAATAAGACAACGGGCGAAGGCACGGAGCCTCTTAAAGGCGATGAGAGTCTCGAGAGACGGGTGCCGCCTATGACGCTGGAGGGCCCGCCTACGGTCGCGAATAGCCTCAGCAATCTCCGGCGACCACCAGGGTACAGCCTTCCTCTGAGGGAGTCCAGAAGAGCGGGGGATGGCAGCCTCGGCCGCCGAAATGATTGACGTGGTGAAGACACGGACCACCTCGTCAATGTCACCCTGTGGGGGAGACTCAACGGTTGCCGCGGAAGTAAAACTCGGCCAGTCAGCCCTGTGGAGAGCCCAGCGGGGCAGGCGTCCAGAAGAATGACACTGGGGCAGTGACAAATAGATGGGAAAATGGTCACTACCACACAGGTCAGGATGCACCCTCCAGTGGAGGGATGGGACAAGTCCAGGACTGCAAAGGGAGAGATCGATGGCCGAGAACGAGCCATGGGCCACACTGAAATGCGTGGGAGCACCGGTGTTCAAGAGGCTAAGGTCGAGCTGAGCCAACAAATGCTCCACGGCCCGACCGCGGTCATCGGAGACAGTCCCACCCCACAGAGGGTTGTGGGCATTGAAATCACCCAGAAGCAGCAATGGTGGCGGGAGTTGTGCCAGCAGCGCAGCCAAGACATGGCGGGGGAGCTCCCCATCTGGAGGAATGTAAACAGAGCAAACAGTAATAGCCGGCGAGAGCTCAACCCTGGCAACGACTGCCTCTAAAGGCGTCTGAAGGAGTACTGACGAGCTACAGACAGAGTGGTGAACAAAGAGGCAAACCCCACCCGACGCTCGGTGACAGGCAGCACGGTTCTTATAGTATCCCCGATAACCGCGAAGGGCGGGGGTCCGCATTGCAGGAAACCAAGTTTCCTGCAGAGCAATGCAGAGAACAGGGGAAACACTCAGAAGCATCTGGAGCTCAGGCAGGTGGCGGAAATAACCGCCACAGTTCCACTGGAGAATGGAAGCAGGAAGGGACTGGGAGGGCGTGAATGCGACTAAGAGGCAGATGGCGCCTCAGAGCCAACTGCCGCCACCGGGGGAGAGTCAGCTGTGTCCATAGGAAAGGCCCCCAAGGGTTCCGTGAGGGCGAGATCCGCAGCAGAGGCGAGGATCTCCACCTCATCCCCGGAGCCAGGACTATGTACAGCAGGCGGCACTGAAACCGCCGGAATGTCCTTCTTCTTGGACACATTCCGTTCCTTCTTCTCGCGTCGGCCCTTAGGGTGAGAGAGCTGGGAGAGCTTCTCTGAAGGAGCATCGGAGGCTGACGACGACGCAGAAGCCCTACGACCAGCAGGTGGCGGAACCTTCAGCCACTGGCTGACATCTGGCGGGGTAGGAGAAGAAATGGAGAAAGGGAGAGCCCCGAGGGACCCCTTCCGCGAGAGAGGAACCGGCAGAGGCAACGCCGGTGGAGAAGGAGGGGGAGGGATCGAGCCCCCCGGTTTTGGTGGAGATGTCACTCCCGAAGTAAGCGTGGGGGGAGCGACAGAAGAGGGTTTACCCCCAACGGCTAAGGGGGCAACAGAGGAAGGCTTGCCCCCAGACACGAGGGGGGCAGACAGAGATGCACGGCCCCGAGGGCCCACTGAAGGCGGCACAGATGAGGCGACAACCGTCGCTCGCGTGGGCGACGATAACGTGGCTGCAGCATAAGATGTTCGAATGGAAGCAGGATACAACGTTTCATATTTCAGTTTAGCCTCTCGATAAGTAAGCCGGTCCAGGGTCTTAAATTCCATTATCTTCCGCTCCTTATGAAGAACGGGGCAATCCGGCGAGAATGGAGAGTGGTGCTCCCCACATACAGGCGGAGGCGCACATGGAGAATCGGGATGAGAGGGGCGTCCGCAATCGCGACATGTAGCACTGGATGGGCAACGGGAGGACATATGCCCAAACTTCCAGCACTGGAAGCACTGCATTGGGGGAGGGACGTATGGCTTGACGTCGCAACGGTAAACCATCACCTTGACCTTCTCGGGCAAGACATCACCCTCGAAGGCCAAGATAAAGGCACCGGTGGCCACCCTGTTAGTCGTGGGTCCTCTATGTACACGACGGACAAAATGTACATCACGTCGTTCCAAGTCGGCTCTCAGCT
The DNA here is from genome assembly GCF_023864275.1 of Schistocerca cancellata. Taxonomy (NCBI): domain Eukaryota; kingdom Metazoa; phylum Arthropoda; class Insecta; order Orthoptera; family Acrididae; genus Schistocerca; species Schistocerca cancellata. Next base: position 139,975,065 of record NC_064627.1, on the reverse strand, counting down.
CGTCATCGGATTCTAACAAGAGGTCACGATGGTAAATAATCCCCTGGACCATATTTAAGCTACTGTGGGGAGTGACGGTAACAGGGACGTCACCCAGCTTATCACACAAGAGCAACGCTCGGGACTGGGCTGGGGAGGATGTCTTGAGGAGGATGGATCCATTCCTTATTTTAGACAACCCCGCCACTTCCCCAAACTTATCCTCCAGGTGTTCCACAAAAAACAGAGGCTTCGTCGTGAGAAAGGAGTCACCATCAGTCCTGCTGCAGACAAGGTATTGCGGTACGTAAGGCTCTCGCTTGGCACTAGATCGGCGTCCCTCCCATGGCGCAGCCAACGAGGGGAACGACTGAGGGTCATATTGCGCAGCATCAAACTCAACTCTGCCTCGCTTAGAGACGCTGGTGGCCGTGCGACCACCAGCTTGGTGTGATTTATTGCGCTTCATTGCGCCACATCCGCCCAGATGCCACCTACTCTGAACGAGGGCTCTCCCCAAGGGCACCACCCAGCCAAAGCAACGGGTACCTGGCCGATATCCCGTTGCCCGGAGTCCCCGTGCCCCAGACAAGATGGGCACATACTCCTTGGCATGGAGGAAACAGCTCTGGCATCTGTAGTGCGATCCCTGCGTGGTCAGGGGGCTACCACCAAGAGGGTACATGACGACCCCACCACAACGGACTGGCTACCATGCTGGATTTTAGGTGTTGAAAGGGTCCACAGTTGTCGTGGGCGCTAAGAAGACTATTGCGCACAAGACGAGAAGGAGACAACCCAGAAGATGTTGGGTGTAATCCCCCCCCCACGACAATAGGTAACATGCAAGATGGTGGTGCATGATGGACCAATAGAAAAACACCACGTAAGGCGTCCTTCCCCAAATGGCATGCACTAACAACGGAAATCTGGAAAAAAAAAAGGAGGTCAAACCCAAGAGGGGACCATCACAGAAGGCCGAAACGTTTGAGACTCCTTTTAGTCGCCTCTTACGACAGGCAGGAATACCGCAGGCCTATTCTAAACCCCGAAGCTGCAGGGGGCAGGGTTTTTGGTGCATGACAAGATATATACAGAGTGAGTCACCTAACGTTACCGCTGGATATATTTCGTAAACCACATCAAATACTGACGAACCGATTCCACAGACCAAACGTAAGGAGAGGGGCTAGTGTAATTGTTTAATACAAACCATACAACAATGCACAGAAGTATGTTTTTTTAACACAAACCTACGTTTTTTTAAATGGAACCACGTTAGTTTTGTTAGCACATCTGAACATATAAACAAATACGTAATCAGTGCCGTTTGTTGCATTGTAAAATGTTAATTACATCCGGAGATATTGTAACCTAAAGTTGACGCTTGAGTACCACTCCTCCGCTGTTCGATCGTGTGTATCGGAGAGTACTGCAACATACATCGCGTTTCTACAGAATGATCTGCCAACATTGCTCGAAAATGTCCCACTGGAAATGCATCGACGTATGTGGTATCAGCATGATGGTGCACCTGCACATTCCGCAATTAACACTAGGCTGACCCTTGACAGGATGTTCGACGGGCGTTTCATAGGACGTGGAGGATGCACAAATTGGCCAGCCCGTTCTCCTGATCTTGCACCTCTGGACTTCTTTCTGTGGGGTACGCTAAAGGAGAATGTGTACCGTGATGTGCCTACAACCCCAGAGGATATGAAACAACGTATTGTGGCAGCCTGCGGCGACATTACACCAGATGTACTGTGGCTACATTCATTACGCCAGAGATTGCAATTGTGTGCAGCAAATGATGGCCACCACATTGAACATCTATTGGCCTGACATGTCGGGACACACTCTATTCCACTCCGTAATTGAAAATGGAAACCACATGTGTACGTGTACCTCACCCCTCATGGTAATGTACATGTGCGTCAGTGAAAAAGACCAATAAAAAGGTGTTAGCATGTGGACGAAATGTGCTGTTGCAGTCTCTTCTGTACCTAAGGTCCATCACCGTTCCCTTTGGATCCCTACGTAATTCTGTGCTCTCCGATACACACGATCGAACAGTGGAGGAGTGGTACTCAAGCGTCAACTTTAGGTTACAATATCTCCGGATGTAATTAACATTTTACAATGCAACAAACGGCACTGATTACGTATTTGTTTATATGTTCAGATGTGCTAACAAAACTAACGGGGTTCCATTTTAAAAAACGTAGGTTTGTGTTAAAAAACATACTTCCGTGCATTTTTGTATGGTTTGTATTAAACAATTACACTAGCCCCTCTCCTCACGTTCGGTCTGTGGAATCGGCTTGTCAGTATTTGATGTGGTTTACGAAATATATCCAGCGGTAACGTTAGGTGACTCACCCTGTATAGTACTTGTTCATTATAAAATAAGAATATGTGAATAATTAAAGATAAATTAATATAAGAAACTGAAAAATAATAGGTTAATAGCAAATAAAGTTAAAATATCAAAGTGAAAATATACTGGTGAGGTTCCAACAAATACGAGAGATTATTCATAGTCACTTTCTACAATTCCCTTTAAGTCAGTGTCTACAGAGTCATAATCATTTCCTTCTGTGGTATCTCTTGAAGAACATTCTTCCTGTGGTCCTGTACCATTGTATTCTGCATTTTAAAGTCTTCCTCGTCCCCTTTTTCGACAATATCCTCTTCTTTCTCCCCTCGCTCTTCTTACACCCATGGTAATTGCAGCTGTCTGGGAATGTGACAAATTGTTATAGAACTCATGATAAATGTGCAGGCATGTAGTTCTTCATTGCCTGAAAATTTTTCTGCTTTTCAAGTTTTGTTTTCACACTCTTATTGAAGGTATTGATGGGAGATCAACATTGGGTCTCATAAACTCCACTTTTTTAAACTCGAGATCATAGTTTAGTGAATACTTGAACTGCTTAGTGAATACCTGAACTACACTGTAAGAGAATTTTCTTTGCTGATTCAGAACCACCTGGTATTCCTCCACTGTATTTTGTTTCCTTCTATGTCTTTATTAATTTAATCCTTTGCTATGGCATCCATAGCTTTAATTGAAAGAAAGTTTTTTGTTTTCATTTTCATGATGGAAAACTTTCTGATGACCTGCTTCACTGCTTTCATTCTGTCTTGGAAACAAATAAATGTCTGAAGTGTTTCTTTGCCTCTTCTGAGAGACCAAATATTTATCACATTGCATACACACATAGCCAGGTTCAAAGACCTTATGATGTGTTGTGTCAATGTGCTATGTGCTGATTTTCCCTCTAGATGTACAAGCAGTATTTCAAAATATGTCCAATTTAAACAAGCATTAAATATGATTTATTCTTCTACCAAAATCTGTCTGAGTTATTGGTAAAGTGTCTCTTCCCTCCCTCAGTCTTGGCTCTACTGGTTGCAGTTCTCAATCTGACTGCAAACTGAATACACACTGCAGAATACACACCTATCCCCTATCTTGTCACCTATGATGCCAATCTTGAAGATAATAGTTTCTAGCCACCTTAACTTTCACTGTCTCTTCTTTTTACGTTTTGATCGATACGGCCAGTTTTGAATGGCACATATCCATTATTAGTAGCTATTTGTTTAACCACTTTACTTTCTCCTACGAGAGGTAGCTTTTTCTGTCTCACATTCAAGAATGAATGCCATCTTGGGATAAATCAGGTAGTACAGGTCACACAATAGTTTTACAGCTTTATTATAGTCATAACACATTTTTAGATTTGAACTACATTTGTGAGATGATACAGTCATTTATGTGGGATACTTTATTCCTAACTTTGCTGGTTTGGTAATGTCACTTATTTTCTTGCCCATGGTTTGTTGGTATATTTTCCTTTGCTTCTGCAATGTCCCATTTTTCATTCAACTTGGGTTCGAAAATATTAAAGTTTATTTAATAAAGAAAGTGCTGTCAAATGGCATAACCACATACTCAAACTCTTCTGCACTGTAAGCTGATCTTTATATCGACTGTTTATCAAATCATATTCTTTTTTCTATGAATCTCATATCAGTTTTACATTCACTATTAAGAGATGTAAAAATCCTAGATTTACTTGGGGGGAAGGGGGGGGGGGGGAGGGGAGGAGGAGGAGGCTGCAACTAGAAACTTGAGACGTATATTGATGACATGGCAATTATCTGTACAACTCAGAAAAAGGGAGGAACTTGAAAATAAAGCAGCCTTGAATATTGAAAACGTAAGTATTTACATACTACAAAACAATACTTTCATAAATCAGTGTAAAACAATGTATGTGCTATTTCCAATCCAACAGAGTGAAACTTATAATGTATATGTTATAATAAAATGACACAGTCCAGGAAATAAGCAGTACAAAATTGTTAAGAACTAATACTGATAACTATTTTATATGAGGGGAGACCAAAAGTACATACCGTATTTACTCGAATCTAAGCCGCACCTGAAAAATGAGACTCGAAATTCAAGGGGAGAGAAAAGTTTTAGGCCGCACCTCCAAATCGAAACATTGTTGGTCCATTGTAATATGAAACACAATTTAGGTCGAATGAATGACGATACAGCTACAGTAGTTTGGTTCGAGTCGTAAGCTTAGCAGTTAAGCTATACCAGGTAGCCATTGCTATGCGTCAGGCACTGCGTCCGTATTTATACGGGTACCCTTCCTTTATCACGTGCTTCGTCTGGTTTGAATTGATTGGTTATTTTTCTTTGATATGATAAGTGCCGTTCTCTTTGTTATAGGTGTTTACGTCACTCTAAGCTAAAAATGTATTACTATACTGTGTCATGCATTGTTTGTTGCGTTCTGTGTTTACGGCCTGTCGCCGCTCGCGGCATGGCTTGCTTTTGTGCATGCTACCACCGCTTACAATAAATAAAAAAAAGGGGGAGGAATCGTCTCATTAGCGAAACAATGGCAAGAGACTGCTATTTGTTGTTACTTACACTGCTGCTTTCTTTGATAATGATCAACAAGAACCAAATAATAGACTGCGTATGATAGGAGACCTTCTGAACGAGAGTTTAGTGAAAATTTTTACCCATTTGAAAATCTTTGCAGACGCCGCTTTAGTACATTACATTACGTTACATTACATTACATTCTGCACAGAAATTAGTCATCTTACATTTAAAAATCTAGTCAATTGCCTTGCTTCATTTCTGACTGTATCACTATTAGCCATAAGAATAACACGAATATAAACATGACATGATATATGTAATCTTCCGCGTTTGCTGTTGTCTCACTCCAGTTTCGTAGTTTATTAGGCAGATAGGATTTAAATGAGATAGCAGCAAACACAAAAGAATACATTGCAAAATGTTTATATTCGTATTATTCTTATGGTGAAGAGAATACCGCATGTGATTCACAATTCATAAAAGTTCCTATTAGCAACCATCTCTTCTCACAGGTAGGAAAAAATTCAGAACATAGAGTCAGCCATATTGACAAAAACCCCAAACAGTCTTGCCAGTTGGATTTTCGTAGTACATTGAAATGCTGCTACATTCGAAGATGAACAATACGGAATTTGTGTTTACTTCGTTGTTTCGTTGGATAATGTATCAAAATGCATTGGTCGAAACTCGGGGCGGAGAAAAAAGCTCGTCTTCCGCAGAGGTTTTGGCGCCAGTATTTATCTTTGTGCCTGCAAAGCATGCCTGTGTAGCACTACATATATTCGACGGCAGAAGTTAGTTGTGGCGGCACCTACCAACATTTTTCAGAACTTCCGCTTACGTTGCACTCGATTCTAAGCCGCATGCGGTTTTTTGGATTACAAAAACCAGAAAAAAGTGCGGCTTGGATTCGAGTAAATACGGTAATTACAATGTGTAAAATATAAGCTCACAGAGCTTCCTGATCCAAAGTGTACAAGGTGACTACTTGAATATAATATTTGCATTTCAGTAAAGAGCTGCTAGGTATAAAAGAAAAATACCAACTACGGTCTTATGCACCTATAAACATTCCAATCTTAACCAACTAGTATCAACTTTTTGTAGAGCAACTCCATTGTCATCCCTGTAAAAGCTGTCTGGTGGCCATTGCCAAGTGCGGTTGCAAGAGTAAAGTCACTGTTTAGACACTCATAGAAAGTGTTAACTGCATTACGAGGGTGCATTATTGAAGTTGGATGGTGACAATCAAAGTGAATGGCCATGTATTTGACAGGCACAGTCAACGGCGGTCACATATGCGAGATTATTTTCATTGGAAGTGTTATTAGTATGAGATGTAATGTGTCTAAATTGATTAGGCTACAGTGCTGTCAAGCAATATTGGAGTTTTGTGGTAGGGATTTACATGAGTGACAGGTTGTTTCATGATTCAGTGTAGTAACAGTGCTGCGGAAATCATTAAACATGGCAGACGTTAAATTGAAGTTTTCTTTCCTGAAAAGCAGACCCTTATTTTTCTACAGTCACAACTGTTGCACAACCGCTCCATAAATGATGCCTTGGTCAATCACTTTCTTCTGTAGTGAGAAGGATATCATCTTTAGATGCCAGGTGTGGACTACGAATCCTATGAGATGTCCCTGATGCTGTACGTCTTCAACTGCAGTTCTCAAGTGTACAGCTAAGCTGTTACAACCAGCAACTGAGACATAGCTTCCAGATTAGAGGTGCTGTAACATTCATCAGAACTATCATCTTTGAGTCTAGCTGTAGCCTGTCACCTTAGGCTAGTAGTACATCACCACCATACGAAATTCCGCCCAATGCCTCTAGACATAGTAAGTGCAATACAAGAACAGTCCCCAGTGATGGACTTACATTATGTCAAAGATGCCATCGACTGAGTAGGCAAGATGTTTTGCTGAGCAGGCATCAAAACAGTGCCTGCAGCAGACAGAATTTTGTATGATTTACTGAGGATGCAGTGAAAACCCTGGGCACCTCAGGCATGTATGACATACATTGTGAGTATGGTGCTGCTTACATTGAGGAATATGGAAAGCCTGTTGGTACCAGCATAGTGTGAGTGTAATGTTCTACTGGGGCAGAAAAACAGATCAACACTTGCAGAGTACCATCTTGATTATGGGCAGTCTGCAAAGTTTCTGGGAGCCTGAGAACTTACAAGATAGTCATGGATGTGCACATGCAAAACAAAGAGGCAATTGAAATCCTGAAGCAGCCTAATAATGCCAACAGAGAAAACAGCATAGGATCCCAGAGCTGATTGCCACCAATCCTAGTATGAGAAGCACAGTATGTCTGGAGGGCAGCTGCCAATCAGGAACTGCCATGACAGGCTAAAGAGCAGCACATGGAGAATGGGTGTCCAATATCCACAACAACAGCATGAAAACATGGCTGACACTAGCTTGTTGCTGGTTCACAGTGGGTTACCCATTTCCAGCAAGCAGTGTAATCCACAAAAAGTCTGCCACATATTCCCTCCCTTTTTCCCAACGCCACTCAGAGGTATTTTAGGGCAAAAACAATGTAAAAATTTTGCATGCAGTAGTTTTATGATACCACTGGAAATGTAATACACTGTGCACCCCCGTCCCCCAGTTAAATTAGTACACACCATGAAGAAAATAACTGAAATGTTGCATTTTAATAAGATCAATAACTGATGTTCAGCCTGGAATCAGCACCCACAAATTACATAAACATTTCAATAACATTCTAAATTCAAGAGTAAGTACAACGTACATATGTAATATGCATTTCAAAGGTGCTTTCATCAGGTCGGAAAAAATTCACTTTGAGGCAGCAGTGAAGAGGGAATCACTAATCAAACAAGAAATGTAATTTGAAAGGCCAGAAGCCTCTACATGACTTCTAGTCTAATAATCCATGGTATTATATAGAGGAGATAGGTATACAAGGAATTAAATGCAGTATTAAAGAACAATACAATAAACTAAGAGTGGTATTCATAGATTGCAACAACATTTGATGTGCAAAGTGTTTGGCCAAAGACGGTTAGACTAAAAACAACTGGTAAGCTATTTGCCAACTTCTCAATATTAAGAATGATCAAAAAGTAGTAATGCGGGTGATAAAGCAATAAAAAAGGCTAGGCCAAACCATTACCTGGAAACAGTAAGCCCATACAGAGAAGTTAAGAGTACATACATTATGCGTTAAAGAAAATAATTCATAGAATGAAATTTTCACTCTACAGCGGAGTGTGCGCTGATATGAAACTTCCTGGCAAATTAAAACTGTGTGCCGGACCAAGACTTGAACTCGGGACCTTTGCCTTTCGCGGGCAAGTGCTCTACAAACTGAGCTACCCAAGATTCTAGAAACAACCCCCAGGCTGTGGCTAAGCCATGTCTCCGCAATATCCTTTCTTTCAGGAGAGCTAGTTCTGCAAGGTTTGCAGGAGAGCTTCTGTAAAGTTTGGAAGGCAGGAGACGAGGAACTGGCGGAATTAAAGCTGTGAGGATGGAGCGTGAGTGGTGCTTGCGTAGCTCAGTTGGTAGAGCACTTGCCCACGAAAGGCAAAGGTCCCGAGTTCGAGTCTCGGTCTGGCACACAGTTTTAATCTGCCAGGAAGTTTCAAAATAATTCATGTTTGAAAATATAATATGGATGGATAAAAAGTCTACTCAATCACGCAGTGGCATGAGAAAGTGTAAACGATATGGAAATGCACAGCTTTCAGAGCCTGTGGCACCTTAATCTGGGAGAAGGGTTGAAAGGAAAGGAAGAGTGATCTAGGAAAAGGACTGGAAAGGTTTAGGAAATTGTTGTGTACATAGTTCCGCGTAGTCAGCACGTACACAACTTTCCCAATAGAGCGCGTCCCGCTAAGCACAAGAGCGCAGGCACAGCACTTGTCCGTCTCCGCACTTAGAGATGGCGCTGCCTTAGAGACGGACCAAATTCTGCTTCCGCCGATCCGCGTATTAATATGTAACGCAGCCAATGAGATTGCTGCTAACGTAGAACCTTTTCTCCTCACGGATCACACTCGCGCAGTAATACCTGAACGCTCGAGGTATTATAACGAGAGTACAGACCTCCAATTAGTCAGTCTGCATCAGTCTGTACCAGTCTGCATTAGCCTGTAGTCAAGTTTCAGTCTGCGCCTAATAAGATTATCATATTCCTGTACATAGCCATGAAGGTAAATGTATAGACACTTTGTCAAGTATCAGAGATATGTGAGAATAAGATTAACGTACCAAGACCAAAGGAACTTCAGATTGTCAATTGTAAATAGCATCCAGAATCAAGTTAAGTAAGGTTTATGATTGTTATTATTTTAATAAATGTGTGTGAAAATTAATCAAGTTCTGTTTAAAGTTGGTCACCGTCAATCAGCTACTCTAAGTGTGCAAGTCGCATTTCTATCGTCTGACCTAACGGCAGAAGATAAACATGCCATGATAAGACCACAAGATATATTGCCGACACTCGCCTATTTTGTTAGAGCGACAAGTCAAATAATCTGATGGTGTGTGTACCGAAGGTCTTACAGTACGCACGCCACAGAAATTGAGTTATGGAAAAAGTCGCCCATAACCCTGGATCAGGGTAGACTTACTGGATGGTATGACATCCAGTAAATCTCTCCTGACCCAGGGATTTAGCTCTTTTGCCAAAAGGAGCCACTGACTCTGAAAGCTTGTGCATTTCCATTATCTTTCATATGTGTTTTCTCCTACCACCAGATAATGAGTAGATTTTTTATCTATCCATAATAAATTATACATTGAAATATAAACAGTTTAAATATAAACTGATGCTTCAAACAACCAAAGTTCTAAAACTGATTAACTTGATATAAATCTGACAGAATGTGAAAATATTAAAGAGTATTTGTCTAACTATGCACCAGTTTACTGAGAACACTTTAAATTTTTTGTAACATATTAAAAAATGTAATGTTAGCAGCCAGATTTTTTAGAAGAGACAACTGATGTGGAGGTTCATGTATGCCCTCCATGTTGTTGTTGTTGTTGTGGTCTTCAGTCCAGAGACTGGTTTGATGCAGCTCTCCATGCTTTCCTATCCTGTGCAAGCTTCTTCATCTCCCAGTACCTACTGCAACCTACATCCTTCTGAATCTGTTTAGTGTATTTATCTCTTGGTCTCCCTCTACGATTTTTACCCTCCACGCTGCCCTTCAATACTAAACTGGTGATCCCTTGATGTCTCAGCATATATCCTAACAACTGATCCCTTCTTCTAGTCAAGTTGCGCCACAAATTTCTCTTCTCCCCAATTTTATTCAGTACACCCTCATAAGTTATGTGATCTATCCAGCTAATTCCAGCAACCTTCTGTAGCACCACATTTCGAAAGCTTCTATTCTCTTCTTGTCTAAACTACTTATCGTCCACATTTCACTTCCATACATGGCTACACTCCATACAAATACTTTCAGAAAAGACTTCCTGACACTTAAATCTATACTCGATGTTAACAAATTTCTTTTCTTCAGAAACGCTTCCCTTGCCATTGACAGTCTACATTTTATATCCTCTTTACTTCAACCATCATCAGTTATTTTGCTCCCCAAATAGCAAAACTCATTTGCTACTTTAAGCTATTTCCTAATCTAATACCCTCAGCATCACCCGATTTAATTCAACTACATTCCATTATCCTCATTTTGCTTTTGTTGATGTTCATCTTATATCCTCCTTTCAAGACACTGTCCATTCTGTTTAGCTACTCTTCCATGTCCTTGCTGTCTCTGACAGAATTACAATGTCATTGACAAACCTCAAAGTTTTAATTTCTTCTCCATGGATTTTAATTACGACTCCAAAATTTTTCTTTTGTTTCCTTTACTGTTCGCTCAATATACAGATTAAATAACATTGGGGATAGGCTACAACCCTGGCTCACTCACTTCCCAACCACTGTTTCCCTTTCATGCCCCTCAACTCTTATAACTGCAATCTGGCTTCTGTACAAATTGTAAATAGCCTTTCGCTCCCTATATTTTACCCCTGCCACCTTCAGAATTTGAAAGAGAGTATTCCAGTCAACATTGTCAAAAGCTTTCTCTAAATCTACAAATGCTAGAAACTTTGGTTTGCCTTTCCTTAATCTATTTTCTAAGGTAAGTTGTAGGGTCAGCATTGCCCCATGTGTTCCAACATTTCTACGGAATCAAAACTGATCTCCCCCGAGGTTGGCTTCTACCAGTTTTTCCATTCATCTCTAAAGAATTCGTATTTTGCAGCCATGGCTTACTAACCTGATAGTTTGGTAATTTTCACATCTGTCAACACCTGCTTTCTTTGGGATTGGAATTATTATTTTCTTCATGAAGTCTGAGGGCATTTCGCCTGTCTCATGCATCTTGCTCACCAGATGGTAGAGTTTTCTCAGGGCTGGCTCTCCCAAGGCTATCAGTACTTCTAATGGAATGCTGTCTACTCCAGGTGCCTTGTTTGGACTTAGGTCTTTCAGTGCTCTGTCAAACTCTTCACATAGTATCATATCTACCCCGACTTAGGTCTTTCAGCGCTCTGTCACTCTCTTCATGCAATATCATATCTACCATTTCATCTTCATCTACATCCTCTTCCATTTCCATAATATTGTCCTCAAGAACATCGCCCTTGTATACTGCCTCGATATACTCCATCCAACTTTCTGCTTTCCCTTCTTTGCTTAGAACTGGGTTTCCATCTGAGCTCTTGATATTCATGCAAGAGGTTCTCTTCTCTCCAAAGGTCTCTTTTAATTTTCCTGTAAGCAGTATCTACCTTACCCCTAGTGATATACACCTCTACATCCTTACATTTGTCCTCTAGCCACCCCTGCTTAGCCATTTTGCACTTCCTGTCGATCTCATTTTTGAGACGTTTGTACTCCTGTTTGCCTGCTCCATTTACTCCATTTTTGTATTTTCTCCTTTCAACAATTAAATTCAATATCTCTGCTGTTACCCAAGGATTTCTATTAGCTCTTGTCTTTTTACTTACTTGATCCTCTGCTGCCTTCACTATTTTATCTCTCAAAGCTACCCATTCTTCTTCTAGTGTATTTCTTTCCCCCATTCTTGTCAATTGTTCCCTAATGTTCTCCCTGAAACTCTGTACAACCTCAGGTTCTGTCAGTTTATCCAGGTCCCATCTTCTTAAATTCCCAACTTTTTGCAGTTTCTGTAGTTTTAATCTACAGTTCATAACAAATCGATTGTGGTCAGAGTCCACATCTGCCCCTGGAAATGTATTACAATTTAAAACCTGGTTCCTAAATCTCTGTCTTACCATTATATAATCTATCTGCAACCTGTCAGTATCTCCAGGCTTCTTCCATGTATACAACCTTCTTTTATGATTCTTGAACCAAGTGTTAGCAATGATTAAGTTATGCTCTGTGCAACATTCTACCAGGCGACTTCCTCTTTCATTCCTCACCCCCATTCCATATTCACCTACTACGTTTCCTTCTCTTCCTTTTCCTACTATCGAATTCCAGTCACCCATGACTATTAAATTTTCATCTCCCTTCACTATCTGAATAATTTCTTTTATCCCATCATACATTTCATCAATCTCTTCGTTGTCTGTGGAGCTAGTCAGTATATAAACTTGTACTACTATGGTAGGCGTGGGCTTCGTGTCTATCTTGGCCACAATAATGTGTTCACTATGCTGTTTGTAGCAGCTTACCCGCATTCCTATTTTTTTAATCCATAATTAAACCTACTCCTGCATTACCCCTATTTGATTTTGTATTTATAATCCTGTATTCACCTGGCCAGAAGTCTTGTTCCTCCAGCCATTGAACTTCACTAATTCACACTACATCTAACTTTAACCTATCCATTTCCCTTTTTAAATTTTCTAACCTACCTGCTCGATTAAGGGATCTGAAATTCCACCCTCCAATCCATAGAACGCCAGTTTTCTTTCTCCTGAAAACAATGTCCTCCTGAGTAGTCCCCACCCAGAGATCCCAATGAGGGACTATTTTACCTCCAGAATATTTTACCCAAGAGGACACCATCATCATTTAACCATACAGTAAAGCTGCATGCCCTCGGGAAAAATTACAGCTGTAGTTTCTTCTTGCTTTCAGCCATTCGCAGTACCAGCACAGCAAGGCCGTTTTGGTTAATGTTACAAGGCCAGATTGATCAATCATCCAGACTGTTGCCCCTGCAACTACTGAAAAGGATGCTGCCCCTCTTCAGGAACCACACGTGCCCCTCTTCAGAAACCACACGTTTGTCTGGCCTCTCAACGGATACCCCTCTGTTCACCTACGGTACGGCTATCTGTATCATTGAGGCATGCAAGCTTCCCCTCCAATGGCAAGGTCCATGGTTCCTATCAACATCTAATCCTCTAAAATGCTGCTCTTAACTCTCAACTTTCTTTCTGCCGTGTACCCTGTGGGCACCTATTTGAAACGCATTCTGAGTGATATGTTTTACAAACGCTGGTTTTTTTCTCATCCTAAAGGGCTACTTCAGCCTCCCCTACATTTAATTTTGTGGGTTTTTGTTGAATATTCTGGTAGCTATGTTCCCTTAGTATAACCACCTGCATTGAACTTAAAAATATAAGAAACAAGACACTCCCTCAATTAGTCACATATGCAAAACTATTAAGATTACATTAAATAATAAAAACTGTGCAACATAAGAACTGATAGTGTGTGCTTCACTCACAAATGTATGAGCTCCATACCTGAAAGATTTCTCTTACTGTTGCATTCTAAAGAACACTATTATTTCTGTGGTGTCACCACCAGACACCACACTTGCTAGGTGGTAGCTTTAAATCGGCCGCGGTCCATTAGTACATGTCGGACCCGCGTGTCGCCACGGTCAGTAATTGCAGACCAAGCGCCACCACACGGCAGGTCTAGAGAGACGTACTAGGACTCGTCCCAGTTGTACGGACGTCTTTGCTAGCGACTACACTGACGAAGCCTTTCTCTCATTTGCCAAGAGACAGTTAGAATAGCCTTCAGCTAAGTCCATGGCTACGACCTAGCAAGGCGCCATTAACCATTTCTAGAGAGAGTCTCACTTGTATCATCCAGAATGCTGTATACAAATGATGGATTAAAGTTAAGTATTCCAGCAGCTACGTACTTTTCTTTATAGCATTCATTACGTATCCTGTTTCAGACCTAACGCCAGCCGGCATGTGTAAACGCGTGCCTTTCGGTTACCCGTCACTGTGGACTGGCTGTCTTGTCAGTCCACTACAATTTCTTTCTCAACAAATGAGAGAACTTTCAAGTTAAATATTTATGAACTCATTCAGAATCATATTTTCAATCTGCAGTGGAGAGTGTGCTGTTTCTGTTGGATTAAAACTGTAAGCTGGACCAAGATTCAAACTTGGGACATTTGCCTGCAAAAGGTGAAGGTTCTGAGACTTGAGTCTCAGGGCTGCATACAGTTTTAAACTGCCAGGAAGTTTCATTTATGAGCTCATGTTGTACACTCAGTGAAGTGTACACTGCTTGACTTATGCTTGAACTTTAAATAATATAGTCTTACCTCAAATCTGGGAAAGGTCTTCTATGAGCTCTCTCAGGATTTCGCAGAGGAAGAGAATAGGCATACTGCCCACTGTAACTAAAATAAATAAATAAATATACACACACACACACACACACACACACACAACAAAAGTATTATAATTATTTTGGGAAAAATGCAATGTTGGTAACTTAAACTATTTACAATATGAATGAATATATTTAAATCACACAATATATCAAAAATATGACAAATCAACGAATTGGCCGAATTTAATTCTTTTCTGATGTAATTGTTTGTGTCTAAGTTTTAGAAATTAAATTCAAATAATGGAAAATATACAGTGGAGTAATGCATCTAAGTTATAATAAATATAAGTTGTAAGTTGAAATGTTAGTGCTATTAACTTATTCCTATACAGATAGATCTTCAGATCATGCTGATTAACTATGGAACATGGAATTAACAATATTCTGAGAAGGAAAGTTGCTACTCACCATATTGTGGAGATGCTGAGTCGCAGATAGGCACAACAAAAAGATTTTCACACTTAAAGCTTTCGGCCATGGTCTGTGTCAACAACAGACACACATACGTACACACACACACACACACAAATGCAACTCACATACACGATTGCTGTCTCAGGCAATTGAAACCACACTGCGAGCAGCAGCACCAGTGTATGATGGGAGTGGCGACTGGGTGAAAATTTAAAGAAACTATTATGAACTTTCCACTGCGCAGATGAACAATGACAAAAGTTTTTTTCCACTATGAAGGTTTTGGAAAGACCTTTGATTTGCAGCAACATATACGCTGCATATTTTCGTATTACGAAAGTATAAATTCGAACTGCACCAAACACAGCGTGTTAGTTTCCGGAGCATTAAAACCGAGGTTGCGATGTCCTTTTGTAAGCGAGTCATATCTCAAGCCACGAGATCTTGCCAGCCGATGACAGCAGCTATTCAGACCATGGACATGTGTTATAGTCAGCCAATAGCAAGATCACTGGTTACATAGCGCGAACACGCAAGAGGAAAAGTTAATGATTTACATTAATGTACACAGTACCGTATATCTACAAGGAAAGCTAAGCTTTCACATATAATATTGGTCTCTAAGATTAACACGCTACAACAGAAGCTAAGCTTTCACATGTAATATTGATTTTTTTTTGCGTGTGTTATATTTTAAGATACATCACACAAATGTGCCAGTAAATTTCAAATTCTGACATAAATGTCTCGGCTCGAAATTCTTGTAAGTCGCTCGTCCTCAAATTTCAGTTTCGAACGCTCTGTGATTTAGATATCCATCCCACTTTCTCACACGTAACATAATTCATCTTCCGTAAAAAGAAATTTACTTTGAAAGTAACACTTTTCTAACCAGCGTTCGCAATACTATCCGGAGACTGTTAGAAATAGGTTCGATTTACCAGTTGCCAGAGAGCACCAGAAAACAGGCATTATTGTGCGTGTGCAACTGCAGTGGTGTAGGAAGCCCATATGTTCGTGTGTATAAAGCACTAAGAGAGCTTACATTACACCATAAAAGAAACAGGGCATCAGAAGATACTCCAAAGAGGATCGGAATTTCGTAAACCATACTAAAATGCATAATTCAGCTTGAAGCGCAAATTGGCTTTTTCCAGATTCACAATGAAGTAGGTCCCATCTGATATTAAGCTTTTCAGTGTGGTTTTTGGGATGTAAATTTTTTGGAGTACCAGTACTCTACACTCTCAGTTTTGGTTCTTTATTATGGCATAATGCCATATATGGCAAAAGATGATAATGTGCACTTGAAATTCAGCGAACAGTTGGAACTAGCCAATACTGTAGAATGAAACACTTCGTTTCAAATTAAATTATTGCCTCAGCGGAAAGATTAATAAAGCCAAATTTCTTTAGCAAACTTGCAAAAATAGCTTCACTGTTCTGCAAGGTGATTAATGCTTGACTGCTACCAACTTGGAAATAAAATAAAATCAGAAAATTGAAATTCATAATATATTTTTGCCCTCCATAATTATGTGAATGTATTTTAATTCACTTGATAGCTCCCGATCACAGAAATCCGTTGTGTTTTCATTTGACGTGGGAGCTGACAAGAAGAGAAGCAGCGAAATCACTTAACGTAAACATGGGTCACGTGGAGGTTAACCCCCTCCCCACTACAACTCAGACAACTCTGTGCAGCGTGAATCTGGCAGCTAGGGCGCGCGAGAAAATTTTTTCTCGTTTGCATGTGGCTGCTACTACCGATACAGCTAACAGCCAAACTTCAAGTAGCGGGAGAAGGTACTGCTTATACGCGAGTCAAATGCACATGCGCAACAGACCGCTGGCAATTGGTCAAACGAACCTAACGTGAACAATTGTGACGTCATGCTCGTAGCAAGCAGTTAATTATTACGAAGAATTACAGCCTGTGCCCTACGGCCTTTGACATATTTTTGCTATTTGCAGACGCTTGTGCGGGCACGGTGTTTTGTTGTTGTAAATCGCACATTTCCTTTGCCACTAAAGTTTTTCCCTCTCGTTTATATTTTATTGCTGCAGTATCATTCTCCAGTAGCAGGATACAATAACATTCTTTGCTAGAGAATCAATTCTGCAGTCAAAATTACAAAAATTTAACTGAAAGCTAAAACAATGAAAAATTCCTGAAATTCCGAAAAACTCCCGGGTTTTCCCGGTTTTCTCCCGGATGAAAAAATCCCGGGTTTTTCCCAGATTTCCCGGGTCGTATACACCCTGTAACAATATGCTGAGAAGGAAAGTTGTTACTTTCCATATAGTAGAGATGCTGAGTCGCAGATAGGCACAACAAAAAGATTTTCACACTTAAAGCTTTTGGCCGTAGCCTGTGTCAACAATAGACACACATATACGCACACACACACACACACACACACACACACACACACTCATGCAAACGCAACTCACACATGCAACTGCTGTCTCAGGCAACTGAAACCACACTGCGAGCAGTAGCACCAGTGCATGACGGGAGTGGTGACTGGGTGGAGGAAAGGAGGAGGCTGGGGCAGGGAGGGGGGGGATAGTATGGTGGGGATGGTGGACAGTGTGGTGCTGCAGGTTGGGTGGCGGGCAGGAGAGAGGTGGGGAGTGGTGGGCAGGAGAGAGGTGGGGAGTGTGTGTGTGTGTGTGTGTGTGTGTGTGTGTGTGTGTGTGTGTGTGTGGAAGGGGGGGGGGAGCAGGAAAGGAAAGAAATAGAGGGAAATACATAAAAAATAAAATAAAATAAATAAAAAAACTGGGTCTGGTGGTGAAATGACAGCTGTGTAGTGCTGGAATGGGAGCAGGGAAGGTGCTGGATGGGTGAAGACAGCGATTAACGAAGGTTGAGGCCAGGAGGATTACGGGAAGATAGGATGTATTGCAAAGAAAGTTCCCACCTGCGCAGTTCAGAAAAACTGGTGTTGGTAGGAAGGATCCATACGGTACAGGCTGTGACGCAGTCATTGAAATGAAGGATATCATGTTTGGCAGCTTGTTCAGCAACAGGGTGGTCCACTTGTTTCTTAGCCACAGTTTGTCAGTGGCCATTCATGTGGACAGACAGGTAGTTCGTTGTCATGCCTACATAGAATGCAGCACAGTGGTTGCAGCTTAACTTGTAGGCCACATGACTGGTTTGACAGGCAACCCTGCCTTTGATGGGATAGGTGATGTTAGTGACCGGAAGTGGGGGCACAGTAACTGGCCACAATGGGGCATCCTGGGTGGTTAGGTTTATGGACTTCAGGAAGCATGTAGAAGGTAGGAGTGCGAGGAGTGGTAGGGGTGGCCTGTTGCTGTTCCCCCCTCTGACAGAATCTCTGCTCTCGCAGACCAACACCTTCAACCTATTACCCAGAACCTACCCTCCTATATAAAAGATACCAACCATTTCCTCCACCAACTCGCCACAGTTTCTGTCCCTTTACCACACACTGCCCTGCTTGTCACTATCGAGCCACCTCCCTGTACACTAATATTCCTAATGCCCATGGCCTTCCTGCTATTGAAAGTTACCGTTCCCAATGCCTGATGGATTCCAAACCAACAATCTCCTTCCTAGTTGCCATGACCAACTATATCCTCACCCACAATTACTTCTTCTTTGAAGGCATTACCTACAAACAAATCCGGCACTTCTCCCCCCCTCTATCCTGCTTGCCACCCAACCTGCAGCACTACACTGTCCACCGTCTCCACCATACTATCCCCGCCTCAGCCTCCTTCTTTCCCCCACCCAGTCGCCACTCCCATCATACACTGGTGCTGCTGCTTGCAGTGTGGTTTCAGTTGCCTGAGACAGCAATCATGTATGTGAGTTGTGTGTGTGTGTGTGTGTGTGTGTGTGTGTGTGTGTGTGTGTGTGTGTGTACGAATGTGTGTCTATTGTTGACACAGGCCATGGCCAAAAGCTTCAAGTGTGAAAATCTTTTTGTTGTGCCTACCTGTGACTCAGCATCTCCACAATATGGTTAGTAGCAACTTTCGTTCTCAGAATAGTGTTAATTCCATGTTTCATAGTTAATCAGCATGATCTGAAGATGTTGCCCAAATACAGAGCCAACCCACAAGAGTCATGAGTTATTATAGTAACTTCTTCTTTCAGACACAAGACAAAGACCATACCTGTTCAGTTATAGGGAGTTGGTCTTATTCATTCAGCAAATTTTTAGTCCAGAGATTCCTTTCTTCTAATTCATATTTAGACTTTCTGAATATTAGAATAAAATGTTGAGTTATCATAGGCTCTAGATATCCTGAAGTTGGCTGCCTGATTAAACATCCCTCACACTATTTCATTTAATATATCGATCTTAAAGAATACAACAAAAAGTTTTGCAAGCTCCTTGTGTAAAAGGGGTAATCTCTTTCTCTTAGAACAAAGAATGTGTTGTGGACTTACAGTGTCATATGTTTTTAGATCCATCGGGATGTATGAGGAGGGTATCATTCAGAGGAAGGCAAGAGCATACCAAGTTCAAATGGAACATGCCTAGTAAAGCACGAGGATGCTCAAATTAACTTGCAACTATATTATAACAAAGTTGATCAGTCTGTGGACTGTAAATTTTGTTACTTTTTTGCATGCAAATGAATGATGTAAATTAACCCTTCACTGTCTTAATTTTCTTATGAGAAAATGCTTGATAATGGAAATGCTAACCAAAATTAAATATTTGTGAGTATGAACATAGGAAAATAGAGAAGAACACTGTAGCTGAGGTGGTCTCCATTGTATGTAGTTATGTACAGATGTGACACCTACAATGAACTGTGCTCTTAACTTGCAGACCGACAATGACTATCCACAACAGACAACAAAATTTCATTTTATTCTGCAAAGTAACTCAATCATTAAGAATTTTATTTGTACCTCAGTTCCAGCAGTCTTAAAAACAGCATCAAATTTCATCTCTAAGCTAGTCTAGAATTTTCTGGGAAAAAACTACATGCAGTTTCAGTATTTTGCCAAACTGCAAGTCTAAAATCTGACCTTTCAGTCTTAGCAAAAGATTACTTCTCAGCATACAGTAATGCATTTTATCTGCTTATTACCAAAACTATCCCATGTTCATTCCAGTGTCACAACTTGGGAAGTGGTGGTAACCTATCTCCCTCCAGTGTCACAATTTGGGGAACAATGGTAATCTATCTTGTGCAGTTCGTAGATATGCTATACTGAACAATAATAGTTATATTTAATTTCCATTGTTTGCTTCAATTAAACAAACAGCTGTTCAGGGAACAGAAAGTTAAGGACTCTAAGGAACTGAATCTTATGTAATAATCCCATGTTGCTTATTTCGCATATGATTGCTCATTACTGAAATATGGTACAGTATTCCAGGGGAATTGTCGAGCAAGCCAGACTATCTTTGGCACCAGAAAAAGATAATTGGATTAGTATGAGATGTAGGCCAAAGAACATCATACAAGTAGCTCTTTACAGAAGAGAAAATTGTACCACTTTCCTGACTGTACATATTAGAAAAGGTAATAATTGTAAGAGGAAAATTAAACATTAATGATCAATGTCTCTCTCATAATGAATCCATACACAGCTATTATACAAGCCAAGCAAATGATGTACATATTCAACAGACAAATACAGCTGCATTCCAGAAACGTATACTCCATTCTAACAGTAAACTGCATAATGCAGTACTGAGGTACATAAAAATAAGTAGGTTGCCCGGAAAGTAATGCACCACATTTTTTTCTTCAACAATTCTTTATTGAACATAATGAGAATTACACACACGAAAGAATGGTGTTTTACCTACACACCGTGTTTTTCCATGTAATCTCCATCCCATTCAATGTCCTTCCTCCACTGTGAAATAAGGGCGTGTATGCCCTGTCGGTACCATTCCTTGTCCTGGTGGAGGAACCAGTGCTTCACTGTGTGAATCACTTCCTCATGGTCCTCAGAGTGTCTTCCAAGAATGGCAGCCTTTACTGGCCAAAACAAAGAGGAAGTCTGAGGGAGGCTAGGACAGGGCTGTAGGGTGGATGAGGTAACACTGTCCAACGCTATTTTGCGAGGTGTTCAGCAGTCCTCTAACTTGTTTGGGGCCAAACATTAATCGTATTGCATCAAAACATCTCCTGGGTTGCTGTGGCGTCGAAGTCGCCGAAAGTGCGTCTTGAGTTTTGTTAATGTGTTGACATATGCTTCTGAATCAACGGCACCGTCTCATGGCATCACATCAATGAGAATCACACCTTCACAGTCCCAGAACATGGTAATCATGACCTTACTGGCAGAAGCAGTTGCTTTGAATTTTTTCTTCTGTGGGGAATGGGAATGGCGCCATTCCATTGACTGTCGTTTTGTTTTGGGCTCAAAATGGTGAACCCAGGTTTCATCACTGGTAACAATCCAGGACAAGCAGGCCTCTCCCTCAGCTTAAAAATGTTGCAACAAATTAAACAAATGTATTTTCTGTGTGATTTGTGATCCACCATCAGACATCGTGGACCTATCTTGCACACACTTTTGGTATCCCAGAGTGTGGCTAATTGCATCCACACTTCCTTTGCTGATTGACAGATGCAGTGCCAACTGCCGAGTTGTAATGTGCCTGTCCTTGCGGATGACAACATCAGCTCACTGCTATGTGTCAGGTGTGACAGCCGTGGATGGTCTCCTTGACCACTGCAAATCGTGGAGCTCCGCCGAACCACCTTCTGATGACTTCACCCTCCGTGCACAGCGGCTAACTGTATTTCTGTTGACAGCAGATGCTCCTAAGACTTTGCACAAGCGTTTGTGAATATTCCCCACTTTTTCTTTCTTTGCAGTCAGAAATTTAATGATGACATGTTGCTCACCTACAGACGCTATTTTGAAACTGTCCTGCAACTATGCTATCTATTGGACTTGATGGAAACTTGACGTGCTCCCTCAGGATACTGCAAATAATACATATGTAACATTTTCCACTGGGCAACCACTGTAGTAAGAACCAGCATACATTCAAATAATAAGTAAAAGATGAATGGATTGAGCAGTGCTTCTATTCTGTGAAGGACTATCTAGAAAAAGCAAAATTGTACAGGTTGGCACATAATAAACTGGCCCCCGAGCAGACCACTTGCCAGTTACACACAAGTTGGTTCCCAACTGTAAGGGGTCCGTAGGCCCTTACTATAACTTTGCTCTCGGCACAGGTCGATAGGGCGAACAATCGATTGTGACGTGTTGCGAGAGCGAGTGTCGAGATGTGCCAGAGTGATTGGCGGGAATGGTGTGTGTGTGTGGAGGCCATTATTGGAATACAAGGTTTTTAACTGAGAAGGGTGTCACCATCGCCGTGGTTAGACCCCTAAATAATAAATAAATAACGGGAAAGTGATGAAGTATCTTTATAAAAGTGATCAGTGACGTTATTAGTGCCGATATTTAGTTTCGTGTCTACCATGCCAGCCTAAGCTTGGATTGCAGTGTTGGATGCAGTGATGGATTAGCGTGTGACGATAATGGCAAATGAAGAATGCCTGTGCTGAGATTAGCCGTAATTAGATATGTATGATGAAGGCAGTGTCTGTCTCCTTTTTGTGTTTTGAGAAGAATGTAAGTTCGTAATTAGTAAAACTGCGTTGGTGTTCCTTATTACCATACATTCAGTATTATAGTATTGAACAGGACGAACTGGAAAGTAACAACTTCTGTAGCAGTCAATTCAGATTTCCACCCCCATTAGGTTCAAGGTCATGTTAATAATAAATATTGGGCTGCTATTCGATCAGTTCAGGTCGGGATAAAAACAGAGGTGTTACAGAACACAAGCAGATACAACAACAAATAGATAAAAATGTAATAATCAGATGATAAAGAAATAACAAATAAGCTAATACAAAGACCTATATTTACTAAGCTGATGACAATTGACGGGTGCTTCTAGTACTAGGGCTGGTTTTTCGTGTGCCATCCTACCACTCTTTGATGCTATAATTCTAAAACATAATACAATACTATCTCTAATTAAAACATTGTGTTTTCCATCAGAAATGTTTGTAGTACTTAACAGAAGGCCTGTTGTACACAGTACAATACTAGATTTACAAGGTCATTAAATAAATAAATTTATTTTATTAACTGCTACCCTACAATGTGTCAAATACAACATAGACCATATGACTAATTGTGCACAAAACAAATACTGTAAAGTTGATTAATCCACATCTGCCTCTGTGTCTGCTCAATGACGACCCACTTAGTTCAACACTACAAGAAGCCACAATGAGCCCACTGCTCTTACTATGGGATTACTGGATCTATGCTAAAGTAAGGTATAGTATTTGTTTGCTTACAATGGTGAGAACATTACAATTGAACCACCATAAAAATTTAACTGTACTGATACTCCATATAATAAAAAATACTAATTTTTTATTGTTAGATATATACCTTGACCCAAACCTTCGACAACGAAGAACACCAATGGGCTCTCTATGTACATGATATGCTGGCTCACGTGCTATGTCAGTGAATTCATCTCTAAAAGAGAAAAGAAAAAGAAGTTCATCATTACTTAGTACTCAGACCTGCAGAAACATATAAACAGAGTTCAAAATTGTTCTTTAAGAAACATTTATGACACTCCATGCAAGTTCACCTTATAGTAACACAATGTGGTTATAAGTGCATGGAGCAAATATTACAAATTTCAAAAGCCAATGTTGTAAGTCATCAGTGGGTTTTGAGCTTTCTCAGCATAGTAAATATATAAGAACAAACAGAGTATTACTACTATACTAAAACAAAGGAGTTCCACCAAAAGCAGTTGTCAGCAAGAGGGTGTGCTGACATGACAACTGAAATAAACAGTGGTATTTCTGCTGACTGTCTAAGATAATAATAACTGTAGGAGCCACTAAATACCCAGCTCTACCTTTACAAATTCACTCACATGTCATCTGGAGATTCTGCAATGCTGCACAAATGTAGATGATATACTGTATAGATGAACTAATATACGATTTAGAATTCTAATATGTTCATACTGACAATACCTACATCATGTCAACCAATGACACGGATCACCTTACTCATTTACAACAAGTATTTATCAGGTTGTATGAGCATGATTTGATGGGCAGTCTGTGTAAATGTGTCTTTGGAACAATGAAGGGACATTTCTTGATCATTCTATTAGTTCATAAGGAATTCATCATGGTGACAGTCATCTTCATTTCCTGGATCCCAACACGACGCATATCTTCCTAGGCTCAACAACTTCTACACGACATTTCTTTCACAAAGATGTACTTTTGACCACCCCACATCATGAACTCCTCTAGAGTTCACTCAGACAAGGGGCAAATTGCAGTCGCAGCAAAGAGCAACAACTCTGGCACATCCATTACATTAAGTGTCTCTCACACTAATGATGGATGTACACACAACCAACAATGTAGTTGTGCTATAACAATGCATAGATCAGTACTGGCATCATTTTCCTATTATTAGCCATAAGTTTTCTCCATTTAAGATAAATTGTAATGTTTTTCCATTCACATCAGGTTAAAGAAGTTTATACACATGCTAGAAAGCTGATAGTTCACAGTACACACAGACAACAATTTAATAATTTTTACTTTTCAACAGAAACTAGATAACTTGTCACTTCATCGGCTGTGATACTTGTAGGTATGTTCCCTACAAATTCTGTGTACCTTGAACCATTGGTATACGTAAGTAAAAGGAAGAATCCTGTATCCCCAAAAGAAGAAGAAAGTTATGGCTGTCATCAGGGGAATCACTTTTCTCAGTTTATTAGCTAAGCACTTGTTATATGCATCTGTTAAATTAGTCCAATTTACTGAGGCTTTATGATAAGTAATGATACTGAACCTCCTTTTTCATAGCAGAACAGAGGGTAGAAATATTCTGGTAAAGGATGAAAATCTTCACTAAATGAATTACTAAACTAATAACTACCTTGCAGTATGATGGTTTGTAACAGATTAATAACTGTTGACTTCCTTATGAAGTATGACTTTTAACTGACATTGTAATTGGGCTGCATAGCGGTTTCTAGTTTTAATTGCTGATTCTATTTTTGATTGTCGATCATTGCGGTTTCTAGTTTTAATTGCTGATTCCATTTTTGATTGTTGATCCTAGCCCTTGCTTGTGCCAGCAGTGTAATGACTGATTTCTGCCAGTGCAATGACCTGCTTACGCAAAATTTATGTAGATGTTCATCTGAAGATGGAATTTTAAAATCTGAAAGCAATCAAATTATGAAGTGAAATTCAACAACAAAGTGCTATTGTACAGGGAAATTTGCAGGTATGTCCCTCCAAATTTTATGTTGCCCACTACATGTCTCCAATACACATGGCATTTTTGGGCAGGTCAGTCATTCAAGCCACAAAGATTGAATTGTGCTATACTATGGAACCAATTAATTTCCTCGTACCTAATGATTACAGGTATCAAACCTATCAGCAAATTTGATATAAATAGACGGAAGTACTGACAACTCGTCATACCTATGCTGTGCCAATTTTCTACTATTTTATTTGCCAAAACTGGACAAGCACACTACTTGGAGATGGCCCAAACATTTTAGCTGGTCAGTGTAAATGTGGTCACTGGATAACATCTTCCATGATGTGTAGATGCTAATATGGGAGGAACAGCAATAGAAAAAAATATCAAAATAAGACATAAATTCAATGCTATGAAAGTGTAGGTTTTGCCAGAAACACGATGTGTGTAACAGCACAATGCAGTTCTTACAAATGTAGCTGGGTTTATATCTCACGTTTCTGTCTTTGTGAACTGTATATGGAGAGACAAGAGAATAAAGGCAAGTTACTTCCAATGAAGATTTCAACAAATAATTGTGAAATATTTTGACACAGAAATATAAGACACAGACGTGTAAGACAACTGAATATCATTATAATATTTCTTTGCCCATGTACGCTGTTGTGATCTACAGTTCAAAAACTGGTTTGATGTAGCTCTTTATGCCAGTCTATCCTGTGCAAGCCTCTTAACTACTGCAACCAATGGCCATT
The DNA here is from genome assembly GCF_023864275.1 of Schistocerca cancellata. NCBI lineage: Eukaryota > Metazoa > Arthropoda > Insecta > Orthoptera > Acrididae > Schistocerca > Schistocerca cancellata. Next base: position 139,949,060 of record NC_064627.1, on the reverse strand, counting down.
TGAACCTGCTTACTGTATTCAAGGTTTGATAGCTCTCCATAATTACTGTACCTTTCACACTTCTCCCCAATGCCAAATTGACATTTATCATAGCTCAGGATATGTCCCATCAACCGACCCCTCCTTTTAGTTACGTTGCATTTCCTGAATTCAATTTAGTACTTCCTCATTAATAATTTGATCTATCCACCTAATCTTCAGCTTTCTTCTGTAATACCGAATTTCAAAAGCTTCTGTTCCCCTCTAGTCTGAACGTTTCACTTCTCTACAACGCCGCATTCAGGACAAATTAATACCTTCAGAGAAGATTTCCTAACAATTACATTTATATTTGACAATAACAGACTTTTTTAAATAAATGATTTTATCACTTTAAAATATTAGAAAGCATTTTATCACTGGAGCATAATCAGGATAAAATAGTAAAATTCAGTAAAACAGTCCTGATCACAACAGAAATATACTTACTTTGGCAACTGGTTTCAGTCTATAATTTAGACCATCATGGTGTTTACAGCTTGAAGATGGTCTAAATTGCAGACCAAAGCTGTTGCCCACCTAAATAAACTTCTGTTGTGAATGAGACTGCTTTACTGACTTTGAGATTTTCTTATGCATTTTACGTCCTATCTATCACTTTTAGAGTCTCATTTTCCCGACATAATTTCCTCAGCACCTCATGATTTGATCTGACTACATTCTGTTACCCTTGTTTTGGCAAAGTTCTCCTTATATTCTCTTTGACACTGTCAATTCTGTTGACTGGTCTTCCAAGTCGTTTGCTGTCTCTGACAGAATTACAGTGTCATTAAAAACTCAAAGTTTTTCTTTCTTCTTCCTCCACTTAAAACCCCCTTTCCAAATTCCTTCTTGATTTCCTTTACTTCTCAATCAATGTACAGACTGAACAACATCCAAGGACAGGTTCAACCTTGTCTCACTCCATTCTCCACCACTGCTTCCCTTTCATGTCCTTCCGACTCATTCAATGCAGACTGCTTTCTGTACAAGTTCTAGGTAACTTTTCTACCATTTCCTCAATCTATCTTCTAAGGTGCTCCTACATTTCTCTGAAACCTGAACTGATCTTTCCTGAGGTTGGTTTCTAATTTGTGTCATTACTTTGTAACCATGCTTTATTAAACCAAATATTCACACCAGTCAGCACCTGCCTTGTTAGGAATTGGAATAATTACATTCACCTTGATATTTGAGAATATTTTGCCAGTTCCTATATATCTTACACACAAGATGGAAGAGTTTTGTCATGGGTGGTTCTCAAGAACTCTGAAGGAATGTCAACTCCAGGGCCTCATTTTTTGTATTTTCTCCTTTTGTCAATTAAATTCAGTATCTCTTTTGTTATACAAGAGTTTCTGTAGGTGTTTCCTTTTTGTCTATTTGATACTCTTGCTGCCTTCACTATTTCAACTGTCAAAGCTACCCACCTATCTTATTTCCCGTTTATAGCAATCTTCACCTAATGCTCGCTATGAAACTTGTAAACTACCTCAAATTATTTCAATTTTTTCAAGTCCCATCTCCTTAACCCATTATATCCCAGAATTAATTTTTTTTGATTTTGAGAAATTTTCAGATCCATAACCCACATGGGTTAGTAACCACATTTATGATTGTTAATTTACAATGGTGGCCTTAAATTAATTTTTTTAATGTATGATATATCATACGATGGGCAGTAAGGGGTAGAATTCCTTACACAATTTTATCACAATATGTTGATTTCATACGTGATTATCATTTATTACATGAATAAATGAAGAAGAAGTACAATAATAATTTCTAGTTATTTTAATGTTTATTTTATTTATATTTTAAGGTTACATTATTTATTAATACATTAAGTATACATGGCAAATTCATGTAGTAGAATCAACAAAATAACTATACTGCATTACATGAATAAAGTAAGACATTGTAATAATAAAGGACAAACAACAAAAATAATAGTTTATTAGACAACTTAGTCTTCTCAGCGCTGGTGAAAGAAAATGAAACATCACTTTGGACGGAGTCTCTCATTGCATTTTACACAGTGAAATTTTGTGTATTTGCTTCACTGTCCACATCTTCTTTGCATGCTCTGCTCATCAATCATGTGTCCAGCATTATCAAATCTTATGTTTTCTTGCACCTATGACAGAAATCTTGGCCTCACACCTCTTGGCTTTTCGATGTTGAGCGAAGTCAGAATTGAATATACAGTATGTCTGGTAGATTCCAAAACACTTACATTGTTATTTAGCTGCCGGTATAGGAGCCACATATTCACAATAGCATCATTTAGGCAGAACCTGATCTTGGGCCAGTACGATTTCTTTGATCTAATTCAAATCTGGTATAGACATTGAAGACTGTCAAGAAGATCTACCCCTTCCATGTGGCGATTATATTCCCGTACAAGGAAAGGCTGTGGTATGGAAACCTTCTTTCTTGATCCTCTATTCCACCTCAAGCATGTACTTTCAGCCAATACACAATCATCCAATACATTTGTCCCCAGAGTCACTTGACTACTGCTGTTCCATCTTACAAGTATCATAGAATTCTCTGTATCACGTAACACATGAGTAGTACCTTAATATCTGACATGGGTGCCTTCCCAAAGCGGTCATTTGATTCCACCTGAAGTAAGAGATTCAAGTAGGGGAAAAAGAGTTAAAGTAATTATCAATGTACACTGCGCTGTTCTGAGGGATGTAGCCCACACAGAGCTTTTCAACTACAGAATGTCCTGTGGCTTATGGGGATCTCTTTGACTTGCTCCAACATATGGCACAAATTTGATGAGATATCCATTAGATGTAGCTAAACACCACCAATTGAAACCATAACGAACTGGCTTGCCTCTTATAAACCGTTTCACAAAGTGGTGGCCATAATAAGGCTCTATTGCCTCATCTAAGGAGAAGTTTGACCCTAGAGGCTCTATGTCTGGAAATTTCTTATTTAGATGTGAAATTAATGGCCAAACCTTATGAACTTCACCTTATTTTTCAATGCTGTCATTATCACTGACAAATTTTCTCATAAGTATTTCTGGAGATAGAATTTGAAACAAGGGCATTGTTTGTGTCAGGTGTGGTCTCCCAGTACATACATCTATGCATGAACTTACAGCATCCAGATACCCAGCAAAATAGCGATGTATCTGCAGATGTCATCATGACTTATTTGTATGCTATGTCCCTTTTGAGCAGCATATTTGACTGTCTCTCTCTCGTCATAATCTCAACCGAATCAGCGGGGGGGGGGGTCGGGGCGGGGGCGGGTATGATAAATGGAGAAGAGTTTGATGTGCAGAGATGTTCTATTATATCAGTTATAGGATCACATGATACCTCAAATTTTTGTGAAGAGCCTAGAGAGTCTAGTCTTCCTTCTATTTAGTGCCTTGTTTTCATAACTCGAGACTGCGATTGTGATTTGGAACGGCAGGGATTTTCCTCTTGAGCGAGTGGATAAAGATGTAACATTTTCATCTTATCTCTGCAGTTTGTCCCAGAGCCTTCTTCTCTAAACCAGCAACAGTGGTGGGTTGACCTTCCGCATCACTACCTACATCATCTTTATCAGTGTCCTCACCATCATTTGGCAGAACAAGTACAAATTCAAGCTCCTGACATGTATCAGATATGTCAGACAAAGTTTCATTATTTAATTCTGTCAAGAACAAGACGTTTAGACCTCTTCTCAGTCCCTCTCCTTTTCCAATTTGTATCCGAAATAAGTAGGACCAACTGCAAGAAAATGACCCTTTACTGCCCACCATATGATACTTCATACGTAAAGATATAAGCCAGTACCACAACAAAGCAAATAAAGTACTCTTTACCAATTTGTGCTTGTATATCAGTACAGTATATACTACAAAAAATATCTGTTATTGTTAATCCAAATTGTGAATCTAATGGAAGAGCATCCTGGTGATCATCCCCGATTTACTGTTTGCTGTATTCAACCAGTAATGTTCTTACATTTTTAAAACCCTGCAGTTTTAAACTTTCCAAAAATTACAAATAAAAGTAATTCTTCAGATCCACCCGAATTGTTTCTACTAATACTGAACTCTTTACTTAAAGATTTACCTCATCTGACCACAATTGTCTTACTGGGTAATCATTGGTGAAATAAATTGGATTTGTCATCAAATACATCTTTCAATTATATTTTTCAAGTATGAGAAGCAACATACATGCCTGGATAGCAATGTGCGTTAGTACTCTGCTTCTGGGATTTGAGGAGGCATACCAGACCCAGATTGAATCCTCCTGGTGCATAAACAGGATGTATACGTGGACAAGGAAAAAAAATCCCGGATTTTCCTATTAAAGTACACTTTCTCCCTGGCGAAAATACACTTTTTCCGTGGTAAGTGACAGTATACTCTTCCTTGGCACAGTAAAACTCATCAATCCTTTGAATGTTTATGGTTTTATATACCAGAGTAGAATTTCCCGGCACTTTAGAAAACGAAACTCAGCGGTGAAAAACACGTTTTGAAAGACCTTTTATGTGCAGCAACACGTACGCTGCATATTTTCGTTTTATGAAGGTATAAATCTGAATTCCACCAAACACCGCATGCTACTTTCCGAAACATTGATATCGAGATTGCGATGCACTTTTGTAAGACAGTCATAGCTCATGTCACGTGATCTCGCCAGCTGATGGCAGCATAGGACACGTGATGTAGTAAGCCAATAGCAAGATCACTCTTCAGTAGCGAAAACACAAATAAAAAAAGTTAACGGTTTAAATTAATATACACAGTATTCACATATAATATTGGTCTCGAAGATTAATAAGCTGGAAGAGAAGCTAAGCTTCCACATATAATGTTGATCTTTTTTGCGCGTGTTACACTTTAAGATACATCACACACATGTGCCAGCAAAATTTTTAATAACGACGTAAATGTCTGATCTTCTGGGCTTGAAATTCTTCTAAATGGTCGTCCTCAAAGAGTTGATTTTTAAATGAGAGTCAAACACTTAGTGATTTAAGAAATTCATCTTACATTCTCGCACATAGTTCATCTTGAGTAAAAGGAAATCTGCTTTGAATGTAATGCTTTTCAAACCACCATTCGCAATATATTCCCGCGACCTGTCAGAAGTAGGTTCGTTTCAGCAGTTGCAAGAGAGCGCCACATAACAGGTGTCACCATGCTTGCACAGCTACGATGACGCAGGAAGCCCATATGTACGTACGTGTAAAACATTAAATGTCATAAAAGAAACAAGACATCAGACGATACTTCAAGAGCATCGGAATTTCGTGAACCATACTAAAATGCATAATTCGGCTTAAAATGCACATTCGTATGTAAATTTTTGTTATGGCATAATGCCATACATGCACTTGAAATGCAACGAACAGTTGAAACTAGCCAATAGAGTGAAATTAAACACTTTGTTTCAAATAAATTGACTGCCTCAGCAGACAAGTGAAATTTTAAACCAAATCTCTTTAGCAAACCGGCAAAAATAACCTCATTGTTCTGTAAGGCGATTAATGCTCGACCGTCAGAAAGATGGAGATAAAATCTGAAACTAATAACATATTTTAGCCTTCCATAATTATGCGAACGTATTTTAATTCATTTGATAGCTCCTGGCCACAAAAATCTGTTTTGTTATCATTTAACGTGAGAGCAATAAACAAAGAGGAAACAACAAAGTCACTGAATGTAAACACAGGTCCCGTGGAGACTCCCCACCTTGACTCAGACTGCTCTGTGCATCGGCCCTAGATTTACTATATTTCCAAACCGGGGCAATATTAAGCAGTGGCGCCCAGCCACACTTCTGTAACCGGAAGTGGGAGAACGTATTACTCATACGTGACTCAACTGAGCATGCTCAAGAGCCCGCCCGCAACAGCTCAGACGAATCTAATTTAAACAGTTGTCACATCACGCTCATCAGAGATAATCTGTTATAAAGCATTGCATAGTCTTCCTAAAGCCTTTGACACACACTGCTGTAGGCAGACACTTGTATGAGCACTCTTTTATTGTTGTATATGGCGCATTTCCTTTGCAACTTAAGTTTTATTCCCCCAGCCCCCCCCCCCCCCCATGTTTTTTTACTGCAGTATTATTCTGCAGTAGCTGGATACAGTAACATCCTTTGTTAGAGTATTGGTTCTTACCAGTCAAAATCAAAGAAGTTTAACTGAAAACCAAAACAATGAAAAATTCCCAGAATTCTAAACAATTCCCGGGTTTTTCGTGGTTTTCTCCCCGATGAAAAAATTCCTGGGATTTTCCCGGATCTCCCAGTTGTCCTGGGTCATATACACCCTGATTAGTGATGAGAGTCAGTGTATGGGCCACTCAGAATGTTGTTTTTAGGTGGTTTCCCATATCTGACTAGGTGAACACAAGGCTGGCACCCACATCTGTTACGTGATTAGCCAACACTTTGGAAACATGCTCAACACTTTTACATGGGATAACACTAGACATAGAAAGATGATGTACACAAATTCTGTGACAGGGGGGCAGAGGTGGTGTCACGAAAGGCATTTGGCAACCCTCCATCACTAACATTATCAAACCCAGTTTAACATGTTGACCCTGTACAATATGGGATAAGACCAGGAAAAAAAAGAATAAAAGGTTGAAAGCAAACAAGTCTTTAACCTATCTGTAATCACAATCATTAAAACTTGGTCAGCTTCACAACAATCACTATGGTGTTCCTTTTATTGAAACATTCCAACAATCTAGATTTACAGGAAACTTAAGACCCACTGGTTTTGCAAGCTCAACAACTCTGTCCTGCAATACTGGCCTGATATGGTAACTTTCAGAGACCTATCTTGCTTGGACCAAATACCTTTAATTATTCTAAATTCAGAGTGTCAAAATGTTTACATATCTGCCTTCCACTTCTCATCAACTGCCTTAAGCAGCTATATCTTCGTTTTATTTAAAAGAGTGGTTTGTTTTCATTCCCCATTTCTCTGCCACTCTGAGTAAAAAATAAATTTACAGTGCCCGTATTTACAAACAAAAAAACAAAATTATTTTGATTCAGAATTTACTGATTTTGACATACAATTCAGCGACTCTGCCACATCTACCACCTAGTTTGAAAACGGACTGAAGTGTTTTGGGAACGACAGCAGCCCCAGAGAAGCAGTAACATAGCAACAGTCGTAAATATTGGAAGAAAAGGCCCCCCCCCCCCCCCCCCCCTCGCGTGCGCACACACGCAACATTTACTTTTAACGTTAATTTTTTTTGGACAAGGGGGAGGGAGGGAAGGGGGGAGGGGGTGCGGGGATAAACATTGCCTTGTTAACCAATTTTTCATGTTGAACTTAATATGTATTTTCATGTGATTATTATCTCATAAATTTTAAGCTGCATGCCATTTGCTCTCTTTAAGTGATTTCATTAAATGTTATTGGTGTTAAGTAACATTCCTTACGTATTACTGTTACCGTCATCTTCTTCTACTGTTTCCAGCTACTGGCTGGGTCTGCTTCAAATAGTGCTCTTCTTTTAATTTCCTGCCAACACATTTCTCTCAGCACCTTGCCAGTATTCTCCTCTCTTTTCCACGCATCCCTTTACTTCAATGATCTATCCATCTCTCATTTTTCCTATACATCTTTTACCTTCTACTGTCATTTCATTAGCCTATCTCGGTATCCAACCAACTCCCGTTCTTTCAACATGTCCATACCAAATAAATATTGTTTTTTCTATGATTTCTTGCATAAGCTCCCCTTTCATTATTTCTCTCGCTCTCTCTTACCTTACTCTATCCATTCTAAAGTATTCCTACACTGCCTGCTTCTTTGAAATTTCAGCTTGCCAGGCCGTATCTTGCTCATCTGCCTTATATCCTTTACCCACATATCTGATGCTTGTGAGAGTACTGGAACATAATATACTTTGTGTAACATTTGTTTGCTTTTTGGTGGTACACAATTATTCCAAACCAGGCTTGTATACTCTGCAGTAATCCATGTCTTTGTTTTCCATTTTCATCAAGCTCCTTATAATTCCTCCCACAATATTCTATTACACTCCTCAGTACTTGACACTTTCCACTTTCTTTAGTGTGGAGTCATTCATCACAGACACCACACTGGACATGTCGATTCATAGTCCTAAGGTTGGCACTAGACAAATCCACATCAACTGCGCCTGCCAACCACCGGCTCCATACAGACTCTCGGATGTCACCGACATCGTCACTATAGAAATGGATAAGAGACCACCGCAGGCTATCATCAGGTCCCTTCTGTGTCATGATCCTCGGCTGTGAGTAAAATGCTTCTCTCATTCAATGACTACAGAATAATGGGTAACAGAGCAAGGATGCATAACATGGAAACAACACATCAAATGAATGGGGGAAGACAGATTAATTAAACAAGCAGTCGATTTGTTAAATAAGCAGTCAATTACCAACAAATAAGAAAGAGAAATGTAGTAAAAATTACGAACAAATAGTTACAGTGAAGTCACAACAGGCTGTGAGAAGACAAAGACGAAGATGAAGAGAAAGAACCATTGCATAACTGTCAAATGTTCTTCTACAAATAGTCTCCCTTAAAAAAAATCAATACATCAGTTCTTCTTGGCAAAGGGTTATTCTGTAGCATATTTCAAATGCTAATGTTCTTAACGTACAACCTGCCTATGACTTGTGACATTACCATCTCTAATTGAAACTCTGCCATATATCTCCTTTTGGCTACCTGAAAACTGTTTCTACCTTTGTAAAGAACCAGAGATGGGACTATGCATTGAGCGCAGCCTTAAAATCACTGGTTCCCTGCTTGGAGATAATTACCCCCTAAGGGGTAAAATACAATTTTATGAAAGGCAAAAATAAAAGGCTTCAATTGTGTTTCAGTCACGAAATTATTCTTAAAACATCATTGCAATCATCACTATTTCCTAAGACTGAAATACTGTTTGCTTACGTTACCAATAACTACATTCGTTTTTCAAATACTATCATTAAGGCATGACACAATGTTGTGGGGTAACAGCTCAAGAAACGAATGTATATAGATATTCCTCACACAGTCCATCCACTATGCACATACTTTGTACTTAGTACCACACATCTATGACAGCAATTTTGAGACATACATATCACTTACATTTAAAAATCTGATCATAATGTCTTCTCCGAGTTGCAGGTAGTTGCACAACAGACCAGAAATTACTTCGTTATTCACTTCACTACATTAGAGGCAGTGGTCAGACACAAACCATTGGCAGCTTGAAGTCTTCAAATTACTGCCACCTCAGAAGTAAGGAATCCAGCAATCAAATGATTTACAAATAGGAGGCCAAGGTATAGTGTACATATTTTAATTTGACTGATTTTAAATGGAGGAGCAGTGTGTGGGTGAAGGGAGTACCACTAGGAACAGATGAGGTGCTCAGGAATCATGTTTTGCAACAAGTATCTATCCTTGATGTGAATAGTTAGCTTTCCTTTCTGAGAAAGAAGTCTCTTTAGAAATGGATTGTATCAACTGTCTCATTGATTCAATAGTTCTTGGTTTGACAAAATGCCTACAAAAACTACTTTTAATTGTCATTTTAAAAATGAAAGTGTTGAAAGAACTTTATACTATTATCCATATGGTGAAACAAGAGCCCTCACAGTTAAAGAGGACTTTTAGTTGTTTCGCAAGTCTACTACAACCAGTCACAAGATGTTATTTTGTATATTTCTCTGTGACAACATTTAAAAGATACTGTAGCTCTACAGATGACTATTATTATCAGTCACATAGCTCTAGTATAGACCTATTTCTATGCCATCAGTGTTTGCTAAAGTTATCGAGTAGGTTGTATATACAAGGTTATTGGTGCATTTAAATTCACATAATTTGCTGTCAAATGTTCAGTTTGGTTTTAGAAATGGTTTAACAATTGAAAATGCTATATTCTCTTTTCTCTGTGAGGTTTTGGATGGATTAAATAAAAGGTTGCGAACGCTAGGTGTTTTCTTTGATTTAACGAAGGCTTTTGACTGTGTTGACCACAAAATATTACTGCAGAAGTTGGACCATTATGAAGTAAGGGGAGTAGCTTACAATTGGTTCACCTCTTACTTTAAGAACAGAAAGCAGAAGGTAATTCTCCGCAATATTGAGAGTGGTAGTGATATTCAGTCCCAATGGGGCACTGTTAAGTGGGGCGTTCCCCAAGGGTCGGTGCTGGGGCCACTGCTGTTTCTTATTTATATAAATGATATGCCTTCTTGTATTACAGGTAATTCAAAACTATTTCTGTTTGCTGATGACACCAGCTTGATAGTGAAGGATCTTGTGTGTAATACTGAAAGAGTATCAAATAATGTAGTTCATGATTTTCTTTATTTAAACTTACTACTTGTCACCTGAATATGTTTTTTTATATTTCATTTTATCTGTTTCCAATATCGTGTTATAATTTCATGTATTGACTTGTTCCATGACCATGGAGACTTCTCCTTAATTTGGTCCCATGGAACAATAAATAAATAAATAAATAAAAGTACCAACAGCAGCCATCAGCACTTCACAGTTGGAAGGTGGTAACAGCACTGTCAGCATTAAAGGCTCTTATTTTGACAATCGAAGTACAATTACAGGACAATGCTTTTATTTGAACTATTGGAGAAGAAAACAACATGAAACTTCACAGGTTGAGAGGGTATGAGATGTTACTTAAGGAATTACAAAATTGGGACATATTTACAAATTAGGTAAGATAAGTTAACTTATTAGTTTGACAATGCACCCCTTTGGCCTGGATGCGTGCACAAATCTGTTGGATGGGTATAATAAAGCTGTTCTATCTTCTCTTGAGACAAGCTGGCCCACAACTGTTGTAACTGGTCCTTGATATCCTGGATACTGGCACAAGAGTGATGTCCAAGCTGGTCCCATGCATATTACATTACAGACAGATTGGGTGGTCTTGCTCGCCATAGGGGTACCACATCATATGCAGACAATTCATATAGACTGTTGCCTTGTGTGAATGATCATGACACCACGATACTGTTGCATAAGGGGTAGCACATGAGGACGCAGTATCCATGATGTATTGTTGTTCCATCACTCCTCAATCACTACCAGCTGTAATCTCAAGTCATAGCCGAAGGCTCCCCACACTGTGACACATACATCTACATACATACTCCGCAAGCTACCATATGGAGTACAGTGAAAGCTTGACACATATATCTGTATACATGCTTCGCAAGCCACCATATGGTGTACAGCAAAATATGTCATACACCACTAATAGTCATGTCAAAAACAACTGTCTATATGCCTATGTACAAGCCTTAATTTCTCTTAACCTGTCTTCAAGGTCATTACATGAAATGTTCACTGATGGCAGAAGAACTGTTCTGCAGTCAGCTGCAAATGCCTTTCCTTTAAAATTTCTCAACATTGTTTCACGAAAAGAACATTGCCTTTCCTCCAGGGATTTCCATCTGAATTCATGAACTATTTCATATGGAGCATCACTCAAGAATGGGTCATACAAGTGTTGTACATGCAGTCTCCATTGAAGATAAGCTACATTTTTCTAAAACTCTCCCAATACAACAAAGTCAGTCATTAATTTTCCCTACTACCTTTCTTATACGATTGGTCAATTTCATATTACTTTGCAACATTACACCCAGATATTAAAACAAAGTGACTGTGTCAAGCAACACACCACTAATACTGTATTTGAACAGTAAAGTATTGTTTTTCCTACTCACCTGCATTAACTTCAAATTTTTCTGCATATAGAGCAAGCTGCCATTCATTACACTGAAAAGAAGTTCTGTATACAGAGAACCAGCATTCCTATTACACTTCCAAGGATCACTCCTGACGACACCCTTGTCTTCAATTAACATTCGCCATTGAGGACAACAAGCTGGGTTCTGTTAGTTATGAAGTCTTGAAGCCACTCACATATCTGGGCAGCTACTCTGTATGCTTGGACCGTCATTAACAGTCTGCAGTGGCTACTGTGCCAAATGCTTTCTGGAAATCTAGTAATATGGAATCTCGTCTGTTGCCCTTCATCCATGGTTCTTAGTATGTAGTGTGGAGAAGTGCAAGCTGAGTTTCGCACAAGCAACGCTTTCTACATTTGCACTGGTTTGTTGACAGAAGGTTTTCTGTTTCATGGAAATTATTACATTCGAACATAGAATATTTTCAAGTATTCTGCAGCATACCAATGTTAAGGATACAGATCTGTAATGTTACAGATCCATCCTTTTGCCCCTGTTATATACAGGAATTGCCTGCACTTTTTTTTCAGTCACTTTGGACTTCATGCTGGGTAAGAGATTTGTAATAAATACAAGCTACACTCCTGGAAATGGAAAAAAGAACACATTGACACCAGTGTGTCAGACCCACCATACTTGCTCCGGACACTGCGAGAGGGCTGTAAAAGCAATGATCACACGCACGGCACAGCGGACACACCAGGAACCGCGGTGTTGGCTGTCGAATGGCGCTAGCTGCGCAGCATTTGTGCACCGCCGCCGTCAGTGTCAGCCAGTTTGCCGTGGCATATGGAGCTCCATCGCAGTCTTTAACACTGGTAGCATGCCGCGACAGCGTGGACGTGAACCGTATGTGCAGTTGACGGACTTTGAGCGAGGGCGTATAGTGGGCATGCGGGAGGCCGGGTGGACGTACCGCCGGCGTGAGGTCTCCACAGTACATCGATGTTGTCGCCAGTGGTCGGCGGAAGGTGCACGTGCCCGTCGACCTGGGACCGGACCGCAGCGACGCACGGATGCACGCCAAGACCGTAGGATCCTACGCAGTGCCGTAGGGGACCGCACCGCCACTTCCCAGCAAATTAGGGACACTGTTGCTCGGCGAGGTCCATTCGCAACCGTCTCCATGAAGCTGGGCTACGGTCCCGCACACCGTTAGGCCGTCTTCCGCTCACGCCCCAACATCGTGCAGCCCGCCTCCAGTGGTGTCGCGACAGGCGTGAATGGAGGGACGAATGGAGACGTGTCGTCTTCAGCGATGAGAGTCGCTTCTGCCTTGGTGCCAATGATGGTCGTATGCGTGTTTGGCGCCGTGCAGGTGAGCGCCACAATCAGGACTGCATACGACCGAGGCACACAGGGCCAACACCTGGCATCATGGTGTGGGGAGCGATCTCCTACACTGGCCGTACACCACTGGTGATCGTCGAGGGGACACTGAATAGTGCACGGTACATCCAAACCGTCATCGAACCCATCGTTCTACCATTCCTAGACCAGCAAGGGAACTTGCTGTTCCAACAGGACAATGCACGTCCGCATGTATCCCGTGCCACCCAACGTGCTCTAGAAGGTGTAAGTCAACTACCCTGGCCAGCAAGATCTCCGGATCTGTCCCCCATTGAGCATGTTTGGGATTGGATGAAGCGTCATCTCACGCGGTCTGCACGTCCAGCACGAACGCTGGTCCAACTGAGGCGCCAGGTGGAAATGGCATGGCAAGCTGTTCCCCAGGACTACATCCAGCATCTCTGCGATCGTCTCCATGGGAGAATAGCAGCCTGCATTGCTGCGAAAGGTGGATATACACTGTACTAGTGGCGACATTGTGCATGCTCTGTTGCCTGTGTCTATGTGCCTGTGGTTCTGTCAGTGTGATCATGTGATGTATCTGACCCCAGGAATGTGTCAATAAAGTTTCCCCTTCCTGGGACAATGAATTCACGGTGTTATTATTTCAATTTCCAGGAGTGTATGTGGGTGGCGAATGCTGTAGGTGGTCTAATAGGATGCTAGCAACTGCTTGTCTGCTCTTCCTAGCATAAATACTCTCCTAACCTTCTTGATGACGACCTGATCACTAGTCACTGATCACAGACACTGATGGTAAGGTCAGTGCCTGTTTACATGTACAAGGTCTAAAATATTTCCTCTGTGTGTGGGTTGTTGAAACAGCTGCTAAAGGCAGTTTGGAAAATGTGTTCAAAATTACTTCACAAGATTACCTGTCCATACCACCTGAAATGAATCCATATATCCCAGTCTATACTGAGTAGGTTAAAGTCATCTCGAACTAATGTTGCATAATGGAGTATTTCTGTGCTACTGAGCGAAAACTTTGTTTGAATGGTTCTACAACGGTTGCGGCAGAATCAGATGACCAGTAAAAACATCCGAAGATTAACTTGAGTTCACATTGGCCAGTATTTGTGTCCAGGCAACTTCTGAGTTTACTGAGTTTCAACCTCATTAGAGACAATATTTTTGTCAGCTGCAATGAACATTCATTTCCTGCAGGGTAGTGTATACAGAATTAGGAATGCACCATCAATTTACTGTTGAAACTTTGAGAGCCAAAGTTCTTGTACTTTTATGTGATCTGATTTTCTCTGTGCGTACCGAGTGATGGGTGTTCATTAAAGAACCTCAAATTATCACCTATCCCTAAAAAAAAAAAAAAAAAAAAAAACAAACCCACCTTGTACACTCCACATGCTGTCTGCTACGCGATAAGCTGCTTCCTGTGTGTAGTGCACCCTTGACCTCCCGAGGGGAATCCTACAATTCTCCAACCAATGATGCAGACCTAGAAATCTGCAGCCACAACTGTTACAGAAACGTCACACCCTCTGGTTGAGAGTCCACTCGACTCCAAACCAAAGGACTCTGATCTATAATGGGTACAATCATGAGCTTCACTTGCATCCTGCACTGAGGCTTGCACACTTCACTTTCACCAGCCACCGTTATGAACTGAGGAAAGTCAGAAGCAAAGTGGCACCAACACGAACCACAGCCTGCAAACGACTGTACTCTTGACAGTTGCAGGCAGGGCCTCCTTCACATCTTGGATGAGGTACCCTCGCATATGTAACGAGCACAAATTGGATTTATTTCCAGCCCTGGACATTATTTTTCTAAGAGGCTCCATTACATGCCAAACACTGGTACTCCTGATAACTGGTAAACCTGTGTCTGCATACACCCTGTACATCCAACCACTACTGATTTGCAAATTAAACTGTAAAAGCACATAGAAAAAGCTAACTATGTAACTTGCTACTCTCCTGATGTGTCACAAGTGGCAGCTGTTGCCAGGAGTAACACTGCTGTGTCTCTCGAAAACAATGGAAGAATGGGACCTCTTCCCAGATCACCATCATACACACCAATGATCGTCATCCTGGGTGGGGCAGAACGACGATTTGTCACTGAACACAATGCAATGACATTTATCAGCAGTCTATGCTTCCCATCTGTGGCAGCACTCCAAATGTAACCATTTGTGTTGTGGTGTCAATAGTGGCATATACATGGAATGGTGATTCCCTAGTCCAGCTGCTGCTAGTCTCTAACCAATGGTGTGGGTTGACATAGAATGTTACAGGCAGTCTATTACTTGCACTTGAATGGCCGGCATAGATGCAAGGAGTTTATGATGTGCTTGTTCCACAATACAGTGATCCTTCCTTGTAGCAGTCAGACATAGTGGTCAACTAGAACCTAGACGAGTATGTCTGCACTCATCTGTCCATGCATGCAGTTAAAAATCAGGCAAATGTCACATCTAAATGTCTGCAAATCTGGGCACTGCAGTACGTTTCACCAGCTGGCCAAATGGTGACCCATAGTGAGGCCCGTTAAAAACTGTGTCAGGTGGTGACAACACTGTCTCACACAAATATATGGCATCTCTGCATCCTTCACAGTGATCACACAACACCTAATGCTGCTCATTACCATTCCATGTATATGCTATTGTTGACAGTACAACACACGTGGTTACATTTGGAGTGCAGCTGTAGTAGTTGGGAAGCATAGACTGCATACCCACCAGCGGTGTGTATGTGTAGAAAGTTACCTTGACAACCGACCATGTCTGCTGGGTGCATCACTTTCTCTGTCAGGCAGTATACATATGCACATATAAAATAATCTAGAACTAATTTCCAACTGTAAGTAGATCAGCACTAATCGTAATTTGTTGTTAGTACTTTGCAGAAGCAGCCTACAGAGACTATCTTACTGGGAAACAAACATTCCAAGAATGTAACCAATTAGTTGTTTACTGTAGTATTACTCTCTCCATTCTCTGTATAAAGTCATGATGACTATGAATTTACACAAACATATCTGCCTGGGATTTACTGGCCTGGAACACAGGCATATGGAATATACACTCACAGAGTTATCTAGTACTGTATTTACTCGAATCTAAGCCGCACTTTTTTTTCCTGTTTTTGTAATCCAAAAAACTGCCTGCAGCTTAGAATCGAGTGCAAAGTAAGCGGAAGTTCTGAAAAATGTTGGAAGGTGCCACCACAGCTAACTTCTGCCGTCGAATATATGTAGCGCTACACAGGCATGCTTTGCAGGCACAAAGATAAATACTGGCGCCAAAACATCTGCGTCAGTTAAAAAAAAAAAAAAGTGGAAGACGAGCTTTTTTCTCTGCCCCGAGTTTCGACCACTGCATATTCGTACGTTACCCAATGAAGGAAATACGAATTTCGTATTATTCATTTTCGAATGTAGCAGCATTTCAATGTACTATGAAAATCTGTCTGGCAAGACTCTTTGGGATGTTGGTCAATATGGGAAACTTTTTTCTGAATTTTTTCCTACCTGTGAGAGGAGATGGTTGCTAATAGGAACTTTTACGAATTATGAATCACATGCAGTATTCTCTTCACCATAAGAATAATATGAATATAAACATTTTGTCATGTATTCTTTCGTGTTTGCAGCTATCTCATTTAAATCCTGTCTGCCTAATAAACTGTACAAAACTAGAGTGAGACAACGGCAAACACGGAAGAATACATATATCATGTCATGTTTATATTCGTATTATTCTTATGCCTAATAGTGATACAGTCAGAAATGAAGCACGGCAATTGATTAGATTTTTAAATCTAAGATGACTCTAATTTCGGTGCAGAATGTAATGTACTAAAAGAGGCGTCTGCAAAGATTTTCAAATGGAGAAAAATTTTTGCTAAACTCTGGTTCAGAACATCTTTTATCATATGCAGTCTACTATTTGGTTCTTGTTGATCATTATCAAAGAAAGCCAGCAGTGTAAGTAACAACAAATAGCAGTCTCTTGCCATTGTTTCGCTAATGAGACGATTCCTCTCTCTCTCTTTTTTTTATTTTTAACTGGAAGCGGCAGTAGAGCGCACAAAAGCAAGCCATGCGGCGAGCGGCGACAGGCCGTAAAGACTAATTATCAGAAAGTGACAAACAATGCATGGCACAATACAGTAATGCATTTTCAGCTTAGAGTGACGTAAACACCTATAACAAAGAGAGCGGCACTTATCAGATCAAAGAAAAATAAGCAATCCATTCAAACCAGACGAAGCACGTGAAAAAGGAAGGGTACCCGTATAAATACGGACGGAGCACCTGACGCATAGCAATGGCTACCTGGTAAAGCATAACTGCTAAGCTTACGACTCGAACCAAACTACTGTAGCTGTTATCGTCATTCATTCGACCTAAATTATGTCTCATATTATAATGGACTAACTTTGTTTCGATTTGGAGGTGTGGCCTAAAACTTTTCTCTCCCCTTGAATTTCGAGTCTCAAATTTCAGGTGATTGCAAGGACTGTACTGCCTTTCAATCTTAGATTACTAATTAGTACAAAGTGAGTGTACAAAAAAGCCATTGCCAATATATCCTTTATCATACGTTATTTTGCAATAGGAAGATCACATTCCTTATTCTATGCAGCTGAAACATAAATTTCACTTTACCTGTATGGATTACGTAATGTATGTTGTCCATATGATGGTAGTCTTCCATAAAGACTATGCTGTCCCATTAAAGGCATTTGTGTTTGGAAATGAGCTTCAGATACAGGGTCTTCATCAGAGCTGTAAGGTAAATTTACCAGAAAAAAGGTTCACTGTTATCAAATCATTAACAGAAAACGTAAAAACTGAAACTAAAAATGTACAGCAGAAGTGTGATTAAGGCATTCTTTAGAATGACAACTTAACTGAAATCCAAATTAGTCGGTACTTCTCACATGTTAAATCATCACCTCATATATTCTGAAACCACAATATTTTGTTTATATTTGACTGAAATTTAGTCCATGTATGAGAGTTTAAAATGAATAAAAAAAACTATTAAAATGTCTGATTCTCTGTATCTTGATCTCAATGTACTTCAGTCAAGTAGTTGTTCCCCCTCAATTACTGAAAAGTAGCAATGTATCAAACACTCCGAAATTGAATTGCTCCTTTTTGTTCAAATACAACAAAAAGAGGTGAACAATTAAAGCTTTATAGTGAAACTAATAAGGTGGGGATGAAACTGCTGAATCTGTTACTGAGCAAGGTGGGAAAATGCCAATTATAAGAGAGAGAGAGAGAGAGAGAGAGAGAGAGAGAGAAATGCCCAACCTAATCTTGAAAGATATATTGTTGTCAGAATTTTACACAAGCTGAACCAGTAAAATTGCTCAATAATGCTTTGTAGTCTTTACTAACACCAAAACTAAAGCTTTGTCTTTCTTTTCTCTGTTGAAAACAAGAGCCCATGCAGCCATTCAGATTTTTTACCTTCGTTAGTAGAGACTCTTAACTCTTTTTCTTTGTTGCAGAAGCAATTTGACATATTTGCCTCACCTATTCGGAAAAAAAAAAGATTAATTACAGCAGTTGTTATACTAACACAGGAAATACATCAATCTGTCACGACATTCTCACTTTCTGTCCTCAGACCATATGCCTTCAATGACTACCACAGCAGAATACTGTCAAATGATATTGCACAAAACCCAAAGAAATCCTGGTGAAATGTAAAGGCTCTTAGTGCATCAAAGTTAGTGTCCAGTCCCTAGCAAATGAGACAGGGACTGAAACTGAGGTTGGAAAAGCAAAAGCTGAAATGCTTAACTCCATTTTCAAATGTTTCTTTAGAAAGGAAAACCAGAAGAATTGCTCCAATTTAATTCTTGAACTATTGAAAAAATGAATGAAATCAGTATTAGTGTCAATAGTCTTGAGATACAGCTGAAAATGTTAAAATTGAACAAAGCTCCAAGGCACAATGGAATCCCTGTCAGATTCTATACTGAATTTGTGGCTGAGTTAGTCCCTTGTATAATCTATCACAGATCCTCAAACAAAAACCCGTGCCCAGTTCTTGGAAAAAAGGACAGGTCACACCCATCTACAAGAAGGGTAGTAGAAGTGGTCCACTAAACTACTGTCCAATATCCTTGACATCAATTTGTTGTAAAATCTTAGAACATATTCTGAGCTCAAACATAATGAGGTATCTCAAACAGAATGACCTTCTCAATGTCAATCAGCATGGAGTCCCAAAACATTGAACATGTGAAACTCAACTTGCCCTTTTCTCATGACATACTGAAAGCTTTGGATCAAGGCAATCAGACTGATGCAGTATGTTTTTTATTTCCAAAAAGCAATTTACTCAGTACCTCACATATGCTTATTGCCACCAAGGAAATTTTTGACTCGATTGACTTACTGGCCAGGAGGATACAACATGTTATCTTGGATGGAGAGTCAGATATCAAAGTAACTTCAGGTGTGCCCCAGGGAAGTATGATGGGATCCTTGTTGTTCATGTTGCATATTAATGGCCTTGCAGACAAGATTAATAGAAGCATCCAACTTTGCAGCTTCTTGGCTGTTAACAGCATAAAGAAACTGCATAAGTATTGAGTCAAATCTCAATAAGATTTCAAACTGGTGCAAAGATTGGCAACTTGGTTTAAATGTTCACAGATGTGAAATTGTGCACTTCACAAAACGAAAAAAACTTATTATGCTATCACTACAATATCAATGAGTCACTGTTGGAACCGACCAACTCATACAAATAACTGAGTGGAACACTTTGTAGCGACGTCAAATAGACTGATCACATAGGCTCAGTTGTGCATAAAGCAGGGGGCAGACTTTGGTTTAGTGGTAGATTACTGAGGAAGTGCAATCAGTCTGCATACAAATCACTCGTGTGACCTGTTCTAGAATATTGCTCAAGTGTGTGGGATCCATACCAAATAGGACTCACAGAGGATATTGAACATATACGGAGAAGGGTAGCATGAGTGGTCACAGGTTATTTGATCCACGGGAAAGTGTCACAGAGATACTGAAGGAACTGAAGTTTCAAGAACTGGCTTTGAATGATGATTCTAGGAATATACTACAATTTGTGAGGATAAGATTAGGATAATTACTCATGGACAGAGGCATTCAAACAATCATTCTTCCTGCACTCTATATGTGAAAGGAACTGGAAGAAACCATAATAACTGCTACAGTGACTTCATATGTACCCTCTGCCATGCACCTCAGGGTGGTTTGCAGAGAATGGATGTAGATGTAGGTATTCTACTGCAACATCCAACTTTGCAGCTTCTTGGCTGTTAACAGCATAAAGCCTAACCCTTTCATGACGACAATGCAAATATACTTCAACTGCTGCCTTACTAAACATCTCCTTGACAATAGTTATGTAGAAAGCAGGAAATGTGAACCAACAACATACAAACATAGATGGATAATTAAATCTTTACCTCTGAGATTTTCTCTCTTCTTTTTTCTATCGCCTTGCACTGTTCCTAATTAAAGTTCAATCAAATGAAAACAGTGGAGGGTCAGTTGCTCTTTCTCATAACTTAAAAATCATTACTACCATCAGTTTGTATGTTATTGAACAGGATGTTACAGAGATTTAGGTTTTCAATATTTTTCTCACCACTTTCCTCCAGCTCTATGTATTTATAAGAAGTCTCACCAATGTAAAAATGTCAACACCACCACCAACAAAAATTTTGTTGTATTTAAGATCATTCATTTTCATCATGAGACAACATTCATAACACATGCAAGTTGATATTAAATAGTTCTTCATTTGTTCAAAATCTAAACACCACACAATGTATGAAAGTACAGGGTACAAAACTTTATATATCTGTTCCTCCACATGGTTAACCTTCTACTACCAGTACTACTTGCTCTAAAATGTCCACAAACATATTTCAATATCTAATGGCAGAACATCAAATAAGAGACTCAAATGTCTACAATTTTTGAGTTGATAACAATGTTCAAGAGTTACACTATTCCTTTTTTGCTAGTTCACACATTCAGTTGTTTGCAAGTTCACAGTTCTAAAAGCATTATTTCATGCTCTACATCTTTAAAAATTCACTACCAGTTCAATTGTCATACAAGCATTATAGCTGCCAGTAAAGGGTATCTGAGAAATAGTTGTTTAATTGAAACCCCTGTTTTAAAGCTGACAAAAATCATTTTTATCAGTGCGATATTGTTTTGGTTATGTATTTTGTCATTTCAGTTGTCGGATGAGGTGTTCTAGTGATAATTTTAACTTCATCCCAAAAAACGATTGTGTTGTATTTTCTCATACTAGTTCAACCTTGAAACCCAAGGTCTCTATCACAATAATCAGGGATAATTCAATACTTCTTTTCTTGTGAGACTTTTTACAGATAAACCTGATATTAATACTACTGACAATTTAAACCTCTTGTGTTAAATTCTACCACAGTGTTTTTTTCTGCTTCCTTATGGTGTTGATCACTGCCAATTATTCTGTCGTCAGGACAGTTTGCCCCCCCACACATCTCTCGCTCATTTTGAATCATCACTGTAAGTTGGGTGAATACTCCCTGATGAATAGTTATGAATGCTAAAATATCAGCAGCGATTAGTGGAGTGTGTTGGGCTACAAAAACTCTTATGGATAGGGCAACCAATGATTAAGATAAGACCTGCATTCAAAGATTGCTTTGGCAAGGCCGAACCCAGTAAAGCAGCCCAGCTGATGGGTATAAAAGCCTTTTGTTTCCAACAGTGTCAAAGAACACCATGTAGTGGATAGAAGGAAATGTGTGCTGTCCTGGCTCAATCAATTGAGCACTATCCAATGAAATCTATTTGCAAGAAAGCAGCTGGACTTCAAGTTATCATAGTCAACAAACCATGACCATATTATAAAACAGACTTAAAATGATAGCATTTAGACCCATGTTTGTGAATCAAATGTCTGACAATGATGTGGAGGAGTGAGCTGCAGCATGCTGTGTTTTGTTGCCACAATTTCTAAATCACAAGTCTCGTTAAAGAGTGTTATTTTCTGATGAATGTGCAATACATCGAGGTTCAGAGACAAGACAATGGAGATGTCTGTAAGTTATAACAGTTGATTTTTTCACATAGAAGCACACAAGGATGATTATCGATCCTTCCTTCATGTTCTCAACACCAAGACACATCAACCACTGACTTTATACTGTGGTTGGAGAGTGAGAAAGTGAGTATGGTATCATAATTGGAGTATGATGTTCTTTTCTGAAAATTGTCAGAATAGCATTGTATTTGGCACTAAAAATGTTAAGAATATGTGAAATGTAATCTAGGAAAAAAGAAGCAAAATATAAATACATTAGAATACTTAATTCACATACCCAAGCATTTTATTTGCATTACCTTAATTGATCTCGTCCATACTGGTAGGCTGCTGGATCTTCAAACAGCAAAGTTCTTGCATTTACACCTGCATCTTCTCTGTAAGCAGATGACTGTACTAAAGAAGGAAACTGCATCTGTAGTCCACTATTCTGGTATCTAGCAGATCAACAGAAAAAAATGATATCTGGGTGTCAAAATACTGCTCTCCACTCCAGTTTGTTTCTTATGTACTTTTTGAAGCTCAATCCATTACAATAAAAAAATTACCAACTACAGGAGATAAAATGTTGAAACATATAAAAGTCTGTGCACGGTACCAATGTTCCAAAAAATCCACGTGCAAAAATGCAATTTTTTTGGGGGCTCATATCTCAGGTTCTACTGATTATAGAGATAAGGGGTTTAGTATTTTAGATCCCTTGGCGCAGTGACCATATGTATACCCATCTGAAGAACAGGAACACTGCAGCTATCCTACGGTACATGATCAAAATTTGAACACTAAAATCTTCCTCCGGCCCAAGGAAATTGATCAATGAGTTAGTTCTTTACCATTAGGTGTAGTCTAAGGTGGCTCTTACGTGACTTACTAAAGCACAATTTGTTCATTGGCAGTTCTTGAGAAAACCAATGCATTTTGGGTATGAAATGTACCTGTTGTTGGGACAGCCACTTCTATAATTTCTGTTCATGGCACATCATCAAAATTTTTTACTGTATGTTCTTAAGATGCTATTATTGGGGCATTAAGAATTTTTTGTTTTGTTTAATATCATTTTCTGTTACCAAGATTCAAGGGCTCAAAGTTACCACGTTTATGCAGGGGGGAGGGGGGCATTTTAGCTGTTTTTACACCTTAGATCACAATTACCTAAATAACTAACCACAGCAAATGACTCAAATTGTAACTTACATTCTTTAGACATTCATCTAGAAACGTCATTTGCCCATTTTCAAAAACCTTTATCATAGTCACCAAGTGGCAGCAGGAGAACACACACACACACACACACACACACACACACACACACATATATATATATATAAATATAATAGAGGGAAACATTCCACGTGGGAAAAATATATTTAAAAAGAAAGATGATGAGACTTACCCAACAAAAGCGCTGGCAGGTCGATAGACACACAAATAAACACAAACATACACACAAAACTCTAGCTTTCGCAACCAACGGTTGCCTCGTCAGGAAAGAGGGAAGGAGAAGGAAAGACAAAAGGATTGGGTTTTAAGGGAGAGGGTAAGGAGTCATTCCAATCCCGGGAGCGGAAAGACTTACCTTAGGGGGAAAAAAGGACAGGTTTACACTCGCACACACACACATATCCATCCACACATACACAGACACAAGCAGACATTTTTCAGCTTTCTGCTTGTGTCTGTGTATGTGTGGATGGATATGTGTGTGTGTGCGCGAGTGTAAACCTGTCCTTTTTTCCCCCTAAGGTAAGTCTTTCCGCTCCCGGGATTGGAATGACTCCTTACCCTCTCCCTTAAAACCCAATCCTTTTGTCTTTCCTTCTCCTTCCCTCTTTCCTGACGAGGCAACCGTTGGTTGCGAAAGCTAGAGTTTTGTGTGTATGTTTGTGTTTATTTGTGTGTCTATCGACCTGCCAGCGCTATATATATATATATATATATATATATATATATATATATATATATATATATATATATATATAACCTTCGTAACCTCTTAGTTCATCCCTATGAAATCCCCAAACCACCTTCCCTACCCTCTGGCTCCTACCCTTGTAACCGCCCCCGGTGTAAAAACCTGTCCCATGCACCCTCCCACCACCACCTACTCCAGTCCTGTAACCCGGAAGGTGTACACAATCAAAGGCAGAGCCACGTGTGAAAGCACCCACGTGATCTACCAACTGACCTGCCTACACTGTGATGCATTCTATGTGGGAATGACCAGCAACAAACTGTCCATTCGCATGAATGGACACAGGCAGACAGTGTTTGTTGGTAATGAGGATCACCCTGTGGCTAAACATGCCTTGGTGCACGACCAGCACATCTTGGCGCAGTGTTACACCGTCCAGGTTATCTGGATACTTCCTACTAACACCAACCTATCCGAACTCCGGAGATGGGAACTTGCTCTTAAATATATCCTCTCTTCCCGTTATCCACCAGGCCTCAATCTCCGCTAATTTCAAGTTGCCGCCACTCATACCTCACCTGTCATTCAACAACATCTTTGCCTCTGCACTTCTGCCTCGACTGACATCTCTGCCCAAACTCTTTGTCTTTAAATATGTCTGCTTGTGTCTGTATATGTGTGGATGGATATGTGTGTGTGTGTGCGCGAGTGTGTACCCGTCCTTTTTTCCCCCCTAAGGTAAGTCTTTCCGCTCCCGGGACTGGAATGACTCCTTACCCTCTCCCTTAAAACCCACATCCTTTCGTCTTTCCCTCTCCTTCCCTCTTTCCTGATGAGGCAACAGTTTGTTGCGAAAGCTTGAATTTTGTGTGTATGTTTGTGGTCGTTTGTGTGTCTGTCGACCTGCCAGCACTCTCATTTGGTAAGTCACATCATCTTTGTTTTTAGATATATTTTTCCTTCGTGGAATGTTTCCTGGAGACTTACCAAACAAAAGCGCTGGCAGGTCGATAGACACACAAACAAACACAGACATACACACAAAAATTCTAGCTTTCGCAACCAACGGTTGCCTCGTCAGGAAAGAGGGAAGGAGAGGGAAAGACAAAATTACATTTACAAATGTCTGCTTGTGTCTGTGTATATGCGGATGGATATGTGTGTGTGTGCGCGAGTGTATACCTGTCCTTTTTTCCCCCTAAGGTAAGTCTTTCCGCTCCCGGGATTGGAATGACTCCTTACCCTCTCCCTTAAAACCCATATCCTTTTGTCTTTCCTTCTCCTTCCCTCTTTCCTGACGAGGCAACCGTTGGTTGCGAAAGCTAATATATATATATATATATATATATATATATATATATATATATATATATATATATATATATATATATATATATATATATATATATATATAAAAAATAGGGGGAAACATTCCACGTGGGAGGATTATATCTGGGGGGAAAGATGATGAGACTTGCCAAGCGGGGGCGCTGGCGGGTCGATGGACACACGGGCAGGCATGAGCATGCACACGGGGTTCAAGGTTTCGCAACAGACGGTTGCTTCGTCGAGGGGGGGGGGGGGGGTGAAGGGATGTGGGTTTTGGGGGAGAGGGTGGGGAGTCGTTCCAGTCCCGGGAGCGGGGGGATTTGCCTTGGGGGGATGAAGAGACGGGTATACACTCGTACTTGGGATATGTGTGTGTGCGCGAGTGTATACCTGTCCTTTTATCCCCCTAAGGTAAGTCTTTCCGCTCCCGGGATTGGAATGACTCCTTACCCTCTCCCTTAAAACCCACATCCTTTCGTCTTTCCCTCTCCTTCCCTCTTTCCTGACGAAGCAACCGTTTGTTGCGAAAGCTTGAATTTTGTGTGTATGTTTGTGTTTGTTTGTGTGTCTATCGACCTGCCAGCGCTTTTGTTTGGTAAGTCTCGTCATCTTTCTTTATATATATACAAAAAATAGAAGGAAACATTCCACGTGGGTCTTTCCCTCTCTTTCCTGACGAGGCAACCGTTGGTTTGCGAAAGCTAGAATTTTGTGTGTATGTTTGTGTGTCTATCGACGTGCCAGCGCTTTTGTTTGGTAAGTCAAATCATCTTAGGCTTTACTTATGCAAGCTTCTGAAGCCAGTGGCTCCTCCTTCTGGCAATATAGTTGAAGGGGAAGGAAGAGGGGTGAAGGGAAAGAAACTAGAGAGGTTTAGGAAAAGGGGCAGAGTTTGGAAAAGCCAACCAGAACCCTGGGTCAGGGGAGACTTACTGGATGGGATGGGAAGGAAAGACTGATTGTTGGGGACTGCACTGGACAAGATTTGAAAACCTAAGAGCTTAAAGGTGGAAGACAGGGTAATATGCAATAAGACAGGGTAATTTGCAAGAAATAGATTACTGCTAATTCATCGTGCATGAGTTAATAACAGTGAAAAGCTAAGTACATTGTACATAACAGAGGTGGGAAGGGTCAGCAAAAAATTGACAGGTCAGAAAATGAAAGATGTAGAAAACTAAAAAAGAGTGAAGAAATGAGTAGTTGCTGTGAAGAAATGTTGAAACAGAAGAAATTAACATAAATTAAGGTGAGGTGGGTGGTGAGAAATAAGGATATATTGTGGTGCTAATCTCCATTTGCAGAGTTCTGAAAAACTACAAGGTGTACAACTCTGCCAATAGGTGGCGACAACGGTAAGTAGCGGTCGAATGAAACAGATCACAGACATCGGGCAGTTAGCTTGGACCCTAGTCAACATAACCTCATTCAAACATTAGTCGATTTGTGTCTGTGCATCATAAAGTTGTTCTTGATAGAAAATGTCAGTTTATGAGCCTAATTCTCATCATTTGCGGGAGGTGTTACAGTTTAACTTCAATATGAAGAAAACAGTGGCTGAGTCCCATAGAATGGTCTCAAGTATGTATGGTAAGGACGCTACTAGTGAAAGAACATGTCGTGAATGGTGTCTACGCTTGAAGAACGATGGTTTTAACATTGTAGATCAGCATAGTGGTGGAAGAGAGATGTTTTCCAAGATGCAGAATTGGAGACATCACTGAGTGAAGACCTGCGTCAGACTCAAGAAGAATTGGCACGATTAGTGGGAGTGACACAGAAAGCCATTTCAAAATGTCTCAAGGCTATGGGCATGATTCAGAAAGAAGGAACTTGGATCCTGTGTGAGCTGAAACCAAGAGACGTTGAACGGCGTATGTGTGTTTGTGAACAGTTGCTTCAGAGGCAAAAACGAAAGGGATTTCTGCATCACATTATGACCAGGGATGAAAAATGGGTTCATTATGATAATCCGAAATGCAGAAAATCATGGGGATACCCCAGCCATGCTTCCATGTTGATGACCAAATCAAATATTCACGGCTCCGAATTAATGCTCTGCATTTGGTAGGACCAGTGCGACGTCATGTACTATGAGGTGTTAAAACCAAGTGAAATAATCACAGGCACTCATTATGGAATGCAATTAATGCGTTTGAGCAGAGCATCAAAAGACAAACGGCTAAAATACAGTGAGAGGCATGGTAAAGTGATTTTGCAGCACAATGCTCAACCAAACGTTGCAAAAGAGGTCAAAATATACTTGGAAATTTTAAAATGCGAAGACCTCCCCTACCCACCATATTCTCCAGACGTTGCTCCCTCTGACTATCACCTGTTTACATCAATGGCACATGGCCTGGCTGACCAACACTTCCAATCTCATGGAGAAGTCACAAATTGGATAGATTTGTGGATCGCTTCAAAAGACAAGTAATTCTTTTCAGTGCGGTAATCATAAACTGCCCGAAAGATGGGAGAAAGTAGTGGCCAGCAATGGAAAATACTTTGAATGATACACGTGTAACCAGTTTGTTTCATTAAAGCCTCAAATGTTGGGGAAAAAACGGCGGAAGCAAAGTTGTACACCTTGTAGTACCTGGAGAAAGAATCCAGATGGCATGTGTGGTGAAACACGCATCAAGGTCAGGACTGTCATGTTGTAGAGCATGCTCTGCAACAGGACATTGTGGGCTGTGGTATACACTCTCTGTCTATGCCCATTCATCCTCACTGGTAACTTGGTGGTAGCCAGGGTGATGTAAAAGGCCGAACAATGTTTACATGAAAGATGTGGGTATATGATGTGTGTTGGTATATATATTGTCAGTTAAAGGGCTGGTAAATGTGGCGGTAGAAGCATACACAGGTCAAGTCTTGCAGTGGAGATGGTCAAGTGGTAGGAGTCATAGTGAAGGGACATGGGTGTGGAAGGAGCACAGGATCTGACAACGATATTGCAGAGATCGGGAAGGCAATGGAAAGCTATTCTGGGTGTGGTGGGCAAAACCTCAGAGAGAATCGATCCATTTCAGTGTAAGTCTTCCTAAAATCATGCCCTGAAATTAGATCCATAACACATCAAAATTTTTAATGAATAGTAAAGACAAAATGCAACCCTTGTCACAAAGTGGTACACATCAAATTATTTGCAGGCAGTGTAAAATATTGTATATTGGCCAGTCAGGCAGAGCTGTGGCAATTTGGCTACGTGAACATGAGTGAAGCTGGCGATTAAAGAAGAAAGATTCAACCTTTGTTGATCATCTTTTAGCAGACTACCATCCATATGCTGTAGAATGTGAACTTTTACATTCTATCAAAACAGTAGAAAGATGACCCTACTGGAAATAATGAAAGTCAACAAAAACACGACACAAATTGCCAGACTAGTAGTACATGATAAGACTCAGTTTCCATTTTCTCCCTTCTGAAATTAAGTTTTCATTACATATAGTAAATTCAAAAAGTTAATTCATTTTAATTCTCATCATTTGTTATATGTATCTCCTCATAAAAACTTTGTTTACCCTTTTAGTTACTCTAATTAATGTAATATTTTTCTTACGTAGCCTATGTAAACATTTTGTCACATTTGTATTTTCTGTGTAACTCGCGCATCATATTTATCTGTGTTTGTGACATGCAGTTGTCTCCCGAAAATGGCCTGAGAAGTTAAAAGCCAGTTTGTGACAAAATAAATACAATTTTGCAGAACATCAGGGTTTTTCCTTTTTAATACCATTATTATGTTCTGCCAACACCAATGGAAAACTAAGTACTTGCAGAAGATATTGTATGATGCACAAGGGTTCATGATCCCCATTAATTCACATTAATACCACTTACGTATTCTCTAGTAGAAGAACAAAGCCTTCTTTCTCAAGAAAATACACCCCCCACCCCACCCCCAGAAGAAGAAGAAGAGGAGCAGGCCAAGCCCTTTCATGGCCCCTCACATTTGATGGTGTCAAAATAGCTTTCACTGCTCTCGCCATATCACTCAACTCCACAGCCTGTCCTTTACATGTTTTTTCTTCTCTCATTGAGGATTATCATCAAGCTACACTGCTGGAAATCAATTTTTGCTCTGCTTGTATTCAACTATCCCACAGAAAATTCACATAAAGAACCACAAAGAAACTTTGTCCACATGCCCTTGCTGGAATGAAAATCCAATATTTGTTTCTTTATTCACTTCTTTTTACTATAGACAGCTATTTCAGTTAACAAGTGGATGCTATGAATTGTGACACATTGCTGCTGTCACCAATCTTCATTCTCACCACTCCATGTTCCATGAGAGGCATCAGTGGCTCCTGAGTCACTACCTCTTATTTGTAGAAAAGATCTAATATTTTGTTGAGACTACAGTCATTTAAAAATTATCCAGCCCAGTTTGACCCTTCTTTACAATCCCTACTAAGCCAGGTCTTATTCAAAATGTCCATTACTTTAAATATACTTCTATACCTTTCAAATGTTCCCCCTCACATTCCAAATTTATCTAATGGACAGGCCTGTTGGTCTCTCAAGCTCAAATCTTAATACCGATTCATTTTATGACGATGGCATCCATCTCCTTTTTCCTCATTGGTTATTCTGCCATCACCCATATTCTGTCCCAGAAGTGGATCACACTAGAAATGACACACTACCTTTCTCTAGTCTATGGCTCCAAATGTCTTCTTCCTCATCCTCATTCTTTTCTCTCAAAAGTTCCTTCTCTCATGATCAACTGATTCAGTTGTATCAGGGGCAGTACAAAGATATTTTCAAAATCTCCACATAGAAGAACTCCTAGTTTTTCATTTACTTTTAAAGGCAATCATGAAATAAACATCTCTACTAACTCTATGCCCTTCACTAGGTAATCCACACATTCACTTTCAGCTTAATTTCATTTTACACATTTGCTACATGAATATTTTACTGGATTTAATAACACTGATTTCACAACCCATTGTTTTGTTTGTAAACAGCAGTGATACAAGAAAATGTAAACTAATTCACTGCAGTTATTACAATCTTCTGCAGTTCTGATGCCCACATGTTCACTTCTTTCTACAGGTATTAAGTCTGTCTTAATTTTTTTCACTCAGGAACGTGGGAAGACAGTATGAAATTGAATTGTTAATGAATGTTACACAGTGACAGGTGGTGTTATAATTTCCTTTTATTTATCAATGACACCTTACAATTTTGTTGGCAAATCTTTCCATACATCTTGCAATTCTAACAGCATATTCTGTGTACACTACTCTGTCATACATCATACTAAGGAAACTGTTCCATCAGTTTAATTTCTAAAGGGCCTGTCTAATTTGTCCTTATGTGCTAGTTGGTTTTTGTGTGCTCCCCAATTTCTCTTTCAAGGCACAATACTTATGCAGCATGCTGACCACTTTCAGCGAAAAAGTCACTCACTCACTATCTTGTGGGAACTTGGTTTTTGTTTCTGATTGTCATTTTAATTTATACATGTTCCCAGAAATTTTGTCTTAAGTATTCAGTAATTCATTCAGTTCTTAACAGATTTTCTTTTGGATCTAATATTGTTTCTGCAGCAAGGGTTTCACCTCCTGATTTACGTCCTTTGTTGATTTCTCTGCCAGCCAATCTATCTTCCTTTCAAATGATACTTTAACTGTACTTCACCCTTTGTGTGCAAGAGAGCCACCATTATTTCCCATCAAACAATTTGGTCCTTCATACATTCTCAGTTTCTAGTTGATTTTAT
Source organism: Schistocerca cancellata (assembly GCF_023864275.1). Taxonomy (NCBI): domain Eukaryota; kingdom Metazoa; phylum Arthropoda; class Insecta; order Orthoptera; family Acrididae; genus Schistocerca; species Schistocerca cancellata. Next base: position 139,917,849 of record NC_064627.1, on the reverse strand, counting down.
GGGTTCACAGCTGGGTTACCATTTTCCTCATTTCAATCCCTTCCACAAATCATTTTCCCTCATTTCAATTTCTTCCACAAATGCTAAGTCCAAAACAAGTTACAGTGTTTCATTCCTTTCCCAGGAGAGCCAGTTCACTGCCTATTTATATAGTTTCCATAATCTCTTTCATGACATCAGATGGATGAGCACATGAACTCAAATGGGAATCCCTTAAGAGAAGGTGACATTCTTTCCAAGGAACAATATTGAGAAAATTTAGAGAACCACTATTTCAAGCTGACTGCAGAATGATTCTGTCACCTTCAACATACATTGTATGTATGGACTACGAAGGTACTATATGAGAAATTAGGGCTCATACAGAGGCATATAAACAGATGTTTTTTCGTTGTTCTATTTGCAAATGGAACAGGAAAGGAAAAGAATAGTAGTGGTACAGGGTACCTACGCCACATGCCATAAGGTGGACTGCGAATATTGATGTAGATCTTCACTATCAATTACCTGCACTCTAACAATGTTTGTACATAGTTTCTTTAAATCATGAAAAACAACACTATCACTGACAGAAGGAACTACTAGTTATGATGTGACCAATCACCATTCTTTGCTAAATTATAGTCCTTTTCATCTAAAGATACTACCAGTGTTCATTAACTATTCTCTGAAGAAGTCACTGTTTGTTGGTATCATCCTCCTAGGCTCCAAATCTGAAGTTTTGGTGAAAATACAAGGTCTCTAACTTCAGCTGAGGTCATTAATTGGGTACAGATCCTGGCATCTTAATTAATTACGAACTCAGTTCTAAAACTCCTGATTATGAACAAAATTATAAGCGAGACCATGGCCAAATAATGTGTATGCTAAATTGTTGTAACTCTCTCTCTTTAACACAACACAACACACACACACACACACACACACACACACACACACACAGACAGAACAGAACTTTTGGCATCACACCTCACTGCACTGCCAGTTCGTCACCTGAACTGTCTCTGAATGAAGCCTTGTAAATTCAAAGACTTTACAAAGGAAGTTACTTGCAACAGCACTGAAAATTTTTCAGCATCAATCAGCCTTTTCTGCACTTGGGATAGCATCTTTGAGTAATTTTTAAACCAAATCGTTTGTTGCCTCTATGCTTTGATGAAGAGATGATGATGATACTAGTAATAATAATGATAATTATTATTACAAAAAAGAAACAAGAAGGAGAAGAAGAAGGGAAGTACTTGTCTCAATCATTACAAATGAATATGGCTGACTATTTTACACCTGTGTTCGCACGATAGAACTTATTCAGTGAACAAAATTACCCAAATATTGTGTAGCACGAAGTTCTCTGGTCTTAATAATGGGTTTAATTTGTTGAAGAAGAGAGCATCTTAGTTTCCTCAGGTGTGCCATATCTAGCTACAGTCAATCACTGTTGATTATATCGTATATACCTACCATATTGTGGGGTTATTGATTGACATGTTTTACCTACTGTTACATTTAGTTCTAGATACTTTATATGGGAATGACATTGGTTTTTTTTTTTTTTTTGGTGGTTTTAGAGCGCACAACTTCAATGGTCATTAGCACCCTGACTACTCTAAGAATGCACCGCGAGGCACAAGTTGACAACAACAACTAAAAGGGAAAACACGATAAAAGACAGACTGGCAGGCATAGGATTAAAAAACATCATCAAATGTCCTTAGCAAGGTTTGTCAAATTGATAAAACAAAGAACACGAGCAGCTGCTCGTGGGTCATCCGCTAAAATGGCATCGAAAGTATTAGGCAGGTTAAGATCGAGGCGCAGTGTGTTAAGATCTGGACAGGACATTAAAATGTGTCTAACCGTCAGCAAGTGCCCACATGGGCAGAACGGCGCCGGCGCAGCCGTCAGCAGATGGCGATGGCTGAACCGGCAGTGTCCAATTCTTAACCGGGCTAAAACGACCTCCTCCCGCCGAGAAGGGCGTGAGGAGGACGTCCAAGCCACGGGAAGAGGTTTTAAGGCCCGAAGCTTGTTGTCGGTAAGTGCAGCCCAATCGGCATGCCACAGTTGTAAGATGCGCCGACAAATGACCCTGCTAAAATCGGACGAAGGGACACAACAAGAAGCTGTCCGAGGCTGGAGGACCGCAGCCTTGGCCGCGGCATCTGCAGCTTCGTTCCCAGGGATACCGACATGGCCAGGAACCCACATAAAGCTAACCGGAGAACCGACGTCCACCAGCTGCTGAAGAGAGCGTTGGATCCGGTGTACGAAAGGGTGAACCGGGTACGGATCACTGAGGCTCTGGATGGCGCTCAGGGAATCTGAGCAGATGACATAAGCAGAATGTCGGTGGCGGCAGATGTAAAGAACAGCCTGGTAGAGGGCAAAGAGCTCAGCTGTGAAGACCGAACAATGGCCATGGAGCCGGTATTTGAAACTTTGTGCCCCGACAATAAAGGAACACCCGACCCCGTCATTGGTCTTAGAGCCATCTGTATAAATGAAAGTCATGTTGATGAACTTCGAACGAAGTTCCAAAAAACGGGAGTGGTAGACCGAACCGGGGGTGACCTCTTTTGGGAGCGAGCTGAGGTCAAGTTGAACGCGGACCTGAGCCTGGAGCCAAGGTGGCGTGCGGCTCTCGCCCACTCGAAAGGTTGCAGGGAGTGAAAAATCAAGGTGTTGAAGGAGGCGACGAAAGCGAACTCCAGGGGGTAGCAGGGCAGAGACATACAACCCGTATTGACGGTCAAGAGAGTCGTCAGAAAAGGAACGATAAGACGGATGGTCGGGCATTGACAGTAGCCGACAGGCATACCGACAAAGCAGTATATCGCGCCAGTAGGTGAGTGGCAATTCGCCAGCGTCAGCATGAAGACTCTCGACGGGACTGGTATAAAATGCTCCGATCACAAGTCGTAAACCCCGATGTTGTATGGAGTTGAGGCGGCGTAAGATGGATGGCCGTGCAGAGGAGTATACGAAGCTCCCATAATCCAGCTTGGAGCGGACAATCGACCGATATAGACGAAGTAGGACGGTTCGATCCGCTCCCCACGACATACCACTGAGAACACGGAGGACATTTAAAGAACGGGTACAACGGGCGGCCAAATATGACACATGTGGAGACCAGCTAAGTTTCCTGCCAAATGTAAGGCCTAAAAATTTGGTTGTCTCCACGATTGGGAGAGCAATGGGACCGAGTCGTAAGGACGGTGGGAGAAACTCTTTGTAGCGCCAGAAGTTAATACAGACCGTCTTCTCGGCAGAAAAACGGAAGCCATTGGCGACACTCCAGGAGTAAAGACGGTCAAGAGAACACTGAAGACAGCGCTCCAGGACACGTGTACACTGCGCGCTGCAATAGATGGTAAAATCGTCCACAAAAAGGGAGCCTGATACATCAGCTGGGAGGCAATCCATTATTGGAGTGATCGCGATGGCGAAGAGAGCGACGCTCAAAACTGAGCCCTGTGGCACCCCATTCTCCTGGCGAAAGGTGTCGGACAGGACAGAACCCACACGTACCCTGAACTGTCGATCCATTAAAAAGGAACGAATAAGAAGAGAGAGGCGACCGCGAAGGCCCCATGTATGCATGGTGCGGAGAATGCCCGCCCTCCAACAGGTGTCGTAAGCCTTCTCCAAATCAAAGAATACAGCCGCGGTCGGGCGCTTCCGCAAGAAGTTATTCATAATGAAGGTCGACAAGGTAACCAGATGGTCAACAGCAGAGCGGCGCCTACGAAATCCACATTGTACATTGGTAAGTAGGCGTCGAGACTCGAGCAGCCAAACCAATCGAGAGTTAACCATTCGCTCCATCACTTTACAGACACAGCTCGTAAGCGAGATAGGTCGATAACTGGAAGGCAAATGCTTGTCCTTCCCCGGCTTAGGAATCGGGACAACAACAGACTCGCGCCAGCATGCGGGAACATGTCCCTCAATCCAGATGCGATTCTATGTACGAAGAAGAAAACCTTTACCCGCAGGAGAAAGGTTCTTCAGCATCTGAATATGAATAGAATCAGGCCCTGGAGCGGAGGACCGTGATCGGCCAAGTGCGTTTTCGAGTTCCCGCATGGTGAATGGGGCATTATAACTTTCACAATTCGAGGAGCGGAAGTCAGGTGGCCTAGCCTCCTCTGCCTGTTTGCGGGGGAGGAAGGCAGGGTGGTAATGAGCGGAGCTCGAAACCTCTGCGAAAAAGCGGCCGAAGGCATTGGAGACAGCCTCAGGGGCAACAAGGACTTCATTCGCGACCTTCAAGCCAGAAACTGGGGAGTGGACCTTAGTGCCAGATAGCCGGCGCAGGCTACCCCAGACAACAGAAGAAGGAGTAAAACTGTTGAAGGTGCTTGTGAAAGCAGCCCAGCTGGCTTTCTTGCTTTCGTTAATAATACGACGACACTGAGCACGTAATCGTTTATAATTAATACAATTCGCCACTGTAGGGTGGCGTTTAAAGGTGCGTAAAGCACGTCGACGAGCACGTAAAGCGTCTCTACATGCTGCGGTCCACCAGGGGACCGGTACGCGACGTGGAGAAGAAGTAGGGTGAGGGATGGAATATTCAGCAGCAGCGAGAATGACTTCCGTGAGGTGTGCGACCTGACGATCGCAGCTTGTGAAGGTTTGATCCTGAAAGGTCGTCCTGGAAGAGAAGAGCTCCCAGTCTGCCTTGGAGATGGTCCAACTAGAGGAGCACGGAGAGGGAGTATGCTGCAGGAGATGGATAACACATGGGAAGTGGTCCCTCGAATATGTATCAGCAAGTGCATACCACTCAAACCGGCGTGCAAGTTGGGGAGTACATATAGAGAGGTCTAAATGGGAATAGGTGTGAAATGTGTCTGAAAGAAAAGTAGGGGCGCCAGTATTGAGGCAGACAAGATTGAGCTGGTTGAAAAGGTCTGCTAACAAGGAGCCCCTCGGGCACGATGCTGGAGAGCCCCAAAGGGGATGGTGGGCATTGAAGTCTCCAGTTAACAAAAATGGTGCAGGTAGCTGAGCAATAAGTTGCATCATGTCTGCCCTGGTAACGGCAGATGACGATGGAGTGTAAACGGTACAAAAGGAAAACGTAAAAGTGGGGAGAGTAATGCGGATGGCAACTGCCTGCAGGCCGGTGTGCAAAGTGATGGGATCGTAGTAAATATCATCCCGGACCAGCAACATAACCCCTCCATGAGCTGGGACACCTACCACAGGGGGTAGGTCAAAACGCACAGAGGTGTAGTGTGCCAAGGCAATTTGATCGCATGGGCGTAGCTTCGTTTCCTGGAGGGCTACGACGAGCGGACGATGCAAGCGGAGCAGCAACTTCAAGTCCTCTCGGTTGGAGCGAATGCTGCGAATATTCCAGCGAATAAGTGCCATCGTAAGAAAAGGAAGATGAGAGAAGGGGTCACCTCGAAGGCCACTTAGGGCCTGGCTTCGAGCGAGCACTGCCGCTGCTATCAGTAGGCGGACAGTCATCGTCCATGGGGTCTATAGGGTCATCGGCCATCTCGGGAGGATGGCCGGGAGGGGGAGCTTCCTCCGCCGGTGAACGGCCAGATGTACGGCTACCAGCGGTGCGGCCAGGCGAAACGGATGACGGCCTGGGGCGGCAACCGCTGGGTGGCGCAGGAGAAGAAATGCGCCATGGCGGAGAAGGAGAACTGTGCTTCCTATGCGCCTTTTTGGAAGGACGTTTGGTGGAAGTACCGGTCGAAGGCTGGGAGGTCGAGGGACGGAGGAAGTCTGCACGGGATGGTTCCTTCTTGAAGGCCCGTGCATCTGACTTCGGGGTCTTCGACTTAGCAGAAGCTGAGGAAGGGGCTGGTGTCTGTGGGGTGATGGGAGGAAGAGGAGACGTCGACCGCGCGATCTTAGCACTGGCCGAACGGACGACCGTGGTGCTGAAGGTCAGATCGCATGTCTGGGTTGCTACCTCCCGGGTAGTCCGAGGAGAGGCGAGGACAGTACTGTATTTCCCCGCTGGGAGCAGCGTGGGCTTCCTACTAGCCAATAGCTTGCGAGCAGCCGAGGTGGACACTTTCTCTTTGACCCGAATTTCTTGGATACAGCGTTCTTCCTTATAGACAGGACAGTCGCGGGAGGATGCGGCATGGTCACCCTGACAGTTCACACAACGAGGAGACGGAGGTGGACAGTCACCCTCATGGGCATCCCTGCCACAAGTGACACATTTAGCCGCATTGGAACAAGACTGTCGAGTGTGATTGAAACGCTGACACTGGTAGCAGCGCGTAGGTGTCGGGACATAGGGGCGAACAGAAATAACCTCGTAGCCCGCCTTGATGCGCGATGGCAGCTTAACACTATCGAAGGTCAAGAAAAGTGTCCGGGTCGGTACAAGGTCATTGTTGACCTTTTTCATGACCCGATGGACAGCCGTCACGCCCTGCTCAGCGAGGAAAGATTGAAGCTCCTCGTCAGTCAATCCGTCGAGGGAGCTAGTATAGACTACACCACGAGACAAATTCAAAGTTCGGTGGGCCTCCACCCGGACAGGGAACGTGTACAGGAGGGTGGCCCGAAGCAGTTTTTGTGCCTGAAAGGCACTCTCAGTTTCTAGTAATAAGGTGCCGTTACGCAACCTGGTACAAGATTTGACAGATCCGGCTATTGCATCTACGCCCTTCTGAATAACGAAAGGGTTGACAGAGGAAAAATCCTTTCCGTCCTCAGATCGAGAAACTACGAGGAACTGTGGGGCAGGCGGTAGTACTTTTGTCACTGTTGGCTGGTCACGTTTCCGTTTTTGGGTCGAAGTCGAGAGAGATGGAGTAGAATCCATTGCGGAGGAATCCCTCATGATTGCCAGCGTCTCCGATGGCGCGCTCCTTCCTTGTGGAGACCCTCTCAGAGGGCACTCCCGCCTTAGGTGAATGTTTACACCTCAGGTCACACCTCCCGAGAAACAGACGGAGGGACCAATCGGCATGGTCAGAAGGTATCAGCTCAGGCAATCACCCCTCCCCGGGCCTGGCCTTTACCAGGGGGTACGCGCGTGCCTTACATGTCTACCCAGGGCGGGGACTTACGCGTTACCCCGTCACCGGCTACGCGTGCGAATGCGTGGGTCGGCCTTCAGGCACACACAGGGAGGAAGGAAGAAGAGGAAAAAGAAGAGAGAGGGAGAAAGAGGACAGACTGTCTCAAACGCCGAGGCGGAGACCAGAGAAGGCAAGGAGAAGAAGGCAAGGAGAAGAAGGCAATGAGAAGGCAAGGAGAAGAAGGCAATGAGAAGGCAAGGAGAAGTCAAGGGAAAGAGTAAGGAAGACAGTGAGGTGGAGAAGAGCAAAGAAAGGAACCAACAAAAGGAAGGAAGAAACGAGAAGTGAAAAACCAAAAAGACCACAATAATAGGTCGAGGAACCGTCCGTCTCCGGGCGCAGGCGCTAACTACCCCCGTGAGGGGGATGGACTCCTTTTAGTCGCCTCTTACGACAGGCAGGAATACCTCGGGCCTATTCTAATCCCCGGACCCGCAGGGGGGGGGATGACATTGGGAAATATAGTGGATCAGTTGCAATGTGATAAGGTGCCTGAGTTTTTGTCAAACCAAGAAAGCCACACACATGCCTGCTGTCATCTTGGACAACAAGAGTATCCACAGCGTACTCATAATCAAAGGTGAAGAAAGGCAATGCTTGAAGAAACAGCAATACTTAGAAACCATGAATGATGAAACAAGCATCCTACATCATGTTCACAGTAATCTGTATGAGTGAACTTAGGTCATGGTATGATGAGCATCCCTGAACATCACATAATCAGCTCTGATCTGAACTATATCTTTCACACACTGCCCATTAACCAATTAATTAAGCTGCTGTTGAACTTTATGCATTTGGAAACTTGAAAAGAGACAAAACTCTTGACACACTGGACTACAATAAATGCCTCCAATAAGCTAATGTCCCACTGAAGAAACACGACATTCTGTGCTACTGTCAGTATTGACCTCTAGCAAAGTATCAGACTCAAAACGTCTACTGCACGCAGTTCGCCTGGAGACTGGTTGAGATGGTGCAGCAATTCCTGTCAAGTTTGAAACTGTCACTGACATGGGATGTCACTCATCTCTGGTCTTTATCTTTCAGAATCACAAGAACTGTTTTTAACATATACGGTTGATGTTCCTGAGTCATAATGAATCTCACCTTCCTCTATTTTAATGATGTAGGCTGAAGCAATGAATTAAAATTTGTACCAATGCCAGGACTCAAACCTGGGTCTCATGCTTACTAGGCAGATTCTCTATCTCATGTGCCATTCCAACTGCCACATAAGCCTCCCCCCATGAGGTATATTCCAATACATGCCTCAGCCCATTGCTGTTTCCCTTCTAAACTCACCTCAGTATTTCTGAGGCTCTCTGATATTGGAATATCATCTTAGCAATGACCGAAATGGCTTTAATCCTGCCTGTACCTAAGACGTAGGTGATATATTAATAATACACAGTTGATGTTCCTGAGACATATTGGGTCACACATTTATCCATGATAATGATGTAGACTGAGGCAATGAATTAAATTTTGTACCCGTACTGGGATTCAAACCCAGTTCTCTTGCTCACTGGGAAGATGCATTACCAATGTGCCACACTGACAATACAGCTACCACAGCTGTATGGACTATCCCAGTAAATCTCCCTCCCTGATAAAGATTACATTTCAAGGAGTGAGATGTACTAGGATAGTCCATACAGCTGTGTACATCTCCCTCCCCAATAAAGATTCCAGTTCATGGAGCAGACGTACTAGGATACACCGTACAGCTGTGGTAGCAGTAGTACTAGTGTAGCACAACCGATAGTGCGTGGTAAGCATGTGACCCAGGTTCAAATCCGAGAGCTGGCACAGATTTTAATTCATTGCCTCAACCTACCTCACTGTTTTTACATTGTGCTACATGACAATCTGTATTGTTACACCAGAAAATCAGGCAACTTCACTCATGGAGTGGTCATAGGCATGTCCAAACACCACAGCTCCTTTACATTATTCTGCCACATCAATCCATTTTATTGTGCTGATTCCCTACAACCAACAGGCACATTCACACCACTCTGGTGCCATAATGTATGTCAGAAGTGGAGTGTCACAGGACAGTCTGGTAGCAGTTATTCACCATCTAAAGTGTTGCCAAGTCACTAGTGTACTCTTTAAAGGGGATGACTAATATTTTGTCTGATGTGCTTACACATACACCGTTGAAACAAAACATTATGACCACCTGCTTAATGCTTGCAGCACCAAGTGTCCATGCACAGGTCATGTAATACGCATAAATAATGGCCTGCTGATAAGCATACACAGTGATGGCACCTGATAGTGACCCAGATGGGTCTCATAGGATTTACATCAAGCAAATTTAGTTGCTGAGACATCAATGTGAGTTCACTATAATGCACGTCAAGCCACTGTAGCATGGTTCTGGCTCTGAGACATGGACAATTATCACTGTCCGGGAAGACTCAAGCATGAAGGGATACAGGTGGTTCACAGCTGTCAGCGTGTCTTCAATTACTTACTACCACAGGTCCCATGCAAGCACAGGAGAATGCTTCCCACAGCATAATAATGCTTCCACCAGCCTGCGACCGCACATTTTGAGTCTACATTCACCATGATGACAGCGTTTGTGGAGACAAAAACTGACCTAGTGTAGCAAAAATGTGATTCACCTGAAAAGATGACAAGTTTCCATTGACTGACCGTTGAATCCTGATGATCCTGTGCCCACAGCAATCATAACTGACAATGTCATTGCTCAACATGTAAACATGTAGGGATTGTCTGCTGCAGAGTTACTGTTCAATAATGTACGATGAATGGTGTACTCTGAAACACTTGTACATGTACCAGCATTGTGCTCTTTTGCCACAGGTCACCGTCTATCCTACTTTACAGAGCAGAATAGCCTACAAACACCACAGTCTGTGAAGTCATGGACGTCCAACCATTTTGCGTCAAGTGGTGGTTTCACTGTCCCATCTCTTTCCACAGATGCTCACAACAGCAGCACGTGAACATTTGACAAGCTTCACTGTTTTTGAGATACTCATTCATGGGCTCTACATAACAATAATTTGCACTTTGTCAAAGTTGCTTATTTCAATGGATTTGCCCATTTGCAGCCCTTATCTTTGCTGGTGTGACCCTCCATCTGTGCCTGCTCTGATTAGAAACTTTTGTGACTGCACCACATGCCCGCAATGCCACCAGGCGACATCCAACATCATGGTGGGCAGTGGTCATATTGTTTTTGCTGAACTGTGCAAGGTCTTAGCTTAACTTTTATTTTTAAAAAAAGTGTAAGTGATGGAATGCATTTATGCAGTTATTTTCAAAACTTTGATTATTATTATGCTTTCATTAAGACATTAATTAAGGATCATTGTCTCCACTGTGGGAGTTACTGCTAAAGTCACCAAAGAAGCAAGATTGCAGCTCTTTTTTTGAGTGATCAGTCTTTTGACTAGTTAGATGCCCCCCACCACGAATTCCTTTTCTGTGCCAATTGTTTCATTTCTGAGCAGCACTTGCACACTACATCCTAATTTTTGCTGGATTTAATCCAATCTCTGTATTCCCCTACAGTTACCTCCAGTACCAGGAAGATTATGTCTTAACACATGTCCGATCATCCTGCTCCTTCTTTTTGTGAATATGTTCCTTTCTTTGCTGATTCTGCGAAGAAGGTTCTCATTTCTTACCGTATCATTCCATCCGATTTTCAACATTCTTCAGAAGCGCAACATCTCAAACACTTTGATTCTCTCCTGTTCTGGTTTTCCCACTGTCCATGATTCACTACCATACAATGCCGAGCTCCAATATATATTCTCAGAATTTTCTTTTTCGAATTAAGAAGGAAGCTAGACTACAGGGAATTGGATCTTGTTCTAAAATGTGTTTTCCAGGGTGTATACGTGGACAAGGAAAAAATTCCTGGATTTCTCGGTTAAAAATATACTTTCTCCCGGGTGAAAACATACTTTTTCCCTGTTAACTGACAGCATATTTTCTCTCGGAACTGTATACCTTGTAAGTCCTTTGAATGATTATGGTTTTATACACAGGAATAGAATTTCCCGGTGCTTTAGAAAACCAAACATAGGGGAAAAAATGCATTTTGGAAAGATCTTTGATGTGCATCAACATGTACGCTGCATATTTTCGTATTACAAAAGTATAAATTCAAATTCCATCAAACACCGCATGTTACCTTCCGAAGCATTGAAATCGATATTGCGATGCGTTTTTGTAAGCCAGTCATAGCTCATGTCACGTGATATCGCCAGGCGATGACAGCGGGTATTCAGAGCTTAGGACACGTGATGTAGTCAGCCAATAGCAACAGCACTTAAGTAGCGCGAACACACAAACAGAAAAGTTAATGGTTTAAATTAACATACATAGTGTTGCAAGTGTCAGAAAGTCGTTTCTGAAAGTATTTGTATGGAGTGTAGCCATGTATGGAAGTGAAACATGGACGATAACTAGTTTGGACAAGAAGAGAATAGAAGCTTTCGAAATGTGGTGCTACAGAAGAATGCTGAAGATAAGGTGGGTAGATCACGTAACTAATGAGGAGGTATTGAATAGGATTGGGGAGTAGAGAAGTTTGTGGCACAACTTGACTAGAAGAAGGGATCGGTTGGTAGGACATGTTTTGAGGCATCAAGGGATCACAAATTTAGCATTGGAGGGCAGTGTGGAGGGTAAAAATCGTAGAGGGAGACCAAGAGATGAATACACTAAGCAGATTCAGAAGGATGTAGGTTGCAGTAGATACTGGGAGATGAAGAAGCTTGCACAGGATAGAGTAGCATGGAGAGCTGCATCAAACCAGTCTCAGGACTGAAGACCACAACAACAACAACAACAGCGTTGCAACACGAAACTCAAAGGTTTCACACATAATATTGGTCTGTAAGATTAATACACTGCAAGAGGAGCCAAGCTTTCAAATACAATTTTGGTCTTTTATGTGCGTATTACAATTTAAGATATCACACAAATGTTCCAGTAAAATTTTTAATAACGACATAAATGTCTGATCTTCTGGGCTCGAAATTCATCTAAATGGCTCATCATCAAAGAGTTGATTTTTAAATGTGAGTCAAACACTCTGTGAGTTAAGAAATTCATCGTACTTTATCGCATATAGCTCCATTGTAACTGCCAGAATGTTACTTTGATGGTGAACGCTTTTAAAACCACCATTCGGAATATTTTCCCCTGACCTGTTAGAAATAGGTTCGTTTCCGCATTTGCCAGAGAGCGCCAGATGACAGGCGTCCCCGCGCTTGCGCAGCTACGATGTCTGAGGGAGCTCATATGTTCGTACGTGTGAAACATTAAAAGATTTTTTCATAAAAGAAACAAGACATCAGAGGATACTCCAAAAGCATCGGAATTTTGTGCCCCATACTAAAATATACACATTTAATGTGCGCATTTGTATGTCCAGATTCCCAGGTAAGTAGGCCACGACCTGATATTAAGCTTTTCAATGTGGTTTTCGGGATGTAAATTTTCTTGGAGTACCAGTACTGTTTATCTAATGTTTGGTTCTTTATTATGGCATAATGCTATACATGCTGGAAGTTGAAAACGTGCACATGAAATGCAGCTAACAATGTGTGGAATTAAACACGATGTTTCAAATATATTGTCTGCCTCAGCGGAAATGATTAATAAAAGAAAATTTCTTTAGCAAACCGACAAAAATAAACTTCATTGTACGCAACACAATTAATGCTTGACTGTCAGAAAGGTGGCAATAAAATAAAATCTGCAACTAATAACACATTTTAGCCTTCCGTAATTATGTGAATGTAATTTAATTCACTTGATAGCTCCCAGCCACAGAAATCTGTTTTGATTTCATTTGACGTGAGAGCAGTAAACGAAGAGGAAACAGCAAAATCACTAAATGTAAACACGGGTCACGTGGAGACTACCCACTTCCCCAGACTACTCTGTGCATCAAACAACAACGAATTTTCAAAAATATATTCATTTTGTAGCACACATCTTTCTGAAGAGTCTGATGCATAAAACATATGTGTTTGAGGAAATGTAATACTGCAACAATTGTAATACACATGAAATAAACGAGACTGTTTTGGCACAAACGGTCTTTTTTGTAACGACAGAATATAATTCACAAAGTACAAATATCAAATGCCTATTAGGCCTACTACAAGCAAAAAGCTTTACGTTAGGAAATAGTTTCACACTTTATTCATATGCTCCAGTATTTCAAGTATGAGATCGAAAAGTAATAGTATGAAATTTTTATACAAATTCGGAATCATCATATTCTTCCATAATTTGTGTGATGTTCCCGTTTCTTCTCCTTCCTCGTTCTAACAAACAGTCTTGTTATCACTAATTCTGCAACTATTCCTGCCAATCTCAAAGCTTATTCACAGGTTAACTTCACTAACTCCGCCAGAATCACCGGTTTAGTTATCCCGCGACTATTCTCCGGCTAGGTGTTGCTATATGTTCGTACAACGCGTTTTCCGCCCTTCTTCCAGAATAGAACATAAAGCGGTTGCTAGCTAGGGACCGTATAACTTAGAATGTGTTCAAAAATGTTCAAAAACCGACAGCGATGCGTTTCAAAGCCATATGAATAATCGATAGGCTAACGTGCGCTGGATGCTAGGAGCTTTGTGAAACAAGGTCCCCCCCCCCCCCCCCCCGTCAAGAGTATGAATTTGCCCCCTCCTGTTCTTATCCATGTAGTCAACAGCTTTTAAACTGTCTAACTGGAGCCGTGGTAATGTCTTGTTTTGATTTAAGCAGTGTCCTCAGGAATGTCACGTCGAAACCACAGTACATCCTAATGTGAAGGCAGGGTCATCAATTTGTCAATGTACAACACTTGGCACATTTATTTCTGAGAGCCATATACTGTCACAAAGATCTACATCTACATCTATACTCCGCGAGCCACCTTACGGTGTGTGGCGGAGGGTACTTATTGTACCACTATCTGATCCCCCTTTCCCTGTTCCATTCACGAATTGTGCGTGGGAAGAACGACTGCTTGTAAGTCTCCGTATTTGCTCTAATTTCTCGGATCTTTTCGTTGTGATCATTACGCGAGATATATGTGGGCGGTAGTAATATGTTGCCCATCTCTTCCCGGAATGTGCTCTCTCGTAATTTCGATAATAAACCTCTCCGTATTGCGTAACGCCTTTCTTGAAGTGTCCGCCACTGGAGCTTGTTCAGCATCTCCGTAACGCTCTCGCGCTGACTAAATGTCCCCATGACGAATCGCGCTGCTTTTCGCTGGATCATGTCTATCTCTTCTATTAATCCAACCTGGTAAGGGTCCCATACTGATGAGCAATACTCAAGAATCGGACGAACAAGCGTTTTGTAAGCTACTTCTTTCATCGATGAGTCACATTTTCTTAGAATTCTTCCTATGAATCTCAACCTGGCGCCTGCTTTTCCCACTATTTGTTTTATGTGATCATTCCACTTCAGATCGCTCCGGATAGTAACTCCTAAGTATTTTACAGTCGTTACCGCTTCCAATGATTTACCACCTATGGCATAATCGTACTGGAATGGATTTCTGCCCCTATGTATGCGCATTATATTACATTTATCTACGTTTAGGGAAAGCTGCCAGCTGTCGCACCATGCATTAATCCTCTGCAGGTCTTCCTGGAGTACGTACGAGTCTTCTGATGTTGCTACTTTCTTGTAGACAACCGTGTCATCTGCAAATAGCCTCACGGAGCTACCGATGTTGTCAACTAAGTCATTTATGTATACTGTATTGTAAACAATAAAGGTCCTATCACGCTTCCTTGCGGTACTCCCGAAATTACCTCTACATCTGCAGATTTTGAACCGTTAAGAATGACATGTTGTGTTCTTTCTTCTAGGAAATCCTGAATCCAATCACAAACCTGGTCCGATATTCCGTAAGCTCGTATTTTTTTCATTAAACGTAAGTGCGGAACCGTATCAAATGCCTTCCTGAAGTCCAGGAATACGGCATCAATCTGCTCGCCAGTGTCTACGGCACTGTGAATTTCTTGGGCAAATAGGGCGAGCTGAGTTTCACATGATCTCTGTTTGCGGAATCCATGTTGGTTATGATGAAGGAGATTTGTATTATCTAAGAACGTCATAATACGAGAACACAAAACATGTTCCATTATTTTACAACAGATTGACGTAAGCGAAATAGGCCTATAATTATTCGCATCTGATTTATGACCCTTCTTGAAAATGGGAACGACCTGCGCTTTCTTCCAGTCGCTAGGTACTTTACGTTCTTCCAGCAATCTACGATAAATTGCTGATAGAAAGGGGGCAAGTTCTTTAGCATAATCACTGTAGAATCTTAAGGGTATCTCGTCTGGTCCGGATGCTTTTCCGCTACTAAGTGATAGCAGTTGTTTTTCAATTCCGATATCGTTTATTTCAATATTTTCCATTTTGGCGTCCGTGCGACGACTGAAGTCAGGGACCGTGTTACGATTTTCCGCAGTGAAACAGTTTCGGAACACTGAATTCAGTATTTCTGCCTTTCTTCGGTCGTCCTCTGTTTCGGTGCCATCGTGGTCAACGAGTGACTGAATAGGGGATTTAGATCCGCTTACCGATTTTACATATGACCAAAACTTTTTAGGGTTCTTGTTTAGATTGTTTGCCAATGTTTTATGTTCGAATTCGTTGAATGCTTCTCTCATTGCTCTCTTTACGCTCTTTTTCGCTTTGTTCAGCTTTTCCTTATCAGCTATGATTCGACTACTCTTAAACCTATGATGAAGCTTTCTTTGTTTCCGTAGTACCTTTCGTACATGATTGTTATACCACGGTGGATCTTTCCCCTCGCTTTGGACCTTAGTCGGTACGAACTTATCTAAGGCGTACTGGACGATGTTTCTGAATTTTTTCCATTTTTGTTCCACATCCTCTTCCTCAGAAATGAACGTTTGATGGTGGTCACTCAGATATTCTGCGATTTGTGCCCTATCACTCTTGTTAAGCAAATATATTTTCCTTCCTTTCTTGGCATTTCTTATTACACTTGTAGTCATTGATGCAACCACTGACTTATGATCACTGATACCCTCTTCTACATTCACGGAGTCGAAAAGTTCCGGTCTATTTGTTGCTATGAGGTCTAAAACGTTAGCTTCACGAGTTGGTTCTCTAACTATCTGCTCGAAGTAATTCTCGGACAAGGCAGTCAGGATAATGTCACAAGAGTCTCTGTCCCTGGCTCCAGTTCTGATTGTGTGACTATCCCATTCTATACCTGGTAGATTGAAGTCTCCCCCTATTACAATAGTATGATCAGGAAACTTCTTCACGACGTTCTGCAGGTTCTCTCTGAGGCGCTCAACTACTACGGTTGCTGATGCAGGTGGTCTATAGAAGCATCCGACTATCATATCTGACCCACCTTTGATACTTAGCTTAACCCAGATTATTTCACATTCGCATTCGGTAATAACTTCACTGGATATTATTGAATTCTTTACTGCTATAAATACTCCTCCACCATTGGCGTTTATCCTATCCTTGCGGTATATATTCCATTCTGTGTCTAGGATTTCGTTACTGTTCACTTCCGGTTTTAACCAACTTTCCGTTCCTAATACTATATGCGCACTATTTCCTTCAATAAGAGATACTAATTCAGGAACCTTGCCCTGGATACTCCTGCAGTTTACCAATATTACGTTAACTTTTCCTGTTTTTGGTCTCTGAGGACGGACGTTCTTTATCAACGATGATAATGTCCTCTCTGGTAAGCCGTCAGGTATTTTATCGTTTCGCCCAAGGGCGGGTCCCTCTAACCTAAAAAACCCCCGTGTGCACGCCACACGTACTCTGCTACCCTAGTAGCTGCTTCCGGTGTGTAGTGCACGCCTGACCTGTCTAGGGGGGCCCTACAGTTCTCCACCCAATAACGGAGGTCGATGAATTTGCAACCATTATAGTCGCAGAGTCGTCTGAGCCTCTGGTTTAGACCCTCCACACGGCTCCAAACCAGAGGACCGCGATCGACTCTGGGCACTATGCTGCAGATATTAAGCTCAGCTTGCACTCCGCGTGCGATGCTGGTTGTCTTCACCAAATCTGATCTCTTGGATGGAGAGTGCAGCTATTTATACAAACATCAAATATTCCAGGATATACAAACAAGATATTTTAAGAAACTCCCAGAATTAATAAATACTAAATAACAGGTTTGAACTGATGACTCGCAGCATGCCAGCCAGTGAATTAAGCACTACACTAGACTATACTACACTGCATTCACCACAGCTCGCTGTATTTCTCCCTTTTCAGGGAAGAACTTCACGTTGGAGCTGACTATAGCACACTAAATCTGAACTCAGTGGTCTTCTATATGGTGGCACTGGCAGATCCTCCAATTGTGGTTGTGTTGTTACATCTACTTCACTATAATGAGCATCAAAGGCAGCCCCTTGAATAGAAGTTTTGTGATCATTGAGTGGGTTTTCAGTTTCCTTGCGGGCTTTGTACAGAGGACATAGATGCTATCTCTGCACTTTTGTCTTCTTGGTGAAGGTCCATAATATCTGACTTGATATGTGATGTGTGAAAAGTGATGAAGAATACAATGTGGTCCAAAGTAGCACTTTAGTGATTTTTCTAATAGTCCTACTTTCAGCACCGGTGTAAAAATCCATACCTAATCTCCTGCGTCATACCTCACTGGGTGCTGCTTGGTGTTAAGGGTGGCCTCAGACTTTCTTCTGGGTGTCTAGGGCCCATAAGCAAACCAGCTGCCTTTCTTCCTCAAACATGGTGATGAGGTGTTTCACTTAGTGATCCTGATTATCGTTCAGTTGAAAAGGAAACAGAGTATCTATTGTTGTTTTGGCCTCGTAACAGTGGAGTACAAAGAACTTGTGAAGCCCGTAGTATTTTGCTTCACTGTGTTGTATACAAATGTCATGACAGGCAATGCTGTATCCCAATCTCTCTGTTCAACATTAATGTATATCAATAGCACATCAGCCAACGTCTTATAAAAGCATTCTGAGGTCGATGTGACTGTTTGGTGTCTCGCCCATTGCCATCCTCACTAGTCCTTTCAGGGATTTCCGATTCAGCCACGGTATGATATATTAGCTCTCTATCTATATTATCATATGCAGCTTTAATGTTTATAAAGAGATGTGTGCCAATCCTGAATTTCATCATATTTTCTAGGATTTGATTTGGACCATATATCTGATTTACATCTGAATTTCCTGGAATAAATCCACATTGATATGCTGCCACCTCTCTCTGAATTATTGGGAAGAGATGGTCAACTAGTGAATTGGAAAATACTTTATATCCCAGGTAGTAATGTGGTCCCCCTACATTTATCACATTCTAAGTTATCTCTCCTCTTGTATATGGGGCATAATATTCCTTCTTTCCACTGCTGGTGCATTGTCTCTTCTTGCCACACTACAGCAGCCCTCTTTAAGAAGATTCCTCCAACTCAGGATAGCTGGCCGTAGATTATCTGATATAATGAACCACTATCACCAGCATACTGGATCACAGTTCCTCTTACACAGTGATCCATTAATTAATTGGAATCCTCCTTTTGTCAGATCCCCCTTCTTAAAGGCTTCTATGGTTTCCGGCAGTGCTGGATCTTATGTAATGCAGCAATAATGGAGATTTCATCCACATTGTTGTGTTCCACTAACGGATTCCTTGAAGCCAGTCAGCACCTTTGTGTATGACTGCTTTGTAATCTTAGGACTGGGATGATACCAGACATCTGCACCAAACGCTACAAGCTGTGGTGCATGCCATGTATGTAGTCGTTAGAATCACTAATTCAAACCTGACCATCGACAATTGTGTGTTACTTATTATTTAACAATTCTGGAAGGTTTTTGAAATATCTTATGTTTGTAATGTTCATGTATTCTGGAATACTTGATGTTTGTGTTAATACGTGTTCTGGAATATTGGATGTTTGTATAACAGCTGCACTCTCTGTCCTGGGGTTTATTTCTGTTCTGGCTGTATGCTGTTGTCAGTAAAAAAGTGCCTTCAGTGCCAAGTGTTGTACTTCACTGACGACCCTAACTTCAGAGATTTGGGCTTGCTTGTGGTTTCAAAGTACATTGGTTGGTGGAGATGCCGGGTACATTCAATACATTAACGTCACCATGACTTCAACTGTGCACCATACAAGCCATCACCTCCAGAAACAGGAACAGAAATACAAACAGTACATTGTTCCTTAAGATCGGTATATTCTGGAGACAGATGAATTCCAAAACAGCAGCAAGTCAATTGCATATCAAGTATACAACAGTGTTTTCTGGTGACATTGGTCAGGACCCTATGAAATGGCTGGAATGATTTTATTACAGCCACCGATACAAAAAGTAAAATGACATGATCTACTTGGCAAACTTGTATTTCACTTGGAATGCACAGCGCAGAAGTGGTTCAAGAACAATGAAGAGAAGCTTAATAGCTGGAACCAAGTCCAGACTGCACCGAAGAACACTCTTGATGACAATCAGCATCAGCAACAGCTGAAGAACAGGGCCCAACCTCATGGGGAAATGACACAGTCATATATATAAAACAATTTGCCACTATATAGCATTGAGAATCCAAATATGATAGAAGCTGGTACTGCAGAAACAACCTACCAAGCTCTTCTGATTAAGAATGTTACAGTTGCAGAAGAATTCATCAGGTGGTGACAGAAAACTGCAGGGGGTGGGGGGAGAGGGAGAGAGAGAGAGAGAGAGAGAGAGAGAGAGAGAGAGAGAGAGAGAGAGAGAGAGAGTGGTGGGGGGGGGGGGAGGGGAGGGAGAGAGAAAGAGAGAGAGAGAGAGAGAGAGAGAGAGAGAGATGAAAGAGGTATGACCGACTGCCGGATTTGATCCCAATGACAGTTACAGAAGACCACCACAAGCTTGCCTCTCTGATACATCAACAGATGCTAAGAGAAGACATACAGCAGTGTATGGCAGGAAGAAATGTCTGACAGATTACTCAAGAGATAGTAGCTATGAATGTTGATCACACGCTATGAATGTTAATCAAATATCTCAAAAACTGATAGAGAGTGTCATCAGAAGACAAAACAGCATCTGACCAATTCTGTTACATCCAAATCTCCCACCAAATACATGGCCCTGCAGAAGAACAGACATTTGGAGGATGGAGAACAAAACACAGGTATGGTTTTACTGTGGACACCCGACACACATTGTATGCTACTGTAGAGAGAGAAGACAGTAAGCATCACAGCAAACCTATTCATGCCAGTCAAATGCAGACAATTTGTATTGTCCTCAATGCCGAGTGCTCATCAGAGACAAGGGTATCATCAGGTGTGCCCCAGCGGAATGTGATAGAACCACTTTTGTCCTTTGTATACATAAATGATTTAGCAGATGGGAGGGCAGCAATCTGCAGTTGTTTGCTGATGGTGCAGTGGTGTATGGTAAGGTGTTGAAGTTGAGTGACTGTAGGAAGATAAAAGACGACTTTGACAAAATTTCCAGTTGGTGTCATGAATAGCAGCCAGCCCTAAATGTGGAATAATGTAAGTTAATGTGATTAGTAGGAAGATCAAACCTGTGATATTCAGATACAATATTACTAGTGTTTTGCTTGACACAGTCAAGTCGTTTAAATATCTGGGTATAACATTGCAAAGTGATATGAGGTGCAACAAGCATGTGAGAACTGTGGTAGGGAAGGCGAACGGTCAACTTCGGTTTATTGGGAGAATTTTAGGAAAGAGTGGTTCACCAGTAAAGGAGACTGCATACGGGATGCTAGTGTAACCTATTCTTGAGTAGTGATGAAGTGTTTGGGATCCATACCAGGTTGGACTGAAGCAAGACATCGAAACAATTCAGAGGGGGCTGCTAGATTTGTTGCTGGTAGGTTCGAATAACATGAGAGTGTTACACAGAGATGCTTTGGGAACTCATATGGAATTCCTGGAGGGAAAGTGGCATTCTTTTCGAGAAACACTATTGAGAAAATTTACAGAACCAGCATTTGAAGCTGAATGCTGAATATTTCTACTGCTGCCAACATACGTTGTGTGTAAGGACCGCGGAGATTAGATACGAGAAATTAGGGCTCATACGGAGACATATAGACAGTTGTTTCACCCTTGCTCTATGACACATAATGGTACAGGTACCCTCCACCACGCAACGTATGGTGTCTTGCGGTGTATCTATTTAGATATAGATGTAGTTTACAGTTGACTTTGAGATGAAGCCAATCGCTGTACTTCGGACAAGGTTGCTTCCCAACACCCTGTAGCCATTCCCTGTCACTGTAGAAAGAAATCAGTTATCAGATTCAGAAAAACTAAGCGAGGCAACTATCTGTGGAGGTGAGACCACCACAAATGAAAATCCTTCATGGACAATAATCTCCAGGATGTCAGAAAATTCATCAATGTCATCATTGATGGCCAACTCATCCAGGCGCTAGTCAACTTAAAGGGGTTCTTTTCTGTAATGTCAGATGCTTATCATCATCAGCTAAAGAAGACTATGTCCTGTGATATGAAACTAATTGTGCTGAAAGTTGCAAACAGGAAATATGTCCATCTGATAGGGAAACATATTGCAAGAATAAATATCAGCAACAGAACACAGCCATTTGAATTTGTTGTTTTAACACAATGTAGTCATAATATTATCCTTCAATGAGATTTCTTGTGGGCGTCGCAAGCAATCACAAATGGTGGAAATTCAGAGCTCTGGATCGACAAAGCTATTCCAGTATAACAGACTGCTCTGGATGATTATTTCCCATTGAGGACATCTCTATCCCACCATAATCAATAAGATGAGTTAACGTTCTCAATCAAGCTCAGTCAACTGTGAAGCTTTTGTCAGTTACAAAAACTTACTTGGGCTCAGGAAAGAAATTCACAAGCCAGTAACAATCGAACTGTAGGCTGTCAAGGAGAACTCTGGATGACTAGTTGTCACGAACAGTCACAACTCATTAGTCATCACAAAAAATGGTATAATAACAATAAAAATAAAATTCCCGAATTTCTCAGTTAAAAATGCACTTTTTTCTGCACGAAAATGTGCACTTTTTCCAGATGAAAATCCACCATACACCGGGCAAGAGCACATTTTTTTCTGTTTTGGAAAGATCTTTATTGCACGCAACATGTACACTGCTTACTTTGGTATTACAAAAATGTAAATATGAATCCACCAAAACAGAGACCATAGTAGAGCACCAAGTGGCCTGATAGTAAACTTTAAATTTGGGAAAATATGTTGCAATACTCTGCATTGTTGCTGTGCGATATAAGACTACTAGACAATATTTTTCATCAAGAAAACCTGAGCTTTCACATATTATACTGATCGTCAATCCCCCCCCCGAGCATGTGGTTAAGCTGCTGAATATTTGGATATAGGGGAGTGTTCGATAGAGTTGTTGGCTTTGACCAGTGACATAGGAAACATGTGACAAACACAGTAAACAATATGGTGACTACAGCGTGACGTTATTGGTGATTTTGGCAAACAGACTAAGGTGCAGGTAAGTCAGTAACCACAACCAAGATTTTTAAGTATAACATTTGTTGGGTTGCTAACTCACAAGCAGACCATCGCCTTCCAACAAAACCTACACCTCTGGCAAAGCTACAAACCAGTCTACCAGTTTTTTCCACTATCATAATCATTGGCTTTGCCAACTCACAACCATATTGTTACCTTCCAACCTAACTTATACCTCGGGCTAAGCTAAAGATTCTTTTCAAATTCATTGGCTTCACCAACTAACAGTATAATTGTGAATCTATGCACCATCTATACCACACATACATAAGATGTGACTTGACAGCAGCCATTAACATTACTCAACTCAGAAAAGGCAACTCATATCGAACATTCTTCTTGATTCGAATGTTTCTGACAAGCATGGTTGTAAATTTCACTCCCGTGTAATGAATATTTTGCGTGTTGCTGGCTGAATACATGTTCTGTCAAGCACTCTGAATTTTCCACAGGAAAAGATTGCTCAAGAACTCATCTATAACCCCCCCCCCCCCCCCTTTTAAAGGATATTTATACTTTTGCCATCATTCTTGCATTATTTGTAATCAATGAGAGGACTAAACTACCGTATTTACTAGAATCTAAGCCGCACCTGAAAAATGAGACTCGAAATCAAGGGGAAAAAAATTTCCCGAATCTAAGCCGCACCTGAAATTTGAGACTCGAAATTCAAGGGGAGAGAAAAGTTTTAGGTCGCATCTCCAAATCGAAACAAAGTTGGCCCATTGTAATCGTGGCATGTTTCATATTACCGTATTTACTTGAATCTAAGCCGCACTTTTTTCCGGTTTTTGTAATCCAAAAAACCGCCTGCGGCTTAGAATCGAGTGCAAAGTAAGCGGAAGTTCTGAAAAATGTTGGTAAGTACCGCCACAACCAACTTCTGCTGTCGAATATATGTAGCGCTACACAGGCATGCTTTGCAGGCACAAAGATAAACACTGGCGCCAAAACCTCTGCGTCAGTAAATAAATTAAAAAAAAAAGTGGAAGACGAGATTTTTTTCTCCTCCCCGAGTTTTGACCACTGCATTTTCATACATTATCCAACGAAGTAAATACAAATTCCGTTTTGTTCATCTACTAAAGTAGCAGCATTTCAATGTACTACGAAAATCCGACTGGCAAGACTCTTTGAGATGTTTGTCAATATGGCCAACTCTAAGTTCTGAATTTTTTCCTACCTGTGAGAAGAGATGGTTGCTAATACGAACTTTTATGAATTGTGAATCACATGCAGTATTCTCTTCACCATAAGAATAATATGAATATAAACATTTTGGCATGTATTCTTTGCAACTGCTATCTCATTTAAATCCTGTCTGCCTAATAAACTACAAAACTAGAGTGAGACAACAGCAAACACGGAAGAATATACATAGTATGTCATGTTTATATTCGTATTATTCTTATGACTAATAGTGATATTGTCAGAAATGAAGCATGGCAATTGACAAGATTTTTAAATCTAAGATGACTCTAATTTCTGTGCAGAATGTAACGTACTAAAGAGGTGTCTGCAAAGATTTTCAAACAGAGAAAAATTTTCGCTAAACTCTCGTTCAGAACATTTTCTATCATATGCAGTCTATTATTTGGTGCTTGTTGATCATTATCGAAGAAAGCATCGGTGCAAGTAACAACAAACAGCAGTCTCTTGCCATTGTTTCGCTAATGAGACGATATATATATGCGAATGTTGCTGGTCATTCCCACATAGAACGCTTCACAGTGTAGGCAGGTCAGTTGGTAAATCACGTGGGTGCCTTCACACGTGGCTCTGCCTTTGATCGTGTACACCTTCCGGGTTACAGGACTGGAATAGGTGGTGGTGGGAGGGTGCATGGGACAGCGTTTTACACCGGGGGCGGTTACAGGGGTAGGAGCCAGAGGGTAGGGAAGGTGGTTTGGGGATTTCATAGGGATGAACTAAGAGGTTACGAAGGTTAGGTGGACGGCGGAAAGACACTCTTGGTGGAGTGGGGAGGATTTCATGAAGGATGGATCTCATTTCAGGGCAGGATTTGAGGAAGTCGTATCCCTGCTAGAGAGCCACATTCAGAATCTGATCCAGTCCCGGAAAGTATCCTGTCACAAGTGGGGCACTTTTGGGGTGCTTCTGTGGAAGGTTCCGGGTTTGAGGAGATGAAGAAGTGGCTCTGGTTATTTGCTTCTGTACCAGGTCGGGAGGGTAGTTACAGGATGCAAAAGCTGTTTTCAGGTTGTTGGTGTAATGGTTCAAGGATTCCGGACTGGAGCAGATTCGTTTGCCACGAAGACCTAGGCTGTAGGGAAGGGACCGTTTGATGTGGAATGGGTGGCAGCTGTCATAATGGAGGTACTGTTGCTTGTTGGTGGGTTTGATGTGGACGGACGTGTGAAGCTGGCCATTGGACAGGTGGAGGTCAACGTCAAGGAAAGTGGCATGGGATTTAGAGTAGGACCAGGTGAATCTGGTGGAACCAAAGCAGTTGAGGTTGGAGAGGAAATTCTGGAGTTCTTCTTCACTGTGAGTCCAGATCATGAAAATGTCATCAATAAATCTGTACCAAACTTTGGGTTGGCAGGCCTGGGTAACCAAGAACGCTTCCTCTAAGCGACCCATGAATAGGTTGGCGTACGAGGGGGCCATCCTGGTACCCATGGCTGTTCCCTTTAATTGTTGGTATGTCAGGCCTTCAAAAGTGAGGAAGTTGTGGGTCAGGATGAAGCTGGCTAAGGTAATGAGGAAAGAGGTTTTAGGTAGGGTGGCAGGTGATCGGCGTGAAAGGAAGTGCTTCATCGCAGCGAGGCCCTGGACATGCGGAATATTTGTGTATAAGGAAGTGGCATCAATGGTTACAAGGATGGTTTCCGGGGGTAACAGACTGGGTAGGGATTCCAGGCGTTCGAGAAAGTGGTTGGTGTCTTTGATGAAGGATGGGAGACTGCATGTAATGGGTTGAAGGTGTTGATCTACGTAGGCAGAGATGCGTTCTGTGGGGGCTTGGTAACCAGCTACAATGGGATGGCCGGGATGATTGGGTTTGTGAATTTTTGGAAGAAGGTAGAAGGTAGGGGTGCGGGGTGTTGGTGGGGTCAGGAGGTTGATGGAGTCAGGTCAAAGGTTTTGTAGGGGGCCCAAGGTTCTGAGGATTCCTTGAAGCTCCGCCTGGACATCAGGAATGGGATTACCTTGGCAAACTTTGTAAGTAGTGTTGTCTGAAAGCTGACGCAGTCCCTCAGCCACATACTCCCGACGATCAAGTACCACAGTCGTGGAACCCTTGTCCGCCGGAAGAATGACGATGGATTGGTCAGCCTTCAGATCACGGATAGCCTGGGCTTCAGCAGTGGTGATGTTGGGAGTAGGATTAAGGTTTTTTAAGAAGGATTGAGAGGCAAGGCTGGAAGTCAGAAATTCCTGGAAGGTTAGGAGAGGGTGATTTTGAGGAAGAGGAGGTGGGTCCCGCTGTGACGGAGGACGGAACTGTTCCAGGCATGGTTTAATTTGGATAGTGTCTTGGGGAGTTGGATCATTAGGAGTAGGATTAGGATCATTTTTCTTCGTGGCAAAGTGATATTTCCAGCAGAGAGTACTGGTGTAGGACAGTAAATCTTTGACGAGGGCTGTTTGGTTAAATCTGGGAGTGGGGCTGAAGGTGAGGCCTTTGGATAGGACAGAGGTTTCGGATTGGGAGAGAGGTTTGGAGGAAAGGTTAACTACTGAATTGGGGTGTTGTGGTTCCAGATTGTGTTGATTGGAATTTTGAGGTTTTGGAGGGAGTGGAGCTGGAAGTGGGAGATTGAGTAGATGGGAGAGACTGGGTTTGTGTGCAATGAGAGGAGGTTGAGGTTTGCTGGAAAGGTTGTGAAGGGTGAGTGAGTTGCCTTTCCGGAGGTGGGAAACCAGGAGATTGGATAGTTTTTTAAGGTGGAGGGTGGCATGCTGTTCTAATTTGTGGTTGGCCTGTAGGAGGATGCTCTGAACAACCGGTGTGGATGTGGGAGAGGAAAGATTGAGGACTTTTATTAAGGATAGGAGTTGATGGGTGTGTTGATTGGCTGGTGGATGTGTTGGTGAAGGATTAGGTGGGTGAGGGCAATGGATTGTTCGGTTTGGAACTGGTATAGGGACTGATGGAAAGAAGGGTTGCAGCCAGAGATGGGAACTTTAAGTGTGAGGCCTTTGGGGGTGATGCCAAATGTCAGACAAGCCTGAGAAAATAAAATATGGGAGTGTAATCTGGCTAGGGCGAAGGCATGTTTGCGGAGGGAATGTAAATAAAACTTAATGGGGTCGTTGTGGAGGTGTTGTGAGGGTGACATGGTACTAGAAGGTGGAAAGTGGAACACGAGGCTGAAATGAAAATGAAAATAAATATAAAAATATATGGGGAGAGATAAGGGTAAAACTAGAAAGCAAATGGAGATCTGGTGTGAAAAAAGGCGAAAAAGGGTTGGTTAGAGCTGGGCTATGTTGATCCTGTGGTGAACTTGTGTAGGTAGCTAATGATGTGCATAAAGGTTAGGTGGTTGTGTTGCCACCAAAACACGTTAAAGGGTGGAGAAATACGGGAAAATTTCGAAAAAACTACGTGAGGATGTATTAAAAGGAGTGGTTTGGTGGTGGCAGATCATGGAAATGAAGCTAACAATTGTCTGATGAAGAAATAATGACGTTAAAACCTGTGGGAAGCGGCTAAAAATGATCGGTGATGTGAGAAAAACGTAAATGGAAATAAAGCAAAAGTTATTAAAACTAGCCGAAAAGGTTGTTTAATAGCTGAAAGGAACTGTTTGCGAACTGGAAACGGTGGATTTTATTGCAGCGGTAGTGTTGAAAGCGGGAAAAAAATTTTTTGGTTATGGTTTGGAAGTGGGTTACGTATTATTGAGTATATATCGGCGGGATAAAATTGTATACTGGATTACGGTAAAAAAGGAGAAGGTGAATAGAAAGTGAAACTATGTGAAATTACCATTTTGTAAAAAGATCCGTAAATAATAGTGGGAGCATGTCATGTTTAGTAAAAACAAGTTTACTTTGGTATATAAAAGATGAACACATGTTCTTGAGTCATAATGATAGTGAAATCAAAGAGTATGAGTAACAGACCAACAGTTCACTATGAGTAACAAAACAACAGTTGTTGGGTATGACTAATAGAACAACAGTCGTTCTAGTATTCCTACTCCTTGAGTTCACTATCATTACGACTCAAGGACATCTTTTATATACCAAAGCAAACCTGTTTTTAATCAATATGATGTGCTGCCACTATTATTTACTGATTTTTTTACAAAATGGTGATTTTACATCTGGCATTTCATGGGGAGCCAACAATTTTCTTAAATTGTGGGCAATTTTGAGCTTGTTGTCCTGCAATATATGTTAATGTCGTAAACTCAATCATTTGAAAATGGCATAAAAGGCCAAACCTGGGTTGTAATTAAATAAACAACAATACAGTCAAATGGCGGTGTGCTCATTTGAAAATGAAAGACAATGCAGAGGAGGAAGCTTCTTTTGAAGTGCCAATAGGATGTGGCCTGACTTAGAAATAATGCTGGTAAGTGGTAGCCATTCAGCATCAATATTCAAGTGCTTTCAAATCCAAAGTGGAGGAAAGAGACACCAAGTGGCAAATGGTAAATCACCACTGGGAATCATCCACCAACTAGTCAGCATTCATGTAAGGTGTCACCAGCTGAATGGTGGATAATCTGGAAGGAAGGGGAGAAGATACTGCAAGATGACACCATTGAACTTTCAGAGAGTCCTCAGCCCTCTTGTGAGGTCCTTGTGAAGAAGAAGGATGCCACATTGTCTTTCTGCGTCGACTTCTGACAACTGAACAAAATTACAAAGAAAGATGTCTATCCATTGTCACACATTAATGACACTCAGGACTGCTAGAAAGTATCAAAGAATTTCTCAACTATGGAAATGCAGAAATAATACTCTCAAAGACAAGACTGCTGCTGGCCGCAGTAGCCGAGTGGTTCTAGGCGCTTCAGTCTGGAATCGCGCGACTGCTAGGGTTGCAGGTTCAAATCCTGCCTCGGGCATGGATGTGTGTGATGTCCTTAGGTTAGTTAGGTTTAAGTAGGTCTAGTTCTAGGGGACTGATGACCTCAGATGTTAAGTCCCATAGGGCTCAGAGCCATTTGAATTTGAACAAGACTGCCTTCATATCTCCTGACGGCCTCTGTGAGTTCAAAGTTATGCTGTTTTGACAATGTAATGCTGACCAATGCACTACACGATATGAACCAATATCTTCATAAACTGTTCTGTAATTGATTGTACAAACAAAATATTTGGCCATGAAGAAAATTTAAAAATGTTGACAGTAATCAAGAAAGAATCATATCCCAAAGTAGTGAACAAAATATTTAGAGATATGAGTGCACTTCCAATGCAAACATGTAAAAAGTAAGTCTACAATACAGTTTACTCAAACAACAAATACATTTCTTCTGATCTGCATCACTTCCTTTAATAGCTCTTTCCCATTAAAATTTTGCAGGCACATATGCTGTACTAAAAAGCAACTGATTTGGTTAACTAATGGCATTAAACTATTATGTAGAAAGAAATGAGAATCCGAGAGCTATATCTTAACATGAAAGCCAGTCAAAGCCCCTGCAAAGTACTGATAAATGTCATCATATAGGCTAAAACAATACATTAAACCAAGAGAATAGAAATTCTCCAGAATAAAATTAAAACTATGTGGTCCTTTGTGAAAGAGTGGATACCATACATGCTCAGCAGATTACACCTCTTTTGTGTGAGAATGAAACTTTAATGATCCACCAGAGTCATGTAAAATATTTAATAATCACTTCTTCTCAATAGCTGGCAAATAAAATCAAAATTTTATTGGTATAGGTGGATATGCAAAACTCTTGAAAGTTGGTTGCTAACTACATCACACGCAGCTAGAGGAAACGAGCCAAGGATGAAATTGAATGAACTACTACATCGTTATAGAGTAAAGGCTCCCATGGCTATGATGAGGACTAGTGCACGTAAGTTCTGAACTTTTGCCACATGTATAATGTGTCTTTCCGATCTGGTCAGTTTCCAAACAGACTGAAATACTCATTAGTGAAACCACTTTACAAAAATGGTGAAAGAGATAATATAGACAACTCCTGGCCAATTTCTTTGTTACCAGTGTTTTGAAAAGTTTTCGAGAAAGCAATGTATAGGAGAGTACTGGCATAGCTCAGTACACATAGCGTGCTCTCAGAGTCTACGATGGGCTTCAGGAAGGGAGTACCAATAACAAATCATATTTACTCTTTGTAAGTAACACTAGTAATGCTGAAAAGTAGGCATTTTCTCTGATTTAACAAAAGCATTTGATTGTGGGATCAAACTATACTTTGGTACAAGTTAAAACAATAAAGGCTTATGGAAAAAGCTCAACAACGGTTCACTTGACATTTGGAAAATAGGAAGGAGAAATTGTCCTCTAGTGTCAACAAACAGAGAAGACATTTGAATGTGACTGGAAACATGTTTAATGGTAGGTATCAAAGGGCACTGTTCGGGGTCTACAACTTTTCTTGATATGTATCAGTGATCTGCCAATCAATGTGGCATATATTAAGTTTATCCATTGCAGATGTTTTGAGAACGTGTGACTGTTTATTCAGTATAAAAACATAAAACTGTGACTAGTCACTTTTTAGAAACAGCTAGTTATTTGAAGTGGTTTTTGAACCTTTTCAGAGTCATCTTCAGATGCTGTATAGGGGGTTACACAGTTATTTCAAAGCATAATACTGGAAGCTTGCTTTGTGACAAGAAGGTGGAACATACTGTTATGTATCACCAAGAGTACTGTTCGTATGCAGATTTGGATCTGAAATTTAATTTTGTATGTATTGTGACAGTATGTGTGGCTTTGTTGTTAATACCCATCTGTCTGCTTCCATTGTGATGGACAGTTAGTAACACACACACACAGTTGCAACAAAACTTCGCCAGCAGTCAGCAAGTGCTATACAACTGTTGCTTATTGCAGAGATCTTCACACAAAGACATAACAAAGGCCTACTTTGCTCACAGATATTACTTGTTTCTGTTGCTCATAGGTATTATTTGCTTTTATTGAAAAAAGTATGCATATATTATATACTTGTAAGAAGTTCTCTGTGTCAAGCGTACAGAATATGCTGGATGCTGGTAAAGTTACCTTATGACAGTGTATATACGTATATAAACTGCCCTTTGTGAAAAGTGCAACACCAAGAAGGAATTACCCGAGTAACGCCACACTTGGTGGAAGTAGCGATGGGTGTGCAAGCAATACGTGGTATGTTTTGCAGCAAGATGTGGGTATATGAAGGCTAAGCAGAGCCCTCTTGTGATGGTCCAACAGGGTCGGTGTTGCACCTAGTGTAGCCGGCGCAGAGCTGTCACACAAGGTGGAAACAATACAGTGAGTGCCAGTATGCCTTGTCGACGACAAAGGGAGCCATATCGGCATGTGAGCGAGTTCGAATGGGACAAAATGATCAATCTCTGGGAAACAGGGTGTCATACTATCACATTTCGGCTCGCAAAGGGCATGCTGCTGCGACAGTGATGCTTGTGTTTCGACAGTGGATAGAAGAAGCTCATACCCAGCGATGAGCAGGAACTGGACCATGAAACATGACCACGGTACATGGTATCACATAACATTCTGCCAGTGCGGACAGTATTTGCTTCGTGATACATTAACCGTGTTAAAATAGACCGTTTACCAACTGCAGAAAAGATAAATATCGTGTCGATGTATGGCTATTGTGATCAAAATGCCCAACGGGCGTGTGCTATGTATCCTGCTCGATATCCTGGACATCATCATCCAAGTGTCCGGACCGTTCATCAGATATTTACATTATGTAAGGAAACAGGAAGTGTTCAGCCACATCTGAAACGTCAACCACGACCTGCAACAAATGATGATGCCCAAGTAGGTGTTTTAACTGCTGTCGTGGCTAATCCGCACATCAGTAGCAGACAAATTGCACGAGAATCGGCAATCTCAAAACTGTGGGAGTTGAGAATGCTACACCAACATCGATTGCACCTGTACCACGTTTCTATGCACCAGGAATTGCATGGCGACAACTTTGAACGTCGTGTACAGTTCTGCCACTGGGCACAAGAGAAATTATGGGATGATGACAAATTTTTTGCACACATTCTATTTAGCGATGAAGAGTCATTCACCAACAGCGGTAACGTAAATCGGCATAATATGCACTATTGGGCAACGGAAAATCCACGATGGCTGCGACAAGTGGAACATCAGCAACCTGGGCGGGTTAATGTATGGTGCAGCATTATGGGAGGAAGCATAATTGGTCCCCATTTTATCGATGGCAATCTAAATGTTGCGATGTATGCTGATTTCCTATGTAATGTTCTACCGATGTTACTACAAGATGTTTCACTGCATGACAGAATGACGATGTACTTCCAACATGATGGATGTCTGGCACATAGCTGGCGTGTGGTTGAAGTGGTATTGAATAGCATATTGCATGACAAGTGGATTGGTTGATGAAGCACCATACCATACCATGGCCCGCACGTTCACCAGATCTGACGTCCCCAGATTTCTTTCTGTGGGGAAAGTTGGGGGATATTTGCTATCGTGATCCACCGACAACCCCTGACAACATGTGTCAGTGCATTGTCAATGCATGTGTGAACATTACGGAAGGCAAACTACTCGCTATTGAGAGGAATGTCGTTACACATATTGCCAAATGCACTGAGTTTGACAGACATTATTTTGAGCATTTATTGCATTAATGTGGTATTTACAGGTAATCATGCTGTAACAGCAAGCATTCGCAGAAATGATAAGTTCACAAAGGTACATGTATCACACTGGAAAAACCGAAATATAATATTCAAATGTACCTACATTCTGTTTTTAATTTAAAAAACCTACCTGTTACCAACTGTTAATCTAAAATTGTGAGCCATATGTTTGTGACTATTACAGTGCCATCTATCACAAAGCGAAAAAAGTGGTCCAACTAAAAGATTCTTATTTCTTTACGTACTACACGAATATGTAATAAAAAATGGGGGTTCCTATTAAAAAAAAACGCAGTTGATATCTGTTTGACCTATGGCATTGCCATCTAGCAGGCCAACCATAGCGCCATCTGGTTTCCCCCTTCAAGCTAGACATGTTTCGTTCTTTGTAGTTTTTTTGTTTGATGCTTATTTCGTGAGACATTTGGCCTGGTCACGATCAATGGACCACCCTGTGTATTACTTACTGTCATTTCTTGTTAACAATATTAGCTTATTACCAAGAAAAAGCAGCTTTCACTTGGTTAATATTCGGCAGAAATCAAACCTGCATTTGGATTGGACTTCCTTAACTCTTTTGCAAAAAGGGGTGCAGTATATGGCTGCATCCATTTTCAACAAGCTACCACTCGAATTCAAAAATCTTAGCAGTAATCCACGTGCTTTCAAATCGAAACTGAAGAGCTTCTTCATGGGTCATTCCTTCTATTCTGTCGAGGAGTTCCTTGAAAAATTAGGCTGACTCTTGTTGTATTGTTGATTGCGTTTACTTAAGCTTATGGACTGACTTTTTTTGGGTTCATAAACATTTATTTTTATCTATTATTACTTTTATGTTGTAATTTCATGTGAACTTGACGTTAATAAAATAAAATAAAATAAAAACAAGTTGCAGCACTATTTTAATCACACACTGCGATACACTTATTTCAGTAACATAGGAGAAATGTGTCTGTAGGAAACCTTGAACACCAAGCGGGGTGGCGCAGTGGTTAGACACTGGACTCGCATTCGGGAGGACGACGGTTCAATCCCGCGTCCGGCCATCCTGATTTAGGTTTTCCGTGATTTCCCTAAACCACTCCAGGCAAATGCCGGGATGGTTCCTCTGAAAGGGCACAGCCAACTTCCTTCCCAATCCTTCCCTAATCTGATGAGACCCATGACCACGCTGTCTGGTCTCCTTCCCCAAACCAACCAACCAACCAAACCTTGAACACGTACTTTCTTATGATTCTGCACCACTTTTGTCATGGAATGATCTTAGTGTGGGACAACAGAGGCCCAGATGAGGAGACGCACCAGCAGCAGTAGCAGAGCAACACTTGTCTGATACACAATAATTAAATTTTTTTCATGTGCTTCTGCAAAGGGGTGAACTATAGATGTGTATTTTACTGTGTAGACTAATGGTTAGCAAATTACTGTAAGTTTTTATTTTTGCTTAAATCTTGGTGAATATTATTCTGTAAGGTGGCTTCCTAATGTAATTTGCCTGCCGTCAGATCTCCACTAAGTTTAAATCTCATGCTGGTACACATATAGTTTAGATCAGTGCATTCTAGTTTTCATACTCATCTCATGCAGTAGCTTTTGGCTAAGCAGAGTTTCCAGTAACAGTGAACTGTAGATACATCCATTTCTGTACGGAAATTTATTTCTGTTTAAGAGTTTGGCATCTCAGGGCATAGTAAGAAATCTGCAGAGCAGTTTTTTGTGTTTCTTTATTCTCCTTGTTACATTTTGTGTACATTCAAAACTCAGAAGTGTCAACTGTGATCTTATATCTATTTTTACACACTACAATATGGTTAGGGACTGTGCATGTTGTGAGCAGACACAAACAGAATTAGCTGCTGTATGTAAACAGCTGGAAGCAGCATTGGCTACCGTCGATATGCTTCTGACTAATGCTCAGTTGTGATGACATCGTGGCACTGGGAAGAAGACCTGCACCACCTTTGGTACCGCTGGAATCCCCTAGTGATCCTTCGAATCCCCTGGTGACCTAGGTGTCACTGATCCTTCAGATACGCAACATCTGGGAGGTCCATCCTCACTTGAGAGTGGGTGGCAGACAGTGGTGGGTTTGCGTGTCACTGGATGGAAGACAAAAGAGGGAGCAGGTCATGTGGCTGGTTCTTTACCTTATAAACAGTTACAAGGTGCTACCCAGTGTTGATGATAACTCTGAGCCAGCACTGGATGACCAACTTTCCTGCCCAATCTGGACAAGTGCAGAGGATGGGTATGCTTGTCATTGGGAGTCCCTCAGGGAGCTGGGTGATGGAGCCCCTCAGGGAAATAGCAAGCAAGGCAGGTAAGAATGCCAGTGTGCACTCGATATGTTTGCTGGGGGTCTTGTCTGCGATGCGGAAGAGGCCCTGCTGGCAACTATCGAGCACACTGGGTGCAACCAGCTGCATATAGTGGCACATGTTGGCACGAATGATGTCTCCCGCTTAAGATTCTGTGGGCATCCTTGGCTTATCTGGTGAAAACTACTAGCATTGTGTGCGGTGTGCAGACAAAGTTGTCTATTTGTAGCATTTTACCCAGGGTTCATTGTAGTTGTCTGGCTTGGAACAGAATGGAAGGTCTAAACCACAGGCTCAAACAACTCTGTGAAGCTATTGGATGTGAATTTCTCCACCTCTGCTATCGGGTAAAGAACTGTAAGGTTCCCCTTATGAGGTGAGGCATGCACTACACGCAGGAAATGGCTACTAGGGTAGTGGGGTATGTGTGGCGTGCACATGGGGTTTTTTTAGGTTAGAGAAACCCTACCTTGGGATCAAAGATGATTTGCCTGATAAATTAG
This sequence comes from Schistocerca cancellata, assembly GCF_023864275.1. NCBI lineage: Eukaryota > Metazoa > Arthropoda > Insecta > Orthoptera > Acrididae > Schistocerca > Schistocerca cancellata. The sequence continues at coordinate 139,882,576 of NC_064627.1, read as the reverse complement.
CCACAATGTCCCCAGAGAACATCCTTCGTTGCAGAACAGAGAAAGAAAAAGTTAATACAATTTTAGTAACCTGCAGGAGCATCCAAGGAATGGTCCCAGAATTAGTACTGCTTAAAGAAGGTTATAATGCATAGATAGTATTACGAGGAGAAAGTTGGTTGAAGCAATACATTAATGACAATTAAATACTAAGTTCAGATTGGAATATTTATCGTAAGGATACGTTAATCACCAGTGGTAGTGGCGTGTTTATTGCAGTAAAGAATTAAATAAAATCGAGCAAGGTTATCATGGATTCCTAGTGTCAATTAATTTGGGTGAACTTAAGTATCAAAGATTGGTCAAAAATGGTAATAAGATGTCTTTATAGACCAACTGGGTCAGGAGACCTATAGGTAGAGAGCTTCCGACAAAACTTGCAGAATATCATTAATAAGTTTCCTGACCTTGCTTTTGTAATAGGGGGTGACTACTACTTGCCTGGTATAGATTGGGAGCGTCATGTTGTCAAAACTGTTGCCAGCGACTCGTGTGACATTGTTCTGGATGTCATGTCTGAAAAATACTTTGAGCAGGTAGTTAGGGAACCAACTAGTGAGGGTAACACCTTAGACATCCTGGCAACAAACAGAGCTGAACTTATCAAGCCAGTTAATATAGAGGAAGGTATCAGTGATCATAAGGCTATGATAGCATCTATGACAATGGATCTGACAAAGAAAGAATGTTAAGAAAGGTAGGAAATATTTTTGCTTAGCAAGAGTGACAGGATACAAATTTCAGCATATCTGAGCAGCCAGCATAAAATATTCAGTGATGAGGGTGAAGACGTGGGAAATGAATGGAAAAAATTCAAAGGAATCATGCAATATGCCCCAGAGAAGTAAGTTCCTCCAAGTTGAGGTCTTAGGGGAAGGGAAACACTCACCATTAGGTCTTAGGGGAAGGGAAACACTCACCATAGTTTAATAGTCGTGTTAGGAGATAAATTCATCTCATATTCAAGAGAAATAACAACCTAGCTGACAAACAAGAGCTGAATGAAGTGAAAATGAGCGTAAGGAGAGCAATGAGAGAAGCATTTCATGACTCTGAAAGTAAAACTTTGTGAACCGATTTGAGTAAAAACCCTATGAGGTTTTGATTGTATGTAAAATCAGTAAGTGGGTCAAAATGATCTATTCATTCACTCAGTGACCATCCTGGCAGCAAAACGCAAGATAGCAGAGGGAAGACATCACAGAAGACTGGAACACGGTCCCTACTTTCAATTGTTGTATGAATGTCGAAATGGCAGATATTGAGATAACCAATAACAGAACTGAAAAACAACTACAATCACTTAGCACTCAAAAGACATCAGGACCAGATGAGATACCTAAAAGATTCTATAAAGATTATGCGAAAGAACTTGCTCCCCTTCTGGAAGTAATTTATTGTAGACTGCTTGAGTGACGAAGGGTACCTAGCAACTGGAAGAAAGTGCAGCAAGACACTCCCATTTTTAAGAAGGGCTATAGGATAGATGCACACAATTGTTGACCTATATTGTTGATGTCAATCTGTTGTAGAATTATGGAACACGATTTATGCTCAAGAATTATGACATTCTTGGGAAGGAAAATCTCCTCTACAAAAATCATGGACTCTGCAAAGAGAGACTCTTTTCCTCCATGAGATCCACAGCACTGTAGAAAATGGCGTTCAGGTTGATGCCATGTTCCTTGATTCAGGAAAGAATTTGAAACTGTTCCATACTGCCTTTTAGTTAAAAAATTACAAGCTTACTGAATATTGGAGCAGATTTGTGACTGGACTTAAAAGACTTCCTTGCAGACAGGACTCAACATGTCACTCTTAACAGAACGAAACTGCTGGAAGTAAAGGAAATTTCTGCAACACCCCAATGAAGTGTGATAGAACTATTACTGTTTACAATATATATGTAAATTATCTAGTAGAAAGCATCAGATGTTCTCTAAGGCTGTTCGCAGATGATGTGGTTGTCCATAACAAAGTGGCAACACCAGAAGATAGTAATGATTCGCAGAATGACCTCCAGAGAATTGATGAGCAGTGCAAGCTCTGGTAGTACCCTGAGCGTAAATAAATACGACATATCGCACATGCGTAGGAAAAGAAATCCACTATTGATGACAAACTGCTCGGTACAGTATCAGTTATAAAGTATCTAGGATAGCTATCCAGAGTGACCTTAAATGGAATGACCACATAAAACAAATAATGGGAATAGCAGATGCCAGACTGAGATTAATAGGAAGAATCTTAAGGAAATTTAGCTCATCCACAAAGGAAGTGGCTTATAAGGTGCTTGTTCAACCAATTCTTGAATATTATTCATCTATCTGGGATCTGATAAGAGAGACAGAGAACACGAAGAATGGCACATTATGCCACGGGATCATTTAGCTGGCATGAGAGCATTGGCAGACGTTACAAGAGAGATTTCGTGTATCTCAGGGGCATTTACTATTGCAATTTGGAGGGAGCACTTTCCGCAAAGAGTTGAACAACATATTACTTACCCCCCCTGCATATGTCTCATGTAATGACAACAAGGACAAAATTTGAGAAATCAGAGCCAAAACAGAGCTTACCGACAATTATTCTTCCCACGCGCTATTTTCGAGTTAGTGGTACAAAAGTACCTTTCGCCACACACCACAAGCTGGCTAGCGGAGTTTGATTTAGATGTAGATGGACAACATGTATAACTTACTTTCTGAAGTCCCTATGTACCACATGAACAAGTATGACTTAACAAAACAGGCCATGGGAGAAACTGAAGATTCACAACAACCATTTTTCTTCTTAAATCTTCAGTTTCCTCCAAGCCATTTTCCTCTCCTCTGAGACGAAACATTTAGCTACAACAATATCATTGATGTCACCTCTAGTTCAAACCTCTTATCAGCTCTCATCCAGCATGTGTCTCATTTCTATACATATGAATCTCATGCAAAATGATGGGACTGCACCAGCAGCATCCGGACACAATACCATTACTCTTCAGTAAGACATCACCTACAACAGCTGGAACACAATTTTTTACAGGCATGTGATACCTGATGCTTGTTCAAGAGAGAAGTGAGATCAAAATCTACAAAATGAATTAATGGTTAAGTTGCTACAGGAACCACACAATGAAAAGGCATGGATTCAGGCAGCTATCATTCTTGCCAGTCATATATGATTATTAATTCTAATTCTTACCACAGTATGACATACTTCAGACTGAGTCTGTTAGTCGATCTTATTGCACTAACAACATGCATAAATTAATTTCAGATAAAGTTCTAAAAGGCATGGTGTACTGAAGCATTATTTAAACACATGTGGTTCTCTGTGGTCCCACAAAAGCTATTTCTCTATTAATAAGAAGTGCACAGCCAGGAAAGCAGAGAGTAATACAAATAAACTCACGATGAGCTCCCAGCGTATGTATCATCTCTACAGCAGTGTCTTGGAAGAGTTTGAGCTAAGACCTCTCTGACAGGAAAGAAGTTCCTGTAGGGGCGAAAAAAAAAAACAGTACACTTCAATTACAACTTCAAACACCTAAAATACTTTAAAAATTATTTGCAAGAAACTAAAATGCTCTACAAGTGTGTGTGTGTGTGTGTGTGTGTGTGTGTGTGTGTGTGTGAGAGAGAGAGAGAGAGAGAGAGAGAGACACACACTGACAACTCATATAGTTTGTTAACACCTCTCAACGTAGTATTACAATTTAATTCAGCATAAATTTAAATGTAAACACCACATAATGTTCAAACAGTTTCTATGTCTTCTTCCCGGAACTGAGGTAGTTGTGTCTGTGGAAATATTCAAGCATCTACATTACATCTACTCTCCCCTATTTGTATAAGATGACTGATGTATAAACAATAGCACAATTTCACAGCTGCGATATTTTGGCCAACTTTCAGAGTCAGCTCATTGGTTTGGTGTGGAAGCTATAACACATATAATATCTGTCCATAAATCAGAACTAATCTAATGAAAAATATTTAAAAAACATTCAGAATATCACACAAAGCTGAGCAGATGATAGGCCAAGACAGTGCAATGAAAAGTATAATGGTGTCTTTATCTGTGTGTAGACATATTCTCTAAGCAAGTACAGTGAAAGTGAACTAGTACATGAATCAAGGAACATTATTATACCAGCACAAAAGGTTTTTCCACAATCCACACTATTGATAAGTGGAACTGTACATGTAAGAACAATGAGTGAGAGGTAAATAAATGAGTTAAATGATTGCATTTGAGACCTGTTAATACTTCACTTCAGGAGTAGCATTCTTCGACCTCAATAAGTGTCTGTCACAGGTTGGCCAACAATTGAATAAGTTAGGCTTAAATTTTTTTTTATGACTGTGCATGTGAAATTATAAAGAACATGGGAAACTGATATTTAGTGAAGGGATGAAACTTTTTATATGTATGTATGTATGTATGTATGGAACCAGGGCCAACACTAAAAGTCAGAATACAAGTCATACTTGAGGGCATTCAGAAGGACACTGAACTGTCTCAGTAAACTGCTGGAGTGTAGTCAGGAAGAAAACAGAATTTATTAAATCAGTCGAGGGAACTGAGTCAATATAATAGGAATAGAATCCTGTCTGAAAGGGTATCTGGTAAAGTGGCATTTTCTGATAGGATACCAGGTTTACAGAAGGAGCAGAGGCATCACAGGGGGGAGGGAGGGATTATTTATTTTCATGCTTGAAGCAAATGCATGGCAACTGACTTCCTGAAATAGTTTCAATGAAATTCTAGGAGAACAACACAGCACTTGAACGTGGGAAAAGTTTGCAATTGGCATATACGGAGTGGGACATACGGAATGTGTTTACAGTATAGTTTACAATTTTTTGAATTGTGGGAAACTGGATGATCAGAAAGCTAGAATTGTAGTAACTGTGGAGACTTAATAATACTAGAAATGCAATGGGAAGGAAAAATGGACTCATAGGGCAGGAATGAACTAGTAGCAAATGGACTGATCTGGGAAGGGGGTATGAGCACTTTGTTTCTTAAAACACAAAGGGTAGTAATTTACTGGATGTTTTTTCTGATAAATAGCCGGCCGTGGTGGCCAAGCGGTTAAAGGCGCTACAGTCTGGAACCCAAGGTTCGAATCCTGCCTCGGGCATGGATGTGTGTGATGTCCTTAGGTTAGTTAGGTTTAATTAGTTCTAAGTTCTAGGCGACTGATGACCTTAGAAGATAAGTCGCATAGTGCTCAGAGCCATTTGAACCATTTTTTTTCTGATAAACCCTGATGATATATGGTAAAAAACACATAATTCAGGGGATAAGTGATCATAAGGCAGTAGTAGTTGAATCCTAAGAGAGCACAAGGCTGGAAAAAAAGGGAGGAAGAACAGTTGCTAAATATCATGCAACGAATGTCGGAGGGAAGTAGAAATGTACATAGCTGAGATGCTCACTCAGTGGTAAAATACAGAAAAAGATGTTGACCTACTGGGGTTAGAAATGAAGCTGATTATATCTGAAGACAAAACAAATTGTATTCAACAAGAAGTCAGATGTCAGATGTCAGACTCAGTTCACTACACAAGGGCAGGGAGAATAAGAAAAAGGAAGGGTGAGTGCAGAGGAATAACAGCAGGGAGGGAAAGGGAAGCAAGGTTTGCCTGGAGACTGTAGTAAAAATCTTAAATTGATGGGTAGTGCAAATTTGCTATGAAATCAGATTATACAATACCATGCTGAAAGAACTAAAAGATTTAGTTGACAATGAAAGAGAAAAAAATTATAATGATCAACAGATGGGATACATTGTTCTGTATGGCAAGAAGTAATCTGAGCTTTGCAGTTGTGGAGCGTGTGAAGAAATTGATGGTATGAATAGCAAATTTTCTGGGGTCACACACAGTAAACTGCTGTAGGTTGCAACAGTTATCCAAGGAATTAAACAAGGAGTATGGAGACTTTATACATTACTGCAAAGAACACTGGTTAGTCAATGAGTATGCCTGAAATGACTTTCTGATTTAAAACCCGCTATTGTTGAATTTATGAAGGAAAAGGAAGTACAAGAATGAAAATCAGAACATCCAGAATGCATTGCAGACATCATATTTTACGCAAATTTGACTGCACACTGCACATAATAAGACATTGCTAGGTGAGAAACAGTTTATTTCTGATTTGGTGTGGTTGCATTTAAAAAGAAAATCACATTGTAGAAGGGCCAAATTCTCAAACATAGCCCAGCTCCTGAAGTCCACTGGTGTTAAGGAAAATGCGAAGTTTGAAGAATTCATGGTGGCCTTAAAAGAAATACAAGAATAGTTTTCTAAACTTTTTCTAGACCATTTGCCATTTCTGGTGAAAGTGTCCCTACGCATGTGCAGATATAACAGACTGGTCTGTTCTATTAAACATCTTTAAAGAAAGTGCGTGTTTTAAATACTGTTGGGTTTTCACATTTACTGAGATGCAATTTTTATGTTTATTTCCACTGATCTGAACAAAAGTGCTACAGTATTTCAATCAACCTTACTTTGATTTTGAAACAAAAAAGAGGGCAAGGATCAGCATCTTAACATCAAATGTAGTGATGATAGAGAAATATGTATCACAAAGCAGTAAATAAGGGACACTGCTGTTTCTGCCACATCAATGATACTGGGGAATGAGTAATCATGAAATTGTATTTCATTATTTCAGTGATCAAGACCATTAAAATTTATAATGGTCTTACATGTATTCCAAGTAAAATATCTGAAGTGATTACTGGCAAATGCATTTAAGAGAATGTCTGTATTATGGTGGGTGGTGGTGTAGGGGCCAGTATGATTCCAGAGTAGGCAATTGGTTTTCAACAGAATGAATTATGAGTGACAAGCAGGGGAAAAAACCTATGTATAGCCAATGATCTCTCCAAATCTTTCGATAGGATGAATCACAAGGGGTTGAAAACAAAACTGCAAGGGCTTGTTCTTGATGGAAGAATAGTATCTTAGGTGAAAGCATATCTACAACATAGGGGAAAAAAAAGAGGATTCGGATCAGTAGCTTACCATCAAGGTAGTCATGATAGAGAAAGGTGTACCACTAGGCAGTAAATAAGAGCCACTGCTGTTTCTGATACACATCAATGATACTGGGAAAGGAGTTAACACAGAACTGAGACTGGTTGCTGATAACATAGTAGTCTATTTGGAAGTAAAATTTTTAGAAGACTCTGAAGGACCTAGAAATCATCAGCAACTGGATCCAGAGCAATGGAATGTTGGCAAATGCAAAGAAGAGTCAACTGGCCACATTTATAAACAGCTGGAGTGCTATGAAATATGAGAACAAGCTATGTCTGAGTAACATCACAGCAGGACAACAATGTCGATACCGGATGTGACAATCAATACTTGGGAACTGCACGGAGGTGAAGTAGTAAACAAGGAATACTATACTCTGCACATATTCATGATGGCGCAGAAGGGTGTGAGCAAGTGTACAAGAGAGACTTCCGTTTCCCTTATAAGGATGTGGGATCCTCGGCGAAGATATCTGTCAAAGCAGATAAAACGAGTGCAAAAGAAGGCATCTAGATACATAATGGGAGGATAATATAAAAGGACAAGTAGTGTCACAGCAGTGATTAAGGAACTGAGATGTGAAAGTTTCAAAGAATGATAGGAATTATGCTTGAGGGAATTTATCGTATTTCCTCGAATCTAAGCCGCACCTCAAAAATGACACTCGAAATCAAGGAAAATTTTTTTTTCCCCGAATCTAAGCCGCACTTGACATTTGAGACTCGAAATTCAAGGGGAGAGAAAAGTTTTAGGCCGCACCTCCAAATCGAAACAAAGGTTGTCCACTGTAATATGAGACACAATTTAGGTCGAATGAATGACGATACAGCTACGGTAGTTTGGTTCGAGTCTTAAGCTTAGCAGTTAAGCTTTACCATGTCGCCATTGCTATGCGTCAGGTGCTCCGTCCGTATTTATATGGCTACCATTCCTTTTTCACGTGCTTCGTCTGGTTTGAATTGATTGCTTATTTTTCTTTGATCCGGTAAGCGCCATTCTCTTTGTTATAGGTGTTTACGTCACTCTAAGCTGAAAATGCATTACTGTGCTGTGTCATGCATTATTTGTCGCATTCTGATAATGAGTGTTTATGACCTGTCACCGCTTGCGGCATGACTTGCTTTTGTGCGCGCTAACACCGCTTAAAATAAAAGAAAAAAAGAGAGGAATTGTCTCATTAGCAGAACAATGGCAAGAGACTGCTATTTGTTGTTACTTACACTGCTGCTTTCTTTGATAATGAACAACAAGAACCAAATGATAGACTGCATATGATAGAAGATGTTCTGAGCAAGAGTTTAGCAAAAAATTTTCTCCGTTTGAAAATCTTTGCAGACGTCTCTGTAGTACATTACATTCTGCACAGAAATTAGTCATCTTAGATTTAAAAATCTTGTCGATTGCCGTGCTTCATTTGTGACTGTATCATTATTAGGCGTAAGAATAATATGAATATAAACATGACATGATATGTATATTATTCCACGTTTGTTGTTGTCTCACTCTAGTTTCGCAGTTTATTAGGCAGACAGGATTTAAACGAGATAACAGGCAGACAGGATTTAAATGAGATAGCAGCAAACATGAAAGAATACATGGCAAAATGTTTATATTCGTATTATTCTTATGGTGAAGAGACTACTGCATGTGATTCACAATTCATGAAAGTTATTATTAGCAACGATCTCTTGTCACAGGTAGGAAAAAATTCAGAACGTAGAGTTGGCCATATTGACAAACATCCCAAACAGTCTTGCCAGTCGGATTTTCGTAGACCGTTGAAATGCTGCTACATTCGAAGATGAACAATACGGAATTTGTATTTACTTCGTTGGATAATATATGAAAATGCAGTGGTCGAAACTCGAGGCAAAGAAAAAAAGCTCGTCGCAGATGTTTTGTCGCCAGTATTTATCTTTGTGCCTGCAAAGCATGCCTGTGTATCGCTACATAATTCGATGGCAGAAGTTAGTTGTGGCGGCGGCTACCAACATTTTTCAGAACTTCCACTTGCTTTGCACTCGATTCTAAGCCCCAGGCAGGTTTTTGGATTACATAAACTGGAAAAAAAGTGCGGCTTCAATTCGAGTAAATACGGTACTACAGAAGGAAAGACTACCTGTACAAAATAAGTGTTAAATAGTGGAACAATAATTGAGGTTAATACTTTTATGTTGGCAGAATGGAAGAATTTACTAGAAGATATCCTCATTTCAATCCCACAGAGCATCACCAAATTTAAATACCTGGTCAAACAATGACAAAACCTTAGAGATAAATGGAAAATACAATAAGGGTACATTTAGTTTTATGTACTGCATAGTAAATAATTGCTGAATAATAACAAGCATAAAACATCATTGTGTGATAAAAAAATGTCACGTTCATCATGGCAAGAGTCACATTTGTGAGCAAATAAAAAATAAATTATAATTATCACAGCAAACTGTTGCAACTACCACCAGGTACTAATAAACAGGAAGTAATGCGGCACGTTCACAGGCCATTGTCAGTCATTAGCTGCGAGCATCTGAAAAATGACCAAAGTGCCCTTGAGTGAAGTCGCCACCCATTAGCAGCAAGCAAATAAGTTAGGAGTAACGATAACAACTCACCAAACAGAAGCAGCATTTAGTCATGAACAGGCACACAGAAGAGAATGAATCTTCACTAGCACTCAGGTGAATCCTTTTCAGAACTAGAGTACATATATAAGGGGCATTCGAATGAAACCTAGTCACTAGTGTAAAGTAATGGTAACGATTTTATTAAGTCAAAAATGTATTTATACACAGTACACATACTCAAAAATAGTCGCCAAAACTGTTGGCACATTTATCCCATTGCATCACTAGCTGGCCCATTCCAGCCTCGAAGAAGCTAGTAGGCTGCTGCCGGATCCAGCCCTAGACCCAATCACACACTTCATTGTCTGTTGCTAATACCCAGTAACTGATGGATCTCACCCAAGGTGATTCTGCGGTTGTCCACTTTTGTTCACTTTCGCAACCATTTCCAGTGTGATGACATGATGAGCCTGTACAGGATGAGCATCGTCTCCCAGAGACTCGCATCCCTCAAGGGATCATTTGCGCCATCCACAACACTTGAACGACTCACTATAAACAGCCTTCATCCGTTGAAGGCCCCAACTCCCTCCACCACCAAAAATTGAATCACTCCTCGTAGTTCCTGCTAACTTGCCTGCATGATCAGTAGTGGACAGTAACTTGTGTGACCACCTTCTCTTTGGCGTGAAACCACACTGACGTTATGCAACATCAAACAGTGTGCACGCGTCAAGAAGTCTCTCTACCAGTAGATGGCATCACCATAACTGCACTTACGTGGTGCCACCTTATGTGTAAGGCAAAGGTAGATGCACTGATGAGGTTTTATTTGAATGAACCTCATACATGCACAAGTGCACATCCATGTACGCTGGGATTGCAATTTGGCAGGTAGACTGCAGTGATGAGATGTGTTGGGTAGAATGGGTGAGAGGAGAAATGAGGTGGGGAATGTGAGGAAGGGTTGGGGCAGGTGGATCACAGCTCAGACACAGGCAGCAGGTGTTTGAGATAGGAATGTGTGAGGGAGAGGCAGCAGTTGCAAAGGGATAGGAGTGTGGCACATGGATACAAAGCCAGTGAGTTTGTGCAACACATGGTGACAATGGGGAGTAAATTGGGAGGGGGTGAAAGAACAATGGAAGGGGAGGTCATGTGGGTGCAAGGGCTTAGAAGAGATTGAGGCCACGGATGAAGTGTTGCAAAAATAACTCCCATCTATATAGTCCAGAAAATCTGGTGCCATGGGGGAAGAAACCATTTGGCATGAGTGTCAACCAGTCACTGAAACTGGGCGTGTTGTGCTGAGCAACATGCTCCTCTGCTCAGTGGTCAACTCTGCTCTTGGCACCAGTTTGGCAGTGGCCATTCATGTTGTTGGACAGTTAGTTGATGACCATTCCCGTGCAAAATGCTTGGCAGAAATTGTAGGAGAGCTGGTGTATGACATAGGGATAGGATAAGCCAGTGATAGGGCTGGAGTAGGATGTACTGAATCAGGCAAGTCTTGAACCTGGTCTCCAACAAGGATACAACCCATCTGACCAAGGGTTTGGCATGAGAGTTGCAATGCGATCGATCAGGATATTGTGTAAGTTGGGTGGATGGTGGAATACTACTTTAGAAAGAGTGGGAAGGATGTTCTTAATTCCTGGGCTTGATGAGGGGATTGTTACTTGCAGCTGGTTCTTGGGGGTGGTGGGAGGATTAAGAATGTGTGGAGATATGACAGGAAATCTCTTAGTAGACTAGTTCTGGAGGATACAGTTTGTCCACAGAAGCATTAGTGAGCTTCAGCATACTAGTCAAGTGAATTCTCATCACAGGTGATACAACATCCACATGTGGCCAGATAATATGGAAGAAAATTTTTGGTGTGGAAGGGATGACACCTGCCAGATACACATACTGTTGATGATGGGCTTGATATTGACAGAAGTAGAGATTGAGCCATCAGAGAGGTGATCAACACCCAGAAAGGTTGCATATTGGGCTGAGGTAAACCAGGCAAAGCAAATGGCACAGAAGGTATTGAGACTGGGCATGATCAACAACTAACTGTCCACCCATATGAGGGCAGAGTTGACCACCCAGTGGCATAACACACTCAATTTCAAAGGCTGCTTTATAATTCATGCCATCTGGATTCTTCCCCAACCGAACTATGTAGAGGAGCTGTCCTTGCAACATATTTCTCGAGCCTCTAATTCTCCTGGCTTCAAACCCCCACTAACCATCTGGACCCACATCTTCTTCCCAACAGTTGCCCGTTCCTCTGTTCTGTTGCCTCCTCCCAGTCCACTACCTCATGTCATCGCCATAGTGTGCTGTATGAGCTGACTGATACTGGTGCATGTGCATTGTTTTTCCTATCCTGTGCTGCTTCTCCATCCGGCATTTTTATCTTGTATACCTGCTGGCAACCTCCAAGGGGTGTATACGCGGTCAAGGTAAAATAATTCCTGGAATATTTCCGGATCTCCTCAGTGAAAATACACTTTTTCCATGGTAAGTGAAGAATACTACCCCCCTTGGAACCGTAAAACCTATCAATTCATTGAATGGTTAAGGTTTTATATGCCGGCGTACTACTTCCTGGCATTTTCGGAAACAAGAGGCCAGGGGGAAAAAAGCGTTTTGGAAAGGCCTTTGAAGTGCAGCAGCAAGATGTACAGTGCATGTTTCAGTATCATGAAAGTATATAGTCAAATTCCACCAAACACAGAATGTTAGTTTCCAAAGTATTGAAATGGAGACTGCAATGTGCTTTTGAAAGCCAATCATAGCTCATGCCATGTGATCTTGCCAGCCGATGATAGCAGATATTCGCCCTGTTTGCATGGGGGCCCCAAAACTGGATTTTGTAAGCCAATTTCCCAATATGGCTTCTGGGTGGTCATGTAAACACTTCAAAATCAATTCTGGAAATCCACTTCTGGTTGCCGGTTTTCAAATTGCGCAATCCATTTTCTCTCCCTTGTAAATGCAGCCTGCATTGAAACATACTTAGGCTGTTAGGTCTTGTGTTGTTTGTAAAAATTTTTGGCTAATACTGATGAACTGGCTTTAGTTTCCGAGATTCGATTTTTATCTTTCGGAAGATGTGTCTTAAGTAAACGTAATGATTAAGGGCATAGGATACGTAACGTAGTCAGCCTATAGCAACATCACTGTTAAGTAGTGCAAACACACAAATAGGTAAAGTTAATGGTCTAAATTACATACATAGTGTAGCTACAAGAAAAGCTAATCTTTCACTTACAATATCTGTTGTTTTTACGTGTGTTACACTTTGACACATTACACAAATATGCCAGTAAAATTTTAAGGAATAACATATATGTCTGGTGTTCTGGGCTCAAAATTCTTCTACGTGGCTGGCCCCCCAAGTGTTAAGCTTTAAATGAGAATCGAACACTCTGTGATCTAAGAAATTCAAAGCAGGTTTGCAAGCATAACACAATTCATGTTGCATAAAATGAAATGTACTTTGAAAGTAACGCTTTTCAAACCACCAATCACAATATTTTCCCGCGACCTGTTAGAATTCCTTTTGGCAGTTGTCAGAGAGTGCCAGAAAATGGCATTACTGTGCATGTGCAACTATGATGATGTAGGTGCCCATATGTTCATATGCATAAAGCATTAAGAGATCTTACATTACGTCATAAACAAAACGGGGCATCAGAGGATATTCCAAGAGCATCAGAATTTCGTAAACCATACTAAAATGCATGATTCAGCTTAAAGGGCACATTCATATGTCCAGATTCCCAAAGAAGTAGTCCACAAACTGATATTAACCTTTTCAGTGTAGTTTTCAGAATGCAAATTTTGTTGGAGTATCAGTACTGTTATTATCTCATGTTTAGTTCTTTATTGTGGTATAATGCCATATGTCCCAGAAGATAAAAACGTGAACTTGGAATTCCGCAAACAGTTGACACTACCAAATACCGTTTAAAATAAACTGATTGCCTCTGCGGAAAAGATTAATTAACGCAATTTTTTTTTTTTTTTTTTTTTTTTTTTGCAAATCAACAAAAATAACTTCATTGTTCTGCAAGGCAATTAATGCCCCACTGCCAAAAACCTGGAAATAAAATTAAACCAGAAAACTGGAACTAATAACATATTTTAGCCTTCCATAATTATGTGAATGTATTATAACTCACTTATAGCTCCCGTCCACAGAAACACGTTTTGGTTTCATTTGGCCCGAGAGCTGTAAATGAAGAGTAAACAGCAAAATCACCCAATGTAAACACAGTTCACGTAGAGACTACTCCTCACCCCATTACAACTCAAGACTGCTCTGTGCATGCGGGAATCTGGCAGCTTGGGCGCGTCAGAAAATTTTTTCGGTTAGTATCTGGCTGCTTGTTGCTATTGCTGATACAGCTAAAAACTGCACTTCAAGCAGCCAGAAGCAGGAGAAGGTACTGCTCATACGCGACAGTACTGCACATGCACATAAGCCCGCTGGTAACTGCTCAAACGAACCTAATGTAAACCGTTGTGACGTGATGCTCATCAGAAACAGTTTGTTGTTATGAAGTATTGCATAGTCTTCATCCTAAAGCCTTTGACATGTTTTGCTGTAGGCAGACACTTGTGTGTGCATTGTGTTTTGTTGTTGTAAATGGTGCGTTTCCTTTGCAACTTATGTTTTATTTTGTTTTTTCCCCTCATTTATGTTTTATTGTTGCAGTATTATTTTGCAGTAGTGGGCTAAAATAAACTTCTTTGTTAGAGAATCAGTTCTTACCAGTCAAAACCACAAAAATTTAACTGAAAACTAAAACAATGAAAACTCCCGGAATTTTAAAAAATTCCCGGGTTTCCCGGTTTTCTCTCGAATGAAAAAATTACTGGGTTTTTCCCAGATTTCCCGGGGCGTATACACTTTGATCCAAGCCATCAGCCACTATTTCACAACCCTCTCTCCTGCTTCTTTCCTCCCATCACACTAGTTTACTTGCAGAACTGCACTTCCAGTATAGCGTAGTCAGCTAGCATGAGTAGCTGAACAGGTGTGTGTGTGTGTGTGTGTGTGTGTGTGTGTGTGTGTGTGTGTGTGTGTGTGCATGCGTGCAGACTCAGTTTTCCAAAAGCTAACAAGATTTCATTATTATGTGTCTGTTGACGACTCATTGCTTCTACTTTTTGGTGAATTGTTATCTTTATTCCTAAATTATTTAAAATGTATGATCTAGTACTTTCATTTCATAGAAGCTAGCAATTTTCCCTGTGGGCTACAGCTGAGCATATTTGTAGATAAGTACTCTGCAAGCCACCTTATGGTGTGGGACAGAATGTACTTCTGGTACCATTATCATTTCCCCCCTTCCCAGACAGATTCGCAGATGTTGTATGGGAAGAAAGGCTGTTGGGAAGTCTCCAATGGTCTCTAATTTTTATAATGTTCTCATCATGGTCAATTCAAAAGCCTATATGTGGAAGAAAGTGAAAAGTTACCTGAGACTTTTATAACAAATGTTCTCACAAATTTAACATTAAACCTTTCTGTGGTACACACCATCTATCTTGTGGAGTCTGCTACTGGTGTTTGTTGGCAGTATCCTCTGTTGAAATACTGCTTTGTAAGACACATCATTCATGGATTAATTACATTATCTATTTATGCATAATATGTTGCATTTATTTACACTCAGTGCCAAATGCCAGCCCTGCAAAAATCATCAAGCCTCCGCAGGTCTTCCAGCATTTGGCTACTGTTTTCTAGTGTTGCAACGTTCCTATAGCCAACGGCGTTATTCCCAACTGTTTCATGGAGCAATCTGGTCTAATACACAGAAATTTTTTTCACAAAATGAAAGTGGAACAGTAATAAAAGACTTCCAGAACTCAAGGAACATGTTCTCATGTTCGTGTTAGATCTTGATAATAAAGGCAATTCCTACAGTCAAGAGTTTTGACCAGTTGCTAATGGATACACCCATTTGTCAGTTTTCTTGATGAAATTTGACTTTCAAATTCATTGAATGCTTCTCGCATTCCTCTTCTTAAGATAATTTTAGCTTTGTTCATACTTTGATTATCAACAGAACTTTGACATCACTTAAACCTATGCTGGAATTGTATTGTGCATATTATGTGTTAATAAACTACTTAACTGAAGCCCAAAATGTTGATGTATGTTATTATAATAAGAAATATTTACTACATTGTTATGTAAATGCAGACGTCAGTTACCAGTATCTAAAAAGATGTGAAGAGTTGCACAAACACAAATAGACAGTGAATTATAACTACAACCAATGCTTAATACATAGACGTGACGTAAGTGTAAAAAATATATATACCATTACTGATAAAGTGTTAGTTTTTTTCTGGCTGCTGCCTTACCAGGCAGTATGAGGAATGATACATGATCATGGGACATGTAATCTGCAAGTCAGCCTTTATTGCCTGTAGATGAATACTGGTAGTGGACAAGAGGATGGGCATCCAGTTACACCTTAAATTGATCATGCCAAATTTATTAATTAGCATGATGATCCTGCACTAGTGTGGAGCAAAGGCACAAGAAAAGAAGGAGAGATAAATCCATTCCTGGGGATGCTGCTGCATTTTTGTGTTAATCCCTTGCAATATCTATGACAAAAAGATATGTCTCCATATGAAAACTGGGTTAAGTGGTACCCAAATTTTCATTACTGGGAGCATATGATTGAAAACTGTCATACGGTGGACGCCAAAACAGACAGATTAACTGAATGAAAAATGAGCACTTCTCACTGTCTGCAGGATTAACATATACTGAATTTTATATAAAAGATTTATAGATCCTGATAACATAAGTTATAAACGTATTTGGTTGATATCAGACAAGAAAGTCAAATACACTTTGTGTGTCAGTTATGACATGGTATGTAAAATGACGGATGATCAGTTTCAATAAAGACAGTTGAAATGAAACTCCTTAACTTATGCTGCACGAGTGGAGAAAGATGTTTGTGTAATTAACATACCACCATTTGCGAACTACAGTCCAACAAAAATCCCCCCCCTTATAGTTAACTGAAGTAAGTGCTACAGTTCGAGATGTGTAAAACCTGGTGAGCTAGTCACCATATTTGAAGAAAGTGACCTACACCATACAAAAGTTAAGCAGTCAGACTGTCTTGTAAAGTATTTTGATTTACCGAAAGCTGATTATCTTCTACAATAATTACACTTGAATTTCTGGGCCAGTACCATTCTCTATTGCTGATGTTGTCAAAACACTGTTGGATTCTGGACTTCAACTACTTGCTTTTGTTACCTTAACTTTTCTGTACCATCTGACATACAGCATTGACTAATTAGGTTACTAATAAATAATTTCATGTAATTCACTTTGTTTTGCGAAAAAGCACTCCTCCATATGAATCATCAGACTCACAATGCTGAAGAAAAATACTGTTCATGTATTTCTATAAATCTGTAGCCTGCAATGTTTTCTGTGTATAAAACTCTATTGGCTACTGTACTTAATCAAAAAAAGTAAATTCCATCCATATTTCAAAGCATTATGTCCTTTTCAAAACATCAGTCTGTTCTTACACCTGTCTACAAGTAGCTGAGCTCCACCCAAAATTGTCAGTCTGCAGTTTGATAGGCAATGAATAAAACCTATGACAGGTGTGCCTCATTGTTCGACTCACTTTACTATTATGTATCTTTTTCATGCAAGAATACACACTCTGGGCACTGTGGAACTCAAAAACTATCATGTTTTAATTACTTCTGAGTGACTTCAGTGTGTAAAATTAATGAGTGTTCTGCCTGAACTGTGTTGTGAATACTTGAAGCGTGTAAGGTTATTGCACTGAAGTGAGTAATTGTAGGATATGGTGATGTCTAATGTGTACTGACTTAAATAAACTACCATGGTGTAATCATCCGTAACAAATTACTCAAGGATTGTGCTATGTAAGAACTATGTCAATTTTGTATAAATGTGGATCGTTTAGTTTGGACCACTATTGAAAACTACACCACTGTTATTGTGTGTGCTGGCTTGTAGACTTGCACTAACAATTGTTCATAGTGTAAAAACTGGCCACGTACTTACTAACTAAACTTCACAGTGAACAAAATGTTTAATTTCAACTTAACTACTGGTGTTGTCTACATTTTTAATGCTGCCACATCCAACTCCTGTGTGAACTTTCAGGTTTTAAAGTCGTCAGGAGGAATTGCTACCGAGAAAAGACCACGAAATTCAGGTCAGTTACATCACAGTTGGTAAGGTACAACTACTGGCACACAATATAGTTAAAATTAAAAAAAACTTACTCGGTGCTACCATTGCATGCATCACTGGCATTAAAGTTTCTTGAAAAACCTTGAGCAGAACTCTCTCTGATTGGAACAAGATCCCTGTGTGAAAAAAAAAATAGTTAAGTCACATTATAATTATAAATAACTACATAAAGCTTTTAACAAATGGTGTTTGCAGAAAACCTAAATGCTCATAAATAGGTGTTAATTAAGTACCAGTCTGCTAACATCTTTTATGACTTATTAAATAAACATATACAAGCAAACTCTAAGCGTGTGCAGGATGACACTAGGAGAAGTGGTTGACAGTGCCAGCATTCTTGTCTTTTGAAATACCTGTATCAACACGACTGCCATACAAAACATGAAAACTGCATGGAAAAAAGTCTCAGAGTTGAATGCTTTGAGACTTCTGTACTGTCAAAGTCAACCCCTACACCCAATCATAATATATTGTGGAAGGTAGTGGAGATGAGATATTGCAATTAGGAATCTCTCTCAACAGACACGATTTGGTACACATCGATTTACAAAATGGGGTCAAACTCATGACTTGCAGTCCACACAAGCCATACTATAATGTTTCTATGGCCCAGTCAAGCAATAACCAATTATATGTTTTTGTATATGTAGTACATCTTGAAATATGTAATAGAATTCGCCCTTCAGTATTCACTGATTAATGAGTGAATGAATTCCATGCTTTCTTTTGTTGTTAGTTCCACACACATATAGCAGGTAAAGCATACTGTAGTTTCCTCTTTGAATTTCACTGTCTAGTGTCATTAACGATAGCATAAGCAAGTGACAAACTTGTAACAACGGTACCTTTTGTATTGATATGCCCAATGGGCATTAATAGAAATTGCTTCACTTTCAGTGAACAGGAAGAGTGAGTTTGTTTCTGTTGGTTTATTAATACATGAAGTAATTTAGTGAACAGTAAGTAACTGTTAGAGAAAAATACTAATTTTCACTTAAAATTGTATCATACTATGCTACGAAACAATATTTATTTATTTCAGTCTTTAAGCATACCAACATGAAATTAAACTCAGTTTATTTGTCCTGGAATTGCATGTTTTGTGTGACACACACGATATAATGCTGGCTGCCATGCAAGGTGTTTGTTTACAACACAAGGAAACTATGAGGACTACACAGTGGCACACAGAAGACTGGGAGCATAATCGACAATAGACTGACCAAAGAGTTTCTCATAATGGTGGATCAATCAACTGATCAGATTCGATGAGTGCATAATGAGTGAGAATGAACAGTTAACGGCCAATGAGCCTTAGAAGGTTTATTTGCATCATATAATGCTTTACATAATAAAAAACATGCACATTCTTTCAATAAGTTAAAAGTAAATCTGTTGTCAACCTGAAGGTTTTATGAGACATAGCCCCCAGTGTAGGTGGTATGCCGTTGCCCTTCTCTGAACTCTTGAATGTCTTTCCCAGCCACCTGTAGGGAGATCTACATTTTAACATGGACTACAAACTGCAATTGCAACTCAGCATCTTTTGTGAAAAGTACTAGATGAAAATTCTGCGAAAATTTACACATCAACAATGAAGCAAATGCTAACAAAAATGCCGTATTATACTGCTAGAAGGACACACTAAAGCCAAATTCCAAAGCCAGAGGAAAGAAAAAGGTGTAAAAATACGCTTAATAATGTCTTCACACATGTGCTGTCCCCCCTCTCCTTAAAAAAAAAAAAAAATCAATATTTTGACTGGTTTGGTTGTTGTTGTTGTTGTTGTAGTCTTCAGTCCTGAGACTGGTTTGATGCAGCTCTCCATGCTACCCTATCCTGTGAAAGCTTCTTTATCTCCCTGTACCTACTGCAACCTACATCCTTCTGAATCTGCTAGTGTATTCATCTCTTCGTATCCCTCTACGATTTTTACCCTCATGCTGCCCTCCAATGTTAAATTTGTGATCCCCCGATGCCTCAGAACATGTCCTACCAACCGGTCCCTTCTTCTTGTCAAGTTGTGCCATAAACTCCTCTTCTCGTCAATTCTATTCAGTACCTCCACATTAGTTATGTGATCTACCCATCGAATCTTCAGCATTGTTCTGTAGCACCACATTTCGAAAGCTTCTATTCTCTTCTGGTCCAAACTATTTATCGTCCATGATTCACTTCCATACACTCCATACAAATACTTCCAGAAACGACTTCCTGACACTTAAATCTATACTCAATGTTAACAAATTTCTCTTCTTCAGAAACGCTCTCCTTGCCATTGCCAGTCTACATTTTATATCCTCTCTACTTCGACCATCATCAGTTATTTTGCTCCCAAAATAGCAAAATTCCTTTACAACTTTAAGTGTCTCATTTCCTAATCTAATTCCCGCAGCATCACCCGACTTAATTCGACTACATTCCTTAATACTCGTTTTGCTTTTGTTGATGTTAATCTTATATCCTCCTTTCAAGACACTGTCCATTCCGTTCAACAGCTCTTCCAAGTCCTCTGCTGTCTCTGACAGAATTACAATGTCATCGGCTAACCTCAAAGTTTTTATTTCTTCTCCGTGGATTTTAATACCTACACCAAATTTTTCTTTTGTTTCTTTTACTGCTTGCTCAATATACAGATTGAATAACATTGGGGGGAGGCTACAACCCTGTCTCACTCCCTTCCCAACCACTGCTTCCCTTTCATGTCCCTCGATTCTTATAATTGCCATCTGATTACTGTACAAATTGTAAATAGCCTTTCGCTCCTTGTATTTTACCCCTGCCACTTTTAGAATTTGAAAGAGGGTATTCCAGTCAACATTATCAAAGGCTTTTTCTAAGTCTACAAATGTTAGAAATGTAGGTTTGCCCTTCCTTAATCTTTCTTATAAGATAAGTCGTAAGGTGAGTATTGCCTCACGTGTTCCAACTTTTCTATGGAATCCAAACTGATCTTCCCTGAGGTCGGCTTCTACCAGTTTTTCCATTCGTCTGTAAAGAATTCGTGTTAGTATTTTGCAGCTGTGACTTAATAAACTGATTGTTCGGTTATTTTCACATCTGTCAACACCTGCTTTCTTTGGAATTGGAATTATTATATTCTTCATGAAGTCTGAGGGTATTTCCCATCTCATACATCTTGCTCACCATATGGTAGAGTTAAGTCATGACTGGCTCTCCCGAAGCCGTCAGTAGTTCTAATGGAATATTGTCTACTCCCGGGGCCTTGTTTCGACTCAGGTCTTTCAGTGCTCTGTCAAACTTTTCACGCAGTATCATATCTCCCATTTCATCTTCATCTACATCCTCTTCCATTTCCATAACATTGTCTTCCAGTATATTGCCCTTGTATAGACCCTCTATATACTCCTTCCACCTTTCTGCTTTCCCTTCTTTGCTTAGAACTGGGTTTCCATCTGAGCTCTTGATATTCATACAACTGGTTTTCCTATCTCCAAAGGTCCCTTTAATTTTCCTGTAGGCAGTATCTATCTTACCCCTAGTGAGATAAGCCTCTACATCCTTACATCTGTCCTCTAGCCATCCCTGCTTAGCCATTTTGCACTTCCTGTCGATCTCATTTTTGAGACGTTTGTATTCCTTCTTGCCTGCTTCATTTACTGCATTTTTATATTTTCTCCTTTCATCAATTAAATTAAATATTTCTTCTGTTACCCAAGGATTTCTACTAGCCCTCGTCTTTTTACCTACTTGATCCTCTGCTGCCTTCACTACTTTATCCCTCAGAGCTACCCATTCTTCTTCTACTATATTTCTTTCCCCCATTCCCGTAAATTGTTCCCTTATGCTCTCCCTCAAACTCTCTACAACCTCTGGTTTAGTCAGTTTATCTAGGTCCCATCTCCTTAAATTCCCACCTTTTTGCAGTTTCTTCAGTTTTAATCTGCAGTTCATAACCAATAGATTGTGGTCAGAGTCCACCACTGCTCCTGGAAATGTCTTACAATTTAAAACCTGGTTCCTAAATCTCCGTCTTACTGTTATATAATCTATCTGATACCATCTAGTATCTCCAGGATTCTTCCATGTATACAACCTTCTTTTATGATTCTTGAACCAAGTGTTAGCTATGATTAAGGTATGCTCTGTGCAAAATTCTACCAGATGGCTTCTTCTTTCATTTCTTACCCTCAATCCATATTCACCTACTATGTTTCCTTCTCTCCCTTTTCCTACTCTCGAATTCCAGTCACCCATGACTATTAAATTTTCATCTCTCTTCACTACCTGAATAATTTCTTTTATCTCATGATACATTTCTTCAATTTCTTAATCATCTGTAGAGCTAGTTGGCATATAAACTTGTACTACTGTAGTAGGCGTGGGCTTCATGTCTATCTTGGCCACAATAATGTGTTCACTATGCTGTTTGAAGTAGCTTTCCCACAATCCTATTTTTTTTTTATTAATTATTAAACCTACTCCTGTATTACCCCTATTTGATTTTGTATTTATAACCCTGTATTCACCTGACCAAAAGTCTTGTTCCTCCTGCCACCAAACTTCACTAATTCCCACTATATCTAACTTTAACCTATCCATTTCCCTTCTTAAATTTTCTAACCTACCTGCCCGAAGAATGGATCTGACATTCGACGCTCCGATCCGTAGAACACCAGTTTTCTTTCTCCTGATAACGACGTCCTCTTGAGTAGTCCCCACCCGGAGATCCGAATGGCGGACTATTTAACCCAAGAGTACGCCATCATCATTTAACCATACAGTAAAGCTGCATGCCCTGGTTTGGTGTGGTCTCTAAAAACTTCCTCTACTGTGTCAAAGTATTCATCTCAGAGTGGCACTTATGCTCATTGTCCTCAATTTTTTATTGGATACATTCCTATCTCCATACAAAATTTATCATCTACAGCTCCCTCAAGTACCAGGAAAGGTATGTTATTCCCAGATGTCTTGACACATTTCTTATCATTCTATCTCTTCTTCTTATCGTTGTTCTCTGTATGTTCCTTTCTTCGCTGATTCTGTGGAAAACCTCCTCGTCTCATATCTCATCAGTCCACCTAATATCCTTCTATAAAGTGGTAGTCAACCTGATGTCTGCCACTCACTATTGGGCATTCCAGGGGCCATGATGGGTGGTATGCAGTTAGACGCTTTACAAACATTTTCATAGCTTTCATAAAATTTTGACATCTTGCTGTAACAATGCTTTATAAATTGTGTAAAGTAAAGTTACTCTTCTACTCAGCAACTAGCAGGCGGTAAGAAAATTTTACTACTAACAAAGATATGAAAGTGGGCGGTGGTAAAGAAGGTTGATTACCCGTGCTCCATAGCATCACATCTCAGATGATTTGATTCTCTTCTCTTCCTGTTTTCCCAACAGTCCCTTATTCCCCTCCAAACAATGGTGTGTTTCAGACAGACATTCTCACAAATTACTTCTTCACATTAAGGCCAATGTTGACTTCTTTTGTCTACAAATGACCACTTTGTCTGTGCTAGTCTATTTTGCATGTTGCCTGCTTTGTCCATCACCTGCTCTGTTGCTACCAAGATCTCCAATACTGATGTTAAATTCATCAATAATTTCATTTTTGTTACTCCTCAATACTTTTGTCTTTTATTGGTTTACTCTCAATCCAAAGCATGTTTTCATTAGATCATTCCATTAATAGGTTCTGCAATTCTTCCTTGAAGGACAGAGCCCAACAACATGGCAAAATGACACATCAATGTGAATATCCCTCCCTCTTTGACGTTCTGAATATCGCACAATCGTTTTGAGGCTTTTAGGGCTGCGGATACCCAAATTGAATCATGGTGCGAGTTTGCAGAAGTTTAACCAGTTTCCCCCCACCGTTTGTTGGATGGTTCACAGGGAGACAATATGGTGGCAGAAGTCTGAGTATGAGCAAAACATCACGGCGGCCCGCCTAACTCATTGGGGCAGCAATGGCCACAGCAGCAATACAGCAAGCCCAGTGGTGAACAGCAATGCAAATTATCCACATTTCTCTTTTGTCCGTCATGTTTTGTCACCCTCAATAGGCTGGACTGTCCTAAGCAGTGGGCTGTTTGACACAAGTGCAACAAAATTAGCTACACTGTTCCTGTTTGTAATGCAAAATTAAAGCAGCTTACAGCAGACACTGACATGGATGTCAATTGTGTATTGGCAATCTCCGTTGCACCCAATACGCCTTTTATTTATGTCAAGGTTTATTGGAAGTTTATGCACATGCAAGTTGAAGCTGGTGCTGCTGCGTCGCTACTCAACTTGGGTTCTCCCCCTTTAGTGCCAGTGTCACATATATTAATCACCTACAAAAATAAAACATTCAGCTATTAGGTATTTTCTAGGCCCCAGTCACATACAAATCTGTGCTTTGTCCATTGACTTGTCTTGTGGTAAACAATGCACACACCGAAAATTTGTTTGGTTTGAACACCTATACCTTTTAGAGTTTACTATTACCTTTAAAGTTAATCTCATCTCTGACGAAGTGGCTTATACACAACTCGTCTCTTTATGCTCTGAATTTTCCGCCCTGTTTTCTGCAGGTTTGGATTGTGCGAATAATTTCATAGCCCACATCACCATGAAGGCCAGACCCCATTTCTTTCGGGCTCACCCAGTGCCAATGGCACTCTGTGACCAAGTCAAGGCTGAGCTCTACTGCCTCAAGGCATCTGGACTTGTCCAACTGATCACATACAGTGAATAGATCACCCCCTTAACCAATGTCAAGAAGCCGCCGGGACGGTATGCCTTTGCGGCAGTTTCAAAGTTTCTGTCAATGCCCAGTCTATCATTGAAATGTATCCCTTGTCCCGCTCTGATTAACTTTCTGATGATACATTCTGCATCTTGCCTTGTTTAACCTACCGACTACTTCAATATTTAGTGTTAGCAACAGATGCGTCCCAGCATGGGCTGGGGGCAGTGTTAGTTCATAAATATTCTGATGGCTCTCAGCGGGGAAGTCATTCTGCACCCACTTTATTCACCTGATCTTGTGCCACAATTTTCACCTTCTCCACTCTCTATTGGACAATATTTAAGTAATTTCCTTTCAGGATGAAAATGCATTCCAAACATGGTTCGAAGAGCTCTTTGCCTCAAAACCATGTGATTCCTATAGTTGTGGAATTAAAAAGTTACCCCAGCACTGGCAGACTGTTGCAAACAGTGAAGGAGAATATATTATTGATGACCAAAGTCTCTGTTATTTGTATCTGTAGTGTTTATTAAGCTTATGGAAAAACACTACAAACTTATGCACCAAGCAAATGTAAGGTGGTTATCACTGATACCATCTAAATATTTAGAAGTTGATTGTGTGATATTTAGAAGTTGATTGTGTGATGAGTTGCTGTTGATGGAAGATTACAGTCAGATGGACCTTGGCTGCTGGTTACTGATCATTCACTGGAATTTCATCTATGCACTGGCACTACGTTGATTATGGTGAGACTTCATTTGTTAAACATAAACGGATGGTTTTGTCATTGGATACCCATTCTATTGTAATGTCCCTGGCCATGCTTTGGCGAAATGAAACAGGAGTAACAGTCTTCAAGGCTACCAACGTGTTGTACTCCAAAAACTGACTACTTTTAAGGTCAAGCAGCACTCTGCTCTCTTGGCACTAGCTATTAACTGTTACATGAAACTCCTGTGTATAGCAATTGCTAGTATATGTACGAGTATATTATGAGTTTAATGCCCAGGGATGTGACGAGGTGTGATGTTTTTTGCTGGTCTCAGAGCCAACAGGCTCTAAGTAATGCACCGGTACTAGCGATCCTAGATTTTGGGAACGAATTTCTGTTTTAAATGCACGCATCCAATGCCGGGGTAGCAGCAGTTCTGCTTTAAAAGTAAGACGGGGAACTTCAGACTACTGCTTATGCCTCAAGTACTTGTCCATTCCTGAAATCAAATATTCATTTGTTTAGAGAAGTTTTGCTTTTATCTCGAGCATAAATGCTGCATACTGATGACTTATGATCACGGGCTGAGCTAGGTTTTGGCAAGGCCCTAAAAAGCCAGGAGAATAGCCCAGTGTGTAGTTCACATGTCTGCGTTTAAGCTTTCAGTGAGGTATATAAAAGATTCTGATAACCAAATGGCTGATGTCGTAAGTAGTATGTCTCAGGAGGAGCAAACTGGTACTGAACCACAGGGAGCAGATGAGCATCTTTCACAGTATGTTGTGATTGAGATTCCCTGCTTATTCAAAAACTTACGGGAAAAATAGGATGACGATGAGCATTTGGAGAACATTAAGAGGCAGCTGATGAAGGTAACTCAGTAAGTTCCAGCTGATTGGAGGATTATTTTGCTATTACACCCGTCTTGACAGAAGGCAAAAGATTTGTTTACCCAAGCAGCTGGCGATGGCTGTCTTTGATTACTTCCAGTGACCATTATGTACATGACACTTAGAGACTAATAAAATGATTCAAAAAATTAAGAACCACCTAACATGGTCCATGTTGAATTTAGACATGAGGAAGCTTGTGGCTCTATGTACAGAATGTTATTAAGTGTGTGAAGCAGTCTAAAACAAATACCAGTAGAGGTTTGTTGAGACCTAATTGGGAACAGAAACCTGTGGACAAGTTGTCTGTCAATTACTTGGGGATGCTTCCCCTGACCTGGAGCAGGAACAGATATCCCCCTAACTGGGGGATGACCCCTGGTAATATTGTTTGGCACCTGGAAGGTATTTTTTCTTCTTTTGGTTCACAGAAGGTGCTGTTGAGTGGCAATGCCCCTACAGTCACACCTAGGTAGTTTCATAAGTTTTGTTTTGGTACCGTGATATCCCATGTCACCACTGTTCCGTATTATCCACACACTTGTTGAAACAGCAGGCTTACTACAAAGAAGCAGATTATAATTCTGATACTGCCTTTAATCTTTGAAGTTTTATTCTGTCTGTGAATCTTGCAAATAGTATCACAACTTTATCTTTTAATTGAAGAGCATTTATCTTTTTTTAATTCTGTTAAATTGTCTTGAAAAATGCTTTGCAGCTTTAGTAGCTGTACAGTTTACACATTTTTTAAACTATTCAAGCTTACTTGGAAGTTCCAGTTTTTGCTCTGCAATATCTTTGCTTTCTGGAGTCCAGTACCTTACCACTCCTGCTCCACATACTGCTATCACCTTTAGAACAGGAGCGGACCAAACCCTGAAGCATGTGGGGCACCATACCTAAGGTTAGGTTAGTTGCAGACAGGGGACAATTAAAAGACACACAATGGTAAAAATCCACAATGTAAATGATAATATTAAGAAAATGATATATTACTACTCACCACATAGCGGAATGCTCATTTGCAGATAGGCACAACAAAAACACTCTCAAACAAGTAAGCTTTTGGCCAAAAAGGCCTTATTTGGAATTGGACAAAATACACACACAATCACGCAAATGCATCTCACATACACATGACCACAGTCTCTGGCTGCGCCAGTTTGGCCTCGGCAGCTACAGACTATGGTCATTTGTGAGTTGTGTGCGCATGCATGCTTGTGTTTGTTGTGGGAATGTGCATGCACTGATTCCGATGAAGACTTATTTGGCCAAAAGCTTACTTGTTTGACAGTCTTGTTGTTGTGCCTCTATATGACTCAGCATCTCTGATATATGGTTAGTAGTAATGTATCCTTTTCATAATACTGACAATTAAAAGACACTTACACATAAGCTTTTGGCCTCAGCCATCAATGGCAAAACAGAAACACACACCATTCATACACACAAGCTAGCATACCTCATGCACATGTGACTGCCAACTCTGGCAGCTTAGGCCAGAATGCTACTAGAGTTGGCGGTCTTGTGTGCACGAGGTGTGGTTGCTCATGTGAATTAATGGTGTGTGTTTCTCTTTGTCCAACAAAGACTGAGGCCAAATCCTTTTATGTAAGTGTTCTTTAGTTGTGCCTGTCAGCAACTTAGCACGTTATCTTTACAGTAAGTAGCAATCTACCTCTTCCTACATTTTTGTTATCCTACCTGGAGTTCCCATTGTTTGATAAAGTAACATAACATATCAACAACATGGTGGAAATGGATGAAAACGCACAATCATTTTGCCACAAGTCTTCTAAGTGTGTCCAGAAAGCTGGACATCACATGGCATGAGGTCAGTACGATTGTAGTGCCAAATGGGGCTGGCCATGCAACACGAGGCAGTTGAGGAAACGGGAAAAGACAACATGTGTCGATCAGCGAGTAGTTGAAAGTGTGGTGTGGTGGCATTTTTCATTACAACATGGCCCAGAGGCAACATTTACATGACTTCACATGGAGAAGAATCATCAGAAAACTGGAAGAAGGATGAGTGAGCCCACTAGTTTGGTACTGCTCACGGCATTGTTTCATGTGTGTGGGAAGTGTTCCGAACCACAGGCACTGTTGCCCAAACGGAATGAGGTGGTCAGCCCTGGTCAACTACAGCAGAAGATGACTGCTACATTGTGCAAAAGGCATGAAGAAATCCACCTCAAACAGCATGTACATTTGCAACCACATTTAACAGGACTGCACACTCGCACGTTCTACAAGGGCACAGTGCCTACACTTGGGTGGTCTCCTTCCTGACAACCAGAACATTGTTTTGCACTGTCACCCAAACATCGGTGGGGATGGAGACAAGGGCATAGGGACTGGACTAATGACGAGTGGGGTGGCAAGCTCTTCTCGGATGAGGGCAGATTCAGACTGAGTAGCAATTCTCAACATATCCTCATACGGCGAGAGGTGGGAGTACATAACGCATCCAGGAACACTGTCGAACATACCATATTTACTCGAATCTAAGCCGCACTTTTTTTTCCGTTTTTTGTAATCCAAAAAACCGCCTGCGGCTTAGAATCGAGTGCAAAGTAATCGGAAGTTCTGGGGGGGTGGGGGGGAGTGGAAGACGAGTTTTTTTCCTCTGCTCCGAGCTTCGACCACTGCATTTTCATACATTATGCAATAAAATAAATACAAATTCCGTATTGTTCATCTTTGAATGTAGCAGCATTTCAATGTACTACCAAAGTCCGAATGGCAAGACTGTTTGGGATATTTGTCAATACAGCCAACTCTACGTTCTGAATTTTTTCCTACGTGTTAGAAGAGATGGTTGCTAATAGGAACTTTTATGAATTGTGAATCACATGCAGTATTCTCTTCACCATAAGAATAAAACGATTATAAACATTTTGCCATGTATTCTGTCGTGTTTGCTGGTATCTCATTTAAATCCTGTCTGGCTAATAAACTACGAAACTAGAGTGAGACAACAGCAAACGCGGAAGAATATACATATCATGTCATGTTTATATTCGTATTATTCTTATGTCTAATGGTGATACTGTCAGAAATGAAGCACGGTAATTGACTAGATTTTTAAATCTAAGATGACTCTAATTTATGTGCAGAATGTAATGTACTAAACAGGCATCTACAAAGATTTTCAAACGAAGAAAAATTTTCGCTAAACTCTCGTTCAGAACATTATCTATCATATGCAGTCTATTATTTGGTTCTTGTTGGTCACTATCAAAGAAAGCAGTTTTTTTTTTTTAAATATAGAAAAATAGCAGTGGTAGTGTGCACAAAAGCAAGTCACGCCGCAAACGGTGTCAGGCTGTAAACATTCATTATCAGAATGCGACAAACAGTGCATGACACAGTACAGTAATGCATTTGCAGCTTAGTGTGACGTAAACACATATAACGAAGAGAACGGCACTTATCAGATCAAAGAAAAATAAGCAATCAATTCAAACCAGACGAAGCATGTGAAAAAGTGAGGGTACCCGGATAAATACGGACGGAGCACCTGATGCATAGCAATGGCTATCTGGTAAAGCTTAACTGCTAAGCTTACGACTCGAACCAAACTACTGTAGCTGTATCGTCATTTATTCGACCTAAATTATGTCTCATATTACAATGGAACAACTTTTTTTCGATTTGGAGGTGCGGCCTAAAACTTTTCTCTCCCCTTGAATTTCGAGTCTCAAATTTCAGGTGCGACTTAGATTCGGGAAATTTTTTTTCCCTTGATTTCGAGTCTCATTTTTGAGGTGCGGCTTAGATTCGAGTGCGTCTTAGATTCGAGTAAATACGGTAATCATATTGGCAATCCACGTTACAGTGGGGGAAGACATAATGACACAAGGATGTGCTGTCCTCCAAATCTTTGAACACGGTACCGCTATTAGTCAATGTTATTGTGATACTGTACTCCTGCTCAAGTGCAACTTTTTATGGTTGGATTTGGCCCTGACTTCACTTTAATGGATGACAACGTGCAACTGCATCAAACAGCACAGGTGGAAGAGCTCTTGGAGCAAGAGGATATTTGGCGAATGGACTGGCCTGCCTGTTCCCCCCCAACTTAAATCCCACTGAGCATATGCGGCACAGGTTGGGGAGATGTATTGCAGCACATCCACGTGCACCAATGACTATCCAGCTGTTGTCGACTGTGCTGGTGGAGGAATGAAACATCCTACCACAAGAACTCCTTACAAACCTTGAGACTAGCGTGGGATCACAATGCACAGCATGCAATGCCAAATCAACTGTGTTACTTGGCAGTGACACATCATGCAAAAGTTACTTTCATCCTTAAGTTTTGCACACCAGTGAATACGCCTCCATCCATGCAAGTGACAATTCTGAAATGCCATACCTTTTTAATTTCCCTTGCAGAATTACGTAGTCTACACAAAGACTTGGCATATCATAGAAAAATGCCAACGGGGTAATTTTCATTGTTTAGTTCTGTCACAAGTGAGTTCTTGAGGAAATGCGTAACCTTCTCAGTACAGAAGTATTTACGAAAGCCAAGTTGAGCTGCTGTTAAAAACTGTTTCTCTCAGGGAGTGGTTTCAATATCCTGACGCACTTATCTTCATCTTTATGAATGTGTGTTGCTATTGGATACTTCATTCTTTTAGGCAGTACAAAAGCAACTCATCAATAGGTTGTAAGGTAACTCTTGGGGTATTGGTTTTTAGTTTTTGGTGATTTGTAGTTCTTAGTGCTTTCTCTAGCAGTTGATTTGGCAAACTGATGTCTAATGGTGAAGTATACAGTACCTGATAATAGTGATCCACATTGTAGGCACCCATAATGACACTATGGAGAAAGTTGTCCTTTTATTTCAAAACATGATTATGAAAAATTTGTTTTACTCGTAAAAACATGTCTGAATAATAAACAAAATTTTTGGCTTAAAGCAACCCCTACAAAATTTCCATTCGATGGTTTTGGGTTTGGGGAACACACACACACACACACACACACACACACACACACACACACACACACACCGTGTGTGTGTGTGTGTGTGTGAGAGAGAGAGAGAGAGAGAGAGAGAGAGAGAGAGAGATGTTATTGTCAAGTGCTGATCAGTTCTACACATGGTGTCACAAAGATTTTGTGAAAGAAGTGCAAGAAAAGTTCCCATTTGATATATTAGGGACAACTTGTCACCATGAAAACTAGCACAAGTGAGAACGGTAGACATAAAAAATTTGAAGAGACCCATGATTTTCTGAAACAAAAATGCTTGGAGTAGAGAGAGAACATCCTCCCCTCCCCATACACACAAAATAAAGATTGTAGGTAGATATACAAAGCTTAAAAATAGTAGTTTTGTTGAAAAGGCAGCAACAGATAGAAAAAAATAAAAGGGAATTTTTTCGATTAGGTGGTACAAATGTCACTCCAAAGTCTCGATCAGGGTGGAGAAAAGAATTATGGAGTAGAAAAAATGGCATAGAAGTTAGGTGGTGATAGTTTCTCCTCCTCCTTACTGCAGTCTATGTAGGGCACTACCTCTGGCTAGAACCACTGATAATCTCTACCTTTTTCTCAACTTTTCCTGAGCTTGTGCACCTGTATCAAAATTGGTTTTGAATAACACTTAGTACCGGCACACAAGACACACAAAGAAACTGAAAACAAAATGACCATTGCAGATAGCACAGCACCTTCTATTGTCAACTGCATTTTCATCAGATGAGATTGTGTTTTGTTCCAGTACTGCACCATTTGCACCAACTGCCATACTTGTTTGTGGTCCATTGATAGTAGCACTTCTGAAACACAATGAACTAATGTTAAGATTTTTAAAAGTGGAAAAATTATCAACATTTCAGAGTAACAAATTATGAAGCTATACCTACCAAACAGATATTATCTTCTGAGTAATTCTAACTAACAAAGATGTCAAAATCAGTGTGGAAGTGCACATAGCATTCCTACATCATCAATCGAAGATTCAAAAAATATTTTAAAACAAATATTTTTTGAAGTTCTCTTAAACCAAACAATCAATAACTTACATTCTACTTGCTAAACATTGTTCATATTCACATTATTAACTTCTGCATATCAAAAATTACTCCAACATGAAAAAGATTCTTAGATTTAATTATTGGTTAACTACAACAAAACAAACTGAAGTAATAGGCCATATGCAACTAGCGAAGACAGCTCCAAACAATTGCATTCAATACAGATACTTGGGCATCACGCAACTGCATTAAATACAGGTACTTTGGCATCACGGGTATGTACTAACAGTCATTTCTGAAATTTGGATGCCTTACGATCACAAATTAATGATTCACACTTTCTTCTCAGAAATTTTAAAACAAGCATTCAGTCAAACCCTATAGCAACTGATGCTCTAAATAAATCAGTGCATGGTATCAATACAGTGCAAAAAGACACACATGAAAATGCAATATTTCAGGCGGTCATATCTCAATGTTCAGTTGATTGCAGAGATAAAGGGTCAAGTGTTTTGGATAACCCTTTGCCTAGTGACTGATTGTATACACTATGTGATCAAAAGTATCCTGACAGCTGGCTGAAAATGTCTTACAAGTTCATGGCGCCTTCCATCGGTAATGCTGGAATTCAATATGGTGTTGGCCCACCCTTAGCCCTAATGACAGCTTCCACTCTTGTAGGAATACATTCATCAGGTGCTGGAAGGTTTCTTGGGGAACGGCAGCCCGTTCTCCACGGAGTGCTGCCCTAAGAGGTATCAATGTCGGTCGGTGAGGCCTGGCACGAAGTCGTCGTTCCAAACATCCCAAAAGTGTTCCATAGGATTCAGGTTAGGACTCTGTGCAGGCCAGTCCATTACGGGGACGTTATTGTCATATAACCACTCCGCCACAGGCCTTACATTGTGAACAGGTGTTCGATCGTGTTGAAAGATGCAATCGCCTTGCCCGAATTGCTCTTCAACAGTGGGAAGCAAGAAGGCGCTTAAAACATCAATGTAGGCCTGTGCTGTGAGAGTGTCATGCAAAACAAGGGGTGCAAGCCCCCTCCATGAAAAACACAACCACACCATAACACCACTGCCTCCAAATTTTACTGCTGGCCCTACACACACTAGCACACCGGGAATTCGTCATATCCACACCATGCCATCGGATCGCCACATTGTGTACTGTGATTCGTCACTTCACACAACGTTTTTCCACTGTTCAGTTGTCCAATGTTTGTGCTACTCACACCAAGCAAGGCGTTGTTTGGCATTTACTGGCGTGATGTCTGGCTTATGAGCAGCCACTCGAGCAAGAAATGCAAGTTTTCTCACCTCCCACCTAACTCTCATAGCACTTGCAATGGATCCTGATGGAGTTTGGAATTCCTGTGTGATGGTCTGGATATATAGATTGCCTATTACACATTACAACACTCTTCAACTATCAGTGGTCTCTATCAGTCAACAGACGAGGTCGGCCTGTACGCTTTTGTGCTGTTATGTCTCTTCAAGTTTCCACTTCACTATCAAATCAGACACAGTGGACCTAGGGATGTTTAGGGAGCGTGGAAATCTCACATACAGACGTATGACACAAGTGACACCCAATCACCTGACCACGTTTGAATTCTGTGAGTTCCGCGGAGCACCCCATTCTGCTCTCTGATGATGTCTAATGACTACTGAGGCTGCTGATATGGAATACCTGGCAGTAAGTGGCAGCACAATGCACCTAATATGAAAAACATATGTTTTTGGGGGGTGTCTGCATACTTTCGAGCACATAGTGTACCCATTAGAAGAACAGGCATACTGTAGCTACCCTAAGTACGGGGTCAATATTTAAACTCTCCTCCAGCAAAGGCAAACTGACCAAAGTGGGGGCCTTAGGTGGTTTACAAAAACACCATTTGTTCATGGCGGTTGCTGAGAAACCCCCCCAAAAGGCCATGATTTTTGGGTACCGAGTTCCAATTGTAGCGATGACCACTTCTAACTTCAAAAATTTTTTCAATATCAGTATCCATTATTGAGATCGAGAGGTTCAAAGTTACCATACTTTTGCATAAAAATGATTGTTCACCATTTTTGCGACTTGGGCCGCAAATTACTAATAACAGAAATTGGTTCAAATTTTAACTATACCCTCTTTAGACAGTTATACAGAAACACTGTTTTCAAAATTTTTTATCAATTATCAAGGTACACATAAAACACCATAATATTTTGGCAAGAAAAGTAAAAACTGTACAGATGGTCACTTCTATAATTTATATAATCGTTGAAATTTTTACCATATTTTCTGAAGATGATGTTTCTGGGGTACCTTGAAACATTTTTTGATATCACTATCAAATACTGATATCCAGAGATTCAAAGTTACAGTACTTATACATGTAATATTTAGTCTGATGAATAAATGAGTTTTATTTTACATAATGAACACATGGAAAGTGCTCTGTTGTCATCACAAGGTTTCTGAGGTCACCAAACTATGTTTTGGTTGTATTTTTTCACCAATAAAACTTTACGACATGCTGTCTCAGTATAATGGGCACTTCACACCTACACAAGCTGACTTAATCTGGAAACCATCCCCAAGGACACATATGTGGAGAAGACTCAATGGCGGTCAGAGAGAAAAAAAGACACAGTGGCTAAGGGAGAGAAATACAATGGGACAAAGCCAATGGCAGTAGGACAAAGAGACAGTGAAAGTGTCAGAGAAGGAGACAGTGATATAGAAGAGTGAGAGAAAGGGGTGAAGACAGTGATAGTGGGAGAGACAGACAGGGAGGAGGAGACAATGGGAGATCTGGCAGTGAGCAGTGAAAGGTAGATGCTGAGTATGAAACCTTCACAACAAATAGAGACTGCGTAAAAGGATTTAGAACAGTCTGCATTATAAGAGCACAAATATATTCGCAAGCCAAAATTTTTGGTGACAAAGGTGGAATGAGACAGCTGGTGCCCCAGTTTTCTGTCAGAGTCTTTTAAAGAGGAGCATATTTGCCTTTTTTTTCTTCTCAAAGAGGAATATTTTTCAGCCAGTTTTATCTAAAAACTGGCAAGTGAAATTCTATTTATACAGATACAGCGTGTGACAGATCCTTCCACTACTTCAAAATTGGTCTACACTCAAACTATCATGAACTAAGCTAGGGCAACATTCGTAATTGTATTGGTCTTAAGTAATCCACTAATTATAAAAATAAATATGGCTTCCGATTGCTGCATTCAAAAACTTAATCGCGTTCAAGGTCACTGGAATGGACAAAGAACAATAGAAAAGTCATTTACTACCATATGCCAGAAACGACTAAATGTCAAACTAAAGAAAATTTGAGGGTAAATTTAGTATCAGATTCCAGTATTAAAATTGTAGGCCTGTTATTCTTTAAATTACAAAAATAGCACCAATCCCTGTATTATTTTATACCATTACATTATGTTGTGCAAGCTAAGCCAACATGTGCAACACATAATTTTTTCAGTAAATTAAAACAAAAACACACAGTAAAAAAAGTGTGACAATACTTACAAAAGTGGTCTGTGCGCATGGAGTATTATAGGCATGGGTCGCTCAAGTTTCTGAAAGGAATGATGATAACTATCATCATTCGTCTGATCTCCACTTGCATCTCTGCAATTATGATCAATAATGCTGTAATTAATCAGTCTATACAAAAGAAACACAAAGAATATTGTCTCATGACATTGTCTTCACTGTTGTTCACCAGCTCTTCAAGTGTTCCTATCAAATTTGATCTACTATTCAGGACTGATAACCTAGGCATGATAATTCTTAATATATTCAACCACAGGCAAAAACCTAGCAATTACTTTCTGTTTATAATGAGACTATATAATTTCTTCTAAATGTCTCTTTAACATATTTTAATTAACAACAGTAAATAAGGAAGTCACTCCTATGTTATGGGGAGATCATAGTTTGCCATCTGTATGACAACTTGTATACAAGTTTGTATATGCTGCATGACAATCTACAAGGATTACGGTTATTTACACGTGAAACGCCCTTACCTATGTTTATTAATTGTGAGCAAGATAAAACTTCTGCGTAAACTGTTGATGGGTATCAGTTTAAATTTAATTTTCTTGGAGGAAACTGACTGCAAACTGTTAGTCATGTCTGTTGTTCAGACGCATCTAAGTTGGAGAGTGATTATGTCACTAAGGGATGCTGTCTCTTAACACAGTTTTTGGATTTTAAATCAGCAGACTTTTTATAATACACAGAAAAATATGGCTTGGAATGTTACTGGGACTGGAAGAAGTTTATATCCAGTTATGTAGATAATAAGAAATTAGAACACCAGAAAGAAACAAAATGCCCCCTAGTTTGCAGGTTTTGTTACAATGTGTTGGACATTTTAACAATTCAAAATCAAATTACTTTATCTTTACTGGTATTTTGCCTTTAATACACTGGTGCACTGCAATTTATAAAATTTGTCATTTTAACAGAAATTTTGTTAAACTTAATACCCACTCTAAATGCTACAGTAACATATATTATTCTGTAGTAAATATTGCAAACAAGAGTTGATGGATGCAGGTAATTACACTAACAAGGGAAATGTGGCAGACACAACCAACTGACTCAGCTCATGTTTGGCAGGTAACGTATGTACAATCTGAACTGAAGAACTCTTAAGATATTACAACTCAGAATCCTCCATTTTGGAGGAAAAACAGATGGGATCAAACATTTTCATCATCACATATGGAATCGGTAAATGATTATTTTTTGAGAAGTTGAGAAAAGAAACTTTAATGACTACTGCTTATTGAGGCACACCCAAATTTAGTTATTCTTGACCATGATGGCCTTTGGTGCTCCTTAGACATCTGAGCCATCTGTTTCTGTTGCTGTTAAAAACTGTTACGCCACATTTTTAATCTCTATAAAACAGCTTGTGAGAATTTAAGAGTATCATTAATGTGTGTACTTTCTTCACAAAACATACATAAACTTATTTTACACTAACATTTTCTTGACTCAATATATAGGGTGTTCATAATTTAAGTTCCATTTTAAGAACACTGTAGAAAGATAATAACTGTTCAGAATGATCTCAAATTTGAACAGTTTATTACCAGCACAGGGCGAAATGTCAGAGAGCAAACAAAATATTAAATGAAAATTTTATCAATAGATGGTGCTGTATCTTAATATAAATGGGGTCAGCTACAAATGACAGATGAATACCAATAGGATGGCTATGGTTTGAATTGCACATCACATCATCTGTACTGTTCAAGTTTGGTAGTCAGCAGTTGTGCAGTTGTGGCACTGTTAGCAAGGACACATAAAAAGCTAAATGAAATCAATTTTTAATTGTCCTTGGGAAAGAACTGCATAAAAAGCAAAATTATGGTTTATAATTGTCGTGAGAATGGTGCAAGACATCTTCAATAAGATGGCCAACATTTTCTGCCACAACTTGAAATCGAGAAACAGCACATTCCGCAACAGATCAGAGTGTCTTTGGGGAGGGAGGGGGGGGGGGGGCAACAGGCAGAATGTGTTGTGCAAAGCGAGCCTCATTTCAGCTACATTCATAACTGGAACACTGAACAAATCAGTCTTGCTGATAACCATACACCCAGAAGTTACATGGATTAAGATCAGGTGATCTGGGCAGCCATACTGTAGGGAAATAATGGCTGATAATTTTTAGAGTTTCTGAAATGCCTCTGGATCAGATGGTCTATCCACACATCAATGCTGTTGAAGGGTACGAATGACAGTGTGCAGAAGATTCTCATAGCATTTACTAGTGATAGTACAGGAAACAGGACCCATAGGACTCATCTCGTCAAAAAAATGCAGCCTTACGACATACGATGCTGTCAACCTGCACCACACAGTCACCTTCGCAGGATGAAGTGGTACCTGTTGAAGTACACAGAGATTTTCCATTGCCCATATTCTGCAATTCTGTGTACTGACATATCCTTGGGGATGGAAATGGGCTTTTTCCACCCACAGAATGTTCCATCGTTATTCAGTGTCCTTTTCTGTGCAAGCAAGAAACTCCAGAGAAAATTTTTTGTCTTGCTGGCAGGTCATCAGGAAGCAACTTCTGAACATGGGTAATTTTGAATGGATAGCAAAGCAGGATGTGTCATACGATATTATGCACCATGCTTGACATGTGTCCAAAGTTCAGGCAATTCCCTGTGCACTGAATATTTGCACACCACCATCCTGGAACATCATGGCCTCATCTTTGACAGACATCAGATCAACTGCTTTCCTTTCCCTGCCACAATGCACTTCAAAAGAATCTGTACTTTCCAATTTTGCGATACTTTTCTCCACTCTCTTAGCAGACATCCGACCAATGTCTTTTTCCATACCCTTGACCATCCAGAACTTCTGTAGAACTAGTGGGGCACAGTCACCATTCTTGTAAAAGAGCTTTA
Source organism: Schistocerca cancellata (assembly GCF_023864275.1). Lineage (NCBI taxonomy): Eukaryota > Metazoa > Arthropoda > Insecta > Orthoptera > Acrididae > Schistocerca > Schistocerca cancellata. The sequence goes on along the minus strand of NC_064627.1, from coordinate 139,843,898 downwards.
CCAGCAGCATGTGATGCTTCATGGAGACATCCATGTTGGTCATCTTGAATGAGCAGTGAGGAACAGACACGTGCCGTGCGTCTGTTGGTGTGCACATTCTGAAGCTTACAGCGCACAGCATTTCCCCCTGCGTCCATAATATGCTGCTCAAATCAGACATCATTCTGAACAGTTGTTATTTCTACAGCGTTTTGAAACTGAAGCTTCAATTGTTTCTCTCAATACTTTGGAACAAAGCACATTCCAATGCAGGCCAACGATTGATCACATTATTACTCCGCACTTTTCTTTGGAAGTTGCTGAGATTGCCATCTCATGTCGAAGATGCATGTCATCCTTAATAGAGCTCAACACATACACACAAAAATAACAACACTGCACAATATCTGCACTTTTATCTATGACATTTATTTTATTATTCTCTGTTGCAAGTATCATCCATTGGTAAGAAGATGATGGGACACAAGATTCCTCTGGAGTGATATGTTTCACCACATATCCCCCCACTTAGACGAATGATCTAACTTTTAAGTGTATCTCCACACTTTACATGGCATTTACATTCAGCATTATTTCAAATTCTTCAACTGTTAATATTAAGCTCCTTCGTTACATCTCCTTATCTATATTTCCCTATAGAATACGCAATGTGCTTTTTGTAACAATCCTCTCACATCTCTATAAATGATGACATGTCTAAAAATTAATATCAACCACATTATAGTGCAACTAATGTGCTTTGCATTTACACATAGTATTTCTTTATCATGGCACTGTAAAAGAACATTATAATTGGAATAATACGTCTTTACATTTGCAGATGGCATTCCTTTATCATGGTAAACATTTGGAAGTTAAAACAGTTTTGTTGGAGTAGTGTGCTTTCATGCTATAGTTACTAAATCTGTCAGAAGTAAAGTCACTGACTGGCTACATTTCATTTCGTAATAGGTTTATTTTCCCCTTAAAATTTATCTTGGTGAAGTTACATTCTGAGGAGTTAGAAATCTTAAACTTTCACATAGTTTCAATACCAGTGGTTCCTAAACTTGGGGTAATAACCCTCTTTTTTTTTTCTTTTTTTTTGTGGTTTTAGGGCGCACAACTTCAATGGTCATTAGCGCCCTGACTACTCTAAGAATGCACCGCGAGGCACAAGTGGACAACAACAACTAAAAGGGAAAACACGATAAAAGACAGACTGACAGGCATAGGATTAAAAAACAGCATCATCAAATGTCCTGAGAGAGGTTTGTCAAATTGATAAAACGAAGAACACGAGCAACTGCTCGTGGGTCATCCGCTAAAATGGCATCGAAAGTACTTGGCAGGCTAAGATCTAGACGCAGTGTGTTAAAATATGGACAGGACATTAAAATGTGTCGAACCGTCAGCAAGTGCCCACATGGGCAGAACGGCGCTGGCGCAGCCGTCAGCAGATGGCGATGGCTGAACCGGCAGTGTCCAATTCTTAACCGGGCCAAAACTACCTCCTCCCGCCGAGAAGGGCGTGAGGAGGACGTCCAAGCCACGGGAAGAGGTTTTAAGGCCCGAAGCTTGTTGTCTGTAAGTGCAGCCCAATCGGCATGCCACAGCGACACAATGCGCCGACAAATGACCATGCTAAAATCGGACGAAGGGACACAACAAGAAGCTGTCCGAGGCTGGAGGACCGCAGCCTTGGCCGCGGCATCTGCAGCTTCGTTCCCAGGGATACCGACATGGCCAGGAACCCACATAAAGCTAACCGGAGAACCAACGTCCACCAGCTGCTGAAGAGAGCGTTGGATCCAGTGTACGAAAGGGTGAACCGAGTACGGATCACTGAGGCTCTGGATGGCACTCAGGGAGTCGGAGCAGATGACATAAGCAGAATGTCGGTGGCGGCAGATGTAAAGAACAGCCTGGTAGAGGGCAAAGAGCTCAGCTGTGAAGACCGAACAATGGCCATGGAGCCGGTATTTGAAACTTTGTGCCCCGACAATAAAGGAACACCCGACCCCGTCATTGGTCTTAGAGCCATCTGTATAAATGAAAGTCATGTTGATGAACTTCGAACGAAGTTCCAAAAAACGGGAGTGGTAGACCGAACCGGGGGTAACCTCTTTTGGGAGCGAGCTGAGGTCAAGGTGAACGCGGACCTGAGCCTGGAGCCAAGGTGGCGTGTGGCTCTCGCCCACTCGAAAGGTTGCAGGGAGTGAAAAATTAAGGTGTTGAAGGAGGCGACGAAAGCGAACTCCAGGGGGTAGCAGGGCAGAGACATACAACCCGTATTGACGGTCGAGAGAATCGTCAAAAAAGGAACGATAAGACGGATGGTCGGGCATTGGCAGTAGCCGACAGGCATACCGACAAAGCAGTATATCGCGCCAGTAGGTGAGTGGCAATTCGCCAGCGTCAGCATGAAGACTCTCTACGGGACTAGTATAAAATGCTCCGATCGCAAGTCGTAAACCCCGATGTTGTATGGAGTTGAGGCGGCGTAAGGTGGATGGCCGTGCAGAGGAGTATACGAAGCTCCCATAATCCAGCTTGGAGCGGACGATCGACCGATACAGACGAAGTAGGACAGTTCGATCCGCTCCCCACGACATACCACTGAGAACACGGAGGACATTTAAAGAACGGGTACAACGGGCGGCCAAATATGACACATGTGGAGACCAGCTAAGTTTCCTGTCAAATGTAAGGCCTAAAAATTTGGTTGTCTCCACGATTGGGAGAGCAATGGGATCGAGTCGTAAGGACGGTGGGAGAAACTCTTTGTAGCGCCAGAAGTTAATACAGACCGTCTTCTCGGCAGAAAAACGGAAGCCATTGGCGACACTCCAGGAGTAAAGACGGTCAAGAGAACGCTGAAGACAGCGCTCCAGGACACGTGTACACTGCGCGCTGCAATAGATGGTAAAATCGTCCACAAAAAGGGAGCCTGATACATCAGCTGGGAGGCAATCCATTATTGGATTGATCGCGATGGCGAAGAGAGCGACGCTCAAAACTGAGCCCTGTGGCACCCCATTCTCCTGGCGAAAGGTGTCGGACAGGACAGAACCCACACGTACCCTGAACTGTCGATCCATTAAAAAGGAACGAATAAAAAGAGGGAGGCGACCGCGAAGGCCCCATGTATGCATGGTGCGGAGAATGCCCGCCCTCCAACAGGTGTCGTAAGCCTTCTCCAAATCAAAGAATACAGCCGCGGTCGAGGCGGCCGCGAAGGCCCCATGTATGCATGGTGCGGAGAATGCCCGCCCTCCAACAGGTGTCGTAAGCCTTCTCCAAATCAAAGAATACAGCCGCGGTCGGGCGCTTCCGCAAGAAGTTATTCATAATGAAGGTCGACAAGGTAACCAGATGGTCAACAGCAGAGCGGCGCCTACGAAATCCACATTGTACATTGGTAAGTAGGCGTCGAGACTCGAGCAGCCAAACCAATCGAGAGTTAACCATTCGCTCCATCACTTTATAGACACAGCTGGTAAGCGAGATAGGTCGATAACTGGAAGGCAAGTGCTTGTCCTTCCCCGGCTTAGGAATCGGGACAACAATAGACTCGCGCCAGAAGGCGGGAACATGTCCCTCAATCCAGATGCGATTGTATGTACGAAGAAGAAAACCTTTACCCGCAGGAGAAAGGTTTTTCAGCATCTGAATATGAATAGAATCAGGCCCTGGAGTGGAGGACCGTGATCGGTCAAGTGCGTTTTCGAGTTCCCGCATGGTGAATGGGGCATTATAACTTTCACAATTCGAGGAGCGGAAGTTAGGTGGCCTAGCCTCCTCTGCCTGTTTGCGGGGGAGGAAGGCAGGGTGGTAATGAGCGGAGCTCGAAACCTCTGCGAAAAAGCGGCCAAAGGCATTGGAGACAGCCTCAGGGGCCACAAGGACGTCATTCGCGACCTTCAAGCCAGAAACTGGGGAGTGGACGTTAGTGCCAGATAGCCGGCGCAGGCTACCCCAGACAACAGAAGAAGGAGTAAAACTGTTGAAGGTGCTTGTGAAAGCAGCCCAGCTGGCTTTCTTGCTTTCTTTAATAATACGACGACACTGAGCACGTAATCGTTTATAATTAATACAATTCGCCACTGTAGGGTGGCGTTTAAAGGTGCGTAAAGCACGTCGATGAGCACGTAAAGCGTCTCTACATGCTGCGGTCCACCAGGGGACCGGTACGCGACGTGGAGAAGAAGTAGGGTGAGGGATGGAATATTCAGCAGCAGCGAGAATGACTTCCGTGAGGTGTGCGACCTGACGATAGCAGCTTGTGAAGGTTTGATCCTGAAAGGTCGTCCTGGAAGAGAAGAGCCCCCAGTCTGCCTTGGAGATGGTCCAACTAGAGGAGCACGGAGAGGGGGTATGCTGCAGGAGATGGATAACACACGGGAAGTGGTCGCTCGAATATGTATCAGCAAGTGCATACCACTCAAACCGGCGTGCAAGTTGGGGAGTACATATAGAGAGGTCTAAATGGGAATAGGTGTGAGATGTGTCCGAAAGAAAAGTAGGGGCGCCAGTATTGAGGCAGACAAGATTGAGCTGGTTGAAAAGGTCTGCCAACAAGGAGCCCCTTGGGCAGGATGCTGGAGAGCCCCAAAGGGGATGGTGGGCGTTGAAGTCTCCAGTTAACAAAAATGGTGCAGGTAGCTGAGCAATAAGTTGCATCATGTCTGCCCTGGTAACGGCAGATGACGATGGAGTGTAAACGGTACAAAAGGAAAACGTAAAAGTGGGGAGAGTAATGCGGATGGCAACTGCCTGCAGGCCGGTGTGCAATGTGATGGGATCGTAGTAAATATCATCCCGGACCAGCAACATAACCCCTCCATGAGCTGGGACACCTACCACAGGGGGTAGGTCAAAACGCACAGAGGTGTAGTGTGCCAAGGCAATTTGATCGCATGGGCGTAGCTTCGTTTCCTGGAGGGCTACGACGAGCGGACGGTGCAAGCGGAGCAGCAACTTCAAGTCCTCTCGGTTGGAGCGAATGCTGCGAATATTCCAGTGAATAAGTGCCATCGTAAGAAAAGGAAGATGAAAAAAGGGGTAACCTCGAAGGCCGCTGAGGGCATGGCTTCGAGCGAGCACCGCCGCCGCTATCAGTAGGCGGACAGTCATCGTCCATTGGGTCCATAGGTTCATTGGCCATCTCGGGAGGATGGCCGGGAGGGGGAGCTTCCTCCGCCGGTGAACGGCCAGATGTACGGCTACCAGCGGTGCGGCCAGGCGAAACGGATGACGGCCTGGGGCGGCAACCGCTGGGTGGCGCAGGAGAAGAAATGCGCCGTGGCGGAGGAAGGAGAACTGTGCTTCCTATGAGCCTTTTTGGAAGGACGTTTGGTGGAAGTACCGGTCGAAGGCTGGGAGGTCGAGGAACGTAGGAAGTCTGCACGGGGTCTTCGTCTTAGCAGAAGCTGATGAAGGGGCTGGTGTCTGTGGGGTGATGGGAGGAAGAGGAGACGTCGACCTCGCGATCTTAGCACTGGCCGAACGGACGACCGTGGTGCTGAAGTTCAGATCGCATGTCTGGGTTGCTACCTCCCTGGTAGTCCAAGGACAGGCGAGGACAGTACTGTATTTCCCCGCTGGGAGCAGCGCGGGCTTCCTACTAGCCAATAGCTTGCGAGCAGCCGAGGTGGACACTTTCTCTTTGACCCGAATTTCTTGGATACAGCGTTCTTCCTTATAGACAGGACAGTCGCGGGAGGATGCGGCATGGTCACCCTGACAGTTCACACAACGAGGAGACGGAGGTGGACAGTTACCCTCATGGGCATCCCTGCCACAAGTGACACATTTAGCCGCATTGGAACAAGACTGGCGAGTGTGATTGAAACGCTGACACTGGTAGCAGCGCGTAGGTGTCGGGACATAGGGGCGAACAGAAATAACCTCGTAACCCGCCTTGATGCGCGATGGCAGCTTAACACTATCGAAGGTCAAGAAAAATGTCCGGGTCGGTACAAGGTCATTGTTGACCTTTTTCATGACCCTATGGACAGCCGTCACGCCCTGCTCAGCGAGGAATGATTGAATCTCCTCGTCAGTCAATCCGTCGAGGGAGCTAGTATAGACTACACCACGAGACGAATTCAAAGTTCGGTGGGCCTCCACCCGGACAGGGAACGTGTACAGGAGTGTGGCCCGAAGCAGTTTTTGTGCCTGAAAGGCACTCTCAGTTTCTAGTAATAAGGTACCGTTACGCAACCTGGTACAAGATTTGACAGATCCGGCTATGGCATCTACGCCCTTCTGGATAACGAAAGGGTTGACAGAGGAAAAATCCTTTCCGTCCTCAGATCGAGAAACGACGAGGAACTGTGGGGCAGGCGGTAGTACTTTTGTCACTGGTGGCTGGTCACGTTTCCGTTTTTGGGCAGAAGTCGAAAGCGATGGAGTAGAATCCATTGCGGAGGAATCCCCCATGATTGCCAGCATCTCCGATGGCGCGCTCCTTCCTTGTGGGGACCCTCTCAGAGGGCACTCCCGCCTTAGGTGAATGTTTACACCTCAGGTCACACCTCCCGAGAAACAGACGGAGGGACCAATCGGCATGGTCAGAAGGTATCAGCTCAGGCAATCACCCCTCCCCGGGCCTGGCCTTTACCAGGGGGTACGCGCGTGCCTTACATGTCTACCCAGGGCGGGGACTTACGCGTTACCCCGTCACCGGCTACGCGTGCGAACGCGTGGGTCGGCCTTCAGGCACGCACAGGGAGGAAGGAAGAAGAGGAAAAAGAAGAGAGAGAGGGAGAAAGAGGACAGACTGTCTCAAACGCCGAGGTGGAGACCAGAGAAGGCAAGGAGAAGAAGGCAATGAGAAAGCAAAGAGAAGAAGGCAATGAGAAGTCAAGGAGAAGAAGGCAATGAGAAGGCAAGGAGAAAAAGGCAATGAGAAGGCAAGGAGAAAAAGGCAATGAGAAGGCAAGGAGAAGTCAAGGGAAAGAGTAAGGAAGACAGTGAGGTGGAGAAGAGCAAAGAAAGGAACCAACAAAAGGAAGGAAGAAACGAGAAGTGAAAAACCAAAAAGACCACGATTATAGGTCGTGGAACCGTCCGTCTCCGGACGCAGGCGCTAACTACCCCCGTGAGGGGGATGGACTCCTTTTAGTCGCCTCTTACGACAGGCAGGAATACCTCGGGCCTATTCGAATCCCCGGACCCGCAGGGGGAGTAATAACCCTCTGAGGGGTAAAAAGAAGTTTTCTGAGGGGTAAAAACTAAACGATTCAATTCTATTTCAGTCATGAAACTCAATTATTTTCAAAAGATCATTACTACTGCCACAATTCTGTAAGATTCTAATGTTGATTCTATATGTTAAAAATAACTGTTTTACATCGCTGATGATAAAAGTGAGACATATACGTAAAAACTGCTAAATATCTCACGAAAATGTGTTCCCCAAGTTGTAGACAGTACCTGCACCAGTCCAGAAATTGCTTAATTACTAACTTTGAAACAGATAAATGAATTAACTGACAGAGCGACACAGCAGTAACTACATAGGGGCTACTATAGTGTTGTACACACTATTATTATTATTATTACTATCAGTGGCTGTGGTCACACACAAAGCATGAACAGACTTAGGCTTCCAATTTCTGTCAGCTCGGAAGTAAGGAGTGCAGCAATCAAGTGATTTATGAACAGTCCGTATAGTGCATAAATTTTTAACTTGGTTGATTTTAAATGGGGTTGCAGTGTACAAGATCAAGCAAGTGTCACAATGGAGAGGGGTAATTCAGGGCGAGATTGTTTTGTAACAAGTGCCTATCCTCACTGTGGATAGCTAGTTTTCTTATCTGAGAAGGAGTTGTGGGTGGAACTTAAGATGCACCACGAATTTCTTGCTATTTATTCTAATACACACACACACACACACACACACACACACACACACACACACACACACACACACAAAATAAATATTGTTCATCTTTCTTCATTTTAAAAATGAAAGTATTCCAGAAAGAGTTGTGGGTGGAACTTAAGATGCACCACGAATTTCTTGCTATTTATTCTAATACACACACACACACACACACACACACACACACACACACACACACACACACAAAATAAATATTGTTCATCTTTCTTCATTTTAAAAATGAAAGTATTCCAGAAAGAGTTGTGGGTGGAACTTAAGATGCACCACGAATTTCTTGCTATTTATTCTAACACACACACACACACACACACACAAAATAAATATTGTTCATCTTTCTTCATTTTAAAAATGAAGGTATTCCAGAAAAAGTCTTTCATTCTAGTTTAGTAAGGAGCTAAAGTTGGTAATGATCTAAAAAGGTTGGCAACCACTATTCTAAAATATTGTTTTTTTGTCTTTTTGACAATACAGGGAGTCCCACTCAAACCTCCCTGATTTCAAGGACCCGTGAGAGAGAGAGAGAGAGAGAGAGAGAGAGAGAGAGAGAGAGAGAGAGGGGGGGGGGGGAGAACACCTACAACCACAGTAGGTACGACAGTGGAAAATGCGTCACATTGTAGAGCATCTCAAAGAATTTATATTCTTGCATCAGAAGTGCCAAGTTTCATTGCCAGAGTGCAGCATGGTTGCATGAAATGAAAATGGCAACTCCACAGCAGCATGCGCAAGCAATAGTGTGGTTTGCAGAAACAAAATCACCGATTACTGTGCAAAGAAATTGTCGTTGTGTGTATTAATGTGATCCATCTGATGTGAAAACAATTAAGGAATGATAATAGGAAGTTTCTGGCAACAGGAAGTGTTCTGAAACATTCTGGTGGTACACGTTATGGAGTTTCAGAAGAGACAGTGGAGGACATAAGACAAACATTTCTGACAAGCACATAAGTCAATTCGTCAAGCATCTCGGCAGGTTGATGTGCCTCGATCAACACTGCATCATGTAGCTGACCAGCGTCTACGTATGTATGCTTACAAAGTGCAAATTCTGCAAAATCTGACGCCGAACGACAAACCACACCGACAACAATTTGTTGCGGATATGCTCCAGCATATTGATAAGGATGCCAGGTTTATTTCATCTATGAGGAAGGGTTAATAGGCATAATATTCGGATTTGGAGTTCGCAAAATCCGCACGATGTCATTGAACATGTTCGTGATAGCCCTAAACTAAAAGCCTGGTGCAGGCTAATGCATGACAGGATTGTTGGACCGTTCTTCTTTGTGGAACAAACAGTGAATGGGTCAGTGTATCTGGACATGTTGGAGCAGTTTGTGTACTCAGATTAGAGACTTGCAACCAAATCTCATTTTTCAACAAGATGCCACATTAGTCAGCAGCTGTTTGCACGTTCCTGGAACGGAAATTTCCCAATCGTTGGAGCAGACGTGGAGGACCCATTGCCTGGCCACCGCATTCACTCAACATTACATTGCTTGAGTTCTTCGTGAAGGATCGCGTGTATGTGACCGAAGTGGATGATATTCGTACATTGCGACATCGTATCACTAATGCAATTGCAACAATAACAGAGGAAATGTTACAAGGACCAGGCCAGAAATTTAATATAGACTCGATATTCTTCATGCTACAAACGGTGCGCATGTAGAGGTGTACTGATGATAAATAAATAAATAAATTCTTTGAAATGCTGGGACACCCTGTATTACGGGGTTCATATTGGATTCACAATAGTTGCATACAATGGTGCAGTGAGGTCAAAAATAAAATAAACATGCATAAATAGATGATAATTTCAATATAGTATCACTATAATAATATTCAACAGCATCAACTTAATAGAAACAAGGCAAATTCTTTAAAAACTTCACAACAATTTTTTTATAGTTCTCTCCACAGTTTCTATCATACAACAACACATAAAAGTAATTTGAAATATGTGAATTTTAATGAAACTGAGAATGGATTGTCAATAAATAAGGCTTACAAGCACTAAAAAATAAATAAATTAATTAAAAAAATCACCATATAGATAGAAAATAGTTAATCATAATATGTTTTTAAGATCGTCACATTTTTCCTTAATCTGGCTGGCTAAAGGTTGAACCGCTTTTTTCTTGTTATGAGCCTTTTTCCTTAATGCACTAGATTGTGGACAGTAAGAAATGATCCTTGACTTTACTGCAACCTCTAAAAGTTCATCAGCTGATTTGTGAAACAAAGAAATGTCAAAATCTATATGTATTCTTTTCTGCTTTAAACCTTCCATCTCCAATTGCAATTTGCTCTTGTTTTCTGATACTGTCTTGGTCTTCTGCCCTTGTTTTTTTCTCTCAATATAAGCCATGTATTTCTTTTCTTGCAGAAAATGCAGATGCCAACAAATCCTAAATAATTTGTACATTTTGCATTAACTTGCCGCATAGTAACATAGGATCTTTCTTTCCAGTTCTCTCCTTCTAAAGCCATGTTGATTGAGAATTCACTCTCGACTGTTGCCTGACCATATGAACAGATTAAAGACTTGTTGCAAACTTTCCAGATTTCTATGAAATCTCTTGAATACATAATTCTTGTGCAGGAAGTCATCTAAATTTGAAATTTTAATATCAAAAACTCTATGTTCTTTATATGGAATTTGCTGTACAAAATCTCCAAACTCTAATAGGAGGGAATCACAATTTTCCACCAAAACTTAGCCACTTTCAACCAGACTTTTCAGTACCAATTTCATCTTTTTCTTGCAACAATCTTTATTTTCAACAATAACTTTTGGATCAATACAGGCTGAATTATGTACAAAGGAATATTGTAATAGAGATTTTTCAAGAATACTTTTAAACATTTTCATAGAAAATGACTGTGCTTTATGTTTTAAGGTTAAAATATATTTCTTAGTAATCTTTTGCTCCTTAACCATGTTTGACTAAATTTTGCCTCCTATAATGCCTAAACCTACTCTACTTAATTCACTGGGTGAAGATGGCTCCACTTCATAAGTAGCAAACTTATCTGAAGAATCAGTTTTCTTGACATTCGCTTTCTTTAGCATACGAAAATTGAGAAGACAGTGATTTACTAATTTTGTGAGGTAAAAAAAAAAAAAAAAAAAAGAGAGAGAGAGAGAGAGAGAGAGAGAGAGAGAGAGAGAGAGAGAGAGAGAGAGAGAGAGAGACGAGTGGTTTGTCAGATTGATATATGGTCAAAAAGTGTTGAACAATCTACGCCACAGCAATATAAAATTGAATTTTTATTTTTAACAATATTAGAGAAGGAAAGCTGCTACTCACCATATAGCGTGATGCGGACAAGGGGAAGGCCTCAGACACGGCCAACCAATTCAGCTCAAATTTGGCAGGTCGCTTGTGTACAACCTAAAACGAAGGAATCTAAGATATTTTGGGTCAACACCCCTCCTTTTTTGAGAAAATCATCCCTAAATGTTATGACGAGCAGTTGACTCAAAATTGGCGGGATCAATAGATAATTGTAAATAGAGCATTTTTCATCATCAGGTATGGGGTCGGCAAATGCAAACTTTTCCAGAAATCGAGGAAAGAAACTTTTACAACTGCCGCTTCTGTACCCACATGGTAAACGCTTTTCGCCGACAGCAGCGATAGCGCAATGGCCAAGGTAACTGGCTGGGAATCAGAGAACCCGGGTTCGAATCTTGAAGAAACCTAGTGGATGTTCTTTTCGTTTGTATTTTTCCATATCTCAGTTGATAGGTATAGGAGGGTTAATAAGGTAAGTAAATCAATAAGGAATGACAATAATAAGGTAGGCAAATAACCTTCCTATCCCTATCAATTGAGATATGGAAAAATACAAACAAAAAGAATAACATCCGCTAGGTTTCTTCGAGATTCGAACCCGGGTTTTCTGATTCCCAGACAGTTAAGTTTTATTTCTGTTTCTTTTTTTCCCATTTTGTTCATTGTTGATCGTTGGGTATGGTCATTGCGGAAGTCACATGACATCCATTCCAGTTTGTTTGTTGATCCTTCCACTAAGTTTTTTTTTTATTACAGAGGCCAACCAGCTCTCTGACCGAACACACTGAGCTACCGTGCCAGCTTTACCTTGGCCGTTGCGCTATCGGCGCTGTTGCGAAAAGCGTTTACCATGTGGGTACAGAAGCGACAGTTGTAAAAGTTTCTTTCCTTGATTTCTGGAAAAGTTTGCGTTTGCGGACCCCATACCTGATGATGAAAAATGCTCTATTTACAATTATCAACCGATCCCTCCAATTTCGAGTTGATTGATCGTCATAACCTTCAGAGGTGATTTTCTCAAAATCGCGGGAGTGCTGACCCAAAATATCTTAGAGTCTTTCGTTTTAGGTTGTACACAAGCGACCTGCCAAATTAGAGTCGAATCGGTTGGCCGTGTCTGAGGCCTTCCCCTTGTGAGTCGCAGATAGGCACAACAAAAATATTCTCATAATTATAGCTTTTGGCCATTAAGGCCTTTGTCAATAAACCACCTGCCTGAGACTGCAGTTGTGTGTGCAAGTAGCGTTTGCATATGTGTTATAACCTTTAATGCACTAATAAACTGCGTGGATACACAAACATAGAAACAATAGTGGGTTTCTTGCTACCAACTCCGTAGCTGTCACTACACTGCCGTGCCGTGACATCCGGCCAGCGCCATTCATAGCCAGGTTGCGCTCCAGCGCTCAGCCGAGCTGCGGAGCGCCTCTATCGCCGTGTTTGCGTACTGACGTAGCGGCACTTTTAAATCTCGTGGCACTGTCACAACACTTTTCCCCCCTGAAAAAAAAAAAAAAAAACACTCACTTCCTTGGAGACACGGACAGTGCGGAGACATCCATGGCCTCTTGGGAGACCCCGAGAAGATCCCGCGGAGAAACACGGGAATATGGTCGAAAATGTCCAGGACGGAAGCTTGTGCGTGGAACGTGCCTCCTGGACGAGATGATGGGCGAAAACTCCGGAGCAGCATCCATAGGTGTCGTGGACCTGGGGGTGTGCTCCAGCGAGATGGGACCCGGAGAAGGCGGCGTCGCGACTGGGGCCGGTTCCGGCGTACTCAGAAGCGGCGGCGACGTTGGCTGCAGCGACACGCACGGGAGACCGGCAGCAGCGACAGGACTGGCATCTCGGGCTGGTGGAGGCGAAAGAAGGGGCGGTGGCACCGGCGTGGCCACCACTCGTGGGCGCATCTGGTCATAATGACGAACAACCGTGCCGTCGTCCGTACGTATTTCACAAAGCCGGCGGCCGCGAAGAGCCTTGACCACCCCTGGAATCCATTTAGGGCGAGATCCATACCCTCGTGCCCACACGTCGGCGCCTACCGAGTATTTTCCCGCACTAGGAGACACAGGACTAGGCCTGACAGGGTGAAGCAGGTGCAGTAGAGTGCGCGGTTGGCGGCCATGCAAGAGTTCAGCAGGGCTGCAATCACCCATAGGTGTGAAGCGATAAGAACTCAGAAATTGCAACAGAGCGTCATCGGTAGAAAAATCAGTAAGGAATTTTTTCATCTGGCTTTTGAAAGTGCGGACAAGGCGCTCGACCTCCCCATTCGATTGGGGATGGAAAGGCGGTGCTGTAACATGATGAATCCCTTGTCCAGTACAAAAATCACGGAAGGCCTGCGAAGAGAACTGAGGGCCGTTGTCCGTGACGATCGTGGAGGGAAGACCTTCTAGCGCAAAGATTTTGGACAAAGCCAGCGTCGTCGCCGCAGTGGTGGGCGACGGACATCGAACCACAAACAGAAACTTCGAGAAGGCGTCAATCAACAGGAGCCAATAAGTGCCTAGGAAGGGGCCGGCAAAGTCAGCGTGCACCCGTTCCCATGGCTGCGCCGGATCAGGCCACGGAGAGGGCATTGTACGGGGTGCAGCCAGTTGTTGAGCACACTGACCACATGCAGCGACCATATGGGAGATGTCCGAATCGATACCGGGCCAATAAACATGCCGGCGGCCAAGGACTTAGTCCGAGATATCCCCCAATGGCCTTCATGCAATAGTTTGAGAACATCTTTGCGAAGAGAAGCTGGCACCACGACCCGTGGAGATGCGCCATCCGTGGCCAGAAGAACAACACCCTCATGAACAGACAGACGAAGGCGCAAGGCATGGTAGTTGCGAAGGGGATCCGATGCCCGGCCCTTGGTCCTGTCCGGCCAACCCTGTTGAACAAAACCGATCACCCGACGCAGGACCGGGTCCCGCGCAGTAGCCGACGCGACCTGCGAACCTGTAAGCGGAAAACCCTCAACCGCACGACGTTCTTCCTCATCAATGTGGAAACAGAGCAGTTCATCTCGATCGAAAACCGGGTCGGGGCCCATCGGCAAACGCGACAACGCGTCAGCGTTGGCGTGCTGGGCGATAGTGAATCTCATAGTGGAAATGAGACAAGTATAAGGCCCAACGTTGCAGGCGGTGAGCCGCCTTATCCGGAAGCGACGCCGAAGGGCTGAACAGAGAGACCAGCGGCTTGTGGTCGGTGATGAGGTGAAACTTAGAACCATAAAAAAAAACGCTGAACTTTTTTAGCGCATAAATGATAGCGAGCGCCTCCTTTTCGATTTGAGAGTAACGCCGTTGGGCATCGTTGAGGGTCTTTGAAGCATAGGCGATGGGTCGTTCCGACCCATCCTCATACCGATGGGCGAGAACAGCCCCTAGGCCATACTGTGACGCGTCAGTCGCCAGAACCAAGTGCTGACCCGGACGGAAGGTGGCAAGACAAGGCGCCGACTGCAAATGAGCCTTCAGGCGAACAAAAGCCTGCTCACACTCATTGGACCAACAGAAAGGAACGTTTTTGCGTAACAGCTGATGCAGAGGATGAGCCACCACCGCCGCGGATGGAATGAATTTGTGATAATAAGCAATCTTGCCTAGAAACGCCTGAAGTTCTTTGACCGTAGATGGCAGGGGGAGAGCGGTGATGGCCGCAACGTGCTGACGTAGAGGACGTATACCTTCACGGGACAGGTGGAAACCAAGATACACAATGGAGGGTTGGAAGAACTGGGACTTGTCCAGATTGCACTTCAACCCAGCCGAATGCAGAACCCGAAATAATGAACGCAAATTGCCAAGGTGCTCCTCAGTGGAGGCCCCCATGACAACAATGTCATCCAGGTAGTTGATGCAGCCAGGAACGGAAGCCGTGAGCTGTTCCAAAAACCGCTGAAAAATGGCCGGCGCGCTAGCGACACCAAATGGTAACCGCTGGTACTGATACAACCCACAAGGAGTGTTGATGACGAGAAATTCCTTGGAAGACGCATCCAACGGCAACTGATGGTACGCCTCCGATAAGTCAAGTTTGGAAAAGAACTGTCCCCCAGCGAGCTTGGTAAATAACTCCTCAGGACGGGGAAGAGGATAAGTGTCAATGAGGCTCTGAGTGTTGACAGTGGCTTTAAAATCGCCACAAAATCGCCACACAATCGCAGACTCCCGTTGGGTTTAGAAACCACCACGGTTGGCGATGCCCATTCGCTGGAGGTAACAGGAAGGAGAATCCCTGAAGCTGTTAACCTGTCTATCTCAGCCTTGACAGGTGCACACAGCGCCATCGGAATAGGGTGTGCCCGGAAAAACTTAGGGCGAGCTGTAGGTTTAAGAGTAATGTGGGCTTCAAACTCCTTGGCACGGCCCAGACCAGCAGAGAACACGGACGAGAATTCAGAACACAATCCATCCAGCTGTTGATACGGAATATCCTCAGATATGAGGTGCACATCATCATCAATGGAGAACCCAAACAACTGGAAAGCATCATAACCGAACAGATTTTCAGTGCCCGCATGATCCACCACATAAAACGTGAGGGGCCGAACAACAGACTTTTAAGCAGTGGAAGCATCAAACTGGCCAACGATAGGAATTTTCTGTTTATTATAAGTTCTCAGATTTCGCGTAACTGGAGACAAGGGAGGGGAGCCCAACTCCAAATACGTGCGAGAATTAATGAGAGTTACTGCAGAGCCAGTGTCCACTTGCATGCGAATGTCTTTATCCAGAACACGAACAGTAACAAACAACTTATTTGTTTGAGAAAGCACACAGTTAACATCCACGTCTGATGCCTCGTCATCGGCGACAGGAACGTGAGGGGACTGACACACAGAAGCAATGTGGCCTTTTTTCCTACATGAATTACACGTGGCCCAACGTTTTGGGCACGCGGCCCTGTCATGCTGTACGAAACAGCGTGGACAAGAAGGAAGGGCGGAACGAACCTGTTTCTGTGGGTGCTGTTTCCGCTGCGAGCGTTGCGGCCCAACGCGACGTTGTTTACGCGAATGAACCGCCGCCACATCATCGTCCTCCTGGGAAACAGGCAAATTGTCCGTGTCGAAAGTGGACTGTACAGTGCCCACATCACACCACGCGTCTATTTGCGCCCCAGCAGCGTGAGACACTTCAAAGGATTGAGCGATGCTTAGAACTTCCGACAACGACGGGTTTGGCAGTTGTAGGGCACGTTGCCGAACCTCTTTATCAGGAGCAAGCCGTAGGATAGCATCCCTAACCATTGAATCAGCATAAGACTCATGATGAGTGTCTGTGACGAACTGACATTTCCTACTCAGACCGTGTAGTTCCGCCGCCCAAGCCCGGTAAGATTGATGGGGCTGTTTACGACACCGGTAGAACGCCACGCGGGCGGCAACGACATGGGTGTTTTTTCGGTAATAGTTAGACAATAAGTCACACATTTCTTGGAAGGACAGAGAGGCAGGTTCCCGCAGAGGGGCCAACTGAGATAGCAGCTGATAGATCCGTGGGGAAATCCAAGATAGAAATAACGACTTACACATCGGGGCGTCGACAACGCCGAAAGCCAAGAAGTGTTGCCGCAAACGCTTCTCATAATCCTCCCAGTCTTCAGCGGCCTCGGAGGGAACGGAGGCGGAGAAGAGGACGACAGAGGATGAGTAAGCGACGTCGACAACGCCTGAATAGCAGCCGTCAGCTGTGTTTGTTGTGCCTGAATAGCAGCCGTCAGCTGTGTTTGTTGTTCAATGAGCGCTTGCATAAGCTGTTCCATGTCTGCCCGGACACGAACGCGGAATACTCCAACGCTGGAAAAAAAATATCCGACCTCGTCGCCAAAAAGTGTTATAACCTTTAATGCACTAATAAACTGCGTGGATACACAAACATAGAAACAATAGTGGGTTTCTTGCTACCAACTCCGTAGCTGTCACTACACTGCCGTGCCGTGACATCCGGCCGGCGCCGTTCATAGCCAGGTGGCGCTCCTGCGCTCAGCCGAGCTGCGGAGCGCCTCTATCGCCGTGTTTGCGTACTGACGTAGCGGCACTTTTAAATCTCGTGGCACTGTCACAACAATATGTGTTTGTGTCTATTATTGACAAAAATCTTAATGGCCGAAAGCTATAATTGTGAGAATCTTTTTGTTGTGCCTATCTGCAACTCAGTACCTCTGTTATATCACAAGTAGCAACTTTCCTCCTCTAATATTGTCACATTCCTTCCTGGATTTTCCATTGTTTAATTTTTATTTCTAGTAACTTGTCCTTCACTGCTGATGAAACAACCTTATATGAATTGAAAGCTGGCTTGGCAATTTTCCCCTTTTCTCCATTAGCAACAAACAGAGAAATGTCATCCAATATTTTCAGAGCCCTCAGAGCTTCAAGAAGATTTTCTAAGTGCCAAAATTTTAGGCCCACTTTCTCCGAATTTGAAAGTTCCGTGTATGTTTCAACTGTTGCAATGAGTCATGAAATAAATAATACAAACTTTTTAAGAAAATATCTATGTCCCATTCAGAAGTTTGAGCACCTCTTTCGAAAGAATCATGTACTGTAAAGCTGCAAGAGTCTAATTCCAATAATTTATTTCCATTATCTTGTTTCATATTATTCTGCAGCATATTAATGATTTTTTTTTATTTGTTGCAGTTCCATCCACAGACACTTTTAGAACTTTCTGAAGGTTGATGCTTTCTACAGCAACCATGAATGAATTTTTAGTATTCTCTGCTTTGGCACAGCCCATGAAAGTAGAAGTAAAGTATCCTGTGTAAACCTAATTAAGTCTGTGTTCAGAAATCTAACTAAAATATCCATCTGCTTGGTCTAGGAGCATGTATTTAAAGTTACACCAAATAAAAGTGATTATTAATCTACAGAATGTAAGCAATACACTTTGTTTGACATGTAGTGCAATACCAAAACAAATTAGATAGGTACATTTTTTTCCCCTCTCCACAAGTGGAGTGTTTCATAATTTGACTGAGTGAGGTGGTGCTGTGGTTAGCATTCGGGAGGACGCCGGTTCAATCCCACTTCTGGCCATCCTGATTTAAGTTTTCTGTGATTTCTCTAAATTGCTCCAGGGAAATGATTGGATGGTTCCTTTGAAAGGGCACAGCCGACTTCCTTCCCCGTCCTTCCCTAATCCAATGAAACTGATGACCTCATAGTTTGGTCTTTTCCCCCAAACAACCCAACCCAACATCATAATTTGATGCACATTTCATTGCCAAAATTACTTCAGCCCTCAAGACATTCCTTTCCCAACAGTATGATTTTACTGTTGTCAGTGTTTCCACTAAACATGTGTTGCAAGTAGGGATAGCAGATAAATCACAGATTGACACTCTGTCACAGGTGTACCAATTAGTTAAGGTTTCCACACCCCTTGTCATTTGTGCCAACATATAGTATCTCCCACCACCGACACTGCAGTAATGAGTTTACATACAGCAAATGGTGTCAGTTGCCAGTACTGCTTATAATCGTAGCCCCACTCTTATCCTACATGCCTAAAGACAGGGATAAGCCTTACTCCTCTTGCCTTACACATCAGCTGCTGAGCTGACCCTCATAACTGTTTTGGCTTTCAGCCTATACATGCAGTCCTTTCTTCACCTTCTTAACTTTGACAAATTAATCGATTTTTAAGTTTGAATATAATTGCCAAGACAAAAATAAGGACCGTAATTTTTAAAAAAAGAGACAAAATAAGGACTTTTATTGCACATTATAAAAATTAAGTACTTTTAAGAAACATATGAACCCTGTTTTATTTCTGCCACACAATTAGACACTCTTTAACATTTTTTTCTCTTCTCTCTCAATCTTCAACTACTCAGGCTTGTTTTATTCTGCACAACACTGGATTAAATATAAAAAATTAAATATTTCCTTACTTTTAAAATTACATTATACTATCTACACCTCATTCCATAGACACATATTTTCTTGTGTTTAACTTAACTTTTCACCTTTTTCCAACAGAGCTGAAGTCCCTATACATAATATCCTCCAAGCTATCACATACCCTGCTGCAGATCTAGATCCGTCTTCCTTGGCGCATCTACCCTACCATCTACCATAGCAAACATAACTGGGTACAACACGCAGTTCACAACCAATATCTCCTTACCTTACCCATCAGAAATAGCTTTTCCTGTATTGGAAATACAAAATTAAACCACCTTGTTGAATGTTTTCAACCTATATCAGCCCTGGGAGTAGTTATCTTAAACCACCTTGTTGAATGTTTTCAACCTATATCAGCCCTGGAAGTAGTTATATATCAAAATTGTAGCCTGCAAATCTTGCCCGCAATTTAGCCATTATAAAATTACGTTAGCATGCCATAAATATTATTGTAATAGTCATGTGAGCATGTTATGATTGTTATTTTAATGGTCCTGTTACCACAACATAACTTACTGTAGTGAACAACAATCCTGCAGACTCCTCTCCTCATCAATATGATGTCGCTAATATATGGGGAGAAAAAAAACGAAGCAATGCAAAAAGGGGAAAGAATATTCTCTCACCAACAACATTGCTGAAGATAATATACACAATTATGGAGCAGTCACACAAAGTTACCTTCAGTGTCAATTCCTAGGGTGAATGTGTAATTCTGGCTAATTCCAACAACACATTTGGAACATACAGTGAAATTAAGAATATGAATGCATGGCCGCGATTGAAAGACAACTAACATTTTCTATAATTTTTTTTTTTTAAAAAGACAGATACAGACAGCAAAAGAAACTATAAGCATGGCATACAGAATAGTGAGGAGGTAGGGTTGGTGTACAGAAAATGAGATACAAAAAAATGTGAGCAACTCTGGGCTTTATAGGCATCAACTACGTATTCGCGTAGAATGTGAACTCCAGACGAGCATCATAATCTATCTAGTAGTTTTCTGATTCTCTTTATCTGTACATCCTGTGGGGCCTTTTCCATTACACTGATAGATGTTACGTTGATTTCAAGTCCCAAACTCCTTATTAGTGGCATGCACTCACAATGTACATAGAGTATCATGTATGGAGGAATAGAAAGAGACAAAATTGGTTCAATCTGTTGTGAATAACACACTCACCATGATGGACGTAAATGTAATGTTGTCTATTGTATTGGGTTGGTGCTTAAGTTCATAGCATTTTTCCATAAGTTTGATAAACACAACACATACTAATAACAGAAAATTTAGTCACCATCAATAATATATTCTCCTTCATTATTTACAACAGTCTACAAACGCTGGGGTAACTTTTCAATTTCGCAACTGTAGAAATCATGTGGTTTTGAGATGAAGAACTTGTCTGGCCATGTTCAGAGCAATTTTCATCCAGAAAGTAAGTTCCTTGAAAACTGTTTGATAGAGAGCATACAATGCGAAAATCTGAGGGCGCAAGTTTAGAATAAGGTCGGTGCAGAATGACTTCCCAACGCAACTTGTGAATATTGTTTTCTGTCGGTCTAGGAGAATACAGTCAGGCATTATGGTGGAGTAGCACCATTCAACGGAATCTTCCTGGTCATTGTTCTTGGATTTTGTCTGCAAGATGTTCCAGTTGTTGGCAATAAATGTCATACAGTGATAGTCAGAGAAGCATTTCGTAGTACACCACACCATCAATGTTCCACCAGATGTACAACATTATCTTTTGTGGGCGCACATATGTCTTTGTATGGGGAACTGCTGCTTTGTTTCGACTCAACCATTCCTTTCTTTTCCTTACGTTAGCATAAAGACACCATTTCTCGTAACCAGTAATGATACAGGATGCAAATGGTCATCATTTATGGGACAACTGATGATGTGTAAGCACAGATGCACATATGACCACCTTTTGATTTCTGTGATTTTGGCTTAGACCATACAGAACCGATATACCCAATTTTAGAACCTTCCCCACTGTATTCAAATGTTGCATGACAGTGGAATGATCACAGCGAGGATATTCAGTAATCTAACTTTCTCTAGCCTGTGGGGAACTGTGACCTGTGACGTCCCTAGTGATGTCATTAGTAGGATGCTAATAATCTCTTTAATTATATATTCCCAAAATTGAGAAATGGTTGTTCTGACTTTCTTCCTGTCTATGAACTATTCCTAAAAAACCTATACAAAGGAGATATCATTAAATTCATTTTAGATATGTACCAGCACATATCACTTGAAGCAGTTTCTTTCAGAAAAATTTGCACAGCATAACTTGCATACAACCTTCCAAACAAGTACAGAAGTACCGATGCATGTATCTAGGCAGCTCCAATTACTTCTGTTTTAGAATTTTAAATGTGATACATTTTTAGATATATAGAAACTGGAAACAACATTACAAAAACATCTATTTGTTATTCCAGTAACTTAATTTACACTACATTATACCTGATTTTAAAAGTGGAATTATTTTCACAGGAAATACTTTCATTAATGATATTGGCTTCATTCTCTGTAGTATGACATGTAGAATGCAGTGGCATTTCTTGTCTGTCGGAGCTGCAAGAAATAAAAATCCCATAGAAAACAAAGATTAGGAAGCAGAAAATTTTGTTAAGTTGTATTTTATTCACTGGTGTAATTACGATAAACATATGGACAGTGCATGCTTACAACAGAACAGGATTTACTGTGCAACTCAGACAACAGTTTGACAAAATGTTTTGTAATATACATGAATGCTCTTGTGGCAACAGTTCCACAATATGTAAAAATTTCATCATGCTTCAATAGTCTGAAAACATGGTGATGCAGGATGTCAAAGGACAAGTGGCGTAACAATGAGAATAAACAAGAAAATTTAAATTTCACGAGGCCATTTAACAGTGATATCTCACTAGGTGTTTCCTCTAATAGAAATACAGTGCCAGAAATACTATGGAAATTCCATATCTGTCTAGAAAATACCAAAAGACGAAATGCAGCCACTAGATAATTCATCATAGACATGACAAAAAATACACAAGTGTAAAAAACCAAACAGTTTCTCATTCTAGTTCAAATTTAAAATCAATTAATCCTCATAATCAATCAAAATGTCATGCACCACAATTGGCAGGGATATCTCTGGGGCTCAGTTACATGGAACAGGAAGGTTTTATTTATTCACAACCACTGGACACTCATCCTTTTTCATACTGAATGAAAAACTTAACATCCTCACTTGTGCATATGGTCTTCCTTAACTGCAGAGCAATTTGAGATTTTACTGAGGACATTGATGTGCACCTGGTGTCCTAGTCAAACACTGGTTGATGAAAATACAGCCCACATTCAAGCCTGTTCCTTCACACTGAGTGTCACTGCAGTAGCTTCCATTAATGATCGCAGCTACTGAGATAAGGATTCTTTTACCAGGCTTCATATAGGCATCGGAAAAGGATGAAATTAACAAAGACAGAGAAAAAACCATGGGCAAAACAGAGTAAACAGGTTATAATTCATGAACATAAACAGATATCTTATTTTAATTGTTGAGGAAGGAAGTGGAATATAACTGAGATTGTGCTTGCAATGAATTGTCATTTTGGATGATTTTGTGCCAAACACATTTCACAGACCAGTAGTCAGCAGACAATAGTGGGCATCACCTAAGAAGGTGGCTTAGTTTCAGACAGTTATGCCTATACAGTACCACCAATCATCAGCATAGAACAAATTTCAGTCTCCTTCTAAGTAGCTTGTCATGAGTATTTCTGGGCGGCAATAACTGATGTCATTGAGACAATGCCATCTTCACATTTCATTGACAGTACAATTTCATTAATTGTTGCTGACAGAAAAAAAATTGTAGCTGTCAATGTGATAGGTGTCTACATCAGTTTCTGTCACTGTACATTAAGATCACTTCACCTTCATACTTCTCGCTCCACACACACACACACACACACACACACACACACACACGAAGTGGAACCCCAATGAAACACAGGAGACATGCTTTACTCCCGCATTGTAGCATAGCCATGGTACAGTGATATGTGGAATGACAAACTACGCAAGGGAAGTTTGCAAAGGCACACAATGTAAAGTTGTAATGTACTATATATTCCATAGCAGTTATGTTTAAGGAATATTCAATCAAAAACATTTAAAAACTTATGAATTACAACAATTGATAAACTTGTTATGTTGGCAAAATACATGTTTAAATCCAAGGGTATGCATAAAACATTGTCCAAAATTGTGCTAAACACAGTCTCTGAAAATTATTCCGAGCACTTAGTTCATAAGCCCGCTCGAATAGCAAACAGTTGTGTAAACACTCAGGACCTCTTAGCAACAAATATTCCTGAGCTAATGACAAGCATCAAAATGGATACAGGGATTAGTGAACAAAAGGTTGCTACTGCGAGAATGAATATTGTTAACTTCCAAATCCACTAACAATAAATGAAAAATATACCTCTTCAAAAAAACAGATAAAAATTCACTTGATGCCTTTCTGAAAGACAATCTCCCCTCCTTCCAAATGAACAATGTACTGGTAGTGTAGACCTAACTGGCTTAAATTCAAACAAATAGTACTGACAGCAATTGAGAGATTTATACCAAATAAATTAGCAAACAATGGTGCTGATACCCCTTGGTACATAAAACGGATCAGGATGCTGTTGCAGAAAGAATGAAAAAAACATGCCAAATTTAAACGAGTGCAGGACCTTTTACAGGGACTTCAATGTGAGATGTTTGTGTAGTTTCCACAATAAAACTTTGTCTCAAAACCTGGAAGAAAATCCAAAGAGGTTCTGGTCGTATGTAAAGCATGCTAGCAGCAAGACACAGTAATGCCTTCTCTACGCGACAGCAATGTAAACACCATCGATAACAGTGCTGCTAAAGCAGAGTTACGAAACACAGTCTTCCGAAATTCCTTTACCAAAGAAGATGAAGTAAATACTCCAGAATTTGACTCAAGAATAGCTGCAAACATGAGTAACTTAGAAGAAGAAATCCTTGGAGTAGTGAAGCAACTTAAACCACTCAATAAAAGTGTGGTGTGCGTACTGTAAGAACTTCAGTACACACACCATCAGATTATTTGACTTGTCACTCTAACAAAGTAGGCGAGTGTCAGCAATATGTCCATGGTCTTATCATGGCGCGTTTATCTTCTGCCGTTAGGTCAGACGATAGAAATGCCACTTGCACGCTTAGAGTAGCAGATTGACGGTGACCAACTTTAAACAGAACTTGATTAATTTTCACACACATTTATTAAAATAATAACAAGCATAAAAGTTACTTAACTTGGTTCTGGATGCATTTACAATTGACAATCTGAAGTTCCTTTGGTATTGGTACGTTAATCTTATTCTCACAAATATCTCTGATACTTGACAAAAGTGTCTATACATTTATCTTCATGGCTATGTACAGGAATATGGTAATCTTATTGGGCGCACACTGAAACTTGACTATAGACTGGTACAGACAAATGTAGAACTCGTACAGACTGTTGCAGACAAATGCAGACTGACTAATCAGAGGTCTGTACACTCGTTATAATACCTCACATGTTCATGTATCACTGCGCGAGTGTGATCTGCGAGGAGAAAAGGTTCTATGTAAGCAGCAATCTCATTGGCTGCATTACATATTAATACGCGGATCGGCGGAAGCAGAATTTGGTCCGTCTCTATGGCAGCGCCATCTCATAGTGCAGAGACGGACGAGCACTGTGCCTGCGCTGTTGTGCTTAGCGGGTTGCGCTCTAGTGGGAAAGTTGTGTATGCATTGACTATGCGGAACTATGTACACAACAAAAAGCATGTCATCTGGTCAAGACTTTATACCATTAGGTTCTTTTCAAAGTATGTTGATGCAGCAGCTCCACACCAATCATATACAACTGCTCGCTTGACGAAAGATCAGTACGTAGAGACTGGGAAGTTACATAAGTTACACACACAATCAAAAGCCAAAGAGACTGGTACACCTGCCTAATATTACGTAGGGTCCCCGCTAGCATGCAGAAGCACCGCAACATGATGTGGCATGGACTTAACTAATGTCTGAAGTAGTGCTGGAAGGAATTATACACCATCAATCGTGCAGGATTGTCCATAAATCTGCAAGAGTACGAGTGTGTGATCTCTTCTGAACAGCACGTTGCAAGGCATCCCAGATATGCTCAATAATGTTCATGTCTGGGGACGTTGGTGGTCAGCGGAAATGCTTAAACTCAGAAGAGTGTTCCTCAAGTCACTCTGTAGCAATTCTGGACGTGTGGGGTATTACGTTGTCGTTATTAAATTGCCCAAGTCTGTTGGAATGCACAATGGAAACGAATGGATGCAGATGATCAGGCGGACTGCTTATGTATGTGTCACCTGTCGAAGTCATATCTAGATGTATCAGAGGTCCCATATCACTTCAACTGTACATGCCCCACACCATTACAGAACCTCCACCAGCTTGAACAGTCCCCTGGTGACATGCAGGGTCCACAGATTCATGAGGTTGTATCTGTACCTGAACACGTCCATCCACTTGATACAATACTGACCAGGCAACATGTTTCCAGTCATCAACAGTCCAATGTCAGTGTTGATGGGCTCAAGCGAGGCATAAAGCTTTGTGTCATGCAATCATCAAGGGTCCAGGAGTGGGCCTTGGGCTCCAAAAGCCCATATCGATGATGTTTCACTGAATGGTTCGCATGCTGATACTTGTTGATGGCCCAGCACTGAATCTGCAGCAATTTGCAGACAGGTTGTACTTCTGTCATGTTGAATGATTCGCTTCAGTCATCATTGGTCCCATTCTTGCAGTATCTTCTTCCGGCCGCAGTAATGTCAGACATTTGATGTTTTATTAGATTCCTGATATTCAAGGCACACTCATGAAATGATCATACAACAAAATCCCCACTTCATTGCTACCTCAGAGATGCTGTGACCCATCGCTTGTGCACCGACTATAACACTATGTTCAAGCTCACTTCAATCTTCATAACCTGCCACTGTAGCAGCAGTAACCGATCTAACAACAGTGCCCGACCTTTGTTATTTTATATAGGCACTGCCAACCACAGTGCCATATTCTGCCCATTTACATATCTTTGTATTTGAATACACATGCCTATATCAATTTCTTTGGCACTTCAGTGTATATTTATGAAAGGCAGTAAATTACAGGCCTGCATCGTTAACACCGATTTGCAGCAGCATTCTGGAACATATGTCGTGTTTGAACATTTTGAATTACCTCAAAGAGATCACTCTAATGACACACATTCAACACGGATTTAGAAAACATCATTCTTGTGATACAGAGTTAGCTCTTCACTCAAACAAAGTGTTGAGTGCTTCTGACAAGGTATTTCAAATTGATTCCATACTTCTAGATTTCCAGAAGGCTTTTGACACTGTAACTCACAAGCAACTTGTAGTCAAATTGTGTGCTTACGGAGTATTGACTCAAGTTACGTGACTGGATTTATTTCCTATCAGAGAGGTCACAGTTCGTATTAAGTGGCAAATAGTCATCGAGGAAAACAGAAGTTATTTCGGGTATTCCCCAGGGTTGTGTTACTGGCAGTCTGCTGTTCCTCATCTATATAAACAATTTAGGAGACAATCTGAGCAGCTGCCTTACATTGTTCACAGATGAGGCTGTCATTTATAGTCCAGTAATGTCATCAGAAGATCACAACAAAATGCAAAACAATTTAGAAAAGATATCTGTATGGTGCAAAAATTGGCAACTGACCCTAAATAATGAAAAGTGTGAAGTCATCTTCATGAGTGCTAAAAAGAATCCATTAAACTTCAGTTACATGATAAATCAGTCAAATCTAAAGACTGCACAATCAACTAAATACCTCTCTCTCTTCTCAGAGATACAGGCCCTGCAGACCACACACTGCATCAATGATCTGCTTCCACCGCCTTCTATCTCTCGCAGCCTCTCTCCACCCTGCGGAAGTTCCTAATTCTGCGATGTCCTTCTCTATGTCATCTTTCCACCTTGTACGATGTCGGCCAAATGGTGTTGTTGCCTGGAGAGTTCCTTCAAATGCTTTCTTGGTCATTCTGTTGTCTCCCATTCTGGCCACATGTCCAGCCCATTGCAGTCTCCAACTTTTTAATTTCTGGTGATAGTGGGTTGCTTCATTAACTGATAAATTTCATTGTTCTTTCGAATTCTCCATACGCCATTCTCCAACACAGGTCCCCAGATTTTTCTCATTACTTTTCTTTCGAAAACATTCATTTTTTCTCTTTCATTCTTTGTAAGCGTCCAGCTTTCTGAACTGTACAGTACTATGGGGCAGATATTAGTGTTGTATATTATCATCTTTGTGGTGATTGACAACAAAGCTTTACTTTTGAGTGGGTTGCTTATTGAGTACAGACATCTTGACCCTGAGGCTATTCTTTCATTTATATCCACTGTTGTGACATTTTTACTGTTGAAACGTGATCCAAGTAATTTAAACTGGAGAACTTTTCTGAATTTAGAACGTTGGTCTATTTCAATGTAAGGATTTGGGTTTATGATTCAACCTATTTCCATATATTTGGTTTTCTCTTGGTTAATCAAAAGCCTGATCTTGCTGGCATTGTGCCTGAGAGATCTGTACACGTCTTTCAGTTCTTCTTCAGTTTCACTAAGCAACACTATATCATATGCATAAGCCACCAGGAGTTTTACTTCACTGTGTTCGAATCTGAGACCACTGTATAGATGTAAATTACTCACCCGAACCACTTTCTCTAATGCAAGGTTGAAGAGGACACATGAAACGGGTGTTTTTGTTAAATTCCCAGTATTTCTCAAAGATCTGTCATATAGTAAACAAATTATCAGTTGTGGAACGGCTTGTTCGACATCCAGCCTGCTAATCTTGAATAATGTTTCCCGTATAAGGTTAAAGTTTTTCCAGAATGGTCATTGACAGGATTTTGTATGTTATGTTCAGCAAACTGATTCCTCTGTAATTTACACATTCCATTCTGTTTCCTTTCTTATGCATGGGACAAATTATTGCAGTTTTCCAATCTTCAGGCAGTGTTTCAGTTTTCCAGGTCATTGCGATAAGGTTATATATTTCTTTCTGTAGATTGCTTCCGCCCTCTTTTAATATCTCTGCTGATATCTGGTCCTCACCTGCTGCCTTGTTGTTTTTGAGCTTTTGAATGGAGTGGATCACTTCCTGTTCTGCGATTCTACATTCGTCATTATTGCAATTCAACATTTCTCAGAAATACTCTTTTCATCCTTCTAGGATACCTTCCAGCTGTGTTAGCATATTTTGATTTTTATCTTTTATGAATACCTAGGAATTACAATTACAAACAACTTAAAGTGGAATGAATATGTAGAACACATTGTGGGGAAGGCAAAGTAAAGACTGTGTTTTAGTAGCAGAACACTTACAAGATGCAACACATCTATTAAAGAGACTGCCTACACTACATTTGTCCATCCTATTTTGAAGTGCTGCTGAGCAGTGTGGGATCCTTACTAGATAGGATTAATGCATAACATTGAGAAAGTTCAAAGAAGAGCAGCAAGTTTTGTATTATCGAGAAATAGGGGATAGAGTGTCACTGACATGGTACAGGACTTGGGGTGGACATCATTAAAACAATGTCATTTCTCATTGCGGTGGAATCTTCTCACAAAATTTCAATCACCAACTTTATCCTCTGAATGCTAAAATATTTTGTTGATCCCAACCTGCATAAGAAATGATGATCACATTAATAAAATAAGGGAACTCAGAGATTGCACAGAAAGATATATGCGTTCATTTTTTCTGCGCGCTGTTCAAGATTGGAATAACAGAGCATTTTTGTAAAGGAGGTTTGATGACCCTCTGCCAGGCACTTAAGTGCGATTTGCAGAGCATCCATGTAGATGAAACAGTTAACAACTAATAACACTGCAGTACAGAATACTGTACTTCATTATGGTACATAATGTACATGATTATTTACAAAACAGTTCAAAAGCTAATGTAAGTTAATTTTTCCACTCTTTAAAGAACTCAGCTAGCTTATTTTGGCAGGTCATTTCATGTATTTTCTTTTGTGTGTATTGTTTTGTATTCATCACGTACAAGAACTGAATATTGTTTGATACACTTTGTCTCTCCAGCCACATAATCACTTTTTTTATGTTATGAAAAATTTCCAATGTACTGGGAACACCTCCTATGCCTTGTTATTCTTTTTCATACCCATCTTCAACCACTTTACAATTCTGACATTTCATACAGCGTCAATAATATCTTTGTAGTCTATGATCTCTGAAAACAGTTCCTCATTGTTAATGGCTGCCCAGTTGTCCAAGTCTTCAAGATCAATATTGCACTGCAGTGTTGAAACCCGTGTTACTACATTATTCATCAGTTTTATTTTCTTCAATGGAACACTTGCTTCAGCAATTCCCAAAACTGGCCAGAGTGATAATTCGCCAACACCAGACCTCCTGAATACACAAAGGTCTTCAGCTTAAAAAATTTCAAGAAAATTTTCATTTTCTCATCTGAATTTACTATTGAAGTGAGTAATTCACAGCGGTAACGGGCCTTAAATGGTCCTATGATGACCAAATCAAATGAAGTTTTCATTTTTCCACCATACGAATGCAACCCATCAGCAGATGGATGAACTGAACACAGACCTAGGATTAGTAGAACCTTTTCTCTCATCTAAAGGGATTGTAGATGTTTTCTCACTGATATGCCACATGTCATCCACATATTCTTTAAATGCTTGTAAGTGAACTGTAATGATGACATATTTACGTGTTTTAAACATATAGGGCATTTACTTTTGCATATACAAAGAGGTTGCAACTTATGGCTACCCAATTTACATCATATTCTGTAGTTTTTGCATTAACAGTTCTGTCTGGAAACAGTCAATAATTAAACACAATTCATCATAGTTACACACTTGACGGTCGCTTAAATTTTCATCTATCAATAATTTGTATAGACTATCAAGAAATTTGAAGCAGATTTACTGTGTCGTATTGATATTTCCAAACTGAATGCAATTCATTGGAAACAATAAAGTCTCTGCTGCCAGGTAAATTAAACTGAAATTTTGCAGCTTGAGCTTTAATAATTGGCCGAGGACAGGCACACCTTCACTTTACTTTACTAAAAACTACCTATAAAGACGTTTGTCACATTCACTGTATTTTTCTACTTTTGTTATTTCCCTGACCAATCCCACATCACTTTCAACTGTGTTTATTCTAAATTTATTCTATACTTTCATCTAACCTCTAATTATTCCAAATTATTTAAAAACAGTCTTGATTGCATCCGATGCTAACTTCTGACCAGTTTTGGCCTTTTAACTATGAGCCATCATCAATGTTTGCACCATCTGGATGACGGCGATGGCAGCTGGCCTGCTGTGGATGCCTCAGTCACTATAACTGATGTACGTAGGAGAGTCTATTTGTTGTGTCTATCTGCGACTTAGCATCTCCCCTATATGGTGAGTGAGCAATTTTCCTTTTCATACAATAGAAACAAAAAAATAAGATTTGTTCAGATGCTATGTGACCAAAGTTAGTGAAATCACTACTAAGCGCCTAGCATGGATCAGTGTCAGGTTGTATAGGGGGACAAGGAAAAAAACTTCCCGGATTTTTCCCGGCTATCCTGTTTAGGAAAAATATGCTTTTTCCTGGGCAAAAATCCACTTTTTCCATACTAAGTAACAGTAGGTTTTCCATAAACTTTCCCTCTGACCTGTAAAACTTATCAATTCCTTGAATGGTTAACGTTTTATACACTTCCTGGGGAAGGTGGAGGGGGGGGGGTGAAGAAGAAGAAGAAGAAGAAGAAGAAGACGGGGAGGAGAAGTTTTGGAAAGACTTTTGATTTGCAGCAACATACACTGCATATTTTCGTATTACAAAAGTATAAATCCGAATTGCACCAAACACACCGTGTTAGTTTCCCGAGCGTTGAAGACAAGGTTGCGATGTCTTTTTGTAAGCCAATCAAACAGTATCTCATGCCACATGATCTCGTCAGCTGATGACAGCAGATATTCAGAGCATAAGACATGTTATAGTTAGCCAATAGCAAGATAACTGGTTACGTAGTGCTAACACACAAAGAGAAAAAGTTAATGGTTTATATTAATGTTAATAGGATAGCTAAAAGATAAGCTAAGCTTTCACATGTAATATTGATCTTTTTTGCATGTGTTATACTTAAAGATAAATCACACAAATGTACCAGTAAATTTAAAACTATGACATAAATGTCTGGGGTTGAAATTCTTGTAAGTGGCTGGTCTTCAAACTGCTCAATTTTAAATGCTCTGTGATTTAGAAATCCATCCCACTTTCTCACATGTAACATAATTCATCTTGCGTAAAAAGAAATTTACTTTGAAAGTAACGCTTTTCAAACCACTGTTTGCAATACTATCTGGAGACTGTTAGAAATAGGTTCGATTTACCAGTTGCCAGACAGCGCCAGAAAACAGGTATTATTGCGCGTGAGCAGCTGCAGTGGTGTAGGATTACCATATAAAAGAAACAGGGCATCAGAGGATACTCCCAAGAGCATCGGAATTTCGTAAACCATGCTAAAGTGCATAATTCGGCTTGAAGCGCACATTTGTTTTTTTTTTTTTCAGATTCACAATGAAGTAGGTCCCATCTGATATTAAGTTTTTCAGTGTGGTTTTTAGGATGTATATTTTCTTGGAGTACCAGTATTCTACTAGCTCATTTTTGTTTCTTTATTACGGCATAATGCGACACATGGCAGAAGATGATAACGTGCACTTGAAATTCAGTAAACAGTTGGAACTAACCAATACTGAGGCATGAAACACTTCGTTTCAAATAAAATGATTGCCTCAGGTGAAAGATTAAATCACTTAATGTAAACACGGGTCACGTGGAGACTAATGCTCTCAACTCAAGACAACTCTGCGCTTGAGCATATCTGGCAGCTAGGGCACGCAAGAAAAAAATTTTTCGTTAGCATCTGGCTACTTGCTACTAATGCCTATACAGCTAACAGCCACACTTCAAGTAGCGGAAAGCGGAGAAGGTACTGCTCATACGTGGGTCAACTGCGCACGGGAATCAGCCCGCTGGCAACTGGTCAAACGAACCTAATGTGAACAGTTATGACATCATGCTCACAGCAAGCAGTTTATTGTTACGAAGATTTACATAGTCTTCGCCCTATGGCCTTTGACATAGTTTTGCTATTTGCAGACGCTTGTGTGTGCACAGGGTTTTGTTGTTGTAAATTGCGCATTTCCTTTGCCACTGAAGTTTTACTTTTTTTTCTCTCGTTTATATTTTATTGCTGCATTATCATTCTCCAGTAGCAGGATATAGTAACATTCTTTGCTAGAGAGTCAATTCTTACCAGTCAAATATAAAAAAAATTTTAATGAAAGCTAAAACAATGAAAAATTCCCAGAATTCCGAAAAATTCCCGGGTTTTTCCCGGATTTCCCAGTTGTCCCGGGTCGTATACACCCTGAGTGTATTTCAAGCAGAAGCAACAATAATTCATGAAAGCCCATTATAAGTGGCCATCTTCAAAATTGGTGTTTATTTGTATAAATTTAGTTGCATAAACTGTACAAATTTGTTTATTTTTATAAAATTGTATAAAAAATAAAACCATACCACAGAGGAACACACTTGGTGTCTATCACGACTACGATAAAGGAGAACCTTGCACGATATATGAAATGGCACACAAGGACAAATGGAGGATAAGTTTGGCAAAAACAAACCACTGGAGGAGGCCTGTTGAAGAAGGTGCATCTGCTCATCAGAATGAATGGGTTATCCTCTGCACCATGCCCCAATAAGAGAAATGGAGAAACCTCTTTGTTATAAATTCCAAAAAAATTTGAAACGATCATATACCGACAATACAACTGCTGTTGTGAATGCAGTTTACAATTTAATAAGACTGAATGTTCCAGAAAAACTGTTTAAATGAACACGTGTCCATTTACTTTTATATCTCTTCTACTACAAGAAGTGGCCTTTGTGTCATCAAAGTAACAACACTTCAACACAAAACAAAATATACCTGTGAAGTTTGAGTGCACTGACACTGATAATAAATGTTTAAATATTTATTGTTGGGAGACTTACAGAAGAACTCGCCCATCGACAGTGTTAGGTGCTGTTGTTGTTGATGCAGCTGGAACTGACTTTGTTGTTGCACGAGTTTCATGCTCTTGATCATTTTCAGTTGTTTGTCCTCCACACCCACTGCTAAATAACAACAACATTAAGTATAAAAATGTATGCATTAATAAACTCTGTTACTAATGTCTCTCTCAGAGAATAAATTTTAACACAAAAGAATTCTGCCACCCAACTCTGCTTAATGTATGCTACATACACGATATATGGATATATATTCCCAAACATAAGATAACTGAAGACGTTTTTCACTTAAGGCCACACGTCATAATTTCTATATTACCTACTTAAAGGTAACTGAAGACACTTCAAGAATAAGTGTTATTCTGCATTCAGCTTACTACTAAATAGCTAGCAAAAACATTTATTAAACAGCAGGGGACTGCTCAAATCATGTTTCAACCATATTAGAGGACAACAAATATATCATGTTTGGCTCTTCATTCACTTTTGTTTGAAATCTTGCAGCACTTACAAAATTACTACTCAATATGAATTTGTGCCAACAAACCAGTAACATGGTTCAGTAAATACCAATGTGTACAGCAAATGAATTATATACATACTGTTGAGACCTGGTACTGGTTGCCTGATATCACCCTCTTCAATTATCTACATACATGTAGGATGACAACATGAAAAACCCTAATTTACTGATTTTCGAATGCAATTAAGCCTAAAAGTATTTAACATCACAATACTTTCAATAAATCTGCCTATGGCTGAGTGTGTAGCATTTTGTCTTGTATTTTCAAAGTCGCTGGTAGAGTCTCACCAGTAGCAACCCTTGTTTAAATTAATTAATTATCTATTATCAAACTGAGATATTTATTAATGAAGACTGAATCAGAATGAGATTTTCACTCTGCAGCGGAGTGTGCGCTGATATGAAACTTCCTGGCAGATTAAAACTGTGTGCCCGACCGAGACTCGAACACGGGACCTTTGCCTTTCGCGGGCAAGTGCTCTACCAACTGAGCTACCGAAGCACGACTCACGTCCGGTACTCACAGCTTTACTTCTGCCAGTACCTCGTCTCCTACCTTCCAAACTTTACAGAAGCTCTCCTGCGAAACTTGCAGAACTAGCACTCCTGAAAGAAAGGATATTGCGGAGACATGGCTTAGCCACAGCCTGGGGGATGTTTCCAGAATGAGATTTTCACTCTGCAGCGGAGTGGGCGCTGATATGAAACTTCCTGGCAGATTAAAACTGTGTGCCCGACCGAGACTCGAACTCGGGACCTTTGCCTTTCGCGGGCAAGTGCTCTACCAACTGAACTACCGAAGCACGACTCACGTCCGGTACTCACAGCTTTACTTCTGCCAGTACCTCGTCTCCTACCTTCCAAACTTTACAGAAGCTCTCCTGCGAAACTTGCAGAACTAGCACTCCTGAAAGAAAGGATATTGCGGAGACATGGCTTAACCACAGCCTGGGGGATGTTTCCAGAATGAGATTTTCACTCTGCAGCGGAGTGTGGGCTGATATGAAACTTCCTGGCAGATTAAAACTGTGTGCCCGACCGAGACTCGAACTCGGGACCTTTGCCTTTTGCCATTCAGTTGGTAGAGCACTTGCCCGCGAAAGGCAAAGGTCCCGAGTTCGAGTCTCGGTCGGGCACACAGTTTTAATCTACCAGGAAGTTTCATATCAGTGCACACTCCGCTGCAGAGTGAAAATCTCATATTGGAAACATCCCCCAGGCTGTGGCTAAGCCATGTCTCCGCAATATCCTTTCTTTCAGGAGTGCTAGTTCTGCAAATTTCGCAGGAGAGCTTCTGTAAAGTTTAGAAGGTAGGAGACGAGGTACTGGCAGAAGTAAAGCTGTGAGTACCGGACGTTAGTCGTGCTTCGGTAGCTCAGTTGGTAGAGCACTTGCCCGCGAAAGGCAAAGGTCCCGAGTTCGAGTCTCGGTCGGCCACACAGTTTTAATCTGCCAGGAAGTTTCATATCAGCGCACACTCCGCTGCAGAGTGAAAATCTCATTCTGGAAACATCCCCAGGCTGTGGCTAAGCCATGTCTCCGCAATATCCTTTCTTTCAGGAGTGCTAGTTCTGCAAGTTTCGCAGGAGAGCTTCTGTAAAGTTTGGAAGGTAGGAGACGAGGTACTGGCAGAAGTAAAGCTGTGAGTACCGGACGTGAGTCGTGCTTCGGTAGCTCAGTTGGTAGAGCACTTGCCCGCGAAAGGCAAAGGTCCCGAGTTCGAGTCTCGGTCGGGCACACAGTTTTAATCTGCCAGGAAGTTTCATATCAGCGCACACTCCGCTGCAGAGTGACAAACTCTCATTCTGGAAACATCCCCCAGGCTGTGGCTAAGCCATGTCTCCACAATATCCTTTCTTTCAGGAGTGCTAGTTCTGCAAGTTTCGCAGGAGAGCTTCTGTAAAGTTTGGAAGGTAGGAGACGAGGTACTGGCAGAAGTAAAGCTGTGAGTACCGGACGTGAGTCGTGCTTCGGTGGCTCAGTTGGTAGAGCACTTGCCCGGAAAGACAAAGGTCCCGAGTTCGAGTCTCGGTCGGGCACACAGTTTTAATCTGCCGGGAAGTTTCATATCAGCGCACACTCCGCTGCAGAGTGAAAATCTCATTCTGGAAACATCCCCCAGGCTGTGGCTAAGCCATGTCTCCGCAATATCCTTTCTTTCAGGAGTGCTAGTTCTGCAAGTTTCGCAGGAGAGCTTCTGTAAAGTTTGGAAGGTAAGAGACGAGGTACTGGCAGAAGTAAAGCTGTGAGTACCGGACGTGAGTCGTGCTTCGGTAGCTCAGTTGGTAGAGCACTTGCCCGCGAAAGGCAAAGGTCCCGAGTTCGAGTCTCGGTCGGGCACACAGTTTTAATCTGCCAGGAAGTTTCGTATCAGCGCACACTCCGCTGCAGAGTGAAAATCTCATTCTGGAAACATCCCCCAGGCTGTGGCTAAGCCATGTCTCCGCAATATCCTTTCTTTCAGGAGTGCTAGTTCTGCAAGTTTCGCAGGAGAGCTTCTGTAAAGTTTGGAAGGTAGGAGACGAGGTACTGGCAGAAGTAAAGCTGTGAGTACCGGACGTGAGTCGTGCTTGGGTAGCTCAGTTGGTAGAGCACTTGCCCGCGAAAGGCAAAGGTCCCGAGTTCGAGTCTCGGTCGGGCACACAGTTTTAATCTGCCAGGAAGTTTCATATCAGCGCACACTCCGCTGCAGAGTGAAAATCTCATTCTGGAAACATCCCCCAGGCTGTGGCTAAGCCATGTCTCCGCAATATCCTTTCTTTCAGGAGTGCTAGTTCTGCAAGTTTCGCAGGAGAGCTTCTGTAAAGTTTGGAAGGTAGGAGACGAGGTACTGGCAGAAGTAAAGCTGTGAGTACCGGACGTGAGTCGTGCTTGGGTAGCTCAGTTGGTAGAGCACTTGCCCGCGAAAGGCAAAGGTCCCGAGTTCGAGTCTCGGTCGGGCACACAGTTTTAATCTGCCAGGAAGTTTCATATCAGCGCACACTCCGCTGCAGAGTGAAAATCTCATTCTGGAAACATCCCCCAGGCTGTGGCTAAGCCATGTCTCCGCAATATCCTTTCTTTCAGGAGTGCTAGTTCTGCAAGTTTCGCAGGAGAGCTTCTGTAAAGTTTGGAAGGTAGGAGACGAGGTACTGGCAGAAGTAAAGCTGTGAGTACCGGACGTGAGTCGTGCTTCGGTGGCTCAGTTGGTAGAGCACTTGCCCGGAAAGACAAAGGTCCCGAGTTCGAGTCTCGGTCGGGCACACAGTTTTAATCTGCCGGGAAGTTTCATATCAGCGCACAC
Organism: Schistocerca cancellata; assembly: GCF_023864275.1. Lineage (NCBI taxonomy): Eukaryota > Metazoa > Arthropoda > Insecta > Orthoptera > Acrididae > Schistocerca > Schistocerca cancellata. The sequence continues at coordinate 139,806,748 of NC_064627.1, read as the reverse complement.
TCCGCTGCAGAGTGAAAATCTCATTCTGGAAACATCCCCCAGGCTGTGGCTAAGCCATGTCTCCGCAATATCCTTTCTTTCAGGAGTGCTAGTTCTGCAAGTTTCGCAGGAGAGCTTCTGTAAAGTTTGGAAGGTAGGAGACGAGGTACTGGCAGAAGTAAAGCTGTGAGTACCGGACGTGAGTCGTGCTTCGGTAGCTCAGTTGGTAGAGCACTTGCCCGCGAAAGGCAAAGGTCCCGAGTTCGAGTCTCGGTCGGGCACACAGTTTTAATCTGCCAGGAAGTTTCATATCAGCGCACACTCCGCTGCAGAGTGAAAATCTCATTCTGGAAACATCCCCAGGCTGTGGCTAAGCCATGTCTCCGCAATATCCTTTCTTTCAGGAGTGCTAGTTCTGCAAGTTTCGCAGGAGAGCTTCTGTAAAGTTTGGAAGGTAGGAGACGAGGTACTGGCAGAAGTAAAGCTGTGAGTACCGGACGTGAGTCGTGCTTCGGTAGCTCAGTTGGTAGAGCACTTGCCCACGAAATGCAAAGGTCCCGAGTTCGAGTCTCGGTCGGGCACACAGTTTTAATCTGCCAGGAAGTTTCAAGACTGAATCAGATTTTTAATAAAAAGTAACATTATGTCAAGAAAAAAGAAAAAAACGTACAGGTCTACTGTAAATAATTCATTTGTTTTCAAAGCTATGTGTTTTCCAATGACTCATGTACAAAGATGATAGACATTAGAACAGAACCACAAGCTCACCATTTTTCACTCTACAAATGTTCTGTGAATACCTCTCTGGTCACAACACAATTCATCAAAGTGGTAGTCAAGTTCGTTCCATACCTTGTGTAACAACATCCTGTCAATGGTCATCACAGCAGCATGTATGTATTCTCTGAGCTACTCCAGAGTTCCTTGCAATGCGGGTACGTAAACATAAACACGGTCTTTAATCTTACCCCAAAAAAGTCGCAAGGCATTAGGTCAGGCGATCTGGAAAAATGGGCGGGGGGGGGGGGGGGGGGGGGGGGGACAGTGCCATATCATGTTCACCACTACTCATCATTCACATAGAGACAACATCAACACTCAGATATGAGGGGCTGCCACATGTTACTGGAAGACGAAATTCTCAGAATCAAGAGTCAGGTGTGGAAACAACCACAACTGAAAATTTCAACAATGTGTGAAAATGCTCAAGAACTAACCTCGCACTTTTTTCTTTTCTTTTTTTTAAAGGCTAATTATACTTTTTTTCATCATTATTGCATAATTTGCAACCTATGAAAGAAATAAAATAAGCATGAAAAACTAATCTTGAAGATCGGTTATTTTTAGCTTGTGTTGCCCTTCATGATATATCAAACACAAACATGCCAGTAAAATTTTAAATAAAGGGTATAAATGGCTGATCTACATGACCTGAAATTTTTCTACGTGGGTGGTCCTCCAAAGCATTAAGTTTTGCATGAGAGCCAAGCCCTCCATGATTTAAGAGATTCATTACTCAGCCTGTAATGGAAAACATTATTTTTTCTTTTTTTTCTTTGTTCTTTTCTTTTTATAGATGTAAAGCCAAACATGAATTAGTGAACTGATTTGTGCCAGAGATAATGTTTTTATACAAAAAAGAGAAGAGACACACTCTTCAATTGATTAATTTCGGTATCTTCACCTGTTTGTTCCTATAAGTGGTAGTGGGTGGACGTATGACTAGTGCCGCTGTGCCAGTATTGTTTAAAAACGTGTATTCCTACAGTACATTAAAAAGTGTTATAAAGGTTATTAGGAAGGCAAGTTTATTTATATACGTATTTATGTTAATTACACTCATCATCTGTCCATCATTAAATTTTCTTTAATTATTCAAGAAGCAATTAATTACCAGTTTCCATTTCCCCACAGTCTCACACTGTGTTGATTAACTTTTACAGATAAATGGAAGGTTGATTCATTGCTCTATATCAACTTGGAGGGGGCATGTTTATCCACAAGTGGTTCCTGTACTGTGATGAAAAATAGAACGATTGGCCATAATCTTGTGGTTTTTAATTTTTGCATGAGCTGCAGACAGTACAGTTTGAAGTGTAATCACCATCCCAAACTCTTCCACACAGTTTGCTGGAATAGCCTGAGTTTGTAGCATGCACAGACCATTGACTTTTTTTGGACTGCGCAAGAAATTTTCCCTCACCCCATTCATGGTTGCATCTGGCATACTTGGTCGACTGATACTTTTCTGTTTACAAAGAGAACTAATGTCACTAAGCTGTTGATACCTACACACAATGCTCTTTTTACATGGTGGTTCTTTTCCATAATTCCTTTTGAATGCATGCTACACTGCTGTAACAGATAAACACCTTGCATACTCCAATGCACAAAAAACTATTTTTCTGCTTTGTCACCATTTTGTCAATGCATAGCACTTGTAACACCAATTGGGGGGGGGGGCGCAAGGAAAACTCAGTGAGTTTATGATTCTACTCAAGCAACAATCATATCTTTTACATGTAATATTTTGGAAAATATAGATCTCTGAAAACAAATTAATCATTTATAATGGACCCTATATTCTACTTTCTATTTGACGTTTCACATTTTACTACCAAATTTATAGAAACAATCAAATTATTGACAAAATAATTTAACTGAATAGATAAAAGACTTTCCTTAACTTTTGCATGAGCTGCAGACAGTATGGTTTGAAATGTAATCACCATCCCAAAATCTTCCACACAAACTTATTCCTTCTCATCCCATGTGGTAAGTCACCCTTGACCATGGTTCTGGGTGGCTTTCCCAAAATCTATCCCTTTTCCTAGACCTCTTTTTCCTAGAAGGAAAGACTTTCCTTCTCATCCCATGCGGTAAGTCTCACCTGACCCACGGTTCTGGGTGACTTTTCCGAAATCTACCCCTTTTCCTAGACCTCTCCAGTCCTTATCCTTCACTCATCTTCCTTCCCCATCAACCCTTCTCCCTGAATAAGGAGCCACTGGCTTCAAAAACTTGCCAATTACAACTGTCCATTATGTATGTTCTGCCGCCGCTTGGTGAGTAGAATTTCTATCTATCCAATATATATCCTAACTACACTGACATATATTGGGAATTATGAGACATTCACTCCACATAATCAGGTTGTGGGAACTGTGTTGTGGGAACTGTAAGACTTATCAATCCTTTGAACGAAGATTTTATACAGCAGCACAGACATTATAGTGTTTTCAGAAAGATCTTTCAAACATAGCAACATACAGGCTGCACATATTCGTATTACAAAAGTATAAATACAGCTTCCACCAAATACAGCACTGTAGCCTACGAAGCACTGAAATCAAAATTATGATGTTCTTTCATCACCCAATCAAAGCTCTGTCATAAGACCTAGTCAAACAATGACAACAGACATTCAGAGTGTAGGACATAAGATGTACTCAGCCAATAGCAACATCACTGTTCAGTAGCGCAAACTCATAAACATGGAAATACAATGGTTTAAATTAGGTACAGCTACAAGAAAAGCTTTCACTTATACAGTATACACTCAAATAATACTGGCAGAAGTAAAGCTGTGAGGACGAGGCGTGAGTCGTGCTTGGGTAGCTCAGATGGTAGAGCACAATATGGACATGCGGTGACGAGCGAAATGTGCCAACTTGAAGCACTGACTTTAGCCAAAGAACTAGACATTACCAGTTTCAAAGCTAGCTGGGGCTGGCTATCAAGATAATTCAAACGAAATGAATTATGATTCCAGAGGAAAACGGCTTCAAAGGCGATTACGAGGAAAAAAATAGTGCATTTTAATCTGCGATGCTAACAGTCCCCTCTATTATTGCAAATTAGCAACCTGGATCAAATGCCAGTCTATTTTGAGATGTCACTCGACAACACCGTGAACAGGAAAGGAGATATGAACTGGCAGCAGTGAGAAGCAAAGGTGTACAGTGATGTGTGTAACTGGTGATGGATGAAGGCTAGCACCTTAAGGGATATTTAGAAGGGAACTATTCCTAAAATATCAGTGAAACGCATATTAGTATGAGAAAATCTGAAAGGCCGGGTGGACAATGACCTTGTGATTGACTGGATGACACATGTTTGGCAACGTCATCCTGGTGCGTTACCGAATTTACGTAACATGTTGGTCCTGGACAGCTTCCTCGGACATACAACTAAGGAAGGGCGAGACAAATTACACGAAGGGAAAACTGACTTGGTCATTAACCCTGGAGGCCTAATATCAATCCTATAACCACTACATACAGTTATAATTGGTGGAGACTTCAATGTACCCTCAATTTGTTGGCAAAAATACATGTTCAAAGCCGGTAGTAAACAGAAAACAATCTTCCGAAATTGTACTCTAAATGCTTTCTCTGAAAATTACTTTGAACAATTAGTTCATGAGCCCACACGAATTGTAAATGGTTGCAAAAACACACCTGACCTCTTAGCCACAAATAATCCTGATCTAATAAAGAGCGTCATGACGGATACAGGGATTAGTGAACACAAGGTCATTGTAGTGAGGCTCAAAACCGTATCAACCAAACCCACTAAAAAATAAACGCAAAATATATCTATTTAAAACAGCAGATAAAAATTCGCTTGATACCTTCCTAAGGGAGAGTCTCCATTCCTTCCAAGCTAATTACGTAAGAGTAGACCAGATATGGCTCAAATTCAAAGATACGGTATCAACAGCAGTAGATAGATTCATACTGCGTACGTTAATAAGAGACGGGACTGATCCACCATGGTACACAAAACATGTCAGAACACTGTTGCAGAAGCAACGGAAAAAGCATGCCAAATTCAAAATTCAGGAGAAAGCAAAATCCCGATGACTGGCTAAGTTCCACGGAAAATCGAAATTTAGTGCCTATGTCAATGCGAGATGCTTTTACTAGTTTTCAAAATGAAACATTGTCTCAAAATACGGTAGAAAACCCAAAGAGATTCTGGTCGTATGCAAAGTAGTGGCAAAAAACAGTCAATACCGTAACTGCACAATAGGGAAGGAAATGTTACCAATGATGGTGGCACTAAAGAGGAGTTACTAAATACAGTTTTCCGTAATTCCTTCATGAAAGAACACAAAGTAAATATTCCAGAATTCGAAACCAGAACAGCTGTTGGCATGAGTGACATAAAAGTAGATATCTTAGGTGTTGCGAAACAACTCAAATCGCTTAAGAAAGGCAAGTCTTCCAGTGCAGATTGTATACCAATCAGGTTCCTTTCAGAGTATGCAGACACAAAAGCACCTTTCTTAGAAATCATATACAACCACGTTCTTTAGCAATCATATACAACCGCTCACTTGACAAAAGGTCTATTCCTAAAGACTGGAAAGTAGCACAGGTAACACCAATATTCAAAAAAGGAAACAGGAGTAACCCATTGCATTACAGACCCATATCACTGACCTCAATTTGCAGTAGAATTTTGGAGCCTATACTGTACTTGAACATTATGAATCACCTTGAAGAAAAAGCTTATTGGTACATAACCAACACAGATCCAGAAAATATCGTTCTTGTGCAACACGAAGTAATCGTTCTTGTGCAACACGAAGTAATGAGTACTGTCGACAAGGGATCTCAGATCGATTCCATATTCCTAGTTTTCCAGAAGGCTTCTGATACCATTCCTCACAAGTGACTATTAATCAAATTGCATGCATATGGAGTATCATCTCAGCTGTGTGACTGGATTCGTGATTCCCTCTCAGAGTGGTCACAGTTCGTAGTGATAACAGTAAATCATCAAGCAGAGCAGAAGTGATATCTGGCGTTCCGCAAGGTAGTGTCTGCTGTTCAAGATTTACATAAATGATCTAGGTTATAATCTGAGCAGCCCCCTTAGATTGTTTGCAGATGACATGTAATTTACTGTCTGGTAAAATCATCAGACGATCAATTCCAATTACAAAATGATCTAGAGAAAATTTCTGTATGGTACGAAAAGTGGCAATTGTCATTAAACAAAGGAAAGTGTGAGGTCATCCACATGGGTACTAAAAGAGATGCGATAAACTTTGGGTATATGATAAATTGCACAAATCTAAGGGCTGTCAATTCGACTAAATACCTAGGAATTACAATCACAAGCAACTAAAATTGGAAAGACCACATAGATAATACTGTGGGGAAGGCGAAACAAAGACTGCGCTTTGTTGGCAGAACACTTAGAAGATGGGACAAACCCACTAAAGAGACAGCCTACATTACACTTGTCCGTCCTCTGCTGGAATATTGCTGCACGGTGTGGGATCCTTACCAGGTAGGACTGACGGACGACATCGAAAAAGTACAAAGAAGGGCAGCTCGTTTCGTGTTATCGTGCAATAGGGGTGAGAGTGTCACTGATATGATATGTGAGTTGGGGTGGCAGTCACTGAAACAAAGGCAGTTTTCTTTGTGGCGAGATCTATTTAGGAAATTTCAATCACCAACTTTCTCTTCCGAATACGAAAATATTTTGTTGACACCCACCTATGTAGGGAGAAATGATCATCATAATAAAATAAGAGAAATCAGAGCTCAAACAGAAAGATTTAGGTGTTCCTTTTTGTCACGTGCCATTTGAGAGTGGAATGGTAGAGAAGTAGTATGAAAATGGTTCGAGGAACCCTCTGCCAGGCACTTAAGTGTGAATTGCAGAGTAACCATGTAGATGCAGATGTAGGCGTAGATGTGTGTATAAATTGGCTATTCAAAGCTGCACTTAAATGCAATGGATGGGTGATGAAAACCAAAAGTTCATACCGAGAAGAAAAATCAAACAGCCAGATTTGTCCCAGATTTATGAGCATGCGACAAGTGCATGAGACTCCGTTCCGCAACCAATGGTGGGTCAATCCTTCAAAAAATGTGGTATCACAAATTTCCTGCATAAAACAGAGGACAACACTCTATGAGAAGGTGGAGACGACAACAATTATTCTCCTGCTATTGATGGCGATGAATAAAGTTAAGGGAGCATACGTATTGACTAAAATATTTTATTGCAAATATTAATATTGTGGTCTTCAGTCCTGAGACTGGTTTGATGCAGCTCTCCATGCTACTCTATCCTATGCAAGCTTCTTCATCTCCCAGTACCTACTGCAGCCTACATCCTTCTGAATCTGCTTAGTGTATTCATCTCTTGGTCTCCCTCTACGATTTTTACTCTCCACGCTGCCCTCCAATACTAAATTGATGATCCCTCGATGTCTCAGAATACGTCCTACCAACCGATCCCTTCTTCTAGTCAAGTTGTGCCACAAGCTCCTCTTCTCCCCAATTCTATTCAATACCTCCTCATTAGTTATGTGATCTACCCATCTAATCTTCAGCATTCTTCTGTAAATTCTTAATTTGTTGTTTTTTAAGGTCTAGAATCCCAGCTGGCGGGGATAATGTTCCCCAGCTGGCCGCCTGGCTGATGGACCAGCCTGAAAGCCTGCCGGCCAGCCAGCCACATGCTATTGAATCAGTTGTGTTTTAACGATTTGTCAAACTGTACAACAGCATATGAAGATTATGATGCATTTCTTCAAACCAATTGATATTATATGTTATTTTGAACACATCATTATGTTACAGCAGTTCGCTTTGTAAATAAAACAAATTAAATAAAAAAAAATTTTTTTACCCCTCTGTTATAACCTTTTAATTCACTAATAAATTGCGTGGATATACAAACGTAGAAACAATAGTGGGTTTCATGCTACCAACTCTGTATCTCTCACTCAGCTGCCGTGCCGTGACATGCGGCCGGCGCCGTTCATAGCCAGGTGGCGCTCCCGCGCTCAGCCGAGCTGCGGAGCGCCTCTATTGCCGTGTTTGAGTACTGACGTAGCAGCACTTTTAAATCTTGTGGCACTGTCACAACACTTTTCCCCCCTTGAAAAAAAAAAAAAGAAAAACACACACACTCACTTCCGTGGAGACACGGACAGTGCGGAGACATCCATGGCCTCTTGGGAGACCCCGAGAAGATCCCGCGGAGAAACACGAGAATATGGTCGAAAATGTCCAGGACGGAAGCTTGTGCGCGGAACGTGCCTCCTGGACGAGATGATGGGTGAAAACTCCGGAGCAGCATCCATAGGTGTCGTGGACCTGGGGGTGTGCTCCAGCGAGATGGCTCCCAGAGAAGGCGGCATCGCGACTGGGGCCGGTTCCGGCGTACTTGGAAGTGGCAGCGACGGTGGCTGCAACGACACGCATGGGAGATCGGCAGAAGCGACAGGACTGGCTTCTCGGGCTGGTGGAGGCGAAAGAAGGGGCGGTGGCACCGGCGTGGCCACCACTCATGGGCGCATCTGGTCATAATGATGAACAACCATGCCGTCGTCCGTACGTATTTCACAAAGCCGGCGGCCGCGAAGAGCCTTGACCACCCCTGGAATCCATTTAGGGCGAGATCCATACCCTCGTGCCCACACTTCGGTGCCCACCGAGCAGTTGCCCGCACTAGGGGACACAGTACCAGGCCTGACAGGGTGAAGCAGGTGCAGTAGAGTGCGCGGTTGGCGGCCATGCAAGAGTTCAGCAGGGCTGCAATCACCCAGAGGCGTGAAGCGATAAGAACTCAGAAATTGCAACAGAGCGTCATCGGTAGAAAAATCAGTAAGGAATTTTTTCATCTGGCTTTTGAAAGTGCGGACAAGGCGCTTGACCTCCCCATTCGATTGGGGATGGAAGGGCGGTGCTGTAACATGATGAATCCCTTGTCCAGTACAAAAATCACGGAAGGCCTGCGAAGAGAACTGAGGGCCGTTGTCCGTGACAATCGTGGAGGGAAGACCTTCTAGCGCAAAGCTTTTGGACAAAGCCAGCGTCGTCGCCGCAGTGGTGGGCGACGGACATCGAACCACAAACAGAAACTTCGAGAAGGCGTCAATCAACAGTAGCCAATAAGTGCCGAGGAAGGGTCCGGCAAAGTCAGCGTGCACCCGTTCCCATGGCTGCGCCGGATCAGGCCACAGAGAGGGCATTGTACGGGATGCAGCCAGTTGTTGAGCACACTGACCACACGCAGCGACCATGTGGGAGATGTCCGAATCGATACCGGGCCAATAAACATGCCTGCGGGCCAGGGACTTAGTCCGAGAAATCCCCCAATGGCCTTCATGCAACAGTTTGAGAACATCTTTGCGAAGAGAAGCTGGCACCACGACCCGTGGAGATGCGCCATCCGTGGCCAGAAGAACAACACCCTCACGAACAGACAGACGAAGGCGCAAGGCATGGTAGTTGTGAAGGGGATCCGATGCCCGGCCCTTGGTCCTGTCCGGCCAACCCTGTTGAACAAAACCGATCACCTGACGCAGGACCGGGTCCCGCGCAGTAGCCGACGTGACCTGCGAACCTGTAAGCGGAAAACCCTCGACCGCACGATGTTCTTCCTCATCAATGTGGAAACAGAGTAGTTCATCTCGATCGAAAACCGGGTCGGGACCCATCGGCAATCGCGACAATGCGTCAGCATTGGCGTGCTGGGCCGTGGGGCTTCATAGTGAAAACAAGACAAGTATAAGGCCCAACATTGCAGGTGGTGAGCTGCCTTATCCGGAAGCTACGCCAATGGGCTGAACAGAGAGACCAGCCGCTTGTGGTCGGTGATGAGGTGAAACTTAGAACCATACAAAAAAACGCTGAACTTTTTTAGAGCATAAATGATAGCGAGCGCCTCCTTTTCGATTTGAGAGTAACGCCGTTGGGCATCGTTGAGGGTCTTTGAAGCATAGGCGATGGGTCGTTCCGACCCATCCTCATACCGATGGGCGAGAACAGCCCCTAGGCTATACTGTGACGCGTCAGTCGCTAGAACCAAGTGCTGACCCGGATGAAAGGTGGCAAGACAAGGCCCCGACCGCAAATGAGCCTTCAGGCGAACAAAAGCCTGCTCACACTCGTCGGACCAACAGAAAGGAACGTTTTTGCGTAACAGCTGATGCAGAGGATGAGCCACCGCCGCCGCGGATGGAATGAATTTGTGATAATAAGCAATCTTGCCGAAACGCCTGAAGTTCTTTGACCGTAGACGGCCGGGGGAGAGCGGTGATGGCCGCAACGTGCTGACGTAGAGGACGTATACCTTCACGGGACAAGTGGAAACCAAGATACACAATGGAGGGTTGGAAGAACTGTGACTTGTCCAGATTGCACTTCAACCCAGCCGAATGCAGAACCCGTAATAATGAACGCAAATTGCGAAGGTGCTCCTCAGTGGAGGCCCCCGTGACAACAATGTCATCCAGGTAGTTGATGCAGCCAGGAACGGAAGCCGTGAACTGTTCCAAAAACCACTGAAAAATGGCCGGCACACTAGCGACACTAAATGGTAACCGCTGGTACTGATACAACCCACAAGGAGTGTTGATGACGAGAAATTCCTTGGAAGACGCATCCAACGGCAACTGATGGTACGCCTCCGATAAGTCAAGTTTGGAAAAGAACTGGCCCCCAGCGAGCTTGGTAAATAACTCCTCAGGACGGGGAAGAGGATAAGTGTCAATGAGGCTCTGAGTGTTGACAGTGGCTTTAAAATCGCCACAAAATCGCCACACAATCGCAGACTCCCGTTGGGTGTAGAAACCACCACGATTGGCGATGCCCATTCGCTGGAGGTAATAGGAAGGAGAATCCCTGAAGCTGTTAACCTGTCTATCTCAGCCTTGACAGGTGCACGCAACGCCATTGGAATAGGGCGTGCCCGGAAAAACTTAGGGCGAGCTGTAGGTTTAAGAGTAATGTGGGCTTCAAAATCCTTGGCACGACCCAGACCAGCAGAGAACACGGACGAGAATTCAGAACACAATCCATCCAGCTGTTGATACGGAATATCCTCAGATATGAGGTGCACATCATCATCAATGGAGAACCCAAACAACTGGAAAGCATCATAACCGAACAGATTTTCAGTGCCCGCATGATCCACCACATAAAACGTGAGGGGCCGAACAACAGACTCTTAAGCAGTGGAAGCATCAAACTGGCCAACGATAGGAATTTTCTGTTTATTATAAGTTCTCAGATTTCGCGTAACTGGAGACAAGGGAGGGGAGCCCAACACCAAATACGTGCAAGAATTAATGAGAGTTACTGCAGAGCCAGTGTCCACTTGCATGCGAATGTCTTTATCCAGAACACGAACAGTAACAAACAACTTATTTGTTTGAGAAAGCACACAGTTAACATCCATGTCCGATGCCTCGCCCTCGTCGACAGGAACGTGAGGGGACTGACACACAGAAGCAATGTGGCCTTTTTTCCTACATGAATTACACGTGGCCCAACGTTTTGGACACGCGGCCCTGTCATGCTGTACGAAACAACGTGAACAAGAAGGAAGGGCAGAACGAACCTGTTTCTGTGGTTGCTGTTTTCGCTGCGAGCGTTGCGGCCCAACGCAACGCTGTTTACGCGAGTGAACCGCCGCCACATCATCGTTCTCCTGGGAAACAGGCAAATTGTCCGTGTCAAAAGTTGACTGTACAGCGCCCACATCACACCACGCGTCTATTTGCGCGCCAGCAGCGTGAGTCACTTCAAAGGATTGAGCGATGCTTAGAACTTCCGACAATGACGGGTTTGGCAGCTGTAGGGCACGTTGCCGAACTTCTTTATCAGGAGCAAGCCGTAAAATAGCATCCCTAACCATTGAATCAGCATAAGACTCATGATGAATGTCCGTGACAAACTGACATTTCCTACTCAGACCGTGTAGTTCCGCCGCCCAAGCCCGGTAAGATTGATGGGGCTGTTTACGACACCGGTAGAACGCCACGCGGGCGGCAATGACGTGGGTGTTTTTTTGGTAATAGTTAGACAATAAGTCACACATTTCTTGGAAGGACAGAGAGGCAGGTTCCCGCAGAGGTGCTAACTGAGATAGCAGCTGATAGATCCGTGGGGAAATCCAAGACAGAAATAACGACTTACACATCGGAGCGTCAACAACGCCGAAAGCCAAGAAGTGTTGCCGCAAACGCTTCTCATAATCCTCCCAGTCTTCAGCGGCCTCGTCGTAAGGAGGGAATGGAGGCGGAGAAGAGGATGACAGACGATGAGTAAGCGACATTGACAACGCCTCAATAGCAGCCGTCAGCTGTGTTTGTTGTTTAATGAGCGCTTGCATAAGCTGTTCCATGTCTGCCCAGACACGAACGCGCAATACTCCAACGCTGGAAAAAAAATATCCGACCTCGTCGCCAAAAAGTGTTATAACCTTTAATTCACTAATAAATTGCGTGGATATACAAACGTAGAAACAATAGTGGGTTTCATGCTACCAACTCCGTATCTCTCACTCAACTGCCGTGCCGTGACATGCAGCCGGCGCCGTTCATAGCCAGGTGGCGCTCCCGTGCTCAGCCGAGCTGCGGAGCGCCTCTATCGCTGTGTTTGTGTACTGACGTAGCGGCACTTTTAAATCTCGTGGCAGTGTCACAACACCCTCCCTCAAAATCAGGGTGCACAGATTATTAGAGGACATGAATTATTCGGCTACATATACTAACATTGACTTTTTTAATTGTGTTTAACCCTTTAAGATATGTTAAACACAAATATGTCTGAAATTTTTCTATGTGGCTGATCTCAAAGTGTCATGTTCTGAATGAGAGTCAAATAATATGTGATTTAAGAGATTCACTGCACATTCTCACCCCTAACATCATTCATATTACATAACAGGAAATTTACTTTGAAAGTAACACTCCTCAAACCCCATGCATAATGCTTTCCTTTGATCTTTAAGAGTCCCACACACGAGGGATGATTGCAGCGATCTGCTGAATGCAATTTCGTCTGTAATTGGCTAGTTGCCTTGACACACCACATAAAAGCAATTTGCCAAGCCATTTCAATGAGTATTACGAATGTACTGTGTACAGAAGTTGTGCTACGGAAAATGAACAGTTACATTTAGCAGCAGCTGCAGCTGATTTCTGTATCCCCAGGAATACTTGCAAAACATAAATTCAAAATAAAAATAAAACTGTAATTTATTAAACTAATTTTGAAATGCTATTCTCTGGAACTGTTGTAGATTACTTTATGGAATATGCTGGTATTACACTTTTCGCTGAAAACAAATTAGCTATGTACATCTTCCCGCGTGCCTCCACAACTAGTTTTATGTTCATTAGTTCTCAATTCGTTCTTATTCATTAGTCTCATAATTTATCTGCATGTATTTACACAATTCCCTGGATGTGTCTGTAGTAACGATGTCAATAACAGCGCAACCAATTGCCATACCTCTTGCTATTAATTGTATGAAAGAGATTTTGATTATACGAAATAACAGTACCTAAGTGTAACTGTATAACAGAGCTGCCTTGAACATTTAAATTAAAATGTTCTCTTAACGAACATCACATTATTCCTTCTTCTGTAGCACAAGCTTCAAAATGCTAATCACTGTGAAATCAGAGGGTGAATGGCAACTCTGGGTTCCACATCAATTCGCAGAGTAGTTCATCTGCCCTCAATAACTTTAAATTCTAACATAAATTTCCAGCTCAATGTGGGCAAAGTGAATGAAGCAAAACTGCACAACTGTGTCTAATAAATAGAGAAATAAGTTGCTGCCATATTGCCACATACTGCTGCTACCCAGCCAGGTAGCCATATTGCATGCACAAATTGCATGCGATCCATCAGATTGAGATTTTCATGCAACTGGCGATCAGCGAGTGATTGCTGCGATTTGTGTACACACATGTGATCTACCTGCGATCTGTCGCTCCTGTGTGCAGTCCCTTAGAGATGTAAAAGGTTGTAATGTCACACTCACTGAAAACAGTTTATTGTTACAAAGTATTGTATTGTCTTCGTCCTAAAGACTTCGCATACATCTGCTGTCGGCAGACCTTGTATCTGCATTGTGTTTTGTAGTTACAAATGGTGCATTTTCTTTGCAACTTAAGTTTTATTTTGATGTTATTCTCTCATCTATGTTTTATTGCTGCATTAGTGAGCTAAAGACAAATTCTTTGTTAAAATATCAGTTCTTACCAGCCGAAATTACAAAAATTTAACTGAAAACTAAAACAATAAAAATTCCCAGGTTTTCCCAGTTGTTACAGGGTGCATACACGCTGATAATGTACATTCATAAAAAGCTGAAGCACATTTTTTTACATCAAGCAGAGTCAGGTGGCTCTGTTAAATCTGTTTATGTAAGTTTCAATTTGTATTAATGATATCTATTGCTAAGGTACAAAATACTGTTTCTAATGTACTATTTTCACCTTTTGGTGTCAGTATTTTTATTTTTTTATATATTTTTGTCTATAAACATAAGATGTCTAGGTACACATTACAGTGGATTGGGAGATAGTGTATTCGAGTCAAACACCTCTCTTTCTAATTATTCTCACGTCACTAGACTGTAAGGCATTAGTCAGAGTTTGGGTTCATATAATTAGTTTCCCTACAGTTAATGGAAGTGACAGATACACTATATTTTCTGTTACATCAGTCAAATACCTTTTTGAAATGTATAAATATCACACTAATATGTTCATTATACTTCGTATTATTCAACAATTTTGACATCGACATCACCAGTACGGATTAATTCTATTAAAATTAGGCAATCAAGAACATAATGCAGCCTCTTTAGAATGTCTTTGGCAAAATCCTTCATTGTAATCCAGATTGTCAGTTCTAGTGGACAAAAATATTGAGTCAAAAAAGGGAAAAGTAAACTTTAAAATCTATCAAATGACTGTCTCATTTACAATGTAGATTATCTGCTTAGTCCCCTAAAAAAGAGGAGAGAGGGAGGAGGAGGGATGGGAGGAGGGAGAAAGAGAGAGAGCTTGCTACAAATATCAAAGCTTTATGGATTGAGAGCACTCACACAGATTGTGAAGAATTCATAAAAACCACCACCACTTCTTTGGTTCCATTCTTGATGGTAAGACGGTTTCCGGTTAAAGTAGTTACATTAGTTCCAACAGATACAGACCTGAAAATGAAAACACAAAAATAAACGAGGGGCATCTAGTAATTTAAACGTTATTCAATAGCTTAATAACAAAATCAACTGAAAATGTGACCACAAAGGAAAGTCACTGGACGTTCATTTTCAAACATATAACATATATCTTCTAGAGGAAATACTACTTTTCTTCCTCACATCAGAGGTCACATATGAGGTTTATTAACAATCAGTTGGATATTTCCTACTAATTAGTCTCATAAGAATGATTAATTCTTTATATTTAATATAATTAAAGGAAATTATTCATTCACAAATTGTGTTCCATAAATTCATTGATGAAGGAGTGGCTTCGAGAATGTGAAATAAATAAAATTATACATTAAATGGTAGAAGCAGCCGCTGGGCAGGCCCCTTCTACAAAGTAGTCTAACAACTAGTTATGAGTAGTGCTAATCTACTCACATTAACCAAGAAGGATGGCAGATAAGGAAATTTTATTTATTGTGCATATATACTATGGTAGGAAGAGTACCTTACTACATTTTTACGTGATTTGGGTGCACAGAGTGCCTTCAATCTCTCCTTACTGTGTTGGCGAAAATACATATTTAGAAGTCAGTTGTATGCATAAAAAGCTGTCCAAAATCGTACTGAATGCTTTCTTCAAAACTTATTTTGAATGATTATTCAGGAGCCAATATGAAATGTGAATGGCTGCAAAAACATACTTGACCTCTTAGCAACAAATAACCCTGAACAAATAGGTAGCACCACGATGGATACAGGGATTAGGTCATTATAGCAATACTGAATACCATAACATCTAAATCCACAAAAAATATATGCAAAATGTATGTGTTTAAACAGCAGATAAAAAATTCGCTTGTGCCTTCCTAAGAAATAGTCACCACTCCCTCCAGTCTGGCTATGTAAGCATACAACAGAAGTGGTTTAAATTCATAGAAATAGTACTGACGGCAATTGAAATATATATACCAAATAAATTAATAACAGACGGTACTGATCCCCCATGGTACACAAAATATGTCAGAATACTGTTGAATAAACAACAAAAAAAGCATACCAAATTTAAAAGACTGAAAAAGTCCTGAAGATTTGCATAGTTTTACAGAAGCTCATCATTTACCTCGAACATCAATGCAAGATGCTTTCAGTAATTTCCACAATGGAAATGTTTCAAAATCTGGTACAAGATCCAAACAGACATTCTGGTCAAATGAAAAGTACACCAGTGCCACAATGTAATTGATACCTTCACTTCACGATAGTGAAGACAGTGACTAATGACAAAGCAACTAAAACAGAGTTACTAAACACGGTATTCTGAAATTCCTCGACGAAAGAAGACAAAGCAAATATTCCAAAATACGAATCAAGAACAACTGCACACATGAATAAGTTGGAAGTAGGTAGGTCTAACAAAGCACCTAAAATCACTTAATTAAGGTAAAGCCTCTGGCCCAGATTGCATCCCATTACGTTCATATCAAAGCATGCTGATACAGTGGCTCCTAACAACTGCTTCCAAGTTGAAACATCTGTGGACAAAAATTGTGAAGTTTCACAGGTCATATCAATAATCGAAAAAGTAAATAAGAGTAATCCACTGAATTACAGACCTATGTCACTAACGACACTTTGCAGTAGGATTTTGGAACATATGTGTTTGAACATTATGAATTACCTCAAAGAAAATCATTTATTCACCAATAGATAATATAGATTCAGAAAATATAATTCTTGTGAAAAACAACTAGCTTGATATTCACATTAAGTAATGAGTGCTATCATCAGGGAATCTCAAACTAATTACATATTTTTAGGTTTCCAAAAGTCTTTTGACATCATTCTTAACTTCTAATCAAATTCTGTGCCTTCAGAGTATC
Source organism: Schistocerca cancellata (assembly GCF_023864275.1). Classification (NCBI taxonomy): domain Eukaryota; kingdom Metazoa; phylum Arthropoda; class Insecta; order Orthoptera; family Acrididae; genus Schistocerca; species Schistocerca cancellata. Next base: position 139,789,892 of record NC_064627.1, on the reverse strand, counting down.
GTCTCAGTCGTGCAACTGCACTCACCATTTCCATTCAGAAAGGTCACAGTTCATAGTAATTGACAGTAAGTCACTGACTAAAGCAGAATTAACGTCCAGCATTCCAGCGCTCTGCTGTTCCTGATCTACATAAATGATTTACAAGCCCTCTTAGATTGTTTGCAGATGATGCTGTCATTTACCATCTTGTAAAGTCATCAGATGATCAAAATACAATTGCAAAATGATTTAGACAAAATATCTGTATGGTGTGAAAAGTTGCAATTGAATCTGAATAATGAAAAGTAGGAAGTCATTCACATGGGTACTAAAGGGATGCACTCAATTTTGGTTACATAATAAATTATACAAATCTAAAGGCTGTGAATTCAACTAAATACAGAGAAACAAAATTTATGAATACTTCAATCGCTAATGTTGTCTGGAAAGTGAACCAAAGATTGTGATATATTGGCAGAAGACTTAGAAAATGCAACAGGCCTACTAATGAGACTGCCTAAATGTGGGACTTGTATGAGATACAGTAGATCAAAAAAGTTCAAAGAAGGACAACTTGTTTTGTATTATCAGGAAATACACGAGAGAGTGAGACAGACATGATACACGAATTGGTGTGACAATCATTAAAACAAAGGCATTTTTCATTGCAGCAGGACCTTCTCGTGAAATTTTAATCAGCAACTTTCTCCTTCAAATGGGAAAATATTTTATTGAGACCCACCAATATAGGAGAAATTATCATCATCATAACAAAGTATGAGAAATCAGAGCTCACACAAAAAGATTTAAATGTTCATTTTTCCCATGCGCTGTTTGAGAGTGAAACGGTAGAGAAATAGTTTGAAGGTGGTTCAATGAACCCTCTGCTATGCACTTAATTGTGAATTGCACGGTAATCACTCAGACGGATGTTAAAGACAGGGCTACCCATGAAAATAGTCATGTGATCTATAAACTAAGTTACAACCACTGTGCTGTTTTCTACATGGGCATGACAACTAACAGGCTGACTGATAACCTGTGGCCAAATGACAGCTGTATCACTCTGTCGCTGAACATGCTGCCCAACACAATGTGCTTAACTTCAGTGACTGCTTCACAGCCTGTGCCTTCCTACCAACACCAACTGCACAAGTGGGAACTCTCCCTACAATGTGTCCTACATTCCCTCACCCTTCACTAGCTCCTGTCCTCCACCCAACTACCCATTTCCCTGCACTCACGGCAATACTACACAGCCTTCCATTCTGCCAACATACCCATTAGTCCTTTTCCCCCTCTTCTCTACTTTCCTCATTTTCTGCCCCCCCCCCCCCCCCCTCCAAACTTCCCAACTGCACCTAGCAGCCCTACCCTGCCCCAACATGTCCCTGCATGTTCCCACATACCTACCTGTTATCTTTCCTCTTCCCACCCCATGTCTCTTCCTTACCCCCACCACACACAACAGATTGCATTAGGCACAATTGCTGTCCTTAGTCTGACCACAGTGGCCACAGATAGTGGGCATGTGTGTTTGTGTGTGTTGCGTTTGTGTGAATATGTGTGTGTTTTCTACTTTGGAAGAAGGCCGTTTGGCCGAAAGCTTACTTGGGTAGAAGTCTTTTCGTTGTGCTTTTCTGCAACTCAACATCACCTCCATGTTGTGAGTAGCACTCTATCCTTTTCATAATATTCCTGTTATTCCATCCTGAACTTTCCATTGTTTAAACCTCTTCACATTAAATACAAGTCCCCTCCAAGAATTCTTACAGCAGCAATTATTATCAGCACTCATTATTTACACCAGTGATATTCTCCTTAACATAAACTTAAAGACTGAAAAATTAATTTGAACTTCACCAGTAAGGGGCACTCTGACAACTGCTTATTTATAATTTACTTCTTTTCAAATAGTATTTCAACAAACAAAATCCATTCTTTTCTAGTATCACTAGGTACTGAATTGATGACTGCAATTTACCCAATCCATGAAATTTTTCTTGTCGAAGTTGATTCTATTTCATAGTGAAATAATTTGAGATTACTGTTAACATAATGCAGATTTCTCAGGCCAGCTTGTTCAGTGTTAATTATTTATGTAGATTTAAAATCAGCTTTTTTATATTATAGGCCCTCAAAGTAAAACACGAGTTTTGTTACTTGTGTGGGAAAATAACTTATGACAGTTGAAATATAGAGAATATTAAAAATGAACACAAAATAACAAGAAAATCTTTCAGAAAAGAGGAATATATGTTAAGATGTAATATAAACTGAAGTATTTTGTCTGTAGTGTAGTCCAATTTGGAAAAAGATAAGGAGAAAATAGAGCTTTTGAAAATGTAGTGCCACTGAAGAATGCTGAAGATTAGATGGGTACACTGGATAAGTGATGTTGACAGTTGAAATACAGTTGAAATACAGAGAATATTAAAAATGAACACAAAATAACAAGAAAATCTTTCAGAAAAGAGGAATATATGTTAAGATGTAATATAAACTGAAGTATTTTGTCTGGAGTGTAGTCCAATTTGGAAAAGAAACAGACAAGGAGAAAATAGAGCTTTTGAAAATGTAGTGCCACTGAAGAATGCTGAAGATTAGATGGGTACACTGGATATTTGATGTCAAGGTACTGATCAAAACATGGAAAAGAAAGAAATTTATGGCACAATTTGACTAAAAGAAGGTTGACAGGACACATTCTGAAGCATCATGGAAGAGTTAATCTGTCACTGAGGGGAAATGTGGGAGGTAAATACTGTAGTGAGAGATCAAGACTTAAGTACAGAAAGGAGGTTCAAATGGGTGTACAATACAACAACTATGCAGATGAAGAGACTTGCACAAAACACAGTAGTACGAAGACTGCATGAAACCAGTATTCGGACTGAGCACAACAACAACAATTTTTAACTTTTGAAATCAGTAAGTGTGCATAAAAGCAAGTGTGTCTTTCTGTCTGTAGCCAACAACATTAGTAAAAGGATAGATTGCTACTCACCATACAAAGGAAATGTTAAGTTGCAGCCACAACAGCTTTTTATATACCCATTCTCTTCGTAGATATTATACAATAGTCACAGGATACTACTTTTTTTGGTTTTGTGAACTGCATAATTTTACATTCCTGAACGTTTACAGCAAGTTGCCATGTCTGTTGTAATCTTACCAAGATCTGACTGAATATTTATGCAGCTTCTTTCAGACATATCTTCATTACAGATAGTTGCATCATCTGCAATAAGTCTGAGGTTACTATTAATATTGTCTACAAGGTCATTAATACACAACATGAACAGCATGGGTACCAACACACTTCCCTGGGGCACAGCCCCAATCATCTGATGACGACTTTCTATTGAAGATGACATGCTGCACCCTCCCTAACAAAAAGCCTTTAATCCAGTCACAAATTTCACTTGATACGTCCTATGATTGTGCTTTTGATGACATGTATAGGTATTGTACTGAATCAAATGTTTTCCAGTAATCAATAAAGACTCCATCTACCTGACACCTTTGACGCAAAGCTTTCAGTATGTTATGTGAGAAAAGTGTGAGTTGTGTTTCACATGATCAATGTTTTCTGAATCCATGTTACTTGCCATAGAGGAAATCATTCTGTTCAAGATACATCATTATGTTTGACCCCAAAATATGTTCCAAGATCCTTCAACAAATCAATGTTGAGGACATCAGTGATAGTGTTGTGGATCACTTCCTACCACCGTTCTTGTAGATGAGCGTGTCCTGTGCTGTGGGCATGATTCAGAAAGAAGGAACTTGGGTCCCGTGTGAGCTGAAACCAAGAGACATTGAACGGTTTGTGTGTTTGTGAACAGTTGCTTCAGAGGCCAAAACGGACAGGATTTCTGCATTGCATTGTGATCGGGGATAAAAAATGGGTTCATTACGATAACCACAAACGCAAAAAATCATGGGGATATCCTGGCCATGCTTTCACGTCGATGGCCAAACCGAATATTCACGGTTCAAAGATCATGCTCTGCATTTGGTGTAACCAGCTTGGCGTCGTGTACTATGAGGCGTTAAAACCAAGTGAAACAATCACAGCTCATTATCGAACGCAATTAATGCATTTGAGCAGAGCATTAAAAGACAAACAGCCACTACAGAGCGAGAGGCAAGATAAAGTAGTTTTGCAGCATGACAACGCTCAGCCCCACGTTGCAAAAGAGGTCAAAAGGTACTTGGAAACGTTAAAATGGGAAGTCCTACCCCACCTGCCGTATTCTCCAGACATTGCTTCCTCTGACTATTGCCTGCTTAGATCAATGGCACATGGCCTGGCTGATCAACACTTCCGATCTCATGAAGAAGTCACAAATTGGCTCGATTCGTGGATAGCTTCAAAAGATGAACAATTTTTTCAATGCAGGATTCGTACACTGCCCAAAAGATAGGAGCAAGTAGTGGCCAACAATGGAAAATACTTTGAATGACACATGTGTAACCAATTTGTTTCATTAAAGCCTCAAATGTTGGGGAAAAAATTGCAGTAGCAAATCTGTACACCTTGTATAATATTTTAAAATATTTTAAAGTGTGTGAATTCAATTAACAGATCCCAATGATTATATGATAATTTTTATTTTCAAGAAGATGTAAAAAATTATCCAGAAGTGTAAAGAAAAGGGTTAAATTGCCACTGTGGTCAATGTTACTCCCAGGGGGTTAGAATTACTCTAGTTGATGGTATCCTTTGTACTTAGGCATTGTAACCACAACCCAGTTTTAATGTGGATGTGCTCAAAGAGGTCAAGTCTATTTGTTGCCGTTGGATCCAATATATTTCCCTCGTACCTGTTCTAGGTAGTTTTCAGAGAAGGGATTTAGTTGTGTTTCACAGGATGTGCTATAATGCCCACCACTAACAATACTGCAATTTTCTCAACTGATTGTTGGATGATTAAAGTCTTCACTAATTATTACAGTATGATTGGGAAACTTATGTGCAAGCAAACTGAGGTTTTCTTTGAAGTTTTCGGTTACATCAGAAGATGATTCTGGTGGGCAATAGAAGCATCCACTTACCATTTTATGCCTACTGCTGAAACTGAGTCTCACATAAATAATCTCATATGCTGCTTAAATTTCTATGTCGGTGGATCTGAGTTTCTTGTCTACTGCAATAAATACACCAACTCGATTTTCCATTTTCCTGTTCTTTCAATACACACTTAAATTTTCCTCAAAAATCTCACTGCTATCAATTTCAAGTTTCAATCATCTTTCTGTACCTAGTATTATGTGAGCTTCATTTCTTTCCATGAGCACTTTGAACTCTGACATTTTGTTGAGAATGTTTTCGCTGTTAATCCCTACGATTTTAATACTCTCACCTGTGGGAGGCATTTCTTTCGATCTTACGCTGATACTCCTGGGTTACCCACTGGTATCATTATCTGGACTGGATGGAGCCTAGCTTCCCACTGGACCTTGGAAGTCTCTGCCTTAGTCCTTCCACTTGACTCAGAAATGAAGGGCCACAATCAGTTCTGGGGACAATGCTGCAACTTGTGTGCTTCATTAAAACTCCGTGCACAAGCTGGTCTTCTTGACCTTCTCTCCCAGTTGCTGTAATGGTCCACATATGACCTCCGAGCCCAGACAACAGGCATCATTTGTTCCAATGTGTGCCACAACCTGCTGTTGGCTGTGCCCTGTTGCCAAAATGGCTGCCTGAAGCTTTCAATCAAAAGGCCTTCTTTTGAAGCACAAAACATACACACATTCATGCAAGCACAACTCACATATGACCACTGTCTCTAGCCATTGAGGCCAGACTGGTGTCAGGGCCAGACGCAGTAGTCATGGTTTTCTACTTTAGAAAAAGGTTGCCTCAGTGACCGGAGACAGTGGTCACATGCGAGTGAGTTGTAAATGTGGGAATGTGCGCGTGTGTATTCTACTTTAGATTAAAGCCTTTTGACCACAAGATTAAATGTGCAGCAATCTTTTTGGTGTGCCTGTCTGTGAGTCAACATCTTCTCTATATATGTGATACAATATTGCCTGTGACTGTGTTGTTCAGAAGTACGATGCGAACTTCTGCAGCTACTACAGAGGTTATGATACATGAAATGTATTCACAGTTCCTGTCCTGATAACATTGGGGAGGGATGTTCCAAGACAGAGTCCCATCCCTTGCAGGAGCCAGAGAAGGCCACGTTTTCCTCGGTGAGGAGGCGGAGGAGGAGTGGTTCCTGGAGGGGAAGCGATGGGAGCCGTAGAGGGTGAGGAAAGGGAAGGGGGGCAGGATGGGGGTAAGGGGGAGGAGTGAGGAGTGGAAGGCAAAAAGGTAGACGAGAGATTTGCAGGGTTAAGTCTGTCAAATTTCTTCCAGGCCTCAAAGTAGCTGAGACCGTCAAGGGTCTTTATTTCCTGAATTCTTTTTTCCTTCATGTACAGTGGACACTCGGGAAGAATGAAGACCACAGCAGTTTGCACAGTTAGGCAGTGGGGTGCAAGGGCTCCCCACATGAAGAGAGCAGCCACAGTCACCACAGATGGGAGTGGCATCGCATTGCAAGGACATGTGGCCAAACTTGGGGCAATGGAAGCAATGCATGGGAGGTGGAATGTACGGTTTCAGGTTGCATCTGTACACCATTACCTCGACTTCTCAGGCACGGTGTCCCCTTCAAATGCCATGATGAAAGTGCCAGTGTATAGATGATGTTCCTTAGGGCCTTCCTGGATACGCCAGATGAAATGAATGCGGCGTCATTACAGATTAGCCCTATGTTCATCAATGGACTGAAGGAGAAGGTGCCTATGAAAAATTACACCCTGTATCATATTGAGTGACTTATGAGGAGCAACAGCCATGGGATTGTCTCCTAAACAGTTGCAGGCACAGAGGGAGGCTGGCTGACTGGCAGAAGTTGTCTTTGTAAAGAGAGAGCCAGATCTCATCTTGCTTAATACCCAACTTCACTGAACTTGTCCTCAGTATGTTCCACAAAAAAAATGGGTTTGGTGGCGGCAAAAGTCTCCCTGTCGGTCCTGGGGAAGACCAGTTGCACCTTTATGGTTGGTAAGCTTGATTATTCCAAGCATCATTTACAGAATTTCAACAATGTACAGCATACAGTTCATTACTGACAGCTGCCTGATTTGGTCAGAGTATCGACTACGATTGAAAATGGAGAAAACTGAGCTTTGTGGTGTTATTAAACATTTTCATTTCAAAGGTTGGACTGTTGCACAAAGAAAAACAGAATTGGGTAAAGTTCATGAGGACTGTGCACCATCATTGAAGACCATTTATTTTTGGATGAATGAATTTAAATGTGATCAGACAAGCAATGGAGATGAAGAATGCTCCAGTCGTCCGCAAAGGAAAGGATTGACAAAATCCACAATGTAATGCAAGAACACTGAATAAAAATTCGTAAGATTGCTGAGACTGTAGGCACCTCAACTGAGTGAGTGCATAATACCCTGCACAGAGAATTGACTATGAAAAAGATGTGTGCGACGTGGGTGCCATGATTGCTCACAGTCGACCAAACGCACATCTGGCACAAAATTTCAACACAATGTCTGGTGATGTTTAATTGCAATCTGCAAGACTTTTCACACTGATTTAAGACTGCTGTGAAACCAAGACAGATCATTACACAACAGAGTCAAAACAACAGTTAAAATGATGGGCAAAGATGGTGAAAGTGTAAGGCATTGGTCATTCTGCCACCTGGTAAGGTGATGGCAACTGTCTTTTTGGGAATCCCAAGGAATAATCCTGTTCACCAGACTTAGCCAATAGTGACTTTTCCTGTTTCCTAACTTGAAACAAAGCTTTCTGGTAAGAAATTTTCAACAAATGAAAAAGTGATTGTTGCAGTCAACAAGTATTCTGCAGAGTTTGACAGAACCCATTTTTCTAATGGGATGAAAAACTGGAAGACCGTTGTACCAAGTGTATGTTTCTCAAAGGGGATTTAAGTCGGGAAGTAATTTATTTATTTTATTTATTTAATCGCGTGGCTAGGGCCCCCCATCTCACAGAACGTTCGCCGGAAGCGGTCTTTCAATTTGACGACACTTCAGCAACCTGCAGTCGATGAAGATGATAGGATAATGATGAGGACAGCACAACACCCAGTCCCTGGGCAGAGAAAATTCCCCAACCCAGCTGGGAATCGAACCTGAGCCCTGAGGATTGATAATCTGTCACACTGACCATTCAGCTGCCGAGGGCGAACCAGGAAGTAATGTGAGTTATTTACAAAATACAAAAATTTGTTTTTAACCAAACTCATGAAGTCATCTTTGCAATTCTATTTAAGAGAATTGTGGTAAAAACTTTGTATGGGACAGAGTGAAGACTGATATGATAGTTTAAACTAGATAAAATCACATTGTTTATTTCTACATATACATTTTTCGTCTACTCATTGATATTAACAATAAGTGGGAGTAACTGTTTCAGTCCTACAGAGTCCACCAGAAAATGTATACACACTTTAAGGAATGAGAAGTATTACTTATGTTATTTTACATTTAATAATTGATCACACATTGTACAACCTTCAGTTTAGCACATAGCTACTTTAAATGTTCAAAATGTTCATTGTTGGTGGCTATACACATAACAGAATGATGGGCAGTCACCACAATTATGTCAGCCAATGTCACAGTGGAGATTGCTGCACATGCTCGGGGCGGACGTCGTAAGACATCCGTGTAAGTTCTTTGTTGATCGATTAGCTCAGTTATTTTATTACAAAGGGGGTGCTAACCCTCTGACCGAACACGCGGAGCTACCGTGCCGGTGTCCAGTAGGCCACGGAGCGGCGGGCAGCCCGTGGCGCTGCAGGTCTTACGAGTCATAATCTCCTGACAAAGTTCCTCCAGCATGCGTGGCTTATGTCCATAGATGTTATATTTCACAGTTCCTCAGAAGTAGAAGTCCATAGGTATTAGATCTGGCAACTGTGGAGGGAATTCAATGAGTCCTCTTCGTCCAATCCAATGCCCTGGAAAATTGTCATCCAGGAAAGCTCATACACCTAGATGGTAGTGTGTTGGTACCCCATCCGATTGGTAGAAGACCTTTTCATCAGCTCCATAAAGTGCATTTATACCTGACAAAGTTAATGTGCTTAACATTACCAAGTACACTTCTCCAGTGAGAGTAGCATCAAAGAAAAAGGTCCTACTAAGCCCCTAGATGATAGTCCTCACTGCACAAGAACCCCTGGTAGATTGACCGCTTTATCCACATAAACACTCGGATTTTTTGGTGCCCATTACACTCTGTTGTGCCGATTCATGGTTCCATTAATTTTAAATTGGGCCTCGTCACTCCACTACCTTCGTCACAAATTCTTCGTCATCAGCAGTAACCGTGGAATGTAAACTTTTCACTTTGCAGCTTTCAGAATTCTTCGTACACCTATACTGCCAACCCCCATTTCACATGCGCATTACATAGCACACTACCATGGAGAATTAACGAACGTTTCCAACACGAGAGCAGACGAAGGAGGACTTGTAGCTGTACGCTGTCTTCCTCTTTGTGAATATCACAAATCATTCCATCATACAATTCAAACTTGTCAATGATGCGTTTAACTGTCAGGTGGGCTGTCGGTTCTGTTTCAAACTCCCACCTCCACTGACGATGCACTTCAACGGCATTGTCAAACTTGAAAAACCACTTCACAATACATTTTCATTGCTTGAATGTCAAGCGTGCTCCAGCCATCTTGTTTTCTCAATACAAAGATAAGTGTTAACATCTGTTGAGCTAAAGACCATACAACGCACTCTTAACTCAAATTCAACAACAATATCGCTATCTCGATAGAGCCTGACAGTGTATACATTTTTCTGGGGGACTCTGTATTTCTATACATACATGTTTCATCCGTTCATTGACACAAACAACAGCTGAAAGTAATCAGTTACAGACTGCTAGCTCAGTGCCTTGCTCACTTAGGGGTTGCAGGATCGACATATGACTTAATGAAATGCCTTCTCAAAATCTATAAATGCTACACACAGAGGAATGTGATATCCACTAGTGTTGCTGGTGATCTCTTGGAAAGCAGAAATATGGTTTACTGTGCTAAAGTTGTTTCAGTGTCAAGCTTGCTCAGTGGACTAAGGGTAAAACTAATTCCGGAATGAGATTTTCACTCTGCAGTGGAGTGTGCGCTGATATGAAACTTCCTGGCAGATTAAAACTGTGTGCCGGACCGAGACTCGAACTCGGGACCTTTACCTTTCGTGGGCAAGTGCTCTACCAACTGAGCTACCCAAGCACGACTCACACCCCGTCCTCACAGCTTTACTTCCGCCAGTACCTCGCCTCGTATCTTCCAAACTTTACAGAAGCTCTCCTGCAAACCTTGCAGAACTAGCACTCCTGAAAGAAAGGATATTGCGGAGACATGGCTTAGCCACAGCCTGGGGGATGTTTCCAGAATGAGATTTTCACTCTGCAGCGGAGTGTGCGCTGATATGAAACTTCCTGGCAGATTAAAACTGTGTGCCCGACTGAGACTCGAACTCGGGACCTTTGCCTTTCGCGGGCAAGTTCTCTACCAAGTGGTAGAGCACCTGCCCGCGAAAGGCATAGGTCCCGAGTTCGAGACTCGGTCCTGCACACAGTTTTAATCTGCCAGGAAGTTTCACAACTAATTCTACTTATGAGGATACTGGTCAAAACTTTGTACAAAGCAGAGAGAAAGCTGAGAGGATGGTAGTTTTGCATGTTATGGATACCTCCTCCTCTGGGCAGTAGGTCTATGTTGTGAAACAGATTCACTGTGAAAGCTGGTTCAGTTTGCTGAAAATGTAATGTACATGTCATGAAAACATTCTTCAAGAAGTAACACAAGCAAAAGTGAACATGGAGAAATCTCAATTTCAGCCTTACAAACAAGACTGATTTTGTAGTTCAAATATACTCTAAAATGGTAAATATGTTCCTGTGCTGGACAGGTTCAACATCAGCAGAGACCACAGGCTCATTAGAGATTCGTGAGCAGCAAAAACCATAGTGTTATGAGAACAAAAGGTACAGTTAACGTCATGAATTTAGAAGTTAACAGAAAATATTGCAGACAATTATCAGCTGTAACATAATGAATCTTGGAAAGGTATCTGATGCAAGTACACAACTTGTTGGTGGTCATTGAAAGAAAATTAAACAAGTAAGAAAAATCAGACTGGTTAATGAAAAATAAAGGACAATATCAATTCAAACTAACAACATGGACAGGATAGATTGCAACTTGCCACATAGAGGAAACACTGAATTGCAGCAGGAATAATGAAAAAGAATGCAGTCAGACCTTAGTACATGAAGATATTGGTCATGTGCATGTGAGTTATGTTTGTGTGAATTTTTTCTAGTTAGGAATAAATACTTTGTCCAAAAGCTAAAATATTCACCATCTTTTTCACTGTGTTTGTCTGGAACTCAACACGTTCTCCATGTGGGGAGTAGCAGTCTATCTTTTCCACATCACTGTCATTCCATTCTTGACTTCATGCTGATTGACATTCAAGCTAAATGTGAAATTATTTTCTGAACTCTTCCCCACTTTCACGAAAGTAATCGACTGTGACATATAGAAATACAGCAAAGAAGTTATAAGAACAAACTTAGAGATCAACACAAGTTCGAAGCAGGCTTGACAGAAACATTTAATTAGTTAGGAAAAAAAATAGGTAATGGCAACATACAATTGAATTACTGATAGCAAAAGAATTTTGAACTTGATCAAAACCTATTCCTGCAACCTACAGGAGAAGAAGAGAAAGCACTGCACGTTCAGACCTTTCTAAGTGTTTTAGACGTCCATATATACTTTCTCTGAAGCATTTTTGTTTTTCAGAGTAGGCCTCCTGAAGCAAACAGTCCCTTTGGATAAATGTCTGTATCATTGCATTTTACTTAACAGTAAGGAAAACAAGTTATATCTTCTTCACTCTCACAGTTTTCATGTTTATTGAGATGACTAGGTCATAAAATGTTAATGAAGCACTTAAATTTATAATTTTCAGTAATCTGTTCCTTTTCATGATGAGTTTTGGTCTTCATCTACTGCTAGTCATGGATTAGAAAATTCGTCCCACAGAATAACTCGAGCAACATATTTTTGCCATGACCTAATGTGAGGTGTTATTAACTGATAACTTAATGACTTAAATCTGGACACCACACCACTGGAAAACAATATGCATATGGCATCAATGTTTTCTGTCTTGTATTCTACTCTTAAATATTTTAAATATCTACTTCTTTCTGTTACTATCTCTGGGACACATAGCAGGATGTCCATGTAACACAAAACAAGACAGCAAGTAATTTCTTATGTGAGAAACAGCTGATTATAAGTTGCATCAGAATTACCAAATTAGCTATGATGATTACAGAGCCACTCAGACTGGCAACACGAATGTGCATTTCGTGGAACTGTTTCAATGTCACAATCGGCCTCATCTTAATACAGCCGTCAGGCGCAATAACATGAAACTTGGGGATGCGCTGATGACAGAAGGCATGAGTCGCATTTCAGTGGTGTCGGTGGAGTCTATCAGCAGGACGGGTTTCACTAGACATGGCCTGCATCTCAACAGGTATGGAAAGGGGAGGTTGGCAAAGCTTATGTTGTTGTTGTTGTGGTCTTCAGTCCTGAGACTGGTTTGATGCAGCTCTCCATGCTACTCTATCCTGTGCAAGCTTCTTCATCTCCCAGTACCTACTGCAACCTACATCCTTCTGAATCTGCTTAGTGTATTCATCTCTTGGTCTCCCCCTACGATTTTTACCCTCCACGCTGCCCTCTAATATTAAATTGGTGATCCCTTGATGCCTCAGAACATGTCCTACCAACCGATCCCTTCTTCTGGTCAAGTTGTGCCACAAACTTCTCTTCTCCCCAATCCTATTCAATACTTCCTCATTAGTTATGTGATCTACCCATCTAATCTTCAGCATTCTTCTGTAGCACCACATTTCAAAAGCTTCTATTCTCTTCTTGTCCAAACTATTTACCGTCCATGTTTCACTTCCATACATAGCTACACTCCATACAAATACTTTCAGAAATGACTTCCTGACACTTAAATCTATACTCGATGTTAACAAATTTCTCTTCTTCAGAAACGCTTTCCTTGCCATTGCCAGTCTACATTTTATATCCTCTCTACTTCGACCATCATCAGTTATTTTGCTCCTCAAATAGCAAAACTCTTTTACTACTTTAAGTGTCTCATTTCCTAATCTAATTCCCTCAGCATCACCCGACTTAATTCGACTACATTCCATTATCCTCGTTTTGCTTTTGTTGATGTTCATCTTATATCCTCCTTTCAAGACACTGTCCATTCCGTTCAACTGCTCTTCCAAGTCCTTTGCTGTCTCTGACAGAATTACTACGTCATCGGCAAACCTCAAGGTTTTTATTTCTTCTCCATGGATTTTAATACCTACTCCGAATTTTTCTTTTGTTTCCTTTACTGCTTGCTCAATATACAGATTGACTAACATCGGGGAGAGGCTACAACCCTGTCTCACGCCCTTCCCAACCACTGCTTCCCTTTCATACCCCTCGACTCTCATAACTGCCATCTGGTTTCTGTACAAATTGTAAATAGCCTTTCGCTCCTTGTATTTTACCCCTGCCACCTTTAGAATTTGAAAGAGAGTATTCCAGTCAACATTGTCAAAAGCTTTCTCTAAGTCTACAAATGCTAGAAATGTAGGTTTGCCTTTCCTTAATCTTTCTTCTAACATAAGTCGTAGGGTCAGTATTGCCTCACGTGTTCCAGTATTTCTACGGAATCCAAACTGATCTTCCCCGAGGTCGGCTTCTACTAGTTTTTCCATTCGTCTGTAAAGAATTGGTGTTAGTATTTTGCAGCTGTGGCTTATTAAACTGATTGTTCGGTAATTTTCACATCTGTCAACACCTGCTTTCTTTGGGATTGGAATTATTATATTCTTCTTGAAGTCTGAGGGTATTTAGCCTGTTTCATACATCTTGCTCACCAGATGGTAGAGTTTTGTCAGGACTGGCTCTCCCAAGGGCGTCAGTAGTTCCAATGGAATGTTGTCTACTCCGGAGGCCTTGTTTCGACTCAGGTCTTTCAGTGCTCTGTCAAACTCTTCACGCAGGATCGTATCTCCCATTTCATCTTCATCTACATCCTCTTCCATTTCCATAATATTGTCCTCAAGTACAACGCCCTTGTATAGACCCTCTATATACTCCTTCCACCTTTCTGCTTTCCCTTCTTTGCTTAGAACTGGGTTTCCATCTGAGCTCTTGATGTTCATACAAGTAATTCTCTTATGTCCAAAGGTCTCTTTAATTTTCCTGTAGGCAGTATCTATCTTACCCCTAGTGAGATAAGCCTCTACATCCTTACATTTGTCCTCTAGCCATCCCTGCTTAGCCATTTTGCACTTCCTGTCGATCTCATTTTTGAGACGTTTGTATTCCTTTTTGCCTGCTTCATTAACTGCATTTTTATATTTTCTCCTTTCATCAATTAAATTCAATATTTCTTCTGTTACCCAAGGATTTCTAAGAGCCCTGGTCTTTTTACCTACTTGATCCTCTGCTGCCTCCACTACTGCATCCCTCAAAGCTACCCATTCTTCTTCTACTGTATTTCTTTCCCCCATTCCTGTCAATTGTTCCCTTATGCTCTCCCTAAAACTCTGTACAACCTCTGGTTCTTTCAGTTTATCCAGGTCCCATCTCCTTAACTTCCCACCTTTTTGCAGTTTCTTCAGTTTTAATCTACAGGTCATAACCAATAGATTGTGGTCAGAGTCCACATCTGCCCCTGTAAATGTCTTACAATTTAAAACCTGGTTCCTAAATCTCTGTCTTACCATTATATAATCTATCTGATACCTTTTAGTATCTCCAGGGTTCTTCCATGTATACAACCTTCTATCATGATTCTTAAACCAAGTGTTCGCTATAATTAAGTAGTGCTCTGTGCAAAATTCTACCAGGCGGCTTCCTCTTTCATTTCTTAGCCCCAATCCATATTCACCTACTACGTTTCCTTCTCTCCCTTTTCCTACACTCGAATTCCAGTCACCCATGACTATTAAATTTTCGTCTCCCTTCACTATCTGAATAATTTCTTTTATATCATCATACATTTCTTCAATTTCTTCGTCATCTGCAGAGCTAGTTGGCATATAAACTTGTACTACTGTAGTAGGTGTGGGCTTCGTATCTATCTTGGCCACAATAATGCGTTCACTATGCTGTTTGTAGTAGCTTACCAGCATTCCTATTTTCCTATTCATTATTAAACCTACTCCTGCATTACCCCTATTTCACTTTGTGTTTATAACCCTGTAGTCACCTGACCAGAACTCTTGTTCCTCCTGCCACCGAACTTCACTAATTCCCACTATATCTAACTTTAGCCTATCCATTTCCCTTTTTAAATTTTCTAACCTACCTGCCCGATTAAGGGATCTGACATTCCACGCTCCGATCCGTAGGACGCCAGTTTTCTTTCTTCTGATAACGACATCCTCTTGAGTAGTTCCCGCCCGGAGATCCGAATGGGGGACTATTTTACCTCCGGAATATTTTACCCAAGAGGACGCCATCATCATTTAATCATACAGTAAAGCTGCATGCCCTCGGGAAAAATTATGGCCGTAGTTTCCCCTTGCTTTCAGCCGTTCGCAGTACCAGCACAGCAATGCCGTTTTGGTTATTGTTACAAGGCCAGATCAGTCAATCATCCAGACTGTTGCCCTTGCAACTACTGAAAAGGCTGCTGCCCCTCTTCAGGAACCACACGTTTGTCTGGCCTCTCAACAGATACCCCTCCGTTGTGGTTGTACCTACGGTACGGCCATCTGTATCGCTGAGGCACGCAAGCCTCCCCACCAACGGCAAGGTCCATGGTTCATGGGGGGGCTTATAGGTGACAGAATAGGTGGGGGTGGTGGGATCACTCATGGTGTTGTGGGTGTTAGAGCTGTACCTTTTTCAGATTGAAGTCAGCTGATAGGTATTCCTGCTAAGGGAAGTCTCTCTAACAAAGAAACCACTTTCGACAAAGCTTAGGTATCTGATTAATGAGGGAATTAGTATATTTCATCAAAATATACAAGGTATTAGAGATAAAGTTAGTGAACTGCTTATAGATGTTGACTCTGAAATTATTGGTATATCTGAACACTTCTTAAATAAGGAGATAATTCAGAGGCTTCCTTTACCAGGATACAGGTTGGCTGGCAGCTTTCTAGGAGCTCTTTGTGGTGTGGGGGAGTAGCCATGTATGTGAAAAATGGTATCCCATTTGAGTCAATTGATGTTTCAAAGTACTGCACTGAAAAGGTGTTTGAATGTTGTGCAGGTGTGGTTAAATTTAGTTGAGCTAAACTTCTAACTGTTGTTATTTATAGATCCCCAGACTCCGATTTCACAACATTTTTGCTAAAGCTAGAGGAGGTTCTTGGTTCACTTTATAGGAAATACAAAAAGTTAGTTATATGTGGTGACTTCAATATTAATTGTATAAGTGATTGTGCAAGGAAAAGGATGCTGGCAGACCTCCTTAATTCATATAATCTTATGCAAACTGTATTCTTTCCAACGAGAGTGCAAGGGAACAGTAGAACAACCATAGACAATATTTTTGTTCATTCCTCATTACTAGAAGGGCATTCTGTTAGCAGAAAGGTGATTGGCCTTTCAGATCGTGATGCACAAATTTTAACTCTAAAAAGATTTTTGTGCTGCAACACATGTTAAATATAGTATTCAACTGTTTAGGAAAGCTGATCCAGTTGCTGTAGAGACCTTTGTAAACCTTATCAAGGAACAAAAGTGGCAAGATGTTTATAGTGCTGATACAGTAGACGATAAACATAATACTTTCCTCAAGACTTTTCTCGTGCTCTTTGAAAGTTGCTTTCCATTAGAATGTTCAAAACAGGGTACTAGCACAAACAGGCAGCCTGGGTGGCTGACTAAAGGGATAAGAATATCTTGTAGAACAAAGTGGCAATTATATCAAAACGTTAGAAATAGTCACAATCTAAATGCAGCAGCCCATTACAAACAGTATTGTAAGGTTCTTTAAAAAGTTATTGGGAAGGCAAAAAGTATGTGGTATGCAGATAGAATAGCTAAGTCTCAGGATAAAATTAAAACCATATGGTCAGTCGTAAAGGAAGTGGCTGGTCTGCGGAGACAGGTCAAGGATATAGAATCAGTGCATGTCTCCAGAATGTCTGTGTTACTGATAAGTCGCATATATGTACAGTATTTAATAATCACTTTCTGAATATAGCAGGTGAACTAAATAGAAACCTAGTCCAAACAGGGAATGATATAGCGCTTGTAGAAAAAAGTGTTCCGAGACTGTTACCTGAAATGCTCCTCCATGATACTGACAAAAGGGAGATTGAGTTAATTAAATCACTAAAGACCAAGAACTCTCATGGATATGACGGGGTATCTAGCAGAATACTGAAGTATTGTTCTATGTATGTTAGCCCAGTACTTAGCCATATCTGTAACTTTTCCTTTAGGAGTGGTAGGTTTCCTGACCGATTAAAGTACTCGGTAGTGAAGCCACTTTATAAAAATGTCCGAATAATGTTGACAATTATAGACCTATTTCTATGCCATTGGTGTTTGCTAAAGTTATTGAGAGGGTTGTATATACAAGGTTACTGGAGCATTTACAATTCACATAATTTGCTGTCAAATGTACAGTTTGGTTTTAGAAATGGTTTAACAAGTGAAAATGCTACATTCTCTTTTCTCTGTGAGGTTTTGGATGGATTAAATAAAAGGTTGCGAACGCTAGGTGTTTTCTTTGATTTAATGAAGGCTTTTGACAGTGTTGACCACAAAATATTACAGCAGAAGTTGGACCATTATGGAGTAAGGGGAGTAGCTTACAATTGGTTCACTTCTTACTTTAAGAACTCAGAGCAGAGGGTAATTCTTTGCAATATTGAGAGTGGTAGTGATGTTCAGTCCCAATGGGGCACTGCTAAGTTGGGCGTTCCCCAAGGGTCGGTGCTGGGGCCACTGCTGTTTCTTAGTTATATACATGATTTGCCTTGTAGTATTACAGGTGATTCAAAAATATTTCTCTTTGCTGATGACACCAGCTTGGTAGTGAAGGATCTTGTGTGTAATATTGAAAGAGTATCAAATAATGTAGTTCATGAAATAAGTTCATGGTTTGTGGAAAATAATTTGTTGCTAAATCACAGTAAGACTCAGTTTTTACAGTTTATAACTCACAATTCAACAAGAACCGATATTTTGATCAGACAGAATGGGCATATTATAAGGGAGACGGAACAGTTCAGGTTCCTAGGCGTTCGGATAGATAGATAGCTGTTGTGGAAAGCCCATGTTCAGGATCTTGTTCAGAAACTAAATGCTGCTTTATTTACCATTAAAACAGTATCTGAAATAAGTGACAGTTCAACACGAAAAGTAGTCTACTTCACATATTTTCATATGCTTATGTCATATGGTATTATTTTTTGGGGTAATTCTTCTGATTCAAAAAGGATATTTTTGGCTCAAAAACGGGCTGTTCGAGCTATGTGTGGAGTAAGTTCGAGAACCTCTTGTCGACCCCTACTCAATAGTCTGGGAATTCTGACATTGCCCTCACAGTATATATTTTCTTTAATGTCGTTTGCAATATTAGCTTATTCCCAAGAGTTAGCAGCTTTCACTCAGTTAATACTAGGCAGAAATCAAATCTGCATGTGGAATGCACTTCCTTGACTCTTGTGCAGAAAGGAGTGCAGTAGCTTTCACTCAGTTAATACTAGGCAGAAATCAAATCTGCATGTGGAATGCACTCCCTTGACTCTTGTGCAGAAAGGAGTGCAGTAGCTTTCACTCAGTTAATACTAGGCAGAAATCAAATCTGCATCTGGAATGCACTTCCTTGACTCTTGTGCAGAAAGGAGTGCAGTATTCTGCTGCATCCATTTTCAATAACCTACCACAAGAACTCAAAAATCTTAGCAGTAGCCCAAACACTTAAGTCTAAACTGAAGAGTTTCCTCACGGCTCACTCCTTTTATTCTGTCGAGGAGCTCCTGGAAGAGCTGAAAAATTAAGCAAATTCCAGTGTTACATTGTTGATTTTCTTTATTTAAACTTACGAACTGTCGGTTGAATATGTTTCTTATATTTCATTTTATCTGTTTCTACTATCGTGTTATAATTTCAAGTATTGACTCGTTCCATGACCATGGAGACTTCTCCTTAATTTGGTCCATTGGAACAAGAAATTAATAAATTAAAGAAAAAAGCAGCTACGCAAAATATGTAGCAGTGTTAGTAGATTTTTAGCCAGGTAAAGATGACATTAGCAAGAGTGAGTTCAAAGGTTCCTCTCAAGAAGCTACTACATTTAAATGCTTCTCACGTATGAATTTAGAAATGAGAAGCAATTAAATGTAGCATGTTCCTGACAAGAAGATTGTGTACCTCATCAGACTCTGGTTTTTCTTTCTTGTTAATTGGACTCATGCATTAGATTTGGTATGTTCGGATTACAATTTGAGTTGACTCTCTTTGTGACTTTAGTAGAGTTAGTTTTGTGCCCAACACTGATGTGGCAGATTGGTTGTTCATCTGTAGATGGGTCCAAGTGATCTCAGAACAGAAAAATTTAGAGTAATCATACAAGAAGTTGGTTGGTTGGTTGGTTTGGGGGATGAAAGGGACCAGACTGCTACGGTCATCGGTCCCTTTTTCCAAAGACAAAGAACATCCACAGAGAATAAAAACGAGGAACAGAATAGACACAGACGATACAGAACAAAAGAAACGGAGACAAGGACAAGACAAAACGAACTAAAACCACACAGAGTGTGACAGTGGTTGGCCGACCATAGAAATAAAAAAGGAAAAGCCAACCACTTAGAAACACATTAAAAGATCAGTGTAAAATCATAGTCCAAAGGCCAGAATCAAAAGAAAAAATAAAATAAAACAGAAACACTCAGAGGAAAGAATAAAAACTCCCTGCCCGAATAAAACGTAAAACTAAGGCAGTCATAACAGGGTCATCGGATAAAACGGCAGGGAGCGTATCAGGCAGCGCAAATGTCTGCCTGACCACAGCTAAAAGGGGGCAGGCCAACAGAATGTGGGCCACCGTCAAAGCCGCCCCGCAGCGACATACAGGAGGGTCCTCCTGGCGCAGTAAATAACTGTGTGTTAGCCGGGAGTGGCCAATGCGGAGCCGACAAAGGACGACTGAGTCCCTGCGGTTGGCTCGCATGGAGGACCGCCACACAGTCGTCGTCTCCTTAATGGCACGGAGTTTATTGGGTGCAATCCGATCGCGCCATTCAGCGTCCCAAAGCGCAAAAACTTTTCGGCGGAGGACTGCCCGCAAATCAGCCTCTGGGAGGCCAACATCCAGAGATGGTTTATTCGTGGCCTCTTTCGCCAGGCGGTCAACATGTTCATTGCCCGGGATACCGACATGACCGGGGGTCCACACAAAGACCACAGAGCGGCCGCAACGCGCAAGAGTATGCAGGGACTCATGGATAGCCATCACCAGACGAGAACGAGGAAAACACTGGTCGAGAGCTCGTAAACCGCTCAGGGAATCGCTACAGATAACGAAGGACTCACCTGAGCAGGAGCGGATATACTCTAGGGCTCTAAAGATGGCGACTAGCTCAGCAGTGTAAACGCTGCAGCCAGCCGCCAAGGACCGTTGTTCGGAATGGTCCCCTAGAGTTAGCGCATACCCGACACGACCAGCAACCATCGAACCGTCGGTGTAAACAATTCCAGAGCCCTGATACGTGGCCAGGATGGAATAAAAGCGGCGGCGGAAGGCCTCTGGAGGGACCGAGTCCTTCGAGCCCTGTGCCAAGTCGAGCCGAAGGCAAGGGCGAGGAACACACCACGGTGGTGTACGCAGAGGCGCCCGGAAAGGAGGTGGAACAGGGAAAAACCCAAGCCCACAGAGAAGCTCCTTGACGCGTACGGCGATCGGACAACCCGACCGGGGCCGACGGTCTGGCAGATGGACGACTGACTGCGGGAACAGGACACGATAATTTGGATGCCCGGGCAAGCTTAGAACATGGGCAGCATAAGCGGCCAGCAAACGTTGGCGCCGGAACCGCAGTGGGGGTACACCTGCCTCCACTAGCACACTGTCCACAGGGCTGGTGCGGAAAGCACCAGTGGCAAGGCGTATCCCGCTGTGGAGAATTGGGTCCAGCACCCGTAACGCAGATGGGGATGCTGAGCCATAAGCCAGGCTCCCATAATCCAGACGGGACTGG
Source organism: Schistocerca cancellata (assembly GCF_023864275.1). Taxonomy (NCBI): domain Eukaryota; kingdom Metazoa; phylum Arthropoda; class Insecta; order Orthoptera; family Acrididae; genus Schistocerca; species Schistocerca cancellata. The sequence goes on along the minus strand of NC_064627.1, from coordinate 139,768,576 downwards.
ATTAACGCCTGGTAGAGCCGCAACAGGGTAGAGCGGTCGGTGCCCCAGCGGGTGTGGCTCAAGCATCTCACAGCGTTGAGATGCCGCCAACACGTCTGTTTAAGCTGCCGGATATGAGGCAGCCAAGTCAACCGGGCATCGAAAACCACCCCCAAAAACCTGTGGGTCTCCACCACAGCAAGGAGTTCGTCAGCAAGATAAAGCCGCGGCTCAGGATGGACTGTTCGGCGCCGGCAGAAATGCATAACGCGGGTCTTGGCTGCCGAAAACTGAAACCCATGCGCTACAGCCCAAGACTGCGCCGTACGGATAGCGCCCTGTAGCTGACGTTCAACAGCTACAACGCCAGTAGAGCTGTAATAAAGGCAGAAGTCGTCAGCGTACAGGGAAGCAGAGACAGAATTTCCCACGGCCGCAGCGAGCCCGTTAATGGCTATTAAAAACAGACAGACACTTAAAACAGAACCCTGTGGCACACCGTTCTCCTGGACGTGGGTGGAACTATAGGAGGCTGCGACTTGCACGCGGAAGGTACGATACGACAGGAAATTGCGGATGAAGATCGGCAGAGGGCCCCGAAGACCCCATCCATGAAGCGTAGAAAGGATGTGATGACGCCATGTCGTATCGTACGCCTTCCGCATGTCGAAAAAGACAGCGACCAGGTGCTGACGGCGGGCAAAGGCAGTACGGATGGCCGACTCCAGGCTCACCAGATTGTCGGCGGCGGAGCGGCCTTTCCGGAACCCACCCTGAGACGGAGCCAGAAGGCCCCGAGACTCCAGTACCCAATTTAAGCGCCGGCTCACCATCCGTTCGAGAAGCTTACAAAGAACGTTGGTGAGGCTAATGGGGCGGTAGCTGTCCACCTCCAGAGGGTTCTTTCCAGGTTTCAAAATGGGGATGACAATACTTTCCCCCCATTGCGATGGAAACTCACCCTCGACCCAGAGACGGTTGTAAAGGTCGAGGAGGCGTCGCTTGCAGTCCACTGAAAGGTGTTTCAGCATCTGACAGTGGATGCGATCTGGCCCGGGAGCGGTATCAGGGCAAGCGGCAAGGGCACTCTGAAATTCCCACTCACTGAATGGAGCGTTGTAGGGTTCAGAAGCGTTGGTGCGAAAAGAAAGGCTCCGACGTTCCATCCGCTCTTTAATGGAGCGGAAGGCCTGGGGGTAATTCGCAGAAGCGGAACTCATAGCAAAATGCTCTGCTAAGCGGTTTGCAATGACGTCGGAGTCAGTACAAACTGCTCCATTCAGTGAGAGCGCAGGGACGCTGGCAGGGGTCCGATAGCCGAAGACCCGTCGAATCTTGGCTCAGACCTGCGATGGAGTGACATGGAGTCCAATGGTGGACACATACCGCTCCCAGCACTCCTTCTTGCCTTGGCGGATAAGGAGGCGGGCCCGCGCACGCAGCCGTTTAAAGGCGATAAGGTGGTCCATGGAGGGATGTCGCTTGTGACGCTGGAGTGCCCGCCGGCGATCCTTAATCGCTTCAGCGATCTCAGGCGACCACCAAGGCACAGCCCTCCGCCGAGGGGACCCAGAAGAACGGGGAATGGCAGACTCGGCGGCAGTGACGATGCCGGCGGTGACCGATGTAACCACCACATCAATGGCATCAGTTGAGAGAGGCTCAATAGCGGCAGTGGAGGAGAACAAGTCCCAGTCAGCCTTATTCATAGCCCATCTGCTAGGGCGCCCAGAAGAGTGACGCTGTGGTAGTGACAGAAAAATCGGAAAGTGGTCACTACCACACAGGTCGTCATGCACACTCCAGTGGACAGATGGTAAGAGGCTAGGGCTACAGATTGAAAGGTCAATGGCGGAGTAGGTGCCATGCGCCACACTGAAGTGTGTGGAGGCACCATCATTCAAAATCGAGATATCGAGCTGCGACAATAAACGCTCAACGGTGGCGCCTCGACCTGTTGCCACTGACCCACCCCACAGAGGGTTATGGGCGTTAAAGTCGCCCAGTAATAAAAAAGGTGGCGGCAATTGGGCTATCAGCGCAGCCAGGACATGCTGCGCGACATCACCATCCGGTGGAAGGTAAAGACTGCAGACGGTAACAGCCTGTGGCGTCCACACCCGAACAGCGACAGCCTCTAAAGCTGTTTGGAGAGGGACAGACTCGCTGTGAAGTGAGTTAAGGACATAGATGCAGACGCCACCAGACACCCTTTCATAAGCTGCTCGGTTCTTATAATAACCCCGATAGCCACGGAGGGCGGGGGTGCGCATTGCTGGAAACCAAGTTTCCTGCAGAGCAATGCAGAGGAAAGGGTGAAGGCTGATAAGTTGGCGGAGCTCAGTTAGATGGTGGAAGAAACCGCTGCAGTTCCACTGGAGGATGGTTTTGTCCATGGCTGAGAAAGGCGTGCCGGGACTGGGACGGCAGATTACGCCGCTGGGTCACCTGCTGCCTCCGATTGAGCACCCGTGCTAGTGCTATTGCTATTCACGGCGTCTGAGGGACCGGCGAGATCGAGGTCCTCAGCGGACGCCAGAATCTCCACCGCGTCCTCAGACGCAGAGCTAGAAGGTTGCGATGGGGTGGCTACCACCGCGCGTTCCTTGGGCTTAGAGCTGCTCTTCTTTGATTTCTCACGCTGCTCCTTGGGTTTAACTGGCTGGGAGGGCTTCACCGATTCAGTCTCCGGGACTGAGGAGGATCGGGAAGCCCTTCGACCTGCAGATTGTGGGCACTTACGCCACTGTCTATCGTCAGCCTTCCCGCCGGTGGAAACCTGGGAAGGGAGGGACCCAAGGGACCCCTTGCGAGCGTGAGAAGCCGAAGAAGTTGGACACTTCTCCGGCGTAGAAGCGGGGACCGACGTCCCCGATGGGGGGGATGGTGTTGCTCCTGAGGTAGGTGGCACAGGAGCAATCGGGTGGGTAGAGCCCCCCACTGGCAAGGGGGCAGGAGGAGTTGTACCACTCGTCGATCCGGCCGAAAGGCGCGAAACTGATGGGGCTAGCACAGGTGTTGTAACAGCGGCGTAGGAAGTTGTCATTCTCACTGGATGTAATCGGTCGTATTTCCGTTTGGCCTCAGTATAAGTCAGTCGGTCCAGGGTCTTATATTCCATGATTTTGCGCTCTTTCTGGAATATTCTGCAGTCTGGCGAGCAAGGTGAATGGTGCTCCCCGCAGTTGACGCAGATGGGAGGCGGGGCACATGGAGTATCGGGATGAGATGGGCGTCCGCAATCTCGACATGTGAGGCTGGAAGTGCAGCGGGAAGACATATGGCCGAACTTCCAGCACTTGAAGCACCGCATCGGGGGAGGGATATAGGGCTTGACGTCACATCGGTAGACCATCACCTTGACCTTTTCCGGTAACGTATCACCCTCGAAGGCCAAGATGAAGGCACCGGTAGCAACCTGATTGTCCCTCGGACCCCGATGAACGCGCCGGACGAAATGAACACCTCTACGTTCTAAGTTGGCGCGCAGCTCGTCATCAGACTGCAAAAGGAGGTCCCTATGGAAAATAACACCCTGGACCATATTTAAACTCTTATGTGGAGTAATAGTAACGTTAACATCCCCCAACTTGTCACAAGCAAGTAACCTGCGTGACTGGGCGGAGGATGCCGTTTGTATCAGTACTGAGCCAGAGCGCATTTTAGACAAGCCCTCCACCTCCCCAAACTTGTCCTCTAAATGCTCGACGAAGAACTGAGGCTTTGTGGAGAGAAAAGACTCCCCATCAGCTCTCGTGCAAACTAAGAATCGGGGCGAATAACTGTTACCTCCATCCTGGGACTTACGCTCTTCCCACGGCGTGGCCAGGGAGGGGAACGTTTTCGGATCGTACTTCTGAGCATTAAATTGAGCCCGAGAACGCTTAGAGACTGCTGGCGGCTGGCCGCCAGCGAGAGATGATGTACCACGCTTCATTGCGGGTCATCCGCCCTGATGCCACCTACTCCGACCAAGGGCCCTCCCCACGGGCGCCACCCAGCCACAGCAAAGGCCACCTGGCAGGATGGCCGTTGCCGGGAGTCCTGATACCCCAGGAGGATAGGCATCTACTCCTTGGCATACGTGGGGAGTTAACGGCGCAGGCATCAGTAGAGCGATCCCTGTGTTGTCAGGGGGCTACAACCAAGAGGGTACATGGCGGCCCCACCACAACGGACTGGCTACCGTGCTGGATCTTAGGTGCAAAACTGTCCAAGGTCGTCGCCGCAGTTAAAAGAAACACTGCAGAGGGCAGCGTGGTAATCGCACCCAGGGACGTATCCCCGCCCTAAAGATCGAAAACGAGCGGGACACCATGGCAACGACGTGAAAGCCGGCTAAAGGTCTAATTGCACGACGGATACAATGCACCACGTAAGGCGCCCTTCCCCAATTGGCTCGCTCTTCGGAATAATTTAGAAAGATGGAGGTCAAACCCGAGAGGGGACCATCACATAAGGCCAAAACATGTGAGACTCCTTTTAGTCGCCTCTTACGACAGGCAGGAATACCGCGGGCCTATTCTAACCCCCGAACCCGCAGGGGGGCATACAAGAAGTTTATGAAGTTATGGGAACCCTAACAACACTGAAACAGCAATCGCATGAGCAACTGATACAATAAAATCAACAGCAGGAGAAAGAGAGGGGCTTGATATAAAGGCAACAATAGCAAGAATAGTTTCGGCAAACATTATGAGACATTAACGCAGCATTTTTAACATCATAGTTACACTTGAATAGGAAAATAGGGCCGTGTTTAAGCTACTACAAACAGCATAGTGAACGCATTATTGTGGCCAAGATAAATATGAAGCCCACACCTACCACGGCAGTACAAGTTTATATGCCAACTAGCTCTGCAGATGACGGAAGACATTGAAGAAATGTATGATGAAATAAAAGAAATTATTCAGATAGTGAAGGGAGACGAAAATTTAATAGTCATGGGTGACTGGAATTCGGCAGTAGGAAAAGGGAGAGAAGGAAACATAGTAGGTGAATATGGATTGCGGGTAAGAAATGAAAGAGGAAGCCGCCTGGTAGAATTTTGCACAGAGCATAACTTAATCATAGCTAACACTTGGTTCAAGAATCATAAAAGAAGGTTGTATACGTGGAAGAAGCCTGGAGATACTGACAGGTTTTAGATAGATTATATAATGGTAAGACAGAGATTTAGGAACCAGGTTTTAAATTGTAAGACATTTCCTGGGCAGATGTGGATGCTGACCACAATCTATCGGTTATGAACTGTAGATTAAAACTGAAGAAACTGCAAAAAGGTGGGACCTGGATAAAGTGACTAAACCAGAGGTTGTACAGAGTTTCAGGGAGAGCATAAGGGAACAATTGACAGGAATGGGGGAAAGAAATACGATAGAAGAAAAATGGGTAGCTTTGAGGGATGAAGTACTGAAGGCAGCAGAGGATCAAGTAGGTAAGAAGACGAGGGCTAGTAGAAATCCTTGGGTAACAGAAGAAATATTGAATTTAATTGAAGAAAGGAGAAAATATAAAAATGCAGTGTAAATGAAGCAGGCAAAAAGGAATACAAACGTCTCAAAAATAAAATCGACAGGAAGTGCAAAATGGCTAAGCAGGGATGGCTAGAGGACAAATGTAAGGGTGTAGACACACATCACAAAGGGTAAGATAGACACTGCCGACAGGAAATTTAAAGAGACTTTGGAGAAAAGAGAACCACTAGTATGAATATCAAGAGCTCAGATGGAAACCCAGCTCTAAGCAAAGAAGGGAAAGCAGAAAGGTGGAAGGAGTATATAGAGGGTCTATACAAGGGCGATGTACTTGAGGACAGTATTATGGAAATGGAAGAGGATGTAGATGAAGATGAAATGGGAGATACGATACTGCGTGAAGAGTTTGACAGAGCACTGAAAGACCTGAGTCGAAACAAGGCCACGGGAGTAGACAACATTACACTAGAACTACTGACAGTCGTGGGAGAGCCAGTCCTGACAAAATGGTGAGCAAGATGTATGAGACAGGTGAAATACCCTCAGACTTCAAGAAGAATATAATAATTCCAATCCCAAAGAAAGCAGGTGTTGACAGATGTGAAAATTACCGAACTATCAGTTTAATAAGTCACAGCTGCAAAATACTAACGCGAATTCTTTACAGACGAATGGAAAAACTAGTAGTAGCCGACCTTGGGGAAGATCAGTTTGGATCCCGTAGAAATATCGGAACACGTGAGGCAATACTGACCCTACGACTTAGAAGAAAGGTTAAGGAAAGGCAAACCTATGTTCCTAGCATTTGTAGACTTAGAAAAAGCTTTTGACAATGTTGACTGGAATACTCTCTTTCAAATTCTGAAGGTGGCAGGGGTAAAATACAGGAAGCGAAAGGCTATTTACAATTTGTGCAGAAACCAGATGGCAGTTATAAGAGTCGAGGGACATGAAAGGGAAGATGTTATTGAATCTGTATATTGAGCAAGCAATAAAGGAAACAAAAGAAAAATTTGGAGTAAGTATCAAAATCCATGGAGAAGAAATTAAAACTTTGAGGTTCACCAATGACATTGTAATTCTGTCAGAGACAGCAAAGGACTTGGAACAGCAGCTGAACGGAATGGATAGTGTCTTGAAGGGAGGATATAAGATGAACATCAACAAAAGCAAAACGAGGATAATGGAATGTAGTCGAATTAAGTCAGGTGATGCTGAGGGAATTAGATTAGGAAATGATACACTTAAAGTAGTAAAGGAGTTTTGCTATTTGGGGAGCAAAATAACTGATGATGGTCGAAGTAGAGAGGATATAAAATGTAGACTGGAAAGCATTTCCGAAGAAGAGAAATTTGTTAACATCGAGTATAGATTTAAGTGTCAGGAAGTCGTTTTTTGAAAGTATTTGTATGGAGTGTATGGAAGTGAATCATGGACGATAAATAGTTTGGACAAGAAGAGAAGAGAAGCTTTTGAAATGTGGTGCTACAGAAGAATGCTGAAGATTAGATGGGTAGACCACGTAACTAATGAGGAAGTATTGAATAGGACTGGGAAGAAGAGAAGTTTGTGGCACAACTTGACTAGAAGAAGGGACTGGTTGGTAGGACATGTTCTGAGGCATCAAGGAATCACCAATTTAGTATTGGAGGGCAGCGGTGGAGGGTAAAAATCATAGAGGGAGACCAAGAGATGAATACATTAAGCAGATTCAGAAGGATGTAGGTTGCAGTAGGTACTGGGAGATGAAGAAGCTTCCACAGGATAGAGTGGCATGGAGAGCTGCATCAAACCAGTCTCAGGACTGAAGACCACAACAATAACAACAGTTACCCTTGTTTCCTATATTTTACATGCAATCAAAGGACTAGGACATTTACCAGCGTAAGTAAAAGTATGAGGTGTCACAGTAATTTTCAGTGTGAAAAACTTACAGTATGCGTGTTCACTTGCAAAAAGTACTTTGTGATATCATAATGTGACTTGCTACAGTAATGAGGTACACATTTGGCAGTTTGGACCTGTACCTACAGATTCTCACCCAGAGTAGTCTTGGAGTACATATTGGGAAACCACAGATTAGAACACACTGATATGAAGTTCCTAATCATGTTATGTAAACTTTATAGTCACCAACCCATTCCACTATAGAGGCCATGCCACCTGTCACCATGGATCAACTGACGGGAATTCCAACAATAACCTCTCCTTATCACACTGGCCACAACATGAGATTAACTGACACTCCTCATTTGGGTCTATCAAAGGGATGAGTGAGCTTTTACATGGCCTGGATGGTACAACAATTTCTGACAAAGAATCAATGAACAGCGTGCAAGTGGTGCCTCCATCATGCACTTCACCGCAACGTTGACTGAAAAGTATCTCCTGGGCTTAGAACACAATTTACACAAAAATGTTTCCTCTTTCTTTAATAATCACAAATTTCCTGTCTTTACAGATCTCCAGTCTGCTCTCGAGACTTCATTTCTGCTTTCTGACTGTGATAATGCTCTTTAACATAAAACAGCATCACATTTTAGGTGATCTTAGCAATCAACACATGACAAACGAAAATGAGTTAGCAGCAGAAGCATATTTGCTTAAGGGAGCACATAATCAATAGAAAAAGAAGCATGAGCGAAAAAATAATGAAGCAAACACTACATTACAACCACAAAATAAACACTGTGAGTCATGTCACAGTCAGGAGAGGTCTGAAACATTTTAAACTGTCGAACTGACAACATCTGGAAGCTAAATGAATGACCACTACTAGCTTTTTCTGGAGTGTGTAATATGTCTCCTTACTCACTACCCCTTTCGTTACATTATGGAACTGGGACTTCTGGCTGGGAAACAGTTAACATATCTGGACTCTGTATAACTCCTGAGTGGCTTTCATGTTGTTGGAATTGTGCCTCATACTTCGTACTGTATGGATTACAATTTCTGTTGCCTTGGTATGTGACTTTATTAAGTTAGGTACTAAATTCAACATTCCTCTATAAGTGTGCATATGAATCACTACACTCATTAAAGTATTTGTGTACTTGTGCATTGAAGGAGATAAAGAAAAAGATGATTACTGAACTGTTTCTTTTTAGCAATGCTATAATGCAAAAAATAATATTTATTCACAAAACTCACCCACTGGTTCTACTCGATGGCAAATCAAGTTGAGACACTTGTTCCACTTCCTTTGCTGGCGTGAGGCATAAATCACCATTTGATGAACCATCATCATGGATTTGCCTGGAGCTACAGTAAAACATCAACTATTATATTTTACATTGCAAAAAGTTTCTTTCACTAAACAATCAAATCAATAGATAAACAATATATAAAATAAAATAAAAGCATTTGAATATTAATCCACACAACTACGACTGGGGCAGGTTTAATAGAAATTCTAAAATTCTGGCAATGAAAGCTATGGTTCCTACCTATATCATGGGCAAAATGCAGGGAACAAATAGGTTGCGAAAATATGTGAAAGTTACGCAAAAGGATGAAAAAGTCTGTCAGAACATAAACTAAAGAACTCTTCGTTGAACACAGAGAAAGCCAATAGTTGAAAATCACTTCTCTATATATCAAAATGAAGTTCCATGCTCACTTTCATCTGCATTCATGAGGGAAATTTGTGTATACAGTTTATAAGTATTTCATGCAAACTGCCTGAACTATGAAGATTTAAATGATTAATGGAAAATCTCATATAAAGATGTGAAACAAATACTAACAAAGAGATAGAGGGGCTGGCCAGTACTTACCTCAGCTCAGTACAGCCGATAGATACACATAAAACAGAACCGAAAATTTACGTTCCTAGCTTTCGGAACAAATGTTCCTTCATCGGGGAGGAGAGAGGGGAAAGAAAGGGAAGAAGGGAAAGGAGATTCAGTTACTCACAACCCAGGTTATGAAGCAACAGGGAAAGGAAAATAGGGAGGGTAGCAAGGATGGAGGCATGGTTGTCAGAGGGAAGCCAAAGATATTCTACTGTAAGTACTGTGCCAGCTTCAAACCAAAGAGGATGAATACAGAAGTAAAGAGGTATATAGTATAAAGATAAACACAACTATGTAGGATGAAAAGATGCGTGAATGGCTAAGAGGAAAGGGAAAGAGGAGAAGACTGAAGAGTAAATGGGAGTGAGGTTGTTTAACATAGGTTCAGTCCAGGGGGATGGCGGGATGAAAGGATGTGTTGGAGTGCAAGTTCCCATCTCCGCAGTTCAGAGGGACTGATGTTGGGTGGGAGAAGCCAAATGGCACATACGGTGTAGCAGGTTCCTAGGTCCTTAGAATTATGCTGGAGGGCATGCTCCGCTACTGGGTATTGGGCATCTCCTAGGCGGACAGTTCATCTGTATCCGTTCATGCGTTCAGCCAGTTTAGTTGTTGTCATGCCGATGTAAAAGGCTGTGCAGTGCAGGCATGTCAGTTGATAAATGACATGTGTAGTTTCAGATGTGGCCCTGCCTTGAATTGTGTACGTTTTACCAGTAGCGGGGCTGGAGTAGGTGGTTGTGGGGGGATGCATGGGGCAGGTTTTGCAGCGGGGTCAGTTACAGGGGTAGGAACCGCTGGGTAGAGAAGGTAGTCTGGGAATATTGTAGGGTTTAACAAGGATGTTACGGAGGTTAGGGGGCCGACGAAAGGAAACTCTGGGTGGTGTGGGGAGAATTTTGTCAAGGGATGATCTCATTTCAGGGGTTGACTTGAGAAAATCCTATCCCTGGCGGAGTAATTTGTTGATGTTTTCGAGGCCAGGATAATATTGGGTGACAAGGGGGATGCTTCTGTGTGGTCTGGAGTAGGAACATTGTTGTTGGACGGGGAGGAATGTATTGCTCGAGAGATCTGTTTGTGGACAAGGTCTGCAGGATAGTTGCGGGAGAGGAAAGCACTGGTCAGGTTATTGGTGTAATTGTTGAGGGATTCGTCACTGGAGCAGATACGTTTGCCACAAAAACCTAGGCTGTAGGGAAGGGAGCGTTTGATGTGGAATGGATGGCAGCTATCAAAGTGAAGGTACTGTTGTTTGTTAGTGGGTTTGATATGGACGGAGGTGTGGATGTGAGCTTCAACAAGATGAAGGTCAACATCCAGGAAGTTGGCTTGGGTTTTGGAGAAGGACCAGGTGAAATTCAGATTCGAAAAGGAGTTGAGGTTATGGAGGAAATTAAGGAGTGTTTCTTCACCATGAGTCCAGACCACAAAGATGTCATCTATAAACCTATACCAGGCCAGGGGAAGCAGCTGTTGGGTCTTCAGGAAAGCCTCCTCCATGCGGCCCATGAAGAGGTTGGCATAGAACGGAGCCATCCTGGTTCCCATGGCCGTTCCCCTGATTTGTTTGTAGGTCTGGACTTCAAAAGTGAAGTAATTATGGGTGAGGATGAAGTTGGTAAGTGTGATAAGGAACGAGGTTTTTGGAAGATCTTCGGGTGGGCGTTGGGAGAGGTGGTGCTCAAGGGCAGAGAGACCATGGGTATGTGGAATGTTTGTGTAAAGGGATGTAGCATCTACGGTGACAAGAAAGGTTTCAGGTGGGAGAGGAGTGGGAATGGATTTGAGGCGTTCTAGGAAGTGGTTTGTGTCTTTGATGTAGGATGGGAGTCTGCAGGTGATAGGTTGGGGGTGCTGGTCTACCAGAGCTGAGATACGTTCGGTTGGGGCTTTGAAGCCTGCTACAATGGGACGGCCAGGATGGTTCTCTTTGTGGATTTTGGGTAATAGCTAGAAGGTAGGGGTACGTGGCTCAGATGGAGTGAGTAAGTCTATGGAAGCCGCTGTGAGGCCTTGTGAGGGACCTTGGATTCTTACGATTTTTTGCAGCTCAGCATGGATGGAGGGAATGGGATCCTGGGTAACAGCTTTGTAGGTTGAGGTGTCGGAGAGTTGACGCAGTCCTTTTGCCACATACTCCACACGGCCAAGTACGACAGTTGTGGAGCCTTTATCCGCAGGGAGGATGACAATAGAGCGGTCTATTTTCAGCTCCTTAATGGCACGGGATTCAGCTGAGGTGATGTTGGGGGTTGTCGGGATGTTCTTCAAGAAGGACTGGGAGGCAACACTGGATGTGAGGAATTCCTGAAATGTCTGCAAGGGATGGTTTTGGGGGAGGGGAGGAGGATCCCTTTGAGAAGGCAGTCGGAACTGTTCTAGACAGGGTTCAACACTGGGTCTAGTATTTGGGGGCTGTGTTTGGGTAGTGGAGTGGTATTTCCAGTTGAGGTTCCGGGTGAATGAGAGGAGATCTTTAACCAGGGCAGTGTGGTTGAATTTAGGCGTGGGGCTAAAGGTTAAGCCTTTTGACAGAACAGATGTCTCTGGAGGAGAGAGGGATCTGGATGAGAGGTTTAGGACTGAATTGGGACTGGTGATATGTGGCATTTGACTGTGGTTATAGTTGAGATTTGGTCTGTGTGGGGTATGTGCTGGGATGGGGAGATTGAGTAGGGTGGCTAGGCTAGGTTTGTTGGCTATGAGGGGGGTTTGTTGAAGGTTCTGTTGTGGTTGGTGTTTGTGAGGGATAGGGAGAGGGACCCCACTTCTTAGGTGTTGCACTAGCACTGTGGATAGTTTTTTCAGGTGGTGTGTGGCATGGAACTCAAGTTTGCAGCTGGCTTCTAGGATGATGTTCCTGAGTGTGTTCTCCAAGCAAGGGTTTGAGAGGTGGAGGACTTTGAAGAGAGATAGGAGCTGTTGGGAGTGGTGGTTACATGAATTAGTGTAGAGATTCAGGACAAGTTGGGTAAGGGCTAAGGATTGAAGGTTCTGGAAGTCCAGGAGAGACTGGTGGAAGGAGGAATTGCACCCGGAAATGGGAACTTTTAAGGTAAGCCCTTTAGGGGTAATTCCAAAGGTTAAGCAGGACCGGAGGAAAAGTATGTGGGATTGCAGTTTGGCTACGGTGAATGCATGTTTCCGGAATGAATGTAAATAATGTGGTATAGGATTAGGGTACGTAGTGGGTAACTGGTGGGTAGGGAAATTAAATAACTAAAATTGAAATAGTAATCATAAGAAGGAATAAAACGCGGAGGGAAGGACGAGAAAGAAAGAAATTGTGTTGGTAATGTTCAATACCAAAGGAAGACCACTAAATAAGAAAAATACGGAAAAAGTTGACCAGACCAAGCAAGTATGTCCAGATCAGGGGAAAAGAACACACGTTGCTCAAAAACAGAGATAGCGAGTGGCGAAAAAAAGGATCGCGCGTGCTGCGAAAGAGATCGCGCGTACCGCAAAAAAGATCGCGAGTGCCGCAAAAAGGTCGCGCATGCCGCAAAAACGATCGCGCGTGCCGCAAAAAAGATCGCGCGTGCCGCAAAAAAGTTCACGGGTGCCGCAAAACTGTCCCAAAAAAATTTTCTTGTGGCAGAGAAGGATAGCCAATGGCACAAAAATATCGCCAGCAACAAGAAATCGACGGAAATGGATGATACTGGTAGGTGTGGAAGAGATTGTTGGCAGTGATTGTTGGCTGGAAAACAGCGAATAACGAACGTTAAAACTATGGAATGTTGAATAAATAAATCAATAAATAAAAAAGAGAACAGGACTATAAACGGAACAAGATAATAGGAGGAAGATGAAACTAGCACAGTTGGTGACGAAAATATTTATTTATGTATATATAAAACACTGAAGAAGAGAAAATGTTAAGATGACAGACGTAAGTGATAGCTAACAGAAGTGACAAAACAATGAAGGATGCGGACCATATAGGTGATCTAAATGATTAATGGAAAATCTCATATAAAGATGTGAAACAAATACTAACAAAGAGATAGAGGGGCTTGCCAGTACTTACCTCAGCTCAGTACAGCCGATAGATATACATAAAACAGAACCGAAAATTTACGTTCCTAGCTTTCGGAACAAATGTTCCTTCATCGGGGAGGAGAGAGGGGAAAGAAAGGGAAGAAGGGAAAGGAGATTCAGTTACTCACAACCCAGGTTATGAAGCAACAGGGAAAGGAAAATAGGGAGGGTAGCAAGGATGGAGGCATGGTTGTCAGAGGGAAGCCAAAGATATTCTACTGTAAGTACTGTGCCAGCTTCAAACCAAAGAAGGATGCATACAGAATGGCCGCATGGAGGAGGATTTCCTGAAGACCCAACAGCTGCTTCCCCTGGCCTGGTATAGGTTTATAGATGACATCTTTGTGGTCTGGACTCATGGTGAAGAAACACTCCTTAATTTCCTCCATAACCTCAACTCCTTTTCGAATCTGAATTTCACCTGGTCCTTCTCCAAAACCCAAGCCACCTTCCTGGATATTGACCTCCATCTTGTTGAAGCTCACATCCACACTTCCGTCCACATCAAACCCACAAACAAACAACAGTACCTTCACTTTGATAGCTGCCATCCATTCCACATCAAACGCTCCCTTCCCTACAGCCTAGGTATTCGTGGCAAACGTATCTGCTCCAGTGACGAAACCCTCAACAATTACACCAATAACCTGACCAGTGCTTTCCTCTCCCGCAACTATCCTGCAGACCTTGTTCACAAACAGATCTCTCGAGCAATACATTCCTCCCCGTCCAACAACAATGTTCCTACCCCCAGACCACACAGAAGCATCCCCCTTGTCACCCAATATTATCCTGGCCTCGAAAACATCAACAAATTACTCCGCCAGGGATAGGATTTTCTCAAGTCAACCCCTGAAATGAGATCATCCCTTGACAAAATTCTCCCCACACCACCCAGAGTTTCCTTTCGTCAGCCCCCTAACCTCCGTAACATCCATGTTAAACCCTACAATATTCCCAGACTACCTTCTCTACCCAGCGGTTCCTACACCGGTAACCGACCCCGCTGCAAAACCTGCCCCATGCATCCCCCCACAACCACCTACTCCAGCCCCGCTACTGGTAAAACGTACACAATTCAAGGTAGGGCCACATGTGAAACTACACATGTCATTTATCAACTGACATGCCTGCACTGCACAGCCTTTTACATCGGCATGACAACAACTAAACTGGCTGAGCGCATGAACGGACACAGACGAACTGTCCGCCTAGGAGATGCCCAATACCCAGTAGCGGAGCATGCCCTCCAGCATAATTCTAAGGACCTAGGAACCTGCTACACCGTATGTGCCGTTTGGCTTCTCCCACCCAACATCAGTCCCTCTGAACTGCGGAGATGGGAACTTGCACTCCAACACATCCTTTCATCCCGCCATCCCCCTGGACTGAACCTATGTTAAACAACCTCACTCCCATTTACTCTTCAGTCTTCTCCTCTTTCCCTTTCCTCTTAGCCATTCACGCATCTTTTCATCCTACATAGTTGTGTTTATCTTTATACTATATACCTCTTTACTTCTGTATGCATCCTCTTTGGTTTGAAGCTGGCACAGTACTTACAGTAGAATATCTTTGGCTTCCCTCTGACAACCATGCCTCCATCCTTGCTACCCTCCCTATTTTCCTTTCCCTGTTGCTTCATAACCTGGGTTGTGAGTAACTGAATCTCCTTTCCCTTCTTCCCTTTCTTTCCCCTCTCTCCTCCCCGATGAAGGAGCATTTGTTCCGAAAGCTAGGAACGTAAATTTTCGGTTCTGTTTTATGTGTATCTATCGGCTGTACTGAGCTGAGGTAAGTACTGGCCAGCCCCTCTATCTCTTTGTTAGTATATGAAGATTTAAAGTCTGTTCTGCCCATGTTAAAACCTCTCTTCTTGTAAAGCTTTATTTTGTTCAATTTCTTCTTTGGTGAAGAAAGCAAATTTAATGGTATTAATGCTCTCAGTGCAAAAGCAAAATAGAGCAGACCTACAGCCAGGACAATATGCTTCATGCATTTATGGGAAAAAAGTAGTGGATCTGAAATATCAGTGAGACTTTTGCTAACAGAAGGATGCTTTAATAAGCTCTATCCACACATATGGCCCAGCAAATTCATGTTATTGGCCATCCAGGAGTTGTGATGTTACAAAATAAAAGTGATGTTATTATTCAATGGAAAGTTGGAAATTGAGATTTAGCTTACTGTTTTATCAATCACAATTGGCGTAAGAATCATGGATTGACCATTGTCATAAAATATTGCATTATGAGATGTGAGTAGTTTTTACTTGCAGTTTCACGTGGCTTGAGGCAGTCACAACTAGCGTGCTATTGATTAAGAAATTGCGTTATCGTCTTTCTAATTACCTCATGATCGTAGATACGATCATACCCGGTTGTGAAGTTATTGTTATGACAAAACAATTTCCTAAGGGACCAGAAAGTTCTTAAGGGCGCAAAAACAACTGTAACATCACACAAAAGGGAAATTCAATATTAAAGCTGATGCAAGAAGACGATAAAACAGTTTTCTTTTTTTATCAATGTAACACGCACATTGGACTGCTGATCTTGGTGTCTGTAATATTAGCAAAATGCATAATTAAAATGAAAATAATACTGAGGAGATAATAGGAATGAGCACTGCTAAATCATTCAGTATTCCCAGAACAAATATTTATTATAACTAAAACCTATATTGTACCTTAAGCTTAGTACTACAATGACGGTAGATTTTTATGTCCGTATCATGTCCATTGAGCGCTCTTTTATATAGCCATTGTCTTCTTTGAGTCGCTCGTGCGTCGTCACGGTAAGTTATAACAGTTCTTTACACTTCACTCAAACTTAGATATAACACGTTTTTATACATTTAGTAAAAATTAGATCAGACTGCCACAAATCTGTGTCCGTCTTACTTGAGAAAAACAGTACAAGTCTTTTTAGTGCTCAAGGCTTCATTTGTTCTCCAGCGAACAAAATAGTGAAGAATCGCATATCTACCCGTATTTATCTGTTTATATTGCCGCCCAAAGACGACGAATTAGATTATTTACAAAATTCCACCGTCGCTATGCGATGCCTTATTATACATTAATCACTATTTATAAACAAGTATTTGCCTTCTGGCTGAAAGTATTAACTACTCGTATTTGCTGTTTTAATGAAGTCAAAAATAGCGAATATCACACATGCAAACTGGCTGAACTATGAAGATTTAAAGTCTGTTCTGCCCGTGTTAAAACCTCTTTTCTTGTAAAGCTTTATTTTGTTCAATTTCTTCTTTGCTGAAGAAAGCAAATTTAATAGCATTAATGCTCTCAGTGCAAAAGCAAAATAGAGCAGACCTACAGCCAGGACAATATGCTTCATGCATTAATGGAAAAAAAGTAGTGGAGCTGAAATATCTGTGAGACTTTTGCTAACAGAACAATGCTTTAATAAGCTCTATCCACCCATATGGCCCAGCAAATTCATGTTATTGGCCATCCAGGAGTGACAGGTGCTGGGTTCCGGAACAGCAAATTACTGCAGTTATTCCAGCAGCCTCAGTGACATCATTGGCCAGCAGTATAGTTTTCCTCATTAAATGCTACAGGAAATTAATGGAAACTGTAAAAGATTCAAATAGCTTGAAGTAAACATAAGCTTAGGATACTAAAAGATACCACACATGGCTTTGGACTCTTACACTTAAAAGCACTTTGGACCCTGTTAAAGAAACCCTTACAGGTTTGGGAACCATTGGTAAAGAAAGCCAACCGTTGCTGCTGTTGCACAACTATTAGGCGTTGTCCCTATGACAATGAGAATGCTAGTTTTCTCACTTTAAAAGAAACCAGCAGCAGTTAAGCACGACATTTATACAACTGTTGATCAGTATACTAATGTTCCACATAAACCCCAAACTATGCAAACACAGAATATGTTATATTTTTAACCATTATTAAACTATCACATCAACAGCATTGCAAAATAAAAAGTTACAGCCAAAATTCTCTGTAATATGAATACTTTCCAAAAGATATTTGGCAGACTGCTATGAACTTCACCACTGTGACAATGGTGTAAGACTTGAAGGCAGTTCATATGATGTGTGTTGCAGCTGTTACACAACAGTTTTACTACCATTATGTCCATTGCCTTGAAGTTTATAACCAGTTTGGTTATGTAGTTGCTACAGCAGAAAAACAGGCCGAAATACGTCATGATGAGTCATGACAAATGACACCCACCCTCCTTTCTTAAAAAGTTTTCTGAGTACTTCTAACCCAGTCTCACTTCCCTATAGTCTAAATGGTGTAAGAAGCCTCTCCGACAGTTCGCAGAACTGTTGCTAGCTTTCAAATGTGGAGCTCTAATGGCTATCAACCAAGACAGAACCCATCCATAGAGCTTTCACAACACTATGGCATTGCCACAGAGGCACGTCCGCAAAGCTGCTGTGCTCAGCACATTGCAACTACGAGGGATCAACTTATGCTGCCTCAACTTCAGTCATCAGAACTTGTGATTTACCTTCCCCTGAAAGTACTAAACAATTTTAGAACATAATAAAAGATATCTGATATTATTTAAGAACCAGAAGAAGATGGGCATTTTTAGGTGGTCCAGAAAATGGTTTTTCTAATGAAAGTGGTTCAAGAGAGTTTGCAGAGTGGGCGGGGGGGGGGGGGGGGGGGTTTGAAGGTGGGCGGAAGATACGTGTTTTGGCTTTTATAGAAGGAGTGTGAGCTTTGTCCCCATTTAGTAATCTATTGGCAAGCAGCATGAGAATGAATTATATATTTTAAGACCTTGTACTGTCATGTGCAAAGTATCTGGTTTATCCTAAAATTACTCACAGAGATACAAAAAGCTAAACTCCAAAGGTTTTTCAAGATTCACCTTATCCATATCAAAATTGCTCAAAAAAGCTTTTATTACTACTTTGATTAAGACAGAGCAAAAATTTGTACAAGATGGCATAGTTTTATTGCTTTCAGGAAAATATTACATGAGATATTATGTCTCAAAATTGCCGAAAACACAAGGGGGCATTGTTGAAAGCTGCACTATACATCAAAAATATGACTATATCTCTGCAAGTATTGAACTGGTGATGGTGAAACTGGAAATGTGTAAATGTTCATGTAACATTTCATCAAAATCCATGATGAACATGGGGGAACCCAAACACCATTTGGCACGGAATGACCCTGTTTCCTGTTACATGTTTATATACACACAATGAATGCCTTTCCCTCATTATACATGCTGCTCCAACTACGAATTTCCATTATTGCAGTTACAGACTCTTGAAATCGCAACTGTGCTGTATAAACTCAGTTCGTATTGCCCTTGCTTTTTTTGCTGACCCGTGGCCATGCACATCACACATTGCCAGAATCCTACCCATCAGCAGGTATACATGTCAATCGATACTCTATGCAGCCAATACGAGCCAGCCATGAGCGGCCCAGGCCCCCCGCCACCTGCCTCCGTAGCATGACTAATACATGGGTGTAACAGCTATAAATGTAGATATTTCTATTGGTGACTGAGGACAGTGTACTGAAAACATTAAATTGGTATTTACATCATTTGCAGACTAATAATTACAGCTTTTATGATTTTAGGTTGGGTAATACCTCCTAGTACATGGGCCAAGAGCAAGACATTAATGCTTATTTTCCTCCGGGCAGCAGGTCAGTTGTAGAAATGTGGCCACCTGGACACAGAATGTTTAGTCTCTCCTGACATGTGGTGCAATTATGACTGTGCAGAAAAGTGAGGTTGTAAAGCTAGTGATGTGTTTGTGGGAAGACCGCTCGACGGAGAGAAAAGCAAACAGAAAACTCATGTATGTACATAATAAGGTACCACATATAAAAATATCTGCACTTATACCGGCTACACCCTGTATATTATATGAAATGTTGGGTATGTCAAAGCCTTTCACTTACTGTCATATTTATAAAAAATAAAAATAAATTAAAAACACAGTAGTAAGTAAATTCTGTGATCAAAAAATTTCAGTATCTTGTCATAATTAGAATCAATAATTCCCCAGTAGGTACTTGGAAATGTACCTTAAAAATGTTGATGCTCTATTGAGCTTCTGCGTCAGACATAAAGAAGGGATTATTGTTTTGTGATGATTTTGATGTAAGCTACTTAAAAGAATCTTAAAGAAACGATTGTCTACAGGTGCTATCAGCTATTTATATTTTAGTAGCTTAACTTCACTACTCGAGTAGCTCAAGTTTGTAGTAAACTGACAGATAATGTATTCATGCAACATATTGAAATAAAATACCTAAGATAAATTGCCATACTGCTCAAGAACTCAACTTAAATGCATTAGGAAATGAGCTACCAGCCAAAAACATATTTACACATTTGTAGGCAGTAAAACTGACAGTCTGATGCTAACTAAAAAGTGATTTAATATGAAAACAACAGTGGTGAAAGAAGAAGAGAAGCCGAAACCTCTGAAAAGTCAAGTTATGAATCGGACACAAGGAAATTATAGACTGATTTGAATAGAGATAAAGAGAGGAGAGAACTTAAAACCAACAAAAATAAATACGCAATCACGCAACTGAAATTACAAATTGGTTGGTTTAAGCTGATTAACTGTAGAAACGAAGGAAGTTGTGCAACATAAACCTCAGCAGTGGTCAGCAATTTGCACAAGAATAATGCTGAATATTGTAAGTGTTTTTATTACAAACATCTTCAGAAAGAGTGTCAACTGAGGTACCAAAGATATGTACTGTCTCTTAAAAACAAGACTGCAACATCGGAAGTACTGCTCCAGTATAAACTAAACACTGACATAATGTGCATTACTGAAAAACTGCTACACAGTGGTTAAATCACATTAACTTCACTAGCAGAAATTATAATTTTGAGCTTAGTAGGAAATCCTCCACTGATGATGGTACTGCTATTTTTGTAAAAAAGCAGATAAATTTCAATGGAGTAAATAGAAGTTAAATTACCCTAATAGAAAAGGATTTTTAGTTATCGGCAAACAAACTACTAGAACTTAACATCAATCATATCAGAGGGATATTCAATCATGAAAACTAATTAATTATGAGAGATAAATGCTTGCCATCACTAACTTTCATGAGTCAAAATGTGTGGTTCTTCTATTAAAAACACAAATAAAAGTGAAAAGAACACATTGCCTAGCTTCAGAACTCACAGTTTCTGTTTCAGTGACGAAATACGAGGTGCATTCAAGTTCTAAGGCCTCCGATTTTTTTTCTAATTAACTACTCACCCGAAATCAATGAAACTGGCGTTACTTCTCGATGTAATCACCCTGCAGACGTACACATTTTTCACAACGCTGACACCATGATTCCATGGCAGCGGCGAAGGCTTCTTTAGGAGTGTGTTTTGACCACTGGAAAACCGCTGAGGCAATAGCAGCACGGCTGGTGAATGTGCGGCCACGGAGAGTGTCTTTCATTGTTGGAAAAAGCCAAAAGTCACTAGGAGCCAGGTCAGGTGAGTAGGGAGCATGAGGAATCACTTCAAAGTTGTTATCACAAAGAAACTGTTGCGTAACGTTAGCTCGATGTGCGGGTGCGTTGTCTCGGTGAATCAGCACACGCCCAGCCCTTCCCGGACGTTTTTGTTGCAGTGCAGGAAGGAATTTGTTCTTCAAAACATTTTCGTAGGATGCGCCTGTTACCGTAGTGCCCTTTGGAACGCAATGAGTAAGGATTACGCCCTCACTGTCCCAGAACATGGACACCATCATTTTTTCAGCACTGGCGGTTACCCGAAATTTTTTTGGTGGCGGTGAATCTGTGTGCTTCCATTGAGCTGCCAGGCGATTTTTCTGGATTGAAAAATGGCATCCATGTCTCATCCATTGTCACAACCGACGAAAAGAAAGTCCCATTCATGCTGTCGTTGCGCGTCAACATTGCTCGGCAACATGCCACACGGGCAGCCGTGTGGTCGTCCGTCAGCATTCGTGGCACCCACCTGGATGACACTTGTCGCATTTTCAGGTCGTCATGCAGGATTGTGTGCACAGAACCCACAGAAATGCCAACTCTGGAGGTGATCTGTTCAACAGTCATTCGGCAATCCCCCAAAACAATTCTCTCCACTTTCTCGATCATGTCGTCAGACCGACTTGTGCGAGCCCGAGGTTGTTTCGGTTTGTTGTCACACGATGTTCTGCCTTCATTAAACTGTCGCACCCACGAACGCACTTTCGACACATCCATAACTCTGTCACCACATGTCTCCTTCAACTGTCGATGAATTTCAATTGGTTTTACACCACGCAAATTCAGAAAACGAATGATTGCACGCTGTTCAAGTAAGGAAAACGTCGCAATTTTAAGTATTTAAAACAGTTCTCATTCTCGCCGCTGGTGGTAAAATTCTATCTGTCGTACGGTGCTGCCATCTCTGGGACGTACTGACAATGAACACGGCCTCATTTTAAAACAATGCGAATGTTTCTCTCTCTTTCCAGTCCAGAGAAAAAAAAAAATCGGAGGCCTTAGAACTTGAATGCACCTCGTAGCTTAGAGAAGGTCAAAAAGGAAGAGAACGTCACTCAGTTCTCAGGCTGAGGATAGACAAAATATTTCCATGTGCAACACACCATTATTTCAAGATACTTTCCCACGAACAATCAAATATGCCATCTTTTTGGTCTTCTATAAAGATGAATATTAAACAAAAATCTTTATGTGAGACATTCCACTGTGAGCTACAAAAGACTTGCAACGAATGTTCTGTTGATAAACATGGCTCAAAAGCATTCCAATCTAGTAACTACCAGTAAGTCTCATTCCTTAGATCATTTTTAAACATTTTAGAGAAGGTAATGTTCTGTGTACACAGAACAAGAGCTATATGGCAATACCACTATCCCAAAATAATGTATTCAAGGATTGTCACCATCTGTGATAGACCGAGCAAGGTGGCGCATTGGTTAGCACACTGGATTCGCATTCGGGAGGACGAGGGTTCAATCCCGCGTCCGGCCATCCCGATTTAGGTTTTCCGTGATTTCCCTATATCGCTCCAGGCAAATGCCGGGACGGTTCGTTTGAAAGGGCACGGCCGACTTCCTTCCCCGTCCTTCCCTAATCCGATGAGACCAATGACCTCGCTGTTTGGTCTCTTCCCCCAAACAACCTAATCTAACCTAACCATCTTTGATGTTACATATCACTCTGAAGAGCAATGGTGCAACCATAAGTTTATGTAATGGATAAAACTATTGAAGAAGTTGGAGCATAAGATGTAGCCCACGACTGCAACAAGCCTGTAAGCAGACAGCGGGTTCTGGTCATTGAATTGTATCACCAGCTTCTAAGTTGTCAGACAACAAGTGCTGAAACCATGCCACAACCCGTGGACATCGGAAACAGCCAGCCATTGCCCATGCTTAATCACCACCCCTCAACAGCTGAACTTCCGTGACACTCTTCTGGGCGTTAATGCCCCAAAACCGGTCTTCGAGAAGCCCCTCTGTTTTGACTGACTTTTATGTCATTGACATGCACTGCTGATTACTCTTGCCATTGCTCTGTTCCAGAAGTTTCCGAGTGACACCAAAATGTCACACCTTCCTCAACTGTCAGAACATGGAAGCAGTATTTAACAGCAGCCATACTAGCCCGTCAGTGTGTTTGGCCAGCTGTGCGCCAGCACTGTAATTCTGCCACCACTGGGCTGCGAAGGAGGGACCTCTGCCTGTCTGCAAAGCCCAGGCAGCCAGCACCGTTCTAGCCGCTGCTTCCTGGGGATCCCTCGCCATTGCCACAAATCAGTCAGCAGTTCAGAGTCACATTCTGTGCAGCACTGTGAGCCTCCACTATGCTGGCCAACATCGTCTGCTGTATGCCATGTGCAGTCTCTGCATCATTGGCGAGCCAATTCTCCACTGTGAATGCAGCTAACCTCTTTGTGTCTACAGCTATTACCTCACCGGCCACTACAGCACCGAATATTATGTCAAGAAGAAAATCCACTTGACTGAGTGTACTACCAGGATGGAACAATTAAAGATTTGTTGTGTTTCTTCTCATGTCGATTCTAGCCACTTCTAACCAATTAAATGGTGGAATACAACTTTACAGATTAGTAAAAAAGCAATAAAGTAGTAATGTTGTATCCTTACCCTCTTCTGCTGCTGTCCACATTCCCTATTTTTGGCAGTGAACTCAACCCACGATCAAACAAATATTTTTCATATTACATTTACCTTTCCAACAACAATACTCGAAAACAATGAAACGATATAATAAATTATTATATAGGAGAGTGCAGCTACAGGGCAAATTTATTATTTATTTTCACATGGCAAGACACGTCAAGAGACGACGTGTGTCTTAGAGGTGGTATTGCGATCGCAGTAACTTTGCGAGAGGAAGTACCTGCGCGGGTGCAATACTGACACTCCATGTATTTCTGGCCTACATAGGAGAAGCAGGTCATCCTAGGATTAAAGCCACACTGGAGCAATGATGATATAAACCTTGGGAGACAAATGAATATTGAATTGCAACTATTATTAGCAACTTTATATCAGAATTGTACATTCACATTCTGAATTACGATGTTCTCTACAAAGTGTTCTTTAAGAATTAAGTATTTGCTGTAGGAAGATCGGAGTATTACTATTAAAACTATATGGCACTATATTTGAGAACTATCATCATATTTATTTCGAGAAAGATAGATATTGTGATCAACCATACTCTTCCAGACAATACTGCATAATTAAGTGAAGAAGCACATAACTGATGCATCCACAGACAACTAAATGCAAGTAGAATAACATTTAACACTTGTAGGGAAGCAGCCTACTCACGCTGTAGTAAATTCACATCAGTTTCCATTGTGTGCCAGCCAGTCTGCTGTAACTAGCTCTGACGTCATAAATGTTGCGCAATACCTTAAAATTCAAGCAAATGATCTGAAACTTTTCCAGCATGTAAGGAATAATACTAAATTAATGTGTATTAAATATCAGTTCGATAACTTCAGCCATTTTTGTAATTTGGACGTTTTTCTAAAAAAATAATTGGCGCAACAGAAAGGAGCTAGAGACTTCAAAATTTATATTTAGACTCATCTGTCATAATGATTTAATAAAAACAGTACTTTGGATTTCACAGGTTAAGACTTTAGTGGAAATTCATGATTTTCTGGTTTTCATCTCAAAACTGAAGGAAGCAAGATAGATTAAGTAGGCTAATGAATAAGACTAGGATGTTTAGATTTAAATAGGTTGGAGGTCCGCTATGACTATGAAGATGTGAAAAGTTTCTTTTGAATACCTATAAAATTATAGCGATAGCGGATCTCAAAAGGACCAGTTCAGAGCTCACCTGCTGCGTGCAGCGTAACTTAATTATTTCTCTCGCCCAAGATATTTAACTTAGCCACGTCATAATTTTATTATAAATACTTACCTGCGTGCTAAATGCACGATTAAATTAACAGCTTCATAAGCCATCAGCAAAAGAAGCTATAAATTATTATGTAACTTGAAGTGGTGCGTTACTAGCCCAGCGGCCAGTCGTGAGAGCCAAGTTAGAGCCGGCGTTCTCTTAGCCGTCCGCACCGCGGCTATATATATAAGAGCACTGCGCGAGTAAGGAAGGCCCCAGTTCTCTCCAGACGCTGAATAGCACGTCAGCTGTGTCGGGAGTCGCTTCGCTACGGTAGCGCTGCTACAAACAGCCTCGGGTGCCGTATTGAGTTACGATGTATACGCGTAACTGTGAAAACATTTCAAATGAAGGATTATTTTGGAATGATTTTCATTGTCTAGCTTCAGTTTGCGTGTTGTTGTATTTTCACGTGCCGTCGCGGGACAGACATTCTACCAATCATTTTAAGTTACGTTGTGCAAGACGCGACAGTTGGCTGCGACTGCGACGCTGCCCCCTCCTCTTTTCCCACCCTGGCAGACGGCGAAACGGCCGCAAGACGACTGGAGTCGTCGCCGTTTCCCAAGCTGCGGTCGGCGGCGGCGGATTCAAATGCATAAGAAAAATAAGAATTCCGATTTTCTTGCTGTAAAAAATACTGTATGTTAATGCAACAAAGTTACATCGGCTCCCAGAGTTAGTTTTTCGATACAGATTCTGCTTTTACTTTAAAAAATTGAAAAGTATCTCTTCCGGTTTTGCGTGTTTTTTTCGCTGTATATTACTTCTCTATCACTTGTGAGGAAAGTAAAAGGCACAAAAAATTGATGTTTGCGTATCTTACAGTTTCACATCACAGCTTGATAATGAGGTGTCTATTTTTCCGATATTCGTCACAGTTATCCCGATACTTAATTTACAAGTAACCTACTGCATAAAATTTGAATTGTGTACAGTGAAAAATGTGGTCGCTGGCTACTTTACGTATGGTTTACGTTAGGTCATACATCGTTGCCGATGAAAAGAAGCTAGCATATTGAAATTATTTTTAAAGTTGAGATCAGAGTGATATCGAACTCCGTTACCGAGATTTGGACTCATATATCTCCGGGAGTGTCGCGACTAGCCGCCAGTTCTATCGACGCGCAACGAGAATCGTGTGGTCATCACACGATAGAGAATGCATTTGTTTTGTTTCGCTGACACATTTGGACCTAATGAAACCATTTTATGTCATATTTCTCCGGTATGAGTTACTAATATTTCTCCATATGCTCTTGACAATTTCATTTAAAATGCCACGAAATGTAGGTTTCTTAAACCCAAGTGATCAAGCAGAACCCATTTTCGTGGTTTTGCTGAGGCATCTGAACCTGTTCCAAGCTTTCTTTCTCGTTTATTTCTCTGATACGAGTCCCGAATATTCCTCCATCTTGTTTTTGCACATTTCACCTAAAATTCCAATGAAAGATAAGTTTATTAACAATAAGCGCACACTTGCGTCATTGCATTGTTTCAAGTTCCTGACAACAAGATAAGGTTACACCTTAAACATCTCTAGAATTTTCATTCTGAACGTCTACAGTATACACTGGCAGAAATGTGGAAGAAATAATGTCCGTGCTTGTTCACAAAATTTCCTCAAATTATACTTGTCAGTTTCTCCCATGCAGAAACTTTTGGAACAAGCTAAGGCAACTTTCATAGCCGACTGAGTCTTTATTCCCATCCAAATGAACTTCCATATTCATATATTCTGACAGCATACATCGTTATGGATGACATGAACATTTAATCTTGCCAAGCTGCACTCAAAAGATGACTCCAGGATTTACAAAAGACGAATTTCAATTGTGAACTGTGTCAGACCAGAAGTGCCTTGTAAAACAGTAGTGCACTTTTTTGAGCACCATCTTCTACCAATGAATTGAAGCGAATGTGACAAATTACTTATTGCAGCGTACTGTTTGCGCAATCTGTTGAGAAACGCCTTCCTCAAAAACGAGCATCTATTGATTACAGAAAGCTGTACAACAATCTGGTGGAGGTTTTTCACAACTAGAAGGTATCATCAAGACACCAATCTACCGTTTACTTTCAAAGTGAAGGTATTGTAAAATGTAACTTTCTCGTTGTACTTTAGATTGTTCATTTTATAATGTACTTGACGTTTTCAAATTTTATTGTCACAAAAAAGAGTAATGCGAAAATTGACCTTCAAGTTCATTTTCATCATTCTAATTCTACATCTGCATGGATTATACTGATTTTCATAACAGGCCTGAAAAATTTGCATTAATGGGAAAATATTATATATTTCTCTCACCTGCCAGTTTCAACTGTGCACCAATTTCTTCCCAAATTCTGTCTCTAAACATAGTGTCTCTATATTTAGGGTTCTTCAGAATCGTAAAGGCAAGGATGTTGCGAGACCAGCTCACAGAGCATCACATCCTGTGAGTGGCTCATTTCAGTTTTCCTTGACTGGCTCGACATCTTTCTGGCAGCCGTACGTCTTTGTGTCGTGCGACTCCCGTCGCAACACTGCTCACTGGTGCAGTGCTGCGGCAGCTGTCGCAACTGCCGCGCGTCGCATCCCAAACTCGAACTGCGCATGCGCCAGCAGGCAACTTCTGACGTCACGTAGCGACCCGTCGCAGTCGCTAGCGTGCGTCGCGTCTTGGACAACGTACCTTTAGCGTGGCGTTTGATGAGATTTTCTCATCAAATTTTGGCGAGCATTCTTTTGACATTCAATTCGGACATTTATAGTTGCATCAGCGAATTAGACTCTGAACTGCTCTGTTTGTTAGGCTGTTGGGATAATTGTGATGTTATCAGTGAATTTCAGAATATACTCAACTATTTTGGAAAATTGTTTTTGATTAGAAATCCCGAACAATCTCCTACTTCTTCAGAGCTATAAGCTGCAGCTATAATAATATTCTCAGGTTAAGTGGGCACTAGGAACTCTCATTACAGGCTCCACGTTTCGTTAAATCACTTTCTGGGTGCCAAAAAGCAAAAAGAGAGCCAGTGTTGAGAACGGCGAAAGACAGCATTATACAACATTCCAAAAGCCGGGAAGTGCAGTGTTTTTCCCACGTTTAAATAACAAACTTTATTTCACAAGCAATTTGCAGTACTCACTCGCCGCCCCACATATGGTGCATCGGCCGGGAAATCAACTAAGTGAAAGTGATTTTTAACTATTCGGATTCGCGAGTGAAATGCGACACGCAACTGAGTATAGAACAGTGAAAGTGTTACATAGGCAGGTGGACAACGCAGTTGAATCAACAACGCATCTAGATTGACGGAGCTGGCACTGAGTCTAGCGGTGCTGCCGGCATCACGAGAAGCCAGTTTCGCCGTACCGCAGTCGTCTGCCGCAGCAGCCGGGGGCCGCGCCTGCAGTTACGGGCCACGTAAACACACCACAGCCGTCGGAGTGCCGTCTGCAGTTCAACGTGCCACGTCGCATCAGGATTCCTGGTACGCCACGCCGGCAACAACAACGTCGTGCAGAAGGAAATAAGTTAAGTGAAAAACTGTTTAAAATTTTACTAACCTGCACTAAAAGACTGTCGGCGATGGAACCGCCAAAAGAAACTAAGGTTAAACTTATATCAGAACCAATGTCTGTTGAAGGAACTGTAAATCCAGACAACGGTTCAAGTGTAAATATGCATAAAAGTGGTAATGTTAAAGTAAAATATGAAGTATTATCTCCTGACAGTAGTGTGGGAAGGGGTAATGATTCAATAATAGAGACCCCTGTAGTAAAGCAGAAAGTAGAAATTGTAAATTTATTGGATGACAGTTTCTCTGGTGAATTAAAAATGAAACAGTCATCAGAAATGGTAGAGTTTAAACAGGAGAAGTTAGGTATGACTGATCAATCAGGAGTTTCATTTAGTTTTGATGATTCTGGTGTTGGAGCTAGTTTTTCGTCACCTGAGTGTGATAAAAAGCCAGCTAGTGAGCAACCCAAAGATGCTGGGGCTGTTGATTTAAATGTGATATTACAAGCAATAGCTGCCAGTCAAACAAATTTTAATAAACGGTTTGAGGCAATGGACAATACTTTCAAGGCTGGTTGCAATAAGTTGAAAGAGGATCTAGACAGTTTGAATTATAAAATTGACTACAACCATGAGGATATTAAGAAAAAGGTTGCTCAACAATTTTCTGAAATGTATAAAACAGTTAAATCCGAAGTTGCTGAGGTTCGCAAAGACTTCCAAATGGAAGATGCGAAGCTGGAGCACAAGTTAACAGAAAAGATCGAGGCGGAATCTGAACTGTGCTCAGATAGATTTAAAGATGTTAATAGAAAAGTAAACATATGTCAGGCAGACGTAGATGCAATCAGAAGTGATACTACTCATATTGTACAAAGAGTAGATAATGTCGAATTGAGAGTAGAAAATATCAGTACTAACATTGCTAACATTGAGAGTAAAGTAGCTTCAGTAACTTCTGGTAATGGTAGTGTACAACAAGTTGTAGCTGCAAACGCCGCATTTATCGGGTGTCGGCAGTTCTTGCGGTTTGATCCAGATAAAAATATCCACCCGCTAGATTTCTGGAACGATTTTGAAGATGTAATTCCACCAAATTGGTCTGAACGAGAGAAAATCTCATTTATTAAAAGCCATTTAGCAGGTGACGCCTTGCGTTGGTCCGCTGATGTTATGTTGAAGTGTAAAACTTTAGCGGAGTTTAAAACAGCTTTCATTAATGAATATTGGTCTAGTAATAAGCAAAATGAAGTGTTAAGAGAATTTTGGAGTGGAAAACGCTTCAGTGCAGGCAAGGAATCAATTAAAGAATTTGCTAGGTCATGGATTTCACGTTTGTCACATTTGGCGGAAAAGCTAAAGCCAGAAATGATTATATTAGGTCTTGAAGCCAAACTGCCATGGTATTGGCAAACCAGAATTATATCGGCCCCTAGAGACAATCTTGATCGTTTCATTGAATATTTGGAACGTGTAGAACGGGTTGCTGCCAATGAGGAGCAGGCACGTAATAACAGAAATGCCACTAACAATAATAGTAATTTTAGGAATGAGCAAAATGGTAATGTAAACATCAGAACAGTAGGTATTCGCCATCCCAAGAGAGGTAGGAATCGGGGAAATAATTATCAGAACCAACAATGGCGTCCAAGGGATAATAATTTTGTTCCAAACAGAAATATGCACGTAAACAACAGTACGGAAAGTAATGCGGTGCCAGTCAATTATAATGAAACTAAAGGAAACAGCAATAGGCCGAGGCAGGAAAACTAGTTCCCGTCTATGAGGACACTGGCGCTCACCAGGCGGTTACTTTTCCTAAGCCAGTAGTTAAGGGAATTGGTAAGACAGATCAGAATACTCAAACTGAACATGTGGATGAAGAGTCGGTAGCATCTAAAGATACAACAGAAATATTAGATCACTCACAGTATTTGATAGATACCGTGTTAGAAACGCTTTCTAAGTGGGAAGAGAAAGAGAAGGCGCAGCAGTGTAACAATAGGGAAGAGCTACAAAATATTGAATTGACAGGTGAAGAAGCAGAAGAAATTCATGCTTATATTTACGATGAGGATGATGTGCTCTTATCTAAAGTGCCTGTGCAGGATGTTGATAATGTACTAATAGACTTAGGACAGGAGATAAGTGAGAATGTAGAGGGTAGGCTGTTGAGGGTCGATGAACCCAGTAGCTGTGACCGGTTGTCACTTGAGAAGGAAACTGACGATAATGGTAAAAGTGGTTTAGCTGTAACTAGTGTTATGCCCGGTCTGGAGACGCAGAATCGCTCAGACTACAGTAATTTGGGTTATGTTCAGCAAACTAAATGTAATGAAGTTGTGCAGTGTTTCGATTTAAAATTAATAGACCGACTGGAAAAGGCAGCTGAAAATGTAATTCAGGAAACCCCTACACACTGTGACCTAAATGTAATGAAGACAGATGTCAATCACTTTAGTTGGAGACAAATCCAAAAGGAACTACTAGATGAATTTGAGGAACCACCTGTACAACCTAGAATAAGCCACCCTATAATAATAGTGAATATGTTGGGTATCAATGTACGTTGTCTCTTAGACAGTGGAAGTGAGGTGAGTGCAATATCTCAGTCCTTCTTTGATGCATTACCTGGTAAAGACAAGCTTACGGTAATGAGGGTATCAGGACTAAGAATAATTGGTGCTACTGGCAAGGTATCAAAAACGGTAAAGCAAGAAGCTTTACTACCCTTTAACATTAATGGTAATTTAATTGATCATCCATGTTTAATTGTAAACAATCTCAGTATTGAGGTTTTAATTGGCATAGATTTCTTGTCAAAATATCAGAGTGTTGTGGACTTTGAGAACAGCCAATTAAAAATGGTCTTACCAATAACCGGAGTAATTATAGTACCTTTTAGTGATAAGCATGTAGTAACTGATCATGAAACTTGGGAGTTGCCTACAAGAATTTTGAAAAATAGGAGGTATTGGGACGAAGGTGTTAATCTTAGTAACAGTAAGCTGAACACAGAAGAAGAAGAAGAAGAAGCAATTATTTTAGTCAGAATAGAAGCTAAATTGCAGGAAATCGAGAAGATTTCAGACAATCAAAAGGAAGAACTGAGACAGGTTCTAAAGAGGCATCATAAAGTATTTTCAGATCGAGGTGGCAGATTCATAGGCAGCCACTGAAGGCTGTAGGGAGGAGGTTGTTCTGTAACCTCTACACAGTGTGGCAGCTGTGCAGTCCCAGCTGTGTGAGATCTTCTTTCCCTTTCAGGTCTCACTCATTCTTCATCTTTTCTATCCATAAAGTTTCGACATTTTCTTTCCTAATACCAAAATTTTCCGTTATGGTTACCAAACCAGCATTCAGCCAATGAAGGCTGTAGGGAGGAGGTTGTTCTGTAACCTCTACACAGTGTGGCAGCTGTGCAGTCCCAGCTGTGTGAGATCTTCTTTCCCTTTCAGGTCTCACTCATTCTTCATCTTTCCTATCCACCAAAATTTAGATCTCTTCTTTCAGACATGAAATTTTTCTGTCATGGCTATCAAGCCATGAATTATGTAACCATTCTATCCACCGATTAGTGAGGAAAAATACCTAATGTGACAAACCTAATAGTGACAAACAATAGAGAAGTATGATGTAATTAAGATACAATGTATTTGAGTAACAAGTATGTATAGTACCCTGGTAATATAGTAAGTACAAAGTGTTGTTTGGTTGGAAATGGTCCATCAACAGTAATTTAAAAAGATGTATGAATTCGTGTACAAGCAGAATCTGAAGTGGTAATGAAACCTAGTGGATACATTAGAGCTAACTAATAAATAATAAGAAAGAGATTGCTAAGTGTTATGAAAAATATGCAGATAAGTTGTAAGTTTAAACTCACCTGATGTAGCAAGGAAAGGCAGTGTAATAGAAGTGAGCAGTGTTTGTGGTTGAGTCGTGAAGGACACGTCCCTGAAGTATTTATAAGGTTGGAGCTGGCTATTATTTTAGTGTAGTGTGTGACAGGATACACCTACGCGTATTGAGGTTATGAGTTGGAAGCGTGAATGCGACCATAGGTACCCTTATGTTAGATGAGACAGAGCAGCTCATGGTGTCCTATAGGTTTAAGGAATTTAGCATTACACTCGTCCATAATTATTTGATGCACTTTAGTGGCAGGTCCGAGAGAGACTACCTGAGGTTTCAGCATCCGATCGAGTGGAAATGGATTGCCACGTGAGCAAACTAATCAGCCGCAATACACTATGAATATGAAATAAATGTGCTATCCTATGCTTTAAATATTAATAGAGTGAGTGGTAAATAAGTACATACACTAGCAATATAAATAAGAAACATAATAGCAGACGTGAAACAGTAATTTTAGCTCAGCATAAATACACTTCAAAGTAAGTAAGACCCTAATTGCAGATGTGGAACTGACAACAGCAGAGGACCAATAAGTGGATTTTGTAGGCAACTAAATGTAGTGTGTTTTGAACACTCAGGACTGTACTATTACCAAAAGTTACTCACATATACAAAGAAGCTGAGAAAACAACCACTAATCATACTCATACTATCTCTAAGAATAAGATAATCAAAGATGATTCAGTTAAGTGCTTAATATACAAATGTCAGGAATGTACCGAGCATTGGTTCAGTGTTCCGGCCCAGAAATAATAAATTGACGTTAAATAGGATTCATGATTGTATGCCATGAGCATAGATTTTCTCTAGTACGTGACTAACGGCGTTTTGAGCCATTTATTTACCGATTTTATGACATTTAAGTAACCGCAAGAGTAATGTTGAAAAAAAAGTTCTGTTAACTTTGTTCCAGTAATATATTGGAAGTTAAAATGTATATATCCCCATTTCATTGTGACCCACCCTTAGATATTAAGTGAACAGAGTCTGAGGCACTCTTTTGTTTGTTCTACAGGACAAACCAGATAATGGCAGCCTGGTAGCTGCGTGAAAGCGTGGAGTGACTTGGACACAACTCACAGTGACCCTCCCCTTTCCCCCATGTAAGTTAGAGAGAACGTGAAGGACGCACACCATAGCAACTTCCCCTCCTCTACCCTTGTGAATGGAAGTGTAGGACGCCAGCCAAAGCGGCTACAACCACGTGTGTAAAAATTATTTGTGAACTTTCTTTCAGGTTTAGAAAAGACTGCTAAGAGATAATCATCTGTTTATGTATCATGTTATTTTCTTTGAATTTGTGTATGTAAAAGTGTATTTAATGTATTTAATGGGTCTAAGATTTTCATAATTTTTCAATTATTATGTGTTTGTTGGTCTAAGGCAATATGTATGCCGAAATATTTCAGTGACTTCGCTTAAAATTTTGAGTACTGACATTGTTTAAAAGGCAGTGAACATGCCCACAATTTAAATAATTAATGTAGGTAATCAGTTTTCTTTAATGTTTCTACATGTTTACATTTCAATTTTGATTTTTTATAGGGAGTTAAACTGTACTCTTGCTTCCCTTTTTGTAATTAAATTTTTTTTCTCATTCATTAAAATTCATAAACAAAAAATTTAAGTAGAGGGTGATGTAGGGAAGCAGCCTACTCACGCTGTAGTAAATTCACATCAGTTTCCATTGTGTGCCAGCCAGTCTGCTGTAACTAGCTCTGACGTCATAAATGTTGCGCAATACCTTAAAATTCAAGCAAATGATCTGAAACTTTTCCAGCATGTAAGGAATAATACTAAATTAATGTGTATTAAATATCAGTTCGATAACTTCAGCCATTTTTGTAATTTGGACGTTTTTCTAAAAAAATAATTGGCGCAACAGAAAGGAGCTAGAGACTTCAAAATTTATATTTAGACTCATCTGTCATAATGATTTAATAAAAACAGTACTTTGGATTTCACAGGTTAAGACTTTAGTGGAAATTCATGATTTTCTGGTTTTCATCTCAAAACTGAAGGAAGCAAGATAGATTAAGTAGGCTAATGAATAAGACTAGGATGTTTAGATTTAAATAGGTTGGAGGTCCGCTATGACTATGAAGATGTGAAAAGTTTCTTTTGAATACCTATAAAATTATAGCGATAGCGGATCTCAAAAGGACCAGTTCAGAGCTCACCTGCTGCGTGCAGCGTAACTTAATTATTTCTCTCGCCCAAGATATTTAACTTAGCCACGTCATAATTTTATTATAAATACTTACCTGCGTGCTAAATGCACGATTAAATTAACAGCTTCATAAGCCATCAGCAAAAGAAGCTATAAATTATTATGTAACTTGAAGTGGTGCGTTACTAGCCCAGCGGCCAGTCGTGAGAGCCAAGTTAGAGCCGGCGTTCTCTTAGCCGTCCGCACCGCGGCTATATATATAAGAGCACTGCGCGAGTAAGGAAGGCCCCAGTTCTCTCCAGACGCTGAATAGCACGTCAGCTGTGTCGGGAGTCGCTTCGCTACGGTAGCGCTGCTACAAACAGCCTCGGGTGCCGTATTGAGTTACGATGTATACGCGTAACTGTGAAAACATTTCAAATGAAGGATTATTTTGGAATGATTTTCATTGTCTAGCTTCAGTTTGCGTGTTGTTGTATTTTCACGTGCCGTCGCGGGACAGACATTCTACCAATCATTTTAGCGTGGCGTTTGATGAGATTTTCTCATCAAATTTTGGCGAGCATTCTTTTGACATTCAATTCGGACATTTATAGTTGCATCAGCGAATTAGACTCTGAACTGCTCTGTTTGTTAGGCTGTTGGGATAATTGTGATGTTATCAGTGAATTTCAGAATATACTCAACTATTTTGGAAAATTGTTTTTGATTAGAAATCCCGAACAATCTCCTACTTCTTCAGAGCTATAAGCTGCAGCTATAATAATATTCTCAGGTTAAGTGGGCACTAGGAACTCTCATTACAGGCTCCACGTTTCGTTAAATCACTTTCTGGGTGCCAAAAAGCAAAGAGAGAGCCAGTGTTGAGAACGGCGAAAGACAGCATTATACAACATTCCAAAAGCCGGGAAGTGCAGTGTTTTTCCCACGTTTAAATAACAAACTTTATTTCACAAGCAATTTGCAGTACTCACTCGCCGCCCCACACACTCATTGCCAGAGATCAATCTAAATTTCAAAATGTCGAGGGAACATTGCACCATCTGTGTGGTGAAAGCATACTTAGAATGAATCTTTCAGTTTGCAGCAGAATGTAAATGTTTTGAAATTTCCTGGCCGATTACAATTATACACTGGGCCAGGTATACAGTTCTAACATGTCTGGATATTTCAAAACAGTATGAAATCCACTGCAACAATAATGCTTAATTTAAACAACAATCCTCCTGGCTGTTGCTAAGCCATTTCCGAGAAATATCTTTTCTTCCAGCAGTGGTGGTCCAGCTAGGTATGCAGGAGAGCTACTGCAAGGTTTGGGAAGTAGAGTGGGACTTTGATAAAAGTGAACCATTGAGGGTAGGTCACGAAATGTGCCTGAATAGCTCAGGCAATAAGAGCATTGCCTGAAAAAGTTGAGGTTCTAGGTTCGAGTCCTTGTCTGGAATCTGCCAAAAAATTTCAACAGTAAACTTAATTAATCATAGTTTGGCTTTTGCAAGAGCTGCTCACTTTCTCTCAACACAGAATACTATTAGTAAATGATAAAATATCACCACATAGGGATATTTTGTGACTTACTGAAGGAATTTCATTGTGTAAATCATAATAATCTATTAGAGAAACAACATTTTAATGGCATACATAGTTTAGAGCATGACTGGGTTAGTTCCTATTAACAAAGCAGATGGCAGAAAGTTTGATTAAGATGTTCAAGTAACACAAGTAGGGAAAAATCCCAATGGGATTCCTGAAAGATTCAGCCATGAGCCCACAATGGTTCTTGATCTATGTTTATGATCTAGCATTTTATTTGAATCAGGAGACAGAATTAATCTTTTTTGCAGATGATCAAACATTATTGTCAAGTGGAACAAACAAACATCAACAGGATGCTTTTATTTGGCAATGTTCTGTATCTCTTTAACATAAAATCCCAAGTTATGTCCTCATTATTTTGACAGAAACTTAAATTCCTGGGTATACTCAGGCAGCTTAAGAATAGACCTTTCAAAAAAAATAAAACCTTGTTGTATCCAATGCCAGCACTGCTAACTAAGTGTTCGTTGCAAGAGAGCAGCCAGTCCTACATTTGTAGTTTGGCTGTCATGTTTTGGTTGAGGTGGTTGCCAGCAGATATCATCTTTACTGTATGCAGCATTGGATACTCTGTCCTGTATTGTTTAGGCAGTGCTTTCGAAAAAAGATGGCTACAGTGATCCTGAGTTCGACACTGAATTTAGCAGCTCAAAAAGTGAAGAAGAATGTGATGTTACTTCATCAAAGACTGGAAGTGATGATGTTTGTCCGTTGAATGACAAGTGGTATGATATAAATACATCCACTGTGCTCCAGCAAGCTACTCCACGATCTATGTTCACAAGAAACCAATGTGAAATACATGGTTAGGCTTCACAGCTACAAAGAAAACAAAAACTGATCTCAAGTTTCAGGATACTTTAGACAAAGTTCAGTGCATCAGTATACTCAAGATTTTATTAATTTGTGACCTTCACAAATTTGTAACTCATTATTCTGAGCTTTAAAGCTAGCTTTATATGTCTATATGCAATTTCATTCATTGTAGGATGCTTTTCACTAATAATAAAAAAAAAAAATAAAAAAAAAAGTTTTTGAACATAATTTGGTTGGGGGAGGTGGATATTTTCCAGCAGCACGTACAGTTTTGTGTTGTCAAAAATATCCCTCCTTTCACTAACACTTTCCAATACAACGGCAAATGATGATTGATATTGCAAATTTTGTTTTCTAATCCGATGTTGAGCCTTAGTTGCCATGATTTTTAGTAGCTCTCACACGGTCCATTCTCAAATTTGACTGTATTAGGCATCCATGCTGCACAGTACTACCATATAGGGAATCCTGTGTTAAGGTGCAAAATGGCTAGTTCTTCACACACAGCCCTTTCTGAGGAAGGGATTGTAGAGCATTTATAGGAATGTCTTACGTAAAAATGAGATTCTGATGATGACAGCGTTCACTGGTAAACAATTTGTGTGAAATTACAAGGGAAACATACCTCACTGAAAAGTTTCAAAAATTATCATACAGTGAAAAGTTATGTATTTTAATTCTTACATAAACATATTAGAATGAAATCACACTTCTTGCTTTAATGTATACTCTAATTGTTGGTCAGTGGCCTCACTGTTTCCCGGAAGAGCCTCACGCAATTCTCTGTGGTGCACTCACCACCTTGGCAGTAGTGATTTCAACATGAGTGCACGGAGGTGGCATGTGTGTGAATTACCAAGTGCAGTGCAATAATAAACATTATAACACAATAGAATGCTATAAGTCTTGGGTGTGCTTATGAACGAAAATTTAAATTGGAAACCTCATAAATTCTATATGCTGGCAAAAGATATTAATTTTTGAGCATTATAATTATGTGTGCGAGTTCACACATATACATCTTGCAAGCAACTACTTAGGAAACAAAGAATATTAACAACATCCTCACTACATTTATTCACAGATAAAATTTGCCCTTTACAACCCATTGCAGTTTGAAAATAATAGAAATAATCACTAACATATTGGTACAAGGAAAATACTATCGCCAGCCATTGTGACTGAGCGGTTCTAGGTGCTTCACTCTGGAACCACGTGACAGCTATGGTTGCAGGTTCGAATCCTGACTCGGGCATGGATGTGTGTGCTGTCCTTAGGTTAGTTAGGTTTAAGTAGTTCTAAGTTCTAGGGGACTGATGACCTATGATGCTAAGTCCCATAGTGCTCAGAGCCATTTGAAAAAATTATCTATTGAAATTAACTTGGGTACAGAAAAGAGAAAATATACAGCTACATCACTCACTGGCCATCTACCATAGAAATAAAATGTTTGACAGCCCAAGTGGTTTCCAAATATACATTAAAGCTGCTTCGTCTCAACTTCTTTGTAATAATAGGGGGAAAAATTCCACATGGCAAAAATATATCTAAAAACAAAGATGATGTGACTTACCAAACGAAAGCGCTGGCAGGTCGATAGACACATAAACAAACACAAACATACACACAAAATTCAAGCTTTCGCAACCAACGGTTGCGTCATCAGGAAAGAGGCAAGGAGAGGGAAAGACGAAAGGATGTGGGTTTTAAGGGAGACATTTGTGCTTGTGTCTGTGTATGTGCAGTTGGATATGGGTGTGTGTGCAAGTGTATACCTGTCCTTTTTTCCCCCTAAGGTAAGTCTTTCCGCTCCCGGGATTGGAATGACTCCTTACCCTCTCCCTTAAAACCCATATCCTTTTGTCTTTCCTTCTCCTTCCCTCTTTCCTGACGAGGCAACCGTTGGTTGCGAAAGCTAGAATTTTGTGTGTATGTTTGTGTTTGTTTGTGTGTCTATCGACCTGCCAGCGCTTTTGTATATATATATTTAAAAAGAAAGATGATGAGACTTACCGAACAAAAGCGCTGGCAGGTCGATAGACACACAAACAAACACAAACATACACACAAAATCTAGCTTTCGCAACCAACGGTTGCCTCGTCAGGAAAGAGGGAAGGAGAAGGAAAGACAAAAGGATATGGGTTTTAAGGGAGAGGGTAAGGAGTCATTCCAATCCCGGGAGTGGAAAGACTTACCTTAGGGGGAAAAAAGGACAGGTATACACTCGCGCACACACACACATATCCATCCATACATACAAGACACAAGCAGACATTTGTAAAGGCAAAGAGTTTGAGCAGAGATGTCAGTCGGGACGGAAGTACAGAGGCAAAGATGATGATGAAAGACAGGTGAGGTATGAGCGGCGGCAGATTGAAATTAGGAATTAGCGGAGATTGAGGCCTGGCGGATAGCGAGAAGAGAGGATATGCTGAAGGGCAAGTTCCCATCTCCGGAGTTCTGACAGGTTGGTGTTAGTGGGAAGTATCCAGATAACCCGGACGGTGTAACACTGTGCCAAGATGTGCTGGCCGTGCACCAAGGCATGTTTAGCCACAGGGTGATCCTCATTACCAACAAACACTGTCTGCCTGTGTCCATTCATGCGAATGGACAGTTTGTTGCTGGTCATTCCCACATAGAACGCTTCACAGTGTAGGCAGGTCAGTTGGTAAATCACGTGGGTGCTTTCACACGTGGCTCTGCCTTTGATCGTGTACACCTTCCGGGTTACAGGACTGGAATAGGTGGTGGTGGGAGGGTGCATGGGACAGGTTTTACACCGGGGACGGTTACAAGGGTAGGAGCCAGAGGGTAGGGAAGGTGGTTTGGGGATTTCATAGGGATGAACTAAGAGGTTACGAAGGTTGGGTGGACGGCGGAAAGACACTCTTGGTGGAGTGGGGAGGATTTCATGAAGGATGGATCTCATTTCAGGGCAGGATTTGAGGAAGTCGTATCCCTGCTGGAGAGCCACATTCAGAATCTGATCCAGTCCCGGAAAGTATCCTGTCACAAGTGGGGCACTTTTGGGGTTCTTCTGTGGAGGGTTCCGGGTTTGAGGAGATGAGGAAGTGGCTCTGGTTATTTGCTTCTGTACAAGGTCGGGAGGGTAGTTACGGGATGCAAAAGCTGTTTTCAGGTTGTTGGTGTAATGGTTCAAGGATTCCGGACTGGAGCAGATTCGTTTGCCACGAAGACCTAGGCTGTAGGGAAGGGACCGTTTGATGTGGAATGGGTGGCAGCTGTCATAATGGAGGTACTGTTGCTTGTTGGTGGGTTTGATGTGGACGGACGTGTGAAGCTGGCCATTGGACAGGTGGAGGTCAACGTCAAGGAAAGTGGCATGGGATTTAGAGTAGGTCCAGGTGAATCCGATGGAACCAAAGGAGTTGAGGTTGGAGAGGAAATTCTTGAGTTCTTCTTCACTGTGAGACCAGATCATGAAGATGTCATCAATAAATCTGTACCAAACTTTGGGTTGGCAGGCCTGGGTAACCAAGAAGGCTTCCTCTAAGTGACCCATGAACAGGTTGGCGTACGAGGGGGCCATCCTGGTACCCATGGCTGTTCCCTTTAATTGTTGGTATGTCTGGCCTTCAAAAGTGAAGAAGTTGTGGGTCAGGATGAAGCTGGCTAAGGTAATGAGGAAAGAGGTTTTAGGTAGGGCGGCAGGTGATCGGCGTGAAAGGAAGTGCTCCATCGCAGCGAGGCCCTGGACATGCAGAATATTTGTGTATAAGGAAGTGGCATCAATGGTTACAAGGATGGTTTCCGGGGGTAACAGGCTCTTTGATAATGATCAACAAGCACCAAATAATAGACTGCATATGATAGAAGCTTGAATTTTGTGTGCATGTTTGTGTGTCTAACAACTTCTTTGTAATATAGCGAAAACATTAAATAGAAGTACGTAATCATTTACTAATCCGTAAATGGCCAGCATGAACATAATTTTCCAATTGTCTGCGCAAACTTTTGTTAAATTGAATTCTTATACAGTAAAACTTGCTCAAAACAGAATCGCCTGGGACTAAAATAATTTTCCAAATTGGCCAAGTTTCCAAATTACAAGAAACTCACTGGGCTACATAAAATTTGTCAAGTATCATGCCCAAAAATACAGTAAAAAATTTTAATTATGCATATACTGCATTTACGTACCTTCACTGCTGATGTTCATTTACTGAATATTGGACAACAGGACATTGGACACAACAGAACATTGGACTATTACACTAACTGATAAATAACACTGCATTTCTATATTTTTACTCAAACTTTAAATTCTTTTATTATTGTATGTAAATACATATTATTCCCTTGTTTATTTGCTTTACATTTCATTTTTTTCGCTACATATCAAGGAGGGAAACTTGTTTTAATTTACTGTTCAAAATTGTTTTATCTAGGCAATTTTTTGCGAGATGCAGTAGTTCCAACAAGTTGGGAGAATTTGTGTGTGCTGCAAATTGCATAACATTGTTTATGCATGCAACGGCTTCTTCAGGCACATTCAATTTTTTAGGGACTTCATTTTGCTTCTCTTCCCCTTCCTTTGTTTCTTCATCATCCTCTGTGTTGGGGATTTCTATTAAATCTGTTGCAGAAGTGAAAGTGGAGTGAGTTGACAGAAAGTCATCACTTCAAATGTAATCATCTGCACTACATGAAATGTTCTGCATTTTCATTAATCCAGTAATTGCTCTGCATTTTCTTGAATTTTGATGGCTACATAAGTGTCTTGTTCTTGACTTCCAAACCCAGATTTGTTGAAGCACTTGGTGACAGTTTCGGGTTTTATTTCCTTTACTGCCAAGCCTATCCAATTTACTGCGTCCAAGACAGAAACTGACTGTGCAAGAGCAAATGCACTTTCGGCTTCTTCATCACTAATAATAAGACATTGCATCAGTAAACGCCTATAATGACACTTGAATATGTAAATAACCCAATGGTCCATGAGTTGTGTGAGGCTGGTTGAACCAGAAGGGAACCAAGACAATTACACGTTTGATACTTTTGGGTGGCAGGTTGCATTGTCTAGGAACAGGAGAACTTGGTGATTTCCTTTTTTTCATTTTGGCATTGAAAGAGCCCAGCCATTCTTCCACAAGACCACTCACCATCCATGTCTTTTTATTGCTTCGCCATGTGACTGGAAGCTTACTGATGTCTATGTTTTCTGAAACAATGCAGTTTTGCCACCTTTCCAACCATCAGTGGCATCTCCATTTCACCTAACATTTATCCACACAGCAGCACATTGAGTTTTTCCTTGGACATTTTTCTGTCAACGCACTTTTCACCTCGAATTGCTAGCGATTTTGGAGGCAGTGCATGATAAAACAGTCCCGTTTCATCAGCATTGAACACGTCTTTCGGGTCATAATTCACAATTAAGTTGGGCAGTACTGTCTTCCAATCTGTTGCTACACTTTCCTGTACATCCTTAGCTTCCCCACACACTTCGTTCCACACGATGTTGTGCCTAGCTTTGAAACTGTCCAGCCATCCTGTGGATCCCTTAAACTCTGAAATTCCAAGATATTTAGTGACTTTCAGAGCTTCATTCTGCACTGTGGGTCCAGATAAAGGTAAGTGTTTTGCCTGCACACTTACGAACCATTCTCACACTATTTTGTTAATTTCTTCATTTCAATTCTTCTTCGCCTTTCTTTTCTTCTGCATGTTCCCTTTCATCCATTTGTCCCGAATCTTATCCTTGTTTCTTAAAGTCTCATTAATTTGTGTTTTACCGCATTTGAAACATAATTTCACACACAGAGAATAGGTCTTTCGCGCTAACCTCGATTACATTATTCTTTTCAGTAAGTGTTAACAACACATACCGTTTGTTTGACATTATGTTACTATATCTCTTAAAGTAAACTGAAACTGGCAGAAAACAATGACTTTGCCACGTAAAACCATTGTTTAATGGAACAATACCCACCTCTTTCAATGTGCACATTGCAGCAGAGTGTAGGCAGACGCACAAGAATGTTCCTGTATGCACCGGTGTGCATCAATAATGAAGAAAACGAGAAAGCCGACAAATAGAGCATGATGAACGAACAGTTTCCTTTGATGTACTGTACAGACATTGAGTGTAACTTACAGGGGAGACCGCCAATTGTGAAATTCAGATTCGATTCATACTACGCGTAATAAAAGCTCATGGCCAGAGGTGTAATGTGCACCAAGATGCACTTCTCAGCCGTTGTCGAGAAAATCGACAGTTAAAAGAAACCGTTGTGGTGAAATACTCTCTACGATTAATAATTTTCTATAGTGTTTTGGCGCAGCGGTAAGCGCTCGGGCTCGTAATCCGAAGGTCGCCGGATGGAATCTCGTGCCATGCAACTTTTTTTTTTAATTTGTTTTTTTGTAATTCAAATGCACACACACACACACACACACACACACACACACACACACACACACACACACACACACACAATCACACACACATATATATACCTAAAAACAAAGATGATGTGACTTACCAAATGAAAGTGCTGGCAGGTCGACAGACACACAAACGAACACAAACATACACACAAAATTCAAGCTTTCGCAACAAACTGTTGCCTCATCAGGAAAGAGGGAAGGAGAGGGAAAGACGAAAGGATGTGGGTTTTAAGTCATTCCAGTCCCGGGAGCGGAAAGACTTACCTTATGGGGAAAAAAGGACGATTCCAATCCCAGGAGCAGAAAGACTTACCTTAGGGGGAAAAAAGGACAGGTATACACTCGCGCGCGCGCGCGCACACACATATCCATCCGCCCATACACAGACACAAGCAGACAATTTATTGAAAAGTTCGGTATACACTCGCACATAATTAACAATTAGTGACCAGAAGTAGCTGGAGTATCGCACGTACCAGAATGATAGTTATCGTAGAAACATGGAAAGCAGAAAACAGCACGACATCGAGCACATCTGATAAACGATGCATTTTTACAAGAACAATTGTTTTTTTTTTTTTTAAATTATCTGTTGGGAAACACACCTGATTGACATTCTGAAAAATTGTTCTATTGTTCGTCAGGTTTGATGCATACCACGCGTATCGTATCATATCGGCAAAAATCGGAGAAGACAATTGGTGGTGGACGATGGATTGGATTTTTATACAATCGTCTCTGGAGTTGATGCCACGGTTTCGCAAGATTAAAAAAGCACAATTTTGAAGGCGCTTGATCAAATTTTTTACCTGATCAAATTTTTTACCTGCCGGTAAAAATACACGTCACACGGTTGGACGAGAGGGGTGCACTTTGGAGGAATATCTTTTATAGTGCACGTTGGTAACTTCTTATCGTCCTGGAACATCTCATCGTATAATGCCGGGTTCGTTCGCCCACCCCAAGAGTCGATCAGAAGGAAAAATTCTTTCTTTTGTACGTATGGGTGCAAAGCATTACGCAAGAAGTCCATGAACAAACCTGTTGTTAGTTTACCGGATTTGGAGGATGTAATAACAACGTTGGTATACTTCTTGGTGTACTCGTCGACTGTCTTCTGTACTCTGGGTCCAAACG
The DNA here is from genome assembly GCF_023864275.1 of Schistocerca cancellata. Classification (NCBI taxonomy): domain Eukaryota; kingdom Metazoa; phylum Arthropoda; class Insecta; order Orthoptera; family Acrididae; genus Schistocerca; species Schistocerca cancellata. The sequence continues at coordinate 139,724,308 of NC_064627.1, read as the reverse complement.
CACCTGTGGACTCTTGGAGGCATACGAAAACAAGAAGCAAGACTCGTCCAGACATCGTGATTGAATATTATGCCGTATACGAATGCGTCGCCTTGTTCATGTCGTGTCGGGTTACCAGGACAGCCTTTGACCTTTTTTCGGCGAGAGTTCTGTTGAACATGGACTGGTACTGGCAGCCTGACAAACAAAATATAAAAATATCGTTTATCTAAGAAATATACGAAATCTGTGTTGTCTATCATATATCAGATTATCATATTCTATCATCATGTCATATGAAATCTGTGAACAGCTCTTTACATACCTGTTTGATCAGTATTAATTATGAAATCTTTGTCGAAGTTAGTTATAAACATTCGCGTCTGGATCTGTAATGTGTCCGCTGCGGCCAAAATTTCGTCTTGGGTAGCCGTCTCTTTCCAGGAAACAAATTTTGTGATTTTCCGTTGCGGAATCCCATGCTTCTTTTTAAATTTGGTGACCCATGTTTTTGAAGCTTATAGTTGAAATCTGGGAACTGACTTGCAGTGCCCAAGGCCCACTGCTGCAGGTTTCTGGTAGTAACTTGCTGGAAGTTTTGTCGAGCTTCTACGAAGCGATCATGCACCCATGAATCGATGGTACAATATTTATGAAATTTGCTACCGCCACGTTTAATTTGCTCTTCCCACCTGGATAAATAGCCCATATTTGTCAAACGAGAGCACCCCTTTTTTTTTTTTTTTGTAGAGTTTTGAGACTCCAGCCTGGATGTTCTTTGGCCAGATTGACAGCTCTAATTTTGTAATCCAGATAAATATAGTCGTACACTTTCTTTTTCTGCTCGTCTGGCTCATATTCGTCTGATGATTCGTTGGCAATGGGACTCGTTTCAACGTCTTCGTAGGCATTATTATCGTTGATTTCATTAATGTCTATCAGTTCCTCATCATGAACGAGGGCTTTTTCAGCGAGTATTTGCAGCGTATTCTGGAACATTTCTTCCCCAATTACCATGGCTTCTTTGTTGATTGATGATGATGGTTCTGCTGCGATGCGATTACTGTTACGAAGGAGGCTTTCAAAATACACCAACGCGTCTTTCAATTGTTGTTTCGCCACTTCACTGTGTATAGAATCTTCTTTGATCACATCACTTTCATGCGAAGGGCCCAGATTGCTCTCCAATTGTCCCGCCTCCATTTTTCCGTTTGTTTAACAGGATGTACCAAAGCTTTCACGTACACACTGATTTTCGACGATGTTATAAGTTGTGCTAGGGACCGCATCTACCTTCTTTCGAAGTTAGCAGGCAACTACGCTGTTATGCGTAGTCCTTCAAGTGTAACGAGCGAGAATGGAGTTTATATTTCAAACCTGCCACAGCAAATTTGTGTTCGTGGGGTCTCTATTCTAATTCGAACGTTTGATTTACACTATACGTATTCGTTTCGGAATATTGTTTCTATGTCTTCCGTTAACTATACGCGACTTTCAACAACTTATTATAAGCATAATTGTTGCAACTGATTGCCGGGAATTTTTATGTGTGTGTGTGTGGGTGTGTACATTTGAATTACAAAAAACAAATAATAAAAAAAAAGTGGCATGGCGCGAGATTCAATCCGGCGACCTTCGGATTAGGAACCCGAGCACTTGCTGCTGCGCCACGACGCTGTAGAAAATTATTAATCGTACAGAGTATTTCACCACAACGGTTTCTACTAACTGTCGATTTTCTCGACAACGGCTGAGAAGTGCATCTTGGTGCTTTGCCACATTACACCTCTGGCCATTAAGCTCTTATGCGCAGTATGAACTGAATTTGAATTTCACAATTGGCGACCTCCCCTTGTTAGCCATTGTTGCACAGAGCAGTCAGGTTTTAGGTCCACGCCACCAGTGCCGTGCTGCACTGGACCTCTTTTCTTGGTTTTGCACTGCTTAACAGGGGTGTTAAAAGAATGTAATTGTAGAGTCGTGAATAACTAATGAACTGTAATACAGTAGTACTGTACAGGCTCTTTTCGCATTACACACTTAATTATTAAGTATGTTCTGAGATTTGCTTTCCGTTTCTGCGTTTAGGCACTTTCTGCTTTATACACAAAATTAGCATATAAAAATGCACTGAATGTGTCCGAACTGAAATGCTTGTACAGTTTGGGCAGATTTCCAAATTACGGATGTGCCGATGTGAGCAAGTTTTACTGTATCATCATCATCATCATTTACTGTAATTTCATAATATTTATCTGCAGCTGTATCCATACTCCACAACTCATCTTATGGTATGTGGTGAAGAATACCACTGCCACTCTGCTCCTTTCCTGTTCCAGTCACAACAGGTGTGTGAGAGGAACAGTTGTTGGTATGCATCCATATGAGATTGAATTTTTCTAATTTTACCTTCACAGCCTTATCAAGGGATATATGTACGAGAAAAGAATACATCGGCTGACTCCTCTAGGAACGTACACTCCCGAAATACTAACAATAACACCACCATGATGCACAATGTCCCTCTTTTAGCATCTGGTACTTGAATACATCTCTGTGACACTTTAAAGCTTACACAATGAACCTGTGATGAATCAAGCTACTCCTCTTTGGATCATCTCTATTTCTTTGATCTAAAGTGTCTGGTATGTGTCCCAGACAGACACAGTCAAACAAAAGTTTTATAAACTAACTTCTTCATGGGTGGGCTACGCTTCCTGAGGAGCCTTTTAATGAATCGCAGTGCAGTACCTACCTTTCCTGTAATTACTTTTCTGTGGTTGTTCTGCTTAAATCATTCCAAACTTATACTAGTATTTCAATGACGGTTCTGCAATCATGTTTCAAACAAAAATGAATCTTTCTGCCTATTCATGTACAAAAGTCGGATTTGTCTACGTTGCAGTTCAACTGTCAGCATCTGTACCAAGTGTCTATATCCTGCACATCTTTCTGCATTTCACTACACTTCTACAGCTTGGTAGTTTCCAAGTACATAAAACGAAGAGTGTCATGAAGCTTCTGACTGTATCCACTAGGTCATTTGTACAGGCTGCCCCCACTGGAATGGTCAATATTCAGGGATATGTCAGGAACAATAAATCGAAGCAAAAAAGTATACTAAATGTGCATTCTAAATGCATACTTTAAGAACTGAGTACTTCTCCATCTACGCTACTGTAAAAGACATATCTTCTAGTGAACAAGTGCTCTTAGCTCTTCGGGTGTGCATTGTACAGCCCATGTTTACTACACAATTATTTCTTGTTTTGGTCCATACTACCTCATCCCAAAACATGAAAAGCAAAAATCTTGCAGTAGAAGAGATTTGTTGCACAGTACCGAAGATGCAAAAGTGCTCACACCTGTTAAGGCACGCATTTTAGAGCCCATGTTTACTACTTTTTTGCTTCGAATGATGGTTTGTGTTATAACCCTGAATACTGACCGTACGTGGACAAGGAAAAAAGTTTCCATATTTCCCAGATAGAAATACACCTTTTCCCCTGGTGAAAACATACGTTTTCTCAAGTGAAAATACACATCTTCTGCATTAAGCAACAGTATACTTCCCCTCAGAATTGTAAAACTTACACATTTTCCTGGGTGCAAATACACATTTTGCATGTTAAGTGATAGTAGACTTTCTCTCAGAACTGTAAAACTTATCATTCCTTTGAATGGTAAAGCTTTATACTCCAGTACAGAACTTCCTGGCACTTTTGGAGACAGAACACAGCAAAAAAAAAAAGTGTTTTGGAAAGACCTTCGATGCACTGCAGCATCTATGCTGAATATTTTCAAATTATGAAAGTATAAATATGAATTCCACCAAACATAAGCACATTAGATTCCCTAAGTACCGAAATCGAGAATATGATGCACTCTTGTCAGCTAAGCTAATCATAGCTCACATCACATTAACTTGCCAGCAAACGACAGCAGACATTCAGAGCATAGGACATGTGATGTAGCCAGCCAATAGCAACATCACTGTTAAGTAGCAAGAACACACAAACAGGAAAAGTTCATGGTTTAAATCAATAAACACATAGTATAGCTACAAGAAAAGCTTTCACTTATAATATTAGTCTTTTTTGTGTGTAAAACCTTTTAAGATACGTCAAACACAAACATGCCAGCAAAATTTTAAGTGATGACATAAATATCTGGTCTTCTGGGCCCGAAATTTTTGTAAGTGGCTGGTCCCCAAAGTGTAAAGTTATGACTGAGAGTCAAATGCTCTGTGATTTAAGATATTCATCCCACATTCTCACACTTAATTCATTTTGCATAAAAGGAAATTTACTTTGAAAGTAATGCTTCTCAAACCACTATTCACAATATTTTCCTACGACCTGTTAGAAATTTAGACAGCTGTGATGCCATGCGCATCAAAGGCAGTTTGTTGTTACAAAGTATTGCATAGCATAGCATTCGACCTAAAACTTTTGACACATTTTGCTGTCAGTGGACGCTTGTGTGCGCACTGTTTTTTGCTAGTGGCTGTAAAAAAAGAAGAGAGATGGTGCTATAGACTTATTCTGTACGTTGTTTTGAAGCCAGAGCCAGCCACCATATTAAATAGCCCAGAACATTCGTGGACTATGGTTTACAATTGCTTCTGGTTCATTATTTCGGTCATGTGCATGCACCAACTGTTTTAAATACTAAAAATTACAGTGCTTATAAGTATAACTTAGTGTCAGGAAAGCAAGTTCAAACGTTTTCCTGTTCTTGAGTGCGCATTTGTTCTAGTGGTCTCATTAATGTAACTTGTTTTTTGATGATATATTTTGTATAACGGAGAAGAGAAGGAACTGATGTGAAAAGCATGCTTTCGTAATCCATTTAATTCCAGTTTTACTGTATTTGTATCGACAGCAAATGAAGCTGGAACTCCAAAACCAGTGCTTGTCCCATTACTGGTACTGTCTTGTTCGTTGAAGTTGTATGCATACCATATTTAATATTCACGTTTCCGAAAAATTTATCTACATGTACAATGCTAGCTCATAAAAGTGGAAACGTAAGGAAAGAAGCAAGGCATGCTACCATATTATCTTGTGCATGTCAACAAAGTTAATGATCACTGAAATGTCAAAGAAACAGAACTGCATAGAGATATACCTCCATCCAGAATAGAGTTCTTGTTTCATTAGATTGTCAATGCATTAGTTTCACTGTAGTTTACACAATTTCTCACTCTGAAATCCTATTTACAATGCATCTTTCAGTGTGTGTACACTAATAATAGCAATATACCAGGTAAAAAAAGATAGGATTTTTCAAAAATGTTCCAGCACTATGCAGTTCTATAAATGTGATTAAGGATTTGGGTGTAAATGCTTCAACCCCATAAAGCTGACTTTTTAAAAAAAAATTATAAATGATTGCACAACATGTGACATATACACCTATCTTTGCAACAGTAGTCTATTTCCTTCTTTTCCTGGAATATTTCTCATCAGTGACTCTGTCAGTTTTTCACCAATAACAAAACATACCTCAAGTAAATCAAAGACAGATAGATGGTAGTGATTCCTACCCCTCAACATTTATACATTGCAATAATATATAGTCTTCTGTGGAGCAGGAGAAAGCTGTCAAAGAAAAACATTTTTAGTTTAGTTTCAAATTTTATTTTGCTGTCCGTCAGGCATTTTATATCAAGGGGTAAGTGATCAAATCTTTTGGCTGCAGTATTGTGAACCCCTGCTCGTGCTACAGACAACCTTAATTCTGGTATTGTAATAAAGTACATCATTGTTCCTGTTGAAGTGCAGTTGATTACTTACAACAAACTTCATGACTATATTGTGAAGTGGACAGATTGCTACTCGCACACCGAGTAGCATCCAAGCATGACAAAAAGAATGTTCATATATGTTTCTGGCCAAAGCTTTCTTCAGAAAGGAAGCAGAACACACACACACACACACACACACACACACACACACACACACACACACACACACAAATTCATATAATCACACACACAAACCACAACCAAACACAAGATTGCTGTCTCCGGCTGTTTTAACCAGATTCTTTTTTAAAAAAAGAGGGAGAAATGTGAACAATGAATAATTATCGCCGAGAGGAATTTAGAGCGTAAGATGCTGCACCAACAATCGGCATGGTCATATAGCCATGTGTTGTGTGGGAACAAGACTGTTGATACAGTGTGACTTGGATGTTGGAACATTTGCGGTCTGGAAGGCAATGAAAAACACAGGAAAGAAGAAAAGTGAAAACACAGGAAAGAAGAAAAGTGAACAGCGCAACCATAATTCATGTATACAAAAGATGGTCCTCCTTGAAGGCCTCCACTTATGAATGAAATATAACTTCATTAAACTTTAAATTATGACTGGATTGATTAGTACACCTGTAAATGACAAAATCTAGCTTTTTTGGTGAAACAATTATCAGGGCTGCCCAGAAAGTAATGCACCGCAATTTCTTTTCACAGCCGAAAACTATTCTATGAATACGAAACATTAAGTATGTATTATATGAAGCATCCTGAGTGAGCACACAAAGTTTCTGTCACTTCCAACAGATAATGTAGCTGCAGAACAGTTTCAGAATGGTGTCTGTAGGTGATGTAAGTTACAAGCAACGTGTTATCATTAAATTTCTCACTGCAGAGAAATAAACTGTAGGGAATATTCACAAATGCTTGTGCAAAGTCTATAGAGCACCTGCTGTCGACAGAAGTACTGTTAGTCACTGGGCACGGAGGGTGAGGTCATCAGAAGGCGGTTTGGCAGAGCTCCACAATTTGAAGCAGTCAGGGAGGCCATCCACTGCTGTCACACCTGAGTTGTTGCAGCGAGCTGAGGTTGTCATTTGTGAGGACAGATGCCTTACGACTTGGCAGTTGATGCTGAATCTGTCAATCAGAAAAGGAAGTGTGGATGCAATTATCCACACTCTTGGATAATCAAAAGTGTGTGCAAGATGGATCCCACAGTGTCTAACAGTGGATCACAAATGACACAGAAAAAAAACATTTGTTTTGATCTGTTGCAATGATTTGAAGCTGTGGGGGAGGCTTTCTTGTCCCTGAATATGACAAGTAATGAAACCTGGATTCACCATTTTGAGCCCGAAACAAAATGACAGTTGGGTGGAATGGCGCCATTCCCCCTCCCCGCAACAGAAAAAATTCAAAGCAACTGCTTCTGCCGGTAATCTCATGATCACCATGTTCTGGGACTGTGAAGACGTGATTCCACACACCAGTACGATTAATTCAGAAGCATACGTCAACACATTAACAAAATTCAAAACGTGCTTCTGGCAACTTCGGCAGCACAGTGAGCCAGGAGATATTTTGCTGCAACGTGATAACCCTTGGCCCCACACAAGTCTGAGGACTGCTGAACACATCGCAAAATAGGGCTGAACAGTATTACCCCATCCACCCTACTGCCCTGACCTAGTCCCCTCAGACTTCCACTTTTTTGGGCCATTAAAGGATGCCATTCGTGGAAGACATTTTGAGGACAATGACAAGGTAGTTCACGCAATGGAGCTCTGGCTCCATCACTAGGACAAGGATTGGTACCGACAGAGCATACAAGCCCTTGTATAATGCTGGAGTAAGGCCATAGAACAGGATGGAGATTACGTGGAAAAATAGGGTGTGTAGATAAAACACCCTTCTTTCGTGTTCACATTATGTTCAATAAAGAATTGTTGAAGAAAAAGATGAGGTGCATTACTTTCTGGGCAACCCTCGTACATCTCCACACCATCAAAGCACCAGATGCCATTTGGGATATGACCATAGAAATCGATAGGTATCCCTAACTGTCAAAATTGGGCACAGGCATGTCGGAGTGACTTCACGGCGAAATATCACTGCCGTGACCCATGCAGGTATAAATGTGGAGAAACTAATGTTTGTGTTTATGTAAGATGGCAGACATTGGCTTCAAGTTGGTGTCATTATGACAACTTCCTTCTTTTCTTTTACATCCATGGTTTTACTGTTGACAAAGACACATTTTCATTGCAACTTATGATTTATATTGGTGTTCTTCTCTATTTTGTTTTACTGTTGCAATATTATTCTGCAGTAGCAGGCTAAAGTAAAATTCTTTGTTAGAGTATCAGTTCTTAGCAGTCAAAATTACATAAATTTAACTCAAAACTTAAACAATGAAAAATTTCCAGTATTTTGCATTCTGTTGGGCCCACAGCATAGTATAAGACATAGTAAAAATGAATTCTCCAAACTAGCTGCAATAAGGTAATATATTTCTTTAAATATTTTAAATGACAGGCCTGTTTCAGCTTATTGCCATGACGACGTGACTTGCGAAAATAACACTGGGAAGATTATCTTTATGTAAATTGTGGCTGTTTTAAGTGTACAATTGCATTCATACTTATATCTAGTTGGGTGTGATGACCATATCCATCAATAGTAAATTTTTTCTGTAATGTCTTGGTAAATATATTACTTTTTGTAGTTACGAAACTTAAAAATATGTTTTTTGTCAGATATTTTGATAGCTGTTTACTACAATGCTATATGTTTACAAATTATATACAGCTTACCAGAGATGATGTTGCATTTCAATATTCTTCCTTTAAATTTTATCTATGGTCTGCGTAAATTTTGTTTACCATCTGACTATTTCTTTTTGTAATATATTATATCAATAAAGTTTTCAAGATTCTTCGAGAATGTTTATGTCCTTTCAGTATTTTGTGTAATATTTCTAACATAGTTTGATTTTCTTGGCTTTGTGGTGTTGAGTTTTCAGATGTATATATAAGCTTGATGAATTACTATCATTGTTTCTAGTGTGTTCTTTAAATCTGATGTTAAAATTTCGACTGGTTTGACCGATACAGAAAGTGTTGCAATCAACACAGGTGATTTTGTATATTCCAGAAGTGGCATATTTTGGTTGTGCTTGAATGTAATTTGATTATAAGGTAGTTACTGCATGGAAAGCCAGTTGCATGTGTATGGATTTAAATAGTGCATTTATCTTATTTGATATTTGCCCTAGGTATAGTGTAAGTATATAGGTTGTTCTATGTTATGTTAAGGTTTCTCTGGTAGGATGTAAGTCATTATGTATAGTGATAGTTTTCAGTTTTGTGTGTTTATAATTTTTGTTATTATATCTGGACCAAATTCATTTTTGTAGGCTATGTAACAGAGTGTTTTCATTTCTTTTTGTTTAGCTGGTTGTTCTAGAGGTAAACTGATTACTCTATTAATCATGAGGTGGAAGAAGGCATGCATTTGTGTTGTAGGGTGGCAAGAGTTTGCATTTATTGTATTATTTGTGGTGGTAGGTGTTGTGACTCGCCGATCATTCAAAGCGCTGCCGCGCAATTACGCACATCCTCTACGTGCGACGCTGTCTGCCAGCCATGCAGCAGCTGCGCCACCTAAGCGGCCAGCCGAGCAGTGGCCACTAGACTGGGGCTCAGTGCTCATTCGAATGCTAACGTGTACACATGTCTTGCTTGTCAACTTACTCTGTGACTTATATGTGTTGTGTCGTTCTGAAATATGTGTTAAACTTGACGTTATAACAGTAGGTTTTCTTGTGTGTCAAATGTGTGGCAGTTGCTTTTGCTAATTTTCACATAAAGATGGTTTATTAACTGTCTATTTCCAATTCCATAGTAAATTTGATGTTGGGATGGAGGCCGTTCAGTGCCCGCTGAGTGTTATTGATATCTGTATTGTTTGAGTCAATCAGTATTAACGTCATCTACACATCAATAATAGTAGATGATCTTATTAAGCACTGGCCATTGTGAACTGGCAAATTTTTCTTCTAATATACTGAGAAATATATCTGCAATCTGCGTATATCTGCAATTGTGCCACCTACACAGTATCTCATAGCTACTCCATCTGATTGGATGTAGATTTTCCTACTGAATTCAAAATAATTTTGTGATAAAAGTCATTTTATGGAGATTTATGCGTTCATAAAATTCTCTATTGGTTCTGGTACTGGTGTGTTGGTATATAGATTTGTAATGAAAAAAAGTATATAGATTTGTAATGAAAAAAAGAGACAAATATAGCATTAGGTGGAATTTGTGTGTTTTTTATTGCTTTGGTTAAAGTACAGGAATTTTTTGTGGTACATTTTTTGATGTATGTATGCAGCTCTGTTAGTAGTGCATTCAATTTTTTTTCTTGTCAAATCATGAGGGATATTGCTATAATTCACAATTGGGTGGATTGTAGTCGATATGCTATATATCTCTGGTTGAACATGTAACATTGGTGTGCGTGGATTCATAACAAAACACCTCTTTTCATATCCCATTAATACTACATTGAAATTTTTATACTTTTCTTTAGTTGTACTATATATTTGTTTGTAGGGTTTTGTGGTAGTTCAGTAATGTTGTTAGTTTCGAAAAATTTCATAAATTTATTAATGTAGTCATTGTGGTTGATTATAATGGTACAATTTCATTTGTCCAATTTTACTGCAACTGCGTCGTCAATTTCTTGCTTCAGTTACCATGGAGCAAAAATGTGGATGAAGCAAGAAATAAAGGGCAAATTACACTGCACAGGTTTTTTGAACCTTAGAACTGTACACAGCACACCTACACGTAAGTAACTGTGTAACTCCATTGATGTTTGGCTACATTTCTAAATTTATAGATAGATTCATGAGGTGTTCTTGTAAACAAGCTAGAAATATACATAATACCAAGTTTAATTAGCTAGCTGGAAGAGGATTATGAATCTCCATTCCAATTTCATACAAGGATAAAAAATCTTACAAATATTAACTTCACAGATGACAAATCTGATCTACTTACAGAAGGCTTGGAATATAATTTAGAATCTAAGTTACACAACAATTCCATAAAATGTCTAACAGCCATTACAAAAGTAGCAGCTCATATGGCAAGTCAGTCAATTACAATGCAAAACAAACTAACAGTTAATATACCAAAAGTTCTGGAAAAGAAAGGGAAAATACATAAAAAACAAAAGACTAAATCCATCATCCTCAAAGCCATAAATCAAAAATTACAAGCAAATGATGCAACAGTAATGAAATTGGACAAAGGAAATTGTACCATTATAATCAACTACAGTAGCTACACAAATAAAGTTATCAAATTTTTTGAAAGTAACGACATCACAGAACTACCACATAGCCCAAGAAACAAATATACAACACAACTAAAGAAAATTATTAAAATTGCTATGTAATAGTAACAGAATATTTTTAAAAAATTGTGTTTTTTTATGAACCCACACACACCAATGTTACATGTTCAACCAAAGACACATAAAATAAAGACTCCGATCCACCTAATAGCCCTTGTTATTTAATAAGCAAATACTTGAATGCACTACTAAAAGAGCTGTATACATACAACAGGAAATGTACCACAAAAACTTAATGTACTTTAACAAAAGCAATAAAAGACATACAAATTCCACCTAATGTCATATTTGTCCATTTTGAAATTACAAACCTATATACCAACACACCAGTACAGGAACCAATAGAACATAGATGAAATTTAAGGTAAAATACGAACAAAATGTAACATCATTTCTGCTAAGGTGTATGTACTTTGTAAACATGTAGCTTCATAGTAAAGAATTGTCAAAATGTCTGACAAAAACATATTTTTATTCTTCTTAACTGCAAACAGTAATATACTTACCAAGACATGACACAAAAAAATTTACTATAGATGCAATACATCATCACTTCCAACTAGACATAAGTCATCTGTAAACATAAAACAGCCACAATTTACATAGAGATAATCTTACCAATTTTATTTTGACAGGTCATTTTGTAATTTTAGTGTCAGATTCCACTCGTCAGTTTTGACCAATGACAGCATACCTAAGGCAAAGACGCTGTATAGAGGCAATCTATGAAAGGAACGGATCATACTCGTAAACAAATGAATGTAGCATGCAATAAAATTACATTTATCTCTAACATGATTGTTGTTTACGCACAAATTACATCTAAACAAGTTGAAGATAACGAAAATAAATAAGAGAAAGAATAAAATTATGTCTGATTAGAATTATCATCATAATTTATGTGAGTAGTGGGGCGCAGAGAACCATTAACCCTTCTAATTCCGTAGGGTCTATAATAACCTCAGGCCGCAATTTACTGTAAAATATACCTTATTTCCTATTCCTAAATATTATGAAAATTCAGACTTTTCCTGAATTAAGTAATGGCTTCGTAATATATTAATATAACTTTTTGAAAATATTTAGTTTTGCAGAAAATCAAGAGAGAATCACTGAATACCATTGGGGTTAAATGCAACCCCATTTCTCTCTTGCGGTATTATTATCCAATAATGCTGCATTGAATCCGTAACTGTTGCTGTATTTCTTTGTTTTATTCTTGTAAATATTGTTGTAACATGTGATTGTTGCCAATACTTTATAAGCAGACAGTTACTTGTTCCATACAAGTGGAGACTACTACTGTGTGTGTTGCTTTTAGTGGAAAATGTCTCGTCACCTTTCCGAAGACGAAGTGCTTGAAATATTACTGCAGGATAATCCTCTATCTGGAGAATCAAATAGTGATATCAGCAATATAGTTTCTGATGTCTCATGCAGCGGTATTTTTGTAAATGTGAGCTAGGGTCTAGCGCCAAGATATACCCTTTGTATTTTTCATTTTTTATTTTTTTTATTTTGTGTGGGTCTAAAAACAAAGAAGAATTGTGGCACAAACACGAGTTGAGAAGAGCTTGTGGAAGAGAAGAGAGAAGGAACATAATGTGAGTAACATCAGGTCCAACAAAATTCGCCGTGAAAAATGTAGACTCCATAGAATCAGTTTTTCAGTTGTTTCTTAGGAGAAACATTGTTGATGTAATTCTAAAATGGACTAACAGAGAGGGTAGTCTTGTTTACAGTAGTAAATGGAAACCAGTAGATGCCATTGAACTGCTTTATCGGTGTCTTGATCCTAGCAGGTGCTTACAAGGCCCATAATGAAGCAGTTACACATCTGTGGAACGGAGAGGAAGCAATGGCTAGAAATCGCTTTACGCAAATTTCAAGGTGCATTCGATTTGAAGACGCAGATGTGAGATGTCACAACCGAGCTCCTGACAAGCTGGCTCCCATTAGAGAAATATTTGAAATGTGGGTACACATATGTCAAGAATCATATGTTCCTCACAGCAACGTACAATTGATGAACAACTTGTGGCATTTTATGGAAGATGTCCATGTCGGCAATATATTCCTTCAAAACCAGGAAAATATTGGTTGAAATTATGGGTTACACTGGTCGACAAGAAAATGAATCTCATGAAGTTGGTCAAGGCAAGAGAGTTGCTTTAGATATGATGAAAGGCTTAGAAAACATTGGCAGAAATGTAACAACAGACAAATTTTTCACTAGCCTTAGTTTGGTGAGAGAACTTCTGAAAATCAATCTCACACTCTTAGGAACAATTAGAAAAAATAAAGGAGATCTACGATAAGCTTTCACTCAGACCAAAGGTCGAGTCACATATTCATCTATTTTTGGATTACAACAGCATGCTTCAATTGTTTCATATTGACCGGAAAAGGTAAAAGTTGTAACTTTGCTCAGTAAAATGCATTCAAGGAAGGAAGTGGAAGATCGTGAAGAATGCAAGCCAGTAATGATTCTGGATTATAATAAAACAAAATCAGGAGTAGAACGTACACTACAAAGAGGACGAGCAGAAGGTGGTCAATGGTATTATTTTACAACATGATTGATATCAGTGCACTGAATTCATTATCATATGGCTACATCTTACACCAGACTGGGCAGAAAGGACCAACTACAAGAGACGGGCATGTCTCATAGGAAAGCAGCTCGTCGGAAGAAAGCCAGACAAAATTATTTCCCCAGTATTTCCATCAACAGCACAGCCAAAAAAAGGGGAAGGTGTCCGTTTTGTAAAAGGTATGAGGATAGAAAGTTGACCAATAAATGTTCAAAATGTGGATGGTCTGTGCATAAAAATCACTCTGCAATTTATTGCTGTAAGTGTAATGCATCATAAATGTCAAATCGGAATTTAATCAAAAATGTTTGTAGTTTCATGAGAATCGTTTGTAAATTTTACGTAAATAAATAATTTTAAAAAACATGCATTTCAATTTAATGTAATGTCACTGACATCATGTTTTAGATTGTGGAAAAAATAAGGAATGTGATTTTATTCTACCATTATTAAAACTCTCCTTAGTAAAAAATAAATTCCGTTGGGGTCACTAAAGACCCCAATGGTATTCAGTGTAACAAAAAATACTCAGTATTAGAAGGGTTAAACTGCCTTACAGTTAGTGTATGGTGGAAACACACTGTGTTAATTTTAATATTACTTATTCATTCAAGTGGGAGAAGTGCAGGGAAGTTGAGAGTTTTGGCAGGGAGAAACTAAATTACAACAGAACAGAAAAATAAAGCAAATGATAACAAATACGAATTACTAATATAAAATATAGAGAAACCGACACCTGGGGGGAAGGGGGAAGAAGAAGAATAAAGAGAGAGAGAGAGAGAGAGAGAGAGAGAGAGAGACAGAGAGAGAGAGGAGGAGGAGGAGAAGAAAACAAATATTGGAATGGAATTGATTAACTAGAACTTACCTATATACGAGGTCAATTCTAGATATTGATTACGATATTAATACATTTTTCGCAGAAGTACAGAGAGCAGTTACGAGTGTAGAAATGGTACTATATTTAATACACATCCTGGAAAAACCATCTGATTAATGAATCATCAAATAGTTGGAATTGGTAACTAGAACTGACCTACATATGAGATCAATTCTAGTTACCGATTCCAATATTAGCAACTGCTGCGGTAGTTCAGAGAACAATTACAAGTGCATAGCTCTTATTATATTTGACAAACCTGCTGTAAAAACTATCTGATTAGTTATTAATCGATTAGGTGGAATTGATAACTAGAATTGACCTATATAGGTAGTCAATTCTAGTTACCGATTCCAATAATAACTTCTTCATGGTAGTTCATGGAGCAAGCAGTACTACTGAAATATCATCACATTTCAGTGCACAAACCTGCAGCAAAAACATCCTACGTTATGAACAAAGAATGGTTGGAATTGGTGACTAGAACTGACATATATAGGAAGTAGGTTCTACTTACCAGTTCTAACTATTCAACCATAGAATGGTGGAAATTGGTAACTAGAATTGACCTATATATGCAAAACAGTGAGCATAATGAACCATGGAATGTTTGGAAACATTAACTACAATTGATCTATACACATACATTCTAGTTATACGTTCGATGCTTTCCATGGCAAATAACATGTTAATATATGTCAATTGTAGTTACTGATTCCACAATTCATTATTTTTCAACCTTTTTGCAGTAATTACGTGCAGCAGTGTGTTGTAGTATTTCTATTCCGCTGTTACTTTCTGTACTGCTGCAATAAAGAAATTGTTTCTTTTTCATGGTAGTACAGAGAGGAAAGAAGCAATGGAAACACTGAAAGAAACCACTGCAAACACACACTATAAGAAAGCAGAACTTGCATACCTTGGAATCGACAAAGGATTCACTTATATAGGGCAAATTTACTAATTCATCTCAAACCACATTATTGTCCAAAGTAGTAAAGAAAACATTTCCAAAAATGAAAATATTTAAAAACATCACTGCACAATAAAAAAAGAGAGGAAAAAGAAAGCAAAAAAGACAAAATTTTGGAACTGATAACTACATTATAAGTGTAATTGTAAACAGAAAACAGTCATAATTTACATAGAGACCATCTTACCAATTTTATTTTCGCAGGTAACTTCATAATGGCAGTAAGCTGAAACTGGCTTGTTGCGTAAAATATTTGAAGAACTACATAACCTTATTGCAGCTGATTGAAGCGTTCATTTTCATTATTCCCAGAATTCTTAAATATTTTCAGGTTTTTGCCAGTTTTCTCTACGACAAAAAATTTTTCTGGGATTTCCCTGTTGTTCCAGGGACACACCATACGTACTGTGAAAATTCTGATCTATATACTGTGAAAATTAATTGTCCTGTAATACTATCTCAGGTACAATGCATTTAATGATGGAAAATCCAGGATGGAATGTAACAATATTATGTGAAGGAAAGTTGCTACTAACCATACAGCAGAGATGCTAAGTCACAGATAGGCGCAAGAAAAAGACTCTCACAATTAAAGCTTTCGGCCATTGACCTTCCTCAACAATAGATACACACACACACACACACACACACACACACACACACACACACACACACACACACACACACACACACACATGCTAACGCAACTAACACACATGACAGTGAGGTTTCAGTTGCCTGAGACTGAAGTTGTGTGTGTGTGTGTGTGTGTGTGTGTGTGTGTGTGTGTGTGTGTGTGTGTACTGTTGATGAAGGCCTATGGCTGAAAGCTTTAATTGTGAGAGTTTTTTTGTTGTGCCTATCTGTAACTCAGCATCTCTGCTGTATGATGAGTAGCAACTTTCCTTCTCATAATACTGTACAATGAATTTACTTTTACACCTGAAGATTTCCTTCCATTAAGAGTGGCTTCATGTATTCTGTTTGCTAGTAACTTTCTATCCACTCACAATCTGATACTCTGCACACTTTTGAATTTCGTTCATCAGGTAACAGCGCTGAACTGTACTGAACTATTTCCTGATGTCAAGGAACACAGCACTAACTTGGATACTGGTATCTGCTGCCCACTGGGTAGTGTATGCCTAATTTCTTAAGAGGAGTCCTATAATTCTTCACCTAATAGCAGAGGTCAAGAAATCTGCATCCAAAGTCATCACAAAATCATCTGGCCCTCTGGTTTAAGTCTTTAACGTTGTCCTGCACCAAAGAACTGTGATCAGTTCTAGGAGCAATGGTGCAAAATGCTAGCTCAGCTTCCACCATGCAGATGGGGTGAACTGGCTTCACCAATGCAGCCAGCTACCTTAGAAACCAAGGATGGCCTGCGAACATAGGCAGCGGGCATCAATCAAGGCAACACGAGAAACCATTTGCAGCTGGCTGCATTCAGTGCATCAACAGCTGCCAGCAGAGTTTCTTCCACGTCTCGAACAAAACCCTCTGGAATGAAAGGAGTGGACACTGGCCTTCCTTCCTTTCTTGCCTGCTGTTTCACTAAGTAATTCTATCAACTGTATAACAATGAAGTTACAATGACCAGCAATCACTTTCTCTGAGCTTCTCAGGATAGTTAAGGAGGATCGGCTCCAGTCCCAACATATTTAACGTGCATTGCTGTTTCAGACATTCTTTCAGCAGTAGGCCAGGCTTCAAATCTGATTTTAAGGTGTAAGAGGACATCCACCCAGAGATTGCCGATGCCGCCACTGTCTACCACTCACACTCAGGTGAGTGCCAACCAATCAGGTCAATTTTATTGGGAGGCACTTCGACATCAGGGATCCCAGGCAACACTATGGGCACCAGATGGGCCAAAGCATTTGTCTAAGGTGCGACTATATCACCTCAGGCAAAGGTAGCAATCGAAGCCTGTTAACTGTGGCCAACACAGCTTCCAAGCCGAAGTCTGTTAACCCTGGCTAACACAGCTTTCAATTGTTTCCAGGCAGCAGCCAATCCACCCGCATTCATTTACAACAGGGTCAGTCCATCTACGGTCATATATACAGCACGTAACATAACACCGTCCCTGCAGTCACCAGATGTTGCTGCTAGAGTGCTATGTTCTAAATTTAGCTCACATTATACTAGTGCTCAAAAAAATATGCAAACACTTTAAAAAAAACTAATAAGCACAGTGAAATTAAATGCTGTGTACAACAGAAACTGCTGTTACTGCTGGCAGATGCACTTAATACCGTTATACTGTGAATATGAGCTATGGAATGTGGTACTAACTAATTAACTATTGGGGAAAAATATGTGGTAATTTGTAACCAGAAGTGCATTCAAATGAACACTGCTCAAGAAATCTTAGGAATTTTATATGCTATTCCAGTGAATTTATCTCATCTTTTATAACAGTGTACAGAACATGTTTTCATTAACACACACCGGAGGAAAGGATGAGCCAAATGGTGGATGACGAAAAGGTGGAGGCCCATCAAAGAAAGCCAAAACCGTTAGATCTGTAGGAAAAAGTCATAGCTGCAGTTTTCTGGGATACTCAAGCACTACCTCACAAAAGGCAGAATCACCACTTTCACAACTCAAAAACGTGAAATATGCTAGTCAGGTTAAATACCCACATGTTAAAATGGAGAAAGTTCTCTTAGATCATGATAACAGCCTCAACCATAGCTTAGGTCACTGCTGCAAAAAAGTAGCTATGACGAAAAAATAATAAAAAAGAGAGTATCTTTTGAATAAACATGTTTTTTCTGTGTTAGGTAGGGAACATTTTGAATTTCTCTTGTAACAATATATCTAAATTCCAGAGAATTCTCAACAAATATCCGATTCAGTCTGCTCAATACAAATCCATGCAACATAGCAAATGAGTGAGGGAAGCAAATTTCAGTATGGAACAAAACATAATTCAGTATGTTCTAAAAGAAATAACTTTTTCTCTTCTGTTTTGTAGTAGAGAAATTATATTATGCAAACTCAGGTATTCTACACACAAGCAAAAATAATGTCGTTTTAGTAACAAATATCAAGCACTGTCATTCAGAAGAATTTAGAAGAAATCAAGAAAAATGTTGCATCTGTAAGGCAACCTCCAACACTTTTCAGTACACATATAAATGGTAAGGGGTTCAGCATGTCTTGCTGAAACTAATAATAGGGTATTTGACTGTTTTCTGGAAACTGTCTAAAATGATTAATTATGTCATTTTATGCTCCTAACATGCATTTTTTCCTCCTGAATTTCAGAATTCTTATATAAAAACAGAAATGAAATTCAAATAATTCGAGCACCTGCTAAAATGCTCCATTCGAGTCACATGATGCCTGTGACATCACTGGCTAGCTCACTGCGCCTATTGTTATAATGCTAAAGACGGTGATGTCTTGTTTTGGGATTCACGTTTCAGAACATGGGTAGTATCACACTGGACAAATACATCTATAAAAACTCTTGAAAAGTATTTTTGCATGTTTCGAAGAATGAGAAGATGCACAAAATGTGGCTGCACTGTACCAGCAAATTGCCACCACATCGATGCACATGTTCACTAACTTAAAAATGTATTGCACGATGAAGTTAACATTAACTTATCTCCAAGATATGCTCTACCACTGTTACAAAGGATAGTGTCATTCAACGAAATTAAATTCCTAGAGAAAATTGTCGTTTTAGCCACCTAACCCTCAATTGGCCAGTAACTCAGTTGTTAGAGCGATAGACCATTGAATTTTACGATTTGATGTTCATAGATCACTGGCACGAATCTAACCCGAAAAAACATTTTAACTTATTTGTAAAACAACTCGACAGTTCTCTCGCATGTTAACCGAATCACAATCAAAGATCTTCATCTCACTGATCAAATACAGAATATTACTGATTTTTCCCTGCTGTTTACGTGTGCTTACATTTGCAATTGCTCTTCACATGCTTTACGTTCAAAGAGATATTTTCTAGTTAATGTGATCACACACTTTTTACTTTATGAGAAACAATGTTTTATCTTCGTACTGTCCAGCTATGATCCATAGTGTTTAAACTTTTGCAGTTTCATCATCTTACATAAACATGAAGTAAGTCTGTTTCAGACGCCAGCATTAGTATACACTTACAAACATCTCAGCCTTTATATTTATGTCACTTGCATGTTGTACAAATTTTATACCTCTCTGTATAACCACATGGTCCTATCCCTCATTATACTGTGGGCGTATGGTGATATCTTCACTTTCCAAAAAAGTGAATTGTTTGTTCACAAAGTAAATACATTTATTCTCCATCATCCATTTCTCAGACTAAGACTAATGTGAAGCTATATGTAATACATCCCACAATTTAAACAGCTGCTACAATCAGTTCCTGCTAACGCTATTTTCACATTTCAAGTAAAATCTTTAAAAATATATCATCCTCTCGTGACTCGAACGCATTATCCGTTGCACCACCAAACGCTTGCTAGAAACAAGTTGTCTACTGAGTGTCTTCTACAGAGGAAACCTGCACTATGTTTTTTCCAGAATAATTTTATTGTGTATTGGGTGATAGCTTCTGACTGATAGTCAACAATCTAGTTATAATATAAAGACCTATTTGCAAATGTTCTATAATTCCATAGTTCTGAGAGAGTTTAATGATGTTGCAAAATGGGTGGAGCATAAACGCGTCAACTTTCACAAGGGTTCCACTATCAAAATTTGTTTCTATTGTTACTTAAAAGTTGTAATTGTGTTTTCCGTCACTAAATAGATAAACTCTGTTAAAGCCTCGTAACTTCAGCTAACGCTCGTGTAAGAAGTGTACAGCTTCATCTTACTCCTAGCCTGTGACGTCACCAGAGCATCAGCCAATAAGAGTGTTTTCAAAGAAGTGGCCAGATCTTGATAATTTATGATTTTTAGTCTTTAATTACATAAAAATAACAGATATTTTGTGAGAAAATTGACCGTAAATGCTATTTAAATGTTGTTTTCAATAAGAGTAACAGAAATCCGAACCATATTTTTAACATAGGAAAATAGCCTACTGTTGCTGCACAGCTGCAAACCAATGCATCCAACTTCTTGATGCTACAGTAACAGTGACTCAGTCACTGAATAAGTTGTGCTCTGCATTTAATCAGATGGAACATCTCAAATCTGGTCTTAACTAAAATCTAATATTTGTACAGAAACTAATAAACTGGAAATGCAAAGAGCTTTTATGCTCTGTACTGTATCACACAAAAAGAAGAAACACACCTGTTTACTTTGACGAGATTTTCAGCTTGCTTGATCTCAGCAGTTTGTAGTTGTTTCTGGCGTGTTAATTCTGAATTTGGAACACCCATAAACATGGTTTTGGCTTCATTATGGTATTCAATTTCACAGCCATTTTTCATTGGTTGATCAACCAATCCTCTTCTGAGGTTAGCAATCTTTGGTTCTGCACAATGGTTCTGCGATTCTCTGTGGTCTGCGTATCTGGCACTAACCAAAATAATCGTTAATATTTTCCTCGTGAGTTTAATACACAAATGCGAAGGCATTCTGAAATAATTGCTGAAAATTTCAATTAAAATATATCTGCATTTCAAAAATAAAAACCTCTATTTGCCCACAATAATTTTAACAATTTAGAAAACACTCTTTGTTTTACTTTCATATAAAAATCATTCTACAAGTATAGTAAATGGTCAGTGTTAATGATTTATACTGCCATCTGAAGTGGGCTGCAGCTAGACATTGATCTTTTCGTCACAAAACAATGACAGTGTGCATATCTGACTTATTTTTTTGTAATTCTAAACATATACAAATACAACTGAGGCCTCAGCAACCAGAGACTGCGGTCGTGTGTGTGTGTGTGTGTGTGTGTGTGTGTGTGTGTGTGTGTGTGTTCTATCTCCAACGAAGGCCTTGTTGGCCAAAAGCTCATTTTCTGACAATCTTTTAGTTGTGCCTATCTGCGACTCATCATCTCTGCTATATAGTGAGCAGCAACTATCTTTTTCATAATATTGTTCCATTCCATCCTGGATTTTCCATTGGGATATAATTTAAATTGGTTTAATGCTAAAACAATAAAAGAAATAATTACAAACTGATTTTCAGGTTGATAATGTATCTCACCAAATAACTGGGTGTGTCTGTAATGGTACAAACTTCAGGAGGATGTTCCTGGGATTAAGAAATGAACAAATGTTGGGATTAAAATATGGCCTATGACCCTTCTGTTTCTGAAATAGATACACACAAAAGATTTCCATACTGTATACCTTTCATGCTCATGTTGCAAAGTGTCTGCCTGAAATTCCACCAATCATGCCCGATCTTCAGGTGCATCATATTTTGTATCAAATGCATGAGCAGTCTGTGTTCACATATCATCTACACCATTCAGTGGAGATGCACAAACAAAATACTTGGCATGTAGCTGCAGAAGTCTACAGTGGGTTGTGTTCAATGACCTACTGTTCAGCCACAATCACCTTCTCAGCACTGTTGCACATTATAAAGGAAACGAACATGCATATATCACATCTGTTTGTGGAATGAAACACTCTCTAACAATTCTGCCAATACATCACAAAAGAAGCTTCAGTATCTTTCTATCTATTGCCAGTCTTTTTGGAAAAAAGTGTAACCCTTTCAAATGGTCATACATGATAGCTGAGACATTTACAATGACTAATAATCTCAATTTTGTTTAGGGATATTCTCCTGGCATTTTATGTGTGTGTTCTTCCTTCTGATACAATATAGATCCCTGGGTCAAGAAACAGAATGTAATTTATACTCAGAAAAGAATATTTGTCACTCACCTGATCTCTGAGGATACCTCTGATGTCACATTTCTTACTGATGAAAATGTGCCCCTCTCAACTCCTCTTGGCTTCTGCAGAACTTGAGAGGGAGTTGCATCACATTTTAGAGAAGTCCATGCTTCATTTTGCCCTCTTGCATTCTGATATGCTTTTTCAATTGCATTTTTCTCTTCAAATCCACAGTTCTGTCTATTAGGGTAACTGACTTGAGTACCTTTAGTTTTAACTGTTATCTGTTCATTTTCTCCGAGCATCGTGGAACTGAAAAGAAATATGCTATTTAAATTTCAAAACTAAATAAAACATACCAAAGTCCGAGCAAATTCCAGCATTTGTGTAACTCAAAAATACAATTTCTCAGCTGGACTGAAAATACAATAGTCCAAAGTGTATGCTAAAGTTGTATTTAAACACAATTTTCTATGGGAGATTAGACTGGAGCATTCATGACATTACAGACAACAGAACAAAATTTCTCAACATGTGACAATTGTAAACCAACAGGAAAAAAACAAACTATATATTAACTTCAAGAACACCAGAAATGGCAGACAACAGCACAGCAAAAACACAAGCATCATGTTCCGAAGATGGCCGAAACGAATTTAAAAAAAAAATTCTTGACACTACCCACAGACAATGAACCAAGAAAAATTACATACAGACTAAAGACCAAGAAATCAAATGGTGATGAAATATTGAATCACATAATACAGCTAGTAAGTGCATAAACAGTCACACCATTGTTGGACATAGGAAACAGCTCTTTTACACGACTTTCTCATACCAGCTCAGCATGCTTTCAGAAAGTATAAATCTACAGACTCAGCAAACACCAGTCTCTCTCACCCTATATCTCTCTCGCACCCACACCCACACACAAAGTATGCACCAGTAACTCGGAAGGGTGGGGGGGGTTGAGTGTGGACACGAACTGCAGATTTTGAGTTGTCGTGTGGCACAATTTTATTTTTTACGAATTCAAGGACTTTTAAAATTCACAGAAGAATTGCGAAAATAAGATTTTAAGAAGTCTTAATTTGAACCCCTCCCCCCTCCACTTCCCAGAAGGCCACAGTACAGGAGCCTCCCCTTTAGAACTGTGCATGTGTGTCTAAGTCTTTCCTTCTCATATTATCCGGTCTCCCCTGACCCAGGGTTCTCAGTAACCTTTATGTTAACTCTCCCTTGTTCCTTAACCTTGCCAGTCCCTTCTCCTTCATCCTTCCCCTTCTGCCAGAAGAGCCACTGGCTCTGAAAGCTTGCACATTTCCATAATTTTAATATGCGTTTCCTCCTGTTGCTGTTTGGTGAATAGATTATTTTTATCTGCCCCAATAAATATATTTTGGCCTATTCCCCACGGCCCTGCCTCTGTGTGCTTTTGACACATCTCCAGCCCCCCCCCCCCTCTGTGTTCAGCTCTTCCTCCTCCTGTCCGTCCACCACATCCTCCCTTCCTCTCTTTGTCCATTTCCTCCACCCTCTCTCTGACCACATCTTTCTCCCTCCTTCTGACCGTATCCTCTTTGCCTTCTGTCATACCATCTCTGTCTCACCCTCTTCCTTTTCCACCTGGCCACTACCCCTCCACACCTTCCACCTGCCTCATAATCTCCCCCTTCTCCCCTCTCTCTGTTCATTTCCTCCTCCCCCTCATTCTGTCCATCACCTCCTCCATCCACATCAACCTACCCCCAGCTATGCCCATCGGCAGATTTACCTCCACAATACAGTTCAATAAATCATGCCAATACTACTCCCACAACAGGCCTATTATGCAGGGCAGGCACATTGGGGGCTCAAAAATCATTTATTTGACCCTGATGTACAGGCTACATCGCAAAGCAAGTCGATAAACAAGCTGATACTTCCCCAATGCAACAAGTCCATAATGCAGGGCAACCTACATGTTGGGTCACAGAAAACAGGTTCTTTTCCATGACATGTAGGCTGCCCTGCAAAGTAGACTGATTTGGCAGGCCGATACTGTTCCCATATAACATTCCTCTCATACAGGGCAGACTATACGCCAGAGGATGGAAAAAACTCGTTTTTATCAATATCTCCACTCCTACTGGAGCTAGGGGGTTATAAACCCCACAGTCCTGACACTTGTGAGGCCTTTTGTTTCTCTGCCAAATTTCATCAAGGGGTTTATGAGTAGATCCTGGACACACAAACATATATATGGTCTGCTATATACATTCATGGGCAAGCAGGAAAGTAGACACAATTATACTTAAGCAACAGTAAACAGTACGTGCCAATTAGGGAACACATACCAGTCCAAAACCAAAGTCATCAAACACAATGAACTAAAGGGTTTGACAATGGGGACATTGCTGTTTAAAATGTTTATAAATGATATACATGTGGAAGACAAAGAGAAGAAAATATTGTATGCAGATAACATGACAATACTGAAGTGAGACAAAAATGTGAAGCTAGCTGACAGAAAAGAGTGTACAATGGGTAATCACAAAGTTTTAATTATAATCTTGAAAAAATCAAGCTGCAACTGTAAAATTGATAAAGGTGTTAGTCCCTATTTACATATTCATTCTTCAGTGTGACACATTTATTCCAATTAAGGATGACTTTACAGAGCCAATGGTTATAGAAGTCTGCATTCTGGCTGTTTAAGAAAGGTTCCACGTCAAAATTAACTTCACTGTCATTCTGGAAATGGCTGCTATAGAATGGTTTCTTCACCAAAGGAAAGAGGAAGATGTCAATGTGAGCCATATAAGGATGGTAAAGGGCTGAGGCAAAATTTGATAGCCCAGAGAAGCTGTAGGTGTGACTGTTTCTCCTGTTGTCACAATGCAAATACACACTCATAGAGAATTTCTTGTGGTACACATCTATAGAGCCTCCCGTAACCTCTCTGGGAGGTTACAGTACTATGTTTCTGTGACAGTTTGCCACTTACATGCACAACACCATGGAAGTCCCAAAGTACACTGAGTGTCAACTGGCCCAATGATGGCTGAGTCTTCACCATTTTCGGTGGTGGTGAAACCACATTCCATTGCTTACTTAGCCCCTTTGTGTAGGCGTCAGAGTAATACACCCAACACTCGACCAAAGTTATCAGGTGGCTAAAGAAGTCATCTAGATCGCACTGAAACTGGTGCAACATTTCTGCTGCTGCCTCGGTTTAACAGGATTTCTGAATGGGTATAAGTAGTTGTGGAACCCAGTTTGCGGAAACCTTTGTCATGTTCAAATACCATGCAAGATATTAAAATTGGTTGGTGACTGATGTTCATTTGTTCTCTATAATTTCCATTGTGATACACCATTCTTCAAGGATCAGGGCCTTAACTTCTATTGCAATCCCCAGTTCTTCACAGGGATACGGTCTGCCACTTCATTT
This sequence comes from Schistocerca cancellata, assembly GCF_023864275.1. Taxonomy (NCBI): domain Eukaryota; kingdom Metazoa; phylum Arthropoda; class Insecta; order Orthoptera; family Acrididae; genus Schistocerca; species Schistocerca cancellata. Next base: position 139,698,476 of record NC_064627.1, on the reverse strand, counting down.
TTCATTATTCGGACTGGTTTGATCACACTGGAAGCAACTGCACTGCCCAATCACTGTTTCATATGATGACGCACTGTTGCTGTATGCTTCCACCAAAACAACATGGGATTGTTGCACCACTGTTATCCACAAATTAAGGAAATGATTACCACACGATACTCTACTTCATCAATGGGTTGTAGCATTTTGCTTTCTCCCCTCTAGTTGCGTGCTACAAAGCTGTGTCACAAAGATTTAAATGGGCTCCAGGATTGCAGACATCAACCAATCAAACACCAATTATGTAGGTAACTTATTTTACAAGGTGATAGTTAAAAGTTTATCACTATCTCTCATACATGTGCAAAAATCACAGCACAAAATGAAATGATCATATGGCATTGTTGGCTGGGAGGCCCCGTCCAGGGAAGTTCGGCTACAGTTTTGCAAGTCTTTTTTCTTGTGACGCCACATTGGGCAACTTGCACGTCGATGAGGATGAGATGGTGACGAGGACAACACAACACCCAGTCCATGGGCGGAGAAAATCTCCTACCCGGCTGGGAATCTAACCCAGGCCAGCTGCATGGGAGGCATGAACGTAACCACACAGCTAAGCAGGTGGACATCACAGCACAATCACTTATGGAAAAGACTATGAACGAGGGCATTTCAGAAGCAATGAAAAGTCTTGAACATATGGATATAAAGGCAATGAAACAGGGTGGAGAAACTAGAACCCTCTAGATTCATAGTATATAAACACTGTCTGTAAGAAACTCAGCTCTGACATGTTCACTGCAAAACAGCAAATGCAGTATGCTGATAAACAACTTCCGTGGACTGTATAACAGATTCCTTGAAATGTACCTTTCCAGACCTCCTCAAACTGCCACATAAAATAAGGGAAAGACAACCACTCACATACAGCAGACAGATGCACCGCACACAGAAACATGCAATAGAAAACAATATTTGCTCTAGCTTTTGAGCTCTTGCTATTTCTCTAGCAATAGTACACACATCACACATAACAACCACGTGGAAACGAAAACGCATACTCCCACAGTTGCAGTGGACTGCCCTCAATTATTGATGAGCAAAAATCATTCTGACCACTGACGAGGGCATGTGCATTTGGGTGTCTGTGTGATTGTGTGTGTGAATGTGTGCACTTTCGGAGCAAGTGCTCGAAAACTAGAGTGAATACTATTTTCTTTTATGGCATAATCTGACTCATTTCTGGCAGGGGGCCGACTCACTTCTGGCAGGGAGGTTACCTTCATAGTCTTGGATATTACTGAATTTAGCATACGTTAAAATTCAGAAATAAGTAAGAAACACGTATTATTTTTGTTTTCTCAAAAAAAATTCCTGCCCCGAGATACAGGCCTCCAAAGATGACACTGTGGACACCATGCTACCACATGGACCACCTGGATACAGTTTTCCAGCTGAAGGACAGCAACAACGCCATCAGTGCTCACTTCATGTTCACAATGTTTTGAAGATTGTAAGTGCTCCAGAGTTCCTACTGGTTCGACAGGAAGGCATCATTCTATATCGAAGGAAGATACTGAAGCAATGGAACATATTTTGAGTTCATTGACTGGCTAATCTCGGTACAAAACAGAGTGCACAGAAGTTGTAGAAACTGGAACTTTTAAGTCTTTGGACCTTTCACATACATTTTGGAACCGTTTAAAATGCTTAAAAAATGAATCTCTTACTCATCTTTCAAAACTAAAACTATGTTAAATAAGGCCAGGTTTCAATTTTTATGAGCCTGTTATGTGATAATGTGGTAATAAAACAGGTTTTATGTATGGCAAAAATTTCTATTGTTTATAAAACCTGTTGAACCTAAAAGTGGAAGCTCTCCTTTTCAGTGAATGTATAACGATATATAACTAATCAACAGAAAAAAACAAAAATCAAAATTTTATGGATTGGCAGTTTTTTAAAGAAAATTCTCCATCAATTATATAAAAAAAGTTCAGAACACTATAGTAAAAGCACTTTGACAGAAAAGTCCAAATGGAGGATTTCTTTGTAATCATAAAGCAATTATCTTTCAAATAAAAACAAAAACCAACAAAATATCGAGAACTGTTCCAGAGATACAGCGTTTTAAAAATTTTTCCAATATTTGCATCTTCAAAATGGAGGGCCATATTTCAGAGCAGAAACATTTTTGGAGAAAACAAAAAAATACTTGTTCCTTACTCAGCCCTTCATTTTAACAATAACATCAGAGACTACGAAGTTAAGATTTTTTTCCTAGCCTGCCTGAATTGATATGGACTATGCCTTATGTGCTTTCATGTGCCACGCACCAGTCTACTATACGTGTCTTTCTCTTACTTTAACAAGACATTTACAATGATGCTAGTTCCTTCTGACACTGTGAGGTTCAAACCTTTGGTTGATTTGATGTGGACAGACCTTTACACAAGTTTTGAACAATATCTGCACAAAGAACTTCACATGTACATTATATTTAACCAGGTAATGACATTAAAATACATGCCAATGTAAGAGACATACCGAGCAATGGTCCTGCATCTTATTGTTGATAAGTAACAAACAAGACCAGGAAGATTGCATGGCATACACAATATACATTTTATACAACTGAAACACATTATCTATGGAAAGTAATTCACATGCATATTTTACAGCACACGCACAAAGGTACATTAATTAAAACCATTCCATTTTTTTCAATGATAATTTGACAGTAGTAGCCAAAAATGAAGCAATGGTAGCTTTTTCTCTGTAAGCAACAGTATTACCACTTGCAAATTTACTGTAATATATCTGCATGAATCAATGCAAGTTATTCAGAGTTTTTATTTCATAACCTCGTCCCACTCTATATGTAGCTAAACTGTATTTTCTTGCTGAAATTTGGTGTATATTCCCATATTTACTGTGTTCTATTTTTAAAATTTGCTTACAATTTCAAGACAATAAGCTGATTTACTTAAGGTGTGGCTAGGAGACACAATGACATTATCTTTTTCTTAAAAAAATTATGCGTTCAATACTATGCTTGGGTGTCAACAAACAAACCACAGTTGTGAAATCAATACCATCCTAATTCATTTTTTGCGTGCTGATGGGCGATGGATTATTATAAGGTTCCTTGCAATTTTGAGAATTACAAAATGTCACCATCATTTCAGTGATTACCTGCACTTGATATGAAACATAAAGCATCCGTAAATTTCCACCATCTGAGTATGAGTCTGCTTGTGTTCAAAAGCAATGTAATGGCAGAATAAAAGTGTTTTGAAAAAGCGTTTCTGAAATTTTTTAAAAACACTGTATCTATGTAACAGTTCTAGATATTTTGTTAAGAGTTTTGTTATTTGAAAGATAATTGCTTTATGATTACAATGATATCCTCTATTCGGACATATCTGTCAAAGTTCATTTACTGTTGACTTTTGATTTTTTTAATTTATTGAAAAAAGAATTTTTTTTCCAAAAATCTCAATCCAGAAAAGTAAAGATTTTTTTCTGTTGATTAGTACCATGTAGTACTATATTCTCTGTAAAGGAGAGCTTCCACTTTTAAGTTGGACAGGTTTTATTTTAAAAATTCTTTTTTTTTTTTTTTTTACTTTTCAAGGGTACTGTATGTCTTCACTGAAGTTGTTTCTTACTAATTTCTTTCTTACAATGTTTATTTCTATTGTCTTTGTTGCAGTTATTTCTTTTCACTTTCATTGTTGCAAATATTTCTTACACTTTGTTTTAGTTTCTTTTCAGTTTCTTTGTCGTGATTGTTCATTGTAGGCTTCTGTATTATAGTTGTTCAGTGCTAATTTGTTTACTGAAGAGGCGTCTAAGAAATCTGAGACCATTCAGTGAGTTCTGTGTTTTCGTGAGGAATTTGCCAGTTGACACAGTTGCAATGTGTTTTGTGAAAAGGACGGTTTGAAATGCCTTCCGACTGGGGCCACAGGAGAGTGAAGTGTGCCGACTATTTGCATATCCATAAAAAGAGTGATATATAAGACAAATAAAAAACAGACTTTGTTCAGGTTGGGAATAAGTGTTCTCATTTGAAGACTCTCTTTCAAAGTGAATATGTTTCCAGTGATGACTTTTTGTGTTCTAAATGTTTTGACAGAATAACGACAATGATAGTATCCCATGGTGCAGATGACGCAAATTTTGCATCAGTAGAGGAAGAATTAAATATCCTGAAACAGTCAACTACAGAGGTAGGTGTTAGTCCTGTTAAGAAACCGTCGTCAGTGCAGTTGAGTCATAAGCTCTATGCATGAAAAAAGCACAGACAAATTACTAAAGCTATGGATTAATACACTACAGCAAAACTGATCACACTCTTCAAAGTAAAAATTCCATCTTCAGAAGAAAATGAACCAAAGCACTCTTGCCAGGAATTTTTCACAAATATCAATTCAGCTGTTGAATATTGTGCATCCTACAGTGAAAAGGTACAAGTTATAATTATTATTCCAGAGACATTTTCAAAGAAATCAATTTTGAATCACATTCCATCAATATCAAAGTATATGGTAGACAAAGCAAGAAAGGTGAGGTCTGTAAAAGGAGTCTTTGGAAGACCAGATCCCTATTAGGGTCATCCTGTAGAAGCAGCTCAAATTCAAATAGTGCAGTCACTGACTGTTGTCGCCAGACTGCCAACAAAAAAGACACTATAACTGTAACAGTTAAAAGGTCAAAAAGTTGTGAAAGTGAAGAGGTACATGACTTCCAGCATTAAAGAAACTTTTGCAATTTATAAGAGCAACTATACAACTTCACATATTAGAAGATCAAAATTTTATGCACTGCGACCTCAGTGAGTAGTTCCACACTCACCTAAAGAGGTTTGTTTATGTGTGTACTGTGCAAATTTTGAACTTTGTGTGGTAACTTTGAAGAACTTACTGGAGCATATGACATATGAAACCTTTGTTGGGCATGTGAAATCATTAGTAGTCTGTGGCATTAAGCGAGAGACTTGTTCGTTTCAAGAATGTGGTGATTGGCCTTGAAAGGGAGGACTGTCTTTACAGACACTTGGCCTGGAAGATGTAGCAGACAACTCTGCAGAAATTACATACGCAACATGGGAGGAAAATAAACTAAGAAAACTGTTGCCTTTAACAGTTTCATTGATGAACTTGGTAAATGGGCAGTGAAAGCAGTAACACAGCAGCATCTGAAGAAATTGCAACAACAACACAATGCAGAAGTGAAAGGGTGTGTACAGGCTGAAGAACTATCTTTAGTGTTTCACAGTGATTTTGCTGACAACTGGTCTGTAATTCTCCCACAAGAAGTACATTGGTATCATTGGAGTAATGACCAGGTTTCAATCTTTACAGGACTGACATATTTTCGAAACAAGACCAGAAGTGTTGCAGTTATAAGTGATGACACAGGACATGGTGCAGCACATGCTTTGCTAGCATTGCGCAAAATTCTTCAACTGCAAACAAGGGCAGGGAAGATCATCATTATTTCTGACGGTGCTCCTAATCATTTTAAAAATCGTTACCAGCTGTTTGTATTGAATAAGTTGCTTGTGCCAACTGACTGGATATACAGCACTTCTGGTCATGGGAAGAGGCCTTGTGATGGTGTAAGAGGCCTGCTGAAGCACCATACTAGAAAACATAATCTTTCCAGACCAAATACAGCTGTGATTCAAAATGCTCAGGATTTTACAAGAGTCATGAAATCTTACACATTCACAGCATGGCTGAATGTGCTGAAAAATTTATATTTTATGGAAGCAGGTTCACATACTGGTGTGCTCATATCATATACATTGCTTGTCTAGCTCAGTATTTTTAAATACCCACTTTTTGTACTGAATCAGGTTCTATCTTCTGTCTGTTTAAACATCTACAAATTTTTTTGTATTGGTTTTCTTTTCTTTCTCCACAAATCACAATTGTTTGATCTCTGAGCTATGATTCAATAATTTATCTGGATTGTATTGTGAAAGGCTTAAGTTTTTTGCATTGAACTATTTAAGCTGAAATTATGTTACTATTCTGTCTGTATTTTATTACTCCAAAGGTGACACCAAACTTTCTGATCCTCATATTTTACACTTCAGGCTGTTGGGGAGGTTATGCTCAATTTACAAGGATGAATCCGGCAAGCAGGTGAGGGCAGCACCTCCACTGGATGATCCCCTCCCCCATGTTACCAAGTAAAATTAACATTAAAAAATATGTCAATTTGAAAACTATTCTAATCTACCTGAATCTTACTTGTTGTTGTTGTGGTCTTCAGTCCTGAGACTGGTTTGATGCAGCTCTCCATGCTACTCTATCCTGTGCAAGCTTCTTCATCTACCAGTACCTACTGCATTCTACATGCTTTTCTTGGATCTCTGTACAACCTCTGGTTTAGTTAGTTTATCCAGGTCCCATCTCCTTAAATTCCCACCTTTTTGCAGTTTCTTCAGTCTTAATCTACAGGTCATAACCAATAGATTGTGGTCAGAGTCCACATCTGCCCCTGGAAATGTCTTACAATTTAAAACCTGGTTCCTAAATCTCTGTCTTACCATTATATAATCTATCTGATACCTTTTAGTATCTCCAGGGTTCTTCCATGTATACAACCTTCTATCATGATTCTTAAACCAAGTGTTAGCTATGATTAAGTTGTGCTCTGTGCAAAATTCTACCAGGCGGCTTCCTCTTTCATTTCTTAGCCCCAATCCATATTCACCTACTACGTTTCCTTCTCTCCCTTTTCCTACACTCGAATTCCAGTCACCCATGACTATTAAATTTTCGTCTCCCTTCACTATCTGAATAATTCCTTTTATTTCATCATACATTTCTTCAATTTCTTTGTCATCCGCAGAGCTAGTTGGCATATAAACTTGTACTGCTGTAGTAGGTGTGGGCTGCATATCTATCTTGGCCACAATAATGCGTTCACTATGCTGTTTGTAGTAGCTTACCCGCATTCCTATTTTCCTATTCATTATTAAACCTACTCCTGCATTACCCCTATTTGACTTTGTGTTTATAACTCTGTAGTCACCTGACCAGAAGTCTTGTTCCTCCTGCCACCGAACTTCACTAATTCCCACTATATCTAACTTTAACCTATCCATTTCCCTTTTTAAATTTTCTAACCTGCCTGCCCGATTAAGTGTTCTGACGTTCCACGCTCCGATCCGTAGAACGCCAGTTCTCTTTCTCCTGATAACGACGTCCTCTTGAGTAGTCCCCGCCCGGAGATCCGAATGGGGGACTATTTTACCTCCGGAATATTTTACCCAAGAGGACGCCATCATCATTTAATCATACAGTAAAGCTGCATGCCCTCGGGAAAAATTACGGCCGTAGTTTCCCCTTGCTTTCAGCCGTTCGCAGTACCAGCACAGCAAGGCCGTTTTGGTTAACATCAAAATAGGACACAAATCTATTACAACTATACTTTCTTGTGATAAAATTAGTATGTTTGCTGATTAATACACAAGGTTTTTTAATAGTTTTGAGTTTCTTGTCAGTTCATGGTTCCAGGGTATATCTGCTGCGTCAGGTACTCAGGTCTTGAGCTGGCATATAGCTGTCTCCAGGAACTGTTAGAGGTTTTGCTTCTGCCTGTACAATCAATATACATCACTGAAGTCTCCGATCACTGTGACATGCTGGACAGTGGCTGATGATTCATGAAATGTACTGGTAAACAATACAAAATTTGAAACTAAATTTCTGCGTAATTCCTACTACTAACTGGTAGTTGCCACTCTTCTTGGGATGCACTCTAATTTCCGTTAGTTGCCACTGAATCAAGCAGAATATACTTCTTTGTAGAGTAACTTCCTGCACATGCAAAAATCTAGATGGGAAAAGTCTGCTACAGGTTGTCTTGCTGTGATTGTCAAAATTAGGAAACCATAGCTCACCAACTAGACAACTGCTGTGCTGGCTAACTGGCAGTTTTAAAAATTAGAAGGCAACGATGTCTCACACTAAGAAATTGATATTCTGACATGAGGTGCAATCAAGCACTGAAATAAATTCAATGGTGACAAGAGAAAATTTGTCCCAGACTGTGACTTTACACGAGTGCTCGCCTTAGCCATTCGGCTATAGCACACTTCACGTCTAACCCAAATTCCCTAGTTCTCACACACTACATATGTATCAACTCCTGTCCATTACCCTTATTGCTCACAGCTTCACACTGATTATTGCATGAGATTGGCCAACGAGTGCATCTGCACTCAATGACCTTTAATTGCTGTCAAGATGCATATATTTATATGTCTGGTGTCTGTTCTTTTGGGCAGCAAGCATACAAGAAACTGTCTCACATGTTACTGCACATGATGTGTTCAATGCCAAAAACATGAAGCTCTACTGCTGCTGCAAGCTCCAGCTACAAAAATACTTCTCACTATCTCACTCGGACGCATTCGTCTACAATACTTTCTATACGCTGTTATATAGTAGAGTAATAAATGATCATCTAGGTTTCACTTCAGAATTTCTTCTGCCTAATAGGTAATGAAATAAAATTAACATGGCAATGGAAAGTCCCCACAGAATGTAAATAATTAAGGATCAAAGGCAACAACTCTTTGAATAGTAATGATGTTGAGTTGTCAGACAAGCATAAACAATACTGACGAGTCCTTTTCTGACATAGAATACCCAACCACAATACAGACACACATGCAAAATCAATGTACTCACAAAAATCTGCAACTGAAGGAAGCAAAACACATATATTCTATCACATGAATTGAAATACTTACAGTGAAATGTTAGGATAGTTTTCACACACACACACACACACACACACACACACACACACACACACACACACACACACACACACTTCAATTACCTTTGAAAAGTATACTGTAATTTGACAATCACCCTGTTCATCCATTCAAGTACATAACTGTAAGGGAACAATATTTTCCTTATGTCTGTCTCATAAACAAGCAAATTTCCTAGGATATTGTATTAACATTTGTTTCAATGGAAATTACTGATGCTGCTGTTGAATTATTTGTATGTTAACAGTTGTTGCTGGAGCACATGCAATGATGAGTGGTGCGCTGCATGATGCAGTGCCTCAGCACTGGCCGAAACTACAGCAACTGGCAAAGAGCTTGGTGGTACTTGCTAGCAGCTTGTATCTAACATAAAAAATCATGAAGTCTGGGTAGTTTGTGAGCTGTATCCAGTTAAGATTCACATTAATTTATAGTGTTATTTCAATGTAATAAGTAAAGACCAATAATTAGTTCTAATTAAGGAAATTATGATAATTTTAACCCTCTGGCTGCTGCAGAGACAACCTTGCTAAATGCCAAGCTGAGTACTGCATCATTATTGTCTAATGCATTTCCCTGCAATAAATAGCATGTATATGGACTTCTACCTGAACCATAGCTAACCAAGGGGTCTGTCTTGACATGTTGTTGTGGCCTTCAGTCCAGAGACTGGTTTGATGCAGCTCTCCTGTGCAAGCTTCTTCATCTCCCAGTACCTACTGCAACCTACATCCTTCTGAATCTCTTTAGTGCATTCATCTTTTGGTCTCCCTCTTCAATTTTTACCCTCCACGCTGCCCTCCAATACTAAATTAGTGATCCCTTGATGCCTCAGAATATGTCCTACCAACCAATCCCTTCTTCTAGTCAAGTTGTGCCACAAATTTCTCTTTTCTCCAATTCTATTCAATTCTCGACATATATTAAAATTTTCTGGAGTGCTTTCCGCAACGTCTCCCGTCACACTAAGATTTGTCACCACTGAGATGAACATCACTGTGGGTGTAAAAATTACTTCCTGACTTTGAAGCTTCTGTTAATCTATGGCTCTTACAAATCTGCAGACGTGTAAGGATAACTTTTCCATCAATAGTTCCTGATCCCCTTTTGGTAACCAATTCCAAAAGTTATGTGCAACTTGCAATATACATCAACTGTTCAGTGGTCCTTCATATCTTCACATTCATATTACTTTCTGTACAGAATAAAAAATTTTGATTTCAGGTAAGCAGATATTTGTGGATCACGCATCACTGATTACTTTCTGTTGATGAGCAGGAGCATGTGAGGGGATGAAGGCCATCAGTGATTTAGTATTTCTTTACTGTATTTTTGTCATAAGAAGCATTATGTTACTTCATATGATGAAGATAATATAATGTAGGAGGGTAGTTTTAAAAATTCTTGGAACGGAATAGAAAAAAAGTACTTACATCACTGAAACTTTTTTTATTTTTCAATGTAATCTCCTTGTAGATTAATGCAATTGGTCCAACGATGTTCCAGTGCCTTGATCCCATCTCAAAAATGAGTTACCTCGAGGCCTGCAAAATAGTTGTCGACTCCAGCTATCAATTCTTCGTTTGAAGTGAGTCTTCGTCCACCAAGAAAAATTTGCAGTTTTCCTTATGTCTGTCTCATAAACAAGCAAATTTCCAAGGATATTGTATTAACATTTGTTTCAAAGGAAATTACTGATGCTGCTGTTGAATTATTTGTAGAAGTCTAACGGAGCTGTACCAGGTGAATAAGGAGGGTGTGGCAACAATTCATACTTTAGTTCGTGTAATTTTGCCATGGTGACGGCACATGTGTGCAGGCGCGCGTCAAAGAGTCTTGGCTCCCATCTTACAGATAATTTTTGAACTTCTAATTCTTCACTTAAGATGTGATATAACCTCTCATATGACATCTGGCAAGCATGAGCAATTTCATGCACTTTCAATCGGTGATCCTCCACGATCATTTTGCGCACTTTTGCAGTGATTTCTGGAGTAGTGACACATCTTGGCCAACCACTGTGCGGATGTCACCTAAGCTCTCCCAACCAAATATAAATTCATTTGTCCATTTGGCAACAGTTGAATATGAAGGAGCAAAGTCCTCCAGTGTATTCTGGAAATTGGCATGAATGTCCTTCGCTTCCATTCCTTTCTTTACTGAGTACTTAATCACTGCTCGAATCTTTGATTTTTTTTCCATCTTTGCAAACCACTATGCAGGAACAACAGAGCCACGTCACCGTCACAGCTCTTTCTAGAGCACTGACATGGCATGTGTTTACAGGCAACAGGGCTACAAACATCATGGGAACAACTCGTTGCACTAGCGCTGACCTCTCATAGTGATTCCGAGAACTTTTCAAACCGCCCTCATATGTGTGTTACATTGATCTCCTACACAGAAATTTACTAATTTCACTTTTATTGTATATGAAACTTATTTGGTGGCTTCACGAGTTTTTTTCTCTAGACTAGTTGAGTGGTTAATTACCTATCTGCAATAAGTGCATCATGTAAACAGTGCATTCACAGCACAGATCTCCTCCTGTTTAGAAATTTGTCATGCATTTTTTAAATCTCTTGATAACTTCTTGTTAATTGAAAATAGACAACATAGTTCTCTGTCATGCAGTTAGTAACATACTCACAAGCACGAGAAACACAACACGTCATAAAGGATGAATAATTATCTATTTAATCACAGCGTAGCATCTTCATCCTATATTTTTAGATGGCATATTATTTGTTGCTGTGTAAGCAAACAATAAAGCATCAATTGCACAAGTGTTAATTGTTTTTTCCCATGAAGCCTGAGAAATACAGGGGGATTATAATTAAAGTTAAACATTCAAACCACTGTAGAAACAACACCTCTGGTCAGAATGACGTCCAATAGCAATGGAATATTATCGGAGATGGGGGGAAATGTATGGCAGAAAAAAAAGTTACAAAATGTAGCAACAGATGGCGCTGTAAGCAGCATAATTTAATAGTGGTCGACTAAAAATGACAAATGAATCATACAATGATGTCAAAGGAGTACATCTGATGTTAAACAAACTGTACTACTTAGTGTGCATGGTGGTACAGAAGTTATGTAAGCCCATCCACAACGGCCAGGTCATATCGCATCGGATGGGAAAAATTGGTTTTTAACTGTCCTGAGGCCAAAAAAATGCATAAAAAGCATCACTCACATCGTCTTTTAATTGTCCTGAGGCCAAAAACCATATAAAAAGCATCAATCACATCTGTTTTTAATTGTCCTGAGGCCAGAAACGGCAAGTCCTGAGGCCAAAAACGGCATGAAAAGCATCAATCTTCATTGTCTTGAGGCCAAAAACCGCATAAAAAACATCAACCAAAATCAAATCAGAATATTAATTTCTGTGTGAACGGTGCAAAACATGTTCAATATGCTGTCCACCGTTTTCTGCAACAAGTTGAAATCAAGAAACAGCATGTTCCACAACTGATCGAAGTGTTGCCGGGGTCACATTCAGAATGTGTTGCGCAATGCGTGCCTTCAATGCAGCTATGTTTGTAATCGGAACACTGAACACAACATCTTTCAGATAGCCCCACAGCCAGAAGTCACGAACACAACATCTTTCAGACAGCCCCACAGCCAGAAGTCACACGGATTAAGATCAGGTGATCGGGATGGCCAGGTTGTAGGGAAATGGCAGCTGATAATTCTAGCATTTCCGAAATGGTGCTTCAGCAGCTACTTAACTGGATTTGCAATGTGCAGAGGTGCGCCATCTTGCATAAAAATGATACCATCCGCACATCCACGATGTTGGAGAGCTGGAATGACGTGGTTGTGCAAAAGACACTTATGTCACTTACCAGTGATAGTACAGGTAATAGGACCGGAAGCACGTATCTCTTCGAAAAAATATGATGCCACAAATCTGTACCACACAGTGATCTTTTCAGGATCAAGTGGCAATGGTTGATTTGTGTGTGGATTTTCTGTCGCCTATATTAGGCAATTCTGTGTATTGACATATCCTGTCAGGTGGAAGTGGGCTTCGTCTGTCCACATAATCTTCACGGCCGATCATTGTCCACTTCCATGCAAGCAAGAAATTCTAAAGCATAGGTCTCTTTTGCTGGCAGGACAACAGGAGTAATTTTGAATGGATAACAGAGAAGGATGTTTCGTAGGATTTTACAAACTATGGTCACAGGTATGTCCAATGTTCAGGCAATTCTCCGTACACTACATGTTTGCACACCACCACTCGTCTCCTGCATTGCTGTGGCCACTACTTCCACTGACATCAAATCAATTCGTTTCCTCCCTCTACCAGGTTTCACACCAAAGGAACCAGTCTTTTCGAATTTCCGAATCATTTTCTCCACACCTACGGCAGTCATCGGACCAATGCCTTTTTTCAAACCCTTCAGTATCCGGAGCTTCTCCAGAGCGACGTATGCACAGTAGTCATTCTTGTAATACAGATTTACAAGCAGAGCGCGATACTGCATTGAGACAGTCATGGCAAACATTGCAGATGTGAAAGGAGGGAAAGCCGTGTGCCTGGTGTGTTTATACCAACTCCAACGGGTCGTGCGTATGACAGGTGTTTTCATTTACATATTCTGACACATGCAGCGTCATCTATTGATCAATTTTCACACTATTTTTTTTCTTCTCCCATACGTTTACCCCCCTTCTCCAATAATATTTCGTTGCAATTTGATGTCATTCTGACCAGTGGTGTTATTTCTACAGCATTTTGAAAGTTTAACTTTAATTATAATCATCCTGTACATAGCTGGAGGTGAGGCAGTAATGTTTTCCAAGTCTTTAGCACTTATTTTTTGTGCCTTGTATTGTTGTCCTTTCAATCACACATGTGTGATTACTGTAATCAACTTCCTGGAGTACGCCATTACGACTTGATGATATGCTGCAAAAGCTGCTGCTTTGGCAAATGATAACCACAGCATGTATTACATTGCCGAAGTGTTGAGAACTACACTTTCCTCGGTTTCCATAACCATAGACAGTACAGGGTAACTGGAGGCTATAAAAGAAAACTAAGGCAGTTTTGACAAGAGATTACCACTTCTCACAATTTTGACGCCCAACACAAAAATCACACTACTGTTGAAGTACAAAATCAACTCCATCAAGTTGAGTGGTCAATGTAAATGAGAGACCCATCCAAAGAAGATGGAAAGAAGTCAATCTTTAACCCAGAAAACCTGCTACAAGCCCAGAGAACATCACACAACTCATCTCACAAAATGTGAAGACGATTTGTTGATGTTTCACTCACAGCAGACTGGATCACGCCACTGCCACTTTCACTGCTGTTAACTGAACATTGTGGCTTTGGAAAATCAAACCTAACCTTTTCTGAGCTTTCAATTTCTGATTTTATGCACATAATTTTAGATTTATTTATAACCTTCTTGAGAATGCTACAGTAAAGTTTGTAGTGTTGTCGTTTCTTTGGATCATTACAAGTCCTGAGAGAACTGTATAACATCCTCTTTGTTCTACAAGATCCCTGTAGTGATCGAAGACTTCTTGGCATTGCCTATATGACTATTTCTAACTACTATTTTTGGGAAAGATGGACTCAAATACAGAGATGAATTCATTTAAAAATGAATTGTACTTTTTGTTTACATCTGTTTCCCTATAAACTGGGCTCCAATCTATCTCTTTTAGGCTGTCATTGAATTTTTAAGGCCCTCTTCATTTATTATCATAAAAGATTTCCAAGAACACTCGGAACTGTTGCACACACTGATGTAATTGAGCCTAAGCAATTGACCACCATGATCAGAAAGGCCAAGGATTGGATGTACAGTGATCTCATTGCATTTAGACTTATCTATAAATATATTATCTATCAGACTTTTACTGATAACAGTAACCCTAGTTGGGAAATCTACTATTGCCATCAGATTATAAGACTCCATTAAATGTACTAAATCAGCTTTACTATTGTTCTCATTTAGGAAATCAACATTTGAGTCACCAGTAATTATCAAGTTCTTGGACTTTGAGAACAGTATGGATAATAAAGAATCTAAGTGCTTAAGAAATACATTCAAATTCCCTGAGGGAGATCTATACAGTGCTAACACTACAGCTGTGAAGTCATTTACAGCAATCTCAACACCACATACTTCAATTTGTTGCTCTGTACAATGGCTCTTTAAATCTAACGCATTGTAAGATTTGTTGTTTTTTACATAAATTACCACTCCACCTTTTTCCATGATGGTTCTAGAGTAATGCGCTGCCTGACAGTAACCACTTAACTGTAACCTTTCAATATCTTTCACATGATTTCACTAAAACATAATACATCAGTATCTTCTATTCCTTGTGGTTCCTCTAAACAGAACAGTAATGTCATTTACTTTATTACCAAGTCCTCCCACATTTTGGTGAAAAATAGTCATTTCTTTGGAATTAGAGACAGATGTAAACTTTTCCCTAAAAAATTATCTGTAGCTACAGACACAATACGTTCATTACTAACAATTTCCTGAAACATTTGAGTTTGAAACTGAGTCTGACTTGATGGCTGGAGCCATTTTAAGTGCGATTGGTTCCAACTTTGGGGTACATTTGTGGACTTCTTCCACTATTTTTGTTTTTAAGAGGGTACCTAATGTTTGTTTTCCTGATCTGCCCAGGTGCATACTGTGTCTTGTAAATAATTCTCATCCAAAACTGCTTGTATCTACAACACAAGTATTGTTAAAATGCTTACACAACTTTGCTAACTTAGAGTTCGTTTGTGAGATAGCCTCATTTACACATGACTGTGGGATTAAGTCATATCTCTTTGGAATGTTCACAACAAATACCTTAGACTGATGAAGGGCCGATATTTTCTTCCTGAGCGACTGTATGACATCATTCCCTTTGTTGCAAGCAATGTTGTTTCAGCCACCTATTTAGATCACACACTCGTTTTTTACTTTTTCAGGATCACATCCCGCTACAACTTCTTGAAGTTTAGCACCTGGCTTCACGATTCCACAAAATGTGAAGACGATTTGTTGATGTTTCACTCACAGCAGACTGGATCACGCCACTGCCACTTTCACTGCTGTTAACTGAACATTGTGGCTTTGGAAGATCAAACCTAACCTAATTCTGACAGTTTACCGGTACACTCTTCTTACGATTGTTTTCACTTTCTGTGAGACTATTACTAGAACAAAGTACATCAAAATTGTTTACATTCTCGAACCTCGAAACATTAACTGTAGACGAAGTTTTAGTGCTGAATGTTTGACCCTTGTTGTGTACTACCATCCATTCCGACGATTTATCAGCGGCATTTTGCAGCAATGTATCCATGTTTTTGTCCTTCTGTATGTCTTGAAGCAATGGATCCATGTTTCGCTTCAACTTCAGTTCCACATTTTCGGACTTCAGGCTGCCGATTTCTACTCTTAGACTGCTGATTACACATTGTAAACTAGCAATACGTTCATTATACTTTAAGAATTCACTTTTGCACTTTACACACGAATTTTTAACGGCTTCACTGTAACTTGTTTTTGGAGTAAAATCGCGGATATCTACACACGCCGCCATCTTGACCCGGATAGGAGGCTGATGCTGTTGCAAAATAGGTCACAAGATGTTCCCCGAGAACAATGGGTCCTTGCAAAGGCCATCCAGGAGGTGAAGGCCCAGGAGGGTAGAATGCCAATGGCAACCTTGGAGAGAGTGAAGTGTAGCCCATACCCGTGACATAGGGACAGTAGAACTGAAGGAAGAAACAAAGCATTCCCAACACATCCGTTTGCTCCGTTTGATTAAGTAATGGGCTTTTACATGTTGGTGTGTAAAGGTAATAAGGTTGGTAACAGATGGGTGCCTCTTAAGGTGTTGCAAAGCTCGATGGCGATCACGGATAGCAATGGCAATGGCTGTACTCCACCACGGGAATTGCTGGCGGCGATATCTGTGTAGATATCTTCTCAGTACACAAAAAAAATTGTAATTTAAGTTAAATGTTTTACTTTGTAAACAAGGTACAAATTAAGGGAGCAAAAGTTAATGTTTTTTGTTGTTGTTGTCATCACGCCACTAAGAAGACTGCTCTTCTACACTACTGAGAAAGAGACAAACCAAGGAGATGACATGAGTACTATTGTACATGAGCGAAGAAAACTTGAAAGAGAGATAAAAGATGCAGCAACAGTTTAACTAAGCTGAATTGGTGATGTTATAAAAATGTATAGTATTCTTTGATTTAGTGGTATTGCAATTACACAGAATTCCTGCGGCTGCAAAAAAGCAGAGGTACTTTGCAAAATAGTTTGAGGTTACAAAGAGAGATGGGCATTTGTAGTTTGTTCTATAATGTAATATACTGTATATTATTGGAATGAGTTATATTTTTATTACCTGTTTTGCTGCCTGCTATTCTGAATAAATTTCATTTACAGAGAGTTGAGTACAGGATTCTGAGTTTGCTTTGAATGTGGATGTAATTAAGTTTGCACATTTCAGTTGCCTGGGGCAAACTATGATTTTCTTGTCCATATGGTACAATATTTGTACGCAATTATAGTTAACATTGTGCTAGGTGGGTACTTTCTGTTAAACCGAATGTACGCATGCTTTTCTGTACATTTGGGGATGTGGTTGCCTATCAGTGTGAGATGCTGGAGATACAACTACATTTAAACTTGAATGCATTTTCTAAAGTTTACAGAGAACATACTGCTTCTCTTTTGAGCCCCCGCATAGATAAAGAAAGATATTTCTTATGAAACACATATGAGAAAAGGTCTCAGTTTCACTGATCATTTCAAGTTTTTTCTTGGGACTTTATCTTGGATACAGCCCTATTGACTATCAGTGTCCTGGCGACCGAATTGTTGATTCCAGTATATCATATTTACAAATTCGTTTGCCTCAAGGACAAAAGCCAATTCAAGAGGTTATCACTGTACAGCTAGGTTATCACTGTACAGTTATTAATGACACAATAGCTTGCAGTACTCTGCCGTACAACCATTCATAGGCAAACTGCAAACCCTTATTTAAAAATTTACATATATTAACAATACCTTCTCAGTACACATACACACACATGCTGTTTACTAATGATGTGAGACAACTTTAGAGATAAGCAAACAAATGCTAAATGCAGTCATCAGTCCAAAGATTGATTAGATGAACTTCTCTATGCTAATCTATCATATGAAAGTATTTTCATATCAGTACAATTACTGCATCTTCTAATACACTGAAGAGCCAAAGAAACTGGTACACCTGACTAATATAGTGTAGGTCCTCTTCAAGCATGTGTTAAGTGCCACAACACGACATGGCATGGACTCGACTAATGTCTGAAGTAGTGCTTGAGGGCACAGAAACCGTGAATCCTGCAGGGTTGTCCATAAATCTTTAACAGTACAAGGGGGTGGAGAACAGCATGTTGCAAGGCATCACAGATATACTCAAAAATGTTCATATCTGGGAAGTTTGGTGGCTAGTGGAAGTGTTTAAACTCAGAAGAGTGTTCCTGGAGCCACTCTGTAGCAATTCTGGATGTGTGGGGTGTCGCATTATCATGCTGAAATTGCCCAAGTCCGTCGGCATTCATAATGGACATGAATGGATGCAGTAGATCAGACAGGATACTTACGTACGTGTCACCTGTCAGAGTTGTATCTAAACATATCAGGGTCCCATATCACTCCAACTGCACATGCCCCCATACCATTACAGAGCCTCCACCAGCTTGAACAGTCCCTTGCTGACATGCAGGGTCCATGAATTCATGAGGCTGTCTGCATACCTGTACATGTCCATCCGTTGGATACAATATGAAACGAGACTCATCCAACCAGGCAACATGTTTCCCGTCATCAACAGTCCAATGTTGGTGTTGACGGGCCCACACAAGGCATAAAGTTTTGTGTTGTGCAATCATCAAGGATACATGAGTGGCCCTTCGGCTCTGAAAGCCCATATCAATGATGTTTCATTGAATGGTCCAGCACTGAAATATGCAGCAATTTGCCAGAGGGTTGCACCTCTGTGATGCTGAATGATTCTTTTCAGTCATTGTTGATCCCGTACTTACAGGATCTTTTTCCAACATTGAATGATTCTTTTCAGTCACTGTTGATTCCATTCTTGCAGGATCTTTTTCCGGCCGCAGAAATGTCGGACATTTGAAGTTTTACCAGATTCTTGATATTTACGGTACACGTGTGAAATGGTCGTACGAGAAAATCCCCAGTTCACTGCCACCTCGGAGATGCTGTGTTCCATCGCTCATGTGCCGAACATCATGTTCAAACTCACTTAAATCTTGATAACCTGCCATTGCAGCAGCAGTAACTGACTCAACTGCGCCAGACACTTGTTGTCCTATATAGGCATTGCCAACTGCAGTGCCGTATTCTGCCTGTTTACCTATCTCTGTATTTTGAATATGCATGCCTGTACCAGTTTCTTTGGCACTTCAATGTATCTACTTGAACCTTACTATACTCAAGTCTTAATCCTCCGTTGACAATGTTTACCCCACACGTTTTCCCCAATTATCAGACCCACTATTCCTTCTTGCATCACTTGTGTCATATCAACTGATCCACGCATGTAGCCAAGTTGTGGGAAAAACTCTTTTTGCCCTCATTCTATTCAGTATCTCGTTGTTCGTCACTGCATCTACAATCTAATGCAGCAAAACATTTGAAAAGCTTCTTTTTGTACTCTTGTTGTAATGTTTATCACCCATATTTCAGATCTACAGGGTGTTTCTGGGGGAACAATATATACAGGGTGACCCAAAAGTCCATTAACATTTGGAAATCCAACACTTCACACAATAATGTGATGCACTTGCTTGAAATGACATGGATTTTAATGAAATAAAAGAAAAAAAGCACAAAATAACCAACAGATAGCGCCTTATATGACACAATAACAATCATTAGGATAACAATTGATTTTTAGCAAAATTGATGTTCTTTACAACAAATGATAAACATGTTAACCGTCATTCCTCAACAATACCTGAAGTTGAGGGACAACGTCGTGAACAGCACTGCACAGCATACCAGTACGTAATGTGATAAAGTGCCGTTACATGTCCTCTTTTAGTATCCATAATGAGGTTGGACGATCAAGGTAGACTTGCCACTCCAGGTAACACCATAGTCAATAATAACACTGAAGTGCGGGGCTTGGAGAGACCACATATAATGGAAGTGGCAGCTCGGCACACTGTCCACACCAAATAATGTGCACAACAGATCTGTCACATGTAGAGGAATATGGGGTGGAGTGCCGTCCTGCATGAAAGTCATACTTTCCAGCAGGTTAGGGATGATACGATTCTATAACATTCTGGCATAGCTCACACCTATCACACTGACAGTTTGAAAAGGGCACACCACAATTCCTACACGAAAAAGAGTCCGACCACGATCAATTGGTACATCTACATCACACCATGACTTTCTCATCATGTAATAGGATTTCCAACTGGTTCTAGGATTTTCGGTAACCCAAATTCTGCAGTTGTGGTTGTTGACAGACCCTTGGAGTGTGAAATGGGCATCGTCGGCCCACAACCCATTAAGACAATCAATCATCATCTTCCCCCAGTTCTTGAAGTGACACACCACAAATGCTCTCTGCATCTTACTCCCTCTTTCACTACATCTCATTTCACACGTGATTCTCACGCAGTGTCACTGACTTGTTGCTGTCCAGCAGCATATGTTGGCCAGTTTTTGCACTTGCTTTTGGTTTCAATAAAACTGCATGTCATTTCAGTTTTGTGTCCTATGTCTTAACCCTGTTTACCTACATTATTACATGAATTAGCGCATTTTCAATATTAATAGACTTTCGGGTCACGCTGTATATTTGAAGATGGTAGTATAAGCTAATTCAAATGGAACATTCCACATAATATGTGTCCAATTTTTATTGGTTAGAGAGGTACAGCTGTTAGAATGTAAATTTTACAAATACTCTCAGAATGTGTTGTGTTGTTGTCGTTGTTGTTGTTGTGGTCTTCAGCCCAGAGACTGATTTGATGCAGCTCTCCATGCTACTTTATCCTGTGCAAGCTTCTTCATCTCCCACTACCTACTGCAAACTACACCCTTCTGAATCTGTTTAGTGTATTCATCACTTGGTCTCCCTCTACGATTTTTACCCTCCACACTGCCCTCCAATACTAAATTGGTGATGCCTTGATGTCTCAGAATATCCCCTACCAACTGATCCCTTCTTCTAGTCAAGTTGCGCCACAAATTTCTCTTCTCTCCAATTCTATTCAAGACCTCCTCATTAGTTATGTGATCTACCCATCTAATCTTCAGCATTCTTCTGTAGCACCACATTTCAAAAGCTTCTATTCTCTTCTTGTCTAAACTATTTATCGTCAATGTTTCACTTCCATACATTGCTACACTCCATACAAATACTTTGAGAAATGACTTCCTTACACTTAAATCTATACTCGATGTTATCAAATTTGTCTTCTTCAGAAACACTTTCCTTGCCATTGCCAGTCTACATTTTATACCCTCTCTACTTCGACCATCATCAGTTATTTTGCTCCCCAAATAGCAAAACTCATTTACTACTTTAAGCGTCTCATTTCCTAATCTAATTCCTGCAGCATCACCCGATTTAATTCGACTACAGTCCTCATTTATATTTTGTAGATGTTCATCTTATATCCTCCTTTCAAGACACTGTCCATTCCGTTCCGCTGCTCTTCCAGGTCCTTTGCTGTATCTGACAGAATTACAATGTCATCAGCGAACCTCAAAGTTATTATTTCTTCTCCATGGATTTTAATTCCTACTCCGAATTTTTCTTTTGTTTCCTTTACTGCTTGCTCAATATACAGATTGAATAACATTGGGGATAGGCTATACCCACTGCCCTTTCATGTCCCTCGACTCTTATGACTGCCATCTGGTTTCTGTACAAGTTGTAAATACCCTTTCGCTCCCTGTATTTTACTCCTGCCACCTTTAGAATTTGAAAGAGAGTATTCCAGTCAACATCGCCAAAAGCTTTCTCTTACAAATGCTAGAAATGTAGGTTTGCCTTTTCTTAATCTATTTTCTAAGATACGTCGTAGGGTCAGTATTGACTGGCATGTTCCAACATTTCTACGGAATCCAAACTGATCTTCCCCGAGGTCGGCTTCTACCAGTTTTTCCATTCATCTGTAAAGAATTCATGTTAGTATTTTGCAGCCATGGCTTATTAAACTGATAGTTTGGTAATTTTCACATGTATCAACACCTGCTTTCTTTGGGATTGGAATTATTATATTCTTCTTGAAGTCTGAAGGTATTTCACCTGTCTCATACATCTTGCTCACCAGATGGTAGAGTTTTGTTAGGCCCGGCTCTCTCTAAGCTGTCGGTAGTTCTAATGGAATGTTGTCTACTCCCAGGGCCTTTTTTCGACTTGGGTCTTTCAGTGCTCTGTCAAACTCTTCACACAGTATCATATCTCCTATTTCATCTTCATCTACATTCTCTTCCATTTCTATAATAATATTGTCCTCAAGAACATTGCCCTTGTATAGACCTTCTATATACTCCTTCCACCTTTCTGCTTTCCCTTCTTTGCATAGAACTGGGTTTCCATCTGAGCTCTTGATATTCATGCAAGTGGTTCTCTTTTCTCCAAAGGTCTCTCTAATTTTCCTGTAGGCAGTATCTATCTTACCCCTAGTGAGATAAGCCTCTACATCCTTACATTTGTCCTCTAGCCATCACTGCTTAGCCATTTTACACTTCCTGTCGATCTCATTTTTGAGACGTTTGTATTGAAATACGGCATCCCGACTACAGTCCCCAGTTGAAATATTGTTTCCCAGCTAAGACACAAGTTGAAAATATGATCACTATTTTTTATTTACTTAAATTTGCCATATTTCGTGACAGTACCTTTTCCGTTAGATGTTTACATGGCGATATTAGTCTTGGCTTCAGTTGTCTAAGTATGATTCCACAATGCATCTTTGTCGGTTGCAGAAAAGACGTGGTTCAACGTGTTTCTCTCATTTTGGTGTTTCAAATACAGTTTCTTCAAATGTAGTTTCTTCTTTTTAGTTAATACAAAATTAATAGTAACATAATTCAAAATTATTTATGACGGCGACCTTCACATTGTTCTTCCGTCAACACACACCAAGAATTAGCTGCCGACTGACTGTAGTCAAAGACGACTCCAACGTCAAAGATATTTTACACAATTCACAAGCTTCCACTTGTAATCAGTCTCTTTGCTATTCTTCGATACATTTTCTAATAGTAATCAATATGCTTTTACTCTCAAAAACAGAAGTAAATTAACATATAATAAAACAAATTATAATAAATCCTGACAAAAAAATAAGAAAACATTTCCAATTTGGTATCGACAAATACGGTAAAAAAATTAACATAACTCCCAGATCCATTACAACTGCTCCCCAGGGCCTTTGTTGTTATGGACATATACAACAAAATCCCGACCACACTCAGTAATGGATCTGTATTACACAAATAGTACATTAATGATGCAGTCTGATAACCTCTTCCATATTTGGACTCTTTGAATCTGTGGACTTGTTACTGGCTGTTGTTGCAATGATACTTTCCCATCAATCTCATACACAAAAAATTAAAGTAAAGAAATTATTTGACATGACAAATATACATGGTATAATACATACATGAGAAATATTCTAACATACAACAAACAGATTGAAAATAATAGAAACGTGAAACTCATTTCCTAGAATAAGATTCAAATTTTTGTTTATTAATGTTAATTTCATTATGCTTACATATTGTACAGTAAAAATGATACTGGACATATATAGTGTAATGTGTTTTTCTCAATATTTGCCTTATATATATATATATATATATATATATATATATATATATATAAAATAGAGGGAAACATTCCACGTGGGAAAAATATATTTAAAAAGAAAGATGATGAGACTTACCCAACAAAAGCGCTGGCAGGTCGATAGACACACAAACAAACACAAACATACACACAAAACTCTTTTTTTTTTTCGCAACCAACGGTTGCCTCGTCAGGAAAGAGGGAAGGAAAAGGAAAGACGAAAGGATTGGGTTTTAAGGGAGAGGGTAAGGAGTCATTCCAATCCCGGGAGCGGAAAGACTTACCTTAGGGGGAAAAAAGGACAGGTTTACACTCGCACACACACACATATCCATCCACACATACACAGACACAAGCAGACATTTGTAAAGGCAAAGAGTTTTGTTGGGTAAGTCTCATCATCTTTCTTTATATATATATATATATATATATATATATATATATATATATATATATATATATATATATATATATATATACTTCTGATTCTTTTTTTAATTTTTTTTTACTCATGTTTTTTCTTTGTATATACACTCCTGGAAATGGAAAAAAGAACACATTGACACCGGTGTGTCAGACCCACCATACTTGCTCCGGACACTGCGAGAGGGCTGTACAAGCAATGATCACACGCACAGCACAGCGGACACACCAGGAACCGCGGTGTTGGCCGTCGAATGGCGCTAGCTGCGCAGCATTTGTGCACCGCCGCCGTCAGTGTCAGCCAGTTTGCCGTGGCATACGGAGCTCCATCGTAGTCTTTAACAGTGGTAGCATGCCGCAACAGCGTGGACGTGAACCGTATGTGCAGTTGACGGACTTTGAGCGAGGGCGTATAGTGGGCATGCGGGAGGCCGGGTGGACGTACCGCCGAATTGCTCAACACGTGGGGCGTGAGGTCTCCACAGTACATCGATGTTGCCAGTGGTCGGCGGAAGGTGCACGTGCCCGTCGACCTGGGACCGGACCGCAGCGACGCACGGATGCACGCCAAGACCGTAGGATCCTACGCAGTGCCGTAGGGGACCGCACCGCCACTTCCCAGCAAATTAGGGACACTGTTGCTCCTGGGGTATCGGCGAGGACCATTCGCAACCGTCTCCATGAAGCTGGGCTACAGTCCCGCACACCGTTGGGCCGTCTTCCGCTCATGCCCCAACATCGTGCAGCCCGCCTCCAGTGGTGTCGCGACAGGCGTGAATGGAGGGACAAATGGCGACGTGTCGTCTTCAGCAATGAGAGTCGCTTCTGCCTTGGTGCCAATGATGGTCGTATGCGTGTTTGGCGCCGTGCAGGTGAGCGCCACAATCAGGACTGCATACGACCGAGGCACACAGGGCCAACACCCGGCATCATGGTGTGGGGAGCAATCTCCTACACTGGCCGTACACCACTGGCGATCGTCGAGGGGACACTGAATAGTGCACGGTACATCCAAACCGTCATCGAACCCATCGTTCTACCATTCCTAGACCGGCAAGGGAACTTGCTGTTCCAACAGGACAATGCACGTCCGCATGTATCCTGTGCCACCCAACGTGCTCTAGAAGGTGTAAGTCAACTACCCTGGCCAGCAAGATCTCCGGATCTGTTCCCCATTGAGTATGTTTGGGACTGGATGAAGCGTCGGCTCACGCGGTCTGCACGTCCAGCACGAACGCTGGTCCAACTGAGGCGCCAGGTGGAAATGGCATGGCAAGCCGTTCCACAGGACTACATCCAGCATCTCTCCGAATGTCTCCATGGGAGAATAGCAGCCTGCATTGCTGCGAAAGGTGGATATACACTGTACTAGTGCCGACATTGTGCATGCTCTGTTGCCTGTGTCTATGTGCCTGTGGTTCTGTCAGTGTGATCATGTGATGTATCTGACCCCAGGAATGTGTCAATAAAGTTTCCCCTGCCTGGGACAATGAATTCACTGTGTTCTTATTTCAATTTCCAGGAGTGTAATTTTTTATTTTATTTATTACAGCTAAAGATACATCAGTATTATCTAAATTTTTTGTAATTATTTATGTACACTTGCCTCTCTACTACAATATTACTACAAGTCACATTCTTATGAAGAGTAGTTTTGCTCCCCACAACATCAGTATAAACAACAATAAACTGCTCATATATCATGAGGCTTTATCTAAAATTGGTTTTGAAACTTATTCCTTCACCCACAGGGAAGACTTAGCTTCCAAAAATTAGAAAAATTCAGAAATGCTCACTATGGAGACCTTTTTTTTTGTAAAAAAGTACAAATAAATCTTTCTCTCATTCTTTGTTACAACAGTGTTTTTTCATCAGTTTCAATTAATATGTGACTTCAAATTATTAATTTATACATGCAAATATACACACTTGGTTGTACAGGCAGTTTTGTTCTAACAAGCGTATTCCAGTGGAGGACTTTTGTTTTAGATGATAATAGGTTATTTAAACTTTGAAATTATGATTTCTGTTTATACAGTTTTACTCCACCATCTTTTTTCGAAACCGCTACTAGAGGATTATTATATGCACTGATACTCCTTTCTATTATATTACATCCTTCCATCTTTTTCAGCTCTTTCTCAACAGCAGGTCTTTTTGATATTGCAATACTGTATGGTTTTATGAAAAATGGTTCATGAGGTTTTACCTGAAGCTCACACTGATAACCCTTTACCCTACCAGGTATGTCACTGAAAACATCACTGTATTCCCACAGCAGATTTTCTAACTGTTGTTTTTGCTCTCCAGATAAATTTTGTGTTTCTGAAATTTTCAAATTTACTAAATTCCCAAATTCAGCTTCATCAGTATCAAATCTATGAATTTCAATATTCTCCAATCTATTTTCTTTTAGTAAATTGATACTGTCAAAATTTCCATTACTCTGATCACCAAGTGTGTTCACAAAATTTGTCTGAATGTATTCCCTTTCACTAGTTTCTATCAAAAGTTTTCTTCCAACCCAATCAAATGCTGTATTTACTTTTACTATCCAATTCATACCCAAAAGAAAATCTTCATTAAATTCCTGTATTACAAAACATCCATGTGTGAACAATTTGCCTTCAATTAAAAATGTCACTAAAGCCTGGCTTTTTACCAATTTACTGTTTTTCCCAGTAGCACCTTTTATCTTTACCCCAACAACTGGCATTTCAACAAAATCTTTCCCCACTTTCAATTTCTTGCTTAACCTTTCAGATATTCCCGAGATCTCACTTCTTGTATCAATTAAACATTTACCAATCCATGACCCAATTTGAACTTTTATATAAGGACTGCAAAATTGATCACTTTTCTCAGAACCTGTATCCTCATGTAATAAATCACTTTCAATTTCCCCAAACCTATACTTATCAGAATCATATGGTATATCATTACATGTATTATTTGTCACAGTTATAAAATTTGCACAAGGTACAAAATTGTCATTAGTACTCTCTATTATCTCAAATAGCCAAGAATTTTCATCCAAACCACATTGTATACTATTGAAGTACTTATCCTTCAGCTTTTCAAAAATAAAATATCTCATCTTTTTCCACCACTCAGGACATACAGTTTCACATACATTAATAAGCATCTTTCTAAAGTTTTTGTCAAAAGAAATAGTTTCACTGTTCAGCCATATATTCATAAGAAATGTGTGTGTATCATTAATATCTGTAAAAGTTTCACTTAGGCTAGAAGTTATACATGTGTCATAATTATTTGTGTAGTCAGATTCTTTACCAACAACATCAAAATTCACACTTTCACATACATCCAGCTTGTGAGCTTTATTCATCCTGGTAACAACCCTGGGAATTCCTATAACATTTTCACAATTTCATCCATTTTCAACCATGTGTATACCCAACTCCCTATTTAAACTAATGACATACCTTTCCTCAACATCATCAATGCCATTACCATCATTATCAACTTTATCAACAACATCATTATCATTACACATATTCAGGTCATACACATTCAAATTATCCCCCAAAATATTATTTCCCCTTTCTAAAGTCACCAGATCCCTTTCACCAACATTTTCATTCTCACAGCATGCATTCTCTCTTTCATTCCCACACATCTCTGAACTACTACAAATTACATCATCTGACAAAGTGTTGTTCTTTTCTGTCCAAGTGTAAAACTCTGTTAAATTAAATGAATCACAATTACTTTTATCTACTGTATGTTCTTGTGTACTGAAAATTTTATCTTTATCAATATCATCATTACTTTCCTCTTGAATTTTTTTCAATAAGTAGCAACTAATGACCTCATGTGATAGCTTAGGTTTGGAACTGTCATGTTTGGGTTTATGATAGTCACATCCATTGGTCCTTTCATCATGCTCACCTTCTGCCTCAACCTTGCGGACCTTCAAGGGGGCGTCTACTCGTTTTTTATTTCCGGTTCCTGTATGAACTGCTGATTGTGGTTCTGCCAATGTCTCTGATCAACATTTCTGTTGCCATTCCTATGCCAAACATTACCTGATTGTTGGTAGTTTCTACTGTACTGACCTCTATCAAAATTTCTGTGATTTTGATCCCTAAAGTGTTCTCTATTTTGTTGATTATTAACGCGAAAATGTTGTTCTTGTTTTGGATAAAAATTATGGTCCTGAATTTTGACTGACACCATGATAATTGTTTTGTTCCCTATTTTGAAAGTTGTCATTTCCCCAATTTTGACCATTACCTTTCTGAGTAAACTCACTGTGTGTTCGTGTTGTTACCCTATCCAACTTATCAATATAATTGAGAAACTGCTCTACATTACTATCAGGACAATGAACTAAACTCAACTGCATTGCTGATGGCAATCTTCTCTTTAAGGTATCAATTTTGATCAAGTCATCCAAAGGTTTTGTTAAATGAATAAGTTTTTGAAGTTCACTTTTGCAAAATTGTTTCATGCTCCCATCTGATTCTCTATAGTTTCTCCCATTCAAAAATTCACTTTTGATTCTAGTTTGTTTAAGATCATCCCAAAATTTTTCCAGAAATTTTGATTCAAATTCTGAAAAGGTCATCCCCACAGTTACAATCTGGTTTTCCCAAGTCAAAGCTTCCCCTTCCAAGAATTTTTTCACAAATTTAATTTTCATATCATCTGGTAAGTGAGGTAAAAAACAAACCTTACAATACTGCATAAAATCAACAGGATGTAAGGGTCCATCTACCGAAAAGAGCTTCACTGGAATATTAGATACAAGATTGCATGTGTTGACATTGTGATTTTTGCTTTGAAATTCAATGTTAAAACTTTCAATTTTTTCACTTAAGTTCTTTGACAGATTTTTTGTTTTCTAAATCATTGCATTCTACTTTTTCTTCTAGAGTAACCAAACGATTGTCAGTTTTTTGTTCTATATTTTATAATAAAATTTTTGTATTCTCATCCAAATTTTTAATTTCCCCTTTTATCTAATTAAAATCAATTAAATTTATTTCCCTATCTGCCAGTAACTCATTTTTTACAGTATTAATTTCACCGCTCAATTTAGCATCAATTTCATTTACTTTTGCTTCCACAGATTCAATTTTTCCTCAGCATTGCCAACTCTGTTCAAAAGATCACCCACTTGGGTATTGACTGCTTGGACTTGCAACAAAATGTTATCAATTTTTTCATCCCAGTAAGTCTTATTGTCGTCAACTGATTGTTTAATTTCTTTCGTGAAATTTACAAGAAAACTTTTTAAGTCAAATTGATCGGTTCTTTCTCTTTCATTTGACCTGTCCTGATGTTCGAAGTCTATTAAATTACTACTTTCTACTTTAGGCACAATACTCTCGAAAATCTCGTAAGTCATTGTGAAGAACAAAAATTTATACACAACAATATAAAGCAAGATAAAAATATTGTTTTAACAAAATACGAGGGTTTTGTGACTTATCTGGCCACTCTTCTACTGTTGCAAAACCACGTTTTCCATCCATGTGATTGTTGACCAAAATTCATGAAGTACTTTCTTCTGTCGAAAATTATATTTTTTGCCTAAACATTTCTTCTCCAAAACTTTTACTTCCCGATGAACACAAACACTGTAACACACATTCTGAAGAAACTGGTATTAACACACAAAAATTTTCTTTCTCGTAGCACTGTTGAAGATCTCGTGAACACAATATCCCGGCTGACGCCCACAATTGAAATACGGCATCCCGACTACAGTCCCCAGTTGAAATATTGTTTCTCAGCTAAGACACAAGTTGAAAATATGATCACTATTTTTTATTTACTTAAATTTGCCATATTTCGTGACAGTACCTTTTCCGTTAGATGTTTACACGGCGATATTAGTCTTGGCTTCAGTTGTCTAAGTATGATTCCACAATGCATCTTTGTCGGTTGCAGAAAAGACGTGGTTCAACATGTTTCTCTCATTTTGGTGTTTCAAATACAGTTTCTTCAAATGTAGTTTCTTCTTTTTAGTTAATACAAAAATAATAGTAACATAATTCAAAATTATTTATGACGGCGACCTTCACATTGTTCTTCCGTCAACACACACCAAGAGTTAGCTGCCGACTGACTATAGTCAAAAGACGACTCCAACGTCAAAGATATTTTATACAATTCACAAGCTTCCACTTGTAATCAGTCTCTGTGCTATTCTTCGATACATTTTCTAATAGTAATCAATATGCTTTTACTCTCAAAAACAGAAGTAAATTAACATATAATAAGACAAATTATAATAAATCCTGACAAAAAAAATAAGAAAACATTTCCAATTTGGTATCGACAAACACGGTAAAAAAATTAACATAACTCCCAGATCCACTACCGTATTCCTTTTTGCCTGCTTCATTTACTGCATTTTTATATTTTCTCCTTTCATCAATTAAATTCAATATCTCTTCCGTTACCCTAAGATTTCTATTAGCCCTCGTCTTTTTACCTACTTGATCCTCTGCTACCTTCACTATTTCATCTCTCAAAGCTACCCATTCTTCTTCCACTGTATTTCTTTCCCCCATTCTTGTCAATCATTCCCTAATGCTCTCCCTGAAGCTCTCTACAACCTCTGGTTCTTTCAGTTAATCCAGGTCCCATCTCCTCAAATTCCCACCTTTTTGCAGTTTCTTCAGTTTTAATCTACAGTTCATAACCAATAGATTGTGGTCAGAGTCCAAGAGGACGCCATCATCATTTAACCATACAGTAAAGCTGCATGCCCTTAGGAAAAATTATGGCTGTAGTTTCTCCTTGCTTTCAGCCGTCCGCAGCACCAGCACAGCAAGGCTGTTTTGATTAGTGTTACAAGGCCAGATCAGCCAATCATCCAGACTGTTGCCCCTGCAACTACTGAAAAGGCTGCTGGCCCCTCTTCAGGAACCACACGTTTGTCTGGCCTCTCAACAAATACCCCTCCGTTGTGGTTGCACCTATGATGCATAATCCAAATGATCAATTTATGTCTTGTGTTTAATTTTTCTTTACAGACTTGACCTTTCAATCATCTCCACTGACAAAATTCTAAATGGGTGATGACGGGAGACCTTGTTGGTAAAGACATGTGACAACTTTGCTGATCCATCTTCTTATAACTGGAGTGCGCAGGGGCCCTGACATGCTGGAACAATATCTCATCCTTGTAGTCAAATGAAACCCTTTTAATAATGCTGGAGGCTCATTTTCAAGAAAATCTACATAACAGAGATCTGCAGGACAATGTTGTAACACAACAGATTCAATCAACTGACTATATATCATGTCTCAACACACACTTACAGAAAAGTGTTCCTCAAAATATGTCTCCACATATAATGTAGGTTTTCAGCGGACCACTGATACGTGTTACAAGTCTTACTGATACCATCATATGCGAAAGTTGCTTCAGCAGTAAACTGTATTGGTGGGATTATTTAGCAATTTGCAATTAGCCAACAATAAAATTCCAATTGTGTACCTTGATGTGTCTGTGTGAGTTGCATTTGTTGGAGTTTGTGTGTGTGTATGCTGTCTAATTCTGATGAAGCTTTGTTTGACGGTCTTCGTGTGACTATCTGAGATTCAGCATTCCTGCTATATGGTAATTTCACGAGCCTCAATGCCACTTTGATGACTTAGGTGTCCCTAACCTGCCCCACTTATCCAACGGGGAAGAGGAGACCTACAATTTAATGTGGAATCCGAATCATGTTGTTTCTGGTGACTCCTCACATCGCTGACAAGATGAACGCTAGGATCAAATGAAGGCATAAAAGTTTCCAGGTACATGCCACAGGCTTTACCATAAGATCACCAGGCACCAGAAATGTATAAATAGTTCATCTATAGGATTTGATGACTGAGTTTGTGAGTATCAAAATATTTGACCTACATGGCCATATCATCTGACTGCATCGACTTAGAAGCTTAAATATTTTACACCACTAAAGAACAATAAGATCTTAGTATTTCAACTTGATACCTCCACCCATTCCTGACAAAATGGACTCTGACTTAGAAGCTTAGATATTTTACACTGCCAAAGAACAATATGATCTTAGTATTTCAACTTGATACTTCCACCCGTTCCTTACAAAAAGAAAAAGGAGTCTCAACAAACAGAGAGACAACAAATGGAAAAAATTAGATAATTACAAATTAACAATTTTAACTTTTTTCCTTCACTTCGACTGTGAAATTTTACGTCTTGTCAAATTTCATGATTCTAGATCAACAGGAAGTGCACTGTAGGTTTACAAGTCTCAGAATACGTGACATCTGCCACATCTGCTGATCGCACTGACTTAGATGCTTAAATTTATCACAATGCCAAGAAACTGTAGACCTTTGACATAAATTTATACTTGATATCTATACCCGTTCCTGAAATAAAGAGGTCTTAATAGATGGATGGACTGTCAGACGAACAACAAACAGCCAAAGAGTGATATAATTATAAATTAGCAATTTTCTAACTTTTTCTTTTACTTGTTTTGTGAAACCTTGCTTCTAGTCAACTTTATGATTCCATGTCTAAAGAATGATGAGTGATGTTAATCATTAATGAAAAGCACCTCAGCTGTATTTTTACACGTTTAATGCGTTATCCCTGGTTTCGTTTCTTTGATCATCTTCAGGTTGCAAATTGTGCTGAAGTCAGATCTCGTATGTATGTCTTGCTTTTAACACAACTCGGCAGTCTGAAAATGTTCAAAGAAACAAAATCAGACATAACAAAATAAATGTGTAAAAGTAAAGCTGAGATGATTTTCATTAATCAGCTGTTGGTTTAACACGATCAAGATTATTTGAAGAGTGAGTTTACCAGTATCCAAACATGTGACATAAAAGGTAGTATCTTTTGACTGCATTGACTTAGAGGCTTAAATTTTTCACACTGCCAAGGGACTGTAGACTTTAGTACATAACAAAAATTTCAACTTGATACCTATACCTGTTCCTGAAATAAAGGGGTCTTGATAGATGGACAGACCGTCAGATGGACAACAAATGGAAAAAAAGTGATAACAATTATAAATTAACAATTTTCTAACTTTTCCCTTTACTTATGTTGTGAAACTTGGCTTCTGTCAATTGCACGATTCTAGGACAAAAGGATGATGAGTGAGATTAACAGTTAATGAAAACCATCTCGGATGTATTTTTACATATTTATTGTCGTACAATTGGTTTCATTTCTTTGAACACCTTCAGGTTGCTAAGTTGTGCTGAAGTAAGGATATGGATGGTCTGGTTATCACATATACATCTTGACTTTAGCACAATTTGGCAGCCTGGAGATGTTCAAAGGAATGAAACCAGTCGTAACATACTAAATGTATAAAAATACAGCTAAAGTGGTTTTCATTAATCAGCTGTGGTCTCAACATGATCAAGATTATTTGATGAGTCAGTTTGCGAGTATCAAAATACATGACACAAACAGTCATGTCTCATGTCTTGACTGCACTGGCCTAGAAGCTTAAATTTTTTCACACTGCCAAGGGACCGGTGACATTAGAATGTTACATACATTTCAACTTGATGCCTCTACCCATTCCTGAGAAAAGGGAGTCTCCACACTTGGACAGACAGTAAGACAGTCAGACGGGGAACAAAGTGACCCCGTCTCAGTTCATTTATGTTTTTGATTCCTGTAACTCCCACTCTAGTTTCTGTACAAGTTGCAGACAAGCTTTGGTCCTTGTATTTTAGCAGAATTATACTGAGCCACAGTTGCTGGTCATCAATTGCCTTCAGAAAGCAAAATATTTAGCACAAACAAGTAGGTCTCGGTCAACGCAGGGCCTAATCATCTGCCCTTCCTCTTTAACCTTCCCCAATCTCTCCCTCTCTCCTTCCTGAAAGCAGAACTAGTAGTTCCAAAAGCTGCGAGTGTGTGTATGCTTTTATTATATCTAATGGCAGTATTCAAGTTAGCCCTCTCATCGTGGGGCCTGAATGACCTGCCCCTCCTTTTTAACCTTGCCCTATCCATCCCTTTCTCCTCCCCAAGTAAGGAACTAACAGTTCTGAAAGCTAGGAGAGTGTGTATACTTTCTTTATAACTAAGAGCAGTACTCATCTATTGTATCTAAGCAGCACTAAATATTATGCCTCCTAAAAGTAAATACTCACCTGCAACTCAATCTTGTTTTTATTTTTATTCTTTCAGGTGAATTTTCCTTTTAATACTACTAGTTTAAACATTCAAACTCCTGCTAATAATCTGTCCTGTTTTTGCACTGTTTCATACCTCTCCTTTTTATTGTTATTTCACCATATTACTGAATACATACTTTTATGTATAGCTGACACACAATATGCAGATCCCATTACTGATACTTGTGTTCATATTGCCCCTATTTTAGAGACCGTTAATTTTCTTCCTTTCCTAGTGCATACTTTTGTTGTTCACAGCACACAAACATTGGCTCGCTTGTGCTTTTTATGTCAGTAATTCCACTAACATGCAGAATAGTAACAGTAAGCACACAGAAATGTGAACCTACCTTTCAGAAGACGGCTGATCTAGAATTGATGAAGACTGTGATCTCACAGAGTTTACCTGGCTGCTGCGTCCTTTGTTCCTGAAAAGGATAAAACAGATGCTAAATAAATATATTAACACAAGAAGTACATATCAGTGAGTAGGGAATGTGGTTTAGGTGTTGTCCTAACATTCAGGAGAGGTGTGATCCAAATTCTGCTCCCCCACCCCCCCCCCCACCCCCAGTCAATTAACGTGAATGGCAACATGTCTTCTTTAAAAAGAACATGCCCAATTTCCTTCCCATCTTTTTTCAATTTGAGCTCATGCTACATTTTTATTGATTCTCTCACTGGTGGATGTTAAACCCTAATGTCAAAGCCTTTCCTTCAGAGTTCGTGCTGACAACATAAAGAAAACAGTAAATTAACAAAAATGTACTACATTATTTACACAAAAGGTCTACTTTCAAAAATTTTCAACACTGTGATCTGATCATTCAAACCCTGTAATATATGTAACATTGATACCTCACGGCTACATGTAATTACTAAGCAAATGACCATTTCCATATTTTGACAAAAGTCCTAATGGAAGGGTCATCCTTTCCCACCTTAGTACCTTCAGTCAACGGAGTGAAAGCCTGATACTACATTAATTGGTTCAAATGGCTCTGAGCACTATGGGACTCAACTGCTGAGGTCATTAGTTCCCTAGAACTTAGAACTAGTTAAACCTAACTAACCTAAGGACATCACAAACATCCATGCCCCAGGCAGGATTCGAACCTGCGACCGTAGCGGTCTCGCGGTTCCAGACTGCAGCGCCAGAACCGTGCAGCCACTTTGGTCGGCACTACATTAATTCCAGCACTATCCTTTTACTTATTTTGTTGCAGCTACTTAACAAGACACTAAGTCTTGCAGTAAGTATGCTAAACATCCATTTTCTCCATCCAAATTTTAATCATCTACACACACAGATGAAATGGTTAAATCGCTTTACAAATTATGTTGTGAGATTCTAAGCAAAGTAATCATAACATCAAAAAGGAAAAAAGTTCCAACTATTTGGAACAGAGCAAAAAATGAGGAAAAAAAAAAAAAAAAAAAAAAAAAAAAGAATTAAGAAAATGAATAGGTTTCTGTACATGAAAATAAATAACTGATCAAAATCAGATCAAAAATTGCTTACACTTTTAGTGACTTCTGTTGTTAGCAGCAGGAAACCCAAGTATAAACAGTTCCTTAGTATATACCGCACAGTTTCTAGGAAAATTATGATTTGGCTCTCAACAGAGATTGGCAACAGAAGGACCATACTTACCTTGACAGATGATGCAGTACAATTAATAAATCAAAAACTACTATCTCTGGAATTTTTTTTTGACTTGGCTGACTAGGACTACATGTTAACTACGATACCCCTCCGACAAAAGTTAAAATATTATGGCATAATCCAGGATCAAATAAGAATAATGTGGAAAGGAATAGATCAACATTTATCACATAGAGGAAGCACTGAGTTGCGTACACGCATACAGATAAAGAATGCTAGTAACAGTTCAGGTTTCAAATTTCTTCTTCAGGGGTATAAAACTTACACATGCCAGCACAATAGAAGGCATAAATAGTACTGGAGTAGAGGCAGGGAAGGGGATGGACACATGCTTTCGATGATGCCAATATACCTACATAGTCCACTTCTCTTTCATACTGCCCCCCCCCCCCCTCACCTCACCGGCAGAGCCTACCGATGCATCATCTAGCAGATCTATCCTGCGCCCAATCCATCCCTGCATGCTCCCACAGGCAGCGCTACTATCTTTCCCCCATCCCTAATCTGCTATCCCTATCCCTCCTTCTTCCTGCCCACTTCCTCCACCTTACCAGCTGTACCCACCTCCACTAGATTACTTCTCACAAAAGATGCAGCCGCAGTCAGATCTTAGCGCCCACGAACAATGGCAATGTATGTGTGAGTTATTCTGTGAACGCGTGTGTGATTTCTACTTGTGGAGAACAACACTGTCTGAAAACTGAAATATTTCTAGCATTCTTTGTCTTTGTTCCTGTCTGCAGCTAATTCCCGCTCCATGTGGTGAATATCAATCTATCCTTTCCATACTGTTGTTAAATGGGTTAATGGTTTAATAACAATAATGGAAATTCTTGCATGGAAAATTATGTAATAAATGGGAAAGACAACCACTTACCTATAGAGAACAGGTGTGAGACACACAGAAACACATAACAGAAAACAGTTAACAATATTTTTCAAGCCCTTGCTCTTTTTTCCAGTAAAAATACACAAATTCCCACACACACAGACACTCAAACATACATGTTCACAGTAATGGCGCATTTGACTATTATGCATCGATTATTTAAGGCAGCTGCCTGTGTACATGGAGATGGGGAGGGGGTAGGGAAGGATGCACAAATGACTCAGCAGATGCACGAGTCACAAGAAGTTTGGATGATATAGCATACAAAGCATAGAGTGATGCGGAGAGGGAGGGAAGGAAAGGAATGGAAGGTGGAGATGACGTGAGAGACGGAAGGGAGAGAGTAAAAGAAAGATGGAAAAAAGGGGCAGAGGGAGATAGTGTGTCTGTGTGCCTCCAAGAGGGATTGGTGGGAGAAGGCCATACACGATCTGGATGGGAAAGGAGTGGTGTTTACTGAAGAAAGAAGGGAAAAAGGAAGATGAAGCAGTGAGAATTAAGTTCGTGGGCAGCTGATGAAGTCATTAGTGTTGTGATGTGCAGCACATTCAACAACTGGATAGTCAAGTTTGTGGTTTGGCACAATTTGTGGAAGCAATTCATGCAAGTGGATAGTTGGCTACTTCTCATGTCCACACAGAATGTTGTACAGTAATAGCAATATAGTGTTACAGAACATAGCTAATTTCACACATGGCCTTGCATTTTATTGGGTAGGAGATGCCTCTGACTGGACTGCAGTAGGAGATGGTGGTTGGATGTATCAAACAGGTCTTGTCCCTGGGTCAACCACAAGGAAATGACCCATGCGTGCAGGATTGGGAGCAAGACCCCATGGGTTATTCCCTCATGGTCGACTCTGGTGTAACATCTATCCCATATGCCCACCCACTATCTCCTACCATAGTCCAGTCACAGGTATCTCCTACCAAATAAAAGGCAGGACCACATGTGAAAGCAGCCACGTTATATATTAGCTATGCTGCAATTGTCGTACAGCATGACAAGTAAGCAACTGTTCACTTGCATAAAAGTTACCATCAAACTGTGGAAGTCAGAAAGTTGGCCATCCAGTTGTCAAACATGCTGCCCACCACAACACTAATGACTTCACCAGCTGCTCGTGAACTTAATTTCCACTGCCTCATCTTACATTTTCCCCTCTCTCTTCTGTCCA
The DNA here is from genome assembly GCF_023864275.1 of Schistocerca cancellata. Classification (NCBI taxonomy): domain Eukaryota; kingdom Metazoa; phylum Arthropoda; class Insecta; order Orthoptera; family Acrididae; genus Schistocerca; species Schistocerca cancellata. The sequence goes on along the minus strand of NC_064627.1, from coordinate 139,660,474 downwards.
CGCCACTCCTTCCCACATCCAGATCGTGTACTTCAGAGAACACCTCAGTTTGCTCATATGTAAGTTCCCTGATCATATTGTAATCACTGGTGGAGACCTTAATCATCCAACAATCAATTGTAAAAATATAGTTCTGAAGAACTGCTTAATTCCATTTTCAAATGTTCCTATACAAAAGAAAACCTAGGAGAACTCCACCAATTTGATTTTGTACCACTGAAAAGATGAGTAAAATAAATAATATTGTCAGTAGTGTTGAGAAACAGCTGAAATTGTTAAAACTGAACACAGCTTCTGGGCTTAATTGTATTCCCATCATATTGTATACTGAATTTGCAACAATCCTAAGCATAATCTATCACAGATCCCTGGAACAAACTGTGCCCAGTAGTTGGAAGCAGGCACAGGTCACACTTGTTTACACTGAAGGTAGCAGAAATGATTCATGAAACTACAATCCTACATCGTTGACACTGATTTGTAGTAAAATCTTAGAACTTTTCTGAGCTCTGATATTATGAGGTATCTCAAGCACAGTGACATCTTCCATGCCAATCAGAATCGATTTCAGAGACACTGATCATGCAAAACCCAACTCACACTTCTCTCACAACATACTGAAAGAAGCTTTGGGTCAAGGAAGACAGGTAGATGCAGTACTCTTAGTTTCCAAAAAGCACTAGATTCAGTGCCACATCAACACTTATTATTAAAAGTTCGATCACACAGTATATCAAGAGAAATTTGTGACTGCAATATTACCAGAAAGATAGACTGCTAAATGGTTCAAATGGCTCTGGGCACCAGGGGACTTAACATCTGAGGTCATCAGTTCCCTAGAACTTAGAACTACTTAAACCTAACTAACCTAAGGACATCACACACATCCATGCCCGAGGCAGGATTCGATCGAACCTGCAACCCTAGCGGTCGCGACTGAAGCGCCTAGAACCGTTCGGCCACACTGTCCGGCAATAGACTGCTATTCATTACATGGAGGAGGTGGTGAGTCACAGACAGGCACAAGGAGACTGTTATATAAGCACGCTTTCAGGCAAAAGGCATTTTTCTAATGTAGAAAACACACATATACGTTCACTCAAGCACATCTCACGCACACATGACCATAATATTGTCATTATTCCATCCTGGATTTTCTACCGTTTGAAATCTGTGACTATATTGAGGATTTTCTGGTAGGAAGGATGCAACAAGTTATCTTAGATGGAGAGTCAATGACAGATGCAGAAATAACTTCAGGTGTTCTGCAGGGAATGGTGTTGGGACCCTTGCTGTTCATGTTGCATATCAATAAACTTGTGGACAATGTTAATAGTAGCCTCAGACTTTTTGCAGATGATGCAGTTACCTATAATGAAGTCTTATATCTGAAAGAAGCTGTATAAATATTCTGTCAGATCTTGACAAGTTTTGAAAGTGGTGCAAAAAATTAGGGAAGTGGCTTTAAATGCTCCGAAACTTGAAACCGTGCACTTCATGAAACAAATAACATAGTATCCTATAATGTCAAAGAGTCACAGTTGGAATGGGCCAACTTATTCAGATACCTGTGTATAACACCTTTGAGGGATATGAAATGAAGTGATCACAAAGGCTCAATTATGGGTAAAGCAGGTGGACTTCGGTTTATTGGTAGACACTGGGCAAATACAATCAATCTACAAAGGAGATTGCTTACAAGTCACCCATGCGATCTATTTTACAAGGGTGTGGGACCCATGCCAAATATGGTTAACTGAGAATATTGAAGGTATACAGAGACGGGCAGCATGAATGGTCCCCGGCTTGTTTGTCCCATCAGAGAGTCTGAGAGATGCTGAAGAAAATGAACTGGCAAACCCTTAAAGACAGACATAAGCTATCCAAAGCAAATCTACCTACAAAGTTTCTACAACCAGCTTTTAATGATGACTCTAAGAATATGCTATAACCACCCACATATTATTCACACAGGGATCACACTAATTACAGCACATAGACAGGCTTTTAAACAATCATTCTTCCCATACTCCTTATGTGAATGGAATGAGAAGAAACCAATGGAATACAGAGATGTCAGATACTAATGGGCAGCAAATTTATGTTCAACAACAGAAAAAAATTGATGATTACGTTTTTCACACATATTCATGATGCTTATTCCTTGCCGGTGTATCAATCGCTTGGGGGAATCTACAAAAAGGTTGTGGGATACGTATTTGTGGGATAAGGATACTGCATGCATTATAGTTCAAGTTATCATGTCCAATGAAGTATTCTGCGAGATACCACAGGTCCAGCAATTTGATAAAAAAATTCACTAGAGAGGAAAGACGATATACTGGTAAACTTGCTACAACTTTTAATATTTGGAAGATGTGGAAAGAAAATGTTACTTTAGGGAAGTAGTTTGTAGCATTTAGAGATCATTGTGACATTCCTTTCATATAAAAATGAAGTTATAGCAGGAAAACTGTTTTTACTGTGCCTAATGAACATATCATCACTTGCTTGGAGCCCAAAACTACCTGACAACCTCAAGCCACAAGAAATTAATTCTCATACACAATTTAATAAACACTGCTTCCCTTACAGCAAAATCTCACCTTGTTACTGGACACTGTAATGGAGGAGACTTGGAATCCAGTGTGTTAGGAGGCTCGATGTATTTGGCAGCCTTGCTTTTCATATTTCCTTTCCAGTGTACTTCTTACGCTGAAAGTGAAAGAAGCATGCATAATTTTGTAAATTTAAACATAAGCCAATAATATTGTACCATTAGAAATGATTTTCTAAGATGTAGCATCACATAGACGACCAAAAATAAGTGTAAATGACAGTTCAGATATGTGATAAGCTTGCACAATCAGTTCACAATACAGCAGCATGTTCTGTGGGCCACTAACATGACATATTGTAACTATATGTAATGAGTAACTTATCATTTGAGTTCACATTGAAGAAAATATTGTTTAGTTTAATAATATATGGAGGTATGGATTACTTTTGCACTAAACAAGCTCCAAGCTTCTAACCAAAAGTTGTTCTCTAGAATAGCAGTTGCTCAGAAGAAAATGGTTTATCTTCTCCTACTTTCCGATTTTGCTTTACTATCAGGTGTGTAACACCTCTAGATAAACAATTAGATTTATGTAGCACCATTATTCATCACTTTCTGAACTCTCTGAACAGAGTCCTAAAAACAGTTTTTTTTTCGTGTAAAATTGTAATTATTGCTTCTGAACTGATTACGATAAATTCTGTGATAGAAAATATGTACTGTTGAAGTTAAGATAACTAACACCTTAAATGAAATGAAAAAAAAAAAACAACAACATTGGAATACTAACTAGCCATCCAAGGAACAAGATACAGTGGTACAGTGTCAGAAGGTCCCACAGCGCTGAAGGCGAAACCAAGAATCAAAGTGGGAAAGGAAAGACACTCACCTTCACAGGTATAGAGTTCATAGTAGACAGGACATATGACGAAAGAACAAATCACAAAGGATATCTACACTGGTGATCTGGGCAGGAAACAAAAAGTATATAATAGTAAACAGAAACACACCTACTAATGACATGAACAGGAAGGTCCAAAAAGTAGATTCAGTTTCTGGGATTAGCTAGATGACATACTGAAAAGCATACCATGTAGACACGTGAAGATACTAATAGTAATTACAAAATACAGACTGTAAGGGAGACTCGACATAAGGAAATAATGGTGGCGTACCCAACACACCAGAGGGGAAAGGAGAATGGTGGAAGATGAACTGAACTATGAAGGTAACATAAAGTTACACTGATGACAACACACTTCAGGCCAAAGCAAGTATGGAAAAGACATGGGAAGGGATATGCTCCCACCTTCTGGCATTCAAGATTGGCAATGTAGCAATCAGTCAGAGAAATACTGAAGTGATAATGAACACAAAGTTCAGGAAGAACACAAGAATAGAATACTATGAATGTCAAGGCATGAACAGGGGAAGCAGGGTGAATTATGGAAAAAGGAAGAAATGCAAAAGAAGCACTTGTGGTGGAGCATGGATTGGAGGGGGAGAGGGGGGGGGGGGGAGAGACGGCAGAGAACTGCAGGAAAGATTGGAGAGACTGGAACAGCAAAAAGAACCCAGAGAAACTGGAGCTTTTCTTAGGAATAAGAAAAGTATTGGACAAATGAACAAGACAGACCACAAGCAGAGAATGAAGGAGGAGCTGGACAAGATCAATGGCAACTTTAGGAAAAACAATGGTAGAGACCTTTTGATGAAATTCAAAAATACTGTGATTGGATATAGGGGCAGAGAATTATTTATGATAACACATGGGAACTGTCCATTAATGGGGAGGAGAACTGTAGGATACTGGCATAGTACTTTCATGACCTGTTGAACTGTGAACCAGCTGGAAAGGAGGGCAGACACAAGAAGAGAGAGAGTGTGACAAATTCCAGCATAGTGTGAGGTCGCACATGCCATAAATGAAATACAGAATTTAAAGCAAATGGAGAAGGTGGGATAGCAGTTGAGATGATAATGTGGGGGAAACAAGGCAACAGACAACATGAACAAGGTTTTGTGCCACATCTGGTGGAGAAGTTACCAGAAGGATGAAAAAATGTGATCATAGTGGCGGTAGATAAGGGGGACTACAGGGATGCAAACAACTACAGAGGCTTATCCCTACTAGAGGTCAGCCACAAGGTGCTGTCAGAACTCCTCCTGAGGAGAGTAGAACAGATAGAAAGTAGAGTTGGAGACTATCAAGAAAAATTTAGGAAGGAAACAGGATGCATAGAATATATAGTTACCATGAAACATCTGATAGAATATAGGGCCTTAAAGTGTGAAAAGACAGTAGTGACCTTCGTGAACTGCACAAAGACATATATCCTCATCGACAGACGGACTTTTGGAAGAAAAGTAGCCTACTGTACAATAACTAATAACAGAAATTCTGACAAACAGAAGAGCTAGGGTAAGATTCAGAGAAGCACCAACAAAAGAGTTTGAGATCAAGAACAGTGTCAAACAGGGTGTTGGAGTGTCATCAGTTTTGTTCAACAAAATGGGGCATAATATGATCAGACAGTGTAGGGTGATAAATTAAGAAAATAGTAATACCAAAGTTGCAGGTGGGGAAAAACCCACAATAGGGCCCAAGTGGATGGCATAGCCTTTGCAGACAACATAACAATAGTGAGAAAGAAGAAGAGACTATGGAATAACTCAACAACATAAGCCAGACAGCTGAATGGGTGGGACTACGTCTCACTTAAAAACATGAAAAAAGACATCGATAACCACTCAGAAGTGGAAAATACCAGAAGGCAGTACATGAAATTTAAACACCTGAGAGAATCCAGAACATGAAGAGGAATAAGGATGGAATAGTAGACAGAATGAAAAGGACAAGGTCTATCATCTGTATGACCATGGAAATATACAATGAAGTGATATATCTACAGGTGCAAAGATCAAATACTATAAGGCAGTGATGAGGAATTCAATGCTATGTGTGACTGAGATGATAACACTAGGAAGGTATGATGCCGAGGGAAAATACTGGCCACTAAAAGAGGCAGTGAGAGATGGATGTGAAGACCTATAAATAACTGAATTTCTAAAACACTGCTTTTCCTATTTTAATGCTCATCAATACACCCATTTAAGCTTTTCCAATTTTAATGCTCATCAATACACTCGTGTAATATTTTTTTTATATATCCTCTTGTATTACTGTTATTTACTAACTCTTGCTAAACACAAACGTCGTTTCTATGAGACTACATGAAGTGCGTATATACAACCTTTAGGCAAACAATGTGATAGCCGGCACCCCTGAAACCTTGATGCGCGTCTACTGATATGTAGCGCAGCCGAAGGCCTACGTTTGGTTGTTTGTTGACAAAACCAATGAATTCGAATGAAAATAAGGGGAGTGGTAACACACTGAATTCTCGTGTTGCCTATGTCTATGTTCGCGCTATATTAAATACACTTTGCCACATTCAACACTAAGAAGTAAAACCGAACAGTCAGGCAACCTCTAATATAGCTACAATTGACATACACCCGACGAACATTTTACTGCGTATTATTAACGTTGAGAGTACGTTAACTAGGAAAAATGGGGTCCCCTACGTAACTTTTACATTTAAACACAGTCGCAGAACGCCAGTCCCTCAATATAAAGCTAATGGTTAAACTCATCAGCAATTCTTGTAATGAATTATTTGCAATTTACTCTGTAACAATACCGGTACCGATGCAGTCGCACTATCCGAAATAGTAGAACTACGAACGGAATGGCTTTTGGAAAAGGGGCGAAAGTAAATAGATAACTATTCTAAAAGTGTAAAGGTAATAGCCATTATTGTAATAATCAACTTGCCGATTCATACGTAAGTTTTATTACTTTAATTCCCCTAAACCTTGATTGCAATGAATAAATATGCTTCCAACGTAATCTTACTTTCAAGTCACTTATTTCACTGAAACGAACTATCAACTTTCCATTTACCCAGTTCTGGAAATTTGTGATGTTCTAAGGGACCAAACTGCTGTGGTCATCGGTCCTTACCAGTTCTAACGGGTCTCCATGTACAATACAATAATTAAATAATCTCATTCAAACCAAACGTTGCATGCTGAGCTTTCTAATTAATATGCACTTCTTAATTATAATCCACCGCTACACAATACTTTATACATGTTAATAGTTAAGTTACATGGTTTCGAAAATGGTATCAACAATTTTCTGTATGTGACAAATTAGAGGACTATTCGTCAACATAACGCGTATAATTTACTTTCTATATTTATTACTCACGCCTAAAAGACAATGACACATTTCAGAACTTACAACATTATGAACACAGTAGATACTTACACCGTAACAATGCTTCAACCTGCAAACCAACAAAGCTGCTTTTAGCGCCAAAAATCACGTTGGTAGTATCCAATCGCAGATAAAGCAATTTTTATCGCAGTCGCTACAATATTAAAATGCATATTTTTTGCACTGCATTAAAGTGATACTTTCCTTTTTTATTTCAATAGAGAAATATCAAAGTACGTAACTCATACTGGTAGATTAGAATTTTTTACTAACTACGTTAATTCTTCTAGCTTAAAGTTATACTGAAAAATACGCTCCTCTTCTTCATCTCCTGTAAAAAAAAGCGAATTGTGCTTGTAATTTTCAATTCACTGAAAACTATTTATTTCAGTACTATATGGTATTCTATATGCTTTAATTAAATGATATGACACAGTTTTCTAAATCTCATTTTTTTACTAATAATTGAAAATATGTATTATTTAATGATCATCTTAATATCGATTTAATCACAATTTGTGAGGAATAGCAATACAGCAGACTTAAAACAACATGTAGTGGTATTCTTAATGCAAAATAACTTTTCAGAACTTGTCGTTTATCAGATCTGAAGATGAACATTAGGTGGTAAAAACCAATTCATCATATCAGAAGTTGATAATTAAACGATGAAAGCTAGTTATAATATGTGACCATTTGTAATGTATCTCCTAGGGTGGTCATGAATCTGAAGTTTCTAAATGCCATGTATTGATAATTATTGTATGAATAGCTGGAGATGTATGCCAAAGAGTAAACAAATGCATTATGTTGCAATGTATACTTTGATTGATATTCCATGAACATTCGAGATTCGGTGTCTGAACTTTGTATTTTGGTTGACTTCTTCTGTTCTTGGAGTCGAAGTGGACAGAGGAGTGTCTGAGGTTCATCTTGCTGTAACAGTCTATGTAAGTTTAATCGAAACTACAATATAGTTGTTCATCACTTCAAACTTATTGTGATACATAACTATTTGTAAACCTAAACCTTGCTTGTCCTGAGTAGATGTGGCCTTAACAAACCACCATACTAGAAAATACTTATTAATTTTCTTTCAGCTCTTCTTCGAGACATGCCACTGCTCAGGACACTAAACTTTCTTTCAGATTCCACGAGCCACGCGGCGGCTACGAATAATTCAATTCAATTCAGTTTCAGATTCTCTCAAGGTTGCAAGACAATATCACAGGCAGACAGGCTTTTCACAGGAGTCTAGTTCTAGTACATGATTTCATCTGCAAAGGATTATGCTTGTTATCTTATATAGGTATTCGAGACGAAACCAAGATCTGGAGTTTTATTACTTCACACCGAACTGACCTACGAAATATTATCTGGTGCTATAAGCACATGCATTTTAACTATACTTTTGGTATATATTGAGGAATATCTGTGATAATTCCAGAGAGAGAGAATTAATTAATTATAATCCCATAACCACCCTGTGTACAGCGCTAGTTTGCTGATCAGCGTGGGGCTGATAGTAATGTTGCATCATTAACTGTAGCGAGACAGAGTGCATAATTATCTAACAGACCTGTAATCATAGCATTATTAGAGTTACTTATCTTTTGCTTTCAAGTCACTTTACTAAAAGCTATCAAAACATATTCACAGTTTCAAGTCAGAGTGCTTAGGGAGGCAACTCTCATGCACATTACAAAACTAGTTTCAAAGATAATATATAATTAATTGATAATTAAGAAAGAATTACTACTATTACTACTATTAATAGTCATATAATAATTATTACTATATCATTTTCTCTCCTTTTTATTAATCACTACTGTATATATATAAATTACATTACACTGGCGCTCAGAGTGAGGCCGAAATCGAAATTAGAATCCTGAGACCTAATTTCATTGTTGTCATTTATTAAATGTATGGATGCACGATCGTAGACCCTCACTGTTCCTTACATTCAAAATAGACTGTGAGGTAAGGAATTGAAAGCACACGCCCAGGTTTCTAATTGAAGCTAGTCAGTAGTACCTGGGCGCATGCAATTAATAACAAACTTTCGACATAGCTGCCTTTTACCATTCCGATTGTAACTATTAGTGTAGAAAGTGCTGTTTATTTATTGTCTGATTTTTGCGTGTGACGCTATTTACATCAGTTAGTACCATGGTTACACCGAGTACAAGACGTAACCGTTTGGAACACGAAAATTATGAAACCGACGACCAAGTGGAGAATATTTCTGGGTCGTTGATAGGAGGGACTGTAGTTAGTGAAGCTGAACGAACTACGATCCCACCTGACAGTGTAGAATCGCAGACTGATATTTATCAACAGGGTTTACAATCGTCGGGGGAAACAAGAGACTGTCGGACTCGCAGTTGAAATCAGCTGCGAGAGAGCAGCCGAAAGTGAACAAACGCAGGCAAAGCTAGCAAATCCAAGCCATGTGTTTGCGTTACTATTCCAGAAATTGGAAATCATGGAACAGCATAGAAAAAGAGAGCGTGAGGAAGATATCCAATGACAAAATGAATTTTTTGGAAGGTTGAGACTAACATAATCGCTAAAGTTGAAGAGATGTCAGTCAAACGCAAACAAGCGTTAGTCCAGAAACTCAATTGTGCTCTAGATGACATGGATCAACATATATTGGAACATGTTAATAACGAAATAGAAAAGATATAATCAGATGTGTCTGAAGTTAAGAAGAGAGATTTACCAGATGAGGCAAATAATTTGGCTGGAGAAGTATCTGAGGCCAAAGAGGTACAGGAATCTCCCTATGCCAAAGTCAAACAACTAACCATGGGCGCCAAGCAGATTTCTTTAAACACAGAACGAAAGGTATAAGCTGAAGTGAAGTTAGTAATGCTTGACCATGTTGGACATAAGAGTCATAAAGGTACAAGCATAAACCACGAACCTTTAAGACCTGAGATTATCAGAAAACCATTGGGTGATTATGATCATAGAATCATTAACTGTACCACACTTAGTCCAAGCTGCAGTAGCTCATTTAATGTACAGCAAGGTGGAAATAATGTGTCAAATCTGGACAAATACGGAAATTCACCACCAAATAATGTGACTGTTAGTCCATACACAGTGAAAACATGTAGAAATAATCTGGCAGATGTGCTTAATGATGTACCCACTCTTGCTACACTGAAACATGAAGAGTCATTGTTGAAACACATACACTTTCAGGTTTTTTTTCCAAAGAAAAGAAATCTATTCATCCAGTAATATTGATAAGGAGTTTTAAGAATGTGTTACCTGCATTTTGGCAGGAAAGGCAAAGATACAGTTTGTTATCTCATACATGACTGAAGGTGCCACATATGGGCATTAGAGGTGGCAGAGAATTGTCACTCTTTTACAGAGTTCGAGCAACTATTTTTGGCCAAGTTTTGGTCAGTTAGTATACAGGAAAGACCACAGAAACGAGTATATAACCTTGAGATGTACAACTTCAAGCTAGAAACGCTCAGAAAATATTTTGAGAAGTATATCAACAAAACGAGGTACTGGTCAGAGCCGGTTGCTACACGCAAAGTGCTTAGGATATTGAAATCCAAGTTGCCTATCTCAACACGGAAAGAATTGGTACATGTACCTCACAATGATTTAGAGACATTCATGTCGGTCATGGATTCTTTGAATCTGATACAAGAGTATGCAGAACAACAAATTAATAACGGAGAGGGACAAGTAATAACCACAAACATAGGAATAATGGTTATGGAAACAAAAATTGGAATAATAATTGGGAATACAAATGTGTTGGTAATAGCTATGAGCGATCGAATGGACAAAAAGGACGGAATGGAAATAGAGTAAATGGTATGTCAAGCGGTAACTGCTCTCCCAATGAGAATAGAAGCGATATGATGAATCTGAAAAGGACGAATGGAGAGAATTACGGAAGTAATTTTCAGCCCAAGTATGAAACAAGAAGGTGGCCAGGGGGGTCAGTATATGGCTGTTAACTGGTCTGCACCGTCAAGTAGATAGGAACAGGTACTCCAGATCAATAATTCTGAAGCCATTCCCATGCTGGCAAATGCTTCGACGTCGACATGGGTTAACAGCACATAATACACTGACAGTACAATATGCAAATAGTAGAAGTTACAGATGATAAACAGGCAACAAACTACAGGGCGTCGATGTAAGCATTCGGCAATCGGCCACTAGGAATGGAAGCAAAGGCAAACTAGAAAACGATAATAATCAGATTCCTATGCTGAATTATAATGACAGCCAGGATTTGGGGGAGAAATTAATCGCAGAACCGCGTAAATGTTCTGACCAACAAACCAAGATCCTACAAGGTGCAGTACATGTAAAAGTAAATGGTGTATTCGCAACGGTTTTAATTGACACAGGAGCAGTTGTGTCGGTGAAGTCTGAGAATTTCTTTAATGTCATTAACAAAAATAAAAGATTACCTACATTACTGGTTCAAAACTATAAAATTACGGGAGCAATGAAGGGAAGTCGCGATATGTCAAAGCTCAGGTGCAGGCAGGAACAGAAGTAGGAAATGGTGCGATATTACAATGTTCCTCATTATTAAGAATTTAATTGCAACTTGCACCTTGGGATGGGATATTCTGAGTGAAAATAACTCATGTTCTTAACTATACTTTTTGTATATATTGAGGAATATCTGTGATAATTCAAGAGAGAGACCATTAATTATTTATAATCCTATAACCACTCTGCATATAGCGCTAGTTTGCTGATTGCTGATCAGCGTGGGGCCAATAGTAATGTTATGTTATTAACCGTAGAGAGAGAGAATGCATAATTATCTAACAGAACTGTAATCATAGCATTATTAGAGTTATTTCTCTTTTGCTTTCAAATCACTTTATTAAAAGCTATCAAAGCATATTCAGTTTCAAGTTAGAGTGCTTAGCGAGGCAACTTTCGCGAGGCTGTGTCGAAGGAAATAAAGAAAATGGTGTATTGGAGAATAATTGAACCGTCCCTTTCTCCCTATAGTTGTGCCTTAATAGCTGTGGGAAAAGGTAATGGGAATATCAGATCGGTACTTGATGCTAGATATATTAATAAAATTATAATACCGGTAAGAACAAGGCCAGAAAACCCTGACGAACAAAGACAAAGATTTCACGCCGTGAAATTTCTCTCAAACATCGATTTGAGATCGTCATATAAAGTAGAATTAGCAAGAAATAATTTCACTGAAAATATAACCGAGAGAAATATTACAATTTTTTGTGTATTCAGTAGGATAATTTCTTTGGCATTTTTTGTGAATAACTAGTTTTAGTAAGTAGGAGAAGGTTTGATTTAATAATATGATAAAGTACTTACAGAAGTGCATATGATGTATCAATGCATTCTCATGATGGTTCATTGATTTCTCGGAGAGTGAATGTAAACAGGCATTTTTTAATTCCTTAAGAACACTGTTGAGATCTAAGTAAGATTTGTTTGCTCCAGTATTGACCTTCAGCCATGTAATTGCATGTGTCTGGGGGGGACTATTGAGAATTAAAGGAATATATGTTCTTGTGTAGAGAAAGAAACTGCTTGGCATAAGGTTTAGAGCCGCGGTATATTAAGGAATGATGCGAGCATAAGCACGAATTGCACACATGTAACTGAGACCTAGTTTTCAGGCAGACAGTTCCTCAGTTAAAATTTCAAATAATTAAATGTGTGATCTATGGTAAGTGCTGAATAACACACACATAACTGCCTGAGAATCGGTAGCCCAAGTGGTCAAAAGTCTACTTTCGGCACGAAAGGTTGAGGGAAGTCTATGACATAAAATTTATGCAAATAACATCAAATCCTAATGTGGACTAAATGTTAAAGTCATGACCTGTAAAACTGAAAGTTGTAATGTCAACGACAAAGCTAATATGTACAGCAACATGTTGAATAATGCTTCGATAGAACCAATATGTAAAGCAATTTAATTTGAAAAGCATCAGTGTGTACTACGAAAGTGAAAAAAAGTCTAGCAAATGCATAAAGAACGTGAAAGACTCTGTCAATGTGCACTTTTATCAGTTAAAAGTTTAGAGAGAAAAAGACTCAGAAGTCTGAGTGTCAAGGTTAGCATAGTAACTTGTTTTATGCATGTAAAATTTTTGGTATTTAGTGTATTGAGATTACGGCTGTGCAGCAAAGATGACTTCATGGAATAATGTGAATATTAATATCATGTCAATCTAAAATGCATTACAGTTAGCGAACACTGTGAACACTATACTGAGTGTTGACAAAAGTAGATCTACCTTTGGATACCAACCATAATGACATGTAGATAGACTCAGTGAATGTTATACAACTGTATATGCACATGTTGTCAACAATGGTACAGAACTGTAATTTTATGTAAAGTGACTGCATCAGTTTACAAGACACTCTAAGGGGGAGAAACATTGCTAGTCATGAACCAATAGATTGTGTAATTCTCAAATGAATTAAACAGAGAATACATGATGTCACAAAAATTGGACTAAAGGTTACTGAGAAAATTAAATATACACTCCTGGAAATTGAAATAAGAACACCGTGAATTCATTGTCCCAGGAAGGGGAAACTTTATTGACACATTCCTGGGGTCAGATACATCACATGATCACACTGACAGAACCACAGGCACATAGACACAGGCAACAGAGCATGCACAATGTCGGCACTAGTACAGTGTATATCCACCTTTCGCAGCAATGCAGGCTGCTATTCTCCCATGGAGACGATCGTAGAGATGCTGGATGTAGTCCTGTGGAACGGCTTGCCATGCCATTTCCACCTGGCGCCTCAGTTGGACCAGCGTTCGTGCTGGATGTGCAGACCGCGTGAGACGACGCTTCATCCAGTCCCAAACATGCTCAATGGGGGACAGATCCGGAGATCTTGCTGGCCAGGGTAGTTGACTTACACCTTCTAGAGCACGTTGGGTGGCACGGGATACATGCGGACGTGCATTGTCCTGTTGGAACAGCAAGTTCCCTTGCCGGTCTAGGAATGGTAGAACGATGGGTTCGATGACGGTTTGGATGTACCGTGCACTATTCAGTGTCCCCTCGACGATCACCAGTGGTGTACGGCCAGTGTAGGAGATCGCTCCCCACACCATGATGCCGGGTGTTGGCCCTGTGTGCCTCGGTCGTATGCAGTCCTGATTGTGGCGCTCACCTGCACGGCGCCAAACACGCGTACGACCATCATTGGCACCAAGGCAGAAGCGAATCTCATCGCTGAAGACGACACGTCTCCATTCGTCCCTCCATTCACGCCTGTCGCGACACCACTGGAGGCGGGCTGCACGATGTTGGGGCGTGAGCGGAAAACGGCCTAACGGTGTGCGGGACCGTAGCCCAGCTTCATGGAGACGGTTGCGAATGGTCCTCGCCGATACCCCAGGAGCAACAGTGTCCCTAATTTGCTGGGAAGTGGCGGTGCGGTCCCCTACGGCATGCGTAGGATCCTACGGTCTTGGCGTGCATCCGTGCGTCGCTGCCGTCCGGTCCCAGGTCGACGGGCACGTGCACCTTCCGCCGACCACTGGCGACAACATCGATGTACTGTGGAGACCTCACGCCCCACGTGTTGAGCAATTCGGCGGTACGTCCACCCGGCCTCCCGCATGCCCACTATATGCCCTCGCTCAAAGTCCGTCAACTGCACATACGGTTCACGTCCACGCTGTCGCGGCATGCTACCAGTGTTAAAGACTGCGATGGAGCTCCGTATGCCACGGCAAACTGGCTGACACTGACGGCGGCGGTGCACAAATGCTGCGCAGCTAGCGCCATTCGACGGCCAATACCGCGGTTCCTGGTGTGTCCGCTGTGCCGTGCGTGTGATCATTGCTTGTACAGCCCTCTCGCAGTGTCCGGAGCAAGTATGGTGGGTGTGACACACCGGTGTCAATGTGTTCTTTTTTCCATTTCCAGGAGTGTATTACAGAACATTAAAACGAACATTCATGTGCGAATATCGGATGACTGCACCACTAAATAATTTCCTTTTCCCACTAGCCAGTAACATCTGTTACATAAATAGTTAAAATTAAGGCTATTGTGGGTTATTTCAGATTCACACGCCCACAACGGACAAGATGCTGAGACAGCGCGAGAGCAGAGGTGAATCAGCTGATCGGAGAGCCAACAGCCGCCGCCCAACAATCGCCTGTCGGCACGGGTGGAGGTGGTGGGGGCACCTGGCAGCTCCGTCACCTGCAGTATAGTCGCACCAATGTCTTTTTCACACTGGCGCCACAACGGCTGAAAATCGGTGATTGACGACTTGTATTGCGTGTGATCAGTGCACATGTGTTGTGGTAAC
The DNA here is from genome assembly GCF_023864275.1 of Schistocerca cancellata. Taxonomy (NCBI): domain Eukaryota; kingdom Metazoa; phylum Arthropoda; class Insecta; order Orthoptera; family Acrididae; genus Schistocerca; species Schistocerca cancellata. Next base: position 139,645,283 of record NC_064627.1, on the reverse strand, counting down.
AAGGTCCTGTAGCGTCATTCGAAGTGTGTGTTCCACTATAAGTGAAAAATGTTCAGTTTATCACCTACAAGTTGTTTTTTATTTCTATTTTCTTACTCGTATTGTATTCCTTGATGTGTTTAACTTGGGGAATATTCAGTCAACATGTCCTTAAGTAGAAGCAAAATCTAAACTAAGATTTATGGAGACACTGAATGAATGTGACCATGGTAGCTGTCCGACCCTGGGCTGCTTTTTAACTCCTGGTTTTCCCATGCCCACGAACCTAGGTAAGGGAGTTAATTCATGTTATTTTCTGGCGAGATTTGTTAATACCTTTCTGGACTGAAACAATCTGCCATACTGGGAAGTATTGTAGTTACCCTCCCTTAGAATTAGGCAAATCAGATATGTTAATTATTATTGTGCACAAACTATATTAGAAAAGGTCTTTTAAAAAACATACATGTACAACATTGTGAAATTTGAAACTATAATCGAACAGTACCTTCGTATGACTGGTACACATAAATAATTTTATCCCAGCCATCCCTGTGGAAAATTGTAATGTATCTCCTGGGGTGGTCATGTATTTGAAGTTTGTAAATGCCATGTATTGATAATTATTGTATGAATAGCTGGAGATGTATGCCAAAGAGTAAACAAATACATTATGCTGCAATGTATACTTTAATGAATATTCCATGGACATTCAAGATTTGGTGTCTGAACTTTATATTCTGGTTGACTTCTTCAGTTCTTGGACTCAAAGAGGAAAGAACGATTGTCTGCGGTTTATCTTGCTGTAACAACCTATGTAAGTTGTAAACGAAACAATAATATAGTTGTTTATCACTTCAAACTTGTGTCTGGTTCATAATTATTTACAAACCTAAACCTTGCTTGTCCTGAGTAGACGTGACCTTAACGGAACATTGACCATTGTTAGGCACAATACTAGAAAATAATTAGTAATTTTTTTTCAGCTCATGTTCGAGACATGCCACCGGTTAGGACACTAAACTTTCTTTCAGATTCCACAAGCTACATGGTGGTTATGAATAATTCAATATACTTCACTTTTACATTTTCTGAAGGTTGCGAGAAACTCCCAGGCAGATAGGCCTGGTCATAGGATTTTAGTTCTTGTATAAAATATCATCTGCAAAAGATTATGCTTATTATCTTATGTAATTATTCGAAATGAAACCACGATCTGGAGTTATGGGTTTTATTACTTTGAATTGAACTGACCTATGAAATATTATCTGGTGCTATAAGCACATGAGTTTTAAATACACTTTTGCTATATATTGAGGAATATCTGTGATAATTCAAGAGAGGGACAATTAATTATTTATAATCCCATAACCACCCTGAGTACAGAGTTTGCTGACTGCTAATCAACTTTGGGCTAATAGTAATGTTGTGTTATTAATCATTGGGAGACAGTCTGCATAATTATCTAACAGAACTGTAATCATAGTATTATTAGAGTTATTTCTCTTTTGTTTAGACATTATTAAAAGCTATCAAATTATTAAAAGCTATCAAATTATATTCACAGTTTCAAGTCGAAGTGCTTAGGGAAGCAACTCTCATGCACATTACAAAACTGATTTCAAAGAAAATATACACTCCTGGAAATGGAAAAAAGAACACATTGACACCTGTGTGTCAGACACACCATACTTGCTCCGGACACTGCGAGAGGGCTGTACAAGCAATGATCACACGCACGGCACAGTGGACACACCAGGAACCGCGGTATTGGCCGTCGAATGGCGCTAGCTGCGCAGCATTTGTGCACCGCCGCCGTCAGTGTCAGCCAGTTTGCCGTGGCATACGGAGCTCCATCGCAGTCTTTAACACTGGTAGCATGCCGCGACAGCGTGGACGTGAACCGTATGTGCAGTTGACGGACTTTGAGCGAGGGCGTATAGTGGGCATGCGGTAGGCCGGGTGGACGTACCGCCGAATTGCTCAACATGTGGGGCGTGAGGTCTCCACAGTACATCGATGTTGTCGCCAGTGGTCGGCGGAAGGTGCACGTGCCCATCGACCTGGGACCGGACCGCAGTGACGCACGGATGCACGCCAAGACCGTAGGATCCTACACAATGCCATAGGGGACCGCACCGCCACTTCCCAACAAATTAGGGACACTGTTGCTCCTGGGGTATCGGCGAGGACCATTCGCAACCGTCTCCATGAAGCTGGGCTACGGTCCCGCACACCGTTAGGCCGTCTTCTGCTCATGCCCCAACATCGTGCAGCCCGCCTCCAGTGGTGTCGCGACAGGCGTGAATGGAGGGACGAATGGAGACGTGTCGTCTTCAGCGATGAGAGTCGCTTCTGCCTTGGTGCCAATGATGGTCGTATGCGTGTTTGGCACCGTGCAGGTGAGCGCCACAATCAGGACTGCATACGACCGAGGCACACAGGGCCAACACCTGGCATCATGGTGTGGGGAGCGATCTCCTACACTGGCCGTACACCACTGGTGATCGTCGAGGGGACACTGAATAGTGCACGGTACATCCAAACCGTCATCGAACTCATCGTTCTACCATTCCTAGACCGGCAAGGGAACTTGCTGTTCCAACAGGACAATGCGCGTCCGCATGTATCCCGTGCCACCCAACGTGCTCTAGAAGGTGTAAGTCAACTACCCTGGCCAGCAAGATCTCCGGATCTGTCCCCCATTGAGCATGTTTGGGACTGGATGAAGCGTCGTCTCACGCGGTCTGCACATCCAGCACGAACGCTGGTCCAACTGAGGCGCCAGGTGGAAATGGCATGGCAAGCCGTTCCACAGGACTACATCCAGCATCTCTACGATCGTCTCCATGGGAGAATAGCAGCCTGCATTGCTGCGAAAGGTGGATATACACTGTACTAGTGCCGACATTGTGCATGCTCTGTTGCCTGTGCCTATGTGCCTGTGGTTCTGTCAGTGTGATCATGTAATGTATCTGACCCCAGGAATGTGTCAATAAAGTTTCCCCTTCCTGGGACAATGAATTCACGGTGTTCTTATTTCAATTTCCAGGAGTGTATAATTAATTGATAATTCGTACATGTAGCCTCTCTCGCAAAGAAAGAAAGAATTAATACTACTAATATCCAAATAATAATTATTACTAGATCATTTTTTATTATATATTTATTACTATTATATATATATATATATATATATATATATATATATATATATATATATATATATATATATACGCATATTAAATTCCGTTACACATTTCAAACTATAAAATAAATAACAAACATTTTTAAAAGCATTCAGTTGTGGCATCTCTCAATAAATATGTCACCATTTATCACAACGATATTTAATAAATGTAATTAAGAGATTCGTTTATTTAACATGAGATTCATCTACTTCTGTTGGTAGGTATCTTTTGCTAATTACATCCACATCAACCAAATAATTAATGTTAAGTAGGTTTTCTATCTAGGAAATTACTACACTTCAGTAAAGTATTTTTGAAAGTTTAGAAATTTATTTTCTATATCTTGAGCTTATCGAATTCCGGTAATATTACATTATATTCATTAAATTTGAAAGTACACTACATTTGAAACGATCAGAAGAAACTGAAGTTGGTGACAAGTAATGAACGGTGCACTGGGTGCAAAAAACTGTGTAAATTCGAGAATCCTGTGTGTAAAGTGCGAAAAGTTGTGTTAAAAAGATGTAAGTACTTGCAGCCCTGATGCAATTAAATTGAAAAACGTAAGTCCAGTAGCTACAGGCTTATACTGGTAATGAAAAAGTATCAAATAACATTGAGGAATTCCAGCATGAGATTTCGAGAATAAAAACGAAGTTATAGATGTGCTTGAACAAGAAAACTGTGGCCTATTGAAGAAACTCAAAACGCTGGAATATAATGTTAGTTAATTTGAAATCGTTATCCAGAAAAATGAACATAACGAACAAACCAATACTACACGCGAATTTAGGAGCAAAACTGTGATCGAAAAATGTAAAATAACCAGTGAAACATGTTAGAACGAGAATCCACAGTTCACAGTAGGTGACTATTCGATAAAAAACACAAAAAATCAACAAAGCTCAACTGGTGAGGACAATACAAATACAAATAACAATTTGGAGAAGATGAATGGAGATTTGAAACGAAAAATTCTTCTGTTAGCAGACAATCATGGACGGCATTGTGAGAGACTCTTAAACCAAAAAATACAGTCCAACTCTGATAAAATCAGATGCACTATTTAAAGAAGTCATGAAAAATGTGGAAGGCAAGATTGCAAATTTCACAAAAGACGACTATTTGATCGTCATGAGTGGAGTAAATGACATCAAAATCAAGACTTGTGACTTCACAGAGATTGTTGCTGACCTGCTACAAATAAAAAAGACATATTAGAATCAACTTCTGTACAATTCATTATACATTTGATGCGTTACATTGGAACAATAAAATACACCAAATGAACAGCTGTTTGGTAAATGTGACTCTGAAGCTCAGGTGAGTCAGCATCGTGGATGTAAACACGTTCTGGAGGTGAAGTGTTTATACGAAACATGGTTTGCACACGGTGACGAAGGGAAACGAAAAGCTGTGTAGACATGTACATTAGGAAAGAATGTTGTACTACAACCAACATACATAAAACCAGTCACAGAAGAACACAATCTTCGACAACCATGTGAAATAAATCGAACGAAATCTGTGTATACTAAACGCAAATAAGATATGAAAACAGCACTAAAATTAGAATTAGCTACTGAAGAAGAAGCGTAAACATCCCCAACGTCAGCATCAACTACCGGAGAAAGACACAGGGAAACTCCTAAACAAGGTATGTGTGCTTTTTTATGGAAAAACACTCTGCCAAAAAATTCAAATTCAAGGAAGGGGAAACCACAATCCTGCAGGCGTTCACTCCCAGAAGAGAAGGAAGATACACCACCATCTGTACAGAAGAATCTCCCATTGTTTGGCAACCCAGTGGAAGATCGAAAGCAGCCTGTATGAAGTATGAGGACTTTACTGCACTCCAGAATAACAGCCAAGACTCACCAAAATGGAGCAACAAGGGCAAGCAAGCTCCAAATTTCAGGACTAAGCACTGACCTTGTAGTGTGTCACCAAAATATTCAATCACCAACAAATACGAGATTAGTGAAATTCAAACACTGCTAGAGAATGACTTACGTTTGTTTCAGTCCTGTGTATAACTGAACACTGGCTGCAGCAAGAAACACTGTAAGTGGTTCATCTTCCAGACTTCATATTAGGCAGTTCTTTCTACAGGAAAGCAAAAGGTTATGGTGGCAGTAGCATCTACATTAGAAGTGATAACATTCTTGTACTCATTCAGTTCCTAGAAGTTATTCCAAGAGAAAGAAGTCTGGAAATATCAGGTGTTGAACTGTTAAATGAAGATATGGCCATAATTTGTTTGTACAGGACTCCCAGTGGTGACATGAATGCTTTACTACAAAATTTAGAATACTTCCTTCTCAATTTATCAAAAAAGAAGAGATTATTTCTGGTGACTTTACTATTGATTTTTCCTTAAAATTAAAACAACAAACTGACGTACTGAACCTCCTCTTCACATTTAATTTTAAACCTACAATAGAAACAGAAACACCTGTAACAAATACTTCAACAACAACAATAGACCAAATAATTACTAATATTCTTACAAAACGTAATACAAGTAGTACAAGATGTTTCACCACAGATCTTGAAGATCATATAGCACGATGATATCAGCGAAAATAGATCATACTATACAGCCTAACAAAACATTAGTAACTACTGCTTGAAATTTCAGTGTCCAAAATATAAATAAATTTCTTAACTGCTTAACTAAAGAGATGTGTGAGGAAATATACAGCTGTAGCAATACAAATGAAAATTTGATTAATTCCTAAGCACCATCGAACATTATTTTGAACTGTGTTTTCCTCTCAGAAAAAAAGAAAATCAGGAGAAAAATTACAGAAAATAGTTGGAGGCATAAAAGTTCCACTGAAGGAAAGAGACTTCTCTATAACATAGCTAATCAAACCAAAACAACTCCAGAATTTGATGCATATTTTAAAAGATGCAAACAGATCCTAAATAAAATTATCAGAAGGTCGAGAAAGCTAGTAAATGACAGATACACAGAAAAGGCTACAAATAAAAGGAATCCAAAGTCTGCTATTGCTAGGAGAGAAACTGGCTAAACACAGGAAAAGACTGTAACGTTGCTCTGCTTGAAAATGGAGAGGAAATTTCTGACCACCAGTATTTAATGTATATTCCACAGAAATAGCTAACAAAATGGTGGAAAAACAGCTTCTGGAAACACAGGTGTGCAAAAAATTAACCTTTTTGCATCCAACAAGTGTAAAGAAAGTACTGAATATTGTAAAGGAATTAAAATAAATATTTTATTCATCTACAGACAATGTCCGTAATTATATATTTAAAAAAATGTACTACAGTATTGACTAATCCCCTAACTCATCTTTGCAATTATTCATTGTGTAGTGGTATTTTCGCAAAATCAAATACCAGATTTCAAGAAGTGAGATAAGACAATTGAAAAAACTATAGACCAATATCGCTGCTGTCTGGTGTTTCTAAAATTCCAAAAAAAAGTTTTTTTGCAGAAAACTGATTTCATTCATAGAAAAAAATAATTTCGTATCAAATACCCCAAATGGGTTAAGAAAACTCAGATCAACAGAATCCGACATTTCTCTTTGTTAATCAAGCCTCAACTCAAGTAGACCAGAAAGAACATGTACCAGCAATATTTCTATATCTCACAAAAGCATTTGATGTGATAGACCACAATTAACTACTTCAAAAATTGGAGTATGTAGGAATTAGGGGCCTGGCACATGAGTGGACAACATCAAACCTGAAAAGCAGAGAGCATATAGTTGAAATCATGCGTCAGGGGAGTGGCCGAGCAGTTCTAGGCACTACAGTCTGGAACCGCGCGACCACTACAGTCACAAGTTCGAATCCTGCCTCGGGCAAGGATGTGTGTGATGTCCTTAGGTTATTTAGGTTTAAGTAGTTCTAAGTTCTAGAAGACTGATGACCTCAGAATTTAAGTCCCATAGTGCTCAGAGCCATTTGAACCAAGCATCAGGAAGAAAACATGATATACACATACCAATCTAAAAGAAAAGAAATTAAAAATCGTGAGCCCCAAGGTTCTATCTTGGGCCGAGTGTTGTTCTTAATATTTATCAATGACCTAGAATCATCTAGTGATTCCCAAAAATATATAAAATTTGCAGATGACACAACTGTATGAATAAAAGGCAAAACTACTGCAGAACTACAATACACAAAGTACAAAATTGCACCACATAAATTACAAAATTTTCACCACAAACAGTCTCACTGTCCACATAAAGAAAATTATTGCAATGCACTTCATGTGAATAAAGAGCTAGTTGTGTTTCACAGGAAAGATGTTATCTAAACCCATGTTGACTGTGTGTCAATAGACCGTTACCTTCGAGGTAATTCATAATGTTCGAACACAATATATGTTCTAAAATACTGCTGCATATCGACGTTAACGATATGGGCCTGTAATTTAGTGGATTACTCCTGCTACCCATTTTGAATATTGGTGTGACCTATGTAACCTTACAGTCTTATGCGTACGGATCATTCTTCGAGCGATGGTTAAGTATGGATCTAATGCCTCAGTGTACTCGGAAAGGAACCTAATTGGTATACAGTCTGAACCAGAAGACTTGCTTTTATTAAGTGAGTCTAGTTCCTTCACTACTCCAAGGATACTTACTTCTACGTTACTCATGTTGGCAGCTGTTCTCGATTCTGTTGTTGTTGTTGTGGTCTTCTGTCCTGAGACTGGTTTGATGCAGCTCTCCATGCTACTCTATCCTGTGCAAGCTTCTTCATCTCCCAGTACCTACTGCAACCCACATCCTTCTGAATCTGCTTGGTGTATTCATCTCTTGGTCTCCCTCTACGATTTTTACCCTCCACGCTGCCCTCCAATACTACATAGGTGATCACTTGATGCCTCAGAACATGTCCTACCAACCGATCCCTTCTTCTAGTCAAGTTGTGCCACAAACTCCTCTTCTCCCCAATCCTATTCAACACCTCCTCATTAGTTATGTAATCTACCCATTTAATCTTCAGCATTCTTCTGTAGTACCACATTTCGAAAGCTTCTATTCTCTTCTTGTCTAAACTATTTATCGTTCCATGTTTCACTTCCATACATGGCTACACTCCATACGAATACTTTCAGAAACGACTTCCTAACACTTAAATCAATACTCGATGTTAACAAATTTCTCTTCTTCAGAAACGCTTTCCTTCTCATTGCTGGTCTACATTTTATATCCTCTCTACTTCGACCATCATCAGTTATTTTGCTCCCCAAATAGCAAAACTCCTTTACTACTTTAAGTGTCTCATTTCCTAATCTAATACCCTTAACATCACCTGACTTAATTCGACTACATTCCATTATCCTCGTTTTGCTTTTGTTGATGTTCATCTTATACCCTCCTTTCAAGACACTGTCCATTCCGGTCAACTGCTCTTCCAAGTCCTTTGCTGTCTCTGACAGAATTACAATGTCATCGGCGAACCTCAAAGTTTTTATTTGTTCACCATGGATTTTAATACCTACTCCGAATTTTTCTTTTGTTTCCTTCACTGCTTGCTCAATATACAGATTGAATAACATCGGGGAGAGGCTACAACCCTGTCTCACTCCCTTCCCAACCACTGCTTCCCTTTCATGCACCTCAACTCTTATAACTGCCATATGGTTTCTATACAAATTGTAAATTGCCTTTCGCTTCCTATATTTTAGCCCTGCCATCTTCAGAATTTGAAAGAGAGTATTCCAGTCAACATTGTCAAAAGCTTTCTCTAAGTCTACAAATGCTAGAAACGTAGGTTTGCCTTTCCTTAATCTAGCTTCTAAGATAAGCCATAGGGTCAGTATTGCCTCACGTGTTGCAATTTTTCTACGGAATCCAAACTGATCTTCCCCAAGGTCGGCTTCTACTAGTTTTTCCATTTGTCATTAAAGAATTCATGTTAGTATTTTGCAGCCGTACTTATTAAACTGATAGTTCGGTAATTTTCACATCTGTCAACACCTGCTTTCTTTGGGATTGGGATTATCATATTCTTCTTGAAGTCTGAGGGTATTTCGCTTGTCTCATACATCTTGCTCACCAGATGGTAGAGTTTTGTCAGGACTGGCTCTCCCAAGGCCGTCAGTAGTTCTAATTGAATGTTGTCCACTCCCGGGGCCTTGTTTCGACTCAGGTCTATCAGTGCTCTGTCGAACTCTTCATGCAGTATCATATCTCCCATTTCATCTTCATCCACATCCACTTCCATTTCCATAATATTGTCCGCAAGTACATCGCCCTTGTATAGACCCTCTATATACTCCTTCCACCTTTCTGCTTTCCCTTCTTTGCTTAGAACTGGGTTTCCATCTGAGCTCTTGATATTCATGCAAGTGGTTCTCTTTTCACCAAAGGTCTCTTTAATTTTCCTGTAGGCAGTATCTATCTTACCCCTAGTGAGATAAGCCTCTACATCCTTACATTTATCCTAGCCATCCCTGCTTAGCCATTTTGCACTTCCTGTCGATCTCATTTTTGAGACGTTTGTATTCCTTTTTGTCAGCTTCATTTACTGCATTTTTATATTTTCTCCTTTCATCGATTAAATTCAATATTTCTTCTGTTACCCAGGGATTTCTACTAGCTCTCGTCTTTTTACCTACTTGATCCTCTGCTGCCTTCACTACTTCATCTCTCAAAGCTACCCATTCTTCTTCTACCGTATTTCTTTCCCCCATTCCTGTTAATTGTTCCCTTATGCTTTTCTTGGATCTCTGTACAACCTCTGGTTTAGTTAGTTTATCCAGGTCCCATCTCCTTAAATTCCCACCTTTTTGCAGTTTCTTCAGTCTTAATCTACAGGTCATAACCAATAGATTGTGGTCAGAGTCCACATCTACCCCTGGAAATGTCTTACAATTTAAAACCTGGTTCCTAAATCTCTGTCTTACCATTATATAATCTATCTGATACCTTTTAGTATCTCCAGGGTTCTTCCATGTATACAACCTTCTTTCATGATTCTAGAACGAACTGTTAGTTATGATTAAGTTATGCTCTGCACAAAATTCTACCAGGCGGCTTCCTCTTTCATTTCTTAGCCCCAATCCATATTCACCTACTACGTTTCCTTCTCTCCCTTTTCCTACTACCGAATTCCAGTCACCCATGACTATTAAATTTTCGTCTCCCTTCACTATCTGAATAATTTCTTTTATTTCTTCATACATTTCTTCAATTTCTTCGTCATCTGCAGTGCTAGTTGGCATATAAACTTGTACTGCTGTAGTAGGTGCGGGCTTCGTGTCTATCTTGGCCACATTAATACGTTCACTATGCTGTTTGTAGTAGCTTACCCGCATTCCTATTTTTTATTCATTATTAAACCTACTCCTGCATTACCCCATTTGTCTTTGTATTTATAATCTTGTATTCGCCTGACCAAAAGTCTTGTTCTTCCTGCCACCGAACTTCACCAATTCCCACTATACCTAACTTTAACCTATCCATTCCCCTTTTTAAATTTTCTAACCTACCTGGCCGATTAAGGGATCTGACATTCCATGCTCCGATCCATAGCACACCAGTTTCCTTTCTCCTGATAATGACTTCCTCTTGAGTAGTCCCCACCCGGAGATCCGAATGGGGGACTATTTTACCTCCGGAATATTTTACCCAACAGGACGCCATCATCATTAACCATACAGTAAAGCTGCATGCCCTCGGGAAAACTTACGGCTGTAGTTTCCCCTTGCTTTCAACCGTTCGCAGTACCAGCACAGCAAGGCCGTTTTGGTTAGTGTTACAAGGCCAGATCAGTCAATCATCCAGACTGTTGCCCCTGCAACTACTGAAATGGCTGCTGCCCTTCTTCAGGAACCACGCATTTGTCTGGCCTCTCAACAGATACCGAGGCATGCAAGCCTCCCAACCAACGGCAAGGTCCATGTTTCATGGGGGGGCAGGGGGGGGGGGGTGTTCTCGATTCTAAATCTGGAATATTTACTTCTTCTTCTTTTGTGAAGGCTGTGTTTAATAAATCTGCTTTGGCAGTACTATCTTCGATAGTATCTCCATTGTTATCGCGCAGAGAAGGCATTGATTGTTTCTTGCCACTAACATACTTCACATAGGATCAGAATCTCTTTGGATTTTCTAACAGGTTTCGAGACAAAGTTCCGTTGTGAAACTGTCATAGGCGTCTCGCACTGAACTCCGCGCTAAGTTCCGAGCTTCTGTAAAGGATCGACAATCTTGGGGATTTTTCGTCTGTTTAAATTTGGCATGTTTGTTTCGTTGTTTCTGCAACAGTGTTCTAACCCGTTTTGTGTACTAAGGAGGATCAGCTCCGTCGTTTGTTAGTTTAATTGGTATAAACCTCTCAATTGCTGCCGATGCAATTCTTTGAATTGAAGCCACATCTGGTCTACACTTACATTACTAATTTGGAATGAGTGGAGATTGTCTCTCAGGAAGGAGTAAAGTGAATTTTTATCTGCTTTGTTGAATGGGTATATTTTTCGCTTATTTTTTGAGGATTTGGGGATTATAATATTCAGTCTTGGTATGACAACCCTGTTTTCACTAATACCTATATCGGTTTTGATGCTGGCTATTAACTCAGGTTTATTTGTTGTTAAGAGTTCAAGTGTGTTTTCACAACCCTTTACTATTCACGTAGGCTCATGAACTAACTGCTCGAAATAATTTTCAGACAATGCGTTTAGCACAATTTCGGATGATATTTTATTCGTACCTCCAGAATTAAACATGTATTTTAGCCAACATATCAAGGGTAAATTAAAGTCACCACCAACTATTATCGTATGAGTCGGGTATGTGTTTGAAATCAAACTCAGGTTTTCTTTGAACCTTTCACCAACTATATCTTCTGAACTGGGAGGTCGGTAAAAGGATCCAATTATTATTTGATTCCAGTTGCCAACAATGACCTCAGCCCATACTAACTCACAGGAAGTATCTACTTCAATTTTGCGACAAGTTAAACTACTTCTAACAGCAACAAACACGCCACCGCCAACCGTGTTGGGAACACCATTAGGTTTTTCGCAAAAATTTCGGCTGAGCTTGTATCCAGCTTTAGCCAGCTTTCAGTGCCACAAGTTGTTTAGGAATTTTGAATGAGTTCTATTATCTATTTTTAAGCACTCCCTAGTACAGTAACTATATCCTAATTTTTCTTGAATGAAATCATCAAATAAGCAACTGAATTATATTTATATTCATTATTTATAATAAAAGTAGCAATTTTATTAATCAGTCTAATTACACTTCTTTATTAACTCTTGACAATTAGGTCAATCTAAAATTTTGGAATGAACCAGCACACAATTTATTTTATCCCAGTTGAACTGTCTTAGGGCTGAAACATAATTATTAGTAATGGAAGTTGTTTTGTCCTCTTGGATCTATGATTGCACATTTTTGTAAATTAGGCGATAATTTACCATGTTTGTCTTTTTTGCTGACTTTTGTTATACCCTTACTTTTGGTTTACAATATTTTCCTTTTTTACTTAATTTGGGCCTCTTACAGACCAAGTTCACAGTGCTGTTGTTTCCCAACTTCTAATCACTTCATTACAATTTTATATTTTTGTTTTCTCTGATGATGGGTATCTAAAACCTTCGTTTGGAATGTGTCACTATTCTGATTTTCATGTTTGTCAATTTCAGTCTTCATTTCTTTTAGATCACTTCTCATTTCTTGGAGACACTAACACCAGCGGGATTTTTGTGACTGACATCTGTAGAATTTTTCTAGCACATCCATTTTTCAATCATTCGAATCAGTTTCTTGTAAAACATTATTACACATTTTCTCATCATTTAATTTAGTTGTTTAATCTCCTTGTAGAGATCTTCATCAGTCCTGCTCCTGGAGCCACTGTTGTGTTTTACTAGCCCAGAAATTTATCTTAGGATATTCCTCTCTTTCTCTTCCATGTATTGTATTTCTTTCTTCTTAGTTTCAGCTATACAGATGAGTATAAACATTCTGGTTGTAGTACTGTAACATAGAATAGTAACTTTCCTTTAGAAGATGTATACCAATATTGTACGCATCTTTAGGTAACTGAAAGACCATTTTCATTTTCATGTTCTGATTTTATTAGCTTCTTCGTGTTACCTCGCTACAATATTTAAATTTATTGACTCTTTTGATTTTCCTTAATCTGTGTTCATGAAATTTGGAGCATATTTTGTGTTTGTCATATATTTGGCTTTAGTGTAATATAATTGATTGCTTGCTTTTTAGGGAATTATTTCCGAAATATTTATTTTTCTTGTTACCAATTCTGGGTCTCCATTAAGATTGCATGATCATTGGCAGAATCGAAACAGTGAATTCTAAGACCAGTTGCATTATTGTTGTTTCCTCTATTCTTTCTGAGTTCTTCCTCCCATTATCAGATCTCCTTTTTAACAGTACAATTGAACAAAATAGGCAATAGATCATCTCAATGTCCAACTACCTGTCTGAACATTGAAAGCTACCCCCTACTAAAAATTAAGCTTTAGATTTTCAGTTAGAGTCATATGCCATTTTGAAGTCCTTAAACACAGTGACATGGGGTGTGAACCTTGCTATTCTGTTTGGAGCATGGTCTTAAAATCCAGGATATGCTCCACATGTGACCTTCTCTACTGCAGTCCATCTTGACACACCCCAGTTTTTTCATCACTATTCTTCTCTGGCTTATTATGTGGCGCTTTAGAGAGGACTTTTATGTAAGAGGTGGCAGTGGTATTCCTCTGTAGTCCTCTGCATCAGTTTTTTTCTCCTTTTTATGTGAAAAATTAATTAATGTATGCTTTCAATTATCTGGAATTTCTTCTATTAGACAAATATTCTGCACTATTTAGTTTAATGTTTGGAATACATTTCCATCAGCAAGTTTCCACAATTCTGAAATAATTGCATCTTCACCTGTTCCTTTGTCGTTTTTCATTCCAAGAACGAATATTTCGTGATCAACCTAAATTAATTAAAGTAATGTCTGCTTACAAAGTGGGAAAAGATTATGGTCCAAATAATTACAGACCATTACTTTTAGCATCAGATTTCTCCAAAATATTAGAAATCATCATGCTGAACAGACTAACTGCTTACCTGAAAATGCATATATACTAACTCCAGCACAACACAGATACCAGAAATGGAAATCCATTGAAACAGCATCTGAATAATTAACAGAATTTACTGTATAGCCCTTGGAAAACAGAATGGTAGTACCTCAAGCATCTGTTATGGGACATACCCTCTTTAGTTTATTTGTAAATAATCACAAACATATGACAATAAAAAAAGGATACTGCACAGATATGATATGACTGTGCTAAACTTTCCAACAATTTTGGAGCACTTAAGAAAAACACTTTCTTAGCAGTAAATAAAGCAGCATAATGGCTCAAGGTCAATGAGTTAACTATTATTCAGAAAAAACTATGTACATAGTTTACAACATTAGCATGGTAGTGTCTGGGGATTTTCTTGACTTGTTCAAGCACTTTGACACGGTATATCATGTGGTCATTGTAAAGGACCTAGGAAATAGACATCCCACAGGGCTCATGCTTTCTACAAACGAACACCAAGAATTAAACAAAAGGAAGAACATGTAAATGTTTTTATAGGAGAAAAACAACTGGAAGAAATAACGTCATTTAAGTTTTTAGCACAACAGTAGACAGTGAATTACAAACTAGTGTAAGGAACTAAACTAGAATTAAAAATATAAAATTCAAAAAAAGGATTTTTTACTCAATGTAAATCATTTATGATCTTGAACATACAGAGAAAGCTATTGTCTATTTTACTGTTTAATCTATTGTATGTATACTGCCTAGATGTAAGGGAAATGACCTGTAAGACCTCTACGAATGATAATTTATAGAGGCAATAAAAATCACACTTACAATCACAATCACGATCACAATTTGTTGAATATATTGTAGAAGCTGCTTCTTACCTGGTGGTTTTGAGTCTGCCAGTCACTTTATATTTACTTAACAAAATTTTTTCCTTTGTAAACTAGTAGATTTTGGCTTTGCAGTGATAGGAGTTCAATTCTGAAACAAAAACTAATGAATCTAGCCTCACGATATGCATTTTATCAAATTGGTGTAGACTATTGTTACTGCTGAAGTATAGTTTCGTAGATGTAGCAAAATTTATTTATTCAAAGCAGTGTAGTGTAAGTATTAATGCAGATGAAATTTCAGAGAAAGACCTGTAAATTAGAATGATTTTCAATTACATATGGAGATAAAAGAGCATTTAACACAAGTTAAGTTTTGTTAATCAGTATATTGCACCAAACGAAAATGATTTCCAATGCTGTTATTCACAGTGAATAGTCTCAACTAATTAATATCGGTTTCAGTTTGGCTGTTGGTATCTTTGTTGAATATGATCATTGCTGTAGATAAACTAATATTATTGCACTTTTTGAGTCATGTGCAGAGCTTATTATTCCTGTTACGTATGGCAAAACAAATCTTTATCTGTACCATTCATGATAAACTTCAAGATTTAATAATAATTATAAAATATGGGAATGAAAAAGCAGTCGAGATTTTCAGAACTGATACAAGTATAATTCTAGAAACGGGATGCAATATGTTATTCTTAAATAAATGAACAGAGATGAAATCCACGAGTGTCAATCGTTTTCATAAAATAAAAAGATTAAAACCAATTCGAGTATTCGAAAGAAACAACCAGATTGTTATAAATATTAAAGATGGGTTGACAGCAACACTTCTACTCAGTAGTGCTGCCAGTTTGGTGAAGATATTTTCACTCTCACCTGTATACTGAATTGCACTTCATAAAAATGCAGCATTTCTCTAAATTTAGTAGATGAGCCTCTGTGTAGAGGTGTGTCTAGAGGGCAAGAGAAGCATTGAACATCGAAAATATTACAAATGTTGTAGGAAATCATTTTTCTTCCTTATATAAATGGATCAGTTGCTCACAAAGCTGAATAAAAAATTTACAAACGAAAAAATTTTGTGTAGAGCAACATAAGGAAGCATGTGCCACTGAACTAAAACTAAATGATGGCACTTTCATAATGGTAACAGTGTATAGGTCCCCCTCAGGGAATTTCCAGCTATTTCTAGAAAACTTGGATGCTTTATTGTGCTATCTGTCAGACAGGGGGAAGCAAATTATCATTTGTGGGGATTTCAGTGTTGATTCCCTGAAAGAGTGTAATAGGAAGAATGACCTTGTAGTATTACTCAGTTCTTTCAATTTGAGCTCCGTCATTGATTTTCCTATTCGGATAACAAAGAACAGCAGGACATTGATAGATAACTTTTTTATAGACCAAGATAAGTTTAAGGACATAAATGTTTATCCTGTTGAGAATGGTCTTTCAGATCATGGTGCACAGCTAGTTACAGTACATGACATAGCTCCATGCAGTATATCAAATCAGAATTTCAAAGCAGTGCGTTCAATTAACAATATAAATATTGCAAACTTTAGGGAAAGCCTAAAAGCAGCTAGGCTGGGATGAAGTGTATAAGGAACCTGATGCAAACTTGAAATATAACTTATTTCTTAATACATTTTTAAGGGTATTTGAAAATTGTTTTCCCAAGAAAATAGTTAAACATAATTCCAAGAAAACATAAAAACCTTGGCTAACTAAAGGAATAACCGTAACTAAAGGAATAACCGTAAAAGAGAACTGTATCTAACAGCAAGAGGGAGTACTGACCCCGAAATTGTTCAATATTATAAAAACTATTGTGCGGTACTAAGAAAAGTTATTAAAAAGTCCAGAAGCATGTGTATCATGTCTGAGATCAGTAACTCTGATAATAAAATTAAAGCAATTTGGAATATTATTGAAGGGAAACAGGGCAACCAAGAGGACAGGAAGACTTTAGTGCCATAATACTGAATGACAAGTGTACTAACAAACAATCAGAAATTGAAAATATTTTCAATAATCATTTTTTAAATGTTGTGGAGAAAATAGGATATAGATCTTCACTAGAAGAGGCAAGGCTTCTAATAGAAGAGGCTATACCTGTGCAGTTTGAAACAACTGTATTTCCACCAACCTCTCCCTCTGAAATCAGTAAAATAATAAACTCACTGAAAAGTAAAAGCTCTTACGGAATTGATGGCATTTCCAGCAAGATACTTAAAGCTTGTTCCCCACAGATAAGTAGGATTCTCAGCCACGTATGTAATAGCTCTTTGGAGCAGGGTGTTTTCCCCGATAGACTGAAATATGACATTGTAAAAGCATTGCATAAAAAGGAACATACGTCGGATGTCAACAACTCTCACCTAATCTCTCTTCTGACAGCTCTATCAAAAATTTTTGAGAAAGTAATGTATTCAAGAGTAGCCTCCCATATTTGTAAAAATAAAGTACTAACAAAATGTCAGTTTGGTTTTCAGAAAGGCTTTTCAACAGAAAATGCTATGTACGCTTTCACTGATCAAATATTAAATGCTCTGAATAACCGGACATCACCCATTGGTATTTTTTATGATCTCTCAAAGGCCTTTGATTGTGTAAATCATGGAATTCTTTTAGAAAAGCTAAATCATTATGGTTTGAGGGGGGCAGTGCACAAATGCCTTAATTCATACTTAACTGGAAGAATGCAGAAAGTTGAAATAAGTGGTTCGTGTAATGTTAAAACAACAGCTGATTCCTCAAACTGGGGGGCCTATCAAGTAAGGAGTCCCACAGGGTTTGGCCTTAGGTCCTTTACTGTTCTTGATATACATTAATGACTTACCACTCCACATTTATGATGATGCAAAGTTAGTTCTTTTTGCTGATGATACAAGTATAGTAATAACATCTAGAAACCAAGAACTAAGTGATGTAATTGTAAACAATGTTTTTCACAAAACTATTAAGTGGTTCTCAGCAAACGGACTCTCTTTAAATTTTGATAAAACACAGTGTATACAGTTCCGTACAGTAAATGGCACAACTCCAGTAATAAATATAGACTTTGAACAGAAGTCTGTAGATAAGGTAGAATTCTCAAAATTTTTAGGTGTGTCCATTGATGAGAGGTTAAACTGGAAGCTACACATTGATGGTCTGCTGAAACGTCTGAGTTCAGCTATGTATGCTATTAGGGTTAGTGCAAATTTTGGTGATAAGAATCTAAGTAAATTAGCTTACTATGCCTACTTTCATTCACTGCTTTCGTATGGCATCATATTATGGGGTAATTCATCGTTGAGTAGAAAAGTATTCATTGCTCAAAAACATGTAATCAGAATAATTGCTGGAGCCCACCCACGGTCATCCTGCAGACATCTATTTAAGGATCTAGGGATCCTCACAGTAAACTCACAGTATATATATTCACTTATGAAAATTGTTGTTAATAATCCTATCCAGTTCGAAAACAATAGCAGTGTGCATAGCTACAACACCAGGAGAAAGGATGATCTTCACTATGCAGGGTTAAATCTGACTTTGGCACAGAAAGGGGTAAATTATGCTGCCGCAAAAGTCTTTGGTCACCTACCAAACAGCATCAAAAGCCTGACAAATAGTCAACCAACATTTAAAAATAGATTAAATGAATTTCTAGATGACAACTCCATCTACTCATTGGCTGAATTTTTAGATATAAATTAAGGGAGGGAAAAAAAGAAAGAAAAACCAACTTAAACATTAGTGTCATGCAATATTTTGTGTAATGTAATATCTTGTACAGACATCTTTTATTAACCTGACACGTTCCACATCATTATGAAGTGTCGTATTCATGATCTATGGAACAAGTATTAATCTGATCTAACCATTCCAACGCTAAACTATCTGAGCTTAAGATTAGTAAGAAATAAAAAACTCTGATTCTGAAATGCTAGACATAACATAGTAACGAAATTAATTGTGCTTTAAAATTACTAATTGATAAACATATTTCCCTAAAATATGAAGGTAAGAGGAATATGGAGAATGGAATGTTTATGAATGTAGTGAATTTCCTTGATATGTTAATCAGATTGCTAATATTTCTGTAAAATTTGCATTTTTGGTTTAAGTATATTTCTTCCTTAGATTTTTTTGATTACACAGTAATTTCAACACTTAACAAACTCAGTTTAATCAATTTAGAAAGTCATTCACTAGTAATAGTAATAGATTTGGGTACTTTCTGTACTATAAAGCTTTAAGAACCAGTTAACACATCCCCCATATACACTCCTGGAAATTGAAATAAGAACACCGTGAATTCATTGTCCCAGAAAGGGGAAACTTTATTGACACATTCCTGGGGTCAGATACATCACATGATCACACTGACAGAACCACAGGCACATAGACACAGGCAATAGAGCATGCACAATGTCGGCACTAGTACAGTGTATATCCACCTTTCGCAGCAATGCAGGCTGCTATTCTCCCATGGAGACGATCGTAGAGATGCTGGATGTAGTCCTGTGGCACGGCTTGCCATGCCATTTCCACCTGGCGCCTCAGTTGGACCAGCGTTCGTGCTGGACGTGCAGACCGCGTGAGACGACGCTTCATCCAGTCCCAAACATGCTCAATGGGGGACATATCCGGAGATCTTGATGGCCAGGGTAGTTGACTTACACCTTCTAGAGCACGTTGGGTGGCACGGGATACATGCGGACGTGCATTGTCCTGTTGGAACAGCAAGTTCCCTTGCCGGTCTAGGAATGGTAGAACGATGGGTTGGATGACGGTTTGGATGTACCGTGCACTATTCAGTGTCCCCTCGACGATCACCAGTGGTGTACGGCCAGTGTAGGAGATCGCTCCCCACACCATGATGCCGGGTGTTGGCCCTGTGTGCCTCGGTCGTATGCAGTCCTGATTGTGGCGCTCACCTGCACGGCGCCAAACACGCATACGACCATCATTGGCACCAAGGCAGAAGCGACTCTCATCGCTGAAGACGACACGTCTCCATTCGTCCCTCCATTCACGCCTGTCGCGACACCACTGGAGGCGGGCTGCACGATGTTGGGGCGTGAGCGGAAGACGGCCTAACGGTGTGCGGGACCGTAGCCCAGCTTCATGGAGACGGTTGCGAATTGTCCTCGCCGATACCCCAGGAGCAAACAGTGTCCCTAATTTGCTGGGAAGTGGCGGTGCGGTCCCCTACGGCACTGCGTAGGATCCTACGGTCTTGGCGTGCATCCGCGCGTCGCTGCGGTCCGGTCCCAGGTCGACGGGCACGTGCACCTTCCGCCGACCACTGGCGACAACATCGATGTACTGTGGAGACCTCACGCCCCACGTGTTGAGCAATTCGGCGGTACGTCCACCCGGCCTCCCGCATGCCCACTATACGCCCTCGCTCAAAGTCCGTCAACTGCACATACGGTTCACGTCCACGCTGTCGCGGCATGCTACCAGTGTTAAAGACTGCGATGGAGCTCCGTATGCCACGGCAAACTGGCTGACACTGACGGCGGCGGTGCACAAATGCTTCGCAGCTAGCGCCATTCGACGGCCAACACCGCGGTTCCTGGTGTGTCCGCTGTGCCGTGCGTGTGATCATTGCTTGTACAGCCCTCTCGCAGTGTCCGGAGCAAGTATGGTGGGTCTGACACACCGGTGTCAATGTGTTCTTTTTTCCATTTCCAGGAGTGTATGTTCTAATTTAAATACCTGTTGAAAAAGGTGACAAAGAAAACAGAACTGTAGGATTCTTACTATATATATATATATATATATATATATATATATATATATATATATATATATATATATATATATATATATATATATATATATATACACTCCTGGAAATGGAAAAAAGAACACATTGACACCGGTGTGTCAGACCCACCATACTTGCTCCGGACACTGCGAGAGGGCTGTACAAGCAATGATCACACGCACGGCACAGCGGACACACCAGGAACCGCGGTGTTGGCCGTCAAATGGCGCTAGCTGCGCAGCATTTGTGCACCGCCGCCGTCAGTGACAGCCAGTTTGCCGTGGCATACGGAGCTCCAGCGCAGTCTTTAACACTGGTAGCATGCCGCGACAGCGTGGACGTGAACCGTATGTGCAGTTGACGGACTTTGAGCGAGGGCGTATAGTGGGCATGCGGGAGGCCGGGTGGACGTACCGCCGAATTGCTCAACACGTGGGGCGTGAGGTCTCCACAGTACATCGATGTTGTCGCCAGTGGTCGGCGGAAGGTGCACGTGCCCGTCGACCTGGGACCGGACCGCAGTGACGCACGGATGCACGCCAAGACCGTAGGATCCTACGCAGTGCCGTAGGGGACCACACCGCCACTTCCCAGCAAATTAGGCACACTGTTGCTCCTGGGGTATCGGCGAGAACCATTCGCAACCGTCTCCATGAAGCTGGGCTACGGTCCCGCACACCGTTAGGCCGTCTTCCGCTCACTCCCCAACATCGTGCAGCCCACCTCCAGTGGTGTCGCGACAGGCGTGAATGGAGGGACGAGTGGAGACATGTCGTCTTCAGCGATGAGAGTCGCTTCTGCCTTGGTGCCAATGATGGTCATATGCGTGTTTGGCGCCGTGCAGGTGAGCGCCACAATCAGGACTGCATACGACCGATGCACACAGGGCCAACACCCGGCATCATGGTGTGGGGAGCGATCTCCTACACTGGCCGTACACCACTGGTGATCGTCGAGGGGACACTGAATAGTGCACGGTACATCCAAACCGTCATCGAACCCATCGTTCTACCATTCCTAGACCGGCAAGGGAACTTGCTGTTCCAACAGGACAATGCACGTCCGCATGTATCCCGTGCCACCCAACATGCCCTAGAAGGTGTAAGTCAACTACCCTGGCCAGCAAGATCTCCGGATCTGTCCCCCATTGAGCATGTTTGGGACTGGATGAAGCGTCGTCTCACGCAGTCTGCACGTCCAGCACGAACGCTGGTCCAACTGAGGCGCCAGGTGGAAATGGCATGGCAAGCCGTTCCACAGGACTACATCCAGCATCTCTACGATCGTCTCCATGGGAGGATAGCAGCCTGCATTGCTGCGAAAGGTGGATATACACTGTACTAGTGCCGACATTGTGCATGCTCTGTTGCCTGTGTCTATGGTCCTGTGGTTCTGTCAGTGTGATCATGTGATGTATCTGACCCCAGGAATGTGTCAATAAAGTTTCCCCTTCCTGGGACAATGAATTCACGGTGTTCTTATTTCAATTTCCAGGAGTGTATATATATATATAGTGTATATATATATATATATATATATATATATATATATATATATACATGTGTGTGTGTGTGTGTGTGTGTGTGTAGACATATTTGTAAATTCATAGTTGATGATTGAAGTGTAAAAAAATTTACAGACTCTGATCATTCCATATGCTCTAATCAAGGAACAAAGAGACTAAAACATACAGAAGGTACTTTTTATGAATTGGAATTGCAAAAAATAGAAAATAAAATATCCAGAAGTAGCTCTAGATTAAGTTATAAATCAGAAAGTAAATGAAAGCATGTAGTACAAGGCTAGATTCTGAAAATTCAAATAATAGTTATGTGAATTGATAAAATAATTATATAAGAGATAATTCAATTTTATGAAACATTTTTTACATACCTTAAGAGTCGACACTTAGTTATTCATTATGGTTAAAACCGTGATCTAAGGGTGGTGTCTCTGACTAGTAATCAAATGTCCTGAGTCCTGGGTTCATAAACAGCCAGTGCTTAAATTATGAATAAAAATCATCAGCAATGGTATAAGAAGTCACACTTCTTCTGCCAGCAACCTTGCCAAATAGAATGAAGCAGTGCACAGAGTTTCAGGGTAAACATATGATCTTTGGTGGGAAACTGCCCCTAAAAGGCAGAAGTATCAGCAATGATCAATGGACTAAGAATGCAAAAGGTAATCAAAACCACATCATTAAGGACACACAAATGATATTCACAGGATACGTGGCCTGCAACTGAAGTAGTGTCATGATGATCTCTATATTAGCAAAAATGTTTGAATTAGTCCCCTTTTCATATCTCTGACAGGAGACTGCCAAGGCAGAGGTGACAATGAGAAAAACACTAGGAAAAGGTAATATACTTGAGCATGGTAGCAGAGATAGAAACTCTCAAAACGGAAATAGAATGGCTATATTTAGATATAGTGAGGAGTTAATGATACGATACTGGGAGAAGATGAGGATTTTCAATTAGATGAGTATGAGTTAAGATCAACAACAGCTGAAAATGATATACCAGAAGTACGATTAGTTGTGAATAGGAAAGTGGGGCAAAGTGTCAGTTACTGTGAACACTTCAGTGATAGTCTATTTTGTACTGGAATAGACAGCAAACCAGTGCCAACAATAATACTCAGGAAATAAATGCTGACATCACAAGCACAAGATGAAGAGGAAGAGAAAGTATTTATGAGTATACTGAGTGGATATTTCTGTATGTAAAGGGATATGATAACACAATTATCATTAGGGATAGGAATTTGGTAGTACGAAACCGAGTAGAAGACAGAATTATGGAAAATTTTGGTTCAGTAGTAGGAATGAGAGAGGAGAGAGCCTCGGGGTATTCTGCAGTAAAATTCAGTCATTCATAGTAGAGGTACTATTCAAAAATCACAAGAGGAGGAGGTATACTTGGAAAAGAATGAAGACATATTGGTCGGGCAGATTCTGAAACCAGATATTGTATTCTAAGGTGTATCCAGGAGCAATGTCAGATCAGATCACAGTTTAGTAACGAACACTAAACTTCAGTTTTGGAGAACCATCCACAAGAATCCATGTGGAAAGAAGCAGGACAATGAAGTACTGAGGATTTATGAGATGAATTCGAAGTTCTCTAAGGCTGTAGACACAGCAATAATAAGTACCACAATAGGAAGTTCAGTTGAAGAACAATGAACATCTCTAAAAAGGCCAGTCACAGATGTCAGACAGAGAAACATATGTACAAGGAAAGTAACTGCAAAGAACGCTTGAGTGACTGAAGAAATACTTCAGTTCTTCGATGAAAGAAGGATGTGCAAAAATGTTCAGGAAAATGTAGGAATGCAGCAACATTAGGCACTTAGGAATGAAATAAATCGGAAGCACAAGGAATCCAAGGCGAAATGGTTGCAGAAAGGATGTGAAGAAATCTAAAAAGAAATGGGTGTCAGAAGCACTGATTCAGCATACAGAAACGTGAAAATAACCTTCTGTGAAATTCAAAGAAAGAGCGTGAGATTTAGAGCACACTGGGAGTCCCACTATTAAAAGGATCAGAGAGAGCAGAGAGCCTGAAGACTTCACTGATGGCGTGATGAAAGAAGAAATAGGAGTTGGAATGGAAGGCATACAGATTCAAGTATTAGAGTTTAGGAGAGCCTAGGGAGACATGTGATCAGATAATTCCACTGACATTTCTAAAGTCGTTGGTGGAAGTGGGTGCCACACGACTGTTTAAGTTAGTGTATAGAATCTATGGGTTTGGAGACATACCATCATACTCTTGAAAAAATATCGTTAACATATTCCTGGATATAGTAAGTGCAGATAAATACTACAACTACTGCACTGTCAGCTCAACATTTCATCCAAACTGAGGAAAGAATATTACACAGAAGAATGGGAGAGAAAGTTGAGGAACTTTTAGATGAGGATCAGTTTATACTTCAGAAAGGGAAGGGCACTAGAAAAGCAGTTCCAACACTGTACTTGGTAAGGAAAGCAAAACTTAAGAAAGAATGTGTCATGTTCATTGGATTAGTCAATCTACAAAAACTGATCAGTAATGTAAAATGGTTCAAGATGATCAACATTCTGAGATGTGAGGAGTGAGCTATAGGGAAAGATGAGTAATATACAAAATCTTCAAAATCCAAAGGGAAAACCAAGACTGAAAGACCAGGAATGAAGGGCCCGAATTAAGAAGGCTGCAAGAAAGGCATGCAGCATTTCGTCCCTACTGTTAAATCTATGCATTGAAGAGGCATTGAAGGAAATAAAAGGATGGTTCCAAAATGGGATTAACATTCAGGGTGAAATTTTATCAATGATGACGTTCACTGATAAAATTTTGAACCTCATTCAGGGTGAGGAAGAGTTACAGGACATGTTGAATGGAATGAACAGCCTACTGACCAAAGAGCATGGACTGAGACTAAATAACAGAAAGACAAGGGTAAAGAGGAGTTGCACAAATTAGTGACAAAGTTAATATGAAAACTGGGGACCATGAAGTAGGCACAGTGAAGGATTTCTGTTACGTTTGAAGCAAAGTAACACATGAAAAATAAAGCAATGAGGATTTAAAAGGCATATTAAGACAGACAAACGAGATATACCAGGCAGAAGGAAGTTCACAGTATCAATCATAAGCCTTAACTTGAGGAGGAAATTTCTTATAATCAGTGTCTGTATGGTACTGAAATATGGTCATTGGGAAAACCAGGGGAGAAGAGATTGTACGAGATGTGGTGCTATAGAAGGATGTTGAAAACCAGGTGGACTGTTCTGATTGAGAAATAAGGAGGTTCTCTGCAGAATCGGCGATTAAAGGAATATATGGAAACAGTGACAAGAACATGAACAGGATGATAGAAGACGTGTTAAGACACCAGGGAATAAGTTCCATGGTGATAGACAGTGATGTATAGGATAAAAACTTGAGAATGGAAGATGTCTAAGAAATAATTCAGGATGTGTCAGTTGCAAGTGGTACTCTGTGATTAAGAGGGTGGCACAATGGAGAAATTCATTGTCGTTGCTTCAAACTAGTCACAAGATCGATGACTCAATAAATTCATTATTTAAACTACAGTAATTACTTAAAATTACGACATTTGCATTCAATTGTTCTTTCTTTGCACTTTATACATTAATTAAATTTGGATTATACTCCACTTTTAGTATTTTTTGTGTTTGATATGTTCATTTTATACTAGAAATAATTATATCTGAAGTTTTCTTTTGTGGCCTCAAATAATCGTAAGACAAGAAACATGTTTCTCTCCTGTATGTTTTCATTTGTTAGAGCAATACTTGGTAACAGATAGTTATCACATACAATTTCTTTTTTTTCATAATATTAACTGAATTTACAATAATTCCTGTTAAACTGTCAATTAGATGGTACATTATGTTCCAAAGTTTTTATAAATTATATATTTTACTTATCCTCCATGCTTCTAAAATTAAGATAGAAATATTTAGTACTAAAACTTCCAACAATACGCATATTAGATCTAAATATTAACTAATTAAGTGTGTGATTCTGTTACAAAAATTGTATTTGATTGCAAATTAAACTGTGAACATGATTTATTTGGACATTTAATTTCTAAACGTATTTTCTTCACCATCTACATGGTTATATATAGAGCATTGGATTATTTGTATCCTAACAGTTTCATAACAAAAGAGTCCCCAAAACGCAGATTATGTCATTCATCAAATATAATACTTCTTTAAAAAATATTGTTGCTGAATTGGTCTCCATTTATATATGGAAAACATCTTAGCCCCAGTTGTAAAGTACAATACTATAGTTAAAACTATTTTAATTAAAATATCTAAATTAGTACAAATATATAAAACGTTAAGACCTACTTTTATTTGTATATAATTTAATAATTTGTTAACCATCATAAATGAAACTGTGTGCCAGACCGAGACTTGATCTCAGGATCTTTGCCTTTTGCGGGCAGTCAAAGTTTTGAGGACAGGTCAAGAGTCGTGCTTGGGTAGCTCAGTTGGTAGAGCACTTTCCCACGAAAGGCAAAGGTCTGGATTTCGAGTCTCAGTCCAGCACTCAGTTTTAATCTGCCAGGAAGTTTCAAAATAGCACACACTCCGCTGCACAGTGAAAATTTCATTCTGGAATCATTAATAAAATTAAACAAATAATTGAGTTATACTGAAATAAAGACAAGAATTAAATTTTTTTATTCCTAGATGAGTGTGACAATTGAATTTACTAACAAAAATCATTATTTATACATGAATATAACTTCTTATTTAAATGGTTCAGATGAAGATGTAATAAATTTTGCTAAATTAAGGCCTTATGTCAAAATTTCTTCACATTGCTTTAGATTTTGTAAATATTCTTAAGGTTTCATGTCCAAAACATTTTCCACTTTTGAATATGCCTCTTAAATTTTCTAATGTTGTTATTTTCATTAATCTTTTAAAAAAGTGCTATCTTATAAATATTTATAGAGAATGGACTACACATTATGCAATGTTTTACTAAAACCTGAAAAAACCTAATAAAATCGATTTTAAATTTTTTGTTCATTATAATTTTCTTATGCTTATATTGATTCCTATCATCATTAAGAATATAACATTTATTTTCCATGTTTACTAAAATTCTACAGATCCATTTTTTTTCTAAGTTATAATCTTCTGGAAATTAAACATCTTTGCAAAATTTATATTCACCCACTCATTCCGATCTAACAAACTGGTGAACAATATTTACCTTTTCTTTAACAATCCTTACTAAACTTCTCTTCTGTTTTTTTCTTCATTGCATTTATCCTGTAATAAATTTTTAGATTTTCTAGGAAATAATATTACATTTATATAAAGGGATTTGTACCATGAAAATTTTCAGTTAACTATAAGCTAATTTCATTTGAAACATAGTAACATCTATGCTTAAAAATCTATAAATGAAGATGTGATCATTGTCTCTATGTCTTTATATAAACTCAAACGAAATTTGGTGTGATTTGATTAATTTTTAGAGAATAAATTAGCTACCACCGAAACTGCAGTCTTACATACTTTTTTCTCTATATTAAATTAGTGAACAAGTTGTAGGCAGCTATTTCAAATACAATGAATTGCAACTCTATGAAAGTGGTTCACCTAAGAGTGTTAACAAAAATGAAGTATTTTAGAAAAACGACATAAGATGTTTGATTTAGAAATACTTTAGCTGTGGGAAGAAGAGTAAGTGAAATGTAGATGAACATATAAATAAAAATAAAACAAAATCTAATAGATTTTCCATTTCATTATACAGATGTAGCAGATGAATATGAATCTAAAGGAAAAGAATGAAAGAAAATATTTCCATTCCATAGGGATATATTTGAACAGCTGGAAAAAAGTATTACAAACACTGTGAGGAATATTAAGACACTCTTCAAATGAGGTTTCAAACAATGAATACAGAAAATTCTATAGGCTTAATTGATCATACACTTGTCCTAACCTATTAAGAACTTAATGCACAAGGTCTGTTAAAAAAATTCTGGAACATCCACAAATTTTTCTACGCTTACCTTTTGCTTACTGTGTGTGGTCTCCTGCAAAATACTCTCCTCCACAATTGGTACAAGCTTCACTTCTGGAAGCAGTCTCGGTATACCTCTTGCTATCACGTGAAGTACCATCTTTGAATTTTCTTTTATCTCGTTCATCGTTGCAAATATTCGTCCTTTCAGTGTGGATTTCAACTTTGGAAATAAAAGAAAAGTCCACAGGGGCCAGGTCTGGAGTGTACAGAGGTTGAGGCAGCACAGAGATTTCATTTTTTGTGCAATAGTCATGCACCAACAGAGATGAATGTGCAGGTGCGTTTTCGTGATGCAAGAACCATGAATTGTCTCACCACATTTCAGGTGGTTTCCTTCTCTCATTTTCTCACAGGCGTCACAACACGTCCCGATAGTACCATTGCTTAACAGTTTCTCCCTGTAGCACTAATTTCATCGATGTTTGGTACACGATGAAGGACGTCCTGAATAAGGGTCAACTTTAATTTCCTTCCACCCAATTTTAAACAGCGTGAACCATTTGTAACATTGAGTTCAGCTTAAGCACTTATCGCTGTAGACTTTGTGTATCATTTGGTGACTCTGTAAAGATTGTCTTGAGTTTCACGCAAAATTGCTCCTCTAACTGTGTGACACAAAGTTCTACTTAATATAGCAATGAACAATAACTAACAGACATACAACAATGAAACTTCGAGCAGCTATACATTTACAGTAGGCATGTGCAGGGATGCCAACCACATTTCGCTCCAGCACATCTGGCGCGAAATTACAAATGTTTCAAATCTTTTTTTAACATACTTCGTATTTGGAGTGTTTAGAGAACATTTATGGGTTCACAATATTCACTTATATTAAACCTTCGGTTGCTTAGTAATATTCCAGTTGACTTAACAAAGTCCACACAAATTTTCAGTTCATGCTCATCTTGAGTGTTTAACAGAAAAATTGCACACTTGTAAACCAAATCCTGAAGATTCTTAAGTAATGAAACATCAGAAGTATCGACCACCTTCATTCTGATATATTTAAAATATACTCCTGAGATTTATAATAATGGAACAATTTGGAACACAAAGTTTAATATGTATAATAACTGCTTAAATGTCAGTAGACTTTAAACAAAGTCTAGAGAAAAATGAAAATGCATTGAAAAAATTACACATAACGAAGAAAGGTAGAAACATAAGTAAAACGTTATTACAATTTAAATTACAAATATGCAAAATTTCTACTAATATAGGGATGAGACACATCTTTTCACTAAGAAATAGGACTTGAAAGAAAAATTTCACTCAATGCCCAGTACTGAAGAAAATATGTAAGTTCTGAAAAGAAAACTGATTACAAATACATGTAGATTTGTGGCATCATAGTAAGATACTTTGTCATCTAACTTGAATAAAGATGAAGATCATCAAAAAGATCTTTTTAATAAGATAAAACAGTACTAGCCATACAAAATTACGTTTATCCTAATGATTACATGCATAATGGTAAAGATGTGAGGAAAATTAACTTGCACTGGAAGGTAATTCTACAGGAAAATAAATTAAAGTGATGTATGTAATGAAGGTTATGAAATGCGAAAGTAATTTAGGGAAAAGTAAATATGCAGAACTCAGGGAAATATCACAATCTGCACTTATACTGATGCTTTGTTATTAGCAAGCATATCTGTAAACTTAGAGAATGATGTATATCTACATATTATGTAAATACAGCTTGGTACTACACAACAACTTGCTTATTCTGGGGTGGAATGAAGCTGTCTAAGCAAATTTTCGATTTTTTACATTATTATGAACTGATTTTGATGGCTGAACAAGAAATCATGAAGCGCGGAGGAGTGGGGTGAATATTGCAATGTTGATAGAGATATGTAAAAGCCCAGAGAAATACTAAAAACATCTCAAAAAGCAAAGAACCAAACTAACAAAGGTAGTTGATGCTATTTATTTTTATGGATGGCTGAGTTTTGTTTACGTTTTTCCTTATAGAAGATTTAATTGGTTAATTATTCCAAATTCTATTTAGTTTTGTGAAATAAATATCTAATATGAAAGATTCTTCAAGTAGACTGGTGTATCCTAATGATTTATGAAATGAGCAAAAGATCTTTCACTTGCTCCAGATCAAAAAACAATACCTATAGCAAATCAGTCTAAACTACTGAAAACTTTACGTAATGAAACATAAATGTATCTCACCAGATAACTTTAAAACAATGTTTAAAATGTGGATCGAAATGAACAGAAATACACAAACTAGTCATTGAGATTGGTTAAAATATATATATTTGAATACACAAATCAGAACAAAAACAACAAATTATGTTGAGAAAGATGTCTACAAACTGAATAATAATTCAGTGTTTGGAAAAAATTATGGAGACTATAAGAAAAAGAGTAGATACAAAACTGGTTTCAGGCATTTTTATCGTGATATACATTAATAGCTAAACCAAGTTTCAAGGGGAAACGATCATTAATGAAAATCTAGTTGCAATAAATTTGCAAAAGAAAAACATTATTTAATAAACCAATTTAACAAGATTGGTACTGTTGTGCCAAATAATAATGTATTTGGTACAGCCAAGTAAAAATTCAGATACCTTCTTTGGCTAAACAGGAAACAGAGGAAAGTGGTTTCAAGCCATATCAGCCAAGTGGAATTTCAATTATTAAATTACAGCTGCACCACGAGCCGGTTACCTTACAGCAGAAACACACTGGATAGTCTGTGATGAATACTACCAATACCGGAAAAAGATGGAGGAACTATGGCTCAGATGGCCTGATTTCCCCATGTGCAGGCCACAGCAATGTTGTGAGTTGGGACAAAGAAACCAGTACAGTAAGGTAACAAGCAGGCCTTGGTCTCATAAAAATATTGCTCGGTTTTCAGTGGAGTTGTGTAGTCTGCAGTTGACCAGGGGGGAAAAGAGGCCTACGTTGGTCTACCACTTGCTCTTCTGCAGAACAACATGTCCCACTCTGGGGACCTGGAAGTTGTTAGCAGCAGTGTCACCATCCATGACGAGTCTGATTAGAAAGACCTAGGCACCTTTGATCAGTGGGCCACTTGGTGGTTTACCTTAAGGCTCAGATGCACAATCACTCTTCTGTCATTGGGAGGATGCGCAGTCTCCACTGCCTGCCTCCCATTTCTGCGGCCAGACCCCACTGCTGCAAGCCACTTGCTCCATGGAGGCCATAGCATGACTCAGCACGACTCCACACACTTCACAAGCGACTACTGCCTGCCGTTGATTCTTTAATACCGTTTTACTAACATTAGACAGGCGCTCACTCAACAAGCCACTATTCATCCACATCCTGTGATGGTGGTCCTTATCATCCTGACCTAGAACGGCCTTCAATTGCCACCAAATGCAACATCCGTTCCTCTGATCTTACATCTGATTTTAGAAGAGTAGGTGAGACCAGCATCACAGCTTCAGTTGCAGATTGCAGTCCAGCACTATGAGTTGATGAGTGACTCTTTTGTTTTGGCCTTTTCGTTTTCTGTTAGGATCATGAACAGTATGCATGATGACCACAGAAATTTAAAAGTGGCACTTGCAAAGCCGCAAGAGCCTGCTGATCTCTCTCAGTTCAAAAGTAACGTAGGTCGTGGTATTTGCAAGTTTAAAAGTGGCACTTGTGAAGCCGCAATAACCTGCTTATCTCTCTCAGTTCAGAGGTAATGTAAGTCGTGGTATTTGCAATCGATGTTTAATGTAACTATCACTTCCATAGACAGTATTGCAGCTAGTCTAGTAAATCCTTTTTTGTGTAAATTGATTGAGGATGTTTCAGTGTTTGTTAGTCATGAAAGCAGCTGCTAAATTACTTGTAGGCAATTGGTCAGATGAGCTGTGCTTGCATATGATCAAGCTAAGATTAATTGTTGATACAAAAACGTGTGTCACATAGCGTGAGTGATTAACTAAAGCACAGACATTTGAACAGCGTGCAAGGGGCTTTAACAAACGTTATGTAAATCGGAACAGTACGATGTTTTTACAGAGAACAGCTTAATGGTTTAACACAGAAATGGAATGAGTTGGTAGAAGCATTTTCGGGCATAATTATGGAAGTTATTGTGCAACATGTTACTGCAAAACTCAGAGGCAGACAGAATTATTCTGCAGGAGGCAGAGAACGGGACGCTGGACATGGTTTTGAGGGGGGTTTCCAATAGTTATATCAAGACGGATAAGAATAGAATACCCGAGGGACTTAGCTGCCACTATTATGGTTGCTATGCAACTTGTTTAAGTTTACATTTTGACCCAAGGACAAGATAAATGAAGGTGTTTACCTCCGAGGTGAAATTCTGTACATGTGGTTGTAAGGACCACATTAGAAAGTGATACCACCAACCATAATGATACAAATGTGGAGAAATGGGGCTCTGCGCACAAAACTGTCAGTGTAAGAAGCTGAATGGACAGCATCGGGACAAGAGTTTCTTAAAATACCAATGGGAATTCCCATAAAAACGGAGTACTGAAAAAACATGGGTAGAGGCGAAATGCTGATTGTTTGACACAAGTAATGTAACAGAACGAATATCTTTGGTAAACATAGCAACTCATGTGTTGGTAGCTAGTCAGTGTTGTAGCAAGACATACTCATGTGAAGGGTACTGCATGGTCCTAGGGCTGGACTTTCAGGATAAACAACAAGCAAAAATTGGCCTTTTGTAACATACTATCAAACTCAGTGGGTTATTATTTTAGCTGGAAACGACCACTACAAGTGTTACATTGCTGCAAGGTTCACTAGTCATGTAGTTAGCACCAAATAAACTGCAGACATGTGCAATAAAGATCTATTCACATGATAAAGTACTGAGAGGTACAGGGAACATAGTGTGGGTGAGTATGGGTACTGGCCTATCAAGTGAGATATTTTGTATGGTAGAGGCTTTGCAATGCAGTGACGAGATGGGTATATTGCATGTTTGCATAGAAGTGGGATGTACATAGGAGAACTGGATGGGAACTGTATGGTTTCAGTGAATGTAGATAAATTTGGCAGGGACAAGGCGAGTCTATCAGAGGTTTTATTGGTTGCTAACTTGGATATCCTAGATGAGATTGATCTGGATGGGTCGAGTGGAGACCATTGCTGCAAGCAACCATTCAATGCATAGTTATGCTTTATCTGAAAGGGTGAAGCAGTTAGAGGTGTTCTGTGCCTGCACAACTTCCTTGGTGCTCAGTTATGGATAGTTTCTGTCCTATGTATGTCTCCGCTCCTTTGCTGGTAAGTGGAGGATGCAGGCCTGCAAGAGGGCATGAGCAGCAATGGCCCAGGATACAGGGGCAAGCGTGGCAAGCAGGAGAGGTGATCTGCTCCCAGCAGTGAGGCGAGTTGAAGGTCCAGAGTCACCTAGGAAGTGTGAGTGATCTGTTGGGCTGAACATAGCTGGAAGATGGCGGCCTAGCCTGTGGAGTGTTATTAGTATCATCACGCTGGTTGGAGTTCAATTGTCAGTTACTCGACAGTTGGAGGAAGTAAGCCTGCTCGAGGAACCACTGAGTGCCTGTATCGTGAACTTTATGGCGAGCCCTTTTCTGTAATGGGCACTAATTATATTCCTATCTGACTTGTGACCAGCTGCATCTTGGTGTCTTTTAGGTCTAGTTTGTACTTGTGGTCATTCTTCCAATATTCCTTGAGAGCAAAGGTGCTCATTTGTATTTGTCCACCAGGATGTGTTTAGTCGATTTTTGGAAATATATTTGCGATTTGTGGCGAACGTGAATTGTAATTTGGATTTTGATTGCAACTTACCATGTTACTAGGTTGAGTGGCTTGGTAGACTGTATACACAAGCCTGCAATTACTGTTAAAATCTTTCTGTAACCTAATTTTCTGGCGTATGACCTATTCAGTGCTTGCCAACCTTGTTTCATTTATTGGTGTTTTATTTTTTATTAGAGTAGTGTTTAATTCTACTCATGTTTGTATGTTACTGAGCATTGTTCAATGCCTTGTTTATTGAACTCAAGAGCGAATCCAGAAACGGCTCTTGCTGCATGCTTTAGTTGGTCTTGTGACTTTCATCAGATCTTTTTTTGATAATTTACATATCCTGTACATTTATGGAAAAGATATCTATTTTTGTAAGACGGCTGGCCAGATCATTTTTGTAAATCCGAAATACAGGGCTATTACAAATGATTGAAGCGATTTCATAAATTCACTGTAGCTCCATTCATTGACATATGGTCACGACACACTACAGATACGTAGAAAAACTCATAAAGTTTTGTTCGGCTGAAGCCGCACTTCAGGTTTCTACCGTCAGAGCGCTCGAGAGCGCAGTGAGACAAAATGGCGACAGGAGCCGAGAAAGCGTATGTCGTGCTTGAAATGCACTCACATCAGTCAGTCATAACAGTGCAACGACACTTCAGGACGAAGTTCAACAAAGATCCACCAACTGCTAACTCCATTCGGCGATCGTATGCGCAGTTTAAAGCTTCTGGATGCCTCTGTAAGGGGAAATCAACGGGTCGGCCTGCAGTGAGCGAAGCAACGGTTGAACGCGTGCGGGCAAGTTTCACGCGTAGCCCACGGAAAATTGGCTCATGATACAACTGGAGACCGACAGTGCCGACTTCATCTTTCAACAGGATGGTGCTCCACCGCACTTCCATCATGATGTTCGGCATTTCTTAAACAGGAGATTGGAAAACCGATGGATCGGTTGTGGTGGAGTTCATGATCAGCAATTCATGTCATGGCCTCCACGCTCTCCCGACTTAACCCCATGCGATTTCTTTCTGTGGGGTTATGTGAAAGATTCAGTGTTTAAACCTCCTCAACCAAGAAATGTGCCAGAACTGCGAGCTTGCATCAACGATGCTTTCGAACTCATTGATGGGGACATGCTGCGCCGAGTGTGGGAGGAACTTGATTATCGACTTGATGTCTGCCGAATCACTAAAGGGGCACATATCGAACATTTGTGAATGCCTAAAAAAACTTTTTGAGTTTTTGTATATGTGTGCAAAGCATTGTGAAAATATCTCAAATAATAAAGTTATTGTAGAGCTGTGAAATCGCTTCAATCATTTGTAATAACCCTGTACATGTTAATAGCTGCCTACCAAACTAGCTATCTGTGTAGTAATTACACTGTGACTTGTTTCTCTGCTATTTCTGACCACCAGGCTCAGCTAATTCTTTCTACATCTTTTATTGGCAACTGCCATTGTTTGCTTGCCTGTAATCGACTGTGGTTATGTGTTTGCCTTACTTTGGCATTCTACACTCCTGGAAATGGAAAAAAGAACACATTGACACCGGTGTGTCAGACCCACCATACTTGCTCCGGACACTGCGAGAGGGCTGTACAAGCAATGATCACACGCACGGCACAGCGGACACACCAGGAACCGCGGTGTTGGCCGTCGAATGGCGCTAGCTGCGCAGCATTTGTGCATCGCCGCCGTCAGTGTCAGCCAGTTTGCCGTGGCATACGGAGCTCCATCGCAGTCTTTAACACTGGTAGCATGCCGCGACAGCGTGGACGTGAACCGTATGTGCAGTTGACGGACTTTGAGCGAGGGCGTATAGTGGGCATGCGGGAGGCCGGGTGGACGTACCGCCGAATTGCTCAACACGTGGGGCGTGAGGTCTCCACAGTACATCGATGTTGTCGCCAGTGGTCGGCGGAAGGTGCACGTGCCCGTCGACCTGGGACCGGACCGCAGCGACGCACGGATGCACGCCAAGACCGTAGGATTCTACGCAGTGCCGTAGGGGACCGCACCGCCACTTCCCAGCAAATTAGGGACACTGTTGCTCCTGGGGTATCGGCGAGGACCATTCGCAACCGTCTCCATGAAGCTGGGCTACGGTCCCGCACATCGTTAGGCCGTCTTCCGCTCACGCCCCAACATCGTGCAGCCCGCCTCCAGTGGTGTCGCGACAGGCGTGAATGGAGGGGCGAACGGAGACGTGTCGTCTTCAGCGATGAGAGTCGCTTCTGCCTTGGTGCCAATGATGGTCGTATGCGTGTTTGGCGCCGTGCAGGTGAGCGCCACAATCAGGACTGCATACGACCGAGGCACACAGGGCCAACACCCGGCATCATGGTGTGGGGAGCGATCTCCTACACTGGCCGTACACCACTGGTGATCATCGAGGGGACACTGAATAGTGCACGGTACATCCAAACCGTCATCGAACCCATCGTTCTACCATTCCTAGACCGGCAAGGGAACTTGCTGTTCCAACAGGACAATGCACGTCCGCATGTATCCCGTGCCACCCAACATGCCCTAGAAGGTGTAAGTCAACTACCCTGGCCAGCAAGATCTCCGGATCTGTCCCCCATTGA
The DNA here is from genome assembly GCF_023864275.1 of Schistocerca cancellata. Lineage (NCBI taxonomy): Eukaryota > Metazoa > Arthropoda > Insecta > Orthoptera > Acrididae > Schistocerca > Schistocerca cancellata. The sequence continues at coordinate 139,608,518 of NC_064627.1, read as the reverse complement.
GCATGTTTGGGACTGGATGAAGCGTCGTGTCACGCGGTCTGCACGTCCAGCACGAACGCTGGTCCAACTGAGGCGCCAGGTGGAAATGGCATGGCAAGCCGTTCCACAGGACTACATCCAGCATCTCTACGATCGTCTTCATGGGAGAATAGCAGCCTGCATTGCTGCGAAAGGTGGATATACACTGTACTAGTGCCGACATTGTGCATGCTCTGTTGCCTGTGCCTATGTGCCTGTGGTTCTGTCAGTGTGATCATGTGATGTATCTGACCCCAGGAATGTGTCAATAAAGTTTCCCCTTCCTGGGACAATGAATTCACGGTGTTCTTATTTCAATTTCCAGGAGTGTATGTATTAGACATCCTGACTTGGAATTTCTATTTATTGAACTTTCAAATCCTATGATGACAGCGCAGATCTGTCGATACTGGAAATCAATAAAAAGATTGACAAGCGGCATAATGAACCAGGTTTTTAAGAAGAATATAACAATTCAAATGTGTCTCAATGATTGACTCATATCTACCATCAGTTTACTTATTTGTTTGATCAGTTGAACTTCTTGACCTATAATTGTCTGTCAACTCACAACACTGTATGGCAATCAATCATTCTTACTGCAACTGCTTAGTACTTTGAATACTAATATTAAAAAAAACACACTATAAAGGAATTATTCAAATGGGACAGAAATACACACATGTGATGTACTTGTACAAAATAATTAATAATTACAATTTCAGAAAAACTGGGTGATTTATTCAAGAGAAAGACCTTCATAAATTGAGCAGTGAATAACGTGTTGGTACAACTCTGATCCTTATGCAAGCACTTATTCTTCTTGCTACTAATTGACAGTGTTTTTGGATGTCCTCCTAAGAAATATCGTGCCAAATTCTATCAAATTGTCGAGTTAGGTTATGAAAACCTCGCGTTGGTTGGAGGGCCCTGTATGTTTTCAATTGGGAAACGATCTGGCGACCTCGCTGGCCAAGGTAGGGTTTGGCAAGCACGAAGACAAGCAGTAGAAATTCTCACCATGTGTGGGTGGGCTTATCTTGCTAAAAAGTAAGCCCAGGATGGGTTGCCATGAAGGACATCAAAACTGGGCATTTAATATCGTCAATGTGCTGCTGTATTGTAAGGGTGCTGCGGATGACAACCAAAGGGATCCTATTGTGGAAAGAAATAGTACCCCTGGAATTTCATTGACTGGAGTAGAACTGTCTTGGGGGTTAAGTCCAACTTCAAATTGAGCCCTGATGACCAGCAAAGACACAAGTCCTAGATAGTGGTGGGATACTATCCTCAGTGTTACCTGTCATATGGCCTGACAACAAGGAGTAATGGTCTAGGGTGCCATTTCATTTCATATCAGAACCTCTTTGGTTGTTACCCAAGGCTACCACACAGGACAGTGGTAGTTGTCAACATTCTACGCCCCATTTTACTGCCCTTCATGACAAGCCATCCTGGTCTTTCAGTTCAGCATGATTATGGCCACTGCATATAGCAAGAGTTGCTATTGCTTGTCTTTGTGCATGTCAAGCACTACCTTGGCCAGCAAGGTTGCCGAATCTCTCCTCAACTGAAAACGTTTGGAGTCTTACTGGCTGGACCCTCCAACCAGCTCAGAATCTTGAAGACCTAATTCAGCTGTTGGACAGAATTTAGCATGATATCCCTCAGGAGGACATCCAACAACTCTATGAATCAATGGCAAATCTAACAACTGCTTTTGTAAGGGCCTGAGGTGGACCAACAAGTTATTCGCTTGCTCAGCTAATGAAGCTCTTTTGCTTGAATAAATCACCCACCTTTTCTGAAATGGTAATCATTTAGTTGTCTGTACATGTGTTACATCTAGTGATTTCCGTCCCATTTGGATAACTTCTTAATGGTATGTCTTTTTTTCATCTTAGAATGTAGTTTGGTAAGTAAAGGAAGGAGATTTTGTTTTAGATTCGTTATATGCAGTGATCTTTTTTTAATTACCATCCTGCACCCCCACATATTTAAAAAATTAGATTTGTTGAAGTGATGATTCTTGGATTTAACCACGTTATTTGCTAGTCAGCGGTGCTCCCACTATTAAAGAGTGTATTTTACTAACAGTAAAGTGTTCAGTTTTTTTATAATAAACTACTGTTTAAATATATAGAATTTTGTTATCTCAGTGGCTTACTGAGCTGTTAAACCATTTGATAGGAAAACTGAGAAATTTCAAGGGGCTGCTGATTGTCAGATTGCATTTTAGAGTTTAAAGCAAGCATTGACAGCAGGTCCAGTACTGATGTTCCCAAATTTTGAGAAATACTTTTTTTATCGCATCACATGACAACTCTGGCAAATTGGATGCATTCTCAGCCAAACTATGGATGGAAATGGACATCCAGTGACATATCTATTGAGGCAGTTGAGTAGAGTGGAATGAAATTTTTCGACAACAGAGAAGGAGATGTTGGCTATCATCTATGGCATTACATATTTCCATTGTTTTGAGAACAGGAGAAAATTTAAAGTTGTAACAGACCATGCTACCCAGAAGTGGTTGCTGGGACTAATGAATCCGTTGATTAGGTTGATACAATGGCCAATAAAATTAAGTGAATTTGATTATGCAGTGGTATATAAGCCAGACAAAAACCATAGCAATACTGATGGCTTGAGTCGAAACATTGGAATCTTGTGAACACTGAGTAAGAGTATTGCTGAGTGACAAGAACCACAAACTCCTACTGCTGTCTACCAAGTATTTAGGGCACAGCTGCAATGTACAGTACATGAGCGCTTGTTGTGTAGAATGACAAAATGCAGACCACAATGCCGTGGATGCAGCTTTCAAGGATAAGGTGTCAAAACAAGCACATGATCACGTTTTAATGGGTCATGTGGGTTGGAGAACAACTGATTGATAAGCAGCAGAAAGTTCTGGTGGAAAACAAGGAGACAGGGCATTGAAGAATGTGTCAAAAATTGTAAACTGTGTGCAAAATGTGCCAGTCTCAGCCATTTGATAGAGACTATATAGGTTTTAAGGATAGGACATGAGGTGTTGTCAGACAATATGAGCACGTTAGTGATTTGTGTACAAATACTTTTTGAATTACAAAGGTTGATGGGAACATCCAAACTATTTGAAATTGTGGTAACAGATATTCTAGAGCCTTTCAAAGAAACACCAGGGGATAACTGTTACATGTTGACTGTGTTAGGTCTGGTGAACAACTGGCTGCTAAAGTTTGGTGCTCCTAGCATGGTAATCACAGATGAAACAGTTACACCATTCGCTACACAATCAGAAGCACATGACTAGCCATTTTTAACCTCAGTCTAGTTAAAAAACAGGACTTGTTCATCATAGAATTGCCAAAATGTTTTGTAATTATGGAAACAGTTTTCACAATGATTGGGGAATATGCTCCACACTTTGTGTCAGTGTATGCCACTAAATGACCCAGCAATGCTGGGCTCACACTATATGAGGTAGTATATGGTAGAAAGGTGCCTTCTCCTTTTGAGGTAATTATGCCTAAGCTCAGGAAAAATGGAGGCTCCATAAAGAAATTTGCAAAAACATTATTGGATGTGTGACAGAAGTTGAAGAACGCAAATACAAAAGCACTTGAGTGACAAGAAAAAATGTGAGGGAATGTTAGTACAGTACCATAGTAGAGAGTCAGGCAGTGAGTTTTGCTGATGAATCCCTATAGATCTAAGAGTAAAACAAAGAAATTGCTGACCCAATACCAAGGACCATATAAGCTCATAGAGTTGACATCATCTATCAACATCAAGTCACAACTGCCAATGAAAACTCTCATTGTGAGATGTGTCAAGCTATTTAGAGGGGATATGGATGCATTGCCACAAGTATCAGGATCATCACCAGTACAAGACGTTAAATCTAGAGAAAAAAGGGAGAAAGCTGATGAACAAAGTATACACAAAATGCCTTATGCACTTTGATCACATTGGTAAATAACTAAATAACTTAATTTATGTTTTTATGTGTTCAGAGTATATTAAGTGTTTTATTTTGTTGTTATTAAGTGTTGCTTTTTTTGGGGGGGGGGGGCTGTTTTGATAGGGCCTGTATAGGTTTTAAAGGTTAGGACATGGGATATTGTTAGGCAATATGAGTACATTAGTGACTTGTGTATGAATACTTTTTGTAAGTGGGGGAGAAATTAACAGAAATCCATTTCTCCAAGGTGGCATATCTCCAAGAGCATCCACAATGGATGTCATAATTTTGGTGATTCTCCACCTCTTCAGATAACAAGTAGCTGACGCATTATAAATCTAGCCACTTCAAACACTAGTATTGTATTCAAGACACAAAGGTTGACTTACAATATGTGCAAAGTGAGAAATGAGATACAAAGATTGCAGGAAAGATTTGCAGAGTTGTGTAGGGAAATGCTGTTGCCACACCCTATCTTCAGAAAGTGGGCATGTATTGCGTTTACTTGGTATTTTCTTCTGAAGTAATGATAGGAAACTGTCATGAGCAAGGAAAGCTTGAGGCCATGACAAGGGTGAAATTGTTGGATAACGAAATGCTGATTAGTGATATGATCTGTGACACTGTTGTCATGCCAATCCATCTACTGGCTACTATCACTGCACCATTTTCCATAAATATGACAACATTTGTAGTGTTGGCTGGGAACACCACTAGATGCTTTGCCAACTCAAAACCCAACCTTTTTAAACTAATCCCAAAACCAGACTTTCCACTTTCATTAGAAGAATTCACAGAGTCACGAAACAGACAAATCACAGTGGAACCAATGTTTCAATCCAGCAACACCACAAAGTTATGAATACAGTTATTATAGTTTCTAGTGCTGTATTGCTTCAATTGCTAACAAATCATTAAGTACCACAGATGTTTTAAATTCATTTTAGTATTTCTCTCATAAACATCAATTATAAAATACTCTGCATATTTATTGAAATTATGTAGTTTTGTATACAATTTCTCATTAGGTATATTGTTGAGATTGTGTCTCAGTGGTTGATTTATTCATATAAGAAAACCTTTAATGAGCTTTACAGAATTCAGTCTTCATATGCTTACTTTCATTATCAAAATATAAATCTATTGTTTTGGTATCTATTATAGAAGAAAACTTCCCTTCCATCTAAATCTTCAGCTGAGGTAATTGGTCCACTAATACTACACAACATATTTTTGGCACAGATCTATTAAATTCAGTAATTGTACTTCATGCAACCAACTAACAGGTAAACAATGATTTATGCTGAGCTGTCCTTGTTTGCTAATGGTATTTATCAGTCTCATTTATGTTACCTAAAATTTAAGTTTTCCAGTTGATTAAATTTGTGTTTCAAATTTTTCATAACATCAGAAAAGTTTTAAGATCTGTTTTGATTTTTTCCTTTTAGAAATGGATCAATTGTTTACAAAACTGAATAACTTACATTACTTTTTATGCTAAATATTAAAAATAAAATAAAGCTGCTAAAAGAACTTACGATTTAAAAAATTAATTGTATTTCAGATAACATAACTGTAATTGAAAAAGTGTCATGAAAATCTCTCCATTGGCAAAATAATCCGGACTTGTCCCCTATTTGGACCCCTGGGAGGGGACTGCCAAGGAGGAGGTAACAATGAGAAAAAAACTGAATAAACAACGAAACAATAATGTTCTTCATGATAGGGCTTGGAATGTTAGAAGCTTGAACGTGGTAGGGAAGTTCGAAAATTTAGAAAGGGAAATGCTAAGGCTCAGTCTAGACATAGTGTGTGTCAGTGAAGTGAAATAGAAAGGAGAAAAGGGTTTCTGGTCTGGTGAGTACAGGGTAATATCAACAGCACCAGAAAATAGTGTAATGGGAGTAGAATTCGTTATTAATGGGGAAGTAGGCAGAGAGTGACTTACTGTGATTGGTTCAGCAGTATAGTTGTTCACATCAGAATCAACAGCAAATCGACAGTGACAACAATAGTTCATGTATATATGCTGACATTGCAAGCTGAAGATGAAGAGATAGAGAATTATATAAGGGTATTGTATGGGTAATTCAGCGCGTAAAGGGAGATGAAACGCAGTTGTAGAGAATGGAGGAGAAGAGAAGGTAATGGGATAATATGTGGGCTTGACACTAGGAATGACAGAGGAGAAAGACTAATTGGTCACGCAGAGATTTCAAAATTAGATACTGGATTGCAAGGTGTATCCAGGAGCAGATATAGATTCAGATCACAATTTAGTAGTGATGAAGAGTAGGCAGGTTTATGGGACTAGTCAGGAAGAATCAGTGCGCAAAGAATACTCTCAAAAACCTTGGTCAAAACCAGAGGATAATAACTATTTTTAATTCAGTTTTGGAGCAAAATATCTGAGAAAGAAATTCGAAAAACTGGTATTAATGTGAGCCTATTGGTTTATGTGCAAAATACTGTAAAGTCAACGAACTGCTGGATATGTGTAGTGCGCCGATGTCATTGCCAGTTGCAAGTTATGCAGTCGTCATTGATGAGGTTTCACGTAATACATCACCATTCTTTTTCAATTGTAGCATAGCAAACGAAACCTATCGAGGCAGACAGTCCATTTACACCCTCCCCTCTCCCAGACAAAATATTATAATCTTTGCAAACAAAGTTCAGATCTTGTACTGCCACATAGACAGACATGTCCATTCGATATCATTATGACGAAAACTACAACATGTCATGGATGCAGCAAGTGACTGAAGCCATTTGTTGTGAAACATCAAAAGTCTTTCCCTGTTCCTCACTATCCTACTTGCAACTGAAAATGTCGGATGGCCGTATGTTCTAAGGTTCCCAGTAGTGTTTTACATTCACTTTGTGATTTTTTTTTCATTTCACCAGCCACTGTCGAAAGGTATTGAAAACATAATATGGAAAGTATTCTCATGTGTCTGAGCATTATCTGCCTGTGAGAAAAATAATCTGTACATGAGCTATCTCACACACACTATATTGTCTCACTTAAGTATATTGGATGAAGTAGAGAAATTAGTATACTTTTGTGGGATGGGGTTCAACAGAGACATGCACACACAATGGAAAGGCTGCTCATTAGGCTAAGACACAAAGGAATTACAGATGTAGGATGTGACTGGGCATTGATATAAGGCAATGGGGTAAGTTGAAAATTTGTGCCTGGCCAGGATTTGAGCCCCAATCTTTTGCTCACTAGGCAGATGCTCTGACTACTCTCCCATCAGACCCAAATTCTCTACTTACCCACAAACTACTGATGCAGTGTCCCTTACCCATTATCCTCATTAGTCACCACATTTCGACGATTCTGTAAGAGTTCGAGACTGTTGTGCATCTGCACTGAAGAGATCATTGGCCACCTCGCCTTACGCACACATCAAAAAAAGTTTTGTCTCACTCCATTTCCCAAAACTCCTGACGTTGATTGTGGATATTGCATCACAGACACAGTCCCTTTGACTGTTTAGAGACGTCACTAAACTCGCCTAAAGATGTAAATAACCATGCATGAGCAGCACCCATGAGACGGAAGGGGTCCAACTGCCGATCAGTTCCAGTCATTCCACCAGGAAGGAGGTACACGGCTCGTGTTGTCTGAAGTTCAACCATGCGTAGATGGTCAATACCGCGGTTCGATAGCGTCCGCATTGTTACTTTGTGCTAGGAAGGGCTCTCAACAAGGGAAGTGTACAGGCGTCTCGGAGTGAACCAAAGCGATGTTGTTCGGACATGGAGGAGATCAGAGAGACAGGAACTGTCGATGTCATGCCTCGCTCAGGCTGCCCAAGGGCTACTTCTAGAGTGGATGACCGCTACCTACGGATTATGGCTCGGAGGAACCCTGACAGCAACGCCACCATGTTGAATACACTTTTCGTGCAGCCACAGGACGTCGTGTTGCAACTCAAACTGTGCGCAATAGGCTGCATGATGTGCAACTTTACTCCCGACGTTCATGGCGAAGTCCATCTTTGCAACCACGGCACTATACAGCACGGTACCGATGGGACTGCTCAGGATTGGCATCATGTTCTCTTCACCGATGACCCACGTGACCCACCTAAAGGATCGACGCCGAATTGCCGTTGAGGAGTGGGACAATATGGACCAACGGTGCCTTGATGAACTTGAGGATAGTATGCCACGACGAATACAGGTATGCATCAGTGCAAGACAACGTGCTACTGGGTATTAGAGGTACCAGTGTGTACAGTAATCTGTAACCACCACCTCTGAAGGTCTTGCTGTATGGTGGTACAACATGCACTGTGTGGTTTTCATGAGAAATAAAAAGGGCGGAAATGATGTTTACGTTGATCTCTATGCCTTCAACCAGATAATCATAGGAGGCGTGTTTGGAGGCAATCTGGTCAGGCTGTATGCCTTAGAAACACTGTTCAGCGAGAGCAGCAAGGTGGAGGTGCCCTGCTGTTTTTGGATGGCATTATGTGGGGCGGATGTACACCGCTGGTGGTCATGGAAGGCGCCGTAATGGCTGTACAATACGTGAATGCCATCCTCCGTGTGATAGCGCAACCATACTGGCAGCATATTGGCGAGACATTCGTCTTCATGGACGATAATTCGCACCCCCATCGTGCACATCTTGTGAATGAATTTCTTCAGGACAACGACATTGCTCGACTAGAGTGGCCAGCATGTTCTCCTGACATGAACACTATCGAACATGCCTGGGATGGATTGAAAAGCGCTTTTTTATGGACGACGTGACCCATCAACCACTGTAAGGGATCGACGCCGAATCGCCGTTGAGGAATGGGACAATGTGGACCAACAATGCCTTGATGAAGTTGAGGATAGTATGCCACGACGAATAGAGGCATGGATCAGTGCAAGACTACGTGTTACTGGGTATTAGAGGTACCAGTGTGTACAGTAATCTGGACCACCACCTCTGAAGGTCTTGCTGTATGGTGGAACAACATGCACTGTGTGGTTTCCATGAGAAATAAAAAGGGTGGAAAATCATGTTTACGTTGATCTCTGTACCAGTTTCCTGTACAGGTTCCGGAACTCTCGGAACCGAGGTGATACAAAACGTTTTGTTGATTTCTGTATAATTAAGGTGAGGATGACCAATGGTCTCTTCAGTGCGGATGTACACCAAGCTCAAACTCATGGAAATCGGCGAAATCCTACGAGTAGTGGGGATAATGGGCAAGGGCCACTACATAATTAGTTTGTGGATAAGTTGAGAATCTGGGTGTGGCAGATGATGTGTTAGGTTGGTCCATGCAGTTGCGATGACCACTGTGTCTGAATGGCTTAGTGGTCAGAGCATATGCCTAGTAAGCAGGAGGTCTGGGTTTGCACTCCTGCACGAATTTTCAACCTTCCCCACTGATTTACATCAGTGGCCACTTGCAGCCACTGTCTGCAGTTCCTCTGTGTGTTAATTCATAATGGCTGCTGGATCAAAATGGTGTCTGTCATTTTGGACATGTCTGAAAGAACAGACACCACATATATACAGCGTGGTCCATTGATAGTGACCAGGCGAAATATCTCACGAATTAAGCGTCTAACGAAAAATCTACAAAGAACGAAACTCGTCTAGCTTGAAGGGGGAAACCAGACGGTGCTATGGTAGACCCGCTAGATGGCGCTGCCATAGGTCAAACGGATATCAACTGCGTTTTTTAAAAAATAGGAACCCCTATTTTTATTACATCTTCGTGTAGTACGTAAACAAATATGAATGTTTTAGTTGGGCCACTTTTTTCGCTTTCTGACAGATGGCGCTGTAATAGTCACAAACGTATACGTACGTGGTATCACGTAATATTCCGCCAGTGCGGACGGTATTTGCTTCGTGATACATTACCCTTGTTAAAATGGACCGTTAACCAATTGCGGAAAAGGTCGATATCGTGTTGATGTATGGCTATTGTGATCAAAATGCCCAACGGGCGTGTGCTATGTATGCTGCTCGGTATCCTGGACGACATCAAGTGCCCGGACCGTTCGCCGGATAGTTACATTATTTAAGGAAACAGGAAGTGTTCAGCCACATGTGAAACTTCAACCACGACCTGCAAAAAATGATGATGCCCAAGTAGGTGTTTTAGCTGCTGTCGCGGCTAATCCGCACATCAGTTGCAGACAAACTGCGCGAGAATCGGGAATCTCAAAAACGTCGGTGTTGAGAATGCTACATCAACATCGATTGCACCCGTACCATATTTCTATGCACGACTTTGAACGTCGTGTACAGTTCTGCCACTGGGCACAAGAGAAATTACGGGACGATGACAGATTTTTTGCACGCGTTCTATTTAGCGACGAAGCGTCATTCACCAACAGCGGTAACGTAAATCGGCATAATATGCACTATTGGGCAACGGAAAATCCAAGTTGGCTGTGACAAGTGGAACATCAGCGACCTTGGCGGGTTAATGTATGGTGCGGCATTATGGGAGGAACGATAATTGGCCCCCATTTTATCGATGGCAGTCTAAATGGTACAATGTATGCTGATTTCCTACGTAATGTTCTACCGATGTTACTAAAAGATGTTTCACTGCATGACAGAATGGCGATATACTTCCAACATACCGAGCGAGGTGGCGCAGTGGTTAGACACTGGACTCGCGTTCGGGAGGACGACGGTTCAATCCCGCGTCCGGCCATCCTGATTTAGGTTTTCCGTGATTTCCCTAAATCATTCCAGGCAAATGCCGGGATGGTTCCTCTGAAAGGGCACGGCCGACTTCCTTCCCTAATCCGATTAGACCGATGACCACGTTGTCTGGTCTCCTTCCCCAAACAACCAACCAACCAACTTCCAACATGATGGATGTCCGGCACGTAGCTCGCGTGCGGTTGAAGCGGTATTGAATAACATACTTCATGACAGGTGGATTGGTCGTCGAAGCACGTTCACCGGATCTGACGTCCCCAGATTTCTTTCTGTGGGAAAGGTTGAAGGATATTTGCTATCGTGATCGACCGACAACGCCTGACAACATGCGTCAGTGCATTGTCAATGCATGTGTGAACATTACGGAAGGCGAACTACTCACTGTTGAGAGAAATGTCGTTACACGTATTGTCAAATGCATTGAGGTTGACGGACATCATTTTGAGCATTTATTGCAAAAATGTGGTATTTACAGGTAATCACGCTGTTACAGCCTGCGTTCTCAGAAATGATAAGTTCACAAAGTACATGTATCACACTGGAACAACCGAAATAAAATATTCAAACGTACCTACGATCTGTATTTTAATTTATAAAAACCTACCTGTTACCAACTGTTCATCTAAAATAGTGAGCCATATGTTTGTGACTATTACAGCGCCACCTATCACAAAGCGAAAAATGTGGTCCAACTAAAACATTCACATTTCCTTACGTACTACACGAATATGTAATAAAAAATGGGGGTTCCTATTTTAAAAAAACGCAGTTGATATCCGTTTGACCTATGGCAGCGCCATCTAGCGGGCAAACCATAGCACCATCTGGTTACCCCCTTCAAGCTTCGTTCTTCTTTGTAGCCTTTTCGTTTGACGCTTATTTCGTGAGAAATATTTCCCGGTCACTATCAATGGACCACCCTGTATATTCACTAGGTTTTTCTACTTGTAAGCTAAAATATACTCATAAGGTATTTCTACTTTAAGCTAAAATTTGTTTCTGCACTTGTTGCTGTTGGTGCCACTGCCGCCACTGTTTCATCATCTGCATCGATGCAGTCTGGCATCATTACTGTTTCTCACTGCCACTGCATTAAAAGTTTGTCAAGCCGTCAGCCTGCTTGCCTCTGTTGTGGATAACACGCCAACTACTACTCTCATCTCCGCTTGGCAGAGAGCAGACAACATCTTGCCACCCTTCTGCCTGATTAGCTGAGTGGTAATGTGCTTGCCTACCAAGCACCGCACCTGGTTTCGATTCCCAAGCCAGTTGGATATTTTCTCCGCCCATGGACTGGCTGTTGTCTTGTCCTCATCGTCATCTCATCATCACCGACGTGTAACTCGCCCAGTGTGGCGTCACCTGAAATAAGACTTGCATCTGGCGGCCGAACTTCATTGGACTGGGCCTCCCGGCCAAAAATACCACACTATCATTTAATTTTGTTCATCGTCTGCAGCATCACAACAGCCCATCGCCGCTTTGGAAGGATTCTACACCACTGATCACAGCTCTACATCATCAATAAGGAGATTCTCACTACAGCAGTCATTTACATCTCTTCGTCTCCAGCTTCCACTATTACAACATCCCCATGTCCTCTCATCTGCTACCTTAGCACCATCCACCCTCAGCAACAGTTTCTCCTCAACCACTTCCATATCTACTGTGTTTCCCATCCTACCAAAATCTGGCTTTTAATTTTCTGCCAGCAAACAACCGTCAGCCACCAATCCACCATGCAGCAAGAATTACGATCCAACAAGCAAGAATGGCAACACCTGAAATTTCAGCCTTTCCAATAACAAGTCACAGTACTCCCATGAAAGCAAATCACGTTGAGGAACCTTTACCAGCAACATATAACTTTCAATAACATCACATTGAACCACCTTCACTCCCGTAGTCACCAAGAATGAGCCACATTCATAAATACAAGACTATTCCACTGCTACATCTGAAAACATAACGAACCCAATTAAATCAGTAGACACAGCTCCTATTACTTCATTATCTCCCTGTAATTCTTACGTTTGTCCTATCCTGTGACAAAATCCCTAGCCCTAGAACCTAAAAACAATTTCTCAGTCCTCTAAATACAACAAATGATACCCAAAAGTGGCTCTAAATCAAGTATCCTCATTGCAATTTCAATGACGACCTCCTCTGTAAAATCGCTCACGTTGTCATCTGGCTCCTTAGCACATCTCGCTACCACCTAACTGACCACCGATCTCAACTTACTCACTGTTCTGCCATCCTATACACTGTCTTGAAAGAAGTCAAGACTGATATCGTCATGGAATTGGTAGAATTTGAGCTACACCACTAACTAAATATAGAAATCTATAAAGAGCTCTGTGTCAGAAATGAGTCAGGCCTCACTTTCCTCATCTTCATTTCAAGTAAAACAGCCTCCATCTTAGGTTATCTAATTACTGAGGAAGCCTTGATACATCATTGCCACCACTAATTCGAACCCTTGATATCCCACCCCCAGTTTCACATCTGCTGAAAGTGCTTGCATTACAACGATCATCTCACTGCTGAGTGCAAAATCCCATCCAAACATAGGGCCCTGGTCGGTGAAAGCGTTTGTTGCCAAAATGATGCTTCTTGAAGTAATCACCGGGCATAACAGTTTGCCATCATGCCCTCCTCAGTAAGCTGGCATGACCACAGAACGCTTTGGCAGCACTGTGGCAAGGGGACTAAGTGACACCTTGAATGTCTACTTGTGAACATGATCGACACTTGCAGGTATAAATACCAGCCGTCCAGACAGCAAGAGGTCCAGAACTGGCGACTGCTCAGGAGCAGCCTACCTCCATGTGACCGAGGAGCCATTATCACTCTATAGCGATCAGCTGGAGCAACCATCATTGTCCGCCATCCTGAAGGACAGCCTGACATATGGCTTAGCAACAGCTCCAAAGAGACAAGTGTCAAACAAAGATACATGTAGCCACCAATCTGCTGGTCATCCACCGATGCCAGGCGCCATCACCTAGATATCAGGGTCGGGATTTGCTGCTCGCATCTCATCGCCTCTGTCTTTCACCACTGCTTGCCAGCCTACTAGCACGCTTGATAATAGCATAGCCATGTCTGCGTGCAGTGCCAGCATCTGACGCAGCTCCACTGCCCTTACAGGAGCGCCTATAATGCAAGGTCGCTCTGCCCCCAGGCTGCACTGATGGAGGTGGCCACAGACTGCTATACGACAATACACCACCGCCAAAGACTGTGGGTTGGCCACCAGACACTCTCCCCCTCCCCTCACCTGCTGGATGTGAGCATTGGATCTCCACTGCAGAACAGCTCAAATAGATGTAAATCAACTGGACCTAGCTGGATGTGTCTTTATTCTCCCTCGTACATGCACAAGAGAAGACTGCACATGTACATTTTATGTCAGAAGAAACAGTGGGGGCTAATTTGGGTGTTGGACGTCCATGCAGTGCAACACTAGTAGATCCAGCAACAGCAGTTCATAGACAGCGTTCAGCTGCAGGGTGCATACAAGTGCCGATTATAAACATTGTATAGGATTGTAAAGTAATTTGTTTTCTTTTCCCTCCCTTCTCAGAGCAAGATTACCACTAGGTACTCTCGAGAAGAGTTGAACAGTATAACACACAAGGGAGCATCACCAATTTGATCTCATACTTTTAGGATAAAGAAGCACATTTCCGAGATATCAACCATAGCAATCGCTCCCGTGCAAAAATTTGGGCCGTAATTTTGATAGTACACAGTTGTGATCTTCTGAACATATATGTTCTAAACACGCTAGCACATTAGTTGTTTGTCAGTTGCTCCACGCCACTGCGATCACTTAATGCCTGACCATAAAACCAGTTGAGTGAGTAAGAGGTTTGCGTTCTTAATGTCGGTGAACCAATAACAAATAGTGCAAACAGCTGCAGGAGGGGTGCAGAATTATGGTCAACTTGCGATGTTCAAAGTGGAAGTCAGGACTGGTAAACATCATTATGCGGCTATTCGAGTAACTTTTATATAAGGCAAGCCAAAGCGTGTTATTATGTGTGCCATTCAGTTTCGTAGCATAAAACATAGTAGACAACATCACGAATGAAAACTCGCTAAACATAGAGCAAAGAAGTGAACTGATGTCCAATGTTTCTTTACATGAGGATGACGGTGAGGCTGCCCTTTCGCCACGGTCATATTTAACGAGTAGCTTTATCGGCACAACGGGACGGCGATGTAAAAACGAGGTAGTAAGTGATGATTAAGCTTACTGTGTAGATGTAGTATTGTCGGAGAAAACTTCATCCCTGTTCATAAAAGAAACGAGGAGTTGCCTTTTGGAAAAGTGTAAAAAAGGGAAATTATCTTTGAGGACTATCAAGAAGAGCATTACATTAATAAAATATAAAAGGGATGTACATTTGGAGTAAATACGTTGAAACCGGGTATGCACGAACAGATGTTTTCAAGTGTCATACGCATGCAGGAAAAAGATGACGATCTACGACTTTAATGCTCGGCAGTGGCAGTGAGCCGTATCTGAAGTGGGACTAACAGCTTTTAAAGCACTTACTGGGTGGGTGCAATCTCTCGAGATGAAAACAGTTTTGGGCTACGAAATAAATTGACAAAAAAAATCGCATCACCAAAAAATAATTAATATAGAGTAATGAAATTTCGCAAATACATTTCTCTAGGTTGCTTATTTAAGTGATTAATATTGCAAGTTCACAGCTTAAAGCAAGCGTGAGATAAGTCATTGCAAATTTGAAATGCTGACACATTAATTGCCGCTGTAACTGCCAGAATGTTGACAGGTATGCAACCATGCATGCTTTGTGTTGTACAGTGCTGCATGTAAGTTTCTGGGATGTAGTTCCATGCCTGTTGCACTTGGTCAGTCAATACAGAGAAGATCAATGCTGGTTGTGGATGACGCTCGAGTTGTCCGATGGTGTCTTATACGTGCTAGATTGATCTGATGATTGAGCAGGCTAAGGCATCATGTGGACTCCCTGGCGAGCATTATCCTGCTGGGAAACATTCCCTTGGAGTGCTGTTCGTGAATGATAGCGCAACAGCTCGAATCACTAAACCGACAAACGTATTGGCAGTCAGGGTGCGTGGGATAACCACGAGAATGCTCCTGCTACCATACGAAAGCAAGCGGCTACACGGGTAGCAGGGGTTGTGTGGCGTGGACTGGGTGGTTTTTTAGGTTAGATGGCCTCGGGCAAGTACAGAAAGGGCAACAGCCTCAAAGGGTGCGGGGCAAAGTCAGGACATGCGGGGACCAAGCAGCAATCGGTATTGTAATTGTAAACTGTCGAAGCTGCATTGGTAAAGTACTGGAACTTCAAGCGCTGATAGAAAGCGCCGAAGCTGAAATCGTTATAGGTACAGAAAGCTGGCTGAAGCCAGAGATAAATTCTGCCGAAATTTTTACAAAGGCACAGGCGGTGTTTAGAAAGGATAGATTGCATGCAACCGGTGGTGGCGTGTTTGTCGCTGTTAGTAGCAGTTTATCCTGTAGTGAAGTAGAAGTGGATAGTTCCTGTGAATTATTATGGGTGGAGGTTACACTCAACAACCGAGCTAGGTTAATAATTGGCTCCTTTTACCGACCTCCCGACTCAGCAGATTTGTGGCAGAACAACTGAGAGAAAATTTGGAATACATTTCACATAAATTTTCTCAGCATGTTGTAGTCTTAGGTGGAGATTTCAATTTACCACATATAGACTGGGACACTCAGATGTTTAGAACGGGTGGTAGGGACAGAGCATCGAGTGACATTATATTGAGTGCACTATCCGAAAATTACGTCGAGCAATTAAACAGAGAACCGACTCGTGGAGATAACATCTTGGACCTACTGATAACAAACAGACCCGAACTTTTCGACTCTGTAAGTACAGAACAGGGAATCAGCGATCATAAGGCCGTTGCAGCATCCCTGAATATGAAAGTTAATAGGAATATAAAAAAAGAGAGGAAGGTTTATCTGTTTAGCAAGAATAATAGAAGGCAGATTTCAGACTACCTAACAGATCAAAACGAAAATTTCTGTACCGACACTGACAATGTTGAGTGTTTATGGAAAAATTTCAAGGCAATCGTAAAATGCGTTTTAGACAGGTACGGGCCGAGTAAAACTGTCAGGGACAGGAAAAACGCACCGTGGGTCAACAATAAAGTTAGGAAACTACTGCAAAAGCAAAGAGAGCTTCACTCCAAGTTTAAACGCAGCCAAAACCTCTCAGACAAACAGAAGCCAAACGATGTCAAAGTTAGCGTAAGGAGGGCTATGCGTGAAGCGTTCAGTGAATTCGAAAGTAAAATTCTATGTACCGACTTGACAGAAAATCCTGGGAAGTTCTGGTTCACGTTAAATCAGTAAGTGGCTCGAAACAGCATATCCAGACACTCCGGGATGATGACGGCATTGAAACAAAAGATGACACGCGTAAAGCTGAAATACTAAACACCTTTTTCCAAAGCTGTTTCACAGAGGAAGACTGCACTGTAGTTTCTTCTCTAAATCCTCGCACAAACGAAAAAATGGCTGACATCGAAATAAGTGTCCAAGGAATATAAAAGCAACTGGAATCACTCAACAGAGGAAAGTCCACTGGACCTGACGGGATACCAAATCGATTCTACACAGAGTACGCAAAAGAACTTGCCCCCCTTCTAACAGCCGTGTACCGCAAGTCTCTAGAGGAACGGAAGGTTCCAAATGATTGGAAAAGAGCACAGGTAGTCCCAGTCTTCAAGAAGGGTCGTCGAGCAGATGCGCAAAACTGTAGACCTATATCTCTGACGTCGATCTGTTGTAGAATTATAGAACATGTTTTTTGCTCGAGTATCATGTCGTTTTTGGAAACCCAGAATCTACTCTGTAGGAATCAACACGAATTCCGGAAACAGCGATCGTGTGAGACCCAACTCGCTTTATTTGTTCATGAGACCCAGAAAACATTAGATACAGGCTCTCAGGTAGATGCTATTTTCCTTGACTTTCGGAAGGCGTTCGATACAGTTCCGCACTGTCGCCTGATAAACAAAGTAAGAGCCTACGGAATATCAGACCAGTTGTGTGGCTGTATTGAAGAGTTTTTAGCAAACAGAACACAGCATGTTGTTCTCAAATGAGAGACGTCTACAGACGTTAAAGTAACCTCTGGCGTGCCACAGGGGAGACCTAGTAGATAGTGTCGGAAGTTCCATGCGGCTTTTCGCGGATGATGCTGTAGTATACAGAGAAGTTGCAGCATTAGAAAATTGTAGCGAAATGCAGGAAGATCTGCAGCGGATAGGCACTTGGTACAGGGAGTGGAAACTGACCCTTAACATAGACAAATGTAATGTATTGCGAATACATAGACAGAAGGATCCTTTATTGTATGATTATATGATAGCGGAACAAACACTGGTAGCAGTTACTTCTGTAAAATATCTGGGAGTATGCGTGCGGAACGATTTGAAGTGGAATGATCGTATAAAATTAATTGTTGGTGAGGCGGGTACCAGGTTGAGATTCATTGGGAGAGTCCTTAGAAAATGTAGTCCATCAACAAAGGAGGTGGCTTACAAAACACTCGTGCGACCTATACTTGAGTATTGCTCATCAGTGTGGGATCCGTACCAAATCGGATTGACGGAGGAGATAGAGAAGATTCAAAGAAGAGCGGTGCGTTTCGTCACAGGGTTATTTGGTAACCGTGATAGCGTTCCGGAGATGTTTAGCAAACTCAAGTGGCAGACTTTGCAAGAGAGGCGCTCTGCATCGCGGTGTAGCTTGCTCGCCAGGTTTCGAGAGGGTGCGTTTCTGGATGAGATATCGAATATATTGCTTCCCCGTACTTATACCTCCCGAGGAGATCACGAATGTAAAATTAGAGAGATTAGAGCGCGCACAGAGGCTTTCAGACAGTCGTTCTTCCCGCGAACCATACGCGACTGGAACAGAAAAGGGAGGTAATGACAGTGGCACGTAAAGTGCCCTCCGCCACACACCGTTGGGTGGCTTGCGGAGTATAAATGTAGATGTAGATGTAGATGAAATCGCACCCAGACTATAAATCCAGCTATAGGTCCAGTCTGCCTAGCATGCAGGCAGGCTGGATGCAGCGCCTCACCTGGCCCCATTCTAACCAACACATGTTCATCACTGGCACTGAGGAAGGACCAGCTATCATCAGAAAACACAACAGACCTCCACCCTACCCTCCAATGAGCGCTCACTTTGACACATATTGAAGTCGCAAATGGCGGTGGTTTGGGGTCAGTGGAATGCATGCTATAGAGCGGGTGGCTTCGAGCTGCCATTGACTAATGTACACTCCTGGAAACTGAAATAAGAACACCGTGAATTCATTGTCCCAGGAAGGGGAAACTTTATTGACACATTCCTGGGGTCAGATACATCACATGATCACACTGACGGAACCACAGGCACATAGACACAGGCAACAGAGCATGCACAATGTCGGCACTAGTACAGTGTATAGCCACCTTTCGCAGCAATGCAGGCTGCTATTCTCCCATGGAGACGATCGTAGAGATGCTGGATGTAGTCCTGTGGAACGGCTTGCCATGCCATGCCTCAGTTGGTCCAGCGTTCGTGCTGGACGTGCAGACCGCGTGAGACGACGCTTCATCCAGTCCCAAACATGCTCAATGGGGGACAGATCTGGAGATCTTGCTGGCCAGGGTAGTTGACTCACACCTTCTAGAGCACGTTGGGTGGCACGGGATACATGCGGACGTGCATTGTCCTGTTGGAACAGCAAGTTCCCTTGCCGGTCTAGGAATGGTAGAACGATGGGTTCGATGACGGTTTGGATGTACCGTGCACTATTCAGTGTCCCCTCGACGATCACCAGTGGTGTACGGCCAGTGTAGGAGATCGCTCCCCACACCATGATGCCGGGTGTTGGCCCTGTGTGCCTCGGTCGTATGCAGTCCTGATTGTGGCGCTCACCTGCACGGCGCCAAACACGCATACGACCATCATTGGCACCAAGGCAGAAGCGACTCTCATCGCTGAAGACGACACGTCTCCATTCGTCCCTCCATTCACGCCTGTCGCGACACCACTGGAGGCGGGCTGCACGATGTTGGGGCGTGAGCGGAAGACGGCCTAAAGGTGTGCGGGACCGTAGCCCAGCTTCATGGAGACGGTTGCGAATGGTCCTCGCCGATACCCCAGGAGCAACAGTGTCCCTAATTTGCTGGGAAGTGGCGGTGCGGTCCCCTGCGGCACTGCGTAGGATCCTACGGTCTTGGCGTGCATCCGTGCGTTGCTGCCGTCCGGTCCCAGGTCGACGGGCACGTGCACCTTCCGCCGACCACTGGCGACAACATCGATGTACTGTGGAGACCTCACGCCCCACGTGTTGAGCAATTCGGCGGTACGTCCACCCGGCCTCCCGCATGCCCCCTATACGCCCTCGCTCAAAGTCCGTCAACTGCACATACGGTTCACGTCCACGCTGTCGCGGCATGCTACCAGTGTTAAAGACTGCGATGGAGCTCCGTATGCCACGGCAAACTGGCTGACACTGACGGCGGCGGTGCACAAATGCTGCGCAGCTAGCGCCATTCGACGGCCAACACCACGGTTCCTGGTGTGTCCGCTGTGCCGTGCGTGTGATCATTGCTTGTACAGCCCTCTCGCAGTGTCCGGAGCAAGTATGGTGGGTCTGACACACCGGTGTCAATGTGTTCTTTTTTCCATGTCCAGGAGTGTATATATAAGTGTTCGTTGTGTCACTGTGGTTGCAGCTGCTGCTCAGACTGCTGCTGCAGATGCAGTACTATGCACCATAACCATACGCCAAACACGATGGTCTTCCCTCTCGGTAGTGCCAGCTTCCTCTCCAGAGCCTGGTCTTCTTGCGAACGTACATTCTCGTGCCCACCGCAGGCAGCAGTCATGTACAGTGGCTACATTCCTGCCAAGTCTTTCTGCAATATCACAGTAGGAACATCCAGTTTCTCGTAGCCCTATTACACGACCTCGTTCAAACTGGGTGAGTTCTTGATAATGGAGTCTTTGTCCCCTTAAGACCATCCTTGACTAACAGCAACTCACCGCGTCCAGTCTCAACGGTAACTAATTTACATCATCATAGTGGCGCTACTAGCGCCACTGTTATCCTGCTGGCGCGAAATCTGAACAGTCATCAACTTTCAGACGTAGAAACACGCCTACGAATTGTCCTTTATGTCGCACAACTCCTTCTTGGTGTTGCGATTTTTTCCCGTCACTGTATAACCCATGGTACTACAACCAAAAAACTAGCTAAGAAGACAGCCATACTTACTGTGCATGAAGAATTTGTCGCTTGGAGCTGTCATGGAGAAAGCTGAAACAAACAATGGGTATTATATCGATTAGAGGGGGTTCAATTTATAAATCGCGTCCGACTGATCTCTTGCCAAAAAAAGGACATTGCTGCAGTCCGTGACTAACACGACGCACAGCTGCACAGTGATGCTAATGGTATCTTCAGATGGACACTTACTTTCACCTCTGTTTGAAAATTGTGAAGAGCTGACCGTGATGTTTGGACAGTGAGACAAGCAAAGGTTGAAGTCAATAAGAGCATTTGGGCATGTGGCGATGAACTGTGTTTTCTAAAATTGTACAAGATGACAGTATAACATACTTAATAGTGGACTAATTTTCCAGTCAGGAAAGTTGTCAGTGCATGATGAGCGCGGAGAAGAAGACATTGCAGTGCCCGTAGTGGCGATACCACCACATGGAACGGGATGCTGTCAACTGCTAGATGTATACGATTTCCGCGTATTCATGGGTTTTGACCGCTGTCTCAACAATTCGGCACGACTTCTGACCGTCGATGTGAACTTCGGGCATCGTAACATCCTTCAAACGTAGTCGCTTCTTTAGATTAGATTAGATTAGATTAGATTAGATTAGATTAATACTTGTTCCATAGATCATGAATACGACACTTCGTAATGATGTGGAACGTGTCAGGTTAACAAAAGATATCTGTACAAGATATTACATT
Organism: Schistocerca cancellata; assembly: GCF_023864275.1. NCBI lineage: Eukaryota > Metazoa > Arthropoda > Insecta > Orthoptera > Acrididae > Schistocerca > Schistocerca cancellata. The sequence goes on along the minus strand of NC_064627.1, from coordinate 139,586,809 downwards.
ACACAAAATATTGCATGACACTAATGTTTAAGTTGGTTTTTTTCCCCTCCTTTACTTTATATCTAAAAATTCAGCCAATGAGTAGAAGGAGTTGTCATCTAGAAATTCTTTTAATTTATTTTTAAATGTTGGTTGGCTATCTGTCAGGCTTTTGATGCTGTCTGGTAGGTGACCAAAGACTTTCGTGGCAGCATAATTTACCCCTTTCTGTGCCAAAGTCAGATTTAACCCTGCATAGTGAAGATCATCCTTTCTCCTGGTGTTATAGCTATGCACACTGCTATTACTTTTGAACTTAGATGCAGCTACAGAGGTTGGAGAAAAATCTGGAAACACCTAAAACACATTACCATGACCCTACGACTTATCTTAGAAGAAAGATTAAGGAAAGGCAAACCTACGTTTCTTACATTTGTAGACTTAGAGAAAGCTTTTAACAATGTTGACTGGAATACTCTCTTTCAAATTCTGAAGGTGGCAGGGGTAAAATACAGGGAGCGAAAGGCTATTTACAATTTGTACAGAAACCAGATGGCAGTTATAAGAGTCGAGGGACATGAAAGGGAAGCAGTGGTTGGGAATGGAGTGAGACATGGTTGTAGCCTCTCCCTGGTGCTATTCAATATGAATATTGAGCAAGCAGTACAGGAAACAAAAGAAAAGTTCGGAGAAGGCATTAAAATCCATGGAGAAGAAATAAAAACTTTGAGGTTCGCCGATGACGTTGTAATTCTGTCAGAGACAGCAAAGGACTTGCAACAGCAATTGAACGTAATGGACAGTGTCTTGAAAGGAGGGTATAAGATGAACATCAACAAAAGCAAAACGAGGATAATGGAATGTAGTCGAATTAAGTCGGGTGATACTGAGGGAATTGGATTAGCAAATGAGATACTTAAAGTAGTACATGAGTTCTGCTGTTTGGGGAGCAAAATAACTGATGATGGCCGAAGTAGAGAAGATATAAAATGTAGACTGGCAATGGCAAGGAAGGCGTTTCTGAAGAAGAGAAATTAGTTAACATCGAGTATTGATTTAAGTGTCAGGAAGTCGTTTCTGAAAGTATTTGTATGGAGTGTAGCCATGTATGGAAGTGAAACGTGGACGATAAATAGTTTAGACAAGAAGAGAATAGAAGCTTTCGAAATGTGGTGCTACAGAAGAATGCTGAAGATTAGATGGGTAGATCACATAACTAATGAGGAGGTGCTGAATAGAATTGGGGAGAAGAGGAGCTTGTGGCACAACTTGACTAGAAGAAGGGATCGGTTGGAAGGACGTGTTCTGAGGCATCAAGCGATCACCATTTTAATACTGGAGGGCAGCGTGGAGGGTAAAAATCGTAGAGGGAGACCAAGAGATGAATACACTAAGCAGATTCAGAAGGATGTAGGCTGCAGTAGGTACTGGGAGATGAAGCTTGCAAAGGATAGAGTAGCATGGAGAGCTGCATCAAACCAGTCTCAGGACTGAAGACCAAAACAACAACATGACTAATACAGTGTAAGAAACCCGCTGGCGTTCGAAACAGTTTCCAATCGTCTCGTAATGGATAGATCCAGCTTTTCAAGGAAATCTTATACCGCTCATCCTGCAAAATAGCGACAAGTTCAGGTGACGATGATGGAGGTGGATTGCGGTGACGAAACCTTCTCTCCAAAGTACCGTACACAATAAAAGTTCAATGGTGTTGAGGTCTGGTGACTGTGGTGGCCAGGAGAAAGTCGACAGTTCATCCTTGTGCTCACAATGCCACTCCTGGATGATACGAGCTGTGTGAACAGAGGCTCTGTCGTCTGGGAGTACAGCATCGCCATTGGGGAGCAGACATCGTACAACTACACTACTGGCCATTAAAATTGCTACACCACGAAGATGACGTGCTACAGACGCGAAATTTAACCGACAGGAAGAAGATGCTGTGATATGCAAATGATTAGCTTTTCAGAGCATTCACACAAGGTTGGCGCCGGTGGCGACACCTACAACGTGCTGACATGAGGAAAGTTTCCAACCGATTTCTCATACACAAACAGCAGTTGACCGGCGTTGCCTGGTGAAACGTTGTTGTGATGCCTCGTGTAAGGAGGAGAAATGGTTACCATCACGTTTCCGACTTTGATAAAGATCGGATTGTAGCCTATCGCGATTGCGGTTTATCGTATCGCGACATTGCTGCTCAAGTTGGTCGAGATCCAATGACTGTTAGCAGAAAATGGAATCGGTGGGTTCAGGAGGGTAATACGGAACGCCGTGCTGGATCCCAACGGCCTCGTATCACTAGCAGTCGAGATGACAGGCATCTTATCCGCATGGCTGTAACGGATCGTACAGCCACGTCTCGATCCCTGAGTCAACAGATGGGGACGTTTGCAAGACACCAACCAACTGCACGAACAGTTCGACGACGTTTGCAGCAGTATGGACTATCATCTCGGAGACCATGGCTGCGGTTACCCTTGACGCTGCATCACAGACAGGAGCGCCTGCGATGGTGTACTCAACGACGAACCTGGGTGCACGAATGGCAAAACGTCATTTTTTCGGATGAATCCAGGTTCTGTTTACATCATCATGATTGTCGCATCCATGTTTGGTGACATCGCGGTGAACGCACATTGGAAGCGTGTATTCGTCTTCGCCATACTGGCGTATCACCCGGTGTGATGGTATGGGGTGCCATTCGTTACACATCTCGATCTCCTCTTGTTCGCACTGACAGCACTTTGGGAGTGGACGTTACATTTCAGATGTGTTACGACTTGTGGCTCTACCCTTCATTCGAACCCTGCGAAACCCTAAATTTCAGCAGGATAATGCACGACCGCATGTTACAGGTCCTGGCGGGCCTTTCTGGATACAGAAAATGTTCGACTTTTGCCTTGGCCAGCAGATCCTCCAGATCTCTTACCAACTGATAACGTCTGCTCAATGGAGACCGAGAAACCGGCTCGTCACAATACCCCTGTCACTACTCTTGATGAACTGTGGTACCGTGTTGAAGCTGCACGGGCAGCTGTACCGGTATACGTCATCCAAGCTCTGTTTGACTAAATGCCCAGGCGTATCGCGGCCGTTATTACGGCCAGAGGTGGTTGTTCTGGGTACTGATTTCTCAGGATCTATGCACCCATATTGCGTGAAAATGTAATCACGTGTCAGTTCTAGTATAATATATTTGTCCAACGAATACCCGTTTATCATCTGCATTTCTTCTTGTTGTAGCGATTTTCATGGCCAGTGGTGTAAATGGATCTGATCAGCAAAAATGACAGTCGCAAAGCGTGACATTTTTTGTAGGGTAGGTTGAGAATTACGAATTCGAAAAAAAAAGCTTATGACAAAAACTTGGATAATAGAAGCACTGCCAAAGTAACTTAATTACATATTTCTACTAGGACTGCAACTACTACAGAAATTGCTATGAATAAATGCATAAAAATATTAAGCAGCTACACATTAACATAAACATAAGTCATTGTTACATGCTTGAAGGTCTTTCGGGCATGCAGCCGGGTTGACTGGTCGTTGGAGAACGAATTTTCGACGGCGTAACGCACCTTTCCTCGATCGTGCGAATAGTTTGCCCCACGTATGCTTTCCCACACTCGCACAGTATGAAATAAACTCCAGATTTCCGGAGTCCTAAATCGTCCTTCACTGTCCCTACAAGGGACTTGATCTTTGGCGGCGGGTGATAGACGCACTTGATGTTATGACGTCCTAGAATCCTGCATATTTTTCCAGATACGTTGCCCGTGTATGATATGTAGGCTGTCGCTTTCGGTGGATCATCATCAGGTGTCGGCTGTGGTGTGGTCTTCTGCTTGAAGGCGCGTCGAATTTGGCGGTCACTATAGCCGTTCTTCTGGAACACATCCTTGAGGTGGTCTAGTTCCAGTTTTAAGCTTTCTTCGTCGGAGATCACACGAGCTCTGTGAACCAATGTATTTAGCACTCCTTCCCTTTGCGACGGGTGATGACAGCTGGAGGCGTGAAGGTACAGATCGGTGTGGGTTGTCTTCTGGTAGACGCTGTGTCCTAGTGTCCTCGCCTTCACGCCTCCTGCTGTCATCACATATTGCATTATAGTTGCAGTCAGTCAACATGGGTCTGGACAACACGAGGATCAAGCAGCTTCATGAAGTTCTCCTGCACAATGTATGCATGACTGTATGGTATGGCTTCAAGGCACAGTTCATAATTGGTCCATTTTTCATTGAGGAACTCAGAAAGAACTTTGGACACAACCGTTTTAATGCAAAATGCAGCTCCACCTCACACTGCTCGTGAGGTCATTCGGTTACACTGCAACACATTTGGAGAAAACAGAATCATCGGCAGACAATTCCAAACTGCGTGGCCACTAAGATCACCAGATTTGAAGCCGTGTGGTTTCCCATGTGTGTGTATTTGAAGGAGAGGGTTTATCAACGGGACACTAACACATGTTGGAGGCTGAAGACGAGCATAGTGAGGGAGGTAGTCAATACCACAGCTGAGATGTTTCAGGCAGCAAAAAGGGAATCTGTAGTGTGGTTCCGGGCTTTCGTGGATGCAGATGATCGTTACAGAGAGCGACATTTGTATTCTGGAAGGCAAATGTGGTACACAATTAGCAAATGTTACTCTCTCATGCAGAAATTAGAATGTGTTTGCTTCAGTGGTTTACTCGCTGTATCTCTTCTGCACGTCCTTACAAATGTTTCCCCAAAGATTCTTGTCCAACAATCACTCGTTTTACGTGAGGCCCTTTGCGTAACCTGTATTTTGAGAGGACGAAGACGGCATAGAAGAGAGGAGCACAAGAAATGAGATACTTAATGCCTTTTATCCAATGCGTGTGTGAGCTTGGTGGAAGAGATACAGATGGCAATGAGTATTCTGTTTAATAAACTTCATCCTGTTGGGCCACTGATAGGGAAGGAAAAAAAAATTAGGTGATGCTATAACAGTAACAACTAGGTTAGGCCTGACAGTTCTGATTGCTGTTACCAGGGATAGTTACATCAGTCTGAAGTTGCCATTCAAGGTATCTCTTTGGATCGAAATCTAACGTCATCCCTGAAATTTTCCAGGTTATGGTGAAATCTCTGGAAAACTACATTAAGCTATGGTGATGACCACTTGACGTTTCTTTCTCCGGAAAGTGAAACGCTTATTTTACGATCAATAGTTCAGGAACATTTGCGAATATGTCGTTATTTCTGAAGATGCGATGTTGTAGAGAAATGTTGAATGGAAAGCACTGAAAGAATAATGCCTCGTCTACGATAAGATGAGTCGACCGGTGAGTGGCGGGTGTCAAAGCGACAGAGCCGTAGAGCGGCAAGAGATGCTGACTACGATAAAAGCGGCAGAGCGCTGTTTTCCTTCACTTCCGAGCATGGAGTCATCATGTGAACTGACTAATCTCCTCATTTTGAGTGAACCCAGTCTCTTTTATGGAATCGTGAGTTACTGAAGGACAAGAGGAATCATGGAATTAATCTGATTAATAGGAGTAGGAAAGTTCACAAGAACACAACCATCTGTTTCGTGACTTAAGAAATGATGAAACTAGGGTTTTTTGTTATACAAGAATGCCTATCTGAACATTCGATTACATGCTCCAGAAAATAACTCCTCACTTGGCGAAGGCCAGGCCTACCACTGCAAGTGACACCAGGAGAGAAACAGTTTTTTTCCTTTTTTGAAAAAAATTTCCGCCATTTTACTATTGTTAATTGTTTATTTATTGTACGCATCCATGATTTCGGCTTTCTAGCCATTCTCAAGTGCACGTTAAAATTAGGACTGTTTGTTTGGAATTTAAAAGAATATCGTTATTGGCCATCGATATTGAAAGAAGTATCGATGTATCGATACCGAAGGAAAAAATATCGACGCATCGACCTATAAAAATATCAGCTGTACATTGTAAGTATATTACCAGTTTTAGAGCTGTATATTTAAGTACTGATTTTTTAATAGCTATTCTCTACATCAACAAGCTAGCAGTTTGCGCATCCCTCTTAGAGCATGAATTGAAAGGAAAACGATCCACGTTCAAATTAGACAATAACCACTTTGCTAACATTGGTAACTGCATGTAAATGGCACAATGAAAGGTGTTCTATGGGTCTGTTGTTCAGTTTCGTCACATATGAGTTTTGTCCGGGACATTTCATGTCGACTTATCTGTTCTTTTTTTTTCTTTTTTTCTTTTTCTTTTTTTTTGTTTTTTTTTGTTATCTGCAAACGCCACCGACTAGCAGTCGTAATGTCTAAATTTTGTGCCGAAGTTAAACTTTGCAGTTTCTGCCAGTAGCACGGAGCTCCGATTACATCAGAATTTCCCCTCACATGTTTCTGCCCACCGCAAAGACCAATCTTATCATTTAGATTTTTGTTCATTGCTTTCAGCAACTGGTTTTGAAGAACGCTTTGTGTGCTATTTCTTCACACTGGAAATCTTGTTATTCCATTTACATCGCCGCTCCCCAGTGCGATCCGACTTCTTTGTGCCACCTATGTTTGTTCCATATTGTCGAAGAGAAAGACTGGATGCGATGAATACTCATAAAGTAGCAAGACCCCTTCACATAGTGAAAGTAAAATTATCTTCTACTACAATTTGAAAAGAACATTTTCAAATATTTACTGAAAATTGCAAATAAAATGTAAAATAAAAATATCAGCACTCGATATATCCAATTCGACATCAAAATATAGATGAGAACAGTATAGCAATTTGTATCGAGGATTTCTGCATAAAGTATCGATACGTCCATATATCGATATCTTATTAACATCCCTAGTTGAAATGTCACAATATGTCTGACCTGTCTATGATGTGTCATCGTCGATAGTACATATTTCTGGTCTTATGGAACAATTGTCGTACTACGGGATGTGAGTACACATCAGTAGCCCAGATGCAAAATGCGCTAACTGCTTGATAATCGCGAAAAACTCGTCCCAGCAAACTATTAAAGTTAAATACTTCATTTCTCTTTCAAAAATAAGTAAAACACTTATTTCCAGAATGAACTTTTCACTTTGCAGTGGAGTGTGTGCTGATATGAAACTTCCTGGCAGATTAAAACTGTGTCTAGCACCGAAACTCGAACTCGGGACCCTTGCCTTTGGGCAAGTGCTCTACCAACTTTTTTTTTAATGACCTGAGAGAAGGGATGGGGGCAAAGAGGACAGGGGTCATCTTCCAAGGCCTGGACTCAATGTCCCACTCCTGCCCTCCCAGAGCCAAGGAAGGAAAGGGCTTTGACAGGATCAAGAGAACTTTATTGGATCAAATTCATTTATTTATGAGTATACATATGTATATATTCTTTTTTCGTGTATTTATTAATTTTTATATTTTTGGGTTTTTTAATTTTTTTAAATTATTTTCAACTGGATCATACAACTGCCACCAGAAGATTCCAAGTCATTTTCACGTAATGAATTTAAGGGGGACTCCCTCTAAACCATTTTCAAAGGATCAATTGTGTGATGTGATAATTTTCAAGTGTGCCTTCTAGTACCTTGGAACGCTCCAATGGGCAGGAGGATCCTCGAATAATGCACCTAAATAATTCGACAATGTATGGTGACGGAATGCCTCATGAGTCGTTGTCAGACAGACCTACAAGTCCAGAGCCCTTTCGGGCGCGGCTTGTGAACTGTAATACAGCACCATGCCCTTCAGCCAGTTGATGGTGTTCGTTCTGGTAGTGGGAAAGTAAACAGTATCTGTGTGTAGGAGTTCGTCTGGCGTGATGAATTCTGGCTGTGTCGCAACAGGAGCACTAGCATATGTTGTACAAGATCCCAGCAGCTGCCTGTCACAGCACATGTCAAGTGGTGCATGTCTAAATTGACGACTGTGCAGTGCGGGCACAAAGAATCGTTTGTGAGATGGATGGAATGGAGGTGCTGGCATGTGGTTAATTTGCCGTTCACCACCACATACCACAAGGAATGAGCATATATGGGCAGGTATGGGGTGTGGACGGCTCGCCACAACTTGGTCCAATGGATGGTTGGGTGTTGTTGTTCAACATTGTCACGGGGTTGTCATGCCTGATAGATGCGATACTAATCTCTCGTGCTTGGTGCCTTTGTCGCTGGTAGTTCCTTGGTCATCTAGCTCAGTTCGACCAGGAAATCTCAGATGTGGACAAGAGATGGAGCTATGTGTCCCACGGCGACTGATGGATGAAGATCTCACAGTGCGATGATCTATAGCAACAGCCCCATAAAGTTGGTGTTGGCCACACTCACAAATTGTCCGTATGCCGCCTGGAATCTGTGGGCCATGGTGACTGTTAGTGGAAGAATGTGTACAAAATAACTCAGTTTGGATGCTATGTAAGTGTTGACATAACATGTTCAGAGAATCATATCCATATTGTGGAATCTGCTATCACATACCAGTGCCCATGTCCTTTGAAGTAGCCGGCAATACGTGGCTGCCACAGTTCGGAGAATTATACTGGAGAACTGCACCCCCAGTGGGTTCAGTGAGGGAACCTTCTGGAAGGGGATCACTGTCGGGTGGAGAAGGCCTCTCCCGACATCCATGTACATCGTATTGCACATGTTGACGATGCTGCTTCGTACCAGGCCGTAGCGACACAACCACTGAAGCTTATCGTGAATTTCGTCGCCAGACGACACCAGGAGCATCATGTCGTCAGCGAAAGCAGCACAAAAATGGTTCAAATGGCTCTGAGCACTATGCGACTTAACTTCTGAGGTCATCAGTCACCTAGAACTTAGAACTAATTAAACCTAACTAACCTAAGGACATCACAAACATCCATGCCCGAGGCAGGATTCGAACCTGCGACCGTAGCGGTCGCTCGACTCCAGACTCTAGCGCCTAGAACCGCATGGCTACTCCGGCCAGCCAAAGCAGCTCATTGGAAGATCATGTCTCAAATGCAGATGCCTTCCAGTCGTTGCCGATGGCCATGCAGCACAGGCTCGAGGGCCGCCACGAGTAAGATTCCTAATAAAGGACATCCCTGTCGCACTGACTGTCCAAGAGTGATGTGTTCATTCTGGTGGCCATTGACCATAATCTGGGAGCGCACCCCGTGGTTAAGCATAAGATCACCCCTGCTGATGTCTGTCAGCGCCCAGGTGTTCAAGCCCGACGTGAAGGAAGCCGAGGTCAATATGAGAAACGGTGTGATCAAAATCGACGGCAACAAGGGCGCCTAGGAGGCAGCAGGCCGCTACCAGCGCCGTGATGTCGCCGTAGGTGCCAAGTACCCTGTGGATGTTGTTGTCACTGCCTAAATACACTCCTGGAAATTGAAATAAGAACACCGTGAATTCATTGTCCCAGGAAGGGGAAACTTTATTGACACATTCCTGGGGTCAGATACATCACATGATCACACTGACAGAACCACAGGCACATAGACACAGGCAACAGAGCATGCACAATGTCGGCACTAGTACAGTGTATATCCACCTTTCGCAGCAATGCAGGCTGCTATTCTCCCATGGAGACGATCGTAGAGATGCTGGATGTAGCCCTGTGGAACGGCTTGCCATGCCATTTCCACCTGGCGCCTCAGTTGGACCAGCGTTCGTGCTGGACGTGCAGACCGCATGAGACGACGCTTCATCCAGTCCCAAACATGCTCAATGGGGGACAGATCCGGAGATCTTGCTGGCCAGGGTAGTTGACTTACACCTTCTAGAGCACGTTGGGTGGCACGGGATACATGCGGACGTGCATTGTCCTGTTGGAACAGCAAGTTCCCTTGCCGGTCTAGGAATGGTAGAACGATGGGTTCGATGACGGTTTGGATGTACCGTGCACTATTCAGTGTCCCCTCGACGATCACCAGTGGTGTACGGCCAGTGTAGGAGATCGCTCCCCACACCATGGTGCCGGGTGTTGGCCCTGTGTGCCTCGGTCGTATGCAGTCCTGATTGTGGCGCTCACCTGCACGGCGCCAAACACGCATACGACCATCATTGGCACCAAGGCAGAAGCGACTCTCATCGCTGAAGACGACACGTCTCCATTCGTCCCTCCATTCACGCCTGTCGCGACACCACTGGAGGCGGACTGCACGATGTTGGGGCGTGAGCGGAAGACGGCCTAACGGTGTGCGGGACCGTAGCCCAGCTTCATGGAGACGGTTGCGAATGGTCCTCGCCGATACCCCAGGAGCAACAGTGTCCCTAATTTGCTGGGAAGTGGTGGTGCGGTCCCCTACGGCACTGCGTAGGATCCTACGGTCTTGGCGTGCATCCGTGCGTCGCTGCGGTCCGGTCCCAGGTCGACGGGCACGTGCACCTTCCGCCGACCACTGGCGACAACATCGATGTACTGTGGAGACCTCACGCCCCACGTGTTGAGCAATTCGGCAGTACGTCCACCCTGCCTCCCGCATGCCCACTATACGCCCTCGCTCAAAGTCCGTCAACTGCACATACGGTTCACATCCACGCTGTCGCGGCATGCTACCAGTGTTAAAGACTGCGATGGAGCTCCGTATGCCACGGCAAACTGGCTGACACTGACGGCGGCGGTGCACAAATGCTGCGCAGCTAGCGCCATTCGACGGCCAACACCGCGGTTCCTGGTGTGTCCGCTGTGCCGTGCGTGTGATCATTGCTTGTACAGCCCTCTCGCAGTGTCCGGAGCAAGTATGGTGGGTCTGACACACCGGTGTCAATGTGTTCTTTTTTCCATTTCCAGGAGTGTATGTCTGATCAGGATGGATCGTATGTCCAATGGTGCACTGAAGACATGTGCAGAGGATGTCTGATCAGGATGGATCGTATGTCCAATGGTGCACTGAAGACATGTGCAGAGGATGTGGGCAAAAAGTTTATAATCCACCTCGGGATGTAACAAAATAAAAGTTAATGTATAATAGTTAAAGTATAGTAGATAAAGTATTTAAGAAAAGAGCAATAGAACAGGACGAATTGTAAATTTAACTGTATTACTCTCAACTCTGAGAAAAAGCCGGACACTGTAATAATCCGCCTGGACCCCAGACAAGGAGCTAAAAAGGAAAACATGTCCGGATTAATCCGGCCGTCTGGTCACCCTAACTTCTACGTCTTACTCTCGTTATAGTCAGTATTAGGTTTAAATATCACTGCATTGCTTGTTCTTTAGATTAGCCTTCAATTAGGGTATTGAATGGTGGCTAGATTACACTACAAAGCATCTGAAGATCTTTACTTGGACTTATTTATGATACAGGAGGCTTGCTGTGTGGTTAATTGGTACCTTGATTCTACCGAAATCAATTCGTCAGCTAACATTCCTCATACACTCTTTAGATTGGGCTCAGATCACAGGGAAACAGTTTACTTTCATGGCACTTAATGATCTCGTAGCGTACTTAATGCTACATTATTCATGCTTCATGGTTTGTCTCTCTTTGTACTGTATTTCAACTAACTTAGTTTACTACGGCTTGTTGTCTCCTTGCGTGAACACATGTAAGATACCGCACCGCGCGGGATTAGCCGAGCGGTCTGACCCGGCAAACGGTCTGCCCGACATGGGGCCCTAGCCATACGATTAAATCGCCGGCACGGCAACTCAGCGTGTTCAGTCAGAGGGTTAGCTCTGTAATAAAAAACTGAGTTAATGAATCAACGACGAACTGAAACGGGTGTCTTGGGACGTCCGCCCCGAGCAGATACAACGAACGAAAACGAACACAATTGGATTAAAAAAAAAAAAGGCGCTGCAGTCATGGACTGTGCGGCTGGTCCCGGCGGAGGTTCGAGTACCCCCTTGAGCATGGGTGTGTGTGTTTGTCCTTAGGATAATTTAGGATAAGCAGTGTGTAAGCTTAGGGACTGATGACCTCGGCAGGTAAGTCACATAAGATTCCTAGTTACCGATTGTTTTCTCATTTAACAGCACGCTTTAACTGAACTTTAACCAAAGATATTTCCTCCACTCCTGTTCACTGTCTGGACGTTTTGAACATGTATTTTTTTTAAGCAGGTAATTTGTGCATTTACAACAGAACTTCAAGTACTTACATAACTAAAAATAAATCTATAAATCTTCTTGTACCTTGAGAGAAGTGCTTATTTACGAACTCTCTTCCATTTCTCACCTTTACATATTTACATAGCTCCAGGCAATCACTTTTTTTTTATACTAACTTAAATTGAAATTCTTTCTGCAACCTTAACTTCCTGCTTCAGCTTGTTGAAGAAATATCAGTTCATGTCCATCACTATAAACAATTTTTCCATACTTAATATTTAATACTTAAAGTTTCCATGTAGCAGCCGTTACCAAGGAAATTTCCACTACGCAAGAATTCATTTCCACTACAGTACTTAACCACTACCATTATAAAATTTCTTTAAGTCTTGGTGGTGAAATAAGCCTTTTACTCTCCCCGTAGCAGGGTCAGTTAATAAATAACTCCCCATGTGCGGTTTCCTTAAAATAAGGTAAGGTCCTTGATACATATGTTGCCACTTGCGATTTTTCTTACGTATTAAGGATGCCTTAATTACCGCTATGCTCTCTCAGCAAATTCGCATCTCTTTTCTTTTCCTTTCTCTCGGTAATAAAACTGCGTTATTGACCAGCATATTTTCCGTCTTTTTCTCAGAGGGATGATGTGTACATGAAACGGCAGAACGTTTATTAACACAAGCACATAGAAAATTTTCCAGGTATTTGAACTAATTTTTGGTCATGTCCCTGTTCGGGCGCCAAGTGTGATGTAACAAAATAAAAGTGATGTTGTTATTCAATGGAAAAGTTGGAACTTGAGATTTCGCTTACTGTTTTATCAATCACAATTGGCGTAAGAATCATGGATTTACCCTTGTCATAAAATATTGCATTATGAAATGTGAATAGTCTTTACTTGTAGTTTCTCGTGGCTTGAAGCAGTCACAGCTAGCGTGCTATTGATTAAGAAATTGCATTATCGTCTTTCTAATTACTTCATGATCTTAGGAGCGATCATACCCGGTCGTGAAGTTATTGTTATGACACAACAATTTCCTACGGGGCCAGAAAGTTCTTAAGGGAGCAAAAACAACTGTAACATCACACAAACGGGAAATTCAATACTAAAGCTGATGCAAGAAGACGATAAAACAGTTTTCTTTTTGTCAATGTAACACACACATTGGACTGCTGATCTTGGTGTTTGTAATCTTTGCAAAATACATAATTAAAATGAAAATAGTACTGAGGAGATGATAGGAAAGAGCACTGCTAAATGATTCAATATTTCCAGAACAAATATTTATTATAACTAAAACATATATTGTACCTTATGCATAGTACTACAATGACGGTAGATTTTTATGTCCGTTTCATGTCCATTGAGCGCTCTTTTATGTAGCCATTGTCCTCTTGAGTCGCTCGTGCGTCGTCACTATAAGTTATAACAGTTCTTCTTTTTACACTTCATTCAAACTTAGACAGAACACGTTTTTTATACATTTAGTAAAAATTATATCAGACTGCCACAAATCTGCGTCCGTCTTACTTAAGAAGAACAGTACAAGTATTTAGCGCCCAAGGCTTCATTTGTTCTCCAGCGAACAAAATAGTGAAGGATCGCATATCGATCAGTATTCTTCTGTTTATATTGCCGCCCAAAGACGACGAATTATATTATTTAGGAAATTCCACCGTCGCTATGCGATGCCTTATTATAGATTAATCATTCTTTATAAACAAGTATTCGCCTTCTGGCTGAAAGTGTTAACTATTTGCTATTTTAATGGGAAAAAAAGCGAATACCGCAACCTTCAGGAGTGTAAGAGGACAATAGTCGTGACAATAGTGAGAAACACTCGATTCGGGAACGGGTATCATGATGCTTTCATGGAAATCTGTGGGGACAGTAAAATCGTCGTGGAGGAGGTCTTGAAACATCTGAATCCACTGAACGCCCATCAGGGGATAGAAGGCATGGTAGAATTCGTTTGGGCCCAGTGACTTGTTCGGGGCGCCACCTGCCATGGCCTTTGCTATGTGTACAGCAGTTATGAGAGCCAGCAGGGCGTCGCCCTGGACCACTACTCTGGAGTCAGGGAGATTGCACAGGATGTCTTCGCACTCACGAACAGTCTGTGGGTCCTCGGCATAAAACGTCCTGCAATGCTGGACAAATACCTCAGTGATAGCACACTACAAGTTGACACATCCACCTGCTGCTGTCTCTACTGATGTTATAAGGTAGTGCTTGCAGTGGTGTCTCTCTCTGAGAATGTGATATATGGACGCCATTTCAGTGGGTATGGTATCCTGCACCCTAGCCCAGACTTGGGCTCCATCAAGCTGTTCCACGGTGAGACAGAGAAGGTGAGCTTTCAGACGATTAACCACTGTGTGCCTTTCTCGTGATGGTGGCTGTGTCATTAGCTCCCTCAGCACAGTGTAATAAAATTCCGACGTCGCCCGATGCCAGCACACACTGGCACGGCCATAACCGTAAGTGTCCATCAGAGACCCAGCTTGGTGCAGTCGAGCCACCAATGTAAGGTAGAAGGATGTGCATGCAAACTCCGGAGGCAGTGGTCCCATGTAGCAGCGATCTCCCACCGACATGCGTCCTCGTACAGGTAGGAAACATTCAGCATCCATGGATCGCAGCTGTGGTAGGTGAGCAGCTGCGGGAGTGTGGCTGAGCAGATGTATGCCAAATGGTTGGTGAAAGCTGCCGGCCACAGTTCTGCATCTCTTGTCGTGGTGCGGAGTCCTTGGGAAACATATATCTGGTCGAGGCAGCTGGCAGAGTGGTTGGTGAAATATGTATATCCACAGTGGTCCCCGTGAAGAACATGCCATGTGTTGTTTGGTACCAGATCTAACACAAGAGCCCATAGCGCCAAGCAGTAGAGTAGTGAGGTATTTGGTCTGCTGGCTCCAGGATGCTATCACACTACTGGCCATTAAAATTGCTACACCACGCAGATGACGTGCTACAGACACGAAATTTAACCGACGGGAAGAAGATGCTGTGATATGCAAATGATTATCTTTTCAGAGCATTCACACAAGGTTGGCGCCAGTGGCGACACCTACAACGTGCTGACATGAAGAAAGTTTCCAACCAATTTCTCATACACAAACAGCAGTTGACCGGCGTTGCCTAGTGAAACGCTGTTGTGATGCCTCGTGTAAGGAGGAGAAATGCGTACCATCATGTTTCCGACTTTGATATAGGTCAGATTGTAGCCTATCGCGATTGCAGTTTATCGTATCGCGACATTGCTGCTTGTGTTGGTCAAAATCCAATGACTGTTAGCAGAATATGGAATCGGTGGGTTCAGGTGGGTAATACGGAATGCCTTGCTGGATCCCAATGGCCTCGTATCACTAGCAGTCGGGATGACAGCCATCTTATCCGCATGCTTGTAACGGATCGTGCAGCAACGTGTTGATCCCTGAGTCAAAAGATGGTGACGTTTTCAAGACAACAACCGTCTGCACAAACAGTTCGACGATGTTTGCAGCAGCATGGACTATGGCTGCAGTTACTCTTGACGCTGCATCACAGACAGGAGCAAATGCGATGGTGTACTCGACGACGAACCTGGGTGCATGAATGGCAAAAGTCATTTTTTCGGATGAATCCAGGTTCTGTTTACAGCATCATTATGGTCGCATCCGTGTTTGGCGACATCGCGGTGAACCCACATTGGAAGAGTGTATTCGTCATTGCCATAGTGGCGTATCACCTGGCGTGATGGTATGGGGTACCATTGGTTACACGTCTCGGTCACCTCTTGTTCGCATTGACGGCACTTTGAACAGTGGACGTTACATTTCAGATGTGTTATGACCCGTTGACTCTACCCTTCATTCGATCCCTACGAAACCCTACATTTCAGCATGATAACGCACGACCGAATGTTGCAGGTCCTGTACGGGCCTTTCCGGATACAGAAAATGTTCGACTGCTGCCCTGGCCAGTACATTCCCCAGATCTGTCACCAATTGAAAACATCTGGTCAGTGGTGGCCGAGCAACTGGCTCATCACAATACGCCAGTCACTACTCTTGATGAACTGTGGTATCATGTTGAAGCTGCATGGGCAGCTGTACCTGTACATGCCATCCAAGCTCTGTTTGACTCAATGCCCAGGTGTATCAAGGCCGTTATTACGGCCAGAGGTGGTTGTTCTGGATACTGATTTCAGAGGATCTATGCACCCAAATTGCGTGAAAATGTAATCACATGTCAGTTCTAATATAATATATTTGTCCAATGAATACTCATTTATCATCTGTATTTCTTCTTGTTGCAGCAATTTTAAAGGCCAGTAGTGTAAAATCGCTGCCTATGATGTAGTGTTGCATATTCCAATTTAGGAGTGGATCAATTTCATCCGAATAACAGGTGATCTTTTCACTGCAACGAGATGACCCAGAGGGTGTGTGCACATTGACAATGCAGACTGCTCCCACTGTGATGGCAACACCTCGTGCAGATGGCAGATTCGTGACTTCCGATATCCCTCGATGGCATTACGTAATAGGATGGCGGTTCCGCCGGCACCATTGCTTGATGGGATCCTGTAGGCTATGTATCCATAAATGTTCAGATGCAGCTCTGGGGCTGCTCAGAGTATATCATGGAACATGTGCATTTAGATGACAGAGTGTATGCCGTTAATTCTGTGCTCACATGTTAGGCTTGGGACGTCTTAATGTGGAGTGTGTAGATGCCAATGACGGCCTCTTGGTGATAATGGGGCCACTAGGCTACCCATCCTTGTGGCAGGCATCTTTAATGCATCCCTTCTGCAGGTATTAGGCTCTCCCCTTGTGGGGCACTGGTCCCATGTGGCAAAGGAGTGTCAAGGGTGTCTGATGCATCTTCTGCCTTCATTTCAGCAACCCAGTCACCAAGTGGGAAAGAAGTAAGTGATGGAATGTCATCATGTGCATTGGGCTCCATCACCTGATCTTTGTCCTGAGGGGCTTCTGTCATGGGAAAGTCTGGGCTGGGTGAGGCCACATTCTGTCTGTGATGTAAGATGCTTGCTTTGGGTCAGTACTGGTAGAGTCTGAGGGCAACGACATGTTAGAAACAGCATTGGCAGCTTGTTCCCTGTCTCTGCCCTGTTTGTCATCTTCTGTCGAGAGGCAGCATTTCTTACGACGCTTTGGTGACCATTGTTTCCACATCCATGTGTCCGCTCCTGTCGAAGGGCTGGGGTCACTACCTTCGGCCGAGGCTGGCTTCCAGAACCGAAGCCTCTGGTATGATTACTGAGGTTGTAGCAGTGGTGGGCATTGTGTCCTTCAAGGGCATCTCAGCATGTGGCGCCGCCATCACAGCATCGCCAGCAGCTGAGCTCATGATCATGTGGGAGTGCAGCATGGGCACACTGGCCACACCGCTTCCATGTACGTAAGCAGTGATGCGGTCGGCACAGTTGTCTGTACTGGTTCCTCATTTGGCACCTGGACAAGGCGGTGCTGGAGGCTGTTGGATCAGACGTGGCCTTCCTGTCCACAGCTGGCACATGTCCACAGTTGTCTGTCATAAATAATGATGGCTTGGCAACCTCCGATGAACATATATGACAGCATGTGTTAGTGGAGTTCAATGTGTATCTGTCAGATGCCATTGAGAACACGATAGGTTTCAAAGGTGTTTCACTTCTCTTATATATAGCTTAGGATCGTTCCAAATGGCTGTAACGCATCAGTGACGAGTGTGGCCAGGACTTCAAATGGCAGTTTGAATATGCGCATCGTCACATGCCTCTTTGTTCTTCATCTTGAGATAGACTGTATTGGAAGTGATAGACAGATGTATGCCTATCAGCTTGTAGGGATCGACATGCATGTCGTCTCTCAAAAACCGATCGATTTAGTAAAACTTTGGACGTGCGTAGAAATCGTTGAACGTGAGTTTCGCCATTGCCTGGTGGTAAGAGAACACCATATCTAGTGAGAGCTCTAAATAACAGCAGCGAATGCAGTACCTTGCGCAGCATGTAAACAAACACGTGGGGAGCACTGCTCAGTATGCCATGCATCTGAGCCATGTCACGGCGAAAGCCGACTGTCCAACTGAGCTACCCAAGCACGACTCACAACACCTCCTCATAGTTTTATTTCCGCCAGTACCTCGTCTTCTACTTAAAAACTTCACAGAAGCTCTCCTGCAAAACTTGCAGAACTAGCACTCTGGAATAAAGGAGATTCCAGAGACATGACTTTGCCACAGCCTGGGGGATGTTTCCAGAATGAAATTTTCACTCTGCAGCGGAGTGTGCGCTGATATGAAACTTCCTGGCAGATTGGAACTGCCAGATGTAAAGCTGTGAGGATGGGAAGTGAGACATGCTCGGGTAACTCAGTTGGTAGAGCACTTATACATGAAAGGCAAAGGTCCCGAGTTCGAGTTTTTCCCCTCTTACCCTCTCCAGCTTCAGAAGTGTGGAAAGACTCTCCATGAAATAGACAAATCCTTTTGCTTTTGTTTTTAGTGAAAATGATTTCTTTATTTGGCTTTTTGAATCTAGAAATGCCTGTTACCAGTCACTTTCACTAAGCCATCGGTGTATGTCATAACAATTAGTGTCAACATAGTTTGCATTGTGTAACATTGCTTTAATAATAATTTTCATGTTGTTATCTTGCTGTTTTAGAAACATTTATTTTCCACTGAGCAGGATGCCACTCCTTCTCTGGGAGGGACCATCGGCCTCTGCCTCCTTCTAGTCATTTTCAACTATTATTATGAGTTCGATTTCTTGAAGAATTCCTATTAATTCTATTACTCCCACTTCGTTTGTGCCATCTTCTGCATTTCAACCATCCACAAAATCACTCATTTTCTTGGAAACATTCTCGTAAACATGTCAACAAACATCCTACTGATCAGCTGAACTGCCGCTCCGGCATATATTTAGACAACACATTGGCAGTGAGATCTTCATTGTTGTGTAAGCGTTTGCTACAGCGCAGCCAACCTCACTCTGGATAAGAAAAATATCCCTTCCAGTCCCAACAAAGTCCACAACTCGCTTCAAGAGCATGGGGTCCTGGGTTTGATTCCCAGTGGGGTCAACGATTTTCAAAATAGTTAAAATGGCTCTGAGCACCATGGGACTTAACTTCTGAGGTCATCAGTCCCCTAGAACTTAGAACTACTTAAACCTAACTAATGTAAGGACATCACACACATTCGTGCCTGAGACAGGATTTGAACCTGCGACCGTAGTGGTCGCGCAGTTCCAGACTGTAGCGCATAGAACCGCTTGGCCACCCAACGATTTTCACTTTCCCTAGATGACTGGGTGTTGTTGTGTCGTCTTCATTATCATCATTCATCCCCATTACTGTCGGAGGAAGGCAACAGCAAACCACCTCCATTAGGACCTCACCTAGTATGGCGGTCCGCGTTGTTCCCCTATGCTCAGTCAAGAAGCATGGGACTTCATTTCCAGTCCCAACAAACTGAAAGATAGCTTTGCATATCTAGACTGGCCAACGGAATTGACAGAGTGGTAACACCAGTTCCTGTCAGATCATCGAAGTTAAGAGCTGTTGGACAGAGCTAGCACTTGGATGGGTGACCATCCGGTCTGCCGAGCGCTGTTGGCAAGCAGGGAGCACTCAGCCCTTTTGAGGTGAACTGAGGAGCTACTTGACTGAGAAGTAGCGGCTCCGGACTCGGAAACTGACATATGGTCAGAAGAGGGGAGGGCTGACGACATGCCCCTCCATATTCGCATCTAGTGACGCTTGTGGGCTGAGGATGACACGGCGGCCGGTCGGTACCTTTCGGTCTTCATGGCCTGTTCCGGAGGATATCTAGATTGGTAAGTCTGATGTCAGTTGGCGTGATTTGAATCTGGACATGGAACGACGTCCGCCCTGCCTGTTGATCTTGGTGGGTTTTGCAAAGGCTGGACATTTAGCGAGCTTTGCACTGGATGAGAACGTGAAACTAGCAGCTTTAGCAACCGAACACGAGTTTCTACAGCCATTTTCATCCGTTTATAGCGAGTTTTACTACCTGAAACCTATTCCATCATACAGGCACTGAAAAAATCTGTACTGCAGTGTGGTCATTTCAGAATCGACCAAAAATGCATTTAGCGGCTTTTGCATCTGGGCTACTCACATCCAAGATACAAAATATGGCTACAGGAGCATCGCTAATTCAAAGCTACAAAAAAAAAAAAAAAAAAAAAAAAAAAAAAAAGTTTATGCTGTTCACCCAGTTGGTGACACAACATCTCAGACCTCCTGGTCATGGCTGCCAATTAAAATTAAATAATTCTATATCTCAAAGTAAAATCTCACTGCAAGCCAAGAAAGAGGAGACATTTGAAAAAGGGCGCTACTGGTAAGGTGCACTGTTAGGCAATGTAGTGTGGTTTGTTTCCTTTTACTTGATCTTTATAGCTCTACATTACACTAATTTTGGCCACTGAATGTTGTTTGTCGATGTAGTATAGATCCATCACAGATGGAAGTAAAGTTTCATATTTTTGAGCTTATGTTTCACAATATAGTAACGCCCCAAAAAAGTAAAAACCAAACCATTGCTTTGAATGAGGCTCAGTGTAGACAACGACTGTTTGGTGTGCAGCAACTGATAAGAGATTTAAGAATAATAAGTAATTTGAGACTTGACAGGACAGCGAAAAAACCATGATGTGTATACAGTCATTACATCATCCACGTGATACACATTGACAATCTAGCCTCTATCTGTGGTTTAGCTTTCAGTTTGAAAAAAAAAAAAACATTAATTAGTTCAAGAAACATTGTCATGACTCATGCAGTAGAGCATTCAATGCACAAGGGTTTCTTGCAACAATGGTAAACACACGGCATATTCCTCTGGAGTAGGTTTTGTGTTGTCACAACACAACTGGCAGGCTTCACTCTATTACACTGACCACCCAATAAATTGATGCGCTACCTGATACGGCATGACATTATGAAGTGCTATCGAATCATTTTAAAATAGTGCTCTTCAAGTCTGTATCAGGTAAGACAAACGGCAGGTGAACGGCTGGGCACTGAAAACACTAGGCGGAGCGCAGGTCTGGTGTCTGAGGCTCTAACCTGTACAGTAGTACTGTGGTGTGTTATTAAGCAGATTAAATAAAAATTCACAGAAAGCTTATTTTAAGAAACCATGATGAAAATGAATAAATGTTTTAAAACGAAAGAAGAAAAGAGACCGGAACTCTGTGTTGTAATAAATTTCTACATCTACATCTACATCCATACTCCGCAAGCCACCTGACGGTGTGTGGCGGAGGGTACCTTCAGTACCTCTATCAGTTCTCCCTTCTATTCCAGTCTCGTATTGTTCGTGGAAAGAAGGATTGTCGGTATGCCTCTGTGTGGGCTCTAATCTCTCTGATTTTATCCTCATGGTCTCTTCGCGAGATATACGTAGGAGGGAGCAATATACTGCTTGACTCTTCGGTGAAGGTATGTTCTCGAAACTTTGACAAAAGCCCGTACCGAGCTACTGGGCGTCTCTCCTGCAGAGTCTTCCACTGGAGTTTATCTATCATCTCCGTAACGCTTTCGCGATTACTAAATGATCCTGTAATGAAGCGCGCTGCTCTCCGTTGGATCTTCTCTATGTCTTGTATCAACCCTATCTGGTACGGATCCCACACTGCTGAGCAGTATTCAAGCAGTGGGCGAACAAGCGTACTGTAACCTACTTCCTTTGTTTTCGGATTGCATTTTCTTAGGATTCTTCCAATGAATCTCAGTCTGGCATCTGCTTTACCGACAATCAACATTATATGATCATTCCATTTTAAATCACTCCTAATGCGTACTCCCAGATAATTTATGGTATTAACTGCTTCCAGTTGCTGACCTGCTATTTTGTAGCTAAATGATAAAGGATCTATCTTTCTGTGTATTCGCAGCACATTTCACTTGTCTACATTGAGATTCAATTGCCATTCCCTGCACCATGCGTCAATTCGCTGGAGATCCTCCTGCATTTCAGTACAATTTCCCATTGTTACAACCTCTCGATACACCACAGCATCATCTGCAAAAAGCCTCAGTGAACTTCCGATGTCATCCACCAGGTCATTTATGTATATTGTGAATAGCAACGGTCCTATGACACTCCCCTGCGGCACACCTGAAATCACTCTTACTTCGGAAGACTTCTCTCCATTGAGAATGACATGCTGCGTCCTGTTATCTAGGAACTCCTCAATCCAATCACACAATTGGTCTGATAGTCCATATGCTCTTACTTTGTTCAATAAACGACTGTGGGGAACTGTATCGAACACCTTGCGGAAGACAAGAAACACGGCATCTACCTGTGAACCCGTGTCTATGGCCCTCTGAGTCTCGTGGACGAATAGCGCGAGCTGGGTTTCACATGACCGTCTTTTTCGAAACCCATGCTGATTCCTACAGAGTAGATTTCTAGTCTCCAGAAAAGTCATTATACTCGAACACAATACGTGTTCCAAAATTCTACAACTGATCGACGTTAGAGATATAGGTCTATAGTTCTGCACATCTGTTCGACGTCCCTTCTTGAAAACGGGGATGACCTGTGCCCTTTTCCAATCCTTTGGAACGCTACGCTCTTCTAGAGACCTACGGTACACCGCTGCAAGAAGGGGGGCAAGTTCCTTCGCGTACTCTGTGTAAAATTGAACTGGTATCCCATCAGGTCCAGATGCCTTTCCTCTTTTGAGCGATTTTAATTGTTTCTCTATCCCTCTGTCGTCTATTTCGATATCTACCATTTTGTCATCTGTGCGACAATCTAGAGAAGGAACTAGACATTTGGTTTCTTAAATTATTACACCATACATTAGATATATATATATCTCCGATCCACTCACCTGCTGCCGCCCCCCTCCCCAGTCGCCGGGCTGGTGACACCCTTGCTGGCTGACAATGTGAACCATGAGAAACCATTAACATTTAATATTGAGTATTTAACAACTAATATATTCCTGTGGCCAGCATTCATCACTTCTGTTCATTCTGATGAATGCTGGTCACAGGAACATATTAGCTGATAAGTGCGCTACACTTTCTGTTAATGGTTTCTCATGGTGCACAATGTCAGCCTTCTTTTGTATCTTTTCTATATTCTCCAATCCTGTAATACAACAACTGGTCTATAAGACCAAAAATATGTAATGACGACAATGAGATGTCACAGACAGGTCAGACATATTTTAACATTTCAACGTGCACTTGAGAATTGCTACAAAACCAAAATTGCGATGGTGTAAAATAAATGAACAGTTAACAATCAAATGGCAGAAATTTCTTTAAAAAAAAAATCTATGTGGCTGTGATCCCCCAAGAAGGAAAGATCATTACAAGGGAAACTCGTTGTAACACTGAAGTATACAAAAAAGACATTTACTAAATTAAAGATACTTAACTTAAAATGTTTACAAAATAAAAAAAATAATCAGTTTCTTTCCAGTTTCAATTCAATATCTATTATTTTTAAGTTAACAAGGATTTGGTCTTACTTTATAATATACATAAGAGGAGCTTGTTTCCAAAAGGTAGCAAATACAAAAAATTACTTAGAAACGACAGCCACTACCTAACAGCTTGTTAGATCTACAAAGGAAATATTTTCCTGCAAAAAGTATCAAATCTCTTATACAGAATTAGTCAAATTCAGCATTTAACACCAAAACATATCAAATCTCTTTGAACTTCCGTAGCAGGATGTACCAAATCCCCTTGAACTGATATGGCTGAGTGCTGTGACGTCACAAACATAGTCCGTCAACTTCAGTTTGTTATTACGTTATTTCACGTGATATTCTTGGTTTTTTGTTGTGTTTGTTTATGGTGAACACTTCAAATGCATTCTGATATGTCTGATGAATATGTTGAGATGCCTGAATTTACAGAAAAGCCAAGGAAATGTAAAATATCTTCAAACACATGGAAACAGAGTGTTCTGAGACATGAAAAACATAATACTCCTGCAATTGCAAAACCTCAAATCACATATAAACATAATAACTTTTGCAAAGCATTATGCATATCAGAAGATGACATGATACATGAAAATAACAGGTACTGGAACACTGCAGATGCTGGGAATCAGAGAAACTTTTTAAAGGAATGTATTGATGTGAACTACCTTAAAAGAAGCAGGCCTGATCAAGGCGAGAAAGGATGTTCAACCAAAAAGAAAACTGTAAAGTACAGGATACAAACTGCTCTTCAGAGGAAGATCCCTGCTTGTAGCTCTACATTCCTAAGTGTTTTTAAGTTTGAGAGAGGGAAGGTTGAGCATGCAGCTGATGACAAAAATAAATATTGAGACAGCATTTTCTGGAACAAGAGGTGGTCCAGTGCTTGGTGATTATATGAAGAAACTACAGGATGAAATTATAGTTCACATAGCAAATTTTAAATGCAGATAACAACACTGGGAGGAAAAAATGCCCCCATTAAGAAAAAACTTGCCTCCAGACTTGACTATACATGTATTTATTTTGTGAGGAGAGTGTTATTTGTTCATGAAGCATAATTTGTAAACTTTTAAAATAATTTTTATGACGAAACATACCAAATCCAAAATTAAATTCGTAATAACTGTACAATAATAATGAGGAGTGCCTTAAATTTTTCTAAAAGACATATCAGTGAGTCCAAGACAAACAGTATATCAACTATGATTTGCTTATGAGAACTGTTGTGGCTACAGGGAATTTTTCAGCTCTACTCAAGGATCTTCCCATTTGGATTTGGTACCTTTTGGAAACAAGTTGATTACAAAACTTCAGGAATGGAATCTTCATATTACAAGAAGAAAAATAAGTCTAGTAAACATACAATCTAAAATTCATACCTCAATAGCAATGAGCACTTCTTCATCTTTGCTACTATGAAACACTTCTCTTCTATTGAACAAGTGTCCATTTCTCTCAAGGAATCTGCTTTAAAGCCCATGTTTACTATACAATTTTTTCTTGCTTAGTTCCATACTACCTCCTCCCAAAATATGAAAAATGAAGAGCTTGCAATGGAAGTGATTTGTTTCACTGTATCAAAGATGAAGAAATTCTTGTAGCTCATAAGAGAAGTATGTTAGAGCCCAAGTTAAATATACTTTTTTCTTGTTATATGAGGAATCCATTGTCGTTGAGTTTTGAAATATTTTATATTTTGATAGTTGTTGTTGTTGCGGTCTTCAGTCTTGAGACTGGTTTGATGCAGCTCTGCACGCTACTCTATCCTGTGCAAGCTTCTTCATCTCCCAGTAACTACTGCAACCTACATCCTTCTGAATCTGCTTAGTGTATTCATCTCTTGGTCTCCATCTCCGATTTTTACCCTCCACACTGCCCTACAGTACTAAATTGGTGATCCCTTGATGCCTCAGAACATGTCCTACCAACCGATCCCTTCTTCTAGTCACGTCGTGCCACAAACTTCTCTTCTCCCCAATCCTATTCAGTACCTCCTCATTAGTTATGTGATCTACCCATCTAATCTTCAGCATTCTTCTGTAGCACCACATCTCAAAAGCTTCTATTCTCTTCTTGTCCAAACTATTTATCATCCATGCTTCACTTCCATACATGGCTACACTCCATACAAATACTTTCAGAAACGACTTCCTGACACTTAAATCTATACTCGATGTTAACAAATTTCTCTTCTTCAGAAACGCCTTCCTTGTTATTGTGAGTCTACACTTTATATCCATTTTGATAGTAACCATAGGAAATAATCAGTTTTTCATTTTGTTCATGAATCTGTTTGTTCCTGAAGAAGGATATTCCTCATGTGCCTTCCTCGTTTCATGTTGTCTTAGAGCCTGCAATACACAATATTGAATTTTGGAGGGTAACTGAAGCTATTCCAGGTCATCCAAACGACTCACACATGGAAGCAAATTCATAAAGAAATGATGGTCATCTCCTGTAGCAACTGTCTGTATCCCCATATTTAAAACAGCATATTTTTTCCCCTCGAGTTCCATTGTTGTGTCCTAGCTACTCATAGAATATGCAGTGCCTAGGAAACATGCTTTCTCGGATCACTAGACGATAATTCAAGCAAATCATATTAATCAATTTTTATTACAGTAAGACAGATGACAATACTTAACTTTGTGGATTTACAATGTTGTGTCACAAGTAATGCGCTAAAGACGCTGCTGCAGAGCTCGTAGAATGGCTAGTCTTCGCCTGGGTGTGACCAGGCACGCAGGCCTAGAGGCTGCTACTGTCTCGGTGTCATCCTAGAGAGGGGTCGGTCAGCGTAGTATTGACTGACGTCTTCTTCACAGCCCTCTCTGCTCTACCATCCCTGACTGTTGTGCCGGCACTTGACTTTTACACCAGAACATTCCTCCCCCTCAAAGTGTCAGACTGTCGTCATATAAGATAAAAGGAGCTTGACAAAAGCGGGGAGGGGGGACAGGAGTGTGGATGATGCACTGGACCAGAAGACGCTGTGGCCGCAGGGGACGTCAGGCTTCCGGTCGTACCCCGCCATCCGACCTTCGCTCTGGCGGAAATGTCCCCTGGAAAACGACCAGAACGGTACACATCCACCTCCTGAGGCCCAAAACAAGATGTAGAATGTGTTAGCTGCTGCGGTGTGGGCAGATTTAACTCAATCCGTAGGATGAGAGGAGGCGGAGGCGGCAAAGGTTCTGTCTCCATCGGGTCGTCCCGCGGTATCGTGATGACACCCACTGGTGGCTTCTGTGGCCACGCTGTCCTCGGGATCTGTGACTCTGGGGGAAGAGACATAGAAGGATCACCATGCACTGTGATGTTGGCGCTACAGTCCATCTGAGCCTGAAATGAGATACATGGATCCGCCATGTCGAAGAATGATCTCGCCTCGTGCCCACCGTCTGCCACCGCTAAAAACCCTGAAAAGCACAATATCATGCAGTGCGAAGTGATACTTGCGGCCTTCCTTTGATGCCGAATGCTGAGGAGGGTGGCGCAGGTGGAGCTGTGTCCGATGGCAGGGGCCACGTAGCAATTCCACCGGCGATGGTCCGTCTCATGGATGCGAACAATAGGAGGCAAGAAATAGTTGCAATTCTTCATCCTCGGTGTGTGCGGTGCGAAGTTTGGTCATCTGCTACTTGAAGGTTCTGACATAACGTCCGCTTCACCATCTGAATGTGGATGGAACAGTGCAATAGTTAGATGCTGCACACCACTGCAGTCACAGAATGTTTCAAATTCATTTGACGTGAACTGAGAGCTGTTGTGTGACGCTATGACTGCAGGTAAACCTTTGAAACAAAAAATAGAGGGCAACACCTGAATTGTGTTACGTGATGTTGTTGAGTTCATTGGCACAACAAAAACAAACTTGCTAGACAAGTCAACCACAATCAACCAATGTGTGTTCCAAAAGGTCCCACAAAGTCTACGTGCACACGTTGCCATGGTGATTGCAACTTAGGCCAAGCAGAGAACTTTTGTGGTGGAGCGGACTGATTTTCTACACCTGCGTGACACCGTGATCTCATCTGTTCTATTTGGGTGTCCACTTCCTGCCAAGTACAGTGTTGAGGCGCTAACTGCTTTGTACGAACAAACCCCCCAGTGTCCTTGCTGCAGTAACTGCAACACTTCTTGTTGCAAAGCTTTGGGAATCAACACACGCGACTGTCCACTGTCATTTTGAACAAGAATCACTCCTTTCTGTATAGCGAGGCTACGCCGACGTGCAAAATATCGGCGCACTGCAGAGTTCTTTATGCTATGCAATGAGCGAGGCCAAGATCTGAGAATGTTTGTTAGCAGAATTCACAAATCTGAATCAACTTCCGTGGCCTGTGAAATTTTCCTATGATTCAGAGGAAAGGACTGAAGCAATTCGAAATCCTGACCATTGATGTGACAACAAGATGCGGCAGAAGTGTCAAAGTCTGTATCAGGGCCAATCCGAAGACGTGAAAGTGCATCCGCACCACCATATTTAGCTGTTGGATGATACACAATCTCGTACTGATGTTGAGACAACAACAAAGCCCATCGTTACAATTTTTGGGCAGTCTTTAGAGGAGCCGGCTTCATCGGATGAAACAAGGACTGCAATGGCTTGTGATCCATTACTAAGTAGAATTTTCTGCCATACAAATAGTGGTGGACTTTAGTGACACTATATACAGTAGCTAATGCTGCTGGACAACACTTTAGATGCGAAAGCAATAGGCTTGTCTTTATCACCAATTCTGTGCGAAAGCACTGCACCGATTCCATAAGAGAAAGCGTCAGCTTGCACCACAACTGTTTTGTCAGGATCAAAGTGCACCAAACATCGATCACTGGGAAAGGCAGCTTTTTACAGCAGCACGAATCTCTACTAAGTTTTGCCTGTCCTCATTCTCCCAATCTTTCTTGTACCGCGAGTGCAACTGTCTTTGCTTCCTGAGCATTCTCCGAATTGCGCTGATAAACCACGGTGGGTCTTTTGCATCCGTAACCCACTTTTTCGGCACATACTTGTCCAATGCGTGATTTACAATGTGTTTAAAATTTGCCCATAATTCTTCTACGTCCATCGTACCGGAAGTAAATGAAGTCGATTCATTTACTAAGTGGCATGCTAACAACTGCTTATCTGCTCTTTCTAGTAAGAATACTCCCCTAGCCTTATTGACTGTCTTTTTAACTTTCATAACCATAGTTGTAATGACAACATTATGATCACTAATCCCTGTCTCAACACTGACACCGTCGATGAGGTCTGGTCTGTTCGTGGCTACCAGGTCTAAAATATTTCCATTATGCGTTGGCTGTTGGTTCAGCTGCTCAAGACAGTTTTCGGATAATGTGTTCAAAAGTAATTCACGGCTTGTCTGTACCACCTGTAATTAATCCATAGACATCCCAGTCTATACTAGGTAGGTTGAACGCCTCCGACTAATATAGTATGATCCGGGTACTTCTGCGATACAGAGTGTAGACTCCCTTTGAATGAGTCTACAACTGTCACGGTGGAACCTGGTGGCCAGTAATAACACCCAACAATTAACTTTATTTCACCTATCCCTGTTAAGCGTGTCCAGATAACTTTACAATCATACTCCACTTCGACCTCAGTAGACACAATATTTTTGTCAACTGCAATGAAGACACCACCTCCTACGGTGTCTAATCTGTCTTTCCGATACACATTCCAACCCTCACTTAATATTTCAGAACTTTCTATCTCAGGGTTCAGCCAGGTCTCAGCCCCGAGAATAATTTGCGCGCCACACGCTTCCTGGAGGGCAGTAAATTCAGGAACTTTATTCCGAACACTCTGAAAATTTACTGCTAATATCTTGACAGCTGAAGTGTCTTTACACTGAGCACATCCTGATTTCCCTGCCTACACGTCGACTGGTGAGTGTTCGTCAGGACAACTCACACTACCACCTAGCCTAAAAAAACCCCATGTGCACGCCACAAGTACTCTGCTACCTGAGTAGCCGCTTCCTTTGTTTAGTGCACCCCTGACCTATCTAGGGGCGTCCTACAATTCCCCACCCAATAGCGCAAGTCTATAAATCTGCAGCCATGACCGCCACAGAGTCGACGAAGCCTCTGGTTGAGATTCTCCACTCAGCTCCAAACCAAAGGACCCCGATCCACTCTGGTAACGATGCTGCAAATAGAGAGCTCTGATTGCACCCCACGTGCGAGGTCAGCGGTCTTCACCAAATCCGCCAGCCGCCTGTACAAACTGAGGATCGCCTCAGAACCCAAGTGACAGGCATCATTGGTGCTGACGTGAGCAACTACTTGCAGACGACTGCACCCCGTACGCTCGACAGCCGCAGGCAAGGCTGCCTCCACATCTTGGATGAGGCCCCCCGGCAGACAAACCGAGTGCATGTTGGAATTCTTTCCAACCCTGTACACTATTTTCCCTAAGAGGCCCTATCACTCGCCTAACATTGGAGCTCCCAATAACCAGCAAGCCTTTGCCCCATGTGACTGCTCGGGCCCTGCTGAAAGAGCAGCCACCTGCCCACTGACAGGATGAACGAGCGAGGCCAGCTGGCCAGCCTCCACATTGACCCTCCGCCTCGAACGACGCGAACGGGTTGCAGTCCGCCATTCACCCTGAGGTGAGGGCGGCCCCAACGCGCCGGGTTAACTAGAAGGTGCCTCGGCGGCTGAGTCAGCGGACGCAGCAAGCGACACTTTGGGTGTCTCAAGTGACGCGCCAGACCCTCCGCCATCGCTGCACCTCGAGGCAGCAGCCTGAAGGCGGCTGACAGTGGCCAACAGCACGCTCAGCTGCTCGCGAACCGCATCCAGTTCCTCATGCGCCCGCACACAGCACACACACACCCTATTCATCCTACTGCTAATATCTGGACGTATAGCGTTGAGACAAATAAAACCACAATATGCGACTGCACAGTTGCGTCATCAGCGCCAGATTGAGCTGCGATATATGAACAGTTACTTACGAACTAAGCAATCAAATGACCACGACTACGCCACTATACAGATAATACAATGCGATCCTACCCCTGTCTTAGTACAAATGACAACCGCCTAAGTGATGTTACACTCTACCATTATTAAAATTTGATACTACCCTTTCTAATTCGAAAATATGCAAAGATCCGAAAAACTTCACCACGCAAGCACACAAAGTAATTTGAATTAAACCTGCGGAACTAACACGAAAAACTGAATATACGACTAGTTTCTGCTACTGCTGCTCGCACACGTCACTCTGCAAGCACAGATGAAACTGCACTGGCCTCTGTCTGATACTTGCGTCTAGGGGACGCCGAGGAATTGACTTTGCTGATTGGCCACGTGGTGCCATGACGTCGTCTCCCACACCAGCCAATTCAGATCGTTGATGCTTTCTGAAACGCACTGTTCTTTAAACGAGGACATTTGTCTGTCGATACGTTGTGTGGGTAACTCTTTATAGTACTTCACTGTTGTGTGTTCTAGGCCTATGTCTATAATTGCAGATTCCAACATGTGTTTTGTGTGCGATAAAGCATTTCAGCTTCGAAAAACTTTATACGCGCACATCACGAAAATGCGTGATGTAGAGCCAAATACAGAAGGTAAGATTAAGTGCCTACAAGTCGACTGCAGCTATTCGTTCAATACACTGGGTAATTTGAGAGCACATGTGGAGAAAAAGCACATGGTTCAAACTGTGGATATAAAGATTGTATTCCTGTCAATGGACGGTAAGAAACACCGCATAATAATTAGTTTTTACTATTCAATAGTAGGAATGTTTCAGGTAAAACTACAGAATTTCGTGCTTTGTGCATTCAGTAATCTGGTGCAATGTCGTACTGCAAAGTTTCTTTCAGTTCACATGAAAGGCTTATTTGTATTAACGGCCTAGTCTTAGAAGACATTAAAGTCACAATCGTTGTAATCCACAATGGGTAATTAATAAACTTTATTTTTACTGTCCATAAATTGTGTAGAAACTTTTTTTTTTTTTTTTTGTTCGCTCAAGGCATGGAACCCAGACTGGAATCCAGTTTCATGTGTAACAGATTCCTCTTAGCAAAAGGAACAATTTAGACATACCGGGAGATAGTGAGCGAATTATGAAGCTGTGGGTAGAAATTGCTGTCACTTCTTAACTCTCGCTCCAAGAAAGAAGGTCAACACTGTGCCAGCAATGAGAAGATGCCAGTTCAAAGAACATCTAAGAAACAGAACTTCAGTCCAAAAAGTGTCTTTGGTAAACCAACCCTGGCTGAAAAGTCAAATGCTGCAAGTGCTTTGGTGCAACCTGACAGTGAAGTGTTGAGTGTACATGTTGACTTTGATCACACATACTCTAAGAATTAAATTTATCTGTCCTACAGTTGCGTGTGCATGTTTGTGTATCATGGTTTATAGGCCTACTGGGGAAACTCGCCATGTAAAAAAATGAGTAACGCATCATACTCGGTACCTCAAGGTGATGTGGAAATACGAGTGTTCTTAATAAAGAAAATGTCACTGTTTGTGTGTTTCTTTTGACTCATTTATCCTATTGCATATAGTTAACAAAATGTAATTGAAATATCTACTAAACTATAACATTAATTGGACTATGTACATAGCCATTTCAAATGGTTTTGCTATTTGTCACGGGTAAAGTATGGGTATTCACCAGAATCCCCCAGTACAAATGTTTTCCAGTTGACAACTGAATGAAGTCAAAAAGCAAAATTTGCTTGGACAAGCTGAAAATTGTTTATTCAGTTCCAGTTATTATTTTTTATATTAAAACAGTCCCCAAGAATTTATTTTGCTGACTTTGTTGGTCTAATTTTCTATATTTAACATGTTGGTTATGACATGCTTGGTGATAGATGTTTTGTCACCAGGCATATGGCATTAGGTGTGTGGCTTTTAGTGACAATACTGCAGTTGATGTGTTAATAGCTTTTCGGGACCTAGGTCTAATTTTCTATATTTAACATGTTGGTTATGACATGCTTGGTGATGGATGTTTTGTCACCAGGCATATGGCATTAGGTGTGTGGCTTTTAGTGACAATACTGCAGTTGATGTGTTAATAGCTTTTTGGGACCTTGAGAATGAAGTATATGCATCTAGAAGTCTTGTTTAAAAAGTGCAGTCAAAATACTAATGGAATGTTTTTGCCCAATAATTCAGTTAATGTCTGCTAATTACTTAACATGGTAAGTGCTGTGAGGCCAACACCAGCCACAGCAGAGCCATCTGCCATGGTTGCTGGCATCTTTGTGACATTTGGGCCCAAACTCTTTGCCTTTACAAATGTCTGCTTGTGCCTGTATATGTGTGGATGGATATGTGTGTGTGTGCCAGTGTATACCTGTCCTTTTTTCCCCCTAAGGTAAGTCTTTCCACTCCCGGGATTGGAATGACTCCTTACCCTCTCCCTTAAAACCCAAATCCTTTCGTCTTTCCCTCTCCTTCCCTCTTTCCTGACCAGGCAACCGTTGGTTGCGAAAGCTAGAATTTTGTGTGTATGTTTGTGTGTCTATCGACCTGCCAGCGCTTTTGTTTGGTAAGTCTCATCATATTTCTTTATATATATATATATATATATATATATATAATCCTTCACCTACACATCCACTCAGCCAATCAACACAGCCGTCAACTCCTATCCTTAATAAAAATCCTCAATCTTTCCTCTCCCACATCCACACCGGCTGTTCAGAGCATCCTCCTACAGGCCAACTGCAAATTAGAACAGCATGCCACCCTCCACCTGAAAGGCAACTCACTCACCCTTCACAACCTTTCCAGCAAACCTCAACCTCCTCTCATTGCACACAAACCCGGTCTCTCCCATCTACTCAATCTCCCACTTCCAGCTCCACTCCCTCCAAAACCTCAAAATTCCAATCAACACAATCTGGAACCACAACACCCCAATTCAGTAGTTAACCTTTCCTCCAAACCTCTCTCCCAATCCAAAACCTCTGTCCTATCCAAAGGCCTCACCTTCAGCCCCACTCCCAGATTTAACCAAACAGCCCTCGTCAAAGATTTACTGTCCTACACCCGTACTCTCTGCTGGAAATATCACTTTGCCACGAAGAAAAATGATCCTAATCCTACTCTTAATGATCCAACTCCCCAAGACACTATCCAAATTGAACCCTGCCTTGAACAGTTCTGTCCTCCGTCATAGCGGGTCCCACCTCCTCTTCCTCAAAATCACCCTCTCCTAACCTTCCAGGAATTTCTGACTTCCAGCCTTGCCTCTCAATCCTTCTTAAAAAACCTTAATCCTACTCCCAACATCACCACTGCTGAAGCCCAGGCTATCCGTGATCTGAAGGCTGACCAATCCATCGTCATTCTTCCGGCGGACAAGGGTTCCACGACTGTGGTACTTGATCGTCGGGAGTATGTGGCTGAGGGACTGCGTCAGCTTTCAGACAACACTACTTACAAAGTTTGCCAAGGTAATCCCATTCCTGATGTCCAGGCAGAGCTTCAAGGAATCCTCAGAACCTTAGGCCCCCTACAAAACCTTTCACCTGACTCCATCAACCTCCTGACCCCACCAACACCCCGCACCCCTACCTTCTACCTTCTTCCTAAAATTCACAAACCCAATCATCCCGGCCGTCCCATTGTAGCTGGTTACCAAGCCCCCACAGAACGCATATCTGCCTACGTAGATCAACACCTTCAACCCATTACATGCAGTCTCCCATCCTTCATCAAACACACCAACCACTTTCTCGAACGCCTGGAATCCCTACCCAGTCTGTTACCCCCGGAAACCATCCTTGTAACCATTGATGCCACTTCCTTATACACAAATATTCTGCATTTCCAGGGCCTCGCTGCGATGGAGCACTTCCTTTCACGCCGATCACCTGCCACCCTACCTAAAACCTCTTTCCTCATTACCTTAGCCAGCTTCATCCTGAGCCACAACTTCTTCACTCTCGAAGGCCAGACATACCAACAATTAAAGGGAACAGCCATGGGTACCAGGATGGCCCCCTCGTATGCCAACCTATTCATGGGTCGCTTAGAGGAAGCCTTCTTGGTTACCCAGGCCTGCCAACCCAAAGTTTGGTACAGATTTATTGATGACATTTTCATGATCTGGACTCACAGTGAAGAAGAACTCCAGAATTTCCTCTCCAACCTCAACTGCTTTGGTTCCACCAGATTCACCTGGTCCTACTCTAAATCCCATGCCACTTTCCTTGACGTTGACCTCCACCTGCCCAATGGCCAGCTTCACACGTCCCTCCACATCAAACCCACCAACAAGCAACAGTACCTCCATTATGACTGCTGCCACCCATTCCACATCAAACGGTCCCTTCCCTACAGCCTAGGTCTTCGTGGCAAGCGAATCTGCTCCAGTCCAGAATCCTTGAACCATTACACCAACAACCTGAAAACAGCTTTTGCATCCCGCAACTACCCTCCCGACCTGGTACAGAAGCAAATAACTACAGAGCCACTTCCTCATCTCCTCAAACCCGGACCTCCCACAGAAGAACCCCAAAAGTGCCCCACTTGTGACAGGATACCTTCTGGGACTGGATCAGACTCCGAATGTGGCTCTCCAGCAGGGATACGACTTCCTCAAATCCTGCCCTGAAATGAGATCCATCCTTCATGAAATCCTCCCCACTCCACCAAGAGTGTCTTTCCGCCATCCACCTAACCTTTGTAAACTCTTAGTTCATCCCTATGAAATCCCCAAACCACCTACCCTACCCTCTGGCTCCTACCCTTGTAACCACCCCCGGTGTAAAACCTGTCCCATGCACCCTCCCACCACCACCTACTCCAGTCCTGTAACCCGGAAGCTGTACACGATCAAAGGCAGAGCCACGTGTGAAAGCACCCACGTGATTTACACACTGACCTGCCTACACTGTGAAGCCTTCTATGTGGGAATGACCAGCAACAAACTGTCCATTCGCATGAATGGACACAGGCAGACAGTGTTTGTTGGTAATGAGGATCACCTTGTGGCTAAACATGCCTTGATGCACGGCCAGCACATCTTGGCACAGTGTTACACCGTCCGGGTTATCTGGATACTTCCCACTAACACCAACTGTCAGAACTCCGGAGATGGGAACTTGCCCTTCAGCATATCCTCTCTTCTCGCTATCCACCAGACCTTAATCTCCGCTAATTTCTAATTTCAATTTGCCGCCGCTCATACCTCACCTGTCTTTCAACAACATCTTTGCCTCTGTACTTCCGCCTCGACTGACATCTCTGCCCAAACTCTTTGCCTTTACAAATGTCTGCTTGTGTCTGTGTATGTGCGGATGGATATGTGTGTGTGTGTGTGTGTGTGCGCGCGCGAGTGTATACATGTTCTTCTTTCCCCCTAAGGTAAGACTTTCCGCTCCCAGGATTGGAATGACTCCTTACCCTCTCCCTTAAAACCCACATCCTTTCGTCTTTCCCTCTCCTTCTCTCTTTCCTGACGAAGCAACCGTTTGTTGCGAAAGCTTGAATTTTGTGTGTATGTTTGTGTGTCTATCGATGTGCCAGCGCTTTTGTTTGGTAAGTCTCATCATCTTTGCCTTTACAAATGTCTGCTTGTGTCTGTGTATATGCGGATGGATATGTGTGTGTGTGCGAGTGTATACCTGTCCTTTTTTCCCCCTAAGGTAAGTCTTTCCGCTCCCGGGATTGGAATGACTCCTTACCCTCTCCCTTAAAACCCATATCCTTTTGTCTTCCCTTCTCCTTCCCTCTTTCCTGACGAGGCAACCGTTGGTTGCGAAAATTAGATTTTTGTGTGTATGTTTGTGTTTGTTTGTGTGTCTATCGACCTGCCAGCGCTTTTGTTTGGTAAGTCTCATCATCTTTCTTTATATATATAGAAGGAAACATTCCACGAAGGAAAAATATACCTAATAACAAAGATGATGTGACTTACCAAATGAAAGTGCTGGCAGGTCGACAGACACACAAACGAACACAAACATACACACAAAATTCAAGCTTTCGCAACAAACTGTTGCCTCATCAGGAAAGAGGGAAGGAGAGGGAAAGACAAAAGGATTTGGGTTTTAAGGGAGAGGGTAAGGAGTCATTCCAATCCCGGGAGCGGAAAGACTTACCTTAGGGGGAAAAAAGGACAGGTATACACTCTCACACACACACATATCCATCCGCATATACACAGACACAAGCAGACATTTGTAAAGGCAAAGGCGGATGTATATGTGTGTGTGTGAGAGTGTATACCTGTCCTTTTTTCCCCCTAAGGTAAGTCTTTCCGCTCCCGGGATTGGAATGACTCCTTACCCTCTCCCTTAAAACCCAAATCCTTTTGTCTTTCCCTCTCCTTCCCTCTTTCCTGACGAGGCAACCATTGGTTGCGAAAGCTAGAATTTTGTGTGTATGTTTGTGTTTGTTTGTGTGTCTATCGACCTGCCAGCGCTTTCTTTTGGTAAGTCACATCATCTTTGTTTATATATTACAAACAATGTTTTTTATCTTCATGATTATTATTGAATTGTTGTGTGTGTTTTGCATATTCAGCAAAGCATGTTATTGTTTATAATGTTTGCATTCTTTGCAGTATTAGGCTTGTAATATATGTATTGGCTACCTATACAAATTCCCAGTTGTAAGTCAGTTTGCTATTAATTCAGACAGAACACTGCTGTATAAATTGGGATCATGCCTTAGGACGGGTAGTCCATAGTCTTGTCATAATGTTGTGACATAATCTCTTCTGGTTTTGTATTTATTACGACTCAAAACTACCCCCGCCACCTTGCCACCACCATTTAGTCACTATTTATCTTACTTACACCCTTGACCATACCTCCTCACCTTGCCATTGCTCTTTGCACAATCCAACCCCCCCCCCCCCCCCTCCAAACAAACATTCTGTATATGAAATTAGGTCAAATCTGTTGAAGAAATCATCAGCCAATTCCTGAGGACGAAGACACAGCATGGCTTCCATTCTGTGCTGCAATGGGTAAGTTAGAGTGTAAACAGGCAAGGAATCAGAGGAGTCTTTTTGTCACCAAGTAAATTAAAGAAAGATTGTGACCTGACAAACATACTCTCAGGCTCTGTGTACCAGGAAGTTATAATATTCCTTGTGAGTATGTTATCAGTTATATGGGACATCCTATACAAACTACTGCTAATTGCTGTTTTGATCATCACCTCAAGCATTAAAAAATGTAAATCAGCAGTTTCCAAGAACTGTTTAGTGAGTAAATGCAAGATAGCCTTTAAGCAGATGAGGATCTGGCCCATATTTCTAGCTGTTGGGTCTCTACAGAAGCAGCTGAAATTAGACTGTATGATCACAGCAATACACACACTGGCTATGTAGTTATCAGTTTATTTATTTGCTATTTTCTAATACAAAGCCAAACTACGTGTTGCACATGAGGCAGTATATATGAATATAACACAACATTTTCACACAATTGCAAATTAATTAGTATAATTAAGCAATGCATGGAAGCATGCACTTCAGAAAGAAAAATTACAGAGAAAAATTTAACATAGTTCATCACCTGTTACAAGTGATGGCACTGCAAGCTATGCTGGACAGCTTGTGAAAATGTGACCTATGGATGCAGAAGGGTGTTGCTCTAGCATTTGATTTTTCCATGATGTAATTTAGCCAACTGCATTGCATCCACCGGGCATAAGTGTGGACCTCATTAATTGTATGACAGACTTGGCTCCCGACAATGGTGATGGAGGTGGTGATCAAAAGCATGGGATTCTATTCAGATTTGATGTGGAGTCTTATATGAGAGAACTTTTTATCCATGTGAGTAAGATTATTGTGTAAAAGTTATTGATTGACATCTTACAGAAGCCACCTCATTGTCCTTGAGTTTTACACTCTCATGTCAACATATTAACCCCCTAATTTTATTTGGTGTTAATAGGAAGTGTGAATTTAGGATTTGTGAAATTAAATGCTTGATATACTGTTTCTGTGTCTGGGATTGAGAATAGAAATTTACATTCTGGTGCAACCCCCCCCCCCCCCCCCCCCCCCCCCCGTCCCCCTGAAAATCTATGGACTTCTCTATGATGTTGTCTGAAGCCTAGGTTAGTTGAAGGGTGATAGTTTTGTTAGTTGTGGAACTCGTAAAGTTTGAGTGCGGAACAACTGTTGCATTGACAATCGGACATATGGCATTGCCTAATATTTACGTTTGCGTTATATTTGAAGGTACCATATTTATTGCACTTCTCGCAATAAAACCTAAAAGAACAACATAAAATCAGAAAATATAGTTAATGAATAAGCAGTCAAAGAATATTTTGATACATATTATGAACAATATTACACATAAACTGCAGAAAATGCAAGGAATATGTATGTAACTTTTACATATATTTGGTCCGCTTTTCCACATTTGCCACAGCTACAACCGGGTTAGTCTGTCACCGCATTCGCGATTATTTGCATTCAAACCAGGTTTTTACATTTAATTCCCATAAGTTAAGCTCCATTGAATAATCTGGACTTATTTGACGTTCCAAAATGACAGCTGTGTGCAGATCTACATGTAATGGATTTTTAAACAACAGGTGAGCGATGCCGCTAATGTCAATAGAGCTCATTACACTTCTTGTCACCAGGCGGCACTGCTACACACGTTCTGTCTCCCTGATGACATCATGAGCCTCAACCAATCAGCAGACCCAATTCCTTGGTGTCCCCTAGACGCAAGTCTGTCTGCTGCTAACTGACTCTACAAAATAAACAGAAAGCACTGGCTGTCCAAAACAAACAACTGACTAACGACTCCACAAATTTATCCTTTACAGCTATCAATAAGCAATATAACTCCTAATACGCAAGGATTTTATGAAATTAAATATGTAAGCGCACAAACGCTCAGAAAGAAATTAAGAATCAAACTACGAAACAAATATGAAAGCTAAATATGCGACTCCGTACTGCACTGCTGCTGCACTACTGCTGCACTGATACTTCACCAGCGGCTGCTCAAGGCTCACAAGCACAAGATCTTGGGCTTATTTAACAGGCAGTGCTCTGCCACTGGTGGTTTATCCAGATGCCTGTATTTAAGGTGATGTTGTTGCTCGACTCAACAACTGGCAACCATCTGTATAGCCAGGCCCATGTAACTCTTGCCACACTGTCTCAGCTGCTGAATAAGCTGGCTGTTCTACAATTCTGTCATGAAAAGCAGGTTGCACCGAAGTTCTCAGTTGTCAAACACTGCCTCAGAAATGCTGCAATAAATAGAATTTTATGGAAGACAACCCATGCTGTCATCAAGGAGAGGATACGTTATACAAAGTATGAACTTCATGCCAACGCTCCCTCCTTATATAGTTGCCATCTACTTCTGTCTGTTTTTCTCTCATGATGGGACTGTGAACGGGTAGACGTAACTTTGGCTGTACATCAATGAGCCAAATTAAGCAAAACAACTGTGAAACAGACCAATAAATTTGAGCTCCTTAACTGTGAAGGAACTGCTGGGCCTGGTGTTGTTCACCACACTGTCGTCAACTTTTCTGACAAAGAAATTGGTGAAGCCACTATTTTGCTTCTCAGCAAAGGGCTGAACTTTGCTCCAGCTCCACAAAAGCTACCGGTGGCTGAGATTATGAGTGGAGTAGAACAAGTTGTTAGGCATCTAAGTGAGGAAATGGCAGATGAAGTAAGCCTTGCTACTAGCTGGATTTTAGTGACAGTCAAAACCTGTGAAGTCCAACATTAGCAGAACAGAAAAACAAGGACTTAAATCATTAGAGAAGAATGAAGTGTTAGTTGTCCTACCAGCTGACAAGGGGAATGCTACGGTTTTCCTCAGTACTACAGATTATCATAAGAAAACAAGAATTCTGGTCTCTCTGATGAACTTGTAAAGAATTTAAGGTCAGAAGCACAGAGGTCACACAGGCTTTATGGTCTGCCTAAAATACACAAAGATGGTGTCTCATTAAGACCAATTATTACTGCTAATTATTGGTGCTATCAGCTCTCTTAAATACAAGCTGGTAAAGTATCTGACTAAACTATTGGCACCTGTAGTCGGTATCTGTAGACATCAATACTAAACACTCACAAATGAGTGTTGACCCAAATGAAGTCATTGTTAGCCTTGGTGTGGTCTCCCTGTTTATGCAGGTACCACTGAAAGGCACATTAAAACTGTTGGCCACTCATTTCTCCCCTGGAACTATGAAATTAATTCACCACATTTTGATGACCCCATACTTCTTGTGTGGTGGAAATTATTATGAAATGACTGTTGGCACAGCCATGGATTTGCAACTATCACCACCTTAGCTAACTTTTTCATGGAAGATTTTGAAGAAATAGTGTTGAACAATGCTCCCTTCCAGCCATCTTGTTTCTTCATATATTTTGACGAAACATTTTTAATCTGGTCACATGGCAGTGAGGCACTGTACGAGTCATTCATCATTTGATGGTATATGTCACAACATAACATTTACAGCGGAGGTGGAGAAGGACCGGATGTTACCTTTCTTAGATGAGTTGGTTGAATGGAAATCAGATGGATGACTTGGCCATCCTGTCTAGAGAAAACCAATGCATAAACGTCTGCATCTCAATGGGCATAGCTTTCACCATCCAGCTCAGAAGAGATATATGCTGAGCACCTTATTTTGGACGTGGACCACCACTTTGGTTCAGAAGGAATGGCTATTCTGTCTGTGACATTAGGTCAATGCTGTTGAGAAAACCAAGATGCAACTCCGTTCAAACAAGCAAAGAGGACAAACACATAGCACAGCTTGCATTCTGTGGTGCAATAACTAGCAAGATAAGTAGAGTCCTAAACAGGCAGGAAATCAGACCAGTCTTCCTGCCACCCATGAAAATTCATGAAATGTTGAAAACCATTAAAAATAATCTCAGCCTGAGAGTGCTAGGAATTTATAAAATTCCTTGTGTGTGGGGAAAGAGTCATGTTGGTCAGTCTATATGGACAGTTGCCAATCATTGCATCAAGCAATGTCACCTTAAGCATTTAGATACATCAGCAGTGGCAGAGCACAGCCTGTTAGTTAAGTACTATATCTGTTTGAACAAACAAGAATACTGGTTCATGCTTTGAACTACTGGGCTTCTGTGATCAGGGAAGGTGTTGAAATCAGACGTTTTGAAAACATCTTCAATATGGACACCAGCTATGCACTTAGCAATGGAAGCATGCACTTGACAACGAAAAAACACAGAGGAATACTTCCTGCAGTTCACTGCCTGATGCATTGGATGCCACTGTGTGTAACGCTAGATAGCGCGCACAAGCAAAATCTGTGGACGTAGAGTGCACCACCTCTGTACATGCCATCACAGTGTAACTCAGCCAGTTGTATGCCATTCTGGGGATATAAGAGAAGGAACGTTGCCAGCTCACGACAGTCAGTTTTAGTCCTTGATGAAGATTATGGTGGATATCACCAAAAACTTGGAAATTTGTCTGAATCTGACACAGCAAGTGAACTGAGAAATTTTTATGGAACAAGCTGTCTGTTCACATAAATGGCCACTGACAAACTGTGGCCAAGAAACAACAGGACCACCCAGTTGCTGAGTGGACTGCCCAACACAATGTTTTTGTTTGTTGACTGCTTCACAGCCTGTGCCATCTGTTCCTTCCTACCAACAACTGCTTTCCTGAATTGTGCAGGTGAAAACTATCCCTGCAATATATCCTATGTTCCTGTAACCTTCCTGATATCAACTTTTGTTAGTCACTGTCCATCACTCCAGCACTACAAAGCCTTCTACTCCACCAACACACTTACAGTATTTTCACTTCTATCCTTTCTGGGTGCCCCCCAAATCCCCCATCCCAAGCGTTTTGTATAACTTCTCTGACTGCACCTAGCTGCCCACCCTCCCACCACCTCATCCCTGTATGCTCCGATAAGCAGCACTTTAACATCCTCCACCCCTATCCTGCTACCGTCCCCATCCCTGTTCCAGCATCCTCCTTACCTCCACTTCCCAGACTGCTTTTCCCATCACGCGCTGTTGCTCGCAGTCTGGCCTCAGCAACCAGAGACAGTGGTCATGTGTGTGAGTTGTATTTGTGTGAATATGAAATGGAATCATCAGATAGGCTCAGTCACGGGTAAAGTAGATGGTAGACTTCAGTTATTTGGCAGAATACTCAGGAAGAGCAATCAGTCTACAAAGGCGACTGCTTACAAATTACTCATGTGACTGGTTCTAGAATATTGCTAAGTGTGTGGGACTTGTACCAAATAGGACTAACAGGGCATATTGAACTTACACAGAGAAGGGCACAGCATGAATGGTCATAGGTTTTTTTGATCCATCGGAGAATGTCACAGAGATACTGAGATGGAAAAATCTTGAAGAGAGACACAAACTATCCTGAGAAAGTCTATTAACAATGTTTAAAGAACCAGCTTTAACTGACAATTCTAGTAGTATACTACAACCCCTATGTATGACTCATATGGGGATCATTAGGATAAGATTAGAATAATTACTGCATGCACAAAGGCATTCAGATGATCATCTTCCTGTGCTCCATGAGTTAATGGAGCGGGAAGAAACATTAATAACTGCCTCTGCCATGCACCCCTAAGTGATTTGCAGAGTATAGACATAGTCTAGAATGTGTATGTGTGTTGTCTAATTCAAAAGAAGACGTTTTGGCTGAAAGCCTACTTGTTTATCAGTCTTTTTGTTGTGCCCCTCTGTGACTCATCTCCACTATATGGTGAGTAGCAATCTATCCTTTTCATAATATTAACATATTTCACATATATTTCACTTGTATTGATAGTAAATTTCATCCTGCAGTTTTGATTTCACAAAGCTCAATCTATATGATGTCATAACTCCTGAACATTGTTTCATACAATGATATAATTTTGAAGGTACATTCACTGGTTTAGATGAGTACTATTCAGAAAAATGTCTTGAATACAGTTAGTAGTAAAGAACTAACAAATTGAAACATTATGCTTGATGTGGCAGTTTTACTCTACAAACAGCGAACATGTAGTAACTAGTAAGTGACAAACTTTTTTCCTTTTAACATTTTGTCAGGGTTGTCAGCAAGAGAAAATGTTGTAAAGGTTTGAAATTGTGTGAAAAGTTTGTTGCAAGTCTCTAATAGATCTCATTCTCAAATGCTGGATGAATAAAGTGTGTGAATTCGTACATTGTGGGCTATACTGCTTTTCACCCCCACCCCTTTGAAAGGTAGGCAGTTCTTACCCCCACAGCAATGATAACCAATAAGTAAACAATATGTGTGCCATGTGTGGTTGAAACTGATCCAGTGGTTTAGCACTTTAGCAGAAGATGTGGAACATACATGCATATACACTCCTGGAAATTGAAATAAGAACACCGTGAATTCATTGTCCCAGGAAGGGGAAACTTTATTGACACATTCCTGGGGTCAGATACATCACATGATCACACTGACAGAACCACAGGCACATAGACACAGGCAACAGAGCATGCACAATGTCGGCACTAGTACAGTGTATATCCACCTTTCGCAGAAATGCAGACTGCTATTCTCCCATGGAGACGATCGTAGAGATGCTGGATGTAGTCCTGTGGAACGGCTTGCCATGCCATTTCCACCTGGCGCCTCAGT
This sequence comes from Schistocerca cancellata, assembly GCF_023864275.1. Taxonomy (NCBI): domain Eukaryota; kingdom Metazoa; phylum Arthropoda; class Insecta; order Orthoptera; family Acrididae; genus Schistocerca; species Schistocerca cancellata. The sequence goes on along the minus strand of NC_064627.1, from coordinate 139,542,725 downwards.
TGGACCAGCGTTCGTGCTGGACGTGCAGACCGCGTGAGACGACGCTTCATCCAGTCCCAAACATGCTCAATGGGGGACAGATCCGGAGATCTTGCTGGCCAGGGTAGTTGACTTACACCTTCTAGAGCACGTTGGGTGGCACGGGATACATGCGGACGTGCATTGTCCTGTTGGAACAGCAAGTTCCCTTGCCGGTCTAGGAATGGTAGAACGATGGGTTCGATGACGGTTTGGATGTACCGTGCACTATTCAGTGTCCCCTCGACGATCACCAGTGGTGTACGGCCAGTGTAGGAGATCGCTCCCCACACCATGATGCCGGGTGTTGGCCCTGTGTGCCTCGGTTGTATGCAGTCCTGATTGTGGCGCTCACCTGCACGGCGCCAAACACGCATACGACCATCATTGGCACCAAGGCAGAAGCGACTCTCATCGCTGAAGACGACACATCTCCATTCGTCCCTCCATTCACGCCTGTCCCGACACCACTGGAGGCGGGCTGCACGATGTTGGGGCGTGAGCGGAAGACGGCCTAACGGTGTGCGGGACCGTAGCCCAGCTTCATGGAGACGGTTGCGAATGGTCCTCGCCGATACCCCAGGAGCAACAGTGTCCCTAATTTGCTGGGAAGTGGCGGTGCGGTCCCCTACGGCACTGCGTAGGATCCTACGGTCTTGGCGTGCATCCGTGCGTCGCTGCGGTCCGGTCCCAGGTCGACGGGCACGTGCACCTTCCGCCGACCACTGGCGACAACATTGATGTACTGTGGAGACCTCACGCCCCACATGTTGAGCAATTCGGCAGTACGTCCATCCGGCCTCCCGCATGCCCACTATACACCCTCGCTCAAAGTCCGTCAACTGCACATACCGTTCACGTCCATGCTGTCGCGGCATGCTACCAGTGTTAAAGGCTGCGATGGAGCTCCGTATGCCACGGCAAACTGGCTGACACTGACGGCGGCGGTGCACAAATGCTGCGCAGCTAGCGCCATTCGACGGCCAACACCGCGGTTCCTGGTGTGTCCGCTGTGCCGTGCGTGTGATCATTGCTTGTACAGCCCTCTCGCAGTGTCCGGAGCAAGTATGGTGGGTCTGACACACCGGTGTCAATGTGTTCTTTTTTCCATTTCCAGGAGTGTATATGTACATCCATTTTTGTGATATTTATGGCTTATGGCATTACATACCAGCATTGGCACCAGCTGGCATTCAGTCTCATGGTGGTCAGTGGTCACAATGTTTTGTCCCATCTGTGTACGTTTCCAGTGCTTGGTGAACTGAGCTTGAGCCACAGCTTTCCTATATACTCCCACCCAGGGCATGATGTTCTTACGACGATTTCTGGCATTACAGTTTTCCTTTGTACAACAGCATCACAATTGTTGCTTGCTGATCACTGCATATAATGTAAACTTCACATATTTTTACAGTAGAGATTAATAAATTGACAACAACTATGGTGAGTCTAAATTGCACAAACAAGTGGCAGTAATTCATTGTTCATAATCAATAACAATTGAGTCCATGTGATTGTGTATTTTAGTAGCTTGCAAACTAACTCCATATTACTTATGTACATAGTGTTGGTATGAAACTTCATGACTGTAATTCAGTGGTGACTGTATAACACTACTCTACCAAAGACGAGCCATGACTAACCACAAACAATGGACTGTACAGAGGGATGACTGGCAAGGAACTTTACATAATATTGGGTTGGTGCAGAAGTTCGTAGTGTTTTTCCATAAATGTAATGAACACAACAGATACACATAACAGAGGCTTTACTCATCAATAATTTATTCTCCTTCACTATTTACAACAGTCTGCCAACAGTGGGTTAACGTTTTGATTCTGTGACTATAGAAATGTGATTTTCGGGCTAAGAACTTGTCGAGCCATGTTCAGATCACATTTTCACCCAGAAAGGAACTTCCTTGAAGGTTGTTTGATAGAGAATGGAAAAGGTGAAAATCTGAGGACAAAAGTCCAGGTGAATAATATGGGTACAGAATGCTGCCCCAGCCTAACTCTTGTATAGTGTTTTCTTCCAGTCTAGTAGACTGTGGGTGGGTGTTATCAAGGAGTAGCATCAGTTCACACAGTGTTCCTGGTTGTTGTTCTTGGATTGCATCTGCAAGACACCTCAGTTGTTGACAATAAATAACAGCAATGATGATTATACCACAGGGATGCCATTCTTGGAACACCACACTGCTGCTGTTCCTCCAGGTGCATTGCATTATTTTTTGTGGATGTGTACAGGCCTTTGCACAGGAAGCTGTTGCTTTGTTTGGTCTCAACCATTACTTTCTTATCCTTATGTTAGCATAATGACACCATTTCTTATCACCAGTAATGTTGTGTTGTTGTTGTCTTCAGTCCTGAGACTGGTTTGATGCAGCTCTCCATGCTACTCTATCCTGTGCAAGCTTCTTCATCTCCCAGTACCTACTGCAACCTACATCCCTCTGAATCTGCTTAGTGTATTCATCTCTTGGTCTCCCCCTACGATTTTTACCCTCCACGCTGCCTTCCAATACTAAATTGGTGATCCCTTGATGCCTCAGAACATGTCCTACCAACCGATCCCTTCTTCTAGTCAAGTTGTGCCACAAACTTCTCTTCTCCCCAATCCTATTCAATACTTCCTCATTAGTTATGTGATCTACCCATCTAATCTTCAGCATTCTTCTGTAGCACCACATTTCAAAAGCTTCTATTCTCTTCTTGTCCAAACTATTTACCGTCCATGTTTCACTTCCATACATGGCTACACTCCATACAAATACTTTCAGAAATGACTTCCTTACACTTAAATCTATACTCGATGTTAACAAATTTCTCTTCTTCAGAAACGCTTTCCTTGCCATTGCCAGTCTACATTTTATATCCTCTCTACTTCGACCATCATCAGTTATTTTGCTCCCCAAATAGCGAAACTCCTTTACTACTTTAAGTGTCTCATTTCCTAATCTAATACCCTCAGCATCACCCGACTTAATTCGACTACATTCCATTATCCTCGTTTTGCTTTTGTTGATGTTCATCTTATATCCTCCCTTCAAGACACCATCCATTCTGTTCAACTGCTCTTCCAAGTCCTTTGCTGTCTCTGACAGAATTACAATGTCATCGGCGAACCTCAAAGTTTTTATTTCTTCTCCATGGATTTTAATACCTACTCCAAATTTTTCTTTTGTTTCCTTTACTGCTTGCTTAATATACAGATTGAATAACATTGGGGAGAGGCTACAACCCTGTCTCACTCCCTTCCCAACCGCTGCTTCCCTCTCATGCCCCTCGACTCTTATAACTGCCATCTGGTTTCTGTACAAATTGTAAATAGCCTTTCGCTCCCTGTATTTTACCCCTGCCACCTTTAGAATTTGAAAGAGAGTATTGCAGTCAACATTGTCAAAAGATTTCTCTAAGTCTACAAATGCTAGAAACGTAGGTTTGTCTTTCCTTAATCTTTCTTCTAAGATAAGTCGTAGGGTCAGTATTGCCTCACGTGTTCCAGTATTTCTACGGAATCCAAACTGTTCTTCCCCGAGGTCGGCTTCTACTAGTTTTTCCATTCGTCTGTAAAGAATTCGTGTTAGTATTTTGCAGCTGTGGCTTATTAAACTGATTGTTCGGTAATTTTCACATCTGTCAACACCTGCTTTCTTTGGGATTGGAATTATTATATTCTTCTTGAAGTCTGAGGGTATTTCGCCTGTTTCATACATCTTGCTCACCAGATGGTAGAGTTTTGTCAGGACTGGCTCTCCCAAGGCCGTCAGTAGTTCTACTGGAATGTTGTCTACTCCGGGGGCCTTGTTTCGACTCAGGTCTTTCAGTGCTCTGTCAAACTCTTCACGCAGTATCGTATCTCCCATTTCACCTTCATCTACATCCTCTTCCATTTCCATAATATTGTCCTCAAGTACATCGCCCTTGTATAGACCCTCTATATACTCCTTCCACCTTTCTGCTTTCCCTTCTTTACTTAGAACTGGGTTTCCATCTGAGCTCTTGATGTTCATACAAGTGGTTCTCTTATCTCCAAAGGTCTCTTTAATTTTCCTGTAGGCAGTATCTATCTTACCCCTAGTGAGATAAGCCTCTACATCCTTACATTTGTCCTCTAGCCATCCCTGCTTAGCCATTCTACACTTCCTGTCGATCTCATTTTTGAGACATTTGTATTCCTTTTTGCCTGCTTCATTTACTGCATTTTTATATTTTCTCCTTTCATCAATTAAATTCAATATTTCTTCTGTTACCCAAGACTGGAATTGTTGGTGTTGTTTGTAGATCACATTCATTTGATCAACATTTCTGTGTCAGTATCAGATAGCACAACACACAGTCATTTTGTGTAAGATGTCAAAGCTCCAGGTCACTATCAGCCAAAATGTACAGTTTTTTTTGTGATTCAGTCAGTAGTTAGTTGTTAAAATATAAACTTAAAGTTATTTGTGATATAACTACATTAATACAAATTGATCATTGTAGTGTCTCTAATGTTAATAAATGTGAAAAGCTTTCAAGTCAACTCTTACAATCTTGTGTTTCTCATTTAACAAACATGGTCACTACACCAAAGAATTGCAGGAAGAACAACATCAGGAAATGCTGCTATGGAGAGCAGAAAACCCAGATCAGTAACATTACCATTGCCATGTGCGACAGTAAATACATTGACTAATAATAATTATGTATCTTGGGTCTTTTGGATGTCACACTGTTTATGGGAAAGTATGCTGATTCCTTAGCACAATTGCGGTTTCGATGCTGTTCTTTAGTCAAGAGGAGTTGAAACCTTTATGTAACAGAGTTGATATCATGTCCTCAATATTTTCTCTGCCACTTCCTCAACTCTTATCAAGATGCAGGGGTTGGTCGAGCAGCCTGGAGCACGGAGACTAATCCTAATTCCAAGCATGTCACAAACTTGCCAGCAGTGTACTTGCTTGACATTTGGCCTCAATTCCCGTAAGTACTATGCTCCGTCCTTTTGCTGCATGGCAGTCATAGCAGCAGTTCACAGTTCCAGAGCTACTGTTATCAACTCTGATGATCACTGCCACACTGTATTGTAGTGTGTGTGCCCAGTATGTCAGCCATAAAAATATTTGTCTGTAGACAAGAATGACCCATGCCTACTCATTACAAATGCAAGGCAGTGCCAGTGCCTACCAACTGCATGTAATAGCACACCTCACAAACTGACTTGAAACTTCAAGTTTCTCCACAGTCCTACAGCTTCCAAATATCATAGGTCCTCATTACACTCTAGGCCTAGTGTCTCTGGCACAGTGAATTTAATGGAGGAATTGGCTGATCCACAACCTTTCATATACTTCTCCCTATTCATTGCAAATTCTACACTTTCCAATGTTCCAGTTCTATCATATCTATTTTTCTGCCAAATCCTAAGAAATATTATCCCATATAGCTTCCATTTGAAAGGATGAAAAATGGGTAGAAGTGTGCTAAGAACAAATGGTAGATGAGAAATTTAATGCTTTTTTGTGTTCTTAGAACAGTATGAATGCAGTTTTCTTTAGAAATGGGTCACGGAAAGTTACAGATGTAGCTGAGTAAAAGGGTGGCATTAGAAGCAGTACTGTAAAATTGTTCAGCATGTGTACTGAAAACAGTGTGTTTGCTGTCAGACAAAGAAAGAATCACCACAGAACTCAAGACTCTTGATGAAAGTTTTAAAGATGACCAGGAACTGACAACGACAGATTGAGCATGCCCTAAACCACAAATCAGCACTGGCTACTGATGGAGTCGACAGCAATGAAGAAGGAGCTAAAATTGCATGCTGGATCTATTTCTGGGAAGATCAGCAGACTACTTCAAAATTATGGTTTCAAACAAAATTAGAAAGTATACTGTGCTATTGAATGATGATCAAGGAGTCTAAAACTGGACACATATATAATATTATATAAAGTGTGGAAGAGGCATTCATATACTGTGCAGACAATAAGAAGTGCTGAACAAAGACATAAAGAACACAAGCATTACTTCTGACTCAATCACCCAACTAAATCAAATGTCACTGCATACTGTCTCATTCATAAGCATGAAATGAAACACAAAGATATCGGCCCTGTAGTGCATTCTGGGACAGTGTATTAAATGAAGCAACTGAGATAAGAGTGGTGGGTAATTTAATCAACACGTCAGAGGCTTTAGTGTGGGATCCGAGATTCAATTTATTTAAATCATGGTGGGAAACATCTGAATGCTCTCTCTATCTCTTTCTATTCATACACAAAAATCTGTTTAGAGGCTTTTCAGCGAGAGGTTTAGTCTTACTGCACTTTCCTTACTTAAACCTTTTTACATTTTTGCATAACCTTTGTTGGACTCTGTTATTGTTTAACACCCAGAAAACAATTGCAATGGCATGGGTGGCATGCGTCATTCACAGTTTGGCAGGAGTCAAAACAACAAGGAACAAAATTTGTAGTCCACACCAAATGAAGACAAGTAGAGAAATTGTTGAAATATGGAATGACAAAATGACAAGTTGCTGCAAGCCAAATACTAACTATGTTAGGATGGAGATGTTTTTTACAGTCTTGGTGACTTCTGTTCATGTTTCATTGTTATTTTGTAATAGCCATGGCAGAGGCAGTCATGAGACTTGCATATGTCACTGACTAGAATGCTTTATACTTTTATTTATCAAATGAAATGTTTCTAGTCATATCACATCCCTAGATTTTCCCTTCCTCTAAATATCTATTACATTCTCTGCTCCACGCACTGACAATTGCTGGGCGTTAACATACTTTGGTCACTTCATGTTTATTCTACATTGTAGGTTGATGATCAAATTTATCATGGGTAAGATTGCCTTTACAAGGTACAATGTGTGTCTAAACCATCTACAATTGAAACATCTTATGACACTTGGAATAAATAGTTGAACCTCAAAGCATACTCATCCAGCTATCTTGTTGTCCAGTAACATGGGTCTGTTGACAATTAATACAAATGTTGCCTTTTCTCTAATACACCATTATTTTTCTCATATTTTTCACTCCAGTGACACAAACATAACCTCAAAGTTCTTGTAGCTCTTTCACATCAACATAGATTACATCACAGCATGACACACCACTCTTAGGTAAGTTAAGATGTGAAATTCAGATGACTTGGTTGTTATCACTTGCTTCATGGTTTAATTGTGTGCTGTGCCAGAACAATCTCAATGAGAAGGGTGTCAGTACAGTTTTTTCATAGATTTCAAGGTATTGGAAATGTTTTTCTGAATACAAAAAGTGTCATTTCTGTCCTCCCTTCTGTTAATAATAGTAGTTTTGACACTGTAATGCCTCATAACAGCTCAGTTGTTTTTTTTTTTTGTTTGTTTTAATGAAGGGCTCTCAAGCTATCTTAGTAGGCTGTAAACTGATACCAGTAACACAAGAAGAGTGAATATTTCATCGTTGTCCAACAAGGTATTGAGGAAGTAAAGGTTCTTTATCCCATCGTCACAGTTCATGTGGTGAAACAAAGAATCCTATTTACCAAGACACAACTCACATCTTAAAGTGGTTGCTGAATCTTGCACAGCACACATAGTACCAGAGTACTGTCAGTGATGACCAGCCCACAACCCACATGCCCTGGTTGCTTCTAGCCCATACAAGCTATGACTGGTTAAGTTGTGTGAACTGATTGCCATTCTGAACAGTTCAGCAATCACATATGGCTGCAAATAGAGTGAACACTGTAACTGATAAACTGTTGGAACATCTGTCCTAATGCTGAATTTTCCACAAGTTCCAATGTCTAAAGAAATTTGTGGTAGGAAAACTTTTCAAGTCCAGTGAATAGGTTATGGAAGATGATACTGGGTGATTTACAAACCTCCCACTCACTTTTCAGAAATGAAACCTGCTCACTAGATGAACTGCTTTAATCAAAGAGCGAACCATGTTTTTTAAAAAAATTGCATTTTTCACTCAAAACACAGGCCTTCACTCTCAGGACAAGAACTTGTCCCTTAGCCACACACATTACTTACCCCACCATTCTTATAATAATGCTCAGCCAATGTACGGTACATGTAATAACACATAATTATAAATATTTACATTTACTGCTTTGAGTATCACATAATATTAAAACTATTAATATGTTTTCTTCATAGTGCTGTCCATTTCCCAATAAAAGTTTCATTATTATTACTTTTCAAACACATAAGTCAAATACTTCATAAAATAGCTTCTTTACTTATCCACATGTTACATATGACCGATCTCAGTGTGAAGAAGAGCCTAAAAATAAGTTTAAGAAATCAGAAACTACATTCATACTAATGTCACTTACTACAATCTCTTCTAGAATTTGATTTTTTAAAACTCACTATCTCTTCAAAGTAAGTTACTGTTCTGTTAAAGATCACAACCAAGAGTAAGATGGGAATGCAGTGTGCCATAAGATAATCTAAGGAGCCATACCCTTTGATGCTTACTGAGCAACAGTATATTTCAAGAATATGTACACAAGGGGTTTTATTTCATTTCACTTTTTCCTTGTGGTGTAAAATATTTAAATAATTTAGAGAGCTGTCCTGAAAGAATCTAATACCTGATATAGCATGATTAATAATTTTATATTAAGGCAGAGCAACTGTGGAGTACTATAATCATTAATGTCTACTTTTAACTTATTTCACATCGAAAAATTGAACTACTCCTGCCAATTTCTTTCTATACCTTACATTTCACAGTTAAATAAATAAATATGATTTTCTAATCATCTTATGTATCATATCTTATGTAGGTACATAGGTAGTATACAAACGAACAGGAATTACCTCTGGGAAATAAGGATAGAGGTGCAAAGCATAACTCATAAGCTTAATGTTTTTCACATACAGTAGCCAACAAGACAAATCAGAGCTGTGTTTAAGATTTCATACCAATTTTGCCTTAATAAAACAAGAGGATGAAATGGTGAAATCTTTAGGTAACACATGTGACCGAAGTATCTGACAAGCAGAGAGAGTTCTCTATCACTCAAATAATAATCTTGGTTGGAGAGTCATCATCAGATATAGACGTAACTTCAGTTGTGCCCCAGGGAAGTGTGTTGGGACCCTTGCTCTTCATTAATGACCTTGCAGACAATATTAATAGTAAAATCAGGCTTTTTGCAGATGATGCAGTTATCTATAGTGAAGTACTGTCTGAAAGAAGCTGCATGAATATTCTACATCTACATCTACATCCATACTCCGCAAGCCACCTGACGGTGTGTGGCGGAGGGTACCTTCAGTACCTCTATCGGTTCTCCCTTCAGTTAGACCTTGATAAGCTTTGAAAATAATACAGAGATTGGCAACTTGCTTAAAATGTTCAGAAATGCAAAATTTTGCACATCACAAAACGAAAAAAACATAGTATTGTATGATTACAATATCAATGAGTCACTGCTGGGGTTTGTCAACTCATACATACCTGGGTGTAACACTTTGTAGAGATATTAAATGGCATGATCACTTAGGTTCAGCTGAGGGTTAATCAGGTGGTAGATTTAAATCAATCTACAAAGGAGATTGCTTACAAATCACTTGTGTGACAGGTTCTACAATATTGCTCTAGTGTCTGGGTCCTGTACCAGATAGGCCTAACAAGGGATACTGAAAGTACACAGAAAAGGAATGGTTACACATATGTTTAATCTGTGGGAGGGTGTCACAGAGATACTGTGGGGAATGAACTGGAAGACTGCTGGAAGATGGCATAAATTATCCCGAAAAAGTCTGTTAACAAAGTTTCAATAAACAGCTTTAAGTGATTACTCTAGAAATATACTGCAACTCCTTATGTGATCACATAAGGTTTGTGAAGATGAGATTAGAATAATTACTGCATGCACAGAGGAATTCAAGCAATCATTTTTTGTGCACTCCATATGTGAATGGTCCGTACGTGAATGGAATAGGAAGAATCCCTCGTAACTGGAACAATGGGATGTACCCTCTGCCATGCACCTCACAGTGGTTTGCAGAGTATAGATGTTGCTATAGAAACACTCAAGAAAAGTGGGGAGTTCACATCTGTCTATATTCGTTCATTAATACATTGAATGAATGAAGATGACTGACGAAGTGCCTTTAGCTGAGTCACAACATACAGGTGGTCATCTGAATACTTTGGATAGGGGCTACTTGCATGACTAATTGCCAGAAGCATAAAACCTGACAAAACAGAATCATGCAAAAGATTTCCACTGTTATAAGATGAATGCTTCAGGTAGACAGAGCTGGAGAGTATATACAGTTACTGTTGAAACAACTAGCAACAAAGAAAACCATTGCAGCTTGGACTAAGTTACAGAACAAAAAGAAAACTCCTTTAATGTCTCTGTAAAAAACTAAGCAATCTAATAAATAAAACTATTAACCTCTAATGTCACTTTCGAAGTCTCTGCAGTTTACAGGAGAATCTAGATGGATACAAGTTGGAATTCCAAGCTGGAATCATGTTACTGCAGATCAGTAAAAGGAAAAGGGTAGTATATATATATATATAATAGAGGGAAACATTCCACGTGGGAAAAATATTTCTAAAAAGAAAGATGATGAGACTTACCAAACAAAAGCGCTGGCAGGTCGATAGACACACAAACAAACACAAACATACACACAAAATTCTAGCTTTCGCAACCAACGGTTGCCTCGTCAGGAAAGAGGCAACCTGATGAGGCAACCGTTGGTTGCGAAAGCTAGAATTTTGTGTGTATGTTTGTGTTTGTTTGTGTGTCTATCGACCTGCCAGCGCTTTTGTTTGGTAAGTCTCATCATCTTTCTTTTTAGAAATATATATATATGATATGGTTATAATAGAAGGAAACATTCCACGAAGGAAAAATATATCTAAAAACAAAGATGATGTGACTTACCAAATGAAAGTGCTGGCAGGTCGACAGACACACAAACAAACACAAACATACACACAAAATTCAAGCTTTCGCAACAAACTGTTGCCTCATCAGGAAAGAGGGAAGGAGAGGGAAAGACGAAAGGATGTGGGTTTTAAGGGAGAGGGAAAGGAGTCATTCCAGTCCCGGGAGTGGAAAGACTTACCTTAGGGGGAAAAAGGGACGGGTATACACTCGCACACACACACATATCCATCCACACATATACAGACACAAACAGACATGTGGATGGATATGTGTGTGTGTGCGCGAGTGTATACCCGTCCCTTTTTCCCCCTAAGGTAAGTCTTTCCACTCCCGGGACTGGAATGACTCCATTCCCTCTCCCTTAAAACCCACATCCTTTTGTCTTTCCCTCTCCTTCCCTCTTTCCTGATGAGGCTACAGTTTGTTGCGAAAGCTTGAATTTTGTGTGTATGTTTGTGTTCGTTTGTCTGTCTGTCGACCTGCCAGCACTTTCATTTGGTAAGTCACATCATCTTTGTTTTTGGGTATATATGTGTGTGTGTGTGTGTGTGTGTGTGTGTGTGTGTGTGTGTGTGTGTGTGTGTGTGAGAGAGAGGAGAAATGTTAACTGAATTTTGTAAGGAAAAGAAAATGTTTGGCACTAATAGATGGTTTATTAACCACAAAACAGCACTAGATATGAATCTTATCAGGATAGAGAACCAGATACTCTCAGACTACCAGGATCTGGAATTAAAACTGATCATGTGTTATTTATAATGAAAACAAGCTAAACACTGAAAAAATTGAATAAAGCATACAAAGAGAAAGAATAAAATAAGAAGGAATGAAAACAATGGGCAAAAAGATAACCCAAATTATAAAATAGGATAATAAAGGAAGAACCAGAGGGAGAAATGGACAACTATCAAAAGCTCAGTAAACAAAATAATAGAAGGAAAAATAGGGTACTTCCAAGGAAAAAGAGCAAAAAAAAAAAAAAAAAAACACCGATGATAAAGAAAATGATGGAAAGAAGACAATATAAAAACAAAGGAGATGATAATAATCAATTGAGAAGGGGACTTTCATGAGCCACCAGTGGTTAAAAAAAGAATGTGTTGATATAGAGGACCTCGAAAGTAAAGGACAATATGACTTGCTTCATAAGTAGGTGCAGAGTTACTTTGGATAAATGGGCAACGAACTGTAGGAGTAGAAAAATAGTGGATGAAAATGGCAAGATATTCTACAAGGAAGAATCAATAAGAAAGGCAGAAAGACCATATGGAAGATGTTTAGAGCAAAGGAGAAACCACACTTAACCACTGAAATGGAGGATGAGATAGAAGCAGAGGATAAAGGAGTTTCAGTGCTGACCTCCAATAAAGGAAATGACAAGAGGTATATCTGCTGCATTGGATAGTTTCCATATAGGATTATTTTAGCGTATGGATGAGAATGGAACAGTAGAATTGACAGCTTTGTGCAATGCAATATATGAAAGTGGCATATGGCCAGGTGGCTGTCAAGACTCTGATGTTTCCAATCATCAAAAAATCAGTTACAGAATACAGAATAATAAGCATAGCTCCTTATGCTGCCAGAATTATGGAGAAGGTATTGAATCACAGACTGGTACATATAATGGAAGAGAACATGGGGAATAGCAATTTGGTTTCAAAGTGGGAGAGGTACAAGAGATGCTACTGGACTAATTACAATGATCGTGAAAGATATATAGAAAGAGCAAACAGAACACGTTTGTGCTTCATAGATCCTGGAAAGGCCTTTAACTGAGTGAAATGGGACAAGAAGATGGAAATTCTAAAACCGAATAAGGTGAATTGGAAGGACAGAAGACAAATTAAACAGCTCCACATAAGACAGAAAACAACAAAGAAAAAGTGCGACTGTGGTTAAAAATTCGAAGAGGAGTAAGACAAGGTAGTTGTCTATCATCAAATCTGTTTACCATATATATTAAAGTCTTGATAGTGAAGACAATAACAGTAGAAAAGGGAGTAAACATAGGAGGCCAGAAGATCAACTACATCAGGTTTGCTGATGACATGGTACTGCTTGCAGATAAAGCAATATCTCTTCCAAGAACACTATTGAAGGATTGCAAGCATACAGAATGAAAATCAGCACAAAGAAAACTAATGTGGTCACAGTATACGACAAAGAAGGTAAGAAAGTGTAAACAATTGAAAGCCAAAATAAATAGGTTGCACAGTGTAGATATTTGCGAAAAATGCTAACTGAGAACTGATTGATTGATTGATTTTTATTGCCCAAAAACAAAACATTTACAGGGATGTAAAGCTTGTATAAGCAACATCAGTAAATGTACAAACAACAATGACAATAAATACACAAATAATTAATCTATGTTAGAAATAATGCTCACAGAAATCTTCCATTGTATAAAAACAATTCTGAATTAATAAAGTTCTTACAAATATCTTAAATTTTTTCAGCTCCAGACTCTTAATCGACTCTGGCAGTTTATTAAATAGCTTTACAGATGAGTGCTTGAAGCTGTTTAGAGTTTTGGTATATGAGCAGTAGCCTTTTCTTACATCATTACAGTGTTGTGTGTTATAACTATGTACATCAGAATTCAGATCAAAACTAGACAAGTTCTTTTTAATGCACAAGAGACATTGAAATACGTATATACATGGCAAGGTCATAATACTAAGTTTAATAAATAATTCTCTACAGTGAGTCCTAGGTGGTACTTTACATATCAGTCTGACAGCTTTTTTCTGGGCTGTAAATAAGCATTTTGAGTAGCAATTGTTTCCCCACAAGATTGTCCCATACGTCAAATGAGAGTGAATATAACTATAATAGACACAAAACAAAATTTTCTCATCTACTGTTGCTTGTAATTTTCTGAGCATAAATATTCCTTTAGAAATTTTTGGTGTTAAATAATTCACATGTGCCTGCCAGCCTAAATTATTTTGCAAAACAATGCCAAGAGACTTTACAGGAACTGTCTCTAAGGTGATTCTATTGTTATAAGAAATGTTTAATTCCTGTGTTTTATTTATTTTCATAGACAGGCTATTGGCAGTGCACCAGTCAGAAAGTATATCTACCTTGAGTGAGGTAGAGTTACTTATGTTATTGTTCGTAGTCACTGTAACACTTAAACTGATATCATCTGCATACAAGTAACAGTTTGCAGTATCATCTATTACATTGCTAGGTAGGTCATTCATATATAACATGAACAAGAGAGGGCCCAAGATTGACCCTTGAGGAACACCATGGTTAACGGGTAAGAAACTAGAATATTGGTTATTGAAGTAAACAGTCTGAGATCTATTAGATAAGTATGACTGAATAATTTTAACACCAGAGACTGAGAAACCTACAGTTTTTAATTTCAGCAGCAGAGTGTTGTGGCACACAGTGTCAAATGCTTTTGATAAATCAAAAAACTTTGTACTTACAATAAAGTTTTCTTCTTTTGCTTCAAGACAGTTACATATGTAGCTCATAACAGCATCACATGTTGATAGATTCTTCCTAAACCCAAACTGGCTATTTGAAAGTAATTGATGAGAATCTAGAAAATTGATTATTTGAATACTCATTAGTTTCTCAATGACCTTGGATAAAAGTGGTACAAGAGAAACTGGCCTATAATTGCTAGGCAAATTATTGTCACCTTTTTTGTGGACTGGGATTACTTTAGCTGGATGAGTGAAAAGAAATAAGACCAAGAATTGCAATTGCAAAGCAAATTTTCCAGAAAAAAATGTTTATTATGCAACAAATTCATGTTACAGTTAAGGAAAAGGTCAATGCTTTGTGTGGAATTTTTCCTGTGGTGTTGTAAAAGCTGGACGTGGATGAAGAGAAAAAGACACATAATTGAAGAATTTAAGTTGTGGGTTTGGAGAAGAATGGAGGAAATAAAATGGGTGGATAAAGTGAAGAACAGTGAAGTACTGGAAAAGATATAAAAAGAATGGACTCTCCTAAACCTGGTTAAGAAAACGAAAGCAGACTGCAAGAAAAATGAATCGTAACACCAGCTATGAAAATTACAGTGGAAGGATAGAACAAAATAGGAAGGAGAAGAATAGAAATTATTGGACAAAGAAAAATGAGAAAGTGATGTGGAATGAGTTAGTTCTACAATTATAATATGGCAAAATGCTGACCTACTGATCAGTTCAATTTCTTTCTCTCCCTCTCCCTCTGAAAGGCAATATTGTCACCACTTCAGGAATTCTTGGCCCTCTTTGTGGAATGTAACTGGATAGATAAAAAAACTACTCACCAAGTAGCAGCAGGAGAAAACATATATAAAAGATAAGGGAATGTGCAAGCTTTCAGAGCCAGTGGCTCCTTCTTCTGGTAGAATGGTTGAGATGGAGGAAAAAGCTTAGTGATGCTGAGGAAATGGGAAAAAGAGTTACAGAAAAGTCAACCAGAACCCCTGATCAGGGGAAACTTACTAGATAAGATGAGAAGAAATATGTGTCATATTAAAGCAGAGCGAAGGATAGTGCACATTATTTCTCTTTCTAGTATTAGACTTATGAATGTTTATTTATTTATTCTTTGCCCATGGACTCTAGCTGAAAATCCAGCTGAAAGTATTGGATGTGTCATACAATAGGCTATTAACATCAAACTTGATTTCATTATATATAAATGAAATAAATAATTAAACAGAAATAGTCTATAAGCATACAAAGGTATTACATGTTTCACATTATATATACACACAAATCCAAACATACACAAATGATAATTTTTAAAGGTACATTTCTGTAATGATATAACATATTTAAACACCATCTTAGTATTCACTCAAACTGTATATACATTTCTCTGTGAGATATAGTTTCAAATGATTTTTAAAACATTTTAGGTCTGTTTCCTATTTAATGATTTTGGGGAGTTTATTAAAAAACCTTTTGTCTGCTTCTTCAGGGGCAGTCATAGACAGTTTTATATTTCTGTTTATCATGTAGTAATTTTCATTTCCTCTTGTACCATGTTTGTGTACATCTTTATTTAGGAGGTGTTTATTGCTTGACCTTACCACCATTATGCTTTGGTATATGTACAGTGAATATACAGTCATAATATTATAGTGTACAAAAACTTGCCTACAGGTCTGTCTTGATGGTATTTTTGCAATGCATCTCACTGCCCTTTTCTGAATTGTGAATATTCTTTTTAAGTAGCCAGCATGTGCACTTCCCCATATATGAACTAAATAAGACAAATGTGGGAAGACAAGTCCATAATACATTGATCTGAGGTCTTTATCATCCACAGTCGTAGCTCTTTTATGCATGATGATCTGTTGGTTTATCTTTTTACACAGTGCATCTATGTGCTCCCCCTATGCCAAATGTTTGTCTATTATAGTTCCTAGAAAGTTTGTGCTGGTTACTTCTTTAATAGTCTGACCGTTTATATTAACATTTATATTATAATTTTCTCTATGCTTGGTCTGAAATACTACATTCATTGATTTAGACTGATTCATAAACAGGTTGTTTTGTGTTAAATATTTATTTGCATTTTCGATATTCAGAAGGCGGCCGGTGTGGCCGAGCGGTTCTAGGTGCTTCAGTCTGGAACCATGCGACCGCTACGGTTGCAGGTACGAATCCTGCTTTGGGCATGGATGTGTGTGATGTCCTTAGGTTAGTTAGGTTTAAGTAGTTCTAAGTTCTAGGGGACTGATGACCTCAGATGTTAAGTCCCGTAGTGCTCAGAGCCATTTGAACCATTTTTTTCTCTTGCTGTGCCCGTTTCACTCGTAACCTATGGTGATGGCCAATAAAAGATCAGCAGGAGCAATGAAACCAAATGTGGCCATAAGCAATGCAGAAGAAAATACAGGCCACTGCTACGGTCGCAGGTTCGAATCCTGTCTCAGGCATGGATGTGTGTGATGTCCTTAGGTTAGTTAGGTTTAAGTAGTTCTAAGTTCTAGGGGACTGATGACCTCAGATGTTAAGTCCCATAGTGCTCAGAGCCATTTTTTGATATTCAGGAGTGCTTCCTTCTCAAGATCCTCCTTTGTGTCAGCTGTGCAAATGATTATTGTGTCATCAGCATACATTATAAGTTTCTGATTTATATAGCTAGGGAAGTCATTTACGTAGAGTATAAACAGTAGTGGCCCAAGCACCGACCCTTGCGGCACACCGTGTTTAGCTGTTTGCAATTCTGATCTGTAGTTTGTTATATTTCCCCCACTAGTATGTCTAATTTCTGTGCATTGTTTCCTATTTGGCATGTATGATTTAAGTATGTCATAGCATTTTCCTCTCATTCCATACTGATATAATTTCACCATTAATTTTGAGCGGTTCACACAATCAAATGCCTTAGATAGGTCCATAAAAATCCCACAAGTCTTTTGTTGCCTGTCAAGTAAATTAAGAATGTGCTCAATTATATCTGTTGACACTGTTTTTGTTGACTTCCCTTCTCTGAAACCATGTTGTGATGAATGCAGTATACTGTACTTTGTTATAAAACTTACAATTCTATTCTTTATTATCATTTCATAGATTTTAGCAAATGTTGAGATCAATGACATTGGCCTGTAATTTCCTAATTCATCCCTGTTTCCTTTCTTAAATATTGGCTTCACTTAACTTACTTTCAGTGAATCTGGAAATATATGTTCTCCTATTGCAGCATTCAGCATGTGTGTAAATGATTTTAATATATATCCCCTTCATTCCTTTATGAGATGTGATGTGCCACCATCCAAGCCAGATGAATGTTTAATTTTAAGTTGTTTTATTAGGATTGACACTTCTGTATCTGTTGCAGGTATGAAACCCATAGTATGATTTGTATGTGGGGGGTTTAACAGTTTACTTACTGCATTTGTTTTATTTTGTCTTATTAATTCGTCTGCTACAGTAAAATAATATCTGTTAAAAATATTGGCTATTTCTAGAGGGTTTGCGTTGCTTTTCCCACTCATCAGTGAGCAGATGTCCTCTGCCTGATTTTTTTACTTTTCCTCTCTCTTCATTAATGAAAGACCATAAACCTTTTGAGTAGTTATTTCCCTTATCTATAGACATCCTGATGAATGATGCTTTAGTTTCTCTGATAAAACTACAGTACTCGTTCTTTTTTATTTTATACAGTGTGTTGTAGGCCTCAGTATTTTTTTGTTTGGAGAGGTCATAATACACTCTCAGATTATTTCTGGCATGGATTACTTTTCCAGTCACCCAGTTTTTCTTTTTTTGTTGCCTTTTGACAAGCCTTTTACTAACAGGACATGTAACATCATAATAATAATTGAATAAAGAAAAAACCGGTTTCATTTGGTGTTTGCATCTTTAACTGCATATATTGTTTCCCAGTTTTCTGTCTCTAACATTTTTTTTAGTAGATTTATGTTATGGGGGCGGTTCTGTCTTCTCAGCTCCCGTATCTTCTGCACTGAATCACTAGTCTTTATATTTATGTCTATCATGATTGCAAAATGGTCTGCTAATGTGGAGTTTATTACCTGTGTGTCACAATAGCATGTAGGAGTATTTGTTATTAAATGATCAATTATAGTTTCACTACGCTTTGTTACTCTGGTTGGTTTATCTATTTTTATTTTTAGATTGTATATGCACAATAAGTCCAGTAGGGTCTTAGTATTGTCTGTATTTTTACTTGTGTCTATATTCAGATCTCCTATAATGATTAAATAAGCATATGTTTTGAGAGGTGTTGGATTATATCTTCCAGCTGTTCAAAGAAGGTTTTAATTACACCATTTGGTGATCGATACAAGCCTAATACACAACATAAATTCCCAGCAATTTCAGTTTCCAGTGCTGTAGCTTCAAAGCTCAATTCTATAGTATATTTTGTTATATTTATGGCTTTAGTTGATTTATAGTTAGAAAAAATGGCAACCCTACCACCCTTATAGGAAGTTCTGCAATAACTGGCTACTTTCACATAATTCTTTTAATTGTACATTCTTATGTGATTTTCTTTTAGCCCATGTTCTGTAACTACTAGAATGTTTGGCCTATATTACTGTAATATTACCTCTAGCTCCTCTGTTTTATTGTTTATGTATAGAACATTTTGGTTAAGTATTCTAACAGTTGGCTTTAAATTTAATAGTTCCCCTTCCTGTAATATACTAAGCACTTCACTTGCTCCCTTTGCTTCTGTTACTATGCAGGGATTTTTTTTTCAGCTTGTGTCATTAAACCTGGGTCATATCTTTGTCCTATGTTTATATTCCTCTCACTATTGTCACACTGGTATTTAAGATGGACTGTTTTACTTACATCCTCTTCCATGTTCTCTTTCTGCTTACTCAATACCATAAAATATCCTCGCTTAGTGTAGCAGGTTTCCTAGTTCTCAGGCCATTTTCAAGTTTTCATTGACTGTTAACAACAAACTTCATGAATGAGTTAATGTAGTATGAGGCTGTGTTTTTAAAGACCTGTCTGCAAGGTTCTAGAGTATACACTTATTATCCTTATTACCTGCTTCTGTCTAACAAACGTTTCTTCCTCAGAGATGAGTTACCCCACAATATAATGCCATACTACAGTAGTGGGGGAAAACAGGAAAAGTAAATAAACTATTTGACGTCTTCCCCTCCAAAATCTGTTACTATCCATAACACAAAAGTTACAGAGCTTACACATTTAAAAAGGTCTGTTAACATGTGACTTGCAGTTCACATTCTTATCAATATAAACACCTAAGAATTTAGAATATTCTGTTTCATTTATTGATTAACTCTCATGCATTTTGTGTAGAGTGTGTTAAAAAATATTTTGAGACTTAACTGCTGACTCCTTATTTGGGGAGATTTTAATGTTTTTTTTGTCTGATACTACTGATCAAGGACATCTATATAGTGTTGACGCCCAGTTTTGGTTTATTTCCACAGTAAAGTTTCCAGTGCAAACTGAAGAGCATAGGCACTACAAGTTGTCCTTAAACATAAATACTTCCAGTAATTTGGTGTAATACTATACCTGACTGTGCTGGCCAAATGATGACAGTAAAACATGACCAGATCATTAAAAAAATGCATGGTCTTCCTGTGCACCATATAACTTAAAACTATTTGTAACAATCAAAATCAATACTCTATAAACATATATGCAACTGCACCTGACAAAATTTGTTTTAGCAAACACAGAAACTGTTGTTGTTTTTGAATGGCCAAAATGTTGTATTTCATAAAAAGATAAATATTATGATCTTATGTCTTTTCTGGTGATCTGATAAGATTAATTGCTTGATTGAAGATTATTTTTCCTCTTGTAGTCTCTTGCTGAAAACAGTTTGAACTGTTAACTAAGTTGAGCAACAATGGACAAGTTGAGCAACAATGGACACAATACCTTTGATTTAAAGGTTAAATTATTGGCATATGTACCAATGTATTCAATTTGGATCACATCTGAGTCCCTTGTATGATTAGCCATATGTTAGTAAGAATTACATTAATAATCTTTATCTGATCAGTGCAATTTCCTCCAAAACAATGTTACCAGTCAACCAAGTGAGTCATCCTACATACTGATAGCGGACAGTAGTATAATAATCCAGAGGTCCCTCTTGAACAAGTTCATTGCAAGCATCCCTTTTCATATCACTTTCATTCACATTAACATTAGCTGAGTACTGCATCCATACTCAAAAATGTCTGTATAAACATCCATCCATCAAAGCTCATGAGCTAATGACTAAATGCACAGTCATTTCTGAAGCAGAAGTTCACAAATAAAACAACAGAGCAGAGGATTTCTGCACTTAAATGTTCAGTAATCCACTACTAATCCTGTACTTTCAGCACAAGTGACACAGAAATGTTGCTTAAAGGAATTCTACTTGCAGTTTTATACATGGTGGTATTAATTTACTTTTTACACATAATAGTAGACACTAATATAGAGCTGTTAGCTGTGTGAAAATTAAGCTCTGACTTTTAAATAGTATATGGTCATGAATTCTTATGTGATGTTGGTGTGTCCTGATCCAAGCACGAACTGCTGCCTTGTTCACTGGCAGGGGAATATAAAGACAGGTGTATGAATACTTTGTGAAAGTAGTAATTAGATCTTAGTTTACATTGCTGTTTAGGTCATATTTAAGAGTGATGTCAACATACTGATTCCAACAATAATTTTGTTTAAAGTGTTATGATAGATAGTTAGAAATGTATTTAAGCTCAAGCTATTTTATTGATAAGTTGTACAACTACACAGTGGATTATTTATTTTCAAGTAAACTAGTAAAGTTTCCAGTTCTCAACTTCTCTACTTTAGTCAAAGCTCTTAACTAAATGTGTCGTTGAAGTAAGGTAGCTAAGACACTTTTTTGGGGGGAACTAAGATACAACCAATTTTGGGATCCGTACTCACAGACACACATTCTAAATGGAGAGGTGCTTATATCACTGATATCGTAAGGGTGACAAATCCTATGCAAAAATAAGATGTACTGCAGAAAGGTTCCTAAGTCACTGACCGGGGTGCTATTAGTCTTTCCCATGCGTGAGTGCTAGTATCGTCAAAACTTTTACAAAGCTTTAAAATGCTGTTTCTCCTATGAAAAGAAAGAAGGGTGTCATGAGAAGTGAAAGATACAAAATAAATGCTATTAAGCACACGTAAGATCTGAAGCATACATTTCCATTAGTGGAAAGATAATACCTCTCTGAGAAGTAGGCTCAAAATGAAGGCAAATATCAAGAAATTTGCATTACTGATTTATTGCTTTAAACTGTAGGTGCAACGATTAGCATGCTGCATGTTGTTTGTTATCTCTCAAACTAAATAATTTAAAATTCAATAATAGATAATTATGAGACATTGTTCAAGGGCTGATTTTTACGTTGTAAGGGTAGACCTATTTGTATGCCTTTGTTTGTTCAATAATGTTTAATTGTCAATATTTACATTGATTGCTGTGGCAGCATTCAATACTTAAATGTGCAACAGGATTTTTTAGAATCATACTACATTTGACTTCTTTGCCACAAGTAATAACATGTTACAGATTTTCAGTTTTGATATGAAATGATTTTATAGGACTGTATTTGGTTTCTTAACTTACAGGTACCATAAGAAGTGTATTGAGATTTTTCACTGAAGAGGAACAGGAAGAAATATTCTTAACTCTCTATAAAATAAACACAAAGGATGAACAGGGTCTTAATTTGCAATGACTTATTGAAGTGGTGGATCCAGTGCAACACAGAACCATGCAAAGAAGACACAAGTCTGAGAGACAAAGCATTTAAATATAATGTTTTGTTGCATGTGAAAACTGTTGAAGTTTTAAGGGAATCTGTCTACTCTTTATACAGTTTGTCTGATAAACACATAAGAAGCTTTCGCAGATTGCTGCTTTTGGGAGAATCACCGCATGATGCAATGTAGGTAAAGGTAGGGCAACCAAGGTTTATTCAGAAACATATTGAAACATTTTCAGTGAAACAAAGCCATTACTCTGGCAATATAGGCCATTATTTAGATGCACCCTTGTCTGTGAGAAAGGTGTATTCAATCTTTACAGCGAAATATTCAAATACTAAGATAGTTTAAGTTTTATAACAAATACTTCAATGAAAACTTTGCACTGCAGTTTGGATGCCCACAGTTTGGTGTGTGCTGTATTTGTAAGGAATTAAACAATAAAATTAAAAACCCCGATCTGAATCAAACAGATAAATGGGCAGCAGTAGCTGAACTAATGATTCACAAAGGGAGAAGTAATAAATTTTACAGTACTTTAAAGGAAAACAAGGAAAGTGTATGAATAATAAAAATACTGTGGCCTTAGTGTTTGGCTTCATGTAAAACCTATACCTGCCAGCAATACCACTTCAAGATATGTTCTATTTGAGGCACTTAGCCATACATGCATTTTGCATTCACAATCTGAAGACATAAAAATCACATTTCTATGTGTACCACAAAGGACAGGGGAGAAAAGATGCAAATGAAGTGGTGTCATTTCTTGATGATTATATTGCCAAATTTGTCCCCAAGAACACTTAACTTATTAAGCACCAACAGTAGTGGACAAAATGAGAATAACCATCTTGCAAGGTTTTGCTTGGCTTTTAAGTGATAAAGAGTCAGTTTGATATTATTATCCACTTCTATTCAGTAAGAAGACATTCATTCATGCCGTGCAATCAGAAGGTTGGCACGATAAAACATGCTCTCAAGAGAGACAGGATTTACAAATCTTATGAATATCGCATCTTCAGAAACCAGTGCATTCACTTTTAAAATTGTTAAAACAAATGATATTAAGGATTTTAGCAAATGGTGTCCTCAGTTTTATAAGAAGATGATGGTATCACTAAAAACATCACATGATTCTAGAGCGAGTAAACAGCACTTCAGTGTATTCTAGTCTCCTTATTTCAAGTATTCATTGGAAAAGAAAGGGTGTGTTGTAACAAGCACCTGGATTGATGAATTGACTGAACACACCTCCCATCTGTCTTCGTCAGGAAGAGCTGTTCCACACACATTTCCCACTCACGCATTATATAATGTTGATAAAAATCCTGTAAAACTGTGAGTAAGATATGAACTTTTATGAACAAATTTTATCCTGGCCGCATGTTTACATTTAAAGCTTTTGCAAATAACAAAGCACAGCTATTCGGTTCAGCACAAGAAAAATATTATCAAGAAAACGCGATTTTATCCTGGCCACATGTTTACATTTAAATCTTTTGCAAATAACAAAGCACAGCTATTAGGTTCAGCATAAGCAAAATATTATCAAGAAAACGCGAGGCCAACTTATCCAGACTTTTGATTTTGCATGTATAGCAAACTGAAATAATTCATATTCTTTGACATTATGTTTTATTACCTGTGATGTTATCCTATTAATGTATGTGGATAATAACAATGTTCTTCAGGTAATAAAGTTAATCTATGACAATAATTTAATTTTGGAATGGCATCTAATACTTTCAATGCAGAAAGGTGCGTAAGTCACCTGTTTTGTTTATTTTTGTAGACTATATTATGTCATTATCAAGCACTTGTATATAGAACATCTATTTCATTTTATGAGAAAATTAACTAGCATTTTTTCTGTGATTGTATATTCCTTAGTTATTGAGATGGACAGTTTTCTGTTGTTCTTCAACATTTGCTTCAAGTGATTTATGTACCTTTCTGCAATGACACATTCAATTAGTGGCTTATTTAGGTAAACAAATGCATCATCTGATTCAGGAAAATTAGGGTAACAAAAGTATTGCAACAAACCTGGGAAATCAGCTTAAGGTCGCAAATAACAAAAGAATTTTTGGGTATGGTAAAACTTTTAGCTACAAGTATTTTCCTAGTTAATGAGTTTTCAGAGAAAATACATTAGTTACTGAAAAGTGTGAAATTAGGGGTTTCTAATGAGTTCAATCATTTTGTAAATAAATAGTTATTAGCTTAGACTATTTTTACTGCAACATTCGGTTGGAACAATTTCTCATAATTCACAATGTTTTAAGCAAAACTAAATGTATCACTGGAATAGGCAAATTATACAGAATAAAGTGGATTTAAGGTTATGTAAAATACTGCATGAACAATAACTTGGCAATTTAGTGTACAATGGTATATACATCAAGAGTTCACTGATCAGCCAGAACAGTATGACCAACTATCTAAAAGCCAGTATGTCCACAGTTGGCATGGATAACAGCTGCATTGTGTTGTGTCATGGCAGAAATGAGGCCTTGGTAGGTCGCTGGAAGGAGTTGGCACCGCATCTGACATCATGAAGAAGTGTACGTGGTTTGCAACCAGTGTATGATACTCCTTGGCTGTCATGGTGCCTTGTATGAACTCATGTGAATGTTCCCCAGAGCATAGTGGAGCCACCGTCTGCCTGTCTCCATCCCACAGTACAGGTGTCAAGGAGCTGTTCCCCTGGAAGATGATAGACTCATGCCCACCTACTGGCATGAAGAAGAAGGTATCAGGATTTGTGCAATTGGTCATGTGCCCATTTCAGTTGTAATTGCCGATATCATTATGTTAACACTGGCACATGCTTGGATCATCAGCTGTGGGGGCTCATCATTAGCAGTGTTTGGTGCAGTATGTGTTCAGACACAGTTGTGCTCTGCCCAGAATTGAAGTCTGATGTTAGTTCTGCCACAGTTCGCTGCCTGTTCTGTTTTGCCAGTCTGTCCAGCTTACAACATCTGACGTCCGTAATGAGGAGTGGCCGCCCATCTCCATGACTTCTGGACATTGTTTCACCTTGCTTTTGCCTTTTGTTGAAGACACTCATTGCAGCGCTACTCCAACACCCAACAAGTGGTGCAGTTTCCGAAATGCTCATGCCAAGCCTCCAAGTCATCACAATCTGTCCTTGGTCAAATTCAGGTAGATTGCATGCCTTCCTCATTCTGGACACACTGATACTACATGCTTCATGTGTGTCTGTGACTAGGAATCATTCCCCACCAGGTGATGTTGCTACCACCAGGACGGATTTATATTGATAGTAGGTTAGTGGTCATACTGTTCTGGTTGATCAGTGTATAAGTGGAATTGATTAACAGAAAAGAAAAAAAAATAGTTATTTGCAGAGTAATAGTGTATCAAATGGTGTACATCCACTCTGCTGCATTTAAAGTTGAATTAAATTAAAGTTCAAGTTTCCAGCTACGTGAAATTGCCAATTCCAGAAAACAATGGGATCACTCTCATTGAAATATCAAAGCATTTCACTCAATTTACTCAGGCAGAATACACAAAATTTGACATAAGTAAAATATTGGACTCTAGAACCTTGACTAGTAACTCAGTAATGAAGTTAAGGAAAAGTTGTAAGAGAACTGTAAGCATACTTGTAAAGCAAACAGTTCAGATGAGAAATAATTTTCCCTTAAAACACATTCCTATAGTCTAATGAATCCTGTTTTTCTTGAAGCAAAAGAGGCTAAAATGAAACAGAGGATGGATAATACTTTCAATTTACAGTACATATGCCTGAGTTTAACCTAATAAAGAGGAAAACCTGTAGTGAAAACTCCATTACCATAAATATTGTAAAGTTTTCCAGTCTGTTATCTGAAAAGCAGAACCCTGTTTTATGCACAAGCAATAAAATATTCCAAGAATAAAGAAAAACAATCTGAAGCATTGGTAGCCAAAACTAAAGTAAAAGCAGCTACACAAATGAACATAAACTCCCACATAGCCAAGGAAATGACATACTGTAATCCTTGGTCACAAAATTTAATGACTATTTGTTTACAGTAGCAGCAAATATTGCACATGCTAATAAACCGAACCAGATTCAATCTAGCACACAATACAAATATCACAAACAAGACTTTGGTGTAAAATACTGCATGCTGTGCTATGTACACAGATACAACAGAAATCAGCAAACTGAAATTCTGTTTCACTCATTCCAGTTTTATTAATGCTTATTCATAGCAAACCTGGTTGAGCTCTCTGCAATTTGGCTTTCATAGTGGATTATCCACAGAGAAAGCCATAAATGAAATCCCAGCAGGCTTAAACAGCAAAAACTACCCTATGGGTATGTCCCATTACTTCACCAAGTCCTCTGATTGTTTGAACCATAAAATTCTAAGAGATGAACAAAAATATGCAAGTTTTAATGGCAACATCCATTCTGCATCTATAGTGAGTTGACGCAAAACAAAATGCACATCACATTGACAAAACAGCACAACAGGAATAAAACTCATTTCAGAATAGGAGAGTGTAAGATATGGAGATCCACAAGATTCTGTGCTGGTCTAACCCTGTATAAATGACCTCCTAATAGCTTCAAAAGACTGTTCAACTGTGTTGGGTGATGACAAGAATGTCAATCAAGAGTCCAAACTCAACCCTGTCACACACAGACCAACCAGTGTCTGAATAGGACTCCATGATTCACAGCAGAAGTAGACATTTATGTTTCCACACTACATGAAACCACATTTGCTTTGATGAACATACTGAGAATGAAACTGAAAGGTAATAAATAAACATAACAAGACACTACTAAAAATGTTAAAGGCTACCATGCCCTGTACTATTATGTCTATTACTTGGATTATGTTCCCATTATATCCATCATTTCTTTTCAATTTCACTTTTAATCATTACTGCTTCCCTACATGTATTGAATTATAGTTTCAGACTGGGTCCTTATGAGCACTTTACCTACATTTAATGTGACTAGGAGCTGTTTATTTACTTATGTACACGTCCTTGATGTGTGAGCAAATTACTTGGACAGTATTTGCTACTTTCATATTTTGTAATAAATGCTGCAGATGTTGCAAATACAACAAAAACTGCTATGGGGCTGTTACTAGATTTTATAAACATGAATCACAGTGTGCGTACATTAAAGACAAATTCATTTTGCTATGAACTGGCATTACCAGTCATTTTAGGTCCCAATTTTTTTCGTATGTAAAGAGCATTAATTCTTATTTATTATTTAAAACATTTGATTTTTTATTTGCTTTTATGATGTGACAACCATCACCCTGCACTTTACAAAAAGTTAGTAGCTTCAGCATAGTTTGAAGGCTACACTGTGCCTATTTGAAACATATTCCCCACATATCATAAAACCAGGTAAGTTACAGAAATTTTACAGCAATTATTGAAAGACTTTACTGAACTACTGTATTTTAAAATGAGAATGATAAAATGCATATGACTTATAAATATCAGCTACAGTATATATCTGTTCAGGATCTCATATTGTTATTTTAATACAGGGAATCTATTTTTATTTTTTTGCAATACATCTTAAACATGAAGCATCATACATTCTGAAATGTCAACATCATAAACATCTTTTTCACAGTTAACGGAATGAATAACGCATGCACTGTTCAGAAAATCATACGCTTTGTGAGATTTCAAAGAAATATTTGACTAACTGATTATTTTTACATGCTTCTAACAGTGAAGTGAGAGAGAAGAGAGAACATAAAATACATAAAGGTATGACAGATAAGGTAGTATCATTCCCCTACTAAAAACATATATATTATGAAAATTTACACATAAATATAGACACTGAGCTTATGAAATATGTCACATTAGAGAATGCTTAGTGATAAATGCTACAAGAGGTTGGGGTTATCTGAACCTTGGAGTTAACAGGAAGATCACGTTAATAATTCAAGAGGGAAAATTATGTCACATATAGTTATTTCCTTTGGTTGGAAGTACTACCTATTTGAACTGCTGTATGTTAGTTAAATTCGCAGATATATATAAAAATGTGTAATCCAGTGATAGAAATTTTTTCTCACATCTAACAAATTCTCCTAAAATTTTTATTATCAATAGTACACATTTTTTTCTTTGAGTTAAATTCAGTGTTAATGGTTTTATGATACTCTATGAAATATAATCTGTGCAAGGACATATTTTCCCACTATTTTGAAGATGTTTGATAAAGTGAAGGTGAGATTAACTGGACCAGTAAAGTTTAGTGTTAGATGGAACAGTTAAGTTAACTGTGGAAAGTTGCTGATGAATGAATATAATGAGTAACTTCATAGGAACACTTGCTAGTGAACCCGGAATTATCATATAAGGCATTGCAGCCTTGCAGACATAGCATATCTTTTGGCTTTTATTGTCTCTAACATCTTGAAAAATATCAGTGGTATTGCACCTTCCAATTCAAACATATTTACCGACCAAGATTTTTTTGTCATTGAATGCAATGAACAGACCTCTACCAAGTCAGCAACAAACAGCCAATGACTCACTGACAGACAGTGCTAGCAAATCAGCAGACGGCAGTGTGCAGAATACTGGAAATCAGACAAGTTTAGCAAACAGATATTACACATCCTGTGATAGTTTGACCATATTCTAAGATTGGTTCAAGGACAACAACAAGAGGTAGAAAGAATGGGAAGTCAACTGTCTGTACCAATACACTAGTTAAACAACAGTTAGATGCAGCAGCAAAGGACAGGTCAGAGCAGCTTCCAAAATACATACATTAAATGAAGTAAAGCATTCAGCCAAATGCCAAGTATTGGAAGAGAGCAGCAGCAACTCTGAAGTTGCTGATTATGTCCAGTACATTGATTCCTCCCATACCGACTTCTACCCAAGTGATGATGAAGATGACATAACAGTGAAGAAGGGGAGTTCATAGTAGGCAAAGTAGAACAAAAAACTGCCGAAGTGGTCACAATTATGTTGCTCAAGTCTTTAAAATGTACAATGATGGCTGTGAAGTAAATTTCTTTAATAGAGTTGTTTCCACTACAATATTTGAAATTGCAGAAGAAAATGATACCTTTATTGCTTGAAATTAAATAATTGCAAAACTACCCAATCCAATACGTGGTTCTACAGGTCAATATGAAAACGAGATTTGGTTCCAGATTAATGGTGCTAAATTAATTGAGCACTAGTTTTATTTCCACAATTTTTTTCATTAATATACTTATAACTGTGTGTATAGCATTTTTATTAATGTTGTCAGAGCAACATTTTGCATTTAAGCTCCTGTAATTCATTTATTTAACCAAGAGGTCTATTTAACCCTGACATATGGTCCAGTTAACACAGCCACTGGGGTTAAACAGTTCAAAAGACAGGTCAAAGTTCTTCTCCAATTCTGTAAAATCTGTGTGCGATAATGCACAAATGAAAGCACCTATAAATTTTGTATAAGTTTTTCACCAAATTCATGAATAAAAATTTTAAAAAAGACAATTTTTAAGTAAGATTTGAAGGGAAGAATAAAATAGGTCCAGTTAACCCCAACTTGCTCAAATATGAGTACAGGTACTGATACACTGTGGCACACAAAGCAATCTGGTAAGCAGTGACAGATGTGCAAACCTTAACTTCATTATTTATCAATGAACCATCACAAGAATAAAGTGAAATATAACCATTTAAACATCTTCAATGTACACAGTTTGTAATTACACTGGAAGCAATTTTATTTTCTGTGAATCCGTTGACGATTCCTACTTTGCTGTTTACAACAGTAAAATATCCTTTGATAGTATACAAAATCTTGGAAAATCAATACCACATCATGTAACGTTTACTGCTTTTGTCAGACCATTCACTGATATAAATGAGTAATAAACAAGTACTCTACTATATTACAAACTAGAAAACAATTTACAAAGTTCTGCATATCCATTTTTGGAAGCTATTTGCATCACAGTTTCTTCATTTACATTTTTGCAGTTTTTTATGGCAAGAAATTCAGCATATTTTATTTCCTTTAATTCATTTAACTCTTTTAGCACTGTGTTATCCTTTTTACTTATTCTAATAAACATACACTCAATTAGTCCTAGGGTCTCTGCAACTTCTTTCTTTCCTCCTTCTTGGGCGAAATGTAACGGTGTTTTTTTGCCTTTCTTGGTTCTTGCATTGTATACTGCACCATGCTGCAATAAGGTACACAGTATATCATGATGCCCAAATTTTGCTGCATAATGTAGAGGAGTAATTCCATTACTGGTGCTCAAATTAATATCGGCCCCAGTTTGAAGCAAAACTTTAACAAGGGCTAAATGTCCTTTCCAGGATGCATACATAAGTGGTGTTTCATACTTGATACTTCTACTGTTGACTGGTGCCCCTTCTTGAACACATTTTTCAATTTCTGCAAACTTGGCTTTTTTTACAGCTTGAAACAGCTTTTCAGTAGCACAGAATAAAGCAATCATGTTCTCATTTCTTTTTAGCACAGCAATCTGTGGAAGAGTAATAATGTCACCACGGTAAGTCTTGTTCGTCACATCGTAATACGCACCGTTCTCTAGTAGATACCTAGCAGTTGCTGAATCACTATACTTTATAGCTAGGAGCAGTGCTGTTTCATCGTTGCTTCCCTTTGAGTTTATGTCTGCTCCGTTTTCAATGAGAGCTTTTATGGTATTCAGTTTAGAGTCCTGCGGCTGTGCACCTGAGTGTCCAGACGTTTTGAGAGGGACTTGGGTGGAACTCTCATCCACCGCAAAGTGAAGTGGCGTCCAGTTTGTGTGATCGGGTGCATTAACTTCAGCTCCTTTTGCCAAGAGGTATTTAACTACTTCAACGTGCCAGTAGTCTGCAGCAAAATGCAGTGGTGTAGTCCGCTTGTAGGTCCTCGCATCCACTTTGGCACCACTGGCAATAAGAATTTTTATAACATCCAAATTGCCCTCGTAAGCTGCGCTATGCAGCGACGTCCACATTTGATCGGTAGTTGCATTAACGTCAGCCTTGCTTTCGATCAAGATGTTCACTAAGTCAGTGAAATCGTTCTCTGCAGCGAGGTACAAGGGTGTTCTACCAGTCCTGTCCCTCGCATTCAAGCTAGCACCTTTCGCAATCAACAGTTGGGCAGTTTCTGATGGATATCCGCTCTGTGCCACGGTAAGCAAAGGCGTCCAGCCCTCGTTATCTCTCATATTCACATCTGCTCCACTGTTAATCAAAAACACGCTTACTGTGGCTTGTCTGTTTTGTATGGCCACATGCAGTGGTGTGAAGCCTTTCAGATTCTTTGCATTAATCGCGGCCTTGTTGTGGATCAGCAACTTTGCTATGTCAATGTTTCCCTTTTCTGCTGCGAAATGCAATGGTGTCGAACGGTCTGAATTTCTAGCATTAACAACAGCACCGCTACGTACAAGAAATTTGGCTACGTCTTCAAAGTTCTGCGCCGCAGCAGAAATTAAAGGGGTGACTTTTTTGTCGTCCTCGACATTTACCTCTGCATTCGCTGAAACTAGTGCCTTCACCACGGCCAAATGTCCATGCTGTGCGGCAATGTGCAGTGGAAACACTTTGGAACTATTCTTGGCGTTAACATTAGCGCCAGCACTGATCAAAGCGAGTACGAGGTTTGGGTCAGCATTTGCTGCTGCTAAATGTAACGGCGTCAGACCATGCTCCACGTCGCTAAACAAAGGCGTAACGCAAGACGCCTGTGCATTTACATTGCAGCCCCGTGCGATAAGCGCTTTAAGAATGTTCAAATGGCCTTGCTCCGCAGCAATATGAACTGCTCGTACCTTGCAAATGTCTGCAGCTTCGACATCTGCGCCTTTCGCCAGAATTTCCATGACATCGTGCAAACTGCCCGCTCTTACCGCAGAGTGGAGTGCTCTTATGTTGTCGTTCGCGTACATGGTTCACAGAATACGCCACGGACACTTACCGGATAAATACTTCACTTACACACACGCTCGATCACCTCTTACTGAACAATACTCTCACCTGAGACTGCGACACCACACATCAAAGTCGCAAAAACGACTGCTTGCAATACGATCCCCTTACACAAGAACGCAGCACCATCCAAATACTCGCAACACCCTAGACATTAATCCACGTTGGTAATACAAAAGCAAGAGAAACTTATCTACAGTAGTGACCAAGCTGATGGCAAAATAACACTGGCGTCATTGAACAGCCTCATTAAATAATAGCATCATAAACTACTAAATTCCACAAACCGATCTTGAACACGACTACAGAGTACAGAGAGACTACTTCCTTCAAAAGGTAAGCTTACCCGTGATTCCCCCTAGAGACGTCATACAGTACATCGAACTAAAAAGACGTACTTCGTGCGATAAACAATTATGTAAACGTTTATTATCGGTAAACGCAAAGGAAACGGTAATATTAGAAATCCTTAGATGAAATGTGACAACTACAATGAACTTTGAAAGACACTCTCTACCCTTAAACGCGATTTACGGCCGCCCTACATATCTGTGTGCGCTAACTACCGGAAACTGCTGCCAACTGCAGGAGACAGAGCTGTCTGCGGGCAAATGGTTCGTGCTCTCCCCAACAGATGGCGCTCGTGCTGCTTATGCCACATGCCGGTCCACACACAACGATCTCGTCGCAACTGCGCAAATTTTATAGTGCGAACCAGAAATTTGCGCAGATCTGATGCGCAAAACTGAAAGTCGAAGATGGGGGTTTGAGCAAAACTGCCTAGCGTGGGCACTGAATACAGAATAGCTGATACGCGTTAGTGCTCTAGAGAACACATCACTGAATTTACTTAAATCCGTAGGAGTCACACACGTCTGTGCAAGTTATGAGCAGCGATCAGGATAAAAAGATAGCTTCTTGTAACTGAATAATAAAAAAAAGAGAATTTCATTTACCACAAAGAGTTAAGCAAAGCAACGAAATCTATTCGATCTAGAACTTAGGACGTCCAAATATATAATGCAAGTTTGTGCTGTTTTGACCTTTTCGCTTACTGATCAATCGGAAAATGCAGAGACCCAACATGAACGACGAAACTGGAGAAGCAGTGTCAGAGGAAAAGGAATGTGAGGAGTTGCTAGAGTCAATAGAGATATGTGCGTCTCCACATCCGTTCGCGAATAATTTCGTCAGATGACAGGTTCGCCCCGAACTCGCGAAGTAAATTAATATGTGAAAACAGCCGTCGCTTAACGAGGTACTATGTTGACCAACTAGATACGGTATTCCTTCCACCTCTGATACCTGATTTGCACTTTTTGTAAGACTATTTGCAAATTCTGACCACCTAATTGCAGATTAGGATCCGATATTTGTGACGATATTGAGTGCAGAGACCTCTGCATGAATATCTGCACAGACAGATTGTTGTATGTGGACCAGCGTTTAGTTCTTATGCTTAAATATTCTTATATTTGGCCAAAGGTTTCCTTAAAATTAAAAACGACAAGTTCTGTGGTATTCCTCAGTGCAGCGTTTGAAACTTCCTGGCAGGTTAAAACTGTGTGCCGGACCGAGACTCGAACTCGGGATCTTTGCCTTTTGCGGGCAAGTGCTCTACCATCTTATATATATATATATATATATATATATATATATATATATATATATATAGAGAGAGAGAGAGAGAGAGAGAGAGAGATCAATGTGCGAGCAGTCATAGTTAATGAAGCCTGGAAAACTAAAACAGAATGAAGACACCATCGAAGATAGTAAACATAAATAATATGAAAATAAAGCTACCACTTCGTAGTTAGGCTTCCCAGCGACTGCTCCCACTGATGAAGATAGTTCAATATATGATCGTTTGCAGTTCGTTCTGACCTCATCTACCACTGCCTGGAACATTCCAGCTACACGGCGGGCTGTGAAAGGCACTCCATAGGTAGTTTGCGAAGCATTGTCGATATCTGGTAAGCCCGGAAATTGCATGATGTCTTTCTTGCAAATAGAGCCAGAAGTCAAGTAAATTCTTGAGTCCGTCACGATAGAGGTCCATGTCCACGTATCCAGGTGACGGAGTTGGTCAGAGTCTTGAGGTAAAATGTCTCATCCAGAAACTATAACGTGCGTGCAGGTACATGCTCCGGCGTAACTCGCAAGAGATAAGCCAGCATCTGCCGCACTAGGCACCAAACCGGCTCCGCCTCTCCACAGCTGAGGCGGTGCTCGTCAGAATCTACTGTATTACAACCCACACAATTGGGAGATTCTGCCATGTGGATATTGTAGAGACGTTCTTGCGTCACCAGCTTCCATTAACGACTACGTACCATTGGGAAGCAACATCGGAATCAAGCATGGCACCGTGTACAGTCTGCCACACAGCGCGCCACCGTACATCAGGATATTTTAGTTCGACCACATTTATGGGGCGGCGTTGAAGCATGTCGTGATATAGGCGTCGAGTTGTGGCCATACGTGGTGTCGTGTGCGCTACACTGGAATAACTTTGTTCTAAATAGAAACGTCCGATATAAAAGAGGGGCGCTGGTATGTGCTGTAGTGGCACCGGCGCTCTTAGTGAAGCAGGTCGTAGCGCCGTCCATAGAGGGCATTGGCCCTGTCATGGACGTTAACTAGGCCCAGACCACCTTTTTACTTGGGGAGGATAAGAGAGACGTATCTGATCTTCAGTAACATACTAGCGCTGACGAAGAATCCCAGCGCTGCCATAATGCTACGCGCCAAGGGGTTCGGAATGGGTAGCGTTTGGGCGACATGCGGTATGCGGGACGTAAGGTATACATTGGCATAATGCGTCCGCTGAACGATGTTGAGGGATCGCAAGCGCTGATTTGCAATTCCGCCCCGAATTTGGCTAAGAGCGTTCGAAAGTAAATTTCTATGTACTGACTTGGCAGAAAATCCTAAGAAATTTTGGTCTTATGTCAAAGCGGTAGGTGGATCAAAACAAAATGCCCAGACACTCTTTGACCAAAATGGTACTGAAACAGAGGATGACAGACTAAAGGCCGAAATGCTAAATGTCTTTTTCCAAAGCTGTTTCACAGAGGAAGACTGTACTGTAGTTCCTTCTCTAGATAGTCGCACAGATGACAAAATGGTAGATATCGAAATAGACGACAGAGGGATAGAGAAACAATTAAAATCGCTCAAAAGAGGAAAGGCCGCTGGACCTGATGGGATACCAGTTCGATTTTACACAGAGTACGCGAAGGAACTTGCCCCCCTTCTTGCAGTGGTGTACCGTAGGTCTCTAAAAGAGCGTAGCTTCCCAAAGGATTGGAAAAGGGCACAGGTCATCCCCGTTTTCAAGAAGGGACGCCGAACAGATGTGCAGAACTATAGACCTATATCTCTAACGTCGATCAGTTGTAGAATTTTGGAACACGTATTATGTTCGAGTATAATGACTTTTCTGGAGACTAGAAATCTACTCTGTAGGAATCAGCATGGGTTTCGAAAAAGACGGTCGTGTGAAACCCAGCCCGCGCTATTCGTCCACGAGACTCAGAGGGCCATAGACACGGGTTCCCAGGTACATGCCGTGTTTCTTGACTTCCGCAAGGCGTTCGATACTGTTCCCCACAGTCTTTTAATGAACAAAGTAAGAGAATATGGACTATCAGACCAATTGTGTGATTGGATTGAAGAGTTCCTAGATAAGAGAACGCAGCATGTCATTCTCAATGGAGAGAAGTCTTCGGAAGTAAGAGTGATTTCAGGTGTGCCCCAGGGGAGTGTCATAGGACCGTTGCTATTCACAATATACATAAATGACCTTGTGGATGACATCAGAATTTCACAGAGGCTTTTGCAGATGATGCTGTGGTGTATCGAGAGGTTGTAACAATGGAAAATTGTACTGAAATGCAGGAGGATCTGCAGCGAATTGACGCATGGTGTAGGGAATGGCAATTGAATCTCAATGTAGACAAGTGTAATGTGCTGCGAATACATAGAAAGATAGATCCCTTATCATTTAGCTACAAAATAGCAGGTCAGCAACTGGAAACAGTTAATTCCATAAATTATCTGGGAGTACGCATTAGGAGTGATTTAAAATGGAATGATCATATAAAGTTGATCGTTGGTAAAGCAGATGCCAGACTGAGATTCATTGGAAGAATCCTAAGGAAATGCAATCCGAAAACAAAGGAAGTAGGTTACAGTACGCTTGTTCGCCCACTGCTTGAATACTGCTCGGCAGTGGGATCCGTACCAGATAGGGTTGATAGAAGAGATAGAGAAGATCCAACGGAGAGCAGCGCGCTTCGTTACAGGATCATTTAGTAATCGCGAAAGCGTTAAGGAGATGACAGATAAACTCCAGTGGAAGACTCTGCAGGAGAGACGCTCAGTAGCTCGGTACGGGCTTTTGTTAAAGTTTCGAGAACATAACTTCACCGAAGAGTCAAGCAGTATATTGCTCCCTCCTACGTATATCTCACGAAGAGACCATGAGGATAAAATCAAAGAGATTAGTGCCCACACAGAAGCATACCAACAATCCTTCTTTCCACGAACAATACGAGACTCGAATAGAAGGGAGAACCGATAGAGGTATTCAAGGTACCCTCCGCCACACACCGTCAGGTAGCTTGCGGAGTATGGATGTAGATGTAGATGTTGATGTCGTTCATGAAATCTAAGCCCAAGCAGCGGACAGTATCACTGAAGCGTAAGGGGGCAATGTGTTCCTGCGGTAGCCCACTCCCGATGTTCATGGCGACGGACTTGTCAACGTTGATTTGGCTACCAGAAGCTGTACCGTAGGTTGCAATCCAGTCCAAAGCCGCCGCCATAGCGTCAGCTCCACGTATGACGATCATCAAATGATCCGAATATGTGGTGCAGCGATAGATGGAGCCCCCAAACTGTATCCCAGTGAGCCTGTCTCAGAGGCCACACAACAAGGGTTCTAAGGCCAATGCAAATAACAATGTTGATAATGGACATCCCTGTCGCACCGATCGGCGGATCGGGATGGGTGCCGTCAGTCTTCCATTAACAAGAACTCGAGAAGTAGCACCATGCAGAAGGCGTGTCAACACTGTGATAAAGGGGTCGGGGTATTCCATGCGCCGTAGAACGGCCGTGAGGAAAGTGTGGCCCAAACGGTCAAAAGCCTAGCTAAAGTCGATAGACCCCAGGGCTGCCGGCAAACGTCTCACCCGTGCAAGGGAGATTAGATGTCTGTAACGACGTAACGCAGTTCTGGTGTTGTTGAGTCCCCCCCCCCCCCCCCAAGGACGTCTGATCGCTGGACAGAACGTGCAACAGTGTGCCGCGAATACGTTCTGATAGCAGCCTTGAAAAGATTTTGAAGTCGCTGTTCAATAACGTTAAGGGGCGATAATCGCGGATATGATTCCGTCCCTTCGGCTTATGGATGGGTACAATCAGTCCTTTCAAGAACGGTGCAAGCAACGGTATACCCGGGAACATCAATTCCTGTCAAATTTCGACCCAACACGGTACCAACAGTTGTTTAAAGGTTCGATAGAACTCTAATGGTAATCCGTCGATTCCTGGTGATTTATGGGGAGAACCTTTACCAACGGCGTCGAGCACTTCCTCTTCTGTCACTTCTCCCAGTAAAGTCGGTCCCATGCCTAGTGGAACTGTACCGTGGACATGTGCTGAAACGGTGTCTACCGTCGCCATATCAGGGAGTACTGCTGAATAAAGGTGAGTGTAATGCCCATAGAAGGCTTCTACTCTATCTGCTTGTACTGCCACGTGTCGACCGTCGTCCGTTATCATGGCGGTTACCAGCGCCCTAGGGCGCCTCCTGCGCTCTAGGAGCACGTGGTGCATAGATGACCTTTCTGATTGTATCATGTCTGGAGCACGCGACAGTATAACAGTGCCCTGAAAATGATGGCGTGCTAAGGAGACGAGCTGCGCTTTCGCCCGATTATCTATGATTTGCCTGTCAGGTGAGGGCTCCATAGCAAGGCATTCCCGTAGGACGGTGTAATAAAAGTTTTCCGTGCTCCTCCTCCACGCCGCCGCTTCCCGGCCGTAAACTATGAAGGTGCGCCTAAGAGAGGCTTCGTACATGCAATCCACCAACTGAGGGTCGATCGGTAACGACCACGACGCTGTAAGGACGCGTTCCACGACTCTTCGATAGCACCTTTACATGCCGGCTCGTCCACATGGGCGACGTTCGGTTTCCAGGGGGGCCTACTGCGCCACACACGTGCAGGTTGGAGGGCAATGGTGCAAATATAGGCTGTGTGGTCGGGGAATGCACTGGGCCAGAGCTCTGCTCCTCTCGTCGCCGTCGAAAGGGTGCTTGTGACGTAAATCCTATCTAACCGATTTGACGAATGACTTGTACAATGGGTGTAACCAGGAGCTGGGCCATGGATGTGGCGCCACGTGTTGATCAGGTGGAGGTCACGCACTAACATTTCCAATTCCGCACACGGGACGTGATGTGGCTGCTGATCAGACGGAGATAAAGTACAGTTAAAATCTCCTCCGATCACCATATCGTCTATGCGGCCCAGAAATAGACGCGTAATATCTTCCGAAAAAAAAGCGGGCCCGATCTCTCCGTCTCCCTGATCCTGAAGGGGCATATACACTGATGAGTCGTACAGCGTTGACAGTTACGGCCATGGCTCTTGCACTCGGTAAGTGCAGTACGTCCGTAGCCGCCAAGCCTTCCCGTAACAGGACAGCCACACCACAATCGGTAGAAGAGGCGTGGGAAATGTGGGCGGTATATCCGTAGAAGTCAGGGAAACTAGCGACACAAACTTCCTGTAAGAGGGCATGCGTTGTAGCATTGTCAGTTCGTGTGGTGCCCTTATCGCGTTGATATTGATTGTGGCAAGGCGAAAGGTGTGCTGCCTAGCCTCTTCACCTAGGGTAGACGCCGGAGATGCCGGACCAACCGAACTTTCACACTAGGAGTCGCATCCCCAATGCCAACCCCTCCCCTGTCACGCGTGCCCTCTTCAGGACGTTCCTCAACATCGTCCGACCACAGTGCGTGCAACACGATGCTGTGTAGCTGATCGGCACTAAGTCTCTCTCACCCACGTCGTCTTTGGTAGAGGTGGACGGAGCGCCATCCATCGACGCGACCTGCTGTATCTTTGGTCCAAGGAGTAACTAGGCACTCGTAGTATGGGCGAGCGGACCGTCTACACCACTTAGATCCTCAGCAGGCGCAGCCTCCATGCCGTATGACGAGATGTCACCTTCTTGACCGGCCGTGTGTAGGAGGCAATCGTCAGAAGGGGTCGCTTGCGTCGTCGAGGCGAACGTTACTTTCGAACGTGGACATCCGTATCCGAATGTGGGAGGCAATCCAGCGTCGTATCACCTTCCGCTAGGAAAGCCGTGGTCGGGACAATGTTCGCGTCTACGTCCATCTCGTCCTGAATGTTATGTTGCGTCTGGATTCCGTGGGACTGTTTCTGCTGTTGTTGCTGTGGACGGGGCGAATTCTGCACTGGCACCGGGGGTCCTTCCTCTTCCTCCCTTGGTCCTTCTGACGTCGATGGATGTGCCCGATCGCCGGTTTCGTCCTCATCTATGGTGCGCATCGTCGTCTGAGTGTACGTGAGGGGAAGGATTGTCGTCCCCGTCTGGGAAACGGAGTCTCCCACTGGTATCTGCGCAATTCTACGTTGTAAGCAGCTCTATCTGACATGGCCTTCCTGCCCACATCTGGAACAGGTACGCGGTTGACCGTCGTACATTATGACTGCATGACAGCCACCGATGTTCAAATAGGACGGCGCATGTTTCTTGAGCTCAAGTTTAATTTGGCGCACACCATTGTAGACCTTATACGTCGAGAAAGTTTGTACTTTTCTGCATCGTGGCTGATGACATTGCCATATGGTCGGTAGGCGTCCTTGACAACTTCCTCTGGGATCCTCGAAGGGGAGTTCAAAAACCCTTACAGTCCTTAGGCCCATGCCTGCATGATCCACCGTTACTGCACAGATATGCCCGTCAGAATGTTTGAATCTGAGTGAGTTCGAGTATTTAGACACCACTGTCGCACAGACCTCTGCACTGGCCATTTTAACATAAACCGCGCTCGCCGTTATAGAAAAATGTATTCCGACGACAGTCGCCGGATCTAAACGTAGATCGTCGCGTATGAACTGTTCTATTTCATAGGTTCGAGGACGCGCGTGATCTGGTTGGAAAGTAATTTTGATCGTATCGTGGCGCCATGTGTGTGCCGTAGTCGCACTGAACTTGGACCAAATTCAAGTTGCGCGCCGAGAAGGTAAACACAAGGAAGCGCTCACGGGCGCGCACGGCGGGGCGCAGCGGACGTCCGCGCCCCACCGCAGCCGAAAGCAGACTGTGAACCATCTGAGCTACCCAAGAACGACTCCCGCCCCGTCCTCACAGCTTTACTTCCGCCAGTACCTCGTCTCCTACCTTCCAAACACTGCAGCGTTTAATCACCATCCCCCAACGTCATGTTTTCATCTGCTGTTTGCCAATCGAGAGCCAATGCTATCGATCTGGTCAACTTCAAGGGGGAAGTCATGGGATGCACAAACCATTACACTTTTTTTTCCTTAGATATCAAGTTTCCTTCAAATTATTGATTGTGGTGAGGTAGTTAATAAGTTTACAAAAAAAATACCTTGTATATTTTTAAAATCGGCAATTTAAACAATATTTCATCATTTTATTCGGATATCTGGTTTGGCTCCTGCCAGCTTTCACGAAGAAGGATTGAGGCTGTTGGAAGATGATGTAAAAGCAACGTGTAAAAAATGGTTCAAATGGCTCTGAGCACTATGCGACTTAACTTCTAAGGTCATCAGTCGCCTAGACCTTAGAACTAATTAAACCTAACTAACCTAAGGCCATCACACGCATCCATGCCCGAGGCAGGATTCGAACCTGCGACCGTAGCGGTCACGCGGTTCCAGACTGAAGCGCCTAGAACCGCACGGCCACACCAACGTGTAGTTAAGTGTGTTTACCCGTACCTTCTAGGAATATTCTTTCACCATCTTGAAGGCTATTTGGTCGTTGTTTTGCCAGTTTTGTTCCAGATTTCTAGTCTAGAAGAAAGTGCACTGTTTTACTTTACTTTCGTTGACACGTCCCGCTAAAACTTGAGCGTACGAAACAGGCGCAGAGTAGTCGGGAAAGTCTCTACACCTATGTTCTGCAAGCCATCTTATAAACTGGCGTTTCTCAGCACCACAATTTTCAACCATAATTTTCTTCTCCCCCTCCCCCCTCCCCCCAACTGTATGAAATAAAACTGTCATAACTTCTGAACGGATTGCGTTAGGACGCTCAAACTGCACGGATGGCCGCGGGGCATGATGGGAATTGTACGGTTTAGTTTAGCGACGAAGCCCACTTTCGTTTAGATGAGTTCCTCAATAAGCAAAATTGGCGCATTTGGAGGACTGAGACCCCGCATTTCACGATCGAGAAGTCTCTTCACACTCAACGGGTGACTGTGTGGTGTGCAATGTTCAGTCACGGAATAATCGGTGCGATATTCCTTGATCGCACGGTGACTACCGAAAGGTACGTAAAGGTTTCGGAGGATGATTTCATCTCCAGTATCCAAAGTGACCTAGATTTCGACAAAATGTGGTTCATGGAAGACGGAGATCGATCCCATCGAAGCAGGAGAGTGTTTGATGTCCTGCAGAAGCATCTTGGCGACCACATTCTAGCTCTTTGGTACCCAGGGCCACTTGCATGCACCTGAACATAAGCGACTCCTCTGTGTCGGCCTATATTAATGACAAGATGTACAGCAATAGCCCCAAAAACATTTCTTAGCTGAAAACAGCCCTCCAGGAGGTCATAGACAGCATCGATGTTCCGACACGTCAGCGGGTCATGAAGAATGTCGCTTTTTTCTTTTTAATGTTTATTGAACATCAATACAAATACTATCAATCTTACAATGTGAGAATTATGTATCACAACATACAGTACACAAAATGCATTCTTCAAACAGTTGCGCATGAAACATTGTCTTACACTTACAGAAAACTAAAGCGATTCAAAATCATTAAATGCAGCCTTTCACATGCGTAACATCTCCATGATGAGAAGCAGAAAAATGAAGTGTTAAATTTCTTGAACAAAAGTACAATGGCAATACAAAAGTAATCAATCATTCAATGCAAAACTTAGTTTGTACACCAGAAATGGATTATTCACTGCTCCATTTTCTCTCGTTCCTGCTGTTGCCGATTGTTAATTGCTGGAGCACCCGTCTGCACAACTTGCACTATTCAGTCACCGCCTTTTGCTGTAGGGAGAGACTTCTTTTGTGCCATGATTGTGACGGCACCGATGACAGTTGCATCTGCACCTGTTCAGTCACTACGTCCTTCAGCAGCAATTAGCGACGCTGCATGTGGCGCGATATGTAACCGTGTTCATCTTGACGCTCTTCATGTTTTGCCTCTACCACCACGATGTCGGCCACCACTTTTACCGTCAGTTCCTCCAGTGTGAACTGGTGGATATCTACATTCATCTCGAATCCATCTTTGTTGTTCTGGATGGTAGGTACTTCGGAGTTATGAGCTGCCAAAAGACGCCATGGTTTGCAGTAACCAGGCAGAGCAGGAACGATAGACTTACGAGGGAAAAGCAAGTCGTCAAGTGTCAGCCCCCAGCCAAAATGTTGGTCGAATAATGACATCTGACGATTGACATCGTCCAACAAGTGTCGGATCATCGGTGTCAAAGCCATCTTCACCAAAATTATTTTTGCACTGTATCCAAGTGAAGAATTCCTTTTCTTTTAGTAAACTGTTTGTTGTGTACATAGTTATGCGTAGTCAGCGCGTACACAACTTTCCCACTAGAGAGCGCCCTGCTAAGCACAACAGCGCAGGCGCAGCGCTCGTCCGTCTCCTCACTACGAGATGGCGCTGCCATAGAGACGGACCAAATTCTGCTTCTGCAGATCCGCGTATTAATATGTAATGCAGCCAATGAGATTGCTGCTTACAGAGAACCTTTTCTCCTCGCGGATCACACTCGCGCAGTGATACATGAATGCGTGAGGTATTATAACGAGTGTACAGACCTCCGATTAGTGAGTCTGCACTTGTCTGCAGCAGTCTGTACCAGTCTGCATTAGTCTGTACCAGTCTGTACGAGTTCTACATTTGTCTGTACCAGCCTATAGTCAAGTTTCAGTCTGCGCCTAATAAGATTACCATATTCCTGTACATAGCCATGAAGATAAATGTATAGACACTTTTGCCAAGAATCAGAGATATATGTGAGAATAAGATTAACGTACCAATACCAAAGGAACTTCAGATTGTCAATTGTAAATAGCATCCAGAACCAAGCTAAGTAATTTTTATGCTTGTTATTATTTTAATAAATGTGTGTGAAAATTAATCAAGTTCTGTTTGAAGTTGGTCACCGTCAATCTGCTACTCTAAGCGTGCAAGTGGCATTTCTATCATCTGACCTAACGGCAGAAGATAAACACGCCACGATAAGACCACGAGACATATTGCTGACACTCGCCTACTTCGTTAGAGCGACAAGTCAAATAATCTGATGGTGTGTGTAATGAAGATCTTACAGTACACACACCACACTGTTCCATTTCCATGTCCGCCCCCGGTAGCTGAGTGGTTGCCGGCACGGTAGCTCATCATGTTCGGTCAGAGAGCTGGTTGGCCTCTGTAATAAAAAAAACTGAGTGGAAGGATCAACAAACGAACTTGAACGGACGTCATGTGACGTCCGCAACGACTAAACACAACGAAAAAAAAAAGTGCTCATCGCGACAGAAAGTCAATCCTAAGGGCCCGGGTTCGGTTCCCGGCTGGATCGGAGATTTTCTCCGCTCAGGGACTGGGTGTTGTGTTGTCCTAATCATCATCATTATATCCCCATCGCCGCGCAAGTCGCCG
The DNA here is from genome assembly GCF_023864275.1 of Schistocerca cancellata. Lineage (NCBI taxonomy): Eukaryota > Metazoa > Arthropoda > Insecta > Orthoptera > Acrididae > Schistocerca > Schistocerca cancellata. The sequence goes on along the minus strand of NC_064627.1, from coordinate 139,498,640 downwards.
AAGTGGCGTCATATCGTTGCGCCCGGCGAAAATTCTACTAGACGGGAGGACCTAGTCGCACGACATCCATCCCTTCTACCCATTTCCATCATTGAACTACAGGATAAATTAATCACTTGTATACAGATGGCAACACATGGATCCTATGAAATAGCCTTTTAAAATCTTTAATATTCCTCACACCAAAGCACTAAGCCAAATTGGGCTGGTTAGTTTTCAAATCTTGAAATATTCTCGTTGAAAGTTATGTTAGTCTTGCATATAAACATAGAATGTTGGTATTTGTAGTGGTAGATGTTGTTAAATTTCAAGCAATACGCTGCCATTGTTCACAAAATAGTCTTCTTCCGGATTGTTTGTGAAACAGAAATTTTTTTGCCCTCTTGTATTTTTCTTACCCTTTCCCGTAACTAAAAGAATGGTGCCACGTTTATAAGACAAGTGATATCTGTCTTCAGGTGGATGACAAGTAATCGTTTGATAACTTAAAATGTCTTCTCGTACAAACTAAAGTTGGCTCCTTGCCACATAAAGGACAAAGGAAGATTAAAAAGTAGCGAGGTAATTACACTATTGGCCATTAAAATTGCTACACCATGAAGATGACATGCCACAGACGCGAAATTTAACCGACAGGTAGAAGATGCTGTGATATGCAAATGATTAGCTTTTCAGAGAATTCACACAAGGTTGGCGCCGGTGGCGACACTTACAACGTGCTGACATGAGGAAAGTTTCCAACCGATTTCTCATACACAAACAGCAGTTGCCCGGCGTTGCCTCGTGAAACGTTGTTGTGATGCCTCGTGTGAGGAGAAGAAATGCGTACCATCACGTTTCCGACTTTCATAAAGGTCGGATTGTAGCTTATCGCGATTGCGGTTTATCGTATCGCGACATTGCTGCTCGCGTTGGTCGAGATCCAATGACTGTTAGCAGAATATGGAATCGGTGGGTTCAGGAGCGCAATACGGAACGCTGTGCTGGATCCCAACGGCCTCGTATCACTAGTAGTCGAGATGACAGGCATCTTATCCGCATGGCTGTAACGGATCGTGCAGCCACGTCTCGATCCCTGAGTTAACAGATGGGGACGTTTGCAAGACAACAACCATGTGCACGAACAGTTCGACGACGTTTGCAGCAGCATCGACTATCAGCTCGGAAACCATGGCTGCGGTTACCCTTGACGCTGTATCACAGACAGGAGCGCCTGTGATGGTGTACTCAACGACGAACCTGGGTGCACGAATGGAAAAACGTCATTTTTTTCGGATGAATCCAGGTTCAGTTTACAGCATCATTATGGTCGCATCCGTGTTTGGCGACATCGCGGTGAACGCACATTGGAAGCGTGTATTCGTCATCGCCATAGTGGCGTATCACCTGGCGTGATGGTATGGGGTGCCATTGGTTACACGTCTGGGTCACCTCTTGTTCGCATTGACGGCACTTTGAACAGTGGACGTTACATTTCAAGATGTGTTATGACCCGTGGCTCTACCCTCCATTCGATCCCTGCGAAACCCTACATTTCAGCAGGATAATGCACGACCGCATGTTGCTGGTCCTGTACGGGCCTTTCTGGATACAGAAAATGTTCGGCTGCTGCCCTGGCCAGCACATTCTCCAGCTCTCTCACCAATTGATAACGTCTGGTCAGTGGTGGTCGAGCAACTGGCTCGTCACAATACGCCAGTCACTACTCTTGATGAACTGTGGTATCGTGTTGAAGCTGCATGGGCAGTTGTACCTGTACATGCCATCCAAGTTCTGTTTGATTCAATGCCCAGGTATCAAGGCCGTTATTACGGCTAGAGGTGGTTGTTCTGGGTACTGATTTCTCAGGTATATGCACCCAAATTGCGTGAAAATGTAATTACATGTCAGTTCTAGTATAATATATTTGTCCAATGAATATTCGTTTATCATCTGCATTTCGTCTTGGTGTAGCAATTTTAATGGCCAGTAGTGTATCTCCCTATTCTGTAGAGCGCTCAATATTCAGCAGTTTTAACTGCCGTTTAGGCAGCTGCGGCAAAATCACAAGAAGCACATGTAACCGACAGACTACCAGGTGTTGTTGAATCTATCGACCATCACACTGGCAAATTTCATCACTGCTACACGCGTGAGTCTGCGGCTTGTTCCTTTCGGCATGCGTCTTGTGTAGCTCATACATAGAATCTCGGCGAAGTTCCGCTCGGTGAGATCCGGAAGATGAAGCGGTTGTTGTAGCTATCTACATTCCGCTCTTCCTTGATTTGAATCTTAGTCGTTGGGGCTCGTGCCCAAACAGGGGATGTCTGGGATCAGTTTCCTGTTTCTTCTTCTGCACTTCTGGAGCTGCTTTCCTGCGAATGGTAATGCTACACCCATAATTTTGTACAGTTTACTGACAGGAGTTGATCGTAGACAGCCTGTCACAATGCGTCCAGTCTCGTTCAGAGCCATATCAACCTGTTTGGCATGTACATAGTTTTGCCAGACTGGCGCCTTATATTTCGCTGTGGAGAAACATATTAGCAAGCTTGTAAGACAACGAACCAGCTCTGTTTGTCAATCAGTTGATTTGTTACTAAAGAGTTGTGCTGTCAGGCATTTTTAAGTCGAATATGGATCGCATTCAGATTCTTGTGCAGTCTTATCCTACTAAAACCTTATCTTAGCTTCTGGAAAGTACCATCCGGTGTTGATGGTGTGACCGTGTTCCAGTAAACTAGGGAAAATAATTCGCATAGTATGAAGAGAAGGCCACCATGGCTTCTACACTTCACACTTTTTTGGTTTGAGAGACGTGATGTGATGCAGTTCAGTGGACTGGTTCTTCGTTTCCGAAACATAAATGCATACCTGCATTTCCTCCTGCAACCAGAATGAAAAATAAAACAAAAACAACGATTCTTTATGACACCAATCACTTCAAACAAATCAAAGCAGAGCTCCACCATTATCTCCTGTTCGCTTGGCGACAGCCACTTTGCATAAACTCGGTCATGCCCCAACTATGGATTCATGCTCCAAAATGCTGCTCCAGGCGGGTGTAAAATGAATGTGCGCAATGGAAAATAATAAACGCTAAAATGCAGATTTGGCCCTGTCTGACTACCCCTTGAAGCAGATCTTAGGATCTCTTAATTCTATAAATTACAATCTAAGCATACATGAATGATGAAGGCAACTAATCCTACTATATGATAAACATTGTTCCTGCTTATATTTTTATTGAAAATAAAAAAACTTTATATTACAAAGTTTACATTTCCTAAGTATAATTACTATTCAATTGCCCAACTCTGCCTCTTATTATGACGACGCGGTCTAATATCACAACGCGAAATGACTGACATCATCTACGTAGCAAACACTAGAAGACACTGCTTTCACAGATGGTCTACGGTGGTGTGGAACCTCAGTGGAAATAAACTAACGTTATCACAGATGTTTAGCTTTTATAACTCTAATAAGCCGAAGCAATTTGCGATATCACCGAATGTACTGCGTCCGATGCGTCGAAGTGATGGTTCTCGTAATCATCTGCGACAATGGAAGAACTCTAGCCACAAATAAACTCTTTCACACGTTAGGACACCAGAAGGCGGTCCTCTGACTAATATGCTCTAATACTGTCTTCTCCTCTCTGTGTTCTACAGACGAGAAACACGGATTCCCAGCCACGAGGACGGAGTTCAGATAACGTCTCAATGAAAGTATAGACAGAGGAAGTGCTCTCAATTACTGCGTACTCAATGACGACTTGCAACCCGTCTCCCAAAGAAAGCAGGTGTTGACAGATGTGAAAATTACCGAACAATCAGTTTAATAAGCCACAGCTGCAAAATACTAACACGAATTCTTTACAGACGAATGGAAAAACTAGTAGAAGCCGACCTCGGGGAAGATCAGTTTGGATTCCGTAGAAATACTGGAACACGTGAGGCGATACTGACCTTACGACTTATCTTAGAAGAAAGAGTAAGGAAAGGCAAACCTACGTTTCTAGCATTTGTAGACTTAGAGAAAGCTTTTGACAATGTTGACTGGAATACTCTCTTTCAAATTCTAAAGGTGGCAGAGGTAAAATACAGGGAGGGAAAGGCTATTTACAATTTGTACAGAAACTAGATGGCAGTTATAAGAGTCGAGGGTCATGAAAGGGAAGCAGTGGTTGGGAAGGGAGTGAGACAGGGTTGTAGCCTCTCCCCGATGTTATTCAATCTGTATATTGAGCAAGCAGTAAAGGAAACAAAAGAAAAATTTGGAGTAGGTATTAAAATCCATGGAGAAGAAATAAAAACTTTGAGGTTCGCCGATGACATTGTAATTCTGTCAGAGACAGCAAAGGACTTGGAAGAACAGTTGAACGGAATGGATGGTGTCTTGAAGGAAGGATATAAGATGAACATCAACAAAAGCAAAACGAGGATAATGGAATGTAGTCGAATTAAGTCGGGTGATGTTGAGGGTATTAGATTAGGAAATGAGACACTTAAAGTAGTAAATGAGTTTTGCTATTTGGGGAGCAAAATAACTGATGATGGTCGAAGTAGAGAGGATATAAAATGTAGACTGGCAATGGCAAGGAAAGTGTTTCTGAAGAAGAGAAATTTGTTAACATCGAGTATAGATTTAAGTGTCAAGAAGTCATTTCTGAAAGTATTTGTATGGAGTGTAGCCATGTATGGAAGTGAAACATGGACGGTAAATAGTTTGGACAAGAAGAGAATAGAAACTTTCGAAATGTGGTGCTACAGAAGAATGCTGAAGATTAGATGGGTAGACCACATAACTAATGAGGAAGTATTGAATAGGATTGGGGAGAAGAGAAGTTTGTGGCACAACTTGACCAGAAGAAGGGATCGGTTGGTAGGACATGTTCTGAGGCATCAAGGGATCACCAATTTAGTATTGGAGGGCAGCGTGGAGGGTAAAAATCGTAGGGGGAGACCAAGAGATGAATACACTAAGCAGATTCAGAAGGATGTAGGTTGCAGTAGGTACTGGGAGATGAAGAAGCTTGCACAGGATAGAGTAGCATGGAGAGCTGCATCAAACCAGTCTCAGGACTGAAGACCACAACAACAACAGGTGAAGTTCAGAATCGTATAGGGTCGCAACAGTACAGTGCTTAACTGTTCTAACTATAAACTCTCCTGAGAGCAAAGACAGCAAGTCCGTCTGTACCAACAAAGCTAATATTGAGCGACCGTCACACATGGGCGCTCACAACGGAAGAACTCGTCTCTCCACCGCTGGCCTCCCAGCAAGGCTCGGCTCCCCGCCCTCGTAATTCCGAAAACGAATCATATTCCCGAAATCACGGACTATTCTCCCTCTCTACAGATTCTTCCGAACGCCGACCAACCATATTTTAGTCTTTTGTCGTCCAGCGCGGAAAGTTTGCGAGGAAAAACCTATACTCGTACAGTGGTACGCTTCTTAGTAAAAGTTCTTGGAAATGATCCAGCCTGCGTGGTTTCCGAGGTGACGCTTCCTCGTTCCTCTCACCTGCGTCCAAGATTTTCACAGTTTCCGAAGTATAATCCGTCCTGTCCGGCTACGACATTGGCCGGTCGCCACTCTATCGTGCACTAGCGCTCAGGTGTCACAACGTCCGTCTTGCTACTTCCTGTGTTTAAGCAGGACCAGCACACCTGGGTGGGCCTTCCACCCAGGGCTTGAGTTCCGCCTGTCGTTTCATTTCCACTGTCGTTCCAACCTCTACTGGTATGATAATAACGACACTCCGTCACCTTTCATGCAATAAGCGTTAACAATTATTTACAAGGCGTACGTGACAATGTCAGTCTCCTTTAAATATTCATATACAGGGTGTTACAAAACTGTACGGCCAAACTTTCAGGAAACATTCCTCACACACAAACAAAGAAAAAATGTTATGTGGACATGTGTCCGGAAACGCTTACTTTCCATGTTAGAGCTCATTTTAGTTTCGTCAGTATGTACTGTACTTCCTCGATTCACAGCCAGTTGGCCCAATTGAAGAAAGGTAATGTTGACTGTGGTGTCACCGCCAGACACCACACTTCCTAGGTGGTAGCTTTAAATCGGCCGCGGTCCATTAGTACATGTCGGACCCGCGCGTCGCCACTGTCAGTAATCGCAGACCGAGCGCCACCACACGGCAGGTCTAGAGAGACGGACTAGCACTCGCCCCAGTTGTACGACGACTTTGCTAGCGACTACACTGACGAAGCCTTTCTCTCATTTGCCGAGAGACAGTTAGAATAGCCTTCAGCTAAGTCCATGACTACGACCTAGCAAGGCACCATTAACCATATCTGGAGAGAGTCTCACTTGTATAACCAAGAGCGATGTACCACAATGATGGAATAAAGTTAAGTATAACCTCAGCTACGTACTTTTCATTATAGCATTAATTATGTATCCTGTTCCAGAATTCACGCCAGTCGGCGTGAGTTGACGCGTGCCCTTTCGGTATCTCCGCCTTGTGTCTAGACTGTCTTGTCTAGACACAACATTGACTTCGGTGCTTGTGTTGACATGCGACTCATTGCTCTACAGTACTAGCACCAAGCACATCAGTACGTAGCATCAACAGGTTAGTGTTCATCACGAACGAGGTTTTGCAGTCAGTGCAATGTTTACAAATGCGGAGTTGGAAGATGGCGCGGTAAGTTTGTATCGAGACAGATTTCCAGAACGAAGGTGTCCCGACAGGAAGACGTTCGAAGCAATTGATCGGCGTCTTAGGGAGCACGGAACATTCCAGCCTATGACTCGCGATTGGGGAAGACCTAGAACGACGAGGACACCTGCAATGGACGAGGCCATTCTTCGTGCAGTTGACGATAACCCTAATGTCAGCGTCAGAGAAGTTGCTGCTGTACAAGATAACGTTGACCACGTCACTGTATGGAGAGTGCTACGGGAGAACCAGTTGTTTCCGTACCATGTACAGCGTGTGCAGGCACTATCAGCAGCTGATTGGCCTCCACGGGTACACTTCTGCGAATGGTTCACCCAACAATGTGTCAATCCTCGTTTCAGTGCATATGTTCTCTTTACGGATGAGGCTTCATTCCAACAATTTTCACAATCAACATGCGTGGGCTGACGAGAATCCGCACGCAATTGTGCAATCACGTCATCAACACAGATTTTCTGTGAACGTTTGGGCAGGCATTGTTGGTGATGTCTTGATTGGGCCCCATGTTCTTCCACCTACGCTCAATGAAGCACGTTATCACGATTTCATACGGGCTACTCTACCTGTGCTGCTAGAACATGTGCCCTTACAAGTACGACAAAACGTGTGGTTCATGCATGATGGAGCTCCTGCACATTTCAGTCGAAGTGTTCGTACGCTTCTCAACAACAGATTCGGTGACCGATGGATTGGTAGAGGCGGACCAATTCCATGACGGCTGTGATACAATACGCCATTCTCCAGGGCTGCATCAGCGCATCAGGGATTCCATGCGGCGGAGGGTGGATGCATGTATCCTCGCTAACGGAGGACATTTTGAACATTTCCTGTAACAAAGTGTTTGAAGTCATGCTGGTACGTTCTGTTGTTGTGTGTTTCCATTCCATGATTAATGTGATTTGAAGAGAAGTAATAAAATGAGCTCTAACACGGAAAGTAAGCGTTTCCGGACACATGTCCACATAACATATTTTCTTTCTTTGTGTGTGAGGAATGTTTCCAGAAAGTTTGGCCGTACCTTTTTGTAACACCCTGTATACGATGTACAACCTATCAAATGATATCTAATTTTGGTTGTAGTTCACGGCAAAGTATGTGGCTGAGTGCTTGTAAGGTGCGGAATTATAGCGACCTTACAATGCAACTAAGGAGCAAGCTCGTAAATCGTGACTTGCCTATTCACGCAAACTAATTTATCCACTCGTTAACGATTCGAGTCAGTAGTCGCATTTTGTCAGCGACTAATACTGCTCGTCTTTATTGCTGGTAGCTTTTTATCTTCATCGATCTATGCATATTGCTTTTGTCAATTGTGTGATTCCTGTAGATTTTCTGTATCCTTCTGTGGATGGAAAGACAGCCTGCACTCCATTCCACCTTCGCAACAACTCAGTGGCAGCACATAAGAATCCATCATCTCTCAACCTCGAGGACAAAGACAAACAAGTAAGTAACCAACGGTTATTAAAAATTGTACGAGAAAGAGTCGATAAACTGCATGTGTAGTTTAAACTAACCAAATAAAGTAATAAAGAAACTAAGCCCACTTTTACATTCCTTTCAATACTACCGTCCAAAATAGTAGAATTTACGCCGCAATTGGCGTTAATTTTTTTCTCTCTGCCTTTACCGATTATGATGAGTTTATGCTTGTTTATTGAGTTTTGTTTTGTCTATACTGATTGCGATGGTTGCACAAGGAAGTAATATCTGTCATAAGGAAGTTATAACGCGGAAGTGATGTAATATTAGAAAGAAAAGCATCATGAAGAAAGAAATAGTAATCAGATTTTTCACTACACAAACACCACGTTAGTTATCTTTGTGTCTAAATAAGAAAACTGTGGCACTATCCGGTAGGTTTTTCGTTAATACTGACTCAACACCGAATCGTGGTCGCAGTGATGGAACCAATTTTACAAAAACCTGTATTTATGGAGACTGTTCCGCAATTAGGAAATAAACAACTCAAGAGAGCAACGCAAAACACTGTTGTAATCCTTCTCATACATTCGTTTCTCTTCTCTATTTTTGTGAACATTTTCTCTAGCAAACAGTGTTGACGTTTTGACGTCTTAAAGTGTTTGTACGACTGTTTTCTTCTTCTTCCAATTCCCCAAGGTGTGTCGAATTCAACATTCGAGATGTGTCAGAAACTTACAGTAAGAGTATTGCTTTCCCCCTTAATAAAAGCATTTGGCACCGCTGCCTACTCCGTATTACAGATACTACAATCCTTGATGATAAGACATTGACTGTTCAGTACTGGGCAATGCGATGTAACGTCCATTTAATGTTAAAATGACGCTGCATCTAGCACGACACAACAGTCACTTGACTGGATGTTGCCCTTCCATGACGTGAGGCCTAGTGTGAATGGGCCTTAATGCGTTCTGCGCACTTTTAGTGGCAGCAGACGTCACGCTGTATTGGATCGTCCTTGACCTTGATTTCTGAAACTGCCGTCTTACAGCCTTTTGGCCTACGAAGGTCACTCCAAAGGAAATGCACACTATTTTTGTAAAAATACAGTTTTCATTCCGCATGTGTGGAAGTTTTACATCCTTCCCGTTTGTTTTCAAACTTGATTCAACATGTTCCCGTGAGTGGCGCCGACACAGTATGTCTTCAAGGTGGCTGCTACGTCGACGTTCGTCAGAAGCAACGTGCTGTCATAGAATTCCTGTGCTGTGAAAACGAGACAGTGGGAAACATCCACAAGAGGTTGAAAAAGCTGTATGAAGATGCTGCTGTCAATCGCAGTACAGGTAGTCGGTGGGCAAGCAGGTTACGTGATGAAAACGGGCACGGCAGTATTGAGGATTGTCCTCGCAGCGGCAGGCCTCGTACTGCACACACTCCAGACAATGTGCAGAGAGTTAACGAATTGGTGACTGCTGACAGACGCATCACAGTGAACGAATTGTCACGCTACGCTAGGATAGGGGAAGGAAGTGTTTGCAGAATACTGAAAGTGTTGGCGTTAAAAAGGTTTGTGCCAGATGGTTTCCCAGGATGTTGACAGTGGCTTACAAAGAAACAAGAAAAACGGTATGCAGCGAAGTTTTGGAACAGTATGAGAATGGTGGAGATGAATTTTTTGGAAGAATTGTGACAGGTGATGAAACATGGCTCCGTCATTTTTCACCAGAGACGAAGAGGCAATCAGTGGAGTGGCATCATGCAAATTCACCCAAGGAAAAAAAAAAAAAAAATCAAAACCACACCTTCTGTTGGAAAAGTTATGGCTACGGTGTTTTTCGATTCCGAAGGACTCTTGCTTGTGGACACCATACCAAGTGGAACCACCATAAATTCTTATGCATATGTGACGACACTGAAGAAACTTCAAGCTCGACTGAGTCGTGTTCGACCGCATCTGCAAAAGCAGGATGTTTTACTGTTGCGCGACAATGCACGGCCACATGTCAGTCAAAAAACCATGGAAGCGATCACAAAACTCGGGTGGACAACAATGAAACACCCGCCTTACAGTCCTGACCTGGCTCCATGTGACTATAATCTCTTTGGGAAACTGAAAAATTCTATTCATGGAACAAGGTTTGAAGATGATGACTCCCTTGTGCACGCTGCCAAACAGTGGCTTCAGAATTTTACTGTGCGGGTATACAGGCGCTGGTTTCAAGATGGCGTAAGGCAGTTGAGAGGGATGGAAATTATGTGGAGAAATCAAAATATTGTACCTAAAGGATGTATCTACACACTATAAAACTTTCAAACATGTAGAATAAAAGATGGATTTAAAAAAAAAATAGTGTGCATTCCTTTTGGAGTGACCCTCGTAGTTATGTGAGTTAATGGTAACTCAAAAGCCTTTCCCGCTGTTTGTGATTGCTAGTCTACCGGAGAATTCCAACAGACTGGCAAGATATAGGGACCACGGAAACAGAGCGTCTACGCAGACCCAGAATTTGGGACATGACGTCACGCTGATAACTCAAGAGAGACGACTGTGGCTTTGCGCGTAGGACCACGAGATCTGACATAGCGTAGCATTACAAGCAAATGCTAAAAGCGGCAATAAGCACACTAGTGTCCTAAAGGAATGTTAGAGACCGACAGCTTGTCGACAGTGGGATGTTAGACGCCTTCGCACGGGACTTGGCATTCAACTCTCTGTGTGCTAACGTGGCCTACACCACGCTGCCGTATGCTCAGAAACAGTGTAGCATGTACATCCGTTGCGTGTACCGGGAAGTAATAATACACTCCTGGAAATGGAAAAAAGAACACATTGACACCGGTGTGTCAGACCCACCATACTTGCTCCGGACACTGCGAGAGGGCTGTACAAGCAATGATCACACGCACGGCACAGCGGACACACCAGGAACCGCGGTGTTGGCCGTCGAATGGCGCTAGCTGCGCAGCATTTGTGCACCGCCGCCGTCAGTGTCAGCCAGTTTGCCGTGGCATACGGAGCTCCATCGCAGTCTTTAACACTGGTAGCATGCCGCGACAGCGTGGACGTGAACCGTATGTGCAGTTGACGTACTTTGAGCGAGGGCGTATAGTGGGCATGCGGGAGGCCGGGTGGACGTACCGCCGAATTGCTCAACACGTGGGGCGTGAGGTCTCCACAGTACATCGATGTTGTCGCCAGTGGTCGGCGGAAGGTGCACGTGCCCGTCGACCTGGGACCGGACCGCAGCGACGCACGGATGCACGCCAAGACCGTAGGATCCTACGCAGTGCCGTAGGGGACCGCACCGCCACTTCCCAGCAAATTAGGGACACTGTTGCTCCTGGGGTATCGGCGAGGACCATTCGCAACCGTCTCCATGAAGCTGGGCTACGGTCCCGCACACCGTTAGGCCGTCTTCCGCTCACGCCCCAACATCGTGCAGCCCGCCTCCAGTGGTGTCGCGACAGGCGTGAATGGAGGGACGAATGGAGACGTGTCGTCTTCAGCGATGAGAGTCGCTTCTGCTTTGGTGCCAATGATGGTCGTATGCGTGTTTGGCGCCGTGCAGGTGAGCGCCACAATCAGGACTGCATACCACCGAGGCACACAGGGCCAACACCCGGCATCATGGTGTGGGGAGCGATCTCCTACACTGGCCGTACACCACTGGTGATCGTCGAGGGGACACTGAATAGTGCACGGTACATCCACACCGTCATCGAACCCATCGTTCTACCATTCCTAGACCGGCAAGGGAACTTGCTGTTCCAACAGGACAATGCACGTCCGCATGTATCCCGTGCCACCCAACGTGCTCTAGAAGGTGTAAGTCAACTACCCTGGCCAGCAAGATCTCCGGATCTGTCCCCCATTGAGCATGTTTGGGACTGGATGAAGCGTCGTCTCACGCGGTCTGCACGTCCAGCACGAACGCTGGTCCAACTGAGGCGCCAGGTGGAAATGGCATGGCAAGCCGTTCCACAGGACTACATCCAGCATCTCTACGATCGTCTCCATGGGAGAATAGCAGCCTGCATTGCTGCGAAAGGTGGATATACACTGTACTAGTGCCGACATTGTGCATGCTCTGTTGCCTGTGTCTATGTGCCTGTGGTTCTGTCAGTGTGATCGTGTGATGTATCTGACCCCAGGAATGTGTCAATAAAGTTTCCTCTTCCTGGGACAATGAAATCACGGTGTTCTTATTTCAATTTCCAGGAGTGTATGTGCCCGCAGCGCACGACATCGGCAACTAGCGGCTACAGCAGACGCACGCGAACTTTACTTGAGTGCAAAAAAAAAATGGTTCAAATGGCTCTGAGCACTATGGGACTCAACTGCTGAGGTTATTAGTCCCCTAGAACTTAGAACTAGGTAAACCTAACTAACCTAAGGACATCACAAACATCCATGCGCGAGGCAGGATTCGAACCTGCGACCGTAGCGGTCTTGCGGTTCCAGACTGCAGCGCCTTTAACCGCACGGCCACTTCGGCCGGCTTTACTCGAGTGCATGCTAGCTTCTGTTAGTATACCACAGTGATTCGGGGATCCCGCCCAGCGGAGTATGGATACGGGAGAAATATCAGAGATACTCGGGTTATACTATCGGAGGAGAAAGTTGGTGATTGAAATTTCATGAAAAGATCCTGCCTCAACGTAAAACACTTTTGTTTTAATGATCGTCACTCCAGTTCATGTCTCTCACCATCTTGCAAAAATACAAAACAAGCTACAATGCTTTGAAGATTTTCGATGATCTCCTCAGTCCTGTCTAATGCGGGTCCCACGCCGCACAGCAATACTCCAGAAGATGGCGTACAAGCTTGATGTAAGGTGTCTCTCTAGTAGATCTGTTGCACTAATTAGGAGACCTTCTGGGAGGTGCATCGAGTTATGAGCTCCCATTTCGCCTGCTTATAGTGTGGGTAGGCACCTAGCACACCCTAAAATTGTAGGTGCCAAAGCGGCCTCGTTTTTGAAATATTGCCTGTTAAAGTTTGGGGAGCTCTATATATACAGAAAAGTGTCACTATTCTGGCAAGTGAGCGAGTAGCCGAGTGAAGCCGGCACGGTAGCTCAGCGTGTTCGGTCAGAGGGTTAGCTGCCCTCTGTAACAAAATAACTGGAGCAACGACGACCTGAAATGGGTGTCTTCCGACGTCCGCCCCCGGCAGATACAACGAACAAAATGAGATTTTTTTTTTTTTAAAAAAGTGGCAAGCTAACGAGACCCCCGTCCAGGCGACCATGGTTCGAAACCCGTTTATGCTACTTTCGTTTTGTTTTTTTTTTTTTTTTTCAAATGTTTGTTTTAATTTATAATCACTCATGAAAATTTTGAAAGGAATTGATTAAAAAGAATTACAAGCCTCTATAAATCAAAATTACAAATTGCATGTCACATTTTGTTTCAATCTTTTACGTTTATTTTTATTTTAACAGGAAATTAACCGCAATTAAAACGTTGGCATACATAAATTTTCCTATTCACCTGAAAATTGAGAGACCTTGTTAAAATATTTCTTCGAAAATAGTCATAAACCCATCATACAAATGTTGGAACAGGGTCCTAGAAAATTTTATACCTGTCAGATTGTTCACGCGTCGTCGCGCCTAAACCCTGTTTATGGTCTGCGACCGTTGGCGTTCCCCTATTTGTGCCTGCCGTTCCACGAATAAAGGGACGCTACTGTGTGTACATGAGTAGCGACGGTTATAACTGCCGAATAAACGTTTCTCGTCGGTTGAAAGCTTGGCTTTGAAGTGTACAGACCTTTAGCCTTTAAAATAGAGCAAAAAGTGCAAGTGGTTCACGAGTTGTCATTCAGTGCAATTTTGACAATATTGAACATTTGGTGGTAGACCGAGGAGGTCTTTTGCGGGCTCCACCTAACAATGAAGAGCCCAAGAGTTAACAAAATTTGACATTCAATGTGTAATTTTGATTTATAGAGGCTTGTAATTCTTTTAAATCAATTCCTTGCAGAATTTTGATGGCCGGCCGGTGTGGCCGTGCGGTTCTAAGCGCGTCAGTTTGGAACCGCGTGACCGCTACGGTCGCAGGTTCGAATCCTGCCTCGGGCATGGATGTGTGTAATGTCCTTAGGTTAGTTAGGTTTAAGTAGTTCTAAGTTCTAGGGGACTGATGACCTCAGTAGTTAAGTCCCATAGTGCTCAGAGCCATTTGAACCATTTGAACCATTTTGATGATTAATTATAAATTTAAAAAGGCATTTGAAGAAAAGGAAAGAAAAGTAGCGTAGTCAGGCCTCGAACCAGGGTCACCTGGACGGGGTATCGCTCCCTTGTTACATTTGTTGTTGTTGTGGACCTCACATGACATCCAGTCACGTTCGTTTTGTTGATCCTTCCACTCAGTTTCTTTATTACAGAGGCCAACCCACTTCGGCGACTTGCAAGTGAACGATGATGAAATGGTGACGAAAGACACACAACACCCAGTTATCACGAGGCAGAGAAAATCCCTGACCCCGCCGGGAATCGAACCCGGTACCCCATGCGCGGGAAGCGAGAACGCTACCGCAAGACCACGAGCTGCGGACGTCACTCAGCTCCTCGCTCGCTTGTCACATTAGTGAAACTTTTCTGTATATAAAGAACTGCCCAAACTTTAACAGGAAATATTTCAAAAACGAGGCCGCATTGGCACCTACAATTTTAGGGTGTGATAGGTGCCTACCCACACTATAAGCAGGCGAAGTGGGAGCTCATAACGCGATGGATCCCTCAGAAGGTCCCCTCGTAAGCGTTTTGCCAATAAACAGCGATCTTTGATTTGCTTTACCCATAACATTGTCTATGTGATCGTTCCAATATAAGTTATTCGTAATATTAATCTCTAAGTATTTAGTTCAATTTACAGCTTTTAGCCGATTTCTCTTAGAGTTCATGTGGATGACTTCACACTTTTCATTAGCTAATTGCCACTTTTCACGCCATACAGATATCTTGTCTAAATCATTTTGAAATTGGTTTTGGTCATCTGAACACTTTATAAGACGGTAAGTAACTGCATCGACTGCTAACAATCAACATACAGATATCTTGTCTGCATCATGTTTTGATCGTCTGATGACTTTACAAGATTGCAAATGACTGCATCATCTTCAAACAATCTAAGAGGGCTACTGAAATTGCCTCCTGTGTCGCTTATATAGATCAGGAACAGCGGAGGGCCTGTGAAACTTCCTTGTGGAGCGCCAGATATTCCTTCTGTTTTATTCGATGACTTTTCGTCATTTACTACGAACTACGACCTCTCCGACAGGATATCATGAATGCTGTCACGCAGTGAGGCAATACTCAATAGGCACACAGTGTGATTAGAAGATACTTGAGACCAACGGTGTCAAAACTCTTCTGGAAATCTAAAAATATGGAATCCCCTACCGACAGACTCTTTACTTCGTGAGAATATAGACCTAATTGTGTTTCACAAGAATGATATTTTCTGAATCCGTGCTGACTACTTGTCAATAAATCGTTTTCTTCGAGGTAGTTCATAACGTTCGAACACAGTACATGTTCCGGATTCCTACTGCAAATCGCCATTAGTGATATGGGTCTGTGATTCAATGAATTAGTCCTATTTCCTTTCTTAGAAATTGGTGTGATTTGTGCAACTTTCCAGTCTTTAGGTACCGATCTTTCCAAGAGAGAGCGGTTGTATACGATTGGTAAATATGGAGCTATTGTATGAGCATACACTGAAAGGAGCCTGAATGGTACACAATCTGGACCGGATGCCTTGCCTTTATTACGTGATATAAGCTGCTTCGTCACACCAATTCGGGTTCCGGCAGAACCACTCTGCCCCACAACAGGTCATGAGAGTTGTTGAAGCAGCCACAGAGGGCTTCAACCACAGAGGCTACTGCGGGATAGTGCTACTAGACGTAGCCAAAGCCTTTGACTCAGTATGACATAGAGGGTTACTCTACAAGTTGTACACACAAGGGTTTCCCGGGAGTATAGTTAAGCTGATCAAAAGCTATCTCACGAATAGAACTCTCTCCATCAAAGTAGAAACTGCCACCTCCACCAAAAACGCGTATTCGTGCTGGGGTGCCACAGGGATCGGTCCTGGGGCCCGTTTTGTACAGTCTGTACACTGCGGACACACCAACGGCCCCCCTGGTGCACACCGCACAGTACGCTAACGATACAGCCTTCTACACGAGAAACGCGAACAAGGACCTGGTCATCCGCAGGTTACAAAGGGTTTTAGATGACACAGAAACTTGGGCCCGTCGCTGGTGTATCACCATCAACTCTGAAAAGACACAGGCTATGCTGATTACCCGCAGGCTCGGAAGGTGCGAACCTCCTCAACTTTCCCCCCCCCCCTCCATCTTCACCTAAATGGAACCCAAATCCCCTGGCGCAGAACCGCCAAGTACCTTGGCGTAACCTTGGACTCTCGTCTTACGTGGAAACCCCACATAGACGAGGTCCACAGGAAGGTCTGCGCCAGAATGTCCATCCTATATCCAATCCAGAACTCAACCAGCTCCCTTCCCTGCCCAGTAGCAGTAAATGTGTGCCAGGCCCTAATCCGGCCAGTAATGGAATATGCGTGCCCTGTCTGGGGATACACGGCGAAGCAGCACCTGGACAAACTCCAAAGGCTGCAGAACCGCGCCCTCAGGAGGGCATTGCATTTACCTCTTGGATTCCCCATAGATGATCTGCACGCCGCAGCTGAAATCCCACTCCTGAGAGAGCGTTTCCAAGATCTGGCAAGGGCCTTCTATGAAGGTTCTTCCAGATCAGGAAACGCCCTCATCCACTCCCTAGGTCGGTATGACATGTCCCGCGACAAGCACAAGCGCCCCATGACGATTTTCGACGATTAAGTCGAAGAGAAAATTCCAATACTCAATCCCTTAATCCGGCTCCTTCCCATATAACACCAATCATCTCGCCAACCTCAGACAAGTGCCAGACACAAACAGAACAATCATCACATTTCACAGACACCTAAAAACTACAGAAATAATTACACACACACGTACGCAGGGGAGTAAAAGCCGAACGGCTACAAACTCCCACTCGCACTTCCCCAAAGAGGGGAAAGTAACAGATGAGAGCAGCAGCAGCAGCAAGGATATCTACGAGTATGTAACTCATGTTGGCAGTTGCTCTAGTATAGAATTCTGGAATACTTACTTCGTCTTCTTTGGTGAAAGAGTTTCGGAAAACACGTGTTCAGTACCTCTGGCTTAGTAGCAGTGTTATCAGTGACGTCACCACTGTTATCGACCAGTGAAGGTATTAATTGGGTCTCGCCACTGGTGCACTTTACATGTGGCCAGAGCCCCTTTTGGTTTCCTCCCAGTTTTTGAGACACAGTTTCGTTGTGTAAACTATCAAGAACATCTCGTATTGAAGTTCGCGCAAAATTTCGAGATTCTGGAAAACTACGCCGATCTTGGAAATTTTGGGTTCTTTTAAATCTGTCAAGCTTTTTTCATTGCTTCTGCAACAGTGTTCTGGTCCGTTTTGTGTACCACGGTGGATGGTATCGAGAGTGTGTCGCAACTAGTGCGGCAGTTCTTGTGTTTACTCACGCCCCCGGTACTCGCTGTCCATTGGAGGGTGCTGGACCTTGCCTGTATTTACATTTTTCGATTCGAATCGCTCCCTAGAATATTTTTCTCACACTTACGATAACTTTCGCTACGCTCTGGACATTGCTGCTGGCTAGACGTTCGCTTTGTGAATTCCGCCGACGTCGAACACAGGAACCGTCTCTTTCTCCTGCCGGTTTCGGCTTCACTGTCAACGTAAGTGCTCCTAAACTGTATTCTGTGAAGGCGTGGAGACACCATGCATTCACATAATTCATTCGTCTAGGTGACCAATGGATCCACATTCTTCTTCTGCGGGACTCTCAGAGTAGCGAGCATGGAAGAAAATGACAGGGACCGGACAGGTGGAGCTCTGTGGGAATGTGGGTCGATCGCGAGGCGTGCCGAGATAGTCTGTGCAGTTGCGATAAGCCTCTGGACCAGCAGGACGGTGAAGTGCGTAACGTACCTGCATAGTAAGTAGGAGATTCTGCACTCGAATACCAGTCCGGTACAAATTTTCACGCGTAGCCGCTGACTCCGAGTAATGTCCCAATGCATCTGACATCAATAATCTCTTTCGTTTCCTTTGTCCCTGCATTCTACCTACTCTGAGAATCTTCTGTTATGCCAGTCCTGCCTGGATATCTGCCCCCCCCCCCCCCACCAATTCTATAAGTCCCTCCAGATCCTGGAGCGGCTTGCACTGCGCCTCGCCTTCCGTATACGCCTCCCGTCCCCCACGTGGATCCTCTATGATCTCATTCCTTTCCCCCATCTGCTCCTATTCCTCGAACATATCCACATCCTCTACACCTCCCGCCGCCTTGAACCCCCTCACCCCCTCGTTGCTCCTCTCCTCTCCCATCCCCGTCCCCTGCCACGTCTTCACTGTTTTGTCCCCCCCCCCTACCCTCCATATCTGCACTCTACATCTCCTTTCCCAAGGTGGCTTCCATCAACTCCCCCTCCCGGATGATGCCCTCTCTCCCTCCATTTATCCCTCCTATCAACTCTGATCCTCACTCCCCCTCCTTTCCTCTGTCCTTTTCCTGGGCTCCCTCTCCCCCCCCTTCCATCATCTTTCTTCCCCACCTCCCCTCTCTTTGTCCCCTTCTCTCCCCCGAGTCCTTTTACATTTCGCTCCTCTGCCTCCTCTCATTCCCTCTCGCGTCTGCCCTTCTCCCCCTTTATTAGTCCTCTCCCTCCTTGGTTCCCCCCCCCCTTTTTCGTTTTTTTCCTTCCTCCCTCCTTGTTCTTTCCCCTCCTCCAGGTCCCCCCCCCCCCTCCCATCTGCCTTTGGCTTGGGAGTGTCATCTTTGTGCCGCCACTTTCGTGCAGTGTTCTACATTGAGTATTCTACAGTGAGTGTTCTACAGTGAGTGTTTTACAGTGAGTGTTCCGTGTTGTGTTTTTTGGGAAGTGTTGCAAACGGCCATCATACTGTCGCTGGGTGTGCCTTTTATCTCTTGCGAACAGAAACCAGACTGTCGCCGTGTTTTTTTTTAAATTGTGTGTGTCCTATGTTACTTGTCTGATTCCTGTGTCTTATTAACGTTGCCAACCCCTTTTGCTTTCTGTTTTAACTTTCCGCATTTTTCCGCCATTTTACACTTGACGTCACCGTTTTATCGCCTGTTTTTCTTGTTTCTTTTCTTCTTACGTTTTTTAAAATAAAAGTCTGTAGGCTGTAGAGCAGCGTACTAAGCTGCTGCCAGCCCGTCCCCTTTGGGGGGAACTGAAAATCAATAAAGGAAAAAAAATACTCTGAGAAGAATAGAAAACTTTTCACTTTGTGAAAGACACAACAAAGAGCCTCTGTGTGTCAATATTTATTACAGTAATTTGTACTTTTGACATTGCTCAGGTATAGTTTGCTACATGCATCTATCAGCACATGTACACTTACGGGAAAGAAACAGGAACACCAAGAAGGAGTTGGGAGACATAAACGAAAGTTGGTGGACGTGTTTCTACATCTGAAACACGATGTCTGTTCAAATTTCGTGCCAGTCGCATAAGAGTGGCGCTAGTAGCACCACTGTGAGGATGCAAATCAGATTTGCTTTAAATACACGCTTAAGAGTCAAGAACACCTTTAAGGCATGACATGGATTCTGGAAACAGCGATCGTGTGACACCCAACTCGCTTTATTTGTTCATGAGACCCAGAAAATATAAAAAATACAGGCTCCCAGGTAGATGCCATTTTCTTTGACGTCCGGAAGGCGTTCGATACAGTTCCGCACTGTCGCCTGATAAACAAAGTAAGAGCCTACGGAATATCAGACCGGCTGTGTGGCTGGATTGAAGAGTTTTTAGCAAACAGAACACAGCATGTTGGTCTCAATGGAGAGAAGTCAACAGACGTTAAAGTAACCTCTGGCGTGCCACAGGGGAGTGTTATGGGACCATTACTTTTCACAATATATATATAAATGACCTAGTAGATAGTGTCGGAAGTTCCATGCGGCTTTTCGCGGAAGATGCTGTAGTATACAGAGATGTTGCAGCATTAGAAAATTGCAGCGAAATGCAGGAAGATCTGCAGCGGATAGGCACTTGGTGTAGGCAGTGGCAACTGACCCTAAACATAGACAATTGTAATGTATTGCGAATACATAGAAAGAAGGATCCTTTATTGTATGATTATATGATAGCGGAACAAACACTGGTAGCTGTTACTTCTGTAAAATATCTGGGAGTATGCGTACGGAAGGATTTGAAGTTGGTAACGCGGGTGCCAGGTTGAGATTCATTGGGAGTGTCCTTAGAAAATGTAGTCCATCAACAAAGGAGGTGGCTTACAAAACACTCGTTCGACTTATACTTGAGTATTGCTCATCAGTGTGGGATCCGTACCAGGTCGGGTTGACAGAGGAGATAGAGAAAATCCAAATAAGAGCGGCGCGTTTCGTCGCAGAGTTATTTGGTAACCGTGATAGCGTTACGGAGATGTTTAGCAAACTCAAGTGGCAGACTCTGCAAGAGGGGCGCTCTGCATCGCGGCGTAGCTTGCTGTTCAGGTTTCGAGAGGGTGCGTTTCTGGATGAGGTATTGAATATATTGCTTCCCCCTACTTATACCTCGCGAGGAGATCACGAATGTAAAATTAGAGAGATTCGAGCGCGTACGGAGGCTTTCCGGCAGTCGTTCTTCCCGCGAACTATACGCGACTGGAACAGGAAAGGGAGGCAATGACAGTGGCACGTTAAGTGCCCTCCGCCACTCACTGTTGGGTGGCTTGCGGAGTATAAATGTAGATGTAGATGAAGACGACAAAGACGCCGTTATCAACACCTGACTGAGATTCAACGAGGTCGTGTAATGGTGCTACGAGAAGCTGTACTTTCTTTTTGCGATATTGCAGAAAGACTTGGCAGGAATGTAGTCACTGTACATGATTGCTGGTAGCGGAGGTCACGAGAATGTAGGGTCGCAAGAAGACTGCGCCCTGGATGGCCACGTCGCACTACCGAAGGGGATGACCATCGTGCTCGGCGTATGTCTCTGGCGCATCGTACTGCATGCGCAGCAGTAGTTCAAATGGTTCAAATGGCTCTCAGCACTATGGGACTTAACAGCTATGGTCATCAGTCCCCTAGAACTTAGAACTATTTAAACCGAACTAACCTAAGGCAACACACAACACCCAGTCATCACGAGGCAGAGAAAATCCCTGACCCCGCCAGGAATCGAACCCGGGACCCCGTGCTCGGGAAGCGAGAACGCTACCGCGAGACCACGAGCTGCGGACTGCGCAGCAGTAGTCTGTGCAGCAGTTGGCACCACTGTGATACAACAAACTGTTACAAATCGGATACTTCAAGAGTAGCTCCGAGCCAGACGCCCTGTAGCATGCATTCCATTGACCTCAAACCACCGCCATTTGCGACTTCAATGGTGTCAAGCGAAACCTCATTGGAGGGCAGGGTAGAGGTCTGTTGTGTTTTCTGGTGAAAGCTGGTTCTGCCTCGGTGCCAGTGATGGCCGTGTGTTGATTAGAGGGAGGTCATTTCAGGGCCTGCAACCAACCTGTCTGCGTGCAAGACACGCTGGTCCTACACTAAGAGCTATGATCTGGGGTGCGACAGCAGCTGAATTCTCTTGGTTATCCCACGCACCCTGACTGCAACTATGTCTGTCCATTAGGTTGTTTAGCTTACCTTTTTACCTCCAGGTGTATGACGCACTTCAGTTTTTGGTTTGACATCTTGTGCTCCCATGCATGATCAGTATTTCAGAGGGTGTTTTCCAACAGGATAACACTCGCCCACATACCGTTGTTGTAACCCAAGATGTTCTACAGTGTGTCGATATGTTGCCCTCGCCTGCTCGATCAGCAGACCTGTCTCCAATGAAGCTCCTGTAGGAAGGATCGGACGACAACTTCGGCATTCTCCACAAACAGGATTAACCATTCCTTTATTGACCAACCAAGTGCAACAAGCATGGAACTCCATCCCACGAACGGACATCCGGCACCTGTACAACATAATGCATGCCTGTATTCAACATTCTGGAGGTGACACAGGTTATTAATGTAGCACCATTTCACATTTACAATGGCTTATTTCGCGCTTACATTAACCTGTGATCTTGAAATGTTATTCACTTAAATATGTTACCTAGACAGATGTATTCCTGAAATTTTATTATTCTACATTCATTGTTTTTTGTTGTTGCGACTTTTTTTGGTCAGATGTCCAAACAGCCATGATGGTCTCTATACGAAACGAGTCGTGACCTGCAGATGGCGTTCAGCTGCAGTGCGCCCCATGGCTCTGTTGAGTTCCCTCTCTTACACAGGGGAATAAAAATGTCATTTCCAACAAAGTCCGCATCAAAGTAGAAAACTACAATGAGAGGAGAGGAACGAGTCACCACCACCACACGACCGAAATGACTAGTCGCATTTAGTGCATTGTACCACAAGGCCGGTTGTCTGGGAACCAACAGATTAACGTAGTCCGATGGAAGGTTACTAAAGGGGCGCCACTGACCTCAGCTGTGCTGTTATTCTGCAGTGTATAAGTATACACATCAAGAGAAGGTTGAAATGGTTCTCATCCCATGTGCCAGGCATGAGTCAAAGGGAGGCAGCAACAGAATACCACAGGCGACATCCAAACCAACGTAAGTTTAGCCACAGAATGATTGGTCATTTAATGGAACAGTTCAATTCTACAGGCAGTGTTCACGAAAAAAGACTTTATGGACGACCCCGCATTGCAACAGGAAATACACAATCCGCAGACGTACTAAGGCGACAGTGATCCCAACTCGGTCGACATTGAAGGTGGTACAGGAATGCAGCACCAGCCAAGCCTTCGTGTCCAGGATACTGTACTCCAATTATTTCCTTCCCTGTTCAATCCACTTTGTGCAAGAACCCCACACCAATGATACTGATAAGCGGGTCCACCTCTGTGAGTGGTATGAAAAACGACGCACACACCAGTGGAATCTTGAAGCGACATTTTCTTCAACAATGTAGCGAAGTTCGAAATGATTGGGAGGTTGAATAGATATCTATTGGGGAAACGACAATTCCCATCTCGCTGTCGAGGCACACACACAGACTTCTCCTTCTTCTTCAGTTCCCATATGTTTTCAAGTATTACGTATGTGGTGCGGCATACATGGAGATGTTCTCATGGGTCCCATATTACACTACTGGCCATTAAAATTGCTACACCAAGAAGAAATGCAGATGATTAACGAGTATTCATTGGACAAATATATTATACTAGAACTGACATGTGATTACATTTTCACGCAATTTGGGTGCATATACCTGAGAAATCAGTACCCAGAACAACCACCTCTAGTCGTAATAACGGCCTTGATACACCTGGGCATTGAATCAAACAGAACTTGGATGGCATGTACAGGTACAACTGCCCATGCAGCTTCAACACGATACCACTGTTCATCAAGAGTAATGACTGGCGTATTGTGACGAGCCAGTTGCTCGGCCACCATTGACCAGACGTTTTCAGTTGGTGAGAGGTCTGGAGAATGTGCTCAAAATGGTTCAAATGGCTCTGAGTACTATGCGACTTAACTTCTGAGGTCATCAGTCGCCTAGAACTTAGAACTAATTAAACCTAACTAACCTAAGGACATCACACACATCCATGCCCGAGGCAGGATTCGAACCTGTGACCGTAGCGGTCGCTCGGTTCCAGACTGTAGCGCCTAGAACCGCACGGCCACTCCGGCTGGCAGAATGTGCTGGCCAGGGCAGCAGTCGAACATTTTCTGTATCCAGAAAGGCCCGTACAGGACCTGCAACATGCGGTCGTGCATTATCCTGTTGAAATGTAGGGTTTCACAGGGCTCGAATAAAGGGTAGAGCCACGGGTCGTAACACATCTCAACTGTAACGTCCACTGTTCAAAGTGCTATCAATGCGAACAAGAGGTAACCGAGACGTGTAACCAACGGCACCCCATACCATCACGCAGGGTGATACGCCAGTATGGCGATGACGAATATACGCTTCCAATGTGCGTTCACCACGATGTCGCCAAACACGGATTCGACCATCATGAAGTTGCAAACAGAATCTGGATTCATCCGAAAAAAATGACGTATGCCATTCGTGCGCCCAGGTTCGTCATAGATTACACCATCTCAGGCGCTCCTGTCTGTGATGCAGCGTCAAGGGTAACCGCAGCCATGGTCTCCGAGCTGACAGTCCATGCTGCTGCAAACGTCGTCGAACTGTTCGTGCAGATGGTTGTTGTCTTGCGAACGTCCCCATCTATTGACTCAGGGATCGAGACGTGGTTGCACGATCCGTTACAGCCATGCGGATAAGATGCCTGTCATCTCGACTGCTAGTGATACGAGGCCGTTGGATCCAGCACAGCGTTCCGTATTACCCTCCTGAACCCACCGATTCCAAATTCTGCTAACAATCATTGATCTCGACCAACACGAGCAGCAATGTCGCGATACGGTAAACCGCAATCGCGATAGGCTACAATCCGACCTTTATCAAAGTCGGAAACGTGATGGTACGCATTTCTCCTCCTTACACGAGGCATCACAACAACGTTTCACCAGGCAACGTCGGTCAACTGCTGTTTGTGTATGGGAAATCGGTTGGAAACTTTCCTCATGTCAGTATGTTGTAGGTGTCGTCACTGGCACCAACCTTGTGTGAATGCTCTGAAAAGCTAATCATTTGCATATCACAACATCTTCTTCTTGTCGGTTACATTTCGCGTCTGTAGCACGTCATCTTCCTGGTGTAGCAATTTTAATGGCCAGTAGTGTATTTTACCGACATGATCAATAATGCACACTACAGATATCATCTTGAGAGAACATTACTACCTGCTTCTTGAATGGATGTGTAGGTTTTCCTTGCGCAGAATGGCGCACCTTCACACTTTATATGAAGCGTCCGCTGACTCCTGAATGAGGTTCTTCCTTGGCCTTGGATAGACAGAGTGGTTCCTGTGGTATGGCCTCTTTCCTTTGGGGGCATCTCAAGACTGCAGTGTACACCAACACGCCATGAACAGTAACTGACCTGTAGGATAATATCATCAGAGCCTGTACAGAAATACCAACAGCAACTTTATGGTCAGTGGCGAGCAGTGTCCATTGCCGTGTTCAGATGTGTCGCCTGCAGTATGGCACTCAGTTCGAACAACTTCTCCTTTAGAGGTACCACGTGACTAACTGACCAGTGATAACGGCTGCATTTTACTGTTAAGTTTCAAGTCGTCATTGACCAGTGATGTATCATTTTGTTTGTATGCTTAAAGCACGTCTGTAGCATACACGAGTCTCTTTGTATTTTCGATTTCTCTACTATTTATGACTTTGTCCTATGGGGAAGGACTACTGAGTCACCAATGTAGACTTTGTTCTATAATACATGACTTTTGAATCATCCTGTGTGTCAGTGACACTACTGACAAGCCTAAACCACCACCTGCCGCCCATCTCCTCCACTATGCCGATGACACTGCCTTTCTAGCTCTCTTCCCTTCCCTCCAGAAATCCCAATGCACGCTCCAGATCCATCTCAACCATTTCACGTCCTGGTGCGATCAGTGGCTGATCAAGATTAATCCCTTCAAAACCCAGGCAATAATAACAGGGCGAATCACCCACAGCTTTCGCCTCCACTACTTTAACTTACCATTTATGACAATGCTACAGATTAAAATATCTTGGTCTGAGCCTTCATCACAAATTAACATGGAAACCCCACCTATTCACCATCCTACAGCTGAGTGGTCAGCGCGACCCGGCTGGGTAGGAGATTTTCTCCGCTCAGAGACTGGGTGTTGTGTTGTTCTAATCACCAATAACTCATCCCCATCGGCGTGCAAGTCGCCGAAGCGGCATCAAATGGAAAGACTTGCACCTGGCGAACGGTCTACCCGACGGGAGGCCCTAGTCACACGACGACGACCATCCTACAGAAAGACCACAGTAGGTTAATACTGCTAAAGCTACACCCCTCCACCATCTTCCATACCTAGAAAGGCTTGATGCGACCTGTCCTCTCCTTCACAAATGTTGCCTGGATATCTGCCCCACCAACAATCAATGAATCCTTCCAATCTTTGAACGTCACACACTTCACATTGCTTTTCGAATCTGTTTACCCTCCCCTATAGCATTCCTTTACGAGCTCATCTCTTTTCCCCGTCTCCTCACCCACACTGAACACCTCTGCTTATCACATACTACTCGTAAACTCGAGTCTAACAACTCCATTATTTCGTCCCTAACCACAAATTCCTGTTGAACTGTAACTTAGATATCAACATGCACCACCCACTCTATACTTACAAACACACCATGTCCTCTCCGAACACAATTTTAACACACATCCACTATGTAGCGTTATAAATAATATAATGATGAAGATATAATTAAATTTTGTGTGTAACTTGGCAACAGAATCAGAGATTGATTGTATCGTCGTACAAGTCACTGTAGTGATTATTTCACCTGAAAAATATTTTTAAATACCTGATTGCATTCTTTGCACATAGAGCAGCAGATTATTTGAGAGTGGTAGGAAGCAACGTTATCGTTTCCGCGCGTTTTCATGACCGCGATGCAGTCACACCCGGATCGACACTAAGGGATCAAAAGATTTACTGACTTAAATAGAAAAAAAACAACACTACACATTTAAAAAGGATTGATTCAGAAATGATAGGAAAACGATAATGTTCCTCCTGCCTCAATGCTGCGTTCGGTCCATCAGCGTGATCGTAAGTTCTGGAGATAAATTGATACAAAATGATTAACATTCAAGTAATAAGGAGATGGAAATGCTTAAGGATAATTTGTCTAAATAAGAACACTTCATATACAACACAAATTTTTTAATGCTACCTTTTTATATTACAGTTACAATGCCTGGTGAGTATTAACAAAAGCTTTGAACATAACAGGCAATACTTGAGATTAATGTCCTCTTGATGGTGCCTGTTCGTAATAAATTACATAAAACTACATGTTCTCTGATTGAGAAGACAATCATCACATTTACAGAGTATTTTTCACAAATTATAAGATACAGATTGTGGAACGCGTCTGCCTTTCGTGGAATAGAAACAGTAACAGGTGAAGCGCTCAAGGCCTCATTTGTCTTGAAACAACTGAATTCCTTTTGTATCATTAATCAATACGTGTACATAGAGATTTACAGCCGCCGTGCAGGAGTGGCAAAGATAAAGAATAATAGATTCTGTCACTGCTGTGCGACGGTTCATTTCTTTTACATTACAATTGCTTGATAACTTCAGGGCATCGGGCGTTTACTATTGAGCGTATCCTAACGTTTGTGAGGCGAAAATTACCAATGTTACAACTCCCTGGCAACGAAATGCGCCCTGACATCTATCCCTCCTATCAGATTTAACTCGCTCCTTCCTAAACCTTCAGCCTGGAACCGCGCGACCGCTACGGTCGCAGGTTCGAATCCTTCCTCGGGCATGGATGTGTGTGATGTCCTTAAGTTAGTTAGGTTTAAGTAGTTCTAAATTCTAGGGGACTGATGACCTAAGATGTTAAGTCCCATAGTGCTCAGAGCCATTTGAACCAACCTTCCTAAACCTTTCCAATTTCAGGGTTCTCTTACCTCACCATAACTTCCTTTCTTTCCTCCTGTTGACCTTGGCCTGGCTCCCGCCCTAGCTATCTGGTTCCCAAATCTCAAATATGCTACTGCCCTTGCTGGGTAGGCCTTCCTTCCATCGCGAAGCATCTTTCGCTGTAGTATACATCGCGACGAGGCCAGGAACAGCGTGGTATTCAGTGGCTGTTCACAGAGGCCGTCTGTAACTGCTGCACTACTTTGTCATGCCCGTCACGGGCTTCACACAGCCGCAACGATGACATCTTCCCGCATGGAGAGCCAATGGGTGAGAAGCACACTGTATCTCTAACATCGGCAGCCAATTGGGCGGATTTGAAATAGCAATCCGCATGGCCATATACACTGAGGTGACAAAAGTGATGTGGGATACCTCCTAAAATCGTGTCGAACCACCTTTCTCTTCGCGCAGTGCAACAACTCGACGTGGCATGGAGTCAACAAATCGTTGGACTCCCGCTGCAGAAACATTGAGCCACGCTGTCTCTAAAGCCGGCCGTAAATGCGAAAGTGTTGCCAGTACAGGATTTTGTCCACGAACTGATCTCTCGATTATGTTCCACGTTCGATGGAACTCATGTCGAGGGATCTGGGTGGCCAAATCATTCGCTCGAACTGTCCAGAAAGCTCTTCAAAGCAATCACGAACAACTGTGGCCCGGTGACCTGTTTGAGAAAATGGTCTTCAAGTAGTCGAACACAACCATTTCCAGTCCGTGGTCGGTTCACACCACAACACAGCATTACGGAAACACCACCAGCTTGTACAGTGCCTTGTTGACTGTGCCAACTGAAATCGGGCCTCATCTGACCAGGCTACGGTTTTTCCAGTCGTCTAGGGTCCAACCGTTATGGTCTGGAGCTCAGGAGAGGCACTTTAGGCGGTGTCATGCAGTTAGCACTAGTGTCGGTCGTTTCCAAACACAGAATTCGTGCCCGTAAACGAGGTGACAATAAGTGCACTTATAGAGCGACAGGGAGAGCACAAGACTCCTGGCCCTGACCGCATCCGCACCCCACTCCTAAAGCACCTTCCTCCTCCCGCCATAACATTTCTGGCAAGCGTCTTCAATGCTTCCTAAAACTCACCTACTTCCCCTCAGCGTGGAAAACTGCTAAGGTAATCACCCTCCCCAAACCTAACAAAAACCTGCTCCTACCAGAAAGTTACAGACCAATTTTCCTACTCACTGTCATGAGCAAAATCCTTGAACTCCTCATCCTCTCACCCTTCCAACAATTCTTTACCGAGAACAACACCCTGATGCCTGAACAGTTTGGATTCCGCGCTGAGCACTCCACAGTATAACAATGCCTGCGCTTGGTAGAGTACATTTGTCGGGCCAGGGCAAAGAGAGAATCTACAGGAGCAATGTTCCTGAATATAGAGAAGGCATTCTACCGCGTCTGGCACGATGGCCTAATATTCCAACGAGATCAAATAGGGTGCCCAGAGCATCTCATAAAGATCATTGATTCATTTCTTGCGGAGCGTCAATTCTTCGTAAGAAGCGGATCAAGACTGAGCCAGACGCGACCGATTGCGGCCGAAGTTCCGCAAGGTTCGGTTTTAGGTCCCGTCCTGTACTTAATCTACACGAACGACATACCTAAGCAGGTCGGTGGAGAGATCGCTCTCTATGCCGACCACACAACGATCTACTGGAGTTGCCGCAGCCTTGAGTTCATACGCCGAAAGCTACAAAGACTCCTAGATTCCATAACACAGTGGTGTAATATATGGAAAATTAAAATCAATGCGAGTAAGAGCCAAACCATATACTTTAGAACCAGACTAAGTACCGGAGCAGCAACTAACCATTGGTGGTCGGGACCTAGCCTGGCGTAACTGTATTAGCTATCTTGAACTGGAGATTGATAGGCGCCTCACATGGCGACAACATATAACTAAAGCGGCAAACAAAGGTTGCGCGCTCCTCTCACAACTATATCCCCTTCTGAAGGGTGAAGGACTCACGCTAAACTGCAAAATGCTTCCAACTCATACTCCCTGTCATACTATATGGCTCGACAGTGTGGTCGATGGCGTCAGATACCACACTCATTCGGCTGCAACGGTTGCAGAACAAGACATTCCGTGCCATCACAGGTGCTGACAGATACGTCCGCAACACAGAAATCAGAGAATTCTTGGGACAACCCACCATGTATTCCCTCATAAAGGAAAAATCTGTTAAATTGTATAAAAAGACACAAACATCGCCCAACCTCCTCATCCAAAATTTAGGCCGCGAACCCCCAGAATTTTAGAATAAACGTCCAAAATTAACACTTACGCACCCATTTAGGGACATTTAGAAAACACGAACACCAACACTCAACCAATATCTACTCGAAAACACGCACACAATCCAAACCCCCGTTTTCAAGAACCCCCAAGCGCATTTCTTGAAGTCAGACGGGCACAGCCAGGTGGCACTTCGGTACATTAGGTCAAACTGAATGCCTGTGCCATAGCCATTTACGCCAAATTTCGGTACTCTGTTCTAATGGAATGTTCGTCGTACGTCCCACATTCATTGCGTAGTTATTTCACGCAGTGTCGATTGTCTGTTAGCACTGACAACTCTAGCCAAACGCCGCTGCTCTCGATCGTTAAGTGAGGGCCGTCGACCATAGCTTTGTCCATGGTGAGAGGTAATTCCTGAAATTTGATATTCTCAGCACGCTCTTGACACTGTGCACCTCGAAATATTGATTTCCCAAGCGATTTCCGAAATGGAATATTCCATGCGTCTAGCTCCAACTACCATTCCGCATTCTCGTCGTGCGGTCATAAATACGCTACTGGCTATTAAAATTGCTACACAAAGAAGAAATGCAGATGATAAACAGGTATTCATTGGACAAATATATTATACTAGAACTGACATGTGATTACATTTTCACGCAGTTTGGGTGCATAGATCCTGAGAAATCAGTACCCAGAACAATTACCTCTGGCCGTAATAACGGCCTTGATACGCCTGGGCATTGAGTAAAACAGAGCTTGGATGGCGTCTACAGGTACAGCTGCCCATGCAGCTTCAACACGATACCACAGTTCATCAAGAGTAGTGACTGGCGTATTGTGACGAGCCAGTTGCTCGGCCACCATTGACTAGACGTTTTCAGTTGGTGAGAGATCCGGAGAATGTACTGGCCAGGGCAGCAGTCGAACATTTTTTGTATCCAGAAAGGCCCGTACAGGACCTACAACATGCGGTCGTGCATTATCCTTCTGAAATGTAGGGTTTCGCAGGGACCGAATGGAGGGTAGAGCCACGGGTCGTAACACATCTGAAATGTAACGTCTACAGTTCAAAGTGCCGTCAATGCGAACAAGAGGTGACCGGGACGTGTAACCAATGGCACCGCATTCCATCCCTCCGGGTGATACGCCAGTATGGCAATGACGAATACACGCTTCGAATGTGCGTTCACCGCGATGTCGCCAAACACGGATGCGACCATCATGATGCTGTTAACCGAACCTTGATTCATCCGAAAAAATGACGTTTTGCCATTCGTGCACCTAGGTTCGTCGTTGAGTACACCATCGCAGGCGCTCCTGTCTGTGATGCAGCGTGAAGGGTAACCGCAGCCACGGTCTCCGAGCTGATAGTCGATGCTGCTGCAAACGTCGTCGAACTGTTCGTGCAGATGGTTGTTGTCTTGTAAACGTCCCCATCTGTTGACTCGGGGATCGAGACGTGGCTGCACGATCTGTTACAGCCATGCGGATAAGATGCCTGTCATCTCGACTGCTAGTGATACGAGGCCGTTGGGAACCAGCACGGCGTTACGTATTACCCTCCTGAACCCACCGATTCCATATTCTGCTAACAATCATTGGATCTCGACCAACACGAGCAGCAATGTCGCGATACGATAAACCGCAATCGCGATAGGCTACAATCCGACCTTTATCAAAGTCGGAAACGTGATGGTACGTATTTCTCCTCCTTACACGAGTTATCACAACAACGTTTCACCAGGCACCGCAGGTCAACTGCTGTTTTTGTACGAGAAATCGGTTGGAAACGTTCCTCATGTCAGCACGTTGTAGGTGTCGCCACCGGCGCCAACCTTGTGTGATTGCTCTGAAAAGCTAATCATTTGCATATAACAGCATCTTCTTCCTGTCGGTTAAATTTCGCGTCTGTAGCACGTCTTCTACGTGGTGTAGCAATTTTAATGGCCAGTAGTGTACGTTGGAAGGCTTTTCCCATGAGTCACCTGAGTGCACATGACAGCTCCGCTAATGCACTGCCCTTTCATGTCACGTGCACGCGATGCTACCGCCATCAGTATATATGAATTTCGCCATCCCATATGTTTTGTCACCTTACTGTAACCTGTGGCCCGATTCTTCAGCCTTTAGCCTTCAGCCTGCGGTCTACAGCCGACAGTCGTCAGTCTTCAGCGATTTCAGTCTACACTGCACAGTCGGTAGTGTTCGACTTAGTTTTTCGGCAGAGTGCGCCTGCAGCTAGCAACCGCCGTACTGGAATATACCATAACCAAAAATAGCTCGCAAAGGTACTAGTGCCACAGCACATAACGCAGGAACGTGCCTATGAACTTCGTCTCAGGACAAATGTTTACTACTGGAAGTTATCAGTCTATTTAGAGAAAATGTTTAACCAGTGTCGGATGTTCAGGTATTTGTGAATTACAATAAATAATTGTTCTTGTACCCGGGATAATTCGATTTGTGTAACCGCTACAGAACTCTTCCATTGGAGCAGTCGTCTGGAATTCAGCAACATTCGAGGAGTTGTAAGTAGGCTGTTTATATTTTCTTATTGGCAACGTTACGTAGCGCTCTGTATGAAAATCACTGGCTGTGCTGTGTGCAGTCTGTGGCTAGTTTGCATTGTTGTCTGCCATTGTAGTGTTAGGCAGCGGCAGCTGGATGTGAACAGCGTGTAGCGTTGCGCAGTTGGAGGTGAGCCGCCAGCAGTGGTGGATGTGGGGAGAGAGATGGCGGAGTTTTGTAATTTGTCATGAACTGCTATATATATTATGACTATTAAGCAAGACGCACATCTTATTTCTACAAGGACTACAGTGGGTCTGCATCTTTGATGGCCCACCAATACCATTATCTCTGCAAGGACTGTAGGGGGTCGGCACCTCTGGTGGCCCACCAATACTCTCTACCAGGACTACAGTGGGTCTGCTCTGTGATGACCTACCTACCAATCTTCTTCAAAACGTCGAATGACTCTGCTGTGGGTTTGCTCTGTTGTGGCCCATTACCTGTCTGCATGTCAAGAGTCAGCACAGTCTTTCCGTTGGAAGGACAACACTACTTCTTCACGACTGCATGGAAGTCCACTACTTCCGCGTGCATTGTCTTTTACTGCTCAGACTTTGAGAAAAGAAACGGCAGTTTCACTGTTATGAATGATCAGGACTGTCTTTATGGGCTGTGAGAAAATTTTAGCTTTTGACCAATATTGTATCAATAAGTGTGTGCATTTGATATCTTTGTTATTGTAATTATGAAAAAATTTTTCAAATCATTATTGGCCACTGCCCAAAAATATTTTGTAAATTTTTTTGTGGGGAGCATGGGGGCTATGTAAGTAGGCTGTTTATATTTTCTTATTGGCAACATTACGTAGCGCTCTGTATGAAAATCACTGGCTGTGCTGTGTGCAGTCGGTGGCTAGTTTGCATTGTTGTCTGCCATTGTAGTGTTAGGCAGCGGCAGCTGGATGTGAACAGCGCGTAGCGTTGTGCAGTTGGAGGTGAGCCGCCAGCAGTGGTGGATGTGAGGAGAGAGATGGCGGGGTTTTGAAATTACATATATTATGACTTTTGATGATATTAAGGTAAATACATTGTTTGTTCTCTATTAAAATCTTTCATTTGCTAACTATCCCTATCAGTAGTTAGTGCCTTCAGTAGTTTGAATCTTTTATTTAGCTGGCAGTAGTGGCGCTCGCTGTATTGCAGTAGTTCCAGTAACGAAGATTTTTGTGAGGTAAGTGATTTGTGAAAGGTATAGGTTAATGTTAGTCAGGGCCATTCTTTTGTAGGGATTTTTGAAAGTCAGATTGCGTTGCGCTAAATAATATTGTGTGTCAGGTTAAGCACAGTCGTGTATAAATTGTTCTAAGGGGACGTTTCAGAGTGATCAACAACATGCCAGTCACAATACCTTCTAATCATCCCTCCAAATTAGACCTATCTCCAAATGGGATAAACGGAATATCCCATGCGTCTGTCTCCAACTAGCATTACGCATTCAAAGTCTGTTGGTTCTCGTCATGTGGTCTTCATGACATCATAAAGTTTTTCACATGAATATCCGGTGTACAAATGGGCGATGGCAGCAGACAACCGACGTGAGTGCCTTTGGTAACAGCACGACATTGCCTGTAGTGCATCTCCTGGGCTCGTGACCATATCGGTTGGATCCTAGACGACAGGAAAACGGTGGCCTGATCAGATGAATCCAGATTTCAGTTGGTAAAAGATGATGGTAGGGTTCGAGTTTGGCGCAGCCCCGACGAAGCCATAGTCCCCCTGTCAACAAGGCACAGTGCAAGACAGTGGTGGCTCCATAGTGGCGTGGGTTGTGTTTACATGGAATTGACTGGGTCCTCTGGTACAACTGTACCGATCATTGACTGGAAATGGTTGTGTTTTGCTACTTGGAGACCATTTGTTTCCAAAAAACGAGGGAAGTTTTATGGATCACAATGCACCGTGTCACCAGACCATAATTGTTCGCAATTGGTTTGAAGAACATAGACAACCGTGTATGAAAAATGGGCCTATGAACTGATGGTTTACTATTTCACACCACAAGGTTTTACTCCATGGACGCTGACGTTCCACCTAACGAAGTCAATCGGGATTGTCAACGGACCAACAGTGCATGTTTCGGCGGTTTACCTGACCTTGATTGGTAAACGTGACTTCATCACTAAACAAGATACATTATACAACTGGAGAACCATATCTTAATTCCCATGTACAGAAGTTAGTACGAGTCTAAAAATCGTTTCCATGCTGCTCCTGATGGCGAGAGAAGTGATAGAATTGGAACTGATGTCGATGGAGAAGCCGTAGGACACTTGCCTGACTCATGCCACTTCCTCATGCGAATGTGCGCTAGCTAACGTGCGGATGAACTGCTACAGCAGCAAGAACATTAATTTCCCCCTCTTCTGTCGTCACTTGTTTCCTTCCGTTACGTTGTCTAAGTGTAACACTACCACTTTCACGTAACTGGTTGAAGAGGCTGATAAATAATTGCCGAGGTGATTGACGTATATTGGGATATATTGCCGCATACTCCGTGCTAGAACGAACTGTATTCTTCCTACACCGCCCATACACCACGAGCATGTTGGTTTTTTCTACTTTCGTAAATGCCATCGTCCACTAACGACCTACTGTTTGGACTGTCACACACTAACTGACTAGAAAGTCGCAATGCACTTAAGAGGAGTCGTACCGCCCAAAATGACAAAATTTGACATTTTTACTTTTATGCAAATTATGAAAATATGGATGTTTATGCTTAATTTGGTGTTGGTTTTATTGAAATTTTCGATTATTTACTATTTTAAATAAATATTTGAAAATAATCATGCAACGATATTTCCGAAAATTTTGTTTTCCATCATTTCGCATATTGGCATTTTT
This sequence comes from Schistocerca cancellata, assembly GCF_023864275.1. Taxonomy (NCBI): domain Eukaryota; kingdom Metazoa; phylum Arthropoda; class Insecta; order Orthoptera; family Acrididae; genus Schistocerca; species Schistocerca cancellata. Next base: position 139,463,123 of record NC_064627.1, on the reverse strand, counting down.
CTCTGGAACTATAGAGTCTAGAAGGCTGTGGTTTCTTTTGTTTTGTAGAGAACTGTCCGTTTCATAAGTTGCCTACAATCGCGGTACTTTTGCAGTAAACTCTTTGAACTGTACATTTGTTTGCCTTTGACAACAACAGTTATCCACTAGCCGCGTTTTAGTTTCTGTTTCCTGTGATAGTTTTCGTCATGACTAAACCAAAAGGAGTGTTTAAAAAAATACGAAACAAAGCAAACAGATACTACAGAATAAATATAGCAGCAGTAAAAAGAGTGGTTAGCGCCGATGGGCGTGATAATTTGGTTGTAAATAGTGACAGTAAAATACAACGCAGCTTCAGACAGTGAAACAAACTGCAATATCATTATTAATCTCCATGTACTTATTTCACCTTTGTGCGAAACAGTGTGTTGTCGTATATGTGGAGGGGAAATTGAAATTTCTGAAAAGCTATCTCAACGCAATGGTCTGGTGTGCACTTTACAAATGATAGTGATTTAACATTGTCGAGATAGGGCGGTACGGCTCACCTTAAGGAAAACAAAAGGACACTGCAAGCAAACATAACAATATCCTACCTAGCACGGATTAAATGGCACAAACAAGTGTCACTGAGGAAACTTTTCAAAATGCGATATCTCATAAACGACTCGCACTATAATCTCGCAACAAGCACCATTGACATTCTAATTTACCTCACTTTTAGTTTGTTAATGTCAATAGGCTTTGTTCCATTTAAAAAAGTGTATGTCTGCACAAAAAATACGCTTTCTAAGTATTATTACTATCTACTTATTGACTACTCGTAAGAGCTAGTGATTACCAATCCATTCTGAGGAAACGGCGCATCAGTAGCACTTTCCATTTCCGTAATATTTGCTGTGCAAGTCCTAGGTGATTCATGCTGTATTCTTTGGTTAATATATGATCCTAGCCCTGTTCCACTAATTGCCTACCTTTGCAAAGTGCTATTTCCAGGCCTGACCTGTAGGAACTATAACTTAATCCTAATATTCATGGGGATAAAATACAGAGAGTGAAAGGTTATTCACAACTCGTACACAGGCCAGACTGTACCTATAAGAGAAACAGTAGTTGAGAAGGAAGTGAGGTAGGGTTGTTGTCTGTCGGCTATGTAATTCAATATGTAGACTCAGCGGGCATTAAAGGAAAGCGAAGAGAAATTTGGAGAGTTAATTCAAGTTCAGGGAGAAGAAATAAAAAATATGGTGTTTGCCGATGACGTTGTAAATCTGTCAGAGACGTCGAAGAACCTGGAGGAGCAGCTGAACGGAGTGGACACTATTTCGAAATGAAGTTATAAAAGTAAAATTACGATAGTGGAATGTTGGCTAGTTAAACAGGCTATGTTGTGGTTATCAGAGTCGGAAATACTACACTAAAAGTATATGAGTTTTGCTATTTGGGCAGCAAAATTATTGACGATGGTCGAAATGGAGACGATATAGATTGCACACTGACAAGAGAAAGAAAAGTCTTCCTGAAATAGAAAAAAATAATTAACAGAATATATACACATCAAAAAAAGTTTTGCATCACCTCGGTTCCGAGAGTTCCGGAACCTGAACAGAAAATTTTTATTGCTCATGAAAACCACGCATTGCATGTTGTACCACCACACAGCGAGACCTTCAGAGGCGGTGGTCCAGACTGCTGCACACACCGGTAATTCTAACACCCATAGCACGCCCTCTTGTATTGATGCATCATCGGTGAAGGGAACGTGAACCCAATCCTGAGCGGTCCATTTGGCATGATGTTGGGCCAATCTGTACCACGCTGCATGGTATCATGGTTTCAAAGATGGAACTCGCCATGGATGTCGGGAGTGAAGCTGCGCATCATGCAGCCTATGGCGCACAGTTTGAGTTGTAACACGACGTCCTAGGCTGCACGAAAAGCATTATTCAACATGGTGGCGTTGCTGTCAGGGTTCCTCCGAGCCATAATCGGTAGATAGCGGTCATCCACTGCAGTAGTAGCCCTGGGGCGGTCTGAGCGAGGCATGTATCGACAGTACCTGTCTGTCTGTATCTCCTCCATGACCGAACAACATTGCTTCGGTTCACTCCGAGGCTCCTGCACACTTCCCTTGTTGAGAGCCTTTCCTGGCACAAAGTAGCAATGCGGATGCGATCGAACCGCGATATTGACTGTCTAGACACGGCTGAATTACAGACAACACGAGACGTGTACCTCCTTCCTGTTGGAATGGCTGGAACTGATCGGCTGTCGGACCCCCTACGTCTAATAGGCGCTGCTCATGCATGATTGTTTACATCTTTGGAGGGGGTGGGGGGGAAATTAGTGACATCTCTGAATAGTCAAAGGGACTATGTCTGTGATGCAATATCCACAGTCAACGTCTATTTTCAGGAGTTCTGGGAACGTGGGTGATGTAAAACTTTTTTTGATGTTTGTATAAACTTACGCGTTAGGCGTCATTTCTGAAGGCGTTTAGTGTACCCTTGTACAGAACTTGAATGTGTGCGATAAAAGTTCAGATAAGAAGAGAACAGAAGCTTGCGAAATGCAGTGTTACAGAAAAACATTGAATATTTGGAAGGTAGACCGAATAACCAAGAGATACTGAATCAAACTGGGGAGAAAAAGAAAAAAAGAATAATGGCGCATGACAGGAAATTTCTTGATACTTCAAGGAATCGCCAGTTTTGCAGTGTATAGAATCGTGGTGGTTAAATTGTGGAGTGAAGCCAAGGTTCAACAAAGTAAGCATATTCAATTAATTGGAAGTAGGTTGCAGTAATTATTCTGAGAGGAAAAGGCCTGGACACGATAGACTCCGTTGTAGAGCAATAGGGGACTCGGAAGCAGTTGAAGCACAGAAAAGGGATGGAAAGGGTTTCTTTCACCTCCCATCTCCTTCCATTCCACTGACCTGCTTTCACCAGGATTTCCCCACCCTTCTCTCCTCACAACCACAATTCAAGATGGTTGACTCTAGGATTTCCCTCTGTCCTCTCCCACGCCTCTGACATCATAGTCCAAAATGGTCCACTTGTGGTAAGTTAAAATGTCGAGAAATTTAAAAAAAATGCAAGAGCACTTGTGTGTGAAGGTTTTATGTTTAATGATTTAAAACAATTTAGCACAATTGTCCAAGCATGTGTAGGGTTTAAACAGTTGCCACCCCCACCACTGCCATAAACAATTTAGTGCGCAATTGGATGGTATCATCTCACTCTACCTCCACCACTATCTCTGACAGAATTACAATGTCATCGGCGAACCTTAAAGTTTTTATTTCTTCTCCATGGATTTTAATATCTACTCCGAATTTTTCTTTTGTTTCCTTTACTGCTTGCTCAGTATACAGATTGAATAACATCTGTCTCATTCCCTTCCCAACCACTGCTTCTCTTTCATGTCCCTCGACTCGTATAACTGACCTTCTACCAGTTTTTCATTCGTCTGCAAAGAATTCGCATTAGTATTTTGCAGCCGTGGCTTATTAAACTAATAGTGCGGTAATTTTCACATCTGTCAACACCTGCTTTCTTTGGGATTGGAATTATTATATTCTTCTTGAAGTCTGAGGGTATTTCGCCTGTCTCATACATCTTGCTCACCAGATGGTACAGATTTGACAGGACTGTCTCACCCAAGACTGTCAGTAGTTCTAACGGAATGTTGTCTACTCCCGGGGCCTTGTTTCGACTTAGGTCTTTCAGTGCTCTGTCAAACTCTTTACGCAGTATCATATCTCCCATTTGATCTTCATCTACATCCTCTTCCATTTCCATAATATTGCCCTCAAGTACATCACCCCTGTATAGACCCTCTATATACTCCTTCCACCTTTCTGCTTTCCCTTCTTCGCTTAGAATTGGGTTTCCATCTGAGCTCTTATCTCCAAAGGTCTCTTTAATTTTCCCGTAGGCAGTATCTATCTTACCCCTAGTGAGATAAGGCTCTACATCCTTACATTTGTCCTCTAGCCATCCCTGCTTAGCTATTTTGCACTTCCTGTCGATCTCATTTTTGAGACGTTTGTATTCCTTTTTGCCTGCTTCATTTACTGCATTTTTATATTTTCTCCTTTCATCCATTAAATTCAATATTTTTTCTATTACCCGAGGATTTCTACTAGCCCTCGTCTTTTTACTTATTTGATCCTCTGCTACCTTCACTACTTCGTCCCTCAAAGCTACCCATTCGTCTTCTACTGTATTTCTTTCCCCCAGTTTTGTCAACTGTTCCCTTATGCTCTCCCTGAAACTCTCCCTGAAATTCCATTACTTATAATTACGTTTTCTGCTAATAAAAGCTCAGCATGCAAATGTGCCCTTAAAACACTTCCTGTTCGGTATTTCTGTGGAAATTTTGCATTATGTCACATCAAGTGAAGTAACCTGTAACTCTAACGGTCTAAAGACACACTTGTAAACGTGGCGACCTGAAGCAACAGGCAATGCACAAAGAAAGCGCTAGTGACAAACTTTACATAGCAGCAACCATGAATTTCACAAATCGTGCCTCGTTCAGTGTGGTTTATTCTATGTGTGTATTTTCTTTTCTTTAGGTATGACCACATTTGTCTTCGAACTGTTTATGCTACACTTTGCTTAAAAATACGCTGTTTCTAAATATATGGGACGATTAATGAAAAACGGGACAATACACGTCCCCTAGTTATTTTGTTGGGACAGCGGAACTCTTAAGCTAAATAAGGGACGAACCCGTAAAATACGTACGGTTGGTCACCCTAATGTATTCGAGTTCAAAGTTTTCTCGTTATGGCTGAGAGAAAGCGTGCACTTTAAATCTGAAGTAGTTCCATATGAAACATTTGGCTATTGTCGCAACGTTTAAGTTTTGTTTCCTTTAATTTACGTCTATGGTCACAAATTTTTTGTTAACAGATTACCGGTTTCGGTCTTTAATGACCACCATCAGATCTGTTTCATAAAAACAAAGTCCTAATGTACTGCAGCCATAGTGGCATCGTCAAATGTTAAATGCGGAATCAGCACCAGCATCGTCAAATACATATAAATAACATCAGATGCACGAGTCATGTTGTCAGTAGCACTACTGTTTAAAACAAGTGGTGCTACTGACAACATGACTCTTGCATATGATGTTATTTATATTTATTTGACGATGCTGGTGCTGATTCCGCATTTAACATTTGACGATGCCACTATGGCTGCCGTACATTAGGACTTTGTTTAATATGACACGGATCTGATGGTGGTCATTAAAGACCGAAACCGGTAATCTGCTAACAAAAAGTTTGTGATCATAGACGTAAATTAAAGGGAACTTATTAGTATACGGGTCACTGTTTTTTCGCGACAATGTCGCAGCTTGTTTAAGTTTTGGGTTCAATTCTCAAACGGATCGCTAGTTGAGTGACTGAGTGGAGTGATTCATCAGTTGGCCTCCTCCCAAGCGTTTTGCGGAGCTGCAGACTGCGGGCTGCAGGCAGCTGAGTTCAGGAGTCCGTTGTAAAATAACGCCGCACCGTCTCGTGTGTGTCAGCAGATGGCTGACCTTGAGCTTATTCGCTCGCAGACGCCACCGAGGCAGTAGCAAATGTAGGTCTGTCGGGGCGCAGTTCGGTCATCGACATTATTCAACATACGGGAGGGTGGACAAAAACAACACAATACAGTGTCCAATACGGTGTAAGAAAACCGTTGGCACTCAAAACAGATTCGGAATGGATAACGACTGGCACTGTATGGTTTTCAAGGGAATCTTGTAATATTATTCCGGCAAAATAGTGACAATCTGAGGTGACGATGATGGAGTTGGACAGCCATCACGCACCCTTCTCTCCAAAGTGCATCACAAAGGCTCAATAATATTGAGCTCTGATGATTGTGTTGGCCAAGGGAGATGCAGTAGTTCATCCTCGTGCTTATAAAACCATTCCTGGATGATGCGAGCTTGGGACACAGCTTCACCATTGGGTGGTTCAAATGGCTCTGAGCACTATGGGACTTAACTTCTGAGGTCATCAGTCCCCTAGAACTTAGAACTACTTAAACCTAACTAACCTAAGGACATCACACACATCCAAGCCCGAGGCAGGATTCGAACCTGCGACCGAAGCGGTCGCGCGGTTCCAGACTGCAGCGCCTAGAACCGCTCGGCCACTCCGGCCGGCGGAACACAGTTTGGGAAGCCCTGGTTTGTAGGCATAGCGAAATCAATGCTACCTTTCTTCTTAAGCCGAGATTTAGGCATAAATGCTACAGTATGTCTCTACAAAGCGACTACCAGTTATATCAGATCCAAATTACACAAAATAAATGCTTTCCGTGGGCAGTACGAACATCTGTGTTCGCCAGGAATGATGATATGTGTTGTGTTGGCTGAAGAGCCAACACCGTGTTACCAGAGGAGGCCGAAATGCACGCGTTTAGCTCACGCAGGCTGGCGTGAAGAGGGAAGAACTATACTGACGTGAGGTCTGGAACATGACAAGGAATGAGAATTCAGAAAGTGGACGTAATTAGTTTCATACTTAACTTCAATCCATTAATGATGAACGTCGCTCTTGACGGTACATGAGTCACAATATTATCTGTTCAGAATAGTAACTGAATATGGCGCCTTGCTAGGTCGTAGCAAATGACGTAGCTGAAGGCTATGCTAAACTGTCGTCTCGGCAAATGAGAGCGTATGTAGGCAGTGAACCATCGCTAGCAATGTCGGCTGTACAACTGGGCGAGTGTTAGGGAGTCTCTCCAGACTAGACCTGGCGTGTGGCGGCGCTCGGTCTGCAATCATTGATAGTGGCGACACGCGGGTCCGACGTATACTAACGGACCGCGGCCGATTTAAAGGCTATCACCTAGCAAGTGTGGTGTCTGGCGGTGACACCACATATGCACCACCAAGTGAACATGAAAGATCTACGTGACCAAATCAAGTAGAAAGCACGGGATAGCCATGAAAAAATAGACAGTATCCCTCGTTTCATGCGCCATGTCGGAGAAGGAGGCGCAATGGTCCCAGATCAGGCACCGTTTCAAAGTACTGAAATCATTAATTGAATAAATTGTCATAGTTTTCAATTATTTTAACTTTCATTCTCACACAGAAATGAAAAGTTCTTTTAGTAAATTAAACACTGGTCCCTGGTACGGCTAATCTGCGATGAAATAAACAAGGAAATTCCTCAGTCCCAAAAAAGAAGAAGAACTGCAACAGAACTGGTGACCTAATAACCACATGAAAAAAGGTCCATACATTCACACGCTAAAATAAATCATGCACACGTCCTGACTGCACCTAGCTGCTCTACCCTCTTGTTCCTGTATGCTCCCTCAAGCAGCATTTTACTGTCCCGCACACCTACCCCGCTTTCACTCCCCCTTACTGCCCCAGCCTTCTCCGTACCTCCCCCCTCCCCAATCCAGATTGGTTCACCCATTATGCGCGGCTGCTTACAATCTGGTCTCGGCAACGAGGATCAGTGGTCATGTGTGTGTGAGTTCTGTATGTGCGAGTGTGCCTGTGTTTGTTGTCTAATGCAGGAAAGGACTTCTTGGCTGAGAGGTAACTTGTTCGACAGTCTTTTTGTTGTGTCTATCTGTTTTCTTCCCCAGACATTGACTGAAAAGAAAATTAAACCAGAAAGGGATGCCTCAGGGAACACTGTTTTCATAGCTTTAATACCATAGCCATTTCAAAATCTGGCGCAACATTCTGTATGTGTGATGTCCGTTCTTTTGCACATGTCTGTAAGGACAGACTCCACACATATTGAACATATACATACATGCACGTTGATGGTGGAATGATATCTTCTGTGCAGAAGCACTCACTCCTCCAAAACCTTGTGGGACTCAGCTGAACAGCTGCGAGCAGACAGGGGATAATGAACGGAGGACACTACAGCTGTAGTGTGTGCCATGTGCCAGTTTTGGTTGGAGGGGAGGCAAGCTTGAAACGTCCCCTTTGGAAAATTATAAATTACTGTGCTGGTAAACCTCTTATGTTATTAGATTTTCAAACAGCTGAGCAAAACTGAACGTACTCAGACATTTCTCTCTTTACTTATTCTGATCAACAGTAAACTGACACACAATACATTTTTTAGCGCAACGCAATCTGACTTTCAATAATCCCTACAAAAGAATGGCCCTGATTAACAATAACCTTTACCTTTCATGAATTACTTACCTAACAAAAATCTTCATTACTCGAACTACTGCAATATAGCGAGCGCCAATACTGCCAGCTAAATAAACGATTCTAACTACTGAAGGCACTAATGCTGATAGGCATAGTTAGCAAATGAAACATTTTGATAGAGAACAAACAATGTATTTACCTTAATAATGTTCAAAAGTCATTATATATCTCAGTTCATGATATCCACTATTACAAATTTACTCTTTCTGATGGACGCACGTCCAGATCGTCCGTTCTCAAAATTCTGCCATCCCTCTCCCCACATCCACTACTGCTGGCGGCTCACCTCCAACTGCGCAACGCTACGCGCTGTTCACATCCAACTGCCCAACACTACAATAGCAAATATTCCAACAATGCAAATCAGCCACAGACTGCACACAGCACAGTCAGTGATATTCATAGAGAGCGCTACATGGCGTTACAAACATAAAAACCTAAACAGCCTACTTACAAGTTTACATGGCCGAGGCTGTTAAGGCAACCGTTCTAGAGAAGTGGAGCACCTGTGTTCGAGTCCCAGTCTGGCTAAGATATACACATGTTACTGTCGCATGCAGTACCGATATGGAGCTGAGATTTGTAAATTTCTGTTTCCCTCTAGCAATGCAGTTGTTGGGGACCGCCCATGCATCTTATTTTTCAATCAATAAAAAAAGCCTATCGTATATGTTTTGATTTTTGTCGGGGAGCATGGCAAATAAAACAGGAAATACTTTCTGTGCCTCTGTTGTCAACGTATATGGTGTCGAGTTGTTTGAAGAGCATTTGACAGCTGTCAAATGTCCTGTCCATAAGAACATTTCCATTTTCACTCAGAATTTTTTTTGTTTCTTCACAACCGAACACTAGAATTATTTTATCAGGAACAGATCCACTGCCAGTTTTCAAAAAACTATTACCTTCAAAAATTTAAAACTGTCTTCGCTCAGTCGAATCTCCGAACAAGTGCCAAGGTTCTGGGTCGTCCCAGCAGCTTCCTTTCTTGTTTCGATCACTGCAGTCTTGCAAGTCTCATAATTTGGCATATTTGCGACGAAGTCTAAACCTTTAATTCTCAAATCTCGAAATTCCTCCTTAAAATTTAGAAAATAGGTATTATCTTTTTTTCATGAACTATTTTTCTGCAGTTATGTACTTGTTTTTTAATCTGTACATATTTTTCGTAATGTGCGCTGAATATTGTTGAGTCATGATTCTTCCATTTGCAGTTTTTAAACGGCCTTCGCTTGGAATTCACGCAGGGCCACTTTTTCTGTGCACCCGGTAGCGATGAACGTCCTTGAGAGACACTGTTACCCTTTCGTTGCTGTAATTATTTTCAATACTCACTGTGCACAACTCGAGTAGCTTAGGCCTACGAAACTATGCGGAAACGAAGGCTGTCGGCGAGGGTATTACCTGACTGACGGTGACAACACATCCTCTGCTGGCGAACGACCGTTGTAAATCAGCAGTGTGGGAAGCACTGTTCAGAAAACCCACGGTCCAAAACTCATTGGTCGAAAGTCCCACAGTACCTACGGCACTTATAAAAGGATCGGAAACACCACGGACGTAAAGCTAACGCAACGAATAGTGCGTGCGGGCTCCGTAGGTAGAAAACTCTTCCCCCGTTCACCCTTCGATGGGTCAGACTGTTCTATAAGAAGACAGCTTGTAAACTACAAAAAGGGAGTATGATGCATTGGTGAGTCTGATTTAAATATATTCTCCAAAGGGGGGAAAAGCGGTGAAAAATACTTGATTTGTGTGTTCTCTGGACGATTGACAAAAACTCGGTAAAGGCAACTGTCTTAGCGCACTGTGAACACTACGAGCATACACCAACTCCGCGAAAATTTCAGGTTGTCGTACGGAACTGGTCTTTGCGGATCGCAAAGAAACAATCAGAAGTCTTGCTTTGATCATATAATTCCGTTTTTAAAGCTGGCAGTATAGATGGCTGGACATAGTGGCAGCCCAGGTGCTTAGCAATGAAACAGGGTATCCGAGCCGAAACAGCCATAAGTTTAACAGTATGTTGTATCATATATACATTCAAGCCTACAGCGACAAACAAATGCTGTAAAAGCAATGACACGCAGCACTATTATTAAATAACATTGCTAGTCGAAGTTTCATTATTGTGCCAGTCATCGTGTTCCACAGACACCATCAAGAAGGAGAACATCAAAGACGTGGAAATAATGAAGGTATACATTAAAGAAAAACAGTAGGAATTTAATTTGTAGACTTTACTAACAATAAACCATATACTGCAGAATATTATTTGTGGTTACGACAACTGAACTAAACCTAGTACATTACAAAGAAAAATGTTACTTCGGAAGAAAACTGCAACTTCCTAAGCTGTATCAATATCTGTTTTTATGTACAAACATCAAAAAAAGTTCTGCATCACCACGGTTCGTAGAGTTCCGGAACCTGTACAGAAAACTGGAATAGAGATCAACATAAACATCATTTCCGCCCTTTTTATTGCTCATGAAAACCACACACTGCATGTTGTACCACCATACAGCGAGACTTTCAGAGGTGGTGGTTCAGATTGCTGTACACACTGGTACTTCTAATACCCAGTAGCACGTCCTCTTGCATTGATGCATGCCTGTATTCGTCGTGGCATACTATTCACAAGTTAATCAAGGCATTGTTGGTCCAGATTGTCCCACTCCTCAACGGCGATTCGGTGTATATCCCTCAGAGTGCTTGGTGGGTCGCGTCGCCCATAAACAGCTCTTTTCAATCTAACCAAGCCATGTTAGATAGGTTTCATGTCTGAAGAACATGCTGGCCACTTTTAATGAAATTACATTAAAAAAAATCAGTTACCTTTTTTTAAATTTGATTTTAGTTAATTTGCCTTTCTTTCCTTCTGTACGTACTAACTTTGTTGTAGAACCTCTTATTTACGTGTGGTAATAAAAATTCATTTACACAGAATTAAGTACATTTAAAATTACGTGAATTCATATTAACTGATTAAGAATATTTAGTTGAGAATTAAATCCTTTACATAATTCGGCCTTGGCACACATTTTCTAAATGCAGTTTTTTTTAAAATATTTACTGAATTCTTTCCCGGCGTTAGCTATGGAACACAAGACTGTCTCTATCAGCAGAAAATGGTTAAATATTGCCAAGCCGACGTTTAATTATCATTGATAAAACACACTTCACTATACATTTAAGTTATTTGAAAGAAACAAAATTGTTAAATTTCAACGTTAACTATCCGCCTATGAATGCACAAATGTGAAACTAGTAATAAATTCCGTCAGTCTCTGGATTGCTGTAAAAGAAAAACATTTTCTTAATTCACTGCTAATTTTTATCTGCTCCCGATTTACGGGTTTGGTTAATTTTTCTTAGCGGAACAATTTTTTAAATGTGCCGCCGCTGCAAATCGTTCGGTCGCGGCACAGCCCAGCAACACCGCTAAAACTGCTGAAAATTCTTTAAAGAAATATTATAGATGACATGGGCAAGCTAATTTACATTAATAATACACACTTTTGATAAATTATAATGTATTTAGACACAACAATAATTCAACTTACATTAGTTTGTGATTTCTCCTCTAATGGCGGCTAAATCTAGATACAGACAAAAGAAGTCTACCCATTCATAAAATGCTACGTCACAGGTTCCTCTCACTTTCAGCTCTCCAGGAAGACGACAAAGAATACATACTACGTGGTGCTTTTTATACTACTGCTGACCATTAACATCTCTTTGTAATCTTACAACATTATTTTCCTCTGTGGCTGAATTTTACATTTTTGTTATCGCAGATATTGACACCAGGGCCGGCCTTAGCCATCCAGGTGCCCCGGGCGAGTCGTCCAGTTGGCGCCCTTTATTGTATAAATAGCGAACCTGGCAGTGCTTTGTAACACGGTATTTGACTGTTTTCTAGAAATCGTCTTAAGTGGTTAATGGCGTCATCTTATGATCATAACATGGTTTTTTCCATCTTAAATTTGAGTATTTTATTTTTTTAAACGGAAATGAAATCCAAATAATCTGAAAGCCCGCTAAGACGCTCCATGTGAGTCTTGTGTAGCCTGTGACGTCAGTCCAGCATGCTGCTGTCGCTGCCGTAACAGTCAGTATAGCAGTGATATATTGTTTGGGCATTCACGTTTTGGGAAATTGTCTAAAAATATTGCGTAGTACTGCACTGTACAACTCTAGAAAATTGTTTTTGCGTGTTCCAAACAAAGAAAAGATGCGTAAAATGTGGTTGAAACAGGCTCGTATATCCCAAATATTTCTTTTCTTTTCTGAAGCACCCCTGTACTAAAGCGAACAAAACAAAACAAAAATTATTCAAATTGGTCAAGTCATTTCTTTGTTTTGGTGAGACTAACACACAACAATTGATTTTTATATATAGGAGGTAATATGTATAACGAAAAAACACTAATTTTGAATTGGGTACCATATTTTTATTGAATTTAATATAACTGTAAGCCATAAACCTATATTTTCTGTCAGTCATCTGAACACAAAATATATTACGCCTAATGAAAAACAATTATAAACGACTAAAATTTTACTTTTCTCACTTTTCTGTCGGCAAAGTCTCTGATCAGATTAGCAAAGTCCAGGTTTTCTGCAACTTCATTTTCAATGGACAGTGAGGCCAAACTGGTTAGTCTTGTTTGAGACATTGTAGACCGCAAGTACGTTTTTATCAACTTCAGTTTGGAAAAACTGCGTTCGCCGCTTGCGACAGTCACTGGTATTGTTAGCAAAATACGTAACGTTCTCCAGATGTTGGGATATAACTCTTGAAGATTATGCTTTTTTATGAAGTTTAAGGCTTCAATAGGCGTTGCCTGGCTGTCTTCGAGATAGTGTTGCAGGCCTAAAATTTCGTCGCACAGCAAATTTCCATCAATATCTGACTTCATGTTGACAGTTAACTTTTCTTGTAATTTAGAACAGCATTGTATTAGTTCTTCTTTATTTTGATTTTTTTTTTAATGTCAAACAAGAAACTCCACGTCGCAGAAAATTCTTGCATCTGTTCAAATCTTTCTTTCATGGATATGTGCACGGTGTCCAACAGTGCATTGAAAAACTCTACTTTAAACTTCTTTTTTGGGTCAGTTATTTGATCATCAACAGCCTCTTCACCCGGCCTGCGTTTAATACGTCTTAATCGCATTTGTGGTTTAAATAATGGCTGCGTATCAAGATCCGAAGCCAGTTCAGTTGCTGTTACAATAGCTTGTTCGAAACCTGTTTGTCTATATGTTTCCAAATAAGAGCAACATTTGTCAAGGATTCCCATAAACTCGACAAAGTTGATTGTGGGTGACTGACTTGCTTTACTCACAACGTTAATTTGAAACAGAACATCATACCATGTCACGAGAGAAAAATGAAGCTGAAGTCTTTTAATTGTCCTCCTAGAGTTGTCTCTTCGTGTGACACCGCAGCATCGCTTTGTTCAGTAGCATCGGCCAAGGAAACCAAAGCGTCATGCATTTCGCATAATTGATAACGAACCGCTTTGAGGCTATCAATTCGAGCTTCCCAGCGTGTGTCACTTACATTTTTCAGGGTGTATATCTTCAAATGGTCGGTCAAAATTTTCCATCTATTTACCGATCCAGCAAATAGATTAAACATTTTTTGTAACATTCCGAACAGTGTCACGGATTTTACTGATGATTTTGCCGCATCACACAATACCAAATTATAACTATGGCATCCACATGGCACAAAAAAAGCTAGTGGATTTAACTTCTTAATTCTGTTCTGGACGCCTTTATTTTTCCCCTTCATGTTCGCGCCGTTATCGTAGCCCTGTCCTCTGCAGTCATTAATGTTAAGGTCAAGATCACTCAATGTTTTTAAAATGCTTTCTGTGAGGCCTTCACCGGTTGTATCATCTATTTGCAGAAATGAGATGAAATGTTCTTTTACACTTACGCCATCCTCTGTTATGTCGGCGCATCTTAAAGTTATCGAAAGTTGTTCTTTGTGGCTTATATCTGGAGTACAGTCAGCTATGATTGCATAATACTTTGAACCCTTTATGCGGGATACGATTGTAGACATAACGTGTGATGCCATGAGTTCTATTAATTCATTTTGTATATTTTTGCCGCATTAATGGTCAGCCAAATCACCATTCAATGCCAGTCTGACGTGCTCTTCCATGATTGGATCAAACTTTGCCAATAACTGTACAAGACCTAAGAATTTTCCATTATTTGGGGTAAATAATTTATCTGATAACCCTCTGAATGCCATATTATTTTCAGCCAAATACAAAGTAATGTGCATCAATCTTTGAAGCACATTGCTCCATCGTAAACTTTCTTTAGAAATTAGCTTTTGTTCTTCCTTGTCAATAGTTAATCCAGCTTTAAACTTGATTTCAGCTTCAGTCCATTGAGTAAATGCTTTTTTGTGGTTAGGACTATTTTCATGCAGTTTCACTTAAATGTTTCCAATTTCTGAAACCCACAGTGGTAGTCAAATTAGTAGCTGACTTTAAATCAAACAGTCGACAACAAAAGCAAAAGACACTGTCGTTTGATACAGAATAAACTAGCCACCGTCGTCTGATAGTTTCTTCGTTTGATAGTTTTCTTGTGTAATGAGTTGAAGAGAAATGACGCCCATTTTCATCTTTTGGAAAGTTATTTAGACATACTTGTGAAGGTCCACATATTATAATGCGATCTATATCTCTAGCATTAAGTACTTTTGGCCACGTACCTACATCAGAAACATTGTATTCTTTTATTGCAAGAACGTTGATACTTTCATCGACCACAGATGTCATATGTTGATTTTGACTTGGAGAAATATCAGAGGATTCATGCAAAGATGTACTGCGCTGGTCAATTTGATCACCTTCAATAGGTGATTGTATATTTTTTGTGTATAATTGTTCACAGTCTGAAGAAATATTTGCTGATACATGGACTTTTGATTCAATATCTGAAGTATTTGCCTTAGAATTTCCTTTAAGGTACTTATAAATATTCATGTGCTTTTTAGTTTCTTCAAGAACTTTTTCTTTTTCAGCTTTTCTTTTCCGATTTTCTGAACCAGAAAGCTTTGTTTTAATCATTTCCTTCTCTTCTGGCATGATTTAATAATTTGACAAATTATTGCTTGGACACTGCTCTATTTCGCGACCACAATATTCGATCTATAACAAATAAAGAAATTCACCTATCAGTAGACGTAACTAGAAAAAAACCTGAACTGAAAGATAAAACTGTTTTTCGCACCTACCAGAAAATTAAAATGTTGACACAGTCACGACACTCGTTTCACTCACAATTATTCAGCCACGAAAACATGACCGCTGCCTCCGACACATTTCGCAATTACATTATGAGTATAGAAATATTACAATCGTAAATACATCGAGAATATTACTACAGAAAATATTACAATAATAACGAATGTCCTTTACACAAAATTAAATAATATTTTTTGTTAAATAATTACAGTATATACAAATTGCTTCATAGCGGCGTATATAGTACAATCAAATTTTAGTTTATTAATAGTGTGAGTGTTGCCAGGGAACGTTACACACTGTAGTCGAGCAATATCGTTATCCTCAAGGAAGCCATTCACAAGATGTGCAATATGGGGGCGCGAATTGTCGTCCATGAAGATGCATGCCTCGAAAATATGCTGCCGATGTGGTGGCACTATCGGTCGGAAGATGGCATTAACGTATCTTACAGCCGATATGGCGCCTTCCATGACCACCAGCGGCGTACGTCGGTCCCACATGACGCCACGCTAAAACACCAGGGAACCTCTACCTTGCTGCACTCGCTTTACAGTGTGTCTAAGGCTTTCAGCGTGACCGGGTTGCCTCCAAACATGTCTCCGACGATTGTATGGTTGAAGGCATATGCAACACTCATCGGTGAAGAGAGCGATCCATTCGGCATGTTGTTGGGCCAATCTGTACCGCACTGCATATAGTGTCGTGGTTGCAAAGATGGAGCTCGCCATGGACGTCGGGAGTGAAGTTGCGCATCATGCAGCCTTTTGCGCATAGTTTGAGTCGTAACACGACGTCCTGCGGCTGCACGAAAAGCATTATTCAACATGGTGGCGTTGCTGTCAGGGTTCCTCCGAGCCATAATCGGTAGATAGCGGTCATCCACTGCAGTAGTAGCCCTTGGGCGGTCTGAGCGAGGCATGTCATCGACAGTTCCTGTCTGTCTGTATCTCCTCCATGACCGAACAACATTTTTTGGTTCACTCCGAGACGCCTGTACACTTCCCTTGTTGAGAGGCCTTCCTGGATCAAAGTAACTGTGCTACCACCGCCAGACACCACACTTGCTAGGTGGTAGCCTTTAAATCGGCCGCGGTCCGTTAGTATACGTCGGACCCGCGTGTCGCCACTATCAGTGATTGCAGACCGAGCGTCGCCACACGGCAGGTCTAGAGACACTTCCTAGCACTCGCCCCAGTTGTACAGCCGACTTTGCTAGCGATGGTTCACTGACAAATTACGCTCTCATTTGCCGAGACGATAGTTAGCATAGCCTTCAGCTACGTCATTTGCTACGACCTAGCAAGGCGCCATGACCAGTTACTATTGATGCTGTAAAACATGTACCGTCAAGAGCGATGTTCACAAATGATGGATTAAAGTTAAGTATTCCAGCAGCTAGCCCGGGTTCCCGGGTTCGATTCCCGGCGGGGTCAGGTATTTTCTCTGCCTCGTGATGACTGGGTGTTGTGTGCTGTCCTTAGGTTAGTTAGGTTTAAGTAGTTCTAAGTTCTAGGGGACTGATGACCATGGATGTTAAGTCCCATAGTGCTCAGAGCCATTTGAACCATTTTATTCCAGCAGCTACGTACTTTTTTGCTACTATAATTCCTTGTCCTGTTCCAGACCTCACGCCAGCCTGCGTGAGCTTAAACGCGTGCCTTTCGGCTTCCTGTCCTAGTGGGTTGGCTGTCTTGCCAATCCACAACAGTAACAATGCGGACGCGATCGAACCGCGGTTTTGACCGTCTAGGCATGGTTGAACTACAGACAACACAAGCCGTGTACCTCCTTCCTGGTGGAATGACTGGAACTGACCAGCAGTCGGACCCCCTCCGTCTAATAGGCGCTGCTCATGCATGGTTGTTTACATTTTTGGCGGGTTTAGTGACAACTCTGAACAGTCAAAGTGACTGTGTCTGTGACACAATATCCACAGTCAACGTCTATCTTCTGGAGTTCTGGGAACTGGGGAGGTGCAAAACTTTTTTTGATGTGTGGACTGTTCGTAGCTCGTTACCTAACTTGATTACAACCTGATTACGCTGGTAACGTTCAAGCAGGGTATATATCCCTGTCTATAAATACGAAGCCATGTTTCCAACACATTACTGCCTGTTATGCATGTCAACAAAGAACATTTCAGCTTGTCATGTAGCTAATAAATGGTTGAATCTGGGTAATCAAATAATTTGCAGAGGGAGTGGTTATTGAAGTGTGTTTTTAATTTTCTTGTAGGGCTTCCCAGTTTCTTGTTTTATCTTGGGTGAGAGATTGTTGAATAATTTTCCACCCTAGCCCTAGACATGAAGGATAAGCTTCTGTGGATTCAGTTAACAGCATTTTGTAAAAAAAAAAAAAAAAAAACTGTTTTGATTCTCTTTGGCAACCACTGTATAATTCAGCCAGAATTTGGGGAGAACTTATTTAGAATTTTGGAAACAATGCAGCTGACGCTTTCCTTTCAGGTCTTAAAAAATAGTCTGTTAGCTTTGCGTTATCATAGTTTCAGATGGAAAATAATGAGTGCGATCACTGGATGACAAGTGCTGAACGCTGAAACATCAGATACCGTATTATCAGTGAATGCGTACTTAAATAGTATCATCAGCACTTTCCGTCAATTCGAAAGAATGACCCTACTGACTCACAACGGAAAGAAGACCCTCGCATCACCACAGAGATTCCTTTTGCAGTTTTTTCTAGTGAAATATGAGCGACTTAAAAAAATGGTCGTGATTGTTTCCTTTTAACAAGACACTCGAGTTCTGTATAATTACGGAAAGTAGCGCTCGTCGGTGCTTCTCTCTTACGTAAACACAGAGGCCCGCTGAGATTCGCCGTCGGTTGGTGTGGCGGGCTTCTGCTACATGAAGTGCAGCCTCTGCAGCGAGATAGCGTAGCTTCCGGCGGATTGATTACACCAGAGCGACTTCCAGCCAAGGCCGCTTGCTGACCTCATCCAGCCGCAAGTACGTTCTTTCCGCACAAAAACCTAGCAGTCGCCCGCAACAGTTGGCCATCTCTCTGGCAGGCGCGCCGAGCACACGAGTTACTTATTATCAAAGATGGACATCTATCGTTTGTATGAAATTGAGATAAATGTCATTTTTTATTAGGAAGTATGAAGCTAATATACTTCCAAGCTGCTCTAGACATCACTAACTTTAATATTGGAAGAATGTTTCTACAAAATACCCAGTGTCAATTTAATTAGATAAGCCAACTGTAACTGTCTTTGGAAATACGGATGTCCGTCTTTGAGACCAAAATATGTAGATGTCCACTACATACTTGCAGGAGACCATTTTTGGTGCACAGGAGTACAATTTATGGTGCTGTGAATCTTTTACAAGATTATCAGTTGAGAAATTGTAGTAATTTGGACATAAAGTGAAAGAAAAACTCTAAACTCTATTGTAGTACTGAAAATAGTAAAACTACACTACTCTGAATGCTATATATAAAATAAAATGTAAATTTTAATTATGTTTAACATATGTTGCTCATGTACAGAATTCTGAGTAGTACTGAAACTTGTCTTTATTTGAAAGTTCTTACACTATAAGAATATTGTCAAAGGAACTTAAAATTTTAATTTAAATTTGAAAATATGATAGCAGAAAGGCGTGAATCTGATTTCAAATAGACGTGAAAACGAGATCATTGCTAAAATCATTCTGCTGTGTTCCACATTCACACCGACCATCAGGAAATGGTCTCTGCAGTACATTTTTGTACCATTCAAGTGTGGGAAGATTCTGCCAGTTTTCTCCAAAATGTTTGACCTAGCAACCTGTCGACATCTCTTTCTGCCTTGATTGGTATACCAATGGGAATGTTCTGACGGTTTATCTCTTCCGCCTTGCCGTTGATTTTAGAAATTGGTTTCTCTGTTCCCATATCTATGTTGTAACCAAGTTCTCTTTTGACTACCACTTTGCAAGACTTCGCTATCCGAAAAATTGTGCGCTTGCATGCTGATAGTTTGAAGTGAAGCTGAAATGCTGACTTTATATGACACTTGACTTGTTCTTTCCAATCTTGGGATACCCAGTCTCTTCCATTCAGTTTCAGAGTTCTATACTTCTCAAAAACTTTGTAATACTCAGCTTTATTAATGATGGTATCCTTTTTTCCTACATCTCTTTCTATTCAGCCGAATATCATATCTGAAGGTAAGAAAGAGGATCCAATAATTGGGGAGACTATTTCAGTCTTCTTTATGTTTGCTGGTGCATATCTAGCCAGGAACTTGTTCAACATTGTTAAAATATTTATATTCTTGTTTTGCCCTGCACGTCCATCGGCCTGATAGTTCAACAGCTTTCAACTCTTTGAATACGATGGAAGCCGCTTCAGTAGAGAATTTCTGGCCTTCATCTTCTGTCCACTTGCATATTGATATATTAGCAGAGTTTAGACAATCACTCGACAAGCCTTGAACAACTGAAAAGTTGTAGCAACAAAGCTGCCGCGAGCAGTTGGAAATTTGGTCTGTTACCTTAGGGAGAACAAGGCTGTTTTGACAGTTGAAGCTCAAGAGAGACCATCCTGTTGGTCTTACACGCAAGTGCTGGAGAAAAAGCTTGCTCTCGCTTCTTGTGCAGTTTCAACTTAATTTTCCGTCCTGATTTCGCAGTCTGATTTTGTTCCATTGAGATTCTGTTTCCTAGTTAACACATTTGCTATATCCATCTGCACTCGAGTAAGAAAATCCTACCGTGTGCAGAAAAAGTGACTTTCTCTTGATAATCTCTTTCTGCACTGAACAGTCTCCATAGTTTACTGCTGCTGAGATGTTGGCGGATAAACACGGAACGTTTTTCCTCTTGAGTAATGCGATTCACAGGCATTTAGACTGCAAATAAAGGTCTCCACCGCTTTTCTAAGTTGGCCAGATTTGATTTCCTTCTGATTACCTCCTCGGATTTCTAATGAGACACGAGAGGTACCTTTCCTGAAATTTCTGAACACCCCTATGTTCCTGTGCTTGGTTACTGGTGTCTACACCTTGAGGAATGTTTCAAAACAGGCTTGCAAATTATTACCGCATTGGTTGACAATACTGAATTTAAAAGTTATGGATTTTCCTTTAAGACTTTGGTTCTTCTTTCTCTTAGGGTTGGGTGTTTCAGCAAGACAATATTTGAGAATGACTGCATCATGCTTCCTCTTATCAGGGATGGAGCAAAATGCGTCATGGAAGTGTTTGATATCAGACATCGTTAGTAATAAACATTGATAACCAACTCTGGGAGGTATTCAGCGGAATACCTGGACACACGAAACAATAAAACCACTGTAATAATTCTATATTGTCATATAAGGATAGTAGGCACATTTAACAACTGAAGTAATTTTACAAAAACGGAGACAGAAGCGTACAAAAATAGCAGTAAACATCTATGTTTCTCCATTAACATACTAATTATAAGACTATATTGACTGTACTGAGTTTGGAAACACGTTTACTTTGTTTCTTATGGGGAGTACGTACGTCCTATACCCACAGTGTTACATTCGTAATATTGATGACCAATTACCTCAGAACCTGTGACAGATAGATATCTGAAATTTTTGGGATGCATAGTATCACCCCTTTTCTGATTACTGAACCAGAATCAAAATATACAGAGAAGTAATTAACTACTTATGATTTTTTTAAAATGTTGTTCAATATTTTCTTTTAAAAGTCCACTTTTTCTTCCGCAAGTAAAAAACCGTTAGAGGTAGAGATGTTTTGGGAGGTTCAGTAGCTGCAGTATACTAAGTGGTAACATAGTGTAAAATTAGAGATATGTATCTGTAATAGTTCCTGAGATAATGGGTCAAATAATTTTAAAAATGTCATTTCCGGCAAATCAAGTTAAAACATTTTATTTGATATTAACTTACACATGGAGGCATGCCAGCTTCTAGAAACAGCCAGGCCCATAATCAGCATTATCTGGATCCTGTTCTTGACTATTCTGCAAACCTAGAAGCTTCCTTCTTTTTCTGCCTCTTGGTTCTTTAGTCATTTCGTCTGCTGCACGCTGGGCTTTCATGATCCTAAGTCGATCCATTCGCTGAAAGGCTTGCAGTGTGTTGGCACCTGGAGTGATACCAAGTTCCTCTAGTACCACAATTCTTCCCTTTATACCATCATTAAACGTTATCACAGCATCACAAACACCCAAGCATAGAGTTTTCCTTCCTACAAAGACATTTTTTGGTATACGGGTCCAAATTACATTATTGAAAGACTCATTCGGGTTTTGTGTTAGACCATGCAGACATTTGGAAAGAAGGTCAGGATGAGCTAATTCTCTATATATTGGTTTAATAGCTTCCATCACTGCAGATGTTATGCTATTCTTGTGCCTAAATTGTTCCTCGCTACCCGCGGCCTGAGCTTTGCGGTACTTGCACCATGAATCAGCACCAGGTGGACAAAGACCATGTATTGGTGTATCATCAGTGGAAGATTTGTGGGAGAATGTAGCCCACACTGCTCGTTTCATCCATTGTAGTTCATGTGTATTGTTTCTTATTGCCATTTCATAATAATGCTGGAGTTCATCAATGTTTTTGTCTGTAAGTCTTCCTTTACCGTTTAGAGTCTTTCCATCTGATAACTTCTCTTTTCCTTTTGTCTGCTTCAATTTTCGGAGACGTGTTCCCATCCGTTTTTGAACGTGGCCCACACATTCAATCTTAACAATCTGCTTATCACCATAAGGTTGGCTTTCCACTACTGATTTGTAAGCTTTTGAATCACCATCCCCCAAGTACTCAGTGTAACACACACCTCTCTCCTGTTGTGAACGTCTGAACATAGAAACAACTGCAGTAGCCTCCATATCCCCACTAGTTCCCTCATAATTCTTAGCACAATTTGTTCTATGGCTTTCACTTTTTTCATCAAGTGATTTACAGTGATGACAGTATTTAGTTACCACTTCAATGTCTAAAACTTTACCTATGTCAACACTAGTGACAGTTGCAACTGCAATTTTTTGATGTGTGACCTCTCTTCTGCCATGTACCATCAACTGCCACAGATAGGTCTGTTGTGTTATTTAATTCTACTGCTTCTTTAGCAGCAGCTTTCGTAGAAGCAACAGCAACAGATTTGACACATTCACCAATTACTTCTGTGTACTTACTTGATCTGGTTGGTGGGTTTGGCAAGTTCAGCGTTGCACATAATACTTCAGCTGTAGTCAATCCTTTCCCAATGCACTTCAATCCATACAGCAATCTAACATTGCTCTCAAACAAGTCATTCTTGCACTTTTCAGAAGTCCAAAGTGATGTCGAGAGCCTGCAAACCTTACATGACACAGCATCTTGCAAAACTTGTCCTAACACACTCAAATCTAAAAGAACATAACCTAAACTATTTTGATCTTTGCCAATAAATAAATCCTCATGGTCTCCAAGTTTCCTCTTCGAAGCACTAGTAGGCGTGTCCTTATCATGGGTCTGTGAAAAATCTATTTCAGGATCAAAACAGGATTCAGATTTTGTGATATGCTGATTTCCATGGAAACGACGCTTCTTAAAACAACCTTTTCTTTTCGTCATGTTGAAAAGAGGTATAAGAGCGTATAGTAACACACCAAACCACTATGTTTTCAGTTCAAAACTTATGAAATATGACAATCACAAAGTAAATAAACAAAATGCATGTGCTATACCGCCATTTCTGTTTACACTGTGCATCGAACCTCTTAACACGAACATTAACATAATATCAAGGAATAAATAGCTGAAAACCACAGCCTTCTAGATTGAATAGTTCAAGAGATAGAGATACTTAGACAAGTCAGTGCAGAACGACCGGATAATTTGACACACGCACTATTAACTTTAAAATGATAAAAAGTACACTTCCTATTGGAATTTTTCGACAAATAATGCATCAAATTATTCAGGAGAGATAAAATATTGTTGTTGTTGTTGTCTTCAGTCCTGAGACTGGTTTGATGCAGCTCTCCATGCTACTCTATCCTGTGCAAGCTTCTTCATCTCCCAGTACCTACTGCAACCTACATCCTTCTGAATCTGCTTAGTGTATTCATCTCTTGGTCTCCCTCTACGGTTTTTACCCTCCACGCTGCCTTCCAATACTAAATTGGTGATCCCTTGATGCCTCAGAACATGTCCTACCAACCGATCCCTTCTTCTGGTCAAGTTGTGGTGCCACAAACTTCTCTTCTCCCCAATCCTATTCAATACTTCCTCATTAGTTATGTGATCTACCCATCTGATCTTCAGCATTCTTCTGTAGCACCACATTTCAAAAGCTTCTATTCTCTTCTTGTCCAAACTATTTACTGTCCATGTTTCACTTCCATACATGGCTACACTCCATACAAATACTTTCAGAAATGACTTCCTGACACTTAAATCTATACTTGATGTTAACAAATTTCTCTTCTTCAGAAACGCTTTCCTTGCCATTGCCAGTCTACATTTTATATCCTCTCTACTTCGACCATCATCAGTTATTTTGCTTCCCAAATAGCAAAACTCCTTTACTACTTTAAGTGTCTCATTTCCTAATCTAATCCCCTCAGCATCACCCGACTTAATTCGACTACATTCCATTATCCTCGTTTTGCTTTTGTTGATGTTCATCTCATATCCTCCCTTCAAGACACCATCCATTCCGTTCAACTGCTCTTCCAAGTCCTTTGCTGTCTCTGACAGAATTACAATGTCATCGGCGAACCTCAAAGTTTTTATTTCTTCTCCATGGATTTTAATACCTACTCCAAATTTTTCTTTTGTTTCCTTTACTGCTTGCTCAATATACAGATTGAATAACATTGGGGAGAGGCTACAACCCTGTCTCACTCCCTTCCCAACCGCTGCTTCCCTCTCATGCCCCTCGACCCTTATAACTGCCATCTGGTTTCTGTACAAATTGTAAATAGCCTTTCGCTCCCTGTATTTTACCCCTGCCACCTTTAGAATTTGAAAGAGAATATTCCAGTCAACATTGTCAAAAGCTTTCTCTAAGTCTACAAATGCTAGAAACGTAGGTTTGCCTTTCCTTAATCTTTCTTCTAAGATAAGTCGTAATGTCAGTATTGCCTCACGTGTTCCAGTATTTCTACGGAATCCAAACTGATCTTCCCCGAGGTCGGCTTCTACTAGTTTTTCCATTCGTCTGTAAAGAATTCGTGTTAGTATTTTGCAGCTGTGGATTATTAAACTGATTGTTCGGATAAAATATTAATAAGAGATAATAATCCGAAAATGCACTTTTTGATCAATTCCGCCATACGTATTCCCCTTAAAGTGTTACGTTTTAATATTTATTTTTCTTGTATTTTAGTGCGTAATTTAAATAGTGACTCTCGCATCCCTTCTTCTTATGCTCCTTTAGCCAACAACCCACGACCCATGACCTCAGATTTTATCACCAGAATAGCAACGACAATCAGTAACGATTAAGAATTTTCCCCTCTCTCAGTCAGAAATATGGCCTACACTACTACTTTTCATGGCCCTGTACCTCAGAAATTCTTAGCATAAAGCCAGTTAAAGCTCTTACCAGATTTCTACCTAATATGCTTTTACATTATTTCTGACATTAAAATCTTTCCAACAATCGATAATTACGTGTAATACATGCAACGATAGAGCAGCATATATTAAAAGCTGTCCTTGCCTTTGTCAGAGTAGTGTTTCTTTTTCATTTTTCAGGTTACCAAATTCTCTTTCTGACTTTTCCTTCTGTGGCAGATTAAACATTTTGTTCCATTTCACTCACTTAACTGTTAATTATTAGTAGTAACACCGTAAAAACGCTCCAGAACCTGAAGTACGGCTTAGGGTGTTTATGATGTAGCACGGATAATCTCCATGTCTGATTTAGGACGTCATGTGATCGTATATGGACTTACCATTAGTTAGTTATTCAGCAAATGTCCGAATTTGATACCATGCTACTACGTTTCCACTTTTGAAGTGAACAGCGAACTTCAACCTGTAATTTTCCATAATTACATCTATTTCCGAAATAAACAGGTTTTACCAATCAAAAGAGCGGAGAATTTCCTGTCAGAAACAACTCATTACTAAATTTCGACCAGGAAGACTGATGTCCGGGTTTGATATTAGGCGACTCACATACTGTCTGCGTGACTCCACTTTTCGGATGGCGAGATCAGTGGTCTCAAATAAACTGCAGCTGTTTTCACATGCCGGCCAAAGACCATCGCACATCTTTCTTGCCTTACCCAGCTGCAACGGGGCGGTCACTTTTGAGCTACGGAGTGAGCATTCGGACGCGCAAAATGAGAATTCTGTCCGCAACATCTCCTGCAGTTCAAGTGGTGGCTGGGAGAGGTGGCCGAAACACCATATCCTTAACATACCCCCATAAGAAAAAATCGCAGGGGGTAAGATCAGGGCTTCTTGGAGGCCAGTGATGAAGTGCTCTGTCACGGGCTGCCTGGCGGCCGATCCATCGCCTCGGGTAGTTGACGTTCAGGTAGTTACAGACAGATAAGTTCCAATGTGGTGGCGCTCCATCCTGCTGAAATATGAATTGTTGTGCTTCTTGTTCGAGCTGAGGGAACAGCCAATTCTCTAACATCTCCAGATACTGTAGTCCAGTTACAGTAGCACCTTCGAAGAAAAAGGGACCAAAAACTTTATTGGCTGAAATGGCACAGAAAACGTTCACCTTAGGCGAGTCACGTTCATACTGAGTTGTTTCCCGCGGATTCTCAGTGCCCCATATACAGACATTGTGACGGTTGACTTTCCCGTTAGTGTGGAAAGTTGCTTCATCACTAAACACAATCTTTGAAACGAAAGAGTCATCTGTTTCCATTTGAGCAAGGATAAAATCACAGAAATCGATTCTTTTAATCTTATCAGCTGCAGACAGTGCTTGAACCAATTTCAGACGATAAGGTTTCATAACTAACCTTTTTCGTAGGACTCTCCATACAGTTGATTGTGGAATTTGCAGCTCTCTGCTAGCTCTGCGAGTCGATTTTCCTGGGCTGCAAACAAATGCTTGCTGGATGCGTGCTACATTTTCATCACTCGTTCTCGGCCGTCCAGAACTTTTCCCTTTGCACAAATACCCATTCTCTGTAAACTGTTTATACCAACGTTTAATACACCACCTATCAGGAGGTTTAACACCATACTTCGTTCGAAATGCACGCTGAACAACTGTCGTCGATTCACTTCTGCCGTACTCAATAACACAAAAAGCTTTCTGTTGAGCGGTCGCCATCTTAGCATCAACTGACGCTGACGCCTAGTCAACAGCGCCTCAAGCGAACAAATGTACAACTAAATGAAACTTTATAGCTCCCTTAATTCGCCGACAGATAGTGCTTAGCTCTGCCTTTTGTCGTTGCAGAGTTTTAAATTCCTAAAGTTGTGGTATTCTTTTTGAATCACCCTGTATTGCTTCCCCCTGCTTACACCTCCCAAGGAGATCACGAATGTAAAATTAGACAGATTCGAGCGCGCACGGAGGCTTTCCGGCAGTTGTTCTTCCCGCGAACCATACGCGACTGGAACAGGAAAGGGAGGTAATGACAGTGGCATGTAAAGTGCCCTCCGCCACACACCGTTGGGTGGCTTGCGGAGTATAAATGTAGATGTAGATGTAGATGGTGCTATCCCTTGTGTTGGAAAGACTGAACCATAGGCTGTTGTATGCTCAAACAGTGTATAAAGATATTTTGAACTATCTCCGTATGTATAGTGTGCATACACACGATTTAGGACATTGCATCAATACAGTGTCAAAAGAAGAAGCTAAGGAACACCCATCAATCTGAGAGAAAAACATGCTGAATTCTGTACATACAAGAAACCTTTCTTTGTAAAATACTTTACTGTTATTAAGATTGAACCAATGAATTCCTACTGATGTATACCATTGTTTATGTGTAAATAAAAAATATTATCGCCAATCTTTGTTGTTTACTTAATTACACCGTCATTATATAATGTGAGGAGTAGCCATTGTAGATAAGTCAGTAAGATGATTGTGCTATAGCGGCTACACATATTATTATTATTGTTATTATAGGTGTTCATTTTTCTATGAAAGCCCATTGCACACAAAAACCTAATGTAGTCGGTATCATGGCTAGGTGGGTGAAGCATCAGGACTTTGTTGAAACTGACTGGTCCTGTGATGTTGCCGAAGAAGACTGGAAGAAGAACAAGGATGGGATACTCTTATCCAATAATATATGACTGATAATTGGAGGGCTATCCAACTGCAGAAACACATGTCACTACTAACACATGCAGATGGAGTCTGCTTTGAGCATGTATGTGTATTTTCAAAACGCTGTTTCAACCCAAGTACTAGTTACTGAAAAAGATACTGCAGGGTGCAGATGGTGTAACATACATGACATTCAGCCAAAGCAGTCAAATCCCCCACCACCATATAAAGTAAAGCCAAACATAGTGTTCGTATTTGACAGTGTTGCTGTGGAAATCGGGAACAAATTCTACGATATTTCTGGTTTGGTTGTCATATGGGTGTTGGTGTGTTTTGAGTCAAACATATTCCAGAATCCCACAACAGTTGGTGAGGGATATAGCAAATCTCATTATAGCTTTCAAACAAGACAATTTGAATTTAAAGTACTTGTACCAGATGATGTAGGAAACGACATATCATTCAATGATTTTGTAAAGATATGCACAGATTGCTGGAATCATACACAATATGGGTATCCTGTCATTGATAAATCAAGCGTACTGAATGACAGTAGGTATACAGATGGAACTTCCAGGAGTTTCTTTATATGTAGATATGACAAAAGTGATGAATGCATTAGTTTACACCATACCACAGACAAGTTTGCATGCATGTCAGGCACTCAGCCTGAGAGATAGCTGTGAATAGACAATGAATGTGCCTACACATACATGGAAACTTTCAGTCTCTCAAACATAAAGTTATGGAGCTAGAGACGTATATCCAGACCCTTCTAAAACTGATCAATGAATCAGTTGCTAGGGTTAAGGAACTAGGGACATATCCTGGGTAATTCTGAGAAAGAAAGTAGATGACTTAGGTGTAAAAGTTGATGGAATTGAAACTAAGGTACACATCTTAAGTATAAAGGTAGACAGAATTGGACAGAATGAATATAAGGTGCACCCTGCAAAGGAGTCTGCTTCGTATACAACAAGATGTCGACTAAGCATAAGGTCATTGCAACATGGAAGGCTGTTTCAGGGAAGTTATGACTGCTATCGTTAGGACATTTGGATCGAGAGCAGACACTAAGACAAATCTTCAAACCAGTTACTGAATCTCTCGATGAACTCTCAACGAGAATACACAATGATGTCTGCATTGCTGCTTTTATTAACTATCACAGCGATGCTAGGATAGATAAATCATTCGGTGTCAGTGGTGAAAACACTTACATGTTGGGTATGCACCCCTTAAGTTAAAAAAATGCAGATAGGTGATAGGGAATTTCAAAGAACAGCTGTCTAACGAAACTAATTTTCCTAAATCCCTCAAAAACTGTAAATTATTCACCCAAAGACCTGGAGTATGTGGTGAAATACTGCAGCTGGCTGTGTAAATAGGAAAGTGGGAAACTGGTGTAGTGCAAAATACAGAACCATTACAAAACCTATATTAGATGCCGAGTATAGCATCTGTGATGGTATTGACATCCAGCATAAAAGATTTAGCAATCTTATATATACTACAATGATCTCAATAAGCTAACAGATCAACTCTGACTACTCATGGCATCAGCTGCTGCTGTCAATATGCTCATTCGAATGAGGCTGTTTCTACACTCCTGGAAATTGAAATAAGAACACCGTGAATTCATTGTCCCAGGAAGGGGAAACTTTATTGACACATTCCTGGGGTCAGATACATCACATGATCACACTGACAGAACCACAGGCACATAGACACAGGCAACAGAGCATGCACAATGTCGGCACTAGTACTGTGTATATCCACCTTTCGCAGCAATGCAGGCTGCTATTCTCCCATGGAGACGATCGTAGAGATGCTGGATGTAGTCCTGTGGAACGGCTTGCCATGCCATTTCCACCTGGCGCCTCAGTTGGACCAGCGTTCGTGCTGGACGTGCAGACCGCGTGAGACGACGCTTCATCCAGTCCCAAACATGCTCAATGGGGGACAGATCCGGAGATCTTGCTGGCCAGGGTAGTTGACTTACACCTTCTAGAGCACGTTGGGTGGCACGGGATACATGCGGACGTGCATTGTCCTGTTGGAACAGCAAGTTCCCTTGCCGGTCTAGGAATGGTAGAACGATGGGTTCGATGACGGTTTGGATGTACCGTGCGCTATTCAGTGTCCCCTCGACGATCACCAGTGGTGTACGGCCAGTGTAGGAGATCGCTCCCCACACCATGATGCCGGGTGTTGGCCCTGTGTGCCTCGGTCGTATGCAGTCCTGATTGTGGCGCTCACCTGCACAGCGCCAAACATGCATACGACCATCATTGGCACCAAGGCAGAAGCGACTCTCATCGCTGAAGACGACACGTCTCCATTCGTCCCTCCATTCACGCCTGTCGCGACACCACTGGAGGCGGGCTGCACGATGTTGGGGCGTGAGCGGAAGACGGCCTAACGGTGTGCGGGACCATAGCCCAGCTTCATGGAGACGGTTGCGAATGGTCCTCGCCGATACCCCAGGAGCAACAGTGTCCCTAATTTGCTGGGAAGTGGCGGTGCGGTCCCCTACGGCACTGCGTAGGATCCTACGGTCTTGGCGTGCATCCGTGCGTCGCTGCGGTCCGGTCCCAGATCGACGGGCACGTGCACCTTCCGCCGACCACTGGCGACAACATCGATGTACTGTGGAGACCTCACGCCCCACGTGTTGAGCAATTCGGCGGTACGTCCACCCGGCCTCCCGCATGCCCACTATACGCCCTCCCTCAAAGTCCGTCAACTGCACATACGGTTCACGTCCACGCTGTCGCGGCATGCTACCAGTGTTAAAGACTGCGATGGAGCTCCGTATGCCACGGCAAACTGGCTGACACTGACGGCGGCGGTGCACAAATGCTGCGCAGCTAGCGCCATTCGACGACCAACACCGCGGTTCCTGGTGTGTCCGCTGTGCCGTGCGTGTGATCATTGCTTGTACAGCCCTCTCGCAGTGTCCGGAGCAAGTATGGTGGGTCTGACACACCGGTGTCAATGTGTTCTTTTTTCCATTTCCAGGAGTGTATAATCTATGAGCTTAGAGAGAGAGGTATAATCTA
This sequence comes from Schistocerca cancellata, assembly GCF_023864275.1. Taxonomy (NCBI): domain Eukaryota; kingdom Metazoa; phylum Arthropoda; class Insecta; order Orthoptera; family Acrididae; genus Schistocerca; species Schistocerca cancellata. The sequence continues at coordinate 139,432,384 of NC_064627.1, read as the reverse complement.
TGGAGACAATAATTCAAGAACTGCACAAACCAACATGAAAACCATTCCCTCATAGACATCTTATGATTAAAAGTTTGGATCAATTATAACAGTCTGATCTTGTAGATATGTTGGAATATTCACATGTGAATAATGGATTCAAATATATGTTAACGGTTATTGATGCATACTCCGAATTTAACTGGGCATTACCTTTTAAAACAAAACTGGGAGAGATGCTGTGGAGGTTTTCGAGCATTTGTTGCAGACAGTGATGAATCGATTATCAGACAACCTACAAAACAAACACAGAGGAAAGTTTTACAATAGGTATTTCAACACTGTGGTGCAACACTATGTAACATTCACTTGACTGAAGGCGAGTACCGCGGCACGACTGAACAGAACAATAAATGGTCAAATGTGAATGTGTTTTAATCTTCACAGGTCATAGAAATGAATGGACATCCTCCTGAAATAATTACACAGTATAAGCTTACCAAACATAGCATAACAAAAACGAGACCAATTGCTGTTCATAATAATGGATTCATGGATACAGTATACTATCATACTAAAATGCTGAATCCATGTAAACAGAAATTTATTGTGGGTGATTTGGTGTGTATCTCAAAACACAAGACAGCATGTGAGAAGTCATACGTTCCAAGCTGGCCGAGTGAGATGTTCACTGTTTCCGAAGTACAGCGAGCACATCCCAGACCTTACTGAAATTTCAGAATGCTTTTATGCAGAGGAATTAAATAAGAGTTCAGAACCTCATGTGTTTCTCATAGAGTGTATCACAAGACGTCTAGGGTGTAGAGCACTAGTTAAGTGGCTTGGTTTCCCTCCACAACACGAAACGGTGGGATCGACGCTGACGATTTGCTATATAGTGGGGTGCACAGAGCACAGCAGCATAACATTCACAATAGGAGACTCATTATAGGAGGTGGTGGTACGCTCAACAAACTTCCAATCGAATTGCACATTCTGGGATATAATTATTGCGAACCTGGCACAAAGCTTCAAAAATGTTCAGCTCATGGTGAGAAGGGGATCAACCTGCTTGACGAGGCGTGTTGGGAACATGACATTGCGTTTGCAAAACATAAAAGATCTCCCATGGTGCCACACTGCACGTCGAATTTTACCTGGAAAAGCCAAGGCAATATGTGCGAGAAAGGCTCTTGGTATAGGGCACCGCATTGCAGCACTTGTAGTTGATAAAATGACGCATTATAAAATTAATATGGGTTGGATGAGAATTTCAAGCAAATTATGAACGCTACTCGTCATGCACTGAAAACATTTGACAATGTGACTGCAGCGAGTATGTCAGGTAACTCTTCAATGTTGTGAACCGCTTGCTAGACGCTGTAAAGAACAATACTACGTCTTCAATAGTACCAAGTGAGTCTCTCACACTTGTAACTTTGCAACTGCGAGAGACAGCGAGATTGAGCTGATGACTTCGACACGGTGCTACTTGCGCGTTGATAGCTTTCTTTTTTATTGTAGCCACAGCTTCTTTCAATCCTGACGTATTAACTGAGCAACCATCACATCCCATACCCACACAATTCTCCAGTGACAGAGAAAGGCTTTCCATTCTCCTTAGAATCGTAGCACCTAACACTTCACAAGTAACGCTACACTCTTCATCTTCACTCTCTTGAGGTTCATTGTCAATGTTTCCACTACAATCATTGTCTTTATGAATGTCAACGAAACCCAAAAATCATTTGTCTTTCAGCTAAACTCAGTTGGGAGATGTGCGTTATGTCCGTAGTCTCATCGAAGATTATGCTGTAATAACGAGAATCTTTGATTTCCTCCAGTATTCTCCATAACATCACTGTTTCACGGCATGAATTAAGTTCGTTACATGTTGTTTTACTTGTGTTAGTGGCGTTCGATTTAGTGGTCTCAATGTGATATTTTAGTTGCAAGTCTCCAGCGTCAACTCTAAATCTTTGAAGAGCTCTAATGTTTCCCTCGTTACTCACTTTACTTTCACGATCATTTTCGTTTTCTAATAGACTCCCATCACCTCTACGCCCCCGCAGAGGAATATTTTGCTTTCCATGAAATATGACGACGGTCTCTGTTTTCCCTGACGCTTTTCATTCTCTGCCTTGACAATTGATTTATGACCTCAAGTTCGCGGTTGTCTTGTGTCGCCAAAAATAATTTTGCATTTGTTGACGCTTCAAAATGGTACATGAGCTGAGAGTGAGTCTCAAGGTCACCATCTTCACCAGTAAGTTTGGTAAACTTTGTTAGTGGTTCAATCACAAGTTTCTTGATGATAATGGATTTGATTCCTCCAACCATGTTATTATTCACAAAAATTGGACAGTTAATGCAAGGAAGTCCCTCTTTAACTTTTGGAAACACCAGCCATGAATACTGTTCGAAGTGATTATCGTGCACTTGAATGCGTTCAACCAGTCCCCTCTTGTTGTGCTCGGAAGTAGGAAAGATATAACTTCTTTCAGGTTTCCTTGGAGCTATGAGAAGCTTGTGTTTTATATCATCACTAATATTTCCTGAGGCTAATATATCCAAATAATTGCCAGTATCCGTGGGATTAAAGAAATCAGTCGATGAACTTTGTTGTGGAAGTTTCGACGAAGTGCTGGGCTCTTCCTATACATCTGGTGGTGTTTTTGCGGCTGAATGGTGACATGAATCTTCAGATGTTTCTACTTTTCTTTTTCTTATTACATAACGATAACCATCCATTTTATTATATTGTTACAAAGTGGGTAAATTAGGTGCCAATTATTCTCCAAAAAAACACTTTATTTGCACTAAAAAATGCAACACTAGTACATTAAGCACTAAAACACACACGGTCACACTCCGCGTATTTCTAACGTCACTAAGCACAACACTGATTGAAGTCCGTGGTAATAGGCAATAATCGCAGTTGTTCACTTTTTATCAATTCCAAGTTATCGCGATGATTGTAGCATTCAAACTCACTACCTGGCAGCGACTCTGCTTCCCTTATAATTATATTTGGCTCGGTTGTTAGATGATCATTCGCTGCCAGAATGTTCGCTTCCAGACTTTTATGGAGTGTGAACTAATACCTATTGTGAAAGCAGAAAGCCAATATGTACCTTGCGACGTATAATATAAGGGTGAGTTTCCAATGACGACGTCATCCGGCAATTAATGTGTGTGGAACTTTTATTGTCGATTCCGTTCCTTTCTATTGCATTCGGTAGAGGGCGTATATAGTATTACGAGCTAGATATGGGAAACTATTGTTACGTTATTAGTAAAAATATTGTTACGAGTCTCGTAGCAATATTTTTACTGAGAAATTACTTCACAATCAACTGACCACCCTCACTCTTCACAAATCTTCACCCTTGCACTTGCTACAACTAGGAATTTTTAATTATTCATTCTTCAGTCTTAATATTTCTTCTTCTGAATGTAAACTAGCTTCCTATTCGGCGAATAGTCCGTATTTATAACGCTACGTATTGAAGGTTCTCTGTACAAGAAACAGTAGAATATTTGCGACTATTCTCGAACAAAACCCAGACAGAATAACGTTTCGAGATTACTAGAAGGGGGTCGATAACTCGATTCAGTCGAGTCGACGGATGAAAGAAACGAACGATTAGCGTGCAGGCTGGCTGGCGGGGGTGGCGCGGGTGCCAATGTGGGCGTGCTCCCCGTATGTATCCGCCACTGGTTGTCGTACAGAGTACCCTCCGCCACGCACCGTACGGTGGCTTTCGGAGTAAGTATGTTGATGTAGATGTAGATAATCCGAATTATCATAGAGGGGTCAGAAGACGGTGTATTGTAGCACCGGAATCGGTAACAAATAAAGCAGAATTTCAATACAGCTCAAAAAAATTAGGGTAGCAGCTGACGTCCCCCTATCTATTTGAAAACGGATGTACGAAGATTGGAAATGTTGGTATGGTTCTTGGAAAAGTGCAGTGTATCTGTAAAGCAAAACGTATATAAGACGCTACTGTTAACCCAAGGTCATTGTGTATGTATCACCAATTCTAGGTAATTGTTCCAGTGTTTAGAGTTCCTACGAAGAGGCGCGACAGCGCATGTCTAACGAACTCAGCTGTGCGCTGCTAGGACCGTGAAAAGGTAGGTCCTGTCCATATCAAACCTCAGAGAACATAAATCGGAATCTTTGGAAGAAAGGTGACATTGTTTCGCGAAACCATTTGCTAATTTAAAGGACTGGCATTCAAGAAATCGTGTACGACAGTTTTGCTGTTTATCGTACATTTCGCTTGGGAATCACAAGAATAAGTTAAGAGATGCTGTATTTATCCGGGCGCGGTACTAAGAAGGCCCGTCAAAAAGTGAACACATTAGGAAGCGGGAAAGCAGGAAGAAGGTTCACTAAATTACGAAAAAGGAAGGAACATAGAAACAGTGAACAGTCCAGGCTCAAGATGTGCAATATCGACTGAAGGCATATTGCCATTGCCTCGTGGTTATGTGTGGTTAAGGTGAGAAGCGGGAGGTCTGTATTTAAACCTCCCTCACGTCCCATTTTTGTTTTGGTCACAAAATTATGAACTATCCGTCCGAACATTGTCATGTCTGTCTGCTGTGTTCAAATTTGTGTCCAAGTCGTTGTGTAACGTCCGTAATGAAGACACCTTCAGACTTGCGTACCTCCTATCTGTTCTACACAAGTAGAACATGTTATGACTCTTGCTGTCCGTTTTGGAAGTTTTGACCCTTGAATTTGCCTTAGTTGTAACGCAATCCACACCCATCGTTGTTTTCGTTTCTGAGAGAGCTATGCAGCATTTCGCCTACTCTCAGTATTCATCACATTTACTTGAGACGGTAATATATTTTTACAACACGACTCATGTTCTATAAACAGTGTATAGTATGACAACTGTCAAAACTAAAGAAGGAGGAGAGACACGTCAATGATCAGACGGGTGGTTCACAAATTTGTGGAAAAAATGGGGCACAGGGGAGATTTGAACACAGATCCCCCGCAGGATAGGCCAACACCTAGACCACCCAAACACGACACCTTGGTTCTCGCAATACGCTCGATGTTGAACACGTTGAACCTGGATCGCCCACAGTTTCTATTTTGCTTCTTTTTTCACAGTTCAGTGCACCTTCGTCTTGTTCTGTCTTCAATTTTTCACGGTCTATCCACGTAGCCATTTTACCACTGAATCTGAGGGGGGGGGGGGGATGCGATGGGGAGTTTCCCTCGTGAGCTTTATGTTCAGAGGGCATCGCACACAAGGTAGTCTGAGGGTGGCAGCATACTTAGTATGGTCAGTCCTTTAAGACATGCCGCGCGTACGAGGAATTAGATTGTGGTTCAATTACAAGACTTTCAAATAGGGCATTCAACCGCCGATAGTTATGTCTGCCATCACATAGAATGATGAAAGCCAGAACTATTTGATGCATCCACCAAATAGCGCACACAATGACATTATTACACCGAGCATGCTCTCGCAACGACTACACGCCGACACTCGGTCATTTCCAGTTATCACGCAGTTCCAGCAGTTCCCGGACAGTTTATCACTCACTTATCGTCCAGTACTCCTCAGCATTCAACTCTGCAATTTTCAGAAGATGCCTTAAAGTTAGCTACACTACCAGCCAGACTAGTCGTAGAACGTATTACGGTATATTGATAATTTTTACTTATGGACCGTCTGACAGCAACTGAATAAAACACAATTTTAGCGCCATACGCGTTTCGCCTTTGTTTTCTACAAGGCATCATCAGTAGCAGGATGCGTGGACAATTTCTTACATATTACGCTTCTGTTGCATTTTTGGTGTTGTTATTCTTCTTATGAATGCCAATTTGCGGTTATTTTCCCACATTCCACAGCACTATGAACTGAATTATAGTACTATTTTCCCACATTCCACAGCACTATGAACTGTAGTGCTGTGGAATGTGGGAAAAAACCGCAAATTGGCATTCATAAGAAGAAGAACAACACCAAAAATGCAACAGGAGCCTAATATGTAAGAAATTATCCACGCAACCAGCCACTGATGATGCCTTGCAGAAAATAAAGGCGAAACGCGTATGGCACTAAAATTGTGTTTTGTTCAGTTGCTGTCAGACGTTCCATAAGTAAAAATTATCAATATTCCGTAATATTGCACGCAACTGAGGAAGACAGGACTACAAAAGTTGAAAATAGTCGTAGAACAGTTTATGCCAAGCGTCTAACATTGTTCAAAGTGAGAGTCAAAAGTGTATACATATTGAGAGACTGAACTTTCAGCCTCTGAACTTCAGTAAGATCAATTAGAAACTATAATTGTGTTAGGATGGATTAGGTTCATCAGTGCCACGGCTGCTCACGAAGAAAAAGCTGAGTATATGTACGCAGGTGTGCAAAACGTAAGGACAAAAGTAAGTTTCGCATGATGTGAAATCGCCAAGTGCCACAGCTCGGTGAAACTTGGACCATACATTACGTATCGAAAGAACTGCTACAATATAGTGCAGAGAGTCCCCGAAACAAATGCGCAGACAAAGAGAAATGAGACTTTCATTCAAACGCAAAAATTACTGTGAATTCACCACCATTAACAGTCGTCCTCTGGACACTACAAAAGGCAGGGAATGGTTCTTAATAGGGTGCGTGATCACCAAGGGCGGCACTGCGTGCTTTGCAGCGCGCTCCCATGCTGGTCACGAAGTTGGTAAGGAGTTCTTATGGCAGGGCGTTCCAGACCTCCAGTAGCGCGGTCGTTGAAGCATTTGGTGAGCTGCACTACGCCTCCACACCGTATCCCATCGTCCGCGATGTACACTACTGGCCATTAAAATTGCTACACCACGAAGATGACGTGATACAGACGCGAAATTTAACCGACAGGAATAAGATGCTGTGATATGCAAATGGTTAGCTTTTCAGAGCATTCACACAAGGTTGGCGCCAGTGGCGACACCTACAACGTGCTGACGTGAGGAAAGTTTCCAACCGATTTCTCATACACAAACAGCAGTTCACCGGCGTTGCCTGGTGAAACGTTGTTGTTATGCTTCGTGTAAGGAGGAGAAATGCGTACCACCACGTTTCCGACTTTGATAAAGGTCGGATCGTAGCCTATCGCGATTGCGGTTTATCGTATCGCGACATTGCTGCTGCGCTGGTCGAGATCCAATGACTGTTTGCAGAATATGGAATTGGTGGGTTCAGGAGGGTAAAACGAAACGCCGTGCTGTATACCAACGGCCTCGTATCACTAGCAGTCGAGATTACAGGCATCTTATCCGCATGGCTGTAACGGATCGTGCAGTCACGTCTCGATCCCTGAGTCAACAGGTGGGGACGTTTGCGAGACAACAACCATCTGCACGAACAGTTCGACGACGTTTGCAGCAGCATGGACTATCAGCTCGGAGACCGTGGCTGCAGTTGCCCTTGACGCTGCATCACAGACAGGAGCGCCCGCGATGGTGTACTCAACGGCGAACCTGGGTGCACGAGTGGCAAAACGTCATTTTTTTGGATGAATCCAGGTTCTGTTTACAGCACGATGATGGTCGCATCAGTGTTTGGCGACCTCGCGGTGAACGCACATTGCAAGCGTGTATTAGTCATTGCCATTCTGGCGAATCACCCGGAGTGATGGTATGGGGTGCCATTGGTTACACGTCCCGGTCACCTCTTGTTCGCGTTGACGGCACTTTGAACAGTGGACGTTACATTTCAGATGTGTTACGACCCGTGGCTCTACCCTTCATTCGATCCCTGCGAAACCCTACATTTCAGCAGGATAATGCACGACCGCATGTTGCAGGTCCCGTACAGGCATTTCTGGATTCAGAAAATGGTCGACTGCTGCCCTGGCTAGCAGATTCTCCAGATCTCTCACCAACTGAAAACGTCTGGTCAATGGTGGCAGAGCAACTGGCTCGTCACAATACGCCAGTCACTACTCTTGATGAACTGTGGTATCGTGTTGAAGCTGCATGGGCAGCTGTATCTGTACACGCCATCCAAGCTCTGTTTGACTCAATGCCCATGCGTATCAAGGCCGTTATTAAGGCCAGAGGTGGTTGTTCTGGATACTAATTTCTCAGGATCTATGCACCCAAATTGCGTGAAAATGTAATCACATGTCAGTTCTAGTGTAATATATTCGTCCAATGAATACCCGTTTATCATCTGCATTTATTCTTGGTGTATCAATTTTAATGGCCAGTAGTGTAATTGAAGTTGGCGGAATGTGGCGGCCAATGGATTGGCCAAAAATCCTCTCGTTCTAGAAGTTCCTCCTCCTGCACTGTTCGATGCGGTCGCGCACCGTCATGAATAAAAATGAATTCTGTGCCTAGTGGACACTTAAAAATACGCACACGAGGGATAACTACAGTGTCACAATAACCTTGACGGTGAGGGGCCTTGTTCAAAGATTTAGAGATCAGTACACCCATGCAAGATTATGCCTCCCCAGATCATGATGCCCACCAAAACGATCGTGTTCGACATTGTTCCTGGGTGCATCACCTGTTCCCATTCTCGTCAGACTACGTTACATTCACAGTTTATACTCAGGCTGAATCTGCTGTCATACGAGAAGAGTACGCGATCCCACTCCTCGTTGGGACAGTCCCTATGTTCTCGGTACCGTCGCAAACTCTGCCGTTGACGTGGCGGCTATCAAAGGAACACAACGTACTGATCACCGGGCAAAGATATCATCAGCATGCAGTCGCCGTGCCACTGTGGAGTGTGAGATTGCGTGCTGTGCACTCCTGTTAAATGTGGTTGCAATTTGCACCCTCTGACGTGGCTCCCTTCTTGCCTACTGCACAATGTAGCCGCCATATAGTACTATATTTAATCACGGTCGCCCACCTCCTCTCCTTCGGGCAGCTGTGCCTATGGATCGCAACTCTCGCCCTGCGTGTGAAACAATCCTGTGAGCAATGCCAGACTAGTGGGCTACACTTCTGACACTTCGTCTTGCTCCCCGTTTTCGACGGTTCTTCCTCAAGTGAAGTCATGCAAATGTTATATCCGGACCGCGTTGTAATAAAGAACACCACCGTCCACCGTAACCTCTCGCTGGTTGGTACGCACTTCCTTTCCCTTTTCTTAAACTCCTGCGTGTTGCGGGGTCAGCCCCTTTTGACGCTATCGTCAAGCTGACCTCACGCCGTGAGACGTCCAACTTTATGTGCGCGACTGGGAGACCTCTGGCAAAATCGTCCCACATATTCATTTCCAACGAGTGGTTAATATGCTATGCTACACTATCTATCCGGTCTGAAGGTTTTGCAAAGCTGTGTATTTGATGAATATCGGTACGCATGCGATAGCGTGCACTATCAACACACGAATAATCTGTGGAGGAAAAGGGGTCATTTTTAGGAAATATGGTGCGAAATTATGATGTAGTGTGTTTCAGTGCGTGATGTGCCAGCCTCACGCCAGACGGCGGACGAAGGCTGGCCGGCGCGTAATGCAGGTCACACAGTTTTGCAACAAGCGCAGGTATGTGTGTACGTGCGCGGCAGCCATCAACAGCCAGAACACAGCATTAGCAGAATTATGCAGGCGTGGGCTGCTTGTGGCGCGGTTGCGTTAGCCAACTCATCGAGAACCTTCTAATAAACACGGCGCCACGTAACCGGCGGATTCAGCAACGGTCTGCACTATTTAAGGGCATCAGAGGTGGGCGTCGGGATCGGTTTGACCGATTGGGCGTTCGGTCGCTGTCACGTCGTCGTCATCAGTGACGCTGTCCTCGAGGACTGGCCGACGGAGGGCACAGCCCGCTGCTGCACCGGCGACTCCTGGCGTCGTCACGAGCCGCAGCGTCTGCAGGGGGCGAGCTGGGCCGGGCCTCGTGCTGCTAACCTCCTACCGCCTGCGCAGCCACTGACCGAGCACGACGTCACATTCCACGAGCTGCGTGCATCAGCACGTCTCCACCATGACACGGGCGGTGGGGCTGAGCTACCGGAAAGTGTATTGGAAGAACCAGCAATAAAGAGAAAGATTGCTAAAAACATCCACCTTCTTCTACCCAGCCACGCCCTACAACGCGGACCACGTCACCCGCTCCGGTCATCCTATTACAAATCTTATAGGTCGAGCAACCACTTCTAGATTATGTGAAGGACACACAAACAATTTAGAATCAGGGAAAAGGGACAGTCGGTAACGAGTGTGGAAAACAGCCTTGACACTTTTTGCATTGAGAATAAAGGGACAGTATTAGACATTTTAGAACAGAGACTCATTTTTAGGACTGTAATGGAGTCCCCTTCACAGATATTAAATAGCCAGACGGAGCTAAGACATCAGGGTCTGTTATTGACTCTCAACTATTAATAGTCTCCTCACTACTGATAAGGCCCACATGTGTTTCCATCCATCCTGGATAAATAATTGTTCCTGTCACATAGATACAGTTCTCCTATATTCTTTCTCTATTCCCAACCACCTCTCATTTCCCCTCCCCAACCCCTCCTCATCTATGGAGTTTCGGTTAGTTTTGAAAGATTAGTTTTAAGAGGGTTTTGGTCCATGAATTTGCCTTTGTCAGTTATGCTATGCTTTCACTAAGATCCATCACGTGGTCTCTATATTCTCCATGTTAATTTTGACTGTTTTAAAAAAATGATAGGGTTTTTTTTACGTTAACTTCGTCTAGCATTGCCTAGCACCATTTCAGATATTTTGTTTTCATATTTTTATACTTCTTATATTTTTATATATAATTTTTTAATTTTTTTGGTCGTTTAATATACTTTGCCCTCAAGGACTAGGACTTTATTCAGGTTCTGTTATCTTGTGGGTGGAACCAGGTAGTTCACTTTCGTTAGCTGTAAGTAATTTTAAGTGTATCTTACTTATCATAAGTGTAGTTGTTCATATTTTCTGTCTCTTGTACTGGATTGATATTTAACACTGAGATCTATTTTGTTACTGTGATTTCCGAGGTCCGGTCTGTGTGATTTTTTAAATTTGGTTTCTACCTCTAGATTTTGCGATTTTCATCCAGCGATGGATTGGCGCGTGCTTGGCTGTACAGCATTCAGTGTGTGGGTAGCGCTGCAACGTGCAGTTCTATTTGACGCCTGCCAATATATTTTAGTGTGGTGACGACTCCCAAGGTTTGTGTGTCTTTTAATTCTTTGTTTCCTCCGCGGATTTTGACCATGGTTGATTTCCCCTCTTTTATACTCGACCGCCACCGCGTTCGTAGGTTTCAACCTATCAAACGTGGATTGTCTTGTACTGTCCAGGCTCGTGTTTTGACACAACTTTGGAGATGTTTTACTGATCATGCACGGTTCCGATCCAACGCCCACCTGCCGTTTCATCCATGGTTTTACCGAGGAGTGACATTTTTTTATGCGCACTTGCACATTAGAAGTCGTGGCACATGAAGAATTAGTTTTGTGAGTAACTCTCTTTACCGTCTACTTTTCTCGGTAGGTTATGTTGACTATTAGAGCTTTTACTTGTGTAGTTTCATTCTATATGCATGTATGACCCGAAGGTATACCTCTAGGACATGAAACCGCTCGTCATACAGGCAAAAAGACAATAATCAGCTATCGAGGATTCGGATATTCATTCAGTTTAATGTAAACTATTCTACCATCTCTGATTGTAAATTGTCTGGTTGTCCCTCACGTTATATACTACCTAATATGTTCCAAAACGCTGTATGTAAAAAACGGAATTCTTCCGGAACTGATACTTCCAGTTCTATTGGTGACAGAAAGATAGGGTGAAGTGTTTTGGTTAGCCCTTCGGCTACAGGCCATTTGTGTACCCAATAGAAGGATTGTCTTAGTGTCACTATCCTACACTACAGGGTCAAAGTATATTACAGATTTTCTTCTGCTTGGGCAAACAGAGCAAATCAGTTGGTTATTTTTTCATTTGGTATTGTCTACGGTGGGTCTTAAGGGGCCTATTCCTTCGTGAGCAGTTTCTTGGAAAACCCCAAAAGAGACTTTTTTACCATTGTTTCGTACCAAACCCGACCCGCGGATTCCGAAATATACCATTTTCAGTTATTCAATTCCTTACTCTAAGTAATTTTCCTTGCAGAAGTCACACACATTTCGTCCTTTACCGTAACGTGCACATCAGTGTACGCCCACATTAGTCATTATAAAGTCTTCCCCTGCCTCGTTCTGCGAAAATTTACCTGGGCAAAACAGACAATTGGTGGGTACACTGTTGTCCAGAACGCTACTAAGGTTGGACGAATCTCTTTCACACTAAAAACATCATCCTCAGAAACATCTGTTTACAAAACATATTAATAATTTATGTGTTGTGATAAGAATGAAACTGAAAACCAGCAACCTGCAACAATTATGCCTCCTAGTGAATTTGTTAAAACGGCTTACTCGCAATGGCTGCCAGCTGTTATATGAGTGCACCCCAAAGCAGTCTACTGCCGAACGTAGTTTATTGACAGCTAACGAAAGTACAGTACTTACAATGCGAGAAATCATAGCATTTCGTATTACTACCCCTATTCCACATTTCTATCTCTTCCTCTAGGTAAAATCCGATGTGATACGAGAACATAGATCATAAAATGACGTAGCACGGAGAAATATGTTGTAAAGTGTCTCCGCTATAATCAGAAGTTAGATGAAGATGGTATCTGTTCTTTCGGACATTTAACCTAATCTTCCTTCCTTCCTCCTTCCATGGCCTGTGCACATGAGAATTGTACGTATAATATTAGCGATCCCATATGAACAGTGAACTGGTTCACACAAGAGCTAGTAGAAATCAGAGGAAACTTGCATATGCTGTACCAGATGCATAAACAAGCCTCTGACCAAGGGGCAGAACAGAGTGTGAACATTCATAGGTCATATCTGAAATGCAAAAAATACAATAAAGCTAAACTTCTTCTGGCAAAACAGCAAGCAGTGGAGAACTATATAGAAAGAGCTCCCAATAAATGCAAGGCAGCCTGACAAATAATAAAACAAGAGAATACACCGAAACGCACAGAAACAGCTCTGCTTGATCCTGAAGAATTAAATGAGTACTTTTTAAACTCAGTTAAAGAAATAAGTAACAGTATCAAAGCAACAAATTCATCTGCAATGGACCTTGTTGGAACACCACTGCCTGTTAACCTGGCAAAGCTGTCACACCTGCTGATGTTATAAAAGCTGTATCCAAATTTTCAGGTTCTACATGTATGGACTGTTATTGGTTATCAAATAACATAATTAAAAAGACAATACACTCAATCGCCAAACCATTAGCTTATATTTTTAATAAATGTGTAGAATTTGGAGTTTTTCCGGATGCACTCAAGGTATCAAAAGTTGTCCCAGTTTTTAAAAAAGGAGACAAACATCTCCCCCAAAGCTACAGACCAGTCTCCATTGTTCCAATATTCTCAAATGTATTTGAGGCGCTGATACACACACAAATAAGCAACTTCTTTGAAAAACACAATATCCTATGTAACAATCAGTTTGGCTTTCGAAAGGGGAAGAACACAACAGGGGCCTTCTTGGAAATCATTGACCAAACCTTAACAGCTTTTGAAAATAATAACATGGTATCACTGGTATTATGTGACCTAAGCAAAGCTTTCGATTGCATTCTTGTTGACATACTACTGCGGAAACTAGAGTTTTATGGGGTGAGAGGGAGCACTTTATCTGTGATAAATTCTTATTTAAGTAACCGATAACAATTCGTTTCAGTCATAAATTTAAATTCTTCCATCATGGAAATCAGCACAGGTGTACCACAAGGGTCTATCCTTGGACCCTTCTTCTTCATTGTCGCTATTAACGATTTACCTAAAAATATAGCTCACCCTGTTGTGTGTTATGCTGACGATACAACACTACTTACCACACATCAGAACATTTCAGATCTGAATAACCTAACAAAAGAAACAATAGATAAGGCCCTGGACTGGTTTGCAGCCAATAAGCTCCTATGCAACCCTGACAAAACACAACAACTTCTAACGGGAACATCAAATGAAGTAGGCAATAAGTCGGTAAAACTCTTAGGTAGTCACATTGACTCAAAGCTATATTGGGAGGAACATGTCAATCATGTATGTGAAAAAATATCTCGGGTGGCATACCTTCTCTTGAAACTAAGGGAGGTAGTGAGGTTGGAGTACCTCAGGGTGACATACTTTGGGCTATTCCAGTCATATGGTCTGATTATATGGGGGTACTCCCCTCACATCAAAAACGTATTGAAATTACAAAAAAAGTCATACGTATAATATGTAAAAGAGGTCATAGGGTGCACTGTCGTCCTCTTTTTTCCAGACTCAGAATACTTACAATTATAAATCAATACATCTATGTGTGTGTACTCTATATTAAAAATAATATTTCAGAATTTATTGCCAGAAGGGAAATACACAAACACAACACCAGGGCTAACGGTAATTTAGACATACCGCGCCACAGATTAGCGAGAACAGGAAATTCCCACAAAGTTAACCCACTCAAAATGTTCAATAAACTGCCAGTTCATGTTCAGTCTATGGATACAAATTCTTTTAAAATTAAGTGGTACAGCTGGCTGTCAGATCATCCATTCTATGACATTAAAGAATTCTTTGAGATGCCTGAGGAGAATATAAGCATTTAAAAGTTGTCTGTAGTTAATCATATTATTTTGTGCTGTGGTTAATCGTGTGTAATTACAAAGTTTATACTATAAACAATAAAATACCATATTATATTAGATTATAAGATAGCTTGTTGCGTTAACTTTTAAAAGCTATCCTTTGTAATTTGGTACACTGCCATGCTTCAAATGTATTCTATAATGTATTCACAGAAGTTTATTTTATTATTCTGTATGTACTAGTACATCTTGTATGACGAAGCCAATATCATTGTAAAATGATCTACGGTGAATAAAATTCTTGATTCTTGATATTGTTTTGTGCATGGGTCAATGTTAATTAAACTGTTTTGATGCTGAACATCTTAAAAACAACATTAAATGACTATATGTAATGTGAGTTAAGCTTTTCCTTCCTGTAATTACTACATTTCCCATCCTAATCATTTAATAGAGCATACAAGGAACTACCACTTGCAAATGTAGTGCTATTTGAATATTGTGTCCACTTCCCTTCTCAGTTTAGAATCCGATCCATGTTTCCCAGCTACAGCTCCACTGAAGGATTTGCTTAGTCCTTACATCAGAAAGTGTTCACATCACATTCGGAACTCTGTGAATTTTGTGGGATGTCTTAACAATTTTAAGCTTAAGGATATGGACATAATGTGAATTTTGACATTCTTTCTCTTTTTGCCAGAGTGCCTTTACAATAATTCTTAAAATATGTTGGCCAGAAATTTGATATATAGATGACCAGCCTTTTTCGACATGTGTTAACATTGGTATAATATTTTCGTGGTGGTGGCTACTACAAGCAGACAGAAGAATTTGCCATGTTGCCAGCAATGTTTACATAGAACATTTTGAGGAAGAAGGCCTGGAATCAGCCGAATGGAAACCTATCTGTTTCTTCTCATTCATTGTAATTAATAATCAATTTTTTTCAAGCAGAGGGAAGTCTTCTTGTAGCTTATATGAAGGAACATACAAATTGCCACTTTTTTGCATTTTGTTCACCCTGCAGAGATACTTGTTCCATCACTCTGATGGTCAACAACTGTGGAGCAGGATTTGGGTGGAGTTCAGTTTGGCTGAGGGTTGTGTAAGGGTGAACTTATAATTAACATTTCCTTTATTAAATAATATATTACAACATAAGAGCACTTAGACACTTGGCACTCAATTTCAATTTCAGGAATAATTATTTCAGGAATCTAATGATAGGAGAGATAAGAACAATATGCCATCCTGACAGAAATATAATAAGCTTATTGCAGTGAGCAACAATAACATACAACAGAACATAAGATAAAATATATCCATAAATTTTGTGAATAAAATAATCTTGCTTCAGCCCAGAATCACTATACAAGTGGGCTCCAAAACAAAATGACAACTTGTTTCTGTCCAGGTCAACTTTCATTTCATTCATTTCATTTTATTATCTTCCTGTATATCATTTACATGATGTAGGATTTGTCACAACAAAGTTATCATACTAGTACAAGTACTACAGACATAATAATGGAATATCACTTTTAAGGCATTTTTTAAAAGTACAAATTTAGACATATAAATTAAAATTTTTGGCAGTAAATTTGCACACAATCAAAGTACTCATCTACGTCATAGAAAGTTTTGCTTAAAAGGTAATTTTTAAGCTCAGTGTTAAATTTTACTTCATCTATTATTGTCTTCATGTACACTGGCAGAGCATTGTAGAGTTTTATTCCAAAATAACTTACATGCTTTTGTGTTTGTGTTATCCTTACCCTTTCTACATACAAATTCTTATGAGTTCTAGTATTATTATTATGGCAGTCCTCATTTGTATGTAGATTTTTCATATGTGCTCTTGTACACAGAATGCTTTTAAAAATATACAGTGATGGTATTGTGAGTATTTGCAGTTCTTTGAAAAGGGGCCTACATTGAGTTCTTGGAGAGTTATGTGTTATGATTTGTATAGCTCTTTTCTGAAATTTGAAGATATCTGTTAAGCTTGATTTAGTTTTACCCCAGAACACTAAGCCGTAAGACACGATGGACTGAAAGTAAGCAAAATACACTAGTCTTGTACAGTCTGTGCTGTATACTCTAGATAATATCCTCAATGCAAAACATGCCGAATTGAGCCTGTGGTATAAGTACTTGAGATGGTCTTTCCAGCTTAAGTTTTGATCAATGTGCATGCCCAAAAACTTTGTGGGTTGTACACTCTCTATCTTCTTATCCATTAGTTTTAACTGGAGGTCCATATCTTGAGTTGCTTTGCCATACTGTATATAATTTGTTTTACTTAGGTTAAGTGTTAACTCATTAGCATTAAACCAATGTTGAATATATTTCAGGACTATATCAGTTGTGGTGGTTAATGATTTTTTATCATCACTTATAATTATGCTAGTGTCATCTGCTAACAACATTATTTTGGTAGAAATATTAGGATTTTTTATGTCATTTATATAAAGCAAGAATAATAAGGGACCAAGAACACTGCCCTGTGGGACACCTATTTCCAATTTCTTTGCATCTGAGACCCACTTGATTTTCTGATTTTTATGTTATGCGATGATTTCTACCACCTGAGTTCTATCTTGAAGGTAAGATTCAAACCACTGCTTCACAACTCCCCTTACACCTATTGCCTCCATCTTGATTAACAGAATTTTGTGATTTACTGTATCAAAAGCTTTCCATAAATCTAAATTAATTCCCACTACATATTTTTTAGTGTCGAGACTCCTGACAATCTCTTTGGTATAGGCATGGATAGCTGATTCTGTGCTGTGGCCTGAGCGAAAGCCATGTTAATTGCAGTTTAGAAGTTTGTGAGCAAAGTGGGCACCAGAGAACAGAACAAACTAGCTTCTACCCACTAGTAACTTTACACGAGCACACTAAAATAAATCAGGGCAAAATCACTATAATTATCTAGAAACTACTACTGTCAACACCTGGCCCTACAGATAAAACAACCACATGGTACTACAAGTACTATATTGACCACAATAAAATTAAGATAAGCAATGACACAAAAAAAGAAAAAATTTAAGCAAAATCACCTTAACTTTTTGCTAACACATTGTCATATAACAACAGGCTCGCAAAATTTACAACTGCGCAATCAAAATGTTACATATACCACCACAGCCATGCCATATAAAACACTTGGCAATAGTTTTGACAGAATCAAATTCCTCACGACCTCACCATGATTTCATACAAACTGAATCAAACAAACTTCACTTATCCCAGCACGCAATGCCACACTGTAGTCTTGTTGGACTAAGTGAGACAACTACCACTTCTTGCCAAAAGAAAATGTGGCCCACAAAAACGTATGTCATTTTGCACCCTACACTGTCTTGCCATAACCAGTTTCTCCACTATTCCTCCTCTTTGACTATGAGCTGCTGTCTGCTCCTGGACACTAACAGGAAAACACTAGGTGGACGATGTCTGCATTACAGCTGGTCATAAACTACACTGACCACCGCAGTCCACTGCTGCTGTCACCAGGCTACTCATGGTTCCACGGCACTCTCTGTCCAGGGTCAGTTTTGCTTGGTATTGGCCGCACACACCGATACAAAGACAAGTCAGGGTGGTGCACCAACAAGGCCCCTGTACTGCCCCACAACTTGTCACCCACTGCCCACAGAGGTTTCAGGCACTGTCCCAAGTCAACATCACTGCCTGACTGCCTACTCTCAGTACTGCAGACTGACTTCCTCCACACCATGCTGTCACAACTCAGTTCAGTGTGGTGCTGGCTCTGCCACTTGGAAACAGACACAACACCTGGAGCAATTTCAGCACCAGAACTGTGCTGGCATGGCCAGCTGGACAAACACGATTACAAATGTGCCATGAAATTTTAATTTCACATCGCACAACATAGCAATTTAAATTAAAACTTTGTTTGATGTTGTCCAAGTCTCCTTTTATTAAGATGTGAATTCCCTCTAGCTCGTTACTGACTTTTTGATATCATCCAATATTGCATCCAGTGGAACATGGGCAGCAATTCTGCTTGCAGCTTCTTCTTTCCTCGAGGTGTAAATGACCCAAATCACACTTATTACTCATGTGTGTGACCTAAAAGGAAGCATGATAGAATCCATCCATTAATTTGTTGACTTTGTCCTAGCTAGCCAAAATCCATTTGCATTACAGTTTTGCTGTGTTTTCATTTGCTATTTACTGGTGGATTTTGATGTCTAAGCAGCAGACCTGTGACACTAGTAAGTAAATTTTCGTCCAATTTGCAGCGCCTCTAATTCTAGTGAAACCTGATACACTACTTGAAGATTGTGAGTATGTTTGAAATGCTCAAGAATGGCCACTTTCCTAAAATCCCAAAAGTCACAAATACAGCAGCTAATAGCAACTTTATAGTAAATAGATGAATCTCCTGCATGGAACAATCTTTCATGTCACTGAAGAGCTGACACCTGGCTCAATGCTTTGTTGCATGAACTGCATAGGTGATCACCTTCTGCTGAGTTCTTCATTTTGTTCACCACAATTTCTTCTTTCCTCCAAAAGTGTGCTTTTTAGCTTGTCTCCATAAACTCCCATGCAGTGCAGTGGCCGTGCAGTTCTAGGCGCTACAGTCTGGAGCCGAGCGACCGCTGCGGTCGCAGGTTCGAATCCTTCCTCGGGCATGGATGTGTGTGATGTCCTTAGGTTAGTTAGGTTTAATTAGTTCTAAGTTCTAGGCGACTAGTGACCTCAGAAGTTAAGTCACATAGTGCTCAGAGCCAGAGCAGTTCATATTGTTGTTGATGTAGCACACATTCAAACATTATATTAGGCTATTCCGACTTGAGTGCCTGCCTGCAGGCAGCCAGGTACCTGTGGGCAACAGTGGGCAGGGGCGGAAACAGGTGACACATGGTCAGTCAAGAAGCAGACAACCAGGTTGTAGAATGCTGATGCTGCTTTTGCACTGACGGGCACTGGTTGTTAAGTGGATCACGCATGCACAGAACATATGCAATTCTGGCTACCTTGTGGGTAGGCTGTACTAGCTGCACCTGCCCACAAGCAATATGACAATGCTCCTTAGCCCCAGGCCCCAGTGGGGCAGTGTTGGAGCAGCCTACATTACTTGAGAGTAGTTTACAAATTACTATCACATAATTAGCATTCAATATAGACTCAGAGGAGATCATACAGCATGTCATAAACAACTGGAGCAATGGATCACTGGCAACATGTAGATTTGCCTTAAATAGGGGGCTGAAAAATGTTTTTCTGTTGCTGTATTTCACGTATGGTTGACTGTATTCAGAAAAGTTTAAAGCCAAAGTTATTGTAAATGCAAATTGGGACACTTTTCATCATTATGAATGGAGGATTACCAGGCAAAGAACGTCATTTATCCACCAACAAAATAAAATAAAATAAAATAAAATAAAATGTAAAGCTAGTTAAAATGAAAATATTGAAAACATATGGAATATTCAAGATTCATGTCCAATAAGTACAATGATATCCTGGCCAGATGCATGTGAATGTGACAGCTGGTCAGGCAGTCCAGGACTGAAATATACCACTAACATGTGGATTTATTACATTTGGGTAATACTAACATGAACGTTAATGAGTATTATCCAACAAAACAAACTAAATATATGGTCAAAGATGATGTGACTTACCAAATGAAAGTGCTGGCAGGTCGACAGACACACAAACTAACACAAACATACACACAAAATTCAAGCTTTCGCAACCAACGGTTGCCTCATCAGGAAAGAGGGAAGGAGAGGGAAAGACGAAAGGATGTGGGTTTTAAGGGAGAGGGTAAGGAGTCATTCCAGTCCCGGGAGCGGAAAGACTTACCTCAGGGGGAAAAAAGGATGGGTATACACTCGCACACACACACATATCCATCCACACATATACATTATACCACATTAGTGGTATATTTCAGTCCTGGACTGCCTGACCAGCTGTCACATTCACATGCATCTGGCCAGGATATCATTGTACTTATTGGACACAAATCTTGAATATTCCATATGTATATGTGTGGATGAATATGTGTGTGTGTGCGAGTGTATACCCGTCCTTTTTTCCCCCTGAGGTAAGTCTTTCCGCTCCCGGGACTGGAATGACTCCTTACCCTCTCCCTTAAAACCCACATCCTTTCGTCTTTCCCTCTCCTTCCCCCTTTCCTGATGAGGCAACAGTTTGTTGCGAAAGCTTGAATTTTGTGTGTATGTTTGTGTTAGTTTGTGTGTCTGTCGACCTGCCAGCACTTTCATTTGGTAAGTCATATCATCTTTGTTTTTAGGTATATTTTTCCTTCGTGGAATGTTTCCTTCTATTATAACCATATCACTAAATATATGGTCAGGTTGACAGCATCATCATCTTTACATCCAAGAGAGAGAAAAACGCATATGGTAACATGACTTATTATTATTCTGTATAATTTCTTAATCATGTTTAAAATATTCCCTGTTATGGCCTTTACTTATCTTGTATGTTTACCTGTCCATCATTCAAGCACAGCTCTCAAAGAGCTGTCCAATGCAGTACTCATTTAGGGATATGGTCTGGGACTTTATTTCATTTTTTGCATATATAGCCACTACCCCTTTCCTTTCATTATGCCTGCAGAAATATTATTAACTTTCAACCATGTAGATTCACCTGTTCAATTTATTCAACTTCCAATTGATGTTTTGTTCTGCACTTACTGGCAAGATAAGCTGATCTTTCCTATTCAACAAGCTTCTTATTTTTTGATGAAAAAGTCAAAATAATAAGACTGTTACCTTCTAGATGTCCAAGAGACAGTTTCTCTCCCTCTGATTGTTGTAAATGTGTGTGTAGTTACTAAGCAGTTACGTTGTTCAAATGCGTATCATACCATCTGTTATTTGTTCAGATGAATGGTGAAAAAATCACAACAATGTGTGAATATCCCTTTTTCCTTAGTGACTCTCCAATCCCTGCATTAACACTGCTCAAAGAGTATCACATTCTGCATGTATCCTGATTCCACTGAACTAGACACTCTTAGTTATCAGTTACATTATCTTCATCTCATATGATGTCTTATAAACTTTTGCTCATTTAGTGCCTATCTTATCATCAGAACAATCAAACAAGAGTAAATATAACTTTTATTCGTGAATAATGGAATGCTAGTACATTTCACGTAATTGTGGATAAAATATCTCCGAGTTTAATGACATAAAAATATTGTGTGCTTTATTATCTCAATATCTGTACATCACACATAAAAAATATTTTCATCTAATCAAAAACATTATAGATGTAGCATACATTTTTGTCTGTAAGGAGATTATATTCACAAACAGTATAGTCAAGAATATTATCAAAATAGTTAATGGTAAAACCACAGATGTATTTCCTGGAGCAAGATGTGCTTTTGGTGACAACATCTGGGAACAATGGCATCTGTAATAAATTCAGAGTATCATCAAATCACTTCAGTTTAAAATTAATGTCTCACTAGCTATTCACTAATAAAGAAAAAGTTACACGTATGCCACCAAATTTTGAAGATGTATGTGCAGGAGGCAAACAAATAAACTAAATGGAAGAAAAAGGTACTTCACATTTCAAATTAACAAATTATTTAATAAAGATGAAAAACTGAGATGTTTATATTAATTTGAAATCCACAAGATCCTTTAATTGTGCTCAGTTGTGCCTCTTTGTTGTCACTATTAAAATGTCTCTAACAGTGCTACAACATATAAGGTGGTAATACCAACAGTTTTATTACCTCAATGTACTTCAGCTCAGCATCACTGTGTTAGACAAGTATGTAGTCCTGAAACAATGAAAAAAGCCACATAAGAAATTTATTATTAGCTATGATACTAAACTTTTAATATTCATACTCAAATACTAAAAATAAAAACTAGTAAACCATATAGTACAAAGAAGTTAATCAAATGAGCTACAAAATGGCAGAAATGAGAACAACAGGAGCCATGTAACTAAAAACACACAATACTTGTTCCGTTTCTCTTGTAGTTTCAGAACATGATGATATAGAACATAGCAATAAATTCTCGTATAGAAATACTGATATTCAAATTATTAGCTAGATAATGTAGTCAACAAAAGGAGAAGCAAAAACAAGCAGTAAAGTAGTAATTCTGTGGCTACACAAAATAGAAATAAGTTGAGGAAGCAGCAGTCTTACCTTTGGTGCTTGTTTGAAGAGGCACTGATTTATTTTGAATGCTGTATCACAAGCATCACTGCCCTCTGTGAACAAATAGTAGTTTTATATATTGATTAAATCAGTTTTAAAGTTTTCTATGTTAAATATTTTAGTAGAATTATTTGTAATGTATTCATGTAAATGGACTGTGTCTATTAGTATAGCTATCAGTAAAAATACTGGAAAAGAAAATTTTGATTTGATTTGTGACATGTCTATGGTCAGAAGAAAACCAGTATCACTAAGATATTTAAACTCACTTCTGTGTAGCCTAATATGCACATTATTTACTTAAATAATGAATAAAGTTAGATAAAATTTTTCTACTCCAGCAGGCCATACATCATAATGAACAACTGTGACAAGTTACAATTAAAGGCCACTGTTGGATTCAAACTTCCTTTCAAAAGTACTGCACTCCTGGCAGCCGATAGCTGCATGTTTACCAGTCTTTTTGTTGTCCCTGCTGAGACTCAGCGGTCCTCTTTCCCATGAATAGCAATCTATCCTATTCTTTATATTGTTGGTATTACAACCTGGAGATTCCATTGTTTCATGGGAGTCAGATGTATAAGACGTTTGACTACAAACATTCAATTTCCCTGCTCTTCACTGGGTATGTCTATGCTCTTTTGACAACAGTTGAAAAGTATGTACAGCTGTGTAATGGAGATTCAATGCAGAAAGTGCAGTTTAGTAGAGTGCACTATGTCTCCAGTCACGAACAGTACAATGTGGCTTATGCACAGTGTTCATTCTGCAAACACATTTCAAAAGGACATTTCAACCTTTGACTGTAGACACATTGTCACTTTATGATGAGAAGAGTTGCCTGCACAGAAAGTTGTCCACCAAATTGGCATACACCACAGTGACATCATTAAACATTCACCTGTTGTTGTGACACACAAAACATTGAAGATATATCTCATAGAGGTTGCCTTCAGTTAACACCACCATCTGATGACCATCATCTACAAATTGTGGCTTGTAGGAACCAAAGCAAAATGCAACAGAACAGTGTGCTGTCTTTTTGAAGGCTATTGGTTGGGCTGTGTCAACCCAGACAGTATTTGCAACCATCTCTAAACAGTCTGACATGTGGACATCCATCATGAACAAAAGTGTAAACTTCCCACCACTATGGTGTGTCAGAAAGGTGGTAAGGTAACACCTGGAATGGAACCTAGACCAATGACACTCACTTTTCTTTACCACCAAATACAGGATTTGTCTGAAGAGTATGGAGGTGGCTAGGTACCAATGGACTCAGCAGGGAGTTATTTTTGGTTTGCTGTCATGTATAAATTTCAAATTCCTCCCTTCACTATCAAGAGTAAGTTGAGGGCTGTGCAGTAGTGGGACAGTATCTTCCAACCTATTGTCCAGACTCAGTCAACATTTCACCTACAGATTCATCTTGTAAGATGATAATGCATAAAGGTCTTCAATTTTGCAGCCATAGTGTCCACAGTTGCTTTACAGATGTTAAAGGTATTTTAATTCCGTCTATGAAATGACTAAAATGTGTGTTTATTTTAGCACATGTGTTTCATTTTTATCATTTGAATGAAACATTTTTACTTTTTGGTTTGCTTCCAGTTTCTTTGTAAGGAACTGTTTCTAGGTCCTGAAGGAAAGCAAAATTATAAATATGTTTCATTCCAGACCACTGACAATATTTTAAATGAGTAAAACAACATGTGTATGTTAAAATAAACAATCATTTTTAGTAGGTGTAAAGATGGAATTCAAATGGCTTTGATAATGCACGATCACACCATGCTCCCCTCATAAATACCTTCCTCTATGAGGCAGGAATCAACAGTACAGAACGGCCTGTGATATCTGCTGACATGAAACTGACTGAACATGCTAGAGACCAGTTGAAACTTATAGAGTGTCATTGCAGGAACAGTGAACACTGGATGACCTCAGGAGGCCATTGTTGAAGAGTGAGACAGGCTTGTGCACAACATCTCGGCATGCCAAAGAGCATACAAGCATATTACAATACTCGAGATGGAGCAAAATGGTATTATAAAGTTACCTGCCAACAGATTTCGATGCTGCAGATGTGTAGACATACACATTTTCAAACAGACTGACTTCAATTTTGGTTAATGCTCAAGTTTTTTTCAGGCTTGTCTGCTCCCTTAGAATCTAGCTTCATCTATGTTCACAGATGTGCAACTTAAAATGTTCTCCAAAACCAGTTACCGAATGTTAAGCATGCATATTTCCTGGATTTGACTCCTGTATAAATACCTGTCCCACACATCAGCAACACTGTAAATGAGATATGTCAGTACACAGCAGCAGAAGAGCTCTGCAGTCATTTGATAACAATTTAATTAAATTCTATTATTTGAAGAGGAACAGGTACTTGTAGTTGTAAATGTAGGCTTCCACGGCCATTGTAACAGCCAATAAAATTCTTGTGGGTTTGAGGCTGCATTGTCAAATATAAAATTCTGATGTCTCAGTGACTGTTGCAAGATGCCTCCCTCAGGGTGTACTGTGTTGCAAGACTCCTTCCTCAGGGTGTACTGCAGTACACCATGAGGAAGGCATCTTGCAACAGTTGCCATCGGAATTTTATAGTAGACAATGCAGTCCCAAACCTAGAAGAATTTTATTGACAGATACATGTAGGTTTACCCTTCACATTACATGATTTCATATCTGGAGAAGATATTCATTGTTATCCACTGGATCTTGATGTTGAACAGATGAAATAAACTACATATGTGAGCTGAAATGTGTCTGACACGATACAATCAATGCAGTAAGTTTTGTAAATTCTAATACTTCTGTAAAATTATCTTTATCTGTACATTTTAGAAACATAATGAGGTCTTTGTAAGTATAGTATATAAAGATAAAGATGTCAAGCAGCAAGAGTGTAGAGTTTTGTTTCTGTCTACATTGCTGGCAGTATATTTTTCTGACATACTGCGAGGAGCAAATAATAAAAGTCACTTGATGTATGTACTCACTTTCATCCTTGCAGGCAGTAAGTGCATTTGATGCAACATCTTTGAGATTATCAGGCAACATTGCAATTGCAGTATCAGCATCAAAGACTCCATCATCTGACATCTGCAACACAGAATTTGCTATTTTATAATTTGCATTTTAAAGATAATAAAATTATCTTATATTGTTTATTAGTACTTGATTGATGAGAACATAGTGGGAGAATGTGATAAACTATGAACATTCTCTCCCTCTTTTTCTGTAAGCACTTGCTTAGCATGCTTCATACAGTTATCCTTTCGTGATAAATGTCTTATCATGAAGCATACTCAAATATACTAAAAGTCTCTGAGCAGCATGTCTTTTTGTTTTGTCCCTACATTAAATGAATATAAGATGCATGTACAAACACTATCCTCACACTTTTTTTGTGAAGAATAGTATGTGTTTCTGTTTTCTCCCCACATTAATCATTCACAAGCTGCTAATAGAAACACCACCCCATATTTTTTTGTAAATTCATGAAGCTTGTAGACAGGCAAGTTTATAGGAAAGTAGATGACCCTAGAGCAGAATGCAGATTGGATATAATCTGCCATGAAGATAACTCAAAGGATGAATATAACTGCCACAGAACCACAGAGAAAATATTAAGAAACATAAAATTAATGTGATAGTAAAGTAAGTAAAATGAAAATATTGTATTATGGAAAAAGCAAAGTTACAGTTTTTAGTGTGTTGTAGAGGACAGTTAAATCATTCACCCACTGTCTTCCTCAGATTCCATCAAAGAGGAGAACCTCTAGGAATGTGGAATGAATCAGTGTATTTGTTGTTGTTGTCTTCAGTCCAGAGACTGGTTTGATGCAGCTCTCCATGCTACTCTATCCTGTGCAATCTTCTTCATCTCCCAGTACTTACTGCAACCTACATCCTTCTGAATCTGCTTAGTGTATTCATCTCTTCGTCTCCCTCTACGATTTTTACCCTCCACACTGCCCTCCAATGCTAAATTTGTGATCCCTTGATGCCTCAGAACATGTGCTACCAACCGGTCCCTTCTTCTTGTCAAGTTGTGCCACAAACTCCTCTTCTCCCCAATTCTATTCAATACCTCCTCATTAGTTATGTGATCTACCCATTTAATCTTCAGCATTCTTCTGTAGCACCACATTTCGAAAGCTTCTATTCTCTTCTTGTCCAAACTGTTTATCGTCCATGTTTCACTCCCATACATGGCTACACTCCATACAAATACTTTCAGAAACGACTTCCTGACACTTAAATCTATACTCGATGTTAACAAATTTCTCTTCTTCAGAAACGCTTTCCTTGCCATTGCCAGTCTACATTTTATATCCTCTCTACTTCGACCATCATCAGTTATTTTGCTTCCCAAATAGCAAAACTCCTTTACTACTTTAAGCGTCTCATTTCCTAATCTAATTCCCTCAGCATCACCTGACTTAATTTGACTACATTCCATTATCCTTGTTTTGCTTTTGTTGATGTTCATCTTATATCCTCCTTTCAAGACACTGTCCATTCCGTTCAACTGCTCTTCCAAGTCCTTTGCTGTCTCTGACAGAATTACAAGGCCATCGGAGAACCTCAAAATTTTTATTTCTTCTCCCTGGACTTTAATACCCACTCTGAATTTTTCATTTGTTTCCTTTATTGCTTGCTCAATATACAGATTGAATAACATCGGGGACAGGCTACAACCATCTCTCACTCTCTTCCCAACCGCTGCTTCCCTTTCATGCCCCTCGACTCTTATAACTGCCATCTGGTTTCTGTACAAATTGTAAATAGCCTTTCTCTCCCTGTATTTTACCCCTGCCACCTTCAGAATTTGAAAGAGAGTATTCCAGTCAACATTGTCAAAAGCTTTCTCTAAATCTACAAATGATAGAAATGTAGGTTTGCCTTTCCTTAATCTATTTTCTAAGATAAGTCATAGGGTCAGTATTGCCTCACATGTTCCAACATTTCTGCGGAATCCAAACTGATCTTCGCTGAGGTTGGCTTCTACTAGTTTTTCCATTCGTCTGTAAAGAATACGCATTAGTATTTTGCAGCTGTGACTTATTAAACTGACAGTTCGGTAATTTTCACATCTGTCAACACCTGCTTTCTTTGGGATTGGAATTATTATACTCTTCGTGAAGTCTGAGGGTATTTTGCCTGTCTCATACATCTTGCTCGCCAGATGGTAGAGTTTTGTCAGGACTGGCTCTCCCAAGGCCGTCAGTAGTTCCAATGGAATGTTGTTTACTCCCGGGGCCTTGTTTCGACTCAGGTCTTTCAGTGCTCTGTCAAACTCTTCACGCAGTATCGTATCTCCCATTTCATCTTCTTCTACATCCTCTTCCATTTCCATAATATTGTCCTCAAGTACATCGGCCTTGTATAGACCCTCTATATACTCCTTCCATCTTTCTGCTTTCCCTTCTTTGCTTAGAACTGGGTTTCCATCTGAGCTCTTAATATTCATGCAAGTGGCTTTCTTTTCTCCAAAGGTCTCTTTAATTTTCCTGTAGGCAGTATCTATCTTACCCCTTTTGCTGGATCAGTGTATACATTAATAAAAAAACAAAGACATGGCAGAAACTTAATCTGTATACAGTACCATATTAACAATAAACTATGACTATATCGCTCAATGCTTTTCAGCTTATGCTAGTTAAATGTAACTGAGTAAACCAGTAAGGAACTGCTATTTGGAAAAAAAACCTGCTTCCTTCTCTATTTTGTTATATAGCTGATCTTTATCTGCTATTAGTAGATTAGTGTTTACTTGATTACAATAGAATTTTTCAAAGAAATATTTTTTATGTCTATAAATACTGAGACTTGGTTATAGCACATTATTACTTGTCATATAACTTTAAAACAACATCAGCTACTAACAGAGGTTTTCAGTTACAGTATATCAGATTTATTTTCCACACATCTTACATATCAGTTAAGTAAATACACATCTGTAAAATATTAAACATTAATATGAAAGCAAGAAGAAATATTGTTATAATGGATATCTCAGTATGGAAACAAAACATAGAAATTAAATCAGCAACCACTTAATTAGTGTTATCGCAACAGAAAGAGTATTCTCTCTTTCTTTCTTTTTCTGCGTGTGTGTGTTTGTGTGTGTGTGTGTGTGTGTGTGTGTGTGTG
This sequence comes from Schistocerca cancellata, assembly GCF_023864275.1. Taxonomy (NCBI): domain Eukaryota; kingdom Metazoa; phylum Arthropoda; class Insecta; order Orthoptera; family Acrididae; genus Schistocerca; species Schistocerca cancellata. Next base: position 139,403,395 of record NC_064627.1, on the reverse strand, counting down.
TGTGTGTGTTGTGTGTGTGTGTGTGTGTGTGTGTGTGTTTAATTATTGTATTGAAAGTTGAAGAAGGAGTAGGAATTTGGAGTTAGTTATGTTATTTGATCTCAAAGTTTGACTACGTATCACCAACAAGTCATCTGCTGTTGAGTGATTACTTGTCCTTAATACTATATACAGGATGTTCAAAAATAGATGTCATGTATTCCTACAGAAGGTAGTACTGATCAAAACTAGAAGAAAAGTTCCAATAATGATATTTGCAGATACCAATACCTGTTGAGACATGGACAAATCTGTCATCTCATTCCCATCTGTGTGTTAAGTAGAAGTAGATATGATAGGGAATGCTGTGTGTGGTTACTATATGTCCAGACAAACTCTTCAGCCATTCATCACAGTGAATAACACACTCTTTCAAATGCACTATCTCCATTCAAATTGTGTCATATGCAGTTTTCAAACCCTCCTGTAACAGCTGCACAGAGTCAGTGTCTTGGGCATACACCAATGCTTTTATATGTTTTTTTAGCCAGAAATTCAATGGATTACAGGCCAATAAATAGGAAGACCATGCTACCAGATCTCCTCCACCAACCCATCAACTGTGAAATTTTGTGGTAAGGTACTTTTGCATAATCCAGAGAAAATGAGGTGGTACCCCTTAGTGCATAAGCAACAGTTGTAGTCTTCCTGCAAGGGTAACATTCACCAATAGTGCTGGTAATTCAATGCATAGAAACCAGTAATACACAGCATTTGTTAATCTGTTTGGTAAAATGTATTGCCCTACTAGCCATTCGCCGACAATTCCTGCCCATACATTCAAACTGAAGCAATCCTGATGGCACACCTCACCTCCGTGATTGCTTGAGGATTTGCGTACTGTAATAATTTACTTTTTGCAATGAACTACAACAGTAGGATGGTCTGTACCACCAAATACTACACATTACTTGTCACAAGTGAAATGGTCCATATCTCATCAGGAATTGATTTCCAGACCTATATTTATAGGAACTTTTCTTCTAGATTTAGCCAATACTATCTCCTTTAGGTATATATTATAAAGTTGGCCTAATACTTCCTACTTACCTAGGCACAAGCATATAATTAAAAAAAATTATAACTGATAAACACAATTTAAGACTGAGAAGACGTTTCACATGATGCCACGATCTAACACTTCAAAAGATTTTAGACTGAAATATATGACATTTGGATTAGTTTCAGTTTGCCTGTTTATGCATTTTTAACTAAGATATCATATTGGAAGAGACAGAAAATGCTTTTACTAGACGTTTATGAAAGTCATCACTTCTTCTGGCAACTGCTGATATCATCATTACTATTAAGGAAATTGTTCCATGAGACTGATCATTAATCACTAAAGTAACCCACTGTTTTTAGCATAATATGTGTAAGTATTTGAAAAAAGTTCATAATATAAAAAGAATTTCTGAATTTTATTTTTACTTACACACGTCATTTGGACGAATATGCACTTCATGTAGCACTGGAACAAAATGTACATTTTTAATAAATTTACTGTACAAAAAAATGGCCTTAGACATGTACTGTTCATAAAATTAAAAATTTCATTTTTCAGCTTTCTCTTATAATGCACAGAGTTGTGACTTAACTGACATAGATTTCAAAACAAATAAAAATAAGCTGTGAAGATTTGTACATCTATACCCTACAAACCACTGTGATGAACATGGCACAGTGTATTTCCATTCTACCATGTTTAAGGATGTTCCCCCCACACCCCACCCCGCCCCACCATCCATGTGTGTATGGAGTGCAGAAAGAACAACCCTCAGCGGTACTATTTTTTGCCATATAATGTAATCAACCTGGTTTTGTGCCTGTTCAATATCCTGAATGTTCATCTACTCAAATTTTCATTCTATGATTATTTGAGATTATAAACAGTTATTAAGTAAATGAATGCAACAGAACTTAGTTTACATTTTTATTCTCTTCTTATTTATTGATACTGGGCAAACAATGATCAACCTTCTTGCACTGCATTAATACAGAGTTTACAAATGCACATTGGTAAGTTACATTCACTCTAAATAGTCTCACAGAATTTCACAAGAGGCAAATGAAACTGAATGAAACAGCTTTTACTGACTGAATTTACACCACAGATTGGCTAACAGCATAATGACCTCATGGATCAACATTGTTTTGGCTTTCTATGCATGCCTATGTAAGGAAGCAAAAAGTATAAAAATGACAAAATATTGGCAGTCTACGCTATTACTATTTAGATATGAACACAGAAGGCAGAAAAAGTAAAACATACAAATAAAATAGTTGGTGAAGTTGTCTTTATTAGCTATAAGCTGTATAACTAGAAATTTGCAGAATTCTAGGTATTATTATACGACATCTTAACGAACAGTGGCCCACCAAGAAATTTTTAGGAAGTTAATTACTATAATTTGAATATTTTATAAACTAAGATGTTTTAGGAAAGGTATACATTTTTGGAAACAGAAAAATTGGGGCTGAAAATCTATAACACTAGATTTAGGAAAGGATTACATGTTAATATTTAAATATTCCAGAATATTACAGCTTTAAATATAAATAACTTTTGAAATCTTGAGTTTTTGGAAAAAGTAAAATATTTTTTAGGAAATGGAATAAGTTATATCAATCTTTAAACAAAGTTATTATTGGGGTCATAACTTCAAAATTGTAAATATTCCCTTTAATGAATTGCTTCCATATTAATTAAATGCACCTATATTGTCAGCAATCAGAAAAGTTTTCTGTGAATAATAAAGTTTAATGAAACACAGAATGAAAAAGAATTTAGCAATTTAAGGTACTCATAGCATATGTATTATGTATACGATAGAAGACAGCAAAAATGTTTATTTAAGGAATAGAATTGTACAAAATGGATCTGTTCAACCTTGCTACATGTCAAATACACATTTGAACTGTTGACAGTCAACAGATCCAACCCTTTTGCCTTTGCTTCCCCCTGACACAAAACACAGAAGTCTTCCCTACAGGTGAAGTGTGTCACACTAGCTCAGTTTCAATAGCCTTTGGAGATTGCATCTCAAAACTGTAAGTAAGTGGGTCAAATGTAGTACAGTGAGTTCTCACTGACCCCTGTCTCCCATGTACAGGGCCTCTAAACCCAAAGCTAGCTCAGCACTCTTAGTTCAGTGATAGGCCTGTACCTCCTGGAGAGGAGACAGATTTCATGGGAGAAGACAGTATGTGAGGTACCTTTGGTATCTCTGCTACTTGAATCTCAAAAGTTCACCCAGCACACCCACTTGCAGCAATTTACTATGATTTAAGAGCTGTCCGGATGATTTCCAGTTGCTTACAAACAGGTACTAACTCTTCCCGCACCTAAGAGCAGAATTCACAGTGGTTCAAATGGCTCTGAGCACTATGGGACTTAACTTCTAAGGTCATCAGTCCCCAGTCCCTTGAACTTAGAACTACCTAAACCTAACTAACCTAAGGACATCACACACATCCATGCCCGAGGCAGGATTCAAACCTGCGACCATAGCGGTCGCGCAGTTCCAGACTGTAGCACCTAGAACCGCTTGGCCATCCTTCACAGTGGTTCTTGCATGCTAAGTTCGATGTATAATTTTAAACAGTTAAGAACTAAGACCTAACTTAAAATGAGCCTTGCTACTTAAAAAAAAATCAGAATTAACAGTTCTCTGTAGATCTGATGCTACACTGTCCAAGAAACTGATTTGTTTTATAACAAGAGAAAATTCAGGCATAAAATTTACTGACTCTCTGAAATGGTTCATAAGTTTGGGTATGGAAATAACAAACTCCTAACAGGCATTATAATAAATGCATACAAAGCAGAATTTTATCGGTAAACAGACCATATACTCTAGCGTTGAAGGGATAAACTAGCTGAGACATGACACGACAGGTTATAATATGTACAGACACAATAATACATCACAGCAGTTGACTTCATATAGGTTATATTTTCATTGTAGCCTTGAATTATTGAACACATTCTAAGAAAAAAACTAGTCCATGTACATAAAAAAGTGGAAATACTGCAGAGATCATCACAACACTACTGCAAAAATTTAGAAAAAAAAAACAAATGTAGCTTGCAACTGACAATATACATACATCAAAAAAAAGTTTTGCATCACCTTGGTTCTGAGAATTCCAGAACCTGTACAGAAAATTGGAATAGAGATCAACATAAACATCATTTCCACCCTTTTTATTGCTCATGAAAACCACACATGTTGTACCACCATACAGCAGGACCTTTGGGAGGTGGTGGTCCAGATTGCTGTACACACCGGTACCTCTAATACCCACTAGCATGTCCTCTTGCATTGATGCACGCCTGCACTCATCATGACATACTATACACAAGTTCATCAAGGCACTGTTGGTCCAGATTGTCCCACTCCTCAATGGCAATTCGGCGTAGATCCCTCAGAGTGGTCGGTGGGTCATGTCGTCCATAAACAGCCTTTTTCAATCTATCCCAGGCATGTTCGATAGGGTTCATATCTGGAGAACATGCTGGCCACTCTAGTTGAGAGATGTTATTATCCTGAAGGAAGTCATTCACAAGATGTGCACAATGGGGGTGCAAATTGTCATCCATGAATACAAATGCCTCGCCAATATGATGCTACTATGGCTGCACTATCGGTCAGAGGATGGCATTCACGTATTGTACAGTCATTACTGCACCTTCCATGACCACCAGCAGTGTACGTCGGCCCCACATAATGCCACCCCAAAACAGCAGAGAACCTCCACCTTGCTGCACTCACTGGACCGTATGTCTAATGCATTCAGCCTGACTGGGTTGCCTCCAAACATTTCTCTGGCTATTGTCTGATTGAAAGCATATGCAAAACTCATCGGTGAAGAGAACATGATGCCAATCCTGAGCGGTCCATTCGGCATGTTGTTGGGCCCATCTGTACCTTGCTGCATGGTCTCATGGTTGCAAAGATGGACCTCACCATGGACGTCGGAAGTGGATATGCACATCATGCAGCCTATTGCGCACAGTTAGTGTCATAACAAGATGTCCTGTGGTTGCACACAAATCATTATTCAACATGGTGGCATTGCTGTCAGGGTTCCTCCGAGCCATAATCTGTAGGTAGTGATCATCCACTGCCATAACAGTCCTTGGGCAGCCTAAGTGAGGCATGTCATTGACAGTTCCTGTCTCTCTGTATCTCCTCCATGTCTGAACAACATTGCTTTGGTTCACTCCAAGTCGTTTGGACACTTCCCTTGTTGAGAGCCATTCCTGGCACAAAGTAACAATGTGGACACAATCAAACTGAGGTATTGACCGTCTAGGCATGGTTGAACTATAGGCAACACGAACCTTGTACCTCCTTCCTGGTGGAATGACTGGAACTGATTGGCTGTTGAACCCCCTCCGTTTAATAGACGCTGCTCAAACATGATTGTTTACATCTTTGGGCAGATTTAGTGAAATCTCTGAACAGTCAAAGAGTCTGTCTCTGTGATACAATATCCACAGTCAATGTATATCTTCAGGAGTTCTGGGAACTGGGATGATGCAAAATATTTTTTTGATGTTTGTGTAATACGAATTTGATGGTAGTCATACATGTTTGAAAATATATAATTTATTATAACATGCATAAGGTTTGACAGAATCAGTGAAAGATAATGGGGAAATGATTCAAAAATATAAGAAACTAGAAACTGGAAGCAAATTAATCTGACACATTTTTAAAGTGTCCTGGCTTTTATACTGCAAAATGTTGACTTACCAATAAACAGGTACTAGTTTTCAATTATTAATGTATACACATCTGCAGAGATTGGTCATATTTCTATCTCTTACTGGGTTTGAATATTGTCTGGATAAATCATGCTGCAGTATATTGATGGTGCAAATAGTGGAGGCTACTATCATCATATCATGGAACATGTAGTGTTGCCTTGGAGAGGGTACAACATACACGACAGATGATCAAAGTTCAGTAATAAATGGTTCAAATGGCTCTGAGCACTATGGGACTTAACATCTTAGGTCATCAGTCCCCTAGAACTTAGAACTACTTAAACCTAACTAACCTAAGGACATCACACACATCCATGCCCGACGCAGGATTCGAACCTGCGACCGTAGCGGTCACGCGGTTCCAGACTGAAGCGCCTAGAACTGCACGGCCACACCGGCCAGCAAATTTCAGTAATACTTCTCATCCATTCACACCAGCTCACAGACCAAGCTATGATTATTCTGAAGGAATAGTTGGTGCAAAAGGTGCAGCATTTGATTAATTTAGTATTCATATAAAGGAGTATATTAAGCCCACACAGACAAAAGAAGGAAAAGGTATTAGTTAGTGGAATAAATTGAAGTCTTCAACAGTGATGATTTCAGTCCTCTGTCTTATGTTAGATGAAGATATGAAACAAACATTGTGAACATGGCAGTTAAGTATAGTACACATTTAATCTTTCTCAATAAAAAAACCATTTTCCCGAAAGTAGTGTTATTGTTGACATATTTCAGTATTTATACCCATCTTTACAGAGTCATAGCTGGACTAATGGAAAAAAATCTGTCATGTGTAGTTCACTATAAAATAGAAAGATTTATACTAAACAATTTCTGTTTGGGCTCTATTCATTGACAGAGACCTGAAGATTTTTAAACAAGTAAGTGTGCTACATGCTTTTCATCTGTACAAAGAGAAAACTATCTTGTTGACTTGTAGCAGAAAACAGTTATTTAAAATATGTGTATGATTACATACCTTCAAATTGCCATCCTCAATGAAATTCCCCTTCCTAGCTTCATCAATGTTAGCTGTGACAAACATTTTAATTAGTCCTTTCTTATAAATAAGTATGACATAACTGTTAAAACATTTATTAATAACTCTTTAATTTTCTATTTGCTTACTAGTGTGTTTCAAAATTCACAAAGATTGAAAATACATTAATGTTTAGGTCATATACAATTCAAGCAAAATTTGGAATTGACGAACATTCAGTGGGGATACCCAGTGATAGCACTGATGATTATGAAGTTAAATTGTTAGACTCACATTTAAGAAACACAGTTGAGATAAGAAATGACAATCACGGCCATTATATTGAAGGAAGTACTGGTAACACAGCAGGTAGCATTGTGGTGGTTGACTGGATTATTGTCTTGCATACAGCATAAAACATAGATACATAATTCCATACATGTTTTGACATGTTCAGTGAATATCTGTCAAAATTCGTTTTTACATGTGGCAGCCCAGTGTAGCAAAATAATTTTTCAATTAGTAAATATTTGTTGCAGAAAATCAATAAAATTATGATTTATTCCTCACTTATTGTAACCATGAAAGATGGCCACATGAACAAAACAGTTATGTATGTACTCCACAATCTTAAAATTTAACCGAGTATGAACTACACAGTGAAAGATCCATGCAAAATATTGATAAATCTTATTTACAGTCTGGTTTTCTGGCATATGGCAAAGTAGAAATTCCTTTTTGTGGAAATTAATAGTAAATACACATTGATGTTCAACCATGAGCAATTCAGTTCAAGATTGCTGCTCTATTAGACAGAGAGTGCCCTTGTGGTCACACTGAAAGAAATAGTTCAGCTTGGTATGCAACAGGAATGTTGTCAGATCTTGTAGTGGTTATATATTCCTGACATTGTCAGTTTATGTGTGATCTGTAATTTATATTAACTGAGAAAACTTCACAAGCCAAGATCACTAAAAAAGCATGCTGTCATCATTGGATCTGCAAGAAGATGAACAAAAGTTATCTGGAAAATGTTTGTTGTAATACAATAAACTCTGATGTTCTAAATATATTATTAACATCCATCTTTTTACATGATGTTTTTTTGTATATAAGATGTGATGAAGATATCAATCGTATGTTGCTCTTGGTTTAAATCATGTCAGTGGATGTGAAGGAATGCTTATAATAACCCAATTAATTTTTGAAAATATAATGTAGCAATTCTGGATTATTGTTTTAGATTTATAAAATGAATTAAACAGTTTCTGAGAACCTTCTTCAATGTGATATTTTTGATAAATATTGTTATGATTTTGATGTATTATTTAGATTTATATTATTTACTATATAAATTCTAAGTACAAGTCAACATCATTTTAATTTCATTTGATGAGACAGGTCATGATGAATGTTGTTCCATCATATGTCCATTGAGTACCTAGACAATGGATGACATACATGGTGTAGATGAACATTGTAATTCCATGGTTAAAATGATATAAAGTTGTTTTTTTACAGTGATATTTTTATAATATTATGTTTATAGAATTGTTTCTTTAAGAATGAAAAATAGAAAAATGTATTGTCTACCCATTATGATGAGAAATTCGAAACATAACTATGGACATTCAGATGTAAATTATAAACAGGACACAGAGTATAACAGAACACTGATATCCTACCAGAAGAATTTCTTTTTAAATACTCATCTATATTTAGCATACTGCGAGTCTAGTTCCTGTTACCTAACATACATCACACATATTTTATCCTATAAAATTATCATATGTACACATATAAATGATGTGGAAAATTTCTATTTTTCTCTGAGTTTGACTCTATAATAATGTAAATAAAAATGATCCTTAATAATGTATTACAAATTATATGGAATTATGTATCTATGTTTTATGTTGTATGCAAGACACTAATCCAGTCAACCACCACAATGCCACCTGGTGGATGTAAATGATGGTCGTTGTGTTTATATCACTTTTCTGTCAGTTGCCAGCTGGTGGTGAACAAGAACACTTGTAAATGGCACCATATAGTTCTGTTTATGTTTGTACATAATACTTTTATATTTGATATGCTGATGTATGCACCTTATGGTGGTTTGCAGAGTATCTATGCAGATGTACATGTTGATGTACATGTAGGTGTCAGGTGTGTGGGGAAAGTCATACAGGCACATAACTTATCACATGCCACCACCATGAGTACCTCAATTTGGGGAAAACTGCCACCACCAAACTCAACCAGTGTAAGCAAAAATGCTTTGTAGGTGTTGATCACTTTCAACTATTATAGATCAGAATAGCAAATATGTCAACTACCAGCAAATAATATAGAAACTTACTTCCAAACATGGGTGTCCATTTTCACCTCTAGGCAATAGTCTATGTACCTTCAGCAAGACAATGACCCATGTCCTTGTTTCTTAATTGTATCAGAACCATTTGAGGAACACAGATATGTGCCTGCTTATATCATGAGATGACCTGACATCAGTCCCATTGAGCACAGCTGGAATACCATCAAACAATGTGTATGCTCTTTGTATTCGTCCCCAACCAATTTCTTAGCTCTCAGGGAGATGGTTGAATGTTCATGGATCTGAATGACTCCCCAGTGGCAATATGTGTGTCATGTATACTATGCCATGACATATTATCATCATCATCAAGGTAAAAGGAAGTCTACATGCTACGAGATAGACGTGTAACTCAAACATTCCTGGGTAAATAAATCACTGTAGTAAATATAAATCTAAAACAATTTGTGAGAATATGTTGATTAAAAATTTCAAAACATAGGTACCAGCCCTTTAGAATATTTAGACAGTATGAAAGACAGTCACATTTCTTGAGAACAAAGTGTTGCATGATAACACTGTCGTATGAAAGATTCTTGGACTTCTTGCTGTGTCAATTCAGGGTAAGACCTTGAGCTTTCAATGATTGCCTCTGACAGTCAAAACTGCTGCTGTGGTGGCCTCATATAGCCCACAGATAGCTTCTGACTGATAATTATGTAATGCCATAGCAGATGGTGTCAACGTGTGTTGGTGGCTTCACCTCTCCAGCCAAGCGTATGCATTGCAGCAAATATCTATGCCTCTGCTCTGCATTGAGAGCTTGCTTCAATGCACTGCTAAGATTGCATCTGCTGTCACAGTTGAAGATCTGCTCACACATTCTTATTTCTGCAGACCCTTTAATTAGTTCCGGTATGTGGAAACCTGGGACAAAACTTTTGATTTGTCAAATAGTATTTGTTTGTGAGGCCATGCTCAGTAACTGCAGTTTCTCCAGTTCTCAGTTTTTATATGCCATTGATGCTATGTACAGCAGTCAGAAATGGTATGGATGGACTGATCAATATAATTGCTTTCGCACTCACAAGAAATGTTGCAAACCCTAGGGATCCTGTTGAGTACTCTCTTTTCATTATCTTCCAGCCACAGTTGGTCTCATATCAAGATTAACTAGCTATAAGTTGTACACCTATTTAGTTTTTTATGTAGGGGAGAGTGGGGCACTCTGAACCACGGGGCACAATGAATCAGGTAGCATAATTTCAGTATAAGGTGGTAAATTATTTTTTCCTCTGTGCATATGTTGTCAGTATAGCTCTACCGACTGCCATTTGTTTTCTGCAGGATCTAGTTCCTGCCATTAGTGTTGTACTGGTGATGAGTTAGTTTCGCGATAGTGAAGTAATTTTTGGAGATGTAGATAGATTGAATTTTGTTCAATCCTTTGTCACCAAATTTTAAAGAAAGTAAGTCATTGTAACAATATCAGTACTATATTTTAATGACATAGATCTTCAAATGTTAACAATGTTCATACATAACCTCACATGAGCTCTGTTTGAAATATGTACTGTTGGGGTACATTGAACCAAGCTCTCTTGGGGCACAATGGGCCATGGTTCATTGTGCTGCAGGAATCTTTTTATTGTCCAATACAAGCACTCAGTACTTTGATTCCTTAGCGTGGGTAAAAACATATGTGTAGGTATTTAAGGCTTTTAAATTACAGACGCTCAGCATTCCTGTTTTATATTATCAGGTTTGAAGGTGGTTTGTTTACACCCCAGGAAGAGAGACAGAGGTAAAACTGACCATGATGTTATGCGAGAAGCTGTACTGGATGTTCTTAATAAGGGCATGGCAGTTCACCAAGCAGCTAAATCTCATTCAATATCTTACCCTACTGTTCGATGATATGTTCAGAACAATAAATGTGGTTCCAGTGAAAGATTGACAAACTATGACAATCGTAAGGTATTTTCTGTGGAACAGGAGAAAGAATTAGTGGAGTATTCTTCTAAGATACGCTTTGGTGTTGACACTCAAACATGCAGCCGTTTAGCAAGTGAGCTGGCTTTCAAAAATAGTCTGAAATGTCCTGAGAACTGGACGGAGGGAATGGCTGGTGTAGACTGGTTCTATGGGTTCATGAAACGAAATCTCTGTTTAAGTATCTGAACCCTAGAGGGCTGCAGATTATCCAGAGCAATGTCCTTTAATCAGTAAACAAAACACCAGTTTACTATGAGGGGAAGATTTTGAAACTGAAGGATGATGCAGGAGACTATCAGGTATCATTTTTGAGAAAAAGTGAAAAAATGGGAGGTAAAGGATGAAGCTTTTGTTCCAGCTAGCAATGTACTTTACATGCTCCCACGACCTGCTACTGATGGTGTGACAAAGAGACAAAAATCATATTTCAAATTTGGAATCAGCTTCGAGTCCATTGATTTTCGGTAATTCCAAAATAAGTTACATGATTGTGTGGCTAAGATTTAATTATATGATTCACACATGGAATATACGCAAACATTATGTTTAAAGAACATTTTGACTTCTTTTGTATGCTAAATATGTTCTTTCAATGAACGTGTTTAAATTGGTTCAATATACCCCACACGTGGGGCACAATAAACCATTTACCAAATTTTCTTCAAAGGCGTGCAGCTAAAAAACAATTAATGACAACGTAATCATATAAGGCCATTTGATACTTGAATGATTAAACTGCAACATCTGTAAATCACAACTCTGCGGTAAAATTATTGGATGAGTAACATGGAGAAATATTTTTTATGGTTCAATGTGCCCCACTCTCCCCTACCTATGTAGTTAGTGTAAAGCAGACTTAGATTACTCTACAGGTTCTGTCTACTGTGATATTTGTATGGAGATGTTTTTGTTTATCAAGCTGTCCTTTTTTGCGTGTTATTCCCATATTTATAATTATAGTAGCATTAGAGTATCCTGCAAGGGCATAGCATCTCCTTTATCTTCTTAATATATCATAAAATAGATCTCATATCTCATCTTCCAAGGACTCTGCCAATTTTGCTGGATGTAGTGCTACAGAAAGGAAGGAATGCAATTGGTAGGTTATCCCATGAATGTCCAACGTTTCCATATTTCCTTTTCTTGGAGCATGCTGATTTCATATTGTAAACCATAGCCATTCTTTCAGAAAACGTACTTCAGATGATTAATTTTGGAATCCAAGTCGTTCATGTGAGAAACTGTTTTATCTCTGTGTACCAGTGTATTTAAAACTGCTCTCTTCTGGAGTGAATGGAGAAAACTCTGGGCACTAAGATATAAATCAGTATGCATCAACTTGCACTACAGAGTGTGGCCAAGATGTTGATCTGTCTTTCATTATACAAAAACATCTAATAATGGCAGCCTTCTCTCTTTCTCTGTATGGCAGTGAACTGGATGTTCAGGTGCACTCTGTTAATAAGTTTCTGAAGTGTTCAACAGCTTCTGCATCATGTGGCAAGGCCATAAATGTGTTGTCAACATAACTATGAGGGTTGGAACTTAAATAGAGGCAACTATATATTCACAACCAATGCAAAAGAGTTACTGGTACATGGTTGCACCTGTTACTGTCCTTCAAAATAGACACCAGCATTGTGTAGAACCCATAGCCAGTAATGTGGAAGGCACAGTATACCGTTAGCAACGCCTGTTCTGTTGATGGTTCGAATGGAGTGGTCTAAAGTTATGGTGATTCTCGTGTATGGCTGTGATGGTGTTATCCTAATGCATTATGTTCCTCCATTGCAGACCGTCAGTGCACAGTATTACTGTTCATTTTTGGAGCATCACCTGTGACCAGCTTTGTGAAAGAAGTGGCAACACTTCCTGTGCAACCTATCCATCACTTTGCACGACAATGCACGGGCGCATACAGCGCAAGCTGTGGGTGCTCTGTTCAGTCGATGGGGCTGCAAAGTACTATACCATTCATCATACTCACCAGACATAAGTCCTTGTGACTTTTATTTGATTCCAAAGATGAAGGAATCATTTCATGGCATTCATTTCAGAACTATTCCAGATATTCGACAGGTAGTAGACCACTCCATTCACACAATCAACAGAACAGGCTCTGATAATGGTATACTATGCCTGGCAATGGGTTCTATACAACGCTGGTGACTACTTTGCAGGACCGTAACAGGTGCAAACATGTAACTCTTTTGTATCAGTTGTGAATAAATAATTGCCACTATTTAAGTTCCAATCCTCATATAAAATGAAGATGGATGAAAGGGGGTCAGATTTAATGCGAACTCCTCCAAATGTTCCGTAAAAAAGTTGACCATCGTTGGAGCCAGTGAAAAACCCATTACCATTCCATCCATCATTTCACAAAATTTACTGCTGTACAAGAAGTACATGGTGGTCATAAGATGTTGGAACAACTCTATATTTTCAGAAGGAAAATGCTGTGCTAACAGTTTTAATGTGTCATCCACAGGAACACTTGCTATTAGTGAGACCACACCAAGATATTCTTTGGGCCAAGTCTAACCTATTTAATTTTCTCAATGAACATCTGAGAGTTTTTGATGTGATGTACACAGTGGTCATCAACTTAGTTACATATTTGGCTAGCCTTTAGAGAGGAGAACTAATAGTGCTAACATCAGCAGAGCAGACAGAGAGGGCTCCATGCATTGCAGAAAGATGAAGATCTTGTGGTACTTCTGGTTGACAAGGGAAATGCCACAGTTGTTCTTAATACCACTGAATATAACAACAAAGTGTCCTCACTGTTGGAAGATAGTACATACTGATGCCTAAAATGAAACCTAACTTTGTCATACAGCAGGAAAATAGTGGGGTTCTTGAAGAATTCTGGTCCACCACAGGACATCATCAAAAATCTTAGAGCATGAGCTCCTAGCCCTCCTAGGCCGAATGGGTTACCTAAAGTCCGCAAGGAAGGTATTCCAAGGAGGCCATTTGTTTGCAGTATTGGTTCTCCTACCTACAGGCTGATTAAATATTTAGCTAAGTTGATGATTATGATGGCTGGTGACTGTGAGCACTACATTAAAAATCTCAGATGTTCATTGAGAAAATTAAACAGATGAGGGTTGGCCCAAATGATATGTAGCCATGTTGGATGCAGTCTCATTATTTACAATAGTTCCTGAAGTGGATGCATTAAAAATGTTGGCAGAGCATTTTCCTCCTGAAATGATAAACTTGTTCTGACATGAAGGTTTGGAAGGTAGGAGACGAGATACTGGCAGAAGTAAAGCTGTGAGGACGGGGCGTGAGTCATGCTTGGGTAGCTCAGTTGGTAGAGCACTTGCCCATGAAAGGCAAAGGTCCCGAGTTCGAGTCTTGGGCTGGCACACAGTTTTAATCTGCCAGGAAGTTTCTTGTTCTGACATGTTCTGGTGACCATCTACTTCCTGTCTGGTCGTAAATTTTATGAAATGACAGATGGAATGGTATGGGTTCACCACAGCCTTTAGCAATGGCCAACTTTTTTATAATTATGTTGATGACACATTCATGGTGCCGCCACTTGGTGTAGAAGTTCTTGACCACTACCATAAACATACGAACAGCATGCACCCAAACACCTAATTCACTGTCAAGACAGAGAAAAAGGGAAGGCTGCCATTTTTAGATGTTGTGGTGCAACAAAAGTCTGATGGATGTCCCAGTGTACCGTAACCTGATGCACACTGATTTATATCTTAGCACCTAGTCCAGAAAAGAGCAATTCGAAATACACTGGTATACAGAGCAAAACAGTTTCTGACAAAGACCACTTGGATTCTGAAATTAATCATCTGAAGTATGTGTTCCAAAAGAACATCTATGGGTCACATGATATAAAGTAAGCATTCTCCAAGAAAAGGAAATGTGAAAATGTTGAACATTTACGTGATAATCTACTGACTGAATTCCTTCCTTTCTGTGGCACTATATCCAGCAAAACTGACAGAGTCCTGGGAAGACAAGGTATAAGAACTGTTTTCTGACCTCCTAAGAAGATGCAGGAGATACTATGCCCTGTTCAGGACAGTCTCAGCTTCAGGATCCCTCAGATTTACAACATACCTTGTGAGCGCGGAAGCAATTACATTGGTCATCTGGACGATTTCTGACCTCTGTGCAGAACATCAACAGCTTGTCAAAAATCGAAAACTAGAGACATCTGAACTTGCTGATCACAGCCTCACAACCAAACATAAAATACTATTTGATGAAATGAGCAGAAATAATATGTGAGGAGATATTCAACCATGACAGAAGATATAATCATAGCTGTGCTTGGAGGAAAGCTCTCGATGCAGAAAAGAACCAAAACAACTTTTTGTCACAATGTTTCTGCTATGACTGGAATGTGGCACCACCAGCACAGGCATTGACACCATCTGCAATGACATTACATAATTACTGATCAGTCAGAAGCCATCTATGGGCAATAAAAAGTCACCGCAACAGCAGTTTTCACAGTTAGTTGCTCTTAACAAAGACAATGAATTTAATCTTCGAAATCTTGAGATTTTACTCTGAATTTACATGATAATAAGTCCAAGAATCTTTTATACAGCCACGTTTATTTTCCATTAAAATAAACAAAATAATTTATAAGTACACTGCACAGGTAATAACGTACCATCTGATGCACCACTCTCACCAAGACATGACTGGTGAAGCTGCTCCATCATTTCCTTCATCTCATCATCTTGACCCTACTCAAGAAAAAAAATTAATTTCAGGATGTATTTGGCTAATAATAGTTTATAGTCACTTCAATAATGGATTATTTTCAAAATTGTCGAAACATTGTGGTTATACTGATACAGTTCATGAGATGATTCCCTTGCATCATATATGTAACACAGTAACGAAAGGAAAATCACATTGAGAGCTGAATTTATTTATCATCTGTTACATTACATATGAAATGTGCTAGAAATGTAATGAGACTGATTTTTTCTGAAGTATTACTTTCATTCCTTTTCCATGTCAATGTTTTTAGCCTTCAAAAGTGTTGCATTGGCAGCTATACTTTGATGGTAGCATTGTTTCCCATCCTTGCTGCAGTTTTTGGATCCTTTTGGCATAATACCATTCAGTAATTGTGCTCTTTTTGATACTATCCAAAGAACCAAATTGACTTATGTTTAAGTGGTTTTTGAGGTGAGGGAACAAAGAGGAATCACAGGGACTGGGATCCAGGAAGGAACCACAGAAATGCTATTTCTTTCCAAAAATTCATTGATGAAGATTGCTGTATAACAGAGCCATTGTCATAGTGGATCACCCAAGTACTTAAAATGTCTAGTTTCCTCATACCACTCATTCCCTGAGTCATTCAAGGACTGACTGAAAGTTTACCCTGCAGGCACAAATTCATTGTGGGTGATCTCATGACTGTTAAAACTATAGATGAGTGTTTATCTGATTCTGAGTTTAGTCATTCTTGCTTTGGCGGGAATGAAGAGTTTACTGAATGACACTTCTGACTTTGGCATTTTGTCTTGATACGACATTAAAAAATCCATGATTCATCACCTGTAATAATGCAACTGAAGAATTCTGGCTTCTTCTAAAGGTTATCCAAAAGACCCAGGCACATATCCTACTTGTGCCTTGGATAGGGAATGCTTACCATAAGTCTTTTGTAATATTATGTAAGATGTCGTATTGGTTTTGCCAACCTTTGCACAAAAACTTGATGCCCTACTTGTGCCTTGGATAGGGAATGCTTACCATAAGTCCTTTGTAACTTTATGTAAGTTGCAATATTGATTTTGACAGGATTTGCACAAAAATTTGATGCTTTAGCATTGCTCATACTTTTGTCAATCATCTTCATAATGCACCTGACAAAAACAATTCAGTCGCTCTCACCTCCCATGCTGCAACTGCAACAAGTTAAAATTGATACTGAGCTGAGTCAAAAGAATAATTCATTTAACTGGAAAGGGAAAGGCAACAGCAATGTCAGTACAAGCACAGTGTTGCCAGTGTCATTACTTTTTTAACATACCCCACACAACAAGAACAAGACATATATATCACATTTTTAAGGTTCTGTTTTGACCAGAATATAAATAACGACAGGGAACTGTTGAAAAGGACCAATATTTAGGCCAGTTTGACAAAATTAACTATCTGATACCACTTTTTGATCTTTGTAGGGTATGACACTTAGATTATGATGAAGGTTATGCTAGTTGAAGCTCTTTCAGCAACAGTAATCCTGTTTACTGTTTGTGATTAGTAGCAATGTTTCTGTCAGTCCTAACAGGTAAACATAATATTTCACAAAGTTATGCATACTATTATTTCACTTTAAAACAGAAGAGAACAAATGGGGACATACTTTGAAGATACAGCTATCTCGAAACACTGAAACATTGCAGTATTTAATTTGTCCACAAAATTTAATAGTCATGGGTGACTGGAATTCGAGTGTAGGAAAAGGGAGAGAAGGAAACGTAGTAGGTGAATATGGATTGGGGCTAAGAAATGAAAGAGGAAGCCGCCTGGTAGAATTTTGCACAGAGCACAACTTAATCATAGCTAACACTTGGTTTAAGAATCATGATAGAAGGTTGTATACATGGAAGAACCCTGGAGATACTAAAAGGTATCAGATAGATTATATAATGGTAAGACAGAGATTTAGGAACCAGGTTTTAAATTGTAATACATTTCCAGGGGCAGATGTGGACTCTGACCACAATCTATTGGTTATGACCTGTAGATTAAAACTGAAGAAACTGCAAAAAGGTGGGAATTTAAGGAGATGGGACCTGGATAAACTGAAAGAACCAGAGGTTGTACAGAGTTTTAGGGAGAGCATAAGGGAACAATTGACAGGAATGGGGGAAAGAAATACAGTAGAAGAAGAATGGGTAGCTTTGAGGGATGAAGTAGTGAAGGCAGCAGAGGATCAAGTAGGTAAAAAGACCAGGGCTCTTAGAAATCCTTGGGTAACAGAAGAAATATTGAATTTACTTGATGAAAGGAGGAAATATAAAAATGCCGTTAATGAAGCAGGCAAAAAGGAATACAAACGTCTCAAAAATGAGATCGACAGGAAGTGCAAAATGGCTAAGCAGGGATGGCTAGAGGACAAATGTAAGGATGTAGAGGCTTATCTCACTAGGGGTAAGATAGATACTGCCTACAGGAAAATTAAAGAGACCTTTGGAGATAAGAGAACCACTTGTATGAACATCAAGAGCTCAGATGGAAACCCAGTTCTGAGCAAAGAAGGGAAAGCAGAAAGGTGGAAGGAGTATATAGAGGGTCTGTACAAGGGCGATGTACTTGAGGACAATATTATGGAAATGGGAGAGGATGTAGAAGAAGATGAAATGGGAGATACGATACTGCGTGAAGATTTTGACAGAGCACTGAAAGACCTGAGTCGAAACAAGGCCCCCGGAGTAGACAACATTCCATTGGAACTACTGACGGCGTTGGGAGAGCCAGTCCTGACAAAACTCTACCATCTGGTGAGCAAGATGTATGAAACAGGCGAAATACCCTCAGACTTCAAGAAGAATATAATCATTCCAATCCCAAAGAAAGCAGGTGTTGACAGATGTGAAAATTACCGAACAATCAGTTTAATAAGCCACAGCTGCAAAATACTAACACGAATTCTTTACAGACGAATGGAAAAACTAGTAGAAGCCGACCTCGGGGAAGAACAGTTTGGATTCCGTAGAAATACTGGAACACGTGAGGCAATACTGACCTTACGACTTATCTTAGAAGAAAGATTAAGGAAAGGCAAACCTACGTTTCTAGCATTTGTAGACTTAGAGAAAGCTTTTGACAATGTTGACTGGAATACCCTGTTTCAAATTCTAAAGGTGGCAGGGGTAAAATACAGGGAGCGAAAGGCTATTTACAATTTGTACAGAAACCAGATGGCAGTTATAAGTCGAGGGACATGAAAGGGAAGCAGTGGTTGGGAAGGGAGTAAGACAGGGTTGTAGCCTCTCCCCGATGTTATTCAATCTGTATATTGAGCAAGCAGTAAAGGAAACAAAAGAAAAATTCGGAGTAGGTATTAAAATCCATGGAGAAGAAATAAAAACCTTGAGGTTTGCCGATGACATTGTAATTCTGTCAGAGACAGCAAAGGACTTGGAAGAGCAGTTGAATGGAATGGATAGCGTCTTGAAAGGAGGATATAAGATGAACATCAACAAAATCAAAACGAGGATAATGGAATGTAGTCGAATTAAGTCGGGTGATGCTCAGGGAATTAGATTAGGAAATGAGACACTTAAAGTAGTAAAGGAGTTTTGCTATTTGGGGAGCAAAATAACTGATGATGGTTGAAGTAGAGAGGATATAAAATGTAGACTGGCACTGGCAAGGAAAGCATTTCTGAAGAAGAGAAAATTGTTAACATCGAGTATAGATTTAAGTGTCAGGAAGTCATTTCTGAAAGTATTTGTATGGAGTGTAGCCATGTATGGAAGTGAAACATGGACGGTAAATAGTTTGGACAAGAAGAGAATAGAAGCTTTCGAAATGTGGTGCTACAGAAGAATGCTGAAGATTAGGTGGGTAGATCACATAATTAATGAGGAAGTATTGAATCGGATTGGGGAGAAGTTTGTGGCACAACTTGACCAGAAGAAGGGATCGGTTGGTAGGACATATTCTGAGGCATCAAGGGATCACCAATTTAGTATTGCAGGGCAGCGTGGAGGGTAAAAATCGTAGGGGGAGACCAAGAGATGAATACACTAAGCAGATTCAGAAGGATGTAGGTTGTAGTAGGTACTGGGAGATGAAGAAGCTTGCACAGGATAGAGTAGCATGGAGAGCTGCATCAAACCAGTCTCAGGACTGAAGACCACAACAACAACAACAACAATAGTAAATGCTACCAAAAGTTGCAAAATCATGAAATTTCATTTAAATTGTCTGGACTAAAATTTGGTAATCATTTTTTATAAAGTTATCTTTTGATTATGAAAATGTATGTGGATTTGCAAAGCACATTTTTATTTAATTTACAATCTTCTAACTGCAAAATGTAAACAAAATTTCATAGGCATCCCATTCTGCAACATTTTATCTTTAAATCATAATTGTTTACCACATCTATTGTCATTACTTTAGTTCTTTGATTTTTCTATCAAAGAAAACAAAGGTTTTCATTCAGATCTGAACCTCTGTGAAAAATAGGTATGACAAAAATAACTAGAATGACATTAGAGATCTTGAGACTGTTCTGTCAGGCAGCCACATGTCATAAATACATGTAATAAGTGAGCCAGAACACACTTCATAAGTACGTTTTTAGTCTACATTTGATACAGACAGATATTTTTCTTTATTCAGCTTCTTTGTTCTCACATTGTTTTGTGTATAAATATGAAGCTTTTTGTGAATGTGATCTCCTGTTATGTTGAAAAATGCAATTGTTACAAGTACATTGAATTTTGTGCAAAAGTATAAATAAGAAGCTTTTTATGAATGTGATCTCTTGTTATGTTGCAAAAATGTGACTGTTTCAACTGAGCTTAATTTTGTGCAAATGTGAGACTAAAAGTTCACAGCAGTGTGAAGAAAAAAATTTCAATTATGAAACAACAAATTGTCTCCATTCATACACTCCTGGAAATGGAAAAAAGAACACATTGACACCGGTGTGTCAGACCCACCATACTTGCTCCGGACACTGCGAGAGGGCTGTACAAGCAATGATCACACGCACGGCACAGCGGACACACCAGGAACCACGGTGTTGGCCGTCGAATGGCGCTAGCTGTGCAGCATTTGTGCACCGCCGCCGTCAGTGTCAGCCAGTTTGCCGTGGCATACGGAGCTCCATCGCAGTCTTTAACACTGGTAGCATGCCGCGACAGCGTGGACGTGAACCGTATGTGCAGTTGACGGACTTTGAGCGAGGGCGTATAGTGGGCATGCGGGAGGCCGGGTGGACGTACCGCCGAATTGCTCAACACGTGGGGCGTGAGGTCTCCACAGTACATCGATGTTGTCGCCAGTGGTCGGCGGAAGGTGCACGTGCCCGTCGACCTGGGACCGGACCGCAGTGACGCACGGATGCACGCCAAGACCGTAGGATCCTACGCAGTGCCGTAGGGGACCGCACCGCCACTTCCCAGCAAATTAGGGACACTGTTGCTCCTGGGGTATCGGCGAGGACCATTCGCAACCGTCTCCATGAAGCTGGGCTACGGTCCCGCACACCGTTAGGCCGTCTTCCGCTCACGCCCCAACATCGTGCAGCCCGCCTCCAGTGGTGTCGCGACAGGAGTGAATGGAGGGACGAATGGAGACGTGTCGTCTTCAGCGATGAGAGTCGCTTCTGCCTTGGTGCCAATGATGGTCGTATGCGTGTTTGGTGCCGTGCAGGTGAGCGCCACAATCAGGACTGCATACGACCGAGGCACACAGGGCCAACACCCGGCATCATGGTGTGGGGAGCGATCTCCTACACTGGCCATACACCACTGGTGATCGTCGAGGGGACACTAAATAGTGCACGGTACATCCAAACCGTCATCGAACCCATCGTTCTACCATTCCTAGACCGGCAAGGGAACTTGCTGTTCCAACAGGACAATGCACGTCCGCATGTATCCCGTGCCACCCAACGTGCTCTAGAAGGTGTAAGTCAACTACCCTGGCCAGCAAGATCTCCGGATCCGTCCCCCATTGAGCATGTTTGGGACTGGATGAAGCGTCGTCTCACGCGGTCTGCACGTCCAGCACGAACGCTGGTCCAACTGAGGCGCCAGGTGGAAATGGCATGGCAAGCCGTTCCACAGGACTACATCCAGCATCTCTACGATCGTCTCCATGGGAGAATAGCAGCCTGCATTGCTGCGAAAGGTGGATATACACAGTACTAGTGCCGACATTGTGCATGCTCTGTTGCCTGTGTCTATGTGCCTGTGGTTCTGTCAGTGTGATCATGTGATGTATCTGACCCCAGGAATGTGTCAATAAAGTTTCCCCTTTCTGGGACAATGAATTCACGGTGTTCTTATTTCAATTTCCAGGAGTGTATTTATTTCAAGTGTGGCTTCCCTGGACAATGAGGCCCTTTCTGCAGACATCAGTGGTAAAATATGAATAGAAAATTTAATTGAGGATTAAATTTTTGACCCTTAATCATGAGAATAAAATACACTGTAAAAGTATTGGGTTTGCTACATGGCATTATGAACTATTAAGATTTCCTTCAACAATAATCTTCAATGGTGAATTATTTTGATTGCTTATTTTCTGATCTGAGGAAGGTGGTGCTTAATTGGGAAGGAAGAGGTTTCTCAGTCTGTATAGATTCACTAGGATGGAGGGACCAGGATCAGAGAACTGATATCTTTCATCTATAGTACCCCAAAATTTCTTAATGAACACATTTTAAAACACCCAAAACAAAGGAGAAAATATATCTGACTGCACACACAAACTGTCCACATGATAATGTAAAAGTCATCTTCCTTAACATTGCTTTTGAAAATCACAGTTCTTTTAGAGGAATGGTCCCTTTCTCCCCCTGAACCTGTGAACTAATTCACACAGCTTATTATTGGAGACATAGAGTTCAACATGGAATCCAAATCAGAATGCTAATTCACATTTTGGAGAAATTCAGCATATTGCCAAAGATAGAGTTCATGTTGACTGACAATATAAAAAGAAAAGGAAAAAAAACTGTTGAGTTGCTATCAAGTCTGTGGGTGAAGCACTTTTGAAAGTTTGAATTCATGAAATGCAGGGATATATGGCACTGTATGGCATTATCATTTATTTTGAAAGATGCATATGGGGCATGAAGATGGCATAGTGCAATGACAAAACTGGTTGTCATCCAGATAAAATAAAATAACATCTTAGTTACACAGCTTTGGAGAATTTTTATTAATATTGCCAAATGTGCGAACTGTTGCTGTGCTTCAAAAATGAAAGTTTTGTCTTGAGTGGACTAAAAGCACAATTAAGAAGTCACCAGTCTCTTTTCAGTTCTTCCTTCATACTGTGGTAAGTGTGTAAGGTCAGACATATTTATCTATATTGCACAAAGGGATAATCATCAATTTTCAGATGATGGAGGCAGGCAGTAATGCAGAAACAACAAAATTTGTAATCATTTAGCATACTTGAACAGTGAGAGTTCTTGTGAGTGGGTTAATGAAACAATTGCAACTAACATCATGCTAACTGCTGAACTCCATGGATAAATTGATGGTTGAAGTACGTAAAGATTATGATGATGTTTGGAGGCTAACCAAAGCACTACATTGTAACATATTGCCACATAAATAAATCAGGTATGGGCCAGTATTGTGTCCATCACAGTATTTCAGTCAGTCGTGCTGCATTTGGGCTCTGAGCACATGGATGGTGTTCTCTCCAATGCTAGGGGCTGTACACTGATGGAGCACCAAAACAGGTCTGTTGGTGATAGGCAACTGGCGGCTTTCTGCAGCGAGTCAAGTTTTCTTCATCATAGGATGAACAGAAGTTGCTGTGACTCGTGAGAGGTGATGATGACAACTTTGTGGTCAGGGCATTGTTTAAGAGCCATTCTCTAGAATCATTCACCTACTCTGAAGACACTGATGACTGATTTTGTTATGATTTCATCTCCAGAGATTACAATTATGTGTGTGTATATGGTGATTGTCTTCCATGGTACTGATGTAATCTTTTGTCAAGATAAAGTGTAGTAATGTTGAAGTGTTGCCTGTTGCATTCACCTCCGGATCTCTGATTGATGATTAATTTGTGATTTTTCTAGTATTTTGGCATCACAAGTGCCTAGCATTGTCCAAGAATTACTCTCCATTGCTGGTGGCAGATTGGAATGGTAGCCACTTATGCTGGCAGAACATCAGAAAAAACTGCTAAATGACTATTGGCTGAAGGTCCCAAGATGAATGCCAACAGGGAACATGTCAAGCAGCTGTGAAAGCCTCAACAGTTTTATGCTGTGACATTGTCAGCCAGCTAGAAATGTCCTCAAATGGCTGGAGCAGTACAGTTCCTAATATTATCCTGGACCTCAAATTTTCGTGGTCCTAGACAACATCTTTGAGATCATCTTAACTGCTGTTGCTTGTATGGATCTTCCAACACACACTTTTCAGTAGCTGAGCTATGGGAAGTACTGCAGGCAGCATGACTGCAAATAACCATGGAGAAACAGTGATCTCTGACTGAACTATTTCAGGATTGTCTAAATGAATTTTTTCCCTACATACTAACATAGTGCACTTCTGGAAGAAAGAATGTTGCAAAGAAATGGTTTAGCCACAATCTATGGGACTGAAGTTTGGAAGATAGGGGAGACGTACTGGCGGAAATAAAGTTGTGAGTGCACTTCATGAACTGTGGTCAGGTAGATCATTTGGTAGTAAGGGCACCCATTCACAGTTGTGCAGGGGTGGGGGCTTAGACCTGGAGGTATGGAGTATTTTGAATATTGTGGAAGATAAATGGCAACTTGCAAGTAGCCATGAAAAAGTTCCATTTACGACCTAGTTAGAAACGTAGATAGTACAGACTTAAATAATTTTCTTGCAAGAAAAACACCTGACTAGACTATATATTTTCCTTTGCCTGAGGTTCCAGCTTTGAGGCCTGGTCCAACATTCAGTTTTAATCACCCACGAAATTTCAAGCTGAAAGTCATTTTGAACACCACAATGCTTTACTAGGATTGTCTTTCTTTGAGCTTTAATCAGATTTTCATATCCAGCTATAAGGGGACTTGCAGTTTAATGTAGTCCACAGTTCAATTTGACCTTTTTTGCACTAACAGACATTGCCAGAGGTGAAAAAAGTGATAAGAGGCAGATTAAAATTCTAGAATTAACTAGGGATCAAACCCAGGACCTATGGATTCATAGTCTGGCACATAACAGCTTTTTCTCCCCAAACGAGCAGCACTTGACAGTGTAGAAACTAGAAGATCAAAGTGCGATACAGTCTGAATAAGTGTTTCAAAGTACGTTACACTCTTTAGAGTTCGCAATCACTAGCAGACTAGGCAGTTGAAATATGGGGACCACAAAATTGTGCACTACAATACATACAGTATAGGATTACTCATAAGTAAATTCAGGGTTGGAAAACAGACACATATCAGTGGATAGAGCATCTATCCAAGTTTTTAATTCACACTGTAGATGCTCAAATTATAGCATAGTCTGACTGTAATTAGTGGATGATTTGTCTATATGTTCTGACACACCTACTACCTCAACTGGTGCACTCTTGTACTATGTCATCGTATGGATTGAACCCTGGGGAAACGTTCTATACCAGGCATGGGCAACTTTTGGTGACTCGTGGGTGTGATTCATGTACTACTTACGTTTGCGGGCCAATTTCTTCATGTGATGCAGCAGCAACGCTCCTAGTGCGGTAAGTCAAAACCATAGCATCTGCCCGTTTCCTGACATGTCACACTAATAAATTATGCCTCAAACACACTTTCTTAAGAGTACATTCATTTTATGTTCATCTGGAAAACAGAAAAATTGATACCACTGAGAAGAAAGCGAACTGTGAAATACGGTGACATCGAGTAATCCAACATGGCGGATATTATGAACTAGCACAGAACTTTATGCGTGAGCTTGTTCACGAAGTTATAGCCCCTACTATTATTCACATATGCGCATTTCAGGAGTAGTTGATAATTTTTGAGCCATTGTCGTGTGTTATCAACATTTGTGATCTATGAATGTGTAATACATATAGACACTAGGCAGTAAATAACGTTTTGGTATCGTTAGCGTATGCCTCCATAGCTGTGCAGGCAATGCAGCTGACTGCCATGCGGAGGACCCGGATTCGATTCTGCCTGGGATATTTTCTTGGTGTCAGGATTGGAATGGGGTGCTTTCAGTCTCGTGAGGCAAGCTGAGTAGTTACTTGAGCGATTAGTTGCGGCTCTAGGTAATGAAAAATAACAGTGCTTACGAGAGTGGTACACTGATCCTACACCCTTCCACACTGCATCCAGTGACACCATTGACAGAGGGTTTCACGACTATGAGTTCACACAACATCCTGTGGCGCATAGATGCACACTGCGCAGATGGCAGCGCATGCATGGGGAGAACAGTAGTGGTGGGGGTTACAGGCAGGCGTTTTAGGGGAAATGCTGTTCTAAACTGAAGCCTATGATCACATTTTTTGTAAATATTAAGTGAGGTCCTTCCATGCCCACACTTGAATGGTGACTATTCAAAAATATCTACTGTCACCTATGCTTTGGTTAATCTAAAAATAAACTTTTTAACCATTTGTAACTTTCAGAGAAATGTCATGAGTGGCGAATTTTGAGTACAACCTACACATTTCGCTTGGTGCCATGTTAAAATTTGCTCCTTTTGCCAAAACACAGCTGAGCTGACACAGTCTCACCTGACTAACATGTTGTGTGGATACTATTATGAACAATTCTGAGACAGTGGTTCATTAAGTTTATTTAGTGAGGGGACTCAGGAAAAGTAAGACCAGTAGCTCATGAAAAAGCACATTCGTGGTACAAAAACGTCTAAATGTCTTTATTTATGTTGTTCCGAAACCCGTAGCTTTTCTCGTGTCACTAGCTGTAGATGGCCCTTAAAATTATATTCGTTCATTGAAAAAGTCTTTAGTTACTGCAATGACACGGTAGATATTGAAGTTTTGCATAATAACCGCATGGCAAAATACTCTCCTCTTTGGTTGCTATCATTTGCCAAAATCTCATTTCGATATACGAGGAATGTTGTGGATATTTCACTCTGGCTTTATTGCTGGCGAGGCGCAATCGCAAATGTGTGTGCTACGTCAGATCACATTCCTCGAGATTGGTGACAAATAGATACCTCTACCCAATTCTAAAGAAAAATTCAGTACTATAGCTAAATTTCATACGCTACGACATATTATGAAATATGCACCAAACACAAAATCATAGTGACCTCTAGTTTTCATTTGCAAACTTTTCCTGATTTCGCTCACTACCTTACTTCCACGTAAATATCACAATAACTACGACCATTAACGAAGTGAAGGGGACATTATCATGAATCTGACATATAAAGCAATAAAGTGAAGTACAAATGAAGTTTTTTTTAACAAATAGTTTCAGTAAAATCGTTTGAGACAGATTACAAGTCGTGCGCTTTGAGTCTGTCATCGCTGACCGGCCTCCCCTTCTGAACGAACGAATGGACTCGCCCAGCGCTTTGGACAAAAGCTGGTCACTGCACATCGGCCACTAGAGATGGGCAAACTGAAACACATAACTGTTTCGAAACAACTGAAACAATACAATGTAATGTTTCGAAACGCTGTTTCGAAACAGTGAAACAGTTTGTGTTTTGTAATAGTACTGGAGGCGGGAACAAACTGCAGAAACAACGGATACGCTACTGGGATTCCCAAATTTCGTTAGTATGGATAATATATATACCCGGCCTGCTAATATTCATGCACACATTGTGGAGAATAGGCACATTGACAATAGACTCATGAATAAACCCACATAATTCGAAAAAATAACGAAGTATAAGAGAAAAAAATTTTTGTCCCTCAAGGTGTTTCAAATCATTACTACAAATCCACCATGCTTTCCAGCCCTTCCCGTTCACCATTACATCATCAATGATCCGTCAATCACATTGCTTGAAAGTACATCCAATTTACATAAATGTCTAAAAACTGCCACTCTACGCCTTTTCTAATTCAAAATGTTGTAGGTTTACTTGAGGTTTTTTCATGTGATTACTGTACATGAACAGAGAAGCATATTTTATAGATGTGAATTTAACTGAATGTTTTTCACACTTTTATTATTTTGAATGCGAATAGTGTGCTTTATTTTATTGTTTGTTAGTGTTTATAAAGCATATATTACGCCATTTCGGAATAGAGCAGTCAATTAGAAACGAAACTTCATTTTCGGAAATCTTAAGCATCATGCTGTTGTGTGTCAAAAAGATTTCGACACTCTTGAAAGAGTTTGATGAAGTAGTATGTCAAACGTATTTCCGTATCTGTGCCGTGCCCGAATCTCGTCCGAGACAAAGTGAAATGAAGCATCACTGTTTCGATACAGTTTGTCCGTCCAAGCACAAGTGGACTGAAACAGCGTTATTTTGAAACAACGATACAGTTTCTGTGGCTGGCTCGAGATCGAATCTGGTCCCGTTATGCGACACAGTGCGGAATGAAACACCACTGTTTCGAAACAGTGAAACATAGCAGTTTCGAAACAGTGAAACAGTTCCACGTATCGATACACTGTATCGAAACATAGAAACAGTGGCCAAGTCTATCGCCCACAGTACACTGCGCGGACTCTACCGATGGAGTCAACACAATTTCAGAGGTGAAAATACTTACTCCGCACCCTTCTAAGGCAGTGAGCTGTTTCTCTCACTCTCCGCACACACATTAGCACATGGGCCATAATGCCACACTTAGACTGGAAACATGTTTCTCTTTGTTGTTCAAATCCAGTTACGGTGAAGTGGCATTGCACATGCACAGAGTAAGCGAAACTTCCATGGGTCTGTGTCATGAGCAACAAACTTCAAGGCTAGCCGAGAGTCGGCGGAAATTCCCGAAAGTGCATGCCAGCCGAAATAAAACGTAATCGCCTTGCTCACTCTCCCATGGATTTCTACCGCGGGCCAGATTGAAACCAATCACCGGCTGGATCCGTCCCATGGGTCGCCTGTTGCCCACCGTGATCTATACCCGGGTACTGGCATGTGTCATTTTTCTGTACCATATTTCTTGTAGTCATGGGGCACTCTTTTTCTGAAATCCCGGAGGTATTCAGGAGTAACCTTACATTGTGTGGCATTTTCGCCGAGTATGCTTGGAATATAAGCACACGATCACTGTCTGGCGTGGCAGATTCAGTGGGAGCAGGAGAGTTACAGGAGTAACAAGCCCGATAGCACTGCCTCCCATCAGGAGATGTCTAAACATTGATAGCAAGTAATAACTGTCACCAACTCAATGATGTTTCTTACATCGATGTTAAATGATTAATTTATTGAACGTCCTAAAAAGCAGCGTAAAATACATATAAAATCATATTTATCAAGCTAGAAATATAGTAAAAATTAACATCCCGTATTGCAATTTTTGTTTACAGATTATAAAAACGATATTTTTGAGAAAAGTGTCCCTATTCGTGTATCGCGTTGTTGATAGAGCGTATTTGAGAATAGTCTTTCAGAAACTTTCGATCTTGCTGTACAGCTCACATACACTCCTGGAAATGGAAAAAAGAACACATTGACACCGGTGTGTCAGACCCACCATACTTGCTCCGGACACTGCGAGAGGGCTGTACAAGCAATGATCACACGCACGGCACAGCGGACACACCAGGAACCGCGGTGTTGGCCGTCGAATGGCGCTAGCTGCGCAGCATTTGTGCACCGCCGCCGTCAGTGTCAGCCAGTTTGCAGTGGCATACGGAGCTCCATCGCAGTCTTTAACACTGGTAGCATGCCGCGACAGCGTGGACGTGAACCGTATGTGCAGCTGACGGACTTTGAGCGAGGGCGTATAGTGGGCATGCGGGAGGCCGGGTGGACGTACCGCCGAATTGCTCAACACGTGGGGCGTGAGGTCTCCACAGTACATCGATGTTGTCGCCAGTGGTCGGCGGAAGGTGCTCGTGCCCGTCGACCTGGGACCGGACCGCAGCGACGCACGGATGCACGCCAAGACCGTAGGATCCTACGCAGTGCCGTAGGGGACCGCACCGCCACTTCCCAGCAAATTAGGGACACTGTTGCTCCTGGGGTATCGGCGAGGACCATTCGCAACCGTCTCCATGAAGCTGGGCTACGGTCCCGCACACCGTTAGGCCGTCTTCCGCTCACGCCCCAACATCGTGCAGCCCGCCTCCAGTGGTGTCGCGACAGGCGTGAATGGAGGGACGAATGGAGACGTGTCGTCTTCAGCGATGAGAGTCGCTTCTGCCTTGGTGCCAATGATGGTCGTATGCGTGTTTGGCGCCGTGCAGGTGAGCGCCACAATCAGGACTGCATACGACCGAGGCATACAGGGCCAACACCCGGCATCATGGTGTGGGGAGCGATCTCCTACACTGGCCGTACACCACTGGTGATCGTCGAGGGGACACTGAATAGTGCACAGTACATCCAAACCGTCATCGAACCCATCGTTCTACCATTCCTAGACCGGCAAGGGAACTTGCTGTTCCAACAGGACAATGCACGTCCGCATGTATCCCGTGCCACCCAACGTGCTCTAGAAGGTGTAAGTCAACTACCCTGGCCAGCAAGATCTCCGGATCTGTCCCCCATTGAGCATGTTTGGGACTGGATGAAGCGTCGTCTCACGCGGTCTGCACGTCCAGCACGAACGCTGGTCCAACTGAGGCGCCAGGTGGAAATGGCATGGCAAGCCGTTCCACAGGACTACATCCAGCATCTCTACGATCGTCTCCATGGGAGAATAGCAGCCTGCATTGCTGCGAAAGGTGGATATACACTGTACTAGTGCCGACATTGTGCATGATCTGTTGCCTGTGTCTAGGTGCATGTGATTCTGTCAGTGTGATCATGTGATGTATCTGACCCCAGGAATGTGTCAATAAAGTTTCCCCTTCCTGGGACAATGAATTCACGGTGTTCTTATTTCAATTTCCAGGAGTGTATTTAACTGCAATTTTTTATGTTTGCAGAGATAGTATACCCCGTCCTCACAGCTTTACTTCTGCCAGTATCTCGTCTCCTACCTTCCAAACTTCACAGAAGCTCTCCTGCGAAACTTGCAGAACTAGCACTCCTGGAAGCGTCTGTGAAGTTTGGAAGGTAGGAGACGAGATACTGGCAGAAGTAAAGCTGTGATGACAGGGCGTGAGTCGTGCTTGGGTAGCTCAGTTGGTGGCTGGCACGGTAGCTCAGCGTGTTCGGTCCGTGGGTTAGCTGCCCTCTATAATAATAATTAAAAAAAATGAGTTAATGTATCAACGATGAACTTCAACAAGTGTCATAGGACGTCCACCTCGAACAAATACAACGATCAATTATGAACAAATAAGATTAACACAAAAAAAGTTGGTAGAGCACTTGCCCGCAACAAGCAAAGGTCCTGAGTTCGAGTCTCGGCTCATCACACAGTTTTAATCTGCCAGGAAGTTAGTTATCTTTTCTTGCGCTATTTTATAATGTTCAGTGCGTAAATTAAAATTGAGTCTCCCGTTTTCCAAAAACGTATCGACGTGTTTTCGTCCACACGAGAGCATGAAAAGTAAAGGGATTAGTCCACGCTTAGCTACAACAGCCTATTTTCCTGTCTGAGTTCGTCAAAAGTTTTGCATCTCCCTCCTCTTGACGCTTGGTCACATTTGACAAGTCAAGAAAATTGCAGTGGTGTCTTTAAAAGACATGTTCAGAAGAAAGGTTCGTTTAAATGACGAAAAATTTATTGACAGTGGCAACAAGTAGCCTAGCTTTTTGACAACATTGAAGGTCGACATCGATGTTCCACAGATTTCAGTAAGGATACTGAAACATCGACGTCTAAACTCCCAGCAACGGTAATTTCTTAATAACGATGATGATAGAATACCATACTTTTCAGTGCCTTCTGTAATGCTGTACCCAAAAGTATCTGGACAACTGTTGATGGACTGTCTCCATCCTTCACATTTATGACGGGTTGAACTCTGCTGACAACCATTTGAACGAGGTTTATGAATGTTTGTAGAAGAACGGTAGACCATTCTTCCTCAGGGGCCGAAACTGTAGAAGGTAGTGATGATGGATGCTGTGGTCTGGGTCGAAGTCGACCTTGTAACTAATCCCAAAAATGTCTCATTTTGTTCAGGTCGAGACTCGGGGCAGGCCAGCCCATTTCAGGACTGTTAGTGTCCACAAACCATTGCCTCACGGATGCTGCTTAATGACAGGGTGAATTGTCATTCTAATACAAACAACTGTTCCGCTACTGTCTACAGGAAACAATGTTGTAAAATGTGTTCATACCGTTTCGCATTTAGAGTTTTCTTAAGGGCAACAAGCGGACCACGTCCTAACCACTAAAAACATCCCCATAGCGCGCCACTACATTCTACATACTTCACTTTTGCCACTACACGTGATGACAGGTAATGTTCTCGAGTAATTCGCAAACCCAAACCTTTCCATCGGATTTCCACAGGGTATAGCGTAATTCATCATTCCAAATCACTCATTTCCAGCAACCATCTGTCCATTGGTGCCGCTCTTTAGAACACTTTAAGCCCAAAATGGTTCAAATGGCTCTGAGCACTATGGGACTTAACTTCTGAGGTCATCAGTCCCCTAGAACTTTAGAATCACTTGAACTTAACTAATCTAAGGACATCACACACATCCATGCCCGAGCCAGGATTCGAACCTGCTACCGAAGCGCTCGCTCGGTTCCAGACTGTAGCGCCTAGAACTGCTCGGCCACTCCGGCGGCACACTTTAGGCATCGGTTATCAATTAGGGATGGTGATTATCGTTAAAACAGCTTGTTTTCTGTTATATAGGTTTTCTTCGACTCCAGTTTGAACCGACTGTTAAAACCGCCCAAAATAACAGATTTCTGAAGTAATCTATTTTCGGTTTTTTGTTCCTGCTATTTTCTGTAATAAATGCACAAACGGAACAAAGACGGAACAACTTTGACTGCGTTAGTTTCGTGATGCGTAGAATCAAAAACATTAAATTAAATAGGCAAATAAAACAAAACTTAGTCCGCCCACCGTTTTTTTTTTCGAAAAGTGATTGAATACTAGAAAAAATCACCTGTATTCTCCTACTGATTCTAATGTTTTGAAACTCTGCTCAAAAATCATGTTTTAATCAGGTGTCGTACCACTGCTTGGGCTTTATGAGGTCAGTACTAAAGAGTAAAAACAGGTTTCTCCGAGTTAATTTGTTCGATTTCAAGGGCAACAAGCGGATAAAATCCTGTTATGTAGAGACAGGCAGCAGATCAGCCGCTTTCTATTTTTATCGTAAACTATGAACTTTTCTCATCATATGATGTCGCAAGTTTGTTGTGGCTCCTCCCATTTTTAATTTTTCAAAGGAAATGGAGGATTGTACTTCATTGATACTGCACTTCTTAAAATAGTTCCAGACTAGAGATGATGTCATTCTGCAATACAACTGATGTCCGAACGACAGTCAGAGGCCAGCTAATAGGCCAGATGGAACATGTACTCGCGTATCTGCTAATAGGCCACGCCACATGGTAACAAATACGTTATAGTCACAGCAACGCTGTACCAGTCCTAATGGCGTGTGTTCCGTTGCTCGTTTCTGTCGTCATTATTATCAAAACAGCATTGACCGCTTTTAACGTTTTGTATTATAACGCAATATTTCAAATGAATGGAAATTTTAGCAATGAAAACTACTGGTTTTTATTAAAAACAGTTTTATTTCGAAACCAAAAATTTCAGAACTGCTGCTATGTCTAACTGATATTTTGGTATTTTTACCCAGTTGTTATTACAAAATAAAAAACACATGTTATAACCATGGCCAAAAAACTACCGAAAAATACCGAGTTTTCTTAACTGAAATATCGGTGCCTGTTTCGACCCGTCGCTTTTTCCCATCTCTTTCGCCAAGGGTGCCCATACGATAGTTTGTGGGAGGGGGGGGATGCTAGCCCTGGAGGTATAGATTATTTTTAATATTTTGGAAGACGAGTGGCGACTTCTAAGAAGTCACAAAAAAGTTCCACTTCCGATCTGCGTAATACCGACTTTTAAATCATTTTCTTGAAAGAAAAGCAGCTGACTGTACTGCATTTTTTTCCATTTCCTGAGAGCTAAGGGGAGGGGTGGGAGGGGAGTGCGGCACACTCTTTCTCCTGGGTATGGGCACCGTTGTTGTTTGTTGCTGACTGCAGAAGTATGTGACTTACGATGAACTGTTCGCCCATTGTACCCTATTCTTTTTTAACTCCCTTTGCACAGGCACTGCGCTAGTTGGACTGCTGATAGCACTTTGGACCTCACGAGTGGTTCCTTTCTCTAATTAGACGCTATTTTTTTTTACAACGACCCTCCACAATGCCTGACGGTTCCTGTCCGCCAGTATTTGAGGTCTCTCTGGCCTTGGTTTAGCTGTTGTTGTTCCTTCGTGGTTCCGCTTCACAATCACATCACCAACAGTCGATAGGGTAGCTTTAAAAAGGTTAAATGTCCATGATGAACAACTTCCTCAGGTGAACATCCAATGATTAGTCCACGTTCGAAGCCACTGAGCTCTGCTGACACATATTGTCTCTGTGCTGACAACAAAATAGTCGTTGCCTACCTTTGTACTGGCCAGTCCGCCACATGTAGTAGTCAACTCCGCACTACATGGCGGTGACCCGACGCTTTCGATGATGATGTTTGGTTTGTCAGGCACTCAACTGAGCAGCCATCAGTGTCTGTACAAAGTCCCAATCTTTACACAGTCCAATCTAGTCACTTTCACGAATGATGACGGAATGATGGGGACAACACAAACACACCTAGTCCCCGGGGAGAGAAAATTCCCAACCCGACAGGGAATCGAACCCAGGACCCCGTGATCCAGAGGCAGAAACGCTAGCTACTTTTTTTTCTGGTCTCATTATGTTCGTAATTGATTGTTGCGTTTGTTCGTCACATGACACCTGTTCAAGTTCATCATTGATCCGTTCACTCAGTTTTATATAATAAAGGGCAGCTAACCTTCTGACCGAACACGCTGAACTACTGTCCACAAGACCACGAGGTGCCGACGACACCTTCGATCAGACAGTGTAACTGCTGTGGCGCGCTACATGAACATCATACTCCGCAAGCCACCTAATGATGTGTGGCGGAGGGTACTTTCGGTACCACTGTCTTATCCCTCCAACCGCGTTCCATTCGCGAATACTGCATGGGAAGAACGATTGTCGGTAAGCCTCTGTATTCGCTCTAATTTCTAGAATTTTCTCCTCGTGGTCAATACGCGAGATGTATGTGGGTGGAAGTAACATGTTGTTCGACTCCTCCTGAAAAGTATTGTCTCGAAATTTCAGTAGTAGCTCTCTCCGTGATGCACAACGCCTCTCTGGTAATGTCTGTCAGTGGAGATCGTTTAGCATCTCCGTAACGCTCTCTCACCAGCTAAACAGGGTGTTTCAGAAGTGATACTCTATATTCAAGGATATGACAGGAATAATCATTCGAAACAAAAAAGTCAAGTAAACATGGGGTCTAAAGCACATACCTTAAGAGCTATGGGCAATTGTTGTTCTTCGATACTGTGAAACAAATCCTTTCTACTGCAATCTCTTTGCTTTCAGTATTTTCGGAAGTGGTAGTATGGACTAAAACAAGAAAAAAGTCCAGTAAACATATTCCCTAAAACGCATAACTTAAGAGCTATGAGCACTTGTTCATCTTCGCTATGTTGAAACACAACTCTTCTAATGAACAAGTGCTCATAACATATAAGGTATGCATTTTCGAGCACATGTTTACTGGAAATTTTTTCTTTGTTTGGACCATACTACCACTTCCCAAAATATAGAAAGCAAAGAGCTTGCAGTAGAAGAGATTTGCTTCACAGTATCGAAGATCAAGAATTGCTCATTGCTCTTAAGGTATGCGTTTTAGACCCCATGTTTACTTGACTATTTTGTTTCCAATGATCTTTCCTGTTACATCCCTGAACATTGAACACCACTTTTGAAACACCCTGTATTCTTTCCTAGCTAAGTTCGGCAACGGGCGGAAACAATCCGAACGGACCGAAATCATCCGACTGCTCACCGACTCCTCTGTTCCTAGAAGACTATCTACACTACTGGCCATTAAAATTGCTACACCACGAAGATGACGTGCTACAGACGCGAAATTCAACCGACAGGTAGAAGAAGCTGCGATATGCAAATGATTAGCTTTTCAGAGCATTCACACAAGGTTGGCGCCGGTGGCGACACCTACAACGTGCTTACATGAGGAAAGTTTCCAACCGATTTCTCCTACACAAACAGCAGTTGACCGGCGTTGCCTGGTGAAACGTTGTTGGTTGTGATGCCTCGTGTAAGGAGGAGAAATGCGTACCATCACGTTTCCGACTTTGATAAAGGTCGGATTGTAGCCTATCGCGATTGCGATTTATCGTATCGCGACATTGCTGCTCGCATTGGTCGAGATCCAATGACTGTTAGCAGAATATGGAATCGGTGGGTTCAGGAGAGTAATACGGAACGCCGTGCTGGATACCAACGGCCGTGTATAACAAACAATCGAGATGACAGGCGTCTTATCCGCATAGCTGTAACGGATCGTGCAGCCACTTCTCGATCCCCGAGTCAACAGACGGGGACGTGTGCAAGACAACAACCATCTGCACGAACAGTTCGACGGCGTTAGCAGCAGCATGGACTATCAGCTCGGAGACCACGGCTGCGGTTACCCTTGACGCTGCATCACAGACAGGAGCGCCTACGATGGTGTACTCAACGACGAACCTGGGTGCACGAATGGCAAAACGTCATTTTTCTCGGATGAATCCAGGTTAAGTTTACAGCATCCGTGTTTGGCGACATAGCGGTGAACGCACAATGGAAGCGTGTATTCGTCATCGCCATACTGGCGTATCACCCGGCGTGATGGTATGGGGTGTCATTGGTTACACGTCTCGGTCACCTCTTGTTCGCATCGACGGCACTTTGAAAAGTGGACGTTACATTTCAGATGTGTCACGACCCGTGGCTCTACCCTACATTTGATCCCTGCGAAACCCGACATTTCAGCAGGATAATGCACGACCGCATGTTGCAGGTCCTGTACGGGCCTTTCTGGATACAGAAAATGTTCGACTGTTGCCGTGGCCAGCACATTCTCCAGATCTCTTACCAATTGAAAACGTCTAGTCAATGGTGGCCGAGCAACTGGTTCGCCACAATACGGCAGTCACTACTCCTGATGAACTGTGGTATCGTGTTGAAGCGCATGGACAGCTGTACCTGTACACGCCATCCAAGCTCTGTTTGACTCAATACCCAGGCGTATCAAGGCCGTTATTACGGCCAGAGGTGGTTGTTCTGGGTACTGATTTCTCAGGATCTATGCACCCAAATTGCGTGAATATGTAATCACATGTCAGTTCTAGTATAATAAATTTGTCCAATGAATACCCGTTTATCATCTGCATTTCTTCTTGGTGTAGCAATTTTAACGGCCAGTGGTGTAGTTACAAAATGAAATGGTCGTATGGCTTTTATTGGCCGGGATATCCCCTTAGGGTACGGCCGCCGTACTGCAAGTCTTTATAGTTGACGCCACTTCGGCGATTTGTGTCTCAGTGATGATGAAGAACACACAACACCCAACCCCTGTCGGGAATCGAACCCGGGCCCCCTAGCGCTACCGCTGCGCTACGGAGGCGGACATCGAGTTACAGGATTGTGCACACGGTACGTACCATGGTACTCGCCGGCTACTGAGCTCGGTACTCACCCGGACCACCGCCGCTACCAGGAGCAGTATCACCACCGTAGCCGTTGCCAGCGACGCCGTGTGTGCTTTCATTGTGGTGTGATGGTGATGTGCTGTCGGCGCTACAACTGCGCAACACTTTTAAAAAGGCTCAGGGGCGGCGACTCGCCGGCTAATGATCGTCATCGACGTCTGCGCGTCCTTGGCAGCCCCGCTTCCCGGATTTGCACTTGGCCAAGCCCGCATTAGCGGCTCTCAAAAACACAGGCTACCACTGGGTCTTTAGGACGCGCTGTCCTCGACGCCCTTCCACCTCCGCAGCTAAGCTCATGGAAACACGCAATTTTTTTCACACAGAGACTGACGACATTCTGTCCAAAAACAGAAGTGAACTTATGAGACATCAAATTGCTCCTCGGAAACAAAGTTCTTGGCGTACAGACATTTTGCAACATTCTTGCATTTATGAGTTTGCGAAACATCACCCTGCTGTCATTGTAACCTGCTCAAAATGGTTCAAAATGGTTCCGAGTTCTATGGGACTTACACTACTGACCATTAAAATTGCTACACCAAGAAGAAACGCAGAAGATAAACGGGTATTCATTGGACAAATATATTATACTAGAACTGACATGTGATTACATTTTCACGCAATTTGGGTGCATAGATCCTGAGAAATCAGTACCCAGAACAACCACCTCTGGCCGTAATAACGGCCTCGATACGCCTGGGCATTGAGTCAAACAGAGCTTGGATGGCGTGTACAGGTACAGCTGCCCATGCAGCTTCAACACGATACCACAGTTGATCAAAAGTAGTGACTCGCGTATTGTGACGAGCCAGTTGCATGGCCACCATTGACCAGACGTTTTTAATTGGTGGGAGATCTGGAGAATGTGCAGGCCAGGGAAACAGTCGAACATTTTCTGTATCCAGAAAGGCGCGTACAGGACCTGCAACATGCGGTCGTGGATCATCCTGCTGAAATGTAGGGTTTTGCAGGGATCGAATGAAAGGTAGAGCCACGAGTCGTAACACATCTGAAATGTAACGTCCACTGTTCAAAGTGCCGTCAATGCGAACAAGAGGTGACCGAGACTTGTAACCAATTGCACCCCATACCATCATGCCGGCTGATACGCCAGTATGGCGATGACGAATACACGCATCCAATATGCGTTCACCGCGATGTCGCCAAACACGGATGCTGTAAACTTAACCTGGATTCATCCGAAAAAATGACGTTTTGCCATTCGTGCACCCAGGTTCGTCGTTGAGTACACCATCGTAGGCGCTCCTGTCTGTGATGCAGCGTCAAGGGTAACCGCAGCCGTGGTCTCCGAGCTGATAGTCCATGCTGCCGCAATCGTCGTCGAACTGTTCGTGTAGATGGTTGTTGTCTTGCAAACGTCCCCATCGGTTGATTCAGGGATCGAGACGTGGCTGCACGATCCGTTACAGCCATGCGGATAAGATGCCTGTCATCTCGACTGCTAGTGATACGAGGCCGTTGGGAACCAGCACGGCGTTCCGTATTACCCTCCTGAACCCACCGATTCCATATTCTGCTAACAATCGTTGGATCTCGACCAACGCGAGCAGCAATGTCGCCATACGATAAACCGCAATCGCGATACGCTACATTCCGACCTTTATCAACGTCGGAAACGTGATGGTACGCATTTCTCCTCCCTACACGAGGCATCACAACAACGTTTCACGACGCAACGCCGGTCAACTGCTGTTTGTATATCAGAAATCGGTTGGAAACTTTCCTCATGTCAACACGTTGTAGATGTCGCCACCGGCGCCAACCTTGTGTGAATGCTCTGAAAAGCTAACCATTTGCATATCGCAGCATCTTCTTCCTGTCGGTTAAATTTCGCGTCTGTAGCACGTCATCTTCGTGGTGTAGCAATTTTAGTGGCCAGTAGTGTAACATCTGAGGTCATCAGTCCCCTAAAACTTAGAACTACTGAAACCTAACTCACCTAAGGACAGCACACACATCCATGCCCGAGGCAGGATTCGAACATGTGGCCGTAGCGGTCGCGCGCTTTCAGACTGAACTGCCTAGAACCGCTCGGCCACATCGGCCGGCTTGTAACCTGCTAAGACCCATTTTGTTCCTCTAGTTTAATACTGTCCTTTTGATTTTACCACGCTTTCTGAAAATTGAATAATTTCACCCTTTCAGATCGTCTGGCTTGAACTGTGTACATTAAATTTTACTGTCTTAGCTGCAACAAAAGTATTTTTTTCCCAATGGAAACCCGAGGTACACTTTTGTAAATGTTCAAAGTTTTTATCATGCGCAAATGATGCCAACTGTTGGGCATCACTATGAAAATATCAGCAAGTCAGTGGAGCAGTGTGCAGTAGGTCGTGACCACCACAATGCACGGTTGTAGTTGGCTCGCTACAGTGCACTGCATAATTGAATATTGTTATTGACGTTTTGCATGCTAATTATTGAATGATCGTTTTACTATTTATTATAATAGAGAATATTAGGTGATTAGTTCAAAAATGGTTCAAATGACTCTGAGCACTATGGGACTTAACGTCTGAGGTCATCAGTCCCCTACAATTTAGAACTACTTAAACCTAACTAACCTAGGGATATCACACACGTCCATGCCCGAGGCAGGATTTCAACCTGCAACCGTAGCAGCCGCGCGGTTCCAGGTAATTAGTTATTTAACTTCATAAAAGAAAGCCAAGTCTACAAAGTGTATTTTGAAAACGCATACATATTTTTTTATAAATCTTCCATTTAAAATTATTAAATATCACCATATAAAGAAAATTTTTCCTACTTCCGGAAAAAAAACAGGTCTGAAAGGGTTAAACTACCTGATCGAAAGTATTATTAGACATTAATGTTGGGTGTCCCCACCCTTCGCTTGTACAATCCAGATGCAATTTCTGTGTTTCATCGTCAATATCAACGTTCAAGGGTTACAGTAAACCTGCATTGGTGCATCCGAATCTGCTACTGGTCCCCCAGCATAGGTTACAAGCACAGACCGTTTGAAGCGTTACTCCCCCATGGACAGAAGTCGGCATTGTGCCTTTTGTATTCAATCCTGATGTAATTTCTGTGTTTCATCTTCAATGTGAAGGTCCAAGGGTTACAGTAAACTTACAGTGGTGCATCGG
Source organism: Schistocerca cancellata (assembly GCF_023864275.1). Lineage (NCBI taxonomy): Eukaryota > Metazoa > Arthropoda > Insecta > Orthoptera > Acrididae > Schistocerca > Schistocerca cancellata. The sequence goes on along the minus strand of NC_064627.1, from coordinate 139,362,615 downwards.
ACTCTACTACTGGTCTCCCAGGAAAAGTTCAAAGCACAGTCTCTTTGAAGGGTTACTCCCCCATGGACAGAAGTCGGCATTTTGCCTTTTGTATTCAATCCCGATGCAATTTCTGTGTTTCATCGTCAATGTGAAGGTCGAAGGGTTACAGTAAACCTGCTGTGGTGCATCGGAATCTACTATGGACTCCCAGGAAAGGTTCAAAGCACAGACTGTTTGAAGCATTACTTCGCCTGGACAGAAGTCAGCATTGTACCTTTCGCATTTAATCCCGATGTAATTTCTGCGTTTCATCGTCAATGTGAAGCTCCAAGGGTTACAGGTAACTTGCAGTGGTGCATCGGAGTCCACTACTGGACTCCCAGGAAAGGTTCAAAGCACAAACTGTTTGAAGCGTTACTCTCCCTGGACAGAAGTGGGCATTGTGCCCTTTGTATTCAATCCCGATGCAATTTCTAGGTTTCATTTTCAATGTAAAGGTCCAAGGGTTAAAGTAAACCTGCTGTGCTGCATCGGAATTTAATACTGGACTCCCAGGAAATGTTCAAAGCACAGACCGTTTGAAGCGTTACTCCCCCTGGACAGAAGTCGGCATTGTGACTTTTGTATTCAATCCCGATACAATTTCTGTGTTGCATCGTCACTGTGAAGGTGCAAGGGTTGCAGTAAACCTGCAGTGGTGCATCGGAAATTACTACTGGACTCCCAGGAAAGGTTCAAAGCACAAACTGTTTGAAGCGTTACTCCCCCTGGACAGAAGTCGGCATTGTGCCTTTCATTTTCAATCCCGATGCAATTTCTGTGTTTCATCGTCAATATGAATGTCCATGGGTTACACTAAATCTGTCGTGTTGCATCGGAATTTAATACTGGACTCCCAGGAAAGGTGCGAAGCACAGACCATTTGTAGCGTTACTCCTCCTGGTCAGAAGTCGGCATTGTGTGCCTTTTGTATCCAATCCCGATGCAATTTCTGTGTTTCATCGTCAATGTGAAGGTCCAAGGGTTACAGTAAACCTGCAGTGGTGCATCGGAATCTAATACTGGTGTAAGACGTGTATATTTCTATTGTCTATTGTCAAACCACAATTTATGGAGGATGTTTATATTTTATAAATAGGATTAAGTAGGAATAATTAATATTTGTCATTTTGGAAAGAATTGTGCTAGCAGGGAATGTCTTCACCAAAATATTGTTGACAAGAGAGACCGCACATTGATATAATTTTAAAATTAGTGGTAGAGACTGCGTATGGATCCATTTTAAGAAACGAACGTGAAAGACCGCGCATTGATACATTTTGTAATGGTAGCAGGGATTGTCTGCACCAGAAAGAATTGTTGGCACGAGAGACCGTACTAATTAAAGAATAACGTCAGCTTTGCTATTAAAGAATAACGTCAGCTATGGTAATAAATACAGCCACTTATTATGACAGTCCACCAAGAGGTAATAGAGTATATTAAAACAGAGTAAGTATATTCATGTCACAGTTCGAAGTAGCAGTCAGATGGCGATCCAGTAACAGTAAAAAAGGTAAGGAACAGTTTCTGGTTATTACAGATAACGACTGAGGGCCACGACGACGATACATTCTATGTTTCGACGAAATAATCAGAAAATAACTTTTAATAAGCATCAGTTAAATTTGTATGCGGAAACTGAGAAAGAGAATTAATTTCAAAGCTAATATTTCATTTGTTATTATTAAGCAAGAGGTAGAAATCCTAAGGAAAGGCTTCGTAGGATATTGTAGATGGGAAGGTTGAGTAACAAATGAGATATAGAGGAGACGGTTATTGCGTAACAAGAAAAGAGATATAGAGAAGACGGGAAGGTTTCACTTAGCGACATCCAATCAGTAAGACTCTTTAGTGAATCTACTGTGAAAATGAATATACTGACCCTGACAATTGTATGAATAAGCTAGTGTTAAGTGGCCCAACGCTTATACTAAACTGTATACCTTTAATTCACAGCCCATCGGCAATTCTGTTTGCTCTATTGATTCTGCGTTGAAAAGTGTTTGTTCAGTGTGGAATCCGCTTTAAACAGTGATATATTTTGTTGCGTGTGCTAATTATAGACAATGTCCCACGGAATAATTACTCGTTCTCAAAGTGATAAAAGTGTAGAAAATAATGATGAGAAATTCTTTTCAGGAATAGAACTGTGAAAAACCCGACAGCGAAACGTTAGATGAACAGACATTCGAGAGTAGTAATAATATGAATCTTTTGACGAGCAATCAACTTCAGAAATGCCAATTGATAAAGAGTCATTAGTGCAAAATAATTTGTTTTTAAATAAAACACGCTACACAGCCACAAATTACGCTTAGCAGACATAATTGTTTCAGTAACGAAACTACTATGCAGTCAAATAGTGTGACTCCATTACGTGCCGAAACAGATTCAAACGGTACACAGCTACACAATCTCCATAGCAGATACCACAGTTTTATTGACAAAAATTCCTAAACCATGGAAAAGTTGACACGATTACAATCGTCTGAGGATGTTCAAATGAACACAGATGTACAACCTTTAACAACGAATACAAATACACACAGCAGTCAATCCGAAACGGATCCAAAATGGCATTTTTGCTACAAATGAGACAAGACTTGAATCAAAACTTTAGTAGAAGGGCAAAAGAATCAGCAGACCTAAAAAAACGAAATCAAGGTAGTCGCTGAAAAATGTTCACAATCAAACCAAGAATTACACGCCAAGATTCAAGAAATAACAGATAAACAAGAAGCATTCGCTGTAGCATACGAGAAACAATGACAGAGAACTTTTCTAAACAAAACGCTCACATTGATGAACGTTTTAACAATCACACAGAAAACTGTTTGATACGTCACCGCAAACGGGTGCGATCGCAGGATAAAGAACGAAAAGAACTATTACAAACAATTAATAAACAGCGACAGGACAACAAAAAAAAGTGTTTGCTCAGAGAAAAACTTACGTGGACAATCACATACACTCGATTTCGGAAGAAATCGAAACGGTTAAGGGGACAAATATTGAAATACAAGAGAGGCTCGCGGAAATCCAATCACACGCAATTGAGGCGAAAATTTCTACAGACACTGATATCCAGAATATTAGGGATAAATTAACAGAAGAAGTCCAGACACTAACTGACAAAATAGAACACATAGAAATCAATCAAGACCCAGAAAATTTGAAAGCAGATTTTAAGAAAGTAGCCAAAAGTAATCGTAAATTACGATACGATTTGACAGAAAACATCAACGAACTCACTACAAGAATAGACCTGTTAGATACTAACAATGAGATGACACTACACCAGTCTCAGTTCAATAGATTTCTAATAGTAAAGATGCTCAAATTACAAATGTGCAACAAGCAATCGCAGACCTAGAATCACGTAATAATTTGTTACATCACAAAATCAATTCTTTACAGCAAGGGATAGTTGACACACAAGAAACAACTGCAAACAATCAATTCCCACAGAACATACACCATTACGACATGCCTCAGATGCACAATACATATAATGTCGGTAGACTTAAGAGAGTAAGAGATCTTAACAGGCAGAAAGACACATAAATTCATATTTACAACATTACGAAAATAATTACACACAAAGACATGATGGTTTCGACCAGAAGCAATTCCTTTCACTGAGAAAGTTTAAAACATTTAAAAACGTCAGGACGCAAATACATCCACTGGACTGGATCCAACAATTCAATGTGTCACTCCCACCGTCATGGCCAGTTCAACATAAGCTAGAATTTATTATTAGTTTTCTTGAAGGGGAACCAGCGAGAAGAATGCGACCAATTGCTAGATAGTGTTTTTCAGTAGAAGCATACCAGGAAGCATTTCTAGCAGCATATTGGTCAGATACCACACAGAGTAGCATTAGAGATCTGCTAATTAGTCTGCCAAATTTCGAGAATTCTACTTTCCCGACAATCACACACTTTTTCGAGTATATGGTTGAACAAAACCAATACCTCAATGAGCCATACAGTCAATCCGCATTAATACAGCTGTGTATTTCAAAACTCCCCAGAGCATTAAAAGTGTCATTATTAACAGGCCAGCAAAAGGACAACGTGTACGCATTTAGAGACATCCTGCAATTGCTAGAGGTACACCAGGCAGATTATGCGTTTGATAATAAGAACATTTCACGACATAACGCAAACCAGACAAACAATGCTAATTTTGAGCACACACGATTTGGCAACAACAATCATAATAAACGCTTTCGCAGCGAAAATGAAAACTTTAATCGAGAATACACACAGGGATTTAATGAACAGCACTATAACAACAATGTACATTACAATTCAAGACAGCAACAAAGCTATCTAAACAACACGACACATGTTGTTGTGGTCTTCAGTCCTGAGACTGGTTTGATGCAGCTCTCCATGCTACTCTATCCTGTGCAAGCTTCTTCATCTCCCAGTACCTACTGCAACCTACATCCTTCTGAATCTGCTTAGTGTATTCATCTCTTGGTCTCCCTCTACGATTTTTACCCTACACGCTGCCCTCCAATACTTAATTGGTGATCCCTTGATGCCTCAACACAAGTCCTACCAACCGATCCCTTCTTCTAGTCAAGTTGTGCCACAAACTTCTCCCCAATCCTATTCAATACTTCCTCATTAGTTATGTGATCTACCCATCTAATCTTCAGCATTCTTCTGTAGCACCACATTTCAAAAGCTTCTATTCTCTTCTTGTCCAAACTATTTATCGTCCATGTTTCACTTCCATACATGGCTACACTCCATACAAATAGTTTCAGAAATGACTTCCTGATACTTAAATCTATACTCGATGTTAATAAATTTCTCTTCTTCAGAAACGCTTTCCTTGCCATTGCCAGTCTACATTTTATATCCTCTCTACTTCGACCATCATCAGTTATTTTGCTCCCCAAATAGCAAAACTACTTTACTACTTTAAGTGTCTCATTTCCTAATCTAAATCATTCAGTATCAGCTGACTTAATTCGACTACATTCCATTATCCTCGTTTTGCTTTTGTTGATGTTCATCTTATACCCTCCTTTCAAGACACTGTCCATTCCGTTCAACTGCTCTTCCAAGTCCTTTGCTGTCTCTGACAGAATTACAATGTCACTGGCGAACCTCAAAGTTTTTATTTCTTGTCCATGGATTTTAATACCTACTCCGAATTTTTCTTTTGTTTCTTTTACTGCTTGCTCAATATACAGATTGAACAACATCAGGGAGAGGCTACAACCCTGTCTCACTCCCTTCCCAACCACTGCTTCCCTTTCATGTCCCTCGACTCTTACAACTGCCATCTGGTTTCTGTACAAATTGTAAATAGCCTTTCGCTCCCTGTATTTTACACCTGCCACCTTCAGAATTTGAAAGAGAGTATTCCAGTCAACATTGTCAAAAGCTTTCTCCAAGTCTACAAATGCTAGAAACGTAGGTTTGCCTTTCCTTAATCTAGCTTCTAAGATAAGTCGTTGGGTCAGTATTGCCTCACGTGGTCCAACATTTCTACGGAATCCAAACTGATCTTCCCCGAGGTCGGCTTCGACTAGTTTTTCCATTCGTCTGTAAAGAATTCGGGGCCTTGTTTCGACTCAGGTCTTTCAGTGCTCTGTCAAACTCTTCACGCAGTATTATATCTCCCATTTCATCTTCATCTACATACTCTTCCATTTCCATACTATTGTCCTCAAGTACATCGCCCTTGTATAAACCCTCTATATACTCCTTCCACCTTTCTGCTTTCCCTTCATTGCTTAGAACTGGATTTCCATCTGAGCTCTTGATATTCATACAAGTGGTTCTCTTTTCTCCAAAGGTCTCTTTAATTTTCCTGTAGGCAGTATCTATCTTACCCCTAGTGAGATAAGCCTCTACATCCTTACATTTATCCTCTAGCCATGCCTGCACGACACATATACGACAGGAAATGCCGAACCGGTCTAACTTTCACGTGACTCATCGCCTAGAAAATGCGTCAGGTGAAAGCAATTACACGGGACAGCCGCAAAATACATAAAACGAACAAAGACAGCCTTTTCAGAGAAACACGCGTGCCTCGCCGTATAACCACAGTTATAACGACAGAAGGAGAGAAAACGAACACCGACCGCAAAGGACATTCTACAGTGACAATTTTCATAGAAATTCAAACAGTGCACACCAACCAAGTCATCGTATGAATGTACCAATCACAAGATTACATCCGCTACCTACCGCTAATAATCAGAACGGTAGAACAGTACAGCTCATACAAAACGCACAACACTCCCCGACAGAAAATGAAATGTCAGAACATTTATGACTAGAGATAGCCTGTGATGAATCTCTAAATGACGACACTATGGATAAGGACAGAGAAAAGATAACGATAGAGAATGCCATTACATTCGACGACGTGCGAGACACATTGTTATACGAAAAACCGATCATGCAGAAAACTATATGCCACCCAATAATCCAGATAAATTTAAAGTCACAAAATATTTCAGCAATAATTGATTCAGGCTCACCAATGTGCTTAATTAACAAAGACACAGTTAACAGATGCAATAGCAATCATGATTACCCAGTATTCCCGTTACACAGAACTAAAGTTAAGGGAGCATTTCCAGGAAAAAGCATTGAAGTCAAAAGACAGACACAATTAACGTTTGTTTTAGCAGGGCAAACTTTCCACAGCAATTGTTGGATAGTTCCACATTTAACAACTGATACAATATTAGGAATGAATTTTCTCGTACAGTACAACGCAAAGATTGACTTTAAATCGTCATACCTAACATTACAGAAGGAAGACAGTGAAGTGGTAGTGAGATTTCAAAACGCAGTATCCTCAGAACAACAAAATATGCACAGGATCGAGATTATTGCAGATTATAAAGATAACGATTGTTATCTCACACTATACACGAATTCACATAATGACGACATGGCAGAGGAACAGGAGTATAATGTATTAGAGACAATTACACGCAAGGCTGGAGACAGTGTGTAACGACAACTGTACATATAATAATTTTTTCTTTATGAATTTAGGTAAATTAATGTAAGCAATGTTTTGAATTTCTTTTTCTTTTCGTGTCATGTTAAAGAAACTGTGAGCGACTTTTGAAAATGAATGTTATTATTTATGTTAGATTTCAAGCAATTTGATAATCAAAGGGAAGTGTACTTAATGTTAAAACTATTGTAAGATGTGAAAATTGTAATTTATACACTTGGTCCATACGTAGGTAATGCATTAGGATATGTGTAGTAGAAAACCTGTGGTGAATACCCTACCTGTAGGAGAGCGGGAAAAGGTGGAGACAGGCGAGCGCGGGAAAACGCACACTGGCGCGGTTCGGCACAACGGGCTCAGTAGAACAGTCGGAGTTGGGCATCGGTCAGAGGAACATGTACTGTACCGAGGAGGCTATCCAGGAAAAGTGGTTTCCATTGAGCCTCGGATGTGCCGATTCCGATGACTACTTGGCATGGCTATATTCTTAGGCGCAAAATTGGAAAGATTACGACGCTAAGAAGAAGAAAAGTGCCGATGCAGTGAGAGCCTTAGCCGTGCTTGCATGTGTGCTGTGCTTCTCGCTATCTCGCTGCCCGCCAACCGCCGCACCGACTTGCACAGGTCAAACATTTATTTCATCTTTAGAAGCGTATCTGTGTGGACCAGTGTCGAAACTGTTTCTAACTGTTCAATAATAACGTGACTTTTACCAGAATTGCCTTAGCCGTTACTTATCCTTATCACTGAACTAGACAGGGTCCTTACCACATATTGTGCAACCCGAGTATCCCGAATTGAAAGTTTAACGTTAGTATTAACGAGAATTATCAGTAGACAAATCTATGCTATAAAGAAGCTTAAATTTCAGTGTGTTATTGCAAATGTTGAGAAAGAACAAAAGCATGACTAAATTGAAAGATAAATTTTGAATTGAGCTAGCAATGACACTTAATTAATTTGAGACAGAAAGAATGATAGTTAATTAATTCAGAAATAAGAGAAAAGAGTAGTAATCCATAGATTGATAATTTTGAGTGTTAATTTACCTTCAGGACTTAATAGTTTCAGTATAACGACCATAACAGTTTCAGGGCCCCCCTTCTCTTGTCCATTCTTTCACATCTTGAAGTGTACTGATCGGATTTGAACAGTAAAGTTAATTTCTATATTAAACCTAAGTGTATTAGTGTTTTTTCCAATTTTAATAGTGACATTGTATGTGTGTTTTCAAAATTGCTAATTCTAGGGTAATCTATGCCCGATTTCAGTCTGATCGATATACAAAAAGCAGTTCGTAGTAATCATTGCAGTGTGGTGTTGTGTAATTTTAGCTCGTCCAATTTAGTATAAAAGGAAAAAACTTTAGTTCAGTGGATTTTTCCTATGCCAAACTTTGCCATATAAGGTAACATTACTACGAGTTAGTATGCTTGTACATGCACCCACTTGTATAAGGAAAAACTCATTCAATGCCTAATTAGGCTGGCGACCGAATTATTAATCATTGGCAGTATCTACTGTGTGTACTTCTTGTCCATGCGAACGCGTAATTATATTTTGCATTTGCTTGACGCGTCGCTGTAATTACTGACTGAGTATAGGTCCGATCTTGCTTCCATTAGGTACACGCGGTCAACTTATGTACTAAAATCCTTGTTTACAAGGTGAAGCCCGTGAACTTATTACGGTACAGGCTTTATAGAGCTAACGCACGTCCGACAGGGCGGTAGCGTTACAAGTATAGCAGAAGACGGCGCAGAACGCACAGAATTAGAAAATATTCTTGTGCAACATAAAACAGTTTTTAACAATGTTCCAGGAACGATGACAGGATTTATTTACGAATTTCAGGTGAAACCACACGAGGCTTTCAAAGCAAAACACTATCCAATCCCGCATATACACACAGGGGCAGTTAAGAAAGAGTTACGAGCAATGATTGATCAGGGTATAATTGAACCAGCAGCAAGCCAATATATAAATCCATTACACATTGTTGAATCACTCCGTTTAGTTTTAGATTCACGTCAGGTTAATAAAATAATCATTACAGAAACTGACCGACCACAGACGTTAGAAGAGTTACTGCAAAAGTTTCATGGCACCTCTATGTATACCACCTTCGATCTCAAATCAGGATTTTGGCAAATCCAGTTGCATCCAAATTGTCGTAAGTATACGGCATTCCTTTGCTTTTGTGAATGTTTCCAATTTTGCAAACTTCCGTTTGGACTAACGATTTCGTCTGCAGCTTTTATACGAGGCATGAATACAATTCTCCCACAGGATCTTAAAAACAAAGTTACTACATATGTAGATGACATTCTAATCGCAGCAGAAAACTGGGAACAGCACAACCACATCCTTCAACAATTGCTGAATACATTCGAGCAGAACGGTGTAACTATAAACCTCCGTAAATCTGAATTTGGAAAAGCCTCAATAAAATTTCTAGGTCATATCATTTCACAAACAGGTATTGCACCAGACTCCGACAAATTGCAAGCATTGAAAGATATCGACATGCCAACAAATAAGAAAGAACTTCGGAGCTTTTTAGGCCTTATAAATTATTTTCGAAAATTCATTCATTATAAAGCATTAGACATACCCTTGCTATACCAGCTCACAAGTAAAAACACAATTTGGTCACGGAATGAAGACGCTGAAGCTGAATTCTAGAATTTGAAAGAAGCGTTACTAAGGACACCTTTGCCGGCCGCGGTGGTCTCGCGGTTCTAGGCGCTCAGTTCGGAGCCGCGCAACTGCTACGGTCGCAGGTTCGAATCCTGCCTCGGGCATGGATGTGTGTGATGTCCTTAGGTTAGTTAGATTTAATTAGTTCTAAGTTCTAGGGGACTGATGACCACAGATGTTAAGTCCCATAGTGCTCAGAGCCATTTGAACCATTTTTTTAAGGACACCTTTGTTATCACATCCCGACCCAACACAAAACTTTTCCATTTCAACAGATAGTTCAACTACAGCACTAGGAGTACATATTTTCCAGGAAGTAGAGGAGGACGGTAAGACAATCGTTAAACATATTGCGCTTGCAAGCAGGATACTTTTTCCAGCAGAGCGCAATTATTCTGTAACAGAATTAGAGACGCTATGTGTAGTATGGGCATTTAAGAGATTCCGTCATTATCTATATGGAAGACACACCACAGTATATACTGATCACCGAGCAATCCAGTTTTTATTATCAGCAAAACTTACGCATGATAGATTAAGCCGTTGGAAATTATATCTACAAGAGTTCGACTTTACTATTGTACACATTCCAGGCACGCAGAATATTGTTGCCGACGCACTATCGAGATCTATTCACCATAAACGACTAGAGAAAGAAAATACCTTCTGCCACAACAACCATGGTATTATGTATATCAAACTAGTAGCTTTCGAAAACTTTATATCATCAGCATTACAGGACATAGAGAGAGAACAGCAGAAACATGAATCACTAAAACAGATTGTAACGCTTTGGCGAGACAAGAGCAACGTAAAAATCAGACATAATTACACTATACATCAAAATATTTTGTTTATCCGCTCATACCCAGACAGCAACAATTGGCTTTTATGCATTCCAGAAGGGATCAGAAAAAAATTGATATGGTATATGCACCTAAGCTATGCACATTACGGAGCTAGGAAATGCTTTCTAATTCTTCGATAAAATCGTCACTTCAACTATATGGAAAAACACATTCGCTAAGTTATAGCATCCTGCAAGATATTTCAGAAAGCTAAATCATCAACAGTATCACATATTCCACCACTGTATCCCATCATACCGGTTAAGTTAAGACACATGGCAGCAGTAGATCTTTGCGGTCAAATCCCCAGAACAAGTAAAGGTTATAGTTATATTCTAGTAGCTGTAGAACTGACATCCAAATTTGTAACATTTTCTCCTCTAAGAAAAGCAACAGCTAGATCAGTATCAAGAGCATTTGTAAGAGATTTTCTATCAATAGTAGGACATGTACAGAAGGTTACTTCAGATAAAGGACCACAGTTTAGGTCAGACATACGGAAACAAATGTTGGAGAGAAAGAACATAGCACCAATTTACATATCAAGATATCACAGTTCTTCTAACCCGTCAGGAAGAATAATGAAAGAGATCGGGAAACTATGTAGAATTTATTACCACAGAAAGCATACAACATGGGACGAATACGTTTCACAGTTTCAGGAAGTAATAAATGCAATACCTAATGAGTCAACGATGCTCTCACCAACTGTAACACTGACGGATAAAGACCCACCGAATAAACTTACTGGAATGATTACTTTTCCAAAGAAGCGTAGACTTCGTCATTGTGAGATAACAGACATGGCACTAGCGAACATTAAACGAGCTGCAGATCGTCGGAAGAGACAGCAGAAGCAGGTAAGTAGATTACGCAAGTACGAGATTGGTGATAAGGTACTAGTCCGTACGCATTATCTGTCACATAAAGGGAAGAACCGATGCAAAAAATTTGAACTTCTATATGCAGGACCATACAGAATTCGAAGTATTCCGCACACTAATGTAGTACACATTAAGACACTCAGAACAAAAAAAAAAAAAAAAAAAATCGAGAGGAAACCATCATATGTCAAACATAAAGAAATTCTTAAAATAGAAAAACCTTCTTACAGGGATACATATAGACACAGTATATCAATGAGCATTTTGACACATTTCAGCAAGCCCGAACACTGAGCTACTAATGAGTTATTTACAGGCACAACAGGTCACCTCGACTCGACCGTAGATAATTGCACTGAACATTAATAGCAGTCTTAGAAGCGTACTCGCAGGACATTTATTTCACATTATGTAAGGTAAGTGAGTCAATTAACAGGACTACTTTAAATGTAAACGTACAACACGTACAAATGATTTTCATACAGTAGTAACAATTAGATGTATTCTTTAACCCGCGCATGCAGCATTGTTGTCGTAGTTCACCAAAATAAAAGTAGTTTAAATTATAAGTACTGAATATGGAGAAATGTGGATAAATGCTTTACAGGTCATGCCGAGAGCTGACGCCATTTTCCAGATGCAGAGAGATGTTGAAGTCATGCCGTGCGCTTACGATTATTAACCATGAGTATTTTATTATAGGTAATACAGAGAGATATTGAAGTCATGCTGTGCGCTGATGATTATTTACAATGAATATTTTATTACAGTTTATGCAGAGAGATGACACGAGGTACAAAGGAGAGAGGGGAATGAAGATGTTAGTATGTAAGGAATCTAATTTAGTAATGATTTATTTTGATAACAGGTGACACAGCGCAGCGCAGCACTACGGATGGAGAAACCACATGAAACTACTTACTATATGTACGTCGCTGTTGTTGTTGTTGTGGTCATCAGTCCTGAGACTGGTTTGATGCAGCTCTCCATGCTACTCTATCCTGTGCAAGCTTCTTCATCTCCCACTACGTACTGCAGCCTACATCCTTCTGAATCTGCTTAGTGTATTCAACTCTTGGTCTCCCTCTACAATTTTTACCCTCCACTCTGCCCTCCAATACTAAATAGGTGATCCCTTGATGCCTCAGAACATGTCCTACCAACCGATCCCTTCTTCTAGTCAAGTTGTGCCAAAAACTCCTCTTCTCCCCAATTCTATTCAATACCTCCTCATTAGTTATGTGATCTACCCATCTAATCTTCAGCATTCTTCTCCAGCACCACATTTCGAAAGCTTCTATTCTCTTCTTGTCCAAACTATTCATCGTTTATGTTTCACTTCCGTGCATGGCTACACTACATACAAATACTTTCAGAAACGACTTCCTGACACTTAAATCTATATTTGATGTTAACAAATTTCTCTTCTTCAGAAACGCTTTCCTTGCCATTGCCAGTCTACATTTTATATCCTCTCTACTTCGACCATCATCAGTTATTTTGCTCCCCAAATAGCAAAACTCCTTTACTACTTTAAATGTCTCATTTCCTAATCTAATTCCCTCAGCATCAGCTGACTTAATTCGACTACATTCCATGATCCTCGTTTTGCTTTTGTTGATGTTCATCTTATATCCTCCTTTCAAGACACTGTCCATTCCGTTCAACTGCTCTTCCAAGTCCTTTGCTGTCTCTGACAGAATTACAATGTCATCGGTGAACCTCAAAGTTTTTATTTCTTGTCCATGGATTTTAATACCTACTCCGAATTTTTCTTTTGTTTCTTTTACTGCTTGCTCAATATACAGATTGAACAACATCGGGGAGAGGCTACAACCCTCTCTCACTCCCTTCCCAACCACTGCTTCCCTTTCATGTCCCTCGACGCTTATAACTGCCATCTGGTTTCTGTACAAATTGTAAATAGTCTTTCGCTCCCTGTATTTTACACCTGCCACCTTCAGAATTTGAAAGAGAGTATTACAGTCAACATTGTCAAAAGCTTTCTCCAAGTCTACAAATGCTAGAAACGTAGGTTTGCCTTTTCTTAATCTAGCTTCTAAAATAAGTCGTAGGGTCAGTATTGCCTCACGTGTTCCCATATTTCTACGGAATCCAAACTGATCTTCCCCGAGGTCGGCTTCTACCAGATTTTCCATTCGTCTGTAAAGAATTCCTGTTAGTATTTTGCAGCCGTGACTTATTAAACTGATAGTTTGGTAAGTTTCACATCTGTCAGCACCTGCTTTCTTTGGAATTGGAATTATTATATTCTTCTTGAAGTCTGAGGGTATTTCGCCTGTCTCATACATTTTGCTCACCAGATGGTATAGTTTTGTCGGGACTGGCTCTCCTAAGGCTGTCAGTAGTTCTAATGGAATGTTGTCTACTCCCGGGGCCTTGTTTCGACTTAGGTCTTTCAGTGCTCTATCAAACTCTTCACGCAATATGATATCTTCCATTTCATCTATATCTACATCCTCTTCCATTTCTATAACATTGCCCTCAAGTACATCGCCCTTGTATAGACCCTCTATATACTCCTTCCACCTTTCTGCTTTCCCTTCATTGCTTAGAACTGGGTTTCCATCTGAGCTCTTGATATTCATACAAGTGGTTCTCCTTTCTTTCTTCGCTATTCAAAAAAAATTTTTCTGCATTGAACATGATATCTTTTACATCAGATACATACATAGGAAAAACAGATTACGCCAAATGTCAGCATACCGACTCGCACTCTGCGTAGAATACAAATGTTTTCTCTTAAATAACAATGACTATGTGTGCTACACAACTCAAACATAATTTATAGTCGACTGACAATATGACTCATAACTGACGACCACATTACCGAACATACTGAAGTCACAGAAAGTGACATAGTTTGTCAAAATATTTAAAAAACTGTGAATTTACAACCTGTGAAGTAATATAACAGTGCCTTTATGTAATTATTTATATGAGCACTAGATTATGATTTATTTAGAGGAAATGTATCTGATCAAGTCACAGAAAGTGACAAAGTTTGTATAAAGACACTTGTCTATTTTATTTAAAAATGTTGATGCCTACATGTACAAACTAAATTCCACTTACAGAAATATTTGTTTATGTTATTGATTGTCACGTAATGTAATATGTATTGTAGGCTGAATTCACTACAGATGGAAAATGTGTTTTTTATGTAATTGTTTAAAACTATAAACTTTTTCTACAGTCATACAAGGTGACATATTTTGTCCTTTTAAACGTAAAATAAGAATTCGGTAAAGATAATTTTTATGAGCACAGAGGAAAGAGATGATGTAAAATTTGGTAATAATGGTATCAACAATATCCGCGAAACTTTTGACAAAATGATTATACCTTTACCTTAATTCATGTGCATCCCCATGGTTATGGAGCACAAACAAGGAGAATAGTGACCCACGTTACTTCAATCTACGATGTTTTCTATCAGGTGTCGGCATACCAAGATGCACACCACAGTCATGATGTACGTCAATAGGTGCTTGCATACCAAGATGCATACCATCACAACTAATGGACACTTGGAGTTGGAACTTGTACCTGATGTAGCTATGGCAACTCAGGCAATTCGACGGCTAACTTAGTGTTTGGTTACACTAAAACTATGGATCAAAGAGACGACGGAATCACATGGTGAAACCTGGTGTTGTGCTACGTGAGGGAAAGAAACGGACTTTTGAGTGCATTCACAGACAGTTGCTAGTGCTTTGACCATGCTACCCAATTCCTTTTTTTCCCTTCCTTGAATATGGTACTAATAGATGCCAATTTATAATGAAACATAAACTATGTTCTAATTTGTGCCATCCATTACTATTAGAAATATAAATAACTTTTACTACCTGATGTACACTTCCAACTTACTGACTCATATTATTTATGTATTTTTATGTATACCCTTTTGAATATTCTCTTTGCTAGACTTAGGAAACTAAATTCTTATGACAGTATATGTATGTTGAAAGAAATATTCTGTCATTAACTTACTTATTACTACACATATTTCTATAATCAAATTTTCTCCTTACGTCAAGTCCAAATGACTTAACGACGTAGAAAAATATCAAGGAAACCCAGTGAAGGGTTATGTAAGTCGTGTATATTTCTATTGTCTATTGTCAAACCACAATTTATGAAGGATGTTTATATATTATGAATAGGATTAAGTAGGAATAATTAATATTTGTCATGTTGGAAAGAATTGTGCTAGCAGGGAATGTTTTCACCAAAATATTGTTGACAAGAGAGACCGCACATTTATATAATTTTAAAAAGGGCGGGAGAGACTGCGTATAGATACATTTTAAGAAAAGAGCGGGAAAGACCGCGCATTGATACATTTTGTAATGGTAGCAGGAATTGTCTGCACCAGAAAGCATTGTTGGCAGGAGAGACCGCACTTGAGCGTTCGTAGGAAGTCAGTAGTAAGCCAGATGTGAAGCGAGTCGGTAGCAGGTCTGAAGCGAGAGGTTGAGAGGAGCGGTGTGCCTGCCACCCACTAGCTACGATTTGCAAGAGATTATAAACGGATGTACAGAGACATCAGCTAACTATTATCATAAGAGGAACTAATATTATTGAATTAATTTCTTGAGACACTCAAGATTACTGAACTAATGTTTGCGCATTGCTAGTTGTAAGATTATTGTAAAGAGTAAGTCCCATTTGAACGTTTGTAAAATCATTTCATTCGAGTATAATTAATTTTTGCCAGCAATATTGCATTACTGATTATAATCCATCTCAAAAACCATCAACGTAAAACTTCGCAAAACTTTCTTGTTGTCAAGAAAAAGTTAAACTATGAATTGCGTAACTTCCGTCAAATTAATTAAAGAATAACGTCAGCTTTGCTATTAAAGAATAACGTCAGCTATGGTAATAAACACAGCCACTTATTACGACAGCCCACCAAGAGGTAATAGAGTATAGTAAAACAGAGTCAGATGGCGATCCAGTAACAATAAAATAGGTAAGGAACAGTTTTGGGTTATTGCAGATAACGACTGACGGCCACGAGGACGATACATTCTATGTTTCGTCGAAATAATCAGAAAATAACTTTTAATAAGCATTAGTTACATTTGTATGCGGAAATTGAGAAAGATAATTAATTTCAAAGCGAAGATTTCATTTGTTATTATTAAGCAAGAGGTAGAAATCCTAAGGAAAGGTTTCGTAGGATATTGTAGATGGGAAGGTTGAGTAACAAATGAGATATAGGGGAGACGGTTACTGCGTAACAAGAAAAGAGATATAGAGGAGACGGGAAGTTTTCACTTAGCTACCCCTAGACAAAAGTCGGCATTGTGCCTTTTGTATTCAATCCCGATGCAATTTCTGTGTTTCATCACCAATGTGAAGGCACAAGGGTTACAGTAAACCTGCAGTGGTGCATCGCAATCTGTTACTGGCGTCCCAGGAAAGGTTACAAGCACAAACCGATTGAAGCGTTACTCCCCCTGGACAGAAGTGGCATTGTGCCATTTGTATTCAATCCCGATGCAATTTCTGTGTTTTATCTACAATGTGAAGGTCCAAAGGCTACAGTCAACCTGCAGCGGTGCATCGGAATCTACTATTGGACTCCCAGGAAAGGTTGAAATCACCGACTGTTTGAAACGTTACTTCGTCTGGAAAGAAGTCGGCATTGTGCCCTTCATATTCATTCTCGATCGAATTTCTGTGCTTCATCGTCAATGTGAAGGGCCAAGGGTTACAGTAAACCTGCAGTGATGCATAAGAATTTAATAATGACCTCGCAAAAAATGTTCAAATCGCAGAGAGTTTGAGGCGTTTCTCCCCTAGGACAGAAATCAGCATTGTGCCTTTTACATTTAATCCCGATGCAACTTCTGTGTTTCTTCCTCAATTTGAAGGTCCAGTAACCATGCAGAGGTGCATCGGAATCTAATACTGGTCTCCCAGGAAACGTGTGAAGCACGGACTGTTCGAGACGTTACTCCCCCTGGACAGAATTATTCATTGTGCCTTTTGTATCCAATCCCGATGCAATTTCTGTCCCTCATCATAAATGTGAAGGTCCAAGGGTTACAGTGAACCTGCAGTGGTGCATCGAAATCGACTACTGGACCCCCAGGAAAGGTTAAGGGCACAGACTGTTTGAAGCGTTACTTCCCCTGGACGGAAGTGGGAATTGTGCCTATTGTAATCAATTCAAATGCAATTTGTGTGTTTCAACTTCAATGTGAAGGTCCAAGGGTTAAATTAAACCTGCCGTGGTGTATCGAAATTTAATAATGGACTCCCAGGAAAGGTTCAAAACACAGACTGTTTGAGGCGTTACTCACCATGGACACAAGTCCGCATTGTGCCTTTTGTATCGAATCCCGATGCAATTTCTAAGTTTCATCGTCAATCTGAAGCTCCAAGGGTTACAGTTAATCTGCAGTGGTGCATCGGAATTTAATACTGGTCTCCCAAAAAATGTTCAAAGCACAGAGTGTTTGAGGCGTTTCTCCCCCTAGACAGAAGTAGGCATTGTGCCTTTTACATTCAATCCCGATGCAACTTCTGTGTATCTTTGTCAATTTGAAGGTCTAAAGGTTACAGTAAACTTGCAGCGGCGCATTGTAATTTAACACTGATCTACCAAAAAAATGTTCAAAGTACAGAGTGTTTGAGGCGTTACTCCCCCTGGACAGAAGTATTGTGCCTTTTGAATCCAATCGTTATGCAATTTCTGTTTCATCATCAATGTGAAGGTCCAAGGGTTATAGTAAAGCTGCAGCGTTGCATCGTAAATTACTATTGGTCTCCCAGGAAAGGTTCAAAGCACAGTCTGAAGTGTTACTTCGCCTGGACAGAAGTCAGTATTGGGACTTTTCAATTCCATCGCGATGCAATTTGTGTGTTTCATCGTCAATGTGAAGGTCCAAGGGTTAAAGTAAACCTCCCGTGGTGCATCGGAATTTAATAGTGGACTCCCAGGAAATGTTCAAAGCACAGAGAGTTTGATGCGTTACTCCCCCTATACAGAAGTCGGCATTATGTCTTCTGAACCCAATCCCGATGCAATTTCTGCATTTCATCGCCAATGTGAAGATACAAGGGTTAAAGTAAACCTTCAGTGGTGCTTCGGAATCTACTACTGGACTCCCAGGAAAGGCTCAAAACATATAATGTATAAAGCGTTTCTTCGCTTGTGCTGAAGTCAGCATTGTGCCTTTCGTATTCAATCCCGATACATTTTCTGTGTTTCATCGTCAAGTGAAGCTCCAAGGGTTACAGTTATTCTGCAGTTATGCATCGGAATCTGCTACTTGTGTCCCAAGAAAGTTACAAGCACAGACCGTTTAACGCATTACTCCCCTGGACAGAAGTCGACATTGTGCCTTTTGTATGCAATCTTGACGCAATTTCTGTGTTTCATCGTCAATTGGAAGGTCCGAAGGTTACAGTAAACCAGCCGTGGTGCATTGGAATCTACTACTGGTCTCCCAGGAACGGTTCAGGGCACAGACTGCTTGAAGCGTTACTCCCCCTTGACAGAAGTCGATATTGTGGCTTTCGAATTCCATCACGATGCAGTTTCTTTGTTTCATCGTCCATGTGAAGCTCCAAGGGTTACAGTTAACTGCAGTGGTGCATCGGGTCAGCTACTGGACACCCTGGAAAGTTTACAAGCGCAGACCGTTTGAAGCGTTAGTCCCCAATTGAGAAAAATCGGCATTGTGCCATTTGTGTTCAATCCCGATGCAATATCTGTGTTTCATCGTCAATGTGATGGTCCAAGGGTTTCAGTAAAGCTGCATTGGTGAATCGGAATGTAATAACGGACTCCCAGGAAATGTTCAAAGCAGAGACTGCTTAAGGCGTTACTCCCCCGAGACAGAAGTCGTCATTGTGCCTTTTGTATCCAATCCCTATGCAATTTCTGTGTTTCAAAGTCAATGTGAAGATGTAAGGATTACAGTAAACCTGCATTCGACAGAAGTCAGCAATGTGCGTCTCGTATTCAATCCCGATGCAATTTCTGGGTTTCATCGTCAATCTGAAGGTCCTACTGTTATAGTTAACCTGCAGTGATGCATCGGAATCCGGACTGTTTGAAGCGTGACACCCCCTGGACAGACATGGCATTTTCCTCCTTGGAATTCAATCCAGATGCAATTTCTGTGTGACGTGGTGCATCGGAATCTACTAGTGTCCTTCTAGGAGAGGTTATAAACACAGACCGTCTGAAGGGTTACCCACCCCCCCCCCCAACCCTGGACTGAAGTAGGCATTGAGCCTTTTGTGTTCAATCCGGATGCAAATTCTGTGTTTCATCGTCAATGTGAAGGTCAAAGGGTTACAGTAAACCTGCAGTGTTGCATCGCAATCTGCAACTGGACTCCCAGGAAAGGTTACAAGCACAGACCATTTTAATCGTTACTCCGCCTGTACAGAATTTGAAGCACCAAGGGTTACAGTACACCTTCAGTGGTGCATCGGAATTCACCACTGGACTCCCAGGAAAGGTACAAAGCACAGACTGTTTGAGGCTTTACTCACCGTGGACAGAAGTCGGCATTGTGCCTTTTGTATTCAATCCCGATACGTTTTATCTGTTTCATCTTCAATGTGAAGGACCAAGGGCTACAGTAAACCTGCAGTGGTGCATCGGAATCTACTACTACACTCCCAGGAAAGATTCAAAGCACAGACCGAATGAAGTGTTACGCTCCTGGACAGAAGTCGGCATTGTGCCTTTTGTATTCAATCTCAACGCAATTTCTGTGTTTCATCGTCAATGTGAAGGCCCATGGGTTACAGGAAACCGGCAGTGGTGCATCGTAATCTACAACTCTACTCCCAGGATAGGTTAAAAGCGCAGACCGTTGGAAGCGTTACTCCCCCCCCACCCCCTGGACAGAATTCGGCATTGTGCGTTTTGTATGCAATCCCGATGCAATGTCTGTTTTTCATCGTCAATGTCAAGGTACAAGGGCTACAGTAAGCCTGCTGTGGTGCACCGGACTTTACTACTGGACTACCCGGAAAATTTCCCAGCACGGACTGTTTGAGGCATTACTCCCCGTGGACAGAAGTCAGCATTGTACCATTCGTATTCATCCCAATGCAATTTCTGTGTTTTTCAATGTGAAGCTATAACGGTTCCAGTTAAACCTACTGTGGTGCATCGGAATTTACTACTGGACACTAAGGAAAAGTTTAGAGCACAGTCTTTTTGAGGCGTTACTCCCCCTGGACTGAGGTCGGCATTGTGCCTTTTCCATTCTATCCCGACGCGATTTCTGTGTTTCACCGTCAATTTGAAGGTCCAAGGGTGACAGTAAACCTGCAGTGGTGCTGCGGAATCTGCTACTGGACTCCCATGAAAGGTTTCAAACACAGACCGTTTGAAGAGTTACTCCCCCATTCAATCTCGATGCAGTTTCTGTGTTTCATCGTCAATGTGAAGGTCCAAGGGTTACAGTAAACCTGCAATGGTGCATCGGAATCTACGACTGGACTCCCAGGACATGTTACAAGCACCGTTTGAACCGTTACACTCCCTGGACAGAAGTAGGCATTCGGCCATATGTATGCAAATCCAATGCAGTTTCTGTGTTTCATCGTCAATTTGACGGCATTGTTAAAGCAAACTTGCTTTGGTGCACCGCAATCAAATACTGGTCTCCCAGGAATGGTTTCAACACAGACTGTTTGAACCGTTTCTCCCCCTGGACATACGTAGGCATTGTGCCTTTTGTATTCAATCCCGATGCAATTTCTGTGTATCATCGTCAATATGAAGGTGCAGGGGTGAAAGTAAACCTACAGTGATACTTCGGAATCTGCTACTGGACTCCCATGAAAGGGTACAAACACAGACCGTTCCAAGCGTTACTCGCCCATTGCCAACATTCGGCATTGTGCCTTTTGTATTCAATCCCGATGCAATTTCTGTGTTTCAGGGTAAATGTGAAGATCTAACGGTTTCAGGCAACCTGCAGTGTTGCATCGGAATTCACCACTGGACTCCCAGGAAAATTTCAGAGCACAGATAGTTTAAAGCTTTACTCACCCTGGACAGAAGTCAGCATTGTGCCTTTTGGATTACATCAGGAAACAATATCTGTGTTTCATCGTCAATGTGAATGTTCAAGGGTTACAGAAAACGTGCCATGGTGCATTGGAATTTACTACCGGCGTCCCACAAAAGGTTACAAGCACAGACCGTTCTAAACGTTACTCGCCCCGATCAGAATTAGGCATTGTTTATTTTGTATTCAGTCTCAATGCAATTTCTGTGTTTCATCGTCAATGTGAAGGTCCAAGAGTTACAGTAAACCTGCCGTGGTGCATCGGAATCTTCTACTGGACTTTCAGGAAAAATTCAAAGCACAGACCGAATGAAGATTTACGCCCCTGGACAGAAGTCGGCATTGTGTCTTTTGTATTCTATCCCGATGCAATTTCTGTGTTTCATCGTCAATGTGAAAGTCCAAGGGGTACAGTAAACTTGCCGTGGTGCATCGGAATCTACTACCGGACTCCCAGGAAAAGATCCAAGCACAGACCGTTTGAAGTGTTACTCCCACTGGACAGAAGTCGGCTTTGTGCGTTTTGTATACAATTCCGATGGAATTTCTGTGTTACATCGTCAATGTGAAAGTCCACGGGTTAGGGTAAACCTGCACTGGTGCATAGCAATCTAATACTCGTCTTCCAGGAATGGCTCCAACACAAATTGTTAGAAACGTTTCTGTCCCTGGACGGAAGTCTGCATTGTGCCTCTTGTAGTTAATCCTGATGAAATATCTTTGTTTCATCGTGAATGTGAAAGTCATAGGGTTACAATAAACCTGCCGTGGTGCATTGGAATCTTCTACTGGACTTTCAGGAAAGATTCAAAGCACAGAGCGTATGAAGCGTTACCCCCCTGGACAGAAGTCGGCATTGTGCCTTTTGTATTCAATCCCGAAGGAATTTCAGTGTTACATCGTCAATGTGAAGGTCCACGGGTTAGGGTAAACCTGCATTGATGCATCGCAAATTAATACTCGTCTTCCAGGAATGGTTTCAACATAGACTGTTAGAAGCGTTTCTCTCCCTGGACGGAAATGTGCGTTGTGCCTCTTGTAGTCAATCCTGATATAATTTCTTTGTTTCATCGTCAATGTGAAAGTCGAAGGGTTACTATAATCCTGCCGTGGGCATCGGAATCTTCTACTGGACTTTCAAGACTGATTCAAATCTGAGACCGTATGAAGCGTCACGCCCTTGGACAGAAGTCGGCATTGTGCCTTTTGTATTCAATTCCGATGGAATTTCTGTGTTACATCGTAATATGAAGGTCCACGGATTTGGGTAAACCAGCATTGGTTCATCGCAATCTAATACTCGTCTTCCAGGAATGGTTTCAACATAGACTGTTAGAAGCGTTTCTCTCCCTGGACGGAAGTGTGCATTGTGCCTCTTGTAGTCAATCCTGATGTAATTTCTTTGTTTCATAGTTAATGTGAAAGTCGAAGGCTTACAGAAAACCTGCCGTGGTGCATGGCAATCTTCTACTGGACTTTCAGGAAAGATTCAAAGGACAGACCGTATGAAGCGTTACGACACTGGACAGAAGTGCGCAATGTGCCTTTTGTATTCAATCCTGATGGAATTTCTGTGTTACATCGTCAATGTGAAGGTCCACGGGTTAGGTTAAACCAGCATTGGTGCATCGCAATCTACTACTTGTCTTCCAGGAATAGTTCCAACACAGACCGTTAGAAGCGTTTCTCTCCCTGGACGGAAGTGTGCATTGTGCCTCTTGTAGTAAATCCTGATGTAATTTCTTTGTTTCATCGTGAATGTGAAAGTCGAAAGATTACAGTAAACCCACCGTGGTGCATCGGAAACTTCTACTGGACTTTCTCGAAAGATTTATAGCATAGACCATGTGAAGCGTTACGCCCCTGGACAGAAGTCGGCATTGTGCCTTTTGTATTCAATCCCAATGGAATTTCTGTGTTACATCGTCATTGTGAAGATCCATGAATAGGGTAAAACTGCAATGGTGAGTCACAATCTAATACTTGTTTTCCAGCAATGGTTCCAACACAGACTGTTAGAAGCGTATCTCTCCCTGGACTGAAGTGAGCATTGTGCCTCTTGTAGTCAATCGTAATGTAATTTCTTCGTTTCATAGTCAATGTGAAAGTCGAAGGGTTACAGTAAACCAGCCGTGGTACATCGGAATATTCTACTGGACTTTCAAGAAAGTTTCAATGCACGGACCGTATGAAGCCTTACCGCCCTGTACAGAAGTCGGCATTGTGCCTTTTGTATTCAATCCTGCGGTGGGCATCGGAATCTTCAAATGAACTTTCAGGAAAGATTCAAAGCACAGACCATATGAAGCGTTACGCCCCTGGACGGAAGTGGGCATTGTGCCTTTGGTATTCAATCCCGATGGAATTTCTGTGTTACATCGTCAATGTGAAGGTGCATGGATTAGGACAAACCTACATTAGTGCATCGCAATCAAATACTCGTTTTCCGGGAATGGTTCCAACACAAACTGTTAGAAGCGTTTCTCTCCCTTGACGGAAGTGTGCATTGTGCCTCTTGTAGTACATCCTGATGTAATTTCTTTGTTTCATCGTCAATGTGAAAGTCGAAGGGTTACAGTAAACCTGCCGTGGTGCATCAGAATCTTCAACTGGACTTTCAGGACTGATTCAAAACTCAGACCATATGAAGCGTTACGCCCCTGGACAGAAGTGGGAATTTGCCTTTTGTATTCCATCCCGATGGAATTTCTGTGTTACATCGTCAATGTGAAAGACGACGGGTTAGGGTAAAACTGCATTGGTGCATCGCAATCTAATACTCGTCTTCCAGGAATAGTTCCAACACAGACTGTTAGAAGCGTTTCTCTCCCTGGACGGAAGTGTGCATTGTGCCTCCTGTAGTCAATTCTGATGTAATTTCTTTGTTTCATCGTCAATGTGAAAGTCGAAGGGTTACAGTAATCCTGTCGTGGGCATCGGAATCTTCTAATGGACTTTCAGGAAAGATTCAATGCACAGACCATATGAAGCGTCACGCCCCTGGACAGAAGTGGGAATTTGCCTTTTGTATTCAATCCCTATGGAATTTCTGTGTTACATCGTCAATGTGAAGGTCCATGGATTAGGACAAACCTGCATTGGTGTATCGCAATCTAATACTCGTCTTCCAAGAATGGTTACAACACAAACTATGGAATAATGGAAATGACGTGTGGCTAGGGCCTCCCGTCGGGTAGACCGTTCGCCTGGTACAGGTCTTTCGATTTGACGCCACTTCGGCGACCTGCGCGTCGAAACACAAACTATTAGAAACGTTTCTCTCCCTGGACGGAAGTTTGCATTGTGCCTCTTGTTGCCTCTTGTAGTAAATCCTGTTGTAATTTCTTTGTTTCATCGTGAATGAGAAAGTCGAAAGGTTACAGTAAAACTACCGTGGTGCATCAGAGTCTTCTACTGGACTTTCAGGAACGATTCAAAGCACAGACCGTATGAAGCGTTACGCCCCTGGACAGAAGTCGGCATTGTGCCTCTTGTATTCAATCCCGATGGAATTCCTGTGTTACTTCGTCTATGTGAAGGTCCACGGGTTAGAGTAAACCTGCATTGGTGCGTCGCAATCTAATATTCGTCATCCAGGAATGGCTCCAACACAGACTGTTAGAAACGTTTCTCTCTCTGGACGGAAGTGTGCATTGTGCCTCCTGTAGTCAATCGTAATGTAATTTCTTCGTTTCATAGTCAATGTGAAAGTCGAAGGGTTACAGTAAACCAGCGTGGTACATCGGAATATTCTACTGGACTTTCAAGAAAGTTTCAATGCACGGACCGTATGAAGCCTTACCGCCCTGTACAGAAGTCGGCATTGTGCCTTTTGTATTCAATCCCGATGGAATTTCAGTGTTACATCGTCAATGTGTTGGTCCATGGGTTGGGGTAAAACTGCATTGGTGCATCGCAATTTAATACTCGTCCTCCAGGAATGCTTTCAACACAGACTGTTAGAAGCGTTTCTCTCCCTGGACGGAAGATTGCATTGTGCCTCTTGTACTCAATGCTGATGCCATTTCTTTGTTTCATCGTCAATGTGAAAGCTGAAGGGTTACAGTAAAGCTGCCATGGTGCATCGGAATCCTCTACTGGACTTTCAGGAAAGATTAAAAGCACAGACCGTTTGAAGTGTTACTTCCACTGGGCAGAAGTCGGCTTTGTGTGTTTTGTATTCAATCCTGATGTAATTTCTTTGTTTCATCATCAATGTTTAAGTCTAAGGGTTACAGTAAACCTGCCGTGGTGCATCGGAATCTTCTACTGGACTTTCATTAAAGACTCATTGCAAAGACCGTTGAAGCGTTACGCCCCTGGACAGAAGTCAGCATTGTGCCTTTTGTATTCAGTCACGATGGAATTTCTGTGTTCCATCAACGATGTGATGGTCCAGGGGTTAGGGTAAACCTGCATTGGTGTTTCGCAATAATACTCTTCTTCCAGGAATTGTTCAACACAGACTGTTAGAAGCATTTCTGTCCCTGGATAGAAGTATGCATTGTGCCTCTTGTAGTCAATCCTGATGTAATTTCTTTTTTTCATCGTCAATGTGAAAGTCGAAGGGTTACAGTAAACCTGCCGTTGTGCATCGGTATCTTCTACAGGACTTTCAGGAAATATTCAAAGCACGGACCGTATGTAGCGTTACGCCCCTGCACAGAAGTGGGCATTGTGCCTTTTGTATTCAATCCCGTTGGAATTTCTGTGTTACATCGTCATTGTGAAGGTCCATGAATGAGAGTAAATCTGCATTAGTGCATCGCAATCTAATACTGGTCTTCCAAAAATGGTACCAACACACACTGTTAAAAGCGTTTCTCTCCCTTGACGGAAGTGTGCATTGTGCCTCTTGTAGTCAATCCTGATGTAATTTCTTTGTTTCATTGTCAATGTGAAAGTCGAAGTGTTACAGTAAACCTGCCGTGGTGCATCGGAATCTTCTACTGGACTTTCAGGAAAGTTTCAAATCACAGACCATATGAAGAGTTACGCCCCTGGACAGAAGTCGGCATTGTGCATTTTGTATTCAATCCCGATGGAATATCTGCGTTACATCATCAATGTGAAGATCCACGATTAGGGTAGAACTGCAATGGTGGGTCGCAATCTAGTACTCGTCTTGCAGGAATGGTTCCAACACAGACTGTCAGAAGCGTTTCTGTCCCTGGACGGAAGTGTGCATTGTGCCTTTTGTAATCAATCTTGATGTAATTTCTTTGTTTCATCGTCAATGTGAAAGTCGAAGGGTTACAGTAATCCTGCCGTGGGCATGGGAATCTTCTAATGGACTTTCGGGAAAGATTAAAAGCACAGACCGTTTGAAGTGTTACTTCCACTGGGCAGAAGTCGGCTTTGTGCTTTTTGTATTCAATCCCGATGGAATCACGGTATTACAGCGTCAGTGTGGAGATCAATGGGTTACGGTAAACCTGCATTGGTGCATCGCAATCTAATACTAGTCTTCCAGGAATGGTTCCAACACAGTCTCTTAAAAGTGTTTCTCTCACTGGACGGAAGTGTGCATTGCGCGTTTTGTAGTCAATCCAGATGTAATTTATTTGTTTCATCGTCAATGTGAAAGTCGAAGGGTTACAGTAAACCTGCCGTGGTGCATCGGAATCTTCTACTGGACTTTCATTAAAGACTCAATGCACAGACCGTTGAAGCGTTACGCCTCTGGACAGAAGTCAGCATTGTGCCTTTTGTATTCAGTGGCGATGGAATTTCTGTGTTCCATCATCGATGTGAAGGTCCACGGGTTAGGATAAACCTGTATTGGTGTTTCGCAATCTAATACTCGTCTTCCAGGAATTGTTCAACACAGACTGTTAGAAGCGTTTCTGTCCCTGGACGGAAGTATGCATTGTCACTCTTGTAGTCAAATCTGATGTAATTTATTTGTTTCATCGTCAATGTGAAAGTCAAAGGGTTGCAGTAAACGTGCCGTTGTGCATGGGAATCATCTACTGGAATTTTAGGAAGGATTAAAAGCACAGACCGCATGAATCGTTACGCCGCTGAACAGGAGTGGTCATTGTGCCTTTTGTACTCAATCCCGATGGAATTTCTGTGTTACATCGTCAATGAGAAGGTCCACGGTTTAGGGTAATCCTGCATTGGTACATCGCAAAGTAATGCTCGTCTTCCAGGAATGTTTCCAATTCAGTGTGTTAGAAGCGTTTCTCTCCCTGGATGGAAGTGTGCATTGTGCCTCTTGTAGTCAATCCTGATGTAATTTCTTTGTTTCATCGTCTATGTGATAGTCGAAGGGTTACAGTAAACCTGCCGTGGTGCATGGGTATCTTCTACTGGACTTTCAGGAAAGATTAAAAGCAGAGACCGTATGAAGTGTTCCACCGCTGGACAGAAGTGGGCATTGACCTTTTGTATTCAATCCCGATGGAATTTCTGTCTTACATCGTCAATGTGATGGTCTATGGGTTAGGGTTAACCTGCATTGGTTGTTCGCAATCTAATGCTCGTCTTCCAGGAATGGTTCCAACACAGACTGTTAGAAGCGTTTCTCTCCCTTGACGGAAGTGTGCATTGTGCCTCTTGTAGTCAATCCTGATGTAATTTCTTTGTTTCATCGTCAATGTGAAAGTCTAAGGGTTACAGCAAACCTGCCGTGGTGCATGGGAATCTTCTACTGGACTTTCAGGAAAGGTTCAAAGCACAGACCGTATGAAGTGTTACGCCCCTGGACAGAAGTGGGCATTGTGCCTTTTGTATTTAATCCCGATAGAATATCTGTGTTACATTGTCAATGTGAAGGTCCACGGGTTAGGGTAAACCTGCATTGGTGCGTTGCAATCTAATACTCGTCTTCCAGGAATGGTTTCAACACAGACAGTTAGAAGTGTTTCTCTCCCTGGACGGAAGTGTGCATTGTGCCTCTTGTAGTTAATCCTGATGTAATTTCTTTGATTGATCGTCAATGTGAAAGTCGAAGGGTTACAGTATACCTGCCGTGGTGCATGGGAATCTTCTACTGGACTTTCAGGAAAGATTCAAATTGAAACGTCCCCTTAGAACAATTATACAAGACTGTGCTTATTCTGACATACAATATTTTTAGCGCAACGCAATCTGACTTTCAAAATCCCTACAAAAGAATGGCCCTGACTAACATTAACCTATACCTTTCACAAATCACTTACCTCACAAAAATCTTTGTTACTCAAGCTACAGCAATACAGCGTGCGCCACTACTGCCAGCTAAATAACAGATTCAAACTACGAAAGGCACTAACTACTAGTAGGCATAGTTAGCAAATGAAAGATTTTAATAGAGAACAAACAATGTATTTACCTTAATAGTCATAATATATATAGCAGTTGAGACATCCATTCTGTACTCAAAAATCCGCCATCTTATTTCCCACATCCACCACTGCTGGCAGCTCACCTCCAACTGCGTAACGCTACGTGCTGTTCACATCCAGCTGCCGCTGCCCAACACTGCAATGGCAGACAACAATGCAAACTAGCCACAGACTGCACACAGCACAGCCAGTGATTTTCATATAGAGCGCTACGTAACGTTGCCAATAAGAAAACATAAACAGCCTACTTACAAAATCACAGACCGTATGAAGCGTTACGCCCCTGGACAGAAGTGGGCATTGTGCCTTTTGTATTCAATCCCGATGGAATTTCTGTGTTACATCGTCAATGTGAAGGTCCACGGGTTAGGGTAAACCAGCATTGGTGCGTCGCAATCTAATACTCGTCTTCCAGAAATGGTTCCAACTCAGTGTGTTAGAAGCGTTTCTCTCCCTGGACGGAAGTGTGCATTGTGTCTCTTGTAGTCAATCCTGATGTAATTTCTTTGTTTGATCGTCAATGTGAAAGTCGAAGGGTTACAGTATACCTGCCATGGTGCATGGGAATCTTCTGCTGGACTTTCAGGAAAGATTCAAAGCACAGACCGTTTGAAGTGTTACTCCCACAGGATGGAAGTCGGTTGATTGATTGGTTTGCGGGATTAAAGGGACCAGACTACGATGGTCATCGGTCCCTTTTTCCAAAGAAATTAAAACCGCCCGAAGAGAAGAAAAATGAACAGCAGGAAAGACGTCAGACGACACGGGACAAGAAAGACTCTAACAGAGATCAGACAAAACAAATTAAAACACACAGAGAGTGACGGTGGTTGGCCGACCATAGAGAAAAAAAGAGGAAAAGCCAACCACCAAGAACACATTAAAAACTCAGGTTAAAATCAGAGGCTAAAAGCCAGAATCAACACTAAAAAACATGAACACTCAGATTAAACGATAAAAACCCCCTGCCCAAATAAAACGCAAAACTAAGTCCACCATGGCAGAGTCATCTAGTGAAAGGCAGGGAGCGTATCAGGCAGCGCAAATGTCTGCCTGAGCACAGTTAAAAGCGGACAAGTTAATAAAATGTGCACCACTGTTAAAACCGCCCCACAGCGACAGAGAGGCGGGTCCTCACGACGCAATAAATAACTGTGAGACAGTTGGGTGTGGCCAATGCGGAGCCGACAAAGAACATCTGAATCTCTGCGAGTAGCTCGCATGGATGACTGCCACACACGCGTCGTCGCCTTGAGAGACCGGAGTTTGTTTGGCGTGGGCAGATTGCGCCATTCAGTGTCCCAAAGCGAGAGAACTTCGCGGCGGAAGACTGCCCGCAAATCAGTCTCCGGGAGGCCAATGTCCAGGGTGGGTTCACTGGTGGCCTGTTTGGCCAGGCGGTCAACATGTTCATTGCCCGGGATACCAACGTGACCGGGGGTCCACACAAAGACCACAGAGCGGCCGCAACGCGCAAGAGTATGCAGGGACTCATGGATAGCCATCACCAGACGAGAACGAGGAAAACACTGGTCGAGAGCTCGTAAGCCGCTCAGGGAATCGCTACAGATAACGAAGGACTCACCTGAGCAGGAGCGGATATACTCTAGGGCTCGAAAGACGACGACCAGCTCAGCAGTGTAAACGCTGCAGCCAGCCGCCAAGGACCGTTGTTCGGAATGGTCCCCTAGAGTTAGCGCATACCCGAAACGACCAGCAACCATCGAATCGTCGGTGTAAACAATGCCAGAGCCCTGATACGTGGCCAGGATGGAATAAAAGCGGCGGCGGAAGGCCTCTGGAGGGACTGAGTCCTTCGAGCCCTGTGCCAAGTCGAGCCGAAGGCAAGGGCGAGGAACACACCACGGGGGTGTACGCAGAGGTGCCCGGAAAGGAGGTGGAACAGGGAAAACCCAAGCCCACAGAGAAGCTCCTTGACGCGTGCGGCGATCGGACAACCCGACCGGGGCCGACGGTCTGGCAGATGGACGACAGACTGCGGGAACAGGACATGGCAATTTGGATGCCCGGGCAAGCTAAAAACATGGGCAGCATAAGCAGCCCGTAATAGTTGGCGTCGTAACCGCAGTGGAGGGACACCTGCCTCAAAAAGGATGCTGTCCACAGGGCTGGTGCGGAAGGCACCAGTGGCAAGTCGGATCCCGCTGTGTAGTATTGGGTCCAGCACCCGCAACGCAGAGGGGGATGCTGAGCCATAAGCCAGGCTCCCATAATCCGGACGGGACTGGATTAACGCCTGGTAGAGCCGCAACAGGGTAGATCGGTCGGCGCCCCAGCGGGTGTGGCTCAAGCATCTCAGAGCGTTTAGATGCCGCCAACACGCCTGTTTAAGCTGCCGGATATGAGGCAGCCAAATCAACCGGGCATCGAAAACCACCCCCAAAAACCTGTGTGATTCCACCACTGAAAGAAGTTCGCCGGCAAGATAAAGCCGCGGCTCCGGGTGGACAGTGCGACGCCGGCAGAAATGCATAACGCAGGTCTTGGCTGCCGAAAACTGGAACCCATGAGCTACAGCCCAAGACTGCGCCTTGCGGATAGCACCCTGTAGCTGACATTCAACAGCTGCAATGCCAGTAGAGCTGTAATAAAGGCAGAAGTCGTCAGCATACAGGGAAGCAGAGACAGAATTTCCCACGGCCGCAGCGAGCCCGTTAATGGCTATTAAAAACAGGCAGACACTTAAAACAGAACCCTGTGGCACACCGTTCTCCTGGACGTGGGTGGAACTATCGGAGGCTGCGACTTGCACGCGGAAGGTACGATACGACAGGAAATTGCGGATAAAGATCGGCAGAGGGCCCCGAAGACCCCATCCATGAAGCGAAGAAAGGATGTGATGACGCCATGTCGTATCGTACGCCTTCCGCATGTCGAAAAAGACAGCGACCAGGTGCTGACGGCGGGCAAAGGGAGTACGGATGGCCGACTCCAGGCTCACCAGATTGTCGGCGGCGGAGCGGCCTTTCCGGAACCCACCCTGAGACGGAGCCAGAAGGCCCCGAGACTCCAGTACCCAATTCAAGCGCCGGCTCACCATCCGTTCGAGAAGCTTAAAAGAACGTTGGTGAGGCTAATGGGGCGGTAGCTGTCCACCTCCAAAGGGCTCTTGCCCGGTTTCAAAACAGGGATGACAATGCTGTCCCGCCATTATACGTAAACTCACCCTCGACCCAAAGACGGTTGTAAAGGTCGAGGAGGCGTCGCTCGCAGTCCACTGAAAGGTGTTTCAGCATCTGACAGTGGATGCGATCGGGCCCGGGAGCGGTATCAGGGCAAGCGGCAAGGGCACTGTGAAATTCCCACTCACTGAATGGAGCATTGTAGGATTCAGAAGTGTGGGTGCGAAAAGAAAGACTCCGACGTTCCATCCGCCCTTTAATGGAGCGGAAGGCCTGGGGGTAATTCGCAGAAGCGGAACTCATAGCAAAAAGCTCTGCTAAGCGGTTTGCAATGACGTCGGAGTCAGTACAAACTGCTCCATTCAGTGAGAGCGCAGGGACGCTGGCAGGGGTTAGACAGCCGTAGACGCGTCGAATCTTGGCCCAGACCTGCGATGGAGTGACATGGAGGCCAATGGTGGACACAGACCGCTCCCAGCACTCCTTCTTGCCTTGGCGGATAAGGAGGCGGGCCCGCGCACGCAGCCATTTGAAGGTGATGAGGTGTTCAATGCAGGGATGTCGCTTGTGATGCTGTAGCGCCCGCCGGCGATCTTTAATCGCTGCAGCGATCTCAGGCGACCACCAAGGCACAGTCCGCCGCCGAGGGGACCCAGAGGAACGGGGAATGGCAGATTCGGCGGCAGTAACGATGCCGGTGGTGACCAATGTAACCACCGCATCAATGTCATCATTTGAGAGAGGCTCAATAGCGGCAGTGGAGGAGAACAAGTCCCAGTCAGCCTTATTCATAGCCCATCTGCTAGGGCGCCCAGAAGAGTGACGCTGTGGGAGTGACAGAAAGATCGGAAAGTGGTCACTACCACACAGGTCGTCATGCACACTCCATTGGACAGACGGTAAGAGGCTAGGGCTACAGATTGAAAGGTCAATGGCGGAGTATGTGCCATGCGCCACACTGAAGTGTGTGAAGGCACCATCATTCAAAATCGAGAGATCGAGCTGCGACAATAAATGCTCAACAGTGGCGCCTCGACCTGTTGCCACTGACCCACCCCACAGAGGGTTATGGGCGTTAAAGTCGCCCAGTAACAAGAAAGGTGGCGGCAATTGGGCTATCAGCGCAGCCAGGACATGCTGCGCGACGTCACCCTCCGGTGGAAGGTACAGACTGCAGTCGGTAATAGCCTGCGGCGTCCACACCCTAACAGCGACAGCCTCTAAAGCTGTTTGTAGAGGGACAGACTCGCTGTGAAGAGAGTTAAGGACATAGATGCAGACGCCACCAGACACCCTTTCATAAGCTGCTCGGTTCTTATAATAACCCCGGTAGCCACGGAGGGCGGGGGTGCGCATTGCTGGAAACCAAGTTTCCTGCAGAGCAATGCAGAGGAAAGGGTGAAGGCTGATAAGTTGGCGGAGCTCAGCTAGATGGTGGAAGAAACCGCTGCAGTTCCACTGGAGGATGGTTTTGTCCATGGCTGAGAAAGGCGTGACGGGACTGGGAAGGCAGATTACGCCGCTGGGTCACCTGCTGCCTCCGATTGAGCACCTGTGCTAGTGCTATTCATGGCGTCTGAGGGACCGGCGAGATCGAGGTCCTCAGTGGACGCCAGAATCTCCACCTCGTCCTCAGACGCAGAGCTGGAAGGTTTCGGTGGGGTGGCTGCCACCGCGAGTTCCTTGGGCTTAGAGCTCTTCTTCTTGGATTTCTCACGCTGCTCCTTGGGTTTAACTGGCTGGGAGGGCTTCACCGATTCAGTCTCCGGGACTGAGGAGGATCGTGAAGCCCTTCGACCAGCTGATTGTGGACACTTACGCCACTGTCGGTCGTCAGCCTTCCCGCTGGTGGAAACCTGGGAAGGGAGGGACCCAAGGGATTCCTTGCGAGCGTGAGAAGCCGAAGAAGTTGGACACTTCTCCGGCTTAGAAGCGGGGACCGACGTCCCCGATGGGGGGGATGGTGTTGCTCCTGAGGTAGGTGGCACAGGAGCAACCCGGTGGGTAGAGCCCCCCACTGGCAAGGGGGCAGGAGGAGTTGTACCACTCGTCGATCCGGCCGGAAGTCGCGAAACTGATGGGGCGAGCACAGGTGTTGTAGCAGCGGTGTAGGAAGATGTTATTCTCACTGGATGTAATCGGTCGTATTTCCTTTTGGCCTCAGTATAAGTCAGTCGGTCCAGGGTCTTATATTACATGATTTTGCGCTCTTTTTGGAATATTCTGCAGTCTGGCGAGCAAGGTGAATGGTGCTCCCCGCAGTTGACGCACATGGGAAGCTGGGCACATGGAGTATCGGGATGAGATGGGTGTCCGCAATCTCGACACGTGAGGCTGGAAGTGCAGCGGGAAGACATATGGCCGAACTTCCAGCACTTGAAGCACCGCATCGGGGGAGGGATATAGGGCTTGACGTCACATCGGTAGACCATCACCTTGACCTTTTCCGGTAATGTATCACCCTCGAAGGCCAAGATGAAGGCACTGGTAGCAACCTGATTGTCCCTCGGACCCCGATGAACGCGCTGGACGAAATGAACACCTCTACGTTCCAAGTTGGCGCGCAGCTCGTCATCAGACTGCAAAAGGAGGTCCGTATGGAAAATAACACCCTGGACCATATTTAAACTCTTATGTGGTGTAATAGTAACGTTAACATCCCCCAACTTGTCACAAGCAAGTAACCTGACCCAGAGGGCATTTTAGACAAGCCCTCCACCTCTCCAAACTTGTCCTCTAAATGCTCGACGAAGAACTGAGGCTTTGTGGAGAGAATAGACTCCCCATCAGCTCTCATGCAAACTAAGAATCGGGGCGAATAACTGTTACCTCCATCCTGAGACTTACGCTCTCCCCACGGCGTGGCCAGAGAGGGGAACGTTTTCGGATCGTACTTCTGAGCATTAAAATGATCCCAAGAACGCTTAGAGACTGCTGGCGGCTGGCCGCCAGCGAGAGATGATGTACCACGCTTCATTGCGGGTCATCCGCCCTGATGCCACCTACTCCGACCAAGGGCCCTCCCCACGGGCGCCACCCAGCCACAGCAAAGGCCACCTGGCAGGATGACCGTTGCCGGGAGTCCCGATACCCCAGGAGACTAGGCATCTACTCCTTGGCATATGTGGGGAGTTAACGGCGCAGGTATCAGTGGAGCGATCCCTGTGTTGTCAGGGGGCTACAACCAACAGGGTACATGGCGGCCCCACCACAACTGACTGGCTACCGTGCTGGATCTTAGGTGCAAAAAAGTCCAAGTTAGTCGTCGCAGGTAAAAGAAACAATGAATTGTGCAGTGTGGTAATGGCACCCAGGGACGTATCCTCACACAAGAGTTCGAAAACGAGCGGGACACCATTGCAACGACGAGAAAGCCGACTAAAGGTCTAATTGCACGACGGATACAATGCACCATGTAAGGCGCCCTTCCCCAATTGGCTCGCTCTTCGGAATAATTTAGAAAGATGGACGTCAAACCCGAGAGAGGACCATCACATAAGGCCGAAACATGTGAGACTCCTTTTAGTCGCCTCTTACGACAGGCAGGAATACCACAGACCTGTTCTAACCCCCGAACCCGCAGGGGGGATGGAAGTCGGCTTTGTGCGTTTTGTATTCAGTCCCAATGGAATTTCTGTTTTACATAGTCAATGAGAAGCTCCACGGGTTAGGGTAACCCTGCACTGGTGCATCGCAAAGTAATACTCGTCTTCCAGGATTGGTTCCAACACAGACTGTTGAAACGTTTCTCTCCCTGGACGGAAGGGTGCGTTGTGCCTCTTGTAGTCAAACATGATGTAATTTCTTTGTTTCATCGTCAATGTGAAAGTCGAAGAGTTACAGTAAACCTGCCGTGGTGCTACGGAATCTTCTACTGGACTTTCAGAAAAGATTCAAAGCAGGGACCGTATGAAGCGTTACGCCTCTGGACAGAAGTGGGAATTGTGCATTTTGTATGCAATCCCGATGGAATTTCTGTGTTACATCGTCAATGAGAAGGTCCACGGGTTAGGGTAAACCAGTATTGGTGCGTTGCAATCTAATACTCGTCTTCCAGGAATGGTTCCAACTCAGACTGTTAGAAGCTTTTCTCTCCCAGGACGGATGTGTGCATTGTGCCTCTTGCAGTCAATTCTGACGTAAGTTTGTTTGTTTCATCGTCATTGTGAAAGTCGAGGGGTTACAGTAAACCTTCTGTGGTGCATCGGAATCTTCTACTGGACTTCCAGGGAAGAATCAAAGCACAGGCCGAATGAAACGTTACGTCCCTGGACAGAAGAGGGCATTGTGCCTTATGTATTCAATCCCAAAGGAATTTCTGTGTTCCATCGTCAATGTGTAGGTCCACGGGTTAGTGTAAACCTGCATTGGTGCGTCGCAATCTAATACTCGTCTTCCAGGAATGGTTCCAACACAGACGATTAGAAGCGTTTCCCTCCCAGGACGGAAGAGTGCATTGTGCCTCTTGCAGTCAATCCTGATGTAATTTCTTTGTTTCGTCGTCAATGTGAACGTCGTAGGGTTACAGTAAACCTGCCGTGGTGCATCGGAATCTTCTACTGGACTTTCAGGAAACATTAAAAGCAGAGACCGTATGAAGCGTTACGCCCCTGGACAGAAGTGGGCATTGTGCCTTTTGTATTCAATCCCGATGGAATTTCTATGTTACATCGTCAATGTGAAGGTCCACGGGTTAGGGTAAACCAGTATTGGTGCGTTGCAATCTAATACTCGTCTTCCAGGAATGGTTCCAACTCAGACTGTTAGAAGCTTTTCTCTCCCAGGACGGATGGGTGCATTGTGCCTCTTGTAGTCAATCCTGACGTAAGTTTGTTTGTTTCATCGTCATTGTGAAAGTCTTGAGGTTACAGTAAACTTTCTGTGGTGCATCGGAATCTTCTACTGGACTTTCAGGAAACATTCAAAGCACAGACCGTATGAAGCGTTACGCCCCTGGACAGAAGTGGGCATTGTGCCCTTTGTATTTAATCCCGATGGTATATCTGTGTTACATCGTCAATGTGAAGGTCCACGGGTTAGGGTAAACCTGCATTGGTGCGATGCAATCTAATACTTGTCTTCCAGGAATGGTTTCAACACTGACAGTTAGAAGCGTTTCTCTCCCTGGACGGAAGTGTGCATTGTGCCTCTTGTAGTTAATCCTGATGTAATCTCTTTGTTTGATCGTCAATGTGAAAGTCGAAGGGTTACTGTAAACCTTCTGTGGTGCATGGGAATCTTCTACTGGACTTTCAGGAAAGATTCAAAGCAAAGACCGTATGAAGCGTTGCGCCCCTGGACAGAAGTGGGCATTGTGCATTTTGTATTCAATCCCGATGGATTTTCTATGTTACATAGTCAATGTGAAGGTCCACGGGTTAGGGTAAACCAGCATTGGTGCGTCGCAAAGTAATACTCGTCTTCCAGGATTGATACCAACACAGAAGCGTTTCTCGCCCTGGATGGAAGTGTGCATTGTGCCTCTTGTAGTCAATCGTGATGTAATTTCTTTGTTTCATCGTCAATGTGAAAGTTGAAAAGTTACAGTAAACCTGCCGTGGTGCATCGGAATCTTCTACTGGACTTTCAGAAAAGATTCAAAGCAGGGACCGTATGAAGCGTTACGCCTCTGGACAGAAGTGGGCATTGTGCATTTTGTATGCAATCCCGATGGAATTTCTGTGTTACATCGTCAATGTAAAGGTCCATGGGCTACGGTAAACCTGCATTGGTGTGTCGCAATCTAATACTTGTCTTCCAGGAATGGTTCCAACTCACTGTTAGATGCGTTTCCCTCCCTCGACGGAAGTGTGCATTGTGCCTCTTGTATCAATCCTGATGTAATTTCTTTGTTTCATCGTCAATGTGAAAGTCGAAGCGTTGCAGTAAACCTGCCGTGGTGCATGGGAATCTTCTACTGGACTTTCAGGAAAAAATCAAAGCACAGGCCGAATGAAGCGTTACGGCCCTGGACAGAAGAGGGCATTGTGCCTTTTGTATTCAATCCCAAAGGAATTTCTGTGTTACGTCGTCAACGTGAAGGTCCATGGGTTAGGGTAAACCTGCATTGGTGCGTCGCAATCTAATACTCGTCTTCCAGGAATGTTTCGAACACAGACTGTTAGAAGCGTTTCTCTCCCAGGACAGATGTGTGCATTGTGCCTCTTGTAGTCAATCCTGATGATATTTGTTTGTTTTATCGTCATTGTGAAAGTCGAGGGGTTACAGTAAACCTTCTGTGTTGCATCGGAATCTTCTACTGGACTTTCAGGAAAGATTCAAAGCACAGACCGTTTGAAGTGTTACTCCCACTAGACCGAAGTCGGCTTTGTGCGTTTTGTATTCAGTCCCAATGGAAATTCTGTGTTACATCGTCAATGAGAAGGACAACGGGTTAGGGTAATCCTGCATTGGTGCATCGCACAGTAATACTCGCCGCCGAGGAATGGATCAAACACAGACTGTTAGAAGCGTTTCTCTCCCTGGACGGAAGTGTGCATTGTGCCTCTTGAAGTCAATCCTGATGTAATTTCTTTGTTTCATCGTCAATGTGAAAGTCGAAGGGTTTCAGTAAATCTGCCATGGTGCATCGGAATCTTGTACTGGACATTCAGGAAAGATTCAAAACACAGTCCTTATGAAGCGTTACGCCCCGGGACGGAAATCGGCATTGCGCCTTTTGTATTCAGGCCCGATGCAACTTCTGTGTTTCATCGTCAATGTGAATGTCCAAGGATTACAGTAAACCTGCCGTGGTGCATCGAAATCTACTACTGGACTCCCAGGTAAGGTTCCAAGCACAGACTGTTTGAAGGTGTTACTCACACTGGACAGAAGTCGGCTTTGTGCGTTTTGTATTGAATCCCGATGGAATTTCTGTGTTACATTGTCAATGTGAAGGCCCACACGTTAGGGTAAACCTGCATTGGTGCGTCGCAATCTAATACTCGTCTTCCAGGAATGGTTCCAACACAGAAGCGATTCTCTCCCTGGACGGA
This sequence comes from Schistocerca cancellata, assembly GCF_023864275.1. Classification (NCBI taxonomy): domain Eukaryota; kingdom Metazoa; phylum Arthropoda; class Insecta; order Orthoptera; family Acrididae; genus Schistocerca; species Schistocerca cancellata. Next base: position 139,323,597 of record NC_064627.1, on the reverse strand, counting down.
AGTGTGCATTGTACCTCATGTATTCAATCCTGATGTAATTTCTTTGTTTCATCGTCTGTGTGAAAGTCGAAGGGTTACAGTAAACCTTCCGTGGTGCGTCGGAATCTTATACTGGACTTTCAGGAAAGATTCAAAGCACAGACCATTTGAAGTGTTACTCCCACTGGACAGATGTCGGCTTTGTGCCTTTTGTATTCGATCCCGATGCAATTTTTTTGTTTCATCGTCAATGTGAAGGTCCAAGGATTACAGTAAACCTGCCGTGGTGCATCGGAATCTACTACCGGACTCCCAGGAAAGGTTCCAAGCACAGACCGTTTGAAGTGTTACTCCCACTGGATAGAAGTCGGCTTTGTGCGTTTTGTATTCAATCCCGATGGAATTTCTGTGTTACATCGTCAATGTGAAGGTCCACGGGTGAGGGTAAACCTGCATTGGTGTTGTTTGTTGTTGTGGTCTTCAGTCCTGAGACTGGTTTGATGCAGCTCTCCATGCTACTCTATCCTATGCAAGCTTCTTCATCTCCCAGTATCTACTGCAACCTACATCCTTCTGAATCTGCTTAGTGTATTCATCTCTTGGTCTCCCTCTACGATTTTTACCCTCCACACTGCCCTCCAATGCTAAATTTGTGATCCCTTGATGCCTCAAAACATGTCCTACCAACCGATCCCTTCTTCTAGTCAAGTTGTGCCACAAACTTCTCTTCTCCCCAATCCTATTCAATACCTCCTCATTAGCTACGTGATCTACCCACCTTATCTTCAGCATTCTTCTGTAGCACCACATTTCGAAAGCTTCTATTCTCTTCTTGTCCAAACTATTTATCGTCCATGTTTCACTTCCATACATGGCTACACTCCATACAAATACTTTCAGAAACGACTTCCTGACACTTAAATCTATACTCGATGTTAACAAATTCCTCTTCTTGAGAAACGCTTTCCTTGCCATTGCCAGTCTACATTTTATATCCTCTCTACTTCGACCATCATCGGTTATTTTACTCCCTAAATAGCAAAACTCCTTTACAACTTTAAGTTTCTCATTTCCTAATCTAATTCCCTCAGCATCACCCGACTTAATTTGACTACATTCCATTATCCTCGTTTTACTTTTGTTGATGTTTATCTTATATCCTCCTTTCAAGACACTGTCCATTCCGTTCAACTGCTCTTCCAAGTCCTTTGCTGTCTCTGACAGAATTACAATGTCATCGGCGAACCTCAAAGTTTTTACTTCTTCTCCATGAATTTTAATACCTACTCCGAATTTTTCTTTTGTTTCCTTTACTGCTTGCTCAATATACAGATTGAATAACATCGGGGAGAGGCTACAACCCTGTCTTACTCCTTTCCCAACCACTGCTTCCCTTTCATGCCCCTCGACTCTTATAACTGCCATCTGGTTTCTGTACAAACTGTAAATAGCCTTTCGCTCCCTGTATTTTACCCCTGCCACCTTCAGAATTTGAAAGAGAGTATTCCAGTTAACATTGTCAAAAGCTTTCTCTAAGTCTACAAATGCTAGAAACGTAGGTTTACCTTTTCTTAATCTTTCTTCTAAGATAAGTCGTAAGGTCAGTATTGCCTCACGTGTTCCAACATTTCTACGGAATCCAAACTGATCTTCCCCGAGGTCGGCTTCTACCAGTTTTTCCATTCGTCTGTAAAGAATTCGCGTTAGTATTTTGCAGCTGTGACTTATTAAACTGATAGTTCGCTAATTTTCACATCTGTCAACACCTGCTTTCTTTGGGATTGGAATTATTATATTGTTCTTGAAGTCTGAGGGTATTTCGCCTGTCTCATACACCGTGCTCACCAGATGGTAGAGTTTTGTCATGATTGGCTCTCCCGAGGCCATCAGTAGTTCAAATGGAATATTGTCTACTCCCGGGGCCTTGTTTCGACTCAGGTCTTTCAGTGCTCTGTCAAACTCTTCACGCAGTATCTTATCTCCCATTTCGTCTTCATCTACATCCTCTTCCATTTCCATAATATTGTCCTCAAGTACATCGCCCTTGTATAAACCCTCTATATACTCCTTCCACCTTTCTGCCTTCCCTTCTTTGCTTAGAACTGGGTTGCCCTCTGAGCTCTTGATATTCATACAAGTGGTTCTCTTTTCTCCAAAGGTCTCTTTAATTTTCCTGTAGGCAGTATCTATCTTACCCCTAGTGAGACAGGCCTCTACATCCTTACATTTGTCCTCTAGCCATCCCTGCTTAGCCATTTTGCACTTCCTGTCGATATCATTTTTGAGACGTTTGTATTCCTTTTTGCCTGCTTCATTTACTGCATTTTTATAATTTCTCCTTTCATCAAATAAATTCAATATTTCTTCTGTTACCCAAGGATTTCTATTAGCCTCGTCTTTTTACCTACTTGATCCTCTGCTGCCTTCACTACTTCATCCCTCAGAGCTACCCATTCTTCTTCTACTGTATTTCTTTCCCCCATTCCTGTCAATTGTTCCCTTATGCTCTCCCTGAAACTCTCTACAACCTCTGGTTCTTTCAGTTTATCCAGGTCCCATCTCCTTAAATGCCCACCTTTTTGCAGTTTCTTTAGTTTCAATCTGCAGTTCATAACCAATAGATTGTGGTCAGAATCCACATCTGCCCCAGGAAATGTCTTACAATTTAAAACCTGGTTCCTAAATCTCTGTCTTACCATTATATAATCTATCTGATACCTTTTAGTATCTCCAGGATTCTTCCAGGTATACAACCTTCTTTTATGATTCTTGAACCAAGTGTTGGCTATGATTAAGTTATGCTCTGTGCAAAATTCTACAAGGCGGCTTCCTCTTTCGTTTCTTAGCCCCAATCCATATTCACCTACTATGTTTCCTTCTCTTCCTTTTCCTACTGACGAATTCCAGTCACCCATAACTATTAAATTTTCGTCTCCCTTCACTACCTGAATAATTTCTTTTATCTCGTCATACATTTCATCTATTTCTTCATCATCTGCAGAGGTAGTTGGCATATAAACTTGTACTACTGTAGTAGGCATGGGCTTTGTGTCTATCTTGGCCACAATAATGCGTTCACTATGCTGTTTGTAGTAGCTAACCCGCACTTCTATTTTTTTATTCATTATTAAACCTACTCCTGCATTACCCCTATTTGATTTTGTATTTATAACCCTGTAATCACCTGACCAAAAGTCTTGTTCCTCCTGCCACCGAACTTCGCTAATTCCCACTATATCTAACTTTAACCTATCCATTTCCCTTTTTAAATTTTCTAACCTACCTGCCCGATTAAGGGATCTGACATTCCACGCTCCGATCCGTAGAACGCCAGTTTTCTTTCTCCTGATAACGACGTCCTCCTGAGTAGTCCCCGCCCGGAGATCCGAATGGGGGACTATTTTACCTCCGGAATATTTTACCCAAGAGGATGCCATCATCATTTAATCATACAGTAGAGCTGCATGTTCTCGGGAAAAATTACGGCTGTAGTTTCCCCTTGCTTTCAGCCGTTCGCAGTACCAGCACAGCAAGGCCGTTTTGGTTATTGTTACAAGGCCAGATCAGTCAATCATCCAGACTGTTGCCCCTGCAACTACTGAAAAGGCTGCTGCCCCTCTTCAGGAACCACACGTTTGTCTGGCCTCTCGACAGATACCCCTCCGTTGTGGTTGCACCTACGGTACGGCCATCTGTATCGCTGAGGCACGCAAGCCTCCCCACCAACGGCAAGGTCCATGGTTCATGGGGGGGGGGGGGGGGGGGCATTGTTGTATCGCAATCTAATACTCGTGTTCCAGGAATGGTTCCAACACAGACTGTTAGAAGCGTTCTCTCCCTGGACGGAAGAGTGCATTGTGCCTCTTGTAATCATTCTTGATGTAATTTCGATGTTTCCTCGTCAATGTGAAAGTCTAAGTGTTACAGTAAACGTTCCGTGGTGCATCGGAATCTTTTACTGGACTTTCAGGAAAGATTCAAAGCACAGACCGTATGAAGCGTTACGCCCCTGGACAGAAGTCGGCATTGTACCTTTTGGATTCAATCCCGATGCAATTTCTGTGTTTCATCGTCAATGTGAAGGTCCAAGGGTTACAGTTAACCTGCCGTGGTGCGTCGGAATCTACTACTGGACTCCCAGGAAATGTTCAAATCACAGGCTGTTTGAAGTGATACTCCTCCTGGACAGATGTCAGCATTGTGCCTTTTGTATCCAATCCCAATGGAATTTCTGTGTTTCATCTTGAATGTAAAAAGTCCAGGGGTTACAGTAAAGCTGCCGTGGTTCATCAGAATCTGCTACTGCACTCCCAGGAAAAGTTCAAAGCAAGGTCTGTTTGAAGCGTTACTCTTCCTGGACAGACGTCAGCATTTTGCCTTTTGTACCCAATCCCGATGCAGTGTCTGTGTTTTATCGTCAATGTGAAGGTCCATTGGTTACAGTAAAGATGCTGTGGTTAATCGGAATCTACTACTGGACTCCGAGGAAAGGTTCAAAGCACAGTCTGTTTGAAGCGGTACTCCGCGTTGACAGAAGTCAGCATTGTGCCTTTCGTATTCAATCTTATGCAATTTCTGTGTTTCATTGTCAATTTGAAGGGCCAGCCAAGTGTTACAGTAAACCTACAGTGGTGCATCGGAATCTCTAACTGGCTTGTACTTTGCTGGAAATATTTTCATTGAGGTACACTATGTTATTAAATGTATCCGGACACCAGGATGAAAATGAGTTACAACTTCTTGGCGCCCTCCATCTGTAATACTGGAATTCAGTATGGTGTTGGCCCACCTTCAGCCTTGGTGACAGCTTCCACTCTCGCAGGCACACGTTCAGTCAGGTGCTAGGAAGTTTCTTGGGGAATGGCACCCCGGTCTTCACGGAGTGCTATACTGAGGAGAGGTATCGATGTCGGTCGGTGAGGCCTGACACGATGTCGAGAGTTTCAAAACATCCCAAAGGTATTATATAGGATTCAGGTTGTGTAACCACTCCGCCATAGGCTTGCATTATTAACAAGTGCTCGATCGTGTTGAAAGATGCAGTCGCCATCCCCGAAATGCTCTTCAACAGTGAGAAGCAAGAAGTTGCTTGAAATACCAATGTAGGCCTATGCCGTGATAGTGCCACGCAAAACAACAAGGGATGCAAGCCCCCTCCACGAAAATCACGACCACACCATAACACCACTGCCTCCGAAATTTACTGTTGGCACTACATACGCTGGTAGATGGCGTACACTGGGCATTCGCCATACCCATACCCTTTCATCGGATCGCCACATTGCGTTTCGTGATTCGTCACTCCACACAACGTTTTTCCACTGTTCAATCGTCTAATGTTTACTCTCCTTAAACCAAGCAAGTCATCGTTTGGTATTTTCCGGCGTCATGTGTGGCTTATGAGCAGCCGCTCGACCATGAAATCCAAGTTTTCTCACCTCCCGACTAAGTGTCATAGTACTTGCAGTGGATCGTGATGCAGTTTGGAATTCCTGTGTGATAGTCTGGATAGATGTCTGTCTATTACACATTATGACCCGCTTCAACTGTCGGCGGTCTCTGTCAGTCAACAGACGAGGTGGACAAGAACGCTTTTGTGCTGTACGTGTCCCTTCACGTTTCATCGCAATCAGTGAACCTAGGGACGTTTAGGAGTGTGGAAATCTCGCGTGCAGACGTATATCACAAGTGACACCCAATCACCTGACCACGTTCAAAATCCGTGTGTTTCGCAGAGCGCTCCATTCTGCTCTCTCACGATGCATAATGGCTACTAACATGGAGTACCTGGCACTAGGTGACAGCACAATGCACCTAATATGAAACACGTATGTTTTTGGTGGTGTCCGGATACTTTTGATCACATAGTGTATGTGACCGTCTGTTGAGGAATGGCAGTCCATTCTTCCTGAAGAGCCCACCCAGAGAAGATAGTGATGTTGAGCGCTGGTATCTCGAGAGAAGTCGACGTTCTAACTCATGCCTAGGGTGTTCATTCGGTTCAGGTCGGGACAACCGAAGACAGTACACATTCCTGTGAAACATGTTGTATTCTTCCGCTTTTAGCGTTTTCTTAAACGAAGTAAGGGGGACCACAATCCAGTCGCGAAAAGCACCCCTATACCATCCATAACAGCATCTCTCCTGTACTTCACTCTTGACACTACGCATAATGTCAGGTAACGTTCTCCAGGAATTCGCCAAACCCAAACCATTCCATCAGATTTTGGCATCGCTCCATATGACTCGTTTCCAGTCTTCCACTCTCCAGTAACGTCGCTCTTTGCACAGCCTCAAGCGCCACTTAGCGTCGACTACAGAAATGCGTGGTTTATGAGAAGCTGCCTCACCACTGTACCTCAATCTTTTTTACTCGGTATGCACTGTCATTGTGCTAGCTGGACTGCTAGTAGCACTTTGGAACTCACGACTGATTCCTTCCGCTGGTTTCGTGCGATTTTTTGCAACCACCTTCTACAATGTCGACGGTCCCTGTCCATCAGCACACGAGATCTGCCGGGTCTTCGTTTAATTATGTTTGTTGTTTCGTGATTCCAATTCAGAATCACATCACCATCAGTCTACTTGGGCAGCTTCAGAACGGTTGAAATGTCCCTGATGGATCTGTTACTCGGGTGGCATCCAATGACTAGCCGACGTTCGTAGACAATGAGTTTTCCCGACCGACCCATTGGATCAATTGTCCTGTTACCGCTTCTCTACTGACAACACAGTACTCCATGCCTGATTTTATACCGTCGTCCACAACTCGTCACATTCCGCATAACATAGGGCTATCCGGATAGTTTTACTCAGACAGCGCACGCCTTCTTAAGGTCCTTTAAATTCGATACGAAAAACTTCAGTTCTCGTTTTCTGTGAACGCTGCTTCCAAAATAATTGGTTACCTATTTTTTTCAAATATGGATTATATTCTTTGGAAGCCAAAAAAGACTTCAATTTTGTTTTCTGTAACCGCAGTTGCCGTTACATGGTGGCCAAATAATCCTTTAAAAATAGTTCCTGCCTCTTGGAGCTCTAAACACACAACCTATTTAACAAATGAAGACGAAACTAATATAAGAAACACCTGGTATAATATCACTTTAACTCATAGCAACAAACAACACTAGAAATTCGTTCGTCTACATCTATGTCCATACTATGCCAACCACTGTGAAGTGCGTGGCAGACGATATTTCTCGTACAGACAAACAAATGATTACAATTTCAGTAATCGATGATTTATTCACGAGAAAGAATTTCACCATTTGAGCATCTCTGGTCCTTAGCTAACCAGTTATTCGACTTCGTATTGACTAATAAAAATTGTTGGATGTCCTCCTGAGACATACAGAGCCAAATTCTGTCCAACAGGTGCTTTAGAGCGTCAAAATGCTGAGCTGGTTGGAGGTCTCTTCCCATAATGCTCCAAACGTACTCAGTTGGGGAGTTGGATGTCCTGGCCAAGGTAGGGATTGACAAGCACTCTCGCCTTGCGTGGGCTGACGCTATTTTGCTGAAACGTAAGCACAGGATGGCTTGTCATGAAGGGCAACTAAACGGTGTGTAGAATATCCTCGACATACCGCTGTGCTGTAAGGATGCAGCGGGTGACAACCACAGGGGTCCTACTCCAAAATGAAATGCAACCCAAGACCATCGTTACTGGTAGTTGGGCCGTACGGCAGGCGACATACGGGTTGGTATCTCACCGCTGTCTTCGCAAGTCATCGGGGTTCAGTTCAAAGCAGATAACATCAATGAAGACAGTTTTACTCCAGTCAATGCGATACCACGCTAAATACGTGCAAGATCGCTTTGGTTGTCATCCGTGGCACCCTTTCAGAACAGGAGAACATCGACGATATTTTACGCTCTGTTTCCTTGCCTCCATGGCAAGCCATCCTGGGCTTACTTTTCACCGTTATAATACCCTCCCGCACACGGCGAGAGTTTCTACTGCTTGTCTTCGTGCTTGTCAAACCGTACCCTGGTCAACAAGGTCGCCCGATCTCCCCCAGTTGGGAACGTTTGGAGCATTATGCCCTGGGCCATCCAACCAGCTCAGCATTTTGACGATCTAACGCACTGTTTGGACAGAATTTGGCTCTGTATGTCTCAGGAGGACATCCAACAACTCTTATTAATCAATGGAAGTCAAATAACTGGTTAGGTAAGGCCCAGAGGTGGACAACGCGTTACTAACCTGCTCAAACTATGAAGCTCTTTCTGTTGAATAAATCGCCCATTTCTGAAATTGTAGTCATTTGTTTGTTTGCACATGTGCACCACATCTACTGGTTTCCATCCCATTCGGGTAATTCCTTCCTGGTGCGCCGTTCTTTTTCGTCTTAAGAGAGTATTTATGGTGTACAAAGAAGAGCAGCACAAATGGTCACTTGTTTGTTTGAACCACAGAAGACAACAGCTATCCCACGAAAGCTAACCTGCTAAGTTTGAAGAACCAGCATTAAATGAGGAATCTAAGAATATACTTAAATTCCTACTATCGCTCCCGTAGGGACTGCGAGAGCAAAATTATTCCAATAACAGCGCAAAAAGGCATTTAAGCAATCATTCATTATACCCGCGCTCTACGTACGAAAGGACCAGAAAGTAATCCTGATATGTGCTGCGATGAGAACTGTCGTCTGCCACGCACTTCACTATGGTTCGCATAGTATAGACGTAGAGGCAGAAGAATGAATTTGTAGTGTTGTTTGATGCTGTGTGTCAAAGTGATATTATACCAGGTGTTTCTTATATTTGTTTCGTCTACATTTGTTAAACATGTAGTGTGTTTACAGCTCCAAGAGACAGGAACTATTTTTAAAGGATTATTTGGCCACTATGTAACGGCAAATGCGGTTACAGAAAACAAAACTGAGGTCTTTTCTGGCTTCCAAGAGAGATAAATCATATTCTTAAAAAAATAGATAACCAATTATTTTTTAAGCAGCGTTCACAGAAAACGAAAATCTCCCCAATTGGGAACGTTTGGAGCATTATGGGCAGGGCCATCCAACCAGCTCAGGTTTTGACAATCTAACGCACTGTTTGGACACAATTTGACACGACATGCCACAGGAGGGCATTAGACATCTCTTATCAATCAATGCCAAGCAGAATAATTGCTTCCATAAAGGCCAGAGTTGACCAACGCGTTATTAACTTGCTCGAACTGTGAAGCTCTTCCTCTTGGATAAATCATACATTTCTGAAATTGTAAACATTTATTTGTCTGTACATGTAGATCACATCTACTGATTTCTGTCTCATTTGGATAATTCCTTCGTGGTGCGTCGCATCTTTTTTCTTGCAGTGTATCCCCTGTTAGTACTATTTGGTATGGATGCTACTCGTCTGAGTAATTATCTAGGGTGGGTCGCACAAGTGTTTGGTAAGCGATCCCCTTCGTAGACGGACTGCACTTATCCAGTACCCTTGCTATGAACCGAAGTGTTCCATCCACTTTATCTACAACTTACGCTATGTGATCGTTCTATCTCATATCCCAACAAATTGCTACACCCTGGTATTTGTATGGACTGACAGATTCCAATTGTGACTCGTTGATGTTGTAGTCATCTTCATCAATACGCCGCCTTTCATAATTGAAAATTGGAGATCCATCACACTATCCTTTTAAAAGTCCGTTACAATAGCTCGCGGTTTTCTGCATCTTGGAGTAGCTGGGCCATCGGTTAGTTCGTCTTCTCCTTTATCTGGTCCATCCATGCTCCCGGTGGACTTCCCTACAATCTTTTCCCTTCAACTACGTCTTGTACGATCATCTTACCCAACTTATCCTGCTGTCGTCGAACTACATGGCCAAAAAGCTGCAGGATTCGCTGGAAATAAATGCTGGACAACCTCTTCTCCACCCTGAGTTCCTGTAAGATTGATTTGTTGGTTCGTTTGTCCACTCATGATGTTCTCATACACAGTTATAGTCTTCTGCAATTTGTTCCGCTAGTTTCACTTTTATTCTTTTCGTTATATCACGCTTTCTGTTGATTGTATAATTTTTGTCTGTTAGATTGCTTTAAAGTATCCAGAAAGGCCTTAGTTTTGTTGTCTGTCAGAGTGATTGCCAAAATATTTTGGTCATCTCTCGCAGTTGGAAACACGCCTTACATGGAGGCGGGCGGGGTGGGGGCGACTGCCTATGTAGATCATCCATTACAAAATTCTCACACATTCATACAACGATTGTATCAAGCCTGTACTAAGCTGCAGATTTAGAACATCCAAGCGCAACAGGCAATACTGTGGCTTTAGCGGTCACTATACAAGTTTTTTTGTTTGGTTACCACACTTTTCACGGGATATACTATTTCCTTGGAGCGGTGGCGGTTTCGGCGCTATCATGCGGTCATGGTGTATACGAAACTCTAACGAACAGAGCCAAAATAAAGTCACTAATCTGTTCTCTGTCGCTTCTTCGCGCAGCCCTTATCAAGTTACAGAAAAGGAACGGCCCAACCTCCTGGCTCGAGGATTCCGACAGCAATTCGCTGACAGAAATGAATTAGCGTGAAGAGCTGCATCAGACCAGTCTTCGGACTGAAGATCGCAACAACAACAACATAAACATGGCGCATGATATCTTCCTGACATCGGTCCTGATTTCTCACAAATACGCCTCCTCCCTTGCTCCCCAGCATTATGAAAACAGTAATTTATCATTTCTCTGTGGACAAAGAAGACCAGGTGAGTCTACCTTATGGTTTAAATTGCAGAGCTTATCGTCAAAAGTACTATCACATGGGGTATCAAGCGAAATTTGTGACTGGATTGAAGACTTTTTTGTAGGGAGGGCGCAGCAGTTTATCTTGGATGGAAAGTCATCGACAGACTTAGAAGTAACATCGGGTGTGCCCCGGAGAAGTGTGTTGGGACCCTTGATGTTCACATTGTGTATTAATAACGTCGCTGACAATATTAATCGTAACCTCAGGCTGTTTGCTGATGACGCAGCTATCTATAGTGAAGTACTGTCTGAGATAGTCAGATCTTGATAAAATTTCAAAATGGCGCAGTGTGGCAACTTGCTTTCAATGTTCAGAAATGTAAAACTGTGCACCTCACAAAACGAATATATATAGTATCCTATGAATACAATATCCCTGAGTCACAACTGGAATCGGCCAACACCTACAAATAACTGGGTGTAACCCTTTGTAGAGATACGAAATGGAATGATCACGTAAGAACATTTATGGGTAAAGAGGGTGGTAGACTTTGGTCTGTGGTAGAATACTGGGAAAATGCAATCAGTCTACAAGCTTACACATCACTTGTGTGATCCATTCTAGAATATCGCTCAAGTGTATGGGACTTAAACCAAATAAGACTAACAGGGGATATTGAACGTATACAGAGGACAGCACAAACGGTCACACTTTTGTTTCACCCATGGGAGAGTGTCACAGAGATGCTGAAGAAACTAAACTGGTAGTGTCTTGAAGATAGATGTAAGCTATCCCGAGAAATCGTATTTACAAAGTTTCATGAACCAGGTTTCAATGAAGATTCTAGGAATAGGCTACAAACCCCCACTTTTCGTCCCTTCAGGGATCACGACAGCAAGATTAGATTAATTACAGCACACACGGAGGAATTTAAACAACCATTCTTCCTCGCGCAATACGCGAATGGAACGGGAAGAAATCCTGATAACTGGTACAATACCCTCTGCTTTGCACCTCACAGTGGTTTGCAGAATATCGATGTAGATGTAGAGCTATTGCGGTAGACTCTGAAGAAAGCCGCCCTATGCTGTTGGTGTGTCCACCTATGAACTCAAATGCATCAGTCGAGGAAACGGAAAAGTGTGAAATTTCAAGGTGAAATAGATTGCCTCTTCAGGGATTGACATCTCTCTGCGCTGCAAGTTAAGGCAAAAAGCAGCTATAGAGTCACGAATCTTTAAGTCCAGTTTGCACGGATGGACGACAATGTGTCGGAAGGAGACGAGGACCGCCTCGGTTCAGTTCCAGGCTGTTAAAAGTCGCTTCTACCGGTTAATTTCGAGGTAGGTTTGGCAACTTTGCCACATTTACCTAGTAGTAAGATGGCCCTGCATTATACTTTCCCCAAACATCTCAAAAGGATAGTTTTTGAAACACATTTTCTGCAACTTTGGTTCTACTGGTGAACATTAAATAATAGAAGGGATGAAAATAATAGAACCAATCCATTAACATGGTGAGGTCTTGTAAGTAAAGAAAGTGTTATATGTGGCATCACAACTGAATAAGCGTTTCTTCTTGCTTCACCACTTTGAGAAGAATAAGTGTCACTTATTGGCTAGTTATTTTTGTTGCTAACCAACTGCACGATACATTTTATGTTAACTGTAAATTTGTGTCTTTGTACCAAAAACGATGATGATGTAAACTATGGTCAACAAGACGCTGTACAAGCGGTAAACATCCTTTTGCTTTTTTAAAATCAAGAATAGCACTATGAATTCTTAGGAATGGTATAATTACAGTTATCCATGAACGTAGATTTTTTGTGCTCACAGTTTGAAATGAAAAAAAACTAATTACCATTGTACTTATATTTGGTTACATTTTTATGTCTGTTAGTATAAAACAATATATTATGATATATATGATATGATATATATTATGATATATGCATTTAAACCATTTAAAAAACCATTTGAAAATCATTATCATCATCATCATTTAAACTTATGTATACTTGCAATATAAATTACAGTTTATAACAATCACATTTCATGTTGTCTCATTCAGCAGCTGACTTACTGAATTTTTCTACAACAATGATGAGGAAGAGTGATAAAACAATATCATAAAAGCATTGTGGATACCTGCCAGTTGTTTGAGATACAACTGCTTTTGTGAACTTCTTGTCAAATTTACTTGTTAGGAGTACAATACATACTCATCAGCTACATAAAAAATGACAATTTTATAACCTTGTCACCTCTTGGGTACTTTTCTGCGGACGCATAAGGATTCGATCTTCGATTTCACCGTTTAAGCCGAAACAAAGTTTTCCAAAGCACGGCTCAAGAAGCACATTCATATCACGTACTCTGCACTGTACGGTATTCAGTTTAAATTAATCGTATATCGCTTGTAGGATAAAGAAGCTCGATAGTCGACTGAGTGACATGGTATGGCAATGGACATGCTTCGAAGGGCGGAAGTTCAATCGATCGTCAGGCAACCAACGTACAGGCTTTTAGTAGTTTCCCTAAATCGTTTGAGGAAAATGACGCGATGATTCGTTTCAAAACGACATGACTAACTTCTTTACCTTGACCAAGCTTTAATTACCTCGTTGTCGATGAGAAGTCAAACGCTAAACATCCTTTGACCTAGATCACACAGTTGATTAGCATATGAATATCTGCAACACAAGAAACCTATAACGAGATCAGTTTCTACATAAAATTTTCCTACGCTTACATTTTACTTATTGTGCATGGTCTCCTTCGAAATACTCTCCTCCACAATTGATACACCTCTCCTAACCCCATTTCCACTTCCGGAACAGTCTTGGTAAGACTCTTGCTGCATCGGTCGAAGCGCCGTCTGCGAATTTTCTTTCATCTCGTCTATCGTTGCAAATCCTCTCCCTTTCAACAGGGTTTTCAACTTGGGAAAGAAAAGAAAAGTCCGACAGGTCTGGAGAGTACAGAAGATGAGGCAACACAGTGATTTCGGTTTTTGGGCAGAAGTCACGCATCAACAGAGATAAATGTGCGAGTGTGTTATCGTGAAGCAAGAGCCATGAATAATCTCACCACATTTCAGGCCGTTCCCTTCTCACATTTTCTCGCAGGTGTTGCAACACTCGCCGATAATACCATCTATTAACAGTTTCTCCCTGTGGGACTAATTCGTGATGATCTAAAACTATCAGCATGGCTATGACATTTGACTTGATCTGATAACCTCTTTTTGTCTTGGAGAACCTCCAAGATGTTACTCAGGGTGGGTGCAAAATGAATGTGCGCAACGGAAAATACTGATCGCTAAAATGAAAATTTGGCCTTGTCAGAAGCAGGTCTTAGGATCTCTTAAGGATGATGTATCCTCCTTCTTCCCCTTCTTGCTGTTTAACATATAAATTACAACATAAAAAATGGATGATTAAGGGAACTAGTAAGTATAAACTGATAAATGCTGTTTCTGCTTATGCATTTATTGTAGATAAAAACCTATTTACATTACAACTGTTTATATATCAATGTCCAATGGACATAAAGAGGTACAAATGAATTTCCTACCTAATATTAATGATCAATTGCCCAAATCTGCCTCTTTTTATGGCTATGTGGTCTAATATAAATAACCGAGACGATTGACATCATCTAGGTACTAAATATGATCTACTGTGGTGTGCAACCTCAGTGGAAATAAAATTTACATGATCACAGCTGTTTTGCTTTATAGACCTAATAAGCCGAAGCAGTTAGCAATATCACCGTATGTACTGCGTCTGGTGCGTCAGAGTGGTAGTTCTCGTACACGTCTGCGACGACTGAAGAACTCCAGTCACAGAATATAAAAAAAACCTCATTCAGACACTAGGACGGACATAAGACGGTCCACTGACTAGTATAATCTATTATCGTCTTCCCCTCTCTATGTTCTACAGGCGAGAAACGCGAACTCCCAGCCACAAGGACAGAGTTCAGGTGGCGTCTCAACGTGAGGTTAGGCAGAAGAAGTGCTCTCAATGACTGAACGCTGTGTACTCAACGACGACTCCCAACCTGAAGGTGAAGTCCAGAATCGTGATAAGTTCGCCACAGTACAGTGCCTAACCGTTCTAACTATAAAATCCCCTGATAGCAAAGACAGCAAGTCCGTCTGTACCAACAAAGCTGATACTGAGCGACCGTCAAACCCGGTCACTCAAAACGCAAGCTCGGCTACCCTCCCTCGTAACTCAGAAGGCGAATCATATTCTCGAAACCACGGAATATTCTCCCTCTCTACAGATTCTTCCGAATGTCGACCAACCATCTTTTAGTCTTTTTTCGTCCAGCGCGCAAAGTTTGCGAGGAAATACCTATGCTTGAGGTATCAAGGGATCACCAATTTAGTATTGGAGGGCAGCGTGGAGGGTAAAAATCGCAGAGGGAGACCAAGAGATGAATACACTAAGCAGATTCAGAAGGATGTAGGTTGCAGTAGGTACTGGGAGATGAAGAAGCTTGCACAG
This sequence comes from Schistocerca cancellata, assembly GCF_023864275.1. Classification (NCBI taxonomy): domain Eukaryota; kingdom Metazoa; phylum Arthropoda; class Insecta; order Orthoptera; family Acrididae; genus Schistocerca; species Schistocerca cancellata. The sequence goes on along the minus strand of NC_064627.1, from coordinate 139,308,402 downwards.
GATATAATAGCATGGAGAGCTGCATCAAACCAGTCTCAGGACTGAAGACCACAACAACAACAACCTATGCTCATACAACGGTATGCTTCCCAGAGTAAAAAATCCTCGGATATAACTCAATCTGCGATTTACGAAGTAACGCTTTCTCGTTCCTCTCTGCTGCGTCCAAGATTTTCAGAGTTTCCAAAGTATTATCCGGTGATCCTCCCGGCCCTACAACAAAACCGGCCGGCCGCCACTGTATTGTGCTTCCACGCTCAGGTGCCCAGACCGTCTTGCCACTTCCTGTGTGAAGCAGGACCAACACACCCGTGCAGGCTTTTCCACCCACGGCTTGAGTTACGCCTGCCGTTTCATTTCCACTGGCGTTTCAGCCTCTACTAGTATAGGCAATCATTCGTTACGCCATTTTGATAATAAAGACACTCCATCACCTTTCATGCAATAAGCGTTAACAACTATTTACAAGGTGTACGTGACAATGTCAGTCTTCTTTAAATATTCAAATATAACCTATCACATGATACTTAACGGTTGTAAACAATGGCAAAGTATGTAGATAAATGCTTGTAAGGTGCGAAATTATAGCCACCTTACAAACCTTTCCGGATCCATTGTGGAGCTTGAACCTTGGTCTCAACATCATTACTGTAGACCCAACTCTCGTCGCCATTTATGATTCTGTTAAGGAGCATCTCGTTCTCTTTTGCGCGATCCGAAAGCTCATCACAGACGACGATTCGAAGGTCTTTCTGATATCCACACGTGAGCAGTTGAACGAATTTGGCAGCAACACATTGCATTCCAAAATGCTGTGTCAGGATTTCATAACGCGATCCAACCGAAATGGTACATCCTTCTGCAATCTCTCTGACCGTCGGTCTTCGACTGGCAGGCACACTTTCGTTGATGTTCCTGGCAAGAGCGTCGTCGGTAGACGTCGAAGGGCGTCCTGAAAGACGGTCATCTTTAACTTCCGTCCGGCCATTTTTAAACCGTGGAACCATTCGTAACGCCGAGTGCGGCTTAAGCACTCATCACCGTTGGCTTCCTGCATCATTTCGTGTGTCTCTGTAAAGGTTTTCATGAGTTTGAATCAAAATTTAATGCAGACGCGTTGCTGCTCTAACTCTGCCATTTCGAAATTCGCAACTGACAGTAACTGACCGACATACAACAATGAAACTTCCTGCAGTTACACATTCAAACACAGACGTGTGCAGGGATGCCAGCTGCATTTCGCTCCAACAGACTAATCGTGCTAAATTGCAAATATTCCGGAACGTTTGAAAAGACGTCATACACTACCTGATTATAAGTTTCGAGACACGTATTAGTTGGCAAGTGTCGGCCTTATGACGAACTATGCTGAGGACATCAGTGAGGTGTGTGAGTGCCTGTAGAGGAAAGCTAGCCAATTCTTCCTCAAGAGGCGAGCTCAGAGAAAATATGATTGTGGTCTGCTGGGGTCTATTGGTTTTAGGTCAGGTCTCTGGTCAGGCCAGTTCATTTCAGGAATATTAACGTCTACAAACCACTGTCAAGCAGATACTGCTTTATGACAAGGTGCATTGTTATCCTAGTACACTTAATTATCGTTTCCGAATTGGCTAAAATGGCTCTGAGCACTATGGGACTTGACATCTATGGTCATCAGTCCCCTAGAACTTAGAACTACTTAAACCTAACTAACCTAAGGACATCACACAACACCCAGTCATCACGAGGCAGAGAAAATCTCCGACCCCGACGGGAATCGAACCCGGGGAACTAGGGCGTGGGAAGCGAGAACGCTACCTCACGACCACGAGCTGCGTTTCCGAATTACTGGTCTACTGTACATAGTACACAATGATGTAGAATATGTTCACATCCTAACCACAAAAAAAAAGATCCCCATTCTGCATCAACACCTCCTCCCTGCTTCACTGTTGGCACTACGAATAATGGCAAGTAACGTTCTCCAGACGTTCGTCAGACTCAAACCCTCCATCGGGCTGCCACAGCGTATAGCGTGTTTGATCACTCCTGATCACTCGGTTTCCAGTAATCCACTGTCCGGTGGCGTCGTTCCTTACAGTCTCTCAAGCTTCGCTTAGCACTGACTACAGTAATTTGTGGCTTATGAGAAACTGCTCGGCCATTCTACCCCATTCTTTTTAAATGCCTACGCCCACTGATTGTGCTAGCTGGACTGGTCGTAGCACTTTGGAACTCACGAGTTATTTCTTCTGCTCATTTCATGCAATTTTTTACAACACTCTGCAAGACTCGACGGTCCCTGTCTTCATCTGCAAAGACACTTCGCAAATCATCCTTTCCTATTCCACAGGCAAACACAATGACGGAAAAACGACTGTCTGTATGCCTCCATACGAACCCTAATTTCTCTTATCTTCGTGGTCCTTACATGACGTGTGTGTGTTGCCGGCAGTAGAATCGTTCTGCAGTCAGCTTCAAATGCTGGTTCACTAAATTTTCTCAATAGTGTTCCCCGACAAGGATGTTGTGTTCCCTCGAGGGATTTCCACTTGAGTTCACGAAGCATCTCCGTAATACACGTGTGCCGATCGAACCTACTGGTAACAAATCTGGCAGCCTATCTCTGAATTGCTTCGATGTCTTCCTTCAGTGCGAGCTGGTACAGATCCCAAACACTGGAGCAGTGCTCAAAAATTGATCGTACTGGCGTCCTATATGTGGTCTCCTTTACAGATGAACCACACCTCCGCAAAATTCCCGCAATAAACCGAAGTCAACCATTCGACGTCCCAACTACCCTCCTTACGTGATCGTTCCACTCCGGATCGCTTTGGAACGTTACGCGCAGGTATTTAATGGACGTGACTGTATCAAGCAGTACACTACTAATACTGTATTCAAGCAATACGGTATTGTTTTCCGTGCCCATCTGCAATAACATACGTTTTTCTACATCCCGTTCGTCAACTTTACTTTAAGTCGTAAATGGTACCTGAATTTTGGTTGCTGCCTCCTTAAATGATCAACTTCTGCACCAGTTGGTGATGTATTATAATTTGGAGGAAGTTATTGTTTTTCAAGATTTAAAGTACGACTCTGTTGGTTACTTGGCCGTAATGTGGATAGCTTTGAGCCCAAGTTTTCGTAGCTTATCGTATCTAAGGGGCCACTGTTGTAAGTAAAAACGATAAAACAGCAATCTGCTTTTCGTGAGAAAAGGAGATTGCTTGGCACACAAACTTCCTTCAAACTACACGTCCTGCTACATCAAAATTGGTCAGTGGAGTTCAGCACCATCTACGGTACAAGATCATAATCCAATTATTGTAATTAAGAAATTATGAGAGGTTGTTACGTATTGAATGAAAACTATAGAGAATGCATTTCCTTTCCTGTATTTTAGTGAACTTTGTACACTTTCAATTCTGTCGAATGATAGCCGGCGACGACAACGAAGTTCAACTCCTTTTCCAAAAACAAGATACTTCTATTCTTCACTTCCAGAACATTTGTACACATAAGTGTTTGGCAACTCTTACACATACTTTACTCAGTTTTATCTCTACAATAGCAATTTTCATTACATGTAACAATACTTTCTGAGCGACGGCCTAGCAACACGCCCTCTTTCCACAAGATACAGATTAACAGTCATCCTTTTTATAATGAATCGTCTTTTTCTTTAGAGTCCATGCTCAAAGATTCACAACTACTGCCGTTGCGGGGATTGCCCGCTAAAGAGTTCCTTGCTGTCCACCTGCGCTCCACTTCACTTCAAGTACTTTTTGAATCACATTTACATTTACGGTATTTACATATATTACTGAGCTTCTCAGAATAAAATCAGTCACAAATTAGTTTAAAAAAAAGGGGGCAGTGAGGCTCACATAACATTACAAGACGTCTGCCTGATGTTGGTTTAGCTGCGGTTGTTCCTTCGCGTTTCTACCTCATCCTCACATCTTCGACAGTCGATTTGGGTAGCTTTAGAAGGGATTTGTTTCTCATGTGACATTCAATGACTAGTCCCCGTTAGAAGTCATTGAGGTCTCGTGACCCTCCCATACTGCTGCTACTGCTTTCCTACTGAGAACATAATGCTCCAGCCTCCAATTATAAAGGCGGATCTGCCTCTCGTGACACCCATACAGAGAGTTTAAAATTAGTTGCGACTTTCGGGAGCTCGATACGGAGCGAGCGGAGGGAAGCGTAGTTGGCAGCGTGTGCTGAGTGCGCCAGCAGACAGGTGACGATTTCGCCAGATCTTCTCGGCGCAGGAGGTATCAAGCTCGCTTGCCTGTCTGATAAGCACTGCGCTCAATCCGGCCGATCTGCAATTTTTCTAAAACAATTTTAAAGAAACTATTCGGCAATAAACTATGATACTTGCCCATGTTATAACTTAATTCGTCAGCTTCATTATGAACTACCGATCGTTTCATTAATGATCATAGTTACTGTGATATTTCGAGACTGGAGACTGCAAGAAATTCTTAGAGTTTGCAGTGAAAAACAGTGATCACTATGAATTTGCGTTTGGTGCGTGTTAGGCCATATGTTGCTGCATATGAAATTTGGATGAAACATTGAATTATTCATTAAACTTGGAACACTATCGCTATCTGTCTCTAATGTTGAGAAAAGGGAATGTATGTAAAGAACTCTGTCACGAACTCAAGCTCCAGTGAAAAAGCCAGAATGAAATATTCATGAATCCCGTATATTTCGTCAGCAGTTTGAGATTTCGAAACATCATTTTGGCGAATGATAGCACGAAACTTCCATCTCTCCCGCAATATTGAAGGAACTACAGCTTTTTTTCAGTGAAAAAATGTAGCTTTTAAGAACCATCAGTAGTTGGTGAAATGGGAGTTTCTGCGTGCTTAGCACCAATATAAAAGAAGTAGAAGTTACACGTTTATTTTTATACTGAGAATCGGTTTTTCATAATTGTTGACCTATCTTTCCTTCAGTTCCTAGTTTAATAGGACACTGTTTCAGGATACTGTCACAGTTTCAACTGCATTAAAGTGTTACTGAGATGATATTTATAAACTGCCGTGTTTTCGCAAAAGAAGGAGACTTTAACATGGGAACAAGGTAAGTTACGTATAACTCAAAACTCGTCATAGTCCTTCATGAATCCAGGTCTCTTCAACTACCTTCTTCGTATGGCTGACAACTCGAGATCAATCCTGTGGGGTAACGTTTGCATGTATGCAATGGCTTCTTTTGTCAGCATTTCAACCTTTAGCGTTTGTCAGTTCTTCGACTTGGTAGCGTGTAGTTTTTGGTTTGTTGTTGTTGTTGTTGTGGTCTTCAGTCCTGAAACTGGTTTGATGGAGCTCTCCATGCTACTGTATCCTGTGCAAGCTGCTTCATCTCCCAGTACCTACTGCAGCCTACATCCTTCTGATTCTGCTTAGTGTATTCATCTCTTGGTCTCCCTCTACGGTTTTTACCCTCCACGCTGCCCTCAAATACTAAATTGGTGATCCCTTGATGCCTCAGAATATGTCCTAACAAGCGATCCCTTCTTCTAGTCAAGTTGTGCCACAAACTCCTCTTCTCTCTAATTCTATTCAATAACTCCTCATTAGTTATGTGATCTACCCATCTAATCTTCAGCATTCTTCTGCAGCACCACATTTCGAAATCTTCTATTCTCTTCTTGTCCGAACTATTTATCGTAAATGTTTCACTTCCATACATGGCTAAACTCCGTACAAATACTCTCAGAAACGACTTCCTGACACTTAAATCTATACTCGATGTTAACAAATTTCTCTTCTTCAGAAACGCTTTCCTTGCCATTGCCAATCGTTAGTTATCTTGCTCCCCAAATAGCAAAACTCCTTTACTACTTTAAGTGTCTCATTCCCTAATCTAATTTCCTCACCATCACCCGCGTTAACTCGACTACATTACATTATCCTCATTTTCCTTTTGTTGATGTTCACCTTATATCCCCCTTTCAAGACACTGTCCATTCCGTTCAAATGCTCTTCCAAGTCCTTTGCTGTGTCTGACAGAATTACAATGTCATCGGTGAACCTTAAAGTTTTTATTTCTTCTCCATGGATTTTAATACCTAATCCGAATTTTTCTTTTGTTTCCTTTATTGCTTGCTCAATATACAGATTGAATAAGATCGGGGAGAGGCTACAACCCTATCTCACTCCCTTCCTAACCACTGCTTCCCTTTCATGTCCCTCGACTCTTACAACTGCCATCTGGTTTCTGTACAAATTGTAAATAGCCTTTCGCTCCCTGTATTTTACCCCTGCCACCTTCAGAATTTGAAAGAGAATATTCTAGTCAACATTGTCAAAAGCTTTCTCTACGTCTACAAATGCTAGAAACGTAGGTTTGCCTTTTCTTAATCTAGCTTCTAAGATAAGTTGTGGGGTCAGTATTGCCTCACGTGTTCCAACATTTCTACGGAATCCAAACTGATCTTCCCCGAGGTCGGCTTCTACCAGTTTTTCCATTCGTCTGTAAAGAATTCACGTTAGTATTTTGCAGCCGTAACTTATTAAACTGATAGTTCGGTAATTTTCACATCTGTCAACACCTGCTTTCTTTGGGATTGGAATTATTATATTCTTCTTGAAGTCTAAGGGTATTTCGCCTGTCTCATACATTTTGCTCACCAGATGTTAGAGTTTTGTCAGGACTGGCTCTCCCTAGGCTGTCAGTAGTTCTAATGAAATGTTGTCTACTCCCGGGTCCTTGTCTCGACTTAGGTCTTTCAGTGCTCTGTCAAACTCTTCACGCAGTATCATATCTCTCATTTGATCTTCATCTACATTCTCTTCCATTTCCATAATATTACCCTCAAATACCTCGCCCTTGTATAGACCCTCTATATACTCCTTGCACCTTTCTGCTTTCCCTCTTTGCTTAGAACTGGGTTTACATCTGAGCTCTTGATATTCATACCAGTGGTTCTCTTTTCTCCAAAGGTCTCTTTAATTTTCTTGTAGGCAATATGTATCCTACCCCTAGTGAGATAAGCCTCTATATCCTTACATTTGTCCTCTAGCCATGCCTGCTTAGCCATTTTGCACTTCCTGTCGATCTCATTTTTGAGACGTTTGTATTCCTTTTTGCCTGCTTCATTTACTGCATTTTTATATTTTCTCCTTTCATCAATTAAATTCAATATTTCTTCTGTCACCCAAGGATTTCTACTAGCCCTCGTCTTTTTACCTACTTGATCCTCTGCTGCCTTCTCTAGTTCATCCCTCAAAGATACCCATTCTTCTTCTACTGTATTTCTTTCCCCCATTCTTGTCAATTATTCCCTAATGCTCTCCCTGGAACTCTGTACAACCTCTGGTTCTGTCAGTTTATCCAGGTCCCATCTCCTTAAATTCCCAACTTTTTGCAGTTTCTTTAGTTTTAATCTACAGTTCATAACCAATCGATTGTATTACAATTGAAAACCTGGTTCTTAAATCTCTGTCTTACCATTATATAATCTATCTGAAACCTGTCAGTATCTCCAGGCTTCTTCCATGTATACAACCTTCTTTTACGATTCTTGAACCAAGTGTTAGCAATGATTAAGTTATGCTCTGTGCAAAATTCTACCAGGCGGCTTCCTCGTTCATTCCTCACCCCCATTCCATATTCACCTACTACGTTTCCTTCTCTTCCTTTTCCTACTAACGAATTCCAGTCACCCATGACTATTAAATTTTCACCTCCCTTCACTATCTAAATAATTTCTTTTATCCCATCATACATCTCATCAATCTCTTCGTTGTCTGTGGAGCTAGTCAGCATATAAAATTGTACTACTGTATTAGGCTTGGGCTTCGTATCTATCTTGGCCACAATGATGCGTTCACTATGCTGTTTATAATAGCTTACCCGCACTCCAATTTTTTTATTCATTATTAAACCTACTCCTGCATTACCCCTATTTGATTTTGTATTTATAACCCTGTATTCACCCGACCAAAAGTCTTGTTCCTCCTGCCACCGAACTTCATTAATTCCCACTATATCTAACTTTAACCTGTCCATTTCCCATTTTAAATTTTCTGACCTACTTGCCCGATTAAGGGATCTGACATTCCACGCTCCGATCCGTAGAACGCCAGTTTTCTTTCTCCTGATAACGACGTCCTCCTGAGTAGTCCCCGCCCGGAGATCCGAATGGGGGACTATTTTACCTCCGAAATATTTTACCCAAGAGGACGCTATCATAATTTAACCATACAGTAAAGCGGCATACCCTCGGGAAGAATTACGGCTGTAGTTTCCCCTTGCTTTCAGCCGTTCGCAGTACCAGCACAGCAAGGCCGTTTTGGTTAGTGTTACAAGGCCAGATCAGTCACTCATCCAAACTGTTGCCCCTGTTTGAGTACTGAAAAGGCCGCTGCCCCTCTCTTCAGGAACCACACGTTTGTCTGGCCTCTCAACAGATAACCCCCCCCCCCCCCCAGCGTTGTGGTTGCACCTACGGTACGGCTATCTGTATCGCTGAATCACGCAAGCCTCCCCACCAACAACAAGGTCTATGGTTCATAGAGGAGAGTTTTTGGTTTGTGCAGCACTAAAATTTCCATTAACTCCCCTACATACACGTTAGGTCCAGCTTTATCCAAGGGAACGTTTCTTTGTATCCAGAGCAAAATATCCACTTTCCTCCACTGCATTAATGGAGCGCTATCTATCATAACGGTGCGGTATGGCGCATTGTCCACTATTATTGAAGAATTCGGAGGAATATTTTGCAGCAGAAGGTTATTTTCACAGCCGGTGAACGTGTTCTTGGACGACCACTTTTATTGCGAATTCCGTGTTCAGACGTGCTGTACTGTTATTATTAATGCAACGCCATCACAAAACACTTGTTTACAATACGTGACGACCTCACAACACTTCAGCGCCAGAAAATAGCACTTTATAACCTGAGCTAATGAACGTGGATGCATTTAATGCGAGACCCAACTCGTACCGTCTATCCAAGGGGTGGCTAAAGCGGCACTTTGCCGACCGAACAGCTGGCAGCATGGTAGGGAAAGTCGGCTCGCCATTGGTGTTACCTGGGCAACGGCGTCACGTACCCTCTGGTGAGCCAAACGTCAAAAGTCGCAACTAATTTTAAACGCACTATTTTTTGTATGGTGAACAACTCCGCATTGCATATGGTATCCGAATACTATTGACCAAATAGTGTACACACCTCAGGCAAAACGTTACGACCACAGCCCACTTCGAGACTGATGCCGGACAGAGACGAGTGGAGAAGGAACGCACTGAAATGGAGAAATTCACTGGGCAGGTAGTTCTGGCCCAGCGTTCGGGAACGAGCATCACGAAATCGGCGAAGCTGGACAATTAGCTGTTCCCGTGCTACTGTTGTGAGCATCTATCGAAAGTTGTTGAATGGTGATGAAACCCCAAGTAGACGAGAAGCTGTTGGGACATCCACGCCTTATCTCAGAATGTAGAGATCGGAGGCTTACCCGCTCTGTAAATCCCGCGTTACATGAGAGACATTCTGGTCAAAATCGGTGACTCGAAGTGCTTGGGCCTTTCGCGCCTGCATGCAAATCAGCAGCCGAGCACGTTGCGAGTGTGTCTATGACGTCAGTGATCTATAACGTAGATTGTGCCGAGTGTGGAGTTCTAAATTTCCCAGTATGCTGCACACTGCGCATGCTCAGGAACAGAGACGTGTGCTGACATCGGAAGTTAACGTATCCAGGTCGAGCTCACTTCTGTTATACAACTGGATTTTGGGATTTCGTCTCTTGTTATTGTTTCGTTTACTTTGTTTTCGTGACGTATTAAAAAGGTTCCACGAGGTCTTGGTATTTTTCCTACTAGTGTTCTACAAGAGAGACGAAATATCTGAACACAAAAAGATATTTGCGTTTTACAGAGAAGAATTCTTCAGTACATAAATAAAAATCTTGATAGGTAAACATGTTTTAATGAAAATTATTTCAGTATTGAAAAAACCAGAATTATATGACGAGAGAAATATTTTTCGGTGTTATTTGGCACTTAGCAAGAAAGATACAAAAAATAAAGTGAAAAGGCGCATTTACTGCAGTTTAGACATTGTTTGATGTGTTTGCAAGAATAAATTTTCTCGGGCAAATAAATGTATATGTTTTGAAATTTTTGGACGACATTTTTCTATTTTTTCATTTCACTGGAGTGTAAAGAATTTACCACACGACCTTTGACAAGAACATCCACAACGATTTTTATTTTGCTCGTTAATAAACTCTGTTATCAATGCTTGTCCCCACATTTTGTTATTACATTTCGATTTTTTCGTAAAAAGTGTAGTTCCTCATAACCTCACTTTGACAAAAGCACAGCAGACAGCTCTCACAAAACACACAGTTTTGGCGCTGACGTGTAAATGAAAACGATCACTCTAGAGAGAGGAGAGTCAGTGCAGCAATAAAACGCCAGGGGCGCTGCAGTAGATTCAGACGTCTCGAGTACTCAATTGAGACAAGAAAGTCGAGGATATAAGAGGAGCTTAAAGCAGGAGAGGCAGCGATCTATGGCAGATGTGACGACGCAGCACAGAGCTGGCTCAATAGGATTTTGCGATATTTACCGTCGGCTTTGGACAGTGCCGTAACGGTAATGGCTACTGCGCTGCTACTTCTTGGTGTCCATTCTAAATTGCCTTTCCTCACAGCCCTATTTCTCGTCATATTTTCGTTGTTTTCGAGAGAAATTAAATTTTTAGTCTCTGTTGTGTATGGGATACCAAATACTGTGTCTTCTGTTTCGAAGAGTCTCACAACGTTTAGTCGATTAATCTGTCTTTTTAGGGTTCCATACCTCAATCGGTACCGTATAGAATCGCTTTGTCGTCCGTGTGTCTATCCGACTATTAAGAACCTTTTTTTTCCAGCAGTAGGTAGACGTTTCACGATGAAATCTGTGTCATACTGACGTCTAGGGTTCTTTAGCGGTATAAAACTTTTAAGTTGCTAAGTCATTGAAATCAAAGGATACGACCATTTATGTCACACATTTTGATAGTCGCTAACTCACTCATCAAAACCTGTTATGGTACTTCCCGTTGAACTGGACTACGGAAATTTTGACAAGAAGCTAGATTTCACAGTACATGAAAGAAAAAATTCGAAAACCGTTAATTTGTAATTACATCACAGGAAGAAAATATTTTTTGTCTTTTTTTATCCGTCTGTCACCCTGTCTGTCTGTCTGTTAAGACCTCTTTTTGTCTGGAACCAGTAGACTTATCACATTCAAATCATTATCACATTCTAAAGTCTACGGTCCCTTGTCGGTGTAAAATATTTAAGCTTCTAAGTGACGCATTAAAGAGATATGCTCATTTATGTCATGTATTTTGATACTCTCAGAATTACCCTTCAGAATGTATATGGGACCTTCCGTTGACCTAGAATCATGAAATGGCAAGAAGCAAAACTTCATAACAGAAGTAAAGGAAAAAATCCGAAAACTGTTACTTTGTTATTGTTTCACCATAAAAAAATGTTTTTTCATCAATTGTTACCTGACTGTCATCCTGTCCGTCAATCAAGACCCCTTTTTCTCAGGAGCGAGTTGACATGTCAAGTTGCAATTTACGTCACATATTAAGGTCTGTAGTCTCTCAGCGGTGTCAAAATTTAAGGTTCCAAGTCACTGTAATTAAAAGATACGGCCATTTATGTCATATATTTTGATACTCCCAAACTAATTCATTAAAATCTGTATGGTGCTTCACTTTCATCTAGAATCTTGAAATTGGGCAAAAACAGGTTTCATAGCACAAGTGAGGGAGAAAATCCGAAAATTGTTAAACTGTAATTATATCATATAAAAAATTTCTTTTTGCGGTTAGGACTCACATTGCATTCGTCACCCATCAAAAGCACAATAAAAAAGTATTATTGCAAGCAAACATAAAACGTAAGTTCTATTTCTAGTCATGTTTTATAAGTAAATAAAAAAATATTTTGTCAAATTTTCTCTATCTATGTATATAAACTGAAGTCCCCTGGTTCTTTTTTTTTTTTTTTGTCTGTTCAGGCACAACTGTAGAGGTTTTGATACGGCCTTGGAATTCCCAGGACCGATATCTTGCCAATATCGATATTGATAACAGGCAAAAGTCATCGAGATTCTCGATTCCCGCGATGTATGAACTATCTATATACATAATATATTAAGTTTGTGCTGAAACAGTGCGCGAGCACTGCTCGCTCCTTTCCAACTTATTACTTTACGGTAAATATTCTCTTTGTTTTATAATTCGTGCTGCCTAGCGTGATCCCCATTACAGCTATAGGGCTTTTTCTAAGGTACGCGATTCTTCTCCTAATAAATAGTTAAAAGTTCTTACGCGACAACTCTTTCGATTTACTACTCTTACATACGTACTCGTATATTCGTAACCATGCATCGCCATTTCGAACTTAATCTATATAGCTAAAGAGTATTTTCCGGTACTAGTTTCTGTTTTCCTAGTTACTACTGATAATACTTGTATTCATAATTGCTTTTCGCAGTCTCCATTCGAGTATTTTTTCCGATACTAGCTTCGAATTATTTGAGAAAAATGTTTTTTTCTTTATTCCGTACTGTGTATAGTCGTCGTCTTCACTATTACTGTAAAGATGTTTACTTGATTCAATTTCTTTCGGATAAAAAGCATTTACGATATACCACTGAAAATTACATGTATTGGAAACTATGTATCGCGCGGTATCACATGAACCTGTTTTCCAATACTACTCTAGATTTATTCACGATGAACAATTTTGTAGTTCATATGGTGTCTCATGACGCTCATTACTGCCGTAGAATTTATTTTTACCATATTCGATTCGTTTTCTTTCCAAGAAACGTTTCTTGTTTTTGTTTTTGTTTAATCACGATATTTGTAATTCTAACTATATTTTCCACTTTGTGGTAAACTGTCGTTATCAAAACTGTTTTGTATATCTTTCAAAATATTGCCAACTAGCTTACCGCGGCATTTTGCCAGTGTTCTATTATAACGAAGACAAAAAGTGGACTGTATTTGTAGTACAATATTGAATATTCATGAAAACACCAAAGAAATTAAGAACAGTAGTACAAAGGAATATGCATTATGTGCGAATGCAACGCGTAAGTACAGTATCCCGGACAATTTGCCGGCGGCTGTGGCCGAGCGGTTCTAGGCGCTTCAGTCCGGAACTGCGCTGCTGCTACGGTCGCGGGTTCGTATCCTGCCTTGGGCATGGATGTGTGTGATGTCCTTAGGCTAGTTAGGTTTAAGTAGTTCTAAGTTCTACGAGACTGATGACCTCCGATGTTAAGTCCCATTGTGCTTAGAGCCATCTGAACCATTTTTGAACCGGACAATTTCTGTACGCTGGGCGCAGCTGCTTCGCGTGTCTACAACGCAATTTTGTAAACGTCTCTGTGATAACGGCACTTCGTAGCTCTACACATGGCTATTCTTTTCAAAAAAATAGTTCAAATGGCTCTGAGCACTATGGGACCTAACATCTGTGGTCATCAGTCCCCTAGAACTTAGAACTACTTAAACCTAACTAACCTAAGGACATGACACACATCCATGCCCGAGGCAGGATTCGAACCTGCGACCGTAGCGGTCACGCGGTTCCAAACTGAAGCGCCTAGAACCGCACGGCCACACCGGCCGGCTCTATTCTTTTCACCTATAGCCGTTCGCGCTTCGCAGTTGTAAGCTGACAAAAGCGCTGCCAGGTGTCACGGGTTTCTTTACGTTGACTCGACTGTGGGAGTGCCTTTAGTAGTAAAGAAGAAACAAAATTTCATGCACCATGCGGAATTTTTTCACACATTTCGGTGTTTATGATGTCATATCTCTTGATGTCTCTGAGGTGACACAAGGCGTTGGGTAGCGATAAGCACATATACAGATGGCGGCAGTATCGCGTACATAAGGTTTAAAGGGCAGGCAATGCCGAAGCTGTCATTGTACTCGGTTTATTAACGTGAAAAGGTGTCCAGCATGATTGTGACCGCACGGTGGGAATTAACAGACTGAACGCGGAATGGTGGTTGGAGGTAGACGCATGGGACAATCCATTTGTGATATCGCTAGGGAATTCAACATTCCGAGATCCACACTGCCAAAAGTGTGCCGAGAATACCAAAATTCAGGCATTACCGTCTCACCACGGACAACGCCGTGGCCGACAATGTTCACTAAATGACCGAGAGCAGCGATGTTTGCGTAAAATTGCCAGTGCTGACAGACAAGCGACACTTCTTCAAATAACCGCAGAAATCAATGTGGGACGTAAGACTAACGTACCCATTATGACAATTCGGCGAAATTGGAGGTTAATGGGCTAAGGCAGCAGACTACCGACGCGAGTGGCTTTGCTAGAAGCATGACATCGTCTGCAGCGTCTCTGCTGGGCTGGTGACCATTTCGATTGGACCCCAGACGACTGGAAAACCGTGGCCTGGTTAAATGAGTCCCAATTTCAGCTGGTAAGGCCTGATGATGGGGATCCCACGAAGCGATGGACCCAAATTTTCAACAAGGCGCTGTGCAAGCTGCTGGTGGCTCCATAATGGTGTGGGCTGGGTCCTCTGATCCTACTGAACTGATCATTGACTGGAAATAATTATGTGCGGCTACTTGGAGACCATTTGCAGCCATTCATGGACTTCATGCTAAGGATGACAATGCGCCATGTCACCAGACCACAATTTTTCTCAGTTGGTTTGAAGAACATTCTGGACAGTTTGAGCGAATGATTTGGCCACCCAGATCACCCAACATAAATCCCACTGAGCATTCACGGGCCATAATCCAGAGGTCGGTACGTGTACAAAATCCTGCATCGAAAACCCTTTCGCAGTTATGGACGGTTATACAGGCAGCATGGCTCAATATTTCTGCAGGGGCTTCTAACGACTTGTTCAAATGGTTCAAATGGCTCTGAGCACTATGGGACATAACATCCATGGTCATCAGTCCCCTAGAACTTACAACTACTTAAACCTAACTAACCTAAGGACATCACACAACACCCAGCCATCACGAGGCAGAGAAAATCCCTGACCCCGCCGGGAATCGAACCCGGGAACCCGGGCGTGGGAAGCGAGAACGCTACCGCACGACCACGAGCTGCGGACACTAGCGACTTGTTGAGCGCGTGCTACGTCGGGGCAAAAGGAGGTCCAGCACGATATTATGAGGTATCCCATGACATTGGTCACCTCGGCGAATGTGTCGCACAATAATACACTGATCGGCATTTATGGATAACGTCACAGAGCCAGTAGCAAAGAAGCAATAAATTTAAACGTCATGCATGATGCGGCAGTGTTTCAGCGCATCTCAGTGATTATTACGTCATATCTCCTGATCTGTGTGTTAGGCAGTGATAAAATTTTGTATATACATTCAGCAACATATATGGATGCTGTTTGCAAAATGTGTTGCGAACACAATTAGTAGCAAATAAGTAATACATTTAAACGTCATGCGCAGTGCGGATGTTTTTCAAGCATCTCAGTGTTTTAACACTAGAAGGACCAGACTTCACCATACCCCATTTTGACCCACAGTAGGAAAGCACCGTTTTATTCGTATTTGGGTGTTCTTTTGAGTACCGCCATGTTGACAATTTGTTCAGGAAGACTATAGAGACAAAATTATCCTTTGCTTACACTTTAAAATGAATAGTACACTATCGAATATAAATTTTCAGGAACAAACGTTTTCTTTATTTTAAATTTTACACAAGAAATTCCACAGTCTTTTATCAATCATCGTTAAAACAAGTAAGTAAAACAATGTTACAATGTTTTTCTTTATAAAAAGGTTGAAACAGAATCAGAAGACATTGTTTATGTGAGTAATAATCGCATTTTTAATTTTACAGACAAATTTAGTACCAAGTATTTGCGAAAAATTTAGAAACACAGCAGGTGACTGAAAAGCTCTGCGTGTTTTCTTGTTTATTGTAATCGAGGAACTAAAACATAAGAACAAATAACTTCAGTCTATAGTTATAAATATTTGGAAATACTTAAGAGCAAAGACTTGACAGACTTACTTTAGCAGGAATGGGCTCACAGTTTATACACACGACAAAAGTTTTTGCTTGGCAACTTTTGCACACACATTTGTTGCGCTTGAAGCTGATGTGTGATATTTTATTCCTCTTTTGCTGTTTTGTTGTTTGCAAGAAACTTGAATTTGACAACACCTTCTATTTCCGTATTGGTCAGCGCTGGTGTCGAGTGCTAAGGGGAAACTGGCTCCTCTCTGCAGTTTATAGAGAGCAGCTAGCTCATCTACTACTCTGAGGATAAAGTCTCGGCGAGAAATCTTAAGAGGTAAGTAACTTCAAAATCGTGTGACCATTGATCATGGCAAGATCAAGAATATTGTAAAAGAGATGGGTGCCAGCTCAGACACTGTAGTGTCTAGCCATTTGGTCAACTGTATCGACTCCACTCTTAGTTTCTTTAGAAAACTTCGCAGTTTTTGGAAGTTTCTTGTTAGTATTCTCAGTCATCTGACATCTAACATGAATTTTACTTAGAATAAGGACTTTTTTTTTCTTTTTTCCTTGGTATGCTGTGAGTAGATAATCGCCTGATTAGTGTGTTGCATACAATGCGTCTTTTCCACTTCGTGCCGCAGGAGGGACGATCTCTGAAGATTGCTAACTAAACTTGTTCCTTCTTGATTCAGATTATGCGCCACTTTCACGAAGGTGAAGTTGTCGGCTGTGATGTTCCATAAGGGCAGCGCGCCTGCCATCTGCTGTCGAGTAAGAGAAATATTAGCAGTGCTCTAGACAGCAGCAATGTAGGAATGGGGGGGGGAGGCAGCTTTCCCACTGTGTAACATGTTGCTCTGAGGCTCCTTCCCAGTGTCACTCCGTTCGTATGTGTGCTTGTTACCAGTCCGCTCAAAACGGAAAGCCGCGCTGATGCAAAGTATCAGTACGAAATCTTCGTATTTCGCTTTGTTTTTGTTCCAAAGTGTCGTAAAATACTCCAATATCTTGTGAATAACGTCGAGGCACGCCCAGAAATTATTTCACGTCTGAAAATTGGTGTAATTAACATCAAATTGCGGTAAAAGGCGGATGGGTCTAAAATATCCCACACGGTACTACTGGTATAACATGTAAATTTTTCGTACTTCTATGTAGGCTTGGGGATGAAATTTTGGTGAGTTGTACAACACCATAAATGATGAAGTCACGGGAGCGTTTGGTCCTGCAATAATTGTGGAGGTGAGTAAGGCCCTCGAAAACCCATATGGGGTCAAAAATGACCCACGTGGTACTTCTAGTGTTAAATAGCATATCTCCTGAACTACGCGTGGCACGATAATATAATTTTGTAGAGGCATTTAGCCGTCTATGTTCACAGTGCCTGCGAAAATTTATTGTGAGTAGAGTTAGTACCACAGAAGCAATCAATTTAAAATTCGTGCATGATGCGGCAATTTTCCACGCATCTCATTGTTTTGACGTTATATCTTCTGAACTGTGACAGATAAGTGATTCTTAAGCCCATAGCGACTGTTGGTTGACGCTAAGTTTGAGTTCTTCACATGTTCACTTCTTCACTGGTCAAAGCCGCCTGCTAGTATAACAATTTCCTCTTTATCCCAAAAGCGGCGTAGGTACAAATGCTTTGGAACATGCCGTTCAGTGCAC
This sequence comes from Schistocerca cancellata, assembly GCF_023864275.1. NCBI lineage: Eukaryota > Metazoa > Arthropoda > Insecta > Orthoptera > Acrididae > Schistocerca > Schistocerca cancellata. The sequence goes on along the minus strand of NC_064627.1, from coordinate 139,290,724 downwards.
ACTTGTGAACATGGAGCTCCGAAGAAGTCTGCACCAGCGTCCCAATCGCACAAGTCAGGAACTGCCAACGTTTTCGTTAGTCCTATTACACGATACATCTAACGTGCAGATAATTCTGCAACAATGCCCCAGGCGTACATATTCGGAACTGACTGTCTACGTCATTTACGTTGAGCGTGAAGTTGCTATTTTTGCAAAGCTGCTGTTTAAGAGGTCTAGGTTCGTGTTTATTAAGCAGTTAGTTTGAAACTGCTTGATGTTTACAGGGTATACAGAATTACAGTCTAAAGTGTTAGTTTTATGTAGTGCTGGTACAAGCAAATGATTATCGATGTTCAGCTTCACAGCACTTTAGAAATGGAGGACGCAGTTGTCAATGTAGCAATGAATCATTTTCCTTGGTAATTTCTGCTTTAGTCGCTAGGAGAAGGGCAGAACGACGACCTCGTAATTGGATTCGACCCTGGCTAGGAAGAATGGGTGAAGGTTGGGACATATACTCGCTGTTAATGAAACTGTCGAGGCCCGAAGATCCACAGGTACTTAGGCACTTAGAATGGATGTGCCTTAACGATCGTACATTACGGATTCGCGCAAGTTATATAGTAATGAGGGAAGCTGTTTCACAATAGTGCGATCACAAAGACGAAAAACGGCTTTTACATTCCTCATTTGTCGAGGCAGGTACTACTGTTCCGGTGCTTGTCGCTATTCTCTCAGCACTATTCTTCTTGGCATGCTGAAATAATACAGAAGTTACCATCAACTAAAACACGTGCTGCACTTTCACTAACTGAAGTGTACGTACACGTATCGAAAATAAAATTATATGCACGTTTGCGTAAAGCATATAAACTCGGGATTAAAAATTTGTAGACGTACCTTATTACCTTATTGCCTACGGCCTTGCCGCAGTGGTAACACCGGTTCCCGTCAGATCGTCGCAGATAAGCGCTGTCGCGCTCGGCTAGCACTTGGATGGGTGACCGTCCGGGCTGCGACGCTATTGGCAAGCGGGGAGGACGCAGCCCCTCTGAGGCCAACCGTGGAGCTACTTGACTGATAAGTAGCGGCACCGGTTACGAAAACTGATCGGCCGGGAAGGCGGTGCGCTGACCACATGCCCCTCCTTCTCCATATCCAGTGACGCCTGTCGACTGAGGATGACACGGCGGTCGGTCAATACCGTTGGGCCTTCCGAGGCCTGCCACAGCGTATGTAGAGCATGTTTATAATTTCTTTATTTCATTCCATTTCAACATTAAGAAGTAGCATTAGATCAAGGATGTAGCCAAAGGAGTGTTACGGGAGATCTGAACCCCCTGTCACCTAACTGAAATTTCCCACAACCCACAGTAGGTGCCAGATAGCGACTGAAACATATTTTGATTTTCAATTATACGACGGAGAAGGGATACGCGTTATCGATAGTAAACAAGGACATCGATAGGTTTAATCTCTCGATAAACTGATAGCACTGTCGGCTATCACCCACCCCTACTTTGGCCAAGGAAAATTACTGTACGTTATTGGCCATACTTGAGCACAGTTTTTGTTTTGTTAATCAGTTATTCGCGATATAGCAGCAGCAGTCACAGACATTACTGCGTACCCGTTTTGACCCGCCTACCAGATTTTGGACAGTTCTCCACTAAAGCGGTTTTATCAAAACAACAGTAATAGTGCCGTTATTCTTCGCGAGTATCAACGCAGTAGTTAGAAAGAGCCATTTATTGGTGTATGAGTAGAGTTTCGCGAGCGTAGCACGTGTAATTTCGTTGGGATAGTGTTTCGAATATTTCCGCGAGAATTTCTTTAATTCTGTGCTCGAGTGTGCCGTGAAAATAATCCTGTTCTACTTCAGTTTATACTTCTGTAAGTATACGTGCTTATTTAGTGTTATGTGACGTACATTTTAATGTTAAAGCGAATCTCTCATTGTTTGTGGCGCCGAGGGACAAAAACGGGCATTGCGATGAGGAATAAATTCGGGCAATACTCGGTTTTACCCCATTATTTAAAATATTTCTGGATAGTAAACGCCTGTGCCTATTAAGTTAAAACGTGCGCAAACTGCGTTTATGTTGCCTCGCTACATTTAGATTTTTTTCCTGTAGATATGCCAAGGAACTACCGGCGGAAAACAACGCGTTTTAAAAGAATTTGGCAGATACGATACAAAGTCGTAACACAGTGGGAAAGTTTTATGATCTATTGGAGTCAGTCTACAAAGAACCAACAGACTATTTACAACGTTGGCGAAACAGGAATTATGACAGTTCCAAACAAACCATACAAAGTCCTGGCTCTTCGAGGCAAGAAAGAAGTAACGTGTTTAGTGTCTGCGGAACCATGAGTTCTTGTAGCTGTAGAGATATGCATGAGCGCACCAGGTCAGTTTATGCCTCCCATGTATGTTTTCCCGCAGTAAAAAGAGAACACCAATTGCTAAAGGATGAATCAATTTCTGGCTCTTTTGCTTACTGTCATGAAGGTGGGCGCATCAACAAAGACAGTTTCTTGTATTGGATCCAGAAGTTTACTGAGTTTTGTAAACCCTCGGAAACAAACCGGTATTGTTGATTTTAAATGGATATGCCAAAAGTTTAAACCTTATCAACTTGCCTCGAAAACGTAATGTTATACTACTATGCTTAACTCCTCACACGACTTATCGCCTTCAGCCATTGGATGTGTCCTTCATGAGTCCTTTAATTTTATGAGCAAGAGGTGAGACAGTGGTTACTAGCATATCCTGGACGCAGTGTATCAATTTACCAAGTCGGGAAGCTCTTCAGAGATGCATTTTCCAAAGCGGCTGTTAGGCAAACCGCAATTAAGGGGTTTAAAAAGGGTGGAATCTATCCATTCAACAGGAATATTTTTCCTGATCAGTTTAATGCCTCATCAGATACCGCCGATAGGCCTGTGCCATCTTCCGAAGTTGCATTAAGTCACCTCAAAGTGAGCCAAGAGGTCATGACGTGTTGTAAAAATCTGTGAGGAATGAAAACACTGTAGTTGCTGAAACATCAAAAGACCCGCAGCCGTCGTTAGATAGATCAACTATACAACCACAGGCGTCGACTTCCAAAGAACTTGTTTTCCAGTTTCTCCAAATCTACTGATGGCTGCTCCGCACGCAGTTGAACGAGGTGAAAAGCGGATGAACCATAGAAGCGGCAAAACTGCGATATCAACCACCTCTCTATATACATTAGCCCTAGAAGAAGCAGAAAATAAAGAGAGACAAAGAACACAAACGAGCGAAAAGAAAGTTGTCCTGCCTCTGCAAAAAGAGTAATAAAAATAGATAAATGGGGATGAAAAAGAAACAAAGAGCGTAAAACAAACAAATAGAGCAATAGCCAACAAAAGAAAGAAGAATTCTTCATGTAAGAAAGATAACACTGCAGATTCTTCCTCCACAACAGAAGTCTTTAATGAATCCTGCATTTTCTACGAATGATATCTACGCTCATTCAGCATCCAAGAAAGGCTGGATTGAGTTCTGCAAGTACAAATGGAGAGCCCATGAAGCATGCTCGAATGCAAAGGAAAAAGATGACAGTTTTGTGACTATTACATGTGAAATGAGTGCTCGAATAAGTTCTTAAAAAACGTTACTTCAATATTAACATTATTTTATAATTTTTTTGTGAAGCAGGAAAAATTAACTAACTTCAAATTATTTTTTCTACCATAGTGTAATTACTCAAGTTCATCCAGTTATTTTACTGTTTTTTCCATTGATTTCAGTGTACATCCGGTTTTATCTCAAGTATGGGGTAAATTCGGGATTTTGCTTGGTTTGAGAAAAGACGTAATTTAATATATTTAAATACAGGTTTAAGCATTCATACTTTGCAGAGTTGTTTTTAGATCTATAACAAAGCACAATGCTCAATATTTGTTAAATATCGCTAGAAACAGATGAACAATTACTGTTCAGAGTTAAGGTACCCGGTTCTACCCTACGTTTCCCTATGTGTAGAGCCCTGCTCACATTGTTAAGACCCACGTTGACTGCCTGCAGCTGTTATGCACACTGACGCTTGTGTTTCAAACCTACGTCGCCATACCGTCACCGATACCTGACAGCATGTCACGACACTTAACGCTACTAACAACGCAAATCCTGCAGCGCATGGTCTATACATGATTCCCGTAAAGTTGGGTACCCAAACGATAAATAGTTATCCGTCTACACTGGCTCAAATAGCGAAAGTTTAATGGTAGCAAGCTTTTAAATCGCTCATGCGACTGAAAGTGTGACACCTCAGTTACCGTGTAAAACCAGGTGCACAATAGAAATACAACCACCGAAATAATGCTAGAAAATGTGTTTATAGCAACGCGTTATTACTGGAAATTTCTATCTCATTGTATTTAAAATATGCTATGAATTTGTAGAATAACACTTTTCATATTTCGGCAAATTTTGAAACATTAAAGGAAGTTTGTCTCTTTAGGAAACGGTAATGTGTTTCAAACTTCACTAAAAGCACACGTAATCTACCTGTTCCCTTTGACATTATTGCTACTTTTGACAACTTGCTTGACATCAAGATGTCTATTTCTCGTCCTTGATTGCCCTTCAGTTGCTGCAAAATGTTAATTTGTTACGGTAAAAATGTTCGTTAAAGAATTACTATACAAGTACAGGATTCAGCTATAGAAACTTGCAGACCTTGGAGACTAATTTTAGTATCGACATAGAGATTAAGTACTCGAAAAATAGTGACGGTAAGAACATCCTAGTAACAACTCGGATTCATCCTACAATCCCTTCCTCTTACCGTCAGTCAAGGTAAACGATCTAGTGCGAAAGAACCACAGAATGCATCGGACACCAACGCCCTGATTGTGAAAAGATTCCTTCTTGAGGGTAACTGAATCTCTCGACGCTAACACGTGCGTGTATTCCGAAATAACGTAGCTACACGGTGCTGAGTTGATTATTTTTTATTACGTGTGCCGTAGGTCCATGTTGTCAACAGACCTCAGGATATGGACTGTATTTTACAAGATTATCACGATTATTTCAGTACAATTAAATGCTGAATATTTCCAGCGATATGAGTGGGCTGAGACGTTACCATCTTGGAAAGATGATTGTCTCATTGACTAATTCGACGGTGGCCGTATACTCCTTGAACTTGACTTTCCTTTCATTGTGAACACTGGATCCTTTGGAAAACGCGAACTATTCTTGAGTATTGCTCATTACTCTGCGACCCTTGTCAAGTAGGACTAACAGAAGAGAGAGAGAAGATACAACTAAGAGCAGTGCGTTTGGTCATAGGGTCGTTTAGTCAGTGGGAGTGTACTATGGAGGTGCTTAACAAACTCCAGTGGCATAAGCTACAAGAGAGGCGTTGTGCATTGCAGGGTGGTTTGCTATTCCAGGGAGAGTCGGACAACATATTGTTTCCTACCACATACGTCTCGTGAAATGACTGCAGCGAGAAAATTAGAGCTAATACAGATGTTTGACGACAATTATTCTTCCCACTCAGGGGAAGGGCAATCAGATAGTAGTACATGAAGTATTCTCCGCCACACACCGTCAGGTTGTTTGTGGAATACTGATGTAGATGTAATAACATTCTATGAGAGTAAGTACGAATCAATTAAGTACTTAAATATGTAGGTGTTCGAAAAATTTAAATACACTGATATGAAAAATACACAATCACACTGTGGACGAATCTAAATGTTCCAAGAAGCTATACGTGCACGATACTCTATGGTACAGGCAATCTACTGTAGAGTAAAAGGATTCTAGCATAAGGAAATTTCTTAAGTTTATTTTTGAAAAGAGCTTGTCACCCACTAGATTTTCTACTTGTGAGAGGAAAAAATGAAAAATTTCGCAGTCAGTGAAGTCGATCCCCTACTGCCTCCGTACAAAGATTTCCAAGCTTTAAGTGGAAGTTATTTTATTGTAGTGCATAACTATGATATACAGTACTGGGTTTGAAGATGAAATTATGGATTAGATTTCAGTAGGGAACCCACCATTTTTGCATTACACACGTGAAATGAACGTATTTCACTCTTCCGCGGATGATCATCTTGAATCAGTTGACTAAGATGATAACAACGCCAGATGCTAAAGTACACACGAAACGCGTGGTATTTACCAATAATGTGCACAGATTGCCGCCCTAACCATTATCAACCTAGCTACCTTTACGTAGCCTATGAGTTCGTAAGAGAAATTTAAATAGACTTTTTATGAAACCATACCTCAGCCATAAACTATGTCGCTCTTATACTCAATGAAAACTTTATTAGAGACGGAGCACAAGTTCTGATTGGGCGGGGATGAGAAAAGAAATCGTGGTGTTTGCAGACCGGATGTGGTTTAAATTCAAAGAAATAGTATCGACGGCAAGTGAGAGATATATAACAAATAAACTAATAAGAGATAGTGCTGATTATCCATGGTACACAAAACAAGTGAGAACACTGTTGCGGAGGTGACGGAAAAACATGTCAAGTTTAAAATAACGTAAAATCCCGAAGATTGGCAAAGTTTTACCGAAGCTCGAAACTTAGCGCGAACTTCAATGCATGATGAATTTAGTAGTTCCCACAACGAAACTCTGTTTCGAAATCTGACAGCAAATCCAAAGAGCTGGTCGTATGTAAAATCACTGCGCATTAACAATGGTGACCTTACGCATGACGGTACCACTAAAGCAAGAGTGACTAAACACAATTCACCAAAGAAGACGAAGTAAGTATTCCTGAATTCGACCTCGGTGTAGCAAAGCAGCTTAAATCACTTAAAGGCAAGGCGTCCGATCCAGATTGCATACCGGTCAGGTTCCTTTCGGAGTATGCTGATGCAATAGCAGCGTACTTAGCAATCATTTACAACAGCTCGCTTATCGTGAGATCTGTACCTAAAGACTGCAAAGTTGCACAAGTCACATCAGTGCAAAAGAAAGAAAACAGGAATAATACGCTGAATTACAGACCCATATCATTAACGTTGATTTACAGTAGGATTATAGAACGTACACTGTGTTCGATCATTATGGGTTATCTCGAAGAAAACGATTTATTAACGAACAGCCAACACGGATTCAGAAAGTATAGTTCTTGTGAAACAAAACTAACTCTTCAATTTAAGTGCTATTGACATGGAATATCAAATTGATTCCGTATTTTCAGATTTCCAGAAGGACTCTGACAACATTTCTCACAAACGACTTCTAATCAAGTTTGCGTGCCTATGGAGTATTGCCTCAGTTTTGTGACTGGATTCGTGATTTCCTGCCAGAAAGGTCACAGTTCGTTACAACTGAGGGAAGGGCTTCGAGTTAGACAGAAGTATTCCAGATCTACATAAACGACTTACGAGACAATCTGAATAGCACTTTTAGATTCTTTGCAGATGACTTATGAAGATGACCAAAACACACTACAAAACGATTTAGACTTTGTGGTCCGAAAAGTGAAAACTGACTCTACATAATGAAAAGTGTGAAATCATCCATGAGTCGTAAACGGAATTGGCTAAATTTCGATTACAGGATAAAACACAGCAATTTGATGAACTTTAAGTTTTTCACTCGTAAATAACACTCACTAAATGTTAAAACTATTAGTTCAGTTTATTAAATTGAAAAAAAAAATTAGCAGCTCAACAACGAAAAATGACAACAAAAGTGCTTTTAAATCTTTGAAGTCAACTAACGTAAGTCACAGATATAATTATTAAATTGCCATCTCCATATCCCTCGTCAGTTTAATGATTTTACATTTACTATTAACAAAAATTAAAATAAACCCTACAAGCTTCTCAGAGCGATGACTCTAGAAGCTGGTAAGCCTTTGGTAAATATGTCTGTAATCAAGTCCTCCGAACGTCCATGCTCGGCGGCGATGCTTTTACGACGGTGAATTTGACACACAAAGTTATATTTAACATTGATGCTCCTCGACCGACAATGTTCCCATACCTTCAGTAACCGTGTACAGGACTGATTATCCTCGAATATCGAATATATGAATTGGGAGCTGGAGTAAAATTCGAATATTGTCCAGCAAGTATTTCAGCCAAAGTAACTCAGCATTTGCTGTTGCCAAAGCTACATATTCTGCTTCTGTAGAAGACAAAGAAAAACTAGTCTATTTCTTTGTTGCCCAATAGACGGCTTTTCCAAAAAATTGTAGAAGTTAATAGGAGGTAGATCCCATGTCTTTCTTTTTGTTGCAGCTTGTATCAGCATATCCCAGAAGAACTTCTTGTTTTCCTTCTGATAATGTAGTTTCATATCGATGGGCCCTTTGATATATCTCAAACCCCTTTTCAAGAATCTCCAGAATTCTTCCGATGGACTGTTTTGGTATCTTCTCAAGAACTTGACCACAACACTCAGATCAGGTCTTGTTGCTGTCACTGTGTACATTAAACATTCTATTTACTCTTTGCATGAAACTTCCTGGCAGATTTAATCTGTGTGCCGGACCGAGACTCGAACTCGGGACCTTTGCCTTTCGCTGGCTTTCGCGAAAGGTAGGAGACGAGGTACTGGTAGAACTGAATCTACGAGGAGGAGCCATGAGTCATACTTGGGTAGCTCACTTGACAGAGCACTTGCCCGTGAAAGGCAAAGGTCCCGAGTTCGAGTCTTGGATAGGCACAAAGTTTTAATCTGCTGGGAAGTTCCATATCAGTGCACACTCCACTGCAGAGTGAAAATATCATTCTGGAGCTTCCTGCATGACTTATCGATCCGTTTTTTCCTTACTTGCAAGATTAAGGCGGATCTCACCATCTGCACCATCGTCGATAGAACCGACTGTGGTCCTTTGGTTCAGAGCCGCGTGGAGGGTCTCAATCAGAGGCTCAGGCGGATCTGAGACCATGTAGGCTGCAGATTCCTTGGCTTGCGCCATCGGGTGGTGGGTTTCTGGGTTCCGCATAAAGGGGTGGATACAGTTATTGCATTGCAAATATTGAGTGTTTTGTTATTACACCCCCCCCCCCAAAGTATACAAGAGAATACTATGAAAATTTGTTGGCAATAATGCTCTGGCAATAATGTAAACAGATATTTGGGTTGAAATGTATGTTGCTAAAGTCCCAATTGTCGATGAAAAGTTAACAACGTAAATGTGCATATTATCACGGTTTTCGTTATACAACAATAAGTATACAGTATTTTGCATTTATTTTAATTTAGAATTATAGGTATAATACACAGTTGCAACATTCTCTAGAATCATCAAAGTTCTCTTTGTGTAAATGTTTTTATTAAAAAGGTAATATATAAACAGCTTTTCGTACAAAATATAAACAACGAAAAATCATAAAACATTCAGTTTTTTTTCAGATCTTCTATTCTATGCTGTAGATCATGATATGGTGAGTGTTCACTGAAAATTAGAAGATAATATGAGCATTACACAAAGAATTACCAGGGAAACCATTTTAGAAATACATAAACTGAGAAAATCAACTTTGAAGTTTGAAAATGCTTTTACTGTACCTTAATATTAGTTTTTTTAACTAAAAATGCGCAGATGAATAAAACACTCCTTGCTCCTCTTCTTTCCTAGCTTCATTTTGTAACTTGAGCCTCTTCCTTGTTCTTCTTGATTCCTTCATGGACCGTTTTGCCTTTTTTTGGAAACTGCTTATTCTCCAGATGTCTTCATTCCTAAAATATATTATCATGTTGAGGCCCACAGGTACTTCCAGTCTCTCAAAAACCTTTAATCTGCCATTCATACCATCACTGAAAGTAACCACAGCATCATAAGCCCCAATTTGTACTATTCTCCTTCCATAACAGCCAGTCTTTGAGCAAACTTTCCAAATTTTTGAGTGGAATGACTCATTGGGATTTTGAGTGAATCCACCCACACACTTTTTTAACAATTTTAGATCACAAAGATCTTGAAAAATGGGCTTAATTGTTTCCATTACTGCAACTGTAAGGTTGTTTTATGCTTATACATTTTCAAATTATTTTCATGTAAAGCTTTCTGGTATGGGCACCAGCTATCAGCTCCTTTTGGGCAAAGTGAGTGCATTGGATTGTCATCTGTAGAAGACAATACTTTTTCCATCTGACGATTTTGTTGCTTCATAGTCTGCCTTCAACTTTCTTAATCTTGTACCCATTCTCTTCTGTATGTGACCAACACATTCACACTTTACCACAGGAGTATCTGGACCATCTGGCCACATTTGAGAAACTGATTTAAAAGTTTTCGCATCACAATCTCCAACGAATTTACATTATTTTACACTATGCCTTCTTTCAGATCGCATGAAAATTGATTTCATCCCTTCTGTTTCCACAGTGCCAGATGTTCCTGTGTGATTAATGCTGCATTTACCTTCATTACCTCTCCATCCATTCAGCATATTCTACAGTGTTCTTTTTATTTTTCCAAAACTGAAAGGATTTACAACTCAAAAACAGGACCTCTGTGTCAAGAACTTTACCACATTTTACCCTGATGACTGTTGACACTCCATGTTGTGATGTGTGTCCACTTGTTAGCCATGAACCATCACAACTAACAGTAATTTCATTACTCTTCTCCAAAGCGTTTTCTTCATCAGGAGCTTGTGACATTGACTCTTCTGCTGCAGACACAAGACCTCCCAGAAGTCTGTCAACAATTAGGTTGTATGTTTTTCGTTTTATTGGAGGAGGAAAGTCCATCATACCACAAAACAAGCTGATTCCTGACAAACCTTGTCCTAAACATCTCACAGTGTAAACAATTTGTCTATTGCATAAACTCTTTTCTTCTGTCCAATCATGGCACTGTTTTGGGATGCACCAATGTTTCCACATTACTGCACATTATCGAGACTTTGCCCTAAACCTAAAAAAGTGGCATTTAGTTTCACTTGTTCACCACACACACACAATGTAGGCATGTCTCTATTTCTTTAAACATTAGATCAATATTAAAAATTGCATTTCCAATTTTCTCTGGAGATTTCGACGGCCTATAGTTGCTTTTCTCTTTCTTCTTAGAAGCACTTGCTGTGTTACTGTAATTACCAGAGTTACTGTATCTATTTCCATGAAAATACGCACGTTTTGTTTTATAAGATGCCTTGAACTTTCCCAATTATTACGTTAGAAATCACTCTGTAGAAAATACTTGAAATCGATCCACACATACAATAATGCAAAACAAAAACAGTCGACTATCATTCCTTTGGACAAAACCAAAGATAAAATATCACTTAACAAGTATGAGAAATTTAGAGTGCCATTCTATGTCACAGAAGTATGAGAAAGTTGTGTCAAAGATCAAATTAGAAGTCACAAAAATCAGTTACCAACAAACAATTGAGATGGGCATGGAATTACCAAGTGTCGCCTGCACATCTATACATATTAATCAATAACTCTGCAGCCAATAAAGATATTTCCACGAAATTTTCATTTATGTAAAGGTAAAGAAATAAGTAATATTATGGGTCTATTTTTGGCCATGAGTACTGTATCTACCCCCTTAATAGGTCAGGAGTCCACTACGCACACAGGAAGTGTCTACAGAGATAGCGGGTGCTGTGTGGAAGGGACTGGGCGGTTTTTAGGTTAGAGGGTCTCAGGAAACCACAGAAAGGGCATCCATCTAAAAGGGGGCAGGTAAAACACAGTAAGGTAGTTGTAGAAACGATCGGTATTGTAGTTGTAAATTGTCTTAGCTGTGTTGGGAAAGAATCAGAGCTCTATGCCATAATAGAAAGCACTGAAGCTCAAATAGTTTTAGGTACAGAAAGGTGGCTTAAGCTGGAAATAAGTTCAGCTGTAATTTTTCAAATGACCTAACAGTCTTCAGAAAGGTTAGTTTAAATACAGTTGGTGGTTGAGTATTTATTACTGTAAGAAGTAGTTTACCTTGTAGTGAAATTGAAGTAGATAGTTTGTGCAAAATAGTATGGGTAGAGGTTACACTTGACAATCGGACAAAACTATTAATTGGATCGTTTTACTGATCCCCAACTCTGAAGATATAGTTGCTGAACAGTTCAAAGAAAACATGAGTCTCATTTCAAATAGGTACCCCATTCATACAATTATAGTCAATGGTGACTTCAATAATATTCACAGTAGCTTCTCAGTATATATACTCTCTTATGAAATTTGTTATTAACAACCAAACCCAATTCAAAAGTAATAGCAGTGTGCATAACTACAATACTAGGAGAAAGGACGATCTTCACTATTCAAGATTAAATCTAACTTTGGCACAGAAAGGGGTGAATTATACTGGCACTAAAGTCTTTGGTCACTTACCAAATAGTATCAAAAGTCTGACAGATAACCAACAAGTATTTAAGAAGAAATTAAAAGAATTTCTGAATGACAACTCCTTCTACTCCATAGAGGAATTTTTAGATATAAATTAAGAAAAAAAATTATTAAAAAATAAAAAAAATAAAAATAAAAAATAAAGAAAAATAAAAAAACACACAAAAAATAAAGTTGTTATATTAACTTAAGTATGTTGTTAAATTAACCTAATTATGTCATGTATTGGAAAATTCGACTCGTTCCACATCATTACGAAATATCGTATTCATGATCCATGGAACTAGTATTAATCTAATCTAATCTAATCTAATCTAATCTAATCTACTGTACTGTGGCTGTCTTAACCTGATATTTAGCCCCTTGTTGGCACTTAACCTATTGTTCTGTTAAGTTGTTTTCCATGTCACTTAAATTTCCTTTAACTATTGTACCGCCTTTGATACCAAATTAAGTAATTATTTATGTTCTCCCACCATTTTTTCGAATTTCACATGCTTTCGAACGCCATATCTGGCGCATTCTCCTTTGTCACTCACATCCTTAAACTGTTGCACTGCGTTTTACATAAAAATTATGCAAATTAACCTAGTGTTCTGCACTTAACCTGCTGTTCTGCTCCATGTCACCCACTCATGCACACCCTCCCCTTAACTATCGTACCGCTAACACCACAACGATATAAAAAAAAGTTATGGAAAGTAATTAAATCGATATTTTCACACTTATGGGGCAGTTTTTTTTTAATTCGCAGCATCCTATTGCTTGGTGAAATCGATGGAATACAGTTTAAACAAGAGATCGCTAATAAAAAACACATCCAGCCACTCGACGACGACGACGCCCTTGTCACCGTCGCTGCCTCCGACCCCGTGCCTGCCTCGGCTGAGGCCGCCACAGCATCGCTCTGGCGTCCATGGGCCGCCCTCCCTCAGACCAGGAGTTAGGGCTGCAGCAACCAGGCTGCTCATAGCGGCCCGATTCCACAGCGTCTCCTCCTCTGCCGTCAAGTCCTCGCAGATCACGTGAAGTACAGCATTCACCCCTGCCACCTCACCACAGAACTCCAAGGCGTGCTCACACTGATTCCATATGCGAAACGCCTCTGGGCAGCATGTGTGTTTACCGTTGCTGATGCTATACGTGTGGATACTGACGTCACAGATCACGCTATAGAAATCTGTTCCAGAACAGCACAGGCTGATTTCTCCCTAGCGATCCTAACAGGATATACGAGCTGCATCCACCTGTGCTTATTTGCCCCAGCATGACTGACGCATCGCCGAAAAACGTCTGCATGGCGACTCAACATCTAAAAGGTTCTCAATGTTATACTGACGTCACATGGCTATGTAAAATAAGAGCCAAGTCGAACTCACGGAAATTGTATGGTGACCCAGAAACAGCTTTTATGATGTCTCAGATTGTCCACATGGAAATTCTTGCCCTAACAGAACCTGTTTACGGAAACAGCGCGGAATAACGCCGAATGCATTCCTCCTGATGGTCCTAACGTGGCACCCTGTCCATCACGTTTTACCCTTGCTGCTTTCAACATACACAAACGTTCTCACCGCTATGTAGAGACTCCTAAATCCCAACACAAAGCATGTCTTATAAATGAATGGGGGATTATGATTGGCTCTTATCGAATTTACCTGTCAAATTACTGATGCAGCCGGTGTGGAAGAACCGTCCGCCGTTTTTGTTTCTTGCGTGTCGTCTGGTTGGTGCAGAGCCATTTGTACATGGGAACAAGTATGCGGCAACAAGAGGAATTCGAGAAAACGTCGACATGGAAGCGAAGGGAATCAGGGAAGCAGTCAATTTTTTTCCGTCAAGGCAGCATTATACTATATGTCTATTGAGGTACCAGTGATCTACATCTACATCTACATTTATACTCCGCAAGCCACCCAACGGTGTGTGGCGGAGGACACTTTACGTGCCACTGTCATTACCTCCCTTTTCTGTTCCAGTCGCGTATGGTTCGCGGGAAGAACGACTGTCTGAAAGCCTCCGTGCGCGCTCGAATCTCTCTAATTTTACATTCGTGATCTCCTCTGGAGGTATAAGTAGGGAGAAGCAATATATTCGATACCTCATCCAGAAACTCACCCTCTCGAAACCTGGCGAGCAAGCTACACCGCGATGCAGAGCGCCTCTCTTGCAGAGTCGGCCACTTGAGTTTGCTAAACATCTCCGTAACGTTATCACGGTTACCAAATAACCCTGTGACGAAACGCGCCGTTCTTCTTTGGATCTTCTCTATCTCCTCCGTCAACCCGATCTGGTACGGATCCCACACTGATGAGCAATACTCAAGTATAGGTCGAACGAGTGTTTTGTAAGCCACCTCCTTTGTTGATGGACTACATTTTCTAAGGACTCTCCCAATGAATCTCAACCTGGTACCCGCCTTACCAACAATTAATTTTATATGATCATTCCACTTCAAATCGTTCCGCACGCATACTCCCAGATATTTTACAGAAGTAACTGCTACCAGTGTTTGTTCCGCTATCATATAATCATACAATAAAGGATCCTTCTTTCTATGTATTCGCAATACATTGCAGTTATTTATGTTAAGGGTCAGCTGCCACTCCCTGCACCAAGTGCCTATCCGCTGCAGATCTTCGCTACAATTTTCTAATGCTGCAACTTCTCTGTATACTACAGCATCATCCGCGAAAAGCCGCATGGAACTTCCGACACTATCTACTACGTCATTTATATATGTTGTGAAAAGCAATGGTCCCATAACACTCTCCTGTGGCACGCCAGAGGTTACCTTAACGTCTGTAGACGTCTCTCCATTGATTACAACATGCTGTGTTCTGTTTGCTAAAAACTCTTCAATCCAGCCGCACAGCTGGTCTGATATTCCGTAGGCTCTTACTTTGTTTATCAGGCGACAGTGCGGAACTGTATCGAATGCCTTCCGGAAGTCAAGGAAAATAGCATCTACATGGGAGCCTGTATCTAATATTTTCTGGATCTCATGAACAAATAAAGCGAGTTGTGTCTCACACGATCGCTGTTTCCGGAATCCATGTTGATCCCTACAGAGTAGATTCTGGGTTTCCAAAAACGACATGATACGCGAGCAAAAAACATGTTCTAAAATTCTACAACAGATCGACGTCAGAGATACTAGGTCTATAGTTTTGCGCATCTGCTCGACGACCCTTCTTGAAGACTGGGACCACTTGTGCTCTTTTCAATTATTTGGAACCTTCTGTTCCTCTAGAGACTTTCGGTACACGGCTGATAGAAGGGGGGCAAGTTCTTTTGCGTACTCTGTGTAGAATCGAATTGGTATCCCATCAGTTCCAGTGGACTTTCCTCTGTTGAGTGATTCCAGTTGCTTTTCTATTCCTTGGACACTTATTTCGATATCAGCCATTTTTTCGTTTGTGCGAGGATTTAGAGAAGGAACTGCCGTGCGGTCTTCCTCTGTGAAACAGCTTTGGAAAAAGGTGTTTAGTATTTCAGCTTTACACGTGTCATCCTCTGTTTCAGTGCCATCATCATCCCGGAGTGTCTGCATATGCTGTTTCGATCCACTTACTGCTTTAACGTAAGACCAGAACTTCCTAGGATTTTCTGTCAAGTCGGTACATAGAATTTTACTTTCGAATTCACTGAACGCTTCACGCATAGCCCTCCTTACGCTAACTTAGCTTCTGTTTGTCTGAGAGGTTTTGGCTGCGTTTAAACTTGAAGCTCTCTTTCTTTCGCAGTAGTTTCCTAACTTTGTTGTTGAGAACCACGGTGGGTTTTTGCCGTCCCTCACAGTTTTACTCGGCACGTACCTGTCTAAAACGCATTTTACGATTGCCTTGAACTTTTTCCATAAACACTCAACATTGTCAGTGTCGGAACAGAAATTTTCGTTTTGATCTGTTAGGTAGTCTGAAACCTGCCTTCTATTACTCTTGCTAAACAGATAAACCTTCCTCCCTTTTTTTATATTCCTATTAACTTCCATATTCAGGGATGCTGCAACGGCCTTATGATCACTGATTCCCTGTTCTACACTTACAGAGTCTAAAAGTTCGGGTCTGTTTGTTATCAGTAGGTCCAAGATGTTATCTCCACGAGTCGGTTCTCTGTTTAATAGCTCGAGGTAATTTTCGGATAGTGCACTCAGTATAATGTCACTCGATGCTCTGTCCCTACCACCCGTCCTAAACATCTGAGTGTCCCAGTCTATATCTGGTAAATTGAAATCTCCACCTAAGACTATAACATGCTGAGAAAATTTATGTGCAATGTATTCCAAATTTTCTCTCAGTTGTTCTGCCACTAATGCTGCTGAGTCGGGAGGTCGGTAAAAGGAGCCAACTATTAACCTAGCTCGGTTGTTGAGTGTAACCTCCACCCATAATAATTCACAGGAACTATCCACTTCTACCTCACTACAGGATAAACTACTACTAACAGCGACAAACACGCCACCACCGGTTGCATGCAATCTATCCTTTCTAAACACCGCCTGTGCCTTTTTTAAAAATTTCGGCAGAATTTATCTCTGGCTTCAGCCAGCTTTCTCTACCTATAACGATTTCAGCTTCGGCGCTTTCTATCAGCGCTTGAAGTTCCGGTACTTTACCAATGCAGCTTCGACAGTTTACAATTACAATAGCGATTGCTGCTTGGTCCCCGCATGTCCTGACTTTGCCCCGCACCCTTTGAGGCTGTTGCCCTATCTGTACTTGCCCGAGGCCATCTAACCCAAAAAAACGCCCAGTCCGCGCCACACAACCCCTGCTACCCGTGTAGCCGCTTGCTGCGTGTAGTGGACTCCTGACCTATCCAGCGGAACCCGAAACCCCACCACCCTATGGCGCAAGTCGAGGAATCTGCAGCCCACACGGTCGCAGAACCGTCTCAGCCTCTGATTCAGACCCTCCACTCGGCTCTGTACCAAAGGTCCGCAGTCAGTCCTGTCGACGATGCTGCAGATGGTGAGCTCTGCTTTCGTCCTGCTAGCGAGACTGGGAGTCTTCACCAAATCAGATAGCCGCCGGAAGCCAGAGAGGATTTCCTCCGATCCATAGCGACACACATCATTGGTGCCGACATGAGCGACCACCTGCAGATGGGTGCACCCTGTACCCTTCATGGCATCCGGAAGGACCCTTTCCAGATCTGGATTGACTCCCCCCAGTATGCACACGGAGTGCACATTGGTTTTCTTCCCCTCTCTTGCTGCCATATCCCTAAGGGGCCCCATTACGCGCCTGACGTTGGAGCTCCCAACTACCAGTAAGCCCACCCTCTGCGACTGCCCGGATTTTGCAGACTGAGGGGCAACCTCTGGAACAGGACATGCAGCCATGTCAGACCGAAGTTCAGTATCAGCCTGAGACAGAGCCTGAAACCGGTTCGTCAGACAAACTGGAGAGGCTTTCCATTCAGCCCTGCCTGCTGCAGCTGCTTATCCAACAGCGACAGGGAGCACACGTGAGTTGACTACTATATTTGACGCTTTTCAGAAAGACAGAGAACAATCCTCCTCCAAACTTACATGCATCTGCGTCAAAGGATGACAGAGAGTAGACACACCTCGAGACGACCTCCCACTCTACCATAGGTGAGGGATCAGCCTCAATGTGGGCAGTATCCCGGGCAGCCACAGTCCGATCGGGGGATGCGTGGGACGAGCTGGCCGTCCCCGACAAACCCCCGTCTGGACCCCCACATTGATGCCCATTGGCAACAGCCTCAAGCTGTGTGACCGAAGCCAACACTGCCTGAAACTGGGAGCGAAGGGATGCCAACTCAGCCTGCATCCGAACACAGCAGTTGCAGTCCCTATCCATGCTAAAAACTGTTGTGCAAAGAAAGTCTGAACTAATCTACAGACAGCACAAACAATTCGACACAAAATTTAAACGGTTATTAAAATACAAGATTGCCTAATAGATGCAGTAATGCTGCTACTTGCGCACTGCTGACACACTGCTCGGCGGCGGAAGGAGACTACGCGGTTTTACACTATTCAGGTACTAAAACGCGATTCTGCACTCTCAAACACTATAATACGCCCGAAATTTATGAATTAAACAATGCAAGTACCAAAAACACGCAAAGGAATTAAGAATTAAACTATATAACAAATAAGTGAGCTAAGAGTATACGACTTGCTGCTGCAGCTGCTTATCCAACAGCGACAGGGAGCACACGTGAGTTGACTACTATATTTGACGCTTTTCAGAAAGACAGAGAACAATCCTCCTCCAAACTTACATGCATCTGCGTCAAAGGATGACAGAGAGTAGACGAGGTGATCGATTGAGATGGAACTGTAACAAGGTACCATTTAATGGTAGACTGATGACGCATTCTAGAGAGGGAGAAGTTTCTGTAGATCTATTTTTCGACTGTTCCGTCAGGATGCATCAGTTGCGTGACATAGCCTACATTTGACTCATATACAGCCATGTGTTCTGTATGTGATTTAAAGCACTATCTGCTTGCGATCATTAACGGTAAACCTGTTGGCCATCAGAGGTCTTCCATCTCACATGTGATGAAACATGACACATTCCTCTAAGCAAACTATGATTTATGCGACGTACTGCATCCCCCTGTCGCATCTTGGGTGTTGTTGTTGTGGTCTTCAGTCCTGAGACTGGTTTGATGCAGCTCTGCATGCTACTCTATCCTGTGCAAGCTTCTTCATCTCCCAGTACCTACTGCAACCTACATCCTTCTGAATCTGCTTATGGGTGTTCATTTCTTGGTCTCCCTCTACGATTTTTACCCTCCACACTACCTTACAATACTAAATTGGGTGATCCCTTGATGCCTCAGAACATGTCCTACCAACCGATCCCTTCTTCTAGTCAAGTTGTGCCACAAACTCCTCTTCTCCCCAATTCTATGCAATACCTCCTCATTAGTTATGTGATCTACCCATCTAATCTTCAGCATTCTTCTGTAGCACCACATTTCGAAAGCTTCTATTCTCTTCTTGTCCAAACTATTTATCGTCCATGTTTCACTTCCATACATGGCTACACTCCATACAAATAGTTTCAGAAATGACTTCCTGACACTTAAATCTATACTCGATGTTAAAAAATTTCTCTTCTTCAGAAACGCTTTCCTTGCCATTGCCAGTCTACATTTGATATCTTTTCTATTTCGACCATCATCAGTTATTTTGCTCCCCAAATAGCATAACTCCTTTACGACTTTAAGTGTCTCATTCCCTAATGTAATTCCCTCAGCATCACCCGAGTTAACTCGTCTACATTCCATTATTCTCGTTTTGATTTTGTTGATGTTTATCTTATATCCTCCTTTCAAGACACTGTCCATTCCGTTCAACTGCTCTTCCAGGTCCTTTGCTGTTTCTGACAGAATTAAAATGTCATCGGCGAACCTCAAAGTTTTTATTTCTTCTATATGGATTTCAATATCTACTCCTAATTTTTCTTTTGTTTTCTTTACTGCTTGCTCAATATACAGATTGAATAATATCGGGGAGAGGCTACAACACTGTCTCACTCCCTTCCCAACCACTGCTTCCCTTTCATGTCCCTCGACTCTTATAACTGCCATCTGGTTTCTGTACAAATTATAAATAGCCTTTCACTCCCTGTATTTTACCCCTGCCACCTTCAGAATTTGAAGGAGAGTATTCCAGTCAACATTGTCAAAAGCTTTCTCTAAGTCTACAAATGCTAGAAACGTACGTTTGCCTTTTGTTAATCTAGCATCTTGGGTGTAAGTGTAAAATCGAGACTTCAGTTTCATAACTAATATAATGATAGGTACTTGTGAGGCACTGCAATCCCCGTGTATACACTTGCCTGACAGATGTGCTTGTTACAGAGTTAGTGCCGGAATGACGTAATTTTCACATGTTGGACGCTGCTGCTATGCGTTTATCTGTTTCCTTGTAAGAGGTATTCTCCGTTACTGATGATAATTTTATATAGGGCTGATGCAGGCATAGTATAATTTCTGAAGCGTGATCGGACATGGGCAGTGAACGTTATACATCACTGGAAAGCTATATTGTGCTCGGATCACACAGAGCCAATGTTTTAAGGAAGTAGTTTTTTCGTTTTACGTTTTGATAACATAGTTTATCGCAGAGAAACCTGGAAGAAGGATGTATGTCTTTAGCTTGAAATATATTTCTTACATTGGAATATTAACAGCGCTACAATCCATACTACTGATAGGTCAGATACGCAAGCGATCTAACTTAATAGCCTATTTTAAATGCGGAATGTTATAACCTTAGGAGTGCATGTATTTATGTTCTCTCTTACCAATACCTTCCAGGTACTGATCCTATACACTGAAATAATACTTTAAAATAGCTAGCTTGGTTGATTTACGTAAAAATACTTCGAACTCCATCCGTCTGGAGCTCCATTGCACATAAAAATCATTTGTTTCTTGTTCTTCTTCACTGTCTTCTATTAGATCACCACACTTTCAACTCTGTTACTTTACTTCGATAAGGAGTGCTAACCTCCTCCAGGGATGCATCTCGAGAAATCTTTGCACTTGGATGGGCGAGGACTCGACAAGCTCCATTCATTCACGGGGCGTGGAATGTAGCGGTCTACTTCTAGGCGGCTGCAGATTAAATCGGTAACAGTGCTGCAGGGCGGGTTGGTCAATAATAGTCTGAGGGGGTCTTTCAGTCTCTAATTTTACCCTAAGACTACGAGAATGCTCTGTGACTCCCATCAGCATAGAGATAGATCGTAAATTAAGCACTATGCTCGAAGTGTTAGAAATATGTAGAGTGCTGTCTGATATACTTTGATGATGGATGTATTCGAGAATTAACAGTGCATGGACGTACTGCACAGTCATCTATCCACAATCGCAATGATACTTGCAGATTATGGAGGGGGTGGTTTAGCTATGATACTGAAATTGGGAAACATGCTGTCACATCACTGATTGGTGTGGAAATTACTGTAAAATTGGTAAAATTGTTCACCCAATCAACTGTAATGCTTATTATTTCAGTACGTCAGGGGTGTCTTTTCCACCCCATCTGTCCACTGGTACGCTGTTGGTTACCACATAATGATTGACTGATATTGCTTGTTTGAGCTGTAGAAAGAGTTTTGGTGGAGGGATGACAAAATGGCTCTGAGCACTATGGAACTTAACTTCTGAGGTCATCAGTCCCCTAGAACTTAGAACTACTTAAACCTAACTAACCTAAGGACATCACACACATCCATGCCTGAGGCAGGATTCGAACCTGTTACCATAGCAGTCGCGCGGTTCCAGACTGGAGCGCAGCGCCTAGAACCGCTCGGCCACTTCGGCCGGCAGGGGTGACGTCTTCTGGGGATGGCTAGCACCGAAACAGTGATTGCGTACATGACCGCAGTTTGAGGAATCAGCCAAAACGGAATGCAGAGCAATCAGCTATTCCGTCAGTGTGACAGATGAGTTTAAATGTAGTTTGAAAACCCACTCCAATGCTGCAAAACTCTTCCAATTTCCTTATGTTGTAAATGGCTTTTATTTAAAATCATCCAATGTGTGCGGTGTGTTATGGTAACAGCAGTAACAATATGATTTACACCGTGTGACATCTAGAGGTAACCCATTTGTCCTATCTTCCCTCCAAAATTCAAACTTCCTGTGGGTGGGGAGGGGGGGGGCTTGGCAGGGGAGTGTGGCACTTTGCAGCCATCTTGGGTAACGGTACTCGCGTCATCAGCTGATGTCAAGCAGCCATCTTGAATTACATCAATCGCGTCATCAGTTGACATCGCGGCAGCCATCTTGAATGACATCAATTGTGTCACATAGCGACGTCTTGGATAACGGTACTTTCGGGTGACATCCTTGTTGTCTGTGAGAGCCATGGATCAGAACGTCTTAATGAATGATGTCAATCGCCTCATCAGCTGACGTCAAGCAACCATCTTGAATTACATCAAGCGCGTCATCAGTTGACATCGCAGCAGCCATCTTGAATGACGTCAATCGTGTCACAGTGCGACATCTTGCATAACGGTACTTTGGGGTGATGTCCTTGTTGTGTGTGAGAGGCCGTGGATCAGAACGTCTTAATGTCAGATTAGAACCTGACACAGACCTCAAAGTCGTGGCAGAAAAATAAAATATTTGGCAGTGTACAAAGCATATTAGAGCAGAAAGAAAAACAATGTTGCAAACAACGAGACGGGGCCACAGAGGGCGTCTCTTGTGACTTACAATATAGTCCGCAGGATATGATGGCCCTCCTACAATACAGGTGATGAAGCTTTCACTGGTCTGTGCAGTTGATCAATACCTGTATATTTAATAGGATCGTCATAAGTGCTCAATCCCTGCCTCCATGTGGTATTTGTTATCGATATATGGGAGGAGAGAGATGCGGTAAAAATTCGTGGAACAGCTGGTTGTTTTGAGCGTGTTAGACAATCAACAGCACGCAGATGGCAGTTGTGCATTAATGTAAACGGACGACATTTTCACTAACGTCTCTAAAACAATACTCATCAAATGGCAGTTTCAACATCATCACCGAATACCACTAGCATAAAATCATTGATGCAACCTTATTGTTAGCGACGAAATGGTGCACCTGATATTTTTGTGAAATATGAAAATGTTTCTTTTTATTTCCTCTAAGCGCGATCAGAGTTTATACATGAAACTTTTTTACATCTACGTCTACATGGATACTCTGCAAATCGCATTTAAGTGCCTGGCAGAGGGTTCCTCGAACCACCTATTATTCAAATCTCGTATGGCACACGGAAAGAACGAACGCATATATGTTACCGTACGAGCTCTGATTTTATCGTGGTGATCGTTTTTCCCTATGTAGGTCGGTGCCAACAAAATATTTTCGCATTCGGAGGCGAAAGTTCGTGGTGATTGGAATTTCGTGAGAAGATTCCGCCGCAGTGAAAAACCCCTTTGTGTTAATGATGTTCACCCCAAATCCTGTATCATTTCAGTGACACACTATTCCTTAATTCTCGATAATACAAAACGTGCTGGCCTTCTTTGAACTTCTTGACATACTCCACCAGTCCTGTCTGGTAAGGATCCCACGCTGTGCAGCAGTATTCTGAGAGAGGACAGACAAGTGTAGTGTAGGCAGTCTCCTTAGTAGATCTATTACGTTTCCTAAGTGTCCTGCCAATAAAATGGAGTCTTTGGTTAGCCTTCCCCACAACATTTTCTATGTGTTCCTTCCAATTTAAGTTGTTCGTAATTGTAATTCCTAGATATTTGGTTGAATTTATGTCCTTTCGATTTGACTGATTTATCGTATGAACGAAGTTTAAAGGATTCCTTTTAGCACTAATGTGGATGACCTCACACTTTTCGTTATTTAGAGTCAACTGCCAATTTTCGCACCATACAGAGATCTTTTCTAAATCGTTTCGTAGTCGGCCGCTGTGGCCGAGCAGTTCTAGGCGCCTCAGTCCGGAACCACGCGGCTGCTACGGTCGCAGGTTCGAATCCTGCCTTGGGCATGGATGCGTGTGATGTCCTTAGGTTAGTTAGGTTTAAGTAGTTCTAAGTCTAGGAGACTGATGACCTTGGATGTTAAGTCCCATAGTGCTTAGAGCCATTTGAACCATAAATCGTTTTGTAATTTGTTTTGACCTTGTGATGACTTTATTATTCGATAAACGACAGCGTAAGCTGCAAACAACCAAAGACGGCTGCTCAACTTGTCTCTCAAATCGTTTATATAGATAAGGAACAGAATAGGGCCTATAACACTACCTTGGGGAACGCCAGAAATCACTTCTGTTTTACTCAATGACTTTCCGTCAATTACTACGAATTGCGACCTCTCTGACAGGAAATCACGAATCCAGTTACATAACTGAGACGCTATTCCATAAGCACGCAATTTCACTACAAGCCGCTTGTGTGGGACAGTGTGAAAAGCCTTCCGTAAATCCAGAAATACGGAATCAATCTGAAATCCCTTGCTGCGTTTCACAATATCGATGTTTTCTAAATCCATGTTGACTATGTGCCAATTGACAGTTTTCTTCGGGATAGTTCATAATGTTCGAACACAATATACAGGGTGGTCCATTGATCGTGACTGGGCCAAATATCTCACGATATAAGCGTCAAACGAAAAAACTACAAAGTACGAAACTTGTCTAGCTTGAAGAGGGAAACCAAATGGTGCTATGGTTGGCCCGCTAGATGGCGCTGCCATAGGTCAAACGGATATCAACCGCGTTTTTTATAATTTGAACTCTCATTTTTATGCGAAAAAAGTGGTCCAACTAAAACATTCATATTTCTTTACGTATTACACGAATATGTAATAAAAATGGGGGTTCCTATTTTAAAAAAACGAGGTTGATATCCGTTTGACCTATGGCAGCGCCATCTAGCGGGCCAACCATAGCGCCATCTGGTTTCCCCCTTCACGCTAGACAAGTTTCGTTCTTTGTAGTTTCTTCGTTTGACGCTTATTTCGTGAGATGTTTGGCCCGGTCAGAATCAAAGGACGAGCCTGTATAAATCCTGCTGCATATGGACGTTAATGATATGGGCCTGTAATTTAGTGGATTACTCCTACTACCTTTCTTGAATATTGGTGTGACCTGTGCAATTTTCCAGTCTTTGGGTACGGATCTTTTGTCGAGCGAATGGTTGTATATGATTGGTAAGTATATAAATGATGTAGTGTATACAGGATGTTACAAAAAGGTACGGCCAAACTTTCAGGAAACATTCCTCACACACAAATAAAGAAAAGATGTTATGTGGACATGTGTTCGGAAACGCTTAATTTCAATGTTAGAGCTCATTTTAGTTTCGTCAGTATGTGCTGTACTTCCTCGATTCACCGCCAGTTGGCCCAATTGAAGGAAGGTAATGTTGACTTCGGTGCTTGTGTTGACATGCGACTCTTTGCTCTACAGTACTAGCATCAAGCACATCAGTACATAGCATCAACAGGTTAGTGTTCATCACGAACGTGGTTTTGCAGTCAGTGCAATGTTTACAAATGCGGAGTTGGCAGACGCCCATTTGATGTATGGATTAGCACGGGGCAATAGCCGTGGCGCGGTACGTTTGTATCGAGACAGATTTCCAGAACGAAGGTGTCCCGACAGGAAGACGTTCGAAGCAATTGATCGGCGTCTTAGGGAGCACGGAACATTCCAGCCTATGACTCGCGACTGGGGAAGACCTAGGACGACGAGGACACCTGCAATGTACGAGGCAATTCTTCGTGCAGTTGACGATAACCCTAATGTCAGCGTCAGAGAAGTTGCTGCTGTACAAGATAACGTTGAGCACGTCACTGTATTAGATTAGATTAGATTAGATTTACTTTCATTCCAATTGATCCGTAGTGAGGAGGTCCTCCAGGATGTGGAACATGTCAGAAAAACAACAATACATGACAAATATTTACAACTAAAACAAATAAGCTAATGTACCATTCCACAGGTCCCAAGTGGAATGATCGTCATTTTCTAATGAACACTAAGAGTCATTTTACAAATACTAATGAACTGAATTTAAAATAAAAAAGTTTTTTATTTATTTATAAGGTAATAAACATGTAATACAACTACTGTAATACTTATTTACAATGAACACATTACTGCACTGAAATGGTGCAGAAGTTAGATTATACTTACACACACACACACACACACACACACACACACACACACACACACAGACACACACACAAATTTTCAGTGAACACATTACTGCACTGAAATTGTGCAGAAGTTATGTTGTACTTATATACAAATCAGTTGGTTTTACTAAGAAATTCATCAATGGAGTAGAAGGAGTTGGCCAGCAATAAATCCTTTAGGCCTCTCTTAAACTGAATTTCATTGGTTGTTAAGCTTTTTATGGCTGCTGGCAAGTTATTGAAAATGTGTGTTCCTGAATAATGCACACCTTTTTGTACAAGACTAAGTGACTTTAAATCCTTGTGAAGATTATTCTTATTTCTAGTATTGATTCCATGAATTGAGCTGTTGGTTTGAAAAAGTGATATATTTTTAATGACAAATTTCATTAAGGAATAAATATATTGGGAAGCTGTAGTTAGTATCCCTAGTTCCCTAAACAGGCTTGGAGAGTGCTACGGGAGAACCAGTTGTTTCCGTACCATGTACAGCGTGTGCAGGCACTATCAGCAGCTGATTGGCCTCCATGGGTACACTTCTGCGAATGGTTCATCCAACAATGTGTCAATCCTCATTTCAGTGCAAATGTTCTCTTTACGGATGAGGCTTCATTCCAACGTGATCAAATTGTAAATTTTCACAATCAACATGTGTGGGCTGACGAGAATCTGCACGCAATTGTGCAATCACGTCATCAACACAGATTTTCTGTGAACGTTTGGGCAGGCATTGTTGGTGATGTCTTGATTGGGCCCCATGTTCTTCCACCTACGCTCAATGGAGCACGTTATCATGATTTCATACGGGATATTCTACCCGTGCTGCTAGAATATGTGCCTTTACAAGTACGGCACAACATGTGGTTCATGCACGATGGAACTCCTGCACATATCAGTCGAAGTGTTCGTACGCTTCTGAACAACAGATTCTGTGACCAATGGATTGGTAGAGGCGGACCAATTCCATGGACTCCACGCTCTCCTGACCTCAACCCTCTTGACTTTCATTTATGGGGGCACTTGAAAGCTCTTGTCTACGCAACCCCGGTACCAAATGTAGAGAGTCTTTGTGCTCGCATTGTGGACGGCTGTGATACAATACGCCATTATCCAGGGCTGCATCAGCGCATTAGGGATTCCATGCGACGGAGGGTGGATGCATGTATCCTCGCTAACGGAGGACATTTTGAACATTTCCTGTAACGAAGTGTTTGAAGTCACGCTGGTACGTTCTGTTGCTGTGTGTTTCCATTCCATGATTAATGTGATTTGAAGAGAAGTAATAATAACATAACATATTTTCTTTCTTTGTGTGCGGGGAATGTTTCCTGAAAGTTTGGCCGTACCTTTTTGTAACACCCTGTATAGTCGTTAAGTTCCATGAGGCTTTTTTCAGCCGGTACTGTTATACTAAAGCTGCAGCACCAGAGGACAGCAGCTAAGTGCAGGAAGGGTTGCAGAGAATCGATCATTGGTGCAGTGACAGGCTGCTGACTCTGGATGTAAATA
Organism: Schistocerca cancellata; assembly: GCF_023864275.1. Classification (NCBI taxonomy): domain Eukaryota; kingdom Metazoa; phylum Arthropoda; class Insecta; order Orthoptera; family Acrididae; genus Schistocerca; species Schistocerca cancellata. The sequence continues at coordinate 139,263,253 of NC_064627.1, read as the reverse complement.
CGAGCGGCATTCAGTAAGTAATGCCACTTGTTTATTTCTGAAAGCAAGTTGGTTTTATTCAAGATTCCAATACACCACATTATTCCCCACTCTTCTGGCTACAAAAGCCCTTTTTTCAACATAATCTCTGTTCAACGCGTCAACCTTATACCACCAAACTGGGAGGGCCTGTATGCCCACATGGTATCACCCTACTGGTCAGCGTCGGAGGCAACATCTTGCTACATCAGTATCCTCCCCATCGTCTACCTGCTGTTTCCTTCATTGGGGTAAACAGATGGGAATCGAAAGGTGTGAGATATGGGCTGTAGGGTGGATGAGGAAGAACAGTGCAAAGAAATTTTCTCCTCTCGGATGCGCAGACTTGTGTACGGCCTTGCGTCGACATGGAGAAGGAGAAGTTTGTTTGCTTTTTTGTGGCGGCGAGCACGCTGAAGTCGTTTCTTCAATTTCCTTGAGGTAGCACAGCCGTGGCGGACGGTCAGCGCGCGGGCGATCGGACAGGTTTGCGTAACCTTATTAAGATGATGACAGACGCCCCGACTCACTGTGCTTTTGTTCACTGCCAGGTCACCGTAGACATTCTACAAGCGCCTATGTATATCTACAGTGGTGTGGTTTTCCATCAGAAGAAACTCAATGACAACTCTCTGCTTGGAACGCACATTCGTTACAGGCGCCATTCCGAAGGCTACATATAGCGCCATCACCTACTGGAACTTCATGAAACTGTATGGAAATTGGAAGTAGTACACTACTGGCCGTTAAAATTGCTACACCACGAAGATGACGCGCTACAGACGCGAAATTTAACCGACAGGAAGAAGATGCTGTGATATGCAAATGACTAGCTTTTCAGAGCATTCACACAAGATTGGCGCGACACCTACAACGTGCTCAAATGAGGAAAGTTTCCAACCGATTTCTCATACACAAACAGCAGTTGACCGGCGTTGCCTGGTGAAACGTTGTTGTGATGCCTCGTGTAAGGAGGAGAAATGCGTACCATCACGTTTCCGACTTTGATAAAGGTCGGATTGTAGCCTATCGCGATTGCGGTTTATCGTATCGTGACATTCCTGTTCCCGTTGGTCGAGATCCGATGACTGTTAGCAGAATATGGAATCGGTGGGTTCAGGGGGATAATACGGAACGCCGTGCTGGATCCCAACGGCCTCGTATCACTAGCAGTCGAGATGACAGGCATCTTATCTCCATGGCTGTAACGGATCGTGCAGCCACGTCCCGATCCCTGAGTCAACAGATGGGGACGTTTGCAAGACAACAACCATCTGCAGGAGTAGTTCGACGACGTTTGCAGCAGCATGGACTATCAGTCCGGAGACCGTGGCTGCTGTTACCCTTGACGCTGCATCACAGACAGGAGCGCCTGCGATGGTGTACAAAACGACGAACCTGGGTGCACGAATGGCAAAACGTCATTTTTTCGGATGAATCAAGGTTCTGTTTACAGCATCATGATGGTCGCATCCGTGTTTGGCGACATCGCGGTGAACGCACATTGGAAGCGTGTATTCGCCATCGCTATACTGGCGTATCATCCGGCGTGATGGTATGGGGTGACATTGGTTACACGTCTCGGCCACCTCTTGTTCGCATTGATGGCACTCTGAACAGTGGGCGTTACATTTCAGATGTGTTACAACCCGTGGCTCTACCCTTCATTCGATCCCTGCGAAACCCTACATTTCAGCAGGATAATGCACGACCGCATGTTGCAGGTAATGTACGGGCTTTTCTGGATACAGAAAATGTTCGACTGCTGCCCTGGCCTGCACATTCTCCAGATCTCTCACCAATCGAAAACGTCTGGTCAATGGTGAGCGAGCAACTGGCTCGTCACGATACGCCTGTCACTACTCTTGATGAACTGTGGTATCGTGTTGAAGCTGCATGGGCAGCTTTACCTGTACACGCCATCCAAGCTCTGTTTGACTCAATGCCCAGGGGTATCAAGGCCGTTATTACGGCCAGAGGTGGTTGTTCTGGGTACAGATTTCTCAGGATCTATGCACCCAAATTGCGTGAAAATCTAATCACATATCAGTTCTAGTATAATATATTTGTCAAATGAATACCCGTTTATCATCTGCATTTCTTCTTGGTGTAGCAATTTTAATGGCCAGTAGTGTAGTTACTCAAAATCAAGTAATTAAAAATTAGGAACTTGCTTCAAATGCTCTGGTCCTGGTGGCTATGAGCACGGTCTCTTGTGTTCTATGTTATGTTTATTATTGTAATTATTGTTGTGCCTTTGCGTCTTCATGTATCGGATCTATCGAATATAACACAAACTTTAATTCCTCAATGTTATTCTCAGAAACACTAATCAGTTTCTCGCTGGTGTGAATGGGTAGTTTTTCCTTTTAAGTTCTCAGTACAACCCATTGTGTTATTAGTTTACCCCAATACCTCGTTATATTCTTGTTCCGGCGTAAAGTCAAGCGCTGGCACGCCAGTGGGGAACGAGAGAGCATAGAGGGCTGTGAAGAAGACGTCAGCCAATTGCGCGCTGATCGACCCCTCTCTGGGACGACAACGCGACAGCAGCGGCCTCTATGCAAAGAGGACATAAGCTCTGCGCCATCTGGTCATGGCCCAGTTCTACAGCTGCATCAACATTAGGCACTTGTGTAGCAGCGAATTAGGAACTGTATACACTGAAGAAGCTTGTTTACTTCGAAGGTCGCCCTTTGCTTGCGACACAAGTATGTAATTCTCAAAGTTAAGTATTGTCATTTACTGTTCGTAATAAAACTCGTTAATACGATTTCCTTGAAGTGTTTGTCTAGTGATCCAAGAAAGCAGGTTTCCTAGACACCCCATATTGACGATTAGGCAGGATTCAACAATTTTGATGCTTTTCAAAACACTTTCTGAAACTACCTTGGCATGACTTGAATGGTTCAAGATTAAACGCTTCTTTGTGACCGTTCTTGCACGCCAGCTGACCAGTATTTCCCTAAAAAAGCTCTCTCGAACTCACATGTTCGACAGTCTTCAGCTACTTGAGTCATCCATGACACGGCATCAGCCTGTATAAGTCCTGTGACAATGCTATACTCTGCATCAGACAAGGATATTGGCACTGCTGCACGAAAAGCATACACGAAAACCATAGGATGAATGCTCTTTTTATTTGGCAGAAATAGGTGAAATAGTGTATGCCTTATTAAAATTTGTTCCATTGTCACTGTGGTGAAGCATGGTAAGGCCCCCAAATGACACGATGTGTCTTACAATGTGGAAGCTGGCATATCACATTGCATCTGAGGCACTTTAGTTCGTGTCCATTCAGGAATGGTTTCCTCACAGCCTGGTGCCACAGGTCTGAGTTCATGTACTGTATCTTTAACTTCAGCTAATTCCTTTTTCATTTCGTCGAACTGTTTACTAATGACATTTTGCCATTCTAATTCTTGATTCAGTTTCTAGGTTGTTTTAAACTCATATCGACCGTAACGCCATGGCAACTCTGTGCCTCCACTAATTCTGTATAAATCTTACTAATCGCTTTTTGGAACTTCTATCTGTCAGTTAAGAAATTACTTCATCCTTAACTAACGTCCAAGGAGACGTCCAAAAAGCGAACTGGTTAATATTTTCCTCTGTGGCTTAAATTAATCGCTTCTTATTTTCTTGTGTTCAGCAGCGATGTTATTACTTTATTTGATAGCCCCTGGGACATACCGACAAATCGGCTATGGGAGAACATGCTTTTAAAGACGGCGATCATGAAATTAAAAATGTAGTGAAATGAGCGTGCTAGCTAAGACATTGCATTATTATGCACGTATTTACAGTGAATCCATGTAGATTTATAAACGCCTCAATAATTTTAACACAAAATAAGAAAGCTTAAAAGATATGACGGTCAACATTATACCAACGATGTGACAATCGATTACGTTTGATCGAGAGTAATGACGTGAGTCACGGATAGTTTCTTTGATGACAGGACGTGACGACTGGCGGCGCTCTCTATGCGCCGTATGTAAACGGGACCTCCACGGGCTAGCAGCCAGTCGTTGGCTCACCTCAGAAGGTGTGGCCCGCAGTTGGCACTTGGGCGTCAGGAGAAAGATTTCTATTGTTTGGCCACAGCATCTTAGCGCTGGAATTTTAATTAATGGAGATGCCAGCCGTGGAAGCCTGCACGTTATGAGTATTTGGAAGTGTTCATAATGTTGTCTTTTTAATGTGCATGTAACGTATTGCTGAATTTGATCCATTTCTTGCTAGCAACATGTTACAATATAAGGTTTCTAAAGAAGGAAAAAAGTCATATATGTCTTTTGCTACATATGTGGAAGTAATCAGAAGCATGGTGTAGAGAGTAGTTCAAGAAATAATGACAGATATTATTGCAACTAAATATTATTTTATCATTCCAGAGATTGAAAATACCGCTACAATTGTAAGGTTCTTTTGTTTAGAACATGACTGGTTTCCGGCTCTTATACGCCAATCTTTAGGTGTCGTACTGAAAACAGAAACAGAAACAGATAATTTTTACACGCAGCAATAAACATAAAAACAAAAAAAGAGATTCCATAAAAGTAAAAAGCCACCAGTCGGGACACGCGCTGTAAAACCTAAGTCAATTTCAAAGTGATACCAGACAGTACTACAGAGGATTGCCTGGGTAAAGAAATATGCCAAGAGTACCAGGACGCTTACACTTCGTATTCTGACCCTGAGCGTCGCTGTGGACGAGTACGAAACGCAGTGTGTTACCAGTGAGTGCTGAGCTTGGAGTAGCATATGCGAAGGAGGAAGCAAAAGTACTGCCATCTGTTGCCGGGAAGAAGAACGTGGGACCTCTAGCCCGGTCAACCACTACACTATTTGCTATAGACACACGATTGCGCGTAGCGATTGTCTTCTCTGGTTTCGTGGTGCTTCAATAGGTGCCCGACCTGTAGTGGGTGCCTTTGCGCATACACAGGCCAAACTGGCCGCTCCTTTAACATGCGGATCAGAGAGCATCAGGATCTTAGCAATTCCAAATCCACTCTCACTAACCACCTGAAGGATCATAACCATTTCATTTCAAATACAAACCCAAATTGCAACATTCTACATATTCAAAGGAAACGCCCGGTTTTAAACATTTTAGAATGAGTAAAAATCATCCGCAGCATTTGCCGTTATCCGTCGGGCATTTTGAACGAGCAAACTGCACTTACGCACATAGTCCAGCCTCATTTCCTTCTCTTTCCGGTTTCTCATTATTGCACTCCATACATGTATATTTCTTAACTGGGTCAGCGTTTTTCGCCATTACTGCTGTGGCCCTTAATTAGACTTAACTAATGTATGGCATATGCCTGTTTCCAATAGTGAGGTCTGCAAGGTCCACCCAGTTCATTTTACATAGCTGTAAAATGTCCTCTTTTAAAAGAAGTTTGCATGTTTTTCTTTTTTTATCTTATGACTGCGGCTCATTTTTGTGCTATGTCATTATCTGTATCCTCACTAATGTAAAATTTACCTGTCTTTCATAATGTAAAATTCGTCTCAGATTTTATCTTATGTAAGCCTCGATTAGTTGTCAACTTTTAGTTTGCAGCTTTTAAATTAACCCAATTTTAATGTGTCCTTATAGTACTATTGCTGCTACCTATTAATGGGTATAATAGTTTTGACAGTGTGAAGTATAAGGTTTCGCTACTTTCCCATTTTGATCAGTAGCGAGATGCTTGTAAATAGGAGTGGCACGTGTGCACGTTCTTGTAACTGATACTGTCTGGTGTCGCTTTGGTACTGACTTAGGTTTTACGGCACCTAGCACGACTGGTGGTTTTTTTTTTAAAAAATATGGAATCTTTTTTTCTTTTGTTTTTATGTGTATAGCTGTGTGTAAAAATTATCTCCCATCTCTTGCTATTTTCAGCACAACACGAGTAGATGGGCGTATAAGAGCCTGGAACTGACGATGTTCTAAATAAAAGAACCTTATAACTACTACAGTATTTTTAACCTCTGGTATAATGCTCATTTGCAGATGTTCCTCCAACAGGATTGTTTGTATTTTATCATTGTTGACTCAAGTCCTGATGTTGCACACAATGGTCAGTAAGCTGAATCTTGCATTATTTCAAAAAACAGGCTTTAGCAGAAGAGCAGTTTGTCGAATTTATGTCCAATTCAGGATAAGGTGGCCAAGATCTGACAGATGCAGCACTTCACTTTCTTGAGAGACATGGACTGGACATAGGCAACTGTTGAAGAGAGAGTTACAATAGTGCATCTAATGCCAGGCATTTACTCTGGCTTGACACTAGAATTAAAGCTGTCTTTACTTATGCCAACTATATCCCTTGTTCAGTAAGTAAGTAATGCAATGTTGTGGGTCCAGGTGCAGCTGTGATTTCTTTTCTAGAGGTGTCAACTCAAGAAACAGAGCCATAACAAATTAAAATCATAAATGTAAAGCAGCTTGGGACATAACCAACACTGAAGGACTCAGGCAAAAGAGTGTAAATAACACATATTTTATTAAGTCACTGAGAACTGAAAACAATGTAATTACAGATGGAACAAGAATTACTAATATACTCAAAAACAATTTTAAAGATGCTTTAAAAAATTTAAAAGGGGAAGAAATCACAGACATCAAAGCATCCTAGGACACTTGTGCAACCATCCCACTCAATGTTCCTGGAACCAGTAACAAAAACAAAATTTGTAAGAATAATTCAGAAATTAAAATCCAAGAAGTCTGCAGGAGATGATGAAATATGAAATTATTTAAAAATAATGTAAATGAGGAAACAGCTGAACTTCTTCTGGATAGAGCAAACTGCTTATTCAGAGAAAGATTATTTTTAGAAACATTACAAATAATTAAAGATATACCAATAAATAAGAAAGATGGTTTCCAAAACGGGAAATCTACAGTAACGACTCTCTCAAGCCTAACAGAATGTTGTAGATGCATTACAGAGAAGAAACTCTTTATTTGCTAGTTGGTGAAGTTGTCTAAAGCATTTGACACAATCACCCATACAGCAATAATTGAACAATTTGAAAGCCATAGCATATGTGGACATGAAATGCAAAGGAGAAAATCATATATTATTATCAGAAAGCAGTAGGTAACAACAGAACCTGTATGCAGGGATAATACAGCGTACCTAAAGGATTTGTGCTTGTCTCTTTTCTGTTCAACTTATTTGTAAATATTATCGAAGTTAGTGAAAAGGATAAAAAACTACTGTATGCTGATGACATGATATTAGTGAATGTAGAAACAATCTAGAAACAATGTAAAGTAGCTCATATTACATGACTTAATTGCAAATTTAAAAAGAAAACGTGCATGGCATTCACAAATAGAGAAAATGAAGACCACTTAGTTATACTCATAGATGACACAAAACTGGAAGACATTACCTCTATAAAAATTTTCAGAGTTTTTCAGAATTACACTGACAATAAGTGCCTATGGAGAAAACATATAGATAACATCTCTTGTAAATTAAGCGTTGTAATATTTATTATGAAACAGCTTGCACATTATGCTAAAAATACTTCATTGTACAGTGCACCATGTTCTACTTATAGTGTAGAATTACAGTTTGATTAAACTCCAGCAGCAATAATACTAAACGAAAATTAGTATTGCGAAAATTGAAAGGCCATTAGGACCATTTTGAATTATGAAATAGACAGACTTACACAGAACTACAATATTGCAGTATCTGTGTTATCAAGAATTATGATACAATGTTCCTTCAGATATGTATGCATGTCCAAAGTAACAGGCACTGCTGTGATTACAGCCATTGTGAAATGTATTCACAGTTGTGAATACGGACAACAATCAGCTATATAAAGGAATGATGGCAATATAAATTTGTACCAGACCAGGACTCAAACCCAGATTTCCACTTTACATCAGCAGTCGCGTTACTGCTTTGGCTATGCATGCATGACTCATGTTCATAACCAAAGTTCCATATGTTGTCATTCATGCATCACAATCTGCACTTGTACATACTATGTAAATCCCCTGCAAGGCGAGAACATTTTAACTGAAAGTAACTAGCTGGTAGCAGTGGACAAATACAATACTGCAGTGACTGTGTTGCTGAGAAGTACAATGTTCAGCCATACATGCAGTTTCATAGAGTAGAGGTGTACATGCATAAGGAATGAGGAATGCATATTGTTTGTAGGTATGTACTGTAATCCACTGAAAATATTGTAGTATTATGTATGTAAATAACTTGTAGTATGTTGTGTTATATTTTAATATGTGGGATAAATATCTTAAGAGATTAAGTTACATTGACCTCTTCGGTATTATAAGTACATACTCTGTATATAGTGTAATCTGTTTGTGTAGAGTAGGTTATGTGACGTCTCAAACTTGAATCGCAAATCTATAGGCATTAAAAGATATTACAAGTATGATTTTTGTTCATTTATTTTATCTTCTGAGTTGCTACAAAGCGAAAACGGTCCTTCATTTTTTTTAATAACACTTCAGTTTTCTGTGGTTGGCAACCAGTAAACTTGATGTGGGGACGTGTGGTATCACCGCTTACGGTCATTAACGTGTGGTGAACCAGCTTTATTGCCGTACCCACACACTATGTTGAAGGGAGAGGCTTGGTGACGGAATGACTAGAGCAGTTTTGGCCATGGCGCATTTATTCTTCGGAAGACTTACACTACGTTACAAATGCAATACGTCATTAACGTTTGTCCGTACAGGCCTGTTGCCCTAGTGGTACGGCTCGATCACAGATCCCATAGAGTATACACTCCAATGATGAGCTGTGGCGCAACCGTGTGGACCGAGTGAGATAAAGGCCACGTTGCCAAATGTCCAGCTCCTGGTGCAAGCGGAAGCGCTGCGATGTTCGCGGAAGGGAGGAAGGCACTGTCAAATGGAAGGGTGCACTCCGAGAAACGAGCGACTGCATTTCAACTGCGGGTACGCACTTGCGGGTGAGTCACGTTGACTCGACGCACGTGGTTAGCGATGGCGAAGTCGGTGGAGTGGAGATGTGTGTCGCGTTGCGTTGACCAGCTCCCACTGTCTACTTGCTTTGTTCCGTGCGTCCGGTGCGCGACGCACCGTTGCCAAATTTTGGTGTAACGGTATAGCTGCACTCGTGAATTTTGGGCATCGCTTACTTGTGTCGGCTGTGCCGTAGTTCAGCCCCTCGCGCGTTTGAACGGTGCGGCTGCCACACAGATCCCCCCCCTTCGAGAGCGGAGCTCCATAGCTGTTAAAAAGCGGCAATCTTTCTGTGGCGCGCGTGTGTTTAATGTTCGCATGCTGCGTGATGACAGTGCAGCGGCGTTCGCGGGGGTCAGTTAGCGTTGGAAGGGCGGCGGCCCGTGACGTCATCGCACCGGACTGGTGAGCGTCCGGTTGCCGTGTCCTCGCACGGTCGGCTAGTGACAGCGGCGCGAAGCACTGCCTACAACTGTACGTAGCATGCGCAGTGAAAGAGCGCGCTGCAGATCATTTGGTATGACGTCTCAAAGGCACTGACATCTTAATAATATCGCTGAGCATCTACAAGAGATACAGAAAAAGTTCACTATTTACATTGTTCAGAGTGGCAAGTCCAAGTGTTCATATGTTACAACGTTCCACAAGTTCACCGAGTGACTCAGTCGCGGGAACAAAGCGCAGCATTCGAACAGCGGAGGTCCGGAGAATATGCACGAGTGCAGTACCATCGTGACTCGAACGCGGGTCTGGGAGCCGCAACAGACAAGCCGGGCAGTGTGGAGTGCAATGTCTGGAGCTCGACAACGACGCAGATACGTTAAACTGACGCGGATGCTGAACCGGCCTCAACGTCCGACGCGGCGGAGGCAGAGGGGCGCGAACGCGGATCCAGGAACTGCGACGGACACGGGAGGCGTTGTCCGGGACTCGACTGGAGGTACCGGCCGAGGTCGCGGGCAGCTGGAGCCGGATCTCTACGTTGGACGGCGGATTCTGACGGCGCGTGTTTGCTGTTTGAGTGGCGCGGCGCATCGGTGACGCAGCACGGCCGTTTGAATCGGACGCGGCGGCCGGCGCGTGACGTAGTCCACTGGCGGCTGTAGTGGGGACGACCGGTGCGCCTGTGGTCGACGCGTTCCGGGCGGCCATGCCGGCTGCCTAGGTGGGGTGATGGGAGGCGCACGTGGCTACGCGATGACAGCAGGCTGCAGATGTGCTACGCGTGCGCGCCCTGTCTGACCGCTGGCAGAGGGAGTGTCGTCTGTAACCAGATCTTCCGCCGGGTCAAAGAAATGCGTGGCTTCTGGAGTGGGCAAGATATAAGCTGGCCTGACGTGGTCGATTGACACTGCGGACAACTTGACAGTGCACTCGATGACCAGCGTTTTGTCTTCTCGGGCGATCACGCGAAGTGGTCCGCTGTAGGGTGGCTGGCTGGATAGGTGGCTGTACTGCGTCCGTACGCAACATGCAGTGCATGCAGCACGAATACCTTCCTAGTGCCATGCCACATTGGTGCCTGTGCTCGGAGGCCGGCCATGTGAGTGTGCACACGTTCTGCAGAGTGGGTGCCGCGGCGTCATGTGTTAGTGGTACTTCCTCGACAAAATCGCCCGGGATTGTCAGAGGCTGTCTGTATGCAAGGTTGGCAGGTGACACGTCGATCTCCTCGTTCGGGGTTACTCGCAGGCTGAGCAGCACCAGAGGGAGTGCCTCTGGCCACGAGGTGTCGTGGCAAGTTAGGGCGGCTTTCAGAGTCCTGTGGAGCCGTTCGACCATGCCATTCAACGCCGGATGGTAGCTTGTTGACCTGTGTCCTGTGTAACCAGATTCCACATAGTCTGGCGATGTGCGTGAACAATGCACAGTCGAACTTGTGGCCACCATCAGTTGTCACGTGACTGGGACATCCGAAGCGTGCCACCCAGGTGTCGACGAATGCGGTGGCGATGGTCTCGGCAGTGATGTCAGTGACGGGCGTTGCTTCTGGCCAGTGAGTGAAGCGGTCCACCATAGTTAGCAGATACCGCTTGCCTTGAGAGAGAGGAAGCGGGCCAACGAGGTCCAGTTGCGCGTGCGCAACTCGGCGTCTCGCGTCAGGGAAGGTGTCCACAGGTGCGTGGGTGTGCCTTCCGACTTTGGCGCGCTGACATGCTGTGCAAGTGCGCGCCCATTAGCAGCAGTCCTTCCGAAGCCCGGGCCAGACGAAACGCGCAGCCACGAGCGTCGCAGTGATGTTGGTGCCGGGGTGTGACAGTCTGTGGACGCCGTCGACGGAAATGCGTCGGAATTTCTCCAGTTGAGATTTCACACCAAATCTTCCGTTCAGAGCCGGGGACAGGCACCAGCTCCAGTTGCAGGCCGCTGGAAGTGTCGTGACGGAAACGGTGCAGTTCTTCATCACTCTCCTGTACTTGGGCGACGTCCTCAAAGTTCACAGGAGGTGAGATGACGACACACGCTCGGCACAAACAATCGGCGACGATATTGTCTATCCCCGAAATGTGTCGGATGTCTGTCGTGAAGTGCGACACATACTCCAATTGCTGGAGTTGGCGCAGTGAACACTTCCGGAACGTGTGGGTAATCGTGGGTAATCGTTTTGTGGTCGGTGAAAATTACGAAGGCTTCTACAGACGGTTGGAAGTATTTCTCCCCCGCATACACCGCAAGTAACTTTTGGTCATAAGCGCTCCAAGCGCATTGCGATTCGGACAGCTTTTTAGAGAAAAAACCGAGAGGCTGTCAGCTCCCGCCGACGCGCTGTTGTAGCGCCGCACTGATGGCTGGCGTCCATGACTACAGCCAAGTCCAAGCCATGTATTGGGAGCGCGAGCAGCGTCGCTTTTGCTATGTTTCGTTTTGAGTCCATGAAGCTTCGAGTTCCTTAGTCAACATCTCTTGCACGGCGGCAGCGTTGGGCAGGTGTCGACGATAGAAGTTCAACATGCCGCGGTAACGGGGTAATTCTTTGTGTGTTTGGAGACACGGCATGTTCAGTATCGCTTGCAGTTTCTCTGGTAATGGCATCGATCCGGTGGGGGTAATTAAGTGACCAATGAATTCGACTTCCGTCACACCGAATTCGCATTTTGCTGGATTAATAACGATGCTGGCTTCACTCAGGCGCTGAAAGACGGTTGTTAGGTGGCGGCAGTGGAACTCGGGCGACTTGGAATACACCAGGGCGTCGTCGTCGAGGTACGTGAAACAAAATGGCAAACCCCGCAAGACGCCATCAAGGAACCTCTGCCAAGTCTGGGCAGCATTCCGAAGACCAAAAGTCATAAACAGGCTTTCAAAAAGTCCAAAGGGCGTTACAATAGCTGATTCTTTGATGTCTTCGGGCGCCACCGGAATTTGGGTGTACGCCTTCGCACAATCTATCTTGGTGAACACCACGCAGCCTGCCAAAGCATAACTGAAGTCTTGTAGGTGTGGGACTGGGTATCGGTCCAGCACCGTTCACGAATTAAGGGCACGATAGTCTCTACATGGGCTCCACGAATTGTCTTTTTTGGGTACTAAGTGTAACGCCGATGACCATGGGCTGCTCGATGGTCAAACAATGCCTTGCCGCAGCATGGCCTCAAATTCTGCCTTTGCTGCTGCAAGCCTGTCGGGCCAAGTTAGCGACGGCATGCTGCTGTCACTGCCTGCACCTGAGCTGGGAGACTGCACACCCAGGTAGTGCGCAACAGAGAATCTGTCACCATGCCAGACTGTGCAAGGCTCCACAAGTGTCGCAGGAACTGTGACGGCCTCCGGTTGCCATATTCCTCTTGCTGCAGCAGTTGGTGCACTTGTTGCTCCTCGGACGACGAGATCTGCCAGGTCAGCTCCTCCTTGAGTTGTTTGTAGGATGACTGCATTGGCGGGGCAGTGATTATATCCCGCACTTCGGCTGCATGGTTCTGATCAAGCTGGCTCACTATGTGTCCAAATTTTGCCAGGTTGCAGGTTACGTGGTTGCTCATGAAGACCACCTCCACTTGGCTGAACCACATTACAGGGTCGGGGGGCCAAAAGGGAGGCAGCCTGATCAACACCCGTCCAGTGCTTGTGCGTGCTCCAGCAATTGTAGGAGGCGTCGGTGTGGTGGGGATTTTCGTGCCAAAATTGTCCTGAGCCGTCTGTGGCTGCACAGTGTCCGCACTTGTACCCCGTGCTTGTAGCTCACTCTCCAGTCCCTTGTTGCATGTCAGCAGGTCTTCAATGGGCTTTTGCAACTCTTCTAATGTCACCATCTTAGCTCAGAGTTGAGTCCTCACACAAGGGAAAAGCACACAATGAAAATAACAAGACAAAGTAATACACAATAAAATAACACTGGACTGTTCGGAACGAAACACATGCACAAAAACAATACAAAAAAATTATGTTAAAAAAAATCTATGTAGCACTGTTTGGGCGCGGGCTTGTGTGCGCCAGCCTACTCGTGGATCCACGTCACTCGTACTGATGAACATTCATCACCACGTGTTTTTAGCCTCAGATCACGTCGGCATCACCAGTGAAGAGGGGACGTGTGGTACCACCACTTACGCTCATTAACGTGCGGTGAACCGGCTTTATTGCCGTGCCCACGCACTATGTTCGAGGGAGAGGCTTGGTGACAGAATGACTAGAGCAGTTTTGGCCATGACACATGTATTCTTCGGAAGACTTACACTATGTTACAAATGCAATGTGTCATTAACGTTCGTCCGTACAGGCGTGTTGCCCTAGCAGTAGGATCACAGATCCCGGAGGGTATACACTCCAATGATGAGTCATGGTGCAACCACGTGGTCCAAGCGAGATAAAGGCCGCGTCGTCGAATGTCCAGCTCCTGGCGCAAGGTCCGCGGAAGGGAGGAAGGCACTGTCAAACAGAAGGGTGCACTCCGCAAAACAAGTGACTGCGTTTCAGACTGCACGTACGTGTTTGCGGGGGAGTCGTGTTGACTCGATGCATGTGGTCAGCGATGGTGAAGTCAGTGGAGTGGAGACGTGTGTTGCATTGCGTTGACCAGAAATGGAATAGAAATACTCTGGAAACATCACACTTCTTATTAATATTGATGTTCAAACTTCATGGGGTTATGATACATTTATGGAGCGAGGTGTGCTGTAGAACCATATGTACCTGCTGTGAGAAAATGTTTCAAATGCCTACACTATGTTCACATTAACAATCAATAGAGACGGTAGACGAGGTGCGAAGTATGTGGTGGACAGTACATATCACAGACATGGATATCTCCATCCAAGATATGTGTCTACTGCAAAGAAAATCATCTAGCGACAGATAGAAGATACCGTGAATATTCCAGAAGGAAACAAATACAAAAAATAGCTACTTACAACAACGTATCTTAAAACAAAGTAAGAAACATGTTAAACTCATGTAGGTACACAACTGTAAACAAACAATTCAACACGTTAGATTCTTCCAAAAAATACGCCCTTTATGCAATGTCAGATAAATAACACTGCATAACAGGTGGTGCACATGAGAAAATGAACATAAACCAACAACTATTGCTGAGACCAACCCATTTCACTCTTCGATGCAATGTGGAAACAAATATGGGCTCCCTGCAACAAGATATCACCGACAACTGGAGTGCATAGCATTCAGCTCACGCACCATCTCAGTGACCAAAACAACCAATAATTTCACATCCACATGTACCTGCACTCCACAAAGTCATCAGCGGTAAAACACAAATTACAGACAATCACAGGTTAGTGGATGGTATCTTCAGATTAATATTGACCATAACGGAGCAAATAAAATTAATGGGTGGTGAAAATACACAACCACACGAAACGTTGATGAACTTATTAAACAAAAAATTCTTAATATTTTATAGTGAGATGCACAGTCTGCAGTAACCAATAATTAACGTTTGCTACTGTAATTACACTGAAATGAAGTAAATTTCACAGCACTCTCAGATACATGGTTTAAACCTACTTCATGTATAGTGTTTCTAGCATATGATGTTATAAGAAAGGATAGAATGGGTGAGAGGGGAGGCGTAGCAATTCGCATCAAGAAGAATCTTCCTTTCACAATGTACCAATACAACTACCACCGCATGTAGAGCTTCAAGTTGTAGTTATTAGAATCATTTACAAATGCACAATTTCTCTCTAATCTCTGGTTACTGATTGCCAAGAACCAGAATTCAGGATAGAACATGGAGAAATATTTTTCCCCAGATGCAACCATCATATCTAGTGTGTGATG
This sequence comes from Schistocerca cancellata, assembly GCF_023864275.1. Taxonomy (NCBI): domain Eukaryota; kingdom Metazoa; phylum Arthropoda; class Insecta; order Orthoptera; family Acrididae; genus Schistocerca; species Schistocerca cancellata. Next base: position 139,248,018 of record NC_064627.1, on the reverse strand, counting down.
ATTTCAATGCAAAAATATTTTATGGGTTTACAGAGTTACAGATGGCTGCAGGATACATCTGGAAGAGATAATTTAAGCATATGGGTTATTATTACTTATGATGAAAAACCTACCAAAGTTTCTACTCTGGACAGACGACAGACAGCAGTAAATCTGAATGTATGTTCACCAGGATGGGCTACTTAAGCTCACTGAACAGTTCAGAGTATTACAATGGGCTTAGGTTATATTCTAATTGCAATTAACCAAGGAATAACTCCTATGTTAGACAAGAAGTGGAAAATGGGGACTAAAAGAAACACAATGGGAGGAATACAAGACATGGAGTCAGTACCTAATTTTAGAACTAAAAATATACCCCATTTTAAAGGATGATTACAAAGCATTTATCGAATTAATAAACAAAGCAGCTGCTAAAAGATTTCCAATGAAGAAAATATCAAAGAAATCAATCCAACCATTTGGTGGGATGGAGAACATTTAACAGCAACCGCAGCAAGAAAAAGCATGTTGGAAGAATATCATGTACACCAATCACTCAATAAGCACTTAAAAATATAAGAAAATAGATTACCAAGTGAAATGAGTTTTAAAGAGAGCTGGATAGCATTGTGTAACAAATTACATAAAGATGCTAATATTAATTCTAAACGGGTGGATGACTCACTCAAAGACATATTTCTAGACAAAACAGCGTGTCTCTCGGTACTGTCAGATCCTTTGAGTCCTCCAGGAGGAATATCACATGATTTCCTTTGTACACCGTCTACAGAGGAAGAACTGTTGACTGCCTAAAACAGTTCAGTGAAGACAGCTCCAGACGTGGACAATGTTTATTATCAAATGCTGTGGGATTTATTTGAACCTGTAAAAGGGAGGCTGCTGGATATCTATTATCAAATATGATCATTTCCTGAATAATGGACTACACAGATCACTACACCAATTTTGAAACCTGGAAAGGATCTAGTGTCTGCCAATGCCTACAGACCCATAGCGCTATCATTTTGCATTGCTAAAACCTCAGAACAATTATTTCCAAGGTGTCTTGAATAGTGACTTGATAGTAATAATATACTACCAGATTATCAAAATAGTTTTCAGAAACATCACTCAGCATCACGTGACACTCTTTGGATGTGTAAAGTGCATTTGAGAAAGATAGTGTGCTACATCTATGTTTGTGGCTATTGAAGGGGCATTCCCTTATTACTGCAAAGAACAATAGAGATAGTACTGCTGCATAATTTTGCTTATGGTATAAGGAAATTTATCGTTAAAAGGACTGTACTATTACGCCTAAAAGTAAAACTGCAGGCCCAAGGTATGTCACTGTTGGCCTGCCGCAGGGATCGATATTGAGCACTATTCTGTTGTAATTTTTACGCAGCAGACTTCAGAACGAGGCTGCCAAAAGCTGTTCAAGTACCACAATATGCAGTATGCTGATGATATATAGCTCATAGAGAAGACACAGCCTTGTCTGAATGTGTTGCACTCAATTACAAGAGTTTGGTGGGCAACATATCGTAATAGTCTGCTATTAATATAAGGGGGCCGGATAATATCTAAAATCGACTATGGAAACATGTTATTTTGTAGATGCAACAGAAAAGCAAATTATTCCTACTTCAAAGACTTTCTGCAATGAACCACTCACTGATAGAGAAACTTGACAGATTGTATCAAGATGACATGAACAGACAGAGAATAAGCATGGCTCTAAAAATAGTTTTAATTACAGACTTCATAAATTTAAAGGGCATTCTACCTAAACTCCGAAGAGTACCAACACATTCTAGTTCAGACTACCACTGTAACGAAATAATATCGCCAGTTGATGCCTTCTACCTGACAACAAAAGTAAGTGCCAGAGCAGAACAATTAGTAAAAAACATGCATTTCTGATAGTTTCCCTGAATGTTTCCATATTTACACTGTCGGCTCCAAATCCTCAGATAATGTTAGATGGGTTGTGCATTCCCATGTCCATTCACAGGTTACAAAAAAATTGATTTCGCTTCCCAATGAAACTTCTAGTATCTCGACAGAAGATATAGCTATACCAGCAGTTTTAAAATATTCTCAGATCCCCCCCCCCCCCCCCCCCGAAATTAGAGCCATTTTGATTTTAACGGATCACAGGAGCTTACTCCAACATATGCAGACAGCTGTCATTCTCAAGAACTCTAATCCACTAGTAATGGATATCCAGGAAGCTGCAAAGGAAAACTAATATCTCAGAAAGAAGATAAAATTTATATAGATCAAAGGACATGCTAACATATAACAAAATCAAAAGAAAACTCTGCTCACACGGCTTTCAGTATCAAAAACATCTTATTACCGTTACCAGATCTGCAGACTATTCCATACAGAAGAATAAGACATAAATCGAAAGAAGAATGTCAATTATCAGTTCTCATCTAAGGGAAATATCATTGAAAAATATAGCCAAACATCCCCTCAGAGCCCAAGTTCCACATAGTTAAGGCGAATAAAAAAAATTATTAGTTCCGTAATTAACATCATGTTTAATCCTGGATTATTCCTTAACTATCTTCACCGAATACACGTTCCAGCAAACCATAGCCAAATTCTTGGGCTGTACGTAACCAATTATTGTGAACGTGGTGGAATAACAATGGGATTCAATCACTTTTTTGGATGGAAACCAGCAAATCGATTTCATACAACAACTTATTCGATGTCATCAACCATTAGCAACTCTCTTTCATCAAAGTGACATTGTAGTTTTAAAACTAACAATGAAATTCCTTGATAAACGTAACCTTCTTCCGTAAACTCCAGATAGATGGCCGTATAGGCTTCAGGTCAAAAGCCACTATACAAACATTGGTTGTTCTAATAACTTTGTACACAGTAACATCGCAGGCCAGAGTGAAACAAAACAGACTGTACTATATGTAAATATTGTGATTTGACGTTTATGTAACTGGAATACACATGTAAGTAGAAATAGTTACTCATAGGTGCAAGTTATATAATATTGTTTGGACTTCTTGTTATTAGGCGTTGCAGGAAGTTTATATTCATCTGTGGACGGGTAAATAATAATTTGAGTACGTTTTATTTCATTTAGTGACACAGTAACTGTAGTCGCCTTAAGGTGGATAGATGAACGTTTACGCTCTTCTTGAAATTTTAGAAGGCGTGCGATACGTAATACTTACATTTGTGTGATCACCTCCGTGTGCTGTGCAAATTGGATGAACGCTCATTCAAATATAACAATGTACATACCCTTCCTTTCCCACATGCGTTACATACAACTAAGAGTTTAACTCCTTTTGGCGTTAAGAGTCAAAATTAGTCGAACACCTTCTGTAAAAACTATTATTCGAAGCTATGATCAGTGTAATTGAAACGTTGCTTGTAAAATACATTCAGAGTTAACGCTAAAACACTATAATTATATTTTTTACATGTGTTTGTCCCAGCTGATGATGCTGAACCAGTAAAACTTGTGGGTTTGTTATTTTTTTTCGCAATGAATTTCGACATCCTTTTCTGTGCTTTCACTTTGCCTTGTTGTTCATCGCTTCCATGTGCCATCAGTTTGTGTTTGATGGTTTTCATTAAGCACGCACGCACGCGCGCGCTCACACACACACACACACACACACACACACACACACACACACACACACACAAAAGTCCCACAGTCTGTGGCTACTGAGGCTTTTTCCCCTCTCTGATGAAGGTTGGATGAAAGAGCTCACTTTCTGACAGTCTTTTTGTTGTTCTTATCTGCGACTCAGCAGCTCTGCTATATGATGAGTAGCAACCATCCTTTTCATAATATTGTTACATTCCATCCTAGATTTTTCCATTGTTTGTTTTGATTTTTGCTATACATATACATACCAGGCAGCCAGCACATTACTACATATGTGGCACATCTTATGTTGAATATTAAAATTGTGAAAGGACTTATTCGATTTTTATAATAGGTCATAGTAATATGTCATAGTACCTGGCTACAAACTCAGCTCATTTGTATTGAACCACATAGACCACATAGATAATATTGTGGGGAAGGCGAGCCAAAGGTTGTGTTTCATTGGCAGGACACTTAGAAGATGCAACAAGTCCATTAAAGAGATGGCTTACACTACACTCATTCGTCCTCCGTTAGAATATTGCTGCGCGGTGTGGGATCCTTACCAGGTAGGATTGATCGAGGACATCGAAAGGGTGCAAAAAAGGGCAGCTCGTTTTGTATTATCGCGTAATAGGAGAGAGAGTGTGGCAGATATGATACACGAGTTGGGATGGAAGTCATTAAAGCAAAGACGTTTTTTGTCGCGGTGAGATCTATTTACGAAATTTCAGTCACCAACTTTCTCTTCCGAATGCGAAAATATTTTGTTGAGCCCAACCTACATAGGTAGGAATGATCATCAAAATAAAATAAGTGAAATCAGAGCTCGAACAGAAAGGTTTAGGTGTTCGTTTTTCCCATGCGCTGTTCGGGAGTGGAATGGTAGGGAGATAGTATGATTGTGGTTCGATGAACCCTCTGCCAAGCACTTAAATGTGAATTGCAGAGTAATCATGTATATGTAGAAGTGGATGTATTACTGAAAGGGAAGAGTGTAACGAGTAGTACAAATTGTCAAACTTATAAAGAAATGACATTAAAACATACACGCCCGGTTATATGATGGCTTTCATTTTAGATAAAGATTGAAATTGCATAGATATTTTCTCTGGGCAGTCCATGGCATGGTACAAAAAGTGCATCATGGGAATAAACTCAATTATTTGCTGATCCTCTAAATGATCTTATTTTTCTGCTGTGAGATTAGTGGTGAAACTAGTAGGAAACTGGTGTTTAAATTTGTACAAAATGATCTGCTCAAAAAGAAAGTATGTCACATGAACAGGTTGGGGAATTCCAGAATGAGATTTTCACTCTGTAGTGGAGTGTGCGCTGATAAGAAACTTCCTGGCAGATTAAAACTGTGTGTCAGACCAAGACTCGAACTTGGGACCTTTGCCTTTCGAGGGCAAGTGTTCTACCAACTGAGCTACCCAAGCATGACTCACGATCCATCCTCACAGCTTCAGTTCTGCAATTACTCTCCTACCTTCTGAACTTCACAGAAGCCCTTCTGCAAACCTTGCAGAACTAGCACTCCTGGCAGAAAGGATATGTGGAGACATGGCATAGCCACAGGCTGGGGCACGTTTCCAAGATGAGATTTTCACTCTGCAGCGGAGTGTGCACGGATATGAAACATCCCGGCAGATTAAAACTGTGTGCCGAACCGAGACTTGAACTCGGGACCTTTGTCTTTGGCAGGCAAGTGCTCTACCACATGAGCCACCCAATCACGACTCACGATCCACCCTCACAGCTTCAATTCTGCCAGTACCTCATCTCCTACCTTCCAAATTTCACAGAAGCTCTTCTGCATTGATCAGTTCCAGTTATGACTCGTTAATACTGTAATCACAGCAGACTATGAGGCGCTTCAGGCCGGAACCACGTGACTGCTATGGTTGCAGGTTTGAATCCTGCCTCGGGCATGGATGTGTGTGGTGTCCTTAGGTTAGTTAGGTTTAAGTAGTTCTATGTCTAGGGGACTGATGCCCTCAGATGTTAAGTCCCATAGTGCTTAGAGTCATTTGAACCATTTAGCAGACTATGTTTTTCATATTCTTGTGTGGGCTGTGGAATGGTTTTCTCCACTGGGGAACAGTGACAGCATGGGAGTGGTTTGTTTGCCCAACAGCCAGTATGTTGTGTTCCATTAAACACCTGCACATTGATCACACCATTTGCAGTCATACCAAGAGCTTAGGAACTGGAGTTGTGTGATCTTCTTGAGCGAGAACAGATTCAATCTGAGTAGTGATTGCAGATGCACCTCCATATGATAAGAGGTGGGAATATGTAATGCATCCAAGAACGTTGCTGAACATGATAGTTTTGATGGTCTAGGTGTAAGGGTGTGGTAAGGCATATTGTTGCATGGTTACTGACCTCCAAATCTCTAAACATTCCTTCACCATGTGCAACTTTTCAAGAGTGCATTCAGCTCTGACTTTATTTTCATGAATGACAATGTGTGACCATATGAACCGGTGCACGTGAGGAGCCCTTGGAAGATGAGGATATTCAGCAAATGTACTGACCTGCCTGTTCCACCAACTTTTAAATCCCATAGAGCACACGAGAGATGCATTGGGGAGAAGTATTGCAGTGTGTCCAAATGTGCCATTGACCATCCAGCAGTTGTCAACTGAACTGTGCTGGTGGAGGAATGAAGCACCCTTCCAAGAGCTCCTTACCACCCTTCTGTTCAGCATGTTGTAGAGCATGAATTGCTGTCCATGGTGATAACACATCCTTTTAAGAACTGTGCATGCATGCATGTCCTAAGCAACTTTGCATTGTAATCAGAGTAACATAGGTACTGCAATATTGTATTTATCTACTGATACCGGGCAAGTGACTTTCAAATACAACGTTTGACCTGTACGGGAATATACGTATTGGATGTATTGAGTACAGGTTGTAGATACGTTGTTGACAACATATGGAAGTTTGAGTCTGGCTGTGAGTCATGCATGGATAGCCAAATTAGGCGACTGCTCATGATAGGCGAGAAATCGTGGTTCGAGTCCCAGTCCTGCACAAATTTTCGTTGTCGTCATTCCATTCTGCAGGCAATGGTAGTCCATATTCGCAATTGCGATTCATTTAAACTATTTCATAATGTCTGTAGTCACCACAGTGCCTGTTCTTTTGGACATGCATTCTTGTCAAAAAGTACTTTGCTTTGTAGTCAGAATAACACAGGCACTGCAATATTGTATCATAAGTTGTGGTGACTTCATTGTTATTATTGTTTTTGAATAAAAGTGTAATTTCTTTTCATCTCATTGTGTAATGTTACTAATAATCTACAGTTACTATTAATCAGTTGTTTGAGTATCAGCCAGCTATACTGACAAATAATGAACTTATTAAGAAATTAATTTTTCAGAGACTAAGTCCCATACCGCTTGCAGTGTATAAGAACTTTAACTTTGCTGCCTTAATCTCTGACCGTTGACTTCATCAACCGCTAGATGTACATCGAGAACCAGGGGCTCAAGGATGCAACAAATTGAAAAAAAAAAAATACTATACTGAGTGCCATCATGACTATTTAACAACAGCATGATGTGTTGTGCAATGGCACGGTGGACGGTTATAGGGGGTGGGTTGGTGGGTCCTACCCATACGCGCGTGCTGCTAGAGCGACTACAGCACGCATACGGGATTACCACATAGCATCCCGCTATGGATGCTTTGTCCCTAAGGGGCTCTGTAAGTGCCAAATATTGGAGCTTCCAATGACTAGCAAACCCCTATCCCTGTGTGCCTGTTCCGACCCTGCTGAAGGAGTGGCCACATGTCCACTCACAGGGTGAATGGGTGGGGCCGGACGGCTAACCTCCACGTTGAATCTGCACCTTGAGCAACATGAGCATATTGCAGTATCGGCGGACCCCCTTCATTGGCACGCTGTAAGATACTTCGGCATCAGAGTCCGTGAGAGAAACAAGCAACACCTGGAGTCCATGAGAGAAACAAGCAACACCTGGAATCCGTGAGAGAAACAAGCAACACCTGGAATCCGTGAGAGAAACAAGCAACACCTGGAATCCGTGAGAGAAACAAGCAACATCTGGGAAGCAGCCTGAAGATGTGTAACCAGCCAAAAGCATGTTCAGCTCTTCACTAACTGTGGCCCACTTCTTCTTTTTCTGCATGCCGTGGACACATCCTGTCCATCCTAGTACTAGTAGCTTAATAATTAACCATAGCAGCACACAGAGAAAGTTAATATTTAACTTGCCACTTTCCTGGTGTGTGTCAAATGGAGGCAGTTGCCTTACTGAGCTGTGTAGCTGGCCATTCAAAAGAAATGACAACTGCATTGCAGACCTGTACATGTTCATGCAGTTGAAAATCTGTGTCACTGAATGAATCAGCAAGTATGCTCAAAGTGGAACAATGAGTGGCTATAGAAAGTAATGCTAACAATGCACCATCACAGCTGCAAGGCAAGGAGTGGGTTTTGCAGCCTTATCATTGTACCCGAGGGCAAATCGGGTGAAAAAATATATCAAACCTGGAAGTTTAGGCATGAACCATTGGACTGTGGTATATTGAGCTGATCTGTCTTAGGGAGCCAGCAACTCTCTCGAATAAATGCATCTCAACTACAAGCTCATCAACTTGGTGGAAAGATGGCTTGCGAAGGAAAGAGAAAATCTTATCACTAAAAGGCTTCCTGTACTACAGCGGAACAGAAATGGTTCAGATCCCATATGGAATAATTAAAACTCCTTGCACAAAGTTTCTGGCAGTTATGTGCTAAAATGCCATTTCCTCGGCAATATTTGTCAACAACAAATCCTCCTCCTCCTCAGCAACAGCAGCATACAAGAACCACTATTTGTGTGTGTGTGTGTGTGTGTGTGTGTGTGTGTGTGTGTCATTGGGCTACAACATGTTTTTCATATCTGGTGCCTAATGAAGCAGTAGACAAATAGGGTCTTGCAGATCTGATCACACAGATCTGCCAGCCATTACTCCTTCGTGCAGATTTTCTTCTTCTACTCCAAAAAGGTTAGGCAGTTGCCTACTTCAGCTACTTATTCCTTCTCATTATAAGAGCACAGTGGTATGGGAGACCAGTTGAAGAATTTCTGGGAGAGTCGGGGTGTGACCTGCAATCAAAATTGGACTTCTCCAGGCACTCAGTTCATCAGTTTGTGGCATCCACAATTTCAGACCTTTCTGTCAGAAAACATGTTGTGTAATATGATATAGATAACTGCCGATCCAGCCCCAAGAGTACACATGTGATTATAGGTATGTAAGACATCCGCTTCATCTGGTATTTGAATCCACAACATTTTTTTCTTGGTTGTGGATCATCTTGGCGACCACAATGGATGTTCCTTTACAAAGAAATTTCTTTCCTACTTAAATTCGTTAAATAAACATAAATCAGTGTCATAAAAAGAAGTAAGTTGCTAATACAAGCTCTCTAGTCACTATCTCTCACCCAAATTCAGTTTACAATCATACAAAATAATTCTACAGATTCCTGTCATTTCCAGCATCATGCCTGAGTATTCGATACACTGTATATTCCTTGTCATCACCTTCATGTGCCGTACATTGTTCAAATTAGTTACTTGCCCATTTGTCTTCAGTGTGCAGCAGTGAGCAAGAATCCAACCAATCTAATTGTTTTCAGAGAAATGTCTAAATTTTTGAAAATTGCATCTACATGTTGATAAGGATGTATTTCTTTTTTTCATTTTTCACCGGCACTTCAAGGATTGGATATGGTATACAGTAATTACAGTTTCATATTTAAATCTACCTCCAGCGTGTCTTATATGTTCCTCCAAAAATGATCACCCCATAGAAGGATATACTGTTAGTGATGTGTCGGCAGACGTGCCGACACTGTTTTTAGAGAAGGAGGCCGAAATGCACGCGTCAACTCACGCAGGCTTGCTTAGGTCTGAAACATGATACGTAATGAATGCTATAAAGAAAAGTACGTAGCTGCTGGAATACTTAACTTTAATCCATCATTTTTATGCAGCATTCTTGATGATACAAGTGAGACTCTCTCTAGAAATGGTTAATGGCGCCTTGCTAGGTCGTAGCCATGGACTTAGCTGAAGACTATTCTAACTATCTCTCGGCAAATGAGAGAAAGGCTTTGTCAGTGTAGTCGCTAGCAAAGTCGTCCGTACAACTGGGGCGAGTGCTCGTACGTCTCTCTAGACCTGCCATGTGGTGGCGCTCGGTCTGCAATTACTGACAGTGGTGACACGTGGGTCCGACATGTACTAATGGACCGCGGTCGATTTAAAGCTACCATCTAGCAAGTGTGGTGTCTGGCGGTGACACCACAGTTAGGTTTTATAATCTAGACCTCATCTGTTCAGCGACAATAAGGGGCTACTATAAATGATTCATTCATTTCAAAGCTGTAAATTTTCCAAAGTACTGCATGAATGAATATGCTTAATGCATGAATAGAACAATGAACTCACAAAGTTTGGATTTTGAACCCTAAAAATGTTTTATGAATGCTCCTTTGGCCATATGACACATATCCATGTGGTAGTCATGTTCGTTTCTTACCTTATGCAGTAACATCCTGTCAATGCTCATCACAGTAGCGTTGATGCATTATCTGAGCTGTTTCAGTGTTCTGTTCAGTGGGGGAACATAAACACTATTCCTAATGAACCCCAAAGGAAAAAGGCACAAGGTGTTAGGTTAGGGGACCTGGGAGGCAAAGGGAACAGAACCTCATCATCTTCACCAGTATACCCAGTCCAGCGATGCAGAAATTCATTGTTTAAGTAGCGACGAACTTCAGTGTTCCAGTGATGGGGCTTGTTTGAAGGTGAAATTCTGGCAGTCAGTGGAAATAACAACTGTCAGTCTTCTCGCTGAAGAAAAATGGCCCATACAGCTTTGTGTGTGACATTGCATGGAAGACAATAACCTTCAGTGACTGTCTTTCATGTGCCAGAACCTGCTATTTATATGATGATTCTTTTCCATAATTCCTTCTGAATGCACGCAGCGCTGTTGTATAACAGATAAAGATCTCGCATATTCCATCCAACATACAAAAACTGTTTTCTTGCTTTGTTGTCATTAGTCAAGGCACTGCACTCAGAACATGAACTGATGGGTACAGTGCAAATTCATAGAGTTTATGGTTCCATTCATTCTTCAGTCATATTTGTTCATGTAACACTTGCAAAAAATTTAGAACTTTGAAAACGAATGAGTAGTAGCCTTGTATATTCATAAGAATGTCAGGCTAATACAGCAATTCAGTTACCTTACAGACCTCATTTCAGCTTTCTTAGTAATGAAAATAACTGAAGCAGGTGGAAACAGATATCAGGAATTAAGGCAGCGCAAAAGTGTTATGCTTTTTATTTGTGTATATTCATCTTATTAGATGTTAGAAATAAAAATAATAATAATGATGATGATGATGATGATGAAAACAACAATAGAGTTACAAATAACAACTTTATTTTTATGTATGTTAATGTTTGTTTACACTAGTGATTTTTTCAGTAGCTATTCTAACTCTGTAGACGATTCTGTTACTTTCTGTTCATAGGAAGGCCTTCATTCAAGTACCTGGTACTAAATGGCAGAAATACATGCTGATCCTGTTGCCTTTGGGTACAAGGCATATTTTGAAAACAGTAAAATGCACATATCTCATGAAATGATATGTGAGGAAAATAAGGAACAACACATGTTTAATCCAGATGTAGGTATCATAATAATGCCAGATAGCAATAGAGCTTATTGTACAATGTTTTTAGTGTGTGTGTGTGTGTGTGTGTGTGTGTGTGTGTGTGTGTGTGTGTGTTTTTATACATTATGTGTTTTATTTTATGTTCATAATTAGGTATCTTCCATTTGACTGCCAAAACATAAAATGCTGTTTAAGTACTCATTTTGTGATCAAGGTAGGATTGTAAATATGAATAGCATGATGTCAGGGGTGTATGAGTATCTTGTGGTTATGACAGTTTTAAGAATTTTAAGATCATGGTGCCACCCTTTTTAGTAATGCACCAGGTACTACACCTATCGCCCACAGTGGATGTAAGTCAGGTCCTACTTCATCTGTAATGTGTACTGACATCCAAATGGTGTGTCTGCAACTAGCTGTAGTGTCCGCCAGAGGCAGCACGGTCACCAACCCCTGTCAGCAGGACCACATTGTGCGATACTGCACCAGTGACGTTTGACATGGATATCATCCATATGAGGGCCCTCAGTTGTGAAATGTGTTCAAGACATATAAACTACTTTCATTGTACTCTTGTTGATGTCACTCCATGACCCAGTAATTTTTATCTTCGTTACAGATGTGTGTTTCCTCGTGTTCCTAGTTAGAACACAAGTGGCAACGTCTAGGGTTGAATTTTCACGTTTTGGATTCTGTGGTTGGCTCGTCCATGGAGGCTTTACTTCAGTCACTTCTGCAGCAACAGCAGGCACATAAGGCATGTTGGGTTGGTTGTTGGTTACGTTAACCCAGGCTCAGGCACTGGTTGTTCACCCGCCACTGTTGCCCCATGATGAATCTGTGGAAGACTGGGATGCAATGAGAAGCAGCTTCACAAACATTTTATAGCATTCTGCGTGGTCAACGTGTAGGTCTATAAGGCTCTTTTTCGAATCACGGATACCTCCTCCTTGCTTATTATGCCAGTTAGCTCCTCTGCAAGAACCAGCGTCACCTTCTTTCATCGATATATGTAGTTTGCTGTCCTCCTGTCATGTCACGTGTACACATGTGGTCACTGCATGTGTTGAATTCTACCAGTGTTGCAAACAGGTACAGCAGTCAAATCTAGTTGGGTAGTTGTAAGTGTTGGTTTGCATGACTGAGTCACAGGTGTCTTATGTGGGAACCATGATTAGAGATCCAATCATTCATTTGGCCCCAGACAAGAGGTGTGTCAACGTGCCCTCCAGTTTGAGAACCCCACGTTAGAAGAGGTTTTGAATATTGCACAGTTGTTCGGGGTTTCCTGAGCCACTAGCTGGCTTTTGGAGGCTTGTTGATAACATGCAGCACCCGCACATGGAGCCTAGCGAGTTGGGTGAAGAGGAGATAGCTGCAGTACAAACAAGCCAACCGGGCTGACAAGGACAAACACATTGCAGGCAGCAGGAACAGTAAATGCCAATTCCTTCATGCCCCTTTTATTTAGTAGAGCGCAAGCGGATGTCCTGCCCCAAGCAGTGGGTCTTTTGCCATAAAGTTAAAAAATTGTCACATAGCAGCAGTATGTTGATCTCTACCCCCCACCAGGAGTCGTGGCAGGAATTATACTGATTTGTTATTGTGTTTGCCATTGTCTGGAGGCCAAAACAAACTTTTCATTGAAGTGTAGTTGATGGCTAAGCCATTAATCCTACAATTTGACACAGGGGCTACTGTGCCCCATTCAACTCACAGATGTACACCAAGCTGTGGCATTGGTTGATAAGCTACAGGGTGTTTCACAATGTTTTGATGATACCAGATTTGAATAACGTGCACTAAAAAAGAAGATACAGCAAACACGGCCCTGTCTATTACTTTCATCCCGTACACAGATCGGTAAGCATGTTGTACTGTTTCACAGTGGAGCAGTGGAGCACTATTTTCACTATGGTGAATCTGTCAGGCACTTACAATGTGCCTTTCATAAGCATTTCAAGATTCAGCTGTGATATCCAATTCCTGCTTGTGGAGCAATAAGCCTACTGAATTGGGTAGGAAACTTCCAAGCAACTGCCAGTGCATCGAATCAGAAGTCAACCGGCCCTCGGAAAACTACCTTAACTCCCGAGAACACTGAATATGGGCATAGAAGTTTTGAGAGCAAGCCCTCATTGTTTTTTACAAAAATATGCCCAAACAGTTGGCTGAGAAGCCTTCAACACTTAAAAGATTGAAATTGCGATGAAATTTCCAGAATTCCTTCAGCAGCTATGAAACATGTTTTCAAAAACTGGGTAAAATGCCTCTAGTATTGCATAACCGTGAATGATAATCATTTGTCCAATGTAGTATTTCATAAGTAAAGTTGATTAAAAGGTGTACCTTGTGTAAAAGGTCAACTTGGTTCCTTAATTAGTTTGTGTGTTATTCAAATTTGAAGTTGTCAGAACATTGTGAAACACCCTACATAACATACAGCAGATTCCTATTCTTGGACTATTCACAGCTGACACAGTTTACAAGGCAGTTGTCCCTTCCATTAAATACTTATTGGTTAACAGTCGAGTACTGAAAATTTGTTTGAATTAGTTGCCTTTGCTACTTTTGGTTTTTCTATTGCAGATGCTGTACATATGGTGTCAGACCAAGTGTCTTATCGCAAATTGGATTCCTTGTGTTCCGAGGTTTCAGATCTGTTTGCACCAGGGTTAGGTTGTGCAAGCAATTTCACGGCATACATCACTGTCAAACTCTTGTCAAGATGGAGCTGGATTGCTTAACATCATTAGACAGATACCCTTGAGTACATTGGTTATTATGCCCTTAGTGATCATAAAGAAGCTGTCCTCTGAGCTTTGGCTCTTTGGCAACTTGGAGGTCATTATTAATGCATAGGCAGTCATAGACGCTTTCCCTGCCTTGTCACCTCGAGGAGCTGCTTCCTTGTGTTCCTAGTCAGAGCACAGTTATCCAGCCATTGAAAGGGAACCTACAGTTTAATGTCTAATCTAAACCAAGTATTGTTTCTTGTGCATTTTCACATTATTGAGAGGTGAGTGCTAGATTAAAGGCAAATAAAAATTTTCTGCTTCCCAATCAGGATTAGATCCTGTGACCTAGGTGTTTCCAGTCACGTGCTGTACCATTAGACCATCAAACTTGACAGAGAGACAATTAAAAATAGATATTGATGACCATGAGTTCCTTTTCTCAAAACAATTCATCCTTAATCTTAGTTGTAATCTTTGATGGTTTTGTTATTCTTTCACCACATATTTCTTTTTTCCTATATTTGTATTTTTGGTATTGCTCCTCACAAAAGGAATCTGAAAATTGAACATTTACAAGCTGATACTAAAAAAAAATTTATTGCAAACTGGAAATATAACAAAGTGAATATAGAGAAAAATGCTTTGATGGCTACTTCCCAGACAGCAGTGAGAGAATAAAAATGGGATATAACATAAAACCTTATGCTCCAATAAGGTTAAAAAAGCCACACTAATTAAAACACAAATAACCAAAAGAAGAAAATGTAACAACTATACATCAATCATAAAGTATCAACACTATTTGTAGAAAAAATCTACATAAGTGAATTCTTTGTGAGAATAAAAACATACACTATTATTTGTAACCTACAGTGATTCCATTATTTATCTGGGTCAAGGAGAGAGGCCAGCTTGAAAATTACAAAAATTAATAATTATATTGATCAATATTTGATAATTATGGGCTTTGTCTCCTCTTCTCTATATTCTGATTTGTAACCACTCTGCCAGATTCTGATGTTTTCATTTCGTCTCTTTACACCTTGAACTACCTTTCTTATACTTATTCTTAGCATAAATTTGAGTCCCAGTTTGTCACAATTTGTTTCCTGTTACTGGTATCATGGCAAACTTTCATGTTCAATTGTTTAAACACTCTTTATCCTACAAGTTATTTCTTCTTTCTTTTTTACAGAATAAAGGCTTATGAATGCCAAGAGTTTGAGTGTATTTGTTCTTTCAGTCTACCTATTTACTTTATAAATTGTTAGGGGCCTGAAAAAATTCGCATTTGTGATAAATGCAAACACAGATGCACATTCACCTCAAGATGCAATTTTATGTAATAAATGCTGTTTCATAGCAAATTGTGTACAAATGAAATATTTTGTCAGAGATAGTTTGAAATAGCTTTATTGTTTGCATATAAATATTGAAAAAGTAACCAGGTTTTGGTTACTGATATTAGACAACATATAGTGCTGTCCAATTTTGAAATAGAATATGTGTAAGGTCATGTTCGCAATATAAAGAGCACATCTATGCACCTGTACAATGACATATCAATGCACTCATAAGTTACATTGAGTACGCATGTGAAACGGTGGGTGGTTGAACGGTCTCTATACATACTGAGTATGGCAAAGTAGAAATTAACTGTAGGACTGAGAACAAAGAATTGGGTACATTTTTTGCTAGCTAAAGACAGTATATAAAAAATTGTGGAATTATTAATTGGCACTTTTACGTGTGGAGTGTTTTGAACTATGGGTGTGTAAGATACCAACCAGTAAAGGTCATCCCAGGATTACCACATTAATGACATTGCCAGCCTCGGCAGACAATTGTGTGGTAGCCATTACAAAATATTTATTCACTCTGCTTTGCTTTGCATTGTGTATAACACATTATTTTCTATTCATGTTTTAAAATGAATGAAAAGAGTATTCCTGATCCATCAAGGGGTTCAAGTATGACTCTCACAACACCAGAAGGAATCAACAAACTGCATCTCAGTTCTGCTTTCGCAGAAATACAGCATATGGGCATAGGCTGGCCGACCTGTGAGGGGGAGGCGGGGCTTGTTCCTCTGCACCACTGCTCATCTATTGAGTGTGTGAAGTTTTTGGTTGTTTACAGTAGCTGCTGCCTGTTATGTTCTAGTGTCCACAGTATAGTGACCGCGTGCAGTGTCATCCTGTAAAGTGTGAATAGGATTATTTTCAATTCTACTTCCAATTTAAGTACATTGTCAGTTCCATCTTTACATTAGATTAGATGTACTTTTCATTCCAATTGATCCATAGCGAGGAGATCCTCTGGGATGTGGGAACAGATATGCTGATGTACTTTCCACAGATCCAAAATGAAATTGCCCTACATTTAAAAGGATATAAAAACTTGTCACTGAATTATTAAATGTCCAATACACTTAAGTGCACATGATAATTCTTAGGCTATTGTAGCCAGGCATCATATAAAAAAAAATAAATAAAAAAAAATAAAAAATAAAAAAAACACATATTTACAATGATCACCTTACTACACAAAATTTTTACGGAAGGACAGGTTGTATACAATATTCACATTGTGTGATATAACAACATATATGCATCAGTCAGTTCTGCTAAGAAATTCATCACAGGAGTAGGAGTTGACCACCAATAAATTCTTTAGACTCTTCTCAAACTGAACTTTATTATTAGTTAAACTTTTTATGGCTGGTAGCATGTTGAAAATTGCTGAATAGTGGATAGCTTTCTGAACCAAAGTAAATGACATTAAATCTTTGTGAGAATTGTTCTTATTTCTGGTGCTGATTCCATGAACTGAGCTGTTTGTTTGGGGTGGGGGAAGAGGTATATTTTTAATGACAAATTTCATTAAGGAATAAATATACTGGGAAACAGTAGTTAGTATCCCCAGTTCCTCAAACAACTCTCTGCAGGACATTCTTGAATTCACACCACAAATAATTTGTATTACATGTTTAAATGACCCCAGAAAATAATCCCATATGATATTATGGAATGAAAGTAAGCCTAGTGCATTAGCTATTTTAGTTTTATATTGCCTTTGTGTGACAACATTCATGTAGCAAAATAGAGATTTGCTCAGATGCTTCAGCAGTTTTGTGGTGTGCTCCTCCCGGTTAACTTTATTATCAAGCTGTAATCCCAAGAATTTAACTCTGTCAACTTTTTATATCTGCTTGCCATCACATTATAGGCATATAGTGGCAGGAAACCTTTTACAAGTTCTGAATTGCATATGGTATGTTTTTTCAATGTTTGGTGACAGACAGTTGGCTAGGAACCATTTATTAATGTCCATGAGAACTTCATTTGATTTACTATTTATTGCAATGTTTATATCATGTGAAAACAAAACAGTGTGGTATCTGGTAATGTTTCTGATGCAAAGGTCATTGATATACATAAGAAAAAGGAAGGGCCTTAAGATGGAACCTTGGGGGACACCACATATTGTAGATTGTAGTTCCTGGTTGAATGATGTCTATAGCTTAATGCATGTCTCTTGCCTATTGACGCTCTTTGTTTTCTGTCAGAGATATAATATTTGAACCGCTTTGCAGTGTTTCCTGTTATACCATAATATCCTAATTCACTTAAAAGGATATTGTAATTTAGACAGTCAAATGCTTTTGACAGATCACAAAACATACCAGTAGCCCGTAATTTAATGACAAATGAATTAAGTACATTCTCACTGTGTGTGCAGATAGCGTTATCAGTATCGGAATCCAATTGAAATCCGAATTGTGACTTGGATAATATTTTGTGGTCAGATGGTTAAGAAGGTGATTGTATATTATCTTTTCTAAAGTTTTTGAGAATATGGGCAAAAGTGAAATTGGACAGAACTTTGATGATATATCTTTATCTCCTTTTTTATACAAAGGCTTAACTTCCACATATTTCAACCATTCAGGAAATGTTGCACTGATAAAAGAGTGGTTACACAAATAACTTAAAATATTACTAAACTCAGAGATACACTGTTTTATCAACAGTAGTCTGTAGCATTGACATGTATGGGTCATATGGCCCACAAAAGGGCTGTGCTGTGCTGTTGGCGCTTACATGCTACAGACTTGAAATCAGTGAATTGGAAAAGAAAAATAGTGTCAAGAAACACTTTAAATCAGAGAAGTGTTCTGACATTCTGTTCACTGGGGAGAAAATGTTCTTACTTCTCAACAGAAACAACATTTGCTGAAATTTTAAATAAAGTCAAAGAAAAGAAATCCAGAGACTTTTTTTGTTGAAAACTGTTGAAGTTTCTGCAAAAGAAAATATTCCATTCAGAAAGCTGTTACTATAGAGAATAAAAACTATTTATTCTCTTTTTTATTATTTTATCTCCAATAGTTGTTTTTTCATTTCCCTTTTTTCCTCTTTTGCTAGCAATTTCATCTTTAAGCATGTATCATGACAAACTTTTAAATTTGTATGCTGGACAATAACAAAAACCACTAAAATGTGAGTAGGATTCACACCTGAGGGTTCTGTACTAATGTAATTATGTATATAGGTAAAGAAACTTCCTGGCAGATTACAACTATATGCCGGACTGAGACTCAAACTCGGGACTACTGCCTTTCGCGGGCAAGTGCTCTACCAACTGAGCAATGTATATAGGTAGTTAATCTGTAGGTTTTGATGAGTGAGTTTGTGACTGAAAATGTGTGACATGAGTGACCATACCTTTTGATTGCATTGACTTAAAAGCTTGAATTTTTTATGCCATCGAGAGACAGTAGACATTAGTATTTGGCATAAATTCCAACTTAATACCTATACCTGTACCTCTGAGAAAGGTGTCCTGACAGACAGATGACAAATTAATTGTGTAAGGGTTCCATTTTTGCTTACTGATGTATGTAACCCAAAAAGCAGTTGCTTATATGCCAAAAATCGATGCTAATTTTGCCAAAAATACACTCCTGGAAATGGAAAAAGAACACATTCACACCGGTGTGTCAGACCCACCACACTTGCTCCGGACACTGCGAGAGAGCTGTACAAGCAATGATCACACACACGGCACGGCGGACACACCAGGAACCGCGGTGTTGGCCGTCGAATGGCGCTAGCTGCGCAGCATTTGTGCACCGCCGCCGTCAGTGTCAGCCTGTTTGCCGTGGCATATGGAGCTCCATCGCAGTCTTTAACACTGGTAGCATGCCGCGACAGCGTGGACGTGAACCGTATGTGCAGTTGACGGACTTTGAGCGAGGGCGTATAGTGGGCATGCGGGAGGCCGGGTGGACGTACCGCCGAATTGCTCAACACGTGGGGCGTGAGGTCTCCACAGTACATCGATGTTGTCGCCAGTGGTCGGCGGAAGGTGCACGTGCCCGTCGACCTGGGACCGGACCGCAGCGACGCACGGATGCACGCCAAGACCGTAGGATCCTACGCAGTGCCGTAGGGGACCGCACCGCCACTTCCCAGCAAATTAGGGACACTGTTGCTCCTGGGGTATCGGCGAGGACCATTCGCAACCGTCTCCATGAAGCTGAGCTACGGTCCCGCACACCGTTAGGCCGTCTTCCGCTCACGCCCCAACATCGTGCAGCCCGCCTCCAGTGGTGTCGCGACAGGCGTGAATGGAGGGACGAATGGAGATGTGTCGTCTTCAGCGATGAGAGTCGCTTCTGCCTTGGTGCCAATGATGGTCGTATGCGTGTTTGGCGCCGTGCAGGTGAGCGCCACAATCAGGACTGCATACGACCGAGGCACACAGGGCCAACACCCGGCATCATGGTGTGGGGAGCGATCTCCTACACTGGCCGTACACCACTGGTGATCGTCGAGGGGACACTGAATAGTGCACGGTACATCCAAACCGTCATCGAACCCATCGTTCTACCATTCCTAGACCGGCAAGGGAACTTGCTGTTCCAACAGGACAATGCACGTCCGCATGTATCCCGTGCCACCCAACGTGCTCTAGAAGGTGTAAGTCAACTACCCTGGCCAGCAAGATCTCCGGATCTGTCCCCCATTGAGCATGTTTGGGACTGGATGAAGCGTCGTCTCACGCGGTCTGCACGTCCAGCACGAACGCTGGTCCAACTGAGGCGCCAGGTGGAAATGGCATGGCAAGCCGTTCCACAGGACTACATCCAGCATCTCTACAATCGTCTCCATGGGAGAATAGCAGCCTGCATTGCTGCGAAAGGTGGATATACACTGTACTAGTGCCGACATTGTGCATGCTCTGTTGCCTGTGTCTGTGTGCCTGTGGTTCTGTAAGTGTGATCATGTGATGTATCTGACCCCAGGAATGTGTCAATAAAGTTTCCCCTTCCTGGGACAATGAATTCACGGTGTTCTTATTTCAATTTCCAGGAGTGTAGATGCTACATTTTCAGTTCCTTACAAGTTGCAGTATATGTGCTAAAAGCTTTTAGAGACTCTAATTTAAGTTGATGATTATGCAGATGCTGTAGCTAGATTTCAGATGCTACAAGTGAAAATACTATTGTTACAACTTAAGTACACCCATATTGAGAAGAAACATAACACCTTGAACGACTTGAGATAGGACGTTCATATTCACAGGACATGTCCATTAGTATTTGTTCTGCAGAAATGATTAGCATTTCAGTCACCTCGGTTTGGCACGTGTCCTGTGGCCTAGTAGGCACAGAGTCCACCATGGGCTCTGATAACTTGTTCCATGCTTGACAGCATTGACGCGTATAAGGCAAGAATGGCGTCCTGTGATATAACTATACTTGCTGCATTCAACTGGTTCCAAAGTTCATCTGCTCCTGTTGTTTCATCATATCCCACACATTTTGATTGGTGACAAGTCTGGTGATCTGGCAGGCTAGGACAAATGGCTGACATCCTGTGACACCAAAAAGGCATGTGTTCATGCAGCAACATATGGTCATGTTTTGTCTTGCTGTATGGTCATGTTTTGTCTTGCTGGAAAATGACATCTGGGGTGTTGTGCAGAAACGATATGGCTACAGGTCACAGGATGTCATTCACATAGGTCACACTGGTAATAATGTTCTGAACACGCACCAACTGCATGCTACGCCATAAGGCCTTGAGTGGGCACTATATGTCTAATGCAAATGCAGTCATTGTGATGCCACTCTCCATGTCTGTGGTGCACCAGAATGCAGCCATCATTTTCACACAAAAAGAACCTGGATTCATCTGAAAACCATTTCTGATATCATTCCTCCACCAGTGATGTCATTCCATACACCATTGCCATCTAGCATGCTTCTGCAAATTTGTGGAAGGTACATTCATCGAAGGTGGTGGAAAAGTGGACTATGTGCACTTAACCCATGCTGTAATGAACGGTGATGGACTGTCATCCCTGATAGTGTGCGATGTGTTACACTGTTCCACTAGAACTCAAAAGGACACAGACATCTCCTGCAATGCCATTCCGATGAGGTGTCGATCTTTTCGGGGGGGGTCTAGATTTTGCAGCTTGACCCATCTCATTGTGTTTTACGGCCTTTTGTGAGCTATTCTGCACACACTCGTTGCACTGCTGAAACACTTCGTCCCGCACGATCAGCAGTTTCCCAGATCGATGCATCACTTCTCTTATGCCAATAATGTGCCCTCTTTCAAACTCACTCATTTGACTTAGTTTCATGCGTACATCTGTAAGGCATCCTGCATGTCTGCTCAAGTCATACAGTTCCATTACCCTTGGTTTGTAGCAACAACGAGAGTGGCAGGCACACGTTACCAGCAATTGGTGTTATGCTGCTATGTCAATGTTGACCTTGAACCCACCAGCCAACTTGTTTCAGATGCTAATCATTTTTGCAGAACGTACTACTGTACATGTCCTGTGAATATGAATGTCCTGTCTCTAGTTGGTCAAGGAATACATTTTTTTCTGAATATGAGTGTAAAAAAAAAAAAGGCTCTTGTTGGAACACAACATAATTCGGGAAATTCATGGCCGCAAAAAACACTGAATGAGAATGAATGATGATGTTTTGTCTTCTTAATACTTTTCCCTTCTTCCGTTTTAAATGTAAATCTCAGTAATTAAATTTTTAATAAGCAGATTGCCTGTCTACAGCTTTTGTCTCAGTCTATTACATTTTCATCAGAAAAGGCGTGACAGCGTTTTTAGTGTCAGGTGCCACTTGCTGTGGAACATCTGTTTGCATTTTGAGCAGTAGTTATTTGACAACAGTACATAATGCAGATCCTGCCAGGAAATTACCCGGTCTAGAATTGTTGTTGACATCTGCCGTCACCAAATGTCGACAGCCAATGAGATTGAATTGCCTTCCGGGTGCCTTGCAATGAGTAAAGCTGGATGGTGATAACTGCTGTACTTCAGATTACACTGTCTTCTGTGGTAATAAAATTTCATTCATTGATTTCTGTAGCAAGATGTGAGGATCACCATACCAAGCTACCTTCAAACTTACCACTGTGTCACAGACACTTGTATCAATGACTGCCTTCATTCTTATAAAATTATGCAAATTGTTAGGCTTCCTCTCCAGACTGCTTGGAAATGGGCAGAAAGGACGCATCAATTTTGTACTGCTTTGGGTTCTTGATTTCTTCTAGTTCTTTGGTATTTCAAGAGTGATTAAATTCATATTAGTGCATTATTGAATAGTGGTTGTAATTGGTATAATTGTCACTTCAATAAAAAGCAGTTGACATTTATAAAGTGAGACTCTGTGACAAAAGTCTACATCTTATTTACTGCCTAAAGAGGAATTGAAGTATGTGAATAGATAACACTCTAGGTTCAAGGTAAAAGGAAAGAAATAAAGTAAGTTTGTCCAAAGATTTAGATGTGGTATCCAGAATGTGGCTGTTCCGTTTATTCTGTTATCAGGTTCCATGGGACCATGGAAGTAAAGCTGCTTAACTGCGGAACATGGCAGTACACACTTTACAAAATACTGATAGCAAAATTGATAAACAAAAGAAACTAAAGAATTAGTAAAGCATGAAAGAAATTGTGAGAGAGTGTTGCAAGGAACTCCTGTGCAGAATAGAAGGTGTGTCGAGCAAGGAAACCTCCCAACTTCGATTTGAAGACTTGTGGTTTATTACTAAGTTTGTCTCGTTTCTGCTTGAAGTCCATTGAAAATGAAACCTGCTGAATAGTCCATACCTTTCTTTACAAAACTTACAGGAAGAGTTATTCAAGTGCAAATTATTTTTCTGTTGTATCTTCACTGGGGAATAATAATAATAATAATAATAATAATAATAATAATAATAATAACAACAACAACAACCCCCGTGGAGGCTCGGGAAAAGAATAGGCCTTCGGTATGTTCTGCCAGTCGTAAAAGGCGACGAAAAGAACAAACCACTAATAGGGCTAACCCCCCTTTTAGTGTGATTAGTTGGTTCAGGACAGAACTAATGAAGTCTCGGACAAGCGACGCCATGGTCGGGGACGACGCTTGAACCCTATGCCCGTCCACAATGGTAACGACACTGCTAGCCACACGGAAAATGATTTAAATCCAAATAGAGGCGTTTTGCAGGACATGCTTCCTGCAACCACTCTAGAAGGAAAACAAAGACAGAGGATGAGATGGTCAGATGAAGTTAACCGACACCTCATGTTCTGTTATTACCAAGCAACAAACTTAGGAACCAACACAACTGGATACAGATCACAAGTATACACAACATTTATTACCAGATACCCAGAATTAAAATTTTTAACAGAACAACGACTAGCTGATCAGATTCGTGTAATAATAAAAAATAACAGGATACCCCAGTCAGAAATAGAAAACATCAAACAACAAATACTGGAACAAAATAATGTGCAATCAGAAGAAGAAGAAGAAAATACAGTAATGGAAAACATCCCAGAGCAAACAAACAAAGAACACCACGCATCAATTAAACAATGAGAGGAAAACGAAATCTTAAGACAACCACCAGAACAAGCACAAATAGAACACGAAGTGACACACATGTTAGATATAGAAGAAAAATTTCAGCTGACATATATAGAATACAAAGACACAAATACAGACATAAGACCGTTCTTGCGTAGACCACCAAATAATCCCCAAGTCGAAACAACAATAAAAACTATCAACACAATCATACACAACAAAATAAATGAAAATACAACTATGGAAGAGTTACAACTACTGATTTATATAGGAGCACTCACTACACTAAATATACACACTAGGCAGAGATCAGAACCAACCAACACACAGAAGAAACCCACAAAACCAGCATGGCAACACAGGCTACAGATCAGAATAGAAAAACTGAGAAAAGACATTGGACAGCTAACACAATTTATAAGAAATGAAATATCAGACAAAAAACGAAAAAGGTTAGGTAAAATCTCACAACAAGAAGTGATAGAGCAATTAGATGAAAAGAAGCAGAAATTACAAGCATTGGCCAAACGACTTAGAAGATACAAAAAAAGTGAAAATAGAAGGAAGCAAAACCAAACATTCCACACAAACCAAAAAAAAAAATTTACCAGACAATAGATAACATACACATTAAAATAGACAATCCACCAAACATAACAGACATGGAACACTTCTGGAGCAACATAGGGTCAAACCCGGTACAACATAACAGACACGCACGGTGGATACAAGCAGAAACAGACTCATACAAGATGATACCACAAATGCCTGAAGTGATAATTTTGCAACATGAAGTCACCCGAGCAATTAATTCTACGCACAATTGGAAAGCCCCTGGAAATGATAAAATAGCAAATTTCTGGCTAAAGAAGTTCACCTCAACACATTCACACCTAACTAAATTATTTAACAATTACATTGCAGACCCATACACATTCCCTGATACACTTACACAAGGAATAACTTATCTGATACCTAAAGATCAAGCAGACACAGCAAACCCAACAAAATATCGCCCCATAACATGCCTGCCAACAATATACAAAATATTAACTTCAGTCATTACACAGAAATTAATGACACATACAACACAGAACAAGCAAAGGTCCCGAGTTCGAGTCTCGGTCGAGCACACAGTTTTAATCTGCCAGGAAGTTTCATATCAGCGCACACTCCGCTGCAGAGTGAAAATCTCATTCTGGAAACACAGAAAAAAATTATAAATGAAGAACAAAAAGGCTGCTGCAAAGGAGCACGAGGATGTAAAGAGCAACTGATAATAGATGTAGAGGTGACATATCAAGCTAAAACTAAACAAAGGTCGCTGCACTACGCATACATTGATTACCAAAAAGCTTTTGATAGTGTACCCCACTCATGGTTACTACAGATATTGCAAATATACAAAGTAGATCCTAAATTAATACAGTTCCTAAACATAGTAATGAAAAATTGGAAAACCACACTTAATATCCAAACAGATTCAAGTAGTATCACATCACAGCCAATACAGATTAAGCATGGAATATACCAAGGAGACTCATTAAGTCCTTTCTGGTTCTGCCTTGCTCTGAACCCACTATCCAACATGCTAAATAATACAAATTATGGATATAATATTACTGGAACATACCCACACAAAATAACATATTTGCTATACATGGATGATCTAAAACTACTGGCAGCAACAAATCAACAACTTAACCAATTACTAAAGATAACAGAAGTATTCAGCAATGATATAAATATGGCTTTTGGAACAGACAAATGTAAGAAAAATAGCATAGTCAAGGGAAAACACACTAAACAAGAAGATTACATATTGGATAACCACAGTGACTGCATAGAAGCGATGGAAAAAACAGATGCCTATAAATATCTAAGATACAGACAAAAAATAGGAATAGATAATACAAATATTAAAGAAGAACTAAAAGAAAAATATAGACAAAGACTAACAAAAATACTGAAAACAGAATTGACAGCAAGAAACAAGACAAAAGCTGTAAATACTTATGCTATACCAGTATTGACCTACTCATTTGGAGTAGTGAAATGGAGTAACACAGACCTAGAAGCACTCAATACACTTACACGATCACAATGCCACAAATATAGAATACATTACATACATTCAGCAACAGAAAGATTCACATTAAACAGAAAGGAAGGTGGAAGGGGATTTATAGATATAAAAAACCTACATTATGGACAGGTAGACAATTTAAGAAAATTCTTTATAGAACAAGCAGAAACTAGCAAAATACACAAAGCAATCACTCATATAAATACATCGGCTACACCATTGCAATTTCATAACCACTTCTACAACCCTCTAGATCACATAACATCAACAGATACGAAGAAGGTAAATTGAAAAAAGGAAACACTACATGGCAAGCACCTGTATCATCTAACACAGCCACACATAGATCAAGACGCATCCAACACATGGCTAAGAAAAGGCAATATATACTGTGAGACGGAAGGATTCATGATTGCAATACTGGATCAAACAATAAACACCAGATATTACAGCAAGCATATTATTAAAGATCCCAATACCACAACAGATAAATGCAGACTTTGCAAACAACAAATAGAAACAGTAGATCATATCACAAGCGGATGTACAATACTAGCAAATACAGAAGACATGACAATGTAGCAAAAATAATACATCAACAACTTGCCATACAACATAAACTAATAAAACAACACGTTCCCACATACAAGTATACACCACAAATGTACTGGAGAATGATGAATACAAATTATACTGGAACAGAACGATTATAACAGATAAAACAACAACACATAACAAACCTGACATCATACTCACCAATAAAAAGAAGAAATTAACACAACTAATCGAAATATCCATACCCAATACAACAAATATACAGAAGAAAACAGGAGAAAAAATTGAAAAATACATCCAACTGGCTGAGGAAGTCAAGGACATGTGGCATCAGGATAAAGTTGACATTATACCAATTATACTATCAACTACAGGAGTCATACCACACAATATCCACCAGTACATCAACGCAATACAGCTACATCCAAACATATATATACAACTACAAAAATCTGTAATTATTGATACATGTTCAATGACCCGAAAGTTCCTAAATGCAATATAACATATACCGTACAGTTAAAAGGAAGTCACGCTTGATCAAGGTCCGCATCACTGTCCATTTTTGACCAGACAGAACGTCTGAGAATAGAAAGATAATAATAATAATAATAATAATAATAATAATAATAATTTTTATTGGTCTCAGAAACTACATCAGTCAAAAATTGACGAAATTGGAAAGGGAGAGCGAAAATTTCTCAAAAAAATTTACAGTGAGATTAATGTAAATGCCACATGGGTTAAAAGAAAAACTGCTGCCCTATACACACCTGTAGACAAGTTCACTGATGCAGTCATATGAGATGCTTGAAGTTTGTGGTCACATCTGTGGAACAGATAACACTAGGGTAACTAAAAAGGTATGTACTCAATATAAGAAATTCAAAAGTGCAAAAATCTCTTGATTAGAAGAAACTAAACAGGACTTATGAGAAATGAACACTACAGAAGATACCATCTTGTTGATCACACATTCACAGAGGAAGCTATAAAGATCTCTGGGAAACAATGGACAGGCATATGCAGGAAACAACACAGATAATTCATGAAGAGATTTTGGTAAGAGAAGAAGAAAACAAAACCACCAGACCAAAGTAACAAGTTCGAATGTGCTCTTTAATTGGTCATCACAAAGAAAGAAGAATAAGTTTGTATAGATCAATGGCCTGGTACGTGTTGAAAGACATTGAACTCCTCCTCAAAGACTTTTGTGTCCCTAACCAACCCCACTAATCCTCCCAACAAAAGCAGACCTACAGTTTAACATGGAATCTGAACCACATGTCATTCCTGGCAAATCTTCACATTATTGAGAGGTGAAGGGCAAGTTAAAGGCAGACAGAAAAATATACTGTTTCAACCAGGATTCAAGTCGCAACCTCTCAGTCTCCAAGCATGTGCTTTACCACTAGGTCACCAGGTCCAACGCTGAATGAATGTTGTCAACAATGACTCTTACGACTAAGCATACTGACAGAGATAGAATTCTGAGACACCTACACAACAGCCCCTGTGTAGTTCACTAGCTGACATTGCAGAACTGCCTGAGTGCCCTTTCTTGGCAAGGAATTTTCTTATCCGATGCACAGAGTTGCTGCAAAATATGATACAACAGAAGATAGTAGAGTGAAAGCAAAGTAAACAAGCCTCGTCATTCTGATGTCAAACGTAGTGGATGTTATTTTGTAATAAAGATAGCAGCATTGTGTCTGCACAAGATGTTGAATGTTACAGTGCACTGCACTTTCTTGCAGTTGAGCATTAATCTGTTCTTTAAGAACCACATACCAATGGTATTGACTACCCTATTAGTTATGCTCCAGATATGGCATTTTTTTTAACCAGTTTTTTGTTCTGCTTCGTTGGTTTGTAGCATCTTTCATTTTCCCCCCAAGGGAAACATCAGATAGATGCTTTAACTAACAACAATGTTTCTGTTGTTATGTCCAATGTAGAGACAAATTGGATTCAAGATCCTCTGACATCTGTGAGTTGTAATACCTGTTGCCACATGTGCCTTCTTACTGACTGACAAAAAAAAAAATCACAGAGATAGTTGTAGCTCATTCAGAATATGGCTGGAATTTAAATTGGTAGTATTTTAGTACATGAAGTTAATTATATGTGGTCCATCGCAGAGGCTACCGTGTACCACTACTAGTCATTTCCTTTCCTGTTTGACTTGCAAATAGAGTGAGGGAAAAATGACTGTCTACTAGCCAACATATGAGGCCTAATTTCTCTCATCTTATCTTCGTGTTCCTTAAGCAAAATGTACATTGGTGACAGTAGAATTGATCTGCAGTTGGCCACAAATGCCAGTTCTCTAAATTTCCTCAATAGTACCTCATGAAAAGAGCACTGCCTTCCCTTCAGGGACCCCTGTTTGAGTTTGTGAAGCATTTCCATAATACATGTGTGCTGATCGAACCTATCAGTATGAAATCGAGCAGCATGGCTCTGAATTGTTTCAATGTCTTCCTTTAATCTGATATGGTGGGTATCCCAAACACCCAAACACTTGAGCAGACTTGAAAATTTGGTGCACTAGCATTCCCTACGCCATCTCCTTCATTAATGAGCTGCACTTTCCCAAGATTATCCCCATTAAACAAAATCGAGCAGTTGCCTTCCCGACTCTCAACCTGATGTGTACATTCTATTTCATATCGCTTTGCAACATTATTCATCAATATTTAATTGATGTGACAGCATCAAGCAGTGCATTATGAATGCTGTTTTTGAATGTTATAGGATTGTTTTTCCTACTCATCCCCATTAACTTACATTTTTCTACATTTAGAGAAAGCTGGCGTTCACCATACCAACTAGAAATTCTGCCTAAGTCATCTTGTGTCCCCTTACAGTCATTCAAGGACGACACCTTCCCATTCATCACAGCATCATCAGCAAACAGCCATAAATAGCTGTTCACCCTTTCTACCAAATCATTTCTAAGAATAAGTGCCTGTGATGGACAGTCACCATTGAGGACTTTCCACCGAGTTCTATTACTTAAAAAGTCTTTGAGCCACTCACATATCTGTAAACCTATTCCATATGCTTGGACCCTCATCAGCTGTCTGCAGTGGGGTACAGTGTTGCTTCTATCCATGGTTTGCAACATATAGTGAGAAAAGGGCAAGTTGAGTTTCACACAAGTGGCACTTTCTTAATCTACACTGATTTGTGGGCAGAAGCTTTTCTGTCTCAAGAAAATTTGTGATATTCAAACTCAGAAAGTGTTCAAGAATTCTGCTGCAAACCGACCTTAAGGATATTAGTCTGCAATTATGTGAGTCTGTTCTTTCACTTTCTTATCTACAGGAGTCACCTGCATTCTTTTTCATTTGCTTGGGACTTTGTGCTGGGTGAGAGATTCATGATTAATGCAGGTCAAGTAAAGTTCCAGTGCTGCAGAGTAAATTCTGCAAAACCTAACTGGTGACATATTTATTTTCAACTCCTTCAGTTGCTCCTCTATTCCAGGGAAGGTTACTTATATGTCCTCCATGTTTGTATGATCGTCCTGCATGAATGATTTCTGAAACTCTGAAATTTAAAACTTCATCCTTCGATTCACTGTCTTCTATTGCCAAACCTGACTGGTCAAGGAGTAAATGGACAGGAGCCTTCAACCTGCTTAGTGGTTTTACATATGATCAGAATTTTCTTGGGTTCTTGGCAAGATCTTTTGCTAAGGTATGACAGTGGCAGTTTTTGTACTCTTTGTGCATTGATCTTATGGACGCATGAATATCTGACTTTACCTGTCAACATTTGTGCATTCTTGTTAGTTCTGCCTCATGTGTTCCTTCATTTCTCCAGAATCCAAATTGATCTTCCCCAAGGTGGACTTCTATCAGTTGTTCTGTTCTTCTGTAAGGAATTCATGTTAGTATTCTTCAACCATGACTTTGTAAACTGATAGTTCAGTAATATTCACACCTATCAACACCTGCTTGCTGTGAAACTGGTATTATTATATTCTTCTTGGAAGTCTGAGGGATATTTCGTCTGTCTTGTTATTATTATTGTCCTGAAATCTGTGGAAGAATATTGTATTAATGTATAGGGGAGCCATTTTTTGTCTTTGTTACAGTGATATTTTGCATCTGATCCTTAGCCAATATTTACTTTTTACTCATTAACAATCTGTTTTTATGTTGTTTTCCTGCTGTAGTAATACGTCTGCATTTTCATAAAAAAAAATTTTTTTTTCAATGTGTTGTGTGGTAGTAGTTTAATACTGTTATTTATTTGTATTGGGTTTAAATTATGATACAGAAGATATTTTGTAAGACCCATTTTCTAGAAAAAAAATATAATATAAACTTATAACCTCAATGATTTCTTTCTTCAAATTCCATATGCAGTCGCACTGTTTTATCATTTTATGTTGTTGATGAACACTTTGTGGTATTTTTGTTATTCAGTTTGTGTGCTAGCAGATATGCTTGTAAGGCATATTTATGCCTCATGTGAGGTGCCGTTGTGTTTAATTTTAGTTGGATATGAATCATGCCTTCTCTTATTCTGACATTTCTTATTTTCACTGCCAAACTTCCAGTTTTCTAATACTTTTGCCCATCATCATTACATGGAGTATACTACTTTTCAGTTGCAAAACTGGAACACACTTATTGGAAAGAGTGAATGGATAGAAATCAGAGAACAAAATAACAGCACTTTCAAACAAACGAGTATGATTGTTTACTCAACATAAATACTAACAGTGTTTAGAGTAAAAGTCTGCTCCAGTTCTTCCTTTTTTCCAGGAGCTTATGAGTAGAACATTTCCCTCCCCCATCTAGCATAGATGGTATGAATAATTATAAAAAATCCAGGAAGGAGTAAAGACGATGGAATGAGTGGAGACACCATAAGGGGAGGTGTCGAACATTGTGGTGCATAGCTGAACATTGTAGTGCCGTTTTCAAAGTTTTGTTCTTGTACATTGCGTTCTGAAGAAGAATCCAATTGTGTGCAGAAGAAAAATCCAAATTTGAAGTCTGAGTTACAATGCTCAACTTCCGTTTGAAATGCCTATTGTCTGTTTATAAGATGAATTATGTTACTTTCTTTTTTAAATGTGCCGATTCCATTATTACAGGATGTGTTCACAGGTTTTGCAGAAAGTTGGCAGCTTAAAATGAGGCTTCATTTATTGAACTGTTGCCCATTTGTCACATGTAAATGGCATTACAGGCATTCTAGACACCAATAACACCATTGTGGTTTTGTTTTAGGAGGAATGTTATTGCACAAAAGAAGATTTCATAGTTTTTGCTGAATTTTCTGAAGTTATGGGACCAGTTCCTCTACTAACATTCCCTTTGGCAATCAAAGATGATCCAAAAATAGATGTCAACACGCTTATTCTGAAAATCATGTCTGTTGACTACCATGCAACTCCCAGGTAATGTGCTGCTGCTGCTGCTGCTACTACTACTACTACTACTACTGCTACTGCTACTACTATTATTAATAATAATAATAAACTGAGGGACAACATTTGGGAGGATGATGGTTCAAACCTGTCTCCGGCCATCCTGATTTAAGTTTTCCATGATTTCCCTAAATCGTTTCAGGCAAATGCTGGGATGGTTCGTTTGAAAGGGCACAGCCGATTTACTTTCCAATCTCTTCCTAATCTGAACTTGTACTCCGTCTCTAATGCTTTTTTCAAATATTCTACCAATGAACTGAAGTGTACTACCTGCATTACCTACACTACATTTTTGCAATTTGTAAAGTGTGCAAAATTTTGTTGTTTTTGTTGTGGTCTTCAGTCCAAAGACTGGTTGGTGCAGCTTTCCACCCTACTCTATCCTGTGCAAGCCTCTTCATCTCCGAGTAACTACTGCAACTTACATCCTTCTGAATCTGTTTAGTGTTTTCATCTCTTGGTCTCCCTCTACGATTTATACTCTCTATGGTTCCCTCCAATATTAAATTTGTGATCCCTTGATGCCTCAGAATGTGTCCTACCAACCGATCCCGTCTTCTAGTCAAGTTGTGCCACAAATTTCTCTTCTCCTCAATTGTATTCAGTGTGTCCTCATTAGTTACGTGATCTACCCATCTAATCTTCAGCATCCTTCTATAGTACTACATTTCTAAAGCTTCTATTCTCTTCCTGTCTAAACTGTTTATTATCCATGTTTCATAACCATAAATGGCTACACTCCATACAAATACTTTCAGAATAGACTTTCTGATATTTAAATCTATACTTGATGTTAACAAATTTCTCTTCACAATTAATAAAATATTCCAGACAATTATGGCGTGACCAAAGGGATTTCCTTCTAAAATCCAAAGTTTCGTCCCCATCTGCAGAGGACATTTTCAAGGGGATCATAGCATTGTCAAATGTCCGAATCACACCTGGCTTGCTACTGACACTCTCCCATGGGTCAACCAAAGTATCGAGCCAGTAGCGAGTCAATAGCGAGCCAAGGTGTGATTTGGACATTCAACAAAGCTATGATCCCCCTTGAAAATGTCCTCTGCAGATGGAGACGAAACGTTGAGTTTTAAAGTGAAATCCTTTCGACCATGGCATAATAGCCCGAAATATTTTATTAATTGGTACAATTCCAGCTGTAAAAGTTTACAATTTACTAATTTCTGTTCTTCAGAAATGCTTTCCTTGCCATTGCCAGTCTGCATTTTGTATCCTCTCTACTTCAACCATTGTCAGTTGTTTTGCTGCCCAATTAGCAAAACTCATATACTACTTTAAGATTCTCATTTCCTAATCTAATTCCCTCAGCATCACCTGATTTAATTCAATTACATTCCATTATCCTCATTTTGATTTTGTTGACATCCATCTTACATCCTCCTTTCAAGACACGGTCCACTCTGTTCAACTGCTCTTCCAAATCCTTTGCTGTCTCTGACAGAATTGTAATGTCATTGACAAACCTCAGAGTTTTTATTTCTTCTCCCTGGACTTGGCGGCCGGAGTGGCCATGCGGTTCTAGGCGCTACAGTCTGGAGCCGAGCGACTGCTACAGTCGCAGGTTCGAATCCTGCCTCGGGCATGGATGTGTGTGATGTCCTTAGGTTAGTTAGGTTTAATTAGTTCTAAGTTCTAGGTGACTGATGACCTCAGCAGTTGAGTCGCATAGTGCTCAGAGCCATTTGAACCATTTTTCTCCCTGGACTTTAACTCTTACTCCGAATTTTTCTTTTGTTTCTTTTACTGCTTGTTCAATATATAGATTGAATGACATCGGGGATAGGCTGTTACCCTGTCTCACTCCCTTCTCAACCACTGCTTCCCTTTTGAACCCCTCAACTCTTGTAACTGCCATCTGGCTTCTGTGCAAATTGTAAATGGCTTTTCACACCCTGTATTTTACCCCTGCCACCTTCAGAATTTGAAAGAGAGTATTGCAGTCAAGATTGTCAAAAGCTTTCTCTAAGTCTACAAATGCTGTAAACATAGGTTTTCATTTTCTTAACCTATCTTCTAAGATAAGTTTTAGGGTCAGGAGTGCCTCGTGTCTTCCTACATTTCTGCGGAATCCAAACTGATCTTCCATGAGGTCGGCTTCTACCAGTTTTTCCATTCTTCTGTAAATAATTCGTGTGAGTATTTTGCAACCGTGACTTATTAAACAGATAATTCAGTAATTGTCTAACCTGTCAGCACCTGTTTTCTTTGGAATTAGAATTATTATATTCTTTTTGAAGTCTGAGGGTATTTCAATGGTCTTGTACATCTTGCTCATCACACGGAAGAGTTTTGTCAGGGATTGCTCTCCCAAGGCTTTGAGTAGTTCTATCAGTATGTTGTCCACTCCCATGGCCTTGTTTTGACTTGGGTCTTTCAGTGCTCTGTTAAATTCTTCATGCAGTATCATATCTTCCATCTCATCTTCATCTACATCCTATTCTTTTGCCACAATATTGCTCTCAATTAAATCACCCTTATATAGACCCTCTATATACTCCTTCCACCTTTCTGCTTCCCCTTCTTTGCTTAGGACTGGTTTTCCATCTGAGCCTTTGATAGTCATACAGGTGGTCCTTTTTTCTCCAAAGATCGCTTTAATTTTCCTGTAGGTGGCATCTGTCTTACCCCTAGTGATATAAACTTGTACATCCTTAGATATATCCTCTAGTCATTCCTGCTTAGCCATTTTGCACTACCTGTTGATCTCATTTTTGAGATTTTACATTTCTGAATATTTAAAGCAAGTTGCCTGTCTTTGCACAGCTTTCAAATCTTATCAAGCTCTGAATATTTGTGCAGCTTTTTTTAGGCAGTACTTTACTATACCTATCTGCACCATCTTGATGGGCTGAGGTTACTACTTAATATTGTCTGCATGGTTATTAAATGTACACCATGAACAGCAACGCTCCCAAGAAACTTCTCTGAAGTGCATTTAAAGTTACTTCTGTGACTGTCCATCCAGTATAACATGCTGAATCCTTCCTACCAGAATTCTTGAACCCATCCACAAATTTTGCATTTGGAAATAAGTATAGCTGCGATATTGAGTCAGATGCTGTCTGGAAGCCGGGAAGTACATCATCTATGTGACAGTCTTCATCCATGGCTTTCAGGTGTCAGAAAAGTTGCATTTCACTTGATTAGTATTTTCAAAAACAACATGGGAAGAAACTGAAGTAATACTGGATTTACAGGAAACAACAAGGAAAGAAGAGGGATTGAAGATTTTGCATGATACATGATCAGTACAAAGATAAGAGAATAATACAATAATAATAACAAATAATTACTTTATTTGTAGATTCTGATTTGTAAAATATTGCATTCCAATTTAAATTGAGGACATTTGTCTATTGCTCATCACCTGAAATTGTTTTCATGACTATTTGGGCAGTAGTGATATATAAATGTAGTGAAAAAGACTTGAATATATGTTTCTTGTCCCATTATCATATACAGTGTGAAGCAGTTGACAGACCACCCAAACTGTATCCACAACAAGTAAATATATCAAGGTGAGATTTTTACGTACTTTAGTTGACAATGTAGCAAGTTTTCTGATGTAGGCAAGAAATCTTTAACGTTTATAGCTGCTGACATATGACACAGAGTTTTTTTTAACTATATATTTTTTTCTGTGGCTTTAAAAAGTTGCTTCAAAGAGAACTTAAACAACATAATATGTGGAAATTGATCAGATAGTGACAAGATTAACAGTGCAAGTCACTGTTCTGTTGTTAACTGTGACAAGTAGGCATACTGCGAAGATGGATTTGTCCATGATGTGTAAATGATGTTGCATCCATAAACAGAATGTTGAAATCTTGTACACAAATTCCACATTATACGGCAGTTTTTGTACACACCATTTGGAGAACTATAACTGACTCTGGAGGTTATTACTGTGAAACTATTTACATGGCAAAATGTAGAAAGGAGTAAATGCACTGGAGTGTAATGTTCACAGAACACTCCTTTGACTGATTCCATTCACACATTTGAGCTACGTTGCATTGTCATGTGGATTCCCACTGCTAAAATGTTAGTTGCACTTCTCTAATCAGTTTCTGCTCTTTTTCATTGGCATATTGTATTCTTCACAGTTTTAATTTCGTGAATATTTTTATGATGTTTACAAGGACGAACTGTGAGAGTGTGGTGTGATCAGAATACCTTTCAGCATACAATTGGACTGTTACTGTTACAGTTTGATAAGTTTTACCATAATCGAAAACCAAATCCACTTTTTGGCTGTAATATACATAGCTTCATGAGCTGTTTGTGTGGTTGCTACAACAGCAGAGCACAGACTGACGGGCATTACGAGCATCACAAACTGACCCTGTTAGATATTTATTTGCGTTAAGTACAGTATGGTGGATGTTTTGGAACCTCTTCTCCTGATGATGGGACAGTGGTTTGGATCACTGTGTCTTATTACTGATAGTGTTTGATCATGTGCCACAAATGCTATGCTATTGACGTAATCTTTCCAGTGCTACAGAAAGAAGTGTATAGTTCCAGTAAGAAAACTCAGTGTCAAAATTCTGCAGCTATAAACATAAAAATTACTGAGTGCCTCAAAAATTCACCTTTTGTCCCAGACAATTTTTGAAAAATGCTCCATGATGCATTTACTCATTTGGGATATATTTGCGATTGTTATATATTTGAGGTTGTTTATCTTAGCTGCGTCACTCTGTATATCACAATAAAAAGTAATGTGTGCTATCTAGTAAATTTTTGAATTCACATGTAAAAGTGCATCTGATTGTTACATGTTTTTATTGGCCACTCCTAGCTGTCAACTGCTTGAAAAGCTACAGCAGCAAACCACAGCTATATGTATCACAAGACACATTTCAGGGCAATGCCACTATAGAATTGGCATAATACATATGTAGATCACGTTTTAAGTGCTGCATTAGCTCATTTTTCCACCTTTATATGCATAGCACAAACACATTTAGGTTCACTGATGCACAAGTGCATCTGTGAACCTAAAAGTTATGTTGGTGTATATGCTAAAATATTTTTAAGTGATTCAGTTAGGCATAGTGGGTTCTCAGTACATAAGTAGATAAGCAGAGTAATTTGAAAAGTCAGTTCCACTTATACAACACTGTGAAGTGTGCAGGAGATTGAAATTTTTATTGTGTAATGTACTAAGTATCCTTCATGGTCCAGCCACGGATGCAACCTGAGAATAATCAAAGCAGATCAAGTATAATTCATAAATCTTGCCAACCCATACAAATATTTAAGTCTCGATGCATTCAGTATACTTTTATATGCTAAGTAGGGTTCCACAACTTCAGTCAGTAAAAACGGAACCCTTATAGGATGACTTTGTTGGCCATCTGTCTGTCTGACTCTTAAAAAGAATTTTTCTCAGGAATGATCAGATGTGGCAAGTTGAAATCTACATTACATACTAAGCTCTATGGTCTTTGAGCACTATAAAAAAATTTGCGCTTCTAAGTCAATGCAATGAAAAGATACGGCCGTTTATGCTACATATTTTGATACTACCAAACTCGCTCATGAAAACCTACAGGATACTTGTCATTGGCCTGGAATCATGAAATTTGACAAGAAACAACGTTTCACAGTGCAATTAAAGGAAAAACCAGAAGATTGTCAATTTGTAATTACCCAACAGGAAAAAAAGAAAAAAAAATTGTTATTTGTTATCAGACTGACTGTCTGTCTGTTCATCCATCCGTCCGTCCATCTATCTGTCTGATGATTATTTTTTATTTTTATTTTATTTATTTATTTATTTATTTATTTTTTGCAGGAATGGGTAGAGGTATCAAGTGGAAACTTATGTCACATACTAAAGTCTGTGGTCCCTTTGTGATGTAAAATATTTGAGCTTCTACTTCAGTGCAATGAAAGGATAATGCCATTCATGTCACATATTTTGATATCTTGCCACTATCAATATTGGTAACCCCCCAAGGGGGTTTGCCACTCTTGGGCAGGTTCGTGCTTGGCTACTATGGGTACCCAGACTTAGCAGCATCTTTTCCCTTCTGTGCTGCATGTCTATCCTCTTGCTGTTCTTTTTCCCCTCCCTTGGGGAACATGTGTGGGATGTTTTTGGAAATGTGTTCAGCATTTTCAGTAGGCGATATCAGAATAGTCTGTCCACTGTCTTTTGCTCCTTTTTTCTTTCTTCATTCCACTTCTGCTATCCTTCCTCTGCTTCAGCATTTGAGGTTTCTCTTTTTCCTCTTCGTCCCTGTGCACTCCTGAAGGCTGGCCCACACGTGTGACACATAACTGGTGACTGGGTAACATGTAATTCCCAGTCCCGTATTGACAGATAGGGTCCGCACGTACCCCCTGATACAGGCCAGTCTCAGAGAGGGCTGATTGCCTGAGCTGCTACCTTCCTAAATTGTCGATTGGTCCCTCTGTCAGGTGTTCGGGTGGTGCGACCTGAGGTGTGAAGAATCACCCTTCTGAGGGGGCCACCAGTTGGAAGAAGCATGCCATCGGAGATGCTGGCAATCGTGGGGGACTTTCTTGCAATGAGCCAATCATCTCCTTCTCAGTCAACGTCAACTGAACATAAACAGAATGAGGCTAACGATTCAAATAACCTCCCAGCTGCACCACGGTTCCTTGTGGTTTCAGATACTGAAGATGGTCAGTCCTTTACTATGGTAAATCTGTTTATTATTCAGAAAGGCGTTGATGCAACTGCTGGCCCTGTGAAACCCTGCTCCTGTTTACAGAATGGCGCTTTGCTTTTGGGGGCTACTTCTGATTCCGAGCACAAAAATTGCTTGCAGCTTTGCACCTCCGTGGCTATCCTGTTTGTGTCGAAGCCTTTCGATTGCTTCATTCTTCCCATGTGTTATTTACACTAGGCTGCTTGATGGTCTGACCCAGGCAGAAATCCAAATGTACGTCTCTGATCAGGGTGTCATTGAAATCCATTGGGTGATGAAAAAGATAGATGCATCCTTAGTGCCGCCCCCCCCCCCCCCTGCTACACACACACACACACACACACACACACACACACACACACACACACACACACAGAGACACTCTTTTTCTCTCTATTGATAGTATGGTGCTTCTGGCCAAGATCAAAGCAGCCTATGAAGTTATTACAGTACGACCCTACTTTCTGAGCCTGGTGCACTGCTACCAGTTACAACCACACTCAAATGTGCTGTTGACACCCGGCTAAATGTGTAACCTGTGGTAGGTTGAGGGTGGTTGCCCACCTCCTCCTCCCCACTGTATCAATTGCACTGAACCTTTCTCTTGCAGGCAGGCAATTTCTCCTTCATACATACAATCATATCTGGGCAGAGGGCACGTTTCTCAGATGCTAGCATAAGGCCACTGTCATATAAACACCTTTCTTCAATTTATCACTCTATTTCTCTCACCAGCTATGTTTGCCACGTGATGGAATGTATGATTCATGCCCAGCTGGTATGGTGGCTTGAATCTTGTAATTTACTAACCACTGCACAGTGTGGACCATCTTGTCACTTTGTCAACCCATGTCACAAATGGTTTTCTGCTGAAATACCAGACTGCGGCTGTGTTTTTCGATTTGGGGAAAGCCTATGACACCAGCTGGAGGGCTGGTATCCTCTGTACTCTCTGCACATGGACCTTCTGTGGCTGCATTCCTTTAGGAATTTTTAAAAGACCATGTTTTCAAGCTCCCTGTGGGTTCTGCCTTGTCGGACACTTTTATCCAGGAAAACAATGTGCCTCGGGTTTCTATTCTGAACGTCATCCTCTTTGCTATCGTCATTAACCCTATTATGTCCTACCTCCCGCCAGGCATCTTTGGCTCACTTTTTGT
Organism: Schistocerca cancellata; assembly: GCF_023864275.1. Taxonomy (NCBI): domain Eukaryota; kingdom Metazoa; phylum Arthropoda; class Insecta; order Orthoptera; family Acrididae; genus Schistocerca; species Schistocerca cancellata. The sequence goes on along the minus strand of NC_064627.1, from coordinate 139,208,068 downwards.
TGACAAGTTTGCCATCTGTTGCAGTTCTCCACAGACTTGTCTCCTTGAGCAGTGCCTTCAGTGTTGTCTCAATCATCTTTACTCATGGAACATCGATAATGACTTTCCTTTTTCCACTGACAAATCCGTTTGTATGAATTTCTGGTGGCGCAATTGGTTTCTTCCACCGTCTTTACAACCTGGGCCTGTTGCCATTCCATTTGCTGAAACTACAAAATTCTTGAGGCTCATCCTCAATAGGAAACTTTCTTGGTCCTCCAATGTGTGTTACCTGGTCTCTTGCTGTATGCAGACCTTCAGTGTCCTACATGTCCTCAGCAGTACTTCCTGGGGAGTGAATTGGAGTACCGGTCCCTTGTCTGTTCGAAACTAGACTGTGTGTGTTTCGTTTATGTGTCTGCACTTCTGTCCCTCTTTTGCCACAAGATATGCATGCTGTTTGTCTGCCATGCATGGCCGTCCATCCTATGCCTCCTCCTTCGATGACTCCTTTGATTGCCAGTATGGGGTTTGTCCCTCTTCTCTCTTACCTCCTGGAGTTCACTGTCGGCTCTTGGTCTGGCAGCTTAACTTCACGCTACCTGCCACTTTCGCAGTGGGTGTGAACCCTTCACCACCTTGGCTTTGTGCAGTGGCCCATGTTCATGTTGGCCTTCATTTGCTTCCTAAGGGCACTACTCCAGCCTTGCTTTATCACTGTAAGTTTCATGACCTTCGCACGGAGCTTCATGATAGTACCTTTGTGTACACAGATCTCTCTTGGATGGACCGTGTTGTCAGGTGTGCCTTTGTCATTGGCGCCATCAATTTTTGTTATTGGCTTCTGGAACACTGCTCAGTATTTACAGCAGAGCTCTTCACCCTGTATCAGGTCACAAAGTACATCCGGAGACACAGGCTTTTCACTTGTGTCATCTGCTCTGACTCTCTCAGTGCCTTTCAGAGCCTCTGTGCGCTCTACACTGTCCATCCCTTACTGCAGCGGGTCCAGGAAAGCTGTCACTTGCTCACTCTTGATGGAGCCACTGTGATGTTTATGTGTGTTTCTGGTCTCCATGGTGTGATGGGAAATGAGACCCCTGACACTGTTGCTGAGGCTGCAGTCCTCATACCTCGGCCTGCTAGTTCTTCCATTCCCTCCAGCTAGTTCTTCCATTCCCTCCAATGATCTCTGTGTTGCCGTCTGTCAGCAGGTGGTGCCACTTTGGCATCATCACTGGTCCTCCCTTCACGGGAACAAACTCCAGGGAATTAAGCCTCTCCCAGTGGCTTGGACAACCTCCTCTCGGCCCTAAGGAGATCATTTTAGTGAGGTTGCATATTGGGAACTGTTAGCCATCACCCTTTTTTCAGTTGTAATTTCCCCCCACCCTTGTCATCAATCTTTGACAGTTCATCATTTCCTGACGGAATGCCCTTTTTTTTTCACCACTTACGTTCTCATGTATGTTTGCCATCTGACTTATTGGTCGGTTTAGCGAACATCACATGGGCAGTCAACCATGTTTTACTTCTTATCTGTCATAGCAATATGGCGAAAGACATTAAACATCTAGTGTAGGACCTCCGTTTCTCGTGGGTGTATTTAATGGACTTTTCTCCAAGCACCAATTTTTAGCTGTCTTTCCTTCTGTCAGTTGGGCTTAACGTGTAGTTGCTTTTAACTCATTTTTGTCTATGTGTTCTGTAGTTCTGACATGGACACATATGACCCTAGTTGTTTTTGAACCCTAAAACAAAACAAACCAATCAATATCGATAATGCAGAAAAGAGCTTATACTGTAGTACTGTATCTCGGTATGCATTAGTTAGTCACTACTGTACAAGAAAGCCACTTTTAATGCAAAGACTGTACAGCCGTGACAATGCTGTTAAGTTGCACAAAGCCAAGAAAAGAGGTTCGGCTCAGTGTGGCACTGTGGGTGTGGACATCAAACTGCGCCGCTCTTTACAACTACGAACAAGTTACACTCAGTGTTGGTACATCAAAGGAAATAGCTCATTCATGAGCACTCTGTTTGTTGGGATTTCTCGTTTTCCTTTATTATTGACACATATGGGCATACACTGGAATATTGTTCTGTACCTATGAACTCTCTCCTGCAGTCTGTGCAATGAAAGAGGTGGTTTTATGTACCAAGATCAAGTATTCCAAAGAAATTTACTATCTTCATTATTTTCATCCAGTTTTGGTTGATTAGAAGCACCTTACGTGATAACAACATGTCGAATGAAAAGAATGTATCACTAATTCTTAACAAAAAGATTAAGGTAATCAAGGCCCACGAGAAAGGCAAACTCTTGCTGCCTGAAATAATGTTGCATTTCAGATGTGGTAAAACACAAATTTATGATACTTTAAGAGCAAAGGATAAGTTTTCAGTTGAATGGATAAAAGGAAATGCTCAAATGAAGAGAAAGCCGAAGAAGGCAGGAAATGAAGAAATTAACGAGGTAGTGTGGAAATGGTTCATAAGTGTCTGGGCAAGAAACTTACCTTTGTCTGGACCCATGTTGCAGTGTGAGGCTCTGAACGTCCCTAAAAGAGCTTAGAAATTAGAAGTTTAAGGCATTCACAGGATGGCTGGATAGTTTCAAAACTAGGCAAAACATAATGTGGAATGAAGTGTGTGGGAAAGCTAAGAATGTGCAGGACAGTGTAGCAACATAATGGAAGACAATAGTGTAAAACCTGATTGCAAATTGCAACCCAAAAGACATGTTCATTGCCGATGAAATGGGATTGTTTTATCACACACTGCCTTCAGAATCTCAAGCAATTTGAGGTGTAAAGTGCACCAGCAGAAAAACGTCCAACGAGAGGCTCACTGTACTGTTGTGTGGAAACATGTTAGTTGAAATGGAGAAGCCTTGATGATTGGAAAGGTGGCAAAACTGCATTGAGACGTCATTAAGCTTCCAGTCCCATGGAAAAACAATAAAAAGAGGTGGATAGTGAATGCTCTTATGGAAGAATGGCTGGGCTCTTTAATTACCAAGATGAAAGAAGGAAATTACTAAATTCTCCAAGACAATGCAACCCTGCACCCCAAAATCAAGTTATCAGATGTGGAATTTGCTTGGTTCCCAACAGTTTCAACTGCATCACACAATCCATGGATCAAGGCATTACTTACATATTGATGTCCCATTATAGGCAATTATTGAAGAATCCGAAAATGCATTTGTTCTCGTACGGTCAGTTTCTGTTACCAACTGCTTCAACAAAGCAGGGTTTGAAGGTCAAGAACAAGATGCTTCTGTGGCCATCAAAGCTCAAGAAAATGCAGCAGCAATTGCCGAATTAATTAAAATGTGAAACATTTCATGTAGTGCAGATGACTATATTCGAAGTGATGACTTTTGATCAACTCACTCCACTTTTACTTCAGCAACAGATTTCATACAAATCTGCAACATAGGAGATGATTAGGAAGAAACAATGGAAGGAAAAGAGGAGCAAAACGATGTCCCTGGAAAAATTAATATGCTTGAAGAAGCTGTTGCATGCATAAATGATGTCATGCAATGTGCAGTACACACTCATCCTTCCAAGCTGTTGGAACTATTATATAGTACAAAAGTTGCATAGGAGGGGAAAAGAAAGAAAAAAAACTGTTTTGAACAGGAAATTCAAACAGTTTTCCCTCCTTGATACATGGTGCAAAAGTGAAATGTAAAGCAAATAAACATGGGAAGCATATAAACGAATTTAAAATTATAGTAGAAAAACAGAAATGCCATATTATCTATTAGGTAGTCTAATAATCTAGTGTTCCATTGTACAAAACACAGTAAATGAACATCTGTTGTGCAGGGAAGAAAGTACGTTAATATATGCACAATTACAAATGTATACCTTTTTGCAAGATACCTATCAAATTTTATGTTGGGTAGTGAGTTTTGTGTAATACAGAAACTTGTCCAATTTGGAAAATTATTTCAGTCCCATGTGATTCTGTCTGGAGCAAGCTTTACTGTAGTTCGTGCCATGAAAGAGATTTCTTGAAGGATTGTATGCAAGTTCTTGAGTGTCTGCCAATTAACTATTGTATTTCTATTACACTCTCTCGCATGTCAAACAAAACTCTTACCATTCATGTCACCCTTATCTGTATATGCATGATTCCCCCATGATCTGGCATAGACCACATACATTTAAGAAATATTCAGTAATGGCCATACAGTTGTTTTGTATGCAAGCTCTTTTGTCAGCAAATTGCAATTTTGCAGTATTCTACCAACGAGTTTTAGCCTGCTATTTGCATTGGGTACAATGGAACCTACATGGTCATTCTGTTTCATGCCCTCCACCACACACTGTAAGGTGGCTTTCAGAGTATAGGTGTAGATATCTCACCAATGTTACTCCAGTATATGTGTGTGTTTAAGATATGATTTATCCCTAGTCATGTCTCATTACTCTTTCAGTCATAGAACACCACAATGTTACATTTCATGAAGTGCAGAACTTTGCATTTTTCCAGATTAAGAGCTATGTGCTGGACTTTGTACTAGACTGATATTTTAATGAAATCTAAATCAGCTGCATAAAAACCTGAGAGTTCAGCTAATATTATCTGCCTATGGACCATTACAGCCCTCCTGGGGCACACTAAATATTTTTTCATTGTCTGTAGATAACATTCCACCCAGGATAGCATGGTTTGTCTTGCCTGTTACAAAATTTTCAGTCTAGGTGCAAACCTTGTGAGATATTCTTTTTAAAAAGAGTAAATTTGGCACTGAAGTTTTGTAACACCAAATCAAAGAGTTTTACTCCAGCTGTGGTATTGAAGAATCATTTGTGAAGAGGACAAGTTGAGTTTCACATGATAGAAGTTTCCAGAGACCATGTGGATTTTCATGGAGAAGTTTGCTTTGTGTAGGAGGTTCAGGCAGTCTAGGATTTTGCTACAAATGGATGTGAGTGAAATAGATCAGTAGTTCTATCATGAGTATCACATCCTGCTTTGTAGATTTGTGTGACATGTGCTCTTTTGCAGTCATGGATGTGTGTCTGCCCAAAGGATCTGTGGTAAGGTGTGGTCAAGAGCAGAGAGAGTTCACCTAAAAATTCTATATAGAACTTGACACGGACTCCATCAGGCTATTGGAATTTATTGAGTATTACAGCTGTAAGCTTTCTGTAGACACCACTACATTAGTACTAGGGAGCAGCAAAAGTGAAGGCTGAGAGTGTAGGTCAGTTCTCTCACTGTCTCTCCCACCCCCTTTTCTCTCCATTTCTTAGAGCCATCGGTAAGCCTTTGGCATAGTCTGGCTTGGTCTGTGACTGTAAGCTCATACTGTTGCCACAGTGCCATCTCCGCTATGAGTGCCACCCAGATAGCATTGTAAGAAACAACATCTATCAAACACTTATTGTTAACAGAGTTTATGTGAAAATATTGCACTTCATTCATGCTGCTGCTGCTGCTGGCATGGCTTTACAACTTTGTTGCTTCCCTCTATACCACATTCTCTTGTGTGTGCACTCCATGGAAATGTATGTGTGCAAAGAGAGCAGTGATTTTCATCAGATAGTATTGCTGGTTTTGTGTACAAGTGAAAATGATTGAGATTTAAGGCAGACAGAGCCAAAGAAGTGTTGTGTGCAAGGTATATGAATTTCCTTGTGAGACTACAGACAATACCAAAAAGGAAGTTTTTCTGGCACTACAGTCTGGAACAGCAAAGAGATGCAGTGATTCACTATGACTCATACAGAGAATATTTGTAGACACATGGACAATGAAAACTGTTGGTCAAGAAATGAAGGTTCAATCTATGAGAAATAATCTGCATCCTGCAAAGAAATAAATAGTGATATATTTTAATACTGATTTTAGATTTACTTTGTGTCCTAGTGAAAGGAAAGGTTGCATACAGAGATTGCACATTCAGAATGAAAGACGTGCAGCATTTATTTGAGAAAGCAACTGATGAAGTCACAGTGGAAGACTGGGTTAGGTGGATATGCAACACCAAAAACCTGTAAGAAAACAACTTTCTGAAGGAAAAAACATTGTCATTGATTGAAATTAGTCCCTGGATATTGAGTCTTCAGAACAGGACATTTAAACAGCAATAAATTGAATTAAATGTTATGTTTGTGCTTCCTTCTTCTCTCTAAAGTTGGAAGTGCTGTTCCTTCTCTCTGCTTCATTTCCTGTCACCTTCCCTTTCCTCTATCCCCCAAAAAATTATTAGTACAAGATACAACAGTCGCCTGCATAGGTTGCATGTGTCAGTGTCATTTGTGGGGAGTAGAAGACCTGTATTTTCTGCTTTGTACCAAGGTTAAAACTAACATTCAAAGATAAGGAATGCTTAAATTTTCACATAATCAAACTTGAACTAGCTTTATAATTTAACAGATTAGTAGTAACAATGTATTTCGACAAATGTGTTGTCTAAAACATTAAGAATACATTAATTTGGAGATGCTGCTGTTTCACTACAGTATTTTCTAAGCATTTTCCTGACAAATGGTTTCACAGCCATAATAAATTATTTAAAATACCATATTTACTCGAATCCAAGCCGCACTTTTTTTCCGGTTTTTGTAATCCAAAAAACCGCCTGCGGCTTAGAATCGAGTGCAAAATAAGCGCAAGTTCTGGTTGGTAGGTGCCGCCACAACTAACTTCTGTCGTCGAATATATGTAGCGCTACACAGGCACACTTTGCAGGCACAAAGATAAATACTGGCGCAAAACCTCTGAGTCAGTAAATAAATTTAAAAAAAGGTGGAAGACGAGGTTTTTTTCTCCACCCAGAGTTTCGACCACTGCATTTTCACACATTATCCAACGAAGTAAATACAAATTCCGTATTGTTTATCTTCGAATGTAGCAGCATTTCAATGTACTATGAAAATCCGACTGGCAAGACTGTTTGGGATGTTTGTCAATATGGCCAACTCTATGTTCTGAATTTTTTCCTACCTGTGAGAAGAGATGGTTGCTAATAGTAACTTTTATGAAATGAGAATCACATTCAGTATTCTCTTCACCATAAGAATAATACGAATATAAACATTTTGCCATGTATTCTTTCGTGTTTGCTTCTATCTCATTTAAATCCTGTCTGCCTAATAAACTTCGAAACTAGTGTGAGATAACAGCAAACGCGGAAGAATATACATATCATGTCACGTTTATATTCTTATTATTCTTATGCCTAATAGTGATACAGTCAGAAATGAAGCACGGCAATTGATTAGATTTTTAAATCTAAGATGACTAATTTCTGTGCAGAATGTAATGTACAAAAGAGGCGTCTGCAAAGATTTTCAAACGGTGAAAAATTTTAGCTAAACTCTCGTTCAGAACATCTATCATACGCAGTCTATTCTTTGGTTTTTGTTGATCATTATCAAAGAAAGCAGCAGTGTAAGTAACAAAAAATAGCAGTCTCTCGCCATTGTTTCGCTAATGAGACAATTCCTCTTTTTTTTTTATCATAAGCGGCGGTAGCGCGCACAAAAGCAAGCCATGCCGCGATCGGCGACAGGTCGTAAACACACATTATCAGAATGTGACAAACAATGCATGACAGTACAACGCATTGTCAGCTTAGAGTGACGTAAACACCTATAACAAAGAGAACAGCACTTACCAGATCAAATAAAAATAAGAAATCGCTTCAAACAGACGAAGCACGTGAAAAAGGAAGGGTACCCGCAAGGTTATTTACAAGGGGGTACCCGTATAAATATGGGCCTGACGCATAGCAATGGCTACCTGGTAAAGCCCAACTGCTAAGCTTACGACTCGAACCAAACTACTGTAGCTGTATCGTTATTAATTCGACCTAAATTGTGTCCCATATTACAATGGACAAACTTTGTTTCGATTTGGAGGTGCGGCCTAAAACTTCTCTCTCCCTTGAATTTCGAGTCTCAAATTTTAGGTGCGGCTTAGATTCGGGAAAATTTATTTCCTTGATTTTGAGTCTAATTTTTCATGTGCGGCTTAGATTCGAGTGCGGCTTAGATTCGAGTAAATACGGTAAGTCATTGTCCACTTATGATTCTAAAATCGTTATTGGAATGTATTATTTGCTGATTTTGAGTATGATATCATACCATTGTCATGTGAGTACCTTGTAATTCATTTATCATACATGTGCCAGACAGCATTGTCTGATGGCATAACTTTCCGGGTTCAGCTCATCACACACTGGCTCAAGACTTTCGATTTGTGGTGACTGAGGGACAGTGAGAACACTGAGAGTCAAACTGGCTTGCAGTCCCTCCTTAAAATCTCTGGCCCCTCACCTGAACTAACACCTAAATCCATAGAACTTCTTACCCCACCCAAACCATGTAGCTCCACCTTTTACCTTCTTCCTAACATCCACAAACCCAATCACCCTGGTCATTCCATAGTTGCTGGCTTCATAGCACACACCGAACATATATCTGCCTTAATTGAGCAACACCTGCAACCCATAGTACAAAGACTTCCCATCTATATTAAAGATGCCAACCATTTCCTACATCGTCTGAAATCTGTACGTGTCTCACTCTAACCACACACCTTGCTTGTCACCACTGATGCCACCGTACTCTTAACTGACATCCCCCATGTACGTGGTCTGTCTGCTGCTGAACATTTCTTCAGTCAGTGCTCACCTATGACATCCTTCCTACTCACCTTAATCAACTTTATACTTACCAACAGGTACTTTACCTTTGAGGGGCAGACATAGAAACGTACCAGGGGCACGGCCATGGGAAACAGGATGACTCCTTCCTATGCCATTCTTTTCATGGTTTGCTTGGAGGGGGCTTTCCTGAGATCCATAAGCTTTCGACTCCTGGTTTGTTTTAGATACATTGGTGATGTCTTTGTCATATAGACTCATGATGAGGCTGACCTATTAAAATTGTTGGAATCTCTAAATACAGTCTCCTAATTAAACTTCACATTGTCCGATTCCGAATTCCATGTCACTTTCTTTGACATTGATCTCATCCTCACTGTAGGTCAACTGCATACTTCTATTCACATTAAATCTCTTAAAAAACAACAGTACTTCCATTTTGACAGTTGCCATCCTTTCCGTGCCAAACATTCCCTCCCATACAGCCTTTGTGTTTGAGGCAATTGTATTTGTTCAGATGTAGACTCTTTACAGCAGTGCACTATCATTCTCACACCAGCATCAAGTAGACATAATTACCTCACCAGCCTAGTTCAAAAACAGGTTTCCGGGGCCATCACAACGAAGCCTGGTACTGCTGATCCCTCCAAAAAACAACTTAGGAGTACACCACTTTTTACACAGTGTCATCCTGTTTTTGAATGTATTAATCACTTACTTTGACTAGGCTACAGCTTCCTAAATCATGCCCTGAAATGAGGTCCATTTAGTCAACTTTTTGTCCTCCACACCTAGAATAGCTTTTTGTCACCCTCCTAATCTCTATAATATTCTTGTCAGACCCTATGCTCTTTTTGCACCTGTCTCCCTGTCCTATGGCTCCTACCCCTGTGACTGTCCCTGCTGTAAGACTTGCCCTGTGCATGCTCCTACCACCACCCATTCCCGCCCTATAAGTGGCAAAACATATTCTATCAAAGGGAGAACCACTTGTGAAATAACATGTTGTATACCATCTGCTATGTAAACACTGTTCGACCTTTCACATTAGCATGACTACCCCCAAGTTATCAGTTAGGATGAATGGACATAGGCAGAGGGTGATACTGGCAACACACAATATCCTGTTGCAGAGCAAGCTCTACATCATGACAGTCCTGACCTCAGTGCCTGTTTCACCATATGTGCCGTCTTATTCTTTTCCCAGGCACCAGTTTCCCAGAATTCCACAGGTGGGACCTGGTAGTACAACGTATTCTTGGTTCTTGCCATAGAACTGGCTCTACAACATCGTGGTTCTTGTCACCTCCTGCCTTAATTCCCTTTAATTTCTGTGGTCTTGGCATTTATTCACAGTAACTATTCCTTTCTTCACTCCCTTTTAGTTTTCTATATCTTTCGTTTTCGGATCTATCTATCTTTTGCTGCCTGCCCACCCCTGCTCCATCCATCTTAAAGTGCAGTTAGCTTTCACCTCTTATCAACTTGTGCACAATATTTCGGCAGTAATCTTTCCCTTGTGTATTGGCCTATCTTCCACCTTTAAGCTCTCCAGTTTTCAAATCTTGTCTGGCGCAGTCTCCAACAATCAGTCTTTCTTTCTAATCCTGTCTGGTAAGCCTCCCCTGATCCAAGGATCTTGGCAACTTTTCCAAACTCTACCCGTTTTCGTAAACCTTACCAATCCTTTTCCTTTGCCCCTATTTCTTCGCTTTCAACCCTTCTCCCCAAAGAAGGAGCCACTGGCTCCGAAAGCTTGCAAACTTTAATACCTTTATATGTGTGTTCTGCTGCCATTAGGTGAGTAGATTTTTTTATCTATCCAGTTACATTATATTTTCAAAAATTGATTGTAATTGGTTAAGTTGTGTCCTCGTTATCCCTATGGGAGTGATATGTAAGGGTTTGTGTAGTATATTCCTAGATGCAACACATAAGGTTGGAACCTGGAGACAGTGGCAGTGTGTGTGGGAGCTGTGCTTGTGTAAATATGCGCATGTTTCCTATTTTCGAAAAAGGAATTTGTCAGAAAGCTTAATTATTTTAGCAGTATTTTTCACTGGGCCTGTCTGCGACTCAGTGCCTCCTCCATATGGTGAGTAGCAATCTGTCCTTTCCACATTGTTGTTCTCTTGTAGGACTGTTTGCATCTATTTTCAAGCATCTGCCAAATAGGGCCTGAGGTCTGGTATGATCATTTTGAGTTCTCTGCAGCAGCATTTATTGTGTTTTGTCATTCCATATGCAATCAGCTACACTATTAGCCACTTCTGGCACCTAGTGGGACAACCCTGGTCTATTTGGGAGGGACTCTGTAACTTTCAGCTCTGTAGTACAAACCTCAGAAGCTGCAGTCCAGGTTGTCACAGAATTGATGAAATCTGTGGTTCAAGACGTGCACTCAGTTCAGAACACAGGACTAGTACATTTTAGGTCAGTGCTAAAGACTGAGATGTATGTTGATATGACACGAACAAGGCTGGTTGTTTCCACCTTCTGTCACTCACTGGACAGAACCATGTATGACCTCTAAACCTATTATGACAGGCATAGTTGCTTTTTTATGAGTACAGTAATTTACAACTGGTTGCATCCTGTATCCTCAATTTCAATGAATGCATATGGTTCTCCTTCTCATCCCTTGTGGCCATTTCTTTAATGGATACCATTATTTGCCATGTGTTTGAACTACCAACAGTTAATAGTGATGTAGATGGCTTTCCAACAGTAGAAATGTTTCTTTCTGGCACTGACTTAGTGTCAGTTTGGGACAGCACATCATACTTGTTGGTGAGGATGATGGTTGCTGTACCCCAGGCTTTCCCATTGTAAAGCTTCCCCTGTATTAGAGTATCTAGTCCTGCTACTTATACACCATTCACAGACAAGCAAATGGGCATGATGCAGAGCAGTGTTTTCTTGAGAAGAAGCAGCGTATGTGTAAATAGACAATACTCGAGGTACTTTGAGTTTCTCAAGCAAGATTTTTGGGGTAGTTTGTGTGACACATGCAATTTAACAGCTTCCAGTTTTTTGACTTTAGTAAAGCCAGCTGTTAACTGTTCCCAAATTTCAGCCAACTCATTTCAAGCCTGTAACAGCACTTTCAATGTGGTTTAATTCTAGTTTAGGTCGACAAACATATATATCTCAAAGTTATGTTAATTAAGGAGAAAGGCATAAAAATCTTGGCAGATAATATTGAAAGTCTAACAAATTAAAAACAGCAAAAAAATTGAAACTGAATACAACAGATATATATCAGATCACAAATAAATATGTGAAATTTAAAATATTTCCCAGCGAATTAAATGTTCGAAGAGATTTTGGAATTGCAGCTGGTCATCATAAACTTCATTCCATGATATTTCAACTGCTGTATAGCCTTGCATATTAATGCCACATTGTGTTATATTCATTATGGCCTTTTGTGATTTGTAGCCCATGTAATTAATCACACCTCTGATACAATCATCAACATACAGGTGACTCCAGGCATCTCACTTGTGTTGCTACATCTGGTTACGTCTGTGACATGTAAAATGCACTTTTAAAGTGAATTATTTTGTGGCTGACAATTCATGAAAAGAATTGAGATGCAATTTGAAAACAACTATTTTATCACTCAATCACTGTCAGTAAACCATAGGTGGTGAGGAGTCAGGGAGTGAAGAATTATCAGGGAGAAAATAGTACAATGTTCCTGTTGCTTAAACGATATTGTCAGAGTTCTTACTCTTTGCTGCTTCTGTGGTTGCATATGTAATTGTCAAGTCAATGTCAGCAGTGTGCCACTGTGATGCCACAGGGCTCAAGGCCAAGAACTTTTCTGTATTTCAATTTAGCAAGCATTTACTCTACCAGGGATGTTAAGGTTGTTTATTTCCTGTCTGACATTACCTTTAGCCTCTCCACATCTTACACTACTTCTTTTTTAACTTTTGGTACTCATAGAAAATCATTTAAGGATTTTTCTATACTACCAGTAGTTCACACTGTGTGATCTAATTACTGCGGCTTGATGGATGTCAGGATGAGGAATCCCAGCAAGAAAGCAGATATTCATTGTTTGATGTGGATAAGACAAAAACAATAACATCTGAAGTTCATCATCTGTTTTGTTACCTGCAGATACTTTCATAATTAAAGTTGATGAAGAGTTTCTTTAAGACAACTGAGGCCTTCACAGGCCCATCACATCAAACAAGATTATGCATGTGGTGCCTCATAATCCAGCCTGTTGAAATATAAATGATACCAGTAGTCTCTCATGCCCAAAGAGAAGTCATTCAGATGAATTCACTCTCATATTACAAACAGCAAAGCTAATTTGCAGGCATGGTGGGTCTCAGTGAGGAGGCTGTGTTTTGAAAATAATATAGATGTTTAATCATCACACGTTGTACACCAAAGAACCAATAGATGGTGTTGCAGTTCGGATGTTTAATCATCACACATTATACACCAAAGAACCAATAGATGGTGTTGCGCTCTCTCTCTCTCTCTCTCTCTCTCTATCTCTATCTCTATCTCTATCTCTATCTCTCTCTCTATCTCTCCCTCTCAGAATTAAGCACCACAATCTTGTCTTTATGAACACAAGCAGTGACATTACTTGCTAGGATATATGAATTTACTGATTTTGCTTTGTGTGCTAAAAACTTAATGACACTGCTTTGCTTATTGCAGTATAGTTCTTTCTTAGGAATATTTTTTTTAGTTCAGTGACAGAATTATATGCCATAACCTTATCTTTATAGGTACAAACTAATGTTGAATATACATGGTTAGGATATATGGGTTTAAAGATTTCAGTTTGTGTATTAGAAACTTAATGTCATTGCTTGCTTCTTTTGATAGATTTTATTTATATTGTTTGCTAGGAAAAACATATTTTTTTAGTCTGCTTTGTGATTAGGGTGCCTACTCATAATATCTTGATTTTGTTTTGTTTACAAATAAATATGCATAGAAAATGATAGTCTTTCTGAATACACCAGGATGGCTAAAAGACTGAGGATTATGTGATCTCAAGACTGCAGTGAAGATCGCGAGGTGAGACCTAATGCAACTTGAGAGCATCAGGCTTAACTGCTCTTTGGAAACCATTTCTGAAAGCAAGGTGCGACGCAACTCTGATTGAATGTATCATATATTATCTCGCTCCTCAGAACCCTTCAGCCACACTGGCTGAAAGTTATTTCTCTCCAATGTAACATCATGAAAGCGAAAATTTTTTATAAGACGTAGTGCAGCCGAGCGAGTTTTTATTCTACAGGTCCTGCTTATTCCTGTTTACCTTTTCACCTTTACATGTAAAATTCCCAGTGAGCTTATGTTGTACCATGACCATAAACAAAGCATAAGGCTAGACTTTGCATGTTTCTAGACCTTAGTGTCAGTTGCTTTTCGCAGGGCCAGCTCGACATGGGTCTCTCCCATGTTATTGAAGCAAACAAGCTCTTCTTTCATGTCCCCAATTTTACTACTTCAAATGTTGTATACAAAGAAGCTTTATCATTAAAAAATGAATTCTTGCATGCTGCATCGTACTACTTGACAGAAAACCGATTTTCAGTCCTATATAGAAGTTATAACTTTCTTCAATGAGAGGCCACATCCCACGCCCTAAGTGCTGCTCACTCTTCAGTTTATGAGCCACCCACCCCATGTTTTCCATTTCTATGCATCCCCAGAGCTCAATTATCCCTTTATCCCTTAATATGGCTCTACTGTATTTAGAGGTAGTACAGACATTCAACATTAGGTCTTAATCCCGTCTCTTTAACAGTAACTTCTATTAATAATCTGTGATTTTTCAATCCCTTGATCATGCAAATTTTAATCCGAAAGAAGAAATGAGTAGGACCTTTTCCCTCATAAGTGTAACATTGTTTGATTTTGTACTGGGAAACATTTTTGTTAGGGGTCACAGTTTTCAAGTTCAACCAGAGAAGCATCAAAAAGTGACCTTTAGGTCATTATCCGGAGAATCTTTTGTGCTATTCTGAAGTGTCAGGTCATGAACCCATTATCTGACTCTCACCATTTGCCTCAATAGCATTTGCTGATGAGGTGACAGCTACTCTCTCTGGACATGAGATAGGTCTGTAGAAGCCTACTGAGATATGTACTGTCTTAGGTTTGCTAATACAGCAGATCTCTGGAAGCCATAAAGATATCAACAAAATTATATTAGAAATGCACTAGTGTTACATTTTTCATTTGTCGGCATCACCATACATCAGAATGCAAAGCACAAGGATGGGTCATTGAATGTATACACTTGAAATATATGAAAATTGATATGATCACAATAGAAAGATACAGAATATTTTTATATTTGTAGAATGACCAAAATATGACACTTAAAATTCTTTGCACTATCTGGATTTGGTGTGATTACCTTCTTATAGTCTTTATATCACGACGATTTGATAAGCCTGACAACCTGGAGATGTCTTCATAAGTTTTCATACTTCCAGTAATTTATCATATGTTTGTTAATCAACTAAAAATAGTTGCAAAATGTTAGTAAATCTTCTTAGTGATTTTACTGATTCCCATTTTGTGAACCCGCTAGTTTAGTTCTTTTTGCAGTGTTGTAAAATATTGGTTGAATTCAGTAACTTCTATCCATTAACATGTTTCATTAACTTTAAAACATAGTTTTCATTGTAAAGTTAATGTAATCCTTGTGGTTTTTCAGTGGCCAGTTTACTTTCTGTGAGGATGTGCAGGTTCTCCAAGCAGATGTTGTACCTGGCCTACATGCCTATGTTCACTACTGCACTCTCCATGACCTAGGGGCCAGGGGGTTTGTACGACCACTCTGCTTTGCCTATTTATCGACTGACTTAATAAAAGTGCAATCACTGTTTCCTACTCTTCGAGAACAGTTCCTAAAGGTTTGTTGAACATTATTTTCATATAACTGATAAATTTTTTTATTGTGGTAATGTAATTATTGATAGAGTGGATGTTAAGCAAAATGAAAGCATACTAGTTCAAGTGAAAAACTGAGGCAATTTTTGGTTGTACAGTAGCTTTTTATTGACTCATTTGCTTCAGATATCCGTAAGATGGTAGGTATTCCACAGTAGGTGAATGGAATTAACTTATATAGTCCAAAAAAAGAAAAAAGAAACAAGACTATTGCCACTACTAAGGAGATGTTTCTCATGGCATATAAGTGCATATGGGCTGTTGTTCAAGTTTCATGTAAATCCATCAATTCACAGAAATTTAGTCTTTAGTTTAATGAAATTCATTGAAAATTCTAACATTTCTGTTTTCTCACTCATTTGTATTACAAATCTGTGAATGTTGTGCTGTTGTGCATCAGATTGTATGGATATTTTTCTTTTGTTTCTTCCACAAGGCAACAGAAATCCTGCAGTTCAATAATCGACAATGGTTTGTGGAAGAACTTCTAAGAATGATGACCACTTTAAAGGAAAAACAAAACATATATTTTTCATTGAAACAGGTACATAACAGTTTACATTTGATCTTTGTTTTTATTGCAACATTATAAATTTTTGGCATTTACTTTTCTGTTATATTGCTTCTAATTAATCACATTTTAGAAATTATTTCAGAGCCAAGAAATATATGTAAAACTTCATTCATATCAGCAGTACTGTTGTTTCGTAATCCCTACTGTAGTCTGCCTTTGCAATACATAGTGTGGCCATGTTAAGTATGTTCACAAAAGTTGATGATCTTGATTTAGATTGTGATCTGGCTTACAATTTGAACCTCCTAGAACTTTAAGTCTGACTGTTATTTGTGAGGATTTCTAGCAGCCATATTGATAAATGTTTCTCATTAACAGATTTTTTAATAAAAACCTAATCAAAAGGCAAATATCAGTAAATTATATAGTATAAGCCAACAGTTAGCACAGCAGCTGTCTTTCATTGTTTTACTTATGTTTGAATGGTGAAAGTAAATGATGTGGAACTCATTTCTGAGCTGAAAATGTAATTAGTAGTCTGATTGGCTCTGTTGTAGTGAAAAGCGTTTCTTGAAAACAACACACATCACAGTGAAGGTTGATGTACACAAATTTTGAAGCACTTTTATATGTGCCAGCAATTATGTAGAAAACAGGAAGTATTAAATTCTCAGGTTTGTCCTTACACATGTACAAAAATCGAATATTAAAACATGCTTGCATTGTCTGCATCCATAGGGTGACGATTATTGAACAATATGTAGAAAAAACTGTAAATTAGTTACAAAGTACAGCATGCACATACTTTATTCAACATGTAAATGTCACTACAGGTATTCAGATTTAGGTTATCACATGTTCAATATGCCTGCCATCCTTCACGATGATGTGCAGCAGGTGAATAGCAAAATTATGTATGACCCAATGAAGTGTCGGAACATTGATGCTGTCGATAACCTGCAGAATGGCTGTTTTCAGCTCAGCAATGGTTTTGGGGTTGTTGCTGTACACTTTGCCTTTTAATACTGCTCCCAAAAAAAGGAGCCGCATGTGTTCAGATTTAGAGAATATGGCGGCCAATCGAGGCCCATGCCAGTGGCCTCTAGGTACCACAGAGTCAGAATGTGGTCCCCAAAATGCTCCTCCAGGACATCAAACATTCTCCTGCTTTGATGGGGTCGAGCTCCGTCTTGGATGAACCACATCTTGTCGAAACCAGGTTCACTTTGGATAATGGGGAGGGGATCATCTTCCAAAACCTTCATGTAGAGTTCGGTAGCCACTGCCTCTTCAAGGAATATCGCACTGATTTTTCCGTGACTGGACATTGCCTACCACACAGTCACCTTTTGAGGGTGAAGAGACATCTCGATCACAAAGTGTGGATTCTCAGTCCCTAAAATGTGCCAGTTTTGCTTATTGAGGAGCCCATCAAAATGAAAATGTGCTTCATTGCTAAACCAAACCATACAGTGCATACTAATTCCCATCATGCCCCATGGCCAACCGTGCAGTTTGAATGTCCTAAAGGAAACCATTCAGAAGTTATGATGATTTTTTTTTTTCATACAGCTCAATAATTGTCTCTCTGTACTTTCATATTCTGCAGACAACTGTGAAAAGCATAGTGGAGGGCACATACCACTGTACCAAGTATTAGGGTTCCTTTGTGTTTCATTTGTGGAGAAAGATTGATTACATGCCTCTGTGCATGGTATAGTTACTGTAATTTGTCTTCATGGTCCCTAAGGGGATGTTACACCAAGGCTGTGATCTATTTCAAGATTCTTTGCTTGATACTGGTTTTTTGAAATTTGTAAGTAGGCTGTTGTAGCATAGTTGATGTCTATCTTTAAGCGAATGCAAGTTCTGCATCTGTCGATATCTATCCATCCAAGGTATCATGCTGTGACCTGCCTACCAATTTCAAATTTCTTTGATACCTTGTATGATCATGCTTTTCTCAATAAGCATTGTTGTGGTTCTGAGTCAAATGCTTTTCAGAAGTCATCTACACAATTACGTTGATCCATGACCTTTGCAGTGTCATGTGAGAAAAGTAGGATTTCGGTTGCATATGACCAATGTGTTTGGAATCCTGCTGTTTGGCATGGAAAAGCCCGTTCTGTTTTGCGGTACTTAATTGTCTTTGTGAGCTCAGAATATGTTCCAGCATTCTACACAGACAAATGTGAAATGTCTGTTTGTTTCTGCTATTATCAATTTCTACAAATGAACATTACTTTTGCATGAAAGCCTCCACAATGTAATTGTTAATCTTTAGCATTTTTAATGTAGTATTTTTGCATTATATGGATTAATATTTACAATGTAGCTTTGTGTATCAGTATGGGCATTGTAAGCTCTCTACCAGCAGAAGCAGATCTGACTATGGTTGAATTTTCAACAAAAATCATGTACCATTGTAAAGAGAAACATTTTAAATAAGAAGAGTTCTAGAGTAAAGTGTCGCTATTTTTTTTTCCCCCAATTTATTTTGAAAATGTAATTTTCTTACAGGTCTAAGTTGCACACATTCATTCTAGGAGTCACAATTATGCTCTATATTTGAATAAATCAACTAGAGACATGAGTTTATTAGTTCTTTCAAATTAACTAATATAAGTTCAGTATCCTGAATAAAACACTCATGGTCACAAAATTTTGTAACAAATGTTCTAAGCTTGCACAACAATTACTTTTATTGTCATTACAGATGCGCATCTTGGCATTACTTTTATTGTCATTACAGATGCGCATCTTGGCAGAAATCTTAATTAAATCAAACAAATTTGTTCTGTTTGTTATATGTCAGATGTTAGTGTTTTCAGAATACTCATGGTTTTATTATTTGTCTGCCTGTATGCTCCTGTTCTTTTTTAACTTTGTGTGGGTCATCAGTATTTTAATTATTTTGTTGCAGCCCACCATGAATTCCTCTTGTGTGCCAACCTGTTCATGTCAGAGTTGTGCTTGCATCTGGTGTCCTCAAATATTTGTTCAATATTGTCTTCCCCTACAGTTTTTACCCTCTACAGTTCCACAGAAGTTATTTATTGACACCGTAACATGTTCTGTTATTCTGTTCCTTCTTCTTGTCAGTGTTGTCCATATTCTGCTTTTCTCGCTGACTGTGCAGAAAACCACTTCATTTCTCAGACCACCTAATTTTTAACATCTTTCTATAGCACTACATGTCAAATGCTTTGAGTCACTTCTTTTGTGTTTTTTATTTTCAGTCCATGACTCACTTCCAAAAAATGGCGTGATCTAAATGTACATTCTCAGAATTTTCTTCCTCAGATTAAGGTTGAAGTTTGGTACTAGTTGACTTCTTGTAGCCCTCTTTCCCTGTTTTGTCCACTAATGTCCTCTTTGCTTCACCATTATTTGTTATTTTGCATCAAATGTACCAGAATTCTGTCACTTCATCTATTTTATTATTACACAATTTTGATGTTAACTAACCACTACTAACCACATTTATGATACTCCCCCTTACTTTTGTCTTTCTTCAGTTTACTCTCAATCCATATTCTGTACTCATTAGACTGTCATTCCATTCATTAGGTCCTATAATTCTTTTTCATTTTCTCTGAGGACAGTAGTATCAGAGTGAATCTTATTTTTGATATCGTTTTATCCTGAGTGTTAACCTGACGCCTGAACCTTTCTTTTATTTCTGCCATTGCTTCTTTGATGTATAGATGGAACATCTGGGAAGAGAGAGAATGCATTCATGTCTTGCACCCTTTTTAATCCAGACACTTCATTCTTGGTGTACCATTTCTATTATTCTCTCCTAGTGTTTGTAGTACATATTGTATATTGCCCATCTTTACCTTTAGTTTACACCAACTTTTTTTTTTAGAATTTTGAACACCTTGCACCATTTTAAATTCTCAGACCCTTTTTCTAGCTCGACATATCCTATCTTTCTTAGGTCTTGCTTTCACTATCAAGCACAAATAAGAACTGCTTCTCTTTCCTAAAGCCAACCTGATCATCAGTTGCTCACTATCCTTTTCCATTCTTCTCTATATGATTATTATCATCAACCTGGATGTGTGATCTATTAAGCTGATTGTATGATAATTCTTGCACTTATAGCAATACCAGAGAAAGGAAGTTGCTACTCACCATATAGCGGAGATGCTGAGTCACGATAGGCACAATAAAAAGATTCACACAATTAAAGCTTTCGGCCATTAAGGCCTTTGTCAGCAGTAGACACACATACACAAACGCGTGCGCACACACACGCTCACACACACACACACACACACACACACACACACACACACACACACACACACACACAAATGCAATTTGCACACACATCTGCAGTCTCAGAGAGCTGAGACCACACTGCGAACAGCAGCACCAGTGCATGATGGGAATGGTGACTGGGTGCGGGCAAGGAGGAGGCTGGGGTGGGTAGGGGGAGGGATAGTATGGTGGGAGTGGCAGACAGTCAAGTGTTGCAGTTTAGACGGAGGGCAGGAGAGAAGGTGCGGAGGGGGGAGGGGGTAAGCAGCGGAAAGGAGAGAAAATAAAAGACTGGTTGTGGTGATGAAATGACAGCTGTGTAGTGCTGGAATGGGAACAGGGAGGGGGATGGATGGGTGAGAACAGTGACTAACGAAGGTTGAAGCCAAGAGGGTTACGGTAACATAGGATGTGTTGCAGGGAAAGTTCCCACCTGCGCAGTTCAGAAAAGCTGGTGTTGGTGGGAAGGATCCATATGGCACAGGCTGTGAAGCAGTCATTAAGATGAGGGATATCATGTTTGGCAGCGTGTTCAGCAACAGGGTGGTCCACTTGCTTCTTGGCCGCAGTTTGTCGGTGGCCATTCACGCGGACAGACAGTTTGTAGGTTGTCATGCCTACATAGAATGCAGCACAGAGGTTGCAGCTTAGCTTGTAAATCACATGACTGATTTTACAGGTAGCCCTGCCTTTGATGGGATAGGTGGTGTTAGTGACCGGACTACACCACTGATCCCCTTTGTGGTAACTGTGGTCGCCCCCTCCATGAGGGGAGTGCCTGTGCTCCCCCGTCAATGTGTGTAAATTGTAATGGACAGCATTCTCCACGCTCGCCTATATGCCTGGTTTTTGTGAAAGAAAGAAGGATTCAAGAGAACAAAACCTTAAATCGGCTCACCTACACTGAGGCTCATCAAAAATATGACTGGCTCCATCCTGTGTCTGTGACCTCTACTTTTGCCTCAATTATGTCCATTCCCCCTCCTCTTCCAGCCCCACCCCATTCACCCCATGCCTTCAGCCTCCTCCTCCTCCTCCTACCCCTCCCCCTCCTCCCCCCCTCTCCCACTCCCCCTCCCCCTCAGTACTCATACCCACCCCTTCGGGTGCTGCTCCCCCTCTCCCATCAGAGAAGTGCTTCCCTCCTTCGGCGGCCAACAGTACTGGAGCTCTCTCCCAGGACTCCTCTTCCTGGCACCCCCCTGAAATGTGATCTCCTGCTCCACATTGGCAGCGCGATCCACAGCCGGTGGGCGCCAAGATTTCCCAGTGTAATTCCGTGCCTGCCCTCGCTTCCGAAGAGAAGAAGCAGAAATGCAGGAACTAGGGCAAGGCCCCTCTAGTACTCCCTGAGGTGCAACCTTCCCCTCCTACAGTCAATGAACCATCAGAATCTGACCCCACCTATATGGATATTATGCCATCCTTATTGGTGACGGATAGCGACTCGGTGGCGTGACCGACTCTGGTCCATTCGCTTCCACTTTGGACTCCAGCTTGAGAATCCTCCAGTGGAATTGTAAGGGATATTTGTGTCACCTTCCAGAGTTGCAGCCTCTTCTTTGCTTCTACTCTGCCACTTGTATTGCGATCCAGGAGACCCATTTTGTCAATTCTTACTCACCCACCCTTTGTGGGTTCCACACTTTCTGTTGGGGCTGAATTGGCCCCTTATGGGCTTCTGGTGGTGTTTGCACCTTGATCCGCAAGGACATTGTTAGTAAATGGGATCCCCTCCATATCACTCTGGAAGCCATTGCTGTCAGGGTCCATCTGGCCACTCCTGTCACAATCTGTAATCTTTACCTCCCACCTGACAGGCCGCCCACATCCCATGCCCCCCACCACTCTTCTTCAACAACTGCCTTCTCCCTTCCTGCTATTAGAGGACTTTAATGCCCACAGCTCTCTTTGGGGTAGTCATATGACTACTGCCCTGGGAAGGACAGTTGAAGCTGTTCTGGCAGGGCGTGACCTCTGTTTACTAAACACAGGCACTCCCACACACTTTAGTATGGCGCACTGCACTTTCTCAACCATTGGCCTCTCCATCTGCAGTCCCTGCCTTCTTCCCTCCATTCAGTGGAGCATCCACAATGACTTATGTGACAGCAACCATTACCCAATTTTTTTGACTTTCCTTCAGTGTCTCTCACTGTCACCCTTCCAGGTGGGCCATATCTAAGGCTGCTTGGGGTGCCTTCTCCTCTGTTCCCATTCCCCCTAGATGCCACACGATAGTGTTGATGAATCTACTCATACCTTGACTGCCTCCATCCTTTCAGTAGCTGTTTCAGCAATCCCTTCTTCTTCAGGTTCCCCCCGCTGGAAGATGGTCCTTAGTGGACTGCGGAAATTGCTGCAGCCATAAAAGACCACCGCCGTGCTCTTCAACGCTTCAAGCGGCATCCTTGTACTGTTCTTCTTCTGGTCTTTAAACGACTCTGTGCCCGGACCTGCTACCTAATCAAATTTCAGAAACGGATTTGCTGGGAATGATATGTAGATGTCATAGGACCCCACACCCACTCTTCACAAGTCTGGGTGAAACTCGGGCGAATATGTGGCCACCATCCTGCCACCAGAATTGCAGGAATTTCTGTGCATGGTTTTGTCCTTACCAATCCGGACTTTGTGGCAGAAAATTTCGCTCAGCACTTTGTTCAAGCTTCGGCTACGGCTCAGTATCCGCCAACGTTCATTCTCCTGAAAGAGCGTTCAGAATGACTGCCTTCGTCTTTTGTTTCTCGCTGCTCAGAACCGTATAATGTCCCATTCAGCTAGTGGGAATTTGCCAGTGCCCTCGCCCTTTGTCCTGATACTGCTCCTGGACCAGATCGGATACATAATCAAATGCTCCAACACTTATCGGTGGCTGGCCACTGTCGTATACTGACCTCCTTCAACTGTCTGTTGGGTGAGGGAGTATTTCCTACCCAGTGGCAGGAAAGCATTGTTGTTCCAGTGTTGAAGACAGGGGAGCTGCCTCTTCAGTTGGATAGCTACCATCCCATTAGCCTTACTAACACCCTCTGCAAGCTCCTTGAGCACATGGTGAGTCAGCGGCTGTTTTGGATCCTTGAATCCCGTGACCTTTTGTCATCGACTCAAAGTGTTTTTCGCTGTGGCCGCTCTATGGTGGATAACTTGGTCCACCTGGAGTCTGCTATCCAGTCAGCTTCTGCCCATCGGCAACACCCCCTTGCAGTCTTCTTTGATCTGCATAAAGCTTGTGACACCACCTGGCACCACCACATCCTCACCACCCTTCATGAATGGGGCCTTTGTGGTGCTCTGCCCATTTTTATGCGTAACTTCCTTTCTTGTCACTCTTTTCAGGTCCAGGTTGGCTCCTCCTACAGCTCTCCCCATCGGCAAGAAAATGGGGTTCCATGCTGAGCATCCCTCTCTTTCTCATAACCATTAATGGTCTGGTGACAGCTGTTGGGCCGACAGTGTCCCCCTCTTTGTATGCTGATGATTTTTGTATATACCTCGCCTCTTCCGTAATGGGCCCTGCAGAATTCCGTCTACAGGGGGAAATCTGTCGGGCCCACTCATGGGTTCTCTCCCATGGCTTTCAGTTTTCGGCAGCCAAGACATGTGTCATGCATTTCTGCCGTCACCATACAGTCCAGCCCCATCTGGAACTGTTCCTTGATGGCCAGCCCCTCGAGGTGGTGGACACCCATCGCTTCTTGGGAGTAGTCATTGATGCCCGGTTGACATAGCTCCCTCGCCTTTGCCATCTGAAGAGGACATGCTGGTCCCATCTGCAGTGTTCTTAGGTGTCTGTGCAATACCACCTGGGGTGCAGACCTCACTGTTCTCCTGCGATTGTATCAAGCCTTGGTCCAGTCTCGTTTAGACTATGGAAGTCCTGTCTATGGTTCTGCATCACCTTTGACGCAGCAGATACTGGACCCCATCCACCACTGTGGGGTCCGACTTGTGATGGGTGCCTTCCGGACTAGCCCCATACTTAGCCTTCTCACAGAGGTGGGGATTCCACCACTGTGAGTTTTGCGCCAGCAACAGCTGATATCTTATGCGCTCTGCTTTCGCTGCATCCCAAAGCGCTCTAATTATGGTATCCTTTATCCACACACCAAGATCCCACTGCCGCAGCAGAAGCCACGATGTGGGCTCAACATGGCTGTCTGCATTCAGTAGCTCTTTTCTAAGCTCCAGTAATTGCCTTTACCATCTCTTCTCCGCTCACGCACATACCCCTCTGTGGTGCGTCTCTCAGTCGCAACTCTGTCGTTATCTCTCAATCGATTCAAAGGATTTTGTCCATCCAATGGCTATTCGCCACCAGTTCTCCTGTCTCCTCAGTTCTTTTCAGAGTTCAGAAGTGATCTATACTGATGGCTCCATGGTTGCTGGCCGCACTGGTTTTGCTTACACCTATGCGCGACGCATGGTACTTCGTTCCTTGCCAGATGGCTGTAGTGTTTTTACTGCAGAATTGGTACCCTTCTTGCATGCACTGGACCACATCTGCTCCTGCTCAGGACTATCCTTCACTATCTGTAGTGACTCATTGAGGATTTGCACACTATCAGCCAGTGCTTCCCTCACCACCAGTTGGTCATCACTATCCAGGACTCCCTTTCTCTCCTCGCTCAATGTGGATGCTCAGTGGTTTTCATTTGGACCCCAGGCCATGTTGGGATTGTTGGCAATGAACTTGGCAATCGATTGGCTAAATTAGCTACTTCCAGGCCATCTCTTGCTATTGGCATTCCGGAAATAGACCTTCATTCGGCATTACGTTGTCAGGATTTGGGCCTTTGGGATGCAGAATGGAGCACTCTTTCTTTGCTGAACAAGCTCAGGGCAATTAAGGATTCTATAACTCCATGGCGGTCCTCCTTACGGGCCTCTCATAAGGCCTCTGTCATCCTCTGTCAGCTCCACATCGGCCATACTTTTTTGACTCACGGTAATCTCCTCCGTCGTGAGGGCCCCCCTCTCTGTCGTTGTGGATCGATGTTGACTGTGGCTCACATCTTACTGGACTGCGCCAACTTAGCCACCCTACGACGGACTTTTAGCTTTCAAGAATTGCTACCCCTGGTGTTGGCTGACAATGCCTCAGCGGCAGATCTCGTTTTACGTTTTATTCGTGATGGGGGTTTTTATCGCTTTATTTAAGGAAGGAACCTTCCACCTTATCGGTGAGTGGAGGAGATGGCAGGCCCTCTTGCTCCCCCCTTCGCCCCAACTGGATTGGCTTCAACTGGGTTCAACTGGGCTTGGTGGTTTACCCCGGCCCTCTGCCTTCCCACTCCTTTCGTTACGGGGTCTGTTATGTCTTGATTGTCTCTCTTGTCTCCTGTGCATCTTCCTTCCCGCCCCTGTCATTAGTCACTTTCTTTTCGTCACACCTTCTTCCGCCCTTTTCGTTCCTTCCCTTTGTTTTTCATTTTATGGACATTGTAGTTGCCTGTCCTAATGTGGGATTTTATCGGTTTTAGTTAATCTAAGGTCAGAGGGACTGATGACTGTGTAGTTTGGTCCCTTCTACACCCAACCAACCAACCTTATTGAAACAAAGATGTCAGAAAATCTAATAAACAGAGAGGGTGGTTTCGATTTAAATAACATTTGGGGTCTGGCACTCAGTTTATTAAAATCTTGGGGACTATCACATCCACCTAAATCAGAAAATGCTGAGAGAATTTGCATTTCACGGAATATCAATGCAAGCTGTGAAAAACAAAAGAGCATCAAATGGCCTAGTGGGCATTGGGAATTGAACTCGACTATAAATAATGGCAGAGAACCAACAATAGTTCACAGTCTGGTT
Organism: Schistocerca cancellata; assembly: GCF_023864275.1. Lineage (NCBI taxonomy): Eukaryota > Metazoa > Arthropoda > Insecta > Orthoptera > Acrididae > Schistocerca > Schistocerca cancellata. The sequence goes on along the minus strand of NC_064627.1, from coordinate 139,181,911 downwards.
GGAGTCCAGGAAGTGACTACACAAAACAGCAAAACTCACAGCATCTGAAGAAGACAGCCAAGTCAGTCGTCAAAATACTGGGCATGAAATGGAAACAACAGCACAGTAGAAAACTTGGAAATACAGTGTTACGTATTTGAGACATTATTTTTGAGTAACTTGTGAAGGAAGAGCTACATAATTATTTGAATGTTTGGTATCACTTAATTGTACCAGATTAGGGAAAATGTCTTCCCATACTGACAGCTGGTACGTGATGACGTTGACTTACAAACATGATCGTTACTTGAAACAGCAGCTGTGATTCACCCTCTTGAAGTGAGTATATGTACCACAGCTGCAGCAATGGATCAGTTGATTTACTCAATTTGGTGGTTCTTCAATGATTAAACACTGTGCTAATTGTTGACAAACTGTTAGGGGACACAGTAGTCAGCCTTCACTGAATTACAAGCGTTTCATAGTAAAGCTTCTTGAACTCTGTTTCAGTCAGAAAAATACCAAATGCAGTTGTGTGATTAATCATTGCTCTGGAATATGTACAGCTAACAAGAGAAAGTTAACTCTGGCATGTATTGTCAGCCACCCAGCACTCACTAGCTGTCTCTTTATTTCTTCTGTTCCAGAAGCTTGCTGTTTTCACATTGTCTATTATCTATTGATACACAACTCATTTCTTCTCTTCCTCATAAAGTAATTTTATGCTTGTATATTTTGAATAGAATCGTCTACCTTTTACCGAAAATTTGTTCCAGAAAGAGGAAGAAGGGATTGAGTTGTCAGCAGATGAAGAGAAGATCCTTAATAGTTCTTCAATAGATCAGCTGGTTTCACAATACACTGAATACAAGAATATGCTTCATGTGGCAGAGCCATACATGGTAAGATAAAGTCTGTTATGTATTTATTAATCCAATTCTATGGCTGACAGTGATCAGTAAGAGCTACTTCATCAGTGTTGTAAATTGGCATTAAGAGTCAAAGAAATAAGATCAAATTAACTTCAGGAGTCACCTTTTTGTTGATGGTGTGTATGAACAGACATATCCATCTCTGTGTTTTGTTGTTTGTACAGCCCATAGTTATTTCCCTAACCAAAATAAATGTACGAGTTTCTTTAGATAATTGTTGTTAAAGTTTGTGATTTTAAACTTCCTTGTGTGTATTGTGATCAGTAAGCTCAGTGGCTCATCATATGTTTGCCAATTTTAAGTTTCTTGCCACTAATGAATGTCTGGGTAACATTTATTAATGCAATCAAGTTTTGATTGCTGTTAATTACATTTATATCAATAAATAAGACTGGAAATAATAAACAAGTCTCTTCATTTTGAATGACTCCTAAATTCGGATGCATGGTTCAGAATAATATGTGACTGGCACATCATTATTTACTGTAGTCAGCAAGAAAGTTAATAGGATGACACAGTTGCAATGGACAGTGTTTTCAGATGTTAATAACATAGTAAACCATATTCTGCAGCTTCTTTACACTCATGTCTTGAAACTTTAAAGGCATTTTTGTGGAAATTATCCTGAGAAATAGCACTATATCTGTAGAATGGTCCACCAATAAAGAACTGTAAACATGAACACATAGGCTGTCACAAACTGGGGATGTAAATAAATATTCATATTATTCAGCAGAATGAGCTTTTATATGACGGCATGGTCATTGACATGAAATGAAAGTTAAAAGCTGGTGGGAAGTTTCCTCCTACACAAGCAATGAAATATACCATGACAGTAACTTCCATAGTTTCTAATATAGTGTGGGTTGACTTCTTCTACTGTGTAATGTTTTGGTTGATATATATGTAAAATTCAAAGTACCTGTTTTTTTATATAAAAATATTTCATTTCTGAGCAGTAGATGATTTATTCATATATATATCTGAACAAATGCGCTGGCAGGTCGATAGACACACAAACAAACACAAACATACACACAAAATTCAAGCTTTCGCAACCAACAGTTTTAGATATATTTTTCCCACGTGGAATGTTTCCCTCTATCATATATAAAAGCGCTGGCAGGTCGATAGACACACAAACAAACACATAAAATTCAAGCTTTCGCAACATAACGGTTGCTTCGTCAGGAAAGAGGGAAGGAGAGGGAAAGACGGAAGGATGTGGGTTTTAAGGGAGAGGGTAAGGAGTCATTCCAATCCTGGGAGCGGGAAGACTTACCTTAGAGGGAAAGGACAGGTATACACTCGCGCACACACACACATATCCATCCGCATATACACAGACACAAACTGTCTTTCCACGTGGGAAAAATATATCTAAAAACAAAGATGATGAGACTTACCAAACAAAAGCGCTGGCAGGTCGATAGACACACAAACATACACACAAAATTCAAGCTTTCGCAACAAACGGTTGCTTCATCAGGAAAGAGGGAAGGAGAGGGAAAGACGAAAGGATGTGGGTTTTAAGGGAGAGGGTAAGGAGTCATTCCAATCCCGGGAGCGGAAAGACTTACCTTAGTGGGAAAAAAGGACAGGTATACACTCGCGCGCGCGCACACACACACACACACACACACACACACACACACACACACACACACACACATCCATCCGCACATACGCAAGCAGACATTTTTGCCTTTACAAATGCCCACCCGCGCCCGTGCACACACGGATGGACATGCGTGCGCGCGCGAGCGCACACCCGTCCCTCCCCCATATCCATTCGCACATACACAGACACAAGCAGACATTTTCTGCTGTGTGTGGGTATGTGTGGATGGATATGTGTGTGTGTGCGCGAGTGTACACCTGTCCATTTTTCCCCCTAAGGTAAGTCTTTCCGCTCCCGGGATTGGAATGACTCCTTACCCTCATATATATATATATATATATATATATATATATATTTAAAAAGAAAGATGATGAGACTTACCAAACAAAAGCGCTGGCAGGTCGATAGACACACAGACAAACACAAACATACACACAAAATCTAGCTTTCGCAACCAATGGTTGCCTCGTCAGGAAAGAGGGAAGGAGAGGGAAAGACAAAAGGATTTGGGTTTTAAGGGAGAGGGTAAGGAGTCATTCCAATCCCGGGAGCGGAAAGACTTACCTTAGGGGGAAAAAAGGAGGGAAAAAAGGACAGGTATACACTCGCACACACACACACATATCCATCCTCATATACACAGACACAAGCAGACATTTGTAAAGGCCTTTACAAATGTCTGCTTGTGTCTGTGTATATGAGGATGGATATGTGTGTGTGTGTGCGAGTGTATACCTGTCCTTTTTTCCCTCCTTTTTTCCCCCTAAGGTAAGTCTTTCCGCTCCCGGGATTGGAATGACTCCTTACCCTCTCCCTTAAAACCCAAATCCTTTTGTCTTTCCCTCTCCTTCCCTCTTTCCTGACGAGGCAACCATTGGTTGCGAAAGCTAGATTTTGTGTGTATGTTTGTGTTTGTCTGTGTGTCTATCGACCTGCCAGCGCTTTTGTTTGGTAAGTCTCATCATCTTTCTTTTTAAATATATTTTTCCCACGTGGAACGTTTCCCTCTATTATATTCATATATATATATATATATATATATATATATATATATGTATAAGTGCTGGCACGTCGATAGACACACAAACATACACACAAAATTCTAGCTTTCACAATCAATGGTTGCCTCGTCAGGAAAGAGGGAAGGAGAGGAAAAGACGAAAGGATTTGGGTTTTAAGAGAGAGGGTAAGGAGTCATTCCAATCCCGGGAGCGGAAAGACTTACCTTAGGGGGAAAAAAGGACGGGTATACACTCGCATACAAACACATATCAATCCACACATATACAGACACAAGCAGACATATACAGAGGCAAAGAGTTTGGGCAGAGATGTCAGTCGATGCGGAAGTGCAGAGGCAAAGATGTTGTTGAATGACAGGTGAGGTATGAGTGGCGGCACAGCTCACAGTAAGAAGACAATGAGTGAATCACATAATAATTTATTACATCAGGACTGCCTGATTTTGACATAATAAATTATTACACAAATATTTATAAGTTGACTGCTTCCATATGACAATATGTCAGCTTTTTTTTAATTATATATATATATCTAAAAACAAAGATGATGTGACTTACCAAACGAAAGTGCTGGCATGTCAATAGACACACAAACAAACACAAACATACACACAAAATTCTAGCTTTCGCAACCAGCAGTTGCTTGTCAGGAAAGAGGGAAGGAGAGGGAAAGACGAAAGGATGTGGGTTTTAAGGGAGAGGGTAAGGAGTCATTCCAATCCCGGGAGCGGAAAGACTTACCTTAGGGGGAAAAAAGGATGGGTATACACTCACACACATACACATATATCCATCCACACATATACAGACACAAGCAGACATATACAGAGGCAAAAGTGTTTGACATAGGCTTTGTTGTGATCTTGGCTGCCCATAATCTCAAGTACTCACAACAATCACTATTTGAGAGAGTGGCTAACTCAAATTCTTATTATTTTGATGTTCTTCAGATTTAATTAACACCATTAATCTTTTTAAACACGTAACCTTTCCCCCACATCTCATTTAGTGATGGCATGTGGCCCTGTTGATGAGAATCCATTCATTATATGGTGATTAACACATTGAGATCCATACAGTTAGAAACATTTAGGGCCCAGAAAACCAGTCATATAAGCCATTATTCAAAATGTTACTGGCATATCTTTGTTTGAGACACCTTAAAGGGAACACACACTAAAAAAGATTAAGCTTCAAGGCTGACTTATCACATTTATTTTAGTTCTGTTATAGGTCGCAAATTTTACAGTAATGATGACAGAAACGTAACTATCCTTCTAAAAAGAATTTCGCTCATAATTTGCTGTTCTATGGAAAAGTCTAAAACATTCTGAATGCAAAGAAATATATTGCAATCAGGACAATACCAGCTTGTTTTTTCCAGCTTGCTTTGCCAATAGGCTGTTTCACCTTATCCAATCTTGCTAACCTGTGTTAGATGCTGCTTCATTTCAATTAGTGGAATTTATTAGTAAATGTTGTCTACAAGCCCATTGCTGATAGTTGCACTAGGAAGAATTTCTTGAGATGGTGTTGTGCTTTTCTGGAAGAGTGCTTCCCCAGTTTCTTCAGACTATTCCCACTTAGATATGTTTCTCTCCAATCCAGAACCATTCAGTTCTTTCTCTAAATTTTTTTGAAATTTCTTAGACCCTCAACAAATGTGATACGTTGTAGCACAATTACAGAAAACATCAGAACCTAATGAGTACATGCATGAATCTCATGACAACAAACTCGCAACAGCTCAGTCAGTCAAGAGAGCAGCTCTTATGTTCATTGCTGCTTCTATCAAAGTAATTCTATACACTGGGAACAGAGGGTACCACCTGACAATGTGCAGGGACTGAGAGATCCATACATTGTTCTCACATAAAACTAGTTCTGTTCTCAAATGATAGGTGGCTTGTGCACCACGAAACATCATGGCTCAGATATACTCAAGCGCACTCCTGTGGACACAAAAACTGTGGCTGGAGTTGCACTCAGGCTTGTATCTGAGAGAAGTAAGCTGTGTGTCAGCACTGGCTTTTGCCCTCTTCCTTATCTCTCATTTTCATCAACATCACAAAGTGACTCTGAATTATACAAGCTCTCATTGCAGTCTCCTACACTTATCACATGCTCATCAAATTTACCTGGTTTCAGCAGATGTGCTCACACTTCAAGAAGGAATGTGCTGTTGTGTGTAAAGATAGTAAACCATGCCAATTAGATGGCTGAACCACTCCTTGGAGTTTCTTAGACAACAATGCCACATAGTTTTAATTTTCCATACTAATGAACTGTGAATGGTGTGGGCAGTATCTCAGGATCATATAGAGAACACCTATGATTGAGAAGTTTAAAATAGAAATTCTTAGTTTCCTGCATGCCCTTACCAAAGGATTATTTGCTTTTCAGTTATATGTAATTTCAAAACATTTAGATTACTGAAAATGCACCAGGGATTTAATAATTTAAGTAATGTATTCTCTAAAGTATGTAAGTAGTTGTGGCACCAGTAATATGTATGCTTTTGTTTACAATTTTGTTCTGCACACAGAATAACCAAACAGCACAGGAAGTTGTGAATGTTTGGAAAGGCAGCCTTGTGAGTGCAGAGATGATGCACACAGGTGTCAGTCGCTACATGGCAAAATTACGCCATGAATTGCTGAACCACGGTATCACTTCTGCACAGCACAATGGGCCATCACTTCGCGCAGTAGTGGCTCTTAGTCCATGGGGCCTTGCTTTCCTCTTGTGGGAGCTCATGTGTATCCAGCGACAACATCGCAGGTGTCGCCTCAGCAAGATGGTCTACATGTTTGCACAGGATGAGGAATCACTAACAGAGGTGCTTGACAAAATGCCTGAGATCATTCTTGTTACATCCAGTTTTCTTAGTCCCACTATAGTTTCATTATTATCGATTTTGTTTTTATCTAGTTTTTGTGTATTCAATAACATATTTTTATAACAGATAAACTAGCTACTGTGGTTAATTAATTGCTTAAATTGCTGATTTAATTTTTTTATAACCAAATGTGACAAATACTAACCCTACGTAGTAATTCCCTAAACTGTCAAAAACACCATGACACTATAGACTTGGGAGCTTAAAATGAGTTTCCAGTAAACTAAAGTAGCCTGTGCTTTGTTGCAAGCAGTATTTACAAATTAAAATAATAATTCAATCTTTGGTGCAATTATGTAGTCTGGCAAATCAGGTATGCTGATATACTTTAGGTAATCACGTGGAAGAAACCTCCATATAATTGTCAAGGAGCATATCTGCCTCTGTAAAAAGAACACTTAGTCTGATACATGTAGACTCACGCAATTGATGAAGTTTTAGATAGACTGTTTGGGGTCATATGTCATAATGCAAAATTCTGTAAGGAGATGATTATCTGAATCATATTCAAGAGAGTATGTTCAAGGAACTAGTTTTGAATCTGAGGACATTTCCATTTCTTGGGCAAGTGCTCTACCAATTGAGATATCCGAGCACAACCCATAACACATCCTCACACCTTTACTTCTGCCAGTACCTCTTCTACCTTTCAGACTTCACAGAAATTCTGCAGCATACTTCGTGTGAGAGATTGCTTGTCCTGCAAGGTATCTATGAGAACTTCATTGCAGTTTGGAAGGTAGGAGAAGAGATACTAGCAGAAGCATATCTATGATGGTGGGTTGTGAGTCAAGCTTAGACAGCTCAGTCAGTAGAGCTCTTGCTGGTGAAAGGCAGAGGTCCCAGGTTAGAGTCCTGCTCAAGCATACACTTTTAATCTGTCAGGAAATTTCATAGCAGTGCGAACCCCACTGCAATATGAAAATTCATTCTGGATGTTTGAATCTGATATGAGAATAATGCACTGTCCTACCATTTGTCAGAAAAAGATTTTTTCTCAGTTACCTTAAGGGATAGTGATTGGAAGCTGCATACGAAGTGCTGAATAGGGTTCAGAACATTCATAGAGGTGGTTCAGCATAGTATTTACCTCATATTTTCTGTGTGAACTGGGACAGAAGAACGCATTATGGAGTGGCCAAAAGATCATAATTGTCTTTGGGCAGACCATAGGTCATGTAGTGAAGAAAATGGAAGTTTTTGCAGATATGTTGCCACAAACATTCTGTGAGCTTACAAACAGTGGTAATCATCATGCTGTCTTCCAAAAATAACTGGAATGAAAGACTGCATTATAGAGTGGCCAAAAGATCATAATTGTCTTGAGGCAGACCAACGTCATGTAGTGGAGCAAACTGAAGTTTCTGCAGATGCATTGCCACAAGAGTTGTATGGGATTACCAGCAATGGCAAACATCATATCATCTTCCAAAAATAACAATAAAACAATTAACAGTGTTAGCATTTGTGAGGTATTGTTTGATAGTTACATTTGTGAACTCCAACACTTCACATGATTAAACTAATCACTCAACTATTACCTTATCAAGTATATGTTATTGGTTGCAGAACAAAGAATCTAGTGGAGTTTTGCTAGTGCCACCATCATGATGGAACGAAGTGTTGCACTACATTACAGATGGTGCATAATATGCTCAGAAATTATTCAAGACTTGTAGCCTCATTTTGTAGGCTAAAAATAATCCAACACCTCATTAAACATGTTTGCTCGTATTTAATCAAACACATAACACTATTAAGTCTGCAGCATGCTCTTGCTGTTGTCACGGAAGGTAAAATTCTGTGGGTTCTTAGGCTGCAGTCTGCAGCTCGTAGCCTAGTGGCTAGTGTTGCTGCCTCTGGATCATGGGGTCCCAGGTTCGATTCTCGGCTGGTTTGGGGATTTTCTCCGGTCAGGGACTCATCATCTCATCATCATTCATGAAAGTGACAAGATTGGACTGAACAAAGATTGTAAATTTGTACAGGCGCTGATAACTGCGCAGTTGAGCACCCCACAAACCCATCATCATCATCATCATCATCATCATCATCATCTTAGGCTGCATCATATTTCATATACACGATCGACATTTCAACTCCTCTGCTGGTGTCCTGTTCAGCATTTTGTGATATTCACTATTGAATGAACACTCAGCTAACCATAGCTGTACATTCAGCTAACCATGAACTCCCCAAGATCATGAAGAAGATCCAAGCAGAAGAGTTGAAATGTCGATCGTGTAGAAGAAATATGGCATGGCCAAACAACCCAGAAGATTTTACTTTCACTAATTACTATATTTATAAAATTATGTGCTACACAAAAATCTATTTAAATCAGACTGAGTAAAAATATTTTTTGTTGTTGTTATTGTTTGCAGGGGATACAGCAACACTCATCAGAAAGGGCATTACACGAACCTGAATATCTGTCACTACTTAGTGCTCTTACATACCCTGTAGACAGACCAGACAGTAACCATAAACGTTGCAGTCAAGACAGCTTAGATTTCCTGGAAGCTAGTGCTGTGAGTACAAAAATACCAGTATCTGGTTAAGAAATCAGTTGAACAGTTCAGTAGAGTAAAATGCTGAAAACATTTGTGACCTTTCTAAACCTTCTGAGACTATTCTCTTAATGCATAAACTTGATCTCTCCTGTTTCACTCCTCAAATAATACAAATTATTTACATTAAAATATAGCGTGTGTGTGTGTGTGTGTGTGTGTGTGTGTGTGTGTGCGCGCGCGCTCATTTAAACTTTACAAATCTTATAAGACATAATGAAAATCAAAGCTCCATAACTAGCCGCAATAAGATAATATATATAATATTTTACATGACAGGTGTGTTTTGACGCAATTGCCATTATCAAGTGACCTGCAAAAATAACATATTGGTAAGATTATCTATATGTAAATTGTGGTTGCTTTATGTTTACAATTGCATTGGTACTTACATATTGCATCTATAGTAAATTTTTTTGTGTCGAGTTGTGGTAAGTACAACATTTTTTGTAGCTACAAAATGTAAAAATACATTTGACAGGTATTTTGACAGTTCAATATTTTATCAGTTCTTTACTGCAGTGCTATGTGTTTACAAAGTATATATGGTTTATCAGAGATCGTCTTACATTTCCTTGTTTTTATTTTCCTTTGAATTTTATCTATGGTTTGTGTATATTTTGTTTCCCATATGACTATCCTTTTTGTATTCTATTATGTCAATAAAGTTTTCGAGCATGTTTAAAGTCTGGTGTTCATGTAGAATTTCATGTGGGTATCTTCTTATATGAATATATATTTCCAGTTCTTTGAGAATGTTCATAGTAAGGCATTTTGTTATTCTATTTAATGTTTCTATTGCAGTTTCAGTTTTCTTTGATTTCTGGTGTTGAGTTTTCAGACGTAAACAGAAACATGACAGATTGCTATTACTGTTTTTAATGTGTTCTTCAGATCTGGTGTTAGAATTCGTCTGGTTTGGCAGATATAGAAATCATTGCAAGCGTCACGTGTGGTTTTGCATATTCCAGAAGTGACGTATTCTGAGATTTTGGTTGTGCTTGATTGTAATTTCATTATTAGATTGTTATGTGTATGGAAAGCCAGTTGTATGTGTATAGATTTGAATAGTGCATTTATCTTATTTGATATTCTGGCTAGGTAAAGTGTAGGTATGTAGGTTCTTCTATGTCCTACGATTTCTCTAGTAAGATGTTGTCATTCTATATTGTGATGGGTTTCAGTTTTGTATGTTTTTTATATAGTTTTGTTACTGTATCTGGATCAAAATAATTTTTGCTGTCTATAAAACAGAGTGTTTTCAGTTGTTTTTGTATAGCTTGTATTCTGGAGGAAAATTGATTACTCTGTTAATCATTGAGTGAATCAGCATTAAAGTGTCATCTACATATCCATAATAGTAGATGATTTTATTAAGTATTGGCCACTGTGAGTTGAAAAACTTTCTTTAATGTACTGACAAATTTACCTGCAATTATCCTAGTACATAGTTTCTCAGAGCTACTCCATCTGCTTGGGTGTAAATTTTTCCATTGAATTCAAAATAATTTTGGGATAAAGTCGTTTTAAGAAGACATGATTTGATAAGTTGCTGCAGTAGAAGTTTTCCTGTGCTTTAATAGATTTTGTTTTGTAATTTCTATTGTTTCCTGCACTGTTGTGTTGGTATATAGGTTTGTAATGTCAGATCTGCTGTTAGGTGGAATTTATATTTGTACACAGACCATAGATAAAATTCAAAAGGAAATAGAAACGGTGAAATGTAACATCGTCACTGATAAGCCGTGTATATCAGGTTGGTGCATAAGCTCGGAACATTTTTGTTTTACATGTTGGTATTCTGGTTGCTATGAGTTTATTTATCAAGTGTCATTTTTTATTTGTAGTTCATTGTTGTTATTTGAGTCTACATATTGTCATTTGGAGATAGTATGTGGATCTTCAGATGCTAGAAAATGGCGTGCCAAGTGGAGGACTCGGAATATTTCCAATGTCTTCCTCTGCTTCATTTCAAAAGAGGGGTGACAGCAGCGGAGGCAGCCAGAAACATTTGCAACAGGATAATGCCATTGGTCAGAATATAGCCAGAAAAATGTTTTCTTGTATTAAGGAGGATCATTTAGACATTACTGACTCTCCATGTTCAAGAAGACCTTTGGGATTTGATGAAGATTGTTTAAATGCATTAATCCACAATGATCCATATCATTGTGCTCAAGAACTGACAAATGCGATAAACTATGATCAGTCGCCCATTGTGCAACATTTGCATGCAACGGGGTTCAAAAATGAGCTGTGTGGCCACTGCATGCTTGCTCTAAGCCAAAATCACAAAAATCAGTGGGTGACCGTTTGTGCATCTCTGCTTGCTGGTCATCAGTTGGCTTGTGAGCAGCACCCACCATGCCTATCCTGCATTGTTAATGGTGACAAGACATGCTGTCTATATGCTAACATAAGTAAAAGGAAGGAATGGTTGAACCCAAACAAACAGACTGTAACAACTGGCGTGGTATTACATTGTTGTCAGTGCCCAGTAAGGTCCTCACCAGAATTATTTTAGACAGAATTAAAGAATCCCTTGAAAAGTGACTGCGTAAAGAACAGGCCGGTTTTAGGGCACAACGCAGCTGTGTTGATCTTATTAACACTCTTAGGATCATCTTAGAGCAAAGCAAAGAATCCCAAGCAACCATGTACCTGGCATTCATTGATTTTCAAAAGGCCTTCGATTCCGTGAAACATAAAGTGCTCTGGCAGGTGTTGCGGAAGTATGGCATACCACAGAAGATCTTAAATATCATAAAAGATCTATATGATGGCTACGAATGCTGCATACTCCACAAGGGAAATATGACAGAGCCCATAAAAGTAACAACTGGAGTCCGGCAGGGTTGCATTTTGTCACCAACACTTTTTCTACTCATTCTAGACTCTGTTATGAGAAGAGTCACAGCAGGCAGGAGACGAGGAATCCAGTGGGGGATCCACAAACGTCTGGAGGATTTGGATTTTGCAGACGACATAGTTTTATTAGCTCCAAGGCTGACTGATATGCAAGCTAAATTAAGCTTGCTGAAAGAAGAAGCAGAGACTGCTGGCCTCAAGATAAATACAGGCAAAACAAAGGAAATGAGAGTAAATTCAGGTAACATGGAGATGCCCCTGTTAATAGGTGAGCAGCGAGTGGAGACTGTCAACTCATTCCTGTATCTGGGTAGTATAGTGGCGGAAGATGGTGGAGCTGGAGATGACGTGAAAAACCGCATTAAAAAGGCAAATGCTGCCTTCATACAATTGTATCCAATATGGAAAAATAGAAATATCACATACAAAACAAAAATCCGTATTTTTAATACAAATGTGAAGGCTGTCCTTCTGTACGCCAGTGAAAGCTGGAAAATGGATAAAAAGATAACAACCCAGTTACAAAGCTTCATAAATAGATGTCTTCGACGCATCATGAATATCTGGTGGCCAGAAAAAATATGTAATGAGGAGCTCTGGCGAATAACAAACCAGATACCTATAGAAGACCAGATACGAGAGAGAAAGTGGGGCTGGTTGGGGCACACCTTGAGAAAACCAGATGGAGCCATCGAGAAAAAAACATTGGAATGGAATCACCAGGGAACAAGGAAGAGAGGAAGACCAAGGGGCACATGGAAGAGGACAATGGAAGGGGAAGCAAAAAGAGTTGGCAAGACCTGGGCAGAATTGAGGCAAATGGCCAAAGACAGAGACGGATGGCGAGTTCTGGATGCCCTATGCCCCCATAGGGGCCAAAGGAATTAAGTCAAGTAAGTCAAACAAAGCAGCAGACTCTTGTACAGAGACCTGCGCGCTTCCACAAAAGATAAAGTAATGTGTCTTGTGGAACAGCGATAGTGTGGTGTACTAAGAACTGCTACATGAGATGTAACCACAACTGCTGACTTTTATTGGCAACAATTGAGACATCTTGCAGATGCAATCCAAGAACAAAGGCATGGCAACACCCATCTGCTTTCTTGTAGACTGACAAAAAACAATATACAAGAATTGAGTTGGGAAGTCATTCTGCTCCCACCTTATTCACCTGCTCTTGAATCCTCAGATTTTCACCTTTTCCACTCTCTATTGAACAGCCTTCATAGAACTTCCTTTCAGGATGAAAATGTGCTCCGAATATGGCTTAACAAGTTCTTTACCTCAAAACCACATGATTTTTACAGTCGCAGAATTGAAAAGTTACTGAAGTGTTGACAGACTGTTTGTGAGTAGTGAAGGAGAATATATTATTGAAGACTAAAGTCTCTATTATGTGTATTTGGTGGGTTTATTAAACTTATGGAAAAATGCTACGAACTTATCCACATACCTAACACTTTGTAAACATATGTCATCCTAGTAAAGAACTGTCAAAACACTGAACTGCTAAAATATCAGTCAAAGATATATTTTTATGTTTTGTAACTACAAAAAATTTTATACGTACCTCAACTTGATGAAAAAAAATTAGTGTAGATGCAATACTGTCATCACTTCCAACTAGATGCAAGTACCAGTGCAAATTTAAACATGAAACAGCACAACATATAGACAGTCTTACCAATGTTGTTTTGACAGTTCACTTGATGAAGCAATTAAGCCTAAACTGCCCTATAATTTAAAATATTAAACACATTGTCTTATTGCAGCTAGTTTTGGAGCTTTTATTTCCATTATGTCTTATGGTGACGTATACTATACTACAGGCCTAACAGAACGTAAAATATTTCCAGATTTTGGTTGCTGCTTGTATATTCATGCTTTGAAGTGTGAAGAAATTGTGATTTACATCCCATTTGAATTTATTTGTGACGTGCACCCCATGACTTAAGTTATCACCTGTCTCCACTTGGTGAAAATTTCGATACCTTTCTGTTCTTTTTTCCTGACTACATCTGTACTCATCATTTCTTCCCTTTCCTGTACATAGTGTACAGGAATAACAACCATAAGCAAGCCACTGTATTAGCTTGAATTTCTCTGATTTTACCACTGAAGTCATTTCATTAGATTTGTGTGGGGAGGTAGAATTATGTTATTAGACTTTCTTGGGATGCACATTTCTGAATTTTAACAGTAAACCTCTCAATGATACCTAGTACCTCTTGTAGCATCTTGAGCTGAAGTTGGATGAACACTACCTCGTCACTGTCCCTCTTTCTAAATGAACCTGTGGTTAAATATTCTGCTCTTCTTTGAATCGTCTCAGACATCTTTATTGATTATACCTGATAGTGATCGCAGGTTGATGTGCAGTATTCAAGAACCAATGAAATCTCATTCACAGGAGACTCACACTTCCTTGTCATACTTCAAACTATTATCAGTCTGACTTTGCTTTCTTGGAACATATTTATATGTACACTAGCTGTTACCTGCTGCTGCACTCACGTATCAATAGTTTTGTTATAATAGATGATAGTGAACAATATGCTATTGTACATGCAATAACATCAGCTGCCCTCATATGTCTGCCTCTTTGAGTAAACATAGCTCATGATCTCCACCCTGCCCTAACTGCTCCAATGCACAATGATGTGGTGCACTCCAGTATTGCTGCCAAGCACTGCATGTTGAGGGGAATGGGCATGTATATATTACACAGCATGTATATTACACCACGTGACGTCCCCTCTCCGCCGTGTGCTGCTGATGTCGATGCCGTGGAGCTGTTACTGCTACAGCTCGGTCGGTGGAGTTGAGACGCAATGCGCGATGATGGATGTCCTTGTCGGTTAACGAGAGACGCTGAAAAAGCTCTTAAGAAATCGTTCCTCGCGTAATGATTAAAGTTTGATTGCGAGTCCGCAGTTTCCTTATTAATGCGAACTGCGCACTCTGGTTGTCTCTTATGGTTTGAAGTTGAATTATTATGTGCCTGGTTAATACTTTAGCGCAGTAATTGATGAACCTTCCCTCATGTGCATTGTCCACATCACCAAAAGCGAGGAAAAAGTTTAATTGCAGATCGTATTGGTCGTTGTTTGTTCGTTGCTAAGTAAAATTGTTCACTCTATATGACGCGAGATCCACAGATACTCTTTAACAATGTCTTAATTATCTTGCGTCGTAATATTATGTATGTCCAAACCTTCCTTGTCACAACTAACAGTCCACGAATTTACTTCCAAGTTAGTCACTGTTCATTAACTTTTGATGAGCAATTACCAAATATTCATAGAATGATGGAGGCAACAAGTTGAATTTCCACTTTTGATGAAGAATTTTATTGTTCCTTTTCACTAAATACTTTATAAACATAATGCCACATGCACACACTGTTAATTAGCACTGGCAGTTCTGTTAGTTTCAAGTATCGTGACAATTACTACAGCTTTAACCCTTGGCATAATTGTATCTTCTTCATGTATTCTTGTCAATGTCTCCTACTCAAGACTAAACGTGTATTATAGTCTTTTGAAACTTTGTCCATTCCTTTCTATAAGTTTGCTTATATGAATGTTGAATCCAATATTGCCTACTTCCATTAATAAAGTCCAACAACTCGGCATACACATTCAGCATAATATCTCGGTTCAAGTCACTAGTCTGAGTATCAGTTCACAAAATCGGTGCGTCTATGTCACGCAACAACGACCCTTGGAAGTAAAACAATCTCGTCGCTCTCCGTTCGCTCGACTATGGCAAGAGCTGCTCTCATATGACTTGATAGCACAATAGCTAGCCAGCAACTTACCTTTTCCGTGAATGAATTTTGTAGACATATTGAATTTCTTCGTTGCGTTTACAACTCCCACATAAAAGTTATCTCTGACTGACATTTCTTAAGACTTAACTTTCATGGTATTAATTTGCAATTATTACTTAGATGTTCCTCCCCCCATGAACCATAGACATTGCCGTTGGTGGGGAGGCTTGCGTGCCTCAGCGATACAGATAACCGTACCGTAGGTGCAACCACAATGGAGGGGTATCTGTTGAGAGGCCAGAGAAACGTGAGGTTCCTGAAGAGGGGCAGCAGTCTTTTCAGTAGTTGCAGGGGCAACAGTCTGGATGATTGACTGATCTGGCCTTGTAACACTAACCAAAACAGCCTCGCTGTGCTGGCACTGTGAATGGCTGAAAGCAAGGGGAAACTACAGCCGTAATTTTTCCCGAGGGCATCCAGCTTTACTGTATGGTTAAATGATGATATTTTACCCTCTTGGGTAAAATATTCCGGAGGTAAAATAGTCCCCCATTCGGATCTGCAGGCAGGGACTACTCAAGAGGACGTCGTTATCAGGAGAAAGAAAACTGGTGTTCTACAGATCGGAGCATGGAATGTCGGATCCCTTAATCGGGCAGGTAGGTTAGAAAATTTAAAAAGGGAAATGGATAGGTTAAAGTAAGATATAGTGGGATTTAGTGAAGTTCGGTGGCAGGAGGAACAAGACTTTTGGTCAGGTGAATACAGGGCTATAAATACAAAATCAAATATGGGTAGTGCAGGAGTAGGTTTAACAATGAATGGAAAAATAGGAGTGCGGGTAAGCTACTATAAACAACATAGTGAACGCATTATTGTGGCCAAGATAGACACGAAGCTCCGCAGATGATGAAGAAATTGATGAAATGTATGATGAGATAAAAGAAATTATTCAGGTAGTGAAGGGAGACGAAAATTTAATAATCATGGGTGACTGAAATTCGATAGTAGGAAAAGGAAGAGAAGGAAACGTAGTAGGTGAGTATGGATTGGGGGTAAGAAATGAAAGTGCAAGCCGCCTGGTAGAATTTTGCACAGAGCATAAATTAATCATAGCTAACACTTGGCTCAAGAATCATAAAAGAAGATTGTATACATGGTAGAAGCCTGGAGATACTGACAGGTTTCAGATAGATTATATAATGGTAAGACAGAGATTTAGGAACCAGGTTTTAAATTGTAGGACATTTCCGGGTGCAGATGTGGACTCTGACGACAATCTATTGGTTATGAACTGTAGATTAAAACTGAAGAAACTGCAAAAAGGTTGGAATTTAAAGAGATGGCACCTTGATAAACTGACTAAACCAGAGGTTGTACAGAGTTTCAGGGAGAACATAAGGGAACAATTGACAAGAATGGGGGAAAGAAATACAGTAGAAGAAGAATGGGTAGCTCTGAGGGATGAAGTAGTGAAGGCAGCAGAGGATCAAGCAGGTAAAAAGACGAGGGCTAGTAGAAATCCTTGGGTGACAGAAGAAATATTTGGAAAAAAAGAGAACCACTTGTATGAATTTCAAGAGCTCAGATGGAAACCCAGTTCTAAGCAAAGAAGGGAGAGCAGAAAGGTGGAAGGAGTGGAGTATATAGAGGGTCTATACAAGGGCGATGTACTTGAGGACAATATTATGGAAATGGAAGAGGATGTAAATTAAGATGAAATGGATGATACGATACTGCGTGAAGAATTTGACAGAGCACTGAAAGACCTGAATCAAAACAAGGCCCCGCGAGTAGACAACATTCCATTAGAACTACTGATGGCTTTGGGAGAGCCAGTCATGACAAAACTCTACCATCTGGTGAGCAAGATGTATGAGACAGGCAAAATACCCTCAGACTTCAAGAAGAATATAATAATTCCAATTCCAAAGAAAGCAGGTGTTGACAAATGTGAAAATTACTGAACTATCAGTTTAATAAGTCACAGCTGCAAAATACTAACGTGAATTCTTTACAGATGAATGAAAAACTGGTAGAAGTCGACCTCGGGGAAGATCAATTTGGATTCCGTAGAAATGTTGGAACATGTGAGGCAGTACTGACCTTACGTCTTATCTTCGAAGAAAGATTAAGGAAAGGCAAACCTACATTTCTAGCATTTGTAGACTTAAAGAAAGCTTTTGATAATGTTGACTGGAATACTCTTTTTCAAATTCTGAAGGTGGCAGGGGGAAAATACAGGGAACGAAAGGCTATTTACAATTTGTACAGAAACCGATGGCAGTTATAAGAGTCGAGTGGCATGAAAGGGAAGGGAGTGAGTCAGGGTTGTAGCCTATCCCCGATATTATTCAATCTGTATATTGAGCAAGCAGTAAAAGAAACAAAAGAAAAATTCGGAGTAGGTGTTAAAATCGATGGAGAAGAAATAAAAACTTTGAGGTTCGCCAGTGACATTGTAATTCTGTCAGAGACAGCAAAGGACTTGGAAGAGCAGTTGAACGGAATGGACAGTGTCTTGAAAGGAGGATATAAGATGAACATCAACAGAAGCAAAACGAGGATCATGGAATGTAGTCGAATTAAGTCAGGTGATGCTGAGGGAATATCCTCTCTACTTCGACCATCATCAGTTATTTTGCTCCCCAAATAGCAAAACTCCTTTACTACTTTAAGTGTCTCATTTCTTAATCTATTTGGGGAACAAAATAACTGATGATGGTCGAAGTAGAGAGGATATAAAATGTAGACCGGCAATGGCAAGGAAAATGTTTCTGAAGAAGAGGAATTTGTTAACATCGAGTATAGATTTAAGTGTCAGGAAGTCGTTTCTGAAAGTATTTGTATGGGGTGTAGCCATGTATGGAAGTGAAACATGGACGATAAATAGTTTGGACAAGAAGAGAATAGAAGCTTTCGAAATGTGGTGCTACAGAAGAATGCTGAAGATTAGATGGGTAGATCACATAACTAATGAGGAGGTATTGAATAGAATAGGGGAGAACAGGAGTTTGTGGCACAACTTGACAAGAAGAAGGGACCAGTTGGTAGGGCATGTTCTGAGGCATCAAGGGATCACAAATTTAGCATTGGAGGGCAGCTTGGAGGGTAAAAATCGTAGAGGGAGACCAAGAGATGAATACACTAAGCAGATTCAGAAGGATTTAGGTTGTAGTAAGTACTGGGAGATGAAGAAGCTTGCACAGGGTAGAGTAGCATGGAGAGCTGCATCAAACCAGTCTCAAGACTGAAGACCACAACAACAAACAAGAGACACGTGATTGTCACTGCCTAAAATGTGACTGGCTTGTCACTGATTCTAGTGTGGAAGAATGGATTAAAATGTTGAGGACTATAAAGCATTGTATTCAATACATAGAACTGTATTATCTCAGATCAAACAATAAAAGGATTTCTCAAATAAGATAAAGTTCAAAAGTCAAAGAGTAAATAGCTTTTCTAAAGAATAATTATTGTTCCATATTTTGTATTATATTCTTCAAATCAATAAATTTTTTGTACCTAACACTTTCTATGTAGGCTATGGTCTCCCTCAGCATTCAGATTAACTCCATATCAATTTTTTATGAAAATCAGTTCAGTGGTTTAGTCGTGAAAGTGTAACAGACAGAAATATGCACAGTACAGTATATTTTCTTATCTTGAGGGTCAGTTTTGAATCACTGTACCAAGCATCAATCCTCTACAGGTCTTCATGCATTTCACAACAATTTTCTAACTGTGAGATTTCTCAGACCAACAGAGTTTCTTGCATTATTTAGAAGGTAAATCAAAAACAGCAAAGTCTCTGTTTCAGTGCTCATGATGTTGTTTTCACACTTGATGATTTCTATTCTTTAAAAACAATGCCAGAAGAAACTAAATTTTTTTGGCAGTGCAATCTGCAACAGGGAAGGCATGTTGTTTGCACTGTGATCCATACATAGAGTACTTGCAGTATCTGAGTACAGTTATTAATATTTTTCTGGTTTTGCTTCACATTTTAAGTAAAAATAAATGGAAAGAGCTTGATAGTCAAAACACATTACGGTTCACGTAATGGCACAGCAAAAACATGATTGTTTAGCCATGAAGTATTATATAAATAACATTAAAAACAGCATGGTGAGTTCTATTTGCTAATAAGTCTTTAATCTACCACAAAGCTGGTATAATATTCTGTAGACTCATATTTGGTTGTTTGGCCAATACTCAGACAAGAACTTCCTGCAACTGAAGTGCTACTATTTAACCATCTAAATAAAACATCTGAGTAGATAAGTTACTTGAGTGGTTGTTTTCCCAAATGGGTATACATACTGTGACATCTATTTCATCTCACACTTAAACATAAGCAATGTATTGGTAGATAATTTGTACTGTTAGATGAAGATATCTCGTATAGAGAGACAGTTAGCTAGTTGCATTTGTAAGAGTGTACAAATCTCAGGAATTGATTTCCGATTTATGTGAGATAAAAATGTTAATAATTTAATGTATGATTAAGGAATTTTCCCTGTTCAACAGATAATCTGAGCAACATGTTATAAAGAGAAAAGGGCATCTTATAGAGAGAAAAGGGAGTGCACTTAGAATAGATAAAAGAACCTGGATACTCACAAGTCACTATGTGATCATGAAGAAAAGGATTCAAATTGTATTGTGACATTTTTATTTATTAGTTTTATATCATTGCAAGATTTATAGAGCCTGGCGCAGCACTGTAACAGAGAGCCCATAGGTTAATTTGCGAAGTTATCAAGAGTTACATAAAAATTGTAATACAGAACAATAAGGATATTCCTGGATGGAATAATACATAAAATAAACAAGAGGCATGTAAAGCTTTACATGAGTCTAGGTTTCCATCCATCATAATTCTAATGGCCCTTTTTTGGAGTTTTAATGTGTGATAGCTGTAATATTAGCATTTCGCCAAAATGTGACCTCATATTTAAGGTGAGAATAAAAGTGGACATGATATCTATTCTATACTGTTTTCTTACTACAGCAGGATTTAGTGAGGGAAGCAGGTAGCAGGCCTTGCTCAATTTTATAGTAAGAAATTCTATATGTTGATCTCATTATACATTCCTTTGCAGTCATAATCCTAAGAATTAGGTTTCTGTTCTGTTACCAACTGGTTCATTATTGATAATACGGAAATGGGATGTGCGTATCCTTGTTCAGAGCATTGTAAAATGTTAGTGCAATAGTTTTATATTATGACCCAGTGGGCCCACGGTGTTGAAGATCTCTCTGAGAATGTAATGAAATCCAAATTGCTGCTGTAGGAGTTTAGTATTTTCGTGTGATGTATCCATCTAGCCGAAATGGATCAATCACAGTAAAACATTAATCCTATGGCAGCAATTTGAATTAATTACTTAATTTTCTTTTACTGTTTACTAAAAGTTGATTATTCTGCACCCAGTTGTTTTGTGACAGTGCTGTGACTCTTCCTTAGTTGCCCCTTTATTAGAATTGTGGTTACCTTTATGGTTCACCATGTTTAATTGATTATACTCTGACAAGTGTACAGAAATAGTTTTAATACTGACATTAGAATGCTTGATGCTCACTGTTTGCTTATGATTTCTCAGGAATGAACTGATCCAACTATTGGACAGACTTCAAGTACTGTACTTTTCAAGCTTTGTCAGCAGAATCTTACAATCCACCATGTCAAAAGCTATCAATAAACTAAACTAAACTCCATCCAAACAGGCCCGCGAAGGCCCAATAGTACCAATCACCTGCTGTATCATCCTCAGCCAATAGCCATCACATCACTGGATGTGGCCATGGAGGGGCATGTGGTCAGCACACCATTCTCTGGGTCTTTGTCAGTTTTCATGACTGCAGTCGCTACTTCGCAGTCAACTAGTGTCTCGGTTAGCCTCACAAGGACTGATTGTACCTCGCTTGCCAACAGTGCTGGGAAGACCCAGACGGTCACCCATCCAAGTGCTAAACCTGCCTGATAGCACTTAACTTTGATGATGTGACGGGAAGTGGTGTTACCACTGCGGCAGGGCTGTTAGCCAAAAACTATCAGTAGGTCAATAAATACTACTGTTTATTCCTGTCACTTGTCTTCTGGGGTTAGCATACAAAAATTTATGCACAAATAAATGGCATTTATTGTTGATCTCTAATTTCTGAATCCATGTTGTTTATTATATAGGCCAAATGAAAGCGCTGGCAGGTTGATAGACACACAAACATACACACAAAATGCAAGCTTTCGCAACCAACGGTTGCTTCATCAGGAAAGAGGGAAGGAGAGGGAAAGACGAAAGGATGTGGGTTTTAAGAGAGAGGGTAAGGAGTCATTCCAATCCCTGGAGCGGAAAGACTTACCTTAGGGGGAAAAAAGGACAGGTATACACTCGCACACACACACACACATCCATCCGCACATACACAGTCACAAGCAGACATTTGTAAATGCAAAGAGTATGGGCAGAGATGTCAGTCGAGGCGGAACTACAGAGGCAAAGATGTTGTTGAAAGACAGGTGAGGTATGAGCGGCGGCAACTTGAAATTAGCGGAGGTTGAGGCCTGGCGGATAACGAGAAGAGAGGATATACTGAAGGGCAAGTTCCCATCTCCAGAGTTCTGACAGGTTGGTGTTAGTGGGAAGTATCCAGATAACCCAGACGGTGTAACACTGTGCCAAGATGTGCTGGCCGTGCACCAAGGCATGTTTAGCCACAGGGTGATCCTCATTACCAACAAACACTGTCTGCCTGTGTCCATTCATGCGAATGGACAGTTTGTTGCTGGTCATTCCCACATAGAAGGCTTCACAGTGTAGGCAGGTCAGTTGGTAGATCACGTGGGTGCTTTCACACGTGGCTCTGCCTTTGATCGTGTACACCTTCCGGGTTACAGGACTGGAGTAGGTGGTGGTGGGAGGATGCATGGGACAGGTTTTACACCGGGGGGGCGGTTACAAGGGTAGGAGTCAGAGGGTAGGGAAGGTGGTTTGGGGATTTCATAGGGATGAACTAAGAGGTTACGAAGGTTAGGTGGATGGCGGAAAGACACTCATGGTGGAGTGGGGAGGATTTCATGAAGGATGGATCTCATTTCAGGGCAGGATTTGAGGAAGTCGTATCCCTGCTGGAGAGCCACATTCAGAATCTGATCCAGTCCTGGAAAGTATCCTGTCACAAGTGGGGCACTTTTGGGGTTCTTCTGTGGAAGGTTCCGGGTTTGAGGAGATGAGGAAGTGGCTCTGGTTATTTGCTTCTGTACCAGGTCGGGAGGGTAGTTACGGGATCCGAAAGCTGTTTTCAGGTTGTTGGTGTAATAGTTCAAGGATTCCGGACTGGATCAGATTCGTTTGCCACGAAGACCTAGGCTGTAGGGAAGGGACCGTTTGATGTGGAATGGGTGGCAGCTGTCATAATGGAGGTACTGTTGCTTGTTGGTGGATTTGATGTGGACGGATGTGTGAAGCTGGCCATTGGACAGGTGGAGGTCAACGTCAAGGAAAGTGGCATGGGATTTAGAGTAGGACCAGGTGAATCTGATGGAACCAAAGGAGTTGAGGTTGGAGAGGAAATTCTGGAGTTCTTCTTCACTGTGAGTCCAGATTATGAAAATGTCATCAATAAATCTGTACCAAATTTTGGAGTGGCAGGCCTGGGTAACCAAGAAGGCTTCCTCTAAGCGACCCATGAATAGGTTGGCGTACGAGGGGGCCATCCTGGTACCCATGGCTGTTCTCTTTAATTGTTGGTATGTCTGGCCTTCGAAAGTGAAGAAGTTGTGGGTCAGGATGAAGCTGGCTAAGGTAATGAGGAAAGAGGTTGTAGGTAGGGTGGCAGGTGATCGGCGTGAAAGGAAGTGCTCCATCCGCATGTCCAGGGCCTCGCTGCGAATCCGCATGTCCAGGGCCTCGCTGCTTTTTCGTTTAGCGAACCATGGATCCCGAGTTTGTCAAGTTGTAGCAGCAGCAGCAACAGCACAAAATGCTGTTACAGTTTCTTCAAAATCAACAACAGATGGCAGCTGCTGTTTCTGCGCTTCCCCCTCTACCATTCACTTCTTTTGATAAAGCAAGTGACAGTTGGGAGGTCTATTTATGATGTTTCAAATTGCACTGCAAGGCAAGTCAGACTGATGATCCTGGTCACTGTTGTGCACTGTTAATGTCATCAAGTTGTAAATTTTATGAAGTGGTGCAAAAATTACTCCCCTTCTCAGACCACAGCAGTTTGAAGTTTTCTGACATTTGTAGTTCACTGACTGAATACTACGGTCATCAGATGCCCTTCATTGCAGCCAGACTCAAGCTTAATCAGTGTGTTAAACGAAGTAAACAATCCTATGCAGCGTGGACTGCTCATTTACAAGGCTTAGCTCATAAGTGTGATTTTGACTGTCAAAAGTGTGATGCATCTTATGCAAATTCTTTAATTCAAGACATTATAATACATCTGGCTCCAGATAGTGAGGTTAGTCCAGAGGCTTTAGAAACGTCAGATTCTGCTTTGAGTGATGTGTTAAAAATTGCTAAGGCGTATGAAGTGACTGCCTCAGCACAGGCACTGTTCATGATTATCACCGTATTCTTCAATCAACTGATTACTCCCCGTCAAGATCGCCATCTCATTTACTGAGCTCTTGCACATCAGGTAGTCCGGTGACACTGGATTCAGTAGTCAGTGCTTCCTCATCATCCATGTTGGTAGACGTCCAAAGACTAAAGCGTTTTGTTTGCCAGTGGCATCTGTGGGCCACTGAGATATGCACATCATGTGGCGTTACCTGGTGGTAACTGTTTGCCACTGAACCTGTGGCCTGAGCTTATGGCACAGTTCATTGCTTGCTGAACTTGTAGCTATTTGTGTCATGGCATTGCACAGCCAAGCTGACTCCATTTGTTTTCCAGTCTTGAGTGGTTACTGATTTGGAACTGTTGTCTTTCTGCGCCAACTTGACTATGTCCCTGACTTTCTGGTGCTTTGTTCACTTTGTGAAGTCAGTGTATTGCAGACTTACAGGACTGTGTGAGGTTTGCTGTACCCACAAGAGCAAGTGATGATAAACAGTCTACCTATGCCACGCAGGGTTGAAAATCTCCAATTCCTCCAACCAAAGCCAATCTAATCCCAAAATTGAACCCTGCTTCTCCCAGTTCATACCACAATCCAGCTATGATCCTCCCCCACTCCCATCTAACACACCCTGAGTATCTTCCAGGATTTCAAACTATCCTGTAGGAAGAACATCCGCAACTGAGCATTATTGCAGAGGTCGAAAATACCACTTTAGTTGTAAATTTCTTTATTTTCACATGACCGGTTTTTTTATGTAATTTTTTCCCCCCCTTCTTCATTTTAAATGTAAACCACTAAATTCAAATTGTGAACAGCCGGGCTTGTGACCCCACATTCTTCTCTCCATCAATAGATGGCAGCACTTTTGCCACTCAGGTTTACCAATTTGCCTTCTCATTCACATCTGTTACTCCCTGTTCTGCACTCACAGGCAGCACATAGGCACATAGGCAGCCTGGTACACGCAGCTCTCAGGGACCACAGCACAGTGTAAGTGTCATGATATCATTTGTATATTTCCCTACCCAAGCAGTCATCTGTAGTACTGTCTGGTGCCACTTTCGCATTGACATAGGTTTCACAGCACCTAGCCCGACCAGCAGTTTCAAAATGTTTTTTAAAAGATTTTAAAACTTTTTAGACATTTTTTTGTTTTGTTTTTTATGTGTGTTGCAGCATATGAAAATTATCTCTCGTCTTTTGCTATTTCCAGTATAACACCGGAAGATGGGCTTATAACAGTCCAAACTCGGTCATGTGAAAATAAAGAAATTTACAACTGAAGCGGTATTTTCAACCTCTGCTTCCAGGAATTCCTTACCTCCAACTTGGGCACACCATCCATCCTCAGATCCCTTCCTAAGAACACCAACCCTTCAGCAGAAGAAATGATAGCTGCACCCAGTCTCAAAACAGATCCTGATGTAATCATTATACCTGTGGCAGTGTGGCAATTTTTTTTGGAAAACATGGAATTCTCAGGGAATTACATTTTACCTGGAAAAATAGGGGAAGTCTCAGAGAATTTCAGGAATTTTATAAAATCTCAGAGAATACTGTGTTTTTAACTTAGCATTGAAATTTAATTTTAATTGAGTTTTAAAAATCACAAATTTTAAAATATTTAATCTTTCAAAGTGTGTTAATCTTATGAATATTATTTCATATAAATTAACTGTATTTAAAAACTGCAGTTAAACTACTGCTTCTTATGGTTGGTACACCTCAGTGAGAGGAAAGGAAAGTCATTATCTCCCCACCCCACTCATCATTAATTTATCAGGAGCTCCTTATGACACCATCTTCCTCCCCACACCTGGAATTCTCAGGTTCCTTTTTTCTTTTTTTTTTCTTTCCAAGTTTGATTAGTCACCCTGTGCAGACAAATGTTCCATATCTGTCATTGTAAATCACAGTATCTAGCTGGTGGAAGGCCTCTGCCAATTGTCAGACTTCACAACCTCCAAGCTGTGCCATAGAGATCCCATCCTGGAAGTCTAAATAACCTCCAAACCCTTCTTAAAGCCTTAGGCACTTCACAGAACCACTTCCCTAAATCCATTTCCCTCCTCACCCCTTTGATAACGTGCACACCCACGTATTATATGCTCCCAGAATACTCAAAACCCAACAATCCTGGACATCCCACTGGAGCTGGTTATTGTGCACCCACTAAAAGAGTTTTGGCCCTCAGTGACCAGGAACTCCAACCAATTGCCCAAAATCTAACCTCCCACGTCAGAGATACCTACCACTTCCTTTACTGACTCTGCACCATCCCCACTTTTTTTACCTCCTGGATTCCTATTTGTCACCATTGGCACGACTTCCCTATACATCAACATCCCTCATGCCCATGGTTTTCCTGCTATTGAACACTACCTCTCCAAACCCACTATTTCATTACTCATATACCGTACTAACTTTATCCTAATACATAACTAATTTTCCTTTGAAGGGAAGGTAACCAAACATTTCCACAGCACAGCCATGGGCATCTGCTTAGCATGCTCATATTCCAGCCTGTTTATCGGTCATCTACAGGAAACCTTCCTAGCCTCTCAAGACCCTAAACTCCTGGTCTTTTTATTTTTATTTTATTTTTATTTATTTATTTATTATTATTATTTTTTTGCATAACTTATTTTATCTGAGCAAAGCACCCTACATTACCACTCATCTGTATTTGTAAATTATGAAAGGAACAGAGAAACATATGAATGTGCTTCATTTCATTTTTATATTTCGTGAAGTTTCGTGATGAACATAATTTTATTTTTTTGTTTAAGGTGCGCTTGTGTGTGTGTGTGTGTGTGTGTGTGTGTGTGTTTGAATAGTGTTAAAAGATGGATTTAGCATCTGCATTACATTTGTAGTCTATTTTTAGGTTGTTAGTGGAACTGAAGGAAGCAGCAGTTACCATTCTGCCCCAGATTCGGTCAGTGATATAGTGATTAAAAAACAGCGGAGCAGTAGTAGCAGCAATTCAGAAAGCAATGGAAGTAGTCAGCCAAGTTGTGAAAGTTATGTTGATGTTTCTGAACCAGACAGCTGGGCAGAATCTGAATCACCATTGCAGCATCTGGATAGTGATCAGCAAAAATTATTCACGTTTTGTGTATGGGACAGCAGCAGAAGCCAACTACCAAATGGACTACCAGGTAAAAAGGTGAAAAATTTTTCAAAATATTTATGCTGTAAGTGTCTTTGTGCCTGCCAGTATAAAAACAGAATAATATTTTGACTGGATTTCTAATTTCTACCACATGAGTTATATTAAAGAGGCATCAGAAAAAATTGCAGAGATATAACACATCCACTTGTTTATTACTTCATGGGAAGTTACTTGAATTGTATTTCAAAAACAATGTAGCAACCCTGTAGCCGATACATCCTTAATTCAATGCCTGTATCTTTTTGTTTGCACTGCTGTGCTGTAAGGATGCCACAAACGACAACCAAAGGAGTCCGACTATGAAAAGAAATGGCACCCCAGACAATCACCCCTGGTTGTCAGACAATATGGCAGGTGACAGTCAAGTTTTTTCTATCTCATCGCTGTCTGGGGTGTCTCCAGACATGTCTGCACTGATGCTCAGGGCTCATTTCTGAGCAGGACTCATCACTGCAGACAATTCTACTCTAGTCAATGAGATTCCAGGCTGCATACATGTCTGGAGGCATCGCCAACAGTGACAGAATACCAAACTGACAGTCATGCACCATACGGCCCGACAACCAGAAGTGATGGTCTGCAGAGCCATTTCTTTTAATAGCAAGACCACTTTCATTGTCATCTATGGAACCCTTACAGAACAGTGGTATGTCGACGATATTCTACACCCCATTTTGTTGCCCTTCATGGCTTACATTTCAGCAAGATGATGGCCACCTGCACATAGTGAGAGTTTCTACTGCTTGTCTTAATGCTTGCCAAACCCTACCTTGGCCAACAAGATAATCATATCTCTCGTCAGTTGAGAACATTCGGAGCATTATGGGCAGGGCTCTCCAACCAGCTTCATCTGACATGTCAGTTGGACAGAATTTCGCGTGATGTCCCTAAGGAGGACATCCAACAATGCCAAGCCAAATAACTGCTTGCATAAGGGCCAGAGGAGGACGAATATGTTATTGACTTGCTCAATTTGTAGAGCTCTTACCCTTGAATAAATCATCTAGTTTTTCTGAAATTGTAATTATTTGTTGTCTGTACATGTACATCACATTTGCTGGTTTTCATCCCATTCGGATAGTTCCTTTGTGGTGCTTTTTTCTTTTTTTATTCTTTTTTAGAGTGTACATTAAGTACAGAATAAATCCAGTAGCCTTCTTTAGTTTGTAGTGTTTGATGTATCTGTGATTATGATCAATACTGGGGAAAATGCAGCAATGAACTGTGTTCTTACTGTAAATTTTGAACTTGATGTTTAAACATGTTGCAGTCATCAAATATTTTACTACAGGAAATAGCCTCAGCCCTGTGGTGAGTAGCAGTCTATCCTATTTCATACTGTTGTATTACATCTTGTATTTTCTGTTGTTAGACTAAGAAGAGAGACTGGTATGTAGGTCAGTCATTAAGTAACAGTATCAAGGTTCAATCTCATGTTTTCACATAGCATATAAGATGAGGGAGGTACAATAATTTCTTTAACACTCGAGAAACACATGTTGGCATATGCTGAAATTTTGATACATTCTCGTTGTTGTTGTTGTGGTCTTCAGTCCTGAGACTGGTTTGATGCAGCTCTCCATGCTACTCTATCCTGTGCAAGCTTCTTCATCTCCCAGTACCTACTGCAACCTACATCCTTCTGAATCTGCTTAGTGTATTCATCTCTTGGTCTCCCCCCTACGATTTTTACCCTCCACGCTGCCTTCCAATACTAAATCGGTGATCCCTTGATGCCTCAGAACATGTCCTACTAACCGATCCCTTCTTCTGGTCAAGTTGTGCCACAAACTTCTCTTCTCCCCAATCCTATTCAATACTTCCTCACTAGTTATGTGATCTACCCATCTAATCTTCAGCATTCTTCTGTAGCACCACATTTCGAAAGCTTCTATTCTCTTCTTGTCCAAACTATTTACCGTCCATGTTTCACTTCCATACATGGCTACATTCCATACAAATACTTTCAGAAATGACTTCCTGACACTTAAATCTATACTCGATGTTAACAAATTTCTCTTCTTCAGAAACGCTTTCCTTGCCATTGCCAGTCTACATTTTATATCCTCTCTACTTCGACCATCATCAGTTATTTTGCTCCCCAAATAGCAAAACTCCTTTACTACTTTAAGTGTCTCATTTCCTAATCTAATTCCCTCAGCATCACCCGACTTAATTCGACTACATTCCATTATACTCGTTTTGCTTTTGTTGATGTTCATCTTATATCCTCCTTTCAAGACACTGTCCATTCCGTTCAACTGCACTTCCAGGTCCTTTGCTGTCTCTGACAGAATTACAATGTCATCGGCAAACCTCAAGGTTTTTATTTCTTCTCCATGGATTTTAATACCTACTCCGAATTTTTCTTTTGTTTCCTTTACTGCTTGCTCGATATACAGATTGAATAACATCGGGGAGAGGCTACAACCCTGTCTTACTCCCTTCCCAACCACTGCTTCCCTTTCATGTCCCTCGACTCTTATAACTGCCATCTGCTTTCTATACAAATTGTAAATAGCCTTTCGCTCCCTGTATTTTACCCCTGCCACCTTTAAAATTTGAAAGAGAGTATTCCAGTCAACATTGTCAAAAGCTTTCTCTAAGTCTACAAATGCTAGAAATGTAGGTTTGCCTTTTCTTAATCTTTCTTCTAAGATAAGTCGTAAGGTCAGTATTGCCTCACGTGTTCCAGTATTTCTACGGAATCCAAACTGATCTTCCCCGAGGTCAGCTTCTACTAGCTTTTCCATTCGTCTGTAAAGAATTCGTGTTAGTATTTTGCAACTGTGACTTATTAAACTGATTGTTCGGTAATTTTCACATCTGTCAACACCTGCTTTCTTTGGGATTGGAATTATTATATTCTTCTTGAAGTCTGAGGGTATTTCGCCTGTTTCATACATCTTGCTCACCAGATGGTAGAGTTTTGTCAGGACTAACTCTCCCAAGGCCGTCAGTAGTTCCAATGGAATGTTGTCTACTCCGGGGGCCTTGTTTCGACTCAGGTCTTTCAGTGCTCTGTCAAACTCTTCACGCAGTATCGTATCTCCCATTTCATCTTCATCTACATCCTCTTCCATTTCCATAATATTGTTCTCAAGTACATCGCCCTTGTATAGACCCTCTATATACTCCTTCCACCTTTCTGCTTTCCCTTCTTTGCTTAGAACTGGGTTTCCATCTGAGCTCTTGATGTTCATGCAAGTGGTTCTCTTTTCTCCAAAGGTCTCTTTAATTTTCCTGTAGGCAGTATCTATCTTACCCCTAGTGAAATAAGCCTCTACATCCTTACATTTGTCCTCTAGCCATCCCTGCTTAGCCATTTTGCACTTCCTGTCGATCTCATTTTTGAGACGTTTGTATTCCTTTTTGCCTGCTTCATTAACTGCATTTTTATATTTTCTCCTTTCATCAATTAAATTCAATATTTCTTCTGTTACCCAAGGATTTCTAAGAGCCCTGGTCTTTTTACCTACTTGATCCTCTGCTGCCTTCACTACTTCATCCCTCAAAGCTACCCATTCTTCTTCTACTGTATTTCTTTCCCCCATTCCTGTCAATTGTTCCCTTATGCTCTCCCTGAAACTCTGTACAACCTCTGGTTCTTTCAGTTTATCCAGGTCCCATCTCCTTAAATTCCCACCTTTTTGCAGTTTCTTCAGTTTTAATCTACAGCTCATAACCAATAGATTGTGGTCAGAGTCCACATCTGTCTCTGGAAATGTCTTACAATTTAAAACCTGGTTTCTAAATCTCTGTCTTACCATTATATAATCTATCTGATACCTTTTAGTATCTCCAGGGTTCTTCCATGTATACAACCTTCTATCATGATTCTTAAACCAAGTGTTAGCTATAATTAAGTTGTGCTCTGTGCAAAATTCTACCAGGCGGCTTCCTCTTTCATTTCTTAGCCCCAATCCATATTCACCTACTATGTTTCCTTCTCTTCCTTTTCCTACACTCGAATTCCAGTCACCCATGACTATTAAATTTTCGTCTCCCTTCACTATCTGAATAATTTCTTTTATATCATCATACATTTCTTCAATTTCTTCTTCATCTGCAGAGCTAGTTGGCATATAAACTTGTACTACTGTAGTAGACGTGGGCTTCGTGTCTATCTTGGCCACAATAATGCGTTCACTATGCTGTTTGTAGTAGCTTAGCCGCTTTCCTATTTTCCTATTCATTATTAAACCTACTCATGCATTGCCCCTATTTGACTTTGTGTTTATAACCCTGTAGTCACCTGACCAGAAGTCTTGTTCCTCCTGCCACCGAACTTCACTAATTCCCACTATATCTAACTTTAACCTATCCATTTCCCTTTTTAAATTTTCTAACCTACCTGCCCGATTAAGGGATCTGACATTCCACGCTCCGATCCGTAGCACGCCAGTTTTCTTTCTCCTGATAACGACATCCTCTTGAGTAGTCCCCGCCCGGAGATCCGAATGGGGGACTATTTTACCTCCGGAATATTTTACCCAAGAGGACGCCATCATCATTTAATCATACAGTAAAGCTGCATGCCCTCGGGAAAAATTACGGCCGTAGTTTCCCCTTGCTTTCAGCCGTTCGCAGTACCAGCACAGCAATGCTGTTTTGGTTATTGTTACAAGGCCAGATCAGTCAATCATCCAGACTGTTGCCCTTGCAACTACTGAAAAGGCTGCTGCCCCTCTTCAGGAACCAGACGTTTGTCTGGCCTCTCAACAGATACCCCTCCGATGTGGTTGTACCTACGGTACGGCCATCTGTATCGCTGAGGCACGCAAGCCCCCTACCAACGGCAAGGTCCATGGTTCATGGGGGGGGGGGGGGGGGTGGTAGTTTTCAACTGTAGACATGTCAGTCAGTCTTCAGTGGAACACATCCACATTGCTCCTTTGTTTTCTAATGTAATCTGTTCACCTTCCAGTGGGTCACTGCCTTTTCTTTTCTCATCTCTTGGAGTCCAGCAAATAAGTTATGTGGTTCTTAACCATCTTGTTGCCTGCCTACATCCATTTCATTTTCATCACTGTCGTAATTATGTTGTCTTCTCCTGGCTGTTCTCTGACCCCCCCCCCCCCCTCCAATCTCTTTTATTAATTCCCACAATTCACATTTCCATTGCTTGCTGATCAATCCTCAGTTTGTTAAAAGGTTCCATGTTAAATATCCATGTGTCTCTTCCATAAGTGAAAATTCAGTAGTAGACACTCTAATTGTAAACTTTCCGTTTCAAAACATCCAGGATCTTTGTTTCGAAACACTGTTAATTTTCCAGAATAACTGTAGGCCATTTTTACTCATCTGTTTGTTCATTTTTTTGCTGTCCGTCTTTAGTAAGGGCAAAATAATACTGATCTGAGACACTTGAGCAATGTTTTCTGGTGTTCAAAATTGTTTTGTATAATTATAAGTTTTTATCCACGAAGGAGTTCATTTTCTGCCATTTTGCTGATAAGTTTTACACCACAGACTTTGCTGGAGGTTTTACCAAAACACTGTCCATCTTAAACTCTTGTACCAACATTCCAGCATGTGCTCTCCAGAAATTGTGCTTCATGTTAAATTTGACAATGAACACTCATCACTTTGTTGTGAGCACCTTTTTGTGTTGCATCCAACAGCTCACTAAACATGCCTACTACACTCACTCAGTCAAATGTAACGAACAGCACATTGCTCAGGACAGATATGTCGGAGATGCACTTGAACAGACATGTGACAGCAATCAGAAGCTTGATTTCCAGCATTTTCTGTGATTTCCAGTTCTCCAGTTGCCCGCATCAGTCTTATAAGTGTTTTGTGGACCATTTTTATTTAGCCCATCCTGTAGTTGTTCTTATATGTCTGCTCTAAATGCGAAAACTCATCAACTGGTTCTGAACTTCCTCATTAATTTGTAAAGTTTACTTTTCATTGTGTTGATTATACTTTATTGTATCCTCACTAGAGGTAGTGGATTCAGTGTCATCAATACTTTCCTTCATTTTAGATTTAATGTTCTGAAAAATTCCTCTGCGACATCGAAAATAGTTTTAGTGATATGTAATCTCCTCGCCTGACCCTTTTTTTCGATTTTAAGTTTCCCACTATCCAGATGAGGTCTAATGGAGTCTGCAGCAATTACACATCTAGTCTTCAGCACACCAATGCATGTTGCATTGCTTCCTTGTTTCTGAGGGTTTTAGTTCAAATTTTGTAGAAACTAAGTTAAAAGAATTCTTAAAATGTGTGAATCTCAGGCAAAATGCTAATTAATGCTCATTACTTCATTGTGTAATTTCATTCCTGACTTGCAAGTGGTTCACTGTTTTGTATACATTTCTAAAGCCAGCTTGTTCCTTTACCTACTTGAAATCCAGTGGTTTTCTCTCTCTCTCTCTCTCTCTCTCTCTCTCTCTCTCTCTCTCTCTCTCTCTATGGGCTTAGTGATATTTTTAGTGAAAGTCTTGTAAATTTGAAAGAGGAGGTTCAAATAAATATCTATTTCATTTATAGAGCTGCAGATTTGATTTTTCTCAGTTCATTTATATGTGTTTAATAATGATAATTGAGTACAAAATTATTATTGGCAGGAAAAAATTTATTGAAATTCTTCAAGAGCTTTCCAAGGCTGCCCATCATGTACTGTACTCTATTCTTATTGGGAGGACAGTTGTCCTTGCTGGAAGTGAAGCAATGCAGAAGAAGGTGAACAAGATAATAGATGCTCTGGTAGTATTATTTCCTGTGAAATTTGAAGAAGTAGTCAGAATTCTTAGGTAATTTGTCTTCCAAACTTCTTGCATCTCTTAATTATAACATGATTTTGTTTTCCTACAGTAAAATATTGCTGTTTATAGGTGGCATCGTGGAATACTTGTTTCATCACATATCAATTCATATCAACTGATTGGGGTCTGTGTTCCAGAACGCATTTCTGTTCATGATATGATTAGCTCCAGAGACAAGGTATGCATTAGTAATAATTGATATTGCTCATCATAAATAAATAATATTACATATTGCATAATATTTGTAACTTCAGGTATGTGTAAACATGTCAGTGGGAGATGCTCTGCTATTAAGACAAAATCAGACGTTGAATAACCAGAAATCCTGGACTCTTGAAGTTTTGACCTTATCTAACACTTGTATTTAACATCTCGTGCTACTGTGCGAGTTTGTGGCTGTCACTATCATTATTCAGATTGTAAATAAATCTATTTTATTTTCAAATGGCTACTGTGTTATGTGTATTGGTTAGAATCTAGCAATATACTTGTGTGCAGTAATTAACCTCTCATTATTTACTGTTTGTGTAGGTTTCCAATTGGTTGTTGTTAGACAATGTGCACATTATTTCACAAACTGTCCTCCTGGCAGTCAGATTTTGTGCATATCTTTGCATGTTGAATTTTGCAGCCATGCCTAGGCATAAATGATAACAACACGAGGGGGGGGGGGGGTCAAGCTATGATTGTATAGTGTTGAATATTGCTATTAAGATAACTGTACAGCCTGTCTGAAAGAAAAAGAAAAAAAAAAGGAATAAGCTGCATGGGTAGTGGGTACACGTGTTTACAGAGTAAGAAATCTGGGCATTTGTCAGTATCATTTTAAGTTAAAATTCAAATAGAGCAAGATGTGTGAAAGTGAAACTAAAAACTAAAATAGTTAGAGAAAGAAACATAGCCTGTAAGTACACCTGTTGCAAGAAGAAGGTGTCCTGTATCTTTACCAATGCAAACTGATGCAAGAACTTGAGAAAATGGGCAACTAATCAAAAAGATATCATTAAAGAATTATGGAATGTTCAAGATGCAATACCAGCAAGGGGATGTTATGGACATAGAATCTTTAATTATCTTCATACTTACAGGACTTAAAAGTCAAATATCGATTTTGTTAAGCAGTATGATGTAGCTCTCAAAAACACTAAAAATAAAAAACTGACTTTGAAAATTTCTGACAATTGTGAAGTGCAAAATATTTCAATACACTTAACAGATTTTAAACTTTTATTTGAATGCAGTATTTATTATCAAATCGAGAAGTTAATTAACAATTATTGAATCATAATTTTTAATAAATGTAGCATTTATTCATTGTTAGTTATTAGTCACATGAAAAAGCAAGTATTCATAATAACTTAAAATTTGGTACAAAAATAAAAAATATAATTTTTTTATTTCTAGAGATTATGAAAAAATGCCAACACGATATTAGAAATATAAATATAATATTACTAAACATATTTATTTAGTTTAATTATTTATTGGTTGCACAGGATGTGTAATACAGGGTGCCCGGGCAAGAAGTGTACAAAAACATAGGTTTATATTTCAGTACCTATTATAGTTTATAACTTTATTTGTCTGATGTTGTTCATAGGAGCTCAAACTTTTTTATGCTTGTTGGTGCATTTCAATGTAGGCACCATTCATAGCTCAACAGATATAGAAACAGTACCCACTTCTTGCCACATGTTCATAAGTATGACACACCTTGGTGTACATCTGTTGTCTCGAATCTACCAGATCTCAAACCCTTGTTCCATAAACATGTCCTTGATAAACACGCGTGCACTGAAATAAAGCAGAGTCAAATTGAGAGGCTGAGGAATTCCAGGCAACAGGACCCTGTATGCCCACACCTTCCAGTGAAGTGCTCAGGAAACATCTTATGTTGAAATGTGGTAACATCAGCATGGTAGAGGGGTGTGGCATCATCCTGCTGGAAAATGACATCAGGAATCATCTGTGGAACTGTGTAGTTTGCCACCATGTAAGTGTGCCCAGTCATTGTCACACATGCACCATGCAACTCAGTGCTGTTTGTGAAATGATGAGTATCACATCTTGGAGAGTGTCTCTGTCTATTGAATATTTACTCAACTACATAAAATGTTGAGTTCTTTTTTCATAATGATTTGTTTGTGTGTCCTCTAGTCTGTACCCTGTATATGAACAATAAATATATTTTACAACTCCATGCCAGCTGCATGAACCAAGATGATAATCGTCATAAAAGCTGGCCACGATATGACTGCCCAGGTTATCACAGAACCCCCACCCTATTCAACTCTTGGCAGCAAGCAGTCTGCAGCATAGACTTGAGACAGCATACATCAATGTAAACTCGGCCAGAAATTGTTTTTGGTACAAATCTTTGATATGATGCGTCTTGGAATGCCAAATACTTCAGGTACCTTGGTTATGGAAGAATCCACCATATGAGCACCAACACGTTTCCCACGTTCGAATTCACTTAGCTCTGACATAATGCACTCACAGCTACATGGAACACTGCTCTGACCATGACTGACTCTTGCAACATATTGAAGACATAACACAGGTGTCATTCATGGTCAAATACATCAGTGTAACCTGCAGACTTAGCTGCTACATATATTTTCCATTTTTTTCAACAATATTGAAGTCAAATAAAAATACAAAAAAATCAACCTATAACAAGAACTGAACCAGCGATATCATGATTAGAAAGTCAATTTTTTGGAGTGTTTTTTGTTTTTGAGAATTGCTTTGTACTGTCTTAGGGAACTGATGTCTATGTACTGACCTGCAAATTATTTAAATATGAAGGAAATTGAAGACAGCAGCCAGTAAGGTCCACTTGTAAAATTAGCAAAATTAATGTGAAGTATGAAAGTAATGCTAGGGGGAAAAAGGATTTAAAATATGGAAGATGTGATAAAAGAGCAGTTCACGAAAAGGATAAAACATGCAGAAATTAATTACTGACTAAAAACTAAAGAAACAAAACAGTAATACATTGAATCAAGAAATAAACATAAATGGTCAGCAAGCATACAAGTCGTCATTGGATGCATTCCTAAGCAGAAAAGTATATGACATACATGGAAGCCCAGAAATGGAGTATAAACTGATGAAAGACATTAACAGAAAAGGGAGGGATCTAGCCAAACTAAACCTGGAAAGCAGACAATGCTCATTTGGGAATAAAACTAGGAATCCAACTATACGTGAAGAGCTTTCTACACTGCTCATGAAGGACAGAATTAGCTATGAAATATACGTGAGATTAAGCTGCACCGACCAAGAAGGAATAGAAACAACACATTCTGCACATATTGGTGACTAGAACCCCAAGGCGAGTACTGCGTTACAAACCTCAGTGAACAGACCGACAACAGCAGTTAAGTTTAATTTATGACAAATCTGGGCAGCCAGTTGAGTAAAAATTTGCTTGTTATTGATTTTCAGGACAACAGTCGTGGCTTGTTCTGTCTAAACTGAGGACTCCAGTGCTGGGGTATTTTTCACTGTGAACTGTGCTCTACATAACCATGTAACTCTTGAGTCTCCTGAGTGTGATTGTCTCCTGAATCTCCTGAGTGTGATTGCAGCACACGTCTATTGAAAGAGGTAGTTTAAATTATTTGTATCAGAGGGAAATCCACATGAGATAACTAATAAATTATATGACAGGAATACTCGCCAGTACTTATCTGCAGTTGTTGAAATGTGTAGTGCTGCTGATACAAATGTATAAAGGAAAAAGAGACGCACTACCTAGCTTCCTTTGTCAGGAAGGAGCAAGGGATAGTTTGGAGAAGATTAAAAAGGAGGGGCAGGTCGTTCAGCAGTAGTAAAAGAGAGACCCATCTGTAGTGAGGATGAGGAGAGACAATGGTGAAGGGGGAGGCATTTTAATTAATTTTCATCTAAAGCAGACATCAATTTTAGTTTCCTCAATCACAACTACAAAGTGAAAATTGTGGATGCAGCTAATTGGCCTATGATTTTAAGCTGTCCACCGAGAGATTGTAGCAGAAGCCACATAAAAATTTTGCTCCTGAAACCTGTAGTGTTTATCATGTGATTTTATCAGTTTTAATTTACAAAATATCAATCCCAGTGTAGTTGAATACTGTGCTTATTGAAACTAAGAGTGAAGTCAAAAACTGAAGTGAATATTAATAACCAATTGCCACTAACATTTTAAAGTTCTCATTGTCTTCTTGCTTTATTTTCAGAACATGGTGACAATACTGGATATAACAAAAGAACAGCTCTTTGGACCAGCATATTCAGGCCAATTTCTGTCATCCTTAGAAACTTCTCCACAGTTCTTTCAGAGTGACCAAACATTGATCCTCTTCCTGCAGTCCATTGCTGCCGAAATTCTTCAAAAACTGTTTCTTTTTAGAATGTCATTTGTCTCTCCTGTTGGTGACTCAAGAAATGCTGACCGCTCTCCAGGTGATATTCTGAGAGAGATGGGGGTCCATGGCTGTGATGCAGAAATTATTAAGTACCTATTCAAGATTGGAATTTCGGAAACAAGTTGAAATATTACAGGAAAAACTTGAATCGTCTTCATTTCTTTATGCTGCAATTTCCATTGCGTGCTGTATTTACCCAATTGCAGCGGTGTAAGAATTTACAAACTGCTGTGGTTATAACCATATCATTAAATCTTAAGACAAGCTGTGATAATATTTTTTGATATTTTACATTTAGTTTCACAAGCTGTAAACATGGTTTACAGGAGACTCAGGGTATTTAGAGTAATGTGATAGTCGTGCGTGCTCACTGCCTCTGTTTATTCATTTTTGTAGTAACTGTCAGCTTCACGTTTTAGTGAAGCAAATTTAAGCAATAGTGCTGGAATCAAAAATATGTACTTGAATATTAGCTTTTAGCAGTATTAATTACCATGTGATCTGTTAAAACAAAGACATAAACGTGCATTACATGGTTTCATTGTTATGTGATCTCTCCATAGGTGACAGCTGATTGTATTTCATGATCAGTTTCTTTCAAGTAAAGATTAACACAAAATAATCTGACACACAAAAGCATTTTGGGAATACTGATTTCAAGATTTTCTTTGTCTTTCAAAGCATGTCAATTTCTTTAGGATGGGAAGTAATACAGAGATATCACATAAAAGAATGGGAAAATAATGAATTTACAAAAAATTTTACTGAAAGTCAGGAATGGGATTGCCATAGCTCATAGCTATTATTAGTGTTCGGTTTGTAAAGATGAGCAAGAACCAGAAGATGACAGTGAAATGGAATTTTATCTAACTTTAATGTGATTTGATGTTAGGTGTGAGTGTTAAATAATGTGAAACCAACCAAGCCAAACACATTGTTTGCATCACACAGTATCCATGATGTCTTTGAAAAATTGAGAGCATAACCTGATGTATTTATAATCATGTTACAAAAGTCATATGTGCAATATTTATTATTCATTTTATAATATTAAAAGTACAAACAGAATGACAAATTTTTAATGCTTCAGAAGCCAAGTCTGATGAATAACTGTTGTCTTTAAGAATTATATTGAAACAGAAGGCGATAAGGAAATTATTGTTAAAAAGTTGGTGTACTAAATTGATTTTTTTCATTTATTACTGTTAAGGAATTGATGTTTATTATATATTGTTAGCACTAGAAATAAGTACTGCATTCATTAACCAATTAAGGTGCTAAATAATACGTTACTGAGTACAAAAGGGCTTCCTTGTATCTGTCGGTGGTCTTCCACTGACACGCTGAAGGAACAATATTGTTTGCAAATAATTATTTTAGACATGAACTGTTGTATGTTTATCATAAAGAAGGTAAAGTCTAGGAAATAAATGTTTTCCTAGGGTACTGCTTTGTACTTATATTCTTTATGGTACTTAATATTGCCTTTTGCTGACTGTGATATCATATTTCTCATTGCATTGGCAATTAAAAATATGTGCACCATTATACTTCACTAAATTACGTTATTGATGTGTGATGTAACACTATAGTACATACATTGTCCATAATTTTCAGAATTTCAGGAAGATTCTTTTTCTTTGTAATCAGTGATTGTTTTTCTTAGATCTCATAGTAATTTGTTTTTGTGCTATCCATTCACAAGTACTTTACAAATTTGTGAACATTGAAACATATCTGTACCTGAATGTTCTGGGTGCAACACTATTAGCCTTTTGTAAACAGTGATTCACATATCAGGCTGGGAATAAGTAGTAGAAATGAAATGTACTGAATTTTAATAGGTGGCTCTTCACCAACAGCCTTGCCACAGTGGTAACACTGGTTCTTGTCAGATCGCTGAAGTGAAGCACTGTCGGGCTGGCCTAGGTTGGTGACCATCTGGTCTGCTGAGCACTGTTGGCAAGCTGGGTGCACTCAGCCCTCGTGAGGCAAACTGAGGAGCGAATTGATCGAGAAATAGCAGCTCTGGTCTCGTAAACTGACATATGGCCAGGGGAGTGGTGTGCTGACCACATGTAACTTAATATAGTGTTTCTGGTTGCAAAGCTGTAACTTTCAAGTGATAAACCAAATATATTATGTCAGTATACATTTCACTTCAGAATAATTTTTCCATTAGTTTGTGATCATTGCTTTAAAAGCTTGGCTTCACCACTTGAAGTTGTAGATGTAAATATTTACCAGTGTTTTGTTTAACAGCAAGTCAGTGTTTTATGCATGGACACCAAGAATCCTTTGTGAATAGATCAGATGATCAAATGGTTTTTAGAAATGAAAATTTTATTTGTTGATTGATTTATTGTAAATTGAAAAATGTTTAGTTGATACCGAGAATGTGATGATGAAGCAGATACTAAACCTGTAAATTTTTAATGGCGTCTTTCCCACAGTAGGGGCAGAAAATGGAAGGTATGTCAGAATGATTTGGCATTCAAATATGAAAGGGGAAGAAGGGAAGCAGTTAAAAAATATCAGAAAAGTATTGAATGAAATGGGCTGGTAGAATAGAAAAAAAGAGAAAAACAGGAGTCTAGTTGGAC
This sequence comes from Schistocerca cancellata, assembly GCF_023864275.1. Classification (NCBI taxonomy): domain Eukaryota; kingdom Metazoa; phylum Arthropoda; class Insecta; order Orthoptera; family Acrididae; genus Schistocerca; species Schistocerca cancellata. Next base: position 139,140,705 of record NC_064627.1, on the reverse strand, counting down.
ATAAGAGAAAATAAAAATTAAGAGTATTTGTGGTTGTTAGCACCATTGAATGGGGAATGAAAGGCAAATATTGTGCACAAAAAAGTAGCAGAATGATAAGGAGTGGAAGAGGTTAATGAAGTATGGTCTGGAACACAGATTAAATCTATCAGCAAGTTTTATAGTTTTCAATTTAAGTAAGGAGTTAGAAGTTTGCTTCACATTGCTGCTGACACTCAAGTAATTGATGTGGAAGGGGAAAACATATTTATGGCCACCTTCAATTACAGTATGAACTGTGGTTCCCAATTATTTCAGTTTATAACTGTGCGTACACTGTAAAACATTGTAGTATTCTCACTAACACAACCGTGCCTGCATGCGCGTGTGTGTGTGTGTGGGGGAGGGGGGGGGGGGGGCACACTGTTTTTTATATTGAAATCCAGAATAACAGAGAAATAAAGACTTAGACTTATTATGGCGAGTAGGTGCATGGCAGAATGTTCTTTTTAAATTCTGTTGGAGTGATTATGCAGCAGTTATGAACTTCCTTTGACTAATATAAATAATTCTTTCAAACTCTCGCACGTATTCTACGATGTTTCTTACTTGCCATTGTTAATCAACTGTCTTCCTCTACTGTACAGTAGACTCAATAAGACTATGTATAGCTACGGTGTATCATTATTTTTTTTTTTTATATAGAAGACACAAACAGATCTACAGATATGTTCAGCAGATTATTACAAATCTATTTGTTTCCCAGGGCATATGGTATAATTAACTTCAGGAAAGGACATTTATTAGTATGATGAAAGTCATGACAGAGTAATACCTACACATAAGAATATTTTTGAGAAGCTTGGTGATGAATGACCATTGTGTTAGAAGTAGTGAATCAGACAGTCAAATGAATAAATCCATAAAAATTAAATTTATAAATGTAATTTTATTCAGAAAGGAAGTAAAAAATGAATATTAATTATATAAACCATTAGACCCAAAAGAAGGCCGCTGCAATCGTGGCCGAAACGTTGGCTTTTCTATAGCAGCAGTAGTTTTTTACATTATGACACGGTACCAAACCCAGAAAACTTTTATGTCGAATATTAATAATGTTTATCATCTGCTTAGCACCCATTACAACAGGAACAGCTTAAATAGATCTGGCTCACACAAATTTAAAACTCATCTGGCTCTCCGATTTCTGTACTTAAAAAATCAGTTTAGTGGAGGAAGGGTTAGGGAGGAAAAAGAAAAAATAATAAATACTGATGTGGCAAGATAACTCCATACACAGAACCGACCACATTGAGTCTTATTGTATTTTTAAACATAATCTCTTTGAATGTTGGATCTTCACAAAATCTCTGAAAGAACACCAGTGTGGAGGTCTGAGTCTCCAGATTATGGGCTACATTATACAAAGAATGAAAAAGTGAGCAGCTGACTAAACCACATTCGGATACTACATCTGTCCCTCAAATTGTCAGCCTCTTCTTAGAGAATGTACATGCTGTTTGGATAATTTAAATAAGTGATATAATTCCCATTTGCAGCCTAATCAGTTACTTATTCTTTCAAGCTCAAAAGGCTACACTTGACATTTGTATTGCTGCAACTTCTGTTTGTTTGAACGAGTGCTCAAATAAGATGATGCCTGTCTTCTATTAGTGGCACTCGTCACACATTGGTGGGAACTCTGCTGGAGACTCTCATTCATAATGTTGTTGATTATTATTAGTCAAGTGAATAAACTGAAAGGTTGAAACCATTATGTGAGAAATTTTTCTCTGTAAAGGATAAAGTTCATCCATTCCCTAAACCTTAGGAAACACCTATCAGCAGACTCATTCCCGTATTTTTTTTCCAAATTAAGACTGCTAAGCTATATATTTTAAATATTCCAAGGAAGTACCCTTAATTTTTGCCTCTAATTTACACCAGATCAGGTGACATCAGAGAATTATACATAAGTATAACAGATAGTTTGACCATATGTGCAAACCCCACAGATTTATTACTGGGAAGAGTGCAATGACAATGCAGTGCAGCAAACTATACAACCTGCCTGTTAATGGTCAATCTCAGTTGAGTGAGGAGGAAATGGAATTTTCTTGTCTGGCCCCAAGTCAGTTGAGCTCATCTTCTGTCTCCAATACCCTTAACTTTAATGTGTTTCTACACTTCCTGTTATGCATGTGCCATTTATTCCTATCCACATGTGAAATGGCAATGTTCTTGTCTCTTGCTCCCTCTGTATCTTGTGTGATGAACAGATCTGTCCTTGTTTCGTCTGGGAATCTCAATTGTAATTCTGCAAATAATGCCTGTAGTTATTGGCAGTTTCATTTTGTAGATTTGTGGTAACTAAAACTCTGAATTTCCTTTCTGTCTAGTTTTGTAAAATATCCACAGTGACATAAACTTTGCAGCCTCCTGTACAGAGAAATGTTCAAGGAAACATGTATGGTAGCTCAGTGGGAAAACATTATGGTAATCAGTGGCACAGCTGCTAAGCAGAAGCTGTTTATCTTTATGAATACAGTCTTTAGTCTCCATTGTTTTGAACTCTTGTGTTCATAGTGCTTTAATGTGATCAAAGTTTTGTTGTACCAGAAAAATGATCAATAATCACACATAATTATAAATATTTTTTAATGCTGCATCTCAGAACGTGCAGCTTATTTCTGTTGCCCTATAGAGGCAGCAATTGTGCACTTACTTAGAATACAGACCGAGTTTCTTTTTGAAACAATATGCTACTCAGATTTATTTTTGCAAAATATACACCAAAATCTGGGTCATTAAAGCACTTACAAATACAGAATTTAAAAAAATGAATGCTATACTCATATAGGTGAAAAGCTCCTGCTTGTCAGCTGTATTATTCAAGAAACCACCAAACAAAATGGTGCAATGGATTCATGTTCAGAAGGACCTTCCAGAGTTTGGTTTACCATGGTTTCCCTAGATCAGTTATGGTGAATGCCAGGATGGTTCCTCTGATCAAGCCACGGTTGATATCCTTCCCCACCTTTTTCAAATCCAAGATCCAGTTCTATTGCTGATGACCTTTCATCGAAGGGACATTAAACCTTAATCTTCCTTCCCTTGTGAAGGAACTATAACTGTTTTCATGTGTTAAAATGTTCTTTGACGTGTCTGGGAAAGTAACAGTTATAGCAATTTGAAATAATGACCAGTAGGTGCTCTTTTTCTACCTCAGTACAGTTATTAATCATTTCTCCAATTTTGCTTTACATTTTAAGTAAAAATAAATGGAAAGATCGTGACAGTCAAGACACTTTATAAGCCACAAAATGGCATTGCAAAAATTAGATTGTTCAGTCATGAATCTGTGGTACCAAAACGTTGTGCCAGGATATAAAGAGAAAACTGGGACAGGAGATGAAGAAAGAGGCTGTACACAATGTAGCAAATTATTATTGTATTTTTTATTCCATTTGTGAAACAAGTTCATCCTGACATTATGTTAGCACTAGTGGCTAACGTTCTCAAAGATTCAGCCTCCATTCCCAGTATGCCACCAGCAATGGAAAGTGAACGATGCTTGCCAATTGTGCTCACGAGCTGTCAGGAAAAACCACAGACAGCACATCAAATAAAACATCATTTTACACTTTTTGGCCATGAAACATTGCAACCATTTATCCATTTTTGTTGTAATAAATCCCCCTGAGAGATATCCATTAAAGCCCTCCTCTGCTCTGGGAGCTCCACAATATAGTATTTGTCATCTTTCTTTATACAATTTTTGGACAAATGTCAGCATATAAAGTAGGTGATTGATGTTGTTTCTCATGTGTAGGTCTGTGTAGGTTTTTGGGTTTCTAACAGAATGAGGCATTATTTTTTATAACTTCTGTGGAGAGCCTACAGTGTGAAAGAAACAAGCTGACTTGTGATGTGTGGTGTAATGAAGCAGCACACAAAAGTAATGGTTTGAAATCTAACACACTAACTGGGGAAGAGCTTATGTTCAGAAGTTAAAAGGACATTCATCTTCTTTTATGAGTCAATACACTATTGAGCTCTTATCCTGTATGGTGATAACTGCTCTTTTTTTTTAACAATAGTTTTTTTTTTTAAATATCACAAATACTCTTTATGTAAACATAGAATATTTGTATACATGAATGTTGTTTAGAAAATTTCTCACAAAAAGGATACCACATTACTTTCATTACTTTCATATAATATGGATTTTAATGGAAAACTGTGTAGATATGCAAGAAGAAAGTGAAAGCTTTGAGATGAATTGCAGTTGACCATGGAAAGCTAAAATATGCACCTGGTGTAGAAAGCAGTGACCTATTAGCAGAATGCAGCGAAGCAAATGACTTTGTTTGGTAGTAATTTTGGATTTGCTTGTCTGTATCATACTGCAAAGCTATTAATGAAAATGTGTGTTTTGATACAGGTGGCACAAACTACATACTCGGACACTCGTATGTGATGTCTCTACCTAATGATGTAATGTCTGAGTAACATGGTTGTGTGTGTGGCTTGCACATATATTTTAAATTATGCTTGACCTTGCTAAGTGAGACTACTACAAATGTGGTAACTACTTAAATGAGGTCACAACCTAACATTGATACGGATCCAAAGAGCTTTTAGCTGTATCATATAGCAGTGAAAGATTTCTTTAACGTTAGCCAAAACTTGGGAATCTTACTGAAATGGCCACTTAATTCCATGATGATGGACGATTTTGTAAGCACCATTAAATAAATGTGAAGCTATTTGGAAGTGGAAAATATTTATAATTTGTTTAAACATACAGTATCCTTTCTGTGAGAAGTGAGCTACCTGTATTAGATATGAGGTTTATAATCATCCAAGGCTGTTGTTGCATTCAGAATGAGCCCTCCTATGTCAACAATGGTATCAGTCTAGCGACCTATATCCAGTATTAAAATAAACAGATAAAAGAATATAATATAACTGGATAGATACAAAAATCTATTCACCAAGTGGCTTCAGGAGAAAACACATATAAAGGTTGAAGAAATATGCAAGCTTTCAGAGCTAGTGGTGTCTTCTTTTGGCAGAAGGTTTGAAGGGGAAGGAAGAGGGATGAAGAAAAAGGATTGATGGGATTTAGGAAAAGGGGAGAGTTCGGAAAAGTTGCCCAGAGCCCTGGGTCTTAGGAAAGTCACTGGTCAGTCTTCTTCCAAAAGAAGGTACCAGTGGCTCAGAAAGTTGCACATTTCTGTAACCTTTATTTATGTGTTTTTTTTGTTTTTTGTTTTTTTTTTTTTTCATTGAGATAAAAGAATGTAATGTCTAGTAAGCTGTGCTTTCTACTCAATCACTTTGTACTGAGAGTTATGTAAGATATATTTCTACAGACAAGTTGTTGAATGACTGTAAGACAGAAAAGTGTGTCTGTTGGCCTGTACACTATACTTATAAAAGTCAGTTTGAATAAAGTGTTTATTTTTCACATCAGTCTCTAAACAGTAGTTTCATGTGACATGTCATGTATACTAGTCCCTTTTTACTCTTTTCTAGGATTATTACATTGTTGAAAAGTGTGTAGGTTAATAATAAAAACAGTTTTATGCAATTACTAGTTTCGGCCTTACGACTTATCTAATACATCATTTGTTTCCTCTCTAATAACAAATTTCTACATTATTTTAGAGATGTCAGCCATTATAATAAACTACCAGTGTGTGATAAACTATTACATAAGGACTTGCCATTATTCTACTTTGAAGGAAATGTATGAAACTTGTACTAACATATCATCTGAATTATCCACTAATAAAAGTTCTGACTAGAATAATATGAAAATAGTTTTTTTCTGTTTTCCACTGGTTGCTTTAATATGACAAATTGAAACAGAAATAAATAGAATGTGCCACATCAGGAATGTATAAGTTTTGACTAAGTAGAAATTGTAGTGTTTGTCTTTAATGTGCTATGTGGAAGCCAGGGTATGGTCTCGACTGTGGCAGAAGAAATAGCTGTGTGAAGGTCAGAAAATAACAGACCTTCTTCATCAATATGATGTTTGACAGTCATGGTGATGACTGGCAGTGAGTGGTGGACAGCTAATAAGGCATCCCTTATTGAGTTAGACTTTTGTTCATGTTAGGTACAGAGGTGTGGTTGTCGCTGGAGGAGGTGATGACGGTAATGGAAATGGAAATGTCATGTGGCTAGGGCCTCCCGTCGGGTAGACCGTTCGCCTGGTGCAGGTCTTTCGATTTGACGCCACTTCGGCGACCTGTGCGTCGATGGGGATGAAATGATGATGATTAGGACAACACTACACCCAGTCCCTGAGCGGAGAAAATCTCCGACCCAGCTGGGAATCGAACCCGGGCCCTTAGGACTGACAGTCTGTCATGCTGACCACTCAGCTACCGGGGCGGAGATTAGTGGAGTAGGGCACCGAACAGTGAGGTTATCATTATCCAGCTGGAGGAGACGCTATTGACCCCAGGATGAAATAGTGAGCCACAGAGGTTAGGCAAGCCATCATCAGTAGGTACACCTGGGCACTGGCTTGCATAAGGAGTGTCACCCATTGGAGTCGGCAAGACTGGTGTTCTGATTTGGGGATGGGGGTATTTACGAGAGTATGCTGGCCAGTGCCGCTCCAATGACAGTACTCCCATCACAGAAGAGGCAAGAAGTTGTAGTAGCTGTGCATTGCCATTGGGTGGTGATAACTTATTCATTCTGCTCTTCTTCTTCAGTCACTTTTGAAGGAGTGTAGCCAGAACTGTAGTACTGCTCAACTTCATCCTACAGAGATGCTGGCTTGCATATTCTGTTTGGTGAGCCTTCTGGATCAGTGCTCTTGCACTCAGAATACAACTTCTCACTTCATAGTGTTTAGTCACCACAATGATGACACCTCTTTCCCTATGACACTGTTTTGCTGCATTGGTGCTAGACAGTTCAGTGCCAAGACTAGGGTGTGGTGTAACACTTGACCCTTCTTCTATGAAATCCGGTCTCCAGATTTGTACGTGCTTACATCTCTGGACAAAGATGTGAACAAGTTCTACAAGTTTACATAATAATACAGACTGAATATACGTTTCTCCTCTTCCGTCTCTCCTCCTAGTTAGCATAAACCACATGGTTCATTGACTAATATTTAACCTACATTATTCTGTGTAACATATTACTAGGTCTACAACTTTGCTTCTGCAGTTTTTTCTTGAAGTTCGGGGCTTTATTGTGAAAAACTTACAAAAAAATTATGATTCATAGTACTGCCCATCACTGACCACTACATTCTCCCATCTTTCGGATAGCATACGAATCCCGCGGCAGAAGGACTGGGCGTCTTTCGTGGCGACTCATGAATCGATTCAATTTTTCACTTGTTCGTATGATTGGAAGTGCTGTGTGAAACAGATCGAAAAAGGTGGTAGTCAGAGAGAGCAACGTATGGAGAATACGACAGGAGGGATAGGAATTCTCATTTCGACATTTCCATGTATATTTTGACGGGTTTTGTGACATGGGGTCGAGCCATGACCTGCTGCAAAATTACCTTTATGTGCCTATCGCTGTATTGTGGCCATTTGTGTTTCGGTGCTGGGCTCGAACACATCAATTGCTTTCGATAATGATATCCTGTGACTGTCTTAATCTGTTTCAGTAGCTACAAAAATGTTCTGTCTTCCACTGCCATGCCAGTCTTCAACATCAAAATCACTGTTCTTAAGGCACTTAAAATATTCTCAGCACTTTCTTCCACTAATAGTTTCCTCACCATTGGTCTTACCCAGCATTTTAATAGACACAGTCACAGATTTCTTCATGTTAAAGCAAAAATTAAAACTTCCTGCAAATGGCGAGGAATGGGTACGTAAGTTGACATACTTAATCGAGAATAACCTTATGATGCAATCACAAATCGAATAATATTTTTATGCCATTATGTTTACAGATGCCTAAGCTTATTGTATTACACCTACGACCAACCACCTGAACCGCACTTTCTGCTACTGCCATCTATTGCAAAATGGCGGAAGCAAAGTTGTAGACCTAATATTACAGTACAATTATCAAAACTGTTTCTTTCTCACAGGAAATAGTTCCATTCAGTTGTTCCTCATGTTTGGTATCCCTCCTTGTTTACCAGGTGGCTTATTATTTAATTAGTCACTATTTGTCATGGTTTATCCAGTCCATTGGTAGCCGATGAAATGCGGGTTTACAGGAGTGGGTGGTTTTCTATCAAGGATAGATGCAGGATGCACAAAGCAAAGGCATAATCACTACCATATCTTTTTTGAGACTGTGCTGTCTATCATAATACTGCCACATATGCTGAAACATTAGCTGAGCAGTAATATGTCAGTGCCGTGAAGCTATAAACTCATTGGATGAGTGTTTAGAAGTAATATGTCCCTGCCGTAAAGGTATAAACTCATTGAACAAGTGTAAGATGTCTGGTTTCCAGGTGTCTTTTAAATAGGTCATGTTCTGCATTAGCAACATGTCTAATGGCCGGCTGGGGTGGCCGAGTGGTTCTAGGCGCTACAGTCTGGAACTGCGCGACCACTACGGTCACAGGTTCGAATCCTACCTCGGGCATGGATGTGTGTGCTGTCCTTAGGTTAGTTAGGTTTAAGTAGTTCTAAGGTCTAGGGGACTGATGACCTCAGAAGTAAAGTCCCATAGTGCTCAGAGCCATTTGAACCATGTCTAATGATCCATCTGGCCGGTACAATGAAGGTTTGTGTCAAGTTTATTATGATTTGCTCCAGTGAAGATAATTGGGAGACAGAATGCTGTGCCCCCTATATCATAGGGAATACCACTGATTAATATTCTGCTAGTTTGTAAGCGTACCTTCATCACTCCTTTGCATCATCCTTATTTGTAACAGTTTACTATACTATCACTCCAGTGTATGCCAACCCTTTGAATGTATGGGTGTGGTGTCAGCACTTCCCTCCGGCATCTTTCCATTTCTGTTTTACCCTAAGAACAATGCATTTTACATGTTTGTGTACTGGTTTGGAACATCCTCAATGGGCATACTGTGATTCTCTCTCCCTCTCGCAGAAGTGTAGCTCATCATTTTCCTTCACCTCTCAAAAAACTGGGCTTATACAACTAATTAATACATTAATAATGTATTAGAATAGCTACTTTTTGCTAAAGTTTTTCAAAATTTCCTTGAAATGCTCTTACTATTTATTTGTTAACACTAGTACTATCACCCTCGGTGAAACAGTGGAGTACTGGCACTGCTGTTTTGATCTGGAAATCACCTGCAGCACCAATCGCTATGGGCTCCTCAAAATTTTCTTGGCAGTTTTTTTTGTGAAAAACAAGTTTTTCTTCTCACACATTAACTTCTGTTCTTCCATGTTAATGTTCATGAATGTTCACTTTTTTTTAGGCTCTATGGTTGATAACACATTTTCTTCGAAACTTTAAATTTTCAGTTAACTTTTAAATGGTTATCACTTGAATTACTTTTTCTTCTCTATCCAAAACATATTTACTGTCTCCAAATATTTTGTCTAGTATTTACTTTTCTCTTATATTTTATCTTTCACCCACTGTAATTCACATCCACACAAATGCAGTGGTTTGATTGCTTCAAACATCACATTGTTGCATGTTGTTATATCCATATGTCACTAGCTTGACCGTGTGCTTCAATCTTAGACTTCATCACCAAAGCTGCAATAACTATTTTAATTCCAAAAAATGTTATTTCTTGAAAAACACATTTTAGGAATAAACTTTCCACACCATTTACAGCCTGATGTGTGATAGTTTCCCATATGCATTTTAGATAAATTGATATCCAACTCTCACCAACTGGATATGTTATGCTCTCACATACAAGGTTCTTATCAATCTCAAACATTCATGTATCTTGCATTTTAACATGTATCTATTGTTGATATAATAGTTCTTGGAAAGTGTATGCACCTCCAGAGGAGGATGGCGATCCAAGGAATTTTTCTTGCCTTATCTAAGTAGTTATTTCCTCTCACTAAATTGCTGCTACTGCTGTCCCATTCTGGAGACACACGTTGTTCCTCGATTTAGTTCACAATTGACGAAAAAAATAAAAAACAACATACAATATCTGCACATTTATATTAGACATAGTGTCGCAGGAGAATATGAGTAGCACTGTGGTGTAGTGGTTATGATACTAGACTGTTGCATGGAAGTTCCTGAGTACAAAACTCACCTGAAATTTTAATTTCTATACTCGGTTCGAGTACATTCTAGAAGTATCCACAAATGTCAAGAATCATTGTACTGTAATTTTCTGTAACTGTATATATACTGTATGTGTTCTGGCAGGAGGCAGTTCACTCTTCACTCTTGTATGTGCAAGTCCTGAATAAATGTACATTAAGTGAAGTTAGTGTTCAACATTTATCTAATTACACCATCAGAATTTCTAAAATCATTGGGGGAAGTGGCAACAAAACGACTATTCACGTTGGTGTGTAGAATGTATGAGTCTGGCGATATACCATCTGACTTTCGGAAAAGCATCATCCACACAATTCCGAAGACGGCAAGAGCTGACAAGTGCGAGAATTATCGCACAATCAGCTTAACAGCTCATGCATCGAAGCTGCTTACAAGAATAATATACAGAAGAATGGAAAAGAAAATTGAGAATGAGCTAGGTGACGATCAGTTTGGCTTTAGGAAAAGTAAAGGGACGAGAGAGGCAATTCTGACGTTACGGCTAATAATGGAAGCAAGGCTAAAGAAAAATCAAGACACTTTCATAGGATTTGTCGACCTGGAAAAAGCGTTCGACAATATAAAATGGTGCAAGCTGTTCGAGATTCTGAAAAAAGTAGGAGTAAGCTATAGGGAGAGATGGGTCATATACAATATGTACAACAACCAAGAGGGAATAATAAGAGTGGACGATCAAGAACGAAGTGCTCGTATTAAGAAGGGTGTAAGACAAGGCTGTAGCCTTTCGCCCCTACTCTTCAATCTCTACATCGAGGAAGCAATGATGGAAATAAAAGAAAGGTTCAGGAGTGGAATTAAAATACAAGGTGAAAGGATATCAATGATACGATTCGCTGATGACATTGCTATCCCGAGTGAAAGTGAAGAAGAATTAAATGATCTGCTGAATGGAATGAACAGTCTAATGAGTACGCAGTATGGTTTGAGAGTAAATCGGAGAAAGATGAAGGTAATGAGAAGTAGTAGAAATGAGAACAGCGAGAAACTTAACATCAGGATTGATGGTCACGAAGTCAATGAAGTTAAGGAGTTCTGTTACCTAGGCAGTAAAATAACCAATGACGGACGGAGCAAGGAGGACATCAAAAGCAGACTCGCTATGGCAAAAAGGCATTTCTGACCAAGAGAAGTCTACTAATATCAAATATCGGCCTTAATTTGAGGAAGAAATTTCTGAGGATGTACGTCTGGAGTACAGCATTGTATGGTAGTGAAACATGGACTGTGGGAAAACCGGAAGAGAAGAGAATCGAAGCATTTGAGATGTGGTGCTATAGACGAATGTTGAAAATTAGGTGGACTGATAAGGTAAGGAATGAGGAGGTTCTACGCAGAATCGGAGAGGAAAGGAATATGTGGAAAACACTGATAAGGAGAAGGGACAGGATGATAGGACATCTGCTAAGACATGAGGGAATGACATCCATGGTACTAGAGGGAGTTGTAGAGGGCAAAAACTGTAGAGGAAGACAGAGATTGGAATACGTCAAGCAAATAATTGAGGACGTAGGTTGCAAGTGCTACTCTGAGATGAAGAGGTTAGCACAGGAAAGGAATTCGTGGCGGGCCGCATCAAACCAGTCAGTAGACTGATGACAAAAAAAAAAAAAAAAAAAAAAAAAAACCTTCTTCTAAGTGACATTATTCTGGTGGAGGCACCGGATGTTGGAACTTGGGATAGCACACATTACCAACGACACAGTGGCCATCAGGCCATGACAGAGCTGCTGTTTACATTGCGAGAAACCTGAGTTCAAGCCATATTCAACAGATTACAATCTATCAGAGACAGAAGAAGAAGAGGACATTATGATGACAGCACCTGTGTGCCACCACATGAGACATCCTTCCGGGTTCTATGGCAACAATGGCCAAGATCCAAACGAGTGGCTGAAGGTATATAAGTGTATAGCTAAATTTAACAAATGGGATGACACCATGTCTTTGGCTAACATATTTTTCTACTTGGAGGGCACTGCCAAGCAATGGTATGAGAACGATGACAAGAAGTTCACAAGCTGGGAAGTATTCCAGGTGGAACTGTGCAAGTATTTCGGCGACACACACAACGACAGAAGTGCAAGGCTGAAGATAAATTGAAGTGCAGGGCACAGCGTCCAGGAGAAAATACAGCATCCTACATTCAAGACGTCTTGGAGCTGTGTAAAATAGTGGATTCTAGAATGAAGGAGGAAGATAAGGTTGCACATCTCATGAAGGGTGTTTCCGAGGGCATGTATCAAGCCCTACTCCTGAAGGAGGTTTTGACAGCAGACGACTTCATAAAATGGTGCCAGTATATCGAGACAATGCATCAAAAAAGAATTACATGCAAGAAGTTTGAATGACTTCCAAACATCTTATTGATGTCTGTGATGGAGGAAGGAACTGATTTCACAAGTGTTCTTCATCAGATAGTGAGAGAGGAAGTTCAGAAGGCACTTCGATTGCACGGTGAGCAAAAAAACTGAGACGCCTCAAGAGGTCATAAGAGAGGAAGTGGAACAGACATTGAACCCAATCTCTCGTCCTTCATTTCCCTTTAAAATGGTGAAAAAGTCAAGACCCAGGTGGAGTTCCGTTCCTAGAATGTCGCATGAGGAACCTGGGGGGCACCAAGGAAGAGTGACGTCTGGAGGACCCAGGATAACCAACCAGTATGTTTCCACTGTGGACAACCGCGACATGTGGTGCGCTATTGTCGAGAAAGGCAGCGGATATTTGATGATGTCCATGCCAGAAGACAGCAGACCGATCTTAGCCGACGCCAACTCTGGGATGACGAAGATGAACAAGATGATGTGGGTGCAGGACGACATGTGTCACCATCCCTGCAAGCTAGCCGCTGGACAGGATGCTCCCCAACACACTGATCAAGGTCTCCATTGTCGTTTCGAAGCTCCAGCTGATCACCTAGCTGCCGCAACCTGGAAAACTAAAGGGTGTGACCTTCCTTGGAGGTGAGACTGCCGAAGAGAAAAATCCTCCACCGTCGATCACTACAAAAATGATTGGAAACTACGTCGATATCCTCATGGATGGCTGACCAGCCCAAGCTCTTGTGGACTCTGGAGCATCATATTCAATCATTTCAGGGAAGTACCATCACCAGTTGCAGAAAACCATATTTGCTGACAACAAAACGTCTCTGCTGAAGGTGGCTAATGGGGAAATATGTAAAACGTACAAGAAGATGTGTCATTCATGTGGGTCTAAGTGGCCATACACAGCCCTTAGAATTCATCGTCTTGCAAGAGTGTAGTCATGACGTCGTTCCCGGATGGGACTTTTTGAAAGCTTGTGGTCACTCGAAGATTATGCTAGACAAGGTGAGACACTGTGGACAGGAAGATGCACATCCGAGCGTGTGGAGATTATGTGTGCTGGTTGAAGTGATTATTCCTGCAGTCAGCGTTAGAAAGGTAACTGTCACATGTCATGCCATGCATCAACCCATGGGTCATGTAGTGGAATCTAAGAGAAACATGCCACTGAAGAATAACTTGGTCATCCCAGCCTCTGTTGTCTTGTTTAAGAATGGATTTGGTGAATTGTGGATAGTTAACTGTCGCCGAGAACTGCAGATCCTTCTAAGATGCACGTGCATAGCAAACGCTGAGCCGTTTAGTGAAGAACAGCTGAGCATCAAAGAAACCTCCCACGCCGAGTCTGTGGGTGCTACCACTACGAGACAAGATCTTCTAGCTCAACTATCACCAGATCTCACTAAGGAACAAGAGAAGAAGCTACCTGCCATTCTTCAAGTGTTATCTGAATGCTTCAATCCACAGGTGAAGAGCAAATTAGACAAATCGACGGTGAAGCACCGGATTAGCACTATAGACCATCAACCAATAAGCCAGAGAGCATACCATGTGTCAGCAACAAAATGTCGAATAATTGGCGATGAGGTAGAGAAAATGATGAAGAATGACATCATTCAGCCTTCGCAGAGCCCACGGTCCTCACCAGTGGTCCTCATCAGCAAGGAGGACGGCAGTTGGTGCTTTTGTGTTGATTACAGGAAGCTTAATAAGAAAACTAAAAAGGACATTTACCCTCTTCCACAAATTGACGACACACTAGATTGTCTGAAGGGGGCTAATTTTTTCTAAACCATGGACTTGTACTCAGGATACTGGCAAATCGAAGTAGATGAGGCTGATCGTGAGAAAACTGCGTTCATCACTCTGAGGGCCTGTATGAGTTTAAGGTAATGCCGTTTGTATTCTGTAATGCACCAGCAACTTTTGAATGGATGATGGATAATCTTCTACGTCACCGGAAGTGGACAATTTGTCTTTGTTATTTAGATGACATTATAGTGTTCTCAGAGATATTTGATGAACATATAAAAAGACTGAGGGCCATTCTTAAGTTTCTCCAACAAGGCAGACTGACACTTAATCCAAGAGAGTGTCTCTTTGGAGCAAAAGAAATCAAAATACCTGGGCACCTTGTGTCAAACGAAGGTGTGCGGCCAGACCCAGCTAAGGTGAGCTCTGTAACGGAATTCCTATTCCTAAAAGTATTAGAGATGTGAGAAGCTTCCTCAGATTATGTTCTTATTACCATCGTTTTATCAAAGACTTTTGTATCAAAGCCAGCCCACTCCAAGAGTTGTTAAAAGCTGAAACTAAATTTGTCTGGGGTGGTGCTCAACGAGATTCTTTCAATGTGCTGCAAAAAGCTCTGATGACTAACACTGTACTTGGTCTGTATGATGAGAGAGCACCTACAGAACTACAAACAGCTGCCAGGGGTATGGGATCAGTGCTGTTCTGGTGCAAATTTTGGATGGAAAAGAGAAGGTTATAGCCCATTCTTCTAGGACACTTACAAAAGCCAAGAGAAACTAGTCAACTACAGAAAGAGAATGTCTTCTGTGATCTGGGCCATGTGCAGATTTCGACAGTGTCTCTATGGAAGGCCACTCGCAGTTGCTACAGACCATCATTCACCATAGTGTACAAAAGTGGAAGAAAACACCAAGATGGCGATTGCCTCCCAAGAAACCCTGTGCAAGACCATCAAGACTTTGATGAAGATAGTGACTGTCCCACTGCACTCCTGGATCTCTCTGTTGAGCAGGAGGAGGACGCCAAGATATCTCAAATTATGCTTGCCTTAAATCAGTCAGTGCATGTGAAAGGACAATTTAACGTAGTTAATGGATTACTTTGTAAGAAAAACTTCGATCCGTTTGGAAAGAGGTGGCTATCAGTGATTCCTAAACACTTGCACTTAGATGTTCTACAGAAATTCCATGACACATCTGAGGACGGATATTTAGGATTTATTAAGACCTACGATAGAATCCACAAGAGATTTTTCTGGCCAGGTTTATGTAGGAGTATCTGTCACTACATGTCGCACTGTAGAGTGTGCCAGAGGAGAATGGCAGTTCCTCAGAAACCACCTGGCTGACTCATACCAATTCCACCAGCTGAAATGCCTTTCCAGCATGTTGGGATTGACCTCCTCGGACAATTTCAACGTCTGTTAGTGGCAATAGATGGATTATCTGTCATGCTATTGTTGTGGTCTTCAGTCCTGAGACTGGTTTGATGCAGCCCTCCATACTACTCTATCCT
Organism: Schistocerca cancellata; assembly: GCF_023864275.1. Classification (NCBI taxonomy): domain Eukaryota; kingdom Metazoa; phylum Arthropoda; class Insecta; order Orthoptera; family Acrididae; genus Schistocerca; species Schistocerca cancellata. Next base: position 139,124,881 of record NC_064627.1, on the reverse strand, counting down.
GTGCAAGCTTCTTCATCTCCCCGTACCTACTGCAACCTATATCCTTCTGAATCTGCTTAGTGTATTCATCTCTTGGTCTCCCTCTACGATTTTTACCCTCTGCGCTGCCCTCCAATACTAAACTGGTGATCCCTTGATGCCTCAGAACATGTCCTACCAACCGATCCCTTCTTCTTGTCAAGTTGTGCCACAAACTTCTCTTCTCTGCAATTCTATTCAATACCTCCTCATTAGTTATGTGATCTACCCATCTAATCTCCAGCATTCTTCTGTGGCACCACATTTCAAAAGCTTCTATTCTCTTCTTGTCCAAACTATTTATCATCCATGTTTCACTTCCATACATGGCTACATTCCTTACAAATACTTTCAGAAATGACTTCCTGACACTTAACTCTATACTATATGGTAACAAATTTCTCTTCTTCAGAAACGCTTTCCTTGCCATTGCCAGTCTACATTTTATATCCTCTCTACTTCGACCATCATCGGTTATTTTGCTCCCCAAATAGCAAAACTCCTTTACTACTTTAAGTGTCTCATTTCCTAATCTAACTCCCTCAGCATCACCCGACTAAATTCGACTACATTCTATTATCCTCATTTTGCTTTTGTTGTTGTTCATCTTATATCTGTCTTTCAAGACATCGTCCATTCCATTCAACTGCTCTTCCAAGTCCTTTGCTGTATCTGACAGAATTACAATGTCATCTGCGAACCTCAAAGATTTTATTTCTTCTCCATGGATTTTAATACCTACTCCGAATTTTTCTTTTGTTTCCTTTACTGCTCGCTCAATATACAGATTGAATAACATCGGGGAGAGGCTACAACCCTGTCTCACTCCCTTCCCAACCACTGCTTCCCTTTCATGCTCCTCGACTCTTGTAACTGCCTTCTGGTTTCTGTACAAATTGTAAATAGCCTTTCACTCCCTTTATTTTACCCCTGCCACCTTTAGAATTTGAAAGAGAGTATTCCAGTCAACATTGTCAAAAGCTTTCTCTAAGTCTACAAATGCTAGAAACGTAGGTTTGCCTTTCCTTAATCTTTTTTCTAAGATAAGTTGTAAGGTCAGTATTGCCTCACGTGTTCCAATATTTCTACGGAATCCAAATTGAGCTTCCCCGAGGTCGACTTCTACCAATTTTTCCATTCGTCTGTAAAGAATTTGTGTTAGTATTTTGCAGCTGTGACTTGTTAAACTGATAGTTCGGTAATTTTCACATCTGTCAACACCAGCTTTCTTTGAGATTGGAATTATTATATTATTCTTGAAGTCTGAGGGTATTTTGCCTGTCTCATACACCTTGCTCACCAGATGGTAGAGTTTTGTCAGGACTGGCTCTCCCAAGGCTGTCGGTCAATCTAACGGAATGTTGTTTACTCCCGGGGCCTTGTTTCGAGTCAGGTGTTTCAGTGCTCTGTCAAACTCTTCACGCAGTATGGTATCTCCTATTTCATCTTCATCTACATCCTCTTCCATTTCCATAATATTATCCTCAAGTACATCGCCATTGTATAGACCCTCTACATACTCCTTGCACATTTCTGCCTTCCCTTCTTTGCTTAGAACTGGGTTTCCATCTGAACTCTTGATATTCATACAAGTGGTTCTCTTTTCTCCAAAGGTCTCTCTAATTTTCCTGTAGGCAGTATCTATCTTACCCCTAGTGAGATAAGCCTCTACATCCTTACATTTGTCCTCTAGCCATCCCTGCTTAGCCATTTTGCACTTCTTGTCGATCTCATTTTTGAGACTTTTGTATTACTTTTTGCCTGCTTCATTTACTGCATTTTTATATTTTCTCCTTTCATCAATTAAATTCAGTATTTCTTTTGTTACCCAAGGATTTCTATTAGCCCTCGTCCTTTTACCTACTTGATCCTCTGCTGCCTTCACTATTTCATCCCTCAAAGCTACCCATTCTTCTTCTACTGTATTTCTTTCCCCCATTCCTGTCAATTGTTCCCTTATGCTCTCCCTGAAACTCTGTACCACCTCTGGTTTAGTCAGTTTATCCAGGTCTCATCTCCTTAAATTCCCACCTTTTTGCAGTTTTTTCAGTTTTAATCTACAGTTCATAACCAATAGATTGTGGTCAGAGTCCACATCTGCCCCTGGTAATGTCTCACAATTTAAAACCTGGTTCCTAAATCTCTGTCTTACCATTATATAATCTATCTGATACCTTCTAGTATCTCCAGCCTTCTTCCATGTATACAACATTCTTTTATGATTCTTGAACCCAGTGTTAGCTATGATTAAGTTATGTTCTGTGCAAAATTCTGCCAGGTGGCTTCCTCTTTCATTTCTTACTCCAATCTATATTCACCTATTATGTTTCCTTCTCTCCCTTTTCCTACTATTGGATTCTAGTCATCCATGATTATTAAATTTTTGTCTCCGTTCACTGCCTGAATAATTTCTTTTATCTCATCACACATTTCAGAGCTAGTTGGCATATATACTTGTACTACTGTGGCAGGTGTGGGCTTCGTGTCTATCTTGGCCACAATAATGCATTTACTATGCTGCTTGTAGTAGCTTACCCACACTCCTATTTTTTTTATTCATTATTAAACGTACTCCTGCATTACCCCTATTTGATTTTGTATTTATAACCCTGTATTCACTTGACCAAAAGTCTTGTTCCTCCTGCCACCGAACTTCACTAATTCCCACTATATCTAACTTTAACCTATCCATTTCCCTTTTTAAATTTTCTAACCTACCTGCCCAATTAAGGGATCTGACATTTCACGCCCCGATCCATAGAATGCCAGTTTTCTTTCTCCTGATAATGATGTCCTCTTGAGTAGTCCCTGCCCAGAGATCTGAATGGGGGACTATTTTACCTCCGGAATATTTTACCCAAGAGGACACCATCATCATTTAATCATACAGTAAAGCTGGACGCCCTCGGGAAAAATTACGGCTGTAGTTTCCCCTTGCTTTCAGCCGTTCACAGTACCAGCACAGCAAGTCCGTTTAGGATAGTGTTACAAGGCCAGATCAATCAATCATCCAGACTGTTGCCCCTGAAAAGGCTGTTGCCCCTCTTCAGGAACCACAAGTTTGTCTGGCCTCTCAACAGATACTCCCCCGATGTGGTTGTACCTATGGTACGGCTATCTGTATTGGTATCGCTGAGGCACGCAAGCCTCCCCACCAACAGCGAGGCCCATGGTTCATTACAAAAGCTATGAAAACAGCCAAAGCATCTGAGGTAGCCAAATTCATTATGGAAGACATTGTATTAAAACATGGTGCCTCATGGTTGTTAATTACAGATTGAGGGAAAGTTTTTCAATCAAATCTTGTGACTAAGATAAGCCGTCTGTGCAACATTACTCATCACATGACGACTGCCTACCATCCGAAAACTAACAGGCTTACTGAACACCTTAATAAGACCTTGGCTGGCATGCTATCAATGTTCATCAGTGTTGAGGAGAGCAACTGGGATGAGGTGCTTCCTTTCGTGACGTTTGCCTACAACACTGCCAAACAAGACACCACAGAAGATATGCCATTTTTCCTGGTGCATGGGCGTGAGGTGACTACGATGATGGCACTGTGTTTCTGTTACATCCAGATGACCTAGACGACGACTACATCAGCCAGGTGTTAACCAGAGCTGAGGAAGCTCGGCAGTTAGCTTGACTCCGCAAGCTGCAGGCTCAAGAAAACGATCACCAAAGGTATGACGTGAGCCACCGCCGTGTTGTCTACCAGCTTGGTGACCTCGTCTGGATCTTCACTCCTGTTTGGAAAGTTGGTCTCTCTGAGAAGCTCCTCAGGCACTACTTTTGACCTTATAAGGTAGTAAGACAATTGTCTGATGTTACATATGAAGTTGAAGATTTCGACCACAAGGCAAGACAATGAAAGATCAGAGATACGGTCCACGTCCTTCGAATGAAGCCCTACAAGGATCCTGCCACCCAGGGTAAATTCGAAGCTCCAGTGACAGGAAACAAGTGGAAAGGTGACAAAGAGTGTAGTGGCAAAAGAGCTTCTAAGAAGATCACCACCAAGCCGAGCATCAATCGTCGGGAGTCGGAGTATGCAGGACCGTTGACTCATTCCTGGAATAGGACTATGTAACACTGAGACGCTGTTCTCTTAAGGAGGGAGCAATGTTGCAGAAGAATATGAGTAGTACTGTGGTGTAGTGGTTATGATATTAAACTGTTGCATGGAGGGTCATGAGTTCAAACCTCACCTGGACTGTACAATTTTAATTTCTATATTTGGTTCGAGTACATTCTAGAAGTATCCACAAATTTCAAGAATCTCCATATAAATTATTTTCATTGTGAGTACTATTCATCAGTAAGAAGATGAAGGGATGCGTTAAACGTCCCTGCAGTGGTATGTATCACTACATGACACCAAGTAACAGTGCATCCATCTTGCCAACTTGTCTATTACAAGTTGTGTGTGCTTAATTGGCCTTACTGTTGTATTAGCTAGAATCTTTAAACGATAGCATCTGCAACAAGTTTGGCCTACTAGAAGCACAACCATCACACTGGTATCTCTTTGAGTAGCTTAGGCTAAGGTTAACTAATGAACTGAATTTAAATTTCTACATAAACTAACACAGAAAACACAAACCCAGTTTCCTACAAAACTAGCCCAGCATATTGCAAAATACTTCATTATTAATAATTGTGCCAGAACCCACAAGAAAAGTCACAGTGCATGAATCAATGTTATTTTCAACGATGCTGTCAGATCTCATAATAACAAAAGTTATAGTGATGGAACAGTGTGACATGTACATTTATATCTGATCTCACACTTCACACTGACACAACATTATATGTCACTAAAGCAGTTGACAGAGATCTCATCAAAATTTTTAGGGTGTGCTGCTGCATCATGAACTGACGTTTTGGGTACTTACCGTGGCTGTCCTCAAGGCTAAGACCTATTGGGTGGGGAGTGGTTGCTTCAGTACATCACTTTTCTACAGGTGTCACTAGACCACAGAGAACACATTTATTAGATTTTATTGGCCCTAAAGTAACACTGGTAGTCTTAGGGGAGAGGGAGAGGACATGCAGCAGATTGTTTGTGGGTTGCTAGCAATTAGTAACTCACTATGAATCAGCGACAAGCACTGAGAGTGGAGTGTGTTTTCCTGCTGTTAGTAGTGAAGGAACAACACCAGCTGTGCATACGCTTTTCATTTAGGCATTCGCAGCAGTGTTCGGTTGTGAACAAGTAGTTAGTAGTGCGTACAATTAAATTTTTGTTTATCTTGTATCCTCTTGTGTTGTTGACAGTTCAAACATTACACTATGGTTTCATGTGATAGGAAAAGGGCCACAGAGGTCCATAAAGCTACTGCTTGTAGACATTAAATGATTGTATTGGCTTGTTTTCAGTCAAAAGTATTTTATGAAAACAATGTTTTGTATATACTGTTGTTTCTTCGGATATTCCCACTACACCCTTATTTGATCGTGAATTTTTCATTACACTTGTATAAACGAAAGATAAGTTGACCAGTCTTGTGTTTTGCATATTAGACAAGATTCTGATCAACTGCAAGTCTATAAACTTCTAAAACATTCTTGAAAATGTGAAGCACCATTACAAGTAAAATTTTTGTACAAAATATAGATTCAAAGTATATTAATGTTTAAAAGCATACAAATCATTTTACCAGCATAACATCCATAAGAAATATTCAAAATTTATTTTTATAATTTAAGGATCTGAAACATGAAAACAGAATTTAAGATTAAAAAGTTCAAAAACATATGTTTCAACAGTGGAAATTTCAGGTTAATATCAACAATTATGAAAAAGATAGATTGCTACTCACCGTAAAGATGACAAGAGGTGCAGACAGACACAGCAAAAGAACTGCTACACACTGAGCTTTCAGCCAAAACCTTCTTCAGAAAAGAAAGGAAAACACACACACACACAAAACTTTTGGGTGAAGGATGTGGGTACAGTAGGTTATCATAGGTTGAGCCTGGGATAATTTTGGGAGCGGAGAGTGTGTTGTAAGGCTAACTGCCATCTGCACAGTTCAGAGAAGCTGGTGCTGGATGGGAGGATCCAGATGGCTCATGTCGTAAAGTAGCCATTGAAATCAAGCGTGTTATGTTCAACTGCATTTTGATCCACAGGCTGGTGCACTTTGCTCTTGTGCAATAACTGCAGCAAGCTGGCATATGGCACGGCTGCTCTGACAGGTGGCCTGACCTCTCATGGGGTAGGAGAAACCTTGACAGGTCTGGAATAGGAATTGCTGGCTAAGTGGATTGGGCAGGTCTTACACCTGTGTCTTCCACAGGGATATGATCACTGTGGCAAGGGGCTGGGACTGCGAGTGGCATGGGGCAACTGCAGGTAGCATGGGGCGGGCTAGGATGATATAGAGGTTGGATGGCCAATGGAACACCTCTTTAGGAGGAATAGGAAGGATCTTGGGAAGTATGTCCCTCGGTTCAGGGCACATGATAGGTGATCAATTCTCTGATGAAGGATGTGGTCCACTCCCAAAATTATTCTGGCCTCAACCTATGATAACCTACTGCCCCACACTTTCTACCCAACAGTTTCCTCCCCCTCTGTCCTATCACCTCCTACCAATTCATGCGTCCTCAACCTCATTGTGCACTGCTCTCTGACAATGCACCCACCAGTCTTTTCCATTCTCTGCACCTCTCCTTTTCCACTCCCTGTTCCTCCTCCCCCTTTCCCCTACAGCTGATGATGCACCTGGCAGTACTGTCATGTTCTGCCAGATAGTGCTTTTCTCCCACCCCCACCCATACACTGCTCTCCCTCCCCCTTCCCTTTTCCAGTCTGGATTTCTGTTTTCATTCAATACAAGAGTTTCAGTCTGGCCACAGCTATGGGAGAAAGCGGTCATTTGTGTGTGAGGTGTGTCTGTCTGTGTGAATGTGTGTGTTTTTTCCTTTCTTTTCTGAAGAAGCCTTTGGACAAAAGCTCAGTGTGTAACAGTCTTTTCATTGTACCTGTCTGCAACACAATGTAACATATTTATGATTAGTAGCAATCTGTCCTTAGCATAATTGTCAAAAAAGGGGATATTTTTATACATTTATTTAGTTACTTTTCTAATGCAATATTTACTCATACTCCTCGTCCTTGTATCCATAGTGTAAACCTTCACAAAATAACTTACACCTCCACTTACATGAGCTATCTACCGTATTTACTCGAATCTAAGCCGCACTCGAATCTAAGCTGCACCTGAAATATGAGACTCGAAATAAGGGGAAAAAAAATTCCCAAATCTAAGCCGCACCTGAAATTTGAGACTCGAAATTCAAGGGGAGAGAAAAGTTTTAGGCCGCACCTCCAAATCGAAACAAAGTTGGTCCATTGTAATATGAGACACAATTTAGGTCGAATGAATGACGATACAGCTACAGTAGTTTGGTTCGAGTCGAAAGCTTAGCAGTTAAGCTTTACCAGGTAGCCATTGCTATGCGTCAGGCGCTCCGTCCGTATTTATGTGGATACCCTTCCTTTTTCATGTGCTTCGTCTGGTTTGAATCGATTGCTTATTTTGCTTTGATCTGATAAGTGCCATTTTCAATGTTATAGGTGTTTACGTCAGTCACTCTAAGCTGAAAATGCATTACTATACTGTGTCATGCATTGTTTGTCGCATTCTGATAATGTGTGTTTACGACCTGTCGCTGCTCGCGGCATGGCTTGCTTTTGTGCGCGCTACCGCCGCCTACAATTAAAAAAAGAGAGGAATCGTCACATTAGTGAAACAATGGCAAGAGACTGCTATTTGTTGTTACTTACACTGCTGCTTTCTTTGATAATGATCAACAAGAACCAAATAATAGACTGCGTGTGATATAACATGTTCTGCACGAAAGTTTGGCGAAAATTTTTCTCCGTTTGAAAACCTTTGCGGCCGCTTCTTTAGTACATCAAATTCTGCAGAGAAATTAGTCATCTTAGATTTAAAAATCTAGTCAGTTGCCGTGCTTCATTTCTGACTGTATCACTATTAGGCATAAGAGTAATACGAATATAAACATGACACGATACATATATTCTTCCGCGTTTGCTGTTGTCTCACTCTAGTTTCGTAGTTTATTTGGCAGACAGGATTTAAATGAGATAGAAGCAAACACAAAAGAATACATGGCAAAATGTTTATATTCGTATTATTCTTGTGGTGAAGAGAATACTGCATGTGATTCACATTTCATCAGGTTCCTAATAGCAAGCATCTCTTCTCACAGGTAGGAAAAAATTCAGAACGTAGAGTTGGCCATATTGACAAAAATCCCAGTATTACCAGTCGGATTTTTGTAGTACATTGAAATTCGAAGATGAACAATACGGAATTTGTATTTACTTCATTGGATAATGTATGAAAATGCAGTGGTCGAAACTCGGGCGGAGAAAAATGCTCGTCTTCCAATTTTTTTTTTATTTTTTTTTTTATTTTATTTACTGACGCAGAGGTTTTGGCGCCAGTATTTATCTTTGTGCCTACAAAGGATGCCTGTGTAGCGCTACATATATTCGACAGCAGAAGTTAGTTGTGGCGGCACATATCAACATTTTTCAGAACTTCCGCTTGCTTTGCACTCGATTCTAAGCCGCAGGCGGTTTTTTGGATTACAAAAACCGGAAAAAAAGTGCGGCTTAGATTCGAGTAAATATGGTACACTCACATCACTAGTCTGAAGTTCTGTATCTACAACTATAAAAGAGTGGAGTCGTGATAGATATGCCCAGAAGAACTTCCGTATGCCACCACAACAGGTTGCTTGCATCTGAGTGCATTACCATTCAGCCCAGTCTGCAATCATCACCAAAGATGACAGGATCATCTCTCTACTGAGCCAGCACTGCAGTAGTTGTATTATACAGAACTCTGCATAAATGTGTATCATCAATTGTACTCTATGAGAAGAGGCTAATTTGTCATTCTGTCTCAGGTGATACATTAATGTTCAGTAAGAGAAATAAATACTCATGACATTCTTGTGGACATGGAGTGTTACAAAGTTAAGTGTCTAATCGTTTTCAGGTTGTAATAAAGTGATTGAATATTTTGTGTGTTGTAATACTAACTCTACCTCTTCCAGGAGTGAAGTTAAGAACCCGCCAGTAGAGCAACAAGAGTAATTTCTTCCAGTACAACATCACCTGCATACAGAACTACTTTGGAACTTAGAGAGCAATATTTAATGTTATTTACACAAATCAAGAACAGAAGAGGGCCCAATACCAACCCTCTGGCACTTCATATTTTCTATTACTGATTTCAGATTGGTGCACACCACTTTCAGTTTTAAGCAGTACAAACTGTTTTTGATTACTCATGTAAGATTTTCGTCAGTCATGTGCAGCAACTCTTACACCAGTGTCCCACAGCTTATCTAATAGAATAGTAATGTTCACACAGTCAAAAGCTTTCTCAAGGTCTATGCATATACCTGCAACATGTTCCTTATTCTCAGTGTCACTTAATACTTCTTCAATTGACTAAAGCAGCTGCTCTGCTAGTTGATTTAAATTTTAGGAACCCATTTTGATTTTCAAACATTAGATTGTGTCTGTCGACAAAATTTGTAATTCTATTATTTATGACTTTTCCAACTATTCTGGAAAATACAGGAAGTATTGAGTTTAGTTTGTAATTATCAGTTTTGTATGTGTCACCTTTTTGAGATCTCATGGGATAGTTGAAATTTAGGATAAATGTCTGGCAGTTCAGACTGTTCAGCACTTCATTGATGATGTCTCATGAATAAATAGTGCAAGGTGGAACTATCCTACTTGTTCTTGTACCTCTCCTCACATCAGCATTACTTTCATTTCCTTTTCTGATCTCGTTTTGCAAATAAATTATTTCTGAAACTCAGTACCATAGTTTTGTGACTCTAATTTTTCTGTTTCCAAAAATACATATTTTCATTAAAATGAGTTGTTAGTCTGTTGATTATTCCAATTAGAAAATGTCACTCTCTTGAGACTTTTTGCAGACATTGGGAATCCCCTTCAACAGTTAACTGCTCTCCTATAGAATAATACTGATAAATTAGCCTTTTTCTAATTGTAAAGCTATTAGTTGAATACATTTGTGCCACTGCCTATTGCATCTTTGTTTCGCAGGAGAGCTTCTGTAAAGTTTGGAAGGTAGGAGTCAAGGTACTGGCAAAAGTAAGGCTGTGAGGACGGGGCATGAGTCATGCTTGGGTATCTCAGATGGTAGAGCACTTGCCCGCGCAAGGCAAAGGTCCTGAATTCGAGTCTCGGTCCGGCACACAGTTTTAATCTGCCAGGAAGTTCCATACTGCCATTCTTTGTATGCATTCAGTATATCCTTTGAGTTCTATCTATTAGTGGTCCCAAACACTTGAACAGTAGTCTTAAATGCTGTTCATTTGTAAGCAGTCTCCTGTGTAGACTGACTGCATTTTCCCAGTATCATAGTAATGAGCCAAAGTCTGTCACTTGCTTTAGTTAGAGCTAATGTGATCACTACATTTTGTACCCCACAAATTGTTACACCCAAATATTTGTAGGAGCTGACATTCTGTTTATGACTCATTGATACTGATGTCACGGGATACATTTTTGGGCTTTGTGAAAGGCACAGTTTTATCTTTCTAAACATTTGAAGCATGTTGCCAATCTATGCACCAACTGAAATTTTAACACCTGTATGAATATTTGTGCATTTTCCCCCAGACAGTGCTTTATTATTCATGATTGTATCATCTGCAAAAAGTCTGAGGCTATTATTAATGTTGTCACCAGGTCAACAATGTACAGTACAAGTAGAAAGGCTCACTATGCAGTTTCCTGGGGCATGTTTGAAGTTACTTCAACATCTGTCAATGACTCTCGATTAAAGATACATGCAGCATTCTTGCTACCAACAAATCTTCAACACAGTTATGAATTTCCAAAAGTAACACCAAATAGTAGAGCCACTGACTTATCAAAATCATATTAGGAAATGAATCCTATAGTGGTTTTAACATGGACTGAATCATAGGCATCTGCAATGAATGAGAAGAGCTGCGTTTTCCCCCCCTCCCAGAATCTGCAAATAGGCTTTTAATTCAATACAAAAGTCTCTCAAATTCCCAGCAATGATTATATGTGGCTCTACTAAGCTGCAGATTCAGCGTTATTGGGCACAATGGTAAATACTGTGACACTAGCAATCACTACCTGTCCAGAGATTTTATTTTGGTTTTCATGTCCTGCATGAGAAATTATGCCGATTCTGTGGTGTCACCGCCAGACACCACTCTTGCTAGGTGGTAGCCTTTAAATCGGCCGCGGTCCGTTAGTATACGTCAGACCCGCGTGTCGCCACTATCAGTGATTGCAGACCGAGCGCCGCCACACGGCAGGTCTAGAGACACTTCCTAGCCCTCGCCCCAGTTGTACAGCCGACTTTGCTAGCGATGGTTCACTGACAAAATACGCTTTCATTTGCCGAGACGATAGTTAGCATAGCCTTCAGCTACGTCATTTGCTACGACCTAGCAAGGCGCCATTACCAGTTACTATTGATGCTGTAAAACATGTACCGTCAAGAGCGATGTTCACCATTTATGGATTAAAGTTAAGTATTCCACAGCTACGTCCTTTTTTGCTAGTCTAATTTCCTTGACCTGTTCCAGACCTCACGCCAGCCTGCATGAGCTAAAACGCGTGCCTTTCGGCTTCCTCTCATACCGGGTTGGCTCTCTTGCCAATCCACAACAGATTCCTTGATGCAGTGACAGTTTCAGTGCTGCTCTGCAGTCATGATAGATGCACACTTTTACAGAATGGTACTAAAGTAATATCACCAGTCTTTTCTCTGTCTCTTACTTGTACAACCATTTGATGCTGCAAAAAGGGACCAATCCAGTATGCTGCAGTACAGATTCCAGTAAAACATAATGCATAGCAGCAGTATATATGCTGAAGCACTACATTTTATTTTATTTATTATTATTATTATTTATTTATTTATTTTTTGTTTAACTGATGTTTAACCCAGTGTACCAAAAAGCCTGTTTTCCTGAATGCATTTGATGAAATATTTTTGCTGGGGTGCCACTTGTCTAGAAACCAGCAAAAACTTTTACAATCATAGTGAACATTTATACTTAAAAAAATTTCTAGAACTGTGTAGGATGAGAGTTTTATGTCTTTGAGAACAAATGATAAATGTTATTTTGCTTGCCTTCTGCCTGCCTTCTTATCTTTCTGCTGCCTGTGCCTGTACTCACAACATGTAAGCATAAACTATCTGTATTTTCTGGCTTAATAATGACTTTATTTACTATATTAAAAGTGATTACCATCATCTCTCCTTGTCATGCAAATAACATTTACTGTGTTTTGCATGTTTTTCAGTGGCCAACTTAGAGAAGCTGCAGGCGGATTATTCAAAGGTGAATGACTGAACAGTATTCTTGTTCTTTCGTGAAATGCTCCTTTAACAGAAACTAGTACTCCCTGAGATATTTTTATGAATGATTTTCATTGCTTTATATAACACTTCTTCATAAGGATTGTAGAAGTTTAATTGGTCTTCCACCATGGAACAGTGAAGCCAACCAACTTACTCAATGGTTTGATACAGACCCACTTATAAGAAATTAGATGATGGACCAATACAGGTAAAAATTCAGTCAAACTACAGATTTACCATGAGCTGCACCACATGATGCCCCTAATAATAAATTGTTCTCCATCATCAATTTGGCTTATTTTCTTTTCATTACAATTGACTTATGTAAAATAACATGTTTCAGTCTGATGTCACTATTTGAGAAACTTTTAATCAAATATCTCATAAGGCAACACTACATCTGGCAGCTGACATGGTGCTCGATAATTAAAATTTCAGTACTCTTTGTGATTACAGGATGTGTTTTTCTATTATATGCTCAATAATGAATGGTGGAGAAAATGCCCATATTATCTGAAAAAATTATTAAGAGATCAGCAGCAAAAATAAAATAACAGCATATAAAAGGAATGATAAAGGAGTATTTAATAGTACAGCAAGCAATGGTACATCATGAAAGAAAAAGATAAGGAAGACCATTGTCTGATCACTTGCATTTCACATACAAGAACTTTTCAAACAGAGTACTGAATTATTCATTCCTATGTCTAATCATTACAAGTTTTGATTGGGAAAAGTCTAAAATCTGTGAGTTACATTGCTGAGAAAAGTCATGAACAAAATGGGAGCTTTTGAGGAATGTGAACACAAAATGACTTGAAGATGTCATTGTGATGTTTCATGTGGTAGCATTCATCATGCCTTGTTACACGTTGAAATAGTTTTTCAGCATGTAAATTTAACATTTATTTTCTGAGTTACAAGATAATTAATTTTAAGAACATTTATTATTGTTTGCCACACCTAAGACTGTGTGAATTACAAAAACAGATACTGTAGGTGAAGTAACTGTTGAATCTAATGTTGATGGTACCAGTGGTGGTGATCTGACAAGGGAGGATATGAATCCTGCTACCTCTGAACTAGAGTTAAATTCCCAATCGTCATCTAGTGAAGAAATTACAGAAACCATTGAAAATGTAGATCCATTTGCAAAATTGTTTAGGAAAATTGCAGCCACAATTTGTATGTGTGATAAGAATTAGGCTCACGAATTTCTACTTGGGTAGGTATTATGCATGCGGAATGTGACAAAGAATTAGCAACATGAATGGAGGAGTGTTACAAAAGGTTTGCCATGCAAATAAATATTATACTTTCAGAGTGTGACAAAGACTTAGCAATGCCAATGGAGGAGCATTACGAAGAATTTTCCACATAAATAAATACTATAGTTGCAGAACATGACAAGGAATTAGCAGCGCGAAAGGAGGAGTATAGACAAACAGTTAGCAATGCAAATGGAGGTGCACGTTGAGGAGTTTACTATGCAAATAAATACCAGTCTGCAAAATATTTCATCTGAAATCTCAGACTTAAAGAACACCTACGAGAGGATAATCAAAGCCATAACAAAATTAGCGTATTATGTTCAGTCATTGCAAACAGCTCGGGATACGATTTAAAGTACTGTGCAGCTGCTGCCTCAAAAAATTGAAAATTTAGTACTTGAGTGCAAAGAAATATTACAAGAGGGCAATGATTTTGTAATGAAGTTAAATACAAATGGAAGGATGTGGTACAGCGAACCTATCCAGAAGGATCGCCTGAACTGGGTACTTCAGGTGAAGCTATTCACAGAGTGAGAGAGAGAACACATAAAGCATGTGCTAGGCCATGATATCCCGAAGTGGCACAACAGTGTTGCTGCTCACATCACTCACCTGCATTGCAAGGTTATGACTATAAAAGGCACCCCTCCTTGGATGTACCCACAAAATGTTTGAGATAACTAATTCCTATACCTGAGCCTGTCGTGATGAGGCAGGAGAAGATAGTCCGCACACCAAACATTCTCCTGAACTGGTGGGGACAGCACCTACTGTGATGGCAATACTTTTAGGAGAAAGTCTTTTAAAGCATCACCAATGCCAAGTATTTTCTCTGGAGAAGAAGGCTCCCCAGCCAGCTCTCTTGATGAAAGCATTTAGAGGTGTGCTACCTAAGTCATGGAATGCAAAGCAAAAGACTGAGTTTGCCACTCGGTCCATTCACAGTGAGGCAGCCCTGTGGGCAACTGGAAGTGTGGAGAATTGCATGAGTTACTATCAGTTTGAGAAAGCGTTCCTGGCCAAGTACTGGTCAGTTTGCATACAAGAAAGACATTAGCAAACCTTGCTGATGGGGTGATCCTATGGCTCATAAGGATATACTGCAGATTTTGAAGGCCAAACTACCCGTCAATACTTGTGAAAAGTTGACCACAATACAGACAATAGCCTGGAGCACTTCTTATTAGTCTTTGATTCAACAGACTTGATCCAGGAAGACTTTAACAATAACAGCTGCAGTGGTGGCACACAGCCCATGAATTCCAATGTCCATGCCAGCAATAACAGACATACCAACAAATATCGTGGCAATGGTGCAGCACTGTGTGCAGGATCTGTAAATCAAAACAGAGATGTAAAAACACAGAACTTGCTGCATTTCTATAGGTGGAGGAGAAACAATAACATTAAGTTCAATCTGGGATCCATGTAAAGCAATGTTGTTCCCAGAATAACCAATGACATCCAAATTGGAGCAATCAGTGGCAACCAATCACATGGAAACAATAATCATGGTAATAGACCAGTGACTAATATAGGACCTCCACCAAATTGGTCACCACCAGAAAACCATTATATTCACATAGCTGAGATGGTGGAGGAACACCCCTCAGCCATGAATGAAACTTCAAACTAAATGCGACTTCATCACCCTTCCTGTTGACATTCATGGTGTGGGAAGGGGACATCATTTCTAGTGAGCAACTTCATGAGACGCTGATATCAGATAAGAACTGTGTGAAGATTTTGAGTCATGCAGAAAACCTGCACAGGAACTTGTACATGCAGCAGTTAACACTGTTCTGGGTGAAACTTGCACAACTATTATACTCAATATTATTGGTGCTATTATCAATGTAACTGCCAGTAATTTCTTTAAAAGGTTGGCTTTATTCAGGATTACAATACACAATGTTATTCCCCACTCCTTTGGTTACAAAAACTTGTTTATCGACGTAATCTCTGTTCAGTGTGATGTTCGATGTTGGAGCCAACATGTTAATGAAAAAGCCCACTCTGCCAGTGCAGAATTGTGTAGTATCTGGTGCTGTTAGTGCCAGAAGTCAAAGAGTGAATATGCAGGTACATATTAATGTAGGATCTGATGGTGAAGCCATTAGTTGCAGGTTTCTCATGATGAAAAGTTTTTCTGTGAACTGCTTAATAGGGGTGGATTTCCTGTGAGGAGGACAGTATATACAGTACAAATGCAGACATCAAGGTAGCATTATGTACAAATTACACAACAGACAAAGAAATGGAACAGTTTACAGGCAGTAAAAAAACAGCATTTTTTTTTTTTTCAATCTAGCTGTGACAAAGGTAATAGAAAAAAATGGTATGGCTGCCAAGCACAGCCAAAAAATCCTATTGCCCAAATAACATATGTACTATGTGACAATAAAATCAAAGGTTTAAAATGCACATTGACATAAGTCTTAACAGCCATAAAACATAAGTGAAAGAGTCACAGTGTTACTTGTAAAAAATTGTTTGTATGTAGTATCATCTGTCAGACAAAGCGAAGTCATACAAGTGTATTACATTAAAAGTGACACAGTAATAAAATACTACAGGAGAATTTGCTACATGTAAATGTTGACAGTGTGTGCAGTACAAATGCAGATATTGAGATAGCATTAAGTATAAATTAACACTAGAACCACTTGATAATTCTTTTGTTGGTCACTCTTTTGTATTATTGCTTAGAGTGTTACATTTCTGTGACTTTTTATGAAATAAAGTAATTAGTGATTATACTTCATTTCACATTTTATGGTGAAAACATAAAAGAGAAATATGAAGATTCACGTAGAACTGCGGAAAGGTCAGTTCTGATCCGCATGGCGCAGTCACTATAACAATTGCATTTTTCATGTAGCTTGATGCCTATTGTTAGTGTGTGTTTGGTCAACAATTGCAAAACTCTTTTTACTTCACTTCCGGCTGACGTTCCAGTTTTCACCAGGGCACTAGAGGGAGAGAGGTTCAAACAAGTCTGACCTTGTATGCAGATATTGCGCACTCAGAGTTTTGTACCACAAAAATGGGTTTAGTAATGCATTCTGTCTGTGTAGATAGTGCTTGTAACTTACGAATATATTATGACCAAGTTTCTATGCACAGAAGAGGACATTATAAGTGCTGTAAATGAGATTTTAGATAATGAATCTGAGGGCGAACCGCTGGAGTCTTTATCTGAGGAAGAATTTCCATCGCCAATAATTCTGGATTCTTCATCAGAAGCCGATGTTACTCCTGAGAAGGTTCTACTGAATGCTGATGAGAAAGGTATGCTTGTTTATGTATTTGTTTTATAATAATTTTTGTTTACGTATATGTTGCATAGACACTAATTTCAATTGCAACACTTATGTTTACACTTTGTTTTGTGTTGAATTTTTACAAGTTATATATTACATTTATGAAGGTGTTTTTTTGTTCTAATATTACACAATATATTCAATATTAAATCGCATTCTAATACGTATAACTACTATTACAGGAACAGCTACCACAAAGACTAAGTCAAGTGGACGTCCTCGAGGTTGGTGTGGACAACAAAATGCCCAGGGTTCTGGACTACTTCAGTTTTCTTCATGCAGCAATATTGTAGCACCCGGTGGAACAACCTGGAAAGTTGGAATAATAGGTGACTGTTCAGCTGGAACACATGGACAACAGAATGTTTTCAAAGATAGGACAGGATCATCTCTGCATGCAAAATGAAATTTGAATGAGACCTGTTACAGTGCATGGCATCTAATGATAACGGACAAAATTTTGAAACATATTGTAAAATGTACAGAAACTGAAGCACGTTGTGTACTGAGCTCAGATGAGTGGACTATAAAAATTGAAGAACTGGAAGCTTTTATAGCTAATTGTACATCCGTGGTGCTATTGGAGCTAAGAGCTTAGATCTAGACACATTGTATTCAGTGAAGTGGGGAAATAATTTTGTGAAATCAACAATGGCTCGTGACAGATTCAGAGAGGTAATGCGTTATCTCAGATTTGACATTAGATCCACAAGATCAGAACTACTAAGAGAAGACAAGTTTGCTTTGGTATCAGAAATCTGGAATGAGTTCATTGTGAATGCACAGTCTAGCTACATACCGGGTCCAATCAACGAACAGCTTTTTCCTTCAAAGTGCCATTGCAGATTCATGCAGTTTATGACCTCAAAACCGGACAAATATGGGCAAAAGTATTGGATGATGTTAGATAAAGACTCAAAATATATTGTGAATGCTATCCCTTATCTAGAAAAGGATGACACTAGGTGGAGTGATAAGCGTCTTGGTGACTTTGTTGTAAAAAAATTGATGCTACCTTACCTCAACAAAGGAATAAATGTCACATGTGACAATTTTTTCACCTCATTAGCGCTCTCTGAGACACTGAAAGCTAATTCTACAAGTCTTGTTGGCACAATAAATTGATCTTGCAGGGAAATACCAGTCTGTATCAAGAAGGCAAGAGAACTGTTGTACAGCACAGTATTGTTGAAAAAAGATGATACCACACTGACTGTTTATCAGGGTAAGAGCAACAAGAATGTCCTGATTCTGAGCACTATGCATTCTTACGTGATGATTGAGGCTGGTATAAAAAAGAAGCCAGATACAGTTACGTTTTATAACTGCTCTAAATATGGAGTGGACGTGGTCAACCAAATGGCCCGCAAATACTCTGTCAAAGCATCATCGAGACGTTGGCCTTTTCACACATTTTACAACTTGCTGGATTTGGCTGGGATAAATATGTGCGTATTGTTCAGTTCTCTAAATGATAAAAAATTGAAATGCAGGGATTTGATCCTGCAGCTGGGGGAGGAGCTTGCTGAGAAGTACGCAGCAACTAGAAAGACTAGCGTCCCTGTCAGACCTGAAGATATTTCTCACAGGCAAAAAAAGCGAACACATTGCCTTGTAAAGTCTAACTGTGAAAGAAACAAATCATTTGTAAAGTGTCACATCTGCAAGAAAACTGTGTGCAACAAATGTACATCAAAAGACTATTATTTGTGTTCATTATGTAATGGTAGCCAGTAAAAACACTCAGCAAATACATGTAAGTTTTAAAATATAAAATGATAATTTGTGTAAACCTTGTTTATTTTTGTTAATTTAATTCTAAATTTCCTAGTACTTCTAACAATAGATTCATTGGCAGTAACAATAACCCACTGACAAAGGGGAAATAAAGGAAAAGATCGCTGGTCATTAGTGATCCACCCACAGTTCTAGGTATGTCCAAATATCAGCGGTTCTAGTGTTAAACAATAGGCACAGGTACACTGTCAATACAATGGCAAACAATTTTTTTTATCTTACAATCCAGCTGTGAAAAGGCACTAAGAAAATTTTACCAATGCCTTACACAACTGAAAATTGTATTGACATAAAACCTGGCTCGTCACTGCACAGTCTAAGTCTGTGCCAACTATGACATGGGACAAAGAAACTGGTCATGCTGATAAAAGTCCAATTATCTGTACAATCTGGCAACTCTATAGGCTGCAGCAGTTCCTGGAGGAAGTCTTGTCTTCTGTTCGAGCTGTTATGCTACGTCTACACCCAGGGTGTAGCCATAAACAGCATGTCTCATGGCTGAAAGTGCTCATTGCCTAAATTTTTATAGTGTCATTCATCTGAGTCCAGGAGTCCTGAGTGTAATGAGAGCACAGCTGCAATGTACTTCACTTTCTGACATACCAGTAATTACAGTTCCATCCAATAAAATTTTTGTGAAAGGTTTCTCGGCATTTGTGTGTCTTTGAAAACCATGTGCATTAGACCTCTCCAGGATCCACTTGTCGGCACATGGCAGAGGCTGCTGTGGTGATGCTGTGTTCCCTCACCTTGTCGAAAGCATCAGCTGCCACTCATCATTTTGGAGAGTATAAAATGCTTTACTGTTGTTGAGTGATGTTCTATAAAAGCTGTCCATGATTTTCAGGTCTCTAGAAAGGAAGTCTCCTCACCCAGCTATCTTTATAAAAGGTTTCAAAGGTGTGCTACCTAAATCTTGGAACAAAAAGTAAAATACTGGCCAGGATGCATACTGTCTGTGGTATTCACAAAGCAGATATCTACACTCATTAACACAGCTTACTGAATCAAGCTTGTGAGAAGAATCAATGTGCTAAGGTTTTCTTTAAATTTTGTAAGGAATTTCTTCTAACAATCTGCAGCTCCATTAAAAAAAATGGAAAATAAGAACTTAGTGTATGCTGGTCTGCACCACAATTAGAACTGAGAACTTGTGCCACCCTTGCATTACAGTGGAGGCAGATGACCCATTTTTATATGATTAGTATTGTATTACACTAATGTGCAAGACATGAGTGTGGCTGAAAATTAATTTTATACTTTATGATCAATCAGAATACCTCATTATGTTGTTTAATGTTATTATTAATGCTTTACATATCACTTCTTTTCCTTTTAGAAGTGATTCTCATGCAAATTTTTCATCAGTAATTCGTTTCTTTGTGTTAAGCCATGGTGAGTTAACTGTGGTATAATGTGTTTTACTGTCATTGATTGATTTCTCGTGGTAAATGTATGTGATTAATTGTGTAAATAGCTCGCAGTGCATGCTTTACAGCAACACAGGCACACTGCACATTAGGAGGTCCGTTTATGGATTCATGGAGAACTTATTGCTGATTGAAACCGATATATTGAATAATATTTAAACCAACAAAATTGTCAATTCTTGAAGCTACGCTGAGTGGAAGCTTACTGAATTGAGCTTTGAGAAGGATTAATGAGCAAAGGTTTTCTTCAGAGTTTGTAAGGAATTTCTTCTAATAGTCTGCACCTCCATTAAATAAAATGGAAAATAAGATCAGAACTGAGAACTCATGTTGGCCTTGCATCACAAGACATGCAGAACCACTGAGCTAATGAGACGATCTTGGCAGCTTGGCTCTCTCATTGCAGTATTGATCGCTGTACCTCATAATGCAATTTTAAACATAAGAACAGCTGCTACTGATATGAATTACAGCATTCTTGGAGTACAAAAATTCAGTTTTCTGTCTCAGTGTCTCATGTTACCTGAGGGTTATGTAGTATAAATCATCAAAGTGGAAAGAAAATGCCAACTGAGTATATTGGAACAGATCAGTACCACATGTGGAAGTAAACACACTGTCACAGTATTGCAAAAATATTTGCAACCATGTTGCCAAGTTCTAGGTGCACTAGGGGTAGCTATGTAGCAAAATGCTAGTCATGCTCATCTTATACAGGCTCTGAGGGGAAGCACAAGCATGTTTGGTTTTATGCAGCACTATCTCCTAAAGGCAAATTCACACTGTCTGCTATAACACTGTCTTGTTATGTCACAACACTGCCACTTGAGGGTGTATTCACACTGTCCGTTACATGAAATCAAGTCACACAATCTCAGCTCACATGGCTGTCCTCAACAATTTTTTCATGGGAATTGTCATCTTCGCAAGTCGATTCTCAACTGTTTTTATGTGCGAAGTCTGCATACATGATGGAACAGCTTATATACATCGATGCTCTAGCCCACATTTGTATGAAAATGACGTTCATTGGACTCAAACTGTTTGCAGCATGCAGGGATAGCTTGTATGTTAGAGAAGGAAGCAAGGATTGCAAAACAGTGCAAAAAGAAAGTGCGGGTATGAAAAATATTATAACATGATGCAGACGGGGAATTTCATACACTCCAAGGAGCTGGTGGAAGAGGAATTTGTAAATGTTTGAGAAAGTAAAAGCACCATTTTTTTCATTTGCTACATCACACTATATCCAGAATTACTAAAAGGAACAGGGTGCTATGAGCTGTCATCACACCCCATGAAAAATTAGTTTCTTTAAGGATAAGTTTAGTTGCCAATCCAATGTAAATTTTTGTGCAATAGTTAAATCACCCTCAGTACCTTAACTTTCAAAATTTATAGGTTTTCTTTAAATCCCTTATTTGGCAAGTGCCTTATTTGTACGGGTTTTAACAAAATATATCTAAAAACAAAGATGATGAGACTTACCAAACAAAAGCGCTGGCAGGTCGATAGACACACAAACATAACCCGGACGGTGTAACACTGTGCCAAGATGTGCTAGCCGTGCACCAAGACATGTTTAGCCACAGGGTGATCCTCATTACAAACAAACACTGTCTGCCTGTGTCCATTCATGCAAATGGACAGTTTGTTGCGGGTCATTCCCACATAGAAAGCGTCACAGTGTAGGCAGGTCAGTTGGTAAATCACGTGGGTGCTTTCACACTTGGCTCTGTCTTTGATCATGTACACCTTCTGGGTTACAGGACTGGAGTAGGTGGTGGTGGGAGGGTGCATGGGACAGGTTTTACACCGGGGGCGGTTACAAGGGTAGGAGCCGGAGGGTAGGGAATGTGGTTTGGGGATTTCATAGGGATGAACCAAGAGGTTACGAAGGTTAGGTGGACGGCAGAAAGACACTCTTGGTGGAGTGGGGAGGATTTCATGAAGGATGGATCTCATTTCGGGGCAGGATTTGAGGAAGTCGTATCCCTGCTGGAGCAAGCAACAAGCAACAGTACCTCCATTATGACAGCTGCCACCCATTCCATATCAAACGGTCCCTTCCCTACAGCCTAGGCCTTCGTGGTAAACGAATCTGCTCCAGTCGTGAATCCCTGAACCATTACACCAACAACCTGAAAACAGCTTTCGCATCCCGCAACTACCCTCCCGACCTGGTACAGAAGCAAATAACCAGAGCCACTTCCTCATTCCCTCAAACCCAGAACCTCTCACAGAAGAACCCCAAAAGTGCCCCACTTGTGACAGGATACTTCCCTGGACTAGATCAGACTCTGAATGTGGCTCTCCAGCAGGGATACGACTTCCTCAAATCCTGCCCCGAAATGAGATCCATCCTTCATTAAATCCTCCCCACTCCACCAAGAGTGTCTTTCCGCCGTCCACCTAACCTTCGTAACCTCTTGGTTCATCCCTATGAAATCCCCAAACCACCTTCCCTACCCTCTGGCTCCTACCCTTGTAACCGCCCCCGGTGTAAAACCCGTCCCATGCACCCTCCCACCACCACCTACTCCAGTCCTGTAACCCAGAAGGTGTACACGATCAAAGACAGAGCCACATGTGAAAGCACCTATGTGATTTACCAACTGACCTGCCTACACTGTGACACTTTCTATGTGGGAATGACCAGCAACAAACTGTCCATTTGCATGAATGGACACAGGCAGACAGTGTTTGTTGGTAATGAGGATCACCCTGTGGCTAAACATGTCTTGGTGCACGGCCAGCACATCTTGGCACAGTGTTACACCGTCCGGGTAATCTGGATACTTCCCACTAACACCAATCTATCCGAACTCCGGAGATGGGAACTTGCCCTTCAATATATCCTCTCTTCCCGTTATCCACCAGGCCTCAATCTCTGCTAATTTCAAGTTGCCGCCACTCATACCTCACCTGTCATTCAACAACATCTTTGCCTATGCACTTCCGCCTCGACTGACATCTCTGCCCAAACTCTTTGCCTTTAAATATGTCTGCTTGTGTCTGTATATGTGTGGATGGATATGTGTGTGTGTGCGAGTGTATACCTGTCCTTTTTTCCCCCTAAGGTAAGTCTTTCCGCTCCCGGGATTGGAATGACTCCTTACCCTCTCCCTTAAAACCCACATCCTTTCATCTTTCTCTCTTCTTCCCTCTTTCCTGACGAAGCAACCGGGGGTTGCGAAAGCTCGAAATTTTGTGTGTGTGTTTGTGTTTTTTTATTGTGCCTATCTACCAGTGCTTTCCCGTTTGGTAAGTCATGGAATCTTTGTTTTTAATATATATGTTGTTGTTGTTGTTGTTGTTGTTGTTGTTGTTGTTGTGGTCTTCAGTCCTGAGACTGGTTTGATGCAGCTCTTCATGCTACTCTATCCTGTGCAAGCTTCTTCATCTCCCAGTACCTACTGCAACCTACATCCTTCTGAATCTGCTTAGTGTATTCGTCTCTTGGTCTCCCTCTATGATTTTTACCCCCCATGCTGCCCTCCATTGCTAAATTTGTGATCCCTTGATGCCTCAGAACATGTCCTACCAACCGATCCCTTCTTCTGGTCAAGTTGTGCCACAAACTTCTCTTCTCCCCAATCCTATTCAATACTTCCTCATTAGTTATGTGATCTACCCATCTATTCTTCAGCATTCTTCTGTAGCACCGCATTTCGAAAGCATCTATTCTCTTCTTGTCCAAACTATTTATCGTCCATGTTTCACTTCCATACATGGCTACACTCCATACAAATACTTTCAGAAACGACTTCCTGACACTTAAATCTATACTCGATGTTAACTAATTTCTCTTCTTCAGAAATGCTTTCCTTGCCATTGCCAGTCTACATTTTATATCCTCTCTACTTTGACCATCATCAGTTATTTTGCTCCCCAAATAGCAAAACTCCTTTACTACTTTAAGTGTGTCATTTCCTAATCTAATTCCCTCTGCATCACCCGACTTAATTCGACTACATTCCATTATCCTCATTTTGCTTTTGTTGATGTTCATCTTATATCCTCCTTTCAAGACACTGTCCATTCCATTCAACTGCTCTTCCAAGTCCTTTTCTGTCTCTGACAGAATTAGTTACAATGTCATTGGCGAACCTCAAAGTTTTTATTTCTTCTCCATGGATTTTAATACCTACTCCGAATTTTTCTTTTGTTTCCTTTACTGCTTGCTCAATATACAGATTGAATAACATTGGGGAGAGGCTACAACCCTGTCTCACTCCCTTCCCAACCACTGCTTCCCTTTCATATATAAACTCTTTGCCTTTAAATATGTCTGCTTGTGTATGTATATGTGTGGATGGATATGTGTGTGTGTGTGTGTGTGTGTGTGCGAGTGTATACCTGTCCTTTTTTTCCCCTAAGGTAAGTCTTTCCGCTCCCGGGATTGGAAAGACTCCTTACCCTCTCCCTTAAAACCCACATCCTTTCATCTTTCCCTCTCCTTCCCTCTTTCCTGACGAAGCAACCGGGGGTTGCGAAAGCTCGAAATTTTTGTGTGTGTGTTTGTGTGTTTTTTTTATTGTGCCTATCTACCAGCGCTTTCCCGTTTGGTAAGTCATGGTATCTTTGTTTTTAATATATTTTCCCATGTGGAATGTTTATATATAAATATAATAGAAGGAAACATTCCACGTGGGAAAAAATATATCTAAAAACAAAGATGATTTGACTTACCAAACGAAAGTGCTGGCACGTCGATAGACACACAAACAAACACAAAAATACTCACAAAATTCTAGCTTTCGCAACCAACGGTTGCCTCGTCAGGAAAGAGGGAAGGAGAGGGAAAGACGAAAGGATTTGGGTTTTAAGGGAGAGGGTAAGGAGTCATTCCATATATTTTGACTACTGACGCTTGCAAAACTGTTTCACACACAATCCAGAGAGCTACTTAACAATAAATAAGGCTGCCACAAACACATATCCAAACAAACAACTCTAATACACTACTTGAGGTATAGTTCACTAAAAAGCAATGTTGCCACTGTCACAGTGTCTGAAGGTTTTAGTTAATTTTTTAATCATAAATCACAAGTGCCTGAGAATATACAAATACTTACTAATCACTCTCATTCTACCCACAGTGCTTTTTTCACATTGAGTTGCAGCAATCCATTGCAGTATAAAAAATTAAATACTGTCGTCTATTTTTGATGAAGGCATTACAGGCTGAAATCTTTATTTGGAAGTCTTTTTGTTGTGCCTATCTACAACTCAGCATCTCTGCTTTATTGTGAGTAGCTACTTTCCTTTTCATAATATTGTTAAATACAGTACCGGTACGTATAAAATTCCATTTTATAAATGTGATAGAGGACAAGTAATTTAATATGTTCATGTTGTTTAATTAAGACTGATAATTCACTGCTTCAATTAATTTTTCATCATTCATTATAAACTGATAAATTTTAACAAAAGAAATAACAAAATGGAAACATTTATGAAAATAACAAATAACATAGACTCACTGTAACAGCTGATATCATTTGTGTCGTCTCTTTGCCAATATAGAATCTTGTTCTGTGGAAAGCAAGGAGGGGATGTTGTTTGGTGGCCAGTATCCTCTTTCTACAACAGTACTGCACACATGTATTAACAGGGTTCTTGATTTATCAGGACAGAAAGCTGCTTATCTTTTAGCTAGTCTGTGTGTTGTGGCACAAGCTCTTCCCTAATAGTCCATGTTAGCCTCACTGCTGGTGAAGTACACGTCCCCCTAAGCATTTTACTCTGGTCACTGTGTGCTGCCTGAGACTGAAACCCTGATTGCTACTGTGTTTGCAAGTGACTGGGCTGTGATTGATGACTCTGTCTGCAACTGACTGGGTGCCTGAGACTGATTGGGACCCTCCGGTCCATGGCAGCAATCTAAATATTGGTGGTCAAGAGGGCATTGGTGGCACATTGCTTGTAAGTATGTCTTTGGCCTCTCTCTTGATGCACTTGATTCAGTGCCTATTATCAATCTTATTGCAACCTCTTTGCTGACTGGTGCGCTGGTGACAGCTTATGCCAGCACAATATCAATCATGAGAGGCATGATGAAACAAAGTATGGAGATGAGTGCATGACTGTGTGTCGGTGACAGCTTATTCCAGCACAATACAAATCATGAAATGCATGATGAAACAAAGTATGGAGATGACTGCATGGCTGTGTATTGGCAGGAAATGAGCTTAGGGGTCACAGATCAACAACAGATGATGATGGGCAAATATCTATTAGGTGCACTACGAATCTAGTGATGTGGACATGTTGGGAATATGGGTCTCACGGGGAGTGTGCAAGGGATAAGTCCCTGCAGGTGCACTATCCTCTGTGCCCTCAGTGGCTCAGATGGATAGAGTGTCTGCCATGTAAGCAGGAGATCCTGGGTTCGAGTCCCAGTCGGGGCACACATTTTCAACATGTCCCCAATGAAGTACATCAACACTTGTTTGCAGCTAGGGTGTCCAGTTAATTATCACTTCATTTCTAGCAAAGGTGCATGGTCATCAATGGCAGCTGTTCTTTCGGGAACAGATACTACCATCATATATAGTTAAAATATGGCTTCCCAGCCGTTGACCTTCTTGTGTGAATGCACACGCTATGCCCAAACTCGTACAGGACTTGGTAGATTAATCTGCCACGTGTAATGAGTATGATGGGCAAACGTCTATTAGGCGCACTATGAATCTAGTGGTGTGGACATGATGGGAATATGGGTCTCACGGGGAATGTGCAAGGGATAAGTCCCTGCAGGCACACTATCCTCTGTGCCCTCGTTGGCTCAGACGGATAGAACGTCTGCCATGTAAGCAGGAGATCCCGGGTTCGAGTCCCGGTCAGGGCACACATTTTCAACATGTCCCCAATGAAGTACATCAATGCCTGTTTGCAGCTAGGGTGTCCATTTAATTATCATTTCATTTCTAGAAAAGGTGCATGGTCATCAACGGCAAGTGTTTTTTCGGGAACAGATATTACCGTCATATATAAACCAAATTATATTTGTTTCTGATCAAGCAGAAAAAGGCATGTGAAATATTGAGGTGTATAATTTTCCATATGATAACAGTTTCTCCAAAATATAAATGAATAAAACACTTTCATTGATAGTTTGCAACAAAAATTTATTCCAGAGGAAGAAAATGAAATTGGAAATCAACCTTAGGGATCTTAATAGGCTGCAGCAGACTCATAGGAATGACCTTAAGGCTAGGTTAATAGAAAAGTCATGTAGAAAGAAAAGAGTCTTCCTACTAGGGAGCAGTCATAGGAGATGTTTAAGCCAATTGCTACATGAAAAGCTTTTGTTGAGTACCAGTTCACAGGCATCACAAAACTTAGTGCCAAGCTTAGCCAGGTGATACAGAATATACTGGCTTTGTGCAGAAATTTTGATGGCAAGGATAAGGTACTTACAGTTAGAGGAGCAGGAAACAGCCTGGCTAGCAAATTAAAATTAGCATTATAGGTGATCTGGACGAAATAGGAGCAGCGACAACCAACACTCATGTGGGGTTTGCAGTGACATGATCAGCACTGGGTTAATGAGGTTGTTAGTCTGTGAATGGAGAGCTGAGGAAATTGCTTTTGACTGAAAGGAAGTCTCATATTTGTGGTGTGCCTGTTGCTGCTTTTGCAAGATGGGGATACACAAATAATGGGCTGCACCTTGGCAGGGGGAAAAGCAAAGATTCACTGAGCACCCTGCAGAAAGTGTAAGGGGGACCACAGGCACACAGACAAAACTCTGTGATTACTGGAACCAAAGATGCTCATTTTTCAGGTTAGGGTCAGGTTACAGACAGAGAGTACTGCATGGAAATTAGTACAAGATTATAATATATGTAACAGTTTCCAGAAAAATAAAATTAATTTGTTTCATCAGAACACTAGAAGTTTGAAAAACTAGATAGAGGAGCTTATTGTATACCTAGAAGATGTGGAAAACTCTGAAGTGACAGATGTTCTGTGCCTGTCTGAACACCTTGGAACCACAGTGTGGGGTCCTGGCCACTCGTCGCTTATAGGGTGCCTATAGGATTCTGCATTCTCGGAATGCTATACAACAATTCAAGCAAAGTCACATTAAGAGTTTTATTACAAATAAGAAGATTGAAAATACTTAACTTGGAGTTTACAATGGTGTCGCAAGTGATGAGTGACACGTAACCTAAACCTTTGCTACATATAATGTTCATGCAAGTTTGACACACAGTTTGTGGATCACTAATAACTGCTTTCGTAGCAGTCTCTGCTAGGCCTGTCCATATATTGTCATAACCTTGTCCGAATACTGAGTGGCCACTCCTGTCGTGGTGCGGCCCTAATCAGTGCACCATTGGCCAATGTCGTTTCACCACCTCTTGTGTTCTTCATCTTCATCCCAGCACTTTTGGTTGTGCCAGAACACGCAAGGATGGGGAACTTAAATTTCAGGGATTATAGATGGGCATAGAGTTAACATGGAAAATGGAGAATTTAGAAAATATGTAAAAGTTGGACACCAGGTCAAAAATATTGAAACAAATAGTTTTTGTGTTGATGAGAACTTAGAAGCATGTCCTCGTGCATTTTTGCTGTGGAATACTACTCACAGGGGTGTCATATAAATTAATTTTAGAATGTTTTTAGTCTGACAGTCCCTGCTGCCTACTTCACATTCAACAGATGATACCCTGGTGGCATTATCAATTGCCAGCTTCCTGTGATACCAGGGTCATGTGGGCGACCCTTGGCTACTGTTTCAACTGCCACATTGTGACCAAGGTGTTGGTGGTTATAAGACAAAAACTGTTGGAAAAGAATTCTGGATCATTACTCCTCGGTGATTCCCCATCTCTCATTTTGTGTAAGATCTTTTTCCTTGGTTACTTCTAGCCAGTGAATGGCTCTTCTCTGGGATGTTGCATGACTGAAGACTAGACAGTATTCTCAGAGCTGTCTGCAGACTCACAGTGGCAATGTCAGCCCTCATGCTTCCTAGATCTGTAGTGCTGCCAGAGATGAGCAGCATCTTGTCATAAATATGGTGCTGACTGCACTATTATCATGTACATGTGACCAATTTTTTTTCAGCAATCGTTATGCATGTGTTGTTCGTACTTTTTTTATCATGTAGGTAACTGGCCTTTGGAGGATACATTTATCAGTATGTGATGCTCGATCTATAATGTCATATGTTTTAATATTGTGACCTGTGTGAGCCTATCTATGACTTTGTATGTAGCAAGTGTTTATTTCTTCTGCTGCACTGTAACCATTTCTCTATCTCACTTGTGTTTGGTGATGTCATATATGATTGTTTTGCATTCAATTATGCTTCTTATAGTGACGTAATATTCCAGAGTTACACGTCTGGCAGATCTACCCTAAGACTGTATATGGTAGCTAAATTTTTTCTCTTATGTACCAGGTATGGATCACATGTAGTCTATGGGGGGGGGGGGGATATGTCCATTGCAAAGGCCTGCTTTCATTTGAGAGATACTCACTACTAATGCACAGATACATTTTCTAGCAAGTACGCCAGTGGGCTGACTGTGCAGCGTGTCTTTGGAATTCTGTGAATGAGTCGAAATTACATACCGTACTCAGATTTCCCCATAATTAGTATGCGAGGCTTATAGTAATGTTGCTTATACTTACAGGGTTTATTTTGTTACGTATTGTGGGAGGCTGCCTAGCTGAAAGTGGAGTCACACACATTAGTTTCAATACCATGATGGATGGAGGGAGGAGGAAGGGAGTAGGTTTCTGGTTGGTCCAGAAAGAAATGGAGTTGGTAAGGGATGTACTTGGTGCTTAAACTGTTTGCAGTTGTTATCCACAAAACAATCCACAGACTTCCTCTAGTTAATGTGTAGTTGTCTATGAATTAAGACTGGTTTGTCTGGGTGTTCCATTGAGAAATTATAGAGGAATGGGGAGAGTGAGTGCTTGGTGTGTAAACTGTTAGCACTATTTATCTGCAAAAGCGTCAACAAGTTACGACAGGTTTTTGCTGTGCTGGGATGCCCTCTCCATGAACGATTGAGCACCATTTTGTGACAGCTACTAGGTTGCAGGTGATTATACAAGATTGTGCAAATTTCTCTACCATGTCTGGGGAGATGGTCTGATGTAGTGTTAGACAGACATGTGGATCTCCCCCGTTTGTGACTGGTGGCCATGATCGTATATAGAGTTCCATACCGTATTGGCGTTATTTGTTGAACACAGATGAGGAGATCCTCATAATCTAGATGTATACCGTTCTTTGATATTTCCACCTGTGACTTGTGATCTGTTTGCCATTATTACAATGATCATGAAATCTCTCATCCATCAATGTTAGGCACCAAAGCAAACTTTTCGGCAATTTTTGAGCACTTTGTCCATGATGATCAGCGTTCAGGCTGCACAGTGACACGTCGGAGTCTGAGGGAAGTGGCCTACCCTCAAGCAGATGACATGACTTCCACTGTGATTGTCACAGACAGTGGACAACTATCTGTAGAGGTGTGCTACAAATATATTATCCTTTGTGGAAGTACCATAATTTTACTATGACATCTCGTAATCTAGTAATGTAGTATGGTATGTCTTATGCAATATCTTTGGTTTAGAGAATTCTTTCTGTTGTCACTAATTCTACGAACGTGTTCGTTTCTAACACTGTGATGTGAAGTGATGCGTGTGACAATGATGCAATGTTGTGACCTGACATGGCAAGAAGTTGACACGTAACTCTCATAATTCGGTACAATGTGCAAAATTGTGGAGAATATGTAAAAATGAGAGTACTTACATATTATCTACCTGGGTGTGGCATGTGCTGATGCCTCTAAATATTAAACAAATAGACCTAGATTGGCGTAATTTGTTATAATCAAATAGACACAATCTCTCCCAAAACTCCGAAGTGCCTCCAGTTATAAAAGATGGAGTTGGGGATGCATGCCTAATTGTCAGTGATTTCTAATTTATTTTGTGGTCGCCTGAGAGCACCAAGAAACTGAATGTCGGGAACAGTCTTGCGTACTTGGACAAAATACATAAAATTGTGGAACAATGCTAAAAATACATAAATCTGAGAGTTCTTACATATCGACCTTGGCAAGGTCTCTGCTGGTGCCAGGTAACATTGTTATTAACAAACAGAAGTCAAGTGACATAATTGGTGATAAACAAATTGAAACAACGTCTCCCTATGCTCCAGAGTGCATCCATTTATAAAACAGGAAAACTGGGGAAATACATAAAATTGGGGAGACTACAGAAAAATGTGGACTCGACCACAATCTATTGGTTATGAACTGTAGATTAAAACTGAAGAAACTGCAAAAAGGTGGGAATTTAAGGAGATGAGACCTGGATAAACTGACTAAACCAGAGGTTGTACAAAGATTCAGGGAGAGCATAAGGGAACAAATGACAGGAATGGGGGAAAGAAGTACAGTAGAAGAAGAATGGGTAGCTCTGAGGGATGAAGTAGTGAAGGCAGCAGAGGATCAAGTAGGTAAAAAGACGAGGGCTAGTAGAACTCCTTGGGTAACAGAAGAAATATTGAACTTAATTGACGAAAGGAGAAAATATAAAAATGCAGTAAGTGAAGCAAGCAAAAAGGAATACAAACGTCTCAAAAATGAGATTGACAGGAAGTGCAAAATGGATAAGCAGGGCTGGCTAGAGGACAAATGTAAGGATGTAGAGGCTTATCTCACTAGGGGTAAGATAGATACTGCCTACAGGAAAATTAAAGAGACCTTTGGAGAAAAGAGAACCACTTGTATGAATATCAAGAGTTCAGATGGAAACCCAGTTCTAAGCAAAGAAGGGAAGGCAGAAATGTGCAAGGAGTATGTAGAGGGTCTATACAATGGCGATGTACTTGAGGATAATATTATAGAAATCGAAGAGGATGTAGATGAAGATGAAATAGGAGATACGATACTGCGTGAAGAGTTTGACAGAGCACTGAAACACCTGACTCGAAACAAGGCCCCGGGAGTAAACAACATTCCGTTAGATTGACGGACAGCCTTGGGAGAGCCAGTCCTGACAAAACTCTACCATCTGGTGAGCAAGGTGTATGAGACAGGCAAAATACCCTCAGACTTCAAGAATAATATAATAATTCCAATCTCAAAGAAAGCTGGTGTTGACAGATGTGAAAATTACCGAACTATCAGTTTAACAAGTCACAGCTGCAAAATACTAACACAAATTCTTTACAGACGAATGGAAAAAGTAGTAGAAGCCGACCTCAGGGAAGATCAGTTTGGATTCCGTAGAAATATTGGAACATGTGAAGCAATACTGACCTTACGACTTAACTTAGAAGAAAGATTAAGGAAAGGCAAACCTACGTTTCTAGCATTTGTAGGCTTAGAGAAAGCATTTGACAATGTTGACTGGAATACTCTCTTTCAAATCCTAAAGGTGGTAGGGGTAAAATATAGGGAGCGAAAGACTATTTACAATTTGTACAGAAACCAGATGGCAGGCATAAGAGTCGAGGGGCATGAAAGGGAAGCAGTGGTTGGGAAGGGAGTGAGACAGGGTTGTAGCCTCTCCCCAATGTTATTCAATCTGTATATTGAGCAAGCAGTAAAGGCAACAAAAGAAAAATTCGAAGTAGGTATTAAAATCCATGGAGAAGAAATAAAAAGGTTGAGGTTTGCCGATGACATTGTAATTCTATCAGAGACAGCAAAGGACTTGGAAGAACAGTTGAACAGAATGGACAGTGTCTTGAAAGGAGGATATAAGATGAACATCAACAAAAGCAAAACGAGGATAATGGAATGTAGTTGAATTAAGTCAGGTGATGCTGAGGGTATTAGATTAGGAAATGAGGCACTTACAGTAGTAAAGGAGTTTTGCTATTTGGGAGCAAAATAACTGATGATGGTCGAAGTAGAGAAGATATAAAATGTTCACTGGCAATGGCAAGGAAAGCGTTTCTGAAGAAGAGAAATTTGTTATCATCGAGTATAGATTTAAGTGTCAGGAAGTCGTTTCTGAAAGTATTTGTATGGAGTGTAGCCATGTATGGAAGTGAAACATGGACGATAAATAGTTTGGACAAGAAGAGAATAGAAGCTTTCGAAATGTGGTGCTGCAGAAGAATGCTGAAGAGTAGATGGGTAGATCCCATAACTAATGATGAAGTATTGAACAGAATTGGGGAGAAGAGGAGTATGTGGCACAACTTGACAAAAAGAAGGGGCCGGTTAGTAGGACATGTTCTGATGCATCAAGGGATCACAAATTTAGCAATGGAGGGCAGTGTGGAGGGTAAAAATCATAGAGGGAGACCAAGAGATAAATACACTAAGCAGATTTAGAAGGATGTGTGATGCAGTAAGTATTGGGAGATGAAGAAGCTTGCACAGGATAGGGTAGCATGGAGAGCTGCATCAAACCAGTCTCAGGACTGAAGACAACAACAACAACATGACACAATTGCCTGGATGATCCCCTGGGTGAGCTAGATTAGTTCCTATTGATTTTCCAGGAGAGAGGAAGTGGGGGAAGTAATGAGATCAAGTGTTTAACCTGATGACAGATGTGTAATATCACACTGTCTGCGATGAGATAATTACATCAGCCATAACCCACAATGTTCTTGTACTATCAAAACTAATGGCCAACAAACTGCCCGTATTATACAAGGTGTGTCATAATTACTGGTGTAAATGCATACAGTTTGAAGTATACTAGAAGTGAGAAAGTCTTCAGTAAACATGGGCTCTGAAATGCATACCTTTAGAGCTATGAGTACTTGTTCAGTAGAAGAGATGTGCTCTTAGCTCCTAAGGTATGCATTTTAGAGCTCATGTTTATTAGATATTTTTTCCTTCTTTTGGTCCATACTAGCACCAGTCACAATATGGGCAGCATAGAGCTCGCAGTAGAAGAGATCTGTTTCATAGTATCGGAGATGAAGTGCTCATAGAATACGCATTTGATGACCATGTTTACTGACACTCTTTTGCTTCTACGAATTATCGTGTACCTCAACTGCATGTGTTTGCGCCATTAATTATGATACACCTTGTATTCAGAATGAGAGCATTTAGTGACTTCCAACAAACGTGGCACATAATTTCAAACCTCTTCAGAACTTTTATTCACTGATACCCTGCACAAAGTAATGAATGACAAAATGTTATTGCTTACTACGTTTTTCTGTTCGTGCAGTAAAACTGCATCATCAGTTATAAGTTCTGCAATTTCTTTACTATTAATATACCAGAAAAAGAGAGACATCACGTCATAAACAATGAGATGCATGAACTCAAATATTTAACACATTAACTCATTTGAAAGTAATCAGATGATGAAGTTGCTTTATACACAAATCAAAAAAAGTGTTGCATTATTCCGATATGTCGTGCAGGTGCGTTGCGGACTTGGAACCAGTTCCAGTTAACAGATCGGCTTGGCGACTTACAACGCACAGGCTGCCCATGTTAGAAAGGCACCAATGAGTCAATGGAGCCGTGGACTCAGTGCCCCAGAACTTAACGAAGAGTCTCCAGGACGTCATGTATTCCGTCATAGGAGAGGGTTGCATGATGCAAATATTCATTCTCGACGTCTGTGGAGAACAGAAAGTCGTACACAACTCCGCCAGAGACGGGCAAGAAATCATGTGTATGACGTCCCAGTACTGGTGTCGTGTGTTGTTTATGGACGAAACTCGGATTTGTTTATACCCTGATAATCGCGTACTGGAGACGATCAGGTAATATTGAATACTTCCAACACTGTGTCCCACATGTGCAACAAGGTTGACTGATGTTCTAGGGATGGCGTTACATGCGGCCACGGTTCATCTCAAATGGTTGTTGAGGGCAATGTTACTCTTCTATGGTACAGGGTTCAGTAATAGAACTGAATCGCTAATATATTGGCGACAATTTCATCGTGATAGATGATAGGTCGCGTGCTCAACATGCTGTTCGGATGTTCCTTCAGTACGCTAGGGGCACCAGAATGGAATGTCGTGCCCGTTACCCAAACACGAAGCCAGTAGAATACTTAAACGAGCTGTTTTTGGACGTCTACAATAGCCACTGCTCTGCTCGACCTACACAGAACTGCTATTGAAGAATGAGACAATTTGGACCAGGGCTTGATGATATGATCAGTGGTATGCCAAGACGGATTCAAGCATGCATCCGAGCAAGGGGACGTCCCACCACATATTTAAGCTGGTGAGAAGTGCAGCAAACATGCCCCCCCCCCCAATTTTATCATTAAACAATTTTTTTTTTAGTTTGTGATCTGGACACATTACACATGATTATACACTCTACGACAAAAAAAAGACGCGCCTCGAAGGAATTACTCGAACGGGATGGAAATCGGAAGCTGTTATCTACACCTACAGGCGAACAAATGATTACTATTTCAGAAAAACTGTCTAGATGCGCAGTCCGGAACCGCGTGACTGCTGCGGTTGCAGGTTCGAATCCTGCCTCGGGCATGGATGTGTGTGATGTCCTTAGGTTAGTTAGGTTTAAGCAGTTCTAAGTTCTAGGGGACTGATGACCACAGTTGTTAAGTACCATAGTGCTCAGAGCCATTTGAACCAGAAAAACTGGATGATTTATTCAAGAGAAAGACTACACAAACTAAGCAAGTCAATAACATATTGGGTCACGTCTGGCCCTTATGCAATCAATTATTCGGCTTGGAATTAATTGATAGAGTTGTTGGATGTCGACCTGATGGGTATCGTGCCAAAATCTGTCCAATTGGCGAGCTAGGTCGCCAAAATACCGAGCTTGCCGGAGAGCCCTACTCATAATGCTTCAAACGTTTTCAAGTGGGGAGAGATACTGGGGCGTTGCTGCCCAACGTAGAGTTTGGTAAATACAAAGAC
The DNA here is from genome assembly GCF_023864275.1 of Schistocerca cancellata. NCBI lineage: Eukaryota > Metazoa > Arthropoda > Insecta > Orthoptera > Acrididae > Schistocerca > Schistocerca cancellata. Next base: position 139,088,719 of record NC_064627.1, on the reverse strand, counting down.
AAACAATGGAAACTCTTTCCGTGTGCAGATGGGCCTTATCTTCTTGAAACGTAAGCCCAGGTTGGCTTTTCATGAAAGGCAACAAAACGGGACATAAAATATCGTCGACTTACCGCTGTGCTGTAAGGGTGCCACAGATGACAGCCAAAGGGGTCCTGCTATGAAATGAAATAGCAACCCAGACAGTCACTCCTGGTTATTGGGCTGTATGGCAGCCGACAGTCAAGAATGTATCACCCTGCTGTCTGTGGCATCTCCAGAAATTTCTTCATTGGTCATTGGTGCTCAGTTCGAAGTGGGACTCATCAATGAAAAAAAAAAAAAGGTTCAAATGGCTCTGAGCACTATGGGACTTAACTTCTGAGGTCATCAGTCCCCTAGAACTTAGAACTACTTAAACCTAACTAACCTAAAGACATCACAGACATCCCTGACCGAGGCAGGATTCGAACCTGCAACCGTAGCAGGACTCATCAATGAAGACATCACGGAAAACGAGCTTGTTGGTGCACGAAGATCAATGGCAGTTGGCACCAGGGTGCGATTTGTGCTTCTACCAGGGGGGGGGGGGATGTCTTAGGGGGTTAGTAGAATTATATATGTTACTAGCTTGGACCGTGGCATTACACATGGTTAAACAGCTATGTACTGTATAAATAGATGTTACAGCCGAAACTCCCTATTGTACTTATTCTGATAATAGAAAACTGAAACATATTAATAGTGTTAATAGTAATACTTATTAAAAACTTTGTGTTTGGCTCCACAAATTTACATTATATGTTAAGTTTTACTCCAGTGCGTGGGAAATAAACATCCCAGGTTGGGATGCATAAACTAAAACCAGAGGAGGGGGTGGTCTGATGCAGAGGGGGGGAATGCCTCCCCCCCCCCGCAAATCGCACACTGGTTGGCACAAGAAGTGCAGTGCGCTCAGCTTCCTTTAAGTGACTGGCCTTTGTGGGCACTGAATTAGCAGCTGCACAGCAGATCGATGATGAAGATGAATCCGAGACTCTGAGTGCTTCTCTGACGATTGCTCGGTCCCCATGTTGTGTCGTCTCGCTATGTCGACCACTTACTTCCTCCTTTGTTCCGCCATGGTTCGCACATTCCTGCCAATGTCGTCGAATAGTGGCACCGCTCCTGTTCAAATGTCGAGCGATTCGCCTATCACTGCAGCCGGCCTCCTTGGACACAACTTCACGTCCCCTCTCAGATACTGAAATCTGCGTATATTGTGTTATGTTTAAAGCTTTCCCGGCGTACTGGTTCTTCCATAAAAACACGGGAGTACTGCTGGATATCAGTAACGTCCTGCCACGATATTTCCGAGCAGAATCTTCTGGCCATCTTCAGGTGAGCACCACTGCAATAGTACTGGTGACTGGCGAGTACGCGCTGAGCTGTGGTATTTAAAGCCATACTGAAGTGACACTGCGCATGCGCTGCTCAGCGTGCGCGTTCATAACAACTCCGTGCGCTGGGCCTCGCGCCCTCCACGGTGAAAACTTGGCGTATCGATATCAGGTCGATTTTCATCTTTATACAGATAACTACGTCGACTACGAAGTTTCTCTATAACAGGATTCCAAGCAGAGTTTAGCTGATAACCGCTATCGCGATTGATGAGAGTCTCGTTGTCAGACAATCTTATTTCCACAGATTCATTGATAATCGAGCTCCAAAAGTTTGATGTATGGGGCAAAATTTTTGTGTCGTTGTAATTCATGGATTGGTCTGTGGAAATACAATTTCGGCGATTGCGGACTTGGTGGGTTGCAGAAGGCGAGTATGCTGTTGGTGTTCCACAATGCGTTCATGCACAGTTCGTGCTGTCTGCCCCATATATGATTTGCCACATTCACACGGAATTTTGTAAACACCTGATTTACGCAGGCCCAGGTCGTCTTTAACGGATCCCACCAGTGATGAAATTTTGAAAGGAGGGCGAAGGATGACTCTCACTTGATACTTTCTCAATATTCTGCCTATCTATGAAGAAATATTCTCAATAAATGGTAGATAAGCAGTCGACCTGAATGCCTCTTCCTCTTCCTTGTTCTGTCGTTTGTGGGTCTGCATCACTCTGTTCACTTGCCTAGTTGAAAAGCCATTCTTCAGAAATACTTTCTGCAGGTGTTCCAGTTCCGCTTGAAGACTGTTGGAGTCAGAGATGATATGGGCACAGTGGATCAAGGTTTTGAGAACGCCCATTGTTTGTGTTGGAGGGTAGCAACTAGTAGCTTGCTCTGGACTGCCTCCAAGGATTTTTACGTCACATGAACTCCATACATGAAAACGTAAAGTTTACCATGGAGATAGAGAAAGACGGTTGTCTGCCATTTTTAGACGTCTTGGTGCGACGGAAGAATGATGGCACACTTGGTCACACGGTGTACAGAAAGCCCACTGATACACGAAATGTGCAGGAATCCATTGTGGAACACCAACAGCATATTCGCCTTCTGCAACCCACGAAGTCCGCAATCGCCGATCATTGTATTTCCACAGACCATTCCATGAATTACGACACAAAAATTTTGGTCCATACATCAAACTTTTGGAGCTCGATTATCAATGAATCTGTGGAAATAAGATTGTCTGACAACGAGACTCTGATCAATTGTGATAGCGGTTATCAGCTAAACTCTGCTTGGAATCCTGTTATAGAGAAACTTCGTAGTCAACATAGTTATCTGCATAAAGATGAAAATCGATCTGATATCGATACGCCAAGCTTTCACCATGGAGGGCGCGAGGTGCAGCTCATGGAGTTGTTATGAACGCGCAGGCTGAGCAGCGCATGCGCAATGTCACCTCAGTGTGGTTTTAAATAGCGGAGCTCAGCGCGTACTCGCCCCACTCAGCCTGGATCTCCGCTCCTCCTGCCTTTTACAAATCCCTTCAGATCCTTGAATGCTATGCTCTTCGCCTCGCCTATCGCATCCGTATCCCCTCCGCCATGCGGATCCTGTACGACTTTATTCCGTTCCCCCACCTCCTCCTTTTCCTCGAACGGATACGGATCCTCTACAACTCCCGTAAACTCGATCCTCCTCACCCGCTAGTCTCTCCCATCCTCTCCCGCCCCCGTCCGCTGCCGCGCCTGTATTTCCTCGTCCCACCTGCTCCCCATCTCTCCACTCTCCTTACCCTCTCACAAGGTGGCTTCTGTCAGCTCCCTCTCCCTGATGATGCCCTCAAAAAAAAATGGTTCAAATGGCTCTGAGCACTATGCGACTTAACTTCTGAGGTCATCAATAGCCTAGAACTTAGAACTAATTAAACCTAACTAACCTAAGGACATCACACACATCCATGCCCGAGGCAGGTTTCGAACCTGCGACCGTAGCGGTCGCTCGGCTCCAGACTGTAGTGCCCAGAACCGCACGGCCACTCTGGCCGGCGATGATGCCCTCCTCCCCACCATCTACCCCTCCTACCAACTTTGGTACTTGCTCCCTCTTCCTGTGTTTGTTCCTATAGGCACCCTCTCTCCCTTCTCTCCCCCTTCCCTCCCTCCTCCGTCTCTCCCCCCTCCTCCCCCGGGCTTCCCGTACCCCCATACCTTCATTCCTCCCCCCCACCTCCTCTGCCCTTGGCATCTTTGCTCTCCCCTCTCCTTCCCCCACCACCTTCTTCCCCTCTTGGCAGGTCCCCGGACTCGCACGCATAAAGTGGACATTCGCTCGCCGCAGATCATCGCCATCGTTTTAGTGTGTGTGCCGTCGTGTTTGTGCCTCAGTGTTTTTCGCCGCTCACGCTCCATCGTTCACGTGTCGTCTCCGTCATCAGTGTCCATGTGCAGTACCAACAGTTTCTTTAGGTGTGTTCGCGTATATTGTTCACGCGCCTGTCTGTAAGGCATAGTTACTGAATAGTTAAGTTGACAGAATGAAATTCGCGAATTTGTATTGTATTGTATCGACATGTCCCTTGTTTACTATCCTTACCAGCTGTGCGGTGAAACTGCGCTGCAGCGTCACACGTCCATACACCGGGCGCCAAAGTTTTCAAATTTGTATTTACCTGTATGGATATCAGTTTGTGACCAATTTGCATAACTTATTCATTATGCGTCGGTTTTTTTGTTTCTTAGAGTGTAATATACGTATGCCTCAGGGTCAATTTTTAATTTCTGTGCCATCAGTCCATATATAAAAATTGTAAAAATGGATGTACGTATTTATATGTCTGTATATATGTAAGTTCCGCATCTCCTCCTGAACCACTGGATAGATTTCAACCAAATTTGGTACACATATCACATACTATCTGGGAAGAATCACCGTCGGAGTAAGAGACCCCATCTATCAACGGGTGAGAGTGGGTGTGAAAAGGCAGTGTAGCCCACGATACACGATAACCCATACTTTAGCCATCCAGTATTTGAGAATTGGACCACTCAGAGATTTGCAGCAAACTTTACACGTAATTTCAAACCTTTAAGAAACTTGCTCTCGCTGACGACCCCCGCAACACGATGAAAGGAAAAAACGTTATCGCTTGCTACGTTGTCGCTGTTTATGCAGTAAAACCGCCACATGAAGCATGACGTTTTAATTTATTACTTTTTTACTACTGATTGTATTCGTCACACATTCCACAGACAGAATTCACATACACCAAAGAACGTAATACAAAAATTACTTCATTGTACGGCGCTTAGTTCTGTAGGTACGACACCATAAACAGTGAGATGCGTGATAAACTACCGTATCATGCAAGACGTCTAAATTTATTACTTCGTTGCTACTAACTCTATTCGAAACGCTTTTTGCAGACAGTATTCACATTTATCACTCATTGTATTCGTCACACATTCTACAGACACTGTTCACATATACCAGAAAAATTGCTTTAGTAAGTACGACGTCACAAACACTGATACGCATGATAAACTACAATGTCATGCCAGATGTTTAAATTTATTATTTCGTAGCTACTAATCCTATCGGCAACAATTTATACAGACAGTATCTACATCTGCCGCCGAATGTACCTGCAAAACTATGCTATTGTACGACCCATACTTCAAGAGATTTGACATCAAATGCAGCTATGCGTGAAAAACTGCCGCATCATGCAAGACGTTTTAATTTATTATTTCCTTTCTACTAACACTATTCTCAACATCTTCCGCAGACAGTAGCCACATATAAACTAGATGTACCTGCAGAGCTATTTCGTTGCACAGCCCATATCTCAAGAGATACGACGTCATAAACACTGAGCTGCCTGAAAAAGAAACTGAAGGGCGAAATTCGCTACAAAGGCTGGTGAATTATGAGTGCAAATACATGTGAAATATGTTAAATATACAGGGTTGTCCATTGATAGTGACAGGGCCAAATATCTCACGAAATAAGCGGCAAAGAAAAAACTACAAAGAACGAAACTCGTCTAGCTAGAAGGGGGAACCCAGATGGCGCTATGGTTGGCTCGCTAGATGGCGCTGCCGTAGGTCAAATGGATATCAACTGCGTTTTTTAAAAGTAGGAACCACCATTTTTATTACATATTCGTGTAGTACGTAAAGAAATATGAATGTTTTAGTTGGACCACTTTCTTCGCTTTGTGGTAGATGGCGCTGTAATAGTCACAAACGTATAAGTACGTGGTATCACGTAACATTCCGCCAGTACGGACGATATTTGCTTCGTGATACATTACCCGTGTTAAAATGGACCGTTCACCAATTGCGGGAAAGGTCGATATCGTGTTGATGTAGGGCTATTGTGATCAAAATGCCCAACGGGGTGTGCTATGTGTGCTGCTCGGTATCCCGGACGACATCATTCAAGTGCCCGGACCGTTCGCCGGATAGTTACGTTATTTAAGGAAGCAGGAAATGTTCAGCCACATGTGAAACGTCAACCGCGACCTGCAACAAATGATGATGCCCGAGTAGGTGTTTCAGCTGCTGTCGCGGCTAATCCGCACATCAGTAGCGCGAGAATCGGGAATCTCGAAAACGTCGGTGTTGAGAATGCTACATCAACATCGATTGCACTCGTACCATATTTCTATGCACCAGGAATTGCATGGCGACGACTTTGAACATCGTGTACGTTTCTACCACTGGGCACAAGAGAGATTACGGGACGATGACAGATTTTTTGCACGCGTTCTATTTAGCGACGAAGCGTCATTCACCAGCAGCGGTAACGTAAACCGGCATAATATGCACGCACTATTGGGCAACGGAAAATCCACGATGGCTGCGACAAGTGGAACATCAGCGACCTTGGAAGGTTGTGGAGCGGCATTATGGAAGGAAGGATAAATGGCCCCCATTTTATCGATGGCAATCTAAATGGTACAATGAATGCTGATTTCCTACGTAATGTTCTACCGATGTTACTACAAGATGTTTCACTCCTTGACAGAATGGCGATGTACTTCCAACATGATGGATGTCCGGCACATAGCTCGCGTGCGGTTGAAGCGGTATTGAATAGCATATTTCATGACAGGTGGATTGGTCGTCGAAGCACCATACCATGACCCGCACGTTCATCGGATCTGACGTCCCCGGATTTCTTTCTGTGGGGAAAGTTGAAGGATATTTGCTATCGTGATCCACCGACAACGCCTGACAACATGCGTCAGCGCATTGTCAATGCATGTGCGAACATTACGGAAGGCGAACTACTCGCTGTTGAGAGGAATGTCGTTACACGTATTGCCATATGCATTGAGGTTGACGGACATCATTTTGAGCATTTATTGCATTAACGTGGTATTTACAGGTGATCACGCTGTAACAGCGTGCGTTCTCAGAAATGATAAGTTCACAAAGGTACATGTATCACATTGGAACGACCGAAATTACCAACTGTTCGTCTGAAATTATGAGCCATATGTTTGTGACTATTACAGCGCCATCTATCACAAAGCGAAAAAAGTTGTCCAACTAAAACATTCATATTTCCTTACGTACTACACGAATATGTAATAAAAATGGGGGTTCCTATTTTTAAAAAACGCATTTGATATCCGTTTGACCTATGGCAGCGTCATCTAGCGGGCCAACCATAGCGCCATCTGGTTTCCCCCTTCAAGCTAGACAAGTTTCGTTGTTCATAGTTTTTTCGTTTGACGTTTATTTCGTGAGATATTTGGCCCGGTCACGATCAATGGACCACCCTGTATGGGAAATGTATTTGACATGTGAGTATGAGGGCAAACCCCTGGATCAATTTCAATCAAAACTGATACAAAATTGTTAACAAATTGGCTTCTGTCTCAGGTTCTTCGGTCGACGGTCGTTTGTTAATTTTTCTGACGTTTCTCTAGGACGAGTGGCTCGGATTGTAAAAGTTTCACTCTCCATTGCTGATGGTGGACTGGAGTCGCGTTCGCAGCCGCATATTACATGTACCTGGCGAGCAAGGTGACTATGCGAACCACAGCACCTCTGACGCGAGATCCAACAACTGGTAAGCGTTCTGAGGAGCAACGGGTAGTCCACCAGTCACATAATGAGTGTCACAGAATCAAACACTCAGCAAAGTGACACATCGGAAAAACAAATGTCGGGTACGGCCTTTGTGCCATACATTCAAAAAATTGACAAACAGAATCGGCTGTATGTTGCTCATAACCCGGCAAAGAAGATCAAAACGTGTCTCACATCGGTTAAGTAGAAAAGAGATCCTCTTGCAGTGTCGGCAATATACCGAATACAATGTACATGCGGAAAAGTCTGTGTTGGATCATCAACATCAGGGTCACCGACCATAAAAGTCATTGCAAGCTGGGACATGTAGAGAAATCGGCCGTGGCGGAACACGCGCTGTGTGAGACCGACCACATAGTGAAATTCGCCGACACGGAAGTTCTTGCTATAGACAAGAGCTATTACAGCCGCTTATTCAGGGAAGCTATAGAAATACACAAACATGAGAATAGCTTCAACAAGAAAAGAAAGCTCAAGGTGAACGGATCCTGGTTTCCTGTGTTGCAGAGAACTACCGTTGCAGGTAGCAAGGGGAGAACAGAAGCGGTAATGACCACGGAAAAACCCTTGGAAGTTGGCACTCCAGGTACATATAATCTGCGGCCGCGAGCGCGAGTCCAGTCCACCATCAGCAATGGAGGGTGAAACTTTGACAATGCCAGCCAATCGTGCTGCCGAAACGTCAGAAAAATCATTTAAATAAACGTTGGCCGAAGAACCAGAGACACAAGCCAACAGGCAATTTGTCAAATTTGGTACGTATATTACGCTCTGAAAATAAATACTGTAATGGGTACGAACCAGCAGCCCCCTACTGCAACTTTAAACGCAGCGAAAACCTCTCAGACAAACAGAAGCTAAACGATGTCAAAGTTAGCGTAAGGATGGCTATGCGTGAAGCGTCCAGTGAATTCGAAAGTAAAATTCTATGTACCGACTTGACAGAAAATCCTAGGAAGTTCTGGTCTTACGATAAATCAGTAAGTGGCTCAAAACAGCATATCCAGACACTCCAGGATGATGATGGCATTGAAACAGAGGATGACACGCGTAAAGCTGAAATACTAAACACCTTTTTCCAAAGCTGTTTCATAGAGGAAGACCGCACTGCAGTTCCTTCTCTAAATCCTCGCACAAACGAAAAATGGCTGACATCGAAATAAGTGTCCAAGGAATAGAGAAGCAACTGAAATCACTCAACAGAGGAAAGTCCACTGGAGCTGACGGGATACCAATTCGATTCTACACAGAGTACGCGAAAGAACTTGCCCCCCTTCTAACAGCCGTGTACCGCAAGTCTCTAGAGGAACGGAAGGTTCCAAATGATTGGAAAAGAGCACAGGTAGTCCCAGTCTTCAGGAAGGGTCGTCGAGCAGATGCGCAAAACTATAGACCTATATGTCTGACGTCGATCTGTTGTAGAATTTTAGAACATGTTTTTTGCTCGCGTATCATGTCGTTTCTGGAAACCCAGAATCTACTCTGTAGGAATCAACATGGATTCCGGAAACAGCGATCGTGTGAGACCAAACTCGCTTTATTTGTTCATGAGACCCAGAAAATATTAGATACAGGCTCCCAGGTAGATGCTATTTTTCTTGACTTCCGAAGGCGTTCGATACAGTTCCGCACTGTTGCCTGATAAACAAAGTAAGAGCCTACGGAATATCAGACCACGTGTGTGGCTGGATTGAAGAATTTTTAGCAAACAGAATACAGCATGTTGTTCTCAATGGAGAGACGTCTACAGACGTTAAAGTAACCTCTGGCGTGCCACAGGGGAGTGTTATGCGACCATTGCTTTTCACAATATATATAAATGACCTAGTAGATAGTGTCGGAAGTTCCATGTGGCTTTTCGCGGATGATGCTGTAGTATACAGAGAAGTTGCAGCATTAGAAAATTGCAGCGAAATGCAGGAAGATCTGCAGTGTATAGGCACTTGGTGCAGGGAGTGGAAACTGACCCTTAACATAGACAAATGCAATGTATTGCGAATACATAGAAAGAAGGATTCTTTATCGCATGATTATATGGTAGCGGATCAAACACTGGTAGCAGTTACTTCTGTAAAATATCTGGGAGTGTGCGTGCGGAACGATTCGAAGTGGAATGATCATATAAAATTGTTGGTAAGGCGGGTACCAGGTTGAGATTCATTGGGAGAGTCCTTAGAAAATGTAGTCCACCAACAAAGGAGGTGGCGTACAAAACACTATTTCGACCTATACTTGAGATTGCTCATCAGTGTGGGATCCGTACCAGGTCGGGTTGATGGAGGAGATAGAGAAGATCCAAAGAAGAGCGGCGCGTTTCGTCACAGGGTTATTTGGTAACCGTGATAGCGTTACGGAGATGTTTAGCAAACTCAAGTGGCCGGCTCTGCAAGAGAGGCGCTCTGCATCGCGGTGTAGCTTGCTGTCCAGGTTTCGAGAGGGTGCGTTTCTGGATGAGGTATAGAATATATTGCTTCCCCCTACTTATACCTCCCGAGGAGATCACGAATGTAAAATTAGAGAGATTCGAGCGCGCACGGCGGCTTTCCGGCAGTCGTTCTTCCCGCGAACCATACGCGACTGGAACAGGAAAGGGAGGTAATGACAGTGGCACATAAAGTGAACCTCCGCCACACACCGTTGGGTGGCTTGCGAAGTGTAAATGTAGATGTAGATGTAGATGTACTGGCGTGAGCGTGATAATGTGGAGAGGGAAGGTGGAGGTGCAGATGGACAGATACTGAGAAGGAGGAGGAGATGGGCACAGATAGGAGTAGGATGAGATGGACAGAGGTTGAGAGAGGGAAATGGACGGAGAGAGAAGGAGATGGGCAGAGAAGAAATAAAACTGGAGGAGATGGACAGGGATAGGGGGATAGGGGGATAGGGCTAGGAAGAGATGGGTAGAGAGGGGGGAGGAGGCAGAGAGAGGGAGAGGAGAGGATGAAAACCGAGAGGGAGAGGAAGAAATGGACAGAGGAAGAGGATTGGAAGAGATGGTGAGAGAGGGGGATGGGCACAAAAAGGAAGGGGTGGGAGATGAAGAGGGAGAGGGGGAGGAGGAGGAGTGGACAGAGAGAGGGGGGAGGAGAAGATGATGCAATAGAAGAGTGGGGTAGATACATATCTGGGAGATGCGGCTAATTCCTAAATAAAGGGGTGATGAAAAAGTTTTATTAATGGCTGTTTTATTAATGGGAGTTCGATTCTTTAGAGAGTCGGGACTGGGGGGGGGGGGGGGGGTTATTACTATTACTTCTAAAGACTTATATGATGTGACATATTCTGAAAGTTCACTATTATTTTGGTAATCAGATGCTGTGAGGTTCTTTCTCGATGTTATAGGCATTATATTGCTTTTCTAATAATTAATAGAATATGCCCCAATCGTTTAATTAAGGTTAAAATACGTTAGAACAAATTTTCGCTGTGTAAATAAACCTCTAAATAAGGAGAAAAAGTAATGTAGGGATGTATTTATTTTTATTTTTTTTGCTGTTCCAATAAAGAATGTTCCAGATAAATGTTTATACACACATCAAAAAAGTTTTGCATCAGCCCGGTTCCCAGATCTCCTGAAGACAGATTTTGATTGTTGGTATTGTATCACAGAGACAGTCCCTTTGACTGTTCAGAGATGTCACTAAACCCGCCCGAAGATGTAAACAACCATGCATGAACAGTGCCTATTAGACGGAGGGGGTCCGATAGCTGATCAGCTCCAGTCACTCCACCAGGAAGGAGGTACTCGGTTCATGTTGTCTGTAGTTCGATCGCGTCCGCATTGCTACTTTGTGCCAGGAAGAGCTCTCAACAAGGAAAGTGTCCAGGCGTCTCGGAGTGAACCAAAGCGATGTTGTTCGAACATGGGGGAGACACAGAGAGACAACTGTCGATGACATGCCTCGCTCAGGCCGCCCAAGGGCTACTAATGCAGTGGATGACCACTACTTACGCATTATGACTCGGAGGAACCCTGACAGCAACGCCACCATGTTGTGCAGCCACAGGACGTCATATTGCGACTCAAACTGTGCGCAATGGGCTGCATGACGTGAAATTTCACTCCCGACGTCCATGGCGAGGTCCATCTTTGCAACTACGAGACCACGCAGGGCGGTACAGATGGGCCGAACCACATGCCGAATGGGCCGCTCAGTATTGGCATCACGTTTTCTTCACCAATGAGTGTCGCATATGCCTTCAACCAGACAACCGTCGGAGACATGTTTGGAGGCAACTCGATGAGGCTGAACGCCTTGGACACACCGTCCAGCGAGTGCAGCAAGGTGGAGGTTTCCTGAAGTTTCGGGGTGGCATTATGTGGGACCGATATACGCCGCTGGTGATCATGGAAGACACCGTAATGGCTGTACGATACGTGAATGCCATCCTCCGACCGATAGTGCAACCATGTCGGCAGCAGATTGGCGAGGCATTCGTCTTAATGGACGACAACACGCGTACTCATCGTGCACATCCTGTGAATGACTTCCTTCAGGATAACGACATGCTCGACTAGAGTGGCCAGCATGTTCTCCTAGGATCGATTGAAAAGGGCGACCCACGAACTACTCTGAGGGATCTACGCCGAATCGCCATTAAGGTGTGGGACAATGTGGACCAACAGTGCCTTGATGAACTTGTAGATAGTATGCCACGACGAGTACAGGCATGCATCAGTGCAAGAGGACGTGCTACTGGGTATTAGAGGTACCGGTGTGTACAGCAATCTGGACCACCACCTCTGAAGGTCTCGCTGATTGGTGGTACAACATGCACTGTGTGGTTTTCATGAGCAATAAAAAGGGCGGAAATGATGTTTATATTGATCTCTATTCCAATTTTCTGTACAGGTTCCGGAACGCTCGGAACCGAGGTGATGCAAATCATTTTTTTGATGTGTGTGTATTGAATCTTTACGAACTGTAAAGGAAGTTGAAGCTAGTCGCCATAATTTGTTTTTGGATTATATACAATCAGGAGCTGGTAGGTCTCTCTCTCGTTTGTTTTCGATGGTAGTTTCACAAAACGCAAGTATAGCTCTCTTATCTGTAACTTTTCGTTAAATAATTTCGCTAATTTAATTACAATAGCCGTGTTTGAATTAAGAACCTACTTTCTTCTTCCATTAATGCAAATCTCAATTTATTATGTTGCATTTTAGAACGTTTCCAGGCTGCGGCGAAGGAGAGTTGCCGAAGAATAGTTTGGTGGCCACAGCCGAACGCTACTAGTACTCAATCGCTATTTTGTTTGTCAAACTTTCATTTCAGCGTCCCTGAGATCTGTTTTACCGATCTTTTCTATCAGTATCCGGACAAACTGCTTAATTTTGAAATCGGTCACTGGCCTCTAAAAAATGCTGTGTGTCAACGTTCTCGTCGGTCTGATGGGAATCTGATGATGGTTGGCGGAGTGTAATTTCATCATCAACAGGTAAAAAAATTTCTATTCTCCATTCTCTCATTTGAGGAGCTTTTCCACCAGCATACGTGATGAATATAATACTATTTTATTTTTTAAGATATCTCTAATACAGGGTGTCCGAAAAGTTTTTTCCTGATTACATAAATTGATAACTCAGGCTAGAAGTAAGATACAAATATGAAACTTGTGTCGAATCGTTTAGAACTATCAAAGTTTTTTTTCTGTTTTAGGTTCGCAGTACGTAAGTAGTGGATGAGGTGCAGTGCCCAAGAAGCCATGTTAACCAATCAGGAGAAGACACAGTGTGTCCTGTGGTACCATGAGACACGATCACCAACCACAGTGCAGAGACACTTCCAGACAACATTTGGAAGGAATCCACCTGATGTCAAGAGCATTAAAACCTGGTATGAGAAGTTCAACAACACAGGATCGGTTGCTGACCTTCCGAGGTCTGGTCGACCAAGAACCTCAGTAGACAAGGTGGAAGCTGTAAGGCAGTCTTTTCTGCGAGGTCCGAAGAAATCGGTGCGCAGGGCCTCACGTGAATTACAGATGCCGAAAAGCTCCCTCCATGACATTTTACACAAACGTTTATTGTTTCATGCATACAAAGTGCAAACCGTTCAGGCCTTGTTGCGCGATGACAGTACACGTCGATATGACTTTGCGGTCGAAATGCTATCACGTATTGAGGACGATGATAGTTATCTCAGACGAATTGCCTTTTCCGACGAAGCGACCTTCTTTGTCAGTGGAGTAGTGAATCGCCATAATGTGCGCATTTGGGGTTCACAACCCCCTGGCGAGGTCATGGAGTGCACCAGAGGCAGTCCAAAGGTGAATGTTTGGTGCGCGCTATTGCACGATCGAATTATTGGGCCATTCTTCTTCGCTGAGGCTATCATCACATCTGCAGTGTATCTGGGCATGTTGCAACTGTATGCTGTTCCTCAGCTGCTTCGGTACCACCCCGATGTCTTTTTTCAGCAAGACGGTGCACCGCCTCATTGGGGTTTGGGCGTCCGTGCCTATCTCGATATGACCTTTCCTGGGCAATGGATTGGTCGTGATGGGCCAACGGTTTGGCCTCCACGCTCTCCTGACATAACCCCATTAGACTTCGTTTTATGGGGTTATGTCAAGGACGAGGTCTACTGAACACGTGTACCAGATCTTGAAACCCTGCAGCAATGGATAACCATAGTCGTTGAATCGATCCCTCCAGTGATGTTGGCTAATGTGTGGACGGAAATTGAATATCGCCTAGATGTGCTAAGTGCTACCAAGGGTGCTCATGTGGAAGTTTACTGATGTGTGAAAAAAACTTTGATAGTTTGTAAACAATTAGACACCAGTTTCATATTTGTATCTTACTTCTAGCCTGAGTTATCAATTTATGTGATCAGGGAAAGACTTTTCGGACATCCTGTATTATAGAGAGCTGCCATTTACTAGACCAAGTCGAAATTTTGTCCGAGTCTTCCTGCAGCTCCTTACGATCATCCAACGACGATATTTTCCTCTACACAACTGGCGTCGCCGGCCTCGTCTTACAGTGCAGCCGATACTAATTAGCGGAAGGTAACTCGGCCTCGTTCCACAGTGGAAGTGTTAGCAGAGTCTTGCCTCAGTCAATTTCCTAGCTGGTTAATTGGCTCGGTGCTAATCCCGCAAGCGAGTTTTCCTGCTGCCAGCTGCCAGGTAGGTAGGGGGGCGGAATCTCGGCGTATCGACAGATGTGGTAGCGCGTGGGCAGCTAACCAGGTTTACGTGGGCGGCGGGGACGGCACGTGTGGCGCCTCCCTCTCCCCTCCCCTCTCCTCCCCCTGCCCACCCCCTCCCCTCCGTGACTCCCGCGCCCTGTGCTCTCGCCAATTTGTCGGGCCGCGCGCACCCCGGCCGCGTCCCCCCATTACACGTTCGGCTGGCTCTCACCCATCGGAAATTTCCGGCAAACTCGGTTACGATCGCCCGCTCTCGTAGCTGATGGCAACATTAATCCAATTTTAGCCGTAGAAGAGGCCGCAGGACACGCACACGGGCCGCTAGCAGACCAAACTGTATTTGTGAAACAGCCCTTACGTGACCCGTTTCGGACCGGGAATAATTCTTCGGAAGGTTCATCCTGCGGTACCCATCATTTTAGTGTGTCAGTTGATCTCGCAGTCGTTGAAAATGAGGGGAATGGCCGAAGAACGAATAGTCAGTCACTCAATTTGAGGGCGCGATAGTGAAAAAGAGGGTGCGTCGTACAATTTTCTGTCAGATACTGTGTCAATCATTTACGTTTTACACACGTCTATACACGACGTCATTCAATCTGTGCACTGAGTAAACTGTGAACGAAACCAACGAGAAATCGAAAATGGAATTAAAATTCGGGAAGAAGAAATAAGAACTTTGCAGTTTGCCAATGACATTGTAATCCATATTACTGAAACGCTACCCCACAAACCATTACCACTTGCATGTTGCCTATTAGCCGCTTCCAGGGGCAACACAAATTTGGTTTTCAATATTTCACGTTGTTACTGATCAAATTTAAAATGCTGACATAATTTACTCATTAAGGGATATAATATAACGTTAAAAGTTTAGAGGTAGAAAGTGTGTGTTTATCTTATAACTGACGGTGCGCAAATATCCAGACTTCTAGACTTTATTTATTTAGTATTTGAGAATGGAAAGCACTTTTCCACTTCCAATAACTATTATACATAATTTTATAGCCTTACCAAAAATTTTCTCGCTGACACCCTCCACAAAAAGATGAAAGGAAAAAGTTTATCGCTTACTATATTTCGCTGTTCTTGAAGTAAAACTTCAGTATCAATTTATCACTTCTTTATCACGAACTCTATTCACGTCACATTTTGCAGACGGTAACCACATACATGGTATTTTACAATTCATGTTACACACATGTATAGGTTGTAGAGAGGACTTGGTAGTTCACGTTTTACACAGGTAACCATGTCCGGAAACGTTTTATTTCCATGTTACAAAAAGTCCAAAGGGATTAAATATGGGCATGTTGATGGCCAAGCATGTGGTCTACCTCGACCGATCAGGCTATCCCGGTAGACACCGTTCGGATGGTTTCCGACGCGAAATGCAAAGTGTACTGCCGCGCCATAGTGCTGGGCTGGAACCACAATTCGTGCCGAATGTCAAATGGCACAACTTCCAAAAACTCAACCAGCACTTATTGCAGGAATATCGAGCACCTAGTGGGGATGAAGGATGTACGACTCCCCCGTCCACGATCGTCGTAGATACCTGTCTAGACAGTGATGCTGAATGTGTGGTGTCACCGCCAGACACCACACTTGCTAGGTGGTAGCTTTAAATCGGCCGCGGTCCATTAGTACAGGTCGGACCCGCGTGTCGCCACTGTCAGTAATTGCAGACCGAGCGCCACCACACGGCAGGTCTAGAGACACGTACTAGGACTCGTCCCAGTTGTACGGACGACTTTGCTAGCGACTACACTGACGAAGCCTTTCTCTCATTTGCCGAGAGATAGTTAGAATAGCCTTCAGCTAAGTCCATGGCTACGACCTAGCAAGGCGCCATTAACCATTTCTAGAGAGAGTCTCACTTGTATCATCCAGAATGCTGTATACAAATGATGGATTAAAGTTAAGTATTCCAGCAGCTACGTACTTTTCTTTATAGCATTCATTACGTATCCTGTTTCAGACCTAACGCCAGCTGGCGTGTGTAAACGCGTGCCTTTCGATTACCCGTCACTGTGGACTGGCTGTCATGTCAGTCCACTACAGAATGTATGCTGAACTCTTCATGTACACGTGGCTTTAGGGTTTTTTTGATCCCAACTGTGGCTATTTCGAGCAAACAAGACATTTACCATGTTTAAATGCGCTTCGTAGGTGAACAAAATTCGTCTTGGAATATCCACACAAGGGTGTAAAAACCAAGTACAAAAATTCACACGTGGCACTAAATCCACCGGGAGCATCGCGTGTTCCTTCTGAGAGTGGTATGGTGGATTCGCTGTTCATGCAGAACCGACAGACAGACGAGTGAGACACTTGCAAGTCACGTGCAACAGCTCGGGTACTCGTGATGGACTGTTTTCATATTGACGAAGCACTTCCTCTTCCAGTACGACAGTGCCCCGCCTCCTTGGAGCACCACAGTTTGTTCTGTCGCTTGTGAATTTCCCACTTCCCCACAGCCGTTGTTCTGCTCTGGCAAACATGGGATGAGATGGAGTCACACGATCTGGGAAGTATTCGTGGTACAGACGATCAGCTTCCATTAAGGCGAGGTTCACCGTAAATTAACATCATATCGGTGCACTCTGCGAACGTGTAATCAGGCATCCTGTTACTATAGTACCAGTGCCCGTTGTTGTGTCGGCAGATTAGCCAACACAACGCACACTAATTTAGAGAGGAGGCCGAAATGCACGCGTCTACTCACGCAGGCTTGCGTTAGGTCTGAAACAGGATACGTAATGAATGCTATAAAGAAAAGTACGTAGCTGCTGGAATACTTAACTTTAATCCATCATTTGTATACAGCATTCTTGATGATACAAGTGAGACTCTCTCTAGAAATGGTTAATGGCGCCTTGCTAGGTCGAAGCCATGGACTTAGCTGAAGGCTATTCTAACTATCTCTCGGCAATTGAGAGAAAGGCTTCGTCAGTGTAGTCGCTAGCAAAGTCGTCCGTACAACTGGGGTGAGTGCTAGTAAGTCTCTCTAGACCTGCCGTGTGGTGGCGCTCGGTCTGCAATTACTGACAGTGGCGACACGCGGGTCCGTCGTATACTAGCGGACCGCGGCCGATTTAAAAGCTACCACCTAGCAAGTGTGGTGTCTGGCGGTGACACCACACCCGTAATGTCAACTGACGCATCACCAGGACGCATGAAAGCAAGGCAGATCGAAACAGGGGACATCACGTGACGTGGCGTCATCGTACGATACGTAAATGCAGGTAGCCTACTACTACGGGCGAACACCGTAAGGAACATCTAGCGCGCCACTGTGTAGCTATTTTTCGCCGTTGTAACACGGAAACCAACTGCCTCCCGACATGGATTCCTGTGTAAAACTTGTTCTACTAAATCCCTTCTACAACGTCTAGGAGTGTGGAACATGAATTCGGAAACACCTTGTATGCCACTGAATGTAGGAGATATGATGTCATAAACATTGAGATGTGTGAAGATCTTTCCTTAAAAGATAGCGCAAATTACCCAGACTACATTCATCTACTATTTGATAATGGAAATACTTGGCAGATTCTAACAAACCTTAAGCATAATTTCGAACTTTTTCTAAACTTTTCCCTGCTTATATGCTTAACGCTAAATATTTAACAAATTAACTCATTTGTAAAGTAATCTGGCGTGTGGAGTTGTTTTGTACATAGGAGTTCGATTCTTTAAGGAAACAGGGATTTACTGGTTGTATGCTTACTCGCCGTGAACAGATTCCTTCTGACAAATAAGCTGGAAAACGCACAACACAGGCTTTAAAGTGATTTTTTTTTAGAGAGCTAGATGCCACGAAAGGTGCTAACTTAAAATGTGTTATTCGGTGCTAGGTTGAAGTTGCCTACGCTAAAGCGACGAAAGTTGGTGTACAAAGAAACATTCACCTGGCACATTGCCAACACAGCTTACTGCTAATTCTTTTTATTTTTCTTTTGTTATACCCTTTTTTCTTCGCTGTTTTTCGTCATTTGTTCTCTGTGGATGTCGCTTGACACCTCTTCAAGTTCGTCATTAAAAGCTTCACAAATTTTTTTTTGTATGACAGAGAGTGAGCACACCCTTGACCAAACACGCTGAGCTACAATGCCATCAACTCTGGACACTACACTGCTTCGTGTGATAAATAGGGGTTCGAACCACAAAGCGGCGTTAAATTTTATAACACTGGACTTTTAACAAGTTTACACTGTGGTGTCACCGCCAGACACCACACTTGCTAGGTGGTAGCTTTTAAATCGGCCGCGGTCCGCTAGTATACGACGGACCCGCGTGTCGCCACTGTCAGTGATGGCAGACCGAGCGCCGCCACACGGCAGGTCTAGTGAGACTTCCTAGCTCTCGGCCCAGTTGTACAGCCGACGTTGATAGCCATGGTTCACTGAGAATTACGCTCTCATTTGCCGAGACGATAGTTAGCATAGTCTTCAGCTACGTCAATTGCTACGACCTAGCAAGGCGCCATTTATCTTTCGCTGGTTATCTTATAAAGCCTGTACCGTCAGACCTATGTTCTCCAATTATGGAATAAAATTAAGTATTCAAGCAACTACGTACTTTAATTGCTAGTCTTATTTCTCTGACCTGTTCCAGACCTCACGACAGTTTGCGTGAGCTTTCACAGCGTGCATTTCGGCCTCCTCAAGAAACACGGTGTTGGCACTTATGTCAACACCTCATACACGATTTATAAAGGAGCGGTAAGTAAAATACAAAAAGGACTCTTTGCAGATGCGGATGCGTTAATCTTCGCTCGGAGTGGAATTCCATATTAGTTGGAAAGCCCTAAGGAGGATGCTTAGCCGCGCGGGATTAGCCGAGTGGTCTCGGGCGCTGCAGTCATGGACTGTGCGGCTGGTCCCGGCGGAGGTTCGAGTCCTCGCTTGGGCTGTGGTGTGTGTGTTTGTCCTTAAAATAATTTAGGTTAATTAGTGTGTAAGCTTAGGGACTGATGACCTTAGCAGTTAAGTCCCATAAGATTTCACACACATTTGAACATTCTTTTTTTTTTTGAGGATGCCTATGAGTTAAGCATTGTTGAGGGAAACAGCTCAGATAATGTCCGTATCCTAAGGGAGCATACTATAAATGCTGAGCAAATACAATGGGCAAGCGCCCCATTTCAACCATTTACATACTGCGCCCCATTTCAATCATTTACATACTGTATCCCGTGTCCCTGAAGTTGCTTGTCTATGATTACGCAGCAAACAGTTCTTCACTATAGTCAAGTAGACGTAAAAAGATCCCTGACAGCAGCACTGGGGTGGGCGTGGCAGCTTCTCAAGCCTCCATCGACCAATCACGTAAAGGGATTTTGTAAATGTTTCTATGGCAGCGCCTCAGTGTTTTCGCAGCTACGCGGTCCAGTCACGTTGATGTGGCGACTGCCTATGTAAGACGTCAACGTGCAACAACCACTCCCAGATGGCAGGTGGCGTCATTTACAGTGGGGGCTGTAGAAAGTGTGTCAGGGAAAGGTGGGAAACAGTGCAGTCGTTGTCGTAATGCGGAAACGGAGTGATTTATCTGACATCAAAAAAGGGAATAATAATTGGCTTTAGGGCTAAGGCCAGAAGCATTTCCGAAACGGCTAAGTTTGAAAACTGTTCCCGTGACGCCGTGCTTAAAGCATAACGTGTATAGTAAAATGGTACATTCCAAAACCTGCGCCAAGGCGTCCGTGGTGAACCACTGGCCGTAGATGAGAAGGGTGAACAACAGCTGCGGAGATGTGTATGGGAGAACAGACGTGAAACTGTTGAGCTACTGACCGCCCGCATGAGCTAAGGGGCTACCAAGAGAGTCTCCTCAACAACCGTTCAGTCTGCAGCTCGTGGTCTAGTAGCTAGCGTTGCTGCCTCTGGATCAGGGGGTCCCGGGTTCGATTCGCGGCCGGGTTAGGAATGTCCCCTGCCTGGAGACTGGGTGTTTGTGTTGTCCTCATCAGTTCATCATCATTATCATTCGTGACAGTGGCAAGACTGGACTGTGTAAAAATTGAGACTTTATACAGGCACTGATGACCGCGAAGTTGAGTGCCCCACAAACCAAACATCATCATCACCAACAATCGTTAAACTAATGTTGTCGCGTATGTGCCTCCATAGCAGGTGCCCGGTCCACACACCCATGCTGACCGCAGTTCACCAGCGATGAAGGCTGGAAACTGGACTCCAATACCGCAACTCGATGTCCACTGAGTGGCAACAGGTTGCCTTTCCAGATGAATCTTTTTTTGGTCCATCAGGCAGATGGCCGTTGTCGTGTACGGCTCTGCACCAATCGCTGGAAGGGTTCAGGCCGGAGAAGGGAGCGTTATGGTCTGCGGAATGTTCTCGTCGCATTCCCTGGCTCATCTCGTCAGTCTGGAAGGCAAAATGGATCATCATAAGTGTCCATCTATCCTTGGGGACCATGTCCACCCTTACATGCAGTTTGTTTTTCCCTGGCACGATGGCACCTACCAGCAGAACAATGGAACGTGTTACACAGGTCGCGGTGTATGTGCGTGGTTCGAAGAGCATCAGGATGATTTTACCGTACTTCCATGGCCAACAAACTCACAGGATTGAAACCCAGCTGAAAATCTGTGGGACCGCCTCGATCGTGCCGTTCACGCAATGGATTCTCAACAGAGAAACCTAGCGCATCTGGGCACAGCACTGGAGTTGGCATGGCTCCGCATCTCTGTTGGTATCTTCCAGAAACTCAATGTCGCTCTTCCTGCACGTCCGCGCTGCAAAACGTGGTTTTCATAGGTAGTCACATTTATGCGATCAGACTGTGTGTATGGAGCACTATTGTTTTCACCTGCAATCGTTAGTGGTACATAGCTAAAAGCTGCCAACACCACGGTTAACTGTAAGGGATCTCTCCACGCGGAATCGACCATTGGAGTATCAAACACTGATGAGATAAAACGTTGTGACTACCTACACTACTGGCCATTAAAATTGCTACACCACGAAGATGACGTGCTACAGACGCCAGATTTAACCGACAGGAAGAAGATGCTGTGATATGGAAATGATTAGCTGTTTAGAGCATTCACACAAGGTTGGCGCCGGTGGCGACACCTACAACGTGCTGACATGAGGAAAGTTTCCAACCGATTTCTCATGCACAAACAGCAGTTGACCAGCGTTGCTTGGTGAAACGTTGTTGTAATGCCTCGTGTAAGGCGGAGAAATGCGTACCATCACGTTTCCAACTTGGATAAAGGTTGGATTGTAGCCTATCGTGATTGCGGTTTATCGTATCCCAACATTGCTGCTCGCGTTGGTCGAGATCCAATGGCTGTTAGCAGAATATGGAATCGGTGGGTTCAGGAGGGTAATACGGAATGACGTGCTGGATCCCAACGGCCTCGTATCACTAGCAGTCGAGATGACAGGCATCTTATCCGCATGGCTGTAACGGATCGTGCAGCCACGTCTCGATCCCTGAGTCAACAGATGGGGACGTTCGCAAGACAACAACCATCAGCACGAACAGCTGGACGACGTTCGCAGCAGCATGGACTATCAGCTCGGAGACCATGGCTGCGGTTACCCTTGACGCTGCATCACAGACAGGAGCGCCTGCGATAGTGTACTCAACGACGAACCTGGGTGCACGAATGGCAAAACGTCATTTTTTCATATGAATCCAGGTTCTGTTTACAGCATCACGATGGTCGCATCCGTGTTTGGCGACGTCGCGGTGACCGCACATTGGAAGCGTGTATTCGTCATCGCCATACTGACGTATCACCCGGCGTGATGGTATGGGGTGCCATTGGTTACACGTCTCGGTCACCTCTTGTTCGCATTGACGGCACTTTTAACAGTGGACGTTGCATTTCAGATGTGTTACGACCCGTGGCTCTACCCTTCTGTCGATCCCTGCGAAACCCTACATTTCAGCAGGATAATGCACGACCGCATGTTGCAGGTCCTGTACGGGCCTTTCTGGATACTGCAAATGTTCGACTGCTACCCTGGCCAGCACATTCTCCAGATCTCTCACCAATTGAAAACAGCTGGTTAATGGTGGCCGAGCAACTGGCTCGTGACAATACGCCAGTCACTACTCTTGATGAACTGTGGTATCGTGTTGAAGCTGCATGGGAACGCCATCCAAGCTCTGTTTGACTCAATGCCCATGCGTGTGAAGGCCGTTATTACGGCCAGAGGTGGTTGTTCTGGGTACTGGTTTCTCAGGATCTATGCACCCAAATTGCGTGAAAATGTAATCACACGTCAGTTCTAGTATAATATATTTGTCCAATGAATACCCGTTTATCATCTGCATTTCCTCTTGGTGTAGCAATTTTAATGGCCAGTAGTGTAGCTGCAACGAAAACTCTTCATCGCACCCCCCTTAAATTTAGTGGTAAGATGGCCCAATGGATAGTCCGTCAAAAACTGACCACAAATCAAGCATGAAAACAGGAAGAGGGTGTACTGAGTTGTGAAAAACGAAGCAAAATAGAAACAGTGAACTGTCGAAGCTGAAGATGTGCAACATCAAGTGAAACTATAGAGCGGCGTCGTCGAGGTTATGTGGTCACGGCGTTGGACTACAAAACGAGAGATCCGTGTTCAAATCTCCCTCGTGCCTCTTTTTTATTTCCACGAAATTATGAGGTATCCGTCCGCTCATTGACGTGTCTGTTCTCCTTCTGTAGTCTTGGCAGCTGTCATACTACAGACTAATTATAGAATATGAGTCATCTGGTGAGAATGTATTACTTTCGCAAGTAAAAGTAATGAATAGTGAGAGCAGGGGAGATGTCACATATATATGAGTGATATTCCGTGGGCAATATGAATCCAGCAAATATAGGTCGTGACTTGCATAACAAGATCCATGAATATTTTCCGAACTATAAGGAATCTATAAGTTCCTTAAGGGCACACACACTGGTACTATCACTGACGTCGTGCTTGACACACCAGATGTGTTACCGAGGGAGGTGGCGCAGTGGTTAGCACACTGGACTCGCATTCGGGAGGACGACGGTTCAATACCACGTCCGGCCATCCTGATGTAGGTTTTCCATAATTTCCCTAAATCGCTTTAGGCATATGCCGGGATGGTTCCTTTGACAGGGCACGGCCGGCTTCCTCCCCTAATGCGATGATACCGATGACCTCGCTGTTTGGTCTCTTTGCCCCCCTCCCCCCCTCCAAATCAACCCAACCAGACGTGTTTTTCCGATGGAGGACTCTGTGAACTCGTCGCCTTATCATGAGACGTTTACTGTTCCCATTCGAGAGCCACTCCCTTTCGGGTACTAATGGAGTAATTGTGCGGAAGGAACTTTCATTATAGGTCCCTTCCTTACACCTAGCTGTTGCAAACGGACGTTACACTACGACATAGACACAAATTTGAATACAGTGATCAGACACGTCAATTACTGGACGAACAGTTCATAATGTTGTGGGAAAAAAAGGAGCACGTGGAAGATTTGGACATGGATCTCCCGCTTTGAAGCCAACACTGTAAACACACAGCCACTACTCCCTTGTTCTGCGAGTTCGTTCGATGTAGCGCACACACAACTTGGCTACTTTCTTCACAGTTCAGTACAACATCTCCATGTTTTCATGCTTAATTGTGTTAAGTTTTTGACGAGCTATCCACTGGGCTATCTTACCACTAAAGCCAAGGGGGGTGCGATGATGAATTTCCTTTGTTAGTACCATGTTGGTCTACCTTTGGAACGCAAAACAGCAGCGATTCGACAAATCGTTGATACTTTTCCGAAGTGACACTACACAATCTACGCACAGGTCACAAAATACTCATAAATTATGGGCTGGCATCCGATAGCCTTCTAGATGTGTTGGGCGCTGAAGACCTTGCTGTCGTGCGCCCACAAACCCCTTCTACTACTACTACTTCGTTTGCTGCAGAGCCCCATGGTCCATAACGTACACTGAACAGTATGCTTGTGGTGCTGCCACCGACAATGTACTCTGCCACAGACTTCACAAGAGCGACAGGTGCCAAGCTCAGTTCAATGGAGACGACTCTATTAAACATCGCAAAAGGTATAAACATTACTGGCAGCATGAACTGATGCAAAAATTGCACATCGCGTAAAGCACTTGGTCTCTGCTTCAATGCAATTCCAGTTTAGATGACCACTTACAGTTGAAGACAAATACTAAACAAAATAAGAGGAACTTTGAACATTCATTCTGACAGCGAACTAGACTTACTTGAAAAAGAGATGTGACAGACATATCAATAACAAGTAAACTTTGGTACATAGCGCAGATATTGCCTATACCAGAGCTACTAGGCAACAACATGCAACGAGCCTTTTGCTGGTTCTTCTCGAGAGGCCACGACAAGCTGACTCTGTCACTTGCAAACGGAAGTTTGTTTTGTTTTGCTTTAGGGCGCTAAACAAGTAAGATCTTACGCGCCCATGTCAGAATCTTAGACCACTAAGGAGTTAAAAGCAGCTATAAGTAAAGCCCAATCGACAGAAGGGAAGTCAGCTAAAATAGAGACTTCCTCTTGGAGAAAGGTCCATAAAATACGCCGTAGAGACAACGGAGGTCCTGAACTAAAGATAAAATGTCCTTCGCCATATTGCTACGACGGATAAAAAGTAAAACGCGGTCGACAGCCTGCGCGTCGTTCGCTAAAATGGCCCATACATCAGATGGCAAACATACGTTAGAACGTACGTGCTTAAAAAAGGAGACTCGATCAGAAAATGGCGAACTGTCAAAGGTTGATGACAATGAGCACAAAGTGGTGGGGGATCAACACTGAACAAATGGCGATGGCTAAAACGACAGTGCCCAATACGCAATCAAGTTAAAATGATCTTCTCGCGGTGAGAGGACCGAGAAGTCGGCCAAACATCTGGGAGTGGTTTAACTCCCCGCAGTTTGTTCCCATGAATGGAAGACCAGTGGTGATGCCAAAGGGACACCACTTGCTGACAGACGGTAAAACAGAGATCATCGGAAGGAACGGAAGAACTAGCGGGCCGAGGTACGAGGACTGCAGCCTTGGCAACAGCGTCAGGGGCCTCGTTTCCCGTCACACCGACGTGACCAGGGACCCACATAAACACCAAAGTGGCTCCATCAAGAGTAAGCGAGTGGAAACTTTCTTGGACCAGTCGCTCTCAGGGATGAACTGTGTACGGCACACAGAGGCTCTAAAGGGCACTGAGAGAGTCAGAGCAGATGACACAATTGAAAAGCCTGTGTCGCCGTATGTACTGCATGACCTGATACAGGACGAAGAGCTCCGCTGTAAATACTGAGCAGTGTTCCGGAAGCCGATACCGAAATTAGTAGGTGTCAAAGACGAAGGTATACCCGACACCGTGGTCAGTCTGAGAGCATAATACTGTGAGGGTGAAACGTAAGTGTCGAACACTTGTAATTAATCGGATAAAGAAAGAAGTAAGAAAGACAATTCCAAGCCTAGCCGATAATGTGGTTCTCAGACATAAGCCGGGAAGTGCTGTCCACCGATAATCCTAGCTGAAATCAAAATTTTCTGTCGGCACATCAGTTAGTGTTACCAAGAGTGTAGTTACGTAAACAGCAGAGCGGGCAAACCGGAATTACTTCCAAGAGAGACATTTACGATATCCTGGCATCAACTGCCCACTGCAACCGAGTGGAAGAAAATATCCTCGATCGAATGCCGTCTTCCTGGTATTTAAACTCCTACAACCAGGGTGAATGCTTGAAGGATATAGCGTGCCTAGTTGCAATTAGATCCATCCCTAAACTGAGATGTTGCTGGAGGTTTCTGTTATGTATGAGGAATCTTTACTTGTTCCCCAGCGTTGTCGTCAACTTGGGGATGGTCTCGCCCCGCGGAATAGTTGCTCTGGACATAGCGGCATATCGTTGCGCGGGAAAAAAAGGGATGATCCACCCACTCTGCAATACACTAAAACCTCCAGCCTAATAGTTTAGGCCAGAGTCCAGACATCACAAAACTTTAATGCCATAGACACACACCTCTCATCATTAGCTACAACACAGGGCAGATCCCCATCAACTTGTGCTTCTGCCCTTGCATCACGGTATACAATGCAGTCTGTTAAAATGTGCCGGACAGAGATGTGCACACCACAAGCATCACAAAACGGGGGATCCTCCGGCCGTAATAGAAAGCTATGTGTGAGAGGACAGTGCCCAGTCCGAAGACGCGTGAGGGTCACTTCTTCCCGCCTGAGCACCCGGCAGGAGGAACGCCACGGCCGGTTTTAGTGTATTGCAGAGTGGCTGGCTGCTCCCTTTTTTTCCTTGCGGTCAGCCAGCCACTTCCATCTGCTATATTGTTTTGACTTCACCAACCGCAGTTTATTGGCCGTCACCGCCAGCCATTCTTCCTCCCACAACTCCATGCACTTCCATGCCCGACGATGTAGCCCGAATCAAGGGATGCACAGATTGGCAAAGTCTACCACGCATCCCTCGCTCAAAGAAAAGAAGCATGTCAGCATCGGTCAGAAGCTCGATGTTGACTTTCGTTTTCTCGAGCATGGAGTCGCAAGACAACCCCGGTACTGTATAGTAGAAGACAGGGTGCAGAGAAAATGTGGTCATGCATACATTCATTTCTAGAAAACATCCGTCAGCGAACGCATATCTATGTCCATTTAAAGTCGTGCATACTCTCCTAAATTTGGGATGTTAAACGCCTGCCAAACATTCACATTATTCCCATACTCTACACCCGATATGGCATCGCCTTTGTGGTTTCTGGAGAACGCGGCTATGTAAGGTAGTCTGGTTTCGTTGAGTTTCCCCATACCATCCAGATACTCGTATGGGAATATCACCTTCCTTGCCACAAGCTGAAACTTCTGAGATATATTTCTCGACACTATCAGGACAATAACCTGATCCTTCTCCATACCGAATTTAGTCAAATGCTCAATAAGAAAGTGAGTATCAAACACGCTTAGATTCCGGAAAAAGACGGGTACACGCCAGGTTGCATGTGTGATGGGCAGCACCATAGAGTTTCAATGTTAGATAGTAATGTCCTCCACGAGGAGTTTCCGCTTTCCAGTCTAACGTCCGCCCACTGATATAACAGTCAACAGCCTTGTGGTATAAATCATCATCTCCTTTGATTTTGTTTGGGAATGTGGGTGCTATAATAATAATATCGTGTGATGAGGGCCTCCCGTCGGGTAGACCGCTCACCTGGTGCAAGTCTTTGGATTTGACGACACTTCGGCGACTTGCGCGTCGATGGGGATGAAATGATGATGATTAGGAGAACACAACACCCAGTCCCTGAGTGGAGAAAATCTCCGACCCAGCCGGGAATCGAACCCGGGCCCTTAGGATTGACAGTCTGTCGCGCTGACCATTCATCTACTGCGGGCGGGCATGTGGGTGCTGTAAAGCTTATCATTTTCCGATAAAAGTTTCTCGAGCTCAGCGAGCAGCCAAATCTCAGGATTATTCCCGACATATGATTGGTGACAGCTAAGAATTGAATCATACATACTTATGACGTGATACGCTACCGCATATGGTACGCGTTTCTCTGTGAAGGTCGTATGTGAGCCGTAGGAGCACTTTCACAGTTCGTCACAGAAGCGAGGAGGCACTCAAAATCAGTATACACTACAAGGCAGCATCGCTCCTGGTGGTGAGCGTTCTTTAACTTTAAGAAATTGTTTTCCTAGGTAGAGCAATCGATGTTTTGCTAAAAATTCGCTTGTGGAAAAGGCATTCATATATCTTAAGCAAATATGCTTTACACTTTGATTTTTTGGCAGCTGTGAGAAAATGACTCGGAACATGTCCCTGAGCCAGCGGTAATGACAGCTCTCTTCCTTCTTATTTTCCTCATCTGAGAATAACAGCAAGTCCACATGCATCTTACGCTGACCTGCAAATTCCCAGAAATGGACGAATCTGACGGCTCTGCTCGAAACTTTATCATCATCTCAACTGATACATCTGTAATCAGTGCTCAAATTTACGTATGTCCTGTGGTTTAATGGGGAACTCGTCGAAGTTATAAAACCTACGAATGTCAGTATCTCCGCCAAATCGAGATATATGCTGCAGATCTTTATTGAAATTTCTTTCAAAACCCAGGCCTGACTACGCAACGCAATACTGTTCGTTGTTTCGGACATTTATACACGCATTGTTGTTAGCTGTATCATCAGGAAGTTTGATATAGCTTGACTCTGTATTACCTGAATCATGGACATGCCTATGGATGTTGAGGTGTATTACCCGGCTGAATGCTTTACTTGAGCCTCTGATTTCCGTTTTGGAAAACTTGCATAGCACTCAAGGTGAAATCTTCAAACCACGTAGCGATTGAGGTGCCCCGCGATACCCCTCCATTTCTCCATTTTTCTCGCACATGTAGACGATGCTTGTCTCCTCTGCAGCAACACCTTGTTTAGGGGGGGGGGGGACATGCGTGAGCATGCAGCACACGACTGCACTGCACTTGATGGAGGGGCACCGCTGATGATTAATAAGGCGAGTGAGCTCTCTCTCGAGCACGAAGGCACGCTTTCAGAAACCCTACTTGGTCTTTGTACCCCCACCCGGTGAAGCCTCAGTTCGCAAGAATGAGATTCACTCATCAAAACTGTCCTCAATCATCGTGTAGTTTAGCATATCAGTAATCTGGTGCTGACCACTATTAGGAAAGAAGAGGGAGCTGCTGCTAATCACAGAAACACTATAACTAGTTACTGCTTGGGTAGGGCAATGATGACAGTCTTCTTTGCCCCAGTGGCACCAACTGGGCTGGGGAGGCGCAGGTCGACGAGATGTAATAGCTGCAGCACCTATCCCTGCTCCAGATGGTTGTGGCGGTGGTGCATGTGGAGGTGCTGGGCAACTGCGTCAGGCCAATGGGAGCAGCTGGGCTGCGGCGAGACGGGTCGACAAGGTGGTTATTGTTGGAGTGAAGGTGGTGTCCCACCAATTGGGAGTAATGTCTCCGACAGATGCCAGAATGGAGTGGAGACGGCAGTGAGGGCGATGGGGACTGCAGTGGCGGGGGTTGCGGCGATGGAGGCAGTGGCAGTGGCATGTGCTGCTGCAAGCCTCGTCCTGCGGGTGAGGCATGCAGATCAGCGCCATATGTTGTTGGTGTTACTGGCTGCCTCTGCACATGCACCACATGCTGCGATGGTGTAGCAACCAGTCTGGTATCGGTGATTGGGTTTCACAAAACCACAGCTCCCATTCCATTTCATCCGTCATCCATCCACCAGTCTAGCTCCCCTATGGAAGCTGTAACAACAACAATGACATGATGACGAACTGCAAATCTTTTTTTCTAAACGAGAATATACTACAAAATCTGATCTGATAAACACTCATGTACTTAGATGGCTGTTGCAACAGGTTTTTTGGGGGTGGTGCAATACACCCCGCGACCTCCTCAAAATCACCTACAACAGCAAGAACATATCGATTTAAAATACGTATACAGCGGGGACGCAAATACACGAAATACAACACTACGAATTTTTTTTTTTTTTTGACGAGAATATGTACTTACATTGCTGAATTTCCCCTCCAGCAACTGGTCAATCTCATCGTGACTCATCGTGATGATGTACTGTAACAAGAAAAAGAGTTGCAACCTCATTCTGACATAACTAGCTCATAATAAATGTTCGAAATGTTCTCCTCTTGCTTCTAAACACTCATGCATATGTCGAATCATGGGCTGTCACACGCTTTCGAACACTCTCTGATGGTTCTCAATGGATTCGCAGGTTTCCATGATACGACAATAAAAAGTTTCGGTATTCGGGTGGTGTGGTGCATAAGCAAATTGTTTAAGTGCCCCCAGAGACGATAATCCAAAGGACTGAGATCGGAGGAACGTGCAGATCACGGAACTGATCCTACATCAACTTTCCATCTGTCATGGTGGACATCAGCCAGTGCATCTTGAACACTGATACTGGAATGTGTTTGAGCTCAATCGTGCATAAACCATATGTATCTTCTTATTTGCAGGGACGCATTTAGTAGTAGGTCTTGGAGAGTGTTCTGAATAAAATACCTGTAGATAGCACCTGATGCTACTAAGAAAAGTGATTAAAAATCAAGGAAAGTGCACATAATGTCAGAAATCAGTAATTCCAGCAACAGAGACAGGACAACAACCCACAGAACAGGATAATATTTCTACTGAATAGGATGGAAGGCTTATAAATGACGAGTCACAGTTAGCAAATTTATTTAATTATCGTTTCTTAAGTATAATAGAAAGTATAGGGACACAGCAGTATTTTGAAAAAGTAACTCTCATAAAATTCAATGACATGAATGTATCACCAACTTCTCCCTCTGAAAATAAGAAAATTATGTGTTTACTCAAAAATAAAAACTCATCTGGTTCTGATGGTTTTTCCAATAGACTACTAAAGATTTGTTCCCATATAACAAGCCCCATCATATCTGAAATACGTAATGAGTGACAATTTCAAGCCGTCTTCCCAGAGTGACTGAAATATGCTGTTATCGAACCTCTCCATAAGAAAGGTGATACGAGGGATGTCAGTAACTACTGACATGTTTCATTGCTGACATTATTTTCCAACATTTTTGTGAAGGAGATGCATTCCAGAACAGTATCTCACCTGAGCAACACAAATACCATCATCAAATCATAAATTGCATTTCAGAAGAGTTACTCTACTGAGAGTACATGCTCACTCACCAAATTTTACAAGCATTAAATAGAAAAATAGCGCCGGCGACCTGGCTAACGTATTTTACTGCGTGAATCGCAGTTTTCACCTAGATAACCACGAACCACGGACCTTGCCATTGGTGGGGAGGCTTGCGTACCTAAGCGATACAGATAGCAACCACAACGGAGGGGTATCTGTTGAGAGGCAGACAAATGTATGGTTCCTGAAGAGGGGCAGCAGCCTTTTCAGTAGTTGCAGGGGCAACAGTCTGGATGATGTACTGATCTGGCCTTGTAACGCTAACCAAAATGGCCTTGCTGTGCTGGTACTGCGAACCGCTGATAGCAAGGGAAACTACAGCTGTAATTTTTCCCGAGGGCATGCAGCTTTACTGTATGATTAAATAATGATGGCGTCCTCTTGGGTAAAATATTCCGGAGGTAAAATAGTCTCCCATTCGGATCTCCGGGCGGGAACTACTCAGGAGGACGTCGTTATCAGGAGAAAGAAAACTGCCCATCTATGGATCGGAGCGTGGAATGTCAGACCACAATCTATTATTTATGAACTGTAGATTAAAACTGAAGAAACTGCAAAAAGGTGGAAATTTAAGGAGATGGGACCTGGATAAACTGAAAGAACCAGAGGTTGTACAGAGTTTCAGGGAGAGCATAAGGGAACAATTGACAGGAATGGGGGAAAGAAATACAGTACCAGAAGAACGGGTAGGTTTGAGAGATGAAATAGTGAAGGCAGCCGAGGGTAAAGTAGGAAAAAAGGCGAGGGCTAGTAGAAATCCTTGGTAACAGAAGAAATATTGAATTTAATTGATGGAAGGAGAAAATATAAAAATGGCAGGTGGCAGTATATAGTGGGTCTATACAAAGGCGATGTACTTGAGGGCAACATTATGGAAATGGAAGAGGACGTAGATGAAGATGAAATGGGAGATATGATAATACGTGAAGAGTCTTACAGAGCACTGAAAGACCTAAGTCGAAACAAGGCCTCGGGAGTAGACAACATTCCATTAGAACTACTGACTGCCTTGGGAGAAACAGCCCTGACAAAGCTCTATCATGATGTATGAGACAGGCGAAATACCCTCATACTTCAAGAAGAATATAATAATTCCAATACCAAAGAAAGCAGGTGTTGACAGATGTGAAAATTACCGAACTATCAGTTTAATAAGTCACAGCTGCAAAATACTAACACGAATTCTTTACATACGAATGGAAAAACTGGTAGAAGCCGACATCGGGGAAGATCAGTTTGGATTCCGTAGAAATGTTGGAACACGTGAGGCAATAATGACCCTACGACTTATCTTAGAAGATAGGTTAAAGAAAGGCAAACATACGTTTCTAGCATTTGTAGACTTAGAGAAAGCTTTTGACAATGTTGACTGGAACACGCTCTTTGAATTTATGAAGGTGGCAGGGGTCAAATACACAGAGTGAAAGGCTATTTACAGTTTGTAGAGAAACCAGATGGCAGTTATAAGGATCGAGGGGCATGAAAGGGAAGCAGTGGTTGGGAAGGGAGTGAGATAGGGTTGTAGCCTATCCCCCATCTTATTGGTTCAAATGGCTCTGAGGACTATGCGACTTAACTTCTAAGGTCATCAGTCGCCTAGAACTTAGAACTAATTAAACCTAACTAACCTAAGGACATCACACACATCCATGCCCGAGGCAGGATTCGAACGTGCGACCGTAGCGGTCGCTCGGTTCCAGACTGTAGCGCCCAGAACCGCACGGCCACTCCGGCCGGCTCCCCATGTTATTCAATCTGTATATTGAGCAAGCAGTAAAGGAAAGAAAAGAAAATTTTTGAGTAGGAATTAAATCCATGAAGAATAAATAAAAACTTTTGAGATTTGCCTATGACATTTTAATTCTGTCAGAGACAGCAAAGGACCTGGAAGAGCATTTGAACAGAATGGAGAGTGTCTAGAAAGGAGGATATAAGATGAACATCAACATAAGCAGAACGAGGATAATAGAATGTAGTCTAATTAAATCGAGTGATGCTGAGGGAATTAGGTTAGGAAATGAGACACTTAAAGTAGTAGATGTGTTTTGCTATTTGGTGAGCAAAATAACTGATGATGGTCGAAGTAGAGAGGATATAAAATGTAGACTAGCAATGTCAAGGAAAGCGTTTCTGAAGAAGAGAAATTTGTTAACATCGAGCATAGATTTGCCAGGAAGTCTTTTCTGAAAGTTGTATGGAGTGTAGCCATGTATAGAAGTGAAACATGGACGATAAATAGTTTGGATAAGAAGAGAATAGAAGCTTTCGAAATGTGGTGCTACAGAAGAATGTTGAAGATTAGATGGATAGATCACATAACTAATGTGGAAGTACTGAATAGAACTGGGGAGAAGAGAAATTTGTGGCGCAGCTTGACTTGGGGTCATTCGGTAGGATATATTCTGAAGCATCAAGGGATCACAAATTTAGCATTGGAGGGCAGCGTGGAGGGTAAAAATCGTAGAGGGAGACCAAGAGATGAATACACTAAGCAGATTCAGAAGGATGTAGGTTGCAGTAGGTACTGGGAGATGAAGAAGCTTGCACAGGATAGAGTAGCATGGAGAGCTGCATCAAACCAGTCTCTGGACTGAAGACCACAACAACAACAACATGGTATAGCCATGTAACACATTGTGTCATACGTAACCTAGTCAGGGAACATTATTCTGACTGGAGAGAAATCACATATAGGGTTCGCCAAGGCTCAGTCTTAGGTCCAGCATTGTTCCTCACATATCTAAATGATCTTACATGTAATATACAACAAGGAGAAATAGTTCTTTTTACAGATGCACTAGTATTGTAATCAGTCGAAATCCATACATCAACAAAAAAAAAATTGTGAACAAGGCTTTTAAAAGTATCATTGTCCAGTTTTCTACAAATGTTGTTGCCTTTACTTTTAAAAAGATATAACATATTCATTTCTACACATCAGTATAAGTGTTACACATGGAGAGGAAATAATAAATAGGGTGTACACTTCAAAATTCTTAGGTGTCCAGATTGACTAGGATTCAAACTGGAAAAAGCACATTTTGGGACTCCTAAAATTCTTAGTTCATCAGCATATGCACTTAGAATCATGGCAAGTCTTGGGGAGAGACAAATAAGAAAGTTGGCATATTTTGCTTATTTTCTTTCAGTAATGTCATATGGGATAATATTCTGGGGTTAGTCATCTTTAAGAAAGTAAACCTGCTGTAAGAATAATATGGGGTGCTCACCCACGTTCATCTTGTAAACATCTGTTCAAGGTGTTGGGCAATCTGGCTACTGCTTCACAGTATACTTATTCCCCAATAAAGATTGTTGTAAGTAATCCACTGCAGTTGAAACGGAACAGTAATTTACATAATTACATTACCAGAAGGAAGAATGATATTCATTGATCCACATTAAGATTGTCTCTAGCACAAGAAGGGGTATACAAAGTTGCGACAAAAATTTTTGATTACTTAGCCAACGATATGATATGTCTTACATACAGCAAAGTGAAATTTGAAAATAAACTGAAAAAGTTTGTCCTTCACAACTCCTCCTATTCTGTAGAAAAATTTTTATTATTGTAGAGTGTACAAGGTGGTGGGTAGGAATTACCAACTCAAATCTGTATGTATTAAAAAAATCTTGTTAATATTTACTGTTGTTGTTGTTGTGGTCTTCAGTCCTGAGACTGGTTTGATGCAGCTCTCCATGCTACTCTATCCTGTGCAAGCTTCTTCATCTCCCAGTACCTATTGCAACCTACATCCTTCTGTATCTGTTTAGTGTATTCATCTCTTGGTCTCCCTCTACGATTTTTACCCTACACGCTGCCCTCCAATACTAAATTGGTGATCCCTTGATGCCTCAGAACATGTTCTACCAACCGATCCCTTCTTCTGGTCAAGTTGTGCCACAACCTCATTAGTTACGTGATCTACCCATCTAATCTCCAGCATTCTTCTGTGGCACCACATTTCGAAAGCTTCTATTCTCTTCTTGTCCAAACTATTTATCGTCCATGTTTCACATCCATACGTGGCTACACTCCATACAAATACTCTCAGAAACGACTTCCTGACACTTAAATCAATACACGCTGTTAATAAATTTCTCTTCTTCAGAAACGCATTCCTTGCCATTGCCAGTCTACTTTGTATATCCTCTCTACTTCGACCATCATCAGTTATTTTGCTCCCCAAGTAGCAAAACTCTTTGACTACTTTAAGCGTCTCATTTCCTAATCTAATACCCTCAGCATCACCCGACTTAATTCGACTACATTCCATTATCCTAGTTTTGCTTTTGTTGATGTTCATCTTATATCCTCCTTTCAAGACACTATCCATTCCATTCAACTGCTCTTCCAAGTCCTTTGCCGTCTCTGAGAGAATTACAATGTCATCGGCGAACCTCAAAGTTTTTATTTCTTCTCCATGGATTTTAATACCTATTCCGAATTTTTCTTTTGTTTCCTTTACTGCTTGCTCAATATACAGATTGAATAACATCGGGGAGAGGCTAAAACCCTATCTCACTCCCTCCCCAACCACTGCTTCCCTTTCATGCCCCTCGATCCTTATAACTGCCATCTGGTTTCTGTACAAACTGTAAATAGCCTTTCGCTCTGTGTATTTTACCCCTGCCACCTTCAGAATTTGAAAGAGAGTATTCCAGTTAACATTGTCAAAAGCTTTCTCTAAGTCTACAAATGCTAGGAACGTAGGTTTGTCTTTCCTTAATCTAGCTTCTAAGATAAGTCGTAGGGTCAGTATTGCCTCACGTGTTCTAGTATTTCTACAGAATCCAAACTGATCTTCCCCAAGGTCGGCTTCTACCAGTTTTTCCATTCGTCTGTAAAGAATTCGTGTTAGTATTTTGCAGCTGTGACTTATTAAACTGATAGTTCGGTAATTTTCACATCTGTCAACGCCTGATTTCTTTGGGATTGGAATTATTATATTCTTCTTGAAGTCTGAGGGTATTTCGCCTGTCTCATACATCTTGCTCACCAGATGGTAGAGTTTTGTCAGGACTGGCTCTCCCAAGGCTGTCAGTAGTTCTAATGGAATGTTGTCTACTCCCGGAGCTTTTTTGCGACTCAGGTCTTTCAGTGCTCTGTCAAACTCTTCACGCAGTATCTTATCTCCCATTTCGTCTTCATCTACATCCTCTTCCATTTCCATAATATTGTCCTCAAGTACATCGCTCTTGTATAAACCCTCTATATACTCCTTCCACCTTTCTGCCTTCTCTTCTTTGCTTAGAACTGGGTTGCCATCTGAGCTCTTGATATTCATACAAGTGGTTCTCTTTTCTCCAAAGGTCTCTTTAATTTTCCTGTAGGCAGTATCTATCTTACCCCTAGTGAGACAAGCCTCTACATCTTTAAATTTGTCCTCTAGCCATCCCTGCTTAGCCATTTTGCACTTCCTGTCGATATCATTTTTGAGACGTTTGTATTCCTTTTTGCCTGCTTCATTTACTGCATTTTTATATTTTCTCCTTTCATCAATTAAATTCAATATTTCTTCTGTTACCCAAGGATTTCTATTAGCCCTCGTCTTTTTACCTACTTGATCCTCTGCTGCCTTCACTACTTCATCCCTCAGAGCTACCCATTCTTCTTCTACTGTACTTCTTTCCCCCATTCCTGTCAATTGTTCCCTTATGCTCTCCCTGAAACTCTCTACAACCTCTGGTTCTTTCAGTTTATCCAGGTACCATCTCCTTAAATTCCCACCTTTTTGCAGTTTCTTTAGTTTCAATCTGCAGTTCATAACCAATAGATTGTGGTCAGAATCCACATCTGCCCCTGGAAATGGCTTACAATTTAAAACCTGGTTCCTAAATCTCTGTCTTACCATTATATAATCTATCTGATACCTTTTAGTATCTCCAGGATTCTTCCAGGTATACAACCTTCTTTTATGATTCTTGAACCAAGTGTTGGCTATGATTAAGTTATGCTCTGTGCAAAATTCTACAAGGCGGCTTCCTCTTTCATTCCTTCCCCCCAATCCATATTCACCTACTATGTTTCCTTCTCTCCCTTTTCCTACTGACGAATTCCAGTCACCCATAACTATTAAATTTTCGTCTCCCTTCACTACCTGAATAATTTCTTTTATCTCGTCATACATTTCATCTATTTCTTCATCATCTGCAGAGGTAGTTGGCATATAAACTTGTACTACTGTAGTAGGCATGGGATTTGTGTCTATCTTGGCCACAATAATGCGTTCACTATGCTGTTTGTAGTAGCTAACCCGCACTCCTATTTTTTTATTCATTATTAAACCTACTCCTGCATTACCCCTATTTGATTTTGTGTTTATAACCCTGTAATCACCTGACCAAAAGTCTTGTTCCTCCTGCCACCGACCTTCACTAATTCCCACTATATCTAACTTTAACCTATCCATTTCCCTTTTTAAATTTTCTAACCTACCTGTCCGATTAAGGGATCTGACATTCCACGCTCCGATCCGTAGAACGCCAGTTTTCTTTCTCCTGATAACGACGTCCTCCTGAGTAGTCCCCGCCCGGAGATCCGAATGGGGGACTATTTTACCTCCGGAATATTTTACCCAAGAGGAAGCCATCATCATTTAATCATACAGTAGAGCTGCATGTCCTCGGGAAGAGTTACGGCTGTAGTTTCCCCTTGCTTTCAGCCGTTCGCAGTACCGGCACAGCAAGGCCGTTTTGGTTAATGTTACAAGGCCAGATCAGTCAATCATCCAGACTGTTGCCCCTGCAACTACTGAAAAGGCTGCTGCCCCCCTTCAGGAACCACATGTTTGTCTGGCCTCTCAACAGATACCCCTCCGTTGTGGCCATCTGTATCGCTGAGGCACGCAAGCCTCCCCACCAACGGCAAGGTCCATGGTTCATGGGGGGGGGATGCACCCATTAGTAAGTGAAAAAATGGTGAAATTTCGCACGTAAAAAAAAATTATTTTATTATGATTTCGAACTTCCACTGCAATGAGTATGAATCCTGAATCCTTCCTGGTGACGCTGACAAAGGTTTATGAATTTATTTGTAAAAGTATAGACACTGGAAATTACGTTGTCCTGAGATGACTCTCCTGCTCCAAGTCGGCCCGTTTGACGTCCTACCCCCCTTAATAACTGAAAAGGAACGATTTTTCGGACATGTTCTTCATATGAACTTTTATTCTTGTTTTAGGTTAAGGAACCTATCCCCAAAGTTCGTAATA
Organism: Schistocerca cancellata; assembly: GCF_023864275.1. NCBI lineage: Eukaryota > Metazoa > Arthropoda > Insecta > Orthoptera > Acrididae > Schistocerca > Schistocerca cancellata. The sequence continues at coordinate 139,050,142 of NC_064627.1, read as the reverse complement.
GTAATTTTGAAACAAACTGTACACTGTCCTCACCACGTGGTCACTGCACCAACAGCCGGCACTTAATTTGTTGGTAGGCAGTGATCAGAATGTCTTGGCTCGGGAGTGTCGAGTGGAGAGAAGAAGAACTGATAGACATTCACCGCATGTATGGCGAAACGATGGGTCATGTATCAGCTATGCGTTGACTATGGGCAGCTCACATTTCAAATACACCGTGTAAACGCACTGTTTATGAAATAAAATAAATGAAACACTAAAACTGAAAACTTGTAATTAGTTTCCCTACAGCTGCCTGTATTCGCTGCATGGGCAAACTTCCTATGATTAATGAGTACTTTGCTCTCTTCACGTGCTTTAGCTTCTACAGGATGATGCAAGCTTTCACGAAATGCACAATACCGTGGCCTAGGGATTATGTATGTAGATGTAGAGTATTGTGCTGACTCAGTTTCATTACTAACTTCAGGCAACGCTTCACATTTCTCTTGAGAGGTACTGGGAGCTCAGTACCCCGGACTCTCAACGCTGACAATAGTTCTCCGTAACGAAGCATCCAGACCTGCCACTGACGCTGTAGTGAGAGGAGGCGTCCGTCTGGTTAGATGGCGCTTGAGGTACTTTGGGTACTTCTGACACGCTGTTCTGGGTAGAGCAGCAGTCCACACAATTTCCCTGCAATTTACTGCTCGACAGTACTGGAAACAGCATTCAGCTGCGCACAAATCACTTCCAGTCCGTTTCGTGTTTGGGACGAACATCACTATCGTGGTTGCACTGTAATTAATTTTTACCAATTTATTCGTCGTCGAGTAAACACCGAAACTCACGTAGAAATCAGCAAATATTAATGCGAGCGCAAAACTATAGCCGGTGGAACTAGGCAATGAAATAAGCGCCAAGTAAAATAAGACACCTTAATGGATCGAGTTTTGACACTTAAGGAACTTCCGTTAAACTCCGCATTATGAATATGTTGATTGGAACTATTTGGTGCTAAATAAAGGATGAGAAAAAGTTAAAAAAAACGTTTAATCACGGAAATAAAAATTGCACCCTAAGGGAAATAACTCGTAGAAATAAATATGAAAGTTAGAATTGATACATAAACGAGCGTTATAACAGTCGATTCTGTATGAATTATTTTGTCTGGGGAACTCAAATACTTCTGAAAATTTACAAATTATGACGTATATAACAATACGCAAGAAAGAAAAAAAGGATGCTAACTAAAATATTTACAAAAATTAGAAACATCACAGATTTGTAATCAATTTTCACACACCGCACGTTGTGTGAGTTTCCTGCGCTAACGTGTCGAAGCTGTTGTCCTTGTTGTGGTCTTCATTCCAAAGACAGGTCTGAGCAGCTCTCCACGTTCGCCTATCCTGTGCAAACCTCATCATCTCCGAATAATTACTGGATTCTACATCCAATTCAACTTACTTATTGTGTTAATCCCTTGAACTCCCTTTACAATTTTTACCCCACATACTTCTCTTCATTAACTGACTAACCATTCCTCGATGTGTCAGCAATGTCTACATTCAATCATTTCCCATTTTTAGTCAAATTGGGACATAAAGGTAAACTTCAGACAAGTTCCTACAGAAAAAGACTTCCTAAAACTTAAATGTATATTAGACTGGCGATCCTTACTGCCTTTGATGGGTAGCGCTAAGTTTCTACAGTCGGACGACTTGAATGGCGTAGTGGTAACAAATTACACTCACAGGCCCTCGCCGTGAATCAGTCTGTCTGTTGCTGAAGACAGTACCAAATCCCTACAGTAGTTCCCGAGATTAGTCTTCACGTATAGACTGAAGAAAGGGGAGGGGAACTTCAATTTGAAATATGCATAGATGTACACTGATAGCTAGAACATTATAATCATCGACCTACTATCAATATAAACCAGTCCTAGCTTCCAGGCGATAGCAGCGTCACCTGGCGAGGAATGATTGCTAATCAGACACACGCACGTTGCATATAGTATCCGTGAGCGAGCTGTCCATTTGTAGAATGGGGAAGACGAGCTACGTATCTGAGTTAGACCGAGGGCAGACTGTGATGGTCCGGAAACTGCACAACTTGTCGGGTGTTGGAGGAGTGCTGTGGTGAGCAACACGTGACTAAACCAAATGAAACTACGTCCAGACTTGGTGGGGTTGGGTGGCGACCTCTCATTACATAAGTTGGACGTTTGTAGGGTGGACAGACTGGTAAAGTAGGACAGGCGGCCAACTGTGCCTGAACAGACATCAAACTTGAATACTGGGCAGAGTACAAGTGCGACTGAACACACAGTGCACCGAACACTGCAATGGGCCTGCGCAGCCGACGACCCAGACATGTGCCGATATTAACGCCACGACATCGGGAACTGCTACTGAAATGGTCACGTGACCATCGGCACTGGACGTTAGCGCAGTGGCAAGAATTGCGTGGTCTGACGAATCCCGATATCTTCTTCATCATACCGATGGGAGGGCACGAATCCGTCGTTTGACAGGGGAACAGCTCCTTGATACCTGCACTGCGGGACAGAAACAAGCTGGTGATGGCTCCATTAAGCTATTGGGAACATTTACGTGGGCATCCTTTGGTACACCAGAGCTCGTGCAAGGCACTATGACGGCCAAGGTGTATCGTAGGCTGATAGTAATCCACTTTCACTCCTTCAAGACGATCATGTTTCCCGATGGCAGTGGCATTTTTCAGCAAGATAATGCGCTTTGTCACAAGGCCAGGGGTGTGATGGAGTGGTTCGAGGAACACAGTGGCGAGTTCCAATTGATGTGCTGGACCACAGGTCGCAAATCTGGGAAATGATTGAACGTGGCGTCAGAGCTCATCGCCACCCTCCCCGGAATTATGGGAATCAGGTGACGTGTGCGTGCAGATGTGGTGCCAACTCCTTACAGCCCTCATTGCTTCCATGCCGCGACTCTGACTCGTCGCCGCTGATGTGTGTGCCAATCGGCACTGGACGTTAGCGTAGTGGCAAGAATTGCGTGGTCTGATGAATCCCGATATCTTCTTCATCATGCCGATGGGAGGGCACGAATCCGTCGTTTGACAGGGGAACAGCTCCTTGATACCTGCACTGCGGGACAGAAACAAGCTGGTGATGGCTCCATTAAGCTATTGGGAACATTTACGTGGGCATCCTTTGGTACACCAGAGCTCGTGCAAGGCACTATGACGGCCAAGGTGTATCGTAGGCTGATAGTAATCCACTTTCACTCCTTCAAGACGATCATGTTTCCCGATGGCAGTGGCATTTTTCAGCAAGATAATGCGCTTTGTCACAAGGCCAGGGGTGTGATGGAGTGGTTCGAGGAACACAGTGGCGAGTTCCAATTGATGTGCTGGACCACAGGTCGCAAATCTGGGAAATGATTGAACGTGGCGTCAGAGCTCATCGCCACCCTCCCCGGAATTATGGGAATCAGGTGACGTGTGCGTGCAGATGTGGTGCCAACTCCTTACAGCCCTCATTGCTTCCATGCCGCGACTCTGACTCGTCGCCGCTGATGTGTGTGCCAATCGGCACTGGACGTTAGCGTAGTGGCAAGAATTGCGTGGTCTGATGAATCCCGATATCTTCTTCATCATGCCGATGGGAGGGCACGAATCCGTCGTTTGACAGGGGAACAGCTCCTTGATACCTGCACTGCGGGACAGAAACAAGCTGGTGATGGCTCCATTAAGCTATTGGGAACATTTACGTGGGCATCCTTTGGTACACCAGAGCTCGTGCAAGGCACTATGACGGCCAAGGTGTATCGTAGACCGATAGTAATCCACTTTCACTCCTTCAAGACGATCATGTTTCCCGATGGCAGTGGCATTTTTCAGCAAGATAATGCGCTTTGTCACAAGGCCAGGGGTGTGATGGAGTGGTTCGAGGAACACAGTGGCGAGTTCCAATTGATGTGCTGGACCACAGGTCGCAAATCTGGGAAATGATTGAACGTGGCGTCAGAGCTCATCGCCACCCTCCCCGGAATTACGGGAATCAGGTGACGTGTGTGTGCGTGCAGATGTGGTGCCAACTCCTTACAGCCCTCATTGCTTCCATGCCGCGACTCGTCGCCGCTGATATGTGTGCCAAGGGTGGACATACCGGCTATTAGGTAGGTGGTCATAATACACTTGCTGATCAGTATATACTGGGTGTCCCACGAGGAACGGTCAATATACAGGGATATGACAGGAACACTCATTTGATGCAAAAAGCACAGAAATATGCCCCACTTGGGATAATTTCCGAAATGCATGTGTATTTTTTTTTTTTTTTTGCTAACGCAGCACATCTGTGTGTCTTACTTGTTCAATCACTTTGACGTATTCTAGCCCAGCCGACCTCTTTGCTTTGAAATTCTTCTCTCGGCATGTCTTTCGGCCATTAAACTTGTCCGTTGAACGCTCAGCCGTCCGTGTTGTGTTGTGAGTAAAGCTGTGTGAAGAATTGAGTGTGCATCAGAGGAAAGCATCGGTTAATTGAGGTGGTTCACGAGCTGGCTAAAGCGCCACATATCTATCCTAATGAATACTATGCCGATGTGGTGTATGTTTACGCCTTCTGCGCCAATAATGCTCCTGCTGCTGTCGAAGAATACCGTCGGCGGTTTTCGACATATCGGATTCCTTAACATAGAGTGTTTCCGAGAGTTTTCAGCACACTGCATGAAACAGCTATTCTTCCGAGTTCCCATTTTTCTTCTGTGGGTATAGCTCAACAACCTGTACAGGAATGGTGCAGCGTTGTCCAGCTACCAGCAAACGGCGACTTTTTGCACCTGTCGAAGTCCTACATGCAAGTGTATGGCGAACATAACAAGAGAAAAGCTTGAACACAGTCTAATTTCCACTGCTTCTCTAATCGCGGTGTCCCAATATCTTGAAGAGTAGGCCAGAGTCGATATAGCACGGAAACGCTGTAACATATATGTATGGAGCCTGTCCGCAGAGTCGTGGTGTGACGGGGGGGGGGGGGGGGGGGGGGGAGGGCTTTGTGCTTGGTACCTACTGATGATAGGAAAAGGAGAAAAATGTTTTTGGTTTAGCTGCACCAGTGGCCATTTTTATAGCCGTTCGAACACCGGTCTTAATGTAGCTATGTCACAGTGTGTTAGACAAGGTTTGAGCGACGAACCGGAGGTGGCGTCCAGGCAGGTTGTGCGAATCTATTAATTCCTTTTACAAACGATTTTATTGAAAATGCAATTAATGCTCAGCTAAGGGCATCATTTTATGTGCACCGTCCGAATTTTACGTGAAACAACATTCACTCTCGTTCTCATTTTATGTGGAAAAACCGTTATCCTTAAAAGACTCCTACTGGAGCGAGGCTGAGGGTTCATATTTGGTCCACCGACGTATCGGACCTTGGTCTAAGATAAGTTTTAACCGTTTCGAAAAGATCTTTCTTCGTTTGCGTTTTACGTGCAAAAAATACGTTTTTCTGGGAGGTTTTTGAAGCGCACCACTTCTATTCTTTCAACTTACACGAATCGGTTCCACCTTGGCACGAACGCAGATACATGGATAAAGTCAAAACGAAATTATTTTCATACAATAATCTCTATTGTTGTCGACATTCTATTGTTTAAATGCAAACTAAATGTAGCATGTAAAAGTCGTTCTTACGTGAACTGATAGTGTGAGAACTGTTTAATGTGGATCAAATAAATAAAAAATGCATTCTTACTATAAAATTGAAAACACGCTTTCAAACCTCAGCTTCATTTGGATTTTACGTGGAAAAGACAGATTTTTGTGAGGTTTTTTTCGCGTGCCACTTCTATGTTTCAGACTTGTGGAATCGGTTCAAATTTTGTAAGGAGGTAGACAAATACTTGCAATTAACGGTCGAAACTTCATCCGTTATCATGAAATAGCGCTCTAAAGTTGCTCATAAAATGCACATCCCGTTTTAGGCGAATTGCAAGTGCTGAGGCGGTTCAAGCTGACACAGATGATAATAAAATATATTTTTCCATGATAACTGTAAGAATCGTTTGCAAAAATCTTTTACGCGCGTAAGATTACGCGTTTGCACATGACACTGTGTTTCGTAGAAATGTGTTGCATTTTAAGCACTGTATTTGGATATAATCTAAAAAATTGGTTATTACAGTTGATCATAGTTTCGTTGTTAATAAGCTATGAAAAGATTTTATTCACTGGTGGCCTAAACCATTGAAAAATCGTTGGACATGCAAAACAATGTATGTACCTAACTAGAATTATGCCAAGCCCTGTATAAAATGATATACTGCTTGATCCAGCATTTAAAGCTTTATCGATCACCACACAAAAATTAAACTAACCCGAAAATTTCTATAAAAATAATTCTCAGAAAAATATCACCTTATTTCTGACCAATAGAAAATGTTTACTGCTCTTTCTAGTTTCAAAAACTGCTATGCTATCTTTTAGAAAATTTATTTTCGGCGAAAACAAGCTTAAGTTCGATCATTTCCGTACAAGATTGAAAGGTTGATAATATTTAGTTGTGGATATATTGTTACTCAGTTCTTCTGCTTATTTCAGCCAATTATACACGTATTTAATTCGGATCGATTGTAGCAAGATTTTACGTGAAAATTATTTATGGGAATTTTTCTAGCTGCGGTTTCTTAATTTTCAATTTTTATTATTGCAAAATTTAAACAAGCAATCACAAGACTTTTAAGATAAGAGATAATGACAAGATGTATGCTTTTTCAATAGTTTATTATTTGTTGCTCGAATCGTTCAGTTTGCGATATAGTAAGCTTTTAAATATGTTTATCTCCGTAGTATCGTCATGTCGTATGCTTGTCTATTATCATAAACTTCGTACAGTATTTAATATTTCGTTCGATATCTTATTTATGTTCGCTATTAATTTGCGCACTGTATTAGGTTTTTTGGTTATTTTTCATATGGTTGCGTGTATTAATAAAATATATATAAGTATAAATCAAAAAATTAAAAAATAATAAGAAAATTAAACAAAATTAAAACGTATACAAATCAAAATTATAAAAAATAAAAGATATAAATAAAATTAGAATAATAAAAAATTAACTAACCTCCTGTGCGCATGTGGCCTTGACGTGGTAATACGACTTGTGTGCTCTGAGGATACAGTAGGCTATACTATGACTCTCTAATATCGAAATTATGGTAGAGTAAAAGTTGGAGACCGGAATGAAAAATGCTCCTATCAAAGCACAAAAAGGCGAATATCTCCTGGGCAGAGTTTAAGGATGTAAAAGAAGCGAACTAGCTTTTTGACTTATCTGGCAGCTTTAAAGAATTTTTGACATATTCGCGCTCTTTTACGAATTAAACCTACTTCCCCAGCACAGTGAGCTCTCTTAGCTGCAAGACGTTGGCACACCTTCATCTTGCAATTTATAAGCTAAAGTTCCTGATAGTGTGGCGAAAGACCAGAAAATTTGCCAGCCGTACTAAACAACATACAGGATGCTTCACAATTCATGTTACATGCTTATAGCGGTTATAGAGAGAACTTTGTAGATCAAGTTTTACGTAGGGAGCCATGTCCAGAAACGTCATCCGATGATGCTACAGAGCGTCAAAGTTACAGGCACCGGCGCCTGTAAATGTTTATGTGTACAAGGTGATTCTGTGATGGTCTTACAAACTTTCTAAATGATGGAGAAGGATAAATGTATCTATATGAGGAAAGCGTCCCTCGACCGGAAACGAGCGAATCGAAGGTTATGAGCGAAAACCGTTCTGACACCTCTGACAGCGGAATACGTGTACTGATACTCTTGTTGCTAAGACTATAAGGCAGCATTTTTTAAAGGACCAAAATAAGGAAAAAATGTCCAGTAAACACAGGCTCTAAAATGCGTACTTGACGAGCTATGAACATTTGTTCACCTTTGCTACGGTCAAACACGTCTCTTTTATTGAACAACTGCTCACAGCTCTTAAGGTATGCGTTTTAGAGCGCATGTTTAAGAGACATGTTCTCTTGTTTTCCTCCATGCTATTCCACTGTCAGAGGCATCAGAACGGGTTTCGCTCTTAACCTTCGACTCGCTCGTTGCCGGTATGAAACGTCCCCTTAGAACAATTATGCATGACTGTCCTTAAACTGACACACAATATTTTTTTAGCGCAACGCAACCTGACTTTCAATAATCCCTACAAAAGAATGGCCCTGACTAACATTAACCTATACCTTTCACAAATCACTTACCTCACAAAAATCTTCGTTACTCGAACTACTGCAATACAGCGAGCACCACAACTGCCAGCTAAATAAAAGATTTAAACTACTGAAGGCACTAACTACTGATAGGCATAGTTAGCAAATGAAAGATTTTGATAGAGAACAAACAATGTATTTACCTCAATAGTGTTCAAAAGTCATAATGTATATAGCAGTTCATGATATCCAGTATTACAAATTTCAAAACTCCGCCATCTCTCTCCCCACATCCACCACTGCTGGCGGCTCACCTCCAACTGCGCAACGCTACGCGCTGTTAACATCCAGCTGCCCAACACTACAATGGCAGACAACAATGCAAACTAGCCACAGACTGCCCACAGCACAGCCAGTGATTTTCATACAGAGCGCTACGTGGCGTTACCAGTAAGAAAACCTAATCAGCCTACTTACACCGGTACGGGGAACCTTACCTCAAACTGATGCATTAGTTCTTCTCCATCATCCTAGAAAGTTAGTAACATCATCACGGAATCATCCTGTATATACATAGGCTTACAGGAGCCGGCGCCTGTGACTTTGACACCCTATATCGTAGTTGGATGACGTTCCGAACATAGGTTCCTGCGTAAAACTTGATCTAGTAAGTCCCCTCCATAACGTACAGATGTGTGTAACATGAATTGCGAAACACTCTGTATGATACACTACTAGCCATTAAAATTGCTACACCAAGAAGAAATGCAGATGATAAACGGGTATTCATTGGACACATATATTATACTATAACTGACATGTGGTTACATTTACATGCAATTTGGGTGCATAGATCCTGAGAAATCAGTACCCAGAACAACCACCTCTGGCCGTAATAACGGCCTTGATACGCCTGGGCCTTGAGTCAAACAGAGCTTGGATGGCGTGTACAGGTACAGCTGCCCATGCAGCTTCAACACGATACCACAGTTCATAAAGAGTGGTGACTGGCGTATTGTCACGAGCCAGTTGCTCGGCCACCATTGACCAGACGTTTTCAATTGGTGAGTGATCTGGAGAATGTGCTGGCCAGGGCAGCAGTCGAACATTTTCTGTGTCCAGAAAGGCCCATACAGGACCTGCAACATGCGGTCGTCCATTATCCTGCTGAAATGTAGGGTTTCGCAGGGATCGAATGAAGGGTAGAGCCACGGGTCGTAACACATCTGAAAAGTAATTTCCACTGTTCAAAGTGCCGTCAATACGAACAAGAGGTGACCGAGACGTGGCACCCCATACCATCACGCCGGGGGATACGCCAGTATGGCGATGACGAATACACACTTCCAATGTGCGTTCACCGCGATGTCGCCAAACACGGATGCGACCATCATGCTGCTGTAAACAGCACCTGGATTGATATGAAAAAATGACGTTTTGCCATTCGGGCACCCAGGTTCGTCGTTGAGTACACCATCGCAGGCGCTCCTGTCTGTGATGCAGCGTCAACCGCAGCCATGGTCTCCGAGCTGATAGCCCATGCTGCTGCAAACCTCGTCGAACTGTTCGTGTAGATGGTTGTTGTCTTGCAAACGTCCCTATCTGTTGACTCAGGGATCGAGACGTGGCTGCACGATCCGTTACAGCGATGTGGATAAGATGCCTGTCATCTCGACTGCTAGTGATACGAGGCCGTTGGGATCCAGCACGGCGTTCCGTATTACCCTCCTGAACTCACCGATTCCATATTCTGCTAACAGTCATTGGATCTCGACCAATGTGAGCAGCAATGTCGCGATACGATAAACCGCAATCGCGATAGGCTACAATCTGACCTTTATCAAAGTCGGTAACGTGATGGTAGGCATTTCTCCACCTTACACGAGGCATCGCAACAACGTTTCACCAGGCAACGCCGGTCAGCTGCTGCTTGTGTATGAGAAATAGGTTGGAAACTTTCCTCATGTCAGCACGGTGCCAACGCTGTGTGAATGCTTTGAAAACCTTAATCATTTGCATATCACAGCATCTTCTTCCTGTCGGTTAAATTTCGCGCTGTAGCACGTCATCTTCGTGGTGTAGCAATTTTAATGGCCCGTGGTTTATATAATATCGTATGACTGAAGAGCATACATTCAATAGCAGAAAAGTTTTTTCTGAGGGGATACAATTTCTGGGCCTGAATTTGTTCCTGGAGGAACAATGAAACAGCTTTTTGATTTCTGGCTAGTAGGGCTTGATCTTTCCACGAGGGGACCAGTTTCCTCTCCCCCCCCCCCCTCCCCCACCATTACATGTACAAATAGATACAAATTTATGTACTTCTAGAGAATGCGATGCATTGTATGCTAGAGTGGAGGCTTACCTATAACAAGAAGTATTCGAGAGTGGGCATGCTTGCATCCTAAAAGTTAATGACACGTTGTCGTATTACACGTGACAAATGCCATGTTTGATCACATTACGGTATATGTCATGTTAAACGACATGACATCAGGTATCATTTTAATTGACGCGATGCATTATTTTACATGACATGACATAAGACTAAAAAGTAAGAAAGCGCTAATATATCAGAAATTTTTGATTTCAATGTCTTTGAAGCTGCCAAATAAGTCTAAGGGTCACTTCCCTTCTTTCACATCGCAAACTTTTTTGCAGCATGATAGGAGCGTTCTTCAGTCTGGTACACCTATGTCCACACATTATTTTGTGTTTCTTTAACAGGCTGTGCTCAGTCACAGCTAATTTTTTTGTAAATCCTGTACTTCAGATGAGGCTGATGTTCAACACAACACGACCAGCAACAGTTCGTATAGAGTGACGCAAGTAATTGCCGCCACACTCGCAAGGAATATCATAATTCCCTGATAGTCTCAGGCCGAAATTATCTTTAAGAGGTCGCAACATTTCCTTAATTCTCCTGGAGGGGCGAGACACCGGTCTGATTCCTTGCTTGTTTAGGACTCTACCTACCTTACTACTTGTTGCAGCGCAGATTAGAAGCCGTGCTATATGTTGATAGTATTGGCTTTGTTGAACGGCATCGCATTTGGTTTTCCTAATATCACTGAATGAATAGCTGTTCCTCCTGAACACCGTCGTCAGATGATTAATCTCGGAGCCGAGGTGCCGCGTGTGCGAATAGTCCTGGCTCAGTGTACTAAAATCTTCAGCACAGTTCTCTGCTGCACTGGATGGTGGAAGCTGTGTCCGTTGAGATACAGGTCTGCATGCGTCGGCTTTCGATACACAGCACGGCTGAGTCGTCCATCTGCTTCCTGTTCCAACAGCACAGGTAAGACAGGCATCAGCCGTCCTTCTCGATCTCCACCGTAAACCTTTTGTTTGGATGCATAATGTTCACTTGGTCAAAGAACTGTTGCAGTGCCTCACTGCCATGCGGCTAGATTAAAAATTCAACGTCAGCGTGTCTGAAAAATCAGGATGGACGTAGTGGCCGCTATTGAACTCTCGTTCTTCGAAATCCTCCATAAAAAATTACCTATGGCAGGAGACAGTAACGAACTCATGGCTATTCCACTACTCATTCCATAATAATTTCCACTATACAAAAAATACGTGGTCGTCAGAGTGTGCCGGAATACTTTTAAGATGTCGGAGAGAAATGAGCGGCCAATAGCCTTAATGTTTCTTCTGCTGGCACTTTCGTAAACAGGGAGATCATGTCGAGGCTGACCATGGTTTTACTTGGGCATATCCTTATTTGCTCGAAGACGTCCACAAATACTTGACAACATTTAATATGGTATCTGCAGTCGTCGACTGTAGGTGTCAGTAATTTAGATAAACAATTTGCCACCCTGTATATAAAAGAGCCAGTTGCATTCATAATCAGTCCAAGTGGAACACCATCTTTGTGTGTAGGTCAGACAATACAACCTGGGTGGCCTAGGTACTCTTCCTCTTCGCACTTACTGGATTTTTAAACGATCTCATATCGGTACTGAGCAGGAAGATAATGGAACTATTAAGATCTCTGACCTCTGTGAAGAACATACAAACAATTTTAGGGCAAGATCATCTACGTTGTATGGGCTGCCTAATACACAAACATGGCGTTCCACTTACACTGATCGTGAGAGTAATTGGCGCTCTGCATGCAGCGTGGCAAACTGTTATCTAAATTACTGGCACCAGTAATCGGCCATTCCAGCCGCCACATTAAAAGTTGTAAAATGTTTGTGGAAGTCATCGGGAAAATGAAGATACACCCAAGTAAAACCATGGTCAGCCTCGACGTGGTCTCCCTGTTTACGAAAGTAGTAGTAGAAGATACGTTGAGATTATTGGCTGCTTATTTCCCTCCTGACATCTTTAAATTATTCCGCCACACCCCCAGGACCACGTATTTTTTTTTTTTTACTGTAGAAATTATTATAAAATGACTGATGGTACAGCTATGGGTTCGTCACTGTCACCAGCCACAGACAATTTTTTCATGGAGGATTTCGAAGGACGAGTGTTGAGCAGAGCCCCGCTCCGACTTTTTTGCTTTTTCAGATATGCTGAGGGTACGTTTTTAAGTTGCCCGCATGCAAGTGAGACACTGAAGCAGTTCATCGACCATATAAAAAGCATGTATCCAAACAGAAGGTTAACTGCGGAAGTGAAGGAGGGTGAAAGTCGCTTGTCTTAGATGTGTTGGTGGAACGAAAACCAGATAGACGACTCGGCCGTTCGATGTATTGAAAACCGTCGCATACAGACGTGTATCTCAACGGACATGACTGTAACCATAACAGCTCAGAACAGAGCTAAGCTGAACACCCTAACATACAGAGCCAGGACTGTTTCCGACACGGGGCACCTCGGCTACGAGATTACCCATGCGACTAGTGTGTTCAGGAGGAACGGCCATTCAGTCCATAACAACAGGAAAACAAAGAAGCGAAGCGATGCCGTTCAACAAAGCCGGGAGAACACGCAACATGGCTTTCATTATGCGGTGGAACAACCAGGAAGATAGACAGAGTCCTAAACAGCTAAGGAATTAGACCGCTGTTTCGTCCACCCAGCAACAAATGTGTAACGACAAGTTAAAGATAATCCCGGCTTGAGAGCTCCAGGTATTTATAATATTCATTGCGAATGTGGCAACAGTTACGTGGGTTTGTCTATAAGAACCGTTGTTGATCGTGCTTTGTTGAACACAAGCGTCACCTAAAGTTCAGAAATTCTGAAATATCAGCGGTGGCTTTTTTAAAATGTTATTTCATCTCCCTCGTTCCACGTGTGCGGGGGTCGGCTGCCAGCGGTACAATATTCCACTCTTCAGCAAAGAGATTTTGCAGAAGATTAATGAAGACAAACAATATTTATTGATGTAAAATTCAAAAAATTCTTAAATTCTAATAAAGAAAAGTGGCTATAAGATGCTATTTATATAAAAAAGTATGATACTGTTTATAATATAAAAAGTTGTTTTCTTAGTTTAAAAATTTTGGAAAGAAATAAAAGTCTGACAGCCGAAATTAAAAATACCAAATACTCACTTCAAATCGTTAGAAATGGTTGCGACGTTCATGAAGAAAGGAGCACCATCGTTTTGGTGGGTGCGCAGGACCGTGGTCTCAGGAGAGGAAGGATTATGGTAAAATGGAGAGGGAGGAGGGAGCAGACAGCATTGATGTGGAGTGCAAGATAAGAGTGGAAAGCATAAAACAGATAGGATGGATAAACGCCGGAGCGGCGTTCGTTGTCTGGGAGAGGAGGTCGGTTGAAGTTGCGTTGGGATAGTAAAGGAAGTATGTGTAGATGTACAGATGGAGGGATATGTTTGTAAAGGCGTGCCAGCATACCATGGTTGCTGATCAGAAGGGAAAAGATGGAGGGATTGAAATCTAGTTTGCGGATAGTGAGATAGGGGTTTGATTAGGTGGTAGAGATCCTTGTGGGGGAAGAAAACAGGTGCAGAAAGTGAAACGGAGTGCATGGTCAAGAATTTGTAGGAATTTATAGAACTCTGGTGGAGCGGAGCTTTATGCAACATTCGCATAGCAGAGGATGTGTTGGATCAAGGTTTTGTAGGTGTGCAGGATAGTGAGAGGTGCAGTCCACAAGTCTTGCACGCTAGCAGTTCTAGTATCTTGGTGGCTTTCTGTTGCATGGTTAGTAGATGATGTTTAGATGTTAGTTGCTGGTCAAGAATTAGTCTAAGGTATTTTAGTATATTAGTTAACTGGGTAGAATGGCCGTAAGTAGTAAGGTAAAAGTCTTGGAGGTGGAAGGTGCAGGTGGCTCGTCCTGTAATTATTGTGTGGGTTTTGGAGTGGTTGATCTTGAGTGGGCACTGGCTACACAAGGAGGTAAACTGACTGAGGTAAATTTGGACGGATCGTTGGGATTTCTGGAGTATAGGATAGAGGGCGAGAGGTAGCAGTGCCTTCGGCATACTAAATAAGTTGGACTGGTCGAGGTGTTCTGGGCATATTGACAGTGTAGAGGAATAAAGGATAGGTGAGAGAAAGGAGCCCTGGGGCATTCCTGCAATGGAATGGAAAGTTTGGGGATTATTATTGTTAATAGTGACAGAGGATGGGAGATTAAATAGGAAGGATGCAATAAGGTGGACATAATTAATTGGAAATGCATATGTCTGGCGTTTTCATAAAGACCATTGCACCATACACGGAAATAGGCTTTCTCTACGTCGAGGGAGACAAAAAGAGCGGATTTACAGGTGCTGAACTGGTGGGATAGGAGGTGGGTGAGATGTAGGGAGCTGGTCAGCAAAGAAGACGTTGAGATGGAATCCACGTTGGTTAACGGGAAGGAGGTGCTGTTGGTTCAGGTGTTGATTGACGCGTCAGGAAATGATGGATTCGAAGACCTTGCTAAACACAAAGGTGAGGCAGATGGGGCGATAGGAGAGGTGTCAGTTGGGGTTTTGTGCAAGTTCAGGAAAGGTAGGGTTTTGGAGATTTTCCATAGTTGAGGATAGTAACCAGTGGAGAGGATAGGAACCTGTGAAAAGGATAGTCGTGTAAAGGGTTGCAAGGGTGACTGGGAACGAGTGGGGTTCTTTGAGTATACGATCTTGATCAGGGTTTGTGTTTCGTTTTTTGTGGAGTTCTTGTTTCTTGTCGTGTGATGTGATTGGTGTATTTAATTCTGTTTCCGGTATGTTGTTCATGTACTGGAAGCTGGGAGCCAGGGACAGAACAGTGGTATTTGTGAATTAATTGATCGTATGGAACAGGAGTAATTAAAATGAGTCATCAGGGATAGTGAAGATATCGGAGAGAGAGGACACAAAGTGGCCAGCATAGCTCATGTTTCCAGAATGAGATTTTCACTCTGCAGAGGAGTGTGCGCTGATATGAAACTTCCTGGCAGATTAAAACTGTGTGCCCGACCGAGACTCGAACTCGGGACCTTTGCCTTTCGCGGGCAAGTGCTCTACCATCTGAGCTACCGAAGCACGACTCACGCCCGGTACTCACAGCTTTACTTCTGCCAGTATCTCGTCTCCTACCTTCCAGACTATACAGAAGCTCTCCTGCGAACCTTGCAGAACTAGCACTCCTGAAAGAAAGGATATAGCGGAGACATGGCTTAGCCACAGCCTGGGGGATGTTTCCAGAATGAGATTTTCACTCTGCAGCGGAGTGTGCGCTGATATGAAACTTCCTGGCAGATTAAAATGTGTGCCCGACCGAGACCCAAACTCGGGACCTTTGCCTTTCGCGGGCAAGTGCTCTACCATCTGAGCTACCGAAGCACGACTCACGCCCGGTACTCACAGCTTTTCTTGTTTGGCAGGTAGGAGACGAGATACTGGCAGAAGTACTGGCAACTACACCAGCATATGTTGAAAAATGTAGTCGACGACAAATTTGGGGAAAGAAGCCTTTTCTCAGGTGGCACAACCGTTTTAAAATAAGATACAGCATTCCACCTTACCATGTAGCCCCTACGTATGTTAAAGCAGATTTTATGTGTACAGAATTTTGTTCAAGAAAAGTTTCATTTCATTTGTTTCAGGGTGTTGTCGAAGCTACGAATCCAGCATCTTATTTCCTTGATTATTTCATTGAACAATTGTTGCAAATAAGTTGTAGAAGTCTGTTGCTTCCGGAATTATTTGGGACTAGCTTGAAGTTCAGTTTCTAAGTGGAAAGTGCTATATACAAGTACGTTATAGTTTAGTTTACCCTGATACACTGTAAGAGTTCCATTGGAATGTTTCAAGAGAGCTGAGTCATAAAGACGAGCATTCATAGCCTTCATAGTATAACGAATTTTTCTCCTTGATCGTCTAATTGTTCCAACAATGCTTTTCAGCTTCTTGCCCAGTTTCACTTTCGTAACATATTGTCTGAGATCACGTTCCACCTTTTCTTTTTAAACTTTTCCATCATTCATTACTGCACTTTCAGAAAGAGTCTTGTCATGTTGTCTGATCTCGTCTTTTCATAGATAAGGGAGCCCATTGCACGAAACTTTGAATCAACCTTCAAAAGAAGCCAACATTTTATTCCATATTTATCTGGTTTGTTGGGGATATACTGTAAGAATGGACACCTTGGTTTGCTTGGGAAAAGCTGCTGATCAGGAGTCAGATTTTCACCTGGAA
This sequence comes from Schistocerca cancellata, assembly GCF_023864275.1. Lineage (NCBI taxonomy): Eukaryota > Metazoa > Arthropoda > Insecta > Orthoptera > Acrididae > Schistocerca > Schistocerca cancellata. The sequence continues at coordinate 139,033,364 of NC_064627.1, read as the reverse complement.
TATATCTCAACTGACAATTTTCAACGAATTTGTTCCAAACTTTTGATGCTAATACAAATTTATCTGTCTTCAGGCGTTCTGATCCTATGTTTGGAAGGTCAAAGAGCAAAAATCTTAGAATTTCTCGAAAACAAGGAAGTCGTGGGGGACGGGGTGATTTGGTTGGATGAAGATGGTGACACAGGTAACTATTAGGGTTTGGAAAAAGAGCGTAAGGAGAATTTGTTCGGTGGTAGTATTGTGTAAGAGTTGTGGCACAATGGCGGCTGAACACAGCCTGTTACATAAACACAAGATTATATTTCAACATGCGAGAATTATGGCCCACGGTTCGAACTAATGGGGCTCTGTGATTAGAGAAGCAGTGGAAATTAGACTGCAATAAACACTTCAATAGAGACATCGATTATGAGCTTTGCAATGCATGGAAGCGTGCACCTGATAAAGAAAGAACACAGAGGAAGGCATCTGTAACTTACCGCCCGATGCAATTGACGGCGCCGATAGCAACGTCGGATAGAGTGCGCTAACATTATCTGCGCACATAGAAGACGCTGCTGCCTCAGTATGCGCCATTTCCCTGATGTCATCGTAATGTAACTCAGCTAGTCAGATGACATTGCTTGGGCATAAAAGTGGGAGCCTTGCTAGTTTCACGAATGTCAGACATAGTCCCTGACAACAATGATAGAGGATATCATCGAGAGCTTGGGATTTTACCGAATTTGACATGTGAGGATTATTGAGAACTTTCCATCCAAGGACTCCATCACATAAGACTTCGTAGCCATGAAAAACACTGTTAGTAACAGGAGAAAGTAGTATAGAAGACCTACACTCTGAACTGGCAAAAATCAAAGGATGCAACGCTTTCGCATACTTGGTAGTATCAATGGCATCCAACAGCAGAAGCGTAGTTTACACAGTTTGTAAAATGGACCAAGGGAAAAGAGCAACAAGGCAGCTCAGTCCCGTCACTGGAAGAACTATTAACAACAAAGACTAAGCAAATCATCTATAAAACTATTGTCGAGGGTATTGTTACATATGATGCAGAGAGATAGGAGCTGAATAAGATACAGAGAGAGATAGGCTACAGCACTGCAAATGGACTTGTCGCATTCCGAGATGGTCAGTGTGAAGAATAATACAATGAGAGAGACTATAGCAATATACAATATGTACAAGAACCATGAGAGAAAAATAAGAATGGAAGACAAAGAACGAACTGCTGAGTATGCAGCCTTTCGCCCACATCGTTAAAGCTAAATATCGAAAATGCAGTGACGGAAATGAAAGAATGCTTCAGGATTGGGATGAAAATCATGGTGAAAGAATAACGGTAATAATATTTACATCTACATCTACATACATACTCTGCAATCCACCATACGGTGCGTGGCGGAGGGTATCTCGTACCACAACTAGCACCTTCTCTCCCTGTTCCACTCCCCAAAAAGAGCGACGGAAAAATGACTGCCTATATGCCTCTGTATGAGCTCTAATCTCTCTTATCTTATCTTTGTGGTCTTTCCGCGAAATATAAGTTGGCGGCAGTAAAATTGTACTGCAGTCGGCCTCAAATGCTGGTTCTCTAAATTTCCTAAGTAGCGATTCACGAAAAGAACGCCTCCTTTCCTCTAGAGACTCCCATCCGAGTTCCTGAAGCATTTCCGTAACACTCGCGAGATGATCAAACCTACCAGTAACAAATCTGGCAGCCCGCCTCTGAATTGCTTCTATGTCCTCCCTCGATCCGACCTGATAGGGATCCCAAACGCTCGAGCAGTACTCAAGAATAGGTCGTATTAGTGTTTTATAAGCGGTCTCCTTTGCGGATGAACCACATCTTCCCTAAATTCTACCAATGAACCGAAGACGACTATCCGCCTTCCCCACAACTGCCATTACATACTTGTCCCACTTCACATCGCTCTGGTGACAACATTACTGTTTGCTGTGAAAGTGAGGAGGAATTGCAGGATCTGTTGTATGGAATGAACAGGCTAATGCACACAAGCTATGGATTGAGAGGAAACCAAAGAAAAGAGAAAATAAGGGAATAGCAATAAAGAGATCATGGACCGACTTAACATCAAAATTGAGGATTACGAAGTAGAATTTTACTAACGTGGAAACGAAATAGCACACTGAAAAATGGAGGTGCCTTCCGGGCAGGCCACTGTCGTGGTTATACCTGTCAGGCACTTCCCCTTTCATTTTGTTTAGGTGATTATCGTACAGTTTCATTTGGCTTTGGTGTATCTAATCCCTGATTGATTTTTTTTATTCCGATTTTGGCCATCTAGGGACCGCGTTAAACTACTATTTTTCAATGTACATTTCTCCTATTGCGCTCCTCCTCTTTTCTCTTCTGCCAATATGTCTTCATCCTCTCTCTGTGCTGCTCCCTTCGGTCTTCTGTCCACACTGTTCCTCCAGTTCTTCTCTTCTTCACTTCAAATCCTTCAAAATGATGAATTTTGTCTCTCATTAAGTCTCTGTTGGTTATATCATCTTCTCCTATACCCATCTCCTGTAAGTCTGCTTTGACTTCTTTGAACCAGGTAATTTGGGTTCTGGGGTTCTTGTCAAAAAACATGAATATTTTCTTTGTCAGCCTTTCATCATTCATTCTTTTCAAATGGGTGTAAAAGCTTACTATTCTCTTCCTCATAGTATCTCCCACTTTCTCAATTTTGTCATACACTTCTGTATTACTTCTAAGCTTCCAAGTCCCATTCTCAAACCTCGGCCCAAGTACTCTTCTAATGATTTTTCGCTCCTTTTTTGCTATAGCTTCCATTTCCTTGTTAGTGTTCATTGCTAAACATTCAGATGCATACAGACACTCTGGCTTAATCACAGTGTTGTAGTGCCTTATTTTTGCGTTAATTGATACTGACTTCTTGTTGTACACATTCTTTGTTAGCTGGAATGCCATTTCCATTTTTCTTGTTCTTGTTTTATTTCCTGATTGATATTAATCTGATGGACTATTAGGGTTAGAGTAAACTACTGACTGATCTTACAGTACTTGTACGAGTTGAGTAGTAGTAGTAGGATTAAACGCGGCTACAGAGACAAGTTTTTGGACGCTGGAGGTGACTATTGCATTAGAGGCAGCATTTCTTTCCACAAGCAGCAAGTGCGTTCGCAGATTCCTTTGTAGTCACCGGAACTGGCCGTGGGCCCTACAGAGCAATGGTTTACGGGCCGCCATTCTGACGGACGGCCTTCTCCCGCTAGTGGCCAAGCAAGAGGGTGGGAACGTCGTGGCTGAATTCGAAATGACACTTGTTTAGAAACTGGCGGCGCTGGACGTCCTGGCGCCGGCCTAAACGCTTTATTTGTGAGTGGACGTGTTGTGGGAATCTGGTCTCCTTATCCCGTGTGCGGGTCCAGTTAAGCAGTGTCAGCCTGGTGCCTGGCTAATATGTTTATTACAAGAACAGGGTACCTTGTGAGTCCTGATGACGAGCCGCGCGGAGTGGCCGCGAGGTCTGGGCCACCATGTCACGGATTGCGTGGCCCCTCCCGCCGGAGGTTCGAGTCCTCCCTCGGGCATGGGTGTGTGGGTTGTTCTTGGCATAAGTTAGTTTAAGTAGAGTGTATGTCTAGGGACCCATGACCTAAGCAGTTTGGTCCCTTAGGAATTCACACACACACACACACACACACACACACACACACACACGGGATGACGAATTTCTCTGAATGTCGCGTTTCTTAGATGCCGCCGCGCCTCGCCAAAACTGCGCCCACTAAATCGTTTTATGGACGAGACGGAGCTTCTTTTCACTATAAAGCTCCCCTCATCTTGTGAAATGCGCCGGGGTTTGACTGCACGACCTCCAAGCACTGTGTGCTGTTTTTTTCGGAGAACAGAATCTTTACTGCACTGCAGTGACTGGTTGAGGAAGATCAGGTCTCCTTGCCAGAAAACGTGATTGTCACGGTAACCTCCGATGGGCCATAATAGGTTTATTCAAGAACATTGGGGGGGGGGGGGGGGGGGGGAACGGCTGTTTTTCGGAAGCAATGGGAGAGGCAATGACTTGCTTCTCGACCGTCGCGGAGTACAGTAGCTAGAGCTCTTCCACTTCTACGAAGAGAGCAGTTAGTTGTAAGGATGTCCGGACACCCGGGCGAAGCTGTATATTTTCGTGGACGTGAGACAATCACCGGCAGACGTGGGATCATCTCCCACAGTACGATCCGCCACCAAACCTAGAAGTTTCGGCAGCGCCCACACGCAGACAACAGAATCTCGTCTTTTCGCCGGCTATATCTGAGTCGGCAAGACTCAGCGGAGGAGCGCCTCTGAAGATGTCCAGTGCAGCCCTGGACGAAACGTCAGGAACGGAAGAGTTTCTTGGACCACGACCTCACGTCCCGAAAGATTTACCAACAACTGTATCAGTAACGTTGCGCAGTTCGGCAAGTTCAGAAGCTTATCAATCATTTTCACGGGCACCTTCCTTATTCTATTGGCAGCCAACCTGAGTTTGTGTTAATGAAATGTTATACAGTTGAAGTTTCTGTTTATATGTTTGTTCTCTCTTGACCTTGATATTAGTTAATATATCTCTTTGTGATACCGTAGCTCCTTGTTATTAATTTTTCAACAACACCCATTCTCATTACCTGCAATGTCACTTATTTTGTTGTGAGTTTGAAGGAATTAAATCAATTTTATATCAGGCTAGTCAACTCATCAGGTGATCCACAAAAGGGCCACTATTATGTCAGATTTACTTGCGCTATTGATAAACGTGGCACCTCTTGGGTGTGGTGGTTACGACTTTTTAGTCCTTTGGCAGACGGAGCTCGGCTGCCACCATAGGCTAGATTGCAGCATGATGGACAAAGCAAAGAATGCATAAAAAAGAGACTAACATAGACAAAGGAGGGATTACTGTCCAAAATAAGTGTCCTTAGTTTGAGGAAGAAATTTATGAGAATCTACATTTGGAGAATAGCATTGAAGGTGGTCAATCATAGACCGAGGGAAAATCGGAACAGAAGATAATCGAACCATTTGAGATGTGATGCCCTAGGAGGATGCCGAAAATTAACGCGAATTGATAAGATAAGAAATGATCTGTTATCCGCAGAAGAGACAAGGAGAGGAACAAGCGGAAAACACTGATAAGAAGGAGGGACAGGATGTTTTCACATTTGTTACGATGTCAAGGTGCTGACATCCACGGTACACGAAGGAGCTGTAGACGGTAAAAACTGTAGGGGAAGGCAGGGACTGAAACATGTCCAACAAATAACTGACAAGGAGAGGTCACCAGCGGGGGGATCGGCCTTTCTAAGCCAAATACATGGGGATACGAGGTATCACACCCTACAAACCATTTATCCCGGTGGGCCCTCGCTTGCGAGTAATTGACGAAAAAAATTTCGGTAATTTGCATGATGCTCAATAATGTTAAAAAAAGTTGAATTACATAGTCTGGTTGTGTGGTGTAATCAATAGGATAATAGCTTCACAAAACGTATGAACAAAGACTTCAAGTGGCTAAAAGAATGATAGGAAGAAAAATGAGAGCAAATGAAGTAGTTGACGTTATGGGTAAAATGATACTGCAATGAAATGGAAATAAAAAAATTACACTTAAATCAATTAACTGAATAAAAATGATTATCCAATTCATTTCGATAAATATTTAAAACTAATAAAAAAGAACTACACCTGCCGTCATTCAAACCCACAACATTCTGCATATGAAGCTACCATCCTACCCATAACACAACGCAACCAGACTATTTAATGCAACTTTTCTAACACTGCTGGCTGTCACACAAAATTCCGAAATTCTTTCTGTCAGTTCCTCGCAAATGAGGGCTCACCAGGATGAATGGCTGCAGTCGGTGATATCTGGGGTCTTAACCTACGTAACCGTATAGATGGTTTAAAAAGTCGATCCCACTGTCGGGGCCCTATCCTTGTGAGAACATTAGGCGCAAGTGCTAATCTTGGATAAACAGGTTGGCACAGGAGAAGAATTTGTGACAGGCCACAACAAACCAGTCAAAAAAAAAAAAAAAAAAAAAAAAAGGCGGGGGTTCCAGAAAGACGAAGCAAGAGAAACAACAGAGCTATTGAGACTCGGCCATCTGGAGAGGAGGGTTGGCGATAGGTGGTCAAAAAAATGTAAAAATGGACTCAATAAGTGATAAGGAAGAGAGGACGCCCACTAATAAGATGGAATGAAAGTTTCTATGAGGCAATGACGGCCAGAGGTCTTCAGGAGGGAGACTGGCTACTTAGAAACAGGTGGAAAATGGGAAGCGAGAAGCGGCCACAGACGTAAATAACACTGGTGACGTGATGGCGGCCATTGCACCAAGCTCTGCTCTACACTGCAGCCACCATAGAGCCCCATAGGAAACATTTGAGGCATGCATGCTTCTAAGATGATGCTGTCCCAAATGAGAACGCCGTTACATCCGTATCAGTCGCTCTCCACAGATCGAAACAGCATATCCAGAGGATGACACGCGTAAAGCTGAAATACTAAACACCTTTTTCCAAAGCTGTTTCGCAGAGGCAGACCGCACTGCAGTTTCTTCTCTAAATCCTCGCACAAACGAAAAAATGGCTGACATCGAAATAAGGGTCCAAGGAATAGAAAAGCAACTGAAATCACTCAACAGAGGAAAGTCCGGACCTGACGGGATACCAATTGGATTCTAGACAGACTACGCGAAAGAACTTGCCCCCCTTCTAACAGCCGTGTACCGCAAGTCTCTAGAGGAACGGAAGGCTCCAAATGATTGGAAAAGAGCACAGGTAGTTTCAGTCTTCAAGAAGAGTCGTCGAGCAGATGCGCAAAACTATCTCTGACATCGATCTGTTGTAGAATTTTAGAACATGTTTTTTGCTCGCGTACCATGTCATTTCTGGAAACCCAGAATCTACTCCGTAGGAATCAACATGGATTCCGGAAACAGCGATCGTGTGAGACCCAACTCGCTTTATTTGTTCATGAGATTCAGAAAATATTAGATACAGGCTCCCAGGTAGATGCCATTTTCCTTGACTTCCGGAAGGCGTTCGATACAGTTCCGCACTGTCGTCTGATAAACAAAGTAAGAGCCTACGGAATATCAGACCAGTTGTGTGGCTGGATTAAAGACTTTTTAGCAAACAGAACACAACATATTGTTCTCAATGGAGAGCCGTCTACAGACGTTATAGTAACCTCTCACGTGCCACAGGGGAGTGTTATGCGACCATTGCTTTTCACAGTATGTATAAATAACCTAGTAGATAGTGTCGGAAGTTCCATGCGGCTTTTCGCGGATGATGCTGTAGTATACAGAGAAGTTGCAGCATTAGAAAATTGTAGCGAAATGCAGCGCATAGGCACTTGGTGCAGGGAGTGGCAACTGACCCGTAACATAGACAAATGTAATGTATTGCGAATACACAGAAAGAAGGATCCTTTATTGTATGATTATACGTTAGCGGAACAAACACTGATAGCAGTTACTTCTGTAAAATATCTGGGAGTATGCGTACGGAACGATTTGAAGTGGAATGATGAGTCCCATAGTGCTCAGAGCCATTTGAAGTGGAATGATCATATAAAATTAATTGTTGGTAAGGCGGGTGGCAGGTTGAGATTCATTGGGAGAGTCCTTAGAAAATGTAGTCCATCAACAAAGGAGGTGGCTTACAAAGCACTCGTTCGACCTATATTTGAGTATTGCTCGTCAGTGTGGGATCCGTACCAGGTCGGGTTGACAGAGGAGATAGAGAAGATCCAAAGAAGAGCGGCGCGTTTCGTCACAGGGTTATTTGTTAAGCGGTTTAGCGTTACGGAGATGTTTAGCAAACTCAAGTTGCAGACTCTGCAAGAGAGGCGCTCTGCGTCGCGGTGTAGCTTGCTGTCCAGGTTTCGAAAGGGTGCGTTTCTGGATGAGGTATCGAATATATTGCTTCCCCCTACTTATACCTCCCGAGGAGATCACGAATGTAAAATTAGAGAGATTCGATCGCGCACGGAGGCTTTCCGGCAGTCGTTCTTCCCGCGAACCATACGCGACTGGAACAGGAAAGGGAGGTAATGACAGTAGCATGTAAAGTGCCCTCCGCCTCACACCGTTTGGTGCCTTGCGGAGTATAAATGTAGATGTAGATGTAGATACTGACAGGGGTTGTGAAATGCACCACATGATCAGATAACGAAAATTATTCTATGGCTTATCCTCATGTTATTTGTGATTAGGACAAGCGTGAGCAGGCCAATGCCCCACCGTCCACTGGACCCTATCACGGTGGGCAGTACGCCACATTCACCAAGCCACGTGATGTATTTGGGTGACGGCAATGCACCTCGCAGGTCGCCGAGACTACAGATCAGCTTAGCGGTGTCGACGAAATACAGGCTGCAGGAGATGTGATCCAGAAGATGCTGCGAAGAATCCGGGTAGCGCAGCCGCCGGACGGTTTGTATGTATTGAGGCAGTCGAGGCTAGGTAGCGACCTCGGCACTGGGCTGTAGCTCGTGACAGACTTTGGCTTTGCTACCAATGAACGTTTCCTCCCTCCTCTAACCGTCTCCATAGCCATAAAACGACGCTCCAGGAAACGCTCAATTCTCTGTCCACCTCGCGCCGGGTGGGCCGTCCTCCGGCATTGCAGTGATCCATCCGCACGCCATGTCGTCCAAACGCTTTCCTGGTAAATGTCTCCGCAGCGATCATAAATACTTGTCGCCGTGAAATCTTTATTGCAATAAGTTATCGGCACATTTCGACTGTTATGCCATTATAATGGGAACATCTTGCAATACATTAATTCATTGCGTATAATCATTTGATACGTATTTCAGACTGTATATATCGTAAGCTGTGCCAGTCCAACACCTGCAGTCAACCGTGAAATGTCACACGCGATATAATATCGTCAAACAGTAGGCGTGCAAATGTCCTCTTACAATCAGACGGTATTATGCTGCGAGTGATGTTAGACAGTTGCTTGGTGGATGACCACTGCTGTGAAACTGACCCTCTGCGGCTAGAGAGAAAGAAGAGCAATTAAAAGAACGTGCAACGGATTGCAAAAAACAGTGTATTCATAATAGCGCTAGTATTGCCAAACCTATAGTTACTCAGGTCGCAGTGGCGTAAGGACCACCAGACCCAAACTACTGGCCAATATAACCAAGTTATGTGGCCTGTGAAGTCTCTCTTGAAAGTATGTTCACCGCAGGAAATATGAAGAGCGCCACCAAAAGCTCAGAGTCCAAATGGCTTTTTCTGTGAATCACAGTGCAACTTCTGTAGAGTCTGAGTACCCGTGTTATGGTTCTAATTGGAGTGCGTGACGACACTGGAAATTCCATGTATATGAAGACGGTATCTGTTCTTCATATACAGGGTGAGTCACCTAACATTACCGCTGGATATAGTTCGTAAACCACATTAAATACTGACGAATCGATTCCACAGACCGAACGTGAGGAGAGGGGCTAGTGTAATTGGTTAATACAAACCATAAAAAAATGCACGGAAGTATGTTTTTTAACACAAACCTACGTTTTTTAAATGGAACCCCGTTAGTTTTGTTAGCACATCTGAACATATAAACAAATACGTAATCAGTGCCGTTTGTTGCATTGTAAACTGTTAATTACATCCGGAGATATTGTAACCTAAAGTTGACGCTTGAGTACCACTCCTCCGCTGTTCGATCGTGTGTATCGGAGAGCACCGAATTACGTAGGGATCCAAAGGGAACGGTGATGGACCTTAGGTACAGAAGGGACTGGAACAGCACATTACGTCCACATGCTAACACCTTTTTATTGGTCTTTTTCACTGACGCACTTGCACATTACCATGAGGGGTGAGGTACACGTACACACGTGGTTTCCGTTTTCAATTACGGAGTGGAATAGAGTGTCCTGACATGTCAGGCCAATAGATGTTCAATGTGGTGGCCATCATTTGCTGCACACAATTGCAATCTCTGGCGTAATGAATGTCGTACACGCCGCAGTACATCTGGTGTAATGTCGCCGCAGACTGCCACAATACGTTGTTTCATATCCTCTGGGCACATCACGGTACACATTCTCCTTTAACGTACCCCACAGAAAGAAGTCCAGAGGTGTAAGATCAGGAGAACGGGCTGGCCAATTTATGCGTCCTCCACGTCCTATGAAACGCCCGTCGAACATCCTGTCAAGGGTCAGCCTAGTGTTAATTGCGGAATGTGCAGGTGCACCATCATGCTGATACCACACACGTCGACGCGTTTCCAGTGGGACATTTTCGAGCAACGTTGGCAGATCATTCTGTAGAAACGCGATGTATGTTGCAGCTGTTTGGGCCCCTGCAATGAAGTGAGGACCAATGAGGTGGTCGCCAATGATTCCGCACCATACATTTACAGTTCACGGCCGCTGTCGCTCTACCTGTCTGAACCAGCGAGGATTGTCCACGGACCAGTAATGCATGTTCCGTAGATTCACTGCCCCGTGGTTTGTGAAACCCGCTTCATCGGTAAACAGGTAGAACTGCAACGCATTCTCTGTTAATGCCCATTGACAGAATTGCACTCGATGATTAAAGTCATCATGATGTAATTGCTGACGTAGCGACACATGAAACGGGTGAAAGCGGTGCAGTATGCGCATGACACTACTTTGACTCAGTCCACCGGCTCTCGCAATGTCCCGTGTACTCATGTGTGGGTTCATGGCGTGCTACGACCATACCTGTTGCATGCAGTTGGCGGTAGATGTTTTGCAATGTGCGGCACGTTGGATGCTCTCTGTCCAGGTAGCGTTCTGCATACACCCTGCAGGCTTCAGCTGCATTTCATTGACACTCGCCATAGATGAGTATCATCTCCGCGTTTTCAGAGTTCGAATACACCATGGTCACAGTTCCTACAACACTACACATCACAGACGTCTGGTAACACGGTGTACTACAGTTGGTCTGCGTCCGGAGACGAATGCAGAATAACAATAGCAGCAAGCGCTACATGCGGACACTGCGACAGCTAGACCAAACCACAACAGTGCACTACAGCCACACTCGTAAACACGGTCGTCATCGTAAACATGTCCCTGCAGATGCTGCTCGCCGACCGTGGCCCGTGTTTGTTACAACACGCAACGGAACGTCGGAGGTTTCAAGCGTCAACTTTAGGTTACAATATCTCCGGATGTAATTAACATTTTACAGTGCAACAAACGCCACTGATTACGTATTTGTTTATATGTTCAGATGTGCTAACAAAACTAACGTGGTTCCATTTAAAAAAAACGTAGGTTTGCGTTAAAAAACATACTTCCGTGCATTTTTGTATGGTTTGTATTAAACAATTACACTAGCCCCTCTCCTCACGTTCGGTCTGTGGAATCGGTTCGTCAGTATTTGATGTGGTTTACGAAATATATCCAGCGGTAACGTTAGGTGACTCACCCTGTATATATAGTTAAGGCTCACCGGCCATTTGACCATCTTCTTCTTCTGTGCGGATGCACAAACATGCCCGAATTCTTACGGGAATCGGCAGTAAAGCCGCGAGTAATGAGTATAATAGGCAGTGGCACTATGAATATAGTGCGGACGAATAAGTTGCGAATGTGGGTCTCACGGGAGGGGTTCCAGAGATAAGTCCCTGCAGTCGCACCACCCTCTGTGTCCGCGGTGGCTCAGCTGGATAGAGTGTCTGCTATGTAAGTAGGAGAGCCCGGGTTCGAGTCCCGGTCGGGGCACACATTTTCAACTGTCCCCGTTGACTTATATCAACACCTGTATGCAGCTAAGGGTATTCATTTCATTGTAATTTCACGGGCAATTTTTGTGGTCTATATTTGAACTAAGGAAGGAAGCGGAATGAGCAAGGAAGGAAGGAATGAGGACTAGGTTTCAATGTACCATCGGCAACGAGGTCATTAGAGATAGAGCAGATGTATGGTTTGGGGATGGACAAAAAGGAAAATCGGCAGTGCCGTTCAAAGACACCAGATCGACATTTTCCCGAAGTGTTTTAGGGAAATCACGAAAAACCTAAATCTGGATGACCTGACGTTCATTTGAATCTCCGAATTCCGAAATACGGGTTCATTGTCTTAGGACTGAAGAACTAAGGACCCAATATCCTTCTCAAGCATCGTCCTGAAACTGGCACAGCGTCTTTTCAAGGAATGGTGCTATATCCTATTGACCACCATTATAAATTTATATGCCTCAGTTGACAAGAGGTTGAGACTGCTGTGGATGGCCAACGGGGGCTCTGACCTTCTCAGGTGGGTGATAATATTAATCTGTGGAGCGCATGTGCGCAGTGGCATCATTTACATAACCAGAGAAGATAAATGAAATCCATTCCGAACACAAAGAATCTGAAGTTCCTTGATTGACTAAAACTGTGTGCTGGACCAGGAATCGGACAACGCCCTTAAGCGACTGAGCTGTTGAAGCATGAATCACCACCGACCTTCACAGCTTCAATCCTGCGAAGACGTCTCTCATACTTTCCAGTGCTGTGAGAGCGGCTCATGGGTCATGCCTGAGCAGCTCAGTCGGTAAGAGCGCTGGCCTGAAAGGTTAGGTTTCTGGTTCGAGTGCCATTCTGTCACACAATTTTAGACTTTCAGAACGTTTCAAAACAGTTCTCATTTCACTGAGCAGGAAAGACTCATCTTGACTGCTCGTATTGGATTGCCGTGATTTCTAAATTACTTGTGTCGTATGTATCTATAATTCCTTCACTTGTACGAGTGTAACCTAACCCAGCCTCGTGCAACTTAGCTAGTCCGCCATTTACAACTCCGACATGGACGAGACGTTAGTCTCCCGACTTCCATTGCTGTTTCCTTCGGTTACCTGTTGAGGTTCGTAATGTTAGTGCCACTTCACCTCGCAATCTTTTTCCTGTAGACCAGCGATTCTCAACCTTTGCAACTCAGCGCCCCCCCGCCCTCTCCCCTCACCGGTTGTTGCCACGGAGAGCTGGCCAGTACCCCATACCGTCTCATCACTACCCGTTACCGACATGTCAAGTCTTCTTATTTTAAGTGCATGAAAAATGTTCCATGTATACAATCCCTGCTACGTGCAAAATATTGTCATTATCACGGATAGTAAAATGTCAAATTGTAAGGTGGTCATGTCATTTGGTATTTGTGTGTCATCGATGCTTACACCAGAGAGAGAATAAGTTACGTTATTGTTAAACAATCTTTGGTCTTGTCAAGGCATAGTCTTTGCCTCTGCGCAGTCTGATACATTCTGAGCTGAAGTGTGGTAGGTGGTGGACGTATTCAGTAGTGCTGTGTTGATTTGTGATACTATCTGTAACATGAAAACAAAGGACAGCTAGGATGAGTACGATGTGTATATTGAAAGGTGAAAGGAATGTAAATTTTGGATAATGTTATTATTTTGAAAAGTAGAAGTTTGAGGTAAGACTGCAGCGCTGCGCAGCTAGGAATGGCTACTGTCAGCTAGTTAACTTTCTCAGAGCTGAGAGAAAGACCAACCCACTTCCTTGAGTCGTATATTAACATATTAACTAATTAAGCTGCTTGGCTATCACAGAAATTCTCTGTTAACATTGTACCCTCTGTAAATCATTGTTCATTTTCTCAAGCAGAGTGGCCGAGCGGTTCTAGGCGCTTCAGTCTGGAACCGCGCGACCGCTACGGTCGCAGTTTCGAATCCTGCCTCGGGCATGGATGTGTGTGTTGTCCTTAGGTTAGTTAGGTTTAAGTAGTTCTAAGTTCTAGGGGACTGATGACCTCAGATGTTACGTCCCATAGTGCTCAGAGGCATTTGAACCATTTGAACTTTCTTAAGCATGCTATTATTCAGAACTCTGCTATGTGTGAAGATCACGCGAAATACTACTCTGTCGTTTTGAATATTTGGTTCATTCTAAAATCGTTGTCTTGGAATATCGTTTCATAGCATAGTTACTCTCCCCACCCCACTGTTTATCATTACGCATTACCACATGCAACAGTTGGAATATGTATTTAGAAACAGATATCCAGCCTAGCCGCTGCCGGCTTGCTGTTTGCTGTTGTGCTTTCGAGAAATCTGCACAACGACGTTGTCAAGACGCGAGGTAAGTGGATATTGTGATTAGGGCCAGATAATTGTTTTGCTTCAGTTGTGAATTTAATATAAAGACAAGTAGTATTCTTATCAGTCACAGTTTATTTCAGATTAGGTTCTGTTTGGTCAAAGTTTAGTACACGAGTTTACGTCGGATAACAGTTCTTGGGGACACAGACTTTTATAGAGTGTAAGGTAAATTTGGGTTACATTTCAGACAGAAACAAATATAGTGGTGAGGTTACAAAAATTTTTATACATAAAAAATAAATTTAAGACATTAAATTTACTTTCGTCCAGTAAACATACTCTCATAAAATTAGATAATTTTAACAGATGTTCATTACTTGTGAACTGATCCAAGAAGTATTTCAACCAACTGAATAATTAAAAACTGGTAAATTGTGAAGACAACAATAATCAAGTTCTGATGAGGAAGATATCTTCGGAAAAAACGAATAATTCAAATTTACATAGATATCTGATGGAAATGTAGAGTGTACAAGGAGAATGTAAGGTACACATTTATCTTTAATGGTAAAAGAAGTAACATAAAATGCAAGTACAACGCCATTTAAATAAATTGTAGTAATAATGAATGCACAGATGACGTCACTGACTGGAAGCCACGGATTGTCACCGTGCTCCACCGAATGTAGGCACAAAATACACAATGTACAAGAAGGTTCAGCAGTCTCTATGCTAACGATTCGCTGATGCTAACTCTACGATCTTTGCCGAGTCCGTTGGGAGATTTCATTACAGCTTAGCCTGAGGTTTTTTCTCGTCCAAATAATACAAGTGTACTGACTCCGAGACAGAGTGACCCGTAACATTACAGCGGCCTGTGACAGTTAAATTATTAACTCTAATAAAACTGTATTTGATAGTATTTTTGTGTTTACGTTAACGTAAGTTTGACAGTGACCGTGTTATATGCGATCAGGAAGTCTCCAGTCCCAGGACGGGACGGGTCGTGAGTCGTGCTTGGGTTGCTCAGATGGCTGAGCACTTGCCCGCAAAAGGCAAAGGTCCCGAGTTCAAGTCTCGGTCCAGCACACAGTTTTAATCTGCCAGGAACTTTCAAATCAGCGCAAACTCCGCTGCAGAGTGAAAATTTCAGTCTGGAAGCATCCCCCAGGCTGTGGCTAAGCCATATCTCCACAATATCCTTTCTTCCAGTAGTGCTAGTCCTGCAAGTTTCTCAGGAGAGCTTCCGTGAAGTTTGGAAGATAGGAGACGAGGTACTGGCGGAAGGGAAATTGTGAGGACGGGTCCTGAGTCGTGCTTGGGTAGTTCAGTTGGTAGAGCACTTGCCCGCGAAATGCGATGGTCCCGAGTTCGAGTCTCGGTCCGGCACACAGTTTTAATCTGCCAGTAAATTTGAAATCAGGGCACAATCCGCAGCAGAGTGAAAATTTCATTCTGGAAAAATGAAGTCTGTGAATGGCTGGAAATTGTCTCCACGTAGCCAAAAATAACCATTTCGAGTCAATGATCGGTTCATTTGGACCAGAGGACGAAGTCCATTCCACGTAAACACAGTCCACACCATCATGAAAGAACCAACAGCTTTCACAGTGCCTTGTTAACAACTTGGGTCTACGGCTACTTGTGGTCTGTGCCACACTCGAACTCTACCATCAGCTCCTACCAACTGAAATCGGGACTCATCCGATTAGGCTACCGTTTTCCAGTTGTCTAGTGTCCAGTCAATATGGTCACAAGCACAGGCGATGTCGTTCTGTTAGCAAAAGCACTAGCGTCGGGCGTCTGCTGCTATAGCCCATTAACACTATATTTCGCCGCACTGTCCAAAAGTATACGTTCGTTGTACGTCGTACATTGATTTATGCGGTTATTTCACGCAGTGTTGCTGGTCTGTTATCACTGACAACTCCACACAAACTCCACTACTCTCTGTGGTCAAGTTAAGGCCGTCGACCACTGCGTTGTCCGTTGTGAGAGGTAATGCCTGAAATTTGGCATTCTCGGCACACTCTTGACACTGTGGAACTCGCGAAGTTGTGTTCCCTAACCATTTTCCAAATGAAATAATGTCCCATGCGTCTACCATTCCGCGTTCAAAGACCGTTAATTCCCGTCGTGCGGCGACAATCACGTCACCCTCTGCCAGGTACTTAAATGTGATTTGCAGAGTTTCCATGTAGATATAGATGTAGAAACCTTTTCACGTCACTCACTCGAGTATAAATCAGAGCTCTGAAAATACACCGCCCATTTTGTACCTTGTGTACGCGGTACTACTGACATCAGAACATATTGCTATTCCATGACTTTTGTCACCTCATTGTAGTCCCCAATCGGATCTCTACGAGGGACTGGCAAGAAGAAGGCGACAGTGAGAAAAAGCATGAATAGTGAATGAAAGGGTTGCATGGCACAAAGCTGTATGTTAGAAGAAGGTAAGGGAGCTATAAAACCAGAAAATGGAAAAGGGAAGACTCAGTCTTGATATATAGTGAGTTCATCGAAGTGAAATGAAAAGAAGAGGGTAATATCAACATCAGCAGAAAATGATGTAAAGGGAGTGGGATTCGTCATGAATAGCAAGGAATGTGAACAGTTCAGTGATGTGATTATTCTCGTCAGGATCCACAGTAAATCAACGCAAACAACAAATACACTGATGCCCAAAATTAAAGCAACAAACTGTGTGATTCACGATATAATCATATAAACTGTCAACAAATGTCGTTACGATAGTGTTCTGCTCGGAAATGGCAATCCGATCAACGGCCGCGCGGGTTAGTCGAGCGGTCTAAGGCTCCTTGTCATGGTTTGCGCGGCTCCTCCCGTCGGAGGTTCGAGTCCTTCCTCGGGCATGAGCGTGTGTGTTGTCCTTCGAATTAGTTTAAGTTAGATTAATTAGTGTGTAATCCTAGGCGACCGACGACCTCAGCACTTTGGTCCCATAGAAACTTGTTGTTGTTGTGGTCTTCAGTCCTGAGACTGGTTTGATGCAGCTCTCCATGCTACTCTATCCTGTGCAAGCTTCTTCATCTCCCAGTACCTACTGCAGCCTACATGCTTCTGAATCTGCTTAGTGTATTCATCTCTTGGTCTCCCTCTACGATTTTTGCCCTCCACGCTCCCCTCCAATACTAAATTGGTGATCCCTCGATGTCTCAGAACATGTCCTACCAACCGATCCCTTCTTCTAGTCACGTTCTGCCACAAGCTCCTCTTCTCATCAATTCTATTCAATACCTCCTCATTAGTTATGTGATCTACACATCCAATCCTCAGCATTTTTCTGTAGCACCACATTTCGAAAGATTCTAGTCTCTTCTTGTCTAAACTATTTATCGTCCACGTTTCACTTCCATACATGGCTGCACTCCATACAAATACTTTCAGAATCGACTTCCTGACACTTAAATCTACACTCGATGTTAACAAACTTCTCGTCTTCAGAAACGCTTTCCTTGCCATTGCCAGTCTACATTTTATATCCTCTCTACTTCGACCATCATCAGTTATTTTGCTCCCCAAATAGCAAAATTCCTTTACTACTTTAAGTGTCTCATTTCCTAATCTAATTCCCTCAGCATCATCCGACTTAATTCGGCTACATTCCATTACCCTCGTTTTGCTTTTGTTGATGTTCATCTTATATCCTCCTTTCAAGACAATGTCCATTCCGTTCAACTGCTCTTCCAAGTCCTTTGCTGTCTCTGACAGAATTACAATGTCATCGGCGAACCTCAGTTTTTATTTCTTCTCCATGGATTTTAATACCTACTCCGAACTTTTCTTTTGTTTCCTTTATTGCTTACTCAATATACAGATTGAATAACATCGGGGAGAGGCTACAACCCTGTCTCACTCCCTTCCCAACTACTGCTTCCCTTTCATACCCCTCGACTCTTATAACTGCCATCTGCTTTCTGTACAAATTGTAAATAGCTTTTCGCTCCCTGTATTTTACCCCTTCCACCTTCAGAATTTGAAAGAGAGTATTCCAATCAACATTGTCAAAAGCTTTCTCTAAGTCTACAAAAGCTAGAAACGTAGGTTTGCCATTGCTTAATTTTTCTTCTTAGATAAGTCGTAGGGTCAGTGTTGCCTCACGTGTTCCAACATTTCTACGGAATCCGAACTGAGCTTCCCCGAGGTCGGCTTCTATCAGTTTTTCCATTCGTCTGTAAAGAATTCGCGTTAGTATTTTGCAGCTGTGACTTATTAAACTGATAGTTCGGTAATTTTCACATCTGTCAACACCTGCTTTCTTTGGGATTGGAATTATTATATTCTTCTTGAAGTCTGAGGGTATTTCGTCTGTCTCATACATCTTGCTCACCAGATGGTAGAGTTTTGTCAGGACTGGCTCTCCCAAGGCTGTCAGTAGTTCTAATGGAATGTTGTCTACTCCTGGGGCCTTGTTTCGACTCGGGCCTTTCAGTGCTCTGTCAAACTCTTCACGCAGTATCGTATCTCCCATTTCATCTTCATCTACATCCTCTTCCATTTCCATAATATTGTCCACAAGTACATCGCCCTTGTATAGACCCTCTACATTATCCCTCCACCTTTCTGCTTTCCCTTCTTTGCTTAGAACTGGGTTTCCATCTGAGATCTTGATATTCATACAAGTCGTTCTCTTTTCTCCAAAGGTTTCTTTCATTTTCCTATACGCAGTGTCTATCTTAATCCTAGTGAGATAAGCCTCTTCATCCTTACATTTGTCCTCTAGACATGCCTGCTTAGCCATTCTGCACTTCCTGTCGATCTCATTTTTGAGACGTTTGTATTCCTTTTTGCCTACTTCATTTACTGCATTTTTATATTTTCTCCTTTCATCAATTAAATTCAATATATCTTCTGTTACCCAGGGATTTCTACTAGCCCTCGTTTTTTTACCTACTTGTTCCTCTGCTGCCTTCACTACTTCATCCCTCAAAGCTAATCATTCTTCTTCTACTGTATTTCTTTCCCCAATTCCTGTCAACTGTTCCCTTATCCTCTCCCTGAAACTCTGTACAACCTCTGGTTTAGTCAGTTTATCCAGGTCCCATCTCCTTAAATTCCCACCTTTTTGCAGTTTCTTCAGTTTTAATCTACAGTTCATAACCAACAGATTGTGGTCAGAGTCCACATCTGCCCCTGGTAATGTCTCAAAATTTAAAACCTGGTTCCTAAATCTCTGTCTTACCATTATATAATCAATCTGGTACCTTTTAGTATCTCCAGGGTTCTTCCATGTATACAACCTTCTTTCATGATTCTTTAACCAAGTGTTAGCTATGATTAAGTAATGTTCTGTGCAAAATTCTACCAAACGGCTTCCTCTGTCATTTCGTAGCCCCAATCCATATTCACCTACTATGTTTCCTTCTCTCCCTTTTCCTACGCTTGAATTGCAGTCACCCATGACTATTAAATTTTCGTCTCCCTTCATTATTTGAATAATTTCTTTTATCTGCTCATACATTTCATCAATTTCTTCGTCATCTGCAGAGCTAGTTGGCATGTAAACTTGTACCACTGTAGTAGGCGTGGGCTTCGTGTCTATCTTGGCCACAATAGTGCGTTCACTAAGCTGTTTGTAGTAGCTTACCCTTTCTCCTATTTTTTTTATTCATTATTAAACCTACTCCTGCATTACCCCTATTTGATTTTGTATTTATAACTCTGTATTCACCTGACCAAAAGTCTTGTTCCTCCTGCCACCGAACTTCACTAATTCCCACTATATCTAACTTAATCTATCCATTTCCCTTTTTAAATTTCTAACCTACCTGCCCGATTAAGGGATCTGACATTCCACGCTCCGATCCGTAGAAAGCCAGTTTTCTTTCTCCTGATAACAACGTCCTCTTGAGTAGTCCCCGCCCGGACATCCGAATGGGGGACTATTTTACCTCCGGAATATTTTACCCAAGAGGACGCCATCATCATTTAATCATACAGTACAGCTGCATGCCCTCGGGAAAAAATACGGCTGTAGTTTCCCCTTGCTTTCAGCCGTTCGCAGTACCAAAACAGCAAGGCCGTTTTGGTTAGTGTTACAGGGCCAGATGAGTCAATCATCCAGACTGTTGCCCCTGCAACTACTGAAAAGGCTGCTGCCCCTCTTCAGGAACCACACGTTTGTCTGGCCTCTCAACAGAAACCCCTCAGTTGTGGTTGCACCTGCGGTACGACTATCTGTATCGATGAGGCACGCAAGCCTCCCCACCAACGCCAAGGCGGGTCCCGGGTTCGATTCCCGGCGGGGTCAGGGATTTTCACCTGCCTCGAGATGACTGGGTGTTTGTGTTGTCCTCATCATTTCATCATTATCCAGGAAAGTGGCGAAATTGGACTGAGCAAAGATTGGGTAATTGTACGGGCGCTGATAACCACGCAGTTGAGCGCCCCAGAAACCAAACATCATCAACATCAACGCCAAGGTCCGTGGTTCATGGGGGCGGGGGGGGGGGGGGCATAGAAACTTACCATAAAAATTTCCGATCACGGAGAACCTGCCACCAATGACGTCAGGGCATCTATCAAGCGGGGTAGTGTTTGTAGAGTAGTCCCACATCCACAAGTGCTGTGTGCACAATCACAGACGGTGTAGTATAACACACAGATGCCTACTGACTCTCTGCTGTGGAGGGCATGGGAAGAACGGAAGCAGGAGAGTCGCATGTGGCCCCATGGCTTAATGTGAGTTGTTCTGTTGTTTCTCGGCTGTGGCGACAGTTTATAGAGATCGAAACTGTATCCCAGACCGTGTGTGACATCAGAAAGAGTGGACCGTTATTTGGCTGAAGGGCACGACGACACCGTCTTTGTACTGTACTGCACTTTGACCTCGCATCATCCCCAGAAATGAAGTATCGAAACAAAAGGTGTACAGAAGGCTTCAGCAGAGTGGGCTTTAATGTTGACCTGCTGTCTGTTTACCTCTGGCGTGTCTTCACAGAAGAGAACGTCTAGAGTGGAGCTGTCAACATGCCACCTAGACGGTCGAGGTATGGGCGAATGTCACGCTTTGGTCTGGAGACTGATTCTCGATGGATTCGCATCTGGAGGGCACATGGAACACTTTCGGGACCCAAAAACTGTGGAAAGAGATCGATATCGAGGAGGATCGCTTATGCTTTGGGCAGGGATTATGTTTACCACTCGAACACCTCTTCATGAAATTGTAAAGGTGAATCAGCAAGGTTTAACTGCTGTCAGGTACTGTGAGGAGATCTTGGGATCTCATGTATCGTAGTTGCGAGGTGCTGTGGACCCAGACTTCGTACTCCATACAGCAAGAGTCGTTGGTGAGTATATGTAAATGTCGTGTGACTAGGGCCTCCCGTAGGGTAGACCGTTCGCCGGGTGCAAGTCTTTCGATTTGATGCCACTTCGGCGACTTGCGCGTCGATGGGGATGAAATGATGATGATTAGGACAACACAGCACCCTGTCCCTGAGCGGAGGAAATCTCCGACCCAGCCGGGAATCGAACCCGGGCCCTTAGGATTGACATTCTGTTGCGCTGACACTCAGCTACTGGGGGGTGGACAGAATGGTTGATGTTTTTTTGGAAATGGAAAATACTGCACGCATGGCGTGGCCTGCTCGCTCTCCCGATTTGAATCCCGTAGAGCATGTCTGGGATACATTAGGAAGACAGACTGCATCACGTCACCATCCACCAGCAACTCTCGAAGACTTGTGAGCAGCTCTGCAGGAAGAATGGGCGTTATTGCCTCAACTTGAGATTGATGACATCATTCACAGTGTATATTGTCAGGCCTGTATTGGTGCAAGAGGTGGTCACACACCATACTGAGCACATTAACCAGTTGTCAGAATGTGTGAACAAACCTTTTAAGTTGGAAAAAAAGGAAGAAGATTTTTGTCTATTGTTATGCGTGTTACAGTTGATTACATTCTGTGTTCTTTACGTTGTTTCTGTCCGCCTCTGAACCTCTGAAGCGCAGTGGTAGCGTTACTGCCTACCACGCAAGGGGATCCGGGTTCGATTCCCGGAAAGGGACTGTGTGTTGTGTGTCCTTTATCATCATTGACACGCAAATCGCCGCAGTGGCATCAACTAATAAGACTTGCAATATGGCGGTCGAGCCCCGAGGGGGATATCCTGGCCAATAAATGCCACACGATCATTTCATTTTTACATTGTTTCTACTTTACTGTAATCTTTTTACACTGTTTTGTGGCAAAATAAACGAAACCTTGCAAAATTTCCGTTTGTTGTTTTAATTTTGGACACCAGTGTAGTTCAGTTACACATGCCGACGTCAAAAGCATTAGCTACAGCGACAGACAAAGTATATCAGGTTCAAAGCACTATGGGACTTAACATCTGAAATGTAGATAGAGGTAAAAATCGACACACATGCTTGGAATGACATGGGGTTTTATTAGAACCAAAAATAAAACAAAGTATTGCTAGACGCGTGAAAGATCTCTTGCACGTCGTTTGGTGATGATCGTGTGCTCAGCCGCCAGTTTCGTCATGCTTGGCCTCCCAGGTCTCCGGGCGAGGCTTTGGGGTTACCCGGAGTCGCAAGTGTATCGTGATCGACCGACATCTCTAGGGATGCTGAAAGACAACATCCGACGCCAATGCCTCACCATAACTCCGGACATGCTTTACAGTGCTGTTCACAACATTATTCCTCGACTTCAGCTATTGTTGAGGAATGATGGTCGACATATTGAGCATTTCCTGTAAAGAACATCATCTTTGCTTTGTCTTACTTTGTTATGCTAATTATTGCTATTCAGATCAGATGAAGCGCCATCTGTCGGACATTTTTTGAACGTTTCTATTTTTTTGGCTCTAATAAAACCCGATGTCATTCCAAGCATGTGTGTCAATTTGTACCTCTCTAGAGAAAGCTTTTGACATTGTTGATTGCAATACTCTCTTTCAAATTCTGAAGGTGGCAGGGGTAAAATACAGGGAGCGAAAGGCTATTTACAATTTGTACAGAAAGCAGATGGCAGTTATAAGAGTCGAGGGGTATGAAAGGGAAGTAGTGGTGCATGGGGGCTTGATTAAAATAAAGATATAAGAATGCAATGCAAATACTTTTTAATTTTCTGTCGCCATATGTCCGATTACGCTGTTTCGTAAACGGATGGCCCTGACTAGTTTTTGTACGCAATCTGACTGCATGGAACAACAAAGAATGAAATGAAAATTTTCGTTAATACAATTAATTAATTAAGTCCCCAGCAACTATAAAACCTACGAAACCAAAGCACAAGTATAACTGTTCTGTGTGTGGGAGTGTGACTCAACGTACACATCTGGCACGGTTCTTCTTCAACAAGACGAGAAATTTCAAATACCATTTATACTGACGTGATAGAAAAAAAATTAGAAATACTATAATTGCTCAAGAAACCCAGAATTACACTCTAATACAAGAACACACGCCAGATGCTTTGTTGACTGAACCTGTCATGACACACTTTTCAGGACACTAAAAGAATAAAAGAAAATAGTTTTCATTACCTCCATATATATTGACGAAATGCACTCTGACCATTACAATATCTCCATTAGAACAACATCTGCTATCTCTCCCATCAAACCACTGCATAAAACATGGAACAACACTCTCCACTACCACATCTCACTCTAACTTCAGATACAAGCAGTGTCCACCACAACTTCTCGGCAAGAACTGCTTGCCGCTACGTCTCAATAATCACTGCCAGTGGAGGCGGCGGAACAATACTCTCTGGCGCGATTTCTGGCGCTGTGGCTCAGTGTAGCCACCTTTCAGTGGTTGGGAAGGGAGTGAGACAGGGTTGTAGCCTATCCCCGATGTTATTCAATCTGTATATTGAGCAAGCAATAAAGGAAACAAAAGAAAAGTTCGGAGTAGGTATTAAAATCCATGGAGAAGAAATAAAAACTTTGAGGTTCGGCGATGACATTGTAATTCTGTCAGAGACAGCAAAGGACTTGGAAGAGCAGTTGAACGGAATGGACATTGTCTTGAAAGGAGGATATAAGATGAACATCAATAAAAGCAAAACGAGGGTAATGGAATGTAGTCGAATTAAGTCGTGTGATGCTGAGGGAATTATATTAGGAAATGAGACACTTAAAGTAGTAAAGGAATTTTGCTATTTAGGGAGCAAGATAACTGATGATGGTCGAAGTAGAGAGGATATAAAATGTAGACTGGCAATGGCAAGGAAAGCGTTTCTGAAGAAGAGAAATTTGTTAACATCGAGTATAGATTTAAGTGTCAGGAAGTCATTTCTGAAAGTATTTGTATGGAGTGCAGCCATGTATGGAAGTGAAACGTGGACGATAAATAGTTTAGACAAGAAGAGGATAGAAGCTTTCGAAATGTGGTGCTACAGAAGGCTGCTGAAGATTGGATGTGTAGATCACATAACTAATGAGGAGGTATTGAATAGAATTGGGAAGAAGAGGAGCTTGTGGCAGAACTTCACTAGAAGAAGGGATCGGTTGGTAGGACATGTTCTGAGACATCGAGGGATCACCAATTTAGTATTGGAGGGGAGCGTGGAGGGTAAAAATCGTAGAGGGAGACCAAGAGATGAATACACTAAGCAGATTCAGAAGGATGTAGTCTGCAGTA
Source organism: Schistocerca cancellata (assembly GCF_023864275.1). NCBI lineage: Eukaryota > Metazoa > Arthropoda > Insecta > Orthoptera > Acrididae > Schistocerca > Schistocerca cancellata. The sequence goes on along the minus strand of NC_064627.1, from coordinate 139,008,667 downwards.
GGTACTGGGAGACGAAGCTTGCACAGGATAGAGTAGCATGGAGAGCTGCATCAAACCAGTCTCAGGACTGAAGACCACAACATCAACAACAACATCTACATTATTCCGTGATTTATTCAGTTTACAAATTTATACTGACTTTTTGATCACCCAGTACTTAAACCTAACTAACCTAAGGACAGCAGACACATCCATGCCCGAGACCTGCGACCGTAGCAGCAGCGCGGTTCTGGACTGAAGCGCCTAGAACCGCTCGGCCACAGGGGCCGGCGGTATATAAGGAACCCCACCAGCGTTCCCTTTTCTTTGCAGCGACCCATCCCCCTTCTCCCCCCTCCCACCCTGCTGGCACATCGAGAAGTGAAACGCCTTGAGCGATAACGCGCATGTTAACAACTACTGAAGTGTGGAGCAAACGGCCCATGAATTCACGAGAAAAGCATTCTGAATGGCCTTTGAGTGAAGAAAAAAAGAAGGTCGTATAGAACGGAGTGCCGTTGTGCGCATGAACATTCCAGCAGAGGCACTGACCAGGGTGAACTTGTCACGGAGGTAATCGATTGTGCCCACCAGCTGTGCGGTGTCCTGCGCCCCCGGCGAGGAGGTGGACTCGCCCGGCGGCGGCGGCGGAGGCGGATGTGGGCGGCGGCCGCCCCGTAACGATTTTCTGGAGCGGCCGCGGGGGCGGAGGCGGCGCTGGCGTAGCCGCTGGAAGGCGGAGGCGGCGGCCGCTGCTCCCTCACTGGTCTGCTGGACTCCGAGCGGCGCGCACTGCCCCATCCACTGCTACCACTGTCGCTGCTACCCGCTGTGAGCGCACGGCCATGAACAGGTAGGCGGCGCTCAGCGCAGAGCCGCGCCACGCAGCGCCACCACCGGAAAACACGTCACATTTTTAAACAGCCGCCACTGTGCTCATATAAAAAGAAAGCGCTGTAATGATATAAATTACGCAATTTCGATCATCTTGAGCTCCACAGCTGATTCTTGTTTATATTGATAAGAAACCACCACAGCTCAAGTGACACACACTTATCTTGTCATGACAGGTTTGGTGTACACGGCATGCCATATTGCTTGCACTGAGTGTTCGGCTTGCTTATTCCAAGGGGTCGACGGAGTTTTTATGTGACGGTCATACTTAGAGTTTCCCTTTAATGTTACGTAAGATGATTGACTTCTTAACCACGATACTGGCAAAACTCTGTGAGGATTTCTTATCAAGATCGTTCGCAACGTAAGCTGGTGATGTTCTTTTGAACGAAACCGGTCGTGTATCAATACAGCTGTGGTGGTTGTTTCACTAACGTCAAGAAAAGTAACGTATTTCTCACACTGCTTGAAACTTTTAACTTGAGCTGGGTGAAGATTCTAACTTGTGTGTGAGGAAATTAATTAGCAACTGCATTTTTTCGACGATTTTCGATCAGCATGTGGAATTAACAAAGTCTCTACACTCGAATGTTCCAGATCACCCACTTTCTATTGGTACTCTCACTATAAAATTTTACGACACTCTGTTCCTTGACGAGGTAACATATTCTCAGAGCTCCTATTGTACAACAATAACTGGCTTTGTTGCGTAAAGTGTCCAAAGAAAAAATTAAAGACAGAGAGATAGAGATAGGGAGAGAGAGAGAGAGAGAGAGAGAGAGAGAGAGAGAGAGAGAGCAGAAGAAGAAGAGGGAAAGCTTTCTTGTACAGTTAAATTTAAAGATTTGAAGCAAGATGGTAAATCATATTATTAAGATGAAATAATCCAATAATCAATTCCATATTTAATATTATTTCATAAAATATTGCTAAGCTCAACTTTCATCCTTAGTTTATCATTATTTTATTTTATTAGGAATAAAAACGAGAGGTGCACAACGCAGTATTGTACTTAACACACACTACGCAACAGGCGCCTACAGCAATAATTATCTGTAGTTCTGCTACAGACTTGGAATAGGGCACGTGTGTGCGAATGGAGGACACTAGTTCGAATAACCTCGAAGGTAAATAGTATTTTCATATGTTTCACCTACTGCAATACGGCAGCATCGGTTTCTATGGTCATGAGAACTTTTAATAATTGTAAATTTTTATTATAAAATCAATTTCCTGTGACGTGTTTTGATGTTTATGGATGAATTCATCATTCGTAAGGAACAAAAGATTCCGAAAAAGTATTGAATAATACAAAATTTTCAATATATTTTCGCCTGCTAATCTGCGTTATGCCCAAAAATCAAATTTCCTTGAAAAGCAGACTGTTGCAGCGGTGCCGCAAAGAATCTAATATTCAGTTTCCGCGCTACGTTGAAAATTTGTGAGATCATCGAGAAAAGATGGTAAGTACTAAAAAATAATGTCGAATAAAACTATTCCTGGCAGATTAAAACATTGTGGCGGACAGGGACTCCACCCGAGGGTTCCAGAACATAGTTTTAATCTACAGGTAAGTTACAAAACAGCGCCGCAGAGGGAAGAGATTCATTCTGGAACACTGAATATGATCACTAACTGATCGTAGATTTCTGCAACGATTTGAGCACAAGAAATCTGAATTTGTATAGCTTCGAAACTCTCTCCGACAACCATTGAAAATAAGCGACGGTTGCCTGATTTTTGAACTGATATTTTTGAAATTTAACGGTTGTAAACAGAGTCAGTAAAATCGCATGAGACAAAATCCTTCCCTCTGCTTTCAGAAGTACTACTTGAAACGCACATAACGTTAGAGTCTACAGGGTGAATCAAACTTCGCGCAGACATTCGCCGTAGCGCAATGCCTTGCACTCTAACAATACAAGAAAAGTCTAACTAAATATTGTCCTGTTCGTATTTTCGGTAGAAATTCGACATCAAACAAAGTGAATTTGGCAACAATATAATTCCCTGTACGACAAATATCTTCATTCAGTACTGTTCATCCGTTTTTCACATTTAGTGTAGTCGGTAGAATTTTGCGTTAGGATACTCGAGTTGGAGAGTTCGATTCGGGGTTTAGGTTTTTTTTGATTTCTTAATTTTGATCTGTCCAATTATGCTGCCGAATACAGTGTTTCTGAAACGATACGTATCCTACAACTACAATTTTCTTTAACGTTGAAAAAAAAAAAAAGAGGTTCAAATGGCTTGAGCACTATGGGACTTAACTTCTGAGGTCATCAGGCCCTTAGAACTTAGAACTACTTAAACCTAACTAACCTAAGAACATCACACACATCCATGCCCGAGGTAGGATTCGAACCTGCGACCGTAGCGGTCGCGCGGTTCCAGACTGTAGCGCCTAGAACCGCTCGGCCACCTCGGCCGGCTTTAACGTTGAACACAACAATTATTGATCAGGCATGTCAGAACTATTTATGAAGAGTAATAATCAGTTGAAGCCAATTACACGTCATAGGACAGAAATAACTACAAAACTTGTCAATGTGGAGGTGTTAAACATACATACGAAACTTATACCAAATGTTTTTTGCAGAAATTCGAAAAAAATGATTTATAATATAACTGTTACAACTTTTCGAAATACTCTTCATGAGCACTTTTACATTTTTCCTTCCTTTGAAACTACTTCAAAAATGTCTCAGTCCAAAATTAGAGCACTATTGTATGCTACGATAGCCACTACATTATATGACACCGCTGCCCAGGAATTTTTTCCTTCGTCAGTGGGAACAGGAGGAAGTCACATGGAGCCAGGCCAGGTGAATGGGGTTCGCACTTTTTCCTTCAGCAAGAAGTCCATTGTTCTGGCAGACAAGGCTGCTGAGGTATCGTCGTCAAGCAGAAGAAGGTGCCCGCTCTTCGAGTTTGCTGTTATCTCCATGTGGCAATAGCTTTCAGCATGGTCACAAGGGTTAAATGACCCATCTTGATGAAGAAAGTGGTCACCACATTCTTTCCAAAACTACTATTTCTCTGAACTTTCGTAGGTGGTTACTCAACTGGAAAACGCGATACTGAAGACTACCTCTTCTTTTCGGTGTTATAATGGCTCATCCATCTTTCGTCAACTGTGACGATATTTTGTGCGTTTTGGACCGCCCTATTGCTGAAGCTTGCAAGCACAAAACGACACTTACCCACTCTTGTGTGTTCTCGGGCTTCTGTCAGGGAAAGTGGCACCGAACGGGGACGTCTCTTGGTTAAGCCCAAATGATCGTGAATGATGGTCTGTGTCGCAGCAGATCCAATATTTACGATTTCTTCAATGCACAAAACACCAAATGAGGATCATCATCTATCTTTTACATCACATTAACAATGTTTTCTTGGGTCACTGCCGTTGCTGGGTGACCGGGACGGGGTATATCTTCAAGAGACCCCCAACCTCTTAGCCGGCTGCTGTGGCCTAGCGGTTCTAGGCACATCAGTCCGGAGCTGCACTGCTGCTACGGTCGCAGGTTCGAATCCTGCCTCGGGCACGGATGTGTGTGATGTTCTTAGTTAGTTAGGTTTACGTAGTTCTAAGTCTAGGGGACTGATGACCTCAGATGTGAAGTCTCATAGTGCTTAGAGCCATTTGAGCCATTTTGAACCCAACCCCTTGAAAATTCTTGAAACCAGTTTCCAACAGTGACGCTAGAAGCTGCAGGCTCATCAAAAACACGTACCAGAGAAGAGTGGCATTCTTCTGTATTTAACTTCTTTTTGTAGTCATTGCACGAAAACCGCGGCGTGGCAGATTCATGTCGCACTGTGTCATACTCAGTACTGCCTGCGTCTGCACACACTGTTCGCAGCATGATTTGAAAACCAACGATGGAGGAACCGCTACGCGCAGCCTCCTTTTAAGCCCGAGGAACAACAATCTTTCGAAATGAAATATTCCCATGCTTGTAAAACGCGTTGCTAGTCCTGTTGGTGACATAATATCCTAAGGAAATGTGATAGACATGAAAAGGATAAGCGTGACAGTTAGTAGTAATCGACTGAACTAATGGCAATAAGAGATAGTGGAAACTGGTTTCAAATAGTAGTGCGAGACAATACACTTAGACATTGTAATTTCCGTGTTGCAGGAGAAGTACCTTGGATAAAACAATCAGGGATAGACTAAGGAGGAGAGGCCTGGAATCGGCAATTTTTTTTTCCTTTGTGGGAAGTGGTGTAACTGAAGAAAAACGAAGATTGCTGACAATGGGCCGGAAATCACGTAGGATGTAGTGCGTGGAATACAACTGAGAAGCGCCGGCCGGTGTGGCGCAACGGTTCTAGGCGCTACAGTCTGGAACCGCGCGACCGCTACGGTCGCAGGTTCGAATCTTGCCTCGGGCATGGATGTGTGTGATGTCCTTAGGTTAGTTAGGTTTAAGTAGGTCTAAGTTCTAGGGGACTGATGACCTCAGCAGTTAAGTCCCATAGTGCTCAGAACCATTTGAACAACTGAGAAATATTTGAAGGCAAAATATCTCTTTGAGAGTGGAGTAATAAGAAAAACGATGTGATAGCATTAAATAGTTGCACATGTTTTATATAAGATCCGCTGTAATTGATGGACAATGATTAAGAAGTCAGGTACCATATCATACAGTCTAGAAAATAAAATAAAAAAGTAGATCTACACCTGGAATCGATGACGAGTATTGTAACGGAAAACGCCACCCAATGTAGTTACCGGGCAACGGAGTACTGAATGAGGCTATCGTGTATGAGATTACAGTCTTGGCAAATTGTCTTTTTTCCACATTAATTTTCTACCGAAGTATAAACGTGACGAAATTCTGTTACAAGTTGTGTACTGTTACTATGCAAGAAATCGCATTGTGGCAGCCAACTGCGCGAATTTTTGTTCATCCTGTGTATTAGTGTCCATTTAAGATGATTATTAAAATACGAGCTTTAATTAAAAATTACGGAAATATAGTCATTAGCACACAATAGTTGAGAATTGTACATGTTAGGGTGTTAGGTTATAAAATCTTTTTGCCCTATGAACTTATATAATTAGGAAACGTATATCGCTGTTTTAGACTACTTGCGTCGTGCTGTATGATACACAGGTGTAAACTGTATCCTCAGACGACGAGCGAGTCCTCTCGTGGAGGCGGTATATACTATTGTACCCGGTCCGGGTCTCGCTTCCTCCGCTTGCTTCACGTCTCAAGGCATCCCCTTGAGGCGCAGGTGCCAACTTGTTGCTTCGCCCGCATCGTCCGTGAAGCCGTCAAGAACCTAGTCGGTTGAGTGAGAAGGCACGACGCTTAACACACGGGACCTGCAGGCGGGAGTAAGAGCGTTCAACTACCCTACAGGAACATCCTCACAGCTTTTTCGCGATTTTTCTAAACCAGCCCAGGGAATTCTAGAGCGTTTCCTTCAACAGGCACACGCCCAATCTCTTCACGCTCCTCACCCAACTGTGCTGCCGTGCCGCCTCTAATTACACTATCTAATAAAAATTTTCTGGACGCATATTGGTTGACATTACGATGAAGTGACACAAGTCGCGGGAGACCTTATAACGATATGTTTACGTAATGAGTATACATAAACATACAGTTATAAACGTCCCCGTTCGTAGTCGCTAATTATAACAATATGTTTACTTTTGTGCTGTAACATATAGCTATAATCAGCGGTGGAAACATATTTGCGAACGCCGACCATTTGCGGCTGTTTCTTGTTGGATCGTCTGATCAGTCGGAAGTTGCATTGGAGAGGAGAGTAAATGCCTATTCAAAATATAATTATTTTGGATAGCTCAACATGAATTTCCTAAGGGACCGTAGTTTATCATGCATTTACTAGTAGAATATGGCGCGGAGAAAGTATTTCGCCGCATGCAACTTCCGTCCGAACTCGACGAAAGAATTCGTGACTGTGAACTCTCTATTTGGCAGAAACATAAAGAAAATTAAATAACTTCATGAAGGAGGGAGACATAGATTCTATATTAAATAAATAGTCCATACACTAGTTCCATTTTACTCTGAATTTATGGCAATTAATAGACGAACTTACACTGCAAAGAAGGATTTAACATGGATGCCGTTTTGACTGGCACTGCTCTTAATGAAAACAATTCCTTCGACGTTTTCACATACACGTCGCACAATAAATCTACTGCTAGGCACTTTTAGTATTACACATTTACTTTATGTAGAACAATATTAATTTTAACAATGATAATACGGCGGCAAGACATGCGCGTCCGACACAAGTTACAGGAGACAAGAGAAGAATGAGTAACTGTTCATCGGGAATATCTCGTACCTCAAAAAAAAAAATGTGTAAAAGTGTTCTTCTTCTGTCCGTTTTTCGCGCCGCGGTTTTCAAAGTCAATAACTCACTGCATCTCTGACGGCGCTTCGACAATAAACAAGTTACGTCACAGGTCGTTCACCTTTTACATTCTCGCAACATTATTTGCTAACTGTAGCTGTTGCCGAGCGACTGCTCGATTAGTGAATGATTTAAAATGATAAGACAATCACATAATGTTACAACCTCCTAATATGGTGTCGGACACTCTTTTACAAGGCGTGGTGCAGCAACTCGTCGTGGCATGGGGTCAACAAATCGCTCGAAGGCCCCTGCGGAGGTATCAATCCGTGCTGCCTCTGTAGACGTCCGTAGTTGCGAGAGTGTTGCCGACGTAGGATTTTGTGCACGAATTGACCTTTCGATTACGTCCCATAAATATTCGATGGGACTCATGTTGGCCGACCTGAGTGTCCAAATCATTCGCTCGAATCGTCAAGGATGTCCTTAAAACCAGGCGCATTGTCGTCCATTAAAATTCCATCGTTGCTTGGGAACATGAAGCTCACGAATGGCTGCATATGGTCTCCAAGTAGCCAAACACAACCATTACCAGTCAATGATCGCCTCAGTTGGACCAGTCGACCAAGTGTATTCCATGTAAACACAGCCCACATCATTGTAGAGCCACTACCAACTTGCACTGCGTCTTGTTGTCAACTTGGGTCCTTTGCTTCGTAGGGTCTGCGCTACTTGGAACCCTAGCATCAGCTCTTACCAGCTGAAATCGGGACTCATCTGACCAAGCCACGTTTTTTCCAATCGTCTAGAGTCCAACCCATCGCGCTGCAGGCGATGTCGTCCTATTAGCACTGCTGCCATAGCCACTCATCGCCAAATTCCGCTGCACGGATACGTTCGTCGTACATCCCACACTGATTTCCGCGGTTATTTCACGCAGTGTTGCGTGTTTGTTAGCACTGACAACTTTATGCTGACGCCGCTGCTCTCGGTCGTTAATCGAAGGCCATCGGTAACTGCTTTGTCCGTGACGATGATGATGATGATGTTTGGTTTGTGGGGCGCTCAACAGCGCCCGTACAATTTCCCAACCTTTGCTCAGTCCAATTGCGCCACTTTCCCGGATGATGATGAAATGATGAGGACAACACAAACACCCAGTCATCTCGAGGCAGGTGAAAATCCCTGACCCCGACGGGAATCGAACCCGGGACCCCGTGCTCGGGAAGCGAGAACGCTACCGCGAGACCACGAGCGGCGGACAGCCTGCTTTGTCCGTGGTGAGATGTAACGCCTGAAATGTGGTACTCCGTCAATCCCACCTGGTAAGGATCCCACACCGCGCAGCAGTATTCCAGCAGAGGACGGACAAGTGTAATGTAGGCTCTCTCTTTAGTGGGTCTGACGCATCTTCTTAGTGTTCTGCCAACAAAGCGCAGTCTTTGTTTCGCCTTCCCCACAGTATTATCTATGTGGTCTTTCCAATTTAAGTTGCTCGTAATTGTAATTCCTAAGTATTTAGTCGAATTGACAGCCCTTAGATTTGTGCGATTTATCGTATACCCAAAATTTGTCGGATTTCTTTTAGTACCCATGTGGATGACCTCGCACTTTTCTTTGTTTAGTGTAAATTGCCACTTTTCGCACCATACAAAGATTCTCGCTAGATCATTTTGTGATTGGAATTGATCGTCTGATGATTTTACTAGACGGTAAATTACAGCATCATCTGCAAACATTCTAAGGGGGCTGCTCAGATTATCACCTAGATCACTTATGTAAATCGAGAACAGCAGAGGGCCTATGACACTACCGCGCGAACGCCAGATGTCACTTCTGTTCTACTCGGTGATTTACAGTCTACTCGGTGATTTACAGTCTATCACTACGAACTGTGACCTCTCTGAGAGGAAATCACGAATCCAGTCACACAAGTGAGACGATAATCCATATGCGCGCAATTTGATTAATGGTCGCTTGTGAGGAACGGTATCAGAAGCCTTCTGGAAGTTTAGGAATATGGAATCGATCTGAGATCCCTTGTCGACAGCACTAATTACTTCATGCACAAGAACGATATTTTCTGAATTCGTGATGGTTATGTATCAATAAGTCATTTTCTTCAAGGTGATTCATAATGTTCAAGTCCAGTATAGGCTCCAAAATCCTACTGCAAATTGAGGTCAGTGATATGGGTCTGTAATTCAATGGGTTACTCCTATTTCCTTTCTTGAATATTGGTGTGACCTGTGCTACTTTCCAGTCTTTAGGAACAGACCTTTCGTCAAGTGAGCGGTTGTATATGATTGCTAAGAAAGGCGCTATTGTGTCTGCATTCTCTGAAAGGAACCTGATGGGTATACCATCTGGATCGGAAGATTTGCCTTTCTTAAGTGATTTGAGTTGTTTCGGAACACGTACAGGGTGTTTCAAAAATGACCGGTATATTTGAAACGGCAATAAAAACTAAACGAGCAGCGATAGAAATACACCGTTTGTTGCAATATGCTTGGGACAACAGTACATTTTCAGGCAGACAAACTTTCGAAATTACAGTAGTTACAATTTTCAACAACAGATGGCGCTGCGGTCTGGGAAACTCTATAGTACGATATTTTCCACATATCCACCATGCGTAGCAATAATATGGCGTAGTCTCTGAATGAAATTACCCGAAACCTTTGACAACGTGTCTGGCGGAATGGCTTCACATGCAGATGAGATGTACTACTTCAGCTGTTCAATTGTTTCTGGATTCTGGCGGTACACCTGGTTTTTCAAGTGTCCCCACAGAAAGAAGTCACAGGGGTTCATGTCTGGCGAATAGGGAGGCCAATCCACGCCGCCTCCTGTATGTTTCGGATAGCCCAAAGCAATCACACGATAATCGAAATATTCATTCAGGAAATTAAAGACGTCGGCCGTGCGATGTGGCCGGGCACCATCTTGCATAAACCACGAGGTGTTCGCAGTGTCGTCTAAGGCAGTTTGTACCGCCACAAATTCACGAAGAATGTCGAGATAGCGTGATGCAGTAATCGTTTCGGATCTGAAAAATGGGCCAATGATTCCTTTGGAAGAAATGGCGGCCCAGACCAGTACTCTTTGAGGATGCAGGGACGATGGGACTGCAACATGGGGCTTTTCGGTTCCCCATATGCGCCAGTTCTGTTTATTGACGAAGCCGTCCAGGTAAAAATAAGCTTCGTCAGTAAACCAAAAGCTGCCCACATGCATATCGCCGTCATCAATCCTGTGCACTATATCGTTAGCGAATGTCTCTCGTGCAGCAATGGTAGCGGCGCTGAGGGGTTGCCGCGTTTGAATTTTGTATGGATAGAGGTGTAAACTCTGGCGCATGAGACGATACGTGGACGTTGGCGTCATTTGGACCGCAGCTGCAACACAGCGAGCGGAAACCCGAGGCCGCTGTCGGATCACCTGCTGCACTAGCTGCGCGTTGCCCTCTGTGGTTGCCGTACGCGGTCGCCCTACCTTTCCAGCACGTTCATCAGTCACGTTCCCAGTCCGTTGAAATTTTTCAAACAGATCCTTTATTGTATCGCTTTTCGGTCCTTTGGTTACATTAAACCTCCGTTGAAAACTTCGTCTTGTTGCAACAACACTGTGTTCTAGGCGGTGGAATTCCAACACCAGAAAAATCCTCTGTTCTAAGGAATAAACCATGTTGTCTACAGCACACTTGCACGTTGTGAACAGCACACACTTACAGCAGAAAGACGACGTACAGAATGGCGCACCCACAGACTGCGTTGTCTTCTATATCTTTCACATCACTTGCAGCGCCATCTGTTGTTGAAAATTGTAACTACTGTAATTTCGAAAGTTTGTCCGCCTGAAAATGTACTGTTGTCCCAAGCATATTGCAACAAACGGTGTATTTCTATCGCTGCTCGTTTAGTTTTTATTGCCGTTTCAAATATACCGGTCATTTTTGAAACACCCTGTAAGATATCCCCTTTTATGTCACTCATGTTAACAGGTGTTCTGGTTTCGAATTCTGGAATATTTACCTCGTCTTCTTTCGCGAAGGAATTACGGAAAACTAACTCCGCTTTAGTGGCACCATCATCGGTAACATTTCCATCGCTATCGTGCAGTAACGGCATTGAGTGTTTTTTTGCCACTGGTGTACTTTACATGTTGTAAAATATATTCATATCCTTCCACATTCAGCGTTTCCTTAAGCGCAATATGGGAATCACACCCTAGCCACGAAAATCTGCCTCATGTCTTAACACCAACTCCTCGGTGCTACACTGATGGCGCTACACGTGATGACAGGAAACGTTTTCCAGGCACTCGCCATAGTAAAACATCTCATCTGGTTACCAGAGGGTATAGCGTGACTGCAAATCAAAAGTTTCCAGTCATCCAGTGTATTGTATGTGGCCTCTTTCTTCAGACCATCTCAAGCGTCGCTTAGCGCTGACTACACAAGTGAGTGGCTTTTCGCGATGGGAGCTGCTCGACCACTGCACCCAGTTCTTCTTAACTCCCTACGCTCAGCCACTGTGCTAGCTGCACTCCGACACTCCCTGTCCATCAGTAAATGAGGTCCGCTTGCCCTTGGGTTCGCGTTTGCAATTCACACACCACCAATAGCCGACTTGGCCAGCTTTTGATGTGTTGAAATGTCCCTGATGGATCTGTTGTTGGCGTGACATAGAATGACCAGTCCACATTCGAAGTCGCTGGTCTCTGCTATTACTAAAAATGTATGTGCCGTGTGGTTAGGGCCTCCCGTCGGGTAGACCGTTCGCCTGGTGCAAGTCTTTCGAGTGGATGTCACTTCGGCGACTTGCGTGTCGATGGGGATGAAATGATGATGATAAGGACAACACAACAGCCACTCCCTGAGCGGAGAAAATCTCGGACCCATCCGGGAATAATCGAACCCGGGCCGGTAGGTATGACATTCCGTAGCGCTGAGCACTCAGCTACCGGGGGCAGACACTGCTATTACTGCTTTCTGCTTACAACACAATATGCTCCACCATTTTTTTTATACTGGCTGATCCCCCTCTCGTGATGTCTTGTGTTCAGTGCCGCATTACATAACGGTGTCGCGATACTTTTGAATAGATACTATACCTCAATGAACTCTTATTTTTCTTTGTTTTGGTGGTCTGGCTGCTACCAGCGCATTGGAATTAGAGATGGGCAAAACTGTTCTTTTCAGAGATCGGATCAGAACTGTTCACTCCCTGAAATGAATTAGCTCTTTTTCATGACTCACCACTCATTTACAATAGAAAATAAATGGAAGGCACATTGCCCTTTAAACTTGGTTTATTCCAGTACTATACCTCTATTTTGATCTTATTTGATCCTATTTTGAAGTAACACAGATAATGAGTAAGAATTTTGTATTGTTTATTGAAATTTCCACGAAATGCAAAGTTTTTGATTATTGATTTATTTTGCACTATCATGGTTTTTTGGGTGATTGGAAAATGTTGTAACTTGAGATTTACATTAACAATATATTTGGCTATAATGTATTAAAATTTCATTAACCTCATACAAATACATCACATGCCATATATTTTTAAAGTGAACGTTTCCTTCCGAAGACGCCTAAAATCGCAAAATCCGTACCAGAATAAGAAAAAAAAATATAAATTTGACTGTAAGACGAAAGTGCTGCATATAGCCTTATGCAGAATAAAACAAGGAAAATATTGGTGTATCACATTTTGCGATACGTTTATCGGTTCGCTCGTAATTAAAGCGTAAATTCGAGTGTCCATAATAAAAATCCTATAGTAAGAGGAGTCGTCAGGAACCTGATCTGATCAGTTTAAACAAATAAAAATAAAATAAAAATAAATGATGTATACATAACATAATAATGTAATATACATAGCGGTATTACTACGAAGAACAATATCCAGTAGAGACGAACTCCGCTGCAGAAGCACTGAGTCGAGCGGGTCAAGCCACGAGCTGTATTATTGCGTGAGCTAAGGCGGCAGAGACCAGAGTGACACCTGAGTTGCTTTGCTCAACGCTCTGGCTAGAGTCGAGAACGGTGGGGTGAGCGTTGAGCGGGTGAGTTCCGAGGGTGGGGGGAGCGGTGAACGGCCACCAGTCACCCGCTCCGAGACAAATCGTCCGTTCTCTTGCGAGCAGGTTGTTGCAAGTAGTTCCTATGTTCTCTGCTAGGAGGCTCTCTCTCCTGTTGCTCGCATCAACTGCCCAGAGGGCAGGACGTGCAACTGAAACGATCGCCGACAGAGTGCGATGCCAAGTTAAGCTGCGCCAGACACTCACTGCACGCGGCATACGACGCACAGAGACGGCACGGCATATGTGAAACACAAAATCCAATGGGGCACTGCACAATGCAGGCAGCCAAGGTAGAAGCAGGGCAGAGGCCAGCGCTGGCTGTGTTGTGTGGCGTGCACTGTGCTCTGACCAGCAGAGGCGCCGCTGATATGCTCCGAGACGGAGCATATCTCTCTCTCTCTCTCTCTCTCTCTGCCGTGGGAAACGTTTGGAGCTACCGTTCTTTTTTTCTGAATCACTGATTGTTCACTCCTTTGAAAGATTCAACTCTATGTATCAGTTCAGGAGCGGATCCCCATCTCTAGTTGGAATATGCACTGCAGACGTCTGGCAGCATCTCGGTAGCATCTTGCACTCGGTGGGCGAGACGTGTCTCGCATTGACCAGAACTAGGCGTCCTGCGTTGACGGTGCAGCGGAAGGTGCTCAGAAGCCAAGCGTCATCTCTCGCCCCTCGGCAGGAGGTCTCCCCTTTTTCGTCTGGACGACAAGTGTCTTCTTTCCCAAATCGATTGCAAGTGTTTTGCAGGAAGGTACGAGGGTCGTCCACATAGTTAAGTTCCGTTTTTATTTCTATCCGCGGCAGCGCTACGATCGCAGTCCCGAGCATGCGCGGCAGTTACTCTGACTCAAGGAGAAGACATGTACGCCATTTTCAGACCGCTGCTGCCGACGTGAGCTTTGTAGTGCGTCTTTATAGTGTCAGCTGTAACTGAAAATGCCGCCGCGTGTGGAATCAGATCTGTCATTCGTTTTCTAAATGCAAAGGAAGTTAAAATAAAGGATATTCATCGGCAAATCTGCGTGGCTTACGTACAAAATGCTATGAGTGATTCAATGGTTACAAGATGGGTCAGACTGTTCAATGAAGGACGTCATCAAGTGCACGATGAAGATCGAAGCGGACGCCCGTCTGTGGTTACTGGTTCACGCAAGTGAAGAAAAGATTAAGCACGATCGTAAGTTTACAATGATGAAAGCGATTGTTTTCTTTCTCGGTTGGTCACAGGGGATGAAAATTGGGTATCGAACGACACCCCTGAAACAAAACGGCAATCAATCGATGGAGGCACATTTCATCCCCAACGAAGGTTAAGCCTAAGCAAATCTTGAAACCTCGAAAAGCCATGTGCACCGTTTTTTGGGACAGAAAAGGCATTTTTGCTCATTGATTACATGGTTACCGGGAAACCATTAAGAAATTGCGCCGCACGGCGGCATTTTCGATTACGGCTGACATTATAAAGAAGCACTACAAAGAACACTTCGGCAGCAGCGATCTGGAAATGGCGTACACGTGTTCTCCTTGAGTCAGAGTAACTGCCGCGAATGCTCGGAACTGCGATCGTGGCGCCGCCGCGGGTAGAAATAGAACTTACTTTGTGGACGACCTTCGTATTTTTACATTCCACCCTACTGGTAAGCTTATATCGTTCTTCTAGGTAATCAATGTTATTATTCTTCATCCTAGTGAAATGTTCTGTGCCTCCTACAATCCCTACGGCCGGACGACCACACGGAGACCTTCTTCTGGGCATAATTCCTCTACTGGGACGAGGAGGAGATTAATGTTTAACGCGCCGTTGACAATGAGGTCATTAGAGACGACCGAGCGAGGTGGCGCAGTGGTTAGCACACTGGACTCGCATTCGGAAGTACGACGGTTCAAACCCGCGTCCGGCCACCCTTCTTTAGGTTTTCAGTGAAGTCCTTAAATCGCTCCAGGCAAATGCCGGGATGGTTCCTTTGAAAGGGCACGTCTAACTTCCTTCCCCGTCCTTGCCTAATCCGATAGGACCGATAACCTCTCTGTTTG
Source organism: Schistocerca cancellata (assembly GCF_023864275.1). Classification (NCBI taxonomy): domain Eukaryota; kingdom Metazoa; phylum Arthropoda; class Insecta; order Orthoptera; family Acrididae; genus Schistocerca; species Schistocerca cancellata. Next base: position 138,993,322 of record NC_064627.1, on the reverse strand, counting down.
GTCCCCTTCCCCCATATCAATCAACGAACCATCAGAGACGGAACACAAGCTTGGATTAGTGGAGGATGGAGAGGAAATCGGCCGTGGGCTTTAAAGGAACCTTTCAGGACTCGTCTGCACGCGAAGGCGATAGTATATATGATACGAAGCGCTATCGATAAACAATACGTAGTTGCGATGAAAAAATAGCAAGTGTTTTAATATTGTACTTCAGCTCTGACTCCTCTCGCGCTACTTAGAGTGGTGAGATAAGCTGTTTCTGTACGGACGCGTTTTGTCATTGCTCCGCAACTCCAGACATTTTGTTACATACTGAACATAGGCAGACTGAAAGAGGCGCATCGACGTACTCAGTTACATTAATATACTGCCGAACAACAATAATTATTTATATGTAAGTATCTATTCATAATTTATGTGCATATGTGACTTCTTGAATATATATTTCATTAACATCTACGTCTTTTTTCATTTTACGAGTAGTAGTTTGAACAATGAAGAAAACGGCTGCGACATGGCAGAGGTTTGAGTGCAATATGATGGAAAATTATAAAGTGCTCGTATAAAAGAACCATAAGTCAATCCTCACGGCAATTTTACTGCAAGAAGTCCGATATTTTGTTTTGAGAACTTGCAAGGCACAAGGTAATGCAAAAAAACTTAGCAAAAGCACGACCTCAGCCACCAATGCCATTGTTCGCTCGCGCCAGACAATGTGTGAGGAAATAATATTGTTTAATTTAATACTTTGAAATATTAATTATCTGATCTGTATTCTCATCCTAACACGCAGAAGTAGTATTAGCATTTATATTATTTATAAACCATCCCAGAATCTGTTTTAGGCGATTTAGGGAAACTACGGGAAACCTAAATCAGGATGCCCGGTTTGAACCGTCGTCCTCTCGAATGCGAGTCCAGTGTCATAAACACTGTGCTACCTAGCTCGGTACCTTCACTTGACAAGCTGCGTGTCTCCTTTGTGTCCACTCCTACAAATTACGATGATAGAAGTATCACCTTAAAATGACGCACCTCCGAAATCACTTCATCGTGTGATACGAATGATAGTCGTTCCATAACAGGCAAGGTCGAAAACGAACTGTCTTTATGTCGAGTCAGTACCTGTTGATTAAATACTCGATCTCTATGTAATCTTCGGCATTCTTGTGTAGCAACTCGTTTCAAAAGCTTCTGTTCTCTTCTTGTCTGAACTGCTTATCGTCCAATCTTCACGTCCGTACAGGGCTAGACAAATACTTTCAGAAAAGGCTTCCTAACACATAAATTTATAATAGATATTACCAGATTTCTCTTTTTCAGAAACTCCTTTCTTGCTGTCGCCATTCTGAATTTTATATGCTGTCTGCTTCGGCTATCGTCAGTTACTTTACTGCTCAAGTAGTAAAACTCATCCACTACTTTTAGCGCCGCATTTCCTTATCTGATAGCTCCATCATTGCGTGACTTAATTGGACTGAATTTCATTATCGTTGTTTTATTTTCGTTGATATTCATCTTATAACCTGTTTCCAAGACGCTGTTCACTCCGTTCAACTGCTCTTCCAAATCCCTTGGCATGTCTGACAGAGCTGCAATGCCATCAGCACGTCTCAGAGATTCTATTTCTTCTCGAAGAACTCTAATTACTTTCCAAGATTTCTCTTCCTTTACAGTTTGCTCAGCCTATAGACTAAATAGCATTCGTGATAGGCTACAAGGATGTCTCGCTTCCTTTCAACCACTCCTTCATTTCCATCTCTTACAACGGCATATTGGTTTCTGCAAAAGTTGTAAATAACCTTTTGCTTTTCGTATTGTATCCATGAGACCTTCAATATTTCAGACTGCATTCGAATTAACAACGTCAAAAAACTTCTCTAAATCTGCAAATGTTATAGACGTAAGTTTGCCTTCCTTTACCCTATCCGATGACGGAACAAAAAAGCAATTACAATCGCTTGGTAGTGGAAAGGCTTCAGCACCAGATGAGATACCTGTAAGAATCTGCAAAGATTATGTGAAATAACGTGCTCCTCTTTTAGCAGCAGTTTATCAAAGCTCGCTCGAGCAACGAAGGGTACCTAGTGATTGGATAAAGGCGCAGGTCATTCCCCTCTCCAAGAAGGGTCGTAGGACAGATGCACTTAATTATAGACCTGTACCACTGACGTCAGTCTGTTGTAGAATTACAGAAAATGATTTATACTCAAGAATGATTAAGTTTTTGGAAAAGGAAAATCTCCTCTATAAAAATCAGTAAGGATTCCGTCACCAGAAATCTTGTGAAATTCAGCTCGCCCTGTTCCTCCGCCGGCCGCGGTGGTCCAGCGGTTCTAGGCGCTCAGTCCGGAACCGCGCGACTGCTACGGTCGCAGGTTCGAATCCGGCCTCGGGCATGAATGTGTGTGATGTCCTTAGGTTAGTTAGGTTTAAGTGTTCTAAGTTCTAGGGGACTGATGACCATAGATGTTAAGTCCCATAGTGCTCAGAGCCATTTGAACCATTTGAACCTGTTCCTCTATGCGATCGATAGCTCTGTAGACAACGGCGCTCAGTTTGATGTCGTGTTCCTTGACACCAGGAAGGCATTTGACATCACCGCACTGCCATCTAGTGAAAAAAAAAGGACGAGCTTCCGCACTATCGGACCAGATTTGTGATTGAATTCAGAACTTTCTTGGAGATATACAGATGGAACTCAGTACATCGCTCTTAACGGAACAAAATCGAAAAGGCAATCATTATAGTACCCCAAGGAAGTTGGATAGGACTGTCACTGTTTACAGTGTATACAAATAATCCAGTTGAAAGCGTAGGAAGCTCTTTAAAACTGATCGCAGATGATGCCGTTGTTTATTTGTTTATAAGAAAGCAGCAACGCCAGAAGTCTGGATCGGTTTGCAAAATGACCTGCAGAGGACTGATGAATGGTGCAGGCTATAGCAGTTGACCCTGAACGTAAATAAATGTAATATTATTGTGCAAACATAGGAAAAGAATCAACTACCGTGCAACTACGCTATTGAAGACAAATTGCTGGACACAGTATATACCGTAAAATATCTAGCAGTAACTATGCAGAGATACCTCATGAGGAATGACCACATGAAACAAATCGTAGGAAATCAAACGCCACACTGAGATTCATAGGGAAAAACTTAAGGAAATGTAACTGATCCAAGGAAGAAGTGGCTTACAAGGCGCTTGTTCGACCGAATTTTGAGCATTGTTCATCAATCTGGTATCCTTACGAGGTGGGACTGACAGAATAGGCCGAAAAAATCCGACGAAGAGCGATGCGCTTTTCGTCATGTGATCGTTTAGTAGGCGCGAAAGCGTTACAGAGATCCTCCAGAGAGGCGTTGTGCACCACGGAGAGATTTATTATGGAAATTTCGGGAGGGTCCTTTCCGGGAAGAGTCGGACAGTATATTACTTTCTCCCACATACATCTCGCGGAATGACCACGACGAAGAAATTCGATAAATTCGAGCTAACACAGAGACTTACCCACGCGCCATTCGCGAATAGAAAAGGGAAGGGGGAGGGGGGAGGGGGCAGCAGTCAGAAGTGCCCTCCACGACATACCGTCAGGAGGCATGCGGAGTATTGATGTAGGTGCAAGGAGGCTTTCCTATAAATAATGCAACAATTTTTTTTTTTCGAAAGCAGGTTGGCTTGATTCAGGATTCCAGTACACCACATTATTCCCCACTCGTTTGGCTGAAAAATCCTATTTTTCAACACAATATCCATTGAGTGCGGCGTTCTTATGCCGAATTACTGGGAGGGCATGTATGTCCGTGTGATACCGCTCTACCAGTCGACGCCGGAACCCACGTCTTGCTGCACCACTAGACCCCTCCCCCCCCATCATCCACGTAGTGCTTCCCGCGAAATGGGCCACAAAGCTAGAAGTCGAAAGATGTGAAAAACCAGGTTGTACGGTGTCTTTACAGACGAATGGAAAAACTAGTAGAAGCCGACCTCGGGGAAGATCAGTTTGGATTCCGTAGAAATACTGGAACACGTGAGGCAATACTGACCTTACGACTTATCTTAGAAGAAAGATTAAGGAAAGGCAAACCTACGTTTCTAGCATTTGTAGACTTAGAGAAAGCTTTTGACAACGTTGGCTGGAATACTCTCTTTCAAATTCTAAAGGTGGCAGGGGTAAAATACAGGGAGCGAAAGGCTATTTACAATTTGTACAGAAACCAGATGGCAGTTATAAGAGTCGAGGGACATGAAAGGGAAGCAGTGGTTGGGAAGGGAGTGAGACAGGGTTGTAGCCTCTCCCCGATGTTATTCAATCTGTATATTGAGCAAGTAGTAAAAGAAACAAAAGAAAAATTCGGAGTAGGTATTAAAATCCATGGAGAAGAAATAAAAACTTTGAGGTTCGCCGATGACATTATAATTCTGTCAGAGACAGCAAAGGACTTGAAAGAGCAGTTGAACGGAATGGATGGTGTCTTGAAGGGAGGATATAAGATGAACATCAACAAAAGCAAAACGAGGATATTGGAATGTAGTAGAATTAAGTCGGGTGATGTTGAGGGTATTAGATTAGGAAATGAGACACTTAAAGTAGTAAAGGAATTTTGCTATTTGGGGAGCAAAATAACTGATGATGGTCGAAGTAGAGAGGATATAAAATGTAGACTGGCAATGGCAAGGAAAGCGTTTCTGAAGAAGAGAAATTTGTTAACATCGAGTATAGATTTAAGTGTCAGGAAGTCATTTCTGAAAGTATTTGTATAGAGTGTAGCCATGTATGGAAGTGAAACATGGACGATAAATAGTTTGGACAAGAAGAGAATAGAAGCTTTCGAAATGTGGTGCTACAGAAGAATGCTGAAGATTAGGTGGGTAGATCACATAACTAATGAGGAACTATTGAATAGTATTGGGGAGAAGAGAAGTTTGTGGCACAACTTGACCAGAAGAAGGGATCGGTTGGTAGGACATGTTCTGAGGCATCAAGGGATCACCAATTTAGTATTGGAGGACAGCGTGGAGGGTAAAAATCGTAGGGGGAGACAAAGAGATGAACACACTAAGCAGATTCAGAAGGATGTAGGTTGCAGTAGGTACTGGGAGATGAAGAAGCTTGCACAGGATAGAGTAGCATGGAGAGCTGCATCAAACCAGTCTCAGGACTGAAGACCACAACAACAACAACGGTGGATGAGGGAGTTCAGTCCAATGAAGTTTTCTGAGCTCCACTCGGGCGCGCAGACTTGTACGAGGCCTTCCGTTGTCAAGGAGAAGTTCGTTCGCAGGTTCTTGTGGCAACGAAACCGCTAAAGTCGTTTCTCCATTTTCCTGCGGGTACCACAATGCACTTCAGGGTTGCACCATGAGGGAGGGCGTCAAACAGTATAACCCCTACTGAGTCTCAGAAGAGCATCGCGATGACTTTACTGGCGGAAAATGTGGCTTTGAACTTTTTCCTGGAAGGAGAGGTGGTGTAGCACCTCGAAGTAATGTCTCATTGCCTGTGATGATGTTCGACAGCAGATTGTTACGATTAGCCTCGTAACGTGCAAGCAATTCCGCGCAGATGCTCCTTCGTTGCTCTTTATGGTCTGTCCGTTAGGCGCCGAGGCACTCAGCAGGCACGTACACCATGCTGAGGGAATTAGATTAGGAAATGAGACCCCATTTGGAGGGCGGCTGTGTCAGCACTACCAACGGAGACGTCCGTTTGTCCAGCGATGTGTTTCATTGTGATCTGCAGGTCACTTCGAATGGCAGTGTCCGCGCGTTCCAGCGTTGCTGGAGTCACGGCTGTGTGCGGCCGGCCGGCACGCGCGAGATCGGACAGGTTTGCGCGACTTTGTTGCGATGATGACAGACGCCTCGCCCAACGACTCACCGTGCTTTTGTCCTCTGCTAGGTCTCCGTAGACATTCTGCAAGCGCCTATCAGTGTCTACCACGCTCTGGTTTTCCGCCAAAAACAACTCAGTGAGAGCTCTCTGCTCGGGACGCACCTCCTTTACAGACGCCATTTTTAAGGCTACGTATAGCACCGCCACCTGTCAGAACTTCATGTACAGGGTGTTTCAAAAATGACCGGTATATTTGAAACGGCAATAAAAACTAAACGAGCTGCGGTAGAAATACACCGTTTGTTGCAATATGCTTGGGACATCAGTACATTTTCAGGCGGACAAACTTTCGAAATTACAGTAGTTACAATTTTCAACAACAGATGGCGCTGCAAGTGATGTGAAAGATATAGAAGACAACGCAGTCTGTGGGTGCGCCATTCTGTACGTCGTCTTTCCGCTGTAAGCGTGTGCTGTTCACAACGTGCAAGTGTGCTGTAGACAACATGGTTTATTCCTTAGAACAGAGGATTTTTCTGGTGTTGGAATTCCACCGCCTAGAACACAGTGTTGTTGCAACAAGACGAAGTTTTCAACGGAGGTTTAATGTAACCAAAGGACCGAAAAGCGATACAATAAAGGATCTGTTTGAAAAATTTCAACGGACTGGGAACGTGACGGATGAACGTGCTGGAAAGGTAATGTGACCGCGTACGGCAACCACAGAGGGCAACGCGCAGCTAGTGCAGCAGGTGATCCGACAGCGGCCTCGGGTTTCCGTTCGCCGTGTTGCAGCTGCGGTCCAAATGACGCCAACGTCCACGTATCGTCTCATGCGCCAGAGTTTACACCTCTATCCACACAAAATTCAAACGCGGCAACCCCTCAGCGCCGCTACCATTGCTGCACGAGAGACATTCGCTAATGATATAGTGCACAGGATTGATGACGGCGATATGCATGTGGGCAGCATTTGGTTTACTGACGAAGCTTATTTTTACCTGGACGGCTTCGTCAATAAACAGAACTAGCGCATATGGGGAACTGAAAAGCCCCATGTTGCAGTCCCATCGTCCCTGCATCCTCAAAAAGTACTGGTCTGGGCCGCCATTTCTTCCAAAGAAATCATTGGCCCATTTTTCAGATCCGAAACGATTACTGCATCATGCTATCTGGACATTCTTCGTGAATTTGTGGCGGTACAAACTGCCTTAGACGACACTGCGAACACCTCGTGGTTTATGCAAGATGGTGCCCGGCCACATCGCACGGCCGCCGTCTTTAATTTCCTGAATGAATATTTCGATGATCGTGTGATTGCTTTGGGCTATCCGAAACATACAGGAGGTGGCGTGGATTGGTCTCCCTATTCGCCAGACATGAACCCCTGTGACTTCTTTCTGTGGGGACACTTGAAAGACCAGGTGTACCGCCAGAATCCAGAAACAATTGAACAGCTGAAGCAGTACATCTCATCTGCATGTGAAGCCATTCCGCCAGACACGTTGTCTAAGGTTTCGGGTAATTTCATTCAGAGACTATGCCATATTATTGCTACGCATGGTGGATATGTGGAAAATATCGTACTATAGAGTTTCCCAGACCGCAGCGCCATCTGTTGTTGAAAATTGTAACTACTGTCATTTCGAAAGTTTGTCTGCCTGAAAATGTACTGTTGTCCCAAGCATATTGCAACAAACGGTGTATTTCTAACGCTGCTCGTTTAGTTTTTATTGCCGTTTCAAATATACCGGTCATTTTTGAAACACCGTGTAAATGCAGAGCAGGTGCTGAAGCGGTAAAATTCCACGATGCGCCGTAGCAAATGCTGCACGTTTTCTACTGAAATTGGCTGAGGAAAAAAAAATGTGTTGCATTACTTATTGAACGCCCCTCGCAGATACCTTCTGTGATAAATTGTAGGGTCACAGTATTGCCTCGCATGATTGTACATTTCCCCATAACTGAAACTGATATTCTCCGAGATTGGTTTCTACCAGTTTTTACTTCATTCTTCTGTAAATAATCCGTGTAATTACTTTGCAGCTATGACTTTCAAATAACTTACGGGTTTGCTGTCGGGTGACGTCGTCGAACACCGCCGATATTTCGACAGGAGCACACCCTGCCATTCTCAAGGCACAAATGCAAGAAGGAAGAAATGTGCAAGGAAATTTAATACCTCTGTGAACCGAGGTGTTAAATTTCCTTGCACATTTCTTCCTTCTTGCATTTGTGCCTTGAGAATGGCAGGGTGTGCTCCTGTCGAAATATCGTCAGGGTTCGACGACGTCACCCGCCAGCAAACCCGTAAGTTATTTGAACATTCAATTCGCCGGGAAAAGTTAAGGTCTCACAGCCGTGACTTGTTTAACTACTGGTTCGGTAACATTCACACTTGTCGGACCCTGCCCTTTCTTGGTACTAGAATTTAACACTTAAGTGACAGAAGTCATGGGATAGCTCCTAATATCGTGTCGGACTATCTTTCGCCCGGCGTAGTTCAGCAATTCTACAAAATGGTTCAAATGGCTCTGAGCACTATGGGACTCAACTGCTGAGGTCATTAGTCCCCTAGAACTTAGAACTAGTTAAACCTAACTAACCTAAGGACAACACAAACATCCATGCCCGAGGCAGGATTCGAACCTGCGACCGTAGCGGTCTTGCGGTTCCAGACTGCAGCGCCTTTAACCGCACGGCCACTTCGGCCGGCTTCAGTAATTCTACGTGGCATCGACTCAACAAGTCGTTGGAAGTCTCCTGCAGAAATACTGAGCCGTCCGTAACTGCGAAATTGCCGATGCAGGAGTTTGTGCACAACTGATCTCTCGATTATGTCCCATAAATGTTCGATGGGACTCATGTCGGAAGATCTGAGTAACGAAGCATTCACTCGAATTCTCCAGACTGTTTTTCAAACCAATCGGGAACAGCTGTGGCCTGCCGATATGGCGCAGTATCATCCATAAAATTCCACGGTTTTTCGGGAGCAAGCAGCCAACCATAACCATTTCCAATCAATGACCAGTTCAGTTGGACCAGAGGACCCAGTCTATTCCTTGTTCTACATCTACATCTACATCTACATCCACATCCATACTCCGCAAGCCACCTGACGGTGTGTGGCGGAGGGTACCTTGAGTACCTCTATCGGTTCTCCCTTTTATTCCAGTCTCGTATTGTTCGTGGAAAGAAGGATTGTCGGTATGCCTCTGTGTGGGCTCTAATCTCTCTGATTTTATCCTCATGGTCTCTTCGCGAGATATACGTAGGAGGGAGCAATATGCTGCTTGACTCTTCGCTGAAGGTATGTTCCCGAAACTTTGACAAAAGCCCGTACCGAGCTACTGAGCGTCTCTCCTGCAGAGTCTTCCACTGGAATTTACCTATCATCTCCGTAACGCTTTCGCGATTACTAAATGATCCTGTAACGAAGCGCGCTGCTCTCCGTTGGATCTTCTCTATATCTTCTATCAACCCTATCTGGTACGGATCCCACACTGCTGAGCAGTATTCAAGCAGTGGGCGAACAAGCGTACTGTAACCTACTTCCTTTGTTTTCGGATTGCATTTCCTTAGGATTCTTCCAATAAATCTCAGTCTGGCATCTGCTTTACCGACGATCAACATTATATGATCATTCCATTTTAAATCACTCCTAATGCGTATTCCCAGGTAATTTATGGTATTAACTGCTTCCAGTTGCTGACCTGCTATTTTGTAACTAAATGATAAAGGATCTATCTTTCTGTGTATTCGCAGCACATTACACTTGTCCACATTGAGATTCAATTGCCAGTCCCTGCACCATGCGTCAATTCGCTGGAGATCCTCCTGCGTTTCAGTACAATTTTCCATTGTTACAACCTCTCGATACACCACAGCATCATCTGCAAAAAGCCTCAGTGAACTTCCGATGTCATCCACCAGGTCATTTATGTATATTGTGAATAGCAACGGTCCTATGACACTCCCCTGCGGCACACCTGAAATCACTCCTACTTCGGAAGACTTCTCTCCATTGAGAATGACATGCTGCGTCCTGTTATCTAGGAACTCCTCAATCCAATCACACAATTGGTCTGATAGTCCATATGCTCTTACTTTGTTCGTTAAACGACTGTGGGGAACTGTATCGAACGCCTTGCGGAAGTCAAGAAACACGGCATCTACCTGTGAACCCGTGTCTATGGCCCTCTGAGTCTCGTGGACGAATAGCGCGAGCTGGGTTTCACATGACCGTCTTTTTCGAAACCCATGCTGATTCCTACAGAGTAGATTTCTAGTCTCCAGAAAAGTCATTATACTCGAACACAATACGTGTTCCAAAATTCTACAACTGATCGACGTTAGAGATATAGGTCTATAGTTCTGCACATCTGTTAACACAGCCCACACCATTACGGAACCACCACCAGCTTGCACAGTGCCTTGCTGACAACTTGGGTTCATGGCTTCTCTGCGCCACTGTCAGCTCTTACCAACTGTAATCGGGACTCGTGTGGCGAGGCCACGGTTTTCCAATCGTCTAGGGTCGAACCGATATCGTCACGAGCCCAGGAGAGGCGCTGGAAGCGGAGTCGTGCTGTTAGCAAAGACACACGCCACATTTCGGTGCACTGTCCTAATGCCTCAGTTACAGTGATAGGAGGAAATACAAACTGGATCGGACTAGGAAAAGGAGTAAGACAAGGCTGTTGTCTATCACCTACCCTTTTCAACCTCTACTTGGAAAATATGATTGACCAGTGCTCATTAGATGACAGAGGAGTAGAAATTGGAGGGAGAAGAGTAGGGTGTTTGAGGTTTGCTGATGACAAGGTCCTTCTAGCCACGGAGGAAAAAAATTACAAGACTTAGTTCAACTGGCTGGTTCAACTGGCTCTGAGCACTATGGGACTTAACATCTGAGGTCATCAGTCGCCTAGAACTTAGAACTACTTAAACCTAACTAACCTAAGGACATCACACACATCCATGCCCGAGGCAGGATTCGAACCTGCGACCGTAGCGGTCGCGCGGTTCCAGACTGAAGCGCCTAGAACCGCTCGGCCACACCGGCCGGCCTCGATTTAGTGGACACCATTGAAGCTAACGGAAAAAATTATGGAATGAAAATTAACACAAAGGAAACAAAAGTATTGACTCTAGGACGAAATAAAAAAATAAAAATTATGCTGGATGGAGAAATATTAGAACAGGTGCAAAATTTTAAGTGTCTTAGAAGCAGGGCAGACACCGACTGGAAGTGCAGCACAGAAATTAAAACAAGGATAGCAATGGCAAAACAGGCACTTCATAAGAAAAGGAGAATTTTCTGCAGCAGTCTGGACAGAGAACTGAGGAAAAGAATCATAAAATGTTTTCTATGGAGTGTTGTTCTGTATGTCGCTGAAACATGGACTATGAGGAAGAAAGACAGAGAAAGTTCAAAATGGTTCAAATGGCACTGAGCACTATGGGACTTAACTGCTGAGGTCATCAGTCCCCTAGAACTTAGAACTACTTAAACCTAGCTAACCTAAGGACATCACACATATCCATGCCCGAGGCAGGATTCGAACCTGCGACCGTAGCGGTCGCGCGGTTCCAGACTGTAGCACCTAGAACCGCTCGGTCACCCCGGCCGGCGAGACAGAGAAAGCCTGGAGGCTTTTGAGATGTGGACATGGCGGAGGATGGAAAGAATAAATTGGATAGACAAAGTAAAAAGTGAAGAGGTACTGAGAAGAGTGGGAACGAAAAGACAGTTACTAGATGTAATAAAAAGAAGAAAAAGAAATTGGATTGGGGATATATTAAGAAAGAATGACGGACTGATAAAAACAGCTTTAGAAGGTTATGTAGAAGGGAAAAGGAAGCAGGAAGGAAGAGATTTCAGATACTGGATGACGTGATGGACGGTACAACATACAGCAGCCTTTAGAAGGAAGCAATGGATCGCAGAAAATGGGGAGGCAAAGGACCTGCTAATCCAGCAGAAAACCGATGATCGTGATGTTCTAATGGATACGGTGGTTCTACGTCCCACATTGATTTCTGCGGTTATTTCGCGCAGTGTTGCATGCTAGCAGTGTCATCTCTACGCAAATGGCGCTGCTCTCGGTCGCGAAGTGAAGGTCATCGGCCACTGCGTTGCCCTTGGTGAGAGGTAATGCCTGAAATTTGGCATTCACGGCAAAGTCTTGACTCTGTGGATCTCGGATTACTGAATTCCCTGCCGATTTCCGAAATGGAATGTCCCAAGCGTCTAGCTCGCACTGCTACTCCGCGTTCAAAGTCTGTTAATTCCAGTCGTACAGTCATAATCACGTCGAAAGCGTTTCCACTTGAATCACCACAATACGAATGACAACTCTGTCAATGCACTGCCCATTTCTACCTTCTGTGCGCGCATATCGCTACCCCATGTCTTTTGTCGCATCAGTGGACTACGGTACACTCTTGAAGTCTGAGTGAGATAATTTTAAAGGGAAGTGTGTTGATCGGTGCGCGCGCCCTGGTGTTGCAGAGGACGCAGGACGCGGCTGGGGCTGCCGACGGTGGCTCTGCTGGCGCTGGCGGTGGCCGCGGGGGCGGTGGGGGCGGCGGCGCTGCCCACCTCCCTGCTCGAGGACGCCTCGGCGGCGGCGGCGGCTCACCAGCAGACCGACAAAGGTGCGCCCCAGCGATGCTTGCGCTACGCTCGCATATGCTTCCAAATACGATCCTCCGTACACCGATTTCCCTCTTCCACGTTTACAAAGCTGTCCTATAAAATTGCAGCACCGAGCAAAACAGCAAATAGTGGATTTTTTTCTTATTGTGCGTGAGACGCCCTGCTAACCCGCAGGACAGGACAGGTAGTACAAATTGTGGAACGGGGCCAAAATAAGGGGCTGTCAGTTACACTCGAACACAGAACTTTATTATTTGATCAAACGTTACAAGAGCACCCCCCCCCCCCCAAAAAAAAAAAATTTTACCACACAGCTTTAATCTTTGGGACTTCATTACCAGCTGAAAGCCACTTTAATTTAAAAACGGTTGAAGGCCAATAACTTAAAACGCAAGCATAATCAGAAATTTAAAAGGCAAGCCTTATCTTAAAACAGTTATTTAGTTAGGCTGAAGTAAACAAGTTAAATTCAAATCAGCTGTTGGCCTATCACTTAAAACTCCATGACATTAATTATTTTTAATACCAAAGGTCTTATGTGAAACAGTTCTTTAATTTAGGCTGAAGGCCTTAAGAGCACAACAACTCTAATTTATAACAAAAATCGGCTAGAAGCCATACAAGTACAAATAACAAGAACAAATTTTAAAAAAATAGGGCAGTACTCCCAAGGGCTCTCAGATGTTCGAGGGTCGGCCTGGAGTTCAAACACTAACGCTCGCTTAGGAGAGACAGGCAGTCTGCCCTACCATTTTCAATCCGCTGGAAACCCAACCGACAGACAGTCAAAGGACCAATGATCAAGATCAGTTCCGCTCCACACTTGCACCAAAACTCAAACGATGCTAACAGCGGAGACTGGAACAACAACCAGAACGGATCACAGACAACCCGAGAGCGGTGCATGACCCAAATACACGTAGTCTAATCAGACGACCGACTAAACGGCCAAGCAAGGTCGTTGCCACTCAAACTTGTGTGTCGGCAATCGTCGAGCGAGTGGTGGCTGTCCTGTCCTTCCTCGCTACTCAATGGCGACCGACCAATTCAGAGGCAGTACGCCGACAACCTTTAAATAACTTGTCAGTCAAACCACATAAACTACACACAGTTTCACGAACACTTGCACGAAGAACTCGACAGTGCTAACGGCAGTGACTGAGCAAAATGACGAATCACGAGTTGTCACACACAGCCAACCCATAACCGATACGTCGTCCGACAAGACGACCGACCGATGATCAACCAAAGTCGTCCCCACTCAAATCATGTGTGTCGGCAATCATCGGCGAGTGATGGCTACCCGCGCCTCCCTGGCGCTGCACGCCCAACTGGTGCTACGACGCGACTGCGCCAACCGACCAACTGCTACACATCAACACGGAGGATGCGCTAAAATAACTGGGGAGTGAACATCACAGGCTACACACAATTTCACAAACAACTGGACCAAGAACGCGACGAACGATAAAAGCAGTGACTGTGCAATCACCAGGACGAACCGCGAGTTGAGACACACACCGCCAACACATAAGCGATCGGCGAGCAAATACACGTCGTCCGGTAAGACGACCAACCGACGATCAACCAAGACCGTCCACAGCCATGTGTGCCGACAACGGTCGGGCGAATCATGGCTATCCGAACCCCACTGCCGCTCCAACCCGACCGACTCCTGCCGCGACACAACTGTCCGACTGCCAGGTGAGAACTCCACTGCTGGCGCGTTCCAGCTGAATTCATTGCCCGGTTCGAACTGCACTTCTGGCGCGTTCCAACTCCTCGGACGACCAGATAATACGGCAGAGCCTATATCGATAAGCGCTGCTGCTGCCGCTCACGGGCAGGCAAGGCAGCAACTCAGTGACATCGGTAATTGAAAATTAACGTAACGAGGCGTCAGTACGGTAGAAACAGGGTGTGAAATAAGAGAAGGCACAAACACGAGCCACCCTCGGCTCAGTGCGTATACGATACTGCGATTTTCAAAGTAATGGGTGGTTATATTTAAACTGCAGCTACTCACAGAGTAGCTGTAATTACCGTATGGCAAAACTTGGTAAAAATTCCAATGCGTTAATGTGGAACCGATTTAGCGCTGGGAAAAAATTAGTTCCAATTTTGGCCATCAGGTGCAAATCTGACACTGTGAATGGAAGAAAGCCGCATAGAAACGATTCCATATGTGACAGATTAGGACCGGGACCCGGGCAGGAAAGGTCAGACAAGTGAGAAATGCCTATTTTTGATTTTAGCACCTGCCGCTTACACAGTTTGCTCAATGTGAGCACCAGAGAAGTCGACGAGCTGCTGTGCAGCGCCAGCTTTGCACCTGGTGGTCAAAATTGGAACCAATTTTTTCCCAGCATAAAGCAGTTCCACATTAACACATTAGCATATCTATCAAGTTTCGCTGCCATACGGTGCTGACAACCCACATTGGATCTCCGAGAGTAGCTGAACTTTGATTATAACCATTCGGTACCTACGGGGTTCAAGAACACACCTGCGCGAAAAGTAGAAGACATACAGCAAATAAATACATATCATTGGATAGAGCGTATCGCCAAGCTTTTAACCAACATTACAGTTGCCGAGTGTCCGCCGGCCGCGGTGGTCTCGCGGTTCTAGGCGCGCAGTCCGGAACCGCGCGACTGCTACGGTCGCAGGTTCGAATCCTGCCTCGGGCATGGATGTGTGTGATGTCCTTAGGTTAGTTAGGTTTAAGTAGTTCTAAGTTCTAGGGGACTGATGACCACAGCTGTTAAGTCCCATAGTGCTCAGAGCCATTTGAACCATTTGAACAGTTGCTGACTATGGGCACCATTTGTAACGTGGCAAACATTAGTACACGGGCACAATTCACTGAAGTCACCGAACGCAAAACGCTCAGTAAGGTGTGTCAGCAGCCCGCTTTAGAAATCAGTTTGTCGGGCTACCTGTCTCCGAGTCGTAACGAATTAGGACATGTATCGCATATTAAATCATTATTGTAGGTCATGTATCGGACACCACAGTACTGTTATGCTACGTATCCGATACTACAGTACCGTTTTGCACCCTCAAACGTAGGCAAATAAAATGCATTGATGAAGAAATACACATCAGGCTATTATTTATGATACTTACGCTTATACACTGCCCAGTCACAGTCAAAAGCCTGAATACGCACCTTTTCCAGTGCAGACTGCTGCGACGCATGCACAGAGTCCGTGAGGTTCTGGGAGGTATCGAAAGGGATGAGGATCCACGCCGATTCCAGTGCCGTGGCAAGCTCCACTGAGTTTCTCGGTTGAGCATCCGTGGCATCAAGAGTCCGATCGAGGTAGTCCCACAGATTCTCGATTGGGTTTAAATCCGGGCAGTTTGGTGGCCAGTGAAGTACGGAACACTCATCCTGGTGCTGCACTGCGGGCTGTGTGACTCGTTGCATTGTCCTGCTGGTACATACCATCGTCTCGAGCAAAAAAACTTATGTAGGGGCGGACACGGTTCCCAAGGATAGATGCGTACTTGTGTTGATCCATTGTCCCTTCCGTTATGACGAGATCACCCAGTTAGTGCCACGAAACATTCCCCAGACTATAAAGTTCCCTCCTCCTTCGGACTTGATCCTTCTGACGATTGTTACAGGGTGTTTGCTTTCAGACGTTTCACGCCGTACACGCCAGCGGCCATTTGTCTGATGCAGCATAAAACGTGGTTCACCTGGAACGGCCACCTGTCGCCACTCACAGGACGTCCAGTTGCGATAATGGCGCGCCAGTTCCAGCCTTCGTCGACGACGAACAGCAATTAGCATAGATACATGAACCAGGTGTCTGCTGCGGTGGCCCATAAGCAACAACAACGTTTGCTGAACGGTCCTTGAGGAGACACAGTTGGCTCATCTGGATAGTGAGTTGCTCTGCAGTAGCACGTCTGGTCTCTCGTACACATCTCCACAGAAATCGCTCACCTCCCTCAACTTTGGCCCGTGATGCTCAATAGTTGCCCGGCGCCGGTTTTGGATAGCGCCATTTTGCCTCGTACGGTATACTTTAACCACAGTGGCACACCAGCAGTTTACAGACTTAGCTGTTTCATTAATACCTCTTCCTTGGCCCGAAAGCCAATAATCATGACCGTTTGGACGACAGCACTGTATTTTGCGTCACCCCCACGTTCTTTATATACAATGCATTGCTAGTCCTGCCATCTGTAGTCTGTAAGTGGTTATTGCACGTTGATGTTGATCATACGCGTTGGTCGCATTAATGTGACTGGACTGGGTATAAATTTTTAACGTTAACGTTTCATTCTCGCTTAATAAAGGAGAGAAACGTTTCTCATACACAGTAAGTGGATCTAAAGATAATATTTTGAGAGGTAATTTAATTCGAAGAAATCATATTTTGCTTTGGGCCTTAGTCCCATGGCAACGCGGTGTCGGCCGTGTTACTATGGGACTGGTGATGTTAGTGTCAGAGGGTTGCCAGATGCCCTTTCTGTCGCCACCCCATACCCCCCTGGACGGAGGTAGTGTAACCCAGCTATCTGCATCTAGTGTAAACTGTGAAATAGTGCAGATATGTTCCAAATGTCTGCGAGTCGTGTAACTGAAGCGGGACGTGGGGACCAGCCCAGTATTCACCTAGTGGGATGTGGAAAACCGCCTAAAAACTACATCCAGGCTGGCCGGCTCACCAGCCCTCGTCGTTAATCTGCCGGGCATATTTGATCCGGGGCCGGTGCACCTACCTGAATCCAGGCAGCAGTGCATTAGCGTCCTCGGGTAACCTGTCAGGTAATTGAATTCTAAGAAATACTTGATTGATTTCGACAATGAGTACAACTTGTGTAAAAACCTGGAAAGTCATCCAAACTATTAAGGAATACAAATTGATGCATCATCTGATGGAACACATAGCTTCAGAATTCACGTATTTTTAAAAAGTTATTACCTTTCGATAATTTATATGCCAATGAAAAACTTAGAGGAGAGAATAAACACAGTGAGTTTGAAATTGTGTTAAAACTGTTGAGCTGAGATAAAATTCGAGTAGATAATTATGTAAATTGTGTGCCAAATCGAAATTCTAAAACATGCTTAATTCAAATAAATATTGGTACTAACGTCATGTTTGAAATTTCGTAAAATTAAAACAATATTTAAAACATGAAACCCCATCTACAGAAAAAAATATAACATTAAATTGTAATTTTGTATTTTTGAGTACACACAATATCAGCCACGATGACGTTCCTTGCACTGTTCAAAACAGGAATGCTAAACTGTATTTATATAGAATGTTATCATTCATTACGCAAAAGTGAATATATTACATTACACTCATCAAAATATGTTTAATATTTAACATAAATCTGAACAATTATTAGCAATCAGCAAAAGAAGTGCATATGGAAAAACTGTGTACACTTTGGAAAGGTGCGATATATTTGGCGTGGAAAAATGGTGAATGTAATCATTTGTCGGGTGTCTTATGAGAAAGACGTGATAATTTCTACGTATCTTATACTGTTGTCCAAGGTTAGCGCCCATGTTGAAACTTTAGCTTTTACATAAGTGGAACCAGAATCATCAATAAACAAGGAAGATTACTGAAACAACTGGTCTTTTCTTCATTTTCTGCAATTAAAATCATAAAATTCCTTATGCAAACTTCAGAAAAGCTGCTAATACGGAAGCGGAAACAGCAACTACGCAACTTCGACTTCTCCGTGCTAATCAAGAACAAAGATAAGTACACTCTAAGACAAAAAGAAAAACAAAAACAAAAAGACACAGCAAGAAGAAATTATCCGAATGGGACGGAAATCGGTATATGTACAGATCCACAAATGAATACAATTTCAGAAAAATTAGGTGATATATTCAAGAGAAAGAGCTTCACAAATTGAGCAAGTCAATAACGCGTTTGTCCATCTGTGGCTCTTATGCAAGTAGTTATTCGGCTTGGCATTGATTGACAGATTTTCCGGATGTCCTCCACAGGGATATCGTGTGAGATTCTGTCTAATTAGCGCTTCAGATCGTCAAAATCCGGAGCTGGGTGGAGAGCGTTGCCTACAATGTTCCAAATGTTCACAGTTGGGGAGACATCCCACGACTTTGGTTAGTTGGTTGGTTTGGGGAAGGAGACCAGACAGCGTGGTCATCGGTCTCATCGGATTAGGAAAGGATTGGGAAGGAAGTCGGCCGTGCCCTTTCAGAGGAACCATCCCGGCATTTGCCTGGAGTGATTTAGGAAAATCACGGAAAAGCTAAATCAGGAGGCCGGACGCGGGATTGAACCGTCGTCCTCCCGAATGCGAGTCCAATGTCTAACCACCGCGCCACCCCGCTCGGTATCCCACGACTTTGCTGGCCAAGGTAGGGTCTGGCAAGCACGAAGACAAGCAGAAGAAACTCTCGCTGTCTGCGGGCACCTTTATCTTGGCTTACCTTGAACTATAAGAAGATGGGGCGTATAATATCGCCGACGTGCCGCTGTACAGCAGCGGTACCGTGGATGACAACAAAAGCGGTCCTGCTACGAAAATAAATAGCACTCCAGACCATCACTTCTGGTTGTCGGACCATATCGCGGGCGGCAGTTAGGACGGTGTCCCACCACTGTCTGGGGCGTCTCCAGACAAGACGTTCAGCCTGGAGTCTCATCGACTGGAGTAGAACTGTAATAGTGACGAGTCTCTCTTCGAAATGAGCCCTAACGACTAACGAAGGCGTCTCTGGAGAAGCCCCAACAGCCAGGAGTAACGGTCTAGGGTGCCGTTTCTTCTCATAGCAGGATCCCTTTGATTGTCGTCCGCTGCACCCTTACAGCGCAGAAGTACGTCGGCGATATTCTACATCCCGTTTTGTTGCCCTTCATGACATGCCACTCTGTGCTTATATTTCAGAAGGATGAAGACCGCCTGCACACGGCGAGAGCTTCTACCGCTTGTCTTCCTCCTTACCAAACTCTAACTTGGCCAGCAAGGTCGTCGGGTCTCTCCCCAACTGGAACATTTGGAACATTATGGGCAGGGCTCTCCACGCAGCTCGTGATTTTGACGATCTGACGCCAGTTGGCCAGAATAGGGCAAGATGTCTCTGTGGAGGACATCCAGCAACTCTCTCAATCAATGCCAAGCCAGATTCTGTCCAATTGGCGCGTTAGTTGGCCAAGTTATGGTTTGGCAAGCATGATGACAAGCAGTAGAAAAGTCTCGCAATGTACCGGCTGGCACTATCTTGCTGAAATGGAAGCCCAGGATGCCTTGCCAGAAAGGAAAACAAAACGGGGCGTAGAATATTGTCGAAGTACCGCTGTGCTGTAAGGGTGCCGCAGATGACAATCGAAGGGGTCCTGCTATGAAAAGAAATGGCACCCCAGACCATCATTCCTGGTGTGGTATTCAACCACTGTCTGGGGCATCTCCAGGCACGTCTTGGGCTTCAAACGCACTGAGTAGGACTGTCTGCAGTGATGAGTCCCACTTCGAACTAAGCCTCGACAGCAATGGGACACCAAACTGACTGTCGCCCACCATACAGCCTGACATCCAGGAGTGATAATCTGGGGTGTCACTGCATTTCATAGCAGGACACTTTTGCTTGTAATCAACCATTACAGCACATCGAGACGTCGAACGTATTTTACGCCCCGTTTTGTTGCTCTTCATGCCAAGCCATCCCAGGTTTACATTTCAGCAAGATAAGCTCCATCCGTACACGGCGAGAGTTTATATTGCTTCGTGCTTGCCATACCTTATCTTGGGCAACAAGTTCGCCGGATTTATCCCCAGTTTAGAACGTTTGGACCATTATGAGCAGGGCCCTCCAACCAGCTTCGGATTTTGACGGCCTAACGCGTCAATTGGACAAAATTTGGCACGAAATCCTCAGGAAGACATCAAACAAATCCAAGCTGAATAGCTGCTTGCATAAGGGGCAGAGATGGACCAACGTGTTTTGACTTGCTCAATTTGTAAAATTCTTTTATCTTGAATAAATCATTAATTTTTTCTGAAATAGTAATATTTGTTTATCTGTACATGTACATCATATCTACCCATTTCCGTCCCATTCGGATAATTCCTTCGTGGTGTGTGTGTGTGTGTGTGTGTGTGTGTGTGTGTGTGTGTGTGTGTGTTCGTGTTCTGCTCCCTCATTTTCTTGCACGAAGAAGGAGTTTGTAGAACAGAACTCACGTGAGGCCTGACGGTACATGCGAATACTACCACCGTGAATTCTATGGAAGGTCACAAGGTGCAAACTAATTCGATGCAACAATATAGAGTGTCTCGTTTGTCTAAATGGTCTGACACGCCTGCGCCCTAGTGCAATGACGCCAAGGGGCGTATAAGAATCTAAACTTGGAGAGGTACTCTATCCACTGATACGTGTCATTTTTCTGTATTCTCGCTTAATAATAAAGGAGAGAAAGGTTTCTGGTACACAGTAAGTGGATCTAAAGATAATATTTTGAGAAGTAATTTAATTCTAAGAAATCATCGTTTGCTTTGGCCCTTAGTCCCATGTCAATGCGGTGTCGGTCTTGTTACTATGGATCTGACGATGTTAATGGCACAGGTTTGCCAGAAGCCCTTTCAGTCACCATCCCAATAGCCGCCGGGATGGGATTAGTGTACCCCACCTATCTGCGTCAAGTGTTTTCGTGCAGTCGTCCTATGATACCCCGGAGGTACTTATCGGTAACCCTGTATAGTCGGGAGTGTACGTGCTTAATTTTGTAGGTGGTTTAGCGTTACAGAGGATGCGAAATTTAGTGTACACAGTTACCACCTCCGGAAGCAACAACGACTCTATCCCTCGTGGGCTAGGAGGCGAACTGACAGATAAGCTAACGTTATTCCACGCGGCAACAACTGTATGCTAGAGATCATCAGTTGTTATGGCTGAAGAGTGGTGGCGTACCAATCTCTAGGCAATCCCTTACCGGATGGTGTGAGTTGGTGAGAGATCTGGAGAACTAGGTAGTCAGGGAAACGGTCGAACAGTCTTTGTATTGAGGAAGGTCAGGACAGAATGGGCAACATGCAGCCTTGCAGTGTCTCGTGGATAGGTAACGTCACGGAGAACCCTAAAACGCCAGCTTTAACACGTCGGAAACGTAAGGAGTGCTGTACAAAATACCGGCTAAGCGAACAAGAGCTGATCGTGTTAGCAGCCATTCCACAACTCCAGGTGCTTGGCCCATATGACGATGACGACTGCAATGAGGCAACATTCGTCCTCTAAGAATGTTCCACACACGGATACGTCCATTGTGATTCTGTACGCGGAACTGAGATTCGTCTGAAGAGATGGCAGTATGTCGCTGCCGTGTACAGTGTTGTCGGGGCGCACTGTTGTTGGAGCGCTTCTCTCAACTGCCACGTCAAGGGAGTGGCCACTCTGCTGCCAGTCTGTGGAGGTCCAGCCACTGTCAGATTGTGGACGTGGATACTTGTCTTGCTACAGACAAGACCATTTCCTTACTCAAGGCCAACCCGCTTGGCCGAGTGAGCAGTATCTCTGTCCTCCCTGGCGCTAGTCGCTTGGAGCCTTTGATACCCTACATTGCGTTAAGTATTATCTTGCTGCAAACGAGCACGTTTCCTTACTCGAGTTCCATGGCGTGGCTGTACCAACCCTATGGTCGAGTGAACAACATATCTGTTCTATCAGGCGCTAGTCGCTTGGGGCCTTTAAGATGCTACTATGTGTTGAGTATGACCTCCTGAACGTATTGTTTACGTATTGGCATGACAGTCGTGAGATCTCTACCAATGCGAACACTAAAACAGGTTGGATCAAATAGGACATTAAAACTTTGCAATAATATAGAAATTTATTGAGATAACTTATGAAATCGGTAGATGTGCCATTTTGTAGTAAACAACCACATGTTTCACATAAAAGCGTCAAGTGTTATTTTTGTTGGATGTGACTACCACGCATAATGCGTCAAACGTCCCACCGGTATCAATTTCTTCAAAAAATAGCTCTGAGCACTATGGGACTTAACATCTGAGGTCGTCAGACCCCTAGAACTTAGAACTACTTAAACCTAACCAACCTAAGGACATCACACACATCCATGCCCGAGGCAGGATTAGAACCTGCGACCGTATCGGTCATGCGGGTCCAGACTGAAGCGCCTAGAACCACTCGGCCACATCGGCCGACTATCAATTTCTTCCTACAATCTTTGCAGCAAATCGGGCGTAACTTGCGCAACGGCAGCGTAGATCCAATTTTTCAAGTCGGCTAAAGTGTTTAGTAGGGGAGGAACACACACATGGTGTTTAGTGAAACCCCAAAAAAAGAAATCCATTGGTGTCAAGTCTGATGAGCGTGGTGGCCATGGTCAATCTATAGACCAAGGAAGCGACTATCGAGGAAACCTCGAGTTTCCGCGAGGAAATGCTGGTAGTAAACCATTCCATGTCGGTCATCTTCATATCTTCCGACCTGAAAAATCGAATCTAAGCTGCCATTGCACAAGTTATGCCCGATTTGCAGCGACGACTGTTGGAAGGAATCGATTACCGGTGGAATGTTTGCCGCATCTCAAACGAACCAAAAGTGACACTTGAGGTTGTTTGCCACAAAATGACACATCTACAGGTTCTGTAAGTTATCTCAACGAATTTCTATATCATTCCAAAGTTGTAAAGTGCTTTTTGACTCACCCTGTTTTGCGAAACAACAAAGCTGCGTCGATATTCCAGGATATTGTCGCTTGGTCTGACATTCACTGGTTGGTATATTTCTCCCCGTTACATGAGGCGTAACACGCTCCTCTCACAAGCAATCAACACTTAAATGCGATATCTGAATAAGAAATCCATTTCGGAATCTTTCCCTGCATACGGAATATACAGAGTGGTCTAGACTCTTTTATAATCAATATTAATGGAACAAAATGACATACCGCTACAATTCTTATACGGGCGAAGGTTATTTTATGTGTTCAAAGTAACCCCGTTAGCAGCCAAAAACGTCGATGCTGCTGAACTGTCGACCAAGCTACGGGTGTCAGTGCTGCCGCTGTAAGAGCCGCGCAGGACGTCTCTGTGGTTTCTGTTGATAAACATCGTTTTTAAGGTCCCCCATAGGTACAAGTCAAGGGGAGCAAAGTCTGGAAACCGTGGCGAGTACTCAACAGCTCCTCTTCGATCTGTCCATCGTCCAGGTAGATTCTCATCCAAGTGGGCTCTGACTTCTCTGTGGTGGTGAGGCGGAGCGCCGTTTGTCGTAGGTAAAATCTTCATTTCCAAACACCTCTTGGATGGCAGGTAAGGTCGATGTTTGCAGTATACGAGGGGCGTTTGAAAACTCCGTGCAAAAATAAAAACTACTTACGTGTTTGGGGTAAACCTTTTTTATTTTTCGACATAGTCTTTTTTTTAGACTTGTACACTTCGTCCAACGCTGTTCTAATTTGTAGATACCTTCCGAATAAGAGGAATTGTCCAAGTCTACAAAATAGCTATTAGTTGCTGCAATCACCCCCTCGACTGAATAAAATCTTTGTCCCGCCAGCCATTTCTTCAAATTGGGGAACAAATAGTAGTCTGAGGGAGCCACGTCTGGAGCATAGGAGGGATGTGAAACACAGTTTTAATCTGTCAGGAAGTTTCAAACGAGTTGGAGTCCTATTTCCATTAATTTTGCGACCATAACTGCTGAAGTGTGGGCTGGTGCATTGTGATGGAAAAGGCCTTTTTTGCTGTTCAATCGCTGCCGTTTTTCTTGCAGCTCGGTTTTCAGACCGTTCAAAAATGATGAATAATATGAACCTGTGATAGTTTTACCCTTTGCCAGATAGTCGATGAGGATTATCCCTGGCGAATCCCAAAAGACAGTCGCCATAACCTTTCCGTCCGAGGGAATGGTCTTCGCCTTTTTTGGTACAGATTCTCCCTTGGTAACTCATTATTTAGATCGTTCTTTGGTCTCAGGAGTATAGTAATGTACCCATGTTTCATCCACAATGACGAAACGACACTTAAAGTCCCGCGGATTCTTCTTCAACAGCTGCAAACCATCCTTGTAACACTTCACACGATTCCGTTTTTGGTCAAGCGTGAGCAATCGCGAAACCCATCTTGCGGATATCTTTCTCATGTCCAAATGTTTATGCAAAATATTATGTATCCGTTAATTCGAGGTGCCAATAGCACTAGCAATCACATGCACCTTAACTCTTCTGTCATCCATCACCATATCATGGATTTTATCAATGATTTCTGGAGTCGTAACCTCCACAAGGCGTCCAGAACGTTCAGCATCACTTGTGCCCATACGGCCACTCCGAAAATTTTGCAACCACTTATAAACTGTTCTAATCGAAGGTGCAGAGTCACCGTAATGTTTATCAAGCTTCTCTTTAGTCTCCTGTGGCGTTTTGTCTTTCATAATGTTTTATCACCACACGAACGTTCTTTTTCGTCCATTTCTAGACAATCACTCGACTTCCTTGATTCACACAAATGCCAAAGACAAAGAAATAGACAAATATTGCAGAAACTTGGTGTACATTCTTTTCAAAGATGCTACTAACTAAACATGACCTCGATACGTGCCGGTGGTGCCATCTCTCGGACTTTGCACGCCCCTCGTACGAAGATACACCTCACCAGTTACGGTACATTCAAAGAAGAAACGTCCAATTAAACCCCACGATGACAGACCGCAGCACAAATTTACACCAGATACATTAACGTGTTTGTCCAAGTTAAGGTGAAGATTTTCAGGAGCCCAATACACGCAGTTTTGGTGTTTTACAGAACCGTTCAGTTTGAATTGCGCCTCGTCAGACCAGATAACCATCCCTGCAAAACGTTCATCCTCACGAAGTATGCCTTCAAACCATTCGCAGTACTCCATCCTTCGATCCGAGTCGCCCTCGTTCATAGCGTGCAGCGATCTAGGAATCTACACTTTGCAGCCTTCAGAATCCGTCGTACTTTTGATGGTCTTACCTCTCTTTCACGTGCACCCTGCTTCACAGACTTTTGAGGTGGCCTAGTAAAATGTTGCAACGCAGCAGCGCTGGAAGCTGGATTTGTTGATGTTTTTGGTCGGCCAGACGTTTCCTGACCAGTATCGTCGGATTCAAATTCATCCCCAATACGATAAACTGTTGTACATGTTGTTGGCTGAGTTCTGTACACATTACGCCAGTGTCGTTGTCCCTCCATCATGTTTTCGTCCTTTTAGTAGCTCTTCAATGCGGCCTTGCGTTGCTCAAACGACAGTCTTACTTCATTCATTGCTGTCCTATCATCCGCTGGAAAACGCACGCCAAGATATGTTGATAAAACAATGGACTACGCTACCGCTCAAAACTGCAAGGATATGTCATTTTTTTCCAAAAAAATTGACTATTAAAGAGGGTCTACAGTTTATTGGACCCCGCTGTAGATGGTGTTTCTCTTCACTAATTATGTGGCTGCACTGAAATACTAATGATTTACTTATTCAAGTACGTAGTGCACTTCATGGCAATATGGCGTTTGTTGCATTTTTCCTTCACGGTTTCGCAATTTTAAGAGCCAGCGATATATTTGGTAATCAAACCATTGCTCTGCACGACTCTACAAGTGCGATTCTGAATGCTGGGACACGTTATCAGTATAGATATTGTTTCGAACTTTTTTCGCAACTTTTATAAGATTTGAGTTGTGACTGTATTGTTGACTACTGCTTGCTACTTAAAATGTTGTTTAATGTGAACGAAAGAAATCTGCTTGTTTGCGTGCAATTTTTTTTATGAAATGAAAAGAAATTTGGTGTGGACTGATAGGAAAAAGGAGGTGCACTGATCAGGAAACAAACAAATTTCTTCAGTTCACATAAACCAATATTTTAAATAGCAAGCAGTAGTTCGGAACCCAGTCACGACTCAAATCCGGTAACTGTTGTGGAAAAAGATCGAAACAACATCTACACCAAAAACGTGTTACGGCATCCAGAATCACATTTATGGAGTCTGTAGTGGAGCGATTCGATGACCAACTACACAGCTGTTTCTTAAAACCGCGAAATCGTGAAAGAAAAATGGAACAAACGCCATATTGCCATGAAGTGTACTGCTTGCTTGGGTATGCAAATGATTAAAATTTCAGCCCAGTAGGGAACAGAAACACCATATATACACCGTATTTAAAAAAAAGATTACGAAGTGGGTTTCTCATTTCCTTTATTTAATTGATGACAAGGACATTTTTCTTTATGGTAAATAATGAGATACATGAATTCTGATGTATTTACTGAATTGGTAAAAGTAAACCTTTTGGAAACAGTTGTGTATCCTGTGTATCACTCAGATTTGTAAGCTGTCATACCTACACTTGCTTATACTGGAAAAACCTGACGCACACCGAAAATAACGGGTGACTATATATTCACTAATTCTATGCACAGGATTGAAAATGTGTGTTTTGGAATGTTTCTAGCCGTTCAGAGTTTACAGTTCTTTGGAGTGTAACAATGTTCGAATAAATATTGCTTCCAACTTTTTCCAGAAAATGTGTGATCAAGGTGAGTGTGAAGAAACTATTTCGCCTGCGGTAATCGGCATGGATAAGAGTTTTAAACATCTTGTCTTGAAGATTATTAAACGTCTCCTCTCGAACTTTTATCCCTTCCTCCTCCTTGAGAATTCGTGGACATCCGCAAGGAAGTCGCATTCAATCTTTACTAAAATGTCCTCCTGACGAATATCGTCTTGACGAAATCCGAACAGTTGATTTACATGCGACATCTGTGTAAAACAACCGACGCTCTGAATACCGATTTTTGGACAGGCTAGCCAAACCAATCCTAGCCTGTAAACAGAATGGCAAACATCAATTTCTGAATTTCGGTTGTCATCTACCGATCGTTGTGCTGCATATAAAAGACGTGATTGATGGCGGGTGTGACGTTCTGAAGGGCGAGCGTGAATGCCATTGAATGTACCAGAGTTTATTGCTATGTGTGCTAAATTTCTACGAAACAGCAGGAAATTATCAGGTGTTACGGCTGTTCGTAAACGTAATTCCGTTAAGGTTTACTAAAAATTTAAAATAGTTCATGGAGTTATTGACAATTATCTATAATGAAGGGTGTCATACGTTTCGATGAAGTGGATAGAGACATGTGTCATACAATGACCTTACGTTTTATATAAAAAGAATGGCTTGCGGTCCTGATGCAAACTAAGTTGAGGAAAGTTCGTGGGGGAACTGAACCAGCAGTAGTGACTTTTACTATCGGATATTATACTTATTAAACCGCGATCAAAATATCTGTACTCACACAAACACACACACACTTTTCTGCTTTGTATGTGTTAATTAATAATGTCCCGGGAATAGTTCTAATTTCCTAGCTCCGACCAATGTATTCGGAAGGTTTCTCTTGGTTATAAAACACATGGCTGAACTGTAAATCCCCTTTCTAATATTTCCTACTGCCCAACTTTCAGCTTGCTGGGATCTGGCTAAATCGAATGAAATTCTACAACAGCCTGCCCTTCTCTCATGGACAAAGAGTAAAATATGAAAAAAGACGTTGCCCTATGAGCACTGCAGATATGGGTTGCTCCTAACGCCCGATTGTGGGTTCTGCTGAGGAAATAGGTTGTGAAATTAATGATAAAATACCTTACCATTAAAATCCATAAGTCTGTTGGCATATTAGGCATCCCGTATTAATCGGTACATTATATCAATAAGTATGAATCTGATACCAGGAACGGTAGAGGAGACATGCTTGTGAAATTCGCTCCGGAGAATCGAATGTACACTCTAAATACATTTCTCAAGAATAACACAGTCATTAAATGGACATGGAAAGGACCGAACAGAATAAAATGTGAGATGGACTGTACGGTGCCAAATAACAAAGTGTACAGGATGTGTATGTCTTATTTAGTTCTTGATCCCTAGTGACCATAGGCTAGCAAGATGCAAAATAGAACAGGACACCAAGTTAGACCTAAGTTAACTCTTTAACCATAAATTCAGTTTCATGGATTAAATAAAAAGAAAGAGGTGTAAAAGAAGTACAATACGAATTAAAACGAACAAACATATTTAAAGCTCCTAGATAATGAAGAAGGCGAGGACTTGAATGTGAGAAATAATGCTTTAACAAATATTATAAAGGTCTAGACATATTGCAGGAGGGAAGTGGAACAAACAAAACAAAACATATCTGATAAAGCACAGAACACAAAAATTGTAAGTGATAACAGAAGTCTGATAGAATAACTAAACTCAAGAAAACTGTTCAAAATCATTTGCGAGAGTATATCGAAAAGTATAGTGAGGAGATTGTATGGGAGGCAATGAAGAATATTCCAAGAATGAAGCAAATGAAGCAGGCACCAGGAAGGACGTCAGATGACGAACGAGGAGCACTTACTAAAAGGTATTTCAAGAATTCTTCAAAAATCTACGTAGAGCACCAAAGGAAACGAACAGTCTGATAAACAGAGTGTGAGAATGAGTGAATTCCGCAGATATAACTACAAAAATTAGGGAAAGTAAGTCGGTGTATGACAAAAATAAAACCTGAGGAAATGATTAGGTAATAGTAGAAATAACAACTGCAGCAGGACGCGATGAAAGAAAAAGTTGTAATTATTCACAGAATTTTTGGGAAAGGAGCTATCTAAGATAGTTGACACAATGCTTCAGTTATTGCAATCCACAAGAAAGCGAACAGGGAAGATGTGCAGAAAAAATCTATTGTCAATATTATACAATATTTTAATGGAAATATTCAGCGATTGTTTGGAATAAATTTTAGCCTCTAATCACGGAAAACAGCAAGCTGGGTTTGGAAGTGAGTGTTTTAAATCTGACACATTCAAACCTGTACTGACCGCACTTGAAAAGTAAGGAATAGAATCTGCCTACATTATTTAGTTGAAGAGTGTATACAATAAGGTTACATCTTCCATTTGATTACGTCAAGGGAATGGCAAGGTCAGAGTTGAGAAAGGGGTTACGCAATGTGACTCCATTTCACAAAAACTATTTTCTGCAGCCTAGTGAAAGGCGTTAGCAAAATATACTAAAACAGGGATGAAGAAGGAATACGCATAAACGAATCTTTTCTGAACCACGTTTGAATTGGAGATGTTTTGTTTGGTTTGGATGTAGATCTTCAGCAAAGGATAGAGGAGCTGGACAGAGTAAGTGCGGTAGTACTACAGAAATACGGAAGTAATGTACAGTCAGTACGTCGACAGGAAAACTGTTAAAGAGTAATGATGAAGTTATAGAAACAGTTGGCTAATTTCTGTACTTACGAAAATTGAAAACAACAAACAGACGGACACTTGAAGAGATAAACAGTAGCCTGAATGTTGCTTGAAGTTCTTTTGGAAAACTGAATGTTGTAGTCTGAAGTAAATCCTTAATGTACCTTAAACGCGTAGTCTGTAGCCGAAGTATATTGCCAGTGCTGACTTATGGACTTGAAACATCAGACGTTCAATACACAAACAGTTGTAAAATTGAGGTTTGTACAACTGGCAGTAGAAAGATGAATGTTGGACTGAAAAACAAGCAAATGGATAAGAAAATACAGGAGTTGATGACGTGCTAGAGACTGACATGACTCTGTGGAGGAGATGGCCTGGAAATTTTTTCCTGACACAATTAGAAAACGTACCGCGAATCAAAGAAGTTCAAATGTCGCGGAAGAGCTGCCGTATGTCGTAGCCTGCTGCTCTGTAGCTTTGCTCCGTTTCTCGAGTATAACTCAATATTCAAGGTCTTTTCAAAAATTTCCAGAACATTCGTAATTTCGCGCCAATGGTTTGTTGGAGTGAAATGCGGTTGGTACCCCTGCACATGCGAGTGTTTAATTTGTAACTGCCCGAAGTTTCATTGTTGTATGTCTGTTGGTTATTGTTCAATGCCGTATTGAGCAGAACGTTACGTCGTACAGTTCGCGAGTTTCCAGATGGCAGAGTCAGAGGAACAATGCATCTGCATTAAATTTTGCTTGAAACTCAGGGAAACCTTTACAGTGAAACACCAAAAAATTAAGGAAGCCTATGGTGATGTGTGCGTAAGCCGTACTCGGTATTTCGAGTGGTTCGGACGGTTTATAAATGGCCGGACGGAAGTTAAAGATGACCTTCGTGCAGGACGCTCTTTGACGACTACCGACGACGTTCATGTAAGAAAAGTGTACGAAATGGTGCGTGCTGATAGAAGACTGACTGTCAGAGAGGTCAGAAGAATGTAACATTTCATTTGGATCATGTCATGAAATCCTAACATAGCATCTTGGAGTGCATTGTGTTGCCGCCAAGTTCGCCCCACCGCTCATATATCAAGACAAGAAAGACCTTCGCCTCGCAGTCTGTGAAGAGCTTTTGGATCACGCAAATGAGAACGAGATGTTCCTTAAAAGAGTCTTAACTGGGGATGAGACGTGGGTGTATGGTTATGATGCTGGGATCAAGGTTCAATCTTCACAGTGAGTCGGGAAAGGTTCTCCAGGACCAAAAAAAGTTCATCAGGTTAGGTCAAATGTCAAGACCGTGTTGATAGTTTTCTTTGACTTTGAAGCATTAGTTCATCATGAATTCGTGCCACAGGGACAAACTGTTAATCGATAGTTCTACCGGAACGTGTTGCGACGCGTGCGAGAAAATGTAAGAAGGGAACGGCCTGCATTGTGGCGAGATTATTCATGACACTTGCATCACAATAACGCACCCGCACATTCATCCCTGTTGGTTCGTGACTGTTGCGCAAAAAACTAAATTACTGTGCTGTCTCGTCCTCGGCACTTTCTAGACCCGCGGACTTTATTATTTCCAAAGTTGAAAACCCCATTGAAGGGACGAAGATTTACAACAACAGACTAGATAAAAGAAAATTCGCAGACGGTGCTTCACGCATTCCAGCAAGAGGACAAAGAAATATGTTCAAATATTCGTCAAATTTGTCATAGATCTTTGACGTGACTTTTAAAAGGGATATTACTTTGTCGTCATATTTTTCGTAAAATTTCAAGATGGCAGACAACTTGTTATTATGCGCTGCAGTTGCTAGTACAATTGCATTGTGTGTGTATTTGGAAGGAAAATGGCGAAAAGAAAGCAAACATACTTGGATGAAGCCGTAGCTATTACGTCGAGATAATGAAAGCATTCAGCAATATTTTTTACGACAGCTCCAAGTGGAGGACGTCAAGTCTTGTACATAAATTACTTACGAATGGATGAGAGTATACTTCAGTATTTGCTCAGTAAAGTGCCTTCTCATACTACACAAGAGAATACTCTCTCGAGAAATACTATATCTGCAGAAGACAGCAAACTGTGACACTGTGATTTCTTGATACAGAAGAGAGCTACTCTAGTTTACAACACAGCACTCGAAAATCACATTGCACATTAAGCAAAATAATCCCAAAAACGTCCGATGCGATTTATAAAGCACTGAAAGGAATGTGTGCATTTAAATAAATGTTTCGTACACTATGTAGGCAATAAGAACGATTTTTATTTTTGAATGATTTAATTAATGAAATTAGTGTTGCAGCAACTAGAGAATTAAGAAAAAGTACGAAACAGATGAAGCGCTTTTTAACTTGTGGTATCCAGAATTCAAAAATAGACAAAGTAGAATGGAAAGCTTATAGGGTATTTTTTTATTTTGCAGTGTGACCACATCCTCTGTTCTGGCTTGCTGAAACGCTGCCTGGATGTTTCCTGGATGGCTGTAGTGGTGAATGTGGACACAAAGTCGCCTATAGCATATTCCACCTGCCCATTAACACACAATTAATAGCACGCAGTGTGCCCCTTGTTCAACCCCCACCCTAGTCGAAGCAAATTTGTTTACACGAAGGAACACACCAACTTTGAAGCCATGTTTACAAACACATTACAGCGACGTCAAATCGCTGTAGCGTCGCCAGCGCTCCAAGCGGTTACATTTCACATTGCAGTGAACCGAAGACGAACGACTTTTATGATCAAATCTCCGACGAAATTTGATCATATTTATTTGACTATAGGCGAGATTTGATAAAGTTCCGTATGACACCATCAAATTTCTTTGATATAAACATTTGACATATAAAGTTTGACAAAGAAATATGACAGAGTAATGTCCGCAGCTCGTGGTCGTGCGGCAGCGTTCTCGCTTCCCGCGCCCGGGTTTCCGGGTTCGATTCCGGGCGGGGTTAGGGATTTTCTCTGCCGCGTGATGACTGGGTGTTGTGTGATGTCCTTAAGTTAGTTAGGTTTAAGTAGTTCTAAGTTCTATGGGACTGATGGCCATATATGTTAAGTCCCATAGTGCTCAGAGCCATTTGAACCATTTGACAGAGTAATACCGGCCTTACCAAGACTGCTTCGGGAAGTGGAAGCGGCGTTGGAAGCGGTGTATCAGTTGTGAAGGACAGTATTTCGAAGGAGACCATGCACAATAAGTAAAAGGTTAGCGTAGAAAAATTTTGTGTACAAAGTTCCGGTATTTTTTGAACAAACCTCGTACAATAGTTTTTGAATTCGTGCAATCTCTTCATTGTAGAGTATTCTTAGGAAGTAGACGAATTACGGGTGTTACGACAGCAGCAACACGGCGAGTGGGGGAGCTTCCGAAACGAAATCGGTATAGAAATGAGGGGCACGCGAGTCGTGCTATCACGTGAGAGGAGCAATGACCTCCAGTCACGCAAATTCCGGGCCCACGAGAATAGCAGCCACGATCCAGGGATGCCTCTGACGTAATTCAGATTACACTACTGGAGGTTTCAACGTAGGAATCCAGGACATTAACCCTTGTAAAGCGTTCGGATCTACTTCGACTCACAATGATTTCTGATGGTCTATAATTCTGAAAATATTTGGTCTTAATAAATTGCCTTCATTGACTTTGTGTGCCTCTCAGTGAAATACATCCTGACAGAAGAAAATTATTTTGGAGCTTTAGTGTGGCACCACAGATATAGTACTTCTCAAGGTGTTTAGGTCTTTAGACCCTGTGTAATTTAATCTTCATTATTACAGCAAATTCTGACAATATTCAATGTGCCAACAACGGAACGTGTATGGGTGTTGTAAGGTGGGTATAAAGAAGTAAAGTCATTCTTGCTTTGAACAATGGAACGTCTTTTGCTTCATCTTCACTAGAAGGCGTAGACGACACACCGGAATAGCAAATGGTAAGCAGTGCAAATAATAATGCTTTGACCTATAGCACGGCTGAAACTTAATCATTGGAAGTTCAACAAATAACTTAGTCGGCTCATCATATGCGCCACCCGTCTACGTGTTTGTAGAGAGGCAGAATATCCAAACCATATGTTGTTACAATGTCCTCGGAACACGTATCACATAAAAATACGGTTCGGACTCTTGGTCATTAGTTTCCAAGCAGCCTCCTAACATTGTTAGTATCTAACAGTACAGTTGGTATCTAACTGTACAGGTTCGTCAACGATGTTAACACCCACTGCTAATCTAATGGTGTTGGTATATCACTATGTACGTCGTGTGTGTCTGAATACTGGTGTATCTGGACACACACACACACACACACACACACCGCGGCCCGCTATTGGTGTGATGGCGCCCGACCCCTCAAGTTCGTTTTCGTAATTTTT
The DNA here is from genome assembly GCF_023864275.1 of Schistocerca cancellata. NCBI lineage: Eukaryota > Metazoa > Arthropoda > Insecta > Orthoptera > Acrididae > Schistocerca > Schistocerca cancellata. The sequence goes on along the minus strand of NC_064627.1, from coordinate 138,959,197 downwards.
TTACTCAGCTTTCCTTCTTTCCCGAAAGGGAGAGGACGGGACCTTGTAAAACATGTTTGTTTTGTGAATACATTACTGGAACTATATCTGTTTATTAAAGTGAATATTTGTATAACAAATAACTTTTTCTCTCTCCTCTTGCGACGCTTTACATTCTCACAGACAGCGGTTTGCTGCCCAAGAAAGTCCGTACACTCTTGCTACACAGTATACGGCCACGAGCAGGATGGTAGTACCTGCTACAAGGCACCGCGCCGTTCGCCTACTGTCGGGGGTTTCCGGTAGGCGTCGGTTATGCAGGACCGTCCTTCGTGTAGCAGCGTCTCTCTCTCTCTCTCTCTCTCTGTCTCAACAGCGTTGATAGCTAACGGCGACTGCGAGAGCGTTCGTCACCCCCCGACCTCCTTCCCCTCCAACACACTCACGCAAACGCGATGCTTAACTGCTTCCTCCTTTTCGCAAGTTGGGAATCGCCGACACAGAAAGACAATGAATAAACTGTTTTTCATGGACACTTGGGCGTTTTTTAGTGACTTCCGTGGTCTTTCAGATAGGAGTGCATAGATATTTTCCAAGTCTTCTTTCGAGTCAATAGTTTTTTCACTTGGCTGGGATGTTATCCTCCAGCTTTACCTCTTTTAATGCCAATCTTTTGATCCCCACGCAACTACACGTTCTTAGGGAACCGCCGGGAAATGTGATAAAAGTGAAGACGACGCACTGTCTTCTCTACAATGAAAATCCGACTGAACAGGCCTTGTAAGGTCCAAAGGTACTGACCGATCGCCACGTCATTCTCACAAGGGAACCTCCCCATCGCACCTCCCTCAGATTTAGTTACAAGCTAGCACAGTGGATAGGCCTTGAAAAACTGAACACAGATCGATCGAGAAAACAGGAAGAAGTTCTGTTGAGCTACGAAATAATAAGCGAAATATACAAACTGAGTAGTTCATGCGCAAGATATGCAAGATCAAGGAGAGTGTGAGCTCGAGAGCGCCGTGGTCTCGTGGTTAGCGTGAGCAGCTACGAAACGAGAGGTCATTGGTTCAAGTCTTTCCTCGAGTGAAAAGTTTGCATCTTTATTTTCGCAAAGTTACGATCTGTCGTTCGTTCATTGACGTCTCTGTTCATTGTAATGAGTTTAGTGTCTGTGTTTTGCGACCGCACCGCAAAACCGTGCTATTAGTAGACGAAAGGACGTGCCTCTCCGACGGGAGCCGAAAATATTTGATCGCAAGGTCATAGATCAACCGATTCTTCCACAGGAAAACACGTCTGATATATTCTATACGACACTGGTGACGGCATGTGCGACACATGACAGGAATATGTTGTCGACCCACCTAACTTGTACACTTGGCGAATGGGTAAAAAGATTCTTCTACCTTGCCCGATTTAGGTTTTCTTGTGGATGTGATAATCACTCCCAAAAAGTGATGAAAACATAAGAGTTTGTCACATAAACCGAAAATAAAAAATTAAACTTTTCGCTTGAGGGAAGACTTGAACCAATGACCTCTCGTTCAGCAGTTGCTCACGCCAACCACGGGACCACGGCGCTCCTCCCCTCACAGTGTCATTGATGTTGCATATCTTGCGCATCAACTACTCAGTTTGTATATTTTGGTTATTTTTTCATAGTTCCACACAACGTCTTCCTGTTTTCTCGATTGATCTGTGTTCAGTTTTTCAAGGCCTATCCACTGTGCCAACTTACAACTAAATCTGAGGGGGGTGCGATGGGGAGGTTCCCTTGTCAGCCCACAGGCATCACTGGATGGTGATATGGAGAGGAATGTGGTCAGTACACCGCTCTCCTGGCCGTTGTCAGTTTACGAGTCCGAAGCCGCTGCTTCTCAGTCAAGTAGCTCCTCAGTTGGTCTCACAGGGGCTGAGTGCACGCCTCTCCCCAACAGCGCACAGCAGACCCGAACGATGTTACCACTGCGGCAGGGCCGTTGGCATTGTCTTCTGTAGCGGCACGTAAATATAGCATAACACAGCTGAAAGTGAGGGGAAGGAAAGTTCACTGAACTTAGCTACGTAATCTAGCCCAACATGTAGTACACATTGTTACGTAGTAATTAATAATCCCACATAGATCCGTGTTTCTGAAAGGAAGAGAAGACGGAGGCAAATTTGTTACTGGCGCATAGAGGTAACATACCAGCTAACGTTACAAAATTGAAAAAAGTTTTCAGTGTAAAGCGTCTTATGCGTTTGATAGTTAACTGCATTTTCAAAGATTTGTCGAGGACCACGGTTAACGCTGCAAAAGGAAAGAGGTCATCCGCTAACGATAAAGAAATGTTCATTTAAAAGGAAGTAGACGTTCTCAAATTCCTTTTTGGCATCTGCTTACTGTGGAACATTTTGTAGGTGTTATTTCCAAACGATTTTTTGTTTTCCATGACACCTTCCCATTCTCTTTTTACTTTTATGTTCACATTTAGTATCTGAACTGCTCATAGAGATCAAGACATACCGTGTACCGTACACTATTATCTTTCACTACCAAATATTTCTTAAAAATCGATCACACTGTTGTATATGAGCGATGCGCTTCTCATCAAAACCTTACTGGCTCCTCCCACAATACTGTTTTCGTCAGAGCCACCTCTACCGAAAAGAAACAAAAACTGCCTTCTAAACGAAGAAAGGACCCATCTGGTGATAGAACTGTTATCTGCGTCAGCTGGCCGCATTGTAGTCCCTATCTTTCAGTCATGAGGGCATAACGCTCCTGCAACACTTACTGAAAGGCAAAGGTGCCTGTAATGGCGGCAGGATTCGGGCGTTGCAATGGAAACGTAAACATTATCGCTTCTGAAGAAGAGAAATTTGTTAACATCGAGTATAGATTTAAGTGTCAGGAAGTCGTTTCTGAAAGTATTTGTACGGAGTGTAGCCATGTATGGAAGCGAAACATGGAAGATAAATAGTTTGGACAAGAAGAGAATAGAAGCTTTCGAAATGTGGTGCTGCAGAAGAATGCTGAAGATAAGATGGGTAGATCACATAACTAATGAGGAGGTATTGAATAGAATTGGGGAGAAGAGGAATTTATGGCACAACTTGACTAGAAGAAGGAGTCGGTTGGTAGGACATGTTCTGAGGCATCAAGGGATCACCAATTTAGTATTGAAGGGCAGCGTGGAGGGTAAAAATCGTAGAGGGAGACCAAGAGATGAATACACTAAGCAGATTCAGAAGGATGTAGGTTGCAGTAAGTACTGGGAGATGAAGAAGCTTGCACAGGATAGACTAGGATGGAGAGCTGCATCAAACCAGTCTCTGGACTGAAGACCACAACAACAACAACAACAACAACCTCTCGCTACGGTTTCGTTAGTGATATACAAGCGATGCAACTGTGCCAATCCCAAATCCAATTGGTCTCTTATTTTTTATGTCCGAACAAGCTACGCCTGTACTCTCCAGTAACAACGGATAGATGACCATTTCCACCAGTACTCTGACATGGTAAACTATGCGATCTGAACTTGGAAAGCGGCGGCGGTAGTTCTGGCTTTCTTTTAAATATACAGATCAAAGAAAAATTCGGTATTCAGTAGTGCGGAAGTAGCTTCCTCATGTACTAAGCATACTATAAACAATTTGTTCAACACCATGGCATTTAATCATCTTAGAATTCCGCAAAGCCGGCCGCTGTGGCCAAGCGGTTCTAGGCGCTTCAGTCCGGAACCGCGCTGCTGCTACGGTTGCAGGTTCGAATCCTGCCTCGGGCATGGATGTGTGTGATGTCCTTAGGTTAGTTAGGTTTAAGTATTTCTAAGTAGGGGACTGATGACTTCAGAAGTCAAGTCCCATAGTGCTCAGAGCCATTTGAACCATTTGATTACAGGAGACTAGACGTAATAACTGAACAGCTCCTATTGTCTTATCTATATGCACGTGGGAAGAGGCAGGAATTTTGTTGCATCAATATTTTTTTATAATTACTTTAATTGACATTATCGGCAGTTGAATTTGACTATAGATTAAAGAAAACCGTAAATGATCCATTTAATTTCTCATGTGTTTCCTGCAGTGAATCATCTGTTGAGTTCGAAGGCTATGCTGTGTCACAAGTGGCGATTTTAGTCGGCGCTGCTACTCGCGGTGAGTGGTCGCCACTTCAAGTGGCCGCTACGAGCTGGTCACACTGAGCTGTTGGTTTGTAGGAATAGGTGGTAGCCAGTGGAGTCTCGTAAAAACCTCATTCCTCGTTTAAATGTCTAACAACTCAATTTGTATAGTTCTGGAACTATTGATTCGTTCGGTTTGTGCTGAATCCCCTTCGTTAAACCAAATTGACTTGGGGTTATACATGTTTTCAGCTCGCGTGCCAGTTTTCAAGGATTTCTTCATTTTGTTTAATTCATTTTTGTACGCATCCTTTTACTTCTAGTTCAATCCAGTTTCATTCAATTCTACAAGTAATCTTCGACAACTACGAGGGTTTGCCGATTAGTAAAGAAACACTTATTTTCTCGGCCAATTTCGGTTGACTAAAACGCGAAATTCGTTGTGGGACATTGTGAAATATTCACGCTTCAGCCCCTATAGTTTCGTTACGTTGCAGTAGGTGGCGGTGCAATATTTAGCCTTCAAAATTGCGTCTGCCATCCTCACAGCTAGGTCGCGCAAACCTTTCCTCGTCCCCCTACAGCCCAGATCTCGCACCTTCCGACTTACATCAGATTGGGCCAGTGAAGGATACAATCAGTGGGAAGCAGTACGTGGGCGACGGTTAGTTTATTGATGCAGCAAGACGTTGGCTTCGATATCGACCAGTAGAATGGTACCGTGAAGTCATTCAGCCCCTCCCAGTAAGGTGGCGTATGGTCGTGGCAGTGAATGGAGATTGTGTTGAAAATATGGTTTTGTAACCAAAAGAGTGAGGAATAATATGGTGTATTGGAATCCTGAATCAAATCAACCTACTTTCAGAAAAAAAAAATGTGTTGCACTTCTTTCTGAATGCCCTCGTAGTTTGGCGCGCGTTCTTCGTCGTGTAATTATTGTTATTTCTGTTCCACAGCTCTTCATATTTCCGATGAACAGTCAAAAATTTCAACACGTCGTTGCCTGACCAATTGCACACATTTTCTTCCTGGTTTTCCATCATGATGATTGGTTCAAATGGCTCTGAGCACTATGGGACTTAACATCTGAGGTCATCATTCCCCTAGAACTTAGAACTACTTAAACCTAACTAACCTAAGGACAGCACACAACACCCAGTCATCACGAGGCAGAGAAAATCCCTGACCCCGCCGGGAATCGAACCCGGGAACCCGGGATCGGGAAGCGAGAACGCTACCGCACGACCACGAGCTGCGGACCATCATGATGACAAAAAGACAAAAACAAAATAAAACCAATGAACAAACCAAACAAGTCAAATGCCATCTTTGATAAGAAGGTAGTGCTAGCGAGTGAGCTGTTAGAGAGTGACGAAAAAAGCGCTGTATAGCGGCGACTAGATGACCGCAACACGCGGCTACTAGAACTGAACATGTCAATTGCCGACGACACTAGATTTTAATAGCTGCTAGTAGAGTCAGTAGCATGGAGTACGTTGTCGCATGAAGCGATTACTCGCTGGTATTCAAGTAGCAACGACCAAAATCGCCCCGTACAGCCCACTTTAGCTGTTAGAGATTTTCTAACAGCAAAACAATTGGCCTCGCAGTCACTTCTGAGGGTTTGCAGCGCAGTAGCTGGCCTGCAGAGAGCCTGCACGTGCGTACACGACTCCTCTCCCCGCCCCCCCCCCCCCATCCTCCACCCCCCCCCCCCCTCACAGACACTACCTGATTGCCTGAAACACAACCCGCCAGCTCTGAAGCTAGGACTGTGTTTGCACGCGACTCGAATTGTTCGAACAGCTTACGTCACAGTTCGGGAATCTCGGGTTCTGTTCGATGTTCTGATTGGCCTGCGATCTAGTGACTTGTTGGTACTATCACAACGAGCTGTCTTAGCGGTTTTAATGCACTATGGATTTTAATAACAAAAATAACTGTTAAATCAGACTGAAATATCTTCTAGGGTGCAGGCCATGCTTATCAACGGCAACTAATAAACAAAGAAAAGATTCCAATCGTGATTCTGTCCGATTCTCTAGGTTTCGGTAGTTCCACGATCCGATGGTACTATCTCGAAAGACAGATCTTAGAACTGTAATTTTTTCTTGCGATAAAATTACAGTAGTGTCAGGAAGTCGTATCTGAAAGTATTTGTATGGAGTGTAGCCATGTATGGAAGTGAAATATGGACGATAAATAGTTTGGACAAGAAGAGAATAGAATCTTTTGAAATGTGGTGCTACAGAATAATGCTGAAGATTAGATGGGTAGATCACACAACTAATGAGGAGGTATTGAATAGAATTGGGGAGGAGCTTGTGGCACAACTTGACTAGAAGAAGGGATCGGTTGGTAGGACATGTGTTGAGGCATCAAGGGATCACCAATTTAGTATTGGAGGGCAGCGTGGAGGGTAAAAATTGTCGAGGGAGACCAAGAGATGAATACACTAAGCAGATTAAGAAGGATGTAGGTTGCAGTAGGTACTGGGAGATGAAGAAGCTTGCACAGGATAGAGTAGGATGGAGAGCTGCATCAAACCAGTCTCAGGACTGAAGACCACAACAACAATTTTTTTACGATCTGTTTCGTTTATTCGGCATTTAATTCTTGATTAATTGTCTTGATTGTTTCATTTGAATGTTGCTGTCTTGTTTCCAAACTGATTAAAGGCGGGTAACGTTTTCATCTATCATTATAACATGTGAACAAGGATTCAACTGCTCATTTGCAACCTACTCGCTAAATCATTGCAGTCTCTCACAAACAAATGAAATTCTATACTCGGTTTAGCCAATAATATTTTAAGGAGGACAACGTTTTCTGTTAGCTTTGCTTAAAAATTGGAGTAAATGTTCATATATCCGTACGGATCTGAACTACATGAAAAATCGTATTGCAAATTTGTTCAAACACAATAAGAGTTCATACAGTGGTAGGATTTAGTGCTATTTCCTCCATTGTTTCACGAAATTTTCAAATTTTAAGCAGTGCCACAGCTTATTGTTGTGTCTTGTTCGTAGTTGCTTGCGTATCCCTTGCACCCACGTCGCGCGAGTTAAATGTCACGTGATTGTTCGAACACGCTCGATACTGATCTGAACGTTGCGGCTTATCGGGCAATATCGAGGCGTAAGAACACGAGTATCGTTTGTCCAGTCAAAAAAAAAAAAAAAAAAAAAATGGTTCAAATGGTTCTGAGCACTATGGGACTCAACTGCTAAGGTCATTAGTCCCCTAGAACTTAGAACTAGTTAAACCTAACTAACCTAGTGACATCACAAACATCCATGCCCGAGGCAGGATTCGAACCTGCGACCGTAGCGGTCTTGCGGTTCCAGGCTGCAGCGCCTTTAACCGTACGGCCACTTCGGCCGGCGTTTGTCCAGTCCTATAAGCTTTCAGCCTGGACGGTTGACAGATATCTTTCTTTACTATTGGATCAAAAATGCTGCACTAGTCGTCAGGAAAGTAGGCTCTTTTCTGTCGCTTACAATATTGAAAGTTAGTGGTAATTACAAATTTTTGCAAAAACTTTCGAAAAAATCCGACGTCTTAATTCTTAGTCAAGAATATGAAGAAGTATTTACCAAAAAAGATTTCTTACCAGTCGTTACGAAAAAAGGTAAAAACTAAATTTACAAGAGATTTTCAAGAAATACATTCTACTACTTCAATGTGAGGAAAAAATCAGAAATACCAACATATTTCCATTCAGAATACGTAGGAACAGTCTACAAGTTTATATGAGCATCTGATACATATTTTACCTTGAAAACATTAAAGTATTCAGAGATAAAAAATTAAATACCGTAAGAGGCGTGAAACAGTTTCGCCTACGTAACGAAAATTGAGGTCGCTCATGAGTTTGTATTCTGTTTTACCTTGAAGAAACCTCCTACGAGGAAGTTGTTAAGAAAACTGCAAAATTAATTTTGGTCAGATCTGACACATAATCATTGTATCGTGTCACTGACGAACGTGATTTATTTGCATGAGGCTCCATATGTGACAGCGCGCGAGGACTGGGCTAGTCGCCTCCTCGATTCTGGTTTAACAGCTCGCCTTAGCAGCACCGAGAATATTCCATAACTACAGACGAGATTATATATGCAGCTGTAACACAATCTTCGTCACTGCACCCATCACCCAAAACACCAGAGTGCACTTTACAGACGCAGAGCCTTTTCTACCAGTAGGTACTTTAAGGCTACGATTTCCCTTGGAGTCTTCCCAAATATTTTTGCTTGTATGATTTTGCGAAACGCAAGTTTAGTCCAGATAGGCCACAGGCCTTTTGTCCTCCGTATGCTATAAGTGCACAATGCGCAAAACGGTATCTCTCGGGGAGGCATACCGAATCTGTCGGTTATTATATTTCGTGAAGTTAAAAGCGTCGTCTTTTAGAAGGCGAGTAACAGACGTTTCCGAGCCCTCATATTAAATTTTGTATTGAAGTTGCTCACGAACGTTGCTGGCAGTGCGATACTCTCCTCTATTGTAGTATTCTAACACAATCCTGCAGTCCACTTCTTTATTAAAATCGTCCGTTTGAGTGAAGTACTTTCCCGTTTATAGCCCTTTCGTGGCAGACAGCTTCTGCAGTTACGACAATCCTAACATGTTACACTGTTCTTTGTGAGGCTCCGCACCCTTTTTTCGTCAGTTTTTGCGCTTGGTCAAAGTTAATGTTCCGTCTTGCTTCATCATGAGCAAGTTTGTTGAAATCTTTGGCATATTAAGTATTACATATTTATAGATGCATGGTTTTTACGCATTAAGAATAAACGGAGCACAAGATAATTTGAAGTGATTTTGCGATGTCTTTGCGAATCATATATTTCTAGTTAAGAAAATCATGATCTTATTTTCGCGAATTAAAGCGATCGGGAAGTTTTAAAGCCGAATTTACTTATTTCGCGATAAAAGTGATACTATAGCAAAATTTATAGTGAATAAAGAGCTTAAAATTTGGTTCCAAGATTATATTTATGAAGGGAGAGGAAAGAGGGAACAAAGATTCATCAACAGGACAGAAATATATCTTTAACATTCCGGGAAATCTCGTTAAAACATAACGCCAAGGATTGGAAGGGTTTAGGAACGGCAGGGTGTTTTCTAAGTAATTCGGCAGAAATAATGCCGACTTTGATTTCAGGTTTCTTTCGAAACGAAATGTTTGGAATGTTGTTCACGGGGCGGGGAATTGCACCTCGGCCAGTCTTCCCAAGGTACAGTGCTCATATTCTTGGAATTCCAGCGTGAAGTCTACTGGCTGCACGGCTGAATGCACAAAGCGTTGATGTATTACGGCGTCCTGGTTCAGATAAAATAAATAAAGTGACCATAGTCAGTACTATGCGGGAGCTATAACTTGGGAGATGGACTCCATAGTTCTGGTCTATGGCAGTCGGTAGTAGCTGGGAGACTTCGTGCCGTAGTGATTTGTAGATCTTCATTGCCAACTTTGCAGCCTACCATAAGCCTTCTTTAACTGAATTTTCGTCTGCTTTGTTGCTGAGCTGTAATATAACATTTCGAGTTTTGTTGCGCTGCTTTTGTTTTCGAAAAATCAGTGACGATGCAGTTGCTGGGGCATTGCAAGGTTACCTTCTACTCCAGTTCAGAAAAGTAAGCCGCTGATCAGGAGCTCGTGGAGGCTCAAAAGGCAAGTTCCTATTGCCTGCACTGTATACTTCAGTACATTGAAGCGGAGTTTCTTTCCCCCTCTCCACGGCATCTAGCCTCCTCCGGAGCATACCCTATCCGCCCTCCCCACTCTCCGCATCCCAAATGCCAATTACAGTTCACGAGTAGTAACCAATACAAGTGTTATGGTGCACAGCAGAGCTAAGCAGGTTGCGAGTGAAGTTTCATACACTGATAAGCCGAAACATTATGACAACCGCTCACCGCGACGGTGGATGTAGCTTGCTGACGTTGCGGGCACGTGACGTGGTAACAAAAGTACACTCCTGGAAATTGAAATAAGAACACCGTGAATTCATTGTCCCAGGAAGGGGAAACTTTATTGACACATTCCTGGGGTCAGATACATCACATGATCACACTGACAGAACCACAGGCACATAGACACAGGCAACAGAGCATGCACAATGTCGGCACTAGTACAGTGTATATCCACCTTTCGCAGCAATGCAGGCTGCTATTCTCCCATGGAGACGATCGTAGAGATGCTGGATGTAGTCCTGTGGAACGGCTTGCCATGCCATTTCCACCTGGCGCCTCAGTTGGACCAGCGTTCGTGCTGGACGTGCAGACCGCGTGAGACGACGCTTCATCCAGTCCCAAACATGCTCAATGGGGGACAGATCCGGAGATCTTGCTGGCCAGGGTAGTTGACTTACACCTTCTAGAGCACGTTGGGAGGCACGGGATACATGCGGACGTGCATTGTCCTGTTGGAACAGCAAGTTCCCTTGCCGGTCTAGGAATGGTAGAACGATGGGTTCGATGACGGTTTGGATGTACCGTGCACTATTCAGTGTCCCCTCGACGATCACCAGTGGTGTACGGCCAGTGTAGGAGATCGCTCCTTACACCATGATGCCGGGTGTTGGCCCTGTGTGCCTCGGTCGTATGCAGTCCTGATTGTGGCGCTCACCTGTACGGCGCCAAACACGCATACGACCATCATTGGCACCAAGGCAGAAGCGACTCTCATCGCTGAAGACGTCGTCTCCATTCGTCCCTCCATTCTCGCCTGTCGCGACACCACTGGAGGCGGGCTGCACGATGTTGGGGCGTGAGCGGAAGACGGCCTAACGGTGTGCGGGACCGTAGCCCAGCTTCATGGAGACGGTTGCGAATGGTCCTCGCCGATACGCCAGGAGCAACAGTGTCCCTAATTTGCTGGGAAGTGGCGGTACGGTCCCCTACGGCACTGCGTAGGATCCTACGGTCTTGGCGTGCATCCGTGCGTCGCTGCGGCCCGGTCCCAGGTCGACGGGCACGTGCACCTTCCGCCGACCACTGGCGACAACATCGGTGTACTGTGGAGACCTCACGCCCCACGTGTTGAGCAATTCGGCGGTACGTCCACCCGGCCTCCCGCATGCCCACTATACGCCCTCGCTCAAAGTCCATCAACTGCACATACGGTTCACGTCCACGCTGTCGCGGCATGCTACCAGTGTTAAAGACTGCGATGGAGCTCCGTATGCCGTGGCAAACTGGCTGACACTGACGGCGGCGGTGCACAAATGCTGCGCAGCTAGCGCCATTCGACGGCCAACACCGCGGTTCCTGGTGTGTCCGCTGTGCCGTGCGTGTGATCATTGCTTGTACAGCCCTCTCGCAGTGTCCGGAGCAAGTATGGTGGGTCTGACACACCGGTGTCAATGTGTTCTTTTTTCCATTTCCAGGAGTGTAGTATTTCTCGAGAGAGTATTCTGTTGTGTAGTATGAGAAGGCACTTTACTGAGCAAATACTGAAGTACACTCTCATCCATTCGTAAGTAATTTATGTACAAGACTTGACGTCCTCCACTTGGAGCTGTCGTAAAAAATATTGCTGAATGCTTTCATTATCTCGACGTAATAGCTACGGCTTCATCCAAGTATGTTTGCTTTCTTTTCGCCACTTTCCTTCCAAATACACAAACAATGCAATTGTACTAGCAACTGCAGCGCATAATAACAAGTTGTCTGCCATCTTGAAATTTTACGAAAAATATGATGACAACGTAATATCCCTTTTAAAAGTCACGTCAAAGATCTATGACAAATTTGACGAATATTTGATCATATTTCTTTGTCCTCTTGCTGGAATGAGTGAAGCACCGTCTGCGAATTTTCTTTTATCTAGTCTATTGTTGTAAATCTTCGTCCCTTCAATGGGGTTTTCAACTTTGGAAATAATAAAGTCGCGGGTCTAGAGAGTGCAGAGGTCGAGACAGCACAGTAATTTAGTTTTTTGCGCAACAGTCGCGACCCAACAGGGAAGAATGTGCGGGTGCGTTATTGTGATGCAAGTGCCATGAATAATCTCGCCACAATGCAGGCCGTCCCCTTCTTACATTTTCTCGCACGCGTCGCAACACGTTCCGGTGGAACTATCGATTAACAGTTTGTCCCTGTGGCACGAATTCATGATGAACTAATGCTTCAAAGTCAAAGAAAACTATAAACACGGTCTTGACATTTGACCTGACCTGATGAACTTTTTTTGGTCCTGGAGAACCTTTCCCGACTCACTGTGAAGATTGAACCTTGATCTCAGCATCGTAACCGTAGACCCACGTCTCATCCCCAGTTAAGATTCTTTTAAGGAACATCTCGTTCTCCATTTGCGTGATCCAAAAGCTCTTCACAGACTGCTTGTACAGCCCTCTCGCAGTGTCCGGAGCAAGTATGGTGGGTCTGACACACCGGTGTCAATGTGTTCTTTTTTCCATTTCCAGGAGTGTATATGCAGCTGTAACAGAATCTTCGTCACTGCACCCATCACCCAAAACATCAGAGTGCACTTTACAGACGCAGAGCCTTTTCTACCAGTAGGTACTTTAAGGCTACGATTTCCCTTGGAGTCTTCCCAAATATTTTTGCTTGTATGATTTTGCGAAACGCAAGTTTAGTCCAGATAGGCCACAGGCCTTTTGTCCTCCGTATGCTATAAGTGCACAATGCGCAAAACGGTATCTCTCGGGGAGGCATACCGAATCTGTCGGTTATTATATTTCGTGAAGTTAAAAGCGTCGTCTTTTAGAGGGCGAGTAACAGACGTTTCCGAGCCCTCATATTAAATTTTGTATTGAAGTTGCTCACGAACGTTGCTGGCAGTGCGATACTCTCCTCTATTGTAGTATTCTAACACAATCCTGCAGTCCACTTCTTTATTAAAATCGTCCGTTTGAGTGAAGCACTTTCCCGTTTATAGCCCTTTCGTGGCAGACAGCTTCTGCAGTCACACCAATCCTAACATGTTACACTGTTCTTTGTGAGGCTCCGCACCCTTTTCTCGTCAGTTTTTGCGCTTGGTCAAAGTTAATGTTCCGTCTTGCTTCATCATGAGCAAGTTTGTTGAAATCTTTGGCATATTAAGTATTACATATTTATAGATGCATGGTTTTTACGCATTAAGAATAAACGGAGCACAAGATAATTTGAAGTGATTTTGCGATGTCTTTGCGAATCATATATTTCTAGTTAAGAAAATCATGATCTTATTTTCGCGAATTAAAGCGATCGGGAAGTTTTAAAGCCGAATTTACTTATTTCGCGATAAAAGTGATACTATAGCAAAATTTATAGTGAATAAAGAGCTTAAAATTTGGTTCCAAGATTATATTTATGAAGGGAGAGGAAAGAGGGAACAAAGATTCATCAACAGGACAGAAATATATCTTTAACATTCCGGGAAATCTCGTTAAAACATAACGCCAAGGATTGGAAGGGTTTAGGAACGGCAGGGTGTTTTCTAAGTAATTCGGCAGAAATAATGCCGACTTTGATTTCAGGTTTCTTTCGAAACGAAATGTTTGGAATGTTGTTCACGGGGCGGGGAATTGCACCTCGGCCAGTCTTCCCAAGGTACAGTGCTCATATTCTTGGAATTCCAGCGTGAAGTCTACTGGCTGCACGGCTGAATGCACAAAGCGTTGATGTATTACGGCGTCCTGGTTCAGATAAAATAAATAAAGTGACCATAGTCAGTACTATGCGGGAGCTATAACTTGGGAGATGGACTCCATAGTTCTGGTCTATGGCAGTCGGTAGTAGCTGGGAGACTTCGTGCCGTAGTGATTTGTAGATCTTCATTGCCAACTTTGCAGCCTACCATAAGCCTTCTTTAACTGAATTTTCGTCTGCTTTGTTGCTGAGCTGTAATATAACATTTCGAGTTTTGTTGCGCTGCTTTTGTTTTCGAAAAATCAGTGACGATGCAGTTGCTGGGGCATTGCAAGGTTACCTTCTACTCCAGTTCAGAAAAGTAAGCCGCTGATCAGGAGCTCGTGGAGGCTCAAAAGGCAAGTTCCTATTGCCTGCACTGTATACTTCAGTACATTGAAGCGGAGTTTCTTTCCCCCTCTCCACGGCATCTAGCCTCCTCCGGAGCATACCCTATCCGCCCTCCCCACTCTCCGCATCCCAAATGCCAATTACAGTTCACGAGTAGTAACCAATACAAGTGTTATGGTGCACAGCAGAGCTAAGCAGGTTGCGAGTGAAGTTTCATACACTGATAAGCCGAAACATTATGACAACCGCTCACCGCGACGGTGGATGTAGCTTGCTGACGTTGCGGGCACGTGACGTGGTAACAAAAGTACACTCCTGGAAATTGAAATAAGAACACCGTGAATTCATTGTCCCAGGAAGGGGAAACTTTATTGACACATTCCTGGGGTCAGATACATCACATGATCACACTGACAGAACCACAGGCACATAGACACAGGCAACAGAGCATGCACAATGTCGGCACTAGTACAGTGTATATCCACCTTTCGCAGCAATGCAGGCTGCTATTCTCCCATGGAGACGATCGTAGAGATGCTGGATGTAGTCCTGTGGAACGGCTTGCCATGCCATTTCCACCTGGCGCCTCAGTTGGACCAGCGTTCGTGCTGGACGTGCAGACCGCGTGAGACGACGCTTCATCCAGTCCCAAACATGCTCAATGGGGGACAGATCCGGAGATCTTGCTGGCCAGGGTAGTTGACTTACACCTTCTAGAGCACGTTGGGAGGCACGGGATACATGCGGACGTGCATTGTCCTGTTGGAACAGCAAGTTCCCTTGCCGGTCTAGGAATGGTAGAACGATGGGTTCGATGACGGTTTGGATGTACCGTGCACTATTCAGTGTCCCCTCGACGATCACCAGTGGTGTACGGCCAGTGTAGGAGATCGCTCCTTACACCATGATGCCGGGTGTTGGCCCTGTGTGCCTCGGTCGTATGCAGTCCTGATTGTGGCGCTCACCTGTACGGCGCCAAACACGCATACGACCATCATTGGCACCAAGGCAGAAGCGACTCTCATCGCTGAAGACGTCGTCTCCATTCGTCCCTCCATTCTCGCCTGTCGCGACACCACTGGAGGCGGGCTGCACGATGTTGGGGCGTGAGCGGAAGACGGCCTAACGGTGTGCGGGACCGTAGCCCAGCTTCATGGAGACGGTTGCGAATGGTCCTCGCCGATACGCCAGGAGCAACAGTGTCCCTAATTTGCTGGGAAGTGGCGGTACGGTCCCCTACGGCACTGCGTAGGATCCTACGGTCTTGGCGTGCATCCGTGCGTCGCTGCGGCCCGGTCCCAGGTCGACGGGCACGTGCACCTTCCGCCGACCACTGGCGACAACATCGGTGTACTGTGGAGACCTCACGCCCCACGTGTTGAGCAATTCGGCGGTACGTCCACCCGGCCTCCCGCATGCCCACTATACGCCCTCGCTCAAAGTCCATCAACTGCACATACGGTTCACGTCCACGCTGTCGCGGCATGCTACCAGTGTTAAAGACTGCGATGGAGCTCCGTATGCCGTGGCAAACTGGCTGACACTGACGGCGGCGGTGCACAAATGCTGCGCAGCTAGCGCCATTCGACGGCCAACACCGCGGTTCCTGGTGTGTCCGCTGTGCCGTGCGTGTGATCATTGCTTGTACAGCCCTCTCGCAGTGTCCGGAGCAAGTATGGTGGGTCTGACACACCGGTGTCAATGTGTTCTTTTTTCCATTTCCAGGAGTGTAGTATTTCTCGAGAGAGTATTCTGTTGTGTAGTATGAGAAGGCACTTTACTGAGCAAATACTGAAGTACACTCTCATCCATTCGTAAGTAATTTATGTACAAGACTTGACGTCCTCCACTTGGAGCTGTCGTAAAAAATATTGCTGAATGCTTTCATTATCTCGACGTAATAGCTACGGCTTCATCCAAGTATGTTTGCTTTCTTTTCGCCACTTTCCTTCCAAATACACAAACAATGCAATTGTACTAGCAACTGCAGCGCATAATAACAAGTTGTCTGCCATCTTGAAATTTTACGAAAAATATGATGACAACGTAATATCCCTTTTAAAAGTCACGTCAAAGATCTATGACAAATTTGACGAATATTTGATCATATTTCTTTGTCCTCTTGCTGGAATGAGTGAAGCACCGTCTGCGAATTTTCTTTTATCTAGTCTATTGTTGTAAATCTTCGTCCCTTCAATGGGGTTTTCAACTTTGGAAATAATAAAGTCGCGGGTCTAGAGAGTGCAGAGGTCGAGACAGCACAGTAATTTAGTTTTTTGCGCAACAGTCGCGACCCAACAGGGAAGAATGTGCGGGTGCGTTATTGTGATGCAAGTGCCATGAATAATCTCGCCACAATGCAGGCCGTCCCCTTCTTACATTTTCTCGCACGCGTCGCAACACGTTCCGGTGGAACTATCGATTAACAGTTTGTCCCTGTGGCACGAATTCATGATGAACTAATGCTTCAAAGTCAAAGAAAACTATAAACACGGTCTTGACATTTGACCTGACCTGATGAACTTTTTTTGGTCCTGGAGAACCTTTCCCGACTCACTGTGAAGATTGAACCTTGATCTCAGCATCGTAACCGTAGACCCACGTCTCATCCCCAGTTAAGATTCTTTTAAGGAACATCTCGTTCTCCATTTGCGTGATCCAAAAGCTCTTCACAGACTGCTTGTACAGCCCTCTCGCAGTGTCCGGAGCAAGTATGGTGGGTCTGACACACCGGTGTCAATGTGTTCTTTTTTCCATTTCCAGGAGTGTATATGCAGCTGTAACAGAATCTTCGTCACTGCACCCATCACCCAAAACATCAGAGTGCACTTTACAGACGCAGAGCCTTTTCTACCAGTAGGTACTTTAAGGCTACGATTTCCCTTGGAGTCTTCCCAAATATTTTTGCTTGTATGATTTTGCGAAACGCAAGTTTAGTCCAGATAGGCCACAGGCCTTTTGTCCTCCGTATGCTATAAGTGCACAATGCGCAAAACGGTATCTCTCGGGGAGGCATACCGAATCTGTCGGTTATTATATTTCGTGAAGTTAAAAGCGTCGTCTTTTAGAGGGCGAGTAACAGACGTTTCCGAGCCCTCATATTAAATTTTGTATTGAAGTTGCTCACGAACGTTGCTGGCAGTGCGATACTCTCCTCTATTGTAGTATTCTAACACAATCCTGCAGTCCACTTCTTTATTAAAATCGTCCGTTTGAGTGAAGTACTTTCCCGTTTATAGCCCTTTCGTGGCAGACAGCTTCTGCAGTCACACCAATCCTAACATGTTACACTGTTCTTTGTGAGGCTCCGCACCCTTTTCTCGTCAGTTTTTGCGCTTGGTCAAAGTTAATGTTCCGTCTTGCTTCATCATGAGCAAGTTTGTTGAAATCTTTGGCATATTAAGTATTACATATTTATAGATGCATGGTTTTTACGCATTAAGAACAAACGGAGCACAAGATATTTTGAAGTGATTTTGCGATGTCTTTGCGAATCATATATTTCTAGTTAAGAAAATCATGATCTTATTTCCGCGAATTAAAGCGATCGGGAAGTTTTAAAGCCGAATTTACTTATTTCGCGATAAAAGTGATACTATAGCAAAATTTATAGTGAATAAAGAGCTTAAAATTTGGTTCCAAGATTATATTTATGAAGGGAGAGGAAAGAGGGAACAATGATTCATCAACAGGACAGAAATATGTTATCTTTAACATTCCGGGAAATCGCGTTAAAACATAACGCCAAGGAGTGGAAGGGTTTAGGAACGGCCGGGTGTTTTCTAAGTAATTCGGCAGAAATAATGCCGACTCTGATTTCAGGTTTCTTTCGAAACGAAATGTTTGGAATGTTGTTCACGGGGCGGGGAATTGCACCTCGGCCAGTCTTCCCAAGGTACAGTGCTCATATTCTTGGAATTCCAGCGTGAAGTCTACTGGCTGCACGGCTGACTGCACAAAGCGTTGATGTATTACGGCGTCCTGGTTCAGATAAAATAAATAAAGTGACCATAGTCAGTACTATGCGGGAGCTCTAACTTGGGAGATGGACTCCATAGTTCTGGTCGACGGCAGTCGGTAGTAGCTGGGAGACTTCGTGCCGTAGTGATTTGTAGATCTTCATTGCCAACTTTGCAGCCTACCATAAGCCTTCTTTAACTGTATTTTCGTCTGCTTTGTTGCTGAGCTGTAATATAACATTTCGAGTTTTGTTGAGCTGCTTTAATTGTGATTTTTGTTTTCGAAAAATCAGTGACGATGCAGTTGCTGGTGCATTGCAAGGTTACCTTCTACTCCAGTTCAGAAAAGTAAGCCGCTGACCAGGAGCTCGTGGAGGCTCAAAAGGCAAGTTCCTATTGCCTGCACTGTATACTTAAGTACATTGAAGCAGTGTTTCTTTCCCCCTATCCAGGGCATCTAGCCTCCTCCGAAGCATACCCTATCCGCCCTCCCCGCACCGAGCGAGGTGGCGCAGTGGTTAGCACACTGGACTCGCATTCGGGAGGACGACGGTTCAATCCCGTCTCCGGCCATCCTGATTTAGGTTTTCCGTGATTTCCCTAAATCGCTTCAGGCAAATGCCGGGATGGTACCTTTGAAAGGGCACGGCCGATTTCCTTCCCCATCCTTCCCTCACCCGAGCTTGCGCTCCGTCTCTAATGACCTCGTTGTCGACGGGACGTTAAACACTAATCTCCTCCCCCCCCCCCCCCCGCCCTCCCCACTCTCCGCATCCCAAATGCCAGTTACAGTTCACGAGTAGTAACCAATACAAGTGTTATGGTGCACAGCAGAGCTAAGCAGGTTGCGAGTGAAGTTTCATACACTGATAAGCCGAAACATTATGACAACCGCTCACCGCGACGGTGGATGTAGCCTGCTGACGTTGCGGGCACGTGACGTGGTAACAAAAGTACAGGGCTATTACAAATGATTGAAGCGATTTCATAAATTCACCGTAGCTCCATTCATTGACATATGGTCACGGCACACTACAGATACGTAGAAAAACTCATAAAGTTTTGTTCGGCTGAAGCCGCACTTCAGGTTTCTGCCGTCAGAGCGCTCGAGAGCGCAGTGAGACAAAATGGCGACAGGAGCCGAGAAAGCGTATGTCGTGCTTGAAATGCACTCACATCAGTCAGTCATAACAGTGCAACGACACTTCAGAACAAAGTTCAACAAAGATCCACCAACTGCTAACTCCATTCGGCGATGGTATGCGCAGTTTAAAGCTTCTGGATGCCTCTGTAAGGGGAAATCAACGGGTCGGCCTGCAGTGAGTGAAGAAACGGTTGAACGCGTGCGGGCAAGTTTCACGCGTAGCCCACGGAAAATTGGCTCATGCCACAACTGGAGACCGACAGCGCCGACTTCATCTTTCAACAGGATTGTGCTCCACCGCACTTCCATCTTGATGTTCGGCATTTCTTAAACAGGAGATTGGAAAACCGATGGATCGGTCGTGGTGGAGATCATGATCAGCAATTCATGTCATGGCCTCCACGCTCTCCCGACTTAACCCCATGCGATTTCTTTCTGTGGGGTTATGTGAAAGATTCAGTGTTTAAACCTCCTCTACGAAGAAACGTGCCAGAACTGCGAGCTCGCATCAACGATGCTTTCGAACTCATTGATGGGGACATGCTGCGCCGAGTGTGGGAGGAACTTGATTATCGGCTTGATGTCTGCCGAATCACTAAAGGGGCACATATCGAACATTTGTGAATGCCTAAAAAAACTTTTTGAGTTTTTGTATGTGTGTGCAAAGCATTGTGAAAATGTCTCAAATAATAAAGTTATTGTAGATCTGTGAAATCGCTTCAATCATTTGTAATAACCCTGTATATAAGCAGAGCAGGCACGGACGGGCATGACCCCAACGAAGATGTGGGCTGCAGATGAGGAAATCCACTGGGGTAACACACTTTGACAACGGGCAGGTTATTATTACGCAGAGGCTTTGAACGAGTATCTCGAAAATGGCGAAGCTGGTCGAATGTTCACATGTTGATTCGTGAGCATCTACAGGAAGAGGTAGAGAGACAGTGAAACTACCACTAGGCGCTACGTGGTTGGACGTCCACGAGTCTTCACAGAACGTGGAGTTCGGAGGCTTGTCTGCTCTGTAAAGTTGGACAGATGGTGATCTGTCGCATCTCTGCCGAAAGACCACACTGCTGGTGCACGCACAAGTGTTTCGTAGCACACCGTTCATCGTACATTGTTGAACATGGAGCTCCGCAGCAGACCACCCATATGTCTTCACATTTTGACCGAATGACATCGTCAGTTACGATTGCAGTGGGCACGGACCCGTCAGGATTCAACCTTCGATCAATGGAAACATGTCGGCTCTTCTGGTGACTCACGCTTTTGCTACACTAGCTCATGGTCGTCTCCACAAACGCCGTCATCGAGGTGAACGTGCAGCACGCAGGCTGGTGGGACCAGCATTATGCTATGCGAGAGATTCTGCTGCGCTTGTATCGGTCCTGTGGTAGTAATCAAAGACACACTAAAACTGCGAACCATCTGCATCCCTTCACGCTTGACGTCTTCCCCGACGGTGCTGTAATCTTTCAGTAATACACACATCAAAATAAGTTTTGCATCGCCTCGTTTCCGAGAGTTCCGGAACCTGTACAAAAAATTGGAATAGAGATCAACATAAACATCATTTCCGCCCTTTTTATTGCTCATGAAAGCCACACATTGCATGTTGTACCACCATACAGAGAGAAATTCAGAAGTGCTGATCCACATTGCTGTACACACCGGTACGTCTAATACACAGTAGCACGTCCTCTTGCACTGATGCATACCTGTATTCGCCGTGGCATACTATCCACAAGTTCATCAAGGCAATGTTGGTGCAGATTCTCCCACACCTCAATGGCGATTCGGCGCAGATCCGTCAGAGTGGTTGGTGCGTCACGTCGTCCATAAACAGCTCTTTTCAATCTATCCTAGGCATGTCCGACAGGGTTCATGTCTGGAGAACATGCTGGCCACCCTGGTCGAGCCATGTCGTTATCCTGAAGGAAATCATCAACAAGATGTGCACGATGGGGGCGCGAATTGTCGTCCATGAAGACCAATGCCTCGCCAATATGCTGCCGATGTTGTTGCACTATCGATCGGGGGATAACATTCACGTATCGTACAGCCGTTATGGCGCCTTCCATGACCACCAGCGGCGTACGTCGGCCCCACGTAATACCACCCCAAAGCAGCAGGGAACCTCCATCTTGCTGTACTCGCTGGACAGTGTGTCTAAGGCGTTCAGCCTGACCGGGTTGCCTCCAAACACGTCTCCGACGATTGTCTCGTTGAAGACATATGCGGCACTCATCGGTGCTGAGAACGTGATGCCAATCCTGAGCGGTCCATTCAGCATGTTGTTGGGTCCATCTGTACAGCGCTGCATGGTGTCGTGGCTGCATTGACGGACCTCGCCATGGACGTCGGGACAGAAGTTGCGCATCATGCATCCTATTTTGCACAGTTTGAGTCGTAACATGACATCCTGTGGCTGCACGAAAAGCATTATTCAACAAGGTGGCGTTGCTGTCAGGGTTCCTCCGAGCCATAATCCGTAGGGAGCGGTCATGCACTGCAGTCGTAGCCCTCGGGTGACTTGAGCGAGGCATCTCATCGACAGTTTCCTTCTCTCTGTATCTCCTCCATGTCCGAACAACATCGCTTTGGTTCACTCCGAGACACCTGAACACTTCCCTTGTTGAAGGCCTTCCTGGCACAAAGTAACAATGAGGACGCTATCGAATCGCGGTATTAACCATCTAGGCATGATTGAACTATATACAACACGAGTCGTGTACCTCCTTCCTGGTGGAATGACTGGAACTGATCGGCTGTTGGATCCCCTCCGTCTAATAGACGCTGCTCATGCATGGTTTTTCCTACATCTTTGGGCTAGTTCAGTGACATCTCTGAACAGTCAAAGGGACTGTGCCTGTAATACAATATCCACAGTCAACGTCCATCTTCAGGAGTTCTGGAGCCCTGGGCGATGCATAACTTTTTTGATGTGTGTATAACTGTCCGTGTCTCGGAGCCGTGCTGCAGTGGTTTAAGGAGCATTATAGTGAAGTCACGTTTATGTCTCGGCGACCAAATTCGCCTGATGTAAATCCTATGGAACCCAACGCTATCATGCGCCATCACGCCGTAAGCAAATCAGCGGCCCGTTATTTAGGCGAATTACATGACCTGCGTGTAGACATTTAATGCCAAATACCTCCACAAATCTACAAATAAACTAAAGGATCCCAGGTGCACAGAATCAGTGATGTATTTCTTTCCATGACGAACGAACAAGCTATTAAGCAGGTGGTCATAATGTTTTATCTCATCAGAATACGTTTCAGAAAGCAATAATTTAATGTGTAAATTTTGTAATGTTCGTTTGGAGTGGGAGGAAAAAGGTACCTTCTCAAAACATTGCTTTAAAAATAAGGAACATTTAGAACGGGGTGTGGAGCTCGTACAGTCTGTCGTCTTTCTCTTCAACGCTTTCAGTATAGTACACAACACTAACAACAAACCGTGTAAAATAATTTTCTGTAATCACTTTCTGCTAGTACAGCACGAAACAGTAACAAGCTCCTCGTTGCACTTGGTCGTGGTTGTACCTGACCAGGTAACCGAGCTTACTTCCTGCAACGGCTGGGAGCACAGCCGGCTTCGTCGGGTAATACCGTTGTGCCTAATTCCATGGACTGTGTATTGCGTTTGCATCCAATACGTGTCCATTGCCATGCTAATCGGATTGTGTACCCGGTGCTTAGAGCTAAGCCCATACTGTGCTTAGAGGTAATCAGTGTATCTATCTCCTTAGTACAGAGGACAAATGCAAATTGAAACAGGAAATATAACTTTCACAGTCTACATAATTGATTCCAGAGAAGGAATACAAAGTAGTGGGGAACAAAGAGGCCTTGAGCACGCATCACCTCAAGTAATTCCAGAATGCTTAATTGTCATTTCAAGCGCGTACCTCTTCTGCTCAAGAGATGGATCAACGCAAAGCTCCATGATCATCTTTCTTCTTCGTCCCCAGGCTTGAAATACACACTGCTCGGCGCTGTTTTTGGCTTTTCTTTTCGGGAGGCCATGCGGAAATGATGAATTTAAGTTAGCAGAGTTTTCCGATCAGTTCCACTATCTGCCATTCGTAAGAATGTAGTGATTATTTGATATTATGTTAAAGGATAATTCCAACATATCGACATGAAAATAGGCGATTGTGAACTGCTGGAGAGCTCGCATCACGGATAACAAACCCAACTACGCACCCCTGCACAATGTCGTCACGTTTCTCGAAAACTTTCATAGACGTCATTCGCAAATGAGGACGTTTACTCATGAAACTGCAGATGGTCACGTCGTTGTCATTACATGACCGTTCACAAAGTAGGTCCATAATCACGAATTTAAAACAACGAGAGTATGTTCTATTCTTTTAGGCGGTTACGTACGGCCTTGCCGCAGTGGTAACACCAGTTTTAGTCAGATCACCGAAGTTGAGCTGGCATTGGATCATGATGATTGGTTTGTTGGGCTCTCAACTGCGCGGTCATCAGTGTCCATACAAGGTCCAAATTTTTACACAGTCCTATTTTTTTTACAGTCCAGTCTAGCCATTGTCACGAATGATGATGACGAAATGATGAGGACAACAAAAAAACCAGTCCCAGGGAAGAGAAAATCCCCAACCCGGCCGGGAATCGAACCCGCGATCCCGTATCCAGAGGCAGCAATGTTAGCCACTAGATCACCACCTGCTAGCACTTGGATGGGTGACCATCTTGCCTGCCGAGCGCTGTTGGCAAGCGGGGCGCACTCGGCACTTGTGAGGCAATCTTAGGAGCTACCTGACAGAATTAGCGGTTCGTGTCTCGTAAATTGACAACGGCCGGAAGAGGGGTGTGCTGACCACGTGCCCCTCCATCTCCGGATCCAGTGACGCCTATGGGCTGAGGATGACACGGCGGCCGGTCAGTACCGTTAGGCCTTCGTGGCCTGTTCGGGCAGTGTTTTAGTTTTTTAGGCGGCTATGAAGTTACATGTGTTTACCACTGGCACTTTCGGCTGGAACACAACTTGACGATGGTCGAGGTGAAAATGGAAAAAATTTGCTTGATTTTCAGGTGCCTTCTAAATATTACAACTTATTAATGCATATTCAACTATGCAAATGTCCTAGACAATGTCTACCAATAATATTTATCATGGAGAATTGACTCTAACGTTACCCAAAACTTTTAAGGTGACATCCCATGCAGATACAAGAGTCCAATTTTCCATACTGGGTAGTTCAGGTCAAAAATAAATTTGCTTTCAAGAGTTTGCTATAAGGGTGGAAAACTACCAGTCGAATTCACAAAATGCGGAACGATTACCAGTCCTAAGAAACGAAATGCAGATGAGAGATCAACTTGTAGGACTACGCCAGGGTCAAAAACTTCTAATGAACAGAGTTAAAGAAAAATTAAAAGCTAAGAGTAATCAATATTTAGGAAAACATCAATTTAGTGTTACGAAAAGAAAAAGAACAATGAAGGATTTACAGCACTGTCCATTATTTTGGAAAGAAATATTGAGGTGAACATGAAAATGCTTGCAATATTCATTGAGCTAGAAAGGGTTTTTGGCAGAGCGGAGCAGAAAATACCATTTGGAGAATTGAACAAAATTGCTGTAACTTTTTGGGCAGATGGAAGACTGATTCTAAATTTATACAACAGCTAGGTTACAGACATAGACTCCACGGAATTAAAATAGAGACAAGAATAAGAAGTGTGACATAAGTTACCAATATCGCCTTATTTGTTTACTTTTCACTGTGCTACAAACTACCAAAAACTGTAAACAAATAGAGTGAAGTAGATTTGCGGAGCAGACATTAAGGTATGAATCACAACTCCAAAGCAAGCAAACTGCTCGGGAGGCACCATTACCTCACGGCAGAAGAAATGACCGGGGCAAGCCTTCAGAATTAAGACTATTAACAGACGCTTGAACATATAAGTAAAGAATATATTTGTCAAAGCACGTGTTGGGAGTGTTTTAGGCTATGGCTGTGGAGGGAAGAGTGTTAGGAAAAGCAAAAGAATAATACTGGAAGCAGAACAGCTGCGGGTGTGAAGAAGAGTCATAAAAAAAGTACTGAATTAAAATTAAATTCACTGGACAAGTGCTAAAAACAAACAAACAAATAAAGAACACTGACTTACTCCTTATAAAGAGTAAAAACCACGATAATTGGACACCTAATTCGACATAATTAATTTATAAATAAAATAAAATCAAACGGCAGATATTGGACATACAAAGTATATAGTTTGATCACTGGAATGAGCTACGACTGTTTGATACGACTGGCTTGAGACAGAGAGGAATGGCAACATCAGAGACGAGTATCGTTTGGTGAACGTCGATAATTATATGCGACCGGCGTACTGTGTAAGTAGGCTGTTTAGGTTCTTATATTGGTAACGCCGCCGCCACGTAGCGCTCTCTGTATGAAAATCACTGGCTGTGCTGTATGCAGTCTGTGGCTAGTTTGCATTGTTGTCTGCCATTGTAGTGTTGGGTAGCTGGATGTGAACAGCGCGTAGCGATGCGCAGTTGGAGGTGAGACGCCAGCAGTGGTGGATGTGGGAAATGAGATGGCGGATTTTTGAGTACAGAATGGATGTCATGAACCGCTATATATATATTATGATTATTAAGGTAAATACATTGTTTGTTCTCTATTAAAATCTTTCATTTGCTAACTATGCCTATCAGTAGTTAGTGCCTTCAGTAGTTTGAATCTTTTATTTAGCTGGCAGTAGTGGCGCTCGCTGTATTGCAGTAGTTCGAGTAATGAAGATTTTTGTGAGGTAAGTGATTTGTGAAAGGTATAGGTTAATGTTAGTCAGGGCCATTCTTTTGTAGGGATTTTTGAAAGTCAGATTGCGTTGCGCTAAAAATATTGTGTGTCACTTTAGTGAATGTTTGAGTACGTTCAGTTTTGCTCAGCTGTTTGAAAAGCAAATAGTGTAAGAGGTTTATCACCACAGTAATTCAGAAATTGTTCTAAGGGGACGTTTCGTATCGTTTGGTGAACGACGATAATTATATGCGACCGGCGTACTGATTCGTTTAACTTTCATTCAGCGATCCACCCTTTGCTGTACGATTCTCGCTACATTAAGTCGTTTGCTAAGTTATTCATATCATTTGCAACAATTTTCTAATATAATCTGACCGTCGCTTGCTGTTCTCCGTTCACACCTGAAGTTGTCCCAAGAACTAACACGGAATGTTATCTGTCAGTTTGATGAAGACTCACCGCAGGCCTTGGAGTCTATCAAATCACCAGTCGTAGCTGCTGACCTTTTCACAGATGCAAATAAGGCTCCTCTCATTCAGCACAGTTTCAGCTCATAAGCCGCCTGAATTACTCTGCGCTGAATAGCTGCTTTCGGGGAAGCGGCACTTTCAATAGAACGCTGTTTACCATTCCACGGCAGATTATGCGGTAAATGCGTTGTAGTGTACTTCATTTTTCTGAAAAGTGTAGCCGACTTTGATTCACGTTTGCTACGTAGAACACTCATTTCCTCTAACATACGCGAATCAACCGGTTCACAGATGTTAAAAGATGTTTGCGAATGGTTTCGAACGATTTTCATCCTACAGTCATGCCAAAGTTTAGAAACAAAACTATACGTTCATATAACAGAAGTGTCTTTAACTCTTCCGTCTAAGTTATAGAGGGAAATGAATATTCACCAGTGTTTTAAGGAAAAAATGACATATGCTGCCCATACTTTTGATTTGAGGTCACTTGGTTAATTGGTTAGTTAGTGCGTTTTTTGTTCCATGGATCATTTAGCTCGATACATCGTAATGATGTGGAACGCGTCATTTTACATTCACATCGCAAATTAATTTGTAAATATCGCTACATGCTGAACGTTTATCAGGTATTTTTAATATATACGGATATGAGTTTTTAATTACTACCCATCGTCTTTTACATATTACAATAATAGAAATTCTTCCACTAAATAGGAGTTCTTAAGGAAAAAAATTTTCAGTTTGTTTCCAAATTTTACTTTGCTGTGTGTCAGAGAGATTATATCCCCGTAAGTCATCAGAACTTTTATTTTAGACTTCATGGGGAATAAATATACTGTGAAGTAGTAGTCAGAAACCCCGTCCTTTAATAGATGTCCGATGTCTACAAGATGATCGTGGGTGTGCACCGTATAATATTCTCCACATCACCTTTTTGAGCTATGAAGACTTTCTTTAAGATGAGTTAAAATGTTTCAAATGGCTCTGAGCACTATGAGACTTAGCTTCTGAGGTCATCAGTCCCCTAGAACTTATAACTACTTAAACCTAACTAACCTAAGGATATCACACACACCCACGCCCGAGGCAGGATTCGAAACTGCGACCGTAGCGGTCGCGCGGTTCCACACTGTAGCGCCTAGAACCGCTTGGTCACCCCGGCCGGCCAAAGATGAGTTACTCCAGAACATTATTTCATATGACATTATTGAATGAAAATATACAGAATATGTCAACTTACTGATTTGTCTGTACTCCAAAATATGCAATGAATCTAAGTGCAAATGTGGCTGAAATAAGTTGTCTTGTGAGTTCCAAGACGTGCTTTTTCCAGCTTAAATTATCATCAATATGGAAACCTAAGAATTTTGTAATTTCCAACCTATTTATTATTCCCTCATCACGTGTCACACTTATCACTGACGTAATACCCGAAGATGTGCAGAACCGAATATGTTGTGTGTTTTTAAAACTGGGACTGAGAACACCCGCAGAAAACCAGTCAATGATACTTTTAAGAACTTCGTTTACGATTTCTTCTGTTTCTGTATGTATGCTTGGATTGATTACCATACTAGTGCAATCTGCAAAAAGAACTAATTCTGCTTGTTGTATATTAGACGGAAGATCATTTACAGATATGAAGAACAAAAGTAGATATGCACGTGAAGTGGGGCCTTAGTAAACCCCATGCATGATTTCTCCCCAGTCCGAATTATGTCCCCAGAATATAGCGCTTGGGTTACTAACTACATCTTTCTGCATTATTTTCGTTAGATATAACATCCATTGGCTGGGTGTAGCTCTAGTTCCATGAAACTTCAATTTATCTAGGAGAATACTGTGAGTCGCACCGTCAACTGCCTTAGATAGGTCGCAGAAAATACCAACCGGCGCTATTTTATTGTTTACACTTATTTTATTATTTATACAAGCAACTTGTAATTTGACCGACTTGAACGGTCCCTGTTCCCTGATCTTTCCACAGCAGGACAATCTGAGGTGGCACTGGAACACCGGATCTCGGTTAGCTACACCGAGAGAAGCTGCTCGCGAGACCAGACGGGCAGCCATCTTTTATTGATACGTCTTCGTTCATACAACGAGAAGGCAAAGAAGATTTTGCTTAAAATATCACGCCAATTAGGGAAAAGTCGGCCGATAAATGTTGTTTGGTTAGTATGGTGCCAGAGTTCTTGGTTTAAACGATGACTTGTAAGACTGCTGCATCCCGTCATTGCGACCAAAAAGTGTAAAACTTAGTAACACTCAATTTTATTGATTGCGGCAGAGTTCGAGATTCTCTTAGCCAATTCAGGCGTAAATGGGCTCTATTTGCATCTTCATTTGAGTAAAGAACTTCAGTATTTTTGCAAATAAAACCGTCTAGATCCCTAAGGATATTTTCACTTATTATGTTTCGACAATTGTCTTCATCGATGAAACGCAGGTGACCATCCTCCCTATATCCTTATCTGAATCACAGTTACTGCCGTATCTTACAACCTGCGAAGAATAACCATCATCATAATGGTTGACGGCGAAGTTCTACGACAAGAGTACGGAGAATCTTCTGCGCCGCCGTGATAACTACCGTAATGTCGCAATATATCATGTTTAAGTAACTTAAGGTTCTGTTTCCAATATACATTGATAAGCCAAAAATAAAAAAAATTGCCTATTGTCCACTGTGAGATTGTGCCGTTACGACAACGTGACGCGGCAAGACAAGGGCAACAAAATTTATTTTGCTGCTTTTGGAAATTCGACCCCTAAAGGGGTGAAATAGGGTCAGACTGATTCACTGACTCATCATCGCTCAGTCCAGACCGCCAAGGAAAGAAGCTTGAAGTTTGGAGAGGGTGTGGATCTTATATTGTAGAGATTGTGTAAGAAGGGATTGTCCGAAATTCCACTCCTAAGGGAGTGAAACATGGGATGAAAGGCTATTCTAAAGTATGTCGCTATGAAGTGAATTTTGAAGCTAGATCTACGAGGAGTGCTATTTGGCTTCTCAGTCAGAAAATAAAAAATACGTCTTTCAGCATTTTTGGAACTTCAACCACTAAGGGAGCAAAATAGTGGGTGAACGTTCGTTTGAAAGTAAATAATTACTAAAGGACTACTAAAGGATTTTTAAGGCTACATCTACGACAACTGGTATGAAAATAATACGCGTTTCACTGTTTCTGGAAATTCATTCCCTAAGGTAGTGCAATAGTGTATGAAAATTTTAAAGAAAATATTTCATTACATTAAAAAAATTTTGAGCAAAAAAAAAAAATAAAAATTAAGCTAGCCGCGCGAAGTGGCCGCGCGGTTAGAGGCGCCATGTCACTTATTGCGCTGGCCCTTCTGCCGGAGGTTTGAGTCCTCCCTCGGGCATGGGTGTGTGTGTTGTTCTTAGCATAAATTAGTTTAAGCAGTGCGTAAGTCTAGGGACCGATGACCTCAGCAGTTTGGTCCCTTAGCAATTTACACACATTCGAACATTTTTTTAAGCTAAATTTATAAAAATTGGTATTTCACTTCGCGGTTAGATATAAAGAAATATTTGTTAGGGGATGAAGTTGCTATGGAAATATCGCAACAAGAACGCAAGAGGCACGAGTAACAAAAGCTTTGGCCTCCACCTACCAGAATCGCTTTTTGGTCAAAAGAACATTCGGAAAAGACCACACTTATAAGACCTTAATTAGCGTGAGAAGCTTTGAAGGTGTTGCGGTTTGTAAACAACATAAAAATTCGATTGAATAAAAACAAAAAATCTGCAGGCCATGCAGTCTACGCGAGCGAAACAGTGGGCACTCTCTATATATAGAGTGCCCGCTATGTAATCGTGGCCTGGATATTACTTTGTAGTTTGAGATAATTGTAATATTGCTTGTTTGTCATGCAGGCATACGCTAAGTAGAAAATGGGGCACAAACGGGTAAATCCACTGACATAAGCAACTCTAACAAAGGGCGAGTCTTATGGTCCGATACTTGGGAAGGAGCATGCATCTCTAAAACGGCGAAACTGGTCGGCTGTTGCATGGTACTCTCGTGAGTGTCTGTGAAAAATGACTGAAGGGCGGTGAAACCAATAGTGTCTGTGCTGGACGTCGACGCCTTGTCACAGAACGTGCAGGGTCGGAGGCTTTCCCGCAGTGTAAAGGACAGGCGACGATCTGAAGACAGAGCGTAATGCTGGTGCAGGCACTAGTGTTCGGAGCATCCATTCTGCGCACATTGCTGTACGTGAGGCTCGCAGAATACGTCCCAACGTGTTCCCGTATTGACCCGACGACATCGTCAACCGGTCCATGCACGACAGTGCACGGTACGAATATGTTTCAAAAAGCCGCGCGCGAAGATGCGATTTGTCAGGGGGTCAAATGTCGGGCTCTATTGATCACAGAGATAATGGGTCAAGTGCTTTGGATTGATCACAGAGATAATGGGTCAAGTGCTTTGGATAGCCCTTGGTGTAGCGACCATTTGTATACCTATCGGAAGAACTGGCATACTGTAGCTATCCTACGATACAGCGACAAAATTTAAAAATTGCACACTTCCTCCAGCCCAAGCAAACTGAGGACATCGGTTGGTTCTTTTACATAAGGCGTGGTCTAGGGTGGGCCTCAGACGTCTTATAAAACCACCATTTGTTCACCGCAAGTCATGGAAACTTTTACTGTTATGTTCTTGGAGGACATTGAAACTTTTTTAGCTGTCACTATCCGTTACCCAGATCCAGAGGTTCAAAGTTACCGTACTTACGCACATAAAATATGCACGTAATTTCCACTCTGAGGCGTAAATATAATTTTAACTAACAAAGTGAAAATATGGCAAGGGTTTTAGTGTCATCGCAAGGGTTCTGAAATCACCAAACTACGACTTTAGTCAACATTTTTTCGCCAATAAAACTTCAAGACGTGCTTCTGCATAATGGGCACTTTTGCCTATACAGATATACCCACATTGGTACTGCAGTGACAAAAACGGGCTACGAAACGTTTTAATATGTCTGAGAAGACTGACAAAAATTCTGTAAAACAGGAAAGACTGCAAATTCAGTAAAATGTATTGCAAATAGCCTTTTTGCTGTTTTAAGATACAAATCATAAGCCGGGTGTTTTCGATGAATCGCGATCGATGAGCAAAGTATCGAAAAAAGTATAAAGCAAACGATTATGTGTTAATCTTATATGCGTCAAAGTGTATAAACGTGACGAGGTGCATAAATAAACAGTCAAACATTTCCTGACTTTGTAAGCGGTACCCCCTGCTGTAGCAGGAAAAAGAATGGAACCAAGGAAAAAAAGCTCCTGTTGGAGCACAAAAAGGCAAATGTATTCCTCTTTACAAGTATCTGATAGAAAATTGAGGAACCAGTTGTCTCAATCCTCATTCCCTCTTCGTCACTATAAATTTTTGCATGCGAGCATTTTCGGGTTTTTCTATGCTGGAAGATAGTAGCAGAGAGAGAAGACAGTGCCAGTGATAGAGGAAGAGAGAGGAGACAGTGATGGTGAGAGAGAGAAAGTGTCAGTGAAAGAGAAAGATGGATGAGACAATACCATTGGGAGCCAAGGAGACAGGAAATAATGATGGTCAGCCAGAAACATTGGCAGTAAAAGACAAACAGAGATGGATGGAGATAGGTGCATTGGGAGCAAAAGAGAGGGGAGACAGTGGAAATGAAAGAAGAGAGACGATTTGGACCCTCCCAGATTGGCGAATTTTAAGCATTAGGGGCGGCGTATTTTGGGCCAAAATATTAAATACGTGCATCTAGGAGAAAAAGTAAGTTGAATCACCGAGGATTTTTGATCTGCCGAGGTATGGTGAAGGTAGTGACAGCGGGAAAGAAATACAAAAGGTGGCAATGCAAGTAAGAGAGGCGACAGGAGAAGTGGAGAGAGAAAGGAGGCAGTGGGAGAGAGAGACATACAGTGTGGCAATGAGAGGGAGATGCTGAGTATGAAGGCTTTACTATAAAGAGAGAGTGGGTAAGAGGATTTACTGTGCTCTGGTTAAAAGAGAGCGAATACGTTCGCATGCGAAAATTTCTGGTATGGAGGACGGAATGTGGATTGAGGTAGCCGGTTTCCCACTTTTCTGTCTCATAGTTGCACTTTTGCTTAGCAAAGGTGAAGGAAGTCGCTACTAAGCAGCCGGTCATGCACAGGTATTCCGAAATTGTTTCACCGCGGAAGATCGTAACGCAATTATTCCTTTTAATCATCTTACGAACGTCGAAGTGGCAGACATTGAGATAACGGATCGCGGAATGGAAAAGCAACTACAATCGCTTGGTTGTGGAAAGGCTTCGGGACCAGATGAGATACCTGTAAGATTCTACAAAGATTGTATGAAAGAACTTGCTCCCCTTCTAGCAGCAGTTTATCGAAGTTCGCTCGAGCAACGAAACGTCCCTAGTGACTGGAAAAAAGCGCAGGTCACTCCTGTTTTCAAGAAGGACAGCAGGACAGATGTACATAGTTATAGCCTATGTCGTTGACCTTAGTCTGTTGTAGAATTATGGAACATGTTTTATGCTCAAGACTTACAAGGTTTTTTGGAGAATGAAAATCTGTTCTGTAAAAATCAATATGGATTCCGCAAACAGAGATCTTGTGAAATTCAGCTCGCTCTGTTCCTCCATGAGATCTATAAAGCTCTATACAACGGTGCTCAATTTGATGCCGTGTTCCTTCACTTTCGGAAGGCCTTTCACACCGCCGCACTGTCATCTAGTGAAAAAAAAAAACATGAGTTTCCCGAGAATCGGACTAGGTTTGTGAAACAATTCAGAACTTTCTTGCAGACAGAACTCAACATATCGCTCTTAGCGGAACGAAATCGACAGATGTGAAGGTAATTTTTCTAGTACCGCAAGGAAGTTGGAAAGTACTGTTATTATTTACAATGTACGTAAATGACGTAGGAGAAAGCGTCGGAAGCTTTTTACGTCTGTTCGCAGATGATGGGGTTGTTTGTTAGAAAGTAGCAACCGCAGAAGACAGCATCGATTTGAAAAATTACCTGCAGAGGACTGATGAATGGTGCAGGCTCCAGCAGGTGACCCTGAACGTAAATGAATGGAACACTATTGTGCAAAGATAGTAAAAGAAATCCACTACTGTACAGTTACGCTATTGATGAGAAATTGCTGGAAGCAGTATATACTGTAAAATATCTAGTAGTAACTGTGCAGAGAGACCTGTATTGGAATGACAACATCAAACAAACCGTAGGAAAAGCAAATGCCAGACTAAGGTTCATGGGAAGGATTTTAAGGAAATGTTAGTCATCCACGAAAGAAGTGGCTTACAAGGCGCTTGTTCGAACGACAGTTGAGCGATGGGATCTTCTCATGAAATTTCAATCACCAGTTTCCTCCTCCTATTGCGAAAACATTCTATTGTCATCCACTTACACAGGGAGAAATGATCGTCACGATAAAATAAGAGAAATCAGGGCTCGCACAGAAAAATTTAAGTGCTCGTTTTTTCCGCGCGCCTTTCGAGAGCGGAACGGTAAAGAGACAGCTTGAAGGTGGCTCATTGAACCCTCTGCCAGGAACTTTAATGTGAATAGCAGAGTAATCACGTAGATGTAGATGCAGATCAATCGGGGACCCTTACCAGTTAGGACTGAGAAAAAAGAAGGAAGAGCTGTGCGTTTCGTCACGGGATCGTTCAGCTGGAACGAGAGCGTCACAGAGATCCTCAACAAACTCTAGTGGCAGACGCTGCCAGAGAGGCAATGTGCACCACGGAGAGGTTTGCTACTGAAATTTCGGGAGGGTACCTTCCGGGATGAGTCGGACAGTTTATTTTCCAGAACTAATACAGAGGATTACCGACAAATCATTCTTCTCATTCTTCCCACACGCCACTCGCGAGTGGAACAGGGAATG
The DNA here is from genome assembly GCF_023864275.1 of Schistocerca cancellata. NCBI lineage: Eukaryota > Metazoa > Arthropoda > Insecta > Orthoptera > Acrididae > Schistocerca > Schistocerca cancellata. The sequence goes on along the minus strand of NC_064627.1, from coordinate 138,924,836 downwards.
GGGTGATCATTTAGTGGTACCAGAAGTACTCTCCGTCACTCACCGTTAGGTGGCTTGCGGAGTATGATGAAGATGTAGACGTAGATTTCGTAACGTTTTGGCTGTTGAGTGAATACAGGATGTTCCATTCATCTTTCATCTTGACCATCCCAAGTAACTTTTCGTTCAGAAGAACAAAAAAAGAAAAAGAAAAGAAAATGTAACGAGCAAATGTCGCTTTGCTATACCAGTGGGACATTAACCAGCATGTCTGTCTTTCCTGTAAATACGCTACTGGCCATTAAAACTGCTACACCAAGAAGAAGTGCAGATGATAAACGGGTATTCATTGCACGAATATATTATATTAGAACTGACATGTGATTACATTTTCACGCAATTTCGGTGCATAGATCCTGAGAAATCAGTATCCAGAACAACCACCCCTGGCCGTAATAACGGCCTTGATACTCCTGGGCATTGAGTCAAACAGAGCTTGGAAGGCGTGTACAGGTACAGCTACCCATGCAGCTTCAACACAATACCACAGTTCATTAAGAGTAGTGACTGGCGTATTGTGACGAGCCAGTTGCTAGGCCACCATTGACCAGACGTTTTCAATTGGTGAGAGATCTGGAGAAAGTGCTGGCCAGGGCAGCAGTTGAACATTTTTTGTATCCAGAAAAGCCCGTACAGGACCTGCAACATGCGGTCGTGCATTATCCTGCTGGAATGTAGGATTTCGCAGCAATCAAATGAAGGGTAGAGCCACGGGTCGTAACACATCTGAAATGTAACGTCCACTGTTCAGAGTGCCGTCAATGCGAACAAGAGGTGACCGAGACGTGTAACCAATGGCACAACATACCATCACGCCGGGTGATACGCCAGTATGGCGATGACGAATACACGCTTCCAGTGTGTGTTCACTGCGATGTCACCAAACACGGATGCGACCATCAAGATGCTGTAAACAGGACCTGGATTCATCCGAAAAAATGACGTTTGGCCATTCGTGCACCCAGGTTCGTCGTTGAGTACACCATCGCTGATAGTCCATGCTGCTGAAAACGTCGTCGAACTGTTCGTGCAGATGGTTGTTGTCTTGCAAACGTCCCCATCTGTTGACTCAGGGACGTGGCTGCACGATCCGTTACAGCCATGCGGATAAGATGCCTGTCATCTCGAATGCTAGCGATACGAGGCCGTTGGGATCCAGCACGGCGTTTCGTATTACCTTCCTGAACCCACCGATTCCATATTCTGCTAACAGTCATTGGATCTCGACCAATGCGAGCAGCAATGTCGCGATACGATAAACCGCAATCGCGATAGGCTACAATCCGACCTTTATCAAAGTCGGAAACGTGATGGTACACATTTCTCCTCCCTGCTGAGGCATCACAACAACGTTTCACCAGGCAACGCCGGTCAACTGCTGTTTGAATATGAGAAATCGGTTGGAATCTTTCCTCATGTTAGCACGTTGTTGGTGTCGCCACCGTCGCCAACCTTGTGTGAATGATCTGAAAAGCTAATCATTGGCATATCACAGCATCTTCTTCCTGTCGGTTAAATTTCGCGTCTGTAGCAAGTCATCTTCGTGGTGTAGCAATTTTAATGGCCGGTAGTGTATGTTCATTATGAAGATATGAGCAGCAGTACATCTTTTTTGACCGGCACCCTATATTTGTTGCTTGAAAATTGACTTACTCTTCTCAAGACCGGTTTGAAAAATGTATGAGGTATTTACGTTAACACAGCATTCAACTTAATAAGATCCACAAACAGGGTTCTTTAATATAATGTTTTGGACTGTAATCTATCGTGGAAACAAACAAGGTAGAACATTCAAAAATGCTCAAAGTAGGGACCATGGAAAGTCAAAGACTGGTCCACGCATTGGATCAAGGAATTCATCGCTGCTTCCAGTGTTGCCTGTTGAAGTGAATTACAAGCAAGCATAATATGTTCTGCATGTTGTCTGGAGTTGATGGAACGTCGCGAAGGACAACGCCGTTTATGCATCCCCAAATAAGTAGGGGATTTAAGTCAGAATGCCGAATAGGCGAATCCACTGTTGCTCAGCGTCCAAGCCATCTTGCAGGGTATCCTCGGTTCAGAACGTGACGTACACCCAAGGCATTATGTGCTGGACATCCATCATGCTGGTGCCATATGAGGGTTCACGTTCTTAGCGGAACTTCACCCAGAAGTCGAGTTGAGTTCATGTGAGAAACAAGACATATGCATTACTGTTTACGTTGGCACTGACGCTGATGTTGTAACTGTCTAAGACATTGTGAGTTTTTGCTGCACCAATAATGCATGTTCTATGCACCGGGTGGTTGCAATTAAAGTGCAGCTATTTACAGAGGTCCAGTGTGGGCTCCAATTATCGTACGGCAGCGAAACTCGGTAGATTTCCTCGTGTGCCAATGCAGTACTGATTTACCCTGGGAAAAAAATTAGTTCCAATTTTGGCCACCAGGTGCAAATCCGGCGCTGTACATCATCTCGCCGACGTCTCCAGTGCTCATATTGAAGAAATTATGTATGGGGCGGTTAACAATAACATTAACATTATGCCTTTCTCACTTGTTTGACCTTTCCTCCCCATATCCCATTCCTAATCAATTACATATGGAAACGTTTCTATACGTCTTTCCTGCAGTCACAGAGCCAGATTTGAACCTGGAGGCTAATACTGGAACTAATTTTTTTCCAGTGTACACCTGTCCTATATTAGAATATCTAACAAGTTTCGCTGCCATACGACAATTACAGCCCACGCTGAACCACTGTGAGTAGCTGCAGTTTAATTATAACCACACGGCATTTATCTAACTTTTGTTTGATAAGGAACACTCATAGGTAAAAAAAGTCGGAGTAGAAGTTCTGGAATGCAGGGATTTACTGCTATGCCCATTGACACAAGTGTAGACGATTCTAGAAATCAATTCCATGCACTTCGTTGTATAAACGTACATGATATGGATGGCACTCGTGATGTGTTATAATGCGATGTCCACTGGTTTTAGGAATACCAACCTCCTATTAAGCTCTTGTTTATTCGCGTGTAGATTCACTACAATAGAGGCGAGAACAATACTTTGGGGGCTATGCCTATTCTAGTTCTACGATGATTGCAACAACTTGCTATGAAACTTGGCGTTCCCTGAAGTGTCACAACAAGACGAGAAATTATACATCGGGAAGGTGGGTTCTTGTCAGGATATCACTCTCTGCAGATTTCTGCTGCCTGGGTGTCATTACGCCTATCTACAATCACAATAAATGTAAAGTAATTATGACGCAAGTTTATACAAGGACTGCACCTGTCTTCACTGTACACACCACACCATTTAAAATTACTACAGTCAGCCAGAACATTATGACCACCTACCTAATTGCCGTTATGTCCACCTGTGGCAGGGATAACAGCGGCGATGTGTCGTGGCATGGAAGCAGTGAAGCCTTGATATGGTAGGTCGTTGGGGTGAGCTGGCAGCATATTTGCACACACAAATCACCTAAATCCCGTAAATTCCGGAGAGGGGGCGACGAGCTCTGACACCACGTTCAAGCACATCCTACATGTGTTCGATTGTGTTCAGATCTGACGAGTTGGGGAGGGGGAAAGGGGGGGTGGGCAGCACATCAACTGGAACATGCCACTGTGTTCCTCGAGCCACTCCATCACACTCCTGGTCTTGTGACATGACGAATTAACTTGTTGAAAAATACCACTGCCGTCGGAAAACATCATGAATAGGTGTAAGTGGTCTCAAACCTTGCACGAGCTCCACTGGATCCAAGGATGTCCACATGAATGTTCCTCAGAGCATAAAGCTACCGCCGCCAACTTGTCTGTCCCGCAGTACAGGAGCCAAGGAGCCGTTTCCCTTGGAGGACTGGGGTTTCGCGCCGTCCTCTCGGCATGTTCAAGAAGGTATCGGGATTCATCAGACCATGCAACGCTCTGCCACTACGCAAAGGGTCAATGCCCTCTGCTTCATGCCCATTTCAGTCATAGTTGCCGATGTCGTGGTGTTAACATTGGTACATGCATGGCTCGTTGGCTGCAGAGGCCCATCCTTAGGAGTGTTCGCTGCACTGTGTGTTTACACTCACTTGCACTCTGACCACCATTAAAGTCTAATGTTAGTTCCGCCACAATGCGCCGCCTGTCTTGTTTTACCAGTGTGTCCAGACTACGACATCCAACATCTGTAATGAGGGGTGGCCATCCAACCTGGATGTGGTTTCACCTTGATTTCACCACATGTTGAAGACACTCAGCAAAGCACTCATAGAACACTTGACAAGACGTGCAGTTCCGTAGATGCTCGTGCTGAACCTATAGGCCTCCAGGCCCCCAGCTAAATCCAGATAGATCGCGCACCTTCTCCATTCTACACACAGACAGCATGCTCACTGATATACTACACGCACCGTGCATGTCTCTGGCTAGCAGGTGATGCTGCTGCACTATGTAATCAAAAGTATCCGGACACCCCCAAAAACAAACGTTTTTCACATTAGGTGCATTGTGCTGCCACCTACTGCCAGGTAATCCATGTCAGCGACGTCAGTAGTCATTAGACATTGTGAGAGAGCAGAAGGCGGCGCTCCGCAGAACTCACGGACTTCGAATGTGGTCAGGTGATTGGGTGTCACTTGTGTCATACGTCTGTACGCGAGATTTCCACACTGCTAAACATCCTAGGTCCACTGTTTCCGATGAGATAGTGTAGTGGAAACGTGAAGGGACATGTACAGCACAAAAGCGTACAGGTCGACCTCGTCTGTCGACTGACAGAGATGGCCAACAGTTGAAGAGGGTCGTAATGTGTAATAGCCAGACATCTATCCAGACCATCACAGAGGAATTCCAAACTGCATCAGGATCCACTGCAAGTACTATGACAGTTAGGCGGGAGATGAGAAAACTTGGATTTCGTGGTCGAGCGGCTGCTCATAAGCCACACATCACACCGGTAAATGCCAAACGTCGCCTCACTTGGTGTAAGGTGCGTAAACATTGGACGATTTAACAGTGGAAAAACGTTGTGTGGAGTGACGAATCACGGTACGCAAAGTGGCGAACCGATGGCAGGGTGTGGGTATAGCTAATGCTTGGTGAACATCATCTGCCTGCGTGTGTAGTGCCAACAGTGAAATTCGGAGGCGGTGGTGTTTTTCATGGAGGTGGCTTGCACCCCGTTTTGCGTGGCACTATCACAGCACAGGCCCACATTGACGTTTGAAGCACCTTCTACCTCCCCACTGTTGAAGGGCTATTCGGGCATGGCGACTGCATCTTTCAACACGATCGAGCCCGTGTTCATAATGCACGGCCCTTGGCGGAGTGGTTACACGACGATAACATCCCTGTAATGGACTGGCCTGCACAGAATCCTGACCTGAATCCTACAAAACACCTTTGAGATGTTTTGGAACGCCGACTTCGTGGCAGGCCTCACCGACCGACATCGATACCTCTCCTCAGCGCAGCACTCCGTGAAGAATGGGCTGTCATTCTCCAAGAAACCTTCCAGCACCTGATTGATTGTATGTCCTGCGAGTGTGGAAGTTGTCATCAAGGCTAAGGGTGCCAAACACCATATTGAATTGCAGCATTACTGATGGAGGGCGTCACGAACTTGTAAGTCATTTTCAGCCAGGTTTCCGGATACTTTTCATCACATTGTATATCTCCTAGACTGGTTTATGTCGATATTAGGTTGGCGATCATAATGTTCTGGCTGACGACTGTACATCCAGGTGTCTTTATGGTATACTATCTGTTACCCAGGGCTGTGCTCGTATGTCAGCAGTTTTGCTACAGTGAGTGATGGTAAGTAAGCTGTAGTACGTGCAATAATATATCAGCTGCCTCCACGTGTCTGTTCTGGTAAGCATAATTACTGATGTGCCCCCCATCCTCCCCTCCACTGCCCCAATGCGATCCCCAACGCGAACACATGCGCAGCGTCACTGCCGAGTGGTACATGAGTAGGCGCGTGGGCAGGAGTGTGCAAACATGCATCGTGCTACTGAAGTAAATGTACATCATACAACATCGGCATTATGCAATAAAATTAATAATTTCTGACATAGTTTATGTACACTTAGAGGTCGATTATTTTTTTCTTTCTAAAGTCTCCTGTGGTCTTCTTCAGGGTTCAAGCTGACTGCATACCAAATTTCATCGAAATTCATCCAGTACTTTGGTCATGAGAACGTAACAGACAGAGCTACTTTCTCATTTAATTATATTAGTATGAAAGTATGGATCAAAAACGTTGAAGAAGCATTGTATTCATCACGTTGAATCGTATTATGTAGAACATATCATATCATTTCCATAGATGTGATACGGTTCAAACGTCAAAGAGTAAACAGCTTTTTCAAAGAGTAAATACGTTTTCGTGTGTCGCGTTATAGTATTCAAACAGTTATCCGATTTTTATAAAATCAAACCTATGTCTTGCCCCAAGCTGTGGTCAAATTACCTGTGAAAACCACACGAAAATTCGTCTAGCGGTTTTGGAGATTAGCGTCTTCAAACAGACACGTTGCTTTTACCGTTTTTTATTAGTATAGGTAAGAAAACATAGTTGGAGTTACTTTACTGCGAACTTTCATTCTCCATAGACTTGTAGCATTTCTAGTGTCTCTTCGATGGTGCGCATTCCACTTACACAAACCTTCAAAAAATGGTTCAAATGGCTCTGAGGACAATGCGACTTAACTTCTGAGGTCATCAGTCGCCTATAACTTAGACCTAATTAAACCTAACTAACCTAAGGACATCACACACATCCATACCAGAGGCAGGATTCGAACCTTCGACCGTAGTGGTCGCTCGGCTCCAGACTGCAGCGCCTAGAACCGCACGGCCACTCCGGCCGGCCAAAAACCTTCAATTGAAGACGTATGATTGAATGAAAGTTGCGCTTTTTCCTTGTGTTTCCATTTGTTTACTGTCAACTCCACCAAGTCGACGAACTAAGTTACCCCTTCTACCTGCATTATGTGCTAGTACAGGACGGTCCAAGTCGATTTTGTGTTAATTTTTTAATAGCTCTAACGTTATGTTTACATGAATGGTACACTGTAGTTCATTTTTGAACTTATCTTGAGGAGAGGAAGCAGCTTATCGAATAAACAGTATAGCGTGCTATTTAAAAAAAGGCGTGCTGCTTTTCATATCTTCGGAACCCACAACGCACAAGAAAAGCAATCAAGCTCGTTACTGTGCCCCTGGTAAAAGTCTTCTCACGTGTAAAATACAGTACTGCTGCATTTCGCGCTATTATTTTACCAGTAATGCAAAATCACCTCCCCGACACACTGCTGGCTACCTGAAGAACATCGCACGTGTGTTGTGTCACAAATGCCAACATAAGGAGATCGATATGACGATCACCATATGGCCATCGAAAAGTATTGTGAATGTATTCATGTATGACTGGCGAGAAACATATTTGTTTTCGGAGCTACGAGGGAGTGCAGAAAAGTAATGTCTCCCAATTTTTTGTGAGAAAACTCTTAAAGCCTTGGCTTCACTGTCATCGATCATCCTGCATGTACTGCTTACTTGACACCCTTTCATCTGCTTCCAAAACTTAAAGAACGCTTTCGAGGACTTCACTTTGAGAGTGCTGAAGCAGTGCAAGCCGACGTGAGGTTGTAGCTCCGTCAATAAAGTAAAAAATTCTGTTATTAACAAACTAGTCCCTCGTTGGGAGAAATGTGTTCGCCTTCAGTGTGACTTTGTTGAGAAGTAAATACGCAGACATGAAGACTAAATATGTGAAATGTTATGTTTGTTTTTATTCAAAAAACTGTAATGGTTTTCACATGAAAAATTCGGAGTAACTACTTTTCAGCACCCCCTTGTACGTAACTATGCTACTGTCACGTAATTCCACAACATATTATCGCACAATTTTTTTGATAGAATAAACCACCATTTCACTATGTGCTATTGTATTTATCTTTTGTACCATTTAGATTTCGGCTTTTATGCCATTATCGAGTACAATGCTAAAATTTTCAGAGGATTAACACGTCATATCTGATAAGACAGTCCAAAGCAGGTTATTCTCCCAAAAAATATTGCATGGCCGTGTTTCAGTAGCATGGAAAACTTCCTACTATCGCACCAGTTGCTCTGTTGACAATTTGCAGGGCTTGTCCTTTTCCATATCGCGTAATGGAACGTACCATTCTTCGCGTCTTTTATAACAGCGGAGAGAACCCGGCAGGTCAAGTGGCGAGCGGGGCAGGCCTGCCGATTAATTAGTTTCTATTGTATACGAAATTAGAACAATTGAGCTGCCCTAAAAGCAGCGTGTGTTGCAAAGTCCTCCCACCCGTGATGAATCCACACAATACGAGCGGTAATTGGAAACTCTGTGTGCACAAAGAGCAGTGCCGATGAAAAAGTGCCAGTCAGCGAATTCTCTTTGTGCGCGTATATATACGGCTTCGAGCATTCCGCCCCGTTATTAGTTTGCGATTGGAGGCAAACACAGATATCATCTGGTTTCTCCCAAATGGCAATGCTTCTCTCGTGGACAGTGAGGGAATGGAGTATTTGACGCGAGATACCTCACTGTATATCGCGCTATATTTCTGTACGTACCGAGTGGTTGTAATTGACGGACACTAATTACCGTACGAGTGCCAAACTTGGCAGCATTAATGTCCAGACTATGGGGTGCATGATTCCCATGCGTTACAGCGCCACCGTCCAGTTCCAACTATGGCCACTAGGTGTCGTGATCAGTCATGGTGATTCGTAGTCTCATCACCTGACCAGCGGCAGTGCACTTGACGTGTCAACATGAGCTCGGATAATTATTGCCATTATTGCCGAAGCTCTATTATCAAACAATAGTAAAGCTGCAGCTGCACTTCGAGAATATCGCTGGCTGAAAGGATTACGGAAGGATCTTCTTTCTCCACCTGTTGTGCGGAGCATGATGAAGAAGTTCGAATCAACTGGAGAACTGGGCGTCGCTCCAGGAAGACGACCTGTTGCACCACAGGTGGTTGGTGGAATCGCTGTTGCTGTGGCAGACAACGCTGTGCGCAATTCCCGATCGTCAGGCAGTGTGCGTGAACCGTCAATTTACTTTCAAAACCTTTTCTTAAGAATTTACTTTATTTACGAGCGATTCATCAAGAACATTAACACATTTAATCACACTATGTGAGCGTGGAAGTAGTTGCCGAACATGAAAGAAATTTCAAAATTGTTTTTCAATAAATGGAAATTTCATTCCTAATAGCCCCCCCCTCCCCGCCATTTTTTAAACAGATTTAAAATTATAATCAGAAAGCACCCTGTAAATATCAAGTTACAATTTATTCAGAGGCAGAAAAAACATTTTTTTTGATCGTATGTGCTTTCGGGCTGAGAACCTCGCCGCTCCCTTTTAACACGGCCGTAATCACGACCGCTCACAACAACCTCTGAAAGACTACACTGGTACAAATCTGCAACACACCAGATTACTTTAAACTAAAAATTTTAACAAATCACACAAACACATAAACTATGCACCCCGTAAGAGGGATGGAAATGGTACAAAACACTCACATTAAAAATTATTTGCCACCGAAAGTCCAACTGTTTTCACAAGAACTCTTACGGTGGAAGGGGGGGGCGGGCAACTTTATATACTAAAATGACCATTTAAATAAAATCAATGAAATGCAGTTTAACATAAAATGTGCCAACATGCTCTACGTTACACATATACCACATCGCAAGATGATAGACAAGATAAAAACATATTTCAGGAATTCGGCCATTACACCTTCAGCAATAAGTTCGTTAACACCGAATCCGACAAACATGACAGAGGCAGCTATTAACGTACGGCAGACCGACAGACAGACAGACACTAACTGCCTAACAAATGCGGACGGGAGACAACGAGCAAGCTGGGTTCGAGAGACTGACCAAGGAAACAAGTAGAATTTAACAAGTAAATGAAACAACATATCACGAATCACTTAACTTCTAATAAACTGCGATGTCTGGCGAAGACCTGGCGCAGCAACCCCCAAAACGCTCTCCCGAACCGTCCGCTGCCAGCCGCTTCAACGGACGCAGGAAGGCGCGCCGATCTCCCGTCTCACGGCGTCGCAGCTCGCGCCGGCCAGACCGATGTCGTGGTTTGACTCCTGTTGCACTCGTGTCGGCCGCGAAGCCACTACCCCTCGCTATACGGCGCGGCCCACTGGACTGACGTGGCGACCTCACATGCGCCGACGCTCAAGACGGACAAGTCATGTTGTGTCCCAGTGCGCGACCGACCAAGCGATCGATCCAACTGCCAATGACCGTTGCCTGAACAAACTCGAGCAGACTGGCGGCCTAACACATACTTGCACTCCGGACGACAGACAGACACTGACTGCCCCACACTGACCCGGCTGACCAACTGACCAGACTCACCCCGACTGACAGACTAACCCCCCTGCCGAGCTCATAGCGCCCCTTAAATGCACATGAACAGGCAATTTTCCCCCATTCCCACCAGAGGGAGGCACCAAAGCTGCGATTGCCACAGCGGCGCCACCGCCAGAAACGGAAGGCGACTGCTTTACACTACGCGCTGCGGCGCCGTCTTCAAAACAGCAAATTTTACCACGGCACATTGCATGCTGTGTTGAACATCCCGTGGTCCGCTGTATGGAAGATGCTTCATACCATTCTAAAATGGTATCCGCACAAAATCTATATTGTACAGCAGCTTTCACCGCAGGACGCACAGCGACGTGTTGACTTCGCTCTCCACTTTCTCTCAGGGTCTGGAGCTGACGAGGGCTGGTTCTGAACCATCCTATGCACAGACGAAGCTCATTTTTCTCTGACGGGTGAAGTGAACACACAGAACTACCGAGTGTGGACACCTCCACCTCCTCACCTCCAGTCGCCATGCATGAAGTTCCTCAGTATGATGAAGGTGTCAGAGTATGTTGTGGTTTGATGGCTACATTCATCATTGGCCTATTCTTTTTTGAACAGGTTGGCGCTCAAGGGCCAAAGACGTGCAGTTTGACTGTCCACCGTTGTATTGTATTGTATTGTATGTTAACCGGGGGCCTAGAGGCTCCGTCCCCACCGCAGCCGCAGTGGTCCACAAACAACCTCACGACGGCTACCGCAGTCCACTTCACCCCTCCGCCGCCCCACACCTAACCCAGGGTTATTGTGCGGTTCGGCCCCCGGTGGACTCCCCCCAGGTAACGTCTCACACCAGACGAGTGTAACCCCTATGTTTGCGTGGTAATGGTGGTGTACGCGTACGTGGAGAACTTGTTTGGGCAGCAATCGCCGACATAGTGTAGCTGAGGCGGAATAAGAGGCACCAGCCTGCATTCGCCGAGACAGATGGAAAACCGCCTAAAAACCATCCACAGACTGGCCGGCTCACCGGACCTCGACACAAGCCCACCGGGCGGATTCGTGCCGGGGACCAGGCGCTCCTTCCCACTCCGGAAAGCTGTTAGACCGCGTGGCCAACCGAGCGGGCCCTGGCCACCGTTACTGCAAAATGCTCCGCCAGCATGTCATACCCGCCCTACAGGAGAGAGACGCACTGAAGTCAACAGTTTTCATGCAACATGGGGCACCACCGCACATCGCTCGTGAAGTTCACTTGCTTCTCAGAAACGCATTTGGAAACGATCGAATTATCAGCCGATAGTTTCCAAATGCTTGGCCGGCACGACCACCTGGTCTCAGTCCTTGTGATATCTGGTTGTGGAGCTACTTGAATGTCATGGTTTACATTCACACATGTACTGGTCTGAAGCGCAACATATCAAGAGAGGTAGCAGCATACCTACGGACATGCTTCGTTCCGCTGTGCAGAATGCAATCCTGCGCTTTCAGACTCTACTGGACACTGGACATGTTGAGCCCCTTTTGTAGCAGTAATGTTACCGGTACGTAATGGTATGATGTGCCGTAGCAGCGCATTAGAAGTGCTTCAAATGAACAAATTCAGCATTATTTCTGATCCCCCTGTCCTTGACATTGATACTACCAAGTTCGGTACCCGTACGGTAATTAGTTTCCGTGTTATAATTTGTTAAATAGGGAAAGGTTAATTAAAACTACCAAGTAAAAGGCAACGTCCTGATTGGCTGAATGACTGACTCGTCATCACCCAGCTAAGTATAGAAACTTCAAATCTGGAAAACGTGTGAATCTTATACTGCACGCATCGTTTAAGAAGGGCCTATCCGAACTTTTACTCCTAAGGGGGTGAAACAGGGGACGAAAAGCTTTTTGAAACTACGTTGCTATTAAGAGAGTTTCGAAGCTAGAACTACGAAAACTGGTATCTAGTTTCTCAGTCAGAAAACATCTTCATCTACATTTATACTCCGCAAGCCACCCAATGGTGTGTGGCGGAGGGCACTTTACGTGCCACTGTCATTACCTCTCTTTCCTGTTCCAGTCACATATGGTTCGCGGGAAGAACGACTGCCGGAAAGCCTTCGTGCGCGCTCGAATCTCTCTGATTTTACATTCGTGATCTCCTCGGGAGGTATACGTAGAGGGAAGCAATATATTCTTTACCTCATCCGGAAACGCACCCTCTCGAAACCTGGACAGCAAGCTACACCGCGATGCAGAGCGCCTCTCTTGCAGAATCTGCCATTAGAGTTTGCTAAAAATCTCCGTAACGCTATCACACTTACCAAATAACCCTGTGACGAAACGCGCCGCTCTTCTTTGGATCTTCTCTATCTCCTCTGTCAATCCGACCTGGTACGGATCCCACACTGATGAGCAATACTGAAGTATAGGTCGAACGAGTGTTTTGTAAGCCACCTACTTTGTTGATGGACTACATTTTCTAAGGACTCTCCCAATGAATCTCAACCTAGCACCCGCCTAATCAACAATTAATTTTATATGATCATTCCGCTTCAAATCGTTCCGAACGCATACTCCCAGATATTTTACGGAAGTAACTGCTACCAGTGTTTGTTCCGCTATCATATAATCATACAATAAAGGATCCTTCTTTCTATGTATTCGCAATACATTACATTTGTATATGTTAAGGGTCAGTTGCCACTCCCTGCACCAAGTGCCTATCCGCTGCAGATCTTTCTGCATTTCGCTGCAATTTTCTAATGCTGCAACTTCTCTGTATACTACAGCATCATCTGCTAAAAGCCGCATGGAACTTCCGACACTATCTACTAGGTCATTTATATATACTGTGAAAATCAATGGCCCCATAACACTACCCTGTGGCACGTCACAGGCTACTACAACGTCTGTAGGCGGCTCTCCATTGAGAACAACATGCTGTGTTCTGTTTGCTAAAAAGTCTTTAATCCAGCCACACAGCTGTTGTGATATTCCGTAGGCTCTTACTTTGTTTATCAGGCGACAGTGCGGAACTGTATCGAACGCCTTCCGGAAGTCAAGGAAAATGGCATCTACCTGGGAGCCTGTATCTAATATTTTCTGGGTCTCATGAACAAATAAAGCGAGTTGGGTCTCACACGATCGCTGTTTCCGGAATCCATGTTGATTCCTACAGAGCAGATTCTGGGTTTCCAGAAACGACGTGATACGCGAGCAAAAAACATGTTCTAAAATTCTACAACAGATCGATGTTAGAGATATTGGCCTATAGTTCTGCGCATCTGCTCGACGACCCTTCTTGAAAACTGGAACCACCTGTGCTCCTTTCCAATTATTTGGAACCTTCCGTTCCTCTAGAGACTTGCTGTACACGTCTGTTAGAAGGGGGCAAGTTCCTTCGCGTACTCTGTGTAGAATCGAATTGGTATCCCATCAGATCCAGTGGACTTTCCTCTGTTGAGTGATTTCAGTTGCTTTTATATTCCTTGGACACTTATTTCGATGTCAGCCATTTTTTCGTTTGTGCGAGGATCTAGAGAAGGAACTGCAATGCGGTCTTCCTCTGTGAAACAGCTTTGGAAAAAGGTGTTTAGTATTTCAACTTTACGCGTGTCATCCTCTGTTTCAATGCCATTATCATCCCAGAGTGTCTGGATATGCTGTTTCGATCCACTTCCTAAGGACCAGAATCGCCTTTTGGTCGAAACTACTTTTGGAAAAGACCATGCTTGTATGGCCTTAATTAGCGTGAAAAGCTTAGAAGCTGTTCCAATTTGTGAGCAACATAAAATTTCGACTAAATAATTTTAAAAAGTCTCTGCATGCCGTATAGTCTACGCGAGCGAAGCAGGAAGCGCTGAGCTAGTTGCTAATGAAATTACAATGAAAACGTTGCAGCAACGTGAAAGAATTGTCAGAAGAAAATGGAAATTTACCCAGAAACAATAATGGCATAAAAGAGCGATTGCAGTTCCACCGCAGTACTTCCAAATCACGGCTGCATAAAAGTTCTTGATGAATTAAGACTTGAGTTCTGAACTACACGTACTATAAATATAAAAAAATTCGAGAAACCTGTTTGCTGTGTTGTCTCTTGTTCGTAGTTCTCGTACGAACCGCTTTCAAACGGACTATTCATATTTGTGTTTCAGCATTCTGGAAATGATTTTCATTTAGCATTAGTGCACTAGTTAAAGTTTCGCAAGTAATTCACATACTTGATCGTGAACTATGAGCTTTGCCGGTGGTGGGGTGACTTGTGTCTCAGCGATACATATAGACATACCGAAGGTGCAGCCATAATCGTAGGGTGTCTATAGAGAGGTCAGACCAACGTGTGGTTTCTGAAGAGGACTGGCAGCCTTTTCAGTGGGTGCAGAGATGATTGATCTGGCCTTTCAGCATCAACTACAATGGTTTTGCTGTGCTGGTACTGCGAACTGCTGAGAGCTAGGAAAACAACAGGCGTAATTTTTACCAAGGGCATGCAACTGTACTGTGTCGTTAAATGATGATGGTATCCCCTAAGGTAAAATATTCGGAGGTGAAATAATCTCCCATTTGAATCTGCCGGAGGGGACTACGCTGGAGGATGTCGTCATCAGGAGAAACAAAACGGGCGTTCTACGGATCGGAGAATGGAAGGTGGCTTATAAAATTTTAAAAGGGAACTGGAGAGGTTGAAGTTAGATATACAGGGAATTAATGAAGTTCGGTGGCAGGAGGAACAGGACTTCTGGCCAGTTGAAGACAGAGTTAAAAGTACAAAATCAAATAGGTGGCAAGGGGGGGGGGGGGGGAATGCAGGAGGACGTCTTAAGATTATATAATCAATCTGAAATAAGAAAATAGCAATGCGGGTAAGCTACTATGAACTGCACAGCGAACGCATTGTCGTAGCCGAGATAGACACAAAACTCATACCCACCATACGAGTGTAAGTTTATACGGCAACTAGCACTGCAGATGATGAAGATATTGAAGAAACGTGTGATGAGATTAAATACGTTATTCAGATAATTAATGGAGAAAATGTAATTGCGATGGGGAACTGGGTGCAGATAGTAGGAAAAGAAACAGAAAGAAAAATAGTAGATGAACATGAATTTTGGTCTTGTGGGGGTCTCTAGCTTCAATATGTTTTAAGAACGAAATCATGGTCCAAGCAGACTGTAATCTGTTTATTTCTGTGCTTTTAGCTGATTTCGAACGTCGGACATTTTCAAGCACAGGCCTTTGAAAAGTGTTTGAAAACGGCCAACTGTCGAAACTGGCTGATAGCACAGGCAGTAAAATATATTACAGCCTCCTCGGACCATTTTGTCGTTCTTAGGTGAATATGGACTGGAGGAAAGGAATGAAAGAAGAAACTGTCTGGTAAAATTATGCACAGAACAAAATTTAGTCATCGCTAACACTTGGTTTAAGAATCGTGTAAGAAGACTGTATACTTGGAAGAGATCTGGAGACACCGGAAGGTTTCAGATTGGTTATATAATGGTAAGACAGAGATTGCGGAACCAGATTTTTAATTGTAAGGTATTTAAAATTTATTGGCTATGCACTACAGATTAAAAGCGAAGAATTGCAAAAAGGTTCGAAATTAAAGAGATGGGACCTGCATACATTGAAAGAACGAGAGATTGTTGAGAGTTTCAGTGAGAGCATTAGGTAACGATTGACTAGAACAGAAGAAAGGAATAAGACGACTGGGTAGCTTTGAGAGATGAAATAGTCAGGGCAGCACAGGATAAAATACGTAAAACGACAAGGCCTAGTGGAAATCCTTGCGTATCACAAAGCATATTGAATGTAATTTATGAGAGGACAAAACAAAAATGCACCGAATGAAGCAAACGAAAGGGAATACAAACGTCTAAAAAATAAGGACGACAGAAAGTGCAAAAAGGCTAAACAGGAGTGTCTTAGAGGACAAATATTTAGAAGAATATTTCACTAGGGGAATGACAGATACCGCTTACAGAAAAAAGAGGCTTTTGGATAAAAGAGGAGCAGGTGTATAATTGTCAAGAACTCCAATGGAAAACCAGTCCTAACCAAAGAAGGGAAAGCTGAATGATGGAAGTATACAGAGGGTCAATACAAGGGAGATCAACTTGAAGGCAATGTTATAGAAATGGTAGAGAATGTAGATGAAGATGAAGATGATATGAGAGAAATGATATTGCGAGAAGATTTTGATAAAACGCTGAAAGAGCTAAGTCGAAGCAAGCCTATTGAGTAGACAACATTCAGTCAGGACTACTGACAGCCTTAGGAGAGCCAGCCATGAGGAACTATTCCATCTGATGTGTAAGATGTATGAGACAGACAAAATACCCTCAGACTTCGAGAAGAATGTATGAAGTCCAAATACAAAGAAAGCACGTGCTGACAGGTGTGAATACTACGAAACTGTCAATTTAATAAGTCGTGGTTGCAAAATTCTTTTGCGAACTCTTTCGGCAGGATGGAAAAACTAGTAGAAGCCGATCTCGGGGAAAATCGGTTTGGATTCCGGAGAAATTAAGGAACATATGAGGCAAAACTGATCTTCCGATTTCTCTTAGAACATAGTTTATGGAAAGGCAGACCTACTTTTATAACATTTGTAGACTTGGAGAAAGATTCTGAGAATGTTGACGGGAAAACTCTCTTATAATACTGAAAGTAGCAGGGGTAAAATACAGGAAGCGGAAGGCTGTTTACAATTTGTACAAAAATCATATGGCAGTTATGAGAGTCGAGGGCCATGAAAGGGAAGCAGTGGTTGAGAAAGGAGTGAGACAGGATTGTAGCCTATACCCGATCTTATTTAATCTGTACACTGTGCAAGAAATATCTGGAGTAGCGATTAAAGCTCAGGGAGAAGAAATAAAAACTTTGACATTTGTCGATGACATTGTAATTCTGTCAGAGACAGCAAAGGACTTGGAAGAGCAATTCAACGGAATGGACAGCTTCTTGAAAAGTGCACATGAGATGAACACCAACAAAAGCAAAGCAAGGATAATGGAATGTAGTCCAGATAAGTCAGGTGATGCTAAGGGAATTGGATTAGGAAACGAGACACTTAAAATAGTATATGAGTTTTGCTATTTGAGCTGTAAAATAACTGATGACGGCCGAAGGAGAGAGCATGTAAAATGTAGACTGGCATTAGCAAGAAAAGCGTTTCTGAAGAGAGAAATTTGTTAACATCGAATATAGATTTAAATGCTAGGAAGTCTTTTCTGAAAGTATTTGTCTGGAGTGTGCTCATGTGTGGAAGTGAAGCGTAGACAGGAAGGGAATAGAGCTTTTGAAATTTGGTGCTACAGAAGAATGCTGAACATTGGATGGGTAGGTCACATAACTAACAAGGAGGTACAGAAGAAAATTTGGGAGACAAGAAATTTGCAGCAGAACTTGACTAAAAGGAGGTATCAGTTGATAGGCAGCAGCCTGAGACATCAAAGGTCACCAATTTAGCACTGGACGGATGTATCTGGTTTGGGTGAGGGTTGGGGGAATCGTAGAGGGTGACCAAGACATGAACACATTAAGTAAATTAAGAAGGATATAGGTTGCAGTACTTATTCGGAGATGAAGAGGCTTGAACACGATAGAGTAGCGTGGAGAGCTGCATAAGACTAGTATTCGGACTGAAAACCACTATAACAACGAAAAAGGGCTCATGCGCAAAGCTTGATTCCTCTTTCTCCTTCTACTTTTTCTCCTCGTGGAGTGCAGGTGAGCCGCACTCACTCGCTTTCGTCCAATTCGTCGCCATACTATATGGTCTGTGTAAATACTCCTGACAGGAAAATGTATCAGTACAATGAAAAACCAGTCCAAAGATGCCAATTTTACTTTTTTTATTCACTCGATGACTAGTTCCGGGCCGAGAACCATTTTCAAATCTTCGTAACGTAGTAAATGTAAATGTCGTGTGGCTAGGGCACCCCGTCGGGTAGGCCGTTCGCCGAGTGCAAGTCTTTCCATCTGACGCCACTTTGGCGACGTGCGCTTCTATGGGGATGAAATGATGATTAGGACAACACAACACCCAGTTCCTGAGCGGAGAAAATCTCCGACCCAGCCGGAAATCGAACCCGGGCCCTGTCGCGCTGACCACTCAGCTACCGGGGGTGAACTTTCGTAACGTCGTCAAAAATGGTATTTCCGAAGATGTGAAAACCGTATCAAAAATGTGCAAGGAACAGTTACAGCGCTTATAGAGTTATTTGTATGGTTTGACTTGAAAATGGGTCTCCGCCCGAAACTAGTGGTCGAGTGAATAAAAAAAAGTAAAATTTGTAACTTTGGACTGGTTTCTCGTTGTACTGATTAACGGATGTTGCTGACCCACATGCTGGAAGTTCGGATAATGTATTTCCCCTAACACTGTCGGGCATCATGGGCCAGTAATGTTGCCAGGTAACATTGCCCGGCTATACTGTTAGCAAGATGCAACATTTTTGTCCCGTATAATTGTACCGTTACGTTAGTGAAGTCCACAAGATGCCTTTATGTAGTACTGGTGCTATATTTTTGGGCTCTATTCTTTTTTATCGACCCCCATGCATAGGTATCGCTGCAAGTGCTGAGGAATGCGAGTTCTCCGGAACCAACATTTCACTCTGCAGCGGCGTGTACGCCATTTTGGAACTTTGTGGCTGATTAGAACTGCGTGCTGGACCGGAGAAGTGGGAGAAACGTATTGGTAGAAGCGAAACTGTGGGAGTGGATCTTGAGTAGTGCTTGAGTAGTTATATCGGTAAAAGTATTGCGTGCGAAATGCAAGGCTTCGAGTTTGTGCCCCAGTCCGGCACACAGTTTTCATCTGCCAAGACGATTCCAAACATGGGTCGTATTGTACACGTCCCCCACCATTACTAACCTAACATTAGCACCTAACTAAACTTTTATGACGAAAAGGAATTTTATTTGAACACTTTTATTTTTAAAAGCATTTTTTGTAGATGTTTCGTCAAACCAGGAATTTACAAGCCTGTTAGACATTTCATTACCGCTTATTTTTAACAACACATTTCTAATAACATTTGGATTATTCTCAGTCATTGCACATCATTAGACACGCTCCAAGTCCTTTTCAAAAATCTACTTTTATGTCTATGAATCTTTAGTGATACATACCTTTCCCATGTACGTACCCTGTTCGAGGTGTGTGGGAGTTAGAATCAATGATGAAACTAGTCCCGGTACGTTGTAACTTCTACCTGCAGCTCCTTCTCCCAAACGAAAGATAACTATTTACAGTGTGAGTACACAGTTGTTACGAAAACATACTGTTTCTGCGCTACTCCTGTCCCTAGCGGCAGCTGCTTCACCCGCATACTGCACCCCTGTTTAATGTCAGCGATGTTTGCAAATCATTTGGTTGCTGGACTCCTTACTTCTGAAGTGGCAGAAGTAGAAAGAGTTCAGGCAGCTAATTCTTTGTGTCTGACCACTGCCACTAATAATAATAGTAAATAGTAATAATACTATGTGCAGCAGTACGGTAGCCATAGTGTAGTTATTATTATTGTTCTGTCAGTTTATATGTTTCAGAGTGAGTAAGTAAGGAAGCAATTTGTGGCCCAGTACAGGAACTACATACAACTCGGAGAAGATATTTTCATGAAATACTTGACATTTTTCACGTCTCTCACTATTATCGTCTAAGATGTCCGTCCCGATAGCTGAGTGGTCAGCGTGACGGATTGCCGTCCTACGGGCCCGGGTTCGATTCCCGTTTGGGTCGAGGATTTTCTCCGCTCAGGGACTGAGTCTTGTCTTCATCATCATTTCATCCCCATCCGGCGCGCAGGTCGCCCAATGTGGCGTCGAATGTAATAAGACCTGCACCGAGGCGGCCGGACCTGCCCCGTAAGGGGCCTCCCGCCCAATGACACCAAACGTTCGTTCGCATTTCCATCGTCTAAGATGCACGGTACAAGGTATGTTTGTAGGGTTAAATATACGAAGGAGATGGTGTTCATTGCCTGCAACCTCACCAATTCTATCATGTATTACTGGCAGTATTTGAAAAAAAAATGTTATTATTTCTCTTCCAATATTAATGATGATCATTTTCATCGCGCGAGACACCACACGATTGGCCAATTTCATCCTTACATGCCATTGTTAAGTGCTACGTGTGCCAATGTGTCGTAATACACTGATGAGCCAAAACATTATGACCAGCTGCTTAACAGCTTGTTTGTGCGTCTTTGGAACCAAATACGTCACTGATTCTGCGTGTCAGGGATACGACAGTTTGCTGGTAGGTTTGTGGAGGTATGTGGCATTAGATGTGTACGCACAGGTCATGTAATTCGCATAAATAACGGGCCCCCTGTTCTGCGTACGCGGTCATGGTTTCCGCTAGCGACCCAGATGGGTTCCATGGGATTTACATCAGATGGATTTGGTTGCCGAGGCATCAACGTGAGTTCACTATAACGTTCCTGAAACTAATGTGGTACGGTTCTGGCTCCAGACACGGATAATTACACTGCTGAAAGATGACGTCGCCGTTGAGGAAGAAGTCAAACATGAGGGGATGCAGGTGGTTGGCAGATGTCAGTGTATAATCGATTAGTACCACAGGCCCCACGCAAGCGCAGGAGAATGTCTCGCATAGCATAATACTGCTCCCAACAGCCTGCGGCCGTGGCGCGCTGCAGAAAAGCCTCCGAACCCCGCGTTCTGTGAAGGCTCGTCGACGTCCAACTACTGTATTCAGCGCCCACTGGTGGTTTCACTCTCCTACCTCTTTTCGTAGACGCTCACGACAGCAGCACGTGAACGTACGACCATCTCGTTCACAGGCTCTGTGTAGTAACAACTTGTCCTTGGTCAGACTCGTTTATCTCAATGAATTTCCCCATTTTCAGCCATATCTCCCCTAGTGTGATAAAATTTGGCTTATCAGTGTATATTCGTGTATTTTGCAGCGGCTATAGTAGTTCCGAAAGCGAGCACATATCCGTGCAAGCGTCAAATTTAAAACAAGTTGTTTATCAATATAGTGCAATTTCCTGAATTCAGGGAACATTCTATTTTAATATGACTAAATACAAGGCTGTTTTTATTGCGCTATATGCGTTTCGTTCGTTTATGTTTGTGACGCCTCTCCAGCGGCGATTTGTGAGCTTATTAGTGCATACGTGCCGTCCTGGAGCTGCACTTAGAAGGTTTGCGTACACAGGACGACAAAATTTCAGCGTTTTACGAATATATTTCGACTTAACACCTCCCTTTCAATTATCACTGTGCTATTTGAAAACCAAAAGACAGTGATCAGTGAAATTGCGGCCATCCTGGGTATGCAAAGCACCAAAGCGCAATTGCAGGACGGCACATATCCGCTAATACACTACTGGCCATTAAAACTGTACACGATGAAGATGACGTGCTACAGACCCGACAGGAAGAAGGCGCTGTGACATGCAAGTGATTAGCTTTTCAGAGCATTCACACATGGTAGGCACCGGTGGCGACACCTACAACGGGCTGACATGAGGAAAGTTTCCAACCGATTTCTCACACACAAAACAGTAGTTGACCATCGTTGTCTGATGAAACGTTGTTGTGATGACTCGTTTCCGACTTTGATAAAGGTCGGATTGTAGCCTATCGCGATTGCGGTTTATCGTATCGCGACTTTGCTGCTCTCGTTGGTCGAGATCCAATGACTGTTAGCAGAATATGGAATCGGTAGGTTCAGGAGGGTAATACGGAACGCTGTGCTGGATCCCAACGGCCTCGTATCACTAGCAGTCGAGATGACAGGCATCTTGTTCGCATGGCTGTAACGGATCGTGCAGCCACCTCTCGATCCCTGTGTCAACAGATGGGGACGTTTGCAAGACAACAACCATCTGCACGAACAGTTCGGCGACGTTTGCAGCAGCATGGACCATCAGCTCGGAGACCATGGCTGCGGTTACCCTTGACGCTGCATCACAGACAGGAGCGCCTGCGATGGTGTACTCAACGACGAACCTGGGTGCACGAATGGCAAAACGTCATTTTTTTAGATGAATCCAGGTTCTGTTTACAGCATCATGATGGTCGCATCCGTGTTTGGCGACATCGCTGTGAACGCACATTGGAAGCGTGTATTCGTCATCGCCATACTGGCATATCACCCAGCGTGATGGTATGGGGTGCCATTGGTTACACGTCTCGGTCACCTCTTGTTCGTATTGACGGCACGTTTGACAAGTGGACGTTACATTTCAGATGTGTTACGACCGTGGCTCTAACCTTCATTCGATCCCTGCGAAACACTACATTTCAGCAGGATAATGCACGACCGCATGTGGCAGGTCCTGTACGGGCCTTTCTGGATACAGAAAATGTTCGACTGCTGCCCTGGCCAGCACATTCTCCAGATCTCTCACCAACTGAAAACGTCTGTCTGGTCAATGGTGGCCGAGCAACTGGCTCGTCACAATACACCAGTCACTACTCTTGATGAACTGTGGTATCGTGTTGAAGCTGCATGGGCAGTGTACACGCCATCCAAGCTCTGTTTGACTCAATGCCCAGGCGTATCAAGGCCGTTATTACGGCCAGTGGTGGTTGTTCTGGGTACTGATTTCTCAGGATCTATGCACCCAAATTGCGTGAAAATCTAATCACATGTCAGTTCTAGTACAATATATTTGTCCAATGAATACCGGTTTATCATCTGCATTTCTTCTTGGTGTAGCAATTTTAATGGCCCGTAGTGTAAGATCACAAATCGCCGCTGAAGATACTTCACAAATAAAAAGACGCGAAGTGCGTTTGACGCAATACAAACAGCATTCTTTTCAGTTGCATTAGAGGAACCACATCTCCAAGAACATAGTAGCAGCAAAGGAACGACGGGAAACAAAAAAGAATTAAGATATTCTGTTTTAAATTTGACGCTTGCACGTATATGTGCTCGATTTTGGAACTGCCATGTCTGCCGGTAAATAGTCATCTATATGACGGCATGTTGGCACCCGCAGCACTTAACAGTGGCTTGTAAGGCGGAAATTGACGAATCGTGCGAAACGATGTAAATGCGTTTAAACAACAGCCGAGGTGGTACTATTACAATGTCTTTTAGGTTTATGATAATAATAGAGGTCTCTGGAAAATAGTTTGGTGACTTAGACACAGTTTAGTTCTCTAGATGTACATACGCAGACTGAAGTGACGAATGAAAATTCTTACCAAGGTCGCGATTCGAACCTGGTTCTTCTGCTGACGAGGCAGATGCGCTAACCACTACGCCACCCTGGCACAGTGACTTTGCACAGCTGCCGGACTTCCCTAGCACGCCTGCCTTCTCAGTCCAAATTCCCATTCTCGCCTCAGCCCACTTGGTATTCCCCCTAAACTCGAACGGCACTGTAGTAGCTCTCCGACTGTTTTGGTGCAAGTTCTTGTTCGTCACTTCAGTCTCCACATATACCGGGTGGTCCATTGATCGTGACCGGGCCAAATATCTCATGAAATAAGCGTCAAACGAAAAAACTGCAAAGAACGAAACTTGTCTAGTTTGAAGGGTAAAACCAGATGGCGCTATGGTTGGCCTGCTAGGTGCCGCTGTCATAGGTCGAACGGATATCAACTGCGTTTTTTTTTAAATAGTAACCCCCATTTTTTATTACACATTCGTGTAGTACGTAAAGAAATATGAATGTTTTAGTTGGACCACTTTTTTCGCTTTGCGATAGATGGCGCTGTAATAGTCACAAACATATGGCTCACAATTTTAGACGAACAGTTGGTAACAGGTAGGTTTTTTAAATTAAAATACAGAACGTAGGTACGTTTGAACATTTTATTTCGGTTGTTCCAATGTGAAACATGTATCTTTGTGAACTTATTGTTTCTAAAAACGCATGCTATTACAGCGTGATTACCTGTAAATACCACATTAATGCAATAAATGCTCAAAATGATGTCCGTCAACCTCATTGCATTTGGCAATACGTGTAACGACATCCCTCTCAACAGCGAGTAGTTCGCCTTCCGTAATGTTCGCACATGCATCGACAATGCGCTGACGCATGTTGTCAGGCGTTGTCGGTGGATCACGATAGCAAATATCCTTCAACTTTCCCCACAGAAAGAAATCCTGGGACGTCAGATCCGGTGAACGTGCGGGCCATGGTCTGGTGCTTCGACGAACAATCCACCTGTCATGAAGTATGCTATTCAATACCGCTTCAACCGCATGCGAGCTATGTGCCGGACATCCATCATGTTGGAAGTTCATCGCCATTCTGTCATGCAGTGAAACATCTTGTAGTAACATCGGTAGAACGTTACGTAGGAAATCAGCATACATTGCACCGTTTAGACTGCCATCGATAAAATGGGGGCCAATTACCCTTCCTCTCATAATGCCGCACCATACATTAACCCGCCAAGGTCGCTGATGTTCCACTTGTCGCAGCCATCGTGGATTTTCCGCTGCCCAATAGTGCATATTATACCGGTTTACGTTACCGCTGTTGGTGAATGACGCTTCGTCGCTAAATAGAACGCGTGCAAAAAATCTGACATCGTCCCGTAATTTCTCTTGTGCTCAGTGGGACAACTGTACACGACGTTCAAAGTCGTCGCCACACAATTCCTGGTGCATAGAAATATGGTACGGGTGCAATCGATGTTGATGTAGCATTCTCAACACCGACGTTTTTGAGATTCCCGATTCTCGCGCAATTTGTCTGCTACTGATGTGCGGATTAGCCGCGACAGCAGCTAAAACACCTACTTGGGCATCATCATTTGTTGCAGGTCGTCGCTAACGTTTCACATGTGACTGATCACTTCCTGTTTCCTTAAATAAAGTATCTATCCGGCGAACCGTCCGGACACTTGGATGATGTCGTCCAGGATTCCGAGCAGAATACATAGCACACGCCCGTTTGGCAGTTTGATCACAATAGCCATATATCAACACGATATCGATATTTTCCGCAATTGGTATACGGTCCATTTTAACACGGGTAATGTATCACGAAACAAATACCGTCCGCACTGGCGGAATGTTACGTGATACCATGTACTTGTACGTTTGTGACTATTACAGCGCCATCTATCACAAAGCGAAAAAAGTGGTCCAACTAAAACATTCATGTTTCTTTACATACTACACGAATATGTAATAAAAAATGGGGTTCTTATTTAAAAAAAAAAAAACGCAGTTGATATCCGTTTGACCTATGGCAGCGCCATCTAGCGGGCCAACCATAGCGCCATCTGGTTTCCCCCTTCAAGCTAGACGAGTTTCTTTCTTTATAGCTTTTTCGTTTGACGCTTATTTCGTGAGATATTTGGCCCGGTCACTATCAATGGACCACCCTGTATACATCATAGATGTTTGAGACACGAGTAGATCTCTGGAAACACGTAGTTTCATTTGCATTCTCTTGGTTTCTAACTTTCAAAAACATTTCCTTCTATCTTTCACTCCTCAATTTGGAAACCACTTGTCTGGAGAGACATTTGGTTAGTGGTGATCCGGACGATAGGGGGTGCTGAGAACGAGGCTCGCGTGCGGCGCTAAGCAGCTAAGGTCGGAACAGGGGGAGGGCTGGAGCGCCGCCCGCCACTTGTTGAGAGGCGGCGGCAACAAGTGAGGTGTCGGGCGGCGCGATCGATCGCCGGCTCGCGCCGGGTTGCCCGGGAGACCCCGCCCCGACCAGACCCGCCCGTCGATACACCTGGCCGCGCTCTCTCCATTAAGGCTGCGCCACCTGCTCACCGCTGCAGGCGCCGCCTAGGTTGGGCTGCCGCATTCTGAAACCCCACAATGATAACACCATCGGCGGGACTGATGAACACGCTTTTAGGACGGCTCTACTACAGATCTCGATAACTTGAATGAATACCGTAAACGTGGTGACATCTTATCTTGTACAGGGCGCCCCAGGTGAAATGGTCAGTACCCAGGGCTGTGACAGGAACGATCATTCAACGCAAATTATAAGAAAACAGGGGCTCTAAAATGCGTGGCTTTAGAGCTGTGAGCACTTCTTCATCTTCGATACTGCGAGGCGCATCTCTTCTACTGCAAGCTCTTTGCTTTACTTTGGGAGGAGGTAAAGAAATCTATAGTGAATATGGGCTGCAAAGCACTTACGTTAACAGCTATGATCACTTGTTCGTAGAAAACATGTGTGTAGCAATACTGAAGATGAAGAAATGCTCATAGCTCATAAGGTATACATTTTAGCGACTACGTTTACTACAGTGTTTTGCTTCGAATGATAGTCCCTGTCACATTCCTAAATATTGATCACTTCTCCTGAGGCACCTGTATAGTGGTATTGAGAATGTGTTATATGGCGATCAGTTTGGCTTTAGGAAAGGTAAAGCCACCAGAGAGGCAATTCTGACGTTGCGGTTGATAATGAAAGCAAGACTAAAGAAAAATGAAGACACGTTAATAGAATTTGTCGACCTCGAAAAAGCGTTCGACAATCTAAAATGGTGCAAGATGTTCGAAATTCTGAGACAAATAGGGGTAAAGTGTAGGGAGAGAAGGGCAACATACAATATGTACAAGAGCCAAGAGGGAACAATAAGAGTTGACGACCAAGGACGAAGTGATCGGATTAAAAAGGGTGTAAGACAGGGATGTGGTCTTTCGCCCCTACTGTTCAATTTGTACATCGAGGAAGCAATGATGGAAATAAAAGAAAAGTTCAGGAGTGGAATGAAAATTCAATGTGAAAGGATATCAATGATACGATTCGCTGCTGACATTGCTATCCTGAGCTACGGTCGCAGGTTCGAATCCTGCATCGGGCATGGATGTGTGTGATGTCCTTAGGTTAGTTAGGTTTCAGTAGTTCTAAGTTCTGGGGGACTGATGACCTGAGATGTTAAGTGCCATAGTGCTCAGAGCCATTTGAACCATTTTTGCTATCGTGACTGAAAGTGAAGAAGAATTACATGATCTGCTGAACGGAATGTACAGTCTAATGAGCACACAGTATGGACTGAGAGTAAATCGAAGAACGGCGAAAGTAATAAGAAATAGTAGAAATGAGAACAGCGAGAAACTTAACATCAGGACTGATGGTCACTAAGTAGATGAAGTTAAGGAATTCTGCTACCTAGGCAGCAAAATAACCAATGACGGACGAAGCAAGGAGGACATCAAAAGCAGACTAGCAATGGCAAAAAGGGCTTTCCTGGCCAAGAGAATATTACTATCAAACACTGGTCTTGATTTGACAAAGAAATTTCTGAGAATGTACGTTTGGAGCATAGCATTTTATGGTAATGAATCATGAACTGTGGGAAAACCGGAACAGAAGAGAATCGAAGCAATTGAGATGTGGTCCGACAGACGAATGTTCAAAATTAATGTGGACTGATAAGATAACGAATGAGGAGGCTCTGCGAAGAACTGGAGAGGAAATTAATTAAAAAACGAAAAAAAAGAACGTATCCTCCCCTCTCTCTGTTTAAATAGGAAAGTATGATTGCATTACCTCTTGTCAGTAGCGTAGCCCAGGCAAAATAATCAGTACTAGGTAGTGACGTTTTTTGGTTTTAAAATAGGGGAGTACGTTTGTCTCAAAACATTGTCATGTTTCTATCGAAATCCGAACTAATTCCTTAAGGACAAAGAATCATCAAAGCGCATTATGCAGGTATAAAAAATCTTAACTCGCAAACTAAAGCAATGTTTCTGTGCCGTAGGCTATATTCTGAAAATCATGAAACTCTTGTTCCACATTATCTAATAACTTGGCTTATTGGGTGAGGAATACGCAATTTAAAGAAGCTGCAGCCGGATGAACACAATATTTCGCTGGAAACACGTGTATCGCATCAAACAAAATAAAAAAAAGGGGGACATTGGGAGAAATGGGAAAAATGTATGCGGACGCTATATTAAACGTCGAAAATGCGGACGTATGATACCCTATATGTAAGATGTGTTCGTTCAATTTGGCTGCACAGGGTGGACGCGAAGTCTCTCGTCTGAAGTAGACCACAAACACCGGTGTTAAAGTCGCTTGATTTGAAATATTACAGATCGATTTCGCTCGCTGCGTCACCATCTTCAGTGCAAATTCTTCGAACCTTGTAGGCCCATATCATAACAGCACAACATTTTGTATGAGGTGTAACATGTACTTCCAACAGATATTTTCACTCTTACTGATACAATAATTTTTCAATTTACCGGAGATCGTATCTTGTAATCTTAGCAGCCGCCGATCTATCGTAGGTAAGTTCCTGCCTTTACACTCTCGAACACTTAAATATTTCCGAGCGAGTTCTGATTTCTCTTATTTTATTACGAGCAATTCGCCCTATGTTGGTGCGAGTCAACGAAGTATTTGGGCATTCGTAGGAGAAAGCTGGTCATTGAAATTTTGTGAATACAGGGCGTTCAGAAACTCCAGTTACAAACTTCTGGGATTTGTAGAGGGGAGTGAGTACATAATATTTTGCATAGGAACCCATGTCCAGAAATGTACCGCATCCATTCTACGAAGCTTTCAATTCAGATGTTTGGATTAGGCGTGACGCAATACAATTATTGGGTAACAGTTCTAAAGGTGACACGACGAAACAGCCATTTATCACTTACACGCATATTTTTATATTAACACATAAACATTACGTATTTACATTACTCCAATACGAAAAAGAACGAAGTATGCTGTACGTACAGAACAGTACTGATGCAGTACAACAGTGGCTCGATTTGGGGGATCACCAAGGTTGTTACGGACACTGTAACTACGAAGCCTGGTCTGGGACCCACTCTCTATCTCGCCTGACGTCCCTTCAGACTCTAGTGCAGCGGCCACAACTCGTGCCAGCAGACCTTCCTTTACATCTACAGTAGTCTCGTAATTTAAACTCTGCACACGACCCCAGAAGAAGTATTCCACAGGAGTTAAATCCGGCGACTGCGACGGCCACGCCGTTGGACCACCTCGGCCCACCCACGTGTCACCACATCGCTTGTCGAGATGTCTCCGAACAGCACGTGAGGAGTGAGGTGGTGCAAAATCGTGCTGAAACGTTAAGTGACATGAGGTGATCGTCTGACGTAGTACACGTCATCCTGTTTACCCTGCCTAGACAATCAATTATGAGACTTTTCTCTTTCCGCCAGCAGACGTGGACGCGTTACACATGTGAACTGAAACCGTCGCAGAATGAAAACGATACTTTTCCGGGCAAGAGTTCCTGTTCAAAATATTATGCTCTCACTCCACTCTACGAGTCCTAGAAGTTTGTAACGGAAATTTCCGAACACCCTCAGATCTCACCGAAGCAAAAGATGTATTTATTTTATTAAATGCCATCACAATTCTGTTATGGTATCCGTGACACTATCTCTCGTATTTCGAGCTGCCCTTCGTGGATGTTTTCAGTGTCCCCCGTCAGTACTATCTGGTAACGATACCACACCACTCAGTAATACTCCATACTTCTAAATGATCGCCTTCCCCACAATATTTTCAATCTGATGGTTCCAATTTTGTTGTTGTATGTTACTGTAAACCCAAGTAATTGAATCAACAACATTTACAATTGTGTTATTCAGAGTGTAACCGTACCAGATCGGGTTGACAGAGGAGATAGAGAAGATCCAAAGAAGAGCGGGGCGTTTCGTCACAGGGTTATTTGGTAACCGTGATAGCGTTACGGAGATGTTTAACAAACTCAAGGGGCAGACTCTGCAAGAGAGGCGCTCTGCATCGCGGTGTAGCTTGCTCGCCAGGTTTCGAGAGGGTGCGTTTCTGGATGAGGTATCGAATATATTGCTTCCCCCTACTTATACCTCCCGAGGAGATCACGAATGTAAAATTAGAGAGATTAGAGCGCGCACGGAGGCTTTCAGACAGTCGTTCTTCCCGCGAACCATACGCGACTGGAACAGGAAAGGCAGGTAATGACAGTGGCACGTAAAGTGCCCTCCGCCACACACCGTTGGGTGGCTTGCGGAGTATAAATGTAGATGTAGATGTAGATGTATTTAACGGTTTTTTAGCAGTCATGTTGAGGACCTCGCACTTTTTATCAATTAGGATCGATTGTCACTTTTCACACCATACAGATATCTGTTCCAGACCATTTTACAGTTGCTTTTGATCTTCTCATTACTTACGAGACAGTAAATGATAGCATCATCTGAAAACAGTCTGAATTGTTTGTATGGATTATGAACAGCAGGTGGCCTATAACACTTGCTTCGGGAATTCCAGGTATCGATTCGGTTCCCCTCTATTACTGCGCCCTGTAACTTTTTGGCAGGAAAACGTGACTCCAGTCGCTCAGCTGAGACGCAACTCCATTTCCACGCAATTTTATTAAAAGCAGTTTGTGAGGAACTGTGTCACAAAGATTTCTGGAAATCTAGAAATATGGAATAAATCTAAGATACCCTGTCGAAAGCTGTCATCATGTCGTGCGAATAAAGAGCCATTTGTGTTTCACAAGAACGGTATTCTCTGAATCAGTGATGGCTGTGTGTCAATAGATCGTTTTCTTTGAGGTTATCCACAATGTTGGAATACAGTATTCGTTCCAAAATCCTACTGCAAATCGACGTCAGTGATATGGGTCTATAATTCAGCGTATTGCTCCTACACATCTCAACAAATCTGGAGTATCATAGAGTTTACTACAACGACTTCTTACAGTACACTCATTGAGGTTTGTGCAATACCTTATTAATAAAATAAACGCAATTCCTTTAGCGATTATTGTTAGTTACAAAAAATCATTACAAAAAAAAGCTGGCTCTCTCCTAAGTGTACGTCTTGAAAACAAAAACAGTGAAAATCTTTATCTCATGATGATGATTATCAGTCTTTAGTAGTGAGTATGTCCTCCCCGTGCACGGATGAGTTCTTCCAGTCTGCGAGGCATGCTCTGGATGACACCGTCAGGTTTATCTTGGGGTATGAGGTCCCACTTCTAAATGGCAGTTTCAGTGACGTCCTGAAGATTGTCAGGTGGATTCGGACACCATGCAATGGCCACATTCATCAGGTCCCACGCATGCTGGTCGTAAGTTGTGTTCCAAAAATGAACCGCATAGAGACAGAAGTGATGACACTTTCTGCAGGACCTGACCATCATTTTGCAGGACAATGTTCAAGCACGTACAGTGCAAGCTGTATCTGATTTGTTTGACTGAGGGGGCTGCTAAGTGCTATACTACCTACTGCGCTCCCTGACTTAAGCCCTGGTGAGTTCAACTCGATTTCTAAACTGAAGGAAACACTTCGCGGCATTCGCTTCAGAATTGCTACATATTCGTCGGGCAATAGACCGCGCCACTTGAACTGTCAACACAACTGGCACTGCTGAGACTATCCTACAATTTCCACATCGCTGGCAAATGGGTTATACACAATGCTGGTGACTGCTTTGAAGTTCATTAAAACTTTGAAACACGTATCTATCTCGTACGAGCTGTAAATAAATAGTTTCCACGGTTAAAGTTGCAACCCTCGTAGTTAGTTTTAGAACAAAGCCTAGCTTAGCTGATGATGTTTTATAATCACTAATTGTGTGTTCCTCGACCCTGGTAATCTCAAAATACCAGACAGTGTTCGATACAATTGCTACATATAAACGCAAGCTAACAATTTTCTGTCGCTGAACGTCCGAGAACTCCCTCGTTTGGCTCACTTTATATCATTACCAATCTGTACGTCTAATTTTGATTTCAAGGAGCGTTATTCTTTTTCAGGTGACCTGCATTTCTGTAAATATTATCGACTTGCATAATATATATATATATATATATATATATATATATATATATATATATATATATATACACTCCTGGAAAAGGAAAAAAAGAGCACATTGACACCGGTGTGTCAGACCCACCATACTTGATCCGGACACTGCGAGAGGGCTGTACAAGCAATGATCACACGCACGGCACAGCGGACACACCAGGTACCGCGGTGTTGGCCGTCGAATGGCGCTAGCTGCGCAGCATTTGTGCACCGCCGCCGTCAGTGTCAGCCAGTTTGCCGTGGCATACGGAGCTCCATCGCAGTCTTTAACACTGGTAGCATGCCGCGACAGCGTGGACGTGAACCGTATGTGCAGTTGACGGACTTTGAGCGAGGGCGTATAGTGGGCATGCGGGAGGCCGGGTGGACGTACCGCCGAATTGCTCAACACGTGGGGCGTGAGGTCTCCACAGTACATCGATGTTGTCGCCAGTGGTCGGCGGAAGGTGCACGTGCCCGTCGACCTGGGACCGGACCGCAGCGACGCACGGATGCACGCCAAGACCGTAGGATCCTACGCAGTGCCGTAGGGGACCGCACCGCCACTTCCCAGCAAATTAGGGACACTGTTGCTCCTGGGGTATCGGCGAGGACCATTCGCAACCGTCTCCATGAAGCTGGGCTACGGTCCCGCACACCGTTAGGCCGTCTTCCGCTCACGCCCCAACATCGTGCAGCCCGCCTCCAGTGGTGTCGCGACAGGCGTGAATGGAGGCACGAATGGAGACGTGTCGTCTTCAGCGATGAGAGTCGCTTCTGCCTTGGTGCCAATGATGGTCGTATGCGTGTTTGGCGCCGTGCAGGTGAGCGCCACAATCAGGACTGCATACGACCGAGGCACACAGGGCCAACACCCGGCATCATGGTGTGGGGAGCGATCTCCTACACTGGCCGTACACCACTGGTGATCGTCGAGGGGACACTGAATAGTGCACGGTACATCCAAACCGTCATCGAACCCATCGTTCTACCATTCCTAGACCGGCAAGGGAACTTGCTGTTCCAACAGGACAATGCACGTCCGCATGTATCCCGTGCCACCCAACGTGCTCTAGAAGGTGTAAGTCAACTACCCTGGCCAGCAAGATCTCCGGATCTGTCCCCCATTGAGCATGTTTGGGACTGGATGAAGCGTCGTCTCACGCGGTCTGCACGTCCAGCACGAACGCTGCTCCAACTGAGGCGCCAGGTGGAAATGGCATGGCAAGCCGTTCCACAGGACTACATCCAGCATCTCTACGATCGTCTCCATGGGAGAATAGCAGCCTGCATTGCTGCGAAAGGTGGATATACACTGTACTAGTGCCGACATTGTGCATGCTCTGTTGCCTGTGTCTATGTGCCTGTGGTTCTGTCAGTGTGATCATGTGATGTATCTGACCCCAGGAATGTGTCAATAAAGTTTCCCCTTCCTGGAACAATGAATTCACGGTGTTCTTATTTCAATTTACCAGGAGTGTATATTATACACTATATATATATATATATATATATATATATATATATATATATATATATATTATACACTAGCCAGAAGTTAAGCTTCAACACTTTACCATTCTTTGTTGACTAAACTGATACACCCATGGACAAAAACCGTTCTAACCACCCGCTTAATAGTATACTGGTCCACTTCTGGAATGGAATCTTGCAGCGATTCCGTGTGACATGGATTAGACAACTGCGTGGTAGGTTTCCAGAACTATATGGCGCCTGACAGCTACGCACCCGTAAATTACTGCCTGGTGGTTTGTGGGTGTGAAGCTGGCGTCCGATAGCGTCCAGGATGTGTCGCATCGGGGTTCAGACCGCCATCGACTTTGCGTAGCAAGAAAAGTGATTCCTCCGACCAAGCGATACGTTTTCATTGATCTACAGTCCAATCTAGATTATCCCGTGCTCGCTGCAATCGTAATTGACGATTTCGTTGGGCCAACATGCTGCAGAGCGCCATGTTCAATATAATGCGCCTGTCGGAGTGGTCAGAAACCCTGGCGTCTGCACTAGCTTTGTACCCCGTCGTCAGATCTGTCACCGACCGTCGCCTATCCTGATTTACAGAGCGACCAAAACCTCTGGCATGCTCGTTCTGTGATGAGGTGTGGACGTCCAACAACATGTCGCTAATTCGTGGTTTCTTCGACAGCTTGCCGTAGACGCTCCACGCCAAAAGCGGTCCAACTTGGCCGTTTCCGCTCTGCCCGCTCCCAGGCGTCGGCCATGACAACCTGTCCTTTGGAAAAATTTCTCATGTCAATGGATTTCCCAATTTGAGCCTGGTGTCGTCATTAGAATGATTTCCCGTTTGTCTATGCATTGCTTGTGAGCTATAACTTGTGCTTTCATGTGCCTGCAACGCCACCACACAGCATTCAGTGTCGCCGTGGGCAGTAGGTACAGTGTGTTGTCTCATCGGTGTTTGTTGTTGAACGTAAGGTAGTTATGTATGCTGGGAGGCCGAAGGGGGGCGGGGGCACCGTGACCTGGCACAGAGATTTTCTTTGTAGTTTGCATGTGCCGTGCCTCATTACAGGCGCCAGTGTTACATAAAAGCAGTGGCCCACAGCCGTATTACAGGAAGGAAAAACTACCAGCCTATAATGGATCAGCTGTCACAGAGGCACCTTCTCCACAATACTATTACCTTAGCGTAATCAGTGAGGAGACTGCCTTCAGCCCGGTTCATGACGACCTATGCCGAAGCAGCGTATTAGTCAGTAGATATTATAAACGGATGGAGTACGAATCCGGTGTTCGGGGTTGCATATTTTAGAAATCAAGGCACCACACTTACATCAGTGCTACTGAGCTTCCTTCGTTCCCGTTGTACGAGATCGGTATGATAAAACTGCAAAAAAAAGCAAAAAAATGTTTGTGTCGCAAATAATTCACCTTACTTCTCGACAGTCTCTTTGAGGAATAAAAACTTAGTCCAACGATCCTCCACCTCTTTCATCCCATCGGAAAAATAGGTTCTGTCAAACCTCGCAAAATACTCGTTGACTGTCACTTCCTCATTCGATGCAAATTTTTGTCCCAGTAAGCTACAGTTTCAAGTTAGGGAACAGGATGAAGTCTCTTGGGCCTGAGTCTGGTAAACAGGGTGGATGAAGAATCAAGTCAAAGTGTAATTCATGCACTTTCGCCTTTGTTATCTCTTGTGTGTGGGATGGTGCATTACCCTGGTGAAAGCACATTTTGCATGCCAACGATCTTTTTTCAGCCAACGCAAGTTTCAGACAATCCAGCAATGAAGCGTAATAGGGTCCAGTTGTGGTTCTGCCTTTTTCTAAGTAGTCTACGAGGATTATTTCTTGGAAATCCCCCCTTCCCCCCCCCCCCCCCCAAAAAAAAGTGCCCGTTAGCTTACTAGCTGACAAAACGGTCTTTGCCTTCTTCAGCGCACTTTCACCAGCGTTTTTCCACTGTTTTGACTGCCGTCTTGTCTCTGGTGTGCAATGATCGATCCAGGTTTCATCAACAGTCAGAAATCGGCGCAAAAAGTATTGCGGGTTGCGATTAAACATCGTTCAAGCTTGCGTTGAAATGTTGTGCCGGAAGTGCTTTACTGTGAGTAATTCCGACACCCGCCTCGCACACAGCTTCTTCATAGCCAGTTTTCTCTGCAGGATATTACGCACTCGCTCAGTTGAGATGTCTACAGCTTCAACAATCTCGCGAACTTATATTCAGCAGTCTTGCATTACTATGTCACGAACTTTGGCAATGATTTCCTTTGTGGTGACCTCAACTGCACAGCCGGAGCACGTTTCGTCTTTGGCGCTTATCCGATCACGTTTAAATTCATTAATCCAAAATTAAATGGTCTTCAGTGATGCTGTAGCGCATCATCCAATTGTGTTTTGATTTGTGCAGCAGTCCAGCCCTCCAAAAGAACACATTTAATAAAAGCGTGAAACTCGGTTTTCTCCATTTTCAGTAGCAGTTGACACACTGAACAATTCAGACGGCTTTCAACAATGAACTGTACGCTGTGCATTGTTGAAATTCTTTATACGATCCTTGGAATAATCAAGCTTACTAGACATGAAGGCGCAGCAAAAAGTTCCATTATTTCAAGAAAATTCACCAGAATTATCAAACCACCCTCGAATTTCTGCGAGCATGACGAGTCTGAGAAATGCGGTACTGCGGTTGCTTCCACTCGTCGATTCGTTGTGTCTTATGCAGAAGCTTAAGGTTAGTAGTGACTTACTGTTACTGTGGAAGATGAGTGCACGGCCTTGGTGCTGTAAAGTCCAGTCTCAGGTCGCACCTGATGAAGGCCACGAGCTACGTGACCGAAATATCGTGCAAGTACGACGCTGATATCCGGCAGAACACCCGACAACCCAAGATGTCATTAGATCGCCGGGAAAGCCTGAAGAGTTACAGTAACAAATGTGTTCCGTTAGAGGGGGAATTGTGTCTGGAGTAAGTTTCATGCTATAGTCTACACTTCAGATGTTTCCATTGATCAACAGTCGAACCCCGATGGTCCTATGCCCACTGCAGTCGTAATTGACGATGTCGTTGGGAAGACATGTGAACACGTAGAGGTGGTTTGCTGCGGAGCTTCATGTTCAACAATGTACGATGAATAGTATGTTCCGAAACACTTGTGTGAGCGTCAGCCAGCATTGTGCTCTTTCAGCAGCGTGCCACAGATCACCACCTACCCTACTTTACAGAACAGACAAGCCTCCGATCACCACGTTCTGTGAAGAGTCGTGGGCGTCCAACCATTTAGCTCCTAGTGGTAGCTTCACTGTCCTCCTGCCTCTTTCCGTAGATGCTTAAGACAGTGGCACTTGAACATTCCACCAGCTTCGCTGTTTTCGAGATGTTGGTTCACAGGTTTTACTTAATCTGCCCTTTGTCAGCGTCGTTTATCTCAAAAGATATCCCTATTTTCAGCCGTAACTTCACTAAGGTGGTTTCTCGTCTATGTCTGCTCCGCTTGCATACTTTTCCTATAGCGTCACGTGCCCTCATCCCCACCAGGCGGCATCCAACGTCGCGGTGGGCAGTTGTCATTATGGTTTGACTGATCAGTGTATATTGGTATATAATAATCATCATGCTCAATGGTTGTTTATGCCGTTTAGGGAGGCGGGACGTTTTGTGACATTTCAACTTGCACTTGAGAATGGCTACAAAGCCAAAATCACGATTATGTGAAATAAATGAACAGCAGTTTACAGTCTAATACCGAAAATTTATCTCCAAAAGGTTGCGTATCTAGCGGGAAGGCCGCTAATCCGTTGTTATACTTGCGAACTTCTCTACTCGCTCTCCTCTTCTGAGCGAGTCCACTTGTTCCCGACGACAGCCTCAAGTGACGAATGGGCAGTGGCGGAGACTCGAGTCGAAGAGCACACGGAGACGGCGTGTTAGGAGATGACGCTATGGGACTCGCTGGCGAGTTTGAAGGGAGTACATAGAGCTCATTTCTGATTTCTAATAATCAGTGCCCCCGTCAAGGAAATGCCACAGATAAGGCAACCACTTAAAATTATTTGCAGCTTCGGGCAGATCAGTCGTTACTCCATTGTCTGTCATCCTGAAGGAAGCATAAACGAAAGGAAGCAGTAATGATGGATAATACACGATATGAAGCACAGTGCACAGTGATAAAGAGCGTTACTTCCCACACCCTGCAAGCTGTTCTTTAAGAGAGCCTTCATGTCTCCCACCAGTGTATCAACTAACGAGTCAGCGCATTCTGTCTAACAGCTAATTGTTGTACAGTGGATGGAAGAGTAAAGCCGACATTTCCAAGGCTTCTTTGTCTCCATAGTTATGTGAGCTTCAATCCAAGGCTTTATGTAATGATCCCAATCGTTGTGATCGCTTCGAAAATTTTCCTGCTGCATCAGTCGAGCGCACTATGGACTTCAAATATCGTATTTTATTCCGTAAATATTATTTTGTCAATGTCACACGCCGATGTGAGAAGTCAGTATATTAAATCAATAAACTGAATAAGTAAATACGGTAATATGTACGTTAGTAAAACACAAATTTTAGCGTACAGAACTACACACATAAAAAAAAGTTTCCATCATCTCTGCTCCAAGAGTTCCGGAACCTGTACAGAAAATTGGAATAGAGACCAACATAAACATCGTTTCCGCTCTTTTTATTGCTCATGAAAACCACACATTGCATGTTGTACCACCATGCAGCGAGACCTTCAGAGGTGGTGGTCCAGATTGCTGTACACACCGGTACCTCTAATACACAGTAGCACGTCCTCTTGCCTTGTGAATGCCTGTATTCGTAGTGGCATACTATCCACAAGTTCATCAAGGCACTGTTGATCCACATTGTCCCACTCCTCAACGGCGATTCGACGTAGATCCCTCAGAGTGGTTGTTGGCTCACGTCGTCCATAAACAGACCTTTTCAAACTATCCAAGGCATGTTCGATAGGGGTCATGTCTGGAGAACATGCTGACCACTCTAGTCGAGCAATGTCACTGTTCTGAAGGAAGTCATTCACAAGATGTGCACGATGGGGGCGCGAATTGTCGACCATGAAGACGAATGCCTCGCCAATACGTTACCGATATGGTTGCACTATCGGTCGGAGGATGACATTCACGTATCGTACAGCCGTTACGGCGCCTTCCATGACCACCAGCGGCGTACGTCGTCCCCACATAATGCCACCCCAAACAACAGGAAACCTCCACCTTGCTGCACTGGCTGGACAGTGTGTCCAAGGCGTTCACTCTGACTGAGTTGCACCAAATACGACTCCAACGATTTTCTGGTTGAAGGCATATTCGACACTGATCGGTGAAGAGGACGTGATGCCAATCCTGAGCGGTCCAGTCGGCATGTTGTTGGGCCCATCTGTACCGCGCTGCATGGTCTCGTGGTTGCAAATATGGACCTCACCACGGACGTCGGGAGCGAAGTTGCGCACAAGGCAGCCTACTGTGCACAGTTTGAGTCGTAACACGACGTCCTGTGGCTGCACGAAAAGCATTATTCAACACGGGTTGCGTTGCTGTCAGGGTTCCTCCGAGCCATAATCCGTAGGGAGCGGTCATCCACTGTAGTACAGCTCTTGGGCGGCCTGAGCGAGGCATCTCCTCCATGTCCGAACAACATCGCATTGGTACATTCCGAGACGCCTGGACATTTCCCTTGTTGAGAGCCCTTCCTGACACAAACTATGCGGACGCGATCGAACCGCGGTATTGACCGTTTAGGCATGGTTGAACTACAGACAACACGAGCCGTGTACCTCCTTCCTGGTGGAATGACTGCAACTGACCGGCTGTCGGACCCCCTCCGCCTAATAGGTGCTGCTCATGAATGTTTGTTTACATCTTTGGGCGGGTTCAGTGACATCTCTGAACAGTCAAAGGGACTGTCTGTGTGATACAATATCCATAGTCAACGTCTATGTTCAGGAGTTCTGGGAACAGGGTGATGCAAAACATTTTTTGACGTGTGTACATTTGCTGATTCCGCTTGTTTAGTAGCGATGGATGTCCAGTTTCGATACCTCTTTCGTCAAAATTCTCTGACTGTCGTCTGTTATTTTTAATTTTTTCACATTACTTCTTTTTACGATGGTTTCTCTTCTGTCTCTCTCAAACGTTACATGCTTTACTATACCACTTTTATTTTTTTTTAAATATATGTTCCTTTCCATCGTTGCGGCTGATACAGCAACCAGAGTAAGATTTGAGATAAAAATACGTTCTTGGTTGTTCAGGTTTTTATTTTGAAATGTCAATGAAGCGTTTCGCCTTTCGATGGCATCTTCAGTTTATAGAAACTGGCAACGGGTAGGGAACCCACTCGACAGGCATTGAGGATTTTCAACTTTTTGATTTCCCAATCGCATTTTGCCGACGTATTAGCGTCGTGTAATCATTTTTGAACGGCGTACTGCGATCAGTTTCTATATCTGAAGATGCCTACTACAGTCGAAATGTGTCACTGAAATTTGGAAATATAAACCCTTGCAACCAAAACTGTATTTTTAACTTAATAGTACTTGCTTCCTCCTGTCCACCTTCCTTGCCATCCCTGCAATCCGGTCCACCTCTATTTAAATACTACCTGTTCATAGGGCTCACGAGCCTGGACCTGTGTACCTTCACTAAACCAGGCTCCCAAATTCATTTGTTTCTCATATTACCTTCTTAGCACGTGGACGAGTTTTTCTATAACACGACGTACTTTATGATACACAAATATTTTACTCTGTCTCGTCTTCATAATGTCTGATGCTACTTTCTCTTTTCCCTTTACTTACTCTATTTGCACCCCGTTTCTTAACACTGATATGAATCTTTATTCATATGACCACTTGAAAATTACACTGGTGCCTTAAACCGATCTTGATATTAAAAAATGGAACTGAATACGGTGTTGTAATTTGTTTCTTCGTGGATGCGTTGGGCTTGAGCAGCCATTGGTTGGACAAGGAGGTACACATCAGTTGAATAAAATTCAGATCATCCAGGTATTCCCAAGTCTTACTTCTGTTAAACTAATTGTATAGAGGATATTCAAGTAAAGTGTTTTCCTCCATAACTTACAAAATAGTAAGTGAAAACTATATTAATTTAGATATGTAAACGTAGGAAGCATACTGTTTCTGCTAGTATGTTTAGTTATTCTCCAGAGAGTTAAACAGTCTAGATATCATGTATTTGATATATTTAAATCATGTACAAGTCAGTTTATATCAGTTTTAGTCATGAAAACAGAGAAGTTCAGAGTTTTAGGGTGGATAGATCATACAGTTCATAAAAATACTAGTGCCATGTAGCGACAGGTGTACTGTCTGCAGTCACTTTTGGTTGGATTGTAGAATGCATTCTTACATTGCCGTATACAAGGCAAGTCGGAATGAGCACACAGAGGAGGTTCGATGTGTCACAGATTTTGAAGTGGAATGAATACAGCATACACTTCCAATGAGTACATCGAGACTGCTGATGTTCGGCGAATGCTGACACGATGCCTATGAGCGGCCATGGCATATGCCGTCAGGTATTGTTATGACGTGGCTGTCTGTCCAGTAACACGGCACCTCAATTCGACTGTGCCAGTATAGTGTTGGACACAAATACATAAATAAATAATCCAAGTTCAATAACTGCATTTATTAAAATTCTCAAACAGAACACAGAACTCTGCCGTAATAGAACACAGTCAGCACTTCCTGGAACAGGTAACTTACAATTACTAAGTCCGCAACTTTACATGCAGTACAAGTCTGACACTTCCTCACAGAAGTCCGCGTCTGCCAAGTTGTATTCCGAGATGACTTCCGGGAGGTACTGGCGGTGATACCGCTTTCCAATGACTCGTATAGACGGTGGCTCACTGACTTCTTAGTGTGGATTCGAACCACGCACGGAGTGTGACGTAAACTCGCCGTGGGCTAAGCGTAGACTGACTCTATAAGCCTGACGGCATTGTTATATTATCACATAGAAGAATACACTCAGTCGCGTAACTGGCTGCCGCCAGCTGGGATGTTCATCTGCTTGCTTATTGGCCCTCCGCTTAACGTAATGCCCTCGATGGGTGAGTGGCATTTACGGAAGGCGAGAAATGTAGTTCCGTCTGCTGCAGTGCCCTGTTATCAGCCTTACCCAACGGCTGTGGCTACCGTTTATGTAACCAGCAACACTGGGGTGTACAAAGGGACGTCGTTCGGCGGGCGTCGGACGATATAACAGATATCTCGGTCAAAGAGCGACATTAGCCATTATGTGCTGAACTACTTTCAGAAACATGTAGTTTGACAAGGCGCCACGGTAACAGACGAAGACTAGTAAGAAGCGAGGATAAAGAAGTGTTTGACCTAGCTACAGTACGCTACAATTCGCATGTCAGATTACTAGAAGTTACTGCAGTCACTGACACAGGAACTGTATGGAGACGAGTTCCATCGGCGAGCTACTTACTGCGAATGGGCCTTGTCTAACTTCACTCTGTACACCTCACAAAGTGTTATGTTAACTGATCGGTTGCACAAATTATGGTGCAGTGAACAGTCATAAAGTGCATTTCTAGGCCACAGAAAAACATAGGTGATTAAGTCTTGTCGATCGTCAAAGGAGGTGCTCCGCTAGTGTATGATGTGGAATCCTTGGAGATGAGATCATCAGTCGACATAATCTCTCAGGTATCAGCGACAGTCACTCTAGACTTTAGAGTCAGTATGAGGATGCAGCAGTATGGCTACACAGTCCATTCTGCGCGTGATGTTGTGCAGCAACTAACAGATTTCCTGGAAGATGGTTCCACAACCCAAGATGGCTTAAAAGAGCGCACCGAGGAAGCAGGTCATTCCGTGAAACTTGCAACTTTATGTACAGCAGCTTGCATTCAACCCCTAAAACAATCAACATTTCTAGCTCCCTAACTAAGATTAATGGACATTTGATTTAAACTGATTCGTAGTAGGTTTAAATAAATAAGTAACACGAAATAAAAAATAATTTTCTATTTAAAAAATTATAACTCGTCACTTTAATTAATTGTAAAATAACTAAATAAACTACGTAACTCCTAGCAAGGAAAGTGCGTGATCTCTAGTGTCAGAACTGCGTGTGCTTGTGGTTGTAACGTAATCGCCCATTCCAAAAATCAGTGGTATGAACCGTCTGGTTACAAAACTGGGTGCCTTACTTGAAAGATCACCTGTTCAAGGGCTAAGAGAGGAAACTGGGTAACAGAAAGAAATAAAATATCGATACAATAATACTAAAAATACACCGAAGGCAACACAACATTGCCAGCCTCTTCAAGCGTACTTGTGCTGTGGAATACGAGGCTTGTCCAGAAAGTATGTTCCGATCGGTCACGAAATGGATACCAATTTGCACAGATGTGTTGGGCGGTGTCTCTAGTATGCCCGTCGATCGTGTCGCGTCGCTCTTTTCAGTTTTGAGTGAACAGTGAGCACGTAAATATGCGTAGGGAATAGCGTCTACCGCCAGGTATGAGGGCCTGGTTAGAGATTTCGCCTGTGTCATGCAGCCCACATAACACAACTGTCGAGCAGTTCCTTCTTCATGCCAATTCTCGGCCGCACACTGCAGGGGCAATGAAGACGCTCCTGCAGCATTTCCGATGAGAAGTGTCTGATCACCCACAATACAGTCCGTAATTGGCTCCCCCTGAGTCTCATCTCTGCTCACAAGAACCGCTGGCTATGAATACAAATTTTTTCCACAGACAACTAGATGCAGACCAGTGCAGATATCTGGCCTAAAACATAGGCGGCTGCTTTCTATGACGATGATATTGGAACGTTGATACAACACTACGACAACACTCGAAGTTGGGGCGGTGACTATGTAGAGAAGTAGGTGGAAGGTGTACCTGACTGTTACAAATAGAACGTTTTCTGGTTTTCACTGTGATTTCCATTTCGCGACCGACCGGAGTTTACTTTCTGGACAACCTCTCATATAAGGCCTACAGAAGAAGGATAGTTGTTTTTAAGACTACACTCTCAAAAACCAGAAGTTAAGTTACACTAGCGTCATTTCATCGTCAGATGTCTTTCTGAGCTATACCATTAAGTTTTTGCACCGAAGTACAACCCTATGTAATAATATACGTGGCAAAAGGCAGGTTATGACATTTATATGAAACGCAAGAAGTGATGCTGAATGTCAAAAGGTGACTTTAGTCGGATGTGCACACCGTTCGATTAGACTTTTCTGTGACAATTTCGTTGAAATCCCAAGCCTGCGCTTTGAAGTCTTAATAGCTGTGCAACACTATCAGGTCAGTAGGGGATGTTTGTTACCCAGAAAGTGCAATTATTTTAAGCGGAAATACAGCAAAAATTCACTACATCGAAAAAGATGTGTTTTTGGTCCTATTATATCGATATTTAGTTTCTTCGCGTTACCAATATTCCTCTCTTGGACTTTGACCATCTGAGTATTCAAACGTCTCTAGTGGTATGACACATAGTGTTGCATGCAAATAACTAAAACCACTGTTTTTGGGATGGACGATTTCTATTCTCAGTAAATGTTACTTTCACTTATTAATTTGTAAATTATAGAGGAAAACACCCTTCCTCAATCACCCTGTACGTCTCTGATCTCCTCGTTATCCTCATAAAATGTTCACAGAATAAAAACAAAAATTTGTGATGCACACACCACGAAGTGTGTTTGTTCTTAAATGTCTGATGACGATCGCTACAATATGATTCGAATATTAAAGTATGTACGCAGGAAGTCGAACAAAACGGTTAAAGCTCTGCAATTTTTCGCTTTCATTCAACAGCTAATGCCTAGAGTTGTGCTCTACCAAAACTACAGTTCCGTAGTTTTGGTACAGTACGTGAAAAACGTAGTAAGTGGTAGGATCGTCGGTTCTGTTGGTGGCATCGGTAGGAAAAGTAACGTAAATGGATGTGTAAGAGGGAAATTGGAAATCTACGAGTTGTCTTTGTTTTTCGTGTATTTGCACGTCGTTCAGTGTTACTCCATTGTGTGTTTTATATCCTTACAAAATGTAAATTTCATTTTATAA
This sequence comes from Schistocerca cancellata, assembly GCF_023864275.1. Taxonomy (NCBI): domain Eukaryota; kingdom Metazoa; phylum Arthropoda; class Insecta; order Orthoptera; family Acrididae; genus Schistocerca; species Schistocerca cancellata. Next base: position 138,880,118 of record NC_064627.1, on the reverse strand, counting down.
GTAACAGAAAGTAGTTGATCAAGTCACTTACTCGCTTTTATGTGACCAATCAATTACTTTTGATGCAAGTACGGTTTACAAACACAGAGGTAAATATATATATATATATATATATAATTATGGTTGCTATTTTGTGCTCAATAGAACCTTCTCCAACATGTTCAAAGGCAAGTTTTCTTTTATTATTGATAAATGCCAAAATTATTTATCAATAACAGAAAATGTTTTACATGAGTTCGACGAAGTATTGAAGCGTTGTTTGATATATTTTTGTTTTGCGGTTTTTTGTTTTACCTTGCGTTTTCTAGCGCTATGTGATAAATCTGCATTGTTTTCTTTCAAAAATGGTTCAAATGGTTCTGAGCAGTATGGGATTTAACAGCAAAGGTCATCAGTCCTCTAGAACTTAGAACTACTTAAACCTAACTAACCTAAGGAGATCACACACATCCATGCCCGTGGCAGGATTCGAACCTGCGACCGTAGCGGTCGCGCAGTTCCAGACTGAACCGCCTAGAATCGCTCGGCCACTCAGGCTGGCGTCTTGTTTTCTTTATTTTTACTACAATATCCCTCTGCATCACGTTAAAAGTTAACAATTCTTCGAACAAAACCTGAATTAAACATCGTCAGTTTAAATTTTGCTAAAAACACTGTTCATTTTTAACTAACAGACAGGAACAGATTTACGCAGAATAAAAATGTTCTCTGGTTTAAGCGGCCCTTTATACACCCTCACTCAGTTTCTAGACGGTTCACCGCTTCCTATTTCTGGGGAAATATAGTAAGAAAATGATGGCATTCGCAAACAAAGCGAACAGAATGATTAACGCCCGATAGGTATGCAACACACCTAACGTACAGGTAACGCGGTTACGACCTTGACTGGTCAGGGCTACCAGAAAAGCTACAGTAATCTATGCTTACTTATGATAGTCTACGGTAGCCAACGGTGGTTTCACAACTTTAATGGTGTCCTATGAAGACCTTAAGTGAAAGCAAAGGATGTGGACGCGAAGTTTAGTATTCACAAGAAGAGCCATCAGACGCGTCGCCGCAGCAGCATCCTACGGACAGAATACGAGTGTGGGCGAAGTGATGGGGCAGGGTGTCTGAGTAGCGGTGTTATTACGGCTCCCACCCGCTTCCTCACCCTGCCAAGTAGCCCATAAATCTGTATCACTGACCATCAGCGGCTTAGGACGTCGCCACAGTCGCCTTTCTTGCTAAGGTCAAAGGTGACTCGTGTGAAAAGCGGGCTACGCTTCTAAAGAGCGTCAGCGCCGTGAACGATCCACGGATAACGGAGCGCTGTATCGCGATGTCTGCTGTTTAAAACTGTAAACTTTCACCATCTAACAATTGATATTGAACTTAATTTTAAGCTTTTACTTCAGTGTATGAAAAACACCCTTCAGATACAAAGCGTCTATAATTCACTGTTTTCCATCTACATTTACAGCTACGCAATTCCTCTGCAATTCGCACTTAAATGTTTGGCAGTTTGTTCTCTGAGCCACTTTCGGACTGTTTCTTGAGCTTTCCATATTTTAACACCACTTAGCAAAGAGGACACCTAAATATTTCCGTGCGAGCAACGATTTATTTTATTACGATGCCCATATCACCCTTTGCGGGTGGTAATGTACAAAATACGCTATAAGACAAAAAGCGACGCAGATGTGATGCGGATACGAGGGTAATCCCAAAGTAAGGTCCCCTATTTTTTATAAGTACACAGACCTGTTTACTTCTACAATGGTTTACATCAGTTTACAGCTTGAACATTTAACTATTTTTCGACATAATCACCATTTCTGTCGATGCATTTTTGTAGACGCTGTGGCAGTTTTTGTATGCCCATGTCATACCAGCTCCCCGCCATGCTGTTCAGAAAGTTGTGAACCTCTTCTTTCACCTCGTCGTCGGAGCTGAATCGCTGGGACCACAATTAACGCTGACAGGTATTGTGAGACTCTGAAAAAACTCAAACGGGCAATTCAGAACCGGTGAAGAGGACTGTTGAGCAAGGGCGTACACATTCTTCATGACAACGCTCGCCCACACATCGCTCGGCCAACCGTTGTTCTCCTGTAACAGTTTCAGTGTAACATAATCACCCACCCACCCTATAGTCCTGACTTGGTGCCCAGTGACTATCACCTGTTACCTAGGTTAAAAGAAAATTTGGCCGGAAAGCGGTTCAGCTCCGACGAAGAGGTCAAAGAAGAGGTTCATAACTTTCTGAACAGCATGGCGCCGAGCTGGTATGACATGGGCATACAAAAACTGCCACAGCGTCTACAAAAATGCATTGGCAGAAATGGTGATTGTGTCGAAAAATAGCTAAATGTTCAAGCTGTAAACTGATGTAAACCACTGTAGAAATAAAGAGGTCTATGTACTTATAAAAAAATAGACCTTACTTTTGGGATTACCCTCGTATACAGATAAACAAAAGATTACAGTTCCAGAAAAAAATTTAATAATTTATTCAATGGAAAGAGCTTCACACACTGAGCAAGTAACTAACGCGTTGGTCAAAAAAATGGTTCAAATGGCTCTGAGCACTATGGGACTTAACATCTATGATCATCAGTCCCCTAGAACTTAGAACTACTTAAACCTAACTAACTTAAGGACATCACACAACACCCAGTCATCACAAGGCAGAGAAAATCCCTGACCCCGCCGGGAATCGAACCCGGGAACCCGGTCGCGGGAAGCGAGAACGCTACCGCACGACCACGAGCTGCGGATATAAATGGTTCAAATGCCTCTGAGCACTATGGGACTTAACTTCTGAGGTCATCAGTCCCCTAGAACTTAGAACTACTTAAAGGTAACTAACCTAAGGACGTCACACACATCCATGTCCGAGGCAGGATTCGAACCTGCGACCGTAGTGGTCGCGCGGTTCCAGACTGTAGCGCCTAGAACCGCTCGGCCACCCCGGCCGGCCGCGGTGGTCACCTGTAGCCCTTATGCAGGCAGTCATTCTGCTTGGCATTGATTGGTGGAATTGTTAGATGTCCTAAGTGATAACGTGTGAAATTCTGTCCAACTGGCGAGTTAGACCGTCTGAATCCTGATCCAGTGGTACGGCCCTGCTCATAATGATTCAAACGTTCCCAACTGGGAGAGAGACCCGGCGGCCTTGCTGCCCAAGACAGGATTTGGCAAGCGCGAGGACAAGCAGCAGAACCTCTCGCGGTTTGCGTACGGGGATTATCTTGCTGTAATGTATACCTAGGATGGCTTGCCATTCCGCTGTCTGTAAGGGTGCCGCTGATGGCAACCAAAGGCTCCTGCTGTGAAGTGACACCCATACCATCAGACTGGGTTGTCGGGCTGCAAGGCGGATGACAGTTTGCTATCCTACGGCTGTTCGGGGTTTCTCCAGACACGAAGTTGCTGGTCACCGGGCCCTGTTCGAAGCGGGACTTTTCACTGAAGACATTTTTTCTCCAGTCAATTAGATTCCAGACCGAAGATGTGTCTGGAGATGCCTCGGTCAGCGGTGGGATACCAACATGACTGCCGCCCGCCATTCAGCCCGACAACCATGAGTGATGGTCTGGGATGCCATTTAATTTCATGGCAGAACCCCTTGAAATCTGGTTTCGCAGGACAGAGCGGATCAGGTTGAGGAAAGTGGCCAAGATCAGTTACTGTTAGTTACACAAGAACACAAAACTTTATTCCTCGAAAACACAGTGCGCCGTTTTCTCCCTTAAACAACAAGCATCAGTTCACGGCTGAGGGCCCAAGTAACTTCTCAATAATAAGGTTTAAATAATTCCTTTTAAAACACAAGAATTTAGAGAAACGGCTGAAGGCCTTACTTAAGTAAAATTAAAATATCCTTAAATTATTCCTTTTAAGGCACAAGGATTTAGACAAACGGCTGAAGTCCTTACTTAAGTGAAATTAAAATAACTTCGCGGCTAAAGGCCCAAGTTACATTTCAGGTCAGCAAAGGAAATTCTTTAAAAGGCAAGCATTTACAAATTTCAGCTAAAATCCATATTAAGGAAAATTTAAATTAATTCCTCGGCTGAAAGTCGATTAACATTTCAACACAATAAAAAGCAACCTTTAAAGACAAGCATTTACACAGTACAACAGAAAACCATCTTAAGAAAAAAATGTTCAAATGTGTGTGAAATCTTATGGGACTTAACTGCTAAGGTCATCAGTCCCTAAGCTTACAAACAACCTAAATTATCCTAAGTACAAACACACACAGCCAAGCCCGAGGGAGGACTCAAATCTCCGCCAGGACCAGCCTCACAGTCCATGACTGCAGCGCCTGAGACCGCTCGGCTAATCCCGCGCGGCCCGTCTTAAGAGAACTTGAAATATCTTGACAATTGAAGGCCCAAACAATTATTCAAAATAATTAAAGACAAACCTTATAATAGGCATTTACACAGTACGGCTGAAGGCCATTTTAAGAATTCAAGATAATCACAGAGAAACCTTCCATGCACGAATTTACACATTACGGGTGAAATCCACAGATTTTAAAACAAACGTGGCTAAAGGCCTAAATAGAGAGTAAACAATTTTTTAAATAAAACACGGCTGAAGACCTAATCTTAAAATACTTTACATAACGTTCGACTGAAGGCTGTATACTGACCATAAAACAGACAAACTAATACACGGCTGAACGCCTGGCACAGTACTTGCGACAAAAGAAAATCACAATCACAAACAGCAGAACAGTCGTTCTCAGAAGTGTTCGAAGGGTCGGCCTGGGGAGGACACTCTAACAACAGTTCAGGTGAGACAGGAAGCCAAGGGTAACACTAAATAATGGGGTGGCAGCACGACCTAGGGACGGCTGAAGGACCAACCATCAACCTAATCAATTCCCTTCCACCCAAACTATGGCACGACAACCGAAAATATCAGCGAGGACGAAGATCTCAGCAGCACTACGTCTTGACAGTTGGCATCCGAACACAGTCAAGGAACAATGTCCATAAGCGGTCGGCGACCAACCGACCGAACGACCAACCAAGGTCGTCTCTACTCAAGTTTTGAGACTCGGCAACGGTCGGGCGAGTCTTGGCTGTCCGGAGCGCACTGCAGCTCCAACCCGACTCAACTCGATGTCCGTTCGGAACTCGGAGACACGGCGACCCGGGCACACTGGCTGGGACCCAACATGCAGCGGGAACACTTGCCCATTGACCACCCGACATCTCTGCACAAGGAAGGAACTGACCCACGTCCGGCAAGATGACCAACTGACGAGGCCCAGAAACGGTCGAAAGACCAAATACACGTCGCCCGATGATACGACCAACCGAACAACCAACCGGCGGTCGTTCCCGCTCCAATCTCCTTCCGCCGGACAGTTCATGTGTGTGGCCAGCGGTCGGCAAGTACTGGCTTTCCGCACTTTACTGACGCTCCGTCCCCGACTCAGACTCACGACAGACGACGACCCTTATCGATAAGCGCTGCTGCTGCCACTCACGGGCAAGCGAACCAGCAACCTAGTGACGCCATTAAATCGAATTAAAAGAAAAACGAAGTGACAGGACCACAAAACCATGATGACGAGCAATAAACGGCATGACAGCGAACCGCGCACGGCTCACCCCTCTGTTCGTCATCCGCGGCACCCTTAATAGCACAGCGGCACGTGGACAATATTGTACGTCCCGTTTTGCTCACGTTCATTGCAAGCCATCCTGGGCTGACATTTCAGCTAGATAATGTCCGCCCGCATTTTGAGCAGGGCCCTCTAGTCTTTCCGGGATTTTGACGATGTAACGCAGCAATTGGGCAGAATTTGGCATGATATCAAGGAAAGCGTTTCTGAAGAAGAGAAATTTGTTAACGTCCATTATAGATTCAAGTGTAAGGAAGTCGTTTCTGAAAGTATTTGTATGGAGTGTAGCCATGTATGGAAGTGAAACATGGACGATAAATAGTTTGGACAAGAAGCGAATACAAGCTTTCGAAATTTGGTGCTACAGAAGAATGCTGAAGATTAGATGGGTGGATAACTTATGAGGAGATACTGAATAGGATTGGGGAGAAGAGAAGTTTGTGGCACAACTTAACTAGAAGAAGGGATAGGTTGGTAGGACATGTTCTGAGGCATCAAGGGACCACCAATTTAGTACTGGAGGGCAGCGTGGAGGGTAAAAATCGTAGAGGGAGACCAAGAGATGAATACACTAAGCAGATTCAGAGGGATGTAGTTTGCAGTTGATACTGGGAGATGAAGAAGCTTGCACAGAATAGAGTTGCATGGAGAGCTGTATCAAACCAGTCTCAGGACTGAAGACCACAACAACACATCCCTCAGGAAGACATCCAATAACACTATCAGTCAATGCCAAGCCGCATATCTGCTTGCATAAGGGCCAGGGGTGGACAAATGCGTTATTGACTTGCTCAATTTGTGAATTTTTTTCCCTTGAATACACATCCAATTTTTCTGAAATTGTAATCTTTTGTTTGTCTGTACGTGTACATCACATCTACTTCCGTCCCATTTGGATAATTCCTGCGTGGCGTGTCGGTTATTTTAATGCATTTTGACAATGGTAGCTGATATTTAGTTAATGAGTCCAACCGCAGCGAAAAGTACCTTTGTTTTAATAATTGTAAATAAATTCAAATATCTTGGGGAGGTTGTAAGTTGGAATTCAAACGAGAAAATGTCAGTAGAAAACAGAACAACTAAACTGAAACAATCGCAACGCATGACATGTCTCTCGATAAATGCAAAACTCAGACACTACCACTCTGCTATTAAACCTAAAGCAAGCTATGCTAGTGAAACACTGTTCAAGATGAACACCAAATCAACAACAGACAAACTACAGAAGGCAGACAGAAGAATCTTTAAAACAGTCATAAACAAAAAATACCAAGCTGGGGGACAGTGGCGACTATTACCTGACGAAGCTTTATACCAAGAAACTGAGTCAACAATTGACACAATGCAGAAAAGGATTCTTGCTTTTTTCTGCCACATTTCCAGACTACCAGAAACCAGGCTACTGAAACAACTGTTCACATACTTTTGGAAAAGTAAGTCCGAGAACAGCGGGTTCAAAGAAGCTCAAGATGATTTAGACGAGTTAGGCTTTACAATGCAACAAATTGAAGGCAGAGAAAAGAAGATCCTGAAACACAGTGACACGAGATTTAAACTAAAGACATTTACACGCAAAAAATACACCATAACTGATGAGGAAAGGGCAGCCGGGTGGAAAAGGATGAAGAAGTTTTGGGAGCAGAAGAGGAAAGCCAAATCTACAACTAGTATTAATACTTAAATGTATATGGACTGAATAAAGTGCTCTAATGTCAGTGTAAAATATGTAAATAGATAATTCTTACCTCAATTCTCTTGTCGTACCTGTGGCGCCTTCTCTCGTATTTCGCGAGAACGCTAAATGAACCGAGCTTTTTAGAACTTTTTCTATGTCCTCCGTCAGTCCTAGCTGTTAAGGCTCCCATACCACACAGCAGTACTCCAGAAGACGACGGGCATGCGTAGTGTAGGCGGTCTCACTAGCAAATTTGTTGCATATTCTAAATGTTCTGCCAACAAAACGCAGTCTTTTGTTCACTTTCCCCATAATATTTTACATGTGATGGTTCAAATTCACGTTCTTTGTAATTGTAATCCCTAGTATTTAGTTGAAGCGACAAATTTTAAATTTGTGTGATTTAACGTGTAAACAGAATTGAAGGTTTTTTAGTTCTAATGTTGAGGACCTCATACTTTTTATTGTTTAGGGTCAATTGGCACTGTTTCGTGCCATGCAGATATCTTGCCTAAATCATTTTGCAATACGTTTTGATCTTCTCATAACTTTACTAGACGCTAAACGAAAGCATCATCTGCAAACACTGTAAGAGAGCTGCTTAGATTGTCATCTAAATTGCTTACATAGATTAGGAACAGTAGAAGGTCTACAACAGTTTCTTGAATTATCACTTCGGTTTCACTAGACGATTTCCGGTCAGTTACTATGAATTCTGACCTTTCTGACAGGAAAACACAAATTCAATCTAACGACTGAGACGATAATCCTCTGGTACCCAATTTGATTAGAAACTGGTCGTGACAAACGGTGTCTAAAGTCTTTTGGATACCTGGAAATATGGAATCAGCTTGAGTTCCCCTGTCGTTATAAATAGGCAGACGCGTTACAAAAGAACGATAGTTTCTGCTTACGTGCCAATACATCTTTTCCTTGGGGTTTTTCGTAATGAAGGAACACATTATATGTTACAAAACCCTACTACAAATCGATGTCAGTGATTTGAGTCTATGCCGGCCGAAGTGGCCGTGCGGTTAAAGGCGCTGCAGTCTGGAACCGCAAGACCGCTACGGTCGCAGGTTCGAATCCTGCCTCGGGCATGGATGTTTGTGATGTCCTTAGGTTAGTTAGGTTTAACTAGTTCTAAGTTCTAGGGGACTAATGACCTCAGCAGTTGAGTCCCATAGTGCTCAGAGCCATTTGAACCATTTTTTGATTTGAGTCTATAATTCAGCGCATTACTTCTATTTCCTTCCTTGTGTATTTGTGTGATCTGTGTAATTTTCTTGTCTTTAGTTACGGATCTTTGGTCTGGCGAGCGATTTTATGTAATTGCTAAAAATGTAGCTGTTACATCGGCATACTCTGAAAGGAACCTAATCAGTATACAATCTGGTTTGCCCTTGTTAAGTGACTAAGTTGGTTTGCTGCACCGAAGGTATCTCCTTTCAAGGAACTTGACAGCCGCTCTTGACTGCAATTCTGGAATACTTACTGTGTCTTCTTTGGTTAAGGAATTTCGGAGAACTGTGTTTAGTGACTGCGCTTTAATGGTGCTGACTTCAGTAGCATCACAATTGCCATCCTGCTGTGAAACTATTGATTATCACCCTTTTGTTGAATATGACTAGTTTATTTGCTCGTCAGCATTATAAAACGAACTTACATCGCACAAAGAATTAAATGCCAATAAGTAACCGGATTGTTCTAACTGATACTCACTTCAAGTATCTAAATGGCGGCAATCTGCAGAGAAAGCCGTAAAAATCGCACTTAAAATTCCCAATCGTGCCACAGAAATGTAGGGACGTTTAAGTTTGCCAGCTGTAGACTGCAAGATGCAGAGTTTCAGAGCATGAGGCACAGTACTAAACGTATCGTCCAGAAATTACTTAAGGACTTGGTTAGACAGCCAACTTGTCAAGGGAACCATTTGACTCTGGTCGTAACAAACGTAGCAAAACGTATCCAATTCAGTGAATGGAGATATGGAGTTCAGTGAGAGTACAATAGTAGCATAATTATTCACTGACTAGCGACCCACTCCGGCTTTACTAAGTGTCTATGACCAGATGACTTGTTTATGGTATGTAGTGAGCAGCGAGATAACGCATGACTCTCTCGATCACAGTCACATCGCGGCTCGCTTTCGGAAGGAGTTTCCAAAAGCCTGATGTTCTCGAGCTGCCGTAAGTTTCGCCTCGCGGTCTTCACTGCATTCTTGAGATCACATAGTCTCCCGTCTTTTAGCCATTCCGGTGTACTGAAAAACAGTCAACCATTTTCTAAATATCTTTATTTGTAAATAAAACGTAATCAAAATATAATGAATAGGCACCTAAATTACAAGGCCATCTCAATAAATTCGCTTTTGCGATTCAAGAAGTGAAATACAAATAAATCCTATCGAAAGAAGCAAAGAAACTTCGCTAAGTTTTTAAAATACAAAGCGAAATGCATAAATCTGTGCATCCTAGCCCAGTAAATTCAGCGTTAGTTTGTATTCGTGAAGGTAAGATTGCGTCACTTAATTCTGCCAGCGGGGTAAACTTCCTGAAACACTTCTATCAGTGAAGTAAAAGAAACTGACAGCTCCACCTATTGGTTCGTTGGTGTACTGGTGTACCACGCTATGATGAACGTGTCACTAAGTAAACAATCTAGCTACTAAGCTGAGCGGATCCCTAAAACTTTAAATTACGATATATTTTTTCCATGTTCCTATTTAAATGAATTAAAACCTGTAGTTTGCCCCAAACTACGCTCAGGTTCCCTTTGAAAACCCCATGAAAACTCGTTTAGCCTTATTGTATTCTGTTACATCCCCTACATCACGCCGGCCGCGGTGGCCATGCGGTTCTAGGCGCTGTAGTCCGGAACCGCGAGACTGCTACGGTCGCAGGTTCGAATCCTGCCTCGGGCATGGATGTGTGTGATGTCCTTAGGTTAGTTAGGTTTAAGTAGTTCTAAGTTCTAGGGGACTGATGACCTCAGATGTTATGTCCCATAGTGCTCAGAGCCATTTTTTGAACCTACATCACCCACAGACAGTTTTTGACTAATGTTTTCAACGTGTAGACACGACGGTTTTACATTTCTATTATTAGTTTAGACATAAACCAGAACGAAAAATGCGAATGTGTCCTGGGCAGAGCTACTGATGTAAAAGAAGGGAACCTTTTCGGCTTATCTGTCAGGCTGAAAAGCATTTAAATCAAGACATCTTGGCATATTCACGCTTTTTTTACTTTCCTGTATAAGTACCCATGTCATGTAATATAATGCATCGTGTCATGTCATATAACATGACACATGCAGTAGCGTCGTTCAACGTAGTTTTTGTGGTCGTGCAATATAACGCATAGTGTCATTAACGTTTACGATGCATGCATTCCCACTCTGGAATATTTATTATTAAAGGTGTGTTCCCATTCCTGGATACTTTCTACTGTAGACACATTCCATTCTCTAAAAGCACATAAATTTGTTCTTACACACACCATCATACGTATAATGTGGAGGGAGGTGTTTGGGAGAGAAATGGCCTCCTCAGGGAGCAAATCGAATACCCCATCCAAAAATTAAAAAAAAAAAAGTGTCCTCCAGGAAAAATGCACAATCATAAATTTTATCCCCCAAGAAAAACTTTTTTTAGCTGTTACATATATTCTATTGGCTCTGAGCACTATGGGACTTACATCTGAGGTCAGCAGTCCCCTAGAACTTAGAACTACTTAAACCTAACTAACCTAAGGACATCACACACATCCATGCCCGAGGTAGGATTCGAACCTGCGACCGTAGCAGTCTCGCGGTTCCGGACTACAGCGCCTAGAACCGCATGGCCACCGCGGCCGGCACATATATTCTCTTCAGCCACATGCTATTGTACAGGGTGATTGTAATTAAAGTTGAATTTCAGACCGCTAGAGAAATAACACCACTGGTCAGAATGACGTCAAATTGCAACGGAATATGTTGGTGAAGGGGGAAAACTTAAGGCAGGAGAAAAATAAATAGTTACAAAACGTAGCAATAGATAGTGCTATAAGCATCATAATTTAATACTGGTCGACTACAAATGACAAATGAATCATATAACAATACCTAAGATGTACGTTTGACGTTAAACAAACTGTACTACTCAATGCGCATGGGTGTGGAGGTGTGATACTGTTAGTAACGTAAGCCCATCCACCACGGAAAGGTCATATCACATCAGGTGGCAAAAATCGGTTTTCAATGGTCCTGAGACCAAAATCCGCATAAAAAGCGTCAATCACATTGGTTTTTAATTGTCCTGAGGCCAAAAACCGCATAAAAAGCATCAATCAAAATCAAATCGAATCATTAATTTCCGTGTGATAGCGCAAAACATTTTCATTATGCTGTCCACCGTTTACTGCAACAAGTTGAAATCGAGAAACAGCATGTTCCACAACTGATCGAAGTGTTTTCGGGGTCACGTTCAGAATTTGTTGCGCAATGCGTGCCTTCAGTGTAGCTAAGTTTGCAGTCGGAACACTTAACACAACATCTTTCATATAGCCCCACAGGCAGAAGTCACACGGATTAAGATCAGGTGATTGGGGCGGCCAGGCTGTAGGGAAATGGCGGCTGATAATTCTAGCATTTCCGAAATGGTGCTTCAGCAGCTGCTTAACTGGATTTGCAATGTGCGGAGGTGCGCCATCTTGTATAAAAATGATCCCACCCACACATCCACGCTGTTGGAGAGCTGGAATGACGTGGTTCCGCAAAAGACACTAATTGCGCTTACCAGTGACGATACATGTAACAGGGCCGGAAGATCCTGTCTCTTCGAAAAAATAGGACCCTATGATAAATGATGCCGTAACCCCGCACCACACAGTGACCTTTTCAGGATGAAGTGGTACTGGTTGATTTGCGTGTGGATTTTCCGTTGCCCATATTCGACAGTTCTGTGTATTGACATGTCCTGTCAGATGGAAGTGGGCTTCGTCTGTCCACAGAATCTTCCATGGCCAATGATTATCCACTTCCATGCGAGCAAGAAATTCTAAAGCAACGGCCTCTCTTGCTGGCAGGTCAAAAGGAAGCAACTCGTGCACATGGCTAATTTTGAATGGATGGCAAAGACGGATGTTTCGTAGGATTTTACGTACCGTGCTCACGAGTATCTCCAATGTTCCGGCAATTCTCCGTGCACTACACGTTTGCACACCACCACTCGTCTCCCCCTGCACTGCTGTGGCCACTGCTTCCACGGTCGTCGAATCAATTCGTTTCCGCGCTCTACTAGATTGCACACCAACAGAACTCGTCTTTTCGAATTTCCGAATCATTTTCTCCAGACCCACGGCAGTCACTGGACCAACGCCTTTTTTCAAACCCCTCAGTGTCCGGAATTTCTGCAGAGTGACGTGTGCACTGTCATCACTCTTGTATTAGAGCTTTACAAACAGAGCGCGATCCTGCATTGAGACAGTCATGGCGAACGTCGCAGACGCGAAAGAAGGAACAGCCGTGTACCCGGCGTGTTTATATCAAGTTCAGTGGGTCGTGCGCATGACAAGTGTTTTCATTTACGTATTCTGACACATACAGCGCCACCTATTGATCAATTTTCACACTATTTTTTTTCTTCTGCCATACATTTTTCCCCTTCTCTGATAGTATTCCGTTGCAATTTGGCGTCATTCTGACCAGTGGTGTCCGGTGGTCGTGCGCTAGCGTTCACGCTTCCCACGCCCGGGTTCCCGGGTTCGATTCCCGGCGGGGTCAGGGATATTCTCTGCCTCGTGATGACTGGGTGTTGTGTGATGTCCTTAGGTTAGTTAGGTTTAAGTAATTCTAAGTTCTAGGGGACTGATGACCATAAATGTTAAGTCCCATAGTGCTCAGACCCATTTGAACCATTTTTTGACCAGTGGTGTTATTTCTATAGCGTTTTGAAAGATTAACTTCAATTATAATCACCCTGTATATTGTTCACTACGCCCGGCAAATCTTCGGGGTTTTGAGCACAGGATCAGGGACTGTGGCGTATAAATTGCGAGTTGCAGGCGTGCCAACTTCTTGCAGGTAAGAGAGCTCACTGCGCTAGGGAACGAGGGTTAATTTGTAAAAAAAGCGCGAATATGTCAGGCTGTTTTGAGTTAAATATCTTTGAAGCTGGCAGATAAGACGGAAAGCTAGTTCATTTCTTTTGCATACCTAACTCTGCCCAAGACATATTCGCCTTTTTTGTGCTGCGATAGGAGCATATTTCATTCTGGTTCCCAAATTTTACCTAATCGCGAAATGTTGCAACAACCAATACTAATTAATTGTGAGTCTGATTGGCTGAAATAATAATAATAACTGCGAAACAATGTATTCAAAATAAAATAAGACCAACTTATACTTGTTTTGTCCGAAGCTAAATTCTCTACAAGATAGCATAGAAGTATTTGAAGACTTTACGGCCATCTTGTGTGCAACTCTAGACCGCTATATCATGGTAATGGATAAAACTTTCACAAAACAGCAGCACAACCTTCAACTACATGTATCTGTCAGCCTACTTACAAAATTTCAACAAAATTTCCCAAGTTTGAAACACAGAAGCGGCAAAAAAAAAAACTGTTTTTTACACGTACGAGTAAAATCTGAATGAACCTCGATTTTCGACTGGGAGTTTTCAATTATATAAAAAATGAATTTTTTATTAATTTCATTCACTTTAAACTTTTTCCGGGCCTTCAGTTCACGTAAGAACGAAATTCACGTGTTATCTTTAGCTTGAATTTAAACCAGCGTTTCTCGACAACGGGTAAAGATTACTGGTTGGAAAAATTTCGTTTTCACTTTATCCATTCATCTATCTTCGTGCAAGGATGAACCAGTTCGTACGAGTTTAAATTACAGAAATGGCGCGCTTCAAAACTTACCAGAAAAAACGTGTTTCTTGCACATAAAAACTGGCGCTAGAAAAAATTAAAAAAAACTTGTTTTTACATGTAAGATCCGAATGAAGCTAGATGAAAGCGAGTTTTCAATTTTCCCTTCAGAATGCAGTTTTTATTTATTTAAATGACTTTAAACCGTTCCCGTGCATTAAATTCACATATGAACGGATTTTAAGTGCCACATGTAGTTCGACTTTAAACCATCATATCTCGACAATGGATAAAGATTACTGGATAAAAAAAATTCGTTTTGAGTTTGTCCATTTAGCTACCTTCGTGTAAAGGTTGAACCGATTCGTGCAAGTTTAAAGCATAGATGTGACTCGCTTCAAAAGCCACCTAGAAAAATCAGGTTTCCTGCATGTTTTTACGTGTAAAATCCGAACAGTGTACATACAGATGGTTCCATCTGTACTAATTCCTGCCCAATTAAAATCCCTTGCGATAGGAATTAATCGATTTGCACCATTTGCCTGGGCGCCAGCGCCGGTTCGTCGCTACTGTAACATAGCTATAGTAAGACAGTTTTCGAATGGCTGTACAAATGGTTGCGGGTGCGGGCTAAACCAAATTTGTTTTATCTCATCAAATAGGAATCGAGCATCAAGACAACTCCCCCCAACCCCCCCCCCCCCCAAAAAAAAGAACCTGTATTCTGCGCGCGGCCTTTTCAAACATATTTGTTACTGCGCGGCAGATTTAGAGGATGATCAGGAAGATGTTTAACTTAACACGGGCGACAAGAAAATGATTTTTGACAACAACCAGCAGTAAAAATCTTCATCCCCTTTGCCGGCAGTCCAAAGACTCATTTAACGCTCTCCACGTGAGTCTATCCTGTGCAAGCCTCTTCATCTCTGCATAAAGACTACGACCTCCATACATTCCAACCTGCTTACCCTTGTTAACCCTAGGTCTCTCTCTACAGTTTTTTCATCAAACGTGCCTCCATACCAAACCATCTGTTCCTTGATACCTCAGAAACTATAATATCAACCGAGACCTTCTGTTTCATTGAGTAACATCGAGGATAGGCTACTACCCTGTCTCACTCCCTTCTCAAACGAATGTTTGTCTTTCACGCCCTCCGACTCTTACAACTGCTGTCCGGTTTTTGTACAAGTTGTAGATAGCAGTTCGGTTCCTGCATTTTGTCTCTGCTACCTTCATAATGCAACTTCACTCGGGCTTGTAAACAACCTTTTATCATGACTCGTCTGCAAAAGGGGTTCAGTTGTGCACAGTTGCATTCGCGCCCTATGTTGAGTAAATAGCCAGCTTAAGTAGAGCAGTGAATGAATTCAAGTATTTGTCTAAATCACGATCGTTCACAAATCATTTACACCGACAAAAGTTTAGAATGAAAACGTGAAACGTCCCCTTTGAACAATTTTACATGTGAAACGTCCACTTAGAACAATTATACAAGCCTGTGCTTAACCTGACACACAATATTATTTAGCGCAACGCAATCTGACTTTCAATAACCCCTACAAAACAATGGCCCTGACTAACTTTAACCTATACCTTTTACAAATCACTTACCTCACAAAAATCTTCGCTACTCAAGCTACTGCAAAACAGCGAGCGCCACTACTGCCAGCTAAATAAAAGATTCAAACCACTGAAGGTACTAACTACTGATAGGGATAGTTAGCAAATGAAAGATATTAATAGAGAACAAACAATGTATTTACCTTAATATTCATAATTGACATTCAGTCTTACAGATTATCAAAACTCCGCCATCTCTCTCCCCACGTCCACCACTGCTGGCGGCTCACCTCCAACTGCCCAGCGCTACGCGCTGTTCGCATCCAGCTATAGCAGTTCATGACAACAATGGCAGACAACAATGCAAACTAGCCACATACTGCACACAGCACAGCCAGTGATTTTCATATAGAGTGCTATGTAACGTTGCCAATAAAAAACATAAACAGCAAACTTACATAAAGAAAACATAAACAGCCTACTTACAAACGTTTTTATTTTACTAAATCACATCCACAAAAAAAAAAACTGATGGCCACGTGATACTATGTCGGCGGCTCTTAGCCGCACCGACCTTACCGCAACGACGGACCACGATCAAAAGACCACGACCTTTGTCCCGTTACAATATTAAAATACGTAACACTAAAAACCTTATATTATTTTGTAGACAATCATCAGATTATTTACATATTTAAGGGCACTCCACTTTTTAGCAGTTTCGCCCCTCTTATTTTGTTTAATCACGTCTTTGCCTAAAAGGTGTGGCATACGGAATACTCATTTTGCTCTACATAGATCGAAAACTGAACAGTACCTTCACAATAAAAGACAATAACTTATTATGCAGAGGTTCTCAAACATCCTTACGACTTAACTTTTGTATAAAACATGTTCTTTAATGTCCAAAATATTATCCCTGCTACTATGCTTTAAATATGAGTTTTGAACGATTTTGAAGAGCTCTTATGTTTGTGGAGCACTCCTATTTCAGTGATCAGATACCCAGCAAGTCCAATTAATAGCAAGACAAGCACACCTTACATTATTAACATATGTACCAAGTTATGCACTGAGACATAGGCAATTACGTAACTAAGTAATTCAATGTGAAACTGTTAAATGCTGCCTCCTCTCTTTATCAAGAAGGTGACTCCATAAATATATTGACTTGTGGTTGCTATACCCCAATTGTTCTTCCACAGTAAACATTACCACATCCAGCAAATTAGTTATACTATTACAGTATCCCTTGTAACCTCACAATAACTTGAAAGAGGTATTTGAAATCAAAACATTTCTCACCCCTCCCCCCCACCAGGAGCCGGACCGAGTGCAGAGAACCAACGGTAAGGTGTGCCTAAGCGACATCGGATACGACAGCGTATAATGTACTATATAATATAGGAGTATACTGACTCGACCGTCAACTCTCGATGACATTCGGGAAAACGTTGATTGTTTGCGCCAGACCACATGCTAGACCGCTAAGGTACCCGCGTTCGGTTTCATAAAGAAAGTCCTTGTGATAAGACATGTGTAGTTGCGGTCTGGTCGGTGAGAATTGTTTTCGGACGTTCACCGTGCTCATAAGATAATCACTGACAAGCGCATCAGACGAGCGTGAAGTCTTCAGCATTCTGGCATTCCTCCTGCGTATATTCCATTTATCTTTCGTAACCATTGCTGTAACTGACAACAACGAACCTCTATCTAACTACAACCCAAGAGCGGATATATATGCATAGTGTCAGCACCTTGTTAGTACCTGATTCCTGGATAAAAAAGAAAAAAAAATGCATAAACCATCTTAAGTTGTAAGACACCGCCGCACTTCATTCTACTAGCATCAGTGTCGTCACATGTAAGTTGTTGTTGTTGTTGTGGTCTTCAGTCCTGAGACTGGTTTGATGCAGCTCTCCATGCTACTCTATCCTGTGCAAGCTTCTTCATCTCCCAGTACCTACTGCAACCTACATCCTTCTGAATCTGCTTAGTGTATTGATCTCTTGGTCTCCCTCTACGATTTTTACCCTCCACGCTGCCCTCCAATGCTAAATTTGTGATCCCTCGATGGCGCAGAACATGTCCTACCAACCGATCCCTTCTTCTAGTCAAGTTGTGCCACAAACTTCTCTTCTCCCCAATCCTATTCAATACCTCCTCATTAGTTACGTGATCTACCCATCTAATCTTCAGCATTCTTCTGTAGCACCACATTTCGAAAGCTTCTATTCTCTTCTTGTCCAAACTAGTTATCGTCCATGTCTCACTTCCATACATGGCTACACTCCATACAAATACTTTCAGAAACGACTTCCTGACACCTAAATCTATATTCGATGTTAACAAATTTCTCTTCTTCAGAAACGCTTTCCTTGCCATTGCCAGTCTACATTTTATATCCTCTCTACTTCGACCATCATCGGTTATTTTACTCCCTAAATAGCAAAACTCCTTTACTACTTTAAGTGTCTCATTTCCTAATCTAATT
The DNA here is from genome assembly GCF_023864275.1 of Schistocerca cancellata. Taxonomy (NCBI): domain Eukaryota; kingdom Metazoa; phylum Arthropoda; class Insecta; order Orthoptera; family Acrididae; genus Schistocerca; species Schistocerca cancellata. Next base: position 138,861,894 of record NC_064627.1, on the reverse strand, counting down.
CCCTCAGCATCACCCGACTTAATTTGACTACATTCCATTATCCTCGTTTTGCTTTTGTTGATGTTCATCTTATATCCTCCTTTCAAGACACTGTCCATTCCGTTCAACTGCTCTTCCAAGTCCTTTGCTGTCTCTGACAGAATTACAATGTCATCGGCGAACCTCAAAGTTTTTACTTCTTCTCCATGAATTTTAATACCTACTCCGAATTTTTCTTTTGTTTCCTTTACTGCTTGCTCAATATACAGATTGAATAACATCGGGGAGAGGCTACAACCCTGTCTCACTCCTTTCCCAATCACTGCTTCCCTTTCGTGCCCCTCGACTCTTATAACTGCCATCTGGTTTCTGTACAAATTGTAAATAGCCTTTCGCTCCCTGTATTTTACCCCTGCCACCTTCAGAATTTGAAAGAGAGTATTCCAGTCAACATTGTCAAAAGCTTTCTCTAAGTCTACAAATGCTAGAAACGTAGGTTTGCCTTTTCTTAATCTTTCTTCCAAGATAAGTCGTAAGGTCAGTATTGCCTCACGTGTTCCAACATTTCTACGGAATCCAAACTGATCTTCCCCGAGGTCGGCTTCTACCAGTTTTTCCATTCGTCTGTAAAGAATTCGCGTTAGTATTTTGCAGCTGTGACTTATTAAACTGATAGTTCGGTAACTTTCACATCTGTCAACACCTGCTTTCTTTGGGATTGGAATTATTATATTCTTCTTAAAGTCTGAGGGTATTTCGCCTGTCTCATACATCGTGCTCACCAGATGGTAGAGTTTTGTCATGACTGGCTCTCCTGAGGCCATCAGTAGTTCAAATGGAATGTTGTCTACTCCCGGGGCCTTGTTTTGACTCAGGTCTTTCAGTGCTCTGTCAAACTCTTCACGCAGTATCTTATCTCCCATTTCATCTTCATCTACATCCTCTTCCATTTCCATAATATTGTCCTCAAGTACATCGCCCTTGTATAAACCCTCTATATACTCCTTCCACCTTTCTGCTTTCCCTTCTTTGCTTAGAACTGGGTTGCCATCTGAGCTCTTGATATTCATACAAGTGGTTCTCTTCTCTCCAAAGGTCTCTTTAATTTTCCTGTAGGCAGTATCTATCTTACCCCTAGTGAGACAAGCCTCTACATCCTTACATTTGTCCTCTAGCCATCCCTGCTTAGCCATTTTGCACTTCCTGTCGATTTCATTTTTGAGACGTTTGTATTCCTTTTTGCCTGCTTCATTTACTGCATTTTTATATTTTCTCCTTTCATCAATTAAATTCAATATTTCTTCTGTTACCCAAGGATTTCTATTAGCCCGCGTCTTTTTACCTACTTGATCGTCTGCTGCCTTCACCACTTCATCCCTCAGAGCTACCCATTCTTCTTCTACTGTATTTCTTTCCCCCATTCCTGTCAATTGTTCCCTAATGCTCTCCCTGAAACTCTCTACAACCTCTGGTTCTTTCAGTTTATCCAGGTCCCATCTCCTTAAATTCCCACCTTTTTGCAGTTTCTTCAGTTTCAATCTGCAGTTCATAACCAATAGATTGTGGTCAGAATCTACATCTGCCCCAGGAAATGTCTTACAATTTAAAACCTGGTTCCCAAATCTCTGTCTTACCATTATATAATCTATCTGAAACCTGTCAGTATCTCCAGGCTTCTTCCATGTATACAGCCTCCTTTCATGACTCTTGAACCAAGTGTTAGCTATGATTAAGTTATGCTCTGTGCAAAATTCTACAAGGCGGCTTCCTCTTTCATTCCTTCCCCCCAATCCATATTCACCTACTATGTTTCCTTCTCTCCCTTTTCCTACTGACGAATTCCAGTCACCCATCACTATTAAATTTTCGTCTCCCTTCACTACCTGAATAATTTCTTTTATCTCGTCATACATTTCATCTATTTCTTCATCATCTGCAGAGCTAGTTGGCATATAAACTTGTACTACTGTAGTAGGCATGGGCTTTGTGTCTATCTTGGCCACAATAATGCGTTCACTATGCTGTTTGTAGTAGCTAACCCGCACTCCTATTTTTTTATTCATTATTTAACCTACTCCTGCATTACCCCTATTTGATTTTGTATTTATAACCCTGTAATCACCTGACCAAAAGTCTTGTTCCTCCTGCCACCGAACTTCACTAATTCCCACTATATCTAACTTTAACCTATCCATCTCCCTTTTTAAATTTTCTAACCTACCTGCCCGATTAAGTGATCTGACATTCCACGCTCCGATCCGTAGAACGCCAGTTTTCTTTCTCCTGATAACGACGTCCTCTTGAGTAGTCCCCTCCCGGAGATCCGAATGGGGGACTATTTTACCTCCGGAATATTTTACCCAAGAGGACACCATCATCATTTAATCATACAGTAGAGCTGCATGTCCTCGGGAAAAATTACGGCTGTAGTTTCCCCTTGCTTTCAGCCGTTCGCAGTACCAGCACAGTAAGGCCGTTTTGGTTAATGTTACAAGGCCAGATCAGTCAATCATCCAGACTGTTGCCCCTGCAACTACTGAAAAGGCTGCTGCCCCTCTTCAGGAACCACATGTTTGTCTGGCCTCTCAACAGATACCCCTTCGTTGTGGTTGCACCTACGGTACGGCCATCTGTATCGCTGAGGCACGCAAGCCTCCCCACCAACGGCAAGGTCCATGGTTCATGGGGGGGGACATGTAAGTTATTAGGTAGTAATAATAATTTTTTAAAAGAAAAATATGAAGCATTTTCGGATCATTGTGCATACGTAACAATAATTCTTCTGTCCTTCAATTCTTGGGAACCAATTTTTATACCTTTAAGTGTATGAGAAACCGAACAGCTATGTGAACTGGTATACTGAGAAGAGGCAACCAAGTGTAGCTCATAGCAGGTTTTGCGTCTGTGCTGAGGTCGGTCATATTTCAGCGAAACAGTGCCGTATACTTAGAGGAAGTGAGGTGAGGACAACTATGATGCCGAAAGCTGTTGCGGAAGTTTCTCGGCTTTTGGGCTCAGCTGGGACGTAATTTTCCCGGAGCAACTGTTAGGAAGTTTGCCGGCAACACCGAGCGCGGCTTGGCGTGCTCAGTTTCAAAGTGTAAGCAGACCCTCCGGCCGCTGTGCGCGAGCAGCAGATTATCACCAAGTTCACACCGAGCACTGGGCGGTGTTGGGCTACGCCAGCGTCAAAGGCTGCTCGACTACCGTCGACCACAATACCCGGAAACCTCAGCGGTAGCTCCTTTACTTACGGAGGAAGAAGTCCAATTATTGTTTCTGGATTAAAATACTCGTTAGAGAAGTATCTTCTTAAAATAGGAGAAAGAGATAATGCCGATAACAATGGCCCCACTTATTATCACAGCTGTTTTTGACTTTTTTTAAATCAAGACTGTCATACTTAAAAGAATGGTAGTATATTTAATGCCAACGGCCTTACCGCAGTGGTAATACCGGTTCCGGTCAGATCACCGAACTTAAGCCCCGTCGGGCTGGGCTAGCACTTGGATGGGTGACCATCCGGTATGTCGAGCGCTGTTGGCAAGCGGGGTGCACTCAGCCCTTGTGAGGCAAACTGAGGAGCTACTTGTTTGAGAAGTAGCGGCTCCGGTCTCGTAGACTGACATACGGCCGGGAGAGTGGTGTGCTGACCACATGCCCCTCCATATCCGCATCCATTGACGCCTGTGGGCTGAGGATGACAAGGCGGCCGGTCGGTACCGTTGGGCCTTCATGGCCTGTTCGGGAGGAGTTTAGTTTTTAGTATACACTCCTGGAAATTGAAATAAGAACACCGTGAATTCATTGTCCCAGGAAGGGGAAACTTTATTGACACATTCCTGGGGTCAGATACATCACATGATCACACTGACAGAACCACAGGCACATAGACACAGGCAACAGAGCATGCACAATGTCGGCACTAGTACAGTGTATATCCACCTTTCGCAGCAATGCAGGCTGCTATTCTCCCATGGAGACGATCGTAGAGATGCTGGATGTAGTCCTGTGGAACGGCTTGCCATGCCATTTCCACCTGGCGCCTCAGTTGGACCAGCGTTCGTGCTGGACGTGCAGACCGCGTGAGACGACGCTTCATCCAGTCCCAAACATGCTCAATGGGGGACAGATCCGGAGATCTTGCTGGCCAGGGTAGTTGACTTACACCTTCTAGAGCACATTGGGTGGCACGGGATACATGCGGACGTGTATTGTCCTGTTGGAACAGCAAGTTCCCTTGCCGGTCTAGGAATGGTAGAACGATGGGTTCGATGACGGTTTGGATGTACCGTGCACTATTCAGTGTCCCCTCGACGATCACCAGTGGTGTACGGCCAGTGTAGGAGATCGCTCCCCACACCATGATGCTGGGTGTTGGCCCTGTGTGCCTCGGTCGTATGCAGTCCTGATTGTGACGCTCACCTGCACGGCGCCAAACACGCATACGACCATCATTGGCACCAAGGCAGAAGCGACTCTCATCGCTGAAGACGACACGTCTCCATTCGTCCCTCCATTCACGCCTGTCGCGACACCACTGGAGGCGGGCTGCACGATGTTGGGGCGTGAGCGGAAGACGGCCTAACGGTGTGCGGGACCGTAGCCCAGCTTCATGGAGACGGTTGCGAATGGTCCTCGCCGATACCCCAGGAGCAACAGTGTCCCTAATTTGCTGGGAAGTGGCGGTGCGGTCCCCTACGGCACTGCGTAGGATCCTACGGTCTTGGCGTGCATCCGTGCGTCGCTGCGGTCCGGTCCCAGGTCGACGGGCACGTGCACCTTCCGCCGACCACTGGCGACAACATCGATGTACTGTGGAGACCTCACGCCCCACGTGTTGAGCAATTCGGCGGTACGTCCACCCGGCCTCCCGCATGCCCACTATACGCCCTCGCTCAAAGTCCGTCAACTGCACATACGGTTCACGTCCACGCTGTCGCGGCATGCTACCAGTGTTAAAGACTGCGATGGAGCTCCGTATGCCACGGCAAACTGGCTGACACTGACGGCGGCGGTGCACAAATGCTGCGCAGCTAGCGCCATTCGACGGCCAACACCGCGGTTCCTGGTGTGTCCGCTGTGCCGTGCGTGTGATCATTGCTTGTACAGCCCTCTCGCAGTGTCCGGAGCAAGTATGGTGGGTCTGACACACCGGTGTCAATGTGTTCTTTTTTCCATTTCCAGGAGTGTATTTAATTACGTAGACACGTCATCTGCCTTCAGGAAAAGACAATCAACAGAAAGGATCAAATTAAGAAGACGGTACTTACCTTTTGTTATTTACGTAAAGCTGTTCGGTAATCTAAACAAGCTTTTGATTCAAGTAGGTGTAATATGCAAGCAGTTGCTTTTTGAATTTGAAATGATTTTTTGTGCCATTAATTAGTTTCCGAGCCACTGTACGCTCATCATCAGATGGAGGTGTCACAGGAACATTATTTTCTGTACCCCGTGTTATAACGAAATGTTTGAGAAACGAAAAGATAGTTATGGTTTACGATACTTACGTTGTACTGCGTCTTGCTAACCATGCTAACCATATTTATCGACTTTCTTGAGACGTTCGACTCAGTTCCGCATAGTCGCTTGCTCCAAAAAGTGCGCGCTTACGGTCTATCCGATAATATATGCGGTTGGATAGTAAGTTTTCTAACAGACAGAGAGCAGTATCACGTCCTGAATGGGGTGATTTCAACAGAAACAAGCGTAACTTCAGGTGTGCCCCAGGGCAGCGTAATAGGTCCACTGCTTTTTGCGATTTACATAAACGATCTGGTTGATGGTATTGACAGCGGCATTAGACTGTTTGACGATGATGCTGTAGTTTACATGAAAGTAGTATCACACGAAAGTTGTGAACGAATCAATGAGGATTTGCAGAAAATAAGTGCGTGGTGTAATGACTGGCAGTTATTTCTCAGTATTAGTAAGTGTAACCTACTGCGTGTAACAAGACGAAAATCCCCATTAATGTACGAGTACAAAATAAATTCCCAGTCTTTGGAAGTGGTAACATCCGTCAAGTATCTGGGTGTGACTATTCGAAATGATAACAAATGGATTGATCACATTACACAAGTAACGGGCAAGGCGAACTCTAGATTGCGGTTTATTGGTAGTATCCTGAAGCGATGCAGTCGTTCAACAAAGGAAATTGCTTATAATACGTTAGTTCGTCCAGTCTTAGAGTATTGTTCGTCTTTATCGGACCCTTAACAGTTGGGCCTGATTCAAGAGATTCAGAAGGTCCAAAGAAGAGCGGCAAGATTCGTGACTGGTACATTTTGCCATCGCGAGAGCGTTACAAATGTCATAGAAAGTTTGATGGACGACGCGCTAAACGGAAGGGGCTGCTCACTAAATTTCGAAATCCGATCTTCGCCGAGGATGTAGAGCATGTATTATTACCACCAACTTTCAAATCGCGCAATGATCACCATTCAAAGACAGGGGAAATTAGAGCTCGTACTGAGGCGTTCAGACATTCGTTATTCCCTCGCGCGATCCGCGAGTGGAACAGAGGGGGGGAAATGTGACTTTGGCGCAAATTGCGCTCCCCACCACACACCGCTTGGTGGCTAGCGGAGTATATGTGTAGATGTAGATGATAAATATGAACTGACATGTACATTTATCCAGTTTCCACAAACGCGCGCGCGCACTCACAGACGCACACGCACACACACACACACACACACACACACACACACACACACACACACGCGCGCGCGCGCACACACACACACACACACACACACACACACACACAATTTAAACTTAGATGCACTCAGTTTCACAGCAAACAAACACTGAACGTAAGTACCAACAGTGTGAAGGAACTAGGAATTACACTTTGCCACGTCTCTAACTTCGACATGTGATGCACTAAACTGCAGAATGAAATATGGGAAGCATTCAATAAGTAGTACAACATTTTTTCTCTGGCAGCAGGTTGTTTCCTTCAAGAATCCAGTATACCGTATTATTCTTCACTCTTTTGGCTATAAAACCATATCGCCGATCAATTCTACGGCACTACGCCACCTTACTGGGAGGGCTTCTGTGCCCGCGAGGTACCACTCTGCTGGTCGACGTCAGAGCGTCTTGTTGTATCAACAGCCTCCCCATCAACCACGTACTGCTTCCCGGGGAGTGCACGCTTCATTGAGCAGAACAGATGGCAGTCGGAAGGTGCGAGATCCGTGAAATTGAATGGATGAGAAAGAATTGTCCAATGAAATTGTGTGAACTACTTTCGGGTGTGCAGACTTGTGTGAGGCCTAGCGTTGTTATGGAGACGGAGAAGTTCGTTTGCATTTTTGTGGCGACGAACACGCTGAAATCGTTTCATTACTTTAATGAGGCTAACACAATACGCTTCAGAGTCCATCGTCGCGCCACGAGGGAGGACATCAAACAGAAGAACCCTCTTCAGAGTCCCAGAAGACCGTCGCCATCACGTCACCGGCTGAGGGTGTGGCGTTCAACTTTTCATTTAGAGGGGAGGTCGTGTGACGTCACTACGTGGATTGCCGTCTTATTTCCGGTTCGAAGTGATTAACCCATATTTCATCGCCTGTGACCATGTTCGACAGATAATTGTCACCGTGAGCGCCATAAAGTGCAGGCAATTCAGAACAGATGTTCCTTATTTGCTGTTTATGGTCTTTAACAGAGACGTCCAGTTGAGAAGCGAGGTGTTTGATTGTGATCCGTCGATCACCTCGAATGAGAGTGTCCGCACGTTCCAACATTACAGTGGTCAATGTTATATGCGGCCGAGTGGCACACGGGAGATCGGGCATGCGTGCGCGATATTTTTGCGATGACGACAGACGCCTGACCGTACGACTCACCGTGCTTTTGTTCACTGCTATGTCTCCGTAGACATTTTTCAAGCGCCTGTGAATATCTGCGATGCTTTGGCTTTCCGCCCTAAGAAACTCAGTGACAGCTCTCAGCTTGGAACGCACCTCCGTTACAGACGCCATTTTGGAGGCTACGTGTAGCGCGGCCACCAATCGGAACTTCATGGAACTATAGGGGCTCAAACGGGAATATTCGATGATGCCCAAAACAAATACCGCATTTTCTCAACCGAAACTGGACGATAAAAGAATGTATTGCATTACTTGGTGAGCGCCCCTCGTAATTACAAGCATCTCATGTGAAAGGTCGCAATGTGACAAAGTGTCACACTTACATTCAGTGTTTGTTTACTGTCAAACCAAGGGCACCTAAATACGGTGTGTGTGTGTGTGTGTAAACAGACTAAAATGTTCATTATCAGAACGTATTTGTCATTCATACTAAGAGAAAGTGCAAAACCTATTCTGAAACATAACGATTTTTCTTTTCATGAAGACTTCGGAGTTGCTGTCAGAGACAGTAAAAGACCTGGAAGACCAGTTGAACAGAATGGACAGTCTTGAAAGGAGGATATAAGATGAACACCAACAAAAGCAAAACGAGGATAATGGAATGTAGTCGAGTTAGCTCGGGTGATGGTGAGGGAATTAGATTAGGAAATGAGACACTTAAAGTAGTAAAAGAGTTTTGCTATTTGGGGAGCAAATTAACTGATGATGGTCGAAGTAGAGAGGATATAAAATGTAGACTGGCAATGGCAAGAAAAGTGTTTCGGAAGGAGAGAAATTTGTTAACATCGAGTGTACATTTAAGTGTCAGGAAGTCGTTTCTGAAAGTATTTGTGTGGAGTGTAGCCATGTATGGAACTGAAATGTGGACGATAAATAATTTAGACAGAAAGAGAATAGAAGATTTCGAAATGTGGTGCTACAGAAGGATGCTGAAGATTAGATGGGTAGATCACATAACTAATGAGGAGGTACTGAATAGAATTGGGGAGAAGAGAAATCTGTGGCACAACTTGACTAGAAGTAGGGATCGATTGGTAGAACATATTCTGAGGCATCAAAGGATCACCAATATAGTATTGGAGGGCAGCGCGGAGGGTAAAACTCGTAGAGGGAGACCAAGAAATGAATACACTAAGCAGATTCAGAAGGGGGTAGGCTGCAGTAGGTACTGGGAGATGAAGAAGCTTGCACAGGATAGAGTAGCATGGAGAGCTGCATCAAACCAGTTTCTGAACTGAAGACCACCCCAACGGACGCTTCGTTAGCTTACGCTAAAATTTCCCTTTTGCTCCGCCAGCATCACGGCACTAGTGTCTAGCTGCTGGTGGTACAGATAATAACGTTCATGTAACACCCCGTCTGATGAAGACGGTCTCGAAAACTAGACAATACTGGGGAACAGAGGCTGCAGGTGCTACAGCAGAGTCAGCCTGGTTGCCTGAGCAGCAGGCATTAGGGGGGGCGCGACGACTCCGCCGTTCAGTCAGTGCACAGAGCACGCCAATTAGGCCGCACTGTTTTGCAGCGCCTGTCACTTGGGCGGAATTAGAGCATTACTCAGTAAGTAACCTTCCACCCACCGGATATGTAGGGGTATGCAAGGTCCTGAGACAGCAGAGCGAAGTGGAGGCTGAACTTCGGTTCCACTGGAGAGTCAGCGCGTCTACTGGAGGCTGAACTTCGGTTCGACTGGAGAATCTGCGCGTCTACTTCCGGGGCCGACGTTCTGCCAGCGAGTACGGCGAACGGCGACGGACCACACACTACCACCCATATTCGACGGCCGCCGCTCGCCCACCAATTGATAGCTGCTGGATGGACTTAGAACTTCTTGAAAGCACAAACAAAACCTCATTATGACTTGGATACACAATGATTACTAGTCAAATATTATGCGGAACGTTACTGGTCTTTAAACGAGAGCTACGTAGGGTATTGTTTATACCTGATTCAGTAAAAAAATGTTGTGAACTTTTACTCAGAGCCATCAGTCTATAGGTGTCAGCCACCTTGGAGGACATGTTCTCAATATACCAGACTCAACAAATTGTATCACAGAATGAGATTTTCACTCTGCAGCGGAGTGTGCGCTGATATGAAAGTTCCTGGCACATTAAAACTGTGTGCCGGACCGAGACTCGAACTCGGGCCTTTGCCTTCCGCGGGCAAGTGCTCTACCAACTAAGCTACCCAAGCACGAATCACGCGCCCTCCTCACAGCTTTACTTCTGCCAGTACCTCGTCTCCTACCTTCGAAACTTTACAGAAGCTCTCCTGCGAACCTCGCACTCCTATCACATTTAAAAAGAGAGAGGCTGTATATTACACCTTCATAAACCGGCAATATTAATCGCAGTTACAGTTCGTCATCCGCAATGGATATAATCAAGAGAAATAATGTTTCATAAAGCAGAACACTATATTTTAGAAACAGGAATGCAGTAACAAAGGCATTCAATGTATTTTGCGTAGTTCTAGGAAAACAAAAGAATCTAAGGAAAGCACTACCGCAGTTACTTCAGATGTATGCATGTAATTCCTTCCGTCCCTGATTTCTGTCAGGAATCCAATAAGACCTCTTCCAGATGTTAAAATATAGGATCATAAATTAACATAAAAATTTTTGTGCGTAGAAACTGTGAAAAGGGTTTTTAAGCTTGGGAAAAATATATTTTGATTCTAGTACAAGAGGTGTCATTTATTCCAGTAGCAACAGCTTTTTGCGGAACTGTGGAACCAAAGATAACGTATCTCTTTGGACTACCCATGTGTGAGGAGAAATAACGTATAGCCCTTTTCCTTGATGGTCAAAGGACACAATCGAAGCGGCTTTTTGTTTTCAGAAAACTTCCTTAATTGTTTGCTGTGATTACGACGATGTGAAAATTGATGGAAGAGCTCTGACGTACGAACACGGAAAAGATAGGTAACAACCATAGGACACGTATTCCTATATTTCTCCAGAACCTAAGTTGGTCTTCCCCGAGATCGATGCCACCAGTATTTCTGCAAATAACTACCGTCAATGTTATGTATTCATGATGTATCAAACTGATGGTATGTGATATTCACATCTGTCGCCACTCGTATTTTATGGAGTTAGAATTCTTCTTGGAGAATGTTTCACCTGTCTCATACATCCAACACACCACACTGAAAAGCTTTATCATGGCTGACTCTCTCAAGGAACCTAATAGTCCTGAGAGAATTGCGTATGATACACGTTGTTTGTTTCGGCTTCGGTCTTTCAATACTCTGTCAAATTCTGCTCTTAATACGATTTCTTCCAGTCCGTCTTGATCTGCTTCTTCTTCCTTTTATGTAATTCTGTGCCGATTGCCGAAAGAGAAACTCCGTGTTTTTCGTGTATTGTTACCACTGGATAAACCCAGTACTTCCGTTGACATCGTTGGCGTAGCCAGCAACGAGCATCAGTTGCTGCTCACACTGCCTGTCTAATGCAGGTACACAGCTCTCGTCACAGAGATTCAGCCCCGTGGAACAGTCGCGCCGGTCCACCACACCATAGCCTCCAGTTTCATAAGGCGGTAGACTGGCAGTGTGAATAGACAGCAGGACGCAGCAACGGCAGCCTGTGTGTTCCGCAGGAGGCGAGGCTCCAGCTGATGTCGGGTCAGCCTCCACGGCAGCACCGGGGGCGGCACCGGAGGCGGCAGGGTCCGGGGGCCGCGCCTCCGTGTCTGGGGACGGCAAGACGGTGGCGCAGTACGAGAAGGGCTACCTGTACGGAGCGGGCAAGGCGGCGCCCGACAAGCACGTGGAGAACGCGCTGCTCAAGTCCGAGCTCTACGGGGACCCCAGTAAGTGGCCGCACCGCACTGCACTGCCAGAGACACGGGCCCCGCAACGAACCTGTGACGTCACACTAGTCGCCTTGTCCGCCGCACTCCGCGAACGCCGGGCTCCGTGCGGAGCCCGCAGGATTTCAATATGTACACTACTGGCCATTAAAATTGCTACACCAAGAAGAAATGCAGATGATCAACCGGTACTCATTGGACAAATATATTATACTAGAACTGACAAGTGATAACATTTTCACGCAATTTGGGTGCATAGATCCTGAGAAATCAGTACCCAGAACAACCACCTCTGGCCTTGATACGCCTGGGCATTGAATCAAACAGAGCGTGGATGGTGTGTACAGGTACAGCTGCCCATGCAGCTTCAACACGATACCACAGTTCATCAAGAGTAGTGACTGGCGTATTGTGGCGAGCCAGTTGCTCGGCCATCATTGACCAGAAGTTTTCAATTGGTGAGAGCTCTGGAGAATGTGCTGGCCAGGGCAGCAGTCGAACATTTTCTGTATCCAGAAAGGCCCATACAGGATCTGCAACATGCGGTCCTGCATTATCCTGCTGAAATGTAGGGTTTCACAGGAATCGAATGAAGGGTAGAGCCACGGGTCGTAACACATCTGAAATGTAACGACCACTGTTCAAAGTGCCGTCAGAGCGAACGAGAGGTGACTGAGACGTTTAACAAACGGCACCCCATACCATCACGCCGGGTGATACGCCAGTATGGCGATGACGAATACACGCTTCCAATGTGCGTTCACCGCGATTTCGCCAAACACCGATGTGACCATCATGATGTTGTAAACAGAATCTGGATTCGTCCGAAAAAATGACGTTTTGCCATTCGTGCACCCAGGTTCGTCGTTGAGCACACCATCGCAGGCGCTCCTGTCTATGATGCAGCGTCAAGGGTAAATGCAGCCGTGGTCTCCGAGCTGATAGTCCTGCTGCAAACGTGGTCGGACTGTTCGTGCACATGGTTGTCATCTTGCAAACGTCCCCATCTGTTGCCTCAGGGATCGGGACATGGCTGCACGATCCGTTACAGCCATGCGGATGAGATGCCTGTCATCTCGACTGCTAGTGATACGAAGCCATTGGGATCCAGCACGGCGTTCCGTATCACCCTCCTGAACCCACCGATTACACATTCTGCTAACAGTCATTGGATCTCGACCAACGCGAGCAGCAATGTCGCGATACGATAAACCGCAATCGCGACAGGCTACAGTCCGACCTTTATCAAAGTCTGAAAAGTGATGGTACGCATTTCTCCTCCTTACACGAGGCATCACAACAACGTTTCCCCAGGCAACGCCGGTCAACTGCTGTTTGTGTATGAGAAATCAGTTGAAAACTTTCCTCATGTCAGCAAGTTGTAGGTGTCGCCACCGGCGCCAACCTTGTGTGAATGCTATGAAAAGCTAATCATTTGCATATCACAGCATCTTCTTCCTGTCGGTTAAATTTCGCGTCTGTAGTACGTCATCTTCGTGGTGTAGGAATTTTAATGGCCAGCAGAGTAATTCAAAAGGTACCCAGTGAAGGAGTTAACTTTGTCGTGTGCTTTCCAGTGCTTGCATTCATTTAAGTGCATAGTCAAGAATTATTAAACTCGTCTGAAATAGTTAGTCGCTCCCCACCAGAGGCAGCTGGTAGCACTGGTGAGAACTGCAGTGTCACTTGCTGTGACGTACACGCCGTGGCCTTTCTTTCTCGTGGGTCTTAGGTCACAGTTAGTGACGCGGGACTAGTCCCGATATTTCACGGCATTGACTACGGTCACTCTAGCTCGATTTCTAGTCGATACTTTTCAGCTCATACTTTCGCTCGAGTACTTTATATATCTATTAAATTTTTATTATTTGCCTAGAATTTTGGTCTCATGGCCCAGTGGCAACACTTTCAACAACTGAATGGCCGACCACCAACAGCTGAACGACCGGCGTGAGTGCGGGCCGAGAGTGAGTGTACGAAAACTTCGCTAACCCTGTCAAAGTTTCTTGATGCAATAATTTAACAACAGCCGTATGTATTGTAGAAATTTATTTTGTGATCTTCTTATCTGCTACCAGTTTCGGCATTACAATTATGCCATATTCAGGTCCCTTCACTTCGAACCCCTTTCTGCACGATTCGACTCACTTGTTTTGACGTTAAAACGTCTAGTCGCTCGTCGGACGAACTTTCTTGTGTAACAGAGAACTGTCAGATTTGAATCGCTAATACCTACAAGATCATTAATGCGCGATGAATGGTTATTCCCACAACCAATAGATCTTCTGTTTTTCGTTGTCGCGCGGTAACTGTTTTACCAGTGACGTCATCATATCATTGTAGGCGCATGCACGTGATTGTTAAGGCGCCTAAAAACGATAAATTTTTTTGCCAAATCCGCTCTTGTCTAGCCTCAGATTTGTCAAACAAGTCCATATACGTACAAACAAAATTTGTCAGTGTACTCATACTTTTAGGCAGATGGTGTTCGTGAGTATTCTGACAGTAGTGAGAATGGCTACAAATGCAGACAGAGTAGTTCTGGCACTGACTTTGGCAATGTTTTTAAAGAAGAAGAAAAAAAATCAAGAGTCTGGTCCAGGGAATGACTTACAGTGAGAGAGAGATTAACCCATGAAACTCTGATAAAGGAAATATTACTCTCAGAAGCCGATCATTACATCAACTTTCTTGGAATGTACAATGAAGTCTCTAATAACTTGATAACGTGCTCGTATAAGAGCAAACTTGTTTGTCAAATTCGCTCTCGTCTAGCCACAGATTTGTCAAACAAGCGTGTAGACGTAGCAACCACGTTTGTCAATTTAACTTTACTTTTGAACCCGATGTTTTTCGTCTATGCTGTATTTTTACGCAAGTGGTAATGGCTACAAATGCAGCTGAAGTATTTCTAACATTGTCTCTGGCGCAGTGTTTGAAGAATAAGCAACAAACAAGACGCTGGTTCAGGGAATGTTTTAAAAGCAGAGAGAAATATACACATAAAAACCTGTTAAAGGATAAGATACACTTAGAACCTCATGATTACATCAGTGAACGTTGGTAATCCCACGGTTCATCCGGCCAGTCGGTTGCTCAACATTTGCATGTGTATTCGCGCACACACGTCTCCTCAGCTGCCGGCCGCGGTGGTCTCGCGGTTCTAGGCGCGCAGTCCGGAACCGCGCGACTGCTACGGTCGCAGGTTCGAGTCCTGCCTCGGGCATGGATGTGTGTGGTGTCCTTGGGTTAGTTAGGTTTAAGTAGTTCTAAGTTCTAGGGGACTGATGACCACAGCTGTTAAGTCCCATAGTGCTCAGAGCCATTTGAACCATTTCTTTGTCTCCTCAGCTGTCGTTCATTCCTGCCATCTATGGCCCGTGGTGCCGCATGCCCTGGAGTCTCACCATTTCAAACTGAGCAGCGAATACGTGTCTGCAGACGCTCTGGACAGCGGTTGAATACCAACCCGACTGTCGGCCTCCATACGGCCCGACAAGTGATGGTTCGGGGTGCCATTTTATTTCGTAGCAGGACGCCTTTCCTTGTCATCCGCGGCACTCTGACAGCAGAGCGGTACATCGACGATGTTCTGTGCCCCGTCTTGTTGCCCTTCTTGGCAAGCCATCCTGGGATTACATTGTAGCAAGATAATGCACATGGCGAGAGTGTCTAATGTATGTCTTCGTGCTTGCCAAACCCTACCTTGGCAACGAAGGTCGTCGGATCTCTCGCCTAATTGGGAACATCTGGAGCATTACGGGCAGGGCCCTCAAGGAAACTAGGATGTTGAAGACCGAAAGCGCCTGTTGGACAGAATTTGGCACGATATCCCTCCCGACCACACCCAAAAACTCTCTCTATCAAAGCGAATAACTGCTTGCATAAGGGCCAGAGACGGACTACACAGGCAATACCGACTTGCTCAATTTGTGAAGCCCTTTTTCTTGAATAAATCATCTAGTTTTTCTTAAATTTTAATCATTTATCTGTACATGTATGTCACATCTACCGATTTCCGTCTCATTCGGACAATTCTTTCGTGGTGTGTTGTTTTTTTAAATTCTTTTGTCTTAGAGTGTATTAGGAACGTCATTTCTTTCTATTATTCAAGATGATTACGCAGTGTTTCTTGTGAATATCAAATGGTACAAATGGCTCTGAGCACTATGGGACTTAACATCTGAGGTCATCAGTCCCCTAGAACTTATAACTACTTAAACCTAACTAACCAGCCGGCCGAAGTGGCCGTGCGGTTCTAGGCGCTGCAGTCTGGAACCGCAAGACCGCTACAGTCGCAGGTTCGAATCCTGCCTCGGGCATGGATGTTTCTGATGTCCTTAGGTTAGTTAGGTTTAACTAGTTCTAGGTTCTAGAGGACTAATGACCTCAGCAGTTGAGTCCCATAGTGCTCAGAGCCATTTGAACCTAACTAACCTAATGACATAACGCACATCCATGCCCGAGGCAGAATTCGAACCTGCGACCATAGCAGTCGCGGCGTTCCGGACTGCAGCGCCTAGAACGGCTCGGCCACAGTGGCCGGGCATCACACTACAACTCATCAGTCAATTATATGCCAAGAGCGTTATTTTCAGCAGACAAGTGCTACATCTGCAAGTTACAAGAAGTAAGAAACTGAGTCGGTGAGACTAGACTGGCGGCAGAAAGGGCTTTATATACAGGGTGTGATTCAAAAGTTTTAAGACTAGAAATTTTGTTGGACATTTAAATACAGCGGAGTAAATTTCTTCAAAATATGATCCTTCAGCATCAACAAAGCCTTGTCAGCGCGTCTTCCACTGTTAGTAGCCCTTCTGGAGGGCCTCGGGCGTTATGCTGTCAAGGGCTCTCGTCGAAGCCTGCTGGATGGCGTCGATGGAGTCGAATCGCTTCCCTCTTAGGCCTGTCTTGATTCGGAGGAAGAGGAAAAAGTTACTTGGAGCCAAGTTCGGGTTGTAGGGTGGCTGCGGCAATATTGTCACGTTCAACTTGACCAAAACTTCGGCGGGGAGGCGCGACGTGTGAGCGGGCGCGTTGTCGTGCTGGAGAATCCAGTCGCCCTTCATCACTGGGAGGACGCGGCGAACTCCATCCCTCAAGCGGCGCGGCACTCACGTTGAGATGACGGCCATTGTTTAAAAGTTCCCACACTCTTTCCACATTTTGATCCGTTCGGCTTGATGACAGCCTCCCAGATCGGTCTTCAACATTCCCGCGGCCATCTTTGAAACGTTTGTGCCACATGAAAACCACTGCAAGGGATATGGATTCTTCCTTAAAGGCCTCTTGAATCATACCGAGAGTCTCCCTGACGGTTTTGTTCAGTCACACGCAAACCTTAATCGCTGCTCCATTTTCGCCTGTCCCACTTTTCGACCGAGGTCAATGACACGCAGTCACGCTGCAGGCGATGCGCGCTCTCCAGGGTTCTGGAGGCAACTGCCGCAGCGTCAGTTCGTTCCCTGAGACCGCCCACTACTTCCCCCACCCGGCGGAACCGGTCCTCGCGCGCTCCCCTGCTCAGAAATGAATCAGTCTTGAAACTTCTGAATCACACCTTGTACGTAACTACTTTATCCAGGCAGCACTGTCCATGTGATGCATCCGCTGCAGTAAATCTATGGTAGAGTCAGTACAGGCAACGGCTAGAGCTTTGGGAAGATATATGACCTACCATTGAGGTGACTGGCATTCTTTTCTCGAATGAACCATCCTGGCATTTGCCTTCGTCCATTTGAACCACAGTGTCCCTAATGTGAGCCCGGAGGCGTAACCGCAGAACCAACTCGATCGCCACTGACTATTACAATTACACTGCATTTGTTTTATAGCTTCAGAGAACTGACCTATTTGTGTACTGGAGTTACGGGCCGATTAACCGTAGGGATTGGCGGAACCGAGATTAGAGTACGTGACGTTTCGGTTTCGGGTTGGACAAAAAAGTGGATGCTGTGATATGCTCGTATGGCTTAAGCTCTGTAGCTTGCGAGACATGGAGGTCAGCCAGACACGGTTCGAATCCACACAGCGGAGCAACGACCGTTGATATGGTGCACTGGCCAGAGTCAATATGACATTCAGGCGGTTTTCCATGTTTCTCTAAATAAATTTTGCATTGATTCGCAGCCTCTCCCTCAGAAAATACAATACACACATAGAATACAGTTTTATGATTCACATAAGGTGACTTACATGACTAGCCCCCGTTGTCATCAACTGCTGTGGCGACAGGAAGTGCATCTGGCCACAGAGTTTAATTAACATAAATTTGTGAAATCATGAAAACAGCGAATCGGGTACCACAGAATAAACGCTAGGAAAGAGTGACAATTCGAGACTATGCGGGGTAAGGAAGCTGGAAGCTGCAGCGGGAGAGAACCTTGTTGTAGTCACTTAGCAATTTTATACTTGAATGAAAGTAATGTGAGACCTGAGTTTCTCCTGGCGTATAAAACTTTCAAATAACTTCCGGGAATTTAGATACGTTGACGATACCTTTGTTGTTTGGCCTCATGGTAGGGAGATTTTGAATGCCTTTCTAGAACATCTGAACTCGATCCACCCGAACATTCGTTTCACGATGGAGATGGAAGAGGATGGTTGCCTTCCCTTTCTTGACGTGTTGGTTAGGCGAAAGGATGATGGATCATTGGGACATGCAGTTTACAGGAAACGTACTCACACCGACTTGTACTTGCAGGCTAACAGTTGTCACCATCCGGGTCAACGTGAAGGTGCACTTCGTACCTTGGTGCACAGGGCACATGTCGTTTCCGACGCTGAGACTTTGCCAGCTGACCTGGCCCGTCTTGAAGTTACGTTTCCTCAAAATGGTTTTAGTGATAGACAGATTGAACGTGCGTTGCGCTATCGACCAACTGAACATCGGGTGGTTGATGATAATTCTGAGTCGACAACCTAAGTCTACTGCCTTTTTGCGTTAGTTAGGAAACACTTCCAACAAGATCGGTCGTATTTTACGGAAATACGATGTGAAATGTGCTTTCCGACCTCCATCTAAAATAAGAGTGCTTTTGAATTCTGTTAAGGATGATCTTGGTCTGCATAAAGCGGGTGTATATCGCATTCCTTGTAGCTGCGGCATGGTGTATATTGGCCATCAGGACCGTGGAGGACCGATGTACTGAGCATAAACGGCACACACGACTACAGCAGCAAAGTAGATCTGCTATTGCCGACCATTCCTTGGATACTGGTCACCCCATGTTATTTAATAACACCGAGATATTGGCATGCACGTCCAGCTATTGGGGCAGTGTTATTAAGGAGGCAGTTGAGATTAAATTAGCGAGCAACCTCGTTAGGGATGGAGGTTTTTGTTTAAACTCTGTTTGAAATCCGGCTCTCTCCCTTGTCAAAAAACAGAGGGACAGAGTCAATGCTACCTCACCTGCGAGTTCGTAGTCTCACTATCGATAGCTCTGACTTTGGTCATCTTTGGTGGCACTAGTGTTCAGTGTGTGTGTTATCTTTCCTGCTTCAGTCCGAGAACCGAGTTTTTAAATTTGCATGTACGTCGCCTGTCCGTTGCAGTTCGCCTTGAAAATGGCGGGGTGTTCTCCCGCCGAAATATCGGCGGTCGCTGAAGGTGTTACCTGGCTGAATTCCCGGAAGTTATTTGAAAGCTGAATGAAAATAGCTTTCTGATTTACGTTGAAGAGAATCGAGTGGTAGGAGCGATCCACCAGGCAATCGTAGCACCAGGTGGCTATATCGTGATTAAAGTGCAGTTACTCACGGAGGTCCAGGGTGCGTTGTAATTACAGTATTGCAACATATTGGTGGATACTCTAATGTGTCAAACTCATTTACGCTGAAAAA
Source organism: Schistocerca cancellata (assembly GCF_023864275.1). NCBI lineage: Eukaryota > Metazoa > Arthropoda > Insecta > Orthoptera > Acrididae > Schistocerca > Schistocerca cancellata. The sequence continues at coordinate 138,842,366 of NC_064627.1, read as the reverse complement.
AAAATTAGTTCCAATTTTCCCACCAGGTGCAAATGTGGCGCTGTGAATGCAAGAAAAATGTTTAGAAATGTTTCCATATGTAATGGTTTACGAACGGGACGTGGAGAAAAATCTAACAAGTGAGAACAGCATAATTTTCCTGTTATTCTTAACCACCGCTTACACAATTTATTCACTGGGAGCACCGGAGATGCTATGTCCGTAAAACGACGTGACCAACAGCTGCTCGCAGCAGTACCAGTGGAATCTGAGCAACATGTGCCTGTATACTGGCCTCCACACAAGGCAGAGGCCGAATGTGTGCGTGGTAAATCCGCCTTTTAGATATCCTCAGAGCCAAAAGTCACATGGATTCAGATCAAGTAATCTTGCAGGCCAAGCATCTGGAAAGCCTCTGGAGATAACGCGATCGTCAAAGGTTACGTTAAGTAGATCTTTAAGTGGGTGAAGGACACGAGGTATTGCTCCATTTTGCATGAAGACGGTGTTTCCACACTGTTGTGCTCTCTCAAAGCAGGACTCACATGCTTTACAGGGGTCTCGATAGTATGCAGACGCGGCAGTACACCTCACTGTCCCTGTGACTGTATTCCGTTCAAAGAAGAACGTACCGAGAATAAAGGTGCTTGTGAATCCACGCCTCACAGTCACATACGGCGAGTGCAGTGGTTCTTCATGCACACCAAATAGTTTAACAGTGTCCCAACTGCGGCAGTTCTGTGTGAAACGGTCATCTACTAGGGAATAGGGAAACAATAGGAAGGACTGGACCCCTTTTGTTATCGCACGTTTTATTTAACAATCATATCTACAAATTCCTTTAGAACAACAAAATCTTAATCCTGATTACTCTAGGTAATAAGAATAGTAAGTCACAAGAATTTAGTGAACCTGCTACCAATGTTTTTTTATGAAACAAGGTCTATCTGATACATAAGAAAATTTTAAAACCACTGGCAATTATGCGCCTGACGGCTTAAATTAAGACACACAATATTTCTGACTAATCTTCGGACACTGAGAACTGATGTTCTCAAAAACATTTACCTAAATAACAACCTGCCAGAGATGCGCCCAATAAATAGCAGGATTAAGTTGATACAAAGACACTTGTTTCACACTCAAGACTCAATCAGTATCACCAAGGCATACCAAGGTTTCAAACTTTGGCCCCAAGGCCCAGTAACACAAAAAAAATTCAAATGTTTGTGAAATCTTGTGGGAATTAACTGCTAAGGTCATCAGTCCCTAAGCTTACATACTATTTAACCTAAATTATTCTAGGGACAAACACACACACCCATGCCCGAGAGAGGACTCGAACCTCCGCCGGGACCAGCCGCACAGTCCATGTCTGCAGCGCCCTACACCGCTCGGCTAATCCCGCGCGGTCCAGTAACACAATTAGAGCGCAAAGTCTTACTAAGATTAGCACAACAACAACCTTTCACAATTGTATGTTGCTCTTGAGACAAGGTTTAATAAATATAATAAATACCCAAGTAAATGTAATTAGCACCAGAATTAATTAGCGAGGAGTGACGCCAGGTCGCTCGAAGGCAGAACGAAAACTTAACTTGGAGAAGCCAAGGCGGAATGCGGCAGTTCGTACAAGACCCACTTCTCGAGCTTCGACCCCGAGTCACCTCCCGCTACACAGGATTTCACAGCCCCGTTACCCATATGTGGAAACGTAGCGCTTACTCGAAAACACCAGCCAGCCAGCTGTAACATTTAACAAACGCACAGAACAGGTCCGCAGGGACAATGTAAACAACCACCAAAAGAAATTAAATAACAGGTTAAATTACTCACTAGTAAAACAACACATTGCCTTTGCCCCACTATGAATGAACTACACAGGCAAGGTATAACCAACAGCGCAATTCTTATCAATAACCTTAAGGAGAATTGCCTGCTATGAAGATATTAAAAAAAACTTACAATTACTAGCAAGCCCAGGGGGCACTCCAGTCTGTCACAATTACATTACGTGAACTCTTATGCCCCACTCTTCAGTGGAAACCGTAACGAGCACAATTCCGAAAATTTCATTATAAGCATTATTGTGGCTCGCTGCACTAAGGGTACCAAACACTCGAATTCAGTATATTTGATAAACAGATTACGGCCTTGCAGTTGATTACGTATTACATCAAACAACAGTTTCCCACGAGCTTGGAAGAGGCACGCTCGTGCATTATATTAATATTTAACACCTGTCTTAAACACCATGAACTCTTCATAGGCACACCTTTACTTCCTTGGTAACACCCATGCGCTTACGATTACCAGAAGTGAGGTAACAGTTGCGAGCCTCCTCGCAGGTGACAGCAAACGCTCTCCACCGAGCTGCCCCATACACGTGGTCGGTTCCCGCTCCATTGCAAGCGCACTCCGGCAGCAGATAGAGAGCCTATATAGAGGGAGGGAGTGGCCAATGGTAATAGCATCGCTGATTGGCTGAGAGACGAGGACGCCTTGTTTTTATCAAACTGACGCTGACTTGGCATGAGTGTAAGTAAATACTGTGTGTGATTCTGTACTATTGGTTCTCTTGAACGCTTCGAACGCCACTTCCATTGTACAATTATGTACAGGTTGTAATACGGTAGGTATTGGAGGACTTTTGTATGTTCTCTCTCGGTTCTATTTACGTAAATTACTTTACAGTCACTCTGTTGGTCGGATCTATCAACTCACTATCTGTCGCTGTTAGAAAGCTCGCTTGGTTACTTTGTGTATCGAACAATCAGTTTCTTTCTATATGATTATACTGCCTACAAAAAAATTACAGAATAACTTTTTTACTGATACATCCCCTCCAAGAAAGAAAAGGTAAATGAACACCAAACTAACACTACTGTGGCCTTGTAACATGGGGGTAGAGTTTTAAATTTGTAGTCCGAAGGTCGTGAGTTCGATTCTTACTCGAACTATGTTTTTTTAAACGTTATTTCTTAGACTTTTAATGCTTGTTGAGTGACAATTCATGCTACACGATGTGTTTTAACATGTATACCGAACCATGAGTCTACGTACTTCCGACTGGCGACTCGCACTTGGCTCTGTAGTCTTGGCTATTCACATTCCTATAAATTATAATCATCGTGTGGGTATTCAGTTACCTATTTTGAATTCATTTCTGCTGTTTCAGTAGAGTACCTAAGTATTGATATTTCTCAGATTTTCTGTGGTATAGAGTTCCTAAAAGTGTGTACAGAATGACGTGTTTTGCCAGCATAAGAAAATGTTATAAGATCGACACACACTTAAAATGCATTATGTGGGGACGGAAAGAGACAAGAGTTTACCAATTTCAACGATGAATATCCGCAAGGAAAAATCTGACATAGCATCATGTACTCTGAGATACATTAAATGAAACTTATTTTTCTTATTAATCAGTTGTCAATGTTTATACAGGATCATAAAATACAGCTGTTGAAATTCGGCATTCATACACACTGCTTCACGATACTTCCATTTGCTTACAAATTTATTAGGGCTATATAAACATAGACGAATGGCATTTGCTGTAATTATATACCGAGTACTAAGGTACGAGGTGCATTGAAGTTCTAAGGCCTCCGATTTTTTTTCTAATTAACTACTCACCCGAAATCGATGAAACTGGCGTTACTTCTCGACGTAATCGCCCTGCAGACGTATACATTTTTCACAACGCTGACGCCATGATTCCATGGCAACGGCGAAGGCTTCTTTAGGAGTCTGTTTTGACCACTGGAAAATCGCTGAGGCAATAGCAGCACGGCTGGTGAATGTGCGGCCACGGAGAGTGTCTTTCATTGTTGGAAAAAGCCAAAAGTCACTAGGAGCCAGGTCAGGTGAGTAGGGAGCATGAGGAATCACTTCAAATTTGTTATCACGAAGAAACGGTTGCGTAACGTTAGCTCGATGTGCGGGTGCGTTGTCTTGGTGAAACAGCACACGCGCAGCCCTACCCGAACGTTTTTGTTGCAGTGCAGGAAGGAGTTTGTTCTTCAAAACATTTTCGTAGGATGCACCTGTTACCGTAGTGCCCTTTGGAACGCAATGGGTAAGGATTACGCCCTCGCTGTACCAGAACATGGACACCATCATTTTTTCAGCACTGGCGGTTACCCGAAATTTGTTTGGTGGCGGTGAATCTGTGTGCTTCCATTGAGCTGACTGGCGCTTTGTTTCTGGATTGAAAAATGGCATCCACATCACATCCATTGTCACAACCGACGAGAAGAAAGTCCCATTCATGCTGTCGTTCTGTGTCAAGATTGCTTGGCAACATACCACACGGGCAGCCATGTGGTCGTCCGTCAGCATTCGTGGCACCCACCTGGATGACACTTTTCGCATCTTCAGGTCGTCATGCAGGATTGTGTGCACAGAACCCACAGAAATGCCAACTCAGGAGGCGATCTGTTCAACAGTCATTCGGCGATCCCCCAAAACAATTCTCTCCACTTTCTCGATCGTGTCATCAGACCAGCTTGTGCGAGCCCGAGGTTGTTTTGGTTTGTTGTCACACGGTGTTCTGCCTTCATTAAACCGTCGCACCCACGAACGCACTTTCGACACGTCCATAACTCCATCACCGCATGTCTCCTTCAACTGTCGATGAATTTCAATTGGTTTCACACCACGCAAATTCAGAAAACGAATGATTGCATGCTGTTCAAGTAAGGAAAACGTTGCCATTTTTAAGTATTTAAAACAGTTCTCATTCTCGCCGCTGGCGGTAAAATTCCATCTGCCGTACGGTGCTGCCATCTCTGGGACGTATTGACAATGAACGCGGCCTCATTTTAAAACAATGCGCATGTTTCTATCTCTTTCCAGTCCGAAGAAAATAAATCGGAGGCCTTAGAACTTGAATGCACCTCGTAGAAGATCTGCTTTGGTCTCATGCGTCAAACACATGCCTTCTTTTATTCGTGAAGTGGCTAGCTTTCTGCTTGCGTCGCTACCTACTTGCACATCCCGCGCGCAATATGGTAAAACTTGGCTGCCACGGGCCGACTGGCCACACTCTCCCTATATAGGCTCCCTAGCCTCAGGTAACATCGAACGACAACTGTCCCGTCCTTGGCGAGAGCCTCCAGTTAACTCCTCCGGCAAGGATAAGGCAGCCAAAACTCAGTACGTGCCACAAACAAAGATGAGGGCGCGGGGGCGAGGTACTTGCAAATACGCTGGCGCGCCAACAACGCCACGGCTCACTGTGCTTTCACTGAGCCCTGTAGTGTAAAATGTGTCCCACCACTCCATAGACTATTGCCTGACCACATGTCATCAACTTCGGGCCTTGCCAGAAACCGAGGGCCAAATTCAAAACGTTACTACAAATCATGAGATTTCAGCTGCTGCACCGACTAGATCTTGTACAGCTACCAGTGTAAAACAGACCGAGAAACCTTTCGTACTGTTGACCATGGGACGGACTATTCTCGCGCACGGCCACTAGTGCTGCCCAGGACACGTGCTGCGTGGTCAGTTAACGGCAACAGCAACTTCGTCGACAGCTTCCACTGGGAAGGGACTCCTTCCTCTCCCAGGTGTCACAGCAAGCTCACCCGTGTTTTCGAATTTCATCATCATCATCTTCTTTAAATCACTTCATGACACCAGGCGTCTCCTCAGACATGTCAGTCGGTGATACTTTCTCAGTGCAGCACTGTAATTGCTGCTATTTACTAAAATTGTTTCACTAACAGCGCACAATGTCTCTTCTCGATGGCCGTGCTGTTCACACACGTTACAGCTTATCGAATGCCAGTGTGGACGCCGTACGGCAGTATAAACAGTGTACAGCTCTAGATTTGAAACTGGTGCCCAAAACTGGATCTAATTTTTTCCAGTGTAAATCGGTTCTGCATTAACACATTATACAGGGTGTTCTACCTGATTTCAAGGACCCAGGAGAGAAAAACGACAGTAGATACGACAATGAAAAATGCACCACATTGTAGAGCATCTCATAGAATTTATATTTACGCGTCAGAAGTGCCAAGTATCATCGACGGAGTGCAGCATGGTCGCATGAAGAGAAAATGGCGACTCCACAGCAGCGCGCGCAAGCAGTAGTGTGGGTTGCAGAAACAAAATCGCCGATTACTGTGCAAAGAAATTATCATCGTGTGTATGAATGTGATCCACCTGATGTGAAAACAATTAAGGAATGGTATAGGAAGTTTCTGGCAACAGGAACTGTTCTGAATTATTCTGGCGGTGCACGTTACAGAGCTTCAGAAGACACAGTGGAGGACATCAGCAAACGTTTCTCAGAAGCCCACGTAAGTCAATTCGTCAAGCATCTCGGCAACTTGATGTATCTCGATCAACATTGCATCGTGTAGTTCACCAGCGTCTTCGTGTGTGTGCTTACAAAGTGCAAATTCTGCAACATATGACGCCAAACGACAAACCACGCTGACAATTTGCTACAGATACGCTGCAGCGTATTGATATGGATGCCAGCTTCCTGGAAAGCTGTTTATTCTCAGATGAGGCAACCTTTCATGTATCAGGAAGGGTTAATAGGCATAACGTTCGGATTTGGGGTTCGCAAAATCCGCACATTGTCATTGAACATGTTCGTGATAGCCGTAAACTAAACGTCTGGTGCGGGCTACTGTACAACAGGATTGCTGGACCGTTCTTCTTTGTGGAACAAATACTGAACAGGTCAGTGTATCCGGACATGTTGGGACAATTTGTGTACCCTCACATGCAAGACTTGCAACCCAACATCGATTTTCAACAAGATGGATCTCCGTCACATTGGTCAACGGCTGTTCGCAAGTTCCTGGATAGGAACTTTCCCAATCGTTGGATCGCACACGGAGGACCCATTGCCTGCCCACCACGTCCACCCGACACTACGCCACTTGGTTTCCTCATGTGGGGATTCGTGAAGGACCGCGATATTCCTGCGTTGCGACATCGTATGACTAATGCGATTGCAATAATAACAGAGGAAATGTTACAAAGAACTTGGCAACAAATTGAACATAGACTCGATATACTTCGTGCTACAAATGGTTCACATGCAGAGGTGTATTGATGATAAATAAATAAATCCTTTGAGATGCTCTAAACATTCTGCGTGGTGTCTGTTTGTTCTATATCGTGTCTCCCTACCACTTTCGCGCAACGACGCTCTGAGCGTGTTTTTTAGGGAATTGAATAGTTTGAACCTGGGACCTGTTGCTGGTAAGGAGACGCCAGACCACACATGACATGTAGAATTCAGAAGAGTTCAGTGAGACTAGCGATGATATAACCAAATACTTAATGATTTCAGCGTCAGCTCCACTGCACTCCCTGTAAAAGAATCTTAATACTAACCAAATTTAGTGGAAGGGGTTCAAGGCTTTCCCATTTTTAGTTAGCTGGTAAAATAACGTCGAAAAAGCAGTTAAGTTTACCATTGGAAATTTTATTCTACTCACAAAACATCGTTTATAAATTGCACTATTGATAAAAGGAAATGTGTTAATACAGGATGGTAAAAACCAACTGCGTTCAACAAAAATGTGAACGAATATTCCCTGAATGGGTTTCCAAGTTCTACAATGGATCGAAGGATGACCTATGCCATATCACATCTATAATCTAGGTTTAAATTAAGTTTCACAAAAGAGAAAACTATCAAAATGGTCTACAGTGACCCTCAAATGGCTCTGAGCACTATGGGACTTAACTTCTAAGGTCATCAGTCTCCTAGAACTTAGAACTACTTAAACCTAACTAACCTAAGGACATCACACACATCCATGCCCGAGGCAGGATTCGAACCTGCGACCGTAGCGGTCACGCAGTACAGTTACCCTCAATTATCTTTAATTACTTATCTAACTTGTCGTAAATTACAGTGGCTGATGTGGCTTCTCAACAACTATATAACAGAAAAATCATCGCGTTTCGGATTTTTACTTCAAGTGGCAAATGTGAACACCATGAGCTTTAATTGACGATCGACACTAGCATTACGCAAAAAAGGCGTGCAACAGATGAGATTTCTGCAGTTCTGAGTGAAGCTTTATGCGCTGTGATGCGGTATTGCGTGCGTTCATTACCTTGTCGGTGTTCGTCAGGGGGCGGCGAACAGCACAGCTCCGCTCACCTCGCCGTCTCGGAAGCAACTCTCTCCTAACTTCTCCTTACTACAATTTACCGAAGTTGGTTTAAAAAAAACAATCTGGCTGTGTTTTCATCTGACCAATCAGGGTCTCAATGTTAACCTTAAGCTCCGCTTACAAAAATTCTGTCTATCCAATGAGAAACGTTATAGTTTTCGTGGTGGCGCAATGTTTTTAAAGTTTGCAATGTAACAGAGACGCGAAAAAGTCTCACGCTAAAACTTGCAGCTGGTGTGGTCCTTTAAGCGTTATCGTAAGATCTATACTGTTCTTCTGGAGGGCTCTATCTTTTAACATGGGCTGGGAGGGTGGTCCTAATGTAACAGAGACGTGAAAAAGGTCTCACGCTAAAACTTGCGGGTGGTGTAGCCATTTTTGTGTTATCGTAAGATCTATACTGTTCTTCTGGAGGGCTCTAGCTTTTAACATGGGCTGGGGGGGGGGGGGGGGGGGTGGTCTTGACGTAACAGAGACGCGAAAAAGTCTCACGCTAAAAAACTTGTGGGTGGTGTGGTCCTAGCAGTTAGCTGGCGACGTGAGTGTCCGTCTGTCCCTTATCATAGGGCCTTCTCGCTTGACACGGTTCTGCTCTCGGCTTCTGTTCTCGTTTCTCCCCTCGGAACTGCGTCTGTCTCACGGTGGGAAGGTATGATATGCATTTAGGCATTCTTGTTTTAGTCTGTGGTACTCCATTTGCTCACTCGTTACTCGTATTACTTTGGTTAATTTAATGTCACGATTTATTCGGAGCTATGTGACACACTACTGGATTTGCTTATCATGTCAGGGTTTTCATGGAAGGTGTTGGATTTGCCTGACACCTTACAATGCTCTACAATGTGGTGCGTTTTTCTTTGTCGTATCGGCTGTGGTTTTTTTCCCTGGGTCTTTGAAATCAGGGAGGTTTGAATGGGACACTCTGTATTATATATCAAATTTCGCTGTCATACGATAGTTATAGCCCACACCGAACCTCGACGAGCACCTAACGAAAGCCTCGCGCTCGCCGTGTTGTCTGCTGTGCAGGTGCTTGTGGAGCCTTTGCGTAGTGTGGCTCGCAGCACGCCAGCAGCGCAGCCCTCCGCTACAGCACTCTGTCCGTCACGAAGTTATTTTAATCAGAGTATAGCGTGTGTAATCAAAACGGAACGTGATTCTGTTTTCAACACGTAATTCGCTAGTATTGTACGCGCCCGTGAGCCATACCTGGATCAGAATAACGAAGCGATCGACAGCTAATTGTTTACGGGATAGCTACCATCGCAACAAATAATTGGACAACGAGCTTCATCACGCCTTCTGTTGTGTTCGCCATTACCACATCGCGCCATGCAGTGCCAGTGTTGCCGCAGTTAGTTGTAGGCAAAGCGTGGTCCCGTAACGGATCATTTACATCCTTTGCTTTGCTTCTCTATGCGCTGCGTTTACTTTCTGTGACATAATGTCTGGAACTGATTACAAAAATGCGCAAAAAAGTGGTAACGCTAACTTCATCCCGCTAGGCAAAGCAAATACAGGGTGTCCATAAAATCGTAACTTGCAAACTACTAAAGCACCGAGGACTGTTGTAAAGCGTTTAGCAGCTATTCCCTTTGTCCTGGAGTGCATCAGAATGGCGACACACCAGGAGAACGATCAAAGTGTCATCTGGCATGCAGAATCAAACTCTGCGACACTGGCACTGCAGAATTATCGACGCCAAAGTGGGAGGGCACCACAGGCAAAAAACTAGCATAATGAGGTGGTTCAAAAGCCTTAAAGAGACAATGATCCGATAGAATTACATTTTCCTGGAGACAGATCACTACAGGCGTTTAATACAGTCGACCACAAGATTCTATTAAATAAATTAGAAGCATTAGAAATAAGAGGGGTAGCTGATGACTGGTTTCGATCATACGTAACAGATAGGGTACAAAGAGTAGAGATAACACATACTTCAAATAGAACTAAACATTTAGTAAAACACCAATACATTAATATAGGGGTTCCGCAATGTAGCATATTAGGATCAATACTCTACTTGACAAACATCAATGACTTTCCCAGCAGTGTTACTCCTGGTGAAAAAATTCCCTTCGCTACTGACAGCAATATTATAGTCACTGAGAAAACAAGAGAACTTCTTGCCGAGAAAGCAAATGAAGCTCTCAAGGAAGTTTATGATTGGTCAATAAGCAATAAAGTGACATTGAACATAAAGAAATCTAATGACATGAATTTCAGTTTGAAGAGGAAAAATGACAATGTTAAATTAAGTGTAGATGGCACCTCTATAGACTGTGTAACAAATGCAAAACTTCTAGGAATGAATATTGATTCTCAGTTGAAGTGGTGTGAACACACAAAGGTACTTGCAAACAGAATGCCATCAGCATGTTATGCCCTTAGAATCCTATCATCAGTGTGTAACATTCAGTGTCTTTTAGTTGCATATTATTCATATGTACACTCAGTTCTTAGCTATGGAATTCTTTTTTGGGGAACAAACGCACAAAATATGAACACAATTTTCAAACTCCAGAAAAGAGCCACAAGAATAATAACCAAAAATACTAGTCGAGCTCATTGTAAAGATATGTTCAAAACAATGGGGATTTTAACTGCTCCATGTGAATACATACATCCCCCCCATGAACCATGGACCTTGCCGTTGGTGGGGAGGCTTGCGTGCCTCAGCGATACAGATAGCCGTACCGTAGGTACAACCACAACGGAGGGGTATCTGTTGAGAAGCCAGACAAACATGTGGTTCCTGAAGAGGGGCAGCAGCCTTTTCAGTAGTTGCAAGGGCAACAGTCTGGATGATTGACTGATCTGGCCTCGTAACAATAACCAAAACGGCCTTGCTGTGCTGGTACTGCGAACGGCTGAAAGCAAGGGGAAACTACGGCCGTAATTTTTCCCGAGGGCATGCAGCTTTACTGTATGATTAAATGATGATGGCGTCCTCTTGGGTAAAATATTCCGGAGGTAAAATAGTCCCCCATTCGGATCTCCGGGCGGGGACTACTCAAGAGGATGTCGTTATCAGGAGAAAGAAAACTGGCGTTCTACGGATCGGAGCGTGGAATGTCAGATCCCTTAATCGGGCAGGTAGGTTAGAAAATTTAAAAAGGGAAATGGATAGGTTAAAGTTAGATATAGTGGGAATTAGTGAAGTTCGGTGGCAGGAGGAACAAGACTTCTGGTCAGGTGATTACAGGGTTATAAACACAAAGTCAAATAGGGGTAATGCAGGAGTAGGTTTAATAATGAATAGGAAAATAGGAATGCGGGTAAGCTACTACAAACAGCATAGTGAACGCATTATTGTGGCCAAGATAGATACGAAGCCCACACCTACTACAGTAGTACAAGTTTATATGCCAACTAGCTCTGCAGATGACGAAGAAATTGAAGAAATGTATGACGAAATAAAAGAAATTATTCAGATAGTGAAGGGAGACGAAAATTTAATAGTCATGGGTGACTGGAATTCGAGTGTAGGAAAAGGGAGAGAAGGAAACATAGTAGGTGAATATGGATTGGGGCTAAGAAATGAAAGAGGAAGCCGCCTGGTAGAATTTTGCACAGAGCACAACTTAATCATAGCTAACACTTGGTTAAGAATCATGATAGAAGGTTGTATACATGGAAGAACCCTGGAGATACTAAAAGATATCAGATAGATTATATAATGGTAAGACAGAGATTTAGGAACCAGGTTTTAAATTGTAAGACATTTCCAGGGGCATATGTGGACTCTGACCACAATCTATTGGTTATGACCTGTAGATTAAAACTGAAGAAACTGCAAAAAGGTGGGAATTTAAGGAGATGGGACCTGGATAAACTGAAAGAACCAGAGGTTGTACAGAGTTTCAGGGAGAGCATAAGGGAACAATTGACAGGAACGGGGGAAAGAAATACAGTAGAAGAAGAATGGGTATCTTTGAGGGATGAAGTAGTGAAGGCAGCAGAGGATCAAGTATGTAAAAAGACGAGGGCTAGTAGAAATCCTTGGGTAACAGAAGAAATATTGAATTTAATTGATGAAAGGAGAAAATATAAAAATGCAGTAAACGAAGCAGGCAAAAAGGAATACAAACGTCTCAAAAATGAGATCGACAAGAAGTGCAAAATGGCTAAGCAGGGATGGCTAGAGGACAAATGTAAGGATGTAGAGGCTTATCTCACTAGGGGTAAGATAGATACTGCCTATAGGAAAATTAAAGAGACCTTTGGAAAGAAGAGAACCACTTGTATGAACATCAAGAGTTCAGATGGAAACCCGGTTCTAAGCAAAGAAGGGAAAGCAGAAAGGTGGAAGGAGTATATAGAGCGTCTATACAAGGGCGATGTACTTGAGGACAATATTATGGAAATGGAAGAGGATGTAGATGAAGATGAAATGGGAGATACGATACTGCGTGAAGAGTTTGACACAGCACTGAAAGACCAGAATCGAAACAAGGCCCCCGGAGTAGACAACATTCCATTGGAACTACTGACGGCCTTGGGAGAGCCAGTCCTGACAAAACTCTACCATCTGGTGAGCAAGATGTATGAAACAGGCGAAATACCCTCAGACTTCAAGAAGAATATAATAATTCCAATCCCAAAGAAAGCAGGTGTTCACAGATGTGAAAATTACCGAACAATCAGTTTAATAAGCCACAGCTGCAAAATACTAACACGAATTATTTACAGACGAATGGAAAAACTAGTAGAAGACAAGCTCGGGGAAGATCAGTTTGGATTCCGTAGAAATACTGGAACACGTGAGGCAATACTGACCTTACGACTTATCTTAGAAGAAAGATTAAGGAAAGGCAAACCTACGTTTCTAGCATTTGTAGACTTAGAGAAAGCTTTTGACAATGTTGATTGGAATACTCTCTTTCAAATTCTAAAGGTGGCAGGGGTAAAATACAGGGAGCGAAAGGCTATTTACAATTTGTACAGAAAGCAGATGGCAGTTATAAGAGTCGAGGGACATGAAAGGGAAGCAGTGGTTGGGAAGGGAGTGAGACAGGGTTTTAGCCTCTCCCCGATGTTATTCAATCTGTATATTGAGCAAGCAGTAAAGGAAACAAAAGAAAAATTCGGAGTAGGTATTAAAATTCATGGAGAAGAAATAAAAACGTTGAGGTTCGCCGATGACATTGTAATTCTGTCAGAGACAGCAAAGGACTTGGAAGACCAGTTGAACGGAATGGACAGTGTCCTGAAAGGACGATATAAGATGAACATCAACAAAAGCAAAACGAGGATAATGGAATGTAGTCGAATAAAGTCGGGTGGTGCTGAGGGAATTAGATTAGGAAATGAGACACTTAAAGTAGTAAAGGAGTTTAGCTATTTGGGGAGCAAAATAACTGATGATGGTCGAAGTAGAGAGGATATAAAATGTAGACTGGCAATGGCAAGAAAAGCGTTTCTGAAGAAGAGAAATTTGTTAACATCGAGTGTAGATTTAAGTGTCAGGAAGTTATTTCTGAAAGTATTTGTATGGAGTGTAGCCATGTATGGAAGTGAAACATGGACGGTAAATAGTTTGGACAAGAAGAGAATAGAAGCTTTTGAAATGTGGTGCTACAGAAGAATGCTGAAGATTAGATGGGTAGATCACATAACTAATGAGGAAGTATTGAATAGGATTGGGGAGAAGAGAAGTTTGTGGCACAACTTGACCAGAAGAAGGGATCGGTTGGTAGGACATGTTCTGAGGCATCAAAGGATCACCAATTTAGTATTGGAGGGCAGCGTGGAGGGTAAAAATCGTAGGGGGAGACCAAGAGATGAATACACTAAGCAGATTCAGAAGGATGTAGGTTGCAGTAGGTAGTGGGAGATGAAGAAGCTTGCACAGGATAGAGTAGCATGGAGAGCTGCATCAAACCAGTCTCAGGACTGAAGACCACAACAACAACATGTGAATACATTTACCAGTCAGTTGTACACATCAAAAATATCATTGGTAAGTACTGCACAAATACCTCCGTCCATGACCATGCAACAAGAGATAGACTCAACTTATATTTACCAAGAAAAAATAAACATAAAACTCAAAACAGCATTTTCCGCCAAGGAATAAAACTGTACAATAAATTACCAAAAGAGATTAAAGAAATTGCATAAAAACCCTTATTTAAAAAGGCAGCTAAAAAGTACCTGTTATGCAATACATTTTGTACATTGAAGGATTACTTAGATATAACAGAGTAGGGGTTTAATAAAAAAATGTTATACAAATGAATAATAATAATAATGATTATAAAACATCCGACATTCCACATAACACCTTCACTTTATGTTTTTTCATTCTTTTTTCCTTTCTAGAAATACTTACCCCCAAGTTATGGATAGCATAATACTAACACCTCTTCCTCTTTCTGAGCTCAACATCTCACTCATTATGGAGGGATGCTCACTCAATTTTTCAGGATAGCAAATGGGAAGCTGCGGTACAGAAAATGGCGCAGAGATCACCAGTGTGTGTGTGTGTGTGTGTGTGTGTGTGTAGTGAGTGAAGTGTTATGAAACAATGTGTGTATAGTGTGTGCAGTGGCTGATAGTGAGATATGAGTGAACAGTGTGGCATTACATTATTTAATAAGTTATTTGTAAAAATGTATCGTATACCAGGAGTAAATCTAATGATTGTCTCTAACTAGAAGTCTGTAAACATACGTGTTTAGGAATTAGCTTATTTTAAATTGATCACAAACTTATAAGTACTTTGACATGTCCTATATCCTTATAAAAAGAGATCTACGGATGAATAAAGATACTACTACTACTACTACTACTACTATATGAGTCTACACTTTATCTTCGACAAGGACAGAAGCTGAAGCAATGCATTAAAATTTGTGCCATGGCTGGAGCTTGAAGCCAGATCTCCTGCTTGCTAGGCAGATGTGCCAACCACTACACCACCGTAGCTGCACAGACCACTCTACTCCATTGCCCTTTCTAACATAAACTTCAACTCAAACGATTAGCCCATTTTTCCCTTCTTAAAGAAGTGAACGTCCGCCTGAGCCTCAAGTGCATGTTGACAGTGCAGCCTCCAGAAGTCAATCCTTCATGCATCACGCGAACTGCTGGAAGAAAGACCAACTGTACTTCCAAGCACTGCAGCCCTGCGATCTCATTTGCAATATTCATTCGCGTGTTTCATGTTGGCCTGCATAGACGCTGACAATGAATATCTGAAAACGTGCCTGTTTTCAGATGAAACAACTTTCCACATTTCTCGACATCTGAATCGCCACAGTATTAGGATTTGGGGCTCCTTAAACGCACTCAACACACGTGAACACGTCCGTGATAGCCCGAAGTTTAATATTTGGTGGGGCCTAATGCATAATAGGGTAGGAGGCCCATTTTTCCGCAAAGAAAACCGTAACGGGAAATGATTACCTGGACGTGCTCCAACAGTTCTAGCTAGCAGAGACCGAAGAGTTGAGTTGTCCGTCATTTTCCAGCAAGGTGGTGCACCCCCACATTGGAGTTTGAATGTGCGGAATGTGATGAATGACAAAGTTCCAGAGAAGTGTTGCGACGCCAGGCCTTTTTAAAGAGGTTCCAACACCAGTATGTGCTATAGTAATGAAGACTTTCTATGATATGTGGAAGGTACTAAACTTGACCTTAATAGACTTCTTTTCCTGAGGGGCGCCACAACGAAAATTTAACTTTCTGCAAATTCGGAGGTTGAGGGAGACGAAGATTAAGGTTTGTGCGTCATAAACATCCATGGAACTCCTTGGCTTTTTTTTTTCGAAATTGCACTAACTGCGACTCTCTGGTGGCAACTCTCAATATATCGATCGGTGCCTCACTTTAATATTCAATGACTTCCCAAAATTCACCAATAAAATTCGGTTCTCAAATCAATCATCCATGAGGAGGATGGACTAAAATAAATTCATACATATTTTTATCATATTCCAGCATATCAATATTCTTGGTTGGAAACACGTCAAATTTCACACTTATCGATGTATATCTTCACATCAGAAACCATACACTAACACAGATGTTCTTAGTATCTAATTTAAACAAAAGCTGATTTCAAACGTGGTACTTTTCCGTTTCCAACATAGCTCTGCATTATTGCAAAACATTCAACAATAATTTTCATTCATTAATTTGATTTATGTCAAAGGCGGTAACACGCGCCGACAGACCTTCTCTCGCCCTGTGGTCATCGCGCGGAGGGCAACAGCGGCCCCCTTATGGTCATAGACGTCGGCGTAGAAGATGCTGAGGACTGCAAGTTATGGCGTCCTGCACTCGACATGAAACAGAATACAGACAGAACGTTGAGTATTCATTTCAAACAATTTTAGTTACAACAACAAAATTTAACACTAATGCTACTCAACGTAGGTCATGTTATCGGAATAATATTGACATACCTGCCAATTGAGCAGTAGGATGTGGTGTAACTCTCTGAACTTTCTTGTCACACTACAGTGGATGGGTCGTGACGGTCCTATCACGTGACTCCCGCGCTCCCTGGTGACACCCCATTAGGCTACTTCCTGTGGGGTTAGGTGAAGGATCGCATGTACAAAACACCAGTCAGTGACATTGCTACACTTCGTGCACGAATCAGTCAAGTAAACAGAAATGCTGATGCTGGAAGGCTCACCCACATATGAGTAGGACTCGAATATCGCCTTTATGTTCTATGAGCGACTGGAGCAAACATTGAAATTCTGGCATAAAAAAAGACTTTGAGGGCGGCTAAACGTTTTACAAGAAACCACGATGTTCTGCCTGTTCTGCCGCTAATGGTTTCCAAGCTGTTATTTTTTTAATAGTAGCGCGAGTTTAGGGACACCGTGTTTATCATGTCAATGGGGAGCGTGTAAGTGTATCCAGAAGAGAAGGGCACGCCGGCCTGAGTGGCCGAGCGGTTCTAGGCGCTACAGTCTGGAACCGCGAGACCGCTACGGTCGCAGGTTCGAATCCTGCATCGGGCATGGATGTGTGTGATGTCCTTACGCTAGTTAGGTTTAAGTAGTTCTAAGGCTAGGGGACTGATGACCTCAGAAGTTGAGTCCCATAGTGCTCAGAGCCATTTGAACCATTTGAGAACGGCACAGCTTTTGCTTCTGCAACCGTAGGGTATGCGATATTCAGCGCACAACAGCTGACAACATCGCCCCCTTCATGTTCGACTGACAATCAGTCGGCTGTTATGATAGAGGTACAGAGGTTGGACAAATGGCTCTGAGCACTATGCGACTTAATTTCTGAGGTCATCAGTCCCCTAGAACTTAGAACTACTTAAGCCTAACTAACCTAAGGACATCACACACATCCATGCCCGAGGCAGGATTCGAACCTGCGACCGAAGCGGTCGCTCGGCTCCAGACTGTAGCGCCTAGAACCGCACGGCCACTTCGACCGGTGGACAAAAACATGTAAACACCACAAGAAATGCGTGCTTCTCAACATAAAGGCAGATGCTAGTCAAGCCTGCGCTGTGGAGTTTGACCACGAACGGAACCTGTACAGTATCCTCAGTAAGTTGCGAATGGCAGTCCTGGTCAGGTCAATGTTCTGTGTAGTTGTCAGTGGATTATGTCATAGCTAAATGAATTGGAACATGACCATGTTGTTGGTGCTCGTACGTTGAGTTTTTCTGTAACCAAAGTAGCCGAAGTGTTTGACGTTTCAGAGGCATCGTATCGAATATTTATCCTGCACCAGGGAAAGCCGAAAAACATCATCCGCTAAGTAACACCGGGGACGAATGTTATTGTTGACTGATCGTGACAGACGGTGGGTCATTGAAGAGTATTCTGACGAAAAGTAAGACGACGACATCTGCAAAAGTTACCGCAGAACTGAATGTCTACCGCGAGAACCCTGTTAGCTGCAAAACAAGATGAAGACCGCTCCATTTGCAAGGCGAACTGGAATTCAAAAGCCACTCATCAGTGATGCAAACGCCCGTAACAGGAAAACATAGAACCGGAGCCATAAAATCTCTACCATGGAGCAATGGATGAAAGTCATTTGGCAGGATGAGTCTTGTTTCGCACTGTTTCCAACTTCTGGCAGACCTTACCTCCCAAGAGTGAAACGTGGCGTGGGTTCGGTGTTGACAGATTTGAAAATTACCGAACTATCAGTTTAATAAGTCACATCTGCAAAATACTAACGCGAATTCCTTACAGACGAATGGAAAAACTGGTAGAAGCCGACATCGGGGAAGATCAGTTTGGATTCCGTAGAAATATTGGAACACGTGAGGCAATACTGACACTACGACTTAGAAGCTAGATTAAGGAAATGCAATCCTACGTTTCTAGCATTTGTAGACTTACAGAAAGCTTTTGACAATGTTAACTGGAATACTCTCTTTCAAATTCTGAAGGTGGTAGGGGTAAAATACAGGGAGCGAAAGGCTATTTACAATTTGTACAGAAAGCAGATGGCAGTTATAAGAGTCGAGGGACGTGAAAGGGAAGCAGTGGTTGTGAAGGGAGTGAGACAGGGTTGTATATTGAGCAAACAGTAAAGGAAACAAAAGAAAAATTCGGAGTAGGTATTAAAATCCATGGAGAAGAAATAAAAACTTTGAGGTCCACCGATGAGACTGTAATTCTGGCAGAGACAGCAAAGGACTTGGAAGAGCAGTTGAACGGAATGGACAGTGTCTTTAAAGGAGGGTATAAGATGAACATCAACAAAAGCAAAACGAGGATTATGGAATGTAGTCGAATTAAGTCGGGCGATGCTGAGGGAATTAGATTAGGAAATGAGACGTTTAAAGTAGTAAATGAGTTTTGCTATTTGGGGAGCAAAATAACTGATGATGGTCGAAGTAGAGAGGATATAAAATAGAGACTGGCAATGGCAAGGAAAGCGTTTCTGAAGAAGAGAAATTTGTTAACATCGAGTATAGATTTAAGTGTCAGGAAGTCGTTTGTGAAAGTATTTGTATGTAGTGTAGCCATGTATGGAAGTGAAACGTGGACGATAAATAGTTTAGACAAGAAGAGAATAGAAGCCGTTGAAATATGGTGCTTCAGAAGAATGCTGAAAATTAGACGGATATATCACATAACTAATGAGGAGGTACTGAATAGAATGGGGGACAAGAGGAGTTTGTGGCATAACTTGACTATAAGAAGGGATCGTTTGGTTGGACATGTTCTGAGGCATCAAGAGATCCCCAATTTTGCATTGGAGGGCAGCGTGGAGGGTAAAAATCGTAGAGGGAGACCAAGAGATGAATACAGTAAACAGATTCATAAGGATGTAGGTTGCAGTAAGTACTGGGAGATGAAGAACCTTGCACAGGATAGAGTAGCATGGAGAGCTGCATCAAACCATTCTCAGGACGGAAGACCGCAACAACAACAACATCTTGGTATTCCAAATGCTCCTTGGTTACTATTCAAGGTCGAATTACTTCCAAGGATTATGTGGCCGTTTTGGGTGATGAGGTCCATCCCATGGTAAAATTTTTTTCCCACCATTCCGCCTCCTTAGCTGAGCAGTCTGTGCGTCGGACTGTCATGCATCGGGGCCAGGTTCGTTTCCGATACGCGTCGGTGACTTCTCCACTCGGGGACTGTGTGTCGTGTTGTCCTCATCATCATTTCATCATCATCGACACGCATATCGCCCAGTGTGGCGTCAACTCAAAAGACTTTCAACTCGCCGGCCGAAAGTCTCCGGGTGGGGACTCCCAGCTATCTATGCCGTACGGTGATTTAATTTTCAATTTTGTTCCCCAATGGAGATGCTATGTTCTAATGGCTTGCATCGTCCATGACTGGTTCTGTGAGCACGAAGATGAATTGTCACATTTCCCCTGCCTACGACTGTCATCAGATCTCAATATTGTTGAGCCTTTGTGGTCTACCGTGGAGAGAAGGCTGTATGATCCACCACCATCATCCGTACCTGGACTTCCCACTGTAGTATAAGATTCCCTAAAAAACCATACAGGCCTGTGTGTACCCCCTCCGACACGACTGGGTGTTGTTTAGACCGCCAAAGGTTTCCCTCCATCGTGTTAAGCATGGTAATGTGTTGTGTTTTTGGTGTTTGCATATTTTTGTCCGCCTGTGTACATCGCGCACACCGCCGCCGCGCTGACACGCCAGCAGCCCACAGGTCACTCAGTTGGTGGCGCACCTGTTGCAGGCGCGGTGAACCAGTACCGCTACTACGGCGGCGCCAACGAGCGGCGACCCGACGGCGCGGAGGGCGCCTTCGCACCACCCAGCAAGCGCAGGTAAGCCAGCTCACCTCTACTCACCTTGGCGGTACCACTGTCGCACGGCAAGTAGGGAAGCGTAGCCACTGCGGACTCTCATTACACTGCTGGCCACTATACACTGTCCAGTAACATTTATGAGGTTGTTGTGTTGTTGTGGTCTTCAGTTCTGAGACTGGTTTGATGCAGCTCTCCGTGCTACTCTATCCTGTGCAAGCTTCTTCATCTCCCAGTACCTACTGCAACCTACATCCTTCTGAATCTGCTTAGTGTATTCATCTCTTGGTCTCCCCCTGCGATTTTTACATTCCACGCAGCCCTCCAATACTAAATTGGTGATCCCTTGATGCCTCAGAACATGTCCTACCAACCGATCCCTTCTTCTGGTCAAGTTGTGCCACAAACTTCTCTTCTCCCCAATCCTATTCAATACTTCCTCATTAGTTATGTGATCTACCCATCTAATCTTCAGCATTCTTCTGTAGCACCACATTTCGAAAGCTTCTATTCTCTTCTTGTCCAAACTATTTACCGTCCATGTTTCACTTCCATACATGGCTACACTCCATACAAATACTTTCAGAAATGACTTCCTGACACTTAAATCTATACTCGATGTTAACAAATTTCTCTTCTTCAGAAATGCTTTCCTTGCCATTGCCAGTCTACATTTTATATCCTCTCTACTTCGACCATCATCAGTTATTTTGCTCCCCAAATAGCAAAACTCCTTTACTACTTTAAGTGTCTCATTTCCTAATCTAATACCCTCAACATCACCCGACTTAATTCGACTACATTCCATTATCCTCGTTTTGCTTTTGTTGATGTTCATCTTATATCCTCCCTTCAAGACACTATCCATTCCGTTCAACTGCTCTTCCAAGTCCTTTGCTGTCTCTGACAGAATTACAATGTCATCGGCGAACCTCAACGTTTTTATTTCTTCTCCATGGATTTTAATACCTACACCGAATTTTTCTTTTGTTTCCTTTACTGCTTGCTCAATATACAGATTGAATAGCATCGGGGAGAGGCTACAACCCTGTCTTACTCCCTTCCCAACCACTGCTTCTCTTTCATGCCCTTCGACTCTTATAACTGCCATCTGGTTTCTATACAAATTGTAAATAGCCTTTCGCTCCCTGTATTTTACCCCTGCCGCCTTTAGAATTTGAAAGAGAGTATTCCAGTCAACATTGTCAAAAGCTTTCTCTAAGAGTACAAATGCTAGGAACGTAGGTTTGCCTTTCCTTAATCTTTCTTCTAAGATAATTCGTAAGGTCAGTATTGCCTCACGTGTTCCAGTATTTCTACGGAATCCAAACTGATCTTCCCCGAGGTCGGCTTCTACTAGTTTTTCCATTCGTCTGTAAATAATTCGTGTTAGTATTTTGCAGCTGTGGCTTATTAAACTGTATGTTCGGTAATTTTCACATCTGTCCACACCTGCTTTCTTTGGGATTGGAATTATTATATTCTTCTTGAAGTCTGAGGGTATTTCGCCTGTTTCATACATCTTGCTCACCAGATGGTAGAGTTTTGTCAGGACTGGCTCTCCCAAGGCCGTCAGTAGTTCCAATGGAATGTTGTCTATTCCGGGGGCCTTGTTTCGACTCAGGTCTTTCAGTGCTCATTTATGTGGCCGCCTGAAAAAACCTGAATAACCAACCTCTTACAGCTCGAGGCGTGCAGGAAGAGAGTCGGTGTGGTTCTGGAAGGATGTGGAGCCATGCCGAATCTAGTACCGTGCCCAGCTGCGCTAGGTATCTCTGTTGAAGACCCACATCGCGGTCGAGGTGGTCCCACAGATTCTCTATTGGATCTGGCGGCCAGTGGAGTACGGGTAACTCATTCTGGGGCTCTTCGAACCACACACGGACACTGTCAGCTGTGTGACACTATGCATTGTCCTGCTGGTAGATGCCATCGTGCTGCGGAAACGCGAACTGCACGTAAGGTTGGACATGGTCGCCAAGTTTAGATACATATTGTGTTGAGCCACTGTGCTTACCATAATTACGAAATAACCCACGGAATGCCACGAAAACACTCCCCAAACCATAGAGGACCCTCCCAGATGCAGGGCGTTTACCTTCAGAAATTTCACTCCGTACTCGTCAACGGCCATCTGTTGGATGGAGCTTAAAACGTGATTCTTCACGAAAGGCCACTCGTCGGCTCTCAGTGGACGTTCAGTTGCGGTATTGGCGTGAAAATTAGAGCCTTCGTCGTCGATCAAAAGGAGTCGGTACTGGTGCATGAAGAAGCCACACCTTGCGGTGGTCCGGCCGCTCTGGCCGAGCGCTTCTGGGCGCTTCAGTCCGGAACTACGCGAATGCTACGGTCGCAGGTTCGAATCCTGCCTCGGGCATGGATATGTGTGATGTCCTTAGGTTAGTTACGTCTAAGTACTTCTAAGTCTAGGGGACTGATGACCTCAGATGTTAAGTCCCATAGTGCTCAGAGCCATTTGAACCATTTGAACCTTGCGGTGGCCCATACGCAGCAGCGTTCGCTGAACAGTCGTGGAAGACACACTGTTGGTAGCCCCTTGGTCCGTCTGGACAATCAATTGCTCAACAGTTACACGTTCATTCGCCCATAAACATCTCTGCAGCCGTCGTTAACTCTTGTCATCTATGGTCCAAATGGTTCAGATCGCTCTGAGCACTATGGGACCTAACTTCTCAGGTCATCAGTCCCCTAGAACTTAGAACTACTTAAACCTAACTAGCCTGAGGACATCAGACACGTCCATGCCCGAGGCAGGATTCGAACCTACGGCAGTAGCGGTCGCGCGGTTCCAGACTGAAGCGCCTAGAACCGCTCGGCCACAGCGGCGGCCGGCGCCATCTATGGTCCGTGGTGCACCACAGTTGCCTCAGTGCTAGTTTTGGATACAGCCATTTTCCCATGCCCACCGTACTTTAACCACAGGATACTTAAATCACGGCGACACGCAAACAATTTAAAAACTTAGCCGTTCCGGAAATGCTTACACACTGGTCTCGAAAGCCAATGACCATGCCCTTTCGGATTGCATATAAATGGCTCCATTTCCGCATTACAACGAATGCACTGTTTTCCACGTCCCCCAAGTTTAATGTATCTACCACTGCTAGTGCTGCCACCTGCCCCCTATGAGTGGTTATTGCACGTTGACGTCGAACGTAGACAGTGGTCACATTAATGTACTTCGACAATGCACTTGCAGCACCGTTAACGCAGCACACAACAAACGTCTAACTGGCATGAAACGTACTACATCCTTGGATATACAAATAATCAGCATTTCAGCAAAACTGCTCTAGGTATGAGGGACGCCATTTACGTTTATGTATAAGGTAAGATTACACGGCAGTTTTTTGGTTTAGCCATAGAATTTGCATGCTGGTTCGTTGGTAGATGATCGTGTTATGCCAGGTGTACCAATTGATCATGGCAATATTATGGCGTTGAGATTTATCGTTCTGCAATATGCTGTTCACCTTGATCGCGACCCCATGACTCTCGTGCGAATATAGAATCGATCAGTTCAGAAGGGCCGTTTTCAATGCCATGCATGACCGCAACTGCCCCATGTGACTAGCGCTCGATAGGATAGCCGTATTGTTAGCTCAGCCATGCAGGAACGTTACCCAAAACATTATGACCACCTACTTAATAGCTTTTTTGTCTGTCTATGGAACGAAATACTTCACTGATTCTGCATATCAGTGATCCGACAGTTTTTTGGTAGGTTTTTAGACGTATTTCGCATTAGATGTCTACGCGCAGGTCATGTAATTCGCATAAATAACGGGCCGCTCATTTGCGTACACGATGATGGCGCCCGATGGTTTCCATAGGATTCACATCAGGCGAATATGGTCGCCGAGACATCAACGTGAGTTCACTACAGTCCTCCTCAAACCACTGAAGAACGGATTTGGCTGCAGTACACGGACAATTATACTGCTGAAAGATGACATCGCGGTCGACGAATACATCAAGCGTGAAGGGATACAGGAGGTTCGCAGCTGTCAGCGTGTGTTCAATTACTACCACAGGTCCCCTGCAAGCGCAGGAGAATGGCTCCCATAGCACTATACTGCTCCCTCCAGCCTATGTCTGTGCCACGCTGCACTTTTCGAGCCGCCGTTCACCTCGATGACGGTCTTTATGGAGACGCCCATCGACCTTGTGTACCAAAAATGAGATTTACTCGAGGAGCCGACAAGTTTCCATTGAGCGACGGTCGAATCTGATGGTCCCGTACCCACTGTAATCGTAAGTGATGGCGTTGCTGGGTCAACATAAGAACACGTCGGGGTGGTCTGCTGCGGAACTCCATGTTCAACAATGTACAATGAACGGTATGCTCCGAAACACTTGTGCTGCATCAGTATTGTGATCTTTCAGCAGAGATACCACAGATCACCACCCATCCTACTACACAGAGCAGATAAGCCTCCGAACACGACGTTCTGTGACGAGTCGTGTACGTCCAACTACTTAGCGCCTAGTGGTGATTTCACTGCCCTTCTACCTCTTTCCATCCACGACATAGCAAGCGAACATTCGACCTGCTTCGCCATTTTCGAGATACTAGTTCATATGCTCTGCTTAATAATAATCTGCCCTTTGTCAAAGTCACTTACCTCCAGGGATCTTCGCTAGGATGATGCCCCGTCAGTGTCTGCTCTGCTTACATACTTTCGTTAAAGCGTCACCTGCCCGCAACGCCACCAGGCAGCATCCAACATCGCGACCGCATCAAATATGAATTAAAAAACAGGAGCTGTCGAAGCTAATCACCATATTCTTCACCACGAGATGACTTAAATAACAATGCTGTCACAAAAGACTTTGCTGTCATATCGGCCTCCTGTACCTGAAACCCATAGGTTGCCAAGGGCACAAACTACTTGTGAAACATTCACAACTGTTCAACACATTAGATTTTCTGTAGCACTGCTGGAGTAATGAAATAACGTCTAAAAATGTGCGCACAAACAAAAACAGGTCATCCACGAATCACATAGTAGAGGCCAGCATAGGTAAGCTTGAATCAGCTCCTTAATGGGGCAGCATACAGTGGCACCTGGCTGGCAGTTCCGACTTCAACGACAGACGCTGCCTACCTATCTGGAATAAATAAAAAACTCTTTGTCTGCTTTGGTGCAGCAAGTGACCGATGCCCTATACAGCCAGACGGCAGTGCGTGAACACTGTCTGCTCTAGAATCTTCCTCAGACGATTTTAAAGAAACTATTCGTCAAAAAATTGTTTCTTTTACATTTTGAGGTCTCATTCGTCAGTTTCATACTTAACTTCGTGTTATATCGTTAGTCGTCACAGTTATTGTGATATTTCGAAAGTAAGTAACCCACTGCACGAAATTCAGATTTCAGTGACGAACGTGTCTCCGAAATGCAGCTACAGTGTTGAATTTTTCTATCAGTTTGGGGAAGAGATATATATCTATCAAACATTGTTGTTGTAGTCTTCAGTCCAAAGACAGCTTTGATGCAACTCTCCAAGCTACTCTATCCTGTCCAAGCCTCTTCATCTCCGAGTAACTACTGCAACCTATATCCTACTGAATCTGCTTACTGCATTCATCTCTTGGTCTCCCTCTATGATCCCCCCCCCCCCCCATCCCCCAACGCTTCACTCCAGTACTAAATTGGTGATCTCTTGATGCCACGATGCCACAGAATGTGTCCTATCAACCGATCCCTTCATCTAGTCAGGCTGTACTAGAAATTTCTCTTCTCCCCAATTGCATTCACTACCTCCGCATTACTTAACGTGATCTACCCATTCTGTTGTTGTGGTCTTCAGTCCTGAGACTGGTTTGATGCAGCTCTCCATGCTACTCTATCCTGTGCAACCTTCTTCATCTCCCAGTACTTACTACAACCTACATCCTTCTGAACCTGCTTAGTGTATTCATCTCTTGGTCTCCCTCTACGATTTTTACCCTCCACGCTGCCCTCCAATGCTAAATTTGTGATTCCTTGATGCCACAGAACATGTCCTGCTAATCGGTCCCTTCTTTTTGTCAAGTTGTGCCACAAACTCCTCTTCTCCCCAATTCTATTCAATACTTCATCATTAGTTATGTGATCTACCCATCTAATCTTCAGCATTCTTCTGTAGCACCACATTTCGAAAGCTTCTATTCTCTTCTTGTCCAAACTAGTTATCGTCCATGTTTCATTTCCATACATGGCTACACTCCATACAAATACTTTCAGAAACGACTTCCTGACACTTTAATCTATACTCGATGTTAACAAATTTCTCTTCTTCAGAAACGCTTTCCTTGCCATTGCCAGTCTACATTTGATATCCTCTCTACTTCGACCATCATCAGTTATTTTACTCCCCAAATAGCAAAACCCCTTCACTACTTTAAGTGTCTCATTTTCTAATCTAATTCCCTCAGCTTCACCCAACATAATTCGACTACATTCCATTATCCTCGTTTTGCTTTTGTTGATGTTCCTCTTATATCCTCCTTTCAAGACACTGTCCATTCCGTTCAACTGCTCTTCCAAGTCCTTTGCTGTCTCTGACAGAATTACAATGTCATCGGCGAACCTCAAAGGTTTTATTTCTTCTCCATGGATTTTAATACCTACTCCGAATTTTTCTTTTGTTTCCTTTACCGCTTGCTCAATATACCGATTGAATAACATCGAGGAGAGGCTACAACCCTGTCTCACTCCCTTCCCAACCACTGCTTCCCTTTCGTGCCCCACGACTCTTATAACTGTGATCTGGTTTCTGTACAAATTGTAAATAGCCTTTTGCTCTCCGTTTTACCCCTGCCACCTTTAGAATTTGAAAGAGAGTATTCCAGTCAACATTGTCAAAAGCTTTCTCTAAGTCTACAAATGCTAGAATCGTAGGTTTGCCTTTCCTTAATCTTTCTTCTAAGATAAGTCGTAAGGTCAGTATTGCCTCACGTGTTCCAATATTTCTACGGAATCCAAACTGATCTTCCCCGAGGTCGGCTTCTACCAGTTTTTCCATTCGTCTGTAAAGAATTCGTGTTAGTAAATACTAACACGAATTGCAGCTGTGACTTATTAAACTCTTTCAAATAGCAAACCTCATCTACTACTTTAAGTGTCTCATTTCCTAAGCTAATTCAGTCAGCATCACCTGGTTTGATTCGACCACATTCCATTGCCCTCGTTTTGATTCTGTTGATGTTCATCCTATATCCCTCTTTCAAGACACTGTCCATTCCTTTCACACAGCATTAAAATGTCGTCCGCAAATTTCAAAGTTTATATTTCTCCTTCTAGGATCATCGGTGACGATGTTACAAACTTTCAGAGATGACGTAGGAAGTAAAGGTATCGACTTCAGCAGTTGCAGCTCGGGGAGTACATGTTCTGGGTGTTCACAAGTTTTTAGATTCAGTTAAATTTAAGAGAGTGAAATTAATAGCATCTTCTGTATAACAGTTATGCTTATCAACAAATTTATACAACTACAGCCAGTGCCATTAATAATAACAATACAATAAGTATAATAATAATAATAATAATGTCAATAGCAATAACAACAACAACAATAATAATAATAATAATAAGATGCATAACTTATCTCACAAAAGAAACAATTGTTTTTGTGAATTTTTGTTCTTTTGTACATAATTAAATACAGTTTAGGGCAATAACGCAATAATACATAAACTTTCGCAACTCACCATTCCGCACTTTTTTGCAAGTCGGAGTTTTCGTGCTTTGCGATTTTTTTGGACAAATGAACCAGATCCCTAAGAGATATATTAGTTCACGAATTTACTTCCGGGGTGAAAATCAGTTCTTCTTACTCTGCTCCCACACAATAACTTGTGGTAACTGTACACTTCCTTGTTAAATGTTCGCTTGTAGTCACGCTTATTAGATTTCGTCACTCTCTCAGTCAAAAGATCTGTTCTCGGAAGCCCTAGTTCCTTTGCGACTAACTTTTCCTGGTAATTTATTTTTCTATTCCCAGAACGAGATTTTCACTCTGCACCGGAGCGTGCTCTGCTATGAAACTTCCTGGTAGATTAAAGCTGTGTGCCGGACCGCGGCTCGAACTTAGGACCATCGCCTTTCACGTGCAAGTGCTCTACCGACTGAATTACTGAATTACTCAAGCACGACTGACGATCCGTCCTCACAGCTTTACTTTTCTGCTAGCATCTAAAATAGCTTCAACGTAGTTCATGTTTACACTGCACACGAAAGCCGATCCCCGCACAGTAAACAACCAACTCCAAACACAAAGTGCCGTTTGTGAAAATCATTATACTCAGGTAGGAATGTCTACCAATACGGTCACTTGACTAGAATACAAATGACATGCTGAGAGCCAAAAAGGGCCTAAAGCACACTGTCGTCGGTCCCACCTTTAATTGAATATCAGAGAAACCAGTGATACAGTTTTTCATGAATTTTCATATATGCAATGTGGGCCTACAGCACAGATAAACCTGACTCAGCATAAGATCAACAGATTTCAGAATAAATGTTACAGTGATGTGATTTAGGCCGTTACGATTCTCAGCATCTCAAATGGATTACTGTATGATAAAATCCATAACTTAATATACTATAACTCATTCATAAACCCACTGTCAGTACAACTATAACAAATACTGACGTCTGCTACAACATATAAATAGTGAATTATCATATCTGAGGAGTGTGCTATCATCTAGTGGGATTTAGGCCGAGCAAACGGGGCTAAAAGTCTGCCGCACTGTGCTACCACCTGGTGGTAGTGACGTAAATTTCTGTTTGCGTACGAAAGGCTAGCTGTGCACATCGTGAACCGTGTACGTAATTTACCAAATCCGTATGTATTTGGTCTGTTAGACAGTTACGTCAGGCGAGTTGCGCAAGAGCAAAATCATGTTAAAAAGTGCACAATTGAAGGTGTGCTCGCGACTCTGATGCCAAGTTTCACGGAGCATAGAGGAACAGCAGCGCGGTAGATTAAGTGCCGTACACTATGTGTTCAAAAATATCCGGACAGCCCAAAAACATACGTTTTTGATATTAGGTGTATTGTGCTGCCACCTATCGCTAGGTACTACATATTAGCGACCTCTGTGGTTATTAGACATCGTGAGAGAGCAGAATGGGATGCTCCTCGGAACTCATGGAACTCAAACGTGGTCAGGTGACTGGGTGTCACTTGTGTCATACGTCTGTACCCGAGATTTCCACACTCCTAAACATCCCTAAGTCCACTGTTTCTGATGTGATAGTGAAGTGGAAACGTGATGGGACACGTACAGCTCAAAAGCGTACAGGCCGACCTCGTCTGTTGACTGACAGAGACCGCCGACAGTTGAAGACGGTCGTAATGTGTAATAGCCAGACGTCTATCCAGACTAGCACACAGCAATTCGAAACTGCGTCAGGATCCACAGCAAGTGGATTTCATGATCGAGCGGCTTGCTCATAAGCCACACATCACGGCGGTAAATGCCAAACGACACCTCCCTTGGCGTAAGGAGCGTAAACATTGGACGATTGAACAGTGGAAAAACGTTGTGTGGAGTGACGAATCAGGGTAGACAATGTGCCGATCCGATGGCAGGGTGTGGGTATGGCGAATGCCCGGTGAACGTCATCTGCCAGCGTGTGTGGTGCCAACAGTATTTGGAGGCGGTGGTGCTATGGTGTGGTCTTGTTTTTCATGGAGGGGGTTGGCACCACCTTCTTGTTTTGCGTGGCACTATCATAGCACAGACCTACATTGATGTTTTAAGCACCTTCTTGCTTCCCACTGTTGAAGAGCAATTCGAGGATGGCGACTGCACCTTTAAACACCATTGAGCACCTGTTCATAATGCACGGCCTGTGGTGGAGTGGTTACACGACGATAACATCCCTGTAATGGACTGGCCTGCACAGATTCCTGACCTGAATCCTATAGAACACCTTTGGGATGTTTTGAAACGCCGACTTCGTGCCAGACCTCACCGACCGACATCGATACCTTTCCTCAGTGCAGCACTCCGTGAAGAATGGGCTGCCATTCCCCAAGAAACCTTCCAGCACCTGATTGAAGGCATGCCTGCGAGAATGGAAGCTGTCATTAAGGCTAAGGGTGGGCCAACGCCATATTGAATTCCTGATTTACCGAGGGGAGGGCGACACGAACTTGTCATTTTCAGCTAGGTGTCCGGATACTTTTGATCACATAGTGTATCTTTCATATTGCAGCAGGCATTCAAAGAAAAACAATCAATAAATCTCCAATGTGTCGAAAGTTAGGGTCTTCAGTGCTCTTGAGCTCCTACACAGAATTCGCCATGAATTTGAGGTAAGGGACGCTGGTCATGAAGCGGCGGACAGCAACCCTACAATCACCTGCACGATGAAGCGATTGGAGTGTTGCAGCCCGCCGCTTCCTGGTATGAAGTAAACACGCTTTTAAAGTGTCAGTTTTTCAACTGACCAGTTTGAACTATGACGCCCTGCCTGTTGGAGATAACAGTATTTTATTTTGAGAAGTTTGAGTCCTCCTCCTTCGCGTATGAGGACTTCAGTGTTTACCAAGGTATATACACCTGCAGATATGATTTGCACTCACGAAACCGGTCGATGTCCCTGTAAAAATTAGCTTTCAGCTGAAAGCGGTTTACTTGGGAAACATGAATTACTTCCGTAGTGGTTGCCCTTAACATAAAACCATGTTTACTTGACATTTTTTTTCTTATTTTGGTCCAAAATGTGAAAAGCAAAGAGCATACAGTAGGAGAGATCTGCTGTCAGAGGTATCACAAAGATTTTCGCTCATACTGTAACTTTCCACTCGGTCGTATTGATCCGTCCCCATCATCCTTGAACGTTTGTAACTTCATCACGAAACCATTTTGTATGCTGGAACAAGTGCGAACTGTTTGCAAATGGTGTTTCCACAGAAATCCTGAAACAAATAATCTTCACCACAAAAGAAGTTATGGATACCAAAGCATTATTTCTGCGCGAAGAGGTGCTGGACAAATCCGGAAACAAAATTAAATTCGTAATTATATTCAGACGTACATTTATATGGATCAGGCAACTGAGAAAGAACTCGCTCTCTGTTCATTATTTAGTCGCCTACAAAATAGCTTTTAATGAAGTAATCAACGAGAAGATAATTATGGTCAATTACTGGTACGCATCGCTTGTCATTGGTGACGGATATTGAATATGCATTACCTTATGTTTACACAGAGGCAAGGTCAGACATTTTGTAAATAGCGTTAGTCAGAGACCACTCATCAACATCCCCCGCCGGCCGATGTGGCCGAGCGGTTCTAGGCGCTTCAGTCTGGAACCGCGCGACCGCTACGGTCGCAGGTTCGAATCCTGCCTCAGGCATGGATGTGTGTGATGTCCTTAGGTTAGTTAGGTTTAAGTAGTTCTAAGTTCTATGGGACTGATGACCATAGATGTTAAGTCCCATAGTGCTCAGAGCCATTTGAACCATTTGAACATCCCCGCTGAAGCTCGCCTCAGTGAACACCGGGATGTAAACTCGTGTACTGATCCTCATCCAATTGTCTTCTTCTAAGAGGTATCGCTTCAGAGGCGGCGTTATAAGATGTATTCGCACTTGACGGAACATCGCCGTCACGTCACAAGATTCCCCTCTCTAGTTCAAATTGTGGCATTCACACACGCCGTCGACGAAACGTTATCGACACGTCAAGTCCCTTCCTCTTCACGTCAGGGTTTCTCGGGAAGAATGTTTCGACGGGCCTACAATGCGAGCAACTGTTACGTTAAGAACACAGTGTGAACTAATACGAAAGCATTCCCCACTGGCACTTGCCGCGAAAAGGTCTTAATATGTACTGGAAGACAATACTAAGTTAAAGTATTTTATTTTATACACTGAAAGAATACATTGAAAAATAAACCATACATATCTTGTTCAAAGTGCTTCACTCACGATTTTTCTGGTGGAATAGCGGAAAGAAAAACCGAGAGTAAAGCCGATGCGGTGTGCAGAGGTTTAAAATAAGAGCCGTATAAATTAACGACGAACAGCAGGCAGCATAAATATATGTAAAAATAGTTCAACTACACTAAAACGGCCCTTCTAGGCATACCGTAGGCAAACCATCAGCTTCTGTCGCGGTGATGTTGGACGCCTAAAATCTTGAAATTCTCTTCATAATTTTTATTTGTATCTTGCTTAACAGGCAAAACAACTGTTGTTTAGACGTTCTGAAATATTTATAGAATGATGACTCCTCTTCCAGATCCTTGTAAGGAGTGTTGAACTCTCCTCCTCAGTCTCGATTTTTTAACATTTTTCTAACTCAGACTTCCTTTCTCTCTCTCTCTGTTCCTCATCATCAAGTGCAAGACCAATCATCGCAAACTGTTTTAAACTAAATTTCGGCATTTTATGGGCTCTACCATAACTACGAAATAGCACCTCTGGCGAGTATTTTATAGACCATCTGTATCATCACAACGTTCTTTCGAAATTGACGTGCCGTGTAGTGTGAATGCTCGGGAATTACTTTGACCGTCGACGTTCAAAAACGTGACGGTGATGTTTCGGAAATTGTGAATCTACCGATACTGAGTCACGCCTCATCTCTGGACGATGTGGGGGGGGGGGGGGAGGAGTTTGGGGGGGGGGGACTCTTTTACGCCACTGTCAGTGCTAGAGGCGTGTTTAGCACCTGCCACCGGCGGAAGCTGCCGGATGGGCTAGCTCGGCGATAAATCAATGTTTTGACGTCAATGGCCGTCAAAGGACGTCGCCATGGAGACGGATTCGCTCGACCTGCCACGTGCGTCCTATGCACACGTGTTTATGGCCACTCTGGTGACGCACGTTCACCACAGATTTGTCTGCCCTGCGGTTTTTTTTTTTTTTTTTTGCTCTGGCTGTGTCGTTGCTCACTACACAATGGGAAAATATGTTAGCCTTAGAACTTACGAGGTAATCTCAAACTCCAGCGTCAAAAGTTCTTCTTCCCTACTCAAACGGTAATTAAATATTTTCTGTTGCTGTGTGATATTTCCCTTATATGGCCTCATTATATGCTCTGATAAGGGAAAGGCATCATCAGCTACAACCATAAAAGGCATTGCAGTTTGAGTTCCTGATAATATTTCTAGTATAGGAATGTTCATTAAATTTAACAACTGAAAATGATGGATTACGAAGTGCACTAATTTGGTCTGAAAATTTCTCAGGTAGGCTCTGAGCACTATGGGACTTAACATCTGAGGTCATCAGTCCCCCTAGAACTTAGAACTACTTAAACCTAACCAACCCAAGGACATCACACACATCCATGCCCGAGGCAGGATTCGAACCTGCGACCGTAGTAATCGCGCGGTTCCGCACAGAAGCGCCTAGAACCGCTCGGCCACCGCGGCCAGCTGTCTCAGGTAGGGGGGAACAGTTTTGGCCTGTAAATTATAAGGTTCAATTCTTAACATAAATTTTTACAATGTAGGTAGCTTTTTTGAGTATAACTGCCAAACTATAAAAAACATGTGATAATGCCTGGACACAGGTATAACTGAAGTTTTATCAGAGATTCATACTTCCACAAAAACATCTTTTGGAAATTGTTAAGAATGACACTTTAAGGAATTTGTTACTATTTCTAATGAAATTACCAGAATAATGGGAATGCTAGGGGTTTGCCCACTAACTAAACGTAACAAATAAAGCTACATCAAAAAGTTGTGGCAGAGGCACCCATAAAACTCACACCCCGAAAAATGTTTCTTGCTGAGAGTAACACATCTAACCAAAATGGTTTCCTTACTTTTCAGCTCATTTAAATGTATTATTACATTAACTTATTTTGCTCGTGTTCTCATGAAATTTAACAAAATCAACATATTGTCATGTATGAATCCTTCAAGCAATGGCAAAATGCTTCACAAGTTTAAGGAATAATTGATATCGTGCTTACAGATATAATGAAAACATTGGGCTTCTGTAGCTTTCTCCATTAGCCAGGAACCTCAGTGTTAGAACTAAAATAAAGAAAATTAAGGAATTAGTTACAGCTCACAAGTATGCACAGTACATACAGCAGCCGAGTAATACTAGGTTTGTATAAACGTACCTACTCACCTCTTTTAAGCTGAGATACAGTCTCGCATAACTGTGTTTTGCTTCGTTATTCTTGGACCTACTAAACGAAGCAATGTCGAAAATTCCGTCTCGCCAATTATCAGAAAAATATTGTACGATTCTCTGTCCTCCAAACTCATTTCAACGCATAATAGACTGTTCAATTCACGGCTACCCTCGACACGTCTTATAATTCAATACTGACTCCATCATCCTCTATTATTCCAAAGTAAATTTCTTCGTCGACGTCGCCAAGATGTTACTTTACAAATGACTGCATGAGCAGCAGCTGCCGTTCTCAGTAGCCATTTTCTAAAATATTGTTGCGGAATCTGCAGTCAGTGCGTGTACAAACGCAGCTACCAGATGGCATTCCATCTCTTGGAACAGGAAGTTGTACCATTTTATTGCACCATTAGTGGTGCAAGAAGTGTCCTCGGCTGTACAGGGCTTTAGGGCGGGTATGACATGCTGGTGGAGCCTATCGCAGTAACGCTGGCCAGTCGCTCTGCGCATCTTTGGTCCTTGAGCGCTAACCTGTTCAATAAAGAACGGGTCAATGGTGAACGTAGCCGTGAAGCCACACTATACGGTGACATGTTCACCATACAGAGGCACTTCATGAACAGTGACTGGAGGTGGAGATTCCCACACTCGGAAATTCTGTGTGGTCACCTCACCCGTCAGAGAAAAATGAGCTTCGTCTATCCATAGGATGGTCCAGGGCTAGACCTCGTCAACTTCTATCCTTGCGACAAAGTGGAGAGCGAAATCAACACGTCGTTGTGCGTCAAGTGGTGCAAGATGCTGTAAGATATGGATCTTGTACGGATACCATGTGAGAATGGTTCGAAGCACCTTCCATACAGTGGACCACAGGATGTTCAACTGTCGTGACACAGCACGCGCACTGCCTGACGAT
The DNA here is from genome assembly GCF_023864275.1 of Schistocerca cancellata. Lineage (NCBI taxonomy): Eukaryota > Metazoa > Arthropoda > Insecta > Orthoptera > Acrididae > Schistocerca > Schistocerca cancellata. The sequence continues at coordinate 138,806,953 of NC_064627.1, read as the reverse complement.
TGGGAATTGCGCGCAAGTTGTCTGCCATAGCAACCGCGATTTCATCAACCACCTGTGGTGCAGTCGGTCGTCGGCCTCTTCCTGGAGCGACGCCCAGTTCTCCAGTTGATTCGAACTTCTTCATCGTGCTCCGCACAACAGGTGGAGAAAGAAGACCCTTCCGTAATCCTTTTAGCCGGCGATATTCTCGAAATGCAGGTGCCTTCACCAATAATGCCGTGCTCATTTTTTCCAAGCTCATGTTGATACGTCAACTAATGCACTGAGATTGGTCAGGTGTGTGACACTACGAAACACAATGACTGATCACGGCATCTGGTGGCCATAGAACTCGACGGTGGCGCTGTGACGCTTGGAAATTATGCACCTATACTCTGAACATTAATGCTACCAAGTTTGGTACTCACACAGTAATTAGTTTTCGTGTTATACCTTGTTAAATGGGGAAAGTTTAATTATAACCACCCGGTTTATCAGATTACTGTGCAAAAATTTAAAGCTAATTGGTCAGGAACTTGACTTTGCTAACTGCTAACACCATACCCCCGGTGTTACCTAAGTCTCTAAAAGTTCTTTACATATACACACATCGAAAAAAAGCTTTGCATCGCCTCGGTTCCGGAACCTGTACAGAAAATTGGAATAGAGATCAACATAAACATCATTTCCGCCCTTTTTATTGCTCATGAAAACCACACATTGCATGTTGTACGACCATACAGCGAGACCTTCAGAGGTGGTGGTTCATATTGCTGTAAATACCGGTACCTCTAATACCTAGTAGCCCGCTCTCTTGCATTGATGCATGCCATTAATACGGGTAAAGTATCACGAAGCAAATACCGTTCGCACTGGCGGAATGTTGTGTGATACCACGTACTTACACGTTTGTGACTATTACTGCGCCTTCTATCACAAAGCGAAAAAAGTGGTCCAACTAAAACATTCATATTTCTTTACGTACTACTCTAATATACAATAAAAATGGGGGTTCCTATTAAAAAAAAAACGCAATTGATATCCGTTTGACCTATGGCAGCGCCATCTAGCATGCCAACCGTAGCGCCATCTGGTTTTCCCCTTCAAGCTAGACAAGTTTCGTTCTTTGTAGTTTTTTCGTTTGACGCTTATTTCGTGAGATATTTGGCCCGGTCACTATCAATGGACCACCCTGTATATTAGAACATCACGTAAATAAACATTTGAACTAAGTCGAACAAAAGCGTTTCGAAATTTTTGCTTACAACACATATTAAACATATATTAAAAATATATAGCCTATATCGATCCAAAGGTTTATTAGAGTATTGTGTAAAAATCAGTAGTAAATCGGTCAGAAGTTTTCGAGATTATGCTAACAACGTTTGCTCTTTATATATATATATATATATGTCCAGGGTGTATCATAATTAGTTATGTGAACGCATATAGTTGAAAGTACGCGATACTAGAAGCAAAAAAGTCTCAGTAAACGTAGGGTCGAAAATGCATGCCTTAAGAGCTACGAGCAATTTTTCATCTTCGATAATGTGAAGGAAATCTCTTCTACTGCAAGCTCTTTGCTTTCCACATTTTGAGAAGTTGTAGTATGGACCAAAACAAGAAAAAAATGTCCAGTAAACATTTGCTCTAAAAGGCATACCTTAAAAGTTATGAGCAATTGTTCATTAGAAGCGTTGTGTTTCCAAGTAGCGAAGATGAGTACGTGCTCATAGCTTTTAAGGTATGCATTTTAGAGCACATGTTTGCCGGACATTTTTTTCTTGTTTTGGTCCTCATTACCGTTTCCCAAAATATGGAAAGCAAAGAGCTTTCAGTAGAAGAGATTTGTTTCACAGTGTCGAAGATAAAAAAAATGCTCGTAGCTCTTAAGCTATGCATTTTACATTCTGTGTTTAATGAGACTTTTTTGCTTCTAGTATCTTGTACTTTCAACTGTATGCATTTACGCCATGAATTATGATACACCGTATATATATACTACTGGCCATTGAAATTGCTACACCAAGAAGATGTGCTACAGACGCGAAATTTAAGCGACAGGAAGAAGATGGTGCGATATGCAAATGATTAGCTTTTCAGAGCATTCACACAAGGTTGGCGCCTGTGGCGAGCCCTACAACGTCTGACATGAGGAAAGTTTCCAACCGATTTTACATACACAAACGGCAGTTGACCGGCGTTGCCTGGTGAAACATTGTTTTGATGCCTCGTGTAAGGAGGAGAAATGCGTACCACCACGTTTCCGACTTTGATAAAGGTCGGATTGTAGCCTATCGTGATTGCGGTTTATCGTATCGCGACATTGCTGCTCGCGTCGGTCGAGATCCAATGACTGTTAGCAGACTATGGAATCGGTGCGTTCAGGAGGGTAATACGGAACGCCGTACTAGATCCCAACGGCGTCGTATCACTAGCAGTCGAGATGACAGGCATTTTATCCGCATGTCTGTAACGGATCGTGCAGCCACGTCTCGATTCCTGAGTCAATAGATGGCGACGTTTGCAAGACAACAACCAGCTGAAAGAACAGTTGGACGACATTTGCAGCAGCATGGACTATCAGCTCGGAGACCATGGCTGCGGTTACCCTTGACGCTGCCTCACAGACAGGAGCTCCTGCGATGGTGTACTCGACGGCGAACCTGGCTGCACGAATGGCAAAACGTCATTTTTTCGGATGAATCAAAGTTCTGTTTACAGCATCATGATGGTCGCATCCGTGTTTGGCGACATCGCGGAACGCACATTGGAAGCGTGTATTCATCATCGCCATACTGGCGTATCACCCGGCGTGATGGTATGGGGTGCCATTGGTTACACGCCTCTGTCACATCTTGTTCGCATTGACGGCACTTTGAACAGTGGACGTTAAATTTCAGATGTGTTACGACCCGTGGCTCTACCCCTCATTCGATCCCTGCGAAACCCTACATTTCAGCAGGATAACGCACGACCGCATGTTGCAGTTCCTTTACGGGCCTTCCTGGATACAGAAAATGTTCGACTGCTGCCCTGGCCAGCACATTCTCCAGATCTCTCGTCAAATGAAAACGTCTGGTTAATGGTGGCCGAGCAACTGGCTCGTCACAATACGCCAGTCACTACTCTTGATGAACTGTGGTATCGTGTTGAAGTTGCATGGGAAGCTGTACCTGTACACGCCATCCAAGCTCTGTTTGACGCAATGCACAGGCGTATCAAGGTCGTTATTACGGCCAGAGGTGGTTGTTCTGGGTAGTGATTTCTCAGGATCTATGCACCCAAATTGCGTGAAAATGTAATCACATGTCACTTCTAGTATAATATATTTGTCCAATGAATACCAGTTTATCATCTGCGTTTCTTCTTGGTGTAGCAATTTTAATGGCCAGTATATATATATCGTTCCAAACGTTTGTTAGAATTCATATAAGAACTTGAAGTAAATCAATAAAAATCTTTTGAAGGTATTTGGTAACAACTTTAAATAACTACTCGTCTTTGTGTGGCAGTAGAGTGGTAGAGATGTGGTGCGTTGCGGTTGCAGCAGCAGCTTCCGACCAATGGTGCCGCACGCGCTGGAGCTGAGCGGCGTGGGTCCGCGCCTCAAGAGGGACCTGGCCGTCGACCCCGAGGACGTGCTGGCGCTGCTGCAGCTGTGGCAAGCCGAGCGGCACGGCGCCCCCAGGTCCGTAACCGCTCTGCTGGCTGGCTGGCTGGCTGTTATATTACCGTAGTAATAAAGGTATTGCAGGCAAGCGAGTCACTCACGGGAGAAGCTACTACTCTCAATGCAGCGGTAGGCAGCAGTGTCTCGCGTCCGCCGGCCGTATTTAATATACAGGGTGATTCAAAAAGAATACCACAACTTTAGGAATTTAAAACTCTGCAACGACAAAAGGCAGAGCTAAGCACTATCTGTCGGCGAATTAAGGGAGCTATAAAGTTTCATTTAGTTGTACATTTGTTCGCTTGAGGCGCTGTTGACTAGGCGTCAGCATCAGTTGATGCTAAGATGGCGACCGCTCAACAGAAAGCTTTTTGTGTTATTGGGTACGGCAGAAGTGAATCGACGACAGTTGTTCGGCGTGCATTTCGAACGAAGTATGGTGTTAAACCTCCTGATAGGTGGTGTATTAAACGTTGGTGTAAACAGTTTACAGAGAATGGGTGTTTGTGCAAAGGGAAAAGTTCTGGACGGCCGAGAACGAGTGATGAAAATGTAGCACGCATCCAGCAAGCATTTGTTCGCAGCCCAGGAAAATCGACTCGCAGAGCTAGCAGAGAGCTGCAAATTCCACAATCAACTGTATGGAGAGTCCTACGAAAAAGCTTAGTTATGAAACCTGAACGTCAACTACCCGAGGCGATGGATCGGCCGCCAGGCAGCCCGTGACAGAGCACTTCATCACTGGCCTCCAAGAAGCCCTGATCTTACCCCCTGCGATTTTTTCTTATGGGGGTATGTTAAGGATATGGTGTTTCGGCCACCTCTCCCAGCCACCATTGATGATTTGAAACGAGAAATAACAGCAGCTATCCAAACTGTTACGCCTGATATGCTACAGAGAGTGTGGAACGAGTTGGAGTATCGGGTTGATATTGCTCGAGTGTCTGGAGGGGGCCATATTGAACATCTCTGAACTTGTTTTTGAGTGAAAAAAATACCTTTTTAAATACTCTTTGTAATGATGTATAACAGAAGGTTATATTATGTTTCTTTCATTAAATACACATTTTTAAAGTTGCGATATTCTTTTTGACTCACTCTGTACTATTTATGGGAATGTTTATTGTTGCCGACTTACGTGGTGGGCCTTAATAAGAATGATATTTCATTTTATTTTAATTTACAATTAAATGCTTTTGTGAAGTTCTCTTTTTTAACAATATTAATCTTCAGTATAAATTATTTGTTACGTTAATTAACGTTAGACTCGCTGAATCTTAAAACATGATCATATAAGTTGAACAATGTAATAAACTTTTCATATTATTTTTTTCGGCTAGTCAGTTCACTTTAAAGCAAAAAATCTGTAGTTAATAATTACAATTGCGGCCCACACACGCGCGAGTGTATTTCTTCTTACCTCATTGCATCGTAATCGGAGTCCTGGTTCTGGCTCTCGGCTGTGGTACTGAAAATAAGAATCTTAAAGCTACGTATTTTCTGCAACTTCGGGCGGCTGTGGAGAACAATGAATATTATGTTAATAGCGGGCGAGTTTTTCGCTAACTTTTTATAAGTTAATATCGCCACGTAATGGCGTCGTTGGCTGCATCGGCAGCTGCGATTGTTGAACTGTAAATTACTCGAATGCAGGTTAATTCAAGGAAGGCGGACATGAAATCGGGATCACCTCTTACAAATTAAAAGTGAACAATAATATTAAATCAATATGTTATCTGCTTAATTAGTACAAATATGCTTACATTTGCCAGCACTCGCAAGATGTCCGTCTACACGCAACCGAGACTAGAGAAGAAGTGAAGACGACTAAAAAATTAACAAAAGAGCGTATCTTGTCGTCTCTTTAGATCATTTTGTTATATTTCTTTGCCCTCGAAACTTACACAGAGAAATTATTATAATACGAGTACACGAGAAAAATGTGTATTATTCAGTTTTAAAATGTCTCTTCTTTATAAATACTGTTTTTTTTTAGTCTTTTCGTATTATTTCACTGGGGACGCTACAAGTCGCTTGGTTAAGAGTTCATTTCCTGGCAGATTTCTTCATTACTTTTTTGCTGATACATCGCTGACATGCACTCACAATCCGTGTAATCTTTCTATAAAAAATTTTCTGTATGTGATAACATTGAATATACTGATTTCGAAAACTTTCTGCTGATCTAACGTGTACGTTAGATATCGTATTCAACTACTGAACTAACTGACATTTGATTGGCCCTGTGTTGCGCATGTGAACAGTGCCGTGAAATAAAACTTTAAACTTAATTAAATGCATAATCTGATACAAAGAAAACGAATCTCTTACAGTCCCAAAAGGAGCAAATTGTGTGTTCAATCAAAACTAAATAACCAAAATTCAACACTGAAGTACATTATGGACGTTGTGTGATATGAAATGCAATGTTTGACTTGGATTATCCACAAAAATAAATTATTGCTCTACTCAAAAAGAAAATGAGTGTCTGACATTACCAACAATGTTAACTGATAATTAATATGCTTGCTAGCACGACTCTTGACAATGGCGAACACACACTGTTTGCTCAAGCATGCAAGGTGAGATCTGCCCCGAAATAAAAGTGACTTACCTCTTGCTCAGAAAGCATGTACAAATCAACAGATGCAGCAGCTAAAGGAAAATAAACTACTCACTACCAATTTCTTTCTTGTTGCTCGTCAGAAACAATCTGTGACTTCGTATGGCGTAAAGTGCAGTGCACACATGACAAAATATTCAAAACTTTGCTATGAATAACGGAGGCAGGTTTTATTTCATAGAAAATCGTTGTTGGGAAATCAAACTCTGATTACTGACAAAAAGGATTGTACAACATAAAAAGACTCTAAAAATTGCAAAGTTACAAAACTGTTGATATCTCAGTCAATTGCGTCATTTGTGACATGATGAAAACAAAGACATCACATTAACACTAATCGTAAAAGTTATTAGTTATGTGAGGGACAAAGATTTGCTTCAATTAACAGTGCTGACAAAGAAAAGTTTAGTTTTTGCGCATGTCTTCGTTGCCTTTAAAGTTCCTCCAAAATCTTCTCCTTCAATATAAAGAACTAGAAAGTATTATAAATGAGTTTTCATTTCCGTAATAAAGTATTCCAGACAGTTTCTCCCAGATTCACAAATAACAGATCTCATTCTCTGTAAACCTCAACTGGTTGCTACTATGTCTGACGTCACGATGCCCCAGCGCTGCACAACCGACTAGCAAGTCAACCACAGATGAAACTAAACACATAGTCAAGGATCTTATTCACTGCTCACGCAGAGAGCTCATTCATCTTTGCCCCTTACACTAAAAGTGAATTATTTACAGTAGCAGAAAACATATGAGAACCTTACATGCGTATCCATAGCGACAGTAGTGTCAACTCTCCCGACAAAGCCGTTACACATTTGTAGAAACTGTCGTTGCAGTACTGATGTGGTGGCTTGGATAGCTTGATAGTTCTTCATTCATATTTTCATATTAATGTGGGATCCTTTCTCATCAGGTAAATTTTTTTGGTTTTCGTTTGTTAATTGTATATAGCAGGCCAATATATGCGATGTTTTAATATGTTATTTGCTGCGCAGCATCGTTGAAGTCTAGAACTTTCGAAATAGGCTAACTGCTTGTGATGTTCGTTTAGGAGGTGAAACGGACGATTTATTCACTCAGAAACATGCCGCGGCCACATATTACGCCTCAGAACAGGCATTTAGGTCGGAACTTCTATTTAATATGTGCGTGAGTACGGCAAATTACATTGCCAAGGTGTGGTAGAGTACAAACTATGGAATACGGTACAAATTTGGACGCAATATGGCCGCTCACACAGTTAGTCTGAGCTCTCCCTACAGTCTGAGAGCAATGGCGAGCAGCTGTCGAGAGATGGAGGTTGCCATCCAGACGAGGGGTCTAAACTCGCAGGGAGGAACAATCTGAGATCTCGCTCCACTCCCGGACACTGCCGGTGAGCTGACTCAACGCTGCTTACACGACGCATATTAATCGAAAAAGAAAACATTAATCGAACAAGAAAACAATCATCATAGCTTTGAAATCTACCGTAAACCTACAACAACTCACACAATCCAACATCAGACTTCTAATCACCCACACTCAGATACTGTACATGCTTCGTAGACTCAACACAGGACCACTCAGCACAGAAAATTACCAGAAATAACTAGACATCATCACACAAACAGCAACAAACAATGGGTACAATAGGGATCTAGTCACCAAATTAAACAAAAAAATTAAAAAACAAATGCAGTCTGTGAACACAGTACACAAACACCCACAAACAACAGTACAAGAAAACACTACACAAACAGTGACAGAACAATAACGACACAAAGAATACAGAAAAACAAGAAAGAAGATTCAAGATGGTAGAGAATGACATACAAACACAAACTCACACATAAAATAACAAACATTCTCAAAAGACAAGGGATAAACATAGCATTCAAAACAGACAATTCAATCCAAAGGCACATAACAAAAAACACAGACATCGACCAAAAAGGAGGAATAAATGGTTCGAATGGCTCTGAGCACTATGGGACTCAACTTCTGAGGTCATCAGTCCCCTAGCCTTAGAACTACTTAAACCTAACTAACGTAAGGACATCACACACATCCATGCCCGGTGCAGGATTCGAACCTGCGACCGTAGCGGTCTCGCGGTTCCTGACTGAAGCGCCTAGAACCGCTCGACCACTCCGGCCGGCAAGGAGGAATATACCAGCTACAGTGCAATACATGTGATGGAAGGTATATAGGACAAACCTTCAGAACATTTGACATCCGGTACAACGAACATATCAGAGTATGGAAATATGCAATGAGCCACTCAACTTTTGCAGGACATTTGAGAGAAAATAACCATAAGCCTACTACAATAGAAAATGATATGAAAATAATTGGAAATAATAATGAAAGACATCTCCTAACATTACAGGAAAATTATCATATATACAAAACAAAGGCTGAAAAGAAACAACTACTAAATGACCAAGTAAATATGACTAACAACTCACTATTTACACTGATTGATCATATAATAGACAAAAATCGCACCAAATGATTTCACAACTGATTCCTCTCATAAGTATATACAGGAAAATACAATATTAATAATAATAATTATTATTTTTAAGAATAAATAAATGAAAAAAATAGTAATAAGTATAAAATAAATAATTTATTAAAAAAAGAAATCTCTCTCCCCTCTCTAATACACTCACACACACACACACACACACACACACACACACACACACACACACACTCACACACACAGACACACACACACACACACACACACACTTACACACACACACACACACACACACACACCCACACACACACACATTCACAAAACAGGTGAATGCAGAAAACTGAGAATGTTGGTAACACTTAGAAAAACAAATGAAACTCTGTATTAAAAAGATGGCAGTTACAATGATGTGTAACATAAACAGTGAACTGAAAGTGAACTGTAATATATCCACCTCGTTGCCAGATGAGAAAAAGCAGTTTGCCTAGATGCAATGAATTAGAAGTTACCTGTAAATAACTTTCCATTTCAAAAAAAAAAAAAAAAAAAAAAAAACAAACAAAAACGTTAAGGAACTGTTTACAATCTATACCCTAGACGTGAAACCATAACCTATGAGTAAAAATGGACAAATCATGCAATATTTCAGGACACCCACTGAAGATGCCTTGTAAAAAGTCTGGGGGGCGACAGGAAGTACATCTGGCCACCCTTTGAAATTAACTTTGCCAAAAATCCATAGTAACAATCCAGGCAGTAGCTGGAGTGGGATCCGGATACAACAACAACCTCTCACCACAGACAACACAGTCACCGACAGCCTTCACACAACTACCGAGTGCAGTGACGTTCGCGGAAAGTTGTCAGTCCTCACAGACAAGCAACACTGCGTGAAAGCGTGGTATTCGTGCGGTAAATGTGGGAACGTAAACTATGGGACGTTACTAACAAATGTGTCCAAACAGTGCCAATGTGCTGTTATTCTTTTCTTGGCTGTCAAAGGACAAATGAAGGGCTTATTTCAATAGTGGTATCAGTCCATTATCTCCACTTTTCTGCCTATAATGCTTCTGAAATTAATGACCCAAACAAACAGAAAGAAAAGTTCATATCTAGCAAGAAGGCATATGCTGGAATATTTCTGGTATCTCAATCTCTACCACTACTGAAATAAGCCCTTCAAATATAAGGCGTGATCTGTGATTTTAAGTTTGGTAACATGGTGTGATCTGATGGTAAACTAGTGATCTTAATCCTTATTTCTGGCTGACAACAGGCAAAAATATGACAGTAACACGGTTAACCAATAATTTCATTTTCTTAACACATACTCTGATGATGGTGTCGTACCCAATAACTGCAACGTCCATAATTTTGTTAATTAAAGTAGAACGATTTCTGTCCTGGAAACAAGTAAAACAATTTCTTTAACCTAACGCAACGGAGACAAGCAGCACAGTATGGCGTTACGGGAACAAACACTATGTTTAGTAGTACCTCATATATTTCTTAATCTCTTGTCTGATTCATTTGAAGACGCCCCAGGGGGGTTTGAAGTAAAATACTGAATTCAAACCTTTGGGTTTAACAAAAGTTACTTTTACATGAAGGAAATCTGAACTGCGTAACAAGAAATGTTTTTAAATGCTACTGTCCCTTACGGAATGAATACTTAAAAATAACTTAGCAAAGAAAGTGATCAGCCAGGGGGTTTACCTATGTAGGAACAATGGAAAGGATTTTAAACACTTGTGCGTGACCCAAGATGCTGCAGCAGAGAGAAGCATTGTTCAGGGCAAAGAACAAGTGAGAAAGTTCCTATTACTCATTCATAGAGATTCGCAGGACTGGTAAACCTACAACTTCGTAATACGATTTGCACGGGACGAGAGCAGAACGAGAGAAAAATGGATATTAGTTACAGTTATTGTAATTACGCAATGTAAAGAATTTAGCTTATGACACACTAGACAAAGATTTCAGCAATACAGAATGATTTTGATACAAAGAATTGTGACTAAGAACATAATCTGATGACACCTAACTAGCGGTACGCCAGCAATCAGTTGCATTGCGTCATTGCTTCGTGGTACAGCTACACAGCCAACAACATCTCCAGCATGTCCAGACTGCAACTCCTTCCGTCTTCTGCAGCCCACCGTTCGCTCCACAACACCGCGGAGAGGACGCACTTTTTTCCCCCCACACATTCTGGCTAACCATGGGCCCAGCTTTCGGACGCAAAGCTTTCAATTTATGTGTTCCAAATTGACGAAATTTCCGTGGGGCGGTGGTCCCTACAACCAAAACAAGTAGTGAGACAATGTCTCGTTTTCGTTGCAAGGCACCACCTCTACAAGGAAATTTCATCATTTGAGAAAACAAAAAGTGAAAGCTAATGTAAAATGTACCTTAACGTGAACTAGCCGTCTGAAGATGAATCTGTCGGTTCGAAACCCTTAACGGCGCTATTTAAATAACTAAACAGCATTGTAAAAAGCTGCTGGTTGCTGTTGTCTTCTGCGTAAGGGCCACACTTGTGATAAATGACGATATTATCAAAAATCAAAGACAGCACAGAAAAGTGAAATTAGATTTCAAATTATCGCGACGCTAAAACGCGATACAAAGTCGAACTACATAAGACCAAGAAAGACCACTGGGGCACATATGTTAGGACAAACTTATAGAACAATATTTGGGGGAGGGGGTGTTTAAACTGCAAACTGAATGTGTCAAGACCCGCATAGTATTATCAACACTGAAGAAACCAGATGGTACTACCACAAGAGTCTGGAGATGCACGCCACAGTATGTCCTCAACAAACTACTTCCTGACGACGACTACACTCAGGTCAACCAACTCCACACCACCCTTCGCAAACTACTTCGTGGCAAATACGAAAGCGAAGGTATCACCATCCCCTTTGCTCACGAGGAAGTGGCACTGGCGATACACAAAATAAAGAACAAAAAGGCTCCGTGTCCTGATGGCATCCACCCTGAAACCATCAAACAGGCTACTCCACTTATCGTACCGTTTCTGATACACTTACAGAAGCACGAATATCGTATGTGTGGAAGGCGTCAAATGCAGTTATAATCAAGAAAGCAGAGGACAAAGACCCGACTGAATTAAGACGTACATTAACATTCTGGCAAAGGTACAGGAGAGACTGCTGTGCGACGAACTCCAGTCGCACTGGCAGCTCTTCGGCCTTTGCCCACACCAGTTTGTTTATGGATCACATAAATCCATCGGCGAAACAGTAAACAGGGCCATAGAAATGACACAGACAGTATATGACAAATACATAGTAGCAATCCTAATTGACATAGCTGATGGTTTCGACAACCTTTGGTGGCTGGAGCTGTTAGCAAGACTTAAGAGAGATGAATATTCCGCTGGCTCTATACAACAGTCTTAGAGATTATTGTAAAAACGGGAGAGTGGAAGGGAAGAACGGCCGCCAGAAAGCTATAAAGACGGTAGTAATAAGCGGTTGTCCCCAAGGATCCACATAGCGGACCGATTTTCTGGCACATAGCCATAAAACCACTACTGAACGCACTAGAAGACAACGACATGGCAAACGGGGTGGTTGCCTACGCAGATGACCTTATGGTCATGGTATCTGCAAACTCCAGGTCTCAGTTAGAGAGTAAAGCCACGTGTCTCCTCGCGTTCATCGATGAATGGTGCACGAACAACAAACTCACAATAGCAGTTAACAAAACAGTTTACCTACTTCTAAGACACACACTGAAAAGAAATCCAATTACAAAGTTAAACAACATATCTATAAAAAGGAAAGCTATTGCAAGATACCTCGCCATTTACACACATCAAAAAAAGTTTTGCATCACTTCGGTTCCAAGAACTCCTGAAGAGAGACGTTGCCTGGGGATATTGCATTACAGACACAGTCCCTCTGAGTCAGAGATGTCACTAAACCCGCCCAAAGATGTTAATGTCATGCATCAGCGGTGCCTATTAGACGGAGGGGGTCCGACAGCCGATCAGTTCGAGTCATTTCACATTTCACCAGGAAGGCGGTACTCGAATCGTGTTGTCTGTAGTTCAGCCATGCGCAGACGGTCAATGCCGCGGTTCGATCGCGTCCACATTGTTAATTTGTGCCAGGAAGGGCTATCAACAAGGGAAGTGTCCAAGCGTCTCGGAGTGAACCAAAGGAATGTTGTTCGGAGATGGAGGAGATACAGAGAGACAGGAACTGTCGATGACATGCTTCGCTCAGGCCGCCCAAGGGCTACTACTGCAGTTCATGACCGCTATCTACGAATTATGGCTTGGAGGAACCCTGACAGCAACGCCACCATGTTGAATAATACTTTTCGTGCAACCATAGGACGTCGTATTACGACTCAAATAGCGCAATAGGCTACTTGATACACAATGTCACTCCCGATGTCCATGGTGAGGTCCATCTTTGCAACCACGACACCATGCAGCGCGGTACAGATGGATCCAACGACATGCCGAATGGACCGCTCAGGATTGGCATCACATTCTCTTCACCGATGAGTGTCGCATATGCCTTCAACCAGAAAATCGTTGGAGTCGTGTTTGGTGACAACCCGGTCAGACTGAGCGCCTTAGACACACTGTCCAGCGAGAGCAGCAAGGTGGAGGTTCCCTACTGTTTTGGGGTGTCATTATGTGGGGCCGACGTACGCCGCTGATGGTCATGGAAGGCGCCGTAGTGGCTGTACGATACGTGAATGCCATTCTCCGAGCGATAGTGCAACCATATCGGCAGCATTTTGGCGAGGCATTCGACTTCATGGACGACAATTCGCGCCCTCATCGTGCACCCCTTGTGAATGACTTCCTTCAGAATAGTGACATTGCTCGACTAGAGTGGCCAGCATGTTCTCCAGACATGAACCCTATCGAACATGCCTGGGATAGATTGAAAAGGGCTGTTTATTGACAACGTGACACACCAACTACTATGAGGGGTCTACGCCGAATCCCCATTGAAGAGTGGGACAATCTGGACCAACAGTGCCGTGATGAACTTGCGGATAGTATGCCACGGCGAATACAGGCATGCATCAGCGCAAGAGGATGTGTTACTGGGTATTAGAGGTACTGGTGTGTACAGCAATCTGGACCACCACCTCCGAAGGACTCGTTGTATGGTGGTACAACATGCAATGTGTGGTTTTCATGAGCAATAAAAATGGCGGAAATGATTTTTATGTCGATCTCTACTCCAATTCTCTGCACAGGTTCCGGAACTCTCGGAAGCGAATTGTTGTAAACCTTTTTTTGATGTGTGTGTATTGAGGAACATTTACACTTTAACGAACTTGATGCCAGACTAACAATTAACAAAGAGACGAAACTCATTCATGAACCTGCACGTCTGAACACTATAAGATACAGACTATCCGTACAGACAATGAGGACATATTACAAAGCACTCTTTGACTCGATACCCTGTTTTGGGGCTATTACTTGGGCACATCGGTTCTGCTTAGGTACGTATAAATCCAATCTGAGGTGCGGCCAGAGGCGTGTTTTACTCAGAATCTCGGGGGCTTTCGGCACAACCTTGATTGAGGCACTGTGAGTGGTACTGGGAGTTTTCCCTGCAGATATTACAATTCGCCACAGAGCAGCAGTCTGAAGAGGGGAAGACGCGACAAAATAAAAGAAATAACTGGACAAGACATAAACGACAAACGATGATTAAAGAAGTGGAGAACTGATACATGACAGACACAATGGGACACAACTTTTAAGGGAAAACGAGTATACTCTTTCTTTCCCAGTATGAGAGAGCGAATGCATTTGAAGTAAATAAATATTACACGCGGCATGGTGCACTTTCTCACGGGCTATGGACCGTATCCTGTGCATCTACACAGGCCTAAAACAGACTCACACTTGTGCCTATGGTGGGAATGGCACACCTGAACACATAGTGCTCGTCTGCGATGACCCAGGACATATACAAGGTGCATTCAAGTTCTAAGGCCTCCGATTTTTCTTCTCAGGACTGCAAAGAGATAGAAACATGCGCATTGTTTTAAAATGAGGCCGCGTTCATTGTCAATACGTCCCAGAGATGGCAGCACCGTACGACAGATGGAATTTTACCGCCAGCGGCGAGAATGAGAACTGTTTTAAATACTTAAAATGGCGACGTTTTCCTTACTTGAACAGCGTGCAATCATTCGTTTTCTGAATTTGCGTGGTGTGAAACAAATTGAAATTCATCGACAGTTGAAGGAGACATGTGGTGATGGAGTTATGGATGTGTCGAAAGTGCGTTCGTGGGTGCGACAGTTTAATGAAGGCAGAACATCGTGTGACAACAAACCGAAACAACCTCGGGCTCGCACAAGCCGGTCTGACGACATGATCGAGAAAGTGGAGAGAATTGTTTTGGGGGATCGCCGAATGACTGTTGAACAGATCGCCTCCAGAGTTGGCATTTCTGTGGGTTCTGTGCACACAATCCTGCATGACGACCTGAAAATTCGAAAAGTGTCATCCAGGTGGGTGCCACGAATGCTGACGGACGACCACATGGCTGCCCGTGTGGCATGTTGCCAAGCAATGTTGACGCGGAACGACAGCACGAATGGGACTTTCTTTTCGTCGGTTGTGACAATGGATGAGACGTGCATGCCATTTTTCAATCCAGAAACAAAGCGCCAGTCAGCTCAATGGAAGCACACAGATTCACCGCCACCAAAAAAATTTCGGGTAACCGCCAGTGCTGAAAAAATGATGGTGTCCATGTTCTGGGACAGCGAGGGCGTAATCCTTACCCATTGCGTTCCAAAGGGCACTACGGTAACAGGTGCATCCTACGAAAATGTTTTGAAGAACAAACTCCTTCCTGCACTACAACAAAAACGTCCGGGAAGGGCTGCGCATGTGCTGTTTCACCAAGACAACGCACCCGCACATCGAGCTAACGTTACGCAACAGTTTCTTCGTGATAACAACTTTGAAGTGGTTCCTCATGCTCCCTATTCACCTGACCTGGCTTCTAGTGACTTTTGGCTTTTTCGAACAATGAAAGACACTCTCCGTGGCCGCATATTCACCAGCCATGCTGCTATTGCCTCAGCGATTTTCCAGTGGTCAAAACAGACTCCTAAAGAAGCCTTCGCCGCTGCCATGGAATCATGGCGTCAGCGTTGTGAAAAATGTGTACGTCTGCAGGGCGATTACGTCGAGAAGTAACGTCAGTTTCATCAATTTCGGGTGAGTAGTTAAATAGAAAAAAAATCGGAGGCCTTAGAACTTGAATGCACCTCGTAAGACCGATTTTAGGGAACCAGGACATAGGACAGTTAATCGCAGACAAAGAAAGTGGAACCTTATAAACAACTTCGCAAACGAAGTATCGTGAGCACTATATGCGGCATACAAACAGGAGAGACCATACGCTGGAATAAGACAAGCTCCAAATCAAATGGTTCAAATGTCTCTGAGCACTATGGGACTTAACTGCTGTGGTCATCAGTCCCCTAAAACTTAGGAATACTTAAACCTAACTAACCTAAGGACATCACACACATCCATGCCCGAGGCAGGATTCGAACCTGCGACCGTAGCGATCGCGCGGTTCCAGACTGTAGTGCCTAGAACCAGTCGACCACCCCGGTCGGCAGGCTCAACATCCGACAGATCAGCAGTACATAGTGAACGCCACAGATACAAACACAAACACTGACTCGTATGCTTTAACGCACACAGGAAGTGAAGACGAGATAAACATGCAAACATATCAAACGCAAACAAACGTTCTTCAACACTAAATCGAATCAGTCTGAAAATTTAGCTATGTAGTTGGTTGTTATACCATTCCATGATATGTAAAACTACCTAAAGGTCTGACATTTCTTCTTCTTTCGCTGCAACAGGTGTGACTTTCTAAAAGTTTTACCGCGTCCTCGCACCTGATGCAGCCGACTGTGACATTTTACACTGAGGAGCCAAGGAAACTGGTACACCTGCCCAGTATCGTGTAGCCTCCACGTGAGCACGCAGAAGTGCCGCAACACGGCATGGCATGCAATCGACTGATATCTAAAGTGGTGCTGGAGGGAACTGACACTGTGAATCCTGCAGGGCAGGACATAAATACGTAAGAGTACGAGGGGGGTGGAGATCTCTTCCGAACAGCACGTTGCAAGGCATCCCAGATATGCTCAATAATGTTCATGCCTGGGGAGTTTGGTGGCCAGCGGAAGTGTTCAAACTCAGAAGAGCCACTCTGTAACAATTCTGGACGTGTGACGTGTCACATTGTCCTGCTGGAATTGTCCAAGTCCATTGGAAAGCACAATGAACATGAATGTATGCAGGTGCTCAGACACGATGCTTACGTACGTGTCACTTGTCAGAGTCGTATCTAGACGTATCAGGGGCGCCATATCACTACAACTGCACTCGCCTCACGCCATTACAGGGCTTTCACCAGCTTGAACAGTCCCCGTGCTGACATGCAGGGTCCATCGATCCATGAGGTCGTCTCCATACCAGAACAAGTCCATCTGCTCGATACAGCCTGAAACGAGAACTATCCGAGCAGGCAACATGTTTCCAGTCATCAACAGTCCAATGTCGGCGTTGACGGGCCCAGGCTAGGTATAAAGCTTTGTGTCGTGCAGTCACCAAGGGTACACGAGTGGGCCTTCTGCTCCGAAAGCCCATATCAATGATGTTTCGTTGAATGGTTCGCACGCTGACACTTGTTGATGGCCGAACATTAAAATCTGCAGCAATTTGCGGAAGGGCTGCACTTATGTCACGTTGAACGACTCTCTTCAGTCTGGTCACCTGCATTGTGCATTCCGACGGACTTGGGCAATTCCAGCAGGACACTGCGACACCCCACACGCCCAGAATTGCCACAGAAACACTCTTCTGAGTTTAAGGGCTTCCGCTGGCCACCGAACTCCCCAAACGTGAACATTATTGAGCATATCTGGGATGTCTTGCAGCATGCTGTTCAGAAGAGATCCCTCGTACTCTTACGGATTTATGGACAGCCCTGCAGGATTCATAGTGTCAGTTCCCTCCAGCGCTACTTCAGACATTAGACGAGTGCAGGATCTTTTTCCGGCCGCAGCGGTGTCGGAGATTTAATGTTTTACGGGATTCCTCGTATTCACGGTACACTAGTGAAATGGTCGTACGGGAAAATGCCCACTTCATCGCTACCTCGGAGATGCTGTATTCCATCGCTCGTGCACCGACTACAACATAAGATTTAACTCAGTTAAATCTTGATAACCTGCCATTTAGCAGCAGTAACCGATCTAACAACTGCACCAGATAGTTTTTGTCTTGTATAGCCTTTGCCAACAGCAGCGCCGTATCCTGCCTCTTTACATATCTCTGTATTTGAATACGAATGCCTAGACCAGTTTCTATGGCGCTTCAGTGTAAACCAACTCCCAATCTCCATTGTTACCATTAGTCCTTAAACACATTGCAATCTAATTAATCAATACATTATTAATTATTACCACAGTCAAAACAATATGTAAGAGATCAAACCGTACACACAGAAGGTATAATGGGAAGAACTACCCAACCATATCTAAGTCAAATTGCCAACTCTTGTTTCTTCCATTAAATACGCTTCTCATTTTTAATTAAAATACATCCACGACCTATTATGTACCTTATTTGTTATCACTATCTAACTTACCGCCCTCCCCCCCCCCCCCAAGAACCATGGACCTTGCCGTTGGTGGGGAGGCTTGCGTGCCTCAACGATACAGATAGCCGTACCGTAGGTGCAACCACAACGGAGGGGTATCTGTTGAGAGGCCAGACAAACGTGTGGTTCCTGAAGACGGACAGCAGCCTTTCCAGTAGTAGCAGGGGCAACAGTCTGGATGATTGACTGATCTGGCCTTGTAACTGTTGTGGACTGTCAAGGCAGCCAGTCCACAGTGACGGGTAGCCGATAGAAAGGCACGCGTACACACACGCCGACTGGCGTGATTTCTGGAACGGGATAATTAGTGAATGCGATAAAGAAAAGAACGTAGCTACTAGAACACTTAACTTTTATGCATCCTTTGGTATACAGCAATCTTGATGATACAAGTGAGACTCATTAAGATACACGCAATGTTACAAATGGCGCCTTGCTAGGTCGTAGCCATTAACTTAGCTGAAGGCTATTGTAACTGTCTCTCGGCAAATGAGAGGAAGGCTTCGTACGTCTAGTCGCTAGCAATGTCGTCGTACAACTGGGGCGAGTGCTAGTCCGCCTCTCTAGACCTGCCATGTGGTTGCGCTAGGTCTGCAAGTACTGACAGTGGCGACACGCGGGTCAGACACGTACTAATGGACCGCGGCCGATTTAAGCTACCACCTAGCAAGTGTGGTGTCTGGCGGTGACACCACATTCCTCCCCCGCAAATCGGCGAACGGTCGTGTTATAAGGCTTCCGCCCGCCGTGGGGAGGGCCCCATGTTGACGTATGCGATGAGGTGGGGAGCCTAACAACAGGCGAGGCTGTGCCACCCGCACCCGGCCATTCGGTCCGAGGGGAGCTAGGAAACGCCTGGAAACCTACTCCAGGGTGCACGTCAACATGCGGCGTATGCGCCCGTAAAGAGACAGGAGGGGCCGAAGGGTCGACGTCCATTACGTCGGGGTATCCGACGCGCGATGACGCCATGTGGTCCGGAGCGAAGGACAGCTGGTCACGGGAAGCGATCGGCGGCGCGTGACCCAGGGAGGCGGATGGCGGCTGCAGCGAAGCGTCCTCTGCGGGCGGCGCCGGCGGCGGCGGCGGCGGCGCCGCGACGCCATGAGGCAAAATGGAAGGCATCGGCGGTAACACCTGGGGATGAGGCGAGCCAGTAGATGGGTCCCCAGGGCGCTGACCGGACGGCTCCGTCGCTGAAAGCAGACGGGGAGCGGCAGAACCCAGGCGACGACAGAGGCGCAGCTGATTGACATGCCGACGCACCTCACCAGAGGCCCCCAAAACCAAATACATCGCGCGGCCGAGGCAGCGAAGAATGCGCCCTGCGAGCCAACGCCGTGAACCGCGATAGTTTCGATAAAATACAACGTCGCCTGGAGCAAAAGCAGGAGTCTGCCGCTGCACAGGAACCTGATGCGGCGGATGCAGCAAAGACATCAAGGTTCGATGAGGACGACCGTGAAGCAACTCAGCCGGCGAGCGACCATCGCGGGGCTGAGAGCGATAGGAAGACAAAAAGAGCAACAACGTGTCCTCCCGAGAATGCGACTCTTTCAACTTCAACATCTGTGACTTAAAAGGCTGGACCAATCGTTCAGCGGCACCGTTTGACTGAGGCGAAAACGGCGCGGATGTCAGATGTTGAATACCATTGGCCTTGCAGAATGACTGAAATTCTGCGGACATGAATTGTGGGCCATTGTCGGAAACAATAGTCTGCGGAAGACCTTCCACGCAAAAGATAGCAGACAACGCTTGGATGGTGGCAGAAGACGTCGTGGAAGACATCCGGACAACAAAAGGAAAATTACTGAAGGAATCGACAACAACCAACCATCGAGCATTCCAGAATGGACCAGCAAAATCTACGTGTAAGCGTTGCCATGGGGAAGTGGCTTTTGGCCAAGCAAAGAATTTCCGCGGCGGTGCGGATTGTTGTTCGGCACACGCCATGCAAGAAGAGCACATATGCGTAATCGCAGCATCGATTCCGAACCAAGTACAGTGCTGACGAGCAAGTTGTTTCGTACGCACTATACCCCAATGTCCTTGGCGGAGAAGCTTTAAGACAGAGGACTGTAACGAACGTGGGACCACGACCCTAGACTGATCATTATCAGAACGCAACAACAAAACACCACGTCGTACAAAAAGTCTCTCCTAGTGAGCAAAAAATCGGCGAACCAACGGGTCCCCGATCCGTGACTTTGACAAGGGCCATTGCGTAGCAACAAAACGCAAAACGGTAGCAAGGACAGGGTCGGCAGCTGTGGCTGTAGCTACACGACGAAAATCAATCGGAAACGATTCGACCACGTCATCGGTTTCCGCATCAATGAACATGCAAGCAAGTTCGGAAGAATCGAATGCTTTATCCGCAGCAACAGGCAAACGGGACAACGCATCTGCGTTTCCATGCTTAGCAGTGGACCGATACAAGATATCGTAGCGGTACTGCGAGAGGAAAATAGACCAGCGAATGAATTTCTGCGCGGTACGCGGAGGTACAGGCTTGTTCGGATGAAAAAGCGATGTCAAAGGTTTGTGGTCCGTGATGATGGTAAAGTGACGACCATACAAGAAATCGTGAAACTTTGTAACACCAAACACGAGAGCCAAAGCTTCTTTCTCTATTTGGGAATAATTTCTTTGCGCTGACGAGAGCAATTTGGACGCAAAGGCAATAGGGCGATCATGCGAACCATCTTTGTGCGCAAGCACAGCACCGATCCCGAAATCCGAAGCATCTACCATCAACAAAAGGGGTTTCTGGGGATCGAATGGCGTAAGGCAAGTATTTGAAAGCAACGCCGATTTCAATTGGCGAAAAGCGCGTTCGCATTCCGTCGACCAGACGAACGGAACACCTTTACGGCGTAAGCGATGAAGCGGAGCTGAAATGGAAGAGGCATGAGGAAGAAATTTATGATAATAGTTAATTTTTCCCAACACACTCTGTAGCTGCTTCACATTTTGCGGCGAAGGCAAGTCCTGTATGGCACGGAGGTGCTCTGGACTCGGATGTATGCCTTGGGCATTAAGGACATGGCCCAGATATGGCAAGTCACGAGCAAAAAAACACACATTTGTCCTTCCTCAAGCGAAGACCATTCTGTCGCAAGACCTGAAATAATGTTCGGAGATTTTGTAAATGTTCCGCTTCTGTCTTTCCGGAGATCACTATATCGTCCAGATAGTTTGCTGCAGTAGGGACCGACGCACAAATAGTTTGTAAATATTGCTGAAATAATGCAGGGGCGGATGCACACCCGAATGGCAGTCTTTTGAACCTGTACAATCCAAGATGCGTGTTAACCACCAATACGCGCTGGGATTCTTCGTCCACCGGTATTTGCAAGTACGCATCTGCTAGGTCCAACTTTGAAAAATAGTTTCCCGGGCACAGTTTGTCAAAGAGATCTTCCGGGCGGGGCAAAGGAAAAGTAGCAGGCACTAGTTGTGGATTCACTGTTGCTTTGAAGTCCACGCAAAGTCTCAATTTGCCGGAAGGTTTTTGCAAAATCACTAAGGGTGAGGCCCAGAGAGAAGCCTGCACACGTTCAATGACACCTAGGGATTCTAAATCGTGTAAAGTTCTTGCGACCTCATCACGCAATGCGTGGGGAACATTGCGCGCTCTGAAAAATTTCGGTTGCGCGTTGACTTTGAGTTCCAAATGTGCTTCATAGTTCTTAGCGCAACCAAGGCCCGGTGCAAAAATGTCTGCAAATTCCTCACATAGACGAGAAACACTGGCTGAAGGCACAGTCTGGTTTACTGATAGGACCTGATTTACGATAGACAAGTTAAACAATTGAAATAAATCTAAACCAAACAAGTTCACTGCAGCAGAAGAACGAAGAACGTAAAAAGACACAAGTTTTGTTTGTCCCTTGTATGTTGCAAGAAGGCTGCACTGTCCTAACACAGGGATATGCTGTCCTGAATAACTAGTGAGCTGAACTTTTGCGGCACGCAACGGCGGGGCGCCCAGTTGTTTGTACGTGGCGTAATTGAGCAATGAAACTGCAGCTCCGGTATCGAGCTGGAATGGTATCACTTGTCCGGCAAAGTCCAAATCTACAAAAAGTTTATTGTCCTGCTGACGACAAGAGCGACTGTTTTGTGCAACTTGAACAGACACTGGGACAGAATCACTTGCGATTTGACGGGATTGCCGTCGACGTCGACGCACACTTTTTGTGGGACGAACACAGTCACTATTAGAGAGAGGAACACTGGGCGGAGTGGCATTAACTACATGAATGTCCATGGGCGAAGGTTCCCGAGCCTGAGTGTCCTTGGTTCGATTCCGGCGCGAAGCAAAGGGCCTGGAATGGGTGGCAGTGTCCGATCTAAGCTTTTTCTGGCAAACACTTTGAACATGTCCTTTCTTATTACAGAAAAAGCAAATAGCTTGGCGTGACGGGCAATTCTCACGCGAATGTCTAGTTGCACACCGCGGGCATGATTTCAGCACTGCATTTGCTCGCTTTCGCTGGACACGTTGTGGTGCGGACGGGCGCGAAGGCTGTTTACAGTTCCTATCAGCGCGCCCGGCGGGCCGGTTAATGCGACACACAGCTGGCGAAGTTTCAAAAGATGCCTGAGCAAAGTCAAGTGTGTCTTGCCTATCCAATATGTCTATCACTTGTTGAAGGGAGGGATTGACGAGTTTCAAAATCAGTTCCCTTACGCGAACATCAGAAACGTTCTGTGCTATTGCATCACGCACCATTGTATCTGAATAAGGAATGCCACAGTCACATTCAAATGCACAATCCCTAGTAAGGCCTTGCAAAGCTGCAACCCACTCCCTATTAGTTTGACCGGCCGTACGTTTTGTACGATAGAACGTATACCTGTTTGCAACTACATTAACTGTTTCTTTGAAATAGGCATCTAAAGCAGACAAAATTTCGTCGTAGGACAGAGTTGCTACGTCGCGTCGGGGAAACAATTTCACTATCACACGGTACGTTTGCACGCCGACACAAGACAATAAGTGAGGCTGCCGCTCGTTACCTTGAATTCTGTAGGCGGCGAGATGAAATCCAAACTGGCGGGACCACTCGGTCCACGTTTCCTGATTTTGGTCAAACTGGCGAAACTGCGGTGCAACTGCATGTTGTGGCTGCGGTAGCTGTGAGGAAGCGGCGGCGGCCGCATCGTTTTGCAGCGCACGTTGACCCTGGACGAGCTGTCCAAGGGCATCCAATAACGCCTGCGTCTGCTGATTCTGCAAGCGATAAAATTCGGACAGTACATCTGGAGAACGTGGCGAAGCCATGACACAAGCAAATTAATACAATACGAACGCTAAAGTCTCTTTTAAGACTCGTCGCCAATGTTGTGGACTGTCAAGGCAGCCAGTCCACAGTGACGGGTAGCCGATAGAAAGGCACGCGTACACACACGCTGACTGGCGTGATTTCTGGAACGGGATAATTAGTGAATGCGATAAAGAAAAGAACGTAGCTACTAGAACACTTAACTTTTATGCATCCTTTGGTATACAGCAATCTTGATGATACAAGTGAGACTCATTAAGATACACGCAATGTTACAAATGGCGCCTTGCTAGGTCGTAGCCATTAACTTAGCTGAAGGCTATTCTAACTGTCTCTCGGCAAATGAGAGGAAGGCTTCGTACGTCTAGTCGCTAGCAATGTCGTCGTACAACTGGGGCGAGTGCTAGTCCGCCTCTCTAGACCTGCCATGTGGTTGCGCTAGGTCTGCAAGTACTGACAGTGGCGACACGCGGGTCAGGCACCAAAGTAACAATAACCAAAACAGCCTTGCTGTGCTGGTACTGCGAACGGCTGAAAGCAAGGGGAAACTACGGCCGTAATTTTTCCCGAGGGCATGCAGCTTTACTGTATGGTTAAATGATGATAGCGTCCTTTTGGGTAAAATATTCCAGAGATAAAATAGTCCCCCATTCGGATCTCCGGGCGGGGACTACTCAAGAGGACGTCGTCATCAGGAGAAAGAAAACTGGCGTTCTACGGATCGGAGCGTGGAATGTCAGATCCCTTAATCGGGCAGGTAGGTTAGAAAACTTAAAAAGGGAAATGGATAGGTTAAAGTTAGATATAGTGGGAATTAGTGAAGTTCAGTGGCAGGAGGAACAAGACTTCTGGTCAGGTGAATACATGGTTATAAATACAAAATCAAATAGGGGTAATGCAGGAATCGGTTTAATAATGAATAAAAAAATAGGAGTGCGGGTTAGCTACTACAAACAGCATAGTGAACGCATTATTGTGGCCAAGATAGACACGAAGCCCACACCTACTACAGTAGTACAAGTTTATATGCCAACTAGCTCTGCAGATGACGAAGAAATTGAAGAAATGTACGATGAAATAAAAGAAATTATTCAGATAGTGAAGGGAGACGAAAATTTAATAGTCATGGGTGACTGGAATTCGGTAGTAAGAAAAGGGAGAGAAGGAACGCAGTAGATGAATATGGATTGGGGCTAAGAAATGAAAGAGGAAGCCGCCTGATAGAATTTTGCACAGAGCACAACTTAATCATAGCTAACACTTGGTTCAAGAATCGTAAAACAAAGTTATATACATGGAAGAAGTCTGGAGATACTGACAGGTTTCAGATAGATTACATAATGGTAAGACAGAGATTTAGGAATCAGGTTTTAAATTGTAAGACATTTCCAGGGGCAGATGTGGACTCTGATCACAATCTATTGGTTATGAACTATAGATTAAAACTGAAGAAACTGCAAAAAGGTGGGAATTTAAGGAGATGGGACCTGGATAAAGTGAAAGAACCAGAGGTTGTACAGAGTTTCAGGGAGAGCATAACGGAACAATTGGCAGGAATGGGGGAAAGAAATACAGTAGAAGAAGAATGGGTAGCTGTGAGGGATGAAGTAGTGAAGGCAGCAGAGGACCTAGTAGGTAAAAAGACGAGGTCTAGTAGAAATCCTTGGGTAACAGAAGAAATACTGAATTTCATTGATGAAAGGAGAAAATATTAAAATGCAGTAAATGGAGCAGGCAGAAAGGAATACAAACGTCTCAAAAACGAGAGCGACAGAAAGTGCAAAATGGCTAAGCGGGGATGGCTAGAGGACAAATGTAAGGATGTAGAGGGTTATCTCACTAGGGGTAAGATAAATACTGCCTACAGGAAAATTAAAGAGACCTTTGGAGAAAAGAGTACCACTTGTGTGAATATCAAGAGCTCAGACGGAAACCCAGTTCTAAGCAAAGAAGGGAAAGCAGAAAGTTGGAAGGAGTATATAGAGGGTCTATACAAGGGCGATGTACGTGAGGACAATATTCTGGAAATGGAAGAGGATGTAGATGAAAATGAAATGGGAGATACGATACTGCGTGAAGAGTTTCACAAAGCACTGAAAGACCTGAGTCGAAACAAGTCCCCGGGAGTAGACAACATTCCATTAGAACTACTGATGGCCTTGGGAGAGACAATCCTGACAAAACTCTACCATCTTGTGAGCAAGATGTATGAGACAGGCGAAATACCCTCAGACTTCAAGAAGAATATAATAATTCCGATCCCAAAGAAAGCAGGTGCTGACAGATGTGAAAATTACCGAACTATCAGTTTGATAAGTCACGGATGCAAAATACTAACGCGTATTCTCTACAGACGAATGGAAAAACTGGTAGAAGCTGACCTCGGGGAAGATCAGTTTGGATTCCGTAGAAATATTGGAACACGTTAGGCAATACTGACCCTACGACTTATCTTAGAAGCTAGATTAAGGAAAGGCAAACCTACGTTTCTAGCATTTGTAGACTTAGAGAAAGCTTTTGACAATGTTAACTGGAATACTCTCTTTCAAATTCTGAAGGTGGCAGGGGTAAGATACAGGGAGCGAAAGGCTATTTACAATTTGTACAGAAACCAGATGGCAGTTATAAGAGTCGAGAGGCACGAAAGGCGAAAGGGAAGCAGTGGTTGGGAAGGGAGTGAGACAGGGTTGTAGCCTATCCCCGATGTTATTCAATCTGTATATTGAGCAAGCACTAAAGGAAACAAAAGAAAAATTCGGAGAAGGTATTAAAATCAATGGAGAAGAAATAAAACCTTTGAGGTTCGCCGATGACATTGTAATTCTGTCAGAGATGGCAAAGGGCTTGGAAGAGCAGTTGAACGGAATGGACAGTGTCATGAAAGGACGGTATAAGATGAACATCAACAAAAGCAAAACAAGGATAATGGAATGTAGTCGAATTAAGTCGGGTGATGCTGAGGGAATTAGATTAGGAAATGAGATACTTAAAGTAGTACAGGAGTTGTGCTGTTTGGGGAGTAAAATAACTGATGATGGTCGAAGTAGAGAGGATATCAAATGTAGACTGGCAATGGCAAGGAAAGCGTTTCTGAAGAAGAGAAATTTGTTAACATCGAGTATAGATTTAAGTGTCAGGAAGTCATTTCTGAAAGTATTTGTATGGAGCGTAGCTATGTATGGAAGTGAAACATGGACGATAACTAGTATGGACAAGAAGAGAATAGACGCTTTCGAAATGTGGTGCTACAGAAGAATGCTGAAGATTAGATGGGTAGATCATATAACTAATGAGGAGGTATTGAATAGGATTGGGGAGAAGAGAAGTTTGTGGCACAACTTAACTAGAAGAAGGGATAGGTTGGTAGGACATGTTCTGAGGCATCAAGGGATCACCAATTTAGTATTGGACGGCAGCGTGGAGGGTAAAAATCGTAGAGGGAGACCAAGAGATGAATACGCTTAACAGATTCAGAAGGATGTAGGTTGCAGTAGGTACTGGGAGATGAAGAAGCTTGCACAGGATAGAGTAGCATGGAGAGCTGCATCAAACCAGTCTCAGGACTGAAGACCACAACAACAACATCTAACTTACCAACCAGTTTAAACAAAATTTTACATTTGTTTTTTTATATCTTCTTTATCGGTTATTCTTTTATTTTATTCTTTTGTAAAATTCTCAAAAAAAGTAATAGTAATAAAACTGAGTTTCTAGGCTATAACATGTAAAATCACACAATGTACGACCTGCTATATAAGAACAAGAAGCAGGTCTTTACCTGGGAAATAAATAAACAATAAAAAAATTCTACCGCGAAACTTTCAGCATCCCATGGAAACGATTGTCCACGAATTCGGCGGGAAAGAGCGTTCCACGTACGCGATCCAAGTCACGTACGCCGAGACAGAGAGGGCTGGGGTCCTCTGCCACCATATCTCTCCTTGTTCTTCGATTACTTCCCCCCCCCCCCCCCCTCCCCCCGCTCTCTTGCATTCCAACATGCAGCCTTCCTTTTAGAAGCTCGGAGACAGCAGAAAATCCGCCTTTGCCCATAACCAAACTAACAGAATGGATTTCATGTAATACAGGGAAAGTTCGTGAAATAGAGGGTTAATTAGGATTAAACAAAACACTTACCTCACACATCGCTTCCCGCAGGTATTGGTCCGAGTAGTAAATGATAAAGATGGGATGTAAAATGATAAAATACCATATCCAGTGGATAGGATATACAGAGTGATCCATTGATAGTGACCGGGCCAAATATCTCACGAAGTAAGCCTCAAACGAAAAAACTACAAACAACGAAACTCGTCTAGCTTAAAGGGGAAAACCAAATGGCGCTATGGTTGGCCCACTAGATGGCGCTGCGATAGGTCAAACGGATATTAACCGCGGGTTTTTAAAATAGGAACCACCATTTTTATTACATATTCGTTTAATACGTAAAGAAACGTGAATGTTTTAGTTGGACCATTTTTTTCGCTTTGTGATAGATGGCGCTGTAATAGTCATAAACGTATAAGTGCGTGCTATCTCGTAACATTCCGCCAATGCGGACGGTATTTGCTTCGTGATACATGATCTGTGTTAAAATGGACCGTTTACCAATTGCGGAAAAGGTCGATATCGTGTTGAAGTATGGCTATTGTGATCAAAATGCCCAACGGGCGTGTGCTATGTATGTTGCTAGGTATCCTGGACGACATCATCGAAGTGTCCCGACCGTTCGCCGGATAGTTACGTTATTTAAGGAAAAAGGAAGTGTTTAGCCACATGTGAAACGTCAACCACGACCTTCAACAAATGATGATGCCCAAGTAGGTGTTTTAGCTGCTGTCGCGGCTAATCCGCACATCAGTAGCAGACAAATTGCGCGAGAATCGGGAATCTCAAAAACGTCGATATTGAGAATGCTACATCAACATCGATTTCTCCCGTACCATATTTTTCTATGCACCAGGAAATGTACGGCGACGACTTGAACGTCGTGTACAGTTCTGCCATTGGGCACAAGAGAAATTACGGGACGATGACATTTTTTGCACGCGTTCTATTTAGCGACGAAGCGTCACTCACCAACAGCGGCAACGTAAACCAGCATAATATGCAGTACTGGGCAACGGAAAATCCACGATGGCTGCGTCAAGTGGAACATCAGTGATCTTGGCGGGTTAATTTATGGTGCGGCATTATGGGAGACGTACTGATATTTTAAAAAGATTTCCCTTCAAGCATATGAAAACAAGAATTTACCAAATCCATATGTACTCACTTATCAATGTCATGCGTTACAGGGTACCATCTAAGTGGTCGCGTTATGGCAGCATCGAGGGCGAAGAATATCCGCAGGCTGTAGGCAATGAAAATGAAGAAATGGAAGAGGATGATTCCAACAACGGTTAGTATTATCTCACAATTATTATTTTTGTTTCTGTTGCTGAATGTCACCCTCACCAAATGTGCCCCGCTGTTGGTTGCTGATACTGTTATAATGTCAATGAAACACAGCGTCGCCGTGTGCTTCGTATACACATTTTACTCCAAGTCGAGTCTTTTAGTTGTCTTACTCTGCAACATTTGTCCGTTACACAATGCTTTCAGCTGCCACGATAACTGTATGTACTGTGTCCGGGGCCCACTTTACAGACACTGTGAAGCTTAAGTTTGTGTTTGTTGATGCTGTTGCAACATACACTGCCGAAAAAAAAAACTAGTACACCTGGAAAGACGACGTCGATTTTGACCTCGATGACGGTGTATGCCACCTGGGGGATAGTAAGATGTACTTACACTACTGGCCATTAGAATTGCTACACCAAGAAGAAATGCAGATGATAAAACGGGTATTCATTGGACAAATATATTATACTAGAACTGACATATGATTACATTTTCATGCAATTTCGGTGCATAGATCCTGAGAAATCACTACCCAGAACAACCACCTCTGGCCGTAATAACGGCCTTGATACGCCTGGGCATTGAGTCAAACAGAGCTTGGATGACGTGTACAGGTACAGCTGCCCATGCAGATTCAACACAATACCACAGTTCATCAAGAGTAGTGACTGTCATATTGTGACGAGCCAGTTGCTCGGCCACCATTAACCAGACGTTTTCATTTGATGAGAGATCTGGAGAATGTGCTGGCCAGGGCAGCAGTCGAACATTTTCTGTGTCCAGAAAGGCCCGTACAGAACCTGCAACATGCGGTCGTGCATTATCCTGCTGAAATGTAGGGTTTCGCAGGGATCGGATGAAGGTTAGAGCCACGGGTCGTAACACATTTGAAATTTAACGTCCACTGTTCAAAGTGGCATCAATGTGAACAAGAGGTGACCGACACGTGTATCCAATGGCACCCCATACCATCACGCCGTGTGATACGAGAGTATGGCGATGACGAATACACGCTTCCAATGTGCGTTCACCGCGATGTCGCCAAACACGGATGCGACCATCATGATGCTGTAAACAGAACCTGGATAAATCGGAAAAAATGACGTTTTGCCATTCATGCACCCAGGTTCGTCGTTGAGTACACCATCGCAGGCGCTCCTGTCTGTGATGCAGCATCAAGGGTAACCGCAGCCATGGTTTCCTAGCTGATAGTCCATGCTGCTGCAAAAGTCGTCGAACTGTTCGTGCAGATGGTTTTTGTCTTGCAAACGTCTCCATCTGTTGACTCAGGGTTCGAGATGTGGCTGCACGATCCGTTAAAGTCATGCGAATAAGATGCCTGTCATCTCGACTGCTAGTGATACGAGGCCGTTGGGATCCAGCACGGCGTTCCGTATTACCCTCTTGAACCCACGGATTCCTTATTCTGCAAACAGTCATTGGATCTCGACCAACGCGAAAAACAATGTTGCGATACGATAAACAGCAATCGCGATAGGCTACAACCCGACCTTTATCAAAACCGGAAACGTGATGGTACGCATTTCTCCTCCTTACACGAGGCGTCACAACAACGTTTCACCAGGCAACGCTGGTCAACTGCTGCTTGTGTATGAGAAATCGGTTGGAAACCTTCCTCGTGTCAGCACGTTGTAGGTGTCGCCACCGGCGCCAACCTTGTGTGAATGCTCTGAAAAGCTAATCATTTGCATATCACAGCATCGTCTTCCTGTCGGTTAAATTTCGCATCTGTAGCACGTCATCTTCGTGGCGTAGCAATTTTAATCACCAGTAGTGTATAATCGGTTAACATCGCCCGCGAACAGGTAGCGTTGTGGCATAGCTACCATAACGCCACCTGTGTCTACCATGTAATACGGAATGCTCACAGCCTCAAGGCTCAGTGTAGCGCAAACGTGTGAAATAAACAAGCAACCATGCCACGGAGACGCACCTGTGCATACTACAGCCAACCGAGCGAGTTTGAAAGGGGTCAAATTGCGTTCTTCTGAGTGGCGGGATGGTCCTTTCCGAGAACTACCACACAAGATGGACGTGCTGCATCAGTTTTGCAATGACGCTGGCATCAGTGGCCATGTGAACATTCTCACACCCGGAGGCGAGGTTCTGGACGTGCACGCGGCACAGACACCCACCAGCATCGTCGTATTGTACCAACAGCTACCACAGCACAGGTGGGAGGGCTCGAGAGCCCAGACGAGTCAACACGAGCTGTGTCAAACCGGTATTTAGCAGTGTGAGTATGGACAAGCACTCCTCTAGCCCTTCTTTCACTCACGGCACAGCATCGGCGTGCACGGGTCGACTTGGTACCATCAGAGGATCACTTGGAAGATGGAATGTTGCGCCGTGGTTTTCGATGATGAAAGCAGATTCTGCCGACACGCAAGTGATGATCGTTTCCGCTTACAACGTAGACTTGGTGAGTGCTGTCTCGTGGAGAGCGTGCATCCAGTGCACACTGGCATTAAGGTCCAGGATAGGATAAATTACAACTCTCGTTCTCCTTTGGTGTTTCTAGATGTACACTAACCAGCGCTCGGTACATGCAGAATTTTGTTAGACCCGTACTTTTGCCGTACTTTTGTTCCAACAGGATAATGCTCGCCCACATACTGCCGTGAAACTGAAAGTGCGCTGCAGGACGTGCAGCAACTTCCCTGACCAGCGTGATCTCTGGACTTACCTCTGATTAGGTACGTGTGGTACGAGGTGCATTCAAGTTCTAAGGCCTCCGATTTTTTTTTTCTCCGGACTGGAAAGAGATAGAAACATGCGCATTGTTTGAAAATGAGGCCGCGTTCATTGTCAATACGTCCCAGAGATGGCAGCACAGTACGACAGATGGAATTTTACCGCCAGCGGCGAGAATGAGAACTGTTTTAAATACTTAAAATGGCGACGTTTTTCTTACTTGAACAGCGTGCAATCATTTGTTTTCTGAATTTGCGTGGTGTGAAACCAATTGAAATTCATCGACAGTTGAAGGAGACATGTGGTGATGGAGTTACGGATGTGTCGAAAGTGCGTTCGTGGGTGCGACAGTTTAATGAAGGCAGAACATCGTGTGACAACAAACCGAAACAACCTCAGGCTCGCACAAGCCGGTCTGACGACATGATCGGGAAAGTGGAGAGAATTGTTTTGGGGGATCGCCGAATGACTGTTGAACAGATCGCCTCCAGAGTTGGCATTTCTGTGGGTTCTGTGCACACAATCTTGCATGACGACCTGAAAATGCGAAAAGTGTCATCCAGGCGGGTGCCACGAATGTTGACGGACGACCACATGGCTGCCCGTGTGGCATGTTGCCAAGCAATGTTGACGCGCAACGACAGCACGAATGGGACTTTCTTTTCGTCGGTTGTGACAATGGATGAGACGTCGATGCCATTTTTCAATCCAGAAACAAAGCGCCAGTCAATGGAAGCACACAGATTTACCGCCACCAAAAAAATTTCGGGTAACCGCCAGTGCTGAAAAAATGATGGTGTCCATGTTCTGGGACAGCGAGGGCGTAATCCTTACCCATTGCGTTCCAAAGGGCACTACGGTAACAGGTGCATCCTACGAAAATGTTTTGAAGAACAAATTCCTTCCTGCACTGCAACAAAAACGTCCGGGATGGGCTGCACGTGTGCTGTTTCACCAAGACAACGCACCCGCACATCGAGCTAACGTTACGCAACAGTTTCTTCGTGATAACAACTTTGAAGTGATTCCTCATGCTCCCTACTCACCTGACCTGGCTCCTAGAGACTTTTGGCTTTTTCCAACAATGAAAGACACACTCCGTGGCCGCACATTCACCAGCCGTGCTGCTATTGCCTCAGTGATTTCCCAGTGATCAAAACAGACTCCTAAAGAAGCCTTCGCCGCTGCCATGGAATCATGGCGTCAGCGTTGTGAAAAATGTGTACGTCTGCAGGGCGATTACGTCGAGAAGTAACGCCAGTTTCATCGATTTCGGGTGAGTAGTTAATTAGAAAAAAAAATCGGAGGCCTTAGAACTTGAATGCACTTCGTATACGATGGGATGAGAAGTGACTCGTGCGACTTGTCAACCAACAGCTGTTACAGAAATACGTGAACGGGTCGAGCAGGCGTGGCATAACTAATATGGGTGTTTCAGCACGGGTCGATACCTGTTTCCTCAGAATCGCTTGTGCTATTGATCTGTAAATGTACTCATTTCATGGCTCCATATGCACTGTTGCAACGAGAAATATTGAGTTAACTGTTAACCTCAAAACGTTGTACTAATTTTTTCCGATAGTGTATATCGTATGTGAAAGGAAATTGGTGTCCCTTGGTGTATGGAAACTTTGTCTCACTGTTTCCAAGCACACTCATGTGTGATATGTCATTTTAAACTCAAGAACGTAATAATTTATGATCAATATATGTCACAGTAAGAGAGTAACCACAAAGACAAATGTACGTAAACTGGTAGCGGAAGAACACAGCATGCTGTATGTACTATCTCGGTTTTTGGAAGAAATGTAGTGGATGCAAGTGTTCAAGATCTGTAAGAACTCACGCACATCTACTGATAAAGTGTCATGACTTCAGATGTCACCTGAAAGGTATTGTGTTGCTTCCCATACGTATGGGTATGATATTTATAATCTTCAGAAAAAAAGGTAAATGCTACAGGGAGAGATGGCCAATAGACAGTATGTACAAGAACGAAGAGGGAACGATAAGACTGGAAGACAGAAAGAGAAGTGTTTGGGTTAAAAAGTGCGCAAGGCAAGAACGCAGTCTTTCTCATCCACTGTTCAACCTGAATATCGAAGAAGCATTGGTGGAAATAAAGAAACGTTCAGAGGTGGATTAAAATTTAAGATGAAAGTACATCAACGATAAGATTCGCTGATGACATTGCTGTGCCCTATAATAGCGGCGAAGAATTACAGAACCTCTTGAATGGCATAAACAATATAGCGACGGGAGGACGACGGTTCATTCCCGGGTCGGCCCATCCTGATTTAGGTTTTCCGTGATTTCCCTAAATCGCTCCAGGCAAATATCCGGATGGTTGCTTTAAAGGGCACGGCCGACTTCCTTCCCTGTCCTTCCCTAATGCGATGATACCGATGACCTCGTAGTTTGGCCTCTTCCCCCAAAACAACCCAATATGGCGAGTACACGGAATATGGACTGAGAGTAAACCAAAGGAAGAAGAAAGGAATGAGGAGTACCAGAAATGAGAAGAGCATCACTCTCAGCATCTTAACTGTATGTTAGAAGAACTCAAGAAGTTTTGCTACCATGAACAGCGTACAAAGGACGAAACAAGGAGCATAGAAGAAGCATGCTAGTGCAGTCAATGAGACCATTCCTCTCCAAAAGAAATCTGATCGTAATCTGAGAAAGAAATATCTGACAATGTATGTCAGGAGACAATTTGTTTCGGAAATGAATCATGAACGGCATGAAACCGGAAAAAGAAGAGAATCGATTTCCTTGAGCTGGGTTATACAAGGATGCCCAAATTAAGTGTACTGATAAGAAATGAGGACGCTCTCCATAGAGTCGCCGAGTGAAGAAAAATGCTGAAAACACCAATTAGGAGAAAGTATAGGATGAAAGGACATGTTAAGACATGGAACAAGAGAGAGGTAAAGAGCACAAAAATTTGTAGAGGAGGACGGAGGGTAGACTGTACGACCGGCGTTCAATAAGTAATGCAATGGATCGTTTTTCTCGGCTGTTTTTGGTTGAAAACAGGCGGAATTTGTTGAGAGGTATCGTGGAACATTCAGTGGAACAACTTGTGCTATCTCCCGCGTGCCGTCCGGCTGCACACAGCAGTGACTCCTGCAGTGTCGGAACGTGCCGACACTCTCACTAGAGGTGACCGACAGACCACAACCAAACACCTCGATGCTCAGCTGGACGACTCTGTTGGTAAGCCTGTCACACTCGTCCACTGGTTGGGGTACTGAAAGGTGTGTGGCCGCTGAGTTCCTCGTGCCAAACAGAAGACCATAAACAGCAACTAAGGAACAGCTGTGCAGAATTGCTTTCCACGTTATGAGGCTGGTGGAGACAATTTTTTGTCGAACATCGTCAAAGGCGATGAAACATGGGTTCTTCACTTCGAACCGGAAACAAAACGACAATCCATGGAGTGGCTTTACACCACCTCTTCTCCGAAGAAAAAGTTCAAAGCTCCACCCTCAGCCAATTAAGTCATGGCGTCAGTCTTTAAGGATTCTGAAGGGGTTATTGTTGTGGATTGGCAAGACAGCCAATCCACTATGACAGGAAGCCGAAAGGCACGCGTTTAAGCTCACGCAGGCTGGCGTGAGGTCTGAAACAGGTCAGGGAAATGAGACTAGCAAAAATAGTACGTAGCTGCTGGAATACTTAACTTTAATCCATAATTGGTAAACATCGCTCTTGACGGTACATGTTTTACAGCATCAATAGTAATTGGTAATGGCGCCTTACTAGGTCGTAGCAAATGACGTAGCTGAAGGCTATGCTAACTATCGTCTCGGCAAATGAGAGTGTAATTTGCCAGTGAACCATCGCTAGCAAAGTCGGGTGTACAACTGGGGCGAGTGCTAGGAAGTGTCTCTAGACCTGCCGTGTGGCGGCGCTCGGTCTGCAATCACTGATAGTGGCGACACGCGGGTCCGACGTATACTAACGGACCGCGGCCGATTTAAAGGCTACCACCTAGCAAGTGTGGTGTCTGGCGGTGACACCACAGTTATTGTGTTTGGTGTCCTCTCATGGTGCAACAATCAACTTTGAAGTGTATTTTGTGCTACCTCAGGAAGTGGAAGAAACGACTTCCCCTTCCCCATGACAACGCAAGGCCTCACACAATTCTGCACATCCGAGTGGAATTCACAAAACTTCATTGGACTGTTCTTCCTCGTCCACCCTACAGCTCGGGCCTCACACATTCCGACTTTCATCTGTTTGGCTCAATGGAGGGTGCACTCCGTGGGAAGCAGTACGTGGATGACGGGCAGTTGGCTTCGACGTCGATCAGTAGAGTTTTTTGTGAACATACTTGGAACATTTAACTATACATTAAGCCTACTCCATGTAGCCTCCATCAGCTGTGACACATCTGGTCCAACGTTCTGTCCATGATGTACCGATAAATGCACTTTGGTAAAATTCTGGGGACTGACTTTTACACCATCGCTTGACACAGGAAATAAGGTCTTTCTCACTATCAAATGTTTTACCGCGTAGGTGGGCCTTCAGACGATGGAGCCAAGTCCGGACTACAGGGAGGATGAGGAACAATTTTCCAAATTATTTTCCTGATTTTCTCCTGCGTCATAAGGCTGTAAGGGGTTTGGCATTGTCACGGTGTAGTCTGATGAGCTGACCCTGAAGCTGTGGTGTGTGGGTCTTGATGGCACGTCGCAGCTTGTCCAGTGACAAACAGTAACGGTCCCGGTTAATTGTGGAGCCAGGTTCCAAAAAGTCAATGAAAATGACATCACACTGATTCCAGAAGAAGGAGGCCATCATCTTTCGGCCTGCTGTTCGTGAAAGTCTTGGTTTGTTCTTCCGAGGTGAATTCGGATGACGCCACTCCATAGATTGGGTTTTGGTCTCAGGTTCGGACAAAAACAACCATGTTTCATCCTGGGTAATGACGCTGTCAAAACACTGTTTCCCCTCTTCAGTAAACGTCTTCATGAGACCCTCGCACGCATTCTTCCTCATCGTTTTCATTTCTCTGGTCAATAATACAGGCACCCAACGTGCACAGATTTCTCTGTACCCTAGTTACTGTACCAGTGATACCACACTACCCAATGACGAACGAGTCACTTAAGTGGGCTATCGTGTCGTCACACATCTGTCATTTTGGATTATTTGATCAATGGTCTCCTTATTCACATCACTCACTGCCGTCGATGGTCTACCGCATCGTGGATTGCCCAGTAGAGAGAAATCACCTTCTTTAAACCTCTGCAACCACCGCTGGATACTGCTGCGATCCACTGTGTCCCCCGTTCCCCCCTCCCCCATTATAAACAGGGAGCAACTTCCTGTGCATCGATGTGGC
Organism: Schistocerca cancellata; assembly: GCF_023864275.1. Lineage (NCBI taxonomy): Eukaryota > Metazoa > Arthropoda > Insecta > Orthoptera > Acrididae > Schistocerca > Schistocerca cancellata. The sequence goes on along the minus strand of NC_064627.1, from coordinate 138,769,721 downwards.
AGAGTCATCGCCAGTCTCGAAGAGGAACTCCATCACCGACTGTTGTCGCAACCTGACATCTACTTCACGGTCCATTATTGCTCACCTGTAAATAAAAGAAAACACTTTTATATACCAACTTGTAGCTAAATGTTCCAAGTATGCTCACATAAAATTTCATTCTCCTCCTGCATAAAATTAAACAATTAGAGACGACTGTACAAAACTTTTTGAACGCTCTTTGTACTACGCAGGTATAAAGGCCCTCCCAGTAAGGTGGCGTGAGGCCATCGCATTGAATGGGGATTAAACTGAAAAATAGGGTTTTCAGCCAAAAGCTTGGGGAAACTTGAATAAAACCTACCTGCATTCAGAAAAAAAATAAATAAATGTTGTATTGTTTATTAAAAGTCCCTCATATACAGAGTGGGCAAAATGAAACTATTCAGAAAATATTTTGTGCTGCTTAAGATAGGAAACCCAAATTATAGTGTCTGCAGTCAGGATGGATAATGTAAGCTCAGTTGCCTGTTTTAAGGGGCATGAAATATTTTCCGGGCCAGTTTCATTTTGCGCACCCAGTATAACAACTGAGCACGTCTAGGAGGTGCTATGAAGACATTGGATGAAGTTGTGGCGGAATGGACTGCACTAGTCAGAAGACTGATGAAAAATAAATGTGTAAAGTAACTGATAGCGTTCTTCCTTAGTCTCGCTTTAATCCTGAGTATTTTCTTTTTATTTAAGACTATGTGAGACTAAATCTCATTCTCCTGTTATTTTTTGCAGGTGAGTGGCTGGAAGGTCCCGTCTACTCATCGGCGCTGGGGCCGCACTACGCCGTGGACAGACGCGCTCTCTACGTCCCGGATTACTCGTACCAAGTGCTCAACCCGTTCACCGCTTACCAAGTACAGCCGGACAAGCGCGACAGTCGCTGGAATGGCTATTCCAAGGGCAAGCGCTTCATGGTCTCCAGGAAGAGGGATGTGAGTATAACTTGGCACACAGATTAAAACCACACTTCAAATTATATGCACTAAACCATTTAACAGGCGCATTTCTTTGGTAAGAGTTAAAGCGCCTCTAACCATCGATGTCAAAGTTCACCGTTTTGCGTATCTTCATAGCCCTTCCAGTATACAGGGTGTTTAAAAAAGAATATATGTATTTCGAATGCAAGATGGTTCAAATGGCTCTGAGCACTATGGGACTTAACATCTGAGGTCATCAGTCCCCTAGAACTTAGAACTGCCTAAACCTAACTAACCTAAGGACATCATACACATCCATGCCCAAGGCAGGATTCGAAGCTGCGACCGTAGCGGTCGCGCAGTTCCAAACTGAAGCGCCTAGAACCGCTCGGCCACACCGGCCGGCATTTCGAATGCATATATTTATCAAACTTCAAGACATAGGAATATGAAACTTCACACACACATTTACGAACCTCTCAAGTTCAGATTACAGGTGTTCAATATGTCCTTCATCATCGACACGAACAATATCACATCGATACTCAAATTCCTCACATAGTCGAGCAAGCATGTCCTTCGTCACTGATGTTATGGCAGTACGGATCTGGTTCTTCAGCTCTGTCAGGCTCTGTGGGAGTGGTGATACATAAACGTTGTCTTCAACGAAACCCCACAAGAAGAAGTCAGAGGGTGTCAAATCCGGTGACTGTGGAGCCCAGCTAAGACATGCGAAGTCGCCAGCTCCTTGACGACCAATCTAACGGTTCGAAAAGTTTCATTGAGATATTTACGCACTTGGCGACTCCAGTGAGGGGGTGCCCCGTCTTGTTGAAAAATGAAGTTGTCCTCGTGCAGCCTCGGAAAGAACCAGTTTCGTATCATAGCGAGATACTGCTGTCAGTTAACCGTGTTTCCAACAAAGAAGAATGGGCCGCATACAGATGATCGGGATATCGGACAAAACACATTGACTTTGGGCGAATGTTCAGTGACTGCATGTGGGTTCTGTTGGTCCCAATTTCGAACATAGTGTTTGTTTACCTGACCACTAATATGGAAAGCCGCTTCATCACTGAACACGATGCATTGTGCGAAAGTGTTATCATTGACAATAGCGTCAAGAATCTCGTTATAAAATGCCACACGTTTTCGTTTGTCATCAGGACTCAGAACTTGTGACAGCTATAACTTGTACGGCTTCATAACCAACCGACGTCTCAGAACACGCCAAATTGTTGATGTAGGGAGTTGTAACTCCCGACTGGCACGACGAGTTGATTTTGAAGGACTACGTTGGAAAGCAGTTTGAATTCGTGCAACACTTTCTTCAGCAACACGAGGGGGCCAGGACTCTTTGTTTTACATACACATACAGTATCTAGAAACTGTCGATACCATCTGCGAATGTTCCAACCATTCGGAGGATCAATTAGGTACCACAGCCTGAAACATCTTTGCACTGTAATCATGGAATTGCACTTCGCAAACTCGAGAACACAAAATGATTTCTGCTGCGGAGTAGCCATTTTAAACATATAACGGTTACCAGGTAAATCAGAAGACAACTGACATCTAGCGGCTATTAATATAAACTAGACTATGTATTCGTTTCTCTAATAGCCGAGCCGCGGCGCAGCGATCGATAGTTTGGACAAAATAATACTCTGTAATACGTATATTCTTTTTGAGACACCCTGTATTTCGTCTATATAGTGCCCCACAGCTCGCAGCAATTTTAAAAAATATATGTATTACAATAATAACAACAATTTTGTAAACTGAAGGCGGCTGGGGGGGGGGGGGGGAGGGAGGAAAGGAAAGGGAAAGAATTAATAATGTCAGCTGCGTCGGGACTTTATGCGGAATCAGCGGCGACGAGTAAAAGTTGGTGCCGGATCGGGATTCAAATCCGGAATCTTCGTATATGTCCGAAAGAACAGATACCCTGCATTCATATAATTGATACTTGTCTCAATGGACTGTGAAACTACAACCTTCGGTGCGGATGTTGTTATATGTTCGACCTGCAGCGGGAATCTAAAATTAGCGAGCACAGAGGACATGGTCCGGACCTGCAGATAGGCTATGATGGGTGGAAACGTGAATTAGCCGGGGAGCGTGCCGAGATGCTCCGCCCATTTGCGGTAAACACTGTGTTCGGGTGGCGCAGTGGTTAACTGCCTAGTAAGCGGGAGATGACGGGTTGGTATCCCAGTCCGGCCCACACTGTCATTCGTCGCTGCTGATACCGCATAAAGTCCCGACGCGGCGGATATAATTGATTTCTTCCCTTTCCTTTCTCACCCTCTCCACCTTCAGTTTACAAAATAGGTATCACAGTTGTGAATTCTGCGTGGTGCCTGTTCTTCCGGACATGTCGAAAATAACAGACACCACCATTTTACGAGGGGCGTTTGAAAAGTCCGTGCAAAAATAAAAACATTTTTTTTATTTTTCGACAAGGTCTCCTTTTAGACTTACACACTTCGTCCAACGCTGTTCTAATTTGTCGATACCTTCCGAATAATAGGAATTGTCCAAATCTGCAAAATAGCTATTAGTTGCTGCAATCACCTCCTCGTTTGCATAAAATCTTTGTCCTGCCAGCCATTCTTCAAATTGGGGAACAAATAGTAGTCCGAGGGAGCCACGTCTGAAGAATAGAGGGGATGTGAAACGAATTGGAATCCTATTTCCATTAATTTTGCGATCACAACTGCTCAGGTGTGTGCTGGTGCATTGTCATGATGGAAAAGGACTTTTTTGCGGTCCAGTCGCGGGTGTATTTCTTGCAGCTCGGTTTTCAAACGGTCCAATAACGATGAATAATATTCACCTGCAATAGTTTCACCCTTTACAGATAATCGATGAGGATTATCCCTTGCAAATCACAAAAGACAGTCGCCATAACCTTTCCGGCCGAAGAAAAGGTCTTCGCCTTTTTTGGTTCAGATTCTCCCTTGGTAACTCATTGTTTAGATTGTTGTTTGGTCTCAGGAGTATAGTAATGTATCCATATTTCATCCACAGTGACGAAACGACGCTTAAAGTCCAGCGGATTCTTCCTGAACAGTTGCAAACCATCCTTGCAACACTTCACATGATTCCATTTTTGGTCAAGCGTGAGCAATCGCGGAACCCATCTTGCGGATAGCTTTCTCATGTCCAAATTTTTATGCAAAATATTATCTACCCATTCATTCGAGATGCTCACAGCACTAGCAATCTCACGCACCTTAACTCTTCTGTCATTCATTACTATATCATGGGTTTTATCAATGGTTTCTGGAGTCGTAACATCCACAGGGCGCCCAGAACTTTCAGCATCACTTGTGCCCATATGGCCACTCCGAAAATTTTGAAACCACTTGTCAACTGTTGTAATTGAAAGTGCAGAGCCACTGTAATGTTTATCAAGCAACCTGGTGTACGTTCTTTCCAAAGATGCTAACTAAACATGACCTCGATACGCGCTGGTGGTGCCATCTCTCGGACGTTGCACGGACTTTTCAAACGCCCCTCGCATATAAATAATAACAATACTGAAATAAACCTGTATTAACTATCGATTTAGATTATCTGATCATCTCTAGATGTTATAAAATAATTTACAACAGACTATTCCTAATCTGTATCGACGTCTATATTCTAACAGCCACATTACGGTGTGAGGCGGAGAGTACGTTCTGTACCAGTGTCACTTCCCCACCTTTCCTGTTCCATTGACGAATGGTGCGGGGGAAGAACGTTTACTAATCCTCCTTGTGGACTCCAGTCTCTCTGATTTTAACCTCCATTATCTTTTCGCAAGATATACGAGCTTCATTTGAAACGTTATGCACGCTGTAAGACAGAACCAAAGAAAATATTTCCACAGGCTTTCCATACCATCTCCATTCTTGCTTATGACAGCTTCCCAAGTTTTTCTAACTTCTGTATTCCGCATACGGCGGCTTCACTGTTGAACTGTCTGATTACTTGGGTCATCTCACTGGAGGCTTCATCAGTTGTGTCAAAACGTTTTCCATAGACTTGCTCCTTCTATTTGGGGAACAAATCAAAGTGTGGTGGGCTCATATCAGGATTGTATGGTGGGAGGGGAAATATGGATGGGAAATATTTTCCATCCGTATTTGTCGATCGTTTCTCTCACTTGTAGAGCAATACGCGGTTTTGCATTGTCGTGCAAAATGAGGACATCACCTGCAAGCAGGCCTTCTTTGACGAATTTTCGGACAAAAACATTTTGCAGAAGCGGTTCGTAGTACGCGCCTGTTACAGACATCCCCTGGCCACTCTGTTTATAGCTATGACTGCATTCATGTCATACGCAAAGATCACATCAGCTTCACCTTTGATTGTTGGCGGTGGAACTTTTCCTGGCGTGGAGAGTCGGAACTTCCCCATTTGACGACTGACACTTCAGTTTTGGCTCAAAATCTAGTAGCCAGGCTTCGCGAAGTGCAACAACCCTTTTCACAAACTGTTCTCCGTCTCTTCGATAACGTTCAAACAACTATTCTGCGATTCTTTTGTGACCTGCTTTCTGCTTTTCACTCAAATTATGTGAAACCCATTTGGCAGCAACTTTTTTCATCGTTAACTTTTCAGTTCTGATTCTGTAAACTGAAGTGAAAGACATTCTGGTCTCATACGCAATTTGCTCACATGTTTTTCGTCGGTCCTCTCTCAAAATGTCATTAACAATAACCTGAGAGGTGTAGGCCGTTGCAGTTGATGGCCTTCCACTTCTTGGGTTGCCCTCAGTGCTCACCCGACCTTCACGGAAACAAGCAGACCACCATCATACTGTGCTAAGGTCCACTACACATCTCTCTCAAAGCGTTGTAAATTTCAGTTGGGTTCTTTCCACGTAGGGATTCGATTTTGATGTAGGAACACTGGTTACTATGTGTAATCCAACCTCGCTCAATTTCAGCTTCCATTTTAAAACTGAATTGCTCACGACACAGCCGTGCGAACCATCAAACACATATACGACCGCCACGCCTAAGGCCAAGCTCACAACTGAGATGAATTTCAAGCTGACCATAACGGTAGCACAGTGTAAAGAACTTCTGAAGTGACCCTCGTACGTGCATGGAAGAAACATAACGCTCGACTCTCACAGGAACTTACGCTCTAGAATATCAACAGTACACAAAACCGTGATTCACAACCACTGTCTTGTAGCATCTGCCATTGGAGTTGAATGAGCATATCCATGACGATTTCTTGCTTACTAGATTAACCTGTGACAAAACGGGCTGCTGTTCTTTGGATATTCGCTATTTTCTGAATCAGTCGCATCTGGTGTGGATCCTAAACTGATGAGCAATATCCAAACATGGCTCGAATGAGGTATTTGTAAGCTGCCTCCTTCGTGAATGGACTACATCTCCTGCGGATGCTTCCAATGGATCTCACAAGTAACCCCTTGAATGCGACGTCGTAAGTTCAGTCTTTAGTAAGGCTGATTTGAAAGTGTTGTGTTGACAGTTATGACAGGAAAAAATATTAGCTGCTAATGACCGGCCATCACGACTGTGACAGAAAGTGAGTGTCCGGGAGGTGCAGAGATCAATGTTATGTGGGGTGTATCTACAGGGTGTTTCAAAAATGACCGGTATATTTGAAACGGCAATAAAAACTAAACGAGCAGCGATAGAAATACACCGTTTGTTGCAATATGCTTGGGACAACAGTACATTTTCAGGCGGACAAACTTTCGAAATTACAGTAGTTACAATTTTCAACAACAGATGGCGCTGCAAGTGATGTGAAAGATATAGAAGACAACGCAGTCTGTGGGTGCGCCATTCTGTACGTCGTCTTTCTGCTGTAAGCGTGTGCTGTTCACAACGTGCAAGTGTGCTGTAGACAACATGGTTTATTCCTTAGAACAGAGGATTTTTCTGGTGGTGGAATTCCACCGCCTAGAACACAGTGTTGTTGCAACAAGACGAAGTTTTCAACGGACGTTTAATGTAACCAAAGGACCGAAAAGCGATACAATAAAGGATCTGTTTGAAAAATTTCAACGGACTGGGAACGTGACGGATGAACGTGCTGGAAAGGTAGGGCGACCGCGTACGGCAACCACAGAGGGCAACGCGCAGCTAGTGCAGCAGGTGATCCGACAGCGGCCTCGGGTTTCCGTTCGCCGTGTTGCAGCTGCGGTCCAAATGACTCCAACGTCCACGTATCGTCTCATGCGCCAGAGTTTACACCTCTATCCATACAAAATTCAAATGCAGCAACCCCCCAGCGCCGCTACCATTGCTGCACGAGAGACATTCGCTAACGATATAGTGCACAGGATTGATGACGGCGATATGCATGTGAGCAGCATTTGGTTTACTGACGAAGCTTATTTTTACCTGGACGGCTTCGTCAATAAACAGAACTGGCGCATATGGGGAACCGAAAAGCCCCATGTTGCAGTCCAATCGTCCCTGCATCCTCGAAAAGTACTGGTCTGGGCCGCCATTTCTTCCAAAGGAATCATTGGCCCATTTTTCAGATCCGAAACGATTACTGCATCACGCTATCTGGACATTCTTCGTGAATTTGTGGCGGTACAAACTGCCTTAGACGACACTGCGAACACCTCGTGGTTTATGCAAGATGGTGCCCGGCCACATCGCACGGCCGACGTCTTTAATTTCCTGAATGAATATTTCGATGATCGTGTGATTGCTTTGGGCTATCCGAAACATACAGGAGGCGGCGTGGTTGGCCTCCCTATTCGCCAGACATGAACCCCTGTGACTTCTTTCTGTGGGGACACTTGAAAGACCAGGTGTACCGCCAGAATCCAGAAACAATTGAACAGCTGAAGCAGTACATCTCATCTGCATGTGAAGCCATTCCGCCAGACACGTTGTCAAAGGTTTCGGGTAATTTCATTCAGAGACTACGCCATATTATTGCTACGCATGGTGGATATGTGGAAAATATCGTACTATAGAGTTTCCCAGACCGCAGCGGCATCTGTTGTTGAAAATTGTAACTACTGTAATTTCGAAAGTTTGTCTGCCTGAAAATGTACTGTTGTCCCAAGCATATTGCAACAAACGGTGTATTTCTATCGCTGCTCGTTTAGTTTTTATTGCCGTTTCAAATATACCGGTCATTTTTGAAACACCCTGTATTACGCTTCGCGAAATGGACATCGTCGACATTCCAGAAATGTTGAAGACAAACCATTAACTTGCACCGTGAACACCGAATGAAAAATGGCGCGACACAGTGATTCTAAATCTACATCTACATCTATACTCCGCAAGCCACATGACGGTGTGTGGCGGAGGGTACCTTGAGTACCTCTATCGGTTCTCCTTTCTATTCCAGTCTCGTATTGTTCGTGGAAAGAAAGATTGTCGGTATGCCTTTGTGTGGACTCTAATCTCTCTGTTTTTGTCCTCATGGTCTCTTCGCGAGATATACGTAGGAGGGAGCAATATACTGCCTGACTCCTCGGTGAAGGTATGTTCTCGAAACTTTGACAAAAGCCCGTACCGAGCTACTGAGCGTCTCTCTTGTAGAGTCTTCCACTGGAGTTTATCTATCATCTCCGTAACGCTTTCGAGATTACTAAATGATGCTGTAACGAAGCGCACTGCTCTCCGTTGGATCTTCTCTATCCCTTCTCTCAACCCTATCTGGTACGGATCCCACACCGGTGAGCAGTAGTCAAGCAGTGGACGAACAAGTGTACTGTAACCTACTTCCTTTGTTTTCGAATTGCATTTCCTTAGGATTCTTCCAATCAATCTCAGTCTGGCATCTGCTTTACCGACGATTACTTTTATATGGTTATTCCATTTTAGATCACTCATAATGCCTACTCCCAGATAATTTATGGAATTAACTGCTTCCAGTTGCTGACCTGCTATATTGTAGCTAAAGGATAAAGGATCTTTCTTTCTACGTATTCGCAGCACATTGCACTTGTCTACGTTGAGATTCAATTGGCATTCCCTGCACCATTCGTCAATTCGTTGCAGATCCTCCTGCATTTCAGTACACTTTTCCATTGTTACAACCTCTCGATATACTACAGCATCATCCGTAAAAAGCCTCAGTGAACTTCCGATGTTATCCACGAGGCCATTTATATACAGGGTTATTACAAATGATTGAAGCGATTTCACAGCTCTACAATAACTTTATTATTTGAGATATTTTCAAAATGCTTTGCACACACATACAAAAACTCAAAAAGTTTTTTTAGGCATTCACAAATGTTCGATATGTGTCCCTTTAGTGATTCGGCAGACATCAAGCCGATAATCAAGTTCCTCCCACACTCGGCGCAGCATGTCCCCAACAATGAGTTCGAAAGCATCGTTGATGCGAGCTCGCAGTTCTGGCACGTTTCTTGGTAGAGGAGGTTTAAACACTGAATCTTTCACACAACCCCACAGAAAGAAATCGCATGGGGTTAAGTCGAGAGAGCGTGGAGGCCATGACATGAATTGCTGATCATGCATCTCCACCACGACCGATCCATTGGTTTTCCAATCTCCTGTTTAAGAACCTGCCGAACATCATGATGGAAGTGCGGTGGAGCACCATCCTGTTGAAAGATGAAGTCGGCGCTGTCGGTCTCCAGTTGTGGCATGAGCCAACCCTTTGATTTCCCCTTACAGAGGCATCTAGAAGCTTTAAACTGCGCATACCATCGCCGAATGGAGTTAGCAGTTGGTGGATCTTTGTTGAACTTCGTCCTGAAGTGTCGTTGCACTGTTATGACTGACTGATGTGAGTGCATTTCAAGCACGACATACGCTTTCTCGGCTCCTGTCGCCATTTTGTCTCACTGCGCCTCTCGAGCGCTCTGACGGCAGAAACCTGAAGTGCGGCTTCAGCCGAACAAAACTTTATGAGTTTTTCTACGTATCTGTAGTGTGTGGTGACCATATGTCAATGAATGGAGCTACAGTGAATTTATGAAATCGCTTCAATCATTTGTAATAGCCCTGTATATTGCGAACAGCAACGGTCCTACGACACGCCCCTGCGGGATACCTGAAATCACTCTTACTTCGGAAGATTCTCTCCATTGAGAGTGACATGCTGCGTTCTGTTATCTAGGAACTCTTCAATCCAATCACACAATTGGTCTGATGGTCCATATGCTCTTACTTTGTTCATTAAACGACTGTGGAGAACGGTATCAAACGCCTTGCGGCAGTCAAGAAACACGCCATCTACCTGGCAACCTGTGTCTATGACCCTCTGAGTCTCGTGGATTACAAAGATTCGCACCGTCAAGATCAAAGTCCTAACGTAACGTACCAGATCGGGTTGACGGAGGAGATAGAGAAGATCCAAAGAAGAGCGGTGCGTTTCGTCACAGGGTTATTTGGTAACCGTTGTAGCGTTACGGAGATGTTTAACAAACTCAAGTGGCAGACTCTGCAAGAGAGGCGCTCTGCATCGCGGTCTAACTTGCTCGCCAGGTTTCGAGAGGGTGCGTTTCTGGATGAGGTATCGAATATGTTGCTTCCCCCTGCTTATACCTCCCGAGCAGATCACGAATGTAAAATTAGAGAGATTAGAGCGCGCACGGAGGCTTTCAGACAGTCGTTCTTCCCGCGAACCATACGCGACTGGAACAGGAAAGGGAGGTAATGACAATGGCACGTAAAGTGCCCTCCGCCACACACCGTTGGGTGGCTTGCGGAGTTGTTTTTTTTTTTTTTTACTAGCTGCTTATATTTTGCGGAGTATAAATGTAGATGTAGATGTAGATGTAGATGTAGATGTAGAAACCTAACCTCCTTGATAGTTACAAACTGTACAGGACGTTCAGCTAGCAGCTAGGTATCCGCTCTTAAAGAATGCGTATACAATCATATTGGTATAATGAGGTGATGAGATCTGATGGAGTGCAATGGAATGCAACCGATTGCGAAACAGTTTGTCGTGGAGCTTATCGCGAAACTGGCTATACTGTAGCAGTAGCTAATATGTTTCATAAGCACGGAAAAAAAACGTATAGAGGCGGAATATGTCCAGTGGTTCCAGGTGGTTTGAACTGTAACGTCACACACTTTTTAGGAGGGATAGTGGGCTGTAAAGGGGTGTGACTTTTGTATAGAGACCAGGAATCAAGCAAAAGCGAATTATGTTGACCAGTTGCTGGCCATAAGCAGTGCTCATACGACTGTCGTAGTTCTCTTACGATCATCTTCGCACTCTTGTTCGCTGTGACGTAAATATCCTCTACTGCCCTTCCTTGCAAGATCAGGCGCACGAGAAACAGTCGCAGACTACACTCCTGGAAATTGAAATAAGAACACCGTGAATTCATTGTCCCAGGAAGGGGAAACTTTATTGACACATTCCTGGGGTCAGATACATCACATGATCACACTGACAGAACCACAGGCACATAGACACAGGCAACAGAGCATGCACAATGTCGGCACTAGTACAGTGTATATCCACCTTTCGCAGCAATGCAGGCTGCTATTCTCCCATGGAGACGATCGTAGAGATGCTGGATGTAGTCCTGTGGAACGGCTTGCCATGCCATTTCCACCTGGCGCCTCAGTTGGACCAGCGTTCGTGCTGGACGTGCAGACTGCGTGAGACGACGCTTCATCCAGTCCCAAACATGCTCAATGGGGGACAGATCCGGAGATCTTGCTGGCCAGGGTAGTTGACTTACACCTTCTAGAGCACGTTGGGTGGCACGGGATACATGCGGACGTGCATTGTCCTGTTGGAACAGCAAGTTCCCTTGCCGGTCTAGGAATGGTAGAACGATGGGTTCGATGACGGTTTGGATGTACCGTGCACTATTCAGTGTCCCCTCGACGATCACCAGTGGTGTACGGCCAGTGTAGGAGATCGCTCCCCACACCATGATGCCGGGTGTTGGCCCTGTGTGCCTCGGTCGTATGCAGTCCTGATTGTGGCGCTCACCTGCACGGCGCCAAACACGCATACGACCATCATTGGCACCAAAGCAGAAGCGACTCTCATCGCTGAAGACGACACTTCTCCATTCGTCCCTCCATTCACGCCTGTCGCGACACCACTGGAGGCGGGCTGCACGATGTTGGGGCGTGAGCGGAAGACGGCCTAACGGTGTGCGGGACCGTAGCCCAGCTTCATGGAGACGGTTGCGAATGGTCCTCGCCGATACCCCAGGAGCAACAGTGTCCCTAATTTGCTGGGAAGTGGCGGTGCGGTCCCCTACGGCACTGCGTAGGATCCTACGGTCTTGGCGTGCATCCGTGCGTCGCTGCGGTCCGGTCCCAGGTCGACGGGCACGTGCACCTTCCGCCGACCACTGGCGATAACATCGATGTACTGTGGAGACCTCACGCCCCACGTGTTGAGCAATTCGGCGGTACGTCCACCCGGCCTCCCGCATGCCCACTATACGCCCTCGCTCAAAGTCCGTCAACTACACATACGGTTCACGTCCACGCTGTCGCGGCATGCTACCAGTGTTAAAGACTGCGATGGAGCTCCGTATGCCACGGCAAACTGGCTGACACTGACGGCGGCGGTGCACAAATGCTGCGCAGCTAGCGCCATTCGACGGCCAACACCGCGGTTCCTGGTGTGTCCGCTGTGCCGTGCGTGTGATCATTGCTTGTACAGCCCTCTCGCAGTGTCCGGAGCAAGTATGGTGGGTCTGACACACCGGTGTCAATGTGTTCTTTTTTCCATTTCCAGGAGTGTACTTTTCACTTCCCGCAGCACAGCAAATAACTTTCCAGACGATCTACCATCCAGATTAACAGTCGGCATAATTGTATACGAATGCATTAAGGCATTGATGTTAGTTGATCTTGATGAAACTCTTTTTGTGCCTCTAATTTCCATTGTTCTTTTCATATGCGTTTCCTCTTCAAATTCCGATTGGTCGGAGTTGAAAACAAATTCATTACTGAACGACGGGATAAGTTTATCTCATCTACAAATTTTCGGGCCGATTCCGCAGTTTGCTGAGCATCGTCAGGTTTACGCTTTGTTTAAAATTTTGTTACCTTACGTCCTGCAGTTATGTAGTATTGATTGAAGTGTAACCATGTACTGCTTCCTTTGAAATCACTGTAATGTATGTCGCGGAATTTGATGTGCATAACGTAATAGGTCACTATCATGCACATCCTTATATGGGTTGTGTGTATTACGCTTCACAAAATGGACATCGTCGACATTATTCGAGCGTTCTTGAAACGCGCAAACAGCAGTTTTTGTAACAAGTGCGCCTTGTCCTCCCTTGAATATTATTAGCTTTTCTTATACTCTACACTTGTCATATTACTGTGGACTTACTAGAAATCTCTTCATAATTCTTTTTTACGGCGCTGCAGATGATCTTCCGTGTGCCTAATTATGTTTAGTACCTGCTCCTTGGATAGCGATTGTCCTTTAGTACGTTTCACTGGAGACGGGATTTGTGGCTCCCCGTCCGACGAGGATTATGAACGACATGGCTCGACACTTGTTTCAGTATCACTTTCACTTATTAAGCAAGTATCGTCATTATTGTACGTCTCAGGTACATTGTTCACGCAGTCGAGCGTATACGACACCGTACATTTCACTGACTCATCTTGCAGAAACACTAGTATTCATCTACCACTTCTTTCCCACTCTGCGAAATTCCTCGAGTTCCTTTCTAACGAAATGTCAATTTCGGCAGCTACTGGAGACATAATGCAATGATTTCCTTGCTCTGTTTTGTATCAACACCACCAACTGTTGTGAGTTACTCGTCGACTAAACAGTTCTACTATGCTCCGTAGCCTCATGCTGTGCTCACCATGGGATACCTCCAGTCCTGCCCCACGTTGCCATTAGCAGTCCCTATTGTGGTTGCATGGCAGACAATATGTGGTGCGTCGAATGTCGAAAGCATCATCGCCGTTTGCGACCTCACACGCGAGGGGTCCCTTGTCAGTCTGGTATCTGCCTTATCCTCAATTAGTTTTATATGGACGTTCCACTTTAAAACGCCCAGTAGGGTTACTGGCAGCTATTTTATGTATGCGACTGCTTAGAATGATTAGTTTGCAATATTATAATCAAACATAATGTGTCTTTCTGTCTGTTTATGCGCAATACGTTAAATTTCTTTATGTTCAGGATGAACTACTAAATCCTGCACATAGGATCCTCGACGGGCTTCCCTGGAATTCTCTACAATTTTATAGCGTTGCGACTGGCCTGTATACGACATCATCATCCGCGAGAAGCCTCACAGAAGTTGCAAGACTATTCACAAGCTCATTTACATGTAAACTGCGAGAAGCAACAGTTCTTACTCCCTTGGAGTATGCCCAAGTTGCTTTCACGTCTGAATATTTCTGTTCGTTAGGAATGACGTGGCAGCATTCTTCGTGTTGTTGTTGTTGTGGTCTTCAGTCCTGAGACTGGTTTGATGCAGCTCTCCATGCTACTATATCCTGTGCAAGCTTCTTCATCTCCCAGTACCTACTGCAACCTACATCCTTCTGAATCTGCTTAGTGTATTCATCTCTTGGTCTCCCCCTACGATTTTTACCCTCCACGCTGCCCTCCAATACTAAATTGGTGATCCCTTGATGCCTCAGAACATGTCCTACCAACCGATCCCTTCTTCTGGTCAAGTTGTGCCACAAACTTCTCTTCTCCCCAATCCTATTCAATACTTCCTCATTAGTTATGTGATCTACCCATCTAATCTTCAGCATTCTTCTGTAGCACCACATTTCGAAAGCTTCTATTCTCTTCTTGTCCAAACTATTTACCGTCCATGTTTCACTTCCATACATGGCTACACTCCATACAAATACTTTCAGAAATGACTTCCTGACACTTAAATCTATACTCGATGTTAACAAATTTCTCTTCTTCAGAAACGCTTTCCTTGCCATTGCCAGTCTACATTTTATATCCTCTCTACTTCGACCATCATCAGTTATTTTGCTCCCCAAATAGCAAAACTCCTTTACTACTTTAAGTGTCTCATTTCCTAATCTAACACCCTCAACATCACCCGACTTAATTCGACTACATTTCATTATTCTCGTTTTGTTTTTGTTGATGTTCATCTTATATCCTCCCTTCAAGACACCATCCATTCCGTTCAACTGCTCTTCCAAGTCCTTTGCTGTCTCTGACAGAATTACATTGTCATCGGCGAACCTCAAAGTTTTTATTTCTTCTCCATGGATTTTAATACCTACCTCGAATTTTTCTTTTGTTTCCTTTACTGCTTGCTCAATATACAGATTGAATAGCATCGGGGAGAGGCTACAACCCTGTCTTACTCCCTTCCCAACCACTGCTTCCCTTTCATGTCCCTCGACTCTTATAACTACCATCTGGTTTCTGTACAAATTGTAAATAGCCTTTCGCTCCCTGTATTTTACCCCTGCCACCTTTAGAATTTGAAAGAGAGTATTCCAGTCAACATTGTCAAAAGCTTTCTCTAAGTCTACAAATGCTAGAAACGTAGGTTTGCCTTTCCTTAATCTTTCTTCTAAGATAAGTCGTAAGGTCAGTATTGCCTCACGTGTTCCAGTATTTCTACGGAATCCAAACTGATCTTCCCCGAGATCGGCTTCTACTAGTTTTTCCATTCGTCTGTAAAGAATTCGTGTTAGTATTTTGCAGCTGTGGCTTATTAAACTGATTGTTCGGTAATTTTCACATCTGTCAACATCTGCTTTCTTTGGGATTGGAATTATTATATTCTTCTTGAAGTCTGAGGGTATTTCGCCTGTTTCATACATCTTGCTCACCAGATGGTAGAGTTTTGTCAGGACTGGCTCTCCCAAGGCCGTCAGTAGTTTAGCGTCAACTAAAATAAAGAGTTTTCCTGTAACACTGAGGTCAATGTTAGAAAGCATAATACAGGGTTATTCAAACAGACGGACGCAGTTTAACTGATTTGCATTTCTCGCCATATAAATGAGACATGAACAGTCTACATACCGAAGGGAAGACGAAGATCCATACTTTTGTTTTGTTAACACACTGGTTGCGCAAACGGTCGGTAGGGCGGTGATAGTTGCGGCCGCTAGGGCGAGGAAAACGGCTACGCTGCTACAGAAAGGGTCATATTTGGTCTACAAAATCCCCTTACGTTACAGCTTGAGACAGACTAGGTGAAGGTAAACGTGTTCTGTGCCTTATCACGGACAAAAATTTATGGATCATTCTTTTTTGCGGAAAGCACGGTAAGTGAAATAACGGACATGCTGGAACAATGGCTTATTCCTCAACCGAAGATTCAGAAGATTTTTTAAATCAATCCCTTCCTCGGTGAGGGTAGGTCGCATGGGAAATCAAGGCCTAGCTCTACACTTCTTGCCACCGAAACCTCCTGATCTCACGTCCTGTGACCTTTTCTTATACGGCTATGTTAAGGAGACTGTTACGTCCCACCTTTACCTACAGTTATGGCCGACGTGTGGAACCAAATTACTGCTGTGGCGAGCTCCGTAGCACAAGGCACGCTTCTTCACTTGTGGGACGAGTTTGACGTGCAGGAAGTGTGATGGGGTGAACATTAAATATTTATAACCTGTGTTTAAAAAATCTATGTAATTCCTTCTTTCATTGGTATGTAGACTCTCCGTGTACAATTTAAACTTTATGAAATATAAATCAGTTAAATTGGGTCCATCTTTTTTAATAACCCTGCATAGAAAGCAGTAAAGTGCAATTAATCAATCTTCGTAAACTATGATAATCATATCCATCATTTTGATTTGCAGCTCCTTGTATTGGCCGTGTTTGCAGTTAAAATTGTTGGATGTGAGATCCGCTAGTTATGCAAAACACCATTTTTTCTCAGAACCCAAACATGTTTCGGCACCACTGTGCCATCATCAGTGGGTTTTCGTTTTTATTTATTCTGCAGTGTGATCATTTTTGTTAAATGATTATAAAATTATGTGCATTTTTAGTTCCAACAACAGATCGTTTCTTTTTGTAAATACCTTTACATTTGGTGTGCACGTATTTTCTGGCTCACTTGTGTGTTAATTACTACAGGTAGCTTGTCATCTGCAACCAAACGATGTTGATGAGAATTTTTTTTTGCTGGGAGTTAACCTATCTTCTGGCATGTAATTCAGTTTTTCGAGATGTTTACATTCTAGAAGATAGGTTAACTCCCAGCAAAAAAAAATTCTCATCAACATCGTTTGGTTGCAGATGACAAGCTACCTGTAGTAATTAACACACAAGTGAGCCAGAAAATTCATGCACACCAAATGTAAAGGTATTTACAAAAAGAAACGATCTGTTGTTTGAACTAAAAATGCACATAATTTTATAATTATTTAACGAAAATGATCACACTGCAGAATAAATAAAAAAACGAAAACCCACTGATGATGGCACAGTGGTGCCGAAACATGTTTGGGTACTCGGAAAAATGGTGTTTTGCATAACTGGCGGACCTCACATCCAACAATTATGATAATCATGTTGCATTTTTTTTATGTGGAGTGCACTTCACGTACTGCGGAGAGTAAGCGGGAACACACACGAAAAGATGGAACCTGATTATCATAGAATACAAGGACTGATTAACTGAGTCAGTGCATTCATACGCCGTGTTTGCTGTTAACGTTTGCGACTTGGAGATCACGCTACAGGATTGGGGTAGTTCTGTCCATAGAATGTCGGACGATGCAAAAGACGAACTGCCTAGTGCTCTAAAACATTAACAACAGTGCAATGAAACTACTCCCATTTTGAAAATAAGGCTTTAGCAATAACTTACAGCGTGAAGAACTTCCATCTGTATTTGAGTCCGCCACAGTAACTGAGTGTACATCGCCCCGGCTTCTCATGCCGCGGGGCCCGGGTTCGATTCCCGGCTGGGTTGAAGATTTTCTCCGCTCAGAGACTGGGTATTGTGTCGTCTACATCATCATCATTTCATCCTCATCGACGCGCAAGTCGCAGAAGTGGCGTCACCTCAAAAGACGTGCACCAGGCGATCAGGTCTACCCGCCGGAAGCTCCTCGCCCATGTTTCATTTCATCTGTATTTGGAAGGCAGAAAACTACAAGCCCCTGGAAAAGACAGGGCACTGCCTGCTTAGGTGAGAGTTGTCTCTGAGAGTTTACAATTGCGAAATCCACTTCCGCTCCACCGCCCAGTTTGCTAATGCAGACACGGTGTCGTGCCTTCACACTGGCCGTGACGCTGAGTTCGACGGCCAGGAACAGTTTCACGCTCGACCAGCACCAACAACAAACCCCGGACGAGATACCACTGACAGCACATGAGGTCGCCACATTACTGACCCGCGGTGCACTGCTGCCCTAAGCTTTTAAGGGGGGTAGGACGTCAAACTGGCCGACTTGGAGCAGGAGAGGCACCACACGACATTTTAATTTCCACTGTCTATTCTTTTACAAATAAATTCATAAAACTTTCTCAGCATGACCAGGAAGGGTTCAGGATTCACGCTCATAGCAGTAGAAGTCCAAAAATATAACAAAATATGTTGTTTTTTTTACACGTGAAATGTCATCATTTTTTCGCTTACTATTGGCTGCATTCATTGCTACAAGTACACTTTTCTTCATAAGTAAGGGAGATTCTTCTATGAATTTTGCACAGCATACAAGCCATACTTACAGGTGTATGAAACTCTAGAATTTTTCAAATCTATTAAAAACTGTGCTAAAAATTGAGATAATTAAACATAAAATTTGAGTTTTTTCTAAACATGAAGTTTAAAATGTAACAGCTCATTCATTTTTTCATTAATTAAATAAATTCTAGAGTTTCATACACCTGTAAGTATGGTTTGTATGCTGTGCAAAATTCATCGAAGAATCTCTCTTACTTGTGAAGAAAAGTGTACCTATAGCAACAAATGCAGCCAATAGTAAGTGAAAAAATGATGAAATTTCACACGTAAAAAAATTTATTTTGTTATACTTTTGAACTTACATTGCTATGAGTTTGAGTCCCGAATCCTTCCTGGTCGTGTTGACAAAGTTTTATGAATTTATTTGCAAAAGTATAGACACTGGAAATTAAAATGTCGTGTGGTGCCTCTCCTGCTCCAAGTCGGCCCGTTTGACGTCCTACCCCCCTTAAGCGGTGCAGTTGGGCTCCCTAGAGCATATAAGAGAACTTGACATTTCGTAACTCTTTTGCGACATGTCACAATATCAGTGCAACAGGCGGCGTCTTAACAGTAGCCAGGCGATTCTGCATGCAGGGTCATCATTCTGTTTCACTCTGGGCTCGCATCCTTCAGCTACTACGAATACGAACTGGTTCGGCGACGTAGTGTGCATTACAGCTGCAGACAGTCGACACGAATCTGGACAACGTGAGCAGGGCTTTACTCATAAAGCTGTTTTATCAAAACAATGGCAGTTCTACATGGAATAACCCTGGAGATATTAAAAGGTATCAGATAGATTATATAATGGTAAGACAGAGATTTAGGAACCAGGTTTTAAATTGTAAGACATTTCCAGGGGCAGATGTGGACTCTGACCACTATTGGTTATGACCTGTAGATTAAAACTGAAGAAACTGCAAAAAGGTGGGAATTTAAGGAGATGGGACCTGGATAAACTGACTAAACCAGAGGTTGTACAGAGTTTCAGGGAAAGCATAAGGGAACAATTGACAGGAATGGGGGAAAGAAATACAGTAGAAGAAGAATGGGTAGCTTTGAGGGATGAAGTAGTGAAGGCAGCAGAGGACCTAGTAGGTAAAAAGACGAGGGCTAGTAGAAATCCTTGGGTAACAGAAGAAATATTGAATTTAATTGATGAAAGGAGAAAATATAAAAATGCAGTAAATGAAGCAGGCAAAAAGGAATACAAACGTCTCAAAAACGAGATCGACAGGAAGTGCAAAATGGCTAAGCAGGGATGGCTAGAGGACAAATGTAAGGATGTAGAGGCTTATCTCACTAAGGGTAAGATAGATACTGCCTACAGGAAAATTAAAGAGACCTTTGGAGAAAAGAGAACCACTTGTATGAACATCAAGAGCTCACATGGAAACCCAGTTCTAAGCAAAGAAGGGAAAGCAGAAAGGTGGAAGGAGTATATAGAGGGGCTATACAAGGGCGATGCACTTGAGGACAATATTATGGAAATGGAAGAGGATGTAGATGAAGATGAAATGGGAGATACGATACTGCGTGAAGAGTTTGACAGAGCACTGAAAGACCTGAGTTGAAACAAGGCCCCCGGAGTAGACAACATTCCATTGGAACTACTGACGGCCTTGGGAGAGCCAGTCCTGACAAAACTCTACCATCTGGTGAGCAAGATGTATGAAACAGGCGAAATACCCTCAGACTTCAAGAAGAATATAATAATTCCAATCCCAAAGAAAGCAGGTGTTGACAGATGTGAAAATTACCGAACTATCAGTTTAATAACCCACAGTTGCAAAGTACTAACACGAATTCTTTACAGACGAATGGAAAAACTAGTAGAAGCCGATCTCGGGGAAGATCAGTTTGGATTCCGTAGAAATACTGGAACACGTGAGGCAATACTGACCTTACGACTTATCTTAGAAGAAAGATTAAGGAAAGGCAAACCTACGTTTCTAGCATTTGTAGACTTAGAGAAAGCTTTTGACAATGTTGACTGGAATACTCTCTTTCAAATTCTAAAGGTGGCAGGGGTAAAATACAGGGAGCGAAAGGCTATTTACAATTTGTACAGAAACCAGATGGCAGTTATAAGAGTCGAGGGACATGAAAGGGAAGCAGTGGTTGGGAAGGGAGTAAGACAGGGTTGTAGCCTATCCCCGATGTTATTCAATCTGTGTATTGAGCAAGCAGTAAAGGAAACAAAAGAAAAATTTGGAGTAGGTATTAAAATCTATGGAGAGAAAATAAAAACTTTGAGGTTCGCCGATGACATTGTAATTCTGTCAGAGACAGCAAAGGACTTGGAAGAGCAGTTGAACGGAATGGATGGTGTCTTGAAGGGAGGATATAAGATGAACATAAACAAAAGCAAAACGAGGATAATGGAATGTAGTCGAACTAAGTCGGGTGATGTTGAGGGTATTAGATTAGGAAATGAGACACTTAAAGTAGTAAAGGAGTTTTGCTATTTTGGGCGCAAAATAACTGATGATGGTCGAAGTAGAGAGAATATAAAATGTAGACTGGCAATGGCAAGGAAAGCGTTTCTGAAGAAGGGAAATTTGTTAACATTGAGTATAGATTTAAGTGTCAGGAAGTCATTTCTGAAAGTATTTGTATGGAGTGTAGCCACGTATGGAAGTGAAACATGGACGGTAAATAGTTTGGACAAGAAGAGAATAGAAGCTTTCGAAATGTGGTGCTACAGAAGAATGCTGAAGATTAGATGGGTAGATCACTTAACTAATGAGGAAGTATTGAATAGGACTGGGGAGAAGAGAAGTTTGTGGCACAACTTGACCAGAAGAAGGGATCGGTTTGTATGACATGTTCTGAGGCATCAAGGGATCACCAATTTAGTATTGGAGGGCAGCGTGGAGGGTAAAAATCGTAGGGGGAGACCAAGAGATGAATACACTAAGCAGATTCAGAAGGATGTAGGATGCAGTAGGTACTGGGAGATGAAGAAGCTTGCACAGGATAGAGTAGCATGGAGAGCTGCCAGTCTCTGGACTTAAGACCACAATAACAACAACACATTATCCCAGTATTGACACTGCAGTTGTTCTTTGCATACCTGGTCCCTGATCTAGGCAATTCGATCACATCATTTGTCTTGATTACCACGCAAAGACCACCTGTGGATAAAAATGCACGTCGATTTTGCCAGGCCGTTTCGTGATGGACAGTCTCTCAGACTTCCCTTTTGTGAGAGATACGCCGTCATCTGTCACCAACAATACAATACGTGCCGTCCCTACGATGTTTACAATGGAAACTCAAGGCCTTCTCTCACCATACTGACACTAAACACCTGACAACTGCCCCCTTCCTTCCGGTCTCGAACGCAAAGGCGGAGTGAATAGTCAGGACGCTGAAAACACAAATGCGCACGGTATTACTGACGATGCAGAACGAGGAAGCCTTAACAGCTACCTCGTCACATATAGGTTCGCCACCATCGATGGTACCAGTCTGGTTGAAATATTGGAAGAGTGCAGACACCGAACACTGCTAGACCTCCTGTACCTCATGCAGCTTCCCTTTCTAATTACATGTCTGCCTGTACACGGAGTGCCTTCAACTGGGAGCACACGTTTGGCCAGAGTCGGGGTTCCACCTAAGGGGGCCACAGGCGGCGTCAACTGTTTGGCGTCATGGCCAGTCACAAGCTCACGAGCCTCCACCTAAACCAGCTCCCGCCGTGGCTGCATTCACAAACACCTGCCCCACTACTGCCACCTCGGACCTAGTGACCTGCCACCCACGCAACGCCACGATGTGCTATTAGCCATACCACAGTGCCGCCTACGCCACCCACGCAGTGCTATAATCTGCACCCCCACTACTCCACTCATAAGCACACAATGGGCTAGGGAATGGGAACCCATGGACTTGGAAACGTTCCCACAACAAAGGCCCTCATAGACCCAGCTGTACCATCTCAGCCATCAGCCTTCGAAACACTGCCACCTAGCCACCTCCGCAGAACTCTGTCAGGCCAATGGCGCTGGCTATTCCAGAAGTGATCGTGCATCCCTTGGTGAAGAGCTTCACTACGCCTCCTACCTCCCTCGCTGGCATCGGCATGAACCTGGCAGTTATTGGCCCTATGCGCCAATTAAAGGGGTCATGCTTTTAGTATCCCAGCTGCAGGCAATGTCGTTCGCAGTGGTGAGGCAGAGGTGCTGCAAGTTGCCAGCAGGAAAGTCACCGCTGCCGGCCGCAAGAGGGGGGACCAGTGTATACCATGGACTGAGCCGATAACGCGGATATAGGCCACCCCGCGGATGCATCCCCAATTAGCCCACTTTTTGCTCGTTACGAAAGAGGAGGAGCAACTCGTCCGGTGCCTGCGACAACCATCCCCTCCCCGCCCCCCTCCCCCAAGTGAGCGACACAAGGACCAGACGAGATCACCTATGACCCATTCACCAAGACTGAGCGCTACGCTACTGTTTACGACCAGCAGATGCAGACTCCACAGCCTTCAGCCAGGCATAACCAGCAGATACGGCAGGAAGAAGAACAGCTAGCACAACTACAGTCATGCTCATAAATTAAGGATAATTGCAGAATGTGGTGCCACACAACGTGGCACTACACAAAACTGGCGCTAATAGCATAGGCACATAGGGAACACACGCAACACAGATCTGTAAGTCCACGGTATTGGTGATAAGTTGAGAAAACCGTCCCGAAACACATGTGCTACAAAACGCCACTGTTTCCTGCCCGTGTACCCCGACATCAATAAGGGATGTGATCACCATGCACACGTACACAGGCCGCGCAACGGGTTGGCATACACTGGATCAGGTAGTCGAGCAGCTGCTGGGGTATAGCCTCCCATTCTTGGACCAGTGCCTGTCGGAGCTCCTGAAGTGTCCTATGGGTTCGAAGACGTGCAGCGATACGTCGACCGAGAACATCCCAGACATGTTCGATGGGGCTTAGGTCTGGAGAACAGGCAGGCCACTTCATTCGCCTGATATCTTCTGCTTGAAGGTACTCTTCCACGATGGCAGTTCGGTGGGGCCGTGCGTTGTCGTCCATCAGGAGGAAGGTGGGACCTACTGCACACCTGAAAAGGCGGACGTACTGGTGCAAAATGACATCCCGATACACCTGTCCCGTTACAGTTCCTCTGTCAAAGGCATGCAGGGGTGTACGTGCACCAATCATAATCCCACCCCACACCATCAAACCACGACCTCCATACACGTCCCTTTCAAGGGCATTAATGGGTTGGTATCTGGTTCAGGCCTGAGAAACATTGTTCATAACCTGGGACCACTGTTCCAATGACCATGTACTGTCTTCTTGACACCAGGCTTTACGGGCTCTCCTGTGATCAGGGGTTAGTGGAACGCACCTTGCACGTCTCTGGGCGAATAAACCATGTCTGTTCAGTCGTCTGTAGACTGTGTGTCTGGAGACAACTGTTCCAATTTTCAACACACGGTCACCATTAGTACGGCTGAAAACGTCTGCAGACTTAATCGCTGCACCGTACTCTGACATGCACCAATACACCTCTGCGTATGTGGACTACTGCCAGCGCCACCGTGCGACGACCGCAGGTCAAATGCACCGCATGGTCATACCCCGAGGTGATTTAAACCCTCAAACCGCCCACCAGAGCGTTGTTTCACCATGTATCACCATTATTGTTAATTTATGAGCATGAGTGTAGTAGCCGACTTTCAACGCAGACCACTCTAGGATCGACCATTGCTCAGGACACCACAAGAAATAAAAAAGGTCATCATTGAGAGGAAGAACAACTCACCTGGACAGGATTTTTTTGGGATAATGTAACTGAAATACATGCCCTGTAAACCTGTCGTATAAGTGACTAGAATCATTAATAGTTGTCTTTCACTCATCTACGTCCCTCAGGCGTAGAAATTAGCGAAAGTCGCTCCTGTTCCGAAACCTCTGAAAGACAATTCATTAACCGATAATATTATTACCGTCCGATCAGTTTACTGCAGACGCTGGCGAAGATATTGTAACGGTCCCCCATCAACAGGATAACGGATCGATTGGGACAACATAACTTTATCTGATCGGAACAATTTGGTTTTCAGGCAAGACTGTCGAGGGAGCTCCAATATCTCCGGACAATGTAATCTGTGTGGACGAACTTCAACAACTTTTATTCGACGATAGGAGCCTTTACTGATTTATAAAATAATTATGATGAAGTTGGCGTCATAAATTCTTAGAGAAGGTGTTGCTGAGTACTGCAATAGAGGACTCTTTACCTTAAACTTTTGGATAGCTACTTGCATGACAGGCAACTTTTCGTCCAGATACAGGGCAAACAATTTGCAATGAAAAGTTCCACTACTGCAATCCCTCAGGGCTCCGTCTTGTCTCCCTTGGTTTTCAAATTAATCCAAACGATTTGCCATTAGAACGAGGCGTATCGACAAGTTTGTATGCGGGCGATACCGCGTTTTAATAACTGGCCACAGTATCCCACAGATGATTTACGCATGCGGACACAACTAGATCTCCTCAAAACCTGGGCGCAACAGAATGAAATTGCTATCAGTAGTGCTGTTTACCAAGAAGCGACCGCTAATGTATACGGAACTATCTATCTACGATGAATGGATTCCTTGTTCAGCGAAAACGACAACGCTTAAGATTGACAGGGCATTAATGCCGTAATTCCTCAGCAAAGATCTTAGCCGCAAGACGAAATTATATAATGTCACCGTACAACCTACCTTCCTCTACGGGAGTGTAGTATGGGAGGACGATGTTCGCTTCTAACACAAAACACCTGCGAACTATCCAAATCAATTGTCGCACGTGGAGTCTGGGCCTTCCATTGTGGGAAAGAACTAAAGAGATGCATCAACTGCTACTCGAAAAATAGCTCTCTGGAAAAATACATCATGCTACAGTCCTTTTTTCAGGGATAGACAATCTACGGCGTGCCGACAGACAATTGGAACATGCAGGTACCGAACAACTTTGCCTTGGTACCGTTATCGCCTCCCCTGACAACTGCGCCCCAATTAGTCGATGTACCAACGTAAAATTACGTTAACCTGTCTGCTTTTCTACTTCCTACACAGGTAGTAGACAAGAGATACTGTACTTGTAATATACTTTATCTTCCACTACTGAAAACGATCCACTTGAGCGGTCACTCTCCTCTGAAAGTGAGAAATACAGCGAAAGTTTTTCTGGGACCTCAAACCCTAGAAGCATAGAGCGATAAAACTCGAGTGCCCCGCCTCTCCCACCCCCCCCCCCCCCCTCCAAGTACCATCATTCACTGCGACTATAACGACCCAGCTTTGTTTTGAGACTGTCTAGCTCTTGCTGTTGGTTCACCTGCAGTGGGCAGCTAACGGCGGTTCTTGCTCTGTTTGCGGCTTACGCTTTCGTATCGGGAACGAGCAAAGAAGACATAGATTCCGCTTCCGAACATTTGTAAGCACTTTACGAGCTCGTAATGTCGTGTACACGAAAGTTGTATGCTACAGCTCCACTGTGGAGTTAAAACTGCAGTAAACCAAAGGACTTGGGATCAGTTGTTTTTGTGTGCAAAACTCCTGTTTACACGACTATTTGGGTTTTGAAGTGCAGGAACTGGCCATGAAATATTTGCCGAAAAAATAAGGGAATGAGACTGATGCAGCTGGAAATCTGCTTACACAGGGTGACAAAACTAAAGCCGGCACGAAAAATATTTGCAAATCTGTCACGAAAAAAGTCACCCCAGTTCACGAACTGGTGAAATGCTCTTAACAGAATCCGCTGGCGTAGATGCAGCGTTGTTGGCTGTTTATCAGACTGTGGGATACGCGAAGCTTCTCTGCTTGAGTAACGGCAGCAACAGAATTTTCATTTTCTGCCGCGGCTCTTCCAATGTGTCGGCATTATCGCAGTATAGCGAATTTCTCAACTTGTCCCACAGTTAAAAATACGTAACAGGAAGAGACATTAACTCACGGAACACGTCATGAAGAAGCAGTGCATATGTAACGCAAATAGCTACCGCGACCCGTGCTCCAGTCTCTGGACTCCTTATCAAGCGGGCATGGAAACGGACATCGAACGAATTAGACGCACGCTGCTAGATTGTAACGGTCAATGAAACTTTGTGGAAATATTTATGACATGCGGAAGAGAAATAGTGAATGAACCATTGAAAGGAGCACATTTTAATTTCCACATCCGAGGGTAACATTTGTTATCTGCTTACTATGTTTATGTTAGCATCCACGACAGCCTGGAAACGTACTAGAAATACCATTTCACCTCGTCTCCTACCTTCCAAAATTCAAGATACGATAGATTCTGGCATATACCTTGAGACATTTTTCGCGCTTGTCACCCTAGTCTTCAGTTATTTGCTGGATGTGTTCTAATCACTGTCTTCTTCTACAGCTCACCCTAGTATCACGGAACCTATTCCTTGATGTCTTAGCGAATGTCCCATTATCCTGTGCCTTCTTCTTATCAGAGTTTCCCATATATTCCTTTCCTCTCCTATTCTACGGAGAACCTCCTCATCCCTTACCTTATCAGTCCATCTAATTTTCAACAGTCTTCTGCATCACCACATCTCAAATTCTTCGATTCTCTGGTATTTTGGTTTTCCCACAGCCCACGTGTTACTAGCATACAATACTGTCCTCCAAACATACATTATCAGATATTTCTTCCTCAAATTAAGGTCTATGTTTGATGCTTCTAGACCTCTTGACCAGGAATGCCCCCTTTGCCACTTCACGCCTGCCTTTCACGTCCTCTTTGCTCCGTCCGCCATAGGCTATTTTGCTGCAGAAGACTTCTTTAACTTCGTCTACTTAGTGATTCCCAATACTGAGCCGGCCGAAGTGGCCGTGCGGTTAAAGGCGCTGCAGTCTGGA
Organism: Schistocerca cancellata; assembly: GCF_023864275.1. Taxonomy (NCBI): domain Eukaryota; kingdom Metazoa; phylum Arthropoda; class Insecta; order Orthoptera; family Acrididae; genus Schistocerca; species Schistocerca cancellata. The sequence goes on along the minus strand of NC_064627.1, from coordinate 138,742,248 downwards.
ACCGCAAGACCGCTACGGTCGCAGGTTCGAATCCTGCCTCGGGCATGGATGTTTGTGATGTCCTTAGGTTAGTTAGGTTTAACTAGTTCTAAGTTCTAGGGGACTAATGACCTCAGCAGTTGAGTCCCATAGTGCTCAGAGCCATTTGAACCATTTTTGAACCCAATTCTGACGCTAAGTTCCTCGCTGTTCTCATTTCTGCTACTTCTCATTACTTTCGTCTTTCTTCAATTTACTCTCAGTCCAAATTCTGTACTCATTAGACTGTTCACTCCACTCAATTCTGTAATTCTTCCCCACTTGACTGAGGGTAGCAATGCCATCAGCGACTCTTATGATTGATATCGTTTCGCCTTGAATTTTAATTCCATTCTTGAACCTTGAATCTTGGGATATAGACGATCTTCTTCTTTCGCTCATAAAGCGAAAGAAATCGGACGGAAAATCGCTAGCATTGGTAAGATGTACACCTGCGATGCAGTACACTGTGGCTTGCGAAGGGTGTACGAGTGTTTGGACGCAGAACTCTTGCCGAGGTTGAATGTACAATATGAGCTGTTACAGCGTCTTGCAGACAGCATTGATGCATTCTTTCATCTTCTGTCACTTGAGCCACAGTGGATTAAACTTTTGGCCCGCTTTTGTTTCGGCCACTACGTACTTACCTCAACTCTATGTTATCTTATAACGAACTCCTCAGTTGTTCCTAGAGGAACACGTTCAGCGGGTTTCAATAGAACACCTTCCAGAGAGAGCGCGACCGAACTTGCATGGCTTTAAAAAAGTATCGTTGAAATTCCTAGATGGTCCCTTCATTTACGTTGTCGTTCTGGTATTCAGTCCGAAGACTGCTTTAATGTAGTTCTCCACGTTATTCTGGCCTCGGTAAACCTCTTCATCTCCGAATAACTACTGCAATTTAAATCCATTTTAAACTGTTTACTGTCATCATCCCTTATTAATTGCTTTTTTTTTCAGAAATAGTTTTCTTGCTATTGCCAGTCTGCATTTTCTATCTCCTCTACTTCGCCTATCATCTGTTATTTTGGTGCCCAAGTAGCAAAACTCATCACCCACTTTTAAAGTCTCATTTCCTAACCTAATACTCTCAGCATCATCTGATTTAATCTGACGACAGTGCTTCACCCTCATTTCGCTTTCGTTGATATTCTTGTTATAACCTCTTTTCAAGCCACTATCCATTTTCTCGCCTGCTCTTTCAAGTCCCTTGCCGTCTCTGACGTAATTATAATGTAGTCAGCAAATTTCAAAGTTTTATTTCTTCTCACTGAACATTTATTCAGTTTCCAAATTTGTTCCTGATTGACTTTGCTGCTTGATCAGTGTAGACATTCAATAACATCATGAATATATTACTCTGTCACTTTCCCTTCTCAAACATTGTTTCCTTTTCATGTCCTTCGACTAGTATAGTTGCAATTTGGTTTCTGCACAAGTGTATACAATCTTTCGCCCCACCTCCTCACCCTGTATTTTGTTCCTACTTCCTTCAGAATTTCAAAGGGAGTATTCAGCTGACATTGTCAAAAGGTTTGCCTAGATCTAAAAATGCTGTAAATGTATGTTTGCCTTTCTTCACCCGGTCTTCTAAGGCAGTGTCGGCCAAGGCATGCTAAACCATGTATGCGCAACGCGCTGCCCTTGTGCGGTCCGAGATCTCAGCATGTCTCGGCATTACTCGGTACGTCTCGGCTTTGTTCGTTCCTTCTCGGTACAGCATTTCATTTAGCAGTGCGGTGCGACACTTCCTTCCAGGCGTTTGGTGTGGCTTGTTTTGATCTGCAGGACTTCCTTCATCTCGGCAGAATCGTGATGTAAGCGCTATTGATGTTCCGCTATCTGCTCACAGTATAAAGGAAGTTGATAGGTGCAGCGACTGTTCGCACAGAAAGAAGCAGTGTAGCGATCTATTGTAGTAAAATTTTAAAAATGAATGGGAAGCACAGAGGAGAAGAACGAGAATTTTCAATATCTACTCTCTAAGACAAAAAAATAATAATAAAAAATAAAAGCACACCACGAAGAAAATTATCCGATTGGGACCGTAAACATCACAATTTCACAAAACTTACACGAGTTATTCAAGTGAAAAAGCTTCAGAAATTGAGCAAGTCCACCTCTGGGCCTTATGCAAGCAGTTATTGGGCTTGACATTGATTGATAGAGTTGTTTAATGTCCTCCTGAGGAATATCGTGCCTAATTCTGTCCATTTGGTGCGTTAGATCTTCAGAAACCCAAACTGCTTGAAGAGCCCGACGAAATCTTTATTGACTTGCTCAGTTTGTGAAGGTCTTTCTCTTGAATACATCATACAATTTTTCTGAAATTGTAATCATTTGTTTGTCAGTGTATGTACATTACATCTAATGTCTTCTGTCTCATTCAGATTTCTTCGTGGTGCGTCGTTTCTTTCCGCCTTACAGTGTATTATGTAACCGCATAATCGAGGAGTACCGCAAGTTTCCTAAAAGATTTAGCTAGTGACGGAAGAGCTAGAAATTATAATCATGAACAGACGATTTGTACGGTATTCATAGTTCCGTACATTAAGAATGAATGGTGTTCATGGTCACAAACTGTTCCTTCCACAATACCATTTTGTTTTTAGATGCATCCACTTCGCCATCAAATTAGAAATACGTTGCTTCTCAGCTTGCAATGTCTTACTGACGGCAGTCTGTAGACAACTCTCTTTAAAATTCAATCCGGGTCTTCTAATTTTGCTTCATGTTTTCCTTTTTCCTTTAGAAATTCCAACAGTAGTGGGCTTTCAAGCGACAACTCGTTCCAGGGCGTTAAAGAAAATGCGAAGTTTGTTTTGTTTGTGATCCGTGTTGTTGAGAAATATGAAACAAAGCCGCGTGCCACATGCAGTGCTTTTGAAGTTCACCCTCCCCCCACTTCCGGCTAGGACAGCATGGCATGGTAGAAGGGGAAGTGTGCACTCGGGCGAGAGAGATCTGGCGCGCTTGCAAAAGAACTGCACGTGAGCCGATTTCCTGTCCGTCCTTGCTCCAAGTATGTTGTAGGGTCAGCACTGCCTGGCGTGTTCTGCATTTCCTGGAACCCAAACTGGTGCTGGCCAAATTACACCATCTCATCACGTTCTGCGGCAGCATTAGATTAGATTAGTTTTTCGTTCCATAGATCCGTGCTGAGGAGATCCTCGTGGATGTGGAACATGTCAATTTTTTTTAAGCAGAAATAACAATACTAATAGTATGAATAGATACAATACATCATTTGTTTCTATTAAAAAATTCGTCAATGGAGTATAAGGAGTTGGCCACTAGTAAATCTTTCAGGCTCCTTTTAAACTGATCTTTATTTGTAACTAAACTTTTTATGTTTGCTGGCAAATTATTGAAAATGAGTGTTCCTGAGTAGTGGACCTCTTTTTGAACTAAAGAAAGTGCTTTTAAGTCCTTGTGCAGATCATTTTTGTTCCTGGTATTGTATGTATGAACTGAGCTGTTTGTTGGAAAAAGAGAGATATTATTTAGGAAAAATTTCATTAAGGAGTAAATATACTGAGAGGCAGTAGTTAGTATACCCAGTTCTTTGAAGAGGTTTCTACAGGACGTCCGTGAATTTACTCCACAAATAATATGTATTACACGCTTTTGGACTCTGAAAACTTTTGTTTGACTTGAAGAGTTACCTCAAAATATTACACCATATGACATTATGGAATGAAAGAAGGCAAAGTATGCAAGCTTTTTCATTTTTATGTCCCCTATATCTGCTAACACTCGAATTGCAAATACAGATTTGTTAAGGCGTTTCTGCAGCTCTGTGGTGAATTTCTTATCAAGTTGTAATCCCAGGAATTTAAGACTGTCAACCTCTTCTATCTGCTCTTCTTCATACTTTATGCATATTCTGGGTGGAAACCTCTTACAGGTTCTGAATTGCATATAGTGAGACTTTTCGAAGTTTAATGTCAGTGAGTTGGCTTTGAACCATTTATCAATATCCATGAAAATATCATTAGCAGATCTTTCTAGAACTACACTCGACATGCTATTTATTGCAATACTTATGTCATCTGCAAACAAAACGAACTCTGCTTCTGGCAGTGTAACTGATGAGAGATCATGAGCAAAGACGTATCTGCATGTTAAAGTAATAAGTAAGACTACTGTAAATGATACGCTTGCATCGCCTTCCCATCGGCTGTGTTTTAGGCGAGCTCTTTTAACCGTGGTGTAACGCGGCTCCGCCTGTTGCAGGTTACTCAGCCGGCCCGTGGGGACATCCACTACCTGGCGCAGCTGCTGGGCCCGTCCCACCGTGACCAGCAGATCCCTCTTTTCCACCGGGTGGCAGTCTAAACCCAGGTGGGTTCGACATCAAACACAACTTACAGCTAGTACTGCTAATGTCACTGTCTAACAATTCCTTCCTTACGGACGAGAGTTGGTCATAAAGTTTTAATGAAGACTTTGGAAAAGGTCAGGCTCCGACTGTAAAACTTGGTGGTGGTGTCAGTGCTCCTCTGTATATTTTTCCCAATGGCGGGCAGCTTGTCAGAGAATTTGGTTGCAGAAGACTATATCTTGGCTTTCCAGGAAACAATCCACTTCGGAAATCGCCTCATCGCCGATCTGGATGTTTTCTTCATTCAAGTAAAGAAGACGTCGTCATTGGGAGCCATAGCAGTAGAATACAGGTGTGAGGCGTCTGATAGCCCAAAGCAGCAGCACGTCTTGGGCAGAAAGAGCTGAGGCGATATCTTGGAGCAGAATCACCCACTTGGGCAGTTTCACACTATGCTTAATCTTGATAGCCCCCTGAAACCCTGTCCGGAGGTTTCAATACTATACAGCTGTGACGGTTTGCCCCTTACACCCATAACTGGTAGCATCACACATAGTAATCGCAAAAGACACTCAGCCTCTTCCCTTTTTCGGCAGAGGTGACTCCACATGTTTCCACTGACTGTCTTGGACGATGATGTTTGGTTCGTGGGGCGTTCAACTGCGCGGTTATCAGCGCCCATACAAATTCCTAACCTGTTCTCAGCCCAATCTCGGCACTTTCACGAATGATGATGAAATGATGAGGACAACACAAGCTCCCAGTCATCTCGAGCCAGGTGAAAATCCCCGACCCCGCCGGGAATCGAACCCGGGACCCCGTGCTCGGGAAGCGAGAACGCTACCGCGAGACCACGAGCTGTGGACGACTGACTGTCTTGCTCCGTCGCCTCGATGTCATAGTTGTTGTGAGAAGATTACATTGACTGACAACTAATCGCAACACCAAAAAATAATTAATGTAGGGTAACGAAATTTCGGGAATAAATTTGTCTAGGTAACATACCGGGTGATCAAAAAAGTCCGTATAAATTTGAAAACTGAATCAATCACGGAATAATGTAGATAGAGAGGTATAAATTGACACACATCCTTGGAATAACATGGGGTTTTATTAGAACAAAAAAAAAAAAAAATACAAACGTTCAAAAAATGTCCGACAGATGGGACTTCATCTGATCAGAATAGCAATAATTAGCATAACAAAGTAAGACAAAGCAAAGATGATGTTCTTTATAGGAAATGCTCAATAGTCCACCATCATTCCTCAACAATAGCTGTAGTCGAGGAATAATGTTGTGAACAGCACTGTTAAGCATGTCCGTAGTTATGGTGAGGCATTGGCGTCGGATGTTGTCTTTCAGCATGTCGGTCGATCACGATACACTTGCGACTTCAGGTAACTCCAAAGCCAATGATCGCACGGACTGAGGTCTGGGGACCTGGAAGGCCAAGCATGACGAAAGTGGCGGCTGAGCACACGATCATCACCAAACGACGCGCGCAAGAGATCTTTCACGCGTCATTTTGTGAACTTTGGGTTTTTTTTTTGTTCTAATTAAACCCCATGTCATACCATACCTCTCTATTTACATTATTCCGTGGTTTATTAAGTTTTCAAATTTATACTGACTTTTTGATCACCCGGTATTTAAGTGACTAACATTGCAGGAGCGGAGGTTAATGTAAGCGCGAGATAATCCATTACAAATGCAAAATACTGGTACATTAATAACCGGTGTAACCGCCAGAACGTTGAATGTAAGCATGCACGTGTGCATGCATTGTGTTGTACAGGTGCTGGATGTCAGTTTCTGGGATGGAATTCCATGTCTGTTGCACTAGGTCGGTCGACAGAGGGACGGTTAGTGCTGTTTGTGAGTGACGCTGGAGATGTTGTCCGATGATAACTCGTAAGTGCTTCATTGGAGACAGAACTGGTGGTCAAGAAGGCCAAGGCAACATGTCCACACTCTGTAGAGAATTTTGGGTTATAGTCCGCCCCCGTTGGCTGAGTGGTCAGCGCGGCGGAATGCCACGCCAAGGGGCCCAGGTTCGATTCCCAGCTGGGGTAGGAGATTTTCTCCGCTCAGGGACTGGGTGTTGTGTTGTCCTCATCATCATTTCATCCCCATCTCCGACGCGCAAGTCGCCCAATGTGGCGTCGAATGTAATAAGTACTTGCCCTTACCCGAATGGTGGACTCCCGGCCCACAATGCCGTACGCTCATTTCATTTTGTGTTATAACATCGGTACGTGGGCGAGCGTTATCCTGTTGCAAAACATCCCCTGGAATGCTGCTGTTCACGAATGGCAGCACAACAGGTTGAATCATCAGACTGACGTACAATTATGCAGTCAGGATGTGTGTCATAGGAAGTCGCACCCCAGACCATAGCTCCAGGTGTAGGTTCAGTGTGTCTGGCACGCAAACAGACTGGATGCAGGCACTCAACTGGCCTTCTTATAGCCAACACATAACACACGGCCATCATTGTGCACCTACGCAGGACCAGCTTTCATTAGAAAACACAACTAACTTCCGCCCTCTCGTCCAGTGAGCTCTCGCTTAACGCGTATAAAGTCGCCAGCGGTTGTCGTTTAGGGTTAGTGGAACGCACGCTACAGGGATTCTGGTTCGGATGCGTCCTTGAAGTAACTGATTTGTAACAGTCCGTTGTGCCACTGTGGTGCCAACTGCAGCTCAAACTGCTACTGTAGATGCAGTATGCATCACAGCCGTATGCTGAACACGATGATCTTCCCTCTCGGTAGTGCCACATGGCCGTCCAGAGCCCGATCTTCTTAGGACCGTACATACACGTGACCACCGCTGACAGCAATAATGTACAGTGGCTACTTTCCTGCTAAATCTTTCTGCAATACAGCGGAAGGAACATCCAGCTGCTCCCATCAACTCACCACGTACAGTCTCAAAGGTAAATAACGCTCACGGTCGTTACAGCCTGTATTTAAAGCAAACCTGATTTGCATCACCATAGTGGCGCTACTAGCGCCATTCGTATGCGTCTGGAGCGAAATTTGAATAGACATCATCTTTCAGATGTAGTAACACGCCTACCAACTTTAGTTTACCTCACACAACTCTTTCTTGACTTTGTGATGTTTTTTTCCGTCACTGTACTTTCGTCTGGCCATGGCTGTGGGTTCTTTGATTGCTTCTGGAGAAGGCTCATCTAACTAGAACACATGAAACATTAGTCCACTTTATTACATAAATTTATTAAAGTTTCACTTAACTTTGACACACGTCTTTGCCACAGGAGTACTGTACAATTTACAACTGTCATGGACTAGCGAAGCATTCCTTGATGCACTAATTAACAGACTCCTCCCTTGCAGTGTAAAACGCAACATTCATTAAAGTACACTTCATCAGAAATTGTAACAACTCGTAGTTCCTACACTATGATGTTGACTCCACGAGATGAGGTCACAAACTGGACTCAACTCTTGCATGCTCGACACTATACTGACCTCATTGTAAGGGCGCTGCTACTCTGGGAGGGAGGCGTGGTTTTCTGGAGTGCCTTCCATTGGTTGTTGCGGATTGCAGCGAGCTCTCGCTAATGTCTGTGGTGTCGATTCAAGTTTCCGACTTTCGTGTAGCACCACGATCTCTGGACGATACCAGAACAGTGATACACCCGACACTCGTCCATGGTAATGAGGCAGCTAAAGAAGTCATCTGGATTCAGCGAATGCATGGATTATTGCAGACATCGGCTGTTTTGTTACTGCTCCTCTGCCGGCGTGCTTCGGAACTGTGGGGTGGTGATTTCAATGTGTACCAGGGGTGCAGACATGCAGCTGCAAATAAACAAAAAGGTGACATGTCGAACAATCGGGTCTACTGCCGGATGTTTGTGTCGCTCTGGCACAATATTTCGGCCACGTAACTCGTTGCCTTCTTCAGGTGCTACCTTACACTGCCGTGTTGGAGTATCTTGTCCAGTATTTATGCCCAGAGGGCGCTGGGCGCTCCCTTTGCCGTCCGCGCCCGCCTGGCGCTGCTTGTAATGTGTTGTCTCTTCCCCGGTGTTCCCTCGGACGTCCGTGCCCGACTTGGGCGCCATCTGTGGCAGCTCTCTGAGGCCCGTCCTGTGTCGGGCGTTCCGTTCGCGGTCCGCGCCCGCCAGGTGCTGCTCCTGAGGTTTTTACCTCTCTCTGGTGCTCCCACGGACGTCCGCGCCCGACTTGGTCTCCATCTGTGGCAGCTCTCTGAGGCCTGTCCTTTGTTGGGCGCTCCATTGGCGGTCCGCGCCCGCCTGGCGCTGCTCCTGAGGTTTTTACCCCTCCCTGGTGCTCCCACGGACGTCCGCACCCGGCTCGTCCACCATCTGCGGTCGTGGCGGCTGTCAGAGGCCCGTCCTGCGTCGGGAGTTGCGTTGGCGGTCCGCACCTGCCTGGCGCTACTCCTGCAGTGTTACTACTTCTTGAGGAGTTTTTGGTTCATTTCGTTGAGCCCTGATAAGCTCCAGAGCCGGACTCCACGCCGAGCTGAGCTGGTAACCTCTGTCTCGGTTTATTAGGTTGCCTGTTACCTTGATCTCGATGGCCTCCTTTATGACACTGTCCCAAAATCTTGGCGTCTGTGTCACAATTTTGGTGTTGTTATAGTCCATTGAGTGGCCGAGCTCCAGACAGTGCTCCACTATGGCAGATTTTGTTGCCTGTCCGAGTCTGGTGTGCCTCTGGTGTTCTTTGCACCTGACGTCCACCACCCTGGTTGTCTAGCCAATGTATGACTTTCCACACTGGCACAGGATGTTGTAAATGCCTGGTTTACGTATCCCCAGGTCGTCCTTCACACTCCCTAGCATGGTCCCAATTTGGGACCATGCTAGGACCATAACTATTGCACCCTACTTCTGTTTGAACTTGCTTACTGTGTTCAAGCCTTGGTGTTCATAATTTTTATCCCCTGCACTTAAATCGTTACCAAATTAACTATTCGTCGATGCTTCAGAATGTGTTTTATCAATCTATCCCTTCTTTTAGCCAAGTTTTGCCAAACATTTCTTTTCTTCTCGTTTAAACGGATCATCTCCTGATTTGTTACTCGATCTACTCATCTAATTTTAAGTTTTAATCTATTGCATCTCATTCTCTTCTTGCCTATACTGTTTATAGTGCATTTTATACACGTGACTCAACTATTTTAGTATTTTTTCTCTTGATAGAACATCCACAGCCGTTATGTATATTATTCCTGATTGATAACATCCATGAAATTTTAGTTTTCCGCTAAAAGGAAAGCGCAGACAGGTTTCAGGACAAAAGTTCGATCTTTAGGTGCACAGAACGTCCATATGAGCCAACTAACAGGGGTTAATATAGTGATTATTTGGTACATGGCATGTAAGCAGGGAATCCATTTCATACATTCCTTAGCCAGACGGAAAACCTCTCGAAGATCATGGCAATTGCCCAAGCTTAATGGTGTCACTAACACACACCCGCATAAACGGAGATATCCGGACTTTCGCTCACAGTACTGCATTACGGCCATGTAAAATCCATACCAACTGTGTCTCTTTGGACAGATGTCTTTAAAAAATGTTTCCTTAACATAGTAATCTCCCACGCATTTTTCCAAGCAGTAAGTCTCAAGCCTTTGTAAGCTCTCTCCAGTTACGGTTTCAGTAATGTTGTACAAAGCACCAGTAGCACTGCAAAATTTATTTAACGGCCGGTTTCAGGTGCCAGTCTCCCTGTCTTTGGCACATCTAGAATGTGTCAAACTGTGCGTGGCTGCGTGAAGCCTGGCTTCTTGCAGCTAAATTAGTTTTGTTCTGCGAGGCATAACACCACCTCACTAGTCGCGTTGCATTATTTTACTGAATTTTGACCGTGATTTTGTTTAGGCAATCGGATCCAGTTGTTTATTCGTCTCTGAAACATATCACAATCAGTGTATAGAAAAATTCAGATTTTTGAAACGTTTTGATAGGTCATACTGAGCTGTTGTTACGAGTGGTAGTAAGGTAATATCAAGGTCGCCACTTTAAATGGGACACGATTTTTTGGAAACAAGGTAACTGTAATATTCATTCTGAAAGTAAGTAAATTTCTTCGCTCACTGTTTCATCAGGAAACTATTTCAAGGATGAACTTTCTACTAAAGTCTTAATTTTGCGCTTCACTGTGGTTTACTAATCAACAAGAAAATTACTCCACCACATTAACCGTTACGAAAGTAATCTGAATGGCTCAGAATAAAGCAGGATCTGAAATTATCGTGAAATCAACCTGCACATCTACTTTCGTTACATAGGTGTTCCGTTACTACAAGTACGCAGAAATGAGCATACACTTGTTACACTCACAAAACAATGAAATGCTATACAAAAATTAAACATTAAACAATAAAATGAACATTAAACATCGGACCGAATTTAAAAATTTAAAATGATGTCATAATCTAGTCATTAAGAGGTATAATCCTTTGTTAAAAGTTTAACACAATGAGACTAGTGTAATAGTTAGAAACCGTGTGTTTGTCTTGATGCAGCTTAACTGACAGCACGGATACCTGGACTTTATTTATCCAATATTTGAGAACGAGAGCACTTAGCGACTTCCAAAAAACTTTACACATGATTTCAAACGTTAACGATATTTTTTCCCGCTGATACTCCCCCCCCCCCCCCCCCCCGCACACACACACACAAAATGATAAAAAGGTTATACCTTACTACATTTTTCGCTGTTCACAAACTTCAGCACCAGGCATTAGGTTTTAACTGATTACTTCTTTAGTAGTAACTGTGTTCGCAAGACGAACAGTATCTACATACACCACTGAACGTACCTACAAAATTATATCATGGTACGACACACAGTTCAGAAGATAATGATTATAAACGTTGAAGCCGAGCAGTCTGAGGCGCTGCAGTCATGGACTGTGCGGCTGGTCCCGGCGGAGGTTCGAGTCCTCCCTCGGGCATGGGTGTGTGTGTTTGTCCTTAGGATCATTTAGGTTAAGTAGGGTGTAAGTTTAGGGACTGATGACCTTAGCAGCTAAGTCCCATAATTTTTCACACACATATAAACATTGAAATGCGTGGAAAACTACCTTTAGCTTAAAATGGTGTGAAAATTACCTAGACCCTATTGAGCCAGTATTTCATAATGAAAGCAGTTACCGACTCCCAAGAAGCTTTAAGCATAATTTCAAACTTATTCTAAACTTTTTCTTGCTTACTTCCTTAACGTCAAATATTTGCCGTATTAAGTCATCTGAGTTATCGAATGTTTCAAGCTATTTAATACATGGGAGTTCGACACTATAAAGACTCGTGGGTTCACCGGTACAAAAGAAAACAGTACTGTGCCTGGAGGTACGATTCAAAGCCCTGGGTCGACGTCGGTGAGTGCTGCGTAAACATGGCCGCTGCATTTACGCTGCTCACACATGGCTCTTCTACTAATTGTCAGTTGCCATGGAGGACTATAGAACCATATGTCGTCTTATCATGCGTAACAAAGTATGCACAAAATGCAGATAAAACATCATTAATTCACAATTGAAAATTACGAATGACCTAAACTTGTGTTACACACTGAGACGCACAACGTCGCTGCAAGTTGATCAGTTACTGTTTCTTCGTATGACCATCGCAAATGTAACGAAGTTTATTTTTTTTATTATTGACATGTTATTCAGTAAGGAAGATCATTTGCACATCCCCGAAGCCAGTAGCCATATCCAGTCCAGCAGCTGAAATGTATTTCGTGGGGATTTTCTCTACCTCGTGATGACTGGGTGTTGTGTGCTGTCCTTAGGTTAGTTAGGTTTGTTCTAAGTTCTAGGGGACTGATGACCATAGATGTTAAGTCCCATACTGCTCAGAGCCATTTGAACCATTTTTTGGATTTCGTGTATTTTTTTGTACTTACAATTGGTGCGATGGAACTGAGGCGTGGGGCGAGATACCGTGTGTGTGCATGTGTGTGTGTGTGTGTGTGTGTGTGTGTGTGTGGGTGTGTGTGTGGGTGGGTGGATGGGTGGGTGGGTGGGTGGGAGGGGGGGGGGGTGCGTGGGTGGATATGTGTGCGTAGTATACCCGAGATAAACGTTAGAGAATTCGATATTCCGAGATCCACAGCGATACCAAATTTCAGACGTTACCTCTCACCACACGCAAGCAGCGGCCGACGACCTTGACTTAACGAACAAAAGCAGCGGCGTTTGCGCAGAGTTGTCAGTGCTGACAGACAAGCTACACTGTGCGAAAGGACCACAGAAATCAGTGTGGGACGTACAACGAGAGTATCCAGTGGGACTATGCGGCGAAATTTGGCGTTAGTGGGCTATGGCAGCGGGCGACCAACGCGAGTGCTTTTGGTAACAGTACTACATCGCCTGCAGCGCCTCTCGTGACCTCGTGACGATATCGGTTCTACCGTAGACGGCTGGGAACCGTGGCACGGTCAGATAAGTCCCGATTTCAGTTGGTAAAACCTGATGGTAGGGTTCGAGCGTGGCGCTGATCCTACGAAGCCGTGGACGCAGATTGTCAGCAAGGCACTGTGCAAGCTGCTAGTGGCTGCATGCAATGGACTGAGTCCTCTGGACCAGCTGCAACTTCATTTGCAGCCATTCATAGACTTCATGCTCCCAGACAACGATGTCACGTCACCATGCCACAATTCGCAAGTTCGTTTGAACAACGTTCTGGACAGTTCGAGCGAGTGACTTAGTCACCGGCCGACACGAATCTCATCCAAAATTTATGGGACATAATCGAGAGGACAGTTCGTACACAAAATCCTTTACACTTTCGTAATTATGGCCAGCTATAGAGACAGCATGACTCAATATTTCTGCAGGGCACTTCGAACGACTTGTTGAGTCGATACCACGTCAATTTGCTGCACTACGCCGTGCAGAAAGAGGTCCTGCACTATATTAGGAAATATAGCATGACTTTTGCCACCTCGCTATATAGGATATCTTGCACAACTAGCGTGAAGTCATACAAAAGATTAGTCATTAATAGCGCTGTACACTTTAACTCAAGCATTTCAGTAGGATTAGAGCTGAAGATCTTACAACAAGGGGATCCCGGTTAGCTTACTTCTAGCGTCACGTGATTTTTGAGAGCGCCATCATTGATGTGTTTTTGTTGCCTGTTACAAAAAATGGAGCCGGCCGCTGTGGTCGAGCGGTTCTAGGTGCTTCAGTCCGGAACCACGCGGCTGCTACGGTCGCAGGTTCGAATCCTGCCTCGGGCATGGATGTGTGTGATGTCCTTAGGTTAGTTAGGTTTACGTAGTTCTAAGTTTTAGGGGACTGATGACCTCAGATGTTAAGTCCCATAGTGCTTAGAGCCATTTGAAACATTTTTGAAACTGCGAAAATCCAATTAGAAAACCACGAGAATCCATTTTCGGGATGAAATGTACCGTTTTTGTTCAGTATTTCCTATAATATTCCTATTCGCGCTTCGCCCCCCCCCCCCCCCCCCCCCGAGGTTCGAGTCCTCCCTCGGGCACGGGTGTGTGTGTATTGTCCTTAGCGTAAGTTAGCTTAAGCTACATTAAGTAGCGTGTAAGCTTTGGGACCGATGACCTCAGCAGTTTGGTCACATAGGATCTCACCATAAACTTCCAAAAAATTTTCCTACTTATAGTTCCCATACAGACCGGGGAGATAGTATTTTACTAATAACAGTACACACAGGGACCTACATGTAATCACTCTTTCCTATTCCGCCCACGAATGCAATGAGAATAAACTCCAATACGGAGTACAAAAGAAGTTTGTTTGTGAAGCAATTTATAGCGATTTATAGGATGCAGGGCAGATAGTTGTGACACGCTTTCTTCGTAAAATATTGTCTCTCAAGTGCATTTTGTGTAAGTGATTACCTTGTACAGATTATAGTGCCTGCAAGAGCGCTGATAGGGCGCAACTTGAGGCTTGTGTGATAGCCTAGTCCTCCCGAATAGCACCAAGTGGGGCCGTCGACATTAACGTACCCGTCAGACGCGCGTATCGCGATCGGCAGGGTCTTAAAAGCTCGAATTACGCGACTAGCGAACGGGTGAACCTCACAGCTGGGTACTAAACGTGGCTTGTAAACCGGCCGATTGGCACGTGCGTTATGAAGAGTTTATAGCCACACTCCATAATGTTCTGCGCCCAGGGCTATACAGCTTAGATAGTTCAATTAATTCCGACACTCCACGTGAAACAGAAACGTGATTTGAATTTTTTTCGTTCTGTACCCTTTGACTACTCACGTTGGTGTGTAGAATGTATCAGACTGGAGATATACCATCTGACTTTCGGCTAAACAACATCCACACAGTTCTGATGATTTCAAGAGCCGACAAATGCGAGAATTATCGCACAGCCATCTTAACATCTCATTTACCCAAACTGCTGGCGAGAATAATATACAGAAGAATGGAAAAGAAAACTGAGGATGTGTTAGATGATCACTTTGGCTCGAGGGAAAGTAAAGGCACCAGAGAGGCAGTTACAACGTTGCTGTCGATAATGCAAGCAAGACTGATCGAAAATGATGACACGTTCACAGGATCTGTCGACTTGCAAAAAGCGTTCGACAATGTAAAATGGTGCAAAATGTTCGAATTTCTGAGGAAAATAAGGGCAGGCTATAGGAAAATATGTACAAAAACCAAGAGTAAACAATAAGAGTGGAACTCAAAGGACTCCACAACAGAAAAGAGGTGTAATTAAAAGTCTAGTGCACAGAGCTAAACGGATTTGTGCGCAGGATTCGAACCTGCGACCGTAGCCGCAGCGCGGTTCCGGACTGAAGCGCCTAGAACCGCTCGGCCACAATGGCGGGCTTTCGCAGTTTGTACCAGCTGACAAACCAGGAATTGCCCGGGTAATCATTTTGCTAATTTTCTATTAGAAACGGAAACTAAAAATAAACTTTGTTTGTAGTGCAATATCGAAAAAATTTCATTTCCGTTTATTCGTGAAAAAACCTTTGAAATTGTGAAGCATATGTACAAAGAAATATGCGTAATGTACAGATGTGTAAGTGCAGTGTCCAGGACAGTTCCTGTATGCTGCCCACAACTGCATCGCTTGTCTACAACGTGATGTTGCAAACGTCTCCATGGCAACGCCCCTACATACTCGATTGTTTTCACCTACAGTCATTTCCGCTCTGCAGTTTGAAAGTTGTCAAAAGCGATGCCAGATGTCAGGGACATCGTTAACTCGACAGAAGTAATGTCTTCTACATCTACATATCTACATATATACTCCGCTAGCCGCCAAGCCGCGTGTGACGGAGGCTACTATTCGCACCGAAGTCATATTTCCCCCGTTCTGTTCCACTCGCGGATCGCGCGAGGGATAAACGAATGTCTGAACGCCTCAGTACGAGCTCTAATTTCCCTTAACTTTGAATCGTGATCATTGCGCGATTTGAAAGTTGGTGGTAATAATATATGCTCTACATCTTCGGGGAAGATCGGATTTCGGAATTTAGTGAGCAGCCCCTTTCGTTTAGCGCGTCGTCTATCTGCAAGTGTGTCCCACTTCAAACTTTCTATGAGATTTGTAACGCTCTCGCGATGGCTAAATGTACCAGTCACCAATCTTGCCGCTCTTCTTTGGACGTTCTCAACCTCTTGAATCAGACCCAACTGGTAAGGGTCCCATACAGACGAACAATACTCTAAGACTGGACGAACTAACGTATTGTTAGCTATTTCCTTTGTTGAAGGACTGCATCGCTTCAGGATACTACCAATAAACCGCAATCTAGAGTTCGCTTTACCCGTTACTTGTGTAATCTGATCGTTCCATTGGAGATCATTTCAAATACTCATACCCAGATACTTGGCGGATGTTACCGTTTCCAAAGACTGGGCATTTATTGTGTACTCCTACATTAATGGCGATTTTCGCTTTGTTATAAGCAGTAGATTACACTTACTAATATTGAGAGATAACTGCCAGTCATTACACCACCCATTTATTTTCTGCAAATCCTCATTGATTTGTTCACAACTTTCGTGTGATACTACACTCCTGGAAATTGAAATAAGAACACCGTGAATTCATTGTCCCAGGAAGGGGAAACTTTATTGACACATTCCTGGGGTCAGATACATCACATGATCACACTGACAGAACCACAGGCACATAGACACAGGCAACAGAGCATGCACAATGTCGGCACTAGTACAGTGTATATCCACCTTTCGCAGCAATGCAGGCTGCTATTCTCCCATGGAGACGATCGTAGAGATGCTGGATGTAGTCCTGTGGAACGGCTTGCTATGCCATTTCCACCTGGCGCCTCAGTTGGACCAGCGTTCGTGCTGGACGTGCAGACCGCGTGAGACGACGCTTCATCCAGTCCCAAACATGCTCAATGGGGGACAGATCCGGAGATCTTGCTGGCCAGGGTAGTTGACTTACACCTTCTAGAGCACGTTGGGTGGCACGGGATACATGTGGACGTGCATTGTCCTGTTGGAACAGCAAGTTCCCTTGCCGGTCTAGGAATGGTAGAACGATGGGTTCGATGACGGTTTGGATGTACCGTGCACTATTAAGTGTCCTCTCGACGATCACCAGTGGCGTACGGCCAGTGTAGGAGATCGCTCCCCACACCATGATGCCGGGTGTTGGCCCTGTGTGCCTCGGTCGTATGCAGTCCTGATTGTGGCGCTCACCTGCACGGCGCCAAACACGCATACGACCATCATTGGCACCAAGGCAGAAGCGACTCTCATCGCTGAAGACGACACGTCTTCATTCGTCCCTCCATTCACGCCTGTCGCGACACCACTGGAGGCGGGCTGCACGATGTTGGGGCGTGAGCGGAAGACGGCCTAACGGTGTGCGGGACCATAGCCCAGCTTCATGGAGACGGTTGCGAATGGTCCTCGCCGATACCCCAGGAGCAACAGTGTCCCTAATTTGCTGGGAAGTGGCGGTGCGGTCCCCTACGGCACTGCGTAGGATCCTACGGTCTTGGCGTGCATCCGTGCGTCGCTGCGGTCCGGTCCCAGGTCGACGGGCACGTGCACCTTCCGCCGACCACTGGCGACAACATCGATGTACTGTGGAGACCTCACGCCCCACGTGTTGAGCAATTCGGCGGTACGTCCACCCGGCCTCCCGCATGCCCACTGTACGCCCTCGCTCAAAGTCCGTCAACTGCACATACGGTTCACGTCCACGCTGTCGCGGCATGCTACCAGTGTTAAAGACTGCGATGGAGCTCCGTATGCCACGGCAAACTGGCTGACACTGACGGCGGCGGTGCACAAATGCTGCGCAGCTAGCGCCATTCGACGGCCAACACCGCGGTTCCTGGTGTGTCCGCTGTGCGGTGCGTGTGATCATTGCTTGTACAGCCCTCTCGCAGTGTCCGGAGCAAGTATGGTGGGTCTGACACACCGGTGTCAATGTGTTCTTTTTTCCATTTCCAGGAGTGTACTTTCCTGTAGACTACAGCATCATCGGCAAACAGTCTAATGCCGCTGTCAATACCATCAACCAGATCGTTTATGTAAATCGTGAAAAGCAGCGGACCTATAACGCTGCACTGGGGCACACCTGATGTTACGCTTGTTTCTGTTGAAGTCTCCCCATTCAGGACGACATACTGCTCTCTGTCTGTTAGAAAACTTACTATCCAACTGCATATGTCATGAGATAGACCGTAAGCGCGCAATTTTTGGAGCAAGCACCAGTGCGGAACTGAGTCGAACACCTTTCGAAAGTCGAGGAATATGGCATCCTCAGCCCTTAGGCATCACCGAATGCAGATATGGAGGGGCATGTGGTCAGCACACCGCTCTCCCGGCTCTATGTCAGTTTCCGAGACCATCGTCGCTACTTCTCAATCAAGCGGCTCCTCAGTTGGCCCCACAAGGGTTGAATGCACCCCGCTTGCCAACAGCACTCGGCAGACCCTGACGGTGACCCATGCGAGTGCTAGCCGAGCCCAACAGTGATTAACTTCGGTGATCTGACGGGAACCGGTCTTACCACTGTGGCAAGGCCAATGGTGTAGTAAAGAATAAATATATTCATATATGATGCGGTATTTTTTTCATGCATCTGAAGATTTATGACATCATATCTCCTGAGATATGTGTGGTATCGTGATGAAATTTTGCAGGTGCATTTAGCGGCATATGTGGATACTGTCTGCGAGATTGATTGCGAATAGAATTAGAAACACAGAAGTAATAGATTTAAACGTCGTGCATAACGTGGCAGTTTTTCACACATGTCATTGTTTGTCACGTCTTATCTCCTGAACTATAATATGTATGTGGTTCTTACCTCCACATCGACTGTTGCCTGACAGTAAGGGGTATGTATACCCAGGTTTGGATGTAATCGGTGCAATGATTTAGTAGGAGATGTTTCTCGGCCGGTTTCGGCTCAAAAACGCGGAACTTGTGGGACATCGTGGAGCATTCCCTACAGTTTCATGATGTTCTGATAGGTGATGGCGCTAAGCATAGCCCTCAAAATGGTGTCTGTTACACTGAGGTGCTTTCCAAGCAAAGTGCTGTCACTGAGCATCGCAGATATTCACAGGCGTTTGCAGAATGTCTACAGAGACCTGGCAGTGAGCAAAAGCACGGTGAGTCGTTGAGCGAGGCGTTTTTGGCGTTAATGGGCAGTGGCAGCAGACGACCAACATAATTGCTTTTGCTAATAGCACGACATCGCGTACAGCGCCTCCCCTAGGGTCTGGATCATATCGGTTGGGCCCTAGACGACTGGAAAAACGTGTCCTGTTCCGGTGAGTGCCGATTTCAGTTGGTAAGAGCTGAAGGTAGGGCAGGCCACACGAAGCAGTGGAGCCAGGTTGTCAACAAGGCACTGTGTGATGTGGCGGCGGTTGTGTGTTCACATGGAATCAACCGATCGTTAACTGGAAATGGTCGTGTTCGGCTGCTTGGAGACCATCTGCAGCCATTCATCGACTTCATGTTCCCAAACAATAATGGAATTATTGTGGATGACAATGCC
This sequence comes from Schistocerca cancellata, assembly GCF_023864275.1. Taxonomy (NCBI): domain Eukaryota; kingdom Metazoa; phylum Arthropoda; class Insecta; order Orthoptera; family Acrididae; genus Schistocerca; species Schistocerca cancellata. Next base: position 138,722,884 of record NC_064627.1, on the reverse strand, counting down.
CCATGTTGCTGAGCCACAATTGTTTGCGATTGCTTTGAAGAACATTCTGGACAATTCGAGCGAATGATTTGGCCACCCAGATCTCCCGACATGAATCCCATCGAACATTTATGGGATGTAAACGAGAGGTCAGCTGTACAGCCTGCAGCCCAGCATGGTGTGGAAGCCAGCAATCGCGCAGGTCAAGTGGCCGGATCGAATGCCGAGTCAATATATGCTCATACATGGTGATGCTGCGAGCTCCAGGACGTCACAGCGAGCAGCTAGTGTATATAAAGGGCGTAACAGCAGTCCACTGGCAGCCATACCACTTGGCAATGGCCAACGATTGCTTGGCTGGAAAACCGAGAACTATTTATTATTCACTCATGCTCATAAATTAAGGATAATTGCAGAATGTGGTGCCACACAATTTAGTACTACACAAAACTGGCGCTAATAGCATAGACACATAGGGAACACACATGACAGAGATCTATCAGTCCACGGTATTGGTGATAAGTTGAGGAAACCGTCCCGAAACACATGTGCCACAAAACGCCACTGTTTCCTGCACAACGTGGGATATGATCACCATGCACACGCACACAGGCCGCACAAGGGGTTGGCATACTCTGGATCAGGTGGTCGAGCAGCAGCTGCTGTGATATAGCCTCCCATTCTTGCACCAGTGCCTGTCGGAGCTCCTGACGTGTCTTAGGGGTTTGAAGACGTGCAGCGATACATCGACCGAGAGCATCCCAGACGTGCTCGATGGGGTTTAGGTCTGGAGAACAAGCAGGCCACTCCATTCGCTGACATCTTCTGTGTCAAGGTACTCCTCCATGATGGCAGCTCGGTGGAGCCATGCGTTATCATCCATCAGGAGGATGGTGGGCCCAATGAACTCCTGAAAAGGCGGACATACTGGAGCAAAATGACACCCCGATACACCTGACTTGTTACAGTTCCTCTGTCAAAGACATGCAGGGATGTACGTGCACCAATCATAATCCCACCCCACACCATCAAACCATGACCTCCATACAGGTACCTTTCAAGGACATTAAGGGTTGGTATCTGGTTCCTGGTTCACGCCAAATGAAAACCTGGCGAGAATCAATGTTCAGACTGTACCTGGACACGCCCGTGAACATAACCTGGGACCACTGTTCCAATGACCATGTACTGTGTTCTTGACACCAGGCTTTACGGGCTCTCCTGTGGCCAGGGGTCAGTGGAATGCACCTTGCAGGTCTCAGGGTGAATAAACTATGTCTGTTCAATCGTCTGTAGACTGTGTGTCTGGACACAACTGTTGCAGTGGCTGCGATAAGGTCTCGAGCAAGGCTACCTGCAGTAATCCGTGGCCGTCTGCGGGCACTGATGGTGAGATATCGGTCTTCGTGTGGTGGTGTACACTGTGGACGTCCCGTGCTGTAGCGCCTGGATACGTTTCCTGCCTGCTGGAATCGTTGCCATAATCTTGAGATCACACTTTGTGGCACACGGAGGGCCCGTGCCTACGACCTGCTGTTCTCGACCAGCCTCCAGTCGCCCTAGTATTCTACCCTTCATAACGTCATCAATATGTGTTCTTTGAGCAATTTTCAATACACAGTCACCATTAGCACGTCTGAAAACGCATGCACACTTACTCGCTGCACCGTACTCTGACACGCACCAACGCACCTCTGCGTATGCGGACTACTGCCATCGCCACCGTGTCACGACCGCAGGTCAAATGCCTCTCATGGTCATACCCCGAGGTGATTTAAACCCGAAAACCGCCGACCAAAGCGTTATTTCACCATGTACAAGCATTATCCTTATTTTAAGAGGTTGAGTGTACATGTGGATATTTGTCTTGCTGCAAACAAGCAGGTTTCTTGATTAAAGGTATGCACCTTCTGCAGAGCACTAATCACATGGAGCCGATGAGATCCCACGTGGCATTATGTATGACCCTACTAAAACCATCGCTCGCATGTTCGCTTAACAGTATGGGTGGCCGTCCAAAGCTAGCAGCAACATCATGTCCGATAAATCACAGTCCCGATAGGCCATGGTCATGCTAGTCTCGTATCCTGATGTTCGCTGACACATGTTTCTCCTTATACTGAGTGGTTACAATTAAAGTGCAGCTACTCACAGAGGTCCACTGTTGGCTGTAATTATTGTGTAGCAGCGAAACACTGTAGATGTGCCCATGCTGAACCAATTTATGCTGGAAAAAAATTAGTTCCAATTTTGGCCACCAGATGCAAATTTGGCGCTGTGAACGCAAGAAAGACGTATAGAAAGGTTTCTATGGTAATGGATTAGGAACGGAACGTGAACAGGGAAGCTGAAGCAAGTGAGAAACATATAATTTTAATTTTATTATTAACTACCGCTTACGCAGTTTGTTCAGTATGAGTACTGGAGACGTCAATTAGGTGCTGCATCCATAAAGTGACGTGATCAACAGCTGCTTGCAGCAGTTCCGCTGGGATGTGAGCAGTGTGATCCTGTATTTTGTAAAATGAAGAAACCGCACAACAGTTGATTGCTTCACAACCTTTAATGTTGTATACGATCTGTTTTGGAACACTTAAAGTTACATTATCCATTGTAAACTGTACTAGTGAAATTATAGTGATCCTCAAATCTGAAATATCAGATAAGAAACTAAGTACCTCAAATTTCTAAATTAAAACAACTTAAAGAGGAAAAGAGGACTTACTTACAAATAAAATCGCTTAATCTTTTGAGGTCATCCTCACCCCAGTGTTGAATGTTTCAAGCCTGGGGTAACGTGTGGCCTCCGAACTCGTGGCTAGTATTTACTATTACACAGTTTTCCTGTTTGTGTTCCCAGTTGCACAGCACGGGGAAACGGTTTTTACGGAATTTGTCTAAGTAATTCTACACAATATGTGATTTCTCCATCTACCCCTTCTTTTACTGCATTGTATATGTTTCGAGATTCTGATGACTTTTGGTGTCCGGTCGTAATGTGCATTTTCTCGGATTTCTTAGGTCCCTTTTATCCTTTTGACGTGGAACCTTTGGTTCCAAGATAACACTGGGTTGAGGATAGGATGACATCACATCGTTAAGTGATTTTATTTGTAAGTAACGTCCTGTTCTTTCTTTTAAGTTAGAAACCTTAGCTGCGTAGCTCCTTATCTGATATTTAAGACTTGAGGATCTCCTCCTATTCTCGTATAACACAATATTTTCATTTTTACAGTTTCCACCAGATGATGGGACTTTAAATGTTCCGAAACCAGTCGTGCACATAATGAAAGATCGTGGATCAAGCAACAGTTGTGAGGTTTCTTCATCTTTACAAAATGGATTTACATAGTTGGGGCTGCCCCATAAGGAGAAGCGTCATTGTCCTTGTATACCAGCCTTTAGATCGGGTAGAGACCGAACGTGTCCCTGACAAACGCATTCACTCAGATACGTCTAGAACCAAAAGTGACATTCATTCAAATCAGATGATCTTGCAGGCTGTGCATCTGGAAATCCTCTGGAGATAAAGCGTTCAAGGAAGGTTGCATTAAGCTGATTTTTCACTGGGTGAGCGACATGACATGTTGTCGCATCTTACATGAAAAGAGTGCTTTCCGCACAAGTGCGCTCTCCATAGCAGGAATGACATGTACAAGGTCGTCTCGACAACGTTCAGGTGTCACCGTAGACCTGACAGGCCCTCCGGATGTATCCCCTTCAAAGAAGAACGCACCGAGAATAAATACGCTTGTCAATCCACACCACACAGTCGCATACGGCGTGTGCAATAGCCCTTCGTGCACAACACGTGGTCTAACAGTACCCTAAAACCGGCTGTTCTGACAAGGGAACCTCCCCTTCGCACCCCCCTCAGATTTAGTTATAAGTTGGCACAGTGGATAGGCCTTGAAAAACTGAACACAGATCAATCGAGAAAACAGGAAGAAGTTGTGTGGAACTATAAAAAAATAAGCAAAATATACAAACTGAGTAGTCCATGCGAAGATAGGCAACATCAAGGATAATCTAAACTCAGGAGCGCCGTGGTCCCGTGGTTAGCGTGCCCAGCTGCAGAACGAGAGGTCCTTGGTACAAGTCTCCCCTCAAGTGAAACGTTTTTCTTTATTTTCAAAAAGTTATAATCTGTCCATTCGTTCATTGACGTCTCTGTTCACTGTAATATGTTTAGTGTCTGTGTTTTGCGACCGCACCGCAAAACCGTGCGATTAGTAGACGAAAGGACGTGCCTCTCCAATGGCAACCGAAAACATTTGATCGCAAGGTAATAGGTCAACCGATTCCTCCACAGGAAAACACGTCTGATATATTCTGTACGACACTGGTGAGGGCATGTGCGTCATATGACAGGAATATGTTGTCGACCCACCTAACTTGTACACTTGGCGAATGGCTAAAAAGATTCTTCTACATTGCCCGATTTACGTTTTCTTGTGGATGTGAGAATTACTCCCAAAAAAGTGATGAAAACATAAGAGTTTGTCACATAAACTGCAACAAATGAATCCAACAGTTTCACAGTCGCACACTTCTCCCTGTGCTCTGTCAAAACATATGTTTTTAACGTTTTCAAATTTTTCCGTGTGTAGACCGTCAAATACTGCATATGTCCAAGCAAATCTGAACATGTCCTGGAATTTTGGAGAGCGAAGTTGATTATGTGTGAGTACCTGAACTTTGATAATTGTCTGAAAATAATAAAAATAAAATTTTACGCTCTACGGAAGATTTGAACTTAGGACCTGTCGTTCCGCACCTGCTCACGCTAACCACGGGACCACGGCGCCACTGAGCTCAGGTCATCCTTGATGTTGCCTATCTTCACATAGACTACTCAGTTTGTATATTTTGCTTATTTTTTTCATAGTTCCACACAACTTCTTCCTGTTTTCTCGATTGATCTGTGTTCAGTTTTTCAAGGCCTATCCACTGTGCCAACTTATAACTAAATCTGAGGGGGGTGCGATGGGGAGGTTCCCTTGTGAGTATTCACTGCACCCTGTAGTGTAAAATGTGCCACGTGACTCCAAAGAGTATTGCACGGCCACAAGTCATCAACTTCGATCCGTGCCAGAAACGGAAAAGTAAATTCAGAATTTTGCTGTCAGTCGTGAGTTTTCAGTTGCTGCACCGTCTGTATCTGGTATGGGTACCAGAGTAACATAGACTGCAAAACTTTCCATGCTGTTGACCAGTGGATGGACAATTCTCGTGACACTGCACGAGCGCCAGCACTGCCCAAGGCACGTGTTGCCACACCAAACTCACCCGCGTTCTCAGATTTCATTATATTCGAGACCTGATAGTCAAGGGAAGGCAGGATTCGGTTACAATTGTGGACGGGGCCGTAATCAATTACTATTGGTTGCCTTTTACAACTACACACAATTTATTTTAAACCAGTAATTCCAGACTCAACAATAAATAAAAAAATCCCACACTTTATTAATGAATGAATAAACAACAGTGTAAATAATAGTGTTTTCAGTGAGTTACAATTTAGCAAAACACCATTAAATACAGATACAACAGATAATGTTTCAAAAGCGAGCCACTGTGATCTGGGCAGAAGGCCTTACACGCCAGGAACGGCAAGAAATTAAGAACTGTTTAAGACTCGCTGCAACTTACAAATTACAGGTATTGAAATATTGAAGGCAAGTCGCCACAAACACAGCAGAAGGCACCAGACGCCAGGAATCTCAGCAAATAAGGTTTTAAAGGCTTACTGCGTAAAATACAAATACGAAATTAGAATTTTAGGTCAAGCGACCACAATCACGGCTGAATGCTTTACACGTCAGGAACGGCAATAATATAAAAAATTTGAAGCCTGCTGTAAAACAGCAAATACAATAGCAAAAGTTGGTTAAAAAACATGCAACTGATCCAGACGGTGCTCCAGGAATCGACCTCTGAGAAGGTCCGGCAACAAACACTATCGCGAGCGATGAGATAGGCAGCCAAGAGTTGCATTCACTTCACAAGATGGTAACTCAGACTAGTGGCAGTCTAACGAATAACTAATGATCGTGCTGAAGCTGCGTGACGTTCGATAAACCAAACGCAACGATGGAACAATACGCCAAAACCAGAACAGGCGGTCTGCACTACATCCCCAGAATACTGTGTTTAGAGTGCCCGGAACAAGAAAGGAATCACTACCACCAGAGTAGAAGAATCACCAACCGGTCTACAATCAAAAAAGCTGTCGAAAGCACGCACCTTACCGAACAGCAGCGGCAAGGCGAGGAAACGTACATTGCCGTTACATACACTAACCCCCAGGGCAGGTAACTGGGGCGTTAGCGGCCACCAGACAAGAAAAATTACCGCTGCTTGAACTTAACAAATTGTTAACAAGGTGAACGCAGTAAATAGTAATAAGAAGTCGAGGAAAGCTAATCAGATCCGCCTTCCCCAAGGACTCCCTGCTCTTCGCCTCGGAGGCACTACAAGCAGCAACACGGCCCAAGTCATTGGAGAATCGCGAGATATCACAATGGTGGAGGTTTCTCTACTCGGACTGAAATGCACTCATCTTAAAGCTTGCTGGATCCGCTTTACGACGAGGTCGTGCACCCTCGTGACCACAGCCCTTCCATCCGGTGGTCCATGCGTGCTGCCAGCGGTTCTAGCGTGTTCTGGCACTGCGCGGACCTGGCTCCTCCTGAGTCCCCAACCGAAATGGTTCGCTCACACGACCCAGAAAAACAACGACGTCACCGCAAAGATAGGGCAACAGTTACTACATATCGATAACCGCCGTTGCTGCCACTATCTGACAGGCAACGCTTGCGAATCCGAGTGGCGCCAGTCAACACCAGAAGAAACCAACAACCGCAACCGTGCCAACTAAACGATACGGTCTAGGCCTCCAACAGAGGGCGGAAAACGACAAACAGCACCAACGCGAGCCGCAGCATGACTCCATCATCTTCTTTAAACCAATTAAAGACACTGGGCCTCTCATCACTACCATTCACATAAAACATTTTCGCCGGCCAGAGTGGCCGAAAAGTTCTAGGCGCTACAGTCTGCAACCGCGCGACCGCTGCGGTCGCAGGTTCGAATCCTGCCTCGGGCATGGATGTGTGTGATGTCCTTAGGTTAGTTAGGTTTAAGTAGTTTTAAGTTTTAGGGGACTGATGACCTCAGCAGTTAAGTCCCATAGTGCTCAGAGTCATTTGAACCATAAAACATTTTCACGAAGAGCGCACGGTTTCTCTTACCGTAGCCATATTGTCCACTCACGTTATGGTTTATCAAATGACAGCATAAACATCATACCGTCATACAAACAGCGTACAGCGCAAGATGTGCACCTGGTGATCAGAATTGAAACTAATTTTTTTCAGCCTAAGTGGGTTCCGCATTACCGCAATAGCACATCTACCAAGTTTCACTACCCAACGATAATTACTAGCCACACTGAAACTCCGTAGGCAGCTGCACTTTAATTATAACCACCTGCACAAGGGGCTAAGACGATCTCCTCACAGCTAACCATTATTCAAATATGATTTTTGAATGAGAAATTCGCTGCTTATTATTTCCTTATATACAGGTTGTAGGTGGAATTTCTTGTGGCTGGTTTGTGTCGTTCTGCTAAAATGCTAAACATTTGCATATTCAACTATGTAGCACACTGCCCGCCCGCTTAGCCGTTCTGTCTGACGCACTGCTTTCCGGGCAGGAAGGTGCGCCAATCCCCGGCACGAATCCGCCCGGCGGATTAGTGTCGAGGTCCGATGTGCCAGCCACTCTGTGGATGGTTTTTAGGCGGTTTTCCAGCTGCCTCGGCGAATGCGGGCTGGTTCCACTTATTCCGCCTCAGTTACACTATGTCGGCGATTGCTGCGCAAACACTGTCTCCGTGTACGTGTACACCCTCATTACTCTACCACGCAAACATAGGAGTTACACTCGTCTGGTGTGATACGTTCTCGGGGAGGGGGGGGGGGGGGGGTCCACTGGGGGCCGAACCGCACAATAACTCTCGCCCGGTGTGGGTGGACTGTTGGGTTGTGCACCACTGTGGGCTACAGTGCGGACGAAGCCTCTCCTTCGTTTCTAGGTCCCCAGTTCCATACAATACAACACAATGTAGCACACTTCATGCCAATTTGACGTGTTTTTACATACCGCCTTCCAGGTGCGGTGATTTTGAAACTGCTGTGGTTTTAATGGCCAGCATTGTAGATTCTATAACTACGGAGGACACATACGCTTTCCAGTCACATTAGTTCAACCACCTGTTAAGCCTGAATAACCACATTTTAAACATTTGTAACTAGTCACGAGCTAATTTGAATACGTTCACATTTTTCTGTATGTAGACAATCACTTTTTTCTCTGTTATTGTTTTTATGGATGTTACATTTAAAAATAAAGTAATTAAACGTAGGCACACATCAACTGAATAATGCTTGGCTCTGTTAAATGCAACATATTTATGAAAGTTATTGTTGTTTTCGTGGTCCTCAGCAAACATGGGTGCCAAATCCGCAAAATCATAAAGACAGAAGTATGATGAGATATGAGTCCCAATGCCAAATGCACGACAAGTGTAGGAAGAGAGTCAGTGATGCTCTGGAAGGTACCGACAGGGATGTGGAGCCATGGCGACTCCAGTGCTAGGGCCTGGAGCCATGCCGACTTCATTGCCATGGCTAGTCGTGGTAGGGTCGTATGTTCTATGTTAACCCGGGACCTAGAAATGACAGAGAGGCTCCATCCCCGCCACAGCCACAATGGTCCACAACACCATGACGCCTACCGCAGTTCACTTCATCCCTCTGCCGCCCCACACCAAACCCAGGGTTATTGTGGGGTTCGGCCCCCGGTGGACCCCCCTCCCCCCGGGAACGTCTCACATCAGACGAGTGTAGCCCCTATGTTTGCGTGGTAGAGTAATGGTGGTGTACGCGTACGTGGAGAACTTGTTTGCGCAGCAATCGCCGACATAGTGTAGCTGAGGCGGAATGAGGGGAACCAGCACGCATTCGCCGAGGCAGATGGAAAACCGCCTAAAAACCATCCACAGACTGGCCGGCTCACCAGACCTCGACACAAGCCTGCCGGGCGGATTTGTGCCGGGGAACAGGCGCTCCTTCCCGCTCCAGAAAGCCGTGCGTTAGACCGGTCGGCTAATGGTTGTAATGGCTCTGAGCACTATGTGACTTAGCTTCTGAGGTCATCAGTCGCCTAGAACTTAGAACTAATTAAACCTAACTAACCTAAGGACATCACACACATCCATGCCCGAGGCAGAATTCGAACCTGCGACCGCAGCGGTCGCTCGGTTCCAGACTGTAGCGCCTAGAACCGCACGGCCACTCCGGCCGGCCGCTGGGCTAACCGGGCGGGCCGCGGTAGGGTACTCGGTTGAGGATCTATGGCGGGAACGGCCCAATCGAGTTTGTCCCACAGGCTCTCGATTGGGTTTTAATCCGGGGAGTTGCGTGAGCGGGGAAGCACGGTAAACTCATTCTGGTGCTCTTCGAACTACGCACGTTCACTGCGAGCTGTGTGACACATTGCATTGAACTGCTGGTAGATGCCATCATGCCGAGGATCAACAAACTGCTTGTAGGGGTGGACATGGTGCCCAAGGATAGCTGCCATACTTGTGTTGATCTATTGTGCTCTTCAGAATTACGAAATCGCACAGGGAATGCCACGAAAACATTCCCCAGACCATAAAGCATGCAGGGTGTTTGCTTTCAGACGTTTCAATCCGTACATGCCAACGGCCATCTGGCCGATGGTGCATAAAACGTGCCGGCCGGAGTGGCCGTGCGGTTCTAGGCGCTACAGCCTGGAACCGAGCGACCGCTACGGTCGCATGTTCGAATCCTGCCTCGGACACGGCTGTGTGTGATGTTCTTAGGTTAGTTAGGTTTAATTAGTTCTAAGTTCTAGGCGACTAATGACCCCAGAAGTTAAGTCGCATAGTGCTCAGAGCCATTTTGCATAAAACGTGATTCTTGTGGAGAGGCTACCGTCGCCACTCAGTGGACGTCCAGTTGCGATACTGGAGTGCAAATTCCAGTAATCGTCGCCTTTGCACAGTAGGGTGCATGAAGCAGGCACCTTCTGTGGAGGCCCATACGCAGCAGCGTTCGCTGAACTGCCATTGAGGAGGCACTGTTGGTAACCCCATGGTTCATATGGCCGGTGAGTTCCTCAACGTTTGCGCGTCTATTCACTCGTACACATCTCTGCAGGCTTCGTTCATCCCTGCCATCTTCGGCCCCGTGGTGCACCGTAATTGTCTCGGCGCCGGTTTTGGATAGCGCCATTTTGCCGTCTCGGTATACTATAACAATGGAGACACGCTAACAGTTTACAAACTTAGCTGTTTCGGAAATGCTTTCACCCTTGGCCCGCAACCCAGTCATCATGCCCTTCTGGACGTAAGATAAATCGCTCTACTTCTGCGTTAATACGACGATTGCATTTTTTCCCGCGTTCCTCCGACCAGCTTCATATACCCTCCACTGCTAGTGCTGCCGCCGGCCGGTGTGGCCATGTCGTTCTAGCCCCTTCAGTCTGGAACCGCGCGACCGCTACGGTCACAGGTTCGAATCCTGCCTCGGGCTTGGATGTGTGTGATGTCTTTAGGTTAGTTAGGTTTAAGTAGTTCTAAGTTCTAGGGGACTGATGACCTCAGATGTTAAGTCCCATAGTGCTCAGAGCCATTTGAACCACTTTGCTAGTGTTGCCACTTGCCGTCAGTGAGTGGTTATCGCACCTTGACTTCGAACATACGCGGTAGACACATTGATGTCACTCGACCGCGTATAATTCTTGAAACAAGGCGGTAACTTTTGCTTTGTATGCAAACAGATATAATTTGAGCTCCATACCTATCTCTGGGAAGTTTACTATTAGAGTAATCTGCTTCAAATAGACTATAGAAAATGCACAGCGCGGGAGTAGCCGAGCGGTCTAGGGCGGTGCAGTCATGGACTGTGCTGCTCGTCCCGGCGGAGGTTCGAGTCCTCCCTCGGGCATGGGTGTGTGTGTTCGTCCTTAAGGATAATTTAGGTTAAGTAGTGTGTAAGCTTAGGGACTGATGACCTTAGCAGTTAAGTCCCATAAGATTTCACACACATTAAACCTCTAAAGAAAATGCACTTTTTCAGTTGCACATAAATCATAGAATTTAAGATAAATTTTGTCTGTGCCATTAATCTACGTTTATTTTCAATGATTCAGTTTTTCCTTAACGTCAATAATTTCAAGGAAACTTTTCGCATTAGGACTCATATCTCATCATACTTCTGTGTTTAAGATTTTGCGGATTTGCCACCCCTGTTTCCTCAGAACCACGATAACAACAAGAACTTTCATAAATATGTTGCATTTAACAGAGCCAGGCATTATGCAGTTAATATCTGCCTACGTTTAATTACTTTATTTTTAAATGTAACATCCATAAAAACAGTAACAGAGAAAAAAGTGATTGTCTACATACAATAAAATGTGAACGTATTCAAATCAGCTCGTGACTAGGTACAAATGTTTAAAATGCAGCCATGATAACTATTTTAACACAACCTATTTCCTTATCTGTTTATGTGTCTCTGCCTGTGTGTGTGTGTGTGTGTGTGTGTGTGTGTGTGTGTGTGTGTGTGTGTGTGTGTGTCTGTGTTGCATCAAATCGACTTGGAGTGTACACACAGTAACAAAATATCCTGTTACTACTGGAGATGGCATTGTTAATGTCTCATGATTCCTGGTAAAACTGGATTTTAGTATAAAACAGTATTTGCTGAACGACGTTTGCGTGAATAGGTCAGTTCGTTTTCAATGAAGCCAATATTTTCTCCGCACGTGCTTGGACAATAGTTTGAAAATGTTTTCTCGGCCTACTTTTATAAAGCTTCCTAAAATACATCTGTTCTTGTATATTTAATGTTCAGGATATTCCAGTCTCAAAAAGAATATCCACTAGCGTCTTTTACGTTAACTTTCTCTTCAGTAAATAATTTTCTGTTTTTATGTCAGAGCTCATAAGACAACATACTCGTCAGACTAAAGAACTAAAGACTGAAATCTTATTTGCCGCTACTGAACAGCAAGTAATTCATAATAACCCTTTACACTCATCCATCAATTTTCACTACGTTCTCAACGTACGATCTTCATCTTTTAAGTGTAATTACAAAACGCTTTTTGTTATTTGAATAACTAATTAATATTTTACTTTTTTATGTTTCAGAATCAGATACTAAGAAGAACCTCATAACTCACCTAAGGACCTATGGACCATGCTGAATGTTAGAAGCAACTCTGACTAATATGACCTCAGAATTATTTATAACTCTTTAATGTTAAAAATTAAGATTAATCTACTACTGAAACTACCCTTGATGAATATGTAGCATAAAACATGTACCTATAACTAAATAATAAAGTCCTTAAATTTATTAGCTACTGCATAAAATATGAGGCAAAATGTTCCTTTTTTGGCCTTCTTATAGCGCTGTGTAAGGAATCTTCAGATGGAGTCTGATTTATCAAGAACCTGCCAACAGGAACTCAACGAAGTAAAAGACAACAGGAACACTCATTAATAAAACAGAAGAGTATTTGAAACATTAGTCTGACTTCACTATTTAAAAAGGTTAATAATGCTACTGGCGCAGGGTAATTAATTAATTATTGACGCTGAATTTATTGGGTATGCTAGTATTGTGACATATACCTGTAGCTAATGGAATTTAGTAGTAACGAAATTTAGTAGTATATGAGGTACTCCATGTAACTGGAATTCTCGCGAAACCTATACTGTTTGGTCCAGAGATGCTAGCTACGTAATTAATAGTGCGGAGAACCTCCTTCACTATCACTACAATGTTTTATTTTTGGGAAAGTCTTTCCGTTAAATTCTGACACAATTATGACGTATTTTCTTTTTCATTTTTCCTGAATCATGGTGAATACCTGTTGCTGACAAAGGAACCCCTCGAGTGCGAGATTGCAAGTTCGATCTTTAGTAAGGCTCATTTGAAAGTGCCGTCTTAACTACACTCCTGGAAATGGAAAAAAGAACACATTGACACCGGTGTGTCAGACCCACCATACTTGCTCCGGACACTGCGAGAGGGCTGTACAAGCAATGATCACACGCACGGCACAGCGGACACACCAGGAACCGCGGTGTTGGCCGTCGAATGGCGCTAGCTGCGCAGCATTTGTGCACTGCCGCCGTCAGTGTCAGCCAGTTTGCCGTGGCATACGGAGCTCCATCGCAGTCTTTAACACTGGTAGCATGCCGCGACAGCGTGGACGTGAACCGTATGTGCAGTTGACGGACTTTGAGCGAGGGCGTATAGTGGGCATGCGGGAGGCCGGGTGGACGAACCGCCGAATTGCTCAACACGTGGGGCGTGAGGTCTCCACAGTACATCGATGTTGTCGCCAGTGGTCGGCGGAAGGTGCACGTGCCCGTCGACCTGGGACCGGACCGCAGCGACGCACGGATGAACGCCAAGACCGTAGGATCCTACGCAGTGCCGTAGGGGACCGCACCGCCACTTCCCAGCAAATTAGGGACACTGTTGCTCCTGGGGTATCGGCGAGGACCATTCGCAACCGTCTCCATGAAGCTGGGCTACGGTCCCGCACACCGTTAGGCCGTCTTCCGCTCACGCCCCAACATCGTGCAGCCCGCCTCCAGTGGTGTCGCGACAGGCGTGAATGGAGGGACGAATGGAGACCTGTCGTCTTCAGCGATGAGAGTCGCTTCTGCCTTGGTGCCAATGATGGTCGTATGCGTGTTTGGCGCCGTGCAGGTGAGCGCCACAATCAGGACTGCATACGACCGAGGCACACAGGGCCAACACCCGGCATCATGGTGTGGGGAGCGATCTCCTACACTGGCCGTACACCACTGGTGATCGTCGAGGGGACACTGAATAGTGCACGGTACACCCAAACCGTCATCGAACCCATCGTTCTAACATTCCTAGACCGGCAAGGGAACTTGCTGTTCCAACAGGACAATGCACGTCCGCATGTATCCCGTGCCACGCAACGTGCTCTAGAAGGTGTAAGTCAACTACCCTGGCCAGCAAGATCTCCGGATCTGTCCCCCATTGAGCATGTTTGGGACTGGATGAAGCGTCGTCTCACGCGGTCTGCACGTCCAGCACGAACGCTGGTCCAACTGAGGCGCCAGGTGGAAATGGCATGGCAAGCCGTTCCACAGGACTACATCCAGCATCTCTACGATCGTCTCCATGGGAGAATAGCAGCCTGCATTGCTGCGAAAGGTGGATATATACTGTACTAGTGCCGACATTGTGCATGCTCTGTTCCCTGTGTCTATGTGCCTGTGGTTCTGTCAGTGTGATCATGTGATGTATCTGACCCCAGGAATGTGTCAATAAAGTTTCCCCTTCCTGGGACAATGAATTCACGGTGTTCTTATTTCAATTTCCAGGAGTGTATTACGACAGGACAAATATTAACTGCTAATGACACACCATGTGCATCAGGAGGGCGACAGAAAATGATTATCCAGCAGGTGCAGTGATCAACCTTCTGTGGGATGTACACTCATGTTCAGAAAAAACAGAAAGACTAGAGATGGAACATTCATATTCACAGGACATGTACATTAGTATGTTCTGCAGATATGATTAGCATTTCAGTGACCTCAGTTCAGCATCGACGCCTATAAGGTGCGAATGGCGTCCTGTGGTATAGCCATCCACCTGGTTCTAAAGTTTATCTGTGGTGGTCGGCATTGGGTCACAGCGCTGCACCTATCGTTTCACCATATCCCGCACATTTAAGATTGGCCATAAGTCTGGTGATTTGGCGGGCCAGGGCAAAAGGCTGACATCCTGTGGCACCAAGAAAGCACGTGTTCGTGCAGCAACATGTGGTCGTGCGTTGTCCCTCTGAAAAAAGGCGTCTGGGGTATCGTGCAGAAAGGGTATGCCTACGGATCGCAGGATATCGTTCACGAAGGTCACACTGGCCACGGTGCCCTGCATTAACTGTGATTTGTGGTTGTACCAAATAGCACCCCACACCATAAGAAGCCCTTGAGCTGAAGCTGTATGTCTTGTGCGAAAACGCTCCCCCTGTCAGCGGCGAACCAAAAATCGGACATCATTTTCAAGCAAACACAAACTGGATTCGTCCGAAAACACTATCTGATGCCATTCCTGTCCCCAATGACGTCGTTCCGCAGGCTATTGCCGCCTAGCATGTTTCTGCACATTCGCCAAAGGTAGGCGGAGAAGTGGACGAATGGCACGTAACCCAAGCCGTAATAAACGGCTACGGACTGTCGCCGCTGTGTACGGTGTACGATGTGTTCCACTATTGCACCAGAGCTGAGGAGGACGTAGGTTTGTATGAATGGTGTCTATCTTTTCCGGAGGGGGAGGGGGGGTTTGAGTGGTGCGACCTGACCCATCTCGTCGTGTTCTACGGGCTTCCGTGAACCATCCTGCACAGACCCGTTGCACTGCCGAAACACTTCGTCCCACACGAGCAGCAAGTTACCAGATGGAGGCATCACATTCCCACATGTCAATAATACGCCGTCTTTCAAGCTCACTGATTTGACGGTAAAGTCACACTGATCCATTACCTTCGGTTTCTAGTGACAACGAGAGCCACAGGCACATTTTCATCGGTATGTGGTGTTACGCGCAATATCGAAGTTGATTTTAAACCCGCGGGCCGACATAGTTCAAATGCTAATCATTTCTGCAGAACATACTAACATACGTGCCCTGTGAATATGAATATCCTATCTCTAGTCGTTCAAGGTGTTATGTTTTCTTTCTGAACATGAGTGTTTGAATTACACTTCACAAAATAGACATCGTCGACATTCAAGAAACGTTCAGAACAAACCATTACTTGCACCTTGAACACCGAATGAAAAACCGCGCGTCACAGTGATCATGAAGCTTAGCACCATCAAGATCGAAGGCGAACACCTTCGGAGTTACAGATATCCACTTTTAAAGAATACATATAGAATCATACTGGCGTACGGTGTGATGAGAATTGATGGAATGCGATGGCATTCAACCGAATGCAAATCAGTCTGTCGCGGAGCTTATCGTGAAACTGTCTATCTGTTAAGGCGTAACTGCAGATAGCGTGATAATAATTATGTTTCATTGGCACGGAGCAAACAAACAGCCAGAGGCTCAATCCAGGAGGTATGAACTGCAATGTCATACACGTTCTCTAAAGGAGTATGATTTTTACACGCAGACAATGAATCAAGCAAAAGCAACTTATTTTGACCAGTTATTGGCCAAAGCCTGTGCTCATACCATAGGTGTAGTTTTCTTACTCCAGTTTTTCCACGCTTGCTCGCAGTAGTGTAAATATTCCCTACTGTCTTTGCAAGATCACGTACACGACAAAGAATCGTAAGGGAGAGAGCACCTACAACTTCCTGCAGCGTAATAAATATAAAGCCAATCTACCATTCACATAATTGTATACTAATGCGTTACGGCAATAATGTTAGTTAATCTTGATACAGCTGTTTTGGTACCTCTGAGTTCCACGTTTCCTTTCATATGCCTTTCCCCTTCAAATCCCTATTGGTCGGAGATGAAAAGAAATTCGTTACCGAACGATGGGATAAGTTTGTTTATCTCATCTACAAATTTTCGGTCTGATTCCGCAGTTTGCTGTGCATCGTGAAGTTGACACTTTGTTTGAAATTTCGGTATCCTACGTCTTCCAATTCTGTAGTACTATTTGAAGTTATGTCACCATCTACTGCCTCCCTTGAAATCACTGTAATCTATGCTGAGCGCAGTTTGACGTGCGAAACGAAGCAGGTCACTCTCATGCATATCCTGTAAATTGTATCGAGCATCCTCGAAACATGCAAACACCAAATTTTGTAACAAGTGCGGCTTGTCCTCCCTTGAATATCGTAGTGTTTCTTATGCACTACACTGTCATATTGCTGCGGACGTATTACAAATCCATTCCTTTCTTTTACAATGGTGTGGATGATCTTCCATGTACATAATTATGTTTGGTAACCACTCCTTAGACAGCGATTGTCCCTCACTACTTTTCACTGGAGACGGGATTTATGACTCCCTGTCCGACACGGATGATGAACTACATGGCTCGACACAGGTTTATCACTTCCACTTGGTAAACACGTATCATCTACATGTACTCCTCTTGTACACTGTTCCCACAGTCGAACGTATACAACACCATACATTCCACTGACTCATCTTGCAGAAATGCTGTTATGTCATCTACCACTTCTTTCCCACCCTGTGAAGTTCCTTGTGGGCCCTTCTGACGAAATGTCAACTTCGGCAACTGTTGCTGTAGATATAACGCGTTGGATGCTTTGTTTATTGCTGGCACTGCTCTGCTTTGTAAAATACTACTATAACACTGTAGCACTGTTGTCTGTCACTTGTCGACTAAGTAGTTCAGCTACGCTTCGTAGCCTCAGTGGATACTTCCAGTCCTTACCCCTCTTGCCATTAGCAGCCAATATTGTGGTCGCATGGTAGGCTAAATGTTTGTTGTTGTTATGGTCTTCAGTCCTGAGACTGGTTTGATGCAGCTCTCCATGCTACTCTATCCTGTGCAAGCTTCTTCATCTCCCAGTACCTACTGCAACCTACATCCTTTTGAATCTGCTTAGTGTATTCATCTCTTGGTCTCCCTCTACGATTTTTACCCTCCACGCTGCCCTCCAATACTAAATTGGTGATCCCTTGATGCCTCAGAACATGTCCTACCAACTGATCCCTTCTTCTAGTCAAGTTGTGCCACAAACTTCTCTTCTCCCCAGTTCTATTCAATACCTCCTCATTAGTTATGTGATCTATAAATGTGGGCCGTCGAATACCACGAACATCAGTGGCCTTTTGCGGCCTCGCACTTAAGAGGTTTCTTGTGAGATTTTTGGTCAGTTCATCTGGCACGATATCGACGTTGTAGTTTGTTCCCAAGACTTACCGTAGTGCTCAGATCGGAAGTTTCAATGAGACACTATCAAAACCACTTTGTCTTCTTCGAATCCAATCCCCTGTTATGTGACGGCGGCAGGTAAACCGCTATCATCAACACTACCCAAGGATCACGCAGTGCTTTGATCGGGAGTGTAGTGAAAGTGCTGCACACCAAAACCAAAGGCGCGACTCAGTGCTCTGTAGGCAGTTAGCTCGGCTTTCTGATTTGCGTGCCAACGTGAGAGAATATGAAGTGCCATATGCACATTTTGTGTGAAAACTCTCGGCTAACTTCCACTGACGGAAGGTGCCGCTTGTGAAAGACCTAGCCATTGTATCCAGTAATGATCGGATTATGTATGAACCATTAATACTACAGAACGTAAACACATATTTTTATTAGTATCAATGAGATGAGCTAACCAACACTTCACAACAATTTGTTCGATGAAAATTGGCAAAGTTATGACTTATGGACCATATACACCGTTGCAATAAGTAATTAAACATTAATTACTATCACATCCAAGTGGCTACAGAAATGTACATTGCTACAGATTATCAAATTATAGCTACTGCCAACATCTACCTCTGACCAAAGTATCTCTGTGCTTCATGGTTTGAGCACTGCAACAAGAATTAGAAGGACTCAATACGCAAATTCAGCCAGAACACTGTAATGCAGACTAGGACACATAGCAAAATGACAGAACCAGGTAAGTGTAGTAAGTGTACACATTACCTATCTTCCTGTGGGAAAAGTAGTCTACATCTGTGATAGTATTGGGGCAAAGAGTGTTCTGCACCAATTTTGACATAAAATCGATGTGCTAATTAATTAAATTCCTCAATTAAACCAGCCCCTCCCCTTAACCTGTTGTTACACAATTGATTTACGGTCCTCTCATGGTTGATTTATGATCATATCGGGATAGTCCATCCTCCTGAGAAACCCCTATCCCTCCCCCTCCCCTCCTCTTCCCCCCTTGGGAAAAGGGATTGTCATCCGCCCCCCCCCCCTTCCCAGTTCAGTGCTTAACCAATTTTCCCCCTCTGGGAAATCACTCAGCCTTCCTCCTCCCCATCCCTCTCCTTCCCTCCTGGAAATGATGCACTGTAATATCGTCAGCCATACGACCACACCGCCGCCTGAGAGATCGATTCGCCGGATGCGATTCTCTCGATAAACGGAACAGAAGAACGACTGTGCTAGCCAAAGAGTACACAGCCAGTCGCAGTACTTATGCTCGCCCCTCGGCGCCGGTAGGTCACTTCATGTGTAGCAGGGGTGTAGTGCAGTTGTGCCAATCTACATTTCGTAGTCACACTCAGTGGTCAGCCAGCGCCGATGTTAGTCATCGTCTGCAGCTCAGGTATTGCTGCCATCAAGTCTTTGTAGCCCAGTTCCAAGTTAGTCTTCAAATACACCGGATTTGACATTCAAGATTACAAGAGATTAATTCGTCACTGCAAGATTTGTGAGTTGTAAATTATGTCATTCTACAGACGTTTAGTCTAGTCACGTCTTCTATGATTGTCAGCCAACAGAGCATGGATTACAACAAAGTTAAGAAATAAATACTTTCTTAATTTGTACTCCTGCTAATTAATTGTGTTTTCCTGTTGTAACTACCAAGCAGTCTTGGTGTAGTAGAACCCACGTTTCCACCTCCTTGGCTACCTCATATTTACTACGTCATGTTGATGGACTCGGTTATGGTGGAGGATCGAGAGCCATCATGCACCACGTTTGATATTAACTGGCGAGAAGTAGCTCAGTTGCAATACCTGCACTCTTGTGACATTATCTCATATCCTACTGGTGAATACTGGAGCAGTTAGATCAAAATACTTACTTCATCAACTCCACAACCCATTGATTGCCTGGAAATATTGAGGTACTTCTGATTGATTGCTACAGCTTTCTTGCATATTTACTGGGAAATATCTAATTATACTGATGTACTGTGCAGAATATTGCAATCTGTCAGAAAAAAGATTGCTTAAAACACGCACCATAACCCATATCTGACGAAAAATAGCCTTCTGAGCGTGCCATCCACTGACTACAGATGTGCTGGAAACCGTGCTGGCCAGGACATCATGTCTCTGCATGCACGCCAGTCGAGAAAGGCCCGCACATGCTTTGATCACGCTAGCATTTGCGCATCCATCTCCCGTAATGCCTGTCTCACATGGAGTAAGGTTCTCTACAAGTTTACTAGATGGTGCACATGACTTTCAGTTAGCAGCTGAGGGTGATGGCTATCTCAAATTTTGAACCTCTCACATGATGTATCACTCAGAGTGGTCGAAATTGCGACAGAATTATAAAACAGCAGTTGATGTAATGACATATCAATAGTTTATGAAAATGCCCATTATCACTATAAAAATAAAGTGTAATTTCTTCCACATATGTCATTCCAAATCCATAGTAATTCTCATTCACCTAGCTATCGATGGCACATAAATATTAAGTCGCTTCATTGAAAAAAATCTGTAGTCGCTTGAGTATCACGGTAGATATAGAAGGTTCACATATTAATCTTATGGCAGAATACTCTCCCCTTTACATGCTGTCATTTGCCAAAATCCTGTTTCAATATCTGAAATTGTTTACGATATACGAGGATTTTTGTGAATATTTCATTCTGGCTTTCTCGCTGGTGAGCGAAGCACGAAGCACTTTAAATACGACCCATTTTCTTAAGATTGGTGATAGACAGCAATATCCTTCAAAGCTTAAAGAAAGATTCAGTATGTTAGCTACATATCATATGGAGCAAAATATGTCCTAACATGCGCCAAATGCAAATTCGTAGCGACCTCTTTTTTTTTTTCATCGCAAACTTTTGGAAATTACTGCAGTAGTTTTCCTAATACTAAAATATCACAGTAAGTATGACCGTTAACAAAATGATAGGCAGTTCATCACGAAGCTGAGAATTAAAGCTATAAGATGTGCAAGAATCAAAGTTTTTTACCAAACAGTTTCTTTACAGTCCTTTGAGAAAGATCACAGGTTACCCAGCGGGTGGGTGACGTTGTGTTTGGTTCGAGGGTTAACTGGTATTGTTTCATAGTTACTGCCCCGTGTTCTGTGACGCCAGTCACCAAAAAGGATTCCTGATTGGTCAGCGCAGGTAGCATGCAGAGAAACCAACTAGGCCTCACTAGAAAAACACCGGACCTATCATGAGAAACATGCACAGCTCCCTGAACAGCAGCCGGTTATCAGACGACACAGCCCTCAATGGAGGCATCACATGAGCCGGTTAAGTAAGATTGCAGTGAATCTTACTCCATGTGAGACAGGCTTAAATTCCATGTGGCACGGCAGCCAGCCGAGAGATGCTCAAACACAGCATTCCTCCTGTACTGGCCTGTGGAAGTTATCCTACAGCATCTGACATATACCCTGCAAGTTTCTCTCCAACACACTGTGGTGACAAACTTCAAGCTATTAAGGGTGGACATACATGAAATACAGGTACAAATATAACCTGTCACCAAATCCACAATTTTTGAGTTATACAACTGAAATTATGTGCAATGGTTGATGGTAGGTCATGGAATCTACTGAAAGTTTTTTGTAATTTTAATTGAAATTTTGAAATTGTTTGGAAACTTTTAAACTCACGATTAACATAGGTACCATTTACTAAGAAAGATTATACGAAATTGTAAATTTTACAGTATAATTCTACATTCATATAAAGAAACCCACAGAAGCATTTCAATTTATCGACATTTAACGAAGTTTTATGTTTAATTATTTTTAATTGAAAAAATACACATCAAAATTCTACTTTCTTAATTATATATCTTGACATTCAAGCATGATATTAAATATTCACTCTGTGTACATGTTTCTTATACATAATACAAGACATGCCAAAAATCAGTCACATCTTTTCTAGTTTTGGAGAAAAATGTTCCTCAATAACGTAAATAGTAGTTCTGAGAAAATGCCTTTTAAAGTTTAACATGCTCTTTCATTGTCGTTCCCTCCTCCAAGAGCCACCAGATCTATACTCATTGTCCTCATTTCCTTCCACACTTCTTATCATACAAAGGATCATTCTCTCTTGCTGCCTCTGCTGTTGCTGCAGATAAACTCTCTTCGCAAACTTCATAAAGTGTCTTCTCCAATTCAGTATTTGCCGTTGAAAATCTAGCACATGGTGCTGGCATGTTCATCATTCCACAGAGTATATTTCCTCCTTCTCTTCCTACGCCAATGCATCTTACACCATATAAAAATCTCATATTCGCTTCATAATCGGCCTACCAGTTATTTGATTTTGATGTTTTAAATGAGGTGCCAGTATCACAGTCCTTGCATAAAATATGTATATTACACACCACGCCCACTCTGTTACCATCATAGAATAATTCCAGATTGTCTGAACCACATGTCTTACATACACGTGCTAATTTCACTGCACTAGACAACAACTCAATGTCAGTCATCCGATATCCAGTGTTATTTTGATAGTCATCACCATTGTTAGTAATATTGACACTTGAAATCTTCTGTCTTGAGCTGTTGGGAGAAGAGTTCACATATTTATAACACATAATCTAGTCAGACATAAGACATAGTCTAGTCGATACCATTACCGAAATTATTAGCATGTCTGCAATTTAATAAAGCACGTACACGCTTCTTGCATGTCTTTTTGAAAACTTTTCTTTGTCGTGGCATTATTAAAAAAAACAACAAAATACAACGACGAAGTTAGCAGAACAACGCAAATAAATACAAGTATTCGCGACTTTATAAACAAAAATTATCGTTGTATTTTGCTTCCAGCGACAATATCCAACAGTCACAGATTATATACAACACAAAGAGAATATACTACATACATTTCACAGCCATCTTGATGTTTCTGTAAGTAATACGAAAACTAATACTGAAGAGTCTCTTCAATCAAGTGGACGTGGAGGACGAACACATTAGGCATTTAATTTTTTTAAGGTACTTGGGTTGCGATTTTGATTGTGAAATTTCAGGAGATGATTGCCAATGAGTTGAGCTAACGAAAGAAAATAAATTTAAAAAATGACACTTCTTCGCATTTTCATGTATGTCCCCCCTTAAAACAGCTACCTTGTACACCAAAGAAAACATCAATTCTTTTTAACGAGGCAACACTATGCGCCTCTAGTCCAGTACCACTCGAAATTGTCCTACAACCGCTGCTGGAGGAATTTTTTGGGAAACTGAAATGTCATGTACCCTACAGCTTTGATGCTTCAAAACAAGCAACCGCAGCTGACAGAAAACGTCACACTGCTCTAAGTACACATCGAAAATGTAGTTAGAAATCGTGTATTCATAAACAACAGACCATAATGCAATATACGCACATGGGAATCACACATACACTTTGCAAATCAAGTAATTAAATTTCGAAAAAAGGAAACACTCACCATGGCGCTAAATATATCAGAGGTCTTAAATGTGTCAACGTTTGAGAACACAAGCACCCTCCTCCACGCGTTCCACCTAACATGCATGATCTTGAAAGCAGCGCAATATACACTGAGTAGTAGATCACAATACAGCCACCCAGATCGAGGGGCAAGCGCCCCCAATCGGATGGTCCAGCGACCATGGAGCAGAAGTTGGCATCCTATGATATTGATACCTGAGAAATTCCTGTCGAAATCACCCCATCTCTCTCTCAAATGGTTACATGCTGTTGTAACACCTGTGTCTCAAGCCTGTAGACCAAAGTGTTCTCCTCCCTTCCCTCCCCCACTTTACCCCACCCCCCATTTATGAATTGTCGATAAAAAAACTCATTCTGTGCTGAGCTGCTGGAGAGGAAGGATGTAAGGTTTTTATTTAGTTTACTTATTTTTGACGATGTTATCTTGTTGTCCTACAGCTGGCTCCATACTTTGCTTCCCCTCGATCCCCACTTTCCACTGCCCCCACCCACCACTTTTTCCGATCACATGTGTGTGAGTGTGTGTTCACCCTGCTGTGTCCTAGTCGACAATAACACTCGAAATTATCAGGAAACTGTCCAACAGCCCTCGTTTCCCAATGACCAAGCCTGCAGATGTGGTGGTTCTTGGACAGGTATGTGCTTGCAGGACAAAGACTCACAATGTTAGTGGTCCACTGCCGACTTGTTGTTGACAATAACGATCTATGGGTGTCTCACACAACACCTGCTAGTCTTTACAGTGCATACCCCTAAGGGCTCACCTTGGTATGTGGGGCCCAACTGTGCTAGTCCACAGAAGGCATTCGAAATTGGCAAGGATGCAGTATTTCTTCTTTATCCACCTGTATTGGACTGTGGGTAGGCGACGTAGTGTCTTTATTTGTTTTCGAGGGTATTACCTATAATGTCCCCCTTCAGTGTAACATATAATCACCTTGCAAGTTTCTCTCCAACAGACTATGGTGTCAAACTTTAAGGTGATAAAACAACTGTCTTGTACACCAAATAAAACATCGATTCTCCGTAAAACAGCCAGGAATATGGTATTTCTGCATACTCTACGCCATAATATTGCTTGACAAACACACTACATTCGACTGTGTTGTCCTACAGTTGTGTTCACACACCACTATCTCCAGCCGCCCCCCCCCCCCCCCCCTTCCATACACGTATTAACCAATCACACATTTATTGTACTTGACTGCCATGTGTAAAGTCGAAGCCACATCAAAAACTTCCACTATTTTGAAATGAAAACTACAGAATGTCCTTGCTATTTACGGCCAGATTTCAGCCTCCAAAACATGAACTTTATAAGCTGTTGTGTGACTGAAACTTTCAATGGAACAGTCCTATAGGGCGTCGACTTACATCTTATAAGCAAACTGCTATTAAAAACACAATCGTGATGATAATAAAGTAGTCATGTTTCCACAAGAACAAATACAACTGATTTATTTCAGTTTGATGGACAAACTGGTATAATATGGGAGAATTACTCGTGTTCAAAATTAGCTTATGTGGAAGTCTTGTAAATAAATTGTCATGCACCTGGGTATTACATGCATTTCAGATGCATGAAATATCAATACAGACCCTACTTCGGACCTACTGCTTATTAATCAACCGTCAGACGTCGTCTTGGATATACTGCGGGTGGATTCACCTTCGAAATCCATCCCGGCGATAACGCGTGGCCGGCCGGTGTGGCCGTGCGGTTCTTGGCGTTTCACTCTGGAACCGCGTGACTGCTACGGTCGCAGGTTCGATTCCTGCCTCGGACATGGATGTGTGTGATGTCCTTCGGTTAGTTAGGTTTAAGTAGTTCTAGGGGACTGATGACCTCACATGTTAAGTCCCATAGTGCTCAGAGCCAGTTGATAACGCGTGATACCTTTGAACACTATTCCAGCCACTACGTGTAGTGGATCCGCCTTCGAACCCTATTTCGTCCTTCCCCGAGCATATCCTATGATGTGGGAGTCCCTCCATGTAAAACCGATAGACACGCATACAGAAAAATAGCGCAGTTGCATTAAGGGTTTACAACCGTACTACATGTACAAGCAGATGTTAAATACATGGCCAGAAGTGACTTCATGGTCATGTGAGCAGAAGTATCTCGGATCTTGAGAGTAAGCTACATATAAAGGCAGCTTTGAAAACAGGTCGCTCCGAAACATAATGGATGTCTGATGGTATATCTGTGGATTGAAGTGTTTGTTTTGTACAAAACTTGTAACCTGTGCAGAATGGACACACTACGACATTCAACTCGAGAATCAGCATAGTTATGCAGTTCGATAAGTGATGTGCAGGAGATAAGGTTAGGTCAAACTAATACAGATCATATGATGCGAGGTTGGACTTTAGTTATTAAGCATCGTTCTGACAAACGAAGTGAAGCTGGATTCTTTTATATCAGTAACAGAGATGAAATCGTGTGTTTCTATTGTGGTGGAGGGTTGAAATATTGGGATGAAACGAATAACTCATGTGTTGAACACGCTGTGGTTTTGCAAGTGCTCTTTTGTGCTTCTTGCGAGGGGTATTAGATTCCGATGCACCATTGCAGGTTTACTGTATATCTTGAACCTTCAAATCAACGATGAAACACAGAAATTGCATCGATATTGAATACAAAAGGCAAAAAGTCGACTTATTTACAAGAGGAGTAACTCTTCTAATAGTTCGTGCTTTTAGCCTTTCCTGGGACAGCAGTATTAGATTCCGATGCACCATTGCAGGTTTACTGTATCCCTTGGACCTTCAAATCAACGATGAAACACAGAAATTGCATCGATATTGAATGCAAAAGGCAAAATGTCGACTTATTTACAAGAGGAGTAACTCTTCTAATAGTTCGTGCTTTGAGACTTTCCTGGGACAGCAGTATTAGATTCCGATGCACCATTGCAGGTTTACTGTATCCCTTGGACCTTCAAATCAACGATGAAACACAGAAATTGCATCGATATTGAATGCAAAAGGCAAAATGTCGACTTATTTACAAGAGGAGTAACTCTTCTAATAGTTCGTGCTTTGAGACTTTCCTGGGACAGCAGTATTAGATTCCGATGCACCATTGCAGGTTTACTGTATCCCTTGGACCTTGAAATCAACGATGAAACACAGAAATTGCATCGATATTGAATACAAAAGCCAAAATGTCGGCTTATTTACAAGAGGAGTAACTCTTCTAATAGTTCGTGCTTTGAGCCTTTCCTGGGACAGCAGTATTAGATTCCGATGCACCACTGCAGGTTTACTGTATCCCTTGGTCCTTCAAATCAACGATGAAACACAGAAATTGCATCGATATTGAATACAAAAGGCAAAATTTCGACTTATTTACAAGAGGAGTAACTCTTCTAATAGTTCGTGCTTTTAGCCTTTCCTGGGACAGCAGTATTAGATTCCAATGCACCATTGCAGGTTCACTGTATCCCTTGGACCTTCAAATCAACGATGAAACACAGAAATTGCATCGATATTGAATACAAAAGGCAAAATTTCGACTTATTTATAAGATGAGTAACTCTTCCAATAGTTCGTGCATTGAGCCTTTCCTGGGACAGCAGTATTAGATTCCGATGCACCACTGCAGGTTTACTGTATCCCTTGGACCTTCAAATCAACGATGAAACACAGAAATTGCATCGATATTGAATACAAAAGGAAAAATGTCGACTTATTTACAAGAGGAGTAACTCTTCTAATAGTTCGTGCTTTGAGCCTTTCCTGGGACAGCAGTATTAGATTCCGATGCACCACTGCAGGTTTACTGTATCCCTTGGTCCTTCAAATCAACGATGAAACACAGAAATTGCATCGATATTGAATACAAAAGGCAAAATTTCGACTTATTTACAAGAGGAGTAACTCTTCTAATAGTTCGTGCTTTTAGCCTTTCCTGGGACAGCAGTATTAGATTCCAATGCACCATTGCAAGTTTACTGTATCCCTTGGACCTTCAACTCAACGATGAAACACAGAAATTGCATCGATATTGAATACAAAAGGCAAAATTTCGACTTATTTATAAGATGAGTAACTCTTCCAATAGTTCGTGCATTGAGCCTTTCCTGGGACAGCAGTATTAGATTCCGATGCACCATTGCAGGTTTACTGTATCCCTTGGACCTTCAAATCAACGATGAAACACAGAAATTGCATCGATATTGAATACAAAAGGCATAATGTCGACTTATTTATAAGAGGAGTAACTCTTCTAATAGTTCGTGCTTTGAGCCTTTCCTGGGACAGCAGTATTAGATTCCGATGCACCATTGCAGGTTTACTGTATCCCTTGGACATTCAAATCAACGATGAAACACAGAAATTGCATCGATATTGAATACAAAAGGCAAAATGTCGACTTATTTAAAAGGGGAGTAACTCTTCTAATAGTTCGTGCTTTGAGCCTTTCCTGGGACAGCAGTATTAGATTCCGATGCACCATTGCAGGTTGTGATGTTACAAAATAGAAGTGATGTTGTTATTCATTGGAAAGTTGGAAATTGAGATTTAACTAACTGTTTTATCAATCACAATTGGCGTAAGAATCATGGATTGACCATTGTCATAAAATATTGCATTATGAGATGTGAATAGTTTTTTACTTGCGGTTTCGCGTGGCTTGAGGCAGTCACAACTAGCGTGCTATTGATTAAGAAGTTGCGTTATCGTCTTTCTAATTACTTCATGATCGTAGATACGATCATACCCGGTTGTGAAGTTATTGTTATGACAAAACAATTTCCTAAGGGACCAGAAATTTCTTAAGGGCGCAAAAACAACTGTAACATCACACAAAATGGAAATTCAATATTAAAGCTGATGCAAGAAGACGATAAAACAGTTTTCTTTTTATCAATGTAACACGCACATTGGACTGCTGATCTTGGAGTCTGTAATATTAGCAAAATGCATAATTAAAATGAAAATAATGCTGAGGAGATAATAGAAATGAGCACTGCTAAATGATTCAGTATTCCCAGAACAAATATTTATTATAACTAAAACCTATATCGTACCTTAAACTTAATACTACAATGACGGTGGATTTTTATGTCCATATCATGTCCATTGAGCGCTCTTTTATATAGCCATTGTCCTCTTGAGTCGCTCGTGCTTCGTCACGGTAAGTTACCACAGTTCTTCTTCCTACACTTCACTCAAAACTTAGACGGAACACGTTTTTATTTATTTAGTAAAAATAATTAGATCGGACCGCCACAAATCTGCGTCCGTCTTACTCGAGAAAAACAGTAAAAGTCATTTTAGCGCTCAAGGCTTCATTTGTTCTCCAGCGAACAAAATAGTGAAGGATCGCATACCTATCCGTATTTTCCTGTTTATATTGCCGCCCAAAGACTACAAAAATTAGATTATTTAGAAAATTCCACCGTCGCTATGCGACGCCTTATTATATATTAATCATTCTTTATAAACAAGTATTTGCCTTCTGGCTGAATTTGCTATTTTAATTAAGCCAAAAATAGGGAATATCACATTGCCTCCCATGAGGAGAGAGGGAATGCCGAAGGATTACCTCGATCCTCATGTCCTCATGAGATATTCGTGATTTTTGGTGTGACATTTACATAATGTTACTGGCGTACAAAGTACATAAATTGAAATTACATTTATAAACATATATCAGATATTTATCATTTTTCAAAATAAAGTTTTTCATTCTTTGTTCATCAGTCACTTCATTCCATAATACCAAGATTAACATTTATGTGCATATTTAAGTTTGGTCCATATTTGCTTATAACAATAAGTGAACGTTCATTTCGCACTTCAGGGGATAGAATTCAGAAATTACTTTCTCTTGAGCTTAACAACTAATACATGAGTACAGTGAGTGCTTATTTTCACTAAACTAGAGTGGACAATGTTCGAGCATCTGTTGACTCCTTGTGGTTCAATTACAGTTTAATAACGTAGCACTACACTTCGTGATGCTTTCATTTTCTGTGTTAGCTGTCTACGGCGTTCATCATGCAGTACATCTGTCCTTTCCACTGTGGTGCCAGGAATTCAAGTGGCTTCCCGGGTTTTTATTTACAATATGAAACAGAAGAAGTGGAAAATTATTAGTATAACTTACAACCTATTGGATACATTTGTTAAGGATCGGGACTGGTCTGGAGTTTAGGGTCTTCCTATAGTGCACATTCATTTTCTTTGTCCATCAAGGGACAGGATTATAATTCATTTTAGCAGTGTTCAGGAGTGCCGGTATTAATGGCTTTAAGGCCTGAGTAATCTAACAATCTACTTCTCACTCATCTTAACTTCAACTCAAGAAAATTGCTTAATTTACATATGAAAATGTAGTCACACAAGTGTACAAATGTCTTTCCTCCAGTATGTACGATTGAAGTCGTGGCGGTTAGCAGTTTAAAGTTTGGATTGTTTCGTCACCCACACGTCAGCCACTCACAGCGGCTGCACAGTGTTGCGTGAGCTCCAATACTTAGTATCCGTTCGCGCTCAGGCTGTAACAGAGCTGCTGGTCGTCGATTGCTCCCTTTTTTTTTTGTGAACTTCGTATCACACGAGTGCATCGATACAAACACCTCGCGCGCGTTTTCCATCGGAGGAGCCGGACACTGAAGCTGCCTCCATACTTCTCGGTCAACTGCCTCCCATGAGGCTCACAGGTAAGTGACGGCGAATTTTTTAGCTGTCACTGCACTTAGAACAACACTGAACTTTGCGTTGCACCTGTTGTCGTAGCCTTGACTTCTTTTTACACTTGTAGTACAACACTATCACTAGTATACAGTGAACAGTTATTTTTATTATGCACGTCGCACTTTGGTGTGCATCTTCACACAGCATTCGTGCTTAGTTCCTTCGCCGACAGAGTTCATTTACAAAACAATCAATTTTGCACGTTTCCTCCACTGGTATAGAAAGACTTATATTCTACTATTTACAAAATATCACTTACGAGCTAATATTTACAATTAATGGTCACTCCTTTTGTTAAGTCCAGTGAACAACTGCTTTATGAATGGACTCTTTATATCTCAAGATTTGCTTTCACTAGTGAACCTAAAAATATTCTTTCAAACTTTCTTTTAAGTGCTCATCTCCTCATTATGAAAACTACAGGTTTCGCAACACTCGTTGCATTTATTCTTTAGTGCACCCAAAATCATTTTCTACTGCCACGCAGCATATCTACTACTTAACGAGTACACATTTAACGCTGAATCTTTTTTTTTTTCTTTTTGTGCTTTCCTTTGTGCTTGCCAAATTTTTTTTGTATTTGAGGGCAGACTGGATAACAATAAGTCTACCTCTTCGCTTCATGTACTCAGCAATCGTTCTCTGTTAAAAAAAATAGGGTAACGCGTGTCTACTATTTTTCGCATGAATGGAATTACCGGCAGTTCACTGGGTTTACGCAACCGGTCCATAACAAACATTACCAAAGCTAGCGAAGTTCATCACGCTACGTGTCTCATTTCTCATAAGCACTGCTTTGCTTCGAAGCACACGTGCCTTTTACAAGTCGACCCTTGGTCTGGGTTAATGAACCAGGATCAAAAGGAACGGGCACAAGGAAAATGGATTTCATAAGAGGAGTGTCTTAGGAGACATTTTTGCAATAAAATCTGCATGTAAATAAAATTATCATAATAAACATAGGCACATATATAAATTTCAACCTCTTTCATTACAGCATGCTTTGCTACTTCTACGTCTTACTCTGGTTATAGTCAATATTAAGTTTAAATATCACTGCATTGCTTGTTCTTTAGATTAGCCTTCAATTAGGGTATTGAATGGTCGCTAGATTACTCTACAAATCTTCTGAAGATCTTTACTTGGACTTATTTATGATACAGGGGGCTTGCTGTGTAGTTATTTAGTACCTTGATTCTACTGAAATCAATTCGTCAGCTAACATTACTCATATACTCTTTACATTGGGCTCAGATCACAGGGAAATAGTTTACTTTCATAGCAATTAGTGGCCTCGTGGAGTACTTACGCTACATTATCGATGCTTCATGGTTTGCCTCTATTTGTACTGTATTTCACCTAACTTAGTTTACTACAGCTTATTGTCTCCTTGCGTGAACACATGTGGGTTACCACTTGTTTTTCCATTTAACAGCACGCTTTAACTGAACTTTAAGCTATCTCTTCTACTCCTGTCCACTGTCTGGACTGTTTGAACATGTACCTTTTTTTTAAGCAGGTAATTTGGGCTTTTACAACAGAACTTCAAGTACTTACATTACTAAAAATAAATCTATAAATATTCTTGTACCTTGAGAGAAGTGCTTACTTACGCATCCTCCTCCATTTCTCACCTTTACATATTTTATTTAGCTCCGGACAATCACCTCGCAAGCACTTTTTTTTTTCTTAATACTAACTTAAAATTAAATTGAAATTCTTGGTGCAACCTCAATTTCCTGCTTCAGCTTGTTGAAGAAATATCAGTTCATGTTCATCACTATAAACAATTTTTCCATACATAGAATTTAATACTTAAAGATGACATGTAGTAGCCGTTACCATGTAGTCAGTGCGCTGTTCAACACAATACTTATCATTAACAGTTCACTCAAGGGAATTTCCAGTAAGCAAGAATTCATTTCCACGACAGTATTTAACCACTACCATTATAAAATTTCTTTAAGTCTTGGTGGTGAAATAAGCCTTTTACTCTCCCCGTAGCCGGGTCAGTTAATAAATAACTCCCTATGTGCGGTTTCCTTAAAATAAGGTAAGGACCTTGGTACATGTGTTGCCACTTGCGATTTTTTTTACATATTAAGGATGGCTTGAAATGAGTCTTAAGTAATACCTTTTCACCTACATGGTAATTTACAACTTTGTTTACTTTTTTATCATAGACTTTCTTCCTTAATTGAGCATTGGTGGTAATGGAACTTAAAGCTTCTCGAATTTTGACATCTAGATCTATCTCAGGGCTAGGTATCTTGGGAAGAGGGTCAACCCACTCACTCTGTTCCTTCTTTCGAGATATCAGCTCGTGTGGAGTAAAACCTGTGGAAGTGTGTGGCAAATTATTAACTATCTCCTCAAAAGGTGTCACAAAATCAACCCAACGTGTTTGCTTGTCTGGAATGTACGTCCGAACAAATCTGTTAAACTCCTTGAAGATCCGCTCAGTCAAATTCGACTGAGGCCTAAAACGTGATATTAAGATCTGCTTGACATTGTGATGGGCCAAAAACTCACGCCATTTGCGGCAAGTAAAGTTGGATGCATTATCTGAAAGTATAGATTCGGGGACTCCGAATCGAGGGAAATAGTCATTTTCAAGACAGCGTATAATAGGCGGAGCATAAGATGTCTTCATAACATACATTCGAACGTATTTTGTGAAGTTGCCGAGAACAGCAACGAGGTATTTGACACCTCCCCTACCCATCGGTAGAGGGCCAGCCAGGTCAATGCTAATGAGCTGATTAGGTCTTTCTGCGATGATCGGATTCAATGGAGTTAAAGTAGGAATATTCAGAGCTTTCGCCTTTTGGCAGATGACACAGAATTTTAGCAATTTGTGTATCCGACGATGTAGGTTGGGCACATAACAGTAAGTAGCAATCTTCTTTTTACACTTCTCTGGACCATAGTGGCCCCAAGAAATGTGGGTATACCACAAAAGATGTTCGACAAAACTGCTAGGTATACAAACAAGCCAGTTGTCTGATGACACAGAGGTACGATGAAATAATACCTGATTATGAATCTTGAAGAATTTGGACAACTTATGGTTTGGATTTTCTTGAAGAAGTCTGATTATTTTTCCCCACTTAGGATCTGTGCTCTGTAGTGTCTGGATTTGCTTGCACAGTTCCAAGAAATATTTTCTATGAATGGGATCCTGCATAAGAAGAACTTTGTAATTCGACATCTGTTCTACCAACTCACTTGTCTCAGGCAGACCTTCTGGTGAACGAGAAAGTGCGTCTGCAATAATGTTATCCTTGCCCTTTATATACACAATATCAAAGTCGTATTCTTGCAAAAATAAACACCACCTGGTCAGGTGCGGATGTTGTAATTTACAGGTCAAAAGATACGAAAGTGCTTGATGGTCCGTAAATACTTTTATCTTTCTGCCAAAAATGTAATAATTAAACCTCTTGAAGGCCCAAATAACTGCAAGTGCCTCCAGCTCAGTAACTGAATAGGACTTTTCACATTCTGTTAAGACCCTACTCGCAAAACTAATCACTCTGATCTGCTCTGTTTCGTCTACTAATTCAATCTGAAACAAACAAGATCCAATTCCAACAAACGAAACGTCTGAGGTGATACAAAATTCTTTGTCCATTTGTGGATGACAGAGAATGTTATTGTTTAAAAGACCATCTTTAATTGCCTGAAAAGCTTTCTGACTCTCTGGTGTCCAAATCCAATGCGTACTTTTCTTGAGAAGATTGTGCAAAGCGGGATTGTTCATTACTTGACCAGACAGAAATCGTCGAAAGAAAGACGAAAGACCGAGAAATCCTCTTAGTTGCCTCTTAGTTACCGGTGTAGGGAAATTCTTAATCGCAGACAACTTTTCCGGGTCGGGTTTAATCCCTTCAGGTGTAATCACATGACCTAAAAACTTTACCTCACCTTTTCCAAATTTTGACTTTTTCAGATTTGCTGTAACACCATGTTCTTGAAATCTCTGAAACACCCTTCGTAGAATAGCTAAATGATCTTCCCAGTTCTTAGTGGCTATCAACACGTCATCTACATAAACAGTTACCTCATCCAGAAGTTCAGGTCCTAACACAAAATCGAGAGCAGAAATAAATATTCCCGAGCTCACATTGAAACCAAAAGGCATGACCTTAAACTGATATGAGCGGCCGGCAAATATAAAAGCAGTATATTTTCTGGATTCCTTGGCTAATTTCACCTGCCAATAGCTACTTCTTAAATCAAGTGTACTCAAAAATCTAACGCCATGAAATTTTTGCAAGTGCTCCTCAAGTGCTTCATGTCGAGTCCTTATCGGTACAATTATTTTGTTTATTGATCTGGCGTCCAGTACTAGTCTGACACTACCGTCCTGTTTAAGTACGGACAACAAGGGACTTGAGTACGGCGAATTCGATAACTCGATAACATCCCAACACAGCATTTTCCTAATCTCATGCTTTACAGCTTCTCGTCGGGCGTAGGGTACTGAATAGCTTGCTTTGCAGAACGTTGAGTGGGGAAGCACTTCCATTTTATACTCGAACCCTTTTATTACTCCTGGTTTCTTTGAATAGATTTTCTTGTAACTTACTAATAAATGGAACAACTCATATTTCTGCTCCCCCCTGAGTTCAGTCGATTCCTTGGCTTTAGCATCGATCTCGTCTTTGTCAGGAAGTAAGTCTTCATACTCATTGTCATTTATGTCATCCCATTTAGTCAGGTCATTTGTCTGATCAAAGCACGGTTTGCCTGTCCTCTGTCGTCTCCAAACCTGATGCAATGTCAACACTGCCTTCACCTTACTCCTTAACAAGTTAACAACAACTTGTTGTTGATTTACGATAAAGGTACACACTCCAGATTCAATATCTATCACTGCTTTTGTTTGTCGAAGAAACTCCATCCCCAAGAGACATGGAACTGACAAGTTCTTTACTATTAGAAAGTGGCAAAAAACCAAAACAGATTCTATCTGCAGTTGAAGCTGCGTCTGTAAACTAACTCTCTGTTTCAATGGACCAATCGCTCCCGATATGGAGCAACCCTGAATCGGCAATGATAAAACTTTTGAAACAGAAGACACCTGTCTGAAAAGACATGATGACATCACATTGATGTTTGCTCCTGTATCAACAATGGCTGTGACAGGAATGTTGGCAATAGAAATCTTAATCGAAGCCTGGACCTGTTCATCATAAATGTCATTAATGTCTTGAGCTTCTAGGTCAGGTGCAAGGTCATTTCGTAAGTCGGTCTCATGGTCGTACCGTATCGCATTAACATACTCAGAATCAGAGTATTCGTTTGTACCCCCACTGGAACCGGCAGCGACCTCTAGGAGGCTGAAAGGCGCTGCCTCTAATTTCCCGCAGGATGTTTAACCTGTTTGTCATTCATGGCCTTAAGAGTTTGTTCCGTTTCATATTGGTGCTGGTTATGTGGTACAAATGCCGGTGTAAAGGGGTCAAATCCACTGGGTGCATTCACTTGTGAATAGAATACTTGGGACGGCTGATGTCGCCCGATCTTTTGGTTGCCGGCAAAACCATTTCCTTGTGAAGGAAAGTTCGCATTTGGTGCCATTTGAAAATTGTTCCGCGGTCCTCTATCCTGTGAAAAGTTGTTCTTATGTTGTGCTGGGTGGCCTCCGCCTTGCCCATGCCACTTGCTATTTTTCGACCTATAACTTTGATTGTACACTGGCCCATTTGAAAAATTACCACTAGTTTGTGGATAATTTCCGTACTGCTCAGGCGCAGAATTAAAGGGTGGGTTTCCGTACTGATGTTGTACCTGGTGGTTGTAAATTGGGTGGTATCTCTGCTGATTACTGTAATTGGTTTTCTGCTTCCGTTTAAAGTTATTGCCGTTTGCGTTTTGATAACCGCTGGCAGGTTGGTAACAGCGGTCGCAGTAGCTCGCTCTCTCCTTGGGCGCATTGTTGTCCGCGTGCGATGCATTCTGCTGGCTGCCAGGGAAGAATTTGCAGCTGCCAACCTTGGAGCGCACATCCTCGCTAATTAAATCTAAGGAATCTAGCACAGAAAGGAATACATCCGTGTCTTCTTCGGACACATTTACTAATTTCTCTCTAATAGACACAGGGAGTTTGCTTTTGAGAATCATAATTACGTCCTTGGAAGAAATCGGAGAATCCCAGAATTTAATTTTTGCTAGATACTTCTCGAAGTATCGCCGGAGACTTCCATGCTTCTCATTGAAAATTTCCGCACCATACACCTCCTTCCTTAATCTTTGCTGTACCCCATTACTCCAAAATTTTGCCAAGAACATTTTCTCAAACTCTTCATAATTCCTACACGTGTCTACCATTTCCGTTCCCCATAATGCTGCATCACCAGAAATAAAGCCAGTGACGAACTGAATACGCTGTCTGTCTGTCCAGCTCCTGGGAAATATGCCGGAAAAATTCTTTAGGAACACGATGGGGTGTATTTCTCGTTTCTGTGGATGAAAAACAGGAAAAGTGCGATGCTTAATCACACTTTCCTCTTGCATTAAACTCACAATTGTGGGCGGATCATTTAGTTTCCCTACTCGGGACTCAACAGGACTGTTGTTTTGCATGCAATCAGGTGGTGAACCATAAGGAGTTGACTGACATTCGTCACCGTCTAAAGAGTTGTTCCCTATAGTTTGCGTATGTGTGTGCGGATTTTCTACCCAGTTTCTCAGCATTATGACTTCGTCCACTACTTGCTGCTTCCACTCAGGAAGATCCCGTGTAAGTGTCCTCCGAATCTGTCCCAATTCAGAAACCACTGTGTCTCCCGACTTACCAGGAGCAGCTAAGATTTCATAAGTTACATCCTTGACAGTCTCCCTAAGCTCCTCCCTGACCTTCTTTTCGATAAAAATATCTTTACCCTTTATCCATTCATCGTAGTGTTCCGACAATGCCTCTGCGTGTGCTTTCACGGTGCTCTTAACCTGTTCTTCAATATTGATTGAGTCTATCTGCCTCGACAGATCCTCTACTACACCTTCGATGTCAGATACTGCATTTCTAACTGAGTTTATTTCTTTGGTAGCTGCCTGAATTTTTGTGTTTAATGTTCCAGATACTTCAGCTATTTCACTTTTCACCTGTTTCTGCATTTTCTGAATTTGATCACTGATCTTAGTTTGCACCTCACCCAAATGGGTATTTAATTCAGCCGTAATTTCTTTATGCAGATCTGTTTTGATTGTGCCTAGCTCTGTTTTTAATGATTCGCTTACAGCATCTAGTCGGGCGTTAACAGTCTCATTTTGTGTTTTTACTGACTCGCTTACAGCATCTAATCGGGCGTTAACAGTCTCATTTTGTGTTTTTATAGTCTCATTTTGTGTTTTTATATTCTCATTTACTGCGTCAAACTGTTGTTTCAGCATTTCCATTAACGCACCGAGGTCATTTGTAGCTGCAGCGGGAAGAGTTTGGACTTTAGGGTCACTTTCCCCTGTTACAGACATGGTTAGTTCAGTTTCCACACGGGAACCTACCGTTAGCGATCGTAAAGGGTATGGAATACTATTAACGTCTTCACTCCCGTCTCCTGTTGTCACCTGTCTCTGTTTACTATCTGCCATTTTCGTCAGTAAATCAGGTGCTACGCAAGGCTTTCGTCGTTTGTCAGTGACGTGGTGAGTCCGCTAAGAGCACCGCTCTCGCGTGAGCAACAAATGAAATTCTATCTGGCAAGAAGACAAGATGGAACCTAACCGTTTCAGACAAATGAATGAAGATGCTCTTCACTGCAAATTGCGCACACTATCCACCATGTTGAAAGTGCAATACAGGTATACTAACAATGGGGAGAAATAATTTCTATTATCAGACTACGAAGAATTTTACTTTGAAAGATAAAATAAAGCAGATTTTCTATAGCGGGAACGAGATAGAAAGGATGTGGATCGACTTGGAAAAGCAACGTTGCTACTGAAGCACTACACTGCGTATGCAAAATTCTGACTTACTTTTTGATGGCTTGATTACCGCTATGTTGTCTCAGCAAATTCACGTCTCTTTTCTTTTCTTTTCTCTCGGTAATTAAACTGCGTTATTGACCGTTATTCTCACAGAGAGACGATGTGTACATGAAACGACAGAACATTTATTAACACAAGCACATAGAAAATTTTCCGAGAATTTGAACTAATTTTTGGTCAAGTCCCTGTTTGGGCGCCAAGTGTGATGTTACAAAATAGAAGTGATGTTGTTATTCAATGGAAAGTTGGAAATTGAGATTTAACTAACTGTTTTATCAATCACAATTGGCGTAAGAATCATGGATTGACCATTGTCATAAAATATTGCATTATGAGATGTGAATAGTTTTTTACTTGCGGTTTCGCGTGGCTTGAGGCAGTCACAACTAGCGTGCTATTGTTAAGAAGTTGCGTTATCGTCTTTCTAATTACTTCATGATCGTAGATACGATCATACCCGGTTGTGAAGTTATTGTTATGACAAAACAATTTCCTAAGGGACCAGAAAGTTCTTAAGGGCGAAAAAACAACTGTAACATCACACAAAAGGGAAATTCAATATTAAAGCTGATGCAAGAAGACGATAAAACAGTTTTCTTTTTATCAATGTAACACGCACATTGGACTGCTGATCTTGGAGTCTGTAATATTAGCAAAATGCATAATTAAAATGAAAATAATACTGAGGAGATAATAGAAATGAGCACTGCTAAATGATTCAGTATTCCCAGAACAAATATTTATTATAACTAAAACATATATCGTACCTTAAGCTTAATACTACAATGACGGTGGATTTTTATGTCCATATCATGTCCATTGAGCGCTCTTTTATATAGCCATTGTCCTCTTGAGTCGCTCGTGCTTCGTCACGGTAAGTTACCACAGTTCTTCTTCCTACACTTCACTCAAAACTTAGACGGAACACGTTTTTATTTATTTAGTAAAAATAATTAGATCGGACCGCCACAAATCTGCGTCCGTCTTACTCGAGAAAAACAGTAAAAGTCTTTTTAGCGCTCAAGGCTTCATTTGTTCTCCAGCGAACAAAATAGTGAAGAAATCGCATACCTATCCGTATTTTCCTGTTTATATTGCTGCCCAAAGACAACAAATTACATTATTTAGAAAATTCCACCGTCGCTATGCGACGCCTTATTATATATTAATCATTCTCTATAAACAAGTATTTGCCATCTGGCTGAATTTGCTATTTTAATTAAGCCAAAAATAGCGAATATCACAAGGTTTACTGTATCCCTTGGACCTTGAATCCAACGATGAAACACAGAAATTACATCGATATTGAATACAAAAGGCAAAATGTCGACTTATTTCCAAGAGGAGTAACTCTTCTATTAGTTCGTGCTTTGAGCCTCTCCTGGGACAGCAGTAATAGATTCCGATGCACCATTGCAGGTTTACTGTATCCCTTGGACCTACACATCAACGATGAAACACAGAAATTGCATCGATGTTGAATACAAAAGGCAAAATGTCAACTTAAATATAAGATGAGTAACTCTTCTAATTGTTCATGCTTTGAGCCTTTCCTGGGACAGCAGTATTAGATTCCGAAGCACCATTGCAGGTTTGCTGTATCTCTTGGACCTTCAAATCAATGATGAAACAGAGAAATTGCATCGATATTGAATACAAAAGGTAAAATGCCAACTTATTTACAAGAGGAGTAACTCTTCCAAAAGTTCGTGCTTTGAGCCTTTCCTGGGACAGCAGTATTAGATTCCGATGCACCGGTTTACTGTATCCATTGGACCGTCAAATCAACGATGAAACACAGAAAGTGCATCGATATTGAATACAAAAGGCATAATGTCGACTTACTTATAAGAGGAGTAACTCTTCTAATAGTTCGTGCTTTGAGCCTTTCCTGGGACAGCAGTATTAGATTCCGATGCACCATTGCAGGTTTACTGTATCCCTTGGACCTTCAAATCAACGATGAAACACAGAAATTGCATCGATATTGAATACAAAAGGCAAAATGTCGACTTATTTATAAGAGGAGTTAGCCTTCTAATAGTTCGTGCTTTGAGCCTTTCCTGGGACAACAGTATTAGATTCCGTTGCACCACTGCAGGTTTACTTTATCCCTTGGACCTTCAAATCAACGATGAAACACAGAAATTGCATCGATATTGAATACAAAAGGCAAAATGTCGACTTATTTACAAGAGGAGTAACTCTTCTAATTGTTCGTGCTTTGAGCCTTTCCTGGGACA
Source organism: Schistocerca cancellata (assembly GCF_023864275.1). Classification (NCBI taxonomy): domain Eukaryota; kingdom Metazoa; phylum Arthropoda; class Insecta; order Orthoptera; family Acrididae; genus Schistocerca; species Schistocerca cancellata. The sequence goes on along the minus strand of NC_064627.1, from coordinate 138,682,483 downwards.
GCAGTATTAGATTCCGATGCACCATTGGAGGTTTACTGTATCCCTTGGACCTTCAAATCAACGATGAAACACAGAAATTGCATCGATATTGAATACAAAAGGCAAAATGACGACTTATTTATAAGAGGAGTAACTCTTCTAATAGTTCGTGATTTGAGCCTTTCCTGGGACAGCAGTATTAGATTCCGATGCACAATTGCAGGTTTACTGTACCCCTTGGACCTTCAAATCAACGATGAAACACAGAAATTGCATCGATATTGAATACAAAAGGCAAAATATCGACTTATTTATAAGAGGAGTTACCTTCTAATAGTTCGTGCATTGAGCCTTTCCTGGGACAGCAGTATTAGATTCCGATACACCATCGCAGGTTTACTGTATCCCTTGGACCTTCAAATCAACGATGAAACACAGAAATTGCATCGATATTGAATACAAAAGGCAAAATGTCGACTTATTTATAAGAGGAGTTACCCTTCTAATAGTTCGTGCTTTGAGCGTTTCCTGGGACAGCAGTATTAGATTCCGATGCACCATTGCATGTTTACTGTATCCCTTGGACCTTCAAATCAATGATGAAACACAGAAATTGCATCGATATTGAATACAAAAGGCAAAATGTCGACTTATTTATAAGAGGAGTTACCTTCTAATAGTTCGTGCTTTGAGCCAGTCCTGGGACAGCAGTATTAGATTCCGATGCACCATTGCAGGTTTACTGTATCCCTTGTACCTTCAAATCAACGATGAAACACAGAAATTGCATCGATATTGAATACAAAAGCCAAAATGTCGACTTATTTACAAGAGGAGTAACTCTTCTACTAGTTCGTGCTTTGAGCCTTTCCTGGGACAGCAGTATTAGATTCCGATACACCATTGCAGGTTTACTGTATCCCTTGGACCTTCAAATCAACGATGAAACACAGAAATTGCATCGATATTGAATACAAAAGGCAAAATGTCGACATATTCATAAGAGGAGTAACTCTTCTAATATTTCGTGATTTGAGCCTTTCCTGGGACAGCAGTATTAGATTCCGATGCACAATTGCAGGTTTACTGTATCCCTTGGACCTTGAAATCAACGATGAAACACAGAAATTGCATCGATATTGAATACAAAAGGCAAAATGTCGACTTATTTATAAGAGGAGTAACTCTTCTAATAGTTTGTGCTTTGAGCCTTTCCTGGGACAGCAGTATTAGATTCCGATGCACCATTGCAGGTTTACTGTATCCCTTGGACCTTCAAATCATCGATGAAACTCAGAAATTGCATCGATATTGAATACAAAAGGGAAAAAGTCGACTTATTTAAAAGAGGAATTACCTTGTAATAGTTCGTGCTTTGAGCCTTTCCTGGGACAGCAGTATTAGATACCGATGCACCATTGCAGGTGTACTGTATCCACTGGACCTTCAAATCAACGATGAAACAGAGAAATTGCATCGATATTGAATACAAAAGTTAAAATGTCAACTTATTTACAAGAGGAGTAAAACTTCCAAAAGAACGTGCTTTGAGCCTTTCCTGGGACAGCAGTAATAGATTCCGATGCACCATTGCAGGTTTACTGTATCCATTGGACCGTCAAATCAACGATGAAACACAGAAAGTGCATCGATATTGAATACAAAAGGCATAATGTCGACATATTTATAAGAGGAGTAATTCTTCTAATAGTTCGTGCTTTGAGCCTTTCCTGGGACAGCAGTATTAGATTCCGATGCACCATTGCAAGTTTACTGTATCCCTTGGACCTTCAAATCAACGATGAAACACAGATATTGCATCGATATTGAATACAAAAGGCAAAATGTCGACTTATTTATAAGAGGAGTTAGCCTTCTAATAGTTCGTGCTTTGAGCCTTTCCTGGGACAGCAGTATTAGATTCCGTTGCACCATTGCAGGTTTACTGTATCCCTTGGACCTTCAAATCAACGATGAAACACAGAAATTGCATCGATATTGAATACTAAAGGCAAAATGTCGACTTATTTACAAGAGGAGTAACTCTTCTAATTGTTCGTGCTTTGAGCCTTTCCTGGGACAGCAGTATTAGATTCCAATGCACCATTGCAGGATTACTGTATCCCTCGGACCTTCAAATCAACGATGAAACACAGAAATTGCATCGATATTGAATACAAGAGGCAAAATGACGACTTATTTATAAGAGGAGTAACTCTTCTAATAGTTCGTGCTATGAGCCTTTCCTGGGACAGCAGTATTAGATTCCGATGCACCATTGCAGGTTTACTGTATCCCTTGGACCTTCAAATCAACGATGAAACACAGAAATTGCATCGATATTGAATACAAAATGGAAAATGTCGAGTTATTTATAAGAGGAGTTACCTTCTAATAGTTCGTGCGTTGAGCCTTTCCTGGGACAGCAGTATTAGATTCCGATGCACCATTGGAGGTTTACTGTATCCCTTGGACCTTGAAATCGACGATGAAACACAGAAATTGCATCGATATTGAATACAAAAGGCAAAATGTCGACTTATTTATAAGAGGAGTTACCCTTCTAACAGTTCGTGCTTTGAGCCTTTCCTGGGACAGCAGTATTTGATTCCGATGCACCATTGCATGTTTACTGTATCCCTTGGACCTTCAAATCAACGATGAAACACAGAAATTGCATCGATATTGAATACAAAAGCCAAAATGTCGATATATTTGCAAGAGGAGTAACTCTTCTACTAGTTCGTGCTTTGAGCCTTTCCTGTTACAGCAGTATTAGATTCCGATACACCATTGCAGGTTTACTGTATCCCTTGGACCTTCAAATCAACGATGAAACACAGAAATTGCATCGATATTGAATACAAAAGGCAAAATGTCGACATATTCATAAGAGGAGTAACTCTTCTAATAGTTCGTGCTTTGAGCCTTTCCTGGGACAGCAGTATTAGATTCCGATGCACAATTGCAGGTTTACTGTATCCCTTGGACCTTGAAATCAACGATGAAACACAGAAATTGCATCGATATTGAATACAAAAGGCAAAATGTCGACTTATTTATAAGAGGAGTAACTCTTCTAATAGTTCGTGCTTTGAGCCTTTCCTGGGACAGCAGTATTAGATTCCGATGCACCATTGCAGGTTTACTGCATCCCTAGGACCTTCAAATCAACGATGAAACACAGAAACTGCATCGATATTGAATACAAAAGGCAAAATGTCGACTTATTTATAAGAGGAGTTACCCTTCTAATAGTTCGTGCTTTGAGCCTTTCCTGGGACAGCAGTATTAGATTCCGATGCACCATTGCAGGTTTACTGTATCCCTTGGACCTTCAAATCAACGATGAAACACAGAAATTGCATCGATATTGAATACAAAATGGAAAATGTCGAGTTATTTATAAGAGGAGTTACCTTCTAATAGTTCGTGCGTTGAGCCTTTCCTGGGACAGCAGTATTAGATTCCGATGCACCATTGGAGGTTTACTGTATCCCTTGGACCTTGAAATCAACGATGAAACACAGAAATTGCATCGATATTGAATACAAAAGGCAAAATGTCGACTTATTTATAAGAGGAGTTACCCTTCTAACAGTTCGTGCTTTGAGCCTTTCCTGGGACAGCAGTATTTGATTCCGATGCACCATTGCATGTTTACTGTATCCCTTGGACCTTCAAATCAACGATGAAACACAGAAATTGCATCGATATTGAATACAAAAGGCTAAATGTCGACTTATTTATAAGAGGAGTTACCCTTCTAATAGTTCGTGCTTTGAGCCTTTCCTGGGACAGCAGTATTAGATTCCGTTGCACAATTGCAGGTTTACTGTATCCCTTGGACCTTGAAATCAACGATGAAACACAGAAATTGCATCGATATTGAATACAAAAGGCAAAATGTCGACTTATTTATAAGAGGAGTAACTCTTCTAATAGTTCGTGCTTTGAGCCTTTCCTGGGACAGCAGTATTAGATTCCGATGCACCATTGCAGGTTTACTGCATCCCTAGGACCTTCAAATCAACGATGAAACACAGAAACTCCATCTATATTGAATACAAAAGGTAAATGTCGACTTATTTATAAGAGGAGTTACCCTTCTAATAGTTCGTGCTTTGAGCCTTTCCTGGGACAGCAGTATTAGATTCCGATGCACCATTGCAGGTTTACTGTATCCCTTGGACCTTCAAATCAACGATGAAACACAGAAATTGCATCTATATTGTATACAAAAGGGAAAATGCCAACTTATTCACAAGAGGAGTAACTCTTCTAATAGTTAGTGCTTTGAGCCTTTCCTGGGACAGCAGTATTAGATACCGATGCACCATTGCAGGTGTATTGTGTCCACTGGACCTTCAAATCAACGATGAAACAGAGAAATTGCATCGATATTGAATACAAAAGTTAAAATGTCAACTTATTTACAAGAGGAGTAACTCTTCCAAAAGTTCGTGCTTTGAGCCTTTCCTGGGACAGCAGTATTAGATTCCGATGCACCATTGCAGGTTTACTGTATCCATTGGACCGTCAAATCAACGATGAAACACAGAAAGTGCATCGATATTGAATACAAAAGGCATAATGTCGACTTATTTATAAGAGGAGTAACTTTTCTAATAGTTCGTGCTTTGAGCCTTTCCTGGGACAGCAGTATTAGATTCCGATGCACCATTGCAAGTTTACTGTATCCCTTGGACCTTCAAATCAACGATGAAACACAGAAATTGCATCGATATTGAATACAAAAGGCAAAATGTCGACTTATTTATAAGAGGAGTTAGCCTTCTAATAGTTCGTGCTTTGAGCCTTTCCTGGGACGGCAGTATTAGATTCCGTTGCACCATTGCAGGTTTACTGTATCCCTTGGGCCCTCAAATCAACGATGAAACACAGAAATTGCATCGATATTGAATACAAAAGGCAAAATGTCGACTTATTTACAAGAGGAGTAACTCTTCTAATTGTTCATGCTTTGAGCCTTTCCTGGGACAGCAGTATTAGATTCCAATGCACCATTGCAAGATTACTGTATCCCTTGGACCTTCAAATCAACGATGAAACACAGAAATTGCATCGATATTGAATACAAAAGGCAAAATGACGACTTATTTATAAGAGGAGTAACTCTTCTAATAGTTCGTGCTATGAGCCTTTCCTGGGACAGCAGTATTAGATTCCGATGCACCATTGCAGGTTTACTGTATCCCTTGGACCTTCAAATCAACGATGAAACACAGAAATTGCATCGATATTGAATACAAAAAGGAAAATTTCGAGTTATTTATAAGAGGAGTTACCTTCTAATAGTTCGTGCTTTGAGCCTTTCCTGGGACAGCAGTATTAGATTCCGTTGCACCATTGCAGGTTTACTGTATCCCTTGGACCTTCAAATCAACGATGAAACACAGAAATTGCATCGATATTGAATACAAAAGCCAAAATGTCGACTTATTTATAAGGGGATTTACCCTTCTAACAGGTCGTGCTTTGAGCCTTTCCTGGGACAGCAGTATTTGATTCCGATGCACCATTGCATGTTTACTGTATCCCTTGGACCTTCAAATCAACGATGAAACACAGAAATTGCATCGATATTGAATACAAAAGGCAAAATGTCGACTTATTTATAAGAGGAGTTACCTTCTAATAGTTCGTGTTTTGAGCTTTTCCTGGGACAGCAGTATTAGATTCCGATGCACCATTGCAGGTTTACTGTATCCCTTGGACCTTCAAATCAACGATGAAACACAGAAATTGCATCGATATTGAATACAAAAGCCAAAATGTCGACTTATTTGCAAGAGGAGTAACTCTTCTACTAGTTCGTGCTTTGAGCCTTTCCTGTTACAGCAGTATTAGATTCCGATACACCATTGCAGGTTTACTGTATCCCTTGGACCTTCAAATAAACGATGAAACACAGAAATTGCATCGATATTGAATACAAAAGGCAAAATGTCGACATATTCATAAGAGGAGTAACTCTTCTAATAGTTCGTGCTTTGAGCCTTTCCTGGGACAGCAGTATTAGATTCCGATGCACAATTGCAGGTTTACTGTATCCCTTGGACCTTCAAATCAACGATGAAACACAGAAATTGCATCGATATTGAATACAAAAGGCAAAATGTCGACTTATTTATAAGAGGAGTAACTCTTCTAATAGTTCGTGCTTTGAGCCTTTCCTGGGACAGCAGTATTAGATTCCGATGCACCATTGCAGGATTACTGTATCCCTTGGACCTTCAAATCAACGATGAAACACAGAAATTGCATCGATATTGAATACAAAAGGCTAAATGTCGACTTATTTATAAGAGGAGTTACCCTTCTAATAGTTCGTGCTTTGAGCCTTTCCTGGGACAGCAGTATTAGATCCCGTTGCACCATTGCAGGTTTACTGTATCCCTTGGACCTTCAAATCAACGATGAAACTTAGAAATTGCATCGATATTGAATACAAAAGGCATAATGTCGACTTATTTACAAGAGGAGTAACTCTTCTAATTGTTCGTGCTTTGAGCCTTTCTTGGGACAGCAGTATTAGATTCCGATGCACCATTGCAGGTTTACTGTATCCATTGGACCGTCAAATCAACGATGAAACACAGAAAGTGCATCGATATTGAATACAAAAGGCATAATGTCGACTTATTTATAAGAGGAGTAACTCTTCTAATAGTTCGTGCTTTGAGCCTTTCCTGGGACAGCAGTATTAGATTCCGATGCACCATTGCAAGTTTACTGTATCCCTTGGACCTTCAAATCAACGATGAAACACAGAAATTGCATCGATATTGAATACAAAAGGCAAAATGTCGACTTATTTATAAGAGGAGTTAGCCTTCTAATAGTTCGTGCTTTGAGCCTTTCCTGGGACAGCAGTATTAGATTCAGTTGCACCATTTTAGGTTTACTGTATCCCTTGGACCTTCAAATCAACGATGAAACACAGAAATTGCATCGATATTGAATACAAAATTCAAAATGTCGACTTATTTACAAGAGGAGAACTCTTCTAATAGTTCGTGCTTTGAGCCTTTCCTGGGACAGCAGTATTAGATTCCGATGCACCATTGCAGGTTTACTGTATCCCTTGGACCTTCAAATCAACGATGAAACACAGAAATTGCATCGATATTGAATACAAAAGGCAAAATGTCGACATATTCATAAGAGGAGTAACTCTTCCAATAGTTCGTGCTTTGAGCCTTTCCTGGGACAGCAGTATTAGATTCCGATGCACCATTGCAGGTTTACTGTATCCCTTGGACCTTGAAATCATCGATGAAACAATGAAATTACTTCGATATTGAATACAAAAGGCAAAATGTCGACTTATTTATAAGAGGAGTAACTCTTCTAATAGTTCGTGCTTTGAGCCTTTCCTGGGACAGCAGTATTAGATTCCGATGCACCATTGCAGGATTACTGTATCCCTTGGACCTTCAAATCAACGATGAAACACAGAAATTGCATCGATATTGAATACAAAAGGCTAAATGTCGACTTATTTATAAGAGGATTTACCCTTCTAATAGTTCGTGCTTTGAGCCTTTCCTGGGACAGCAGTATTAGATTCCGTTGCACCATTGCAGGTTTACTGTATCCCTTGGACCTTTAAATCAACGATGAAACACAGAAATTGCATCGATATTGAATACAAAAGCCAAAATGTCGACATATTTACAAGAGGAGTAACTCTTCTAATTGTTAGTCCTTTGAGCCTTTCCTGGGACAGCAGTATTAGATTCCGATGCACCATTGTAGGTTTACTGTATCCCTTGGACCTTCACATCAACGATGAAACACAGAAATTGCATCGATATTGAATACAAAAGGCAAAATGTCGACATATTCTTAAGAGGAGTAACCCTTCTAATAGTTCGTGCTTTGAGCCTTTCCTGGGACAGCAGTATTAGATTCCGATGCACCATTGCAGGTTTACTGTATCCCTAGGACCTTGAAATCGACGATGAAACACAGAAATTGCATCGATATTGAATACAAAAGGCAAAATGTCGACTTATTTATAAGAGGAGTTACCCTTCTAATAGTTCGTGCTTTGAGCCTTTCCTGGGACAGCAGTATTAGATTCCGATGCACCATTGCAGGTTTACTGTATCCCTTGGACCTTCAAATGAACGATGAAACACAGAAATTGCATCGATATTGAATACAAAAGGTAAAATGTCGACTTATTTATAAGAGGAGTTACCTTCTAATAGTTCGTGGTTTGAGCCTTTCCTGGGACAGCAGTATTAGATTCCGATGCACCATTGCAGGTTTACTGTATCCCTTGGACCTTCAAATCAACGATGAAACACAGAAATTGCATCGATATTGAATACAAAATTGAAAATGTCAACTTATTTACAAGAGGAGTAACTCTTCTAATAGTTCGTGTTTGAGTCTTTCCTGGGACAGCAGTATTAGATTCCGATGCACCATTGCATGTTTACTGTATCCCTTGGACCTTCAAATCAATGATGAAACACAGAAATTGCATAGATATTGAATACAAAAGGCAAAATGTCGACTTATTTATAAGAGGAGTTACCTTCTAATAGTTCGTGTTTTGAGCTTTTCCTGGGACAGCAGTATTAGATTCCGATGCACCATTGCAGGTTTACTGTATCCCTTGGACCTTCAAATCAACGATGAAACACAGAAATTGCATCGATATTGAATACAAAATCCAAAATGTCGACTTATTTGCAAGAGGAGTAACTCTTCTACTAGTTCGTGCTTTGAGCCTTTCCTGTTACAGCAGTATTAGATTCCGATACACCATTGCAGGTTTACTGTATCCCTTGGACCTTCAAATCAACGATGAAACACAGAAATTGCATCGATATTGAATACAAAAGGCAAAATGTCGACATATTCATAAGAGGAGTAACTCTTCTAATAGTTCGTGCTTTGAGCCTTTCCTGGGACAGCAGTATTAGATTCCGATGCACAATTGCAGGTTTACTGTATCCCTTGGACCTTGAAATCAACGATGAAACACAGAAATTGCATCGATATTGAATACAAAAGGCAAAATGTCGACTTATTTATAAGAGGAGTAACTCTTCTAATAGTTCGTGCTTTGAGCCTTTCCTGGGACAGCAGTATTAGATTCCGATGCACCATTGCAGGATTACTGTATCCCTTGGACCTTCAAATCAACGATGAAACACAGAAATTGCATCGATATTGAATACAAAAGGCTAAATGTCGACTTATTTATAAGAGGAGTTACCCTTCTAATAGTTCGTGCTTTGAGCCTTTCCTGGGACAGCAGTATTAGATTTCGTTGCACCATTGCAGGTTTACTGTATCCCTTGGACCTTCAAATCAACGATGAAACACAGAAATTGCATCGATATTGAATACAAAAGGCAAAATGTCGACTTATTTACAAGAGGAGTAACTCTTCTAATTGTTCGTGCTTTGAGCCTTTCCTGGGACAGCAGTATTAGATTCCGATGCACCATTGCAAGTTTACTGTATCCCTTGGACCTTCAAATCAACGATGAAACACAGAAATTGCATCGATATTGAATACAAAAGGCAAAATGTCGACTTATTTATAAGAGGAGTTAGCCTTCTAATAGTTCGTGCTTTGAGCCTTTCCTGGGACAGCAGTATTAAATTCCGTTGCACCATTGCAGGTTTACTGTATCCCTTGGACCTTCAAATCAACGATGAAACACAGAAATTGCATCGATATTGAATACAAAATTCAAAATGTCGACTTATTTACAAGAGGAGTAACTCTTCTAATTGTTCGTGCTTTGAGCCTTTCCTGGGACAGCAGTATTAGATTCCGATGCACCATTGCAGGTTTACTGTATCCCTTGGACCTTCAAATCAACGATGAAACACAGAAATTGCATCGATATTGAATACAAAAGGCAAAATGACGACTTATTTACAAGAGGAGTAACTCTTCTAATAGTTCGTGCTTTGAGCCTTTCCTGGGACAGCAGTATTAGATTCCGATGCACCATTGCAGGTTTACTGTATCCCTTGGACCTTCAAATCAACGATGAAACACAGAAATTGCATCGATATTGCATACAAAAGGCAAAATGTCGACATATTCATAAGTGGAGTAACTCTTCCAATAGTTCGTGCTTTGAGCCTTTCCTGGGACAGCAGTATTAGATTCCGATGCACCATTGCAGGTTTACTGTATCCCTTGGACCTTGAAATCAACGATGAAACACAGAAATTGCTTCGATATTGAATACAAAAGGCAAAATGTCGACTTATTTATAAGAGGAGTAACTCTTCTAATAGTTCGTGCTTTGAGCCTTTCCTGGGACAGCAGTATTAGATTCCGATGCACCATTGCAGGATTACTGTATCCCTTGGACCTTCAAATCAACGATGAAACACAGAAATTGCATCGATATTGAATACAAAAGGCATAATGTCGACTTATTTATAAGAGGAGTTACCCTTCTAATAGTTCGTGCTTAGAGCCTTTCCTGGGACAGCAGTATTAGATTTCGTTGCACCATTGCAGGTTTACTGTATCCCTTGGACCTTCAAATCAACGATGAAACACAGAAATTGCATCGATATTGAATACAAAAGGCAAAATGTCGACTTATTTACAAGAGGAGTAACTCTTCTAATTGTTCGTGCTTTGAGCCTTTCCTGGGACAGCAGTATTAGATTCCGATGCACCATTGCAAGTTTACTGTATCCCTTGGACCTTCAAATCAACGATGAAACACAGAAATTGCATCGATATTGAATACAAAAGGCAAAATGTCGACTTATTTATAAGAGGAGTTAGCCTTCTAATAGTTCGTGCTTTGAGCCTTTCCTGGGACAGCAGTATTAAATTCCGTTGCACCATTGCAGGTTTACTGTATCCCTTGGACCTTCAAATCAACGATGAAACACAGAAATTGCATCGATATTGAATACAAAATTCAAAATGTCGACTTATTTACAAGAGGAGTAACTCTTCTAATTGTTCGTGCTTTGAGCCTTTCCTGGGACAGCAGTATTAGATTCCGATGCACCATTGCAGGTTTACTGTATCCCTTGGACCTTCAAATCAACGATGAAACACAGAAATTGCATCGATATTGAATACAAAAGGCAAAATGACGACTTATTTACAAGAGGAGTAACTCTTCTAATAGTTCGTGCTTTGAGCCTTTCCTGGGACAGCAGTATTAGATTCCGATGCACCATTGCAGGTTTACTGTATCCCTTGGACCTTCAAATCAACGATGAAACACAGAAATTGCATCGATATTGCATACAAAAGGCAAAATGTCGACATATTCATAAGTGGAGTAACTCTTCCAATAGTTCGTGCTTTGAGCCTTTCCTGGGACAGCAGTATTAGATTCCGATGCACCATTGCAGGTTTACTGTATCCCTTGGACCTTGAAATCAACGATGAAACACAGAAATTGCTTCGATATTGAATACAAAAGGCAAAATGTCGACTTATTTATAAGAGGAGTAACTCTTCTAATAGTTCGTGCTTTGAGCCTTTCCTGGGACAGCAGTATTAGATTCCGATGCACCATTGCAGGATTACTGTATCCCTTGGACCTTCAAATCAACGATGAAACACAGAAATTGCATCGATATTGAATACAAAAGGCATAATGTCGACTTATTTATAAGAGGAGTTACCCTTCTAATAGTTCGTGCTTAGAGCCTTTCCTGGGACAGCAGTATTAGATTCCGTTGCACCATTGCAGGTTTACTGTATCCCTTGGACCTTTAAATCAACGATGAAACACAGAAATTGCATCGATATTGAATACAAAAGCCAAAATGTCGACTTATTTACAAGAGGAGTAACTCTTCTAATTGTTAGTCCTTTGAGCCTTTCCTGGGACAGCAGTATTAGATACCGATGCACCATTGCAGGTTTACTGTATCCCTTGGACCTTCACATAACGATGAAACACAGAAATTGCATCGATATTGAATACAAAAGGCAAAATGTCGACTTATTTATAAGAGGAGTAACTCTTCTAATAGTTCGTGCTTTGAGCCTTTCCTGGGACAGCAGTATTAGATACCGATGCACCATTGCAGGTTTACTGTATCCCTTGGAACTTCAAATCAACGATGAAACACAGAAATTGCATCGATATTGAATACAAAAGGCAAAATGACGACTTATTTACAAGAGGAGTAACTCTTCTAATAGTTCGTGCTTTGAGCCTTTCCTGGGGCAGCAGTATTAGATTCCGATGCACCATTGCAGGTTTACTGTATCCCTTGGACCTTGAAATCAACGATGAAACACAGAAATTGCATCGATATTGAATACAAAATTGAAAATGTCAACTTATTTACAAGAGGAGTAACTCTTCTAATAGTTCGTGCTTTGAGTCTTTCCTGGGACAGCAGTATTAGATTCCGATGCACCATTGCAGGTTTACTGTATCCATTGGACCTTCAAATCAACGATGAAACACAGAAATTGCATCGATATTGAATACAAAAGGCAAAATGTCGACTTATTTACAAGGGGAGTAACTCATCTAATAGTTCGTGTTTGAGCCTTTCCTGGGACAGCAGTATTAGATTCCGATGCACCATTGGAGGTTTACTGTATCCCTTGGACCTTGAAATCAACGATGGAAGACAGAAATTGCATCGATATTGAATACAAACGGCAAAATGTCGACTTATTTATAAGAGGAATAACTCTTCTAATAGTTCGTGATTTGAGCCATTCCTGGGACAGCAGTATTAGATACCGATGCACCATTGCATGTTTACTGTATCCCTTGGACCTTCAAATCAACGATGAAACACAGAAATTGCATCGATATTGAATACAAAAGGGAAAATGTCGACTTATTTACAAGGGGAGTAACTCTTCTAATAGTTCGCGCTTTGAGCCTTTCCTGGGACAGGAGTATTAGATTCCGATGCACCATTGGAGGCTTACTGTATCCCTTGGACCTTGAAATCAACGATGGAAGACAGAAATTGCATCGATATTGAATACAAAAGGCAAAATGTCGACTTATTTATAAGAGGAGTAACTCTTCTAATAGTTCGTGCTTTGAGCCTTTCCTGGGACAGCAGTATTAGATACCGATGCACCATTGCAAGTTTACTGTATCCCTTGGACCTTCACATCAACGATGAAACACAGAAATTGCATCGATATTGAATACAAAAGGTAAAATGTCGACTTATTTATAAGAGGAGTAACTCTTCTAATAGTTCGTGCTTTGAGCCTTTCCTGGGACAGCAGTATTAGATTCCGATGCACCATTGCAGGATTACTGTATCCCTTGGACCTTCAAATCAACGATGAAACACAGAAATTGCATCGATATTGAATACAAAAGGGAAAATGTCGACATATTTATAAGAGGAGTTACCCTTCTAATAGTTCGTGTTTTGAGCCTTTCCTGGGACAGCAGTATTAGATTCCGTTGCACCATTGCAGGTTTACTGTATCCCTTCGACCTTCAAATCAACGATGAAACACAGAAATTGCATCGATATTGAATACAAAAGGCAAAATGTCGACTTATTTACAAGAGGAGTAACTCTTCTAATTGTTCGTGCTTTGAGCCTTTCCTGGGAAAGCAGTATTAGATTCCGATGCACCATTGCAGGTTTACTGTATCCTTTGGACCTTCACATCAACGATGAAAGACAGAAATTGTATTGATATTGAATACAAAAGCCAAAATGTCGACTTATTTACAAGAGGAGTTACCCTTCTAATAGTTCGTGCTTTGAGCCTTTCCTGGGACAGCAGTATTAGATTCCGTTGCACCATTCCAGGTTTACTGTATCCCTTGGACCTTCAAATCAACGATGAAACACAGAAATTGCATCGATATTGAATACAAAAGACAAAATGTAGACTTATTTTCAAGAGGAGTAACTCTTCTAATTGTTCGTGCTTTGAGCCTTTCCTGGGACAGCAGTATTAGATTCCGATGCACCATTGCTGGTTTACTGTAACCCTTGGACCTTCTTATCAACGATGAAACACAGAAATTGCATCGATATTGAATACAAAAGGCAAAATGTCGACTTATTTAAAATTGGAGTAACTCTTCTAATAGTTCGTGCTTTGAGCCTTTCCTGGGACAGCAGTATTAGATTCCGATGCACCATTGCAGGTTTGCTGTATCTCTTGGACCTTCAAATCAACGATGAAACACAGAAATTTCATCGATATTGAATACAAAATGTAAAATGTCGACTTATTTACAAGAGGAGTAACTCTTCTAATAGTTCGTGATTTGAGCCTTTCCTGGGACAGCAGTATTAGATTCCGATGCACCATTGCAGGTTTACTGTATCCCTTGGACCTTCAAATCAACGATGAAACACAGAAATTGCATCGATATTGAATACAAAAGGCAAAATGACGACTTATTTATAAGAGGAGTAACTCTTCTAATAGTTCGTGCTTTGAGCCTTTCCTGGGACAGCAGTATTAGATTCCGATGCACCATTGCAGTTTTACTGTATCCCTTGGACCTTCAAATCAACGATGAAACACAGAAATTGCATCGATATTGAATACAAAAGGCAAAATGTCGACATATTCATAAGAGGAGTAACTCTTCCAATAGTTCGTGTTTTGTGCCTTTCCTGGGACAGCAGTATTAGATTCCGATGCACCATTGCAGGTTTACTGTATCCATTGGACCTTCAAATCAACGATGAAACACAGAAATTGCATCGATATTGAATACAAAAGGCAAAATGTCGACTTATTTACAAGGGGAGTAACTCATCTAATAGTTCGTGCTTTGAGCCTTTCCTGGGACAGCAGTATTAGATTCCGATGCACCATTGGAGGTTTACTGTATCCCTTGGACCTTGAAATCAACGATGGAAGACAGAAATTGCATCGATATTGAATACAAACGGCAAAATGTCGACTTATTTTTAAGAGGAATAACTCTTCTAATAGTTCGTGATTTGAGCCATTCCTGGGACAGCAGTATTAGATACCGATGCACCATTGCATGTTTACTGTATCCCTTGGACCTTCACATCAACGATGAAACACAGAAATTGCATCGATATTGAATACAAAAGGGAAAATGTCGACTTATTTACAAGGGGAGTAACTCTTCTAATAGTTCGCGCTTTGAGCCTTTCCTGGGACAGGAGTATTAGATTCCGATGCACCATTGGAGGCTTACTGTATCCCTTGGACCTTGAAATCAACGATGGAAGACAGAAATTGCATCGATATTGAATACAAAAGGCAAAATGTCGACTTATTTATAAGAGGAGTAACTCTTCTAATAGTTCGTGCTTTGAGCCTTTCCTGGGACAGCAGTATTAGATACCGATGCACCATTGCAGGTTTACTGTATCCCTTGGACCTTCACATCAACGATGAAACACAGAAATTGCATCGATATTGAATACAAAAGGTAAAATGTCGACTTATTTATAAGAGGAGTAACTCTTCTAATAGTTCGTGCTTTGAGCCTTTCCTGGGACAGCAGTATTAGATTCCGATGCACCATTGCAGGATTACTGTATCCCTTGGACCTTCAAATCAACGATGAAACACAGAAATTGCATCGATATTGAATACAAAAGGGAAAATGTCGACATATTTATAAGAGGAGTTACCCTTCTAATAGTTCGTGTTTTGAGCCTTTCCTGGGACAGCAGTATTAGATTCCGTTGCACCATTGCAGGTTTACTGTATCCCTTCGACCTTCAAATCAACGATGAAACACAGAAATTGCATCGATATTGAATACAAAAGGCAAAATGTCGACTTATTTACAAGAGGAGTAACTCTTCTAATTGTTCGTGCTTTGAGCCTTTCCTGGGAAAGCAGTATTAGATTCCGATGCACCATTGCAGGTTTACTGTATCCTTTGGACCTTCACATCAACGATGAAAGACAGAAATTGTATCGATATTGAATACAAAAGCCAAAATGTCGACTTATTTACAAGAGGAGTTACCCTTCTAATAGTTCGTGCTTTGAGCCTTTCCTGGGACAGCAGTATTAGATTCCGTCGCACCATTCCAGGTTTACTGTATCCCTTGGACCTTCAAATCAACGATGAAACACAGAAATTGCATCGATATTGAATACAAAAGACAAAATGTAGACTTATTTTCAAGAGGAGTAACTCTTCTAATTGTTCGTGCTTTGAGCCTTTCCTGGGACAGCAGTATTAGATTCCGATGCACCATTGCTGGTTTACTGTAACCCTTGGACCTTCTTATCAACGATGAACCACAGAAATTGCATCGATATTGAATACAAAAGGCAAAATGTCGACTTATTTAAAATTGGAGTAACTCTTCTAATAGTTCGTGCTTTGAGCCTTTCCTGGGACAGCAGTATTAGATTCCGATGCACCATTGCAGGTTTGCTGTATCTCTTGGACCTTCAAATCAACGATGAAACACAGAAATTTCATCGATATTGAATACAAAATGTAAAATGTCGACTTATTTACAAGAGGAGTAACTCTTCTAATAGTTCGTGATTTGAGCCTTTCCTGGGACAGCAGTATTAGATACCGATGCACCATTGCAGGTTTACTGTATCCCTTGGACCTTCAAATCAACGATGAAACACAGAAATTGCATCGATATTGAATACAAAAGGCAAAATGACGACTTATTTATAAGAGGAGTAACTCTTCTAATAGTTCGTGCTTTGAGCCTTTCCTGGGACAGCAGTATTAGATTCCGATGCACCATTGCAGTTTTACTGTATCCCTTGGACCTTCAAATCAACGATGAAACACAGAAATTGCATCGATATTGAATACAAAAGGCAAAATGTCGACATATTCATAAGAGGAGTAACTCTTCCAATAGTTCGTGTTTTGTGCCTTTCCTGGGACAGCAGTATTAGATTCCGATGCACCATTGCAGGTTTACTGTATCCCTAGGACCTTGAAATCAACGATGAAACACAGAAATTGCTTCGATATTGAATACAAAAGGCAAAATGTCGACTTATTTATAAGAGGAGTAACTCTTCTAATAGTTCGTGCTTTGAGCCTTTCCAGGGACAGCAGTATTAGATTCCGATGCACCATTGCAGGATTACTGTATCCCTTGGACCTTCAAATCAACGATGAAACACAGAAATTGCTTCGATATTGAATACAAAAGGCTAAATGTCGACTTCTTTATAAGAGGAGTTACCCTTCTAATAGTTCGTTCTTTGAGCCTTTCCTGGGACAGCAGTATTAGATTCCGATGCACCATTGTAGGTTTACTGTATCCCTTGGACCTTCACATCAACGATGAAACACAGAAATTGCATCGATATTGAATACAAAAGGCAAAATGTCGACATATTCTTAAGAGGAGTAACCCTTTTAATAGTTCGTGCTTTGAGCCTTTCCTGGGACAGCAGTATTAGATTCCGATGCACCATTGCAGGTTTACTGTATCCCTAGGACCTTGAAATCAACGATGAAACACAGAAATTGCATCGATATTGAATACAAAAGGCAAAATGTCGACTTATTCATAAAAGGAGTTACTCTTCTAATAGTACGTGCTTTGAGCCTTTCCTGGGACAGCAGTATTAGATTCCGATGCACCATTGCAGGTTTACTGTATCCCTTGGACCTTCAAATCAACGATGAAACACAGAAATTGCATCGATATTGAATACAAAAGGCAAATTGTCAACTTATTTATAAGAGGAGTTACCTTCTAATAGTTCGTGGTTTGAGCCTTTCCTGGGACAGCAGTATTACATTCCGATGCACCATTGCAGGTTTACTGTATCCCTTGGACCTTCAAATCAACGATGAAACACAGAAATTGCATCGATATTGAATACAAAAGGGAAAATGACAACTTATTTACAAGAGGAGTAACTCTTCTAATAGTTCGTGCTTTGAGTCTTTCCTGGGACAGCAGTATTAGATTCCGATGCACCATTGCAGGTTTACTGTATCCATTGGACCTTCAAATCAACGATGAAACACAGAAATTGCATCGATATTGAATACAAAAGGCAAAATGTCGACTTATTTACAAGGGGAGTAACTCATCTAATAGTTCGTGCTTTGAGCCTTTCCTGGGACAGCAGTATTAGATTCCGATGCACCATTGCAGGTTTACTGTATCCCTTGGACCTTGAAATCAACGATGGAAGACAGAAATTGCATCGATATTGAATACAAAAGGCAAAATGTCGACTTATTTCTAAGAGGAGTAACTCTTCAAATAGTTCGTGCTTTGAGCCTTTCCTGGGACAGCAGTATTAGATTCCGTTGCACCATTGCAGGTTTACTGTATCAATTGGACCTTCAAATCAACGATGAAACACAGAAATTGCATCGATATTGATTACAAAAGGCTAAATGTCGACTTATTTATAAGAGGAGTTACCCTACTAATAGTTCGTGCTTGGAGCCTTTCCTGGGACAGCAGTATTAGATTCCGTTGCACCATTGCAGGTTTACTGTATCAATTGGACCTTCAAATCAACGATGAAACACAGAAATTGCATCGATATTGATTACAAAAGGCTAAATGTCGACTTATTTACAAGAGGAGTAGCTCTTCTAACTGTTCGTGTTTTGAGCCTTTCCTGAGACAGCAGTATTAGATTCCGATGCACCATTGCAGGTATACTGTATCCTTTGGACCTTCACATCAACGATGAAAGACAGAAATTGCATCGATATTGAATACAAAAGCCAAAATGTCGACTTATTTACAAGAGGAGTTACCCTTCTAATAGTTCGTGCTTTGAGCCTTTCCTGGGACAGCAGTATTAGATTCCGTTGCACCATTGCAGGTTTACTGTATCCCTTGGACCTTCAAATCAACGATGAAACACAGAAATAGCATCGATATTGAATACAAAAGACAAAATGTAGATTTATTTACAAGAGGAGTAACTCTTCTAATTGTTCGTGCTTTGAGCCTTTCCTGGGACAGCAGTATTAGATTCCGATGCACCATTGCAGTTTTACTGTATCCCTTGGACCTTCTTATCAACGATGAAACAGAGAAATTGCATCGATATTGAATACAAAAGGCAAAATGTCGACTTATTTAAAATTGAAGTAACTCTTCTAATAGTTCGTGCTTTGAGCCTTTCCTGGGACAGCAGTATTAGATACCGATGCACCATTGGAGGTTTACTGTATCCCTTGGACCTTCACATCAACGATGAAACACAGAAATTGCATCGATATTGAGTACAAAAGGCAAAATGTCGACTTATTTATAAGAGGAGTAACTCTTCTAATAGTTCGTGATTTGAGCCTTTCCTGGGACAGCAGTATTAGATTCCGATGCACCATTGCAGGTTTACTGTATCCCTTGGACCATCAAATCAACGATGAAACACAGAAATTGCATCGATATTGAATACAAAATGGAAAATGTCAACTTATTTACAAGAGGAGTAACTCTTCTAATAGTTCGTGCTTTGAGTCTTTCCTGGGACAGCAGTATTAGATTCCGATGCACCATTGCAGGATTACTGTATCCATTGGACCTTCAAATCAACGATGAAACACAGAAATTGCATCGATATTGAATACAAAAGGCAAAATGTCGACTTATTTACAAGGGGAGTAACTCTTCTAATAGTTCGCGCTTTGAGCCTTTCCTGGGACAGGAGTATTAGATTCCGATGCACCATTGGAGGTTTACTGTATCCCCTGGACCTTGAAATCAATGATGGAACACAGAAATTGCATCGATATTGAATACAAAAGGCAAAATGTCGACTTATTTATAAGAGGAGTAACTCTTCTAATAGTTCGTGTTTGCGCCTTTCCTGGGACAGCAGTATTAGATACCGATGCACCATTGCAGGTTTACTGTATCCCTTGGACCTTCACATCAAAGATGAAACACAGAAATTGCATCGATATTGAATACAAAAGGTAAAATGTCGACTTATTTATAAGCGGAGTAACTCTTCTAATAGTTCGTGCTTTGAGCCTTTCCTGGGACAGCAGTATTAGATTCCGATGCACCATTGCAGGATTACTGTATCCCTTGGACCTTCAAATCAACGATGAAACACAGAAATTGCATCGATATTGAATACAAAAGGGAAAATGTCGACTTATTTATAAGAGGAGTTACCCTTCTAATAGTTCGTGCTTTGAGCCTTTCCTGGGACAGCAGTATTAGATTCCGTTGCACCATTGCAGGTTTACTGTATCCCTTGGACCTTCAAATCAACGATGAAACACAGAAAATGCATCGATATTGAATACAAAAGACAAAATGTAGACTTATTTACAAGAGGAGTAACTCTTCTAATTGTTCGTGCTTTGAGCCTTTCCTGGGACAGCAGTATTAGATTCCGATGCACCATTGCTGGTTTACTGTATCCCTTGGACCTTCTTATCAACGATGAAACAGAGAAATTGCATCGATATTGAATACAAAAGGCAAAATGTCGACTTATTTAAAATTGGAGTAACTCTTCTAATAGTTCGTGCTTTGAGCCTTTCCTGGGACAGCAGTATTAGATTCCGATGCACCATTGCAGGTTTGCTGTATCTCTTGGACCTTCAAATCAACGACGAAACACAGAAATTTCATCGATATTGAATACAAAATGTAAAATGTCGACTTATTTACAAGAGGAGTAACTCTTCTAATAGTTCGTGATTTGAGCCTTTCCTGGGACAGCAGTATTAGATACCGATGCACCATTGCAGGTTTACTGTATCCCTTGGACCTTCACATCAACGATGAAACTCAGAAATTGCATCGATATTGAATACAAAAGGCAAAATGTCGACTTATTTACAAGGGGAGTAACTCTTCTAATAGTTCGCGCTTTGAGCTTTTCCTGGGACAGGAGTATTAGATTCCGATGCACCATTGGACGTATACTGTATCCCTTGGACCTTGAAATCAACGATGGAACACAGAAATTGCATCGATATTGAATACAAAAGGCAAAATGTCGACTTATTTATAAGAGGAGTAACTCTTCTAATAGTTCGTGCTTTGAGCCTTTCCTGGGACAGCAGTATTAGATACCGATGCACCATTGCAGGTTTACTGTATCCCTTGGACCTTCACATCAACGATGAAACACAGAAATTGCATCGATATTGAATACAAAAGGTAAAATGACGACTTATTTATAAGAGGAGTAACTCTTCTAATAGTTCGTGCTTTGAGCCTTTCCTGGGACAGCAGTATTAGATTCCGATGCACCATTGGAGGATTACTGTATCCCTTGGACCTTCAAATCAACGATGAAACACAAAAATTGCATCGATATTGAATACAAAAGGGAAAATTTCGACTTATTTATAAGAGGAGTTACCCTTCTAATAGTTCTTGCTTTGAGCATTTCCTGGGACAGCAGTATTAAATTCCGTTGCACCATTGCAGGTTTACTGTATCCCTTGGACCTTCAAATCAACGATGAAACACAGAAATTGCATCGATATTGAATACAAAAGGCAAAATGTCGACTTATTTACGTGAGGAGTAACTCTTCTAATTGTTCGTGCTTTGAGCCTTTATTAGGCAGCAGTATTAGATTCCGATGCACCATTGCAGGTTTACTGTATCCTTTGGACCTTCACATCAATGATGAAAGACAGAAATTGCATCGATATTGAATACAAAAGCCAAAATGTCGACTTATTTACAAGAGGAGTTACCCTTCTAATAGTTCGTGCTTTGAGCCTTTCCTGGGACAGCAGTATTAGATTCCGTTGCACCATTGCAGGTTTACTGTATCCCTTGGACCTTCAAATCAACGATGAAACACAGAAATTGCATCGATATTGAATACAAAAGACAAAATGTAGACTTATTTACAAGAGGAGTAACTCTTCTAATTGTTCGTGCTTTGAGCCTTTCCTGGGACAGCAGTATTAGAATCCGATGCACCATTGCTGGTTTACTGTATCCCTTGGACCTTCTTATCAACGATGAAACAGAGAAATTGCATCGATATTGAATACAAAAGGCAAAATGTCGACTTATTTAAAATTGGAGTAACTCTTCTAATAGTTCGTGCTTTGAGCCTTTCCTGGGACAGCAGTATTAGATTCCGATGCACCATTGCAGGTTTGCTGTATCTCTTGGACCTTCAAATCAACGATGAAACACAGAAATCTCATCGATATTGAATACAAAATGTAAAATGTCGACTTATTTACAAGAGGAGTAACTCTTCTAATAGTTCGTGATTTTAGCCTTTCCTGGAACAGCAGTATTAGATTCCGATGCACCATTGCAGGTTTACTGTATCCCTTGGACCTTCAAATCAACGATGAAACACAGAAATTGCATCGATATTGAATACAAAAGGCAAAATGACGACTTATTTATAAGAGGAGTAACTCTTCTAATAGTTCGTGCTTTGAGCCCTTCCTGGGACAGCAGTATTAGATTCCGATGCACCATTGCTGCTTTACTGTATCCCTTGGACCTTCAAATCAACGATGAAACACAGAAATTGCATCGATATTGAATACAAAAGGCAAAATGTCGACATATTCATAAGAGGAGTAACTCTTCCAATAGTTCGTGCTTTGAGCCTTTCCTGGGACAGCAGTATTAGATTCCGATGCACCATTGTAGGTTTACTGTATCCCTTGGACCTTGAAATCAACGATGAAACACAGAAATTGCTTCGATATTGAATACAAAAGGCAAAATGTCGACTTATTTATAAGAGGAGTAACTCTTCTAATAGTTCGCGATTTTAGCCTTTCCTGGAACAGCAGTATTAAATTCCGATGCACCATTGCAGGTTTACTGTATCCATTGGACCTTCAAATCAACGATGAAACACAGAAATTGCATCGATATTGAATACAAAAGGCAAAATGTCGACTTATTTACAAATGGAGTAACTCTTCTAATAGTTCGCGCTTTGAGCCTTTCCTGGGACAGGAGTATTAGATTCCGATGCACCATTGGAGGTTTACTGTATCCCTTGGACCTTGAAATCAACGATGGAACACAGAAATTGCATCGATATTGAATACAAAAGGCAAAATGTCGACTTATTTATAAGAGGAGTAACTCTTCTAATAGTTCGTGCTTTGAGCCTTTCCTGGGACAGCAGTATTAGATACCGATGCACCATTGCAGGTTTACTGTATCCCTTGGACCTTCACATCAACGATGAAACACAGAAATTGCATCGATATTGAATACAAAAGGTAAAATGTCGACTTATTTATTAGCGGAGTAACTCTTCTAATAGTTCGTGCTTTGAGCCTTTCCTGGGACAGCAGTATTAGATTCCGATGCACCATTGCAGGATTACTGTATCCCTTGGACCTTCAAATCAACGATGAAACACAGAAATTGCATCGATATTGAATACAAAAGGGAAAATGTCGACTTATTTATAAGAGGAGTTACCCTTCTAATAGTTCGTGCTTTGAGCCTTTCCTGGGACAGCAGTATTAGATTCCGTTGCACCATTGCAGGTGTACTGTATCCCTTGGACCTTCAAATCAACGTTGAAACACAGAAATTGCATCGATATTGATTACAAAAGGCAAAATGTCGACTTATTTACAAGAGGAGTAACTCTTCTAATTGTTCGTGCTTTGAGCCTTTCCTGAGACAGCAGTATTAGATTCCGATGCACCATTGCAGGTATACTGTATCCTTTGGACCTTCAAATCAACGATGAAAGACAGAAATTGCATCGATATTGAATACAAAAGCAAAAATGTCGACTTATTTACAAGAGGAGTTACCCTTCTAATAGTTCGTGCTTTGAGCCTTTCCTGGGACAGCAGTATTAGATTCCGTTGCACCATTGCAGGTTTACTGTATCCCTTGGACCTTCAAATCAACGATGAAACACAGAAAATGCATCGATATTGAATACAAAAGACAAAATGTAGACTTATTTACAAGAGGAGTAACTCTTCTAATTGTTCGTGCTTTGAGCCTTTGCTGGGACAGCAGTATTAGATTCCGATGCACCATTGCTGGTTTACTGTATCCCTTGGACCTTCTTATCAACGATGAAACAGAGAAATTGCATCGATATTGAATACAAAAGGCAAAATGTCGACTTATTTAAAATTGGAGTAACTCTTCTAATAGTTCGTGCTTTGAGCCTTTCCTGGGACAGCAGTATTAGATTCCGATGCACCATTGCAGGTTTGCTGTATCTCTTGGACCTTCAAATCAACGATGAAACACAGAAATTTCATCGATATTGAATACAAAAGGCAAAATGTCGACTTATTTACAAGAGGAGTAACTATTCTAACAGTTCGTGATTTGAGCCTTTCCTGGGACAGCAGTATTAGATACCGATGCACCATTGCAGGTTTACTGTATCCCTTGGACCTTCACATCAACGATGAAACACAGAAATTGCATCGATATTGAATACAAAAAATGCAAAATGTCGACTTATTTACAAGGGGAGTAACTCTTCTAATAGTTCGCGCTTTGAGCCTTTCCTGGGACAGGAGTATTAGATTCCGATGCACCATTGGACGTTTACTATATCCCTTGGACCTTGAAATCAACGATGGAACACAGAAATTGCATCGATATTGAATACAAAAGGCAAAATGTCGACTTATTTATAAGAGGAGTAACTCTTCTAATAGTTCGTGCTTTGAGCCTTTCCTGGGACAGCAGTATTAGATACCGATGCACCATTGCAGGTTTACTGTATCCCTTGGACCTTCACATCAACGATGAAACACAGAAATTGCATCGATATTGAATACAAAAGGTAAAATGTCGACTTATTTATAAGAGGAGTAACTCTTCTAATAGTTCGTGCTTTGAGCCTTTCCTGGGACAGCAGTATTAGACTCCGATGCACCATTGGAGGATTACTGTATCCCTTGGACCTTCAAATCAACGATGAAACACAGAAATTGCATCGATATTGAATACAAAAGGGAAAATGTCGACTTATTTATAAGAGGAGTTACCCTTCTAATAGTTCGTGCTTTGAGCATTTCCTGGGACAGCAGTATTAGATTCCGTTGCACCATTGCAGGTTTACTGTATCCCTTGGACCTTCAAATCAACGATGAAACACAGAAATTGCATCGATATTGAATACAAAAGGCAAAATGTCGACTTATTTACATGAGGAGTAACTCTTCTAATTGTTCGTGCTTTGAGCCTTTCCTAAGACAGCAGTATTAGATTCCGATGCACCATTGCAGGTTCACTGTATCCTTTGGACCTTCACATCAACGATGAAAGACAGAAATTGCATCGATATTGAATACAAAAGCCAAAATGTCGACTTATTTACAAGAGGAGTTACCCTTCTAATAGTTCGTGCTTTGAGCCTTTCCTGGGACAGCAGTATTAGATTCCGTTGCACCATTGCAGGTTTACTGTATCCCTTGGACCTTCAAATCAACGATGAAACACAGAAATTGCATCGATATTGAATACAAAAGACAAAATGTAGACTTATTTACAAGAGGAGTAACTCTTCTAATTGTTCGTGCTTTGAGCCTTTCCTGGGACAGCAGTATTAGATTCCGATGCACCATTGCTGGTTTACTGTATCCCTTGGACCTTCTTATCAACGATGAAACAGAGAAATTGCATCGATATTGAATACAAAAGGCAAAATGTCGACTTATTTAAAATTGGAGTAACTCTTCTAATAGTTCGTGCTTTGAGCCTTTCCTGGGACAGCAGTATTAGATTCCGATGCACCATTGCAGGTTTGCTGTATCTCTTGGACCTTCAAATCAACGATGAAACACAGAAATTTCATCGATATTGAATACAAATTGTAAAATGTCGACTTATTTACAAGAGGAGTAACTCTTCTAATAGTTCGTGATTTTAGCCTTTCCTGGAACAGCAGTATTAGATTCCGATGCACCATTGCAGGTTTACTGTATCCCTTGGACCTTCAAATCAACGATGAAACACAGAAATTGCATCGATATTGAATACAAAAGGCAAAATGACGACTTATTTATAAGAGGAGTAACTCTTCTAATAGTTCATGCTTTGAGCCTTTCCTTGGACAGCAGTATTAGATTCCGATGCACCATTGCAGTTTTACTCTATCCCTTGGACCTTCAAATCAACGATGAAACACAGAAATTGCATCGATATTGAATACAAAAGGCAAAATGTCGACATATTCATAAGAGGAGTAACTCTTCCAATAGTTCGTGCTTTGAGCCTTTCCTGGGACAGCAGTATTAGATTCCGATGCACCATTGCAGGTTTACTGTATCCCTTGGACCTTAAAATCAACGATGAAACACAGAAATTGCTTCGATATTGAATACAAAAGGCAAAATGTCGACTTATTTATAAGAGGAGTAACTCTTCTAATAGTTCGTGCTTTGAGCCTTTCCTGGGACAGCAGTATTAGATTCCGATGCACCATTGCAGGATTACTGTATCCCTTGGACCTTCAAATCAACGATGAAACACAGAAATTGCATCGATATTGAATACGAAAGGCTAAATGTCGACTTATTTTTGAGAGGAGTTACCCTTCTAATAGTTCGTGTTTTGAGCCTTTCCTGGGACAGCAGTATTAGATTCCGTTGCACCATTGCAGGTTTACTGTATCCCTTGGACCTTCAAATCAACGATGAAACACAGAAATTGCATCGATATTGAATACAAAACCAAAATGTCGACTTATTTACAAGAGGAGTAACTCTTCTAATTGTTCGTCCTTTGAGCCTTTCCTGGGACAGCAGTATTAGATTCCGATGCACCATTGTAGGTTTACTGTATCCCTTGGACCTTCACAACAACGATGAAACACAGAAATTGCATCGATATTGAATACAAAAGGCAAAATGTCGACATATTCTTAAGAGGAGTAACCCTTCTAATAGTTCGTGCTTTGAGCCTTTCCTGGGACAGCAGAATTAGATTCCGATGCACCATTGCAGGTTTACTGTATCCCTAGGACCTTGAAATCAACGATGAAACACAGAAATTACATCGATATTGAATACAAAAGGCAAAATGTCGTCTTATTTATAAGAGGAGTTACCCTTCTAATAGTTCGTGCTTTGAGCCTTTCCTGGGACAGCAGTATTAGATTACGATGCACCATTGCAGGTTTACTGTATCCCTTGGACCTTCAAATCAACGATGAAACACCGAAATTGCATCGATATTGAATACAAAAGGCAAATTGTCGACTTATTTATAAGAGGAGTTACCTTCTAATAGTTCGTGGTTTGAGCCTTTCCTGGGACAGCAGTATTACATTCCGATGCACCATTGCAGGTGTACTGTATCCCTTGGACCTTCAAATCAACGATGAAACACAGAAATTGCATCGATATTGAATACAAAATGGAAAATGTCAAATTATTTACAAGAGGAGTAACTCTTCTAATAGTTCGTGCTTTGAGTCTTTCCTGGGACCGCAGTATTAGATTCCGATGCACCATTGCAGGTTTACTGTATCCATTGGACCTTCAAATCAACGATGAAACACAGAAATTGCATCGATATTGAATACAAAAAGCAAAATGTGGACTTATTTACAAGGGCAGTATCTCATCTAATAGTTCGTGCTTTGAGCCTTTCCTGGGACAGCAGTATTAGATTCCGATGCACCATTGGAGGTTTACTGTATCCCTTGGACCTTGAAATCAACGATGGAACACAGAAATTGCATCGATATTGAATACAAAAGGCAAAATGTCGACTTATTTATAAGAGGAGTAACTCTTCTAATAGTTCGTGCTCTGAGCCTTTCCTGGGACAGCAGTATTAGATACCGATGCACCATTGCAGGTTTCCTGTATCCCTTGGACCTTCAAATCAACGATGAAACACAGAAATTGCATCGATATTGAATACAAAATGGAAAATGTCAACTTATTTACAAGAGGAGTAACTCTTCTAATAGTTCGTGCTTTGAGTCTTTCCTGGAACAGCAGTATTAGATTCCGATGCACCATTGCAGGATTACTGTATCCCTTGGACCTTCAAATCAACGATGAAACACAGAAATTGCATCGATATTGAATACAAAAGGCAAAATGTCGACTTATTTACAAGGGGAGTAACTCTTCTAATAGTTCGCGCTTTGAGCCTTTCCTGGGACAGGAGTATTAGATTCCGATGCACCATTGGAGGTTTACTGTATCCCTTGGACCTTGAAATCAACGATGGAACACAGAAATTGCATCGATATTGAATACAAAAGGCAAAATGTCGACTTATTTATAAGAGGAGTAACTCTTCTAATAGTTCGTGCTTTGAGCCTTTCCTGGGACAGCAGTATTAGATATCGATGCACCATTGCAGGTTTACTGTATCCCTTGGACCTTCACATCAACGATGAAACACAGAAATTGCATCGATATTGAATACAAAAGGTAAAATGTCGACTTATTTATAAGAGGAGTAACTCTTCTAATAGTTCGTGCTTTGAGCCTTTCCGGGGACAGCAGTATTAGATTCCGATGCACCATTTGAGGATTACTGTATCCCTTGGACCTTCAAATCAACGATGAAACACAGAAATTGCATCGATATTGAATACAAAAGGGAAAATGTCGACTTATTTATAAGAGGAGTTACCCTTCTAATAGTTCGTGCTTTGAGCATTTCCTGGGACAGCAGTATTAGATTCCGTTGCACCATTGCAGGTTTACTGTATCCCTTGGACCTTCAAATCAACGATGAAACACAGAAATTGCATCGATATTGAATACAAAAGGCAAAATGTCGACTTATTTACATGAGGAGTAACTCTTCTAATTGTTCGTGCTTTGAGCCTTTCCTAAGACAGCAGTATTAGATTCCGATGCACCATTGCAGGTGTACTGTATCCTTTGGACCTTCACATCAACGATGAAAGACAGAAATTGCATCGATATTGAATACAAAAGCCAAAATGTCGACTTATTTACAAGACTAGTTACCCTTCTAATAGTTCGTGCTTTGAGCCTTTCCTGGGACAGCAGTATTAGATTCCGTTGTACCATTGCAGGTTTACTGTATCCCTTGGACCTTCAAATCAACGATGAAACACAGAAATTGCATCGATATTGAATACAAAAGACAAAATGTAGACTTATTTACAAGAGGAGTAACTCTTCTAATTGTTCGTGCTTTGAGCCTTTCCTGGGACAGCAGTATTAGATTCCGATGCACCATTGCTGGTTTACTGTATCCCTTGGACCTTCTTATCAACGATGAAATAGAGAAATTGCATCGATATTGAATACAAAAGGCAAAATGTCGACTTATTTAAAATTGGAGTAACTCTTCTAATAGTTCGTGCTTTGAGCCTTTCCTGGGACAGCAGTATTAGATTCCGATGCACCATTGCAGGTTTGCTGTATCTCTTGGACCTTCAAATCAACGATGAAACACAGAAATTTCATCGATATTGAATACAAATTGTAAAATGTCGACTTATTTACAAGAGGAGTAACTCTTCTAATAGTTCGTGATTTTAGCCTTTCCTGGAACAGCAGTATTAGATTCCGATGCACCATTGCAGGTTTACTGTATCCCTTGGACCTTCAAATCAACGATGAAACACAGAAATTGCATCGATATTGAATACAAAAGGCAAAATGACGACTTATTTATAAGAGGAGTAACTCTTCTAATAGTTCGTGCTTTGAGCCTTTCCTGGGACAGCAGTATTAGATTCCGATGCACCATTGCAGTTTTACTCTATCCCTTGGACCTTCAAATCAACGATGAAACACAGAAATTGCATCGATATTGAATACAAAAGGCAAAATGTCGACATATTCATAAGAGGAGTAACTCTTCCAATAGTTCGTGCTTTGAGCCTTTCCTGGGACAGCAGTATTAGATTCCGATGCACCATTGCAGGTTTACTGTATCCCTTGGACCTTGAAATCAACGATGAAACACAGAAATTGCTTCGATATTGAATACAAAAGGCAAAATGTCGACTTATTTATAAGAGGAGTAACTCTTCTAATAGTTCGTGCTTTGAGCCTTTCCTGGGACAGCAGTATTAGATTCCGATGCACCATTGCAGGATTACTGTATCCCTTGGACCTTCAAATCAACGATGAAACACAGAAATTGCATCGATATTGAATACAAAAGGCTAAATGTCGACTTATTTTTGAGAGGAGTTACCCTTCTAATAGTTCGTGCTTTGAGCCTTTCCTGGGACAGCAGTATTAGATTCCGTTGCACCATTGCAGGTTTACTGTATCCCTTGGACCTTCAAATCAACGATGAAACACAGAAATTGCATCGATATTGAATACAAAACCAAAATGTCGACTTATCTACAAGAGGAGTAACTCTTCTAATTGTTCGTCCTTTGAGCCTTTCCTGGGACAGCAGTATTAGATTCCGATGCACCATTGTAGGTTTACTGTATCCCTTGGACCTTCACATCAACG
Organism: Schistocerca cancellata; assembly: GCF_023864275.1. NCBI lineage: Eukaryota > Metazoa > Arthropoda > Insecta > Orthoptera > Acrididae > Schistocerca > Schistocerca cancellata. The sequence goes on along the minus strand of NC_064627.1, from coordinate 138,652,166 downwards.
ATGAAACACAGAAATTGCATCGATATTGAATACAAAAGGCAAAATGTCGTCATATTCTTAAGAGGAGTAACCCTTCTAATAGTTCGTGCTTTGAGCCTTTCCTGGGACAGCAGTATTAGATTCCGATGCACCATTGCAGGTTTACTGTATCCCTAGGACCTTGAAATCAACGATGAAACACAGAAATTGCATCGATATTGAATACAAACGGCAAAATGTCGACTTATTTATAAGAGGAGTTACCCTTCTAATAGTTCGTGCTTTGAGCCTTTCCTGGGACAGCAGTATTAGATTACGATGCACCATTGCAGGTTTACTGTATCCCTTGGACCTTCAAATCAACGATGAAACACCGAAATTGCATCGATATTGAATACAAAAGGCAAATTGTCGACTTATTTATAAGAGGAGTTACCTTCTAATAGTTCGTGGTTTGAGCCTTTCCTGGGACAGCAGTATTACATTCCGATGCACCATTGCAGGTTTACTGTATCCCTTGGACCTTCAAATCAACGATGAAACACAGAAATTGCATCGATATTGAATACAAAATGGAAAATGTCAACTTATTTACAAGAGGAGTAACTCTTCTAATAGTTCGTGCTTTGAGTCTTTCCTGGGACCGCAGTATTAGATTCCGATGCACCATTGCAGGTTTACTGTATCCATTGGACCTTCAAATCAACGATGAAACACAGAAATTGCATCGATATTGAATACAAAAAGCAAAATGTGGACTTATTTACAAGGGCAGTATCTCATCTAATAGTTCGTCCTTTGAGCCTTTCCTGGGACAGCAGTATTAGATTCCGATGCACCATTGGAGGTTTACTGTATCCCTTGGACCTTGAAATCAACGATGGAACACAGAAATTGCATCGATATTGAATACAAAAGGCAAAATGTCGACTTATTTATAAGAGGAGTAACTCTTCTAATAGTTCGTGCTTTGAGCCTTTCCTGGGACAGCAGTATTAGATACCGATGCACCATTGCAGGTTTACTGTATCCCTTGGACCTTCACATCAACGATGAAACACAGAAATTGCATCGATATTGAATACAAAAGGCAAAATGTCGACTTATTTATAAGAGGAGTAACTCTTCTAATAGTTCGTGCTTTGAGCCTTTCCTGGGACAGCAGTATTAGATTCCGATGCACCATTGCAGGTTTACTGTATCCCTTGGACCTTCAAATCAACGATGAAACACAGAAATTGCATCGATATTGAATACAAAATGGAAAATGTCAACTTATTTACAAGAGGAGTAACTCTTCTAATAGTTCGTGCTTTGAGTCTTTCCTGGGACAGCAGTATTAGATTCCGATGCACCATTGCAGGATTACTGTATCCCTTGGACCTTTAAATCAACGATGAAACACAGAAATTGCATCGATATTGAATACAAAAGGCAAAATGTCGACTTATTTACAAGGGGAGTAACTCTTCTAATAGTTCGCGCTTTGAGCCTTTCCTGGGACAGGAGTATTAGATTCCGATGCACCATTGGAGGTTTACTGTATCCCTTGGACCTTGAAATCAACGATGGAACAAAGAAATTGCATTGATATCGAATACAAAAGTGAGAATGTCGACTTATTTATAAGAGGAGTTACCCATCTAATAGTTCGTGCTTTGAGCCTTTCCTGGGACAGCAGTATTAGATTCCGATGCACCATTGCAGGTTTACTGTATCCTTTGGACCTTCACATCAACGATGAAAGACAGAAATTGCATCGATATTGAATACAAAAGCCAAAATGTCGACGTATTTACAAGAGGAGTTACCCTTCTAATAGTTCGTGCTTTGAGCCTTTCCTGGGACAGCAGTATTAGATTCCGTTGCACCATTGCAGGTTTACTGTATCCCTTGGACCTTCAAATCAACGATGAAACACAGAAATTGCATCGATATTGAATACAAAAGACAAAATGTAGACTTATTTACAAGAGGAGTAACTCTTCTAATTGTTCGTGCTTTGAGCCTTTCCTGGGACAGCAGTATTAGATTCCGATGCACCATTGCTGGTTTACTGTATCCCTTGGACCTTCTTATCAACGATGAAACACAGAAATTGCATCGATATTGAATACAAAAGGCAAAATGTCGACTTATTTAAAATTCAAGTAACTCTTCTAATAGTTCGTGCTTTGAGCCTTTCGTGGGACAGCAGTATTAGATTCCGATGCACCATTGCAGGTTTGCTGTATCTCCTGGACCTTCAAATCAACGATGAAACACAGAAATTTCATCGATATTGAATACAAAATGTAAAATGTCGACTTATTTACAAGAGGAGTAACTCTTCTAATAGTTCGTGATTTGAGCCTTTCCTGGGACAGCAGTATTAGATTCCAATGCACCATTGCAGGTTTACTGTATCCCTTGGACCTTGAAATCAACGATGAAACACAGAAATTGCATCGATATTGAATACAAAAGGCAAAATGTCGACTTATTTATAAGAGGAGTTACCCTTCTAATAGTTCGTGCTTTGAGTCTTTCCTGGGACAGCAGTATTAGATTCCGATGCACCATTGGAGGTTTACTGTATCCCTTGGACCTTCAAATCAACGATGAAACACAGAAATTGCATCGATATTGGATACAAAATGCAAAATGTCAACTTATTTACAAGAGGAGTAACTCTTTTAATAGTTCGTGCTTTGAGCCTTTCCTGGGACAGCAGTATTAGATTCCGATGCACCATTGCAGGTTTACTGTATCCCTTGGACCTTCAAATCAACGATGAAACAAAGAAATTGCATCGATATTGAATACAAAAGGCAAAATGTCGACTTATTTACAAGGGGAGTAACTCTTCTAATAGTTCGTGCTTTGAGCCTTTCCTGGGACAGCAGTATTAGATTCCGATGCACCATTGCAGGTTTACTGTATCCCTTGGACCTTGAAATCAACGATGAAACACAGAAATTGCATCGATATTGAATACAAAAGGCAAAATGTCGACTTATTTATAAGAGGAGTAACTCTTCTAATAGTTCGTGGTTTGAGCCTTTCCTGGGACAGCAGTATTAGATTCCGATGAACCATTGCAGGATTACTGTATCACTTGGACCTTCAAATCAACGATGAAACACAGAAATTGCATCGATATTGAATACAAAAGGGAAAATGTCGACTTATTTAAAAGAGGATTTACCCTTCTAATAGTTCGTGCTTTGAGCCTTTCCTGGGACAGCAGTATTAGATTCCGATGCACCATTGCAGGTTTACTGTATCCCTCGGACCTTCAAATCAACTATGAAACACAGAAATTGCATCGATATTGAATACAAAAGGCAAAATGTCGACTTATTTACAAGAGGAGTAACTCTTCTAATAGTTCGTGCTTTGAGCCTTTCCTGGGACAGCAGTATTAGATTCCGATGGACCATTGCAGGTTTACTGTATCCCTTGGACCTTCAAATCAACGATGAAACACAGAAATTGCATCGATATTGAATACAAAAGGAAAATGTCGACTTATTTATAAGATGAGTAACTCTTCTAATAGTTCGTGCTTTGAGCCTTTCCTGGGACAGCAGTATTAGATTCCGATGCACCATTGCAGGATTACTGTATCCCTTGGACCTTCAAATCAACGATGAAACACAGAAATTGCATCGATATTGAATACAAAAAGAAAATGTCGACTTATTTATAAGAGGAGTAACTCTTCTAATAGTTCGTGCTTTGAGCCTTTCTTGGGACAGCAGTATTAGATTCCGATGAACCATTGCAGGTTTACTGTATCCATTGGACTGTCAAATCAACGAGGAAACACAGAAATTGCATCGATATTGAGTACAAAATGCATAATGTCGACTTATTTATAAGAGGAGTAACTCTTCTAATAGTTCGTGCTTTGAGCCTTTCCTGGGACAGCAGTATTAGATTCCGATGCACCATTGCAGGTTTACTGTATCCCTTGGACCTTCAAATCAACGATGAAACACAGAAATTGCAATGATATTGAATACAAAAGGCAAAATGTCGACTTATTTACAAGAGGAGTAACTCTTCTAATTGTTCGTGCTTTGAGCCTTTCCTGGGACAGCAGTTTTAGATTCCGATGCACCATTGCAGGTTTACTGTATGCTTTGGACCTTCACATCAACGATGAAACACAGAAATTGCATCGATATTGAATACAAAAGGCAAAATGTCGACGTATTTATAAGATGAGTAACTCTTCTAATAGTTCGTGCTTTGAGCCTTTCCTGGGACAGCAGTATTACATTCCGATGCACCATTGCAGGTTTGCTGTATCTTTTGGACCTTCAAATCAACAATGAAACACAGAAATTGCATCGACATTGAATACAAAAGGCAAAATGTCGACTTATTTATAAGATGAGTAACTCTTCTAATAGTTCGTGCTTTGAGCCTTTCCTGGGACAGCAGTATTAGACTCCGATGCACCATTGCAGGTTTACTGTATCCTTTGGTCCTTCAAATCAACGATGAAACACAGAAATTGCATCGATATTGAATACAAAAGGCAAAATGTCGACTTATTTATAAGAGCAGTTACCTTCTAACAGTTCGTGCTTTGTGCCTTTCGTGGGACATCAGTATTAGACTCCGATGCATCATTGCAGGTTTACTGTATCAATTGGACCTTCAAATCAACGATGAAACACAGAAGTTGCATCGATATTGAATACAAAAGGAAAAATGTCGACTTATTTATAAGAGGAGTAACTCTTGTAATAGTTCGTGTTTTGAGCCTTTCCTGGGACAGCAGTATTAGATACCGATGCACCATTGCAGGTTTGCTGTATCTCTTGGACCTTCAAATCAACGATGAAACACAGAAATTGCATCGATATTGAATACAAAAGCCAAAATGTCGACTTATTTACAAGAGGAGTTACCCTTCTAATAGTTCGTGCTTTGAGCCTTTCCTGGGACAGCAGTATTAGATTCCGTTGCACCATTGCAGGTTTACTGTATCCCTTGGACCTTCAAATCAACGATGAAACACAGAAATTGCATTGATATCGAATACAAAAGTGAGAATGTCGACTTATTTATAAGAGGAGTTACCCATCTAATAGTTCGTGCTTTGAGCCTTTCCTGGGACAGCAGTATTAGATTCCGATGCACCATTGCAGGTTTACTGTATCCTTTGGACCTTCACATCAACGATGAAAGACAGAAATTGCATCGATATTGAATACAAAAGCCAAAATGTCGACGTATTTACAAGAGGAGTTACCCTTCTAATAGTTCGTGCTTTGAGCCTTTCCTGGGACAGCAGTATTAGATTCCGTTGCACCATTGCAGGTTTACTGTATCCCTTGGACCTTCAAATCAACGATGAAACACAGAAATTTCATCGATATTGAATACAAATTGTAAAATGTCAACTTATTTACAAGAGGAGTAACTCTTCTAATAGTTCGTGATTTTAGCCTTTCCTGGAACAGCAGTATTAGATTCCGATGCACCATTGCAGGTTTACTGTATCCCTTGGACCTTCAAATCAACGATGAAACACAGAAATTGCATCGATATTGAATACAAAAGGCAAAATGACGACTTATTTATAAGAGGAGTAACTCTTCTAATAGTTCGTGCTTTGAGCCTTTCCTGGGACAGCAGTATTAGATTCCGATGCACCATTGCAGTTTTACTCTATCCCTTGGACCTTCAAATCAACGATGAAACACAGAAATTGCATCGATATTGAATACAAAAGGCAAAATGTCGACATATTCATAAGAGGAGTAACTCTTCCAATAGTTCGTGCTTTGAGCCTTTCCTGGGACAGCAGTATTAGATTCCGATGCACCATTGCAGGTTTACTGTATCCCTTGGACCTTGAAATCAACGATGAAACACAGAAATTGCTTCGATATTGAATACAAAAGGCAAAATATCGACTTATTTATAAGAGGAGTAACTCTTCTAATAGTTCGTGCTTTGAGCCTTTCCTGGGACAGCAGTATTAGATTCCGATGCACCATTGCAGGATTACTGTATCCCTTGGACCTTCAAATCAACGATGAAACACAGAAATTGCATCGATATTGAATACAAAAGGCTAAATGTCGACATATTTTTGAGAGGAGTTACCCTTCTAATAGTTCGTGCTTTGAGCCTTTCCTGGGACAGCAGTATTAGATTCCGTTGCACCATTGCAGGTTTACTGTATCCCTTGGACCTTCAAATCAACGATGAAACACAGAAATTGCATCGATATTGAATACAAAACCAAAATGTCGACTTATTTACAAGAGGAGTAACTCTTCTAATTGTTCGTCCTTTGAGCCTTTCCTGGGACAGCAGTATTAGATTCCGATGCACCATTGTAGGTTTACTGTATCCCTTGGACCTTCACATCAACGATGAAACACAGAAATTGCATCGATATTGAATACAAAAGGCAAAATGTCGACATATTCTTAAGAGGAGTAACCCTTCTAATAGTTCGTGCTTTGAGCCTTTCCTGGGACAGCAGTATTAGATTCCGATGCACCATTGCAGGTTTACTGTATCCCTAGGACCTTGAAATCAACGATGAAACACAGAAATTGCATCGATATTGAATACAAAAGGCAAAATGTCGACTTATTTATAAGAGGAGTTACCCTTCTAATAGTTCGTGCTTTGAGCCTTTCCTGGGACAGCAGTATTAGATTACGATGCACCATTGCAGGTTTACTGTATCCCTTGGACCTTCAAATCAACGATGAAACACCGAAATTGCATCGATATTGAATACAAAAGGCAAATTGTCGACTTATTTATAAGAGGAGTTACCTTCTAATAGTTCGTGGTTTGAGCCTTTCCTGGGACAGCAGTATTACATTCCGATGCACCATTGCAGGTTTACTGTATCCCTTGGACCTTCAAATCAACGATGAAACACAGAAATTGCATCGATATTGAATACAAAATGGAAAATGTCAACTTATTTACAAGAGGAGTAACTCTTCTAATAGTTCGTGCTTTGAGTCTTTCCTGGGACCGCAGTATTAGATTCCGATGCACCATTGCAGGTTTACTGTATCCATTGGACCTTCAAATCAACGATGAAACACAGAAATTGCATCGATATTGAATACAAAAAGCAAAATGTGGACTTATTTACAAGGGCAGTATCTCATCTAATAGTTCGTGCTTTGAGCCTTTCCTGGGACAGCAGTATTAGATTCCGATGCACCATTGGAGGTTTACTGTATCCCTTGGACCTTGAAATCAACGATGGAACACAGAAATTGCATCGATATTGAATACAAAAGGCAAAATGTCGACTTATTTATAAGAGGAGTAACTCTTCTAATAGTTCGTGCTTTGAGCCTTTCCTGGGACAGCAGTATTAGATACCGATGCACCATTGCAGGTTTACTGTATCCCTTGGACCTTCACATCAACGATGAAACACAGAAATTGCATCGATATTGAATACAAAAGGCAAAATGTCGACTTATTTATAAGAGGAGTAACTCTTCTAATAGTTCGTGCTTTGAGCCTTTCCTGGGACAGCAGTATTAGATTCCGATGCACCATTGCAGGTTTACTGTATCCCTTGGACCTTCAAATCAACGATGAAACACAGAAATTGCATCGATATTGAATACAAAATGGAAAATGTCAACTTATTTACAAGAGGAGTAACTCTTCTAATAGTTCGTGCTTTGAGTCTTTCCTGGGACAGCAGTATTAGATTCCGATGCACCATTGCAGGATTACTGTATCCCTTGGACCTTCAAATCAACGATGAAACACAGAAATTGCATCGATATTGAATACAAAAGGCAAAATGTCGACTTATTTACAAGGGGAGTAACTCTTCTAATAGTTCGCGCTTTGAGCCTTTCCTGGGACAGGAGTATTAGATTCCGATGCACCATTGGAGGTTTACTGTATCCCTTGGACCTTGAAATCAACGATGGAACACAGAAATTGCATCGATATTGAATACAAAAGGCAAAATGTCGACTTATTTATAAGAGGAGTAACTCTTCTAATAGTTCGTGCTTTGAGCCTTTCCTGGGACAGCAGTATTAGATACCTATGCACCATTGCAGGTTTACTGTATCCCTTGGACCTTCACATCAACGATGAAACACAGAAATTGCATCGATATTAAATACAAAAGGTAAAATGTCGACATATTTATAAGCGGAGTAACTCTTCTAATAGTTCGTGTTTGAGCCTTTCCTGGGACATCAGTATTAGATTCCGATGCACCATTGCAGGATTACTGTATCCCTTGGACCTTCAAATCAACGATGGAACACAGAAATTGCATTGATATCGAATACAAAAGTGAGAATGTCGACTTATTTATAAGAGGAGTTACCCATCTAATAGTTCGTGCTTTGAGCCTTTCCTGGGACAGCAGTATTAGATTCCGATGCACCATTGCAGGTTTACTGTATCCTTTGGACCTTCACATCAACGATGAAAGACAGAAATTGCATCGATATTGAATACAAAAGCCAAAATGTCGACGTATTTACAAGAGGAGTTACCCTTCTAATAGTTCGTGCTTTGAGCCTTTCCTGGGACAGCAGTATTAGATTCCGTTGCACCATTGCAGGTTTACTGTATCCCTTGGACCTTCAAATCAACGATGAAACACAGAAATTGCATCGATATTGAATACAAAAGACAAAATGTAGACTTATTTACAAGAGGAGTAACTCTTCTAATTGTTCGTGCTTTGAGCCTTTCCTGGGACAGCAGTATTAGATTCCGATGCACCATTGCTGGTTTACTGTATCCCTTGGACCTTCTTATCAACGATGAAACACAGAAATTGCATCGATATTGAATACAAAAGGCAAAATGTCGACTTATTTAAAATTCAAGTAACTCTTCTAATAGTTCGTGCTTTGAGCCTTTCGTGGGACAGCAGTATTAGATTCCGATGCACCATTGCAGGTTTGCTGTATCTCTTGGACCTTCAAATCAACGATGAAACACAGAAATTTCATCGAAATTGAATACAAAATGTAAAATGTCGACTTATTTACAAGAGGAGTAACTCTTCTAATAGTTCGTGATTTGAGCCTTTCCTGGGACAGCAGTATTAGATTCCGATGCACCATTGCAGGTTTACTGTATCCCTTGGACCTTGAAATCAACGATGAAACACAGAAATTGCATCGATATTGAATACAAAAGGCAAAATGTCGACTTATTTATAAGAGGAGTTACCCTTCTAATAGTTCGTGCTTTGAGTCTTTCCTGGGACAGCAGTATTAGATTCCGATGCACCATTGGAGGTTTACTGTATCCCTTGGACCTTCAAATCAACGATGAAACACAGAAATTGCATCGATATTGGATACAAAATGCAAAATGTCAACTTATTTACAAGAGGAGTAACTCTTTTAATAGTTCGTGCTTTGAGCCTTTCCTGGGACAGCAGTATTAGATTCCGATGCACCATTGCAGGTTTACTGTATCCCTTGGACCTTCAAATCAACGATGAAACAAAGAAATTGCATCGATATTGAATACAAAAGGCAAAATGTCGACTTATTTACAAGGGGAGTAACTCTTCTAATAGTTCGTGCTTTGAGCCTTTCCTGGGACAGCAGTATTAGATTCCGATGAACCATTGCAGGATTACTGTATCACTTGGACCTTCAAATCAACGATGAAACACAGAAATTGCATCGATATTGAATACAAAAGGGAAAATGTCGACTTATTTAAAAGAGGATTTACCCTTCTAATAGTTCGTGCTTTGAGCCTTTCCTGGGACAGCAGTATTAGATTCCGATGCACCATTGCAGGTTTACTGTATCCCTCGGACCTTCAAATCAACTATGAAACACAGAAATTGCATCGATATTGAATACAAAAGGCAAAATGTCGACTTATTTACAAGAGGAGTAACTCTTCTAATAGTTCGTGCTTTGAGCCTTTCCTGGGACAGCAGTATTAGATTCCGATGGACCATTGCAGGTTTACTGTATCCCTTGGACCTTCAAATCAACGATGAAACACAGAAATTGCATCGATATTGAATACAAAAGGAAAATGTCGACTTATTTATAAGATGAGTAACTCTTCTAATAGTTCGTGCTTTGAGCCTTTCTTGGGACAGCAGTATTAGATTCCGATGAACCATTGCAGGTTTACTGTATCCATTGGACTGTCAAATCAACGAGGAAACACAGAAATTGCATCGATATTGAGTACAAAATGCATAATGTCGACTTATTTATAAGAGGAGTAACTCTTCTAATAGTTCGTGCTTTGAGCCTTTCCTGGGACAGCAGTATTAGATTCCGATGCACCATTGCAGGATTACTGTATCCCTTGGACCTTCAAATCAACGATGAAACACAGAAATTGCATCGATATTGAATACAAAAGGAAAATGTCGACTTATTTATAAGATGAGTAACTCTTCTAATAGTTCGTGCTTTGAGCCTTTCTTGGGACAGCAGTATTAGATTCCGATGAACCATTGCAGGTTTACTGTATCCATTGGACTGTCAAATCAACGAGGAAACACAGAAATTGCATCGATATTGAGTACAAAATGCATAATGTCGACTTATTTATAAGAGGAGTAACTCTTCTAATAGTTCGTGCTTTGAGCCTTTCCTGGGACAGCAGTATTAGATTCCGATGCACCATTGCAGGTTTACTGTATCCCTTGGACCTTCAAATCAACGATGAAACACAGAAATTGCAATGATATTGAATACAAAAGGCAAAATGTCGACTTATTTACAAGAGGAGTAACTCTTCTAATTGTTCGTGCTTTGAGCCTTTCCTGGGACGGCAGTTTTAGATTCCGATGCACCATTGCAGGTTTACTGTATGCTTTGGACCTTCACATCAACGATGAAACACAGAAATTGCATCGATATTGAATACAAAAGGCAAAATGTCGACGTATTTATAAGATGAGTAACTCTTCTAATAGTTCGTGCTTTGAGCCTTTCCTGGGACAGCAGTATTACATTCCGATGCACCATTGCAGGTTTGCTGTATCTTTTGGACCTTCAAATCAACAATGAAACACAGAAATTGCATCGACATTGAATACAAAAGGCAAAATGTCGACTTATTTATAAGATGAGTAACTCTTCTAATAGTTCGTGCTTTGAGCCTTTCCTGGGACAGCAGTATTAGACTCCGATGCACCATTGCAGGTTTACTGTATCCCTTGGTCCTTCAAATCAACGATGAAACACAGAAATTGCATCGATATTGAATACAAAAGGCAAAATGTCGACTTATTTATAAGAGCAGTTACCTTCTAACAGTTCGTGCTTTGTGCCTTTCGTGGGACATCAGTATTAGACTCCGATGCATCATTGCAGGTTTACTGTATCAATTGGACCTTCAAATCAACGATGAAACACAGAAGTTGCATCGATATTGAATACAAAAGGAAAAATGTCGACTTATTTATAAGAGGAGTAACTCTTGTAATAGTTCGTGTTTTGAGCCTTTCCTGGGACAGCAGTATTAGATACCGATGCACCATTGCAGGTTTGCTGTATCTCTTGGACCTTCAAATCAACGATGAAACACAGAAATTGCATCGATATTGAATAGAAAAGGTAAAATGTCGACTTATTTACAAGAGGAGTAACTCTTCCAATAGTTCGTGCTTTGAGCCTTTCCTGGGACAGCAGTATTAGATTCCGATGCACCATTGCAGGTTTACTGTATCCCTTGGACCTTCAAATCAACGATGAAACAAAGAAATTGCTTCGATATTGAATACAAAAGGCAAAACGTTGACTTACTTACAAGAGGAGTAACTCTTCTACTAGTTCGTGCTTTGAGCCTTTCCTGGGACAGCAGTATTAGATTCCGATACACCATTGCAGGTTTACTGTATCCCTTGGACCTTCAAATCAACGATGAAACACAGAAATTGCAACGATATTGAATACATAAGGCAAAATGTCGACATATTCATAAGAGGAGTAACTCTTCTAATAGTTCGAGCTTTGAGCCTTTCCTGGGACAGCAGTATTAGATTCCGATGCACCATTGCAGGTTTACTGTATCCCTTGGACTTTGAAATCAACGATGAAACACAGAAATTGCATCAATATTGAATAGAAAAAGCAAAATGTCGACTTATTTATAAGAGGAGTAACTCTTCTAATAGTTCGTGCTTTGAGCCTTTCCTGGGACAGCAGTATTAGATTCCGATGCACCATTGCAGGATTACGGTATCCCTTGGACCTTCAAATCAACGATGAAACACAGAAATCGCATCGATATTGAATACAAAAGGCAAAATGTCGACGTATTTATAAGAGGAGTTACCCTTCTAATAGTTCGTGCTTTGAGCCTTTCCTGGGACAGCAGTATTAGATACCTATGCACCAATGCAGGTTTACTGTATCCCTTGGACCTTCACATCAACGATGAAACACAGAAATTGCATCGATATTAAATACAAAAGGTAAAATGTCGACTTATTTACAAGAGGAGTAACTCTTCTAATTGTTCGTGCTTTGAGCCTTTCCTGAGACAGCAGTATTAGATTCCGATGCACCATTGCAGGTTTACTGTATCCTTTGGACCTTAACATCAACGATGAAAGACAGAAATTGCATCGATATTGAATACAAAAGGCAAAATGTCGACTTATTTACAAGAGGAGTAACTCTTCTAATTGTTCGTGCTTTGAGCCTTTCCTGAGACAGCAGTATTAGATTCCGATGCACCATTGCAGGTTTACTGTATCCTTTGGACCTTCAAATCAACGATGAAACACAGAAATTGCATCGATATTGAATACAAAAGGCAAAATGTCGACTTATTTACAAGAGGAGTAACTCTTCTAATTGTTCGTGCTTTGAGCCTTTCCTGAGACAGCAGTATTAGATTCCGATGCACCATTGCAGGTTTACTGTATCCTTTGGACCTTCACATCAACGATGAAAGACAGAAATTGCATCGATATTGAATACAAAAGCCAAAATGTCGACGTATTTACAAGAGGAGTTACCCTTCTAATAGTTTGTGCTTTGAGCCTTTCCTGGGACAGCAGTATTAGATTCCGTTGCACCATTGCAGGTTTACTGTATCCCTTGGACCTTCAAATCAACGATGAAACACAGAAATTGCATCGATATTGAATACAAAAGACAAAATGTAGACTTATTTACAAGAGGAGTAACTCTTCTAATTGTTCGTGCTTTGAGCCTTTCCTGGGACAGCAGTATTAGATTCCGATGCACCATTGCTGGTTTACTGTATCCCTTGGACCTTCGTATCAACGATGAAACAGAGAAATTGCATCGATATTGAATACAAAAGGCAAAATGTCGACTTATTTAAAATTGGAGTAACTCTTCTAATAGTTCGTGCTTTGAGCCTTTCGTGGGACAGCAGTATTAGATTCCGATGCACCATTGCAGGTTTGCTGTATCTCTTGGACCTTCAAATCAACGATGAAACACAGAAATTTCATCGATATTGAATACAAAATGTAAAATGTCGACTTATTTACAAGAGGAGTAACTCTTCTAATAGTTCGTGATTTGAGCCTTTCCTGGGACAGCAGTATTATATTCCGATGCACCATTGCAGGTTTACTGTATCCCTTGGACCTTGAAATCAACGATGAAACACAGAAATTGCATCGATATTGAATACAAAAGGCAAAATGTCGACTTATTTATAAGAGGAGTTACCCTTTTAATAGTTCGTGCTTTGAGTCTTTCCTGGGACAGCAGTATTAGATTCCGATGCACCATTGGAGGTTTACTGTATCCCTTGGACCTTCAAATCAACGATGAAACACAGAAATTGCATCGATATTGAATACAAAATGCAAAATGTCAACTTATTTACAAGAGGAGTAACTCTTTTAATAGTTCGTGCTTTGAGCATTTCCTGGGACAGCAGTATTAGATTCCGATGCACCATTGCAGGTTTACTGTATCCCTTGGACCTTCAAATCAACGATGAAACAAAGAAATTGCATCGATATTGAATACAAAAGGCAAAATGTCGACTTATTTACAAGGGGAGTAACTCTTCTAATAGATCGTGCTTTGAGCCTTTCCTGGGACAGCAGTATTAGATTCCGATGCACCATTGCAGGTTTACTGTATCCCTTGGACCTTGAAATCAACGATGAAACACAGAAATTGCATCGATATTGAATACAAAAGGCAAAATGTCGACTTATTTATAAGAGGAGTAACTCTTCTAATAGTTCGTGGTTTGAGCCTTTCCTGGGACAGCAGTATTAGATTCCGATGAACCATTGCAGGATTACTGTATCACTTGGACCTTCAAATCAACGATGAAACACAGAAATTGCATCGATATTGAATACAAAAGGCAAAATGTCGACTTATTTACAAAAGGAGTAACTCTTCTAATAGTTCGTGCTTTGAGCCTTTGCTGGGACAGCAGTATTAGATTCCGATGCACCATTGCCGGTTTACTGTATCCCTTGGACCTTCAAATCAACGATGAAACACAGAAATTGCATCGTTATTGAATACAAAAGGCAAAATGTCGACTTATTTACAAGAGGAGTAACTCTTCTAATAGTTCGTGCTTTGAGCCTTTCCTGGGACAGCAGTATTAGATTCCGATGCACCATTGCAGGTTTACTGTATCCCTTGGACTTTGAAATCAACGATGAAACACAGAAATTGCATCGATATTGAATACAAAATGCAAAATGTCGACTTATTTATAAGAGGAGTTACCCTTCTAATAGTTCGTGCTTTGAGCCTTTCCTGGGACAGCAGTATTAGATTCCGATGCACCATTGCAGGTTTACTGTATCCCTTGGACTTTCAAATAAACGATGAAACACAGAAATTGCGACGATATTGAATACATAAGGCAAAATGTCGACATATTCAAAAGAGGAGTAACTCTTCTAATAGTTCGAGTTTTGAGCCTTTCCTGGGACAGCAGTATTAGATTCCGATGCACCATTGCAGGTTTACTGTATCCCTTGGACCTTGAAATCAACGATGAAACACAGAAATTGCATCGATATTGAATAGAAAAAGCAAAATGTCGACTTATTTATAAGAGGAGTAACTCTTCTAATAGTTCGTGCTTTGAGCCTTTCCTGGGACAGCAGTATTAGATTCCGATGCACCATTGCAGGATTACTGTATCCCTTGGACCTTCAAATCAACGATGAAACACAGAAATCGCATCGATATTGAATACAAAAGGCAAAATGTCGACTTATTTATAAGAGGAGTTACCCTTCTAATAGTTCGTGCTTTGGGCCTTTCCTGGGACAGCAGTATTAGATTCCGTTGCACCATTGCAGGTTTACTGTATCCCTTGGACCTTCAAATCAACGATGAAACACAGAAATTGCATCGATATTGAATACAAAAGGCAAAATGTCGACGTATTTATAAGATGAGTAACTCTTCTAATAGTTCGTGCTTTGAGCCTTTCCTGGGACAGCAGTATTACATTCCGATGCACCATTGCAGGTTTGCTGTATCTTTTGGACCTTCAAATCAACAATGAAACACAGAAATTGCATCGACATTGAATACAAAAGGCAAAATGTCGACTTATTTATAAGAGGAGTAACTCTTCTAATAGTTCGTGCTTTGAGCCTTTCCTGGGACAGCAGTATTAGACTCCGATGCACCATTGCAGGTTTACTGTATCCCTTGGTCCTTCAAATCAACGATGAAACACAGAAATTGCATCGATATTGAATACAAAAGGCAAAATGTCGACTTATTTATAAGAGGAGTTACCTTCTAATAGTTCGTGCTTTGTGCCTTTCCTGGGACAGCAGTATTAGATTCCGATGCACCATTGCAGGTTTACTGTATCAATTGGACCTTCAAATTAACGATGAAACACAGAAGTTGCATCGATATTGAATACAAAAGGAAAAATGTCGACTTATTTATAAGAGGAGTAACTCTTGTAATAGTTCGTGTTTTGAGCCTTTCCTGGGACATCAGTATTAGATACCGATGCACCATTGCAGGTTTGCTGTATCTCTTGGACCATCAAATCAACGATGAAACACAGAAATTGCATCGATATTGAATAGAAAAGGTAAAATGTCGACTTATTTACAAGAGGAGTAACTCTTCTAATAGTTCGTGCTTTGAGCCTTTCCTGGGACAGCAGTATTAGATTCCGATGCACCATTGCAGGTTTACTGTATCCCTTGGACCTTCAAATCAACGATGAAACAAAGAAATTGCTTCGATATTGAATACAAAAGGCAAAACGTTGACTTACTTACAAGAGGAGTAACTCTTCTACTAGTTCGTGCTTTGAGCCTTTCCTGGGACAGCAGTATTAGATTCCGATACACCATTGCAGGTTTACTGTATCCCTTGGACCTTGAAATCAACGATGAAACACAGAAATTGCATCGATATTGAATACAAAAGGCAAAATGTCGACTTATTTATAAGAGGAGTTACCCTTCTAATAGTTCGTGCTTTGAGTCTTTCCTGGGACAGCAGTATTAGATTCCGATGCACCATTGGAGGTTTACTGTATCCCTTGGACCTTCAAATCAACGATGAAACACAGAAATTGCATCGATATTGAATACAGAAGGCAAAATGTCGACTTATTTATAAGAGGAGTTACCCTTCTAATAGTTCGTGCTTTGAGTCTTTCCTGGGACAGCAGTATTAGATTCCGATGCACCATTGCAGGTTTACTGTATCAATTGGACCTTCAAATCAACGATGAAACACAGAAGTTGCATCGATATTGAATACAAAAGGAAAAATGTCGACTTATTTATAAGAGGAGTAACTCTTGTAATAGTTCGTGTTTTGAGCCTTTCCTGGGACAGCAGTATTAGATTCCGATGCACCATTGCTGGTTTACTGTATCCCTTGGACCTTCTTATCAACGATGAAACACAGAAATTGTATCGATATTGAATACAAAAGGCAAAATGTCGACTTATTTAAAATTCAAGTAACTCTTCTAATAGTTCGTGCTTTGAGCCTTTCGTGGGACAGCAGTATTAGATTCCGATGCACCATTGCAGGTTTGCTGTATCTCTTGGACCTTCAAATCAACGATGAAGCTCAGAAATTTCATCGATATTGAATACAAAATGTAAAATGTCGACTTATTTACAAGAGGAGTAACTCTTCTAATAGTTCGTGATTTGAGCCTTTCCTGGGACAGCAGTATTAGATTCCGATGCACCATTGCAGGTTTACTGTATCCCTTGGACCTTGAAATCAACGATGAAACACAGAAATTGCATCGATATTGAATACAAAAGGCAAAATGTCGACTTATTTATAAGAGGAGTTACCCTTCTAATAGTTCGTGCTTTGAGTCTTTCCTGGGACAGCAGTATTAGATTCCGATGCACCATTGGAGGTTTACTGTATCCCTTGGACCTTCAAATCAACGATGAAACACAGAAATTGCATCGATATTGGATACAAAATGCAAAATGTCAACTTATTTACAAGAGGAGTAACTCTTTTAATAGTTCGTGCTTTGAGCCTTTCCTGGGACAGCAGTATTAGATTCCGATGCACCATTGCAGGTTTACTGTATCCCTTGGACCTTCAAATCAACGATGAAACAAAGAAATTGCATCGATATTGAATACAAAAGGCAAAATGTCGACTTATTTACAAGGGGAGTAACTCTTCTAATAGTTCGTGCTTTGAGCCTTTCCTGGGACAGCAGTATTAGATTCCGATGCACCATTGCAGGTTTACTGTATCCCTTGGACCTTGAAATCAACGATGAAACACAGAAATTGCATCGATATTGAATACAAAAGGCAAAATGTCGACTTATTTATAAGAGGAGTAACTCTTCTAATAGTTCGTGGTTTGAGCCTTTCCTGGGACAGCAGTATTAGATTCCGATGAACCATTGCAGGATTACTGTATCACTTGGACCTTCAAATCAACGATGAAACACAGAAATTGCATCGATATTGAATACAAAAGGGAAAATGTCGACTTATTTAAAAGAGGATTTACCCTTCTAATAGTTCGTGCTTTGAGCCTTTCCTGGGACAGCAGTATTAGATTCCGATGCACCATTGCAGGTTTACTGTATCCCTCGGACCTTCAAATCAACTATGAGACACAGAAATTTCATCGATATTGAATACAAAAGGCAAAATGTTGACTTATTTACAAGAGGAGTAACTCTTCTAATAGTTCGTGATTTGAGCCTTTCCTGGGACAGCAGTATTAGATTCCGATGGACCATTGCAGGTTTACTGTATCCCTTGGACCTTCAAATCAACGATGAAACACAGAAATTGCATCGATATTGAATACAAAAGGCAAAATGTCGACTTATTTATAAGATGAGTAACTCTTCTAATAGTTCGTGCTTTGAGCCTTTCTTGGGACAGCAGTATTAGATTCTGATGAACCATTGCAGGTTTACTGTATCCATTGGACTGTCAAATCAACGAGGAAACACAGAAATTGCATCGATATTGAGTACAAAATGCATAATGTCGACTTATTTATAAGAGGAGTAACTCTTCTAATAGTTCGTGCTTTGAGCCTTTCCTGGGACAGCAGTATTAGATTCCGATGCACCATTGCAGGATTACTGTATCCCTTGGATCTTCAAATCAACGATGAAACACAGAAATTGCATCGATATTGAATACAAAAGGAAAATGTCGACTTATTTATAAGATGAGTAACTCTTCTAATAGTTCGTGCTTTGAGTCTTTCTTGGGACAGCAGTATTAGATTCCGATGAACCATTGCAGGTTTACTGTATCCATTGGACTGTCAAATCAACGAGGAAACACAGAAATTGCATCGATATTGAGTACAAAATGCATAATGTCGACTTATTTATAAGAGGAGTAACTCTTCTAATAGTTCGTGCTTTGAGCCTTTCCTGGGACAGCAGTATTAGATTCCGATGCACCATTGCAGGTTTACTGTATCCCTTGGACCTTCAAATCAACGATGAAACACAGAAATTGCAATGATATTGAATACAAAAGGCAAAATGTCGACTTATTTACAAGAGGAGTAACTCTTCTAATTGTTCGTGCTTTGAGCCTTTCCTGGGACAGCAGTTTTAGATTCCGATGCACCATTGCAGGTTTACTGTATGCTTTGGACCTTCACATCAACGATGAAACACAGAAATTGCATCGATATTGAATACAAAAGGCAAAATGTCGACGTATTTATAAGATGAGTAACTCTTCTAATAGTTCGTGCTTTGAGCCTTTCCTGGGACAGCAGTATTACATTCCGATGCACCATTGCAGGTTTGCTGTATCTTTTGGACCTTCAAATCAACAATGAAACACAGAAATTGCATCGACATTGAATACAAAAGGCAAAATGTCGACTTATTTATAAGATGAGTAACTCTTCTAATAGTTCGTGCTTTGAGCCTTTCCTGGGACAGCAGTATTAGACTCCGATGCACCATTGCAGGTTTACTGTATCCCTTGGTCCTTCAAATCAACGATGAAACACAGAAATTGCATCGATATTGAATACAAAAGGCAAAATGTCGACTTATTTATAAGAGCAGTTACCTTCTAATAGTTCGTGCTTTGTGCCTTTCGTGGGACATCAGTATTAGACTCCGATGCATCATTGCAGGTTTACTGTATCAATTGGACCTTCAAATCAACGATGAAACACAGAAGTTGCATCGATATTGAATACAAAAGGAAAAATGTCGACTTATTTATAAGAGGAGTAACTCTTGTAATAGTTCGTGTTTTGAGCCTTTCCTGGGACAGCAGTATTAGATACCGATGCACCATTGCAGGTTTGCTGTATCTCTTGGACCTTCAAATCAACGATGAAACACAGAAATTGCATCGATATTGAATAGAAAAGGTAAAATGTCGACTTATTTACAAGAGGAGTAACTCTTCTAATAGTTCGTGCTTTGAGCCTTTCCTGGGACAGCAGTATTAGACTCCGATGCACCATTGCAGGTTTACTGTATCCCTTGGACCTTCAAATCAACGATGAAACAAAGAAATTGCTTCGATATTGAATACAAAAGGCAAAACGTTGACTTACTTACAAGAGGAGTAACTCTTCTACTAGTTCGTGCTTTGAGCCTTTCCTGGGACAGCAGTATTAGATTCCGATACACCATTGCAGGTTTACTGTATCCCTTGGACCTTCAAATCAACGATGAAACACAGAAATTGCAACGATATTGAATACATAAGGCAAAATGTCGACATATTCATAAGAGGAGTAACTCTTCTAATAGTTCGAGCTTTGAGCCTTTCCTGGGACAGCAGTATTAGATTCCGATGCACCATTGCAGGTTTACTGTATCCCTTGGACTTTGAAATCAACGATGAAACACAGAAATTGCATCGATATTGAATAGAAAAAGCAAAATGTCGACTTATTTATAAGAGGAGTAACTCTTCTAATAGTTCGTGCTTTGAGCCTTTCCTGGGACAGCAGTATTAGATTCCGATGCACCATTGCAGGATTACGGTATCCCTTGGACCTTCAAATCAACGATGAAACACAGAAATCGCATCGATATTGAATACAAAAGGCAAAATGTCGACTTATTTATAAGAGGAGTTACCCTTCTAATAGTTCGTGCTTTGAGCCTTTCCTGGGACAGCAGTATTAGATACCTATGCACCATTGCAGGTTTACTGTATCCCTTGGACCTTCACATCAACGATGAAACACAGAAATTGCATCGATATTAAATACAAAAGGTAAAATGTCGACTTATTTACAAGAGGAGTAACTCTTCTAATTGTTCGTGCTTTGAGCCTTTCCTGAGACAGCAGTATTAGATTCCGATGCACCATTGCAGGTTTACTGTATCCTTTGGACCTTAACATCAACGATGAAAGACAGAAATTGCATCGATATTGAATACAAAAGGCAAAATGTCGACTTATTTACAAGAGGAGTAACTCTTCTAATTGTTCGTGCTTTGAGCCTTTCCTGAGACAGCAGTATTAGATTCCGATGCACCATTGCAGGTTTACTGTATCCTTTGGACCTTCACATCAACGATGAAAGACAGAAATTGCATCGATATTGAATACAAAAGCCAAAATGTCGACGTATTTACAAGAGGAGTTACCCTTCTAATAGTTCGTGCTTTGAGCCTTTCCTGGGACAGCAGTATTAGATTCCGTTGCACCATTGCAGGTTTACTGTATCCCTTGGACCTTCAAATCAACGATGAAACACAGAAATTGCATCGATATTGAATACAAAAGACAAAATGTAGACTTATTTACAAGAGGAGTAACTCTTCTAATTGTTCGTGCTTTGAGCCTTTCCTGGGACAGCAGTATTAGATTCCGATGCACCATTGGAGGTTTACTGTATCCCTTGGACCTTCGTATCAACGATGAAACAGAGAAATTGCATCGATATTGAATACAAAAGGCAAAATTTCGACTTATTTAAAATTGGAGTAACTCTTCTAATAGTTCGTGCTTTGAGCCTTTCGTGGGACAGCAGTATTAGATTCCGATGCACCATTGCAGGTTTGCTGTATCTCTTGGACCTTCAAATCAACGATGAAACACAGAAATTTCATCGATATTGAATACAAAATGTAAAATGTCGACTTATTTACAAGAGGAGTAACTCTTCTAATAGTTCGTGATTTGAGCCTTTCCTGGGACAGCAGTATTAGATTCCGATGCACCATTGCAGGTTTACTGTATCCCTTGGACCTTGAAATCAATGATGAAACACAGAAATTGCATCGATATTGAATACAAAAGGCAAAATGTCGACTTATTTATAAGAGGAGTTACCCTTCTAATAGTTCGTGCTTTGAGTCTTTCCTGGGACAGCAGTATTAGATTCCGATGCACCATTGGAGGTTTACTGTATCCCTTGGACCTTCAAATCAACGATGAAACACAGAAACTGCATCGATATTGAATACAAAATGCAAAATGTCAACTTATTTACAAGAGGAGTAACTCTTTTAATAGTTCGTGCTTTGAGCATTTCCTGGGACAGCAGTATTAGATTCCGATGCACCATTGCAGGTTTACTGTATCCCTTGGACCTTCAAATCAACGATGAAACAAAGAAATTGCATCGATATTGAATACAAAAGGCAAAATGTCGACTTATTTACAAGGGGAGTAACTCTTCTAATAGATCGTGCTTTGAGCCTTTCCTGGGACAGCAGTATTAGATTCCGATGCACCATTGCAGGTTTACTGTATCCCTTGGACCTTGAAATCAACGATGAAACACAGAAATTGCATCGATATTGAATACAAAAGGCAAAATGTCGACTTATTTATAAGAGGAGTAACTCTTCTAATAGTTCGTGGTTTGAGCCTTTCCTGGGACAGCAGTATTAGATTCCGATGAACCGTTGCAGGATTACTGTATCACTTGGACCTTCAAATCAACGATGAAACACAGAAATTGCATCGATATTGAATACAAAAGGCAAAATGTCGACTTATTTACAAAAGGAGTAACTCTTCTAATAGTTCGTGCTTTGAGCCTTTGCTGGGACAGCAGTATTAGATTCCGATGCACCATTGCCGGTTTACTGTATCCCTTGGACCTTCAAATCAACGATGAAACACAGAAATTGCATCGTTATTGAAAACAAAAGGCAAAATGTCGACTTATTTACAAGAGGAGTAACTCTTCTAATAGTTCGTGCTTTGAGCCTTACCTGGGACAGCAGTATTAGATTCCGATGCACCATTGCAGGTTTACTGTATCCCTTGGACTTTGAAATCAACGATGAAACACAGAAATTGCATCGATATTGAATACAAAATGCAAAAAGTCGACTTATTTATAAGAGGAGTTACCCTTCTAATAGTTCGTGCTTTGAGCCTTTCCTGGGACAGCAGTATTAGATTCCGATGCACCATTGCAGGTTTACTGTATCCCTTGGACTTTCAAATCAACGATGAAACACAGAAATTGCGACGATATTGAATACATAAGGCAAAATGTCGACATATTCAAAAGAGGAGTAACTCTTCTAATAGTTCGAGTTTTGAGCCTTTCCTGGGACAGCAGTATTAGATTCCGATGCACCATTGCAGGTTTACTGTATCCCTTGGACTTTGAAATCAACGATGAAACACAGAAATTGCATCGATATTGAATAGAAAAAGCAAAATGTCGACTTATTTATAAGAGGAGTAACTCTTCTAATAGTTCGTGCTTTGAGCCTTTCCTGGGACAGCAGTATTAGATTCCGATGCACCATTGCAGGATTACTGTATCCCTTGGACCTTCAAATCAACGATGAAACACAGAAATCGCATCGATATTGAATACAAAAGGCAAAATATCGACTTATTTATAAGAGGAGTTACCCTTCTAATAGTTCGTGCTTTGGGCCTTTCCTGGGACAGCAGTATTAGATTCCGTTGCACCATTGCAGGTTTACTGTATCCCTTGGACTTTCAAATCAACGATGAAACACAGAAATTGCATCGATATTGAATACAAAAGGCAAAATGTCGACGTATTTATAAGATGAGTAACTCTTCTAATAGTTCGTGCTTTGAGCCTTTCCTGGGACAGCAGTATTACATTCCGATGCACCATTGCAGGTTTGCTGTATCTTTTGGACCTTCAAATCAACAATGAAACACAGAAATTGCATCGACATTGAATACAAAAGGCAAAATGTCGACTTATTTATAAGAGGAGTAACTCTTCTAATAGTTCGTGCTTTGAGCCTTTCCTGGGACAGCAGTATTAGACTCCGATGCACCATTGCAGGTTTACTGTATCCCTTGGTCCTTCAAATCAACGATGAAACACAGAAATTGCATCGATATTGAATACAAAAGGCAAAATGTCGACTTATTTATAAGAGGAGTTACCTTCTAATAGTTCGTGCTTTGTGCCTTTCCTGGGACAGCAGTATTAGATTCCGATGCACCATTGCAGGTTTACTGTATCAATTGGACCTTCAAATCAACGATGAAACACAGAAGTTGCATCGATATTGAATACAAAAGGAAAAATGTCGTATTATTTATAAGAGGAGTAACTCTTGTAATAGTTCGTGTTTTGAGCATTTCCTGGGACAGCAGTATTAGATACCGATGCACCATTGCAGGTTTGCTGTATCTCTTGGACCATCAAATCAACGATGAAACACAGAAATTGCATCGATATTGAATAGAAAAGGTAAAATGTCGACTTATTTACAAGAGGAGTAACTCTTCTAATAGTTCGTGCTTTGAGCCTTTCCTGGGACAGCAGTATTAGATTCCGATGCACCATTGCAGGTTTACTGTATCACTTGGACCTTCAAATCAACGATGAAACAAAGAAATTGCTTCGATATTGAATACAAAAGGCAAAACGTTGACTTACTTACAAGAGGAGTAACTCTTCTACTAGTTCGTGCTTTGAGCCTTTCCTGGGACAGCAGTATTAGATTCCGATACACCATTGCAGGTTTACTGTATCCCTTGGACCTTCAAATCAACGATGAAACACAGAAATTGCAACGATATTGAATACATAAGGCAAAATGTCGACATATTCATAAGAGGAGTAACTCTTCTAATAGTTCGAGCTTTGAGCCTTTCCTGGGACAGCAGTATTAGATTCCGATGCACCATTGCAGGTTTACTATATCCCTTGGACTTTGAAATCAACGATGAAACACAGAAATTGCATCGATATTGAATAGAAAAAGCAAAATGTCGACTTATTTATAAGAGGAGTAACTCTTCTAATAGTTCGTGCTTTGAGCCTTTCCTGGGACAGCAGTATTAGATTCCGATACACCATTGCAGGTTTACTGTATCCCTTGGACTTTGAAATCAACGATGAAACACAGAAATTGCATCGATATTGAATAGAAAAAGCAAAATGTCGACTTATTTATAAGAGGAGTAACTCTTCTAATAGTTCGTGCTTTGAGCCTTTCCTGGGACAGCAGTATTAGATTCCGATGCACCATTGCAGGATTACGGTATCCCTTGGACCTTCAAATCAACGATGAAACACAGAAATTGCATCGATATTAAATACAAAAGGTAAAATGTCGACTTATTTACAAGAGGAGTAACTCTTCTAATTGTTCGTGCTTTGAGCCTTTCCTGAGACAGCAGTATTAGATTCCGATGCACCATTGCAGGTTTACTGTATCCTTTGGACCTTAACATCAACGATGAAAGACAGAAATTGCATCGATATTGAATACAAAATGCAAAATGTCGACTTATTTATAAGAGGAGTTACCCTTCTAATAGTTCGTGCTTTGAGCCTTTCCTGGGACAGCAGTATTAGATTCCGATGCACCATTGGAGGTTTACTGTATCCCTTGGACCTTCAAATCAATGATGAAACACAGAAATTGCATCGATATTGAATACAAAAGGCAAAATGTCAACTTATTTACAAGAGGAGTAACTCTTTTAATAGTTCGTGCTTTGAGCCTTTCCTGGGACAGCAGTATTAGATTCCGATGCACCATTGCAGGTTTGCTGTATCCCTTGGACCTTGAAATCAACGATGAAACACAGAAATTGCATCGATATTGAATACAAAACTCAAAATGTCGACTTATTTATAAGAGGAGTTACCTTCTAATAGTTCGTGCTTTGTGCCTTTCCTGGGACAGCAGTATTAGATTCCGATGCACCATTGCAGGTTTACTGTATCAATTGGACCTTCAAATCAACGATGAAACACAGAAGTTGCATCGATATTGAATACAAAAGGAAAAATGTCGACTTATTTATAAGAGGAGTAACTCTTGTAATAGTTCGTGTTTTGAGCCTTTCCTGGGACAGCAGTATTAGATACCGATGCACCATTGCAGGTTTGCTGTATCTCTTGGACCTTCAAATCAACGATGAAACACAGAAATTGCATCGATATTGAATAGAAAAGTTAAAATGTCGACTTATTTACAAGAGGAGTAACTCTTCTAATAGTTCGTGCTTTGAGCCTTTCCTGGGACAGCAGTATTAGATTCCGATGCACCATTGCAGGTTTACTGTATCCCTTGGACCTTCAAATCAACGATGAAACAAAGAAATTGCTTCGATATTGAATACAAAAGGCAAAACGTTGACTTACTTACAAGAGGAGTAACTCTTCTACTAGTTCGTGCTTTGAGCCTTTCCTGGGACAGCAGTATTAGATTCCGATACCCCATTGCAGGTTTACTGTATCCCTTGGACCTTCAAATCAACGATGAAACACAGAAATTGCAACGATATTGAATACATAAGGCAAAATGTCGACATATTCATAAGAGGAGTAACTCTTCTAATAGTTCGAGCTTTGAGAATTTCCTGGGACAGCAGTATTAGATTCCGATGCACCATTGCAGGTTTACTGTATCCCTTGGACTTTGAAATCAACGATGAAACACAGAAATTGCATCGATATTGAATAGAAAAAGCAAAATGTCGACTTATTTATAAGAGGAGTAACTCTTCTAATAGTTCGTGCTTTGAGCCTTTCCTGGGACAGCAGTATTAGATTCCGATGCACCATTGCAGGATTACTGTATCCCTTGGACCTTCAAATCAACGATGAAACACAGAAATCGCATCGATATTGAATACAAAAGGCAAAATGTCGACTTATTTATAAGAGGAGTTACCCTTCTAATAGTTCGTGCTTTGGGCCTTTCCTGGGACAGCAGTATTAGATTCCGTTGCACCATTGCAGGTTTACTGTATCCCTTGGACCTTCAAATCAACGATGAAACACAGAAATTGCATCGATATTGATTACAAAAGGCAAAATGTCGACTTATTTACAAGAGGAGTAATTCTTCTAATTGCTCGAGCTTTGAGCCTTTCCGGGGACAGCAGTATTAGATTCCGATGCACCATTGCAGGTTTACTGTATCCCTTGGACCTTCTTATCAACGATGAAACAGAGAAATTGCATCGATATTGAATACAAAAGGCAAATTGTCGACATATTCTTAAGAGGAGTAACCCTTCTAATAGTTCGTGTTTTGAGCCTTTCCTGGGACAGCAGTATTAGATTCCGATGCACCATTGCAGGTTTACTGTATCCCTTGGACTTTGAAATCAACGATGAAACACAGAAATTGCATCGATATTGAATACAAAATGCAAAATGTCGACTTATTTATAAGAGGAGTTACCCTTCTAATAGTTCGTGCTTTGAGCCTTTCCTGGGACAGCAGTATTAGATTCCGATGCACCATTGGAGGTTTACTGTATCCCTTGGACCTTCAAATCAATGATGAAACACAGAAATTGCATCGATATTGAATACAAAAGGCAAAATGTCAACTTATTTACAAGAGGAGTAACTGTTTTAATAGTTCGTGCTTTGAGCCTTTCCTGGGACAGCAGTATTAGATTCCGATGCACCATTGCAGGTTTACTGTATCCCTTGGACCTTGAAATCAACGATGAAACACAGAAATTGCATCGATATTGAATACAAAAGGCAAATTGTCGACTTATTTACAAGAGGAGTAACTCTTCTAATAGTTCGTGCTTTTAGCCTTTCCTGGGACAGCAGTATTAGATTACGATGCACCATTGCAGGTTTACTGTATCCCTTGGCCCTTCAAATGAAAGATGAAACACAGAAATTGCATCGATATTGAATACAAAAGGCAAAATGTCGACATATTCATAAGAGGAGTAACTCTTCTAATAGTTCGAGCTTTGAGCCTTTCCTGGGACAGCAGTATTAGATTCCGATGCACCATGGCAGGTTTACTGTATCCCTTGGACCTTGAAATGAACGATGAAACACAGAAATTGCATCGATATTGAATACAAAAGGCAAAATGTCGACTTATTTACAAGAGGAGTAACTCTTCTAATTGTTCGTGCTGTGAGCCTTTCCTGGGACAGCAGTATTAGATTCCGATGCACCATTGCAGGTTTACTGTATCCTTTGGACCTTCACATCAACGATGAAACACAGAAATTGCATCGATATTGAATACAAAAGGACATAATGTCGACGTATTTATAAGATGAGTAACTCTTCTAATAGTTCGTGCTTTGAGCCTTTCCTGGGACAGCAGTATTACATTACGATGCACCATTGCAGGTTTGCTGTATCTTTTTGACCTTAAAATCAACAATGAAACACAGAAATTGCATCGACATTGAATACAAAAGGCAAAATGTCGACTTATTTATAAGAGGAGTAACTCTTCTAATAGTTCGTGCTTTGAGCCTTTCCTGGGACAGCAGTATTAGACTCCGATGCACCATTGCAGGTTTACTGTATCCCTTGGTCCTTCACATCAACGATGAAACACAGAAATTGCATCGATATTGAATACAAAAGGCAAAATGTCGACTTATTTGTAAGAGGAGTTACCTTCTAATAGTTCGTGTTTTGTGCCTTTCCTGGGACAGCAGTATTAGATTCCGATGCACCATTGCAGGTTTACTGTATCCCTTGGACCTTCAAATCAACGATGAAACACAGAAGTTGCATCGATATTGAATACAAAAGGCAAAATGTCGACTTATTTACAAGAGGAGTAACTCTTCTAATAGTTCGTGCTTTGAGCCTATCCTGGGACAGCAGTATTGGATTCCGATGCACCATTGCAGGTTTACTGTATCCCTTGGACCTTCAAATCAACGATGAAACAAAGAAATTGCTTCGATATTGAATACAAGAGGCAAAACGTTGACTTACTTACAAGAGGAGTAACTCTTCTACTAGTTCGTGCTTCGAGCCTTTCCTGGGACAGCAGTATTAGATTCCGATGCACCATTGCAATTTTATTGTATCCCTTGGACGTTGAATCCAACGATGAAACACAGAAATTGCATCGATATTGAATACAAAAGGCAAAATGTCGACTTATTTACAAGAGGAGTAACTCTTCTAATAGTTCGTGCTTTGAGCCTTTCCTGGGACAGCAGTATTAGATTCCGATGCACCATTGCAGGTTTACTGTATCCCTTGGACCTACACATCAACGATGAAACACAGAAATTGCATCGATATTGAATACAAAAGGCAAAATGTCGACTTATTTACAAGAGGAGTAACTCTTCTAATAGTTCGTGCTTTGAGCCTTTCCTGGGACAGCAGTATTAGATTCCGATGCACCATTGCAGCTTTACTGTATCCCTTGGACCTTCAAATCAACGATGAACCGGAGAAATTGCAACGATATTGAATACAAAAGGTAAATTGTCAAGTTATTTACAAGAGGAGTAACTCTTCTAATAGTTCGTGCTTTGAGCCTTTCCTGGGACAGCAGTATTAGATTCCGATGCACCATTGCAGGTTTACTGTATCCATTGGACCGTCAAATTAACGATGAAACACAGAAATTGCGTCGATATTGAATACAAAAGGCATAATGTCGACTTATTTATAAGAGGAGTAACTCTTCTAATAGTTCGTGCTTTGAGCCTTTCCTGGGACAGAAGTATTAGATTCCGATGCACCATTTCAGGTTTACTGTATCCCTTGGACCTTCAAATCAACGATGAAACACAGATATTGCATCGATATTGAATACACAAGGCAAAATGTCGACTTCTTTAAAAGGGGAGTAACTCTTCTAATAGTTCATGCTTTGAGCCTTTCCTGGGACAGCAGTATTAGATTCCGATGCACCATTGCAGGTTTACTGTATCCCTTGGACCTTGAATCCAAAGATGAAACACAGAAATTGCATCGATATTGAATACAAAAGGCAAAATGTCGACTTATTTAAAAGAGGAGTAACTGTTCTAATAGTTCGTGCTTTGAGCCTTTCCTGGGACAGAAGTATTAGATTCCGATGCACCATTGCAGGTTTACTGTATCCCTTGGACCTTCAAATCAACGATGAAACACAGAAATTGCATCGATATTGAATACAAAAGGCAAAATGCCGACTTGTTTATAAAAGGATTTACCCATCTAATAGTTCGTGCTGTGAGCCTTTCCTGGGACAGCAGTATTACATTCCGATGCACCATTGCAGGTTTACTGTATCCCTCGGACCGTCAAATCAACAATGAAACACAGAAATTGCATCGATATTGAATACAAAAGGCAAAATGTCAACTTATTTATAAGAGGAGTAACTCTTCTAATAGTTCGTGCTTTGAGCCTTTCCTGGGACAGCAGTATTAGATTCCGATGCACCATTGGAGCTTTAGTGTATCCCTTGGACCTTCAAATCAACGATGAAACACAGAAATTGCATCGATATTCAATACAAAAGGCAAAATGTCGACTTATTTATAAGAGGAGTTACCCTTCTAATAGTTCGTGCTTTGGGCCTTTCCTGGGACAGCAGTATTAGATTCCGTTGCACCATTGCAGGTTTACTGTATCCCTTGGACCTTCAAATCAACGATGAAACACAGAAATTGCATCGATATTGAATACAAAATGCAAAATGTCGACTTATTTACAAGAGGAGTAACTCTTCTAATTGCTCGAGCTTTGAGCCTTTCCTGGGACAGCAGTATTAGATTCCGATGCACCATTGCAGGTTTACTGTATCCCTTGGACCTTCTTATCAACGATGAAACAGAGAAATTGCATCGATATTGAATACAAAAGGCAAAATGTCGACATATTCTTAAGAGGAGTAACCCATCTAATAGTTCGTGCTTTGAGCCTTTCCTGGGACAGCAGTATTAGATTCCGATGCACCATTGCAGGTTTACTGTATCCCTTGGACCTTGAAATCAACGATGAAACACAGAAATTGCATCGATATTGAATACAAAATGCAAAATGTCGACTTATTTATAAGAGGAGTTACCCTTCTAATAGTTCGTGCTTTGAGCCTTTCCTGGGACAGCAGTATTAGATTCCGATGCACCATTGGCGGTTTACTGTATCCCTTGGACCTTCAAATCAATGATGAAACACAGAAATTGCATCGATATTGAATACAAAAGGCAAAATGTCAACTTATTTACAAGAGGAGTAACTCTTTTAATAGTTCGTGCTTTGAGCCTTACCTGGGACAGCAGTATTAGATTCCGATGCACCATTGCAGGTTTACTGTATCCCTTGGACCTTGAAATCAACGATGAAACACAGAAATTGCATCGATATTGAATACAAAAGGCAAATTGTCGACTTATTTACAAGAGGAGTAACTCTTCTAATAGTTCGTGCTTTGAGCCTTTCCTGGGACAGCAGTATTAGATTACGATGCACCATTGCAGGTTTACTGTATCCCTTGGCCCTTCAAATGAAAGATGAAACACAGAAATTGCATCGATATTGAATACAGAAGGCAAAATGTCGACTTATTTATAAGAGGAGTAACTCCTCTAATACTACGTGTTTTGAGCCTTTCCTGGGACAGCAGTATTCGATTCCGATGCACCATTGCAGGATTACTGTATCCCTTGGACCTTCAAATCAACGATGAAACACAGAAATTGCATCGATATTGAATACAAAAGGCAAAATATCGACTTATTTACAAGAGGAGTAACTCTTCTAATATTTCGTGCTTTGAGCCTTTCCTGGGACAGCAGTATTAGATTCCGATGCACCATTGCAGGTTTACTGTATCCCTTGGACCTTCAAATCAACGATGAAACACAGAAATTGCATCGATATTGAATAAAAAAGGAAAAATGTCGTCTTATTTAAAAGGGGAGTAACTCTTCTAATAGTTCATGGTTTGAGCCATTCCTGGGACAGCAGTATTAGATTCCGATGCACCATTGCAATTTTATTGTATCCCTTGGTCGTTGAATCCAACGATGAAACACAGAAATTGCATCGATATTGAATACAAAAGGCAAAATGTCGACTTATTTACAAGAGGAGTAACTCTTCTAATTGTTCGTGCTTTGAGCCTTTCCTGGGACAGCAGTATTAGATTCCGATGCACCATTGCAGGTTTACTGTATCCCTTGGACCTACACATCAACGATGAAACACAGAAATTGCATCGATATTGAATACAAAAGGCAAAATGTCGACTTATTTACAAGAGGAGTAACTCTTCTAATAGTTCGTGCTTTGAGCCTTTCCTGGGACAGCAGTATTAGATTCCGATGCACCATTGCAGGTTTACTGTATCCCTTGGACCTTGAATCCAAAGATGAAACACAGAAATTGCATCGATATTGAATACAAAAGGCAAAATGTCGACTTATTTATAAGAGGAGTAACTCTTCTAATAGTTCGTGCTTTGAGCCTTTCCTGGGACAGCAGTATTAGATTCCGATGCACCATTGCAGGTTTGTTGTATCTCTTGGACCTTCAGATCAACGATGAAACACAGAAATTGCATCGATATTGAATACAAAAGGCAAAATATCAACTTATTTACAAGAGGAGTAACTGTTTTAATAGTTCGTGCTTTGAGCCTTTCCTGGGACAGCAGTATTAGATTCCGATGCACCATTGCAGGTTTACTGTATCCCTTGGACCTTGAAATCAACGATGAAACACAGAAATTGCATCGATATTGAATACAAAAGGCAAATTGTCGACTTATTTACAAGAGGAGTAACTCTTCTAATAGTTCGTGCTTTGAGCCTTTCCTGGGACAGCAGTTATAGATTACGATGCACCATTGCAGGTTTACTGTATCCCTTGGCCCTTCAAATGAAAGATGAAACACAGAAATTGCATCGATATTGAATACAAAAGGCAAAATGTCGACATATTCATAAGAGGAGTAACTCTTCTAATAGTTCGAGCTTTGAGCCTTTCCTGGGACAGCAGTATTAGATTCCGATGCACCATGGCAGGTTTACTGTATCCCTTGGACCTTGAAATGAACGATGAAACACAGAAATTGCATCGATATTGAATACAAAAGGCAAAATGTCGACTTATTTACAAGAGGAGTAACTCTTCTAATTGTTCGTGCTGTGAGCCTTTCCTGGGACAGCAGTATTAGATTCCGATGCACCATTGCAGGTTTACTGTATCCTTTGGACCTTCACATCAACGATGAAACACAGAAATTGCATCGATATTGAATACAAAAGGCAAAATGTCGACGTATTTATAAGATGAGTAACTCTTCTAATAGTTCGTGCTTTGAGCCTTTCCTGGGACAGCAGTATTACATTACGATGCACCATTGCAGGTTTGCTGTATCTTTTTGACCTTCAAATCAACAATGAAACACAGAAATTGCATCGACATTGAATACAAAAGGCAAAATGTCGACATATTTATAAGAGGAGTAACTCTTCTAATAGTTCGTGCTTTGAGCCTTTCCTGGGACAGCAGTATTAGACTCCGATGCACCATTGCAGGTTTACTGTATCCCTTGGTCCTTCACATCAACGATGAAACACAGAAATTGCATCGATATTGAATACAAAAGGCAAAATGTCGACTTATTTGTAAGAGGAGTTACCTTCTAATAGTTCGTGTTTTGTGCCTTTCCTGGGACAGCAGTATTAGATACCGATGCACCATTGCAGGTTTACTGTATCCCTTGGACCTTCAAATCAACGATGAAACACAGAAGTTGCATCGATATTGAATACAAAAGGCAAAATGTCGACTTATTTACAAGAGGAGTAACTCTTCTAATAGTTCGTGCTTTGAGCCTATCCTGGGACAGCAGTATTAGATTCCGATGCACCATTGCAGGTTTACTGTATCCCTTGGACCTTCAAATCAACGATGAAACAAAGAAATTGCTTCGATATTGAATACAAGAGGCAAAACGTTGACTTACTTACAAGAGGAGTAACTCTTCTACTAGTTCGTGCTTCGAGCCTTTCCTGGGACAGCAGTATTAGATTCCGATACACCATTGCAGGTTTACTGTATCCCTTGGACTTCCAAATCAACGATGAAACACAGAAATTGCGACGATATTGAATACATAAGGCAAAATGTCGACATATTCATAAGAGGAGTAACTCTTCTAATAGTTCGAGTTTTGAGCCTTTCCTGGGACAGCAGTATTAGATTCCGATGCACCATTGCAGGTTTACTGTATCCCTTGGACCTTGAAATCAACGATGAAACACAGAAATTGCATCGATATTGAATAGAAAAAGCAAAATGTCGACTTATTTATAAGAGGAGTAACTCTTCTAATAGTTCGTGCTTTGAGCCTTTCCTGGGACAGCAGTATTAGATTCCGATGCACCATTGCAGGATTACTGTATCCCTTGGACCTTCAAATCAACGATGAAACACAGAAATCGCATCGATATTGAATACAAAAGGCAAAATGTCGACTTATTTATAAGAGGAGTTACCCTTCTAATAGTTCGTGCTTTGGGCCTTTCCTGGGACAGCAGTATTAGATTCCGTTGCACCATTGCAGGTTTACTGTATCCCTTGGACCTTCAAATCAACGATGAAACACAGAAATTGCATCGATATTGAATACAAAAGGCAAAATGTCGACTTATTTACAAGAGGAGTAACTCTTCTAATTGCTCGAGCTTTGAGCCTTTCCTGGGACAGCAGTATTAGATTCCGATGCACCATTGCAGGTTTACTGTATCCCTTGGACCTTCTTATCAACGACGAAACAGAGAAATTGCATCGATATTGAATACAAAAGGCAAAATGTCGACATATTCTTAAGAGGAGTAACCCTTCTAATAGTTCGTGCTTTGAGCCTTTCCTGGGACAGCAGTATTAGATTCCGATGCACCATTGCAGGTTTACTGTATCCCTTGGACCTTGAAATCAACGCTGAAACACAGAAATTGCATCGATATTGAATACAAAATGCAAAATGTCGACTTATTTATAAGAGGAGTTACCCTTCTAATAGTTCGTGCTTTGAGCCTTTCCTGGGACAGCAGTATTAGATTCCGATGCACCATTGGAGGTTTACTGTATCCCTTGGACCTTCAAATCAATGATGAAACACAGAAATTGCATCGATATTGAATACAAAAGGCAAAATGTCAACTTATTTACAAGAGGAGTAACTCTTATAATAGTTCGTGCTTTGAGCCTTTCCTGGGACAGCAGTATTAGATTCCGATGCACCATTGCAGGTTTACTGTATCCCTTGGACCTTGAAATCAACGATGAAACACAGAAATTGCATCGATATTGAATACAAAAGGCAAATTGTCGACTTATTTACAAGAGGAGTAACTCTTCTAATAGTTCGTGCTTTGAGCCTTTCCTGGGACAGCAGTATTAGATTACGATGCACCATTGCAGGTTTACTGTATCCCTTGGCCCTTCAAATGAAAGATGAAACACAGAAATTGCATCGATATTGAATACAGATGGCAAAATGTCGACTTATTTATAAGAGGAGTAACTCTTCTAATACTACGTGTTTTGAGCCTTTCCTGGGACAGCTGTATTCGATTCCGATGCACCATTGCAGGATTACTGTATCCCTTGGACCTTCAAATCAACGATGAAACACAGAAATTGCATCGATATTGAATACAAAAGGCAAAATGTCGACTTATTTACAAGAGGAGTAACTCTTCTAATATTTCGTGCTTTGAGCCTTTCCTGGGACAGCAGTATTAGATTCCGATGTACCATTGCAGGTTTACTGTATCCCTTGGACCTTCAAATCAACGATGAAGCACAGAAATTGCATCGATATTGAATAAAAAAGGAAAAATGTCGTCTTATTTAAAAGGGGAGTAACTCTTCTAATAGTTCGTGGTTTGAGCCTTTCCTGGGACAGCAGTATTAGATTCCGATGCACCATTGCAATTTTATTGTATCCCTTGGACGTTGAATCCAACGATGAAACACAGAAATTGCATCGATATTGAATACAAAAGGCAAAATGTCGACTTATTTACAAGAGGAGTAACTCTTCTAATAGTTCGTGCTTTGAGCCTTTCCTGGGACAGCAGTATTAGATTCCGATGCACCATTGCAGGTTTACTGTATCCCTTGGACCTACACATCGACGATGAAACACAGAAATTGCATCGATATTGAATACAAAAGGCAAAATGTCGACTTATTTACAAGAGGAGTAACTCTTCTAATAGTTCGTGCTTTGAGCCTTTCCTGGGACAGCAGTATTAGATTCCGATGCACCATTGCAGCTTTACTGTATCCCTTGGACCTTCAAATTAACGATGAACCGGAGAAATTGCAACGATATTGAATACAAAAGGTAAATTGTCAAGTTATTTACAAGAGGAGTAACTCTTCTAATAGTTCGTGCTTTGAGCCTTTCCTGGGACAGCAGTATTAGATTCCGATGCACCATTGCAGGTTTACTGTATCCATTGGACCGTCAAATTAACGATGAAACACAGAAATTGCGTCGATTTTGAATACAAAAGGCATAATGTCGACTTATTTATAAGAGGAGTAACTCTTCTAATAGTTCGTGCTTTGAGCCTTTCCTGGGACAGAAGTATTAGATTCCGATGCACCATTTCAGGTTTACTGTATCCCTTGGACCTTCAAATCAACGATGAAACACAGATATTGCATCGATATTGAATACACAAGGCAAAATGTCGACTTCTTTAAAAGGGGAGTAACTCTTCTAATAGTTCATGCTTTGAGCCTTTCCTGGGACAGCAGTATTAGATTCCGATGCACCATTGCAGGTTTACTGTATCCCTTGGACCTTGAATCCAAAGATGAAACACAGAAATTGCATCGATATTGAATACAAAAGGCAAAATGTCGACTTATTTATAAGAGGATTTACCCTTCTAATAGTTCGTGTTTTGAGCCTTTCCTGGGACAGCAGTATTAGATTCCGATGCACCATTGGAGCTTTAGTGTATCCCTTGGACCTTCAAATCAACGATGAAACACAGAAATTGCATCGATATTCAATACAAAAGGCAAAATGTCGACTTATTTATAAGAGGAGTTACCCTTCTAATAGTTCGTGCTTTGGGCCTTTCCTGGGACAACAGTATTAGATTCCGTTGCACCATTGCAGGTTTACTGTATCCCTTGGACCTTCAAATCAACGATGAAACACAGAAATTGCATCGATATTGAATACAAAATGCAAAATGTCGACTTATTTACAAGAGGAGTAACTCTTCTAATTGCTCGAGCTTTGAGCCTTTCCGGGGACAGCAGTATTAGATTCCGATGCACCATGCAGGTTTACTGTATCCCTTGGACCTTCTTATCAACGATGAAACAGAGAAATTGCATCGATATTGAATACA
Source organism: Schistocerca cancellata (assembly GCF_023864275.1). Classification (NCBI taxonomy): domain Eukaryota; kingdom Metazoa; phylum Arthropoda; class Insecta; order Orthoptera; family Acrididae; genus Schistocerca; species Schistocerca cancellata. Next base: position 138,615,169 of record NC_064627.1, on the reverse strand, counting down.
AAAGGCAAAATGTCGACATATTCTTAAGAGGAGTAACCCATCTAATAGTTCGTGCTTTGAGCCTTTCCTGGGACAGCAGTATTAGATTCCGATGCACCATTGCAGGTTTACTGTATCCCTTGGACCTTGAAATCAACGATGAAACACAGAAATTGCATCGATATTGAATACAAAATGCAAAATGTCGACTTATTTATAAGAGGAGTTACCCTTCTAATAGTTCGTGCTTTGAGCCTTTCCTGGGACAGCAGTATTAGATTCCGATGCACCATTGGCGGTTTACTGTATCCCTTGGACCTTCAAATCAATGATGAAACACAGAAATTGCATCGATATTGAATACAAAAGGCAAAATGTCAACTTATTTACAAGAGGAGTAACTCTTTTAATAGTTCGTGCTTTGACCCTTTCCTGGGACAGCAGTATTAGATTCCGATGCACCATTGCAGGTTTACTGTATCCCTTGGACCTTGAAATCAACGATGAAACACAGAAATTGCATCGATATTGAATACAAAAGGCAAATTGTCGACTTATTTACAAGAGGAGTAACTCTTCTAATAGTTCGTGCTTTGAGCCTTTCCTGGGACAGCAGTATTAGATTACGATGCACCATTGCAGGTTTACTGTATCCCTTGGCCCTTCAAATGAAAGATGAAACACAGAAATTGCATCGATATTGAATACAGAAGGCAAAGTGTCGACTTATTTATAAGAGGAGTAACTCTTCTAATACTACGTGTTTTGAGCCTTTCCTGGGACAGCAGTATTCGATTCCGATGCACCATTGCAGGATTACTGTATCCCTTGGACCTTCAAATCAACGATGAAACACAGAAATTGCATCGATATTGAATACAAAAGGCAAAATATCGACTTATTTACAAGAGGAGTAACTCTTCTAATATTTCGTGCTTTGAGCCTTTCCTGGGACAGCAGTATTAGATTCCGATGCACCATTGCAGGTTTACTGTATCCCTTGGACCTTCAAATCAACGATGAAACACAGAAATTGCATCGATATTGAATAAAAAAGGAAAAATGTCGTCTTATTTAAAAGGGGAGTAACTCTTCTAATAGTTCATGGTTTGAGCCTTTCCTGGGACAGCAGTATTAGATTCCGATGCACCATTGCAATTTTATTGTATCCCTTGGTCGTTGAATCCAACGATGAAACACAGAAATTGCATCGATATTGAATACAAAAGGCAAAATGTCGACTTATTTACAAGAGGAGTAACTCTTCTAATAGTTCGTGCTTTGAGCCTTTCCTGGGACAGCAGTATTAGATTCCGATGCACCATTGCAGGTTTACTGTATCCCTTGGACCTACACATCAACGATGAAACACAGAAATTGCATCGATATTGAATACAAAAGGCAAAATGTCGACTTATTTACAAGAGGAATAACTCTTCTAATAGTTCGTGCTTTGAGCCTTTCCTGGGACAGCAGTATTAGATTCCGATGCACCATTGCAGGTTTACTGTATCCCTTGGACCTTGAATCCAAAGATGAAACACAGAAATTGCATCGATATTGAATACAAAAGGCAAAATGTCGACTTATTTATAAGAGGAGTAACTCTTCTAATAGTTCGTGCTTTGAGCCTTTCCTGGGACAGCAGTATTAGATTCCGATGCACCATTGTAGGTTTACTGTATCCCTTGGACCTTGAAATCAACGATGAAACACAGAAATTGCATCGATATTGAATACAAAAGGCAAAATGTCGACATATTCATAAGAGGAGTAACTCTTCTAATAGTTCGAGATTTGAGCCTTTCCTGGGACAGCAGTATTAGATTCCGATGCACCATGGCAGGTTTACTGTATCCCTTGGACCTTGAAATGAACGACGAAACACAGAAATTGCATCGATATTGAATACAAAAGGCAAAATGTCGACTTATTTACAAGAGGAGTAACACTTCTAATTGTTCGTGCTTTGAGCCTTTCCTGGGACAGCAGTATTAGATTCCGATGCACCATTGCAGGATTACTGTATCCTTTGGACCTTCACATCAACGATGAAACACAGAAATTGCATCGATATTGAATACAAAAGGCAAAATGTCGACGTATTTATAAGATGAGTAACTCTTCTAATAGTTCGTGATTTGAGCCTTTCCTGGGACAGCAGTATTACATTCCGAAGCACCATTGCAGGTTTGCTGTATCTTTTGGACCTTCAAATCAACACTGAAACACAGAAATTGCATCGACATTGAATACAAAAGGCAAAATGTCGACTTATTTATAAGAGGAGTAACTCTTCTAATAGTTCGTGCTTTGAGCCTTTCCTGGGACAGCAGTATTAGACTCCGATGCACCATTGCAGGTTTACTGTATCCCTTGGTCCTTCAAATCAACGATGAAACACAGAAATTGCATCGATATTGAATACAAAAGGCAAAATGTCGACTTATTTATAAGAGGAGTTACCTTCTAATAGTTCGTGCTTTGTGCCTTTCCTGGGACAGTAGTATTAGATTCCGATGCACCATTGCAGGTTTACTGTATCCCTTGGACCTTCAAATCAACGATGAAACACAGAAGTTGCATCGATATTGAATACAAAAGGCAAAATGTCGACTTATTTACAAGAGGAGTAACTCTTCTAATAGTTCGTGCTTTGAGCCTATCCTGGGACAGCAGTATTAGATTCCGATGCACCATTGCAGGTTTACTGTATCCCTTGGACCTTCAAATCAACGATGAAACACAGAAATTGCTTCGATATTGAATACAAAAGGCAAAACGTTGACTTACTTACAAGAGGAGTAACTCTTCTACTAGTTCGTGCTTCGAGCCTTTCCTGGGACAGCAGTATTAGATTCCGATACACCATTGCAGGTTTACTGTATCCCTTGGACCTTCAAATCAACGATGAAACACAGAAATTGCAACGATATTGAATACATAAGGCAAAATGTCGACTTATTTGTAAGAGGAGTAACTCTTCTAATAGTTCGAGCTTTGAGCCTTTCCTGGGACAGCAGTATTAGATTCCGATGCACCATTGCAGGATTACTGTATCCCTTGGACCTTCAAATCAACGATGAAACACAGAAATCGCATCGATATTGAATACAAAAGGCAAAATGTCGACTTATTTATAAGACGAGATACCCTTCTAATAGTTCGTGCTTTGGGCCTTTCCTGGGACAGCAGTATTAAATTCCGTTGCACCATTGCAGGTTTACTGTATCCCTTGGACCTTCAAATCAACGATGAAACACAGAAATTGCATCGATATTGAATACAAAAGGCAAAATGTCGACTTATTTACAAGAGGAGTAACTCTTCTAATTGCTCGAGCTTTGAGCCTTTCCTGGGACAGCAGTATTAGATTCCGATGCACCATTGCAGGTTTACTGTATCCCTTGGACCTTCTTATCAACGACGAAACAGAGAAATTGCATCGATATTGAATACAAAAGGCAAAATGTCGACATATTCTTAAGAGGAGTAACCCTTCTAATAGTTCGTGCTTTGAGCCTTTCCTGGGACAGCAGTATTAGATTCCGATGCACCATTGCAGGTTTACTGTATCCCTTGGACCTTGAAATCAACGATGAAACACAGAAATTGCATCGATATTGAATACAAAAGGCAAATTGTCGACTTATTTACAAGAGGAGTAACTCTTCTAATAGTTCGTGCTTTGAGCCTTTCCTGGGACAGCAGTATTAGATTACGATGCACCATTGCAGGTTTACTGTATCCCTTGGCCCTTCAAATGAAAGATGAAACACAGAAATTGCATCGATATTGAATACAGAAGGCAAAATGTCGACTTATTTATAAGAGGAGTAACTCTTCTAATACCACGTGTTTTGAGCCTTTCCTGGGACAGCTGTATTCGATTCCGATGCACCATTGCAGGATTACTGTATCCCTTGAACCTTCAAATCAACGATGAAACACAGAAATTGCATCGATATTGAATACAAAATGCAAAATGTCGACTTAATTACAAGAGGAGTAACTCTTCTAATATTTCGTGCTTTGAGCCTTTCCTGCGACAGCAGTATTAGATTCCGATGCACCATTGCAGGTTTACTGTATCCCTTGGACCTTCAAATCAACGATGAAGCACAGAAATTGCATCGATACTGAATAAAAAAGGAAAAATGTCGTCTTATTTAAAAGGGGAGTAACTCTTCTAATAGTTCGTGGTTTGAGCCTTTCCTGGGACAGCAGTATTAGATTCCGATGCACCATTGCAATTTTATTGTATCCCTTGGACGTTGAATCCAACGATGAAACACAGAAATTGCATCGATATTGAATACAAAAGGCAAAATGTCGACTTATTTACAAGAGGAGTAACTCTTCTAATAGTTCGTGCTTTGAGCCTTTCCTGGGACAGAAGTTTTAGATTCCGATGCACCATTGCAGGTTTACTGTATCCCTTGGACCTACACATCAACGATGAAACACAGAAATTGCATCGATATTGAATACAAAAGGCTAAATGTCGACATATTCATAAGAGGAGTAACTCTTCTAATAGTTCGAGCTTTGAGCCTTTCCTGGGACAGCAGTATTAGATTCCGATGCACCATGGCAGGTTTACTGTATCCCTTGGACCTTGAAATGAACGATGAAACACAGAAATTGCATCGATATTGAATACAAAAGGCAAAATGTCGACTTATTTACAAGAGGAGTAACTCTTCTAATTGTTCGTGCTTTGAGCCTTTCCTGGGACAGCAGTATTAGATTCCGATGCACCATTGCAGGATTACTAAATCCTTTGGACCTTCACATCAACGATGAAACACAGAAATTGCATCGATATTGAATACAAAAGGCAAAATGTCGACGTATTTATAAGATGAGTAACTCTTCTAATAGTTCGTGATTTGAGCCATTCCTGGGACAGCAGTATTACATTCCGAAGCACCATTGCAGGTTTGCTGTATCTTTTGGACCTTCAAATCAACACTGAAACACAGAAATTGCATCGACATTGAATACAAAAGGCAAAATGTCGACTTATTTATAAGAGGAGTAACTCTTCTAATAGTTCGTGCTTTGAGCCTTTCCTGGGACAGCACTATTAGACTCCGATGCACCATTGCAGGTTTACTGTATCCCTTGGTCCTTCAAATCAACGATGAAACACAGAAATTGCATCGATATTGAATACAAAAGGCAAAATGTCGACTTATTTATAAGAGGAGTAACTCTTCTAATACCACGTGTTTTGAGCCTTTCCTGGGACAGCTGTATTCGATTCCGATGCACCATTGCAGGATTACTGTATCCCTTGAACCTTCAAATCAACGATGAAACACAGAAATTGCATCGATATTGAATACAAAATGCAAAATGTCGACTTAATTACAAGAGGAGTAACTCTTCTAATATTTCGTGCTTTGAGCCTTTCCTGCGACAGCAGTATTAGATTCCGATGCACCATTGCAGGTTTACTGTATCCCTTGGACCTTCAAATCAACGATGAAGCACAGAAATTGCATCGATACTGAATAAAAAAGGAAAAATGTCGTCTTATTTAAAAGGGGAGTAACTCTTCTAATAGTTCGTGGTTTGAGCCTTTCCTGGGACAGCAGTATTAGATTCCGATGCACCATTGCAATTTTATTGTATCCCTTGGACGTTGAATCCAACGATGAAACACAGAAATTGCATCGATATTGAATACAAAAGGCAAAATGTCGACTTATTTACAAGAGGAGTAACTCTTCTAATAGTTCGTGCTTTGAGCCTTTCCTGGGACAGAAGTTTTAGATTCCGATGCACCATTGCAGGTTTACTGTATCCCTTGGACCTACACATCAACGATGAAACACAGAAATTGCATCGATATTGAATACAAAAGGCTAAATGTCGACATATTCATAAGAGGAGTAACTCTTCTAATAGTTCGAGCTTTGAGCCTTTCCTGGGACAGCAGTATTAGATTCCGATGCACCATGGCAGGTTTACTGTATCCCTTGGACCTTGAAATGAACGATGAAACACAGAAATTGCATCGATATTGAATACAAAAGGCAAAATGTCGACTTATTTACAAGAGGAGTAACTCTTCTAATTGTTCGTGCTTTGAGCCTTTCCTGGGACAGCAGTATTAGATTCCGATGCACCATTGCAGGATTACTGTATCCTTTGGACCTTCACATCAACGATGAAACACAGAAATTGCATCGATATTGAATACAAAAGGCAAAATGTCGACGTATTTATAAGATGAGTAACTCTTCTAATAGTTCGTGATTTGAGCCATTCCTGGGACAGCAGTATTACATTCCGAAGCACCATTGCAGGTTTGCTGTATCTTTTGGACCTTCAAATCAACACTGAAACACAGAAATTGCATCGACATTGAATACAAAAGGCAAAATGTCGACTTATTTATAAGAGGAGTAACTCTTCTAATAGTTCGTGCTTTGAGCCTTTCCTGGGACAGCAGTATTAGACTCCGATGCACCATTGCAGGTTTACTGTATCCCTTGGTCCTTCAAATCAACGATGAAACACAGAAATTGCATCGATATTGAATACAAAAGGCAAAATGTCGACTTATTTATAAGAGGAGTTACGTTCTAATAGTTCGTGCTTTGTGCCTTTCCTGGGACAGTAGTATTAGATTCCGATGCACCATTGCAGGTTTACTGTATCCCTTGGACCTTCAAATCAACGATGAAACACAGAAGTTGCATCGATATTGAATACAAAAGGCAAAATGTCGACTTATTTACAAGAGGAGTAACTCTTCTAATAGTTCGTGCTTTGAGCCTATCCTGGGACAGCAGTATTAGATTCCGATGCACCATTGCAGGTTTACTGTATCCCTTGGACCTTCAAATCGACGATGAAACAAAGAAATTGCTTCGATATTGAATACAAAAGGCAAAACGTTGACTTACTTACAAGAGGAGTAACTCTTCTACTAGTTCGTGCTTCGAGCCTTTCCTGGGACAGCAGTATTAGATTCCGATACACCATTGCAGGTTTACTGTATCCCTTGGACCTTCAAATCAACGATGAAACACAGAAATTGCAACGATATTGAATACATAAGGCAAAATGTCGACATATTCATAAGAGGAGTAACTCTTCTAATAGTTCGAGCTTTGAGCCTTTCCTGGGACAGCAGTATTAGATTCCGATGCACCATTGCAGGTTTACTGTATCCCTTGGACCTTGAAATCAACGATGAAACACAGAAATTGCATCGATATTGAATACAAAAGGCAAAATGTCGACTTATTTATAAGAGGAGTAACTCTTCTAATAGTTCGTGCTTTGAGCCTTTCCTGGGACAGCAGTATTAGATTCCGATGCACCATTGTAGGATTACTGTATCCCTTGGACCTTCAAATCAACGATGAAACACAGAAATCGCATCGATATTGAATACAAAAGGCAAAATGTCGACTTATTTATAAGACGAGATACCCTTCTAATAGTTCGTGCTTTGGGCCTTTCCTGGGACAGCAGTATTAAATTCCGTTGCACCATTGCAGGTTTACTGTATCCCTTGGACCTTCAAATCAACGATGAAACACAGAAATTGCATCGATATTGAATACAAAAGGCAAAATGTCGACTTATTTACAAGAGGAGGAACTCTTCTAATTGCTCGAGCTTTGAGCCTTTCCTGGGACAGCAGTATTAGATTCCGATGCACCATTGCAGGTTTACTGTATCCCTTGGACCTTCTTATCAACGACGAAACAGAGAAATTGCATCGATATTGAATACAAAAGGCAAAATGTCGACATATTCTTAAGAGGAGTAACCCTTCTAATAGTTCGTGCTTTGAGCCTTTCCTGGGACAGCAGTATTAGATTCCGATGAACCATTGCAGGTTTACTGTATCCCTTGGACCTTGAAATCAACGATGAAACACAGAAATTGCATCGATATTGAATACAAAAGGCAAATTGTCGACTTATTTACAAGAGGAGTAACTCTTCTAATAGTTCGTGCTTTGAGCCTTTCCTGGGACAGCAGTATTAGATTACGATGCACCATTGCAGGTTTACTGTATCCCTTTTCCCTTCAAATGAAAGATGAAACACAGAAATTGCATCGATATTGAATACAGAAGGCAAAATGCCGACTTATTTATAAGAGGAGTAACTCTTCTAATACCACGTGTTTTGAGCCTTTCCTGGGACAGCTGTATTCGATTCCGATGCACCATTGCAGGATTACTGTATCCCTTGAACCTTCAAATCAACGATGAAACACAGAAATTGCATCGATATTGAATACAAAATGCAAAATGTCGACTTAATTACAAGAGGAGTAACTCTTCTAATATTTCGTGCTTTGAGCCTTTCCTGCGACAGCAGTATTAGATTCCGATGCACCATTGCAGGTTTACTGTATCCCTTGGACCTTCAAATCAACGATGAAGCACAGAAATTGCATCGATACTGAATAAAAAAGGAAAAATGTCGTCTTATTTAAAAGGGGAGTAACTCTTCTAATAGTTCGTGGTTTGAGCCTTTCCTGGGACAGCAGTATTAGATTCCGATGCACCATTGCAATTTTATTGTATCCCTTGGACGTTGAATCCAACGATGAAACACAGAAATTGCATCGATATTGAATACAAAAGGCAAAATGTCGACTTATTTACAAGAGGAGTAACTCTTCTAATAGTTCGTGCTTTGAGCCTTTCCTGGGACAGAAGTATTAGATTCCGATGCACCATTGCAGGTTTACTGTATCCCTTGGACCTACACATCAACGATGAAACACAGAAATTGCATCGATATTGAATACAAAAGGCAAAATGTCGACATATTCATAAGAGGAGTAACTCTTCTAATAGTTCGAGCTTTGAGCCTTTCCTGGGACAGCAGTATTAGATTCCGATGCACCATGGCAGGTTTACTGTATCCCTTGGACCTTGAAATGAACGATGAAACACAGAAATTGCATCGATATTGAATACAAAAGGCAAAATGTCGACTTATTTACAAGAGGAGTAACTCTTCTAATTGTTCGTGCTTTTAGCCTTTCCTGGGACAGCAGTATTAGATTCCGATGCACCATTGCAGGATTACTGTATCCTTTGGACCTTCACATCAACGATGAAACACAGAAATTGCATCGATATTGAATACAAAAGGCAAAATGTCGACGTATTTATAAGATGAGTAACTCTTCTAATAGTTCGTGATTTGAGCCTTTCCTGGGACAGCAGTATTACATTCCGAAGCACCATTGCAGGTTTGCTGTATCTTTTGGACCTTCAAATCAACACTGAAACACAGAAATTGCATCGACATTGAATACAAAAGGCAAAATGTCGACTTATTTATAAGAGGAGTAACTCTTCTAATAGTTCGTGCTTTGAGCCTTTCCTGGGACAGCAGTATTAGACTCCGATGCACCATTGCAGGTTTACTGTATCCCTTGGTCCTTCAAATCAACGATGAAACACAGAAATTGCATCGATATTGAATACAAAAGGCAAAATGTCGACTTATTTATAAGAGGAGTTACCTTCTAATAGTTCGTGCTTTGTGCCTTTCCTGGGACAGCAGTATTAGATTCCGATGCACCATTGCAGGTTTACTGTATCCCTTGGACCTTCAAATCAACGATGAAACACAGAAGTTGCATCGATATTGAATACAAAAGGCAAAATGTCGACTTATTTACAAGAGGAGTAACTCTTCTAATAGTTCGTGCTTTGAGCCTATCCTGGGACAGCAGTATTAGATTCCGATGCACCATTGCAGGTTTACTATATCCCTTGGACCTTCAAATCAACGATGAAACAAAGAAATTGCTTCGATATTGAATACAAAAGGCAAAACGTTGACTTACTTACAAGAGGAGTAACTCTTCTACTAGTTCGTGCTTCGAGCCTTTCCTGGGACAGCAGTATTAGATTCCGATACACCATTGCAGGTTTACTGTATCCCTTGGACCTTCAAATCAACGATGAAACACAGAAATTGCAACGATATTGAATACATAAGGCAAAATGTCGACATATTCATAAGAGGAGTAACTCTTCTAATAGTTCGAGCTTTGAGCCTTTCCTGGGACAGCAGTATTAGATTCCGATGCACCATTGCAGGTTTACTGTATCCCTTGGACCTTGAAATCAACGATGAAACACAGAAATTGCATCGATATTGAATACAAAAGGCAAAATGTCGACTTATTTATAAGAGGAGTAACTCTTCTAATAGTTCGTGCTTTGAGCCTTTCCTGGGACAGCAGTATTAGATTCCGATGCACCATTGCAGGATTACTGTATCCCTTGGACCTTCAAATCAACGATGAAACACAGAAATCGCATCGATATTGAATACAAAAGGCAAAATGTCGACTTATTTATAAGACGAGATACCCTTCTAATAGTTCGTGCTTTGGGCCTTTCCTGGGACAGCAGTATTAGATTCCGTTGCACCATTGCAGGTTTACTGTATCCCTTGGACCTTCACATCAACGATGAAACACAGAAATTGCATCGATATTGAATACAAAAGGCAAAATGTCGACTTACTTACAAGAGGAGTAACTCTTCTAATTGCTCGAGCTTTGAGCCTTTCCTGGGACAGCAGTATTAGATTCCGATGCACCATTGCAGGTTTACTGTATCCCTTGGACCTTCTTATCAACGACGAAACAGAGAAATTGCATCGATATTGAATACAAAAGGCAAAATGTCGACATATTCTTAAGAGGAGTAACCCTTCCAATAGTTCGTGCTTTGAGCCTTTCCTGGGACAGCAGTATTAGATTCCGATGCACCATTGCAGGTTTACTGTATCCCTTGGACCTTGAAATCAACGATGAAACACAGAAATTGCATCGATATTGAATACAAAAGGCAAATTGTCGACTTATTTACAAGAGGAGTAACTCTTCTAATAGTTCGTGCTTTGAGCCTTTCCTGGGACAGCAGTATTAGATTACGATGCACCATTGCAGGTTTACTGTATCCCTTGGCCCTTCAAATGAAAGATGAAACACAGAAATTGCATCGATATTGAATACAGAAGGCAAAATGTCGACTTATTTATAAGAGGAGTAACTCTTCTAATACCACGTGTTTTGAGCCTTTCCTGGGACAGCTGTATTCGATTCCGATGCACCATTGCAGGATTACTGTATCCCTTGAACCTTCAAATCAACGATGAAACACAGAAATTGCATCGATATTGAATACAAAATGCAAAATGTCGACTTAATTACAAGAGGAGTAACTCTTCTAATATTTCGTGCTTTGAGCCTTTCCTGCGACAGCAGTATTAGATTCCGATGCACCATTGCAGGTTTACTGTATCCCTTGGACCTTCAAATCAACGATGAAGCACAGAAATTGCATCGATACTGAATAAAAAAGGAAAAATGTCGTCTTATTTAAAAGGGGAGTAACTCTTCTAATAGTTCGTGGTTTGAGCCTTTCCTGGGACAGCAGTATTAGATTCCGATGCACCATTGCAATTTTATTGTATCCCTTGGACGTTGAATCCAACGATGAAACACAGAAATTGCATCGATATTGAATACAAAAGGCAAAATATCGACTTATTTACAAGAGGAGTAACTCTTCTAATAGTTCGTGCTTTGAGCCTTTCCTGGGACAGAAGTATTAGATTCCGATGCACCATTGCAGGTTTACTGTATCCCTTGGACCTACACATCAACGATGAAACACAGAAATTGCATCGATATTGAATACAAAAGGCAAAATGTCGACTTATTTACAAGAGGAGTAACTCTTCTAATAGTTCGTGCTTTGAGCCTTTCCTGGGACAGCAGTATTAGATTCCGATGCACCATTGCAGGTTTACTGTATCCCTTGGACCTTCAAATTAACGATGAACCGGAGAAATTGCAACGATATTGAATACAAAAGGTAAATTGTCAAGTTATTTACAAGAGGAGTAACTCTTCTAATAGTTCGTGCTTTGAGCCTTTCCTGGGACAGCAGTATTAGATTCCGATGCACCATTGCAGGTTTACTGTATGCATTGGACCGTCAAATTAACGATGAAACACAGAAATTGCGTCGATATTGAATACAAAAGGCATAATGTCGACTTATTTATAAGAGGAGTAACTCTTCTAATAGTTCGTGCTTTGAGCCTTTCCTGGGACAGAAGTATTAGATTCCGATGCACCATTGCAGGTTTACTGTATCCCTTGGACCTTCAAATCAACGATGAAACACAGAAATTGCATCGATATTGAATACACAAGGCAAAATGTCGACTTCTTTAAATGGGGAGTAACTCTTCTAATAGTTCGTGCTTTGAGCGTTTCCTGGGACAGCAGTATTAGATTCCGATGCACCAATGCAGGTTTACTGTATCCCCTGGACCTTGAATCCAAAGATGAAACACAGAAATTGCATCGATATTGAATACAAAAGGCAAAATGTCGACATATTCATAAGAGGAGTAACTCTTCTAATAGTTCGAGCTTTGAGCCTTTCCTGGGACAGCAGTATTAGATTCCGATGCACCATTGCAGCATTACTGTATCCCTTGGACCATCAAATCAACGATGAAACACAGAAATATCATTGATATTGAATACAAAAGGCAAAATGTCGAATTATTTATAAGATGAGTAACTCTTCTAATAGTTCGTGCTTTGAGCCTTTCCTGGGACAGCAGTATTAGATTCCGATGGACCATTGCAGGTTTACTGTATCCATTGGACCGTCAAATCAACGATGAAACACAGAAATTGCATCGATATTGAGTACAAAAGGCATAACGTTGACTTATTTATAAGAGGAGTTACCCTTCTAATAGTTCGTGATTTGGGCCTTTCCTGGGACAGCAGTATTAGATTCCGTTGCACCATTGCAGGTTTACTGTATCCCTTGGACCTTCAAATCAACGATGAAACACAGAAATTGCATCGATATTGAATACAAAATGCAAAATGTCGACTTATTTACAAGAGGAGTAACTCTTCTAATTGCTCGAGCTTTGAGCCTTTCCGGGGACAGCAGTATTAGATTCCGATGCACCATTGCAGGTTTACTGTATCCCTTGGACCTTCTTATCAACGATGAAACAGAGAAATTGCATCGATATTGAATACAAAAGGCAAAATGTCGACGTATTCTTAAGAGGAGTAACCCATCTAATAGTTCGTGCTTTGAGCCTTTCCTGGGACAGCAGTATTAGATTCCGATGCACCATTGCAGGTTTACTGTATCCCTTGGACCTTGAAATCAACGATGAAACACAGAAATTGCATCGATATTGAATACAAAATGCAAAATGTCGACTTATTTATAAGAGGAGTTACCCTTCTAATAGTTCGTGCTTTGAGCCTTTCCTGCGACAGCAGTATTAGATTCCGATGCACCATTGCAGGATTACTGTATCCCCTGGACCTTCTAATCAACGATGAAACACAGAAATTGCATCGTTATTGAATACAAAAGGCAAAATGTCGACTTATTTACAAGATGGAGTAACTCTTCTAATAGTTCGTGCTTTGAGCCTTTCCTGGGACAGCAGTATTATATTCCGATGCACCATTGCAGGTTTACTGTATCCCTTGGACCTTCAAAACAACGATGAAACACAGAAATTGCATCGATATTGAATACAAAAGGGAAAATGTCGACTTATTTATAAGAGGAGTAACTCTTCTAATAGTTCGTGCTTTGAGCCTTTCCTGGGACAGCAGTATGAGATTCCGATGCACCATTGCAGGTTTACAGTATCCCTTTGACCTTCAAATCAACGATGAAACACAGAAATTGCATCGATATTGAATACAAAAGGCAAAATGTCGACTTACTTACAAGAGGAGTAACTCTTCTAATAGTTCGTGCTTTGAGCCTTTCCTGGGACAGCAGTATTAGATTACGATGCACCATTGCAGGTTTACTGTATCCCTTGGACATTCACATCAACGATGAAACACAGAAATTGCATTGATATTGAATACAGAAGGCAAAATGTCGACTTATTTATAAGAGGAGTAACTCTTCTAATAGTTCGTGCTTTGAGCCTTTCCTGCGACAGCAGTATTAGATTCCGATGCACCATTGCAGGATTACTGTATCCCCTGGACCTTGAAATGAACGATGAAACACAGAAATTGCATCGATATTGAATACAAAAGGCAAAATGTCGACTTATTTATAAGAGGATTTACCCTTCTAATAGTTCGTGTTTTGAGCCTTTCCTGGGACAGCAGTATTAGATTCCGATGCACCATTGGAGCTTTAGTGTATCCCTTGGACCTTCAAATCAACGATGAAACACAGAAATTGCATCGATATTGAATACAAAAGGCAAAATGTCATTTTATTTACAAGAGGTGTAACTCTTCTAATAGTTCGTGCTTTGAGCCTTTCCTGGGACAGCAGTATTAGATTCCGATGCGCCATTGCTGGTTTACTGTATCCCTTGGACCTTCAAATCAACGATGAAACACAGAAATTGCATCGATATTGAATACAAAATGCAAAATGTCGACTTATTTACAAGGGGAGTAACTCTTCTAATAGTTCGTGCTTTGAGCCTTTCCTGGGACAGCAGTATGAAATTCCGATGCACCATTGCAGGTTTACAGTTTCCCTTTGACCTTCAAATCAACGATGAAACACAGAAATTGCATCGATATTGAATACAAAAGGCAAAATGTCGACTTACTTACAAGAGGAGTAACTCTTCTAATAGTTCGTGCTTTGAGCCTTTCCTGGGACAGCAGTATTAGATTACGATGCACCATTGCAGGTTTACTGTATCCCTTGGACATTCACATCAACGATGAAACACAGAAATTGCATTGATATTGAATACAGAAGGCAAAATGTCGACTTATTTATAAGAGGAGTAACTCTTCTAATAGTTCGTGCTTTGAGCCTTTCCTGCGACAGCAGTATTAGATTCCGATGCACCATTGCAGGATTACTGTATCCCCTGGACCTTCTAATCAACGATGAAACACAGAAATTGCATCGATATTGAATACAAAAGGCAAAATGTCGACTTATTTACAAGATGGAGTAACTCTTCTAATAGTTCGTGCTTTGAGCCTTTCCTGGGACAGCAGTATTATATTCCGATGCACCATTGCAGGTTTACTGTATCCCTTGGACCTTCAAAACAACGATGAAACACAGAAATTGCATCGATATTGAATACAAAAGGGAAAATGTCGACTTATTTATAAGAGGAGTAACTCTTCTAATAGTTCGTGCTTCGAGCCTTTCCTGGGACAGCAGCATTAGATTCCGATGCACCATTGCAGGATTACTGTATCCCTTGGACCTTCAAATCAACGATGAAACACAGAAATTGCATCGGTAATGAATACAAAAGGCAAAATGTCGACTTATTTATAAGAGGAATTACTCTTCTAATAGTTCGTGCTTTGAGCCTTTCCTGCGACAGCAGTATTAGATTCCGATGCACCATTGCAGGTTTACTGTATCCCTCGGACCTTCAAATCAACGATGAAACACAGAAATTGCATCGATATTGAAAACAAAAGGCAAAATGTCGACTTATTCACAAGGGGAGTAACTCTTCTAATAGTTCGTGCTTTGAGCCTTTCCTGGGACAGCAGTATTAGATTCCGATGCACCATTGCAGGTTTACTGTATCCCTTGGACCTTCAAATCAACGATGAAACACAGAAATTGCATCGATATTGAATACAAAAGGCAAAATGTCGACTTATTTACGAGAGGAGTAACTCTTCTAATAGTTCGTGCTTTGATCCTTTCCTGGCACAGCAGTATTAGATTCCGATGCACCATTGCCGGTTTACTGTATCCCTTTGACCTTCAAATCAACGATGAAACACAGAAATTGCATCGATATTGAATACAAAAGGCAAAATGTCGACGTATTTAAAATTGGAGTAACTCTTCTAATAGTTCGTGCTTTGAGCCTTTCCTGGGACAGCAGTATTAGATTCCGATGCACCATTGCAGGATTACTGTATCCCTTGGACCATCAAATCAACGATGAAACACAGAAATATCATTGATATTGAATACAAAAGGCAAAATTTCGAATTAATTATAAGATGAGTAACTCTTCTAATAGTTCGTGTTTTGAGCCTTTCCTGGGACAGCAGTATTACATTCCGATGGACCATTGCAGGTTTACTGTATCCATTGGACCGTCAAATCAACGATGAAACACAGAAATTGCATCGATATTGAGTACAAAAGGCATAATGTCGACTTATTTATAAGAGGAGTAACTCTTCTAATAGTTCGTGATTTGAGCCTTTCCTGGGACATCAGTATTAGATTCCGATGCACCATTGCAGGTTTACTGTATCCCTTGGACCTTCAAATCAACGATGAAACACAGAAATTGCATCTTTATTGAATACAAAAGGCAAAATGTCGACTTATTTAAAAGGGGAGTAACCCTTCTAATAGTTCGTGTTTTGAGCCTTTCCTGGGACAGCAGTATTAGATTCCGATGCACCATTGCAGGTTTGCTGTATCCCTTGGACCTTGAATCCAACGATGAAACACAGAAATTGCATCGATATTGAATACAAAAGGCAAAATGTCGACTTATTTACAAGAGGAGTAACTCTTCAAATAGTTCGTGCTTAGGGCGTCTCCTGGGACAGCAGTATTAGATTCCGATGCACCATTGCAGGTTTATTGTATCCCTTGGACCAACACATCAACGATGAAACACAGAAATTGCATCGATATTGAATACAAAAGGCGAAATGACGACTTATTTAGAAGATGAGTAACTCTTCTAATACTTCGTGCTTTGAGCCTTTCCTGGGACAGCAGTATTAGATTCCGATGCACCATTGCAGGTTTACTGTATCCCTTGGACCTTCAAATCAACGATAAAACAGAGAAATTGCATCGATATTGAATACAAACGTAAAATGTCAACTTATTTACAAGAGGAGTAACTCTTCTAATAGTTCGTGCTTTGAGCCTTTCCTGGGACAGCAGTATTAGATTCCGATGCACCATTGCAGGAATACTGTATCCATTGGACCGTCAAATCAACGATGAAACACAGAAATTGCATCGATATTGAATACAAAAGGCATAATGTCGACTTATTTATAAGAGGAGTAACTCATCTAGTAGTTCGTGCTTTGAGCCTTTCCTGGGACAGAAGTATTAGATTCCGATGCACCATTACAGGTTTACTGTATCCCTTTGACCTTCAAATCAACGATGAAACACAGAAATTGCATGGATATTGAATACAAAAGGCAAAATGTCGACTTATTTAAAATTGGAGTAACTCTTCTAATAGTTCGTGCTTTGAGCCTTTCCTGGGACAGCAGTATTAGATTCCGATGCACCATTGCAGGATTACTGTATCCCTTGGACCTTCAAATCAACGATGAAACACAGAAATTGCATCGATATTGAATACAAAAGGCAAAATGTCGACTTATTTGTAAGATGAGTAACTCTTCTAATAGTTCGTATTTTGAGCCTTTCCTGGGACAGCAGTATTACATTCCGATGCACCATTGCAGGTTTACTGTATCCATTGGACCGTCAAATCAACGATGAAACACAAAAATTGCATCGATATTGAGTACAAAAGGCATAATGTCGACTTATTTATAAGAGGAGTAACTCTTCTAATAGTTCCTGCTTTGAGCCTTTCCTGGTACAGCAGTATTAGATTCCGATGCACCATTGCAGGTTTACTGTATCCCTTGGACCTTTAAATCAACGATGAAACACAGAAATTGCATCTTTATTGAATACAAAAGGCAAAATGTCGACTTATTTAAAAGGGGAGTAACTCTTCTAATAGTTCGTGTTTTGAGCCTTTCCTGGGACAGCAATATTAGATTCCGATGCACCATTGCAAGTTTTCTGTATCCCTTGGATCTTGAATCCAACGATGAAACACAGAAATTGCATCGATATTGAATACAAAAGGCAAAATGTCGACTTATTTACAAGAGGAGTACCTCTTCTAATAGTTCGTGCTTTGAGCCTTTCCTGGGACAGCAGTATTAGATTCCGATGCACCATTGCAGGTTAACTGTATCCCTTGGACCTTCAAATCAACGATGAAACACAGAAATTGCATCGATATTGAATACAAAAGCAAAATGTCGCCTTTTATATAAGAGGAGTTACCCTTCTAATAGTTCGTGTTTTGAGCTGTTCCTGGGACAGCAGTATTAGATTCCGATACACCATTGACTGTTTACTGTATCCCTTGGACCTTCAAATCAACGATGAAACACAGAAATTGCATCGATACTGAATACAAAAGGCAAAATGTAGACATATTCATAAGAGGAGTAACTCTTCTAATAGTTCGAGCTTTGAGCCTTTCCTGGGACAGCAGTATTAGATTCCGATGCACCATGGCAGGTTTACTGTATCCCTTGGACCTTGAATCCAACGATGAAACACAGAAATTGCATCGATATTGAGTACAAAAGACAAAATGTAGACTTATTTACAAGAGGAGTAACTCTTCTAATTGTTCGTGCTTTGAGCCTTTCCTGGGACAGCAGTATTAGATTCCGATACACCATTGCAGGTTTACTGTATCCCTTGGACCTTGAAATCAACGATGAAACACAGATATTGCATCGATATTGAATACAAAAGGCAAAATGTCAACTTATTTACAAGAGGTGTAACTCTTTTAATAGTTCGTGCTTTGAGCCTTTCCTGGGACAGCAGTATTAGATTCCGATGCACCATTGCAGGTTTACTGTATCTCTTGGACCTTCAAATCAACGATGAAACAAAGAAATTTCATCGATATTGAATACAAAAAGCAAAATGTCGACTTATTTACAAGGGGAGTAACTCTTCTAATAGTTCGTGCTTTGAGCCTTTCCTGGGACAGCAGTATTAGATTCCGATACACCATTGCAGGTTTACTGTATCCCTCGGACCTTCAAATCAACGATGAAACACAGAAATTGCACCAATATTGAATACAAAAGGCAAAATGTCGTTTTATTTATAAGAGCAGTAACTCTTCTAATAGTTCGTGTTTTGAGCCTTTCCTGGGACAGCAGTACTAGATTCCGATGCACCATTGGAGGATTACTGTATCCCTTGGACCTTCAAATCAACGATGAAACACAGAAATTGCATCGATGTTGAATACAAAAGGCAAAATATCGACTTATTTATAAGAGGAGTTACCCTTCTAATAGTTCGTGCTTTGAGCCTTTGCTGTGACAGCAGTATTAGATTCCGATGCACCATTGCTGGTTTACTGTATCCCTTGGACCTTCAAATCAACGATGAAACACAGAAATTGCATCGATATTGAATACAGAAGGCAAAATGTCGACTTATTTATAGGAGGAGTAACTCTTCTAATAGTTCGTACTTTGAGCCTTTCCTGGAACAGCAGTGTTAGATTCCGATGCACCATAGGAGGATTACTGTATCCCTTGGACCTTCAAATCAACGATGAAACACAGAAATTGCATCGATATTGAATACAAAAGGCAAAATGTCGACTTATTTATAAGAGGAGTAACTCTTCTAATAGTTCGTGCTTTGAGCCTTTCCTGGGACAGCAGTATTAGATTCCGATGCACCATTGCAGGATTACTGTATCCCTTGGACCTTCAAATCAACGATGAAACACAGAAATCGCATCGATATTGAATACAAAAGGCAAAATGTCGACTTATTTATAAGACGAGATACCCTTCTAATAGTTCGTGCTTTGGGCCTTTCCTGGGACAGCAGTATTAGATTCCGTTGCACCATTGCAGGTTTACTGTATCCCTTGGACCTTCACATCAACGATGAAACACAGAAATTGCATCGATATTGAATACAAAAGGCAAAATGTCGACTTACTTACAAGAGGAGTAACTCTTCTAATTGCTCGAGCTTTGAGCCTTTCCTGGGACAGCAGTATTAGATTCCGATGCACCATTGCAGGTTTACTGTATCCCTTGGACCTTCTTATCAACGACGAAACAGAGAAATTGCATCGATATTGAATACAAAAGGCAAAATGTCGACATATTCTTAAGAGGAGTAACCCTTCCAATAGTTCGTGCTTTGAGCCTTTCCTGGGACAGCAGTATTAGATTCCGATGCACCATTGCAGGTTTACTGTATCCCTTGGACCTTGAAATCAACGATGAAACACAGAAATTGCATCGATATTGAATACAAAAGGCAAATTGTCGACTTATTTACAAGAGGAGTAACTCTTCTAATAGTTCGTGCTTTGAGCCTTTCCTGGGACAGCAGTATTAGATTACGATGCACCATTGCAGGTTTACTGTATCCCTTGGCCCTTCAAATGAAAGATGAAACACAGAAATTGCATCGATATTGAATACAGAAGGCAAAATGTCGACTTATTTATAAGAGGAGTAACTCTTCTAATACCACGTGTTTTGAGCCTTTCCTGGGACAGCTGTATTCGATTCCGATGCACCATTGCAGGATTACTGTATCCCTTGAACCTTCAAATCAACGATGAAACACAGAAATTGCATCGATATTGAATACAAAAGGCAAAATTTCGACTTATTGATAGGAGGAGTAACTCTTCTAATAGTTCGTGTTTGAGCCTTTCCTGGGACAGCAGTATTAGATTACGATGCACCATTGCAGGTTTACTGTATCCCTTGGCCCTTCAAATGAAAGATGAAACACAGAAATTGCATCGATATTGAATACAGAAGGCAAAATGTCGACTTATTTATAAGAGGAGTAACTCTTCTAATACCACGTGTTTTGAGCCTTTCCTGGGACAGCAGTATTAGATTCCGATGCACCATTGCAGGTTTACTGTATCTCTTGGACCTTCAAATCAACGATGAAACAAAGAAATTTCATCGATATTGAATACAAAAAGCAAAATGTCGACTTATTTACAAGGGGAGTAACTCTTCTAATAGTTCGTGCTTTGAGCCTTTCCTGGGACAGAAGTATTAGATTCCGATGCACCATTGCAGGATTACTGTATCCCTTGGACCTTCAAATCAACGATGAAACACAGAAATTGCATCGATATTGAATACAAAAGGCAAAATGTCGACTTATTTATAAGAGGATTTACCCTTCTAATAGTTCGTGCTTTGAGCCTTTCCTGGGACGGCAGTATTAGATTCCGATGCACCATTGCAGGTTTACTGTATCCCTCGGACCTTCAAATCAACGATGAAACACAGAAATTGCATCGATATTGAATACAATAGGCAAAATGTCGACTTATTTATAAGAGGAGTAACTCTTCTAAGAGTTCGTGCTTTGAGCCTTTCCTGGGACAGAAGTATTAGATTCCGATGCACCATTGCAGGTTTACTGTATCCCTTGGACCTTCAAATCAACGATGAAACACAGAAATTGCATCGATATTGAATACAAAAGGCAAAATTTCGACTTATTTAAAAGGGGAGTAACTCTTGTAATATTTCGTGCTTTGAGCCTTTCCTGGGACATCAGTATTAGATTCCAATGCACCATTGCAGGTTTACTGTATCCCTTGGACCTTGAATCCAACGATGAAATACAGAAATTGCATCGATATTGAATACAAGAGGCAAAATGTCGACTTATTTACCAGAGGAGTAACTCTTCTAATAGTTCGTGCTTTGAGCCTTTCCTGGGACAGAAGTATTAGATTCCGATACACCATTGCAGGTTTACTGTATCCCTTGGACCTTCAAATCAACGATGAAACACAGAAATTGCATCGATATTGAATACAAAAAGCAAAATGTCGACTTATTTATAAGAGGAGTTACCCTTTTAATAGTTCGTGCTTTGAGCCTTTCCTGGGACAGCAGTATTAGATTCCGATGCACCATTGCAGGTTCACTGTATCCCATGGACCTTCAAATCAACGATGAACACAGAAAGTGCATCGATATTGAATACAAAAGGCAAAATGCCGACTTGTTTATAAAAGGATTTACCCATCTAATAGTTCGTGCTGTGAGCCTTTCCTGGGACAGCAGTATTACATACCGATGCACCATTGCAGGTTTACTGTATCCCTCGGACCGTCAAATCAACGATGAAACACAGAAATTGCATCGATATTGAATACAAAAGGCAAAATGTCGACTTATTTATAAGAGGAGTAACTCTTCTAATAGTTCGTGCTTTGAGCCTTTCCTGGGACAGCAGTATTAGATTCCGATGCACCATTGCAGGATTACTGTATCTCTTGGACCTTCAAATCAACGATGAAACACAGAAATTGCATCGATATTGAATACAAAAGGCAAAATGTCGTCTTATTTACAAGAGGAGTAACTCTTCTACTAGTTCGTGCTTTGAGCCTTTCCTGGGACAGCAGTATTAGATTCCGATACACCATTGCAGGTTTACTGTATCCCTTGGACCTTCAAATCGACGATGAAACACAGAAATTGCATCGAAATTGAATACAAAAAGCAAAATGTCGACATATTCATAAGAGGAGTAACTCTTCTAATAATTCGTGTTTCAGCCTTTCCTGGGACAGCAGTATTAGATTCCGATGCACCATTGCAGGATTACTGTATCTCTTAGACCTTGAAATCAACGATGAAACACAGAAATTGCATCGATATTGAATACAAAAGGCAAAATGTCGACTTATTTAAAAGGGGAGTAACTCTTGTAATAATTCGTGCTTTGAGCCTTTCCTGGGACAGCAGTATTAGATTCCGATGCACCATTGCATGTTTACTGTATCCCTTGGACCTTGAATCCAACGATGAAACACAGAAATTGCATCGATATTGAATACAAAAGGCAAATTGTCGACAAATTCATAAGAGGAGTAACTCTTCTAATAGTTCGAGCTTTGAGCGTTTCCTGTGACAGCAGTATTAGATTCCGATGCACCATGGCAGGTTTACTGTATCCCTTGGACCTTGAAATCAACGATGAAACACAGAAATTGCATCGATATTGAATACAAAAGGCAAAATGTCGACTTATTTACAAGAGGAGTAACTCTTCTAGTAGTTCGTGCTTTGAGCCTTTCCTGGGACAGAAATATTAGATTCCGATGCACCATTGCAGGTTAACTGTATCCCTTAGACCTTCAAATCAACGATGAAACACATAAATTGGATTCATATTGAATACAAAAGCAAAATGTCGCCTTTTTTATAAGAGGAGTTACCCTTCTAATAGTTCGTGCTTTGAGCTGTTCCTGGGACAGCAGTATAAGATTACGATGCACCATTGCAGGTTTACTGTATCCCTTGGACCTTGAATCCAACGATGAAACACGGAAATTGCATTGATATTGAATACAAAAGGCAAAATGTCGACTTATTTACAAGAGGAGTAACTCTTCTAATAGTTCGTGCTTTGAGCCTTTCCTGGGACAGAAGTATTAGATTCCGATGCACCATTGCAGGTTTACTGTATCCCTTGGACCTTCAAATCAACGATGAAACACAGAAATTGCATCGATATTGAATACAAAAGGCAAAATGCCGACTTGTTTATAAAAGGATTTACCCATCTAATAGTTCGTGCTGTGAGCCTTTCCTGGGACAGCAGTATTACATTCCGATGCACCATTGCAGGTTTACTGTATCCCTCGGACCGTCAAATCAACGATGAAACACAGAAATTGCATCGATATTGAATACAAAAGGCAAAATGTCAACTTATTTATAAGAGGAGTAACTCTTCTAATAGTTCGTGCTTTGAGCCTTTCCTGGGACAGCAGTATTAGATTCCGATGCACCATTGCAGGATTACTGTATCTCTTGGACCTTCAAATCAACGATGAAACACAGAAATTGCATCGATATTGAATACAAAAGGCAAAATGTCGTCTTATTTACAAAAGGAGTAACTCTTCTACTAGTTCGTGCTTTGAGCCTTTCCTGGGACAGCAGTATTAGATTCCGATACACCATTGCAGGTTTACTGTATCCCTTGGACCTTCAAATCGACGATGAAACACAGAAATTGCATCGAAATTGAATACAAAAGGCAAAATGTCGACATATTCATAAGAGGAGTAACTCTTCTAATAATTCGTGTTTCAGCCTTTCCTGGGACAGCAGTATTAGATTCCGATGCACCATTGCAGGATTACTGTATCTCTTAGACCTTGAAATCAACGATGAAACACAGAAATTGCATCGATATTGAATACAAAAGGCAAAAGTCGACTTATTTATAAGAGGAGTTACCCTTCTAATAGTTCGTGCTTTGAGCCTTTCCTGGGACAGCAGTATTAGATTCCGATGCACCATTGCAGGTTTACTGTATCCCTTGGACCTTCAAATCAACGATGAAACACAGAAATTGAATCGATATTGAATACAAAAGGCAAAATTTTGACTTATTTACAAGGGGAGTAACTCGTCTAATAGTTTGTGCTTTGAGCCTTTCCTGGGACAGCAGTACTAGATTCCGAAGCACCATTGCAGGTTTACTGTACCCCTTGGACCTTGAAATCAACGATGAAACACAGAAATTGCATCGATATTGAATACAAACGGCAAACTGTCGACTTATTTACAAGAGGAGTAACTCTGCTACTAGTTCGTGCTTTGAGCCTTTCCTGGGACAGCAGTATTAGAGTCCGATACACCATTGCAGGTATACTGTATCCCTTGGACCTTCAAATCAACGATGAAACACAGAAATTGCATCGATATTGAATAGAAAAGGCAAAATGTCGACTTATTTATAAGAGGAGTAACTCTTCTAATAGTTCGTGCTTTGAGCCTTTCCTGGGACAGCAGTATTAGATTCCGATGCACCATTGCAGGTTTACTGTATCCCTTGGACCTTCAAATCAACGTTGAAACACAGAAATTGCATCTTTATTAAATACAAAAGGCAAAATGTCGACTTATTTAAAAGGGGAGTAACTCTTCTATTAGTTCGTGTTTTGAGCCTTTCCTGGGACAGCAGTATTAGATTCCGATGCACCATTGCAGGTTTGCTGTATCCCTTGGACCTTGAATCCAACGATGAAACACAGAAATTGCATCGATATTGGATACAAAAGGCAAAATGTCGACTAATTTACAAGAGGAGTAACTCTTCTAATAGTTCGTGCTTTGAGCCTTTCCTGGGACAGCAGTATTAGATTCCGATGCACCATTGCAGGTTTACTGTATCCCTTGGAACTTCAAATCAACGATGAAACAGAGAAATTGCATCGATATTGAATACAAACGTAAAATGTAAACTTATTTACAAGAGGAGTAACTCTTCTAATAGTTCGTGCTTTGCGCCTTTCCTGGGACAGCAGTATTAGATTCCGATGCACCATTGCAGGATTACTGTATCCATTGGACCGTCAAATCAACGATGAAACACAGAAATTGCATCGATATTGAATACAAAAGGCATAATGTCGACTTATTTATAAGAGGAGTAACTCATCTAGTAGTTCGTGCTTTGAGCCTTTCCTGGGACAGAAGTATTAGATTCCGATGCACCATTACAGGTTTACTGTATCCCTTTGACCTTCAAATCAACGATGAAATACAGAAATTGCATCGATATTGAATACAAAAGACAAAAAGTCGACTTATTTAAAATTGGAGTAACTCTTCTAATTGTTCGTGCTTTGAGCCTTTCCTGGGACAGCAGTATTAGATTCCGATGCACCATTGCAGGATTACTGTATCCCTTGGACCTTCAAATCAACGATGAAACACAGAAATTGCATCGATATTGAATACAAAAGGCAAAATGTCGACTTATTTATAAGATGAGTAACTCTTCTAATAGTTCGTGTTTTGAGCCTTTCCTGGGACAGCAGTATTACATTCCGATGGACCATTGCAGGTTTACTGTATCCATTGGACCGTCAAATCAACGATGAAACACAGAAATTGCATCGATATTGAGTACAAAAGCCTAATGTCGACTTATTTATAAGAGGAGTAACTCTTCTAGTAGTTCGTGCTTTGAGCCTTTCCTGGGACAGCAGTATTAGATTCCGATGCACCATTGCAGGTTTACTGTATCCCTTGGACCTTCAAATCAACGATGAAACACAGAAATTGCATCTTTATTGAATACAAAAGGCAAAATGTCGACTTATTTAAAAGGGGAGTAACTCTTCTAATAGTTCGTGTTTTGAGCCTTTCCTGGGACAGCAATATTAAATTCCGATGCACCATTGCAAGTTTTCTGTATCCCTTGGACCTTGAATCCAACGATGAAACACAGAAATTGCATCGATATTGAATACAAAAGGCAAAATGTCGACTTATTTACAAGAGGAGTACCTCTTCTAATAGTTCGTGCTTTGAGCCTTTCCTGGGACAGCAGTATTTGATTCCGATGCACCATTGCAGGTTTACTGTATCCCTTGGACCAACACATCAGCGATGAAACACAGAAATTGCATCGATATTGAATACAAAAGGCAAAATGTCGACTTATTTATAAGATGAGTAACTCTTCTAATAGTTCGTGCTTTGAGCCTTTCCTGGGACAGCAGTATTAGATTCCGACGCGCCATTGCAGGTTTACTGTATCCCTTGGACCTTCAAATCAACGATGAAACAGAGAAATTGCATCGATATTGAATACAAACGTAAAATGTCAACTTATTTACAAGAGGAGTAACTCTTCTAATAGTTCGTGCTTTGAGCCTTTCCTGGGACAGCAGTATTAGATTCCGATGCACCATTGCCGGATTACTGTATCCATTGGACCGTCAAATCAACGATGAAACACAGAAATTGCATCGATATTGAATACAAAAGGCATAATGTCGACTTATTTATAAGAGGAGTAACTCTTCTAGTAGTTCGTGCTTTGAGCCTTTCCTGGGACAGAAGTATTAGATTCCGATGCACCATTACAGGTTTACTGTATCCCTTGGACCTTCAAATCAACGATGAAACACAGAAATTGCATCGATATTGAATACAAAAGGCAAAATGTCGACTTATTTAAAAGGGGAGTAACTCTTGTAATAATTCGTGCTTTGAGCCTTTCCTGGGACAGCAGTATTAGATTCCGATGCACCATTGCATGTTTACTGTATCCCTTGGACCTTGAATCCAACGATGAAACACAGAAATTGCATCGATATTGAATACAAAAGGCCAATTGTCGACAAATTCATAAGAGGAGTAACTCTTCTAATAGTTCGAGCTTTGAGCCTTTCCTGGGACAGCAGTATTAGATTCCGATGCACCATGGCAGGTTTACTGTATCCCGTGGACCTTGAAATCAACGATGAAACACAGAAATTGCATCGATATTGAATACAAAAGGCAAAATGTCGACTTATTTACAAGAGGAGTAACTCTTCTAGTAGTTCGTGCTTTGAGCCTTTCCTGGGACAGAAATATTAGATTCCGATGCACCATTGCAGGTTAACTGTATCCCTTAGACCTTCAAATCAACGATGAAACACATAAATTGGATTCATATTGAATACAAAAGCAAAATGTCGGCTTTTTTATAAGAGGAGTTACCCTTCTAATAGTTCGTGCTTTGAGCTGTTCCTGGGACAGCAGTATAAGATTACGATGCACCATTGCAGGTTTACTGTATCCCTTGGACCTTGAATCCAACGATGAAACACGGAAATTGCATCGATATTGAATACAAAAGGCAAAATGTCGACTTATTTACAAGAGGAGTAACTGTTCTAATAGTTCGTGCTTTGAGCCTTTCCTGGGACAGAAGTATTAGATTCCGATGCACCATTGCAGGTTTACTGTATCCCTTGGACCTTCAAATCAACGATGAAACACAGAAATTGCATCGATATTGAATACAAAAGGCAAAATGCCGACTTGTTTATAAAAGGATTTACCCATCTAATAGTTCGTGCTGTGAGCCTTTCCTGGGACAGCAGTATTACATTCCGATGCACCATTGCAGGTTTACTGTATCCCTCGGACCGTCAAATCAACAATGAAACACAGAAATTGCATCGATATTGAATACAAAAGGCAAAATGTCAACTTATTTATAAGAGGAGTAACTCTTCTAATAGTTCGTGCTTTGAGCCTTTCCTGGGACAGCAGTATTAGATTCCGATGCACCATTGCAGGATTACTGTATCTCTTGGACCTTCAAATCAACGATGAAACACAGAAATTGCATCGATATTGAATACAAAAGGCAAAATGTCGTCTTATTTACAAGAGGAGTAACTCTTCTACTAGTTCGTGCTTTGAGCCTTTCCTGGGACAGCAGTATTAGATTCCGATACACCATTGCAGGTCTACTGTATCCCTTGGACCTTCAAATCAACGATGAAACACAGAAATTGCATCGAAATTGAATACAAAAGGCAAACTGTCGACTTATTTACAAGAGGAGTAACTCTTCTACTAGTTCGTGCTTTGAGCCTTTCCTGGGACAGCAGTATTAGATTCCGATACACCATTGCAGGTTTACTGTATCCCTTGGACCTTCAAATCAACGATGAAACACAGAAACTGCATCGAAATTGAATATAAAAGGCAAAATGTCGACTTATTTACAAGGGGAGTAACTCGTTTAATAGTTCGTGCTTTGAGCCTTTCCTGGGACAGCAGTACTAGATTCCGATGCACCATTGCAGGTTTACTGTATCCCTTGGACCTTGAAATCAACGATGAAACACAGAAATTGCATCGATATTGAATACAAAAGGCAAACTGTCGACTTATTTACAAGAGGAGTAACTCTTCTACTAGTTCGTGCTTTGAGCCTTTCCTGGGACAGCAGTATTAGATTCCGATACACCATTGCAGGTTTACTGTATCCCTTGGACCTTCAAATCAACGATGAAACACAGAAATTGCATCGATATTGAATACAAAAGGCAAAATGTCGACTTATTTATAAGAGGAGTAACTCTTCTAATAGTTCGTGCTTTGAGCCTTTCCTGGGACAGCAGTATTAGATTCCGATGCACCATTGCAGGTTTACTGTATCCCTTGGACCTTCAAATCAACGATGAAACACAGAAATTGCATCTTTATTGAATACAAAAGGCAAAATGTCGACTTATTTAAAAGGGGAGTAACTCTTCTATTAGTTCGTGATTTGAGCCTTTCCTGGGACAGCAGTATTAGATTCCGATGCACCATTGCAGGTTTACTAAATCTCTTAGACCTTGAAATCCACGATGAAACACAGAAATTGCATCGATATTGAATACAAAAGGCAAAATGTCGACTTATTTATAACAGGAGTTACCCTTCTAATAGTTCGTGCTTTGAGCCTTTCCTGGGACAGCAGTATTAGATTCCGATACACCATTGCAGGTTTACTGTATCCCTTGGACCTTCAAATCAACGATGAAACACAGAAATTGCATCGATATTGAATACAAAAGGCAAAATGTCGACTTATTTATAAGAGGAGTAACTCTTCTAATAGTTCGTGCTTTGAGCCTTTCCTGGGACAGCAGTATTAGATTCCGATGCACCATTGCAGGTTTACTGTATCCCTTGGACCTTCAAATCAACGATGAAACACAGAAATTGCATCTTTATTGAATACAAAAGGCAAAATGTCGACTTATTTAAAAGGGGAGTAACTCTTCTATTAGTTCGTGATTTGAGCCTTTCCTGGGACAGCAGTATTAGATTCCGATGCACCATTGCAGGTTTGCTGTATCCCTTGGACCTTGAATCCAACGATGAAACATAGAAATTGCATCGATATTGAATACAAAAGGCAAATTGTCGACTTATTTACAAGGGGAGTAACTCTTCTAATAGTTCGTGATTTGAGCCTTTCCTGGGACAGCAGTATTAGATTCCGATGCACCATTGCAGGTTTACTGTATCCCTTGGACCAACACATCAACGATGAAACACAGAAATTGCATCGATATTGAATACAAAAGGCAAAATGTCGACTTATTTATAAGATGAGTAACTCTTCTAATAGTTCGTGCTTTGAGCCTTTCCTGGGAGAGCAGTATTAGGTTCCGATGCACCATTGCAGGTTTACTGTATCCCTTGGACCTTCAAATCAACGATGAAACAGAGAAATTGCATCGATATTGAATACAAACGTAAAATGTCAACTTATTTACAAGAGGAGTAACTCTTCTAATAGTTCGTGCATTGAGCGTTTCCTGGGACAGCAGTATTAGATTCCGATGCACCATTGCAGGATTACTGTATCCATTGGACCGTCAAATCAACGATGAAACACAGAAATTGCATCGATATTGAATACAAAAGGCATAATGTCGACTTATTTATAAGAGGAGTAACTCATCTAGTAGTTCGTGCTTTGAGCCTTTCCTGTGACAGAAGTATTAGATTCCGATGCACCATTACAGGTTTACTGTATCCCTTTGACCTTCAAATCAACGATGAAACACAGAAATTGCATCGATATTGAATACAAAAGACAAAATGTCGACTTATTTAAAATTGGAATAACTCTTCTAATAGTTCGTGCTTTGAGCCTTTCCTGGGACAGCAGTATTAGATTCCGATGCACCATTGCAGGATTACTGTATCCCTTGGACCTTCAAATCAACGATGAAACACAGAAATTGCATCGATATTGAATACAAAAGGCAAAGTGTCGACTTATTTATAAGATGAGTAACCCTTCTAATAGTTCGTGTTTTGAGCCTTTCCTGGGACAGCAGTATTACATTCCGATGGACCATTGCAGGTTTACTGTATCCATTGGACCGTCAAATCAACGATGAAACACAGAAATTGCATCGATATTGAGTACAAAAGCATAATGTCGACTTATTTATAAGAGGAGTAACTCTGCTAATAGTTCGTGCTTTGAGCCTTTCCTGGGACAGCAGTATTAGATTCCGATGCACCATTGCAGGTTTACTGTATTCCTTGGACCTTCAAATCAACGATGAAACACAGAAATTGCATCTTTATTGAATACAAAAGGCAAAATGTAGATTTATTTAAAAGGGGAGTAACTCTTCTAATAGTTCGTGTTTTGAGCCTTTCCTGGGACAGCAATATTAGATTCCGATGCACCATTGCAAGTTTTCTGTATCCCTTGGACCTTGAATCCAACGATGAAACACAGAAATTGCATCGATATTGAATACAAAAGGCAAAATGTCGACTTATTTACAAGAGGAGTACCTCTTCTAATAGTTCGTGCTTTGAGCCTTTCCTGGGACAGCAGTATTAGATTCCGATGCACCATTGCATGTTTATTGTATCCCTTGGACCTTGAAATCAACGATGAAACACAGAAATTGCATCGATATTGAATACAAAAGGCAAATTTTCGACAAATTCATAAGAGGAGTAACTCTTCTAATAATTCGAGCATTGAGCCTTTCCTGCGACAGCAGTATTAGATTCCGATGCACCATGGCAGGTTTACTGTATCCCTTGGACCTTGAAATCAACGATGAAACACAGAAATTGCATCGATATTGAATACAAAAGGCAAAATGTCGACTTATTTACAAGAGGAGTAACTCTTCTAGTAGTTCGTGCTTTGAGTCTTTCCTGGGACAGAAGTATTAGATTCCGATGCACCATTGCAGGTTAACTGTATCCCTTGGACCTTCAAATCAACGATGAAACACAGAAATTGCATTCATATTGAATACAAAAGCAAAATGTCGCCTTTTTTGTAAGAGGAGTTACCCTTCTAATATTTCGTGCTTTGAGCTGTTCCTGGGACAGCAGTATTAGATTCCGATACACCATTGCAGGTTTACTGTATCCCTTGGACCTTCAAATCAACGATGAAACACAGAAATTGCACCAATATTGAATACAAAAGGCAAAATGTCGTTTTATTTATAAGAGCAGTAACTCTACTAATAGTTCGTGCTTTGAGCCTTTCCTGGGACAGCAGTACTAGATTCCGATGCACCATTGCAGTATTACTGTATCTTTTGGACCTTCAAATCAACGATGAAACACAGAAATTGCATCGATGTTGAATACAAAAGGCAAAATGTCGACTTATTTATAAGAGGAGTTACCCTTCTAATAGTTCCTGCTTTGAGCTTTTCCTTGGACAGCAGTATTAGATTCCGATGCACCATTGCAGGTTTACTGTATCCCTTGGACCTTCAAATCAACGAGGAAACACAGAAATTGCATCTTTATTGAATACAAAAGGCAAAATGTCGACTTATTTAAAAGGGGAGTAACTCTTCTAATAGTTCGTGTTTTGAGCCTTTCCTGGGACAGCAATTATATATTCCGATGCACCATTGCAAGTTTTCTGTATCCCTTGGACCTTGAATCCAACGATGAAACACAGAAATTGCATCGATATTGAATACAAAAGGCAAAATGTCGACTTATTTTCAAGAGGAGTAACTCTTCTAATATTTCGTGCTTTGGGCCTTTCCTGGGACAGCAGTATTAGATTACGATTTACCATTGCAGGTTTACTGTATCCCTTGGACCTTGAATCCAACGATGAAACACAGAAATTGCATCGATATTGAATACAAAATGGGAAATGTCGACTTATTTACAAGAGGAGTAACTCTTCTAATAGTTCGTACTTTGAGCCTCTCCTGGGACAGCAGTATTAGATTCCGATACACCATTGCAGGTTTACTGTATCCCTTGGACCTTCAAATCAACGATGAAACACAGAAATTAACCAATATTGAATACAAAAGGCAAAATGACGTTTTATTTATAAGAGCAGTAATTCTTCTAATAGTTCGCGCTTTGAGCCTTTCCTGGGACAGCAGTACTAGATTCCGATGCACCATTGCAGGATTACTGTATCCGTTGGACCTTCAAATCAACGATGAAACACAGAAATTGCATCGATGTTGAATACAAAAGGCAAAATGTCGACTTATTTATAAGAGGAGTTACCCTTCTAATAGTTCGTGCTTTGAGCCGTTCCTGGGACAGCAGTATTAGATTCCGATGCACCATTGCAGGTTTACTGTATCCCTTGGACCTTGAAATCAACGATGAAACATAGAAATTGCATCGATATTGAATACAGAAGGCAAAATGTCGACTTATTTACAAGAGGAGTAACTCTTCTAATAGTTCGTGCTTTGAGCCTTTCCTGGAACAGCAGTGTTAGATTCCGATGCACCATTGCAGGATTACTGTATCCCTTGGACCCTCAAATCAACGATGAAACACAGAAATTGCATCGATATTGAATACAAAAGGCAAAATGTCGACTTATTTACAAGAGGAGTAACTCTTCTAATATTTCGTGCTTTGGGCCTTTCCTGGGACAGCAGTATTAGATTCCGATGCACCATTGCAGGTTTACTGTATCCCTTGGACCTTCAAATCAACGATGAAACACAGAAATTGCATCGATATTGAATACAAAAGGCAAAATTCCGTCTTATTGATAAGAGGAGTAACTCTTCTAATAGTTCGTGTTTGAGCCTTTCCTGGGACAGCAGTATTAGATTCCGATGCACCATTGCAGGATTACTGTATCCCTTGGACCTTCAAATCAACGATGAAACACAGAAATTGCATCTTTATTGAATACAAAAGGCAAAGTGTCGACTTATTTATAAGATGAGTAACCCTTCTAATAGTTCGTGTTTTGAGCCTTTCCTGGGACAGCAATATTAGATTCCGATGCACCATTGCAAGTTTTCTGTATCCCTTGGACCTTGAATCCAACGATGAAACACAGAAATTGCATCGATATTGAATACAAAAGGCAAAATGTCGACTTATTTACAAGAGGAGTACCTCTTCTAATAGTTCGTGCTTTGAGCCTTTCCTGGGACAGCAGTATTAGATTCCGATGCACCATTGCATGTTTACTGTATCCCATGGACCTTAAATCCAACGATGAAACACAGAAATTGCATCGATATTGAATACAAAAGGCAAATTTTCGACAAATTCATAAGAGGAGTAACTCTTCTAATAATTCGAGCATTGAGCCTTTCCTGGGACAGCAGTATTAGATTCCGATGCACCATGGCAGGTTTACTGTATCCCTTGGACCTTGAAATCAACGATGAAACACAGAAATTGCATCGATATTGAATACAAAAGGCAAAATGTCGACTTATTTACAAGAGGAGTAACTCTTCTAGTAGTTCGTGCTTAGAGCCTTTCCTGGGACAGCAGTATTAGATTCCGATGCACCATTGCAGGATTACTGTATCCCTTGGACCTTCAAATCAACGATGAAACACAGAAATTGCATCGATATTGAATACAAAAGTCAAAGTGTCGACTTATTTATAAGATGAGTAACCCTTCTAATAGTTCGTGTTTTGAGCCTTTCCTGGGACAGCAGTATTACATTCCGATGGACCATTGCAGGTTTACTGTATCCATTGGACCGTCAAATCAACGATGAAACACAGAAATTGCATCGATATTGAGTACAAAAGCATAATGTCGACTTATTTATAAGAGGAGTAACTCTTCTAATAGTTCGTGCTTTGAGCCTTTCCTGGGACAGCAGTATTAGATTCCGATGCACCATTGCAGGTTTACTGTATCCCTTGGACCTTCAAATCAACGATGAAACAAAGAAATTGCATCTTTATTGAATACAAAAGGCAAAATGTAGATTTATTTAAAAGGGGAGTAACTCTTCTAATAGTTCGTGTTTTGAGCCTTTCCTGGGACAGCAATATTAGATTCCGATGCACCATTGCAAATTTTCTGTATCCCTTGGACCTTGAATCCAACGATGAAACACAGAAATTGCATCGATATTGAATACAAAAGGCAAAATGTCGACTTATTTACAAGAGGAGTAACTCTTCTAATATTTCGTGCTTTGGGCCTTTCCTGGGACAGCAGTATTAGATTCCGATGCACCATTGCAGGTTTACTGTATCCCTTGGACCTTCAAATCAACGATGAAACACAGAAATTGCATCGATATTGAATACAAAAGGCAAAATTTCGACTTATTGATAAGAGGAGTAACTCTTCTAATAGTTCGTGTTTGAGCCTTTCCTGGGACTACAGTATTAGATTCCGATGCACCATTGCAGGATTACTGTATCCCTTGGACCTTCAAATCAACGATGAAACACAGAAATTGCATCGATATTGAATACAATAGGCAAAATGTCGACTTATTTATAAGAGGAGTAACTCTTCTAATAGTTCGTGCTTTGAGCCTTTCCTTGGACAGCAGTATTAGATTCCGATGCACCATTGCAGGTTTACTGTATCCCTTGGACCTTCAAATCAACGATGAAACACAGAAATTGCATCGATATTGAATACAAAAGGCAAAATGTCGACTTATTTAAAAGGGGAGTAACTCTTGTAATAGTTCGTGCTTTGAGCCTCTCCTGGGGCATCAGTATTAGATTACGATGCGCCATTGCAGGTTTACTGTATCCCTTGGACCTTGAATCCAACGATTAAACACAGAAATTGCATCGATATTGAATACAAAAGGCAAAATGTCGACTTATTTACAAGAGGAGTAACTCTTCTAATAGTTCGTGCTTTGAGCCTTTCCTGGGACAGAAGTATTAGATTCCGATGCACCATTGCAGGTTTACTGTATCCCTTGGACCTTCAAATCAACGATGAAACACAGAAATTGCATCGATATTGAATACAAAAGGCAAAATGTCGACTTACTTATAAGAGGAGTTACCCTTTTAATAGTTCGTGCTTTGAGCCTTTCCTGGGACAGCAGTATTAGATTCCGATGCACCATTGCAGGTTTACTGTATCCCATGGACCTTCAAATCAACGATGAACACAGAAAGTGCATCGATATTGAACACAAAAGACAAAATGTCGACTTATTTACAAGGGGAGTAACTCATCTAATAGTTCGTGCTTTGAGCCTTTCTTGGGACAGGAGTATTAGATTCCGATGCACCAATGCAGGTTTACTGTATCCCTTAGACCTTCAAATCAACAATGAAACACAGAAATTGCATCGATATTGAATACAAAAGGCAAAATTTCGTCTTATTGATAAGAGGAGTAACTCTTCTAATAGTTCGTGTTGAGCCTTTCCTGGGACAGCAGTATTAGATTCCGATGCACCATTGCAGGTTTACTGTTTCCCTCGGACCTTCAAATCAACGATGAAACACAGAAATTGCATCGATATTGAATACAATAGGCAAAATGTCGACTTATTTATAAGAGGAGTAACTCTTCTAATAGTTCGTGCTTTGAGCCTTTCCTGGGACAGAAGTATTTGATTCCGATGCACCATTGCAGATTTACTGTATCGCTTAGACCTTCAAATCAACGATGAAACACAGAAATTGCATCGATATTGAATACAAAAGGCAAAATGTCGTCTTATTTAAAAGGGGAGTAACTCTTGTAATAGTTCGTGCTTTGAGCCTTTCCTTGGACATCAGTATTAGATTACGATGCACCATTGCAGGTTTACTGTATCCCTTGGTCCTTGAATCCAACGATGAAACACAGAAATTGCATCGATATTGAATACAAAATGGGAAATGTCGACTTATTTACAAGAGGAGTAACTCTTCTAATAGTTCGTACTTTGAGCCTCTTCTGGGACAGCAGTATTAGATTCCGATACACCATTGCAGGTTTACTGTATCCCTTGGACCTTCAAATCCACGATGAAACACAGAAATTAACCAATATTGAATACAAAAGGCAAAATGACGTTTTATTTTTAAGAGCAGTAATTCTTCTAATAGTTCGCGCTTTGAGCCTTTCCTGGGACAGCAGTACTAGATTCCGATGCACCATTGCAGGATTACTGTATCCGTTGGACCTTCAAATCAACGATGAAACACAGAAATTGCATCGATGTTGAATACAAAAGGCAAAATGTCGACTTATTTATAAGAGGAGTTACCCTTCTAATATTTCGTGCTTTGAGCCGTTCCTGGGACAACAGTATTAGATTCCGATGCACCATTGCAGGTTTACTGTATCCCTTGGACCTTGAAATCAACGATGAAACATAGAAATTGCATCGATATTGAATACAGAAGGCAAAATGTCGACTTATTTACAAGAGGAGTAACTCTTCTAATAGTTCGTGCTTTGAGCCTTTCCTGGAACAGCAGTGTTAGATTCCGATGCACTATTGCAGGATTACTGTATCCCTTGGACCCTCAAATCAACGATGAAACACAGAAATTGCATCGATATTGAATACAAAAGGCAAAATGTCGACTTATTTACAAGAGGAGTAACTCTTCTAATATTTCGTGCTTTGGGCCTTTCCTGGGACAGCAGTATTAGATTCCGATGCACCATTGCAGGTTTACTGTATCCCTTGGACCTTCAAATCAACGATGAAACACAGAAATTGCATCGATATTGAATACAAAAAGCAAAATTTCGTCTTATTGATAAGAGGAGTAACTCTTCTAATAGTTCGTGTTTGAGCCTTTCCTGGGACAGCAGTATGAGATTCCGATGCACCATTGCAGGATTACTGTATCCCTTGGACCTTCAAATCAAGGATGAAACACAGAAATTGCATCGATATTGAATACAAAATGCAAAATGTCGACTTATTTATAAGAGGATTTACCCTTCTAATAGTTCGTGCTTTGAGCCTTTCCTGGGACAGCAGTATTAGATTCTGATGCACCATTGCAGGTTTACTGTATCCCTCGGACCTTCAAGTCAACGATGAAACACAGAAATTGCATCGATATTGAATACAATAGGCAAAATGTCGACTTATTTATAAGAGGAGTAACTCTTCTAATAGTTCGTGCTTTGAGCCTTTCCTGGGACAGAAGTATTAGATTCCGTTGCACCATTGCAGATTTACTGTATCCCTTGGACTTTCAAATCAACGATGAAACACAGAAATTGCATCGATATTGAATACAAAAGGCAAAATGTCGACTTATTTACAAGAGGAGTAACTCTTCTAGTAGTTCGTGCTTTGAGCCTTTCCTGGGACAGAAGTATTAGATTCCGATACACCATTGCAGGTTAACTGTATCCCTTGGACCTTCAAATCAACGATGAAACACAGAAATTGCATTCATATTGAATACAAAAGCAAAATGTCGCCATTTTTGTAAGAGGAGTTACCCTTCTAATATTTCGTGCTTTGAGCTGTTCCTGGGACAGCAGTATTAGATTCCGATACACCATTGCAGGTTTACTGTATCCCTTGGACCTTCAAATCAACGATGAAACACAGAAATTGCACCAATATTGAATACAAAAGGCAAAATGTCGTTTTATTTATAAGAGCAGTAACTCTATTAATAGTTCGTGCTTTGAGCCTTTCCTGGGACAGCAGTACTAGATTCCGATGCACCATTGCAGGATTACTGTATCTTTTGGACCTTCAAATCAACGATGAAACACAGAAATTGCATCGATGTTGAATACAAAAGGCAAAATGTCGACTTATTTATAAGAGGAGTTACCCTTCTAATAGTTCGTGCTTTGAGCTTTTCCTTGGACAGCAGTATTAGATTCCGATGCACCATTGCAGGTTTACTGTATCCCTTGGACCTTCAAATCAACGAGGAAACACAGAAATTGCATCTTTATTGAATACAAAAGGCAAAATGTCGACTTATTTAAAAGGGGAGTAACTCTTCTAATAGTTCGTGTTTTGAGCCTTTCCTGGGACAGCAATTATATATTCCGATGCACCATTGCAAGTTTTCTGTATCCCTTGGACCTTGAATCCAACGATGAAACACAGAAATTGCATCGATATTGAATACAAAAGGCAAAATGTCGACTTATTTACAAGAGGAGTAACTCTTCTAATATTTCGTGCTTTGGGCCTTTCCTGGGACAGCAGTATTAGATTCCGATGCACCATTGCAGGTTTACTGTATCCCTTGGACCTTCAAATCAACGATGAAACACAGAAATTGCATCGATATTGAATACAAAAGGCAAAATTTCGACTTATTGATAAGAGGAGTAACTCTTCTAATAGTTCGTGTTTGAGCCTTTCCTGGGACTACAGTATTAGATTCCGATGCACCATTGCAGGATTACTGTATCCCTTGGACCTTCAAATCAACGATGAAACACAGAAATTGCATCGATATTGAATACAATAGGCAAAATGTCGACTTATTTATAAGAGGAGTAACTCTTCTAATAGTTCGTGCTTTGAGCCTTTCCTTGGACAGCAGTATTAGATTCCGATGCACCATTGCAGGTTTACTGTATCCCTTGGACCTTCAAATCAACGATGAAACACAGAAATTGCATCGATATTGAATACAAAAGGCAAAATGTCGACTTATTTAAAAGGGGAGTAACTCTTGTAATAGTTCGTGCTTTGAGCCTTTCCTGGGACATCAGTATTAGATTACGATGCGCCATTGCAGGTTTACTGTATCCCTTGGACCTTGAATCCAACGATTAAACACAGAAATTGCATCGATATTGAATACAAAAGGCAAAATGTCGACTTATTTACAAGAGGAGTAACTCTTCTAATAGTTCGTGCTTTGAGCCTTTCCTGGGACAGAAGTATTAGATTCCGATGCACCATTGCAGGTTTACTGTATCCCTTGGACCTTCAAATCAACGATGAAACACAGAAATTGCATCGATATTGAATACAAAAGGCAAAATGTCGACTTACTTATAAGAGGAGTTACCCTTTTAATAGTTCGTGCTTTGAGCCTTTCCTGGGACAGCAGTATTAGATTCCGATGCACCATTGCAGGTTTACTGTATCCCATGGACCTTCAAATCAACGATGAACACAGAAAGTGCATCGATATTGAACACAAAAGACAAAATGTCGACTTATTTACAAGGGGAGTAACTCATCTAATAGTTCGTGCTTTGAGCCTTCCTTGGGACAGGAGTATTAGATTCCGATGCACCAATGCAGGTTTACTGTATCCCTTAGACCTTCAAATCAACAATGAAACACAGAAATTGCATCGATATTGAATACAAAAGGCAAAATTTCGTCTTATTGATAAGAGGAGTAACTCTTCTAATAGTTCGTGTTTGAGCCTTTCCTGGGACAGCAGTATTAGATTCCGATGCACCATTGCAGGATTACTGTATCCCTTGGACCTTCAAATCAACGATGAAACACAGAAATTGCATCGATATTGAATACAAAAGGCAAAATGTCGACTTATTTATAAGAGGATTTACCCTTCTAATAGTTCGTGCTTTGAGCCTTTCCTGGGACAGCAGTATTAGATTCCGATGCACCATTGCAGGTTTACTGTTTCCCTCGGACCTTCAAATCAACGATGAAACACAGAAATTGCATCGATATTGAATACAATAGGCAAAATGTCGACTTATTTATAAGAGGAGTAACTCTTCTAATAGTTCGTGCTTTGAGCCTTTCCTGGGACAGAAGTATTTGATTCCGATGCACCATTGCAGATTTACTGTATCGCTTGGACCTTCAAATCAACGATGAAACACAGAAATTGCATCGATATTGAATACAAAAGGCAAAATGTCGTCTTATTTAAAAGGGGAGTAACTCTTGTAATAGTTCGTGCTTTGAGCCTTTCCTGGGACATCAGTATTAGATTACGATGCACCATTGCAGGTTTACTGTATCCCTTGGACCTTGAATCCAACGATGAAACACAGAAATTGCATCGATATTGAATACAAAATGGGAAATGTCGACTTATTTACAAGAGGAGTAACTCTTCTAATAGTTCGTACTTTGAGCCTCTCCTGGGACAGCAGTATTAGATTCCGATACACCATTGCAGGTTTACTGTATCCCTTGGACCTTCAAATCAACGATGAAACACAGAAATTAACCAATATTGAATACAAAAGGCAAAATGACGTTTTATTTATAAGAGCAGTAATTCTTCTAATAGTTCGCGCTTTGAGCCTTTCCTGGGACAGCAGTACTAGATTCCGATGCACCATTGCAGGATTACTGTATCCGTTGGACCTTCAAATCAACGATGAAACACAGAAATTGCATCGATGTTGAATACAAAAGGCAAAATGTCGACTTATTTATAAGAGGAGTTACCCTTCTAATAGTTCGTGCTTTGAGCCGTTCCTGGGACAGCAGTATTAGATTCCGATGCACCATTGCAGGTTTACTGTATCCCTTGGACCTTGAAATCAACGATGAAACATAGAAATTGCATCGATATTGAATACAGAAGGCAAAATGTCGACTTATTTACAAGAGGAGTAACTCTTCTAATAGTTCGTGCTTTGAGCCTTTCCTGGAACAGCAGTGTTAGATTCCGATGCACCATTGCAGGATTACTGTATCCCTTGGACCCTCAAATCAACGATGAAACACAGAAATTGCATCGATATTGAATACAAAAGGCAAAATGTCGACTTATTTACAAGAGGAGTAACTCTTCTAATATTTCGTGCTTTGGGCCTTTCCTGGGACAGCAGTATTAGATTCCGATGCACCATTGCAGGTTTACTGTATCCCTTGGACCTTCAAATCAACGATGAAACACAGAAATTGCATCGATATTGAATACAAAAGGCAAAATTTCGTCTTATTGATAAGAGGAGTAACTCTTCTAATAGTTCGTGTTTGAGCCTTTCCTGGGACAGCAGTATTAGATTCCGATGCACCATTGCAGGATTACTGTATCCCTTGGACCTTCAAATCAAGGATGAAACACAGAAATTGCATCGATATTGAATACAAAAGGCAAAATGTCGACTTATTTATAAGAGGATTTACCCTTCTAATAGTTCGTGCTTTGAGCCTTTCCTGGGACATCAGTATTAGATTCTGATGCACCAATGCAGGTTTACTGTATCCCTCGGACCTTCAAGTCAACGATGAAACACAGAAATTGCATCGATATTGAATACAATAGGCAAAATGTCGACTTATTTATAAGAGGAGTAACTCTTCTAATAGTTCGTGCTTTGAGCCTTTCCTGGGACAGAAGTATTAGATTCCGTTGCACCATTGCAGATTTACTGTATCCCTTGGACCTTCAAATCAACGATGAAACACAGAAATTGCATCGATATTGAATACAAAAGGCAAAATGTCGACTTATTTACAAGAGGAGTAACTCTTCTAGTAGTTCGTGCTTTGAGCCTTTCCTGGGACAGAAGTATTAGATTCCGATGCACCATTGCAGGTTAACTGTATCCCTTGGACCTTCAAATCAACGATGAAACACAGAAATTGCATTCATATTGAATACAAAAGCAAAATGTCGCCTTTTTTGTAAGAGGAGTTACCCTTCTAATATTTCGTGCTTTGAGCTGTTCCTGGGACATCAGTATTAGATTCCGATACACCATTGCAGGTTTACTGTATCCCTTGGACCTTCAAATCAACGATGAAACACAGAAATTGCACCAATATTGAATACAAAAGGCAAAATGTCGTTTTATTTATAAGAGCAGTAACTCTACTAATAGTTCGTGCTTTGAGCCCTTCCTGGGACAGCAGTACTAGATTCCGATGCACCATTGCAGGATTACTGTATCTTTTGGACCTTCAAATCAACGATGAAACACAGAAATTGCATCGATGTTGAATACAAAAGGCAAAATGTCGACTTATTTATAAGAGGAGTTACCCTTCTAATAGTTCGTGCTTTGAGCTTTTCCTTGGACAGCAGTATTAGATTCCGATGCACCATTGCAGGTTTACTGTATCCCTTGGACCTTCAAATCAACGAGGAAACACAGAAATTGCATCTTTATTGAATACAAAAGGCAAAATGTCGACTTATTTAAAAGGGGAGTAACTCTTCTAATAGTTCGTAGTTTGAGCCTTTCCTGGGACAGCAATTATATATTCCGATGCACCATTGCAAGTTTTCTGTATCCCTTGGACCTTGAATCCAACGATGAAACACAGAAATTGCATCGATATTGAATACAAAAGGCAAAATGTCG
Organism: Schistocerca cancellata; assembly: GCF_023864275.1. Lineage (NCBI taxonomy): Eukaryota > Metazoa > Arthropoda > Insecta > Orthoptera > Acrididae > Schistocerca > Schistocerca cancellata. The sequence goes on along the minus strand of NC_064627.1, from coordinate 138,572,530 downwards.
ACTTATTTACAAGAGGAGTAACTCTTCTAATATTTCGTGCTTTGGGCCTTTCCTGGGACAGCAGTATTAGATTCCGATGCACCATTGCAGGTTTACTGTATCCCTTGGACCTTCAAATCAACGATGAAACACAGAAATTGCATCGATATTGAATACAAAAGGCAAAATTTCGACTTATTGATAAGAGGAGTAACTCTTCTAATAGTTCGTGTTTGAGCCTTTCCTGGGACTACAGTATTAGATTCCGATGCACCATTGCAGGATTACTGTATCCCTTGGACCTTCAAATCAACGATGAAACACAGAAATTGCATCGATATTGAATACAATAGGCAAAATGTCGACTTATTTATAAGATGAGTAACTCTTCTAATAGTTCGTGCTTTGAGCCTTTCCTTGGACAGCAGTATTAGATTCCGATGCACCATTGCAGGTTTACTGTATCCCTTGGACCTTCACATCAACGATGAAACACAGAAATTGCATCGATATTGAATACAAAAGGCAAAATGTCGACTTATTTAAAAGGGGAGTAACTCTTGTAATAGTTCGTGCTTTGAGCCTTTCCTGGGACATCAGTATTAGATTACGATGCGCCATTGCAGGTTTACTGTATCCCTTGGACCTTGAATCCAACGATTAAACACAGAAATTGCATCGATATTGAATACAAAAGGCAAAATGTCGACTTATTTACAAGAGGAGTAACTCTTCTAATAGTTCGTGCTTTGAGCCTTTCCTGGGACAGAAGTATTAGATTCCGATGCACCATTGCAGGTTTACTGTATCCCTTGGACCTTCAAATCAACGATGAAACACAGAAATTGCATCGATATTGAATACAAAAGGCAAAATGTCGACTTACTTATAAGAGGAGTTACCCTTTTAATAGTTCGTGCTTTGAGCCTTTCCTGGGACAGCAGTATTAGATTCCGATGCACCATTGCAGGTTTACTGTATCCCATGGACCTTCAAATCAACGATGAACACAGAAAGTGCATCGATATTGAACACAAAAGACAAAATGTCGACTTATTTACAAGGGGAGTAACTCTTCTAATAGTTCGTGCTTTGAGCCTTTCTTGGGACAGGAGTATTAGATTCCGATGCACCAATGCAGGTTTACTGTATCCCTTAGACCTTCAAATCAACAATGAAACACAGAAATTGCATCGATATTGAATACAAAAGGCAAAATTTCGTCTTATTGATAAGAGGAGTAACTCTTCTAATAGTTCGTGTTTGAGCCTTTCCTGGGACAGCAGTATTAGATTCCGATGCACCATTGCAGGTTTACTGTTTCCCTCGGACCTTCAAATCAACGATGAAACACAGAAATTGCATAGATATTGAATACAATAGGCAAAATGTCGACTTATTTATAAGAGGAGTAACTCTTCTAATAGTTCGTGCTTTGAGCCTTTCCTGGGACAGAAGTATTTGATTCCGATGCACCATTGCAGATTTACTGTATCGCTTGGACCTTCAAATCAACGATGAAACACAGAAATTGCATCGATATTGAATACAAAAGGCAAAATGTCGTCTTATTTAAAAGGGGAGTAACTCTTGTAATAGTTCGTGCTTTGAGCCTTTCCTGGGACATCAGTATTAGATTACGATGCACCATTGCAGGTTTACTGTATCCCTTGGACCTTGAATCCAACGATGAAACACAGAAATTGCATCGATATTGAATACAAAATGGGAAATGTCGACTTATTTACAAGAGGAGTAACTCTTCTAATAGTTCGTACTTTGAGCCTCTCCTGGGACAGCAGTATTAGATTCCGATACACCATTGCAGGTTTACTGTATCCCTTGGACCTTCAAATCAACGATGAAACACAGAAATTAACCAATATTGAATACAAAAGGCAAAATGACGTTTTATTTATAAGAGCAGTAATTCTTCTAATAGTTCGCGCTTTGAGCCTTTCCTGGGACAGCAGTACTAGATTCCGATGCACCATTGCAGGATTACTGTATCCGTTGGACCTTCAAATCAACGATGAAACACAGAAATTGCATCGATGTTGAATACAAAATGCAAAATGTCGACTTATTTATAAGAGGAGTTACCCTTCTAATAGTTCGTGCTTTGAGCCGTTCCTGGGACAGCAGTATTAGATTCCGATGCACCATTGCAGGTTTACTGTATCCCTTGGACCTTGAAATCAACGATGAAACATAGAAATTGCATCGATATTGAATACAGAAGGCAAAATGTCGACATATTCATAAGAGGAGTAACTCTTCTAATAGTTCGTGCTTTGAGCCTTTCCTGGAACAGCAGTGTTAGATTCCGATGCACCATTGCAGGATTACTGTATCCCTTGGACCCTCAAATCAACGATGAAACACAGAAATTGCATCGATATTGAATACAAAAGGCAAAATGTCGACTTATTTACAAGAGGAGTAACTCTTCTAATATTTCGTGCTTTGGGCCTTTCCTGGGACAGCAGTATTAGATTCCGATGCACCATTGCAGGTTTACTGTATCCCTTGGACCTTCAAATCAACGATGAAACACAGAAATTGCATCGATATTGAATACAAAAGGCAAAATTTCGTCTTATTGATAAGAGGAGTAACTCTTCTAATAGTTCGTGTTTGAGCCTTTCCTGGGACAGCAGTATTAGATTCCGATGCACCATTGCAGGATTACTGTATCCCTTGGACCTTCAAATCAACGATGAAACACAGAAATTGCATCGATATTGAATACAAAAGGCAAAATGTCGACTTATTTATAAGAGGATTTACCCTTCTAATAGTTCGTGCTTTGAGCCTTTCCTGGGACAGCAGTATTAGATTCTGATGCACCATTGCAGGTTTACTGTATCCCTCGGACCTTCAAGTCAACGATGAAACACAGAAATTGCATCGATATTGAATACAATAGGCAAAATGTCGACTTATTTATAAGAGGAGTAACTCTTCTAATAGTTCGTGCTTTGAGCCTTTCCTGGGACAGAAGTATTAGATTCCGTTGCACCATTGCAGATTTACTGTATCCCTTGGACCTTCAAATCAACGATGAAACACAGAAATTGCATCGATATTGAATACAAAAGGCAAAATGTCGACTTATTTAAAAGGGGAGTAACTCTTGTAATAGTTCGTGCTTTGAGCCTTTCCTGGGACATCAGTATTTGATTACGATGCACCATTGCAGGTTTACTGTATCCCTTGGACCATGAATCCAACGATGAAACACAGAAATTGCATCGATATTGAATACAAAAGGCAAAATGTCGACTTATTTGCAAGGGGTATAACTCGTCTAATAGTTCGTGCTATGAGCCTTTCCTGGGACAGCAGTACTAGATTCCGATGCACCATTGCAGGTTTACTGTATCCCTTGGACCTTGAAATCATCGATGAAACACAGAAATTGCATCGATATTGAATACAAAAGGCAAAATGTCGACTTATTTACAAGAGGAGTAACTCTTCTAATAGTTCGTGCTTTGAGCCTTTCCTGGGACAGCAGTATTAGATTACGATGCACCATTGCAGGTTTACTGTATCCCTTGGACCTTCAAATCAACGATGAAACACAGAAATTGCATCGATATTGAATACAGAAGGCAAAATGTCGACTTATTTATAAGAGGAGTAACTCTTCTAATAGTTCGTGCTTTGAGCCTTTCCTGTGACAGAAGTATTAGATTCCGATGCACCATTGCAGGATTACTGTATCCCTTGGACCTTCAAATCAACGATGAATCACAGAAAGTGCATCGATATTGAATACAAAAGGCAAAATGTCGACGTATTACAAGAGGAGTAACTCTTCTAATATTTCGTGCTTTGAGCCTTTCCTGGGACAGCAGTATTAGATTCCGATGCACCATTGTAGGTTTACTGTATCCCTTGGACCTTCAAATCAACGATGAAACACAGAAATTGCATCGATATTGAATACAAAAGGCAAAAAGGCGACTTATTTACAAGAGGAGTAACCCTTCTAATAGTTCGTGCTTTGAGCCTTTCCTAGGACAGCAGTATTAGATTCCGATGCACCATTGCAGGATTACTGTATCCCTTGGACCTTCAAATCAACGATGAAACACAGAAATTGCATCGAAATTGAATACAAAAGGCAAAATGTCGACTTATTTATAAGTAGAGTAACTCTTCTAATAGTTCGTCTTTTGAGCCTTTCCTGGGAAAGCAGTATTAGATCACGATGCACCATTGCAGGATTACTGTATCCCTTGGACCTTCAAATCAACGATGAAACACAGATATTGCATCGATATTGAATACAAAAGGCAAAATGTCGACTTATTTTTAAGATGAGTAACTCTTCTAATAGTTCGTGTTTTGAGCCTTTCCTGGGACAGCAGTATTAGATTCCGATGCACCATTGCAGGTTTGCTGTATCTCTTGGACCTTCAAATCAACGATGAAACAGAGAAATTGCATCGATATTGAATACAAAAGGTAAAATGTCAACTTATTTACAAGAGGAGTAACTCTTCTAATTGTTCGTGTTTTGAGCTTTTCCTGGGACAGCAGTATTAGATTCCGATGAAACATTGCAGGTTTACTGTATCCATTGGACCGTCAAATGAACGATGAAACACAGAAATTGCATCGATATTGAATACAAAAGGCATAATGTGGACTTATTTATAAGAGGAGTAACTCTTCTAATAGTTCGTGCTTTGAGCCATTCCTGGGACAGCAGTATTAGATTCCGATGCACCATTGCAGGTTTGCTGTATCTCGTGGACCTTCAAATCAACGATGAAACAGAGAAATTGCATCGATATTGAATACAAAAGGCAAAATGAAATTTATTTAGAAGAGGAGTAACTCTTCTAATAGTTCGTGCTTTGAGCCTTTCCTGGGACAGAAGTATTAGATTCCGATGCACCATTGCAGGTTTACTGTATCCCTTGGACCTTCAAACCAACGATGAAACACAGAAATTGCATCGATATTGAATACAAAAGGGAAAATGTCGACTTATTTATAAGAGGATTTACCCTTCTAATAGTTCGTGCTTTGAGCCTTTCCTGGGACAGCAGTATTAGATTCCGATGCACCATTGCAGGTTTACTGTATCCCTCGGACCTTCAAGTCAACGATAAAACACAGAAATTGCATCGATATTGAATACAATAGGCAAAATGTCGACTTATTTATAAGAGGAGTAACTCTTCTAATAGTTCGTGCTTTGAGCCTTTCCTGGGACAGAAGTATTAGATTCCGATGCACCATTGCAGATTTACTGTATCCCTTGGACCTTCAAATCAACGATGAAACACAGAAATTGCATCGATATTGAATACAAAAAGCAAAATGTCGACTTATTTAAAAGGGGAGTAACTCTTGTAATAGTTCGTGCTTTGAGCCTTTCCTGGGACATCAGTATTTGATTACGATGCACCATTGCAGGTTTACTGTATCCCTTGGACCATGAATCCAACGATGAAACACAGAAATTGCATCGATATTGAATACAAAAGGCAAAATGTCGACTTATTTAAAAGAGGAGTAACTCTTCTAATAGTTCGTGCTTTGAGCCTTTCCTGGGACAGCAGTATTAGATTCCGATGCACCATTGCAGGTTTACTGTATCCCTCGGACCTTCAAATCAACGATGAAACACAGAAATTGCATCGATATTGAATACAAAAGGCAAAATGTCGACTTATTTATAAGAGGAGTTACCCTTTTAATAGTTCGTGCTTTGAGCCTTTCCTGGGACAGCAGTATTAGATTCCGATGCACCATTGCAGGTTTACTGTATCCCTTGGACCTTCAAATCAACGATGAAACACAGAAATTGCATCGATATTGAATACAAAAGGCAAAATGTCGACTTATTTACAAGGGGAGTAACTCGCCTAATAGTTCGTGCTTTGAGCCTTTCCTGGGACAGCAGTACTAGATTCCGATGCACCATTGCAGGTTTACTGTATCCCTTGGACCTTGCAATCAACGATGAGACACAGAAATTGCATCGATATTGAATACAAAAGGCAAACTGTCGACTTACTTACAAGAGGAGTAACTCTTCTACTAGTTCGTGCTTTGAGCCTATCCTGGGACAGCAGTATTAGATTCCGATAAACCATTGCAGGTTTACTGTATCCCTTGGACCTTGAAATTAACGATGAAACACAGAAATTGCATCGAAATTGAATACAAAAGGCAAAATGTCGACATATTCATAAGAGGAGTAACTCTTCTAATAGTTCGTGCTTTGAGCCTTTCCTGGGACAGCAGTATTAGATTCCGATGCACCATTGCAGGTTTACTGTATCCCTTGGACCTTCAAATCAACGATGAAACACAGAAATTGCATCGATATTGAATACAAAAGGCAAAATGTCGACTTATTTACAAGGGTTATAACTCGTCTAATAGTTCGTGCTATGAGCCTTTCTTGGGACAGCAGTACTAGATTCCGATGCACCATTGCAGGTTTACTGTGTCCCTTGGACCTTGAAATCAACGATGAAACACAGAAATTGCATCGATATTGAATACAAAAGGCAAAATGTCGACTTATTTACAAGAGGAGTAACTCTTCTAATAGTTCGTGCTTTGAGCCTTTCCTGGGACAGCAGTATTAGATTACGATGCACCATTTCAGGTTTACTGTATCCCTTGGTCCTTCAAATCAACGATGAAACACAGAAATTGCATCGATATTGAATACAGAAGGCAAAATGTCGACTTATTTATAAGAGGAGTAACTCTTCTAATAGTTCGTGCTTTGAGCCTTTCCTGTGACAGCAGTATTAGATTCCGATGCACCATTGCAGGTTTACTGTATCCCTTGGACCTTCAAATCAACGATGAAACACAGAAAGTGCATCGATATTGAATACAAAATGCAAAATGTCGACTTATTACAAGAGGAGTAACTTTTCTAATATTTCGTGCTTTGAGCCTTTCCTGGGACAGCAGTATTAGATTCCGATGCACCATTGCAGGTTTACTGTATCCCTTGGACCTTCAAATCAACGATGAAACACAGAAATTGCATCGATATTGAATACAAAAGGCAAAATGTCGACTTATTTATAAGAGGATTTACCCTTCTACTAGTTCGTGCTTTGAGCCTTTCCTAGGACAGCAGTATTAGATTCCGATGCACCATTGCAGGATTACTGTATCCCTTGGACCTTCAAATCAACGATGAAACACAGAAATTGCATCGATATTGAATACAAAAGGCAAAATGTCGACTTATTTTTAAGATGAGTAGCTCTTCTAATAGTTCGTGTTTTGAGCCTTTCCTGGGACAGCAGTATTAGACTCCGATGCACCATTGCAGGTTTGCTGTATCTCTTGGACCTTCAAATCAACGATGAAACAGAGAAATTGCATCGATATTGAATACAAAAGGTAAAATGTCAACTTATTTACAAGAGGAGTAACTCTTCTAATAGTTCGTGCTTTGAGCCTTTCCTGGGACAGCAGTATTAGATTCCGATGCACCATTGCAGGTTTACTGTATCCCTTGGACCTTCAAATCAACGATGAAACACAGAAATTGCATCGATATTGAATACAAAAGGCAAAATGTCGACTTATTTACAAGAGGAGTAACTCTTCTAATAGTTTGTGATTTGAGCCTTTCCTGGGACAGCAGTATTAGATTCCGATGCACCATTGCAGGTTTACTGTATCCCTTGAACCTTCAAATCAACGATGAAACACAGAAATTGCATCGATATTGAATACAAAAGGCATAATGTCGACTTATTTATAAGACGAGTAAATCATCTAATAGTTCGTGCTTTGAGCCTTTCCTGGGACAGAAGTATTATATTCCGATGCACCATTGCAGGTTTACTGTATCCCTTGGACCTTCACATCAACGATGAAACACAGAAATTGCATCGATATTGAATACAAGAGGAAAAATGTCGACTTATTAACAAGAGGAGTAACTCTCCTAACAGTTTGTGCTTTGAGCCTTTCCTGGGACAGCAGTATTAGATTCCGATGCACCATTGCAGGTTTACTGTATCGCTTGGACCTTGAATCCAACGATGAAACACAGAAATTGCATCGATATTGAATACAAAAGGCAAAATGTCGACTTATTTACAAGAGGAGTAACTCTTCTAATAGTTCGTGTTTGAGCCTTTCCTGGGACAGCAGTATTAGATTCCGATGCACCATTGCAGGTTTACTGTATCCATTGGACCTTCAAATCAACGATAAAACACAGAAATTGCATCGATATTGAATACAAAAGGCAAAATGTCGACTTATTTATAAGAGGAGTAACTCTTCTAATACTTCGTGTTTTGAGCCTTTCCTGGGAGAACAGTATTAGATTCCGTTGCACCATTGCAGGTTTACTGTATCCCTTGGACCTTCACATCAACGATGAAACACAGAAATTGCATCGATATTGAATACAAAGGCAAAATGTAGACTTATTAAGAAGAGGAGTAACTCTTCTAATAGTTCGTGCTTTGAGCCTTTCCTGGGACAACAGTATTAGATTCCGATGCACCATTGCAGGTTTGCTGTATCTCTTGGACCTTCAAATCAACGATGAAACACAAAAATTGCATCGATATTGAATACAAAAGGTAAAATGTCGACTTATTTACAAGAGGAGTAACTCTTCTAATAGTTCGTGATTTGAGCCTTTCCTGGGACAGCAGTATTAGATTCCGATACACCATTGCAGGTTTACTGTATCCCTTGGACTTTCAAATCAACGATGAAACACAGAAATTGCAACGATATTGAAATCAAAAGGCAAAATGTCGTCATATTCATAAGAGGAGTAACTCTTCTAATAGTTCGTGCTTTGAGCCTTTCCTGGGACAGCAGTATTATATTCCGATGCACCATTGCACTTTTACTATATCCCTTGGACCTTGAAATCAACGATGAAACACAGAAATTGCATCGATATTGAATACAAAAGGCAAATTGTCGACTTATTTAAAAGGGGAGTAACCCTTCTAATAGTTCGTGCTTTGAGTCTTTCCTGGGACAGCAGTATTAGATTCCGATGCACCATTGCAGGTTTACTGTATCCCTTGGACCTTGAATCCAACGATGAAACATAGAAATTGCATCGATATTGAAATCAAAAGGCAAAATGTCGTCATATTCATAAGAGGAGTAACTCTTCTAATAGTTCGTGCTTTGAGCCTTTCCTGGGACAGCAGTATTATATTCCAATGCACCATTGCAGGTTTACTGTATCCCTTGGACCTTGAATCCAACGATGAAACACAGAAATTGCAACGATATTGAAATCAAAAGGCAAAATGTCGTCATATTCATAAGAGGAGTAACTCTTCTAATAGTTCGTGCTTTGAGCCTTTCCTGGGACAGCAGTATTAGATTCCGATGCAAAATTGCAGGTTTACTGTATCCATTGGACCGTCAAATTAACGATGAAACATAGAAATTGCATCGATATTGAATACAAAATGCATAATGTCGACTTATTTATAAGAGGAGTAACTCTTCTAATAGTTCGTGCTTTGAGCCTTTCCTGGGACAGCAGTATTAGATTCCGATGCGCCATTGCAGGTTTGCTGTATTTCTTGGACCTTCAAATCAACGATGAAACGGAGAAATTGCATCGATATTGAATACAAAAGGCAAAATGTCAACTTATTTACAAGAGGAGTAACTCTTCTAATAGTTCGTGCTTTGAGCCTTTCCTGGGACAGAAGTATTAGATTCCGATGCACCATTGTAGGTTTACTGTATCCCTTGGACCTTCAAACCAACGATGAAACACAGAAATTGCATCGATATTGAATACAAAAGGTAAAATGTTGACTTATTTACAAGAGGAGTAACTCTTCTAATAGATCGTGCTTTGAGCCTTTCCTGGGACAGCAGTATTAGATTCCGATGCACCACTGCAGGTTTACTGTATCCCTTGGACCTACCCACCAACGATGAAACACAGAAATTGCATCGATATTGAATACAAAAGGCAAAATGTCGACTTAGTTATAAGATGAGTAACTCTTCTAATAGTTCGTGCTTTGAGACTTTCCTGTGACAGCAGTATTAGATTCCGATGCGCCATTGCAGGTTTGCTGTATCTCTTGGACCTTCAAATCAACGATGAAACAGAGAAATTGCATCGATATTGAATACAAAAGGTAAAATGTCAACTTATTTACAAGAGGAGTAACTCTTCTAATAGTTCGTGCTTTGAGCCTTTCCTGGGACAGCAGTATTAGATTCCGATGCACCATTGCAGGTTTACTGTATCCCTTGGACCTTGAAATCAACGATGAAACACAGAAATTGCATCGATATTGAATACAAAAGGCAAAATGTCGACTTAATTTAAAGGGGAGTAACTCTTCTAATAGTTCGTGCTTTGAGCCTTTCCTGGGACAGCAGTATTAGATTCCGATGCACCATTGCAGGTTTACTGTATCCCTTGGACCTTGAATCCAACGATGAAACACAGAAATTGCATCGATATTGAATACAAAAGGCAAAATGTTGACTTATTTACAAGAGGAGTAACTCTTATAATAGTTCGTGCTTTGAGCCATTCCTGGGACAGCAGTATTAGATTCCGATGCACCATTGCAGGTTTGCTGTATCTCTTGGACCTTCAAATCAACGATGAAACAGAGAAATTGCATCGATATTGAATACAAAAGGCAAAATGTCAATTTATTTAGAAGAGGAGTAACTCTTCTAATAGTTCGTGCTTTGAGCCTTTCCTGGGACAGAAGTATTAGATTCCGATGCACCATTGCAGGTTTACTGTATCCCTTGGACCTTCAAACCAACGATGAAACACAGAAATTGCATCGATATTGAATACAAAAGGGAAAATGTCGACTTATTTATAAGAGGATTTACCCTTCTAATAGTTCGTGCTTTGAGCCTTTCCTGGGACAGCAGTATTAGATTCCGATGCACCATTGCAGGTTTACTGTATCCCTCGGACCTTCAAGTCAACGATAAAACACAGAAATTGCATCGATATTGAATACAATAGGCAAAATGTCGACTTATTTATAAGAGGAGTAACTCTTCTAATAGTTCGTGCTTTGAGCCTTTCCTGGGACAGAAGTATTAGATTCCGATGCACCATTGCAGATTTACTGTATCCCTTGGACCTTCAAATCAACGATGAAACACAGAAATTGCATCGATATTGAATACAAAAAGCAAAATGTCGACTTATTTAAAAGGGGAGTAACTCTTGTAATAGTTCGTGCTTTGAGCCTTTCCTGGGACATCAGTATTTGATTACGATGCACCATTGCAGGTTTACTGTATCCCTTGGACCATGAATCCAACGATGAAACACAGAAATTGCATCGATATTGAATACAAAAGGCAAAATGTCGACTTATTTAAAAGAGGAGTAACTCTTCTAATAGTTCGTGCTTTGAGCCTTTCCTGGGACAGCAGTATTAGATTCCGATGCACCATTGCAGGTTTACTGTATCCCTCGGACCTTCAAATCAACGATGAAACACAGAAATTGCATCGATATTGAATACAAAAGGCAAAATGTCGACTTATTTATAAGAGGAGTTACCCTTTTAATAGTTCGTGCTTTGAGCCTTTCCTGGGACAGCAGTATTAGATTCCGATGCACCATTGCAGGTTTACTGTATCCCTTGGACCTTCAAATCAACGATGAAACACAGAAATTGCATCGATATTGAATACAAAAGGCAAAATGTCGACTTATTTACAAGGGGAGTAACTCGTCTAATAGTTCGTGCTTTGAGCCTTTCCTGGGACAGCAGTACTAGATTCCGATGCACCATTGCAGGTTTACTGTATCCCTTGGACCTTGCAATCAACGATGAGACACAGAAATTGCATCGATATTGAATACAAAAGGCAAACTGTCGACTTATTTACAAGAGGAGTAACTCTTCTACTAGTTCGTGCTTTGAGCCTATCCTGGGACAGCAGTATTAGATTCCGATAAACCATTGCAGGTTTACTGTATCCCTTGGACCTTGAAATTAACGATGAAACACAGAAATTGCATCGAAATTGAATACAAAAGGCAAAATGTCGACATATTCATAAGAGGAGTAACTCTTCTAATAGTTCGTGCTTTGAGCCTTTCCTGGGACAGCAGTATTAGATTCCGATGCACCATTGCAGGTTTACTGTATCCCTTGGACCTTCAAATCAACGATGAAACACAGAAATTGCATCGATATTGAATACAAAAGGCAAAATGTCGACTTATTTACAAGGGGTATAACTCGTCTAATAGTTCGTGCTATGAGCCTTTCTTGGGACAGCAGTACTAGATTCCGATGCACCATTGCAGGTTTACTGTGTCCCTTGGACCTTGAAATCAACGATGAAACACAGAAATTGCATCGATATTGAATACAAAAGGCAAAATGTCGACTTATTTACAAGAGGAGTAACTCTTCTAATAGTTCGTGCTTTGAGCCTTTCCTGGGACAGCAGTATTAGATTACGATGCACCATTGCAGGTTTACTGTATCCCTTGGTCCTTCAAATCAACGATGAAACACAGAAATTGCATCGATATTGAATACAGAAGGCAAAATGTCGACTTATTTATAAGAGGAGTAACTCTTCTAATAGTTCGTGCTTTGAGCCTTTCCTGTGACAGCAGTATTAGATTCCGATGCACCATTGCAGGTTTACTGTATCCCTTGGACCTTCAAATCAACGATGAAACACAGAAAGTGCATCGATATTGAATACAAAATGCAAAATGTCGACTTATTACAAGAGGAGTAACTCTTCTAATATTTCGTGCTTTGAGCCTTTCCTGGGACAGCAGTATTAGATTCCGATGCACCATTGCAGGTTTACTGTATCCCTTGGACCTTCAAATCAACGATGAAACACAGAAATTGCATCGATATTGAATACAAAAGGCAAAATGTCGACTTATTTATAAGAGGATTTACCCTTCTACTAGTTCGTGCTTTGAGCCTTTCCTAGGACAGCAGTATTAGATTCCGATGCACCATTGCAGGATTACTGTATCCCTTGGACCTTCAAATCAACGATGAAACACAGAAATTGCATCGATATTGAATACAAAAGGCAAAATGTCGACTTATTTTTAAGATGAGTAACTCTTCTAATAGTTCGTGTTTTGAGCCTTTCCTGGGACAGCAGTATTAGACTCCGATGCACCATTGCAGGTTTGCTGTATCTCTTGGACCTTCAAATCAACGATGAAACAGAGAAATTGCATCGATATTGAATACAAAAGGTAAAATGTCAACTTATTTACAAGAGGAGTAACTCTTCTAATAGTTCGTGCTTTGAGCCTTTCCTGGGACAGCAGTATTAGATTCCGATGCACCATTGCAGGTTTACTGTATCCCTTGGACCTTCAAATCAACGATGAAACACAGAAATTGCATCGATATTGAATACAAAAGGCAAAATGTCGACTTATTTACAAGAGGAGTAACTCTTCTAATAGTTTGTGATTTGAGCCTTTCCTGGGACAGCAGTATTAGATTCCGATGCACCATTGCAGGTTTACTGTATCCCTTGAACCTTCAAATCAACGATGAAACACAGAAATTGCATCGATATTGAATACAAAAGGCATAATGTCGACTTATTTATAAGACGAGTAACTCATCTAATAGTTCGTGCTTTGAGCCTTTCCAGGGACAGAAGTATTACATTCCGATGCACCATTGCAGGTTTACTGTATCCATTGGACCGTCAAATCAACGATGAAACACAGAAATTGCATCGATATTGAATACAAAAGGCATAATGTCGACTTATTTATCAGAGGAGTAACTCTTCTAGTAGATCGTGCTTTGAGCCTTTCCTGGGACAGAAGTATTATATTCCGATGCACCATTGCAGGTTTACTGTATCCCTTGGACCTTCACATCAACGATGAAACACAGAAATTGCATCGATATTGAATACAAGAGGAAAAATGTCGACTTATTAACAAGTGGAGTAACTCTCCTAATAGTTTGTGCTTTGAGGCTTTCCTGGGACAGCAGTATTAGATTCCGATGCACCATTGCAGGTTTACTGTATCGCTTGGACCTTGAATCCAACGATGAAACACAGAAATTGCATCGATATTGAATACAAAAGGCAAAATGTCGACTTATTTACAAGAGGAGTAACTCTTCTAATAGTTCGTGCTTTGAGCCTTTCCTGGGACAGCAGTATTAGATTCCGATGCACCATTGCAGGTTTACTGTATCCCTTGGACCTTCAAATCAACGATAAAACACAGAAATTGCATCGATATTGAATACAAAAGGCAAAATGTCGACTTATTTATAAGAGGAGTAACTCTTCTAATAGTTCGTGTTTTGAGCCTTTCCTGGGAGAACAGTATTAGATTCCGTTGCACCATTGCAGGTTTACTGTATCCCTTGGACCTTCACATCAACGATGAAACACAGAAATTGCATCGATATTGAATACAAAAGGCAAAATGTAGACTTATTAAGAAGAGGAGTAACTCTTCTAATAGTTCGTGCTTTGAGCCTTTCCTGGGACAACAGTATTAGATTCCGATGCACCATTGCAGGTTTGCTGTATCTCTTGGACCTTCAAATCAACGATGAAACACAAAAATTGCATCGATATTGAATACAAAAGGTAAAATGTCGACTTATTTACAAGAGGAGTAACTCTTCTAATAGTTCGTGATTTGAGCCTTTCCTGGGACAGCAGTATTAGATTCCGATACACCATTGCAGGTTTACTGTATCCCTTGGACTTTCAAATCAACGATGAAACACAGAAATTGCAACGATATTGAAATCAAAAGGCAAAGTGTCGTCATATTCATAAGAGGAGTAACTCTTCTAATAGTTCGTGCTTTGAGCCTTTCCTGGGACAGCAGTATTATATTCCGATGCACCATTGCACTTTTACTGTATCCCTTGGACCTTGAAATCAACGATGAAACACAGAAATTGCATCGATATTGAATACAAAAGGCAAATTGTCGACTTATTTAAAAGGGGAGTAACCCTTCTAATAGTTCGTGCTTTGAGTCTTTCCTGGGACAGCAGTATTAGATTCCGATGCACCATTGCAGGTTTACTGTATCCCTTGGACCTTGAATCCAACGATGAAACATAGAAATTGCATCGATATTGAAATCAAAAGGCAAAATGTCGTCATATTCATAAGAGGAGTAACTCTTCTAATAGTTCGTGCTTTGAGCCTTTCCTGGGACAGCAGTATTATATTCCAATGCACCATTGCAGGTTTACTGTATCCCTTGGACCTTGAATCCAACGATGAAACACAGAAATTGCAACGATATTGAAATCAAAAGGCAAAATGTCGTCATATTCATAAGAGGAGTAACTCTTCTAATAGTTCGTGCTTTGAGCCTTTCCTGGGACAGCAGTATTAGATTCCGATGCACCATTGCAGGTTTACTGTATCCATTGGACCGTCAAATTAACGATGAAACATAGAAATTGCATCGATATTGAATACAAAATGCATAATGTCGACTTATTTATAAGAGGAGTAACTCTTCTAATAGTTCGTGCTTTGAGCCTTTCCTGGGACAGCAGTATTAGATTCCGATGCGCCATTGCAGGTTTGCTGTATTTCTTGGACCTTCAAATCAACGATGAAACGGAGAAATTGCATCGATATTGAATACAAAAGGCAAAATGTCAACTTATTTACAAGAGGAGTAACTCTTCTAATAGTTCGTGCTTTGAGCCTTTCCTGGGACAGAAGTATTAGATTCCGATGCACCATTGTAGGTTTACTGTATCCCTTGGACCTTCAAACCAACGATGAAACACAGAAATAGCATCGATATTGAATACAAAAGGTAAAATGTTGACTTATTTACAAGAGGAGTAACTCTTCTAATAGATCGTGCTTTGAGCCTTTCCTGGGACAGCAGTATTAGATTCCGATGCACCATTGCAGGTTTACTGTATCCCTTGGACCTACCCACCAACGATGAAACACAGAAATTGCATCGATATTGAATACAAAAGGCAAAATGTCGACTTAGTTATAAGATGAGTAACTCTTCTAATAGTTCGTGCTTTGAGACTTTCCTGTGACAGCAGTATTAGATTCCGATGCGCCATTGCAGGTTTGCTGTATCTCTTGGACCTTCAAATCAACGATGAAACAGAGAAATTGCATCGATATTGAATACAAAAGGTAAAATGTCAACTTATTTACAAGAGGAGTAACTCTTCTAATAGTTCGTGCTTTGAGCCTTTCCTGGGACAGCAGTATTAGATTCCGATGCACCATTGCAGGTTTACTGTATCCCTTGGACCTTGAAATCAACGATGAAACACAGAAATTGAATCGATATTGAATACAAAAGGCAAAATGTCGACTTAATTTAAAGGGGAGTAGCTCTTCTAATAGTTCGTGCTTTGAGCCTTTCCTGGGACAGCAGTATTAGATTCCGATGCACCATTGCAGGTTTACTGTATCCCTTGGACCTTGAATCCAACGATGAAACACAGAAATTGCATCGATATTGAATACAAAAGGCAAAATGTTGACTTATTTACAAGAGGAGTAACTCTTCTAATAGTTCGTGCTTTGAGCCTTTCCTGGGACAGCAGTATTAGATTCCGATGCACCATTGCAGGTTTACTGTATCCCTTGGACCTACACATCAATGATGAAACACAGAAATTGCATCGATATTGAATACAAAAGGCAAAATGTCGACTTAGTTATAAGATGAGTAACTCTTCTAATAGTTCGTGCTTTGAGCCTTTCCTGGGACAGCAGTATTAGATTCCGATGCGCCATTGCAGGTTTGCTGTATCTCTTGGACCTTCAAATCAACGATGAAACAGAGAAATTGCATCGATATTGAATACAAAAGGCAAAATGTCGACTTATTTACAAGAGGAGTAACTCTTCTAATAGTTCGTGCTTTGAGTCTTTCCTGGGACAGCAGTATTAGATTCCGTTGCACCATTGCAGGTATACTGTATCCCTTGGACCTTCACATCAACGATGAAACACAGAAATTGCATCGATATTGAATACAAAAGGCAAAATGTAGACTTATTAACAAGAGGAGTAACTCTTCTAATAGTTCGTGCTTTGAGCCTTTCCTCGGACAACAGTATTAGATTCCGATGCACCATTGCAGGTTTGCTGTATCTCTTGGACCTTCAAATCAACGATGAAACACAGAAATTGCATCGATATTGAATACAAAAGGTAAAATGTCGACTTATTTACAAGAGGAGTAACTCTTCTAATAGTTCGAGCTTTGAGCCTTTCGTGAGACAGCAGTATTAGATTCCGATGCACCATTGCAGGATTACTGTATCCCTTGGACCTTCAAATCAACAATGAAAAACAGAAATTACATCGATATTGAATACAAAAGGCAAAATGTCGACTTATTTGCAAGAGGAGTAACTCTTCTACTAGTTCGTGCTTTGAGCCTTTCCTGGGACAGCAGTATTAGAGTCCGATACACCATTGCAGGTTTACTGTATCCCTTGGACCTTAAAATCAACGATAAAACACAGAAATTGCAACGATATTGAATACATAAGGCAAAATGTCGACATATTCATAAGAGGAGTAACTCTTCTAATAGTTCGTGCTTTGAGCCTTTCCTGGGACAGCAGTATTAGATTCCGATGCACCATTGCAGGTTTACTGTATCCCTTGGACCTTGAAATCAACGATGAAACACAGAAATTGCATCGATATTGAATACAAAAAGCAAAATGTCGACTTATTTAAAAGGGGAGTAACTCTTCTAATAGTTCGTGCTTTGAGCCTTTCCTGGGACAGCAGTATTAGATTCCGATGCACCATTGCAGGTTTACTGTATCCCTTGGACCTTGAATCCAACGATGAAACACAGAAATTGCATCGATATTGAATACAAAAGGCAAAATGTTGACTTATTTACAAGAGGAGTAACTCTTCTAATAGTTCGTGCTTTGAGAATTTCCTGGGACAGCAGTATTAGATTCCGATGCACCATTGCAGGTTTACTGTATCCCTTGGACCTACACATCAACGATGAAACACAGAAATTGCATCGATATTGAATACAAAAGGCTAAATATCGACTTAGTTATAAGATGAGTAACTCTTCTAATAGTTCGTGCTTTGAGCCTTTCCTGGGACAGCAGTATTAGATTCCGATGCGCCATTGCAGGTTTGCTGTATCTCTTGGACCTTCAAATCAACGATGAAACAGAGAAATTGCATCGATATTGAATACAAAAGGCAAAATGTCGACTTATTTACAAGAGGAGTAACTCTTCTAATAGTTCGTGATTTGAGCCTTTCCTGGGACAGCAGTATTAGATTCCGATGCACCATTGCAGGTTTACTGTATCCCTTGGACCTTCAAATCAACGATGAAACACAAAAATTGCATCGATATTGAATACAAAAGGCATAATGTTGACTTATTTATAAGAGGAGTAACTCATCTAATAGTTCGTGCTTTGAGCCTTTCCAGGGACAGAAGTTTTAAATTCCGATGCACCATTGCAGGTTTACTGTATCCATTGGACCGTCAAATCAACGATGAAACACAGAAATTGACCGATATTGAATACAAAAGGCAAAATGTCGACTTAGTTATAAGATGAGTAACTCGTCTAATAGTTCGTGCTTTGAGCCTTTCCTGGGACAGCAGTATTAGATTCCGATGCACCATTGCAGGTTTACTGTATCCTTTGGATCTTCAAATCAACGATGAAACACAGAAATTGCATCGATATTGAATACAAAAGGCAAAATGTCGACTTATTTACAAGAGGAGTAACTCTTCTAATAGTTCGTGATTTGAGCCTTTCCTGGGACAGCAGTATTAGATTCCGATGCACCATTGCAGGTTTACTGTATCCCTTGGACCTTCAAATCAACGATGAAACACAGAAATTGCATCGATATTGAATACAAAAGGCATAATGTCGACTTATTTACAAGAGGAGTAACTCTTCTAATAGTTCGTGATTTGAGCCTTTCCTGGGACAGCAGTATTAGATTCCGATGCACCATTGCAGGTTTACTGTATCCCTTGGACCTTCAAATCAACGATGAAACACAGAAATTGCATCGATATTGAATACAAAAGGCAAAATGTCGACTTATTTATTAGAGGAGTAACTCTTCTAGTAGATCGTGCTTTGAGCCTTTCCTAGGACAGAAGTATTATATTCCGATTTACCATTGCAGGTTTACTGTATCCCTTGGACCTTCGCATCAACGATGAAACACAGCAATTGCATCGATATTGAATACAAGAGGAAAAATGTCGACTTATTAACAAGAGGAGTAACTCTTCTAATAGTTCGTGCTTTGAGTCTTTCCTGGGACAGCTGTATTAGATTCCGTTGCACCATTGCAGGTATACTGTATCCCTTGGACCTTCACATCAACGATGAAACACAGAAATTGCATCGATATTGAATACAAAAGGCAAAATGTAGACTTATTAACAAGAGGAGTAACTTTTCTAATAGTTCGTGCTTTGAGCCTTTCCTGGGACAACAGTATTAGATTCCGATGCACCATTGCAGGTTTGCTGTATCTCTTGGACCTTCAAATCAACGATGAAACAGAGAAATTGCATCGATATTGAATACAAAAGGCAAAATGTCGACTTATTTACAAGAGGAGTAACTCTTCTAATAGTTCGTGATTTGAGCCTTTCCTGGGACAGCAGTATTAGATTCTGATGCACCATTGCAGGTTTACTGTATCCCTTGGACCTTCAAATCAACGATGAAACACAAAAATTGCATCGATATTGAATACAAAAGGCATAATGTTGACTTATTTATAAGAGGAGTAACTCATCTAATAGTTCGTGCTTTGAGCCTTTCCAGGGACAGAAGTATTAGATTCCGATGCACCATTGCAGGTTTACTGTATCCATTGGACCGTCAAATCAACGATGAAACACAGAAATTGGCCGATATTGAATACAAAAGGCAAAATGTCGACTTAGTTATAAGATGAGTAACTCTTCTAATAGTTCGTGCTTTGAGCCTTTCCTGGGACAGCAGTATTAGATTCCGATGCACCATTGCAGGTTTACTGTATCCTTTGGATCTTCAAATCAACGATGAAACACAGAAATTGCATCGATATTGAATACAAAAGGCAAAATGTCGACTTATTTACAAGAGGAGTAACTCTTCTAATAGTTCGTGATTTGAGCCTTTCCTGGGACAGCAGTATTAGATTCCGATGCACCATTGCAGGTTTACTGTATCCCTTGGACCTTCAAATCAACGATGAAACACAGAAATTGCAGCGATATTGAATACAAAAGGCATAATGTCGACTTATTTACAAGAGGAGTAACTCTTCTAATAGTTCGTGATTTGAGCCTTTCCTGGGACAGCAGTATTAGATTCCGATGCACCATTGCAGGTTTACTGTATCCCTTGGACCTTCAAATCAACGATGAAACACAGAAATTGCATCGATATTGAATACAAAAGGCAAAATGTCGACTTATTTATTAGAGGAGTAACTCTTCTAGTAGATCGTGCTTTGAGCCTTTCCTAGGACAGAAGTATTATATTCCGATTTACCATTGCAGGTTTACTGTATCCCTTGGACCTTCGCATCAACGATGAAACACAGCAATTGCATCGATATTGAATACAAGAGGAAAAATGTCGACTTATTAACAAGAGGAGTAACTCTTCTAATAGTTTGTGCTTTGAGCCTTTCCTGGGACAGCAGTATTAGATTCCGATGCACCATTGCAGGATTACTGTATCCCTTGGACCTTGAATCCAACGATGAAACACAGAAATTGCACCGATATTGAATACAAAAGGCAAAATGACGACTTATTTACAAGAGGAGTAACTCTTCTAATAGTTCGTGCTTTGAGCCTTTCCTGGGACAGCAGTATTAGATTCCGATGCACCATTGCAGGTTTACTGTATCCCTTGGACCTTCAAATCAACGATGAAACACAGAAATTGCATCGATATTGAATACAAAAGGCAAAATGTCGACTTATTTATAAGAGGAGTAACTCTTCTAATAGTTCGTGCTTTGAGTCTTTCCTGGGACAGCTGTATTAGATTCCGTTGCACCATTGCAGGTATACTGTATCCCTTGGACCTTCACATCAACGATGAAACACAGAAATTGCATCGATATTGAATACAAAAGGCAAAATGTAGACTTATTAACAAGAGGAGTAACTTTTCTAATAGTTCGTGCTTTGAGCCTTTCCTGGGACAACAGTATTAGATTCCGATGCACCATTGCAGGTTTGCTGTATCTCTTGGACCTTCAAATCAACGATGAAACACAGAAATTGCATCGATATTGAATACAAAAGGTAAAATATCGACTTATTTACAAGAGGAGTAACTCTTCTAATAGTTCGTGCTTTGAGCCTTTCCTGGGACAGCAGTATTAGATTCCGATGCACCATTGCAGGATTACTGTATCCCTTGGACCTTCAAATCAACAATGAAAAAAAGAAATTACATCGATATTGAATACAAAAGGCAAAATGTCGACTTATTTACAAGAGGAGTAACTCTTCTACTAGTTCGTGCTTTGAGCCTTTCCTGGGACAGCAGTATTAGATTCCGATACACCATTGCAGGTTTGCTGTATCACTTGGACCTTCAAATCAACGATGAAACACAGAAATTGCAACGATATTGAATACATAAGGCAAAATGTCGACATATTCATAAGAGGAGTAACTCTTCTAACAGTTCGTGCTTTGAGCCTTTCCTGGGACAGCAGTATTAGATTCCGATGCACCATTGCAGGTTTACTGTATCCATTGGACCGTCAAATTAACGATGAAACACAGAAATTGCATCGATATTGAATACACAAGGCATAATGTCGACTTATTTATAAGAGGAGAAACTCTTCTAATAGTTCGTGCTTTGAGCATTTCCTGGGACAGAAGTATTAGATTCCGATGCACCATTGCAGGTTTACTGTATCCATTGGACCGTCAAATCAACAATGAAACACAGAAATTGCATCGATATTGAATACAAAAGGCATAATGTCGACTTATTTACTAGAGGAGTAACTCTTCTAGTAGTTCGTGCTTTGAGCCTTTCCTGGGACAGAAGTATTATATTCCGATGCACCATTCCAGGTTTACTGTATCCCTTGGACCTTCACATCAACGATGAAACACAGAAATTGCATCGATATTGAATACAAGAGGCAAAATGTCGACTTATTAACAAGAGGAGTAACTCTTCTAATAGTTCGTGCTTTGAGCCTTTCCTGGGACAGCAGTATTAGATTCCGACGCACCATTGCAGGTTTACTGTATCCCTTGGACCTTGAAATCAACGATGAAACACAGAAATTGCAACGATATTGAATACAAAAGGCAAAATGTCGACTTATTTATAAGAGGAGTAACTCTTCTAATAGTTCGTGTTTTGAGCCTTTCCTGGGACAGCAGTATTAGATTCCGATGCACCATTGCAGGTTTACTGTTTCCCTTGGACCTTCACATCAACGATGAAACACAGAAATTGCATCGATATTGAATACAAAAGGCAAAATGTCGACTTATTTATAAGAGGAGTTACCCTTCTAATAGTTCGTGCTTTGAGCCTTTCCTGGGACAGCAGTATTAGATTCCGATGCACCATTGCAGGATTACTGTATCCCTTGGACGTTGAAATCAACGATGAAACACAGAAATTGCATCGATATTGAATACAAAAGGCAAAATGTCAACTTATTTGCAAGAGGAGTAACACTTCTAATAGTTCGTGCTTTGAGCCTTTCCTGGGACAGCACTATTAGATTCTGTTGCACCATTGTAGGTTTACTGTATCCCTTGGACCTTCAAATCAACGATAAAACACAGAAATTGCATCGATATTGAATACAAAAGGCAAAATTTCGACTTATTTACAAGAGTAGTAACTCTTCTAATTGTTCGTGCTTTAAGCCTTTCCTGGGACAGCAGTATTAGATTCCGATGCACCATTGCAGGTTTACTGTATCCCTTGGACCTTCACATCAACGATGAAACACAAAAATTGCATCGATATTGAATACAAAAGGCATAATGTTGACTTATTTATAAGAGGAGTAACTCATCTAATAGTTCGTGCTTTGAGCCTTTCCAGGGACAGAAGTATTAGATTCCGATGCACCATTGCAGGTTTACTGTATCCATTGGACCGTCAAATCAACGATGAAACACAGAAATTGACCGACATTGAATACAAAAGGCAAAATGTCGACTTAGTTATAAGATGAGTAACTCTTCTAATAGTTCGTGCTTTGAGCCTTTCCTGGGACAGCAGTATTAGATTCCGATGCACCATTGCAGGTTTACTGTATCCTTTGGATCTTCAAATCAACGATGAAACACAGAAATTGCATCGATATTGAATACAAAAGGCAAAATGTCGACTTATTTACAAGAGGAGTAACTCTTCTAATAGTTCGTGATTTGAGCCTTTCGTGGGACAGCAGTATTAGATTCCGATGCCCCATTGCAGGTTTACTGTATCCCTTCGACCTTCAAATCAACGATGAAACACAGAAATTGCATCGATATTGAATACAAAAGGCATAATGTCGACTTATTTACAAGAGGAGTAACTCTTCTAATAGTTCGTGATTTGAGCCTTTCCTGGGACAGGAGTATTAGATTCCGATGCACCATTGCAGGTTTACTGTATCCCTTGGACCTTCAAATCAACGATGAAACACAGAAATTGCATCGATATTGAATACAAAAGGCAAAATGTCGACTTATTTATTAGAGGAGTAACTCTTCTAGTAGATCGTGCTTTGAGCCTTTCCTAGGACAGAAGGATTATATTCCGATTTACCATTGCAGGTTTACTGTATCCCTTGGACCTTCGCATCAACGATGAAACACAGAAATTGCATCGATATTGAATACAAGAGGAAAAATGTCGACTTATTAACAAGAGGAGTAACTCTTCTAATAGTTTGTGCTTTGAGCCTTTCCTGGGACAACAGTATTAGATTCCGATGCACCATCGCAGGATTACTGTATCCCTTGGACCTTTAATCCAACGATGTAACACAGAAATTGCACCGATATTGAATACAAAAGGCAAAATGTCGACTTATTTACAAGAGGAGTAACTCTTCTAATAGTTCGTGCTTTGAGCCTTTCCTGGGACAGCAGTATTAGATTCCGATGCACCATTGCAGGTTTACTGTATCCCTTGGACCTTCAAATCAACGATGAAACACAGAAATTGCATCGATATTGAATACAAAAGGCAAAATGTCGACTTATTTATAAGAGGAGTAACTCTTCTAATAGTTCGTGCTTTGAGTCTTTCCTGGGACAGCAGTATTAGATTCCGTTGCACCATTGCAGGTATACTGTATCCCTTGGACCTTCACATCAACGATGAAACACAGAAATTGCATCGATATTGAATACAAAAGGCAAAATGTAGACTTATTAACAAGAGGAGTAACTCTTCTAATAGTTCGTGCTTTGAGCCTTTCCTGGGACAACAGTATTAGATTCCGATGCACCATTGCAGGTTTGCTGTATCTCTTGGACCTTCAAATCAACGATGAAACACAGAAATTGCATCGATATTGAATACAAAAGGTAAAATGTCGACTTATTTACAAGAGGAGTAACTCTTCTAATAGTTCGTGCTTTGAGCCTTTCCTGGGACAGCAGTATTAGATTCCGATGCACCATTGCAGGATTACTGTATCCCTTGGACCTTCAAATCAACAATGAAAAAAAGAAATTACATCGATATTGAATACAAAAGGCAAAATGTCGACTTATTTACAAGAGGAGTAACTCTTCTACTAGTTCGTGCTTTGAGCCTTTCCTGGGACAGCAGTATTAGATTCCGATACACCATTGCAGGTTTGCTGTATCCCTTGGACCTTCAAATCAACGATGAAACACAGAAATTGCAACGATATTGAATACATAAGGCAAAATGTCGACATATTCATAAGAGGAGTAACTCTTCTAACAGTTCGTGCTTTGAGCCTTTCCTGGGACAGCAGTATTAGATTCCGATGCACCATTGCAGGTTTACTGTATCCATTGGACCGTCAAATTAACGATGAAACACAGAAATTGCATCGATATTGAATACAAAAGGCATAATGTCGACTTATTTATAAGAGGAGAAACTCTTCTAATAGTTCGTGCTTTGAGCCTTTCCTGGGACAGAAGTATTAGATTCCGATACACCATTGCAGGTTTACTGTATCCATTGGACCGTCAAATCAACAATGAAACACAGAAATTGCATCGATATTGAATACAAAAGGCATAATGTCGACTTATTTACTAGAGGAGTAACTCTTCTAGTAGTTCGTGCTTTGAGCCTTTCCTGGGACAGAAATATTATATTCCGATGCACCATTCCAGGTTTACTGTATCCCTTGGACCTTCACATCAACGATGAAACACAGAAATTGCATCGATATTGAATACAAGAGGCAAAATGTCGACTTATTAACAAGAGGAGTAACTCTTCTAATAGTTCGTGCTTTGAGCCTTTCCTGGGACAGCAGTATTAGATTCCGACGCACCATTGCAGGTTTACTGTATCCCTTGGACCTTGAAATCAACGATGAAACACAGAAATTGCATCGATATTGAATACAAAAGGCAAAATGTCGACTTAGTTATAAGATGAGTAACTCTTCTAATAGTTCGTGCTTTGAGCCTTTCCTGGGACAGCAGTATTAGATTCCGATGCACCATTGCAGGTTTACTGTATCCTTTGGATCTTCAAATCAACGATGAAACACAGAAATTGCATCGATATTGAATACAAAAGGCAAAATGTCGACTTATTTACAAGAGGAGTAACTCTTCTAATAGTTCGTGATTTGAGCCTTTCCTGGGACAGCAGTATTAGATTCCGATGCACCATTGCAGGTTTACTGTATCCATTGGACCGTCAAATCAACGATGAAACACAGAAATTGGCCGATATTGAATACAAAAGGCAAAATGTCGACTTAGTTATAAGATGAGTAACTCTTCTAATAGTTCGTGCTTTGAGCCTTTCCTGGGACAGCAGTATTAGATTCCGATGCACCATTGCAGGTTTACTGTATCCTTTGGATCTTCAAATCAACGATGAAACACAGAAATTGCATCGATATTGAATACAAAAGGCAAAATGTCGACTTATTTACAAGAGGAGTAACTCTTCTAATAGTTCGTGATTTGAGCCTTTCCTGGGACAGCAGTATTAGATTCCGATGCACCATTGCAGGTTTACTGTATCCCTTGGACCTTCAAATCAACGATGAAACACAGAAATTGCAGCGATATTGAATACAAAAGGCATAATGTCGACTTATTTACAAGAGGAGTAACTCTTCTAATAGTTCGTGATTTGAGCCTTTCCTGGGACAGCAGTATTAGAT
Organism: Schistocerca cancellata; assembly: GCF_023864275.1. Taxonomy (NCBI): domain Eukaryota; kingdom Metazoa; phylum Arthropoda; class Insecta; order Orthoptera; family Acrididae; genus Schistocerca; species Schistocerca cancellata. The sequence goes on along the minus strand of NC_064627.1, from coordinate 138,546,157 downwards.
TCCGATGCACCATTGCAGGTTTACTGTATCCCTTGGACCTTCAAATCAACGATGAAACACAGAAATTGCATCGATATTGAATACAAAAGGCAAAATGTCGACTTATTTATTAGAGGAGTAACTCTTCTAGTAGATCGTGCTTTGAGCCTTTCCTAGGACAGAAGTATTATATTCCGATTTACCATTGCAGGTTTACTGTATCCCTTGGACCTTCGCATCAACGATGAAACACAGCAATTGCATCGATATTGAATACAAGAGGAAAAATGTCGACTTATTAACAAGAGGAGTAACTCTTCTAATAGTTTGTGCTTTGAGCCTTTCCTGGGACAGCAGTATTAGATTCCGATGCACCATTGCAGGATTACTGTATCCCTTGGACCTTGAATCCAACGATGAAACACAGAAATTGCACCGATATTGAATACAAAAGGCAAAATGACGACTTATTTACAAGAGGAGTAACTCTTCTAATAGTTCGTGCTTTGAGCCTTTCCTGGGACAGCAGTATTAGATTCCGATGCACCATTGCAGGTTTACTGTATCCCTTGGACCTTCAAATCAACGATGAAACACAGAAATTGCATCGATATTGAATACAAAAGGCAAAATGTCGACTTATTTATAAGAGGAGTAACTCTTCTAATAGTTCGTGCTTTGAGTCTTTCCTGGGACAGCTGTATTAGATTCCGTTGCACCATTGCAGGTATACTGTATCCCTTGGACCTTCACATCAACGATGAAACACAGAAATTGCATCGATATTGAATACAAAAGGCAAAATGTAGACTTATTAACAAGAGGAGTAACTTTTCTAATAGTTCGTGCTTTGAGCCTTTCCTGGGACAACAGTATTAGATTCCGATGCACCATTGCAGGTTTGCTGTATCTCTTGGACCTTCAAATCAACGATGAAACACAGAAATTGCATCGATATTGAATACAAAAGGTAAAATATCGACTTATTTACAAGAGGAGTAACTCTTCTAATAGTTCGTGCTTTGAGCCTTTCCTGGGACAGCAGTATTAGATTCCGATGCACCATTGCAGGATTACTGTATCCCTTGGACCTTCAAATCAACAATGAAAAAAAGAAATTACATCGATATTGAATACAAAAGGCAAAATGTCGACTTATTTACAAGAGGAGTAACTCTTCTACTAGTTCGTGCTTTGAGCCTTTCCTGGGACAGCAGTATTAGATTCCGATACACCATTGCAGGTTTGCTGTATCACTTGGACCTTCAAATCAACGATGAAACACAGAAATTGCAACGATATTGAATACATAAGGCAAAATGTCGACATATTCATAAGAGGAGTAACTCTTCTAACAGTTCGTGCTTTGAGCCTTTCCTGGGACAGCAGTATTAGATTCCGATGCACCATTGCAGGTTTACTGTATCCATTGGACCGTCAAATTAACGATGAAACACAGAAATTGCATCGATATTGAATACAAAAGGCATAATGTCGACTTATTTATAGGAGGAGAAACTCTTCTAATAGTTCGTGCTTTGAGCATTTCCTGGGACAGAAGTATTAGATTCCGATGCACCATTACAGGTTTACTGTATCCATTGGACCGTCAAATCAACAATGAAACACAGAAATTGCATCGATATTGAATACAAAAGGCATAATGTCGACTTATTTACTAGAGGAGTAACTCTTCTAGTAGTTCGTGCTTTGAGCCTTTCCTGGGACAGAAGTATTATATTCCGATGCACCATTCCAGGTTTACTGTATCCCTTGGACCTTCACATCAACGATGAAACACAGAAATTGCATCGATATTGAATACAAGAGGCAAAATGTCGACTTATTAACAAGAGGAGTAACTCTTCTAATAGTTCGTGCTTTGAGCCTTTCCTGGGACAGCAGTATTAGATTCCGACGCACCATTGCAGGTTTACTGTATCCCTTGGACCTTGAAATCAACGATGAAACACAGAAATTGCAACGATATTGAATACAAAAGGCAAAATGTCGACTTATTTATAAGAGGAGTAACTCTTCTAATAGTTCGTGTTTTGAGCCTTTCCTGGGACAGCAGTATTAGATTCCGATGCACCATTGCAGGTTTACTGTTTCCCTTGGACCTTCACATCAACGATGAAACACAGAAATTGCATCGATATTGAATACAAAAGGCAAAATGTCGACTTATTTATAAGAGGAGTTACCCTTCTAATAGTTCGTGCTTTGAGCCTTTCCTGGGACAGCAGTATTAGATTCCGATGCACCATTGCAGGATTACTGTATCCCTTGGACGTTGAAATCAACGATGAAACACAGAAATTGCATCGATATTGAATACAAAAGGCAAAATGTCAACTTATTTGCAAGAGGAGTAACACTTCTAATAGTTCGTGCTTTGAGCCTTTCCTGGGACAGCACTATTAGATTCTGTTGCACCATTGTAGGTTTACTGTATCCCTTGGACCTTCAAATCAACGATAAAACACAGAAATTGCATCGATATTGAATACAAAAGGCAAAATTTCGACTTATTTACAAGAGTAGTAACTCTTCTAATTGTTCGTGCTTTAAGCCTTTCCTGGGACAGCAGTATTAGATTCCGATGCACCATTGCAGGTTTACTGTATCCCTTGGACCTTCACATCAACGATGAAACACAAAAATTGCATCGATATTGAATACACAAGTAATAATGTTGACTTATTTATAAGAGGAGTAACTCATCTAATAGTTCGTGCTTTGAGCCTTTCCAGGGACAGAAGTATTAGATTCCGATGCACCATTGCAGGTTTACTGTATCCATTGGACCGTCAAATCAACGATGAAACACAGAAATTGACCGACATTGAATACAAAAGGCAAAATGTCGACTTAGTTATAAGATGAGTAACTCTTCTAATAGTTCGTGCTTTGAGCCTTTCCTGGGACAGCAGTATTAGATTCCGATGCACCATTGCAGGTTTACTGTATCCTTTGGATCTTCAAATCAACGATGAAACACAGAAATTGCATCGATATTGAATACAAAAGGCAAAATGTCGACTTATTTACAAGAGGAGTAACTCTTCTAATAGTTCGTGATTTGAGCCTTTCGTGGGACAGCAGTATTAGATTCCGATGCCCCATTGCAGGTTTACTGTATCCCTTCGACCTTCAAATCAACGATGAAACACAGAAATTGCATCGATATTGAATACAAAAGGCATAATTTCGACTTATTTACAAGAGGAGTAACTCTTCTAATAGTTCGTGATTTGAGCCTTTCCTGGGACAGGAGTATTAGATTCCGATGCACCATTGCAGGTTTACTGTATCCCTTGGACCTTCAAATCAACGATGAAACACAGAAATTGCATCGATATTGAATACAAAAGGCAAAATGTCGACTTATTTATTAGAGGAGTAACTCTTCTAGTAGATCGTGCTTTGAGCCTTTCCTAGGACAGAAGGATTATATTCCGATTTACCATTGCAGGTTTACTGTATCCCTTGGACCTTCGCATCAACGATGAAACACAGAAATTGCATCGATATTGAATACAAGAGGAAAAATGTCGACTTATTAACAAGAGGAGTAACTCTTCTAATAGTTTGTGCTTTGAGCCTTTCCTGGGACAACAGTATTAGATTCCGATGCACCATCGCAGGATTACTGTATCCCTTGGACCTTTAATCCAACGATGTAACACAGAAATTGCACCGATATTGAATACAAAAGGCAAAATGTCGACTTATTTACAAGAGGAGTAACTCTTCTAATAGTTCGTGCTTTGAGCCTTTCCTGGGACAGCAGTATTAGATTCCGATGCACCATTGCAGGTTTACTGTATCCCTTGGACCTTCAAATCAACGATGAAACACAGAAATTGCATCGATATTGAATACAAAAGGCAAAATGTCGACTTATTTATAAGAGGAGTAACTCTTCTAATAGTTCGTGCTTTGAGTCTTTCCTGGGACAGCAGTATTAGATTCCGTTGCACCATTGCAGGTATACTGTATCCCTTGGACCTTCACATCAACGATGAAACACAGAAATTGCATCGATATTGAATACAAAAGGCAAAATGTAGACTTATTAACAAGAGGAGTAACTCTTCTAATAGTTCGTGCTTTGAGCCTTTCCTGGGACAACAGTATTAGATTCCGATGCACCATTGCAGGTTTGCTGTATCTCTTGGACCTTCAAATCAACGATGAAACACAGAAATTGCATCGATATTGAATACAAAAGGTAAAATGTCGACTTATTTACAAGAGGAGTAACTCTTCTAATAGTTCGTGCTTTGAGCCTTTCCTGGGACAGCAGTATTAGATTCCGATGCACCATTGCAGGATTACTGTATCCCTTGGACCTTCAAATCAACAATGAAAAAAAGAAATTACATCGATATTGAATACAAAAGGCAAAATGTCGACTTATTTACAAGAGGAGTAACTCTTCTACTAGTTCGTGCTTTGAGCCTTTCCTGGGACAGCAGTATTAGATTCCGATACACCATTGCAGGTTTGCTGTATCCCTTGGACCTTCAAATCAACGATGAAACACAGAAATTGCAACGATATTGAATACATAAGGCAAAATGTCGACATATTCATAAGAGGAGTAACTCTTCTAACAGTTCGTGCTTTGAGCCTTTCCTGGGACAGCAGTATTAGATTCCGATGCACCATTGCAGGTTTACTGTATCCATTGGACCGTCAAATTAACGATGAAACACAGAAATTGCATCGATATTGAATACAAAAGGCATAATGTCGACTTATTTATAAGAGGAGAAACTCTTCTAATAGTTCGTGCTTTGAGCCTTTCCTGGGACAGAAGTATTAGATTCCGATGCACCATTGCAGGTTTACTGTATCCATTGGACCGTCAAATCAACAATGAAACACAGAAATTGCATCGATATTGAATACAAAAGGCATAATGTCGACTTATTTACTAGAGGAGTAACTCTTCTAGTAGTTCGTGCTTTGAGCCTTTCCTGGGACAGAAATATTATATTCCGATGCACCATTCCAGGTTTACTGTATCCCTTGGACCTTCACATCAACGATGAAACACAGAAATTGCATCGATATTGAATACAAGAGGCAAAATGTCGACTTATTAACAAGAGGAGTAACTCTTCTAATAGTTCGTGCTTTGAGCCTTTCCTGGGACAGCAGTATTAGATTCCGACGCACCATTGCAGGTTTACTGTATCCCTTGGACCTTGAAATCAACGATGAAACACAGAAATTGCATCGATATTGAATACAAAAGGCAAAATGTCGACTTATTTACAAGAGGAGTAACTCTTCTAATAGTTCGTGATTTGAGCCTTTCCTGGGACAGCAGTATTAGATTCCGATGCACCATTGCAGGTTTACTGTATCCCTTGGACCTTCAAATCAACGATGAAACACAAAAATTGCATCGATATTGAATACAAAAGGCATAATGTTGACTTATTTATAAGAGGAGTAACTCATCTAATAGTTCGTGCTTTGAGCCTTTCCAGGGACAGAAGTATTAGATTCCGATGCACCATTGCAGGTTTACTGTATCCATTGGACCGTCAAATCAACGATGAAACACAGAAATTGGCCGATATTGAATACAAAAGGCAAAATGTCGACTTAGTTATAAGATGAGTAACTCTTCTAATAGTTCGTGCTTTGAGCCTTTCCTGGGACAGCAGTATTAGATTCCGATGCACCATTGCAGGTTTACTGTATCCTTTGGATCTTCAAATCAACGATGAAACACAGAAATTGCATCGATATTGAATACAAAAGGCAAAATGTCGACTTATTTACAAGAGGAGTAACTCTTCTAATAGTTCGTGATTTGAGCCTTTCCTGGGACAGCAGTATTAGATTCCGATGCACCATTGCAGGTTTACTGTATCCCTTGGACCTTGAAATCAACGATGAAACACAGAAATTGCAGCGATATTGAATACAAAAGGCATAATGTCGACTTATTTACAAGAGGAGTAACTCTTCTAATAGTTCGTGATTTGAGCCTTTCCTGGGACAGCAGTATTAGATTCCGATGCACCATTGCAGGTTTACTGTATCCCTTGGACCTTCAAATCAACGATGAAACACAGAAATTGCATCGATATTGAATACAAAAGGCAAAATGTCGACTTATTTATTAGAGGAGTAACTCTTCTAGTAGATCGTGCTTTGAGCCTTTCCTAGGACAGAAGTATTATATTCCGATTTACCATTGCAGGTTTACTGTATCCCTTGGACCTTCGCATCAACGATGAAACACAGCAATTGCATCGATATTGAATACAAGAGGAAAAATGTCGACTTATTAACAAGAGGAGTAACTCTTCTAATAGTTTGTGCTTTGAGCCTTTCCTGGGACAGCAGTATTAGATTCCGATGCACCATTGCAGGATTACTGTATCCCTTGGACCTTGAATCCAACGATGAAACACAGAAATTGCACCGATATTGAATACAAAAGGCAAAATGACGACTTATTTACAAGAGGAGTAACTCTTCTAATAGTTCGTGCTTTGAGCCTTTCCTGGGACAGCAGTATTAGATTCCGATGCACCATTGCAGGTTTACTGTATCCCTTGGACCTTCAAATCAACGATGAAACACAGAAATTGCATCGATATTGAATACAAAAGGCAAAATGTCGACTTATTTATAAGAGGAGTAACTCTTCTAATAGTTCGTGCTTTGAGTCTTTCCTGGGACAGCTGTATTAGATTCCGTTGCACCATTGCAGGTATACTGTATCCCTTGGACCTTCACATCAACGATGAAACACAGAAATTGCATCGATATTGAATACAAAAGGCAAAATGTAGACTTATTAACAAGAGGAGTAACTTTTCTAATAGTTCGTGCTTTGAGCCTTTCCTGGGACAACAGTATTAGATTCCGATGCACCATTGCAGGTTTGCTGTATCTCTTGGACCTTCAAATCAACGATGAAACACAGAAATTGCATCGATATTGAATACAAAAGGTAAAATATCGACTTATTTACAAGAGGAGTAACTCTTCTAATAGTTCGTGCTTTGAGCCTTTCCTGGGACAGCAGTATTAGATTCCGATGCACCATTGCAGGATTACTGTATCCCTTGGACCTTCAAATCAACAATGAAAAAAAGAAATTACATCGATATTGAATACAAAAGGCAAAATGTCGACTTATTTACAAGAGGAGTAACTCTTCTACTAGTTCGTGCTTTGAGCCTTTCCTGGGACAGCAGTATTAGATTCCGATACACCATTGCAGGTTTGCTGTATCACTTGGACCTTCAAATCAACGATGAAACACAGAAATTGCAACGATATTGAATACATAAGGCAAAATGTCGACATATTCATAAGAGGAGTAACTCTTCTAACAGTTCGTGCTTTGAGCCTTTCCTGGGACAGCAGTATTAGATTCCGATGCACCATTGCAGGTTTACTGTATCCATTGGACCGTCAAATTAACGATGAAACACAGAAATTGCATCGATATTGAATACAAAAGGCATAATGTCGACTTATTTATAGGAGGAGAAACTCTTCTAATAGTTCGTGCTTTGAGCATTTCCTGGGACAGAAGTATTAGATTCCGATGCACCATTGCAGGTTTACTGTATCCATTGGACCGTCAAATCAACAATGAAACACAGAAATTGCATCGATATTGAATACAAAAGGCATAATGTCGACTTATTTACTAGAGGAGTAACTCTTCTAGTAGTTCGTGCTTTGAGCCTTTCCTGGGACAGAAGTATTATATTCCGATGCACCATTCCAGGTTTACTGTATCCCTTGGACCTTCACATCAACGATGAAACACAGAAATTGCATCGATATTGAATACAAGAGGCAAAATGTCGACTTATTAACAAGAGGAGTAACTCTTCTAATAGTTCGTGCTTTGAGCCTTTCCTGGGACAGCAGTATTAGATTCCGACGCACCATTGCAGGTTTACTGTATCCCTTGGACCTTGAAATCAACGATGAAACACAGAAATTGCAACGATATTGAATACAAAAGGCAAAATGTCGACTTATTTATAAGAGGAGTAACTCTTCTAATAGTTCGTGTTTTGAGCCTTTCCTGGGACAGCAGTATTAGATTCCGATGCACCATTGCAGGTTTACTGTTTCCCTTGGACCTTCACATCAACGATGAAACACAGAAATTGCATCGATATTGAATACAAAAGGCAAAATGTCGACTTATTTATAAGAGGAGTTACCCTTCTAATAGTTCGTGCTTTGAGCCTTTCCTGGGACAGCAGTATTAGATTCCGATGCACCATTGCAGGATTACTGTATCCCTTGGACGTTGAAATCAACGATGAAACACAGAAATTGCATCGATATTGAATACAAAAGGCAAAATGTCAACCTATTTGCAAGAGGAGTAACACTTCTAATAGTTCGTGCTTTGAGCCTTTCCTGGGACAGCACTATTAGATTCTGTTGCACCATTGTAGGTTTACTGTATCCCTTGGACCTTCAAATCAACGATAAAACACAGAAATTGCATCGATATTGAATACAAAAGGCAAAATTTCGACTTATTTACAAGAGTAGTAACTCTTCTAATTGTTCGTGCTTTAAGCCTTTCCTGGGACAGCAGTATTAGATTCCGATGCACCATTGCAGGTTTACTGTATCCCTTGGACCTTCACATCAACGATGAAACACAAAAATTGCATCGATATTGAATACAAAAGGCATAATGTTGACTTATTTATAAGAGGAGTAACTCATCTAATAGTTCGTGCTTTGAGCCTTTCCAGGGACAGAAGTATTAGATTCCGATGCACCATTGCAGGTTTACTGTATCCATTGGACCGTCAAATCAACGATGAAACACAGAAATTGACCGACATTGAATACAAAAGGCAAAATGTCGACTTAGTTATAAGATGAGTAACTCTTCTAATAGTTCGTGCTTTGAGCCTTTCCTGGGACAGCAGTATTAGATTCCGATGCACCATTGCAGGTTTACTGTATCCCTTCGACCTTCAAATCAACGATGAAACACAGAAATTGCATCGATATTGAATACAAAAGGCATAATGTCGACTTATTTACAAGAGGAGTAACTCTTCTAATAGTTCGTGATTTGAGCCTTTCCTGGGACAGGAGTATTAGATTCCGATGCACCATTGCAGGTTTACTGTATCCCTTGGACCTTCAAATCAACGATGAAACACAGAAATTGCATCGATATTGAATACAAAAGGCAAAATGTCGACTTATTTATTAGAGGAGTAACTCTTCTAGTAGATCGTGCTTTGAGCCTTTCCTAGGACAGAAGGATTATATTCCGATTTACCATTGCAGGTTTACTGTATCCCTTGGACCTTCGCATCAACGATGAAACACAGAAATTGCATCGATATTGAATACAAGAGGAAAATTGTCGACTTATTAACAAGAGGAGTAACTCTTCTAATAGTTTGTGCTTTGAGCCTTTCCTGGGACAACAGTATTAGATTCCGATGCACCATCGCAGGATTACTGTATCCCTTGGACCTTTAATCCAACGATGTAACACAGAAATTGCACCGATATTGAATACAAAAGGCAAAATGTCGACTTATTTACAAGAGGAGTAACTCTTCTAATAGTTCGTGCTTTGAGCCTTTCCTGGGACAGCAGTATTAGATTCCGATGCACCATTGCAGGTTTACTGTATCCCTTGGACCTTCAAATCAACGATGAAACACAGAAATTGCATCGATATTGAATACAAAAGGCAAAATGTCGACTTATTTATAAGAGGAGTAACTCTTCTAATAGTTCGTGCTTTGAGTCTTTCCTGGGACAGCAGTATTAGATTCCGTTGCACCATTGCAGGTATACTGTATCCCTTGGACCTTCACATCAACGATGAAACACAGAAATTGCATCGATATTGAATACAAAAGGCAAAATGTAGACTTATTAACAAGAGGAGTAACTCTTCTAATAGTTCGTGCTTTGAGCCTTTCCTGGGACAACAGTATTAGATTCCGATGCACCATTGCAGGTTTGCTGTATCTCTTGGACCTTCAAATCAACGATGAAACACAGAAATTGCATCGATATTGAATACAAAAGGTAAAATGTCGACTTATTTACAAGAGGAGTAACTCTTCTAATAGTTCGTGCTTTGAGCCTTTCCTGGGACAGCAGTATTAGATTCCGATGCACCATTGCAGGATTACTGTATCCCTTGGACCTTCAAATCAACAATGAAAAAAAGAAATTACATCGATATTGAATACAAAAGGCAAAATGTCGACTTATTTACAAGAGGAGTAACTCTTCTACTAGTTCGTGCTTTGAGCCTTTCCTGGGACAGCAGTATTAGATTCCGATACACCATTGCAGGTTTGCTGTATCCCTTGGACCTTCAAATCAACGATGAAACACAGAAATTGCAACGATATTGAATACATAAGGCAAAATGTCGACATATTCATAAGAGGAGTAACTCTTCTAACAGTTCGTGCTTTGAGCCTTTCCTGGGACAGCAGTATTAGATTCCGATGCACCATTGCAGGTTTACTGTATCCATTGGACCGTCAAATTAACGATGAAACACAGAAATTGCATCGATATTGAATACAAAAGGCATAATGTCGACTTATTTATAAGAGGAGAAACTCTTCTAATAGTTCGTGCTTTGAGCCTTTCCTGGGACAGAAGTATTAGATTCCGATGCACCATTGCAGGTTTACTGTATCCATTGGACCGTCAAATCAACAATGAAACACAGAAATTGCATCGATATTGAATACAAAAGGCATAATGTCGACTTATTTACTAGAGGAGTAACTCTTCTAGTAGTTCGTGCTTTGAGCCTTTCCTGGGACAGAAATATTATATTCCGATGCACCATTCCAGGTTTACTGTATCCCTTGGACCTTCAAATCAACGATGAAACACAGAAATTGCAACGATATTGAATACATAAGGCAAAATGTCGACATATTCATAAGAGGAGTAACTCTTCTAACAGTTCGTGCTTTGAGCCTTTCCTGGGACAGCAGTATTAGATTCCGACGCACCATTGCAGGTTTACTGTATCCCTTGGACCTTGAAATCAACGATGAAACACAGAAATTGCATCGATATTGAATACAAAAGGCAAAATGTCGACTTATTTATAAGAGGAGTAACTCTTCTAATAGTTCGTGTTTTGAGCCTTTCCTGGGACAGCAGTATTAGATTCCGATGCACCATTGCAGGTTTACTGTTTCCCTTGGACCTTCACATCAACGATGAAACACAGAAATTGCATCGATATTGAATACAAAAGGCAAAATGTCGACTTATTTATAAGAGGAGTTACCCTTCTAATAGTTCGTGCTTTGAGCCTTTCCTGGGACAGCAGTATTAGATTCCGATGCACCATTGCAGGATTACTGTATCCCTTGGACCTTGAAATCAACGATGAAACACAGAAATTCCATCGATATTGAATACAAAAGGCAAAATGTCAACTTATTTGCAAGAGGAGTAACACTTCTAATAGTTCGTGTTTTGAGCCTTTCCTGGGACAGCACTATTAGATTCTGTTGCACCATTGTAGGTTTACTGTATCCCTTGGACCTTCAAATCAACGATAAAACACAGAAATTGCATCGATATTGAATACAAAAGGCAAAATTTCGACTTATTTACAAGAGTAGTAACTCTTCTAATTGTTCGTGCTTTAAGCCTTTCCTGGGACAGCAGTATTAGATTCCGATGCACCATTGCAGGTTTACTGTATCCCTTGGACCTTCACATCAACGATGAAACACAGAAATTGCATCGATATTGATTACAAGAGGCAAAATGTCGACTTATTAACAAGAAGAGTAACTCTTCTAATAGTTCGTGCTTTGAGCCTTTCCTGGGACAGAAGTATTAGATCCCGATGCACCATTGCAGGTTTGCTGTATCCCTTGGACCATCAAATCAACGATGAAACACAGAAATTGCATCGATATTGAATACAATAGGTGAAATGTCGACTTATTTACAAGAAGAGTAACTCTTCTAATAGTTCGTGCTTTGAGCCTTTCCTGGGACAGCAGTATTAGATTCCGATGCACCATTGCAGGTTTACTGTATCCCTTGGACCTTCAAATCAACGATGAAACACAGAAATTGCATCGATATTGAATACAAAAGGCAAAATGTAGACTTATTTACAAGAGGAGTAACTCTTCTAATAGTTCATGCTTTGAGCCTCTCCTGGGACAGCAGTATTAGATTCCGATGCACCATTGCAGGTTTACTGTATCCCTTGGACCTTCAAATCAACGATGGAACAAAGAAATTACATCGATATTGAATACAAAAGTCAAAATGTCGACTTATTTAAAATTGGAGTAACTCTTCTAATAGTTCGTGCTTTGAGCCTTTCCTGGGACAACAGTATTAGATTCCGATGCACCATTGCAGGTTTTACTGTATCCCTTGGACCTTGAATCCAACGATGAAACACAGAAATTGCACCGATATTGAATACAAAAGGCAAAATGTCGACTTATTTACAAGAGGAGTAACTCTTCTAATAGTTCGTCCTTTGAGCCTTTCCTGGGACAGCAGTATTAGATTCCGATGCACCATTGCAGGTTTACTGTATCCCTTGGAACTTCAAATCAACGATGAAACACAAAAATTGCATCGATATTGAATACAAAAGGCAAAATGTCGACTTATTTACAAGAGGAGTAACTCTTCTAATAGTTCGTGCTATGAGCCTTTCCTGGGACAGCAGTATTAGATTCCGATGCACCATTGCAGGTTTACTGTATCCCTTGGAACTTCAAATCAACGATGAAACACAGAAATTGCATCGATATTGAATACAAAAGGCAAAATGTCGACTTATTTACAAGAGAAGTATCTCTTCTAATAGTTCGTGCTTTGAGCCTTTCCTGGGACAGCAGTATTAGATTCCGATGCACCATTGCAGGTTTACTGTATCCCTTGGACCTTCAAATCAACGATGAAACACAGAAATTGCATCGATATTGAATACAAAAGGCATAATGTCGACTTATTTATAAGAGGAGTAACTCTTCTAATAGTTCGTGCTTTGAGCCTTTCCTGGGACAGAAGTATTAGATTCCGATGCACCTTTGCAGGTTTACTGTATCCCTTGGACCGTCAAATCAACGATGAAACACAGAAATTGAATCGATATTGAATACAAAAGGCAAAATGTCGACTTATTTAAAAGGGGAGTAACTCTTCTAGTAGTTCGTGCTTTGAGCCTTTCCTGGGACAGAAGTATTATATTCCGATGCACCATTGCAGGTTTACTGTATCCCTTGGACCTTCACATCAACGATGAAACACAGAAATTGCATCGATATTGAATACAAGAGGCAAAATGTCGACTTATTAACAAGAGGAGTAACTCTTCTAATAGTTTGTGCTTTGAGCCTTTCCTGGGACAGCAGTATTAGATTCCGATGCACCATTGCAGGTTTACTGTATCCCTTGGACCTTGAATCCAACGATGAAACACAGAAATTGCAACGATATTGAATACAAAAGGCAAAATGTCGACTTATTTACAAGAGGAGTAACTCTTCTAATAGTTCGTGCTTTGAGCCTTTCCTGGGACAGCAGTATTAGATTCCGATGCACCATTGCAGGTTTACTGTATCCCTTGGACCTCCAAATCAACGATGAAACACAGAAATTGCATCGATATTGAATACAAAAGGCAAAATGTCGACTTATTTATAAGAGGAGTAACTCTTCTAATAGTTCGTGCTTTGAGTCTTTCCTGGGACAGCAGTATTAGATTCCGTTGCACCATTGCAGGTATACTGTATCCCTTGGACCTTCACATCAACGATGAAACACAGAAATTGCATCGATATTGAATACAAAAGGCAAAATGTAGACTTATTAACAAGAGGATTAACTCTTCTAATAGTTCGTGCTTTGAGCCTTTCCTGGGACAACAGTATTACATTCCGATGCACCATTGCAGGTTTGCTGTATCTCTTGGACCTTCAAATCAACGATGAAACACAGAAATTGCATCGATATTGAATACAAAAGGTAAAATGTCGACTTATTTACAAGAGGAGTAACTCTTCTAATAGTTCGTGCTTTGAGCCTTTCCTGGGACAGCAGTATTAGATTCCGATGCACCATTGCAGGATTACTGTATCCCTTGGACCTTCAAATCAACAATGAAAAACAGAAATTACATCGATATTGAATACAAAAGGCAAAATGTCGACTTATTTACAAGAGGAGTAACTCTTCTATTAGTTCGTGCTTTGAGCCTTTCCTGGGACAGCAGTATTAGATTCCGATACACCATTGCAGGTTTACTGTATCCCTTGGACCTTCAAATCAACGATGAAACACAGAAATTGCAAAGATATTGAATACATAAGGCAAAATGTCGACATATTCATAAGAGGAGTAACTCTTCTAATAGTTCGTACTTTGAGCCTTTCCTGGGACAGCAGTATTAGATTCCGATGCACCATTGCAGGTTTACTGTATCCCTTGGACCTTGCAATCAACGATGAAACAGAGAAATTGCATCGATATTGAATACAAAAGGCAAAATGTCGACTTATTTAAAAGGGGAGTAACTCTTCTAATAGTTCGTGCTTTGAGCCTTTCCTGGGACAGCAGTATTAGATTCCGATGCACCATTGCAGGTTTACTGTATCCCTTGGACCTACACATCAACGATGAAACACAGAAATTGCATCGATATTGAATACAAAAGGCAAAATGTCGACTTATTTATAAGAAGAGTAACTCTTCTAAAATTTCGTGTTTTGAGCCTTTCCTGGGACGGCAGTATTAGATTCCGATGCACCATTGCAGGTTTAATGTATCCCTTGGACCTTCAAATCAACGATGAAACACAGAAATTGCAACGATACTGAATACAAGAGGCAAAATGTCGACATATTTATAAGAGGAGTAACTCTTCTAATAGATCGCGCTTTGATCCTCTCCTGGGACAGCAGTATTAGATTCCGATGCAACATTGCAGGTTTACTATATCCCTTGGACCTTGAAATCAACGATGAAGCACAGAAATTGCATCGATATTGTATACAAACCGCAAAATGTCGACTTAATGAAAAGAGGAGTAACTCTTCTAATAGTTCGTGCTTTAAGCCTTTCCTGGGACAGCTGTGTTAGATTCTGATGCACCATTGCAGGTTTACTGTATCCCTTGGACCTTCAAATCAAC
The DNA here is from genome assembly GCF_023864275.1 of Schistocerca cancellata. NCBI lineage: Eukaryota > Metazoa > Arthropoda > Insecta > Orthoptera > Acrididae > Schistocerca > Schistocerca cancellata. Next base: position 138,530,973 of record NC_064627.1, on the reverse strand, counting down.
GATGAAACACAGAAATTGCATCGATATTGAATACAAAAGGCCAATTGTCGACTTATTTATAAGAGGAGTATTTCTTCTAATAGTTCGTGCTTTGATACTTTTCTGGGACAGCAGTATTAGATTCCGATGCACCATTGCAGGTTTACTGTATCCCTTGGACCTTCAAATCAACGATGAAACACAGAAATTGCATCGATATTGAATACAAAAGGCAAAATGTCGACTTATTTACAAGAGGAGTAACTCTTCTAATAGTTCGTGTTCTGAGACTTTCCTGGGACAGCAGTATTAGATTCCGATGCACCATTGCAGGTTTACTGTATCCCTTGGACCTTCAAATCAACGATGAAACACAGAAATTGCATCGAAACTGAATACAGAAGTCAAAATAACGACTTATTTATAAGAGGAGTAACTCTTCTAATAGTTCGTCCTTTGAGCCTTTCCTGGGACAGCAGTATTAGATTCCGATGCACCATTGCAGGTTTACTGTATCCCTTGGACCTTGACTCCAACGATGAAACACAGAAATTGCATCGATATTGAATACAAAAGGTAAAATGTCAACTTATTTACAAGAGGAGTAACTCTTCTAATAGTTCGTGTTTTGAGCCTTTCCTGGGACAGCAGTATTAGATTCCGATGCACCATTGCAGGTTTACTGTATCCATTGGACCGCCAAATTAACGATTAAACACAGAAATTGCATCGATATTGAATACAAAAGGCAAAATGTTGACTTATTTACAAGAGGAGTAACTCTTCTAATAGTTCGTGCTTTGAGCCTTTCCTGGGACAGCAGTATTAGATTCCGATGCACCATTGCAGGTTTACTGTATCCCTTGGACCTTCAAATCAACGATGAAACACAGAAATTGCATCGATATTGAATACAAAAGGCAAAATGTCGACTTATTTACAAGAGGAGTAACTCTTCTAATAGTTCATGCTTTGAGCCTTTCCTGGGTAAGCAGTATTAGATTCCGATGCACCATTGCAGGTTTACTGTATCCCTTGGACCTTCAAATCAAAGATGGAACAAAAAAATTGCATCGATATTGAATACAAAAGTCAAAATGTCGACTTATTTAAAATTGGAGTAACTCTTCTAATAGTTCGTGCTTTGAGCCTTTCCTGGGACAACAGTATTAGATTCCGATGCACCATTGCAGGTTTTACTGTATCCCTTGGACCTTGAATCCAACGATGAAACACAGAAATTGCATCGATATTGAATACAAAAGGCAAAATGTCGACTTATTTACAAGAGGAGTAACTCTTCTAATAGTTCGTCCTTTGAGCCTCTCCTGGGACAGCAGTATTAGATTCCGATGCACCATTGCAGGTTTACTGTATCCCTTGGAACTTCAAATCAACGATGAAACGCAGAAATTGCATCGATATTGAATACAAAAGGCAAAATGTAGACTTATTTACAAGAGAAGTAACTCTTCTAATAGTTCGTGCTTTGAGCCTTTCCTTGGACAGCAGTATTAGATTCCGATGCACCATTGCAGGTTTACTGTATCCCTTGGAACTTCAAATCAACGATGAAACACAGAAATTGCATCGATATTGAATACAAAAGGCAAAATGTCGACTTATTTACAAAAGGAGTAACTCTTCTAATAGTTCGTGCTTTGAGCCTTTCCTGGGACAGAAGTATTAGATTCCGATGCACCATTGCAGGTTTACTGTATCCATTGGACCGTCAAATCAACGATGAAACACAGAAATTGCATCGATATTGAATACAAAAGGCATAATGTCGACTTATTTATTAGAGGAGTAACTCTTCTAGTAGTTCGTGCTTTGAGCCTTTCCTGGGACAGAAGTATTATATTCCGATGCACCATTGCAGGTTTACTGTATCCCTTGGACCTTCACATCAACGATGAAACACAGAAATTGCATCGATATTGAATACAAGAGGCAAAATGTCGACTTATTAACAAGAGGAGTAACTCTTCTAATAGTTTGTGCTTTGAGCCTTTCCTGGGACAGCAGTATTAGATTCCGATGAACCATTGCAGGTTTACTGTATCCTTTGGATCTTCAAATCAACGATGAAACACAGAAATTGCATCGATATTGAATACAAAAGGCAAAATGTCGACTTATTTACAAGAGGAGTAACTCTTCTAATAGTTCGTGCTTTGAGCCTTTCCTGGGACAGCAGTATTAGATTCCGATGCACCATTGCAGGTTTACTGTATCCCTTGGACCTTCAAATCAACGATGAAACACAGAAATTGCATCGATATTGAATACAAAAGGTAAAATGTCGACTTATTTACAAGAGGAGTAACTCTTCTAATAGTTCGTGCTTTGAGCCTTTCCTGGGACAACAGTATTAGATTCCGATGCACCATTGCAGGTTTTACTGTATCCCTTGGACCTTGAATCCAACGATGAAACACAGAAATTGCACCGATATTGAATACAAAAGGCAAAATGTCGACTTATTTACAAGAGGAGTAACTCTTCTAGTAGTTCGTGCTATGAGCCTTTCCTGGGACAGCAGTATTAGATTCCGATGCACCATTGCAGGTTTACTGTATCCCTTGGAACTTCAAATCAACGATGAAACACAAAAATTGCATCGATATTGAATACAAAAGCAAAATGTCGACTTATTTACAAGAGGAGTAACTCTTCTAATAGTTCGTGCTATGAGCCTTTCCTGGGACAGCAGTATTAGATTCCGATGCACCATTGCAGGTTTACTGTATCCCTTGGAACTTCAAATCAACGATGAAACACAGAAATTGCATCGATATTGAATACAAAAGGCAAAATGTCGACTTATTTACAAGAGGAGTAACTCTTCTAATAGTTCGTGCTTTGAGCCTTTCCTGGGACAGCAGTATTAGATTCCGATGCACCATTGCAGGTTTACTGTATCCCTTGGACCTTCAAATCAACGATGAAACACAGAAATTGCATCGATATTGAATACAAAAGGCATAATGTCGACTTATTTATAAGAGGAGTAACTCTTCTAATAGTTCGTGCTTTGAGCCTTTCCTGGGACAGAAGTATTAGATTCCGATGCACCTTTGCAGGTTTACTGTATCCATTGGACCGTCAAATCAACGATGAAACACAGAAATTGCATCGATATTGAATACAAAAGGCAAAATGTCGACTTATTTAAAAGGGGAGTAACTCTTCTAGTAGTTAGTGCTTTGAGCCTTTCCTGGGACAGAAGTATTATATTCCGATGCACCATTGCAGGTTTACTGTATCCCTTGGACCTTCACATCAACGATGAAACACAGAAATTGCATCGATATTGAATACAAGAGGCAAAATATCGACTTATTAACAAGAGGAGTAACTCTTCTAATAGTTTGTGCTTTGAGCCTTTCCTGGGACAGCAGTATTAGATTCCGATGCACCATTGCAGGTTTACTGTATCCCTTGGACCTTGAATCCAACGATGAAACACAGAAATTGCAACGATATTGAATACAAAAGGCAAAATGTCGACTTATTTATAAGAGGAGTAACTCTTCTAATAGTTCGTGCTTTGAGCCTTTCCTGGGACAGCAGTATTAGATTCCGATGCACCATTGCAGGTTTACTGTATCCCTTGGACCTCCAAATCAACGATGAAACACAGAAATTGCATCGATATTGAATACAAAAGGCAAAATGTCGACTTATTTATAAGAGGAGTAACTCTTCTAATAGTTCGTGCTTTGAGTCTTTCCTGGGACAGCAGTATTAGATTCCGTTGCACCATTGCAGGTATACTGTATCCCTTGGACCTTCACATCAACGATGAAACACAGAAATTGCATCGATATTGAATACAAAAGGCAAAATGTAGACTTATTAACAAGAGGATTAACTCTTCTAATAGTTCGTGCTTTGAGCCTTTCCTGGGACAACAGTATTACATTCCGATGCACCATTGCAGGTTTGCTGTATCTCTTGGACCTTCAAATCAACGATGAAACACAGAAATTGCATCGATATTGAATACAAAAGGTAAAATGTCGACTTATTTACAAGAGGAGTAACTCTTCTAATAGTTCGTGCTTTGAGCCTTTCCTGGGACAGCAGTATTAGATTCCGATGCACCATTGCAGGATTACGGTATCCCTTGGACCTTCAAATCAACAATGAAAAACAGAAATTACATCGATATTGAATACAAAAGGCAAAATGTCGACTTATTTACAAGAGGAGTAACTCTTCTACTAGTTCGTGCTTTGAGCCTTTCCTGGGACAGCAGTATTAGATTCCGATACACCATTGCAGGTTTACTGTATCCCTTGGACCTTCAAATCAACGATGAAACACAGAAATTGCAAACATATTGAATACATAAGGCAAAATGTCGACATATTCATAAGAGGAGTAACTCTTCTAATAGTTCGTACTTTGAGCCTTTCCTGGGACAGCAGTATTAGATTCCGATGCGCCATTGCAGGTTTGCTGCATCTCTTGGACCTTCAAATCAACGATGAAACAGAGAAATTGCATCGATATTGAATACAAAAGGTAAAATGTCAACTTATTTACAAGAGGAGTAACTCTTCTAATAGTTCGTGTTTTGAGCCTTTCCTGGGACAGCAGTATTAGATTCCGATGCACCATTGCAGGTTTACTGTATCCATTGGACCGTCAAATTAACGATTAAACACAGAAATTGCATCGATATTGAATACAAAAGGCAAAATGTTGACTTATTTACAAGAGGAGTAACTCTTCTAATAGTTCGTGCTTTGAGCCTTTCCTGGGACAGCAGTATTAGATTCCGATGCACCATTGCAGGTTTACTGTATCCCTTGGACCTTCAAATCAACGATGAAACACAGAAATTGCATCGATATTGAATACAAAAGGCAAAATGTCGACTTATTTACAAGAGGAGTAACTCTTCTAATAGTTCATGCTTTGAGCCTTTCCTGGGTAAGCAGTATTAGATTCCGATGCACCATTGCAGGTTTACTGTATCCCTTGGACCTTCAAATCAAAGATGGAACAAAAAAATTGCATCGATATTGAATACAAAAGTCAAAATGTCGACTTATTTAAAATTGGAGTAACTCTTCTAATAGTTCGTGCTTTGAGCCTTTCCTGGGACAATAGTATTAGATTCCGATGCACCATTGCAGGTTTTACTGTATCCCTTGGACCTTGAATCCAACGATGAAACACAGAAATTGCACCGATATTGAATACAAAAGGCAAAATGTCGACTTATTTACAAGAGGAGTAACTCTTCTAATAGTTCGTCCTTTGAGCCTTTCCTGGGACAGCAGTATTAGATTCCGATGCACCATTGCAGGTTTACTGTATCCCTTGGAACTTCAAATCAACGATGAAACACAGAAATTGCATCGATATTGAATACAAAAGGCAAAATGTAGACTTATTTACAAGAGAAGTAACTCTTCTAATAGTTCGTGCTTTGAGCCTTTCCTTGGACAGCAGTATTAGATTCCGATGCACCATTGCAGGTTTACTGTATCCCTTGGAACTTCAAATCAACGATGAAACACAGAAATTGCATCGATATTGAATACAAAAGGCAAAATGTAGACTTATTAACAAGAGGATTAACTCTTCTAATAGTTCGTGCTTTGAGCCTTTCCTGGGACAGAAGTATTAGATTCCGATGCACCATTGCAGGTTTACTGTATCCCTTGGAACTTCAAATCAACGATGAAACGCAGAAATTGCATCGATATTGAATACAAAAGGCATAATGTCGACTTATTTATTAGAGGAGTAACTCTTCTAGTAGTTCGTGCTTTGAGCCTTTCCTGGGACAGAAGTATTATATTCCGATGCACCATTGCAGGTTTACTGTATCCGTTGGACCTTCACATCAACGATGAAACACAGAAATTGCATCGATATTGAATACAAGAGGCAAAATGTCGACTTATTAACAAGAGGAGTAACTCTTCTAATAGTTTGTGCTTTGAGCCTTTCCTGGGACAGCAGTATTATATTCCGATGCACCATTGCAGGTTTACTGTATCCCTTGGACCTACACATCAACGATGAAACACAGAAATTGCATCGATATTGAATACAAAAGGTAAAATGTCGACTTATTTACAAGAGGAGTAACTCTTCTAATAGTTCGTGCTTTGAGCCTTTCCTGGGACAGAAGTATTATATTCCGATGCACCATTGCAGGTTTACTGTATCCCTTGGACCTTCACATCAACGATGAAACACAGAAATTGCATCGATATTGAATAAAAGAGGCAAAATGTCGACTTATTAACAAGAGGAGTAACTCTTCTAATAGTTTGTGCTTTGAGCCTTTCCTGGGACAGCAGTATTAGATTCCGATGAACCATTGCAGGTTTACTGTATCCTTTGGATCTTCAAATCAACGATGAAACACAGAAATTGCATCGATATTGAATACAAAAGGCAAAATGTCGACTTATTTACAAGAGGAGTAACTCTTCTAATAGTTCGTGCTTTGAGCCTTTCCTGGGACAGCAGTATTAGATTCCGATGCACCATTGCAGGTTTACTGTATCCCTTGGACCTTCAAATCAACGATGAAACACAGAAATTGCATCGATATTGAATACAAAAGGTAAAATGTCGACTTATTTACAAGAGGAGTAACTCTTCTAATAGTTCGTGCTTTGAGCCTTTCCTGGGACAACAGTATTAGATTCCGATGCACCATTGCAGGTTTTACTGTATCCCTTGGACCTTGAATCCAACGATGAAACACAGAAATTGCACCGATATTGAATACAAAAGGCAAAATGTCGACTTATTTACAAGAGGAGTAACTCTTCTAGTAGTTCGTCCTTTGAGCCTTTCCTGGGACAGCAGTATTAGATTCCGATGCACCATTGCAGGTTTACTGTATCCCTTGGACCTTCAAATCAACGATGAAACACAGAAATTGCATCGATATTGAATACAAAAGGCATAATGTCGACTTATTTATAAGAGGAGTAACTCTTCTAATAGTTCGTGCTTTGAGCCTTTCCTGGGACAGAAGTATTAGATTCCGATGCACCTTTGCAGGTTTACTGTATCCATTGGACCGTCAAATCAACGATGAAACACAGAAATTGCATCGATATTGAATACAAAAGGCAAAATGTCGACTTATTTAAAAGGGGAGTAACTCTTCTAGTAGTTAGTGCTTTGAGCCTTTCCTGGGACAGAAGTATTATATTCCGATGCACCATTGCAGGTTTACTGTATCCCTTGGACCTTCACATCAACGATGAAACACAGAAATTGCATCGATATTGAATACAAGAGGCAAAATGTCGACTTATTAACAAGAGGAGTAACTCTTCTAATAGTTTGTGCTTTGAGCCTTTCCTGGGACAGCAGTATTAGATTCCGATGCACCATTGCAGGTTTACTGTATCCCTTGGACCTTGAATCCAACGATGAAACACAGAAATTGCAACGATATTGAATACAAAAGGCAAAATGTCGACTTATTTATAAGAGGAGTAACTCTTCTAATAGTTCGTGCTTTGAGCCTTTCCTGGGACAGCAGTATTAGATTCCGATGCACCATTGCAGGTTTACTGTATCCCTTGGACCTCCAAATCAACGATGAAACACAGAAATTGCATCGATATTGAATACAAAAGGCAAAATGTCGACTTATTTATAAGAGGAGTAACTCTTCTAATAGTTCGTGCTTTGAGTCTTTCCTGGGACAGCAGTATTAGATTCCGTTGCACCATTGCAGGTATACTGTATCCCTTGGACCTTCACATCAACGATGAAACACAGAAATTGCATCGATATTGAATACAAAAGGCAAAATGTAGACTTATTAACAAGAGGATTAACTCTTCTAATAGTTCGTACTTTGAGCCTTTCCTGGGACAACAGTATTACATTCCGATGCACCATTGCAGGTTTGCTGTATCTCTTGGACCTTCAAATCAACGATGAAACACAGAAATTGCATCGATATTGAATACAAAAGGTAAAATGTCGACTTATTTACAAGAGGAGTAACTCTTCTAATAGTTCGTGCTTTGAGCCTTTCCTGGGACAGCAGTATTAGATTCCGATGCACCATTGCAGGATTACGGTATCCCTTGGACCTTCAAATCAACAATGAAAAACAGAAATTACATCGATATTGAATACAAAAGGCAAAATGTCGACTTATTTACAAGAGGAGTAACTCTTCTACTAGTTCGTGCTTTGAGCCTTTCCTGGGACAGCAGTATTAGATTCCGATACACCATTGCAGGTTTACTGTATCCCTTGGACCTTCAAATCAACGATGAAACACAGAAATTGCAAACATATTGGATACATAAGGCAAAATGTCGACATATTCATAAGAGGAGTAACTCTTCTAATAGTTCGTACTTTGAGCCTTTCCTGGGACAGCAGTATTAGATTCCGATGCGCCATTGCAGGTTTGCTGCATCTCTTGGACCTTCAAATCAACGATGAAACAGAGAAATTGCATCGATATTGAATACAAAAGGTAAAATGTCAACTTATTTACAAGAGGAGTAACTCTTCTAATAGTTCGTGTTTTGAGCCTTTCCTGGGACAGCAGTATTAGATTCCGATGCACCATTGCAGGTTTACTGTATCCATTGGACCGTCAAATTAACGATTAAACACAGAAATTGCATCGATATTGAATACAAAAGGCAAAATGTTGACTTATTTACAAGAGGAGTAACTCTTCTAATAGTTCGTGCTTTGAGCCTTTCCTGGGACAGCAGTATTAGATTCCGATGCACCATTGCAGGTTTACTGTATCCCTTGGACCTTCAAATCAACGATGAAACACAGAAATTGCATCGATATTGAATACAAAAGGCAAAATGTCGACTTATTTACAAGAGGAGTAACTCTTCTAATAGTTCATGCTTTGAGCCTTTCCTGGGTAAGCAGTATTAGATTCCGATGCACCATTGCAGGTTTACTGTATCCCTTGGACCTTCAAATCAAAGATGGAACAAAAAAATTGCATCGATATTGAATACAAAAGTCAAAATGTCGACTTATTTAAAATTGGAGTAACTCTTCTAATAGTTCGTGCTTTGAGCCTTTCCTGGGACAATAGTATTAGATTCCGATGCACCATTGCAGGTTTTACTGTATCCCTTGGACCTTGAATCCAACGATGAAACACAGAAATTGCACCGATATTGAATACAAAAGGCAAAATGTCGACTTATTTACAAGAGGAGTAACTCTTCTAATAGTTCGTCCTTTGAGCCTTTCCTGGGACAGCAGTATTAGATTCCGATGCACCATTGCAGGTTTACTGTATCCCTTGGAACTTCAAATCAACGATGAAACACAGAAATTGCATCGATATTGAATACAAAAGGCAAAATGTAGACTTATTTACAAGAGAAGTAACTCTTCTAATAGTTCGTGCTTTGAGCCTTTCCTGGGACAGAAGTATTATATTCCGATGCACCATTGCAGGTTTACTGTATCCCTTGGACCTTCACATCAACGATGAAACACAGAAATTGCATCGATATTGAATAAAAGAGGCAAAATGTCGACTTATTAACAAGAGGAGTAACTCTTCTAATAGTTTGTGCTTTGAGCCTTTCCTGGGACAGCAGTATTAGATTCCGATGAACCATTGCAGGTTTACTGTATCCTTTGGATCTTCAAATCAACGATGAAACACAGAAATTGCATCGATATTGAATACAAAAGGCAAAATGTCGACTTATTTACAAGAGGAGTAACTCTTCTAATAGTTCGTGCTTTGAGCCTTTCCTGGGACAGCAGTATTAGATTCCGATGCACCATTGCAGGTTTACTGTATCCCTTGGACCTTCAAATCAACGATGAAACACAGAAATTGCATCGATATTGAATACAAAAGGTAAAATGTCGACTTATTTACAAGAGGAGTAACTCTTCTAATAGTTCGTGCTTTGAGCCTTTCCTGGGACAACAGTATTAGATTCCGATGCACCATTGCAGGTTTTACTGTATCCCTTGGACCTTGAATCCAACGATGAAACACAGAAATTGCACCGATATTGAATACAAAAGGCAAAATGTCGACTTATTTACAAGAGGAGTAACTCTTCTAGTAGTTCGTCCTTTGAGCCTTTCCTGGGACAGCAGTATTAGATTCCGATGCACCATTGCAGGTTTACTGTATCCCTTGGACCTTCAAATCAACGATGAAACACAGAAATTGCATCGATATTGAATACAAAAGGCATAATGTCGACTTATTTATAAGAGGAGTAACTCTTCTAATAGTTCGTGCTTTGAGCCTTTCCTGGGACAGAAGTATTAGATTCCGATGCACCTTTGCAGGTTTACTGTATCCATTGGACCGTCAAATCAACGATGAAACACAGAAATTGCATCGATATTGAATACAAAAGGCAAAATGTCGACTTATTTAAAAGGGGAGTAACTCTTCTAGTAGTTAGTGCTTTGAGCCTTTCCTGGGACAGAAGTATTATATTCCGATGCACCATTGCAGGTTTACTGTATCCCTTGGACCTTCACATCAACGATGAAACACAGAAATTGCATCGATATTGAATACAAGAGGCAAAATGTCGACTTATTAACAAGAGGAGTAACTCTTCTAATAGTTTGTGCTTTGAGCCTTTCCTGGGACAGCAGTATTAGATTCCGATGCACCATTGCAGGTTTACTGTATCCCTTGGACCTTGAATCCAACGATGAAACACAGAAATTGCAACGATATTGAATACAAAAGGCAAAATGTCGACTTATTTATAAGAGGAGTAACTCTTCTAATAGTTCGTGCTTTGAGCCTTTCCTGGGACAGCAGTATTAGATTCCGATGCACCATTGCAGGTTTACTGTATCCCTTGGACCTCCAAATCAACGATGAAACACAGAAATTGCATCGATATTGAATACAAAAGGCAAAATGTCGACTTATTTATAAGAGGAGTAACTCTTCTAATAGTTCGTGCTTTGAGTCTTTCCTGGGACAGCAGTATTAGATTCCGTTGCACCATTGCAGGTATACTGTATCCCTTGGACCTTCACATCAACGATGAAACACAGAAATTGCATCGATATTGAATACAAAAGGCAAAATGTAGACTTATTAACAAGAGGATTAACTCTTCTAATAGTTCGTGCTTTGAGCCTTTCCTGGGACAACAGTATTACATTCCGATGCACCATTGCAGGTTTGCTGTATCTCTTGGACCTTCAAATCAACGATGAAACACAGAAATTGCATCGATATTGAATACAAAAGGTAAAATGTCGACTTATTTACAAGAGGAGTAACTCTTCTAATAGTTCGTGCTTTGAGCCTTTCCTGGGACAGCAGTATTAGATTCCGATGCACCATTGCAGGATTACGGTATCCCTTGGACCTTCAAATCAACAATGAAAAACAGAAATTACATCGATATTGAATACAAAAGGCAAAATGTCGACTTATTTACAAGAGGAGTAACTCTTCTACTAGTTCGTGCTTTGAGCCTTTCCTGGGACAGCAGTATTAGATTCCGATACACCATTGCAGGTTTACTGTATCCCTTGGACCTTCAAATCAACGATGAAACACAGAAATTGCAAACATATTGGATACATAAGGCAAAATGTCGACATATTCATAAGAGGAGTAACTCTTCTAATAGTTCGTACTTTGAGCCTTTCCTGGGACAGCAGTATTAGATTCCGATGCGCCATTGCAGGTTTGCTGCATCTCTTGGACCTTCAAATCAACGATGAAACAGAGAAATTGCATCGATATTGAATACAAAAGGTAAAATGTCAACTTATTTACAAGAGGAGTAACTCTTCTAATAGTTCGTGTTTTGAGCCTTTCCTGGGACAGCAGTATTAGATTCCGATGCACCATTGCAGGTTTACTGTATCCATTGGACCGTCAAATTAACGATTAAACACAGAAATTGCATCGATATTGAATACAAAAGGCAAAATGTTGACTTATTTACAAGAGGAGTAACTCTTCTAATAGTTCGTGCTTTGAGCCTTTCCTGGGACAGCAGTATTAGATTCCGATGCACCATTGCAGGTTTACTGTATCCCTTGGACCTTCAAATCAACGATGAAACACAGAAATTGCATCGATATTGAATACAAAAGGCAAAATGTCGACTTATTTACAAGAGGAGTAACTCTTCTAATAGTTCATGCTTTGAGCCTTTCCTGGGTAAGCAGTATTAGATTCCGATGCACCATTGCAGGTTTACTGTATCCCTTGGACCTTCAAATCAAAGATGGAACAAAAAAATTGCATCGATATTGAATACAAAAGTCAAAATGTCGACTTATTTAAAATTGGAGTAACTCTTCTAATAGTTCGTGCTTTGAGCCTTTCCTGGGACAATAGTATTAGATTCCGATGCACCATTGCAGGTTTTACTGTATCCCTTGGACCTTGAATCCAACGATGAAACACAGAAATTGCACCGATATTGAATACAAAAGGCAAAATGTCGACTTATTTACAAGAGGAGTAACTCTTCTAATAGTTCGTCCTTTGAGCCTTTCCTGGGACAGCAGTATTAGATTCCGATGCACCATTGCAGGTTTACTGTATCCCTTGGAACTTCAAATCAACGATGAAACACAGAAATTGCATCGATATTGAATACAAAAGGTAAAATGTCGACTTATTTACAAGAGGAGTAACTCTTCTAATAGTTCGTGCTTTGAGCCTTTCCTGGGACAGAAGTATTATATTCCGATGCACCATTGCAGGTTTACTGTATCCCTTGGACCTTCACATCAACGATGAAACACAGAAATTGCATCGATATTGAATAAAAGAGGCAAAATGTCGACTTATTAACAAGAGGAGTAACTCTTCTAATAGTTTGTGCTTTGAGCCTTTCCTGGGACAGCAGTATTAGATTCCGATGAACCATTGCAGGTTTACTGTATCCTTTGGATCTTCAAATCAACGATGAAACACAGAAATTGCATCGATATTGAATACAAAAGGCAAAATGTCGACTTATTTACAAGAGGAGTAACTCTTCTAATAGTTCGTGCTTTGAGCCTTTCCTGGGACAGCAGTATTAGATTCCGATGCACCATTGCAGGTTTACTGTATCCCTTGGACCTTCAAATCAACGATGAAACACAGAAATTGCATCGATATTGAATACAAAAGGTAAAATGTCGACTTATTTACAAGAGGAGTAACTCTTCTAATAGTTCGTGCTTTGAGCCTTTCCTGGGACAACAGTATTAGATTCCGATGCACCATTGCAGGTTTTACTGTATCCCTTGGACCTTGAATCCAACGATGAAACACAGAAATTGCACCGATATTGAATACAAAAGGCAAAATGTCGACTTATTTACAAGAGGAGTAACTCTTCTAGTAGTTCGTCCTTTGAGCCTTTCCTGGGACAGCAGTATTAGATTCCGATGCACCATTGCAGGTTTACTGTATCCCTTGGACCTTCAAATCAACGATGAAACACAGAAATTGCATCGATATTGAATACAAAAGGCATAATGTCGACTTATTTATAAGAGGAGTAACTCTTCTAATAGTTCGTGCTTTGAGCCTTTCCTGGGACAGAAGTATTAGATTCCGATGCACCTTTGCAGGTTTACTGTATCCATTGGACCGTCAAATCAACGATGAAACACAGAAATTGCATCGATATTGAATACAAAAGGCAAAATGTCGACTTATTTAAAAGGGGAGTAACTCTTCTAGTAGTTAGTGCTTTGAGCCTTTCCTGGGACAGAAGTATTATATTCCGATGCACCATTGCAGGTTTACTGTATCCCTTGGACCTTCACATCAACGATGAAACACAGAAATTGCATCGATATTGAATACAAGAGGCAAAATGTCGACTTATTAACAAGAGGAGTAACTCTTCTAATAGTTTGTGCTTTGAGCCTTTCCTGGGACAGCAGTATTAGATTCCGATGCACCATTGCAGGTTTACTGTATCCCTTGGACCTTGAATCCAACGATGAAACACAGAAATTGCAACGATATTGAATACAAAAGGCAAAATGTCGACTTATTTATAAGAGGAGTAACTCTTCTAATAGTTCGTGCTTTGAGCCTTTCCTGGGACAGCAGTATTAGATTCCGATGCACCATTGCAGGTTTACTGTATCCCTTGGACCTCCAAATCAACGATGAAACACAGAAATTGCATCGATATTGAATACAAAAGGCAAAATGTCGACTTATTTATAAGAGGAGTAACTCTTCTAATAGTTCGTGCTTTGAGTCTTTCCTGGGACAGCAGTATTAGATTCCGTTGCACCATTGCAGGTATACTGTATCCCTTGGACCTTCACATCAACGATGAAACACAGAAATTGCATCGATATTGAATACAAAAGGCAAAATGTAGACTTATTAACAAGAGGATTAACTCTTCTAATAGTTCGTGCTTTGAGCCTTTCCTGGGACAACAGTATTACATTCCGATGCACCATTGCAGGTTTGCTGTATCTCTTGGACCTTCAAATCAACGATGAAACACAGAAATTGCATCGATATTGAATACAAAAGGTAAAATGTCGACTTATTTACAAGAGGAGTAACTCTTCTAATAGTTCGTGCTTTGAGCCTTTCCTGGGACAGCAGTATTAGATTCCGATGCACCATTGCAGGATTACGGTATCCCTTGGACCTTCAAATCAACAATGAAAAACAGAAATTACATCGATATTGAATACAAAAGGCAAAATGTCGACTTATTTACAAGAGGAGTAACTCTTCTACTAGTTCGTGCTTTGAGCCTTTCCTGGGACAGCAGTATTAGATTCCGATACACCATTGCAGGTTTACTGTATCCCTTGGACCTTCAAATCAACGATGAAACACAGAAATTGCAAACATATTGGATACATAAGGCAAAATGTCGACATATTCATAAGAGGAGTAACTCTTCTAATAGTTCGTACTTTGAGCCTTTCCTGGGACAGCAGTATTAGATTCCGATGCGCCATTGCAGGTTTGCTGCATCTCTTGGACCTTCAAATCAACGATGAAACAGAGAAATTGCATCGATATTGAATACAAAAGGTAAAATGTCAACTTATTTACAAGAGGAGTAACTCTTCTAATAGTTCGTGTTTTGAGCCTTTCCTGGGACAGCAGTATTAGATTCCGATGCACCATTGCAGGTTTACTGTATCCATTGGACCGTCAAATTAACGATTAAACACAGAAATTGCATCGATATTGAATACAAAAGGCAAAATGTTGACTTATTTACAAGAGGAGTAACTCTTCTAATAGTTCGTGCTTTGAGCCTTTCCTGGGACAGCAGTATTAGATTCCGATGCACCATTGCAGGTTTACTGTATCCCTTGGACCTTCAAATCAACGATGAAACACAGAAATTGCATCGATATTGAATACAAAAGGCAAAATGTCGACTTATTTACAAGAGGAGTAACTCTTCTAATAGTTCATGCTTTGAGCCTTTCCTGGGTAAGCAGTATTAGATTCCGATGCACCATTGCAGGTTTACTGTATCCCTTGGACCTTCAAATCAAAGATGGAACAAAAAAATTGCATCGATATTGAATACAAAAGTCAAAATGTCGACTTATTTAAAATTGGAGTAACTCTTCTAATAGTTCGTGCTTTGAGCCTTTCCTGGGACAATAGTATTAGATTCCGATGCACCATTGCAGGTTTTACTGTATCCCTTGGACCTTGAATCCAACGATGAAACACAGAAATTGCACCGATATTGAATACAAAAGGCAAAATGTCGACTTATTTACAAGAGGAGTAACTCTTCTAATAGTTCGTCCTTTGAGCCTTTCCTGGGACAGCAGTATTAGATTCCGATGCACCATTGCAGGTTTACTGTATCCCTTGGAACTTCAAATCAACGATGAAACACAGAAATTGCATCGATATTGAATACAAAAGGCAAAATGTAGACTTATTTACAAGAGAAGTAACTCTTCTAATAGTTCGTGCTTTGAGCCTTTCCTTGGACAGCAGTATTAGATTCCGATGCACCATTGCAGGTTTACTGTATCCCTTGGAACTTCAAATCAACGATGAAACACAGAAATTGCATCGATATTGAATACAAAAGGCAAAATGTCGACTTATTTACAAGAGGAGTAATTCTTCTAATAGTTCGTGCTTTGAGCCTTTCCTGGGACAGAAGTATTAGATTCCGATGCACCATTGCAGGTTTACTGTATCCATTGGACCGTCAAATCAACGATGAAACACAGAAATTGCATCGATATTGAATACAAAAGGCATAATGTCGACTTATTTATTAGAGGAGTAACTCTTCTAGTAGTTCGTGCTTTGAGCCTTTCCTGGGACAGAAGTATTATATTCCGATGCACCATTGCAGGTTTACTGTATCCGTTGGACCTTCACATCAACGATGAAACACAGAAATTGCATCGATATTGAATACAAGAGGCAAAATGTCGACTTATTAACAAGAGGAGTAACTCTTCTAATAGTTTGTGCTTTGAGCCTTTCCTGGGACAGCAGTATTATATTCCGATGCACCATTGCAGGTTTACTGTATCCCTTGGACCTACACATCAACGATGAAACACAGAAATTGCATCGATATTGAATACAAAAGGTAAAATGTCGACTTATTTACAAGAGGAGTAACCCTTCTAATAGTTCGTGCTTTGAGCCTTTCCTGGGACAACAGTATTAGATTCCGATGCACCATTGCAGGTTTTACTGTATCCCTTGGACCTTGAATCCAACGATGAAACACAGAAATTGCACCGATATTGAATACAAAAGGCAAAATGTCGACTTATTTACAAGAAGAGTAACTCTTCTAATAGTTCGTCCTTTGAGCCTTTCCTGGGACAGCAGTATTAGATTCCGATGCACCATTGCAGGTTTACCGTATCCCTTGGAACTTCAAATCAACGATGAAACACAAAAATTGCATCGATATTGAATACAAAAGCAAAATGTCGACTTATTTACAAGAGGAGTAACTCTTCTAATAGTTCGTGCTATGAGCCTTTCCTGGGACAGCAGTATTAGATTCCGATGCACCATTGCAGGTTTACTGTATCCCTTGGAACTTCAAATCAACGATGAAACACAGAAATTGCATCGATATTGAATACAAAAGGCAAAATGTCGACTTATTTACAAGAGGAGTAACTCTTCTAATAGTTCGTGCTTTGAGCCTTTCCTGGGACAGCAGTATTAGATTCCGATGCACCATTGCAGGTTTACTGTATCCCTTGGACCTTCAAATCAACGATGAAACACAGAAAATGCATCGATATTGAATACAAAAGGCATAATGTCGACTTATTTATAAGAGGAGTAACTCTTCTAATAGTTCGTGCTTTGAGCCTTTCCTGGGACAGAAGTATTAGATTCCGATGCACCTTTGCAGGTTTACTGTATCCATTGGACCGTCAAATGAACGATGAAACACAGAAATTGCATCGATATTGAATACAAAAGACAAAATGTCGACTTATTTAAAAGGGGAGTAACTCTTCTAGTAGTTCGTGCTTTGAGCCTTTCCTGGGACAGAAGTATTATATTCCGATGCACCATTGCAGGTTTACTGTATCCCTTGGACCTTCACATCAACGATGAAACACAGAAATTGCATCGATATTGAATACAAGAGGCAAAATGTCGACTTATTAACAAGAGGAGTAACTCTTCTAATAGTTTGTGCTTTGAGCCTTTCCTGGGACAGCAGTATTAGATTCCGATGCACCATTGCAGGTTTACTGTATCCCTTGGACCTTGAATCCAACGATGAAACACAGAAATTGCAACGATATTGAATACAAAAGGCAAAATGTCGACTTATTTATAAGAGGAGTAACTCTTCTAATAGTTCAAGCTTTGAGCCTTTCCTGGGACAGCAGTATTAGATTCCGATGCACCATTGCAGGTTTACTGTATCCCTTGGACCTCCAAATCAACGATGAAACACAGAAATTGCATCGATATTGAATACAAAAGGCAAAATGTCGACTTATTTATAAGAGGAGTAACTCTTCTAATAGTTCGTGCTTTGAGTCTTTCCTGGGACAGCAGTATTAGATTCCGTTGCACCATTGCAGGTATACTGTATCCCTTGGACCTTCACATCAACGATGAAACACAGAAATTGCATCGATATTGAATACAAAAGGCAAAATGTAGACTTATTAACAAGAGGATTAACTCTCCTAATAGTTCGTGCTTTGAGCCTTTCCTGGGACAACAGTATTACATTCCGATGCACCATTGCAGGTTTTCTGTATCTCTTGGACCTTCAAATCAACGATGAAACACAGAAATTGCATCGATATTGAATACAAAAGGTAAAATGTCGACTTATTTACAAGAGGAGTAACTCTTCTAATAGTTCGTGCTTTGAGCCTTTCCTGGGACAGCAGAATTAGATTCCGATGCACCATTGCAGGATTACTGTATCCCTTGGACCTTCAAATCAACAATGAAAAACAGAAATTACATCGATATTGAATACAAAAGGCAAAATGTCGACTTATTTACAAGAGGAGTAACTCTTCTACTAGTTCGTGCTTTGAGCCTTTCCTGGGACAGCAGTATTAGATTCCGATACACCATTGCAGGTTTACTGTATCCCTTGGACCTTCAAATCAACGATGAAACACAGAAATTGCAAACATATTGAATACATAAGGCAAAATGTCGACATATTCATAAGAGGAGTAACTCTTCTAATAGTTCGTACTTTGAGCCTTTCCTGGGACAGCAGTATTAGATTCCGATGCGCCATTGCAGGTTTGCTGCATCTCTTGGACCTTCAAATCAACGATGAAACAGAGAAATTGCATCGATATTGAATACAAAAGGTAAAATGTCAACTTATTTACAAGAGGAGTAACTCTTCTAATAGTTCGTGTTTTGAGCCTTTCCTGGGACAGCAGTATTAGATTCCGATGCACCATTGCAGGTTTACTGTATCCATTGGACCGTCAAATTAACGATTAAACACAGAAATTGCATCGATATTGAATACAAAAGGCAAAATGTTGACTTATTTACAAGAGGAGTAACTCTTCTAATAGTTCGTGCTTTGAGCCTTTCCTGGGACAGCAGTATTAGATTCCGATGCACCATTGCAGGTTTACTGTATCCCTTGGACCTTCAAATCAACGATGAAACACAGAAATTGCATCGATATTGAATACAAAAGGCAAAATGTCGACTTATTTACAAGAGGAGTAACTCTTCTAATAGCTCATGCTTTGAGCCTTTCCTGGGTAAGCAGTATTAGATACCGATGCACCATTGCAGGTTTACTGTATCCCTTGGACCTTCAAATCAAAGATGGACCAAAAAAATTGCATCGATATTGAATACAAAAGTCAAAATGTCGACTTATTTAAAATTGGAGTAACTCTTCTAATAGTTCGTGCTTTGAGCCTTTCCTGGGACAATAGTATTAGATTCCGATGCACCATTGCAGGTTTTACTGTATCCCTTGGACCTTGAATCCAACGATGAAACACAGAAATTGCACCGATATTGAATACAAAAGGCAAAATGTCGACTTATTTACAAGAGGAGTAACTCTTCTAATAGTTCGTCCTTTGAGCCTTTCCTGGGACAGCAGTATTAGATTCCGATGCACCATTGCAGGTTTACTGTATCCCTTGGAACTTCAAATCAACGATGAAACACAGAAATTGCATCGATATTGAATACAAAAGGCAAAATGTAGACTTATTTACAAGAGAAGTAACTCTTCTAATAGTTCGTGCTTTGAGCCTTTCCTTGGACAGCAGTATTAGATTCCGATGCACCATTGCAGGTTTACTGTATCCCTTGGAACTTCAAATCAACGATGAAACACAGAAATTGCATCGATATTGAATACAAAAGGCAAAATGTCGACTTATTTACAAGAGGAGTAACTCTTCTAATAGTTCGTGCTTTGAGCCTTTCCTGGGACAGAAGTATTAGATTCCGATGCACCATTGCAGGTTTACTGTATCCATTGGACCGTCAAATCAACGATGAAACACAGAAATTGCATCGATATTGAATACAAAAGGCATAATGTCGACTTATTTATTAGAGGAGTAACTCTTCCAGTAGTTCGTGCTTTGAGCCTTTCCTGGGACAGAAGTATTATATTCCGATGCACCATTGCATCTTTACTGTATCCCTTGGACCTTCACATCAACGATGAAACACAGAAATTGCATCGATATTGAATACAAAAGGCAAAATGTCGACTTATTAACAAGAGGAGTAACTCTTCTAATAGTTTGTGCTTTGAGCCTTTCCTGGGACAGCAGTATTAGATTCCGATGCACCATTGCAGGTTTACTGTATCCCTTGGACCTTGAATCCAACGATGAAACACAGAAATAGCACCGATATTGAATACAAAAGGCAAAATGTCGACTTATTTACAAGAGGAGTAACTCTTCTAATAGTTCGTGCTTTGAGCCTTTCCTGGGACAGCAGTATTAGATTCCGATGCACCATTGCAGGTTTACTGTATCCCTTGGACCTTCAAATCAACGATGAAACACAGAAATTGCATCAATATTGAATACAAAAGGCAAAATGTCGACTTATTTATAAGAGGAGTAACTCTTCTAATAGTTCGTGCTTTGAGTCTTTCCTGGGACAGCAGTATTAGATTCCGTTGCACCATTGCAGGTATACTGTATCCCTTGGACCTTCACATCAACGATGAAACACAGAAATTGCATCGATATTGAATACAAAAGGCAAAATGTAGACTTATTAACAAGAGGAGTAACTCTTCTAATAGTTCGTGCTTTGAGCCTTTCCTGGGACAACAGTATTACATTCCGATGCACCATTGCAGGTTTGCTGTATCTCTTGGACCTTCAAATCAACGATGAAACACAGAAATTGCATCGATATTGAATACAAAAGGTAAAATGTCGACTTATTTACAAGAGGAGTAACTCTTCTAATAGTTCGTGCTTTGAGCCTTTCCTGGGACAGCAGTATTAGATTCCGATGCACCATTGCAGGATTACTGTATCCCTTGGACCTTCAAATCAACAATGAAAATCAGAAATTACATCGATATTGAATACAAAAGGCAAAATGTCGACTTATTTACAAGAGGAGTAACTCTTCTACTAGTTCGTGCTTTGAGCCTTTCCTGGGACAGCAGTATTAGATTCCGATACACCATTGCAGGTTTACTGTATCCCTTGGACCTTCAAATCAACGATGAAACACAGAAATTGCAAACATATTGAATACATAAGGCAAAATGTCGACATATTCATAAGAGGAGTAACTCTTCTAATTGTTCGTACTTTGAGCCTTTCCTGGGACAGCAGTATTAGATTCCGATGCACCATTGCAGGTTTACTGTATCCCTTGGACCTTGGAATCAACGATGAAACAGAGAAATTGCATCGATATTGAATACAAAAGGCAAAATGTCGACTTATTTAAAAGGGGAGTAACTCTTCTAATAGTTCGTGCTTTGAGCCTTTTCTGGGACAGCAGTATTAGATTCCGATGCACCATTGCAGGTTTACTGTATCCCTTGGACCTTGACTCCAACGATGAAACACAGAAATTGCATCGATATTGAATACAAAAGGCAAAATGTTGACTTATTTACAAGAGGAGTAACTCTTCTAATAGTTCGTGCTTTGAGCCTTTCCTGGGACAGCAGTATTAGATTCCGATGCACCATTGCAGGTTTACTGTATCCCTTGGACCTACACATCAACGATGAAACACAGAAATTGCATCGATATTGAATACAAAAGGCAAAATGTCGACTTAGTTATAAGATGAGTAACTCTTGTAATAGTTCGTGCTTTGAGCCTTTCCTGGGACAGCAGTACTAAATTCCGATGCGCCATTGCAGGTTTGCTGCATCTCTTGGACCTTCAAATCAACGATGAAACAGAGAAATTGCATCGATATTGAATACAAAAGGTAAAATGTCAACTTATTTACAAGAGGAGTAACTCTTCTAATAGTTCGTGTTTTGAGCCTTTCCTGGGACAGCAGTATTAGATTCCGATGCACCATTGCAGGTTTACTGTATCCATTGGACCGTCAAATTAACGATTAAACACAGAAATTGCATCGATATTG
This sequence comes from Schistocerca cancellata, assembly GCF_023864275.1. Taxonomy (NCBI): domain Eukaryota; kingdom Metazoa; phylum Arthropoda; class Insecta; order Orthoptera; family Acrididae; genus Schistocerca; species Schistocerca cancellata. The sequence continues at coordinate 138,508,919 of NC_064627.1, read as the reverse complement.
AATACAAAAGGCAAAATGTTGACTTATTTACAAGAGGAGTAACTCTTCTAATAGTTCGTGATTTGAGCCTTTCCTGGGACAGCAGTATTAGATTCCGATGCACCATTGCAGGTTTACTGTATCCCTTGGACCTTCAAATCAACGATGAAACACAGAAATTGCATCGATATTGAATACAAAAGGCAAAATGTCGACTTATTTACAAGAGGAGTAACTCTTCTAATAGTTCATGCTTTGAGCCTTTCCTGGGTAAGCAGTATTACATTCCGATGCACCATTGCAGGTTTACTGTATCCCTTGGACCTTCAAATCAAAGATGGAACAAAAAAATTGCATCGATATTGAATACAAAAGTCAAAATGTCGACTTATTTAAAATTGGAGTAACTCTTCTAATAGTTCGTGCTTTGAGCCTTTCCTGGGACAACAGTATTAGATTCCGATGCACCATTGCAGGTTTTACTGTATCCCTTGGACCTTGAATCCAACGATGAAACACAGAAATTGCACCGATATTGAATACAAAAGGCAAAATGTCGACTTATTTACAAGAGGAGTAACTCTTCTAATAGTTCGTGCTTTGAGCCTTTCCTGGGACAGAACTATTAGATTCCGATGCACCATTGCAGGTTTACTGTATCCATTGGACCGTCAAATCAACGATGAAACACAGAAATTGCATCGATATTGAATACAAAAGGCATAATGTTGACTTATTTGTTAGAGGAGTAACTCTTCTAGTAGTTCGTGCTTTGAGCCTTTCCTGGGACAGAAGTATTATATTCCGATGCACCATTGCAGGTTTACTGTATCCCTTGGACCTTCACATCAACGATGAAACACAGAAATTGCATCGATATTGAATACAAGAGGCAAAATGTCGACTTATTAACAAGAGGAGTAACTCTTCTAATAGTTTGTGCTTTGAGCCTTTCCTGGGACAGCAGTATTAGATTCCGATGCACCATTGCAGGTTTACTGTATCCCTTGGACCTTGAATCCAACGATGAAACACAGAAATTGCACCGATATTGAATACAAAAGCAAAATGTCGACTTATTTACAAGAGGAGTAACTCTTCTAATAGTTCGTGCTTTGAGCCTTTCCTGGGACAGCAGTATTAGATTCCGATGCACCATTGCAGGTTTACTGTATCCCTTGGACCTTCAAATCAACGATGAAACACAGAAATTGCATCGATATTGAATACAAAAGGCAAAATGTCGACTTATTTATAAGAGGAGTAACTCTTCTAATAGTTCGTGCTTTGAGTCTTTCCTGGGACAGCAGTATTAGATTCCGTTGCACCATTGCAGGTATACTGTATCCCTTGGACCTTCACATCAACGATGAAACACAGAAATTGCATCGATATTGAATACAAAAGGCAAAATGTAGACTTATTAACAAGAGGAGTAACTCTTCTAATAGTTCGTGCTTTGAGACTTTCCTGGGACAACAGTATTACATTCCGATGCACCATTGCAGGTTTGCTGTATCTCTTGGACCTTCAAATCAACGATGAAACACAGAAATTGCATCGATATTGAATACAAAAGGTAAAATGTCGACTTATTTACAAGAGGTGTAACTCTTCTAATAGTTCGTGCTTTGAGCCTTTCCTGGGACAGCAGTATTAGATTCCGATGCACCATTGCAGGATTACTGTTTCCCTTGGACCTTCAAATCAACAATGAAAAACAGAAATTACATCGATATTGAATACAAAAGGCAAAATGTCGACTTATTTACAAGAGGAGTAACTCTTCTACTAGTTCGTGCATTGTGCCTTTCCTGGGACAGCAGTATTAGATTTCGATACACCATTGCAGGTTTACTGTATCCCTTGGACCTTCAAATCAACGATGAAACGCAGAAATTGCAAAGATATTGAATACATAAGGCAAAATGTCGACATATTCATAAGAGGAGTAACTCTTCTAATAGTTCGTACTTTGAGCCTTTCCTGGGACAGCAGTATTAGATTCCGATGCACCATTGCAGGTTTACTGTATCCCTTGGACCTTGAAATCAACGATGAAACACAGAAATTGCATCGATATTGAATACAAAAGGCAAAATGTCGACTTATTTAAAAGGGGAGTAACTCTTCTAATAGTTCGTGCTTTGAGCCTTTCCTGGGACAGCAGTATTAGATTCCGATGCACCGTTGCAGGTTTACTGTATCCCTTGGACCTTGACTCCAACGATGAAACACAGAAATTGCATCGATATTGAATACAAAAGGCAAAATGTTGACTTATTTACAAGAGGAGTAACTCTTCTAATAGTTCGTGCTTTGAGCCTTTCCTGGGACAGGAGTATTAGATTCCGATGCACAATTGCAGGTTTACTGTATCCCTTGGACCTACACATCAACGATGAAACACACAGAAATTGCATCGAAATTGAATACAAAAGGCAAAATGTCGACTTAGTTATAAGATGAGTAACTCTTCTAATAGTTCGTGCTTTGAGCCTTTCCTGGGACAGCAGTATTAGATTCCGATGCGCCATTGCAGGTTTGCTGCATCTCTTGGACCTTCAAATCAACGATGAAACAGAGAAATTGCATCGATATTGAATACAAAAGGTAAAATGTCAACTTATTTACAAGAGGAGTAACTCTTCTAATAGTTCGTGTTTTGAGCCTTTCCTGGGACAGCAGCATTAGATTCCGATGCACCATTGCAGGTTTACTGTATCCATTGGACCGTCAAATTAACGATTAAACACAGAAATTGCATCGATATTGAATACAAAAGGCATAATGTCGACTTATTTATAAGAGGAGTAACTCTTCTACTAGTTCGTGCTTTGAGTCTTTCCTGGGACAGAAGTATTAGATTCCGATGCACCATTGCAGGTTTACTGTATCCATTGGACCGTCAAATCAACGATGAAACACAGAAATTGCATCGATATTGAATACAAAAGGCATAATGTTGACTTATTTATTAGAGGAGTAACTCTTCTAGTAGTTCGTGCTTTGAGCCTTTCCTGGGACAGAAGTATTATATTCCGATGCACCATTGCAGGTTTACTGTATCCCTTGGACCTTCACATCAACGATGAAACACAGAAATTGCATCGATATTGAATACAAGAGGCAAAATGTCGACTTATTAACAAGAGGAGTAACTCTTCTAATAGTTTGTGCTTTGAGCCTTTCCTGGGACAGCAGTATTAGATTCCGATGCACCATTGCAGGTTTACTGTATCCCTTGGACCTTGAATCCAACGATGAAACACAGAAATTGCACCGATATTGAATACAAAAGCAAAATGTCGACTTATTTACAAGAGGAGTAACTCTTCTAATAGTTCGTGCTTTGAGCCTTTCCTGGGACAGCAGTATTAGATTCCGATGCACCATTGCAGGTTTACTGTATCCCTTGGACCTTCAAATCAACGATGAAACACAGAAATTGCATCGATATTGAATACAAAAGGCAAAATGTCGACTTATTTATAAGAGGAGTAACTCTTCTAATAGTTCGTGCTTTGAGTCTTTCCTGGGACAGCAGTATTAGATTCCGTTGCACCATTGCAGGTATACTGTATCCCTTGGACCTTCACATCAACGATGAAACACAGAAATTGCATCGATATTGAATACAAAAGGCAAAATGTAGACTTATTAACAAGAGGAGTAACTCTTCTAATAGTTCGTCCTTTGAGACTTTCCTGGGACAACAGTATTACATTCCGATGCACCATTGCAGGTTTGCTGTATCTCTTGGACCTTCAAATCAACGATGAAACACAGAAATTGCATCGATATTGAATACAAAAGGTAAAATGTCGACTTATTTACAAGAGGTGTAACTCTTCTAATAGTTCGTGCTTTGAGCCTTTCCTGGGACAGCAGTATTAGATTCCGATGCACCATTGCAGGATTACTGTTTCCCTTGGACCTTCAAATCAACAATGAAAAACAGAAATTACATCGATATTGAATACTAAAGGCAAAATGTCGACTTATTTACAAGAGGAGTAACTCTTCTACTAGTTCGTGCATTGAGCCTTTCCTGGGACAGCAGTATTAGATTTCGATACACCATTGCAGGTTTACTGTATCCCTTGGACCTTCAAATCAACGATGAAACACAGAAATTGCAAAGATATTGAATACAAAAGGCAAAATGTCGACATATTCATAAGAGGAGTAACTCTTCTAATAGTTCGTACTTTGAGCCTTTCCTGGGACAGCAGTATTAGATTCCGATGCACCATTGCAGGTTTACTGTATCCCTTGGACCTTGAAATCAACGATGAAACACAGAAATTGCATCGATATTGAATACAAAAGGCAAAATGTCGACTTATTTAAAAGGGGAGTAACTCTTCTAATAGTTCGTGCTTTGAGCATTTCCTGGGACAGCAGTATTAGATTCCGATGCACCATTGCAGGTTTACTGTATCCCTTGGACCTTGACTCCAACGATGAAACACAGAAATTGCATCGATATTGAATACAAAAGGCAAAATGTTGACTTATTTACAAGAGGAGTAACTCTTCTAATAGTTCGTGCTTTGAGCCTTTCCTGGGACAGGAGTATTAGATTCCGATGCACAATTGCAGGTTTACTGTATCCCTTGGACCTACACATCAACGATGAAACACACAGAAATTGCATCGAAATTGAATACAAAAGGCAAAATGTCGACTTAGTTATAAGATGAGTAACTCTTCTAATAGTTCGTGCTTTGAGCCTTTCCTGGGACAGCAGTATTAGATTGCGATGCGCCATTGCAGGTTTGCTGCATCTCTTGGACCTTCAAATCAACGATGAAACAGAGAAATTGCATCGATATTGAATACAAAAGGTAAAATGTCAACTTATTTACAAGAGGAGTAACTCTTCTAATAGTTCGTGTTTTGAGCCTTTCCTGGGACAGCAGCATTAGATTCCGATGCACCATTGCAGGTTTACTGTATCCATTGGACCGTCAAATTAACGATTAAACACAGAAATTGCATCGATATTGAATACAAAAGGCATAATGTCGACTTATTTATAAGAGGAGTAACTCTTCTACTAGTTCGTGCTTTGAGTCTTTCCTGGGACAGAAGTATTAGATTCCGATGCACCATTGCAGGTTTACTGTATCCATTGGACCGTCAAATCAACGATGAAACACAGAAATTGCATCGATATTGAATACAAACGGCATAATGTCGACTTATTTATTAGAGGAGTAACTCTTCTAGTAGTTCGTGCTTTGAGCCTTTCCTGGGAAAGAAGTATTATATTCCGATGCACCATTGCAGGTTTACTGTATCCCTTGGACCTTCACATCAATGATGAAACACAGAAATTGCATCGATATTGAATACAAGAGGCAACATGTCGACTTATTAACAAGAGGAGTAACTCTTCTAATAGTTCGTGCTTTGAGTCTTTCCTGGGACAGCAGTATTAGATTCCGACGCACCATTGCATGTTTACTGTATCCCTTGGACCTTGAAATCAACGATAAAGCACAGAAATTGCATCGATATTGAAAACAAAAGGCAAAATTTCGACTTATTTACAAGAGGATTAACTCTTCTAATTGTTCGTGCTTTGAGCCTTTCCTGGGACAGCAGTATTAGATTCCGATGCACCATTGCAGGTTTACTGCATCCCTTGGACCTTCAAATCAACGATGAAACACAGAAATTGCATCGATATTGAATACAAAAGGCAAAATGTCGACTTATTTACAAGAGGAGTAACTCTTCTAATAGTTCGTGTTTGAGCCTCTCCTGGGACAGCAGTATTAGATTCCGATGCACCATTGCAGGTTTACTGTATCCCTTGGACCTTCAAATCAACGATGGAACAAAGAAATTGCATCGATATTGAATACAAAAGTCAAAATGTCGACTTATTTAAAATTCGAGTAACTCTTCTAATAGTTCGTGCTTTGAGCCTTTCCTGGGACAGCAGTATTAGATTCCGATGCAGCATTGCAGGTTTACTGTATCCCTTGGACCTTGAATCCAACGATGAAACACAGAAATTGCACCGATATTGAATACAAAACGCAAAATGTCGACTTATTTACAAGAGGAGTAACTCTTCTAATAGTTCGTCCTTTGAGCCTTTCCTGGGACAGCAGTATTACATTCCGATGCACCATTGCAGGTTTACTGTATCCCTTGGACCTTCAAATCAACGATGAAACACAGAAATTGCATCGATATTGAATACAAAAGGCAAAATGTCGACTTATTTACAAGAAGAGTAACTCTTCTAATAGTTCATGCTTTGAGCCTTTCCTGGGTAAGCAGTATTAGATTCCGATGCACCATTGCAGGTTTACTGTATCCCTTGGACCTTCAAATCAAAGATGGAACAAAAAAATTGCATCGATATTGAATACAAAAGTCAAAATGTCGACTTATTTAAAATTGGAGTAACTCTTCTAATAGTTCGTGCTTTGAGCCTTTCCTGGGACAACAGTATTAGATTCCGATGCACCATTGCAGGTTTTACTGTATCCCTTGGACCTTGAATCCAACGATGAAACACAGAAATTGCACCGATATTGAATACAAAAGGCAAAATGTCGACTTATTTACAAGAGGAGTAACTCTTCTAATAGTTCGTCCTTTGAGCCTTTCCTGGGACAGCAGTATTAGATTCCGATGCACCATTGCAGGTTTACTGTATCCCTTGGAACTTCAAATCAACGATGAAACACAGAAATTGCATCGATATTGAATACAAAAGGCAAAATGTGGACTTATTTACAAGAGAAGTAACTCTTCTAATAGTTCGTGCTTTGAGCCTTTCCTTGGACAGCAGTATTAGATTCCGATGCACCATTGCAGGTTTACTGTATCCCTTGGAACTTCAAATCAACGATGAAACACAGAAATTGCATAGATATTGAATACAAAAGGCAAAATGTCGACTTATTTACAAGAGGAGTAACTCTTCTAATAGTTCGTGCTTTGAGCCTTTCCTGGGACAGAAGTATTAGATTCCGATGCACCATTGCAGGTTTACTGTATCCATTGGACCGTCAAATCAACGATGAAACACAGAAATTGCATCGATATTGAATACAAAAGGCATAATGTTGACTTATTTATTGGAGGAGTAACTCTTCTAGTAGTTCGTGCTTTGAGCCTTTCCTGGGACAGAAGTATTATATTCCGATGCACCATTGCAGGTTTACTGTATCCCTTGGACCTTCACATCAACGATCAAACACAGAAATTGCATCGATATTGAATACAAGAGGCAAAATGTCGACTTATTAACAAGAGGAGTAACTCTTCTAATAGTTCGTGCTTTGAGCCTTTCCTGGGACAGAAGTATTAGATTCCGATGCACCATTGCAGGTTTACTGTATCCCTTGGACCTTCAAATCAACGATGAAACACAGAAATTGCATCGATATTGAATACAAAAGGCATAATGTCGACTTATTTATAAGAGGTGTAACTCTTCTAATAGTTCGTGCTTTGAGCCTTTCCTGGGACAGAAGTATTAGATTCCGATGCACCATTGCAGGTTTACTGTATCCATTGGACCGTCAAATCAACGATGAAACACAGAAATTGCATCGATATTGAATACAAAAAGCATAATGTCGACTTGTTTATTAGAGGAGTAACTCTTCTAGTAGTTCGTGCTTTGAGCCTTTCCTGGGACAGAAGTATTATATTCCGATGCACCATTGCAGGTTTACTGTATCCCTTGGACCTTCACATCAACGATGAAACACAGAAATTGCATCGATATTGAATACTAGAGGCAAAATGTCGACTTATTAACAAGAGGAGTAACTCTTCTAATAGTTTGTGCTTTGAGCCTTTCCTGGGACAGCAGTATTAGATTCCGATGCACCATTGCAGGTTTACTGTATCCCTTGGACCTTGAATCCAACGATGAAACACAGAAATTGCACCGATATTGAATACAAAAGGCAAAATGTCGACTTATTTACAAGAGGAGTAACTCTTCTAATAGTTCGTGCTTTGAGCCTTTCCTGGGACAGCAGTATTAGATTCCGATGCACCATTGCAGGTTTACTGTATCCCTTGGACCGTCAAATCAACGATGAAACACAGAAATTGCATCGATATTGAATACAAAAGGCAAAATGTCGACTTATTTATAAGAGGAGTAACTCTTCTAATAGTTCGTGCTTTGAGTCTTTCCTGGGACAGCAGTATTAGATTCCGTTGCACCATTGCAGGTATACTGTATTTCTTGGACCTTCACATCAACGATGAAACACAGAAACTGCATCGATATTGAATACAAAAGGCAAAATGTAGACTTATTAACAAGAGCAGTAACTCTTCTAATAGTTCGTGCTTTGAGCCTTTCCTGGGACAACAGTATTAGATTCCGATGCACCATTGCAGGTTTGCTGTATCTCTTGGACCTTCAAATCAACGATGAAACACAGAAATTGCATCGATATTGAATACAAAAGGTAAAATGTCGACTTATTTACAAGAGGAGTAACTCTTCTAATAGTTCGTGCTTTGAGCCATTCCTGGGACAGCAGTATTAGATTCCGACGCACCATTGCAGGATTACTGTATCCCTTGGACCTTCAAATCAACAATGAAAAACAGAAACTACATCGATATTGAATACAAAAGGCAAAATGTCGACTTATTTACAAGAGGAGTAACTCTTCTAATAGTTCGTGCTTTGAGCCTTTCCTGGGACAGCAGTATTAGATTCCGATGCACCATTGCTGGGTTACTGTATCCCTTGGACCTTGAAATCAACTATGAAACACAGAAATTGCATCGATATTGAATACAAAATGCAAAATGTCGACTTATTTAAAAGGGGAGTAACTCTTCTAATAGTTCGTGCTTTGAGCCTTTCCTGGGACAGCAGTATTAGATTCCGATGCACCATTGCAGGTTTACTGTATCGCTTGGACCTTGAATCCAACGATGAAACACAGAAATTGCATCGATATTGAATACAAAAGGCAAAATGTTGACTTATTTACAAGAGGAGTAACTCTTCTAATAGTTCGTGCTTTGAGCCTTTCCTGGGACAGCAATATTAGATTCCGATGCACCATTGCAGGTTTACTGTATCCCTTGGACCTACACATCAACGATGAAACACAGAAATTGCATCGATATTGAATACAAAAGCCAAAATGTCGACTTATTAAGAAGAGGAGTAACTCTTCTAATAGTTCGTGCTTTGAGATCTATTGGACCGTCAAATTAACGATTAAACACAGAAATTGGATCGATATTGAATACAAAAGGCATAATGTCGACTTATTTATAAGAGGAGTAACTCTTCTACCAGTTCGTGCTTTGAGCCTTTCCTGGGACAGAAATATTAGATTCCGATACACCACTGCAGGTTTACTGTATCCATTGGACCGTCAAATCAACGATGAAACACAGAAATTGCATCGATATTGAATACAAAAGGCATAATGTCGACTTATTTATTAGAGGAGCAACTCTTCTAGTAGTTCGTGCTTTGAGCCTTTCCTGGGACAGAAGTATTATATTCCGATGCACCATTGCAGGTTTACTGTATCCCTTGGACCTTCACATCAACGATGAAACACAGAAATTGCATCGATATTGAATACAAGAGGCAACATGTCGACTTATTAACAAGAGGAGTAACTCTTCTAATAGTTCGTGCTTTGAGCCTTTCCTGGGACAGCAGTATTAGATTCCGACGCACCATTGCATGTTTACTGTATCCCTTGGACCTTGAAATCAACGATAAAGCACAGAAATTGCATCGATATTGAAAACAAAAGGCAAAATTTCGACTTATTTACAAGAGGATTAACTCTTCTAATTGTTCGTGCTTTGAGCCTTTCCTGGGACAGCAGTATTAGATTCCGATGCACCATTGCAGGTTTACTGCATCCCTTGGACCTTCAAATCAACGATGAAACACAGAAATTGCATCGATATTGAATACAAAAGGCAAAATGTCGACTTATTTACAAGAGGAGTAACTCTTCTAATAGTTCGTGTTTGAGCCTCTCCTGGGACAGCAGTATTAGATTCCGATGCACCATTGCAGGTTTACTGTATCCCTTGGACCTTCAAATCAACGATGGAACAAAGAAATTGCATCGATATTGAATACAAAAGTCAAAATGTCGACTTATTTAAAATTCGAGTAACTCTTCTAATAGTTCGTGCTTTGAGCCTTTCCTGGGACAGCAGTATTAGATTCCGATGCAGCATTGCAGGTTTACTGTATCCCTTGGACCTTGAATCCAACGATGAAACACAGAAATTGCACCGATATTGAATACAAAAGGCAAAATGTCGACTTATTTACAAGAGGAGTAACTCTTCTAATAGTTCGTCCTTTGAGCCTTTCCTGGGACAGCAGTATTACATTCCGATGCACCATTGCAGGTTTACTGTATCCCTTGGACCTTCAAATCAACGATGAAACACAGAAATTGCATCGATATTGAATACAAAAGGCAAAATGTCGACTTATTTACAAGAAGAGTAACTCTTCTAATAGTTCATGCTTTGAGCCTTTCCTGGGTAAGCAGTATTAGATTCCGATGCACCATTGCAGGTTTACTGTATCCCTTGGACCTTCAAATCAAAGATGGAACAAAAAAATTGCATCGATATTGAATACAAAAGTCAAAATGTCGACTTATTTAAAATTGGAGTAACTCTTCTAGTAGTTCGTGCTTTGAGCCTTTCCTGGGACAACAGTATTAGATTCCGATGCACCATTGCAGGTTTTACTGTATCCCTTGGACCTTGAATCCAACGATGAAACACAGAAATTGCACCGATATTGAATACAAAAGGCAAAATGTCGACTTATTTACAAGAGGAGTAACTCTTCTAATAGTTCGTCCTTTGAGCCTTTCCTGGGACAGCAGTATTAGATTCCGATGCACCATTGCAGGTTTACTGTATCCCTTGGAACTTCAAATCAACGATGAAACACAGAAATTGCATCGATATTGAATACAAAAGGCAAAATGTGGACTTATTTACAAGAGAAGTAACTCTTCTAATAGTTCGTGCTTTGAGCCTTTCCTTGGACAGCAGTATTAGATTCCGATGCACCATTGCAGGTTTACTGTATCCCTTGGAACTTCAAATCAACGATGAAACACAGAAATTGCATAGATATTGAATACAAAAGGCAAAATGTCGACTTATTTACAAGAGGAGTAACTCTTCTAATAGTTCGTGCTTTGAGCCTTTCCTGGGACAGAAGTATTAGATTCCGATGCACCATTGCAGGTTTACTGTATCCATTGGACCGTCAAATCAACGATGAAACACAGAAATTGCATCGATATTGAATACAAAAGGCATAATGTTGACTTATTTATTAGAGGAGTAACTCTTCTAGTAGTTCGTGCTTTGAGCCTTTCCTGGGACAGAAGTATTATATTCCGATGCACCATTGCAGGTTTACTGTATCCCTTGGACCTTCACATCAACGATCAAACACAGAAATTGCATCGATATTGAATACAAGAGGCAAAATGTCGACTTATTAACAAGAGGAGTAACTCTTCTAATAGTTCGTGCTTTGAGCCTTTCCTGGGACAGAAGTATTAGATTCCGATGCACCATTGCAGGTTTACTGTATCCCTTGGACCTTCAAATCAACGATGAAACACAGAAATTGCATCGATATTGAATACAAAAGGCATAATGTCGACTTATTTATAAGAGGTGTAACTCTTCTAATAGTTCGTGCTTTGAGCCTTTCCTGGGACAGAAGTATTAGATTCCGATGCACCATTGCAGGTTTACTGTATCCATTGGACCGTCAAATCAACGATGAAACACAGAAATTGCATCGATATTGAATACAAAAAGCATAATGTCGACTTGTTTATTAGAGGAGTAACTCTTCTAGTAGTTCGTGCTTTGAGCCTTTCCTGGGACAGAAGTATTATATTCCGATGCACCATTGCAGGTTTACTGTATCCCTTGGACCTTCACATCAACGATGAAACACAGAAATTGCATCGATATTGAATACTAGAGGCAAAATGTCGACTTATTAACAAGAGGAGTAACTCTTCTAATAGTTTGTGCTTTGAGCCTTTCCTGGGACAGCAGTATTAGATTCCGATGCACCATTGCAGGTTTACTGTATCCCTTGGACCTTGAATCCAACGATGAAACACAGAAATTGCACCGATATTGAATACAAAAGGCAAAATGTCGACTTATTTACAAGAGGAGTAACTCTTCTAATAGTTCGTGCTTTGAGCCTTTCCTGGGACAGCAGTATTAGATTCCGATGCACCATTGCAGGTTTACTGTATCCCTTGGACCGTCAAATCAACGATGAAACACAGAAATTGCATCGATATTGAATACAAAAGGCAAAATATCGACTTATTTATAAGAGGAGTAACTCTTCTAATAGTTCGTGCTTTGAGTCTTTCCTGGGACAGCAGTATTAGATTCCGTTGCACCATTGCAGGTATACTGTATTTCTTGGACCTTCACATCAACGATGAAACACAGAAACTGCATCGATATTGAATACAAAAGGCAAAATGTAGACTTATTAACAAGAGCAGTAACTCTTCTAATAGTTCGTGCTTTGAGCCTTTCCTGGGACAACAGTATTAGATTCCGATGCACCATTGCAGGTTTGCTGTATCTCTTGGACCTTCAAATCAACGATGAAACACAGAAATTGCATCGATATTGAATACAAAAGGTAAAATGTCGACTTATTTACAAGAGGAGTAACTCTTCTAATAGTTCGTGCTTTGAGCCATTCCTGGGACAGCAGTATTAGATTCCGACGCACCATTGCAGGATTACTGTATCCCTTGGACCTTCAAATCAACAATGAAAAACAGAAACTACATCGATATTGAATACAAAAGGCAAAATGTCGACTTATTTACAAGAGGAGTAACTCTTCTAATAGTTCGTGCTTTGAGCCTTTCCTGGGACAGCAGTATTAGATTCCGATGCACCATTGCTGGGTTACTGTATCCCTTGGACCTTGAAATCAACTATGAAACACAGAAATTGCATCGATATTGAATACAAAATGCAAAATGTCGACTTATTTAAAAGGGGAGTAACTCTTCTAATAGTTCGTGCTTTGAGCCTTTCCTGGGACAGCAGTATTAGATTCCGATGCACCATTGCAGGTTTACTGTATCGCTTGGACCTTGAATCCAACGATGAAACACAGAAATTGCATCGATATTGAATACAAAAGGCAAAATGTTGACTTATTTACAAGAGGAGTAACTCTTCTAATAGTTCGTGCTTTGAGCCTTTCCTGGGACAGCAATATTAGATTCCGATGCACCATTGCAGGTTTACTGTATCCCTTGGACCTACACATCAACGATGAAACACAGAAATTGCATCGATATTGAATACAAAAGCCAAAATGTCGACTTATTAAGAAGAGGAGTAACTCTTCTAATAGTTCGTGCTTTGAGATCTATTGGACCGTCAAATTAACGATTAAACACAGAAATTGGATCGATATTGAATACAAAAGGCATAATGTCGACTTATTTATAAGAGGAGTAACTCTTCTACCAGTTCGTGCTTTGAGCCTTTCCTGGGACAGAAATATTAGATTCCGATACACCACTGCAGGTTTACTGTATCCATTGGACCGTCAAATCAACGATGAAACACAGAAATTGCATCGATATTGAATACAAAAGGCATAATGTCGACTTATTTATTAGAGGAGCAACTCTTCTAGTAGTTCGTGCTTTGAGCCTTTCCTGGGACAGAAGTATTATATTCCGATGCACCATTGCAGGTTTACTGTATCCCTTGGACCTTCACATCAACGATGAAACACAGAAATTGCATCGATATTGAATACAAGAGGCAAAATGTCGACTTATTAACAAGAGGAGTAACTCTTCTAATAGTTCGTGCTTTGAGCCTTTCCTGGGACAGCAGTATTAGATTCCGACGCACCATTGCAGGTTTACCGTATCCCTTGGACCTTGAAATCAACGATGAAACACAGAAATTGCATCGATATTGAATACAAAGGGCAAAATGTCGACTTATTTATAAGGGGAGTAACTCTCCTAATAGTTCGTGTTTTGAGCCTTTCCTGGGACAGCAGTATTAGATTCCGATGCACCATTGCAGGTTTACTGTATCCCTTGGACCTTCACATCAACGATGAAACACAGAAATTGCATCGATATTGAATACAAAAGGCAAAATGTCGACTTATTTATAAGAGGAGTTACCCTTCTAATAGTTCGTGCTTTGAGCCTTTCCTGGGACAGCAGTATTAGATTCCGATGCACCATTGCAGGATTACTGTATCCCTTGGACCTTGAAATCAACGATGAAACACAGAAATTTCATCGATATTGAATACAAAATGCAAAATGTCAACTTATTTGCAAGAGGAGTAACACTTCTAATAGTTCGTACTTTGAGCCTTTCCTGGGACAGCAGTATTAGATTCCGATACACCATTGCAGGTTTGCTGTATCCCTTGGACCATCAAATCAACGATGAAACACAGAAATTGCATCGATATTGAATACAATAGGTGAAATTTCGACTTATTTACAAGAGGAGTAACTCTTCTAATAGTTCGTGCTTTGAGCCTTTCCTGGGACAGCAGTATTAGATTCCGATGCACCATTGCAGGTTTACTGTATCCCTTGGACGTTGAAATCAACGATGAAACACAGAAATTGCATCGATATTGAATACAAAAGGCAAAATGTCGACTTATTTAAAAGGGGAGTAACTCTTCTAATAGTTCGTGCTTTGAGCCTTTCCTGGGACAGCAGTATTAGATTCCGATGCACCATTGCAGGTTTACTGTATCCCTTGGACCTTGAATCCAACGATGAAACACAGAAATTGCATCGATATTGAATACAAAAGGCAAAATGTTGACTTATTTACAAGAGGAGTAACTCTTCTAATAGTTCGTGCTTTGAGCCTTTCCTGGGACAGCAGTATTAGATTCCGATGCACCATTGCAGGTTTACTGTATCCCTTGGACCTACACATCAACGATGAAACACAGAAATTGCATCGATATTGAATACAAAAGGCAAAATGTCGACTTATTAAGAAGAGGAGTAACTCTTCTAATAGTTCGTGCTTTGAGCCTTTCCTGGGACAGCAGTATTAGATTCCGATGCGCCATTGCAGGTTTGCTGTATCTCTTGGACCTACAAATCAACGATGAAACAGAGAAATTGCATCGATATTGAATACAAAAGGTAAAATGTCTACTTATTTACAAGAGGAGTAACTCTTCTAATAGTTCGTGCTTTGAGATCTATTGGACCGTCAAATTAACGATTAAACACAGAAATTGCATCATATTGAATACAAAAGGCATAATATCGACTTATTTATAAGAGGAGTAACTCTTCTACTAGTTCGTGCTTTGAGCCTTTCCTGGGACAGAAGTATTAGATTCCGATACACCATTGCAGGTTTGCTGTATCCCTTGGACCATCAAATCAACGATGAAACACAGAAATTGCATCGATATTGAATACAATAGGTGAAATGTCGACTTATTTACAAGAGGAGTAACTCTTCTAATAGTTCGTGCTTTGAGCCTTTCCTGGGACAGCAGTGTTAGATTCCGATGCACCATTGCAGGTTTACTGTATCCCTTGGACCTTCAAATCAACGATGAAACACAGAAATTGCATCGATATTGAATACAAAAGGCAAAATGTCGACTTTTTTACAAGAGGAGTAACTCTTCTAATAGTTCGTGCTTTGAGCCTTTCCTGGGACAGCAGTATTAGATTCCGATGCACCATTGCAGGATTACTGTATCCCTTGGACCTTCAAATCAACGATGAAACACAGAAATTGCATCGATATTGAATACAAAAGGCAAAATGTCGACTTATTTACAAGAGGAGTAACTCTTCTAATAGTTCGTGCTTTGAGCCTTTCCTGGGACAGCAGTATTAGATTCCGATGCACCATTGCAGGTTTACTGAATCCCTTGGACCTTCAAATCAACGATGGAACAAAGAAATTGCATCGATATTGAATACAAAAATCAAAATGTCGACTTATTTAAAATTGGAGTAACTCTTCTAATAGTTCGTGCTTTGAGCCTTTCCTGGGACAGCAGTATTAGATTCCGATGCACCATTGCAGGTTTACTGTATCCCTTGGACCTTGAATCCAACGATGAAACACAGAAATTGCACCGATATTGAATACAAAAGGCAAAATGTCGACTTATTTACAAGAGGAGTAACTCTTCTAATAGTTCGTCCTTTGGGCCTTTCCTGGGACAGCAGTATTAGATTCCGATGCACCATTGCAGGTTTACTGTATCCCTTGGAACTTCAAATCAACGATGAAACACAGAAATTGCATCGATATTGAATACAAAAGGCAAAATGTAGACTTATTAACAAGGGGATTAACTCTTCTAATAGTTCGTGCTTTGAGCCTTTCCTGGGACAACAGTATTAGATTCCGATGCACCATTGCAGGTTTGCTGTATCTCTTGGACCTTCAAAGCAACGATGAAACACAGAAATTGCATCGATATTGAATACAAAAGGTAAAATGTCAACTTATTTACAAGAGGAGTAACTCTTCTAATAGTTCGTGCTTTGAGCCTTTCCTGGGACAGCAGTATTAGATTCCGATGCACCATTGCAGGTTTACTGTATCCCTTGGACCTTCAAATCAACGATGAAACCCATAAATTGCATCGATATTGAATACAAAAAGCAAAATGTCGTCTTATTTATAAGAGGAGTTACCATTCTAATTGTTCGTGCTTTGAGCCTTTCCTGGGACAGCAGTATTAGATTCCGATACACCATTGCAGGTTTACTGTATCCCTTGGACCTTAAAATCAACGATGAAACACAGAAATTGCAACGATATTGAATACAAAAGGGAAAATGTCGACATATTCATAAGAGGAGTAACTCTTCTAATAGTTCGTGCTTTGAGCCTTTCCTGGGACAGCAGTATTAGATTCCGATGCACCATTGCAGGTTTACTGTATCCCTTGGACTTTGAATTCAACGATGAAACACAGAAATTGCATCGATATTGAATACAAAAGGCAAAATGTCGACTTATTTAAAAGGGGAGTAACTCTTCTAATAGTTCGTGCTTTGAGCCTTTCCTGGGACTGCAGTAGTAGATTCCAATGCACCATTGCAGGTTTACTGTATCCCTTGGACCTTGAATCCAAAGATGAAACACAGAAATTGCATCGATATTGAAAACAAAAGGCAAAATGTCGACTTATTTATAAGAGGAGCTACCCTTCTAATAGTTCGTGCTTTGAGCCTTTCCTGGTAGAGCAGTATTAGATTCCGATGCACCATTGCAGGTTTACTGTATCCATTGGACCATCAAATCAACGATGAAACACAGAAATTGCATCGATATTGAATACAATTGGTGAAATTTCGACTTATTTACAAGAGGAGTAACTCTTCTAATAGTTCGTGCTTTGAGCCTTTCCTGGGACAGCAGTATTAGATTCCGATGCACCATTGCAGGTTTACTGTATCCCTTGGACCTTGAAATCAACGATGAAACACAGAAATTGCATCGATATTGAATACAAAAGGCAAAATGTCGACTTATTTAAAAGGGGAGTAACTCTTCTAATAGTTCGTGCGTTGAGCCTTTCCTGGGACAGCAGTATTAGATTCCGATGCACCATTGCAGGTTTACTGTATCCCTTGGACCTTGAATCCAACGATGAAACACAGAAATTGCATCGATATTGAATACAAAAGGCAAAATGTCGACTTATTTACAAGAGGAGTAACTCTTCTAATAGTTCGTGCTTTGAGCCTTTCCTGGGACAGCAGTATTAGATTCCGATGCACCATTGTAGGTTTACTGTATCCCTTGGACCTACACATCAACGATGAAACACAGAAATTGCATCGATAATGAATACAAAAGGCAAAATGTCGACTTATTAACAAGAGGAGTAACTTCTCTAATAGTTCGTGCTTTGAGCCTTTCCTGGGACAGCAGTATTAGATTCCGATGCACCATTGCAAGTTTACTGTATCCCTTGTACCTTCACATCAACGATGAAACACAGAAATCGCATCGATATTGAATACAAAAGGCAAAATGTCGATTTATTTATAAGAGGAGTTACCCTTCTAATAGTTCGTGCTTTGAGCCTTTCCTGGGACTGCAGTATTAGATTCCGATGCACCATTGCAGGTTTATTGTATCCCTTGGACCTTGAAATCAACGATGAAACACAGAAATTGCATCGATATTGAATACAAAAGGCAAAATGTCAACTTATTTACAAGAGGAGTAACTCTTCTAATAGTTCGTGCTTTGAGCCTTTCCTGGGACAGCAGTATTAGATTCCGTTGCACCACTGCAGGTTTACTGTATCCCTTGGACCTTCAAATCAACGATGAAACACAGAAATTGCATCGATATTGAATACAAAAGGCAAAATGTCGACTTATTTACAAGGGGAGTAAGTCTTCTAATAGTTCGTGCTCTTAGCCTTTCCTGGGACAGCAGTATTAGATTCCGATGCACCATTGCAGATATGCTGTATCTCTTGGACCTTCAAATCAACGATGAAACACAGAAATTGCATCGATATTGAATACAAAAGGCAAAATGTCGACTTATTTACAAGAGGAGTAACTCTTCTAATAGTTCGTGCTTTGAGCCTTTCCTGGGACAGCAGTATTAGATTCCGATGCACCATTGCAGGTTTACTGTATCCCTTGGACCTTCAAATCAACGATGAAACAAAGAAATTGCATCGATATTGAATACAAAAGGCAAAATGTCGACTTATTTACAAGGGGAGTAAGTCTTCTAATAGTTCGTGCTTTGAGCCTTTCGTGGGACAGCAGTATTAGATTCCGATGCACCATTGCAGGTTTACTGTATCCCTTGGACCTTGAAATCAACGATGAAACACAGAAATTGCATCGATATTGAATACAAAAGGGAAAATGTCGACTTATTTACAAGGGGAGTAACTCTTCTAATAGTTCGTGCTTTGAGCCTTTCCTGGGACAGCAGTATTAGATTCCGATGCACCATTGCAGGTTTACTGTATCTCTTGGACCTTCAAATCAACGATGAAACACAGAAATTGCATCGATATTGAATACAAAAGGCAAAATGTCGACTTATTTATAAGAGGAGTAACTCTTCTAATTGTTCGTGTTTTCAGCCTTTCCTGGGACAGCAGTATTAGATTCTGATGCACCATTGCAAGTTTACTGTAACCCTTGGACCTTCACATCAACGATGAAACACAGAAATTGCATCGATATTGAATACAAAAGGCAAAATGTCGACTTATTTACAAGAGGAGTAACTCTTCTAATAGTTCGTGCTTTGAGCCTTTCCTGGGTCAGCAGTATTAGATTCCGATGCACCATTGCAGGTTTACTGTATCCCTTGGACCTTCAAATCAACGATGAAACAAAGAAATTGCATCGATATTGAATACAAAAGGCAAAATGTCGACTTATTTACAAGGGGAGTAAGTCTTCTAATAGTTCGTGCTTTGAGCCTTTCCTGGGACAGCAGTATTAGATTCCGATGCACCATTGCAGGTTTACTGTATCCCTTGGACCTTGAAATCAACGATGAAACACAGAAATTGCATCGATATTGAATACAAAAGGGAAAATGTCGACTTATTTACAAGGGGAGTAACTCTTCTAATAGTTCGTGCTTTGAGCCTTTCCTGGGACAGCAGTATTAGATTCCAATGCACCATTGCAAGTTTACTTGTACCCTTGGACCTTCACATCACGATGAAACACAGAAATTGCATCGATATTGAATACAAAAGGCAAAATGTCGACTTATTTATAAGAGGAGTTACCGTTCTAATAGTTCGTGCTTTGAGCCTTTCCTGGGACAGCAGTATTAGATTCCGATGCACCATTGCAGGTTTACTGTATCCCTTGGACCTTGAAATCAACAATGAAACACAGAAATTGCATAGATATTGAATACAAATGGCAAAATGTCAACTTATTTACAAGAGGAGTAACTCTTGTAATAGTTCGTGCTTTGAGCCTTTCCTGGGACAGCAGTATTAGATTCCGTTGCACCATTGCATGTTTACTGTATCCCTTGGACCTTCAAATCAACGATGAAACACAGAAATTGCATCGATATTGAATACAAAAGGCAAAATGTCGACTTATTTACAAGAGGAGTAACTCTTCTAATTGTTCGTGCTTTGAGCCTTTCCTGGGACAGCAGTATTAGATTCCGATGCACCATTGCAGGTTTACTGTATCCCTTGGACCTTCACATCAACGATGAAACACAGAAATTGCATCGATATTGAATACAAGAGGCAAAATGTCGTCTTATTAACAAGAGGAGTACCTCTTCTAATAGTTCGTGCTTTTAGCCTTTCCTGGGACAGCAGTATTAGATTCCGATGCACCATTGCAGGTTTGTTGTATCTCTTGGACCTTCAGATCAACGATGAAACACAGAAATTGCATCGATATTGAATACAAAAGGCAAAATGTCGACTTATTTACAAGAGGAGTAACTCTTCTAATAGTTCGTGCTTTGAGCCTCTCCTGGGACAGTAGTATTAGATTCCGATGCACCATTGCAGGTTTACTGTATCCCTTGGACCTTCAAATCAACGATGAAACACAGAAATTGCATCGATATTGAATACAAAAGGCAAAAAGTCGACTTATTTACAAGAGGAGTAACTCTTCTAATTGTTCGTGCTTTGAGCCTTTCCTGGAACAGCAGTATTAGATTCCGATGCACCATTGCAGGTTTACTGTATCCCTTGGACCTTCACATCAACGATGAAACACAGAAATTGCATCGATATTGAATACAAGAGGCAAAATGTCGACTTATTAACAAGAGGAGTAACTCTTCTAATAGTTCGTGCTTTTAGCCTTTCCTGGGACAGAAGTATTAGATTCCGATGCACCATTGCATGTTTGCTGTGTCTCTTGGACCTTCAAATCAACGATGAAACACAGAAATTGCATCGATATTGAATACAAAAGGCAAAATGTCGACTTATTTACAAGAGGAGTAACTCTTCTAATAGTTCGTGCTTTGAGCCTTTCCTGGGACAGCAGTATTAGATTCCGATGCACCATTGCAGGTTTACTGTATCCCTTGGATCTTCAAATCAACGATGAAACAAAGAAATTGCATCGATATTGAATACAAAAGGCAAAATGTCGACTTATTTACAAGGGGAGTAAGTCTTCTAATAGTTCGTGCTTTGAGCCTTTCCTGGGACAGCAGTATTAGATTCCGATGCACCATTGCAGGTTTACTGTATCCCTTGGACCTTGAAATCAACGATGAAACACAGAAATTGCATCGATATTGAATACAAAAGGCAAAATGTCGACTTATTTACAAGGGGAGTAACTCTTCTAATAGTTCGTGCTTTTAGCCTTTCCTGGGACAGCAGTATTAGATTCCGATGCATCATTGCAGGTTTACTGTATCCCTTGGACCTTCAAATCAACGATGAAACACAGAAATTGCATCGATATTGAATACAAAAGGCAAAATGTCGACTTATTTATAAGAGGAGTAACTCTTCTAATTGTTCGTGTTTTCAGCCTTTCCTGGGACAGCAGTATTAGAATCTGATGCACCATTGCAAGTTTACTGTATCCCTTGGACCTTCACATCAACGATGAAACACAGAAATTGCATCGATATTGAATACAAAAGGCAAAATGTCGACTTATTTATAAGAGGAGTTACCGTTCTAATAGTTCGTGCTTTGAGCCTTTCCTGGGACAGCAGTATTAGATTCCGATGCACCATTGCAGGTTTACTGTATCCCTTGGACCTTGAAATCAACGATGATACACAGAAATTGCATAGATATTGAATACAAAAGGCAAAATGTCAACTTATTTACAAGATGAGTAACTCTTCTAATAGTTCGTGCTTTGAGCCTTTCCAGGGACAGCAGTATTAGATTCCGTTGCACCATTGCAGGTTTACTGTATCCCTTGGACCTTCAAATCAACGATGAAACACAGAAATTGCATCGATATTGAATACAAAAGGCAAAATGTCGACTTATTTACAAGAGGAGTAACTCTTCTAATTGTTCGTGCTTTGAGCCTTTCCTGGGACAGCAGTATTAGATTCCGATGCACCATTGCAGGTTTACTGTATCCCTTGGACCTTCACATCAACGATGAAACACAGAAATTGCATCGATATTGAATACAAGAGGCAAAATGTCGACTTATTAACAAGAGGAGTAACTCTTCTAATAGTTCGTGCTTTTAGCATTTCCTGGGACAGCAGTATTAGATTCCGATGCACCATTGCAAGTTTGCTGTATCTCTTGGACCTTCAAATCAACGATGAAACACAGAAATTGCATCGATATTGAATACAAAAGGCAAAATGTCGACTTATTTACAAGAGGAGTAACTCTTCTAATAGTTCGTGCTTTGAGCCATTCCTGGGACAGCAGTATTAGATTCCGATGCACCATTTCAGGTTTACTGTATCCCTTGGACCTTCAAATCAACGATGAAACACAGAAATTGCATCGATATTGAATACAAAAGGCAAAATGTCGACTTATTTACAAGAGGAGTAACTCTTCTAATTGTTCGTGCTTTGAGCCTTTCCTGGAACAGCAGTATTAGATTCCGATGCACCATTGCAGGTGTACTGTATCCCTTGGACCTTCACATCAACGATGAAACACAGAAATTGCATCGATATTGAATACAAGAGGCAAAATGTCGACTTATTAACAAGAGGAGTAACTCTTCTAATAGTTCGTGCTTTTAGCCTTTCCTGGGACAGAAGTATTAGATTCCGATGCACCATTGCATGTTTGCTGTATCTCTTGGACCTTCAAATCAACGATGAAACACAGAAATTGCATCGATATTGAATACAAAAGGCAAAATGTCGACTTATTTGCAAGAGGAGTAACTCTTCTAATAGTTCGTGCTTTGAGCCTTTCCTGGGACAGCAGTATTAGATTCCGATGCACCATTGCAGGTTTACTGTATCCCTTGGACCTTCAAATCAACGATGAAACAAAGAAATTGGATCGATATTGAATACAAAAGGCAAAATGTCGACTTATTTACAAGGGGAGTAAGTCTTCTAATAGTTCGTGCTTTGAGCCTTTCCTGGGACAGCAGTATTAGATTCCGATGCACCATTGCAGGTTTACTGTATCCCTTGGACCTTGAAATCAACGATGAAACACAGAAATTGCATCGATATTGAGTACAAAAGGGAAAATGTCGACTTATTTACAAGGGGAGTAACTCTTCTAATAGTTCGTGCTTTGAGCCTTTCCTGGGAGAGCAGTATTAGATTCCGATGCACCATTGCAGGTTTACTGTATCCCTTGGACCTTCACGTCAACGATGAAACACAGAAATTGCATCGATATTGAATACAAAATGCAAAATGTCGACTTATTTATAAGAGGAGTTACCGTTCTAATAGTTCGTGCTTTGAGCCTTTCCTGGGACAGCAGTATTAGATTCCGATGCACCATTGCAGGTTTACTGTATCCCTTGGACCTTGAAATCAACGATGAAACACAGAAATTGCATAGATATTGAATACAAAAGGCAAAATGTCAACTTATTTACAAGGGGAGTAACTCTTCTAAAAGTTCGTGCTTTGAGCCTTTCCTGGGACAGCAGTATTAGATTCCGTTGCACCATTGCAGGTTTACTGTATCCCTTGGACCTTTAAATCAACGATGAAACACAGAAATTGCATCGATATTGAATACAAAAGGATAATGTCGACTTATTTACAAGAGGAGTAACTCTTCTAATAGTTCGTGCTTTGAGCCTTTCCTGGGACAGCAGTATTAGATTCCGATGCACCATTGCAGGTTTACTGTATCCATTGGAACTTCACATCAACGATGAAACACAGAAATTGCATCGATATTGAATACAAGAGGCAAAATGTCGACATATTAACAAGAGGAGTAACTCTTCTAATAGTTCGTGCTTTGAGCCTTTCCTGGGACAGCAGTATTAGATTCCGATGCACCATTGCAGGTTTGCTGTATCTCTTGGACCTTCAAATCAACGATGAAACACAGAAATTGCATCGATATTGAATAATTTGTGTGAAATGTCGACTTATTTACAAGAGGAGTAACTCTTCTAACAGTTCGTGCTTTGAGCCTTTCCTGGGACAGCAGTATTAAATTCCGATGCACCATTGCAGGTTTACTGTATCCCTTGGACCTTCAAATCAACGATGAAACACAGAAATTGCATCGATATTGAATACAAAAGGCAAAATGTCGACTTATTTACAAGGGGAGTAACTCTTCTAATACTTCGTGCTTTGAGCCTTCCCTGCGACAGCAGTATTAGATTCCGATGCACCATTGCAGGTTTACTGTATCCCTTGGACCTTGAATCCACGATGAAACACAGAAATTGCATCGATATTGAATACAAAAGGCAAAATGTCGACTTATTTACAAGAGGAGTAACTCTTCTAATAGTTCGTGTTTTGTGCCCTTCCTGGGACAGCAGTATTAGATTCCGATGCACCATTGCAGGTTTACTGTATCCCTTGGACCTTCAAATCAACGATGAAACACAGAAATTGCATCGATATTGAATACAAAAGGCAAAATGTCGACTTATTTATAAGAGGAGTAACTATTCTAATAGTTCGTGCTTTGAGCCTTTCCTGGGACAGCAGTATTAGATTCCGATGAACCATTGCAGGTTTACTGTATCCCTTGGACCTTCAAATCAACGATGAAACACAGAAATTGCATCGATATTGAATACAAAAGGCAAAATGTCGACTTATTTATAAGAGGAGCTACCCTTCTAATAGTTCGTGGTTTGAGCCTTTCCTGGGACAGCAGTATTAGATTCCGATGCACCATTGCAGGTTAACTGTATCCCTTGGACGTTGAAATCAACGATGAAACACAGAAATTGCATCGATATTGAATACAAAAGGCAAAATGTCAACTTATTTACAAGAGGAGTAACTCTTCTAATAGTTCGTGCTTTGAGCCTTTCCTGGGACAGGAGTATTAGATTCCGATGCACCATTGCAGGTTTACTGTATCCCTTGGACCTTGAAATCAAAGATGAAACACAGAAATTGCATCGATATTGAATACAAAAGGCAAAATTTCAACTTATTTATAAGAGGAGTAACTCTTCTAATAGTTCGTGTTTTGAGCCTTTCCTGGGACAGCAGTATATGATTCCGATGCACCATTGCAGGATTACTATATCCCTTGGACCTTCAAATCAACGATGAAACACAGAAATTGCATCGAAATTGAATACAGAAGGCAAAATGTCGACTTATTTATAAGAGGAGTTACCCTTCTAATAGTTCGTGCTTTGAGCCTTTCCTGGGACAGCAGTATTAGATTCCGTTGCACCATTGCAGGTTTACTGTATCCCTTCGACCTTCAAATCAACGATGAAACACAGAAATTGCATCGTTATTGAATACAAAAGGCAAAATGTCGACTTATTTACAAGAGGAGTAACTCTTCTAATAGTTCGTGCTATGAGAATTTCCTGGGATAGCAGTATTAGATTCCGATGCACCATTGCAGGTTTACTGTATCCCTTGGACCTTCACATCAACGATGAAACACAGAAATTGCATCGATATTAAATACAAAAGGCAAAATGTCGACTTATTAAGAAGAGGAGTAACTCTTCTAATAGTTCGTGCTTTGAGCCTTCCCTGGGACAGCAGTATTAGATTCCGATGCACCATTTCAGGTTTGCTGTATCTCTTGGACCTTCAAATCAACGATGAAACACAGAAATTGCATCGATATTGAATACAATAGGTGAAATGTCAACTTATTTATAAGAGGAGTAACTCTTCTAATAGTTCGTGCTTTGAGCCTTTCCTGGGACAGCAGTATTAGATTCCGATGCACCATTGCAAGTTTACTGTATCCCTTGGACCTTCAAATCAACGATGAAACACAGAAATTGCATCGATATTGAATACAAAAGACAAAATGTCGACTTATTTACAAGAGGATTAACTATCCTAATAGTTCGTGCTTTGAGCCTTTCCTGGGACAGCAGTATTAGATTCCGATGCACCATTGCAGGTTTACTGTATCCCTTGGACCTTCAAATCAACGATGAAACAAAGAAATTGCATCGATATTGAATACAAAAAGCAAAATGACGACTTATTTACAAGGGGGGCAACTCTTCCAATAGTTCGTGGTTTGAGCCTTTCCTGGGACAGCAGTAGTAGATTCCGATGCACCATTGCAGGTTTACCGTATCCCTTGGGCCTTGAAATCAACGATGAAACACAGAAATTGCATCGATATTGAATACAAAAGGCAAAATGTCGACTTATTTACAGGAGGAGTAACTCTTCTAATAGTTCGTGCTTTGAGCCTTTCCTGGGACAGCAGTATTAGATTCCGTTGCACCATTGCAGGTTTACTGTATCCCTTCGACCTTCAAATCAACGATGAAACACAGAAATTGCATCGTTATTGAATACAAAAGGCAAAATGTCGACTTATTTACAAGAGGAGTAACTCTTCTAATAGTTCGTGCTATGAGACTTTCCTGGGATAGCAGTATTAGATTCCGATGCACCATTGCAGGTTTACTGTATCCCTTGGACCTTCACATCAACGATGAAACACAGACATTGCATCGATATTAAATACAAAAGGCAAAATGTCGACTTATTAAGAAGAGGAGTAACTCTTCTAATAGTTCGTGCTTTGAGCCTTTCCTGGGACAGCAGTATTAGATTCCGATGCACCATTGCAGGTTTGCTGTATCTCTTGGACATTCAAATCATCGATGAAACACAGAAAATGCATCGATATTGAATACAATAGGTGAAATGTCGACTTATTTACAAGAGGAGTAACTCTTCTAATAGTTCGTGCTTTGAGCCTTTCCTGGGACAGCAGTATTAGATTCCGATGCACCATTGGAAGTTTACTGTATCCCTTGGACCTTCAAATCAACGATGAAACACAGAAATTGCATCGATATTGAATACAAAAGGCAAAATGTCGACTTATTTACAAGATGATTAACTCTTCTAATAGTTCGTGCTTTGAGCCTTTCCTGGGACAGCAGTATAAGATTCCGATGCACCATTGCAGGTTTACTGTATCCCTTGGACCTTCAAATCAACGATGAAACAAAGAAATTGCATCGATATTGAATACAAAAGGCAAAATGTCGACTTATTTACAAGGGGAGCAACACTTCTAATAGTTCGTGCTTTGAGCCTTTCCTGGGACAGCAGTATTAGATTCCGATGCACCATTGCAGGTTTACTGTATCCCTTGGACCTTCAAATCAACGATGAAACACAGAAATTGCATCGATATTGAATACAAAAGGCAAAATGTCGACTTATTTATAAGAGGAGTAACTCTTCTAATAGTTCGTGCTTTGAGCCTTTCCTGGAACAGCAGTATTAGATTCCGATGAACCATTGCAGGTTTACTGTATCCCTTGGACCTTCAAATCAACGATGAAACACAGAAATTGCATCGATATTGAATACAAAAGGCAAAATGTCGACTTATTTGTAAGAGGAGCTACCATTCTAATAGTTCGTGCTTTGAGCCTTTCCTGGGACAGCAGTATTAGATTCCGATGCACCATTGCATGTTAACTGTATCCCTCCGACCTTCAAATCAACGATGAAACACAGAAATGGCATCGATATTGAATACAAAAGGCAAAATGTCAACTTATTTACAAGAGGAGTAACTCTTCTAATAGTTCGTGCTTTGAGCCTTTCCTGGGACAGGAGTATTAGATTCCGATGCACCATTGCAGGTTTACTGTATCCCTTGGACCTTGAAATCAACGATGAAACACAGAAATTGCATCGATATTGAATACAAAAGGCAAAATTTCGACTTATTTATAAGAGGAGTAACTCTTCTAATAGTTCGTGTTTTGAGCCTTTCCTGGGACAGCAGGATTAGATTCCGATGCACCATTGCAGGATTACTGTATCCCTTGGACCTTCAAATCAACGATGAAACACAGAAATTGCATCGATATAGAATACAGAAGGCAAAATGTCGACTTATTTATAAGAGAAGTTACCCTTCTAATAGTTCGTGCTATGAGCCTTTCCTGGGACAGCAGTATTAGAATCCGTTGCACCATTGGAGGTTTACTGTATCCCTTCGACCTTCAAATCAACGATGAAACACAGAAATTGCATCGTTATTGAATACAAAAGGCAAAATGTCGACTTATTTACAAGTGGAGTAACTCTTCTAATAGTTCGTGCTATGATACTTTCCTGGGATAGCAGTATTAGATTCCGATGCACCATTGCAGGTTTACTGTATCCCTTGGACCTTCACATCAACGATGAAACACAGAAATTGCATCGATATTAAATACAAAAGGCAAAATGTCGACTTATTAAGAAGAGGAGTAACTCTTCTAATAGTTCGTGCTTTGAGCCTTCCCTGGGACAGCAGTATTAGATTCCGATGCACCATTGCAGGTTTGCTGTATCTCTTGGACCTTCAAATCAACGATGAAACACAGAAATTGCATCGATATTGAATACAATAGGTGAAATGTCGACTTATTTATAAGAGGAGTAACTCTTCTAATAGTTCGTGCTTTGAGCCTTTCCTGGGACAGCAGTATTAGATTCCGATGCACCATTGCAGGTTTACTGCATCCCTTGGACCTTCAAATCACCGATGAAACAAAGAAATTGCATCGATATTGAATACAAAATGCAAAATGTCGACATAATTACAAGGGGAGCAACACTTCTAATAGTTCGTGTTTGAGCCTTTCCTGGGACAGCAGTATTAGATTCCGATGCACCATTGCAGGTTTACCGTATCCCTTGGGCCTTGAAATCAACGATGAAACACAGAAATTGCATCGATATTGAATACAAAAGGCAAAATGTCGACTTATTTACAGGAGGAGTAACTCTTCTAATAGTTCGTGTTTTGAGCCTTTCCTGGGACAGCAGTATTAGATTCCGATGAACCATTGCAGGTTAACTGTATCCCTTGGACCTTGAAATCAACGATGAAACACAGAAATTGCATCGATATTGAATACAAAAGGCAAATTGTCAACTTATTTACAAGAGGAGTAACTCTTCTAATAGTTCGTGCTTTGAGCCTTTCCTGGGACAGGAGTATTAGATTCCGATGCACCATTGCAGGTTTACTGTATCCCTTGGACCTTGAAATCAACGATGAAACACAGAAAT
Organism: Schistocerca cancellata; assembly: GCF_023864275.1. Taxonomy (NCBI): domain Eukaryota; kingdom Metazoa; phylum Arthropoda; class Insecta; order Orthoptera; family Acrididae; genus Schistocerca; species Schistocerca cancellata. The sequence goes on along the minus strand of NC_064627.1, from coordinate 138,479,681 downwards.
TGCATCGATATTGAATACAAAAGGCAAAATTTCGACTTATTTATAAGAGGAGTAACTTTTCTAACAGTTCGTGTTTTGAGTTTTTCCTGGGACAGCAGTATTAGATTCCGATGCACTATTGCAAAATTACTGTATCCGTTGGACCTTCAAATCAAAGATGAAACACAGAAATTGCATCGATATTGAATACAAAAGGCAAAATGTCGACTTATTTATAAAAGGAGTTACGCTTTTAATAGTTCGTGCTTTGAGCCTTTCCTGGGACAGCAGTATTAGATTCCGATGCACCATTGCAGGTTTGCTGTATCTCTTGGACATTCAAATCATCGATGAAACACAGAAATTGCATCGATATTGAATACAATAGGTGAAATGTCGACTTATTAAGAAGAGGAGTAACTCTTCTAATAGTTCGTGCTTTGAGCCTTTCCTGGAACAGCAGTATTAGATTCCGATGAACCATTGCAGGTTTACTGTATCCCTTGGACCTTCAAATCAACGATGAAACACAGAAATTGCATCGATATTGAATACAAAAGGCAAAATGTCGACTTATTTGTAAGAGGAGCTACCATTCTAATAGTTCGTGCTTTGAGCCTTTCCTGGGACAGCAGTATTAGATTCCGATGCACCATTGCATGTTAACTGTATCCCTTGGACCTTCAAATCAACGATGAAACACAGAAATGGCATCGATATTGAATACAAAAGGCAAAATGTCAACTTATTTACAAGAGGAGTAACTCTTCTAATAGTTCGTGCTTTGAGCCTTTCCTGGGACAGGAGTATTAGATTCCGATGCACCATTGCAGGTTTACTGTATCCCTTGGACCTTGAAATCAACGATGAAACACAGAAATTGCATCGATATTGAATACAAAAGGCAAAATTTCGACTTATTTATAAGAGGAGTAACTCTTCTAATAGTTCGTGTTTTGAGCCTTTCCTGGGACAGCAGGATTAGATTCCGATGCACCATTGCAGGATTACTGTATCCCTTGGACCTTCAAATCAACGATGAAACACAGAAATTGCATCGATATAGAATACAGAAGGCAAAATGTCGACTTATTTATAAGAGAAGTTACCCTTCTAATAGTTCGTGCTATGAGCCTTTCCTGGGACAGCAGTATTAGAATCCGTTGCACCATTGGAGGTTTACTGTATCCCTTCGACCTTCAAATCAACGATGAAACACAGAAATTGCATCGTTATTGAATACAAAAGGCAAAATGTCGACTTATTTACAAGTGGAGTAACTCTTCTAATAGTTCGTGCTATGATACTTTCCTGGGATAGCAGTATTAGATTCCGATGCACCATTGCAGGTTTACTGTATCCCTTGGACCTTCACATCAACGATGAAACACAGAAATTGCATCGATATTAAATACAAAAGGCAAAATGTCGACTTATTAAGATGAGGAGTAACTCTTCTAATAGTTCGTGCTTTGAGCCTTCCCTGGGACAGCAGTATTAGATTCCGATGCACCATTGCAGGTTTGCTGTATCTCTTGGACCTTCAAATCAACGATGAAACACAGAAATTGCATCGATATTGAATACAATAGGTGAAATGTCGACTTATTTATAAGAGGAGTAACTCTTCTAATAGTTCGTGCTTTGAGCCTTTCCTGGGACAGCAGTATTAGATTCCGATGCACCATTGCAGGTTTACTGCATCCCTTGGACCTTCAAATCACCGATGAAACAAAGAAATTGCATCGATATTGAATACAAAATGCAAAATGTCGACTTAATTACAAGGGGAGCAACACTTCTAATAGTTCGTGTTTGAGCCTTTCCTGGGACAGCAGTATTAGATTCCGATGCACCATTGCAGGTTTACCGTATCCATTGGGCCTTGAAATCAACGATGAAACACAGAAATTGCATCGATATTGAATACAAAAGGCAAAATTTCGACTTATTTATAAGAGGAGTAACTTTTCTAATAGTTCGTGTTTTGAGTTTTTCCTGGGACAGCAGTATTAGATTCCGATGCACTATTGCAGGATTACTGTATCCGTTGGACCTTCAAATCAAAGATGAAACACAGAAATTGCATCGATATTGAATACAAAAGGCAAAATGTCGACTTATTTATAAAAGGAGTTACGCTTTTAATAGTTCGTGCTTTGAGCCTTTCCTGGGACAGCAGTATTAGATTCCGATGCACCATTGCAGGTTTGCTGTATCTCTTGGACATTCAAATCATCGATGAAACACAGAAATTGCATCGATATTGAATACAATAGGTGAAATGTCGACTTATTAAGAAGAGGAGTAACTCTTCTAATAGTTCGTGCTTTGAGCCTTTCCTGGGACAGCAGTATTAGATTCCGATGCACCAATGCAGGTTTACTGTATCCCTTCGACCTTCAAATCAACGAAGAAACAAAGAAATTGCATCGATATTGAATACAAAAGGCAAAATGTCGACTTATTTACAAGGGGAGTAACTCTTCTAATAGTTCGTGCTTTGAGCCTTTCCTGGGACAGCAGTATTAGATTCCGATGCACCATTGCAGGTTTACTGTATCCCTTGGACCTTGAAATCAACGATGAAACACAGAAATTGCATCGATATTGAATACAAAAGGCAAAATTTCGACTTATTTATAAGAGGAGTAACTCTTGTAATAGTTCGTACTTTGAGACTTTCCTGGGACAGCAGTATTAGATTCCGATGCTCCATTGCAGGATTACTGTATCCCTCGGACCTCCAAATCAAGGATGAAACACAGAAATTGGATCGATATTGGATACAAAAGGAAATTTTGTCGACTTATTTATAAGAGGAGTAACTCTTCTAATAGTTCGTGCTTTGAGCCTTTCCTGGGACAGCAGTATTAGATTCCGATGCACCATTGCAGGTTTGCTGTATCTCTTGGACCTTCAGATCAACGATGAAACACAGAAATTGCATCAATATTGAATACAAAAGGCAAAATGTCGACTTATTTACAAGAGGAGTAACTCTTCTAATAGTTCGTGCTTTGAGCCTCTCCTGGGACAGTAGTATTAGATTCCGATGCACCATTGCAGGTTTACTGTATCCCTTGGACCTTCAAATCAACGATGAAACACAGAAATTGCATCGATATTGAATACAAAAGGCAAAAAGTCGACTTATCTACAAGAGGAGTAACTCTTCTAATTGTTCGTGCTTTGAGCCTCTCCTGGAACAGCAGTATTAGATTCCGATGCACCATTGCAGGTTTACTGTATCCCTTGGACCTTCACATCAACGATGAAACACAGAAATTGCATCGATATTGAATACAAGAGGCAAAATGTCGACTTATTAACAAGAGGAGTAACTCTTCTAATAGTTCGTGCTTTTAGCCTTTCCTGGGACAGAAGTATTAGATTCCGATGCACCATTGCATGTTTGCTGTGTCTCTTGGACCTTCAAATCAACGATGAAACACAGAAATTGCATCGATATTGAATACAAAAGGCAAAATGTCGACTTATTTACAAGAGGAGTAACTATTCTAATAGTTCGTGCTTTGAGCCTTTCCTGGGACAGGAGTATTAGATTCCGATGCACCATTGCAGGTTTACTGTATCCCTTGGACCTTGAAATCAACGATGAAACACAGAAATTGCATCGATATTGAATACAAAAGGCAAAATTTCGACTTATTTATAAGAGGAGTAACTTTTCTAATAGTTCGTGTTTTGAGCCTTTCCTGGGACAGCAGAATTAGATTCCGATGCACCATGGCAGGATTACTGTATCCCTTGGACCTTCAAATGAAAGATGAAACACAGAAATTGCATCGATATTGAATACAAAAGGCAAAATGTCGACTTATTTATAAGAGGAGTTACCCTTCTAATAGTTCGTGCTTTGAGCCTTTTCTGGGACAGCAGTATTAGATTCCGTTGCACCATTGCAGGTTTACTGTATCCCTTCGACCTTCAAATCAACGTTGAAACACAGAAATTGCATCGTTATTGAATACAAAAGGCAAAATGTCGACTTATTTACAAGAGGAGTAACTCTTCTAATAGTTCGTGTTATGAGACTTTCCTGGGATAGCAGTATTAGATTCCGATGCACCATTGCAGGTTTACTGTATCCCTTGGACCTTCACATCAACGATGAAACACAGAAATTGCATCGATATTAAATACAAAAGGCAAAATGTCGACTTATTAAGAAGAGGAGTAACTCTTCTAATAGTTCGTGCTTTGAGCCTTTCCTGGGACAGCAGTATTAGATTCCGATGCACCATTTCAGGTTTCCTGTATCTCTTGGACATTCAAATCATCGATGAAACACAGAAAATGCATCGATATTGAATACAATAGGTGAAATGTCGACTTATTTACAAGAGGAGTAACTCTTCTAATAGTTCGTGCTTTGAGCCTTTCCTGGGACAGCAGTATTAGATTCCGATGCACCATTGCAAGTTTACTGTATCCCTTGGACCTTCAAATCAACGATGAAACACAGAAATTGCATCGATATTGAATACAAAAGGCAAAATGTCGATTTATTTACAAGAGGATTAACTATTCTAATAGTTCGTGCTTTGAGCCTTTCCTGGGACAGCAGTATTAGATTCCGATGCACCATTGCAGGTTTACTGTATCCCTTGGACCTTCAAATCAACGATGAAACAAAGAAATTGCATCGATATTGAATACAAAAGGCAAAATGTCGACTTATTTACAAGGGGAGCAACACTTCTAATAGTTCGTGCTTTGAGCCTTTCCTGGGACAGCAGTATTAGATTCCGATGCACCATTGCAGGTTAACTGTATCCCTTGGACCTTGAAATCAACGATGAAACACAGAAATTGCATCGATATTGAATACAAAAGGCAAAATGTCAACTTATTTACAAGAGGAGTAACTCTTCTAATAGTTCGTGCTTTGAGCCTTTCCTGGGACAGGAGTATTAGATTCCGATGCACCATTGCAGGTTTACTGTATCCCTTGGACCTTCAAATCAACGATGAAACACAGAAATTGCATCGATATTGAATACAAAATGCAAAATGTCGACTTATTTATAAGAGGCGCTACCCTTCTAATAGTTCGTGCTTTGAGCCTTTCCTGGGACAGCAGTATTAGATTCCGATGCACCATTGCAGGTTAACTGTATCCCTTGGACCTTGAAATCAACGATGAAACAAAGAAATTGCATCGATATTGAATACAAAAGGCAAAATGTCAACTTATTTACAAGAGGAGTAACTCTTCTAATAGTTCGTGTTTTGAGCCTTTCCTGGGACAGGAGTATTAGATTCCGATGCACCATTGCAGGTTTACTGTATCCCTTGGACCTTGAAATCAACGATGAAACACAGAAATTGCATCGATATTGAATACAAAAGGCAAAATTTCGACTTATTTATAAGAGGAGTAACTTTTCTAATAGTTCGTGTTTTGAGCCTTTCCTGGGACAGCAGTATTAGATTCCGATGCACCATTGCAGGATTACTGTATCCCTTGGACCTTCAAATCAAAGATGAAACACAGAAATTGCATCGATATTGAATACAAAAGGCAAAATGTCGACTTATTTATAAGAGGAGTTACCCTTCTAATAGTTCGTGCTTTGAGCCTTTTCTGGGACAGCAGTATTAGATTCCGTTGCACCATTGCAGGTTTACTGTATCCCTTCGACCTTCAAATCAACGTTGAAACATAGAAATTGCATCGTTATTGAATACAAAAGGCAAAATGTCGACTTATTTACAAGAGGAGTAACTCTTCTAATAGTTCGTGCTATGAGACTTTCCTGGGATAGCAGTATTAGATTCCGATGCACCATTGCAGGTTTACTGTATCCCTTGGACCTTCAAATCAACGATGAAACACAGACATTGCATCGATATTAAATAGAAAAGGCAAAATGTCGACTTATTAAGAAGAGGAGTAACTCTTCTAATAGTTCGTGCTTTGAGCCTTTCCTGGGACAGCAGTATTAGATTCCGATGCACCATTGCAGGTTTGCTGTATCTCTTGGACATTCAAATCATCGATGAAACACAGAAAATGCATCGATATTGAATACAATAGGTGAAATGTCGACTTATTTACAAGAGGAGTAACTCTTCTAATAGTTCGTGCTTTGAGCCTTTCCTGGGACAGCAGTATTAGATTCCGATGCACCATTGCAAGTTTACTGTATCCCTTGGACCTTCAAATCAACGATGAAACACAGAAATTGCATCGATATTGAATACAAAAGGCAAAATGTCGACTTATTTACAAGAGGATTAACTATTCTAATAGTTCGTGCTTTGAGCCTTTCCTGGGACAGCAGTATTAGATTCCGATGCACCATTGCAGGTTAACTGTATCCCTTGGACCTTGAAATCAACGATGAAACACAGAAATTGCATCGATATTGAATACAAAAGGCAAAATGTCAACTTATTTACAAGAGGAGTAACTCTTCTAATAGTTCGTGCTTTGAGCCTTTCCTGGGACAGGAGTATTAGATTCCGATGCACCATTGCAGGTTTACTGTATCCCTTGGACCTTCAAATCAACGATGAAACACAGAAATTGCATCGATATTGAATACAAAATGCAAAATGTCGACTTATTTATAAGAGGCGCTACCCTTCTAATATTTCGTGCTTTGAGCCTTTCCTGGGACAGCAGTATTAGATTCCGATGCACCATTGCAGGTTAACTGTATCCCTTGGACCTTGAAATCAACGATGAAACAAAGAAATTGCATCGATATTGAATACAAAAGGCAAAATGTCAACTTATTTACAGGAGGAGTAACTCTTCTAATAGTTCGTGTTTTGAGCCTTTCCTGGGACAGGAGTATTAGATTCCGATGCACCATTGCAGGTTTACTGTATCCCTTGGACCTTGAAATCAACGATGAAACACAGAAATTGCATCGATATTGAATACAAAAGGCAAAATTTCGACTTATTTATAAGAGGAGTAACTTTTCTAATAGTTCGTGATTTGAGCCTTTCCTGGGACAGCAGTATTAGATTCCGATGCACCATTGCAGGATTACTGTATCCCTTGGACCTTCAAATCAAAGATGAAACACAGAAATTGCATCGATATTGAATACAAAAGGCAAAATGTCGACTTATTTATAAGAGGAGTTACCCTTCTAATAGTTCGTGCTTTGAGCCTTTTCTGGGACAGCAGTATTAGATTCCGTTGCACCATTGCAGGTTTACTGTATCCCTTCGACCTTCAAATCAACGTTGAAACATAGAAATTGCATCGTTATTGAATACAAAAGGCAAAATGTCGACTTATTTACAAGAGGAGTAACTCTTCTAATAGTTCGTGCTATGAGACTTTCCTGGGATAGCAGTATTAGATTCCGATGCACCATTGCAGGTTAACTGTATCCCTTGGACCTTGAAATCAACGATGAAACACAGAAATTGCATCGATTTTGAATACAAAAGGCAAAATGTCAACTTATTTACAAGAGGAGTAACTCTACTAATAGTTCGTGCTTTGAGCCTTTCCTGGGACAGGAGTATTAGATTCCGATGCACCATTGCAGGTTTACTGTATCCCTTGGACCTTCAAATCAACGATGAAACACAGAAATTGCATCGATATTGAATACAAAACGCAAAATGTCGACTTATTTACAAGAGGATTAACTATTCTAATAGTTCGTGCTTTGAGCCTTTCCTGGGACAGCAGTATTAGATTCCGATGCACCATTGCAGGTTTACTGCGTCCCTTGGACCTTCAAATCAACGATGAAACAAAGAAATTGCATCGATATTGAATACAAAAAGCAAAATGTCGACTTATTTACAAGGGGAGCAACACTTCTAATAGTTCGTGCTCTGAGCCTTTCCTGGGACAGCAGTATTAGATTCCGATGCACCAATGCAGGTTTACTGTATCCCTTCGACCTTCAAATCAACGATGAAATAAAGAAATTGCATCGATATTGAATACAAAAGACAAAATGTCGACTTATTTATAAGAGGAGTAACTCTTCTAATAGTTCGTACTTTGAGACTTTCCTGGGACAGCAGTATTAGATTCCGATGCACCATTGCAAGATTACTGTATCCCTTGGACCTCCAAATCAACGATGAAACACAGAAATTGGATCGATATTGAATACAAAAGGCAAAATGTCGACTTATTTACAAGAGGAGTAACTCTTCTAATAGTTCGTGCTTTGAGCCTTTCCTGGGACAGCAGTATTAGATTCCGATGCACCATTGCAGGTTTACTGTATCCCTTGGACCTTCAAATCAACGATGAAACACAGAACTTGCATCGATATTGAACACAAAAGGCAAAATGTCGACATATTTATAAGAGGAGTAACTCTTCTAATAGTTCGTGCTTTGGGCCTTTCCTGGGACAGCAGTATTACATTGCGATGCACCATTGAAGGATTACTGTATCCCTTGGACCATCAAATCAACGATGAAACGCAGAAATTGCATCGATATTGAATACAAAAGGCAAAATGTCGACTTATTTATAAGAGGAGTAACTCTTCTAATAGTTCGTGCTTTGAGTCTTTCCTGGGACAGCAGTATTAGATTCCGATGAACCATTGCAGGTTTACTGTATCCCTTGGACCTTCAAATCAACGATGAAACACAGAAATTGCATCGATATTGAATACAAAATGCAAAATGTCGACTTATTTATAAGAGGAGCTACCCTTCTAATAGTTCGTGCTTTGAGTCCTTACTGGGACAGCAGTATTAGATTCCGATGTACCATTGCAGGTTAACTGTATCCCTTGGACCTTGAAATCAACGATGAAACAAAGAAATTGCATCGATATTGAATACAAAAGGCAAAATGTCAACTTATTTACAAGAGGAGTAACTCTTCTAATAGTTCGTGCTTTGAGCCTTTCCTGGGACAGGAGTATTAGATTCCGATGCACCATTGCAGGTTTACTGTATCCCTTGGACCTTGAAAACAACGATGAAACACAGAAATTGCACCGATATTGAATACAAAAGGCAAAATTTCGACTTATTTATAAGAGGAGTAACTTTTCTAATAGTTCGTGTTTTGAGCCTTTCCTGGGACAGCAGTATTAGATTCCGATGCACCATTGCAGGATTACTGTATCCCTTGGACCTTCACATCAACGATGAAACACAGACATTGCATCGATATTGAATACAAAAGGCAAAATGTCGACTTATTTATAAGAGGAGTTACCCTTCTAATAGTTCGTGCTTTGAGCCTTTTCTGGGACAGCAGTGTTAGATTCCGTTGCACCATTGCAGGTTTACTGTATCCCTTCGACCTTCAAATCAACGATGAAACACAGAAATTGCATCGTTATTGAATACAAAAGGCAAAATGTCGACTTATTTACAAGAGGAGTAACTCTTCTAATAGTTCATGCTATGAGACTTTCCTAGGATAGCAGTATTAGATTCCGATGCACCATTGCAGGTTTACTGTATCCCTTGGACCTTCACATCAACGATGAAACACAGACATTGCATCGATATTAAATACAAAAGGCAAAATGTCGACCTATTAAGAAGAGGAGTAACTCTTCTAATAGTTCGTGCTTTGAGCCTTTCCTGGGACAGCAGTATTAGATTCCGATGCACCATTGCAGGTTTGCTGTATCTCTTGGACATTCAAATCATCGATGAAACACAGAAAATGCATCGATATTGAATACAAAAGGCAAAATGTCGACTTATTTATAAGAGGAACTACCCTTCTAATAGTTCGTGCTTTGAGCCTTTCCTGGGACAGCAGTATTAGATTCCGATGAACCATTGCAGGTTTACTGTATCCCTTGGAACTTCAAATCAACGATGAAACACAGAAATAGCATCGATATTGAATACAAAAGGCAAAATGTCGACTTATTTATAAGAGGAGCTACCCTTCTAATAGTTCGTGCTTTGAGCCTTTCCTGTGACAGCAGTATTAGATTCCGATGCACCATTGCAGGTTAACTGTATCCCTTGGACCTTTAAATCAACGATGAAACACAGAAATTGCATCGATATTGAATACAAAAGGCAAAATGTCAACTTATTTACAAGAGGAGTAACTCTTCTAATAGTTCGTGCTTTGAGCCTTTCCTGGGACAGGAGAATTAGATTCCGATGCACCATTGCAGGTTTACTGTATCCCTTGGACCTTCAGATCAACGATAAAACACAGAAATTGCATCGATATTAAATACAAAAGGCAAAATGTCGACTTATTAAGAAGAGGAGTAACTCTTCTAATAGTTCGTGCTTTGAGCCTTCTCTGGGACAGCAGTATTAGATTCCGATGCACCATTGCAGGTTTGCTGTATCTCTTGGACCTTCAAATCAACGATGAAACACAGAAATTGCATCGATATTGAATACAATAGGTGAAATGTCGACTTATTTATAAGAGGAGTAACTCTTCTAATAGTTCGTGCTTTGAGCCTCTCCTGGGACAGCAGTATTAGATTCCGATGCACCATACAAGTTTACTGTATCCCTTGGACCTTCAAATCAACGATGAAACACAGAAATTGCATCGATATTGAATACAAAAGGCAAAATGTCGACTTATTTACAAGAGGATTAACTATTCTAATAGTTCGTGATTTGAGCCTTTCCTGGGACAGCAGTATTAAATTCCGATGCACCATTGCAGGTTTACTGCATCCCTTGGACCTTCAAATCAACGATGAAACAAAGAAATTGCATCGATATTGAATACAAAAAGCAAAATGTCGACTTATTTACAAGGGGAGCAACACTTCTAATAGTTCGTGCTTTGAGCCTTTCCTGGGACAGCAGTATTAGATTCCGATGCACCATTGCAGGTTTACCGTATCCCTTGGGCCTTGAAATCAACGATGAAACACAGAAATTGCATCGATATTGAATACAAAAGGCAAAATGTCGAGTTATTTACAGGAGGAGTAACTCTTCTAATAGTTCGTGATTTGAGCCTTTCCTGGGACAGCAGTATTAGATTCCGATGCACCATTGCAGGTTTACTGTATCCCTTGGACCATCAAATCAACGTCGAAACACAGAAATTGCATCGATAATGAATACAAAAAACAAAATGTCGACTTATTTATAAGAGGAGTAACTCTTCTAATAGTTCGTGCTTTGAGCCTTTCCTGGGACAGCAGTATTAGATTCCGATGAACCATTGCAGGTTTACTGTATCCCTTGGACCTTCAAATCAACGATGAAACACAGAAATTGCATCGATATTGAATACAAAAGGCAAAATGTCGACTTATTTATAAGAGGAGCTACCCTTCTAATAGTTCGTGCTTTGAGCCTTTCCTGGGACAGCAGTATTAGATTCCGATGCACCATTGCAGGTTAACTGTATCCCTTGGTCCTTGAAATCAACGATGAAACACAGAAATTGCATCGATATTGAATACAAAAGGCAAAATGTGAACTTACTTACAAGAGGAGTAGCTCTTCTAATAGTTCGTGCTTTGAGCCTTTCCTGGGACAGGAGTATTAGATTCCGATGCACGATTGCAGGTTTACTGTATCCCTTGGACCTTGAAATCAACGATGAAACACAGAAATTGCATCGATATTGAATACAAAAGGCAAAATTTCGACTTATTTATAAGAGGAGTAACTTTTCTAATAGTTCGTGTTTTGAGCCTTTCCTGGGACAGCAGTATTAGATTCCGATGCACCATTGCAGGATTACTGTATCCCTTGGACCTTCAAATCAAAGATGAAACACAGAAATTGCAACGATATTGAATACAAAAGCAAAATGTCGACTTATTTATAAGAGGAGTTACGCTTTTAATAGTTCGTGCTTTGAGCCTTTCCTGGGACAGCAGTATTAGATTCCGATGCACCATTGCAAGTTTACTGTATCCCTTGGACCTTCAAATCAACGATGAAACACAGAAATTGCATCGATATTGAATACAAAAGGCAAAATGTCGACTTATTTACAAGAGGAGTAACTCTTCTAATAGTTCGTGCTTTGAGCCTTTCCTGGGACAGCAGTATTAGATTCCGATGCACCATTGCAGGTTTACTGTATCCCTTGGACCTTAGAATCAATGATGAAACAAAGAAATTGCATCGATATTGAATACAAAATACAAAATGTCGACTTATTTACAAGGGGAGCAACACTTCTAATAGTTCGTGCTTTGAGACTTCCCTGGGACAGCAGTATTAGATTCCGATGCACCATTGCAGGTTTACCGTATCCCTTGGACCTTGAAATCAACGATGAAACACAGAAATTGCATCGATATTGAATACAAAAGGGAATATGTCGACTTATTTACAAGAGGAGTAACTCTTCTAATAGTTCGTGCTTTGAGCCTTTCCTGGGACAGCAGTATTAAATTCCGATGCACCATTGCATTTTTACTGTATCCCTTGGACCTTCAAATTAACGATGAAACACAGACATTGCATCGATATTGAATACAAAAGGCAAAATGTCGACTTATTTATAAGAGGAGTTACGCTTTTAATAGTTCGTGCTTTGAGCCTTTCCTGGGACAGCAGTATTAGATTCCGATGCACCAATGCAGGTTTACTGTATCCCTTCGACCTTCAAATCAACGATGAAACAAAGAAATTGCATCGATATTGAATACAAAAGGCAAAATGTCGACTTATTTACAAGAGGAGTAACTCTTCTAATAGTTCGTGCTTTGAGCCTTTCCTGGGACAGCAGTATTAGATTCCGATGCACCATTGCAGGTTTACTGTATCCCTTGGACCTTAGAATCAATGATGAAACAAAGAAATTGCATCGATATTGAATACAAAATACAAAATGTCGACTTATTTACAAGGGGAGCAACACTTCTAATAGTTCGTGCTTTGAGCCTTTCCTGGGACAGCAGTATTAGATTCCGATGCACCATTGCAGGTTTACCGTATCCCTTGGACCTTGAAATCAACGATGAAACACAGAAATTGCATCGATATTGAATACAAAAGGGAATATGTCGACTTATTTACAAGAGGAGTAACTCTTCTAATAGTTCGTGCTTTGAGCCTTTCCTGGGACAGCAGTATTAGATTCCGATGCACCATTGCAGGTTTACTGTATCCCTTGGACCTTCAAATCAACGATGAAACACAGAACTTGCTTCGATATTGAATACAAAAGGCAAAATGTCGACTTATTTATAAGAGGAGTAACTCTTCTAATAGTTCGTGCTTTGGGCCTTTCCTGGGACAGCAGTATTACATTGCGATGCACCATTGAAGGATTACTGTATCCTTTGGACCTTCAAATCAACGATGAAACACAGAAATTGCATCGATATTGAATACAAAAGGCAAAATGTCGACTTATTTATAAGAGGAGTTACCATTCTAATTGTTCGTGCTTTGAGCCTTTCCTGGGACAGCAGTATTAGATTCCGATGCACCATTGCAGGATTACTGTATCCCTTGGACCTTCAAATCAACGATGTAACACAGAAATTGCATCGATATTGAATACAAAAGGCAAAATGTCGACTTATTTACAAGAGGAGTAACTCTTCTAATATTTCGTGCTTTGAGCCTTTCCTGGGATAGCAGTATTAGATTCCGATGCACCATTGCAGGTTTACTGTATCCCTTGGACCTTCAAATCAACGATGAAGCACAGAAATTGCATCGATATTGAATACAAAACGCAAAATGCCGACTTGTTTATGAAAGGATTTACCCATCAAATAGTTCGTGCTGTGAGCCTTTCCTGGGACAGCAGTATTACATTCCGATGCACCATTGCAGGTTTACTGTACCCCTCGGACCGTCAAATCAACGATGAAACACAGAAATTGCATCGATATTGAATACAAAAAGGAAATGTCGCATTATTTACAAGGGGAGTAAATCTTCTAATATTTCGTGCTTTGAGCCTTTCCTGGGACAGCAGTATTAGATTCCGATGCACCATTGCAAGTTTACTGTATCCCTTGGACCTTGAAATCAACGATGAAACACAGAAATTGCATCGATATTGAATACAAAAGGCAAAATGTCGACTTATTTATAAGGGGAGTAACTCTTCTAATAGTTCATGCTTTGAGCCTTTCCTGGGACAGCAGTGTTAGATTCCGATGCACCATTGCAGGATTACTGTATCCCTTGGACCTTCTAATCAACGATGAAACACAGAAATTGCATCGATATTGAATACAAAAGGGAAAATGTCGACTTATTTATAAGAGGAGTAACTCTTCTAATAGTGCGTTCTTTGAGTCTTTCCTGGGACAGCAGTATTAGATTCCGATGCACCATTGCAGGATTACTGTATCCCTTGGACCTTCAAATCAACGATGAAACACAGAAATTGCATCGATATTGAATACAAAAGGGAAAATGTCGACTTATTTACAAGAGGAGTAACTCTTCTAATAGTTCGTGCTTTGAGCCTTTCCTGGGACAGCAGTATTATACTCCGATGCACCATTGCAAGTTTACTGTATCCCTTGGACCTTCAACTCAACGATGCAACACAGAAATTGCATCGATATTGAATACAAAAAAGGCAAAATGTCGACTTATTTACAAGAGAAGTAACTATTCTAATTGTTCGTGCTTTTAGGCTTTCCTGGGACAGCAGTATTAGATTCCGATGCAGCATTACTGGTTTACTGTATCCCTTGGACCTTCAAATGAAAGATGAAACACAGAAATTGCATCGATATTGAATACAAAAGGTAAAATGTCGACTTATTTATAAGAGGAGTAACTCTTCTAATTGTTAGTGCTTTGAGCCTTTCCTGGGATAGCAGTATTAGATTCCGATGCACAATTGCAGGTTTGTTATATCTCTTGGACATTCAAATCAACGATGAAACACAGAAATTGCATCGATATTGAATACAAAAGGCAAAATGTCGACTTATTTATAAGAGGAGTTACGCTTTTAATAGTTCGTGTTTTGAGCCTTTCCTGGGACAGCAGTATTAGATTCCGATGCACCAATGCAGGTTTACTGTATCCCTTCGACCTTCAAATCAACGATGAAACAAAGAAATTGCATCGATATTGAATACAAAAGGCAAAATGTCGTTTTATTTACAAGGGGAGTAACTCTTCTAATAGTTCGTGCTTTGAGCCTTTCCTGGGACAGCAGTATTAGATTCCGATGCACCATTGCAGGTTTACTGTATCCCTTGGACCTTGAAATCAACGATGAAACACAGAAATTGCATCGATATTGAATACAAAAGGCAAAATTTCGACTTATTTATAAGAGGAGTAACTCTTCTAATAGTTCGTACTTTTAGACTTTCCTGGGACAGCAGTATTAGTTTCCGATGCATCATTGCAGGATTACTGTATCCCTTGGACCTCCAAATCAACGATGAAACACAGAAATTGGATCGATATTGAATACAAAAGGAAATTTTGTCGACTTATTTATAAGAGGAGTAACTCTTCTAATAGTTCGTGCTTTGAGCCTTTCCTGGGACAGCAGTATTAGATTCCGAGGCACCATTGCAGGTTTACTGTATCCCTTGGACCTTCAAATCAACGATGAAACACAGAACTTGCATCGATATTGAATACAAAAGGCAAAATGTCGACTTATTTATAAGAGGAGTAACTCTTCTAATAGTTCGTGCTTTGGGCCTTTCCTGGGACAGCAGTATTATATTGCGATGCACCATTGAAGGGTTACTGTATCCCTTGGACCTTCAAATCAACGATGAAACACAGAAATTGCATCGATATTGAATACAAAATGCAAAATGTCGACTTATTTATAAGAGGAATTACCATTCTAATTGTTCGTGCTTTGAGCCTTTCCTGGGACAGCAGTATTAGATTCCGATGCACCATTGCAGGATTACTGTATCCCTTGGACCTACAAATCAACGATGTAACACAGAAATTGCATCGATATTGAATACAAAAGGCAAAATGTCGACTTATTTACAAGAGGAGTAACTCTTCTAATATTTCGTGCTTTGAGCCTTTCCTGGGATAGCAGTATTAGATTCCGATGCACCTTTGCAGGTTTACTGTATCCCTTGGACCTTCAAATCAACGATGAAGCACAGAAATTGCATCGATATTGAATACAAAACGCAAAATGCCGACTTCTTTATAAAAGGATTTACCCATCTAATAGTCCGTGCTGTGAGCCTTTCCTGGGACAGCAGTATTACATTCCGATGCACCATTGCAGGTTTACTGTATCCCTCGGACCGTCAAATCAACGATGAAACACAGAAATTGCATCGATATTGAATACAAAAAGAGAAATGTCGCATTATTTACAAGGGGAGTAAATCTTCTAATATTTCGTGCTTTGAGCCTTTCCTGGGACAGCAGTATTAGATTCCGATGCACCATTGCAAGTTTACTGTATCCCTTGGACCTTGAAATTAACGATGAAACACAGAAATTGCATCGATATTGAATACAAAAGGAAAAATGTCGACTTATTTACAATAGGAGTAACTCTTCTGATAGTTCGTGTTTTGAGCCTTTCCTGGGAGAGAAGTATTAGATTCCGATGCACCATTGCAGGTTTACTGTATCCCTTTGACCTTCAAATCAACGATGAAACACAGAAATTGCATCGATATTGAATACAATAGCCAAAATGTCGACTTATTTATAAGGGGAGTAACTCTTCTAATAGTTCATGCTTTGAGCCTTTCCTGGGACAGCAGTGTTAGATTCCGATGCACCATTGCAGGATTACTGTATCCCTTGGACCTTGTAATCAACGATGAAACACAGAAATTGCATCGATATTGAATACAAAAGGCAAAATGTCGACTTATTTACAAGGGGAGTAACTCTTCTAATAGTTCGTGCTTTGAGCCTTTCCTGGGACAGCAGTATTAGATTCCGATGCACCATTGCAGGTTTACTGTATCCCTTGGACCTTGAAATCAACGATGAAACACAGAAATTGCATCGATATTGAATACAAAAGGCAAAATTTCGACTTATTTATAAGAGGAGTGACTCTTCTAATAGTTCGTACTTTGAGACTTTCCTGGGACAGCAGTATTAGATTCCGATGCATCATTGCAGGATTACTGTATCCCTTGGACCTCCAAATCAACGATGAAACACAGATATTGGATTGATATTGAATACAAAAGGAAATTTTGTCGACTTATTTATAAGAGGAGTAACTCTTCTAATAGTTCGTGCTTTGAGCCTTTCCTGGGACAGCAGTATTAGATTCCGATGCACCATTGCAGGTTTACTGTATCCCTTGGACCTTCAAATCAACGATGAAACACAGAACTTGCATCGATATTGAATACAAAAGGCAAAATGTCGACTTATTTATAAGAGGAGTAACTCTTCTAATAGTTCGTGCTTTGGGCCTTTCCTGGGACAGCAGTATTACATTGCGATGCACCATTGAAGGATTACTGTATCCTTTGGACCTTCAAATCAACGATGAATCACAAAAATTGCATCGATATTGAATACAAAAGGTAAAATGTCGACTTATTTACAAGAGGAGTAACTCTTCTAATAGTTCGTGCTTTGAGCCTTTCCTGGGACAGCAGTATTAGATTCCGATGCTCCATTGCAGATTTACTGTACCCCTTGGCCCTTCAAATCAACGATGAAACACAGAAATTGCATCGATATTGAATACAAAAGGCAAAATATCGACTTATTTAAAAGGGGAGTAACTCTTCTAATAGCTCGTGCTTTGAGCCTTTCCTGGGACAGCAGTATTAGATTCCAATGCACCCTTTCAGGTTTACGATATCCCTTGGACCTTCAAATCAACGATGAAACACAGAAATTGCATCGATATTGAATACAAAATGCAAAATGTCGACTTATTTACAAGACGAGTAACTCTTCTAATAGTTCGTGCTTTGAGCCTTTCCTGGGACAGCAGTATTAGATTCCGATACACCATTGCAGGTTTACTGTATCCCTTGGACCCAGAAATCAACGATGAAACACAGAAATTGCATCGATATTGAGTACAAAAGGCAAAATGTCGACTTATTTACAAGAGGAGTAACTCTTCTAATAGTTCGTGCTTTGAGCCTTTCCTGGGACAGCAGTGTTAGATTCCGATGCACCATTGCAGGACTACTGTATCCCTTGGACCTTCAAATCAACGATGAAACAATGAAATTGCATCGATATTGAATACAAAAGGTGAAATGTCGACTTATTTATAAGAGGAGTACATCTTCTAATAGTTCGTGCTTTGAGCCTTTCCTGGGACAGCAGTATTAGATTCCGATGCACCTTGCAGGATTACTGTATCCCTTGGACCTTCAAATCAACGATGAAACACAGAAATTGCATCGATACTGAATACAAAAGGCAAAATGTCGACTTATTTACAAGAGGAGTAACTCTTCTAATATTTCGTGCTTTGAGCCTTTCCTGGGACAGCAGTCATTAGATTCCGATGCACCAATGCAGGTTTACTGTATCCCTTCGACCTTCAAATCAACGATGAAACAAAGAAATTGCATCGATATTGAATACAAAAGGCAAAATGTCGACTTATTTACAAGGGAAGTAACTCTTCTAATAGTTCGTGCTTTGAGCCTTTCCTGGGACAGCAGTATTAGATTCCAATGCACCATTGCAGGTTTACTGTATCCCTTGGACCTTGAAATCAACGATGAAACAAAGAAATTGCATCGATATTGAATACAAAAGGCAAAATTTCGACTTATTTATAAGAGGAGTGACTCTTCTAATAGTTCGTACTTTAAGACTTTCCTGGGACAGCAGTATTAGATTCCGATGCATCATTGCAGGATTACTGTATCCCTTGGACCTCCAAATCAACGATGAAACACAGAAATTGGATTGATATTGAATACAAAAGGAAATTTTGTCGACTTATTTATAAGAGGAGTAACTCTTCTAATAGTTCGTGCTTTGAGCCTTTCCTGGGACAGCAGTATTAGATTCCGATGCACCATTGCAGGTTTACTGTATCCCTTGGACCTTCAAATCAACGATGAAACACAGAACTTGCATCGATATTGAATACAAAAGGCAAAATGTCGACTTATTTATAAGAGGAGTAACTCTTCTAATAGTTCGTGCTTTGGGCCTTTCCTGGGACAGCAGTATTACATTGCGATGCACCATTGAAGGATTACTGTATCCTTTGGACCTTCAAATCAACGATGAATCACAAAAATTGCATCGATATTGAATACAAAAGGTAAAATGTCGACTTATTTACAAGAGGAGTAACTCTTCTAATAGTTCGTGCTTTGAGCCTTTCCTGGGACAGCAGTATTAGATTCCGATGCTCCATTGCAGATTTACTGTATCCCTTGGCCCTTCAAATCAACGATGAAACACAGAAATTGCATCGATATTGAATACAAAAGGCAAAATATCGACTTATTTAAAAGGGGAGTAACTCTTCTAATAGTTCGTGCTTTGAGCCTTTCCTGGGACAGCAGTATTAGATTCCAATGCACCCTTTCAGGTTTACGATATCCCTTGGACCTTCAAATCAACGATGAAACACAGAAATTGCATCGATATTGAATACAAAATGCAAAATGTCGACTTATTTACAAGACGAGTAACTCTTCTAATAGTTCGTGCTTTGAGCCTTTCCTGGGACAGCAGTATTAGATTCCGATACACCATTGCAGGTTTACTGTATCCCTTGGACCCAGAAATCAACGATGAAACACAGAAATTGCATCGATATTGAGTACAAAAGGCAAAATGTCGACTTATTTACAAGAGGAGTAACTCTTCTAATAGTTCGAGCTTTGAGCCTTTCCTGGGACAGCAGTGTTAGATTCCGATGCACCATTGCAGGACTACTGTATCCCTTGGACCTTCAAATCAACGATGAAACAATGAAATTGCATCGATATTGAATACAAAAGGTGAAATGTCGACTTATTTATAAGAGGAGTACATCTTCTAATAGTTCGTGTTTTGAGCCTTTCCTGGGACAGCAGTATTAGATTCCGATGCATCATTGCAGGATTACTGTATCCCTTGGACCTCCAAATCAACGATGAAACACAGAAATTGGATTGATATTGAATACAAAAGGAAATTTTGTCGACTTATTTATAAGAGGAGTAACTCTTCTAATAGTTCGTGCTTTGAGCCTTTCCTGGGACAGCAGTATTAGATTCCGATGCACCATTGCAGGTTTACTGTATCCCTTGGACCTTCAAATCAACGATGAAACACAGAACTTGCATCGATATTGAATACAAAAGACAAAATGTCGACTTATTTATAAGAGGAGTAACTCTTCTAATAGTTCGTGCTTTGGGCCTTTCCTGGGACAGCAGTATTACATTGCGATGCACCATTGAAGGATTACTGTATCCTTTGGACCTTGAAATCAACGATGAATCACAAAAATTGCATCGATATTGAATACAAAAGGTAAAATGTCGACTTATTTATAAGAGGAATTACCATTCTAATTGTTCGTGCTTTGAGCCTTTCCTGGGACAGCAGTATTAGATTCCGATGCACCATTGCAGGATTACTGTATCCCTTGGACCTTGTAATCAACGATGAAACACAGAAATTGCATCGATATTGAATACAAAAGGCAAAATTTCGACTTATTTATAAGAGGAGTGACTCTTCTAATAGTTCGTACTTTGAGACTTTCCTGGGACAGCAGTATTAGATTCCGATGCATCATTGCAGGATTACTGTATCCCTTGGACCTCCAAATCAACGATGAAACACAGAAATTGGATTGATATTGAATACAAAAGGAAATTTTGTCGACTTATTTATAAGAGGAGTAACTCTTCTAATAGTTCGTGCTTTGAGCCTTTCCTGGGACAGCAGTATTAGATTCCGATGCACCATTGCAGGTTTACTGTATCCCTTGGACCTTCAAATCAACGATGAAACACAGAACTTGCATCGATATTGAATACAAAAGGCAAAATGTTGACTTATTTATAAGAGGAGTAACTCTTCTAATAGTTCGTGCTTTGGGCCTTTCCTGGGACAGCAGTATTACATTGCGATGCACCATTGAAGGATTACTGTATCCTTTGGACCTTCAAATCAACGATGAATCACAAAAATTGCATCGATATTGAATACAAAAGGTAAAATGTCGACTTATTTACAAGAGGAGTAACTCTTCTAATAGTTCGTGCTTTGAGCCTTTCCTGGGACAGCAGTATTAGATTCCGATGCTCCATTGCAAGTTTACTGTATCCCTTGGCCCTTCAAATCAACGATGAAACACAGAAATTGCATCGATATTGAATACAAAAGGCAAAATATCGACTTATTTAAAAGGGGAGTAACTCTTCTAATAGTTCGTGCTTTGAGCCTTTCCTGGGACAGCAGTATTAGATTCCAATGCACCCTTTCAGGTTTACGATATCCCTTGGACCTTCAAATCAACGATGAAACACAGAAATTGCATCGATATTGAATACAAAATGCAAAATATCGACTTATTTACAAGACGAGTAACTCTTCTAATAGTTCGTGCTTTGAGCCTTTCCTGGGACAGCAGTATTAGATTCCGATACACCATTGCAGGTTTACTGTATCCCTTGGACCCCGAAATCAACGATGAAACACAGAAATTGCATCGATATTGAGTACAAAAGGCAAAATGTCGACTTATTTACAAGAGGAGTAACTCTTCTAATAGTTCGTGCTTTGAGCCTTTCCTGGGACAGCAGTGTTAGATTCCGATGCACCATTGCAGGACTACTGTATCCCTTGGACCTTCAAATCAACGATGAAACAATGAAATTGCATCGATATTGAATACAAAAGGTGAAATGTCGACTTATTTATAAGAGGAGTACATCTTCTAATAGTTCGTGCTTTGAGCCTTTCCTGGGACAGCAGTATTAGATTCCGATGCACCTTGCAGGATTACTCTATCCCTTGGACCTTCAAATCAACGATGAAACACAGAAATTGCATCGATACTGAATACAAAAGGCAGAATGTCGACTTATTTACAAGAGGAGTAACTCTTCTATTATTTCGTGCTTTGAGCCTTTCCTGGGACAGCAGTATTAGATTCCGATGCACCAATGCAGGTTTACTGTATCCCTTCGACCTTCAAATCAACGATGAAACAAAGAAATTGCATCGATATTGAATACAAAAGGCAAAATGTCGACTTATTTACAAGGGGAGTAACTCTTCGAATAGTTCGTGCTTTGAGCCTTTCCTGGGACAGCAGTATTAGATTCCGATGCACCATTGCAGGTTTACTGTATCCCTTGGACCTTGAAATCAACGATGAAACAAAGAAATTGCATCGATATTGAATACAAAAGGCAAAATTTCGACTTATTTATAAGAGGAGTGACTCTTCTAATAGTTCGTACTTTAAGACTTTCCTGGGACAGCAGTATTAGATTCCGATGCATCATTGCAGGATTACTGTATCCCTTGGACCTCCAAATCAACGATGAAACACAGAAATTGGATTGATATTGAATACAAAAGGAAATTTTGTCGACTTATTTATAAGAGGAGCAACTCTTCTAATAGTTCGTGCTTTGAGCCTTTCCTGGGACAGCAGTATTAGATTCCGATGCAGCATTGCAGGTTTACTGTATCCCTTGGACCTTCAAATCAACGATGAAACACAGAACTTGCATCAATATTGAATACAAAAGGCAAAATGTCGACTTATTTATAAGAGGAGTAACTCTTCTAATAGTTCGTGCTTTGGGCCTTTCCTGGGACAGCAGTATTACATTGCGATGCACCATTGAAGGATTACTGTATCCTTTGGACCTTCAAATCAACGATGAAACACAGAAATTGCATCGATATTGAATACAAAAGGCAAAATGTCGACTTATTTATAAGAGGAGTTACCATTCTAATTGTTCGTGCTATGAGCCTTTCCTGGGACAGCAGTATTAGATTCCGATGCACCATTGCAGGATTACTGTATCCCTTGGACCTTCAAATCAACGATGTAACACAGAAATTGCATCGATATTGAATACAAAAGGCAAAATGTCGACTTATTTACAAGAGGAGTAACTCTTCTAATATTTCGTGCTTTGAGCCTTTCCTGGGATAGCAGTATTAGATTCCGATGCACCATTGCAGGTTTACTGTATCCCTTGGACCTTCAAATCAACGATGAAGCACAGAAATTGCATCGATATTGAATACAAAACGCAAAATGCCGACTTCTTTATAAAAGGATTTACCCATCTAATAGTTCGTGCTGTGAGCCTTTCCTGGGACAGCAGTATTACATTCCGATGCACCATTGCAGGTTTACTGTATCCCTCGGACCGTCAAATCAACGATGAAACACAGAAATTGCATCGATATTGAATACAAAAAGAGAAATGTCGCATTATTTACAAGGGGAGTAAATCTTCTAATATTTCGTGCTTTGAGCCTTTCCTGGGACAGCAGTATTAGATTCCGATGCACCATTGCAAGTTTACTGTATCCCTTGGACCTTGAAATTAACGATGAAACACAGAAATTGCATCGATATTGAATACAAAAGGCAAAATGTCGACTTATTTACAAGAGGAGTAACTCTTCTGATAGTTCGTGTTTTGAGCCTTTCCTGGGAGAGAAGTATTAGATTCCGATGCACCATTGCAGGTTTACTGTATCCCTTTGACCTTCAAATCAACGATGAAACACAGAAATTGCATCGATATTGAATACAAAAGGCAAAATGTCGACTTATTTATAAGGGGAGTAACTCTTCTAATAGTTCATTCTTTGAGCCTTTCCTGGGACAGCAGTGTTAGATTCCGATGCACCATTGCAGGATTACTGTATCCCTTGGACCTTGTAATCAACGATGAAACACAGAAATTGCATCGATATTGAATACAAAAGGCAAAATGTCGACTTATTTACAAGGGGAGTAACTCTTCTAATAGTTCGTGCTTTGAGCCTTTCCTGGGACAGCAGTATTAGATTCCGATGCACCATTGCAGGTTTACTGTATCCCTTGGACCTTGAAATCAACGATGAAACACAGAAATTGCATCGATATTGAATACAAAAGGCAAAATTTCGACTTATTTATAAGAGGAGTGACTCTTCTAATAGTTCGTACTTTGAGACTTTCCTGGGACAGCAGTATTAGATTCCGATGCATCATTGCAGGATTACTGTATCCCTTGGACCTCCAAATCAACGATGAAACACAGAAATTGGATTGATATTGAATACAAAAGGAAATTTTGTCGACTTATTTATAAGAGGAGTAACTCTTCTAATAGTTCGTGCTTTGAGCCTTTCCTGGGACAGCAGTATTAGATTCCGATGCACCATTGCTGGTTTACTGTATCCCTTGGACCTTCAAATCAACGATGAAACACAGAACTTGCATCGATATTGAATACAAAAGGCAAAATGTCGACTTATTTATAAGAGGAGTAACTCTTCTAATAGTTCGTGCTTTGGGCCTTTCCTGGGACAGCAGTATTACATTGCGATGCACCATTGAAGGATTACTGTATCCTTTGGACCTTCAAATCAACGATGAAACACAGAAATTGCATCGATATTGAATACAAAAGGTAAAATGTCGACTTATTTACAAGAGGAGTAACTCTTCTAATAGTTCGTGCTTTGAGCCTTTCCTGGGACAGCAGTATTAGATTGCGATTCTCCATTGCAGGTTTACTGTATCCCTTGGCCCTTCAAATCAACGATGAAACACAGAAATTGCATCGATATTGAATACAAAAGGCAAAATATCGACTTATTTAAAAGGGGAGTAACTCTTCTAATAGTTCGTGCTTTGAGCCTTTCCTGGGACAGCAGTATTAGATTCCAATGCACCCTTTCAGGTTTACGATATCCCTTGGACCTTCAAATCAACGATGAAACACAGAAATTGCATCGAATTGAATACAAAATGCAAAATGTCGACTTATTTACAAGAGGAGTAACTCTTCTAATAGTTCGTGCTTTGAGCCTTTCCTGGGACAGCAGTATTAGATTCCGATACACCATTGCAGGTTTACTGTATCCCTTGGACCCAGAAATCAACGATGAAACACAGAAATTGCATCGATATTGAGTACAAAAGGCAAAATGTCGACTTATTTACAAGAGGAGTAACTCTTCTAATAGTTCGTGCTTTGAGCCTTTCCTGGGACAGCAGTGTTAGATTCCGATGCACCATTGCAGGATTACTGTATCCCTTGGACCTTCTAATCAACGATGAAACACAGAAATTGCATCGATATTGAATACAAAAGGCAAAATGTCGACTTATTTATAAGAGGAGTAACTATTCTAATAGTGCGTTTTTTGAGTCTTTCCTGGGACAGCAGTATTAGATTCCGATGCACCATTGCAGGATTACTGTATCCCTTGGACCTTCAAATCAACGATGAAACACAGAAATTGCATCGATATTGAATACAAAAGGGAAAATG
The DNA here is from genome assembly GCF_023864275.1 of Schistocerca cancellata. Taxonomy (NCBI): domain Eukaryota; kingdom Metazoa; phylum Arthropoda; class Insecta; order Orthoptera; family Acrididae; genus Schistocerca; species Schistocerca cancellata. Next base: position 138,454,362 of record NC_064627.1, on the reverse strand, counting down.
TCGACTTATTTACAAGAGGAGTAACTCTTCTAATAGTTCGTGCTTTGAGCCTTTCCTGGGACAGCAGTATTATATTCCGATGCACCATTGCAAGTTTACTGTATCCCTTGGACCTTCAACTCAACGATGCAACACAGAAATTGCATCGATATTGAATACAAAAAAGGCAAAATGTCGACTTATTTACAAGAGAAGTAACTATTCTAATTGTTCGTGCTTTTAGCCTTTCCTGGGACAGCAGTATTAGATTCCGATGCAGCATTACTGGTTTACTGTATCCCTTGGACCTTCAAATGAAAGATGAAACACAGAAATTGCATCGATATTGAATACAAAAGGTAAAATGTCGACTTATTTATAAGAGGAGTAACTCTTCTAATTGTTAGTGCTTTGAGCCTTTCCTGGGACAGCAGTATTAGATTCCGATGCACAATTGCAGGTTTGCTATATCTCTTGGACATTCAAATCAACGATGAAACACAGAAATTGCATCGATATTGAATACAAAAGGCAAAATGTCGACTTATTTATAAGAGGAGTTACGCTTTTAATAGTTCGTGCTTTGAGCCTTTCCTGGGACAGCAGTATTAGATTCCGATGCACCAATGCAGGTTTACTGTATCCCTTCGACCTTCAAATCAACGATGAAACAAAGAAATTGCATCGATATTGAATACAAAAGGCAAAATGTCGACTTATTTACAAGGGGAGTAACTCTTCTAATAGTTCGTGCTTTGAGCCTTTCCTGGGACAGCAGTATTAGATTCCGATGCACCATTGCAGGTTTACTGTATCCCTTGGACCTTGAAATCAACGATGAAACACAGAAATTGCATCGATATTGAATACAAAAGGCAAAATTTCGACTTATTTATATGAGGAGTGACTCTTCTAATAGTTCGTACTTTAAGACTTTCCTGGGACAGCAGTATTAGATTCCGATGCATGATTGCAGGATTACTGTATCCCTTGGACCTCCAAATCAACGATGAAACACAGAAATTGGATTGATATTGAATACAAAAGGAAATTTTGTCGACTTATTTATAAGAGGAGTAACTCTTCTAATAGTTCGTGCTTTGAGCCTTTCCTGGGACAGCAGTATTAGATTCCGATGCACCATTGCAGGATTACTGTATCCCTTGGACCTTCAAATCAACGATGTAACACAGAAATTGCATCGATATTGAATACAAAAGGCAAAATGTCGACTTATTTATAAGAGGAGTAACTCTTCTAATAGTTCGTGCTTTGGGCCTTTCCTGGGACAGCAGTATTACATTGCGATGCACCATTGAAGGATTACTGTATCCTTTGGACCTTCAAATCAACGATGAAACACAGAAATTGCATCGATATTGAATACAAAAGGCAAAATGTCGACTTATTTATAAGAGGAGTTACCATTCTAATTGTTCGTGCTTTGAGCCTTTCCTGGGACAGCAGTATTAGATTCCGATGCACCATTGCAGGATTACTGTATCCCTTGGACCTTCAAATCAACGATGTAACACAGAAATTGCATCGATATTGAATACAAAAGGCAAAATGTCGACTTATTTACAAGAGGAGTAACTCTTCTAATATTTCGTGCTTTGAGCCTTTCCTGGGATAGCAGTATTAGATTCCGATGCACCATTGCAGGTTTACTGTATCCCTTGGACCTTCAAATCAACGATGAAGCACAGAAATTGCATCGATATTGAATACAAAACGCAAAATGCCGACTTGTTTATGAATGGATTTACCCATCTAATAGTTCGTGCTGTGAGCCTTTCCTGGGACAGCAGTATTACATTTCGATGCACCATTGCAGGTTTACTGTATCCCTCGGACTGTCAAATCAACGATGAAACACAGAAATTGCATCGATATTGAATACAAAAAGAGAAATGTCGCATTATTTACAAGGGGAGTAAATCTTCTAATATTTCGTGCTTTGAGCCTTTCCTGGGAAAGCAGTATTAGATTCCGATGCACCATTGCAAGTTTACTGTATCCCTTGGACCTTGAAATCAACGATGAAACACAGAAATTGCATCGATATTGAATACAAAAGGCAAAATGTCGACTTATTTACAAGAGGAGTAACTCTTCCAATAGTTCGTGTTTTGAGCCTTTCCTGGGAGAGAAGTATTAGATTCCGATGCACCATTGCAGGTTTACTGTATCCCTTTGACCTTCAAATCAACGATGAAACACAGAAATTGCATCGATATTGAATACAAAAGGCAAAATGTCGACTTATTTATAAGGGGAGTAACTCTTCTAATAGTTCATGCTTTGAGCCTTTCCTGGGACAGCAGTGTTAGATTCCGATGCACCATTGCAGGATTACTGTATCCCTTGGACCTTCTAATCAACGATGAAACACAGAAATTGCATCGATATTGAATACAAAAGGCAAAATGTCGACTTATTTATAAGAGGAGTAACTCTTCTAATAGTGCGTTCTTTGAGTCTTTCCTGGGACAGCAGTATTAGATTCCGATGCACCATTGCAGGATTACTGTATCCCTTGGACCTTCAAATCAACGATGAAACACAGAAATTGCATCGATATTGAATACAAAAGGGAAAATGTCGACTTATTTACAAGAGGAGTAACTCTTCTAATAGTTCGTGCTTTGAGCCTTTCCTGGGACAGCAGTATTATATTCCGATGCACCATTGCAAGTTTACTGTATCCCTTGGACCTTCAACTCAACGATGCAACACAGAAATTGCTTCGATATTGAATACAAAAAAGGCAAAATGTCGACTTATTTACAAGAGAAGTATCTATTCTAATTGTTCGTGATTTTAGCCTTTCCTGGGACAGCAGTATTAGATTCCGATGCAGCATTACTGGTTTACTGTATCCCTTGGACCTTCAAATGAAAGATGAAACACAGAAATTGCATCGATATTGAATACAAAAGGTAAAATGTCGACTTATTTACAAGAGGAGTAACTCTTCTAATAGTTCGTGCTTTGAGCCTTTCCTGGGACAGCAGTATTAGATTCCGATGCTCCATTGCAAGTTTACTGTATCCCTTGGCCCTTCAAATCAACGATGAAACACAGAAATTGCATCGATATTGAATACAAAAGGCAAAATATCGACTTATTTAAAAGGGGAGTAACTCTTCTAATAGTTCGTGCTTTGAGCCTTTCCTGGGACAGCAGTATTAGATTCCAATGCACCCTTTCAGGTTTACGATATCCCTTGGACCTTCAAATCAACGATGAAACACAGAAATTGCATCGATATTGAATACAAAATGCAAAATATCGACTTATTTACAAGACGAGTAACTCTTCTAATAGTTCGTGCTTTGAGCCTTTCCTGGGACAGCAGTATTAGATTCCGATACACCATTGCAGGTTTACTGTATCCCTTGGACCCCGAAATCAACGATGAAACACAGAAATTGCATCGATATTGAGTACAAAAGGCAAAATGTCGACTTATTTACAAGAGGAGTAACTCTTCTAATAGTTCGTGCTTTGAGCCTTTCCTGGGACAGCAGTGTTAGATTCCGATGCACCATTGCAGGACTACTGTATCCCTTGGACCTTCAAATCAACGATGAAACAATGAAATTGCATCGATATTGAATACAAAAGGTGAAATGTCGACTTATTTATAAGAGGAGTACATCTTCTAATAGTTCGTGCTTTGAGCCTTTCCTGGGACAGCAGTATTAGATTCCGATGCACCTTGCAGGATTACTCTATCCCTTGGACCTTCAAATCAACGATGAAACACAGAAATTGCATCGATACTGAATACAAAAGGCAGAATGTCGACTTATTTACAAGAGGAGTAACTCTTCTAATATTTCGTGCTTTGAGCCTTTCCTGGGACAGCAGTATTAGATTCCGATGCACCAATGCAGGTTTACTGTATCCCTTCGACCTTCAAATCAACGATGAAACAAAGAAATTGCATCGATATTGAATACAAAAGGCAAAATGTCGACTTATTTACAAGGGGAGTAACTCTTCTAATAGTTCGTGCTTTGAGCCTTTCCTGGGACAGCAGTATTAGATTCCGATGCACCATTGCAGGTTTACTGTATCCCTTGGACCTTGAAATCAACGATGAAACAAAGAAATTGCATCGATATTGAATACAAAAGGCAAAATTTCGACTTATTTATAAGAGGAGTGACTCTTCTAATAGTTCGTACTTTAAGACTTTCCTGGGACAGCAGTATTAGATTCCGATGCATCATTGCAGGATTACTGTATCCCTTGGACCTCCAAATCAACGATGAAACACAGAAATTGGATTGATATTGAATACAAAAGGAAATTTTGTCGACTTATTTATAAGAGGAGCAACTCTTCTAATAGTTCGTGCTTTGAGCCTTTCCTGGGACAGCAGTATTAGATTCCGATGCAGCATTGCAGGTTTACTGTATCCCTTGGACCTTCAAATCAACGATGAAACACAGAACTTGCATCAATATTGAATACAAAAGGCAAAATGTCGACTTATTTATAAGAGGAGTAACTCTTCTAATAGTTCGTGCTTTGGGCCTTTCCTGGGACAGCAGTATTACATTGCGATGCACCATTGAAGGATTACTGTATCCTTTGGACCTTCAAATCAACGATGAAACACAGAAATTGCATCGATATTGAATACAAAAGGCAAAATGTCGACTTATTTATAAGAGGAGTTACCATTCTAATTGTTCGTGCTATGAGCCTTTCCTGGGACAGCAGTATTAGATTCCGATGCACCATTGCAGGATTACTGTATCCCTTGGACCTTCAAATCAACGATGTAACACAGAAATTGCATCGATATTGAATACAAAAGGCAAAATGTCGACTTATTTACAAGAGGAGTAACTCTTCTAATATTTCGTGCTTTGAGCCTTTCCTGGGATAGCAGTATTGTATTCCGATGCACCATTGCAGGTTTACTGTATCCCTTGGACCTTCAAATCAACGATGAAGCACAGAAATTGCATCGATATTGAATACAAAACGCAAAATGCCGACTTCTTTATAAAAGGATTTACCCATCTAATAGTTCGTGCTGTGAGCCTTTCCTGGGACAGCAGTATTACATTCCGATGCACCATTGCAGGTTTACTGTATCCCTCGGACCGTCAAATCAACGATGAAACACAGAAATTGCATCGATATTGAATACAAAAAGAGAAATGTCGCATTATTTACAAGGGGAGTAAATCTTCTAATATTTCGTGCTTTGAGCCTTTCCTGGGACAGCAGTATTAGATTCCGATGCACCATTGCAAGTTTACTGTATCCCTTGGACCTTGAAATTAACGATGAAACACAGAAATTGCATCGATATTGAATACAAAAGGCAAAATGTCGACTTATTTACAAGAGGAGTAACTCTTCTGATAGTTCGTGTTTTGAGCCTTTCCTGGGAGAGAAGTATTAGATTCCGATGCACCATTGCAGGTTTACTGTATCCCTTTGACCTTCAAATCAACGATGAAACACAGAAATTGCATCGATATTGAATACAAAAGGCAAAATGTCGACTTATTTATAAGGGGAGTAACTCTTCTAATAGTTCATGCTTTGAGCCTTTCCTGGGACAGCAGTGTTAGATTCCGATGCACCATTGCAGGATTACTGTATCCCTTGGACCTTGTAATCAACGATGAAACACAGAAATTGCATCGATATTGAATACAAAAGGCAAAATGTCGACTTATTTACAAGGGGAGTAACTCTTCTAATAGTTCGTGCTTTGAGCCTTTCCTGGGACAGCAGTATTAGATTCCGATGCACCATTGCAGGTTTACTGTATCCCTTGGACCTTGAAATCAACGATGAAACACAGAAATTGCATCGACATTGAATACAAAAGGCAAAATTTCGACTTATTTATAAGAGGAGTGACTCTTCTAATAGTTCGTACTTTGAGACTTTCCTGGGACAGCAGTATTAGATTCCGATGCATCATTGCAGGATTACTGTATCCCTTGGACCTCCAAATCAACGATGAAACACAGAAATTGGATTGATATTGAATACAAAAGGAAATTTTGTCGACTTATTTATAAGAGGAGTAACTCTTCTAATAGTTCGTGCTTTGAGCCTTTCCTGGGACAGCAGTATTAGATTCCGATGCACCATTGCTGGTTTACTGTATCCCTTGGACCTTCAAATCAACGATGAAACACAGAACTTGCATCGATATTGAATACAAAAGGCAAAATGTCGACTTATTTATAAGAGGAGTAACTCTTCTAATAGTTCGTACTTTGGGCCTTTCCTGGGACAGCAGTATTACATTGCGATGCACCATTGAAGGATTACTGTATCCTTTGGACCTTCAAATCAACGATGAAACACAGAAATTGCATCGATATTGAATACAAAAGGTAAAATGTCGACTTATTTACAAGAGGAGTAACTCTTCTAATAGTTCGTGCTTTGAGCCTTTCCTGGGACAGCAGTATTAGATTGCGATTCTCCATTGCAGGTTTACTGTATCCCTTGGCCCTTCAAATCAACGATGAAACACAGAAATTGCATCGATATTGAATACAAAAGGCAAAATATCGACTTATTTAAAAGGGGAGTAACTCTTCTAATAGTTCGTGCTTTGAGCCTTTCCTGGGACAGCAGTATTAGATTCCAATGCACCCTTTCAGGTTTACGATATCCCTTGGACCTTCAAATCAACGATGAAACACAGAAATTGCATCGAATTGAATACAAAATGCAAAATGTCGACTTATTTACAAGAGGAGTAACTCTTCTAATAGTTCGTGCTTTGAGCCTTTCCTGGGACAGCAGTATTAGATTCCGATACACCATTGCAGGTTTACTGTATCCCTTGGACCCAGAAATCAACGATGAAACACAGAAATTGCATCGATATTGAGTACAAAAGGCAAAATGTCGACTTATTTACAAGAGGAGTAACTCTTCTAATAGTTCGTGCTTTGAGCCTTTCCTGGGACAGCAGTGTTAGATTCCGATGCACCATTGCAGGATTACTGTATCCCTCGGACCTTCTAATCAACGATGAAACACAGAAATTGCATCGATATTGAATACAAAAGGCAAAATGTCGACTTATTTATAAGAGGAGTAACTATTCTAATAGTGCGTTCTTTGAGTCTTTCCTGGGACAGCAGTATTAGATTCCGATGCACCATTGCAGGATTACTGTATCCCTTGGACCTTCAAATCAACGATGAAACACAGAAATTGCATCGATATTGAATACAAAAGGGAAAATGTCGACTTATTTACAAGAGGAGTAACTCTTCTAATAGTTCGTGCTTTGAGCCTTTCCTGGGACAGCAGTATTATATTCCGATGCACCATTGCAAGTTTACTGTATCCCTTGGACCTTCAACTCAACGATGCAACACAGAAATTGCATCGATATTGAATACAAAAAAGGCAAAATGTCGACTTATTTACAAGAGAAGTAACTATTCTAATTGTTCGTGCTTTTAGCCTTTCCTGGGACAGCAGTATTAGATTCCGATGCAGCATTACTGGTTTACTGTATCCCTTGGACCTTCAAATGAAAGATGAAACACAGAAATTGCATCGATATTGAATACAAAAGGTAAAATGTCGACTTATTTATAAGAGGAGTAACTCTTCTAATTGTTAGTGCTTTGAGCCTTTCCTGGGACAGCAGTATTAGATTCCGATGCACAATTGCAGGTTTGCTATATCTCTTGGACATTCAAATCAACGATGAAACACAGAAATTGCATCGATATTGAATACAAAAGGCAAAATGTCGACTTATTTATAAGAGGAGTTACGCTTTTAATAGTTCGTGCTTTGAGCCTTTCCTGGGACAGCAGTATTAGATTCCGATGCACCAATGCAGGTTTACTGTATCCCTTCGACCTTCAAATCAACGATGAAACAAAGAAATTGCATCGATATTGAATACAAAAGGCAAAATGTCGACTTATTTACAAGGGGAGTAACTCTTCTAATAGTTCGTGCTTTGAGCCTTTCCTGGGACAGCAGTATTAGATTCCGATGCACCATTGCAGGTTTACTGTATCCCTTGGACCTTGAAATCAACGATGAAACACAGAAATTGCATCGATATTGAATACAAAAGGCAAAATTTCGACTTATTTATATGAGGAGTGACTCTTCTAATAGTTCGTACTTTAAGACTTTCCTGGGACAGCAGTATTAGATTCCGATGCATGATTGCAGGATTACTGTATCCCTTGGACCTCCAAATCAACGATGAAACACAGAAATTGGATTGATATTGAATACAAAAGGAAATTTTGTCGACTTATTTATAAGAGGAGTAACTCTTCTAATAGTTCGTGCTTTGAGCCTTTCCTGGGACAGCAGTATTAGATTCCGATGCACCATTGCAGGATTACTGTATCCCTTGGACCTTCAAATCAACGATGTAACACAGAAATTGCATCGATATTGAATACAAAAGGCAAAATGTCGACTTATTTATAAGAGGAGTAACTCTTCTAATAGTTCGTGCTTTGGGCCTTTCCTGGGACAGCAGTATTACATTGCGATGCACCATTGAAGGATTACTGTATCCTTTGGACCTTCAAATCAACGATGAAACACAGAAATTGCATCGATATTGAATACAAAAGGCAAAATGTCGACTTATTTATAAGAGGAGTTACCATTCTAATTGTTCGTGCTTTGAGCCTTTCCTGGGACAGCAGTATTAGATTCCGATGCACCATTGCAGGATTACTGTATCCCTTGGACCTTCAAATCAACGATGTAACACAGAAATTGCATCGATATTGAATACAAAAGGCAAAATGTCGACTTATTTACAAGAGGAGTAACTCTTCTAATATTTCGTGCTTTGAGCCTTTCCTGGGATAGCAGTATTAGATTCCGATGCACCATTGCAGGTTTACTGTATCCCTTGGACCTTCAAATCAACGATGAAGCACAGAAATTGCATCGATATTGAATACAAAACGCAAAATGCCGACTTGTTTATGAATGGATTTACCCATCTAATAGTTCGTGCTGTGAGCCTTTCCTGGGACAGCAGTATTACATTTCGATGCACCATTGCAGGTTTACTGTATCCCTCGGACTGTCAAATCAACGATGAAACACAGAAATTGCATCGATATTGAATACAAAAAGAGAAATGTCGCATTATTTACAAGGGGAGTAAATCTTCTAATATTTCGTGCTTTGAGCCTTTCCTGGGAAAGCAGTATTAGATTCCGATGCACCATTGCAAGTTTACTGTATCCCTTGGACCTTGAAATCAACGATGAAACACAGAAATTGCATCGATATTGAATACAAAAGGCAAAATGTCGACTTATTTACAAGAGGAGTAACTCTTCCAATAGTTCGTGTTTTGAGCCTTTCCTGGGAGAGAAGTATTAGATTCCGATGCACCATTGCAGGTTTACTGTATCCCTTTGACCTTCAAATCAACGATGAAACACAGAAATTGCATCGATATTGAATACAAAAGGCAAAATGTCGACTTATTTATAAGGGGAGTAACTCTTCTAATAGTTCATGCTTTGAGCCTTTCCTGGGACAGCAGTGTTAGATTCCGATGCACCATTGCAGGATTACTGTATCCCTTGGACCTTCTAATCAACGATGAAACACAGAAATTGCATCGATATTGAATACAAAAGGCAAAATGTCGACTTATTTATAAGAGGAGTAACTCTTCTAATAGTGCGTTCTTTGAGTCTTTCCTGGGACAGCAGTATTAGATTCCGATGCACCATTGCAGGATTACTGTATCCCTTGGACCTTCAAATCAACGATGAAACACAGAAATTGCATCGATATTGAATACAAAAGGGAAAATGTCGACTTATTTACAAGAGGAGTAACTCTTCTAATAGTTCGTGCTTTGAGCCTTTCCTGGGACAGCAGTATTATATTCCGATGCACCATTGCAAGTTTACTGTATCCCTTGGACCTTCAACTCAACGATGCAACACAGAAATTGCTTCGATATTGAATACAAAAAAGGCAAAATGTCGACTTATTTACAAGAGAAGTATCTATTCTAATTGTTCGTGATTTTAGCCTTTCCTGGGACAGCAGTATTAGATTCCGATGCAGCATTACTGGTTTACTGTATCCCTTGGACCTTCAAATGAAAGATGAAACACAGAAATTGCATCGATATTGAATACAAAAGGTAAAATGTCGACTTATTTATAAGAGGAGTAACTCTTCTAATTGTTAGTGCTTTGAGCCTTTCCTGGGACAGCAGTATTAGATTCCGATGCACAATTGCAGGTTAGCTATATCTCTTGGACATTCAAATCAACGATGAAACACAGAAATTGCATCGATATTGAATACAAAAGGCAAAATGTCGACTTATTTATAAGAGGAGTTACGCTTTTAATAGTTCGTGCTTTGAGCCTTTCCTGGGACAGCAGTATTAGATTCCGATGCACCAATGTAGGTTTACTGTATCCCTTCGACCTTCAAATCAACGATGAAACAAAGAAATTGCATCGATATTGAATACAAAAGGCAAAATGTCGACTTATTTACAAGGGGAGTAACTCATCTAATAGTTCGTGCTTTGAGCCTTTCCTGGGACAGCAGTATTAGATTCCGATGCACCATTGCAGGTTTACTGTATCCCTTGGACCTTGAAATCAACGATGAAACACAGAAATTGCATCGATATTGAATACAAAAGGCAAAATTTCGACTTATTTATAAGAGGAGTAACTCTTCTAATAGTTCGTACTTTTAGACTTTCCTGGGACAGCAGTATTAGATTACGATGCATCATTGCAGGATTACTGTATCCCTTGGACCTCCAAATCAACGATGAAACACAGAAATTGGATCGATATTGAATACAAAAGGAAATTTTGTCGACTTATTTATAAGAGGAGTAACTCTTCTAATAGTTCGTGCTTTGAGCCTTTCCTGGGACAGCAGTATTAGATTCCCAGGCACCATTGCAGGTTTACTGTATCCCTTGGACCTTCAAATCAACGATGAAACACAGAACTTGCATCGATATTGAATACAAAAGGCAAAATGTCGACTTATTTATAAGAGGAGTAACTCTTCTAATAGTTCGTGCTTTGGGCCTTTCCTGGGACAGCAGTATTACATTGCGATGCACCATTGAAGGATTACTGTATCCCTTGGACCTTCAAATCAACGATGAAACACAGAAATTGCATCGATATTGAATACAAAAGGCAAAATGTCGACTTATTTATAAGAGGAATTACCATTGTAATTGTTCGTGCTTTGAGCCTTTCCTGGGACAGCAGTATTAGATTCCGATGCACCATTGCAGGATTACTGTATCCCTTGGACCTACAAATCAACGATGTAACACAGAAATTGCATCGATATTGAATACAAAAGGCAAAATGTCGACTTATTTATAAGAGGAATTACCATTGTAATTGTTCGTGCTTTGAGCCTTTCCTGGGACAGCAGTATTAGATTCCGATGCACCATTGCAGGATTACTGTATCCCTTGGACCTACAAATCAACGATGTAACACAGAAATTGCATCGATATTGAATACAAAAGGCAAAATGTCGACTTATTTACAAGAGGAGTAACTCTTCTAATATTTCGTGCTTTGAGCCTTTCCTGGGATAGCAGTATTAGAATCCGATGCACCATTGCAGGTTTACTGTATCCCTTGGACCTTCAAATCAACGATGAAGCACAGAAATTGCATCGATATTGAATACAAAACGCAAAATGCCGACTTCTTTATAAAAGGATTTACCCATCTAATAGTTCGTGCTGTGAGCCTTTCCTGGGACAGCAGTATTACATTCCGATGCACCATTGCAGGTTTACTGTATCCCTCGGACCGTCAAATCAACGATGAAACACAGAAATTGCATCGATATTGAATACAAAAAGAGAAATGTCGCACTATTTACAAGGGGAGAAAATCTTCTAATATTTCGTGCTTTGAGCCTTTCCTGGGACAGCAGTATTAGATTCCGATGCACCATTGCAAGTTTACTGTATCCCTTGGACCTTGAAATTAACGATGAAACACAGAAATTGCATCGATATTGAATACAAAAGGCAAAATGTCGACTTATTTACAAGAGGAGTAACTCTTCTGATAGTTCGTGTTTTGAGCCTTTCCTGGGAGAGAAGTATTAGATTCCGATGCACCATTGCAGGTTTACTGTATCCCTTTGACCTTCAAATCAACGATGAAACACAGAAATTGCATCGATATTGAATACAAAAGGCAAAATGTCGACTTATTTATAAGGGGAGTAACTCTTCTAATAGTTCATGCTTTGAGCCTTTCCTGGGACAGCAGTGTTAGATTCCGATGCACCATTGCAGGATTACTGTATCCCTTGGACCTTGTAATCAACGATGAAACACAGAAATTGCATCGATATTGAATACAAAAGGCAAAATGTCGACTTATTTACAAGGGGAGTAACTCTTCTAATAGTTCGTGCTTTGAGCCTTTCCTGGGACAGCAGTATTAGATTCCGATGCACCATTGCAGGTTTACTGTATCCCTTGGACCTTGAAATCAACGATGAAACACAGAAATTGGATTGATATTGAATACAAAAGGAAATTTTGTCGACTTATTTATAAGAGGAGTAACTCTTCTAATAGTTCGTGCTTTGAGCCTTTCCTGGGACAGCAGTATTAGATTCCGATGCACCATTGCAGGTTTACTGTATCCCTTGGACCTTCAAATCAACGATGAAACACAGAACTTGCATCGATATTGAATACAAAAGGCAAAATGTCGACTTATTTATAAGAGGAGTAACTCTTCTAATAGTTCGTGCTTTGTTCCTTTCCTGGGACAGCAGTATTACATTGCGATGCACAATTGAAGGATTACTGTATCCTTTGGACCTTCAAATCAACGATGAAACACAGAAATTGCATCGATATTGAATACAAAAGGTAAAATGTCGACTTATTTACAAGAGGAGTAACTCTTCTAATAGTTCGTGCTTTGAGCCTTTCCTGGGACAGCAGTATTAGATTCCGATGCTCCATTGCAGGTTTACTGTATCCCTTGGCCCTTCAAATCAACGATGAAACAAAGAAATTGCATCGATATTGAATACAAAAGGCAAAATATCGACTTATTTAAAAGGGGAGTAACTCTTCTAATAGTTCGTGCTTTGAGCCTTTCCTGGGACAGCAGTATTAGATTCCAATGCACCCTTTCAGGTTTACGATATCCCTTGGACCTTCAAATCAACGATGAAACACAGAAATTGCATCGATATTGAATACAAAATGCAAAATGTCGACTTATTTACAAGAGGAGTAACTCTTCTAATAGTTCGTGCTTTGAGCCTTTCCTGGGACAGCAGTATTAGATTCCAATACACCATTGCAGGTTTACTGTATCCCTTGGACCCAGAAATCAACGATGAAACACAGAAATTGCATCGATATTGAGTACAAAAGGGAAAATGTCGACTTATTTACACGAGGAGTAACTCTTCTAATAGTTCGTGCTTTGAGCCTTTCCTGGGACAGCAGTGTTAGATTCCGATGCACCATTGCAGGATTACTGTATCCCTTGGACCTTTAAATCAACGATGAAACAATGAAATTGCATCGATATTGAATACAAAAGGTGAAATGTCGACTTATTTATAAGAGGAGTACATCTTCTAATAGTTCGTGCTTTGAGCCTTTCCTGGGACAGCAGTATTAGATTCCGATGCACCTTGCAGGATTACTGTATCCCTTGGACCTTCAAATCAACGATGAAACACAGAAATTGCTTCGATACTGAATATAAAATGCAAAATGTCGACTTATTTACAAGAGGAGTAACTCTTCTAATATTTCGTGCTTTGAGCCTTTCCTGGGACAGCAGTATTAGATTCCGATGCACCATTGCAGGTTAACTGTATCCCTTGGACCTTCAAATCAACGATGAAGCACAGAAACTGCATCGATATTGAATACAAAATGCAAAATGTCGACTTATTTATAAGAGGATTTACCAATCTAATAGTTCGTGCTGTGAGCCTTTCCGGGGACAGCAGTATTACATTCCGATGCACCATTGCAGGTTTACTGTATCCCTCGGGCCGTCAAATCAACGATGAAACACAGAAATTGCATCGATATTGAATACAAAAAGAGAAAAGTCGAATTATTTACAAGTGGAGTAACTCTTCTAATATTTCGTGCTTTGAGCCTTTCCTGGGACAGCAGTATTAGATTCCGATGCACCATTGCAAGTTTACTGTATCCCTTGGACCTTGAAATCAACGATGAAACACAGAAATTGCATCGATATTGAATACAAAAGGCAAAATGTCGAATTATTTACAAGAGGAGTAACTCTTCTAATAGTTCGTGTTTGAGCCTTTCCTGGGAGAGCAGTATTAGATTCCGATGCACCATTGCAGGTATACTGTATCCCTTTGACCTTCAAATCAACGATGAAACACAGAAATTGCATCGATATTGAATACAAAAGGCAAAATGTCGACTTAATTATAAGGGGAGTAACTCTTCTAATAGTTCGTGCTTTGAGCCTTTCCTGGAACAACAGTGTTAGATTCCGATGCACCATTGCAGGATTACTGTATCCCTTGGACCTTCAAATCAACGATGAAACACAGAAATTGAATCGATATTGAATACAATAGGCAAAATAACGACTTATTTACAAGAGGAGTAACTCTTCTAATAGTTTCTACTTTGAGCCTTTCCTGGGACAGCAGTATTAGATTCCGATGCACCATTGCAGGATTACTGTATCCCTTGGACCTTCAAATCAACGATGAAACACAGAAATTGCATCGTTATTGAATACAAAAGGCAAAATGTCGACTAATTTACAAGAGGAGTAACTCTTCTAATAGTTCGTACTTTGAACCTTTCCTGGGACTGCAGTATTAGATTCCGATGCACCATTGCAAGTATACTGTATCACTTGGACCTTCAACTCAACGATGCAACACAGAAATTGCATCGATATTGAATACAAAAGGCAAAATGTCGACTTATTTACAAGAGGAGTAACTCTTCTGATAGTTCGTGTTTTGAGCCTTTCCTGGGAGAGAAGTATTAGATTCCGATGCACCATTGCAGGTTTACTGTATCCCTTTGACCTTCAAATCAACGATGAAACACAGAAATTGCATCGATATTGAATACAAAAGGCAAAATGTCGACTTATTTATAAGGGGAGTAACTCTTCTAATAGTTCATGTTTTGAGCCTTTCCTGGGACAGCAGTGTTAGATTCCGATGCACCATTGCAGGATTACTGTATCCCTTGGACCTTGTAATCAACGATGAAACACAGAAATTGCATCGATATTGAATACAAAAGGCAAAATGTCGACTTATTTACAAGGGGAGTAACTCTTCTAATAGTTCGTGCTTTGAGCCTTTCCTGGGACAGCAGTATTAGATTCCGATGCACCATTGCAGGTTTACTGTATCCCTTGGACCTCGAAATCATCGATGAAACACAGAAATTGCTTCGATATTGAATACAAAAGGAAAAATTTCGACTTATTTATAAGAGGAGTGACTCTTCTAATAGTTCGTACTTTGAGACTTTCCTGGGACAGCAGTATTAGATTCCGATGCATCATTGCAGGATTACTGTATCCCTTGGACCTCCAAATCAACGATGAAACACAGAAATTGGATTGATATTGAATACAAAAGGAAATTTTGTCGACTTATTTATAAGAGGAGTAACTCTTCTAATAGTTCGTGCTTTGAGCCTTTCCTGGGACAGCAGTATTAGATTCCGATGCACCATTGCAGGTTTACTGTATCCCTTGGAGGTTCAAATCAACGATGAAACACAGAACTTGCATCGATATTGAATACAAAAGGCAAAATGTCGACTTATTTATAAGAGGAGTAACTCTTCTAATAGTTCGTGCTTTGGGCCTTTCCTGGGACAGCAGTATTACATTGCGATGCACCATTGAAGGATTACTGTATCCTTTGGACCTTCAAATCAACGATGAAACACAGAAATTGCATCGATATTGAATACAAAAGGTAAAATGTCGGCTTATTTACAAGAGGAGTAACTCTTCTAATAGTTCGTGCTTTGAGCCTTTCCTGGGACACCAGTATTAGATTCCGATGCTCCATTGCAGGTTTACTGTATCCCTTGGCCGTTCAAATCAACGATGAAACAAAGAAATTGCATCGATATTGAATACAAAAGGCAAAATATCGACTTATTTAAAAGGGGAGTAACTCTTCTAATAGTTCGTGCTTTGAGCCTTTCCTGGGACAGCAGTATTAGATTCCAATGCACCCTTTCAGGTTTACTGTATCCCTTGGACCCAGAAATCAACGATGAAACACAGAAATTTCATCGATATTCAGTACAAAAGGCAAAATGTCGACTTATTTACAAGAGGAGTAACTCTTCTAATAGTTCGTGCTTTGAGCCTTTCCTGGGACAGCAGTGTTAGATTCCGATGCACCATTGCAGGATTACTGTATCCCTTGGACCTTCAAATCAACGATGAAATAATGAAATTGCATCGATATTGAATACAAAAGGTGAAATGTCGACTTATTTATAAGAGGAGTACATCTTCTAATAGTTCGTGCTTTGAGCCTTTCCTGGGACAGCAGTATTAGATTCCGATGCACCTTGCAGGATTACTGTATCCCTTGGACCTTCAAATCAACGATGAAACACAGAAATTGCATCGATACTGAATACAAAAGGCAAAATGTCGACTGATTTACAAGAGGAGTAACTCTTCTAATATTTCGTGCTTTGAGCCTTTCCTGGGACAGCAGTATTAGATTCCGATGCACCATTGCAGGTTAACTGTATCCCTTGGACCTTCAAATCAACGATGAAGCACAGAAACTGCATCGATATTGAATACAAAAGGCAAAATGTCGACTTATTTACAAGAGGAGTAACTCTTCTAATAGTTCGTGTTTGAGCCTTTCCTGGGAGAGCAGTATTAGATTCCGATGCACCATTGCAAGTTTACTGTATCCCTTGGACCTTGAAATCAACGATGAAACACAGAAATTGCATCGATATTGAATACAAAAGGCAAAATGTCAACTTAATTATAAGGGGAGTAACTCTTCTAATAGTTCGTGCTTTGAGCCTTTCCTGGAACAACAGTGTTAGATTCCGATGCACCATTGCAGGATTACTGTATCCCTTGGACCTTCAAATCAACGATGAAACACAGAAATTGCATCGATATTGAATACAATAGGCAAAATAACGACTTATTTACAAGAGGAGTAACTCTTCTAATAGTTTCTACTTTGAGCCTTTCCTGGGACAGCAGTATTAGATTCCGATGCACCATTGCAGGATTACTGTATTCCTTGGACCTTCAAATCAACGATGAAACACAGAAATTGCATCGTTATTGAATACAAAAGGCAAAATGTCGACTTATTTACAAGAGGAGTAACTCTTCTAATAGTTCGTGCTTTGAACCTTTCCTGGGACTGCAGTATTAGATTCCGATGCACCATTGCAAGTTTACTGTATCACTTGGACCTTCAACTCAACGATGCAACACAGAAATTGCATCGATATTGAATACAAAAGGCAAAATGTCGACTTATTTACAAGAGGAGTAACTCTTCTAATTGTTCGTGCTTTTAGCCTTTCCTGGGACAGCAGTATTAGATTCCGATGCGGCATTGCAGGTTTACTGTATCCCTTGGACCTTCAAATCAACGATGAAACACAGAAATTGCATCGATATTGATTACAAAAGGTAAAATGTCGACTTATTTATAAGAGGAGTAACTCTTCTAATAGTTCGTGCTTTGAGCCTTTCCTGGGACAGCAGTATTAGATTCCGATGCACAATTGCAGGTTTGCTGTATCCC
Source organism: Schistocerca cancellata (assembly GCF_023864275.1). Taxonomy (NCBI): domain Eukaryota; kingdom Metazoa; phylum Arthropoda; class Insecta; order Orthoptera; family Acrididae; genus Schistocerca; species Schistocerca cancellata. The sequence continues at coordinate 138,436,530 of NC_064627.1, read as the reverse complement.
TTGGACATTCAAATCAACGATGAAACACAGAAATTGCATCGATATTGAATACAAAAGGCAAAATGTCGACTTATTTAAAAGGGTAGTAACTCTTCTAATAGTTCGTGCTTTGAGCCTTTCCTGGGACAGCAGTATTAGATTCCGATGCACCATTGCAGGTTTGCTGTATCTCTTGGACCTTCAAAATTAACGATGAAACACAGAAATTGCATCGATATTGAATACAATAGGTGAAATGTCGACTTATTTACAAGAGGAGTACCTCTTGTAATAGTTCGTGCTTTGAGCCTTTCCTGGGACAGCAGTATAAATTCCGATGCACCATTGCAGTTTTACTGTATCCCTTGGACCTTCAAATCAACGATGAAACACAGAAATTGCATCGATATTGAATACAAAAGGCAAAATGTCGACTTATTTACAAGAGGATTAACTCTTCTAATAGTTTGTGCTTTGAGCCTTTCCTGGGACAGCAGTATTAGATTCCGATGCACCATTGCAGGTTTACAGTATCCCTTGGACCTTCAAATCAACGATGAAACAAATAAATTGCATCGATATTGAATACAAGAGGCAAAATGTCGACTTATTTACAAGGGGAGCAACACTTCAAATAGTTCGTGATTTGAGCCTTTCCTGGGACAGCAGTATTAGATTCCGATGCACCATTTTAGGGTTACTGTATCCCTTGGACCTTCAAATCAACGATGAAACACAGAAATTGCATCGATACTGAATACAAAAGGCAAAATGTCGACTTATTTATAAGAGGATTTACCCATCTAATAGTTCGTGCTGTGAGCCTTTCCGGGGACAGCAGTATTACATTCCGATGCACCATTGCAGGTTTACTGTATCCCTCGGACCGTCAAATCAACGATGAAACACAGAAATTGCATCGATATTGAATACAAAAAGAGAAATGTCGAATTATTTACAAGGGGAGTAACTCTTCTAATATTTCGTGCTTTGAGCCTTTCCTGGGACAGCAGTATTAGATTCCGATGCACCATTGCAGGTTTACTGTATCCCTTGGACCTTGAAATCAATGATGAAACACAGAAATTGCATCGATATTGAATACAAAAGGCAAAATGTCGAATTATTTACAAGAGGAGTAACTCTTCTAATAGTTCGTGTTTTGAGCCTTTCCTGGGAGAGCAGTATTAGATTCCGATGCACCATTGCAGGTATATTGTATGCCTTTGACCTTCAAATCAACGATGAAACACAGAAATTGCATCGATATTGAATACAAAAGGCAAAATGTCGATTTAATTATAAGAGGATTAACTCTTCTAATAGTTCGTGCTTTGAGCCTTTCCTGGAACAGCAGTGTTAGATTCCGATGCACCATTGCAGGATAACTGTATCCCTTGGACCTTCAAATCAACTATGAAACACAGAAATTGCATCGATATTGAATACAATAGGCAAAATAACGACTTATTTACAAGAGGAGTAACTCTTCTAATAGTTCGTGCTTTGAGCCTTTCCTGGGACAGCAGTATTAGATTCCGATGCACCATTGCAGGAGTACTGTATCCCTTGGACCTTCAAATCAACGATGAAACACAGAAATTGCATCGTTATTGAATACAAAAGGCAAAATGTCGACTTATTTACAACAGGAGTAACTCTTCTAATACACTCCTGGAAATTGAAATAAGAACACCGTGAATTCATTGTCCCAGGAAGGGGAAACTTTATTGACACATTCCTGGGTTCAGATACTTCACATGATCACACTGACAGAACCACAGGCACATAGACACAGGCAACAGAGCATGCACAATGTCTGCACTAGTACAGTGTATATCCACCTTTCGCAGCAATGCAGGCTGCTATTCTCCCATGGAGACGATCGTAGAGATGCTGGATGTAGTCCTGTGGAACGGCTTGCTATGCCATTTCTACCTGGCGCCTCAGTTGGACCAGCGTTCGTGCTGGACGTGCAGACCGCGTGAGACGACGCTTCATCCAGTCACAAACATGCTCAATGGGGGACAGATCCGGAGATCTTGCTGGCCAGGGTAGTTGACTTACACCTTCTAGAGCACGTTGGGTGGCACGGGATACATGCGGACGTGCATTGTCCTGTTGGAACAGCAAGTTCCCTTGCCGGTCTAGGAATGGTAGAACGATGGGTTCGATGACGGTTTGGATGAACCGTGCACTATTCAGTGTCCCCTCGACGATCACCAGTGGTGTACAGCCAGTGTAGGAGATCGCTCCCCACACCATTATGCCGGGTGTTGGCCCTGTGTGCCTCGGTCGTATGCAGTCCTGATTGTGGCGCTCACCTGCACGGCGCCAAACACGCATACGACCATCATTGGCACCAAGGCAGAAGCGACTCTCATCGCTGAAGACGACACGTCTCCATTCGTCCCTCCATTCACGCCTGTCGCGACACCACTGGAGGCGGGCTGCACGATGTTGGGGCGTGAGCGGAAGACGGCCTAACGATGTGCGGGACCGTAGCCCAGCTTCATGGAGACGGTTGCGAATGGTCCTCGCCGATACCCCAGGAGCAACAGTGTCCCTAATTTGCTGGGAAGTGGCGGTGCGGTCCCCTACGGCACTGCGTAGGATCCTACGGTCTTGGCGTGCATCCGTGCGTCGCTGTGGTCCGGTCCCAGGTCGACGGGCACGTGCACCTTCCGCCGACCACTGGCGACAACATCGATGTACTGTGGAGACCTCACGCCCCACGTGTTGAGCAATTCGGCGGTACGTCCACCCGGCCTCCCGCATGCCCACTATACGCCCTCGCTCAAAGTCCGTCAACTGCACATACGGTTCACGTCCACGCTGTCGCGGCATGCTACCAGTGTTAAAGACTGCGATGGAGCTCCGTATGCCACGGCAAACTGGCTGACACTGACGGCGGCGGTGCACAAATGCTGCGCAGCTAGCGCCATTCGACGGCCAACACCGCGGTTCCTGGTGTGTCTGCTGTGCCGTGCGTGTGATCATTGCTTGTACAGCCCTCTCGCAGTGTCCGGAGCATGTATGGTGGGTCTGACACACCGGTGTCAATGTGTTCTTTTTTCCATTTCCAGGGGTGTAGTTCGTGCTTTGAGCCTTTCCTGGGACTGCAGTATTAGATTCCGATGCACCGTTGCAAGTTTACTGTATCACTTGGACATTCAACTCAACGATGCAACACAGAAATTGCATCGATATTGAATACAAAAGGCAAAATGTCGACTTATTTACAAGAGGAGTAACTCTTCCAATTGTTCGTGCTTTTAGCCTTTCCTGGGACAGCAGTATTAGATTCCGATGCAGCATTGCAGGTTTACTGTATCCCTTGGACCTTCAAATCAACGATGAAACACAGAAATTGCATCGATATTGAATACAAAAGGTAAAATGTCGACTTATTTGTAAGAGGAGTAACTCTTCTAATAGTTCGTGCTTTGAGCCTTTCCTGGGACAGCAGTATTAGATTCCGATGCACAATTGCAGGTTTGCTGTATCTCTTGGACATTCAAATCAACGATGAAACACAGAAATTGCATCGATATTGAATACAAAAGGTAAAATGTCGACTTATTTACAAGAGGAGTAACTCTTCTAATAGTTCGTGCTTTGAGCCTTTCCTGGGACAGCAGTATTAGATTCCGATGCTCCAATGCAGGTTTACTGTATCCCTTGGACCTTCAAATCAACGATGAAACACAGAAATTGCATCGATATTGAATACAAAAGGCAAAATGTCGACTTATTTAAAAGGGTAGTAACTCTTCTAATAGTTCGTGCTTTGAGCCTTTCCTGGGACAGCAGTATTAGATTCCAATGCACCCTTGCAGGTTTACTGTATCCCTTGGACCTTCAAATCAACGATGAAACACAGAAATTGCATCGATATTGAATACAAAAGGCAAAATGTCGACTTATTTAAAAGGGTAGTAACTCTTCTAATAGTTCGTGCTTTGAGCCTTTCCTGGGACAGCAGTATTAGATTCCAATGCACCCTTGCAGGTTTACTGTATCCCTTGGACCTTCAAATCAACGATGAAACACAGAAATTGCATCGATATTGAATACAAAAGGCAAAATGTCGACAAATTTACAAGAGGAGTAACTCTTCTAATAGTTCGTGCTTTGAGCCTTTCCTGGGACAGCAGTATTAGATTCCGATACACCATTGCAGGTTTACTGTATCCCTTGGACCTTGAAATCAACGATGAAACACAGAAATTGCAACGATATTGAGTACAAAAGGCAAAATGTCGACTTATTTACAAGAGGAGTAACTCTTCTAATAGTTCGTGCTTTGAGCCTTTCCTGGGACAGCAGTATTAGATTCCGATGCACCATTGCAGGTTTACTGTATCCCTTGGACCTTCACACCATCGATGAAACACAGAAATTGCATCGATATTGAATACAAAAGGCAAAATATCGACTTATTTATAAGAGGAGTCACCCTTCTAATAGTTCGTGCTTTGAGCCTTTCCTGGGACAGCAGTATTAGATTCCGATGCACCATTGCAGGTTTGCTGTATCTCTTGGACCTTCAAATCAACGATGAAACACAGAAATTACATCGATATTGAATACAATAGGTGAAATGTCGACTTATTTACAAGAGGAGTAACTCTTCTAATAGTTCGTGCTTTGAGCCTTTCCTGGGACAGCAGTATTAGATTCCGATGCACCATTGCAAGTTTACTGTATCCCTCGGACCTTCAAATCAACGATGAAACACAGAAATTGCATCGATATTGAATACAAAAGGCAAAATGTCGACTTATTTACAAGAGGATTAACTCTTCTAATAGTTCGTGCTTTGAGCCTTTCCTGGGACAGCAGTATTAGATTCCGATGCACCATTGCAGGTTTACTGTATCCCTTGGACTTTCAAATCAACGATGAAACAAAGAAATTGCATCGATATTGAATACAAAAGGCAAAATGTCGACTTATTTACAAGGGGAGCAACACTTCTAATAGTTCGTGCTTTGAGCCTTTCCTGGGACAGCAGTATTAGATTCCGATGCACCATTGCAGGTTTACCGTATCCCTTGGACCTTGAAATCAACGATGAAACACAGAAATTGCATCGATATTGAATACAAAAGGGAAAATGTCGACTTATTTACAAGAGGAGTAACTCTTCTAATAGTTCGTGCTTTGAGTCTTTCCTGGGACAGCAGTATTAGATTCCGATGCACCATTGCATTTTTACTGTATCCCTTGGACCTTCAAATCAACGATGAAACACAGAAACTGCATCGATATTGAATACCAAAGGCATAATGTCGACTTATTTACAAGGGGAGTAACTCTTCTAATAGTTCGTGCTTTGAGCCTTCCCTGGGACAGCAGTATTAGATTCCGATGCACCATTGCAGGTTTGCTGTATCTCTTGGACCTTCAAAATTAACGATGAAACACAGAAATTGCATCGATATTGAATACAATAGGTGAAATGTCGACTTATTTACAAGAGGAGTACCTCTTGTAATAGTTCGTGCTTTGAGCCTTTCCTGGGACAGCAGTATAAATTCCGATGCACCATTGCAGGTTTACTGTATCCCTTGGACCTTCAAATCAACGATGAAACACAGAAATTGCATCGATATTGAATACAAAAGGCAAAATGTCGACTTATTTACAAGAGGATTAACTCTTCTAATTGTTCGTGCTTTGAGCCTTTCCTGGGACAGCAGTATTAGATTCCGATGCACCATTGCAGGTTTACTGTATCCCTTGGACCTTCAAATCAACGATGAAACAAAGAAATTGCATCGATATTGAATACAAGAGGCAAAATGTCGACTTATTTACAAGGGGACCAACACTTCAAATAGTTCGTGATTTGAGCCTTTCCTGGGACAGCAGTATTAGATTCCGATACACCATTGCAGGTTTGCTGTATCTCTTGGACCTTCAAAATTAACGATGAAACACAGAAATTGCATCGATATTGAATACAAAAGGCAAAATGTCGACAAATTTACAAGAGGAGTAACTCTTCCAATTGTTCGTGCTTTTAGCCTTTCCTGGGACAGCAGTATTAGATTCCGATGCAGCATTGCAGGTTTACTGTATCCCTTGGACCTTCAAATCAACGATGAAACACAGAAATTGCATCGATATTGAATACAAAAGGTAAAATGTCGACTTATTTGTAAGAGGAGTAACTCTTCTAATAGTTCGTGCTTTGAGCCTTTCCTGGGACAGCAGTATTAGATTCCGATGCACAATTGCAGGTTTGCTGTATCTCTTGGACATTCAAATCAACGATGAAACACAGAAATTGCATCGATATTGAATACAAAAGGTAAAATGTCGACTTATTTACAAGAGGAGTAACTCTTCTAATAGTTCGTGCTTTGAGCCTTTCCTGGGACAGCAGTATTAGATTCCGATGCTCCAATGCAGGTTTACTGTATCCCTTGGACCTTCAAATCAACGATGAAACACAGAAATTGCATCGATATTGAATACAAAAGGCAAAATGTCGACTTATTTAAAAGGGTAGTAACTCTTCTAATAGTTCGTGCTTTGAGCCTTTCCTGGGACAGCAGTATTAGATTCCAATGCACCCTTGCAGGTTTACTGTATCCCTTGGACCTTCAAATCAACGATGAAACACAGAAATTGCATCGATATTGAATACAAAAGGCAAAATGTCGACAAATTTACAAGAGGAGTAACTCTTCTAATAGTTCGTGCTTTGAGCCTTTCCTGGGACAGCAGTATTAGATTCCGATACACCATTGCAGGTTTACTGTATCCCTTGGACCTTGAAATCAACGATGAAACACAGAAATTGCAACGATATTGAGTACAAAAGGCAAAATGTCGACTTATTTACAAGAGGAGTAACTCTTCTAATAGTTCGTGCTTTGAGCCTTTCCTGGGACAGCAGTATTAGATTCCGATGCACCATTGCAGGTTTACTGTATCCCTTGGACCTTCACACCATCGATGAAACACAGAAATTGCATCGATATTGAATACAAAAGGCAAAATATCGACTTATTTATAAGAGGAGTCACCCTTCTAATAGTTCGTGCTTTGAGCCTTTCCTGGGACAGCAGTATTAGATTCCGATGCACCATTGCAGGTTTGCTGTATCTCTTGGACCTTCAAATCAACGATGAAACACAGAAATTACATCGATATTGAATACAATAGGTGAAATGTCGACTTATTTACAAGAGGAGTAACTCTTCTAATAGTTCGTGCTTTGAGCCTTTCCTGGGACAGCAGTATTAGATTCCGATGCACCATTGCAAGTTTACTGTATCCCTCGGACCTTCAAATCAACGATGAAACACAGAAATTGCATCGATATTGAATACAAAAGGCAAAATGTCGACTTATTTACAAGAGGATTAACTCTTCTAATAGTTCGTGCTTTGAGCCTTTCCTGGGACAGCAGTATTAGATTCCGATGCACCATTGCAGGTTTACTGTATCCCTTGGACTTTCAAATCAACGATGAAACAAAGAAATTGCATCGATATTGAATACAAAAGGCAAAATGTCGACTTATTTACAAGGGGAGCAACACTTCTAATAGTTCGTGCTTTGAGCCTTTCCTGGGACAGCAGTATTAGATTCCGATGCACCATTGCAGGTTTACCGTATCCCTTGGACCTTGAAATCAACGATGAAACACAGAAATTGCATCGATATTGAATACAAAAGGGAAAATGTCGACTTATTTACAAGAGGAGTAACTCTTCTAATAGTTCGTGCTTTGAGTCTTTCCTGGGACAGCAGTATTAGATTCCGATGCACCATTGCATTTTTACTGTATCCCTTGGACCTTCAAATCAACGATGAAACACAGAAACTGCATCGATATTGAATACCAAAGGCATAATGTCGACTTATTTACAAGGGGAGTAACTCTTCTAATAGTTCGTGCTTTGAGCCTTCCCTGGGACAGCAGTATTAGATTCCGATGCACCATTGCAGGTTTGCTGTATCTCTTGGACCTTCAAAATTAACGATGAAACACAGAAATTGCATCGATATTGAATACAATAGGTGAAATGTCGACTTATTTACAAGAGGAGTACCTCTTGTAATAGTTCGTGCTTTGAGCCTTTCCTGGGACAGCAGTATAAATTCCGATGCACCATTGCAGGTTTACTGTATCCCTTGGACCTTCAAATCAACGATGAAACACAGAAATTGCATCGATATTGAATACAAAAGGCAAAATGTCGACTTATTTACAAGAGGATTAACTCTTCTAATTGTTCGTGCTTTGAGCCTTTCCTGGGACAGCAGTATTAGATTCCGATGCACCATTGCAGGTTTACTGTATCCCTTGGACCTTCAAATCAACGATGAAACAAAGAAATTGCATCGATATTGAATACAAGAGGCAAAATGTCGACTTATTTACAAGGGGACCAACACTTCAAATAGTTCGTGATTTGAGCCTTTCCTGGGACAGCAGTGTTAGATTCCGATGCACCATTGCAGGATTACTGTATCCCTTGGACCTTCAAATCAACGATGAAACACAGAAATTGCATCGATACTGAATACAAAAGGCAAAATGTCGACTTATTTACAAGAGGAGTAACTCTTCTAATAGTTCGTGCTTTGAGCCTTTCCTGGGACAGCAGTGTTAGATTCCGATGCACCATTGCAGGATTACTGTATCCCTTGGACCTTCAAATCAACGATGAAACATAGAAATTGCATCGATATTGAATAAAAAAGGTGAAATGTCGACTTATTTATAAGAGGAGTAACTCTTCTAATAGTTCGTGCTTTGAGCCTTTCCTTGGACAGCAGTATTAGATTCCGATGCACCATTGCAGGATTACTGTATCCCTTGGACCTTCAAATCAACGATGAAAAACAGAAATTGCATCGATACTGAATACAAAAGCAAAATGTCGACTTAGTTACAATCGGAGTAACTCTTCTAATATTTCGTGCTTTGAGCCTTTCCTGGGACAGCAGTATTAGATTCCGATGCACCATTGCAGGTATATTGTATGCCTTTGACCTTCAAATCAACGATGAAACACAGAAATTGCATCGATATTGAATACAAAAGGCAAAATGTCGACTTAATTATAAGAGGATTAACTCTTCTAATAGTTCGTGCTTTGAGCCTTTCCTGGAACAGCAGTGTTAGATTCCGATGCACCATTGCAGGATAACTGTATCCCTTGGACCTTCAAATCAACTATGAAACACAGAAATTGCATCGATATTGAATACAATAGGCAAAATAACGACTTATTTACAAGAGGAGTAACTCTTCTAATAGTTCGTGCTTTGAGCCTTTCCTGGGACAGCAGTATTAGATTCCGATGCACCATTGCAGGAGTACTGTATCCCTTGGACCTTCAAATCAACGATGAAACACAGAAATTGCATCGTTATTGAATACAAAAGGCAAAATGTCGACTTATTTACAAGAGGAGTAACTCTTCTAATACACTCCTGGAAATTGAAATAAGAACACCGTGAATTCATTGTCCCAGGAAGGGGAAACTTTATTGACACATTCCTGGGTTCAGATACTTCACATGATCACACTGACAGAACCACAGGCACATAGACACAGGCAACAGAGCATGCACAATGTCTGCACTAGTACAGTGTATATCCACCTTTCGCAGCAATGCAGGCTGCTATTCTCCCATGGAGACGATCGTAGAGATGCTGGATGTAGTCCTGTGGAACGGCTTGCTATGCCATTTCCACCTGCCGCCTCAGTTGGACCAGCGTTCGTGCTGGACGTGCAGACCGCGTGAGACGACGCTTCATCCAGTCCCAAACATGCTCAATGGGGGACAGATCCGGAGATCTTGCTGGCCAGGGTAGTTGACTTACACCTTCTAGAGCACGTTGGGTGGCACGGGATACATGCGGACGTGCATTGTCCTGTTGGAACAGCAAGTTCCCTTGCCGGTCTAGGAATGGTAGAACGATGGGTTCGATGACGGTTTGGATGAACCGTGCACTATTCAGTGTCCCCTCGACGATCACCAGTGGTGTACGGCCAGTGTAGGAGATCGCTCCCCACACCATTTTGCCGGGTGTTGGCCCTGTGTGCCTCGGTCGAATGCAGTCCTGATTGTGGCGCTCACCTGCACGGCGCCAAACACGCATACGACCATCTTTGGCACCAAGGCAGAAGCGACTCTCATCGCTGAAGACGACACGTCTCCATTCGTCCCTCCATTCACGCCTGTCGCGACACCACTGGAGGCGGGCTGCACGATGTTGGGGCGTGAGCGGAAGACGGCCTAACGGTGTGCGGGACCGTAGCCCAGCTTCATGGAGACGGTTGCGAATGGTCCTCGCCGATACCCCAGGAGCAACAGTGTCCCTAATTTGCTGGGAAGTGGCGGTGCGGTCCCCTACGGCACTGCGTAGGATCCTACGGTCTTGGCGTGCATCCGTGCGTCGCTGTGGTCCGGTCCCAGGTCGACGGGCACGTGCACCTTCCGCCGACCACTGGCGACAACATCGATGTACTGTGGAGACCTCACGCCCCACGTGTTGAGCAATTCGGCGGTACGTCCACCCGGCCTCCCGCATGCCCACTATACGCCCTCGCTCAAAGTCCGTCAACTGCACATACGGTTCACGTCCACGCTGTCGCGGCATGCTACCAGTGTTAAAGACTGCGATGGAGCTCCGTATGCCACGGCAAACTGGCTGACACTGACGGCGGCGGTGCACAAATGCTGCGCAGCTAGCGCCATTCGACGGCCAACACCGCGGTTCCTGGTGTGTCCGCTGTGCCGTGCGTGTGATCATTGCTTGTACAGCCCTCTCGCAGTGTCCGGAGCATGTATGGTGGGTCTGACACACCGGTGTCAATGTGTTCTTTTTTCCATTTCCAGGAGTGTAGTTCGTGCTTTGAGCCTTTCCTGGGACTGCAGTATTAGATTCCGATGCACCGTTGCAAGTTTACTGTATCACTTGGACCTTCAACTCAACGATGCAACACAGAAATTGCATCGATATTGAATACAAAAGGCAAAATGTCGACTTATTTACAAGAGGAGTAACTCTTCCAATTGTTCGTGCTTTTAGCCTTTCCTGGGACAGCAGTATTAGATTCCGATGCAGCATTGCAGGTTTACTGTATCCCTTGGACCTTCAAATCAACGATGAAACACAGAAATTGCATCGATATTGAATACAAAAGGTAAAATGTCGACTTATTTACAAGAGGAGTAACTCTTCTAATAGTTCGTGCTTTGAGCCTTTCCTGGGACAGCAGTATTAGATTCCGATGCTCCATTGCAGGTTTACTGTATCCCTTGGACCTTCAAATCAACGATGAAACACAGAAATTGCATCGATATTGAATACAAAAGGCAAAATGTCGACTTATTTAAAAGGGTAGTAACTCTTCTAATGGTTCGTGCTTTGAGCCTTTCCTGGGACAGCAGTATTAGATTCCAATGCACCCTTGCAGGTTTACTGTATCCCTTGGACCTTCAAATCAACGACGAAACACAGAAATTGCATCGATATTGAATACAAAAGGCAAAATGTCGACAAATTTACAAGAGGAGTAACTCTTCTAATAGTTCGTGCTTTGAGCCTTTCCTGGGACAGCAGTATTAGATTCCGATACACCATTGCAGGTTTACTGTATCCCTTGGACCTTGAAATCAACGATGAAACACAGAAATTGCAACGATATTGAGTACAAAAAGCAAAATGTCGACTTATTTACAAGAGGAGTAACTCTTCTAATAGTTCGTGCTTTGAGCCTTTCCTGGGACAGCAGTATTAGATTCCGATGCACCATTGCAGGTTTACTGTATCCCTTGGACCTTCACATCATCGATGAAACACAGAAATTGCATCGATATTGAATACAAAAGGCAAAATATCGACTTATTTATAAGAGGAGTCACCCTTCTAATAGTTCGTGCTTTGAGCCTTTCCTGGGACAGCAGTATTAGATTCTGATGCACCATTGCAGGTTTGCTGTATCTCTTGGACCTTTAAATCAACGATGAAACACAGAAATTGCATCGATATTGAATACAATAGGTGAAATGTCGACTTATTTACAAGAGGAGTAACTCTTCTAATAGTTCGTGCTTTGAGCCTTTCCTGGGACAGCAGTATTAGATTCCGATGCACCATTGCAAGTTTACTGTATCCCTCGGACCTTCAAATCAACGATGAAACAAAGAAATTGCATCGATATTGAATACAAAAGGCAAAATGTCGACTTATTTACAAGGGGAGCAACACTTCTAATAGTTCGTGCTTTGAGCCTTTCCTGGGACAGCAGTATTAGATTCCGATGCACCATTGCAGGTTTACCGTATCCCTTGGACCTTGAAAACAACGATGAAACACAGAAATTGCATCGATATTGAATACAAAAGGGAAAATGTCGACTTATTTACAAGAGGAGTAACTCTTCTAATAGTTCGTGCTTTGAGCCTTTCCTGGGACAGCAGTATTAGATTCCGATGCACCATTGCATTTTTACTGTATCCCTTGGACCTTCAAATCAACGATGAAACACAGAAACTGCATCGATATTGAATACCAAAGGCATAATGTCGACTTATTTACAAGGGGAGTAACTCTTCTAATAGTTCGTGCTTTGAGCCTTTCCTGTGACAGCAGTATTAGATTCCGATGCACCATTGCAGGTTTACTGTATCCCTTGTACCTTGAAATCAACGATGAAACACAGAAATTGCATCGATATTGAATACATAAGGCAAAATTTCGACTTATTTATAAGAGGAGTAACTCTTCTAATAGTTCGTACTTTGAGCCTTTCCTGGGACAGCAGTATTAGATTCCGATGCACCATTGCAGGATTACTGTATCCCTTGGACGTCCAAATCAACGATGAAACACAGAAATTGGATCGATATTGAATACAAAAGGAAATTTTGTCGACTTATTTATAAGAGGAGTAACTCTTCTAATTGTTCGTGCTTTGAGCCTTTCCTGGGACAGCAGTATTAGATTCCGATGCACCATTGCAGGTTTACTGTATCCCTTTGACCTTCAAATCAACGATGAAACACAGAACTTGCATCGATATTGAATACAAAAGGCAAAATGTCGACTTATTTATAAGAGGAGTAACTCTTCTAATAGTTCGTGCTTTGGGCCTTACCTGGGACAGCAGTATTAGATTGCGATGCACCATTGAAGGATTACTGTATCCCTTGGACCTTCAAACAACGATGAAACACAGAAATTGCATCGATATTGAATACAAAAGGCAAAATGTCGACTTATTTATAAGAGGAGTTAACCATTCTAATTGTTCGTGCTTTGAGCCTTTCCTGGGACAGCAGTATTAGCTTCCGATGCACCATTGCAAGTATACTGTATCCCTTCGACCTTCAAATCAACGATGAAACACAAGAATTGCATCGATATTGAATACAAAAGGCAAAATGTCGACTTATTTACAAGGGGAACAACTCTTCTAATAGTTCGTGCTTTGAGCCTTTCCTGGGACAGCAGTATTAGATTCCGATGCACCATTGCAGGATTACTGTATCCCTTGGACCTTCAAATCAACAATGTAACACAGAAATTGCATCGATAATGAATACAAAAGGCAAAATTTCGACTTATTTACAAGAGGAGTAACTCTTCTAATATTTCGTGCTTTGAGCCTTTCCTGGGACAGCAGTATTAGATTCCGATGCACAATTGCATTTTTACTGTATCCCTTGGACCTTCAAATCAACGATGAAACACAGAAACTGCATCGATATTGAATACCGAAGGCATAATGTCGACTTATTTACAAGGGGAGTAACTCTTCTAATAGTTCGTGCTTTGAGCCTTTCCTGTGACAGCAGTATTAGATTCCGATGCACCATTGCAGGTTTACTGTATCCCTTGTACCTTGAAATCAACGATGAAACACAGAAATTGCATCGATATTGAATACATAAGGCAAAATTTCGACTTATTTATAAGAGGAGTAACTCTTCTAATAGTTCGTACTTTGAGCCTTTCCTGGGACAGCAGTATTAGATTCCGATGCACCATTGCAGGATTACTGTATCCCTTGGACGTCCAAATCAACGATGAAACACAGAAATTGGATCGATATTGAATTTAAAAGGAAATTTTTTCGACTTATTTATAAGAGGAGTAACTCTTCTAATAGTTCGTGCTTTGAGCCTTTCCTGGGACAGCAGTATTAGATTCCGATGCACCATTGCAGGTTTACTGTATCCCTTTGACCTTCAAATCAACGATGAAACACAGAACTTGCATCGATATTGAATACAAAAGGCAAAATGTCGACTTATTTATAAGACGAGTAACTCTTCTAATAGTTCGTGCTTTGGGCCTTACCTGGGACAGCAGTATTAGATTGCGATGCACCATTGAAGGATTACTGTATCCCTTGGACCTTCAAATCAACGATGAAACACAGAAATTGCATCGATATTGAATACAAAAGGCAAAATATCGACTTATTTATAAGAGGAGTTACCATTCTAATTGTTCGTGCTTTGAGCCTTTCCTGGGACAGCAGTATTAGCTTCCGATGCACCATTGCAAGTATACTGTATCCCTTCGACCTTCAAATCAACGATGAAACACAAGAATTGCATCGATATTGAATACAAAAGGCAAAATGTCGACTTATTTACAAGGGGAACAACTCTTCTAATAGTTCGTGCTTTGAGCCTTTCCTGGGACAGCAGTGTTAGATTCCGATGCACCATTGCAGGATTACTGTATCCCTTGGACCTTCAAATCAACGATGAAGCACAGAAACTGCATCAATATTGAATACAAAAGGCAAAATGTCGACTTATTTGTAAGAGGATTTACCCATCTAATAGTTCGTGCTGTGAGCCTTTCCTGGGACAGCAGTATTACATTCCGATGCACCATTGCAGGTTTACTGTATCCCTCGGACCGTCAAATCAACGATGAAACACAGAAATTGCATCGATATTGAATACAAAAAGAGAAATGTCGAATTATTTACAAGGGGAGTAACTCTTCTAATAGTTCGTGCTTTGAGCCTTTCCTGGGACAGCAGTATTAGATTCCGATGCACCATTGCAGGTTTACTGTATCCCTTGGACCTTGAAATCAACGATGAAACACAGAAATTGCATCGATATTGAATACAAAAGGCAAAATGTCGAATTATTTACAAGAGGAGTAACTCTTCTAATAGTTCGTGTTTTGAGCCTTTCCTGGGAAAGCAGTATTAGATTCCGATGCACCATTGCAGGTTTACTGTATCCCTTTGACCTTCAAATCAACGATGAAACACAGAAATTGCATTGATATTGAATACAAAGGGCAAAATGTCGACTTAATTATAAGGGGAGTAACTCTTCTAATAGTTCGTGATTTGAGCCTTTCCTGGAACAGCAGTGTTAGATTCCGATGCACCATTGCAGGATTACTGTATCCCTTGGACCTTCAAATCAACGATGAAACACAGAAATTGCATCGATATTGAATACAATAGGCAAAATAACGACTTATTTACAAGAGGAGATACTCTTCTAATAGTTCATGCTTTGAGCCTTTCCTGGGACAGCAGTATTAGATTCCGATGCACCATTGCAGGATTACTGTATCTCTTGGACCTTCAATTCAACGATGAAACACAGAAATTGCATCGTTATTGAATACAAAAGGCAAAATGTCGACTTATTTACAAGAGGAGTAACTCTTCTAATAGTTCGTGCTTTGAGCCTTTCCTGGGACTGCAGTATTAGATTCCGATGCAGCATTGCAGGTTTACTGTATCCCTTGGAATTTCAAATCAACGATGAAACACTGAAATTGCATCGATATTGAATACAAAAGGCAAAATGTCGACTTATTTACAAGAGGAGTAACTCTTCTAATATTTCGTGCTTTGAGCCTTTCCTGGGACAGCAGTATTAGATTCCGATGCACCATTGCAGGTTTACTGTATCCCTTGGACCTTCAAATCAACGATGAAGCACAGAAATTGCATCGATATTGAATACGAAAGGCAAAATGCCGACTTGTTTATAAAAGGATTTACCCATCTAATAGTTCGTGCTGTGAGCCTTTCCTGGGACAGCAGTATTACATTCCGATGCACCATTGCAGGTTTACTGTATCCCTTGGACCTTCAAATCAACGATGAAACAAAGAAATTGCATCGATATTGAATACAAAAGGCAAAATGTCGAATTATTTACAAGGGGAGCAACACTTCTAATAGTTCGTGCTTTGAGCCTTTCCTGGGACAGCAGTATTAGATTCCGATGCACCATTGCAGGTTTACCGTATCCCTTGGACCTTGAAATCAACGATGAAACACAGAAATTGCATCGATATTGAATACAAAAGGGAAAATGTCGACTTATTTACAAGAGGAGTAACTCTTCTAATAGTTCGTGATTTGAGCCTTTCCTGGGACAGCAGTATTAGATTCCGATGC
Organism: Schistocerca cancellata; assembly: GCF_023864275.1. Classification (NCBI taxonomy): domain Eukaryota; kingdom Metazoa; phylum Arthropoda; class Insecta; order Orthoptera; family Acrididae; genus Schistocerca; species Schistocerca cancellata. The sequence continues at coordinate 138,420,116 of NC_064627.1, read as the reverse complement.
ACCATTGCATATTTACGGTATCCCTTGGACCTTCAAATCAACGATGAAACACAGAAACTGCATCGATATTGAATACAAAAGGCAAAATGTCTACTTATTTACAAGGGGAGTAACTCTTCTAATAGTTCGTGCTTTGAGCCTTTCCTGTGACAGCAGTATTAGATTCCGATGCACCATTGCAGGTTTACTGTATCCCTTGTACCTTGAAATCAACGATGAAACACAGAAATTGCATCGATATTGAATACATAAGGCAAAATTTCGACTTATTTATAAGAGGAGTAACTCTTCTAATAGTTCGTACTTTGAGCCTTTCCTGGGACAGCAGTATTAGATTCCGATGCACCATTGCAGGATTACTGTATCCCTTGGACGTCCAAATCAACGATGAAACACAGAAATTGGATCGATATTGAATACAAAAGGAAATTTTGTCGACTTATTTATAAGAGGAGTAACTCTTCTAATGGTTCGTGCTTTGAGCCTTTCCTGGGACAGCAGTATTAGATTCCGATGCACCATTGCAGGTTTACTGTATCCCTTTGACCTTCAAATCAACGATGAAACACAGAACTTGCATCGATATTGAATACAAAAGGAAATGTCGACTTATTTATAAGAGGAGTAACTCTTCTAATAGTTCGTGCTTTGGGCCTTTCCTGGGACAGCAGTATTAGATTGCGATGCACCATTGAAGGATTACTGTATCCCTTGGACCTTCAAATCAACGATGAAACACAGAAATTGCATCGATATTGAATACAAAAGGCAAAATGTCGACTTATTTATAAGAGGAGTTACCATTCTAATTGTTCGTGCTTTGAGCCTTTCCTGGGACAGCAGTATTAGCTTCCGATGCACCATTGCAAGTATACTGTATCCCTTCGACCTTCAAATCAACGATGAAACACAAGAATTGCATCGATATTGAATACAAAAGGCAAAATGTCGACTTATTTACAAGGGGAACAACTCTTCTAATAGTTCGTGCTTTGAGCCTTTCCTGGGACAGCAGTGTTAGATTCCGATGCACCATTGCAGGATTACTGTATCCCTTGGACCTTCAAATCAACGATGAAGCACAGAAACTGCATCGATATTGAATACAAAAGGCAAAATGTCGACTTATTTGTAAGAGGATTTACCCATCTAATAGTTCGTGCTGTGAGCCTTTCCTGGGACAGCAGTATTACATTCCGATGCACCATTGCAGATTTACTGTATCCCTTGGACCTTCAATTCAACGATGAAACACAGAAATTGCATCGTTATTGAATACAAAAGGCAAAATGTCGACTTATTTACAAGAGGAGTAACTCTTCTAATAGTTCGTGCTTTGAGCCTTTCCTGGGACTGCAGTATTAGATTCCGATGCAGCATTGCAGGTTTACTGTATCCCTTGGAATTTCAAATCAACGATGAAACACTGAAATTGCATCGATATTGAATACAAAAGGCAAAATGTCGACTTATTTACAAGAGGAGTAACTCTTCTAATATTTCGTGCTTTGAGCCTTTCCTGGGACAGCAGTATTAGATTCCGATGCACCATTGCAGGTTTACTGTATCCCTTGGACCTTCAAATCAACGATGAAGCACAGAAATTGCATCGATATTGAATACGAAAGGCAAAATGCCGACTTGTTTATAAAAGGATTTACCCATCTAATAGTTCGTGCTGTGAGCCTTTCCTGGGACAGCAGTATTACATTCCGATGCACCATTGCAGGTTTACTGTATCCCTTGGACCTTCAAATCAACGATGAAACAAAGAAATTGCATCGATATTGAATACAAAAGGCAAAATGTCGAATTATTTACAAGGGGAGCAACACTTCTAATAGTTCGTGCTTTGAGCCTTTCCTGGGACAGCAGTATTAGATTCCGATGCACCATTGCAGGTTTACCGTATCCCTTGGACCTTGAAATCAACGATGAAACACAGAAATTGCATCGATATTGAATACAAAAGGGAAAATGTCGACTTATTTACAAGAGGAGTAACTCTTCTAATAGTTCGTGATTTGAGCCTTTCCTGGGACAGCAGTATTAGATTCCGATGCACCATTGCATATTTACGGTATCCCTTGGACCTTCAAATCAACGATGAAACACAGAAACTGCATCGATATTGAATACAAAAGGCAAAATGTCTACTTATTTACAAGGGGAGTAACTCTTCTAATAGTTCGTGCTTTGAGCCTTTCCTGTGACAGCAGTATTAGATTCCGATGCACCATTGCAGGTTTACTGTATCCCTTGTACCTTGAAATCAACGATGAAACACAGAAATTGCATCGATATTGAATACATAAGGCAAAATTTCGACTTATTTATAAGAGGAGTAACTCTTCTAATAGTTCGTACTTTGAGCCTTTCCTGGGACAGCAGTATTAGATTCCGATGCACCATTGCAGGATTACTGTATCCCTTGGACGTCCAAATCAACGATGAAACACAGAAATTGGATCGATATTGAATACAAAAGGAAATTTTGTCGACTTATTTATAAGAGGAGTAACTCTTCTAATGGTTCGTGCTTTGAGCCTTTCCTGGGACAGCAGTATTAGATTCCGATGCACCATTGCAGGTTTACTGTATCCCTTTGACCTTCAAATCAACGATGAAACACAGAACTTGCATCGATATTGAATACAAAAGGAAATGTCGACTTATTTATAAGAGGAGTAACTCTTCTAATAGTTCGTGCTTTGGGCCTTTCCTGGGACAGCAGTATTAGATTGCGATGCACCATTGAAGGATTACTGTATCCCTTGGACCTTCAAATCAACGATGAAACACAGAAATTGCATCGATATTGAATACAAAAGGCAAAATGTCGACTTATTTATAAGAGGAGTTACCATTCTAATTGTTCGTGCTTTGAGCCTTTCCTGGGACAGCAGTATTAGCTTCCGATGCACCATTGCAAGTATACTGTATCCCTTCGACCTTCAAATCAACGATGAAACACAAGAATTGCATCGATATTGAATACAAAAGGCAAAATGTCGACTTATTTACAAGGGGAACAACTCTTCTAATAGTTCGTGCTTTGAGCCTTTCCTGGGACAGCAGTGTTAGATTCCGATGCACCATTGCAGGATTACTGTATCCCTTGGACCTTCAAATCAACGATGAAGCACAGAAACTGCATCGATATTGAATACAAAAGGCAAAATGTCGACTTATTTGTAAGAGGATTTACCCATCTAATAGTTCGTGCTGTGAGCCTTTCCTGGGACAGCAGTATTACATTCCGATGCACCATTGCAGATTTACTGTATCCCTCGGACCGTCAAATCAACGATGAAACACAGAAATTGCATCGATATTGAATACAAAAAGAGAAATGTCGAATTATTTACAAGGGGAGTAACTCTTCTAATAGTTCGTGCTTTGAGCCTTTCCTGGGACAGCAGTATTAGATTCCGATGCACCATTGCAGGTTTACTGTATCCCTTGGACCTTGAAATCAACGATGAAACACAGAAATTGCATCGATATTGAATACAAAAGGCAAAATGTCGAATTATTTACAAGAGGAGATACTCTTCTAATAGTTCATGCTTTGAGCCTTTCCTGGGACAGCAGTATTAGATTCCGATGCACCATTGCAGGATTACTGTATCTCTTGGACCTTCAATTCAACGATGAAACACAGAAATTGCATCGTGATTGAATACAAAAGGCAAAATGTCGACTTATTTACAAGAGGAGTAACTCTTCTAATAGTTCGTGCTTTGAGCCTTTCCTGGGACTGCAGTATTAGATTCCGATGCAGCATTGCAGGTTTACTGTATCCCTTGGACCTTCAAATCAACGATGAAACACTGAAATTGCATCGATATTGAATACAAAAGGCAAAATGTCGACTTATTTACAAGAGGAGTAACTCTTCTAATATTTCGTGCTTTGAGCCTTTCCTGGGACAGCAGTATTAGATTCCGATGCACCATTGCAGGTTTACTGTATCCCTTGGACCTTCAAATCAACGATGAAGCACAGAAATTGCATCGATATTGAATACGAAAGGCAAAATGCCGACTTGTTTATAAAAGGATTTACCCATCTAATAGTTCGTGCTGTGAGCCTTTCCTGGGACAGCAGTATTACATTCCGATGCACCATTGCAGGTTTACTGTATCCCTTGGACCTTCAAATCAACGATGAAACAAAGAAATTGCATCGATATTGAATACAAAAGGCAAAATGTCGAATTATTTACAAGGGGAGCAACACTTCTAATAGTTCGTGCTTTGAGCCTTTCCTGGGACAGCAGTATTAGATTCCGATGCACCATTGCAGGTTTACCCTATCCCTTGGACCTTGAAATCAACGATGAAACACAGAAATTGCATCGATATTGAATACAAAAGGGAAAATGTCGACTTATTTACAAGAGGAGTAACTCTTCTAATAGTTCGTGCTTTGAGCCTTTCCTGGGACAGCAGTATTAGATTCCGATGCACCATTGCATATTTACTGTATCCCTTGGACCTTCAAATCAACGATGAAACACAGAAACTGCATCGATATTGAATACAAAAGGCAACATGTCGACTTATTTACAAGGGGAGTAACTCTTCTAATAGTTCGTGCTTTGAGCCTTTCCTGTGACAGCAGTATTAGATTCCGATGCACCATTGCAGGTTTACTGTATCCCTTGTACCTTGAAATCAACGATGAAACACAGAAATTGCATCGATATTGAATACATAAGGCAAAATTTCGACTTATTTATAAGAGGAGTAACTCTTCTAATAGTTCGTACTTTGAGCCTTTCCTGGGACAGCAGTATTAGATTCCGATGCACCATTGCAGGATTACTGTATCCCTTGGACGTCCAAATCAACGATGAAACACAGAAATTGGATCGATATTGAATACAAAAGGAAATTTTGTCGACTTATTTATAAGAGGAGTAACTCTTCTAATGGTTCGTGCTTTGAGCCTTTCCTGGGACAGCAGTATTAGATTCCGATGCACCATTGCAGGTTTACTGTATCCCTTTGACCTTCAAATCAACGATGAAACACAGAACTTGCATCGATATTGAATACAAAAGGCAAAATGTCGACTTATTTATAAGAGGAGTAACTCTTCTAATAGTTCGTGCTTTGGGCCTTTCCTGGGACAGCAGTATTAGATTGCGATGCACCATTGAAGGATTACTGTATCCCTTGGACCTTCAAATCAACGATGAAACACAGAAATTGCATCGATATTGAATACAAAAGGCAAAATGTCGACTTATTTATAAGAGGAGTTACCATTCTAATTGTTCGTGCTTTGAGCCTTTCCTGGGACAGCAGTATTAGCTTCCGATGCACCATTGCAGGTATACTGTATCCCTTCGACCTTCAAATCAACGATGAAACACAAGAATTGCATCGATATTGAATACAAAAGGCAAAATGTCGACTTATTTACAAGGGGAACAACTCTTCTAATAGTTCGTGCTTTGAGCCTTTCCTGGGACCGCAGTATTAGATTCCGATGCACCATTGCAGGATTACTGTATCCCTTGGACCTTCAAATCAACAATGTAACACAGAAATTGCATCGATAATGAATACAAAAGGCAAAATTTCGACTTATTTACAAGAGGAGTAACTCTTCTAATATTTCGTGTTTTGAGCCTTTCCTGGGACAGCAGTATTAGATTCCGATGCACCATTGCAGGTTTACTGTATCCCTTGGACCTTCAAATCAACGATGAAGCACAGAAATTGCATCGATATTGAATACAAAAGGCAAAATTCCGACTTGTTTATAAAAGGATTTACCCATCTAATAGTTCGTGCTGTGAGCCTTTCCTGGGACAGCAATATTACATTCCGATGCACCATTGCAGGTTTACTGTATCCCTCGGACCGTCAAATCAACGATGAAACACAGAAATTGCATCGATATTGAATACAAAAAGAGAAATGTCGAATTATTTACAAGGGGAGTAACTCTTCTAATATTTCGTGCTTTGAGCCTTTCCTGGGACCGCAGTATTAGATTCCGATGCACCATTGCAAGTTTACTGTATCCCTTGGACCTTGAAATCAATGATGAAACACAGAAATTGCATCGATATTGAATACAAAAGGCAAAATGTCGACTTATTTACAAGAGGAGTAACTCTTCTAATAGTTCTTGTTTTGAGCCTTTCCTGGGAGAGCAGTATTAGATTCTGATGCACCATTGCAGGATTACTGTATCCCTTGGACCTTCAAATCAACGATGAAGCACAGAAACTGCATCGATATTGAATACAAAAGGCAAAATGTCGACTTATTAAGAAGAGGAGTAACTCTTCTAATAGTTCGTGCTGTGAGCCTTTCCTGGGACAGCAATATTACATTCCGATGCACCATTGCAGGTTTACTGTATCCCTCGGACCTTCAAATCAACGATGAAGCACAGAAATTGCATCGATATTGAATACAAAAGGCAAAATTCCGACTTGTTTATAAAAGGATTTACCCATCTAATAGTTCGTGCTGTGAGCCTTTCCTGGGACAGCAATATTACATTCCGATGCACCATTGCAAGTTTACTGTATCCCTTGGACCTTAAAAATCAACGATGAAACACAGAAATTGCATCGATATTGAATACAAAAGGCAAAATGCCGACTTATTTATAAGGGGAGTAACTCTTCTAATAGTTCATGTTTTGAGCCTTTCCTGGGAGAGCAGTATTAGATTCCAATGCACCATTGCAGGTTTACTGTATCCCTTGGACCTTCAAATCAACGATGAAACACAGAAATTGCATCGATATTGAATACAAAAGGCAAAATGTCGACTTATTTATAAGGGGAGTAACTCTTCTAATAGTTCATGCTTTGAGCCTTTCCTGGGACAGCAGTGTTAGATTCCGATGCAGCATTGCAGGATTACTGTATCCCTTGGACCTTCAAATCAACGATGAAACACAGAAATTGCATCGATATTGAATACAATAGGCAAAATAACGACTTATTTACAAGAGGAGTAACTCTTCTAATAGTTCATGCTTAGAGCCTTTCCTGGGACAGCAGTATTAGATTCTGATGCACCATTGCAGGATTACTGTATCCCTTGGACCTTCAAATCAACGATGAAGCACAGAAACTGCATCGATATTGAATACAAAAGGCAAAATGTCGACTTATTTGTAAGAGGATTTACCCATCTAATAGTTCGTGCTGTGAGCCTTTCCTAGGACAGCAGTATTACATTCCGATGCACCATTGCAGGTTTACTGTATCCCTCGGACCGTCAAATCAACGATGAAACACAGAAATTGCATCGATATTGAATACAAAAAGAGAAATGTCGAATTATTTACAAGGGGAGTAACTCTTCTAATAGTTCGTGCTTTGAGCCTTTCCTGGGACAGCAGTATTAGATTCCGATGCACCATTGCAGGTTTACTGTATCCCTTGGACCTTGAAATCAACGATGAAACACAGAAATTGCATCGATATTGAATACAAAAGGCAAAATGTCGAATTATATACAAGAGGAGTAACTCTTCTAATAGTTCGTGTTTTGAGCCTTTCCTGGGATAGCAGTATTAGATTTCGATGCACCATTGCAGGTTTACTGTATCTCTTTGACCTTCAAATCAACGATGAAACACAGAAATTGCATCGATATTGAATACAAAGGGCAAAATGTCGACTTAATTATAAGGGGAGTAACTCTTCTAATAGTTCGTGATTTGAGCCTTTCCTGGAACAGCAGTGTTAGATTCCGATGCACCATTGCAGGATTACTGTATCCCTTGGACCTTCAAATCAACGATGAAACACAGAAATTGCATCGATATTGAATACAATAGGCAAAATAACGACTTATTTACAAGAGGAGTAACTCTTCTAATAGTTCATGCTTTGAGCCTTTCCTGGGACAGCAGTATTAGATTCTGATGCACCATTGCAGGATTACTGTATCCCTTGGACCTTCAATTCAACGATGAAACACCGAAATTGCATCGTTATTGAATACAAAAGGCAAAATGTCGACTTATTTACAAGAGGAGTAACTCTTCTAATTGTTCGTGCTTTTAGCCTTTCCTGGGACAGCAGTATTAGATTCCGATGCAGCATTGCAGGTTTACTGTATCCCTTGGACCTTCAAATCAACGATGAAACACTGAAATTGCATCGATATTGAATACAAAAGGCAAAATGTCGACTTATTTACAAGAGGAGTAACTCTTCTAATATTTCGTGCTTTGAGCCTTTCCTGGGACAGCAGTATTAGATTCCGATGCACCATTGCAGGTTTACTGTATCACTTGGACCTTCAAATCAACGATGAAGCACAGAAATTGCATCGATATTGAATACGAAAGGCAAAATGCCGACTTGTTTATAAAAGGATTTACCCATCTAATAGTTCGTGCTGTGAGCCTTTCCTGGGACAGCAGTATTACATTCCGATGCACCATTGCTGGTTTACTGTATCCCTCGCACCGTCAAATCAACGATGAAACACAGAAATTGCATCGATATTGAATACAAAAAGAGAAATGTCAAATTATTTACAAGGGGAGTAACTCTTCTAATATTTCGTGCTTTGAGCCTTTCCTGGGACCGCAGTATTAGATTCCGATGCACCATTGCAAGTTTACTGTATCCCTTGGACCTTGAAATCAACGATGAAACACAGAAATTGCATCGATATTGAATACAAAAGGCAAAATGTTGACTTATTTACAAGAGGAGTAACTCTTCTAATAGTTCGTGTTTTGAGCCTTTCCTGGGAGAGCAGTATTAGATTCCAATGCACCATTGCAGGTTTACTGTATCCCTTGGACCTTCAAATCAACGATGAAACACAGAAATTGCATCGATATTGAATACAAAAGGCAAAATGTCGACTTATATATAAGGGGAGTAACTCTTCTAATAGTTCATGCTTTGAGCCTTTCCTGGGACAGCAGTGTTAGATTCCGATGCAGCATTGCAGGATTACTGTATCCCTTGGACCTTCAAATCAACGATGAAGCACAGAAACTGCATCGATATTGAATACAAAAGGCAAAATGTCGACTTATTTGTAAGAGGATTTACCCATCTAATAGTTCGTGCTGTGAGCCTTTCCTGGGACAGCAGTATTACATTCCGATGCACCATTGCAGGTTTACTGTATCCCTCGGACCGTCAAATCAACGATGAAACACAGACATTGCATCGCTATTGAATACAAAAAGAGAAATGTCGAATTATTTACAAGGGGAGTAACTCTTCTAATAGTTCGTGCTTTGAGCCTTTCCTGGGACAGCAGTATTAGATTCCGAAGCAGCATTGCAGGTTTACTGTATCCCTTGGACCTTCAAATCAACGATGAAACACAGATATTGCATCGATATTGAATACAATAGGCAAAATAACGACTTATTTACAAGAGGAGTAACTCTTCTAATAGTTCGTGCTTTGAGCCTTTCCTGGGACAGCAGTATTAGATTCCGATGCACCATTGCAGGATTACTGTATCCCTTGGACCTTCAATTCAACGATGAAACACCGAAATTGCATCGTTATTGAATACAAAAGGCAAAATGTCGACTTATTTACAAGAGGAGTAACTCTTCTAATAGTTCGTGCTTTGAGCCTTTCCTGGGACTGCAGTATTAGATTCCGATGCACCATTGCAAGTTTACTGTATCCCTTGGACCTTCAACTCAACGATGCAACACAGAAATTGCATCGATATAGAATACAAAAGGCAAAATGTCGACTTATTTACAAGAGAAGTAACTCTTCTAATTGTTCGTGATTTTAGCCTTTCCTGGGACAGCAGTATTAGATTCCGATGCAGCATTGCAGGTTTACTGTATCCCTTGGACCTTCAAATCAACGATGAAACACTGAAATTGCATCGATATTGAATGCAAAATGTAAAATGTCACCTTATTTATAAGAGGAGTAACTCTTCTAATAGTTCGTGTTTTGAGCCTTTCCTGGGACAGCAATATTAGATTCCGATGCACAATTGCAGGTTTGCTGCATCTCTTGGACATTCAAATCAACGATGAAACACAGAAATTGCATCGATATTGAATAAAAAAGGTAAAATGTCGACTTATTTACAAGAGGAGTAACTCTTCTAATTGTTCGTGCTTTGAGCTTTTCCTGGGACAGCAGTATTAGATTCCGATGCTCCATTGCAGGTTTACTGTATCCCGTGGACCTTCAAATCAACGATGAAACACAGAAATTGCATCGATATTGAATACAAAAGGCAAAATGTCGACTCATTTACAAGGGGAGTAACTCTTCTAATAGTTCGTGCTTTGAACCTTTCCTGGGACAGCAGTATTAGATTCCGATGCACCATTGTAGGTTTACTGTATCCCTTGGACCTTCACTTCAACGATCAAACACAGAAATTGCATCGATATTGAATACAAAATGCAAAATATCGACTTAATTATAAGAGGAGTCACCCTTCTAATAGTTCGTGCTTTGAGCCTTTCCTGGGACAGCAGTATTAGATTCCGATGCACCATTGCAGGTTAACTGTATCCCTTGGACCTTCAAATCATCGATGAAACACAGATATTGCATCGATATTGAATACAAAAGGCAAAATGTCGACTTATTTACAAGGGGAGCAACTCTTCTAATAGTTCGTGATTTGAGCCTTTCCTGGGACACCGGTATTAGATTCCGATGCACCATTGCAGGTTAACTGTATCCCTTGGACTTTGAAATCAACGATGAAACACAGAAATTGCATCGATATTGAATACAAAAAGCCAAATGTCAACTTATTTACAAGAGGAGTAACTCTTCTAATAGTTCGTGCTTTGAGCCTTTCCTGGGACAGCAGTATTAGATTCCGATGCACCATTGCAGGTTAACTGTATCCCTTGGACCTTCAAATCATCGATGAAACACAGATATTGCATCGATATTGAATACAAAAGGCAAAATGTCGACTTATTTACAAGGGGAGCAACTCTTCTAATAGTTCGTGATTTGAGCCTTTCCTGGGACACCGGTATTAGATTCCGATGCACCATTGCAGGTTAACTGTATCCCTTGGACTTTGAAATCAACGATGAAACACAGAAATTGCATCGATATTGAATACAAAAAGCCAAATGTCAACTTATTTACAAGAGGAGTAACTCTTCTAATAGTTCGTGCTTTGAGCCTATCCTGGGACAGCAGTATTAGATTCCGATGCACCATTGCAGGTTTACTGTATCCCTTGGACCTTCACATCAACCATGAAACACAGAAATTGCTTCGATATTGAATACAAAAGGCAAAATGTCGACTTATTTATAAGAGGAGACACCCTTCTAATAGTTCGTGATTTGAGCCTTCCCTGGGACAGCAGTATTACATTCCGATGCACCATTGCAGGTTTACTGTATCCCTTGGACCTTCAATTCAACGATGAAACACCGAAATTGCATCGTTATTGAATACAAAAGGCAAAATGTCGACTTATTTACAAGAGGAGTAACTCTTCTAATTGTTCGTGCTTTTAGCCTTTCCTGGGACAGCAGTATTAGATTCCGATGCAGCATTGCAGGTTTACTGTATCCCTTGGACCTTCAAATCAACGATGAAACACTGAAATTGCATCGATATTGAATACAAAAGGCAAAATGTCGACTTATTTACAAGAGGAGTAACTCTTCTAATATTTCGTGCTTTGAGCCTTTCCTGGGACAGCAGTATTATATTCCGATGCACCATTGCAGGTTTACTGTATCCCTTGGACCTTCAAATCAACGATGAAGCACAGAAATTGCATCGATATTGAATACGAAAGGCAAAATGCCGACTTGTTTATAAAAGGATTTACCCATCTAATAGTTCGTGCTGTGAGACTTTCCTGGGACGGCAGTATTACATTCCGATGCACCATTGCAGGTTTACTGTATCCCTCGGACCGTCAAATCAACGATGAAACACAGAAATTGCATCGATATTGAATACAAAAAGAGAAATGTCAAATTATTTACAAGGGGAGTAACTCTTCTAATATTTCGTGCTTTGAGCCTTTCCTGGGACCGCAGTATTAGATTCCGATGCACCATTGCAAGTTTACTGTATCCCTTGGACCTTGAAATCAACGATGAAACACAGAAATTCCATCGATATTGAATACAAAAGGCAAAATGTTGACTTATTTACAAGAGGAGTAACTCTTCTAATAGTTCGTGTTTTGAGCCTTTCCTGGGAGAGCAGTATTAGATTCCAATGCACCATTGCAGGTTTACTGTATCCCTTGGACCTTCAAATCAACGATGAAACACAGAAATTGCATCGATATTGAATACAAAAGGCAAAATGTCGACTTATTTATAAGGGGAGTAACTCTTCTAATAGTTCATGCTTTGAGCCTTTCCTGGGACAGCAGTGTTAGATTCCGATGCAGCATTGCAGGATTACTGTATCCCTTGGACCTTCAAATCAACGATGAAGCACAGAAACTGCATCGATATTGAATACAAAAGGCAAAATGTCGACTTATTTGTAAGAGGATTTACCCATCTAATAGTTCGTGCTGTGAGCCTTTCCTGGGACAGCAGTATTACATTCCGATGCACCATTGCAGGTTTACTGTATCCCTCGGACCGTCAAATCAACGATGAAACACAGACATTGCATCGCTATTGAATACAAAAAGAGAAATGTCGAATTATTTACAAGGGGAGTAACTCTTCTAATAGTTCGTGCTTTGAGCCTTTCCTGGGACAGCAGTATTAGATTCCGATGCAGCATTGCAGGTTTACTGTATCCCTTGGACCTTCAAATCAACGATGAAACGCAGATATTGCATCGATATTGAATACAATAGGCAAAATAACGACTTATTTACAAGAGGAGTAACTCTTCTAATAGTTCGTGCTTTGAGCCTTTCCTGGGACAGCAGTATTAGATTCCGATGCACCATTGCAGGATTACTGTATCCCTTGGACCTTCAATTCAACGATGAAACACCGAAATTGCATCGTTATTGAATACAAAAGGCAAAATGTCGACTTATTTACAAGAGGAGTAACTCTTCTAATAGTTCGTGCTTTGAGCCTTTCCTGGGACTGCAGTATTAGATTCCGATGCACCATTGCAAGTTTACTGTATCCCTTGGACCTTCAACTCAACGATGCAACACAGAAATTGCATCGATATTGAATACAAAACGCAAAATGTCGACTTATTTACAAGAGGAGTAACTCTTCTAATTGTTCGTGATTTTAGCCTTTCCTGGGACAGCAGTATTAGATTCCGATGCAGCATTGCAGGTTTACTGTATCCCTTGGACCTTCAAATCAACGATGAAACACTGAAATTGCATCGATATTGAATGCAAAATGTAAAATGTCACCTTATTTATAAGAGGAGTAACTCTTCTAATAGTTCGTGTTTTGAGCCTTTCCTGGGACAGCAATATTAGATTCCGATGCACAATTGCAGGTTTGCTGCATCTCTTGGACATTCAAATCAACGATGAAACACAGAAATTGCATCGATATTGAATACAAAAGGTAAAATGTCGACTTATTTACAAGAGGAGTAACTCTTCTAATTGTTCGTGCTTTGAGCTTTTCCTGTGACAGCAGTATTAGATTCCGATGCTCCATTGCAGGTTTACTGTATCCCTTGGACCTTCAAATCAACGATGAAACACAGAAATTGCATCGATATTGAATACAAAAGGCAAAATGTCGACTCATTTACAAGGGGAGTAACTCTTCTAATAGTTCGTGCTTTGAACCTTTCCTGGGACAGCAGTATTAGATTCCGATGCACCATTGTAGGTTTACTGTATCCCTTGGACCTTCACTTCAACGATCAAACACAGAAATTGCATCGATATTGAATACAAAATGCAAAATATCGACTTAATTATAAGAGGAGTCACCCTTCTAATAGTTCGTGCTTTGAGCCTTTCCTGGGACAGCAGTATTAGATTCCGATGCACCATTGCAGGTTAACTGTATCCCTTGGACCTTCAAATCATCGATGAAACACAGATATTGCATCGATATTGAATACAAAAGGCAAAATTTCGACTTATTTACAAGGGGAGCAACTCTTCTAATAGTTCGTGATTTGAGCCTTTCCTGGGACACCGGTATTAGATTCCGATGCACCATTGCAGGTTAACTGTATCCCTTGGACTTTGAAATCAACGATGAAACACAGAAATTGCATCGATATTGAATACAAAAAGCCAAATGTCAACTTATTTACAAGAGGAGTAACTCTTCTAATAGTTCGTGCTTTGAGCCTATCCTGGGACAGCAGTATTAGATTCCGATGCACCATTGCAGGTTTACTGTATCCCTTGGACCTTCACATCAACCATGAAACACAGAAATTGCTTCGATATTGAATACAAAAGGCAAAATGTCGACTTATTTATAAGAGGAGACACCCTTCTAATAGTTCGTGATTTGAGCCTTCCCTGGGACAGCAGTATTACATTCCGATGCACCATTGCAGGTTTACTGTATCCCTTGGACCTTCAAATCATCGATGAAACACAGATATTGCATCGATATTGAATACAAAATGCAAAATGTCGACTTATTTACAAGGGGAGTAACTCTTCTAATAGTTCGTGCTTTGAGCCTTTCCTGGGACAGCAGTATTAGATTCCGATGCACCATTGCTGGTTTACTGTATCCCTTGGACCTTCACATCAACGATGAAACACAGAAATTGCATCGATATTGAATACAAAAGGCAAAATATCGACTTATTTATAAGAGGAGTCACCCTTCCAATAGTTCGTGATTTGAGCCTTTCCTGGGAAGGCAGTATTAGATTCCGATGCACCATTGCAGGTTAACTGTATCCCTTGGACCTTAAAATCATCGATGAAACACAGATATTGCATCGATATTGAATACAAAAGGCAAAATGTCAACTTATTTGCAAAGGGAGCAACTCTTCTAATAGTTCGTGATTTGAGCCTTTCCTGGGACAGCAGTATTACATTGCGATGCACCATTGCTGGTTTACTGTATCCCTTGGACCTTCACATCAACGATGAAACACAGAAATAGCATCGATATTGAATACAAAAGGGAAAATGTCGACTCATTTACAAGGGGAGTAACTCTTCTAATAGTTCGTGCTTTGAGCCGTTCCTGGGACAGCAGTATTAGATTCCGATGCACCATTGCAGGTTTACGGTATCCCTTGGACCTTCACATCAACGATGAAACACAGAAATTGCATCGATATTGAATACAAAATGCAAAATATCGACTTATTTACAAGAGGAGTAACTATTCTAATTGTTCGTGCTTTTAGCCTTTCCTGGGACAGCAGTATTAGATTCCGATGCAGCATTGCAGGTTTACTGTATCCCTTGGACCTTCGAATCAACGATGAAACACTGAAATTGCATCGATATTGAATACAAAAGGCAAAATGTCGACTTATTTACAAGAGGAGTAACTCTTCTAATATTTCGTGCTTTGAGCCTTTCCTGGGACAGCAGTATTAGATTCCGATGCACCATTGCAGGTTTACTGTATCCCATGGACCTTCAAATCAACGATGAAGCACAGAAATTGCATCGATATTGAATACGAAAGGCAAAATGCCGACTTGTTTATAAAAGGATTTACCCATCTAATAGTTCGTGCTGTGAGCCTTTCCTGGGACAGCAGTATTACATTCCGATGCACCATTGCAGGTTTACTGTATCCCTCGGACCGTCAAATCAACGATGAAACACAGAAATTGCATCGATATTGAATACAAAAAGAGAAATGTCGAATTATTTACAAGGGGAGTAACTCTTCTAATATTTCGTGCTTTGAGCCTTTCCTGGGACCGCAGTATTAGATTCCGATGCAGCATTGCAAGTTTACTGTATCCCTTGGACCTTGAAATCAACGATGAAACACAGAAATTGCATCGATATTGAATACAAAAGGCAAAATGTCGACTTATTTACAAGAGGAGTAACTCTTCTAATAGTTCGTGTTTTGAGCCTTTCCTGGGAGAGCAGTATTAGATTTCAATGCACCATTGCAGGTTTACTGTATCCCTTGGACCTTCAAATCAACGATGAAACACAGAAATTGCATCGATATTGAATACAAAAGGCAAAATGTCGACTTATTTATAAGGGGAGTAACTCTTCTAATAGTTCATGCTTTGAGCCTTTCCTGGGACAGCAGTGTTAGATTCCGATGCACCATTGCAGGATTACTGTATCCCTTGGACCTTCAAATCAACGATGAAGCACAGAAACTGCATCGATATTGAATACAAAAGGCAAAATGTCGACTTATTTGTAAGAGGATTTACCCATCTAATAGTTCGTGCTGTGAGCCTTTCCTGGGACAGCAGTATTACATTCCGATGCACCATTGCAGGTTTACTGTATCCCTCGGACCGTCAAATCAACGATGAAACACAGACATTGCATCGCTATTGAATACAAAAAGAGAAATGTCGAATTATTTACAAGGGGAGTAACTCTTCTAATAGTTCGTGCTTTGAGCCTTTCCTGGGACAGCAGTATTAGATTCCGATGCAGCATTGCAGGTTTACTGTATCCCTTGGACCTTCAAATCAACGATGAAACGCAGATATTGCATCGATATTGAATACAATAGGCAAAATAACGACTTATTTACAAGAGGAGTAACTCTTCTAATAGTTCGTGCTTTGAGCCTTTCCTGGGACAGCAGTATTAGATTCCGATGCACCATTGCAGGATTACTGTATCCCTTGGACCTTCAATTCAACGATGAAACACCGAAATTGCATCGTTATTGAATACAAAAGGCAAAATGTCGACTTATTTACAAGAGGAGTAACTCTTCTAATAGTTCGTGCTTTGAGCCTTTCCTGGGACTGCAGTATTAGATTCCGATGCACCATTGCAAGTTTACTGTATCCCTTGGACCTTCAACTCAACGATGCAACACAGAAATTGCATCGATATTGAATACAAAAGGCAAAATGTCGACTTATTTACAAGAGGAGTAACTCTTCTAATTGTTCGTGATTTTAGCCTTTCCTGGGACAGCAGTATTAGATTCCGATGCAGCATTGCAGGTTTACTGTATCCCTTGGACCTTCAAATCAACGATGAAACACTGAAATTGCATCGATATTGAATGCAAAATGTAAAATGTCACCTTATTTATAAGAGGAGTAACTCTTCTAATAGTTCGTGTTTTGAGCCTTTCCTGGGACAGCAATATTAGATTCCGATGCACAATTGCAGGTTTGCTGCATCTCTTGGACATTCAAATCAACGATGAAACACAGAAATTGCATCGATATTGAATACAAAAGGTAAAATGTCGGCTTATTTACAAGAGGAGTAACTCTTCTAATTGTTCGTGCTTTGAGCTTTTCCTGTGACAGCAGTATTAGATTCCGATGCTCCATTGCAGGTTTACTGTATCCCTTGGACCTTCAAATCAACGATGAAACACAGAAATTGCATCGATATTGAATACAAAAGGCAAAATGTCGACTCATTTACAAGGGGAGTAACTCTTCTAATAGTTCGTGCTTTGAACCTTTCCTGGGACAGCAGTATTAGATTCCGATGCACCATTGTAGGTTTACTGTATCCCTTGGACCTTCACTTCAACGATCAAACACAGAAATTGCATCGATATTGAATACAAAATGCAAAATATCGACTTAATTATAAGAGGAGTCACCCTTCTAATAGTTCGTGCTTTGAGCCTTTCCTGGGACAGCAGTATTAGATTCCGATGCACCATTGCAGGTTAACTGTATCCCTTGGACCTTCAAATCATCGATGAAACACAGATATTGCATCGATATTGAATACAAAAGGCAAAATTTCGACTTATTTACAAGGGGAGCAACTCTTCTAATAGTTCGTGATTTGAGCCTTTCCTGGGACACCGGTATTAGATTCCGATGCACCATTGCAGGTTAACTGTATCCCTTGGACTTTGAAATCAACGATGAAACACAGAAATTGCATCGATATTGAATACAAAAAGCCAAATGTCAACTTATTTACAAGAGGAGTAACTCTTCTAATAGTTCGTGCTTTGAGCCTATCCTGGGACAGCAGTATTAGATTCCGATGCACCATTGCAGGTTTACTGTATCCCTTGGACCTTCACATCAACCATGAAACACAGAAATTGCTTCGATATTGAATACAAAAGGCAAAATGTCGACTTATTTATAAGAGGAGACACCCTTCTAATAGTTCGTGATTTGAGCCTTCCCTGGGACAGCAGTATTACATTCCGATGCACCATTGCAGGTTTACTGTATCCCTTGGACCTTCAAATCATCGATGAAACACAGATATTGCATCGATATTGAATACAAAATGCAAAATGTCGACTTATTTACAAGGGGAGTAACTCTTCTAATAGTTCGTGCTTTGAGCCTTTCCTGGGACAGCAGTATTAGATTCCGATGCACCATTGCTGGTTTACTGTATCCCTTGGACCTTCACATCAACGATGAAACACAGAAATTGCATCGATATTGAATACAAAAGGCAAAATATCGACTTATTTATAAGAGGAGTCACCCTTCCAATAGTTCGTGATTTGAGCCTTTCCTGGGAAGGCAGTATTAGATTCCGATGCACCATTGCAGGTTAACTGTATCCCTTGGACCTTAAAATCATCGATGAAACACAGATATTGCATCGATATTGAATACAAAAGGCAAAATGTCAACTTATTTGCAAAGGGAGCAACTCTTCTAATAGTTCGTGATTTGAGCCTTTCCTGGGACAGCAGTATTACATTGCGATGCACCATTGCTGGTTTACTGTATCCCTTGGACCTTCACATCAACGATGAAACACAGAAATAGCATCGATATTGAATACAAAAGGGAAAATGTCGACTCATTTACAAGGGGAGTAACTCTTCTAATAGTTCGTGCTTTGAGCCGTTCCTGGGACAGCAGTATTAGATTCCGATGCACCATTGCAGGTTTACGGTATCCCTTGGACCTTCACATCAACGATGAAACACAGAAATTGCATCGATATTGAATACAAAATGCAAAATATCGACTTATTTACAAGAGGAGTAACTATTCTAATTGTTCGTGCTTTTAGCCTTTCCTGGGACAGCAGTATTAGATTCCGATGCAGCATTGCAGGTTTACTGTATCCCTTGGACCTTCGAATCAACGATGAAACACTGAAATTGCATCGATATTGAATACAAAAGGCAAAATGTCGACTTATTTACAAGAGGAGTAACTCTTCTAATATTTCGTGCTTTGAGCCTTTCCTGGGACAGCAGTATTAGATTCCGATGCACCATTGCAGGTTTACTGTATCCCATGGACCTTCAAATCAACGATGAAGCACAGAAATTGCATCGATATTGAATACGAAAGGCAAAATGCCGACTTGTTTATAAAAGGATTTA
Source organism: Schistocerca cancellata (assembly GCF_023864275.1). NCBI lineage: Eukaryota > Metazoa > Arthropoda > Insecta > Orthoptera > Acrididae > Schistocerca > Schistocerca cancellata. The sequence goes on along the minus strand of NC_064627.1, from coordinate 138,400,739 downwards.
CCCATCTAATAGTTCGTGCTGTGAGCCTTTCCTGGGACAGCAGTATTACATTCCGATGCACCATTGCAGGTTTACTGTATCCCTCGGACCGTCAAATCAACGATGAAACACAGAAATTGCATCGATATTGAATACAAAAAGAGAAATGTCGAATTATTTACAAGGGGAGTAACTCTTCTAATATTTCGTGCTTTGAGCCTTTCCTGGGACCGCAGTATTAGATTCCGATGCACCATTGCACGTTTACTGTATCCCTTGGACCTTGAAATCAACGATGAAACACAGAAATTGCATCGATATTGAATACAAAAGGCAAAATGTCGACTTATTTACAAGAGGAGTAACTCTTCTAATAGTTCGTGTTTTGAGCCTTTCCTGGGAGAGCAGTATTAGATTTCAATGCACCATTGCAGGTTTACTGTATCCCTTGGACCTTCAAATCAACGATGAAACACAGAAATTGCATCGATATTGAATACAAAAGGCAAAATGTCGACTTATTTATAAGGGGAGTAACTCTTCTAATAGTTCATGCTTTGAGCCTTTCCTGGGACAGCAGTGTTAGATTCCGATGCACCATTGCAGGATTACTGTATCCCTTGGACCTTCAAATCAACGATGAAGCACAGAAACTGCATCGATATTGAATACAAAAGGCAAAATGTCGACTTATTTGTAAGAGGATTTACCCATCTAATAGTTCGTGCTGTGAGCCTTTCCTGGGACAGCAGTATTACATTCCGATGCACCATTGCAGGTTTACTGTATCCCTCGGACCGTCAAATCAACGATGAAACACAGACATTGCATCGCTAATGAATACAAAAAGAGAAATGTCGAATTATTTACAAGGGGAGTAACTCTTCTAATAGTTCGTGCTTTGAGCCTTTCCTGGGACAGCAGTATTAGATTCCGAAGCAGCATTGCAGGTTTACTGTATCCCTTGGACCTTCAAATCAACGATGAAACACAGAAATTGCATCGATATTGAATACAATTGGCAAAATAACGACTTATTTACAAGAGGAGTAACTCTTCTAATAGTTCGTGCTTTGAGCCTTTCCTGGGACAGCAGTATTAGATTCCGATGCACCATTGCAGGATTACTGTATCCCTTGGACCTTCAATTCAACGATGAAACACCGAAATTGCATCGTTATTGAATACAAAAGGCAAAATGTCGACTTATTTACAAGAGGAGTAACTCTTCTAATAGTTCGTGCTTTGAGCCTTTCCTGGGACTGCAGTATTAGATTCCGATGCACCATTGCAAGTTTACTGTATCCCTTGGACCTTCAACTCAACGATGCAACACAGAAATTGCATCGATATTGAATACAAAAGGCAAAATGTCGACTTATTTACAAGAGGAGTAACTCTTCTAATTGTTCGTGTTTTTAGCCTTTCCTGGGACAGCAGTATTAGATTCCGATGCAGCATTGCAGGTTTACTGTATCCCTTGGACCTTCAAATCAACGATGAAACACTGAAATTGCATCGATATTGAATGCAAAAGGTAAAATGTCGACTTATTTATAAGAGGAGTAACTCTTCTAATAGTTCGTGTTTTGAGCCTTTCCTGGGACAGCAGTATTAGATTCCGATGCACAATTGCAGGTTTGCTGCATCTCTTGGACATTCAAATCAACGATGAAACACAGAAATTGCATCGATATTGAATACAAAAGGTAAAATGTCGACTTATTTACAAGAGGAGTAACTCTTCTAATTGTTCGTGCTTTGAGCCTTTCCTGGGACAGCAGTATTAGACTCCGATGCTCCATTGCAGGTTTACTGTATCCCTTGGACCTTCAAATCAACGATGAAACACAGAAATTGCATCGATATTGAATACAAAAGGCAAAATGTCGACTCATTTACAAGGGGAGTAAATCTTGTAATAGTTCGTGCTTTGAACCTTTCCTGGGACAGCAGTATTAGATTCCGATGCACCATTGCAGGTTTACTGTATCCCTTGGACCTTCACTTCAACGATCAAACACAGAAATTGCATCGATATTGAATACAAAATGCAAAATATCGACTTAATTATAAGAGGAGTCACCCTTCTAATAGTTCGTGCTTTGAGCCTTTCCTGGGACAGCAGTATTAGATTCCGATGCACCATTGCAGGTTAACTGTATCCCTTGGACCTTCAAATCATCGATGAAACACAGATATTGCATCGATATTGAATAAAAAAGGCAAAATGTCGACTTATTTACAAGGGGAGCAACTCTTCTAATAGTTCGTGCTTTGAGCCTTCCCTGGGACAGCAGTATTAGATTCCGATGCACCATTGCAGGTTTACTGTATCCCTTGGACCTTCAAATCATCGATGAAACACAGATATTGCATCGATATTGAATACAAAATGCAAAATGTCGACTTATTTACAAGGGGAGTAACTCTTCTAATAGTTCGTGCTTTGAGCCTTTCCTGGGACAGCAGTATTAGATTCCGATGCACCATTGCAGGTTTACTGTATCCCTTGGACCTTCACATCAACCATGAAACACAGAAATTGCTTCGATATTGAATAAAAAAGTCAAAATGTCGGTTTATTTATAATAGGAGACACCCTTCTAATAGTTCGTGCTTTGAGCCTACCCTGGGACAGCAGTATTAGATTCCGATGCACCATTGCAGGTTTACTGTATCCCTTGGACCTTCAAAACATCGATCAAACACAGATATTGCATCGATATTGAATACAAAATGCAAAATGTCGACTTATTTACAAGGGGAGTAACTCTTCTAATAGTTCGTGCTTTGAGCCTTTCCTGGGACAGCAGTATTAGATTCCGATGCACCATTGCTGGTTTACTGTATCCCTTGGAGCTTCACATCAACGATGAAACACAGAAATTGCATCGATATTGAATACAAAAGGCAAAATATCGACTTATTTACAAGGGGAGTAACTCTTCTAATAGTTCGTGCTTTGAGCCTTTCCTGGGACAGCAGTATTAGATTCCGATGCACCATTGCAGGTTTACTGTATCCCTTGGACCTTCACATCAACGATGAAACACAGAAATTGCATCGATATTGAATACAAAAGGCAAAATATCGACTTATTTATAAGAGGAGTAACCCTTCTAATAGTTCGTGCTTTGAGCCTTTCCTGGGACAGCAGTATTAGATTCCGATGCACCATTGCAGGTTAACTGTATCCCTTGGACCTTCAAATCATCGATGAAACACAGATATTGCATCGATATTGAATACAAAAGGCAAAATGTCGACTTATTTGCAAAGGGAGCAACTCTTCTAATAGTTCGTGATTTGAGCCTTTCCTGGGACAGCAGTATTAGATTCCGATGCACCATTGCAGGTTAACTGTATCCCTTGGACTTTGAAATCAACGATGAAACACAGAAATTACATCGATATTAAATACAAAAAGCCAAATGTCAACTTATTTACAAGTGGAGTAACTCTTCTAATAGTTCGTGCTTTGAGCCTATCCTGGGACAGCAGTATTAGATTCCGATGCACCATTGCAGGTTTACTGTATCCCTTGGACCTTCAAATCAACGATGAAACACAGAAATTGCATCGATATTGAATACAAATGGCAAAATATCAACTTATTTACAAGAGGAGTAACTCTTCTAATAGTTCGTGCTTTGTGCCTTTCCTGGGACAGCAGTATTAGATTCCGATGCACCATTGCAGGTTTACCGTATCCCTTGGACCTTCAAATCAACGATGAAACACTGAAATTGCTTCGATATTGAATACAAAAGGCAAAATGTGAACTTATTTACAAGAGGAGTAACTCTTCTAATGGTTCGTGCTTTGAGCCTTTCCTGGGACAGCAGTATTAGATTCCGATGCACCATTGCAGGTTAACTGTATCCCTTGGACCTTCAACTCAACGATGAAACACAGAAATTGCATCGATATTGAATACAAAAAGCCAATTGTCGTTTTATTTACAAGAGGAGTAACTCTTCTAATAGTTCGTGCTTTGAGCCTATCCTGGGACAGCAGTATTAGATTCCGATGCACCATTGCAGGTTTACTGTATCCCTTGGACCTTGAAATCTACGATGAATTAGAAATTGCATCGATATTGAATACAAAAGGCAAAATATCGACTTATTTATAAGAGGAGTCACCCTTCCAATAGTTCGTGCTTTGAGCCTTTCCTGGGAAGGCAGTATTAGATTCCGATGCACCATTGCAGGTTAACTGTATCCCTTGGACCTTCAAATCATCGATGAAACACAGATATTGCATCGATATTGAATACAAAAGGCAAAATGTCAACTTTTTTACAAGGGTAGCAACTCTTCTAATAGTTCGTGCTTTGAGCCTTTCCTGGGAAGGCAGTAATAGATTCCGATGCACCATTGCAGGTTAACTGTATCCCTTGGACCTTCAACTCAACGATGAAACACAGACATTGCATCGATATTGAATACAAAAAGCCAATTGTCGTTTTATTTACAAGAGGAGTATTTCTTCTAATTGTTAGTGCTTTGAGCCTTTCCTGGGACAGCAGTATTAGATTCCGATGCACCATAGCAGATTTACTGTATCGCTTGGACCTTCACATCAACGATGAAACACAGATATTGCATCGATATTGAATACAAAAAGCCAAATGTCAACTTATTTACAAGAGGAGTAACTCTTCTAATAGTTCGTGCTTTGAGCCTATCCTGGGACAGCAGTATTAGATTCCGATGCACCATTGCAGGTTTACTGTATCCCTTGGACCTTCAAATCAAAGATGAAACAGAGAAATTGCATCGATATTGAATACAAAAGGCAAAATATCGACTTATTAACAAGAGGAGTAACTCTTCTAATAGTTCGTGCTTTGAGCCTTTCCTGTGACAGCAGTATTAGATTCCGATGCACCATTGCAGGTTTACTGTATCCCTTGGACATTCAAATCAACGATGAAACACAGAAATTGCATCGATATTGAATACAAAAGGCAAAATGTCAACTTATTTACAAGAGGAGTAACTCTTCTAATAGTTCGTGCTTTGAGCCTTTCCTGGGACAGCAGTATTAGATTCCGATGCACCATTGCAGGTTTACCGTATCCCTTGGACCTTCAAATCAACGATGAAACACAGAAATTGCATCGATATTGAATACAAAAGGCAAAATGTGAACTTATTTACAAGAGGAGTAACTCTTCTAATGGTTCGTGCTTTGAGCCTTTCGTGGGACAGCAGTATTAGATTCCAATGCACCATTGCAGGTGTACTGTATCCCTTGGACCTTCACATCAACGATGAAACACAGAAATTGCATCGATATTGAATACAAAAAGCCAATTGTCGTTTTATTTACAAGAGGAGTAACTCTTCTAATTGTTAGTGCTTTGAGCCTTTCCTGGGACAGCAGTATTAGATTCCGATGCACCATAGCAGATTTACTGTATCGCTTGGACCTTCACATCAACGATGAAACACAGAAATTGCATCGATATTGAATACAAAAGGCAAAATTTCGACTTATTTACAAGGGGAGTAACTCTTCTAATAGTTCGTGCTTTGAGCCTTTCCTGTGACAGCAGTAATAGATTCCGATGCACCATTGCAGGTTTACTGTATCCCTTGGACCTTCACATCAACGATGAAACACAGAAATTGCATCGATATTGAATACAAAAGGCTAAATGTCGACTTATTTATAAGAGGAGTCACCCTTCTAATAGTTCGTGCTCTGAGCCTTCCCTGGGACAGCAGTATTAGATTCCGATGCTCCATTGCAGGTGTACTGTATCCCTTGGACCTTCAAATCATCGATGAAACACAGATATTGCATCGATATTGGATACAAAAGGCAAAATGTCGACTTATTTACAAGGGGAGTAACTCTTCTAATAGTTCGTGCTTTGAGCCTTTCCTGGGACAGCAGTATTAGATTTCGATGCACCATTGCAGGTTTACTGTATCCCTTGGACCTTCAAATCAACGATGAAACACAGAAATTGCATCGATATTGAATACAAAAGGCAAAATGTGAACTTATTTACAAGAGGAGTAACTCTTCTAATAGTTCGTGCTTTGAGCCTTTCCTGGGACAGCAGTATTAGATTCCGATGTACCATTGCAGGTTTACTGTATCCCTTGGACCTTCAAATCAACGATGAAACACAGAAATGGCATCGATATTGAATACAAAAGGCAAAATGTCGACTTATTTACAAGGGGAGCAACTCTTCTAATAGTTCGTGCTTTGAGCCTTTCCTGGGACAGCAGTATAAGATTCCGATGCACCATTGCAGGTTTGTACCCTTGGACCTTCACATCAACGATGAAACACAGAAATTGCATCGATATAGAATACAAAAAGCCAAATGTCAACTTATTTACAAGAGGAGTAACTCTTCTAATAGTTCGTGCTTTGAGCCTATCCTGGGACAGCAGTATTAGATTCCGATGCACCATTGCAGGTTTACCGTATCCCTTAGACCTTCAAATCAACGATGAATCACAGAATTTGCATCGATATGGAATACAAAACGCAAAATGTGAACTTATTTACAAGAGGAGTAACTCTTCTAATAGTTCGTGCTTTGAGCCTTTCCTGGGACAGCAGTATTAGATTCCGATGCACCATTGCAGGTTTACTGTATCCCTTGGACCTTCAACTCAACGATGAAACACAGAAATTGCATCGATATTGAATACAAAAAGCCAATTGTCGTTTTATGTACAAGAGGAGTAACTCTTCTAATTGTTAGTGCTTTGAGCCTTTCCTGGGACAGCAGTATTAGTTTCCGATGCACCATAGCAGATTTACTGTATCCCTTGGACCTTCACATCAACGATGAAACACAGAAATTGCATCGATATTGAATACAAAAATCAAAATGTACACTTATTTATAAGAGTAGCAATTCTTCTAATAGTTCGTGCTTTGAGCCTTTCCTGGGACAGCAGTATTAGATTCCGATGCACCATTGCAGGTTTACTGTATCCATTGGACCGTCAAATCATCGATGAAACACAGAAATTGCATCGATATTGACTACAAAAGGCATAATGTCGGTTTATTTATAAGAGGAGTAACTCTTCTAATAGTTCGTGCTTTGAGCCTTTCCTGGGACAGCAGTATTAGATTCCGATGCACCATTGCAGGTTTACTGTATGAATTGGACCTTCAAATCAACGATGAAACACAGAAATTGAATCGATATTGAATACAAAAGGTAAAATGTCGACTTATTTACAAGAGGAGTATATCTTCTATTAGTTCGTGCTTTGAGCCTTTCCTGGGACAGCAGTATTAGATTCCGATACACCATTGCAGGTTTACTGTATCCCTTGGACCTTGAAATCAACGATGAAACACAGAAATTGCAACGATATTGAGTACAAAAGGCAAAATGTCGACTTATTTACAAGAAGAGTAACTCTTCTAATAGTTCGTGCTTTGAGCCTTTCCTGGGACAGCAATATTAGATTCCGATGCACCATTGCAGGTTTACTGTATTCCTTCGACCTTCAAAACAACGATGAAACACAGAAATTGCATCGATATTGAATACAAAAGGCAAAATGTCGACTTATTTACAAGGGGAGTAACTCTTCTAATAGTTCGTGCTTTGAGCCTTTCCTGGGACAGCAGTATTAGATTCCGATGCACCATTGCAGGTTTACTGTATCCCTTGGACCTTCACATCAACGATGAAACACAGAAATTGCATCGATATTGAATACAAAAGGCAAAATGTCCACTTAATTTATAAGAGGAGTCACCCTTCTAATAGTTCGTGCATTGAGCCTTCCCTGGGACAAAAGTATTAGATTCCGATGCACCATTGCAGGTTTACTGTATCCCTTAAACCTTGAAATCAACGAAGAAACACAGAAATTGCATCGATATTGAATACAAAAGGCAAAATGTCGACTTATTTACAAGGGGAGTAACTCTTCTAATAGTTCGTGCTTTGAGCCTTTCCAGGGACAGCAGTATTAGATTCCGATGCACCATTGCAGGTTTACTGTATCCCTTGGACCTTCACATCAACGATGAAACACAGAAATTGCATCGATATTGAATACAAAAGGCAAAATGTCGACTTATTTACAAGGGGAGTAACTCTTCTAATAGATCGTGCTTTGAGCCTTTCCTGGGACAGCAGTATTAGATTCCGATGCACCATTGCAGGTTTACTGTATCCCTTGGACCTTCACATCAACGATGAAACACAGAAATTGCATCGATATTGAATACAAAAGGAAAAATATCGACTTATTTATAAGAGGAGTCACCCTTCCAATAGTTCGTGCTCTGAGACTTTCCTGGGAAGGCAGTATTAGATTCCGATGCACCATTGCAGGTTAACTGTATCCCTTGGACCTTCAAATCATCGATGAAACACAGATATTGCATCGATATTGAATACAAAAGGCAAAATGTCAACTTTTTTACAAGGGGAGCAACTCTTCTAATAGTTCGTGATTTGAGCCTTTCCTGGGACAGCAGTATTAGATTCCGATGCACCATTGCAGGTTAACTGTATCCCTTGGACCTTCAACTCAACGATGAAACACAGATATTGCATCGATATTGAATACAAAAAGCCAATTGTCGTTTTATTTACAAGAGGAGTAACTCTTCTAATTGTTAGTGCTTTGAGCCTTTCCTGGGACAGCAGAATTAGATTCCGATGCACCATAGCAGATTTACTGTATCGCTTGGACCTTCACATCAACGATGAAACACAGATATTGCATCGATATTGAATACAAAAAGCCAATTGTCGTTTTATTTACAAGAGGAGTAACTCTTCTAATTGATAGTGCTTTGAGCCTTCCCTGGGACAGCAGTATTAGATTCCGATGCACCATTGCAGGGGTACTGTATCCCTTGGACCATCAAATCATCGATGAAACAGAGATATTGCATCGATATTGGATACAAAAGGCAAAATGTCGACTTATTTACAAGGGGAGTAACTCTTCTAATAGTTCGTGATTTGAGCCTTTCCTGGGACAGCAGTATTAGATTTCGATGCACCATTGCAGGTTTACTGTATCCCTTGGACCTTCAAATCAACGATGAAACACAGAAATTGCATCGATATTGAATACAAAAGGCAAAATGTCAACTTATTTACAAGAGGAGTAACTCTTTTAATAGTTCGTGCTTTGAGCCTTTCCTGGGACAGCAGTATTAGATTCCGATGTACCATTGCAGGTTTACTGTATCCCTTGGACCTTCAAATCAACGATGAAACACAGAAATGGCATCGATATTGAATACAAAAGGCAAAATGTCGACTTATTTACAAGGGGAGCAACTCTTCTAATAGTTCGTGCTTTGAGCCTTTTCTGGGACAGCAGTATAAGATTCCGATGCACCATTGCAGGTTTACTGTACCCTTGGACCTTCACATCAACGATGAAACACAGAAATTGCATCGATATAGAATACAAAAAGCCAAATGTCAACTTATTTACAAGAGGAGTAACTCTTCTAATAGTTCGTTCTTTGAGCCTATCCTGGGAGAGCAGTATTACATTCCGATGCACCATTGCAGATTTACTGTATCCCTTGGACCTTCAAATCAACGATGAAACACAGAAATTGCATCTATATTGTATACAAAATGCAAAATTTCGACTTATTAACAAGAGGAGTAACTCTTCTAATAGTTCGTGTTTTGAGCCATTCCTGTGACAGCAGTATTAGATTCCGATGCACCATTGTAGGTTTACTGTATCCCTTGGACATTCAAATCAACGATGAAACACAGAAATTGCATCGATATTGAATACAAAAGGCAAAATGTCAACTTATTTACAAGAGGAGTAACTCTTCTAATAGTTCGTGCTTTGAGCCTTTCCTGGGACAGCAGTATTACATTCCGATGCACCATTGCAGGTTTACCGTATCCCTTAGACCTTCAAATCAACGATGAATCACAGAATTTGCATCGATTTTGAATACAAAACGCAAAATGTGAACTTATTTACAAGAGGAGTAACTCTTCTAATAGTTCGTGCTTTGAGGCTTTCCTGGGACAGCAGTATTAGATTCCGATGCACCATTGCAGGTTTACTGTATCCCTTGGACCTTCAACTCAACGATGAAACACAGAAATTGCATCGATATTGAATACAAAAAGCCAATTGTCGTTTTATGTACAAGAGGAGTAACTCTTCTAATTGTTAGTGCTTTGAGACTTTCCTGGGACAGCAGTATTAGATTCCGATGCACCATAGCAGATTTACTGTATCGCTTGGACCTTCACATCAACGATGAAACACAGAAATTGCATCGATATTGAATACAAAAGGCAAAATGTACACTTATTTATAAGAGGAGTAACTCTTCTAATAGTTCGTGCTTTGAGCCTTTCCTGGGACAGCAGTATTAGATTCCGATGCACCATTGCAGGTTTACTGTATCCACTGGACCGTCAAATCAGCGATGAAACACAGAAATTGCATCGATATTGACTACAAAAGGCATAATGTCGACTTATTTATAAGAGGAGTAACTCTTCTAATAGTTCGTGCTTTGAGCCTTTCCTGGGACAGCAGTATTAGATTCTGATGCACCATTGCAGGTTTACTGTATGAATTGGACCTTCAAATTAACGATGAAACACAGAAATTGCATCGATATTGAATACAAAGTGCAAAATGTCGACTTATTTACAAGGGGAGCAACTCTTCTAATAGTTCGTGCTTTGAGCCTTTCCTGGGACAGCAGTATTAGATTCCGATGCACCATAGCAGATTTACTGTATCGCTTGGACCTTCACATCAACGATGAAACACAGAAATTGCATCGATATTGAATACAAAAGGCAAAATTTCGACTTATTTACAAGGGGAGTAACTCTTCTAATAGTTAGTGCTTTGAGCCTTTCCTGTGACAGCAGTAATAGATTCCGATGCACCATTGCAGGTTTACTGTGTCCCTTGGACCTTCACATCAACGATGAAACATAGAAATTGCATCGATATTGAATACAAAAGGCTAAATGTCGACTTATTTATAAGAGGAGTCACCCTTCTAATAGTTCGTGCTCTGAGCCTTCCCTGGGAGAGCAGTATTAGATTCCGATGCACCATTGCAGGGGTACTGTATCCCTTGGACCATCAAATCATCGATGAAAGAGAGATATTGCATCGATATTGGATACAAAAGGCAAAATGTCGACTTATTTACAAGGGGAGTAACTCTTCTAATAGTTCGTGCTTTGAGCCTTTCCTGGGACAGCAGTATTAGATTTCGATGCACCATTGCAGGTTTACTGTATCCCTTGGACCTTCAAATCAACGATGAAACACAGAAATTGAATCGATATTGAATACAAAAGGCAAAATGTCAACTTATTTACAAGAGGAGTAACTCTTTTAATAGTTGATGCTTTGAGCCTTTCCTGGGACAGCAGTATTAGATTCCGATGTACCATTGCAGGTTTACTGTATCCCTTGGACCTTCAAATCAACGATGAAACACAGAAATGGCATCGATATTGAATACAAAAGGCAAAATGTCGACTTATTTACAAGGGGAGCAACTCTTCTAATAGTTCGTGCTTTGAGCCTTTCCTGGGACAGCAGTATAAGATTCCGATGCACCATTGCAGGTTTACTGTACCCTTGGACCTTCACATCAACGATGAAACACAGAAATTGCATCGATATAGAATACAAAAAGCCAAATGTCAACTTATTTACAAGAGGAGTAACTCTTCTAATAGTTCGTTCTTTGAGCCTATCCTGGGAGAGCAGTATTACATTCCGATGCACCATTGCAGATTTACTGTATCCCTTGGACCTTCAAATCAACGATGAAACACAGAAATTGCATCTATATTGTATACAAAATGCAAAATTTCGACTTATTAACAGGAGGAGTAACTCTTCTAATAGATCGTGCTTTGAGCCTTTCCTGGGACAGCAGTATTAGATTTCGATGCACCATTGCAGGTTTACTGTATCCCTTGGACCTTCAAATCAACGATGAAACACAGAAATTGCATCGATATTGAATACAAAAGGCAAAATGTCAACTTATTTACAAGAGGAGTAACTCTTTTAATAATTCGTGCTTTGAGCCTTTCCTGGGACAGCAGTATTAGATTCCGATGCACCATTGCAGGTTTACTGTATCCCTTGGACCTTCAACTCAACGATGAAACACAGAAATTGCATCGATATTGAATACAAAAAGCCAATTGTCGTTTTATGTACAAGAGGAGAACTCTTCTAATTGTTAGTGCTTTGAGACTTTCCTGGGACAGGAGTATTAGATTCCGATGCACCATAGCAGATTTACTGTATCGCTTGGACCTTCACATCAACGATGAAACACAGAAATTGCATCGATATTGAATACAAAACGCAAAATGTACACTTATTTATAAGAGGAGTAACTCTTCTAATAGTTCGTGCTTTGAGCCTTTCCTGGGACAGCAGTATTAGATTCCGATGCACCATTGCAGGTTTACTGTATCCACTGGACCGTCAAATCAGCGATGAAACACAGAAATTGCATCGATATTGACTACAAAAGGCATAATGTCGACTTATTTATAAGAGGAGTAACTCTTCTAATAGTTCGTGCTTTGAGCCTTTCCTGGGACAGCAGTATTAGATTCTGATGCACCATTGCAGGTTTACTGTATGAATTGGACCTTCAAATTAACGATGAAACACAGAAATTGCATCGATATTGAATACAAAGGGCAAAATGTCGACTTATTTACAAGGGGAGCAACTCTTCTAATAGTTCGTGCTTTGAGCCTTTCCTGGGACAGCAGTATTAGATTCCGATGCACCATTGCAGGTTTACTGTATCCCTTGGACCTTGAAATCTACGATGAAATAGAAATTGCATCGATATTGAATACAAAAGGCAAAATGTCGACTTATTTACAAGAGGAGTAACTCTTGTAATAGTTCGAGTTTGAGCCTTTCCTGTGACGGCAGTATTAGATTCCGATGCACCATTGCAGGTTTACTGTATCCCTTGGACCTTCAAATCAACGATGAAACACAGAAATAGCATCGATATTGAATACAAAAGGCAAAATGTCGACTTATTTATAAGAGGAGTAACTCTTCTAATATTTCGTGCTTTGAGCCTTTCCTGGGACAGCAGTATTAGATTCCGATGCACCATTGCAGGTTTACTGTATCCCTTGGACCTTCAAATCAACGATGAAACACAGAAACTGCATCTATATTGAATAAAAAATTCAAAATTTCGACTTATTTACAAGAGGAGTAACTCTTCTAATATTTCATGCTTTGAGCCTTTCCTGGGATAGCAGTATTAGATTCCGATGCACCATTGCAGGTTTACTGTATCCCTTGGACCTTCAAATAAGCGATGAAACACAGAAATTGCATCGATATTGAATAAAAAAGGCAAAATGTCGACTTCTTTATAAGAGGATATACCCTTCTAAAAGTTCGTTCTTTGAGCCTCTCCTGGGACAGCAGTATTAGATTCCGATGCACCATTGCAGGTTTACTGTATCACTTGGACCTTCAAATGAACGATGAAACACAGAAATTGCATCGATATTGAATACAAAAGGCAAAATTTCGACTTATTTACAAGAGGAGTAACTCTTCTAATAGTTCGTGTTTGAGCCTTTCCTGGGACAGCAGTATTAGATTCCGATGCACCATTGCAGGTTTACTGTATCCCTTGGACCTTCAAATCAACGATGAAACACAGAAATGGCATCGATATTGAATACAAAAGGCAAAATTTCGACTTCTTAGCAAGAGGAGTAACTCTTCTAATAGTTCGTGTTTTGAGCCTTTCCTGGGACAGCAGTATTAGATTCCGATGCATCATTGCAATTTTACCGTATCCCTTGGACCTTCAAATCAACGTTGAAACACAGAAATTGCATCGATATTGAATACAAAACGCAAAATGTGAACTTATTTACAAGAGGAGTAACTCTTCTAATAGTTCGTGCTTTGAGCCTGTTCTGGGACAGCAGTATTAGATTCCGATGCACCATTGCAGGTTTACTGTATCCCTTGGAACTTCAACTCAACGATGAAACACAGAAATTGCATCGATATTGAATAGAAAAAGCCAATTGTCGTTTTATGTACAAGATGAGTAACTCTTCTAATTGTTAGTGCTTTGAGACTTTCCTGGGACAGCAGTATTAGATTCCGATGCACCATAGCAGATTTACTGTATCGCTTGGACCTTCACATCAACGATGAAACACAGAAATTGCATCGATATTGAATACAAAAGGCAAAATGTACACTTATTTATAAGATGAGTAACCCTTCTAATAGTTCGTGTTTGAGCCTTTCCTGGGACAGCAGTATTAGATTCCGATGCACCATTGCAGGTTTACTGTATCCCTTGGACCCTCAAATGAAGGATGAAAAACTCAGAAATTGCATCGATATTGAATACAAAAGGCAAAATGTCGACCTATTTACAAGAGGAGTAACTCTTCTAATAGTTCGTGCTTTGAGCCTTTCCTGGGACAGCAGTATTAGATTCCGATGCACCATTGCAGGTTTACTGTATCCCTTGGACCTTGAAATCAACGATGAAACACAGAAACTGCATCGATATTGAATACAAAAGGAAAATGTCGACTTATTTACAAGAGGAGTAACTCTTCTAATAATTCGCGCTTTGAGCTTTTCCTGGAACAGCAGTATTAGATTCCGATGCACCATTGCAGGTTTACTGTATCCCTTGGACCTTCACATCAACGATGAAACACAGAAATTGCATCGATATTGAATACAAAAGGCAAAATGTCGACTTATTTACAAGGGGAGTAACTCTTCTAATAGATCGTGCTTTGAGCCTTTCCTGGGACAGCAGTATTAGATTCCGATCCACCATTGCAGGTTTACTGTATCCCTTGGACCTTCACATCAACGATGAAACACAGAAATTGCATCGATATTGAATACAAAAGGCAAAATATCGACTTATTTATAAAAGGAGTCACCCTTCCAATAGTTCGTGCTTTGAGCCTTTCCTGGGAAGGCAGTATTAGATTCCGATGCACCATTGCAGGTTAACTGTATCCCTTGGACCTTCAAATCATCGATGAAACACAGATATTGCATCGATATTGAATACAAAAGGCAAAATGTCAACTTTTTTACAAGGGTAGCAACTCTTCTAATAGTTCGTGCTTTGAGCCTTTCCTGGGAAGGCAGTATTAGATTCCGATGCACCATTGCAGGTTAACTGTATCCCTTGGACCTTCAACTCAACGATGAAACACAGAAATTGCATCGATATTGAATACAAAAGGCAAAATGTCCACTTAATTTATAAAAGGAGTCACCCTTCTAATAGTTCGTGCATTGAGCCTTCCCTGGGACAAAAGTATTAGATTCCGATGCACCATTGCAGGTTTACTGTATCCCTTAAACCTTCAAATCAACGAAGAAACACAGAAATAGCATCGATATTGAATACAAAAGGCAAAATGTCGACTTATTTACAAGGGGAGTAACTCTTCTAATAGTTCGTGCTTTGAGCCTTTCCAGGGACAGCAGTATTAGATTCCGATGCACCATTGCAGGTTTACTGTATCCCTTGGACCTTCACATCAACGATGAAACACAGAAATTGCATCGATATTGAATACAAAAGGCAAAATATCGACTTATTTATAAGAGGAGTCACCCTCCAATAATTCGTGCTTTGAGCCTTTCCTGGGAAGGCAGTATTAGATTCCGATGCACCATTGCAGGTTAACTGTATCCCTTGGACCTTCAACTCAACGATGAAACACAGAAATTGCATCGATATTGAATACAAAAAGCCAATTGTCGTTTTATTTACAAGAGGAGTAACTCTTCTAATTGTTAGTGCTTTGAGCCTTTCCTGGGACAGCAGTATTAGATTCCGATGCACCATAGCAGATTTACTGTATCGCTTGGACCTTCACATCAACGATGAAACACAGATAGTGCATCGATATTGAATACAAAAAGCCAATTGTCGTTTTATTTACAAGAGGAGTAACTCTTCTAATTGTTAGTGCTTTGAGCCTTTCCTGGGACAGCAGTATTAGATTCCGATACACCATAGCAGATTTACTGTATCGCTTGGACCTTCACATCATCGATGAAACACAGATATTGCATCGATATTGAATACAAAAAGCCAAATGTCAACTTATTTACAAGAGGAGTAACTCTTCTAATAGTTCGTGCTTTGAGCCTATCCTGGGACAGCAGTATCAAATTCCGATGCACCATTGGAGGTTTACTGTATCCCTTGGACCTTCAAATCAACGATGAAACAGAGAAATTGCATCGATATTGAATACAAAAGACAAAATATCGACTTATTAACAAGAGGAGTAACTCTTCTAATAGTTCGTGTTTTGAGCCTTTCCTGTGACAGCAGTATTAGATTCCGATGCACCATTGCAGGTTTACTGTATCCCTTGGACATTCAAATCAACGATGAAACACAGAAATTGCATCGATATTGAATACAAAAGGCAAAATTTCAACTTATTTACAAGAGGAGTAACTCTTCTAATAGTTCGTGCTTTGAGCCTTTCCTGGGACAGCAGTATTAGATTCCGATGCACCATTGCAGGTTTACCGTATCCCTTGGACCTTCAAATCAACGATGAAACACAGAAATTGCATCGATATTGAATACAAAAGGCAAAATGTGAACTTATTTACAAGAGGAATAACTCTTCCAATAGTTCGTGTTTGAGCCTTTCCTGGGACAGCAGTATTAGATTCCGATGCACCATTGAGGGTTTACTGTATCTCTTGGACCTTCAACTCAACGATGAAACACAGATATTGCATCGATATTGAATACAAAAAGCCAATTGTCGTTTTATTTACAAGAGGAGTAACTCTTCTAATTGTTAGTGCTTTGAGCCTTTCCTGGGACAGCAGTATTAGATTCCGATGCACCATAGCAGATTTACTGTATCGCTTGGACCTTCACATCAACGATGAAACACAGAAATTGCATCGATATTGAATACAAAAGGCAAAATTTCGACTTATTTACAAGGGGAGTAACTCTTCTAATAGTTCGTGCTTTGAGCCTTTCCTGTGACAGCAGTAATAGATTCCGATGCACCATTGCAGGTTTACTGTATCCCTTGGACCTTCACATCAACGATGAAACACAGAAATTGCATCGATATTGAATACAAAAGGCTAAATGTCGACTTATTTATAAGAGGAGTCACCCTTCTAATAGTTCGTGCTCTGAGCCTTCCCTGGGACAGCAGTATTAGATTCCGATGCACCATTGCAGGTGTACTGTATCCCTTGGACCTTCAAATCATCGATGAAACACAGATATTGCATCGATATTGGATACAAAAGGCAAAACGTCGACTTATTTACAAGGGGAGTAACTCTTCTAATAGTTCGTGCTTTGAGCCTTTCCTGGGACAGCAGTATTAGATTTCGATGCACCATTGCAGGTTTACTGTATCCCTTGGACCTTCAAATCAACGATGAAACACAGAAACTGCATCGATATTGAATACAAAAGGCATAATGTTGGTTTATTTATAAGAGGAGTAACTCTTCTAATAGTTCGTGCTTTGAGCCTTTCCTGGGACAGCAGTATTAGATTCCGATGCACCATTGCAGGTTTACTGTATGAATTGGACCTTCAAATCAACGATGAAACACAGAAATTGAATCGATATTGAATACAAAAGGTAAAATGTCGACTTATTTACAAGAGGAGTATATCTTCTATTAGTTCGTGCTTTGAGCCTTTCCTGGGACAGCAGTATTAGATTCCGATACACCATTGCAGGTTTACTGTATCCCTTGGACCTTGAAATCAACGATGAAACACAGAAATTGCAACGATATTGAGTACAAAAGGCAAAATGTCGACTTATTTACAAGAAGAGTAACTCTTCTAATAGTTCGTGCTTTGAGCCTTTCCTGGGACAGCAGTATTAGATTCCGATGCACCATTGCAGGTTTACTGTATTCCTTCGACCTTCAAAACAACGATGAAACACAGAAATTGCATCGATATTGAATACAAAAGGCAAAATGTCGACTTATTTACAAGGGGAGTAACTCTTCTAATAGTTCGTGCTTTGAGCCTTTCCTGGGACAGCAGTATTAGATTCCGATGCACCATTGCAGGTTTACTGTATCCCTTGGACCTTCACATCAACGATGAAACACAGAAATTGCATCGATATTGAATACAAAAGGCAAAATGTCCACTTAATTTATAAGAGGAGTCACCCTTCTAATAGTTCGTGCATTGAGCCTTCCCTGGGACAAAAGTATTAGATTCCGATGCACCATTGCAGGTTTACTGTATCCCTTAAACCTTGAAATCAACGAAGAAACACAGAAATTGCATCGATATTGAATACAAAAGGCAAAATGTCGACTTATTTACAAGGGGAGTAACTCTTCTAATAGTTCGTGCTTTGAGCCTTTCCAGGGACAGCAGTATTAGATTCCGATGCACCATTGCAGGTTTACTGTATCCCTTGGACCTTCACATCAACGATGAAACACAGAAATTGCATCGATATTGAATACAAAAGGCAAAATGTCGACTTATTTACAAGGGGAGTAACTCTTCTAATAGATCGTGCTTTGAGCCTTTCCTGGGACAGCAGTATTAGATTCCGATGCACCATTGCAGGTTTACTGTATCCCTTGGACCTTCACATCAACGATGAAACACAGAAATTGCATCGATATTGAATACAAAAGGAAAAATATCGACTTATTTATAAGAGGAGTCACCCTTCCAATAGTTCGTGCTCTGAGACTTTCCTGGGAAGGCAGTATTAGATTCCGATGCACCATTGCAGGTTAACTGTATCCCTTGGACCTTCAAATCATCGATGAAACACAGATATTGCATCGATATTGAATACAAAAGGCAAAATGTCAACTTTTTTACAAGGGGAGCAACTCTTCTAATAGTTCGTGATTTGAGCCTTTCCTGGGACAGCAGTATTAGATTCCGATGCACCATTGCAGGTTAACTGTATCGCTTGGACCTTCAACTCAACGATGAAACACAGATATTGCATCGATATTGAATACAAAAAGCCAATTGTCGTTTTATTTACAAGAGGAGTAACTCTTCTAATTGTTAGTGCTTTGAGCCTTTCCTGGGACAGCAGAATTAGATTCCGATGCACCATAGCAGATTTACTGTATCGCTTGGACCTTCACATCAACGATGAAACACAGATATTGCATCGATATTGAATACAAAAAGCCAATTGTCGTTTTATTTACAAGAGGAGTAACTCTTCTAATTGATAGTGCTTTGAGCCTTCCCTGGGACAGCAGTATTAGATTCCGATGCACCATTGCAGGGGTACTGTATCCCTTGGACCATCAAATCATCGATGAAACAGAGATATTGCATCGATATTGGATACAAAAGGCAAAATGTCGACTTATTTACAAGGGGAGTAACTCTTCTAATAGTTCGTGATTTGAGCCTTTCCTGGGACAGCAGTATTAGATTTCGATGCACCATTGCAGGTTTACTGTATCCCTTGGACCTTCAAATCAACGATGAAACACAGAAATTGCATCGATATTGAATACAAAAGGCAAAATGTCAACTTATTTACAAGAGGAGTAACTCTTTTAATAGTTCGTGCTTTGAGCCTTTCCTGGGACAGCAGTATTAGATTCCGATGTACCATTGCAGGTTTACTGTATCCCTTGGACCTTCAAATCAACGATGAAACACAGAAATGGCATCGATATTGAATACAAAAGGCAAAATGTCGACTTATTTACAAGGGGAGCAACTCTTCTAATAGTTCGTGCTTTGAGCCTTTCCTGGGACAGCAGTATAAGATTCCGATGCACCATTGCAGGTTTACTGTACCCTTGGACCTTCACATCAACGATGAAACACAGAAATTGCATCGATATAGAATACAAAAAGCCAAATGTCAACTTATTTACAAGAGGAGTAACTCTTCTAATAGTTCGTTCTTTGAGCCTATCCTGGGAGAGCAGTATTACATTCCGATGCACCATTGCAGATTTACTGTATCCCTTGGACCTTCAAATCAACGATGAATCACAGAATTTGCATCGATATTGAATACAAAACGCAAAATGTGAACTTATTTACAAGAGGAGTAACTCTTCTAATAGTTCGTGCTTTGAGGCTTTCCTGGGACAGCAGTATTAGATTCCGATGCACCATTGCAGGTTTACTGTATCCCTTGGACCTTCAACTCAACGATGAAACACAGAAATTGCATCGATATTGAATACAAAAAGCCAATTGTCGTTTTATGTACAAGAGGAGTAACTCTTCTAATTGTTAGTGCTTTGAGACTTTCCTGGGACAGCAGTATTAGATTCCGATGCACCATAGCAGATTTACTGTATCGCTTGGACCTTCACATCAACGATGAAACACAGAAATTGCATCGATATTGAATACAAAAGGCAAAATGTACACTTATTTATAAGAGGAGTAACTCTTCTAATAGTTCGTGCTTTGAGCCTTTCCTGGGACAGCAGTATTAGATTCCGATGCACCATTGCAGGTTTACTGTATCCACTGGACCGTCAAATCAGCGATGAAACACAGAAATTGCATCGATATTGACTACAAAAGGCATAATGTCGACTTATTTATAAGAGGAGTAACTCTTCTAATAGTTCGTGCTTTGAGCCTTTCCTGGGACAGCAGTATTAGATTCTGATGCACCATTGCAGGTTTACTGTATGAATTGGACCTTCAAATTAACGATGAAACACAGAAATTGCATCGATATTGAATACAAAGGGCAAAATGTCGACTTATTTACAAGGGGAGCATTTCTTCTAATAGTTCGTGCTTTGAGCCTTTCCTGGGACAGCAGTATTAGATTCCGATGCACCATAGCAGATTTACTGTATCGCTTGGACCTTCACATCAACGATGAAACACAGAAATTGCATCGATATTGAATACAAAAGGCAAAATTTCGACTTATTTACAAGGGGAGTAACTCTTCTAATAGTTAGTGCTTTGAGCCTTTCCTGTGACAGCAGTAATAGATTCCGATGCACCATTGCAGGTTTACTGTGTCCCTTGGACCTTCACATCAACGATGAAACATAGAAATTGCATCGATATTGAATACAAAAGGCTAAATGTCGACTTATTTATAAGAGGAGTCACCCTTCTAATAGTTCGTGCTCTGAGCCTTCCCTGGGAGAGCAGTATTAGATTCCGATGCACCATTGCAGGGGTACTGTATCCCTTGGACCATCAAATCATCGATGAAAGAGAGATATTGCATCGATATTGGATACAAAAGGCAAAATGTCGACTTATTTACAAGGGGAGTAACTCTTCTAATAGTTCGTGCTTTGAGCCTTTCCTGGGACAGCAGTATTAGATTTCGATGCACCATTGCAGGTTTACTGTATCCCTTGGACCTTCAAATCAACGATGAAACACAGAAATTGCATCGATATTGAATACAAAAGGCAAAATGTCAACTTATTTACAAGAGGAGTAACTCTTTTAATAGTTGATGCTTTGAGCCTTTCCTGGTACAGCAGTATTAGATTCCGATGTACCATTGCAGGTTTACTGTATCCCTTGGACCTTCAAATCAACGATGAAACACAGAAATGGCATCGATATTGAATACAAAAGGCAAAATGTCGACTTATTTACAAGGGGAGCAACTCTTCTAATAGTTCGTGCTTTGAATCTTTCCTGGGACAGCAGTATAAGATTCCGATGCACCATTGCAGGTTTACTGTACCCTTGGACCTTCACATCAACGATGAAACACAGAAATTGCATCGATATAGAATACAAAAAGCCAAATGTCAACTTATTTACAAGAGGAGTAACTCTTCTAATAGTTCGTTCTTTGAGCCTATCCTGGGAGAGCAGTATTACATTCCGATGCACCATTGCAGATTTACTGTATCCCTTGGACCTTCAAATCAACGATGAAACACAGAAATTGCATCTATATTGTATACAAAATGCAAAATTTCGACTTATTAACAAGAGGAGTAACTCTTCTAATAGATCGTGCTTTGAGCCTTTCCTGGGACAGCAGTATTAGATTTCGATGCACCATTGCAGGTTTACTGTATCCCTTGGACCTTCAAATCAACGATGAAACACAGAAATTGCATCGATATTGAATACAAAAGGCAAAATGTCAACTTATTTACAAGAGGAGTAACTCTTTTAAT
Organism: Schistocerca cancellata; assembly: GCF_023864275.1. Classification (NCBI taxonomy): domain Eukaryota; kingdom Metazoa; phylum Arthropoda; class Insecta; order Orthoptera; family Acrididae; genus Schistocerca; species Schistocerca cancellata. The sequence continues at coordinate 138,378,555 of NC_064627.1, read as the reverse complement.
AATTCGTGCTTTGAGCCTTTCCTGGGACAGCAGTATTAGATTCCGATGCACCATTGCAGGTTTACTGTATCCCTTGGACCTTCAACTCAACGATGAAACACAGAAATTGCATCGATATTGAATACAAAAAGCCAATTGTCGTTTTATGTACAAGAGGAGAACTCTTCTAATTGTTAGTGCTTTGAGACTTTCCTGGGACAGGAGTATTAGATTCCGATGCACCATAGCAGATTTACTGTATCGCTTGGACCTTCACATCAACGATGAAACACAGAAATTGCATCGATATTGAATACAAAACGCAAAATGTACACTTATTTATAAGAGGAGTAACTCTTCTAATAGTTCGTGCTTTGAGCCTTTCCTGGGACAGCAGTATTAGATTCCGATGCACCATTGCAGGTTTACTGTATCCACTGGACCGTCAAATCAGCGATGAAACACAGAAATTGCATCGATATTGACTACAAAAGGCATAATGTCGACTTATTTATAAGAGGAGTAACTCTTCTAATAGTTCGTGCTTTGAGCCTTTCCTGGGACAGCAGTATTAGATTCTGATGCACCATTGCAGGTTTACTGTATGAATTGGACCTTCAAATTAACGATGAAACACAGAAATTGCATCGATATTGAATACAAAGGGCAAAATGTCGACTTATTTACAAGGGGAGCAACTCTTCTAATAGTTCGTGCTTTGAGCCTTTCCTGGGACAGCAGTATTAGATTCCGATGCACCATTGCAGGTTTACTGTATCCCTTGGACCTTGAAATCTACGATGAAACAGAAATTGCATCGATATTGAATACAAAAGGCAAAATGTCGACTTATTTACAAGAGGAGTAACTCTTGTAATAGTTCGAGTTTGAGCCTTTCCTGTGACGGCAGTATTAGATTCCGATGCACCATTGCAGGTTTACTGTATCCCTTGGACCTTCAAATCAACGATGAAACACAGAAATAGCATCGATATTGAATACAAAAGGCAAAATGTCGACTTATTTATAAGAGGAGTAACTCTTCTAATATTTCGTGCTTTGAGCCTTTCCTGGGACAGCAGTATTAGATTCCGATGCACCATTGCAGGTTTACTGTATCCCTTGGACCTTCAAATCAACGATGAAACACAGAAACTGCATCTATATTGAATAAAAAATTCAAAATTTCGACTTATTTACAAGAGGAGTAACTCTTCTAATATTTCATGCTTTGAGCCTTTCCTGGGATAGCAGTATTAGATTCCGATGCACCATTGCAGGTTTACTGTATCCCTTGGACCTTCAAATAAGCGATGAAACACAGAAATTGCATCGATATTGAATAAAAAAGGCAAAATGTCGACTTCTTTATAAGAGGATATACCCTTCTAAAAGTTCGTTCTTTGAGCCTCTCCTGGGACAGCAGTATTAGATTCCGATGCACCATTGCAGGTTTACTGTATCACTTGGACCTTCAAATGAACGATGAAACACAGAAATTGCATCGATATTGAATACAAAAGGCAAAATGTCGACTTATTTACAAGAGGAGTAACTCTTCTAATAGTTCGTGTTTGAGCCTTTCCTGGGACAGCAGTATTAGATTCCGATGCACCATTGCAGGTTTACTGTATCCCTTGGACCTTCAAATCAACGATGAAACACAGAAATGGCATCGATATTGAATACAAAAGGCAAAATTTCGACTTCTTAGCAAGAGGAGTAACTCTTCTAATAGTTCGTGTTTTGAGCCTTTCCTGGGACAGCAGTATTAGATTCCGATGCATCATTGCAATTTTACCGTATCCCTTGGACCTTCAAATCAACGTTGAAACACAGAAATTGCATCGATATTGAATACAAAACGCAAAATGTGAACTTATTTACAAGAGGAGTAACTCTTCTAATAGTTCGTGCTTTGAGCCTGTTCTGGGACAGCAGTATTAGATTCCGATGCACCATTGCAGGTTTACTGTATCCCTTGGAACTTCAACTCAACGATGAAACACAGAAATTGCATCGATATTGAATAGAAAAAGCCAATTGTCGTTTTATGTACAAGATGAGTAACTCTTCTAATTGTTAGTGCTTTGAGACTTTCCTGGGACAGCAGTATTAGATTCCGATGCACCATAGCAGATTTACTGTATCGCTTGGACCTTCACATCAACGATGAAACACAGAAATTGCATCGATATTGAATACAAAAGGCAAAATTCACACTTATTTATAAGATGAGTAACCCTTCTAATAGTTCGTGTTTGAGCCTTTCCTGGGACAGCAGTATTAGATTCCGATGCACCATTGCAGGTTTACTGTATCCCTTGGACCCTCAAATGAAGGATGAAAAACTCAGAAATTGCATCGATATTGAATACAAAAGGCAAAATGTCGACCTATTTACAAGAGGAGTAACTCTTCTAATAGTTCGTGCTTTGAGCCTTTCCTGGGACAGCAGTATTAGATTCCGATGCACCATTGCAGGTTTACTGTATCCCTTGGACCTTGAAATCAACGATGAAACACAGAAACTGCATCGATATTGAATACAAAAGGAAAATGTCGACTTATTTACAAGAGGAGTAACTCTTCTAATAATTCGCGCTTTGAGCTTTTCCTGGAACAGCAGTATTAGATTCCGATGCACCATTGCAGGTTTACTGTATCCCTTGGACCTTCACATCAACGATGAAACACAGAAATTGCATCGATATTGAATACAAAAGGCAAAATGTCGACTTATTTACAAGGGGAGTAACTCTTCTAATAGATCGTGCTTTGAGCCTTTCCTGGGACAGCAGTATTAGATTCCGATCCACCATTGCAGGTTTACTGTATCCCTTGGACCTTCACATCAACGATGAAACACAGAAATTGCATCGATATTGAGTACAAAAGGCAAAATATCGACTTATTTATAAAAGGAGTCACCCTTCCAATAGTTCGTGCTTTGAGCCTTTCCTGGGAAGGCAGTATTAGATTCCGATGCACCATTGCAGGTTAACTGTATCCCTTGGACCTTCAAATCATCGATGAAACACAGATATTGCATCGATATTGAATACAAAAGGCAAAATGTCAACTTTTTTACAAGGGTAGCAACTCTTCTAATAGTTCGTGCTTTGAGCCTTTCCTGGGAAGGCAGTATTAGATTCCGATGCACCATTGCAGGTTAACTGTATCCCTTGGACCTTCAACTCAACGATGAAACACAGAAATTGCATCGATATTGAATACAAAAGGCAAAATGTCCACTTAATTTATAAAAGGAGTCACCCTTCTAATAGTTCGTGCATTGAGCCTTCCCTGGGACAAAAGTATTAGATTCCGATGCACCATTGCAGGTTTACTGTATCCCTTAAACCTTCAAATCAACGAAGAAACACAGAAATAGCATCGATATTGAATACAAAAGGCAAAATGTCGACTTATTTACAAGGGGAGTAACTCTTCTAATAGTTCGTGCTTTGAGCCTTTCCAGGGACAGCAGTATTAGATTCCGATGCACCATTGCAGGTTTACTGTATCCCTTGGACCTTCACATCAACGATGAAACACAGAAATTGCATCGATATTGAATACAAAAGGCAAAATATCGACTTATTTATAAGAGGAGTCACCCTCCAATAATTCGTGCTTTGAGCCTTTCCTGGGAAGGCAGTATTAGATTCCGATGCACCATTGCAGGTTAACTGTATCCCTTGGACCTTCAACTCAACGATGAAACACAGAAATTGCATCGATATTGAATACAAAAAGCCAATTGTCGTTTTATTTACAAGAGGAGTAACTCTTCTAATTGTTAGTGCTTTGAGCCTTTCCTGGGACAGCAGTATTAGATTCCGATGCACCATAGCAGATTTACTGTATCGCTTGGACCTTCACATCAACGATGAAACACAGATAGTGCATCGATATTGAATACAAAAAGCCAATTGTCGTTTTATTTACAAGAGGAGTAACTCTTCTAATTGTTAGTGCTTTGAGCCTTTCCTGGGACAGCAGTATTAGATTCCGATACACCATAGCAGATTTACTGTATCGCTTGGACCTTCACATCATCGATGAAACACAGATATTGCATCGATATTGAATACAAAAAGCCAAATGTCAACTTATTTACAAGAGGAGTAACTCTTCTAATAGTTCGTGCTTTGAGCCTATCCTGGGACAGCAGTATCAAATTCCGATGCACCATTGGAGGTTTACTGTATCCCTTGGACCTTCAAATCAACGATGAAACAGAGAAATTGCATCGATATTGAATACAAAAGACAAAATATCGACTTATTAACAAGAGGAGTAACTCTTCTAATAGTTCGTGTTTTGAGCCTTTCCTGTGACAGCAGTATTAGATTCCGATGCACCATTGCAGGTTTACTGTATCCCTTGGACATTCAAATCAACGATGAAACACAGAAATTGCATCGATATTGAATACAAAAGGCAAAATTTCAACTTATTTACAAGAGGAGTAACTCTTCTAATAGTTCGTGCTTTGAGCCTTTCCTGGGACAGCAGTATTAGATTCCGATGCACCATTGCAGGTTTACCGTATCCCTTGGACCTTCAAATCAACGATGAAACACAGAAATTGCATCGATATTGAATACAAAAGGCAAAATGTGAACTTATTTACAAGAGGAATAACTCTTCCAATAGTTCGTGTTTGAGCCTTTCCTGGGACAGCAGTATTAGATTCCGATGCACCATTGAGGGTTTACTGTATCTCTTGGACCTTCAACTCAACGATGAAACACAGATATTGCATCGATATTGAATACAAAAAGCCAATTGTCGTTTTATTTACAAGAGGAGTAACTCTTCTAATTGTTAGTGCTTTGAGCCTTTCCTGGGACAGCAGTATTAGATTCCGATGCACCATAGCAGATTTACTGTATCGCTTGGACCTTCACATCAACGATGAAACACAGAAATTGCATCGATATTGAATACAAAAGGCAAAATTTCGACTTATTTACAAGGGGAGTAACTCTTCTAATAGTTCGTGCTTTGAGCCTTTCCTGTGACAGCAGTAATAGATTCCGATGCACCATTGCAGGTTTACTGTATCCCTTGGACCTTCACATCAACGATGAAACACAGAAATTGCATCGATATTGAATACAAAAGGCTAAATGTCGACTTATTTATAAGAGGAGTCACCCTTCTAATAGTTCGTGCTCTGAGCCTTCCCTGGGACAGCAGTATTAGATTCCGATGCACCATTGCAGGTGTACTGTATCCCTTGGACCTTCAAATCATCGATGAAACACAGATATTGCATCGATATTGGATACAAAAGGCAAAATGTCGACTTATTTACAAGGGGAGTAACTCTTCTAATAGTTCGTGCTTTGAGCCTTTCCTGGGACAGCAGTATTAGATTTCGATGCACCATTGCAGGTTTACTGTATCCCTTGGACCTTCAAATCAACGATGAAACACAGAAATTGCATCGATATTGAATACAAAAGGCATAATGTTGGTTTATTTATAAGAGGAGTAACTCTTCTAATAGGTCGTGCTTTGAGCCTTTCCTGGGACAGCAGTATTAGATTCCGATACACCATTGCAGGTTTACTGTATGAATTGGACCTTCAAATCAACGATGAAACACAGAAATTGAATCGATATTGAATACAAAAGGTAAAATGTCGACTTATTTACAAGAGGAGTAACTCTTCTATTAGTTCGTGCTTTGAGCCTTTCCTGGGACAGCAGTATAAGATTCCGATGCACCATTGCAGGTTTACTGTACCCTTGGACCTTCACATCAACGATGAAACACAGAAATTGCATCGATATAGAATACAAAAAGCCAAATGTCAACTTATTTACAAGAGGAGTAAATCTTCTAATAGTTCGTGATTTGAGCCTATCCTGGGACAGCAGTATTACATTCCGATGCACCATTGCAGATTTACTGTATCCCTTGGACCTTCAAATCAAAGATGAAACACAGAAATTGCATCTATATTGTATACAAAAGGCAAAATTTCGACTTATTAACAAGAGGAGTAACTCTTCTAATAGTTCGTGTTTTGAGCCATTCCTGTGACAGCAGTATTAGATTCCGATGCACCATTGTAGGTTTACTGTATCCCTTGGACATTCAAATCAACGATGAAACACAGAAATTGCATCGATATTGAATACAAAACGCAAAATGTCAACTTATTTACAAGAGGAGTAACTCTTCTAATAGTTCGTGCTTTGAGCCTTTCCTGGGACAGCAGTATTAGATTCCGATGCACCATTGCAGGTTTACCGTATCCCTTAGACCTTCAAATCAACGATGAATCACAGAATTTGCATCGATATTGAATACAAAACGCAAAATGTGAACTTATTTACAAGAGGAGTAACTCTTCTAATAGTTCGTGCTTTGAGCCTTTCCTGGGACAGCAGTATTAGATTCCGATGCACCATTGCAGGTTTACTGTATCCCTTGGACCTTCAACTCAACGATGAAACACAGAAATTGCATCGATATTGAATAGAAAAAGCCAATTGTCGTTTTATGTACAAGAGGAGTAACTCTTCTAATTGTTAGTGCTTTGAGCCTTTCCTGGGACAGCAGTATTAGATTCCGATGCACCATAGCACATTTACTGTATCGCTTGGACCTTCACATCAACGATGAAACACAGAAATTGCATCGATATTGAATACAAAAGGCAAAATGTACACTTATATATAAGAGGAGTAACTCTTCTAATAGTTCGTGCTTTGAGCCTTTCCTGGGACAGCAGTATTAGATTCCGATGCACCATTGCAGGTTTACTGTATCCACTGGACCGTCAAATCAGCGATGAAACACAGAAATTGCATCAATATTGACTACAAAAGGCAAAATGTCGACTTATTTACAAGAGGAGTAACTCTTGTAATAGTTCGAGCTTTGAGCCTTTCCTGTGACGGCAGTATTAGATTCCGATGCACCATTGCAGGTTTACTGTATCCCTTGGACCTTCAAATCAACGATGAAACACAGAAATAGCATCGATATTGAATACAAAAGGCAAAATGTCGACTTATTTATAAGAGGAGTAACTCTTCTAATATTTTGTGCTTTGAGCCTTTCCTGGGACAGCAGTATTAGATTCCGATGCACCATTGCAGGTTTACTGTATCCCTTGGACCTTCAAATCAACGATGAAACACAGAAACTGCATCTATATTGAATAAAAAATTCAAAATTTTTGACTTATTTACAAGAGGAGTAACTCTTCTAATAGTTCATGCTTTGAGCCTTTCCTGGGATAGCAGTATTAGATTCCGATGCACCATTGCAGGTTTACTGTATCCCTTTGACCTTCAAATAAGCGATGAAACACAGAAATTGCATCGATATTGAATAAAAAAGGCAAAATATCGACTTCTTTATAAGAGGATATACCCTTCTAAAAGTTCGTTCTTTGAGCCTCTCCTGGGACAGCAGTATTAGATTCCGATGCACCATTGCAGGTTTACTGTATCCCTTGGACCTTCAAATGAACGATGAAACACAGAAATTGCATCGATATTGAATACAAAAGGCAAAATGTCGACTTATTTACAAGAGGAGTAACTCTTTTAATAGTTCGTGCTTTGAGCCTTTCCTGGGACAGCAGTATTAGATTCCGATGTACCATTGCAGGTTTACTGTATCCCTTGGACCTTCAAATCAACGATGAAACACAGAAATGGCATCGATATTGAATACAAAAGGCAAAATGTCGACTTATTTACAAGGGGAGCAACTCTTCTAATAGTTCGTGCTTTGAGCATTTCCTGGGACAGCAGTATAAGATTCCGATGCACCATTGCAGGTGTACTGTATCCCTTGGACCTTCACATCAACGATGAAACACAGAAATTGCATCGATATAGAATACAAAAAGCCAAATGTCAACTTAATTACAAGAGGAGTAACTCTTCTAATAGTTCGTGCTTTGAGCCTTTCCTGGGACAGCAGTATTAGATTCCGATGCACCATTGCAGGTTTACCGTATCCCTTAGACCTTCAAATCAACGATGAATCACAGAATTTGCATCGATATTGAATACAAAACGCAAAATGTGAACTTATTTACAAGAGGAGTAACTCTTCTAATAGTTCGTGCTTTGAGCCTTTCCTGGGACAGCAGTATTAGATTCCGATGCACCATTGCAGGTTTACTGTATCCCTTGGACCTTCAACTCAACGATGAAACACAGAAATTGCATCGATATTGAATACAAAAAGCCAATTGTCGTTTTATGTACAAGAGGAGTAACTCTTCTAATTGTTAGTGCTTTGAGCCTTTCCTGGGACAGCAGTATTAGATTCCGATGCACCATAGCAGATTTACTGTATCCCTTGGACCTTCACATCAACGATGAAACACAGAAATTGCATCGATATTGAATACAAAAGGCAAAATGTACACTTATTTATAAGAGTAGTAACTCTTCTAATAGTTCGTGCTTTGAGCCTTTCCTGGGACAGCAGTATTAGATTACGATGCACAATTGCAGGTTTACTGCATCCATTGGACCGTCAAATCAGCGATGAAACACAGAAATTGCATCGATATTGACTACAAAAGGCATAATGTCGGTTTATTTATAAGAGGAGTAACTCTTCTAATAGTTCGAGCTTTGAGCCTTTCCTGGGACAGCAGTATTAGATTCCGATACACCATTGCAGGTTTACTGTATGAATTGGACCTTCAAATCAACGATGAAACACAGAAATTGAATCGATATTGAATACAAAAGGTAAAATGTCGACTTATTTACAAGAGGAGTAACTCTTCTATTAGTTCGTGCTTTGAGCCTTTCCTGGGACAGCAGTATTAGATTCCGATGCACCATTGCAGGTTTACTGTATCCCTTGGACCTTCACATCAACGATGAAACACAGAAATTTCATCGATATTGAATACAAAAGGCAAAATATCGACTTATTTATAAGAGGAGTCACCCTTCCAATAGTTCGTGCTTTGAGCCTTTCCTGGGAAGGCAGTATTAGATTCCGATGCACCATTGCAGGTTAACTGTATCCCTTGGACCTTCAACTCAACGATGAAACACAGAAATTGCTTCGATATTGAATACAAAAGGAAAAATGTCGACTTATTTACAAGGGGAGTAACTCTTCTAATAGTTCGTGCTTTGAGCCTTTCCAGGGACAGCAGTATTAGATTCCGATGCACCATTGCAGGTTTACTGTATCCCTTGGACCTTCACATCAACGATGAAACACAGAAATTGAATCGATATTGAATACAAAAGGCAAAATGTCGACTTATTTACAAGGGGAGTAACTCTTCTAATAGATCGTGCTTTGAGCCTTTCCTGGGACAGCAGTATTAGATCCCGATGCACCATTGCAGGTTTACTGTATCCCTTGGACCTTCACATCAACGATGAAACACAGAAATTGCATCGATATTGAATACAAAAGGCAAAATATCGACTTATTTATAAGAGGAGTCACCCTTCCAATAGTGCGTGCTTTGAGCCTTTCCTGGGAAGGCAGTATTAGATTCCGATGCACCATTGCAGGTTAACTGTATCCCTTGGACCTTCAAATCATCGATGAAACACAGATATTGCATCGATATTGAATACAAAAGGCAAAATGTCAACTTTTATACAAGGGTAGCAACTCTTCTAATAGTTCGTGCTTTGAGCCTTTCCTGGGAAGGCAGTATTAGATTCCGATGCACCATTGCAGGTTAACTGTATCCCTTGGACCTTCAACTCAACGATGAAACACAGAAATTGCATCGATATTGAATACAAAAGGCAAAATGTCGACTTATTTACAAGGGGAGTAACTCTTCTAATAGTTCGTGCTTTGAGCCTTTCCTGGGACAGCAGTATTTGATTCCGATGCACCATTGCAGGTTTACTGTATCCCTTGGACCTTCACATCAACGATGAAACACAGAAATTGCATCGATATTGAATACAAAAGGCAAAATGTCCACTTAATTTATAAGAGGAGTCACCCTTCTAATAGTTAGTGCATTGAGCCTTCCCTGGGACAAAAGTATTAGATTCCGATGCACCATTGCAGGTTTACTGTATCCCTTAAACCTTCAAATCAACGAAGAAACACAGAAATTGCATCGATATTGAATACAAAAGGCAAAATGTCGACTTATTTACAAGGGGAGTAACTCTTCTAATAGTTCGTGCTTTGAGCCTTTCCAGGGACAGCAGTATTAGATTCCGATGCACCATTGCAGGTTTACTGTATCCCTTGGACCTTCACATCAACGATGAAACACAGAAATTGCATCGATATTGAATACAAAAGGCAAAATGTCGACTTATTTATAAGAGGAGTAACTCTTCTAATATTTTGTAATTTGAGCCTTTCCTGGGAAGGCAGTATTAGATTCCGATGCACCATTGCAGGTTAACTGTATCCCTTGGACCTTCAACTCAACGATGAAACACAGAAATTGCTTCGATATTGAATGCAAAAGGAAAAATGTCGACTTATTTACAAGGGGAGTAACTCTTCTAATAGTTCGTGCTTTGAGCCTTTCCAGGGACAGCAGTATTAGATTCCGATGCACCATTGCAGGTTTACTGTATCCCTTGGACCTTCACATCAACGATGAAACACAGAAATTGCATCGATATTGAATACAAAAGGCAAAATGTCGACTTATTTACAAGGGGAGTAACTCTTCTAATAGATCGTGCTTTGAGCCTTTCCTGGGACAGCAGTATTAGATTCCGATGCACCATTGCAGGTTTACTGTATCCCTTGGACCTTCACATCAACGATGAAACACAGAAATTGCATCGATATTGAATACAAAAGGCAAAATATCGACTTATTTATAAGAGGAGTCACCCTTCCAATAGTGCGTGCTTTGAGCCTTTCCTGGGAAGGCAGTATTAGATTCCGATGCACCATTGCAGGTTAACTGTATCCCTTGGACCTTCAAATCATCGATGAAACACAGATATTGCATCGATATTGAATACAAAAGGCAAAATGTCAACTTTTTTACAAGGGTAGCAACTCTTCTAATAGTTCGTGCTTTGAGCCTTTCCTGGGAAGGCAGTATTAGATTCCGATGCACCATTGCAGGTTAACTGTATCCCTTGGACCTTCAACTCAACGATGAAACACAGAAATTGCATCGATATTGAATACAAAAGGCAAAATGTCGACTTATTTACAAGGGGAGTAACTCTTCTAATAGTTCGTGCTTTGAGCCTTTCCTGGGATAGCAGTATTAGATTCCGATGCACCATTGCAGGTTTACTGTATCCCTTTGACCTTCAAATAAGCGATGAAACACAGAAATTGCATCGATATTGAATAAAAAAGGCAAAATATCGTCTTCTTTATAAGAGGATATACCCTTCTAAATGTTCGTTCTTTGAGCCTCTCCTGGGACAGCAGTATTAGATTCCGATGCACCATTGCAGGTTTACTGTATCCCTTGGACCTTCAAATGAACGATGAAACACAGTAATTGCATCGATATTGAATACAAAAGGCAAAATGTCGACTTATTTACAAGAGGAGTAACTCTTTTAATAGTTCGTGCTTTGAGCCTTTCCTGGGACAGCAGTATTAGATTCCGATGTACCATTGCAGGTTTACTGTATCCCTTGGACCTTCAAATCAACGATGAAACACAGAAATGGCATCGATATTGAATAAAAAAGGCAAAATGTCGACTTATTTACAAGGGGAGCAACTCTTGTAATAGTTCGTGCTTTGAGCCTTTCCTGGGACAGCAGTATTAGATTCCGATGCACCATTGCAGGTTTACTGTATCCCTTGGACCTTCAACTCAACGATGAAACACAGAAATTGCATCGATATTGAATACAAAAAGCCAATTGTCGTTTTATGTACAAGAGGAGTAACTCTTCTAATTGTTAGTGCTTTGAGCCTTTCCTGGGACAGCAGTATTAGATTCCGATGCACCATAGCAGATTTACTGTATCCCTTGGACCTTCACATCAACGATGAAACACAGAAATTGCATCGATATTGAATACAAAAGGCAAAATGTACACTTATTTATAAGAGTAGTAACTCTTCTAATAGTTCGTGCTTTGAGCCTTTCCTGGGACAGCAGTATTAGATTACGATGCACAATTGCAGGTTAACTGTATCCCTTGGACCTTCAACTCAACGATGAAACACAGAAATTGCATCGATATTGACTACAAAAGGCATAATGTCGGTTTATTTATAAGAGGAGTAACTCTTCTAATAGTTCGTGCTTTGAGCCTTTCCTGGGACAGCAGTATTAGATTCCGATACACCATTGCAGGTTTACTGTATGAATTGGACCTTCAAATCAACGATGAAACACAGAAATTGAATCGATATTGAATACAAAAGGTAAAATGTCGACTTATTTACAAGAGGAGTAACTCTTCTATTAGTTCGTGCTTTGAGCCTTTCCTGGGACAGCAGTATTAGATTCCGATACACCATTGCAGGTTTACTGTATCCCTTGGACCTTGAAATCAACGATGAAACACAGAAATTGCAACGATATTGAGTACAAAAGGCAAAATGTCGACTTATTTACAAGAAGAGTAACACTTCTAATAGTTCGTGCTTTGAGCCTTTCCTGGGACAGCAGTATTAGATTCCGATGCACCATTGCAGGTTTACTGTATCCCTTGGACCTTCACATCAACGATGAAACACAGAAATTGCATCGATAATGAATACAAAAGGCAAAATATCGACTTATTTATAAGAGGAGTCACCCTTCCAATAGTTCGTGCTTTGAGCCTTTCCTGGGAAGGCAGTATTAGATTCCGATGCACCATTGCAGGTTAACTGTATCCCTTGGACCTTCAACTCAACGATGAAACACAGAAATTGCTTCGATATTGAATACAAAAGGAAAAATGTCGACTTATTTACAAGGGGAGTAACTCTTCTAATAGTTCGTGCTTTGAGCCTTTCCAGGGACAGCAGTAATTCCGATGCACCATTGCAGGTTTACTGTATCCCTTGGACCTTCACATCAACGATGAAACACAGAAATTGCATCGATATTGAATACAAAAGGCAAAATGTCGACTTATTTACAAGGGGAGTAACTCTTCTAATAGATCGTGCTTTGAGCCTTTCCTGGGACAGCAGTATTAGATTCCGATGCACCATTGCAGGTTTACTGTATCCCTTGGACCTTCACATCAACGATGAAACACAGAAATTGCATCGATATTGAATACAAAAGGCAAAATATCGACTTATTTATAAGAGGAGTCACCCTTCCAATAGTGCGTGCTTTGAGCCTTTCCTGGGAAGGCAGTATTAGATTCCGATGCACCATTGCAGGTTAACTGTATCCCTTGGACCTTCAAATCATCGATGAAACACAGATATTGCATCGATATTGAATACAAAAGGCAAAATGTCAACTTTTTTACAAGGGTAGCAACTCTTCTAATAGTTCGTGCTTTGAGCCTTTCCTGGGAAGGCAGTATTAGATTCCGATGCACCATTGCAGGTTAACTGTATCCCTTGGACCTTCAACTCAACGATGAAACACAGAAATTGCATCGATATTGAATACAAAAGGCAAAATGTCGACTTATTTACAAGGGGAGTAACTCTTCTAATAGTTCGTGCTTTGAGCCTTTCCTGGGACAGCAGTATTTGATTCCGATGCACCATTGCAGGTTTACTGTATCCCTTGGACCTTCACATCAACGATGAAACACAGAAATTGCATCGATATTGAATACAAAAGGCAAAATGTCCACTTAATTTATAAGAGGAGTCACCCTTCTAATAGTTAGTGCATTGAGCCTTCCCTGGGACAAAAGTATTAGATTCCGATGCACCATTGCAGGTTTACTGTATCCCTTAAACCTTCAAATCAACGAAGAAACACAGAAATTGCATCGATATTGAATACAAAAGGCAAAATGTCGACTTATTTACAAGGGGAGTAACTCTTCTAATAGTTCGTGCTTTGAGCCTTTCCAGGGACAGCAGTATTAGATTCCGATGCACCATTGCAGGTTTACTGTATCCCTTGGACCTTCACATCAACGATGAAACACAGAAATTGCATCGATATTGAATACAAAAGGCAAAATGTCGACTTATGTACAAGGGGAGTAACTCTTCTAATAGATCGTGCTTTGAGCCTTTCCTGGGACAGCAGTATTAGATTCCGATGCACCATTGCAGGTTTACTGTATCCCTTGGACCTTCACATCAACGATGAAACACAGAAATTGCATCGATATTGAATACAAAAGGCAAAATATCGACTTATTTATAAGAGGAGTCACCCTTCCAATAGTTCGTGCTTTGAGCCTTTCCTGGGAAGGCAGTATTAGATTCCGATGCACCATTGCAGGTTAACTGTATCCCTTGGACCTTCAAATCATCGATGAAACACAGATATTGCATCGATATTGAATACAAAAGGCAAAATGTCAACTTTTTTACAAGGATAGCAACTCTTCTAATAGTTCGTGATTTGAGCCTTTCCTGGGACAGCAGTATTAGATTCCGATGCACCATTGCAGGTTAACTGTATCCCTTGGACCTTCAACTCAACGATGAAACACAGAAATTGCATCGATATTGAATACAAAAAGCCAATTGTCGTTTTATTTACAAGAGGAGTAACTCTTCTAATTGTTAGTGCTTTGAGCCTTTCCTGGGACAGCAGTATTAGATTCCGATGCACCATAGAAGATTTACTGTATCGCTTGGACCTTCACATCAACGATGAAACACAGATATTGCATCGATATTGAATACAAAAAGCCAATTGTCGTTTTATTTACAAGAGGAGTAACTCTTCTAATTGATAGTGCTTTGAGCCTTTCCTGGGACAGCAGTATTAGATTCCGATGCACCATAGCAGATTTACTGTATCGCTTGGACCTTCACATCAACGATGAAACACAGAAATTGCATCGATATTGAATACAAAAGGCAAAATTTCGACTTATTTACAAGGGGAGTAACTCTTCTAATAGTTCGTGCTTTGAGCCTTTCCTGTGACAGCAGTAATAGATTCCGATGCACCATTGCAGGTTTACTGTATCCCTTGGCCCTTCACATCAACGATGAGACACAGAAATTACATCGATATTGAATACAAAAGGCTAAATGTCGACTTATTTATAAGAGGAGTCACCCTTCTAATAGTTCGTGCTCTGAGCCTTCCCTGGGACAGCAGTATTAGATTCCGATGCACCATTGCAGGTGTACTGTATCCCTTGGACCTTCAAATCATCGATGAAACACAGATATTGCATCGATATTGGATACAAAAGGCAAAATGTCGACTTATTTACAAGGGGAGTAACTCTTCTAATAGTTCGTGCTTTGAGCCTTTCCTGGGACAGCAGTATTAGATTTCGATGCACCATTGCAGGTTTACTGTATCCCTTGGACCTTCAAATCTGAAATGAAACACAGAAATGGCATCGATATTGAATACAAAAGGCAAAATGTCGACTTATTTACAAGGGGAGCAACTCTTCTAATAGTTCGTGCTTTGAGCATTTCCTGGGACAGCAGTATAAGATTCCGATGCACCATTGCAAGTTTACTGTACCCTTGGACCTTCACATCAACGATGAAACACAGAAATTGCATCGATATAGAATACAAAAAGCCAAATGTCAACTTAATTACAAGAGGAGTAACTCTTCTAATAGTTCGTGCTTTGAGCCTTTCCTGGGACAGCAGTATTAGATTCCGATGCACCATTGCAGGTTTACCGTATCCCTTAGACCTTCAAATCAACGATGAATCACAGAATTTGCATCGATATTGAATACAAAACGCAAAATGTGAACTTATTTACAAGAGGAGTAACTCTTCTAATAGTTCGTGCTTTGAGCCTTTCCTGGGACAGCAGTATTAGATTCCGATGCACCATTGCAGGTTTACTGTATCCCTTGGACCTTCAACTCAACGATGAAACACAGAAATTGCATCGATATTGAATACAAAAAGCCAATTGTCGTTTTATGTACAAGAGGAGTAACTCTTCTAATTGTTAGTGCTTTGAGCCTTTCCTGGGACAGCAGTATTAGATTCCGATGCACCATAGCAGATTTACTGTATCCCTTGGACCTTCACATCAACGATGAAACACAGAAATTGCATCGATATTGAATACAAAAGGCAAAATGTACACTTATTTATAAGAGTAGTAACTCTTCTAATAGTTCGTGCTTTGAGCCTTTCCTGGGACAGCAGTATTAGATTCCGATGCACAATTGCAGGTTTACTGTATCCATTGGACCGTCAAATCAGCGATGAAACACAGAAATTGCATCGATATTGACTACAAAAGGCATAATGTCGGTTTATTTATAAGAGGAGTAACTCTTCTAATAGTTCGTGCTTTGAGCCTTTCCTGGGACAGCAGTATTAGATTCCGATGCACCATTGCAGGTTAACTGTATCCCTTGGACCTTCAAATCATCGATGAAACACAGATATTGCATCGATATTGAATACAAAAGGCAAAATGTCAACTTTTTTACAAGGGGAGCAACTCTTCTAATAGTTCGTGATTTGAGCCTTTCCTGGGACAGCAGTATTAGATTCCGATGCACCATTGCAGGTTAACTGTATCCCTTGGACCTTCAACTCAACGATGAAACACAGAAATTAAATCGATATTGAATACAAAAAGCCAATTGTCGTTTTATTTACAAGAGGAGTAACTCTTCTAATTGTTAGTGCTTTGAGCCTTTCCTGGGACAGCAGTATTAGATTCCGATGCACCGTAGAAGATTTACTGTATCGCTTGGACCTTCACATCAACGATGAAACACAGATATTGCATCGATATTGAATACAAAAAGCCAATTGTCGTTTTATTTACAAGAGGAGTAACTCTTCTAATTGATAGTGCTTTGAGCCTTTCCTGGGACAGCAGTATTAGATTCCGATGCACCATAGCAGATTTACTGTATCGCTTGGACCTTCACATCAACGATGAAACACAGAAATTGCATCGATATTGAATACAAAAGGCAAAATTTCGACTTATTTACAAGGGGAGTAACTCTTCTAATAGTTCGTGCTTTGAGCCTTTCCTGTGACAGCAGTAATAGATTCCGATGCACCATTGCAGGTTTACTGTATCCCTTGGACCTTCACATCAACGATGAGACACAGAAATTGCATCGATATTGAATACAAAAGGCTAAATGTCGACTTATTTATAAGAGGAGTCACCCTTCTAATAGTTCGTGCTCTGAGCCTTCCCTGGGACAGCAGTATTAGATTCCGATGCACCATTGCAGGTGTACTGTATCCCTTGGACCTTCAAATCATCGATGAAACACAGATATTTCATCGATATTGGATACAAAAGGCAAAATGTACACTTATTTATAAGAGTAGTAACTCTTCTAATAGTTCGTGCTTTGAGCCTTTCCTGGGACAGCAGTATTAGATTCCGATGCACAATTGCAGGTTTACTGTATCCATTGGACCGTCAAATCAGCGATGAAACACAGAAATTGCATCGATATTGACTACAAAAGGCATAATGTCGGTTTATTTATAAGAGGAGTAACTCTTCTAATAGTTCGTGCTTTGAGCCTTTCCTGGGACAGCAGTATTAGATTCCGATACACCATTGCAGGTTTACTGTATGAATTGGACCTTCAAATCAACGATGAAACACAGAAATTGAATCGATATTGAATACAAAAGGTAAAATGTCGACTTATTTACAAGAGGAGTAACTCTTCTATTAGTTCGTGCTTTGAGCCTTTCCTGGGACAGCAGTATTAGATTCCGATACACCATTGCAGGTTTACTGTATCCCTTGGACCTTGAAATCAACGATGAAACACAGAAATTGCAACGATATTGAGTACAAAAGGCAAAATGTCGACTTATTTACAAGAAGAGTAACACTTCTAATAGTTCGTGCTTTGAGCCTTTCCTGGGACAGCAGTATTAGATTCCGATGCACCATTGCAGGTTTACTGTATCCCTTGGACCTTCACATCAACGATGAGACACAGAAATTGCATCGATATTGAATACAAAAGGCAAAATATCGACTTATTTATAAGAGGAGTCACCCTTCCAATAGTTCGTGCTTTGAGCCTTTCCTGGGAAGGCAGTATTAGATTCCGATGCACCATTGCAGGTTAACTGTATCCCTTGGACCTTCAACTCAACGATGAAACACAGAAATTGCATCGATATTGAATACAAAAGGAAAAATGTCGACTTATTTACAAGGGGAGTAACTCTTCTAATAGTTCGTGCTTTGAGCCTTTCCAGGGACAGCAGTATTAGATTCCGATGCACCATTGCAGGTTTACTGTATCCCTTGGACCTTCACATCAACGATGAAACACAGAAATTGCATCGATATTGAATACAAAAGGCAAAATGTCGACTTATTTACAGGGCGAGTAACTCTTCTAATAGATCGTGCTTTGAGCCTTTCCTGGGACAGCAGTATTAGATTCCGATGCACCATTGCAGGTTTACTGTATCCCTTGGACCTTCACATCAACGATGAAACACAGAAATTGCATCGATATTGAATACAAAAGGCAAAATATCGACTTATTTATAAGAGGAGTCACCCTTCCAATAGTGCGTGCTTTGAGCCTTTCCTGGGAAGGCAGTATTAGATTCCGATGCACCATTGCAGGTTAACTGTATCCCTTGGACCTTCAAATCATCGATGAAACACAGATATTGCATCGATATTGAATACAAAAGGCAAAATGTCAACTTTTTTACAAGGGTAGCAACTCTTCTAATAGTTCGTGCTTTGAGCCTTTCCTGGGAAGGCAGTATTAGATTCCGATGCACCATTGCAGGTTAACTGTATCCCTTGGACCTTCAACTCAACGATGAAACACAGAAATTGCATCGATATTGAATACAAAAGGCAAAATGTCGACTTACTTACAAGGGGAGTAACTCTTCTAATAGTTCGTGCTTTGAGCCTTTCCTGGGACAGCAGTATTTGATTCCGATGCACCATTGCAGGTTTACTGTATCCCTTGGACCTTCACATCAACGATGAAACACAGAAATTGCATCGATATTGAATACAAAAGGCAAAATGTCCACTTAATTTATAAGAGGAGTCACCCTTCTAATAGTTCGTGCATTGAGCCTTCCCTGGGACAAAAGTATTAGATTCCGATGCACCATTGCAGGTTTACTGTATCTCTTAAACCTTCAAATCAACGAAGAAACACAGAAATTGCATCGATATTGAATACAAAAGGCAAAATGTCGACTTATTTACAAGGGGAGTAACTCTTCTAATAGTTCGTGCTTTGAGCCTTTCCAGGGACAGCAGTATTAGATTCCGATGCACCATTGCAGGTTTACTGTATCCCTTGGACCTTCACATCAACGATGAAACACAGAAATTGCATCGATATTGAATACAAAAGGCAAAATGTCGACTTATTTACAAGGGGAGTAACTCTTCTAATAGATCGTGCTTTGAGCCTTTCCTGGGACAGCAGTATTAGATTCCGATGCACCATTGCAGGTTTACTGTATCCCTTGGACCTTCACATCAACGATGAAACACAGAAATTGCATCGATATTGAATACAAAAGGCAAAATATCGACTTATTTATAAGAGGAGTCACCCTTCCAATAGTTCGTGCTTTGACCCTTTCCTGGGAAGGCAGTATTAGATTCCGATGCACCATTGCAGGTTAACTGTATCCCTTGGATCTTCAAATCATCGATGAAACACAGATATTGCATCGATATTGAATACAAAAGGCAAAATGTCAACTTTTTTACAAGGGGAGCAACTCTTCTAATAGTTCGTGATTTGAGCCTTTCCTGGGACAGCAGTATTAGATTCCGATGCACCATTGCAGGTTAACTGTATCCCTTGGACCTTCAACTCAACGATGAAACACAGAAATTGCATCGATATTGAATACAAAAAGCCAATTGTCGTTTTATTTACAAGAGGAGTAACTCTTCTAATTGTTAGTGCTTTGAGCCTTTCCTGGGACAGCAGTATTAGATTCCGATGCACCATAGAAGATTTACTGTATCGCTTGGACCTTCACATCAACGATGAAACACAGATATTGCATCGATATTGAATACAAAAAGCCAATTGTCGTTTTATTTACAAGAGGAGTAACTCTTCTAATTGATAGTACTTTGAGCCTTTCCTGGGACAGCAGTATTAGATTCCGATGCACCATAGCAGATTTACTGTATCGCTTGGACCTTCACATCAACGATGAAACACAGAAATTGCATCGATATTGAATACAAAAGGCAAAATTTCGACTTATTTACAAGGGGAGTAACTCTTCTAATAGTTCGTGCTTTGAGCCTTTCCTGTGACAGCAGTAATAGATTCCGATGCACCATTGCAGGTTTACTGTATCCCTTGGACCTTCACATCAACGATGAGACACAGAAATTGCATCGATATTGAATACAAAAGGCTAAATGTCGACTTATTTATAAGAGGAGTCACCCTTCTAATAGTTCGTGCTCTGAGCCTTCCCTGGGACAGCAGTGTTAGATTCCGATGCACCATTGCAGGTGTTCTGTATCCCTTGGACCTTCAAATCATCGATGAAACACAGATATTGCATCGATATTGGATACAAAAGGCAAAATGTCGACTTATTTACAAGGGGAGTAACTCTTCTAATAGTTCGTGCTTTGAGCCTTTCCTGGGATAACAGTATTAGATTCCGATGTACCATTGCAGGTTTACTGTGTCCCTTGGACCTTCAAATCAACGATGAATCACAGAAATGGCATCGATATTGAATACAAAAGGCAAAATGTCGACTTATTTACAAGGGGAGCAACTCTTCTAATAGGTCGTGCTTTGAGCCTTTCCTGGGACAGCAGTATAAGATTCCGATGCACCATTGCAGGTTTACTGTACCCTTGGACCTTCACATCAACGATGAAACACAGAAATTGCATCGATATAGTATACAAAAAGCCAAATGTTAACTTATTTACAAGAGGAGTAACTCTTCTAATAGTTCGTGCTTTGAGCCTATCCTGGGACAGCAGTATTACATTCCGATGCACCATTGCAGATTTACTGTATCCCTTGGACCTTCAAATCAACGATGAAACACAGAAATTGCATCTATATTGTATACAAATGGCAAAATTTCGACTTATTAACAAGAGGAGTAACTCTTCTAATAGTTCGTGTTTTGAGCCATTCCTGTGACAGCAGTATTAGATTCCGATGCACCATTGTAGGTTTACAGTATCCCTTGGACATTCAAATCAACGATGAAACACAGAAATTGTATCGATATTGAATACAAAAGGCAAAATGTCAACTTATTTACAAGAGGAGTAACTCTTCTAATAGTTCGTGCTTTGAGCCTTTCCTGGGACAGCAGTATTAGATTCCGATGCACCATTGCAGGTTTACCGTATCCCTTAGACCTTCAAATCAACGATGAATCACAGAATTTGCATCGATATTGAATACAAAACGCAAAATGTGAACTAATTTACAAGAGGAGTAACTCTTCTAATAGTTCGTGCTTTGAGCCTTTCCTGGGACAGCAGTATTAGATTCCGATGCACCATTGCAGGTTTACTGTATCCCTTGGACCTTCAACTCAACGATGAAACACAGAAATTGCATCGATATTGAATACAAAAAGCCAATTGTCTTTTCATGTACAAGAGGAGTAACTCTTCTAATTGTTAGTGCTTTGAGCCTTTCCTGGGACAGCAGTATTAGATTCAGATGCACCATAGCAGATTTACTGTATCCCTTGGACCTTCACATCAACGATGAAACACAGAAATTGCATCGATATTGAATACAAAAGGCAAAATGTACACTTATTTATAAGAGTAGTAACTCTTCTAATAGTTCGTGCTTTGAGCCTTTCCTGGGACAGCAGTATTAGATTCCGATGCACAATTGCAGGTTTACTGTATCCATTGGACCGTCAAATCAGCGATGAAACAGAGAAATTGCATCGATATTGACTACAAAAGGCATAATGTCGGTTTATTTATAAGAGGAGTAACTCTTCTAATAGTACGTGCTTTGAGCCTTTCCTGGGACAGCAGTATTAGATTCCGATACACCATTGCAGGTTTACTGTATGAATTGGACCTTCAAATCAACGATGAAACACAGAAATTGAATCGATATTGAATACAAAAGGTAAAATGTCGACTTATTTACAAGAGGAGTAACTCTTCTATTAGTTCGTGCTTTGAGCCTTTCCTGGGACAGCAGTATTAGATTCCGATACACCATTGCAGGTTTACTGTATCCCTTGGACCTTGAAATCAACGATGAAACACAGAAATTGCAACGATATTGAGTACAAAAGGCAAAATGTCGACTTATTAACAAGAAGAGTAACACTTCTAATAGTTCGTGCTTTGAGCCTTTCCTGGGACAGCAGTATTAGATTCCGATGCACCATTGCAGGTTTACTGTATCCCTTGGACCTTCACATCAACGATGAAACACAGAAATTGCATCGATATTGAATACAAAAGGCAAAATATCGACTTATTTATAAGAGGAGTCACCCTTCCAATAGTTCGTGCTTTGAGCCTTTCCTGGGAAGGCAGTATTAGATTCCGATGCACCATTGCAGGTTAACTGTATCCCTTGGACCTTCAACTCAACGATGAAACACAGAAATTGCATCGATATTGAATACAAAAGGAAAAATGTCGACTTATTTACAAGGGGAGTAACTCTTCTAATAGTTCGTGCTTTGAGCCTTTCCAGGGACAGCAGTATTAGATTCCGATGCACCATTGCAGGTTTACTGTATCCCTTGGACCTTCACATCAACGATGAAACACAGAAATTGCATCGATATTGAATACAAAAGGCAAAATGTCGACTTATTTACAAGGGGAGTAACTCTTCTAATAGATCGTGCTTTGAGCCTTTCCTGGGACAGCAGTATTAGATTCCGATGCACCATTGCAGGTTTACTGTATCCCTTGGACCTTCACATCAACGATGAAACACAGAAATTGCATCGATATTGAATACAAAAGGCAAAATATCGACTTATTTATAAGAGGAGTCACCCTTCCAATAGTTCGTGCTTTGAGCCTTCCCTGGGAAGGCAGTATTAGATTCCGATGCACCATTGCAGGTTAACTGTATCCCTTGGACCTTCAACTCAACGATGAAACACAGAAATTGCATCGATATTGAATACAAAAGGAAAAATGTCGACTTATTTACAAGGGGAGTACCTCTTCTAATAGTTCGTGCTTTGAGCATTTCCTGGGACAGCAGTATAAGATTCCGATGCACCATTGCAGGTTTACTGTACCCTTGGACCTTCACATCAACGATGAAACACAGAAATTGCATCGATATAGAATACAAAAAGCCAAATGTCAACTTAATTACAAGAGGAGTAACTCTTCTAATAGTTCGTGCTTTGAGCCTTTCCTGGGACAGCAGTATTAGATTCCGATGCACCATTGCAGGTTTACCGTATCCCTTAGACCTTCAAATCAACGATGAATCACAGAATTTGCATCGATATTGAATACAAAACGCAAAATGTGAACTTATTTACAAGAGGAGTAACTCTTCTAATAGTTCGTGCTTTGAGCCTTTCCTGGGACAGCAGTATTAGATTCCGATGCACCATTGCAGGTTTACTGTATCCCTTGGACCTTCAACTCAACGATGAAACACAGAAATTGCATCGATATTGAATACAAAAAGCCAATTGTCGTTTTATGTACAAGAGGAGTAACTCTTCTAATTGTTAGTGCTTTGAGCCTTTCCTGGGACAGCAGTATTAGATTCCGATGCACCATAGCAGATTTACTGTATCCCTTGGACCTTCACATCAACGATGAAACACAGAAATTGCATCGATATTGAATACAAAAGGCAAAATGTACACTTATTTATAAGAGTAGTAACTCTTCTAATAGTTCGTGCTTTGAGCCATTCCTGGGACAGCAGTATTAGATTCCGATGCACAATTGCAGGTTTACTGTATCCATTGGACCGTCAAATCAGCGATGAAACACAGAAATTGCATCGATACTGACTACAAAAGGCATAATGTCGGTTTATTTATAAGAGGAGTAACTCTTCTAATAGGTCGTGCTTTGAGCCTTTCCTGGGACAGCAGTATTAGATTCCGATACACCATTGCAGGTTTACTGTATGAATTGGACCTTCAAATCAACGATGAAACACAGAAATTGAATCGATATTGAATACAAAAGGTAAAATGTCGACTTATTTACAAGAGGAGTAACTCTTCTATTAGTTCGTGCTTTGAGCCTTTCCTGGGACAGCAGTATTAGATTCCGATACACCATTGCAGGTTTACTGTATCCCTTGGACCTTGAAATCAACGATGAAACACAGAAATTGCAACGATATTGAGTACAAAAGGCAAAATGTCGACTTATTTACAAGAAGAGTAACACTTCTAATAGTTCGTGCTTTGAGCCTTTCCTGGGACAGCAGTATTAGATTCCGATGCACCATTGCAGGTTTACTGTATCCCTTGGACCTTCACATCAACGATGAGACACAGAAATTGCATCGATATTGAATACAAAAGGCAAAATATCGACTTATTTATAAGAGGAGTCACCCTTCCAATAGTTCGTGCTTTGAGCCTTTCCTGGGAAGGCAGTATTAGATTCCGATGCACCATTGCAGGTTAACTGTATCCCTTGGACCTTCAACTCAACGATGAAACACAGAAATTGCATCGATATTGAATACAAAAGGAAAAATGTCGACTTATTTACAAGGGGAGTAACTCTTCTAATAGTTCGTGCTTTGAGCCTTTCCTGGGACAGCAGTATTAGATTCCGATGCACCATTGCAGGTTTACTGTATCCCTTGGACCTTCAACTCAACGATGAAACACAGAAATTGCATCGATATTGAATACAAAAAGCCAATTGTCTTTTCATGTACAAGAGGAGTAACTCTTCTAATTGTTAGTGCTTTGAGCCTTTCCTGGGACAGCAGTATTAGATTCCGATGCACCATAGCAGATTTACTGTATCCCTTGGACCTTCACATCAACGATGAAACACAGAAATTGCATCGATATTGAATACAAAAGGCAAAATGTACACTTATTTATAAGAGTAGTAACTCTTCTAATAGTTCGTGCTTTGAGCCTTTCCTGGGACAGCAGTATTAGATTCCGATGCACAATTGCAGGTTTACTGTATCCATTGGACCGTCAAATCAGCGATGAAACAGAGAAATTGCATCGATATTGACTACAAAAGGCATAATGTCGGTTTATTTATAAGAGGAGTAACTCTTCTAATAGTACGTGCTTTGAGCCTTTCCTGGGACAGCAGTATTAGATTCCGATACACCATTGCAGGTTTACTGTATGAATTGGACCTTCAAATCAACGATGAAACACAGAAATTGAATCGATATTGAATACAAAAGGTAAAATGTCGACTTATTTACAAGAGGAGTAACTCTTCTATTAGTTCGTGCTTTGAGCCTTTCCTGGGACAGCAGTATTAGATTCCGATACACCATTGCAGGTTTACTGTATCCCTTGGACCTTGAAATCAACGATGAAACACAGAAATTGCAACGATATTGAGTACAAAAGGCAAAATGTCGACTTATTAACAAGAAGAGTAACACTTCTAATAGTTCGTGCTTTGAGCCTTTCCTGGGACAGCAGTATTAGATTCCGATGCACCATTGCAGGTTTACTGTATCCCTTGGACCTTCACATCAACGATGAAACACAGAAATTGCATCGATATTGAATACAAAAGGCAAAATATCGACTTATTTATAAGAGGAGTCACCCTTCCAATAGTTCGTGCTTTGAGCCTTTCCTGGGAAGGCAGTATTAGATTCCGATGCACCATTGCAGGTTAACTGTATCCCTTGGACCTTCAACTCAACGATGAAACACAGAAATTGCATCGATATTGAATACAAAAGGAAAAATGTCGACTTATTTACAAGGGGAGTAACTCTTCTAATAGTTCGTGCTTTGACCCTTTCCAGGGACAGCAGTATTAGATTCCGATGCACCATTGCAGGTTTACTGTATCCCTTGGACCTTCACATCAACGATGAAACACAGAAATTGCATCGATATTGAATACAAAAGGCAAAATGTCGACTTATTTACAAGGGGAGTAACTCTTCTAATAGATCGTGCTTTGAGCCTTTCCTGGGACAGCAGTATTAGATTCCGATGCACCATTGCAGGTTTACTGTATCCCTTGGACCTTCACATCAACGATGAAACACAGAAATTGCATCGATATTGAATACAAAAGGCAAAATATCGACTTATTTATAAGAGGAGTCACCCTTCCAATAGTTCGTGCTTTGAGCCTTCCCTGGGAAGGCAGTATTAGATTCCGATGCACCATTGCAGGTTAACTGTATCCCTTGGACCTTCAACTCAACGATGAAACACAGAAATTGCATCGATATTGAATACAAAAGGAAAAATGTCGACTTATTTACAAGGGGAGTACCTCTTCTAATAGTTCGTGCTTTGAGCATTTCCTGGGACAGCAGTATAAGATTCCGATGCACCATTGCAGGTTTACTGTACCCTTGGACCTTCACATCAACGATGAAACACAGAAATTGCATCGATATAGAATACAAAAAGCCAAATGTCAACTTAATTACAAGAGGAGTAACTCTTCTAATAGTTCGTGCTTTGAGCCTTTCCTGGGACAGCAGTATTAGATTCCGATGCACCATTGCAGGTTTACCGTATCCCTTAGACCTTCAAATCAACGATGAATCACAGAATTTGCATCGATATTGAATACAAAACGCAAAATGTGAACTTATTTACAAGAGGAGTAACTCTTCTAATAGTTCGTGCTTTGAGCCTTTCCTGGGACAGCAGTATTAGATTCCGATGCACCATTGCAGGTTTACTGTATCCCTTGGACCTTCAACTCAACGATGAAACACAGAAATTGCATCGATATTGAATACAAAAAGCCAATTGTCGTTTTATGTACAAGAGGAGTAACTCTTCTAATTGTTAGTGCTTTGAGCCTTTCCTGGGACAGCAGTATTAGATTCCGATGCACCATAGCAGATTTACTGTATCCCTTGGACCTTCACATCAACGATGAAACACAGAAATTGCATCGATATTGAATACAAAAGGCAAAATGTACACTTATTTATAAGAGTAGTAACTCTTCTAATAGTTCGTGCTTTGAGCCATTCCTGGGACAGCAGTATTAGATTCCGATGCACAATTGCAGGTTTACTGTATCCATTGGACCGTCAAATCAGCGATGAAACACAGAAATTGCATCGATACTGACTACAAAAGGCATAATGTCGGTTTATTTATAAGAGGAGTAACTCTTCTAATAGGTCGCGCTTTGAGCCTTTCCTGGGACAGCAGTATTAGATTCCGATACACCATTGCAGGTTTACTGTATGAATTGGACCTTCAAATCAACGATGAAACACAGAAATTGAATCGATATTGAATACAAAAGGTAAAATGTCGACTTATTTACAAGAGGAGTAACTCTTCTATTAGTTCGTGCTTTGAGCCTTTCCTGGGACAGCAGTATTAGATTCCGAT
The DNA here is from genome assembly GCF_023864275.1 of Schistocerca cancellata. NCBI lineage: Eukaryota > Metazoa > Arthropoda > Insecta > Orthoptera > Acrididae > Schistocerca > Schistocerca cancellata. Next base: position 138,350,999 of record NC_064627.1, on the reverse strand, counting down.
ACACCATTGCAGGTTTACTGTATCCCTTGGACCTTGAAATCAACGATGAAACACAGAAATTGCAACGATATTGAGTACAAAAGGCAAAATGTCGACTTATTTACAAGAAGAGTAACACTTCTAATAGTTCGTGCTTTGAGCCTTTCCTGGGACAGCAGTATTAGATTCCGATGCACCATTGCAGGTTTACTGTATCCCTTGGACCTTCACATCAACGATGAGACACAGAAATTGCATCGATATTGAATACAAAAGGCAAAATATCGACTTATTTATAAGAGGAGTCACCCTTCCAATAGTTCGTGCTTTGAGCCTTTCCTGGGAAGGCAGTATTAGATTCCGATGCACCATTGCAGGTTAACTGTATCCCTTGGACCTTCAACTCAACGATGAAACACAGAAATTGCATCGATATTGAATACAAAAGGAAAAATGTCGACTTATTTACAAGGGGAGTAACTCTTCTAATAGTTCGTGCTTTGAGCCTTTCCAGGGACAGCAGTATTAGATTCCGATGCACCATTGCAGGTTTACTGTATCCCTTGGACCTTCACATCAACGATGAAACACAGAAATTGCATCGATATTGAATACAAAAGGCAAAATGTCGACTTATTTACAAGGCGAGTAACTCTTCTAATAGATCGTGCTTTGAGCCTTTCCTGGGACAGCAGTATTAGATTCCGATGCACCATTGCAGGTTTACTGTATCCCTTAGACCTTCACATCAACGATGAAACACAGAAATTGCATCGATATTGAATACAAAAGGCAAAATATCGACTTATTTATAAGAGGAGTCACCCTTCCAATAGTGCGTGCTTTGAGCCTTTCCTGGGAAGGCAGTATTAGATTCCGATGCACCATTGCAGGTTAACTGTATCCCTTGGACCTTCAAATCATCGATGAAACACAGATATTGCATCGATATTGAATACAAAAGGCAAAATGTCAACTTTTTTACAAGGGTAGCAACTCTTCTAATAGTTCGTGCTTTGAGCCTTTCCTGGGAAGGCAGTATTAGATTCCGATGCACCATTGCAGGTTAACTGTATCCCTTGGACCTTCAACTCAACGATGAAACACAGAAATTGCATCGATATTGAATACAAAAGGCAAAATGTCGACTTACTTACAAGGGGAGTAACTCTTCTAATAGTTCGTGCTTTGAGCATTTCCTGGGACAGCAGTATAAGATTCCGATGCACCATTGCAGGTTTACTGTACCCTTGGACCTTCACATCAACGATGAAACACAGAAATTGCATCGATATAGAATACAAAAAGCCAAATGTCAACTTAATTACAAGAGGAGTAACTCTTCTAATAGTTCGTGCTTTGAGCCTTTCCTGGGACAGCAGTATTAGATTCCGATGCACCATTGCAGGTTTACCGTATCCCTTAGACCTTCAAATCAACGATGAATCACAGAATTTGCATCGATATTGAATACAAAACGCAAAATGTGAACTTATTTACAAGAGGAGTAACTCTTCTAATAGTTCGTGCTTTGAGCCTTTCCTGGGACAGCAGTATTAGATTCCGATGCACCATTGCAGGTTTACTGTATCCCTTGGACCTTCAACTCAACGATGAAACACAGAAATTGCATCGATATTGAATACAAAAAGCCAATTGTCGTTTTATGTACAAGAGGAGTAACTCTTCTAATTGTTAGTGCTTTGAGCCTTTCCTGGGACAGCAGTATTAGATTCCGATGCACCATAGCAGATTTACTGTATCCCTTGGACCTTCACATCAACGATGAAACACAGAAATTGCATCGATATTGAATACAAAAGGCAAAATGTACACTTATTTATAAGAGTAGTAACTCTTCTAATAGTTCGTGCTTTGAGCCTTTCCTGGGACAGCAGTATTAGATTCCGATGCACAATTGCAGGTTTACTGTATCCATTGGACCGTCAAATCAGCGATGAAACACAGAAATTGCATCGATATTGACTACAAAAGGCATAATGTCGGTTTATTTATAAGAGGAGTAACTCTTCTAATAGGTCGTGCTTTGAGCCTTTCCTGGGACAGCAGTATTAGATTCCGATACACCATTGCAGGTTTACTGTATGAATTGGACCTTCAAATCAACGATGAAACACAGAAATTGAATCGATAATGAATACAAAAGGTAAAATGTCGACTTATTTACAAGAGGAGTAACTCTTCTATTAGTTCGTGCTTTGAGCCTTTCCTGGGACAGCAGTATTGGATTCCGATACACCATTGCAGGTTTACTGTATCCCTTGGACCTTGAAATCAACGATGAAACACAGAAATTGCAACGATATTGAGTACAAAAGGCAAAATGTCGACTTATTTACAAGAAGAGTAACACTTCTAATAGTTCGTGCTTTGAGCCTTTCCTGGGACAGCAGTATTAGATTCCGATGCACCATTGCAGGTTTACTGTATCCCTTGGACCTTCACATCAACGATGAGACACAGAAATTGCATCGATATTGAATACAAAAGGCAAAATATCGACTTATTTATAAGAGGAGTCACCCTTCCAATAGTTCATGCTTTGAGCCTTTCCTGGGAAGGCAGTATTAGATTCCGATGCACCATTGCAGGTTAACTGTATCCCTTGGACCTTCAACTCAACGATGAAACACAGAAATTGCATCGATATTGAATACAAAAGGAAAAATGTCGACTTATTTACAAGGGGAGTAACCCTTCTAATAGTTCGTGCTTTGAGCCTTTCCAGGGACAGCAGTATTAGATTCCGATGCACCATTGCAGGTTTACTGTATCCCTTGGACCTTCACATCAACGATGAAACACAGAAATTGCATCGATATTGAATACAAAAGGCAAAATGTCGACTTATTTACAAGGCGAGTAACTCTTCTAATAGATCGTGCTTTGAGCCTTTCCTGGGACAGCAGTATTAGATTCCGATGCACCATTGCAGGTTTACTGTATCCCTTGGACCTTCACATCAACGATGAAACACAGAAATTGCATCGATATTGAATACAAAAGGCAAAATATCGACTTATTTATAAGAGGAGTCACCCTTCCAATAGTGCGTGCTTTGAGCCTTTCCTGGGAAGGCAGTATTAGATTCCGATGCACCATTGCAGGTTAACTGTATCCCTTGGACCTTCAAATCATCGATGAAACACAGATATTGCATCGATATTGAATACAAAAGGCAAAATGTCAACTTTTTTACAAGGGTAGCAACTCTTCTAATAGTTCGTGCTTTGAGCCTTTCCTGGGAAGGCAGTATTAGATTCCGATGCACCATTGCAGGTTAACTGTATCCCTTGGACCTTCAACTCAACGATGAAACACAGAAATTGCATCGATATTGAATACAAAAGGCAAAATGTCGACTTACTTACAAGGGGAGTAACTCTTCTAATAGTTCGTGCTTTGAGCCTTTCCTGGGACAGCAGTATTTGATTCCGATGCACCATTGCAGGTTTACTGTATCCCTTGGACCTTCACATCAACGATGAAACACAGAAATTGCATCGATATTGAATACAAAAGGCAAAATGTCCACTTAATTTATAAGAGGAGTCACCCTTCTAATAGTTCGTGCATTGAGCCTTCCCTGGGACAAAAGTATTGGATTCCGATGCACCATTGCAGGTTTACTGTATCCCTTAAACCTTCAAATCAACGAAGAAACACAGAAATTCGATCGATATTGAATACAAAAGGCAAAATGTCGACTTATTTACAAGGGGAGTAACTCTTCTAATAGTTCGTGCTTTGAGCCTTTCCAGGGACAGCAGTATTAGATTCCGATGCACCATTGCAGGTTTACTGTATCCCTTGGACCTTCACATCAACGATGAAACACAGAAATTGCATCGATATTGAATACAAAAGGCAAAATGTCGACTTATTTACAAGGGGAGTAACTCTTCTAATAGATCGTGCTTTGAGCCTTTCCTGGGACTGCAGTATTAGATTCCGATGCACCATTGCAGGTTTACTGTATCCCTTGGACCTTCACATCAACGATGAAACACAGAAATTGCATCGATATTGAATACAAAAGGCAAAATATCGACTTATTTATAAGAGGAGTCACCCTTCCAATAGTTCGTGCTTTGAGCCTTTCCTGGGAAGGCAGTATTAGATTCCGATGCACCATTGCAGGTTAACTGTATCCCTTGGATCTTCAAATCATCGATGAAACACAGATATTGCATCGTTATTGAATACAAAAGGCAAAATGTCAACTTTTTTACAAGGGGAGCAACTCTTCTAATAGTTCGTGATTTGAGCCTTTCCTGGGACAGCAGTATTAGATTCCGATGCACCATTGCAGGTTAACTGTATCCCTTGGACCTTCAACTCAACGATGAAACACAGAAATTGCATCGATATTGAATACAAAAAGCCAATTGTCGTTTTATTTACAAGAGGAGTAACTCTTCTAATTGTTAGTGCTTTGAGCCTTTCCTGGGACAGCAGTATTAGATTCCGATGCACCATAGAAGATTTACTGTATCGCTTGGACCTTCACATCAACGATGAAACACAGATATTGCATCGATATTGAATACAAAAAGCCAATTGTCGTTTCATTTACAAGAGGAGTAACTCTTCTAATTGATAGTGCTTTGAGCCTTTCCTGGGACAGCAGTATTAGATTCCGATGCACCATAGCAGATTTACTGTATCGCTTGGACCTTCACATCAACGATGAAACACAGAAATTGCATCGATATTGAATACAAAAGGCAAAATTTCGACTTATTTACAAGGGGAGTAACTCTTCTAATAGTTCGTGCTTTGAGCCTTTCCTGTGACAGCAGTAATAGATTCCGATGCACCATTGCAGGTTAACTGTATCCCTTGGACCTTCACATCAACGATGAGACACAGAAATTGCATCGATATTGAATACAAAAGGCTAAATGTCGACTTATTTATAAGAGGAGTCACCCTTCTAATAGTTCGTGCTCTGAGCCTTCCCTGGGACAGCAGTATTAGATTCCGATGCACCATTGCAGGTGTACTGTATCCCTTGGACATTCAAATCAACGATGAAACACAGAAATTGCATCGATATTGAATACAAAAGGCAAAATGTCAACTTAATTACAAGAGGAGTAACTCTTCTAATAGTTCGTGCTTTGAGCCTTTCCTGGGACAGCAGTATTAGATTCCGATGCACCATTGCAGGTTTACCGTATCCCTTAGACCTTCAAATCAACGATGAATCACAGAATTTGCATCGATATTGAATACAAAACGCAAAATGTGAACTAATTTACAAGAGGAGTAACTCTTCTAATAGTTCGTGCTTTGAGCCTTTCCTGGGACAGCAGTATTAGATTCCGATGCACCATTGCAGGTTTACTGTATCCCTTGGACCTTCAACTCAACGATGAAACACAGAAATTGCATCGATATTGAATACAAAAAGCCAATTGTCGTTTTATGTACAAGAGGAGTAACTCTTCTAATTGTTAGTGCTTTGAGCCTTTCCTGGGACAGCAGTATTAGATTCCGATGCACCATAGCAGATTTACTGTATCCCTTGGACCTTCACATCAACGATGAAACACAGAAATTGCATCGATATTGAATACAAAAGGCAAAATGTACACTTATTTATAAGAGTAGTAACTCTTCTAATAGTTCGTGCTTTGAGCCTTTCCTGGGACAGCAGTATTAGATTCCGATGCACAATTGCAGGTTTACTGTATCCATTGGACCGTCAAATCAGCGATGAAACAGAGAAATTGCATCGATATTGACTACAAAAGGCATAATGTCGGTTTATTTATAAGAGGAGTAACTCTTCTAATAGTACGTGCTTTGAGCCTTTCCTGGGACAGCAGTATTAGATTCCGATACAGCATTGCAGGTTTACTGTATGAATTGGACCTTCAAATCAACGATGAAACACAGAAATTGAATCGATATTGAATACAAAAGGTAAAATGTCGACTTATTTACAAGAGGAGTAACTCTTCTATTAGTTCGTGCTTTGAGCCTTTCCTGGGACAGCAGTATTAGATTCCGATACACCATTGCAGGTTTACTGTATCCCTTGGACCTTGAAATCAACGATGAAACACAGAAATTGCAACGATATTGAGTACAAAAGGCAAAATGTCGACTTATTAACAAGAAGAGTAACACTTCTAATAGTTCGTGCTTTGAGCCTTTCCTGGGACAGCAGTATTAGATTCCGATGCACCATTGCAGGTTTACTGTATCCCTTGGACCTTCACATCAACGATGAAACACAGAAATTGCATCGATATTGAATACAAAAGGCAAAATATCGACTTATTTATAAGAGGAGTCACCCTTCCAATAGTTCGTGCTTTGAGCCTTTCCTGGGAAGGCAGTATTAGATTCCGATGCACCATTGCAGGTTAACTGTATCCCTTGGACCTTCAACTCAACGATGAAACACAGAAATTGCATCGATATTGAATACAAAAGGAAAAATGTCGACTTATTTACAAGGGGAGTAACTCTTCTAATAGTTCGTGCTTTGAGCCTTTCCAGGGACAGCAGTATTAGATTCCGATGCACCATTGCAGGTTTACTGTATCCCTTGGACCTTCACATCAACGATGAAACACAGAAATTGCATCGATATTGAATACAAAAGGCAAAATGTCGACTTATTTACAAGGGGAGTAACTCTTCTAATAGATCGTGCTTTGAGCCTTTCCTGGGACAGCAGTATTAGATTCCGATGCACCATTGCAGGTTTACTGTATCCCTTGGACCTTCACATCAACGATGAAACACAGAAATTGCATCGATATTGAATACAAAAGGCAAAATATCGACTTATTTATAAGAGGAGTCACCCTTCCAATAGTGCGTGCTTTGAGCCTTTCCTGGGAAGGCAGTATTAGATTCCGATGCACCATTGCAGGTTAACTGTATCCCTTGGACCTTCAAATCATCGATGAAACACAGATATTGTATCGATATTGAATACAAAAGGCAAAATGTCAACTTTTTTACAAGGGTAGCAACTCTTCTAATAGTTCGTGCTTTGAGCCTTTCCTGGGAAGGCAGTATTAGATTCCGATGCACCATTGCAGGTTAACTGTATCCCTTGGACCTTCAACTCAACGATGAAACACAGAAATTGCATCGATATTGAATACAAAAGGCAAAATGTCGACTTATTTACAAGGGGAGTAACTCTTCTAATAGTTCGTGCTTTGAGCCTTTCCTGGGACAGCAGTATTTGATTCCGATGCACCATTGCAGGTTTACTGTATCCCTTGGACCTTCACATCAACGATGAAACACAGAAATTGCATCGATATTGAATACAAAAGGCAAAATGTCGACTTATTTACAAGGGGAGTAACTCTTCTAATAGATCGTGCTTTGAGCCTTTCCTGGGACAGCAGTATTAGATTCCGATGCACCATTGCAGGTTTACTGTATCCCTTGGACCTTCACATCAACGATGAAACACAGAAATTGCATCGATATTGAATACAAAAGGCAAAATATCGACTTATTTATAAGATGAGTCACCCTTCCAATAGTTCGTGCTTTGAGCCTTTCCTGGGAAGGCAGTATTAGATTCCGATGCACCATTGCAGGTTAACTGTATCCCTTGGACCTTCAAATCATCGATGAAACACAGATATTGCATCGATATTGAATACAAAAGGCAAAATGTCAACTTTTTTACAAGGGGAGCAACTCTTCTAATAGTTCGTGATTTGAGCCTTTCCTGGGACAGCAGTATTAGATTCCGATGCACCATTGCAGGTTTACTGTATCCCTTGGACCTTCAACTCAACGATGAAACACAGAAATTGCATCGATATTGAATACAAAAGGCCAATTGTCGTTTTATTTACAAGAGGAGTAACTCTTCTAATTGTTAAAGCTTTGAGCCTTTCCTGGGACAGCAGTATTAGATTCCGATGCACCATAGAAGATTTACTGTATCGCTTGGACCTTCACATCAACGATGAAACACAGATATTGCATCGATATTGAATACAAAAAGCCAATTGTCGTTTTATTTACAAGAGGAGTAACTCTTCTAATTGATAGTGCTTTGAGCCTTTCCTGGGACAGCAGTATTAGATTCCGATGCACCATAGCAGATTTACTGTATCGCTTGGACCTTCACATCAACGATGAAACACAGAAATTGCATCGATATTGAATACAAAAGGCTAAATGTCGACTTATTTATAAGAGGAGTCACCCTTCTAATAGTTCGTGCTCTGAGCCTTCCCTGGGACAGCAGTATTAGATTCCGATGCACCATTGCAGGTGTACTGTATCCCTTGGACCTTCAAATCATCGATGAAACACAGAAATTGCATCGATATTGAATACAAAAGGCAAAATGTCGACTTATTTACAAGGGGAGTAACTCTTCTAATAGATCGTGCTTTGAGCCTTTCCTGGGACAGCAGTATTAGATTCCGATGCACCATTGCAGGTTTACTGTATCCCTTGGACCTTCACATCAACGATGAAACACAGAAATTGCATCGATATTGAATACAAAAATCAAAATATCGACTTATTTATAAGAGGAGTCACCCTTCCAATAGTGCGTGCTTTGAGCCTTTCCTGGGAAGGCAGTATTAGATTCCGATGCACCATTGCAGGTTAACTGTATCCCTTGGACCTTCAAATCATCGATGAAACACAGATATTGTATCGATATTGAATACAAAAGGCAAAATGTCAACTTTTTTACAAGGGTAGCAACTCTTCTAATAGTTCGTGCTTTGAGCCTTTCCTGGGAAGGCAGTATTAGATTCCGATGCACCATTGCAGGTTAACTGTATCCCTTGGACCTTCAACTCAACGATGAAACACAGAAATTGCATCGATATTGAATACAAAAGGCAAAATGTCGACTTATTTACAAGGGGAGTAACTCTTCTAATAGTTCGTGCTTTGAGCCTTTCCTGGGACAGCAGTATTTGATTCCGATGCACCATTGCAGGTTTACTGTATCCCTTGGACCTTCACATCAACGATGAAACACAGAAATTGCATCGATATTGAATACAAAAGGCAAAATGTCGACTTATTTACAAGGGGAGTAACTCTTCTAATAGATCGTGCTTTGAGCCTTTCCTGGGACAGCAGTATTAGATTCCGATGCACCATTGCAGGTTTACTGTATCCCTTGGACCTTCACATCAACGATGAAACACAGAAATTGCATCGATATTGAATACAAAAGGCAAAATATCGACTTATTTATAAGAGGAGTCACCCTTCCAATAGTTCGTGCTTTGAGCCTTTCCTGGGAAGGCAGTATTAGATTCCGATGCACCATTGCAGGTTAACTGTATCCCTTGGACCTTCAAATCATCGATGAAACACAGATATTGCATCGATATTGAATACAAAAGGCAAAATGTCAACTTTTTTACAAGGGGAGTAACTCTTCTAATAGTTCGTGATTTGAGCCTTTCCTGGGACAGCAGTATTAGATTCCGATGCACCATTGCAGGTTTACTGTATCCCTTGGACCTTCAACTCAACGATGAAACACAGAAATTGCATCGATATTGAATACAAAAGGCCAATTGTCGTTTTATTTACAAGAGGAGTAACTCTTCTAATTGTTAAAGTTTGAGCCTTTCCTGGGACAGCAGTATTAGATTCCGATGCACCATAGAAGATTTACTGTATCGCTTGGACCTTCACATCAACGATGAAACACAGATATTGCATCGATATTGAATACAAAAAGCCAATTGTCGTTTTATTTACAAGAGGAGTAACTCTTCTAATTGATAGTGCTTTGAGCCTTTCCTGGGACAGCAGTATTAGATTCCGATGCACCATAGCAGATTTACTGTATCGCTTGGACCTTCACATCAACGATGAAACACAGAAATTGCATCGATATTGAATACAAAAGGCTAAATGTCGACTTATTTATAAGAGGAGTCACCCTTCTAATAGTTCGTGCTCTGAGCCTTCCCTGGGACAGCAGTATTAGATTCCGATGCACCATTGCAAGTGTACTGTATCCCTTGGACCTTCAAATCATCGATGAAACACAGATATTGCATCGATATTGGATACAAAAGGCAAAATGTCGACTTATTTACAAGGGGAGTAACTCTTCTAATAGTTCGTGCTTTGAGCCTTTCCTGGGACAGCAGTATTAGATTTCGATGCACCATTGCAGGTTTACTGTATCCCTTGGACCTTCAAATCAGCGATGAAACACAGAAATGGCATCGATATTGAATGCAAAAGGCAAAATGTCAACTTATTTACAAGAGGAGTAACTCTTTTAATAGTTCGTGCTTTGAGCCTTTCCTGGGATAACAGTATTAGATTCCGATGTACCATTGCAGGTTTACTGTGTCCCTTGGACCTTCAAATCAACGATGAAACACAGAAATGGCATCGATATTGAATACAAAAGGCAAAATGTCGACTTATTTACAAGGGGAGCAACTCTTCTAATAGGTCGTGCTTTGAGCCTTTCCTGGGACAGCAGTATAAGATTCCGATGCACCATTGCAGGTTTACTGTACCCTTGGACCTTCACATCAACGATGAAACACAGAAATTGCATCGATATAGTATACAAAAAGCCAAATGTTAACTTATTTACAAGAGGAGTAACTCTTCTAATAGTTCGTGCTTTGAGCCTATCCTGGGACAGCAGTATTACATTCCGATGCACCATTGCAGATTTACTGTATCCCTTGGACCTTCAAATCAACGATGAAACACAGAAATTGCATCTATATTGTATACAAAAGGCAAAATTTCGACTTATTAACAAGAGGAGTAACTCTTCTAATAGTTCGTGTTTTGAGCCATTCCTGTGACAGCAGTATTAGATTCCGATGCACCATTGTAGGTTTACAGTATCCCTTGGACATTCAAATCAACGATGAAACACAGAAATTGCATCGATATTGAATACAAAAAGCCAGTTGTCGTTTTATGTACAAGAGGAGTAACTCTTCTAATTGTTAGTGCTTTGCGCCTTTCCTGGGACAGCAGTATTAGATTCCGATGCACCATAGCAGATTTACTGTATCCCTTGGACCTTCAAATCAACGATGAATCACAGAATTTGCATCGATATTGAATACAAAACGCAAAATGTGAACTAATTTACAAGAGGAGTAACTCTTCTAATAGTTCGTGCTTTGAGCCTTTCCTGGGACAGCAGTATTAGATTCCGATGCACCATTGCAGGTTTACTGTATCCCTTGGACCTTCAACCCAACGATGAAACACAGAAATTGCATCGATATTGAATACAAAAAGCCAATTGTCGTTTTATGTACAAGAGGAGTAACTCTTCTAATTGTTAGTGCTTTGAGCCTTTCCTGGGACAGCAGTATTAGATTCCGATGCACCATAGCAGATTTACTGTATCCCTTGGACCTTCACATCAACGATGAAACACAGAAATTGCATCGATATTGAATACAAAAGGCAAAATGTACACTTATTTATAAGAGTAGTAACTCTTCTAATAGTTCGTGCTTTGAGCCTTTCCTGGGACAGCAGTATTAGATTCCGATGCACAATTGCAGGTTTACTGTATCCATTGGACCGTCAAATCAGCGATGAAACAGAGAAATTGCATCGATATTGACTACAAAAGGCATAATGTCGGTTTATTTATAAGAGGAGTAACTCTTCTAATAGTTCGTGCTTTGAGCCTTTCCTGGGACAGCAGTATTAGATTCCGATACACCATTGCAGGTTTACTGTATGAATTGGACCTTCAAATCAACGATGAAACACAGAAATTGAATCGATATTGAATACAAAAGGTAAAATGTCGACTTATTTACTAGAGGAGGAACTCTTCTATTAGTTCGTGCTTTGAGCCTTTCCTGGGACAGCAGTATTAGATTCCGATACACCATTGCAGGTTTACTGTATCCCTTGGACCTTGAAATCAACGATGAAACACAGAAATTGCAACGATATTGAGTACAAAAGGCAAAATGTCGACTTATTTACAAGAAGAGTAACACTTCTAATAGTTCGTGCTTTGAGCCTTTCCTGGGACAGCAGTATTAGATTCCGATGCACCATTGCAGGTTTACTGTATCCCTTGGACCTTCACATCAACGATGAAACACAGAAATTGCATCGATATTGAATACAAAAGGCAAAATATCGACTTATTTATAAGAGGAGTCACCCTTCCAATAGTTCGTGCTTTGAGCCTTTCCTGGGAAGGCAGTATTAGATTCCGATGCACCATTGCAGGTTAACTGTATCCCTTGGACCTTCAACTCAACGATGAAACACAGAAATTGCATCGATATTGAATACAAAAGGAAAAATGTCGACTTATTTACAAGGGGAGTAACTCTTCTAATAGTTCGTGCTTTGAGCCTTTCCAGGGACAGCAGTATTAGATTCCGATGCACCATTGCAGGTTTACTGTATCCCTTGGACCTTCACATCAACGATGAAACACAGAAATTGCATCGATATTGAATACAAAAGGCAAAATGTCGACTTATTTACAAGGGGAGTAACTCTTCTAATAGATCGTGCTTTGAGCCTTTCCTGGGACAGCAGTATTAGATTCCGATGCACCATTGCAGGTTTACTGTATCCCTTGGACCTTCACATCAACGATGAAACACAGAAATTGCATCGATATTGAATACAAAAGGCAAAATATCGACTTATTTATAAGAGGAGTCACCCTTCCAATAGTGCGTGCTTTGAGCCTTTCCTGGGAAGGCAGTATTAGATTCCGATGCACCATTGCAGGTTAACTGTATCCCTTGGACCTTCAAATCATCGATGAAACACAGATATTGCATCGATATTGAATACAAAAGGCAAAATGTCAACTTTTTTACAAGGGTAGCAACTCTTCTAATAGTTCGTGCTTTGAGCCTTTCCTGGGAAGGCAGTATTAGATTCCGATGCACCATTGCAGGTTAACTGTATCCCTTGGACCTTCAACTCAACGATGAAACACAGAAATTGCATCGATATTGAATACAAAAGGCAAAATGTCGACTTATTTACAAGGGGAGTAACTCTTCTAATAGTTCGTGCTTTGAGCCTTTCCTGGGACAGCAGTATTTGATTCCGATGCACCATTGCAGGTTTACTGTATCCCTTGGACCTTCACATCAACGATGAAACACAGAAATTGCATCGATATTGAATACAAAAGGCAAAATGTCCACTTAATTTATAAGAGGAGTCACCCTTCTAATAGTTCGTGCATTGAGCCTTTCCTGGGACAGCAGTATTAGATTCCGATGCACCATTGCAGGTTTACTGTATCCCTTGGACCTTCACATCAACGATGAAACACAGAAATTGCATCGATATTGAATACAAAAGGCAAAATATCGACTTATTTATAAGGGGAGTAACTCTTCTAATAGATCGTGCTTTGAGCCTTTCCTGGGACAGCAGTATTTGATTCCGATGCACCATTGCAGGTTTACTGTATCCCTTGGACCTTCAAATCATCGATGAAACACAGATATTGCATCGATATTGAATACAAAAGGCAAAATATCAACCTTTTTACAAGGGTAGCAACTCTTCTAATAGTTCGTGCTTTGAGCCTTTCCTGGGAAGGCAGTATTAGATTCCGATGCACCATTGCAGGTTTACTGTATCCCTTGGACCTTCTCATCAACGATGAAACACAGAAATTGCATCGATATTGAATACAAAAGGCAAAATGTCCACTTAATTTATAAGAGGAGTCACCCTTCTAATAGTTCGTGCATTGAGCCTTCCCTGGGACAAAAGTATTAGATTCCGATGCACCATTGCAGGTTTACTGTATCCCTTAAACCTTCAAATCAACGAAGAAACACAGAAATTGCATCGATATTGAATACAAAAGGCAAAATGTCGACTTATTTACAAGGGGAGTAACTCTTCTAATAGTTCGTGCTTTGAGCCTTTCCAGGGAAGGCAGTATTAGATTCCGATGCACCATTGCAGGTTTACTGTATCCCTTGGACCTTCACATCAACGATGAAACACAGAAATTGCATCGATATTGAATACAAAAGGCAAAATGTCGACTTATTTACAAGGGGAGTAACTCTTCTAATAGATCGTGCTTTGAGCCTTTCCTGGGACAGCAGTATTAGATTCCGATGCACCATTGCAGGTTTACTGTATCCCTTGGACCTTCACATCAACGATGAAACACAGAAATTGCATCGATATTGAATACAAAAGGCAAAATATCGACTTATTTATAAGAGGAGTCACCCTTCCACTAGTTCGTGCTTTGAGCCTTTCCTGGGAAGGCAGTATTACATTCCGATGCACCATTGCAGGTTAACTGTATCCCTTGGACCTTCAAATCATCGATGAAACACAGATATTGCATTGATATTGAATACAAAAGGCAAAATGTCAACTTTTTACAAGGGGAGCAACTCTTCTAATAGTTCGTGATTTGAGCCTTTCCTGGGACAGCAGTATTAGATTCCGATGCACCATTGCAGGTTTACTGTATCCCTTGGACCTTCAACTCAACGATGAAACACAGAAATTGCATCGATATTGAATACAAAAAGCCAATTGTCGTTTTATTTACAAGAGGAGTAACTCTTCTAATTGTTAGTGCTTTGAGCCTTTCCTGGGACAGCAGTATTAGATTCCGATGCACCATAGAAGATTTACTGTATCGCTTGGACCTTCACATCAACGATAAAACACAGATATTGCATCGATATTGAATACAAAAAGCCAATTGTCGTTTTATTTACAAGAGGAGTAACTCTTCTAATTGATAGTGCTTTGAGCCTTTCCTGGGACAGCAGTATTAGATTCCGATGCACCATAGCAGATTTACTGTATCGCTTGGACCTTCACATCAACGATGAAACACAGAAATTGCATCGATATTGAATACAAAAGGCAAAATTTCGACTTATTTACAAGGGGAGAAACTCTTCTAATAGTTCGTGCTTTGAGCCTTTCCTGTGACAGCAGTAATAGATTCCGATGCACCATTGCAGGTTTACTGTATCCCTTGGACCTTCACATCAACGATGAGACACAGAAATTGCATCGATATTGAATACAAAAGGCTAAATGTCGACTTATTTATAAGAGGAGTCACCCTTCTAATAGTTCGTGCTCTGAGCCTTCCCTGGGACAGCAGTATTAGATTCCGATGCACCATTGCAGGTGTACTGTATCCCTTGGACCTTCAAATCATCGATGAAACACAGATATTGCATCGATATTGGATACAAAAGGCAAAATGTCGACTTATTTACAAGGGGAGTAACTCTTCTAATAGTTCGTGCTTTGAGCCTTTCCTGGGACAGCAGTATTAGATTTCGATGCACCATTGCAGGTTTACTGTATCCCTTGGACCTTCAAATCAGCGATGAAACACAGAAATTGCATCGATATTGAATACAAAAGGCAAAATGTCAACTTATTTACAAGAGGAGTAACTCTTTTAATAGTTCGTGCTTTGAGCCTTTCCTGGGATAACAGTATTAGATTCCGATGTACCATTGCAGGTTTACTGTGTCCCTTGGACCTTCAAATCAACGATGAAACACAGAAATGGCATCGATATTGAATACAAAAGGCAAAATGTCGACTTATTTACAAGGGGAGCAACTCTTCTAATAGGTCGTGCTTTGAGCCTTTCCTGGGACAGCAGTATAAGATTCCGATGCACCATTGCAGGTTTACTGTACCCTTGGACCTTCACATCAACGATGAAACACAGAAATTGCATCGATATAGTATACAAAAAGCCAAATGTTAACTTATTTACAAGAGGAGTAACTCTTCTAATAGCTCGTGCTTTGAGCCTATCCTGGGACAGCAGTATTACATTCCGATTCACCATTGCAGGTTAACTGTATCCCTTGGACCTTCAAATCATCGATGAAACACAGATATTGCATCGATATTGAATACAAAAGGCAAAATGTCAATTTTTTTACAAGGGTAGCAACTCTTCTAATAGTTCGTGCTTTGAGCCTTTCCTGGGAAGGCAGTATTAGATTCCGATGCACCATTGCAGGTTAACTGTATCCCTTGGACCTTCAACTCAACGATGAAACACAGAAATTGCATCGATATTGAATACAAAAGGCAAAATGTCGACTTATTTACAAGGGGAGTAACTCTTCTAATAGTTCGTGCTTTGAGCCTTTCCTGGGACAGCAGTATTTGATTCCGATGCACCATTGCAGGTTTACTGTATCCCTTGGACCTTCACATCAACGATGAAACACAGAAATTGCATCGATATTGAATACAAAAGGCAAAATGTCCACTTAATTTATAAGAGGAGTCACCCTTCTAATAGTTCGTGCATTGAGCCTTCCCTGGGACAAAAGTATTAGATTCCGATGCACCATTGCAGGTTTACTGTATCCCTTAAACCTTCAAATCAACGAAGAAACACAGAAATTGCATCGATATTGAATACAAAAGGCAAAATGTCGACTTATTTACAAGGGGACTAACTCTTCTAATAGTTCGTGCTTTGAGCCTTTCCAGGGACAGCAGTATTAGATTCCGATGCACCATTGCAGGTTTACTGTATCCCTTGGACCTTCACATCAACGATGAAACACAGAAATTGCATCGATATTGAATACAAAAGGCAAAATGTCGACTTATTTACAAGGGGAGTAACTCTTCTAATAGATCGTGCTTTGAGCCTTTCCTGGGACAGCAGTATTAGATTCCGATGCACCATTGCAGGTTTACTGTATCCCTTGGACCTTCACATCAACTATGAAACACAGAAATTGCATCGATATTGAATACAAAAGGCAAAATATCGACTTATTTATAAGAGGAGTCACCCTTCCAATAGTTCGTGCTTTGAGCCTTTCCTGGGAAGGCAGTATTAGATTCCGATGCACCATTGCAGGTTAACTGTATCCCTTGGACCTTCAAATCATCGATGAAACACAGATATTGCATCGATATTGAATACAAAAGGCAAAATGTCAACTTTTTTACAAGGGGAGCAACTCTTCTAATAGTTCGTGATTTGAGCCTTTCCTGGGACAGCAGTATTAGATTCCGATGCACCATTGCAGGTTAACTGTATCCCTTGGACCTTCAACTCAACGATGAAACACAGAAATTGCATCGATATTGAATACAAAAAGCCAATTGTCGTTTTATTTACAAGAGGAGTAACTCTTCTAATTGTTAGTGCTTTGAGCCTTTCCTGGGACAGCAGTATTAGATTCCGATGCACCATAGAAGATTTACTGTATCGCTTGGACCTTCACATCAACGATGAAACACAGATATTGCATCGATATTGAATACAAAAAGCCAATTGTCGTTTTATTTACAAGAGGAGTAACTCTTCTAATTGATAGTGCTTTGAGCCTTTCCTGGGACAGCAGTATTAGATTCCGATGCACCATAGCAGATTTACTGTATCGCTTGGACCTTCACATCAACGATGAAACACAGAAATTGCATCGATATTGAATACAAAAGGCAAAATTTCGACTTATTTACAAGGGGAGTAACTCTTCTAATAGTTCGTGCTTTGAGCCTTTCCTGTGACAGCAGTAATAGATTCCGATGCACCATTGCAGGTTTACTGTATCCCTTGGACCTTCACATCAACGATGAGACACAGAAATTGCATCGATATTGAATACAAAAGGCTAAATGTCGACTTATTTATAAGAGGAGTCACCCTTCTAATAGTTCGTGCTCTGAGCCTTCCCTGGGACAGCAGTATTAGATTCCGATGCACCATTGCAGGTGTACTGTATCCCTTGGACCTTCAAATCATCGATGAAACACAGATATTGCATCGATATTGGATACAAAAGGCAAAATGTCGACTTATTTACAAGGGGAGTAACTCTTCTAATAGTTCGTGCTTTGAGCCTTTCCTGGGACAGCAGTATTAGATTTCGATGCACCATTGCAGGTTTACTGTATCCCTTGGACCTTCAAATCAGCGATGAAACACAGAAATTGCATCGATATTGAATACAAAAGGCAAAATGTCAACTTATTTACAAGAGGAGTAACTCTTTTAATAGTTCGTGCTTTGAGCCTTTCCTGGGATAACAGTATTAGATTCCGATGTACCATTGCAGGTTTACTGTGTCCCTTGGACCTTCAAATCAACGATGAAACACAGAAATGGCATCGATATTGAATACAAAAGGCAAAATGTCGACTTATTTACAAGGGGAGCAACTCTTCTAATAGTTCGTGCTTTGAGCCTTTCCTGGGACAGCAGTATAAGATTCCGATGCACCATTGCAGGTTTACTGTACCCTTGGACCTTCACATCAACGATGAAACACAGAAATTGCATCGATATAGTATACAAAAAGCCAAATGTTAACTTATTTACAAGAGGAGTAACTCTTCTAATAGTTCGTGCTTTGAGCCTATCCTGGGACAGCAGTATTACATTCCGATGCACCATTGCAGATTTACTGTATCCCTTGGACCTTCAAATCAACGATGAAACACAGAAATTGCATCTATATTGTATACAAAAGGCAAAATTTCGACTTATTAACAAGAGGAGTAACTCTTCTAATAGTTCGTGTTTTGAGCCATTCCTGTGACAGCAGTATTAGATTCCGATGCACCATTGTAGGTTTACAGTATCCCTTGGACATTCAAATCAACGATGAAACACAGAAATTGCATCGATATTGAATACAAAAGGCAAAATGTCAACTTATTTACAAGAGGAGTAACTCTTCTAATAGTTCGTGCTTTGAGCCTTTCCTGGGACAGCAGTATTAGATTCCGATGCACCATTGCAGGTTTACCGTATCCCTTAGACCTTCAAATCAACGATGAATCACAGAATTTGCATCGATATTGAATACAAAACGCAAAATGTGAACTAATTTACAAGAGGAGTAACTCTTCTAATAGTTCGTGCTTTGAGCCTTTCCTGGGACAGCAGTATTAGATTCCGATGCACCATTGCAGGTTTACTGTATCCCTTGGACCTTCAACTCAACGATGAAACACAGAAATTGCATCGATATTGAATACAAAAAGCCAATTGTCGTTTTATGTACAAGAGGAGTAACTCTTCTAATTGTTAGTGCTTTGAGCCTTTCCTGGGACAGCAGTATTAGATTCCGATGCACCATAGCAGATTTACTGTATCGCTTGGACCTTCACATCAACGATGAAACACAGAAATTGCATCGATATTGAATACAAAAGGCAAAATGTACACTTATTTATAAGAGGAGTAACCCCTCTAATAGTTCGTGCTTTGAGCCTTTCCTGGGACAGCAGTATTAGATTCCGATGCACCATTGCAGGTTTACTGTATCCACTGGACCGTCAAATCAGCGATGAAACACAGAAATTGCATCGATATTGACTACAAAAGGCATAATGTCGACTTTTTTATAAGAGGAGTAACTCTTCTAATAGTTCGTGCTTTGAGCCTTTCCTGGGACAGCAGTATTAGATTCTGATGCACCATTGCAGGTTTACTGTATGAATTGGACCTTCAAATCAACGATGAAACACAGAAATTGCATCGATATTGAATACAAAGGGCAAAATGTCGACTTATTTACAAGGGGAGTAACTCTTCTAATAGTTCGTGCTTTGAGCCTTTCCTGGGACAGCAGTATTAGATTCCGATGCACCATTGCAGGTTTACTGTATCCCTTGGACCTTGAAATCTACGATGAAACAGAAATTGCATCGATATTGAATACAAAAGGCAAAATGTCGACTTATTTACAAGAGGAGTAACTCTTGTAATAGTTCGAGCTTTGAGCCTTTCCTGTGACGGCAGTATTAGATTCCGATGCACCATTGCAGGTTTACTGTATCCCTTGGACCTTCAAATCAACGATGAATTACAGAAATAGCATCGATATTGAATACAAAAGGCAAAATGTCGACTTATTTATAAGAGGAGTAACTCTTCTAATATTTCGTGCTTTGAGCCTTTCCTGGGACAGCAGTATTAGATTCCGATGCACCATTGCAGGTTTACTGTATCCCTTGGACCTTCAAATCAACGATGAAACACAGAAACTGCATCTATATTGAATAAAAAATTCAAAATTTCGACTTATTTACAAGAGGAGTAACTCTTCTAATAGTTCATGCTTTCAGCCTTTCCTGGGATAGCAGTATTAGATTCCGATGCACCATTGCAGGTTTACTGTATCCCTTGGACCTTCAAATAAGCGATGAAACACAGAAATTGCATCGATATTGAATAAAAAAGGCAAAATGTCGACTTCTTTATAAGAGGATATACCCTTCTAAAAGTTCGTTCTTTGAGCCTCTCCTGGGACAGCAGTATTAGATTCCGATGCACCATTGCAGGTTTACTGTATCCCTTGGACCTTCAAATGAACGATGAAACACAGAAATGGCATCGATATTGAATACAAAAGGCAAAATGTCGACTTATTTACAAGAGAAGTAACTCTTCTAATAGTTCGTGTTTGAGCCTTTCCTGGGACAGCAGTATTAGATTCCGATGCACCATTGCAGGTTTACTGTATCCCTTGGACCTTCAAATCAACGATGAAACACAGAAATTGCATCGATACTGAGTACAAAAGGCAAAATGTCGACTTATTTACAAGAGGAGTAACTCTTCTAATAGTTCGTGATTTGAGCCTTTCCTGGGACAGCAGTATTAGATTCCGATGCACCATTGCAGGTTTACTGTATCCCTTCGACCTTCAAAACAACGATGAAACACAGATATTGCATCGATATTGAATACAAAAGACAAAATTTCGACTTATTTACAAGGGGAGTAACTCTTCTAATAGTTCGTGCTTTGAGCCTTTCCTGTGACAGCAGTATTAGATTCCGATGCACCATTGCAGGTTTACTGTATCCCTTGGACCTTCACATCAACGATCAAACACAGAAATTGCATCGATATTGAATACAAAAGGCAAAATGTCGACTTATTTATAAGAGGAGTCACCCTTCTAATAGTTCGTGCTTTGAGCCTTCCCTGGGACAGCAGTATTAGATTCCGATGCACCATTGCAGGTTTACTGTATCCCTTGGACCTTCAAATCATCGATGAAACACAGATATTGCATCGATATTGAATACAAAAGGCAAAATGTCGACTTATTTACAAGGGGAGTAACTCTTCTAATAATTCGTCCTTTGAGCCTTTCCTGGGACAGCAGTATTAGATTTCGATGCACCATTGCAGGTTTACTGTATCCCTTGGACCTTCAAATCAACGATGAAACACAGAAATTGCATCGATATTGAATACAAAAGGCAAAATGTCAACTTATTTACAAGAAGAGTAACTCTTTTAATAGTTCGTGCTTTGAGCCTTTCCTGGGACAGCAGTATTAGATTCCGATGCACCATTGCAGGTTTACTGTATCCCTTGGATCTTCAAATCAACGATGAAACACAGAAATGGCATCGATATTGAATACAAAAGGCAAAATGTCGACTTATTTACAAGCGGAGCAACTCTTCTAATAGTTCGTGCTTTGAGCCTTTCCTGGGACAGCAGTATTAGATTCCGATGCACCATTGCAGGTTTACTGTACCCTTGGACCTTCACATCAACGATGAAACACAGAAATTGCATCGATATTGAATACAAAAGGCAAAATGTCGACTTATTTATAAGGGGAATCAACCTTCTAATAGTTCGTGCTTTGAGCCTTCCCTGGGACAGCAGTATTAGATTCTGATTCACCATTGCAGGTTAACTGTATCCCTTGGACCTTCAAATCATCGATGAAACACAGATATTGCATCGATATTGAATACAAAAGGCAAAATGTCGACTTATTTACAAGGGGAGCAACTGTTCTAATAGTTCGTGCTTTGAGCCTTTCCTGGGACAGCAGTATTAGATTCCGATGCACCATTGAAGGTTAACTGTACCCTTGGACTTTGAAATCAACGATGAAACACAAAAATTGCATATATATAGAATACAATAAGCCAAATGTCAACTTATATACAAAAGGAGTAACTTTTCTAATAGTTCGTGCTTTGAGCCTATCCTGGGACAGCAGTATTAGATTTCGATGCACCATTGCAGGTTTACTGTATCCCTTGGACCTTCAAATCAAAGATGAAACACAGAAATTGCATCTATATTGTATACAAAAGGCAAAATTTCGACTTCTTAGCAAGAGGAGTAACTCTTCTAATAGTTCGTGTTTTGAGCCTTTCCTGGGACAGCAGTATTAGATTCCGATGCATCATTGCAATTTTACCGTATCCCTTGGACCTTCAAATCAACGTTGAAACACAGAAATTGCATCGATATTGAATACAAAACGCAAAATGTGAACTTATTTACAAGAGGAGTAACTCTTCTAATAGTTCGTGCTTTGAGAATGTTCTGGGACAGCAGTATTAGATTCCGATGCACCATTGCAGGTTTACTGTATCCCTTGGAACTTCAACTCAACGATGAAACACAGAAATTGCATCGATATTTAATAGAAAAAACCAATTGTCGTTTTATGTACAAGAGGAGTAACTCTTCTAATTGTTAGTGCTTTGAGACTTTCCTGGGACAGCAGTATTAGATTCCGATGCACCATAGCAGATTTACTGTATCGCTTGGACCTTCACATCAACGATGAAACACAGAAATTGCATCGATATTGAATACAAAAGGCAAAATGTACACTTATTTATAAGATGAGTAACCCTTCTAATAGTTCGTGTTTGAGCCTTTCCTGGGACAGCAGTATTAGATTCCGATGCACCATTGCAGGTTTACTGTATCCCTTGGACCCTCAAATGAACGATGAAACACAGAAATTGCATCGATATTGAATACAAAAGGCAAAATGTCGACTTATTTACAAGAGGAGTAACTCTTCTAATAGTTCGTGCTTTGAGCCTTTCCTGGGACAGCAGTATTAGATTCCGATGCACCATTGCAGGTTTTATGTATCCCTTGGACCTTGAAATCAACGATGAAACACAGAAACTGCATCGATATTGAATACAAAAGGAAAATGTCGACTTATTTACAAGAGGAGTAACTCTTCTAATAGTTCGTGCTTTGAGCTTTTCCTGGGACAACAGTATTAGATTCCGATGCACCATTGCAGGTTTACTGTATCCCTTGGACCCTCAAATCAACGATGAAACATAGAAATTGCATCGATATTGAATACAAAAGGCAAAAGGTCGACTTATTTATAAGAGGAGTAACTCTTCTAATA
The DNA here is from genome assembly GCF_023864275.1 of Schistocerca cancellata. NCBI lineage: Eukaryota > Metazoa > Arthropoda > Insecta > Orthoptera > Acrididae > Schistocerca > Schistocerca cancellata. The sequence goes on along the minus strand of NC_064627.1, from coordinate 138,327,834 downwards.
GTTCGTGCTTTGAGCCTTTCCTGGGACAGCAGTATTAGATTCCGATGCACCATTGCAGGATTACTGTATCCCTTGGACCTTCAAATCAACAATGAAACACAGAAATTGCATCGGTATTGAATACAAAAGTTAAAATGTCGACTTATTTACAAGAGGAGTAACTCTTCTAATATTTCGTGCTTTGAGCCTTTCCTGGGACAGCAGTATTAGATTCCGATGCACCATTGCAGGTTTACTGTATCCCTTGGACCTTCAAATCATCAATGAAACACAGATATTGCATCGATATTGAATACAAAAGGCAAAATGTCGACTTATTTACAAGGGGAGTAACTCTTCTAATAGTTCGTGTTTTGAGCCTTTCCTGGGACAGCAGTATTAGATTTCGATGCACCATTGCAGGTTTACTGTATCCCTTGGACCTTCAAATCAACGATGAAACACAGAAATTGCATCGATATAGTATACAAAAAGCCAAATGTTAACTTATTTACAAGAGGAGTAACTCTTCTAATAGTTCGTGCTTTGAGCCTATCCTGGGACAGCAGTATTACATTCCGATGCACCATTGCAGATTTACTGTATCCCTAGGACCTTCAAATCAACGATGAAACACAGAAATTGCATCTATATTGTATACAAATGGCAAAATTTCGACTTATTAACAAGAGGAGTAACTCTTCTAATAGTTCGTGTTTTGAGCCATTCCTGTGACAGCAGTATTAGATTCCGATGCACCATTGTAGGTTTACAGTATCCCTTGGACATTCAAATCAACGATGAAACACAGAAATTGCATCGATATTGAATACAAAAGGCAAAATGTCAACTTATTTACAAGAGGAGTAACTCTTCTAATAGTTCGTGCTTTGAGCCTTTCCTGGGACAGCAGTATTAGATTCCGATGCACCATTGCAGGTTTACCGTATCCCTTAGACCTTCAAATCAACGATGAATCACAGAATTTGCATCGATATTGAATACAAAACGCAAAATGTGAACTAATTTACAAGAGGAGTAACTCTTCTAATAGTTCGTGCTTTGAGCCTTTCCTGGGACAGCAGTATTAGATTCCGATGCACCATTGCAGGTTTACTGTATCCCTTGGACCTTCAACTCAACGATGAAACACAGAAATTGCATCGATATTGAATACAAAAAGCCAATTGTCGTTTTATGTACAAGAGGAGTAACTCTTCTAATTGTTAGTGCTTTGAGCCTTTCCTGGGACAACAGTATTAGATTCCGATGCACCATAGCAGATTTACTGTATCCCTTGGACCTTCACATCAACGATGAAACACAGAAATTGCATCGATATTGAATACAAAAGGCAAAATGTACACTTATTTATAAGAGTAGTAACTCTTCTAATAGTTCGTGCTTTGAGCCTTTCCTGGGACAGCAGTATTAGATTCCGATGCACAATTGCAGGTTTACTGTATCCATTGGACCGTCAAATCAGCGATGAAACAGAGAAATTGCATCGATATTGACTACAAAAGGCATAATGTCGGTTTATTTATAAGAGGAGTAACTCTTCTAATAGTTCGTGCTTTGAGCCTTTCCTGGGACAGCAGTATTAGATTCCGATACACCATTGCAGGTTTACTGTATGAATTGGACCTTCAAATCAACGATGAAACACAGAAATTGAATCGATATTGACTACAAAAGGTAAAATGTCGACTTATTTACAAGAGGAGTAACTCTTCTATTAGTTCGTGCTTTGAGCCTTTCCTGGGACAGCAGTATTAGATTCCGATACACCATTGCAGGTTTACTGTATCCCTTGGACCTTGAAATCAACGATGAAACACAGAAATTGCAACGATATTGAGTACAAAAGGCAAAATGTCGACTTATTTACAAGAAGAGTAACACTTCTAATAGTTCGTGCTTTGAGCCTTTCCTGGGACAGCAGTATTAGATTCCGATGCACCATTGCAGGTTTACTGTATCCCTTGGACCTTCACATCAACGATGAAACACAGAAATTGCATCGATATTGAATACAAAAGGCAAAATATCGACTTATTTATAAGAGGAGTCACCCTTCCAATAGTTCGTGCTTTGAGCCTTTCCTGGGAAGGCAGTATTAGATTCCGATGCACCATTGCAGGTTAACTGTATCCCTTGGACCTTCAACTCAACGATGAAACACAGAAATTGCATCGATATTGAATACAAAAGGAAAAATGTCGACTTATTTACAAGGGGAGTAACTCTTCTAATAGTTCGTGCTTTGAGCCTTTCCAGGGACAGCAGTATTAGATTCCGATGCACCATTGCAGGTTTACTGTATCCCTTGGACCTTCACATCAACGATGAAACACAGAAATTGCATCGATATTGAATACAAAAGGCAAAATGTCGACTTATTTACAAGGGGAGTAACTCTTCTAATAGATCGTGCTTTGAGCCTTTCCTGGGACAGCAGTATTAGATTCCGATGCACCATTGCAGGTTTACTGTATCCCTTGGACCTTCACATCAACGATGAAACACAGAAATTGCATCGATATTGAATACAAAAGGCAAAATATCGACTTATTTATAAGAGGAGTCACCCTTCCAATAGTGCGTGCTTTGAGCCTTTCCTGGGAAGGCAGTATTAGATTCCGATGCACCATTGCAGGTTAACTGTATCCCTTGGACCTTCAAATCATCGATGAAACACAGATATTGCATCGATATTGAATACAAAAGGCAAAATGTCAACTTTTTTACAAGGGTAGCAACTCTTCTAATAGTTCGTGCTTTGAGCCTTTCCTGGGAAGGCAGTATTAGATTCCGATGCACCATTGCAGGTTAACTGTATCCCTTGGACCTTCAACTCAACGATGAAACACAGAAATTGCATCGATATTGAATACAAAAGGCAAAATGTCGACTTATTTACAAGGGGAGTAACTCTTATTGAATACAAAAGGCAAAATGTCGACTTATTTACAAGGGGAGTAACTCTTCTAATAGTTCGTGCTTTGAGCCTTTCCTGGGACAGCAGTATTTGATTCCGATGCACCATTGCGGGTTTACTGTATCCCTTGGACCTTCACATCAACGATGAAACACAGAAATTGCATCGATATTGAATACAAAAGGCAAAATGTCCACTTAATTTATAAGAGGATTCACCCTTCTAATAGTTCGTGCATTGAGCCTTCCCTGGGACAAAAGTATTAGATTCCGATGCACCATTGCAGGTTTACTGTATCCCTTAAACCTTCAAATCAACGAAGAAACACAGAAATTGCATCGATATTGAATACAAAAGGAAAAATGTTGACTTATTTATAAGAGGAGTCACCCTTCTAATAGTTCGTGCTCTGAGCCTTCCCTGGGACAGCAGTATTAGATTCCGATGCACCATTGCAGGTGTACTGTATCCCTTGGACCTTCAAATCATCGATGAAACACAGATATTGCATCGATATTGGATACAAAAGGCAAAATGTCGACTTATTTACAAGGGGAGTAACTCTTCTAATAGTTCGTGTTTGAGCCTTTCCTGGGACAGCAGTATTAGATTTCGATGCACCATTGCAGGTTTACTGTATCCCTTGGACCTTCAAATCAGCGATGAAACACAGAAATTGCATCGATATTGAATACAAAAGGCAAAATGTCAACTTATTTACAAGAGGAGTAACTCTTTTAATAGTTCGTGCTTTGAGCCTTTCCTGGGATAACAGTATTAGATTCCGATGTACCATTGCAGGTTTACTGTGTCCCTTGGACCTTCAAATAAACGATGAAACACAGAAATGGCATCGATATTGAATACAAAAGGCAAAATGTCGACTTATTTACAAGGGGAGCAACTCTTCTAATAGGTCGTGCTTTGAGCCTTTCCTGGGACAGCAGTATAAGATTCCGATGCACCATTGCAGGTTTACTGTACCCTTGGACCTTCACATCAACGATGAAACACAGAAATTGCATCGATATAGTATACAAAAAGCCAAATGTTAACTTATTTACAAGAGGAGTAACTCTTCTAATAGTTCGTGCTTTGAGCCTATCCTGGGACAGCAGTATTACATTCCGATGCACCATTGCAGATTTACTGTATCCCTTGGACCTTCAAATCAACGATGAAACACAGAAATTGCATCTATATTGTATACAAAAGGCAAAATTTCGACTTATTAACAAGAGGAGTAACTCTTCTAATAGTTCGTGTTTTGAGCCATTCCTGTGACAGCAGTATTAGATTCCGATGCACCATTGTAGGTTTACAGTATCCCTTGGACATTCAAATCAACGATGAAACACAGAAATTGCATCGATATTGAATACAAAAAGCAAAATGTCAACTTATTTACAAGAGGAGTAACTCTTCTAATAGTTCGTGCTTTGAGCCTTTCCTGGGACAGCAGTATTAGATTCCGATGCACCATTGCAGGTTTACTGTATCCCTTGGACCTTCACATCAACGATGAAACACAGAAATTGCATCGATATTGAATACAAAAGGCAAAATATCGACTTATTTATAAGAGGAGTCACCCTTCCAATAGTGCGTGCTTTGAGCCTTTCCTGGGAAGGCAGTATTAGATTCCGATGCACCATTGCAGGTTAACTGTATCCCTTGGACCTTCAAATCATCGATGAAACACAGATATTGCATCGATATTGAATACAAAAGGCAAAATGTCAATTTTTTTACAAGGGTAGCAACTCTTCTAATAGTTCGTGCTTTGAGCCTTTCCTGGGAAGGCAGTATTAGATTCCGATGCACCATTGCAGGTTAACTGTATCCCTTGGACCTTCAACTCAACGATGAAACACAGAAATTGCATCGATATTGAATACAAAAGGCAAAATGTCGACTTATTTACAAGGGGAGTAACTCTTCTAATAGTTCGTGATTTGAGCCTTTCCTGGGACAGCAGTATTTGATTCCGATGCACCATTGCAGGTTTACTGTATCCCTTGGACCTTCACATCAACGATGAAACAGAGAAATTGCATCGATATTGAATACAAAAGGCAAAATGTCCACTTAATTTATAAGAGGAGTCACCCTTCTAATAGTTCGTGCATTGAGCCTTCCCTGGGACAAAAGTATTAGATTCCGATGCACCATTGCAGGTTTACTGTATCCCTTAAACCTTCAAATCAACGAAGAAACACAGAAATTGCATCGATATTGAATACTAAAGGCAAAATGTCGACTTATTTACAAGGGGAGTAACTCTTCTAATAGTTCGTGCTTTGAGCCTTTCCAGGGACAGCAGTATTAGATTCCGATGCACCATTGCAGGTTTACTGTATCCCTTGGACCTTCACATCAACGATGAAACACAGAAATTGCATCGATATTGAATACAAAAGGCAAAATGTCGACTTATTTACAAGGGGAGTAACTCTTCTAATAGATCGTGCTTTGAGCCTTTCCTGGGACAGCAGTATTAGATTCCGATGCACCATTGCAGGTTTACTGTATCCCTTGGACCTTCACATCAACTATGAAACACAGAAATTGCATCGATATTGAATACAAAAGGCCAAATATCGACTTATTTATAAGAGGAGTCACCCTTCCAATAGTTCGTGCTTTGAGCCTTTCCTGGGAAGGCAGTATTAGATTCCGATGCACCATTGCAGGTTAACTGTATCCCTTGGACCTTCAAATCATCGATGAAACACAGATATTGCATCGATATTGAATACAAAAGGCAAAATGTCAACTTTTTTACAAGGGGAGCAACTCTTCTAATAGTTCGTGATTTGCGCCTTTCCTGGGACAGCAGTATTAGATTCCGATGCACCATTGCAGGTTAACTGTATCGCTTGGACCTTCACATCAACGATGAAACACAGATATTGCATCGATATTGAATACAAAAAGCCAATTGTCGTTTTATTTACAAGAGGAGTAACTCTTCTAATTGATAGTGCTTTGAGCCTTTCCTGGGACAGCAGTATTAGATTCCGATGCACCATAGCAGATTTACTGTATCGCTTGGACCTTCACATCAACGATGAAACACAGAAATTGCATCGATATTGAATACAAAAGGCAAAATTTCGACTTATTTACAAGGGGAGTAACTCTTCTAATAGTTCGTGCTTTGAGCCTTTCCTGTGACAGCAGTAATAGATTCCGATGCACCATTGCAGGTTTACTGTATCCCTTGGACCTTCACATCAACGATGAGACACAGAAATTGCATCGATATTGAATACAAAAGGCTAAAAGTCGACTTATTTATAAGAGGAGTTACCCTTCTAATAGTTCGTGCTCTGAGCCTTCCCTGGGACAGCAGTATTAGATTCCGATGCACCATTGCAGGTGTACTGTACCCCTTGGACCTTCAAATCATCGATGAAACACAGATATTGCATCGATATTGGATACAAAAGGCAAAATGTCGACTTATTTACAAGGGGAGTAACTCTTCTAATAGTTCGTGTTTTGAGCCTTTCCTGGGACAGCAGTATTAGATTTCGATGCACCATTGCAGGTTTACTGTATCCCTTGGACCTTCAAATCAGCGATGAAACACAGAAATTGCATCGATATTGAATACAAAAGGCAAAATGTCAACTTATTTACAAGAGGAGTAACTCTTTTAATAGTTCGTGCTTTGAGCCTTTCCTGGGATAACAGTATTAGATTCCGATGTACCATTGCAGGTTTACTGTATCCCTTGGACCTTCAAATCAACGATGAAACACAGAAATGGCATCGATATTGAATACAAAATGCAAAATGTCGACTTATTTACAAGGGGAGCAACTCTTCTAATAGGTCGTGCTTTGAGCCTTTCCTGGGACAGCAGTATAAGTTTCCGATGCACCATTGCAGGTTTACTGTACCCTTGGACCTTCACATCAACGATGAAACACAGATATTGCATCGATATAGTATACAAAAAGCCAAATGTTAACTTATTTACAAGAGGAGTAACTCTTCTAATAGTTCGTGCTTTGAGCCTATCCTGGGACAGCAGTATTACATTCCGATGCACCATTGCAGATTTACTGTATCCCTTGGACCTTCAAATCAACGATGAAACACAGAAATTGCATCTATATTGTATACAAAAGGCAAAATTTCGACTTATTAACAAGAGGAGTAACTCTACTAATAGTTCGTGTTTTGAGCCATTCCTGTGACAGCAGTATTAGATTCCGATGCACCATTGTAGGTTTACAGTATCCCTTGGACATTCAAATCAACGATGAAACACAGAAATTGCATCGATATTGAATACAAAAGGCAAAATGTCAACTTATTTACAAGAGGAGTAACTCTTCTAATAGTTCGTGCTTTGAGCCTTTCCTGGGACAGCAGTATTAGATTCCGATGCACCATTGCAGGTTTACTGTATCCCTTGGACCTTCACATCAACGATGAAACACAGAAATTGCATCGATATTGAATACAAAAGGCAAAATATCGACTTATTTATAAGAGGAGTCACCCTTCCAATAGTGCGTGCTTTGAGCCTTTCCTGGGAAGGCAGTATTAGATTCCGATGCACCATTGCAGGTTAACTGTATCCCTTGGACCTTCAAATCATCGATGAAACACAGATATTGCATCGATATTGAATACAAAAGGCAAAATGTCAATTTTTTTACAAGGGTAGCAACTCTTCTAATAGTTCGTCCTTTGAGCCTTTCCTGGGAAGGCAGTATTAGATTCCGATGCACCATTGCAGGTTAACTGTATCCCTTGGACCTTCAACTCAACGATGAAACACAGAAATTGCATCGATATTGAATACAAAAGGCAAAATGTCGACTTATTTACAAGGGGAGTAACTCTTCTAATAGTTCGTGCTTTGAGCCTTTCCTGGGACAGCAGTATTTGATTCCGATGCACCATTGCAGGTTTACTGTATCCCTTGGACCTTCACATCAACGATGAAACACAGAAATTGCATCGATATTGAATACAAAAGGCAAAATGTCCACTTAATTTATAAGAGGAGTCACCCTTCTAATAGTTCGTGTTTTGAGCCTTCCCTGGGACAAAAGTATTAGATTCCGATGCACCATTGCAGGTTTACTGTATCCCTTAAACCTTCAAATCAACGAAGAAACACAGAAATTGCATCGATATTGAATACAAAAGGCAAAATGTCGACTTATTTACAAGGGGAGTAACTCTTCTAATAGTTCGTGCTTTGAGCCTTTCCAGGGACAGCAGTATTAGATTCCGATGCACCATTGCAGGTTTACTGTATCCCTTGGACCTTCACATCAACTATGAAACACAGAAATTGCATCGATATTGAATACAAAAGGCAAAATGTCAACTTTTTTACAAGGGGAGCAACTCTTCTAATAGATCGTGCTTTGAGCCTTTCCTGGGACAGCAGTATTAGATTCCGATGCACCATTGCAGGTTTACTGTATCCCTTGGACCTTCACATCAACTATGAAACACAGAAATTGCATCGATATTGAATACAAAAGGCAAAATGTCAACTTTTTTACAAGGGGAGCAACTCTTCTAATAGTTCGTGATTTGAGCCTTTCCTGGGACAGCAGTATTAGATTCCGATGCACCATTGCAGGTTAACTGTATCCCTTGGACCTTCAACTCAACGATGAAACACAGAAATTGCATCGATATTGAATACAAAAAGCCAATTGTCGTTTTATTTACAAGAGGAGTAACTCTTCTAATTGTTAGTGCTTTGAGCCTTTCCTGGGACAGCAGTATTAGATTCCGATGCACCATAGAAGATTTACTGTATCGCTTGGACCTTCACATCAACGATGAAACACAGATATTGCATCGATATTGAATACAAAAAGCCAATTGTCGTTTTATTTACAAGAGGAGTAACTCTTCTAATTGATAGTGCTTTGAGCCTTTCCTGGGACAGCAGTATTAGATTCCGATGCACCATAGCAGATTTACTGTATCGCTTGGACCTTCACATCAACGACGAAACACAGAAATTGCATCGATATTGAATACAAAAGGAAAAATTTCGACTTATTTACAAGGGGAGTAACTCTTCTAATAGTTCGTGCTTTGAGCCTTTCCTGTGACAGCAGTAATAGATTCCGATGCACCATTGCAGGTTTACTGTATCCCTTGGACCTTCACATCAACGATGAGACACAGAAATTGCATCGATATTGAATACAAAAGGCTAAATGTCGACTTATTTATAAGAGGAGTCACCCTTCTAATAGTTCGTGCTCTGAGCCTTCCCTGGGACAGCAGTATTAGATTCCGATGCACCATTGCAGGTGTACTGTATCCCTTGGACCTTCAAATCATCGATGAAACACAGATATTGCATCGATATTGGATACAAAACGCAAAATGTCGACTTATTTACAAGGGGAGTAACTCTTCTAATAATTCGTGCTTTGAGCCTTTCCTGGGACAGCAGTATTAGATTTCGATGCACCATTGCAGGTTTACTGTATCCCTTGGACCTTCAAATCAGCGATGAAACACAGAATTTGCATAGATATTGAATACAAAAGGCAAAATGTCAACTTATTTACAAGAGGAGTAACTCTTTTAATAGTTCGTGCTTTGAGCCTTTCCTGGGATAACAGTATTAGATTCCGATGTACCATTGCAGGTTTACTGTGTCCCTTGGACCTTCCAATTTACGATGAAACACAGAAATGGCATCGATATTGAATACAAAAGGCAAAATGTCGACTTATTTACAAGGGGAGCAACTCTTCTAATAGGTCGTGCTTTGAGCCTTTCCTGGGACAGCAGTATAAGATTCCGATGCACCATTGCAGGTTTACTGTACCCTTGGACCTTCACATCAACGATGAAACACAGAAATTGCATCGATATAGTATACAAAAAGCCAAATGTTAACTTATTTACAAGAGGAGTTACTCTTCTAATAGTTCGTGCTTTGAGCCTATCCTGGGACAGCAGTATTACATTCCGATGCACCATTGCAGATTTACTGTATCCCTTGGACCTTCAAATCAACGATGAAACACAGAAATTGCATCTATATTGTATACAAAAGGCAAAATTTCGACTTATTAACAAGAGGAGTAACTCTTCTAATAGTTCGTGTTTTGAGCCATTCCTGTGACAGCAGTATTAGATTCCGATGCACCATTGTAGGTTTACAGTATCCCTTGGACATTCAAATCAACGATGAAACACAGAAATTGCATCGATATTGAATACAAAAGGCAAAATTTCGACTTCTTAGCAAGAGGAGTAACTCTTCTAATAGTTCTTGCTTTGAGCCTTTCCTGGGACAGCAGTATTAGATTCCGATGCACCATTGCAGGTTTACCGTATCCCTTAGACCTTCAAATCAACGATGAATCACAGAATTTGCATCGATATTGAATACAAAACGCAAAATGTGAACTAATTTACAAGAGGAGTAACTCTTCTAATAGTTCGTGATTTGAGCCTTTCCTGGGACAGCAGTATTAGATTCCGATGCACCATTGCAGGTTTACTGTATCCCTTGGACCTTCAACTCAACGATGAAACACAGAAATTGCATCGATATTGAATACAAAAAGCCAATTGTCGTTTTATGTACAAGAGGAGTAACTCTTCTAATTGTTAGTGCTTTGAGCCTTTCCTGGGACAGCAGTATTAGATTCCGATGCACCATAGCAGATTTACTGTATCGCTTGGACCTTCACATCAACGATGAAACACAGAAATTGCATCGATATTGAATACAAAAGGCAAAATGTACACTTATTTATAAGAGGAGTAACTCTTCTAATAGTTCGTGCTTTGAGCCTTTCCTGGGACAGCAGTATTAGATTCCGATGCACCATTGCAGGTTTACTGTATCCACTGGACCGTCAAATCAGCGATGAAACACAGAAATTGCATCGATATTGACTACAAAAGGCATAATGTCGACTTTTTTATAAGAGGAGTAACTCTTCTAATAGTTCGTGCTTTGAGCCTTTCCTGGGACAGCAGTATTAGATTCTGATGCACCATTGCAGGTTTACTGTATGAATTGGACCTTCAAATCAACGATGAAACACAGAAATTGCATCGATATTGAATACAAAGGGCAAAATGTCGACTTATTTACAAGGGGAGTAACTCTTCTAATAGTTCGTGCTTTGAGCCTTTCCTGGGACAGCAGTATTAGATTCCGATGCACCATTGCAGGTTTACTGTATCCCTTGGACCTTGAAATCTACGATGAAACAGAAATTGCATCGATATTGAATACAAAAGGCAAAATGTCGACTTATTTACAAGAGGAGTAACTCTTGTAATAGTTCGAGCTTTGAGCCTTTCCTGTGACGGCAGTATTAGATTCCGATGCACCATTGCAGGTTTACTGTATCCCTTGGACCTTCAAATCAACGATGAATTACAGAAATAGCATCGATATTGAATACAAAAGGCAAAATGTCGACTTATTTATAAGAGGAGTAACTCTTCTAATATTTCGTGCTTTGAGCCTTTCCTGGGACAGCAGTATTAGATTCCGATGCACCATTGCAGGTTTACTGTATCCCTTGGACCTTCAAATCAACGATGAAACACAGAAACTGCATCTATATTGAATAAAAAATTCAAAATTTCGACTTATTTACAAGAGGAGTAACTCTTCTAACAGTTCATGCTTTGAGCCTTTCCTGGGATAGCAGTATTAGATTCCGATGCACCATTGCAGGTTTACTGTATCCCTTGGACCTTCAAATAAGCGATGAAACACAGAAATTGCATCGATATTGAATAAAAAAGGCAAAATGTCGACTTCTTTATAAGAGGATATACCCTTCTAAAAGTTCGTTCTTTGAGCCTCTCCTGGGACAGCAGTATTAGATTCCGATGCACCACTGCAGGTTTACTGTATCCCTTGGACCTTCAAATGAACGATGAAACACAGAAATTGCATCGATATTGAATACAAAAGGCAAAATTTCGACTTCTTAGCAAGAGGAGTAACTCTTCTAATAGTTCGTGTTTTGAGCCTTTCCTGGGACAGCAGTATTAGATTCCGATGCACCATTGCAGGTTTACCGTATCCCTTGGACCTTCAAATCAACGATGAAACACAGAAATTGCATCGATATTGAATACAAAACGCAAAATGTGAACTTATTTACAAGAGGAGTAACTCTTCTAATAGTTCGTGCTTTGAGCCTTTTCTGGGACAGCAGTATTAGATTCCGATGCACCATTGCAGGTTTACTGTATCCCTTGGACCTTCAACTCAACGATGAAACACAGAAATTGCATCGATATTGAATTGAAAAAGCCAATTGTCGTTTTATGTACAAGAGGAGTAACTCTTCTAATTGTTAGTGCTTTGAGCCTTTCCTGGGACAGCAGTATTAGATTCCGATGCACCATAGCCGATTTACTGTATCGCTTGGACCTTCACATCAACGATGAAACACAGAAATTGCATCGATATTGAATACAAAAGGCAAAATGTACACTTATTAATAAGATGAGTAACCCTTCTAATAGTTCGTGCTTTGAGCCTTTCATGGGACAGCAGTATTAGATTCCGATGCACCATTGCAGGTTTACTGTATCCCTTGGACCCTCAAATGAACGATGAAACACAGAAATTGCATCGATATTGAATACAAAAGGCAAAATGTCGACTTATTTATAAGAGGAGAAACTCTTCTAATAGTTCGTGCTTTGAGCCTTTCCTGGGACAGCAGTATTAGATTCCGATGCACCATTGCAGGTTTACTGTATCCCTTGGACCTTGAAATCAACGATGAAACACAGAAACTGCATAGATATTGAATACAAAAGGAAAATGTCGACTTATTTACAAGAGGAGTAACTCTTGTAATAGTTCGTGCTTTGAGCTTTTCCTGGGACAGCAGTATTAGATTCCGATGCACCATTGCAGGTTTACTGTATCCCTTGGACCCTCAAATCAACGATGAAACATAGAAATTGCATCGATATTGTTTACAAAAGGCAAAATGTCGACTTATTTATAAGAGGAGTAACTCTTCTAATAGTTCGTGCTTTGAGCCTTTCCTGGGACAGCAGTATTAAATTCCGATGCACCATTGCAGGATTACGATATCCCTTGGACCTTCAAATCAACGATGAAACACAGAAATTGAATCGATATTGAATACAAAAGTTGAAATGTCGACTTATTTACAAGAGGAGTAACTCTTCTAATATTTCGTGCTTTGAGCCTTTCCTGGGACAGCAGTATTAGATTCCGATGCACCATTGCAGGTTTACTGTATCCCTTGGACCTTCAAATCAACGATGAAACACAGAAATTGCATCTATATTGTATACAAAAGGCAAAATTTCGACTTCTTAGCAAGAGGAGTAACTCTTCTAATAGTTCGTGTTTTGAGCCTTTCCTGGGACAGCAGTATTAGATTCCGATGCACCATTGCAGGTTTACCGTATCCCTTGGACCTTCAAATCAACGATGAAACACAGAAATTGCATCGATATTGAATACAAAACGCAAAATGTGAACTTATTTACAAGAGGAGTAACTCTTCTAATAGTTCGTGCTTTGAGCCTTTTCTGGGACAGCAGTATTAGATTCCGATGCACCATTGCAGGTTTACTGTATCCCTTGGAACTTCAACTCAACGATGAAACACAGAAATTGCATCGATATTGAATTGAAAAAGCCAATTGTCGTTTTATGTACAAGGGGAGTAACTCTTCTAATTGTTAGTGCTTTGAGCCTTTCCTGGGACAGCAGTATTAGATTCCGATGCACCATAGCCGATTTACTGTATCGCTTGGACCTTCACATCAACGATGAAACACAGAAATTGCATCGATATTGAATACAAAAGGCAAAATGTACACTTATTAATAAGATGAGTAACCCTTCTAATAGTTCGTGCTTTGAGCCTTTCATGGGACAGCAGTATTAGATTCCGATGCACCATTGCAGGTTTACTGTATCCCTTGGACCCTCAAATGAACGATGAAACACAGAAATTGCATCGATATTGAATACAAAAGGCAAAATGTCGACTTATTTATAAGAGGAGAAACTCTTCTAATAGTTCGTGCTTTGAGCCTTCCCTGGGACAGCAGTATTAGATTCCGATGCACCATTGCAGGTTTACTGTATCCCTTGGACCTTCAAATCATCGATGAAACACATATATTGCATCGATATTGAATACAAAATGCAAAATGTCGACTTATTTACAAGGGGAGTAACTTTTCTAATAGTTCGTGCTTTGAGCCTTTCCTGGGACAGCAGTATTAGATTCCGATGCACCATTGCAGGTTTACTGTATCCCTTGGACCTTCACATCAACGATGAAACACAGAAATTGCATCGATATTGAATGCAAAAGGCAAAATGTCGACTTATTTACAAGGGGAGTAACTTTTCTAATAGTTCGTGCTTTGAGCCTTCCCTGGGACAGCAGTATTAGATTCCGATGCACCATTGCAGGTTTACTGTATCCCTTGGACCTTAACATCAACGATGAAACACAGAAATTGCATCGATATTGAATACAAAAGGCAAAATATCGACTTATTTATAAGAGGAGTCACCCTTCTAATAGTTCGTGCTTTGAGCCTTTCCTGGGACAGCAGTATTAGATTCCGATGCACCATTGCAGGTTAACTGTATCCCTTGGACCTTCAAATCATCGATGAAACACAGATATTGCATCGATATTGAATACAAAAGGCAAAATGTCGACTTATTTACAAGGGGAGCAACTCTTCTAATAGTTCGTGATTTGAGCCTTTCCTGGGACAGCAGTATTAGATTCCGATGCACCATTGCAAGTTAACAGTATCCCTTGGACTTTGAAATCAACGATGAAACACAGAAATTGCATCGATATTGAATACAAAAAGCCAAATGTCAACTTATTTACAATAGGAGTAACTCTTCTAATAGTTCGTGTTTTGAGCCTATCCTGGGACAGCAGTATTAGATTCCGATGCACCATTGCAGGTTTACTGTATCCCTTGGACCTTCAAATCAACGATGAAACACAGAAATTGCATCGATATTGAACACAAAAGGCAAAATTTCGACTTATTAACAACAGGAGTAACTCTTCTAATAGTTCGTGTTTTGAGCCGTTCCTGTGACAGCAGTATTAGATTCAGATGCACCATTGCAGGTTTACTGTATCCCTTGGACCTTCAAATCAACGATGAAACACAGAAATGGCATCGATATTGAATGCAAAAGGCAAAATGTTAACTTATTTACAAGAGGAGTAACTCTTCTAATAGTTCGTGCTTTGAGCCTTTCCTGGGACAGCAGTATTAGATTCCGGTGCACCATTGCAGGTTTACTGTATCCCTTGGACCTTCAACTCAACGATGAAACACAGAAATTGCATCGATTTTGAATACAAAAAGCCAATTGTCGTTTTATTTACAAGAGGAGTAACTCTTCTAATTGTTAGTGCATTGAGCCTTTCCTGGGACAGCAGAATTAGATTCCGATGCACCATAGCAGATTTACTGTATCGCTTGGACCTTCGCATCAACGATGAAACACAGAAATTGCATCGATATTGAATACAAAAGGCAAAATGTAGACCTATTTATAAGATGAGTAACTCTTCTAATAATTCGTGCTTTGAGCCTTTCCCGGGACAGCAGTATTAGATTCCGATGCACCATTGCAGGTTTGCTGTATCTCTTGGACCTTCAAATCAACGATGAAACACAGAAATTGCATCGATATTGAATACAAAAGCTAAAATGTCGACTTATTTACAAGAGGAGAACTCTTCTAATAGTTCGTGTTTTGAGCCTTTCCTGGGATAGCAGTATTAGATTCCGATGCACCATTGCAGGTTTACTGTATCCCTTGGACCTTCAAATCAACGATGAAACACAGAAATTGCATCGATATTGAATACAAAAGGCAAAATGTCGACTTATTTACAAGGGGAGTAACTCTTCTAATAGTTCGTGCTTTGAGCCTTTCCTGGGACAGCAGTATTAGATTCCGATGCACCATTGCAGGTTTACTGTATCCCTTGGACCTTGAAATCAACGATGAAACACAGAAATCGCATCGATATTGAATACAAAATGCAAAATGTCGACTTATTTACAAGTGGAGTAACTCTTGTAATAGTTCGAGCTTTGAGCCTTTCCTGTGACAGCAGAAATAGATTCAGATGCACCATTACAGGTTTACAGTATCATTTGGACTTTCAAATCAACGATGAAACTCAGAAGTTGCATCGATATTGAATAGAAAAGGCAAAATGTCGACTTATTTATAAGAGGAGTAACTCTTCTAATAGTTCGTGCTTTGAGCCTTTCCTGGGACAGCAGTATTAGATTCCGATGCACCATTGCAGGTTTACTGTATCCCTTGGACCTTCAAATCAACGATGAAACACAGAAATTGCATCTATATTGAATAGAAAATTCGAAATGTCGACTTATTTACAAGTGGATTAACTCTTCTAATAGTTCGTGCTTTGAGCCTTTCCTGGGATAGCAGTATTAGATTCCGAAGCACCATTGCAGGTTTACTGTATCACTTGGACCTTCAAATCAACGATGAAACACAGAAATTGCATCGATATTGAGTACAAAAAGCAAAATGTCGACTTATTTACAAGAGGAGTCACCCTTCTAATAGTTCGTGCTTTGAGAATTTCCTGGGACAGCAGTATTAGATTCCGATGCAACATTGCAGGTTAACTGTATCCCTTGGACCTTAAAATCATCGATGAAACACAGATATTGCATCGATATTGAATACAAAAGGCAAAATATCGACTTATTTACAAGGGGAGCAACTCTTCTAATAGTTCGTGATTTGAGCCTTTCCTGGGACAGCAGTATTAGATTCCGATGCACCATTGCAGGTTAACTGTATCCCTTGGACTTTGAAATCAACGATGAAACATGGAAGTTGCATCGATATTGAATACAAAAAGCCAAATGTCAACTTATTTACAATAGGAGTAACTCTTCTAATAGTTCGTGCTTTGAGCCTATCCTGGGACAGCAGTATTAGATTCCGATGCACCATTGCAGGTTTACTGTATCCCTTGGACCTTCAAATCAACGATGAAACACAGAAATTGCATCGATATGGAATACAAAAGGCAAAATTTCGACTTATTAACAAGAGGAGTAACTCTTCTAATAGTTCGTGTTTTTAGCCTTTCCTGTGACAGCGGTATTAGATTCAGATGCACCATTGCAGGTTTACTGTATCCCTTGGACCTTCACATCAACGATGAAACACACAAATTGCATCGATATTGAATACAAAAGGCAAAATGTAGACTTATTTATAAGATGAGTAACTCTTCTAATAATTCGTGCTTTGAGCCTTTCCTGGGACAGCAGTATTAGATTCCGATGCACCATTGCAGGTTTACTGTATCCATTGGACCGTCAAATCAACGATGAAACACAGAAATTGCATTGATATTGAATACAAAAGGCAAAATATCGACTTATTTATAAGAGGAGTAACTCTTCTAATAGTTCGTGCTTTGAGCCTTTCCTGGGACAGCAGTATTAGATTCCGATGCACCATTGCAGGTTTACTGTATCCCTTGGACCTTCAAATCAACGATGAAACACAGAAATTGCATCGATATTGAATACAAAAGGCAAAATGTCGACTTATTTACAAGGGGAGTAACTCTTCTAGTAGTTCGTGCTTTGAGCCTTTCCTGGGACAGCAGTATTAGATTCCAATGCACCATTGCAGGTTTACTGTATCCCTTGGACCTTGAAATCAACGATGAAACACAGAAATCGCATCGATATTAAATACAAAAGGCAAAATGTCGACTTCTTAGCAAGAGGAGTAACTCTTCTAATAGTTCGTGTTTTGAGCCTTTCCTGGGACAGCAGTATTAGATTCCGATGCACCATTGCAGGTTTACTGTATCCCTTGGACCTTCAAATCAACGATGAAACACAGAAATTGCATCTATATTGTATACAAAAGGCAAAATTTCGACTTCTTAGCAAGAGGAGTAACTCTTCTAATAGTTCGTGTTTTGAGCCTTTCCTGGGACAGCAGTATTAGATTCCGATGCACCATTGCAGGTTTACCGTATCCCTTGGACCTTCAAATCAACGATGAAACACAGAAATTGCATCGATATTGAATACAAAACGCAAAATGTGAACTTATTTACAAGAGGAGTAACTCTTCTAATAGTTCGTGCTTTGAGCCTTTTCTGGGACAGCAGTATTAGATTCCGATGCACCATTGCAGGTTTACTGTATCCCTTGGACCTTCAACTCAACGATGAAACACAGAAATTGCATCGATATTGAATTGAAAAAGCCAATTGTCGTTTTATGTACAAGGGGAGTAACTCTTCTAATTGTTAGTGCTTTGAGCCTTTCCTGGGACAGCAGTATTAGATTCCGATGCACCATAGCCGATTTACTGTATCGCTTGGACCTTCACATCAACGATGAAACACAGAAATTGCATCGATATTGAATACAAAAGGCAAAATGTACACTTATTAATAAGATGAGTAACCCTTCTAATAGTTCGTGCTTTGAGCCTTTCATGGGACAGCAGCATTAGATTCCGATGCACCATTGCAGGTTTACTGTATCCCTTGGACCCTCAAATGAACGATGAAACACAGAAATTGCATCGATATTGAATACAAAAGGCAAAATGTCGACTTATTTATAAGAGGAGAAACTCTTCTAATAGTTCGTGCTTTGAGCCTTTCCTGGGACAGCAGTATTAGATTCCGATGCACCATTGCAGGTTTACTGTATCCCTTGGACCTTGAAATCAACGATGAAACACAGAAACTGCATAGATATTGAATACAAAAGGAAAATGTCGACTTATTTACAAGAGGAGTAACTCTTGTAATAGTTCGTGCTTTGAGCTTTTCCTGGGACAGCAGTATTAGATTCCGATGCACCATTGCAGGATTACGATATCCCTTGGACCTTCAAATCAACGATGAAACACAGAAATTGAATCGATATTGAATACAAAAGTTGAAATGTCGACTTATTTACAAGAGGAGTAACTCTTCTAATATTTCGTGCTTTGAGCCTTTCCTGGGACAGCAGTATTACATTCCGATGCACCAATGCAGGTTTACTGTTTCCTTCGGACCGTCAAATCAACGATGAAACACAGAAATTGCATCGATATTGAATACAATAAGAGAATTGTCGAATTATTTACAAAGGGAGCACCTCTTCTAATATTTCGTGATTCGAGCCTTTCCTTGGACAGCAGTATTAGATTCCGATGCACCATTGCAGGATTACTGTATCCCTTGGACCTTCAAATCAACGATGAAACACAGAAATTGCATCGACATTGAATACAAAAGGCAAAATGTCGACTTATTTACAAGAGGAGTAACTCTTCTAATAGTTCGTGCTTTGAGCCTTTCCTGGGACAGCAGTATTAGATTCCGATGCACCATTGCAGGTTAACTGTATCCCTTCGACCTTCAAAACAACGATGAAACACAGAAATTGCATCGATATTGAATACAAAAGGCAAAATGTCGACTTATTTATAAGAGGAGTCACCCTTCTAATAGTTTGTGCTTTGAGCCTTCCCTGGGACAGCAGTATTAGATTCCGATGCACCATTGCAGGTTTACTGTATCCCTTGGACCTTCAAATCATCGATGAAACACATATATTGCATCGATATTGAATACAAAATGCAAAATGTCGACTTATTTACAAGGGGAGTAACTTTTCTAATAGTTCGTGCTTTGAGCCTTTCCTGGGACAGCAGTGTTAGATTCCGATGCACCATTGCAGGTTTACTGTATCCCTTGGACCTTCACATCAACGATGAAACACAGAAATTGCATCGATATTGAATGCAAAAGGCAAAATGTCGACTTATTTACAAGGGGAGTAACTTTTCTAATAGTTCGTGCTTTGAGCCTTCCCTGGGACAGCAGTATTAGATTCCGATGCACCATTGCAGGTTTACTGTATCCCTTGGACCTTAACATCAACGATGAAACACAGAAATTGCATCGATATTGAATACAAAAGGCAAAATATCGACTTATTTATAAGAGGAGTCACCCTTCTAATAGTTCGTGCTTTGAGCCTTTCCTGGGACAGCAGTATTAGATTCCGATGCACCATTGCAGGTTAACTGTATCCCTTGGACCTTCAAATCATCGATGAAACACAGATATTGCATCGATATTGAATACAAAAGGCAAAATGTCGACTTATTTACAAGGGGAGCAACTCTTCTAATAGTTCGTGATTTGAGCCTTTCCTGGGACAGCAGTATTAGATTCCGATGCACCATTGCAAGTTAACAGTATCCCTTGGACTTTGAAATCAACGATGAAACACAGAAATTGCATCGATATTGAATACAAAAAGCCAAATGTCAACTTATTTACAATAGGAGTAACTCTTCTAATAGTTCGTGTTTTGAGCCTATCCTGGGACAGCAGTATTAGATTCCGATGCACCATTGCAGGTTTACTGTATCCCTTGGACCTTCAAATCAACGATGAAACACAGAAATTGCATCGATATTGAACACAAAAGGCAAAATTTCGACTTATTAACAACAGGAGTAACTCTTCTAATAGTTCGTGTTTTGAGCCTTTCCTGTGACAGCAGTATTAGATTCAGATGCACCATTGCAGGTTTACTGTATCCCTTGGACCTTCAAATCAACGATGAAACACAAATGGCATCGATATTGAATGCAAAAGGCAAAATGTTAACTTATTTACAGGAGGAGTAACTCTTCTAATAGTTCGTGCTTTGAGCCTTTCCTGGGACAGCAGTATTAGATTCCGGTGCACCATTGCAGGTTTACTGTATCCCTTGGACCTTCAACTCAACGATGAAACACAGAAATTGCATCGATTTTGAATACAAAAAGCCAATTGTCGTTTTATTTACAAGAGGAGTAACTCTTCTAATTGTTAGTGCATTGAGCCTTTCCTGGGACAGCAGAATTAGATTCCGATGCACCATAGCAGATTTACTGTATCGCTTGGACCTTCGCATCAACGATGAAACACAGAAATTGCATCGATATTGAATACAAAAGGCAAAATGTAGACCTATTTATAAGATGAGAAACTCTTCTAATAATTCGTGCTTTGAGCCTTTCCCGGGACAGCAGTATTAGATTCCGATGCACCATTGCAGGTTTGCTGTATCTCTTGGACCTTCAAATCAACGATGAAACACAGAAATTGCATCGATATTGAATACAAAAGCTAAAATGTCGACTTATTTACAAGAGGAGAACTCTTCTAATAGTTCGTGTTTTGAGCCTTTCCTGGGATAGCAGTATTAGATTCCGATGCACCATTGCAGGTTTACTGTATCCCTTGGACCTTCAAATCAACGATGAAACACAGAAATTGCATCGATATTGAATACAAAAGGCAAAATGTCGACTTATTTACAAGGGGAGTAACTCTTCTAATAGTTCGTGCTTTGAGCCTTTCCTGGGACAGCAGTATTAGATTCCGATGCACCATTGCAGGTTTACTGTATCCCTTGGACCTTGAAATCAACGATGAAACACAGAAATCGCATCGATATTGAATACAAAATGCAAAATGTCGACTTATTTACAAGTGGAGTAACTCTTGTAATAGTTCGAGCTTTGAGCCTTTCCTGTGACGGCAGAAATAGATTCAGATGCACCATTACAGGTTTACAGTATCATTTGGACTTTCAAATCAACGATGAAACTCAGAAGTTGCATCGATATTGAATAGAAAAGGCAAAATGTCGACTTATTTATAAGAGGAGTAACTCTTCTAATAGTTCGTGCTTTGAGCCTTTCCTGGGACAGCAGTATTAGATTCCGATGCACCATTGCAGGTTTACTGTATCCCTTGGACCTTCAAATCAACGATGAAACACAGAAATTGCATCTATATTGAATAGAAAATTCGAAATGTCGACTTATTTACAAGTGGATTAACTCTTCTAATAGTTCGTGCTTTGAGCCTTTCCTGGGATAGCAGTATTAGATTCCGAAGCACCATTGCAGGTTTACTGTATCACTTGGACCTTCAAATCAACGATGAAACACAGAAATTGCATCGATATTGAGTACAAAAAGCAAAATGTCGACTTATTTACAAGAGGAGTCACCCTTCTAATAGTTCGTGCTTTGAGAATTTCCTGGGACAGCAGTATTAGATTCCGATGCAACATTGCAGGTTAACTGTATCCCTTGGACCTTAAAATCATCGATGAAACACAGATATTGAATCGATATTGAATACAAAAGGCAAAATATCGACTTATTTACAAGGGGAGCAACTCTTCTAGTAGTTCGTGATTTGAGCCTTTCCTGGGACAGCAGTATTAGATTCCGATGCACCATTGCAGGTTAACTGTATCCCTTGGACTTTGAAATCAACGATGAAACATGGAAGTTGCATCGATATTGAATACAAAAAGCCAAATGTCAACTTATTTACAATAGGAGTAACTCTTCTAATAGTTCGTGCTTTGAGCCTATCCTGGGACAGCAGTATTAGATTCCGATGCACCATTGCAGGTTTACTGTATCCTTTGGACCTTCAAATCAACGATGAAACACAGAAATTGCATCGATATGGAATACAAAAGGCAAAATTTCGACTTATTAACAAGAGGAGTAACTCTTCTAATAGTTCGTGTTTTTAGCCTTTCCTGTGACAGCGGTATTAGATTCAGATGCACCATTGCAGGTTTACTGTATCCCTTGGACCTTCACATCAACGATGAAACACACAAATTGCATCGATATTGAATACAAAAGGCAAAATGTAGACTTATTTATAAGATGAGTAACTCTTCTAATAATTCGTGCTTTGAGCCTTTCCTGGGACAGCAGTATTAGATTCCGATGCACCATTGCAGGTTTACTGTATCCATTGGACCGTCAAATCAACGATGAAACACAGAAATTGCATCGATATTGAATACAAAAGGCATAATGTCGACTTATTTATAAGAGGAGTAACTCTTCTAATAGTTCGTGCTTTGAGCCTTTCCTGGGACAGCAGTATTAGATTCCGATGCACCATTGCAGGTTTACTGTATCCCTTGGACCTTCAAATCAACGATGAAACACAGAAATTGCATCGATATTGAATACAAAAGGCAAAATGTCGACTTATTTACAAGGGGAGTAACTCTTCTAGTAGTTCGTGCTTTGAGCCTTTCCTGGGACAGCAGTATTAGATTCCAATGCACCATTGCAGGTTTACTGTATCCCTTGGACCTTGAATTCAACGATGAAACACAGAAATCGCATCGATATTAAATACAAAAGGCAAAATGTCGACTTATTTACAAGAGGAGTAACTCTTGTAATAGTTCGTGCTTTGAGCCTTTCCTGTGACAGCAGTATTAGATTCCGATGCACCATCGCAGGTTTACTGTATCATTTGGACCTTCAAATCAACGATGAAACACAGAAGTTGCATCGATATTGAATACAAAAGGCAAAATATCGACTTATTTATAAGAGGAGTAACTCTTCTAATAGTTCGTGCTTTGAGCCTTTCCTGGGACAGCAGTATTAGATTCCGATGCACCATTGCAGGTTTACTGTATCCCTTGGACCTTCAAATCAACTATGAAACACAGAAATTGCATCTATATTGAATAGAAAATTCGAAATGTCGACTTATTTACAAGTGGAGTAACTCTTATAATATTTCGTGCTTTGAGCCTTTCCTGGGATAGCAGTATTAGATTCCGATGCACCATTGCAGGTTTACTGTATCCCTTGGACCTTCAAATCAGCGATGAAACACAGAAATTGCATCGATATTGAGTACAAATTGCAAAATGTCGACTTATTTATAAGAGGATATACCCCTCTAAATGTTCATTTTTTGAGCCCTTTCTGGGACAGCAGTATTAGATTCAGATGAACCATTGCAGGTTTACTGTATCCCTTGGACCTTGAAATCAACGATGAAACACAGAAATCACATCGATATAGAATACAAAATGAAAAATGTCGACTTATTTACAAAAGGAGTAACTCTTGTAATAGTTCGAGATTTGAGCCTTTCCTGTGACAGCAGTATTAGATTCCGATGCACCATCGCAGGTTTACTGTATCATTTGGACCTTCAAATCAACGATGAAACACAGAAGTTGCATCGATATTGAATACAAAAGGCAAAATGTCGACTTATTTATAAGAGGAGTAACTCTTCTAATAGTTCGTGCTTTGAGCCTTTCCTGGGACAGCAGTATTAGATTCCGATGCACCATTGCAGGTTTACTGTATCCCTTGGACCTTCAAATCAACGATGAAACACAGAAATTGCATCGATATTGAGTACAAAAAGCAAAATGTCGACTTATTTACAAGAGGAGTCACCCTTCTAATAGTTCGTGCTTTAAGCCTATCCTGGGACAGCAGTATTAGATTCCGATGCACCATTGCAGATTTACTGTATCCCTTGGACCTTCAAATCAACGATGAAACACAGAAATTGCATCTATATTGTATACAAAAGGCAAAATTTCGACTTCTTAGCAAGAGGAGGAACTCTTCTAATAGTTCGTGTTTTGAGCCTTTCCTGGGACAGCAGTATTAGATTCCGATGCACCATTGCAGGTTTACGTATCCCTTGGACCTTCAAATCAACGATGAAACACAGAAATTGCATCGATATTGAATACAAAACGCAAAATGTGAACTTATTTACAAGAGGAGTAACTCTTCTAATAGTTCGTGCTTTGAGCCTTTTCTGGGACAGCAGTATTAGATTCCGATGCACCATTGCAGGTTTACTGTATCCCTTGGACCTTCAACTCAACGATGAAACACAGAAATTGCATGGATATTGAATAGAAAAAGCCAATTGTCGTTTTACGTGCAAGTGGAGTAACTCTTCTAATTGTTAGTGCTTTGAGCCTTTCCTGGGACAGCGGTATTAGATTCCGATGCATCATAGCCGATTTACTGTATCGCTTGACCTTCACATCAACGATGAAACATAGAAATTGCATCGATATTGAATACAAAAGGCAAAATGTACACTTATTAATAAGATGAGTAATCCTTCTAATAGTTCGTGCTTTGAGCCTTCATGGGACAGCAGTATTAGATTCCGATGCACCATTGCAGGTTTACTGTATCCCTTGGACCCTCAAATGAACGATGAAACACAGAAATTGCATCGATATTGAATACAAAAGGCAAAATGTCGACTTATTTATAAGAGGAGTAACTCTTCTAATAGTTCGTGCTTTGAACCTTTCCTGGGACAGCAGTATTAGATTCCGATGCACCATTGCAGGTTTACTGTATCCCTTGGACCTTGAAATCAACGATGAAACACAGAAATCGCATCGATATTGAATACAAAATGCAAAATGTCGACTTATTTACAAGAGGAGTAACTCTTGTAATAGTTCGAGATTTGAGCCTTTCCTGTGACAGCAGTATTAGATTCAGATGCACCATTACAGGTTTACTGTATCATTTGGACTTTCAAATCAACGATGAAACACAGAAGTTGCATCGATATTGAATTCAAAAGGCAAAATGTCGACTTATTTATAAGAGGAGTAACTCTTCTAATAGTTCGTGCTTTGAGCCTTTCCTGGGACAGCAGTATTAGATTCCGATGCACCATTGCAGGTTTACTGTATCCCTTGGACCTTCAAATCAACGATGAAACACAGAAATTGCATCTATATTGAATAGAAAATTCGAAATGTCGACTTATATACAAGTGGAGTAACTCTTCTAATAGTTCGTGCTTTGAGCCTTTCCTGGGATAGCAGTATTAGATTCCGATGCACCATTGCAGGTTTACTGTATCCCTTGGACTTTCAAATCAACGATGAAACACAGAAATTGCATCGATATTGAGTACAAAAAGCAAAATGTCGACTTATTTACAAGAGGAGTCACCCTTCTAACAGTTCGTGCTTTGAGCCTATCCTGGGACAGCAGTATTAGATTCCGATGCACCATTGCAGGTTTACTGTATCCCTTGGACCTTCAAATCAACGATGAAACACAGAAATTGCATCTATATTGTATACAAAACGCAAAATTTCGACTTCTTAGCAAGAGGAGTAACTCTTCTAATAGTTCGTGTTTTGAGCCTTTCCTGGGACAGCAGTATTAGATTCCGATGCACCATTGCAGGTTTACCGTATCCCTTGGACCATCAAATCAACGATGAAACAGAGAAATTGCATCGATATTGAATACAAAACGCAAAACGTGAACTTATTTACAAGAGGAGTAACTCTTCTAATAGTTCGTGCTTTGAGCCTTTTCTGGGACAGCAGTATTAGATTCCGATGCACCATTGCAGGTTTACTGTATCCCTTGGACCTTCAACTCAACGATGAAACACAGAAATTGCATCGATATTGAATAGAAAAAGCCAATTGTCGTTTTATGTACAAGAGGAGTAACTCTTCTAATTGTTAGTGTTTTGAGTCTTTCCTGGGACAGCAGTATTAGATTCCGATGCATCATAGCCGATTTACTGTATCGCTTGGACCTTCACATCAACGATGAAACACAGAAATTGCATCGATATTGAATACAAAAGGCAAAATGTACACTTATTAATAAGATGAGTAACCCTTCTAATAGTTCGTGCTTTGAGCCTTCATGGGACAGCAGTATTAGATTCCGATGCACCATTGCAGGTTTACTGTATCCCTTGGACCTTGAAATCAACGATGAAACACAGAAACTGCATCGATATTGAATACAAAAGGTAAAATGTCGACTTATTTACAAGAGGAGTAACTCTTCTAATAGTTCGTGCTTTGAGCTTTTCCTGGGACAGCAGTATTAGATTCCGATGCACCATTGCAGGTTTATTGTATCCCTTGGACCCTCCAATCAACGATGAAACTTAGAAATTGCATCGATATTGAATACAAAAGGCAAAATGTCGACTTATTTATAAGAGGAGTAACTCTTCTAATAGTTCGTGCTTTGAGCCTTTCCTGGGACAGCAGTATTAGATTCCGATGCACCATTGCAGGATTACTATATCCCTTGGACCTTCAAATCAACGATGAAACACAGAAATTGCATCGATATTGAAAACAAAAGTTGAAATGTCGACTTATTTACAAGAGGAGTAACTCTTCTAATATTTCGTGCTTTGAGCCTTTCCTGGGACAGCAGTATTAGATTCCGATGCACCAATGCAGGTTTACTGTATCCCTTGGACCTTCAAATCAACGATGAAGCACAGAAACTGCAACGATATTGAATACAAAAAGCAAAATGTCGACTTCTTTATAAGAGGATTTACCCATCTAATAGTTCGTGCTGTGAGCCTTTCCTGGGACCAGCAGTATTACATTCCGATGCACCAATGCAGGTTTACTGTATCCTTCGGACCGTCAAATCCACGATGAAACACAGAAATTGCATCGATATTGAATACAAAAAGAGAATTGTCGAATTATTTAGAAGGGGAGCACCTCTTCTAATATTTCGTGCTTTGAGCCTTTCCTTGGACAGCAGTATTAGATTCCGATGCACCATTGCAGGTTTACTGTATCCCTTGGACCTTGAAATCAACCATGAAACACAGAAATTGCATCGATATTGAATACAAAAGGCAAAATGTCGACTTATTTCCAAGAGGAGTAACTCTTCCAATAGTTCGTGATTTGAGCCTTTCCTGGGAGAGCAGTATTAGATTCCGATGCACCATTTCAGGTTTACTGCATCCCTTTGACCTTCAAATCAACGATGAAACACAGTAATTGCATCGATATTGAATACAAAAGGCAAAATGTCGACTTATTTATAAGCGGAGTAAGTCTTCTAATAGTTCGTGCTTTGAGCCTTTCCTGGGACAGCAGTGTTAGATTCCGATGCACCATTGCAGGATTACTGTATCCCTTGGACCTTCAAATCAACGATGAAACACAAAAATTGCATCGATATTGAATACAATAGGCAAAATGTCGACTTATTTAGAAGAGGAGTAACTCTTCTAATAGTTCGTTCTTTGAGCGTTTCCTGGGACAGCAGTATTAGATTCCGATGCACCATTGTAGGATTACTGTATCCCTTGGACCTTCAAATCAACGATGAAACACAGAAATTGCATCGATATTGAATACAAAAGGCAAAATGTCGACTTATTTATAAGAGGAGTAACTCTTCTAATAGTTCGTGTTTTGAGCCTTTCCTGGGACAGCAGTATTAGATTCCGATGCACCATTACAGGTTCACTGTATCCCTTGGACCTTCAAATCAACGATGAAACACAGAAATTGCATCTATATTGAATAGAAAATTCGAAATGTCGACTTATTTACAAGTGGAGTAACTCTTCTAATAGTTCGTGCTTTGAGCCTTTCCCGGGATAGCAGTATTAGATTCCGATGCACCATTGCAGGTTTACTGTATCCCTTGGACCTTCAAATCAACGATGAAACACAGAAATTGCATCGATATTGAGTACAAAAAGCAAAATGTCGACTTATTTACAAGAGGAGTCACCCTTCTAATAGTTCGTGCTTTGAGCCTTTCCTGGGACAGCAGTATTAGATTCCGATGCACCATTGCAGGTTAACTGTATCCCTTGGACCTTCAAATCATCGATGAAACACAGATATTGCATCGATATTGAATACAAAAGGCAAAATATCTACTTATTTACAAGGGGAGCAACTCTTCTAATAGTTCATGATTTGAGCCTTTCCTGGGACAGCAGTATTAGATTCCGATGCACCATTGCAGGTTAACTGTATCCCTAGGACTTTGAAATCAACGATGAAACATAGAAGTTGCATCGATATTGAATACAAAAAGCCAAATGTCAACTTATTTACAATAGGAGTAACTCTTCTAATAGTTCGTGCTTTGAGCCTATCCTGGGACAGCAGTATTAGATTCCGATGCACCATTTCAGGATTACTGCATCCCTTTGACCTTCAAATCAACGATGAAACACAGAAATTGCATCGATATTGAATACAAAAGGCAAAATGTCGACTTATCTATAAGAGGAGTAACTCGTCTAATACTTCGTGCTTTGAGCCTTTCCTGGGACAGCAGTATTAGATTCCGATGCACCATTGCAGCTTTATTGTATCCTTGGACCTTCAAATCAACGATGAAACACAGAAATTGCATCGATATCGAATACAAAAGACAAAATGTCGACTTATCTATAACAGGAGTAACTCTTCTAATAGTTCGTGCTTTGAGCCTTTCCTGTTACACCAGTATTAGATTCCGATGCACCATTGCAGGTTTACTGTATCCCTTGGACCTTCAAAACAACGATGAAACACAGAAATTGCATCGATATTGAATACAAAAGGCAAAATGTCGACTTGTTTACAAGAGGAGTAACTCTTCTAATAGTTCGTACTTTGAGCCTTTCCTGGGACAGCAGTATTAGATTCCGATGCACCATTGCAGGTTAACTGTATCCCTTGGACCTTCAAATCATCGATGAAACACAGATATTGCATCGATATTGAATACAAAAGGCAAAATATCGACTTATTTACAAAGGGAGCAACTCTTCTAATAGTTCGTGATTTGAGCCTTTCCTGGGACAGCAGTATTAGATTCCGATGCACCATTGCAGGTTAACTGTATCCCTTGGACTTTGAAATAAACGATGAAACATAGAAGTTGCATCGATATTGAATACAAAAAGCCAAATGTCAACTTATTTACAATAGGAGTAACGCTTCTAATAGTTCGTGCTTTGAGCCTATCCTGGGACAGCAGTATTAGATTCCGATGCACCATTGCAGGTTTACTGTATCCCTTGGACCTTCAAATCAACGATGAAACACAGAAATTGCATCGATATGGAATACAAAAAGCAAAATTTCGAGTTATTAACAAGAGGAGTAACTCTTCTAATAGTTCGTGTTTTTAGCCTTTCCTGTGACAGCAGTATTAGATTCAGATGCACCATTGCAGGTTTACTGTATCCCTTGGACCTTCACATCAACGATGAAACACAGAAATTGCATCGATATTGAATACAAAAGGCAAAATGTAGACTTATTTATAAGATGAGTAACTCTTCTAATAATTCGTGCTTTGAGCCTTTCCTGGGACAGCAGTATTAGATTCCGTTGCACCATTGCAGGTTTACTGTATCCATTGGACCGTCAAATCAACGATGAAACACAGAAATTGCATCGATATTGAATACAAAAGGCATAATGTCGACTTATTTATAAGAGGAGTAACTCTTCTAATAGTTCGTGCTTTGAGCCTTTCCTGGGACAGCAGTATTAGATTCCGATGCACCATTGCAGGTTTACTGTATCCCTTGGACCTTCAAATCAACGATGAAACACAGAAATTGCATCGATATTGAATACAAATGGCAAAATGTCGACTTATTTACAAGGGGAGTAACTCTTCTAATAGTTCGTGTTTTGAGCCTTTCCTGGGACAGCAGTATTAGATTCCGATGCACCATTGCAGGTTTACTGTACCCCTTGGACCTTGAAATCAACGATGAAACACAGAAATCGCATCGATATTGAATACAAAAGGCAAAATGTCGACTTATTTACAAGAGGAGTAACTCTTGTAATAGTTCGTGCTTTGAGCCTTTCCTGTGACAGCAGTATTAGATTCCGATGCACCATCGCAGGTTTACTGTATCATTTGGACCTTCAAATCAACGATGAAACACAGAAGTTGCATCGATATTGAATACAAAAGGCAAAATATCGACTTATTTATAAGAGGAGTAACTCTTCTAATAGTTCGTGCTTTGAGCCTTTCCTGGGACAGCAGTATTAGATTCCGATGCACCATTGCAGGTTTACTGTATCCCTTGGACCTTCAAATCAGCGATGAAACACAGACATTGCATCGATATTGAGTACAAATTGCAAAATGTCGACTTATTTACAAGAGGAGTAACTCTTGTAATAGTTCGAGCTTTGGGCCTTTCCTGTGACAGCAGTATTAGATTCAGATGCACCATTACAGGTTTACTGTATCATTTGAACTTTCAAATCAACGATGAAACACAGAAATTGCATCGCTATTGAGTACAAAAAGCAAAATGTCGACTTATTTACAAGAGGAGTAACTCTTGTAATAGTTCGAGCTTTGGGCCTTTCCTGTGACAGCAGTATTAGATTCAGATGCACCATTACAGGTTTACTGTATCATTTGAACTTTCAAATCAACGATGAAACACAGAAATTGCATCGATATTGAGTACAAAATGCAAAATGTCGAATTATTTACAAGAGGAGTCACCCTTCTAATAGCTCGTGCTTTGAGCCTATCCTGGGACAGCAGTATTAGATTCCGATGCACCATTGCCGGTTTACTGTATCCCTTGGACCTTCAACTCAACGATGAAACACAGAAATTGCATCGATATTGAATAGAAAAAGCCAATTGTCGTTTTATGTACAAGAGGAGTAACTCTTCTAATTGTTAGTGCTTTGAGCATTTCCTGGGACAGCAGTATTAGATTCCGATGCACCATAGCCGATTTACTGTATCGCTTGGACCTTCACATCAACCATGAAACACAGAAATTTCATCTATATTGAATAGAAAATTCGAAATGTCGACTTATTTACAAGTGGAGTAACTCCTCTAGTAGTTCGTGCTTTGAGCCTTTCCTGGGATAGCAGTATTAGATTCCGAAGCACCATTGCAGGTTTACTGTATCCCTTGGACCTTCAAATCAGCGATGAAACACAGACATTGCATCGATATTGAGTACAAATTGCAAAATGTCGACTTATTTACAAGAGGAGTAACTCTTGTAATAGTTCGAGCTTCGGGCCTTTCCTGTGACAGCAGTATTAGATTCAGATGCACCATTACAGGTTTACTGTATCATTTGAACTTTCAAATCAACGATGAAACACAGAAATTGCATCGCTATTGAGTACAAAAAGCAAAATGTCGACTTATTTACAAGAGGAGTAACTCTTGTAATAGTTCGAGCTTTGGGCCTTTCCTGTGACAGCAGTATTAGATTCAGATGCACCATTACAGGTTTACTGTATCATTTGAACTTTCAAAACAACGATGAAACACAAAAATTGCATCTATATTGTATACAAAAGGCAAAATTTCGACTTCTTAGCAAGAGGAGTAACTCTTCTAATAGTTCGTGTTTTGAGCCTTTCCTGGGACAGCAGTATTAGATTCCGATGCACCATTGCAAGTTTACCGTATCCCTTGGACCTTCAAATCAACGATGAAACACAGAAATTGCATCGATATTGAATTCAAAACGCAAAATGTGAACTTATTTACAAGAGGAGTAACTCTTCTAATAGTTCGTGCTTTGAGCCTTTTCTGGGACAGCAGTATTAGATTCCGATGCACCATTGCAGGTTTACTGTATCCCTTGGACCTTCAACTCAACGATGAAACACAGAAATTGCATCGATATTGAATAGAAAAAGCCAATTGTCGTTTTATGTACAAGGGGAGTAACTCTTCTAATTGTTAGTGCTTTGAGCATATCCTGGGACAGCAGTATTAGATTCCGATGCACCATAGCCGATTTACTGTATCGCTTGGACCTTCACATCAACGATGAAACACAGAAATTGCATCGATATTGAATACAAAAGGCAAAATGTACACTTATTAATAAGATGAGTAACCCTTCTAATAGTTCGTGCTTTGAGCCTTCATGGGACAGCAGTATTAGATTCCGATGCACCATTGCAGGTTTACTGTATCCCTTGGACCCTCAAATGATCGATGAAACACAGAAATTGCATCGATATTGAATACAAAAGGCAAAATGACGACTTATTTATAAGAGGAGAAACTCGTCTAATAGTTCGTGCTTTGAGCCTTTCCTGGGACAGCAGTATTAGATTCCGATGCACCATTGCAGGTTTATTGTATCCCTTGGACCCTCAAATCAACGATGAAACATAGAAATTGCATCGATATTGAATACAAAAGGCAAAATGTCGACTTATTTATAAGAGGAGTAACTCTTCTAATAGTTCGTGCTTTGAGCCTTTAATGGGACAGCAGTATTAGATTCCGATGCACCATTGCAGGATTACTATATCCCTTGGACCTTCAAATCAACGATGAAACACAGAAATTGCATCGATATTGAATACAAAAGTTGAAATGTCGACTTATTAACAAGAGGAGTAACTCTTCTAATATTTCGTGCTTTGAGCCTTTCCTGGGACAGCAGTATTACATTCCGATGCACCATTGCAGGTTTACTGTATCCCTTGGACCTTCAAATCAACGATGAAGCACAGAAACTGCAACGATATTGAATACAAAAAGCAAAATGTCGACTTCTTTATAAGAGGATTTACCCATCTAATAGTTCGTGCTGTGAGCCTTTCCTGGGACCATCAGTATTACATTCCGATGCACCAATGCAGGTTTACTGTATCCTTCGGACCGTCAAATCAACGATGAAACACAGAAATTGCATCGATATTGAATACAAAAAGAGAATTGTCGAATTATTTACAAGGGGAGCACCTCTTCTAATATTTCGTGTTTTGAGCCTTTCCTTGGACAGCAGTATTAGATTCCGATGCACCATTGCAGGTTAACTGCATCCCTTTGACCTTCAAATCAACGATGAAACACAGAAATTGCATCGATATTGAATACAAAAGGCAAAATGTCGACTTATTTATAAGCGGAGTAACTTTTCTAATAGTTCGTGCTTTGAGCCTTTCCTGGGACAGCAGTGTTAGATTCCGATGCACCATTGCAGGATTACTGTATCCCTTGGACCTACAAATCAACGATGAAACACAGAAATTGCATCGATATTGAATACAATAGGCAAAATGTCGACTTATTTAGAAGAGGAGTAACTCTTCTAATAGTTCGTTCTTTGAGCCTTTCCTGGGACAGCAGTATTAGATTCCGATGCACCATTGCAGGTTTGCTGTATCTCTTGGACATTCAAATCAACGATGAAACACAGAAATTGCATCGATATTGAGTACAAAAAGCAAAATGTCGACTTATTTACAAGAGGAGTCACCCTTCTAATAGTTCGTGCTTTGAGCCTTTCCTGGGACAGCAGTATTAGATTCCGATGCACCATAGCAGGATTACTGTATCCCTTGGACCTTCAAATCAACGATGAAACACAGAAATTGCATCGATATTGAATACAAAAGGCAAAATGTCGACTTATTTACAAGAGGAGTAACTCTTCTAATAGTTCGTGCTTTGAGCCTTTCCTGGGACAGCAGTATTAGATTCCGATGCACCATTGCAGGTTTACTGTATCGCTTCGACCTTCAAAACAACGATGAAACACAGAAATTGCATCGATATTGAATACAAAAGGCAAAATGTCGACTTATTTATAAGAGGAGTCACCCTTCTAATAGTTCGTGCTTTGAGCCTTTCCTGGGACAGCAGTATTAGATTCCGATGCACCATTGCAGGTTAACTGTATCCCTTGGACTTTGAAATCAACGATGTAACACAGAAATTGCATCGATATTGAATACAAAAATCCAAATGTCAACTTATTTACAATAGGAGTAACTCTTCTAATGGTTCGTGCTTTGAGCCTATCCTGGGACAGCAGTATTAGATTCCGATGCACCATTGCAGGTTTACTGTATCCCTTGGACATTCAAATCAACGATGAAACACAGAAATTGCATCGATATTGAATACAAAAGGCAAAATTTCGACTTATTAACAACAGGAGTAACTCTTCTAATAGTTCGTGTTTTGAGCCTTTCCTGTGACAGCAGTATTAGATTCAGATGCACCATTGCAGGTTTACTGTATCCCTTGGACATTCAAATCCACGATGAAACACAGAAATTGCATCGATATTGAATACAAAAGGCAAAATGTCAACTTATTTACAAGAGGAGTAACTCTTCTAATAGTTCGTGCTTTGAGCCTTTCCTGGGACAGCAGTATTAGATTCCGAGGCACCATTGCAGGTTTACCGTATCCCTTGGACCTTCAAATCAACGATGAAACACAGAAATGGCATCGATATTGAATACAAAAGGCAAAATGTGAACTTATTTATAAGAGGAGTAACTCTTCTAATAGTTCGTGCTTTGAGCCTTTCCTGGGACAGCAGTATTAGATTCCGATGCACCATTGCAGGTTTACTGTATCCCTTGGACCTTCAACTCAACGATGAAACACAGAAATTGCATCGATTTTGAATACAAAGAGCCAATTGTCGTTTTATTTACAAGAGGAGTACCTCTTCTAATTGTTAGTGCATTTAGCCTTTCCTGGGACAGCAGAATTAGATTCCGATGCACCATAGCAGATTTACTGTATCGCTTGGACCTTCACATCAACGATGAAACACAGAAATTGCATCGATATTGAATACAAAAGGCAAAATGTAGACTTATTTATAAGATGAGTAACTCTTCTAATAATTCGTGCTTTGAGCCTTTCCTGGGACAGCAGTATTAGATTCCTATGCACCATTGCAGGTTTGCTGTATCTCTTGGACCTTCAAATCA
Source organism: Schistocerca cancellata (assembly GCF_023864275.1). Taxonomy (NCBI): domain Eukaryota; kingdom Metazoa; phylum Arthropoda; class Insecta; order Orthoptera; family Acrididae; genus Schistocerca; species Schistocerca cancellata. The sequence goes on along the minus strand of NC_064627.1, from coordinate 138,292,448 downwards.
ACGATGAAACACAGAAATTTCATCGACATTGAATTCAAAAGCTAAAATGTCGACTTATTTATAAGAGGAGAACTCTTCTAATAGTTCGTGCATTGAGCCTTTCCTGGGACAGCAGTATTAGATTCCGATGCACCATTGCAGGATTACTGTACCCCTTGGACCTTCAAATCAACGATGAAACACAGAAATTGCATCGATATTGAATACAAAAGGCAAAATGTCGACTTATTTACAAGAGGAGTAACTCTTCTAATAGTTCGTGCTTTGAGCCTTTCCTGGGACAGCAGTATTAGATTCCGATGCACCATTGCAGGTTTACTGTATCACTTCGACCTTCAAAACAACGATGAAACACAGAAATTGCATCGATATTGAATACAAAAGGCAAAATGTCGACTTATTTATAAGAGGAGTCACCCTTCTAATAGTTCGTGCTTTGAGCCTTTCCTGGGACAGCAGTATTAGATTCCGATGCACCATTGCAGGTTAACTGTATGCCTTGGACTTTGAAATCAACGATGAAACACAGAAATTGCATCGATATTGAATACAAAAATCCAAATGTCAACTTATTTACAATAGGAGTAACTCTTCTAATAGTTCGTGCTTTGAGCCTATCCTGGGACAGCAGTATTAGATTCCGATGCACCATTGCAGGTTTACTGTATCCCTTGGACCTTCAAATCGACGATGAAACACAGAAATTGCATCGATATTGAATACAAAAGGCAAAATTTCGACTTATTAACAACAGGAGTAACTCTTCTAATAGTTCGTGTTTTGAGCCTTTCCTGCGACAGCAGTATTAGATTCAGATGCACCATTGCAGGTTTACTGTATCCCTTGGACATTCAAATCCACGATGAAACACAGAAATTGCATCGATATTGAATACAAAAGGCAAAATGTCAACTTATTTACAAGAGGAGTAACTCATCTAATAGTTCGTGCTTTGAGCCTTTCCTGGGACAGCAGTATTAGATTCCGAGTCACCATTGCAGGTTTACCGTATCCCTTGGACCTTCAAATCAACGATGAAACACAGAAATGGCATCGATATTGAATACATAAGGCAAAATGTGAACTTATTTACAAGAGGAGTAACTCTTCTAATAGTTAGTGCTTTGAGCCTTTCCTGGGACAGCAGTATTAGATTCCGATGCACCATTGCAGGTTTACTGTATCCCTTGGACCTTCAACTCAACGATGAAACACAGAAATTGCATCGATTTTGAATACAAAAAGCCATATTGTCGTTTTATTTACAAGAGGAGTACCTCTTCTAATTGTTAGTGCATTGAGCCTTTCCTGGGACAGCAGAATTAGATTCCGATGCACCATAGCAGATTTACTGTATCGCTTGGACCTTCACATCAACGATGAAACACAGAAATTGCATCGATATTGAATACAAAAGGCAAAATGTAGACTTATTTATAAGATGAGTAACTCTTCTAATAATTCGTGCTTTGAGCCTTTCCTGGGACAGCAGTATTAGATTCCGATGCACCATTGCAGGTTTGCTGTATCTCTTGGACCTTCAAATCAACGATGAAACACAGAAATTGCATCGATATTGAATTCAAAAGCTAAAATGTCGACTTATTTACAAGAGGAGAACACTTCTAATAGTTCGTGCTTTGAGCCTTTCCTGGGACAGCAGTATTAGATTCCGATGCACCATTGCAGGTTTACTGTATCCATTGGACCGTCAAATCAACGATGAAACACAGAAATTGCATCGATATTGAATACAAAAGGCATAATGTCGACTTATTTATAAGAGGAGTAACTCTTCTAATAGTTCGTGCTTTGAGCCTTTCCTGGGACAGCAGTATTAGATTCCGATGCACCATTGCAGGTTTACTGTATCCCTTGGACCTTCAAATCAACGATGAAACACAGAAATTGCATCGATATTGAATACAAAAGGCAAAATGTCGACTTATTTGCAAGGGGAGTAACTCTTCTAATAGTTCGTGCTTTGAGCCTTTCCTGGGACAGCAGTATTAGATTCCGATGCACCATTGCAGGTTTACTGTATCCCTTGGACCTTGAAATCAATGATGAAACACAGAAATCGCATCGATATTGAATACAAAATGCAAAATGTCGACTTATTTACAAGAGGAGTAACTCTTGTAAGAGTTCGAGCTTTGAGCCTTTCCTGTGACAGCAGAATTAGATTCAGATGCACCATTACAGGTTTACTGTATCATTTGGACTTTCAAATCAACGATGAAACACAGAAGTTGCATCGATATTGAATACAAAAGGCAAAATGTTGACTTATTTATAAGAGGAGTAACTCTTCTAATAGTTCGTGCTTCGAGCCTTTCCTGGGACAGCAGTATTAGATTCCGATGCACCATTGCAGGTTTACTGTATCCCTTGGACCTTCAAATCAACGCGAAACACACAAATTGCATCTATATTGAATAGAAAATTCGAAATGTCGACTTATTTACAAGTGGAGTAACTCTTCTAATAGTTCGTGCTTTGAGCCTTTCCTGGGATAGCAGTATTAGATTCCGATGCACCATTGCAGGTTTACTGTATCCCTTGGACCTTCAAATCAACGATGAAACACAGAAATTGCATCGATATTGAGTACAAAAAGCAAAATGTCGACTTATTTACAAGAGGAGTCACCCTTCTAATAGTTCGTGCTTTGAGCCTTTCCTGGGACAGCAGTATTAGATTCAGATGCACCATTGCAGGTTAACTGTATCCCTTGGACCTTCAAATGATCGATGAAACACAGATATTGCATCGATATTGAATACAAAAGGCAAAATATCGACTTATTTACAAGGGGAGCAACTCTTCTAATAGTTCGTGATTTGAGCCTTTCCTGGGACAGCAGTATTAGATTCCGATGCACCATTGCAGGTTAACTGTATCCCTTGGACTTTGAAATCAACGATGAAACATAGAAGTTGCATCGATATTGAATACAAAAAGCAAAATGTCAACTTATTTACAATAGGAGTAACTCTTCTAATAGTTCGTGCTTTGAGCCTATCCTGGGACAGCAGTATTAGATTCCGATGCACCATTGCAGATTTACTGTATCCCTTGGACCTTGAAATCAACGATGAAACACAGAAATTGCATCGATATTGAATACAAAAGGCAAAATGTCGACTTATTTATAAGAGGAGTAACTCTTCTAATAGTTCGTGCTTTGAGCCTTTCCTGGGACAGCAGTATTAGATTCCGATGCACCATTGCAGGTTTACTGTATCCCTTGGACCTTGAAATCAACGATGAAACACAGAAATCGCATCGATATTGAATACAAAATGCAAAATGTCGACTTATTTACAAGAGGAGTAACTCTTGTAATAGTTCGAGCTTTGAGCCTTTCCTGTGACAGCAGAATTAGATTCAGATGCACCATTACAGGTTTACTGTATCATTTGGATTTTCAAATCAACGATGAAACACAGAAGTTGCATCGATATTGAATACAAAAGGCAAAATGTCGACTTATTTATAAGAGGAGTAACTCTTCTAATAGTTCGTGCTTTGAGCCTTTCCTGGGACAGCAGTATTAGATTCCGATGCACCATTGCAGGTTTACTGTATCCCTTGGACCTTCAAATCAACGATGAAACACAGAAATTGCATCTATATTGAATAGAAAATTCGAAATGTCGACTTATTTACAAGTGGAGTAACTCTTCTAATAGTTCGTGCTTTGAGCCTTTCCTGGGATAGCAGTATTAGATTCCGATGCACCATTGCAGGTTTACTGTATCCCTTGGACCTTCAAATCAACGATGAAACACAGAAATTGCATCGATATTGAGTACAAAAAGCAAAATGTCGACTTATTTACAAGAGGAGTCACCCTTCTAATAGTTCGTGCTTTGAGCCTTTCCTGGGACAGCAGTATTAGATTCCGATGCACCATTGCAGGTTAACTGTATCCCTTGGACCTTCAAATCATCGATGAAACACAGATATTGCATCGATATTGAATACAAAAGGCAAAATATCGACTTATTTACAAGGGGAGCAACTCTTCTAATAGTTCGTGATTTGAGCCTTTCCTGGGACAGCAGTATTAGATTCCGATGCACCATTGCAGGTTAACTGTATCCCTTGGACTTTGAAATCAACGATGAAACATAGAAGTTGCATCGATATTGAATACAAAAAGCCAAATGTCAACTTATTTACAATAGGAGTAACTCTTCTAATAGTTCGTGCTTTGAGCCTATCCTGGGACAGCAGTATTAGTTTCCGATGCACCATTGCAGGTTTACTGTATCCCTTGGACCTTGAAATCAACGATGAAACACAGAAATTGCATCGATATTGAATACAAAAGGCAAAATGTCGACTTATTTATAAGAGGAGTAACTCTTCTAATAGTTCGTGCTTTGAGCCTTTCCTGGGACAGCGGTATTAGATTCCGATGCACCATTGCAGGTTTACTGTATCCCTTGGACCTTGAAATCAACGATGAAACACAGAAATCGCATCGATATTGAATACAAAATGCAAAATGTCGACTTATTTACAAGAGGAGAAACTCTTGTAATAGTTCGAGCTTTGAGCCTTTCCTGTGACAGCAGAATTAGATTCAGATGCACCATTACAGGTTTACTGTATCATTTGGATTTTCAAATCAACGATAAAACACAGAAGTTGCATCGATATTGAATACAAAAGGCAAAATGTCGACTTATTTATAAGAGGAGTAACTCTTCTAATAGTTCGTGCTTTGAGCCTTTCCTGGGACAGCAGTATTAGATTCCGATGCACCATTGCAGGTTTACTGTATCCCTTGGACCTTCAAATCAACGATGAAACACAGAAATTGCATCAATATTGAATAGAAAATTCGAAATGTCGACTTATTTACAAGTGGAGTAACTCTTCTATTTGTTCGTGCTTTGAGCCTTTCCTGGGATAGCAGTATTAGATTCCGATGCACCATTGCAGGTTTACTGTATCCCTTGGACCTTCAAATCAACGATGAAACACAGAAATTGCATCGATATTGAGTACAAAAAGCAAAATGTCGACTTATTTACAAGAGGAGTCACCCTTCTAATAGTTCGTGCTTTGAGCCTTTCCTGGGACAGCAGTATTAGATTCCGATGTACCATTGCAGGTTAACTGTATCCCTTGGACATTCAAATCCACGATGAAACACAGATATTGCATCGATATTGAATACAAAAGGCAAAATATCGACTTATTTACAAGGGGAGCAACTCTTCTAATAGTTCGTGATTTGAGCCTTACCTGGGACAGCAGTATTAGATTCCGATGCACCATTGCAGGTTAACTGTATCCCTTGGACTTTGAAATCAACGATGAAAAATAGAAGTTGCATCGACATTGAATACAAAAAGCCAAATGTCAACTTATTTACAATAGGAGTAACTATTCTAATAGTTCGTGCTTTGAGCCTATCCTGGGACAGCAGTATTAGATTCCGATGCACCATTGCAGGTTTACTGTATCCCTTGGACCTTCAAATCAACGATGAAACACAGAAATTGCATCGATATTGAATACAAAAGGCAAAATTTCGACTAATTAACAAGAGGAGTACCTCTTCTAATAGTTCGTGTTTTTAGCCTTTCCTGTGACAGCAGTATTAGATTCACATGCACCATTGCAGGTTTACTGTATCCCTTGGACCTTCACATCAAAGATGAAACACAGAAATTGCATCGATATTGAATACAAAAGGCAAAATGTAGACTTATTTATAAGATGAGTAACTCTTCTAATAATTCGTGCTTTGATCCTTTCCTGGGACAGCAGTATTAGATTCCGATGCACCATTGCAGGTTTACTGTATCCATTGGACCGTCAAATCAACGTTGAAACACAGAAATTGTTTCGATATTGAATACAAAAGGCATAATGTCGACTTATTTATAAGAGGAGTAACACTTCTAATAGTCGTGCTTTGAGCCTTTCCTGGGACAGCAGTATTAGATTCCGATGCACCATTGCAGATTTACTGTATCCCTTGGACCTTCAAATCAACGATGAAACACAGATATTGCATCGATATTGAATACAAAAGGCAAAATGTCGACTCATTTACAAGGGGAGTAACTCTTGTAATAGTTCGTGTTTGAGCCTTTCCTGTGACAGCAGTATTAGATTCCGATGCACCATCGCAGGTTTACTGTATCATTTGGACCTTCAAATCAACGATGAAACACAGATGTTGCATCGATATTGAATACAAAAGCCAAAATATCGACTTATTTATAAGAGGAGTAAATCTTCTAATAGTTCGTGCTTTGAGCCTTTCCTGGGACAGCAGTATTAGATTCCTATGCACCATTGCAGGTTTACTGTGTCCCTTGGACCTTCAAATCAACGATGAAACACAGAAATTGCATCTATATTGAATAAAAAATTCGAAATGTCGACTTATTTACAAGTGGAGTAACTCTTCTAATAGTTCGTGCTTGAGCCTTTCCTGGGATAGCAGTATTAGATTCCGATGCACCATTGCAGGTTTACTGTATCCCTTGGACCTTCAAATCAGCGATGAAACACAGAAATTGCATCGATATTGAGTACAAAATGCAAAATGTCGACTTATTTATAAGAGGATATATCCCTCTAAATGTTCGTTCTTTGAGATCTTTCTGGGACAGCAGTATTAGATTCCGATGCACCATTGCAGGTTTACTGTATCCCTTGGAACTTCAAATGAACGATAAAACACAGAAATTGCATCGATATTGAATATAAAAGGCAAAATGTCGACTTATTTACAAGAGGAATAACTCTTCTAATTGTTCGTGCTTTGAGCCTTTCCTGGGACAGCAGTATTAGATTCCGATGCACCATTGCAGGTTTACTGTATCCCTTGGACCTTGAAATTAACGATGAAACACAGAAATCGCATCGATATTGAATACAAAATGCAAAATGTCGACTTATTTACAAGAGGAGTAACTCTTGTAATAGTTCGAGCTTTGAGCCTTTCCTGTGACAGCAGTATTAGATTCAGATGCACCATTACAGGTTTACTGTATCATTTGGACTTTCAAATCAACGATGAAACACAGAAGTTGCATCGATATTGAATACAAAAGGCAAAATGTCGACTTATTTATAAGAGGAGTAACTCTTCTAATAGTTCGTGCTTTGAGCCTTTCCTGGGACAGCAGTATTAGATTCCGATGCACCATTGCAGGTTAACTGTATCCCTTGGACCTTCAAATCATCGATGAAACACAGATATTGCATCGATATTGAATACAAAAGGCAAAATGTCGACTTATTTACAAAGGGAGCAACTCTTCTAATAGTTCGTGATTTGAGCCTTTCCTGGGACAGCAGTATTAGATTACAATGCACCATTGCAGGTTAACTGTATCCCTTGAACTTTGAAATCAACGATGAAACACAGAAATTGCATCGATATTGAATACAAAAAGCCAAATGTCAATTTATTTACAAGAGGAGTAACTCTTCTAATAGTTCGTGCTTTGAGCCTATCCTGGGACAGCAGTATTAGATTCCGATGCACCATTGCAGAAATTGCATCGATATTGAATACAAATGCAAAATGTCGACTTATTAACAAGAGGAGTAACTCTTCTAATAGTTCGTGCTTTGTGCCTTTCCTGTGACAGCAGTATTAGACTCCGATGCACCATTGCAGGTTTACTGTATCCCTTGGACATTTAAATCAACGATGAAACACAGAAATTGCATCGATATTGAATACAAAAGACAAAATGTCAACTTATTTACAAGAGGAGTAACTCTTCTAATAGATCGTGCTTTGAGCCTTTCCTGGGACAGCAGTATTAGATTCCGATGCACCATTGCAGGTTTACCGTATCCCTTGGACCTTAAATCAACGATGAAACACAGAAATTGCATCGATATTGAATACAAAAGGCAAAATGTGAACTTATTTACAAGATGAGTAACTCTTCTAATATTTCGTGCTTTGAGCCTTTCCTGGGACAGCAGTATAAGATTCCGATGCACCATTGCACGTTTACTGTATCCATTGGACCGTCAAATCAACGATGAAACACAGAAATTGCATCGATATTGAATACAAAAGGCATAATGTCGACTTATTTATAAGAGGAGTAACTCTTCTAATAGTTCGTGTTTTGAGCCTTTCCTGGGACAGCAGTATTAGATTCCGATGCAGCATTGCAGGTATACTGTATCCCTTGGACCTTCAAATCAACGATGAAACACAGAAATTGCATCTATATTGAATAAAAAATTCAAAATGTCGACTTATTTACAAGAGGTGTAACTCTTCTAATAGTTCGTGCTTTGAGCCTTTCCTGGGATAGCAGTGTTAAATTCCGATGCACAGTTGCAGGTTTACTGTATCCCTTGGACCTTCAAATCAGCGATGAAACACAGAAATAGCATCGATATTGAATACAAAAGGCAAAATGTCGACTTATTTACAAGAGGAGTAACTCTTCTAATAGTTCGTGTTTTGAGCCTTTCCTGGGATAGCAGTATTAGATTCCGATGCACCATTGCAGGTTTACTGTATCCCTTGGACCTTCAAATCAACGATGAAACACAGAAATTGCATCGATATTGAGTACAAAAGGCAAAATGTCGACTTATTTAGAAGAGGAGTAATTCTTCTAATAGTTCGTGCTTTGAGCCTTTCCTGGGACAGCAGTATTAGATTCCGATGCACCATTGCAGATTTACTGTATCCCTTGGACCTTCAAATCATTGATGAAACACAGATATTGTATCGATATTGAATACAAAAGGCAAAATGTCGACTTATTTACAAGGGGAGTAACTCTTCTAATAGTTCGTGCTTTGAGCCTTTCCTGGGACAGCAGTATTAGATTTCGATGCACCATTGCAGGTTTACTGTATCCCTTGGACCTTCAAATCAACGATGAAACACAGAAATTGCATCGATATTGAATACAATAGGCAAAATGTCAACTTATTTACAAGAGGAGTAACTCTTTTAATAGTTCGTGTTTTGAGCCTTTCCTGGGACAGCAGTATTAGATTCCGATGCACCATTGCAGGTTTACTGTATCCCTTGGACCTTCCAATCAACGATGAAACAGAGAAATTGCATCGATATTGAATACAAAAGGCAAAATGTCGACTTATTTACAAGGGGAGTAACTCTTCTAATAGTTCGTGCTTTGAGCCTTTCCTGGGACAGCAGTATTAGATTCCGATGCACCATTGCAGGTTTACTGTATCCCTTGGACCTTCACATCAACGATGAAACACAGAAATTGCATCGATATTGAATACAAAAGGCAAAATGTCGACTTATTTATAAGGGGAGTCACCCTTCTAATTGTTCATGCTTTGAGCCTTTCCTGGGACAGCAGTATTAGATTCCGATGCACCATTGCAGGTTAACTGTATCCCTTGGACCTTCAAATCATCGATGAAACACGGATATTGCATCGACATTGAATACAAAAGGCAAAATGTCGACTTATTTACAAGGGGAGCAACTCTTCTAATAGTTCGTGCTTTGAGCCTTTCCTGGGACAGCAGTATTAGATTCCGATGCACCATTGCAGGTTTACTGTATCCCTTGGACTTTCACATCAACGATGAAACACAGAAATTGCATCGATATTGAATATAAAAGGCAAAATGTCGACTTATTTATAAGAGGAGTCACCCTTCTAATAGTTCGTGCTTTGAGCCTTCCCCGGGACAGCAGTATTAGATTCCGATGCACCATTGCAGGTTTACTGTATCCCTGGGACCTTCAAATCAACGATGAAACACAGAAATTGCATCTATATTGTATAAAAAAGGCAAAATGTCGACATATTAACAAGAGGAGTAACTCTTCTAATAGTTCGTGCTTTGAGCCTTTTCTGGGACAGCAGTATTAGATTCCGATGCACCATTGCAGGTTTACCGTATCCCTTGGACCTTCAAGTCAACGATGAAACACAGAAATTGCATCGATATTGAATACAAAACGCAAAATGTGAACTTATTTACAAGAGGAGTAACTCTTCTAATAGTTCGTGCTTTGAGCCTTTCCTGGGACAGCAGTATTAGATTCCGATGCACCATTGCAGGTTTACTGTATCCCTTGGACCTTGAACTCAACGATGAAACACAGAAATTGCATCGGTATTGAATACAAAATGCCAATTGTCGGTTTATTTAGAAGAGGAGTAACTCTTCTAATTGTAAGTGCTTTGAGCCTTTCCTGGGACAGCAGTATTAGATTCCGATGCACCATAGCAGATTTACTGTATCGCTTGGACCTTCACATCAACGATGAAACACAGAAATTGCATCGATATTGAATACAAAATGCAAAATGTAGACTTATTTATAAGATGAGTAACCCTTCTAATAGTTCGTGCTTTGAGCCTTTCCTGGGACAGCAGTATTAGAGTCCGATGCACCATTGCAGGTTTACTGTATCCCTTGCACCTTCAAATGAAAGATGAAACACTGTAAATTGCATCGATATTGAATACAAAAGGCAAAATTTCGACTTATTTACAAGAGGACTAACTCTTATAATAGTTCGTGCTTTGAGCCTTTCCTTGGACAGCAGTATTAGATTCCGATGCACCATTGCAGGTTTACTGTATCCCTTGAACCTTCAAATCAACGATGAAACACAGTAATCTCATCGATATTGAATACAAAAGGCAAATTGTCAACTTATTTACAAGAGCAGTAACTCTTCTAATAGACCGTGCTTTGAGCCTTTCCTGGGACAGCAGTATTAGATTCCGATGCACCATTGCAGGTTTACTGTATCCCTTGGACCTTAAACTCAACGATGAAACACAGAAATTGCATCGATATTGAATACAAAAGGCAAAATGTCGACTTATTTATAAGAGGAGAAACTCTTCTAATAGTTCGTGCTTTGAAACTTTCCTGACAGCAGTATTAGATTCCGATGCACCATTGCAGGTTGACTGTATCCCTTGGACCTTCAAATCAACGATGAAACACAGAAATTGCATCAATATTGTATACAAAAGGCAAAATGTCGACTTATTTATAAGAGGAGAAACTCTTCTAATAGTTCGTGCTTTTAAACTTTCCTGACAGCAGTATTAGATTCCGATACACCATTGCAGGTTTACTGTATCCCTTGGACCTTCAAATCAACGATGAAACACAGAAATTGGATCGATATTGAATACAAAAAGCCAAATGTCAACTTATTTACAATAGGAGTAACTCTTCTAATAGTTCGTGCTTTGAGCCTATCCTGGGACAGCAGTATTAGATTCCGATGCAGCATTGCAGGTTTACTGTATCCCTTGGACCTTCAAATCAACGATGAAACACAGAAATTGCATCGATATGGAATACAAAAGGCAAAATTTCGACTTATTAACAAGAGGAGTAACGCTTCTAATAGTTCGTGATTTTAGCCTTTCCTGTGACAGCAGTATTAGATTCAGATGCACCATTGCAGGTTTACTGTATCCCTTGGACCTTCACATCAACGATGAAACACAGAAATTGCATCGATATTGAATACAAAAGGCAAAATGTAGACTTATTTATAAGATGAGTAACTCTACTAATAATTCGTGCTTTGAGCCTTTCCTGGGACAGCAGTATTAGATTCCGATGCACCATTGCAGGTTTACTGTATCCATTGGACCGTCAAATCAACGATGAAATACAGAAATTGCATCGATATTGAATACAAAAGGCATAATGTCGACTTATTTATAAGAGGAGTAACTCTTCTAATAGTTCGTGCTTTGAGCCTTTCCTGGGACAGCAGTATTAGATTACGATGCACCATTGCAGGTTTACTGTATCCCTTGGACCTTCAAATCAACGATGAAACACAGAAATTGCATCGATATTGAATACAAAAGGCAAAAAGTCGACTTATTTACAAGGGGAGTAACTCTTCTAATACTTCGTGCTTTGAGCCTTTCCTGGGACAGCAGTATTAGATTCCGATGCACCATTGCAGGTTTACTGTATCCCTTGGACCTTGAAATCAACGATGAAACACAGAAATCGCATCGATATTGAATACAAAAGGCAAATTGTCGACTTATTTACAAGAGGAGTAACTCTTGTAATAGTTCGAGCTTTGAGTCTTTCCTGTGACAGCAGTATTAGATTCCGATGCACCATTGCAGGTTTACTGTATCATTTGGACCTTCAAATCAACGATGAAACACAGAAGTTGCATCGATATGAATAGAAAATTCGAAATGTCGACTTATTTACAAGTGGAGTAACTCTTCTAATAGTTCGTGCTTTGAGCCTTTCCTGGGACAGCAGTATTAGATTCCGATGCACCATTGCAGGTTTACTGTATCCCTTGGACCTTCACATCAACGATGAAACACAGAAATTGCATCGATATTGAATACAAAAGGCAAAATGTCGACTTATTTATAAGAGGAGTCACCCTTCTAATAGTTCATGCTTTGAGCCTTCCCTGGGACAGCAGTATTAGATTCCGATGCACCATTGCAGGTTTACTGTATCATTTGGACCTTCAAATCATCGATGAAACACAGATATTGCATCGATATTGAATACAAAAGGCAAAATGTCGACTTATATACAAGGGGAGTAACTCTTCTAATAGTTCGTGCTTTGAGCCTTTCCTGGGACAGCAGTATTAGATTTCGATGCACCATTGCAGGTTTACTGTATCCCTAGGACCTTCAAATCAACGATGAAACACAGAAATTGCATCGATATTGAATACAAATGGCAAAATGTCAACTTACTTACAAGAGGAGTAACTCTTTTAATAGTTCGTGCTTTGAGCCTTTCCTGGGACAGCAGTATTAGATTCCGATGCACCATTGCAGGATTACTGCATCCCTTGGACCTTCAAATCAACGATGAAACACAGAAATTGCATCGATATTGAATACAAAAGGCAAAATGTCGACTTATTTACAAGGGGAGTAACTCTTCTAATAGTTCGTGCTTTGAGCCTTTCCTGGGACAGCAGTATTAGATTCCGATGCAGCATTGCAAGTTTACTGTATCCCTTGGACCTTGAAATCAACGATGAAACACAGAAATTGCATCGATATTGAATACAAAAGGCAAAATGTAGACTTATTTATAAGATGAGTAACTCTACTAATAATTCGTGCTTTGAGCCTTTCCTGGGACAGCAGTATTAGATTCCGATGCACCATTGCAGGTTTACTGTATCCATTGGACCGTCAAATCAACGATGAAACACAGAAATTGCATCGATATTGAATACAAAAGGCAAAATGTCGACTTATTTACAAGAGGAGTAACTCTTGTAATAGATCGAGCTTTGAGCCTTTCCTGTGACAGCAGTATTAGATTCCGATGCACCATTGCAGGTTTACTGTATCATTTGGACCTTCAAATCAACGATGAAACACAGAAATTGCATCTATATTGAATAGAAAATTCGAAATGTAGACTTATTTACAAGTGGAGTAACTCTTCTAATAGTTCATGCTTTGAGCCTTTCCTGGGATAGCAGTATTAGATTCTGATGCACCATTGCAGGTTTACTGTATCCCTTGGACCTTCAAATCAGCGATGAAACACAGAAATTGCATCGATATTGAGTACAAAATGCAAAATGTCGACTTATTTATAAGAGGATATACCCCTCTAAATGTTCGTTCTTTGAGCCCTTTCTGGGACAGCCTTATTAGATTCCGATGCACCATTGCAGGTTTACTGTATCCCTTGGAACTTCAAATGAACGATAAAACACAGAAATTGCATCGATATTGAATACAAAAGGCAAAATGTCGACTTATTTACAAGAGGAGTAACTCTACTAATAGTTCGTGCTTTGAGCCTTTCCTGGGACAGCAGTATTAGATTCCGATGCACCATTGCAGGTTTACTGTATCCCTTGGACCTTCAAATCAACGATGAAACACAGAAATTGCTTCGATATTGAGTACAAAAGCAAAATGTCGACTTTTTTACAAGAGGAGTAACTCTTCTAATAGTTCGTGATTTGAGCCTTTCCTGGGACAGCAGTATTAGATTCCGATGCACCATTGCAGGTTTACTGTATCCCTTAGACCTTCAAAACAACGATGAAACACAGAAATTGCATCGATATTGAATACAAAAGGCAAAATGTCGATTTATTTACAAGGGGATTAACTCTTCTAAAAGTCGTGCTTTGAGCCTTTCCTGGGTCAGCAGTATTAGATTCCGATGCACCATTGCAGGTTTACCGTATCCCTTGGACCTTCACATCAACGATGAAACACAGAAATTGCATCGATATTGAATACAAAAGGCAAAATGTCGACTTATTTATAAGAGGAGTCACCCTTTTAATAGTTCGTGCTTTGAGCCTTCCCTGGGACAGCAGTATTAGATTCCGATGCACCATTGCAGGTTTACTGTATCCCTTGCACCTTCAAATCATCGATGAAACACAGATATTGCAACGATATTGAATACAAAAGGCAAAATGTCGACTTATATACAAGAGGAGTAACTCTTCTAATAGTTCGTGTTTTGAGCCTTTCCTGGGACAGCAGTATTAGATTTCGATGCACCATTGCAGGTTTACTGTATCCCTAGGACCTTCAAATAAACGATGAAACACAGAAATTGCATCGATATTGAATACAAATGGCAAAATGTCAACTTATTTACAAGAGGAGTAACTCTTTTAATAGTTCGTGCTCTGAGCCTTTCCTGGGACAGCAGTATTAGATTCCGATGCACCATTGCAGAATTACTGTATCCCTTGGACCTTCAGATCAACGATGAAACACAGAAATTGCATCGATATTGAATACAAAAGGCAAAATGTCGACTTATTTACAAGGGGAGTAACTCTTCTAATAGTTCGTGCTTTGAGCCTTCCCTGGGACAGCAGTATTAGATTCCGATGCACCATTGCAGGTTTACTGTATCCCTTGGACCTTCATATCAACGATGAAACACAGAAATTGCATCGATATTGAATACAAAAGGCAAAATATCGACTTATTTATAAGAGGAATCACCCTTCTAATAGTTCGTGCTTTGAGCCTTTCCTGGGACAGCAGTATTAGATTCCGATGCACCATTGCAGGTTAACTGTATCCCTTGGACCTTCAAATCATCGATGAAACACAGATATTGCATCGATATTGAATACAAAAGGCAAAATGTCGACTTATTTACAAAGGGAGCAACTCTTCTAATAGTTCGTGATTTGAGCCTCTCCTCGGACAGCAGTATTAGATTACAATGCACCATTGCAGGTTAACTGTATCCCTTGAAGTTTGAAATCAACGATGAAACACTGAAATTGCATCGATATTGAATACAAAAAGCCAAATGTCAACTTATTTGCAAGAGGAGTAACTCTTCTAATAGTTCGTGCTTTGAGCCTTTCCTGGGACATCAGTATTAGATTCCGATGCACCATTGCAGAAATTGCATCGATATTGAATACAAATGCAAAATACCGACTTATTAACAAGAGGAGTAACTCTTCTAATAGTTCGTGTTTTGTGCCTTTCCTGTGACAGCAGTATTAGACTCCGATGCACCATTGCAGGTTTACTGTATCCCTTGGACATTTAAATCAACGATGAAACACAGAAATTGCATCGATATTGAATACAAAAGACAAAATGTCAACTTATTTACAAGAGGAGTAACTCTTCTAATAGTTCGTGCTTTGAGCCTTTCCTGGGACAGCAGTATTAGATTCCGATGCACCATTGCAGGTTTACCGTATCCCTTGGACCTTCAAATCAACGATGAAACACAGAAATTGCATCTATATTGAATACAAAAGGCAAAATGTGAACTTATTTACAAGAGGAGTAACTCTTCTAATAGATCGTGCTTTGAGCCTTTCCTGGGACAGCAGTATTAGATTCCGATGCACCATTGCAGGTTTACTGTATCCATTGGACCGTCAAATCAACGATGAAACACAGAAATTGCATCGATATTGAATACAAAAGGCATAATGTCGACTTATTTATAAGAGGAGTAACTCTTCTAATAGTTCGTGCTTTGAGCCTTTCCTGGGACAGCAGTATTAGATTCCGATGCACCATTGCAGGTTTACTGTATCCCTTGGACCTTGAAATCAACGATGAAACACAGAAATTGCATCTATATTGAATAAAAAATTCAAAATGTCGACTTATTTACAAGAGGTGTAACTCTTCTAATAGTTCGTGCTTTGAGCCTTTCCTGGGATAGCAGTGTTAGATTCCGATGCACAGTTGCAGGTTTACTGTATCCCTTGGACCTTCAAATCAGCGATGAAACACAGAAATTGCATCGATATTGAATACAAAAGGCAAAATGTCGACTTATTTACAAGAGGAGTAACTCTTCTAATAGTTCGTGCTTTGAGCCTTTCCTGGGATAGCAGTATTAGATTCCGATGCACCATTGCAGGTTTACTGCATCCCTTGGACCTTCAAATCAACGATGAAACACAGAAATTGCATCGATATTGAGTACAAAAGGCAAAATGTCGACCTATTTAGAAGTGGAGTAATTCTTCTAATAGTTCGTGCTTTGAGCCTTTCCAGGGACAGCAGTATTAGATTCCGATGCACCATTGCAGGTTTACTGTATCCCTTGGACCTTCAAATCATTGATGAAACACAGATATTGTATCGATATTGAATACAAAAGGCAAAATGTCGACTTATTTACAAGGGGAGTAACTCTTCTAATATTTCGTGATTTGAGCCTTTCCTGGGACAGCAGTACTAGATTCCGATGCACCATTGCAGGTTTACTGTATCCCTTGGACCTTCAAATCAACGATGAAACACAGAAATTGCATCGATATTAAAAACAAAAGGCAAAATTTCGACTTATTTACAAGAGGAGTAACTCTTCTAATAGTTCGTGCTTTGAGCCTTTCCTGGGACAGCAGTATTAGATTCCGATGCACCATTGCAGGTTTACTGTATCCCTTTGACCTTCAAATCAACGATGAAACACAGAAATTGCATCGATATTGAATACAAAAGGCAAAATGTCGACTTATTTATAAGGGGAGAAACTCTTTTAATAGTTCGTGCTTTGAGCCTTTCCTGGGACAGCAGTATTAGATTCCGATGCACCATTGCAGGATTACTGTATCCCTTGGACCTTCACATCAACGATGAAACACAGAAATCGCATCGATATTGAATACAAAAGGCAAAATGTCGACTTATTTATAAGAGGATTTACCCTTCTAATAATTCGTGCTTTGAGCCTTTCCTGGGACAGCAGTATTAGATTCCGATGCACCATTGCAGGTTTACTGCATCCCTCGGACCTTCCATTCAACGATGAAACACAGAAATTGCATTGATATTGAATTCAAAAGGCAAAATATCGACTTATTTCCAAGGGGAATAATTCTTCTAATAGCTCGTGCTTTGAGCCTTTTCTGGGACAGCAGTATTAGATTCCGATGCACCATTGCAGGTTTACTGTATCCCTTGGACCTTGAAATCAACGATGAAACACAGAAATTGCATCGATATTGAATACAAAAGGCAAAATGTCGACTTATTTACAAGAGGAGTAAATATTGTAATAGTTCGAGATTTGAGCCTTTCCTGGCACAGCAGTATTAGATACCGATGCACCATTGCAGGTTTACTGTATCCCTTGGACTTTCAAATAAACGATGAAACACAGAAATTGCATCGACATTGAACACAAAACGCATAATGTCGACTTATTTATAAGAGGAGTAACTCTTCTAATAGTTCGTGTTTTGAGCCTATCCTGGGACAGCAGTATTAGATTCCGATGCACCATTGCAGGTTTACTGTATCCCTTGGACCTTCAAATCAACGATGAAACACAGAAATTGCATCGATATTGAATACAAAAGACAAAATGTCGACTTATTTATAAGAGGAGTAAGTCTTCTAATAGTTCGTGGTCTGAGGCTTTCCTGGGACTGCAGTATTAGATTCCGATGCACCATTACAGGATTACTGTGTCCCTTGGACCTTCAAATCAACGATGAAACACAGAAATTGCATCTATATTGAATAAAAAATTTAAAATATCGACTTATTTACAAGAAGAGTAACTCTTCTAATAGTTCGTGTTTTGAGCCTTTCCTGGGATAGCAGTATTAGATTCCGATGCACCATTGCAGGTTTACTGTATCCCTTGGACCTTCAAATCAGCGATGAAATACAGAAATTGCATCGATATTGAATACAAAAAGCAAAATGACGACTTATTTACAAGAGGAGTAACTCTTCTAATAGTTCGTTCTTTGAGCCTTTCCTGAGACAGCAGTATTAGATTCCGATGCACCATTGCAGGTTTACTGTATCCCTTGGACCTTCAAATCAACGATGAAACACAGAAATTGCATCGATATTGAATACAAAAGGCAAAATGTCGACTTATTTACAAGAGGAGTAACTCTTCTAATAGTTCGTGCTGAGACACTTTCCTGGGACAGCAGTATTATATTCCGATGCACCATTGCAGGTTTACTGTATCCCTTCGACCTTCAAAACAAAGATGAAACACAGAAATTGCATCGATATTGAATACAAAAGGCAATATGTCGACTTATTTATAAGAGGAGTTACCCTTCCAAAAGTTCGCTATTTGAGCCTTTCCTGGGACAGCAGTATTAGATTCCGGTGCACCATTGCAGGTTTACTGTATCCCTTACACCTTCAAATCAACGATGAAACACAGAAATTGCATCGATATTGAATACAAAAGACAAAATGTCAACTTAATTACAAGAGGAGTAAGTCTTCTAATAGTTCGTGCTTTGAGCCTTTCCTGGGACAGCAGTATTAGATTCCGAAGCACCATTGCCGGTTTGCTGTATCTCTTGGACCTTCAACTCAACGGCGAAACACAGAAATTGCATCGATATTGAATACAAAAGGCATAATGTCGACTTATTTATAAGAGGAGTAACTCTTCTAATAGTTCGTGCTTTGAGCCTTTCCTGGGACGGCAGTATTAGATTCCGATGCACCATTGCAGGTTTACTGTATCCCTTGGACCTTCAAATCAACGATGAAACACAGAAATTGCATCGATATTGAACACAAAAGGCAAAATGTCGACTTATTTACAAGGGGAGTAACTCTTCTAATAGTTCGTGCTTTGAGCCATTCCTGGGACAGCAGTATTAGATTCCGATGCACCATTGCAGGTTTACTGTATCCCTTGGACCTTGAAATCAACGATGAAACACAGAAATTGCATCGATATTGAATACAAAAGGCTAAATGTCGACGTATTTACAAGAGGAGTAACTCTTGTAATAGTTCGAGATTTGAGCCTTTCCTGGGTTAGCAGTATTAGATTCCGATGCACCATTGCAGGTTTACTGTATCCCTTGGACCTTCAACTCAACGGCGAAACACAGAAATTGCATCGATATTGAATACAAAAGGCATAATGTCGACTTATTTATAAGAGGAGTAACTCTTCTAATAGTTCGTGTTTTGAGCCTTTCCTGGGAAAGCAGTATTAGATTCCGATGCAGCATTGCAGGTATACTGTATCCCTTGGACCTTCAAATCAACGATGAAACACAGAAATTGCATCTATATTGAATAAAAAATTCAAAATGTCAACTTATTTACAAGAGGTGTAACTCTTCTAATAGTTCGTGCTTTGAGCCTTTCCTGGGATAGCAATGTTAGATTCCTATGCACAGTTGCAGGTTTACTGTATCCCTTGGACCTTCAAATCAGCGATGAAACACAGAAATTGCATCGATATTGAATACAAAAGGCAAAATGTCGACTTATTTACAAGAGGAGTAACTCTTCTAATAGTTCGTGCTTTGAGCCTTTCCTGGGATAGCAGTATGAGATTTCGATGCACCATTGCAGGTTTACTGCATCCCTTGGACCTTCAAATCAACGATGAAACACAGAAATTGCATCGATATTGAGTACAAAAGGGAAAATGTCGACCTATTTAGAAGAGGAGTAATTCTTCTAATAGTTCGTGCTTTGAGCCTTTCCAGGGACAGCAGTATTAGATTCCGATGCACCATTGCAGGTTTACTGTATCCCTTGGACCTTCAAATCATTGATGAAACACAGATATTGTATCGATATTGAATACAAAAGGCAAAATGTCGACTTATTTACAAGGGGAGTAACTCTTCTAATAATTCGTGTTTTGAGCCTTTCCTGGGACAGCAGTACTAGATTCCGATGCACCATTGCAGGTTTACTGTATCCCTTGGACCTTCAAATCAACGATGAAACACAGAAATTGCATCGATATTAAAAACAAAAGGCAAAATGTCGACTTATTTACAAGAGGAGTAACTCTTCTAATAGTTCGTGCTTTGAGCCTTTCCTGGGACAGCAGTATTAGATTCCGATGCACCATTGCAGGTTTACTGTATCCCTTTGACCTTCAAATCAACGATGAAACACAGAAATTGCATCGATATTGAATACAAAAGGCAAAATGTCGACTTATTTATAAGGGGAGAAACTCTTCTAATAGTTCGTGCTTTGAGCCTTTCCTGGGACAGCAGTATTAGATTCCGATGCACCATTGCAGGTTTACTGTATCCCTTTGACCTTCAAATCAACGATGAAACACAGAAATTGCATCGATATTGAATACAAAAGGCAAAATGTCGACTTATTTATAAGGGGAGAAACTCTTCTAATAGTTCGTGCTTTGAGCCTTTCCTGGGACAGCAGTATTAGATTCCGATGCACCATTGCAGGATTACTGTATCCCTTGGACCTTCACATCAACGATGAAACACAGAAATCGCATCGATATTGAATACAAAAGGCAAAATGTCGACTTATTTATAAGAGGATTTACCCTTCTAATAATTCGTGCTTTGAGCCTTTCCTGGGACAGCAGTATTAGATTCCGATGCACCATTGCAGGTTTACTGCATCCCTCGGACCTTCCATTCAACGATGAATCACAGAAATTGCATTGATATTGAATTCAAAAAGCAAAATGTCGACTTATTTCCAAGGGGAATAATTCTTCTAATAGCTCGTGCATTGAGCCTTTTCTGGGACAGCAGTATTAGATTCCGATGCACCATTGCAGGTTTACTGTATCCCTTGGACCTTGAAATCAACGATGAAACACAGAAACTGCATCGATACTGAATACAAAAGACAAAATGTCGACTTATATACAAGAGGAGTAACTCTTCTAATAGTTCGTGCTTTGAGCCTTTCCTGGGACAGCAGTATTAGATTCCGATGCACCATTGCAGGTTTACTGTATCCCTTGGACCTTGAAATCAACGATGAAACACAGAAATTGCATCGATATTGAATACAAAAGGCAAAATGTCGACTTATTTACAAGAGGAGTAAATATTGTAATAGTTCGAGATTTGAGCCTTTCCTGGCCCAGCAGTATTAGATACCGATGCACCATTGCAGGTTTACTGTATCCCTTGGACTTTCAAATAAACGATGAAACACAGAAATTGCATCGATATTGAATACAAAAGACAAAATGTCGACTTATTTATAAGAGGAGTAAGTCTTCTAATAGTTCGTGGTCTGAGGCTTTCCTGGGACTGCAGTATTAGATTCCGATGCACCATTGCAGGTTTACTGTATCCCTTGGACCTTCAAATCAGCGATGAAATACAGAAATTGCATCGATATTGAATACAAAAAGCAAAATGACGACTTATTTACAAGAGGAGTAACTCATCTAATAGTTCGTTCTTTGAGCCTTTCCTGAGACAGCAGTATTAGATTCCGATGCACCATTGCAGGTTGACTGTATCCCTTGGACCTTCAAATCAACGATGAAACACAGAAATTGCATCGATAATGAATACAATAGGCAAAATGTCGATTTATTTATAAGAGGAGTTACCATTCTAATAGTTCGTGCTTTGAGCCTTTCCTGGGACAGCAGTATTAGATTCCGATGCACCATTGCAGGTTTACTGTATCCCTTGGACCTTCAAATCAACGATGAAACACAGAAATTGCATCGATATTGAATACAAAAGACAAAATGTCGACTTATTTATAAGAGGAGTAAGTCTTCTAATAGTTCGTGGTCTGAGGCTTTCCTGGGACAGCAGTATTAGATTCCGATGCACCATTGCAGGATTACTGTGTCCCTTGGACCTTCAAATCAACGATGAAACACAAAAATTGCACCTATATTGAATAAAAAATTTAAAATATCGACTTATTTACAAGAAGAGTAACTCTTCTAATAGTTTGTGTTTTGAGCCTTTCCTGGGATAGCAGTATTAGATTCCGATGCACCATTGCAGGTTTACTGTATCCCTTGGACCTTCAAATCAACGATGAAACACAGAATTTGCATCGATATTGAATACAAAAGGCAAAATGTCGACTTATTTACAAGAGGAGTAACTCTTCTAATAGTTCGTGCTGAGACACTTTCCTGGGACAGCAGTATTATATTCCGATGCACCATTGCAGGTTTACTGTATCCCTTCGACCATCAAAACAAAGATGAAACACAGAAATTGCATCGATATTGAATACAAAAGGCAATATGTCGACTTATTTATAAGAGGAGTTACCCTTCCAAAAGTTCGCTATTTGAGCCTTTCCTGGGACAGCAGTATTAGATTCCGGTGCACCATTGCAGGTTTACTGTATCCCTTACACCTTCAAATCAACGATGAAACACAGAAATTGCATCGATATTGAATGCAAAAGGTAAAATGTCAACTTATTTACAAGAGGAGTAACTCTTCTAAAAGTTCGTGCTTTGAGCCTTTCCTGCGACAGCAGTATTAGATTCCGATGCACCATTGCAGGTTTACTGTATCCCTTGGACCTTCAAATCAACGATGAAACACAGAAATTGCATCGATATTGAATGCAAAAGGCAAAATGTCGACTTATTAACAAGAGGAGTAACTCTTCTAATAGTTCGTGCTTTGAGCCTTTCCTGGGACAGCAGTGTTAGATTCCGATGCACCATTGCAGGTTTACTGTATCCCTTGGACCTTCAAATCAACGATGAAACACAGAAATTGCATCGATATTGAATACAAAAGGCAAAATGTCAACTTATTTACTAGAGGAGTAACTCTTCTAATAGTTCGTGCTTTGAGCCTTTCCTGGGCAGCAGTATTAGATTCCGATGCACCATTGCAGGTTTACTGTATCCCTTGGACCTTCAAATCAGCGATGAAATACAGAAATTGCATCGATATTGAATACAAAAAGCAAAATGACGACTTATTTACAAGAGGAGTAACTCATCTAATAGTTCGTTCTTTGAGCCTTTCCTGAGACAGCAGTATTAGATTCCGATGCACCATTGCAGGTTTACTGTATCCCTTGGACCTTCAAATCAACGATGAAACACAGAAATTGCATCTATATTGAATAAAAGATTTAAAATATCGACTTATTTACAAGAGGAGTAACTCTTCTAATGGTTCGTGTTTTGAGCCTTTCCTGGGATAGCAGTATTAGATTCCGATGCACCATTGCAGGTTTACTGTATCCCTTGGACCTTCAAATCAGCGATGAAATACAGAAATTGCATCGACATTGAACACAAAACGCAAAATGTCGACTTATTTATAAGAGGAGTAACTCTTCTAATAGTTCGTGTTTTGAGCCTTTCCTGGGACAGCAGTATTAGATTCCGATGCACCATTGCAGGTTGACTGTATCCCTTGGACCTTCAAATCAACGATGAAACACAGAAATTGCATCGATAATGAATACAATAGGCAAAATGTCGATTTATTTATAAGAGGAGTTACCATTCTAATAGTTCGTGCTTTGAGCCTTTCCTGGGACAGCAGTATTAGATTCCGATGCACCATTGCAGGTTTACTGTATCCCTTGGACCTTCAAATCAACGATGAAACACAGAAATTGCATCGATATTGAATACAAAAGACAAAATGTCGACTTATTTATAAGAGGAGTAAGTCTTCTAATGGTTCGTGGTCTGAGGCTTTCCTGGGACAGCAGTATTAGATTCCGATGCACCATTGCAGGATTACTGTGTCCCTTGGACCTTCAAATCAACGATGAAACACAAAAATTGCACCTATATTGAATAAAAAATTTAAAATATCGACTTATTTACAAGAAGAGTAACTCTTCTAATAGTTTGTGTTTTGAGCCTTTCCTGGGATAGCAGTATTAGATTCCGATGCACCATTGCAGGTTTACTGTATCCCTTGGACCTTCAAATCAACGATGAAACACAGAAATTGCATCGATATTGAATACAAAAGGCAAAATGTCGACTTATTTACAAGAGGAGTAACTCTTCTAATAGTTCGTGCTGAGACACTTTCCTGGGACAGCAGTATTATATTCCGATGCACCATTGCAGGTTTACTGTATCCCTTCGACCATCAAAACAAAGATGAAACACAGAAATTGCATCGATATTGAATACAAAAGGCAATATGTCGACTTATTTATAAGAGGAGTTACCCTTCCAAAAGTTCGCTATTTGAGCCTTTCCTGGGACAGCAGTATTAGATTCCGGTGCACCATTGCAGGTTTACTGTATCCCTTACACCTTCAAATCAACGATGAAACACAGAAATTGCATCGATATTGAATGCAAAAGGTAAAATGTCAACTTATTTACAAGAGGAGTAACTCTTCTAAAAGTTCGTGCTTTGAGCCTTTCCTGCGACAGCAGTATTAGATTCCGATGCACCATTGCAGGTTTACTGTATCCCTTGGACCTTCAAATCAACGATGAAACACAGAAATTGCATCGATATTGAATGCAAAAGGCAAAATGTCGACTTATTAACAAGAGGAGTAACTCTTCTAATAGTTCGTGCTTTGAGCCTTTCCTGGGACAGCAGTGTTAGATTCCGATGCACCATTGCAGGTTTACTGTATCCCTTGGACCTTCAAATCAACGATGAAACACAGAAATTGCATCGATATTGAATACAAAAGGCAAAATGTCAACTTATTTACTAGAGGAGTAACTCTTCTAATAGTTCGTGCTTTGAGCCTTTCCTGGGCAGCAGTATTAGATTCCGATGCACCATTGCAGGTTTACTGTATCCCTTGGACCTTCAAATCAACGATGAAACACAGAAATTGCATCGATATTGAATACAAAAGACAAAATGTCAACTTAATTACAAGAGGAGTAAGTCTTCTAATAGTTCGTGCTTTGAGCCTTTCCTGGGACAGCAGTATTAGATTCCGAAGCACCATTGCCGGTTTGCTGTATCTCTTGGACCTTCAACTCAACGGCGAAACACAGAAATTGCATCGATATTGAATACAAAAGGCATAATGTCGACTTATTTATAAGAGGAGTAACTCTTCTAATAGTTCGTGCTTTGAGCCTTTCCTGGGACGGCAGTATTAGATTCCGATGCACCATTGCAGGTTTACTGTATCCCTTGGACCTTCAAATCAACGATGAAACACAGAAATTGCATCGATATTGAACACAAAAGGCAAAATGTCGACTTATTTACAAGGGGAGTAACTCTTCTAATAGTTCGTGCTTTGAGCCATTCCTGGGACAGCAGTATTAGATTCCGATGCACCATTGCAGGTTTACTGTATCCCTTGGACCTTGAAATCAACGATGAAACACAGAAATTGCATCGATATTGAATACAAAAGGCTAAATGTCGACGTATTTACAAGAGGAGTAACTCTTGTAATAGTTCGAGATTTGAGCCTTTCCTGGGTTAGCAGTATTAGATTCCGATGCACCATTGTAGGTTTACTGTATCCCTTGGACCTTCAACTCAACGGCGAAACACAGAAATTGCATCGATATTGAATACAAAAGGCATAATGTCGACTTATTTATAAGAGGAGTAACTCTTCTAATAGTTCGTGTTTTGAGCCTTTCCTGGGACAGCAGTATTAGATTCCGATGCAGCATTGCAGGTATACTGTATCCCTTGGACCTTCAAATCAACGATGAAACACAGAAATTGCATCTATATTGAATAAAAAATTCAAAATGTCGACTTATTTACAAGAGGTGTAACTCTTCTAATAGTTCGTGCTTTGAGCCTTTCCTGAGATAGCAGTGTTAGATTCCGATGCACAGTTGCAGGTTTACTGTATCCCTTGGACCTTCAAATCAGCGATGAAACACAGAAATTGCATCGATATTGAATACAAAAGGCAAAATGTCGACTTATTTACAAGAGGAGTAACTCTTCTAATAGTTCGTGCTTTGAGCCTTTCCTGGGACAGCAGTATTAGATTCCGATGCACCATTGCAGGTTTACTGCATCCCTTGGACCTTCAAATCAACGATGAAACACAGAAATTGCATCGATATTGAGTACAAAAGGCAAAATGTCGACCTAATTAGAAGAGGAGTAATTCTTCTAATAGTTCGTGTTTGAGCCTTTCCAGGGACAGCAGTATTAGATTCCGATGCACCATTGCAGGTTTACTGTATCCCTTGGACCTTCAAATCATTGATGAAACACAGATATTGTATCGATATTGAATACAAAATGCAAAATGTCGACTTATTTACAAGGGGAGTAACTCTTCTAATAATTCGTGTTTTGAGCCTTTCCTGGGACAGCAGTACTAGATTCCGATGCACCATTGCAGGTTTACTGTATCCCTTGGACCTTCAAATCAACGATGAAACACAGAAATTGCATCGATATTAAAAACAAAAGGCAAAATGTCGACTTATTTACAAGAGGAGTAACTCTTCTAATAGTTCGTGCTTTGGGCCTTTCCTGGGACAGCAGTATTAGATTCCGATGCACCATTGCAGGTTTACTGTATCCCTTTGACCTTCAAATCAACGATGAAACACAGAAATTGCATCGATATTGAATACAAAAGGCAAAATGTCGACTTATTTATAAGGGGAGAAACTCTTCTAATAGTTCGTGCTTTGAGCCTTTCCTGGGACAGCAGTATTAGATTCCGATGCACCATTGCAGGTTTACTGTATCCCTTGGACCTTGAAATCAACGATGAAACACAGAAACTGCATCGATACTGAATACAAAAGACAAAATGTCGACTTATTTACAAGAGGAGTAACTCTTCTAATAGTTCGTGCTTTGAGCCTTTCCTGGGACAGCAGTATTAGATTCCGATGCACCATTGCAGGTTTACTGTATCCCTTGGACCTTGAAATCAACGATGAAACACAGAAATTGCATCGATATTAAATACATAAGGCAAAATGTCGACTTATTTACAAGAGGAGTAAATATTGTAATAGTTCGAGATTTGACCTTTCCTGGCACAGCAGTATTAGATTCCGATGCACCATTGCAGGTTTACTGTATCCCTTGGACTTTCAAATAAACGATGAAACACAGAAATTGCATCGACATTGAACACAAAATGCAAAATGTCGACTTATTTATAAGAGGAGTAACTCTTCTAATAGTTCGTGTTTTGAGCCTTTCCTGGGACAGCAGTATTAGATTCCGATGCACCATTGCAGGTTTACTGTATCCCTTGGACCTTCAAATCAACGATGAAACACAGAAATTGCATCGATAAATAAATACAATAGGCAAAATGTCGATTTATTCATAAGAGGAGTTACCATTCTAATAGTTCGTGCTTTGAGCCTTTCCTGGGACAGCAGTATTAGATTCCGATGCACCATTGCAGGTTTACTGTATCCCTTGGACCTTCAAATCAACGATGAAACACAGAAATTGCATCTATATTGAATAAAAAATTTAAAATATCGACTTATTTACAAGAGGAGTAACTCTTCTAATAGTTCGTGTTTTGAGCCTTTCCTGGGATAGCAGTATTAGATTCCGATGCACCATTGCAGGTTTACTGTATCCCTTGGACCTTCAAATCAGCGATGAAATACAGAAATTGCATCGATATTGAATACAAAAGGCAAAATGTCGACTTATTTACAAGAGGAGTAACTCTTCTAATAGTTCGTGCTGAGACACTTTCCTGGGACAGCAGTATTATATTCCGATGCACCATTGCAGGTTTACTGTATCCCTTCGACCTTCAAAACAAAGATGAAACACAGAAATTGCATCGATATTGAATACAAAAGGCAATATGTCGACTTATTTATAAGAGGAGTTACCCTTCCAAAAGTTCGCTCTTTGAGCCTTTCCTGGGACAGCAGTATTAGATTCCGGTGCACCATTGCAGGTTTACTGTATCCCTTACACCTTCAAATCAACGATGAAACACAGAAATTGCATCGATACTGAATACAAAAGGTAAAATGTCAACTTATTTACAAGAGGAGTAACTCTTCTAAAAGTTCGTGCTTTGAGCCTTTCCTGGGACAGCAGTATTAGATTCCGATGCACCATTGCAGGTTTACTGTTATCCCTTGGACCTTCAAATCAACGATGAAACACAGAAATTGCATCGATATTGAATACAAAAGGCAAAATGTCGACTTATTAACAAGAGGAGTAACTCTTCTAATAGTTCGTGCTTTGAGTCTTTCCTGGGACAGCAGTGTTAGATTCCGATGCACCATTGCAGGTTTACTGTATCCCTTGGACCTTCAAATCAACGATGAAACACAGAAATTGCATCGATATTGAATACGAAAGGCAAAATGTCAACTTATTTACTAGAGGAGTAACTCTTCTAATAGTTCGTGCTTTGAGCCTTTCCTGGGCAGCAGTATTAGATTCCGATGCACCATTGCAGGTTTACTGTATCCCTTGGACCTTCAAATCAACGATGAAACACAGAAATTGCATCGATATTGAATACAAAAGACAAAATGTCAACTTAATTACAAGAGGAGTAAGTCTTCTAATAGTTCGTGCTTTGAGCCTTTCCTGGGACAGCATTATTAGATTCCGAAGCACCATTGCCTGTTTGCTGTATCTCTTGGACCTTCAAATCAACGATGAAACACAGAAATTGCGTCGATATTGAATAGAAAAGGTAAAATGTAAACTTATTTACAAGAGCAGTAATTCTTCTAATAGTTCGTGCTTCGAGCCTTTCCTGGGACAGCAGTATTAGATTCCGATGCACCATTGCAGGTTTACTGTATCCCTTGGACCTTCAAATCAACGATGAATCACAGAAACTGCATCGATATTGAACACAAAAGGCAAAATGTCGACTTATTTACAAGGGGAGTAACTCTTCTAATAGTTCGTGCTTTGAGCCATTCCTGGGACAGCAGTATTAGATTCCGATGCACCATTGCAGGTTTACTGTATCCCTTGGACCTTGAAATCAACGATGAAACACAGAAATTGCATCGATATTGAATACAAAAGGCTCAATGTCGACGTATTTACAAGAGGAGTAACTCTTGTAATAGTTCGAGCTTTGAGCCTTTCCTGTGTTAGCAGAATTAGATTCCGATGCACCATTGCAGGTTTACTGTATCCCTTGGACCTTCAAATCAACGATGAAACACAGAAATTGCATCGATATTGAGTACAATAGGCAAAATGTCGACTTATTTATAAGAGGAGTAACTCTTCTAATAGTACGTGGTCTGAGGCTTTCCTGGGACAGCAGTATTAGATTCCGATGCACCATTGCAGGCTTACTGTGTCCCTTGGACCTCCAAATCAACGATGAAACACAGAAATTGCACCTATATTGAATAAAAAATTCAATATGACGACTTATTTACAAGAGGAGTAACTCTTCTAATAGTTCGGGCTTTGAGCCTTTCCTGGGACAGCAGTATTAGGTTCCGATGCACCATTGCAGGTTTACTGTATCTCTTGGACCTTCAAATCAACGATGAAACACAGAAATTGCATCGATATTGAATAATAAAGGGAAAATGTCGACTTATTTATAAGAGGAGTTACCCTTATAATAGTTCGTGTTTGAGCCTTTCCTGGGACAGCAGTATTAGATTCCGATGCACCATTGCAGGTTTACTGTATCCCTTTGACCTTCAAACCAACGATGAAACACAGAAATTGCATCGATATTGAATACAAAAGACAAAATGTCGACTTATTTATAAGAGGAGTAACTCTTCTAAAAGATCGTGGTCTGAGGCTTTCCTGGGAGAGCAGTATTAGATTCCGATGCACCATTGCAGGCTTACTGTGTCCCTTGGACCTTCAAATCGACGATGAAACACAGAAATGACATCGATATTGAATTCCAAAGGCATAATGTCGACTTAATTACCAGAGGAGTAACTCTTCTAATAGTTCGTGCTTTGAGCCTTTCCTGGGATAGCAGTATTAGATTCCGATGCACCATTGCAGGTTCACTGTATCCCTTGGATCTTAAAATCAACGGTGAAACACAGAAATTGCATCGATATTGAATACAAAAGGCTAAATGTCGACTTATTTACAAGAGCAGTAACTCTTCTAATAGTTCGTGCCTTGAGCCTTTCCTGGGCAGCAGTATTGGATTCCGATGCACCATTGCAGGTTTACTGTATCCCTTGGACATTCAACTCAACGATGCAACACAGAAATTGCATCGATATTGAATAATAAAGGGAAAATGTCGGCTTATTTATAAGAGGAGTAACTCTTCTAATAGTTCGTGCTTTGAGCCTTTCCTGGGACAGCAGTATTAGATTCCCATGCACCATTGCAGGTTTGCTGTATCTCTTGGACCTTCAAATCAACGATGAAACACTGAAATTGCATCGATATTGAATACAAAATGTAAAATGTCGACTTATTTACAAGAGGAGTAACTCTTCTAATAGTTCGTGATTTGAGCCTCTCCTGGGACAGCAGTATTAGATTCCGATGCACCATTGCAGGTTTACTGTATCCCTTGGATCTTCAAATCAACGATGAAACACAGAAATTGCATCGATATTAAATACAAAAGGCAAAATGTCGACTTATTTACAAGAGGAGTAACTCTTCTAATGGTTCGTGCTTTGAGCCTTTCCTGGGACAGAAGTATTAGATTCCGATGCACCATTGCAGGTTTACTATATCCCTTGGACCTTCAAATCAACGATGAAACACAGAAATTGCATCGATATTGAATACAAAAGACAAAATGTTGACCTATTTATAAGAGGAGTAACTCTTCTAATATTTTGTGGTCTGAGGCTTTCCTGGGACAGCAGTATTAGATTCCGATGCACCATTGCAGGTTTACTGTGTCCCTTGGAACTTCAAATCAACGATGAAACACAGAAATTGCGTCTATATTGAATTAAAAATTCATAATGTCGACTTATTTACCAGAGGAGTAACTCTTCTAATAGTTCGTGATTTGACCCTTTCCTGGGACAGCAGTATTAGATTCCGATGCACCATTGCAGGTTTACTGTATCCCTTGGACCTTCAAATCAACGATGAAACTCAGAAATCTCATCGATATTGAATACAAAAGGCAAAATGTCGACTTATTTACAAGAGGAGTAACTCTTCTAATACTTCGTGCTTTGAGCCTTTCCTGGGACAGCAGTATTAGATTCCGATGCACCATTGCAGGTTTACTGTATCCCTTTGACCTTCAAATCAACGATGAAACACAGAAATTGCATCGATATTGAATACAAAAGGCAAAATGTCGACTTATTTATAAGGGGAGAAACTCTTCTAATAGTTCGTGCTTTGAGCCTTTCCTGGGACAGCAGTATTAGATTCCGATGCACCATTGCAGGATTACTGTATCCCTTGGACCTTCACATCAACGATGAAACACAGAAATCGCATCGATATTGAATACAAAAGGCAAAATGTCGACTTATTTATAAGAGGATTTACCCTTCTAATAATTCGTGCTTTGAGCCTTTCCTGGGACAGCAGTATTAGGTTCCGATGCACCATTGCAGGTTTACTGCATCCCTCGGACCTTCCATTCAACGATGAAACACAGAAATTGCATTGATATTGAATTCAAAAGGCAAAATGTCGACTTATTTCCAAGGGGAATAATTCTTCTAATAGCTCGTGCTTTGAGCCTTTTCTGGGACAGCAGTATTAGATTCCGATGCACCATTGCAGGTTTACTGTATCCCTTGGACCTTGAAATCAACGATGAAACACAGAAACTGCATCGATACTGAATACAAAAGACAAAATGTCGACTTATTTACAAGAGGAGTAACTCTTCTAATAGCTCGTGTTTTGAGCCTTTCCTGGGATAGCAGTATTAGATTCCGATGCACCATTGCAGGTTTACTGTATCCCTTGGACCTTCAAATCAGCGATGAAATACAGAAATTGCATCGATATTGAATACAAAAGGCAAAATGTCGACTTATTTACAAGAGGAGTAACTCTTCTAATAGTTCGTGCTGAGACACTTTCCTGGGACAGCAGTATTATATTCCGATGCACCATTGCAGGTTTACTGTATCCCTTCGACCTTCAAAACAAAGATGAAACACAGAAATTGCATCGATATTGAATACAAAAGGCAATATGTCGACTTATTTATAAGAGGAGTTACCCTTCCAAAAGTTCGCTATTTGAGCCTTTCCTGGGACAGCAGTATTAGATTCCGGTGCACCATTGCAGGTTTACTGTATCCCTTACACCTTCAAATCAACGATGAAACACAGAAATTGCATCGATATTGAATACAAAAGGTAAAATGTCAACTTATTTACAAGAGGAGTAACTCTTCTAAAAGTTCGTGCTTTGAGCCTTTCCTGGGACAGCAGTATTAGATTCCGATGCACCATTGCAGGTTTACTGTATCCCTTGGACCTTCAAATCAACGATGAAACACAGAAATTGCATCGATATTGAATACAAAAGGCAAAATGTCGACTTATTAACAAGAGGAGTAACTCTTCTAATAGTTCGTGCTTTGAGTCTTTCCTGGGACAGCAGTGTTAGATTCCGATGCACCATTGCAGGTTTACTGTATCCCTTGGACCTTCAAATCAACGATGAAACACAGAAATTGCATCGATATTGAATACGAAAGGCAAAATGTCAACTTATTTACTAGAGGAGTAACTCTTCTAATAGTTCGTGCTTTGAGCCTTTCCTGGGCAGCAGTATTAGATTCCGATGCACCATTGCAGGTTTACTGTATCCCTTGGACCTTCAAATCAACGATGAAACACAGAAATTGCATCGATATTGAATACAAAAGACAAAATGTCAACTTAATTACAAGAGGAGTAAGTCTTCTAATAGTTCGTGCTTTGAGCCTTTCCTGGGACAGCAGTATTAGATTCCGAAGCACCATTGCCGGTTTGCTGTATCTCTTGGACCTTCAAATCAACGATGAAACACAGAAATTGCGTCGATATTGAATAGAAAAGGTAAAATGTAGACTTATTTACAAGAGCAGTAATTCTTCTAATAGTTCGTGCTTCGAGCCTTTCCTGGGACAGCAGTATTAGATTCCGATGCACCATTGCAGGTTTATTGTATCCATTAGACCGTCAAATCAACGATGAAACACAGAAATTGCATCGATATTGAATACAAAAGTCATAATGTCGACTTATTTATAAGAGGAGTAACTCTTCTAATAGTTCGTGCTTTGAGCCTTTCCTGGGACGGCGGTATTAGATTCCGATGCACCATTGCAGGTTTACTGTATCCCTTGGACCTTCAAATCAACGATGAATCACAGAAACTGCATCGATATTGAACACAAAATTCAAAATGTCGACTTATTTACAAGGGGAGTAACCTTTCTAATAGTTCGTGCTTTGAGCCATTCCTGGGACAGCAGTATTAGATTCCGATGCACCATTGCAGGTTTACTGTATCCCTTGGACCTTGAAATCAACGATGAAACACAGAAATTGCATCGATATTGAATACAAAAGGCTAAATGTCGACGTATTTACAAGAGGAGTAACTCTTGTAATAGTTCGAGCTTTGAGCCTTTCCTGTGTTAGCAGAATTAGATTCCGATGCACCATTGCAGGTTTACTGTATCCCTTGGACCTTCAAATCAACGATGAAACACAGAAATTGCATCGATATTGAGTACAATAGGCAAAATGTCGACTTATTTATAAGAGGAGTAACTCTTATAATAGTACGTGGTCTGAGGCTTTCCTGGGACAGCAGTATTAGATTCCGATGCACCATTGCAGGCTTACTGTGTCCCTTGGACCTCCAAATCAACGATGAAACACAGAAATTGCACCTATATTGAATAAAAAATTCAATATGACGACTTATTTACAAGAGGAGTAACTCTTCTAATAGTTCGGGCTTTGAGCCTTTCCTGGGACAGCAGTATTAGGTTCCGATGCACCATTGCAGGTTTACTGTATCTCTTGGACCTTCAAATCAACGATGAAACACAGAAATTGCATCGATATTGAATAATAAAGGGAAAATGTCGACTTATTTATAAGAGGAGTTACCCTTATAATAGTTCGTGTTTGAGCCTTTCCTGGGACAGCAGTATTAGATTCCGATGCACCATTGCAGGTTTACTGTATCCCTTTGACCTTCAAACCAACGATGAAACACAGAAATTGCATCGATATTGAATACAAAAGACAAAATGTCGACTTATTTATAAGAGGAGTAACTCTTCTAAAAGTTCGTGGTCTGAGGCTTTCCTGGGAGAGCAGTATTAGATTCCGATGCACCATTGCAGGCTTACTGTGTCCCTTGGACCTTCAAATCGACGATGAAACACAGAAATGACATCGATATTGAATTCCAAAGGCATAATTTCGACTTAATTACCAGAGGAGTAACTCTTCTAATAGTTCGTGCTTTGAGCCTTTCCTGGGATAGCAGTAT
Organism: Schistocerca cancellata; assembly: GCF_023864275.1. NCBI lineage: Eukaryota > Metazoa > Arthropoda > Insecta > Orthoptera > Acrididae > Schistocerca > Schistocerca cancellata. The sequence continues at coordinate 138,257,866 of NC_064627.1, read as the reverse complement.
TAGATTCCGATGCACCATTGCAGGTTCACTGTATCCCTTGGATCTTAAAATCAACGGTGAAACACAGAAATTGCATCGATATTGAATACAAAAGGCTAAATGTCGACTTATTTACAAGAGCAGTAACTCTTCTAATAGTTCGTGCCTTGAGCCTTTCCTGGGCAGCAGTATTGGATTCCGATGCACCATTGCAGGTTTACTGTATCCCTTGGACATTCAACTCAACGATGCAACACAGAAATTGCATCGATATTGAATAATAAAGGGAAAATGTCGACATATTTATAAGAGGAGTAACTCTTCTAATAGTTCGTGCTTTGAGCCTTTCCTGGGACAGCAGTATTAGATTCCCATGCACCATTGCAGGTTTGCTGTATCTCTTGGACCTTCAAATCAACGATGAAACACTGAAATTGCATCGATATTGAATACAAAATGTAAAATGTCGACTTATTTACAAGAGGAGTAACTCTTCTAATAGTTCGTGATTTAAGCCTCTCCTGGGACAGCAGTATTAGATTCCGATGCACCATTGCAGGTTTACTGTATCCCTTGGATCTTCAAATCAACGATGAAACACAGAAATTGCATCGATATTGAATACAAAAGGCAAAATGTCGACTTATTTACAAGAGGAGTAACTCTTCTAATGGTTCGTGCTTTGAGCCTTTCCTGGGACAGAAGTATTAGATTCCGATGCACCATTGCAGGTTTACTATATCCCTTGGACCTTCAAATCAACGATGAAACACAGAAATTGCATCGATATTGAATACAAAAGACAAAATGTTGACCTATTTATAAGAGGAGTAACTCTTCTAATATTTTGTGGTCTGAGGCTTTCCTGGGACAGCAGTATTAGATTCCGATGCACCATTGCAGGTTTACTGTGTCCCTTGGAACTTCAAATCAACGATGAAACACAGAAATTGCGTCTATATTGAATTAAAAATTCATAATGTCGACTTATTTACCAGAGGAGTAACTCTTCTAATAGTTCGTGATTTGACCCTTCGCTGGGACAGCAGTATTAGATTCCGATGCACCATTGCAGGTTTACTGTATCCCTTGGACCTTCAAATCAACGATGAAACTCAGAAATCGCATCGATATTGAATACAAAAGGCAAAATGTCGACTTATTTACAAGAGGAGTAACTCTTCTAATACTTCGTGCTTTGAGCCTTTCCTGGGAAGGCAGTATTAGATTCTGATGCACCACTGCAGGTTAACTGTATCCCTTTGACCTTCACATCAACGATGAAACACAGAAATTGCATCGATATTGAGTACAAAAAGCAAAATGTCGACTTATTTATAAGATGAGTAACTCTTCTAATATTTCGTGCTTTGAGCCTTTCCTGGGTAAGCAGTATTAGATTCCGATGCACCATTGCAGGTTTACTGTATCGCTTGGACCTTCAAATCAACGATGAAACACAGAAATTGCATCGATATTGAATGCAAAAGCAAAATGTCGACTTATTTAAAAGAGGAGTAACTTTTCTAATAGTTCGTGCTTTGAGCGTTTCCTGGGACAGCAGTATTAGATTCCGATGCACCATAGCAGATTTACTGTATCCCTTGGACCTTCAAATCAGTGATGAGACACAGAAATTGCATCGATATTAAATACAAAAGGCAAAATGTCGACTTATTTACAAGAGGAGTAACTCTTCTAATAGTTCGTGCTTTGAGCCTTTCCTGGGACAGCAGTATTAGATTTCCGATGCACCATTGCAGGTTAACTGTATCCATTGGCCCTTCAAATCAACGATGAAATACAGAAATTGCATCGATATTGAATACAAAAGGCAAAATGTCGACTTATTTATAACAGGAGTAACTCTTCTAATAGTTCGTGTTTGAACCTTTCCTGGGACAGCAGTATTAGATTCCGATGCACCATTGCAGGTTAACTGTATCCCTTGGACCTTCAAATCAACGATGAAATACAGAAATTGCATCGATATGGAATACAAAAGGCACAATGTCGACTTATTTACAAGAGGAGTAACTCTTCTAATGGTTCGTGCTTTGAGCCTTTCCTGGGACAGAAGTATTAGATTCCGATGCACCATTGCAGGTTTACTATATCCCTTGGGCCTTCAAATCAACGATGAAACACAGAAATTGCATCGATATTGAATACAAAAGAAAAAATGTTGACCTATTTATAAGAGGAGTAACTCTTCTAATAGTTTGTGGTCTGAGGCATTCCTGGGACAGCAGTATTAGATTCCGATGCACCATTGCAGGTTTACTGTGTCCCTTGGAACTTCAAATCAACGATGAAACACAGAAATTGCGTCTATATTGAATTAAAAATTCATAATATCAACTTATTTACCTGAGGAGTAACTCTTCTAATAGTTCGTGATTTGACCCTTTCCTGGGACAGCAGTTTTAGATTCCGATGCACCATTGCAGGATTACTGTATCCCTTGGACCTTCACATCAACGATGAAACACAGAAATTGCATCGATATTGAATACAAAAGGCAAAATGTCGACTTATTTACAAGAGGAGTAACTCTTCTAATAGTTCGTGCTGAGACACTTTCCTGGGACAGCAGTATTATATTCCGATGCACCATTGCAGGTTTACTGTATCCCTTCGACCTTCAAAACAACGATGAAACACAGAAATTGCATCGATATTGAATACAAAAGGCAATATGTCGACTTATTTATAAGAGGAGTTACCCTTCCAAAAGTTCGCTATTTGAGCCTTTCCTGGGACAGCAGTATTAGATTCCGGTGCACCATTGCAGGTTTACTGTATCCCTTACACCTTCAAATCAACGATGAAACACAGAAATTGCATCGATATTGAATACAAAAGGTAAAATGTCAACTTATTTACAAGAGGAGTAACTCTTCTAAAAGTTCGTGCTTTGAGCCTTTCCTGGGACAGCAGTATTAGATTCCGATGCACCATTGCAGATTTACTGTATCCCTTGGACCTTCAAATCAACAATGAAACACAGAAATTGCATCGATATTGAATACAAAAGGCAAAATGTCGACTTATTAACAAGAGGAGTAACTCTTCCAATAGTTCGTGCTTTGAGCCTTTCCTGGGGCACCAGTGTTAGATTCCGATGCGCCATTGCAGGTTTACTGTATCCCTTGGACCTTCAAATCAACGATGAAACACAGAAATTGCATCGATATTGAATACAGAAGGCAAAAAGTCAACTTATTTACTAGAGGAGTAACTCTTCTAATAGTTCGTGCTTTGAGCGTTTCCTGGGCAGCAGTATTAGATTCCGATGCACCATTGCAGGTATACTGTGTCCCTTGGACCTTCAAATCAACGATGAAACACAGAAATTGCATGGATATTGAATACAAAAGACAAAATGTCAACTTAATTACAAGAGGAGTAAGTCTTCTAATAGTTCGTGCTTTGAGCCTTTCCTGGGACAGCAGTATTAGATTCCGAACCACCATTGCCGGTTTGCTGTATCTCTTGGACCTTCAAATCAACGATGAAACACAGAAATTGCGTCGATATTGAATACAAAAGGTAAAATGTCGACTTATTTACAAGAGCAGTAACTCTTCTAATAGTTCGTGCTTCGAGCCTTTCCTGGGACAGCAGTATTAGATTCCGATGCACCATTGCAGGTTTATTGTATCCATTAGACCGTCAAATCAACGATGAAACACAGAAATTGCATCGATATTGAATACAAAAGAAAAAATGTTGACCTATTTATAAGAGGAGTAACTCTTCTAATAGTTTGTGGTCTGAGGCATTCCTGGGACAGCAGTATTAGATTCCGATGCACCATTGCAGGTTTACTGTGTCCCTTGGAACTTCAAATCAACGATGAAACACAGAAATTGCGTCTATATTGAATTAAAAATTCATAATATCAACTTATTTACCTGAGGAGTAACTCTTCTAATAGTTCGTGATTTGACCCTTTCCTGGGACAGCAGTTTTAGATTCCGATGCACCATTGCAGGATTACTGTATCCCTTGGACCTTCACATCAACGATGAAACACAGAAATTGCATCGATATTGAATACAAAAGGCAAAATGTCGACTTATTTACAAGAGGAGTAACTCTTCTAATAGTTCGTGCTGAGACACTTTCCTGGGACAGCAGTATTATATTCCGATGCACCATTGCAGGTTTACTGTATCCCTTCGACCTTCAAAACAACGATGAAACACAGAAATTGCATCGATATTGAATACAAAAGGCAATATGTCGACTTATTTATAAGAGGAGTTACCCTTCCAAAAGTTCGCTATTTGAGCCTTTCCTGGGACAGCAGTATTAGATTCCGGTGCACCATTGCAGGTTTACTGTATCCCTTACACCTTCAAATCAACGATGAAACACAGAAATTGCATCGATATTGAATACAAAAGGTAAAATGTCAACTTATTTACAAGAGGAGTAACTCTTCTAAAAGTTCGTGCTTTGAGCCTTTCCTGGGACAGCAGTATTAGATTCCGATGCACCATTGCAGATTTACTGTATCCCTTGGACCTTCAAATCAACAATGAAACACAGAAATTGCATCGATATTGAATACAAAAGGCAAAATGTCGACTTATTAACAAGAGGAGTAACTCTTCCAATAGTTCGTGCTTTGAGCCTTTCCTGGGGCACCAGTGTTAGATTCCGATGCGCCATTGCAGGTTTACTGTATCCCTTGGACCTTCAAATCAACGATGAAACACAGAAATTGCATCGATATTGAATACAGAAGGCAAAAAGTCAACTTATTTACTAGAGGAGTAACTCTTCTAATAGTTCGTGCTTTGAGCGTTTCCTGGGCAGCAGTATTAGATTCCGATGCACCATTGCAGGTATACTGTGTCCCTTGGACCTTCAAATCAACGATGAAACACAGAAATTGCATGGATATTGAATACAAAAGACAAAATGTCAACTTAATTACAAGAGGAGTAAGTCTTCTAATAGTTCGTGCTTTGAGCCTTTCCTGGGACAGCAGTATTAGATTCCGAACCACCATTGCCGGTTTGCTGTATCTCTTGGACCTTCAAATCAACGATGAAACACAGAAATTGCGTCGATATTGAATACAAAAGGTAAAATGTCGACTTATTTACAAGAGCAGTAACTCTTCTAATAGTTCGTGCTTCGAGCCTTTCCTGGGACAGCAGTATTAGATTCCGATGCACCATTGCAGGTTTATTGTATCCATTAGACCGTCAAATCAACGATGAAACACAGAAATTGCATCGATATTGAATACAAAAGTCATAATGTCGACTTATTTATAAGAGGAGTAACTCTTCTAATAGTTCGTGCTTTGAGCCTTTCCTGGGACGGCAGTATTAGATTCCGATGCACCATTGCAGGTTTACTGTATCCCTTGGACCTTCAAATCAACGATGAAACACAGAAATTGCATCGATATTGAACACAAAAGGCAAAATGTCGACTTATTTACAAGGGGAGTAACTCTTCTAATAGTTCGTGCTTTGAGCCATTCCTGGGACAGCAGTATTAGATTCCGATGCACCATTGCAGGTTTACTGTATCCCTTGGACCTTGAAATCAACGATGAAACACAGAAATTGCATCGATATTGAATACAAAAGGCTAAATGTCGACGTATTTACAAGAGGAGTAACTCTTGTAATAGTTCGAGCTTTGAACCTTTCCTGGGTTAGCAGTATTAGATTCCGATGCACCATTGCAGTTTTACTGTATCCCTTGGACCTTCAAATCAACGATGAAACACAGAAATTGCATCGATATTGAGTACAATAGGCAAAATGTCGACTTATTTATAAGAGGAGTAACTCTTCTAATAGTACGTGGTCTGAGGCTTTCCTGGGACAGCAGTATTAGATTCCGATGCACCATTGCAGGCTTACTGTGTCCCTTGGACCTCCAAATCAACGATGAAACACAGAAATTGCACCTATATTGAATAAAAAATTCAATATGACGGCTTATTTACAAGAGGAGTAACTCTTCAAATAGTTCGTGCTTTGAGCCTTTCCTGGGACAGCAGTATTAGGCTCCGATGCACCATTGCAGGTTTACTGTATCTCTTGGACCTTCAACTCAACGATGAAACACAGAAATTGCATCGATATTGAATAATAAAGGGAAAATGTCGACTTATTTATAAGAGGAGTTACCCTTATAATAGTTCGTGTTTGAGCCTTTCCTGGGACAGCAGTATTAGATTCCGATGCACCATTGCAGGTTTACTGTATCCCTTGGACCTTCAAACCAACGATGAAACACAGAAATTGCATCGATATTGAATACAAAAGACAAAATGTCGACTTATTTATAAGAGGAGTAACTCTTCTAAAAGTTCGTGGTCTGAGGCTTTCCTGGGAGAGCAGTATTAGATTCCGATGCACCATTGCAGGCTTACTGTGTCCCTTGGACCTTCAAATCGACGATGAAACACAGAAATGACATCGATATTGGATTCCAAAGGCATAATGTCGACTTAATTACCAGAGGAGTAACTCTTCTAATAGTTCGTGCTTTGAGCCTTTCCTGGGATAGTAGTATTAGATTCCGATGCACCATTGCAGGTTCACTGTATCCCTTGGATCTTAAAATCAACGGTGAAACACAGAAATTGCATCGATATTGAATACAAAAGGCTAAATGTCGACTTATTTACAAGAGCAGTAACTCTTCTAATAGTTCGTGCCTTGAGCCTTTCCTGGGCAGCAGTATTGGATTCCGATGCACCATTGCAGGTTTACTGTATCCCTTGGACATTCAACTCAACGATGCAACACAGAAATTGCATCGATATTGAATAATAAAGGGAAAATGTCGACTTATTTATAAGAGGAGTAACTCTTGTAATAGTTCGTGCTTTGAGCCTTTCCTGGGACAGCAGTATTAGATTCCGATGCACCATTGCAGGTTTGCTGTATCTCTTGGACCTTCAAATCAACGATGAAACACTGAAATTGCATCGATATTGAATACAAAATGTAAAATGTCGACTTATTTACAAGAGGAGTAACTCTTCTAATAGTTCGTGATTTGAGCCTCTCCTGGGACAGCAGTATTAGATTCCGATGCACCATTGCAGGTTTACTGTATCCCTTGGATCTTCAAATCAACGATGAAACACAGAAATTGCATCGATATTGAATACAAAAGGCAAAATGTCGACTTATTTACAAGAGGAGTAACTCTTCTAATCGTTCGTGCTTTGAGCCTTTCCTGGGACAGAAGTATTAGATTCCGATGCACCATTGCAGGTTTACTATATCCCTTGGACCTTCAAATCAACGATGAAACACAGAAATTGCATCGATATTGAATACAAAAGACAAAATGTTGACCTATTTATAAGAGGAGTAACTCTTCTAATATTTTGTGGTCTGAGGCTTTCCTGGGACAGCAGTATTAGATTCCGATGCACCATTGCAGGTTTACTGTGTCCCTTGGAACTTCAAATCAACGATGAAACACAGAAATTGCGTCTATATTGAATTAAAAATTCATAATGTCGACTTATTTACCAGAGGAGTAACTCTTCTAATAGTTCGTGATTTGACCCTTTCCTGGGACAGCAGTATTAGATTCCGATGCACCATTGCAGGTTTACTGTATCCCTTGGACCTTCAAATCAACGATGAAACTCAGAAATCGCATCGATATTGAATACAAAAGGCAAAATGTCGACTTATTTACAAGAGGAGTAACTCTTCTAATACTTCGTGCTTTGAGCCTTTCCTGGGAAGGCAGTATTAGATTCTGATGCACCACTGCAGGTTAACTGTATCCCTTTGACCTTCACATCAACGATGAAACACAGAAATTGCATCGATATTGAGTACAAAAAGCAAAATGTCGACTTATTTATAAGATGAGTAACTCTTCTAATATTTCGTGCTTTGAGCCTTTCCTGGGTAAGCAGTATTAGATTCCGATGCACCATTGCAGGTTTACTGTATCGCTTGGACCTTCAAATCAACGATGAAACACAGAAATTGCATCGATATTGAATGCAAAAGCAAAATGTCGACTTATTTAAAAGAGGAGTAACTTTTCTAATAGTTCGTGCTTTGAGCGTTTCCTGGGACAGCAGTATTAGATTCCGATGCACCATAGCAGATTTACTGTATCCCTTGGACCTTCAAATCAGTGATGAGACACAGAAATTGCATCGATATTAAATACAAAAGGCAAAATGTCGACTTATTTACAAGAGGAGTAACTCTTCTAATAGTTCGTGCTTTGAGCCATTCCTGGGACAGCAGTATTAGATTTCCGATGCACCATTGCAGGTTAACTGTATCCATTGGACCTTCAAATCAACGATGAAATACAGAAATTGCATCGATATTGAATACAAAAGGCAAAATGTCGACTTATTTATAACATGAGTAACTCTTCTAATAGTTCGTGTTTGAACCTTTCCTGGGACAGCAGTATTAGATTCCGATGCACCATTGCAGGTTAACTGTATCCCTTGGACCTTCAAATCAACGATGAAATACAGAAATTGCATCGATATGGAATACAAAAGGCACAATGTCGACTTATTTACAAGAGGAGTAACTCTTCTAATGGTTCGTGCTTTGAGCCTTTCCTGGGACAGAAGTATTAGATTCCGATGCACCATTGCAGGTTTACTATATCCCTTGGGCCTTCAAATCAACGATGAAACACAGAAATTGCATCGATATTGAATACAAAAGAAAAAATGTTGACCTATTTATAAGAGGAGTAACTCTTCTAATAGTTTGTGGTCTGAGGCATTCCTGGGACAGCAGTATTAGATTCCGATGCACCATTGCAGGTTTACTGTGTCCCTTGGAACTTCAAATCAACGATGAAACACAGAAATTGCGTCTATATTGAATTAAAAATTCATAATATCGACTTATTTACCAGAGGAGTAACTCTTCTAATAGTTCGTGATTTGACCCTTTCCTGGGACAGCAGTTTTAGATTCCGATGCACCATTGCAGGATTACTGTATCCCTTGGACCTTCACATCAACGATGAAACACAGAAATTGCATCGATATTGAATACAAAAGGCAAAATGTCGACTTATTTACAAGAGGAGTAACTCTTCTAATAGTTCGTGCTGAGACACTTTCCTGGGACAGCAGTATTATATTCCGATGCACCATTGCAGGTTTACTGTATCCCTTCGACCTTCAAAACAACGATGAAACACAGAAATTGCATCGATATTGAATACAAAAGGCAATATGTCGACTTATTTATAAGAGGAGTTACCCTTCCAAAAGTTCGCTATTTGAGCCTTTCCTGGGACAGCAGTATTAGATTCCGGTGCACCATTGCAGGTTTACTGTATCCCTTACACCTTCAAATCAACGATGAAACACAGAAATTGCATCGATATTGAATACAAAAGGTAAAATGTCAACTTATTTACAAGAGGAGTAACTCTTCTAAAAGTTCGTGCTTTGAGCCTTTCCTGGGACAGCAGTATTAGATTCCGATGCACCATTGCAGATTTACTGTATCCCTTGGACCTTCAAATCAACAATGAAACACAGAAATTGCATCGATATTGAATACAAAAGGCAAAATGTCGACTTATTAGCAAGAGGAGTAACTCTTCCAATAGTTCGTGCTTTGAGCCTTTCCTGGGGCACCAGTGTTAGATTCCGATGCGCCATTGCAGGTTTACTGTATCCCATGGACCTTCAAATCAACGATGAAACACAGAAATTGCATCGATATTGAATACAGAAGGCAAAAAGTCAACTTATTTACTAGAGGAGTAACTCTTCTAATAGTTCGTGCTTTGAGCGTTTCCTGGGCAGCAGTATTAGATTCCGATGCACCATTGCAGGTATACTGTGTCCCTTGGACCTTCAAATCAACGATGAAACACAGAAATTGCATGGATATTGAATACAAAAGACAAAATGTCAACTTAATTACAAGAGGAGTAAGTCTTCTAATAGTTCGTGCTTTGAGCCTTTCCTGGGACAGCAGTATTAGATTCCGAATCACCATTGCCGGTTTGCTGTATCTCTTGGACCTTCAAATCAACGATGAAACACAGAAATTGCGTCGATATTGAATACAAAAGGTAAAATATCGACTTATTTACAAGAGCAGTAACTCTTCTAATAGTTCGTGCTTCGAGCCTTTCCTGGGACAGCAGTATTAGATTCCGATGCACCATTGCAGGTTTATTGTATCCATTAGACCGTCAAATCAACGATGAAACACAGAAATTGCATCGATATTGAATACAAAAGTCATAATGTCGACTTATTTATAAGAGGAGTAACTCTTCTAATAGTTCGTGCTTTGAGCCTTTCCTGGGACGGCAGTATTAGATTCCGATGCACCATTGCAGGTTTACTGTATCCCTTGGACCTTCAAATCAACGATGAAACACAGAAATTGCATCGATATTGAACACAAAAGGCAAAATGTCGACTTATTTACAAGGGGAGTAACTCTTCTAATAGTTCGTGCTTTGAGCCATTCCTGGGACAGCAGTATTAGATTCCGATGCACCATTGCAGGTTTACTGTATCCCTTGGACCTTGAAATCAACGATGAAACACAGAAATTGCATCGATATTGAATACAAAAGGCTAAATGTCGACGTATTTACAAGAGGAGTAACTCTTGTAATAGTTCGAGCTTTGAGCCTTTCCTGGGTTAGCAGTATTAGATTCCGATGCACCATTGCAGGTTTACTGTATCCCTTGGACCTTCAAATCAACGATGAAACACAGAAATTGCATCGATATTGAGTACAATAGGCAAAATGTCGACTTATTTATAAGAGGAGTAACTCTTCTAATAGTACGTGGTCTGAGGCTTTCCTGGGACAGCAGTATTAGATTCCGATGCACCATTGCAGGCTTACTGTGTCCCTTGGACCTCCAAATCAACGATGAAACACAGAAATTGCACCTATATTGAATAAAAAATTCAATATGACGGCTTATTTACAAGAGGAGTAACTCTTCAAATAGTTCGTGCTTTGAGCCTTTCCTGGGACAGCAGTATTAGGCTCCGATGCACCATTGCAGGTTTACTGTATCTCTTGGACCTTCAAACCAACGATGAAACACAGAAATTGCATCGATATTGAATACAAAAGACAAAATGTCGACTTATTTATAAGAGGAGTAACTCTTCTAAAAGTTCGTGGTCTGAGGCTTTCCTGGGAGAGCAGTATTAGATTCCGATGCACCATTGCAGGCTTACTGTGTCCCTTGGACCTTCAAATCGACGATGAAACACAGAAATGACATCGATATTGGATTCCAAAGGCATAATGTCGACTTAATTACCAGAGGAGTAACTCTTCTAATAGTTCGTGCTTTGAGCCTTTCCTGGGATAGTAGTATTAGATTCCGATGCACCATTGCAGGTTCACTGTATCCCTTGGATCTTAAAATCAACGGTGAAACACAGAAATTGCATCGATATTGAATACAAAAGGCTAAATGTCGACTTATTTACAAGAGCAGTAACTCTTCTAATAGTTCGTGCCTTGAGCCTTTCCTGGGCAGCAGTATTGGATTCCGATGCACCATTGCAGGTTTACTGTATCCCTTGGACATTCAACTCAACGATGCAACACAGAAATTGCATCGATATTGAATAATAAAGGGAAAATGTCGACTTATTTATAAGAGGAGTAACTCTTGTAATAGTTCGTGCTTTGAGCCTTTCCTGGGACAGCAGTATTAGATTCCGATGCACCATTGCAGGTTTGCTGTATCTCTTGGACCTTCAAATCAACGATGAAACACTGAAATTGCATCGATATTGAATACAAAATGTAAAATGTCGACTTATTTACAAGAGGAGTAACTCTTCTAATAGTTCGTGATTTGAGCCTCTCCTGGGGCAGCAGTATTAGATTCCGATGCACCATTGCAGGTTTACTGTATTCCTTGGACCTTAAAATCAACGATGAAACACAGAAATTGCATCGATATTGAATTCAAAAGGCAAAATGTCGACTTATTTATAAGAGGAGTAACTCTTCTAATAGTTCGTGCTTTGAGCCTTTCCTTGGACAGCAGTATTAGATTCCGATGCACCATTGCAGGTTAACTGTATCCATTGGACCTTCAAATCAACGATGAAATACAGAAATTGCATCGATATTGAATTCCAAAGGCATAATGTCGACTTATTTACCAGAGGAGTAACTCTTCTAATAGTTCGTGCTTTGAGCCTTTCCTGGGACAGCAGTATTAGATTCCGATGCACCATTGCAGGTTTACTGTATTCCTTGGACCTTCTAATCAACGACGAAACACAGAAATTGCATCGATATTGAATACAAAAGACAAAATGTCGACCTATTTGTAAGAGGAGTAACTCTTGTAATAGTTCGTGGTCTGAGGCTTTCCTGGGACAGCAGTATTAGATTCCGATGAACCATTGCAGGTTTACTGTATCCCTTGGACCTTCAAATCAACGATGAAACACAGAAATTGCATCTATATTGAATAAAAAATTCAAAATGTCGACTTATTTACAAGAGGAGTAACTCTTCTAATAGATCGTGATTTGAGCCTCTCCTGGGACAGCAGTATTAGATTCCGATGCACCATTGCAGGTTTACTGTATTCCTTGGACCTTAAAATCAACGATGAAACACAGAAATTGCATCGATATTGAATACAAAAGGCAAAATGTCGACTTATTTATAAGAGGAGTAACTCTTCTAATAGTTCGTGCTTTGAGCCTTTCCTTGGACAGCAGTATTAGATTCCGATGCACCATTGCAGGTTAACTGTATCCATTGGACCTTCAAATCAACGATGAAATACAGAAATTGCATCGATATTAAATACAAAAGGCAAAATGTCGACTTATTTATAACAGGAGTAACTCTTCTAATAGTTCGTCTTTGAACCTTTCCTGGGACAGCAGTACTAGATTCCGATGCACCATTGCAGGTTAACTGTATCCCTTGGACCTTCAAATCAACGATGAAATACAGAAATTGCATCGATATGGAATACAAAAGGCACAATGTCGACTTATTTACAAGAGGAGTAACTCTTCTAATGGTTCGTGCTTTGAGCCTTTCCTGGGACAGAAGCATTAGATTCCGATGCACCATTGCAGGTTTACTATATCCCTTGGACCTTCAAATCAACGATGAAACACAGAAATTGCATCGATATTGAATACAAAAGACAAAATGTTGACCTATTTATAAGAGGAGTAACTCTTCTAATAGTTTGTGGTCTGAGGCTTTCCTGGGACAGAAGTATTAGATTCCGATGCACCATTGCAGGTTTACTGTGTCCCTTGGAACTTCAAATCAACGATGAAACACAGAAATTGCGTCTATATTAAATTAAAAATTCATAATGTCGACTTATTTACCAGAGGAGTAACTCTTCTAATAGTTCGTGATTTGACCCTTTCCTGGGACAGCAGTATTAGATTCCGATGCACCATTGCAGGATTACTGTATCCCTTGGACCTTCAAATCAACGATGAAACACAGAAATCGCATCGATATTGAATACAAAAAGCAAAATGTCGACTTATTTACAAGAGGAGTAACTCTTCTAATACTTCGTGACTTGAGCCTTTCCTGGGAAGGCAGTATTAGATTCTGATGCACCACTGCAGGTTAACTGTATCCCTTGGACCTTCACATCAACGATGAAACACAGAAATTGCATCGATATTGAGTACAAAAAGCAAAATGTCGACTTATTTATAAGATGAGTAACTCTTCTAATATTTCGTGCTTTGAGCCTTTCCTGGGACAGCAGTATTAGATTCCGATGCACCATTTCAGGTTTACTGTATCGCTTGGACCTTCAAATCAACGATGAAACACAGAAATTGCATCGATATTGAATGCAAAAGCAAAATGTCGACTTATTTACATGAGGAGTAACTTTTCTAATAGTTCGTGCTTTGAGCGTTTCCTGGGACAGCAGTATTAGATTCCGATGCACCATAGCAGATTTACTGTATCCCTTGGACCTTCAAATCAGTGATGAGACACAGAAATTGCATCGATATTGAATACAAAAGGCAAAATGTCGACTTATTTACAAGAGGAGTAACTCTTCTAATAGTTCGTGCATGGAGCCTTTCCTGGGACAGCAGTATTAGATTTCCGATGCACCATTGCAGGTTAACTGTATCCATTGGACCTTCAAATCAACGATGAAATACAGAAATTGCATCGATATTGAATACAAAAGGCAAAATGTCGACTTATTTATAACAGGAGTAAATCTTCTAATGGTTCGTGCTTTGAGCCTTTCCTGGGACAGAAGTATTAGATTCCGATGCACCATTGCAGGTTTACTATATCCCTTGGACCTTCAGATCAACGATGAAACACAGAAATTGCATCGATATTGAATACAAAAGAAAAAATGTTGACCTATTTATAAGAGGAGTAACTCTTCTAATAGTTTGTGGTCTGAGGCTTTCCTGGGACAGCAGTATTAGATTCCGATGCACCATTGCAGGTTTACTGTGTCCCTTGGAACATCAAATCAACGATGAAACACAGAAATTGCGTCTATATTGAATTAAAAATTCATAATATCGACTTATTTACCAGAGGAGTAACTCTTCTAATAGTTAGTGATTTGACCCTTTCCTGGGACAGCAGTATTAGATTCCGATGCACCATTGCAGGATTACTGTATCCCTTGGACCTTCACATCAACGATGAAACACAGAAATTGCATCGATATTGAATACAAAAGGCAAAATGTCGACTTATTTGTAAGAGTCGTAACTCTTCTAATAGTTCGTGATTTGAGCTTTTCCTGGGACAGCAGTATTAGATTCCGATGCACCATTGCAGGTTTACTGTATCCCTTGGCCCTTCAAATCTACGATGAAACACAGAAATTGCATCGATATTGAATACAAAAGGCAAAATGTCGACTTATTTACAAGAGGAGTAACTCTTCTAATAGATCGAGATTTGAGCCTTTCCTGGGACAGCAGTATTAGATTCCGATGCCCCATTGCAGGTTTACTGTATCCCTTGGACCTTCATATCGACGATGAAACACAGAAATTGCATCGATATTGAATAAAAAAGGCAAAATGTCTTCATATTTACAAGAGGAGTAACTCTTCTAATAGTTCGTGCTTTAAGCCTTTCCTGGGACAGCAGTATTAGATTCCGATGCACCATTGCAGGTTTACCGTATCCCTTGGACCTTCAAATCAACAATGAAACACAGAAATTGCATGGATATTGAATACAAAAGGGAAAATGTCGACTTATTTAAAAGAGGAGTAACTCTTCTAATAGTTCGTGCTTTGAGCCTTTCCTGGGACAGCAGTATTAGATTCCGATGCACCATTGCAGGTTTACTGTATCCCTTGGACCTTCAAATCAACGATGAAACACAGAAATTGCATCGATATTGAATACAAAAGGCAAAATGTCGACTTATTTACAAGAGGAGTAACTCTTCTAATAGCTCGTGCTTTTAGCCTTTCCTGGGACAGCAGTATTAGATTCCGATGCACCATTGCAGGATTACTGTATCCCTTGGACCTTCAAATCAACGATGAAACACAGAAATCGCATCGATATTGAATACAAAAGGCAAAATGTCGACTTATATACAAGAGGAGTAACTCTTCTAATAGTTCGTGCTTTGAGCCTTTCCTGGGAAGGCAGTATTAGATTCTGATGCACCACTGCAGGTTAACTGTATCCCTTGGACCTTCACATCAACGATGGAACACAGAAATTGCATCGATATTGAGTACAAAAAGCAAAATGTCGACTTATTTATAAGTCGAGTAACTCTTCTAATATTTCGTGCTTTGAGCCTTTCCTGGGACAGCAGTATTAGATTCCGATGCAGCATTGCAGGTTTACTGTATCTCTTGGACCTTCAAATCAACGATGAAACACAGAAATTGCATCGATATTGAATGCAAAAGCAAAATGTCGACTTATTTACAAGAGGAGTAACTTTTCTAATAGTTCGTGCTTTGAGCGTTTCCTCGGACAGCAGTATTAGATTCCGATGCACCATAGCAGATTTACTGTATCCCTTGGACCTTCAAATCAGTGATGAGACACAGAAATTGCATCGATATTGAATACAAAAGGCAAAATGTCGACTTATTTACAGGAGGAGTAACTCTTCTAATAGTTCGTGCTTTGAGCCTTTCCTGGGACAGCAGTATTAGATTCCGATGCACCATTGCAGGTTTACTGTATCCCTTGGACCTTCAAATCAACGATTAAACACAGAAATTGCATCGAAATTGAATACAAAAGGCAAAATGTCGACTTATTTACAAGAGGAGTAACGCTTCTAATAGTTCGTGATTTGAGCCTCTCCTGGGACAGCAGTATTAGATTCCGATGCACCATTGCGGGTTTACTGTATTCCTTGGACCTTAAAATCAACGATGAAACACAGAAATTGCATCGATATTGAATACAAAAGGCAAAATGTCGATTTATTTATAAGAGGAGTAACTCTTCTAATAGTTCGTGCTTTGAGCCTTTCCTTGGACAGCAGTATTAGATTCCGATGCACCATTGCAGGTTAACTGTATCCATTGGACCTTCAAATCAACGATGAAATACAGAAATTGCATCGATATTGAATACAAAAGGCAAAATGTCGACTTATTTATAACAGGAGTGACTCTTCTAATAGTTCGTGTTTGAACCTTTCCTGGGACAGCAGTATTAGATTCCGATGCACCATTGCAGGTTAACTGTATCCCTTGGACCTTCAAATCAACGATGAAATACAGAAATTGCATCGATATGGAATACAAAAGGCACAATGTCGACTTATTTACAAGAGGAGTAACTCTTCTAATGGTTCGTGCTTTGAGCCTTTCTTGGGACAGAAGTATTAGATTCCGATGCACCATTGCAGGTTTACTATATCCCTTGGACCTTCAAATCAATGATGAAACACAGAAATTGCATCGATATTGAATACAAAAGACAAAATGTTGACCTATTTATAAGAGGAGTAACTCTTCTAATAGTTTGTGGTCTGAGGCTTTCCTAAGACAGCAGTATTAGATTCCGATGCACCATTGCAGGTTTACTGTGTCCCTTGGAACTTCAAATCAACGATGAAACACAGAAATTGCGTCTATATTGAATTAAAAATTCATAATGTCGACTTATTTACCAGAGGAGTAACTCTTCTAATAGTTCGTGATTTGACCCTTTCCTGGGACAGCAGTATTAGATTCCGATGCACCATTGCAGGTTTACTGTATCCCTTGGACCTTCACATCAACGATGAAACACAGAAATTGCATCGATATTGAATACAAAAGGCAAAATATCAACTTATTTGAAGAGTCGTAACTCTTCTAATAGTTCGTGCTTTGAGCCTTTCCTGGGACAGCAGTATTAGATTCCGATGCACCATTGCAGGTTTACTGTATCCCTTGGCCCTTCAAATCTACGATGAAACACAGAAATTGCATCGATATTGAATACAAAAGGCAAAATTTCGACTTATTTACAAGATGAGTAACTCTTCTAATAGTTCGTGATTTGAGCCTTTCCTGGGACAGAAGTATTAGATTCCGATGCACCATTGCAGGTTTACTGTATCCCTTGGACCTCAACTCAACGCTGCAACACAGAAATTGCATCGATATTGAATACAAAAGGCAAACTGTCGAATTATTTACAAGAGGAGTAACTCTTCTAATAGTTCGTGCTTTGAGCCTTTCCTGGGACGGCAGTATTAGATTCCGATGCACCACTGCAGGTTAACTGTATCCCTTGGACTTTGACATCAACGATGAAACACAGAAATTGCATCGATATTGAGTACAAAAAGCAAAATGTCGACTTATTTATAAGATGAGTAACTCTTCTAATATTTCGTGCTTTGAGCCTTTTCCTGGGACAGCAGTATTAGATTCCGATGAACCATTTCAGGTTTACTGTATCCCTTGGACCTTCAAATCAACAATGAAACACAGAAATTGCATCGATATTGAATACAAAAGGGAAAATGTCGACTTATTTACAAGAGGAGTAACTCTTCTAATAGTTCGTGCTTTGAGCCTTTCCTGGGACAGCAGAATTAGATTCCGATGCACCATTGCAGGTTTACTGTATCCCTTGGACCTTCAAATCAACAATGAAACACAGAAATCGCATCGATATTGAATACAAAAGGCAAAATGTCGACTTATTTACAAGAGGAGTAACTCTTCTAATAGTTCGTGCTTTGAGCCTTTCCTGGGACGGCAGTATTAGATTCCGATGCACCACTGCAGGTTAACTGTATCCCTTGGACTTTGACATCAACGATGAAACACAGAAATTGCATCGATATTGAGTACAAAAAGCAAAATATCGACTTATTTATAAGATGAGTAACTCTTCTAATATTTCGCGCTTTGAGCCTTTTCCTGGGACAGCAGTATTAGATTCCGATGAACCATTGCAGGTTTACTGTATCCCTTGGACCTTCAAATCAACGATGAAACACAGAAATTGCATCGATATTGAATGCAAAAGCAAAATGTCGACTTATTTACAAGAGGAGTAACTCTTCTAATAGTTCGTGCTTTGAGCCTTTCCTGGGACAGCAGTATTAGATTCCGATGCACCATAGCAGATTTACTGTATCCCTTGGACCTTCAAATCAGTGATGAGACACAGAAATTGCATCGATATTGAATACAAAAGGCAAAATGTCGACTTATTTGCAAGAGGAGTAACTCTTCTAATGGTTCGTGATTTGAGCCTTTCCTGGGACAGCAGTATTAGATTCCGATGCACCACTGCAGGTTTACTATATCCCTTGGACCTTCCAATCAACGATGATACACAGAAATTGCATTGATATTGAATACAAAAGACAAAATGTTGACCTATTTATAAGAGGAGTAATTCTTCTAATAGTTCGTGGTCTGAGGTTTTCCTGGGACAGCAGTATTAGATTCCGATGCACCACTGCAGGTTTACAGTATCCCTTGGAACTTCACATCAACGATGAAACACAGAAATTGCATCGATATTGAATACAAAAGGCAAAATGTCGACTTATTTACAAGAGGAGTAACTCTTCTAATAGTTCGTGCTCTGAGCCTTTCCTGGGACAGCAGTATTAGATTCCGATGCACCATTGCAGGTTTACTGTATTCCTTGGACCTTAAACACAACGATGAAACACAGAAATTGCATCGATATTGAACACAAAGGGCAAAATGTCGACTTATTTATAAGAGGAGTAACTCTTCTAATAGTTCGTGCTTTGAGCCTTTCCTTGGACAGCAGTATTAGTTTCCGATGCACCATTGCAGGTTAACTGTATCCCTTGGACCTTCAAATCAACGATGAAATACAGAAATTGCATCGATATGGAATACAGAAGGCACAATGTCGACTTATTTACAAGAGGAGTAACTCTTCAAATGGTTCGTGCTTTGAGCCTTTCCTGGGACAGAAGTATTAGATTCCGATGCACCATTGCAGGTTTACTATATCCCTTGGACCTTCAAATCAACGATGAAACACAGAAATTGCATCGATATTGAATACAAAAGACAAAATGTTGACCTATTTATAAGAGGAGTAACTCTTCTAATAGTTTGGGGTCTGAGGCTTTTCTGGGTCAGCAGTATTAGATTCCGATGCACCATTGCAGGTTTACTGTGTCCCTTGGAACTTCAAATCAACGATGAAACACAGAAATTGCGTCTATATTGAATAAAAAATTCATAATGTCGACTTATTTACCAGAGGAGTAACTCTTCTAATAGTTCGTGATTTGACCATTTCCTGGGACAGCAGTATTAGATTCCGATGCACCATTGCAGGTTTACTGTGTCACTTGGACCATCACATCAACGATGAAAACAGAAATTGCATCGATATTGAATACAAAAGGCAAAATGTCGACTTATTTATAAGAGGAGTAACTCTTCTAATAGTTCGTGCTTTGAGCCTTTCCTGGGACAGCAGTATTAGATTCCGATGCACCATTGCAGGATTACTGTATCCCTTGGACCTTCAAATCAACGATGAAACACAGAAATCGCATCGATATTGAATACAAAAGGCAAAATGTCGAATTATTTACAAGAGGAGTAACTCTTCTAATAGTTCGTGCTTTGAGCCTTTCCTGGGAAGGCAGTATTAGATTCTGATGCACCACTGCAGGTTAACTGTATCCCTTGGACCTTCACATCAACGATGAAACACAGAAATTGCATCGATATTGAGTACAAAAAGCAAAATGTCGACTTATTTATAAGATGAGTAACTCTTCTAATATTTCGTGCTTTGAGCCTTTCCTGGGACAGCAGTATTAGATTCCGATGCACCATTGCAGGTTTACTGTATCTCTTGGACCTTCAAATCAACGATGAAACACAGAAATTGCATCGATATAGAATGCAAAAGCAAAATGTCGACTTATTTACAAGAGGAGTAACTTTTCTAATAGTTCGTGCTTTGAGCGTTTCCTGGGACAGCAGTATTAGATTCCGATGCACCATAGCAGATTTACTGTATCCCTTGGACCTTCAAATCAGTGATGAGACACAGAAATTGCAACGATATTGAATACAAAAGGCAAAATGTCGACTTATTTACAAGAGGAGTAACTCTTCTAATAGTTCGTGCTTTGAGCCTTTCCTGGGACAGCAGTATTAGATTCCGATGCACCATTGCAGGTTTACTGTATCCCTTGGACCTTCAAAGCAATTATGAAACACAGAAATTGCATCGATATTGAATACAAAAGACAAAATGTTGACCTATTTATAAGAGGAGTAACTCTTCTAATAGTTTGTGGTCTGAGGCTTTCCTGGGACAGCAGTATTAGATTCTGATGCACCATTGCAGGTTTACTGTGTCCCTTGGAACTTCAAATCAACGATGAAACACAGAAATTGCGTCTATATTGAATTAAAAATTCATAATGACGACTTATTTACCAGAGGAGTAACTCTTCTAATAGTTCGTGATTTGACCCTTTCCTGGGACAGCAGTATTAGATTCCGATGCACCATTGCAGGTTTACTGTATCCCTTGGACCTTCACATCAACGATGAAACACAGAAATTGCATCGATATTGAATACAAAAGGCAAAATGTCGACTTATTTGTAAGAGTCGTAACTCTTCTAATAGTTCGTGCTTTTAGCCTTTCCTGGGACAGCAGTATTAGATTCCGATGCACCATTGCAGGTTTACTGTATCCCTTGGCCCTTCAAATCTACGATGAAACACAGAAATTGCATCGATATTGAAAAAAAAAGTCAAAATTTCGACTTATTTACAAGATGAGTAACTCTTCTAATAGTTCGTGATTTGTGCCTTTCCTGGGACAGAAGTATTAGATTCCGATGCACCATTGCAGGTTTACTGTATCCCTTGGACCTCAACTCAACGCAGCAACACAGAAATTGCATCGATATTGAATACAAAAGAAAAATGTCGACTTATTTACAGGAGGAGTAACTCTTCTAATAGTTCGTGCTTTGAGCCTTTCCTGGGACAGCAGTATTAGATTCCGATGCACCATTGCAGGTTTACTGTATCCCTTGGACCTTCAAATCAACGATGAAACACAGAAATTGCATCGATATTGAATACAAAAGGCAAAATGTCGACTTATTTACAAGAGGAGTAACTCTTCTAATAGTTCGTGATTTGAGCCTCTCCTGGGACAGCAGTGTTAGATTCCGATGCACCATTGCGGGTTTACTGTATTCCTTGGACCTTAAAATCAACGATGAAACACAGAAATTGCATCGATATTGAATATAAAAGGCAAAATGTCGATTTATTTATAAGAGGAGTAACTCTTCTAATAGTTCGTGCTTTGAGCCTTTCCTTGGACAGCAGTATTAGATTCCGATGCACCATTGCAGGTTAACTGTATCCATTGGACCTTCAAATCAACGATGAAATACAGAAATTGCATCGATATTGTATACAAAAGGCAAAATGTCGAATTATTTATAACAGGAGTAACTCTTCTAATAGTTCGTGTTTGAACCTTTCCTGGGACAGCAGTATTAGATTCCGATGCACCATTGCAGGTTAACTGTATCCCTTGGACCTTCAAATCAACGATGAAATACAGAAATTGCATCGATATGGAATACAAAAGGCACAATGTCGACTTATTTACAAGAGGAGTAACTCTTCTAATGGTTCGTGCTTTGAGCCTTTCTTGGGACAGAAGTATTAGATTCCGATGCACCATTGCAGGTTTACTATATCCCTTGGACCTTCAAATCAATGATGAAACACAGAAATTGCATCGATATTGAATACAAAAGACAAAATGTTGACCTATTTATAAAAGGAGTAACTCTTCTAATAGTTTGTGGTCTGAGGCTTTCCTGGGACAGCAGTATTAGATTCCGATGCACCATTGCAGGTTTACTGTGTCCCTTGGAACTTCAAATCAACGATGAAACACAGAAATTGCGTCTATATTGAATTAAAAATTCATAATGTCGACTTATTTACCAGAGGAGTAACTCTTCTAGTAGTTCGTGATTTGACCCTTTCCTGGGACAGCAGTATTAGATTCCGATGCACCATTGCAGGTTTACTGTATCCCTTGGACCTTCACATCAACGATGAAACACAGAAATTGCATCGATATTGAATACAAAAGGCAAAATATCAACTTATTTGTAAGAGTCGTAACTCTTCTAATAGTTCGTGCTTTGAGACTTTCCTGGGACAGCAGTATTAGATTCCGATGCACCATTGCAGGTTTACTGTATCCCTTGGCCCTTCAAATCTACGATGAAACACAGAA
This sequence comes from Schistocerca cancellata, assembly GCF_023864275.1. NCBI lineage: Eukaryota > Metazoa > Arthropoda > Insecta > Orthoptera > Acrididae > Schistocerca > Schistocerca cancellata. Next base: position 138,235,111 of record NC_064627.1, on the reverse strand, counting down.
ATTGCATCGATATTGAATACAAAAGGCAAAATTTCGACTTATTTACAAGATGAGTAACTCTTCTAATAGTTCGTGATTTGAGCCTTTCCTGGGACAGAAGTATTAGATTCCGATGCACCATTGCAGGTTTACTGTATCCCTTGGACCTCAACTCAACGCTGCAACACAGAAATTGCATCGATATTGAATACAAAAGGCAAACTGTCGAATTATTTACAAGAGGAGTAACTCTTCTAATAGTTCGTGCTTTGAAACTTTCCTGGGACAGCAGTATTAGATTCCGATGTACCATTGCAGGTTTACTGTATCCCTTGGACCTTCACATCGACGATGAAACACAGAAATTGCATCGATATTGAATACAAAAGGCAAAATGTCGACTTATTTACAAGAGGAGTAACCCTTCTAATAGTTCGTGCTTTCAGCCTTTCCTGGGACAGCAGTATTAGAATCCGATGCACCATTTCAGGTTTACTGTATCCCTTGGACCTTCAAATCAACAATGAAACACAGAAATTGCATCGATATTGAATACAAAAGGGAAAATGTCGACTTATTTACAAGAGGAGTAACTCTTCTAATAGTTCGTGCTTTGAGCCTTTCCTGGGACAGTAGAATTAGATTCCGATGCACCATTGCAGGTTTACTGTATCCCTTGGACCTTCAAATCAACGATGAAACACAGAAATCGCATCGATATTGAATACAAAAGGCAAAATGTCGACTTATTTACAAGAGGAGTAACTCTTCTAATAGTTCGTGCTTTGAGCCTTTCCTGGGACGGCAGTATTAGATTCCGATGCACCACTGCAGGTTAACTGTATCCCTTGGACTTTGACATCAACGATGAAACACAGAAATTGCATCGATATTGAGTACAAAAAGCAAAATGTCGACTTATTTATAAGATGAGTAACTCTTCTAATATTTCGTGCTTTGAGCCTTTTCCTGGGACAGCAGTATTAGATTCCGATGCACCATTGCAGGTTTACTGTATCCCTTGGACCTTCAAATCAACGATGAAACACAGAAATTGCATCGATATTGAATGCAAAAGCAAAATGTCGACTTATTTACAAGAGGAGTAACTCTTCTAATAGTTCGTGCTTTGAGCCTTTCCTGGGACAGCAGTATTAGATTCCGATGCACCATAGCAGATTTACTGTATCCCTTGGACCTTCAAATCAGTGATGAGACACAGAAATTGCATCGCTATTGAATACAAAAGACAAAATGTTGATCTATTTATAAGAGGAGTAATTCTTCTAATAGTTCGTGGTCTGAGGTTTTCCTGGGATAGCAGTATTAGATTCCGATGCACCATTGCAGGTTTACAGTATCCCTTGGAACTTCACATCAACGATGAAACACAGAAATTGCATCGATATTGAATACAAAAGGCAAAATGTCGACTTATTTACAAGAGGAGTAACTCTTCTAATAGTTCGTGCTTTGAGCCTTTCCTGGGACAGCAGTATTAGATTCCGATGCACCATTGCAGGTTTACTGTATTCCTTGGACCTTAAACACAACGATGAAACACAGAAATTGCATCGATATTGAACACAAAGGGCAAAATGTCGACTTATTTATAAAAGGAGTAACTCTTCTAATAGTTCGTGCTTTGAGCCTTTCCTTGGACAGCAGTATTAGATTCCGATGCACCATTGCAGGTTAACTGTATCCCTTGGACCTTCAAATCATCGATGAAATACAGAAATTGCATCGATATGGAATACAGAAGGCACAATGTCGACTTATTTACGAGAGGAGTAACTCTTCAAATGGTTCGTGCTTTGAGCCTTTCCTGGGACAGAAGTATTAGATTCCGATGCACCATTGCAGGTTTACTATATCCCTTGGACCTTCAAATCAACGATGAAACACAGAAATTGCATCGATATTGAATACAAAAGACAAAATGTTGACCTATTTATAAGAGGAGTAACTCTTGTAATAGTTTGTGGTCTGAGGCTTTCCTGGGACAGCAGTATTAGATTCCGATGCACCATTGCAGGTTTACTGTGTCCCTTGGAACTTCAAAGCAACGATGAAACACAGAAATTGCGTCTATATTGAATAAAAAATTCATAATGTCGACTTATTTACCAGAGGAGTAACTCTTCTAATAGTTCGTGATTTGACCATTTCCTGGGACAGCAGTATTAGATTCCGATGCACCATTGCAGGTTTACTGTGTCACTTGGACCATCACATCAACGATGAAAACAGCAATTGCATCGATATTGAATACAAAAGGCAAAATGTCGACTTATTTATAAGAGGAGTAACTCTTCTAATAGTTCGTGCTTTGAGCCTTTCCTGGGACAGCAGTTTTAGATTCCGATGCACCATTGCAGGATTACTGTATCCCTTGGACCTTCACATCAACGATGAAACACAGAAATTGCATCGATATTGAATACAAAAGGCAAAATGTCGACTTATTTACAAGAGGAGTAACTCTTCTAATAGTTCGTGCTTTGAGCCTTTCCTGGGAAGGCAGTATTAGATTCTGATGCACCACTGCAGGTTAACTGTATCCCTTGGACCTTCACATCAACGATGAAACACAGAAATTGCATCGATATTGAGTACAAAAAGCAAAATGTCGACTTATTTATAAGATGAGTAACTCTTCTAATATTTCATGCTTTGAGCCTTTCCTGGGACAGCAGTATTAGATTCCGATGCACCATTGCAGGTTTACTGTTTCTCTTGGACCTTCAAATCAACGATGAAACACAGAAATTGCATCGATATTGAATGCAAAAGCAAAATGTCGACTTATTTCCAAGAGGAGTAACTTTTCTAATAGTTCGTGCTTTGAGCGTTTCCTGGGACAGCAGTATTAGATTCCGATGCACCATAGCAGATTTACTGTATCCCTTGGACCTTCAAATCAGTGATGAGACACAGAAATTGCATCGATATTGAATACAAAAGGCAAAATGTTGACCTATTTATAAGAGGAGTAACTCTTGTAATAGTTTGTGGTCTGAGGCTTTCCTGGGACAGCAGTATTAGATTCCGATGCACCATTGCAGGTTCACTGTGTCCCTTGGAACTTCAAAGCAACGATGAAACACAGAAATTGCGTCTATATTGAATAAAAAATTCATAATGTCGACTTATTTACCAGAGGAGTAACTCTTCTAATAGTTCGTGATTTGACCATTTCCTGGGACAGCAGTATTAGATTCCGATGCACCATTGCAGGTTTACTGTGTCACTTGGACCATCACATCAACGATGAAAACAGAAATTGCATCGATATTGAATACAAAAGGCAAAATGTCGACTTATTTATAAGAGGAGTAACTCTTCTAATAGTTCGTGCTTTGAGCCTTTCCTGGGACAGCAGTATTAGATTCCGATGCACCATTGCAGGATTACTGTATCCCTTGGACCTTCAAATCAACGATGAAACACAGAAATCGCATCGATATTGAATACAAAAGGCAAAATGTCGACTTATTTACAAGAGGAGTAACTCTTCTAATAGTTCGTGCTTTGAGCCTTTCCTGGGACAGCAGTATTAGATTCCGATGCACCATTGCAGGTTTACTGTATTCCTTGGACCTTAAACACAACGATGAAACACAGAAATTGCATCGATATTGAACACAAAGGGCAAAATGTCGACTTATTTATAAAAGGAGTAACTCTTCTAATAGTTCGTGCTTTGAGCCTTTCCTTGGACAGCAGTATTAGATTCCGATGCACCATTGCAGGTTAACTGTATCCGTTGGACCTTCAAATCATCGATGAAATACAGAAATTGCATCGATATGGAATACAGAAGGCACAATGTCGACTTATTTACGAGAGGAGTAACTCTTCAAATGGTTCGTGCTTTGAGCCTTTCCTGGGACAGAAGTATTAGATTCCGATGCACCATTGCAGGTTTACTATATCCCTTGGACCTTCAAATCAACGATGAAACACAGAAATTGCATCGATATTGAATACAAAAGACAAAATGTTGACCTATTTATAAGAGGAGTAACTCTTGTAATAGTTTGTGGTCTGAGGCTTTCCTGGGACAGCAGTATTAGATTCCGATGCACCATTGCAGGTTTACTGTGTCCCTTGGAACTTCAAAGCAACGATGAAACACAGAAATTGCGTCTATATTGAATAAAAAATTCATAATGTCGACTTATTTACCAGAGGAGTAACTCTTCTAATAGTTCGTGATTTAACCATTTCCTGGGACAGCAGTATTAGATTCCGATGCACCATTGCAGGTTTACTGTGTCACTTGGACCATCACATCAACGATGAAAACAGAAATTGCATCGATATTGAATACAAAAGGCAAAATGTCGACTTATTTATAAGAGGAGTAACTCTTCTAATAGTTCGTGCTTTGAGCCTTTCCTGGGACAGCAGTATTAGATTCCGATGCACCATTGCAGGATTACTGTATCCCTTGGACCTTCAAATCAACGATGAAACACAGAAATCGCATCGATATTGAATACAAAAGGCAAAATGTCGACTTATTTACAAGAGGAGTAACTCTTCTAATAGTTCGTGCTTTGAGCCTTACCTGGGAAGGCAGTATTAGATTCTGATGCACCACTGCAGGTTAACTGTATCCCTTGGACCTTCACATCAACGATGAAACACAGAAATTGCATCGATATTCAGTACAAAAAGCAAAATGTCGACTTATTTATAAGATGAGTAACTCTTCTAATATTTCGTGCTTTGAGCCTTTCCTGGGACAGCAGTATTAGATTCCGATGCACCATTGCAGGTTTACTGTTTCTCTTGGACCTTCAAATCAACGATGAAACACAGAAATTGCATCGATATTGAATGCAAAAGCAAAATGTCGACTTATTTACAAGAGGAGTAACTTTTCTAATAGTTCGTGCTTTGAGCGTTTCCTGGGACAGCAGTATTAGATTCCGATGCACCATAGCAGATTTACTGTATCCCTTGGACCTTCAAATCAGTGATGAGACACAGAAATTGCATCGATATTGAATACAAAAGGCAAAATGTCGACTTATTTACAAGAGGAGTAACTCTTCTAATAGTTCGTGCTTTGAGCCTTTCCTGGGACAGCAGTATTAGATTCCGATGCACCATTGCAGGTTTACTGTATCCCTTGGACCTTCAAATCAATTATGAAACACAGAAATTGCATCGATATTGAATACAAAAGGCAAAATGTCGACTTATTTACAAGAGGAGTAACTCTTCTAATAGTTCGTGATTTGAGCCTCTCCTGGGACAGCAGTATTAGATTCCGATGCACCATTGCAGGTTTACTGTATTCCTTGGACCTTAAAATCAACGATGAAACACAGAAATTGCATCGATATTGAATACAAAAGACAAAATTTTGACCTATTTATAAGAGGAGTAATTCTTCTAATAGTTCGTGGTCTGAGGTTTTCCTGGGACAGCAGTATTAGATTCCGATGCACCATTGCAGGTTTACAGTATCTCTTGGAACTTCACATCAACGATGAAACACAGAAATTGCATCGATATTGAATACAAATGCAAAATGTCGACTTATTTACAAGAGGAGTAACTCTTCTAATAGTTCGTGCTTTGAGCCTTTCCTGGGACAGCAGTATTAGATTCCGATGCACCATTGCAGGTTTACTGTATTCCTTGGACCTTAAACACAACGATGAACCACAGAAATTGCATCGATATTGAACACAAAGGGCAAAATGTCGACTTATTTATAAAAGGAGTAACTCTTCCAATAGTTCGTGCTTTGAGCCTTTCCTTGGACAGCAGTATTAGATTCCGATGCACCATTGCAGGTTAACTGTATCCCTTGGACCTTCAAATCAACGATGAAATACAGAAATTGCATCGATATGGAATACAGAAGGCACAATGTCGACTTATTTACGAGAGGAGTAACTCTTCAAATGGTTCGTGCTTTGAGCCTTTCCTGGGACTGAAGTATTAGATTCCGATGCACCATTGCAGGTCTACTATATCCCTTGGACCTTCAAATCAACGATGAAACACAGAAATTGCATCGATATTGAATACAAAAGACAAAATGTTGACCTCTTTATAAGAGGAGTAACTCTTCTAATAGTTTGTGGTCTGAGGCTTTCCTGGGACAGCAGTATTAGATTCCGATGCACCATTGCAGGTTTACTGTGTCCCTTGGAACTTCAAAGCAACGATGAAACACAGAAATTGCGTCTATATTGAATAAAAAATTCATAATGTCGACTTATTTACCAGAGGAGTAACTCTTCTAATAGTTCGTGATTTGACCATTTCCTGGGACAGCAGTATTAGATTCCGATGCACCACTGCAGGTTTACTGTGTCACTTGGACCATCACATCAACGATGAAAACAGAAATTGCATCGATATTGAATACAAAAGGCAAAATGTCGACTTATTTATAAGAGGAGTAACTCTTCTAATAGTTCGTGCTTTGAGCCTTTCCTGGGACAGCAGTATTAGATTCCGATGCACCATTGCAGGATTACTGTATCCCTTGGACCTTCAAATCAACGATGAAACACAGAAATCGCATCGATATTGAATACAAAAGGCAAAATGTCGACTTATTTACAAGAGGAGTAACTCTTCTAATAGTTCGTGCTTTGAGCCTTTCCTGGGAAGGCAGTATTAGATTCTGATGCACCACTGCAGGTTTACTGTATCTCTTGGACCTTCAAATCAACGATGAAACACAGAAATTGCATCGATATTGAGTACAAAAAGCAAAATGTCGACTTATATATAAGATGAGTAACTCTTCTAATATTTCGTGCTTTGAGCCTTTCCTGGGACAGCAGTATTAGATTCCGATGCACCATTGCAGGTTTACTGTATCTCTTGGACCTTCAAATCAACGATGAAACACAGAAATTGCATCGATATTGAATGCAAAAGCAAATTGTCGACTTATTTACAAGAGGAGTAACTTTTCTAATAGTTCGTGCTTTGAGCGTTTCCTGGGACAGCAGTATTAGATTCCGATGTACCATTGCAGGTTTACTGTATCCCTTGGACCTTCACATCGACGATGAAACACAGAAATTGCATCGATATTGAATACAAAAGGCAAAATGTCGACTTATTTACAAGAGGAGTAACCCTTCTAATAGTTCGTGCTTTCAGCCTTTCCTGGGACAGCAGTATTAGAATCCGATGCACCATTTCAGGTTTACTGTATCCCTTGGACCTTCAAATCAACAATGAAACACAGAAATTGCATCGATATTGAATACAAAAGGGAAAATGTCGACTTATTTACAAGAGGAGTAACTCTTCTAATAGTTCGTGCTTTGAGCCTTTCCTGGGACAGTAGAATTAGATTCCGATGCACCATTGCAGGTTTACTGTATCCCTTGGACCTTCAAATCAACGATGAAACACAGAAATCGCATCGATATTGAATACAAAAGGCAAAATGTCGACTTATTTACAAGAGGAGTAACTCTTCTAATAGTTCGTGCTTTGAGCCTTTCCTGGGACGGCAGTATTAGATTCCGATGCACCACTGCAGGTTAACTGTATCCCTTGGACTTTGACATCAACGATGAAACACAGAAATTGCATCGATATTGAGTACAAAAAGCAAAATGTCGACTTATTTATAAGATGAGTAACTCTTCTAATATTTCGTGCTTTGAGCCTTTTCCTGGGACAGCAGTATTAGATTCCGATGCACCATTGCAGGTTTACTGTATCCCTTGGACCTTCAAATCAACGATGAAACACAGAAATTGCATCGATATTGAATGCAAAAGCAAAATGTCGACTTATTTACAAGAGGAGTAACTCTTCTAATAGTTCGTGCTTTGAGCCTTTCCTGGGACAGCAGTATTAGATTCCGATGCACCATAGCAGATTTACTGTATCCCTTGGACCTTCAAATCAGTGATGAGACACAGAAATTGCATCGCTATTGAATACAAAAGACAAAATGTTGATCTATTTATAAGAGGAGTAATTCTTCTAATAGTTCGTGGTCTGAGGTTTTCCTGGGATAGCAGTATTAGATTCCGATGCACCATTGCAGGTTTACAGTATCCCTTGGAACTTCACATCAACGATGAAACACAGAAATTGCATCGATATTGAATACAAAAGGCAAAATGTCGACTTATTTACAAGAGGAGTAACTCTTCTAATAGTTCGTGCTTTGAGCCTTTCCTGGGACAGCAGTATTAGATTCCGATGCACCATTGCAGGTTTACTGTATTCCTTGGACCTTAAACACAACGATGAAACACAGAAATTGCATCGATATTGAACACAAAGGGCAAAATGTCGACTTATTTATAAAAGGAGTAACTCTTCTAATAGTTCGTGCTTTGAGCCTTTCCTTGGACAGCAGTATTAGATTCCGATGCACCATTGCAGGTTAACTGTATCCCTTGGACCTTCAAATCATCGATGAAATACAGAAATTGCATCGATATGGAATACAGAAGGCACAATGTCGACTTATTTACGAGAGGAGTAACTCTTCAAATGGTTCGTGCTTTGAGCCTTTCCTGGGACAGAAGTATTAGATTCCGATGCACCATTGCAGGTTTACTATATCCCTTGGACCTTCAAATCAACGATGAAACACAGAAATTGCATCGATATTGAATACAAAAGACAAAATGTTGACCTATTTATAAGAGGAGTAACTCTTGTAATAGTTTGTGGTCTGAGGCTTTCCTGGGACAGCAGTATTAGATTCCGATGCACCATTGCAGGTTTACTGTGTCCCTTGGAACTTCAAAGCAACGATGAAACACAGAAATTGCGTCTATATTGAATAAAAAATTCATAATGTCGACTTATTTACCAGAGGAGTAACTCTTCTAATAGTTCGTGATTTGACCATTTCCTGGGACAGCAGTATTAGATTCCGATGCACCATTGCAGGTTTACTGTGTCACTTGGACCATCACATCAACGATGAAAACAGCAATTGCATCGATATTGAATACAAAAGGCAAAATGTCGACTTATTTATAAGAGGAGTAACTCTTCTAATAGTTCGTGCTTTGAGCCTTTCCTGGGACAGCAGTATTAGCTTCCGATGCACCATTGCAGGATTACTGTATCCCTTGGACCTTCAAATCAACGATGAAACACAGAAATCGCATCGATATTGAATACAAAAGGCAAAATGTCGACTTATTTACAAGAGGAGTAACTCTTCTAATAGTTCGTGCTTTGAGCCTTTCCTGGGAAGGCAGTATTAGATTCTGATGCACCACTGCAGGTTAACTGTATCCCTTGGACCTTCACATCAACGATGAAACACAGAAATTGCATCGATATTGAGTACAAAAAGCAAAATGTCGACTTATTTATAAGATGAGTAACTCTTCTAATATTTCATGCTTTGAGCCTTTCCTGGGACAGCAGTATTAGATTCCGATGCACCATTGCAGGTTTACTGTTTCTCTTGGACCTTCAAATCAACGATGAAACACAGAAATTGCATCGATATTGAATGCAAAAGCAAAATGTCGACTTATTTCCAAGAGGAGTAACTTTTCTAATAGTTCGTGCTTTGAGCGTTTCCTGGGACAGCAGTATTAGATTCCGATGCACCATAGCAGATTTACTGTATCCCTTGGACCTTCAAATCAGTGATGAGACACAGAAATTGCATCGATATTGAATACAAAAGGCAAAATGTTGACCTATTTATAAGAGGAGTAACTCTTGTAATAGTTTGTGGTCTGAGGCTTTCCTGGGACAGCAGTATTAGATTCCGATGCACCATTGCAGGTTCACTGTGTCCCTTGGAACTTCAAAGCAACGATGAAACACAGAAATTGCGTCTATATTGAATAAAAAATTCATAATGTCGACTTATTTACCAGAGGAGTAACTCTTCTAATAGTTCGTGATTTGACCATTTCCTGGGACAGCAGTATTAGATTCCGATGCACCATTGCAGGTTTACTGTGTCACTTGGACCATCACATCAACGATGAAAACAGAAATTGCATCGATATTGAATACAAAAGGCAAAATGTCGACTTATTTATAAGAGGAGTAACTCTTCTAATAGTTCGTGCTTTGAGCCTTTCCTGGGACAGCAGTATTAGATTCCGATGCACCATTGCAGGATTACTGTATCCCTTGGACCTTCCAATCAACGATGAAACACAGAAATCGCATCGATATTGAATACAAAAGGCAAAATGTCGACTTATTTACAAGAGGAGTAACTCTTCTAATAGTTCGTGCTTTGAGCCTTTCCTGGGACAGCAGTATTAGATTCCGATGCACCATTGCAGGTTTACTGTATTCCTTGGACCTTAAACACAACGATGAAACACAGAAATTGCATCGATATTGAACACAAAGGGCAAAATGTCGACTTATTTATAAAAGGAGTAACTCTTCTAATAGTTCGTGCTTTGAGCCTTTCCTTGGACAGCAGTATTAGATTCCGATGCACCATTGCAGGTTAACTGTATCCGTTGGACCTTCAAATCATCGATGAAATACAGAAATTGCATCGATATGGAATACAGAAGGCACAATGTCGACTTATTTACGAGAGGAGTAACTCTTCAAATGGTTCGTGCTTTGAGCCTTTCCTGGGACAGAAGTATTAGATTCCGATGCACCATTGCAGGTTTACTATATCCCTTGGACCTTCAAATCAACGATGAAACACAGAAATTGCATCGATATTGAATACAAAAGACAAAATGTTGACCTATTTATAAGAGGAGTAACTCTTGTAATAGTTTGTGGTCTGAGGCTTTCCTGGGACAGCAGTATTAGATTCCGATGCACCATTGCAGGTTTACTGTGTCCCTTGGAACTTCAAAGCAACGATGAAACACAGAAATTGCGTCTATATTGAATAAAAAATTCATAATGTCGACTTATTTACCAGAGGAGTAACTCTTCTAATAGTTCGTGATTTAACCATTTCCTGGGACAGCAGTATTAGATTCCGATGCACCATTGCAGGTTTACTGTGTCACTTGGACCATCACATCAACGATGAAAACAGAAATTGCATCGATATTGAATACAAAAGGCAAAATGTCGACTTATTTATAAGAGGAGTAACTCTTCTAATAGTTCGTGCTTTGAGCCTTTCCTGGGACAGCAGTATTAGATTCCGATGCACCATTGCAGGATTACTGTATCCCTTGGACCTTCAAATCAACGATGAAACACAGAAATCGCATCGATATTGAATACAAAAGGCAAAATGTCGACTTATTTACAAGAGGAGTAACTCTTCTAATAGTTCGTGCTTTGAGCCTTACCTGGGAAGGCAGTATTAGATTCTGATGCACCACTGCAGGTTAACTGTATCCCTTGGACCTTCACATCAACGATGAAACACAGAAATTGCATCGATATTCAGTACAAAAAGCAAAATGTCGACTTATTTATAAGATGAGTAACTCTTCTAATATTTCGTGCTTTGAGCCTTTCCTGGGACAGCAGTATTAGATTCCGATGCACCATTGCAGGTTTACTGTTTCTCTTGGACCTTCAAATCAACGATGAAACACAGAAATTGCATCGATATTGAATGCAAAAGCAAAATGTCGACTTATTTACAAGAGGAGTAACTTTTCTAATAGTTCGTGCTTTGAGCGTTTCCTGGGACAGCAGTATTAGATTCCGATGCACCATAGCAGATTTACTGTATCCCTTGGACCTTCAAATCAGTGATGAGACACAGAAATTGCATCGATATTGAATACAAAAGGCAAAATGTCGACTTATTTACAAGAGGAGTAACTCTTCTAATAGTTCGTGCTTTGAGCCTTTCCTGGGACAGCAGTATTAGATTCCGATGCACCATTGCAGGTTTACTGTATCCCTTGGACCTTCAAATCAATTATGAAACACAGAAATTGCATCGATATTGAATACAAAAGGCAAAATGTCGACTTATTTACAAGAGGAGTAACTCTTCTAATAGTTCGTGATTTGAGCCTCTCCTGGGACAGCAGTATTAGATTCCGATGCACCATTGCAGGTTTACTGTATTCCTTGGACCTTAAAATCAACGATGAAACACAGAAATTGCATCGATATTGAATACAAAAGACAAAATTTTGACCTATTTATAAGAGGAGTAATTCTTCTAATAGTTCGTGGTCTGAGGTTTTCCTGGGACAGCAGTATTAGATTCCGATGCACCATTGCAGGTTTACAGTATCTCTTGGAACTTCACATCAACGATGAAACACAGAAATTGCATCGATATTGAATACAAATGCAAAATGTCGACTTATTTACAAGAGGAGTAACTCTTCTAATAGTTCGTGCTTTGAGCCTTTCCTGGGACAGCAGTATTAGATTCCGATGCACCATTGCAGGTTTACTGTATTCCTTGGACCTTAAACACAACGATGAACCACAGAAATTGCATCGATATTGAACACAAAGGGCAAAATGTCGACTTATTTATAAAAGGAGTAACTCTTCCAATAGTTCGTGCTTTGAGCCTTTCCTTGGACAGCAGTATTAGATTCCGATGCACCATTGCAGGTTAACTGTATCCCTTGGACCTTCAAATCAACGATGAAATACAGAAATTGCATCGATATGGAATACAGAAGGCACAATGTCGACTTATTTACGAGAGGAGTAACTCTTCAAATGGTTCGTGCTTTGAGCCTTTCCTGGGACTGAAGTATTAGATTCCGATGCACCATTGCAGGTCTACTATATCCCTTGGACCTTCAAATCAACGATGAAACACAGAAATTGCATCGATATTGAATACAAAAGACAAAATGTTGACCTCTTTATAAGAGGAGTAACTCTTCTAATAGTTTGTGGTCTGAGGCTTTCCTGGGACAGCAGTATTAGATTCCGATGCACCATTGCAGGTTTACTGTGTCCCTTGGAACTTCAAAGCAACGATGAAACACAGAAATTGCGTCTATATTGAATAAAAAATTCATAATGTCGACTTATTTACCAGAGGAGTAACTCTTCTAATAGTTCGTGATTTGACCATTTCCTGGGACAGCAGTATTAGATTCCGATGCACCACTGCAGGTTTACTGTGTCACTTGGACCATCACATCAACGATGAAAACAGAAATTGCATCGATATTGAATACAAAAGGCAAAATGTCGACTTATTTATAAGAGGAGTAACTCTTCTAATAGTTCGTGCTTTGAGCCTTTCCTGGGACAGCAGTATTAGATTCCGATGCACCATTGCAGGATTACTGTATCCCTTGGACCTTCAAATCAACGATGAAACACAGAAATCGCATCGATATTGAATACAAAAGGCAAAATGTCGACTTATTTACAAGAGGAGTAACTCTTCTAATAGTTCGTGCTTTGAGCCTTTCCTGGGAAGGCAGTATTAGATTCTGATGCACCACTGCAGGTTTACTGTATCTCTTGGACCTTCAAATCAACGATGAAACACAGAAATTGCATCGATATTGAGTACAAAAAGCAAAATGTCGACTTATATATAAGATGAGTAACTCTTCTAATATTTCGTGCTTTGAGCCTTTCCTGGGACAGCAGTATTAGATTCCGATGCACCATTGCAGGTTTACTGTATCTCTTGGACCTTCAAATCAACGATGAAACACAGAAATTGCATCGATATTGAATGCAAAAGCAAATTGTCGACTTATTTACAAGAGGAGTAACTTTTCTAATAGTTCGTGCTTTGAGCGTTTCCTGGGACAGCAGTATTAGATTCCGATGCACCATAGCAGATTTACTGTATCCCTTGGACCTTCAAATCAGTGATGAGACACAGAAATTGCATCGATATTGAATACAAAAGGCAAAATGTCGACTTATTTACAAGAGGAGTAACTCTTCTAATAGTTCGTGCTTTGAGCCTTTCCTGGGACAGCAGTATTAGATTCCGATGCACCATTGCAGGTTTACTGTATCCCTTGGACCTTCAAATCAACGATGAAACACAGAAATTGCATCGATATTGAATACAAAAGGCAAAATGTCGACTTATTTACAAGAGGAGTAACTCTTCTAATAGTTCGTGATTTGAGCCTCTCCTGGGACAGCAGTATTAGATTCCGATGCACCATTGCAGGTTTACTGTATTCCTTGGACCTTAAAATCAACGATGAAACACAGAAATTGCATCGATATTGAATACAAAACACAAAATGTTGACCTATTTATAAGAGGAGTAACTCTTCTAATAGTTTGTGGTCTGAGGCTTTCCTGGGACAGCAGTATTAGATTCCGATGCACCATTGCAGGTTTACTGTGTCCCTTGGAACTTCAAATCAACGATGAAACACAGAAATTGCGTCTATATTGAATTAAAAATTCATAATGTCGACTTATTTACCAGAGGAGTAACTCTTCTAATAGTTCGTGAATTGACCCTTTCCTGGGACAGCAGTATTAGATTCCGATGCACCATTGCAGGTTTACTGTATCCCTTGGACCTTCACATCAACGATGAAACACAGAAACTGCATCGATATTGAATACAAAAGGCAAAATGTCGACTTATTTGTAAGAGTCGTAACTCTTCTAATAGTTCGTGCTTTTAGCCTTTCCTGGGACAGCAGTATTAGTTTCCGATGCACCATTGCAGGTTTACTGTATCCCTTGGCCCTTCAAATCTACGATGAAACACAGAAATTGCATCGATATTGAATACAAAAGGCAAAATTTCGACTTATTTACAAGATGAGTAACTCTTCTAATAGTTCGTGATTTGTGCCTTTCCTGGGACAGAAGTATTAGATTCCGATGCACCATTGCAGGTTTACTGTATCCCTTGGACCTCAACTCAACGCTGCAACACAGAAATTGCATCGATATTGAATACAAAAGGCAAACTGTCGAATTATTTACAAGAGGAATAACTCTTCTAATAGTTCGTGCTTTGAAACTTTCCTGGGACAGCAGTATTAGATTCCGATGTACCATTGGAGGTTTACTGTATCCCTTGGACCTTCAAATCGACGATGAAACACAGAAATTGCATCGATATTGAATACAAAAGGCAAAATGTCGACTTATTTACAAGAGGAGTAACTCTTCTAATAGTTCGTGCTTTCAGCCTTTCCTGGGACAGCAGTATTAGAATCCGATGCACCATTTCAGGTTTACTGTATCCCTTGGACCTTCAAATCAACAATGAAACACAGAAATTGCATCGATATTGAAAAAAAAGGAAAATGTCGACTTATTTACAAGAGGAGTAACTCTTCTAATAGTTCGTGCTTTGAGCCTTTCCTGGGACAGCAGAATTAGATTCCGATGCACCATTGCAGGTTTACTGTATCCCTTGGACCTTCAAATCAACGATGAAACACAGAAATCGCATCGATATTGAATACAAAAGGCAAAATGTCGACTTATTTACAAGAGGAGTAACTCTTCTAATAGTTCGTGCTTTGAGCCTTTCCTGGGACGGCAGTATTAGATTCCGATGCACCACTGCAGGTTAACTGTACCCCTTGGACTTTGACATCAACGATGAAACACAGAAATTGCATCGATATTGAGTACAAACAGCAAAATGTCGACTTATTTATAAGATGAGTAACTCTTCTAATAGTTCGTGATTTGTACCTTTCCTGGGACAGAAGTATTAGATTCCGATGCACCATTGCAGGTTTACTGTATCCCTTGGACCTCAACTCAACGCTGCAACACAGAAATTGCATCGATATTGAATACAAAAGGCAAACTGTCGAATTATTTACAAGAGGAGTAACTCTTCTAATAGTTCGTGCTTTGAAACTTTCCTGGGACAGCAGTATTAGATTCCGATGTACCATTGCAGGTTTACTGTATCCCTTGGACCTTCAAATCGACGATGAAACACAGAAATTGCATCGATATTGAATACAAAAGGCAAAATGTCGACTTATTTACAAGAGGAGTAACTCTTCTAATAGTTCGTGATTTCAGCCTTTCCTGGGACAGCAGTATTAGAATCCGATGCACCATTTCAGGTTTACGGTATCCCTTGGACCTTCAAATCAACAATGAAACACAGAAATTGCATCGATATTGAATACAAAAGGGAAAATGTCGACTTATTTACAAGAGGAGTAACTCTTCTAATAGTTCGTGCTTTGAGCCTTTCCTGGGACAGCAGAATTAGATTCCGATGCACCATTGCAGGTTTACTGTATCCCTTGGACCTTCAAATCAACGATGAAACACAGAAATCGCATCGATATTGAATACAAAAGGCAAAATGTCGACTTATTTACAAGAGGAGTAACTCATCTAATAGTTCGTGCTTTGAGCCTTTCCTGGGACGGCAGTATTAGATTCCGATGCACCACTGTAGGTTAACTGTATCCCTTGGACTTTGATATCAACGATGAAACACAGAAATTGCATCGATATTGAGTACAAAAAGCAAAATGTCGACTTATTTATAAGATGAGTAACTCTTTTAATATTTCGTGCTTTGAGCCTTTTCCTGGGACAGCAGTATTAGATTCCGATGCACCATTGCAGGTTTACTGTATCCCTTGGACCTTCAAATCAACGATGAAACACAGAAATTGCATCGATATTGAATGCAAAAGCAAAATGTCGACTTATTTACAAGTGGAGTAACTCTTCTAATAGTTCGTGCTTTGAGCCTTTCCTGGGACAGCAGCATTAGATTCCGATGCACCATAGCAGATTTACTGTATCCCTTGGACCTTCGAATCAGTGATGAGACACAGAAATTGCATCGATATTGAATACAAAAGGCAAAATGTCGACTTATTTGCAAGAGGAGTAACTCTTCTAATGGTTCGTGCTTTGAGCCTTTCCTGGGACAGCAGTATTAGATTCCAATGCACCATTGCAGGTTTACTATATCCCTTGGACCTTCCAATCAACGATGAAACACAGAAATTCCATCGATATAGAATACAAAAGACAAAATGTTGACCTATTTATAAGAGGAGTAATTCTTCTAATAGTTCGTGGTCTGAGGTTTTCCTGGGACAGCAGTATTAGATTCCGATGCACCATTGCAGGTTTACAGTATCCCTTGGAACTTCACATCAACGATGAAACACAGAAATTGCATCGATATTGAATACAAAAGGCAAAATGTCGACTTATTTACAAGAGGAGTAACTCTTCTAATAGTTCGTGTTTTGAGCCTTTCCTGGGACAGCAGTATTAGATTCCGATGCACCATTGCAGATTTACTGTATCCCTTGGACCTTCAAATCAACGATGAAACACAGAAATTGCATCGATATTGAATACAAAAGGCAAAATGTCGACTTATTTACAAGAGGAGTAACTCTTCTAATAGTTCGTGATTTGAGCCTCTCCTGGGACAGCAGTATTAGATTCCGATGCACCATTGCAGGTTTACTGTATTCCTTGGACCTTAAAATCAACGATGAAACACAGAAATTGCATCGATATTGAATACAAAGGGCAAAATGTCGTCTTATTTATAAGAGGAGTAACTCTTCTAATAGTTCGTGCTTTGAGCCTTTCCTTGGACAGCAGAATTAGATTCCGATGCACCATTGCAGGTTAACTGTATCCCTTGGACCTTCAAATCAACGATGAAATACAGAAATTGCATCGATATGGAATACAAAAGGCACAATGTCGACTTATTTACAAGAGGAGTAACTCTTCTAATGGTTCGTGCTTTGAGCCTTTCCTGGGACAGAAGTATTAGATTCCGATGCACCATTGCAGGTTTACTATATCCCTTGGACCTTCAAATGAACAATGAAACACAGAAATTGCATCGATATTGAATACAAAAGACAAAATGTTGACCTATTTATAAGAGGAATAACTCTTCTAATAGTTTGTGGTCTGAGGCTTTCCTGGGACAGCAGTATTAGATTCCGATGCACCATTGCAGGTTTACTGTGTCCCTTGTACTTCAAATCAACGATGAAACACAGAAATTGCGTCTATATTGAATAAAAAATTCATAATGTCGACTTATTTACCAGAGGAGTAACTCTTCTAATAGTTCGTGATTTGATCCTTTCCTGGGACAGCAGTATTAGATTCCGATGCACCATTGCAGGTTTACTGTGTCACTTGGACCATCACATCAACGATGAAAACAGAAATTGCATCGATATTGAATACAAAAGGCAAAATGTCGACTTATTTGTAAGAGTCGTAACTCTTCTAATAGTTCGTGCTTTGAGCCTTTCCTGGGACAGCAGTATTAGTTTCCGATGCACCATTGCAGGTTTACTGTATCCCTTGGCCTTTCAAATCTACGATGAAACACAGAAATTGCATCGATATTGAATACAAGAGGCAAAATTTCGACTTATTTACAAGATGAGTAACTCTTCTAATAGTTCGTGATTTGAGCCTTTCCTGGGACAGAAGTATTAGATTCCGATGCACCATTGCAGGTTTACTGTATCCCTTGGACCTCAACTCAACGCTGCAACACAGAAATTGCATCGATATTGAATACAAAAGGCAAAATGTCGAATTATTTACAAGAGGAGTAACTCTTCTAATAGTTCGTGCTTTGAACCTTTCCTGGGACAGCAGTATTAGATTCCGATGTACCATTGCAGGTTTACTGTATCCCTTGGACCTTCAAATCGACGATGAAACACAGAAATTGCATCGATATTGAATACAAAATGCAAAATGTCGACCTATTTACAAGAGGAGTAACTCTTCTAATAGTTCGTGCTTTCAGCCTTTCCTGGGACAGCAGTATTAGATTCCGATGCACCACTGCAGATTTACTGTATCCTTTGGACCTTCACATCAACGATGAAACACAGAAATCGCATCGATATTGAATACAAAAGGCAAAATGTCGACTTATTTACAAGAGGAGTAACTCTTCTAATAGTTCGTGCATTCAGCCTTTCCTGGGACGGCAGTATTAGATTCCGATGCACCATTGCAGGTTTATTGTATCCCTTGGACCTTCAAATCAACGATGAAACACAGAAATTGCATCGATATTGAATGCAAAAGCAAAATGTCGACTTATTTACAAGAGGAGTAACTCTTCTAATAGTTCGTGCTTTGAGCCTTTCCTGGGACAGCAGTATTAGATTCCGATGCACCATAGCAGATTTACTGTATCCCATGGACCTTCAAATCAGTGATGAGACACAGAAATTGCATCGATATTGAATACAAAAATGAAAGGGCGACTTATTTACAAGAGGAGTAACTCTTCTAATAGTTCGTGCATTGAGCCTTTCCTGGGACAGCAGTATTAGATTCCGATGCACCATTGCAGGTTTACCATATCCCTTGGACCTTGAAATCAACGATGAAACACAGAAATTGCATCGATATTGAATACAAAAGACAAAATGTTGACCTATTTATAAGAGGAGTAATTCTTCTAATAGTTCGTGGTCTGAGGCTTTCCTGGGAGAGCAGTATTAGATTCCGATGCACCATTGCAGGTTTACTGTGTCCCTTGGAACTTCAAATCAACGATGAAACACAGAAATTGCGTCTATATTGAATAAAAAATTCAAAATGTCGACTTATTTACCAGAGGAATAACTCTTCTAATAGTTCGTGATTTGACCCTTTCCTGGGACAGCAGTATTAGATTCCGATGCACCATTGCAGGTTTACAGTATCCTTTGGACCTTCACATCAACGATGAAACACAGAAATTGCATCGATATTAAATACAAAAAGCAAAATGTCGACTTATTTATAAGAGGAGTAACTCTTCTAGTAGTTCGTGATTTGAGCCTTTCCTGGGACAGCAGTATTAGATTCCGATTCACCATTGCAGGTTTACTGTATCCCTTGGATCTTCACATCAACGATGAAACACAGAAATTGCATCGATATTGAGTACAAAAAGCAAAATGTCGACTTATTTATAAGATGAGTAACTCTTCTAATATTTCGTGCTTTGAGCCTTTTCTGGGACAGCAGTATTAGATTCCGATGAACCATTGCAGGTTTACTGTATCCCTTGGGCCTCAACTCAACGCTGCAACACAGAAATTGCATCGATATTGAATACAAAAGGCAAAATGTCGAATTATTTACAAGAGGAGCAACTCTTCTAATAGTTCGTGCTTTGAACCTTTCCTGGGACAGCAGTATTAGATTCCGATGCACCATTGCAGGTTTACAGTATCCCTTGGACCTTCACATCAACGATGAAACACAGAAATTGCATCGATATTGAATACAAAAGGCAAAATGTCGACTTATTTATAAGAGGAGTAACTCTTCTAGTAGTTCGTGCTTTGAGCCTTTCCTGCGACAGCAGTATTATATTCCGATGCACCATTGCAGGTTTACTGTATCCCTTGGACCTTCAAATCTACGATGAAACACAGAAATTGCATCGATATTGAATACAAAAGCAAAATGTCGACTTATTTACAAAATGAGTAACTCTTCTAATAGTTCGTGACTTGAGCCTTTCCTGGGACAGAAGTATTAGATTCCGATGCACCATTGCAGGTTTACTGTATTCCTTGGACATTAAAATCAACGATGAAACACAGAAATCGCATCGATATTGAATACAAAAGGCAAAATGTCGACTTATTTACAAGAGGAGTAACTCTTCTAATAGTTCGTGCTTTGAGCCTTTCCTGGGACGGCAGTATTAGATTCCGATGCACCACTGCAGGTTAACTGTATCCCTTGGACCTTCACATCAACGATGAATCACAGAAATTGCATCGATATTGAGTACAAAAAGCAAAATGTCGACTGACTTATAAGATGAGTAACTCTTCTAATATTTCGTGCTTTGAGCCTTTCCTGGGACAGCAGTATTAGATTCCGATGCACCATTGCAGGTTTACTGTATCTCTTGGACCTTCAAATCAACGAAGAAACACAGAAATTGCATCGATATTGAATGCAAAGGCAAAATGTCGACTTATTTACAAGAGGAGTAACTTTTCTAATAGTTCGTGCTTTGAGCGTTTCCTGGGACAGCAGTATTAGATTCCGATGCACCATAGCAGATTTACTGTATCCCTTGGACCTTCAAATCAACGATGAAACACAGAAATTGCGTCGATATTGAATACAAAAGGCACAATGTCGACTTATTTACAAGAGGAGTAACTCTTCTAATAGTTCGTGATTTGAGCCTCTCCTGGGACAGCAGTATTAGATTCCGATGCACCATTGCAGGTTTACTGTATTCCTTGGACCTTAAAATCAACGATGAAACACAGAAATTGCATCGATATTGAATACAAAAGACAAAATGTTGACCTATTTATAAGAGGAGTAACTCTTCTAATAGTTTGTGGTCTGAGGCTTTACTGGGACAGCAGTATTAGATTCCGATGCACCATTGCAGGTTTACTGTGTCCCTTGGAACTTCAAATCCACGATGAAACACAGAAATTGCGTCTATATTGAATTAAAAATTCATAATGTCGACTTATTTACCAGAGGAGTAACTCTTCTAATAGTTCGTGATTTGACCCTTTCCTGGGACAGCAGTATTAGATTCCGATGCACCATTGCAGGTTTTTCTGTATCCCTTGGACCTTCACATCAACGATGAAACACAGAAATTGCATCGATATTGAATACAAAAGGCAAAATGTCGACTTATTTGTAAAGGTCGCAACTCTTCCAATAGTTCGTGCTTTGAGCCTTTCCTGGGACAGCAGTATTAGATTCCGATGCACCATTGCAAGTTTACTGTATCCCTTGGCCCTTCAAATCTACGATGAAACACAGAAATTGCATCGATATTGAATAAAAGGCAAAATTTCGACTTATTTACAAGGTGAGTAACTCTTCTAATAGTTCGTGATTTGTGCCTTTCCGGGGACAGAAGTATTACATTCCGATGCACCATTGCAGGTTTACTGTATCCCTTGGACCTTCAAATCGACGATGAAACACAGAAATTGCATCGATATTGAATACAAAAGGCAAAATGTCGACTTATTTACAAGAGGAGTAACTCTTCTAATAGTTCGTGTTTTCAGCCTTTCCTGGGACAGCAGTATTAGAATCCGATGCACCATTTCAGGTTTACTGTATCCCTTGGACCTTCAAAACAACAATGAAACACAGAAATTGCATCGATATTGAATACAAAAGGGAAAATGTCGACTTATTTACAAGAGGAGTAACTCTTCTAATAGTTCGTGCTTTGAGCCTTTCCTGGGACAGCAGAATTAGATTCCGATGCACCATTGCCGGTTTACTGTATCCCTTGGACCTTCAAATCAACGATGAAACACAGAAATCGCATCGATATTGAATACAAAAGGCAAAATGTCGACTTATTTACAAGAGGAGTAACTCTTCTAATAGTTCGTGCTTTGAGCCTTTCCTGGGACGGCAGTATTAGATTCCGATGCACCACTGCAGGTTAACTGTATCCCTTGGATTTTGACATCAACGATGAAACACAGAAATTGCATCGATATTGAGTACAAAAAGCAAAATGTCGACTTATTTATAAGATGAGTAACTCTTCTAATATTTCGTGCTTTGAGCCTTTTCCTGGGACAGC
Organism: Schistocerca cancellata; assembly: GCF_023864275.1. Lineage (NCBI taxonomy): Eukaryota > Metazoa > Arthropoda > Insecta > Orthoptera > Acrididae > Schistocerca > Schistocerca cancellata. The sequence goes on along the minus strand of NC_064627.1, from coordinate 138,212,682 downwards.
AGTATTAGATTCCGATGCACCATTGCAGGTTTACTGTATCCCTTGGACCTTCAAATCAACGATGAAACACAGAAATTGCATCGATATTGAATGCAAAAGCAAAATGTCGACTTATTTACAAGAGGAGTAACTCTTCTAATAGTTCGTTCTTTGAGCCTTTCCTGGGACAGCAGTATTAGATTCCGATGCACCATTGCAGGTTTACAATATCCCTTGGACCTTCCAATCAACGATGAAACACAGAAATTGCATCGATATTGAATACAAAAGACAAAATGTTGACCTATTTATAAGAGGAGTAATTCTTCTAATAGTTCGTGGTCTGAGGTTTTCCTGGGACAGCAGTATTAGATTCCGATGCACCATTGCAGGTTTACAGTATCCCTTGGAACTTCACATCAACGATGAAACACAGAAATTGCATCGATATTGAATACAAAAGGCAAAATGTCGACTTATTTACAAGAGGAGTAACTCTTCTAATAGTTCGTGCTTTGAGCCTTTCCTGGGACAGCAGTATTAGATTCCGATGCACCATTGCAGATTTACTGTATCCCTTGGACCTTCAAATCAACGATGAAACACAGAAATTGCATCGATATTGAATACAAAAGGCAAAATGTCGACTTATTTACAAGAGGAGTAACTCTTCTAATAGTTCGTGATTTGAGCCTCTCCTGGGACAGCAGTATTAGATTCCGATGCACCATTGCAGGTTTACTGTATTCCTTGGACCTTAAAATCAACGATGAAACACAGAAATTGCATCGATATTGAATACAAAGGGCAAAATGTCGACTTATTTATAAGAGGAGTAACTCTTCTAATAGTTCGTGCTTTGAGCCTTTCCTTGGACAGCAGTATTAGATTCCGATGCACCATTGCGGGTTTACTGTGTCCCTTGGAACTTCAAATCAACGATGAAACACAGAAATTGCGTCTATATTGAATAACAAATTCATAATGTCGACTTATTTACCAGAGGAGTAACTCTTCTAATAGTTCGTGATTTGACCCTTTCCTGGGACAGCAGTATTAGATTCCGATGCACCATTGCAGGTTTACTGTGTCACTTGGACCATCACATCAACGATGAAAACAGAAAGTGCATCGATATTGAATACAAAAGGGAAAATGTCGACTTATTTGTAAGAGTCGTAACTCCTTTAATAGTTCGTGCTTTGAGCCTTTCCTGGGACAGCAGTATTAGATTCCGATGCACCATTGCAGGTTTACTGTGTCCCTTGGCCCTTCAAATCTACGATGAAACACAGAAATTGCATCGATATTGAATACAAACGGCAAAATTTCGACTTATTTACAAGATGAGTAACTCTTCTAATAGTTCGTGATTTGAGCCTTTCCTGGGACAGAAGTATTAGATTCTGATGCACCATTGCAGGTTTACTGTATCCCTTGGACATCAACTCAACGCTGCAACACAGAAATTGCATCGATATTTAATACAAAAGGCAAAATGCCGAATTATTTACAAGAGGAGTAACTCTTCTAATAGTTCGTGCTTTGAACCTTTCCTGGGACAGCAGCATTAGATTCCGATGCACCATTGCAGGTTTACAGTATCCCTTGGACCTTCACATCAACGATGAATCACAGAAATTGCATCGATATTGATTACAAAAGGCAAAATATCGACTTATTTATAAGAGGAGTAACTCTTCTAATAGTTCATGCTTTGAGCCTTTCCTGGGACAGCAGTATTAGATTCCGATGCACCATTGAAGGTTACTGTATCCCTTGGACCTTCATATCTACGATGAAACACAGAAATTGCATCGATATTGAATACAAAAGGCAAAATGTCGACTTATTTACAAGATGAGTAACTCTTCTAATAGTTCGTGACTTGAGCCTTTCCTGGGACAGAAGTATTAGATTCCGATGCACCATTGCAGGTTTACTGTATTCCTTGGACATTAAAATCAACGATGAAACACAGAAATCGCACCGATATTGAATACAAAATGCAAAATGTCGACTTATTTACAAGAGGAGTAACTCTTCTAATGGTTCGTGCTTTGAGCCTTTCCTGGGACAGCAGTATTAGATTCCGTTGCACCATTGCAGGTTTACTATATCCCTTGGACCTTCAAATCAACGATGAAACACAGGAATTGCATCGATATTGAATACAAAAGACAAAATGTTGACCTATTTATAAGAGGAGTAATTCTTCTAATAGTTCGTGGTCTGAGGCTTTCCTGGGAGAGCAGTATTAGATTCCGATGCACCATTGCAGGTTTACTGTGTGCCTTGGAACTTCAAATCAACGATGAAACACAGAGATTGCGTCTATATTGAATAAAAAGTTCAAAATGTCGACTCATTTACCAGAGGAGTAACTCTTCTAATAGTTCGTGATTTGCCCCTTTCCTGGGACAGCAGTATTAGATTCCGATGCACCATTGCAGGTTTACAGTATCCCTTGGACCTTCACATCAACGATGAAACACAGAAATTGCATCGATATTGAATACAAAAGGCAAAATATCGACTTATTTATAAGAGGAGTAACTCTTCTAATAGTTCGTAATTTGAGCCTTTCCTAGGACAGCAGTATTAGATTCCGATGCACCATTGCAGGTTTACTGTATCACTTGGACCTTCACATCAACGATGAAACACAGAAATTGCATCGATATTGAGTACAAAAAGCAAAATGTCGACTTATTTATAAGATGAGTAACTCTTCTAATATTTCGTGCTTTGAGCCTTTTCTGGGACAGCAGTATTAGATTCCGATGCACCATTGCAGGTTTACTGTATCCCTTGGACCTCAACTCAACGCTGCAACACAGAAATTGCATCGATATTGAATACAAAAGGCAAAATGTCGAATTATTTACAAGAGGAGTAATTCTTCTAACAGTTCGTGCTTTGAACCTTTCCTGGGACAGCAGTATTAGATTCCGATGCACCATTGCAGGTTTACAGTATCCCTTGGACCTTCACATCAACGATGAAACACAGAAATTGCATCGATATTGAATACAAAAGGCAAAATGTCGTCTTATTTATAAGAGGAGTAACTCTTCTAATAGTTCGTGCTTTGAGCCTTTCCTGCGACAGCAGTATTAGATTCCGATGCACCATTGCAGGTTTATTGTATCCCTTGGACCTTCAAATCTACGACGAAACACAGAAATTGCATCGATATTGAATACAAAAGCAAAATGTCGACTTATTTACAAGATGAGTAACTCTTCTAATATTTCGTGCTTTGAGCCTTTCCTGGGACAGCAGTATTAGATTCCAATGCACCATTGCAGGTTTACTGTATCCCTTGGACCTTCAAATCAACAATGAAACACAGAAATTGCATCGATATTGAATACAACAGGGAAAATTTCGACTTATTTACAAGAGGAGTAACTCTTCTAATAGTTCGTGCTTTGAGCCTTTCCTGGGACGGCAGTATTAGATTGCGATGCACCACTGCAGGTTTACTGTATCCCTTGGACCTTCACATCAACGACGAAACACAGAAATTGCATCGATATTGAATACAAAAGGGAAAATTTCGACTTATTTACAAGAGGAGTAACTCTTCTAATAGTTCGTGCTTTGAGCCTTTCCTGGGACAGCAGTATTAGATTCCGATGCACCATAGCAGATTTACTGTATCCCTTGGACCTTCAAATCAGTGATGAGACACAGAAATTGCATCGATATTGAATACAAAAATGAAAGGGCGACTTATTTACAAGATGAGTAACTCTTCTAATAGTTCGTGACTTGAGCCTTTCCTGGGACAGAAGTATTAGATTCCGATGCACCATTGCAGGTTTACTATATCCCTTGGACCTTCAAATCAACGATGAAACACAGAAATTGCATCGATATTGAATACAAAAGACAAAATGTTGACCTATTTATAAGAGGAGTAATTCTTCTAATAGTTCGTGGTCTGAGGCTTTCCTGGGAGAGCAGGATTAGATTCCGATGCACCATTGCAGGTTTACTGTGTCCCTTGGAACTTCAAATCTACGATGAAACACAGAAATTGCGTCTATATTGAAATAAAAATTCAAAATGTCGACTTATTTACCAGAGGTGTAACTCTTCTAATAGTTCGTGATTTGACCCTTTCCTGGGACAGCAGTATTAGATTCCGATGCACCATTGCAGGTTTACAGTATCCCTTGGACCTTCACATCAACGATGAAACACAGAAATTGCATCGATATTGATTACAAAAGGCAAAATATCGACTTATTTATAAGAGGAGTAACTCTTATAATAGTTCGTAATTTGAGCCTTTCCTGGGACAGCAGTATTAGATTCCGATGCACCATTGCAGGTTTACTGTATCACTTGGACCTTCACATCAACGATGAAACACAGAAATTGCATCGATATTGAGAACAAAAAGCAAAATGTCGACTTATTTATAAGATGAGTAACTCTTCTAATATATCGTGCTTTGAGCCTTTTCTGGGACAGCATTATTAGATTCCGATGCACCATTGCAGGTTTACTGTATCCCTTGGACCTCAACTCAACGCTGCAACACAGAAATTGCAGCGATATTGAATACAAAAGGCAAAATGTCGAATTATTTACAAGATAAGTAACTCTTCTCATAGTTCGTGCTTTGAACCTTTCCTGGGACCGCAGTATTAGATTCCGATGCACCATTGCAGGTTTACAGTATCCCTTGGACCTTCACATCAACGATGAAACACAGAAATTGCATCGATATTGAATACAAAAGGCAAAATGTCGACTTATTTACAAAAGGAGTAACTCTTCTAATAGTTCGTGCTTTGAGCCTTTCCTGGGACAGCAGTATTAGATTCCGATGCACCATTGCAGGTTTACTGTATCCCTTGGACCTTCAAATCTACGATGAAACACAGAAATCGCATCGATATTGAATACAAAAAGCAAAATGTCGACATATTTACAAGATGAGTAACTCTTCTAATAGTTCGTGACTTGAGCCTTTCCTGGGACAGAAGTATTAGATTCCGATGCAACATTGCAGGTTTACTGTATTCCTTGGACATTAAAATCAACGATGAAACACAGAAATCGCATCGATATTCAATACAAAATGCAAAATGTCGACTTATTTACAAGAGGAGTAACTCTTCTAATAGTTCGTGCTTTGAGCCTTTCCTGGGACGGCAGTATTAGATTCCGATGCACCACTGCAGGTTAACTGTATCCCTTGGACCTTCACATCAACGATGAAACACAGAAATTGCATCGATATTGAGTACAAAAAGCAAAATGTCGACTTATTTATAAGATGAGTAACTCTTCTAATATTTCGTGCTTTGAGCCTTTCCTGGGACAGCAGTATTAGATTCCGATGCACCATTGCAGGTTTACTGTATCCCTTGGACCTCAACTCAACGCTGCAAAACAGAAATTGCATCGATATTGAATACAAAAGGCAAAATGTCGAATTATTTACAAGAGGAGTAACTCTTCTAATAGTTCGAGCTTTGAACCTTTCCTGGGACAGCAGTATTAGATTCCGATGCACCATTGCAGGTTTACTGTATCCCTTGGACCTTCAAATCGACGATGAAACACAGAAATTGCATCGATATTGAATACAAAAGGCAAAATGTCGACTTATTTACAAGAGGAGTAACTCTTCTAATAGTTCGTGCTTTGAGCTTTTCCTGGGACAGCAGTATTAGATTCCAATGCACCATTGCAGGTTTACTGTATCCCTTGGACCTTCAAATCAACAATGAAACACAGAAATTGCATCGATATTGAATACAAAAGGGAAAATTTCGACTTATTTACAAGAGGAGTAACTCTTCTAATAGTTCGTGCTTTGAGCCTTTCCTGGGACGGCAGTATTAGATTGCGATGCACCACTGCAGGTTTACTGTATCCCTTGGACCTTCACATCAACGACGAAACACAGAAATTGCATCGATATTGAATACAAAAAGCAAAATGTCGACTTAATTATAAGATGAGTAACTCTTCTAATAGTTCGTGCTTTGAGCCTTTCCTGGGACCGCAGAATTAGATTCCGATGCACCATAGCAGATTTACTGTATCCCTTGGACCTTCAAATCAACGATGAAACACAGAAATTGCATCGATATTGAATGCAAAAGGCAAAATGTCGACTTATTTACAAGAGGAGTAACTCTTCTAATAGTTCGTGCTTTGAGCCTTTCCTGGGACAGCAGTATTAGATTCAGATGCACCATTGCAGGTTTACTGTATCCCTTGGACCTTCAAATCAACGATGATACACAGAAATTGCATCGATATTGAATACAAAAGGCAAAATGTCGACTTATTTACAAGAGGAGTAACTCTCTTAATAGTTCGTGATTTGAGCCTTTCCTGGGACAGCAGTATTAGATTCCGATGCACCATTGCAGGTTTACTGTATCCCTTGGACCTTCAAATCAACGATGAAACACAGAAATTGCATCGATATTGAATACAAAAGGCAAAATGTCGACTTATTTATAAGAGGAGTAACTCTTCTAATAGTTCGTGCTTTTAGCCTTTCCTGGGACAGCAGTATTAGATTCCGATGCACCATTGCCGGTTTACTGTATCCCTTGGACCTTCAAATCAACGATGAAACACATAAATATCATCGATATTGAATACATAAGGCAAAATGTCGTCTTATTTACAAGAGCAGTAACTCTTCTAATAGTTCGAGATTTGGGCCTTTCCTGGGACAGCAGTATTAGATTCCGATGCACCATTGCAGGTTTACTGGATGCCTTGGACCTTCAAATCAACGATGAAACACAGATTTTGCATCGATATTAAATACAAAAGGCATAATGTCGACTTATTTACAAGAGGAGTAACTCTTCTAATAGTTCGTGCTGTGAGCCTTTCCTGGAACAGCAGTATTAGATTCCGATGCACCATTGCAGGATTACTGTATCCCTGGGACCTTCAAATCAACGATGAAACACAGAAATTGCATCGATATTGAATACAAAAGGCAAAATGTCGACTTATTTATAAGTGGAGTAACTCTTCTAATAATTCGTACTTTGAGCCTTTCCTGGGAAAGCAGTATGAGATTCCGATGCACCATTCCAGGTTTACTGTATCCCTTGTACCTTCAAATCAACGATGAGACACAGAAATTGCATCGATATTGAATACAAAAAGCAAAATGTCGACTTACTTATAAGAGGCGTAACTCTTCTAATAGTTCGTTCTTTTAGCCTTTCCTGGGACAGCAATATAACATTCCGATGCACCATTGCAGGTTTACTGTATCCCTTGGACCTTCAAATCAACGATGAAACTTAGAAATTGCATCGATATTGAATACAAAAGGCAAAATGTCGAATTATTTACAAGAGCAGTAACTCTTCTAATAGTTCGTGTTTTGAGCCTTTCCTGGGACAGCAGTATTAGACTCCTACGCACCATAGCAGGTTTACTGTATCCCTTGGACCTTCAAATCAACGATGAAACACAGAAATTGCATCGATATTGAATACAAAAGGCAAAATGTCGACTTACCTATAAAAGGAGTATCACTTCTAATAGTTCGTGCTGTGAGCCTTTCCTGGGACAGCAGTATTAGACTCCGATGCATGATTGGGGTTTACTGTATCCCTTGGACCTTCAAATCAACGATGAAAAACAGAAATTGCATCGATATTGAATGCAAAAGGCAAAATGTCGACTTACCTATCAGAGGAGTAACTCTTCTAATAGTTCGTGCTTTTAGCCTTTTGCTGGGACAGCAGTATTAGATTCCGATGCACCATTGGAGGTGTACTGTATCCCTTGGACAATCAAATCAACGATGAAATACAGAAATTGCATCGATATTGAATAAAAAGGCAAAATGACGAATTATTTTCAAGAGTAGTAACTCTTCTAATATTTCGTGCTTTGAGCCTTTATTGGGACATCAGTATTCGATTCCGATGCACCTTTGCAGGTTTACTGTATCCCTCGGACCTTCAAATCAACGATGAAACACAGAAATTGCATCGATATTGTATACAAAAAGCAAAATGTCGACTTACTTACAAGAGGAGTAACTCTTCTAATAGTTCGTGATTTTAGCCTTTCCTGGGACAACAGTATTATATTCCGATGCACCATTGCAGGTTTACTGTATCCCTTGGACCTTCAAATCAACGATGAAACACAGAAATTGCATCGATATTGAATACAAAAGGCAGAATTTCAACTTATTTATAAGAGGAGTTACTCTTCTAATAATTCGTGTTTGAGCCTTTCCTGTTAAAGCAGTATGAGATTCCGATGCACCATTGCAGGTTTACTGTATCTCTTGGACCTTCAAATCAACGATGAAACACAGAAATTGCATCGATATTGAATACAAAAGGCAAAGTGTTGACTTATTTACAAGAGGAGTAACTCTCCAAATAGTTCGAGCGTTTAGCCTTTCCTGGGACAGCAGTATTAGATTCCGATGCACCATTGCAGGTTTACTGTATCCCTTGGACCTTTAAATCAACGATGAAACACAGAAATTGCATCGATATTGAATACAAAAGGCAAAATTTTGACTTATTTACAAGAGGAGTAACTCTTCTAATAGTTCGTGCTTTGAGCCTTTCCTGGGACAGCAGTATTAGATTCCGATACACCATTGCAGGTTTACTGTATCCCTTCGACCTTCAAATCAACGATGAAACACAGAAATTGCATCGATATTGCATACAAAAGGCAAAATGACGAATTATTTTCAAGAGGAGTAACTCTTCTAATAGTTCGTGCTTTGAGCCTTTCCTGGGACAGCAGTATTAGATTCCGATGCACCATTGGAGGTTTACTGTATCCCTTGGACCTTCAAATCAACCATAAAACACAGAAATTGCATCGATATTGAATAAAAAAGGCAAAATGTCGACTTATTTACAAGAGGAGTAACTCTTCTAATTGTTCGTTCTTTGAGCCTTTCCTGGGACAGCAGTATTAGACTCCAGAGCACCACTGCAGGTTTACTGTATCCCTTGGACCATCAAATCAACGATGAAACACAGAAAATCCATCGATATTGAATACAAAAGGCAAAATGTCGACTTATCTATAAAAGGAGTAACTCTTCTAATAGTTCGTGCTTTGAGCCTTTCCTGGGACAGCAGTATTAGACTCCGATGCATGATTAGGGTTTACTGTATCCCTTGGACCTTCAAATCAACGATGAAACACAGAAATTGCATCGATATTGAATACAAAAGGCAAAATGTCGACGTATTTACAAGAGGAGTAAATCTTCTAATTGTTCGTGCTTTGAGCCTTTCCTGGGACAGCAGTATTAGATTCCGAAGCACCATTGCAGGTTTACTGTATCCCTTGGTCCTTCAAATCAACGATGAAACGCCGAAATTGCATCGATATTGAATACAAAATGCAAAATGTCGACTTATTTACAACAGGAGTAACGCTTCTAATAGTTCGTGCTTTGAGCCTTTCCTGGGACAGCAGTATTAGATTCCGATGCACCGTTGCAGGTTTACTGTATCCCTTGGACCTTCAAATCAACGATGAAACACAGAAATTGCATCGATATTGAATACAAAAGGCAAAATGTTGACTTATTTACAAGAGGAGTAACTCTTCTAATAGTTCGTGCTTTGAACCTTTCCTGGGACAGCAGTATTAGATTCCGATACACCATTGCAGGTTTACTGTATCCCTTCGACCTTCAAATCAACGATGAGACACAGAAATTGCATCGTTATTGAATACAAAAAGGCAAAATGACGAATTATTTACAAGAGGAGTAACTCTTCTAATAGTTCGTGCTTTGAGCCTTTCCTGGGACAGCAGTATTAGACTCCGGAGCACCATTGCAGGTTTACTGTATCCCTTGGACTTTCAAATCAACGATGAAACACAGAAATTCCATCGATATTGAATACAAAAGGCAAAATGTCGACTTATTTACAAGAGGAGTAACTCTTCTAATAGTTCGTGCTTTGAGCCTTTCCTGGGACAGCAGTATTAGATTCCGATGCACCATTGCAGGTTTACTGTATCCCTTGGACCTTCAAATCAACGATAAAACACAGAAATTGCATCGATATTGAATACAAAAGGCAAAATGTCGACTTATTTACAAGAAGTGTAACTCTTCTAATAGTTCCTGCTTTTAGCCTTTCCTGGAGCAGCAGTTTAGATTCCGATTCACCATTGCAGGTTTACTGTATTCCTTGGACCTTCTAATCAACGATGAGACACAGAAATTGCATCGATATTGAATACAAAATGCAAAATGTCGACTTATTTATAAGAGGAGTAACTCTTCTAATAGTTCGTGTTTTAGCCTTTCCTGGGACAGCAGTATTAGATTCCGATGCACCATTGCAGGTTTACTGTATCCCTTGGACCTTCAAATCAACGATGAAAACAGAAATTCCGTCGATATTGAATACAAGAGGCAATATGTCGACTTATTTACAAGAGGAGTAACTCTTCTAATAGTTCCTGCTTTTAGCCTTTCCTGGAACTGCAGTAATAGATTCCGATTCACCATTGCAGGTTTACTGTATCCCTTGGACCTTCAAATCAACGATGAAACACAGAAATTGCATCGATATTGAATACAAAAGGCAAAATGTCGACTTATTTACAAGAGGAGTAACTCTTCTAATAGTTCGAGATTTGGGCCTTTCCTGGGACAGCAGTATTAGATTCCGATGCACCATTGCAGGTTTACTGTATGCCTTGGACCTTCAAATCAACGACGAAACACAGAATTTGCATCGATATTGAATACAAAAGGCATAATGTCGACTTATTTACAAGACGAGTATCTCTTCTAATAGTTCGTGCTTTTAGCCTTTCCTGGGACAGCAATATTAGATTCCGATGCACCATTGCAGGATTACTGTATCCCTTGGACCTTCAAATCAACAATAAAACACAGAAATTGCATCGATATTGGATACAAACGGCAAAATGTCGACTTATTTATAAGAGGAGTAACTCTTCTAATAGTTCGTGCTTTGAGCCTTTCCTGGGACAGCAGTATTAGATTCCGATGCACCATTGCAGGTTTACTGTATCCCTTGGACCTTCAAATCAACGAAGAAACACAGAAATTGCATCGATATTGAATACAAAAGGCAAAATTTCGACTTATTTGCAAGAGGAGTAACTCTTCTAATAGCTCGTGCTTTGAGCCTTTCCTGGGACAGCAGTATTAGATTCCGAAGCACCATTGCAGGTTTACTGTATCCCTTGGTCCTTCAAATCAACGATGAAACACAGAAATTGCATCGATATTGAATACAAAAGGCAAAATGTCGACTTATTTTCAAGAGGAGTAACGCTTCGAATAGTTCGTGATTTGAGCCTTTCCTGGGACAGCAGTATTAGATTCCGATGCACCATTGCAGGTTTACTGTATCCCTTGGACCTTCAAATCAACGATGAAACACAGAAATTTCATCGATATTGAATACAAAAGGCAAAATGTTGATTTATATACAAGAGGAGTAACTCTTCTAATAGTTCGTGGTTTGAACCTATCCTGGGACAGCAGTATTAGATTCCGAAACACCAATGCAGGTTTACTGTATCGCTTCGACCTTCAAATCAACGATGAAACTCAGAAATTGCATCGATATTGAAAGCAAAAGGCAAAATGACGAATTATTTGCAAGAGGAGTAACTCTTCTAATAGTTCGTGCTTTGAGGCTTTCCTGGGACAGCAGTACTAGATTCCGATGCACCATTGCAGGTTTACTGTATCCCTTGGACCTTCAAATCAACGATGAAACACAGAAATTGCATCGATATTGAATACAAAAGGCAAAATGTCGACTTATTTACAAGAGGAGTAACTCTTCTAATAGTTCTTGCTTTTAGCCATTCCTGGAACAGCAGTATTAAATTCCGATTCACCATTGCAGGTTTACTGTATTCCTTGGCCCTTCTAATCAACGATGAGACACAGAAATTGAATCGATATTCAATACAAAATGCAAAATGTCGACTTATTTATAAGAGGAGTAACTCTTCTAATAGTTCGTGTTTTAGCCTTTCCTGGGACAGCAGTATTAGATTCCGATGCACCATTGCAGGTTTACTGTATCCCTTGGACCTTCATATCAACGATGAAACACAGAAATTGCCTCGATATTGATTACAAAAGGCAAAATGTCGACTTAATTGTAAGAGGAGTAACTCTTCTAATAGTTCGTGCTTTTAGCCTTTCCTGGGACAGCAGTATTAGATTCCGATGCACCATTGCAGGTTTACTGTATTCCTTGGATCTTCAAATCAACGATGAAACACAGAAATTCCATCGATATTGAATACAAAAGGCAAAATGTCGACTTATTTACAAGAGGAGTAACTCTTCTAATAGTTCGAGATTTGGGCCTTTCCTGGGACAGCAGTATTAGATTCCGATGCACCATTGCAGGTTTACTGTATGCCTTGGACCTTCAAATCAACGACGAAACACAGAATTTGCATCGATATTGAATACAAAAAGCAAAATGTCGACTTACTTACAAGAGGCGTAACTCTTCTAATAGTTCGTTCTTTTAGCCTTTCCTGGGACAGCACTATTACATTCCGATGCACCATTGCAGGTTTACTGTATCCCTTGGACCTTCAAATCAACGATGAAACTTAGAAATTGCATCGATATTGAATACAAAAGGCAAAATGTCGAATTATTTACAAGAGCAGTAACTCTTCTAATAGTTCGTGTTTTGAGCCTTTCCTGGGACAGCAGTATTAGACTCCTACGCACCATTGCAGGTTTACTGTATCCCTTGGACCTTCAAATCAACGATGAAACACAAAAATTGCATCGATATTGAATACAAAAGGCAAAATGTCGACTTACCTATAAAGGGAGTAACACTTCTAATACTTCGTGCTGTGAGCCTTTCCTGGGACAGCAGTATTAGACTCCGATGCATGATTGGGGTTTACTGTATCCCTTGGACCTTCAAATCAACGATGAAAAACAGAAATTGCATCGATATTGAATGCAAAAGGCAAAATGTCGACTTACCTATCAGAGGAGTAACTCTTCTAATAGTTCGTGCTTTTGGCCTTTTGCTGGGACAGCAGTATTAGATTCCGATGCACCATTGGAGGTGTACTGTATCCCTTGGACAATCAAATCAACGATGGAATACAGAAATTGCATCGATATTGAATAAAAAGGCAAAATGACGAATTATTTTCAAGAGTAGTAACTCTTCTAATATTTCGTGCTTTGAGCCTTTATTGGGACATCAGTATTCGATTCCGATGCACCATTGCAGTTTTACTGTATCCCTCGGACCTTCAAATCAACGATGAAACACAGAAATTGCATCGATATTGTATACAAAAAGCAAAATGTTGACTTACTTACAAGAGGAGTAACTCTTCTAATAGTTCGTGATTTTAGCCTTTCCTGGGACAACAGTATTATATTCCGATGCACCATTGCAGGTTTACTGTATCCCTTGGACCTTCAAATCAACGATGAAACACAGAAATTGCATCGATATTGAATACAAAAGGCAAAATGTCGACTTATTTACAAGAGGAGTAACTCTTCTAATAGTTCCTGCTTTTAGCCTTTCCTGGAACAGCACTATTAGATTCCGAATCACCATTGCAGGTTTACTGTATCCCTTGGACCTACTAATCAACGATGAGACACAGAAAGTGCATCGATATTGAATACAAAATGCAAAATGTCGACTTATTTGTATGAGGAGTAACTCTTCTAATAGTTCGTGCTTTTAGCTTTTCCTGGGACAGCAGTATTAGATTCCGATGCACCATTGCAGGTTTACTGTATGCCTTGGACCTTCAAATAAACGCTGAAACACAGAATTTGCATCGATATTGAATACAAAAGGCATAATGTCGACTTATTTACAAGAGGAGTAACTCTTCTAATAGTTCGTGATTTGAGCCTTTCCTGGGACAGCAGTATTAGATTCCGATGCACCATTGAAGGTTTACTGTATCCCTTGGACCTTCAAATCAACGATGAAACACAGAAATTGCATCGATATTGAATACAAAAGGCATAATGTCGACGTACCTATAAAAGGAGTAACACTTCTAATATTTCGTGCTGTGAGCCTTTCCTGGGACAGCAGTATTAGATTCCGATGCATGATTAGGGTTTACTGTATCCCTTGGACCTTCAAATCAACGATGAAACACAGAAATTGCATCGATATTGAATACAAAAGGCAGAATTTCAACTTATTTATAAGGGGAGTTAATCTTCTAATAATTCGTGTTTGAGCCTTTCCTGTTAAAGCAGTATGAGATTCCGATGCACCATTGCAGGTTTACTGCATCTCTTGGACCTTCAAATCAACGATGAAACACAGAAATTGCATCGATATTGAATACAAAAGGCAAAGTGTTGACTTATTTACAAGAGGAGTAACTCTCCAAATAGTTCGTGCGTTTAGCCTTTCCTAGGACAGCAGCACTAGATTCCGATGCACCATTGCAGGTTTACTGTATCCCTTGGACCTTTAAATCAACGATGAAACACAGAAATTGCATCGATATTGAATACAAAAGGCAAAATTTTGACTTATTTACAAGAGGAGTAACTCTTCTAATAGTTCGTGCTTTGAGCCTTTCCTGGGACAGCAGTATTAGATTCCGATACACCATTGCAGGTTTACTGTATCCCTTCCACCTTCAAATCAACGATGAAACACAGAAATTGCATCGATATTGCATACAAAAGGCAAAATGACGAATTATTTTCAAGAGGAGTAACTCTTCTAATAGTTCGTGATTAGAGCCTTTCCTGGGACAGCAGTATTAGATTCCGATGCACCATTGGAGGTTTACTGTATCCCTTGGACCTTCAAATCAACGACAAAACACAGAAATTGCATCGATATTGAATACAAAAGGCAAAATGTCGACTTATTTACAAGAGGAGTAACTCTTCTAATAGTTCGTTCTTTGAGCCTTTCCTGGGACAGCAGTATTAGACTCCGGAGCACCATTGCAGGTTTACTGTATCCCTTGGACCTTCAAATCAACGATGAAACACAGAAATTCCATCGATATTGAATACAAAAGGCAAAATGTCGACTTATCTATAAAAGGAGTAACTCTTCTAATAGTTCGTGCTTTGAGCCTTTCCTGGGACAGCAGTATTAGACTCCGATGCGTGATTAGGGTTTACTGTATCCCTTGGAGCTTCAAATCAATGATGAAACACAGAAATTGCATCGATATTGAATACAAAAGGCAAAATGTCGACGTATTTACAAGAGGAGTAAATCTTCTAATTGTTCGTGCTTTGAGCCTTTCCTGGGACAGCAGTATTAGATTCCGAAGCACCATTGCAGGTTTACTGTATCCCTTGGTCCTTCAAATCAACGATGAAACGCCGAAAATGCATCGATATTGAATACAAAATGCAAAATGTCGACTTATTTACAACAGGAGTAACGCTTCTAATAGTTCGAGCTTTGAGCCCTTCCTGGGACACCAGTATTAGATTCCGATGCACCATTGCAGGTTTACTGTATGCCTTGGACCTTCAAATCAACGACGAAACACAGAATTTGCATCGATATTGAATACAAAAGGCATAATGTCGACTTATTTACAAGACGAGTAACTCTTCTAATAGTTCGTGCTTTGAGCCTTTCCTGGGACAGCAATATTAGATTCCGATGCACCATTGCAGGATTACTGTATCCCTTGGACCTTCAAATCAACGATGAAACACAGAAATTGCATCGATATTGAATACAAAAGGCAAAATGTCGACTTATTTACAAGAGGAGTAACTCTTCTAATAGTTCGAGATTTGGGCCTTTCCTGGGACAGCAGTATTAGATTCCGATGCACCATTGCAGGTTTACTATGTGCCTTGGACCATCAAATCAACGACGAAACACAGAATTTGCATCGATATTGAATACAATAGGCATAATGTCGACTTATTTACAAGACGAGTAACTCTTCTAATAGTTCGTGCTTTGAGCCTTTCCTGGGACAGCAATATTAGATTCCGATGCACCATTGCAGGATTACTGTATCCCTTGGACCTTCAAATCAACGATAAAACACAGAAATTGCATCGATATTGGATACAAACGGCAAAATGTCGACTTATTTATAAGAGGAGTAACTCTTCTAATAGTTCGTGCTTTGAGCCTTTCCTGGGACAGCAGTATTAGATTCCGATGCACCATTGCAGGTTTACTGTATCCCTTGGACCTTCAAATCAACGAAGAAACACAGAAATTGCATCGATATTGAATACAAAAGGCAAAATTTCGACTTATTTGCAAGACGAGTAACTCTTCTAATAGCTCATGCTTTGAGCCTTTCCTGG
Organism: Schistocerca cancellata; assembly: GCF_023864275.1. Classification (NCBI taxonomy): domain Eukaryota; kingdom Metazoa; phylum Arthropoda; class Insecta; order Orthoptera; family Acrididae; genus Schistocerca; species Schistocerca cancellata. Next base: position 138,196,367 of record NC_064627.1, on the reverse strand, counting down.
GACAGCAGTATTAGATTCCGAAGCACCATTGCAGGTTTACTGTATCCCTTGGTCCTTCAAATCAACGATGAAACACAGAAATTGCATCGATATTGAATACAAAAGGCAAAATGTCGACTTATTTTCGAGAGGAGTAACGCTTCTAATAGTTCGTGATTTGAGCCTTTCCTGGGACAGCAGTATTAGATTCCGATGCACCATTGCAGATTTACTGTATCCCTTGGACCTTCAAATCAACGATGAAACACAGAAATTTCATCGATATTGAATACAAAAGGCAAAATGTTGATTTATATACAAGAGGAGTAACTCTTCTAATAGTTCGTGGTTTGAACCTATCCTCGGACAGCAGTATTAGATTCCGAAACACCAATGCAGGTTTACTGTATCGCTTCGACCTTCAAATCAACGATGAAACTCAGAAATTGCATCGATATTGAAAGCAAAAGGCAAAATGACGAATTATTTTCAAGAGGAGTAACTCTTCTAATAGTTCGTGCTTTGAGGCTTTCCTGGGACAGCAGTATTAGATTCCGATGCACCATTGCAGGTTTACTGTATCCCTTGACCTTCAAATCAACGATGAAACACAGAAATTGCATCGATATTGAATACAAAAGGCAAAATGTCGACTTAATTGTAAGAGGAGTAACTCTTCTAATAGTTCGTGCTTTTAGCCTTTCCTGGGACAGCAGTATTAGATTCCGATGCACCATTGCAGGTTTACTGTATCCCTTGGACCTTCAAATCAACGATGAAACACAGAAATTCCATCGATATTGAATACAAAAGGCAATATGTCGACTTATTTACAAGAGGAGTAACTCTTCTAATAGTTCCTGCTTTTAGCCTTTCCTGGAACTGCAGTATTAGATTCCGATTCACCATTGCAGGTTTACTGTATCGCTTCGACCTTCAAATCAACGATGAAACTCAGAAATTGCATCGATATTGAAAGCAAAAGGCAAAATGTCGACTTATTTATAAGAGGAGTAACTCTTCTAATAGTTCGTGCTTTGAGCCTTTCCTGGGACAGCAGTATTAGACTCCTACGCACCATTGCATGTTTACTGTATCCCTTGGACCTTCAAATCAACGATGAAACACAGAAATTGCATCGATATTGAATACAAAAGGCAAAATGTCGACTTACCTATAAAAGGAGTAACACTTCTAATAGTTCGTGATGTGAGCCTTTCCTGGGACAGCAGTAATAGACTCCGATGCATGATTGGGGTTTCCTGTATCCCTTGGACCTTCAAATCAACGATGAAAAACAGAAATTGCATCGATATTGAATGCAAAAGGCAAAATGTCGACTTACCTATCAGAGGAGTAACTCTTCTAATAGTTCGTGCTTTTAGCCTTTTGCTGGGACAGCAGTATTAGATTCCGATGCACCATTGGAGGTGTACTGTATCCCTTGGACAATCAAATCAACGATGAAATACAGAAATTGCATCGATATTGAATAAAAAGGCAAAATGACGAATTATTTTCAAGAGTAGTAACTCTTCTAATATTTCGTGCTTTGAGCCTTTATTGGGACATCAGTATTCGATTCCGATGCACCATTGCAGGTTTACTGTATCCCTCGGACCTTCAAATCAACGATGAAACACCGAAATTGCATCGATATTGTATACAAAAAGCAAAATGTCGACTTACTTACAACAGGAGTAACTCTTCTAATAGTTCGTGATTTTAGCCTTTCCTGGGACAACAGTATTATATTCCGATGCACCACTGCAGGTTTACTGTATCCCTTCGACCTTCAAATCAACGATGAAACACAGAAATTGCATCGATATTGCATACAAAAGGCAAAATGACGAATTATTTTCAAGAGGAGTAACTCTTCTAATAGTTCGTGCTTAGAGCCTTTCCTGGGACAGCAGTATTAGATTCCGATGCACCATTGGAGGTTTACTGTATCCCTTGGACCTTCAAATCAACGACAAAACACAGAAATTGCATCGATATTGAATACAAAAGGCAAAATGTCGACTTATTTACAAGAGGAGTAACTCTTCTAATAGTTCGTCCTTTGAGCCTTTCCTGGGACAGCAGTATTAGACTCCGGAGCACCATTGCAGGTTTACTGTATCCCTTGGACCTTCAAATCAACGATGAAACACAGAAATTCCATCGATATTGAATACAAAACGCAAAATGTCGACTTATCTATAAAAGGAGTAACTCTTCTAATAGTTCGTGCTTTGAGCCTTTCCTGGGACAGCGGTATTAGACTCCGATGCATGATTAGGGTTTACTGTATCCCTTGGACCTTCAAATCAACGATGAAACACAGAAATTGCATCGATATTGAATACAAAAGGCAAAATGTCGACGTATTTACAAGAGGAGTAAATCTTCTAATTGTTCGTGCTTTGAGCCTTTCCTGGGACAGCAGTATTAGATTCCGAAGCACCATTGCAGGTTTACTGTATCCCTTGGTCCTTCAAATCAACGATGAAACGCCGAAATTGCATCGATATTGAATACAAAATGCAAAATGTCGACTTATTTACAACAGGAGTAACGCTTCTAATAGTTCGTGCTTTGAGCCCTTCCTGGGACAGCAGTATTAGATTCCGATGCACCATTGCAGGTTTACTGTATGCCTTGGACCTTCAAATCAACGACGAAACACAGAATTTGCATCGATATTGAATACAAAAGGCATAATGTCGACTTATTTACAAGACGAGTAACACTTCTAATAGTTCGTGCTTTGAGCCTTTCCTGGGACAGCAATATTAGATTCCGATGCACCATTGCAGGATTACTGTATCCCTTGGACCTTCAAATCAACGATGAAACACAGAAATTGCATCGATATTGAATACAAAAGGCAAAATGTCGACTTATTTACAAGAGGAGTAACTCTTCTAATAGTTCGAGATTTGGGCCTTTCCTGGGACAGCAGTATTAGATTCCGATGCACCATTGCAGGCTTACTATATGCCTTGGACCTTCAAATCAACGACGAAACACAGAATTTGCATCGATATTGAATACAAAAGGCATAATGTCGACTTATTTACAAGACGAGTAACTCTTCTAATAGTTCGTGCTTTGAGCCTTTCCTGGGACAGCAATATTAGATTCCGATGCACCATTGCAGGATTACTGTATCCCTTGGACCTTCAAATCAACGATAAAACACAGAAATTGCATCGATATTGGATACAAACAGCAAAATGTCGACTTATTTATAAGAGGAGTAACTCTTCTAATAGTTCGTGCTTTGAGCCTTTCCTGGGACAGCAGTATTAGATTCCGATGCACCATTGCAGGTTTACTGTATCCCTTGGACCTTCAAATCAACGAAGAAACACAGAAATTGCATCGATATTGAATACAAAAGGCAAAATTTCGACTTATTTGCAAGACGAGTAACTCTTCTAATAGCTCATGCTTTGAGCCTTTCCTGGGACAGCAGTATTAGATTCCGAAGCACCATTGCAGGTTTACTGTATCCCTTGGTCCTTCAAATCAACGATGAAACACAGAAATTGCATCGATATTGAATACAAAAGGCAAAATGTCGACTTATTTTCAAGAGGAGTAACGCTTCTAATAGTTCGTGATTTGAGCCTTTCCTGGGACAGCAGTATTAGATTCCGATGCACCATTGCAGGTTTACTGTATCCCTTGGACCTTCAAATCAACGATGAAACACAGGAATTTCATCGATATTGAATACAAAAGGCAAAATGTTGATTTATATACAAGAGGAGTAACTCTTCTAATAGTTCGTGGTTTGAACCTATCCTGGGACAGCAGTATTAGATTCCGAAACACCAATGCAGGTTTACTGTATCGCTTCGACCTTCAAATCAACGATGAAACTCAGAAATTGCATCGATATTGAAAGCAAAAGGCAAAATGACGAATTATTTTCAAGAGGAGTAACTCTTCTAATAGTTCGTGCTTTGAGGCTTTCCTGGGACAGCAGTATTAGATTCCGACGCACCATTGCAGGTTTACTGTATCCCTTGGACCTTCAAATCAACGATGAAACACAGAAATTGCATCGATATTGAATACAAAAGGCAAAATGTCGACTTAATTGTAAGAGGAGTAACTCTTCTAATAGTTCGTGCTTTTAGCCTTTCCTGGGACAGCAGTATTAGATTCCGATGCACCATTGCAGGTTTACTGTATCCCTTGGACCTTCAAATCAACGATGAAACACAGAAATTCCATCGATATTGAATACAAAAGGCAATATGTCGACTTATTTACAAGAGGAGTAACTCCTCTAATAGTTCCTGCTTTTAGCCTTTTTTGGAACTGCAGTATTAGATTCCGATTCACCATTGCAGGTTTACTGTATCCCTTGGACCTTCAAATCAACGATGAAACACAGAAATTGCATCGATATTGAATACAAAAGGCAAAATGTCGACTTATTTACAAGAGGAGTAACTCTTCTAATAGTTCGAGATTTGGGCCTTTCCTGGGACAGCAGTATTAGATTCCGATGCACCATTGCAGGTTTACTGTATGCCTTGGACCTTCAAATCAACGACGAAACACAGAATTTGCATCGATATTGAATACAAAATGCATAATGTCGACTTATTTACAAGACGAGTAACTCTTCTAATAGTTCGTGCTTTGAGCCTTTCCTGGGACTGCAATATTAAATTCCGATGCACCATTGCAGGATTACTGTATCCCTTGGACCTTCAAATCAACGATAAAACACAGAAATTGCATCGATATTGGATACAAACGGCAAAATGTCGACTTATTTATAAGAGGAGTAACTCTTCTAATAGTTCGTGCTTTGAGCCTTTCCTGGGACAGCAGTATTAGATTCCGATGCACCATTGCAGGTTTACTGTATCCCTTGGACCTTCAAATCAACGAAGAAACACAGAAATTGCAACGATATTGAATACAAAAAGCAAAATGTCGACTTACTTACAAGAGGCGTAACTCTTCTAATAGTTCGTTCTTTTAGCCTTTCCTGGGACAGCACTATTACATTCCGATGCACCATTGCAGGTTTACTGTATCCCTTGGACCTTCAAATCAACGATGAAACTTAGAAATTGCATCGATATTGAATACAAAAGGCAAAATGTCGAATTATTTACAAGAGCAGTAACTCTTCTAATAGTTCGTGTTTTGAGCCTTTCCTGGGACAGCAGTATTAGACTCCTACGCACCATTGCAGGTTTACTGTATCCCTTGGACCTTCAAATCAACGATGAAACACAGAAATTGCATCGATATTGAATACAAAAGGCAAAATGTCGACTTACCTATAAAAGGAGTAACACTTCTAATAGTTCGTGCTGTGAGCCTTTCCTGGGACAGCAGTATTAGACTCCGATGCATGTTTGGGGTTTACTGTATCCCTTGGACCTTCAAATCAACGATGAAAAACAGAAATTGCATCGATATTGAATGCAAAAGGCAAAATGTCGACTTACCTATCAGAGGAGTAACTCTTCTAATAGTTCGTGCTTTTAGCCTTTTGCTGGGACAGCAGTATTAGATTCCGATGCACCATTGGAGGTGTACTGTATCCCTTGGACAATCAAATCAACGATGAAATACAGAAATTGCATCGATATTGAATAAAAAGGCAAAATGACGAATTATTTTCAAGAGTAGTAACTCTTCTAATATTTCGTGCTTTGAGCCTTTATTGGGACATCAGTATTCGATTCCGATGCACCATTGCAGGTTTACTGTATCCCTCGGACCTTCAAATCAACGATGAAACACAGAAATTGCATCGATATTGTATACAAAAAGCAAAATGTCGACTTACTTACAACAGGAGTAACTCTTCTAATAGTTCGTGATTTTAGCCTTTCCTGGGACAACAGTATTATATTCCGATGCACCATTGCAGGTTTACTGTATCCCTTGGACCTTCAAATCAACGATGAAACACAGAAATTGCATCGATATTGAATACAAAAGGCAAAATGTCGACTTATTTACAAGAGGAGTAACTCTTCTAATAGTTCCTGATTTTAGCCTTTCCTGGAACAGCACTATTAGATTCCGATTCACCATTGCAGGTTTACTGTATCCCTTGGACCTACTAATCAACGATGAGACACAGAAAGTGCATCGATATTGAATACAAAATGCAAAATGTCGACTTATTTGTATGAGGAGTAACTCTTCTAATAGTTCGTGCTTTTAGCTTTTCCTGGGACAGCAGTATTAGATTCCGATGCACCATTGCAGGTTTACTGTATGCCTTGGACCTTCAAATCAACGCTGAAACACAGAATTTGCATCGATATTGAATACAAAAGGCATAATGTCGACTTATTTACAAGAGGAGTAACTCTTCTAATAGTTCGTGATTTGAGCCTTTCCTGGGACAGCAGTATTAGATTCCGATGCACCATTGAAGGTTTACTGTATCCCTTGGACCTTCAAATCAACGATGAAACACAGAAATTGCATCGATATTGAATACAAAAGGCAAAATGTCGACTTACCTCTAAAAGGAGTAACACTTCTAATAGTTCGTGCTGTGAGCCTTTCCTGGGACAGCAGTATTAGACTCCGATGCATGATTAGGGTTTACTAAATCCCTTGGACCTTCAAATCAACGATGAAACACAGAAATTGCATCGATATTGAATACAAAAGGCAGAATTTCAACTTATTTATAAGAGGAGTTACTCTTCTAATAATTCGTGTTTGAGCCTTTCCTGTTAAAGCAGTATGAGATTCCGATGCACCATTGCAGGTTTACTGTATCGCTTGGACCTTCAAATCAACGATGAAACACAGAAATTGCATCGATATTGAATACAAAGGGCAAAATGTCGACTTATTTGTAAGAGGAGTAACTCTTCTAATAGTTCGTGCTTTTAGCCTTTCCTGGGACAGCAGTATTAGATTCCGATGCACCATTGCCGGTTTACTGTATCCCTTGGACCTTCAAATCAACGATGAAACACAGAAATTGCATCGATATTGAATACAAAATGCAAAATGTCGACTTATTTACAAGAGGAGTAACTCTTCAAATAGTTCGAGATTTGGGCCTTTCCTGGGACAGCAGTATTAGATTACGATGCACCATTGCAGGTTTACTGTATGCCTTGGACATTCAAATCAACGACGAAACACAGAATTTGCATCGATATTGAATACAAAAGGCATAATGTCGACTTATTTACAAGACGAGTAACTCTTCTAATAGTTCGTGCTTTTAGCCTTTCCTGGGACAGCAGTATTAGATTCCGATGCACCATTGCCGGTTTACTGTATCCCTTGGACCTTCAAATCAACGATGAAACACAGAAATTGCATCGATATTGGATACAAACGGCAAAATGTCGACTTATTTATAAGAGGAGTAACTCTTCTAATAGTTCGTGCTTTGAGCCTTTCCTGGGACAGCAGTATTAGATTCCGATGCACCATTGCAGGTTTACTGTATCCCTTGGACCTTCTAATCAACGAAGAAACACAGAAATTGCATCGATATTGAATACAAAAGGCAAAATTTCGACTTATTTGCAAGACGAGTAACTCTTCTAATAGCTCATGCTTTGAGCCTTTCCTGGGACAGCAGTATTAGATTCCGAAGCACCATTGCAGGTTTACTGTATCCCTTGGTCCTTCAAATCAACGATGAAACACAGAAATTGCATCGATATTGAATACAAAAGGCAAAATGTCGACTTATTTTCAAGAGGAGTAACGCTTCTAATATTTCGTGATTTGAGCCTTTCCTGGGACAGCAGTATTAGATTCCGATGCACCATTGCAGGTTTACTGTATCCCTTGGACCTTCAAATCAACGATGAAACACAGAAATTTCATCGATATTGAATACAAAAGGCAAAATGTTGATTTATATACAAGAGGAGTAACTCTTCTAATAGTTCGTGGTTTGAACCTATCCTGGGACAGCAGTATTAGATTCCGAAACACCAATGCAGGTTTACTGTATCGCTTCGACCTTCAAATCAACGATGAAACTCAGAAATTGCATCGATATTGAAAGCAAAAGGCAAAATGACGAATTATTTTCAAGAGGAGTAACTCTTCTAATAGTTCGTGCTTTGAGGCTTTCCTGGGACAGCAGTATTAGATTCCGACGCACCATTGCAGGTTTACTGTATCCCTTGGACCTTCAAATCAACGATGAAACACAGAAATTGCATCGATATTGAATACAAAAGGCAAAATGTCGACTTAATTGTAAGAGGAGTAACTCTTCTAATAGTTCGTGCTTTTAGCCTTTCCTGGGACAGCAGTATTAGATTCCGATGCACCATTGCAGGTTTACTGTATCCCTTGGACCTTCAAATCAACGATGAAACACAGAAATTCCATCGATATTGAATACAAAAGGCAATATGTCGACTTATTTACAAGAGGAGTAACTCTTCTAATAGTTCCTGCTTTTAGCCTTTCCTGGAACTGCAGTATTAGAATCCGATTCACCATTGCAGGTTTACTGTATCCCTTGGACCTTCAAATCAACGATGAAACACAGAAATTGCATCGATATTGAATACAAAAGGCAAAATGTCGACTTATTTACAAGAGGAGTAACTCTTCTAATAGTTCGAGATTTGGGCCTTTCCTGGGACAGCAGTATTAGATTCCGATGCACCATTGCAGGTTTACTGTATGCCTTGGACCTTCAAATCAACGACGAAACACAGAATTTGCATCGATATTGAATACAAAATGCATAATGTCGACTTATTTACAAGACGAGTAACTCTTCTAATAGTTCGTGCTTTGAGCCTTTCCTGGGACTGCAATATTAAATTCCGATGCACCATTGCAGGATTACTGTATCCCTTGGACCTTCAAATCAACGATAAAACACAGAAATTGCATCGATATTGGATACAAACGGCAAAATGTCGACTTATTTATAAGAGGAGTAACTCTTCTAATAGTTCGTGCTTTGAGCCTTTCCTGGGACAGCAGTATTAGATTCCGATGCACCATTGCAGGTTTACTGTATCCCTTGGACCTTCAAATCAACGAAGAAACACAGAAATTGCATCGATATTGAATACAAAAAGCAAAATGTCGACTTACTTACAAGAGGCGTAACTCTTCTAATAGTTCGTTCTTTTAGCCTTTCCTGGGACAGCACTATTACATTCCGATGCACCATTGCAGGTTTACTGTATCCCTTGGACCTTCAAATCAACGATGAAACTTAGAAATTGCATCGATATTGAATACAAAAGGCAAAATGTCGAATTATTTACAAGAGCAGTAACTCTTCTAATAGTTCGTGTTTTGAGCCTTTCCTGGGACAGCAGTATTAGACTCCTACGCACCATTGCAGGTTTACTGTATCCCTTGGACCTTCAAATCAACGATGAAACACAGAAATTGCATCGATATTGAATACAAAAGGCAAAATGTCGACTTACCTATAAAAGGAGTAACACTTCTAATAGTTCGTGCTGTGAGCCTTTCCTGGGACAGCAGTATTAGACTCCGATGCATGATTGGGGTTTACTGTATCCCTTGGACCTTCAAATCAACGATGAAAAACAGAAATTGCATCGATATTGAATGCAAAAGGCAAAATGTCGACTTACCTCTCAGAGGAGTAACTCTTCTAATAGTTCGTGCTTTTAGCCTTTTGCTGGGACAGCAGTATTAGATTCCGATGCACCATTGGAGGTGTACTGTATCCCTTGGACAATCAAATCAACGATGAAATACAGAAATTGCATCGATATTGAATAAAAAGGCAAAATGACGAATTATTTTCAAGAGTAGTAACTCTTCTAATATTTCGTGCTTTGAGCCTTTATTGGGACATCAGTATTCGATTCCGATGCACCATTGCAGGTTTACTGTATCCCTCGGACCTTCAAATCAACGATGAAACACAGAAATTGCATCGATATTGTATACAAAAAGCAAAATGTCGACTTACTTACAACAGGAGTAACTCTTCTAACAGTTCGTGATTTTAGCCTTTCCTGGGACAACAGTATTATATTCCGATGCACCATTGCAGGTTTACTGTATCCCTTGGACCTTCAAATCAACGATGAAACACAGAAATTGCATCGATATTGAATACAAAAGGCAAAATGTCGACTTATTTACAAGAGGAGTAACTCTTCTAATAGTTCCTGCTTTTAGCCTTTCCTGGAACAGCACTATTAGATTCCGATTCACCATTGCAGGTTTACTGTATCCCTTGGACCTACTAATCAACGATGAGACACAGAAAGTGCATCGATATTGAATACAAAATGCAAAATGTCGACTTATTTGTATGAGGAGTAACTCTTCTAATAGTTCGTGCTTTTAGCTTTTCCTGGGACAGCAGTATTAGATTCCGATGCACCATTGCAGGTTTACTGTATGCCTTGGACCTTCAAATCAACGCTGAAACACAGAATTTGCATCGATATTGAATACAAAAGGCATAATGTCGACTTATTTACAAGAGGAGTAACTCTTCTAATAGTTCGTGATTTGAGCCTTTCCTGGGACAGCAGTATTAGATTCCGATGCACCATTGAAGGTTTACTGTATCCCTTGGACCTTCAAATCAACGATGAAACACAGAAATTGCATCGATATTGAATACAAAAGGCAAAATGTCGACTTACCTATAAAAGGAGTTACACTTCTAATAGTTCGTGCTGTGAGCCTTTCCTGGGTTAGCAGTATAAGACTCCGATGCATGATTAGGGTTTACTGTATCCGTTGGACCTTCAAATCAACGATGAAACACAGAAATTGCATCGATATTGAATACAAAAGGCAGAATTTCAACTTATTTATAAGAGGAGTTACTCTTCTAATAATTCGTGTTTGAGCCTTTCCTGTTAAAGCAGTATGAGATTCCGATGCACCATTGCAGGTTTACTGTATCGCTTGGACCTTCAAATCAACGATGAAACACAGAAATTGCATCGATATTGAATACAAAGGGCAAAATGTCGACTTATTTGTAAGAGGAGTAACTCTTCTAATAGTTCGTGCTTTTAGCCTTTCCTGGGACAGCAGTATTAGATTACGATGCACCATTGCAGGTTTACTGTATGCCTTGGACATTCAAATCAACGACGAAACACAGAATTTGCATCGATATTGAATACAAAAGGCATAATGTCGACTTATTTACAAGAGGAGTAACTCTTCTAATAGTTCGTGCTTTTAGCCTTTCCTGGGACAGCAGTATTAGATTCCGATGCACCATTGCCGGTTTACTGTATCCCTTGGACCTTCAAATCAACGATGAAACACAGAAATTGCATCGATATTAAATACAAAATGCAAAATGTCGACTTATTTACAAGAGGAGCAACTCTTCTAATAGTTCGAGATTTGGGCCTTTCCTGGGACAGCAGTATTAGATTCCGATGCACCATTGCAGGTTTACTGTATCCCTTGGTCCTTCAAATCAACGATGAAACACAGAAATTGCATCGATATTGAATACAAAAGGCATAACGTCGACTTATTTACAAGAGGAGTAACTCGTCTAATAGCTCGTGCTTTGAGCCTTTCCTGGGACAGCAGTATTAGATTCCGATACACCATTGCAGGTTTAATGTATCCCTTCGACCTTCAAATCAACGATGAAACACAGAAATTACATCGATATTGCATACAAAAGGCAAAATGACAAATTATTTTCAAGAGGAGTAACTCTTCTAATAGTTCGTGCTTTGAGCCTTTCCTGGGACAGCAGTATTAGATTCCGATGCACCATTGCAGGTTTACTGTATCCCTTGGACCTCCAAATCAACGATGAAACACAGAAATTGCATCTATATTGAATACAAAAGGCAAAGTATCGACTTATTTACAAAAGGAGTAATTCTCCAAATAGTTCGTGTTTTAGCCTTTCCTGGGACAGCAGTATTAGATTCCGATGCACCATTGCAGGTTTACTGTATCCCTTGGACCTCCAAATCAACGATGAAACACAGAAATTGCATCGATATTGAATACAAAAGCCAACATGTTGACTTATTTACAAGAGGAGTAACTCTACTAATAGTTCGTGCTTTGAGCCTTTCCTGGGACAGCAGTATTAGATTCCGATGCACCATTGCAGGTTTACTGTATCCCTTGGACCTTCAAATCAACAATGAAACACAGGAATTGCATCGATATTGAATACAAAAGGCAAAATGTCGACTTATATACAAGAGGAATAACTCTTCTAATAGTTCGTGCTTTTAGCCTTTCCTGGGACAGCAGTATTAGATTCCGATGCACCATTGAAGGTTTACTGTATCCCTTGGACGTTCAAATCAACGACGAAACATAGAATTTGAATCGATATTGAATACAAAAGGCATAATGTCGACTTATTTACAAGAGGAGTAACTCTTCTAATAGTTCGTGCTTTGAGCCTTTCCTGGGACAGCAGTATTAGATTCCGATGCACCATTGCAGGATTACTGTATCCCTTGGACCTTCAAATCAACGATGAAACACAGAAATTGCATCGATATTGGATACAAAAAGCAAAATGTCGACTTATTTATAAGAGGAGTAACTCTTCTAATAATTCGTGCTTTGAGCCATTCCTGGGAAAGCAGTATGAGATTCCGATGCACCATTGCAGGTTTACTGTATCCCTTGGACCTTCAAATCCACGATGAAACACAGAAATTGCATCGATATTGAATACAAAAGGCAAAGTATCGACTTATTTACAAGAGGAGTAACTCTCCAAATAGTTTGTGTTTTAGCCTTTCCTGGGACAGCAGTATTAGATTCCGATGCACCACCGCAGGTTTACTGTATCCCTTGGACCTTCAAATCAACGAAGAAACACAGAAATTGCATCGATATTGAATACAAAAGGCAAAATTTCGACTTATTTACAAGAGGAGTAACTCTTCTAATAGTTCGTGCTTTGAGCCTTTCCTGGGACAGCAGTATTAGATTCCGAAGCACCATTGCAGGTTTACTGTATCCCTTGGTCCCTCAAATCAACGATGAAACACAGAAATTGCATCGATATTGAATACAAAAGGCAAAAAGTCGACTTATTTTCAAGAGGAGTAACGCTTCTAATAGTTCGTGATTTGAGCCTTTCCTGGGACAGCAGTATTAGATTCCGATGCACCATTGCAAGTTTACTGTATCCCTTGGACTTTCAAATCAACGATGAAACACAGAAATTTCATCGATATTGAATACAAAAGGCAAAATGTTGACTTATATACAAGAGGAGTAACTCTTCTAATCCTTCGTGCTTTCAACCTTTCCTGGGACAGCAGTATTAGATTCCGATACACCATTGCAGGTTTACTGTATCGCTTCGACTTTCAAATCAACGATGAAACACAGAAATTGCATCGATATTGAATACAAAAGGCAAAATGAAGAATTATTTTCAAGAGGAGTAACTCTTCTAATAGTTCGTGCTTTAAACCTTTCCTGGAACAGCAGTATTAGATTCTGATGCACCATTGCAGGATTAGTGTATCCCTTGGACCTTCAAATCAACGATGAAACACAGAAATTGCATCGATATTGAATACAAAAGGCAAAATGTCGACTTATTTGCAAGAGGAGTAACTCTTCTAATAGTTCTTGCTTTTAGCCTTTCCTGGAACAGCAGTATTAGATTCCGATTTACCATTGCAGGTGTACTGTATTCCTTGGACCTTCTAATCAACGATGAGACACAGATATTGCATCGATATTGAATACAACATGCAAAATGTCGACTTATTTATAAGAGGAGTAACTCTTCTAATAGTTCGTGTTTTAGCCTTTACTGGGACAGCAGTATTAGATTCCGATGCACCATTGCAGGTTTACTGTATCCCTTGGATTTTCAAATCAACAATGAAACACAGAAATTGCATCGATATTGAATACAAAATGCAAAATGTCGACTTATTTGTAAGAGGAGTAACTCTTCTAATAGTTCGTGTTTTAGCCTTTCCTGGGACAGCAGTATTAGATTCCGATGCACCATTGCAGGTTTACTGTATCCCTTGGACCTTCAAATCAACGATGAAACACAGAAATTGCATCGATATTGAATACAAAATGCAAAATGTCGACTTATTTGTAAGAGGAGTAACTCTTCTAATAGTTCGTGCTTTTAGCCTTTCCTGGGACAGCAGTATTAGATTCCGATGCACCATTGACGGTTTACTGTATCCCTTGGACCTTCAAATCAACGATGAAATACAGAAATTGCATCGATAATAAATACAATGTCGACTTATTTACAAGAGGAGTAACTCTTCTAATAGTTCGAGATTTGGGCCTTTCCTGGGACAGCAGTATTAGATTCCGATGCACCATTGCAGGTTTACTGTATGCCTTGGACCTTCAAATCAACGACGAAACACAGAATTTGCATCGATATTGAATACAAAAGACATAATGTCGACTTATTTACAAGAGGAGTAACTCTTCTAATAATTCGTGCTTTGAGCCTTTCCTGGGACAGCAGTATTAGATTCCGATGCACCATTGCAGGATTACTGTATCCCTTGGACCTTCAAATCAACGATGAAACACAGAAATTGCATCGATATTGGATACAAAAGGCAAAATGACGACTTATTTATAAGAGGAGTAACTCTTCTAATAATTCGTGCTTTGCGCCTTTCCTGGGAAAGCAGTATGAGATCCCGATGCACTATTGCAGAATTACTGTATCCCTTGGACCTTCAAATCAACGATGAATCACAGAAATTGCATCGATATTGAATACAAAAGGCAAAGTATCGACTTATTTACAAAAGGAGTAACTCTCCAAATAGTTCATGTTTTAGCCTTTCCTGGGACAGCAGTATTAGATTCCGATGCACCATTGCAGGTTTACTGTATCCCTTGGACCTCCAAATCAACGATAAAACACAAAAATTGCATCGATATTGAATACAAAAGCCAAAATGTTGACTTATTTACAAGAGGAGTAACTCTTCTAATAGTTCGTGCTTTGAGCCTTTCCTGGGACAGCTGTATTAGATTCCGATACACCATTGCAGGTTTACTGTATCCCTTCGACCTTCAAATCAACGATGAAACACAGAAATTGCATCGATATTGCATACAAAAGGCAAAATGACAAATTATTTTCAAGAGGAGTAACTCTTCTAATAGTTCGTGCTTTGAGCCTTTCGTGGGACAGCAGTATTAGATTCCGATGCACCATTGCAGGTTTACTGTATCCCTTGGACCTTCAAATCAACGATGAAACACAGAAATTGCATCGATATTGAATACAAAAGGCAAAATGTCGACTTATTTACAAGAGGAGTAACTCTTCTAATAGTTCGAGATTTGGGCCTTTCCTGGGACAGCAGTATTAGATTCCGATGCACCATTGCAGGTTTACTGTGTGCCTTGGACCTTCAAATCAACGACGAAACACAGAATTTGCATCGATATAGAATACAAAAGGCATAATGTCGACTTATTTACAAGAGGAGTAACTCTTCTAATAGTTCGTGCTTTGAGCCTTTCCTGGGACAGCAGTATTAGATTCCGATGCACCATTGCAGGATTACTGTATCCCTTGGACCTTCAAATCAACGATGAAACACAGAAATTGCATCGACATTGAATACAAATGGCAAAATGTCGACTTATTTATAAGAGGAGTAACTCTTCTAATAATTCGTGCTTTGAGCCTTTCCTGAGAAAGCAGTATGAGATTCCGATGCACCATTGAAGGTTTACTGTATCCCTTGGACCTTCAAATCAACGATGAAACACAGAAATTGCATCGATATTGAATACAAAAGGCAAAGTTTCGACTTGTTTACAAGAGGAGTAACTCTCCAAATACTTCGTGTTTTAGCCTTTCCTGGGACAGCAGTATTAGATTCCGATGCACCATTGCAGGTTTACTGTATCCCTTGGACCTTCAAATCAACGAAGAAACACAGAAATTGCATCGATATTGAATACAAAAGGCTAAATTTCGACTTATTTACAAGAGGAGTAACTCTTCTAATAGTTCGTGCTTTGAGCCTTTCCTGGGACAGCAGTATTAGATTCCGAAGCACCATTGCAGGTTTACTGTATCCCTTGGTCCTTCAAATCAACGATGAAACACAGAAATTGCATCGATATTGAATACAAAAGACAAAATGTCAACTTATTTTCAAGAGGAGTAACGCTTCTAATAGTTCGTGATTTGAGCATTTTCCTGGGAGAGCAGTATTAGATTCCGATGCACCATTGCAGGTTTACTGTATCCTTTGGACCTTCAAATCAACGATGAAACACAGAAATTTCATCGATATTGAATACAAAAGGCAAAATGTTGACTTATATACAAGAGGAGTAACTCTTCTAATAGTTCGTGCTTTGAAACTTTCCTGGGACAGCAGTATTACATTCCGATACACCATTGCAGGTTTACTGTACCGCTTCGACCTTCAAATCAACGATGAAACACAGAAATTGCATCGATATCGAATACAAAAGGCAAAATGACGAATTATTTTCAAGAGGAGTAACTCTTCTAATAGTTCGTGCTTTGAGGCTTTCCTGGGACAGCAGTATTAGATTCCGATGCACCATTGCAGGTTTACTGTATCCCTTGGACCTTCAAATCAACGATAAAACACAGAAATTACATCGATATTGAATACAAAATGCAAAATGTCAACTTATTTACAAGAGGAGTAACTCTTCTAATAGTTCGTTCTTTGAGCCTTTCCTGGGACAGCAGTATTAGACTTCGATGCACCATTGCAGGTTTACTGTACCCCTCGGACCTTCAAATAAACGATGAAACACATCGATATTGAATACAAAAAGCATAATGTCGACTTATTTACAAGAGGAGTAACTCCTCTAATAGTTCGTGCTTTGAGCCTTTCCTGGGATAGCAGTATGAGATTCCGATGCACAATTGCAGGTTTACTGTATCCCTTGGACCTTCAAATCAACGATGAAACACAGAAATTGAATCGATACTGAATACAAAAGCCAAAATGCTGACTTGTTTACAAGAGGAGTAACTCTTCTAATAGTTCGTGTTTTGAGCCTTTCCTGGGACAGCAGTATTAGATTCCGATACACCATTGCAGGTTTACTGTATCCCTTCGACCTTCAAATCAACGATGAAACACAGAAAATGCATCGATATTGCATACAAAATGCAAAATGACGAATTATTTTCAAGAGGAGTAACTCTTCTAATAGTTCGTGCTTTGAGCCTTTCCTGGGACAGCTGTATTAGATTCCGATGCACCATTGCAGGTTTACTGTATCCCTTGGACCTTCAAATCAACGATTAAACGCAGAAATTGCATCGATATTGAATACAAAAGGCAAAATGTCGACTTATTTACAAGAGGAGTAACTCTTCTAATAGTTCGTACTTTGAGCCTTTCCTGGGACAGCAGTATTAGACTCCGATGCACCATTGCAGGTTTACTGTATCCCTTGGACCTTCAAATCAACGATGAAACACAGAAATTGCATTGATATTGAATACAAAATGCAAAATGTCGACATTTTTACAAGAGCAGTAACTCTTCTAATAGTTCGTGTTTTGAGCCTTTCCTGGGACAGCAGTATTAGACTCCTATGCACCATTGGAGGTTTACTGTATCCCTTGGACCTTCAAGTCAACGATGAAATACAGAATTTGCATCGATATTGAATACAAAAGGCATAATGTCGACTTATTTACAAGACGAGTATCTCTTCTAATAGTTCGTGCTTTGAGCCTTTCCTGGGACAGCAGTATTAGATTCCGATGCACCATTGCAGGATTACTGTATCCCTTGGACTTTGAAATCAACGATGAAACACAGAAATTGCATCGATATTGAATACAAAAGGCATAATGTCGACTTATTTATAAGAATAGTAACTCTCTAATAATTCGTGTTTTGAGCGTTTCCTGGGACAGCAGTATGAGATTCCGATGCACCATTGCAGGTTTACTGTATCCCTTGGACCTTCAAATCAACGATGAAACACAGAAATTGCATCGTTATTGAAAACAACAGGCAAAGTGTCGACTTATTTACAAGAGGACTAACTCTTCTAATAGTTCGTTCTTTGAGCATTTCCTGGGACAGCAGTATTAGACTCTGATGCACCATTGCAGGTTTACTGTATCCCTTGGACCTTCAAATCAACGATGAAACACAGAAATTGCATCGATATTGAATACAAAAGGCAAAATGTTGACTTATTTACAAGAGCAGTAACTCTTCTAATAGTTCGAGCTTTGAGCCTTTCTTGCGACAGCAGTATTAGACTCCTATGCACCATTGCAGGTTTACTGTATCCCTCTGACCTTCAAATCAACGATGAAACACAGAAATTGCATCGATATTGAATACAAAAAGCAAAATGTCGACTTATCTATAAATGGAGTAACTCTTCTAATAGTTCGTGCTTTGAGCCTATCCTGGGACAGCAGTATTAGACTCCGATGCATGATTAGGGTTTACTGTATCCCTTGGACCTTCAAATCAACGATGAAAAACAGAAATTGCATCGATATTGAATGCAAAATGCAAAATATCGACTTATCTATAAGAGGAGTAACTCTCCTAATAGTTCGTGCTTTTAGCCTTTCCTGGGACAGCAGTATTAGATTCCGATGCACCATTGGAGGTTTACTGTATCCCTTGGACCATCAAATCAACGAAGAAACACAGAAATTGCATCGATATTGAATACAAAAGGCAAAATGTCGACTTATTTATAAGAGGAGTAACTCTTCTAAAAATTCGTGCTTTGAGCCCTTCCTGGGATAGCAGTATGAGATTCCGATGCACAATTGCAGGTTTACTGTATCCCTTGGATCTTCAAATCAACGATGAAACACAGAAATTGCATCGATATTGAATACAAAATGCAAAGTGTCGACTTATTTACAAGAGGAGTAACTCTCCAAATAGTTCGTGCTTTTAGCCTTTCCTGGGACAGCAGTATTAGATTACGATGCACCATTGCAAGTTTACTGTATCCCTTGGACTTTCAAATCAACGAAGAAACACAGAAATTGCATCGATATTGAATACAAAAGGTAAAATGTCGACTTATTTACAAGAGGAGTAACTCTTCTAATAGTTCGTGCTTTGAGCCTTTCCTGGGACAGCAGTATTACATTCTGAAGCACCATTGCAGGTTTACTGTATCCCTTGGTCCTTCAAATAAACGATGAAACACAGAAATTGCATCGATATTGAATACAAAAGGCAAAATGTCGACTTATTTACAAGAGGAGTAACGCTTCTAATAGTTCGTGCATTGAGCCTTTCCTGGGACAGCAGTATTAGATTCCGATGCACCATTGCAGGTTTACTGTATCCCTTGGACCTTCAAATCAACGATGAAACACAGAAATTGCATCGATATTGAATACAAAAGTCAAAATGTTGACTTGTTTACAAGAGGAGTAACTCTTCTAATAGTTCGTAATTTGAGCCTTTCCTGGGACAGCAGTATTAGATTCCGATACACCATTGCAGGTTTACTATATCCCATCGACCTTCAAATCAACGATGAAACACAGAAATTGCATCGATATTGCATACAAATGGCAAAATGACGAATTATTTTCAAGAGGAGTAACTCTTCTAATAGTTCGTAATTTGAGCCTTTCCTGGGACAGCAGTATTAGATTCCGATACACCATTGCAGGTTTACTGTATCCCTTCGACCTTCAAATCAACGATGAAACACAGAAATTGCATCGATATTGCATACAAATGGCAAAATGACGAATTATTTTCAAGAGGAGTAACTCTTCTAATAGTTCGTGCTTTGAGCCTTTCCTGGGACTGCAGTATTAGATTCCGATGCACCATTGCAGGTTTACTGTATCCCTTGGACCTTCAAATCAACGATGAAACACAGAAATTGCATCGATATTGAATACAAAAGGCAAAATGTCGACACATTTACAAGAGCAGTAACTCTTCTAATAGTTCGTGTTTTGAGCCTTTCCTGGGACAGCAGTATTAGACTCCTATGCACCATTGGAGGTTTACTGTATCCCTTGGACCTTCAAGTCAACGATGAAACACAGAAAGTGCATCGATATTGAATACAAAAAGCAAAATGTCGACTTATCTATAAAAGGAGTAACTCTTCTAATAGTTCGTGCTTTGAGCCTTTCCTGGGACGGAAGTATTAGATTCTGATGCAACACTGCAGGATTATGTATCCCTTGGACTTTCAAATCAACGATGAAACTCAGAAATTGTATCGACATTGAATACAAAAGGCAAAATGTCGACTTATTTATAAGAGGAGTAACTCTTCTAATAGTTCGTCCTTTGAGCCATTCCTGGGACAGCAGCATTAGATTCCGAAGCACCATTGCAGGTTTACTGTATTCCTTGGACCTTCAAATCAACGATGAAACACAGAAATTGCATCGATATTGAATACAAAAGGCAAAATGTCGAATTATTTCCAAGAGGAGTAACTGTTCTAATAGTTCGTGCTTTGAGCCTTTCCTGGGACAGTAGTTTTAGATTCCGATGCACCATTGCAGGTTTACTGTATCCCTTGGACCTTCAAATCAACGATGAAACACAGAATTTGCATCGATATTGAATACAAAAGTCATAATGTCGACTTATTTACAAGACGAGTATCTCTTCTAATAGTTCGTGCTTTGAGCCTTTCCTGGGACAGCAGTATTAGATTCCGATGCACCATTGCAGGATTACTGTATCCCTTGGACTTTCAAATCAACGATGAAACACAGAAATTGCATCGAAATTGAATACAAAAGGCATAATGTCGACTTATTTATAAGAATAGTAACTCTCTAATAATTCGTGCTTTGAGCGTTTCCTGGGACAGCAGTATGAGATTCCGATGCACCATTGCAGGTTTACTGTATCCCTTGGACCTTCAAATCAACGATGAAACACAGAAATTGCATCGATATTGAAAACAACAGGCAAAGTGTCGACTTATTTACAAGAGGAGTAACTCTCCAAATAGTTCGTGCCTTTAGCCTCCCCTGGGACAGCAGTATTAGATTCCGATGCACCATTGCAGGTTTACTGTATCCCTTGGTCCTTCAAATCAACGATGAAACACAGATATTGCATCGATATTGATTACAAAAGGCAAAATGTCGACTTATTCACAAGAGGGGTAGCGCTTCTAATAGTTCGTGCTTTGAGCCTTTCCTGGGACAGCAGTATTAGATTCCGATGCACCATTGCAGGTTTACTGTATCCCTTGGACCTTCAAATCAACGATGAAACACAGAAATTGCATCGATATTGAATACAATAGGCAAAATGTTGACTTATTTACAAGAGGAGTAACTCTTCTAATAGTTCGTGCTTTGAACCTTTCCTGGGACAGCAGTATTAGATTCCGATACACCATTGCAGGTCTATTGTATCCCTTCGACCTTCAAATCAACGATGAAACACAGAAATTGAATCAATATTGAATACAAAAGGCAAAATGTGGACTTATTTACAAGAGCAGTAACTCTTCTAATAGTTCGAGCTTTGAGCCTTTCCTGGGACAGCAGTATTAGATTCCGATACACCATTGCAGGTTTACTGTATCCCTTCGACCTTCAAATCAACGATGAAACACAGAAATTGCATCGATATTGCATACAAAAGGCAAAATGACGAATTATTTTCAAGAGGAGTAACTCTTCTAATAGTTCGTGATTTGAGCCTTTCCTGGGACAGCTGTATTAGATTCCGATGCACCATTGCAGGTTTACTGTATCCCTGGGACCTTCAAATCAACGATGAGACACAGAAATTGCATCGATATTGAATACAAAAGGCAAAATGTCGACTTATTTACAAGAGGAGTAACTCTTCTAATAGTTCGTTCTTTGAGCCTTTCCTGGGACAGCAGTATTAGACTCCGATGCACCATTGCAGGTTTACTGTATCCCTGGGACCTTCAAATCAACGATGAAACACAGAAATTGCATCGATATTGAATACAAAAGGCAAAATGTCGACATATTTACAAGAGCAGTAACTCTTCTAATAGTTCGTGTTTTGAGCCTTTCCTGGGACAGCAGTATTAGACTCCTATGCACCATTGGAGGTTTACTGTATCCCTTGGACCTTCAAGTCAACGATGAAACACAGAAAGTGCATCGATATTGAATACAAAAAGCAAAATGTCGACTTATCTATAAAAGGAGTAACTCTTCTAATAGTTCGTGCTTTGAGCCCTTCCTGGGACGGAAGTATTAGATTCCGAAGCACCATTGCAGGTTTACTGTATTACTTGGACCTTCAAATCAACGATGAAACACAGAAATTGCATCGATATTGAATACAAAAGGCAAATGTCGAATTATTTCCAAGAGGAGTAACTGTTCTAATAGTTCGTGTTTTGAGCCTTTCCTGGGACAGTAGTATTAGATTCCGATGCACCATTGCAGGTTTACTGTATCCCTTGGACCTTCAAATCAACGATGAAACACAGAATTTGCATCGATATTGAATACAAAAGGCATAATGTCGACTTATTTACAAGACGAGTATCTCTTCTAATAGTTCGTGCTTTGAGCCTTTCCTGGGACAGCAGTATTAGATTCCGATGCACCATTGCAGGATTACTGTATCCCTTGGACTTTCAAATCAACGATGAAACACAGAAATTGCATCGAAATTGAATACAAAAGGCATAATGTCGACTTATTTATAAGAATAGTAACTCTCTAATAATTCGTGATTTGAGCGTTTCCTGGGACAGCAGTATGAGATTCCGATGCACCATTGCAAGTTTACTGTATCCCTTGGACCTTCAAATCAACGAAGAAACACAGAAATTGCATCGATATTGAATACAAAAGGCTAAATTTCGACTTATTTACAAGAGGAGTAACTCTTCTAATAATTCGTGCTTTGAGCCTTTCCTGAGAAAGCAGTATGAGATTCCGATGCACCATTGAAGGTTTACTGTATCCCTTGGACCTTCAAATCAACGATGAAACACAGAAATTGCATCGATATTGAATACAAAAGGCAAAGTTTCGACTTGTTTACAAGAGGAGTAACTCTCCAAATACTTCGTGTTTTAGCCTTTCCTGGGACAGCAGTATTAGATTCCGATGCACCATTGCAGGTTTACTGTATCCCTTGGACCTCCAAATCAACGAAGAAACACAGAAATTGCATCGATATTGAATACAAAAGGCTAAATTTCGACTTATTTACAAGAGGAGTAACTCTTCTAATAGTTCGTGCTTTGAGCCTTTCCTGGGACAGCAGTATTAGATTCCGACGCACCATTGCAGGTTTACTGTATCCCTTGGTCCTTCAAATCAACGATGAAACACAGAAATTGCATCGATATTGAATACAAAAGGCAAAATGTCAACTTATTTTCAAGAGGAGTAACGCTTCTAATAGTTCGTGATTTGAGCATTTTCCTGGGAGAGCAGTATTAGATTCCGATGCACCATTGCAGGTTTACTGTATCCTTTGGACCTTCAAATCAACGATGAAACACAGAAATTTCATCGATATTGAATACAAAAGGCAAAATGTTGACTTATATACAAGAGGAGTAACTCTTCTAATAGTTCGTGCTTTGAAACTTTCCTGGGACAGCAGTATTACATTCCGATACACCATTGCAGGTTTACTGTATCGCTTCGACCTTCAAATCAACGATAAAACACAGAAATTACATCGATATTGAATACAAAATGCAAAATGTCAACTTATTTACAAGAGGAGTAACTCTTCTAATAGTTCGTTCTTTGAGCCTTTCCTGGGACAGCAGTATTAGACTTCGATGCACCATTGCAGGTTTACTGTACCCCTCGGACCTTCAAATAAACGATGAAACACATCGATATTGAATACAAAAAGCATAATGTCGACTTATTTACAAGAGGAGTAACTCCTCTAATAGTTCGTGCTTTGAGCCTTTCCTGGGATAGCAGTATGAGATTCCGATGCACAATTGCAGGTTTACTGTATCCCTTGGACCTTCAAATCAACGATGAAACACAGAAATTGAATCGATATTGAATACAAAAGCCAAAATGCTGACTTGTTTACAAGAGGAGTAACTCTTCTAATAGTTCGTGCTTTGAGCCTTTCCTGGGACAGCAGTATTAGATTCCGATACACCATTGCAGGTTTACTGTATCCCTTCGACCTTCAAATCAACGATGAAACACAGAAAATGCATCGATATTGCATACAAAATGCAAAATGACGAATTATTTTCAAGAGGAGTAACTCTTCTAATAGGTCGTGCTTTGAGCCTTTCCTGGGACAGCTGTATTAGATTCCGATGCACCATTGCAGGTTTACTGTATCCCTTGGACCTTCAAATCAAAGATTAAACGCAGAAATTGCATCGATATTGAATACAAAAGGCAAAATGTCGACTTATTTACAAGAGGAGTAACTCTTCTAATAGTTCGTACTTTGAGCCTTTCCTGGGACAGCAGTATTAGACTCCGATGCACCATTGCAGGTTTACTGTATCCCTTGGACCTTCAAATCAACGATGAAACACAGAAATTGCATTGATATTGAATACAAAATGCAAAATGTCGACATATTTACAAGAGCAGTAACTCTTCTAATAGTTCGTGTTTTGAGCCTTTCCTGGGACAGCAGTATTAGACTCCTATGCACCTCGGAGGTTTACTGTATCCCTTGGACCTTCAAATCAACGATGAAATACAGAATTTGCATCGATATTGAATACAAAAGGCATAATGTCGACTTATTTACAAGACGAGTATCTCTTCTAATAGTTCGTGCTTTGAGCCTTTCCTGGGACAGCAGTATTAGATTCCGATGCACCATTGCAGGATTACTGTATCCCTTGGACTTTCAAATCAACGATGAAACACAGAAATTGCATCGATATTGAATACAAAAGGCATAATGTCGACTTATTTATAAGAATAGTAACTCTCTAATAATTCGTGTTTTGAGCGTTTCCTGAGACAGCAGTATGAGATTCCGATGCACCATTGCAGGTTTACTGTATCCCTTGGACCTTCAAATCAACGATGAAACACAGAAATTGCAACGATATTGAAAACAACAGGCAAAGTGTCGACTTATTTACAAGAGGAGTAACTCTCCAAATAGTTCGTGCTTTTAGCTTCTCCTGGGACAGCAGTATTAGATTCCGATGCACCATTGCAGGTTTACTGTATCCCTTGGTCCTTCAAATCAACGATAAAACACAGAAATTGCATCGATATTGAATACAAAAGGCAAAATGTTGACTTATTTACAAGAGGAGTAACTCTTCTAATAGTTCGTGCTTTGAACCTTTCCTGGAACAGCAGTATTAGATTCCGATACACCATTGCAGGTCTACTGTATCCCTTCGACCTTCAAATCAACGATGAAACACAGAAATTGCACCGATATTGAATACAAAAGGCAAAATGACGAATTATTTTCAGGAGGAGTAACTCTTCTAATAGTTAGTGCTTTGAGCCTTTCCTGGGACAGCAGTATTAGATTCCGATGCACCATTGCAGGTTTACTGTATCCCTTGGACCTTCAAATCAACGATGAAATACAGAAATTGCATCGTTATTGAATACAAAAGGCAAAATGTCGACTTATTTACAAGAGGACTAACTCTTCTAATAGTTCGTTCTTTGAGCATTTCCTGGGACAGCAGTATTAGACTCTGATGCACCATTGCAGGTTTACTGTATCCCTTGCACCTTCAAATCAACGATGAAACACAGAAATTGCATCGATATTGAATACAAAAGGCAAAATGTTGACTTATTTACAAGAGCAGTAACTCTTCTAATAGTTCGAGCTTTGAGCCTTTCTTGCGACAGCAGTATTAGACTCCTATGCACCATTGCAGGTTTACTGTATCCCTTGGACCTTCAAATCAACGATGAAATACAGAAATTGCATCGATATTGAATACAAAAAGCAAAATGTCGACTTATCTATAAATGGAGTAACTCTTCTAATAGTTCGTGCTTTGAGCCTATCCTGGGACAGCAGTATTAGACTCCGATGCATGATTAGGGTTTACTGTATCCCTTGGACCTTCAAATCAACGATGAAAAACAGAAATTGCATCGATATTGAATGCAAAAGGCAAAATGTCGACTTATCTATAAGAGGAGTAACTCTCCTAATAGTTCGTGCTTTTAGCCTTTCCTGGGACAGCAGTATTAGATTCCGATGCACCATTGGAGGTTTACTGTATCCCTTGGACCATCAAGTCAACGAAGAAACACAGAAATTGCATCGATATTGAATACAAAAGGCAAAATGTCGACTTATTGATAAGAGGAGTAACTCTTCTAAAAATTCGTGCTTTGAGCCCTTCCTGGGATAGCAGTATGAGATTCCGATGCACAATTGCAGGTTTACTGTATCCCTTGGATCTTCAAATCAACGATGAAACACAGAAATTGCCTCGATATTGAATACAAAATGCAAAGTGTCGACTTATTTACAAGAGGAGTAACTCTCCAAATAGTTCGTGCTTTTAGCCTTTCCTGGGACAGCAGTATTAGATTACGATGCACCATTGCAAGTTTACTGTATCCCTTGGACTTTCAAATCAACGAAGAAACACAGAAATTGCATCGATATTGAATACAAAAGGAAAAATGTCGACTTATTTACAAGAGGAGTAACTCTTCTAATAGTTCGTGCTTTGAGCCTTTCCTGGGACAGCAGTATTACATTCCGAAGCACCATTGCAGGTTTACTGTATCCCTTGGTCCTTCTAATAAACGATGAAACACAGAAATTGCATCGATATTGCATACAAATGGCAAAATGACGAATTATTTTCAAGAGGAGTAACTCTTCTAATAGTTCGTGCTTTGAGCCTTTCCTGGGACAGCTGTATTAGATTCCGATGCACCATTGCAGGTTTACTGTATCCCTTGGACCTTCAAATCAACGATGAGACACAGAAATTGCATCGATATTGAATACAAAAGGCAAAATGTCGACTTATTTACAAGAGGAGTAACTCTTCTAATAGTTCGTTCTTTGAGCCTTTCCTGGGACAGCAGTATTAGACTCCGATGCACCATTGCAGGTTTACTGTATCCCTTGGACCTTCAAATCAACGATGAAACACAGAAATTGCATCGATATTGAATACAAAAGGCAAAATGTCGACATATTTACAAGAGCAGTAACTCTTCTAATAGTTCGTGTTTTGAGCCTTTCCTGGGACAGCAGTATTAGACTCCTATGCACCATTGGAGGTTTACTGTATTCCTTGGACCTTCAAGTCAACGATGAAACACAGAAAGTGCATCGATATTGAATACAAAAAGCAAAATGTCGACTTATCTATAAAAGGAGTAACTCTTCTAATAGTTCGTGCTTTGAGCCTTTCCTGGGACGGAAGTATTAGATTCTGATGCAACACTGCAGGATTACTGTATCCCTTGGACTTTCAAATCAACGATGAAACTCAGAAATTGTATCGACACTGAATACAAAAGGCAAAATGTCGACTTATTTATAAGAGGAGTAACTCTTCTAATAGTTCGTCCTTTGAGCCATTCCTGGGACAGCAGCATTAGATTCCGAAGCACCATTGCAGGTTTACTGTATTCCTTGGACCTTCAAATCAACGATGAAACACAGAAATTGCATCGATATTGAATACAAAAGGCAAAATGTCGAATTATTTCCAAGAGGAGTAACTGTTCTAATAGTTCGTGCTTTGAGCCTTTCCTGGGACAGTAGTATTAGATTCCGATGCACCATTGCAGGTTTACTGTATCCCTTGGACCTTCAAATCAACGATGAAACACAGAATTTGCATCGATATTGAATACAAAAGGCATAATGTCGACTTATTTACAAGACGAGTATCTCTTCTAATAGTTCGTGCTTTGAGCCTTTCCTGGGACAGCAGTATTAGATTCCGATGCACCATTGCAGGATTACTGTATCCCTTGGACTTTCAAATCAACGATGAAACACAGAAATTGCATCGAAATTGAATACAAAAGCATAATGTCGACTTATTTATAAGAATAGTAACTCTCTAATAATTCGTGCTTTGAGCGTTTCCTGGGACAGCAGTATGAGATTCCGATGCACCATTGCAGGTTTACTGTATCCCTTGGACCTTCAAATCAACGATGAAACACAGAAATTGCATCGATATTGAATACAATAGGCAAAATGTTGACTTATTTACAAGAGGAGTAACTCTTCTAATAGTTCGTGCTTTGAACCTTTCCTGGGACAGCAGTATTAGATTCCGATATACCATTGCAGGTCTATTGTATCCCTTCGACCTTCAAATCAACGATGAAACACAGAAATTGCATCAATATTGAATACAATAGGCAAAATGTGGACTTATTTACAAGAGCAGTAACTCTTCTAATAGTTCGAGTTTTGAGCCTTTCCTGGGACAGCAGTATTAGATTCCGATACACCATTGCAGGTTTACTGTATCCCTTCGACCTTCAAATCAACGATGAAACACAGAAATTGCATCGATATTGCATACAAAAGGCAAAATGACGAATTATTTTCAAGAGGAGTAACTCTTCTAATAGTTCGTGCTTTGAGCCTTTCCTGGGACAGCTGTATTAGATTCCGATGCACCATTGCAGGTTTACTGTATCCCTGGGACCTTCAAATCAACGATGAGACACAGAAATTGCATCGATATTGAATTCAAAAGGCAAAATGTCGACTTATTTACAAGAGGAGTAACTCTTCTAATAGTTCGTTCTTTGAGCCTTTCCTGGGACAGCAGTATTAGACTCCGATGCACCATTGCAGGTTTACTGTATCCCTTGGACCTTCAAATCAACGATGAAACACAGAAATTGCATCGATATTGAATACAAAAGGCAAAATGTCGACATATTTACAAGAGCAGTAACTCTTCTAATAGTTCGTGTTTTGAGCCTTTCCTGGGACAGCAGTATTAGACTCCTATGCACCATTGGAGGTTTACTGTATCCCTTGGACCTTCAAGGCAACGATGAAACACAGAAAGTGCATCGATATTGAATACAAAAAGCAAAATGTCTACTTATCTATAAAAGGAGTAACTCTTCTAATAGTTCGTGCTTTGAGCCTTTCCTGGGACGGAAGTATTAGATTCCGAAGCACCATTGCAGGTTTACTGTATTCCTTGGCCCTTCAAATCAACGATGAAACACAGAAATTGCATCGATATTGAATACAAAAGGCAAATGTCGAATTATTTCCAAGAGGAGTAACTGTTCTAATAGTTCGTGCTTTGAGCCTTTCCTGGGACAGTAGTATTAGATTCCGATGCACCATTGCAGGTTTACTGTATCCCTTGGACCTTCAAATCAACGATGAAACACAGAATTTGCATCGATATTGAATACAAAAGGCATAATGTCGACTTATTTACAAGACGAGTATCTCTTCTAATAGTTCGTGCTTTGAGCCTTTCCTGGGACAGCAGTATTAGATTCCGATGCACCATTGCAGGATTACTGTATCCCTTGGACTTTCAAATCAACGATGAAACACAGAAATTGCATCGAAATTGAATACAAAAGGCATAATGTCGACTTATTTATAAGAATAGTAACTCTCTAATAATTCGTGCTTTGAGCGTTTCCTGGGACAGCAGTATGAGATTCCGATGCACCATTGCAAGTTTACTGTATCCCTTGGACCTTCAAATCAACGATGAAACACAGAAATTGCATCGATATTGAAAACAACAGGCAAAGTGTCGACTTATTTACAAAAGGAGTAACTCTCCAAATAGTTCGTGCCTTTAGCCTCTCCTGGGACAGCAGTATTAGATTCCGATGCACCATTGCAGGTTTACTGTATCCCTTGGTCCTTCAAATCAACGATGAAACACAGATATTGCATCGATATTGATTACAAAAGGCAAAATGTCGACTTATTCACAAGAGGGGTAGCGCTTCTAATAGTTCGTGCTTTGAGCCTTTCCTGGGACAGCAGTATTAGATTCCGATGCACCATTGCAGGTTTACTGTATCCCTTGGACCTTCAAATCAACGATGCAACACAGAAATTGCATCGATATTGAATACAATAGGCAAAAAGTTGACTTATTTACAAGAGGAGTAACTCTTCTAATAGTTCGTGCTTTGAACCTTTCCTGGGACAGCAGTATTAGATTCCGATACACCATTGCAGGTCTATTGTATCCCTTCGACCTTCAAATCAACGATGAAACACAGAAATTGCATCAATATTGAATACAAAAGGCAAAATGTGTACTTATTTACAAGAGCAGTAACTCTTCTAATAGTTCGAGTTTTGAGCCTTTCCTGGGACAGCAGTATTAGACTCCTATGCACCATTCCAGGTTTACTGTATCCCTCGGACCTTCAAATCAATGATGAAACACAGAAATTGCATCGATATCGAATACAAAAAGCAAAATGTCGACTTATCTATAAATGGAGTAACTCTTCTAATAGTTCGTGCTTTGAGCCTTTCCTGGGACATCAGTATTAGACTCCGATGCATGATTAGGGTTTACTGTATCCCTTGGACCTTCAAATCAACGATGAAAAACAGAAATTGCATCGATATTGAATGCAAAAGGCAAAATGTCGACTTATCTATAAGAGGAGTAACTCTCCTAATAGTTCGTGCTTTGAGCCTTTCCTGGGACAGAAGTATTAGATTCTGATGCAACATCGCAGTATTACTGTATCCCTTGGACTTTCAAATCAACGATGAAACTCAGAAATTGTATCGACATTGAATACAAAAGGCAAAATGTCGACTTATTTATAAGAGGAGTAACTCTTCTAATAGTTCGTCCTTTGAGCCATTCCTGGGACAGCAGTATTAGATTCCGATGCACCATTGCAGGTTTACTGTATTCCTTGGACCTTCAAATCAACGATGAAACACAGAAATTGCATCGATATTGAATACAAAAGGCAAAATGTCGATTTATTTCCAAGAGGAGTAACTGTTCTAATAGTTCGTGCTTTGAGCCTTTCCTGGGACAGTAGTATTAGATTCCGATGCACCATTGCAGGTTTACTGTATCCCTTGGACCTTCAAATCAACGATGAATCACAGAATTTGCATCGATATTGAATACAAAAGGCATAATGTCGACTTATTTACAAGACGAGTGACTCTTCTAATAGTTCGTGCTTTGAGCCTTTCCTGGGACTGCAGTATTAGATTCCGATGCACCATTGCAGGATTACTGTATCCCTTGGACTTTCAAATCAACGATGAAACACAAAAATTGCATCGAAATTGAATACAAAAGGCATAATGTCGACTTATTTATAAGAATAGTAACTCTCTAATAATTCGTGCTTTGAGCGTTTCCTGGGACAGCAGTATGAGATTCCGATGCACCATTGCAGGTTTACTGTATCCCTTGGACCTTCAAATCAACGATGAAACACAGAAATTGCATCGATATTGAAAACAACAGGCAAAGTGTTGACTTATTTACAAGAGGAGTAACTCTCCAAATAGTTCGTGCTTTTAGCCTCTCCTGGGACAGCAGTATTAGATTCCGATGCACCATTGCAGGTTTACTGTATCCCTTGGACCTTCAAATCAACGATGAAACACAGAAATTGCATCGATATTGAATACAAAAGGCAAAATGTTGACTTATTTACAAGTGGAGTAACTCTTCTAATAGTTCGTGCTTTGAACCTTTCCTGGGACAGCAGTATTAGATTCCGATACACCATTGCAGGTCTATTGTATCCCTTCGACCTTCAAATCAACAATGAAACACAGAAATTGCATCGATATTGAATGCAAAAGGCAAAATGTCGACTTATTATAAGAGCAGTAACTCTTCTAATAGTTCGAGTTTTAACCTTTCCTGGGACAGCAGTATTAGACTCCTATGCACCATTGCAGGTTTACTGCATCCCTTGGACCTTCAAATCAACGATGAAACACAGAAATTGCATCGATATCGAATACAAAAAGCAAAATGTCGACTTATCTATAAATGGAGTAACTCTTCTAATAGTTCGTGCTTTGAGCCTTTCCTGGGACAGCAGTATTAGACTCCGATGCATGATTAGGGTTTACTGTATCCCTTGGACCTCGAAATCAACGATGAAAACCAGAAATTGCATCGATATTGAATGCAAAAGGCAAAATGTCGACTTATCTATAAGAGGAGTAACTCTCCTAATAGTTCGTGCTTTTAGCCTTTCCTGGGACAGCAGTATTAGATTCCGATGCACCATTGGAGGTTTACTGTATCCCTTGGACCATCAAATCAATGAAGAAACACAGAAATTGCATCGATATTGAATACAAAAGGCAAAATGTCGACTTATTTATAAGAGGAGTAACTCTTCTAATAATTCGTGCTTTGAGCCTTTCCTGGGATAGCAGTATGAGATTCCGATGCACAATTGCAGGTTTACTGTATCCCTTGGACCTTCAAATCAACCATGAAACACAGAAATTGCATCGACATTGAATACAAAATGCAAAGTGTCGACTTATTTACAAGAGGAGTAACTCTCCAAATAGTTCGTGCTTTTAGCCTTTCCTGTGACAGCAGTATTAGATTACGATGCACCATTGCAGGTTTACTGTATCCCTTGGATTTTCAAATCAACGAAGAAACACGGAAATTGCATCGATATTGAATACAAAAGGCAAAATATCGACTTATTTACAAGAGGAGTAACTCTTCTAATAGTTCGTGCTTTGAGCCTTTCCTGGGAAAGCAGTATTACATTCCGAAGCACCATTGCAGGTTTACTGTATCCCTTGGGCCTTCAAATAAACGATGAAACACAGAAATTGCATCGATATTGAATACAAAAGGCAAAATGTCGACTTATTTATAAGAGGAGTAACTCTTCTAATAATTCGTGCTTTGAGCCTTTCCTGGGATAGCAGTATGAGATTCCGATGCACAATTGCAGGTTTACTGTATCCCTTGGACCTTCAAATCAACGATGAAACACAGAAATTGCATCGACATTGAATACAAAATGCAAAGTGTCGACTTATTTACAAGAGGAGTAACTCTCCAAATAGTTCGTGCTTTAGCCTTTCCTGTGACAGCAGTATTAGATTACGATGCACCATTGCAGGTTTACTGTATCCCTTGGATTTTCAAATCAACGAAGAAACACGGAAATTGCATCGATATTGAATACAAAAGGCAAAATATCGACTTATTTACAAGAGGAGTAACTCTTCTAATAGTTCGTGCTTTGAGCCTTTCCTGGGAAAGCAGTATTACATTCCGAAGCACCATTGCAGGTTTCTGTATCCCTTGGGCCTTCAAATAAACGATGAGACACAGAAATTGCATCGATATTGAATACAAAAGGCAAAATGTCGACTTATTTATAAGAGGAGTAACTCTTCTAATAGTTCGTCCTTTGAGCCATTCCTGGGACAGCAGCATTAGATTCCGAAGCACCATTGCAGGTTTACTGTATTCCTTGGACCTTCAAATCAACGATGAAACACAGAAATTGCATCGATATTGAATACAAAAGGCAAAATGTCGAATTATTTCCAAGAGGAGTAACTGTTCTAATAGTTCGTGCTTTGAGCCTTTCCTGGGACAGTAGTATTAGATTCCGATGCACCATTGCAGGTTTACTGTATCCCTTGGACCTTCAAATCAACGATGAAACACAGAATTTGCATCGATATTGAATACAAAAGGCATAATGTCGACTTATTTACAAGGCGAGTATCTCTTCTAATAGTTCGTGCTTTGAGCCTTTCCTGGGACAGCAGTATTAGATTCCGATGCACCATTGCAGGATTACTGTATCCCTTGGACTTTCAAATCAACGATGAAACACAGAAATTGCATCGAAATTGAATACAAAAGGCATAATGTCGACTTATTTATAAGAATAGTAACTCTCTAATAATTCGTGCTTTGAGCGTTTCCTGGGACAGCAGTATGAGATTCCGATGCACCATTGCAGGTTTACTGTATCCCTTGGGCCTTCAAATCAACGATGAAACACAGAAATTGCATCGATATTGAAAACAACAGGCAAAGTGTCGACTTATTTACAAGAGGAGTAACTCTCCAAATAGTTCGTGCCTTTAGCCTCCCCTGGGACAGCAGTATTAGATTCCGATGCACCATTGCAGGTTTACTGTATCCCTTGGTCCTTCAAATCAACGATGAAACACAGATAATGCATCGATATTGATTACAAAAGGCAAAATGTGGACTTATTTACAAGAGCAGTAACTCTTCTAATAGTTCGAGTTTTGAGCCTTTCCTGGGACAGCAGTATTAGATTCCGATACACCATTGCAGGTTTACTGTATCCCTTGGACCTTCAAATCAACGATGAAACACAGAAATTGCATCGATATT
Source organism: Schistocerca cancellata (assembly GCF_023864275.1). Taxonomy (NCBI): domain Eukaryota; kingdom Metazoa; phylum Arthropoda; class Insecta; order Orthoptera; family Acrididae; genus Schistocerca; species Schistocerca cancellata. Next base: position 138,162,107 of record NC_064627.1, on the reverse strand, counting down.
GAATACAATAGGCAAAATGTTGACTTATTTACAAGAGGAGTAACTCTTCTAATAGTTCGTGCTTTGAACCTTTCCTGGGACAGCAGTATTAGATTCCGATACACCATTGCAGGTCTATTGTATCCCTTCGACCTTCAAATCAACGATGAAACACAGAAATTGCATCAATATTGAATACAAAAGGCAAAATGTGGACTTATTTACAAGAGCAGTAACTCTTCTAATAGTTCGAGTTTTGAGCCTTTCCTGGGACAGCAGTATTAGATTCCGATACACCATTCCAGGTTTACTGTATCCCTTCGACCTTCAAATCAACGATGAAACACAGAAATTGCATCGATATTGCATACAAAAGGCAAAATGACGAATTATTTTCAAGAGGAGTAACTCTTCTAATAGTTCGTGCTTTGAGCCTTTCCTGGGACAGCTGTATTAGATTCCGATGCACCATTGCAGGTTTACTGTATCCCTGGGACCTTCAAATCAACGATGAGACACAGAAATTGCATCGATATTGAATACAAAAGGCAAAATGTCGACTTATTTACAAGAGGAGTAACTCTTCTAATAGTTCGTTCTTTGAGCCTTTCCTGGGACAGCAGTATTAGACTCCGATGCACCATTGCAGGTTTACTGTATCCCTTGGACCTTCAAATCAACGATGAAACACAGAAATTGCATCGATATTGAATACAAAAGGCAAAATGTCGACATATTTACAAGAGCAGTAACTCTTCTAATAGTTCGTGTTTTGAGCCTTTCCTGGGACAGCAGTATTAGACTCCTATGCACCATTGGAGGTTTACAGTATCCCTTGGACCTTCAAGTCAACGATGAAACACAGAAAGTGCATCGATATTGAATACAAAAAGCAAAATGTCGACTTATCTATACAAGGAGTAACTCTTCTAATAGTTCGTGCTTTGAGCCTTTCCTGGGACGGAAGTATTAGATTCCGAAGCACCATTGCAGGTTTACTGTATTCCTTGGACCTTCAAATCAACGATGAAACACAGAAATTGCATCGATATTGAATACAAAAGGCAAATGTCGAATTATTTCCAAGAGGAGTAACTGTTCTAATAGTTCGTGCTTTGAGCCTTTCCTGGGACAGTAGTATTAGATTCCGATGCACCATTGCAGGTTTACTGTATCCCTTGGACCTTCAAATCAACGATGAAACACAGAATTTGCATCGATATTGAATACAAAAGGCATAATGTCGACTTATTTACTAGACGAGTATCTCTTCTAATAGTTCGTGCTTTGAGCCTTTCCTGGGACAGCAGTATTAGATTCCGATGCACCATTGCAGGATTACTGTATCCCTTTGACTTTCAAATCAACGATGAAACACAGAAATTGCATCGAAATTGAATACAAAAGGCATAATGTCGACTTATTTATAAGAATAGTAACTCTCTAATAATTCGTGCTTTGAGCGTTTCCTGGGACAGCAGTATGAGATTCCGATGCACCATTGCAAGTTTACTGTATCCCTTCGACCTTCAAATCAACGATGAAACACAGAAATTGCATCAATATTGAATACAAAAGGCAAAATGTCGACTTATTTATAAGAGGAGTAACTCTTCTAATAGTTCGTCCTTTGAGCCATTCCTGGGACAGCAGTATTAGATTCCGATGCACCATTGCAGGTTTACAGTATTCCTTGGACCTTCAAATCAACGATGAAACACAGAAATTGCATCGATATTGAATACAAAAGGCAAAATGTCGATTTATTTCCAAGAGGAGTAACTGTTCTAATAGTTCGTGCTTTGAGCCTTTCCTGGGACAGTAGTATTAGATTCCGATGCACCATTGCAGGTTTACTGTATCCCTTGGACCTTCAAATCAACGATGAATCACAGAATTTGCATCGATATTGAATACAAAAGGCATAATGTCGACTTATTTACAAGACGAGTGACTCTTCTAATAGTTCGTGCTTTGAGCCTTTCCTGGGACTGCAGTATTAGATTCCGATGCACCATTGCAGGATTACTGTATCCCTTGGACTTTCAAATCAACGATGAAACACAAAAATTGCATCGAAATTGAATACAAAAGGCATAATGTCGACTTATTTATAAGAATAGTAACTCTCTATTAATTCGTGCTTTGAGCGTTTCCTGGGACAGCAGCATGAGATTCCGATGCACCATTGCAGGTTTACTGTATCCCTTGGACCTTCAAATCAACGATGAAACACAGAAATTGCATCGATATTGAAAACAACAGGCAAAGTGTTGACTTATTTACAAGAGGAGTAACTCTCCAAATAGTTCGTGCTTTTAGCCTCTCCTGGGACAGCAGTATTAGATTCCGATGCACCATTGCAGGTTTACTGTATCACCTGGACCTTCAAATCAACGATGAAACACAGAAATTGCATCGATATTGAATACAAAAGGCAAAATGTTGACTTATTTACAAGTGGAGTAACTCTTCTAATAGTTCGTGCTTTGAACCTTTCCTGGGACAGCAGTATTAGATTCCGATACACCATTGCAGGTCTATTGTATCCCTTCGACCTTCAAATCAACAATGAAACACAGAAATTGCATCGATATTGAATGCAAAAGGCAAAATGTCGACTTATTATAAGAGCAGTAACTCTTCTAATAGTTCGAGTTTTAACATTTCCTGGGACAGCAGTATTAGACTCCTATGCACCATTGCAGGTTTACTGCATCCCTTGGACCTTCAAATCAACGATGAAACACAGAAATTGCATCGATATCGAGTAGAAAAAGCAAAATGTCGACTTATCTATAAATGGAGTAACTCTTCTAATAGTTCGTGCTTTGAGCCTTTCCTGGGACAGCAGTATTAGACTCCGATGCATGATTAGTGTTTACTGTATCCCTTGGACCTTCAAATCAACGATGAAAAACAGAAATTGCATCGAAATTGAATGCAAAAGGCAAAATGTCGACTTATCTATAAGAGGAGTAACTCTCCTAATAGTTCGTGCTTTTAGCCTTTCCTGGGACAGCAGTATTAGATTCCGATGTACCATTGGAGGTTTACTGTATCCCTTGGACCATCAAATCAATGAAGAAACACAGAAATTGCATCGATATTGAATACAAAAGGCAAAATGTCGACTTATTTATAAGAGGAGTAACTCTTCTAATAATTCGTGCTTTGAGCCTTTCCTGGGATAGCAGTATGAGATTCCGATGCACAATTGCAGGTTTACTGTATCCCTTGGACCTTCAAATCAACGATGAAACACAGAAATTGCATCGACATTGAATACAAAATGCAAAGTGTCGACTTATTTACAAGAGGAGTAACTCTCCAAATAGTTCGTGCTTTTAGCCTTTCCTGTGACAGCAGTATTAGATTACGATGCACCATTGCAGGTTTACTGTATCCCTTGGATTTTCAAATCAACGAAGAAACACGGAAATTGCATCGATATTGAATACAAAAGGCAAAATATCGACTTATTTACAAGAGGAGTAACTCTTCTAATAGTTCGTGCTTTGAGCCTTTCCTGGGAAAGCAGTATTACATTCCGAAGCACCATTGCAGGTTTACTGTACCCCTTGGGCCTTCAAATAAACGATGAAACACAGAAATTGCATCGATATTGAATACAAAAGGCAAAATGTCAACTTATTTACAAGAGTAGTAACGCTTCTAATAGTTCGTGCTTTGAGCCTTTCCTGGGACACCAGTATTAGATTCTGATGCACCATTGAAGGTTTACTGTATTCTTTGGACCTTCAAATCAACGATGAAACACAGAAATTGCATCGATATTGAATACAACAGCCAAAATGTTGACTTGTTTACAAGAGGAGTAACTCTTCTAATAGTTCGTGTTTTGAGCCTTTCCTGGGACAGCAGTATTAGATTCCGATACACCATTGCAGGTTTACTGTATCCCTTCGACCTTCAAATCAACGATGAAACACAGAAATTGCATCGATATTGCATACAAAAGGCAGAATGACGAATTATTTTCAAGAGGAGTAACTCTTCTAATAGTTCGTGCTTTGAGCCTTTCCTGGGACAGCAGTATTAGATTCCGATGCACCATTGCAGGTTTACTGTATCCCTTGGACCTTCAAATCAACGATGAAACACAGAAATTGCATCGATATTGAATACAAAAGGCAAAATGTCGACTTATTTACAAGAGGAGTAACTCTTCTAATAGTTCGTTCTTTGAGCCTTTCCTGGGACAGCTGTATTAGACTCCGATGCACCATTGCAGGTTTACTGTATCCCTTGAACCTTCAAATCAACGATGAAACACTGAAATTGCATCGATATTGAATACAAAAGGCAAAATGTCGACATATTTACAAGAGCAGTAACTCTTCTAATAGTTCGTGCTTTTAGCCTTAACTGGGACAGCAGTATTAGACTCCTATGCACCATTGGAGGTTTACTGTATCCCTTGGACCTTCAAGTCAACGATGAAACACAGAAAGTGCATCGATATTGAATACAAAAGGCAAAATGTCGACTTATCTATAAAAGGAGTAACTCCTCTAATAGTTCGTGCTTTGAGCCTTTCCAGGGACAGAAGTATTAGATTCTGATGCACCATTGCAGCATTACTGTATCCCTTGGACTTTCAAATCAACGATGAAACTCAGAAATTGTATCGACATTGAATACAAAAGGCAAAATGTCGACTTACTTATAAGAGGAGTAACTCTTCTAATAGTTCGTCCTTTGAGCCATTCCTGGGACAGCAGTATTTGATTCCGAAGCACCATTGCAGGTTTACTGTATTCCTTGGACCTTCAAATCAACGATGAAACACAGAAATTGCATCGATATTGAATACAAAAGGCAAAGTGTCGAATTATTTCCAAGAGGAGTAACTGTTCTAATAGTTCGTGCTTTGAGCCTTTCCTGGAACAGTAGTATTAGATTCCGAGGCACCATTGCAGGTTTACTGTATCTCTTGGACCTTCAAATCAACGATGAAACACAGAATTTGCATCGATATTGAATACAAAAGGCATAATGTCGACTTATTTACAAGACGAGTATCTCTTCTAATAGTTCGTGCTTTGAGCCTTTCCTGGGACAGCAGTATTAGATTCCGATGCACCATTGCAGGATTACTGTATCCCTTGGACTTTCAAATCAACGATGAAACACAGAAATTGCATCGATATTGAATACAAAAGGCATAATGTCGACTTATTTATAAGAATAGTAACTCTCTAATAATTCGTGCTTTGAGCGTTTCCTGGGACAGCAGTGTGAGATTCCGATGCACCATTGCAGGTTTACTGTATCCCTTGGACCTTCAAATCAACGATGAAACACAGAAATTGCATCGATATTGAAAACAACAGGCAAAGTGTCGACTTATTTACAAGAGGAGTATCTCTCCAAATAGTTCGTGCTTTAGCCTCTCCTGGGACAGCAGTATTAGATTCCGATGCACCATTGCAGGTTTACTGTATCCCTTGGTCCTTCAAATCAACGATGAAACACAGAAATTGCATTGATATTGATTACAAAAGGCAAAATGTCGACTTATTTACAAGAGGAGTAACGCTTCCAATAGTTCGTGCTTTGAGCCTTTCCTGGGACAGCAGTATTAGATTCCGATGCACAATTGCAGGTTTACTGTATCCCTTGGACCTTCAAATTAACGATGAAACTCAGAAATTGCATCGATATTGAAAACAAAAGGCAAAATTTCAACTTATTTACAAGAGGAGTAACTCTTCTAATAGTTCGTGTTTTGAGCCTTTCCTGCGACAGCAGTATTAGATTCCGATGCATCATTGCGGGTTTAATGTATCCCTTGGACGTTCAAGTCAACGATGAAACACAGCAATTGCATCGATATTGAATACAAAAGGCAAAATGTCGACTTATTTATAAGAGGAGCAACTCTTCTATTAGTTCGTGCTTTGAGCCTTTCCTGGGACAGCAGTATTAGATTCCGAGGCACCATTGCAGGTTTACTGTATCCCTTGGATCTTCAAATCAACGATGAATCACAGAAATTAAATCAATATTGAATACAAAAGGCAAAATGACGACTTACTTATAAGAGGAGTAACTCTTCTAATAGTTCGTGCTTTGAGCCTTTCCTGGGACAGCAGTATTAGATTCCGAAAACCATTGCAGGTTTACTGTATCCCTTGGACCTTCAAATCGACGATGAAACAAAGAAATTGCATCGATATTGAATAAAAAAGGAAAAATGTCGGCTTATTTATAAGAGAAGTAATTCTTCCAATAGCTCGTGCTTTTAGCCTTTCCTGGGACAGCAGTATTAGATTCCGATCACCATTGCAGGTTTAATGTATCCCTTGGACCTTCAAATCAACGATGAAACACAGAAATTGCATCGATATTGAATATAAAAGGCAAAATGTCGACTTATTTACCAGAGGAGTAACTCTTCTAATAGTTCGTGCTTTGAGCCTTTCCTGGGACAGCAGTATTAGATTCCGATGCATCATTGCGGGTTTAATCTATCCCTTGGACCTTCAAATCAACGATGAAACACAGCAATTGTATCGACATTGAATACAAAAGGCAAAATGTCGACTTATTTGTAAAAGGAGCAACTCTTCTATTAGTTCGTGCTTTGAGTCTTTCCTGGGACAGCAGTATTAGATTCCGAGGCACCATTGCAGGTTTACTGTATCCCTTGGATCTTCAAATCAACGATGAAACACAGAAACTAAATCAATATTGAATACAAAAGGCAAAATGACGACTTACTTATAAGAGGAGTAACTCTTCTAATAGTTCGCGCTTTGAGCCTTTCCTGGGACAGCAGTATTAGATTCCAATCACCATTGCAGGTTTACTGTATCCCTTGGACCTTCAAATCAGCGATGAAACACAGAAATTGCATCGATATTGAATAAAAAAGGAAAAAAGTCGGCTTATTTATAAGGGAAGTAACTCTTCTAATAGTTCGTGCTATGAGCCTTTCCTGGGACAGCAGTATTTGATTCCGATGCACCATTGCAGGTTTACTGTATCCCTTGGACCTTCAAATCAACGATGAAACAGAAATTGCATCGCTATTGAATACAAAAGGCAAAATGTCGACTCATTTACAAGAGGAGTAACTCTTCCATTAGTTCGTGCTTTGAGCCTTTCCTGGGACAGCAGTATTTGATTCCGATGCACCATTGCAGGTTTACTGTATCCCTTGGACCTTCAGATCAACGATGAAACACAGAAAATGCATCGATATTGAATACAAAAGACAAAATTTCGACTTATTTACAAGAGGAGTAACTCTTCTATTACTTCGTGCTTTGAGCCTTTCCTGGGACAGCAGTATTAGATTCCGATGCACCATTGCAGGTTTACTGTATCCATTGGACTTTCAAATCAACAATGAAACACAAAAATTGCATCGATATTGAATACAAAAGGCAAAATGTCGACTTATTTATAAGAGGAGTAACTCTTCTATTAGTTCGTGCTTTGAGCCTTTCCTGGGACAGCAGTATTAGACTCCGATGCACCATTGCAGGTTTACTGTATCCCTTGAACCTTCAAATCAACGATGAAACACTGAAATTGCATCGATATTGAATACAAAAGGCAAAATGTCGACATATTTACAAGTGGAGTAACTCTTCTAATAGTTCGTGCTTTGAACCTTTCCTGGGACAGCAGTATTAGATTCCGATACACCATTGCAGGTCTATTGTATCCCTTCGACCTTCAAATCAACAATGAAACACAGAAATTGCATCGATATAGAATGCAAAAGGCAAAATGTCGACTTATTGTAAGAGCAGTAACTCTTCTAATAGTTCGAGTTTTGAGCCTTTCCTGGGACAGCAGTATTAGTTTCCTATGCACCATTGCAGGTTTACTGCATCCCTTGGACCTTCAAATCAACGATGAAACACAGAAATTGCATCGATATCGGATACAAAAGCAAAATGTCGACTTATCTATATATGGAGTAACTCTTCTAATAGTTCGTGCTTTGAGCCTTTCCTGGGACAGCAGTATTAGACTCCGATGCATGATTAGGGTTTACTGTATCCCTTGGACCTTCAAATCAAAGATGAAAAACAGAAATTGCATCGATATTGAATGCAAAAGGCAAAATGTCGACTTATCTATAAGAGGAGTAACTCTCCTAATAGTTCGTGCTTTTAGCCTTTCCTGGGACAGCGTATTACATTCCGATGCACCATTGGAGGTTTACTGTATCCCTTGGACCATCAAATCAATGAAGAAACACAGAAATTGAATCGATATTGAATACAAAAGGCAAAATGTCGACTTATTTATAAGAGGAGTAACTCTTCTAATAATTCGTGCTTTGAGCCTTTCCTGGGATAGCAGTATGAGATTCCGATGCACAATTGCAGGTTTACTGTATCCCTTGGACCTTCAAATCAACGATGAAACACAGAAATTGCATCGACATTGAATACAAAATGCAAAGTGTCGACTTATTTACAAGAGGAGTAACTCTCCAAATAGTTCGTGCTTTTAGCCTTTCCTGTGACAGCAGTATTAGTTTACGATGCACCATTGCAGGTTTACTGTATCCCTTGGATTTTCAAATCAACGAAGAAACACGGAAATTGCATCGATATAGAATACAAAAGGCAAAATATCGACTTATTTACAATAGGAGTAACTCTTCTAATAGTTCGTGCTTTGAGCCTTTCCTGGGAAAGCAGTATTACATTCCGAAGCACCATTGCAGGTTTACTGTATCCCTTGGGCCTTCAAATAAACGATGAAACACAGAAATTGCATCGATATTGAATACAAAAGGCAAAATGTCGACTTATTTACAAGAGTAGTAACGCTTCTAATAGTTCGTGCTTTGAGCCTTTCCTGGGACACCAGTATTAGATTCTGATGCACCATTGAAGGTTTACTGTATTCTTTGGACCTTCAAATCAACGATGAAACACAGAAATTGCATCGATATTGAATACAACAGCCAAAATGTTGACTTGTTTACAAGAGGAGTAACTCTTCTAATAGTTCGTGTTTTTAGCCTTTCCTGGGACAGCAGTATTAGATTCCGATACACCATTGCAGGTTTACTGTATCCCTTCGACCTTCAAATCAACGATGAAACACAGAAATTGCATCGATATTGCATACAAAAGGCAGAATGACGAATTATTTTCAAGAGGAGAAACTCTTCTAATAGTTCGTGCTTTGAGCCTTTCCTGGGACAGCAGTATTAGATTCCGATGCACCATTGCAGGTTTACTGTATCCCTTGGACCTACAAATCAACGATGAAACACAGAAATTGCATCGATATTGAATACAAAAGGCAAAATGTCGACTTATTTACAAGAGGAGTAACTCTTCTAATAGTTCGTTCTTTGAGCCTTTCCTGGGACAACAGTATTAGACTCCGATGCACCATTGCAGGTTTACTGTATCCCTTGGACCTTCAAATCAACGATGAAACACTGAAATTGCATCGATATTGAATACAAAAGGCAAAATGTCGACATATTTACAAGAGCAGTAACTCTTCTAATAGTGCGTGTTTTGAGCCTTAACTGGGACAGCAGTATTAGACTCCTATGCACCATTGGAGGTTTACTGTATCCCTTGGACCTTCAAGTCAACGATGAAACACAGAAAGTGCATCGATATTGAATACAAAAGGCAAAATGTCGACTTATCTATAAAAGGTGTAACTCTTCTAATAGTTCGTGCTTTGAGCCTTTCCTGGGACAGAAGTATTAGATTCTGATGCACCATTGCAGGATTACTGTATCCCTTGGACTTTCAAATCAACGATGAAACTCAGAAATTGTATCGACATTGAATACAAAAGGCAAATTGTCGACTTATTTATAAGAGGAGTAACTCTTCTAATAGTTCGTCCTTTGAGCCATTCCTGGGACAGCAGTATTAGATTCCGAAGCACCATTCAGGTTTACTGTATTCCTTGGACCTTCAAATCAACGATGAAACACAGAAATTGCATCGATATTGAATACAAAAGGCATAATGTCGACTTATTTATAAGAATAGTAACTCTCAGATAATTCGTGCTTTGAGCGTTTCCTGGGACAGCAGTGTGAGATCCGATGCACCATTGCAGGTTTACTGTATCCCTTGGACCTTCAAATCAACGATGAAACACAGAATTTGCATCGATATTGAATACAAAAGGCATAATGTCGACTTATTTACAAGACGAGTATCTCTTCTAATAGTTCGTGCTTTGAGCCTTTCCTGGGACAGCAGTATTAGATTCCGATGCACCATTGCAGGATCACTGTATCCCTTGGACTTTCAAATCAACGATGAAACACAGAAATTGCATCGATATTGAATACAAAAGGCATAATGTCGACTTATTTATAAGAATAGTAACTCTCAGATAATTCGTGCTTTGAGCGTTTCCTGGGACAGCAGTGTGAGATCCGATGCACCATTGCAGGTTTACTGTATCCCTTGGACCTTCAAATCAACGATGAAACACAGAAATTGCATCGATATTGAAAACAACAGGCAAAGTGTCGACTTATTTACAAGAGGAGTAACTCTTCTAATAGTTCGTGCTTTAGCCTCTCCTGGGACAGCAGTATTAGATTCCGATGCACCATTGCAGGTTTACTGTATCCCTTGGTCCTTCAAATCAACGATGAAACACAGAAATTGCATTGATATTGATTACAAAAGGCAAAATGTCGACTTATTTACAAGAGGAGTAACGCTTCCAATAGTTCGTGCTTTGAGCCTTTCCTGGGACAGCAGTATTAGATTCCGATGCACCATTGCAGGTTTACTGTATCCCTTGGACCTTCAAATCAACGATGAAACACAGAAATTGCATCGATATTGAATACAAAAGGCAAAATTTCGACTTATTTACAAGAGGAGTAACTCTTCTAATAGTTCGTGTTTTGAGCCTTTCCTGGGACAGCAGTATTAGATTCCGATGCATCATTGCGGGTTTAATGTATCCCTTGGACCTTCAAATCAACGATGAAACACAGCAATTGCATCGATATTGAATACAAAAGGCAAAATGTCGACTTATTTATAAGAGGAGCAACTCTTCTATTAGTTCGTGCTTTGAGCCTTTCCTGGGACAGCAGTATTAGATTCCGAGGCACCATTGCAGGTTTACTGTATCCCTTGGATCTTCAAATCAACGATGAAACACAGAAATTAAATCAATATTGAATACAAAAGGCAAAATGACGACTTACTTATAAGAGGAGTAACTCTTCTAATAGTTCGTGCTTTGAGCCTTTCCTGGGACAGCAGTATTAGATTCCGATCACCATTGCAGGTTTACTGTATCCCTTGGACCTTCAAATCGACGATGAAACACAGAAATTGCATCGATATTGAATAAAAAAGGAAAAATGTCGGCTTATTTATAAGAGAAGTAATTCTTCCAATAGTTCGTGCTTTTAGCCTTTCCTGGGACAGCAGTATTAGATTCCGATCACCATTGCAGGTTTAATGTATCCCTTGGACCTTCAAATCAACGATGAAACACAGAAATTGCATCGATATTGAATATAAAAGGCAAAATGTCGACTTATTTACCAGAGGACTAACTCTTCTAATAGTTCGTGCTTTGAGCCTTTCCTGGGACAGCAGTATTTGATTCCGATGCACCATTGCAGGTTTACTGTATCCCTTGGACCTTCAAATCAACGATGAAACACAGAAATTGCATCGATATTGAATACAAAAGGCAAAATGTCGGCTTATTTATAAGAGAAGTAACTCTTCCAATAGTTCGTGCTTTTAGCCTTTCCTGGGACAGCAGTATTAGATTCCGATCACCATTGCAGGTTTACTGTATCCCTTGGACCTTCAAATCAACGATGATACACAGAAATTGCATCGATATTGAATACAAAAGGCAAAATGTCGACTTATTTACAAGAGGAGTAACTCTTCTAATAGTTCGTGCTTTGAGCCTTTCCTGGGACAGCAGTATTAGATTCCGATGCATCATTGCGGGTTTAATCTATCCCTTGGACCTTCAAATCAACGATGAAACACAGCAATTGTATCGATATTGAATACAAAAGGCAAAATGTCGACTTATTTGTAAAAGGAGCAACTCTTCTATTAGTTCGTGCTTTGAGTCTTTCCTGGGACATTAGTATTAGATTCCGATTCACCATTGCAGGTTTACTGTATCCCTTGGATCTTCAAATCAACGATGAAACACAGACACTAAATCAATATTGAATACAAAAGGCAAAATGACGACTTACTTATAAGAGGAGTAACTCTTCTAATAGTTCGTGCTTTGAGCCTTTCCTGGGACAGCAGTATTAGATTCCGATCACCATTGCAGGTTTACTGTATCCCTTGGACCTTCAAATCAGCGATGAAATACAGAAATTGCATCGATATTGAATAAAAAAGGAAAAAAGTCGGCTTATTTATAAGAGAAGTAACTCTTCTAATAGTTCGTGCTATGAGCCTTTCCTGGGACAGCAGTATTTGATTCCGATGCACCATTGCAGGTTTACTGTATCCCTTGGACCTTCAAATCAACGATGAAACAGAAATTGCATCGATATTGAATACAAAAGGCAAAATGTCGACTCATTTACAAGAGGAGTAACTCTTCCATTAGTTCGTGCTTTGAGCCTTTCCTGAGACAGCAGTATTTGATTCCGATGCACCATTGCAGGTTTACTGTATCCCTTGGACCTTCAGATCAACGATGAAACACAGAAAATGCATCGATATTGAATAAAAAAGGCAAAATGTCCGCTTATTTATAAGAGGAGTAACTCTTCTAATAGTTCGTGCATTTAGCCTTTCCTGGGACAGCAGTATTAGATTCCGACGCACCATTGCAGGTTTACTGTATCCCTTGGACCTTCAAATCAACGATGATCACAGAAATTGCATCGATATTGAATACAAAATGCAAAATGTCGACTTATTTACAAGAGGAGTAATTCTTCTAATAGTTCGTGCTTTGAGCCTTTCCTGGGACTGCAGTATTAGATTCCGATGCACCATTGCAGGTTTACTGTATCCCTTGGACCTTCAAATCAACGATGAAACACAGAAATTGCATCGATATTGAATACAAAATGCAAAATGTCGAATTATTTACAAGAGGAGTAACTCTTCTAATAGTTCGTGCTTTGCGCCTTTCCTCTGACAGCAGTATTAGATTCCGATTCACCATTGCGGGTTTACTGTATCCCTTGGACCTTCAAATCAACGATGAAACGCAGAAATTGCATCGATATTGATTACAAAAGGCAAAATGTCGACTTATTTATAAGCGGAGTAACTCTTCTAATTGTTCGTGCTTTCAGCCTTTCCTGGGACAGCAGTATTAGATTCCGACGCACCATTGCAGGTTTACTGTATCCCTTGGACCTTCAAATCAACGATGAAACACAGAAATTGCATCGATATTGAATACAAAATGCAAAATGTCGAATTATTTACAAGAGGAGTAACTCTTCTAATAGTTCGTGCTTTGCGCCTTTCCTCTGACAGCAGTATTAGATTCCGATTCACCATTGCGGGTTTACTGTATCCCTTGGACCTTCAAATCAACGATGAAAAACAGAAATTGCATCGATATTGAATAAAAAAGAAAAATGTCGGCTTATTTATAAAGGAAGTAACTCTTCTAATAGTTCGTGCTTTTAGCCTTTCCTGGGACGGCAGTATTAGATTCCGATCACCATTGCAGGTTTACTGTATCCCTTGGACCTTCAAATCAACGATGAAACACAGAAATTGCATCGATATTGAATACAAAAGGCAAAATGTCGACTTATTTATAAGCGGAGTAACTCTTCTAATTGTTCGTGCTTTCAGCCTTTCCTGGGACAGCAGTATTAGATTCCGATGCACCATTGCAGGTTTACTGTATCCCTTGGACCTTCCAATCGACGATGAAAAACAGCAATTGCATCGATATTGAATACAAAAGGCAAAATGTCGACTTACTTATAAGAGGTGTAACTCTTCTAATAGTTCGTGCTTTGAGCCTTTCCTGGGACAGCAGTATTAGATTCCGATCACCATTGAATGTTTACTGTATCCCTTGGACCTTCAAATCAACGATGAAACACAGAAATTGCATCGATATTGAATAAAAATGGAAAAATGTCGGCTTATTTATAAGAGAAGTAACCCTTCTAATAGTTCGTGCTTTTAGCCTTTCCTGGGACAGCAGTATTAGATTCCGATCACCATTGTAGGTTTACTGTATCCCTTGGACCTTCAAATCAACGATGAACACAGAAATTGCATCGATATTGAATACAAAAGGCAAAATGACGACTTACTTATAAGAGGAGTAACTCTTCTAATAGTTCGTGCTTTGAGCCTTTCCTGGGACAGCAGTATTAGATTCCGATCACCATTGAAGGTTTACTGTATTCCTTGGACCTTCAAATCAACGTGAAACACAGAAATTGCATCGATATTGAATACAAAAGGCAAAATGGCGACTTATTTACCAGAGGAGTAACTCTTCTAATAGTTCGTGCTTTGAGCCTTTCCTGGGACAGCAGTATTAGATTCCGATGCACCATTGCAGGTTTACTGTATCCCTTGGACCTTCAAATCAACGATGAAACACAGAAATTGCATCGATATTGAATACAAAAGGCAAAATGTCGACTTATTTACAAGAGGAGAAACTCCTCTTATAGTTTGTGCTTTGAGCCTTTCCTGGGACAGCAGTATTAGATTCCGATGCGCCATTGCAGGTTTACTGTATCCCTTGGACCTTCAAATCAATGATGAAACACAGATATTGCATCGATATTGAATAAAAAAGGCAAAATGTCGACTTATTTATAAGCGGAGTAACTCTTCTAATTGTTCGTGCTTTGAGCCTTTCCTGGGGCAGCAGTATTAGATTCCGATGCACCATTGCAGATTTACTGTATTCCTTGGACCTTCAAATCAACGATGAAACACAGAAATTGTATCGATATTGAATAAAAAAGGAAAAATGTCGGCTTATTTATAAGAGAAGAAACTCTTCTAATAGTTCGTGCTTTTAGCCTTTCCTGGGACAGCAGTATTAGATTCCGATCACCATTGTAGGTTTACAGTATCCCTTGGACCTTCAAATCAACGATGAAACACAGAAATTGCATCGATATTGAATACAAAAGCCAAAATGTTGACTTATTTACAAGAGGAGTAACTCTTCTAATAGTTCGTGCTTTGAGCCTTTCCTGGGACAGCAGTATTAGATTCCGATACACCATTGCAGGTTTACTGTATCCCTTCGACCTTCAAATCAACGATGAAACACAGAAATTGCATCGATATTGCATACAAAAGGCAAAATGACGAATTATTTTCAAGAGCAGTAACTCTTCTAATAGTTCGTGCTTTGATTCTTTCCTGGGACAGCAGTATTAGATTCCGATGCACCATTGCAGGTTTACTGTATCCCTTGGACCTTCAAATCAACGATCAAACACAGAAATTGCATCGATATTGAATACAAAAGGCAAAATGTCTACTTATTTACAAGAGGAGTAACTCTACTAATAGTTCGTGCTCTGAGCCTTTCCTGGGACAGCAGTATTAGATTCCGATGCACCATTGCAGGTATACTGTATCCCTTGGACCTTTAAATCAACGATGAAACACAGAAATTGCATCGATATTGAATAAAAAAGGCAAAATGTCCGCTTATTTATAAGAGGAGTAACTCTTCTAATAGTTCGTGCTTTGAGCCTTTCCTGGGACAGCAGTATTTGATTCCGACGCACCATTCTAGGTTTACTGTATCTCTTGGACCTTCAAATCAACGATGAAACACAGAAATTGCATCGATATTGAATACAAAAGGCAAAATGACGACTTACTTATAAGAGGAGTAACTCTTCTAATAGTTCGTGCTTTGAGCCTTTCCTGGGACAGCAGTATTAGATTCCGATCACCATTGCAGATTCACTGTTTCCCTTGGACCTTCAAATCAACGATGAAACACAGAAATTGCATCGACATTGAATAAAAAAGGAAAAATGTTGGCTTATTTATAAGAGTAGTAACTCTTCCAATAGTTCGTGCTTTTAGCCTTTCCTGGGACAGCAGTATTAGATTCCGACCACCATTGCAGGTTTACTGTATCCCTTGGACCTTCAAATCAACGATGAAACACAGAAATTGCATCGATATTGAATATAAAAGGCAAAATGTCGACTTATTTACCAGAGGAGTAACTCTTCTAATAGTTCGTGCTTTGAGCCTTTCCTGGGACAGCAGTATTAGATTCCGATGCACCATTGCAGGTTTACTGCATCCCTTGGACCTACAAATCAACGATGAAACACAGAAATTGCATCGATATTGAATACAAAAGGCAAAATGTCGACTTATTTACAAGAGGAATAACTCTTCTAATAGTTCGTGGTTTGAGCCTTTCCTGTGACAGCAGTATTAGATTCCGACACACCATAGCAACTTTACTGTATCCCTTGGACCTTCAAATCAACGATGAAACACAGCAATTGCATCGATATTGAAAACAAAAGGCAAAATGTCGACTTATTTATAAAAGGAGCAACTCTTCTATTAGTTCGTGCTTTGAGTCTTTCCTGGGACAGCAGTATTAGATTCCGAGGCACCATTGCAGGTTTACTGTATCCCTTGGATCTTCAAATCAACGATGAAACACAGAAATTAAATCAATATTGAATACAAAAGGCAAAATGACGACTTACTTATAAGAGGAGTAACTCTTCTAATAGTTCGTGCTTTGAGCCTTTCCTGGGACAGCAGTATTAGATTCCGATCACCATTGCAGGTTTACTGTATCCCTTGGACCTTCAAATCAACGATCAAACACAGAAATTGCATCGATATTGAATACAAAAGGCAAAATGTCGACTTATTTACGAGAGGAATAACTCTTCTAATAGTTCGTGGTTTGAGCCTTTCCTGTGACAGCAGTATTAGATTCCGACGCACCATAGCAACTTTACTGTATCCCTTGGACCTTCAAATCAACGATGAAACACAGAAATTGCATCGATATTAAATACAAAAGGCAAAATTTCGACTTATTTACAAGAGGAGTAACTCTTCCAATAGTTCGTGCTTTGAGCCTTTCCTGGGACAGCAGTATTAGATTCCGATGCATCATTGCGGGTTTAATGTATCCCTTGGACCTTCAAATCAACGATGAAACACAGCAATTGCATCGATATTGAATACAAAAGGCAAAATGACGACTTACTTATAAGAGGAGTAACTCTTCTAATAGTTCGTGCTTTGAGCCTTTCCTGGGACAGCAGTATTAGATTCCGATGCACAATTGCATGTTTACTGTATCCCTTGGACCTTCAAATCAACGATGATCACAGAAATTGCATCGATATTGAATACAAAATGCACAACGTCGACTTATTTGCAAGAGGAGTAACTCTTCTAATAGTTCGTGATTTGAGCATTTCCTGGGACAGCAGTATTAGATTCCGATGCACCATTGCAGGTTTACTGTATCCCTTGGACCTTCGAATCAACGATGAAACACAGAAATTGCATCGATATTGAATACAAAATGCAAAATGTCGAATTACTTGCAAGAGGAGTAACTGTTGTAATAGTTCGTGATTTGCGCCTTTCCTGGGACAGCAGTATTACATTCCGATTCACCATTGGGGGTTTACTGTATCCCTTGGACCTTCAAATCAACGATGAAACACAGAAATTGCATCGATATTGAATACAAAAGGCAAAATGTCGACTTATTTATAAGCGGAGTAACTCTTCTAATTGTTCGTGCTTTGAGCCTTTCCTGGGACAGCAGTATTAGATTCCGATGCACCATTGCAGGTATACTGTATTCCTTGGACATTCAAATCAACGATGAAACACAGAAATTGCATCGATATTGAATACAAAAGGCAAAATGTCGACTTATTTACGAGAGGAATAACTCTTCTAATAGTTCGTGGTTTGAGCCTTTCCTGTGACAGCAGTATTAGATTCCGACGCACCATAGCAACTTTACTGTATCCCTTGGACCTTCAAATCAACGATGAAACACAGAAATTGCATCGATATTGAATACAAAAGGCAAAATTTCGACTTATTTACAAGAGGAGTAACTCTCCCAATAGTTCGTGCTTTGAGCCTTTCCTGGGACAGCAGTATTAGATTCCGATGCATCATTGCGGGTTTAATGTATCCCTTGGACCTTCAAATCAACGATGAAACACAGCAATTGCATCGATATTGAATACAAAACGCAAAATGTCGAATTATTTATAAGAGGAGCAACTCTTCTATTAGTTCGTGCTTTGAGCCTTTCCTGGGACAGCAGAATTAGATTCCGAGGCACCATTGCAGGTTTACTGTATCCCTTGGATCTTCAAGTCAACGATGAAACACAGAAATTAAATCAATATTGAATACAAAAGGCAAAATGACGACTTACTTATAAGAGGAGTAACTCTTCTAATAGTTCGTGCTTTGAGCCTTTCCTGGGACAGCAGTATTAGATTCCGATCACCATTGCTGGTTCACTGTTTCCCTTGGACCTTCAAATCAACGATGAAACACAGAAATTGCATCGATATTGAATAAAAAAGGAAAAATGTTGGCTTATTTATAAGAGTAGTAACTCTTCCAATAGTTCGTGCTTTTAGCCTTTCCTGGGACAGCAGTATTAGATTCCGACCACCATTGCAGGTTTACTGTATCCCTTGGACCTTCAAATCAACGATGAAACACAGAAATTGCATCGATATTGAATATAAAAGGCAAAATGTCGACTTATTTACCAGAGGAGTAACTCTTCTAATAGTTCGTGCTTTGAGCCTTTCCTGGGACAGCAGTATTAGATTCCGATGCACCATTGCAGGTTTACTGCATCCCTTGGACCTTCAAATCAACGATGAAACACAGAAATTGCATCGATATTGAATACAAAAGGCAAAATGTCGACTTATTTACAAGAGGAATAACTCTTCTAATAGTTCGTGGTTTGAGCCTTTCCTGTGACAGCAGTATTAGATTCCGACGCACCATAGCAACTTTACTGTATCCCTTGGACCTTCAAATCAACGATGAAACACAGCAATTGCATCGATATTGAATACAAAAGGCAAAATGTCGACTTATTTATAAAAGGAGCAACTCTTCTATTAGTTCGTGCTTTGAGTCTTTCCTGGGACAGCAGTATTAGATTCCGAGGCACCATTGCAGGTTTACTGTATCCCTTGGATCTTCAAATCAACGATGAAACACAGAAATTAAATCAATATTGAATACAAAAGGCAAAATGACGACTTACTTATAAGAGGAGTAACTCTTCTAATAGTTCGTGCTTTGAGCCTTTCCTGGGACAGCAGTATTAGATTCCGATCACCATTGCAGGTTTACTGTATCCCTTGGACCTTCAAATCAACGATCAAACACAGAAATTGCATCGATATTGAATACAAAAGGCTAAATGTCGACTTATTTACGAGAGGAATAACTCTTCTAATAGTTCGTGGTTTGAGCCTTTCCTGTGACAGCAGTATTAGATTCCGACGCACCATAGCAACTTTACTGTTTCCCTTGGACCTTCAAATCAACGATGAAACACAGAAATTGCATCGATATTGAATACAAAAGGCAAAATTTCGACTTATTTACAAGAGGAGTAACTCTTCCAATAGTTCGTGCTTTGAGCCTTTCCTGGGACAGCAGTATTAGATTCCGATGCATCATTGCGGGTTTAATGTATCCCTTGGACCTTCAAATCAACGATGAAACACAGCAATTGCATCGATATTGAATACAAATGGCCAAAATGACGACTTACTTATAAGAGGAGTAACTCTTCTAATAGTTCGTGCTTTGAGCCTTTCCTGGGCCAGCAGTATTAGATTCCGATCACCATTGCAGGTTCACTGTTTCCCTTGGACCTTCAAATCAACGATGAAACACAGAAATTGCATCGATATTGAATAAAAAAGGAAAAATGTTGGCTTATTTATAAGAGAAGTAACTCTTCCAATAGTTCGGGGTTTTAGCCTTTCCTGGGACAGCAGTATTAGATTCCGATCACCATTGCAGGTTTACTGTATCCCTTGGACCTTCAAATCAACGATGAAACACAGAAATTGCATCGATATTGAATATAAAAGGCAAAATGTCGACTTATTTACCAGAGGAGTAACTCTTCTAATAGTTCGTGCTTTGAGCCTTTCCTGTGACAGCAGTATTAGATTCCGACGCACCATAGCAACTTTACTGTATCCCTTGGACCTTCAAATCAACGATGAAACACAGCAATTGCATCGATATTGAATACAAAAGGCAAAATGTCGACTTATTTATAAAAGGAGCAACTCTTCTATTAGTTCGTGCTTTGAGTCTTTCCTGGGACAGCAGTATTAGATTCCGAGGCACCATTGCAGGTTTACTGTATCCCTTGGATCTTCAAATCAACGATGAAACACAGAAATTAAATCAATATTGAATACAAAAGGCAAAATGACGACTTACTTATAAGAGGAGTAACTTTTCTAATAGTTCGTGCTTTGAGCCTTTCCTGGGACAGCAGTATTAGATTCCGATCACCATTGCAGGTTTACTGTATCCCTTGGACCTTCAAATCAACGATCAAACACAGAAATTGCATCGATATTGAATACAAAAGGCAAAATGACGACTTACTTATAAGAGGAGTAACTCTTCCACTAGTTCGTGCTTTGAGCCTTTCCTGGGACAGCAGTATTAGATTCCGATCACCATTGCAGATTTACTGTATTCCTTGGACCTTCAAATCAACGATCAAACATAGAAATTGCATCGATATTGAATACAAAAGGCAAAATGACGACTTACTTATAAGAGGAGTAACTCTTCTAATAGTTCGTGCTTTGAGCCTTTCCTGGGACAGCAGTATTAGATTCCGATCACCATTGAATGTTTACTGTATCCCTTGGACATTCAAATCAACGATGAAACACAGAAATTGCATCGATATTGAATAAAAATGGAAAAATGTCGGCTTATTTATAAGAGAAGTAACTCTTCTAATAGTTCGTGCTTTTAGCCTTTCCTGGGACAGCAGTATTAGATTCCGATCACCATTGTAGGTTTACTGTATCCCTTGGACCTTCAAATCAACTATGAAACACAGAAATTGCATCGATATTGAATACAAAAGGCAAATTGTCGACTTACTTATAAGAGGAGTAACTCTTGTAATAGTTCGTGCTTTGAGCCTTTCCTGGGACAGCAGTATTAGATTCCGATCACCATTGAAGGTTTACTGTATCCCTTGGACCTTCAAATCAACGTGAAACACAGAATTTGCATCGATATTGAATACAAAAGGCAAAATGTCGACTTATTTACCAGAGGAGTAACTCTTCTAATAGTTCGTGCTTTGAGCCTTTCCTGGGACAAGAGTATTAGATTGCGATGCACCATTGCAGGTTTACTGTATCCCTTGGACCTTCAAATCAACGATGAAACACAGAAATTGCATCGATATTGAATACAAAAGGCAAAATGTCCACTTATTTACAAGAGGAGTAACTCTTCTAATAGTTCGTGCTTTTAGCCTTTCCTGGGGCAGCAGTATTAGATTCCGATGCACCATTGCAGATTTACTGTATTCCTTGGACCTTCAAATCAACGATGAAACACAGAAATTGCATCGATATTGAATACAAAAGGCAAAATGTCGACTTATTTACAAGAGGAATAACTCTTCTAATAGATCGTGGTATGAGCCTTTTCTGTGACAGCAGTATTAGATTCCGTTGCACCATTGCAGGTTTACTGTATCCCTTGGACTTTCAAATCAACGATGAAACACAGAAATTGCATCGATATTGAATACAAAATGCAAAATGTCGACTTATTTATAAGAGGAGTAACTCTTCTATTAGTTCGTGCTTTGAGCCTTTCCTGGGACAGCAGTATTAGATTCCGATGCACCATTGCAGGTTTACTGTATCCCTTGGATCTTCAAATCAACGATGAAAAACAGAAGTTGTATCGATATTGAATAAAAAAGGAAAAATGTCGGCTTATTTATAAGAGAAGTAACTCTTCTAATAGTTCGTGCTTTTAGCCTTTCCTGGGACAGCAGTATTAGATTCCGATCACCATTGTAGGTTTACAGTATCCCTTGGACCTTCAAATCAACGATGAAACACAGAAATTGCATCGATATTGAATACAAAAGCCAAAATGTTGACTTATTTACAAGAGGAGTAACTCTTCTAATAGTTCGTGCTTTGAGCCTTTCCTGGGACAGCAGTATTAGATTCCGATACACCATTGCAGGTTTACTGTATCCCTTCGACCTTCAAATCAACGATGAAACACAGAAATTGCATCGATATTGCATACAAAAGGCAAAATGACGAATTATTTTCAAGAGGAGTAACTCTTCTAATAGTTCGTGCTTTGAGCCTTTCCTGGGACAGCAGTATTAGATTCCGATGCACCATTGCAGGTTTACTGTATCCCTTGGACCTTCAAATCAACGATGGAACACAGAAATTGCATCCATATTGAATACAAAAGGCAAAATGTCGACTTATTTACAAGAGGAGTAACTCTACTAATAGTTCGTGCTTTGAGCCTTTCCTGGGACAGCAGTATTTGATTCCGATGCACCATTGCAGGTTTACTGTATCCCTTGGACCTTCAAATCAACGATGAAACACAGAAATTGCATCGATATTGAATACAAAAGGCAAAATGACGACTTACTTATAAGAGGAGTAACTCTTCTAATAGTTCGTGCTTTGAGCCTTTCCTGGGACAGCAGTATTAGATTCCGATGCACAATTGCAGGTTTACTGTATCCCTTGGACCTTCAAATCAACGATGATCACAGAAATTGCATCGATATTGAATACAAAATGCACAACGTCGACTTATTTGCAAGAGGAGTAACTCTTCTAATAGTTCGTGCTTTGAGGATTTCCTGGGACAGCAGTATTAGATTCCGATGCACCATTGCAGGTTTACTGTATCCCTTGGACCTTCAAATCAACGATGAAACACAGAAATTGCATCGATATTGAATACAAAAGGCAAAATGTCGACTTATTTACAAGAGGAGTAACTCTTCTTATAGTTTGTGCGTAGAGCCTTTCCTGGGACAGCAGTATTAGATTCCAATGCGCCATTGCAGGTTTACTGTATCCCTTGGAACTTCAAATCAATGATGAAACACAGAAATTGCATCGATATTGAATACAAAAGGCAAAATGTCGACTTATTTATAAGCGGAGTAACTCTTCTAATTGTTCGTGCTTTGAGTCTTTCCTGGGGCAGCAGTATTAGATTCCGATGCACCATTGCAGATTTAATGTATTCCTTGGACCTTCAAATCAACGATGAAACACAGAAATTGCATCGATATTGAATACAAAAGGCAAAATGTCGACTTATTTACAAGAGGAATAACTCTTCTAATAGATCGTGGTATGAGCCTTTCCTGTGACAGCAGTATTAGATTCCGTTGCACCATTGCAGGTTTACTGTATCCCTTGGACTTTCAAATCAACGATGAAACACAGAAATTGCATCGATATTGAATACAAAATGCAAAATGTCGACTTATTTATAAAAGGAGTAACTCTTCTATTAGTTCGTGCTTTGAGCCTTTCCTGGGACAGCAGTATTAGATTCCGATGCTCCATTGCAGGTTTACTGTATCCCTTGGACCTTCAAATCAACGATGAAAAACAGAAATTGTATCGATATTGAATAAAAAAGGAAAAATGTCGGCTTATTTATAAGAGAAGTAACTCTTCTAATAGTTCGTGCTTTTTACCTTTCCTGGGACAGCAGTATTAGTTTCCGATCACCATTGTAGGTTTACAGTATCCCTTGGACCTTCAAATCAACGATGAAACACAGAAATTGCATCGATATTGAATGCAAAAGCCAAAATGTTGACTTATTTACAAGAGGAGTAACTCTTCTAATAGTTCGTGCTTTGAGCCTTTCCTGGGACAGCAGTATTAGATTCCGATACACCATTGCAGGTTTACTGTATCCCTTCGACCTTCAAATCAACGATGAAACACAGAAATTGCATCGATATTGCATACAAAAAGCAAAATGACGAATTATTTTCAAGAGGAGTAACTCTTCTAATAGTTCGTGCTTTGAGCCTTTCCTGGGACAGCAGTATTAGATTCCGATGCACCATTGCAGGTTTACTGTATCCCTTGGACCTTCAAATCAACGATGAAACACAGAAATTGCATCCATATTGAATACAAAAGGCAAAATGTCGACTTATTTACAAGAGGAGTAACTCTACTAATAGTTCGTGCTTTGAGCCTTTCCTGGGACAACAGTATTAGATTCCGGTGCACCATTGCAGGTTTACTGTATCCCTTGGACCTTCAAATCAACGATGAAACACAGAAATTGCATCGATATTGAATACAAAAGGCAAAATGACGACTTACTTATAAGAGGAGTAACTCTTCTAATAGTTCGTGCTTTGAGCCTTTCCTGGGACAGCAGTATTAGATTCCGATGCACAATTGCATGTTTACTGTATCCCTTGGACCTTCAAATCAACGATGATCACAGAAATTGCATCGATATTGAATACAAAATGCACAACGTCGACTTATTTGCAAGAGGAGTAACTCTTCTAATAGTTCGTGCTTTGAGGATTTCCTGGGACAGCAGTATTAGATTCCGATGCACCATTGCAGGTTTACTGTATCCCTTGGACCTTCAAATCAACGATGAAACACAGAAATTGCATTGATATTGAATACAAAATGAAAAATGTCGAATTACTTACAAGAGGAGTAACTGTTCTAATAGTTCGTGCTTTGCGCCTTTCCTGGGACAGCAGTATTACATTCCGATTCACCATTGGAGGTTTACTGTATCCCTTGGACCTTCAAATCAACGATGAAACACAGAAATTGCATCGATATTGAATACAAAAGGCAAAATGTCGACTTATTTATAAGCGGAGTAACTCTTCTAATTGTTCGTGCTTTGAGCCTTTCCTGGGACAGCAGTATTAGATTCCGATGCACCATTGCAGGTTTACTGTATCCCTTGGACCTTCAAATCAACGATGAAACACAGAAATTGTATCGATATTGAATACAAAAGGCAAAATGTCGACTTATTTACAAGAGGAATAACTCTTCTAATAGTTCGTGGTTTGAGCCTTTCCTGTGACAGCAGTATTAAATTCCGACGCACCATAGCAACTTTACTGTTTCCCTTGGACCTTCAAATCAACGATGAAACACAGAAATTGCATCGATATTGAATACAAAAGGCAAAATTTCGGCTTATTTACAAGAGGAGTACCTCTTCTAATAGTTCGTGCTTTGAGCCTTTCCTGGGACAGCAGTATTAGATTCCGATGCATCATTGCGGGTTTAATGTATCCCTTGGACCTTCAAATCAATGATGAAACACAGCAATTGCATCGATATTGAATACAAAAGGCAAAATGTCGACTTATTTATAAGAGGAGCAACTGTTCTATTAGTTCGTGCTTTGAGCCTTCCCTGGGACAGCAGTATTAGATTCCGAGGCACCATTGTAGGTTTACTGTATCCCTTGGATCTTCAAATCAACGATGAAACACAGAAATTAAATCAATATTGAATACAAAAGGCAAAATGACGACTTACTTATAAGAGGAGTAACTCTTCTAATAGTTCGTGCTTTGAGCCTTTCCTGGGACAGCAGTATTAGATTCCGATCAACATTGCAGGTTCACTGTATCCCTTGGACCTTCATATCAACGATGAAACACAGAAATTGCATCGATATTGAATAAAAAAGGAAAAATGTTGGCTTATTTATAAGAGAAGTAACTCTTCCAATAGTTCGTACTTTTAGCCTTTCCTGGGACAGCAGTATTAGATTCCGATCACCATTGCAGGTTTACTGTATCCCTTCGACCTTCATATCAACGATGAAACACAGAAATTGCATTGGTATTGAATATAAAAGGCAAAATGTCGACTTATTTACCAGAGGAGTAGCTCTTCTAATAGTTCGTGCTTTGAGCCTTTCCTGGGACAGCAGTATTTGATTCCGATGCGCCATTGCAGGTTTACTGTATCCCTTGGACCTTCAAATCAACGATGAAACACAGAAATTGCATCGATATTGAATACAAAAGGCAAAATGTCGACTTATTTAGAAGAGGAATAACTCTTCTAATAGTTCGTGGTTTGAGCCTTTCCTGTGACAGCAGTATTAGATTCCGACGCACCATAGCAACTTTACTGTATTCCTTGGACCTTCAAATCAACGATGATACACAGAAATTGCATCGATATTGAATACAAAAGGCAAAATTTCGACTTATTTACAAGAGGAGTAACTCTTCTAATAGTTCGTGCTTTGAGCCTTTCCAGGGACAGCAGTATTAGATTCCGATGCATCATTGCGGGTTTAATGTATCCCTTGGACCCTCCAATCAACGATGAAACACAGCAATTGCATCGATATTGAATACAAAAGGCAAAATGTCGACTTATTTATAAAAGGAGCAACTCTTCTATTAGTTCGTGCTTTGAGTCTTTCCTGGGACAGCAGTTTTAGATTCCGAGGCACCATTGCAGGTTTACTGTATCCCTTGGATCTTCAAATCAACGATGAAACACAGAAATTAAATTAATATTGAATACAAAAGGCAAAATGACGACTTACTTATAAGAGGAGTAACTCTTCTAATAGTTCGTGCTTTGAGCCTTTCCTGGGACAGCAGTATTAGATTCCGATCACCATTGCAGGTTTACTGTACCCCTGGGACCTTCAAATTAACGATGAAACACAGAAATTGCATCGATATTGAATAAAAAAGAAAAAATGTCGGCTTATTTATAAGAGAAGTAACTCTTCTAATAGTTCGTGCTTTGAGCCTTTAATGGGACAGCAGTATTAGATTCCGATGCACCATTGCAAGTTTACTGTATCCCTTGGACCTTCAAATCAACGATGAAACACAGAAATTGCATCGATATTGAATAAAAAAGGCAAAATGTCCGCTTATTTATAAGAGGAGTAACTCTTCTAATAGTTCGTGCATTTAGCCTTTCCTGGGACAGCAGTATTAGATTCCGATGCACCATTGCAGGTTTACTGTATCCCTTGGACCTTCAAATCAACGATGAAACACAGAAATTGCATCGATATTGAATACAAAATGCAAAATGTCGAATTATTTACAATAGGAGTAACTCTTCTAGTAGTTCGTGCTTTGCGCCTTTCCTCTGACAGCAGTATTAGATTCCGATTCACCATTGCAGGTTTACTGTATCCCTTGGACCTTCAAATCAACGATGAAACGCAGAAATTGCATCGATATTGAATACAAAAGGCAAAATGTCAACTTATTTATAAGCAGAGTAACTCTTCTAATTGTTCGTGCTTTCAGCCTTTCCTGGGACAGCAGTATTAGATTCCGATGCACCATTGCAGGTTTACTGTATCCCTTGGACCTTCAAATCAACGATGAAACACAGAAATTACATCGATATTAAATACAAAAGGCAAAATGTCGACTTATTTACAAGAGGAATAACTCTTCTAATAGTTCGTGGTTTGAGCCTTTCCTGTGACAGCAGTATTAGATTCCGATGCACCATTGCAACTTTACTGTATCCCTTGGACCTTCAAATCAACGATGAAACACAGAAATTGCATCGACTTTGAATACAAAAGGCAAAATTTCGACTTATTTACAAGAGGAGTAACTCTTCTAATAGTTCGTGCTTTGAGCCTTTCCTGGGACAGCAGTATTGGATTCCGATGCACCATTGCGGGTTTAATGTATCCCTTGGACCTTCCAATCAACGATGAGAAACAGCAATTGCATCGATATTGAATACAAAAGGCAAAATGGCGACTTATTTATAAGAGGAGCAACTCTTCTATTAGTTCGTGCTTTGAGCCTTTCCTGGGACAGCAGTATTAGATTCCGATGCACCATTGCAGGTTTACTGTATCCCTTGGACCTTGAAATCAACGATGAAAAACAGAAATTGCATCGATGTTGAATAAAAAAGAAAAATGTCGGCTTATTTATAAAAGAAGTAACTCTTCTAATAGTTCGTGCTTTTAGCCTTTCGTGGGACAGCAGTATTAGATTCCGATCACCATTGCAGGTTTACTGTATCCCTTGGACCTTCAAATCAACGATGAAACACAGAAATTGCATCGATATTGAATACAAAAGGCAAAATGACGACTTATTTATAAGAGGAGTAACTCTTCTATTAGTTCGTGCTTTGAGCCTTTCCTGGGACAGCAGTATTAGATTCCGATGCACCATTGCAGGTTTACTGTATCCCTTGGACCTTCAAATCAACGATGAAACACAGAAATTGCACCGATATTGAATACAAAAGGCAAAATGACGACTTATTTATAAGAGGAGTAACTCTTCTATTAGTTCGTGCTTTGAGCCTTTCCTGGGACAGCAGTATTAGATTCCGACGCACCATTGCAGGTTTACTGTATCCCTTGGACCTTCAAATCAACGATGAAAAACAGAAATTGCATCGATATTGAATAAAAAAGAAAAATGTCGGCTTATTTATAAAAGAAGTAACTCTTCTAATTGTTCGTGCTTTTAACCTTTCCTGGGACAGCAGTATTAGATTCCGATCACCATTGCAGGTTTACTGTATCCCTTGGACCTTCAAATCAACGATGAAACACAGAAATTGCATCGATATTCAATATAAAAGGCAAAATGTCGACTTATTTACCAGAGGAGTAACTCTTCTAATACTTCGTGCTTTGAGCCTTTCCTTGGACAGCAGTATTTGATTCCGATGCACCATTGCAGGTTTACTGTATCCCTTGGACCTTCAAATCAACGATGAAACACAGAAATTGCATCGATATTGAATACAAAAGGCAAAATGTCGATATATTCATAAGAGGAGCAACTCTTCTATTAGTTCGTGCTCTGAGCCTTTCCTGGGACAGCAGTATTTGATTCCGATGCACAATTGCAGGTTTACTGTATCCATGGACTTTCTAATCAACGATGAAACACAGAAATTGCATCGATATTGAATACAAAAGGCAAAATGTCGACTTATTTATAAGAGGAGTAACTCTTCTATTAGTTTGTGCTTTGAGCCTTTCCTGGGACAGCAGTATTAGATTCCGATACCCATTGCAGGTTTAATGTATCCCTTAGAGCATCAAATCAACGATGAAACGCAGCAATTGCATCGATATTGAATACAAAAGGCAAAATGTCGACTTATTTAGAAGAGGAGTAACTCTTCTACTAGTTCGTGCTTTGAGCCTTTCCTGGGACAGCAGTATTAGATTCCGATTCACCATTGCATGTTTACTGTATCCCTTGGACTTTCATATCAACGATGAAACACAGAAATTGCATCGATATTGAATAAAAAAGGCAAAATATCCGCTTATTTATAAGAGGAGTAACTCTTCTAATAGTTCGTGCTTTGAGCCTTTCCTGGGACAGCAGTATTAGATTCCGACGAACCATTGCAGGTTTACTGTATCCCTTGGACCTTCAAATCAACGATGATCACAGAAATTGCATCGATATTGAATACAAAATGCAAAATGTCGACTTATTTACAAGAGGAGTAACTCTTCTAATTGTTCGTGCTTTGAGCCTTTCCTGGGACAGCAGTATTAGATTCCGATTCACCATTGCAGGTTTACTGTATCCCTTGGACCTTCAAATCAACGATGAAACACAGATATTGCATCGATATTGAATACAAAAGGCAAAATGTCGACTTATTTATAAGCGGAGTAACTCTTCTAATTGTTCCTGCTTTCAGCCTTTCCTGGGACAGCAGTATTAGATTCCGATGCACCATTGCAGGTTTACTGTATCCCTTGGACCTTCAAATCAACGATGAAACACAGAAAATCCATCGATATTGAATACAAAAGGCAAAATGTAGAGTTATTTACAAGAGGAGTAACTCTTCTAATAGTTCGTGCTTTGAGCCTTTAATGGGACAGCAGTATTAGATTCCGATGCACCATTGCAAGTTTACTGTATCCCTTGGACCTTCAAATCAACGATGAAACACAGAAATTGCATCGATATTGAATAAAAAAGGCAAAATGTCCGCTTATTTGTAAGAGGAGTAACTCTTCTAATAGTTCGTGCATTTAGCCTTTCCTGGGACAGCAGTATTAGATTCCGATGCACCATTGCAGGTTTCCTGTATCCCCTGGACCTTCAAATCAACGATGAAACACAGAAATTGCATCGATATTGAATACAAAATGCAAAATGTCGAATTATTTACAAAAGGAGTAACTCTTCTAATAGTTCGTGCTTTGCGCCTTTCCTCTGACAGCAGTATTAGATTCCGATTCACCATTGCAGGTTTACTGTATCCCTTGGACCTTCAAATCAACGATGAAACGCAGAAATTGCATCGATATTGAATACAAAAGGCAAAATGTCAACTTATTTATAAGCGGAGTAACTCTTCTAATTGTTCGTGCTTTCAGCCTTTCCTGGGACAGCAGTATTAGATTCCGATGCACCATTGCAACTTTACTGTATCCCTTGGACCTTCAAATCAACGATGAAACACAGAAATTGCATCGATATTGAATACAAAAGTCAAAATTTCGACTTATTTACAAGAGGAGTAACTCTTCTAATAGTTCGTGCTTTGAGCCTTTCCTGGGACAGCAGTATTGGATTCCGATGCACCATTGCGGGTTTAATGTATCCCTTGGACCTTCCAATCAACGACGAGAAAGAGCAGTTGCATCGATATTGAATACAAAAGGCAAAATGTCGACTTATTTATAAGAGGAGCAACTCTTCTATTAGTTCGTGCTTTGAGCCTTTCCTGGGACAGCAGTATCAGATTCCGATGCACCATTGCAGGTTTACTGTATCCCTTAGACCTTCAAATCAACGATGAAAAACAGAAATTGCATCGATATTGAATAAAAAAGAAAAATGTCCGCTTATTTATAAAAGAAGTAACTCTTCTAATAGTTCGTGCTTTTAGCCTTTCGTGGGACAGCAGTATTAGATTCCGATCACCATTGCAGGTTTACTGTATCCCTTGGACCTTCAAATCAACGATGAAACACAGAAATTGCATCGATATTGAATACAAAAGGCAAAATGACGACTTATTTATAAGAGGAGTAACTCTTCTATTAGTTCGTGCTTTGAGCCTTTCCTGGGACAGCAGTATTAGATTCCGATGCACCATTGCAGGTTTACTGTATCCCTTGGACCTTCAAATCAACGATGAAAAACAGAAATTGCATCGATATTGAATAAAAAAGAAAAATGTCGGCTTATTTATAAAAGAAGTAACTCTTCTAATAGTTCGTGCTTTTAGCCTTTCCTGGGACAGCAGTATTAGATTCCGATCACCATTGCAGGTTTACTGTATCCCTTGGACCTTCAAATCAACGATGAAACACAGAAATTGCATCGATATTGAATACAAAAGGCAAAATGACGACTTACTTATAAGAGGAGTAACTCTTCTAATAGTTCGTGCTTTGAGCCTTTCCTGGGACAGCAATATTAGATTCCGATCATCATTGAATGTTTACTGTATCCCTTGGACCTTCAAATCAACGATGAAACACAGAAATTGCATCGATATTGAATACAAAAGGCAAAATGTCGATTTATTTACCAGAGGAGTAACTCTTCTAATACTTCGTGCTTTGAGCCTTTCCTTGGACAGCAGTATTTGATTCCGATGCACCATTGCAGATTTACTGTATCCCTTGGACCTTCAAATCAACGATGAAACACAGAAATTGCTTCGATATTGAATACAAAAGGCAAAATGTTGACTTATTTACAAGAGGAGTAACTCTTCTAATAGTTCGTGCTCTGAGCCTTTCCTGGGACAGCAGTATTAGATTCCGATGCACCATTGCAGGATTACTGTATCCCTTGGACCTTCAAATCAACGATGAAACATAGAAATTGCATCGATATTGAATAAAAAGGGCAAAATGTCCGCTTATTTATAAGAGGATTAATTCTTCTAATAGTTCGTGCATTTAGCGTTTCCTGGGACGGCAGTATTAGATTCCGATGCACCATTGCGGATTTAATAAATCCCTTGGACCTTCAAATCAACGATGAAACACAGAAATTGCATCGATATTGAATACAAAAGGCAAAATGTCGATATATTCATAAGAGGAGCAACTCTTCTATTAGTTCGTGCTTTGAGCCTTTCCAGGGACAGCAGTATTTGATTCCGATGCACAATTGCAGGTTTACTGTATCCATGTACTTTCAAATCAACGATGAAACACAGAAATTGCATCGATATTGAATACAAAAGGCAAAATGTCGACTTATTTATAAGAGGAGTAACTCTTCTATTAGTTTGTGCTTTGAGCCTTTCCTGGGACAGCAGTATTAGATTCCGATACACATTGCAGGTTTAATGTATCCCTTGGACCATCAAATCAACGATGAAACACAGCAATTGCATCGATATTGAATACAAAAGGCAAAATGTCGACTTATTTAGAAGAGGAGTAACTCTTCTACTAGTTCGTGCTTTGAGCCTTTCCTGGGACAGCAGTATTAGATTCCGATTCATCATTGCATGTTTACTGTATCCCTTGGACTTTCACATCAACGATGAAACACAGAAATTGCATCGATATTGAATAAAAAAGGCAAAATGTCCGCTAATTTATAAGAGGAGTAACTCTTCTAATAGTTCGTGCATTTAGCCTTTCCTGGGACAGCAGTATTAGATTCCGACGCACCACTGCAGGTTTACTGTATCCCTTGGACCTTCAAATCAACGATGATCACAGAAATTGCATCGATATTGAATACAAAATGCAAAATGTCGACTTATTTACAAGAGGAGTAACTCTTCTAATTGTTCGTGCATTGAGCCTTTCCTGGGACAGCAGTATTAGATTCCGATGCACCATTGCAGGTTTACTGTATCCCTTGGACCTTCAAATCAACGATGAAACACAGAAATTGCATCGATATTGTATACAAAATGCAAAATGTCGAATTATTTACAAGAGGAGTAACTCTTCTAATAGTTCGTGCTTTGCGCCTTTCCTGGGACAGCAGTATTAGATTCCGATTCACCATTGCAGGTTTACTGTATCCCTTGGCCCTTCAAATCAACGATGAAACACAGATATTGCATCGATATTGAATACAAAAGGCAAAATGTCGACTTATTTATAAGCGGAGTAACTCTTCTAATTGTTCGTGCTTTCAGCCTTTCCTGGGACAGCAGTATTAGATTCCGATGCACCATTGCAGGTTTACTGTATCCCTTGGACCTTCAAATCAACGATGAAACACAGAAATTGCATCGATATTGAATACAAAAGGCAAAATATCGACTTATTTACAAGAGGAGTAACTCTTCTAATAGTTCGTGCTTTGAGCCTTTCCTGGGACAGCAGTATTGGATTCCGATGCACCATTGCGGGTTTAATATATCCCTTGGACCTTCAAATCAACGATGAAAAACAGCAATTGCATCGATATTGAATTCAAAAGGCAAAATGTCGACTTATTTATAAGAGGAGCAACTCTTCTATTAGTTCGTGCTTTGAGCCTTTCCTGGGACAGCAGTATTAGATTCCGATGCACCATTGCAGGATTACTGTATCCATTGGACTTTCAAATCAACGATGAAACACAGAAATTGCATCGATATTGAATACAATAGGCAAAATGTCGACTTATTTATAAAAGGAGTAACTCTTCTAATAGTTCGTGGTTTGAGCCTTTCCTGGGACAGCAGTATTAGATTCCGATGCACCATTGCAGGATTACTGTATCCATTGGACTTTCAAATCAACGATGAAACACAGAAATTGCATCGATATTGAATACAAAAGGCAAAATGTCGACTTATTTATAAGACAGTAACTCTTCTATTAGTTCGTGCTTTGAGCTTTTCCTAGGACAGCAGTATTAAAATCCGACCACCATTGCAGGTTTACTGTATCCCTTGGACATTCAAATCAACGATGAAACACAGAAATTGCATCGATATTGAATACAAAAGGCAAAATGACGACTTACTTATAAGAGGAGTAACTCTTCTAATAGTTCGTGCTTTGAGCCTTTCCTGGGACAGCAGTATTAGATTCCGATCACCATTGAATGTTTACTGTATCCCTTGGACCTTCAAATCAACGATGAATCACAGAAATTGCATCGATATTGAATACAAAAGGCAAAATGTCGACTTCTTTACCAGAGGAGTAACTCTTCTAATAGTTCGTGCTTTGAGCCTTTCCTGGGACAGCAGTATTTGATTCCGATGCACCATTGCAGGTTTACTGTATCCCTTGGACCTTCAAATCAACGATGAAACACAGAAATTGCATCGATATTGAATACAAAAGGCAAAATGTCGACTTATTTACAAGAGGAGTAACTCTTCTATTAGTTCGTGCTTTGAGCCTTTCCTGGGACAGCAGTATTAGATTCCGATGCACTATTGCAGGTTTACTGTATCCATTGGACTTTCAAATCAACGATGAAACACAGAAATTGCATCGATATTGAATACAAAAGGCAAAATGTCGACTTATTTATAAGAGGAGTAACTCTTCTATTAGTTTGTGCTTTGAGCCTTTCCTGGGACAGCAGTATTAGATTCCGATGCACCATTGCAGGATTACTGTATCCATTGGACTTTCAAATCAACGATGAAACACA
The DNA here is from genome assembly GCF_023864275.1 of Schistocerca cancellata. Taxonomy (NCBI): domain Eukaryota; kingdom Metazoa; phylum Arthropoda; class Insecta; order Orthoptera; family Acrididae; genus Schistocerca; species Schistocerca cancellata. Next base: position 138,127,457 of record NC_064627.1, on the reverse strand, counting down.
GAAATTGCATCGATATTGAATACAAAAGGCAAAATGTCGACTTATTTTTAAGAGGAGTAACTCTTCTATTAGTTCGTGCTTTGAGCCTTTCCTGGGACAGCAGTATTAGATTCCGATGCCCCATTGCAGGTTTAATGTATCCCTTGGACCTTCAAATCAACGATGAAACACAGCAATTGCATCGATATTGAATACAAAAGGCAAAATGTCGACTTATTTAGAAGAGGAGTAACTCTTCTATTAGTTCGTGCTTTGAGCCCTTCCTGGGACAGCAGTATTAGATTCCGATGCACCATTGCAGGTTTACTGTATCCCTTGGACTTTCACATCAACGATGAAACACAGAAATTGCATCGATTATGAATACAAAAGGCAAAATGTCGACTTATTTATAAGAGGAGTAACTCTTCTATTAGTTCGTGATTTGAGCCTTTCCTGGGACAGCAACATTAGATTCCGATGCACCATTGCAGGTTTACTGTATCCCTTGGACCTTCAAATCAACGATGAAAAACATAAATTGCATCGATATTGAATAAAAAAGGAAAAATGTCGGCTTATTTATAAAAGAAGTAACTCTTCTAATAGTTCGTGCTCTGAGCCTTTCCTGGAACAGCAGTATTAGATTCTGATGCACCATTGCAGGTTTACTGCATTCCTTGGACATTCAAATCAACGATGAAACACAGAAATAGCATCGATATTGAATACAAAATGCAAAATGTCGACTTATTTACAAGAGGAATAACTCTTCTAATAGATCGTGCTTTGAGCCTTTCCTGTGACAGCAGTATTAGATTCCGATGCACCATTGCAGGTTTACTGTATCCCTTGGACTTTCAAATCAACGATGAAACACAGAAATTGCATCGATATTGAATACAAAATGACAAATGTCGCCTTATTTATAAGAGGAGTAACTCTTCTATTAGTTCGTGCTTTGAGCCTTTCCTGGGACAGCAGTATTTGATTCCGATGCACCATTGCAGGTTTACTGTATCCCTTGGACCTTCAAATCAACGATGAAACACAGAAATTGCATTGATATTGAATACAAAAGGCAAAATGTCGACTTATTTACAAGAGGAGTAACTCTTCTATTAGTTCGTGCTTTGAGCCTTTCCTGGGACAGCAGTATTAGATTCCGATGCACTATTGCAGGTTTACTGTATCCATTGGACTTTCAAATCAACGATGAAACACAGAAATTGCATCGATATTGAATACAAAAGGAAAAATGTCGACTTATTTATAAGAGGAGTAACTCTTCTATTAGTTTGTGCTTTGAGCCTTTCCTGGGACAGCAGTATTAGATTCCGATGCACCATTGCAGGATTACTGTATCCATTGGACTTTCAAATCAACGATGAAACACAGAAATTGCTTCGATATTGAATACAAAAGGCAAAATGTTGACTTATTTACAAGAGGAGTAACTCTTCTAATAGTTCGTGCTCTGAGCCTTTCATGGGACAGCAGTATTAGATTCTGATGCACCATTGCAGGTTTACTGCATTCCTTGGACATTCAAATCAACGATGAAACACAGAAATAGCATCGATATTGAATACAAAATGCAAAATGTCGACTTATTTACAAGAGGAATAACTCTTCTAATAGATCGTGCTTTGAGCCTTTCCTGTGACAGCAGTATTAGATTCCGATGCACCATTGCAGGTTTACTGTATCCCTTGGACTTTCAAATCAACGATGAAACACAGAAATTGCATCGATATTGAATACAAAATGACAAATGTCGCCTTATTTATAAGAGGAGTAACTCTTCTATTAGTTCGTGCTTTGAGCCTTTCCTGGGACAGCAGTATTAGATTCCGATGCACCATTGCAGGTTTACTGTATCCCTTGGACCTTCAAATCAACGATGAAAAACAGAAATAGCATCGATATTGAATAAAAAAGGAAAAATGTCGGCTTATTTATAAGAGAAGTAACTCTCCTAATTGTTCGTGCTTTTAGCCTTTTCTGGGACAGCAGTATTAGATTCCGATGCACCATTGCAAGTTTACTGTATCCTTTCTACCTTCAAATCAACGATGAAACACAGAAATTGCATCGATATTGAATAAAAAAGGCAAAATGTCCGCTTATTTGTAAGAGGAGTAACTCTTCTGATAGTTCGTGCATTTAGCCTTTCCTGGGACAGCAGTATTAGTTTCCGATGCACCATTGCAGGTTTCCTGTATCCCTTGGACCTTCAAATCAACGATGAAACACAGAAATTGCATCGATATTGAATACAAAATGCAAAATGTCGAATTATTTACAAAAGGAGTAACTCTTCTAATAGTTCGTGCTTTGCGCCTTTCCTCTGACAGCAGTATTAGATTCCGATTCACCATTGCAGGTTTACTGTATCCCTTGGACCTTCAAATCAACGATGAAACGCAGAAATTGCATCGATATTGAATACAAAAGGCAAAATGTCAACTTATTTATAAGCGGAGTAACTCTTCTAATTGTTCGTGCTTTCAGCCTTTCCTGGGACAGCAGTATTAGATTCCCATGCACCATTGCAGGTTTACTGTATCCCTTGGACCTTCAAATCTACGATGAAACACAGAAATTACATCGATATTAAATACAAAAGGCAAAATGTCGACTTATTTACAAGAGGAATAACTCTTCTAATAGTTCGTGGTTTGAGCCTTTCCTGTGACAGCAGTATTAGATTCCGATGCACCATTGCAACTTTTCTGTATCCCTTGGACCTTCAAATCAACGATGAAACACAGAAATTGCATCGATATTGAATACAAAAGGCAAAACTTCGACTTATTTACAAGAGGAGTAACTGTTCTAATAGTTCGTGCTTTGAGCCTTTCCTGGGACAGCAGTATTGGATTCCGATGCACCATTGCGGGTTTAATGTATCCCTTGGACCTTCCAATCAACGATGAGAAACAGCAATTGCATCGATATTGAATACAAAAGGCAAAATGTCGACTTATTTATAAGAGGAGCAACTCTTCTATTAGTTCGTGCCTTGAGCCTTTCCTGGGACAGCAGTATCAGATTCCGATGCACCATTGCAGGTTTACTGTATCCCTTGGACCTTCAAATCAACGATGAAAAACAGAAATTGCATCGATATTGAATAAAAAAGAAAAATGTCCGCTTATTTATAAAAGAAGTAACTCTTCTAATAGTTCGTGCTTTTAGCCTTTCGTGGGACAGCAGTATTAGATTCCGATCACCATTGCAGGTTTACTGTATCCCTTGGACCTTCAAATCAACGATGAAACACAGAAATTGCATCGATATTGAATACAAAAGGCAAAATGACGACTTATTCATAAGAGGAGTAACTCTTCTATTAGTTCGTGCTTTGAGCCTTTCCTGGGACAGCAGTATTAGATTCCGATGCACCATTGCAGGTTTACTGTATCCCTTGGACCTTCAAATCAACGATGAAAAACAGAAATTGCATCGATATTGAATAAAAAAGAAAAATGTCGGCTTATCTATAAAAGAAGTAACTCTTCTAATAGTTCGTGCTTTTAGCCTTTCCTGGGACAGCAGTATTAGATTCCGATCACCATTGCAGGTTTACTGTATCCCTTGGACCTTCAAATCAACGATGAAACACAGAAATTGCATCGATATTGAATACAAAAGGCAAAATGACGACTTACTTATAAGAGGAGTAACTCTTCTAATAGTTCGTGCTTTGAGCCTTTCCTGGGACAGCAGTATTAGATTCCGATCACCATTGCAGGTTCACTGTTTCCCTTGGACCTTCAAATCAACGATGAAACACAGAAATTGCATCGATATTGAATACAAAAGGCAAAATGTCGACTTATTTACCAGAGGAGTAACTCTTCTAATACCTCGTGCTTTGAGCCTTTCCTTGGACAGCAGTATTTGATTCCGATGCACCATTGCAGATTTACTGTATCCCTTGGACCTTCAAATCAACGATGAAACACAGAAATTGCATCGATATTGAATACAAAGGGCAAAATGTTGACTTATTTACAAGAGGAGTAACTCTTCTAATAGTTCGTGCTCTGAGCCTTTCCTGGGACAGCAGTATTAGATTCCGATGCACCATTGCAGGATTACTGTATCCCTTGGACCTTCAAATCAACGATGAAACATAGAAATTGCATCGACATTGAATAAAAAGGGCAAAATATCCGCTTATTTATAAGAGGATTAACTCTTCTAATAGTTCGTGAATTTAGCGTTTCCTGGGACGGCAGTATTAGATTCCGATGCACCATTGCGGATTTAATATATCCCTTGGACCTTCAAATCAACGATGAAACACAGAAATTGCATCGATATTGAATACAAAAGGCAAAATGTCGATATATTCATAAGAGGAGCAACTCTTCTATTAGTTCGTGCTTTGAACCTTTCCAGGGACAGCAGTATTTGATTCCGATGCACAATTGCAGGTTTACTGTATCCATGTACTTTCAAATCAACGATGAAACACAGAAATTGCATCGATATTGAATACAAAAGGCAAGATGTCGACTTATTTATAAGAGGAGTAACTCTTCTATTAGTTTGTGCTTTGAGCCTTTCCTGGGACAGCAGTATTAGATTCCGATACCCATTGCAGGTTTAATGTATCCCTTGGACCATCAAATCAACGATGAAACACAGCAATTGCATCGATATTGAATACAAAAGGAAAAATGTCGACTTATTTAGAAGAGGAGTAACTCTTCTACTAGTTCGTGCTTTGAGCCTTTCCTGGGACAGCAGTATTAGATTCCGATTCACCGTTGCATGTTTACTGTATCCCTTGGACTTTCACATCAACGATGAAACACAGAAATTGCATCGATATTGAATAAAAAAGGCAAAATGTCCGCTAATTTATAAGAGGAGTAACTCTTCTAATAGTTCATGCATTTAGCCTTTCCTGGGACAGCAGTATTATGTTCCGACGCACCATTGCAGGTTTACTGTATCCCTTGGACCTTCAAATCAACGATGATCACAGAAATTGCATCGATATTGAATACAAAATGCAAAATGTCGACTTATTTACAAGAGGAGTAACTCTTCTAATTGTTCGTGCATTGAGCCTTTCCTGGGACAGCAGTATTAGATTCCGATGCACCATTGCAGGTTTACTGTATCCCTTGGACCTTCAAATCAACGATGAAACACAGAAATTGCATCGATATTGTATACAAAATGCAAAATGTCGAATTATTTACAAGAGGAGTAACTCTTCTAATAGTTCGTGCTTTGCGCCTTTCCTGGGACAGCAGTATTAGATTCCGATTCACCATTGCAGGTTTACTGTATCCCTTGGACCTTCAAATCAACGATGAAACACAGATATTGCATCGATATTGAATACAAAAGGCAAAATGGCGACTTATTTATAAGCGGAGTAACTCTTCTAATTGTTCGTGCTTTCAGCCTTTCCTGGGACAGCAGTATTAGATTCCGATGCACCATTGCAGGTTTACTGTATCAGTTGGACCTTCAAATCAACGATGAAACACAGAAATTGCATCGATATTGAATACAAAAGGCAAAATATCGACTTATTTACAAGAGGAGTAACTCTTCTAATAGTTCGTGCTTTGAGCCTTTCCTGGGACAGCAGTATTGGATTCCGATGCACCATTGCGGGTTTAATGTATCCCTTGGACCTTCAAATCAACGATGAAAAACAGCAATTGCATCGATATTGAATACAAAAGGCAAAATGTCGACTTATTTATAAGAGGAGCAACTCTTCTATTAGTTCGTGCTTTGAGCCTTTCCTGGGACAGCAGTATTAGATTCCGATGCACCATTGCAGGATTACTGTATCCATTGGACTTTCAAATCAACGATGAAACACAGAAATTGCATCGATATTGCATACAAAAGGCAAAATGTCGACTTATTTATAAGAGGAGTAACTCTTCTAATAGTTCGTGGTTTGAGCCTTTCCTGGGACAGCAGTATTAGATTCCGATGCACCATTGCAGGATTACTGTATCCATTGGACTTTCAAATCAACGATGAAACACAGAAATTGCATCGATATTGACTACAAAAGGCAAAATGTCGACTTATTTATAAGAGGAGTAACTCTTCTATTAGTTCGTGCTTTGAGCTTTTCCTGGGACAGCAGTATTAAAATCCGATCACCATTGCAGGTTTACTGTATCCCTTGGACCTTCAAATCAACGATGAAACACAGAAATTGCATCGATATTGAATACAAAAGGCAAAATGACGACTTACTTATAAGAGGAGTAACTCTTCTAATAGTTCGTGCTTTGAGCCTTTCCTTGGACAGCAGTATTAGATTCCGATCACCATTGAATGTTTACTGTATCCATTGGACCTTCAAATCAACGATGAATCACAGAAATTGCATCGATATTGAATACAAAAGGCAAAATGTCGACTTCTTTACCAGAGGAGTAACTCTTCTAATAGTTCGTGCTTTGAGCCTCTCCTGGGACAGCAGTATTTGATTCCGATGCACCATTGCAGGTTTACTGTATCCCTTGGACCTTCAAATCAACGATGAAACACAGAAATTGCATCGATATTGAATACAAAAGGCAAAATGTCGACTTATTTAGAAGAGGAGTAACTCTTCTATTAGTTCGTGCTTTGAGCCCTTCCTGGGACAGCAGTATTAGATTCCGATGCACCTTTGCAGGTTTACTGTATCCCTTGGACTTTCACATCAACGATGAAACACAGAAATTGCTTCGATATTGAATACAAAAGGCAAAATGTCGACTTATTTGTAAGAGGAGTAACTCTTCTATTAGTTCGTGCTTTGAGCCTTTCCTGGGACAGCGGTATTAGATTCCGATGCACCATTGCAGGTTTACTGTATCCCTTGGACCTTCAAATCAACGATGAAAAACATAAATTGCATCGATATTGAATAAAAAAGGAAAAATGTCGGCTTATTTATAAAAGAAGTAACTCTTCTAATAGTTCGTGCTTTTAGCTATTCCTGGGACAGCAGTATTAGATTTCGATCACCATTGCAGGTTTACTGTATCCCTTGGACCTTCAAATCAACGATGAAACACAGATATTGCATCGATATTGAATACAAAAGGCAAATTGACGACTTACTTATAAGAGGAGTAACTCTTCTAATAGTTCGTGCTTTGAGCCTTTCCTGGGACAGCAGTATTAGATTCTGATGCACCATTGCAGGTTTACTGCATTCCTTGGACCTTCAAATCAACGATGAAACACAGAAATTGCATCGATATTGAATACAAAATGCAAAATGTCGACTTATTTGCAAGAGGAGTAACTCTTCTAATAGATCGTGCTTTGAGCCTTTCCTGTGACAGCAGTATTAGATTCCGATGCACCATTGCAGGTTTACTGTATCCCTTGGACTTTCAAATCAACGATGAAACACAGAAATTGCATCGATATTGAATACAAAATGACAAATGTCGCCTTATTTATAAGAGGAGTAACTCTTCTATTAGTTCGTGCTTTGAGCCTTTCCTGGGACAGCAGTATTAGATTCCGATGCACCATTGCAGGTTTACTGTATCCCTTGTACCTTCAAATCAACGATGAAAAACAGAAATTGCATCGATATTGAATAAAAAAGGAAAAATGTCGGCTTATTTATAAGAGAAGTAACTCTTCTAATTGTTCGTGCTTTTAGCCTTTTCTGGGACAGCAGTATTAGATTCCGATCACCATTGTGGGTTTACTGTATCCCTTGGACCTTCAAATCAACGATGAAACACAGAAATTGCATCGATATTGAATACAAAAGGCAACTTGATGACTTACTTATAAGAGGAGTAACTCATCTAATAGCTCGTGCTTTGAGCCTTTCCTGGGACAGCAGTATTAGATTCCGATCACCATTGAAGGTTTACTGTATCCCTTGAACCTTCAAATCAACGATGAAACACAGAAATTGCATCGATATTGAATACAAAAGGCAAAATGTCGACTTATTTACCAGAGGAGTAACTCTTCTAATAGTTCGTGCTTTGAGCCTTTCCTGGAACAGCAGTATTAGATTCCGATCACCATTGCAGGTTTACTGTATCCCTTGGACTTTCAAATCAACGATGAAACACAGAAATTGCATCGATATTGAATATAAAATGCAAAATGTAGACTTGTTTATAAGAGGAGTAACTATTCTATTAGTTCGTGCTTTGAGCCTTTCCTGGGACAGCAGTATTAGATTCCGATACACCATTGCAGGTTTACTGTATCCATTGGACCTTCAAATCAACGATGAAACACAGAAATTGCATCGATATTGAATACAAAAGGCAAAATGTCGACTTATTTACAAGAGGAATAACTCTTCTAATAGTTCGTGGTTTGAGCCTTTCCTGTGACAGCAGTATTAGATTCCGACGCACCATAGCAACTTTACTGTATCCGCTGGACCTTCAAATCAACGATGAAACACAGAAATTGCATCGATATTGAATACAAAAGGCAAAATTTCGACTTATTTACAAGAGGAGTAACTCTTCTAATAGTTCGTGCTTTGAGCCTTTCCTGGGACAGCAGTATTAGATTCCGATGCATCATTGCGGGTTTAATGTATCCCTTGGACCTTCAAATCAACGATGAAACACAGCAATTGCATCGATATTGAATACAAAAGGCAAAATGTCGACTTATTTATAAGAGGAGTAACTCTTCTATTAATTTGTGCTTTGAGCCTTTCCTGGGACAGCAGTATTAGATTCCGATGCACCATTGCAGGATTACTGTATCCATTGGACTTTCAAATCAACGATGAAACACAGAAATTGCATCGGTATTGAATACAAAAGGCAAAATGTCGACTTATTTATAAGAGGAGTAACTCTTCTATTAGTTCGTGCTTTGAACCTTTCCTGGGACAGCAGTATTAGATTCCGATGCCCCATTGCAGGTTTAATGTATCCCTTGGACCTTCAAATCAACGATGAAACACAGCAATTGCATCGATATTGAATACAAAAGGCAAGATGTCCGCTTATTTAGAAGAGGAGTAACTCTTCTATTAGTTCGTGCTTTGAGCCCGTCCTGGGACAGCAGTATTAGATTCCGATGCACCATTGCAGGTTTACTGTATCCCTTGGACTTTCGCATCAACGATGAAACACAGAAATTGCATCGATATTGAATACAAAAGGCAAAATGTCGACTTATTTATAAGAGGAGTAACTCTTCTATTAGTTCGTGCTTTGAGCCTTTCCTGGGACAGCAGTATTAGATTCCGATGCACCATTGCAGGTTTACTGTATCCCTTGGACCTTCAAATCAACGATGAAAAACATAAATTGCATCGATATTGAATAAAAAAGGAAAAATGTCGGCTTATTTATAAAAGAAGTAACTCTTCTAATAGTTCGTGCTTTTAGCTATTCCTGGGACAGCAGTATTAGATTTCGATCACCATTGCAGGTTTACTGTATCCTTTGGACCTTCAAATCAACGATGAAACACAGATATTGCATCGATATTGAATACAAAAGGCAAATTGACGACTTACTTATAAGAGGAGTAACTCTTCTAATAGTTCGTGCTTTGAGCCTTTCCTGGGACAGCAGTATTTGATTCTGATGCACCATTGCAGGTTTACTGCATTCCTTGGACCTTCAAATCAACGATGAAACACAGAAATTGCATCGATATTGAATACAAAATGCAAAATGTCGACTTATTTACAAGAGGAATAACGCTTCTAATAGATCGTGCTTTGAGCCTTTCCTGTGACAGCAGTATTAGATTCCGATGCACCATTGCAGGTTTACTGTATCCCTTGGACATTCAAATCAACGATGAAACACAGAACTTGCATCGATATTGAATACAAAATGACAAATGTCGCCTTATTTATAAGAGGAGTAACTCTTCTATTAGTTCGTGCTTTGAGCCTTTCCTGGGACAGCAGTATTAGATTCCGATGCACCATTGCAGGTTTACTGTATCCCTTGTACCTTCAAATCAACGATGAAAAACAGAAATTGCATCGATATTGAATAAAAAAGGAAAAATGTCGGCTTATTTATAAGAGAAGTAACTCTTCTAATTGTTCGTGCTTTTAGCCTTTTCTGGGACAGCAGTATTAGATTCCGATCACCATTGTGGGTTTACTGTATCCCTTGGACCTTCAAATCAACGATGAAACACAGAAATTGCATCGATATTGAATACAAAAGGCAACTTGATGACTTACTTATAAGAGGAGTAACTCATCTAATAGCTCGTGCTTTGAGCTTTTCCTGGGACAGCAGTATTAGATTCCGATCACCATTGAAGGTTTACTGTATCCCTTGGACCTTCAAATCAACGATGAAACACAGAAATTGCATCGATATTGAATACAAAAGGCAAAATGTCGACTTATTTACCAGAGGAGTAACTCTTCTAAAAGTTCGTGCTTTGAGCCTTTCCTGGAACAGCAGTATTAGATTCCGATCACCATTGCAGGTTTACTGTATCCCTTGGACTTTCAAATCAACGATGAAACACAGAAATTGCATCGATATTGAATATAAAATGCAAAATGTAGACTTGTTTATAAGAGGAGTAACTATTCTATTAGTTCGTGCTTTGAGCCTTTCCTGGGACAGCAGTATTAGATTCCGATACACCATTGCAGGTTTACTGTATCCATTGGACCTTCAAATCAACGATGAAACACAGAAATTGCATCGATATTGAATACAAAAGGCAAAATGTCGACTTATTTACAAGAGGAATAAATCTTCTAATAGTTCGTGGTTTGAGCCTTTCCTGGGACAGCAGTATTAGATTCCGATGCACCATTGCAGGTTTACTGTATCCCTTGGACCTTCAAATCAACGATGAAACATAGAAATTGCATCGATATTGAATAAAAAAGGAAAGTGTCCGCTTATTTATAAGAGGAATAACTCTTCTAATAGTTCGTGCATTTAACCTTTCCTGGGACAGCAGTATTAGATTCCGATGCACCATTGCGGGTTTAATATATCCCTTGGACCTTCAAATCAACGATGTAACACAGAAATTGCATCGATATTGAATACAAAAGGCAAAATGTCGACTTATTTATAAGAGGAGCAACTCTTCTATTAGTTCGTGCTTTGAGCCTTTCCTGGGACAGCAGTATTAGATTCCGATGCACCATTGCAGGTTTACTGTATCCATTGGACTTTCAAATCAACGATGAAACACAGAAATTGCATCGATATTGAATACAAAAGGCAAAATGTCGACTTATTTATAAGAGGAGTAACTCTTCTATTAGTTTGTGCTTTGAGCCTTTCCTGGGACAGCAGTATTAGATTCCGATGCCCCATTGCAGGTTTAATGTATCCCTTGGACCTTCAAATCAACGATGAAACACAGCAATTGCATCGATATTGAATACAAAAGGCAAAATGTCGACTTATTTAGAAGAGGAGTAGCTCTTCTATTAGTTCGTGCTTTGAGCCTTTCCTGGGACAGCAGTATTAGATTCCGATGCACCATTGCAGGTTTACTGTATCCCTTGGACTTTCACATCAACGATGAAACACAGAAATTGCATCGATATTGAATAAAAAAGAAAAATGTCGGCTTATTTATAAAAGAAGTAACTCTTCTAATAGTTCGTGCTTTTAGCTATTCCTGGGACAGCAGTATTAGATTCCGATCACCATTGCAGGTTTACTGTATCCCTTGGACCTTCAAATCAACGATGAAACACAGAAATTGCATCGATATTAAATACAAAAGGCAAAATGACGACTTACTTATAAGAGGAGTAACTCTTCTAATAGTTCTTGCTTTGAGCCTTTCCTGGGAAAGCAGTATTAGATTCCGATCACCATTGAAGGTTAACTGTATCCCTTGGACCTTCAAATCAACGATGAAACACAGAAATTGCATCGATATTGAATACAAAAGGCAAAATGTCGACTTATTTACCAGAGGAGTAACTCTTCTAATGGTTCGCGCTTTGAGCCTTTCCTGGGACAGCAGTATTTGATTCCGATGCACCATTGCAGGTTTACTGTATCCCTTGGACCTTCAAATCAACGATGAAACACAGAAATTGCATCGATATTGAATACAAAAGGCAAAATGTCGACTTATTTACAAGAGGAGTAACTCTTCTAATAGTTCGTGCTTTGAGCCTTTCCTGGTACAGCAGTATTAGATTCCGATGCACCATTGCAGGTTTACTGTATCCCTAGGACCTTCAAATCAACGATGAAACATAGAAATTGCATCGATATTGAATAAAAAAGGAAAATGTCTGCTTATTTATAAGAGGAGTAACTCTTCTAATAGTTCGTGCATTTTTCCTTTCCTGGGACAGCAGTATTAGATTCCGATGCACCATTGCGGGTTTAATATATCCCTTGGACCTTCAAATCAACGATGAAACACAGAAATTGCATCGATATTGAATACAAAAGGCAAAATGTCGACTTATTTATAAGAGGAGCAACTCTTCTATTAGTTCGTGCTTTGAGCCTTTCCTGGGACAGCAGTATTAGATTCCGATGCACCATTGCAGGTTTACTGTATCCATTGGACTTTCAAATCAACGATGAAACACAGAAATTGCATCGATATTGAATACAAAAGGCAAAATGTCGACTTATTTATAAGAGGAGTAACTCTTCTATTAGTTTGTGCTTTGAGCCTTTCCTGGGACAGCAGTATTAGATTCCGATGCCCCATTGCAGGTTTAATGTGTCCCTTGGACCTTCAAATCAACGATGAAACACAGCAATTGCATCGATATTGAATAAAAAAGGAAAATGTCTGCTTATTTATAAGAGGAGTAACTCTTCTAATAGTTCGTGCATTTTTCCTTTCCTGGGACAGCAGTATTAGATTCCGATGCACCATTGCGGGTTTAATATATCCCTTGGACCTTCAAATCAACGATGAAACACAGAAATTGCATCGATATTGAATAAAAAATGCAAAATGTCCGCTTATTTATAAGAGGAGTAACTCTTCTAATAGTTCGTGCATTTAGCCTTTCCTGGGACAGCAGTATTAGATTCCGACGCACCATTGCAGGTTTACAGTATCCCTTGGACCTTCAAATCAACGATGAAACACAGACATTGCATCGATATTGAATACAAAAGGCAAAATGACGACTTACTTATAAGAGGAGTAACTCTTCTAATAGTTCGTGCTTTGAGCCTTTCCTGGGACAGCAGTATTAGATTCCGATGCACCATTGCAGGTTTACTGTATCCCTTGGACCTTCTAATCAACGATGATCACAGAAATTGCATCGATATTGAATACAAAATGCAAAATGTCGAATTATTTACAAGTGGAGTAACTCTTCTAATAGTTCGTGCTTTGCGCCTTTCCTGGGACAGCAGTATTAGATTCCGATTCACCATTGCCGGTTTACTGTATTCCTTGGACCTTCAAATCAACGATGAAACACAAAAATTGCATCGATATTGAATACAAAACGCAAAATGTCGATTTATTTATAAGCGGAGTAACTCTTCTAATTGTTCGTGCTTTGAGTCTTTCCTGGGACAGCAGTATTAGACTGCGATGCACCATTGCAGGTTTACTGTATCCCTTGGACCTTCAAATCAACGATGAAACACAGAAATTGTATCGATATTGAATACAAAATGCAAAATGTCGACTTATTTACAAGAGGAATAACTCTTCTAATAGTTCGTGGTTTGAGCCTTTCCTGTGACAGCAGTATTAGATTCCGATGCACCATTGGAACTTTACTGTATCCCTTGGACCTTCAAATCAACGACGAAACACAGAAATTGCATCGATATTGAATACAAAAGGCAAAATTTCGACTTATTTACAAGAGGAGTAACTCTTCTAATAGTTCGTGCTTTGAGCCTTTCCTGGGACAGCAGTATTAGATTCCGATGCACCATTGCGGGTTTAATGTATCCCTTGGACCTTCAAATCAACGATGAAACACAGCAATTGCATCGATATTGAATACAAAAGGCAAATTGTCGACTTATTTATAACAGGAGTAACTCTTCTATTACTTCGTGGTTTCAGCCTTTCCTGGGACAGCAGTATTAGATTCCGATGCACCATTGCAGGTTTACTGTATCCCTTGGACCTTCAAATCAACGATGAAACACAGAAATTGCATCGATATTGAATACAAATGGCAAAATGACGACTTACTTATAAGAGGAGTAACTCTCCTAATAGTTCGTGCTTTGAGCCTTTCCTCGGACAGCAGTATTAGATTCCGATGCACCATTGCAGGTTTACTGTATCCCTTGGACCTTCAAATCAACGATGATCACAGAAATTGCATCGATATTGACTAAAAAAAGCAAAATGTCGACTTATTTACAAGAGGAGTAACTATTCTAATAGTTCGTGCTTTGAGCCTTTCCTGGGACAGCAGTATCAGATTCCGATGCACCATTGCAACTTTACTGTATCCCTTGGACCTTCAAATCAACGATGAAACACAGAAATTGCATCGATATTGAATACAAAAGGCAAAATTTCGACTTATTTACAAGAGGAGTAACTCTTCTAATAGTTCGTGCTTTGAGCCTTTCCTGGGACAGCAGTATTAGATTCCGATGCACCATTGCGGGTTTAATGTATCCCTTGGACCTTCAAATCAACGATGAAACACAGCAATTGCATCGATATTGAATACAAAAGCCAAAATATCGACTTATTTATAAGATATAAAGGCACATTTGCATGCCGAGCGTGAGTTTCCTCGGAAACGCGAAATATTAATTAAATAAATAATCAGTGATAAATAAATAAAGCCTATGGCACACAACTGCAGCGCTGTGTCGCTGATAAAACAAAAGCACAATTACGTTACTCTTATGTTTGATTAAGAAAGGAGAGAGCTCTGGTAGAAGTGGTGCGAGAAGCACGTATTTTATTCTATTGTCTGGCACACCGCCATATTTCATGTTATAGAAGAATACTGCGAGTTGCAACCAGACTAGGCGCTCGATTCTGTAAAGAATTTATATTTATAAAAGTAAGTAGGATTATGAACTGTAGGCTTATTCATTGAATATATCTGATTTAACTAACTGTGTAACTTTTTTATGTTTAGTAGACAATCACCTCTGTACGACGTATTGGCATGGCTGGCAAATTATTGAAATATTGAGATTTAGATTATGAGTCCGCACCTACCGCAGCAGTCTTTGGAAACGATTTAATTACGATGTCCGATTATTTCAGTTTTATTTCACGGTCAACTACGAGTAACATTGCCTTTACGAAAAAGCCATTGCCAAGCGTCTGATACGGAATAATTAAACGTCCACGTTCCAGATAAGCTAATATCAATTACAATTACAATCACCATCATACAGATAGAATAATTAATATTTAAACAATATTTTTATTTTATTTATTTTATATTGGCGACTGCGTGTCGGACTTTTTATTTTGTCATTTGTTACATTGTTCTCTTTGTTTCATGTGAAAAATCAACTTTCTGGACCTGGACGTGAATGTATGAGAGATAACAAAAAATCTGAAGATATTTTCCAATTCTAAAATTTTGCGGGAAGACGCAATGAAACTTCCAGCAAAATAAGGTAAGACGCAGCATCTTTGCATTAGCAGGCTTGACCAGACGTATAATTCAGTGTATTAGCTTTTCAGTAGATTCTGTAGTGTTTCTTTCGCGCATAACAGTTTTCAGTGATAAATTTCATTCTCAGTACTTTTCCTTAAACAATAACGTATGCAACAATACCAATACACGAGTGTTCAATATGGCCGACTTCTGTACGATACGTAGTAACATGGACAGCAGCCATTACCAATAATCTCAAATTCAGTTTATATTTTTAAATTAACAGACAGCCATTGTTGCTACGAGCGATTCATGCTCAACTGCATTTTATTTTAAAATCAGTGTCAAGTATTTTCTTGAAACATATATCACGTGTGGCATGGTAATAACTAGAAATCAATACGCAAAAATGGAACAGCAAAGACGTACTATTCAGACGCAATCCGACTCGGACGAGAGACAAATGTTAGAAAATGACTTTACGACAGCAACCGGTAGTGACGATTTATCAAACATTGACGCAAGTGTTGACGGAAATTTTGGCAATAGGCCGTCCACTACAAAAATTTCAAAGTCTCAGTCAGAGCCCATGTTGATGCATGACGTCACGTCTAATGACGCGACGGGGGCACAGACCTTGCAAACAGTAAACATTGCCGACATGTTACAAATGCTAATGAAACAAAACGCAGAAAATATGGCATACATAAGGAAACAGAACGCCGAAAACATGGCAACCTTACAGACACAAAATGACGCAATTAAATCTGACCTCATAGCACTCAAGACAGGTAATGACACTTTATGTAAACGTGTGGAACTTATAGACGACACACTGACCAAACAGATGACTGAACTCAGTACTAAATTTTCCCAGCTTAATACGAGACAAGAAAAGACTACAACTGACGTAGCACTTTTACAGACACAAGTAAAAAACCTTAATGTCACGTGTGAAGTTCTTACTGAACAAATTCATACATATACTTCAGTACATGACAACCTTGAAAAACGAATTACTGACGTACAGAATAAATTTGACAATGTTGAACAACACCTGACTGACATCTTACAATCTGATGCCACAGCTCATTTTCAAAATATTAATAAAGAATTTCATGATTGGGTAGTGAACAAAGACAAACATTTTGATAGATGCTTACGTGAAAATTTACCAACAATTGTGCACGACTCCGTAGCGCAATACATTACTAATAACAAACAGCTGATCAGTGACGCAGTACAATCCGTCACTGCACCCATAAGACAATTCACCGATCAACCACAGTCTGAATGTAACGAAAATATCAGTCAAAATGTACAGTTCAGAAACCAATATACATTCGAGTATGACGCACACATACCGCACACGACAAACACACAAGAACAAAACACACCACGACTACAACACATACCACGACGTGCAAACACAAACACAAGCTATTATCATGGTAAACCACAGCAACATTATCGTAATTACTCGCCATCTGAACATTGCAGTAATTACAGTGGAATAAATCCATATCACAATGCGAAGGAAGAAGAAAGCTTAATGAAACACAGGCAATTTCAGATTTTTATCCCAGAAAAACGAACCATTCATCCGGCGATTTTTCTTAAATCTTTTAGTAACGCATTTCCACGCACTTGGAGTGACCGGAAAAAGATTTCATATATTGTCGGTTACATCCAAGGCGATGCAGCTGTCTGGGCATACAGTCAAGCTGACGTATGTACCACGTACAGTGAGTTTGAGCGTGCTTTTCTGAACAAATTCTGGTCGCAATCCGTCCAGGAGCGACTCAGAAGACAAATTTTAGAACCTGAAACTTTTAACAGTAAAAATGGCAACTTACGCAGATATTTTGAAAAATACTTGAACATGGGACACTTTTTAGACGAACCAGTCGCAACGCGTGATATACTCCGTGCGTTGAAGGCCAAATTGCCTTTCAACATTAAAGAAAAACTCCTACATATCCCGGATGACGATTCAGATTATTTTTTAACAGCCTTAGATTCGGTTGACATGTTACTTGAAGATCAGCGCTTCGCGCGGCAAAACAGCAGCCACAATGTTTACACTAGTGGTATGCAAAACATGCAGGCTTGCCAACTCAATTCTGGCGCGCCCACAGTTGGATACGCGGTACAGCAAAAACAGCAAACTCACATGCCGTCTCAATACGAAAATCAAAATCAACACGCGTATTCCAATACAAACAATAGTTACAACAGTAATAACACTTCATGCGGCAATCCATACAAAAGGCACCGCGGTAATAACTACAACGGTAACAACGGATACAAAGGCAACAACAAAAACACAAACAGAAATAGAAATAATAATAACTACGAGCCAAGACAGCATCAAGGTTGGACTCGTAACGATCAGTACTTTCATTCAAACTCTGCTTTACCACAGCAGCCACCAGGACAAAATTGGAGCATACCTTACGACCGACAGGTAAGTTATAATGCGCAACAGCAACAACAACCGCAAAAGTTTGGAGATCATAATAGGCAATATCCGAATGTGAATATAATAGAAATGACACCTGATGCACAACCTCAATCTGTGTCAGTACCTAGTACAAATGCTAATCCAACAAACTAGAAACAGTCACTTCTATGCCCCAGGTCGTGGCTGAAGAATTCATGGGGGGCGACTTCAATGTTAATCAGTTGTTTGACACCACACTTGAACAACAGAATAATGATATGCCGAATAATTCTAAACAAAAATTACCTGTTTTATTTATAAGATACAACTACAATAACAATATATCAGATGAACTTTTACAAGACAGTACACAATGTCGTTCAAACACGAATGAAATTGTTTTAGCATCTACTACTGGTGTAGTAGGTGGGATTCCAACTACTATTATCCTAGATACAGGTGCAGCTGTGAGCGTTTTGTCTTTTAATTTCTATAAAAAGATGTGTGAATTGGAACCTGTGCCTGAGTTTCCTGCCCAAAACTGTAAAATAACTACTGCACTAGGTAATAAGTCATGTAGGGTTACGAAGCAAGTTTTTGTAAACATTAAAATAGGTAATGGAACCATACAATGGCCATTCCTGGTTGTACAAAACCTTGTGACAAATTGCATATTAGGAATAGATATTATGAGCGAGAAGGACTCTATTATAGACTTCTCCAAAGGTAAATGTATTTTAAATGATAAAGGCAGTGTAATTATTATTGATTTGGACAGGAGAACTCTAAAGCATGACAAACACTGTACAGGGTACAAGGTTCAGTTAGTACTTGACAATGACATTCAAGATATGCAAACACACTCATCTGACACAGAGATAATGGACTTGAAAACATTGCTTGATCATAAGATAAGTGAAGCTACAGCTCTCAGTGTACATGAACGTATAAAACTACAGGAAGTGTTATCCAAATATTTACAAGTTTTTACCAAACGATTAGGTGTTATCAACACGTATGTATACAAGATTGAAGTTAAGCCTCACAAGATATTCTACCACAAGACATATAACGTACCGTTATCTCAACGACCTGCTGTGTGGCAAGAATTAAAACAAATGTTAGACTGGAAGGTCATTGAACCATCCACCTTACCTTATTGTAGTCCTCTACTTGTTGTCAAAAAATCAAATGGAAGCATTAGGTTAGTGTTAGACACACGAGCTATTAATGAAATAATTTTACCGGTTCACACAAAACCCGAAAATTTAGAAGAGCAATTACAGAAATTTCTAGATGCAAAATATTTTTCCACAATAGATCTCGCTAATTCGTTTTGGCAGTTGGGTATCACTCCTGATTCACGGAAATATACTGCATTTATGTTCGGGGGGCGAACCTATCAGTTTTGTGTTATACCTTTCGGACTGAATGTCAGCTCTGGGGTATTCATTACAGCCCTGGATACCGTGCTTGGCGACGATTTAGTTGAGACAGTCACACACTATGTAGATGATATACTGATAGCTACACAGTCTTGGAAGGAACACGTTGGCACACTTCAAAGAATTTTAGAAAAATACGCACACCGAGATCTTAGAGCATTTCATGCTGAATAATGTCAAAGTCATACCCATCAAAATATTGCTAAGCAACTCGAAAAACTCTGTTGTTACAACACAGATAATAAGTAGTGTAGAAATTTTCATTTCAGCGTTCCAGAGTCGCAGTTGAAGACAGAAGAACTCTTCTTTCAGCGCGCGCCTCCACCTGGAAGACGGAATATTAAAATAAAATTTATGATTACGTAGCAGTGAATGATATATTAATTTTTCACGGAACATTTGTTATTGTAGGTACCACTGACTTGGTATGACACCTGACGATCCGACAGACGTCATCTGTGAAGCGATCTTTTACTTTGAGAAATAGATTAGACGCACATCTCTCAACACGAAAAGCATCTATCAGTAGTCAAGGCCACACAGACACTCCACACACACGCACAAAACGCGAGGAATCGAACATTTTCTCTCTCTTACTATTTTGAATATTATTGAGTAGTGAAAACGCCTGGTCTTGCCTACTGATGTAATGAATGTTGTGTCTAACCTATCTTCATTTCAGATGACATCACAAAAAACATCGATAATATCCCAGCAAAACCGCTAAAGAGGATGTAAATATCGACAATTCATGTAATCAAACGTGACACAATGTAATAACCTATAGCTATGTAATGATGATGTAAACATGTTTATGTGCAACTATATTATGTTTATGCTAAGAAAATATGTGACGTGTGTATGTATAATTACTTATTTTTTTAACTGATGTATCATGTAACTGTTACTATGTAAAAATTTGAACAAAACGAGTGCCAAAAAGACATTGCATAGTGAACCTCTGTTCACGGACATTAACGAACATTACTAACTCTGCAACTACGCAGAAACCTATGTGAAAGAAACGGTTAATGCCATTCATTATGCAGCGTATCTATGTAAACGCGATGAATGATTTCTTTGATTAATAACTACGAACATTTAGGTGAGCTATATTCAGCAAAAAAAAAACTGAAAATGTGAAGTGCATAATTCCTGCATCGTCTAGTGACATTACTACAGTACCTAACTTCAAGATGTTAACTGGATTAAATGGACACAAAGTGCCTGTCCAGAAAACAACACGACGGGTGGAAGAATTTTGGTTGGAACTTCAGGGAATGAAATGTTCTCGAAATGTGACGGACACTTTAACCTGGACTGTCCAAGGATCGACGCCAGCTATGTGCCGTCCGAGGTTCTGCAACCAAGCTTCCACGGAATGTAAAAAACGAACTGCATGTGGACCAATTACTCGATGGGTCACGTCTGATCTGTAATAAGCAATGCTTTTAGTCACAACGAACTGCATCACAACGACTATAATGGAAATGGGAAATGGACACGCTTATGTATTAATCACGTTGTTATACAACGATGTTACTGTGAACAAAAAAAACTTTACCACGACGATACTAACCTGTAAAAAATTATTGTGCAGCAGATGAATATGAACTGTAATAACGACACGATGTGTATAGGTCAACGCACCTGAAACATACGGACATTTTTCTTTGAAGTATTTCAAAACAATACTATGTAACTAAGAACATTCAACAATCTAAGTTGTATTGTGTTATAACAAATATTGTAAATTTAAAACTAAGTTACCTGTCATAGAATGTAGTCTTCATATGTAATCTTGGTTGAATATTTTCTTTGTGCAACGACTGAGAATTGCGCGCACACGAACAATATGAACTGCAATACTGTGCCGCGTGGTCTAACTGTACGATATAACGGCAGTGCCGGAGTCACACAGACGCTTCTGCGCATGCGCGCACTCTATCTGCCAACATAAGAACTTTTACGGCGCACCCGCGTCATTCAAATTTTGTATATAATGTGTATAATGTAGGTCATGTAAATAGTTGTAGATAACTTAGATTTTCTTGTGCCTTTAGGTGAATTGCTCGCCTGCAGGTGTGTCCTTTCGCCTCGCAATTCAGGGGGCAATATAAAGGCACATTTGCATGCCGAGCGTGAGTTTCCTCGGAAACGCGAAATATTAATTAAATAAATAATCAGTGATAAATAAATAAAGCCTATGGCACACAACTGCAGCGCTGTGTCGCTGATAAAACAAAAGCACAATTACGTTACTCTTATGTTTGATTAAGAAAGGAGAGAGCTCTGGTAGAAGTGGTGCGAGAAGCACGTATTTTATTCTATTGTCTGGCACACCGCCATATTTCATGTTATAGAAGAATACTGCGAGTTGCAACCAGACTAGGCACTCGATTCTGTAAAGAATTTATATTTATAAAAGTAAGTAGGATTATGAACTGTAGGCTTATTCATTGAATATATCTGATTTAACTAACTGTGTAACTTTTTTATGTTTAGTAGACAATCACCTCTGTACGACGTATTGGCATGGCTGGCAAATTATTGAAATATTGAGATTCAGATTATGAATCCGCACCTACCGCAGCAGTCTTTGGAAACAATTTAATTACGAAGTCCGATTATTTCAGTTTTATTTCACGGTCAACTACGAGTAACATTGCCTTTACGAAAAAGCCATTGCCAAGCGTCTGATACCGAATAATTAAACGTCCACGTTCCAGATAAGCAAATATTAATTACAACCAATCACTAAAATACATAATTAATAAAATAATATTTTCTATTTTATTTACTTTATAAAGAGGAGCAACTCTTCTATTAGTTCGTGCTTTGAGCCTTTCCTGGGACAGCAGTATTAGATTCTGATGCACCATTGCAGGTTTACTGTATCCATTGGACTTTCAAATCAACGATGAAACACAGAAATTGCATCGATATTGAATAAAAAAGGAAAAATGTCGGCTTATTTATAACAGAAGTAACTCTTCTAATAGTTCGTGCTTTTAGCCTTTCCTGGGACATCAGTATTAGATTGCGATCACAATAGCAGATTTACTGTATCCCTTGGACCTTCAAATCAACGATGAAACACAGAAATTGCATCGATATTGAATACAAAAGGCAAAATGACGACTTACTTATAAGAGGAGTAACTCTTCTAATAGTTCGTGCTTTGAGCCTTTCTGGGACAGCAGTATTAGATTCCGATCACCATTGCAGGTTTACTGTATCCCTTGGACCTTCAAATCAACGATGAAACACAGAAATTGCATCGATATTGAATACAAAACGCAAAATGTCGACTTCTTTATAAGCGGAGTAACTCTTCTAATTGTTCGTGCTTTGAGCCTTTCCTGGGACAGCAGTATTAGATTCCGATGCACCATTGCAGGTTTACTGTATCCCTTGGACCTTCAAATCAACGATGAAACACAGAAATTGCATCGATATTGAATACAAAAGGCAAAATTTCGACTTATTTACAAGAGGAATAACTCTTCTAATAGTTCGTGGTTTGAGCCTTTCCTGTGACAGCAGTATTAGATTCCGATGCACCATTGGAACTTTACTGTATCCCTTGGACCTTCAAATCAACGATGAAACACAGAAATTGCATCGATATTGAATACAAAAGGCAAAATGTCGACTTATTTACAAGAGGAGTAACTCTTCTAATAGTTCGTGCTTTGAGCCTTTCCTGGGACAGCAGTATTAGATTCCGATGCACCATTGCGGGTTTAATGTATCCCTTGGACCTTCAAATCAACGATGGAACACAGCAATTGCATCGATATTGAATACAAAAGGCAAAATGTCGACTTATTTATAAGAGGAGCAACTCTTCTATTAGTTCGTGCTTTGAGCCTTTCCTGGGACAGCAGTATTAGATTCCGATGCACCATTGCAGGTTTACTGTATCCATTGGACTTTCAAATCAACGATGAAACACAGAAATTGCATCGATATTGAATACAAAAGGCAAAATGACGACTTACTTATAAGAGGAGTAACTCTTCTAGTAGTTCGTGCTTTGAGCCTTTCCTGGGACAGCAGTATTAGATTCCGATCACCATTGCAAGTTAACTGTATCCCTTGGACCTTCAAATAAACGATGAAACACAGAAATTGCATCGATATTGAATACAAAAGGCAAAATGACGACTTACTTATAAGAGGAGTAACTCTTCTAATAGTTCGTGTTTTGAGCCTTTCCTGGGACAGCAGTATTACATTCCGATACACCATTGCAGGATTACTGTATCCCTTGGACCTTCAAATCAACGATGAAACACAGAAATTGCATCGATAATAAATAAAAAAGGAAAAATGCCGGCTTATTTATAAGAGAATTAAATCTTCTAATAGTTCGTGCTTTTAGCTTTTCCTGGGACAGCAGTATTAGATTCCGATCACCATTGCAGGTTTACTGTATCCCTTGGACCTTCAAATCAACGATGAAACACAGAAATTGCATCGATATTGAATACAAAAGGCAAAATGACGACTTACTTATAAGAGGAGTAACTCTTCTAATAGTTCGTGCTTTGAGCCTTTCCTGGGACAGCAGTATTAGATTCCGATCACCATTGAAGGTTTACTGTATCCCTTGGACCTTCAAATCAACGATGAAACACAGAAATTGCATTGATATTGAATACAAAAGGCAAAATGACGACTTACTTTTAAGAGGAGTAACTCTTCTAATAGTTCGTGCTTTGAGCCTTTCCTGGGACAGCAGTATTACATTCCGATACACCATTGCAGGATTACTGTATCCCTTGGACCTTCAAATCAACGATGAAACACAGAAATTGCATCGATATTGAATACAAAAGGCAAAATGACGACTTACTTATAAGAGGAGTAACTCTTCTAATAGATCGTGCTTTTAGCTTTTCCTGGGACAGCAGTATTAGATTCCGATCACCATTGCAGGTTTACTGTATCCCTTGGACCTTCAAATCAACGATGAAACACAGAAATTGCATCGATATTGAATACAAAAGGCAAAATGACGACTTACTTATAAGAGGAGTAACTCTTCTAATAGTTCGTGCTTTGAGCCTTTTCTGGGACAGCAGTATTAGATTCCGATCACCATTGAAGGTTTACTGTATCCCTTGGACCTTCAAATCAACGATGAAACACAGAAATTGCATTCATATTGAATACAAAAGGCAAAATGTCAACTTATTTACCAGAGGAGTAACTCTTCTAATAGTTCGTGCTTTGAGCCTTTCCTGGGATAGCAGTATTTGATTCCGATGCACCATTGCAGGTTTACTGTATCCCTTGGACCTTCAAATCAACGATGATCACAGAAATTGCTCGATATTGAATACAAAATGCAAAATCTCGACTTATTTACAAGAGGAGTAACTCTTCTAATAGTTCGTGCTTTGAGCCTTTCCTGGGACAGCAGTATCAGATTCCGATGCACCATTGCAACTTTACTGTATCCCTTGGACCTTCAAATCAACGATGAAACACAGAAATTGCATCGATATTGAATACAAAAGGCAAAATTTCGACTTATTTACAAGAGGAGTAACTCTTCTAATAGTTCGTGCTTTGAGCCTTTCCTGGGACAGCAGTATTAGATTCCGATGCACCATTGCGGGTTTAATGTATCCCTTGGACCTTCAAATCAACGATGAAACACAGCAATTGCATCGATATTGAATACAAAAGGCAATATGTCGACTTATTTATAAGAGGAGCAACTCTTCTAATCGTTCGTGCTTTGAGCCTTTCCTGGGACAGCAGTATTAGATTCCGAAGCACCATTGCAGGTTTACTGTATCCATTGGACTTTCAAATCAACGATGAAACACAGAAATTGCATTGATATTGAATACAAAAGGCAAAATGTCGACTTACTTATAAGAGGAGTAACTCTTCTAATAGTTCGTGCTTTGAGCCTTTCCTGGGACATCAGTATTAGATTCCGATGCACCATTGCAGGTTTACTGTATCCCTTGGACCTTCAAATCAACGATGAAAGACAGAAATTGCATCGATATTGAATACAAAGGGCAAAATGACGACTTACTTATAAGAGGAGCAACTCTTCTAATAGTTCGTGCTTTGAGCCTTTCCTGGGACAGCAGTATTAGATTCCGATAGACCATTGCAGGTTTACTGTATCCCTTGGACCTTCAAATCAACGATGAAACACAGAAATTGCATCGATATTGAATACAAAATGCAAAATGTCGACTTATTTACAAGAGCAGTAACTCTTCTAATAGTTCGTGTTTTGAGCCTTTCCTGGGACAGCAGTATCAGATTCCGATGCACCATTGCAGGTTTACTGTATCCCTTGGACCTTCAAATCAACGATGAAACACAGAAATTGCATCGATATTGAATACAAAAGGCAAAATGTCGAATTATTTACGAGAGGAGTAACTCTTCTAATAGTTCGTGCTTTGAGCCTTTCCTGGGACAGCAGTATTAGATTCCGATGCACCATTGCAGGTTTTCTGTATCCCTTGGACTTTTAAATCAACGATGAAACACAGAAATTGCATCGATATTAAATACAAAAGGCAAAATAACGACTTATTTATAAGAGGAGTCACTCTTCTAATAGTTCGTGTTTTAAGCCTTTCTTGGGACAGCAGTATTTGATTCCGATGCACCATTGCAGGGTTACTGTATCCCTTGGACCTTCAAATCAACGATGAAACACAGAAATTGCATCGATATTACATTCAAAAAGCAAAATGTCGACTTATTTACAAGAGGAATAACTCTTCTAACAGTTCGTGCTTTGAGCCTTTCCTGAATCAGCAGTATTAGATTCCGATCACCATTGAAGGTTTACTGTATCCCTTGGACCTTCAAATCAACGATGAAACACAGAAATTGCATTGATATTGAATACGAAAGGCAAAATGTCGACTTATTTACCAGGGGAGTAACTCTTCTAATAGTTCGTGCTTTGAGCCTTTCCTGGGACAGCAGTATTTGATTCCGATGCACCATTGCGGGTTTAATGTATCCCTTGGACCTTCAAATCAACGATGAAACACAGAAATTGCATCGATATTGAATACAAAAGGCAATATGTCGACTTATTTATAAGAGGAGCAACTCTTCTAATAGTTCGTGCTTTGAGCCTTTCCTGGGACAGCAGTATTAGATTCCGAAGCACCATTGCAGGTTTACTGTATCCATTGGACCTTCAAATCAACGATGAAACACAGAAATTGCATCGATATTGAATACAAAAGGCAAAATTTCGACTTATTTACAAGAGGAGTAACTCTTCTAATAGTTCGTGCTTTGAGCCTTTCCTGGGACAGCAGTATTAGATTCCGATGCACCATTGCGGGTTTAATGTATCCCTTGGACCTTCAAATCAACGATGAAACACAGCAATTGCAACGATATTGAATACAAAAGGCAATATGTCGACTTATTTATAAGAGGAGCAACTGTTCTAATAGTTCGTGCTTTGAGCCTTTCCTGGGACAGCAGTATTAGATTCCGAAGCACCATTGCAGGTTTACTGTATCCATTGGACTTTCAAATCAACGATGAAACACAGAAATTGCATTGATATTGAATGCAAAAGGCAAAATGTCGACTTACTTATAAGAGGAGTAACTCTTCTAATAGTTCGTGCTTTGAGCCTTTCCTGGGACATCAGTATTAGATTCCGATGCACCATTGCAGGTTTACTGTATCCCTTGGACCTTCAAATCAACGATGAAACACAGAAATTGCATCGATATTGAATACAAAAGGCAAAATGACGACTTACTTATAAGAGGAGTAACTCTTCAAATAGTTCGTGCTTTGAGCCTTTCTGGGACAGCAGTATTAGATTCCGATCACCATTGCAGGTTTACTGTATCCCTTGGACCTTCAAATCAACGATGAAACACAGAAATTGCATCGATATTGAATACAAAACGCATAATGTCGACTTCTTTATAAGCGGAGTAACTCTTCTAATTGTTCGTGCTTTGAGCCTTTCCTGGGACAGCAGTATTAGATTCCGATGCACAATTGCAGGTTTACTGTATCCCTTGGACCTTCAAATCAACGATGAAACACAGAAATTGCATCGATATTGAATACAAAAGGCAAAATGTCGACTTATTTACAAGAGGAGTAACTCTTCTAACAGTTCGTGCTTTGAGCCTTTGCTGAATCAGCAGTATTAGATTCCGATGCACCATTGGAACTTTACTGTATCCCTTGGACCTTCAAATCAACGATGAAACACAGAAATTGCATCGATATTGAATACAAAAGGCAAAATGTCGACTTATTTACAAGAGGAATAACTCTTCTAATAGTTCGTGCTTTGAGCCTTTCCTGGGACAGCAGTATTAGATTCCGATGCACCATTGCGGGTTTAATGTATCCCTTGGACCTTCAAATCAACGATGGAACACAGCAATTGCATCGATATTGAATACAAAAGGCAAAATGTCGACTTATTTATAAGAGGAGCAACTCTTCTATTAGTTCGTGCTTTGAGCCTTTCCTGGGACAGCAGTATTAGATTCCGATGCACCATTGCAGGTTTACTGTATCCATTGGACTTTCAAATCAACGATGAAACACAGAAATTGCATCGATATTGAATACAAAAGGCAAAATGATGACTTACTTATAAGAGGAGTAACTCTTCTAATAGTACGTGTTTTCAGCCTCTCCTGGGACAGCAGTATTACATTCCGATACACCATTGCAGGATTACTGTATCCCTTGGACCTTCAAATCAACGATGAAACACAGAAATTGCATCGATAATAAATAAAAAAGGAAAAATGCCGGCTTATTTATAAGAGAATTAAATCTTCTAATAGTTCGTGCTTTTAGCTTTTCCTGGGACAGCAGTATTAGATTCCGATCACCATTGCAGGTTTACTGTATCCCTTGGACCTTCAAATCAACGATGAAACACAGAAATTACATCGATATTGAATAAAAAACGCAAAATGACGACTTACTTATAAGAGGAGTAACTCTTCTAATAGTTCGTGCTTTGAGCCTTTCCTGGGACAGCAGTATTAGATTCCGATCACCATTGAAGGTTTACTGTATCCCTTGGACCTTCAAATCAACGATGAAACACAGAAATTGCATTGATATTGAATACAAGAGGCAAAATGTCGACTTATTTACCAGAGGAGTAACTCTTCTAATAGTTCGTGCTTTGAGCCTTTCCTGGGACAGCAGTATTTGATTCCGATGCACCATTGCAGGTTTACTGTATCCCTTGGACCTTCAAATCAACGATGAAACACAGAAATTGCATCGATATTGAATACAAAAGGCAAAATGTCGACTTATTTACAAGAGGAGTAACTCTTTTTAATAGTTCGTGCTTTGAGCCTTTCCTGGGACAGCAGTATTAGATTCCGATGCACCATTGCGGGTTTAATGTATCCCTTGGACCTTCAAATCAACGATGAAACACAGAAATTGCATCGATATTGAATACAAAAGGCAAAATGTCGACTTATTTATAAGAGGAGCAACTCTTCTATTAGTTCGTGCTTTGAGCCTTTCCTGGGACAGCAGTATTAGATTCCGATGCACCATTGCAGGTTTACTGTATCCATTGGACTTTCAAATCAACGATGAAACACAGAAATTGCATCGATATTGAATACAAAAGGCAAAATGACGACTTACTTATAAGAGGAGTAACTCTTCTGGTAGTTCGAGCTTTGAGCCTTTCCTGGGACAGCCGTATTAGATTCCGATCACCATTGCAGGTTTACTGTATCCCTTGGACCTTCAAATAAACGATGAAACACAGAAATTGCATCGATATTGAATACAAAAGGCAAAATGACGACTTACTTATAAGAGGAGTAACTCTTCTAATAGTTCGTGCTTTGAGCCTTTCCTGGGACAGCAGTATTACATTCCGATACACCATTGCAGGATTACTGTATCCCTTGGACCTTCAAATCAACGATGAAACACAGAAATTGCATCGATAATGAATAAAAAAGGAAAAATGTCGGCTTATTTATAAGAGAAATATATCTTCTAATAGTTCGTGCTTTTAGCTTTTCCTGGGACAGCAGTATTAAATTCCGATCACCATTGCAGGTTTACTGTATCCCTTGGACCTTCAAATCAACGATGAAACACAGAAATTGCATCGATATTGAATACAAAAGGCAAAATATCGACTTATTTACAAGAGGAGTAACTCTTCTAATAGTTCGTGCTTTGAGCCTTTCCTGGGACAGCAGTATTAGATTCCGATGCACCAATGCAAATTTACTGTATCCCTTGGACCTTCAAATCAACGATGATCACAGAAATTGCTCGATATTGAATACAAAATGCAAAATCTCGACTTATTTACAAGAGGAGTAACTCTTCTAATAGTTCGTGCTTTGAGCCTTACCTGGGACAGCAGTATCAGATTCCGATGCACCATTGCAACTTTACTGTATCCCTTGGACCTTCAAATCAACGATGAAACACAGAAATTGCATCGATATTGAATACAAAAGGCAAAATATCGACTTATTTACAATAGGAGTAACTCTTCTAATAGTTCGTGCTTTGAGCCTTTCCTGGGACAGCAGTATTAGATTCCGATGCACCAATGCAAATTTACTGTATCCCTTGGACCTTCAAATCAACAATGATCACAGAAATTGCTCGATATTGAATACAAAATGCAAAATCTCGACTTATTTACAAGAGGAGTAACTCTTCTAATAGTTCGTGCTTTGAGCCTTACCTGGGACAGCAGTATCAGATTCCGATGCACCATTGCAACTTTACTGTATCCCTTGGACCTTCAAATCAACGATGAAACACAGAAATTGCATCGATATTGAATACAAAAGGCAAAATTTCGACTTATTTACAAGAGGAGTAACTCTTCTAATAGTTCGTGCTTTGAGCCTTTCCTGGGACAGCAGTATTAGATTCCGATGCACCATTGCAGGTTTAATGTATCCCTTGGACCTTCAAATCAACGATGAAACACAGCAATTGCATCGATATTGAATACAAAAGCTAATATGTCGACTTATTTATAAGAGGAGCAACTCTTCTAATAGTTCGTGCTTTGAGCCTTTCCTGGGACAGCAGTATTAGATTCCGAAGCACCATTGCAGGTTTACTGTATCCATTGGACTTTCAAATCAACGATGAAACACAGAAATTGCATTGATATTGAATACAAAAATCAAAATGTCGACTTACTTGTAAGAGGAGTAACTCTTCTAATAGTTCATGCTTTGAGCCTTTCCTGGGACATCAGTATTAGATTCCGATGCACCATTGCAGGTTTACTGTATCCCTTGGACCTTCAAATCAACGATGAAAGACGGAAATTGCATCGATATTGAATACAAAGGGCAAAATGACGACTTACTTATAAGAGGAGTAACTCTTCTAATAGTTCGTGTTTTGAGCCTTTCCTGGGACAGCAGTATTAGATTCCGACAGACCATTGCAGGTTTACTGTATCCCTTGGCCCTCCAAATCAACGATGAAACACAGAAATTGCATCGATATTGAATACAAAATGCAAAATGTCGACTTATTTACAAGAGCAGTAACTCTTCTAATAGTTCGTGTTTTGAGCCTTTCCTGGGACAGCAGTATCAGATTCCGATGCACCATTGCAGGTTTACTGTATCCCTTGGACCTTCAAATCAACGATGAAACACAGAAATTGCATCGATATTGAATACAAAAGGCAAAATGTCGAATTATTTACGAGAGGAGTAACTCTTCTAATAGTTCGTGCTTTGAGCCTTTCCTGGGACAGCAGTATTAGATTCCGATGCACCATTGCAGGTTTTCTGTATCCCTTGGACTTTTAAATCAACGATGAAACACAGAAATTGCATCGATATTAAATACAAAAGGCAAAATGTCGACTTATTTATAAGAGGAGTAACTCTTCTAATAGTTCGTGTTTTAAGCCTTTCTTGGGACAGCAGTATTTGATTCCGATGCACCATTGCAGGGTTACTGTATCCCTTGGACCTTCAAATCAACGATGAAACACAGAAATTGCATCGATATAACTTTCAAAAAGCAAAATGTCGACTTATTTACAAGAGGAATAACTCTTCTAACAGTTCGTGCTTTGAGCCTTTGCTGAATCAGCAGTATTAGATTCCGATCACCATTGAAGGTTTTCTGTATCCCTTGGACCTTCAAATCAACGATGAAACACAGAAATTGCATTGATATTGAATACGAAAGGCAAAATGTCGACTTATTTACCAGGGGAGTAACTCTTCTAATAGTTCGTGCTTTGAGCCTTTCCTGGGATAGCAGTATTTGATTCCGATGCACCATTGCAGGTTTACTGTATCCCTTGGACCTTCAAATCAACGATGAAACACAGAAATTGCATCGATCTTGAATACAAAAGGCAAAATATCGACTTATTTACAAGAGGAGTAACTCTTCTAATAGTTCGTGCTTTGAGCCTTTCCTGGGACAGCAGTATTAGATTCCGATGCACCATTGCAGGTTTTCTGTATCCCTTGGACTTTTAAATCAACGATGAAACACAGAAATTGCATCGATATTAAATACAAAAGGCAATATGTCAACTTATTTATAAGAGGAGCAACTCTTCTAATAGTTCGTGCATTGAGCCTTTCCTGGGACAGCAGTATTAGATTCCGATGCACCATTGCAGGTTTACTGTATCCATTGGACTTTCAAATCAACGATGAAAAACAGAAATTGCATCGATATTGAATACAAAAGGCAAAATGTCGACTTACTTATAAGAGGAGTAACTCTTCTAATATTTCGTGCTTTGAGACTTTCCTGGGACATCAGTATTAGATTCCGATCACCATTGCAGGTTTACTGTATCCCTTGGACCTTCAAATCAACGATGAAAGACAGAAATTGCATCGATATTGAATAAAAAAGGAAAAATGTCGGCTTATTTATAAGATAAGTAACGCTTCTAATAGTTCGTGTTTTTAGCTTTTCCTGAGACAGCAGTATTAGAGTCCGATCACCATTGCAGGTTTACTAGATCCCTTGGACCTTCATATCAACGATGAAACACAGAAATTGCGTCTATATTCAATGCAAAAGGCAAAATGTCGACTTATTTATAAGATAAGAAACTCTTCTAATAGTTCGTGCTTTGAACCTTTCCTGGGAGAGCAGTATTAGATTGCGATGCACCATTGCAGGTTTACTGTACCGCTTGGACCTTCAAATCAACGATGAAACACAGAAATTGCATCGATATTGAATACAAAAGGCAAAATGTCGATTTATTTATAAGAGGAGTAACTCTTCTAATAGTTCGTGATCTTAGCCTTTCCTGGGACACAATATTAGATTCCAATGCACCATTGCAGATTTACTGTATCCCTTGGACCATCAAATCAACGATGAAATACAGTAATTGCATCGATATTGAATGCAGAAGGCAAAATGTCGACTTATTATAAGAGGAGTAACTCTTCTAATAGTTCGTGCTTTGAGCCTTTCCTGGGACAGCAGTATTAGATTCCGATGCACCATTGCAGGTTTACTGTATCCCTTGGACCTTAAATCAACGATGAAACACAGAAATTGCATCGATATTGAATACAAAAGGCAAAATGACGACTTACTTATAAGAGGTGTATCTATTCTAATAGTTCGTGCTTTGAGCCTTTCCTGGGACAGCAGTATTAGATTCCGATGCACCATTGCAGGTTTACTGTATCCCTTGGACCTTCAAATCAACGATGAAAGACGGAAATTGCATCGATATTGAATACAAAGGGCAAAATGACGACTTACTTATAAGAGGAGTAACTCTTCTAATAGTTCGTGTTTTGAGCCTTTCCTGGGACAGCAGTATTAGATTCCGACAGACCATTGCAGGTTTACTGTATCCCTTGGCCCTCCAAATCAACGATGAAACACAGAAATTGCATCGATATTGAATACAAAATGCAAAATGTCGACTTATTTACAAGAGCAGTAACTCTTCTAATAGTTCGTGTTTTGAGCCTTTCCTGGGACAGCAGTATCAGATTCCGATGCACCATTGCAGGTTTACTGTATCCCTTGGACCTTCAAATCAACGATGAAACACAGAAATTGCATCGATATTGAATACAAAAGGCAAAATGTCGAATTATTTACGAGAGGAGTAACTCTTCTAATAGTTCGTGCTTTGAGCCTTTCCTGGGACAGCAGTATTAGATTCCGATGCACCATTGCAGGTTTTCTGTATCCCTTGGACTTTTAAATCAACGATGAAACACAGAAATTGCATCGATATTAAATACAAAAGGCAAAATGTCGACTTATTTACAAGAGGAGTAACTCTTCTAATAGTTCGTGTTTTAAGCCTTTCTTGGGACAGCAGTATTTGATTCCGATGCACCATTGCAGGGTTACTGTATCCCTTGGACCTTCAAATCAACGATGAAACACAGAAATTGCATCGATATAACTTTCAAAAAGCAAAATGTCGACTTATTTACAAGAGGAATAACTCTTCTAACAGTTCGTGCTTTGAGCCTTTGCTGAATCAGCAGTATTAGATTCCGATCACCATTGAAGGTTTACTGTATCCCTTGGACCTTCAAATCAACGATGAAACACAGAAATTGCATTGATATTGAATACGAAAGGCAAAATGTCGACTTATTTACCAGGGGAGTAACTCTTCTAATAGTTCGTGCTTTGAGCCTTTCCTGGGATAGCAGTATTTGATTCCGATGCACCATTGCAGGTTTACTGTATCCCTTGGACCTTCAAATCAACGATGAAACACAGAAATTGCATCGATCTTGAATACAAAAGGCAAAATATCGACTTATTTACAAGAGGAGTAACTCTTCTAATAGTTCGTGCTTTGAGCCTTTCCTGGGACAGCAGTATTAGATTCCGATGCACCATTGCAGGTTTTCTGTATCCCTTGGACTTTTAAATCAACGATGAAACACAGAAATTGCATCGATATTAAATACAAAAGGCAATATGTCAACTTATTTATAAGAGGAGCAACTCTTCTAATAGTTCGTGCATTGAGCCTCTCCTGGGACAGCAGTATTAGATTCCGATGCACCATTGCAGGTTTACTGTATCCATTGGACTTTCAAATCAACGATGAAAAACAGAAATTGCATCGATATTGAATACAAAAGGCAAAATGTCGACTTACTTATAAGAGGAGTAACTCTTCTAATATTTCGTGCTTTGAGACTTTCCTGGGACATCAGTATTAGATTCCGATCACCATTGCAGGTTTACTGTATCCCTTGGACCTTCAAATCAACGATGAAAGACAGAAATTGCATCGATATTGAATAAAAAAGGAAAAATGTCGGCTTATTTATAAGATAAGTAACGCTTCTAATAGTTCGTGTTTTTAGCTTTTCCTGAGACAGCAGTATTAGAGTCCGATCACCATTGCAGGTTTACTAGATCCCTTGGACCTTCATATCAACGATGAAACACAGAAATTGCATCTATATTCAATGCAAAAGGCAAAATGTCGACTTATTTATAAGATAAGAAACTCTTCTAATAGTTCGTGCTTTGAGCCTTTCCTGGGAGAGCAGTATTAGATTGCGATGCACCATTGCAGGTTTACTGTACCGCTTGGACCTTCAAATCAACGATGAAACACAGAAATTGCATCGATATTGAATACAAAAGGCAAAATGTCGATTTATTTATAAGAGGAGTAACTCTTCTAATAGTTCGAGATCTTAGCCTTTCCTGGGACACAATATTAGATTCCGATGCACCATTGCAGATTTACTGTATCCCTTGGACCATCAAATCAACGATGAAATACAGTAATTGCATCGATATTGAATACAAAAGGCAAAATGTCGACTTATTATAAGAGGAGTAACTCTTCTAATAGTTCGTGCTTTGAGCCTTTCCTGGGACAGCAGTATTAGATTCCGATGCACCATTGCAGGTTTACTGTATCCCTTGGACCTTCAAATCAACGATGAAAGACGGAAATTGCATCGATATTGAATACAAAGGGCAAAATGACGACTTACTTATAAGAGGAGTAACTCTTCTAATAGTTCGTGTTTTGAGCCTTTCCTGGGACAGCAGTATTAGATTCCGACAGACCATTGCAGGTTTACTGTATCCCTTGGCCCTCCAAATCAACGATGAAACACAGAAATTGCATCGATATTGAATACAAAATGCAAAATGTCGACTTATTTACAAGAGCAGTAACTCTTCTAATAGTTCGTGTTTTGAGCCTTTCCTGGGACAGCAGTATCAGATTCCGATGCACCATTGCAGGTTTACTGTATCCCTTGGACCTTCAAATCAACGATGAAACACAGAAATTGCATCGATATTGAATACAAAAGGCAAAATGTCGAATTATTTACGAGAGGAGTAACTCTTCTAATAGTTCGTGCTTTGAGCCTTTCCTGGGACAGCAGTATTAGATTCCGATGCACCATTGCAGGTTTTCTGTATCCCTTGGACTTTTAAATCAACGATGAAACACAGAAATTGCATCGATATTAAATACAAAAGGCAAAATGTCGACTTATTTACAAGAGGAGTAACTCTTCTAATAGTTCGTGTTTTAAGCCTTTCTTGGGACAGCAGTATTTGATTCCGATGCACCATTGCAGGGTTACTGTATCCCTTGGACCTTCAAATCAACGATGAAACACAGAAATTGCATCGATATAACTTTCAAAAAGCAAAATGTCGACTTATTTACAAGAGGAATAACTCTTCTAACAGTTCGTGCTTTGAGCCTTTGCTGAATCAGCAGTATTAGATTCCGATCACCATTGAAGGTTTACTGTATCCCTTGGACCTTCAAATCAACGATGAAACACAGAAATTGCATTGATATTGAATACGAAAGGCAAAATGTCGACTTATTTACCAGGGGAGTAACTCTTCTAATAGTTCGTGCTTTGAGCCTTTCCTGGGATAGCAGTATTTGATTCCGATGCACCATTGCAGGTTTACTGTATCCCTTGGACCTTCAAATCAACGATGAAACACAGAAATTGCATCGATCTTGAATACAAAAGGCAAAATATCGACTTATTTACAAGAGGAGTAACTCTTCTAATAGTTCGTGCTTTGAGCCTTTCCTGGGACAGCAGTATTAGATTCCGATGCACCATTGCAGGTTTTCTGTATCCCTTGGACTTTTAAATCAACGATGAAACACAGAAATTGCATCGATATTAAATACAAAAGGCAATATGTCAACTTATTTATAAGAGGAGCAACTCTTCTAATAGTTCGTGCATTGAGCCTCTCCTGGGACAGCAGTATTAGATTCCGATGCACCATTGCAGGTTTACTGTATCCATTGGACTTTCAAATCAACGATGAAAAACAGAAATTGCATCGATATTGAATACAAAAGGCAAAATGTCGACTTACTTATAAGAGGAGTAACTCTTCTAATATTTCGTGCTTTGAGACTTTCCTGGGACATCAGTATTAGATTCCGATCACCATTGCAGGTTTACTGTATCCCTTGGACCTTCAAATCAACGATGAAAGACAGAAATTGCATCGATATTGAATAAAAAAGGAAAAATGTCGGCTTATTTATAAGATAAGTAACGCTTCTAATAGTTCGTGTTTTTAGCTTTTCCTGAGACAGCAGTATTAGAGTCCGATCACCATTGCAGGTTTACTAGATCCCTTGGACCTTCATATCAACGATGAAACACAGAAATTGCATCTATATTCAATGCAAAAGGCAAAATGTCGACTTATTTATAAGATAAGAAACTCTTCTAATAGTTCGTGCTTTGAGCCTTTCCTGGGAGAGCAGTATTAGATTGCGATGCACCATTGCAGGTTTACTGTACCGCTTGGACCTTCAAATCAACGATGAAACACAGAAATTGCATCGATATTGAATACAAAAGGCAAAATGTCGATTTATTTATAAGAGGAGTAACTCTTCTAATAGTTCGAGATCTTAGCCTTTCCTGGGACACAATATTAGATTCCGATGCACCATTGCAGATTTACTGTATCCCTTGGACCATCAAATCAACGATGAAATACAGTAATTGCATCGATATTGAATACAAAAGGCAAAATGTCGACTTATTATAAGAGGAGTAACTCTTCTAATAGTTCGTGCTTTGAGCCTTTCCTGGGACAGCAGTATTAGATTCCGATGCACCATTGCAGGTTTACTGTATCCCTTGGACCTTAAATCAACGATGAAACACAGAAATTGCATCGATATTGAATACAAAAGGCAAAATGACGACTTACTTATAAGAGGTGTATCTATTCTAATAGTTCGTGCTTTGAGCCTTTCCTGGGACAGCAGTATTAGATTCCGATGCACCATTGCAGGTTTACTGTATCCCTTGGACCTTCAAATCAACGATGAAACACAGAAATTGCATCGATATTGAATACAAAAGGCAAAATGTCGCCTTATTTACAAGAGGAGTAACACTTCTAATAGTTCGTGCATTGAGCCTTTCCTGGGACAGCAGTATTAGATTCCGATGCTCCATTGCAGGTTTACTGTATCCCTTGGACCTTCAAATCAACGATGAAACTCAGAAATTGCATCGCTATTGAATTCAAAATGGAATATGTCGGATATTTACAAGAGGAGTATCTCTTCTAATAGTTCGAGCTTTGAGCCTTTCCTGGGACACAGTATTAGATTCCGATGCACCATTGCAGATTTACTGTATCCCTTGGGCCATCAAATCAACGATGAAACATAGAAATTGCATCTATATTGAATACAAAAGGCAAAATGTCGACTTATTTAAATGAGGAGAAACTCTTCTAATAGTTCTTGCTTTGAGCCTTTCCTGTAACAGCAGTATTAGATTCCGATGCACCATTGAAAGTTTACTGTATCCCTTGGACCTTCAAATCAACGATGAAACACAGAAATTGCATCGATATTGAATACAAAAGGCAAAATGACGACTTACTGATAAGAGGTGTATCTATTCAAATAGTTCGTGCTTTGAGCCTTTCCTGGGACAGCAGTATTAGATTCCGATGCATCATTGCAGGTTTACTGTATCCCTTGGACCTTCAAATCAACGATGAAACACAGAATTTGCATCGATATTGAATACAACAGGCAAAATGTCGACTTATTTACAAGAGGAGTAACTCTTCTAATAGTTCGTGCTTTGAGCCTTTCCTGGGACACAGTATTAGATTCCGATGCACCATTGCAGGTTTTCTGTATCCCTTGGACCATCAAATCAACGATGAAACATAGAAATTGCATCGCTATTGAATACAAAAGGCAAAATGTCGACTTATTTAAAAGAGGAGTAACTCTTCTAATAGTTCGTGCTTTGAGCCTTTCCTGTGACAGCAGTATTAGATTCCGATGCGCCATTGAAGGTTTACTGTATCCCTTGGACCTTCAAATCAACGATAAAACACAGAAATTGCATCGATATTGAATACAAAAGGCAAAATGACGACTTCCTTATAAGAGGTGTAACTAATCTAATAGTTCGTGCTTTGAGCCTTTCCTGGGACAGCAGTATTAGATTCCGATGCACCATTGCATCTTTACTGTATCCCTTGGACCTTCAAATCAACGATGAAACACAGAAATTGCATCGATATTGAATACAAAATGCAATATGTCAACTTATTTACAAGAGGAGTAACTCTTCTAATAGTTCGTGCTTTGAGCCTTTCCTTTGACACAGTATTAGATTCCGATGCACCATTGCAGATTTACTGTATCCCTCGGACCATCAAATCAACGATGAAACACAGAAATTGCATCGATATTGAATACAAATGGCAAAATGACGACTTACTTATAAGAGGTGTAACTATTCTAATATTGTTCTTGCTTTGAGCCTTTTCTGGGACAGCAGTATTAGATTCCGATGCACCATTGCAGGTTTACTGTATCCCTTGGACCTTCAAATCAAGGATGAAACACAGAAATTGCATCGATATTGAATACAAAATGCAAAATGTCGAATTATTTACAAGAGGAGTAACTCTTCTAATAGTTCGTGCTTTGCGCCTTTCCTATGACGGCAGTATTTGATTCCGATTCACCATTTCACGTTTACTGTATCCCTTGGACCTTCAAATAAACGATGAAACACAGAAATTGCATCGATATTGAATACAAAAGGCAAAATGTCGACTTATTAACAAGAGGAGTAACTCTTCTAATAGTTCGTGATCCGAGCTTTTCCTGGGACAGCAGTATTAGATTCCGATGCACCATTGCAGGTCTACTGTATTCCTTGGACCTTCAAATTAACGATGAAACACAGACATTGCATCGATATTGAATACAAAATGTAAAATGTCGACTTATTTACAAGAGCAGTAACTCTTCTAATAGTTCGTGCTTTTAGCCTTTCCTGGGACAGCAGTATTAGATTCCGAAGCGCCATTGCAGGTTTACTGTATCCCTTGGACCTTCAAATCAACGTTGAAACACAGAAATTGCATCGATATTGAATACGAAAGGCAAAATGTCGACTTATTTATAAGAGGAGTAACTCTTCTAATTGTTCGTGCTTTGTGCCTTTCCTGGGACAGCAGTATTAGATTCCGCTGCACCATTGCAAATTTACTGTATACCTTGGACCTTCAAATCAACAATGAAACACAGAAATTGCATCGATATTCAATACAAAATGCAAAATGTCGACTTATTTACAAGAGGAGTAACTCTTCTAATAGTTCGTGTTTTGAGCCTTTCCTGTGACAGCAGTATTAGATTCCGATGCACCATTGCAGGTTTACTGTATCCCTTGGACCTTCAAATCAACGATGAAACACAGAAATTGCATCGATATTGAATACGAAAGGCAAAATGTCGACTTATTTATAAGAGGAGTAACTCTTCTAATTGTTCGTGCTTTGTGCCTTTCCTGGGACAGCAGTATTAGATTCCGGTGCACCATTGCAAATTTACTGTATACCTTGGACCTTCAAATCAACAATGAAACACAGAAATTGCATCGATATTCAATACAAAATGCAAAATGTCGACTTATTTACAAGAGGAGTAACTCTTCTAATAGTTCGTGTTTTGAGCCTTTCCTGTGACAGCAGTATTAGATTCCGATGCACCATTGCAGGTTTACTGTATCCCTTGGACCTTAAAATCAACGATGAAACTTAGAAATTGCATCGATATTGAATACAAAAGTCAAAATCGAGACTTACTTATAAGAGGTGTAACTATTCTAATAGTTCGTGCTTTGAGCCTTTCCTGGGAGAGCAGTATTAGATTCCGATGCACCATTGCATCTTTACTGTATCCCTTGGACATTCAAATCAACGATGAAACACAGAAATTGCATCGATATTGAATACAAAATGCAATATGTCGACTTATTTACAAGAGGAGTAACTCTTCTAATAGTTCGTGCTTTGAGCCTTTCCTTTCACACAGTATTAGATTCAGATGCACCATTGCAGATTTACTGTATCCCTCGGACCATCAAATCAACGATGAAACACAGAAATTGCATCAATATTGAATACAAAAGGCAAAATGTCGACTTTTTTACAAGAGGAGTAATTCTTCTAATAGTTCGTGCTTTGAGCCTTTCCTGGGACAGCAGTATTAGATTCCGATGCACCATTGCAAATTTACTGTATCCCTTGGACCTACAAATCAACGATGAAACACAGAAATTGCATCGATATGGAATACAAAAGGCAAAATGACGACTTACTTATAAGAGGAATAACTCTTCTAACAGTTCGTGCTTTGCGCCTTTCCTATGACGGCAGTATTTGATTCCGATTCACCATTTCGGGTTTACTGTATCCCTTGGACCTTCAAATCGACGATGAAACAAAGAAATTGCATCGATATTGAATACAAAAGGCAAAATGTCGACTTATTTATATGAGGAGTAACTCTTCTAATAGTTCGTGCTTTTAGCCTTTCCTGGGATTGCAGAGTTAGATTCCGATGCACCATTGCAGGTTTACTGTATCCCTTGGACCTTCAAATAAACTATGAAACACAGAAATTGCATCGATATTGAATACAAAAGGCAAAATGTCGACTTATTAACAAGAGGAGTAACTCTTCTAATAGTTCGTGATTCGAGCCTTTCCTGGGACAGCAGTATTAGATTCCGATGCGTCATTGCAAATTTACTGTATCCCTTGGACCTACAAATCAACGATGAAACACAGAAATTGCATCGATATTGAATACAAAAGGCAAAATGACGACTTACTTATAAGAGGTGTAACTATTCTAATAGTTCGTGCTTTGAGCCTTTCCTATGACAGCAGTATTAGATTCCGATGCACCATTGCAGGTTTACTGTATCCCTTGGACCTTCAAATCGACGATGAAACAAAGAAATTGCATCGATATTGAATAAAAAAGGAAAAATGTCGGCTTATTTATAAGAGAAGTAATTCTTCCAATAGTTCGTGCTTTTAGCCTTTCCTGGGACAGCAGTATTAGATTCCGATCACCATTGCAGGTTTAATGTATCCCTTGGACCTTCAAATCAACGATGAAACACAGAAATTGCATCGATATTGAATTCAAAATGCAATATGTCGACTTATTTACAAGAGGAGTAACTCTTCTAATAGTTCGTGCTTTGAGCCTTTCATGGGACACAGTATTAGATTCCGATGCGCCTTTGCAGATTTACTGTATCCCTTGGACCATCAAATCAACGATGAAACACAGAAATTGCATCGATATTGAATACAAAAGGCAAAATGTCGACTTATTTACAAGAGGAGTAACTCTTCTATAAGTTCGTGCTTTGAGCCTTTCCTGGGACAGCAGTATTAGATTCCGATGCACCATTGCATCTTTACTGTATCCCTTGGACCTTCAAATCAACGATGAAACACAGAAATTGCATCGATATTGAATACAAAATGCAATATTTCGGCTTATTTACAAGAGGAGTACCTCTTCTAATAGTTCGTGCTTTGATTCTTTCCTTTTACACAGTATTAGATTCCGATGCACCATTGCAGATTTACTGTATCCCTCGGACCATCAAATCAACGATGAAGCACAGAAATTGCATCGATATTGAATACAAAAGGCAAAATGACGACTTATTTACAAGAGGAGTATCTCTTCTAATAGTTCGTTTTTATCCTTTCCTGGGACAGCAGTATTAGATTCCGATGCACCATTGCAGGTTTACTGTATCCCTTGGACCTTCAAATCAACGATGAAACACAGAAATTGCATCGATATTGAATACAAAAGGCAAAATGACGACTTACTTATAAGAGGTGTAACTATTCTAATAGTTCGTGCTTTGAGCCTTTTCTGGGACAGCAGTATTAGATTCCGATGCACCATTGCATCTTTACTGTATCCCTTGGACCTTCAAATCAACGATGAAACACAGAAATTTCATCGATATTGGATACAAAAGGCAAAATGACGACTTACTTATAAGAGGAATAACTCTTCTAACAGTTCGTGCTTTGAGCCTTTCCTAAATCAGCAGTATTAGATTCCGATGCAACATTGCAGGTTTACTGTATCCCTTGGACCTTCAAATCAACGATGAAACACAGAAATTGCATCGATATTGAATACAAAATGCAAAATGTCGACTTATTTATAAGCGGAGTAACTCTTCTAATTGTTCGTGCTTTGAGCCTTTCCTGGGACAGCAGTATTAGATTCCGATGCACCATTGCAGGTTTACTGTATCCCTTGGACCTTCAAAGAAACGATGAAACACAGAAATTGCATCGATATTGAATACAAAAGGCAAAATGACGACTTACTTATAAGAGGTGTAACTATTCTAATAGTTCGTGCTTTGAGCCTTTCCTATGACACAGTATTAGATTCCGATGCACCATTGCAGGTTTACTGTATCCTTTGGACCTTCAAATCAACGATGAAACACAGAAATTGCATCGATATTGAATACAAAATGCAATATGTCGATTTATTTACAAGAGGAGTAACTCTTCTAATAGTTTGTGCTTTGAGCCTTTCCTGGGACATCAGTATTAGTTTCCGATGCACCATTGCAGGTTTGCTGTATCGTTTGGACCATCAAA
The DNA here is from genome assembly GCF_023864275.1 of Schistocerca cancellata. NCBI lineage: Eukaryota > Metazoa > Arthropoda > Insecta > Orthoptera > Acrididae > Schistocerca > Schistocerca cancellata. The sequence goes on along the minus strand of NC_064627.1, from coordinate 138,084,034 downwards.
TCAACGATGAAACACAGAAATTGCATCGATATTGAATACAAAAGGCAAAATGTCGACATATTTACAAGAGGAGTAACTCTTCTAATAGTTCGTGCTTTGAGCCTTTCCTGGGACAGCAGTATTAGATTCCGATGCACCATTGCAGGTTTACTGTATCCCTTAGACCTTCAAATCAGCGATGAAACTCAGAAATTAAATCGATATTGAATTCAATATGCAATATGACGACTTATTTACAAGAGGAGTAACTCTTCTAATAGTTCGTGCTTTGAGCATTTCATGGGACACAGTATTAGATTCCGTTGCGCCTTTGCAGATTTACTGTATCCCTTGGACCATCAAATCAACGATGAAACACAGAAATTGCATCGATATTGAATACAAAAGGCAAAATGTCGACTTATTTACAAGAGGAGTAACTCTTCTAATAGTTCGTGCTTTGAGCCTTTCCTGGGACAGCAGTATTAGATTCCGATGCACCATTGCATCTTTACTGTATCCCTTGGACCTTCAAATCAACGATGAAACACAGAAATTGCATCGATACTGAATACAAAATGCAATATGTCGGCTTATTTACAAGAGGAGTACCTCTTCTAATAGTTCGTGCTTTGAGCCTTTCCTTTGACACAGTATTAGATTCCGATTTACCATTGCAGATTTACTGTATCCCTCGGACCATCAAATCAACGATGAAACACAGAAATTGCATCGATATTGAATACAAAAGGCAAAATGTCGACTTATTTACAAGAGGAGTAACTCTTCTATAAGTTCGTGCTTTGAGCCTTTCCTGGGACAGCAGTATTAGATTCCGATGCACCATTGCATCTTTACTGTATCCCTTGGACCTTCAAATCAAGGATGAAACACAGAAATTGCATCGATATTGAATACAAAATGCAATATGTCGGCTTATTTACAAGAGGAGTACCTCTTCTAATAGTTCGTGCTTTGATCCTTTCCTTTTACACAGTATTAGATTCCGATGCACCATTGCAGATTTACTGTATCCCTCGGACCATCAAATCAACGATGAAACACAGAAATTGCATCGATATTGAATACAAAAGGCAAAATGTCGACTTATTTACAAGAGGAGTATCTCTTCTAATAGTTCGTTTTTATCCTTTCCTGGGACAGCAGTATTAGATTCCGATGCACCATTGCAGGTTTACTGTATCCCTTGGACCTTCAAATCAACGATGAAACACAGAAATTGCATCGATATTGAATACAAAAGGCAAAATGACGACTTACTTATAAGAGGTGTAACTATTCTAATAGTTCGTGCTTTGAGCCTTTTCTGGGACAGCAGTATTAGATTCCGATGCACCATTGCATCTTTACTGTATCCCTTGGACCTTCAAATCAACGATGAAACACAGAAATTTCATCGATATTGGATACAAAAGGCAAAATGACGACTTACTTATAAGAGGAATAACTCTTCTAACAGTTCGTGCTTTGAGCCTTTCCTAAATCAGCAGTATTAGATTCCGATGCAACATTGCAGGTTTACTGTATCCCTTGGACCTTCAAATCAACGATGAAACACAGAAATTGCATCGATATTGAATACAAAAGGCAAAATGACGACTTACTTATAAGAGGTGTAACTATTCTAATAGTTCGTGCTTTGAGCCTTTCCTATGACACAGTATTAGATTCCGATGCACCATTGCAGGTTTACTGTATCCTTTGGACCTTCAAATCAACGATGAAACACAGAAATTGCATCGATATTGAATACAAAATGCAATATGTCGATTTATTTACAAGAGGAGTAACTCTTCTAATAGTTTGTGCTTTGAGCCTTTCCTGGGACATCAGTATTAGTTTCCGATGCACCATTGCAGGTTTGCTGTATCCCTTGGACCATCAAATCAACGATGAAACACAGAAATTGCATCGATATTGAATACAAAAGGCAAAATGTCGACATATTTACAAGAGGAGTAACTCTACTAATAGTTCGTGCTTTGAGCCTTTCCTGGGACAGCAGTATTAGATTCCGATGCACCATTGCAGGTTTACTGTATCCCTTAGACCTTCAAATCAGCGATGAAACTCAGAAATTAAATCGATATTGAATTCAATATGCAATATGACGACTTATTTACAAGAGGAGTAACTCTTCTAATAGTTCGTGCATTGAGCATTTCATGGGACACAGTATTAGATTCAGATGCGCCTTTGCAGATTTACTGTATCCCTTGGACCATCAAATCAACGATGAAACACAGAAATTGCATCGATATTGAATACAAAAGGCAAAATGTCGACTTATTTACAAGAGGAGTAACTCTTCTAATAGTTCGTGCTTTGAGCCTTTCCTGGGACAGCAGTATTAGATTCCGATGCACCATTGCATCTTTACTGTATCCCTTGGACTTTCAAATCAACGATGAAACACAGAAATTGCATCGATACTGAATACAAAATGCAATATGTCGGCTTATTTACAAGAGGAGTACCTCTTCTAATAGTTCGTGCTTTGAGCCTTTCCTTTGACACAGTATTAGATTCCGATTTACCATTGCAGATTTACTGTATCCCTCGGTCCATCAAATCAACGATGAAACACAGAAATTGCATCGATATTGAATACAAAAGGCAAAATGTCGACTTATTTACAAGAGGAGTATCTCTTCTAATAGTTCGTTTTTTATCCTTTCCTGGGACAGCAGTATTAGATTCCGATGCACCATTACATCTTTACTGTATCCCTTGGACCTTCAAATCAACGATGAAACACAGAAATTGCATCGATATTGAATACAAAAGGCAAAATGACGACTTACTTATAAGAGGAATAACTCTTCTAACAGTTCGTGCTTTGAGCCTTTCCTGAATCAGCAGTATTAGATTCCGATGCAACATTGCTGGTTTACTGTATCCCTTGGACCTTCAAATCAACGATGAAACACAGAAATTGCATCGATATTGAATACAAAAGGCAAAATCGCGACATACTTATAAGAGGTGTAACTATTCTAATAGTTCGTGCTTTGAGCCTTTCCTGGGACAGCAGTATTAGATTCCGATACACCATTGCAGGTTTACTGTATCCCTTGGACCTCCAAATCAACGATGAAACACAGAAATTGCATCGATATTGAATACAAAATGCAAAATGTCCAATTATCTACAAGAGGAGTAACTCTTCTAATAGTTCGTGCTTTGCGCCTTTCCTATGACGGCAGTATTGGATTCCGATTCACCATTTCAGGTTTACTGTATCCCTTGGACCTTCAAATCAACGATGAAACAAAGAAATTGCATCGATATTGAATACAAAAGGCAAAATGTCGACTTATTTATATGAGGAGTAACTCTTCTAATAGTTCGTGATTTTAGCCTTTCCTGGGATTGCAGTGTTAGATTCCGATGCACCATTGCAGGTTTACTGTATCCCTTGGACCTTCAAATAAACGATGAAACACTGAAATTGCATCGATATTGAATACAAAATGCAATATGTCGATTTATTTACAAGAGGAGTAACTCTTCTAATAGTTCGTGCTTTGAGCCTTTCCTGGGACATCAGTATTAGATTCCGATGCACCATTGCAGGTTTACTGTATCCCTTGGACCATCAAATCAACGATGAAACACAGAAATTGCATCGATATTGAATACAAAAGGCAAAATGTCAACTTATTTACAAGAGGAGTAACTCTTCTAATAGTTCGTGCTTTGAGCCTTTCCTGGGACAGCAGTATTAGATTCCGATGCACCATTGCATCTTTACTGTATCCCTTGGACCTTCAAATCAACGATGAAACACAGAAATTGCATCGATATTGAATACAAAAGGCAAAATGACGACTTACTTATAAGAGGAATAACTCTTCTAACAGTTCGTGCTTTGAGCCTTTCCTGAATCAGCAGTATTAGATTCCGATGCAACATTGCTGGTTTACTGTATCCCTTGGACCTTCAAATCAACGATGAAACACAGAATTTGCATCGATATTGAATACAAAAGGCAAAATCGCGACTTACTTATAAGAGGTGTAAATATTCTAATAGTTCGTGTTTGAGCCTTTCCTGGGACAGCAGTATTAGATTCCGATGCACCATTGCAGGTTTACTGTATCCCTTGGACCTTCAAATCAACGATGAAACACAGAAATTGCATCGATATTGAATACAAAATGCAAAATGTCGAATTATTTACAAGAGGAGTAACTCTTCTAATAGTTCGTGCTTTGCGCCTTTCCTATGACGGCAGTATTTGATTCCGATTCACCATTTCAGGTTTACTGTATCCCTTGGACCTTCAAATCAACGATGATACAAAGAAATTGCATCGATATTGTATACAAAAGGCAAAATGTCGACTTATTTATATGAGGAGTAACTCTTCTAATAGTTCGTGCTTTTAGCCTTTCCTGGGATTGCAGTGTTAGATTCCGATGCACCATTGCAGGTTTACTGTATCCCTTGGACCTTCAAATAAACGATGAAACACAGAAATTGCATCGATATTGAATACAAAAGGCAAAATGTCGACTTATTAACAAGAGGAGTAACTCTTCTAATAGTTCGTGAATCGAGCCTTTCCTGGGACAGCAGTATTAGATTCCGATGCGCCATTGCAAATTTACTGTATCCCTTGGACCTACAAATCAACGATGAAACACAGAAATTGCATCGATATTCAATACAAAAGCCAAAATGACGACATACTTATAAGAGGTGTAACTATTCTAATAGTTCGTGCTTTGAGCCTTTCCTATGACAGCAGTATTAGATTCCGATGCACCATTGCAGGTTTACTGTATCCCTTAGACCTTCAAATCAGCGATGAAACTCAGAAACTGCATCGATATTGAATTCAAAATGCAATATGTCGACTTATTTACAAGAGGAGTAACTCTTCTAATAATTCGTGCTTTGAGCCTTTCATGGGACACAGTATTAGATTCCGATGCGCCTTTGCAGATTTACTGTATCCCTTGGACCATCAAATCAACGATGAAACACAGAAATTGCATCGATATTGAATACAAAAGGCAAAATGTCGACTTATTTCAAAGAGGAGTAACTCTTCTAATAGTTCGTGATTTGAGCCTTTCCTGAGACAGCAGTATTAGATTCCGATGCACCATTGCAGGTTTACTGTATATCTTGGACCTTCAAATCAACGATGAAACACAGAAATTGCATCGATATTGAATACAAAAGTCAAAATTACGACTTACTTATAAGAGGTGTAACTATTCTAATAGTCCGTGCTTTGAGCCTTTCCTGGGACAGCAGTATTAGATTCCGATGCACCATTGCATCTTTACTGTATCCCTTGGACCTTCAAATCAACGATGAAACACAGAAATTGCATCGATATTGAATACAAAAGGCAAAATGTCGACTTATTTCAAAGAGGAGTAACTCTTCTAATAGTTCGTGCTTTGAGTCTTTCCTGGGACAGCAGTACTAGATTCCGATGCACCATTGCAGGTTTACTGTATCCCTTGGACCTTCAAATCAACGAAGAAACACAGAAATTGCATCGATATTGAATACAAAAGGCAAAATGTCGACTTATTTACCAGAGGAGTAACTCTTCTAATAGTTCTTGCTTTGAACCTCTCCTGGGACAGCAGTATTTGATTCCGATGCACCATTGCAGGTTTACTGTATCGCTTGGACCTTCAAATCAACGATGAAACACAGAAATTGCATCGATATTGAATACAAAAGGCAAAATGTCGACTTATTTACAAGAGGAGAAACTCTTCTAATTGTTGGTGCATTTAGCCTTTCCTGGGACAGCAGTATTAGATTCCGACACACCATTGCAGGTTTACTGTATCCCTGGACCTTCAAATCAACGATGAAACACAGAAATTGCATCGATATTGAATACAAAAGGCAAAATGACGACCTACTTATAAGAGGAGTAACTCTTCTAATGGTTCGTGCTTTGAGCCTTTCCTGGGAAAGCAGTATTAGATTCCGATGCACCATTGCAGGTTTACTGTATCCCTTGGACCTTCAAATCACCGATGATCACAGAAATTGCATCGATATTGAATTCAAAATGCAAAATGTCGACTTATTTACAAGAGGAGTAACTCTTCTAATAGTTCGTGCTTTGAGCCTTTCCTGGGACAGCAGTATTAGATTCCGATGCACCATTGCAGGTTTACTGTATCCCTTGGACCTTCAAATCAACGATGAAACACAGAAATTGCATCGATATTAAATACAAAATGCAAAATGTCGAATTATTTACAAGAGGAGTAGCTCTTCTAATAGTTCGTGCTTTGCGCCTTTCCTGGGACAGCAGTATTAGATTCCGATTCACCATTGCAGGTTTACTGTATCCCTTAGACCTTCAAATCAGCGACGAAACTCAGAAATTGCATCGATATTGAATTCAAAATGCAATATGTCGACTTATTTACAAGAGGAGTAACTCTTCTAATAGTTCGTGCTTTGAGCCTTTCATGGGACACAGTATTAGATTCCGATGCGCCTTTGCAGATTTACTGTATCCCTTGGACCATCAAATCAACGATGAAACACAGAAATTGCATCGATATTGAATACAAAAGGCAAAATGTCAACTTATTTACAAGAGGAGTAACTCTTCTAATAGTTCGTGCTTTGAGCCTTTCCTGGGACAGCAGTATTAGATTCCGATGCACCATTGCATCTTTACTGTATCCCTTGGACCTTCAAATCAACGATGAAACACAGAAATTGCATCGATATTGAATACAAAAGCCAAAATGACGACTTACTTATAAGAGGAATAACTCTTCTAACAGTTCGTGCTTTGAGCCTTTCCTGAATCAGCAGTATTAGATTCCGATGCAACATTGCTGGTTTACTGTATCCCTTGGACCTTCAAATCAACGATGAAACACAGAAATTGCATCGATATTGAATACAAAAGGCAAAATCGCGACTTACTTATAAGAGGTGTAAATATTCTAATAGTTCGTGTTTGAGCCTTTCCTGGGACAGCAGTATTAGATTCCGATGCACCATTGCAGGTTTACTGTATCCCTTGGACCTTCAAATCAACGATGAAACACAGAAATTGCATCGATATTGAATACAAAATGCAAAATGTCGAATTATTTACAAGAGGAGTAACTCTTCTAATAGTTCGTGCTTTGCGCCTTTCCTATGACGGCAGTATTTGATTCCGATTCACCATTTCAGGTTTACTGTATCCCTTGGACCTTCAAATAAACGATGAAACACAGAAATTGCATCGATATTGAATACAAAAGGCAAAATGTCGACTTATTAACAAGAGGAGTAACTCTTCTAATAGTTCGTGAATCGAGCCTTTCCTGGGACAGCAGTATTAGATTCCGATGCGCCATTGCAAATTTACTGTATCCCTTGGACCTACAAATCAACGATGAAACACAGAAATTGCATCGATATTCAATACAAAAGGCAAAATGACGACATACTTATAAGAGGTGTAACTATTCTAATAGTTCGTGCTTTGAGCCTTTCCTATGACAGCAGTATTAGATTCCGATGCACCATTGCAGGTTTACTGTATCCCTTAGACCTTCAAATCAGCGATGAAACTCAGAAACTGCATCGATATTGAATTCAAAATGCAATATGTCGACTTATTTACAAGAAGAGTAACTCTTCTAATAGTTCGTGCTTTGAGCCTTTCATGGGACACAGTATTAGATTCCGATGCGCCTTTGCAGATTTACTGTATCCCTTGGACCATCAAATCAACGATGAAACACAGAAATTGCATCGATATTGAATACAAATGGCAAAATGTCGACTTATTTCAAAAAGGAGTAACTCTTCTAATAGTTCGTGATTTGAGCCTTTCCTGTGACAGCAGTATTAGATTCCGATGCACCATTGCAGGTTTACTGTATCCCTTGGACCTTCAAATCAACGATGAAATACAGAAATTGCATCGATATTGAATACAAAAGTCAAAATTACGACTTACTTATAAGAGGTGTAACTATTCTAATAGTCCGTGCTTTGAGCCTTTCCTGGGACAGCAGTATTAGATTCCGATGCACCATTGCATCTTTACTGTATCCCTTGGACCTTCAAATCAACGATGAAACACAGAAATTGCATCGATATTGTATACAAAATGCAATATGTCGACTTATTTACAAGAGGAGTAACTCTTCTAATAGTTCGTGCTTTGAGCCTTTCCTGGGACAGCAGTATTAGATTCCGATGCACCATTGCAGGTTTACTGTATCCCTTGGACCTTCAAATCAACGATGAAACACAGAAATTGCATCGATATTGAATACAAAAGGCAAAATGTCGACTTATTTACCAGAGGAGTAACTCTTCTAATAGTTCTTGCTTTGAACCTCTCCTGGGACAGCAGTATTTGATTCCGATGCACCATTGCAGGTTTACTGTATCGCTTGGACCTTCAAATCAACGATGAAACACAGAAATTGCATCGATATTGAATACAAAAGGCAAAAGGTCGACTTATTTACAAGAGGAGTAACTCTTCTAATTGTTGGTGCATTTAGCCTTTCCTGGGACAGCAGTATTAGATTCCGACACACCATTGCAGGTTTACTGTATCCCTGGACCTTCAAATCAACGATGAAACACAGAAATTGCATCGATATTGAATAGAAAAGGCAGAATGACGACCTACTTATAAGAGGAGTAACTCTTCTAATGGTTCGTGCTTTGAGCCTTTCCTGGGAAAGCAGTATTAGATTCCGATGCACCATTGCAGGTTTACTGTATCCCTTGGACCTTCAAATCAACGATGATCACAGAAATTGCATCGATATTGAATTCAAAATGCAAAATGTCGACTTATTTACAAGAGGAGTAACTCTTCTAATAGTTCGTGCTTTGAGCCTTTCCTGGGACAGCAGTATTAGATTCCGATGCACCATTGCAGGTTTACTGTATCCCTTGGACCTTCAAATCAACGATGAAACACAGAAATTGCATCGATATTAAATACAAAATGCAAAATGTCGAATTATTTACAAGAGGAGTAACTCTTCTAATAGTTCGTGCTTTACGCCTTTCCTGGGACAGCAGTATTAGATTCCGATTCACCATTGCAGGTTTACTGTATCCCTTGGACCTTCAAATCAACGATGAGACACAGAAATAGCATCGATATCGAATCCAAAAGGCAAAACCTGGACTTATTTATAAGAGGAGTAACTCTTCTAATAGTTCGTGCTTTTAGCTTTTCCTGGGAGTGCAGTGTTAGATTCCGATGCACCATTGCAGGTCTACTGTAAGCTTTGGACCTTCAAATTAACGTTAAAAACACAGAAATTGCATCGATATTGAATACAAAAGGCAAAATGTCGACTTATTTACAAAAGGAGTAACTCTTCAAATAGTTTGTGCTTCGAGCCTTTCCTGGGACAGCAGTATTAGATTCCGATGCGCCATTGCAGGTTTACTGTATCCCTTGGACCTTCAAATTAACGATGAAACACAGAAATTGCATCGACACTGAATACAAAATGCAAAATGTCGACTTATTTACAAGAGGAATAACTCTTCTAATAGTTCGTGCTTTGAGCCTTTCCTGGGACAGCAGTATTAGATTCCGATTCACCATTGCAGGTTTACTGTATCCCTTGGACCTTCAAATGAACGATGAAACACAGAAATTGCATCGATATTTAATACAAAAGGCAAAATGTCGACTTATTTACAAGAGGGGTAACTCTTCTAGTAGTTCGTGCTTTGTGCCTTTCCTGGGAGAGCAGTATTAGATTCCGATGGACCATTGCAGGTTTAATGTATCTCTTGGACCTTCAAATTAACGATGAAACACAGCAATTGCATCGATATTGAATACAAAATGCAAAATGACGGCTTATTTACAAGTGGAGTAACTCTTCTAATAGTTCGTGTTTTAGCCTTTCCTGGGACAGCACTATTAGATTCCGATGCACCATTGCAGGTTTACTGTATCCCTTGGACCTTCAAATCAACGATGAAACACAGAAATTGCATCGATATTGAATACAAAAGGCAAAATGTCGATTTTTTTATAAGAGGAGTAACTCTTCTAATAGTTCGTGATCTTAGCTGTCCCAATAAACGCTCAAAGTACGAACTATTAGAAGAGTTACTCCTCTTATAAATAAGTCGACATTTTGCCTTTTGTATTCAATATCGATGCAATTTCTGTGCTTCATCGTTGATTTCAAGGTCCACGGGATACAGTAAACCTGCAATGGTGCATCGGAATCTAATACTGCTGTCCCAGGAAAGGTTAAAGCACGAACTATTAGAAGAGTTTCTCCTCTTATAAATAAGTCGACATTTTGCGTTTTGTATTCAATATCGATGCAATTTCTGTGCTTCATCGTTGATTTGAAGGTCCAAGGGATCCAGTAAACCTGCAATGGTGCATCGGAATCTATTACTGCTGTCCCGAGGAGAGGCTCAAAAATCGAACTATTAGAAGAGTTACTCCTCTTGTAAATAAGTCGACATTTTGCCTTTTGTATCTAATATCGATGCAATTTCTGTGTTTCATCGTTGATTTGAAGGTCCAAGGGATACAGTAAACCTCCAATGGTGCATCGGAATCTAATACTGCTGTCCCAGGAAAGGCTCAACGCACGAACTATTAGAAGAGTTACTCCTCTTGTAAATAAGTCGACATTTAGCCTTTTGTATTCAATATCGATGCAATTTCTGTGTTTCGTCGTTGATTTGAAGGTCCAAGGGATACAGTAAACCTGCAATGGTGCATCGGAATCTAATACTGCTGTCCCAGGAAAGCCTCAAAGCACGAACTTTTAGAAGAGTTACTCCTCTTGTAAATAAGTCGACATTTTGCCTCTTGTATTCAATATCGATGCAATTTCTGTGTTTCATCGTTGATTTGAAGGTCCGAGGGATACGGTAAACCTGCAATGGTGCATCGGAATCTAATACTGCTGTCCCAAGAAAGGCTAAAACACGACCTATTAGAACAGTTACTCCTCTTGTAAATAAGTCGACATTTTGCCTTTTGTATTCAATATCGATGCAATTTCTGTGTTTCGTCGTTGATTTGAAGGTCCAAGGGATACAGTAAACCTGCAATGGTGCATCGGAATCTAATACTACTGTCCCAGGAAAGCCATAAACCACAAACTTTTAGAAGAGTTACTCCTCTTGTAAATAAGTCGACATTTTGCCTCTTGTGTTCAATATCGATGCAATTTCTGTGTTTCATCGTTGATTTGAAGGTCCAAGGGATACAGTAAACCTGCAATGGTGCATCAGAATCTAATACTGCTGTCCCAGGAAAGGCTCAACGCACGAACTATTAGAAGAGTTACTCCTCTTGTAAATAAGTCGACATTTTGCATTTTGTATTCAATATCAATGCAACTTCTGTGTTTCATCGTTGATTTGAAGATCCAAGGGATACAGTAAACCTGCAATGGTGCAACGGAATCTAATACTGCTGTCCCAGGAAAGGCTAAAATCACGAACTATTAGAAGAGTTACTCCTCTTGTAAATAAGTCGACATTTTGCCTTTTGTATTCAATATCGATGCAAATTGTGTGTTTCATCGTTGATTTGAAGGTCCGAGGGATACAGTAAACCTACAATGGTGCATCGGAATCGAATACTGCTGTCCCAGGCAAGGCTCAAAGCACGAACCATTAGAAGAATTCCTCCTCTTACAAATAAGTCGACATTTAGCCTTTTGTATTCAACATCGGTGCAATTTCTGTGTTTCGTCGTTGATTTGAAGGTCCAAGGGATACAGTAAATCCGCAATGGTGCATCGGAATCTAATACTGCTGTCCCAGGAAAGCCTCTAAGCACGAACTTTTAGAAGAGTTACTCCTCTTGTAAATAAGTCGACATTTTGCCTCTTGTATTCAATATCGATGCAATTTCTGTGTTTCATCGTTGATTTGAAGGTCCAAGGGATACAGTAAACCTGCAATGGTGCATCGGAATCTAATACTGCTGTCCCAGGAAAGGCTAAAACACGACCTATTAGAAGAGTTACTCCTCTTGTAAATAAGTCGACATTTTGCCTTTTGTATTCAATATCAATGCAATTTCTGTGCTTCATCATTGATTTGAAGGTCCAAGGGATACAGTAAACCTGCAATGGTGCAACGGAGTTTAATACTGCTGTCCCAGGAATGGCTCAAAGCACGAACTATTAGAAGAGTTACTCCTGTTGTAAATAAGTCGACATTTTGCCTTTTGTTTTCAATATCGTTGCAATTTCTCTGTTTCATCGTTGATGTGAAGGTCCAAGGGATACAGTAAACCTGAAATGGTGCAACGGAATCTAATACTGCTGTCCAAAGAAAGGCTCAAAGCACGAACTATTAGAAGGGTTACTCCTCTTGTAAATGAGTCGACATTTTGCCTTTTGTATTCAATATCGATGCAATTTCAGTCTTTCATCGTTCATTTGAAGGTCCAAGGGAAACTGTAAACCTGCAATGGTGCATCGGAATCTAATACTGCTGTCCCAGGAAAGGCTCAAAGCACGAACTATTAGTAGAGTTACTCCTCTTATAAATAAGTCGACATTTTCCCTTTTTTATTCAGTATCGATGCAATTTCTGTGTTTCATCGTTGATTTGAAGGTCCTAGGGATACAGTAAACCAACAATGGTGCATCGGAATCTAATACTGCTGTCCCAGGAAAGACTAAAAGCACGAACTGCTAGAAGAGTTACACCTCTTGTAAATAAGTCGACATTTTGCCTTTTGTATTCAATATCGATGCAATTTCTGTGTTTCATCGTTGATTTGAAGGTCCAAGGGATACAGTAAACCTACAATGGTGCATCGGAATCTAATACTGCTGTCCCAGGAAAGTCTCAAAGCACGAACTATTAGAACAGTTACTCCTCTTGTAAATAAGTCGACATTTTGCCTTTTGTATTCAATATCGATGCAATTTCTTTGTTTCATCGTTGATTTGAAAGTCCGAGGGATACAGTAAACCTGCAATGGTGCATCGGAATCTAATACTGCTGTCCCAGGCAAGGCACAAAGCGCGAACTATTAGAAGAGTTACTCCTCTTATAAATAAGTCGACATTTTGCCTTTTGTATTCAATATCGATGCAATTTCTGTGCTTCATCGTTGATTTCAAGGTCCACGGGATACAGTAAACCTGCAATGGTGCATCGGAATCTAATACTGCTGTCCCAGGAAAGGTTAAAGCACGAACTATTAGAAGAGTTTCTCCTCTTATAAATAAGTCGACATTTTGCGTTTTGTATTCAATATCGATGCAATTTCTGTGCTTCATCGTTGATTTGAAGGTCCAAGGGATCCAGTAAACCTGCAATGGTGCATCGGAATCTATTACTGCTGTCCCGAGGAGAGGCTCAAAAATCGAACTATTAGAAGAGTTACTCCTCTTGTAAATAAGTCGACATTTTGCCTTTTGTATCTAATATCGATGCAATTTCTGTGTTTCATCGTTGATTTGAAGGTCCAAGGGATACAGTAAACCTCCAATGGTGCATCGGAATCTAATACTGCTGTCCCAGGAAAGGCTCAACGCACGAACTATTAGAAGAGTTACTCCTCTTGTAAATAAGTCGACATTTAGCCTTTTGTATTCAATATCGATGCAATTTCTGTGTTTCGTCGTTGATTTGAAGGTCCAAGGGATACAGTAAACCTGCAATGGTGCATCGGAATCTAATACTGCTGTCCCAGGAAAGCCTCAAAGCACGAACTTTTAGAAGAGTTACTCCTCTTGTAAATAAGTCGACATTTTGCCTCTTGTATTCAATATCGATGCAATTTCTGTGTTTCATCGTTGATTTGAAGGTCCGAGGGATACGGTAAACCTGCAATGGTGCATCGGAATCTAATACTGCTGTCCCAGGAAAGGCTAAAACACGACCTATTAGAACAGTTACTCCTCTTGTAAATAAGTCGAAATTTTGCTTTTTGTATTCAATATCGATGCAATTTCTGTGTTTCGTCGTTGATTTGAAGGTCCAAGGGATACAGTAAACCTGCAATGGTGCATCGGAATCTAATACTACTGTCCCAGGAAAGCCATAAACCACAAACTTTTAGAAGAGTTACTCCTCTTGTAAATAAGTCGACATTTTGCCTCTTGTGTTCAATATCGATGCAATTTCTGTGTTTCATCGTTGATTTGAAGGTCCAAGGGATACAGTAAACCTGCAATGGTGCATCAGAATCTAATACTGCTGTCCCAGGAAAGGCTCAACGCACGAACTATTAGAAGAGTTACTCCTCTTGTAAATAAGTCGACATTTTGCATTTTGTATTCAATATCAATGCAACTTCTGTGTTTCATCGTTGATTTGAAGATCCAAGGGATACAGTAAACCTGCAATGGTGCAACGGAATCTAATACTGCTGTCCCAGGAAAGGCTAAAATCACGAACTATTAGAAGAGTTACTCCTCTTGTAAATAAGTCGACATTTTGCCTTTTGTATTCAATATCGATGCAAATTGTGTGTTTCATCGTTGATTTGAAGGTCCGAGGGATACAGTAAACCTACAATGGTGCATCGGAATCGAATACTGCTGTCCCAGGCAAGGCTCAAAGCACGAACCATTAGAAGAATTCCTCCTCTTACAAATAAGTCGACATTTAGCCTTTTGTATTCAACATCGGTGCAATTTCTGTGTTTCGTCGTTGATTTGAAGGTCCAAGGGATACAGTAAATCCGCAATGGTGCATCGGAATCTAATACTGCTGTCCCAGGAAAGCCTCTAAGCACGAACTTTTAGAAGAGTTACTCCTCTTGTAAATAAGTCGACATTTTGCCTCTTGTATTCAATATCGATGCAATTTCTGTGTTTCATCGTTGATTTGAAGGTCCAAGGGATACAGTAAACCTGCAATGGTGCATCGGAATCTAATACTGCTGTCCCAGGAAAGGCTAAAACACGACCTATTAGAAGAGTTACTCCTCTTGTAAATAAGTCGACATTTTGCCTTTTGTATTCAATATCAATGCAATTTCTGTGCTTCATCATTGATTTGAAGGTCCAAGGGATACAGTAAACCTGCAATGGTGCAACGGAGTTTAATACTGCTGTCCCAGGAATGGCTCAAAGCACGAACTATTAGAAGAGTTACTCCTGTTGTAAATAAGTCGACATTTTGCCTTTTGTTTTCAATATCGTTGCAATTTCTCTGTTTCATCGTTGATGTGAAGGTCCAAGGGATACAGTAAACCTGAAATGGTGCAACGGAATCTAATACTGCTGTCCAAAGAAAGGCTCAAAGCACGAACTATTAGAAGGGTTACTCCTCTTGTAAATGAGTCGACATTTTGCCTTTTGTATTCAATATCGATGCAATTTCAGTCTTTCATCGTTCATTTGAAGGTCCAAGGGAAACTGTAAACCTGCAATGGTGCATCGGAATCTAATACTGCTGTCCCAGGAAAGGCTCAAAGCACGAACTATTAGAAGAGTTACTCCTCTTATAAATAAGTCGACATTTTCCCTTTTTTATTCAGTATCGATGCAATTTCTGTGTTTCATCGTTGATTTGAAGGTCCTAGGGATACAGTAAACCAACAATGGTGCATCGGAATCTAATACTGCTGTCCCAGGAAAGACTAAAAGCACGAACTGCTAGAAGAGTTACACCTCTTGTAAATAAGTCGACATTTTGCCTTTTGTATTCAATATCGATGCAATTTCTGTGTTTCATCGTTGATTTGAAGGTCCAAGGGATACAGTAAACCTACAATGGTGCATCGGAATCTAATACTGCTGTCCCAGGAAAGTCTCAAAGCACGAACTATTAGAACAGTTACTCCTCTTGTAAATAAGTCGACATTTTGCCTTTTGTATTCAATATCGATGCAATTTCTTTGTTTCATCGTTGATTTGAAAGTCCGAGGGATACAGTAAACCTGCAATGGTGCATCGGAATCTAATACTGCTGTCCCAGGCAAGGCACAAAGCGCGAACTATTAGAAGAGTTACTCCTCTTATAAATAAGTCGACATTTTGCCTTTTGTATTCAATATCGATGCAATTTCTGTGTTTCATCGTTGATTTGAAGGTCCTAGGGATAGAGTAAACCTACAATGGTGCATCGGAATCGAATAATGCTGCCCCCGGAAGGGCTCAAAGCACGAACTATTAGAAGAGTTACTCCTCTTATAACTAAGTCGACGTTTTGCCTTTTGTATTCAATATCGATTCAATTTCTGTGTTTCATCGTTGATTTGAAGGTCCAAGGGATACAGTAAACCTGTAATGGTGCATCGGAAACTAACACTGCTGTCCCAGGAATGGCTCAAAGCACGAACTATTAGAAGAGTTACTCCTCTTATAAATAAGTCGACATTTTGCATTTTGTATTCAAAATCGATGAAATTTCTGTGTTTCATCGTTGATTTGAAGGTCCAAGGGATACAGTAAACCTCCAATGGTGCATCGGAATCGAATACTGCTGTCCCAGGAAGGGCTCAAACCACGAACTATTAGAAGAGTTACTCCTCTTATAAATAAGTCGACGTTTTGCCTTTTGTATTCAGTATCGAAGCAATTTCTGTGTTTCATCGTTGATTTGAAGGTACAAGGGATACAGTTAACCTGCAATGGTGCATCGGAATCTAATACTGCTGTCCCAGGAAAGGCTAAAACACGACCTATTAGAAGAGTTACTCCTCTTGTAAATAAGTCGACATTTTGCCTTTTGTATTTAATATCGATGCAATTTCTGTGTTTCATCGTTGATTTGAAGGTCCTAGGGATACAGTAAACCTGCAATGGTGCAACGGAATCTAATACTGCTGTCCCACGAATGGCTCAAAGCACGAACTATTAGAAGAGTTACTCCTCTTGTAAATAAGTCGACATTTTGCCTTTTGTATTCAATATCGATGCAATTTCTGTGTTTCATCGTTGATTTGAAGGTCCAAGGGATACAGTAAACCTGCAATGGTGCATCGGAATCTAATACTGCTGTCCCAGGAAAGGCTAAAACACGACCTATTTGAAGAGTTACTCCTCTTGTAAATAAGTCGACATTTTGCCTTTTGTATTCAATATCGATGCAATTTCTGTGTTTCATCGTTGATTTGAAGGTCCAAGGGATACAGTAAACCTGCAATGGTGCAACGGAATCTAATACTGCAGTCCCAGGAATGGCTCAAAGCACGAACTATTAGAAGAGTTACTCCTCTTGTAAATAAGTCGACATTTTGCCTTTTGTATTCAATATCGTTGCAATTTCTCTGTTTCATTGTTGATTTGAAGGTCCAAGGGATACAGTAAACCTGAAATGGTGCAACGGAATCTAATACTGCTGTCCCAAGAAAGGCTCAAAGCACGAACTATTAGAAGGGTTACTCCTCTTGTAAATGAGTCGACATTTTGCCGCTTGTATTCAATATCGATGCAATTTCTCTGTTTCATCGTTGATTTGAAGGTCCAAGGGATACAGTAAACCTGCAATGGTGCATCGGAGTCTAATACTGCTGTCCCAGGAAAGGCTCAAATCTCCAACTGTTAGAAGAGTTACTCCTCTTGTAAATAAGTCGACATTTTGCCTTTTGTATTTAATATCGGTGCACTTTCTGTGTTTCATCGTTGATTTGAAGGTCCAAGGGATACAGTATACATGCAATGGTGCATCGGAATCTAATACTGCTGTCCCAGGAAAGGCTCAACGCACGAACTATTAGAAGAGTTACTCCTCCTGTAAATAAGTCGACATTTTGCATTTTGTATTCAAAATCAATGCAACTTCTGTGTTTCATCGTTGATTTGAAGATCCAAGGGATACAGTAAACCTGCAATGGTGCAACGGAATCTAATACTGCTGTCCCAGGGAAGGCTAAAAGCACGAACTATTAGAAGAGTTACTCCTCTTATAAATAAGTCGACATTTTCCCTTTTATATTCAATATCGATGCAATTTCTGTGTTTCATCGTTGATTTGAAGGTGCTAGAGATACAGTAAACCAGCAATGGTGCATCGGAATCTAATACTGCTGTCCCAGGAAAGGCTAAAAGCACGAACTACTAGAAGAGTTACTCCTCTTGTAAATAAGTCGACATTTTGCTTTTGTATTCAATATCGATGCAATTTCTGTGATTCATCGTTGATTTGAAGGTCCAAGGGATACAGTAAACCTGCAATGGTGCATCGGAATCTAATACTGCTGTCCCAGGAAAGGCTCAAAGCACGAACTATTAGAAGAGTTACTCCTCTTGTAAATAAGTCGACATTTAGCCTTTTGTATTCAACATCGGTGCAATTTCTGTGTTTCGTCGTTGATTTGAAGGTCCAAGGGATACAGTAAACCCGCAATGGTGCATCGGAATCTAATACTGCTGTCCAAAGAAAGGCTCAAAGCACGAACTTTTAGAAGAGTTACTCCTCTTGTAAATAAGTCGACATTTTGCCTTTTGTTTTCAATATCGTTGCAATTTCTCTGTTTCATCGTTGATGTGAAGGTCCAAGGGATACAGTAAACCTGAAATATTGCAACGGAATCTAATACTGCTGTAAAAAGAAAGGCTCAAAGCACGAACTATTAGAAGCGTTACTACTCTTGTAAATGAGTCGACATTTTGCCTTTTGTATTCAATATCGATGCAATTTCTGTCTTTCATCGTTCATTTGAAGGTCCAAGGGAAACTGTAAACCTGCAATGGTGCATCGGAATCTAATACTGCTGTCCCAGGAAAGGCTCAAAGCACGAACTATTAGAAGAGTTACTCCTCTTATAAATAAGTCGACATTTTCCCTTTTTTATTCAGTATCGATGCAATTTCTGCGTTTCATCGTTGATTTGAAGGTCCAAGGGATACAGTAAACCTACAATGGTGCATCGGAATCTAATACTGTTGTCCCAGAAAAGTCTCAAAGCACGAACTATTAGAACAGTTACTCCTCTTGTAAATAAGTCGACATTTTGCCTTTTGTATTCAATATCGATGCAATTTCTTATTTTCATCGTTGATTTGAAAGTCCGAGGGATACAGTAAACCTGCAATGGTGCATCGGAATCTAATACTGCTGTCCCAGGCTAGGCACAAACCACGAACTATTAGAAGAGTTACTCCTCTTATAAATAAGTCGACATTTTGCCTTTTGTATTCAATATCGATGCAATTTCTGTGTTTCATCGTTGATTTGAAGGTCCTAGGGATACAGTAAACCTACAATGGTGCATCGGAATCGAATACTGCTGCCCCCGGAAGGGCTCAAAGCACGAACTATTAGAAGAGTTACTCCTCTTATAACTAAGTCGACGTTTTGCCTTTTGTATTCAATATCGATTCAATTTCTGTGTTTCATCGTTGATTTGAAGGTCCAAGGGATACAGTAAACCTGTAA
Organism: Schistocerca cancellata; assembly: GCF_023864275.1. NCBI lineage: Eukaryota > Metazoa > Arthropoda > Insecta > Orthoptera > Acrididae > Schistocerca > Schistocerca cancellata. The sequence continues at coordinate 138,064,717 of NC_064627.1, read as the reverse complement.
TGGTGCATCGGAATCTAACACTGCTGTCCCAGGAATGGCTCAAACCACGAACTATTAGAAGAGTTACTCCTCTTATAAATAAGTCGACATTTTGCATTTTGTATTCAAAATCGATGAAATTTCTGTGTTTCATCGTTGATTTGAAGGTCCAAGGGATACAGTAAACCTCCAATGGTGCATCGGAATCGAATACTGCTGTCCCAGGAAGGGCTCAAAGCACGAACTATTAGAAGAGTTACTCCTCTTATAAATAAGTCGACGTTTTGCCTTTTGTATTCAGTATCGAAGCAATTTCTGTGTTTCATCGTTGATTTGAAGGTACAAGGGATACAGTTAACCTGCAATGGTGCATCGGAATCTAATACTGCTGTCCCAGGAAAGGCTAAAACACGACCTATTAGAAGAGTTACTCCTCTTGTAAATACGTCGACATTTTGCTTTTTGTATTCAATATCGATGCAATTTCTGTGTTTCATCGTTGATTTGAAGGTCCAAGGGATACAGTAAACCTGAAATGGTGCAACAGAATCTAATACTGCTGTCCCAGGAATGGCTCAAAGCACGAACTATTAGAAGAGTTACTCCTCTTGTAAATAAGTCGACATTTTGCCTTTTGTATTCAATATCGTTGCAATTTCTCTGTTTCATTGTTGATTTGAAGGTCCAAGGGATACAGTAAACCTGAAATGGTGCAACGGAATCTAATACTGCTGTCCCAAGAAAGGCTCAAAGCACGAACTATTAGAAGGGTTACTCCTCTTGTAAATGAGTCGACATTTTGCCGCTTGTATTCAATATCGATGCAATTTCTCTGTTTCATCGTTGATTTGAAGGTCCAAGGGATACAGTAAACCTGCAATGGTGCATCGGAGTCTAATACTGCTGTCCCAGGAAAGGCTCAAATCTCCAACTGTTAGAAGAGTTACTCCTCCTGTAAATAAGTCGACATTTTGTATTTTGTATTCAAAATCAATGCAACTTCTGTGTTTCATCGTTGATTTGAAGATCCAAGGGATACAGTAAACCTGCAATGGTGCAACGGAATCTAATACTGCTGTCCCAGGAAAGGCTAAAAGCACGAACTATTAGAAGAGTTACTCCTCTTATAAATAAGTCGACATTTTCCCTTTTATATTCAATATCGATGCAATTTCTGTGTTTCATCGTTGATTTGAAGGTGCTAGAGATACAGTAAACCAGCAATGGTGCTTCGGAATCTAATACTGCTGTCCCAGGAAAGGCTCAAAGCACGAACTATTAGAAGAGTTACTCCTCTTGTAAATAAGTCGACATTTAGACTTTTGTATTCAACATCGGTGCAATTTCTGTAATTCGTCGTTGATTTGAAGGTCCAAGGGATACAGTAAACCCGCAATGGTGCATCGGAATCTAATACTGCTGTCCCAGGAAAGCCTCTAAGCACGAACTTTTAGAAGAGTTACTCCTCTTGTAAATAAGTCGACATTTTGCCTCTTGTATTCAATATCGATGCAATTTCTGTGTTTCATCGTTGATTTGAAGGTCCAAGGGATACAGTAAACCTGCAATGGTGCATCGGAATCTCATACTGCTGTCCCAGGAAAGGCTAAAACACGACCTATTAGAAGAGTTACTCCTCTTGTAAATAAGTCGACATTTTGCCTTTTGTATTCAATATCAATGCAATTTCTGTGCTTCATCATTGATTTGAAGGTCCAAGGGATACAGTAAACCTGCAATGGTGCAACGGAGTTTAATACTGCTGTCCCAGGAATGGCTCAAAGCACGAACTATTAGAAGAGTTACTCCTCTTGTAAATAAGTCGACATTTTGCCTTTTGTTTTCAATATCGTTGCAATTTCTCTGTTTCATCGTTGATGTGAAGGTCCAAGGGATACAGTAAACCTGAAATATTGCAATAGAATCTAATACTGCTGTAAAAAGAAAGGCTCAAAGCACGAACTATTAGAAGGGTTACTCCTCTTGTAAATGAGTCGACATTTTGCCTTTTGTATACAATATCGATGCAATTTCTGTCTTTCATCGTTCATTTGAAGGTCCAAGGGAAACTGTAAACCTGCAATGGTGCATCGGAATCTAATACTGCTGTCCCAGGAAAGGCTCAAAGCACGAACTATTAGAAGAGTTACTCCTCTTATAAATAAGTCGACATTTTCCCTTTTTTATTCAGTATCGATGCAATTTCTGTGTTTCATCGTTGATTTGAAGGTCCAAGGGATACACTAAACCTACAATGGTGCATCGGAATCTAATACTGTTGTCCCAGGAAAGTCTCAAAGCACGAACTATTAGAACAGTTACTCCTCTTGTAAATAAGTCGAAATTTTGCCTTTTGTATTCAATATCGATGTAATTTCTTCGTTTCATCGTTGATATGAAAGTCCGAGGGATACAGTAAACCTGCAATGGTGCATCGGAATCTAATACTGCTGTCCCAGGCTAGGCACAAAGCACGAACTATTAGAAGAGTTACTCCTCTTATAAATAAGTCGACATTTTGCCTTTTGTATTCAATATCGATGCAATTTCTGTGTTTCATCGTTTATTTGAAGGTCCTAGGGATACAGTAAACCTACAATGGTGCATCGGAATCGAATACTGCTGCCCCCGGAAGGGCTCAAAGCACGAACTATTAGAAGAGTTACTTCTCTTATAACTAAGTCGACGTTTTGCCTTTTGTATTCAATATCGATTCAATTTCTGTGTTTCATCGTTGATTTGAAGGTCCAAGGGATACAGTAAACCTGTAATGGTGCATCGGAATCTAACACTGCTGTCCCAGGAATGGCTCAAAGCACGAACTATTAGAAGAGTTACTCCTCTTATAAATAAGTCGACATTTTGCATTTTGTATTCAAAATCGATGAAATTTCTGTGTTTCATCGTTGATTTGAAGGTCCAAGGGATACAGTAAACCTCCAATGGTGCATCGGAATCGAATACTGCTGTCCCAGGAAGGGCTCAAAGCACGAACTATTAGAAGAGTTACTCCTCTTATAAATAAGTCGACGTTTTGCCTTTTGTATTCAGTATCGAAGCAATTTCTGTGTTTCATCGTTGATTTGAAGGTACAAGGGATACAGTTAACCTGCAATGGTGCATCGGACTCTAATACTGCTGTCCCAGGAAAGGCTAAAACACGACCTATTAGAAGAGTTACTCCTCTTGTAAATAAGTCGACATTTTGCCTTTTGTATTCAATATCGATGCAATTTCTGTGTTTCATCGTTGATTTGAAGGTCAAAGGGATACAGTAAACCTGCAATGGTGCAACGGAATCTAATACTGCTGTCCCAGGAATGGCTCAAAGCACGAACTATTAGAAGAGTTACTCCTCTTGTAAATAAGTCGACATTTTGCCTTTTGTATTCAATATCGATGCAATTTCTGTGTTTCATCGTTGATTTGAAGGTCCAAGGGATACAGTAAACCTGCAATGGTGCATCGGAATCTAATACTGCTGTCCCAGGAAAGGCTAAAACACGACCTATTAGAAGAGTTACTCCTCTTGTAAATACGTCGACATTTTGCTTTTTGTATTCAATATCGATGCAATTTCTGTGTTTCATCGTTGATTTGAAGGTCCAAGGGATACAGTAAACCTGCAATGGTGCAACGGAATCTAATACTGCTGTCCCAGGAATGGTCAAAGCACGAACTATTAGAAGAGTTACTCCTCTTGTAAATAAGTCGACATTTTGCCTTTTGTATTCAATATCGTTGCGATTTCTCTGTTTCATTGTTGATTTGAAGGTCCAAGGGATACATTAAACCTGAAATGGTGCAACGGAATCTAATACTGCTGTCCCAAGAAAGGCTCAAAGCACGAACTATTAGAAGGGTTACTCCTCTTGTAAATGAGTCGACATTTTGCCGCTTGTATTCAATATCGATGCAATTTCTCTGTTTCATCGTTGATTTGAAGGTCCAAGGGATACAGTAAACCTGCAATGGTGCATCGGAGTCTAATACTGCTGTCCCAGGAAAGGCTCAAATCTCCAACTGTTAGAAGAGTTACTCCTCTTGTAAATAAGTCGACATTTTGCCTTTTGTATTTAATATCGGTGCAATTTCTGTGTTTCATCGTTGATTTGAAGGTCCAAGGGATACAGTATACATGCAATGGTGCATCGGAATCTAATACTGCTGTCCCAGGAAAGGCTCAACGCACGAACTATTAGAAGAGTTACTCCTCCTGTAAATAAGTCGACATTTTGTATTTTGTATTCAAAATCAATGCAACTTCTGTGTTTCATCGTTGATTTGAAGATCCAAGGGATACAGTAAACCTGCAATGGTGCAACGGAATCTAATACTGCTGTCCCAGGAATGGCTAAAAGCACGAACTATTAGAAGAGTTACTCCTCTTATAAATAAGTCGACATTTTCCCTTTTACATTCAATATCGATGCAATTTCTGTGTTTCATCGTTGATTTGAAGGTGCTAGAGATACAGTAAACCAGCAATGGTGCATCGGAATCTAATACTGCTGTCCCAGGAAAGGCTAAAAGCACGAACTACTAGAATAGTTACTCCTCTTGTAAATAAGTCGACATTTTGCATTTGTATTCAATATCGATGCAATTTCTGTGATTCATCGTTGATTTGAAGGTCCAAGGGATACAGTAAACCTGCAATGGTGCATCGGAATCTAATACTGCTGTCCCAGGAAAGGCTCAAAGCACGAACTATTAGAAGTTTTACTCCTCTTGTAAATAAGTCGACATTTAGCCTTTTGTATTCAACATCGGTGCAATTTCTGTGTTTCGTCGTTGATTTGAAGGTCCAAGGGATACAGTAAACCCGCAATGGTGCATCGGAATCTAATACTGCTGTCCCAGGAAAGCCTCTAAGCACGAACTTTTAGAAGAGTTACTCCTCTTGTAAATAAGTCGACATTTTGCCTCTTGTATTCAATATCGATGCAATTTCTGTGTTTCATCGTTGATTTGAAGGTCCAAGGGATACACTAAACCTGCAATGGTGCATCGGAATCTAATACTGCTGTCCCAGGAAAGGCTAAAACACGACCTATTAGAAGAGTTACTCCTCTTGTAAATAAGTCGACATTTTGCCTTTTGTATTCAATATCAATGCAATTTCTGTGCTTCATCATTGATTTGAAGGTCCAAGGGATACAGTAAACCTGCAATGGTGCAACGGAGTTTAATACTGCTGTCCCAGGAATGGCTCAAAGCACGAACTATTAGAAGAGTTACTCCTCTTGTAAATAAGTCGACATTTTGCCTTTTGTTTTCAATATCGTTGCAATTTCTCTGTTTCATCGTTGATGTGAAGGTCCAAGGGATACAGTAAACCTGAAATATTGCAACGGAATCTAATACTGCTGTCCAAAGAAAGGCTCAAAGCACGAACTATTAAAAGGGTTACTCCTCTTGTAAATGAGTCGACATTTTGCCTTTTGTATTCGATATCGATGCAATTTCTGTCTTTCATCGTTCATTTGAAGGTCCAAGGGAAACTGCAAACCTGCAATGGTGCATTGGAATCTAATACTGCTGTCCCAGGAAAGGCTCAAAGCACGAACTATTAGAAGAGTTACTCCTCTTGTAAATAAGTCGACATTTTGCCTTTTGTATTCAATATCGTTGCAATTTCTCTGTTTCATTGTTGATTTGAAGGTCCAAGGGATACAGTAAACCTGAAATGGTGCAACGGAATCTAATACTGCTGTCCCAAGAAAGGCTCAAAGCACGAACTATTAGAAGGGTTACTCCTCTTGTAAATGAGTCGACATTTTGCCGCTTGTATTCAATATCGATGCAATTTCTCTGTTTCATCGTTGATTTGAAGGTCCAAGGGATACAGTAAATCTTCAATGGTGCATCGGAGTCTAATACTGCTGTCCCAGGAAAGGCTCAAATCTCCACCTGTTAGAAGAGTTACTCCTCTTGTAAATAAGTCGACATTTTGCCTTTTGTATTTAATATCGGTGCAATTTCTGTGTTTCATCGTTGATTTGAAGGTCCAAGGGATACAGTATACATGCAATGGTGCATCGGAATCTAATACTGCTGTCCCAGGAAAGGCTCAACGCACGAACTATTAGAAGAGTTACTCCTCCTGTAAATAAGTCGACATTTTGTATTTTGTATTCAAAATCAATGCAACTTCTGTGTTTCATCGTTGATTTGAAGATCCAAGGGATACAGTAAACCTGCAATGGTGCAACGGAGTTTAATACTGCTGTCCCAGGAATGGCCCAAAGCACGAACTATTAGAAGAGTTACTCCTCTTGTAAATAAGTCGACATTTTGCCTTTTGTTTTCAATATCGTTGCAATTTCTCTGTTTCATCGTTGATGTAAAGGTCCAAGGCATACAGTAAACCTGAAATATTGCAACGGAATCTAATACTGCTGTAAAAAGAAAGGCTCAAAGCACGAACTATTAGAAGGGTTACTCCTCTTGTAAATGAGTCGACATTTTGCCTTTTGTATTCAATATCGATGCAATTTCTGTCTTTCAACGTTCATTTGAAGGTCCAAGGGAAACTGTAAACCTGCAATGGTGCATCGGAATCTAATACTGCTGTCCCAGGAAAGGCTCAAAGCACGAACTATTAGAAGAGTTACTCCTCTTATAAATAAGTCGACATTTTCCCTTTTTTATTCAGTATCGATGCAATTTCTGTGTTTCATCTTTGATTTGAAGGTCCTAGGGATACAGTAAACCAGCAATGGTGCATCGGAATCTAATACTGCTGTCCCAGGAAAGGCTAAAAGCACGAACTACTAGAATAGTTACTCCTCTTGTAAATAAGTCGACATTTTGCTTTTGTATTCAATATCGATGCAATTTCTGTGATTCATCGTTGATTTGAAGGTCCAAGGGATACAGTAAACCTGCAATGGTGCATCGGAATCTAATACTGCTGTCCCAGGAAAGGCTCAAAGCACGAACTATTAGAAGAGTTACTCCTCTTGTAAATAAGTCGACATTTAGCCTTTTGTATTCAACATCGGTGCAATTTCTGTGTTTCGTCGTTGATTTGAAGGTCCAAGGGATACAGTAAACCCGCAATGGTGCATCGGAATCTAATACTGCTGTCCCAGGAAAGCCTCTAAGCACGAACTTTTAGAAGAGCTACTCCTCTTGTAAATAAGTCGACATTTTGCCTCTTGTATTCAATATCGATGCTATTTCTGTGTTTCATCGTTGATTTGAAGGTCCAAGGGATACAGTAAACCTGCAATGGTGCATCGGAATCTAATACTGCTGTCCCAGGAAAGGCTAAAACACGACCTATTAGAAGAGTTACTCCTCTTGTAAATAAGTCGACATTTTGCATTTTGTATTCAATATCAATGCAATTTCTGTGCTTCATCATTGATTTGAAGGTCCAAGGGATACAGTAAACCTGCAATGGTGCAACGGAGTTTAATACTGCTGTCCCAGGAATGGCTCAAAGCACGAACTATTAGAAGAGTTACTCCTCTTGTAAATAAGTCGACATTTTGCCTTTTGTTTTCAATATCGTTGCAATTTCTCTGTTTCATCGTCGATGTAAAGGTCCAAGGGATACAGTAAACCTGAAATATTGCAACGGAATCTAATACTGCTGTAAAAAGAAAGGCTCAAAGCACGAACTATTAGAAGGGTTACTCCTCTTGTAAATGAGTCGACATTTTGCCTTTTGTATTCAATATCGATGCAATTTCTGTCTTTCATCGTTCATTTGAAGGTCCAAGGGAAACTGTAAGCCTGCAATGGTGCATCGGAATCTAATACTGCTGTCCCAGGAAAGGCTCAAAGCACGAACTATTAGAAGAGTTACTCCTCTTATAAATTAGTCGACATTTTCCCTTTTTTATTCAGTATCGATGCAATTTCTGTGTTTCATCGTTGATTTGAAGATCCAAGGGATACAGTAAACCTACAATGGTGCATCGGAATCTAATACTGCTGTCCCAGGAAAGTCTCAAAGCACGAACTAGTAGAAGAGTTACTCCCCTTGTAAATAAGTCGACATTTTGCCTTTTGTATTCAATGTCGATGCAATTTCTTTGTTTCATCGTTGATTTGAAAGTCCGAGGGATACAGTAAACCTGCAATGGTGCATCGGAATCTAATACTGCTGTCCCAGGCAAGGCACAAAGCACGAACTATTAGAAGAGTTACTCCTCTTATAAATAAGTCGACATTTTGCCTTTTGTATTCAATATCGATGCAATTTCTGTGTTTCATCGTTGATTTGAAGGTACTAGGGATACAGTAAACCTACAATGGTGCATCGGAATCGAATACTGCTGCCCCCGGAAGGGCTCAAAGCACGAACTATTAGAAGAGTTACTCCTCTTATAACTAAGACGACGTTTTGCCTTTTGTATTCAATATCGATTCAATTTCTGTGTTTCATCGTTGATTTGAAGGTCCAAGGGATACAGTAAACCTGTAATGGTGCGTCGGAATCTAATACTGCTGTCCCAGGAATGGCTCAAAGCACGAACTATTAGAAGAGTTACTCCTCTTATAAATAAGTCGACATTTTGCCTTTTGTATTCAAAATCGATGAAATTTCTGTGTTTCATCGTTGATTTGAAGGTCCAAGGGATACAGTAAACCTCCAATGGTGCATCGGAATCGAATACTGCTGTCCCAGGAAGGGCTCAAAGCACGAACTATTAGAAGAGTTACTGCTCTTATAAATAAGTCGACGTTTTGCCTTTTGTATTCAGTATCGAAGCAATTTCTGTGTTTCATCGTTGATTTGAAGGTACAAGGGATACAGTTAACCTGCAATGGTGCATCGGAATCTAATACTGATGTCCCAGGAAAGGCTCAAAGCACAAACTATTAGAAGAGTTACTCCTCTTATAAATAAGTCGACATTTAGCCTTTTGTATTCAATATCGATGCAATTTCTGTGTTTCGTCGTTGATTTGATGGTCCAAGGAATACAGTAAACCTGCAATGGTGCATCGGAATCTAATACTGCTGTCCCAGGAAAGCCTCAAAGCACGAGCTTTTAGAAGAGTTACCCCTCTTGTAAATAAGTCGACATTTTGCCTCTTGTATTCAATATCCATGCAATTTCTGTGTTTCATCGTTGATTTGAAGGTCCAAGGGATACGGTAAACCTGCAATGGTGCATCGAAATCTAATACTGCTGTCCCAGGAAAGGCTAAAACACGACCTATTAGAACAGTTACTCCTCTTGTAAATAAGTCGACATTTTGCCTTTTGTATTCAATATCAATGCAATTTCTGTGCTTCATCATTGATTTGAAGGTCCAAGGGATACAGTAAACCTGCAATGGTGCAACGGAGTTTAATACTGCTGTCCCAGGAATGGCTCAAAGCTCGAACTATTAGAAGAGTTACTCCTCTTGTAAATAAGTCGACATTTTGCCTTTTGTTTTCAATATCGTTGCAATTTCTCTGTTTCATCGTTGATGTGAAGGTCCAAGGGATACAGTAAACCTGAAATATTGCAACGGAATCTAATACTGCTGTCCAAAGAAAGGCTCAAAGCACGAACTATTAGAAGGGTTACTCCTCTTGTAAATGAGTCGACATTTTGCCTTTTGTATTCAATATCGATGCAATTTCTGTCTTTCATCGTTCATTTGAAGGTCCAAGGGAAACTGTAAACTTGCAATGGTGCATCGGAATCTAATAGTGCTGTCCCAGGAAAGGCTCAAAGCACGAACTATTAGAAGAGTTACTCCTCTTGTAAATAAGTCGACATTTTGCCTTTTGTATTCAATATCGTTGCAATTTCTCTGTTTCATCGTTGATTTGAAGGTCCAAGGGATACAGTAAACCTGCAATGGTGCATCGGAGTCTAATACTGCTGTCCCAGGAAAGGCTCAAATCTCCAACTGTTAGAAGAGTTACTCCTCCTGTAAATAAGTCGACATTTTGCCTTTTGTATTTAATATCGGTGCAATTTCTGTGTTTCATCGTTGATTTGAAGGTCCAAGGGATACAGTATACATGCAATGGTGCATCGGAATCTAATCCTGCTGTCCCAGGAAAGGCTCAACGCACGAACTATTAGAAGAGTTACTCCTCCTGTAAATAAGTCGACATTTTGTATTTTGTATTCAAAATCAATGCAACTTCTGTGTTTCATCGTTGATTTGAAGATCCAAGGGATACAGTAAACCTGCAATGGTGCATCGGAATCTAATACTGCTGTCCCAGGAAAGGCTAAAACACGACCTATTAGAAGAGTTACTCCTCTTGTAAATAAGTCGACATTTTGCCTTTTGTATTCAATATCAATGCAATTTCTGTGCTTCATCATTGATTTGAAGGTCCAAGGAATACAGTAAACCTGCAATGGTGCAACGGAGTTTAATACTGCTGTCCCAGGAATGGCTCAAAGCACGAACTATTAGAAGAGTTACTCCTCTTGTAAATAAGTCGACATTTTGCCTTTTGTTTTCTATATCGTTGCAATTTCTCTGTTTCATCGTTGATGTGAAGGTCCAAGGGATACTGTAAACCTGAAATATTGCAACGGAATCTAATACTGCTGTCCAAAGAAAGGCTCAAAGCACGAACTATTAGAAGGGTTACTCCTCTTGTAAATGAGTCGACATTTTGCCTTTTGTATTCAATATCGATGCAATTTCTGTCTTTCATCGTTCATTTGAAGGTCCAAGGGAAACTGTAAACCTGCAATGGTGCATCGGAATCTAATACTGCTGTCCCAGGAAAGGCTCAAAGCACGAACTATTAGAAGAGTTACTCCTCTTATAAATAAGTCGACATTTTCCCTTTTTTATTCAGTATCGATGCAATTTCGTTGTTTCATCGTTGATTTGAAGGTCCTAGGGATACAGTAAACCAGCAATGGTGCATCGGAATCTAATACTGCTGTCCCAGGAAAGGCTAAAAGCACGAACTACTAGAAGAGTTACACCTCTTGTAAATAAGTCGACATTTTGCCTTTTGTATTCAATATCGATGCAATTTCTGTGTTTCATCGCTGATTTGAAGATCCAAGGGATACAGTAAACCTACAATGGTGCATCGGAATCTAATACTGCTGTCCCAGGAAAGTCTCAAAGCACGAACTATTAGAAGAGTTACTCCCCTTGTAAATAAATCGACATTTTGCCTTTTGTATTCAATATCGATGCAATTTCTTTGTTTCATCGTTGATTTGAAAGTCCGAGGGATACAGTAAACCTGCAATGGTGCATCGGAATCTAATACTGCTGTCCCAGGCAAGGCACAAAGCACGAACTATTAGAAGAGTTACTCCTCTTATAAATAAGTCGACATTTTGCCTTTTGTATTCAATATCGATGCAATTTCTGTGTTTAATCGTTGATTTGAAGGTCCTAGGGATACAGTAAACCTACAATGGTGCATCGGAATCGAATACTGCTGTCCCCGGAAGGGCTCAAAGCACGAACTATTAGAAGAGTTACTCCTCTTATAACTAAGTCGACGTTTTGCCTTTTGTATTCAATATCGATTCAATTTCTGTGTTTCATCGTTGATTTGAAGGTCCAAGGGATACAGTAAACCTGTAATGGTGCATCGGAATCTAATACTGCTGTCCCAGGAATCGCTCAAAGCACGAACTATTAGAAGAGTTACTCCTCTTATAAATAAGTCGACATTTTGCCTCTTGTATTCAAAATCGATGAAATTTCTGTGTTTCATCGTTGATTTGTAGGACCAAGGGATACAGGAAACCTCCAATGGTGCATCGGAATCGAATACTGCTGTCCCAGGAAGGGCTCAAAGCACGAACTATTAGAAGAGTTACTCCTCTTATAAATAAGTCGACGTTTTGCCTTTTGTATTCAGTATCGAAGCAATTTCTGTGTTTCATCGTTGATTTGAAGGTACAAGGGATACAGTTAACCTGCAATGGTGCATCGGAATCTATTACTGATGTCCGAGGAAAGGCTCAAAACACAAACTATTAGAAGAGTTACTCCTCTTATAAATAAGTCGACATTTAGCCTTTTGTATTCAATATCGATGCAATTTCTGTGTTTCGTCGTTGATTTGAAGGTCCAAGGGATACAGTAAACCTGCAATGGTGCATCGGAATCTAATACTGCTGTCCCAGGAAAGCCTCAAAGCACGAACTTTTAGAAGAGTTACCCCTCTTGTAAATAAGTCGACATTTTGCCTCTTGTATTCAATATCCATGCAATTTCTGTGTTTCATCGTTGATTTGAAGGTCCAAGGGATACGGTAAACCTGCAATGGTGCATCGGAATCTAATACTGCTGTCCCAGGAAAGGCTAAAACACGACCTATTAGAACAGTTACTCCTCTTGTAAATAAGTCGACATTTTGCCTTTTGTATTCAATATCGATGCAATTTCTGTGTTTCATCGTTGATTTGAAGGTCCAAGGGATACAGTAAACCTGAAATGGTGCAACGGAATCTAATACTGCTGTCCCAAGAAAGGCTCAAAGCACGAACTATTAGAAGGGTTACTCCTCTTGTAAATGAGTCGACATTTTGCCGCTTGTATTCAATATCGATGCAATTTCTCTGTTTCATCGTTGATTTGAAGGTCCAAGGGATACAGTAAACCTGCAATGGTGCATCGGAATCTAATACTGCTGTCCCAGGAAAGGCTCAAATCACCAAGTGTTAGAAGAGTTACTCCTCTTGTAAATAAGTCGACATTTTGCCTTTTGTATTTAATATCGGTGCAATTTCTGTGTTTCATCGTTGATTTGAAGTTCCAAGGGATACAGTATACATGCAATGGTGCATCGGAATCTAATACTGCTGTCCCAGGAAAGGCTCAACGCACGAACTATTAGAAGAGTTACTCCTCCTGTAAATAAGTCGACATTTTGCATTTTGTATTCAAAATCAATGCAACTTCTGTGTTTCATCGTTGATTTGAAGATACAGGGATACAGTAAACCTGCAATGGTGCAACGGAATCTAATACTGCTGTCCCAGGAATGGCTCAAAGCACGAACTATTAGAAGAGTTACTCCTCTTGTAAATAAGTCGACATTTTGCCTTTTGTATTCAATATCGTTGCTATTTCTCTGTTTCATTGTTGATTTGAAGGTCCAAGGGATACAGTAAACCTGAAATGGTGCAACGGAATCTAATACTGCTGTCCCAGGAAAGGCTCAAAGCACGAACTATTAGAAGGGTTACTCCTCTTGTAAATGAGTCGACATTTTGCCGCTTGTATTCAATATCGATGCAATTTTTCTGTTTCATCGTTGATTTGAAGGTCCAAGGGATACAGTAAACCTGCAATGGTGCATCGGAATCTAATACTGCTGTCCCAGGAAAGGCTCAAATCACCAACTGTTAGAAGAGTTACTCCTCTTGTAAATAAGTCGACATTTTGCCTTTTGTATTTAATATCGGTGCAATTTCTGTGTTTCATCGTTGATTTGAAGGTCCAAGGGATACAGTATACATGCAATGGTGCATCGGAATCTAATACTGCTGTCCCAGGAAAGGCTCAACGCACGAACTATTAGAAGAGTTACTCCTCCTGTAAATAAGTCGACATTTTGCATTTTGTATTCAAAATCAATGCAACTTCGGTGTTTCATCGTTGATTTGAAGATCCAAGGGATACAGTAAACCTGCAATGGTGCAACGGAATCTAATACTGCTGTCCCAGGAAAGGCTAAAAGCATCAACTATTAGAAGAGTTACTCCTCTTATAAATAAGTCGACATTTTCCCTTTTATATTCAATATCGATGCAATTTCTGTGTTTCATCGTTGATTTGAAGGTGCTAGGGATACAGTAAACCAGCAATGGTGCATCGGAATCTAATACTGCTGTCCCAAGAAAGGCTAAAAGCACGAACTACTAGAAGAGTTACTCCTCTTGTAAATAAGTCGACATTTTGCTTTTGTATTCAATATCGATGCAATTTCTGTGTTTCATCGTTGATTTGAAGGTCCAAGGGATACAGTAAACCTGCAATAGTGCATCGGAATCTGATACTGCTGTCCCAGGAAAGGCTAAATCACGAACTACTAGAAGAGTTACTCCTCTTGTAAATAAGTCGACATTTTGCTTTTGTATTCAATATCGATGCAATTTCTGTGTTTCATCGTTGATATGAAGGTCCAAGGGATACAGTAAACCTGCAATGGTGCAACGGAATCTAATACTGCTGTCCCAGGAATGGCTCAAAACACGAACTATTAGGAGAGTTACTCCTCTTGTAAATAAGTCGACATTTTGCCTTTTGTATTCAATATCGTTGCAATTTCTCTCTTTCATCGTTGATTTGAAGGTCCAAGGGATACAGTAATTCTGAAATGGTGCAACGGAATCTAATACTGCTGTCCCAAGAAAGGCTCAAAACACGAACTATTAGAAGGGTTACTCCTCTTGTAAATGAGTCGACATTTTGCCTTTTGTATTCAATATCGATGCAATTTCTGTGTTTCATCGTTGATTTGAAGGTCCAAGGGATACAGTAAACCTGCAATGGTGCATCGGAATCTAATACTGCTGTCCCAGGAAAGGCTCAAAGCACGAACTATTAGAAGAGTTACTCCTCTTGTAAATAAGTCGACATTTAGCCTTTTTTATTCAATATCGATGCAATTTCTGTGTTTCATCGTTGATTTGAAGGTGCTAGGGATACAGTAAACCAGCAATGGTGCATCGGAATCTAATACTGCTGTCCCAGGAAAGGCTAAAAGCACGAACTATTAGAAGAGTTACTCCTCTTGTAAATCCGTCGACATTTTGCTTTTGTATTCAATATCGATGCAATTTCTGTGTTTCATCGTTGATTTGAAGGTCCAAGGGATACAGTAAACCTGAAATGGTGCAACGGAATCTAATACTGCTGTCCCAAGAAAGGCTCAAAACACGAACTATTAGAAGGGTTACTCCTCTTGTAAATGAGTCGACATTTTGCCTTTTGTATTCAATATCGATGCAATTTCTGTGTTTCATCGTTGATTTGAAGGTCCAAGGGATACAGTAAACCTGCAATGGTGCATCGGAATCTAATACTGCTGTCCCAGGAAAGGCTCAAAGCACGAACTATTAGAAGAGTTACTCCTCTTGTAAATAAGTCGACATTTAGCCTTTTGTATTCAATATCGATGCAATTTCTGTGTTTCATCGTTGATTTGAAGGTGCTAAGGATACAGTAAACCAGCAATGATGCATCGGAATCTAATACTGCTGTCCCAGGAAAGGCTAAAAGCACGAACTACTAGAAGAGTTACTCCTCTTGTAAATCCGTCGACATTTTGCTTTTGTATTCAATATCGATGCAATTTCTGTGTTTCATCGTTGATTTGAAGGTCCAAGGGATACAGTAAACCTGAATTGGTGCATCGGAATCTAATACTGCTGTCCCAGGAAAGGCTCAAAGCACGAACTATTAGAAGAGTTACTCCTCTTGTAAATAAGTCGACATTTTGCCTTTTGTATTCAATATCGATGCAATTTCTGTGTTTCATCGTTGATTTGAAGGTCCGAGGGATACAGTAAACCTACAATGGTGCATCGGAATCGAATACTGCTGTCCCAGGCAAGGCTCAAAGCACGAACTATTAGAAGAGTTCCTCCTCTTATAAATAAGTCGACGTTTTGCCTTTTGTATTCAATATCGATTCAATTTCTGTGTTTCATCGTTGAGTTGAAGGTCAGAGGGATACAGTAAACCTGCAATGGTGCATCGGAATCTAATACTGCTGTCCCAGGAAAGGCTCAAATCACCAACTGTTAGAAGAGTTACTCCTCTTGTAAATAAGTCGACATTTTGCCTTTTGTATTTAATATCGGTGCAATTTCTGTGTTTAATCGTTGATTTGAAGGTCCAAGGGATACAGTATACATGCAATGGTGCATCGGAATCTAATACTGCTGTCCCAGGAAAGGCTCAACGCACGAACTATTAGAAGAGTTACTCCTCCTGTAAATAAGTCGACATTTTGCATTTTGTATTCAAAATCAATGCAACTTCTGTGTTTCATCGTTGATTTGAAGGTACAGGGATACAGTAAACCTGCAATGGTGCAACGGAATCTAATACTGCTGTTCCAGGAAAGGCTAAAAGCACGAACTATTAGATGAGTTACTCCTCTTATAAATAAGTCGACATTTTCCCTTTTATATTCAATATCGATGTAATTTCTGTGTTTCATCGTTGATTTGAAGGTGCTAGGGACACAGTAAACCAGCAATGGTGCATCGGCATCTAATACTGCTGTCCCAGGAAAGGCTAAAAGCACGAACTACTAGAAAAGTTACTCCTCTTGTAAATAAGACGACATTTTGCTTTTGTATTCAATATCGATGCAATTTCTGTGTTTCATCGTTGATTTGAAGGTCCAAGTGATACAGTAAACCTGCAATGGTGCATCGGAATCTAATACTGCTGTCCCAGGAAAGGCTCAAATCACCAAGTGTTAGAAGAGTTACTCCTCTTGTAAAAAAGTCGACATTTTGCCTTTTGTATTTAATATCGGTGCAATTTCTGTGTTTCATCGTTGATTTGAAGGTCCAAGGGATACAGTATGCATGCAATGGTGCATCGGAATCTAATACTGCTGTCCCAGGAAAGGCTCAACGCACGAACTATTAGAAGAGTTACTCCTCCTGTAAATAAGTCGACATTTTGCATTTTGTATTCAAAATCAATGCAACTTCTGTGTTTCATCGTTGATTTGAAGATCCAAGGGATACAGTAAACCTGCAATGGTGCAACGGAATCTAATACTGCTGTCCCAGGAAAGGCTAAAAGCACGAACTATTAGAAGAGTTACTCCTCTTATAAATAAGTCGACATTTTCCCTTTTATATTCAATATCGATGCAATTTCTGTGTTTCATCGTTGATTTGAAGGTGCTAGGGATACAGTAAACCAGCAATGGTGCATCGGAATCTAATACTGCTGTCCCAGGAAAGGCTAAAAGCACGAACTACTAGAAGAGTTACTCCTCTTGTAAATAAGTCGACATTTTGCCGCTTGTATTCAGTATCGATGCAATTTCTGTGTTTCATCGTTGATTTGAAGGTCCAAGGGATACAGTAAACCTGCAATGGTGCATCGGAATCTAATACTGCTGTCCCAGGAAAGGCTAAAACACGACCTATTAGAAGAGTTACTCCTCTTGTAAATAAGTCGACATTTTGCCTTTTGTATTCAATATCGATGCAATTTCTGTGTTTCATCGTTGATTTGAAGGTCCAAGCGATACAGTAAACCTGCAATGGTGCAACGGAATCTAATACTGCTGTCCCAGGAATGGCTCAAAGCACGAACTATTAGAAGAGTTACTCCTCTTGTAAATAAGTCGACATTTTGCCTTTTGTATTCAATATCGTTGCAGTTTCTCTGTTTCATTGTTGATTTGAAGGTCCAAGGGATACAGTAAACCTGAAATGGTGCAACGGAATCTAATACTGCTGTCCCAAGAAAGGCTCAAAGCACGAACTATTAGAAGGGTTACTCCTCTTGTAAGTGAGTCGACATTTTGCCGCTTGTATTCAATATCGATGCAATTTCTCTGTTTCATCGTTGATTTGAAGATCCAAGGGATACAATAAACCTGCAATGGTGCATCGGAATCTAATACTGCTGTCCCAGGAAAGGCTTAAATCACCAACTGTTAGAAGAGTTACTCCTCTTGTAAATAAGTCGAAATTTTGCCTTTTGTATTTAATATCGGTGCAATTTCTGTGTTTCATCGTTGATTTGAAGGTCCAAGGGATGCAGTATACATGCAATGGTGCATCGGAATCTAATACTGCTGTCCCAGGAAAGGCTCAACGCACGAACTATTAGAAGAGTTACTCCTCCTGTAAATAAGTCGACATTTTGCATTTTGTATTCAAAATCAATGCAACTTCTGTGTTTCATCGTTGATTTGAAGATCCAAGGGATACAGTAAACCTGCAATGGTGCAACGGAATCTAATACTGCTGTCCCAGGAAAGGCTAAAAGCACGAACTATTAGAAGAGTTACTCCTCTTATAAATAAGTCGACATTTTCCCTTTTATATTCAATATCGAAGCAAATTTCTGTGTTTCATCGTTGATTTGAAGGTGCTAGGGATACAGTAAACCAGCAATGGTGCATCAGAATCTAATACTGCTGTCCTAGGAAAGGCTAAAAGCACGAACTACTAGAAGAGTTACTCCTCTTGTAAATAAGTCGACATTTTGCTTTTGTATTCAATATCGATGCAATTTCTGTGTTTCATCGTTGATTTGAAGGTCCAAGGGATACAGTAAACCTGCAATGGTGCATCGGAATCTAATACTGCTGTCCCAGGAAAGCCTAAAGCACGAACTACTAGAAGAGTTACTCCTCTTGTAAATAAGTCGACATTTTGCTTTTGTATTCAATATCGATGCAATTTCTGTGTTTCATCGTTGATATGAAGGTCCAAGGGATACAGTAAACCTGCAATGGTGCAACGGAATCTAATACTGCTGTCCCAGGAATGGCTCAAAGCACGAACTATTAGAAGAGTTACTCCTCTTGTAAATAAGTCGACATTTTGCCTTTTGTATTCAATATCGTTGCAATTTCTCTGTTTCATCGTTGATTTGAAGGTCCAAGGGATACAGTAAACCTGAAATGGTGCAACGGAATCTAATACTGCTGTCCCAAGAAAGGCTGAAAACACGAACTCTTAGAAGGGTTACTCCTCTTGTAAATGAGTCGACATTTTGCCTTTTGTATTCAATATCGATGCAATTTCTGTGTTTCATCGTTGATTTGAAGGTCCAAGGGATACAGTAAACCTACAATGGTGCATCGGAATCTTATACTGCTGTCCCAGGAATGGCTCAAAGCACGAATTATTAGAAGAGTTACTCCTCTTGTAATTAAGTCGACATTTTTGCCTTTAGTATTCAATATCGTCGCAATTTCTGTGTTTCATCGTTGATTTGAAGGTCCAAGGGATACAGTAAACCTGCAATGGTGCATCGGAATCTAATACTGCTGTCCCAGGAAAGGCTAAAACACGAACTACTAGAAGAGTTACTCCTTTTATAAATAAGTCGAAGTTTTTCCTTTTGTATTCAAAATCGATGAAATTTCTGTGTTTCATCGTTGATTTGAAGGTCCAAGGGATACAGAAAATATCCAATTGTGCATTGGAATCGAATACTGCTGTCCCAGGAAGGGCTCAAATCACGAACTATTAGAAGAGTTACTCCTCTTATAAATAAGTCGAAGTTTTTCCTTTTGTATTCAATATCGAGGCAATTTCTGTGTTTCATCGTTGATTTGAAGGTACAAGGGATACAGTAAACCTGCAATGGTGCATCGGAATCTAATACTGCTGTCCCAGGAAAGGCTCAAAGCACGAACTATTAGAAGAGTTACTCCTCTTATAAATAAATCGACATTTCGCCGTTTGTATTCAATATCGATGCAATTTCTGTGTTACATCATTGATTTGAAGGTGCTAGGGATACAGTAAACCAGCAATGGTGCATCGGAATCTAATACTGCTGTCCCAGGAAAGGCTAAAAGCACGAACTACTAGAAGAGTTACTCCTCTTGTAAATCAGTCGACATTTTGCTTTTGTATTCAATATCGATGCAATTTCTGTGTTTCATCGTTGATTTGAAGGTCCAAGGGATACAGTAAACCTGCAATGGTGCATCGGAATCTAATACTGCTGTCCCAGGAAAGGCTCAAAGCACGAACTATTAGAAGAGTTACTCCTCTTGTAAATAAGTCGACATTTTGCCTTTTGTATTCAATATCGATGCAATTTCTGTGTTTCATCGTTGATTTGAAGGTCCGAGGGATACAGTAAACCCACAATGGTGCATCGGAATCGAATACTGCTGTCCCAGGCAAGGCTCAAAGCACGAACTATTAGAAGAGTTATTCCTCTTATAAATAAGTCGACGTTTTGCCTTTTGTATTCAATATCGATTCAATTTCTGTGATTCATCGTTGATTTGAGGGTCAGAGGGATACAGTAAACCTGCAATGGTGCATCGGAATCTAATACTGCTGTCCCAGGAAAGGCTCAAATCACCAACTGTTAGAAGAGTTACTCCTCTTGTAAATAAGTCGACATTTTGCCTTTTGTATTTAATATCGGTGCAATTTCTGTGTTTCATCGTTGATTTGAAGGTCCAAGGGATACAGTATACATGCAATGGTGCATCGGAATCTAATACTGCTGTCCCAGGAAAGGCTCAACGCACGAACTATTAGAAGAGTTACTCCTCCTGTAAATAAGTCGACATTTTGCATTTTGTATTCAAAATCAATGCAACTTCTGTATTTCATCGTTGATTTGAAGATCCAGGGATACACTAAACCTGCAATGGTGCAACGGAATCTAATACTGCTGTTCCAGGAAAGGCTAAAAGCACGAACTATTAGAAGAGTTACTCCTCTTATAAATAAGTCGACATTTTCCCTTTTATATTCAATATCGATGCAATTTCTGTGTTTCATCGTTGATTTGAAGGTGCTAGGGATACAGTAAACCAGCAATGGTGCATCGGCATCTAATACTGCTGTCCCAGGAAAGGCTAAAAGCACGAACTACTAGAAAAGTTACTCCTCTTGTAAATAAGTCGACATTTTGCTTTTGTATTCAATATCGATGCAATTTCTGTGTTTCATCGTTGATTTGAAGGTCCAAGGGATACAGTAAACCTGCAATGGTGCATCGGAATCTAATACTGCTGTCCCAGGAAAGGCTAAAAGCACGAACTACTAGAAGAGTTACTCCTCTTGTAAATAAGTCGACATTTTGCTCTTGTATTCAATATCGATGCAATTTCTGTGTTTCATCGTTGATATGAAGGTCCAAGGGATACAGTAAACTTGCAATGGTGCAACGGAATCTAATACTGCTGTCCCAGGAATGGCTCAAAGCACGAACTATTAGAAGTGTTACTCCTCTTGTAATTAAGTCGACATTTTGCCTTTTGTATTCAATATCGATGCAATTTCTCTGTTTCATCGTTGATTTGAAGGTCCAAAGGATACAGTAAACCTGCAATGGTGCATCGGAATCTTATACTGCTGTCCCAGGAATGGCTCAAAGCACGAATTATTAGAAGAGTTACTCCTCTTGTAATTAAGTCGACATTTTGCCTTTAGTATTCAATATTGTCGCAATTTCTGTGTTTCATCGTTGATTTGAAGGTCCAAGAGATACAGTAAACCTGCAATGGTACATCGGAATCTAATACTGCTGTCCCAGGAAAGGCTAAAACACGAACTACTAGAAGAGTTACTCCTTTTATAAATAAGTCGACATTTTGCCTTTTGTATTAAAAATCGATGAAATTTCTGTGTTTCATCGTTGATTTGAAGGCCCAAGGGATACAGAATATATCCAATTGTGCATTGGGATCGAATACTGCTGTCCCAGGAAGGGCTCAAATCACGAACTATTAGAAGAGTTACTCCTCTTATAAATAAGTCGACGTTTTGCCTTTTGTATTCAATATCGATGCAATTTCTGTGTTTCATCGTTGATTTGAAGGTACAAGGGATACAGTAAACCTGCAATGGTGCATCGGAATCTAATACTGCTGTCCCAGGAAAGGCTCAAAGCACAAACTTTTAGAAGAGTTACTCCTCTTATAAATAAATCGACATTTTGCCATTTGTATTCAATATCGTTGCAATTTCTGTGTTTCATCGTTGATTTGAAGGTGCTACGGATACAGTAAACCAGCAATGGTGCATCGGAATCTAATACTGCTGTCCCAGGAAAGGCTAAAAGCACGAACTACTAGAAGAGTTACTCCTCTTGTAAATCAGCCGACATTTTGCTTTTGTATTCAATATCGATGCAATTTCTGTGTTTCATCGTTGATTTGAAGGTCCAAGGGATACAGTAAACCTGCAATGGTGCATCGGAATCTAATACTGCTGTCCCAGGAAAGGCTCAATGCACGAACTATTAGAAGAGTTACTCCTCTTGTAAATAAGTCGACATTTTGCCTTTTGTATTCAATATCGATGCAATTTCTGTGTTTCATCGTTGATTTGAAGGTCCGAGGGATACAGTAAACCTACAATGGTGCATCGGAATCGAATAATGCTGTCCCAGGCAAGGCTCAAAGCACGAACTATTAGAAGAGTTCCTCCTCTTATAAATAAGTCGACGTTCTGCCTTTTGTATTCAATATCGATTCAATTTCTGTGTTTCATCGTTGATTTGAAGGTCACAGGGATACAGTGAACCTGTAATGGTGCATCGGAATCTAATACTGCTGTCCCAGGAATGGCTCAAAGCACGAATTATTAGAAGAGTTACTCCTCTTATAAATAAGTCGACATTTTGCATTTTGTATTCAAAATCGATGAAATTTCTGTGTTTCATCGTTGATTTGAAGGTCCAAGGGATACAGTAAACCTCCAATGGTGCATCGGAATCGAATACTGCTGTCCCAGGAAGGGCTCAAAGCACGAACTATTAGAAGAGTTACTCCTCTTATAAATAAGTCGACGTTTTGCCTTTTATATTCAATATTGATGCAATTTCTGTGTTTCATCGTTGATTTGAAATTACAAGGGATACAGTAAACCAGCAATGGTGCATCGGAATCTAATACTGATGTCCCAGGAAAGGCTCAAAGCACTAACTATTAGAAGAGTTACTCCTCTTATAAATAAGTCGACATTTAGCCTTTTGTATTCAATATCGATGCAATTTCTGTGTTTCGTCGTTGATTTGAAGGTCCAAGGGATACAGTAAATCTGCAATGGTTTATCGGAATCTAATACTGCTGTCCCAGGAATGGCTCAAAGCACGAACTATTAGAAGAGTTCCTCCTCTTGTAAATAAGTCGACATTTTGCCTTTAGTATTCAATATCGTTGCAATTTCTGTGTTTCATCGTTGATTTGAAGGTCCAAGGGATACAGTAAACCTGAAATGGTGCAACGGAATCTGATACTGCTGTCCCAAGAAAGGCTCTAAGCACGAACTATTAGAAGGGTTACTCCTCTTGTAAATGAGTCGACATTTTGCCTTTTGTATTCAATATCGATGCAATTTCCGTGTTTCATCGTTGATTTGAAGGTCCAAGGGATACAGTAAACCTGCATTGGTGCATAGGAATCTAATACTGCTGTCCCAGGAATGGCTCAAAGCACGAACTATTAGAAGAGTTGCTCCTCTTGTAAGTAAATCGAGATTTTGCCTTTTGTATTCAATATCGATGCAATTTCTGTGGTTCATCGTTGATTTGAAGGTCCTAGGGACACAGTAAACCGGCAATGGTGCATCGGAATCTAATACTGCTGTCCCAGGAAAGGCTCAAAACACGAACTATTAGAAGAGTTACTCCTCTTATAAATAAGTCGACATTTTCCCTTTTGTATTCAATATCGATGCAATTTCTGTGTTTCATCGTTGATTTGAAGGTCCTAGGGATACAGTAAACCAGCAATGGTGCATCGGAATCTAATACTGCTGTCCCAGGAAAGGCTAAAACACGAACTACTAGAGGAGTTACTCCTCTTGTAAATAAGTCGACATTTTGCCTTTTGTATTCAATATCAATGCAATTTCTGTATTTCATCGTTGATTTGAAGGTCCGAGGGATACAGTAAACCTACAATGGTGCATCGGAATCTAATACTGCTGTCCCAGGAAAGGCTCAAAGCACGAACTATTAAAAGAGTTACTCCTCTTGTAAGTAAATCGAGATTTTGCCTTTTGTATTCAATATCGATGCAATTTATGTGGTTCATCGTTGATTTGAATGTCCTAGGGACACAGTAAACCGGTAATGGTGCATCGGAATCTAATACTGCTGTCCCAGGAATGGCTCAAAGCACGAACTATTAGAAGAGTTCCTCCTCTTGTAAATAAGTCGACATTTTGCCTTTAGTATTCAATATCGTTGCAATTTCTGTGTTTCATCGTTGATTTGAAGGTCCAAGGGATACAGTAAACCTGCAATGGTGCATCGGAATCTAATACTGCTGTCCCAGGAAAGCCTCAAAGCACGAAGTTTTAGAAGAGTAACCCCTCTTGTAAATAAGTCGACATTTTGCCTCTTGTATTCAATATCGATGCAATTTCTGTGTTTCATCGTTGATTTGAAGGTCCAAGGGATACGGTAAACCTGCAATGGTGCATCGGAATCTAATACTGCTGTCCCAGGAAAGGCTAAAACACGACCTATTAGAACAGTTACTCCTCTTGTAAATAAGTCGACATTGTGCCTCTTGTATTCAATATCGATGCAATTTCTGTCTTTCGTCGTTTATTTGAAGGTCCAAGGGATACAGTAAACCTGCAATGGTGCATCGGAATCTAATACTGCTGTCCCAGGAAAGCCATAAACCACGAACTTTTAGAAGAGTTACTCCTCTTGTAAATAAGTCGACATTTTGCCTCTTGTATTCAATATCGATGCAATTTCTGTGTTTCATCGTTGATTTGAAGGTCCAAGGGATACAGTAAACCTGCAATGGTGCATCGGAATCTAATACTGCTGTCCCAGGAAAGGCTAAAACACGACCTATTTGAAGAGTTACTCCTCTTGTAAATAAGTCGACATTTTGCCTTTTGTATTCAATATCGATGCAATTTCTGTGTTTCATCGTTGATTTGAACGTCCAAGGGATACAGTAAACCTGCAATGGTGCAACGGAATCTAATACTGCTGTCCCAGGAATGGCTCAAATCCCGAACTATTAGAAGAGTTACTCCTCTTGTAAATGAGTCGACATTTTGCCTTTTGTATTCAATATCGTTGCAATTTCTCTGTTTCATTGTTGATTTGAAGGTCCAAGGGATACAGTAAACCTGCAATGGTGCATCGGAATCTAATACTGCTGTCCCAGGAATGGCTCATAGCACGAACTATTAGAAGAGTTCCTCCTCTTGTAAATAAGTCGACATTTTGCCTTTAGTATTCAATATCGTTGCAATTTCTGTGTTTCATCGTTGATTTGAAGGTCCAAGGGATACAGTAAACCTGCATTGGTGCATAGGAATCTAATACTGCTGTCCCAGGAAAGGCTCAAAGCACGAACTATTAGAAGAGTTACTCCTCTTGTAAGTAAATCGAGATTTTGCCTTTTGTATTCAATATCGATGCAATTTCTGTGGTTCATCGTTGATTTGAAGGTCCTAGGGACACAGTAAACCGGCAATGGTGCATCGGAATCTAATACTGCTGTCCCAGGAAAGGCTCAAAACACGAACTATTAGAAGAGTTACTCCTCTTATAAATAAGTCGACATTTTCCCTTTTGTATTCAATATCGATGCAATTTCTGTGTTTCATCGTTGATTTGAAGGTCCTAGGGATACAGTAAACCAGCAATGGTGCATCGGAATCTAATACTGCTGTCCCAGGAAAGGCTAAAACACGAACTACTAGAGGAGTTACTCCTCTTGTAAATAAGTCGACATTTTGCCTTTTGTATTCAATATCAATGCAATTTCTGTGTTTCATCGTTGATTTGAAGGTCCGAGGGATACAGTAAACCTACAATGGTGCATCGGAATCTAATACTGCTGTCCCAGGAAAGGCTCAAAGCACGAACTATTAGAAGAGTTCCTCCTCTTGTAAATAAGTCGACATTTTGCCTTTAGTATTCAATATCGTTGCAATTTCTGTGTTTCATCGTTGATTTGAAGGTCCAAGGGATACAGTAAACCTGCAATGGTGCATCGGAATCTAATACTGCTGTCCCAGGAAAGCCTCAAAGCACGAAGTTTTAGAAGAGTAACCCCTCTTGTAAATAAGTCGACATTTTGCCTCTTGTATTCAATATCGATGCAATTTCTGTGTTTCATCGTTGATTTGAAGGTCCAAGGGATACGGTAAACCTGCAATGGTGCATCGGAATCTAATACTGCTGTCCCAGGAAAGGCTAAAACACGACCTATTAGAACAGTTACTCCTCTTGTAAATAAGTCGACATTGTGCCTTTTGTATTCAATATCGATGCAATTTCTGTCTTTCGTCGTTTATTTGAAGGTCCAAGGGATACAGTAAACCTGCAATGGTGCATCGGAATCTAATACTGCTGTCCCAGGAAAGCCATAAACCACGAACTTTTAGAAGAGTTACTCCTCTTGTAAATAAGTCGACATTTTGCCTCTTGTATTCAATATCGATGCAATTTCTGTGTTTCATCGTTGATTTGAAGGTCCAAGGGATACAGTAAACCTGCAATGGTGCATCGGAATCTAATACTGCTGTCCCAGGAAAGGCTAAAACACGACCTATTAGAAGAGTTACTCCTCTTGTAAATAAGTCGACATTTTGCCTTTTGTATTCAATATCGATGCAATTTCTCTGTTTCATTGTTGATTTGAAGGTCCAAGGGATACAGTAAACCTGCAATGGTGCATCGGAATCTAATACTGCTGTCCCAGGAATGGCTCATAGCACGAACTATTAGAAGAGTTCCTCCTCTTGTAAATAAGTCGACATTTTGCCTTTAGTATTCAATATCGTTGCAATTTCTGTGTTTCATCGTTGATTTGAAGGTCCAAGGGATACAGTAAACCTGAAATGGTGCAACGGAATCTGATACTGCTGTCCCAAGAAAGGCTCAAAGCACGAACTATTAGAAGGGTTACTCCTCTTGTAAATGAGTCGACATTTTGCCTTTTGTATTCAATATCGATGCAATTTCCGTGTTACATCGTTGATTTGAAGGTCCAAGGGATACAGTAAACCTGCATTGGTGCATAGGAATCTAATACTGCTGTCCCAGGAAAGGCTCAAAGCACGAACTATTAGAAGAGTTACTCCTCTTGTAAGTAAGTCGAGATTTTGCCTTTTGTATTCAATATCGATGCAATTTCTGTGGTTCATCGTTGATTTGAAGGTCCTAGGGACACAGTAAACTTGCAATGGTGCATCGGAATCTAATACTGCTGTCCCAGGAAAGGCTCAAAACACGAACTATTAGAAGAGTTACTCCTCTTATAAATGAGTCGACATTTTGCCTTTTGTATTCAATATCGATGCAATTTCTGTGTTTCATCGTTGATTTGAAGGTCCGAGGGATACAGTAAACCTGCAATGGTGCATCGGAATCTAATACTGCTGTCCCAGGCAAGGCTCAAAGCACGAACTATTAGAAGAGTTACTCCTCTTATAAATAAGTCGACATTTTGCCTTTTGTATTCAATATCGATTCAATTTCTGTGTTTCATCGTTGATTTGAAGGTCCAAGGGATACAGTAAACCTGCAATGGTGCATCGGAATCTTATACTGCTGTCCCAGGAATGGCTCAAAGCACGAATTATTAGAAGAGTTACTCCTCTTGTAAAAAAGTCGACATTTTGCCTTTAGTATTCAATATCGTCGCAATTTCTGTGTTTCATCGTAGATTTGAAGGTCCAAGGGATACAGTAAACCTGCAATGGTGCATCGGAATCTAATACTGCTGTCCCAGGAAAGGCTAAAACACGAACTACTAGAAGAGTTACTCCTCTTATAAATAAGTCGACATTTTGCCTTTTGTATTCAACATCGATGAAATTTCTGTGTTTCATCGTTGATTTGAAGGTCCAAGGGATACAGTAAATCTCCAATTGTGCATTGGAATCGAATACTGCTGTCCCAGGAAAGGCTCAAAGCACGAACTATTAGAAGAGTTACTCCTCTTATAAATAAATCGACATTTTGCCGTTTGTATTAAATATCGATGCAATTTCTGTGTTTCATCGTTGATTTGAAGGTCCAAGAGATACAGTAAACCTGCAATGGTGCATCGGAATCCAATACTGCTGACCCAGTAAAGGTTAAAGAACGAACTATTAGAAGAGTTACTCCTCTTATAAATAAGTCGACATTTTGCGTTTTGTATTCAATATCGATGCAATTTCTGTGCTTCATCGTTGATTTCAAGGTCCAAGGGATACAGTAAGACAGCAATGGTGCATCGGAATCTAATATTGCTGTCCCAGGAAAGTATCAAAGCACGATCTATTAGAAGAGTTACTCCTCTTGTAAATAAGTCGACATTTTGCCTTTAGTATTCAGTATCGATGCAATTTCTGTGTTTCATCGTTGATTTGAAGGTCCAAGGGATACAGTAAACCTGCAATGGTGCATCGCATTCTAATACTGCTGTCCCAGGAAGGGCTCAAATCACGAACTATTAGAAGAGTTACTCCTCTTATAAATAAGTCGACGTTTTGCCTTTTGTATTCAATATCGATGCAATTTCTGTGTTTCTTCGTTGATTTGAAGGTATGAGGGATACAGTAAACCTGCAATGGTGCATCGGAATCTAATACTGATGTCCCAGGAAAGGCTCAAAGCACTAACTATTAGAAGAGTTACTCCTCTTATAAATAAGTCGACATTTAGCCTTTTGTATTCAATATCGATGCAATTTCTGTGTTTCGTCGTTGATTTGAAGATCCAAGGGATACAGTAAACCTGCAATGGTGCATCGCATTCTAATACTGCTGTCCCAGGAAAGGCTCAAAGCACGAACTTTTAGAAGAGTTACACCTCTTGTAAATAAGTCGACATTTTGCCTCTTGTATTCAATATCGATGCAATTTCTGTGTTTCATCGTTGATTTGAAGGTCCAAGGGATACAGTAAACCTGCAATGGTGCATCGGAATCTAATACTGCTGTCCCAGGAAAGGCTAAAACACGACCTATTAGAAGAGTTACTCCTCTTGTAAAGAAGTCGACATTTTGCCTTTTGTATTCAATATCAATGCAATTTCTGTGTTTCATCGTTGGTTTGAAGGTCCAAGGGATATAGTAAACCTGCAATGGTGCAACGGAATCTAATACTGCTGTCCCAGGAATGGCTCAAAGCACGAACTATTAGAAGAGTTACTCCTCTTGTAAATAAGTTGATATTTTGCCTTTTGTATTCAATATCGTTGCAATTTCTCTGTTTCATCGTTGATTTGAAGGTCCAAGGGATACAGTAAACCTGAAATGGTGCAACGGAATCTAATACTGCTATCCCAGGAAAGGCTAAAAGCACGAACTATTAGAAGGGTTACTCCTCTTGTAAAGGAGTCGACATTTTGCCTTTTGTATTCAATATCGATGCAATTTCTGTGTTTCATCATTGATTTGAAAGTCCAAGGGATACAGTAAACCTGCAATGGTGAATCGGAATCTAATACTGCTGTCCCAGGAAAGGCTAAAAGCACGAACTATTAGAAGAGTTACTCCTCTTGTAAGTAAGTCGACATTTTGCTTTTGTATTCAATATCGATGCAATTTCTGTGTTTCATCGTTGATTTGAAGGCCCAAGGCATACAGTAAACCTGCAATGGTGCATCGGAATCTAATACTGCTGTCCCAGGAAAGGCTCAAAAGACGAACTATTACAAGAGTTACTCCTCTTGTAAATAAGTCGACATTTTGCATTTTGTATTCAATATCAATGCAATTTCTGTGTTTCATCGTTGAATTGAAGGTCCAAGGGATACAGTAAACCTGCAATGGTGCAATGGAATCTAATACTGCTGTCCCAGGAAAGGCTAAAAGCACGAACTATTAGAAGAGTTACTCCTCTTGTAAGTAAGTCGAGATTTTGCCTTTTGTATTCAATATCGATGCAATTTCTGTGTTTCATCGTTGATTTGAAGGTCCTAGGGACACAGTAAACCTGCAATGGTGCATCGGAATCTAATACTGCTGTCCCAGGAAAGGCTCAAAGCACGAACTATTAGAAGAGTTACACCTCTTATAAATAAGTCGACATTTTCCCTTTTGTATTCAATATCGATGCAATTTTGGTGTTTCATCGTTGATTTGAAGGACCTAGGGATACAGTAAACCAGCGGTGGTGCATCGGAATCTAATACTGCTGTCCCAGGAAAGGCTAAAAGCACGAACTACTAGAAGAGTTACTCCTCTTGTAAATAAGTCGACATTTTACCTTTTGTATTCAATATCGATGCAATTTCTGTGTTTCATCGTTGATTCGAAAGTCCAAGGGATACAGTAAACCTGCAATGGTGAATCGGAATCTAATACTGCTGTCCCAGGAAAGGCTAAAAGCACGAACTATTAGAAGAGTTACTCCTCTTGTAAGTAAGTCGACATTTTGCTTTTGTATTCAATATCGATGCAATTTCTGTGTTTCATCGTTGATTTGAAGGCCCAAGGCATACAGTAAACCTGCAATGGTGATAGTGATCTAGTACTGCTGTCCCAGGAAAGGCTCAAAGCACGAACTATTAGTAGAGTTACACCTCTTGTAAATAAGTCGACATTTTGCCTTTTGTATTCAATATCGATACAATTTCTGTGTATCATCGTTGATTTGAAGGTCCAAGGGATACAGTAAACCTTCACTGGTGCAACGGAATCTAATACTGCTGTCCCAGGAAAGGTTCAAAGCACGAACTATTAGAAGAATTACTCCTCTTATAAATAAGTCGACATTTTGCCTTTTGTATTCAAAATCGATGAAATTTCTGTGTTTCATCGTTGATTTGAAGGTCCAAGGGATACAGTAAACCTCCAATGGTGCATCGGATTCGAATACTGCTGTCCCAGGAAAGGCTCAAAGCACGAACTATTAGAAGAGTTACTCCTCTTATAAATAAGTCGACGTTTTGCCTTTTATATTCAATATCGATGCAATTTCTGTGTTTCATCGTTGATTTGAAGGTACAAGGGATACAGTAAACCTGCAGTGGTGCATCGGAATCTAATACTGATGTCCCAGGAAGGGCTCAAATCACGAACTATTAGAAGAGTTACTCCTCTTATAAATAAGTCGACGTTTTGCCTTTTGTATTCAATATCGATGCAATTTCTGTGTTTCTTCGTTGATTTGAAGGTATGAGGGATACAGTAAACCTGCAATGGTGCATCGGAATCTAATACTGATGTCCCAGGAAAGGCTCAAAGCACTAACTATTAGAAGAGTTACTCCTCTTATAAATAAGTCGACATTTAGCCTTTTGTATTCAATATCGATGCAATTTCTGTGTTTCGTCGTTGATTTGAAGGTCCAAGGGATACAGTAAACCTGCAATGGTGCATCGCATTCTAATGCTGCTGTCCCAGGAAAGGCTCAAAGCACGAACTTTTAGAAGAGTTACACCTCTTGTAAATAAGTCGACATTTTGCCTCTTGTATTCAATATCGATGCAATTTCTGTGTTTCATCGTTGATTTGAAGGTCCAAGGGATACAGTAAACCTGCAATGGTGCATCGGAATCTAATACTGCTGTCCCAGGAAAGGCTAAAACCCGACCTATTAGAAGAGATACTCCTCTTGTAAAGAAGTCGACATTTTGCCTTTTGTATTCAATATCAATGCAATTACTGTGTTTCATCGTTGGTTTGAAGGTCCAAGGGATACAGTAAACCTGCAATGGTGCAACGGAATCTAATACTGCTGTCCCAGGAATGGCTCAAAGCACGAACTATTAGAAGAGTTAATCCTCTTGTAAATAAGTCGACATTTTGCCTTTTGTATTCAATATCGTTGCAATTTCTCTGTTTCATCGTTGATTTGAAGGCTCAAGGCATACAGTATACCTGCAATGGTGATAGTGATCTAGTACTGCTGTCCCAGGAAAGGCTCAAAGCACGAACTATTAGTAGAGTTACACCTCTTGTAGATAAGTCGACATTTTGCCTTTTGTATTCAATATCGATGCAATTTCTGTGTATCATCGTTGATTTGAAGGTCCAAGGGATACAGTAAACCTTCACTGGTGCAACGGAATCTAATACTGCTGTCCCAGGAAAGGCTCAAAGCACGAACTATTAGAAGAGTTACTCCTCTTATAAATAAGTCGACATTTTGCCTTTTGTATTCAAAATCGATGAAATTTCTGTGTTTCATCGTTGATTTGAAGGTCCAAGGGATACAGTAAACCTCCAATGGTGCATCGGAATCGAATACTGCTGTCCCAGGAAAGGCTCAAAGCACGAATTATTAGAAGAGTTACTCCTCTTATAAATAAGTCGACGTTTTGCCTTTTGTATTCAATATCGATGCAATTTCTGTGTTTCATCGTTGATTTGAAGGTACAAGGGATACAGTAAACCTGCAATGGTGCATCGGAATCTAATACTGATGTCCCAGGAAAGGTTCATAGCACTAACTTTTAGAAGAGTTACAGCTCTTGTAAATAAGTCGACATGTTGCCTCTTGTATTCAATATCGATGCAATTTCTGTGTTTCATCGTTGATTTGAAAGTCCAAGGGATACAGTAAACCTGCAATGGTGCATAGGAATCTAATACTGCTGTCCCAGGAAAGGCTAAAACACGACCTATTAGAAGAGTTACTCCTCTTGTAAAGAAGTCGACATTTTGCCTTTTGTATTCAATATCAATGCAATTTCTGTGTTTCATCGTTGATTTGAAGGTCCAAGGGATACAGTAAACCGGCAATGGTGAATCGGAATTTAATACTGCATTCCCAGGAAAGGCTAAAAGCACGAACTATTAGAAGAGTTACTCCTCTTGTAAGTAAGTCGACATTTTGCTTTTGTATTCAATATCGATGCAATTTCTGTGTTTCATCGTTGATTTGAAGGTCCAAGGCATACAGTAAACCTGCAATGGTGATAGTGATCTAGTACTGCTGTCCCAGGAAAGGCTCAAAGCACGAACTATTAGAAGAGTTACACCTCTTGTAAATAAGTCGACATTTTGCCTTTTATATTCAATATCGATGCAATTTCTGGGTATCATCGTTGATTTGAAGGTCCAAGGGATACAGTAAACCTGCAATGGTGCATCGGAATCGAATACTACTGTCCCAGGAAAGGCTCAAAGCACGAACTATTAGAAGAGTTACTCCTCTTATAAATAAGTCGACGTTTTGCCTTTTGTATTCAATATCGATGCAATTTCTGTGTTTCATCGTTGATTTGAAGGTACAAGGGATACAGTAAACCTGCAATGGTGCATCGGAATCTAATACTGATGTCCCAGGAAAGGCTCATAGCACTAACTATTAGAAGAGTTACTCCTGTTATAAATAAGCCCACATTTAGCCTTTTGTATTCAATATCGATGCAATTTCTGTGTTTCGTCGTTGATTTGAAGGTCCAAGGGATACATTAAACCTGCAATGGTGCATCGGAATCTAATACTGCTGTCCCAGGAAAGGCTCAAAACACGAACTTTTAGAAGAGTTACTCCTCTTATAAATAAGTCGAAATTTTGCCTCTTGTATTCAATATCGATGCAATTTCTGTGTTTCATCGTTGATTTGAAGGTCCAAGGGACACAGTAAACCTGCAATGGTGCATCGGAATCTAATACTGCGATCCCAGGAAAGGCTAAAACACGACCTATTAGAAGAGTTACTCCTCTTGTAAATAAGTCGACGTTTTGCATTTTGCATTCAATATCAATGCAATTTCTGGGTTTCATCGTTGATTTGAAGGTCCAAGGGATACAGTAAACCTGCAATGGTGCAACGGAATCTAATAGTGCTGTCCCAGGAATGGCTCAAAGCACGAACTATTAGAAGAGTTACTCCTCTTGTAAATGAGTCGACATTTTGCCTTTTGTATTCAATATCGATGCAATTTCTGTGTTTCATCGTTGATTTGAAGGTCCAAGGGATACAGTAAACCGGCAATGGTGAATCGGAATTTAATACTGCAGTCCCAGGAAAGGCTAAAAGCACGAACTATTAGAAGAGTTACTCCTCTTGAAAGTAAGTCGACATTTTGCTTTTGTATTCAATATCGATGCAATTTCTGTGTTTCATCGCTGATTTGAAGGTCCAAGGCATACAGTAAACCTGCAATGGTGATAGTGAACTAGTACTGCTGTCCCAGGAAAGGCTCAAAGCACGAACTATTAGAAGAGTTACACCTCTTGTAAATAAGTCGACATTTCGCCTTTTATATTCAATATCGATGCAATTTCTGGGTATCATCGTTGATTTGAAGGTCCAAGGGATACAGTAAACCTTCACTGGTGCAACGGAATCTAATACTGCTGTCCCAGGAAAGGCTCAAAGCACGAACTATTTGAAGAGTTACTCCTCTTATAAAGAAGTCGACATTTTGCCTTTTTTATTCAAAATCGATGAAATCTCTGTGTTTCATCGTTGATTTGAAGGTCCAAGGCATACAGTAAACCTGCAATGGTGATAGTGATCTAGTACTGCTGTCCCAGGAGAGGCTCAAAGCACGAACTATTAGAAGAGTTACTCCTCTTGTAAATAAGTCGACATTTTGCATTTTGTATTCAATATCAATGCAATTTCTGTGTTTCATCGTTGATTTGAAGGTCCAAGGGATACAGTAAACCTGCAATGGTGCAACGGAATCTAATACTGCTGTCCCAGGAAAGGCTCAAAGCACGAACTATTAGAAGAGTTACTCCTCTTGTAAATAAGTCGACATTTTGCATTTTGTATTCAATATCAATGCAATTTCTGTGTTTCATCGTTGATTTGAAGGTCCAAGGGATACAGTAAACCTGCAATGGTGCAATGGAATCTAGTACTGCTATCATAGGAAAGGCTAAAAGCACGAACTATTAGAAGAGTTCCTCCTCTTGTAAGTAAGTCGTGATTTTGCCTTTTGTCTTCAATATCGATGCAATTTCTGTGTTTCATCTTTGATTCGAAGGTCCTAGGGACACAGTAAACCTGCAATGGTGCATCGGAATCTAATACTGCTGTCCCAGGAAAGGCTCAACGCACGAACTATTAGAAGAGTTACTCCTCTTGTAAGTAAGTCGACATTTTGCTATTGTATTCAATATCGATGCAATTTCTGTGTTTCATCGTTGATTTGAAGGTCCAAGGCATACAGTAAACCTGCAATGGTGATAGTGATCTAGTACTGCTGTCCCAGGAAAGGCTCAAAGCACGAACTATTAGAAGAGTTACTCCTCTTAAAAATATGTCTACATTTTGCCTTTTGTATTCAAAATCGATGAAATTTCTGTGTTTCATCGTTGATTTGAAGGTCCAAGGGATACAGTAAACCTCCAATGGTGCATCGGAATCGAATACTACTGTCCCAGGAAAGGCTCAAAGCACGAACTATTAGAAGAGTTACTCCTCCTATAAATAAGTCGACGTTTTGCCTTTTGTATTCAATATCGATGCAATTTCTGTGTTTCATCGTTGATTTGAAGGTACAAGGGATACAGTAAACCTGCAATGGTGCATCGGAATCTAATACTGATGTCCCAGGAAAGGCTCATAGCACTAACTATTAGAAGAGTTACTCCTGTTATAAATAAGCCCACATTTAGCCTTTTGTATTCAATATCGATGCAATTTCTGTGTTTCGTCGTTGATTTGAAGGTCCAAGGGATACATTAAACCTGCAATGGTGCATCGGAATCTAATACTGCTGTCCCAGGAAAGGCTCAAAACACGAACTTTTAGAAGAGTTACTCCTCTTATAAATAAGTCGAAATTTTGCCTCTTGTATTCAATATCGATGCAATTTCTGTGTTTCATCGTTGATTTGAAGGTCCAAGGGACACAGTAAACCTGCAATGGTGCATCGGAATCTAATACTGCTATCCCAGGAAAGGCTAAAACACGACCTATTAGAAGAGTTACTCCTCTTGTAAATAAGTCGACGTTTTGCATTTTGTATTTAATATCAATGCAATTTCTGGGTTTCATCGTTGATTTGAAGGTCCAAGGGATACAGTAAACCTGCAATGGTGCAACGGAATCTAATACTGCTGTCCCAGGAATGGCTCAAAGCACGAACTATTAGAAGAGTTACTCCTCTTGTAAATGAGTCGACATTTTGCCTTTTGTATTCAATATCGATGCAATTTCTGTGTTTCATCGTTGATTTGAAGGTCCAAGGGATACAGTAAACCTGCAATGGTGCATCGGAATCTAATACTGCTGTCCCAGGAAAGGGTCAAAGAACGAACTATTAGAAGAGTTACTCTTATAAATAAGCCCACATTTTGCCTTTTCTATTCAATATCGATGCAATATCTGTGTTTCATCGTTGATTTGAAGGTCCAAGGGATACAGTAAACCTCCAATGGTGCATCGGAATCGAATACTGCTGTCCCAGGAAAGTCTCAAAGCACGAACTATTGGAAGAGTAACTCGTCTTAAAAATAAGTCGACGTTTTGCCTTTTGTATTCAATATCGATGCAATTTCTGTGTTTCATCGATGATTTGAAGGTACAAGGGAAACAGTTTACCTGCAATGGTGCATCGGAATCTAATACTGATGTCCCAGGAAAGGCTCAAATTACTAACTATTAGAAGAGTTACTCCTCTTATAAATAAGTCGACATTTAGCCTTTTGTATTCAATATCGATGCAATTTCTGTGTTTCGTCGTTGATTTGAAGGTCCAAGGGATACAATAAACCTGCAATGGTGCATCGGAATCTAATACTGCTGTCCCAGGAAAGGCTCAAAGCACGACCTTTTAGAAGAGTTACTCCTCTTGTAAATAAGTCGACATTTTGCCTCTTGTATTCAATATCAATGCAATTTCTGTATTTCATCGTTGAATTGAAGGTCCAAGGGATACAGTAAACCTGCAATGGTGCAACGGAATCTAATACTGCTGTCCCAGGAATGGCTCAAAGCACGTACTATTAGAAGAGTTACTCCTCTTGTAAATAAGTCGACATTTTGCCTTTTGTATTCAATATCGTTGCAATTTCTCTGTTTCATCGTTGATTTGAAGGTCCAAGGGATACAGTAAACCTGAAATGGTGCAACGGAATCTAATACTGCTGTCCCAAGAAAGGCTCAAAGCACGAACTATTAGAAGGGTTACTCCTCTTCCAAATGAGTCGACATTTTGCCTTTTGTATTCAATATCGATGCAATTTCTGTGTTTCATCGTTGATTTGAAGGTCCAAGGCATACAGTAAACCTGCAATGGTGGTAGTGATCTAATATTGCTGTCCCAGGAAAGGCTCAAACCACGAACTATTAGAAGAGTTACACCTCTTGTAAATAAGTCGACATTTTGCCTTTTGTATTCAACATCGATGCAATTTCTGTGTTTCATCGTTGATTTGAATGTCCAAGGCATAGAGTAAAACTGCAATGGTGCATCGGAATCTAATACTCTTATCCCAAGAATGGCTTAAAGCACGACCTATTAGAAGAGTTACTCCTCTTATAAATAAGCCGAAATTTTGCATTTTGTATTCAATATCGATGGAATTTCTGTGTTTCATCGGTGACTTGAAGGTCCAGGGGATACAGTAAACCTGCATGGTGCATCGGAATCTAATACTGCTGTCCCAGGAAAGGCTCAAAGCACGAAGTATTAGAAGAGTTACTCCTGTTGTAAGTAAATCGACATTTTGCCTTTTGTAATCAATATCGATGGAATTTCTGTGATTCATCGTTGATTTGAAGGTCCAAGGGATACAGTAAACCTGCAATGGTGCCTCGGAATCTAATACTGCTGTCCCAGGAAAGGCTCAAAGCACGAACTATTAGAAGAGTTACTCCTCTTGTAAATAAGTCGACATTTTGCCTTTTGTATTCAATATCGATGCAATTTTTGTGTTTCATCATTGATTTGAAGGTCCAAGGGATACAGTAAACCTGCAATGGTGCATCGGAATCTAATACTGCTGTCCCAGGAAAGGCTAAAAGCACGAAATATTAGAAAAGTTACTCCTCTTGCAAATAATTCGACATTTTGCCTTTTGTATTCAATATCGATGCAATTCCTGTGTTTCATCGTTGATTTTAAGGTCCTAGGGATACAGTAGACCTGCAATGGTGCATCGGAATCTAATACTGCTGTCCCAGGAAAGGCTAAGGCACGAACTATTAGAAGAGTTACTCCTCTTATACATAAGTCGACATTTTGCCATTTGTATTCAATATCGATGCAATTTCTGTGTTTCATCATTGACTTGAAGGTGCAAGGGATACAGTAAACCTGCAATGGTGCATTGGAATCTAATACTGCTGTCTCAGGCAAGGCTCAATGCACCGATATTGAATACAAAAGGCTAAATATGGGCTTATTTATAAGAGGAGTAACTCTTCTAATAGTTCGTGCTTTGAGCCTTTCCTGGGTCAGCAGGGATACAGTAAACCTGCAATGGTGCATCGGAATCTAATACTGCTGTCCCAGGAAAGGCTAAAAGCACGAACTATTAGAAGAGTAACTCCTCTTGTAAATAAGTCGACATTTTGGATTTTTTATTCTATATAGATGCAATTTCTGTGTATCATCGTTGATTTGAAGGTCCAAGGGATACAGTAAACCTTCAATGGTGCATCGGAATCTAATACTGCTGTCCCAGGAAAGGCTCAAAGCACGAACTATTAGAAGAGTTACTCCTCTTATAAATAAGTCGACATTTTGCCTTTTGTATTCAAAATCAATGTAATTTCTGTGTTTCAGCGTTGATTTGAAGGTCCAAGGGATACAGTAAACCTGCAATGGTGCATCGGAATCTAATACTGCTGACCCAGGAAAGGCTCAAAGCACGAACTATTAGAAGAGTTACTCCTCTTATAAATAAGCCCATATTTAGCCTTTTGTATTCAATATCGATGCAATTTCAGTGTTTCGTCGTTGATTTGAAGGTCCAAGGGATACAGTAAACCTGCAATGGTGCATCGGAATCTAATACTGCTGTCCCAGGAAGGGCTGAAAGCACGAACTTTTAGAAGAGTTACTCCTCTTGTAAATAAGTCGACATTTTGCCACTTGTATTCAATATCGATGCAATTTCTGTGTTTCATCGTTGATTTGAAGGTCCAAGGGATACAGTAAACCTTCAATGGTGCATCGGAATCTAATACTGCTGTCCCAGGAAAGGCTAAAACACGACCTATTATTAGAGTTACTCCTCTTGTAAATAAGTCGACATTTTGCTTTTTGTATTCAATATCAATGCAATTTCTGTGTTTCATCGTTGATTTGAAGGTCCAAGGGATACAGTACACCTGCAATGGTGCAACGGAATCTAATACTGCTGTCCCAGGAATGGCTCAAAGCACGAACTATTAGAAGAGTTACTCCTCTTGTAAATAAGTCGACATTTTGCCTTTTGTATTCAATATCGTTGCAATTTCTCTGTTTCATCTTTGATTTGAAGGTCCAAGGGATACAGTAAACCTGAAATGGTGCAACGGAATCTAATACTGCTGTCCCAAGAAAGGCTCAAAGCACGAACTATTAGAAGGGTTACTCCTTTTGTAAATGAGTCGACATTTTGCCTTTTGTTTTCAATATCGATGCAATTTCTGTGTTTCATCGTTTATTTGAAGGTCCAAGGGATACAGTAAACCTCCAATTGTGCATCGGAATCGAATACTGCTGTCCCAGGAAGGGCTCAAATCACGAACTATTAGAAGAGTTACTCCTCTTGTAAGTAAGTCGACATTTTGCTTTTGTATTCAATATCGATGCAATTTCTGTGTTTCATCGTTGATTTGAAGGTCCAAGGCATACAGTAAACCTGCAATGGTGATAGTGATCTAATACTGCTGTCCCAGGAAAGGCTCAAAGCACGAACTATTAGAAGAGTTACACCTCTTGTAAATAAGTCGACATTTTGACTTTTGTAATCAATATCGATGCAATTTCTGTGTATCATCGTTGATTTGAAGATCCAAGGGATACAGTAAACCTTCAATGGTGCAACGGATTCTAATATTGCTGTCCCAGGAAAGGCTAAAAGCACGAACTATTAGAAGAGTTACTCCTCTTATAAATAAGTCGACATTTTGCCTTTTGTATTCAAAATCGATGAAATTTCTGTGATTCATCGTTGATTTGAAGGTCTAAGGGATACAGTAAACCTCCAATGGTGCATCGGAATCGAATACTGCTGCCCCAGGACGGACTCAAAGCACGAACTGTTAGAAGAGTTACTCCTCTTATAAATAAGTCGACGTTTTGCCTTTTGTATTCAATATCGATGCAATTTCTGTGTTTCGTCGTTGATTTTAAGGTACAAGGGATACAGTAAACCTGCAATGGTGCATCGGAATCTAATACTGATGTCCCAGGAAAGGCTCAAAGTACTAACTATTAGAAGAGTTACTCCTCTTATTAATAAGTCGACATTTAGCCTTATGTATTCAATATCGATGCAATTTCTGTGTTTCGTCGTTGATTTGAAGGTCCAAGGCATACAGTAAACCTGCAATGGTGCATCGGAATCTAATACTGCTGTCCCAGGAAAGGCTCAAAGCACGAACTTTTAGAAGAGTTACTCCTCTTGTAAATAAGTCGACATTTAGCCTCTTGTATTCAATATCGATGCAATTATTGTGTTTCATCGTTGATTTGAAGGTCCAAGGGATACAGTAAACCTGCAATGGTGCATCGGAATCTAATACTGCTGTCCCAGGAAAGGCTAAAACACGACCTATTAGAAGAGTTACTCCTCTTGTAAATAAGTCGACATTTTGCCTTTTGTATTCAATATCGATGCAATTTCTGTATTTCATCGTTGATTTGAAGGTCCAAGGGATACAGTAAACCTGAAATGGTGCAACGGAA
Source organism: Schistocerca cancellata (assembly GCF_023864275.1). NCBI lineage: Eukaryota > Metazoa > Arthropoda > Insecta > Orthoptera > Acrididae > Schistocerca > Schistocerca cancellata. Next base: position 138,024,359 of record NC_064627.1, on the reverse strand, counting down.
TCTAATACTGCTGTCCCAAGAAAGGCTCAAAGCATGAACTATTAGAAGGGTTACTCCTCTTGCAAATGAGTCGACATTTTGCCTTTTGTATTCAATATAGATGCAATTTCTGTGTTTCATCCTTGATTTGAAGGTCCAAGGGATACAGTAAACCTGCAATGGTGCATCGGAATCTAATACTGCTGTCCCAGGAAAGGCTCAAAGCACGAACTTTTAGAAGAGTTACTCCTCTTGTAAATAAGTCGACATTTTGCCTTTTGTATTCCATATCGTTGCAATTTCTCTGTTTCATCGTTGATTTGAAGGTCCAAGGGATACAGTAAACCTGAAATGGTGCAACGGAATCTAATACTGCTGTCCCAAGAAAGGCTCAAAGCACGAACTATTAGAAGGGTTACTCCTTTTGTAAATGAGTCGACATTTTGCCTTTTGTATTCAATATCGATGCAATTTCTGTGTTTCATCGGTGACTTGAAGGTCCAGGGGATACAGTAAACCTGCATGGTGCATCGGAATCTAATACTGCTGTCCCAAGAAAGGCTCAAAGCACGAACTATTAGAAGAGTTACTACTGTTGTAAGTAAGTCGACATTTTGCCTTTTGTAATCAATATCCATGGAATTTCTGTGATTCATCGTTGATTTGAAGGTCCAAGGGATACAGTAAACCTGCAATGGTGCCTCGGAATCTAATACTGCTGTCCCAGGAAAGGCTCAAAGCACGAACTATTAGAAGAGTTACTCCTCTTCTAAATAAGTCGACATTTTGCCTTTTGTATTCATTATCGATGCAATTTCTGTGTTTCATCATTGATTTGAAGGTCCAAGGGATACAGTAAACCTGCAATGGTGCATCGGAATCTAATACTGCTGTCCCAGGAAAGGCTAAAAGCACGAACTATTAGAAAAGTTACTCCTCTTGCAAATAATTCGACATTTTGCATTTTGTATTCAATATCGATGCAATTTCTGTGTTTCATCGTTGATTTGAAGGTCCTAGGGATACAGTAGACCTGCAATGGTGCATCGGAATCTAATACTGCTGTCCCAGGAAAGGCAAAAAGCACGATCTATTAGAAGAGTTACTCCTCTTGTAAGTAAGTCGACATTTTGCTTTTGTGTTCAATATCGATGCAATTTCTGTGTTTCATCGTTGATTTGAAGGTCCAAGGCATACAGTAAACCTGCAATGGTGATAGTGATCTAATACTGCTGTCCCAGGAAAGGCTCAAAGCACGAACTATTAGAAGAGTTACACCTCTTGTAAATAAGTCGACATTTTGACTTTTGTATTCAATATCGATGCAATTTCTGTGTATCATCGTTGATGTGAAGGTCCAAGGGATACAGTAAACCTTCAATGGTGCAACGGATTCTAATATTGCTGTCCCAGGAAAGGCTCAAAGCACGAACTATTAGAAGAGTTACTCCTCTTATAAATAAGTCGACATTTTGCCTTTTGTATTCAAAATCGATGAAATTTCTGTGTTTCATCGTGGATTTGAAGGTCTAAGGGATACAGTAAACCTCCAATGGTGCATCGGAATCGAATACTGCTGCCCCAGGAAGGACTCAAAGCACGAACTGTTAGAAGAGTTACTCCTCTTATAAATAAGTCGACGTTTTGCCTTTTGTATTCAATATCGATGCAATTTCTGTCTTTCATCGTTGATTTTAAGGTACAAGGGATACAGTAAACCTGCAATGGTGCATCGGAATCTAATACTGATGTCCCAGGAAAGGCTCAAAATACTAACTATTAGAAGAGTTACTCCTCTTATAAATAAGTCGACATTTAGCCTTTTGTATTCAATATCGATGCAATTTCTGTGTTTCGTCGTTGATTTGAATGTCCAAGGCATACAGTAAACCTGCAATGGTGCATCGGAATCTAATACTGCTGTCCCAGGAAAGGCTCAGAGCACGAACTTTTAGAAGAGTTACTCCTCTTGTAAATAAGTCGACATTTAGCCTCTTGTATTCAATATCGATGCAATTTCTGTGTTTCATCGTTGATTTGAAGGTCCAAGGGATACAGTAAACCTGCAATGGTGCATCGGAATCTAATACTGCTGTCCCAGGAAAGGCTAAAACACGACCTATTAGAAGAGTTACTCCTCTTGGAAATAAGTCGACATTTTGCCTTTTGTATTCAATATCGAAGCAATTTCTGTATTTCATCGTTGATTTGAAGGTCCAAGGGATACAGTAAACCTGCAATGGTGCAACGGAATCTAATACTGCTGTCCCAGGAATGGCTCAAAGCACGAACTTTTGGAAGAGTTACTCCTCTTGTAAATAAGTCGACATTTTGCCTTTTGTATTCAATATCGTTGCAATTTCTCTTTTTCATCGTTGATTTGAAGGTCCAAGGGATACAGTAAACCTGAAATGGTGCAACGGAATCTAATACTGCTGTCCCAAGAAAGGCTCAAAGCATGAACTATTAGAAGGGTTGCTGCTCTTGCAAATGAGTCGACATTTTGCCTTTTGTATTCAACATCGATGCAATTTCTGTGTATCATCGTTGATTTGAAGGTCCAAGGGATACAGTAAACCTGCAATGGTGCATCGGAATCTAATACTGCTGTCCCAGGAAAGGCTCAAAACACGAACTATTAGAAGAGTTACTCCTCTTGTAAATAAGTCGACATTTTGCATTTTGTATTCATTATCAATGCAATTTCTGTGTTTCATCGTTGATTTGAAGGTCCAAGGGATACAGTAAACCTGCAATGGTGCATCGGAATCTAATACTGCTGTCCCAGGAAAGGCTAAAATCACGAACTATTAGAAGAGTTACTCCTCTTGTATGTAAGTCGAGATTTTGCCTGTTGTATTCAATATCGATGCAATTTCTGTGTTTCATCGTTGATTTGAAGGTCCTAGGGACACAGTAAACCTGTAATGTGCATCGGAATCTAATACTGCTGTCCCAGGAAAGGCTCAAAGCACGAACTATTAGTAGAGTTACTCCTCTAATAAATAAGCCGACATTTTCCCTTTTGTATTCAATATCGATGCAATTTCTGTGTTTCATCGTTGATTTGAAAGTCCAAGGCATACAGTAAACCTGCAATGGTGGTAGTGATCTAATACTGCTGTCCCAGTAAAGGCTCAAGGCACGAACTATTAGAAGAGTTACACCTCTTGTAAATAAGTCGACATTTTGCCTTTTGTATTCAATATCGATGCAATTTCTGTGTTTCATCGTTGATTTGAATTACCAAGGGATAGAGTAAACCTGCAATGGTGCATCGGAATCTTATACTCCTGTCCCAGGAATGGCTTAAAGCACGAACTATTAGAAGAGTTACTCCTCTTATAAATAAGCCGACATTTTGCATTTTGTAATCAATATCGATGCAATTTCTGTGTTTCATCGTTGACTTGAAGGTCCAGAGGATACAGTAAACCTGCAAGGTGCATCGGAATCTAATACTGCTGTCCCAGGAAAGGCTCAAAACACGAACTATTAGAAGAGTTACTCCTGTTGTAAGTAATTCGACATTTTGCCTTTTGTATTCAATATCGATGCAATTTCTGTGATTCATCGTTGATTTGAAGGTCCAAGGGATTCAGTAAACCTGCAATGGTGCATAGGAATCTAATACAGCTGTCCCAGGAAAAGCTAAAAGCACGAACTATTAGAAAAGTTACTCCTCTTACAAATAATTCGACATTTTGCCTTTTGTATTCAATATCGATGCAATTTCTGTGTTTCATCGTTGATTTGAAGGTCCTAGGGGTACAGTATACCTGCAATGGTGCATCGGAATCTAATACTGCTGTCCCAGGAAAGGCTCAAAGCATGAACTCTTAGAGGAGTTACTCCTCTTGCAAATAAGACGACATTTTGCCTTTTGTATTCAATATCGATGCCATTTCTGTGTTTCATCGTTGTTTTGATGGTCCAAGGGTTACAGTAAACCTGCAATGGTGCATCGGAATCTAATACTGCTGTCCCAGGAAAGGCTCAAAGCACGAACTATTAGAAGAGTTACTCCTCTTATACATAAGTCGACATTTTGCCTTTTGTATTCAATATCGATGCAATTTCTGTGTTTCATCGTTGACTTGAAGGTCCAAGGGATACAGTAAACCTGCAATTGTGCATTGGAATCTAATACTGCTGTCTCAGGCAAGGCTCAAAGCACGAACTATTAGAAGAGTTACTCCTCTTATAAATAAGTCGACATTTTGCTTTTGTATTCAATATCGATGCTATTTCTGTGTTTCATCGTTGATTTGAAGGTCCAAGGGATACAGTAAACCTGCAATGGTGCATCGGAATCTAATACTGCTGTCCCAGGAAAGGCTCAAAGCACGAACTATTAAAAGAGTTACTCCTCTTGTAAATAAGAAGAAATTTTGCATTTTGTATTCAATATCGATCCAATTTCTGTGTTTCATCGTTGATTTGAAGGTCCAAAGGATACAGTAAACCTGCAATGGTGCATCGGAATCTAATACTGCTGTCCCAGGAAAGGCTCAAAGCACTAACTATTAGAAGAGTTACTCCTCTTATAAATAAGTCGACATTTTGACTTCTGTATTCAGTATCGATGCAATTTCTGTGTTTCGTCGTTGATTTGAAGGTCCAAGGGATACAGTAAACCTGCAATGGTGATTCGGAATCTAATACTGCTGTCCCAGGAAAGGCTCAAACCACGAACTATTAGAAGAGTTACTCCTCTTGTAAATAAGTCGACATTTTGCCTTTTGTATTCAATATCGTTGCAATTTCTGTGTTTCATCGTTGATTTGAAGGTCCAAGGGATACAGTAAACCTGCAATGGTGCATCGGAATCCAATACTGCTGTCCCAGGAAAGGCTCAAAGCACGAACTATTAAAAGAGTTACTCCTCTTGTAAATAAGTCGACATTTTGCCTTTTGTATTCAATATCGATGCAATTTCTGTGTTTCATCGTTGATTTGAAGGTCCGTGGGATACAGTAAACCTGCAATGGTGCATCGGAATCTAATACTGCTGTCCCAGGAAAGATTAAAGCACGAACTATTAGAAGAGTTCCTCCTCTTATAAATAAGTCGACATTTTGCCTTTTGTATTCAAAACTGATGAAATTTCTGTGTTTCATCGTGGATTTGAAGGTCTAAGGGATACAGTAAACCTCCAATGGTGCATCGGAATCGAATACTGCTGCCCCAGGAAGGACTCAAAGCACGAACTGTTAGAAGAGTTACTCCTCTTATAAATAAGTCGACGTTTTGCCTTTTGTATTCAATATCGATGCAATTTCTGTCTTTCATCGTTGATTTTAAGGTACAAGGGATACAGTAAACCTGCAATGGTGCATCGGAATCTAATACTGATGTCCCAGGAAAGGCTCAAAATACTAACTATTAGAAGAGTTACTCCTCTTATAAATAAGTCGACATTTAGCCTTTTGTATTCAATATCGATGCAATTTCTGTGTTTCGTCGTTGATTTGAAGGTCCAAGGCATACAGTAAACCTGCAATGGTGCATCGGAATCTAATACTGCTGTCCCAGGAAAGGCTCAGAGCACGAACTTTTAGAAGAGTTACTCCTCTTGTAAATAAGTCGACATTTAGCCTCTTGTATTCAATATCGATGCAATTTCTGTATTTCATCGTTGATTTGAAGGTCCAAGGGATACAGTAAACCTGCAATGGTGCAACGGAATCTAATACTGCTGTCCCAGGAATGGCTCAAAGCACGAACTTTTGGAAGAGTTACTCCTCTTGTAAATAAGTCGACATTTTGCCTTTTGTATTCAATATCGTTGCAATTTCTCTTTTTCATCGTTGATTTGAAGGTCCAAGGGATACAGTAAACCTGAAATGGTGCAACGGAATCTAATACTGCTGTCCCAAGAAAGGCTCAAAGCATGAACTATTAGAAGGGTTGCTGCTCTTGCAAATGAGTCGACATTTTGCCTTTTGTATTCAACATCGTTGCAATTTCTGTGTATCATCGTTGATTTGAAGGTCCAAGGGATACAGTAAACCTGCCATGGTGCATCGGAATCTAATACTGCTGTCCCAGGAAAGGCTCAAAACACGAACTATTAGAAGAGTTACTCCTCTTGTAAATAAGTCGACATTTTGCATTTTGTATTCATTATCAATGCAATTTCTGTGTTTCATCGTTGATTTGAAGGTCCAAGGGATACAGTAAACCTGCAATGGTGCATCGGAATCTAATACTGCTGTCCCAGGAAAGGCTAAAATCACGAACTATTAGAAGAGTTACTCCTCTTGTATGTAAGTCGAGATTTTGCCTGTTGTATTCAATATCGATGCAATTTCTGTGTTTCATCGTTGATTTGAAGGTCCTAGGGACACAGTAAACCTGTAATGTGCATCGGAATCTAATACTGCTGTCCCAGGAAAGGCTCAAAGCACGAACTATTAGTAGAGTTACTCCTCTAATAAATAAGTCGACATTTTCCCTTTTGTATTCAATATCGATGCAATTTCTGTGTTTCATCGTTGATTTGAAAGTCCAAGGCATACAGTAAACCTGCAATGGTGGTAGTGATCTAATACTGCTGTCCCAGTAAAGGCTCAAGGCACGAACTATTAGAAGAGTTACACCTCTTGTAAATAAGTCGACATTTTGCCTTTTGTATTCAATATCGATGCAATTTCTGTGTTTCATCGTTGATTTGAATTACCAAGGGATAGAGTAAACCTGCAATGGTGCATCGGAATCTTTTACTCCTGTCCCAGGAATGGCTTAAAGCACGAACTATTAGAAGAGTTACTCCTCTTATAAATAAGCCGACATTTTGCATTTTGTAATCAATATCGTTGCAATTTCTGTGTTTCATCGTTGACTTGAAGGTCCAGAGGATACAGTAAACCTGCAAGGTGCATCGGAATCTAATACTGCTGTCCCAGGAAAGGCTCAAAACACGAACTATTAGAAGAGTTACTCCTGTTGTAAGTAATTCGACATTTTGCCTTTTGTATTCAATATCGATGCAATTTCTGTGATTCATCGTTGATTTGAAGGTCCAAGGGATACAGTAAACCTGCAATGGTGCATAGGAATCTAATACAGCTGTCCCAGGAAAAGCTAAAAGCACGAACTATTAGAAAAGTTACTCCTCTTACAAATAATTCGACATTTTGCCTTTTGTATTCAATATCGATGCAATTTCTGTGTTTCATCGTTGATTTGAAGGTCCTAGGGGTACAGTATACCTGCAATGGTGCATCGGAATCTAATACTGCTGTCCCAGGAAAGGCTCAAAGCATGAACTCTTAGAGGAGTTACTCCTCTTGCAAATAAGACGACATTTTGCCTTTTGTATTCAATATCGATGCCATTTCTGTGTTTCATCGTTGTTTTGATGGTCCAAGGGTTACAGTAAACCTGCAATGGTGCATCGGAATCTAATACTGCTGTCCCAGGAAAGGCTCAAAGCACGAACTATTAGAAGAGTTACTCCTCTTATACATAAGTCGACATTTTGCCTTTTGTATTCAATATCGATGCAATTTCTGTGTTTCATCGTTGACTTGAAGGTCCAAGGGATACAGTAAACCTGCAATTGTGCATTGGAATCTAATACTGCTGTCTCAGGCAAGGCTCAAAGCACGAACTATTAGAAGAGTTACTCCTCTTATAAATAAGTCGACATTTTGCTTTTGTATTCAATATCGATGCTATTTCTGTGTTTCATCGTTGATTTGAAGGTCCAAGGGATACAGTAAACCTGCAATGGTGCATCGGAATCTAATACTGCTGTCCCAGGAAAGGCTCAAAGCACGAACTATTAAAAGAGTTACTCCTCTTGTAAATAAGACGAAATTTTGCATTTTGTATTCAATATCGATCCAATTTCTGTGTTTCATCGTTGATTTGAAGGTCCAAAGGATACAGTAAACCTGCAATGGTGCATCGGAATCTAATACTGCTGTCCCAGGAAAGGCTCAAAGCACTAACTATTAGAAGAGTTACTCCTCTTATAAATAAGTCGACATTTTGACTTCTGTATTCAGTATCGATGCAATTTCTGTGTTTCGTCGTTGATTTGAAGGTCCAAGGGATACAGTAAACCTGCAATGGTGACTCGGAATCTAATACTGCTGTCCCAGGAAAGGCTCAAACCACGAACTATTAGAAGAGTTACTCCTCTTGTAAATAAGTCGACATTTTGCATTTTGTATTCAATATCGTTGCAATTTCTGTGTTTCATCGTTGATTTGAAGGTCCAAGGGATACAGTAAACCTGCAATGGTGCATCGGAATCCAATACTGCTGTCCCAGGAAAGGCTCAAAGCACGAACTATTAAAAGAGTTACTCCTCTTGTAAATAAGTCGACATTTTGCCTTTTGTATTCAATATCGATGCAATTTCTGTGTTTCATCGTTGATTTGAAGGTCCGTGGGATACAGTAAACCTGCAATGGTGCATCGGAATCTAATACTGCTGTCCCAGGAAAGATTAAAGCACGAACTATTAGAAGAGTTCCTCCTCTTATAAATAAGTCGACATTTTGCGTTTAGTATTCAATATCGATGCAATTTCTGTGCTTCATCGTTGATTTCAAGGTCCAAGGGATACAGTAAACCTGCAATGGTGCATCGGAATCTAATACTGCTGTCCCAGGAAAGGATCAAAGCACGATCTATTAGAAGAGTAACTCCTCTTGTAAATAAGTCGACATTTTGCATTTTGTATTCACAATCGATGCAATTTCTGTGTTTCATCGTTGATTTGAAGGTACAAGGGATACAGTAAACCCGCAATGGTGTATCGGAATCTAATACTGATGTTTCAGGAAAGGCTCAAAGCAGTAACTATTAGAAGAGTTACTCCTCTTATAAATAATTCGACATTTAGCCTTGTGTATTCAAAATCGATGCAATTTCTGCGTTTCGTCGTTGATTTGAAGGTCCAAGGGATACAGTAAACCTGCAATGGTGCATCGGAATCTAATACTGCTGTCCCAGGAAAGGCTCAAAGCTCGAACTTTTAGAAGAGTTACTCCTCTTGTAAATAAGTCGACATTTTGCCTCTTGTATTCAATATCGATGCAATTTCTGTGTTTCATCGTTGATTTGAAGGTCCAAGGGATACAGTAAACTTGCAATGGTGCATCGGAATCTAATACTGCTGTCCCAGGAAAGGCTAAAACACGACCTATTAGAAGAGTTACTCCTCTTGTAAATGAGTCAACATTTTGCCTTTTGTATTTAATATCGATGCAATTTCTGTGTTTCATCGTTGATTTGAAGGTCCAAGGGATACAGTAAACATGCAATGGTACAACGGAATCTAATACTGCTGTCCCAGGAATGGCTCAAAGCACGAACTATTAGAAGTGTTACTCATCTTGTAAATAAGTCGACATTTTGCATTTTGTATTCAATATCAATGCAATTTCTGTGTTTCATCGTTGATTTGAAGGTCCAAGGGATACAGTAAACCTGCTATGGTGCATCGGAATCTAATACTGCTGTCCCAGGAAAGGCTCAGAGCACGAACTTTTAGAAGAGTTACTCCTCTTGTAAATAAGTCGACATTTAGCCTCTTGTATTCAATATCGATGCAATTTCTGTGTTTCATCGTTGATTTGAAGGTCCAAGGGATACAGTAAACCTGCAATGGTGCATCGGAATCTAATACTGCTGTCCCAGGAAAGGCTAAAACACGACCTATTAGAAGAGTTACTCCTCTTGGAAATAAGTCGACATTTTGCCTTTTGTATTCAATATCGAAGCAATTTCTGTATTTCATCGTTGATTTGAAGGTCCAAGGGATACAGTAAACCTGCAATGGTGCAACGAAATCTAATACTGCTGTCCCAGGAATGGCTCAAAGCACGAACTTTTGGAAGAGTTACTCCTCTTGTAAATAAGTCGACATTTTGCCTTTTGTATTCAATATCGTTCCAATTTCTCTTTTTCATCGTTGATTTGAAGGTCCAAGGGATACAGTAAACCTGAAATGGTGCAACGGAATCTAATACTGCTGTCCCAAGAAAGGCTCAAAGCATGAACTATTAGAAGGGTTGCTGCTCTTGCAAATGAGTCGACATTTTGCCTTTTGTATTCAACATCGTTGCAATTTCTGTGTATCATCGTTGATTTGAAGGTCCAAGGGATACAGTAAACCTGCAATGGTGCATCGGAATCTAATACTGCTGTCCCAGGAAAGGCTCAAAACACGAACTATTAGAAGAGTTACTCCTCTTGTAAATAAGTCGACATTTTGCATTTTGTATTCATTATCAATGCAATTTCTGTGTTTCATCGTTGATTTGAAGGTCCAAGGGATACAGTAAACCTGCAATGGTGCATCGGAATCTAATACTGCTGTCCCAGGAAAGGCTAAAATCACGAACTATTAGAAGAGTTACTCCTCTTGTATGTAAGTCGAGATTTTGCCTGTTGTATTCAATATCGATGCAATTTCTGTGTTTCATCGTTGATTTGAAGGTCCTAGGGACACAGTAAACCTGTAATGTGCATCGGAATCTAATACTGCTGTCCCAGGAAAGGCTCAAAGCACGAACTATTAGTAGAGTTACTCCTCTAATAAATAAGTCGACATTTTCCCTTTTGTATTCAATATCGATGCAATTTCTGTGTTTCATCGTTGATTTGAAAGTCCAAGGCATACAGTAAACCTGCAATGGTGGTAGTGATCTAATACTGCTGTCCCAGTAAAGGCTCAAGGCACGAACTATTAGAAGAGTTACACCTCTTGTAAATAAGTCGACATTTTGCCTTTTGTATTCAATATCGATGCAATTTCTGTGTTTCATCGTTGATTTGAATTACCAAGGGATAGAGTAAACCTGCAATGGTGCATCGGAATCTTATACTCCTGTCCCAGGAATGGCTTAAAGCACGAACTATTAGAAGAGTTACTCCTCTTATAAATAAGCCGACATTTTGCATTTTGTAATCAATATCGTTGCAATTTCTGTGTTTCATCGTTGACTTGAAGGTCCAGAGGATACAGTAAACCTGCAAGGTGCATCGGAATCTAATACTGCTGTCCCAGGAAAGGCTCAAAACACGAACTATTAGAAGAGTTACTCCTGTTGTAAGTAATTCGACATTTTGCCTTTTGTATTCAATATCGATGCAATTTCTGTGATTCATCGTTGATTTGAAGGTCCAAGGGATACAGTAAACCTGCAATGGTGCATAGGAATCTAATACAGCTGTCCCAGGAAAAGCTAAAAGCACGAACTATTAGAAAAGTTACTCCTCTTACAAATAATTCGACATTTTGCCTTTTGTATTCAATATCGATGCAATTTCTGTGTTTCATCGTTGATTTGAAGGTCCTAGGGGTACAGTATACCTGCAATGGTGCATCGGAATCTAATACTGCTGTCCCAGGAAAGGCTCAAAGCATGAACTCTTAGAGGAGTTACTCCTCTTGCAAATAAGACGACATTTTGCCTTTTGTATTCAATATCGATGCCATTTCTGTGTTTCATCGTTGTTTTGATGGTCCAAGGGTTACAGTAAACCTGCAATGGTGCATCGGAATCTAATACTGCTGTCCCAGGAAAGGCTCAAAGCACGAACTATTAGAAGAGTTACTCCTCTTATACATAAGTCGACATTTTGCCTTTTGTATTCAATATCGATGCAATTTCTGTGTTTCATCGTTGACTTGAAGGTCCAAGGGATACAGTAAACCTGCAATTGTGCATTGGAATCTAATACTGCTGTCTCAGGCAAGGCTCAAAGCACGAACTATTAGAAGAGTTACTCCTCTTATAAATAAGTCGACATTTTGCTTTTGTATTCAATATCGATGCTATTTCTGTGTTTCATCGTTGATTTGAAGGTCCAAGGGATACAGTAAACCTGCAATGGTGCATCGGAATCTAATACTGCTGTCCCAGGAAAGGCTCAAAGCACGAACTATTAAAAGAGTTACTCCTCTTGTAAATAAGACGAAATTTTGCATTTTGTATTCAATATCGATCCAATTTCTGTGTTTCATCGTTGATTTGAAGGTCCAAAGGATACAGTAAACCTGCAATGGTGCATCGGAATCTAATACTGCTGTCCCAGGAAAGGCTCAAAGCACTAACTATTAGAAGAGTTACTCCTCTTATAAATAAGTCGACATTTTGACTTCTGTATTCAGTATCGATGCAATTTCTGTGTTTCGTCGTTGATTTGAAGGTCCAAGGGATACAGTAAACCTGCAATGGTGATTCGGAATCTAATACTGCTGTCCCAGGAAAGGCTCAAACCACGAACTATTAGAAGAGTTACTCCTCTTGTAAATAAGTCGACATTTTGCCTTTTGTATTCAATATCGTTGCAATTTCTGTGTTTCATCGTTGATTTGAAGGTCCAAGGGATACAGTAAACCTGCAATGGTGCATCGGAATCCAATACTGCTGTCCCAGGAAAGGCTCAAAGCACGAACTATTAAAAGAGTTACTCCTCTTGTAAATAAGTCGACATTTTGCCTTTTGTATTCAATATCGATGCAATTTCTGTGTTTCATCGTTGATTTGAAGGTCCGTGGGATACAGTAAACCTGCAATGGTGCATCGGAATCTAATACTGCTGTCCCAGGAAAGATTAAAGCACGAACTATTAGAAGAGTTCCTCCTCTTATAAATAAGTCGACATTTTGCGTTTAGTATTCAATATCGATGCAATTTCTGTGCTTCATCGTTGATTTCAAGGTCCAAGGGATACAGTAAACCTGCAATGGTGCATCGGAATCTAATACTGCTGTCCCAGGAAAGGATCAAAGCACGATCTATTAGAAGAGTAACTCCTCTTGTAAATAAGTCGACATTTTGCATTTTGTATTCACAATCGATGCAATTTCTGTGTTTCATCGTTGATTTGAAGGTACAAGGGATACAGTAAACCCGCAATGGTGTATCGGAATCTAATACTGATGTTTCAGGAAAGGCTCAAAGCAGTAACTATTAGAAGAGTTACTCCTCTTATAAATAATTCGACATCTAGCCTTGTGTATTCAAAATCGATGCAATTTCTGCGTTTCGTCGTTGATTTGAAGGTCCAAGGGATACAGTAAACCTGCAATGGTGCATCGGAATCTAATACTGCTGTCCCAGGAAAGGCTCAAAGCTCGAACTTTTAGAAGAGTTACTCCTCTTGTAAATAAGTCGACATTTTGCCTCTTGTATTCAATATCGATGCAATTTCTGTGTTTCATCGTTGATTTGAAGGTCCAAGGGATACAGTAAACTTGTAATGGTGCATCGGAATCTAATACTGCTGTCCCAGGAAAGGCTAAAACACGACCTATTAGAAGAGTTACTCCTCTTGTAAATGAGTCAACATTTTGCCTTTTGTATTTAATATCGATGCAATTTCTGTGTTTCATCGTTGATTTGAAGGTCCAAGGGATACAGTAAACATGCAATGGTACAACGGAATCTAATACTGCTGTCCCAGGAATGGCTCAAAGCACGAACTATTAGAAGTGTTACTCATCTTGTAAATAAGTCGACATTTTGCATTTTGTATTCAATATCAATGCAATTTCTGTGTTTCATCGTTGATTTGAAGGTCCAAGGGATACAGTAAACCTGCTATGGTGCATCGGAATCTAATACTGCTGTCCCAGGAAAGGCTAAAAGCACGAACTATTAGAAGAGTTACTCCTTTTGTAAGTAAGTCGAGATTTTGCCTTTTGTATTCAATATCGATGCAATTTCTGTGTTTCATCGTTGATTTGAAGGTCCTAGGGACACAGTAAACCTGCAATGGAGCATCGGAATCTAATACTGCTGTCCCAGGAAAGGCTAAAAGCACGAACTATTAGAAGAGTTACTCCTCTTGTAAGTAAGTAGAGATTTTGCCTTTTGTATTCAATGTCGATGCAATTTCTGTGTTTCATCATTGATTTGAAGGTCCTAGGGACACAGTAAACCTGCAATGGTGCATCGGAATCTAATACTGCTGTCCCAGGACGGGCTCAAAGCACGAACTATTAGAAGAGTTACTCCTCTTATAAATAAGGCGACGTTTTGCCTTTTGTATTCAATATCGATTCAATTTCTGTGTTTCATCGTTGACTTGATGGTCCAAGGGATACAGTAAACCTGCAATGGTGCATCGGAATCTAATACTGATGTCCGAGGAAAGGCTCAAAGCACTAACTATTAGAAGAGTTACTCCTCTTATAAATAAGTCGACATTTAGCGTTTTGTATTCAATATCGATGCAATTTATGTGTTTCGTCGCTGATGTGAAGGTCCAAGGGATACAGTAAACCTGCAATGGTGAATCGGAATTTAATACTGCTGTCCGAGGAAAGGCTCAAAGCACGAACGTTTAGAAGAGTTACTCCTCTTGTAAATAAGTCGACATTTTGCCTCTTGCATTCAATATCGATGCAATTTCTGTGTTTTATCGTTGATTTGAAGGTCCAAGGGATACAGTAAACCTGCAATGCTGCATCGGAATCTAATACTGCTGTCCCAGCAAAGGCTAAAACACGACCTATTAGAAGAGTTAATCCTCCTGTAAATAAGTCGACATTTTGCCTTTTGTATTCAATATCGATGCAATTTCTGTGTTTCATCGTTGATTTGAAGGTCCAAGGGATACAGTAAACCGGCAATTGTGCAACGGAATCTAATACTGCTGTCCCGTGAATGGCTGAAAGCACGAACTATTAGAAGAGTTACTCCTCTTGTAAATAAGTCGACATTTTGCCTTTTGTATTCAATATCGTTGCAATTTCTGTGTTTCATCGTTGATTTGAAGGTCCAAGGGATACAGTAAACCTGAAATGGTGCAACGGAATCTAATACTGCTGTCCCAGGAATGGCTCAAAGCACGAACTATTAGAAGAGTTACTCCTCTTGTAAATAAGTCGACATTTTGCCTTTTGTATTCAATATCGTTGCGATTTCGTTGATTCATCGTTGATTTGTAGGTCCAAGGGATACAGTAAACCTGAAATGGTGCAACGGATTCTAATACTGCTGTCCCAGGAAAGGCTCAAAGCACGAACTATTAGAAGAGTTACTCCTCTTGTAAATAAGTCGACATTTTGCATTTTGTATTCAATATCAATGCAATTTCTGTGTTTCATCGTTGATTTGAAGGTCCAATGGATACAGTAAACATGCATTGGTGCATCAGAATATAATACTGCTGTCCCAGGAAAGGCTAAAAGCACGAACTATTAGAAGAGTTACTCCTCTTATAAATAAGTTGACATTTTGCCTTTTGTATTCAATATCGATGCAATTTCTGTGTTTCATCGTTGATTTGAAGGTCCAAGGGATACAGTAAACCTGCAACGGTGCATCGGAATCTAATACTGCTGTCCCAGGAAAGACTCAAAGCACGAACTATTAGAAGAGTTACTCCTCTTGTAAATAAGTCGACATTTTGCATTTTGTATTCAATATCAATGCAATTTCGGTGTTTCATCGTTGATTTGAAGGTCCAAGGGATACAGTAAACCTGCAATGGTGCATCGGAATCTAATACTGCTGTCCCAGGAAAGGCTAAAAGCACGAACTATTAGAAGAGTTACTGCTCTTGTAAGTAAGTCGAGATTTTGCCTTTTGTATTCAATATCGATGCAATATCTGTATTTCATCGTTGATTTGAAGGTCCTAGGGACACAGTAAACCTGCAATGGAGCATCGGAATCTAATACTGCTGTCCCAGGAAAGGCTAAAAGCACGAACTATTAGAAGAGTTACTCCTCTTGTAAGTAAGTAGAGATTTTGCCTTTTGTATTCAATATCGATGCAATTTCTGTGTTTCATCGTTGATTTGAAGGTCCTAGGGACACAGTAAACCTGCAATGGTGCATCGGAATCTAATACTGCTGTCCCAGGAAGGGCTCAAAGCACGAACTATTAGAAGAGTTACTCCACTTGTAAATAAGTCGACATTTAGCCTTTTGTATTCAATATCGATGCAATTTATGTGTTTCGTCGTTGATTTGAAGGTCCAAGGGATACAGTAAACCTGCAATGGTGAAACGGAATTTAATACTGCTTTCCCAGCAAAGGCTCAAAGCACGAACGTTTAGAGGAGTTACTCCTCTTGTAAATAAGTCGACATTTTGCCTATTGCATTCAATATCGATGCAATTTCTGTGTTTCATCGTTGATTTGAAGGTCCAAGGGATACAGTAAACCTGCAATGGTGCATCGGAATCTAATACTGCTGTCCCAGGAAAGGCTCAAAGCATGAACTATTAGAAGAGTAACTCCTCTTAAAAATAAGTTGACATTTTGCATTTTGTATTCAATATCGATGCAATTTCTGTGTATCATCGTTGATTTGAAGGTCCAAGGGATACAGTAAACCTGAAATGGTGCAACGGAATCTAATACTGCTGTCCCAGGAAAGGCTCAAAGCACGAACTATTACAAGAGTTTTTCCTCTTATAAATGGGTCGATATTTTGCCTTTTGTATTCAATATCGTTGCAATTTCTGTGTTTCATCGTTGATTTGAAGGTCCAAGGGATACAGTAAACCTGCAATGGTGCATCGGAATCTAATACTGCTGTACCAGGAAAGGCTCAAAGCACGAACTATTAGAAGAGTTACTCCTTTTGTAAGTAAGTCGACATTTTGCCTTTTGTATTCAATATCGATGCAAATTCTGTGCTTCATCGTTGATTTCAAGGTCCAAGGGATACAGTAAACCTGCAATGGTGCATCGGAATCTAATACTGCTGTCCCAGGAAAGGATCAAAGCACGATCTATTAGAAGAGTTACTCCTCTTATAAATAAGTCGACATTTTGCTTTTTGTATTCAGTGTCGATGCAATTTCTGTGTTTCATCGTTGATTTGAAGGTCCAAGGGATACAGTAAAGCTGCATTGGTGCATCGGAATCTAATACTGCTGTCCCAGGAAAGGCTAAAGTCACGAACTATTAGAAGAGTTACTCCTCTTATAAACAAGTTGACATTTTGCATTTTGTATTCAATATCGATGCAATTTCTGTGTTTCATCGTTGATTTGAAGGTCCAAGGGATACAGTAAACCTGCAATGGGGCATCGGAATCTAATACTGCTGTCCCAGGAAAGGCTCAAAGCATGAACTATTAGAAGAGTAACTCCTCTTAAAAATAAGTTGACATTTTGCATTTTGTATTCAATATCGATGCAATTTCTGTGTATCATCGTTGATTTGAAGGTCCAAGGGATACAGTAAACATTCAATGGTGCATCGGAATCTAATACTGCTGTCCCACGAAAGGCTCAAAGCATGAACTATTAGAAGAGTTACTCCTCTTATAAATAAGTCGACATTTTGCCTTTTGTATTCAAAATCGATGAATTTTCTGTGTTTTTTCGTTGATTTGAAGGTCCAAGGGATACAGTAAGCCTCCAATGATGCATCGGAATCGAATGCTGCTGTCCCAAGAAGGGCTCAAAGCACGAACTATTAGAAGAGTTACTCCTCTTATAAATAAGTCGACGTTTTGCCTTTTGTATTCAATATCGATGCAATTTCTGTGTTTCGTCGTTCATTTGAAGGTCCAAGGGATACAGTAAACCTGCAATGGTGCATCGGAATCTAATACTGCTGTCCCAGGAAAGGCTCAAAGCACGAACTTTTAGAAGAGTTACTCCTCTTGTAAATAAGTCGACATTTTGTCTCTTGTTTTCAATATCGATGCAATTTCTGTGTTTCATCGTTGATTTGAAGGTCCAAGGGATACAGTAAACCCGCAATGGTGCATCGGAATCTAATACTGCCATCCCAGGAATAGCTCAAAGCACGAACTATTAGAAGAGTTACTCCTCTTGTAAATGAGTCGACATTTTGCTTTTGTATTCAATATCGATGCAATTTCTGTGTTTCATCGTTGATTTGAAGGTCCAAGGGATACAGTAAACCTGCAATGGTGCATCGGAATCTAATACTGCTGTCCCAGGTAAGACTCAAAGCACGAACTATTAGAAGAGTTACTCCTCTTGTAAATAAGTCGACATTTTGCATTTTGTATTCAATATCAATGCAATTTCTGTGTTTCATCGTTGATTTGAAGGTCCAAGGGATACAGTAAACCTGCAATGGTGCATCGGAATTTAATACTGCTGTCCCAGGAACGGCTAAAAGCACGAACTATTAGAAGAGTTACTCCTCTTGTAAGTAAGTCGAGATTTTGCCTTTTGTATTCAATATCGATGCAATATCTGTGTTTCATCGTTGATTTGAAGGTCCTAGGGGCACAGTAAACTTGCAATGGAGCATCGGAATCTAATACTGCTGTCCCAGGAAAGGCTAAAAGCACGAACTATTAGAAGAGTTACTCCTCTTGTAAGTAAGTAGAGATTTTGCCTTTTGTATTCAATATCGATGCAATTTCTGTGTTTCATCGTTGATGTGAAGGTCCTAGGGACACAGTAAACCTGCAATGGTGCATCGGAATCTAATACTGCTGTCCGAGTTAGGGCTCAAAGCACGAACTATTAGAAGAGTTACTCCTCTTATAAATAAGTCGACGTTTTGCCTTTTGTATTCAATATCGATTTAATTTCTGTGTTTCATCGTTGATTTGAAGGTCCAAGGGATACAGTAAACCTGCAATGGTGCATCGGAATCTAATACTGATGTCCGAGGAAAGGCTCAAAGCACCAACTATTAGAAGAGTTACTCCTCTTTTAAATAAGTCGACATTTAGCCTTTTGTATTCAATATCGATGCAATTTATGTGTTTCGTCGTTGATTTGAAGGTCCAAGGGATACAGTAAACCTGCAATGGTGAATCGGAATTTAATACTGCTGTCCCAGGAAAGGCTCAAAGCACGAACGTTTAGAAGGGTTACTCCTCTTGTAAATAAGTCGACATTTTGCCTATTGCATTCAATATCGATGCAATTTCTGTGTTTCATCGTTGATTTGAAGGTCCAAGGGATACAGTAAACCTGCAATGGTGCATCGGAATCTAATACTGCTGTCCCAGGAAAGGCTAAAACACGACCTATTAGAAGAGTTACTCCTCTTGTAAATAAGTCGACATTTTGCCTTTTGTATTCAATATCGATGCAATTACTGTGTTTCATCGTTGATTTGAAGGTCCAAGGGATACAGTAAACCGGCAATGGTGATCGGAATCTAATACTGCTGTCCCATGAATGGCTCAAAGCACGAACTATTAGAAGAGTTACTCCTCTAGTAAATAAGTCGAGATTTTGCCTTTTGTATTCAATATCGTTGCAATTTCTGTGTTTCATCGTTGATTTGAAGGTCCAAGGGATACAGTAAACCTGAAATGGTGCAACGGAATCTAATACTGCTGTCCCAGGAAAGGCTCAAAGCACGTACTATTAGAAGAGTTTTTCCTCTTGTAAATGGGTCGACATTTTGCCTTTTGTATTCAATATCGTTGCAATTTCTGTGTTTCATCGTTGATTTGAGGGTCCAAGGGATACAGTAAACCTGCAATGGTGCATCGGAATCTAATACTGCTGTCCCATGAATGGCTCAAATCACGAACTATTAGAAGAGTTACTCCTCTTATAAATAAGTCGACATTTTGCCTTTTTATTCAATATCGATGCAATTTCTGTGTTTCATCGTTGATTTGAAGGTCCAAGGGATACAGTAAACCTCCAATGGTGCATCGGAATCTAGTACTGCTGTCCCAGGAAAGGTTAAAGCACGAACTATTAGAAGACTTACTCCTCTTATAAATAAGTCGACATTTTGCGTTTAGTATTCAATATCGATGCAATTTCTGTGCTTCATTGTTAATTTCAAGGTCCAAGGGATACAGTAAACCTGCAATGGTGCTTCGGAATCTAATACTGCTGTCCCAGGAAAGGATCAAAGCACGATCTATTAGAAGAGTTACTACTGTTATAAATAAGTCGACATTTTGCCTTTTAAATTCAGTATCGATGCAATTTCTGTGTTTCATCGTTGATTTGAAGGTCCAAGGGATACAGTAAATTTGCATTGGTGCATCGGAGTCTAATACTGCTGTCCCAGGAAAGGCTAAAAGCACGAACTATTAGAAGAGTTACTCCTCTTATAAATAAGTTGACATTTTGCCTTTTGTATTCAATGTCGATGCAATTTCTGTGTTTCATCGTTGATTTGAAGGTCCAAGGGATACAGTAAATCTGCAATGGTGCATCGGAATCTAATACTGCTGTCCCAGGAAAGGCTCAAATCACGAAATATTAGAAGAGTAACTCCTCTTGTAAATAAGTTGACATTTTGCATTTTGTATTCAATATCGATGCAATTTCTGTGTTTCATCGTTGATTTGAAGGTCCAAGGGATACAGTAAACCTCCAATGGTGCATCGGAATCTAATACTGCTGTCCCAGGAAAGGCTCAAAGCACGAACTATTAGAAGACTTACTCCTCTTATAAATAAGTCGAAATTTTGCGTTTAGTAATCAATATCGATGCAATTTCTGTGCTTCATCGTTGATTTCAAGGTCCAAGGGATACAGTAAACATGCAATGGTGCTTCGGAATCTAATACTGCTGTCCCAGGAAAGGATCAAAGCACGATCTATTAGAAGAGTTACTACTATTATAAATAAGTCGACATTTTGCCTTTTAAATTCCGTATCGATGCAATTTCTGTGTTTCATCGTTGATTTGAAGGTCCAAGGGATACAGTAAACCTGCATTGGTGCGTCGGAATATAATACTGCTGTCCCAGGAAAGGCTAAAAGCACGAACTATTAGAAGAGTTACTCCTCTTATAAATAAGTTGACATTTTGCCTTTTGTATTCAATATCGATGAAATTTCTGTGTTTCATCGTTGATTTGAAGGTCCAAGGGATACAGTAAACCTGCAATGGTGCATCGGAATCTAATACTGCTGTCCCAGGAAAGGCTCAAAGCACTAACTATTAGAAGAGTTACTCCTCTTGTAAATAAGTCAACATTTTGCATTTTGTATTCAATATCGATGCAATTTCTGTGTTTCATCGTTGATTTGAAGGTCCAAGGGATACAGTAAACATTCAATGGTACATCGGAATCTAATACTGCTGTCCCAGGAAAAGCTCAAAGCACGAACTATTAGAAGAGTGACTCCTCTTATAAATAAGTCGACATTTTGCCTTTTGTATTCAATATCGTTGCAATTTCTGTGATTCATCGTTGATTTGAAGGTCCAAGGGATACAGTAAACCTGCAATGGTGCATCGGAATCTAATACTGCTGTCCCAGGAAAGGCTCAAAGCACGAACTATTAGAAGAGTTACTCCTTTTGTACAAAAGTCGACATTTTGCATTTTGTATTCAATATCAATGCAATTTCTGTGTTTCATCGTCGATTTGAAGGTCCAAGGGATACAGTAAACCTGCAATGGTGCATCGGAATCTAATACTGCTGTCCCACGAAAGGCTAAAAGCACGAACTTTTAGAAGAGTTACTCCTCTTGTATGTAAGTCGAGATTTTGCCTGTTGTATTCAATATCGATGCAATTTCTGTGTTTCATCGTTGATTTGATGGTCCAAGGGATACAGTAAACCGGCAATGGTGCAACGGAATCTAATACTGCTGTCCCATGAATGGCTCAAAGCACGAACTATTAGAAGAGTTACTCCTCTTGTAAATAAGACAACATTTTGCCTTTTGTATTCAATATCGTTGCAATTTCTGTGTTTCATCGTTGATTTGAAGGTCCAAGGGATACAGTAAATCTCCAATGGTGCATCGGAATCTAATACTGCTGTCCCAGGAAAGGTTAAAGCACGAACTATTAGAAGAGTTACTCCTCTTATTAATAAGTCGACATTTTGCGTTTAGTATTCAATATCGATGCAATTTCTGTGCTTCATTGTTAATTTCAAGGTCCAAGGGATACAGTAAACCTGCAATGGTGCTTCGGAATCTAATACTGCTGTCCCAGGAAAGGATCAAAGCACGATCTATTAGAAGAGTTACTACTGTTATAAATCAGTCGACATTTTGCCTTATAATTCAGTATCGATGCAATTTCTGTGTTTCATCGTTGATTTGAAGGTCCAAGGGATACAGTAAACCTGCATTGGTGCATCGGAATCTAATACTGCTGTCCCAGGAAAGGCTAAAAGCACGAACTATTAGAAGAGTTACTCCTCTTATAAATAAGTTGACATTTTGCCTTTTGTATTCAATATCGATGCAATTTCTGTGTTTCATCGTTGATTTGAAGGTCCAAGGGATACAGTAAACCTGCAATGGTGCATCGGAATCTAATACTGCTGTCCCAGGAAAGGCTCAAAGCACGAACTATTAGAAGAGTTACTCCTCTTGTAAATAAGTCGACATTTCGCCTTTTGTATTCAATATCGATGCAATTTCTGTGTTTCATCGTTGATTTGAAGGTCCAAGGGATACAGTAAACCTGCAATGGTGCATCGGAATCTAATACTGCTGTCCCAGGAAAGGCTAAAAGCACGAACTATTAGAAGAGTTACTCCTCTTGTAAATAAGTCGACATTTTGCATTTTGTATTCAATATCAATGCAATTTCTGTGTTTCATCGTTTATTTGAAGGTCCAAGGGATACAGTAAAGCTGCAATGGTGCATCGGAATCTAATACTGCTGTCCCAGGAAAGGCTAAAAGCACGAACTATTAGAAGAGTTACTCCTCTTGTATGTAAGTCGAGATTTTGCCTTTTGTATTCAATATCGATGTAATTTCTGTGTTTCATCGTTGATTTGAAGGTCCTAGGGACACAGTAAACCTGCAATGGTGCATCGGAATCTAATACTGCTGTCCCAGGAAGGGCTCAAAGCACGAACTATTAGAAGAGTTACTCCTCTTATAAATAAGTCGACATTTTGCCTTTTGTATTCAATATCGATGGAATTTCTGTGTTTCATCGTTGATTTGAAGGTCATAGGGACACAGTAAACCTGCAATGGTGAATCGGAATCTAATACTGCTGTCCCAGGAAAGGTTCAAAGCACGAACTATTTGAAGAGTTACTCCTCTTGTAAATAAGTCGACGTTTTGCCTTTTGTATTCAATATCGATGCAATTTCTGTGTTTCATCATTGATTTGAAGGTCCAAGGGATACAGTAAACCTGCAATGGTGCATCGGAATCTAATACTGCTGTCCCAGGAAAGGCTAAAAGCACGAACTATTAGAAGAGTTACTCCTCTTGTATGTAAGTCGAGATTTTGCCTTTTGTATTCAATATCGATGTAATTTCTGTGTTTCATCGTTGATTTGAAGGTCCTAGGGATACAGTAAACCTGCAATGGTGCATCGGAATCAAATACAGCTGTCCCAGGAAGGGCTCAAAGCACGAACTATTAGAAGAGTTACTCCTCTTATTAATAAGTCGACATTTTGCGTTTAGTATTCAATATCGATGCAATTTCTGTGCTTCATTGTTAATTTCAAGGTCCAAGGGATACAGTAAACCTGCAATGGTGCTTCGGAATCTAATACTGCTGTCCCAGGAAAGGATCAAAGCACGATCTATTAGAAGAGTTACTACTGTTATAAATCAGTCGACATTTTGCCTTTTAAATTCAGTATCGATGCAATTTCTGTGTTTCATCGTTGATTTGAAGGTCCAAGGGATACAGTAAACCTGCAATGGTGCATCGGAATCTAATACTGCTGTCCCAGGAAAGGCTCAAAGCACGAACTATTAGAAGAGTTACTCCTTTTGTACAAAAGTCGACATTTTGCATTTTGTATTCAATATCAATGCAATTTCTGTGTTTCATCGTCGATTTGAGGGTCCAAGGGATACAGTAAACCTGCAATGGTGCATCGGAATCTAATACTGCTGTCCCACGATAGGCTAAAAGCACGAACTATTAGAAGAGTTACTCCTCTTGTATGTAAGTCGAGATTTTGCCTGTTGTATTCAATATCGATGCAATTTCTGTGTTTCATCGTTGATTTGATGGTCCAAGGGATACAGTAAACCGGCAATGGTGCAACGGAATCTAATACTGCTGTCCCATGAATGGCTCAAAGCACGAACTGTTAGAAGAGTTACTCCTCTTGTAAATAAGTCAACATTTTGCCTTTTGTATTCAATATCGTTGCAATTTCTGTGTTTCATCGTTGATTTGAAGGTCCAAGGGATACAGTAAATCTCCAATGGTGCATCGGAATCTAATACTGCTGTCCCAGGAAAGGTTAAAGCACGAACTATTAGAAGAGTTACTCCTCTTATTAATAAGTCGACATTTTGCGTTTAGTATTCAATATCGATGCAATTTCTGTGCTTCATTGTTAATTTCAAGGTCCAAGGGATACAGTAAACCTGCAATGGTGCTTCGGAATCTAATACTGCTGTCCCAGGAAAGGATCAAAGCACGATCTATTAGAAGAGTTACTACTGTTATAAATCAGTCGACATTTTGCCTTATAATTCAGTATCGATTCAATTTCTGTGTTTCATCGTTGATTTGAAGGTCCAAGGAATACAGTAAACCTGCATTGGTGCATCGGAATCTAATACTGCTGTCCCAGGAAAGGCTAAAAGCACGAACTATTAGAAGAGTTACTCCTCTTATAAATAAGTTGACATTTTGCCTTTTGTATTCAATATCGATGCAATTTCTGTGTTTCATCGTTGATTTGAAGGTCCAAGGGATACAGTAAACCTGCAATGGTGCATCGGAATCTAATACTGCTGTCCCAGGAAAGGCTCAAAGCACGAACTATTAGAAGAGTTACTCCTCTTGTAAATAAGTCGACATTTCGCCTTTTGTATTCAATATCGATGCAATTTCTGTGTTTCATCGTTGATTTGAAGGTCCAAGGGATACAGTAAACCTGCAATGGTGCATCGGAATCTAATACTGCTGTCCCAGGAAAGGCTCAAAGCACGAACTATTAGAAGAGTTACTCCTCTTATAAATAAGTCGACATTTTGCCTTTTGTATTCAATATCGTTGCAATTTTGGTGTTTCATCGTTGATTTGAAGGCCCAAGGGATACAGTAAACCTGAAATGGTGCAACGGAATCTAATACTGCTGTCCCAAGAAAGGCTCAAAGCACGAACTATTAGAAGAGTTACTCCTCTTGTATATGAGTCGACATTTAGCCTTTTGTTTTCAATATCGATGCAATTTCTGTGTTTCATCGTTGATTTGAAGGTCCAAGGGATACAGTAAACCTGCAATGGTGCATCGGAATCTAATACTGCTGTCCCAGGAAAGGATCAAAGCACGATCTATTAGAAGAGTTACTCCTCTTATAAATAAGACGCCATTTTGCGTTTTGTACTCAATATCGATGCAATTTCTGTGCTTCATCGTTGATATCAAGGTCCAAGGGATACAGTAAACTTGCAATGGTGCATCGGAATCTAATACTGCTGTCCCAGGAAAGGATCAAAGCACGATCTATTAGAAGAGTTACCCTCCCATAAATGACTCGACATTTTGCCTTTTGTATTCAGTATCGATGCAATTTCAGTGTTTCATCGTTGATTTGAAGGTCCAAGGGATATAGTAAACTTGCAATGGTGCATCGGAATCTAATACTGCTGTCCCAGGGAAGGCTAAAAGCACGAACTATTAGAAGAGTTACTCCTCTTATAAATAAGTTGATATTTTGTCTTTTGTATTCAATATCGATGTAATTTCTGTGTTTCATCGTTGATTTGAAGGTCCAAGGGATACAGTAAACCTGCAACGGTGCATCGGAAATGTAATACTGCTGTCCCAGGAATGGGTCAAAGCACGAACTATTAGAAGAGTTACTCCTCTTGTAAATAAGTCGACATTTTGCTTTTTGTATTCAATATCGATGCAATTTCTGTGTTTCATCGTTGATTTGAAGGTCCAAGGGATACAGTAAACTTGCAATGGTGCATCGGAATCTAATACTGCTGTCCCAGGAAAGGATCAAAGCACGATCTATTAGAAGAGTTACCCTCCTATAAATAACTCGACATTTTGCATTTTGTATTCAGTATCGATGCAATTTCTGTGTTTCATCGTTGATTTGAAGGTCCAAGGGATATAGTAAACTTGCAATGGTGCATCGGAATCTAATACTGCTGTCCCAGGGAAGGCTAAAAGCACGAACTATTAGAAGAGTTACTCCTCTTATAAATAAGTTGATATTTTGTCTTTTGTATACAATATCGATGTAATTTCTGTGTTTCATCGTTGATTTGAAGGTCCAAGGGATACAGTAAACCTGCAACGGTGCATCGGAATCTAATACTGCTGTCCCAGGAATGGGTCAAAGCACGAACTATTGGAAGAGTTACTCCTCTTGTAAATAAGTCGACATTTTGCTTTTTGTATTCAATATTGATGCAATTTCTGTGTTCATCGTTGATTTGAAGGTCCAAGGGATACAGTAAACCTGCAATGGTGCATCGGAATCTAATACTGTTGTCCCAGGAAAGGCTCCAAGCACGAACTATTAGTAGAGTTACTCCTCTTATAAATAAGTCGACATTTTGCTTTTTGTATTCAATATCGATGCAATTTCTGTGTTTCATCGTTGATTTGAAGGTCCAAGGGATACAGTATACCTGAAATGGTGCATATGAATCTAATACTGCTGTCCCAGGAAATTCTCAAAGAACGAACTATTAGAAGAGTTACTTTTCTTATAAATAAGTCGACATTTTGCGTTTTGTATTCAGTATCGATGCAATTTCTGTCTTTCATCGTTGATAGGAAGTTCCAAGGGATACAGTAAACCTGCAATGGTGCATCGGAATCTAATAGTGCTGTCCCAGGATAGGCTCAAAGCACGAACAATTAGAAGAGTTACTCCTTTTTTAAATAAGACGACATGTTGCCTTTTGTATTCAATATTGATGCAATTTCTGTGCTTCATCGTTGATTTCAAGGTCCAAGGGATACAGTAAACCTGCAATGGTGCATCGGAATCTAATACTGCTGTCCCAGGAAAGGATCAAAGCACATTCTTTTAGAAGAGTTACCCTCTTATAACTAACTCGACATTTTGCCTTTTGTATTCAGTATCGATGCAATTTCTGTGTTTCAACGTTGATTTGAAGGTCCGAGGGATACAGTAAACCTGCAATGGTGCATCGGAATATAATACTGCTGTCCCAGGAAAGGCTAAAATCACGAACTATTAGAAGAGTTACTCCTCTTATAAATAAGTCGACATTTTGCCTTTTGTATTCAATATCGATGCAATTTCTGTGTTTCATCGTTGATTTGAAGGTCCAAGGGATACAGTAAACCTGCAATGGTGCATCGGAATCTAATGCTGCTGTCCCAGGAAGGGCTAAAACACGAACTATTAGAAGAGTTACTCCTCTTATAAATATGTCGACATTTTGACTTCTGTATTCAGTATCGATGCAATTTCTGTGTTTCGTCGTTGATTTGAAGGTCCAAGGGACACAGTAAATCTGCAATGGTGCATCGGAATCTTATACCGTTGTCCCAGGCAAGGAACAAAGCACGAACTATTAGAAGAGTTACTCCTCTTATAAATAAGACGTCATATTGCGTTTTGTACTCAATATCGATGCAGTTTCTGTGCTTTACCGTTGATTTGAAGGTCCAAGGGATACAGTAAATCTGCAATGGTGCATCGGAATCTAATACTGCTGTCCCAGGAAAGGCACAAAGCACGAACTATTAGAAGAGTTACTCCTCTTACAAATAAGACGCCATTTTCCGTTTTGTACTCAATATCGATGCAATTTCTGTGCTTCATCGTTGATATCAAGGTCCAAGGGATACAGTAAACTTGCAATGGTGCATCGGAATCTAATACTGCTGTCCCAGGAAAGGATCAAAGCACGATCTATTAGGAGAATTACCCTCCCATAAATAACTCGACATTTTGCCTTTTTTATCAGTATCGATGCAATTTCAGTGTTTCATCGTTGATTTGAAGGTCCAAGGGATATAGTAAACTTGCAATGGTGCATCGGAATCTAATACTGCTGTCCCAGGAAAGGCACAAAGCACGAACTATTAGAAGAGTTACTCCTCTTACAAATAAGACGCCATTTTGCGTTTTGTACTCAATATCGATGCAATTTCTGTGCTTCATCGTTGATATCAAGGTCCAAGGGATACAGTAAACTTGCAATGGTGCATCGGAATCTAATACTGCTGTCCCAGGAAAGGATCAAAGCACGATCTATTAGGAGAATTACCCTCCCATAAATAACTCGACATTTCGCCTTTTTTATCAGTATCGATGCAATTTCAGTGTTTCATCGTTGATTTGAAGGTCCAAGGGATATAGTAAACTTGCAATGGTGCATCGGAATCTAATACTGCTGTCCCAGGAAAGGCTAAAAGCACGAACTATTAGAAGAGTTACTCCACTTATAAATAAGTTGATATTTTGCCTTTTGTATTCAATATCGATGTAATTTCTGTGTTTCATCGATGATTTGAAGGTCCAAGGGATACAGTAAACCTGCAACGGTGCATCGGAATCTAATACTGCTGTCCCAGGAATGGGTCAAAGCACGAACTATTGGAAGAGTTACACCTCTTGTAAATAAGTCGACATTTTGCTTTTTGTATTCAATATCGATGCAATTTCTGTGTTCATCGTTGATTTGAAGGTCCAAGGGATACAGTAAACCTGCAATGGTGCATCGGAATCTAATACTGCTGTCCCAGGAAAGGCTCCAAGCACGAA
Source organism: Schistocerca cancellata (assembly GCF_023864275.1). Lineage (NCBI taxonomy): Eukaryota > Metazoa > Arthropoda > Insecta > Orthoptera > Acrididae > Schistocerca > Schistocerca cancellata. The sequence continues at coordinate 137,995,810 of NC_064627.1, read as the reverse complement.
CTATTAGTAGAGTTACTCCTCTTATAAATAAGTCGACATTTTGCTTTTTGTATTCAATATCGATGCAATTTCTGTGTTTCATCGTTGATTTGAAGGTCCAAGGGATATAGTATACCTGAAATGGTGCATATGAATCTAATACTGCTGTCCCAGGAAATTCTCAAAGAACGAACTATTAGAAGAGTTACTTTTCTTATAAATAAGTCGACATTTTGCGTTTTGTATTCAGTATCGATGCAATTTCTGTCTTTCATCGTTGATTGGAAGTTCCAAGGGATACAGTAAACCTGCAATGGTGCATCGGAATCTAATAGTGCTGTCCCAGGATAGGCTCAAAGCACGAACAATTAGAAGAGTTACTCCTTTTTTAAATAAGACGACATGTTGCCTTTTGTATTCATATTGATGCAATTTCTGTGCTTCATCGTTGATTTCAAGGTCCAAGGGATACAGTAAACCTGCAATGGTGCATCGGAATCTAATACTGCTGTCCCAGGAAAGGATCAAAGCACGATCTATTAGAAGAGTTACCCTCTTATAAATAACTCGACATTTTCCCTTTTGTATTCAGTATCGATGCAATTTCTGTGTTTCATCGTTGTTTTGAAGGTCCAAGGGATACAGTAAACCTGCAATGGTGCATCGGAATATAATACTGCTGTCCCAGGAAAGGCTAAAAGCACGAACTATTAGAAGAGTTACTCCTCTTATAAATAAGTTGACATTTTGCCTTTTGTATTCAATATCGATGCAATTTCTGTGTTTCATCGTTGATTTGAAGGTCCAAGGGATACAGTAAACCTGCAATGGTGCATCGGAATTTAATACTGCTGTCCCAGGAAAGGGTCAAAGCACGAACTATTAGAAGACTTACTCCTCTTGTAAATAAGTTGACATTTTGCCTTTTGTATTCAATATCGATGCAATTTCTGTGTTTCATCGTTGATTTGAAGGTCCAAGGGATACAGTAAACCTGCAATGGTGCATCGGAATCTAATACTGCTGTCCCAGGAAAGACTCAAATCACGACCTATTAGAAGAGTTACTCCTCTTATAAATAAGTCGACATTTTGCCTTTTGTATTCAATATCGATGCAATTTCTGTGTTTCATCGTTGATTTGAAGGTCCAAGGGATACAGTAAACCTGCAATGGTGCATCGGAATCTAATACTGCTGTCCCAGGAAAGGCACAAAGCACGAACTATTAGAAAAGTTACTCCTCTTATAAATAAGACGTAATTTTGCGTTTTGTACTCAATATCGATGCAATTTCTGTGCTTCATCGTTGATTTGAGGTCCAAGGGATACAGTAAACCTGCAATGGTGCATCGGAATCTAATACTGCTGTCCCTGGAAAGGATCAAAGCACGATCTATTAGAAGAGTTACCCTCCTATAAATAACTCGAAATTTTGCCTTTTGTATTCAGTATCGATGCAATTTCTGTGTTTCATCGTTGATTTGAAGGTCCAAGGGATATAGTAAACTTGCAATGGTGCATCGGAATCTAATACTGCTGTCCCAGGAAAGGCTAAAAGCACGAACTATTAGAAGAGTTACTCCTCTTATAAATAAGTTGACATTTTGCCTTTTGTATTCAATATCGATGTAATTTCTGTGTTTCATCGTTGATTTGAAGGTCCAAGGGATTCCGTAAACCTGCAATGGTGCATCGGAATCTAATACTGCTGTCCCAGGAAATGGTCAAAGCACGATCTAGTAGAAGAGTTACCCTCTTATAAATAACTCGACATTTTGCTTTTGTATTCAGTATCGATGCAATTTCTGTGTTTCATCGTTGATTTGAAGGTCCAAGGGATACAGTAAACCTGCAATGGTGCATCGGAATATAATACTGCTGTCCCAGGAAAGGCTAAAAGCACGAACTATTAGAAGAGTTACTCCTCTTATAAATAAGTTGACATTTTGCCTTTTGTATTCAATATCGATGCAATTTCTGTGTTTCATCGTTGATTGGAAGGTCCAAGGGATACAGTAAACCTGCAATGGTGCATCGGAATCTAATACTGCTGTCCCAGGAAAGGGTCAAACCACGAACTATTAGAAGACTTACTCCTCTTGTAAATAAGTCGACATTTTGCGTTTTTTGTATTCAATGTCGAAGCATTTTCTGTGTTTCATCATTGATTTGAAGGTCCAAGGGATACAGTGAACCTGCAATGGTGAATCCGCATATAATACTGCTGTCCCAGGAAAGTCTCAAATCACGAACTATTAGAAGAGTTACTCCTCTTATAAATAAGTCTCATTTTGCCTTTTGTGTTCAATATCGATGCAATTTCTGTGTTTCATCGTTGATTTGATTGTCCAAGGGATACCGTAAACCTGCAATGGTGCATCGGAATCTAATACTGCTGTCCCAGGAAAGGCTTAAAGCACGAACTATTAGAAGAGTTACTCCGCTTATAAATAAGTCGACATTTTGCGGTTTGTATTCAATATCGATGCAATTTCTGTGCTTCATCGTTGATTTCAAGGTCCAAGGGATACAGTAAACCTGCAATTGTGCATCGGAATCTAATACTGCTGTCCCAGGAAAGGATCAAAGCACGATCTATTAGAAGAGTTACTCCTCTTATGAATAAGTCGACATTTTGCCTTTTGTATTCAGTATCGATGCAATTTCTGTGTTTCATCGTTGATTTGAAGTTCCAAGGGATACAGTAAACCTGCAATGATGCATCGGAATCTAATACTGCTGTCACAGGAAAGGCTAAAATCACGAACTATTAGAAGAGTTACTCCTCTTATAAGTAAGTTGACATTTTGCCTTTTGTATTCAATATCGATGCAATTTCAGTGTTTCATCGTTGATTTGAAGGTCCAAGGGATACAGTAAACCTTCAATGGTGCATCGGAATCTAATACTGCTGTCCCAGGAAAGGCTCAAAGCACGAACTATTAGAAGAGTGACTCCTCTTATAAATAAGTCGACATGTTGCCTTTTCATTCAAAATCGATGAAATTTCTGTGTTTCATCGTTGATTTCAAGGTTCAAGGGATACAGTAAACCTGCAATAGTAAATCGGAATGTAATACTGCTGTCCCAGGAAAGGCTCATAGCACGAACTATTAGAAGAGTTACTACTCTTGTAAATAAATCGACATTTGTTCTTTTGTATTCAATATCGATGCAATTTCTGTATTTCATCGTTGATTTGAAGGTCCAAGGGATACAGTAAACCTGCAATGGTGCATCGGAATCTAATACTGCTGTCCCAGGAAAGGCTCAAACACGAACAATTAGAACAGTTACTCCTCTTATAAATAAGTCGACATTTTGCCTTTTGTATTCAATATCGATGCAATTTCTGTGTTTCGTCGTTGATTTGAAGGTCCAAGAGATACAGTAAACTTGCAATGGTGCATCGGAATCTAATACTGCTGTCCCAGGCAAAGCTCAATGCACGAACTATTAGAATAGATACTCCTCTTATAAATAAGTCGACATTTTGCCTTTTGTATTCAATATCGATGCAATTTCTGTGTTTCATCGTTGATTTGAAGGTCCAAGGGATACAGTAAACCTGCAATGGTGCATCGGAATCTATTACTGCTGCACCAGGAAAGGCTCTAGGTACGAACTATTAGAAGAGTTACTCCTCTTATAAATAAGTCGAAATTTTGCCTTTTGTATTCAATATCGATGCAATTTCTGTGTTTCATCGTTGATTTGAAGGTCCCAGGGATACAGTAAACCTGCAATTGTGCATCGGAATCTAATACTGCTGTCCCAGGAAAGGCTCAAAGCACGAACTCCTCTTATAAGTAAGTCGACATTTTGCGTTTTGTATTCAATATCGATGCAATTTCTGTGCTTCACCGTTGGTTTCAAGGTCCAAGGGACACAGTAAACCTGCAATGGTGCATCGGAATCTAATACTGCTGTCCCAGGGTGAGATCAAAGCACGATCTATTAGAAGAGTTACTCCTCTTATAAATAAGTCGACATTTTGCCTTTTGTATTCAGTATCGATGCAATTTCTGTGTTTCAACGTTGATTTGAAGGTCCAAGGGATACAGTAAACCTGCAATGGTGCATCGGAATCTAATACTGCTGTCCCAGGGAAAGATCAAAGCACGATCTATTAGAAGAGTTACCCTCCTATAAATAACTCGACATTTTGCCTTTTGTATTCAGTATCGATGCAATTTCTGTGTTTCATCGTTGATTTGAAGGTCCAAGGGATACAGTAAACCTGCAATGGTGCATCGGAATCTAATACTGCTGTCCCAGGAAAGGCTAAAAGAACGAACTATTAGAAGAGTTACTCCTCTTATAAATAAGTTGACATTTTGCCTTTTGTATTCAATGTCGATGTAATTTCTGTGTTTCATTGCTGATGTAAAGGTCCAAGGGATACAGTAAACCTGAAATGGTGCATCGGAATCTAATACTGCTGTCCCAGGAAAGGGTCAAAGCACGAACTATTAGAAGAGTTACTCCTCTTGTAAATAAGTCGACATTTTGCTTTTTGTATTCAATATCGATGCAATTTCTGTGTTTCATCGTTGATTTGAAGGTCCAAGGGATACAGTAAACCTGCAATGGTGCATCGGAATCTAATACTGCTGTCCCAGGAAAGGCTCCAACCACGAACTATTAGTAGAGTTACTCCTCTTATAAATAAGTCGACATTTCGCTTTTTGTATTCAATATCGATGCAATTTCTGTGTTTCATCGTTGATTTGAAGGTCCAAGGGATACAGTATACCTGAAATGGTGCATATGAATCTAATACTGCTGTCCCAGGAAAGGCTCAAAGCACGAACAATTAGAAGAGTTACTCCTTTTTTAAATAAGGCGACAAGTTGTCTTTTGTATTCAATATCGATGCAATTTCTGTGCTTCATCGTTGATTTCAAGGTCCAAGGGATACAGTAAACCTGCAATGGTGCATCGGAATCTAATACTGCTGTCCCAGGAAAGGATCAAAGCACGATCTATTAGAAGAGTTACCCTCTTATAAATAACTCGACATTTTGCCTTTTGTATTCAGTATCGATGCAATTTCTGTGTTTCATCGTTGATTTGAAGGTCCAAGGGATACAGTAAACCTGCAATGGTGCATCCGAATATAATACTGCTGTCCCAGGAAAGGCTAAAAGCACGAACTATTAGAAGAGTTACTCCTCTTATAAATAAGTTGACATTTTGCCTTCTGTATTCAATATCGATGCAATTTTTGTGTTTCATCGTTGATTTGAAGGTCCAAGGGATACAGTAAACCTGCAATGCTGCATCGGAATCTAATACTGCTGTCCCAGGAAAGGGTCAAAGCACGAACTATTAGAAGACTTACTCCTCTTGTAAATAAGTCGACATTTTGCCTTTTGTATTCAATATCGATGCAATTTCTGTGTTTCATCGTTGATTTGAAGGTCCAAGGGATACAGTAAACCTGCAATGGAGCATCGGAATCTAATACTGCTGTCCCAGGAAAGTCTCAAATCACGAACTATTAGAAGAGTTACTCCTCTTATAAATAAGTCGACATTTTGCCTTTTGTGTTCAATATCGATGCAATTTCTGTGTTTCATCGTTGATTTGAAGGTCCAAGGGATACAGTAAACCTGCAATGGTGCATCGGAATCTAATACTGCTGTCCCAAGAAAGGCTCAAGGTACGAACTATTAGAAGAGTTACTCCTCTTATAAATAAGTCGAAATTTTGCCTTTTGTATTCAATATCGATGCAATTTCTGTGTTTCATCGTTGATTTGAAGGTCCAAGGGATACAGTAAATCTCCAATTGTGCATCGGAATCTAATACTGCTGTCCCAGGAAAGGCTTAAAGCACGAACTCCTCTTATAAATAAGTCGACATTTTGCGTTTTGTATTCAATATCGATGCAATTTCTGTGCTTCACCGTTGATTTCAAGGTCCAAGGGACACAGTAAACCTGCAATGGTGCATCGGAATCTAATACTGCTGACCCAGGGAAGGATCAAAGCACGATCTATAAGAAGAGTTACTCCTCTTATAAATAAGTCGACATTTTGCCTTTTGTATTCAGTATCGATGCAATTTTTGTGTTTCAACGTTGATTTGAAGGTCCAAGGGATACAGTAAACCTGCAATGGTGCATCGGAATCTAATACTGCTGTCCCAGGAAAGGCTAAAATCACGAACAATTAGAAGAGTTACTCCTCTCATAAATAAGTGGATATTTTGCCTTTTGTATTCAATATCGATGCAATTTCTGTGTTTCATCGTTGATTTGAAGGTCCAAGGGATACAGTAAACCTGCAATGGTGCATCGGAATCTAGTACTGCTGTCTCAGGAAGGGCTCAAAGCACGAACTATTAGAAGAGTTACTCCTCTTGTAAATAAGTCGACATTTTGCCTTTTGTATTCAATATCGATGCAATTTCTGTGTTTCATCGTTGATTTGATGGTCCAAGGGATACAGTGAACCTGCATGGTGCATCGGAATCTAATACTGCTGTCCCAGGAAAGGCAAAAAGCATGAACTATTAGAAGAGTTACTACTCTTGCAAATAGATCGACATTTTGCCTTTTGTATTCAATATCGATGCAATTTCTATGTGTTTCATCGTTGATTTGAAGGTCCAAGGGATACAGTAAACCAGCCATGGTGCATCGGAATCTAATACTGCTGTCCCACGAAAGGCTAAAAGCACGATCTATTAGAAGAATTACTCCTCTTGTAAATAAGTCGACATTTTGCCTTTTGTAATCAATATCGATGCAATTTCTGTGTTTCATCGTTGATTTGAAGGTCCAAGGGATACAGTAAACCTGCAATGGTTCATCAGAATCTTATACTGCTGTCCCAGGCAAGGCTCAAATCACGAACTATTACATGAGTTACTCCTCTTATAAATAAGTCGACATTTTGCCTTTTGTATTCAATATCGATGCAATTTATGTGTTTCATCTTTGATTTGAAGGTCCAAGGGATACAGTAAACCTGCAATGGTGCATCGGAATCTAATACTGCTGTCCCAGGAAAGGCACAAAGCACGAACTATTAGAAGAGTTACTCCTCTTATAAATAAGACGTCATTTTGCGTTTTGTACTCAATATCGATGCAATTTCTGTGCTTCATCGTTGATTTCAAGGTCCAAGGGATACAGTAAACCTGCAATGGTGCATCGGAATCTAATACTGCTGTCCCAGGAAAGGATCAAAGCACGATCTTTTAGAAGAGTTACCCTCCTATAAATAACTCAACATTTTGCCTTTTGTATTCAGTATCGATGGAATTTCTGTGTTTCATCGTTGATTTGAAGGACCAAGGGATACAGTAAACCTGAAATGGTGCATCGAAATCTAATACTGCTGTCCCAGGAAAGGGTCAAAGCACGAAGTATTAGAAGAGTTACTCCTCTTGTAAATAAGTCGACATTTTGCTTTTTGAATTCAATATCGATGCAATTTCTGTGTTTCATCGTTGATTTGAAGGTCCAAGGGATACAGTATACGTGAAATGGTGCATATGAATCTAATACTGCTGTCCCAGGAAAGGCTCAAAGAACGAACTATTAGAACAGTTACTCCTCTTATAAATAAGTCGACATTTTGCCTTTTGTATTCAATATCGATGCAATTACTGTGTTTCGTCGTTGATTTGAAGGTCCAAGGGATACAGTAAACCTGCAATGGTGCATCGGAATCTAATGCTGCTGTCCCAGGAAGGGCTAAAACACGAACTATTAGAAGAGTTACTCCTCTTATAAAAATGTCGACTTTTGACTTCTGTATTCAGTATCGATGCAATTTCTGTGTTTCGTCGTTGATTTGAAGGTCCAAGGGACACAGTAAACCTGCAATGGTGCATCGGAATCTAATACTGCTGTCCCAGGAATGGCTCAAAGAACGAACTATTAGAAGAGTTACTCCTCTTGTAAATAAGTCAACATTTTAATTTTTGTATTCAATATCGATGCAATTTCTGTGTTTCATCGTTGATTTGAAGGTCCAAGGGATACAGTAAACCTGCAATGGTTCATCAGAATCTTATACTGCTGTCCCAGGCAAGGCTCAAATCACGAACTATTAGAAGAGTTACTCCTCTTATAAATAAGTCGACATTTTGCTATTTGTATTCAATATCGATGCAATTTCTGTGTTTCATCGTTGATTTGAAGGTCCAAGGGATACAGTAAACCTGCAATGGTGCATCGGAATCTAATACTGCTGTCCCAGGAAAGGCACAAAGCACGAACTATTAGAAGAGTTACTCCTCTTATAAATAAGACGTCGTTTTGCGTTTTGTACTCAATATCGATGCAATTTCTGTGCTTCATCGTTGATTTCAAGTCCAAGGGATACAGTAAACCTGCAATGGTGCATCGGAATCTAATACTGCTGTCCCAGGAAAGGATCAAAGCACGATCTATTAGAAGAGTTACCCTCTTATAAATAACTCGACATTTTCCCTTTTGTATTCAGTATCGATGCAATTTCTGTGTTTCATCGTTGATTTGAAGGTCCAAGGGATACAGTAAACCTGCAATGGTGCATCCGAATATAATACAGCTGTCCCAGGAAAGGCTAAAAGCACGAACTATTAGAAGAGTTACTCCTCTTATAAATAAGTTGACATTTTGCCTTCTGTATTCAATATCGATGCAATTTCTGTGTTTCATCGTTGATTTGAAGGTCCAAGGGATACAGTAAACCTGCAATGCTGCATCGGAATCTAATACTGCTGTCCCAGGAAAGGGTCAAAGCACGAACTATTAGAAGACTTACTCGTCTTGTAAATAAGTCGACATTTTGCCTTTTGTATTCAATATCGATGCAATTTCTGTGTTTCATCGTTGATTTGAAGGTCCAAGGGATACAGTAAACCTGCAATCGTGCATCGGAATCTAATACTGCTGTCCCAGGAAAGTCTCAAATCACGAACTATTAGAAGAGTTACTCCTCTTATAAATAAGTCGACATTTTGCCTTTGTATTCAATATCGATGCAATTTCTGTGTTTCATCGTTAATTTGAAGGTCCAAGGGATACAGTAAACCTGCAATGGTGCATCGGAATCTAATACTCTGTCCCAGGAAAGGCTCAAGGTACGAACTATTAGAAGAGTTCCTCCTCTTATAAATAAGTCGAAATTTTGCTATTTGTATTCAATATCGATGCAATTTCTGTGTTTCATCGTTGATTTGAAGGTCCAAGGGATACAGTAAACCTGCAATTGTGCATCGGAATCTAATACTGCTGTCCCAGGAAAGGCTTAAAGCACGAACTCCTCTTATAAATAAGTCGACATTTTGCGTTTTGTATTCAATATCGATGCAATTTGTGTGCTTCACCGTTGATTTCAAGGTCCAAGGGACACAGTAAACCTGCAATGGTGCATCGGAATCTAATACTGCTGTCCCAGGGAAGGATCAAAGCACGATCTATTAGAAGAGTTACTCCTCTTATAAATAAATCGACATTTTGCCTTTTGTATTCAGTATCGATGCAATTTCTGTGTTTCAACGTTGGTTTGAAGGTCCAAGGGATACAGTAAACCTGCAATGGTGCATCGGAATCTAATACTGCTGTCCCAGGAAAGGCTAAAATCACGAACTATTAGAAGAGTTACTCCTCTCATAAATAAGTTGACATTTTGCCTTTTGTATTCAATATCGATGTAATTTCTGTGTTTCATTGCTGATTTGAAGGTCCAAGGGATACAGTAAACCTGAAATGGTGCTTCGGAATCTAATACTGCTGTCCCAGGAAAGGGTCAAAGCACGAACTATTAGAATAGTTACTCCTCTTGTGAATGAGTCGACATTTTGCTTTTTGTATTCGATATCGATGCAATTACTGTGTTTCATCGTTGATTTGAAGGTCCAAGGGATACAGTAAACCTGCAATGGTGCATCGGAATCTAATACTGCTGTCCCAGGAAAGGCTCCAAGTACGAACTATTAGTAGAGTTACTCCTCTTATAAATAAGTCGACATTTTACTTTTTGTATTCAATATCGATGCAATTTCTGTGTTTCATCGTTGATTGAAGGTCCAAGGGATACAGTATACCTGAAATGGTGCATATGAATCTAATACTGCTGTCCCAGGAAAGGCTCAAAGAACGAACTATTAGAAGAGTTACTTTTCTTATAAATAAGTCGACATTTTGCCTTTTGTATTCAGTATCGATTCAATTTCTGTCTTTCATCGTTGATTGGAAGGTCCAAGGGATACAGTAAACCTGCAATGGTGCATCGGAATCTAATAGTGCTGTCCCAGGATAGGCCCAAAGCATGAACAATTAGAAGAGTTACTCCTTTTTTAAATAAGACGACAAGTTGCCTTTTGTATTCAATATCGATGCAATTTCTGTGCTTCATCGTTGATTTCAAGGTCCAAGGGATACAGTAAACCTGCAATGGTGCATCGGAATCTAATACTGCTGTCCCAGGAAAGGATCAAAGCACGATCTATTAGAAGAGTTACCCTCTTATAAATAACTCGACAGTTTGCCTTTTGTATTCAGTATCGATGCAATTTCTGTGTTTCATCGTTGATTTGAAGGTCCAAGGGATACAGTAAACCTGCAATGGTGCATCGGAATATAATACTGCTGTCCCAGGAAAGGCTAAAAGCACGAACTATTAGAAGAGTTACTCCTCTTATAAATAAGTTGCCATTTTGCCTTCTGTATTCAATATCGATGCAATTTCTGTGTTTCATCGTTGATTTGAAGGTCCTAGGGATGCAGTAAACCTGCAATGGTGCATCGGAATCTAATACTGCTGTCCCAGGAAAGGATCAAAGCACGATCTATTAGAAGAGTTACCCTCCTATAAATAACTCGACATTTTGCCTTTTGTATTCAGTATCGATGCAATTTCTGTGTTTCATCGTTGATTTGAAGGTCCAAGGGATACAGTAAACCTGCAATGGTGGTTCGGAATCTAATACTGCTGTCCCAGGAAAGGCTAAAAGCACGAACTATTAGAAGAGTTACTCCTCTTATAAATAAGTTGACATTTTGCCTTTTGTATTCAATGTCGATGTAATTTCTGTGTTTCATTGCTGATGTGAAGGTCCAAGGGATACAGTAAACCTGAAATGGTGCATCGGAATCTAATACTGCTGTCCCAGGAAAGGGTCAAAGCACGAACTATTAGAAGAGTTACTCCTCTTGTAAATAAGTCGACATTTTCCTTTTTGTACTCAATATCGATGCAATTTCTGTGCTTCATCGTTGATTTCAAGGTCCAAGGGATACAGTAAACCTGCAATGGTGCATCGGAATCTAATAGTGCTGTCCCAGGATAGGCCCAAAGCACGAACAATTAGAAGAGTTACTCCTTTTTTAAATAAGACGACAAGTTGCCTTTTGTATTCAATATCGATGCAATTTCTGTGTTTCATCGTTGATTTGAAGGTCCAAGGGATACAGTATACCTGAAATGGTGCATATGAATCTAATACTGCTGTCCCAGGAAAGGCTCAAAGCACGAACAATTAGAAGAGTTACTCCTTTTTTAAATAAGGCGACAAGTTGTCTTTTGTATTCAATATCGATGCAATTTCTGTGCTTCATCGTTGATTTCAAGGTCCAAGGGATACAGTAAACCTGCAATGGTGCATCGGAATCTAATACTGCTGTCCCAGGAAAGGATCAAAGCACGATCTATTAGAAGAGTTACCCTCTTATAAATAACTCGACATTTTGCCTTTTGTATTCAGTATCGATGCAATTTCTGTGTTTCATCGTTGATTTGAAGGTCCAAGGGATACAGTAAACCTGCAATGGTGCATCCGAATATAATACTGCTGTCCCAGGAAACGCTAAAAGCACGAACTATCAGAAGAGTTACTCCTCTTATAAATAAGTTGACATTTTGCCTTCTGTATTCAATATCGATGCAATTTTTGTGTTTCATCGTTGATTTGAAGGTCCAAGGGATACAGTAAACCTGCAATGCTGCATCGGAATCTAATACTGCTGTCCCAGGAAAGGGTCAAAGCACGAACTATTAGAAGACTTACTCCTCTCATAAATAAGTCGACATTTTGCCTTTTGTATTCAATATCGATGCAATTTCTGTGTTTCATCGTTGATTTGAAGGTCCAAGGGATACAGTAAACCTGCAATGGTGCATCGGAATCTAATACTGCTGTCCCAAGAAAGGCTCAAGGTACGAACTATTAGAAGAGTTACTCCTCTTATAAATAAGTCGAAATTTTGCCTTTTGTATTCAATATCGATGCAATTTCTGTGTTTCATCGTTGATTTGAAGGTCCAAGGGATACAGTAAATCTGCAATTGTGCATCGGAATCTAATACTGCTGTCCCAGGAAAGGCTTAAAGCACGTACTCCTCTTATAAATAAGTCGACATTTTGCGTTTTGTATTCAATATCGATGCAATTTCTCTGCTTCACCGTTGATTTCAAGGTCCAAGGGACACAGTAAACCTGCAATGGTGCATCGGAATCTAATACTGCTGACCCAGGGAAGGATCAAAGCACGATCTATAAGAAGAGTTACTCCTCTTATAAATAAGTCGACATTTTGCCTTTTGTATTCAGTATCGATGCAATTTTTATGTTTCAACGTTGATTTGAAGGTCCAAGGGATACAGTAAACCTGCAATGGTGCATCGGAATCTAATACTGCTGTCCCAGGAAAGGCTAAAATCACGAACAATTAGAAGAGTTACTCCTCTCATAAATAAGTGGACATTTTGCCTTTTGTATTCAATATCGATGCAATTTCTGTGTTTCATCGTTGATTTGAAGGTCCAAGGGATACAGTAGACCTGGAATGGTGCATCGGAATCTAGTACTGCTGTCTCAGGAAGGGCTCAAAGCACGAACTATTAGAAGAGTTACTCCTCTTGTAAAGAAGTCGACATTTTGCCTTTTGTATTCAATATCGATGCAATTTCTGTGTTTCATCGTTGATTTGATGGTCCAAGGGATACAGTGAACCTGCATGGTGCATCGGAATCTAATACTGCTGTCCCAGGAAAGGCAAAAAGCATGAACTATTAGAAGAGTTACTACTCTTGCAAATAAATCGACATTTTGCCTTTTGTATTCAATATCGATGCAATTTCTATGTGTTTCATCGTTGATTTGAAGGTCCAAGGGATACAGTAAACCAGCAATGGTGCATCGGAATCTAATACTGCTGTCCCACGAAAGGCTAAAAGAACGATCTATTAGAAGAATTACTCCTCTTGTAAATAAGTCGACATTTTGCCTTTTGTATTCAATATCGATGCAATTTCTGTGTTTCATCGTTGATTTGAAGGTCCAAAAGATACTGTAAACCTGCAATGGTGCATCGGAATCTAATACTGCTGTCCCAGGAAATGCTCAAAGCACAAACTATCAGAAGAGTTACTCCACTTATAAATAAGTCGACATTTTGCCTTTTGTATTCAATATCGATGCAATTTCTGTGTTTCATCGTTGATTTGAAGGTCCAAGGGATACAGTAAACCTGCAATGGTGCATCGGAATCTAATGCTGCTGTCCCAGGAAGGGCTAAAACACGAACTATTAGAAGAGTGACTCCTCTTATAAATATGTCGATATTTTGACTTCTTTATTCAGTATCGATGCAATTTCTGTGCTTCGTCGTTGATTTGAAGGTCCAAGGGACACAGTAAACCTGCAATGGTGCATCGGAATCTAATACTGCTGTCCCAGGAATGGCTCAAAGCACGAACTATTAGAAGAGTTACTCCTTTTGTAAATAAGTCAACATTTTCTTTTTTTTTTATTCAATATCGATGCAATTTCTGTGTTTCATCGTTGATTTGAAGGTCCAAGGGATACAGTAAACCTGCAATGGTTCATCAGAATCTTATACTGCTGTCCCAGGCAAGGCTCAAATCACGAACTATTAGATGAGTTACTCCTCTTATAAATAAGTCGACATTTTGCCTTTTGTATTCAATATCGATGCAATTTATGTGTTTCATCGTTGATTTGAAGGTCCAAGGGATACAGTAAACCTGCAATGGTGCATCGGAATCTAATACTGCTGTCCCAGGAAAGGCACAAAGCACGAACTATTAGAAGAGTTACTCCTCTTATAAATAAGACGTCATTTTGCGTTTTGTACTCAATATCGATGCAATTTCTGTGCTTCATCGTAGATTTCAAGGTCCAAGGGATACAGTAAACCTGCAATGGTGCATCGGAATCTAATACTGCTGTCCCAGGAAAGGATCAAAGCACGATCTTTTAGAAGAGTTACCCTCCTATAAATAACTCAACATTTTACCTTTTGTATTCAGTATCGATGGAATTTCTGTGTTTCATCGTTGATTTGAAGGTCCAAGGGATATAGTAAACTTGCAATGGTGCATCGGAATCTAATACTGCTGTCCCAGGAAAGGCTAAAACCACGAACTATTAGAAGAGTTACTCCTCTTTTAAATAAGTTGACATTTTGCCTTTTGTATTCAATATCGATGTAATTTCTGTGTTTCATCGTTGATTTGAAGGACCAAGGGATACAGTAAACCTGAAATGGTGCATCGAAATCTAATACTGCTGTCCCAGGAAAGGGTCAAAGCACGAAGTATTAGAAGAGTTACTCCTCTTGTAAATAAGTCGACATTTTGCTTTTTGAATTCAATATCGATGCAATTTCTGTGTTTCATCGTTGATTTGAAGGTCCAAGGGATACAGTATACGTGAAATGGTGCATATGAATCTAATACTGCTGTCCCAGGAAAGGCTCAAAGAACGAACTATTAGAACAGTTACTCCTCTTATAAATAAGTCGACATTTTGCCTTTTGTATTCAATATCGATGCAATTACTGTGTTTCGTCGTTGATTTGAAGGTCCAAGGGATACAGTAAACCTGCAATGGTGCATCGGAATCTAATACTGCTGACCCAGGAAATGCTCAAAGCACAAACTATTAGAAGAGTTACTCCTCTTATAAATAAGTCGACATTTTGCCTTTTGTATTCAATATCGATGCAATTTCTGTGTTTCATCGTTGATTTGACGGTCCAAGGGATACAGTAAACCTGCAATGGTGCATCGGAATCTAATGCTGCTGTCCCAGGAAGGGCTAAAACACGAACTATTAGAAGAGTTACTCCTCTTATAAAAATGTCGACATTTTGACTTCTGTATTCAGTATCGATGCAATTTCTGTGTTTCGTCGTTGATTTGAAGGTCCAAGGGACACAGTAAACCTGCAATGGTGCATCGGAATCTAATACAGCTGTCCCAGGAATGGCTCAAAGCACGAACTATTAGAAGAGTTACTCCTCTTGTAAATAAGTCAACATTTTGTTTTTTTGTATTCAATATCGATGCAATTTCTGTGTTTCATCGTTGATTTGAAGGTCCAAGGGATACAGTAAACCTGCAATGGTTCATCAGAATCTTATACTGCTGTCCCAGGCAAGGCTCAAATCACGAACTATTAGAAGAGTTACTCCTCTTATAAATAAGTCGACATTTTGCTATTTGTATTCAATATCGATGCAATTTCTGTGTTTCATCGTTGATTTGAAGGTCCAAGGGATACAGTAAACCTGCAATGGTGCATCGGAATCTAATACTGCTGTCCCAGGAAAGGCACAAAGCACGAACTATTAGAAGAGTTACTCCTCTTATAAATAAGACGTCGTTTTGCGTTTTGTACTCAATATCGATGCAATTTCTGTGCTTCATCGTTGATTTCAAGTCCAAGGGATACAGTAAACCTGCAATGGTGCATCGGAATCTAATACTGCTGTCCCAGGAAAGGATCAAAGCACGATCTATTAGAAGAGTTACCCTCTTATAAATAACTCGACATTTTGCCTTTTGTATTCAGTATCGATGCAATTTCTTTGTTTCATCGTTGATTTGAAGGTCCAAGGGATACAGTAAACCTGCAATGGTGCATCCGAATATAATACTGCTGTCCCAGGAAAGGCTAAAAGCACGAACTATTAGAAGAGTTACTCCTCTTATAAATAAGTTGACATTTTGCCTTCTGTATTCAATATCGATGCAATTTCTGTGTTTCATCGTTGATTTGAAGGTCCAAGGGATACAGTAAACCTGCAATGGTGCATCGGAATTTAATACTGCTGTCCCAGGAAAGGGTCAAAGCACGAACTATTAGAAGACTTACTCCTCTTGTAAATAAGTCGACATTTTGCCTTTTGTATTCAATATCGATGCAATTTCTGTGTTTCATCGTTGATTTGAAGGTCCAAGGGATACAGTAAACCTGCAATCGTGCATCGGAATCTAATACTGCTGTCCCAGGAAAGTCTCAAATCACGAACTATTAGAAGAGTTACTCCTCTTATAAATAAGTCGACATTTTGCCTTTGTATTCAATATCGATGCAATTTCTGTGTTTCATCGTTGATTTGAAGGTCCAAGGGATACAGTAAACCTGCAATGGTGCATCGGAATCTAATACTCTGTCCCAGGAAAGGCTCAAGGTACGAACTATTAGAAGAGTTCCTCCTCTTATAAATAAGTCGAAATTTTGCCTTTTGTATTCAATATCGATGCAATTTCTGTGTTTGATCGTTGACTTGAAGGTCCAAGGGATACAGTAAACCTGCAATTGTGCATCGGAATCTAATACTGCTGTCCCAGGAAAGGCTTAAAGCACGAACTCCTCTTATAAATAAGTCGACATTTTGCGTTTTGTATTCAATATCGATGCAATTTGTGTGCTTCACCGTTGATTTCAAGGTCCAAGGGACACAGTAAACCTGCAATGGTGCATCGGAATCTAATACTGCTGTCCCAGGGAAGGATCAAAGCACGATCTATTAGAAGAGTTACTCCTCTTATAAATAAGTCGACATTTTGCCTTTTGTATTCAGTATCTCTGCAATTTCTGTGTTTCAACGTTGGTTTGAAGGTCCAAGGGATACAGTAAACCTGCAATGGTGCATCGGAATCTAATACTGCTGTCCCAGGAAAGGCTAAAATCACGAACTATTAGAAGAGTTACTCCTCTCATAAATATGTTGACATTTTGCCTTTTGTATTCGATGTAATTTCTTTGTTTCATTGCTGATTTGAAGGTCCAAGGGATACAGTAAACCTGAAATGGTGCATCGGAATCTAATACTGCTGTCCCAGGAAAGGGTCAAAGCACGAACTATTAGAAGAGTTACTCCTCTTGTAAATAAGTCGACATTTTGCTTTTTGTATTCGATATCGATGCAATTTCTGTGTTTCATCGTTGTTTTGAAGGTCCAAGGGATACAGTAAACCTGCAATGGTGCATCGGAATCTAATACTGCTGTCCCAGGAAAGGCTCCAAGTACGAACTATTAGTAGAGTAACTCCTCTTATAAATAAGTCGACATTTTACTTTTTGTATTCAATATCGATGCAATGTCTGTGTTTCATCGTTGATATGAGGGTCCAAGGGATACAGTATACCTGAAATGGTGCATATGAATCTAATACTGCTGTCCCTGGACAGGCTCAAAGAACGAACTATTAGAAGAGTTACTTTTCTTATAAATAAGTCGACATTTTGCATTTTGTATTCAGTATCGATTCAATTTCTGTCTTTCATCGTTGATTGGAAGGTCCAAGGGATACAGTAAACCTGCAATGGTGCATCGGAATCTAATAGTGCTGTCCCAGGATAGGCCCAAAGCACGAACAATTAGAAGAGTTACTCCTCTTTTAAATAAGACGACAAGTTGCCTTTTGTATTCAATATCGATGCAATTTCTGTGCTTCATCGTTGATTTCAAGGTCCAAGGGATACAGTAAACCTGCAATGGTGCATCGGAATCTAATACTGCTGTCCCAGGAAAGGATCAAAGCACGATCTATTAGAAGAGTTACCCTCTTATAAATAACTCGACATTTTGCCATTTGTATTCAGTATCGATGCAATTTCTGTGTTTCATCGTTGATTTGAAGGTCCAAGGGATACAGTAAACCTGCAATGGTGCATCGGAATATAATACTGCTGTCCCAGGAAAGGCTAAAAGCACGAACTATTAGAAGAGTTACTCCTCTTATAAATAAGTTGACATTTTGCCTTCTGTATTCAATATCGATGCAATTTCTGTGTTTCATCGTTGATTTGAAGGTCCTAGGGATGCAGTAAACCTGCAATGGTGCATCGGAATCTAATACTGCTGTCCCAGGAAAGGCTCAAAGAACGAACTATTAGAAGAGTTACTTTTCTTATAAATAAGTCGACATTTTGCCTTTTGTATTCAGTATCGATTCAATTTCTGTCTTTATTCGTTGATTGGAAGGTCCAAGGGATACAGTAAACCTGCAAATGTGCATCGGAATCTAATAGTGCTGTCCCAGGATAGGCTCAAAGCACGAACAATTAGAAGAGTTACTCCTCTTATAAATAAGACGTCGTTTTGCGTTTTGTACTCAATATCGATGCAATTTCTGTGCTTCATCGTTGATTTCAAGTCCAAGGGATACAGTAAACCTGCAATGGTGCATCGGAATCTAATACTGCTGTCCCAGGAAAGGATCAAAGCACGATCTATTAGAAGAGTTACCCTCTTATAAATAACTCGACATTTTGCCTTTTGTATTCAGTATCGATGCAATTTCTGTGTTTCATCGTTGATTTGAAGGTCCAAGGGATACAGTAAACCTGCAATGGTGCATCCGAATATAATACTGCTGTCCCAGGAAAGGCTAAAAGCACGAACTATTAGAAGAGTTACTCCTCTTATAAATAAGTTGACATTTTGCCTTCTGTATTCAATATCGATGCAATTTCTGTGTTTCATCGTTGATTTGAAGGTCCAAGGGATACAGTAAACCTGCAATGCTGCATCGGAATTTAATACTGCTGTCCCAGGAAAGGGTCAAAGCACGAACTATTAGAAGACTTACTCCTCTTGTAAATAAGTCGACATTTTGCCTTTTGTATTCAATATCGATGCAATTTCTGTGTTTCATCGTTGATTTGAAGGTCCAAGGGATACAGTAAACCTGCAATCGTGCATCGGAATCTAATACTGCTGTCCCAGGAAAGTCTCAAATCACGAACTATTAGAAGAGTTAGTTCTCTTATAAATAAGTCGACATTTTGCCTTTGTATTCAATATCGATGCAATTTCTGTGTTTCATCGTTGATTTGAAGGTCCAAGGGATACAGTAAACCTGCAATGGTGCATCGGAATCTAATACTCTGTCCCAGGAAAGGCTCAAGGTACGAACTATTAGAAGAGTTCCTCCTCTTATAAATAAGTCGAAATTTTGCCTTTTGTATTCAATATCGATGCAATTTCTGTGTTTGATCGTTGATTTGAAGGTCCAAGGGATACAGTAAACCTGCAATTGTGCATCGGAATCTAATACTGCTGTCCCAGGAAAGGCTTAAAGCACGAACTCCTCTTATAAATAAGTCGACATTTTGCGTTTTGTATTCAATATCGATGCAATTTGTGTGCTTCACCGTTGATTTCAAGGTCCAAGGGACACAGTAAACCTGCAATGGTGCATCGGAATCTAATACTGCTGTCCCAGGGAAGGATCAAAGCACGATCTATTAGAAGAGTTACTCCTCTTATAAATAAGTCGACATTTTGCCTTTTGTATTCAGTATCGCTGCAATTTCTGTGTTTCAACGTTGGTTTGAAGGTCCAAGGGATACAGTAAACCTGCAATGGTGCATCGGAATCTAATACTGCTGTCCCAGGAAAGGCTAAAATCACGAACTATTAGAAGAGTTACTCCTCTCATAAATATGTTGACATTTTGCCTTTTGTATTCGATGTAATTTCTTTGTTTCATTGCTGATTTGAAGGTCCAAGGGATACAGTAAACCTGAAATGGTGCATCGGAATCTAATACTGCTGTCCCAGGAAAGGGTCAAAGCACGAACTATTAGAAGAGTTACTCCTCTTGTAAATAAGTCGACATTTTGCTTTTTGTATTCGATATCGATGCAATTTCTGTGTTTCATCGTTGTTTTGAAGGTCCAAGGGATACAGTAAACCTGCAATGGTGCATCGGAATCTAATACTGCTGTCCCAGGAAAGGCTCCAAGTACGAACTATTAGTAGAGTAACTCCTCTTATAAATAAGTCGACATTTTACTTTTTGTATTCAATATCGATGCAATGTCTGTGTTTCATCGTTGATATGAGGGTCCAAGGGATACAGTATACCTGAAATGGTGCATATGAATCTAATACTGCTGTCCCTGGACAGGCTCAAAGAACGAACTATTAGAAGAGTTACTTTTCTTATAAATAAGTCGACATTTTGCATTTTGTATTCAGTATCGATTCAATTTCTGTCTTTCATCGTTGATTGGAAGGTCCAAGGGATACAGTAAACCTGCAATGGTGCATCGGAATCTAATAGTGCTGTCCCAGGATAGGCCCAAAGCACGAACAATTAGAAGAGTTACTCCTCTTTTAAATAAGACGACAAGTTGCCTTTTGTATTCAATATCGATGCAATTTCTGTGCTTCATCGTTGATTTCAAGGTCCAAGGGATACAGTAAACCTGCAATGGTGCATCGGAATCTAATACTGCTGTCCCAGGAAAGGATCAAAGCACGATCTATTAGAAGAGTTACCCTCTTATAAATAACTCGACATTTTGCCATTTGTATTCAGTATCGATGCAATTTCTGTGTTTCATCGGTGATTTGAAGGTCCAAGGGATACAGTAAACCTGCAATGGTGCATCGGAATATAATACTGCTGTCCCAGGAAAGGCTAAAAGCACGAACTATTAGAAGAGTTACTCCTCTTATAAATAAGTTGACATTTTGCCTTCTGTATTCAATATCGATGCAATTTCTGTGTTTCATCGTTGATTTGAAGGTCCTAGGGATGCAGTAAACCTGCAATGGTGCATCGGAATCTAATACTGCTGTCCCAGGAAAGGCTCAAAGAACGAACTATTAGAAGAGTTACTTTTCTTATAAATAAGTCGACATTTTGCCTTTTGTATTCAGTATCGATTCAATTTCTGTCTTTATTCGTTGATTGGAAGGTCCAAGGGATACAGTAAACCTGCAAATGTGCATCGGAATCTAATAGTGCTGTCCCAGGATAGGCTCAAAGCGCGAACAATTAGAAGAGTTACTCCTTTTTTAAATAACACGACAAGTTGCCTTTTGTATTCAATATCGATGCAATTTCTGTGTTTCATCGTTGATTTCAAGGTCCAAGGGATACAGTAAACCAGCAATGGTGCATCGGAATCTAATACTGCTGTCCCACGAAAGGCTAAAAGCACGATCTATTAGAAGAATTACTCCTCTTGTAAATAAGTCGACATTTTGCCTTTTGTATTCAATATCGAATCAATTTCTGTGTTTCATCGTTGATTTGAAGGTCCAAGGGATACAGTAAACCTGCAATGGTGCATCGGAATCTAATACTGCTGTCCCAAGAAAGGCTCAAGGTACGAACTATTAGAAGAGTTACTCCTCTTATAAATAAGTCGAAGTTTTGCCTTTTGTATTAAATATCGATGCAATTTCTGTGTTTCATCATTGATTTGAAGGTCCAAGGGATACAGTAAATCTGCAATTGTGCATCGTAATCTAATACTGCTGTCCCAGGAAAGGCTTAAAGCACGAACTCCTCTTATAAATAAGTCGACATTTTGCGTTTTGTATTCAATATCGATGCAATTTCTGTGCTTCACCGTTGATTTCAAGGTCCAAGGGACACAGTAAACCTGCAATGGTGCATCGGAATCTAATACTGCTGTCCCAGGAAAGGCTAAAATCACGAACTATTAGAAGAGTTACTCCTCTCATAAATAAGTGGTCATTTTGCCTTTTGTATTCAATATCGATGCAATTTCTGTGTTTCATCGTTGATTTGAAGGTCCAAGGGATACAGTAAACCTGCAATGGTGCATCGGAATCTAGTACTGCTGTCTCAGGAGGGGCTCAAAGCACGAACTATTAGAAGAGTTACTCCTCTTGTAAATAAGTCGACATTTTGCCTTTTGTATTCAATATCGATGCAATTTCTGTGTTTCATCGTTGATGTGATGGTCCAAGGGATACAGTGAACCTGCATGGTGCATCGGAATCTAATACTGCTGTCCCAGGAAAGGCAAAAAGCATGAACTATTAGAAGAGTTACTCCTCTTGTAAATAAGTCGACATTTTCCCTTTTGTATTCAATATCGATGCAATTTCTGTGTTTCATCGTTGATTTGAAGGTCCAAAAGATACTGTAAACCTGCAATGGTGCATCGGAATCTAATACTGCTGTCCCAGGAAATGCTCAAAGCACAAACTATTAGAAGAGTTACTCCTCTTATAAATAAGTCGACATTTTGCCTTTTGTATTCAATATCGATGCAATTTCTGTGTTTCATCGTTGATTTGAAGGTCCAAGGGATACAGTAAACCTGCAATGGTGCATCGGAATCTAATGCTGCTGTCCCACGAAAGGCTAAAAGCACGACCTATTAGAAGAATTACTCCTCTTGTAAATAAGTCGACATTTTGCCTTTTGTATTCAATATCGATGCAATTTCTGTGTTTCATCGTTGATTTGAAGGTCCAAAAGATACTGTAAACCTGCAATGGTGCATCGGAATCTAATACTGCTGTCCCAGGAAATGCTCAAAGCACAAACTATTAGAAGAGTTACTCCTCTTATAAATAAGTCGACATTTTGCCTTTTGTATTCAATATCGATGCAATTTCTGTGTTTCATCGTTGATTTGAAGGTCCAAGGGATACAGTAAACCTGCAATGGTGCATCGGAATCTAATGCTGCTGTCATAGGAAGGGCTAAAACACGAACTATTAGAAGAGTTACTCCTCTTATAAATATGTCGACATTTTGACTTCTGTATTCAGTATCGATGCAATTTCTGTGTTTCGTCGTTGATTTGAAGGTCCAAGGGACACAGTAAACCTGCAATGGTGCATCGGAATCTAATACTGCTGTCCCAGGAATGGCTCAAAGCACGAACTATTAGAAGAGTTACTCCTTTTGTAAATAAGTCAACATTTTGGTTTTTTTTATTCAATATCGATGCAATTTCTGTGTTTCATCGTTGATTTGAAGGTCCAAGGGATACAGTAAACCTGCAATGGTTCACCAGAATCTTATACTGCTGTCCCAGGCAAGGCTCAAATCACGAACTATTAGATGAGTTACTCCTCTTATAAATAAGTCGACATTTTGCCTTTTGTATTCAATATCGATGCAATTTATGTGTTTCATCGTTGATTTGAAGGTCCAAGGGATACAGTAAACCTGCAATGGTGCATCGGAATCTAATACTGCTGTCGCAGGAAAGGCACAAGGCACGAACTATTAGAAGAGTTACTCCTCTTATAAATAAGACGTCATTTTGCCTTTTGTACTCAATATCGATGCAATTTCTGTGCTTCATCGTTGATTTCAAGGTCCAAGGGATACAGTAAACCTGCAATGGTGCATCGGAATCTAATACTGCTGTCCCAGGAAAGGATCGAAGCACGATCTTTTAGAAGAGTTACCCTCCTATAAATAACTCAACATTTTGCCTTTTGTATTCAGTATCGATGGAATTTCTGTGTTTCATCGTTGATTTGAAAGTCCAAGGGATATAGTAAACTTGCAATGGTGCATCGGAATCTAATACTGCTGTCCCAGGAATGGCTAAACCACGAACTATTAGAAGAGTTACTCCTCTTTTAAATAAGTTGACATTTTGGCTTTTGTATTCAATATCGATGTAATTTCTGTGTTTCATCGTTGATTTGAAGGACCAAGGGATACAGTAAACCTGAAATGGTGCATCGAAATCTAATACTGCTGTCCCAGGAAAGGGTCAAAGCACGAAGTATTAGAAGAGTTACTCCTCTTGTAAATAAGTCGACATTTTGCTTTTTGTATTCAATATCGATGCAATTTCTGTGTTTCATCGTTGATTTGAAGGTCCAAGGGATACAGTATACCTGAAATGGTGCATATGAATCTAATACTGCTGTCCCAGGAAAGGCTCAAAGAACGAACTATTAGAACAGTTACTCCTCTTATAAATAAGTCGACATTTTGCCTTTTGTATTCAATATCGATGCAATTTCTGTGTTTCGTCGTTGACTTTAAGGTCCAAAAGATACTGTAAACCTGCAATGGTGCATCGGAATCTAATACTGCTGTCCCAGGAAATGCTCAAAGCACAAACTATTAGAAGAGTGACTCCTCTTATAAATAAGTCGACATTTTGCCTTTTGTATTCAATATCGATGCAATTTCTGTGTTTCATCGTTGATTTGAAGGTCCAAGGGATACAGTAAACCTGCAATGGTGCATCGGAAGCTAATGCTGCTGTCCCAGGAAGGGCTAAAACACGAACTATTAGATGAGTTACTCCTCTTATAAATATGTCGACATTTTGACTTCTGTATTCAGTATCGATGCAATTTCTATGTTTCGTCATTGATTTGAAGGTCCAAGGGACACAGTAAACCTGCAATGGTGCAGCGGAATCTAATACTGCTGTCCCAGGAATGGCTCAAAGCACGAACTATTAGAAGAGTTACTCCTCTTGTAAATAAGTCGACATTTTGTTTTTTTGTATTCAATATCGATGCAATTTCTGTGTTTCATCGTTGATTTGAAGGTCCAAGGGATACAGTAAACCTGCAATGGTTCATCAGAATCTTATACTGCTGTCCCAGGCAAGGCTCAAATCACGAACTAATAGAAGAGTTACTCCTCTTATAAATAAGTCGACATTTTGCTTTTTGTATTCAATATCGATGCAATTTCTGTGTTTCATCGTTGATTTGAAGGTCCAAGGGTTACAGTAAACCAGCAATGGTGCATCGGAATCTAATACCGCTGTCCCAGGAAAGGCACAAAGCACGAACTATTAGAAGAGTTACTCCTCTTATAAATAAGACGTCATTTTGCGTTTTGTACTCAATATCGATGCAATTTCTGTGCTTCATCGTTGATTTCAAGGTCCAAGGGATACAGTAAACCTGCAATGGTGCATCGGAATCTAATACTGCTGTCCCAGGAAAGGATCAAAGCACGATCTATTAGAAGAGTTACCCTCCTATAAATAACTCGACATTTTGCCTTTTGTATTCAGTATCGATGCAATTTCTGTGTTTCATCGTTGATTTGAAGGTCCAAGGGATATAGTAAACTTGCAATGGTGCATCGGAATCTAATACTGCTGTCCCAGGAAAGGCTAAAAGCACGAACTATTAGAAGAGTTACTCCTCTTATAAATAGGTTGACATTTTGCCTTTTGTATTCAATATCGATGTAATTTCTGTGTTTCATTGCTGATTTGAAGGTCCAAGGGATACAGTAAACCTGAAATGGTGCATCGGAATCTAATACTGCTGTCCCAGGAAAGGGTCAAAGCACGTACTATTAGAAGAGTTACTCCTCTTGTAAATAAGTCGACATTTTGCTTTTTGTATTCAATATCGATGTAATTTCTGTGTTTCATCGTTGATTTGAAGGTCCAAGGGATACAGTAAACCTGCAATGGTGCATCGGAATCTAATACTGCTGTCCCAGGAAAGGCTCCAAGCACGAACTATTAGTAGAGTTACTCCTCTTATAAGTAAGTCGACATTTTGCTTTTTGTATTCAGTATCGATGCAATTTCTGTGTTTCATCGTTGATTTGAAGGTCCAAGGGATACAGTATACCTGAAATGGTGCATATGAATCTAATACTGCTGTCCCAGGAAAGGCTCAAAGAACGAACTATTAGAAGAGTTACTTTTCCTATAAATAAGTCGACATTTTGCCTTTTGTATTCAGGATCGATTCAATTTCTGTCTCTCATCGTTGATTGGAAGGTCCAAGGGATACAGTAAACCTGCAATGGTGCATCGGAATCTAATAGTGCTGTCCCAGGATAGGCTCAAAGCACGAACAATTAGAAGAGTTACTCCTTTTTTAAATAAGACTACAAGTTGCCTTTTGTATTCAATATCGATGCAATTTCTGTGCTTCATCGTTGATTTCAAGGTCCAAGGGATACAGTAAACCAGCAATGGTGCATCGGAATCTAATACTGCTGTCCCACGAAAGGCTAAAAGCACGATCTATTAGAAGAATTACTCCTCTTGTAAATAAGTCGACATTTTGCCTTTTGTATTCAATACCGATGCAATTTCTGTGTTTCATCGTTGATTTGAAGGTCCAAGGGATACAGTAAACCTGCAATGGTGCATCGGAATCTAATGCTGCTGTCCCAGGAAGGGCTAAAACACGAACTATTAGAAGAGTTACTCCTCTTATAAATATGTCGACATTTTGACTTCTGTATTCAGTATCGATGCAATTTCTGTGTTTCGTCGTTGATTTGAAGGTCCAAGGGATATAGTAAACTTGCAATGGTGCATCGGAATCTAATACTGCTGTCCCAGGAAAGGCTAAAGCCACGAACTATTAGAATGGTTACTCCTCTTTTAAATAAGTTGACATTTTGCCTTTTGTATTCAATATCGATGTAATTTCTGTGTTTCATCGTTGATTTGAAGGACCAAGGGATACAGTAAACCTGAAATGGTGCATCGAAATCTAATACTGCTGTCCCAGGAAAGGGTCAAAGCACGAAGTATTAGAAGAGTTACTCCACTTATAAATAAGTCGACATTTTGCCTTTTGTATTCAATATCGATGCAATTTATGTGTTTCATCGTTGATTTGAAGGTCCAAGGGATACAGTAAACCTGCAATGGTGCATCGGAATCTAATACTGCTGTCCCAGGAAAGGCACAAAGCACGAACTATTAGAAGAGTTACTCCTCTTATAAATAAGACGTCATTTTGCGTTTTGTACTCAATATCGATGCAATTTCTGTGCTTCATCGTTGATTTCAAGGTCCAAGGGATACAGTAAACCTGCAATGGTGCATCGGAATCTAATACTGCTGTCCCAGGAAAGGATCAAAGCACGATCTATTAGAAGAGTTACCCTCTTATAAATAACTCGACATTTTGCCTTTTGTATTCAGTATCGATGCAATTTCTGTGTTTCATCGTTGATTTGAAGGTCCAAGGGATACAGTAAACCTGCAATGATGCATCGGAATCTAATACTGCTGTCCCAGGAAAGGCACAAAGCACGAACTATTAGAAGAGTTACTCCTCTTATAAATAAGTCGACATTTTGCCTTTTGTATTCAATATCGATGCAATTTCTGTGTTTCATCGTTGATTTGAAGGTCCAAGGGATACAGTAAACCTGCAATGGTGCATCGGAATCTAATGCTGCTGTCCCAGGAAGGGCTAAAACACGAACTATTAGATGAGTTACTCCTCTTATAAATATGTCGACATTTTGACTTCTGTATTCAGTATCGATGCAATTTCTATGTTTCGTCATTGATTTGAAGGTCCAAGGGACACAGTAAACCTGCAATGGTGCATCGGAATCTAATACTGCTGTCCCAGGAATGGCTCAAAGCACGAACTATTAGAAGAGTTACTCCTCTTGTAAATAAGTCGACATTTTGCCTTTTGTATTCAATATCGATGCAATTTATGTGTTTCATCGTTGATTTGAAGGTCCAAGGGATACAGTAAACCTGCAATGGTGCATCGGAATCTAATACTGCTGTCCCAGGAAAGGCACAAAGCACGAACTATTAGAAGAGTTACTCCTCTTATAAATAAGACGTCATTTTGCGTTTTGTACTCAATATCGATGCAATTTCTGTGCTTCATCGTTGATTTCAAGGTCCAAGGGATACAGTAAACCTGCAATGGTGCATCGGAATCTAATACTGCTGTCCCAGGAAAGGATCAAAGCACGATCTATTAGAAGAGTTACCCTCTTATAAATAACTCGACATTTTGCCTTTTGTATTCAGTATCGATGCAATTTCTGTGTTTCATCGTTGATTTGAAGGTCCAAGGGATACAGTAAACCTGCAATGATGCATCGGAATCTAATACTGCTGTCCCAGGAAAGGCACAAAGCACGAACTATTAGAAGAGTTACTCCTTTTTTAAATAAGACGACAAGTTGCCTTTTGTATTCAATATCGATGCAATTTCTGTGCTTCATCGTTGATTTCAAGGTCCAAGGGATACAGTAAACCTGCAATGGTGCATCGGAATCTAATACTGCTGTCCCAGGAAAGGATCAAAGCACGATCTATTAGAAGAGTTACCCTCTTATAAATAACTCGACATTTTGCCTTTTGTATTCAGTATCGATGCAATTTCTGTGTTTCATCGTTGATTTGAAGGTCCAAGGGATACAGTAAACCTGCAATGGTGCATCGGAATATAATACTGCTGTCCCAGGAAAGGCTAAAAGCACGAACTATTAGAAGAGTTACTCCTCTTATAAATAAGTTGACATTTTGCCTTCTGTATTCAATATCGATGCAATTTCTGTGTTTCATCGTTGATTTGAAGGTCCTAAGGATGCAGTAAACCTGCAATGGTGCATCGGAATCTAATACTGCTGTCCCAGGAAAGGCTCAAAGAACGAACTATTAGAAGAGTTACTTTTCTTATAAATAAGTCGACATTTTGCCTTATGTATTCAGTATCGATTCAATTTCTGTCTTTCATCGTTGATTGGAAGGTCCAAGGGATACAGTAAACCTGCAATGGTGCATCGGAATCTAATAGTGCTGTCCCAGGATAGGCTCAAAGCACGAACAATTAGAAGAGTTACTCCTTTTTTAAATAACACGACAAGTTGCCTTTTGTATTCAATATCGATGCAATTTCTGTGTTTCATCGTTGATTTGAAGGTCCAAGGGATACAGTAAACCTGAAATGGTGCATCGGAATCTAATACTGTTTTCCCAGGAAAGGGTCAAAGCACGTACTATTAGAAGAGTTACTCCTCTTGTAAATAAGTCGACATTTTGCTTTTTGTATTCAATATCGATGCAATTTCTGTGTTTCATCGTTGATTTGAAGGTCCAAGGGATACAGTAAACCTGCAATGGTGCATCGGAATCTAATACTGCTGTCCCAGGAAAGGCTAAAATCACGAACTATTAGAAGAGTTACTCCTCTCATAAATAAGTGGATATTTTGCCTTTTGTATTCAATATCGATGCAATTTCTGTGTTTCATCGTTGATTTGAAGGTCCAAGGGATACAGTAAACCTGCAATGGTGCATCGGAATCTAGTACTGCTGTCTCAGGAAGGGCTCAAAGCACGAACTATTAGAAGAGTTACTCCTCTTGTAAATAAGTCGACATTTTGCCTTTTGTATTCAATATCGATGCAATTTCTGTGTTTCATCGTTGATTTGATGGTCCAAGGGATACAGTGAACCTGCATGGTGCATCGGAATCTAATACTGCTGTCCCAGGAAAGGCAAAAAGCATGAACTATTAGAAGAGTTACTACTCTTGCAAATAAATCGACATTTTGCCTTTTGTATTCAATATCGATGCAATTTCTATGTGTTTCATCGTTGATTTGAAGGTCCAAGGGATACAGTAAACCAGCAATGGTGCATCGGAATCTAATACTGCTGTCCCACGAAAGGCTAAAAGCACGATCTATTAGAAGAATTACTCCTCTTGTAAATAAGTCGACATTTTCCCTTTTGTATTCAATATCGATGCAATTTCTGTGTTTCTTCGTTGATTTGAAGGTCCAAAAGATACTGTAAACCTGCAATGGTGCATCGGAATCTAATACTGCTGTCCCAGGAAATGCTCAAAGCACAAACTATTAGAAGAGTTACTCCTCTTATAAATAAGTCGACATTTTGCCTTTTGTATTCAATATCGATGCAATTTCTGTGATTCATCGTTGATTTGAAGGTCCAAGGGATACAGTAAACCTGCAATGGTGCATCGGAATCTAGTACTGCTGTCCCAAGAAGGGATCAAAGCACCAACTATTAGAAGAGTTACTCCTCTTGTAAATAAGTCGACATTTTGCCTTTTGTATTCAATATCGATGCAATTTCTGCGTTTCATCGTTGATTTGATGGTCCAAGGGATACAGTGAACCTGCAATGGTGCATCGGAATCTAATACTGCTGTCCCAGGAAAGGCAAAAAGCATGAACTATTAGAAGAGTTACTACTCTTGCAAATAAATCGACCTTTTACCTTTTGTATTCAATATCGATGCAATTTCTGTGTTTCATCGTTGATTTGAATGTCCAAGGGATACAGTAAACCTGCAATGGTGCATCGGAATCTAATGCTGCTGTCATAGGAAGGGCTAAGACACGAACTATTAGAAGAGTTACTCCCTTTATAAATATGTCGACATTTTGACTTCTGTATTCAGTATCGATGCAATTTCTGTGTTTCGTCGTTGATTTGAAGGTCCAAGGGACACAGTAAACCTGCAATGGTGCATCGGAATCTAATACTGCTGTCCCAGGAATGGCTCAAAGCACGAACTATTAGAATTGTTACTCCTTTTGTAAATAAGTCAACATTTTGGTTTTTTTTATTCAATATCGATGCAATTTCTGTGTTTCATCGTTGATTTGAAGGTCCAAGGGATACAGTAAACCTGCAATGGTTCATCAGAATCTTATACTGCTGTCCCAGGCAAGGCTCAAATCACGAACTATTAGATGAGTTACTCCTCTTATAAATAAGTCGACATTTTGCCTTTTGTATTCAATATCGATGCAATTTATGTGTTTCATCGTTGATTTGAAGGTCCAAGGGATACAGTTAACCTGCAATGGTGCATCGGAATCTAATACTGCTGTCCCAGGAAAGGCACAAAGCACGAACTATTAGAAGAGTTACTCCTCTTATAAATAAGACGTCATTTTGCGTTTTGAACTCAATATCGATGCAATTTCTGTGCTTCATCGTTGATTTCAAGGTCCAAGGGATACAGTTAACCTGCAATGGTGCATCGGAATCTAATACTGCTGTCCCAGGAAAGGATCAAAGCACGATCTATTAGAAGAGTTACCCTCTTATAAATAACTCGACATTTTGCCTTTTGTATTCAGTATCGATGCAATTTCTGTGTTTCATCGTTGATTTGAAGGTCCAAGGGATACAGTAAACCTGCAATGGTGCATCGGAATCTAATACTGCTGTCCCAGGAAAGGCACAAAGCACGAACTATTAGAAGAGTTACTCCTTTTTTAAATAAGACGACAAGTTGCCTTTTGTATTCAATATCGATGCAATTTCTGTGCTTCATCGTTGATTTCAAGGTCCAAGGGATACAGTAAACCTGCAATGGTGCATCGGAATCTAATACTGCTGTCCCAGGAAAGGATCAAAGCACGATCTATTAGAAGAGTTACCCTCTTATAAATAACTCGACATTTTGCCTTTTGTATTCAGTATCGATGCAATTTCTGTGTTTCATCGTTGACTTGAAGGTCCAAGGGATACAGTAAACCTGCAATGGTGCATCGGAATGTAATACTGCTGTCCCAGGAAAGGCTAAAAGCACGAACTATTAGAAGAGTTACTCCTCTTATAAATAAGTTGACATTTTGCCTTCTGTATTCAATATCGATGCAATTTCTGTGTTTCATCGTTGATTTGAAGGTCCTAGGGATGCAGTAAACCTGCAATGGTGCATCGGAATCTAATACTGCTGTCCCAGGAAAGGCTCAAAAAACGAACTATTAGAAGAGTTACTTTTCTTATAAATAAGTCGACATTTTGCCTTATGTATTCAGTATCGATTCAATTTCTGTCTTTCATCGTTGATTGGAAGGTCCAAGGGATACAGTAAACCTGCAATGGTGCATCGGAATCTAATAGTGCTGTCCCAGGATAGGCTCAAAGCACGAACAATTAGAAGAGTTACTCCTTTTTTAAATAACACGACAAGTTGCCTTTTGTATTCAATATCGATGCAATTTCTGTGTTTCATCGTTGATTTGAAGGTCCAAGGGATACAGTAAACCTGAAATGGTGCATCGGAATCTAATACTGTTTTCCCAGGAAAGGGTCAAAGCACGTACTATTAGAAGAGTTACTCCTCTTGTAAATAAGTCGACATTTTGCTTTTTGTATTCAATATCGATGCAATTTCTGTGTTTCATCGTTGATTTGAAGGTCCAAGGGATACAGTAAACCTGCAATGGTGCATCGGAATCTAATACTGCTGTCCCAGGAAAGGCTCCAAGCACGAACTATTAGTAGAGTTACTCCTCTTATTAGTAAGTCGACATTTTGCTTTTTGTATTCAATATCGATGCAATTTCTGTGTTTCATCGTTGATTTGAAGGTCCAAGGGATACAGTAAACCTGCAATGGTGCATCGGAATCTAATACTGCTGTCCCAGGAAAGGCTAAAATCACGAACTATTAGAAGAGTTACTCCTCTCATAAATAAGTGGATATTTTGCCTTTTGTATTCAATATCGATGCAATTTCTGTGTTTCATCGTTGATTTGAAGGTCCAAGGGATACAGTAAACCTGCAATGGTGCATCGGAATCTAGTACTGCTGTCTCAGGAAGGGCTCAAAGCACGAACTATTAGAAGAGTTACTCCTCTTGTAAATAAGTCGACATTTTGTCTTTTGTATTCAATATCGATGCAATTTCTGTGTTTCATCGTTAATTTGATGGTCCAAGGGATACAGTGAACCTGCATGGTGCATCGGAATCTAATACTGCTGTCCCAGGAAAGGCAAAAAGCATGAACTATTAGAAGAGTTACTACTCTTGCAAATAAATCGACATTTTGCCTTTTGTATACAATATCGATGCAATTTCTATGTGTTTCATCGTTGATTTGAAGGTCCAAGGGATACAGTTAACCAGCAATGGTGCATCGGAATCTAATACTGCTGTCCCACGAAAGGCTAAAAGCACGATCTATTAGAAGAATTACTCCTCTTGTAAATAAGTCGACATTTTCCCTTTTGTATTCAATATCGATGCAATTTCTGTGTTTCATCGTTGATTTGAAGGTCCAAAAGATACTGTAAACCTGCAATGGTGCATCGGAATCTAATACTGCTGTCCCAGGAAATGCTCAAAGCACAAACTATTAGAAGAGTTACTCCTCTTATAAATAAGTCGACATTTTGCCTTTTGTATTTAATATCGATGCAATTTCTGTGTTTCATCGTTGATTTGAAGGTCCAAGGGATTCAGTAAACCTGCAATGGTGCATCGGAATCTAATGCTGCTGTCCCACGAAAGGCTAAAAGCACGATCTATTAGAAGAATTACTCCTCTTGTAAATAAGTCGACATTTTGCCTTTTGTATTCAATATCGATGCAATTTCTGTGTTTCATCGTTGATTTGAAGGTCCAAAAGATACTGTAAACCTGCAATGGTGCATCGGAATCTAATACTGCTGTCCCAGGAAATGCTCAAAGCACAAACTATTAGAAGAGTTACTCCTCTTATAAATAAGTCGACATTTTGCCTTTTGTATTCAATATCGATGCAATTTCTGTGTTTCATCGTTGATTTGAATGTCCAAGGGATACAGTAAACCTGCAATGGTGCATCGGAATCTAATGCTGCTGTCATAGGAAGGGCTAAGACACGAACTATTAGAAGAGTTACTCCCTTTATAAATATGTCGACATTTTGACTTCTGTATTCAGTATCGATGCAATTTCTGTGTTTCGTCGTTGATTTGAAGGTCCAAGGGACACAGTAAACCTGCAATGGTGCATCGGAATCTAATACTGCTGTCCCAGGAATGGCTCAAAGCACGAAGTATTAGAAGCGTTACTCCTTTTGTAAATATGTCAACATTTTGGTTTTTTTTATTCAATATCGATGCAATTTCTGTGTTTCATCGTTGATTTGAAGGTCCAAGGGATACAGTAAACCTGCAATGGTTCATCAGAATCTTATACTGCTGTCCCAGGCAAGGCTCAAATCACGAACTATTAGATGAGTTACTCCTCTTATAAATAAGTCGACATTTTGCCTTTTGTATTCAATATCGATGCAATTTATGTGTTTCATCGTTGATTTGAAGGTCCAAGGGATACAGTTAACCTGCAATGGTGCATCGGAATCTAATACTGCTGTCCCAGGAAAGGCACAAAGCACGAACTATTAGAAGAGTTACTCCTCTTATAAATAAGACGTCATTTTGCGTTTTGTACTCAATATCGATGCAATTTCTGTGCTTCATCGTTGATTTCAAGGTCCAAGGGTTACAGTAAACCTGCAATGGTGCATCGGAATCTAATACTGCTGACCCAGGAAAGGATCAAAGCACGATCTTTTAGAAGAGTTACCCTCCTATAAATAACTCAACATTTTGCCTTTTGTATTCAGTATCGATGGAATTTCTGTGTTTCATCGTTGATTTGAAGGTCCAAGGGATATAGTAAACTTGCAATGGTGCATCGGAATCTAATACTGCTGTCCCAGGAAAGGCTAAAACCACGAACTATTAGAAGAGTTACTCCTCTTTTAAATAAGTTGACATTTTGCCTTTTGTATTCAATATCGATGTAATTTCTGTGTTTCATCGTTGATTTGAAGGACCAAGGGATACAGTAAACCTGAAATGGTGCATCGAAATCTAATACTGCTGTCCCAGGAAAGGGTCAAAGCACGAAGTATTAGAAGAGTTACTCCTCTTGTAAATAAGTCGACATTTTGCTTTTTGTATTCAATATCGATGCAATTTCTGTGTTTCATCGTTGATTTGAATGTCCAAGGGATACAGTATACCTGAAATGGTGCATATGAATCTAATACTGCTGTCCCAGGAAAGGCTCAAAGAACTAACTATTAGAACAGTTACTCCTCTAATAAATAAGTCGACATTTTGCCTTTTGTATTCAATATCGATGCAATTTCTGTGTTTCGTCGTTGATTTGAAGGTCCAAAAGATACTGTAAACCTGCAATGGTGCATCGGAATCTAATACTGCTGTCCCAGGAAATGCTCAAAGCACAAACTATTAGAAGAGTTACTCCTCTTATAAATAAGTCGACATTTTGCCTTTTGTATTCAATATCGATGCAATTTCTGTGTTTCATCGTTGATTTGAAGGTCCAAGGGATACAGTAAACCTGCAATGGTGCATCGGAATCTAATGCTGCTGTCCCAGGAAGGGCTAAAACACGAACTATTAGAAGAGTTACTCCTCTTATAAATATGTCGACATTTTGACTTCTGTATTCAGTATCGATGCAATTTCTGTGTTTCGTCGTTGATTTGAAGGTCCAAGGGACACAGTAAACCTGCAATGGTGCATCGGAATCTAATACTGCTGTCCCAGGAATGGCTCAAAGCACGAACTATTAGAAGAGTTACTCCTCTTGTAAATAAGTCAACATTTTGTTTTTTTGTATTCAATATCGATGCAATTTCTGTGTTTCATCGTTGATTTGAAGGTCCAAGGGTTACAGTAAACCTGCAATGGTGCATCGGAATCTAATACTGCTGTCCCAGGAAAGGCACAAAGCACGAACTATTAGAAGAGTTACTCCTCTTATAAATAAGACGTCATTTTGCGTTTTGTACTCAATATCGATGCAATTTCTGTGCTTCATCGTTGATTTCAAGGTCCAAGGGATACAGTAAACCTGCAATGGTGCATCGGAATCTAATACTGCTGTCCCAGGAAAGGATCAAAGCACGAACTATTAGAAGAGTTACTCCTCTTATAAATAAGTTGACATTTTGCCTTTTGTATTCAATATCGATGTAATTTCTGTGTTTCATTGCTGATTTGAAGGTCCAAGGGATACAGTAAACCTGAAATGGTGCATCGGAATCTAATACTGCTGTCCCAGGAAAGGGTCAAAGCACGTACTATTAGAAGAGTTACTCCTCTTGTAAATAAGTCGACATTTTGCTTTTTGTATTCAATATCGATGCAATTTCTGTGTTTCATCGTTGATTTGAAGGTACAAGGGATACAGTAAACCTGCAATGGTGCATCGGAATCTAATACTGCTGTCCCAGGAAAGGCTCCAAGCACGAACTATTAGTAGAGTTACTCCTCTTATAAATAAGTCGACATTTTGCTTTTTGTATTCAATATCGATGCAATTTCTGTGTTTCATCGTTGATTTGAAGGTCCAAGGGATACAGTATACCTGAAATGGTGCATATGAATCTAATACTGCTGTCCCAGGAAAGGCTCAAAGAACGAACTATTAGAAGAGTTACTTTTCCTATAAATAAGTCGACATTTTGCCTTTTGTATTCAGTATCGATTCAATTTCTGTCTTTCATCGTTGATTGGATGGTCCATGGGATACAGTAAACCTGCAATGGTGCATCGGAATCTAATAGTGCTGTCCCAGGATAGGCTCAAAGCACGAACAATTAGAAGAGTTACTCCTTTTTTAAATAAGACTACAAGTTGCCTTTTGTATTAATATCGATGCAATTTCTGTGCTTCATCGTTGATTTCAAGGTCCAAGGGATACAGTAAACCAGCAATGGTGCATCGGAATCTAATACTGCTGTCCCACGAAGGGCTAAAAGCACGATCTATTAGAAGAATTACTCCTCTTGTAAATAAGTCGAAATTTTGCCTTTTGTATTCAATATCGATGCAATTTCTGGTTTCATCGTTGATTTGAAGGTCCAAAAGATACTGTAAACCTGCAATGGTGCATCGGAATCTAATACTGCTGTCCCAGGAAATGCTCAAAGCACTAACTATTAGAAGAGTTACTCCTCTTATAAATAAGTCGACATTTTGCCTTTTGTATTCAATATCGATGCAATTTCTGTGTTTCATCGTTGATTTGAAGGTCCAAGGGATACAGTAAACCTGCAATGGTGCATCGGAATCTAATGCTGCTGTCCCAGGAAGGGCTAAAACACGAACTATTAGAAGAGTTACTCCTCTTATAAATATGTCGACATTTTGACTTCTGTATTCAGTATCGATGCAATTTCTGTGTTTCCTCGTTGATTTGAAGGTCCAAGGGATATAGTAATCTTGCAATGGTGCATCGGAATCTAATACTGCTGTCCCAGGAAAGGCTAGACCACGAACTATTTGAAGAGTTACTCCTCTTTTAAATAAGTTGACATTTTGCCTTTTGTATTCAATATCGATGTAATTTCTGTGTTTCATCGTTGATTTGAAGGACCAAGGGATACAGTAAACCTGAAATGGTGCATCGAAATCTAATACTGCTGTCCCAGGAAAGGGTCAAAGCACGAAGTATTAGAAGAGTTACTCCTCTTATAAATAAGTCGACATTTTGCCTTTTGTATTCAATATCGATGCAATTTATGTGTTTCATCGTTGATTTGAAGGTCCAAGGGATACAGTAAACCTGCAATGGTGCATCGGAATCTAATACTGCTGTCCCAGGAAAGGCACAAAACACGAACTATTAGAAGAGTTACTCCTCTTATAAATAAGATGTCATTTTGCGTTTTGTACTCAATATCGATGCAATTTCTGTGCTTCATCGTTGATTTCAAGGTCCAAGGGATACAGTAAACCTGCAATGGTGCATCGGAATCTAATACTGCTGTCCCAGGAAAGGATCAAAGCACGATCTTTTAGAAGAGTTACCCTCCTATAAATAACTCAACATTTTGCATTTTGTATTCAGTATCGATGGAATTTCTGTGTTTCATCGTTGATTTGAAGGTCAAAGGGATATAGTAAACTTGCAATGGTGCATCGGAATCTAATACTGCTGTCCCAGGAAAGGCTAAAACCACGAACTATTAGAAGAGTTACTCCTCTTTTAAATAAGTTGACATTTTGCCTTTTGTATTCAATATCGATGTAATTTCTGTGTTTCATCGTTGATTTGAAGGACCAAGGGATACAGTAAACCTGAAATGGTGCATCGAAATCTAATACTGCTGTCCCAGGAAAGGGTCAAAGCACGAAGTATTAGAAGAGTTACTCCTCTTATAAATAAGACGCCATTTTGCGTTTTCTACTCAATATCGATGCAATTTCTGTGCTTCATCGTTGATTTCAAGGTCCAAGGGATACAGTAAACCTGCAATGGTGCATCGGAATCTAATACTGCTGTCCCAGGAAAGGATAAAAGCACGATCTATTAGAAGAGTTACCCTCTTATAAATAACTCGACATTTTGCCTTTTGTATTCAGTATCGATGCAATTTCTGTGTTTCATCGTTGATTTGAAGGTCCAAGGGATACAGTAAACCTGCAATGGTGCATCGGAATATAATACTGCTGTCCCAGGAAAGTCTCAAATCACGAACTATTAGAAGAGTTACTCCTCTTATAAATAAGTCGACATTTTGCCTTTTGTATTCAATATCGATGCAATTTCTGTGTTTCATCGTTGATTTGAAGGTCCAAGGGATACAGTAAACCTGCAATGGTGCATCGGAATCTAATACTGCTGTCCCAGGAAAGGCTCAAGGTACGAACTATTAGAAGAGTTACTCCTCTTATAAATAAGTCGAAATTTTGCCTTTTGTATTCAATATCGATGCAATTTCTGTGTTTCATCGTTGATTTGAAGGTTCAAGGGATACAGTAAACCTGCAATGGTGCATCGGAATCTAATACTGCTGTCCCAGGAAAGGCTCAAGGTACGAACTATTAGAAGAGTTACTCCTCTTATAAATAAGTCGAAATTTTGCCTTTTGTATTCAATATCGATTAAATTTCTGTGTTTCATCGTTGATTGGAAGGTCCAAGGGATACAGTAAACCTGCAATGGTGCGTCGGAATCTATTACTGCTGTCCCAGGAAAGGCTCTAGGTACGAACTATTAGAAGAGTTACTCCTCTTATAAATAAGTCGAAATTTTGCCTTTTGTATTCAATATCGATGCAATTTCTGTGTTTCATCGTTGATTTGAAGGTCCCAGGGATACAGTAAACCTGCAATTGTGCATCGGAATCTAATACTGCTGTCCCAGGAAAGGCTTAAAGCACGAACTCCTCTTATAAATAAGTCGACATTTTGCGTTTTGTATTCAATATCGATTCAAATTTCTGTGCTTCACCGTTGGTTTCAAGGTCCAAGGGACACAGTAAACCTGCAATGGTGCATCGGAATCTAATACTGCTGTCCCAGGGAAAGATCAAAGCACGATCTATTAGAAGAGTTACTCCTCTTATAAATAAGTCGACATTTTGCCTTTTGTATTCAGTATCGATGCAATTTCTGTGTTTCAACGTTGATTTGAAGGTCCAAGGGATACAGTAAACCTGCAATGGTGCATCGGAATCTAATACTGCTGTCCCAGGAAAGGCTAAAATCACGAACTATTAGAAGAGTTACTCCTCCTATAAATAAGTCGACATTTTGCCTTTTGTATTCAATATCGATGCAATATCTGTGTTTCATCGTTGATTTAAGATCCAAGGGATACAGTGAACCTGCAATGGTGCATCGGAATCTAGTACTGCTGTCCCAGGAAGGGCTCAAAGCACCAACTATTAGAAGAGTTACTCCTCTTGTAAATAAGTCGACATTTAGCCTTTTCTATTCAATATCGATGCAATTTCTGCGTTTCATCGTTGATTTGATGGTCCAAGGGATACAGTGAACCTGCAATGGTGCATCGGAATCTAATACTGCTGTCCCAGGAAAGGCAAAAAGCATGAACTATTAGAAGAGTTACTACTCTTGCAAATAAATCGACATTTTGCCTTTTGTATTCAATATCGATGCAATTTCTATGTGTTTCATCGTATATTTGAAGGTCCAAGGGATACAGTAAACCAGCAATGGTCCATCGGAATCTAATACTGCTGTCCCACGAAAGGCTAAAAGCACGATCTATTAGAAGAATTACTCCTCTTGTAAATAAGTCGACATTTTGCCTTTTGTATTCAATATCGATGCAATTTCTGTGTTTCATCGTTGATTTGAAGGTCCAAGGGATACAGTACACCTGCAATGGTGCACCGGAATCTAATACTGCTGTCCCAGGAAATGCTCAAAGCACAAACTATTAGAAGAGTTACTCCTCTTAAAAATAAGTCGACATATTGCCTTTTGTATTCAATATCGATGCAATTTCTGTGTTTCATCGTTGATTTGAAGGTCCAAGGGATACAGTAAACCTGCAATGGTGCATCGGAATCTAATGCTGCTGTCCCAGGAAGGGCTAAAACACGAACTATTAGAAGAGTTACTCCTCTTATAAATATGTCGACATTTTGACTTCTGTATTCAGTATCGATGCAATTTCTGTGTTTCATCGTTGATTTGAAGGTCCAAGGGATACAGTAAACCTGCAATGGTGCATCGGAATATAATACTGCTGTCCCAGGAAAGGCTAAAAGCACGAACTATTAGAAGAGTTACTCCTCTTATAAATAAGTTGACATTTTGCCTTTTGTATTCAATATCGATGCAATTTCTGTGTTTCATCGTTGATTTGAAGGTCCACGGGATACAGTAAACCCTCAATTGTGCATCGGAATCTAATACTGCTGTCCCACGAAAGGCTTAAAGCACGAACTCCTCTTATAAATAAGTCGACATTTTGCGTTTTGTATTCAATATCGATGCAATTTCTGTGCTTCACCGTTGATTTCAAGGTCCAAGGGACACAGTAAACCTGCAATGGTGCATCGGAATCTAATACTGCTGTCCCAGGGATGGATCAAAGCACGATCTATTAGAAGAGTTACTCCTCTTGTAAATAAGTCGACATTTTGCCTTTTGTATTCAATATCGTTGCAATTTCTGTGTTTCATCGTTGATTTGATGGTACAAGGGATACAGTGAACCTGCATGGTGCATCGGAATCTAATATTGCTGTCCCAGGAAAGGCAAAAAGCATGAACTATTAGAAGAGTTACTACTCTTGCAAATAAATCGACATTTTGCCTTTTGTATTCAATATCGATGCAATTTCTATGTGTTTCATCGTTGATTTGAAGGTCCAAAAGATACTGTTAACCTGCAATGGTGCATCGGAATCTAATACTGCTGTCCCAGGAAATGCTCAAAGCACAAACTATTAGAAGAGTTACTCCTCTTATAAATAAGTCGACATTTTGCCTTTTGTATTCAATATCGATGCAATTTCTGTGTTTCATCGTTGATTTGAAGGTCCAAGGGATACAGTAAACCTGCAATGGTGCATCGGAATCTAATGCTGCTGTCCCAGGAAGGGCTAAAACACGAACTATTAGAAGAGTTACTCCTCTTATAAATATGTCGCCATTTTGACTTCTGTATTCAGTATCGATGCAATTTCTGTGTTTCGTCGTTGATTTGAAGGTCCAAGGGACACAGTAAACCTGCAATGGTGCATCGGAATCTAATGCTGCTGTCCCAGGAAAGGCTCAAAGCACGAACTATTAGAAGAGTTACTCCTTTTGTAAATAAGTCAACATTTTGTTTTTTTTTTTATTCAATATCGATGCAATTTCTGTGTTTCATCGTTGATTTGAAGGTCCAAGGGATTCAGTAAACCTGCAATGGTTCATCAGAATCTTATACTGCTGTCCCAGGCAAGGCTCAAATCACGAACTATTAGATGAGTTACTCCTCTTATAAATAAGTCGACATTTTGCCTTTTGTATTCAATATCGATGCAATTTATGTGTTTCATCGTTGATTTGAAGGTCCAAGGATACAGTAAACCTGCAATGGTGCATCGGAATCTAATAGTGCTGTCTCAGGATAGGCTCAAAGCACGAACAATTAGAAGAGTTACTCCTTTTTTAAATAAGACGACATGTTGCCTTTTGTATTCAATATCGATGCAATTTCTGTGCTTCATCGTTGATTTCAAGGTCCAAGGGATACAGTAAACCTGCAATGGTGCATCGGAATCTAATACTGCTGTCCCAGGAAAGGATCAAAGCACGATCTATTAGAAGAGTTACCCTCTTATAAATAACTCGACATTTTGCCATTTGTATTCAGTATCGATGCAATTTCTGTGTTTCATCGTTGATTTGAAGGTCCAAGGGATGCAGTAAACCTGCAATGGTGCATCGGAATATAATACTGGTGTCCCAGGAAAGGCTAAAAGCACGAACTATTAGAAGAGTTACTCCTCTTATAAATAAGTTGACATTTTGCCTTCTGTATTCAATATCGATGCAATTTCTGTGTTTCATCGTTGATTTGAAGGTCCAAGGGATACAGTAAACCTGCAATGCTGCATCGGAATCTAATACTGCTGTCCCAGGAAAGAGTCAAAGCACGAACTATTAGAAGACTTACTCCTCATGTAAATAAGTCGACATTTTGCATTTTGTATTCAATATCGATGCAATTTCTGTGTTTCATCGTTGATTTGAAGGTCCAAGGGATACAGTAAACCTGCAATGGTGCATCGGAATCTAATACTGCTGTCCCAGGAAAGTCTCAAATCACGAACTATTAGAAGAGTTACTCCTCTTATAAATAAGTCGACATTTTGCCTTTTGTAT
The DNA here is from genome assembly GCF_023864275.1 of Schistocerca cancellata. Lineage (NCBI taxonomy): Eukaryota > Metazoa > Arthropoda > Insecta > Orthoptera > Acrididae > Schistocerca > Schistocerca cancellata. Next base: position 137,953,634 of record NC_064627.1, on the reverse strand, counting down.
TCAATATCGCTGCAATTTCTGTGTTTCATCGCTGATTTGAAGGTCCAAGGGATACAGTAAACCTGCAATGGTGCATAGGAATCTAATACTGCTGTCCCAGGAAACGCTCAAAGCACGAACTATTAGAAAAGTTACTCCTCTTATAAATAAGTCGACATTTTGCCTTTTGTGTTCAATATCGATGCAATTTCTGTGTTTCATCGTTGATTTGAATGTCCAAGGGATACAGTAAACCTGCAATGGTGCATCGGAATCTAATACTGCTGTCCCAGGAAAGGCTCAAGGTACGAGCTATTAGAAGAGTTACTCCTCTTATAAATAAGTCGAAATTTTGCCTTTCGTATTCAATATCCATGCAATTTCTGTGCTTCACCGTTGATTTCAAGGTCCAAGGGACACAGTAAACCTGCAATGGTGCATCGGAATCTAATACTGCTGTCCCAGGGAAGGATCAAAGCAAGATCTATTAGAAGAGTTACTCCTCTTATAAATAAGTCGACATTTTGCCTTTTGTATTCAGTATCGATGCAATTTCTGTGTTTCAACGTTGATTTGAAGGTCCAAGGGATACAGTAAACCTGCAATGGTGCATCGGAATCTAATACTGCTGTCCCAGGAAAGGCTAAAATCACGAACTTTTAGAAGAGTTACTCCTCTCATAAATAAGTGGACATTTTGCCTTTTGTATTCAATATCGATGCAATTTCTGTGTTTCATCGTTGATTTGAAGGTCCAAGGGATACAGTAAACCTGCATGGTGCATCGGAATCTAATACTGCTGTCCCAGGAAATGCAAAAAGCATGAACTATTAGAAGAGTTACTACTCTTGCAAATAAATCGACATTTTGCCTTTTGTATTCAATATCGATGCAATTTCTATGGGTTTCATCGTTGATTTGAAGGTCCAAGGGATACAGTAAACCTGCAATGGTGCATCGGAATCTAATGCTGCTGTCCCAGGATGGGCTAAAACACGAACTATTAGAAGAGTTACTCCTCTTATAAATATGTCGACATTTTGACTTCTGTATTCAGTATCGATGCAATTTCTGTGTTTCGTCGTTGATTTGAAGGTCCAAGGGACACAGTAAACCTGCAATGGTGCATCGGAATCTAATACTGCTGTCCCAGAAAGGCTCAAAGCACGAACTATTAGAAGAGTTACTCCTTTTGTAAATAAGTCAACATTTTGTTTTTTTTTTATTAAATATCGATGTAATTTCTGTGTTTCATCGTTGATTTGAAGGTCCAAGGGATACAGTAAACCTGCAATGGTTCATCAGAATCTTATACTGCTGTCCCAGGCAAGGCTCAAATCACGAACTATTAGATGAGTTACTCCTCTTATAAATAAGTCGACATTCTGCCTTTTGTATTCAATATCGATGCAATTTATGTGTTTCATCGTTGATTTGAAGGTCCAAGGGATACAGTAAACCTGCAATGGTGCATCGGAATCTAATACTGCTGTCCCAGGAAAGGCACAAAGCACGAACTATTAGAAGAGTTACTTCTCTTATAAATAAGACGTCATTTTGCGTTTTGTACTCAATATCGATGCAATTTCTGTGCTTCATCGTTGATTTCAAGGTCCAAGGGATACAGTAAACCTGCAATGGTGCATCGGAATCTAATACTGCTGTCCCAGGAAAGGATTAAAGCACGATCTATTAGAAGAGTTACCCTCCTATAAATAACTCAACATTTTGCCTTTTGTATTCAGTGTCGATGGAATTTCTGTGTTTCATCGTTGATTTGAAGGTCCAAGGGATATAGTAAACTTGCAATGGTGCGTCGGAATCTAATACTGCTGTCCCAGGAAAGGCTAAAACCACTACCTATTTGAAGAGTTACTCCTCTTTTAAATAAGTTGACATTTTTCCTTTTGTATTCAATATCGATGTAATTTCTGTGTTTCATCGTTGATTTTAAGGTCCAAGGGATACAGTAAACCTGAAATGGTGCATCGGAATCTAATACTGCTGTCCCAGGAAAGGGTCAAAGCACGAAGTATTAGAAGAGTTACTCCTCTTGTAAATAAGTCGACATTTTGCTTTTTGTATTCAATATCGATGCAATTTCTGTGTTTCATCGTTTATTTGATGGTCCAAGGGGTACAGTATACCCGAAATGGTGCTTATGAATCTAGTACTGCTGTCCCAGGAAAGGCTCAAAGAACGAACTATTAGAAGAGTTACTTTTCTTATAAATAAGTCGACATTTTGCCTTTTGGTTTCAGTATCGATGCAATTTCTGTCTTTCATCGTTGATTGGAAGGTCCAAGGGATATAGTAAACTTGCAATGGTGCGTCGGAATCTAATACTGCTGTCCCAGGAAAGGCTAAAACCACTACCTATTAGAAGAGTTACTCCTCTTTTAAATAAGTTGACATTTTTCCTTTTGTATTCAATATCGATGTAATTTCTGTGTTTCATCGTTGATTTTAAGGTCCAAGGGATACAGTAAACCTGCAATGGTGCATCGGAATCTAATACTGCTGTCCCAGGAAAGTCTCAAATCACGAACTATTAGAAGAGTTACTCCTCTTATAAATAAGTCGACATTTTGCCTTTTGTATTCAATATCGCTGCAATTTCTGTGTTTCATCGCTGATTTGAAGGTCCAAGGGATACAGTAAACCTGCAATGGTGCATAGGAATCTAATACTGCTGTCCCAGGAAACGCTCAAAGCACGAACTATTAGAAAAGTTACTCCTCTTATAAATAAGTCGACATTTTGCCTTTTGTGTTCAATATCGATGCAATTTCTGTGTTTCATCGTTGATTTGAATGTCCAAGGGATACAGTAAACCTGCAATGGTGCATCGGAATCTAATACTGCTGTCCCAGGAAAGGCTCAAGGTACGAGCTATTAGAAGAGTTACTCCTCTTATAAATAAGTCGAAATTTTGCCTTTCGTATTCAATATCGATGCAATTTCTGTGCTTCACCGTTGATTTCAAGGTCCAAGGGACACAGTAAACCTGCAATGGTGCATCGGAATCTAATACTGCTGTCCCAGGGAAGGATCAAAGCAAGATCTATTAGAAGAGTTACTCCTCTTATAAATAAGTCGACATTTTGCCTTTTGTATTCAGTATCGATGCAATTTCTGTGTTTCAACGTTGATTTGAAGGTCCAAGGGATACAGTAAACCTGCAATGGTGCATCGGAATCTAATACTGCTGTCCCAGGAAAGGCTAAAATCACGAACTTTTAGAAGAGTTACTCCTCTCATAAATAAGTGGACATTTTGCCTTTTGTATTCAATATCGATGCAATTTCTGTGTTTCATCGTTGATTTGAAGGTCCAAGGGATACAGTAAACCTGCATGGTGCATCGGAATCTAATACTGCTGTCCCAGGAAATGCAAAAAGCATGAACTATTAGAAGAGTTACTACTCTTGCAAATAAATCGACATTTTGCCTTTTGTATTCAATATCGATGCAATTTCTATGTGTTTCATCGTTGATTTGAAGGTCCAAGGGATACAGTAAACCTGCAATGGTGCATCGGAATCTAATGCTGCTGTCCCAGGATGGGCTAAAACACGAACTATTAGAAGAGTTACTCCTCTTATAAATATGTCGACATTTTGACTTCTGTATTCAGTATCGATGCAATTTCTGTGTTTCGTCGTTGATTTGAAGGTCCAAGGGACACAGTAAACCTGCAATGGTGCATCGGAATCTAATACTGCTGTCCCAGAAAGGCTCAAAGCACGAACTATTAGAAGAGTTACTCCTTTTGTAAATAAGTCAACATTTTGTTTTTTTTTTATTAAATATCGATGTAATTTCTGTGTTTCATCGTTGATTTGAAGGTCCAAGGGATACAGTAAACCTGCAATGGTTCATCAGAATCTTATACTGCTGTCCCAGGCAAGGCTCAAATCACGAACTATTAGATGAGTTACTCCTCTTATAAATAAGTCGACATTCTGCCTTTTGTATTCAATATCGATGCAATTTATGTGTTTCATCGTTGATTTGAAGGTCCAAGGGATACAGTAAACCTGCAATGGTGCATCGGAATCTAATACTGCTGTCCCAGGAAAGGCACAAAGCACGAACTATTAGAAGAGTTACTTCTCTTATAAATAAGACGTCATTTTGCGTTTTGTACTCAATATCGATGCAATTTCTGTGCTTCATCGTTGATTTCAAGGTCCAAGGGATACAGTAAACCTGCAATGGTGCATCGGAATCTAATACTGCTGTCCCAGGAAAGGATTAAAGCACGATCTATTAGAAGAGTTACCCTCCTATAAATAACTCAACATTTTGCCTTTTGTATTCAGTGTCGATGGAATTTCTGTGTTTCATCGTTGATTTGAAGGTCCAAGGGATATAGTAAACTTGCAATGGTGCGTCGGAATCTAATACTGCTGTCCCAGGAAAGGCTAAAACCACTACCTATTAGAAGAGTTACTCCTCTTTTAAATAAGTTGACATTTTTCCTTTTGTATTCAATATCGATGTAATTTCTGTGTTTCATCGTTGATTTTAAGGTCCAAGGGATACAGTAAACCTGAAATGGTGCATCGGAATCTAATACTGCTGTCCCAGGAAAGGGTCAAAGCACGAAGTATTAGAAGAGTTACTCCTCTTGTAAATAAGTCGACATTTTGCTTTTTGTATTCAATATCGATGCAATTTCTGTGTTTCATCGTTGATTTGATGGTCCAAGGGGTACAGTATACCCGAAATGGTGCTTATGAATCTAGTACTGCTGTCCCAGGAAAGGCTCAAAGAACGAACTATTAGAAGAGTTACTTTTCTTATAAATAAGTCGACATTTTGCCTTTTGGTTTCAGTATCGATGCAATTTCTGTCTTTCATCGTTGATTGGAAGGTCCAAGGGATACAGTAAACCTTCAATGGTGCATCGGAATCTAATAGTGCTGTCTCAGGATAGGCTCAAAGCACGAACAATTAGAAGAGTTACTCCTTTTTTAAATAAGACGACATGTTGCCTTTTGTATTCAATATCGATGCAATTTCTGTGTTTCATCGTTGATTTCAAGGTCCAAGGGATACAGTAAACCTGCAATGGTGCATCGGAATCTAATACTGCTGTCCCAGGAAAGGATCAAAGCACGATCTATTAGAAGAGTTACCTTCTTATAAATAACTCGACATTTTGCCTTTTGTATTCAGTATCGATGCAATTTCTGTGTTTCATCGTTGATTTGAAGGTCCAAGGGATACAGTAAACCTGCAATGGTGCATCGGAATATAATACTGCTGTCCCAGGAAAGGCTAAAAGCACGAATTATTAGAAAAGTTACTCCTCTTATAAATAAGTTGACATTTTGCCTTTTGTATTCAATATCGATGCAATTTCTGTGTTTCATCGTTGATTTGAAGGTCCAAGGGATACAGTAAACCTCCAATGCTGCATCGGAATCTAATACTGCTGTCCCAGGAAAGGGTCAAAGCACGAACTATTAAAGACTTATTCCTCATGTAAATAAGTCGACATTTTGCCTTTTGTATTCAATATCGATGCAATTTCTGTGTTTCATCGTTGATTTGAAGGTCCAAGGGATACAGTAAACCTGCAATGGTGCATCGGAATCTAATACTGCTGTCCCAGGAAAGTCTCAAATCACGAACTATTAGAAGAGTTACTCCTCTTATAAATAAGTCGACATTTTGCCTTTTGTATTCAATATCGATGCAATTTCAGTGTTTCATCGTTGATTTGAAGGTCCAAGGGATACAGTAAAACTGCAATGGTGCATAGGAATCTAATACTGCTGTCCCAGGAAACGCTCAAAGCATGAACTATTAGAAAAGTTACTCCTCTTATAAATAAGTCGACATTTTGCCTTTTGTATTCAATATCGATGCAATTTCTGTGTTTCATCGTTGATTTGAATGTCCAAGGGATACAGTAAACCTGCAATGGTGCATCGGAATCTAATACTGCTGTCCCAGGAAAGGCTTAAAGCACGAACTATTAGAAGAGTTACTCCGCTTATAAATAAGTCGACATTTTGCGGTTTGTATTCAATATCGATGCAATTTCTGTGCTTCATCGTTGATTTCAAGGTCCAAGGGATACAGTAAACCTGCAATTGTGCATCGGAATCTAATACTGCTGTCCCAGGAAAGGATCAAAGCACGATCTATTAGAAGAGTTACTCCTCTTATGAATATGTCGACATTTTGCATTTTGTATTCAGTATCGATGCAATTTCTGTGTTTCATCGTTGTTTTGAAGTTCCAAGGGATACAGTAAACCTGCAGTGATGCATCGGAATCTAATACTGCTGTCCCAGGAAAGGCTAAAATCACGAACTATTAGAAGAGCGCTCCTCTTATAAATAAGTTGACATTTTGCCTTTTGTATTCAATATCGATGCAATTTCAGTGTTTCATCGTTGATTTGAAGGTCCAAGGGATACAGTAAATCTTCAATGGTGCATCGGAATCTAATACTGCTGTCCCAGGAAAGGCTCAAAGCACGAACTATTAGAAGAGTGACTCCTCTTATAAATAAGTCGACATGTTGCCTTTTGTATTCAAAATCGATGTAATTTCTGTGTTTCATCGTTGATTTGAAGGTCCAAGGGATACAGTAAACCTGCAATGGTGCATCGGAATCTAATACTGCTGTCCCAGGAAAGGCTCAAACACGAACAATTAGAACAGTTACTCCTCTTATAAATAATTCGACATTTTGCCTTTTGTATTCAATATCGATGCAATTTCTGTGTTTCATCGTTGATTTGAAGGTCCAAGGGATACAGTAAACCTGCAATGGTGCATCGGAATCTAATACTGCTCTCCCAGGCAAGGCTCAATGCACGAACTATTAGAAGAGATACTCCTCTTATAAATAAGTCGAAATTTTGCCTTTTGTATTCAATATCGATGCAATTTATGTGTTTCATCGTTGATTTGAAGGTCCAAGGGATACAGTAAACCTGCAATGGTGCATCGGAATCTAACACTGCTGTCCCAGGAAAGGCTCAAGGTACGAACTATTAGAAGAGTTACTCCTCTTATAAATAAGTCGAAATTTTGCCTTTTGTATTCAATATCGATGTAATTTCTGTGTTTCATCGTTGATTTGAAGGTCCAAGGGATACAGTAAACCAGCAATTGTGCATCGGAATCTAATACTGCTGTCCCAGCAAAGGCTTAAAGCACGAACTCTTCTTATAAATAAGTCGACATTTTGCGTCTTGTATTCAATATCGTTGCAATTTCTGTGCTTCAACGTTGATTTCAAGGTCCAAGGGACACAGTAAACCTTCAATGGTGCATCGGAATCTAATACTGCTGTCCCAGGAAAGGCAAAAAACATGAACTATTAGAAGAGTTACTACTCTTGCAAATAAATCGTTATTTTGCCTTTTGTATTCAATATCGATGCAATTTCTATGTGTTTAATCGTTGATTTGAAGGTCCAAGGGATACAGTAAACCAGCAATGGTGCATCGGAATCTAATACTGCTGTCCCACGAAAGGCTAAAAGCACGATCTATTAGAAGAATTACTCCTCTTGTAAATAAGTCGACATTTTGCCTTTTGTATTCAATATCGATGCAATTTCTGTGTTTCATCGTTGATTTGAAGGTCCAAGGGATACAGTAAACCTGCAATGGTGCATCGGAATCTAATACTGCTGCCCCAGGAAATGCTCAAAGCACAAACTATTAGAAGAGTTACTCCTCTTATAAATAAGTCGACATTTTGCCTTTTGTATTCAATATCGATGCAACTTCTGTGTTTCATCGTTGATCTGAAGGTCCAAGGGATACAGTAAACCTGCAATGGTGCATCGGAATCTAATGCTGCTGTCCCAGGAAGGGCTAAGAACACGAACTATTAGAATAGTTTCACCTCTTATAAATATGTCGACATTTTGCCTTTTGTATTCAATATCGATGCAATTTCTGTGTTTCATCGTTGATTTGAAGGTCCAAGGGATACAGTAAACCTGCAATGGTGCATCGGAATCTAATACTGCTGTCCCAGGAAAGGCACAAAGCACGAACTATTAGAAGAGTTACTCCTCTTGTAAATAAGTCGACATTTTGCATTTTGTATTCAATATCGATGCAATTTCTGTGTATCATCGTTGATTTGAAGGTCCAAGGGATACAGTAAACCTTCAATGGTGCATCGGATCTAATACTGCTGTCCCAAGAAAGGCTCAAATAACGAACTATTAGGAGAATTACTCCTCTTATAAATAAGTCGATGTTTTGCATTTTGTATTCAAAAACGATGAAATTTCCGTGTTTCATCGTTGATTTGAAGGTCCAAGGGATACAGTAAACCTGCAATAATGCATCCGAATCTAATACTGCTGTCCCAGGAAAGCCTCATAGCACGAACTATTAGAAGAGTTACTACTCTTGTAAATAAATCGACATTTGTCCTTTTGTATTCACTATCGATGCAATTTCTGTGTTTCATCTTTGATTTGAAGATCCAAGGGATACAGTAAACCAGCAATGGTGCATCGGAATCTAATATTGCTGTCCCAGGAAAGGATAAAAGCACGAACTATTAGATGAGTTACTCCTCTTGTAAATAAGTCGACATTTCGCCTTTTGTATTCAATATCGATGCAATTCCTGTGTTTCATCGTTGATCTGAAGGTCCAAGGGATACAGTAAACCTGCAATGGTGCATCGGAATCTAATACTGCTGTCCCAGGAAAGGCGCAAAGCACGAACTATTAGAAGAGTTACTCCTCTTATAAATAAGTCGACATTTTGCCTTTTGTATTCAATATCGATGCAATTTCTGTGTTTCATCGTTGATTTGAATGTCCAAGGGATACCGTAAACCTGCAATGGTGCATCGGAATCTAATACTGCTGTCCCAGGAAAGGCTTAAAACACGAACTATTAGAAGAGTCACTCCGCTTATAAATAAGTCGACATTTTGCGTTTTGTATTCAATATCGATGCAATTTCTGTGCTTCATCGTCGATTTCAAGGTCCAAGGGATACAGTAAACGTGCAATTGTGCATCGGAATCTAATACTGCTGTCCCAGGAAAGGATCAAAGCACGATCTATTAGAAGAGTTACTCCTCTTATGAATAAGTCGACATTTTCCCTTTTGTATTCAGTATCGATGCAATTTCTGTGTTTCATCGTTGATTTGAAGGTCCAAAGGATACAGTAACCCTGAAATGATGCATCGGAATCTAATACTGCTGTCCCAGGAAAGGCTAAAATCACGAACTATTAGAAGAGTTACTCCTCTTATAAATAAGTTGACATTTTGCCTTTTGTATTCAATATCGATGCAATTTAAGTGTTTCATCGTTGATTTGAAGGTCCAAGGTATACAGTAAACCTTCAATGGTGCATCGGAATCTAATACTGCTGTCCTAGGAAAGGCTCAAAGCACGAACTAATAGAAGAGTGACTCCTCTAATAAATAAGTCGACATGTTGCCTTTTGTATTCAAAATCGGTGAAATTTCTGTGTTTCATCGTTGATTTGAAGGTTCAAGGGATACAGTAAACCTGCAATAGTAAATCGGAATTAATACTGCTGTCCCAGGAAAGGCTCATAGCACGATCTAATAGAAGAGTTACTACTCTTGTAAATAAATCGACATTTGTTCTTTTGTATTGAATATCGATGCAATTTCTGTGTTTCATCTTTGATTTGAAGGTCCAAGGGATACAGTAAACCTGCAATGGTGCATCGGAATCTAATACTGCTGTCCGAGATAAGGCTCAAACACGAACAATTAGAACAGTTACTCCTCTTATAAATAAGTCAACATTTTGCCTTTTCTATTCAATATCGATGCAATTTCTGTGTTTCATCGTTGATTTGAAGGTCCACGTGATACAGTAAACCTGCAGTGGTGCATCGGAATCTAATACTGCTGTCCCAGGCAAGGTCCAATGCACGAAGTATTAGAAGAGATACTCCTCATATAAATAAGTCGAAATTTGGCCTTTTGTATTCAATATCGATGCAATTTCTGTGTTTCATCGTTGATTTGAAGGTCCAAGGGATACAGTAAACCTGCAATTGTGAATCGGAATCTAATACTGCTGTCCCAGCAAAGGCTTAAAGCAAGAACTCCTCTTATAAATAAGTCGACATTTTGCGTTTTGTATTCAATATCGATGCAATTTCTGTGCTTCACCGTTGATTTCAACGTCCAAGGGACACAGTAACCCTGCAATGGTGCATCGGAATCTAATACTGCTGTCCCAGGGAAGGATCAAATCACGAACTATTAGAAGCGTTACTCCTCTCATAAATAAGTCGACATTTTGCCTTTTGTATTCAGTATCGATGCAATTTCTGTGTTTCATCGTTGATTTGAAGGTCCAAGGGATACAGTAAACCTGCAATGGTGCATCGGAATCTAGTACTGCTGTCCCAGAAAGGGCTCAAAGCACGAACTATTAGAAGAGTTACTCCTCTTGTAAATAAGTCGACATTTTGGCTTTTGTATTCAATATCGATGCAATTTCTGTGTTTCATCGTTGATTTGATGGTCCAAGGGATACAGTGAACCTGCAATGGTGCATCGGAATTTAATACTGCTGTCCCATGAAAGGCTAAAAGCATGAACTATTAGAAGAGTTACTACTCTTGCAAATAAATCGACATTTTGCCTTTTGTATTCAATATCGATGCAATTTCTATGTGTTTCATCGTTGATTTGAAGGTCCAAGGGATACAGTAAACCAGCAATGGTGCATCGGAATCTAATACTGCTGTCCCACGAAAGGCTAAAAGTACGATCTATTAGAAGACATACTCCTCTTGTAAATAAGTCGACATTTTGCCTTTTGTATTCAATATCGATGCAATTTCTGTGTTTCATCGTTGATTTGAAGGTCCAAGGGATACCGTAAACCTGCAATGGTGCATCGGAATCTAATACTGCTGTCCCAGGCAGGCTCAATGCACGAACTATTAGAAGAGATACTCCTCTTATAAATAAGTCGAAATTTTACCTTTTGTATTCAATATCGATGCAATTTATGTGTTTCATCGTTGATTTGAAGGTCCAAGGGATACAGCAAACCTGCAATGGTGCATCGGAATCTAACACTGCTGTCCCAGGAAAGGCTCAAGGTACGAACTATTAGAAGAGTTACTCCTCTTATAAATAAGTCGAAATTTTGCCTTTTGTATTCAATATCGATGCAATTTCTGTGTTTCATCGTTGATTTGAAGGTCCAAGGGATACAGTAAACCTGCAATGGTTCATCAGAATCTAATACTGCTGTCCCAGGCAAGGCTCAAATCACGAACTGTTAGAAGAGTTACTCCTCTTATAAATAAGTCGACATTTTGCCTTTTGTATTCAATATCGATGCAATTTCTGTGTTTCATCGTTGATTTGAAGGTCGAGGGGATACAGTAAACCTGCAGTGGTGCATCGGAATCTAATACTGCTGTCCCAGGAAAGGCACAAAGAACGAACTATTAGAAGAGTTACTCCTCTTGTAAATAAGTCGACATTTTGCATTTTGTATTAAAAAACGATGAAATTTCTGTGTTTCATCGTTGATTTGAAGGTCCAAGGGATACAGTAAACCTGCAATATTGCATCGGAATCTAATACTGCTGTCCTAGGAAAGCCTCATAGCACAAACCATTAGAAGAGTTACTACTCCTGTAAATAAATCGACATTTCTCCTTTTGTATTCACTATCGACGCAATTTCTGTGTTTCATCTTTGATTTGAAGGTCCAAGGGATACAGTAAACCAGCAATGGTGCATCGGAATCTAATACTGCTGTCCCAGGAAAGGCTAATAGCACGAACTATTAGAAGAGTTACTCCTCTTGTAAATAAGTTGACTTTTTGCCCTTTGTATTCAATATCGATGCAATTTCTGTGTTTCATCGTTGATTTGAAGGTCCATGGGATGCAGTAAACCTGCAATGGTGCATCGGAATCTAATACTGCTGTCCCAGGAAAGACGGAAAGCACGAATTATTAGAAGAGTTACTCCTCTTATAAATAAGTCGACATTTGGCTTTTGTATTCAATATCGATGCAATTTCTGTGTTTCATCGTTGATTTGAAGGTCCAAGGGATACAGTAAACCTGCAATGGTGCATCGGAATCTAATACTGCTGTCCCAGCAAAGGCTATAATTAAAAACTATTAGAAGAGTTACTCCTCTTATAAATAAGTCGACATTTTAACTTCTGTATTCAATATCGATGCAATTTCTGTGTTTCATCGTTGATTTGAAGGTCCCAGGGATATAGTAAACCTGCAATGGTGCTTCGGAATCTAATACTGCTGTCCCAGGAAAGGCTAAAAGCACGAACTATTAGAAGAGTTACTCCTCTTGTAAATAAGTTGACATTTTGCCCTTTGTATTCAATATCGATGCAATTTCTGTGTTTCATCGTTGATTTGAAGGTCCAAGGGATGCAGTAAACCAGCAATGGTGCATCGGAATCTAATACTGCTGTCCCAGGCAAGGCTCTAAGCACGAACTATTAGAAGAGTTACCCCTCTTATAAATAAGTCAAAATATTGCCTTTTTTATTCAATATCGATGCAATTTCTGTGTTTCATCGTTGATATGAAGGTCCAAGGGATACAGTAAACCTGCAATGCTGCACCGGAAACTAATACTGCTGTCCCAGGAAAGGCTCAAAGCACGAACTATTAGAAGAGTTACTCCTCTTGTAAATACGTCGACATTTTGCCTTTTGTATTCAATATCGATGCAATTTCTGTGTTTCATCGTTGATTTTGGGTCCAAGGGATACAGTAAACCTACAATGGTGCATCGGAATCTAATACTGCTGTCCCAGGAAAGGCTAAAAGCACGAACTATTAGAAGAGTTACTCCTCTTGTAAATAAGTTGACATTTTGCCCTTTGTATTCAATATCGATGCAATTTCTGTGTTTCATCGTTGATTTGAAGGTCCAAGGGATGCAGTAAACCTGCAATGGTGCATCGGAATCTAATACTGCTGTCCCAGGAAAGGCTCAAAACACGAAATATTAGAAGAGTTACTCCTCCTATAAGTAAGTCGATATTTTGTCTTCTGTATTCAGTATCGATGCAATTTCTGTGTTTCGTCGTTGATTTGAAGGTCTAAGGGATACAGTAAACCTGCAATGGTGCATCGGAATCTAATACTGCTGTCCCAGGAAAGGCTCATAGCACGAACTATTAGAAGAGTTACTACTCTAGTAAATAAATCGACATTTTGCATTTTGTATTCAATATCGATGCAATTTCTGTGTTTCATCTTTGATTTGAAGGTCCAAGGGATACAGTAAACCAGCAATGGTGCATCGGAATCTAATACTGCTGTCCCAGGAAAGGCTAAAAGCACGAACTATTAGAAGAGTTACTCCCCTTGTACATAAGTCGACATTTTGCCTTTTGTATTCAATATCGATGCAATTTCTGTGCTTCATCGTTGATTTCAAGGTCCAAGGGATACAGTAAACCTGCAATGGTGCATCGGAATCTAATACTGCTGTCCCAGGAAAGGATCAAAGCACGATCTATTAGAAGAGTTACTCCTCTTTTGAATAAGACGATATTTTGCCTTTTGTATTCAGTATCGATGCAATTTCTGTGTTTCATCGTTGATTTGATGGTCCAAGGGATACAGTGAACCTGCAATGGTGCATCGGAATTTAATACTGCTGTCCCATGAAAGGCTAAAACATGAACTGTTAGAAGAGTTACTACTCTTGCAAATAAATCGACATTTTGCCTTTTGTATTCAATATCGATGCAATTTCTATGTGTTTCATCGTTGATTTGAAGGTCCAAGGGATACAGTAAACCAGAAATGGTGCATCGGAATCTAATACTGCTGTCCCACGAAAGGCTAAAAGTACGATCTATTAGAAGACATATTCCTCTTGTAAATAAGTCGACATTTTGCTTTTGTATTCAATATCGATGCAATTTCTGTGTTTCATCGTTGATTTGAAGGTCCAAGGGATACAGTAAACCTGCAATGGTGCATCGGAATCTAACACTGCTGTCCCAGGAAAGGCTCAAGGTACGAACTATTAGAAGAGTTACTCCCCTTATAAATAAGTCGAAATTTTGCTTTTGTATTCAATATCGATGCAATTTCTGTGTTTCATCGTTGATTTGAAGGTCCAAGGGATACAGTAAACCTGCAATGGTTCATCAGAATCTAATACTGCTGTTCCAGGCAAGGCTCAAATCACGAACTATTAGAAGAGTTACTCCTCTTATAAATAAGTCGACATTTTGCCTTTTGTATTCAATATCGATGCAATTTCTGCGTTTCATCGTTGATTTGAAGGTCCAAGGGATACAGAAAACCTGCAATGGTGCATCGGAATCTAATACTCTTGTCCCAGGAAAGGCACAAAGCACGAACTATCAGAAGAGTTACTCCTCTTGTAAATAAGTCGACATTTTGCATTTTGTATTCAAAAACGATGAAATTTCTGTGTTTCATCGTTGATTTGAAGGTCCAAGGGATACAGTAAACCTGCAATATTGCATCGGAATCTAATACTGCTGTCCTAGGAAAGCCTCATAGCACAAACCATTAGAAGAGTTACTACTCTTGTAAATAAATCGACATTTTTCCTTTTGTATTCACTATCGACGCAATTTCTGTGTTTCATCTTTGATTTGAAGGTCCAAGGGATACAGTAAACCAGCAATGGTGCATCGGAATCTAATACTGCTGTCCCAGGAAAGGCTAAAAGCACGAACTATTAGAAGAGTTACTCCTCTTGTAAATAAGTTGACATTTTGCCCTTTGTATTCAATATCGATGCAATTTCTGTGTTTCATCGTTGATTTGAAGGTCCATGGGATGCAGTAAACCTGCAATGGTGCATCGGAATCTAATACTGCTGTCCCAGGAAAGGCTCAAAACACGAAATATTAGAAGAGTTACTCCTCTTATAAGTAAGTCGATATTTTGACTTCTGTATTCAGTATCGATGCAATTTCTGTATTTCGTCGTTGATTTGAAGGTCTAAGGGATACAGTAAACCTGCAATGGTGCATCGGAATCTAATACTGCTGTCCCAGGAAAGTCTCAAAGCACGAACTATTAGAAGAGTTACTACTCTTGCAAATAAATCGACATTTTGCATTTTGTATTCAATATCGATGCAATTTCTGTGTTTCATCTTTGATTTGAAGGTCCAAGGGATACAGTAAACCAGCAATGGTGCATCGGAATCTAATACTGCTGTCCCAGGAAAGGCTAAAATCACGAACTATTAGAAGAGTTACTCCTCTTGTACATAAGTCGACATTTTGCCTTTTGTATTCAATATCGATGCAATTTCTGTGCTTCATCGTTGATTTCAAGGTCCAAGGGATACAATAAACCTGCAATGGTGCATCGGAATCTAATACTGCTGTCCCAGGAAAGGCTCAAAGCACGATCTATTAGAAGAGTTACTCCTCTTATGAATAAGACGACATTTTGCTTTTTGTAATCAATATCGATGCAATTTCTGTGTTTCATCGTTGATTTGTAGGTCCAAGGGATACAGTAAACCTGCAATGGTGCATCGGAATCTAATACTGCTGTCCCAGGAAAGGCTCAAAACACGAACGATTAGAAGAGTTACTCCTCTAGTAAATACGTCGACATTTTGCATTTTGTATTCAATATCGATGCAATTTCTGTGTTTCATCGTTGATATGAAGGTCCAAGTGATACAGTAAACCTGCAATGGTGCATCGTAATCTAATACTGCTGTCCCAGGAAAGGCTCAAAGCACAAACTATTAGAAGAGTTACTACTCTTGTAAATAAATCGGCATTTTGCCTTTTGTATTCAATATCGATGCAATTTCTGTGTTTCATCGTTGATTTGAAGGTCCAAGGGATACAGTAAACCTGCAATGGTGCATCGGAATCTAATACTGCTGTCCCAGGAAAGGCTAAAAGCACGAACTATTAGAAGAGTTACTCCTCTTGTAAATAAGTTGACATTTTGCCCTTTGTATTCAATATCGATGCAATTTCTGTGTTTCATCGTTGATTTGAAGGTCCAAGGGATGCAGTAAACCTGCAATGGTGCATCGGAATCTAATACTGCTGTCCCAGGAAAGGCTCAAAACACGAAATATTAGAAGAGTTACTCCTCTTATAAGTAAGTCGATATTTTGACTTCTGTATTCAGTATCGATGCAATTTCTGTGTTTCGTCGTTGATTTGAAGGTCTAAGGGATACAGTAAACCTGCAATGGTGCATCGGAATCTAATACTGCTGTCCCAGGAAAGGCTCAAAGCACGAACTATTAGAAGAGTTACTACTCTAGTAAATAAATCGACATTTTGCATTTTGTATTCAATATCGATGCAATTTCTGTGTTTCATCTTTGATTTGAAGGTCCAAGGGATACAGTAAACCAGCAATGGTGCATCGGAATCTAATACTGCTGTCCCAGGAAAGGCTAAAAGCACGAACTATAAGAAGAGTTACTCCTCTTGTACATAAGTCGACATTTTGCCTTTCGTATTCAATATCGATGCAATTTCTGTGCTTCATCGTTGATTTCAAGGTCCAAGGGATACAGTAAACCTGCAATGGTGCATCGGAATCTAATACTGCTGTCCCAGGAAAGGATCAAAACACGATCTATTAGAAGAGTTACTCCTCTTATGAATAAGACGACATTTTGCCTTTTGTATTCAGTATCGATGCAATTTCTGTGTTTCATCGTTGATTTGTAGGTCCAAGGGATACAGTAAACCTGCAATGGTGCATCGGAAACTAATACTGCTGTCCCAGGAAAGGCTCAAAACACGAACTATTAGAAGAGTTACTACTCTTGTAAATAAGTCGACATTTTGCCTTTTGTATTCAATATCGATGCAATTTCTGTGTTTCATCGTTGATTTGAAGGTCCAAGGGATACAGTAAACCTGAAATGGTGCATCGGAATCTAATACGGCTGTCCCAGGAAAGGCTCAAAACACGAACTATTAGAAGAGTTGCTCCTCTTATAAATAAGTCGACATTTTGCCTTTTGTATTCAATATCGATGCAATTTCTGTGTTTCATCGTTGATTTGAAGGTCCAAGGGATACAGTAAACGTGCAATGGTGAATCGGAATCTAATACTGCTGTCCCAGGAAAGGCTTAAAGCACGAACTTCTCTTATAAATAAGTCGACATTTTGTCTTTTGTATTCAATATCGATGCAATTTCTGTGTTTCATCGTTGATTTGAAGGTCCAAAGGTTACAGTAACCCTGCAATGGTGCATCGGAATCTAATACTGCTGTCCCAGGAAAGGCTCAAATCACGAACTATTAGAAGAGTTACTCCTCTTATAAATAAGTCGACATTTTGCCTTTTGTATTCAATATCGATGCAATTTCTGTGTTTCATCGTTGATTTGAAGGTCCAAGGGATACAGTAAACGTGCAATGGTGCATCGGAATCTAATACTGCTGTCCCAGGAAAGGCTCAAAGCACGAACTATTAGAAGAGTTACCCTCTTATAAATAAGTCGGCATTCTGCCTTTTGTATTCAATATCGATGCAATTTCTGTGTTTCATCGTTGATTTGAAGGTCCAAGGGATACAGTAAACCTGCAATGGTGCATCGGAATCTAATGCTGCTGTCCCAGGAAAGGCTTAAAACACGAACTCCTTTTATAAATAAGTCGACATTTTGCCTTTTTTATTCAATATCGATGCAATTTCTGTGTTTCATCGTTGATTTGAAGGTCCAAGGGATACAGTAACCCTGCAATGGTGCATCGGAATCTAATACTGCTGTCCCAGGAAAGGCTCAAATCACGAACTATTAGAAGAGTTACTCCTCTTATAAATAAGTCGACATTTTGCCTTTTGTATTCAATATCGATGCAATTTCTGTGCTTCATCGTTGATTTCAAGGTCCAAGGGATACAGTAAATCTGCAATGGTGCATCGGAATCTAATACTACTGTCCCAGGAAAGGCTCATATCACGAACTATATGAAGAGTTACTACTCTTCTAAATAAATCGACATTTTGCCTTTTGTATTCAATATCGATGCATTTTCTGTGTTTCATCTTTGATTTGAAGGTCCAAGGGATACAGTAAACCAGAAATGGTGCATCGGAATCTAATACTGCTGTCCCAGGAAAGGCTAAAATCACGAACTATTAGAAGAGTTACTCCTCTTGTAAATACGTCGACATTTTGCCTTTTGTATTCAATATCGATGCAATTTCTGTGTTTCATCGTTGATTTGAAGGTCCAAGGGATACAGTAAACCTGCAATGGTGCATCGGAATTTAATACTGCTGTCCCAGGAAAGGCTCAAAGCACAAACTATTAGAAGAGTTACTACTCTTGTAAATAAATCGACATTATGCCTTTTGTATTCAATATCGATGCAATTTCAGTGTTTCATCGTTGATTTGAAGGTCCAACGGATACAGTAAACCTGCAATGGTGCTTCGGAATCTAATACTGCTGTCCCAGGAAAGGCTGAAAACACGAAATATTAGAAGAGTTACTCCTCTTATAAATAAGTCGATATTTTGACTTATGTATTCAGTATCGATGCAATTTCTGTGATTCGTCGTTGATTTGAAGGTCCAAGGGATACAGTAAACCTGCAATGGTGCATCGGAATCTAATACTGCTGCCCCAGGAAAGGCTCATAGCACGAACTATTAGATGAGTTACTACTCTTGTAAATAAATCGACATTTTGCCTTTTGTATTCAATATCGATGCAATTTCTGTGTTTCATCTTTGATTTGAAGGTCCAAGGGATACAGTAAACCAGCAATGGTGCATCGGAATCTAATACTGCTGTCCCAGGAAAGGCTCAAAGTACAAACAATTAGAAGAGTTACTCCTCTTATAAATAAGTCGACATTTTGCCTTTTGTATTCAATAGCGATGCAATTTCTGTGCTTCATCGTTGATTTCAAGGTCCAAGGGATACAGTAAACCTGCAATGGTGCATCGGAATCTAATACTGCTGTCCCAGGAAAGGCTCAAAGCACGAACTATTAGAAGAGTTACTACTGTAGTAAATAAATCGACATTTTGCATTTTGTATTCAATATCGATGCAATTTCTGCGTTTCATCTTTGATTTGAAGGTCCAAGGGATACAGTAAACCAGCAATGGTGCATCGGAATCTAATACTGCTGTCCCAGGAAAGGCTAAAAGCACGAACTATTAGAAGAGTTACTCCTCTTGTACATAAGTCGACATTTTGCCTTTTGTACTCAATATCGATGCAATTTCTGTGCTTCATCGTTGATTTCAAGGTCCAAGGGATACAGTAAACCTGCAATGGTGCATCGGAATCTAATACTGTTGTCCCAGGAAAGGATCAAAACACGATCCATTAGAAGAGTTACTCCTCTTATGAATAAGACGACATTTTGCCTTTTGTATTCAATATCGATGCAATTTCTGTGTTTCATCGTTGATTTGTAGGTCCAAGGGATACAGTAAACCTGCAATGGTGCATCGGAATCTAATACTGCTGTCCCAGGAAAGGCTCAAAACACGAACTATTAGAAGAGTTACTCCTCTTGTAAATAAGTCGACATTTTGCCTTTTGTATTCAATATCGATGCAATTTCTGTGTTTCATCGTTGATTTGAAGGTCCAAGGGATACAGTAAACATGAAATGGTGCATCGGAATCTAATACTGCTGTCCCAGGCAAGGCTCATAACACGAACTATTAGAAGAGTTGCTCCTCTTATAAATAAGTCGACATTTTGCCTTTTGTATTCAATATCGATGCAATTTCTGTGTTTCATCGTTGATTTGAAGGTCCAAGGGATACAGTAAACGTGCAATGGTGAATCGGAATCTAATACTGCTGTCCCAGGAAAGGCTCAAAGCACGAACTATTAGAGGAGTTACCCTCTTATAAATAAGTCGACATTCTGCCTTTTGTATTCAATATCGATGCAATTTCTGTGTTTCATCGTTGATTTGAAGGTCCAAGGGATACAGTAAACCTGCAATGGTGCATCGGAATCTATTGCTGCTGTCCCAGGAAGGGCTTAAAGCACGAACTTCTCTTATAAATAAGTCGACATTTTGTCTTTTGTATTCAATATCGATGCAATTTCTGTGTTTCATCGTTGATTTGAAGGTCCAAAGGATACAGTAACCCTGCAATGGTGCATCGGAATCTAATACTGCTGTCCCAGGAAAGGCTCAAATCACGAACTATTAGAAGAGTTACTCCTCTTATAAATAAGTCGACATTTTGCCTTTTGTATTCAATATCGATGCAATTTCTGTGCTTCATCGATTTCAAGGTCCACGGGATACAGTAAACCTGCAATGGTGCATCGGAATCTAATACTGCTGTCCCAGGAAAGGCTAAAAGCACGAGCTATTAGAAGAGTTACTCATCTTGTAAATAAGTCGATATTTTGCATTTTGTATTCAATATCGATGCAATTTCTGTCTATCATCGTTGATTTGAAGGTCCAAGGGATACAGTAAACCTTCAATGGTGCATCGGAATCTAATACTGCTGTCCCAGGAAAGGCTCAAAGCACGAACTATTAGAAGAGTTACTCCTCTTATAAATAAGTCGACATTTTGTCTTTTGTATTCAAAATCGATGAAATTTCTGTGTTTCATCGTTGATTTGAAGGTCCAAGGGATACAGTAAACCTGCAATGGTGCATCGGAATCTAATACTGCTGTCCCAGGCAAGGCTCAAAGCACGAACTATTAGAAGAGTTACTCTTCTTATAAATAAGTCGACATTTTGCCTTTTGTATTCAATATCGATACAATTTCTGTGTTCCATCGTTGATTTGAAGGTCCAAGGGATACAGTAAACCTGCAATGGTGCATCGGAATGTAATACTGCTGTACCAGGAAATGCTTAAATCACGAACTATTAGGAGAGTTACTCCTCTTATAAATAAGTAGACATTTTGCGTTTTGCATTCAATATCTATGCAATTTCTGTGCTTCATCGTTGATTTCAAGGACCACGGGATACAGTAAACCTGCAATGGTGCATCAGAATCTAATACTGCTGTCCCAGTAAAGGCTCATAGCACGAACTATTAGATGAGTTACTCCTCTTGTAAATAAGTCGACATTTAGCATTTTGTATTCAATATCGATGCAATTTCTGTGTATCATCGTTGATTTGAAGGTCCAAGGGATACAGTAAACCAGCAATGGTGCATCGGAATCTAATACTGCTGTCCCAGGAAAGGCTCAAAACACGAACTATTAGAACAGTTACTCCTCTTATAAATAAGTCGACATTTTGCCTTTTGTATTCAATATCGATGGAATTTCTGTGTTTCATCGTTGATTTGAAGGTTCAAGGGATACAGTAAACCTGCAATGGTGCATCGGAATCTAATACTGCTGTCCCAGGAAAGGCTCAAAGCACAAACTATTAGAAGAGTTACTCCTCTTATAAATAAGTCGATATTTTGCCGTTTGTATTCAATATCGATGCAATTTCTGTGTTTCATCGTCGATTTGAAGGTCCAAGGGATACAGTAAACCTGCAATGGTGCATCGGAATCTGATGCTGCTGTCCCAGGAAGGGCTCAAAACACGAACTATAAGAAGAGTTACTCCTCTTATAAATAAGTCGACATTTTGACTTCTGTATTCAGTATCGATGCAATTTCTGTGTTTCGTCGTTGATTTGAAGGTCCAAGGGATACAGTAAACCTGCAATGGTGCATCGGAATCTAATACTGCTGTCCCAGGAAAGGCTCAAAGCACGAACTATTAGAAGAGTTACTCCTCTTGTAAATAAGTCGACATTTCCTTTTGTATTCAATATCGATGCAATTTCTGTGTTTCATCGTTGTTTTGAAGGTCCAAGGCATACAGTAAACCTGCAATGGTGCATCAGAATCTGATACTGCTGTCCCAGGCAAGGCTCAAAGCACGAACTATTGGAAGAGTTACTCCTCTTATAAATAAGTCGACATTTTGCCTTTTGTATTCAATATCGATGCAATTTCTGTGTTTCATCGTTGATTTGAAGGTCCAAGGGATACAGTAAACCTGCAATGGTGCATCGGAATCTAATACTGCTGTCCCAGGAAAGGCTCAAAGTACGAACTATTAGAAGAGTTACTCCTCTTGTAAATAAGTCGACATTTTGCATTTTGTATTCAATATCGATGCAATTTCTGTGTTTCATCGTTGATTTGATGGTCCAAGGGATACAGTAAACCTGCAATGGTGCATCGGAATCTAATACTGCTGTCCCAGGAAAGACTCAAACACGAACTATTAGAAGAGTTACTCCTCTTGTAAATAAGTCGACATTTTGCCTTTTGTATTCAATATCGATGCAATTTCTCTGTTTCATGGTTGAATTGAAAGTCCAAGGGATACAGTAAACCTGCAATGGTGCATCGGAAACTAATACTGCTGTCCCAGGCAAGGCTCTAAGCACGAACTATTAGAAGAGTTACTCCTCTTATAAATAAGTCGACATTTTGCCTTTTGTATTCAATATCGATGCAATTTCTGTGTTTCATCGTTGATTTGAAAATCCAGGGGTTCAGTAAACCTGCAATGGTGCATCGGAAACTAATACTGCTGTCCCAGGAAAGGCTTAAAGCACGAAGTATTAAAAGAGTTACTACACTTATAAATAAGTCGACATTTTGCGTTTTGTATTTAATATCGATGCAATTTCTGTGCTTCATCGTTGATTTGAAAATCTAAGGGATACAGTAAACCTGCAATGGTGCATCGGAAACTAATACTGCTGTCCCAGGAAAGGCTTAAAGCACGAACTATTAGAAGAGTTACTACTCTTATAAATAAGTCGACAGTTTGCGTTTCGTATTCAATATCGATGAAATTTCTGTGCTTCATCGTTGATTTCAAGGTCCAAGGGATACAGTAAACCTGCAATGGTGCATCGGAATCTAATACTGCTGTCCCAGAAAAGGCTCAAATCACGAACTATTACAAGAGTTACTCCTCTTATAATTAAGTCGACATTTTGCCTTTTGTATTCAAAAACGATGCAATTTCTGTGTTTCATCGTTGAGTTGAAGGTATAGGGATACAGTAAACCTGCAATGGTGCATCGGAAACTAATACTGCTGTCCCAGGAAAGGCAAAAAGCACGAACTATTAGAAGGGTTACTCCTCTTACAAATAAGTCGACATTTTGCCTTTTGTATGCAGAATCGATGCAATTTCTGTGTTTCATGGTTGATTTGAAGGTACAAGGGATACAGTAAACCTGCAATGGTGCATCGGAATCTAATACTGCTGTCCCAGGAAAGGCTCAAAGCACAAACTATTAGAACAGTTACTCCTCTTATAAATAAGTCGACATTTTGCCTTTTGTATTCAATATCGATGGAATTTCTGTGTTTCATCGTTGATTTGAAGGTCCAAGGGATACAGTAAACCTGCAATGGTGCATCGGAATCTAATACTGCTGTCCCAGGAAAGGCTCAAAGCACAAACTATTAGAAGAGTTACTCCTCTTATAAATAAGTTGACATTTTGCCTTTTGTATTCAATTCGATGCAATTTCTGTGTTTCATCGTTGATTTGAAGGTCCAAGGGATACAGTAAACCTCCAATGGTGCATCGGAATCTAATACTGCTGTCCCAGGAAAGGATCAATGCACGATCTATTAGAAGAGGTACTCGTCTTATAAACAAGTCGACATTTTGCCTTTTGTATTCAGTATCGATGCAATTTCTGTGTTTCATCGTTGTTTTGAAGGTCCAAGGCATACAGTAAACCTGCAATGGTGCATCAGAATCTGATACTGCTGTCCCAGGCAAGGCTCAAAGCACGAACTATTGGAAGAGTTACTCCTCTTATAAATAAGTCGACATTTTGCCTTTTGTATTCAGTATCGATGCAATTTCTGTGTTTCATCGTTGATTTGAAGGTCCAAGGGATACAGTAAACCTGCAATGGTGCATCGGAATCTAATACTCCAGTCCCAGACAAGGCTAAAAACAAGGAGTATTAGAAGAGTTACTCCTCTTATAAATAAGTTGACATTTTGCCTTTTGTATTCGATATCGATGCAATTTCTATGTTTCATCGTTGATTTGAAGGTCCAAGGGATACAGTAAACCTGCAATGGTGCATCGGAAACTAATACTGCTGTCCCAGGAAGGGCTCAAAGCACGAACTATTAGAAGAGTTTTTCCTCCTATAAATAAGTCAACATTTTGAATTCTGTATTCAGTATCGATGCAATTTCTGTGTTTCGTCGTTGATTTGAAGGTCCAAGGGATACAGTAAACTTGCAATGGTGCATCGGAATCTAATACTGCTGTCCCAGGAAAGGCTCAAAGCACGAAATATTAGAAGAGTTACTCCTCTTGTAAATAAGTCGACATTTTGCCTTTTGTATTCAATATCGATGCAATTTCTGTGTTTCATCGTTGATTTGAAGGTTCAAGGGATACAGTAAACCTGCAATGGTGCATCAGAATCTAATACTGCTGTCCCAGGAAATGCTCAAAGCACGAACTATTAAAAGAGTTACTCCTCTTATTAATAAGTCGACATTTTGCCTTTTGTATTCAATATCGATGCAATTTCTGTGTTTCTTCGTTGATTTGAAGGTCCAATGGATACAGTAAACCTGCAATGGTGCATCGGAATCTAATACTGCTGTCCCAGGAAAGGCTCAAAGCACGAACTATTAGAAGAGTTACTCCTCTAGTAAATAAGTCGACATTCTGAATTTTGTATTCAATATCGATGCAATTTCTGTGTATCATCGTTGATTTGAAGGTCCAAGGGATACAGTAAACCTTCAATGGTGCATTGGAATCTAATACTGCTGTCCCAGGAAAGGCTCAAATCACGAACTATTAGAAGAGTTACTCCCCTTATAAATAAGTCGACATTTTGCCTTTTGTATACAAAAACGATGAAATTTCTGTGTTTCATCGTTCATTTGAAGGTCCAAGGGATACAGTAAACCTGCAATATTGCATCGGAATCTAATACTGCTGTCCCAGGAAAGGCTCATAGCACGAACTATTAGGAGAGTTACTACTCTTGTAAATAAATTGACAATTGTCCTTTTGTATTCACTATCGATGCAATTTCTGTGTTTCATCTTTGATTTGAAGGTCCAAGGGATACAGTAAACCAGCAATGGTGCATCGGAATCTAATATTGCTGTCCCAGGAAAGGCTAAAAGCACGAACTATTAGAAGAGTTACTCCTCTTATAAATAAGTCGACATTTTGCCTTTTGTATTCAATATCGATGGAATTTCTGTGTTTCATCGTTGATTTGAAGGTCCAAGGGATACAGTAAACCTCCAATGGTGCATCGGAATCTAATACTGCTGTCCCAGAAAAGGCTCAAATCACGAACTATTAGAAGAGTAACTCCTCTTATAATTAAGTCGACATTTTGCCTTTTGTATTCAAAAACGATGCAATTTCTGTGTTTCATCGTTGATTTGAAGGTCCAAGGGATACAGTAAACCTGCAATGGTGCATCGGAATCTAATACTGCTGTCCCAGGCAAGGCTCAAAGCACGAACTATTAGGAGAGTTACTCCTCTTATAAATAAGTTGACATTTTGCGTTTTGCATTCAATATCTATGCAATTTCTGTGCTTCATCGTTGATTTCAAGGACCACGGGATACAGTAAACCTGCAATGGTGCATCAGAATCTAATACTGCTGTCCCAGTAAAGGCTCATAGCACGAACTATTAGAAGAGTTACTCCTCTTGTAAATAAGTCGACATTTAGCATTTTGTATTCAATATCGATGCAATTTCTGTGTATCATCGTTGATTTGAAGGTCCAAGGGATACAGTAAACCTGCAATGGTGCATCGGAATCTAATACTGCTGTCCCAGGAAAGGCTTAAAGCACGAACTATTAGAATTGTTACCACTCTTGTAAATAAATCGACATTTTGCCTTTTGTATTCAATATCGATGCAATTTCTCTGTTTCATCGTTGAATTGAAAGTCCAAGGGATACAGTAAATCTGCAATGGTGCATCGGAAACTAATACTGTTGTCCCAGGAAAGGCTTAAAGCACGAACTATTAGAAGAGTTACTACACTTATAAATAAGTCGACAGTTTGCGTTTCGTATTCAATATCGATGAAATTTCTGTGCTTCATCGTTGATTTCAAGGTCCAAGGGATACAGTAAACCTGCAATGGTGCATCGGAATCTAATACTGCTGTCCCAGGAAAGGTTCAAAGCACGATCTATTAGAAGAGTTACTCCTCTTATAAATAAGTCTACATTTTGCCTTTTGTATTCAGTATCGGTGCAATTTCTGTGTTTTATCGTTGATTTGAAGGTCCAAGGGATACAGTAAACCTGCAATGGTGCATCGGAATCTAATACTGCTGTCCCAGGAAAGGCTCAAAGCACAAACTATTAGAAGAGTTACCCCTCTTACAAATAAGTCGATATTTTGCCTTTTGTATTCAATATCGATGCAATTTCTGTGTTTCATCGTTGATTTGAACGTCCAAGGGATACAGTAAACCTCCAATGGTGCATCGGAATCTAATACTGCTGTCCCAGGAAAGGATCAATGCACGATCTATTAGAAGAGGTACTCGTCTTATAAACAAGTCGACATTTTGCCTTTTGTATTCAGTATCGATGCAATTTCTGTGTTTCATCGTTGATTTGAAGGTCCAAGGGATACAGTAAACCTGCAATGGTGCATCGGAATCTAATACTCCAGTCCCAGACAAGGCTAAAAACAAGGAGTATTAGAAGAGTTACTCCTCTTATAAATAAGTTGACATTTTGCCTTTTGTATTCGATATCGATGCAATTTCTATGTTTCATCGTTGATTTGAAGGTCCAAGGGATACAGTAAACCTGCAATGGTGCATCGGAAACTAATACTGCTGTCCCAGGAAGGGCTCAAAGCACGAACTATTAGAAGAGTTTTTCCTCTTATAAATAAGTCAACATTTTGAATTCTGTATTCAGTATCGATGCAATATCTGTGTTTCGTCGTTGATTTGAAGGTCCAAGGGATACAGTAAACCTGCAATGGTGCATCGGAATCTAATACTGCTGTCCCAGGAAAGGCTCAAAGCACGAACTATTAGAAGAGTTACTCCTCTAGTAAATAAGTCGACATTCTGAATTTTGTATTCAATATCGATGCAATTTCTGTGTATCATCGTTGATTTGAAGGTCCAAGGGATACAGTAAACCTTCAATGGTGCATTGGAATCTAATACTGCTGTCCCAGGAAAGGCTCAAATCACGAACTATTAGAAGAGTTACTCCCCTTATAAATAAGTCGACATTTTGCCTTTTGTATTCAAAAACGATGAAATTTCTGTGTTTCATCGTTCATTTGAAGGTCCAAGGGATACAGTAAACCTGCAATATTGCATCGGAATCTAATACTGCTGTCCCAGGAAAGGCTCATAGCACGAACTATTAGGAGAGTTACTACTCTTGTAAATAAATTGACAATTGTCCTTTTGTATTCACTATCGATGCAATTTCTGTGTTTCATCTTTGATTTGAAGGTCCAAGGGATACAGTAAACCAGCAATGGTGCATCGGAATCTAATATTGCTGTCCCAGGAAAGGCTAAAAGCACGAACTATTAGAAGAGTTACTCCTCTTATAAATAAGTCGACATTTTGCCTTTTGTATTCAATATCGATGGAATTTCTGTGTTTCATCGTTGATTTGAAGGTCCAAGGGATACAGTAAACCTCCAATGGTGCATCGGAATCTAATACTGCTGTCCCAGAAATGGCTCAAATCACGAACTATTAGAAGAGTAACTCCTCTTATAATTAAGTCGACATTTTGCCTTTTGTATTCAAAAACGATGCAATTTCTGTGTTTCATCGTTGATTTGAAGGTCCAAGGGATACAGTAAACCTGCAATGGTGCATCGGAATCTAATACTGCTGTCCCAGGCAAGGCTCAAAGCACGAACTATTAGGAGAGTTACTCCTCTTATAAATAAGTTGACATTTTGCGTTTTGCATTCAATATCTATGCAATTTCTGTGCTTCATCGTTGATTTCAAGGACCACGGGATACAGTAAACCTGCAATGGTGCATCAGAATCTAATACTGCTGTCCCAGTAAAGGCTCATAGCACGAACTATTAGAAGAGTTACTCCTCTTGTAAATAAGTCGACATTTAGCATTTTGTATTCAATATCGATGCAATTTCTGTGTATCATCGTTGATTTGAAGGTCCAAGGGATACAGTAAACCTGCAATGGTGCATCGGAATCTAATACTGCTGTCCCAGGAAAGGCTTAAAGCACGAACTATTAGAATTGTTACCACTCTTGTAAATAAATCGACATTTTGCCTTTTGTATTCAATATCGATGCAATTTCTCTGTTTCATCGTTGAATTGAAAGTCCAAGGGATACAGTAAACCTGCAATGGTGCATCGGAAACTAATACTGTTGTCCCAGGAAAGGCTTAAAGCACGAACTATTAGAAGAGTTACTACACTTATAAATAAGTCGACAGTTTGCGTTTCGTATTCAATATCGATGAAATTTCTGTGCTTCATCGTTGATTTCAAGGTCCAAGGGATACAGTAAACCTGCAATGGTGCATCGGAATCTAATACTGCTGTCCCAGGAAAGGTTCAAAGCACGATCTATTAGAAGAGTTACTCCTCTTATAAATAAGTCTACATTTTGCCTTTTGTATTCAGTATCGATGCAATTTCTGTGTTTTATCGTTGATTTGAAGGTCCAAGGGATACAGTAAACCTGCAATGGAGCATCGGAATCTAATACTGCTGTCCCAGGAAAGGCTCAAAGCACAAACTATTAGAAGAGTTACCCCTCTTACAAATAAGTCGATATTTTGCCTTTTGTATTCAATATCGATGCAATTTCTGTGTTTCATCGTCGATTTCAAGGTCCAAGGGATACAGTAAACCTGCAATGGTGCATCGGAATCTAATGCTGCTGTCCCAGGAAGGGCTCAAAACACGAACTATTAGAAGAGTTACTCCTCTTATAAATAAGTCGACATTTTGACTTCTGTATTCAGTATCGATGCAATTTCTGTGTTTTGTCGTTGATTTGAAGGTCCAAGGGATACAGTAAACCTGCAATGGTGCATCGGAATCTAATACTGCTGTCCCAGGAAAGGCTCAAAGCACGAACTATTAGAAGAGTTACTCCTCTTGTAAATAAGTCGACATTTTGCCTTTTGTATTCAATTTCGATGCAATTTCTGTGTTTCATCGTTGATTGGAAGGTCCAAGGGATACAGTAAACCTGCAATGGTGCATCAGAATCTGATACTGCTGTCCCAGGAAAGGCTCAAAGCACGAACTATTGGAAGAGTTACTCCTCTTATAAATAAGTCGACATTTTGCCTTTTGTATTCAATATCGATGCAATTTCTGTGTTTCATCGTTGATTTGAAGGTCCAAGGGATACAGTAAACCTGCAATGGTGCATCGGAATCTAATACTGCTGTCCCAGGAAAGGCTCAAAGCACGAACTATTAGAAGAGTTACTACTCTTATAAATAAGTCGACAGTTTGCGTTTCGTATTCAATATCGATGAAATTTCTGTGCTTCATCGTTGATTTCAAGGTCCAAGGGATACAGTAAACCTGCAATAATGCACCGGAATCTAATACTGCTGTCCCAGGAAAGGTTCAAAGCACGATCTATTAGAAGAGTTACTCCTCTTATAAATAAGTCTACATTTTGCCTTTTGTATTCAGTATCGATGCAATTTCTGTGTTTTATCGTTGATTTGAAGGTCCAAGATATACAGTAAACCTGCAATGGTGCATCAGAATCTGATACTGCTGTCCCAGGCAAGGCTCAAAGCACGAACTATTGGAAGAGTTACTCCTCTTATAAATAAGTCGACATTTTGCCTTTTGTATTCAATATCGATGCAATTTCTGTGTTTCATCGTTGATTTGAAGGTCCTAGGGATGCAGTAAACATGCAATGGTGCATCGGAATCTAATACTGCTGTCCCAGGAAAGGCTCAAAGCACGAACTATTAGAAGAGTTACTCCTCTTGTAAATAAGTCGACATTTTGCCTTTTGTATTCAATATCGATGCAATTTCTGTGTTTCATCGTTGATTTGAAGGTCCAAGGGATACAGTAAACCTGCAATGGTGCATCGGAATCTAATACTGCTGTCCCAGACAAGGCTAAAAGTACGGAGTATTAGAAGAGTTACTCCTCTTACAAATAAGTTGACATTATGCCTTTTGTATTCAATATCGATGCAATTTCTATGTTTCATCGTTGATTTGAAGGTCCAAGGGATACAGTAAACCTGCAATGGTGCATCGGAAACTAATACTGCTGTCCCAGGAAAGGCTTAAAGCACGAACTATTAGAAGAGTTACTACTCTTATAAATAAGTCGACATTTTGCGTTTTGTATTCAATATCGATGCAATTTCTGTGCTTCATCGTTGATTTCAAGGTCCAAGGGATACAGTAAACCTGCAATGGTGCATCGGAATCTAATACTGCTGTCCCAAGAAAGGATCAAATCACGATCTATTAGAAGAGTTACTCCTCTTATAAATAAGTCGACATTTTGCCTTTTGTATTCAATATCGATGCAATTTCTGTGTTTCATCGTTGATTTGAAGGTCCAAGGGATACAGTAAACCTGCAATGGTGCATCGGAATCTAATACTGCTGTCCCAGGAAAGGCTCAAAGCACGAACTATTAGAAGAGTTACTCCTCTTGTAAATAAATTGACATTTTGCCTTTTGTATTCAATATCGATGCAATTTCTGTGTTTCATCGTTGATTTGACGGTCCAAGGGATACAGCAAACCTGCAATGATGCATCGGAATCTAATACTGCTGTCCCAGGAAAGGCTCAAAGCACGAACTTATAGAAGAGTTACTCCTCTTGTAAATAAGTCGACATTTTGCCTTTTGTATTCAATATCGATGCAATTTCTGTGCTTCATCGTTGATTTCAAGGTCCACGGGACACAGTAAACCTGCAATGGTGCATCGGAATCTAATACTGCTGTCCCAGGAAAGGATCAAAGCACGATCTATTAGAAGAGTTACTCCTCTTATAAATATGTCGACATTTTGCCTTTTGTATTCAGTATCGGTGCAATTTCTGTGTTTCATCGTTGATTTGAAGGTCCAAGGGATACAGTAAACCTGCAATGGTACATCGGAATCTAATACTGCAGTCCCAGACAAGGCTAAAAACACGGAGTATTAGAAGAGTTACTCCTCTTATAAATAAGTTGACATTTTGCCTTTTGTATTCAATATCGATGCAATTTCTATGTTTCATCGTTGATTTGAAGGTCCAATTGATACAGTAAACCTGCAATGGTGCATCGGAATCTAATACTGCTGTCCCAGGAAAGGCTGAAAGCACGAACTATTAGAAGAAATACTCCTCTTGTAAATAAGCCGACATTTTGCATTTTGTATTCAATATCGATGCAATTTCTGTGTATCATCGTTGATTTGAAGGTCCAAGGGATACAGTAAACCTGCAATGGTGCATCGGAATCTAATACTGCTGTCCCAGGAAAGGCTCAAAACACGAACTATTAGAAGAGTTACTCCTCTTATAAATAAGTCGTCATTTTGCCTTTTGTATTTAATATCGATGAAATTTCTGTGTTTCATCGTTGATTTGAAGGTCCAAGGGATACAGTAAACCTGCAATGGTGCATCGGAATCTAATACTGCTGTCCCAGGAAAGGCTCATAGCACGAACTATTAGAAGAGTTACTACTCTTGTAAATAAATCGACATTTTGCCTTTTGTATTCAATATCGATGCAATTTCTGTGTTTCATCGTTGATTTGAAGGTCCAATGGATACAGTAAACCTGCAATGGTGCATCGCAATCTAATACTGCTTTCCCAGGAAACGCTCAAAACACGAAATTTTAGAAGAGTTACTCTTCTTATAAATAAGTCGATATTTTGTCTTCTGTATTCAGTATCGATGCAATTTCTGTGTTTCGTCGTTGATTTGAAGGTCCAAGGGATACAGTAAACCTGCAATGGTGCATCGGAATCTAATACTGCTGTCCCAGGAAAGGCTCAAAGCACGAACTATTAGAGGAGTTACTCTTCATGTAAATAAGTCGATATTTTGACTTCTGTATTCAGTATCGATGCAATTTCTGTGTTTCATCGTTGATTTGAAGGTCCAAGGGATACAGTAAACCTGCAATGGTGCATCGGAATCTAATACTGCTGTCCCAGGAAAGGCTTAGAGCACGAACTATTAGAAGAGTTACTACTCTTATAAATAAGTCGACATTTTGCGTTTCGTATTCAATATCGATGCAATTTCTATGTTTCATCGTTGATTTCAAGGTCCAAGGGATACAGTAAACCTGCAATGGTACATCGTAATCTAATACTGGTGTCCCAGGAAAGGATCAAAGCACGATCTATTAGAAGAGTTACTCCTCTTATAAATAAGTCTACATTTTGCCTTTTGTATTCAGTATCGATGCAATTTCTGTGTTTTATCGTTGATTTGAAGGTCCAAGGGATACAGTAAACCTGCAATGGTGCATCGGAATCTAATACTGCTGTCCCAGGAAAGGATCAAAGCACAAACTATTAGAAGAGTTACTCCTCTTATAAATAAGTCGATATTTTGCCTTTTGTATTCATTATCGATGCAATTTCTGTGTTTCATCGTCGATTTCAGGGTCCAAGGGATACAGTAAACCTGCAATGGTGCATCGGAATCTAATGCTGCTGTCCCAGGAAGGGCTCAAAGCACGAACTATTAGAAGAGTTACTCCTCTTATAAATAAGTCGACATTTTGCCTTTTGTATTCAATATCGATGCAATTTCTGTGTTTCATCGTTGATTTGAAGGTCATAGGGATGCAGTAAACCTGCAATGGTGCATCGGAATCTAATACTGCTGTCCCAGGAAAGGCTCAAAGCACGAACAATTAGAAGAGTTACTCCTCTTGTAAATAAGTCGACATTTTGCCCTTTGTATTCAATATCGATGCAATTTCTGTGTTTCATCGTTGATTTGAAGGTCCAAGGGATACAGTAAACCTGCAATGGTGCATCGGAATCTAATACTGCTGTCCCAGACAAGGCTAAAAATACGGAGTATTAGAAGAGTTACTCCTCTTATAAATAAGTTGACATTTTGCCTTTTGTATTCAATATCGATGCAATTTCTATGTTTCATCGTTGATTTGAAGGTCCAAGGGATACAGTAAACCTGCAATGGTGCATCGGAAACTAATACTGCTGTCCCAGGAAATGCTTAAAGCACGAACTATTAGAAAAGTTACTACTCTTATAAATAAGTCGACATCTTGCGTTTTGTATTCAATATCGATGCAATTTCTGTGCTTCATCGTTGATTTCAAGGTCAAAGGGATACAGTAAACCTGCAATGGTGAATCGGAATCTAATACTGCTGTCCCAAGAAAGGATCAAATCACGATCTATTAGAAGAGTTACTCCTCTTATAAATAAGTCGAAATTTTGCCTTTTGTATTCAGTATCGATGCAATTTCTGTGTTTTATCGTTGATTTGATGGGCCAAGGGATACAGTAAACCTGCAATGGTGCATCGGAATCTAATACTGCTGTCCCAGGAAAGGCTAAAAGCACGAACTATTAGATGAGTTACTCCTCTTATAAATAAGTTGACATTTTGCCTTTTGTATTCAATATCGATGCAATTTCTGTGTTTCATCGTTGATTTGAAGGTCCAAGGGATACAGCAAACCTGCAATGGTGCATCGGAATCTAATACTGCTGTCACAGGAAAGGCTCAAAGCACGAACTTATAGAAGAGTTACTCCTCTTGTAAATAAGTCGATATTTTGCCTTTTGTATTCAATATCGATGCAATTTCTGTGCTTCATCGTTGATTTCAAGGTCCACGGGACACAGTAAACCTGCAATGGTGCATCGGAATTTAATACTGCTGTCCCAGGAAAGGATCAAAGCACGATCTATTAGAAGAGTTACTCCTCTTATAAATATGTCGACATTTTGCCTTTTGTATTCAGTATCGATGCAATTTCTGTGTTTCATCGTTGATTTGAAGGTCCAAGGGATACAGTAGACCTGCAATGGTGCATCGGAATCTAATACTGCTGTCCCAGACAAGGCTAAAAACACGGAGTATTAGAAGAGTTACTCCTCTTAAAAATAAGTTGACATTTTGCCTTTTGTATTCAATATCGATGCAATTTCTATGTTTCATCGTTGATTTGAAGGTCCAAGGGATACAGTAAACCTGCAATGGTGCATCGGAATCTAATACTGCTGTCCCAGGAAAGGCTCAAAACACGAACTATTAGAAGAGTTACTCCTCTTATAAATAAGTCGACATTTTGCCTTTTGTATTCAATATCGATGAAATTTCTGTGTTTCATCGTTGATTTGAAGGTCCAAGGGATACAGTAAACCTGCAATGGTGCATCGGAATCTAATACTGCTGTCCCAGGAAAGGCTCATAGCACGAACTATTAGAAGAGTTACTACTCTTGTAAATAAATCGACATTTTGCTTTTTGTATTCAATATCGATGCAATTTCTGTGTTTCATCGTTGATTTGAAGGTCCAAGGGATACAGTAAACCTGAAATGGTGCATCGGAATCTAATGCTGCTGTCCCAGGAAAGGCTCAAAGCAGAAACTATTAGAAGAGTTACTCCTCTTATAAATAAGTCGACATTTTGCCTTTTGTATTCAATATCGATGCAATTTCTGTGTTTCATCGTTGATTTGAAGGCCCAATGGATACAGTAAACCTGCAATGGTGCATCGGAATCTAATACTGCTGTCCCAGGAAACGCTCAAAACACGAAATTTTAGAAGAGTTACTCCTCTTATAAATAAGTCGATATTTTGACTTCTGTATTCAGTATCGATGCAATTTCTGTGTTTCGTCGTTGATTTGAAGGTCCAAGGGATACCGTAAACCTGCAATGGTGCATCGGAATCTAATACTGCTGTCCCAGGAAAGGCTCAAAGCACGAACTATTAGAGGAGTTACTCTTCTTGTAAATAAGTCGACATTTTGCCTTTTGTATTCAATATCGATGCAATTTCTGTGTTTCATCGTTGATTTGAAGGTCCAAGGAATACAGTAAACCTGCAATGGTGCATCGGAATCTAATACTGCTGTCCCAGGAAAGGCTAAAAGCACGAACTATTAGATGAGTTACTCCTCTTATAAATAAGTTGACATTTTGCCTTTTGTATTCAATATCGATGTAATTTCTGTGTTTCATCGTTGATTTGAAGGTCCAAGGAATACAGTAAACCTGCAATGGTGCATCGGAATCTAATACTGCTGTCCCAGGAAAGGATCAAAGCACGATCTATTAGAAGAGTTACTCCTCTTATAATAAGTCGACATTTTGCCATTTGTATTCAGTATCGATGCAGTTTCTGTGTTTCATCGTTGATTTGAAGGTCCAAGGAATCCAGTAAACCTGCAATGGTGCATCGGAATCTAATACTGCTGTCCCAGGAAAGGCTAAAAGCACGAACTATTAGA
Organism: Schistocerca cancellata; assembly: GCF_023864275.1. Lineage (NCBI taxonomy): Eukaryota > Metazoa > Arthropoda > Insecta > Orthoptera > Acrididae > Schistocerca > Schistocerca cancellata. The sequence goes on along the minus strand of NC_064627.1, from coordinate 137,918,169 downwards.
TGAGTTACTCCTCTTATAAATAAGTTGACATTTTGCCTTTTGTATTCAATATCGATGTAATTTCTGTGTTTCATCGTTGATTTGAAGGTCCAAGGGATACAGTAAACCTGCAATGGTGCATCGGAATCTAATACTGCTGTCCCAGGAAAGGCTCAAACCACGAACTTATAGAAGAATTACTCCTCTTGTAAATAAATCGACATTTTGCCTTTTGTATTCAATATCGATGCAATTTCTGTGTTTCATCGTTGATTTGAAGGTCCAAGGGATACAGTAAACCTGCAATGGTGCATAGGAATCTAATACTGCTGTCCCAGGAAAGGCTAAAAGCACGAACTATTAAAAGAGTTACTCCTCTTGTAAATAAGTCGACATTTTGCCTTTTGTATTCAGTATCGATGCAATTTCTGTGTTTCATCGTTGATTTGACGGTCCAAAGGACACAGTAAACCTGCAATGGTGTTTCGGAATCTAATACTGCTGTCCCAGGAGAGGCTCAAAGCAGAAACTATTAGAAGAGTAACTCCTCTTACAAATAAGTCGACATTTTGCGTTTTATATTCAATATCGATGCAATTTCTGTGTATCATCGTTGATTTGAAGGTCCAAGGGATACAGTACACCTGCGATGGTGCATCGGAATCTAACACTGCTGTCCCAGGAAAGGCTCAAAACACGAAATTTTAGAAGAGTTACTATTCTTATAAAAAAATCGACATTTTGCTTTTTGTATTCAATATCGATGCAATTTCTGTGTTTCATCGTTGATTTGAAGGTCCAAGGGATACAGTAAACCTGCAATGGTGCATCGGAATCTAATACTGCTGTCCCAGGAAAGGCCTAAATGACGAACTATTAGAAGAGTTACTCCGCTTATAAATAAGTCGACATTTTGCGTTTTGTATTCAATATCGATGGAATTTCTGTGCTTCATCGTTGATTTCAAGGTCCAAGGGATACAGTAAACCTGCAATAGTGCATCGGAATCTAATACTGCTGACCCAGGAAAGGCTCATAGCACGAACTATTGGAAGAGTTACTACTCTTGTAGATAATACGACATTTGTTCTTTTGTATTCAATATCGATGCAATTTCAGTGTTTCATCTTTGATTTGAAGGTCCAAGGGATACAGTAAACCAGAAATGGTGCATCGGAATCTAATATTGCTGTCCCAGGAAAGGCTAAAAGCACGAACTGTTATAAGAGTTACTCCTCTTGTAAATAAGTCGACATTTCCCTTTTGTTTTCAATATCGATGCAATTTCTGTGTGTCATCGTTGATTTGAAGGTCCAAGGGATACAGTAAACCTGCAATGGTGCATCGGAATCTAATACTGCTGTCCCAGGAAAGGCTCAAAACACGAACTATTAGAAGAGTTACTCCTCTTATAAATAAGTCTACATGTTGACTTCTGTATTCAGTATCGATGCAATTTCTGTGTTTCATCATTGATTTGAAGGTCCAAGGGATACAGTAAACCTGCAATGGTGCATCGGAATCTAATACTGCTGTCCCAGGAAAGGCTCAAAGCACGAACTATTAGAAGAGTTACTCCTCTTGTAAATAAGTCGACATTTTGCCTTTTGTATTCAATATCGATGCAATTTCTGTGTTTTATCGTTGATTTGAAGGTCCAAGGGATACAGTAAACCTGCAATGGTGCATCGGAATCTAATACTGCTGTCCCAGGAAAGGCTCAAAGCACGAAATATTAGAAGAAATACTCCTCTTATAAATAAGTCGAATTTGGCCTTTTGTATTCAATATCGATGCAATTTCTGTGTTTCATCGTTGATTTGAAGGTCCAAGGGATACAGTAAACCTGCAATGGTGCATCAGAATCTAATACTGTTGTCCCAGGAAAGGCTTAAAGCACGAACTATTAGAAGAGTTACTCCTCTTATAAATAAGTCGACATTTTGCCTCTTGTATTCAGTATCGATGCAATTTCTGTGTTTCATCGTTGATTTGAAGGTCCAAGGGATACAGTAAACCTGCAATGTTGCATCGGAATCTAATACTGCCGTCCCAGGAAAGGCTAAAAGCACGAACTATTAGAAGAGTTACTCCTCTTATAAATAAGTCGGCATTTTGACTTCTGTATTCAGTATCGATGCAATTTCTGTGTTTCATCGTTGATTTGAAGGTCCAAGGGATACAGTAAACCTGCAATGGTGCATCGGAAACTAATACTGCTGTCCCAGGAAAGTCTCAAAGCACGAACTATTAGAAGGTTAACTCCTCTTGTAAATAAGTCGACATTTTGCCTTTTGTATTCAATATCGATGCAATTTCTGTGTTTCATCGTTGATTTGAAGGTCCAAGGGATACAGTAAACCTGCAATGGTTCATCGGAATCTAATACTGCTGTCCCAGGAAAGGCTCAAAGCACGAACTATTAGAAGAGTTACTCCTCTTATAAATAAGTCGACATTTTGCCTTTTGTATTCGATATCGGTGCAATTTCTGTGTTTCATCGTTGATTTGAAGGTCCAAGGGATACAGTAAACCTGCAATGGTGCATCGGAATCTAATACTGCTGTCCCAGGAATGGCTTAAAGCACGAACTATTAGAAGAGTTACTCCTCTTATAAATAAGTCGACATTTTGCGTTTTGTATTCAATATCGATGCAATTTCTGTGCTTCATAGTTGATTTCAAGGTCCAAGGGATACAGTGAACCTGCAATGGGGCATCGGAATCTAATACTGCTGTCCCAGGAAAGGCTCAAAGCACGAACTATTAGAAGAGTTACTCATCTTATAAATAAGTCGACATTTTGCCTTTTGTATTCAAAATCGATGAAATTTCTGTGTTTCATCGTTGATTTGAAGGTCCAAGGGATACAGTAAACCTGCAATGGTGCATCGGAATCTAATACTGCTGTCCCAGGAAAGGCTCAAAGCACGAACTATTAGAAGAGTTACTCCTCTTGTAAATAAGTCGACATTTTGAATTTTGTATTCAATATCGATGCAATTTCTGTGTTTCATCGTTGATTTGAAGGTCCAAGGGATACAGTAAACCTGAAGTGGTGCATCGGAATCTAATGCTGCTGTCCCAGGAAAGGCTCAAAGCAGAAACTATTAGAAGAGTTACCCCTCTTATAAATAAGTCGACATTTTGCCTTTTGTATTCAATATCGATGCAATTTCTGTGTTTCATCTTTGATTTGAAGGCCCAATGGATACAGTAAACCTGCAATGGTGCATCGGAATCTAATACTGCTGTCCCAGGAAACGCTCAAAACACGAAATTTTAGAAGAGTTACTCCTCTTATAAATAAGTCGATATTTTGACTTCCGTATTCAGTATCGATGCAATTTCTGTGTTTCGTCGTTGATTTGAAGGTCCAAGGGATACAGTAAACCTGCAATGGTGCATCGGAATCTAATACTGCTGTCCCAGAAAAGGCTCAAAGCACGAACTATTAGAGGAGTTACTCTTCTTGTAAATAAGTCGACATTTTGCCTTTTGTATTCAATATCGATGCAATTTCTGTGTTTCATCGTTGATTTGAAGGTCCAAGGGATACAGTAAACCTGAAATGGTGCAACGGAATCTAATACTGCTGTCCCAAGAAAGGCTCAAAGCACGAACTATTAGAAGGGTTACTCCTCTTCCAAATGAGTCGACATTTTGCCTTTTGTATTCAATATCGATGCAATTTCTGTGTTTCATCGTTGATTTGAAGGTCCAAGGGATACAGTAAACCTGCAATGGTGCATCGGAATCTAATACTGCTCTCCCAGGAAAGGCTCAAAGCACGAACTATTAGAAGAGTTACTCCTCTTGTAAATAACTCGACATTTTGCATTTTGTATTCATTATCAATGCAATTTCTGTGTTTCATCGTTGATTTGAAGGTCTAAGGCATACAGTAAACCTGCAATGGTGGTAGTGATCTAATATTGCTGTCCCAGGAAAGGCTCAAACCACGAACTATTAGAAGAGTTACACCTCTTGTAAATAAGTCGACATTTTGCCTTTTGTATTCAATATCGATGCAATTTCTGTGTTTCATCGTTGATTTGAATGTCCAAGGGATACAGTAAACCTGCAATGTTGCATCGGAATCTAATACTGCTGTCCCAGGAAAAGATCAAACACGATCTATTAGAAGAGTTACTCCTCTTATAAATATGTCGACATTTTGCCTCTTGTATTCAGTATCGATGCAATTTCTGTGTTTCATCGTTGATTTGAAGGTCCAAGGGATACAGTAAACCTGCAATGTTGCATCGGAATCTAATACTGCCGTCCCAGGAAAGGCTAAAAGCACGAACTATTAGAAGAGTTACTCCTCTTATAAATAAGTCGACATTTTGACTTCTGTATTCAGTATCGATGCAATTTCTGTGTTTCATCGTTGATTTGAAGGTCCAAGGGATACAGTAAACCTGCAATGGTGCATCGGAAACTAATACTGCTGTCCCAGGAAAGTCTCAAAGCAAGAACTATTAGAAGGTTAACTCCACTTGTAAATAAGTCGACATTTTGCCTTATGTATTCAATATCGATGCAATTTCTGTGTTTCATCGTTGATTTGAAGGTCCAAGGGATACAGTAAACCTGCAATGGTTCATCGGAATCTAATACTGCTGTCCCAGGAAAGGCTCAAAGCACGAACTATTAGAAGAGTTACTCCTCTTATAAATAAGTCGACATTTTGCCTTTTGTATTCGATATCGGTGCAATTTCTGTGTTTCATCGTTGATTTGAAGGTCCAAGGGATACAGTAAACCTGCAATGGTGCATCGGAATCTAATACTGCTGTCCCAGGAATGGCTTAAAGCACGAACTATTAGAAGAGTTACTCCTCTTATAAATAAGTCGACATTTTGCGTTTTGTATTCAATATCGATGCAATTTCTGTGCTTCATAGTTGATTTCAAGGTGCAAGGGATACAGTGAACCTGCAATGGGGCATCGGAATCTAATACTGCTGTCCCAGGAAAGGCTCAAAGCACGAACTATTAGAAGAGTTACTCATCTTATAAATAAGTCGACATTTTGCCTTTTGTATTCAAAATCGATGAAATTTCTGTGTTTCATCGTTGATTTGAAGGTCCAAGGGATACAGTAAACCTGCAATGGTGCATCGGAATCTAATACTGCTGTCCCAGGAAAGGCTCAAAGCACGAACTATTAGAAGAGTTACTCCTCTTGTAAATAAGTCGACATTTTGAATTTTGTATTCAATATCGATGCAATTTCTGTGTTTCATCGTTGATTTGAAGGTCCAAGGGATACAGTAAACCTGAAGTGGTGCATCGGAATCTAATGCTGCTGTCCCAGGAAAGGCTCAAAGCAGAAACTATTAGAAGAGTTACCCCTCTTATAAATAAGTCGACATTTTGCCTTTTGTATTCAATATCGATGCAATTTCTGTGTTTCATCGTTGATTTGAAGGCCCAATGGATACAGTAAACCTGCAATAATGCATCGGAATCTAATACTGCTGTCCCAGGAAACGCTCAAAACACGAAATTTTAGAAGAGTTACTCCTCTTATAAATAAGTCGATATTTTGACTTCCGTATTCAGTATCGATGCAATTTCTGTGTTTCGTCGTTGATTTGAAGGTCCAAGGGATACAGTAAACCTGCAATGGTGCATCGGAATCTAATACTGCTGTCCCAGAAAAGGCTCAAAGCACGAACTATTAGAGGAGTTACTCTTCTTGTAAATAAGTCGACATTTTGCCTTTTGTATTCAATATCGATGCAATTTCTGTGTTTCATCGTTGATTTGAAGGTCCAAGGGATACAGTAAACCTGAAATGGTGCAACGGAATCTAATACTGCTGTCCCAAGAAAGGCTCAAAGCACGAACTATTAGAAGGGTTACTCCTCTTCCAAATGAGTCGACATTTTGCCTTTTGTATTCAATATCGATGCAATTTCTGTGTTTCATCGTTGATTTGAAGGTCCAAGGGATACAGTAAACCTGCAATGGTGCATCGGAATCTAATACTGCTGTCCCAGGAAAGGCTCAAAGCACGAACTATTAGAAGAGTTACTCCTCTTGTAAATAACTCGACATTTTGCATTTTGTATTCATTATCAATGCAATTTCTGTGTTTCATCGTTGATTTGAAGGTCCAAGGCATACAGTAAACCTGCAATGGTGGTAGTGATCTAATATTGCTGTCCCAGGAAAGGCTCAAACCACGAACTATTAGAAGAGTTACACCTCTTGTAAATAAGTCGACATTTTGCCTTTTGTATTCAATATCGATGCAATTTCTGTGTTTCATCGTTGATTTGAATGTCCAAGGGATACAGTAAACCTGCAATGTTGCATCGGAATCTAATACTGCTGTCCCAGGAAAAGATCAAAGCACGATCTATTAGAAGAGTTACTCCTCTTATAAATATGTCGACATTTTGCCTCTTGTATTCAGTATCGATGCAATTTCTGTGTTTCATCGTTGATTTGAAGGTCCAAGGGATACAGTAAACCTGCAATGTTGCATCGGAATCTAATACTGCCGTCCCAGGAAAGGCTAAAAGCACGACCTATTAGAAGAGTTACTCCTCTTATAAATAAGTCGACATTTTGACTTCTGTATTCAGTATCGATGCAATTTCTGTGTTTCATCGTTGATTTGAAGGTCCAAGGGATACAGTAAACCTGCATTGGTGCATCGGAAACTAATACTGCTGTCCCAGGAAAGTCTCAAAGCAAGAACTATTAGAAGGTTAACTCCACTTGTAAATAAGTCGACATTTTGCCTTATGTATTCAATATCGATGCAATTTCTGTGTTTCATCGTTGATTTGAAGGTCCAAGGGATACAGTAAACCTGCAATGGTTCATCGGAATCTAATACTGCTGTCCCAGGAAAGGCTCAAAGCACGAACTATTAGAAGAGTTACTCCTCTTATAAATAAGTCGACATTTTGCCTTTTGTATTCGATATCGGTGCAATTTCTGTGTTTCATCGTTGATTTGAAGGTCCAAGGGATACAGTAAACCTGCAATGGTGCATCGGAATCTAATACTGCTGTCCCAGGAATGGCTTAAAGCACGAACTATTAGAAGAGTTACTCCTCTTATAAATAAGTCGACATTTTGCGTTTTGTATTCAATATCGATGCAATTTCTGTGCTTCATAGTTGATTTCAAGGTCCAAGGGATACAGTGAACCTGCAATGGGGCATCGGAATCTAATACTGCTGTCCCAGGAAAGGCTCAAAGCACGAACTATTAGAAGAGTTACTCATCTTATAAATAAGTCGACATTTTGCCTTTTGTATTCAAAATCGATGAAATTTCTGTGTTTCATCGTTGATTTGAAGGTCCAAGGGATACAGTAAACCTGCAATGGTGCATCGGAATCTAATACTGCTGTCCCAGGAAAGGCTCAAAGCACGAACTATTAGAAGAGTTACTCCTCTTGTAAATAAGTCGACATTTTGAATTTTGTATTCAATATCGATGCAATTTCTGTGTTTCATCGTTGATTTGAAGGTCCAAGGGATACAGTAAACCTGAAGTGGTGCATCGGAATCTAATGCTGCTGTCCCAGGAAAGGCTCAAAGCAGAAACTATTAGAAGAGTTACCCCTCTTATAAATAAGTCGACATTTTGCCTTTTGTATTCAATATCGATGCAATTTCTGTGTTTCATCGTTGATTTGAAGGCCCAATGGATACAGTAAACCTGCAATAATGCATCGGAATCTAATACTGCTGTCCCAGGAAACGCTCAAAACACGAAATTTTAGAAGAGTTACTCCTCTTATAAATAAGTCGATATTTTGACTTCCGTATTCAGTATCGATGCAATTTCTGTGTTTCGTCGTTGATTTGAAGGTCCAAGGGATACAGTAAACCTGCAATGGTGCATCGGAATCTAATACTGCTGTCCCAGAAAAGGCTCAAAGCACGAACTATTAGAGGAGTTACTCTTCTTGTAAATAAGTCGACATTTTGCCTTTTGTATTCAATATCGATGCAATTTCTGTGTTTCATCGTTGATTTGAAGGTCCAAGGGATACAGTAAACCTGAAATGGTGCAACGGAATCTAATACTGCTGTCCCAAGAAAGGCTCAAAGCACGAACTATTAGAAGGGTTACTCCTCTTCCAAATGAGTCGACATTTTGCCTTTTGTATTCAATATCGATGCAATTTCTGTGTTTCATCGTTGATTTGAAGGTCCAAGGGATACAGTAAACCTGCAATGGTGCATCGGAATCTAATACTGCTGTCCCAGGAAAGGCTCAAAGCACGAACTATTAGAAGAGTTACTCCTCTTGTAAATAACTCGACATTTTGCATTTTGTATTCATTATCAATGCAATTTCTGTGTTTCATCGTTGATTTGAAGGTCCAAGGCATACAGTAAACCTGCAATGGTGGTAGTGATCTAATATTGCTGTCCCAGGAAAGGCTCAAACCACGAACTATTAGAAGAGTTACACCTCTTGTAAATAAGTCGACATTTTGCCTTTTGTATTCAATATCGATGCAATTTCTGTGTTTCATCGTTGATTTGAATGTCCAAGGGATACAGTAAACCTGCAATGTTGCATCGGAATCTAATACTGCTGTCCCAGGAAAAGATCAAAGCACGATCTATTAGAAGAGTTACTCCTCTTATAAATATGTCGACATTTTGCCTCTTGTATTCAGTATCGATGCAATTTCTGTGTTTCATCGTTGATTTGAAGGTCCAAGGGATACAGTAAACCTGCAATGTTGCATCGGAATCTAATACTGCCGTCCCAGGAAAGGCTAAAAGCACGAACTATTAGAAGAGTTACTCCTCTTATAAATAAGTCGACATTTTGACTTCTGTATTCAGTATCGATGCAATTTCTGTGTTTCATCGTTGATTTGAAGGTCCAAGGGATACAGTAAACCTGCAATGGTGCATCGGAAACTAATACTGCTGTCCCAGGAAAGTCTCAAAGCAAGAACTATTAGAAGGTTAACTCCACTTGTAAATAAGTCGACATTTTGCCTTATGTATTCAATATCGATGCAATTTCTGTGTTTCATCGTTGATTTGAAGGTCCAAGGGATACAGTAAACCTGCAATGGTTCATCGGAATCTAATACTGCTGTCCCAGGAAAGGCTCAAAGCACGAACTATTAGAAGAGTTACTCCTCTTATAAATAAGTCGACATTTTGCCTTTTGTATTCGATATCGGTGCAATTTCTGTGTTTCATCGTTGATTTGAAGGTCCAAGGGATACAGTAAACCTGCAATGGTGCATCGGAATCTAATACTGCTGTCCCAGGAATGGCTTAAAGCACGAACTATTAGAAGAGTTACTCCTCTTATAAATAAGTCGACATTTTGCGTTTTGTATTCAATATCGATGCAATTTCTGTGCTTCATAGTTGATTTCAAGGTCCAAGGGATACAGTGAACCTGCAATGGGGCATCGGAATCCAATACTGCTGTCCCAGGAAAGGCTCAAAGCACGAACTATTAGAAGAGTTACTCATCTTATAAATAAGTCGACATTTTGCGTTTTGTATTCAATATCGATGCAATTTCTGTGCTTCATAGTTGATTTCAAGGTCCAAGGGATACAGTAAACCTGCAATGTTGCATCGGAATCTAATACTGCTGTCCCAGGAAGAGATCAAAGCACGATCTATTAGAAGAGTTACTCCTCTTATAAATATGTCGACATTTTGCCTCTTGTATTCAGTATCGATGCAATTTCTGTGTTTCATCGTTGATTTGAAGGTCCAAGGGATACAGTAAACCTGCAATGGTGCATCGGAATCTAATACTGCTGTCCCAGGAAAGGCTCAAAGCACGAACTATTAGAAGAGTTACTCCTCTTGTAAATAAGTCGACATTTTGAATTTTGTATTCAATATCGATGCAATTTCTGTGTTTCATCGTTGATATGAAGGTCCAAAGGATACAGTAAACCTGCAATGGTGCATCGGAATCTAATACTGCTGTCCCAGGAAAGGCTCAAAGCACTAACTATTAGAAGAGTGACTCCTCTTATAAATAAGTCGACATTTTGCCTTTTGTATTCAATATCGATTTAAATTCTGTGTTTCATCATTAATTTGAAGGTCCAAGGAATACAGTAAATCTGCAATGGTGCATCGGAATCTAATACTGCTGTCCCAGGAAAGGCTCAAAGCACGAACTATTAGAAGAGTTACTCCTTTTGTAAATAAGTCGACATTTTGCCTTTTGTATTCAATATCGATGCTATTTCTGTGCTTCATCGTTGATTTCAAGGTCCAAGGGATACAGTAAACCTGCAATGGTGCATCGGAATCTAATACTGCTGTCCCAGGAAAGACTCAAACACGAACTATTAGAAGAGTTACTCCTCATGTAAATAAGTCGACATTTCGCCTTTTGTATTCAATATCGATGCAATTTCTCTGTTTCATCGTTGAATTGAAAGTCCAAGGGATACAGTAAACCTGCAATGGTGCATCGGAATCTAGTACTGCTCTCCCAGGCAAGGCTCAAAGCACGAACTATTAGAAGAGTTACTCCTCTTATAAATAAGTCGACATTTTGCCTTTTGTATTCAATATCGATGCAATTTCTGTGTTTCATCGTTGATTTGAAAATCCAAGGGATACAGTAAACCTGCAATGGTGCATCGGAAACTAATACTGCTGTCCCTGGAAAGGCTTAAAGCACGAACTATTAGAAGAGTTACTCCTCTTATAAATAAGTCGACATTTTGCCTTTTGTATTCGATATCGGTGCAATTTCTGTGTTTCATCGTTGATTTGAAGGTCCAAGGGATACAGTAAACCTGCAATGGTGCATCGGAATCTAATACTGCTGTCCCAGGAATGGCTTAAAGCACGAACTATTAGAAGAGTTACTCCTCTTATAAATAAGTCGACATTTTGCGTTTTGTATTCAATATCGATGCAATTTCTGTGCTTCATAGTTGATTTCAAGGTCCAAGGGATACAGTGAACCTGCAATGGGGCATCGGAATCTAATACTGCTGTCCCAGGAAAGGCTCAAAGCACGAACTATTAGAAGAGTTACTCATCTTATAAATAAGTCGACATTTTGCCTTTTGTATTCAAAATCGATGAAATTTCTGTGTTTCATCGTTGATTTGAAGGTCCAAGGGATACAGTAAACCTGCAATGGTGCATCGGAATCTAATACTGCTGTCCCAGGAAAGGCTCAAAGCACGAACTATTAGAAGAGTTACTCCTCTTGTAAATAAGTCGACATTTTGAATTTTGTATTCAATATCGATGCAATTTCTGTGTTTCATCGTTGATTTGAAGGTCCAAGGGATACAGTAAACCTGAAGTGGTGCATCGGAATCTAATGCTGCTGTCCCAGGAAAGGCTCAAAGCAGAAACTATTAGAAGAGTTACCCCTCTTATAAATAAGTCGACATTTTGCCTTTTGTATTCAATATCGATGCAATTTCTGTGTTTCATCGTTGATTTGAAGGCCCAATGGATACAGTAAACCTGCAATGGTGCATCGGAATCTAATACTGCTGTCCCAGGAAACGCTCAAAACACGAAATTTTAGAAGAGTTACTCCTCTTATAAATAAGTCGATATTTTGACTTCCGTATTCAGTATCGATGCAATTTCTGTGTTTCGTCGTTGATTTGAAGGTCCAAGGGATACAGTAAACCTGCTATGGTGCATCGGAATCTAATACTGCTGTCCCAGAAAAGGCTCAAAGCACGAACTATTAGAGGAGTTACTCTTCTTGTAAATAAGTCGACATTTTGCCTTTTGTATTCAATATCGATGCAATTTCTGTGTTTCATCGTTGATTTGAAGGTCCAAGGGATACAGTAAACCTGAAATGGTGCAACGGAATCTAATACTGCTGTCCCAAGAAAGGCTCAAAGCACGAACTATTAGAAGGGTTACTCCTCTTCCAAATGAGTCGACATTTTGCCTTTTGTATTCAATATCGATGCAATTTCTGTGTTTCATCGTTGATTTGAAGGTCCAAGGGATACAGTAAACCTGCAATGGTGCATCGGAATCTAATACTGCTGTCCCAGGAAAGGCTCAAAGCACGAACTATTAGAAGAGTTACTCCTCTTGTAAATAACTCGACATTTTGCATTTTGTATTCATTATCAATGCAATTTCTGTGTTTCATCGTTGATTTGAAGGTCCAAGGCATACAGTAAACCTGCAATGGTGGTAGTGATCTAATATTGCTGTCCCAGGAAAGGCTCAAACCACGAACTATTAGAAGAGTTACACCTCTTGTAAATAAGTCGACATTTTGCCTTTTGTATTCAATATCGATGCAATTTCTGTGTTTCATCGTTGATTTGAATGTCCAAGGGATACAGTAAACCTGCAATGTTGCATCGGAATCTAATACTGCTGTCCCAGGAAAAGATCAAAGCACGATCTATTAGAAGAGTTACTCCTCTTATAAATATGTCGACATTTTGCCTCTTGTATTCAGTATCGATGCAATTTCTGTGTTTCATCGTTGATTTGAAGGTCCAAGGGATACAGTAAACCTGCAATGTTGCATCGGAATCTAATACTGCCGTCCCAGGAAAGGCTAAAAGCACGAACTATTAGAAGAGTTACTCCTCTTATAAATAAGTCGACATTTTGACTTCTGTATTCAGTATCGATGCAATTTCTGTGTTTCATCGTTGATTTGAAGGTCCAAGGGATACAGTAAACCTGCAATGGTGCATCGGAAACTAATACTGCTGTCCCAGGAAAGTCTCAAAGCAAGAACTATTAGAAGGTTAACTCCACTTGTAAATAAGTCGACATTTTGCCTTATGTATTCAATATCGATGCAATTTCTGTGTTTCATCGTTGGTTTGAAGGTCCAAGGGATACAGTAAACCTGCAATGGTTCATCGGAATCTAATACTGCTGTCCCAGGAAAGGCTCAAAGCACGAACTATTAGAAGAGTTACTCCTCTTATAAATAAGTCGACATTTTGCCTTTTGTATTCGATATCGGTGCAATTTCTGTGTTTCATCGTTGATTTGAAGGTCCAAGGGATACAGTAAACCTGCAATGGTGCATCGGAATCTAATACTACTGTCCCAGGAATGGCTTAAAGCACGAACTATTAGAAGAGTTACTCCTCTTATAAATAAGTCGATATTTTGCGTTTTGTATTCAATATCGATGCAATTTCTGTGCTTCATAGTTGATTTCAAGGTCCAAGGGATACAGTGAACCTGCAATGGGGCATCGGAATCCAATACTGCTGTCCCAGGAAAGGCTCAAAGCACGAACTATTAGAAGAGTTACTCATCTTATAAATAAGTCGACATTTTGCCTTTTGTATTCAAAATCGATGAAATTTCTATGTTTCATCGTTGATTTGAAGGTCCAAGGGATACAGTAAACCTGCAATGTTGCATCGGAATCTAATACTGCTGTCCCAGGAAAAGATCAAAGCACGATCTATTAGAAGAGTTACTCCTCTTATAAATATGTCGACATTTTGCCTCTTGTATTCAGTATCGATGCAATTTCTGTGTTTCATCGTTGATTTGAAGGTCCAAGGGATACAGTAAACCTGCAATGGTGCATCGGAATCTAATACTGCTGTCCCAGGAAAGGCTCAAAGCACGAACTATTAGAAGAGTTACTCCTCTTGTAAATAAGTCGACATTTTGAATTTTGTATTCAATATCGATGCAATTTCTGTGTTTCATCGTTGATATGAAGGTCCAAAGGATACAGTAAACCTGCAATGGTGCATCGGAATCTAATACTGCTGTCCCAGGAAAGGCTCAAAGCACTAACTATTAGAAGAGTGACTCCTCTTATAAATAAGTCGACATTTTGCCTTTTGTATTCAATATCGATTTAAATTCTGTGTTTCATCATTAATTTGAAGGTCCAAGGAATACAGTAAATCTGCAATGGTGCATCGGAATCTAATACTGCTGTCCCAGGAAAGGCTCAAATCACGAACTATTAGAAGAGTTACTCCTCTTATAAATAAGTCGACATTTTGCCTTTTGTATTCAATATCGATGCAATTTCTGTGCTTCATCGATTTCAAGGTCCACGGGATACAGTAAACCTGCAATGGTGCATCGGAATCTAATACTGCTGTCCCAGGAAAGGCTAAAAGCACGAGCTATTAGAAGAGTTACTCATCTTGTAAATAAGTCGATATTTTGCATTTTGTATTCAATATCGATGCAATTTCTGTCTATCATCGTTGATTTGAAGGTCCAAGGGATACAGTAAACCTGCAATGGTGCATCGGAATCTAGTACTGCTCTCCCAGGCAAGGCTCAAAGCACGAACTATTAGAAGAGTTACTCCTCTTATAAATAAGTCGACATTTTGCCTTTTGTATTCAATATCGATGCAATTTCTGTGTTTCATCGTTGATTTGAAAATCCAAGGGATACAGTAAACCTGCAATGGTGCATCGGAAACTAATACTGCCGTCCCAGGAAAGGCTAAAAGCACGAACTATTAGAAGAGTTACTCCTCTTATAAATAAGTCGACATTTTGACTTCTGTATTCAGTATCGATGCAATTTCTGTGTTTCATCGTTGATTTGAAGGTCCAAGGGATACAGTAAACCTGCAATGGTGCATCGGAAACTAATACTGCTGTCCCAGGAAAGTCTCAAAGCAAGAACTATTAGAAGGTTAACTCCACTTGTAAATAAGTCGACATTTTGCCTTATGTATTCAATATCGATGCAATTTCTGTGTTTCATCGTTGATTTGAAGGTCCAAGGGATACAGTAAACCTGCAATGGTTCATCGGAATCTAATACTGCTGTCCCAGGAAAGGCTCAAAGCACGAACTATTAGAAGAGTTACTCCTCTTATAAATAAGTCGACATTTTGCCTTTTGTATTCGATATCGGGGCAATTTCTGTGTTTCATCGTTGATTTGAAGGTCCAAGGGATACAGTAAACCTGCAATGGTGCATCGGAATCTAATACTGCTGTCCCAGGAATGGCTTAAAGCACGAACTATTAGAAGAGTTACTCCTCTTATAAATAAGTCGACATTTTGCGTTTTGTATTCAATATCGATGCAATTTCTGTGCTTCATAGTTGATTTCAAGGTCCAAGGGATACAGTGAACCTGCAATGGGGCATCGGAATCCAATACTGCTGTCCCAGGAAAGGCTCAAAGCACGAACTATTAGAAGAGTTACTCATCTTATAAATAAGTCGACATTTTGCCTTTTGTATTCAATATCGATGCAATTTCTGTGTTTCATCGTTAATTTGAAGGTCCAAGAGATGCAGGAAGCCTGCAATGGTGCATCGGAATCTAATACTGCTGTCCCAGGAAAGGCTCAAAGCACGAACTATTAGAAGAGTTACTCCTCTTGTAAATAAGTCGACATTTTGAATTTTGTATTCAATATCGATGCAATTTCTGTGTTTCATCGTTGATATGAAGGTCCAAAGGATACAGTAAACCTGCAATGGTGCATCGGAATCTAATACTGCTGTCCCAGGAAAGGCTCAAAGCACTAACTATTAGAAGAGTGACTCCTCTTATAAATAAGTCGACATTTTGCCTTTTGTATTCAATATCGATTTAAATTCTGTGTTTCATCATTAATTTGAAGGTCCAAGGAATACAGTAAATCTGCAATGGTGCATCGGAATCTAATACTGCTGTCCCAGGAAAGGCTCAAAGCACGAACTATTAGAAGAGTTACTCCTTTTGTAAATAAGTCGACATTTTGCCTTTTGTATTCAATATCGATGCTATTTCTGTGCTTCATCGTTGATTTCAAGGTCCAAGGGATACAGTAAACCTGCAATGGTGCATCGGAATCTAATACTGCTGTCCCAGGAAAGACTCAAACACGAACTATTAGAAGAGTTACTCCTCATGTAAATAAGTCGACATTTCGCCTTTTGTATTCAATATCGATGCAATTTCTCTGTTTCATCGTTGAATTGAAAGTCCAAGGGATACAGTAAACCTGCAATGGTGCATCGGAATCTAGTACTGCTCTCCCAGGCAAGGCTCAAAGCACGAACTATTAGAAGAGTTACTCCTCTTATAAATAAGTCGACATTTTGCCTTTTGTATTCAATATCGATGCAATTTCTGTGTTTCATCGTTGATTTGAAAATCCAAGGGATACAGTAAACCTGCAATGGTGCATCGGAAACTAATACTGCTGTCCCTGGAAAGGCTTAAAGCACGAACTATTAGAAAAGTTACTACACTTATAAATAAGTCGACATTTTGCGTTTTGTATTCAATATCGATGCAATTTCTGTGCTTCATCGTTGATTTGAAAATCTAAGGGATACAGTAAACCTGCAATGGTGCATCGGAAACTAATACTGCTGTTCCAGGAAAGGCTTAATGCACGAACTATTAGAAGAGTTACTACTCTTATAAATAAGTCGACATTTTGCGTTTCGTATTCAATATCGATGAAATTTCTGTGCTTCATCGTTGATTTCAAGGTCCAAGGGATACAGTAAACCTGCAATGGTGCATCGGAATCTAATACTGCTGTCCCAGAAAAGGATCAAAGCACGATCTATTAGAAGAGTTACTCCTCTTATAAATAAGTCGACATTTTGCCTTTTGTATTCAGTATCGATG
This sequence comes from Schistocerca cancellata, assembly GCF_023864275.1. Lineage (NCBI taxonomy): Eukaryota > Metazoa > Arthropoda > Insecta > Orthoptera > Acrididae > Schistocerca > Schistocerca cancellata. The sequence continues at coordinate 137,901,612 of NC_064627.1, read as the reverse complement.
CAATTTCTGTGTTTCATCGTTGATTGGTAGGTCCAAGGGATACAGTAAACCTGCAATGGTGCATCAGAATCTGATACTGCTGTCCCAAACAAGGCTCAGAGCACGAACTATTGGAAGAGTTACTCCTCTTATAAATAAGTCGACATTTTGCCTTTTGTATTCAATATCGATGCAATTTCTGTGTTTCATCGTTGATTTGAAGTCCAAGGGATACAGTAAACCTGCAATGGTGCATCGGAATCTAATACTGCTGTCCCTGGAAAGGCTCAAAGCACGAACTATTAGAAGAGTTACTCCTCTTGTATATAAGTCGACATTTTGCATTTTGTATTCAATATCGATGCAATTTCTGTGTTTCATCGTTGATTTGAAGGTCCAAGAGATACAGTAAACCTGCAATGGTGCATCGGAATCTAATACTGCTGTCCCAGGAAAGCCTTAAAGCACGAACTATTAGAACAGTTACTCCTCTTGTAAATAAATCGACATTTTGCCTTTTGTATTCAATATCGATGCAATTTCTGTGTTTCATCGTTGATTTTAAGGTCCTTGGGATGCAGTAAACCTCCAATGGTGCATCGGAAACTAATACTGCTGTCCCAGGAAAGGCTCAAAGCACGAACTATTAGAAGAGTTACTCCTCTTGTAAATAAGTCGACATTTTGCCTTTTGTATTCAATATCGATGCAATTTCTGTGCTTCATCGTAGATTTCAAGGTCCAAGGGATACAGTAAACCTGCAATGGTGCATCGGAATCTAATACTGCTGTCCCAGGAAAGACTCAAAGCACGAACTATTAGAAGAGTTACTCCTCTTGTAAATAAGTCGACATTTTGCCTTTTGTATTCAATATCGATGCAATTTCTCTGTTTCATCGTTGAATTGAAAGTCCAAGGGATACAGTAAACCTGCAATGGTGCATCGGAATCTAATACTGCTGTCCCAGGCAAGGCTAAAAGCACGAACTATTAGAAGAGTTACTCCTCTTATAAATAAGTCGACATTTTGCCTTTTGTATTCAATATCGATGCAATTTCTGTGTTTCATCGTTGATTTGAAAATCCAAGGGATACAGTACACCTGCAATGGTGCATCGGAAACTAATACTGCTGTCCCAGGAAAGGCTTAAAGCACGAACTATTAGAAGAGTTACTACTCTTGTAAATAAATCGACATTTTGCTTTTTGTATTCAATATCGATGCAATTTCTGTGTTTCATCTTTGATTTGAAGGTCCAAGGGATACAGTAAACCAGCAATGGTGAATCGGAATCTAATACTGCTGTCCCAGGAAAGGCTAAAAGCACGAACTATTAGAAGAGTTACTCCTCTTGTAAATAGGTCGACATTTTGCGTTTTGTATTCAACATCGATGCCATTTTTTGTGCCTCATCGTTGATTTCAAGGTCCAAGGGATACAGTAAACCTGCAATGGTGCATCGGAATATAATACTGCTGTCCCAGGAAAGACTCAAAGCACGAACTATTAGAAGAGTTACTCCTCTTGTAAATAAGTCGTCATTTTGCCTTTTGTATTCAATATCGATGCAATTTCTGTGATTCATCGTTGATTTGAAGGTCCAAGGGATGCAGTAAACCTGCAATGGTGCATCGGAATCTAATACTGCTGTCCCAGGCAAGGCTCAAAGCACGAACTATTAGAAGAGATACTCCTCTTATAAATAAGTCGACATTTTGCCTTTTGTATTCAATATCGATGCAATTTTTGTGTTTCATCGTTGATTTGAAAATCCAAGGGATACAGTAAACCTGCAATGGTGCATCAGAAACTAATACTGCTGTCCCAGGAAAGGCTTAGAGCACGAACTATTAGAAGAGTTACTACTCTTATAAATAAGTCGACATTTCGGGTTTTGTATTCAATATCGATTTAATTTCTGTGTTTCATCATTGATTTGAAGGTACAAGGAAAACAGTAAACCTGCAATGGTGCATCGGAATCTAATACTGCTGTCCCAGGAAAGGATCAAAGCACGATCTATTAGAAGACTTACTCCTCTTATAAATAAGTCGACATTTTGCCTTTTGTATTCAGTATCGATGCAATTTCTGTGTTTCATCGTTGATTTGAAGGTCCAAGGGATACAGTAAACCTGCAATGGTCCATCGGAATCTAATACTGCTGTCCCAGGAAAGGCTAAAAGCACGAACTATTAGATGAGTTACTCCTCTTATAAATAAGTTGACATTTTGCCTTTTGTATTCAATATCGATGTAATTTCTGTGTTTCATCGATGGTTTGAAGGTCCAAGGGATACAGTAAACCTGCAATGGTGCATCGGAATCTAATACTGCTGTCCCAGGAAAGGCTCAAAGCCGAACTTATAGAAGAATTACTCCTCTTGTAAATAAATCGACATTTTGAGTTTGTATTCAATATCGATGCAATTTCTGTGTTTCATCGTTGATTTGAAGGTCCAAGGGATACAGTAAACCTGCAATGGTGCATGGGAATCTAATACTGCTGTCCCAGGAATGGCTAAAAGCACGAACTATTAGAAGAGTTACTCCTCTTGTAAATAAGTCGACATTTTGCCTTTTTTATTCAATATCCATGCAATTTCTGTGTTTCATCGTTGATTTGAAGGTCCAAAGGACACAGTAAACCTGCAATGGTGTATCGGAATCTAATACTGCTGTCCCAGGAGAGGCTCAAAGCAGAAACTATTAGAAGAGTAACTCCTCTTACAAATAAGTCGACATTTTGCTTTTTATATTCAATATCGATGCAATTTCTGTGTATCATCGTTGATTTGAAGGTCCAAGGGATACAGTAAACCTGCAATGGTGCTTCGGAATCTAACACTGCTGTCCCAGGAAAGGCTCAAAACACGAAATTTTAGAAGAGTTACTCCTCTTATAAATAAGTCGATATTTTGACTTCTGTATTAAGTATCGATGCAATTTCTGTGTTTCGTCGTTGATTTGAAGGTCCAAGGGATACAGTAAACCTGCAATGGTGCATCTGAATCTAATACTGCTGTCCCAGGAAAGGCTCAAAGCACGAACTATTAGAGGAGTTTCTCCTCTTGTAATAAGGTCGACATTTTGCCTTTTGTATTCAATATCGATGCAATTTCTGTGTTTCATCGTTGATTTGAAGGTCCAAGGGATACAGTAAACCTGCAATGGTGCATCGGAATCTAACACTGCTGTCCCAGGAAAGGCTCAAAGCACGAATTATTAGAAGAGTTATTCCTCTTATAAAAAAATCGATATTTTGCTTTTTGTATTCAATATCGATGCAATTTCTGTGTTTCATCGTTGATTTGAAGGTCCAAGGGATACAGTAAACCTGCAATGGTGCTTCGGAATCTAATACTGCTGTCTCAGGAAAGGCCTAAAACACGAACTATTAGAAGAGTTACTCCGCTTATAAATAAGTCGACATTTTGCGTTTTGTATTCAATATCGATGGAATTTCTGTGCTTCATCGTTGATTTCAAGGTCCAAGGGATACAGTAAACCTGCAATAGTGCATCGGAATCTAATACTGCTGTCCCAGGAAAGGCTCATAGCACGAACTATTAGAAGAGTTACTACTCTTGTAGATAAATCGACATTTGTTCTTTTGTATTCAATATCGATGCAATTTCTGTGTTTCATCTTTGTTTTGAAGGTCCAAGGGATACAGTAAACCAGAAATGGTGCATCTGAATCTAATACTGCTGTCCCAGGAAAGGCTCAAATCACGAACTATTAGAGGAGTTACTCCTCTTGTAATAAAGTCGAAATTTTGCCTTTTGTATTCTATATCGATGCAATTTCTGTGTTTCATCGTTGATTTGAAGGTCCAAGGGATACAGTAAACCTGCAATGGTGCATCGGAATCTAACACTGCTGTCCCAGGAAAGTCTCAAAGCACGAATTATTAGAAGAAATATTCCTCTTATAAAAAAATCGACATTTTGCTTTTTGTGTTCAATATCGATGCAATTTCTGTGTTTCATCGTTGATTTGAAGGTCCAAGGGATACAGTAAACCTGAATGGTGCTTCGGAATCTAATACTGCTGTCTCAGGAAAGGCCTAAAACACGAACAATTAGAAGAGTTACTCCGCTTATAAATAAGTCGACGTTTTGCGTTTTGTATTCAATATCGATGGAATTTCTGTGCTTCATCGTTGATTTCAAAGTCCAAGGGATACAGTAAACCTGCAATAGTGCATCGGAATCTAATACTGCTGTCCCAGGAAAGGCTCATAGCACGAACTATTAGAAGAGTTACTACTCTTGTAGATAAATCGACATTTGTTCTTTTGTATTCAATATCGATGCAATTTCTGTGTTTCATCTTTGATTTGAAGGTCCAAGGGATACAGTAAACCAGAAATGGTGCATCGGAATCTAATATTGCTGTCCCAGGAAAGGCTAAAAGCACGAACTATTAGAAGAGTTACTCCTCTTGTAAATAAGTCGACATTTCCCTTTTGTATTCAATATCGATGCAATTTCTGTGTTTCATCGTTGATTTGAAGGTCCAAAGGATACAGTAAACCTGCAATGGTGCGTCGGAATCACATACTGCTGTCCCAGGAAAGGCTCAAACACGAACCATTAGAAGAGTTTTTCCTCTTATAAATAAGTCGACATTTTGACTTCTGTATTCAGTATCGATGCAATTTCTGTGTTTCATCGTTGATTTGAAGGTCCAAGGGATACAGTAAACCTGCAATGGTGCATCGGAATGTAATACTGCTGTCCCAGGAAAGTCTCAAAACACGAACTATTAGAAGAGTTACTCCTCTTGTAAATAAGTCGACATTTTGCCTTTTGTATTCAATATCGATGCAATTTCTGTGTTTCATCTTTGATTTGAAGGTCCGAGGGATACAGTAAACCAGAAATGGTGCATCGGAATCTAATATTGCTGTCCCAGGAAAGGCTCAAAGCACGAACTATTAGAGGAGTTACTCCTCTTGTAATAAAGTCGAAATTTTGCCTTTTGTATTCTATATCGATGCAATTTCTGTGTTTCATCGTTGATTTGAAGGTCCAAGGGATACAGTAAACCTGCAATGGTGCATCGGAATCTAACACTGCTGTCCCAGGAAAGGCTCAAAGCACGAATTATTAGAAGAAATATTCCTCTTATAAAAAAATCGACATTTTGCTTTTTGTATTCAATATCGATGCAATTTCTGTGTTTCATCGTTGATTTGAAGGTCCAAGGGATACAGTAAACCTGAATGGTGCTTCGGAATCTAATACTGCTGTCTCAGGAAAGGCCTAAAACACGAACTATTAGAAGAGTTACTCTGCTTATAAATAAGTCGACGTTTTGCGTTTTGTATTCAATATCGATGGAATTTCTGTGCTTCATCGTTGATTTCAAAGTCCAAGGGATACAGTAAACCTGCAATAGTGCATCGGAATCTAATACTGCTGTCCCAGGAAAGGCTCATAGCACGAACTATTAGCAGAGTTACTACTCTTGTAGATAAATCGACATTTGTTCTTTTGTATTCAATATCGATGCAATTTCTGTGTTTCATCTTTGATTTGAAGGTCCAAGGGATACAGTAAACCAGAAATGGTGCATCGGAATCTAATATTGCTGTCCCAGGAAAGGCTAAAAGCACGAACTATTAGAAGAGTTACTCCTCTTGTAAATAAGTCGACATTTCCCTTTTGTATTCAATATCGATGCAATTTCTGTGTTTCATCGTTGATTTGAAGGTCCAAGGGATACAGTAAACCTGCAATGGTGCGTCGGAATCTCATACTGCTGTCCCAGGAAAGGCTCAAACACGAACTATTAGAAGAGTTTTTCCTCTTATAAATAAGTCGACATTTTGACTTCTGTATTCAGTATCGATGCAATTTCTGTGTTTCATCGTTGATTTGAAGGTCCAAGGGATACAGTAAACCTGCAATGGTGCATCGGAATGTAATACTGCTGTCCCAGGAAAGTCTCAAAACACGAACTATTAGAAGAGTTACTCCTCTTGTAAATAAGTCGACATTTTGCCTTTTGTATTCAATATCGATGCAATTTCTGTGTTTCATCTTTGATTTGAAGGTCCGAGGGATACAGTAAACCAGAAATGGTGCATCGGAATCTAATATTGCTGTCCCAGGAAAGGCTAAAAGCACGAACTATTAGAAGAGTTACTCCTCTTGTAAATAAGTCGACATTTCCCTTTTGTATTCAATATCGATGCACTTTCTGTGTTTCATCGTTGATTTGAAGGTCCAAGGGATACAGTAAACCTGCAATGGTGCATCGGAATCTAATACTGCTGTCCCAGGAAAGGCTCAAAGCACGAACTATTAGAAGAAATACTCCTCTTATAAATAAGTCGACATTTGGCCTTTTGTATTCAATATCGATGCAATTTCTGTGTTTCATCGTTGATTTGAAGGTCCAAGGGATACAGTAAACCTGCAATGGTGCTTCAGAATCTAATACTGCTGTCCCAGGAAAGGCTTAAAGCACGAACTATTAGAAGAGTTACTCCTCTTTTAAATAAGTCGACATTTTGCGGTTTGTATGCAATATCGATGCAATTTCTGTGCTTCATCTTTGATTTCAAGGTAGAAGGGATATAGTAAACCTGCAATGTTGCATCGGAATCTAATACTGCTGTCCCAGGAAAGGATCAAAGCACGATCTATTAGAAGAGTTACTCCTCTTATAAATATCTCGACATTTTGCCTCTTGTATTCAGTATCGATGCATTTTCTGTGTTTCATCGTTGATTTGAAGGTCCAAGGGATACAGTAAACCTGCAATGGTGCATCGGAATCTAATACTGAAGTCCCAGGAAAGGCTAAAAGCATGAACTGTTAGAAGAGTTACTCCTCTTAAAAATAAGTCGACTTTTTGACTTCTGTATTCAGTATCGATGCAATTTCTGTGTTTCATCGTTGATTTGAAGGTCCAAGGGATACAGTAAACCTGCAATGGTGCATCGGAAACTAATACTGCTGTCCCAGGAAAGTCGCAAAGCACGAACTATTAGAAGGTTAACTCCTCTTGTAAATAAGTCGACATTTTGCCTTTTGTATTCAATATCGATGCAATTTCTGTGTTTTATCGTTGATTTGAAGGTCCAAGGGATACAGTAAACCTGCAATGGTTCATCGGAATCTAATTCTGCTGTCCCAGGAAAGGCTCAAAGCACGAACTATTAGAAGAGTTACTCCTCTTATAAATAAGTCGACATTTTGCCTTTTGTATTCGATATCGGTGCAATTTCTGTGTTTCATCGTTGATTTGAAGGTCCAAGGGATACAGTAAACCAGCAATGGTGCATCGGAATCTAATACTGCTGTCCCAGGAATGGCTTAAAACACGAACTCTTAGAAGAGTTACTCCTCTTATAAATAAGTCGACATTTTGCGTTTTGTATTCAATATCGATGCAATTTCTGTGCTTCACAGTTGATTTCAAGGTCCAAGGGATACAGTGAACCTGCAATGGGGCATCGGAATCTAATACTGCTGTCCCAGGAAAGGCTCAAAACACGAACTATTAGAAGAGTTACTCATCTTATAAATAAGTCGACATTTTGCCTTTTGTATACAAAATCGATGAAATTTCTGTGTTTCATCGTTGATTTGAAGGTCCAAGAGATACTGTAAACCTGCAATAGTGCATCGGAATCTAATACTGCTGTCCCAGGAAAGGCTCATAGCACGAACTATTAGAAGAGTTACTACTCTTGTAAATAAATCACCATCTGACCTTTTGTATTCAATATCGATGCAATTTCTGTGTTTCATCTTTGATTAGAAGGTTCAAGGGATACAGTAAACCTGCAATGGTGCATCGGAATCTAATATTGCTGTCCCAGGAAAGGCTAAAAGCATGAACTATTAGAAGAGTTACTCCTCTTGTAAATAAGTCGACATTTTGCGTTTTGTATTCAATATCGATGCAATTTCTGTGTTTCATCGTTGATTTGAAGGTCCAAGGGATACAGTAAACCTGCAATGGTGCATCGGAATCTAATACTGCTGCCCAGGAAAGGCTCAAAACACGAACTATTAGAAGAGTTACTCCTCTTATAAATAAGTCGACATTATGCCTTTTGTATTCAATATCGATGCAATTTCTGTGTTTCATCGTTGATTTGAAGGTCCAAGGGATACAGTAAACCTGCAATGGTGCATCGGAATCTAATACTGCTGTCACAGGACAGGCTCATAGCACGAACTATTAGAAGAGTTACTACTCTTGTAAATAAATCGAAATTTTGCCTTTTGTATTCAATATCGATGCAATTTCTGTGTGTCATCTTTGATTTGAAGGTCCAATGGATACAGTAAACCAGCAATGGTGCATCGGAATCTAATACTGCTGTCCCAGGAAAGGCTAAAAGCACGAAATATTAGAAGAGTTACTCCTCTTGTAAATAAGTCGACATTTTGACTTTTGTATTCAATATCTATGGAATTTCTGTGCTTCATCGTTGATTTCAAGGTCCAAGGGATACAGTAAACCTGCAATAGTGCATCGGAATCTAATACTGCTGTCCCAGGAAAGGCTCATAGCACGAACTATTAGAAGAGTTACTAATCTTCTAAATAAATCGACATTTCTTCTTTTGTATTCAATATCGATGCAATTTCTGTGTTTCATCTTAGATTTGAAGGTCCAAGGGATACAGTAAACCAGAAATGGTGCATCGGAATCTAATATTGCTGTCCCAGAAAAGGCTAAAATCACGAACTATTAGAAGAGTTACTCCTCTTGTAAATAAGTCGACATTTCCCTTTTGTATTCAATATCGATGCAATTTCTGTGTTTCATCGTTGATTTGAAGGTCCAAGGGATACAGTAAACCTGCAATGGTGCATCGGAATCTAATACTGCTGTCCCAGGATAGGCTCAAAGCACGAACTATTAGAAGAGTTACTCCTCTTATAAATAAGTCGACATTTTGACTTCTGTATTCAGTATCGATGCTATTTCTGTGTTTCATCGTTGATTTGAAGGTCCAAGGGATACAGTAAACCTGCAATGGTGCATCGGAATCAAATACTGCTGTCCAGGAAAGTCTCAAAACACGAACTATTAGAAGAGTTACTCCTCTTGTAAATAAGTCGACATTTTGCCTTTTGTATTCAATATCGAAGCAATTTCTGTGTTTCATCGTTGATTTGAAGGTCCACGGGATACAGTAAACCTGCAATGGTGCATCGGAATCTAATACTGCTGTCCCAGGAAAGGCTCAAAGCACGAACTATTAGAAGAGTTACTCCTCTTATAAATAAGTCGACATTTTGCCTTTTGTATTCAATATCGATGCAATTTCTGTGCTTCATCGTTGATTTCAAGGTCCAAGGGATACAGTAAACCTGCAATGTTGCATCGGAATCTAATACTGCTGTCCCAGGAAAGGATCAAAGCACGATCTTTTAGAAGAGTTACTCCTCTTATAAATATGTCGACATTTTGCCTCTTGTATTCAGTATCGATGCAATTTCTGTGTTTCATCGTTGATTTGAAGGTCCAAGGGATACAGTAAACGTGCAATGGTGCATCGGAATCTAATACTGCTGTCCCAGGAATGGCTTAAAGCACGAACTATTAGAAGAGTTACTCCTCTTATAAATAGGTCGACATTTTGGGTTGTGTATTCAATATCGATGCAATTTCTGTGCTTCATAGTTGATTTCAAGGTCCAAGGGATACAGTAAACCTGCAATGGTGCATCGGAATCTAATACTGCTGTCACAGGACAGGCTCATAGCACGAACTATTAGAAGAGTTACTACTCTTGTAAATAAATCGAAATTTTGCCTTTTGTATTCAATATCGATGCAATTTCTGTGTTTCATCTTTGATTTGAAGGTCCAATGGATACAGTAAACCAGCAATGGTGCATCGGAATCTAACACTGCTGTCCCAAGAAAGGCTAAAAGCACGAACTATTAGAAGAGTTACTCCTCTTGTAAATAAGTCGACATTTTGCATTTTGTATTCAATATCGATGGAATTTCTGTGCTTCATCGTTGATTTCAAGGTCCAAGGGATACAGTAAACCTGCAATAGTGCATCGGAATCTAATACTGCTGTCCCAGGAAAGGCTCATAGCACGAACTATTAGAAGAGTTACTAATCTTCTAAATAAATCGACATTTGTTCTTTTGTATTCAATATCGATGCAATTTCTGTGTTTCATCTTAGATTTGAAGGTCCAAGAGATACAGTAAACCAGAAATGGTGCATCGGAAACTAATACCGCTGTTCCAGGAAAGGATCAAAGCACGATCTTTTAGAAGAGTTACTCCTCTTATAAATATGTCGACATTTTGCCTCTTGTATTCAGTATCGATGCAATTACTGTGTTTCATCGTTGATTTGAAGGTCCGAGGGATACAGTAAACCTGCAATGGTGCATCGGAATCTAATACTACCGTCCCAGGAATGGCTTAAAGCACGAACTATTAGAAGAGTTATTCCTCTTATAAATAAGTCGACATTTTGCGTTTTGTATTCAATATCGATGCAATTTCTGTGCTTTATAGTTGATTTCAAGGTCCAAGGGATACAGTAAATCTGCAATGGTGCATCGGAATCTAATACTGCTGTCCCAGGAAAGGATCAAAGCACGATCTATTAGGAGAGTTACTCCTCTTATAAATAAGTCGACATTTTGCCTTTTGTATTCAATATCGAAGCAATTTCTGTGTTTCATCGTTGATTTGAAGGTCCACGGGATACAGTAAACCTGCAATGGTGCATCGGAATCTAATATTGCTGTCCCAGGAAAGGCTAAAATCACGAACTATTAGAAGAGTTACTCCTCTTGTAAATAAGTCGACATTTCTCTTTTGTATTCAATATCGATGCAATTTCTGTGTTTCATCGTTGATTTGAAGGTCCAAGGGATACAGTAAACCTGCAATCGTGCATCGGAATCTAATACTGCTGTCCCAGGAAAGGCTCAAAACACGAACTATTAGAAGAGTTACTCCTCTTATAAATAAGTCGACATTTTGACTTCTGTATTCAGTATCGATGCTATTTCTGTGTTTCATCGTTGATTTGAAGATCCAAGGGATACAGTAAACCTGCAATGGTGCATCGGAATCAAATACTGCTGTCCCAGGAAAGTCTCAAAACACGAACTATTAGAAGAGTTACTCCTCTTGTAAATAAGTCGACATTTTGCCTTTTGTATTCAATATCGATGCAATTTCTGTGTTTCATCGTTGATTTGAAGGTCCAAGGGATACAGTAAACCTGCAATGGTGCATCGGAATCTAATACTGCTGTCCCAGGAAAGGCTCAAAGCACGAACTATTAGTAGAGTTACTCCTCTTATAAATAAGTCGACATTTTTCCTTTTGTATTCAATATCGATGCAATTTCTGTGCTTCATCGTTGATTTCAAGGTCCAAGGGATACAGTAAACCTGCAATGTTGCATCGGAAACTAATACCGCTGTTCCAGGAAAGGATCAAAGCACGATCTTTTAGAAGAGTTACTCCTCTTATAAATATGTCGACATTTTGCCTCTTGTATTCAGTATCGATGCAATTACTGTGTTTCATCGTTGATTTGAAGGTCCGAGGGATACAGTAAACCTGCAATGGTGCATCGGAATCTAATACTACCGTCCCAGGAATGGCTTAAAGCACGAACTATTAGAAGAGTTATTCCTCTTATAAATAAGTCGACATTTTGCGTTTTGTATTCAATATCGATGCAATTTCTGTGCTTTATAGTTGATTTCAAGGTCCAAGGGATACAGTAAATCTGCAATGGTGCATCGGAATCTAATACTGCTGTCCCAGGAAAGGATCAAAGCACGATCTATTAGGAGAGTTACTCCTCTTATAAATAAGTCGACATTTTGCCTTTTGTATTTAGTATCCATGCAATTTCTGTGTTTCATCGTTGATTTGAAGGTCCAAGGGATACAGTAAACCTGCAATGGTGCATCGGAATCTAATACTGCTGTCCCAGGAAAGGCTCAAAGCACGAACTATTAGAAGAGTTACTCATCTTGTAAATAAGTCGTCATTTTGCCTATTGTATTCAATACCGATGCAATTTCTGTGTTTCATCGTTGATTTGAAGGTCTAAAGGGATGCAGTAAACCTGCAATGGTGCATCGGAATCTAATACTGCTGTCCCAGGCAAGGCTCAAAACACGAACTATTAGAAGAGTTACTCCTCTTATAAATAAGTCGACATTTTGCCTTTTGTATTCAATATCGATGCAATTTCTGTGTTTCATCGTTGATTTGAAAATCCAAGGGATACAGTAAACCTGCAATGGTGCATCAGAAACTAATACTGCTGTCCCAGGAAAGGCTTAAAGCACGAACTATTAGAAGAGTTACTACTCTTATAAATAAGTCGACATTTCGGCTTTTGTATTCAATATCGATTTAACTTCTGTGCTTCATCATTGATTTGAAGGTCCAAGGGATACAGTAAACCTGCAATGGTGCATGGGAATCTAATACTGCTGTCCCAGGAATGGCTAAAATCACGAACTATTAGAAGAGTTACTCCTCTTGTAAATAAGTCGACATTTTGCCTTTTGTATTCAATATCGATGCAATTTCTGTGTTTCATCGTTGATTTGAAGGTCCAAAGGACACAGTAAACCTGCAATGGTGTATCGGAATCTAATACTGCTGTCCCAGGAGAGGCTCAAAGCAGAAACTATTAGAAGAGTAACTCCTCTTACAAATAAATCGACATTTTGCCTTTTATATTCAATATCGATGCAATTTCTGTGTATCATCGTTGATTTGAAGGTCCAAGGGATACAGTAAACCTGCAATGGTGCATCGGAATGTAACACTGCTGACCCAGGAAAGGCTCAAAGCATGAATTATTAGAAGAGTTATTCCTCTTATAAAAAAATCCGCATTTTGTTTTTTGTATTCAATATCGATGCAATTTCTATGCTTCATCGTTGATTTGAAGGTCCAAGGGATACAGTAAACCAGCAATGGTGCATCGGAATCTAATACTGCTGTCCCAGGAAAGGCCTAAAACACGAACTATTATAAATAAGTCGACATTTTGCGTTTTGTATTCAATATCGATGGAATTTCTGTGTTTCATCGTTGATTTCAAGGTCCAAGGGATACAGTAAACCTTCAATAGTGCATCGGAATCTAATACTGCTGTCCCAGGAAAGGCTCATAGCACGAACTATTAGAAGAGTTACTACTCTTGTAGATAAATCGACATTTGTTCTTTTGTATTCAATATCGATGCAATTTCTGTGTTTCATCTTTGATTTGAAGGTCCAAGGGATACAGTAAACCAGAAATGGTGCATCGGAATCTAATATTGCTGTCCCAGGAAAGGCTAAAAGCACGAACTATTTGAAGAGTTACTCCTCTTGTAAATAAGTCGACATTTCCCTTTTGTATTCAATATCGATGCAATTTCTGTGTTTCATCGTTGATTTGAAGGTACAAGGGATACAGTAAACCTGCAATGGTGCATCGGAATCTAATATTGCTGTCCCAGGAAAGTCTCAAAACACGAACTATTAGAAGAGTTACTCCTCTTGTAAATAAGTCGACATTTTGCCTTTTGTATTCAATATCGATGCAATTTCTGTGTTTCATCGTTGATTTGAAGGTCCAAGGGATACAGTAAACCTGCAATGGTGCATCGGAATCTAATACTGCTGTCCCAGAAAAGGCTCAAAGCACGAACTATTAGAAGAAATACTCCTCTTATAAATAAGTCGACAATTGGCCTTTTGTATTCAATATCGATGCAATTTCTGTGTTTCATCGTTGATTTCAAGGTCTAAGGGATACAGTAAACCTGCAATGGTGCATCAGAATCTAACACAGCTGTCCCAGGAAAGGCTTAAAGCACGAACTATTAGAAGAGTTACTCCTCTTTTAAATAAGTCGACATTTTGCGGTTTGTATACAATATCGATGCAATTTCTGTGCTTCATCGTTGATTTCAAGGTCCAAGGGATATAGTAAACCTGCAATGTTGCATTGGAATCTAATACTGCTATCCCAGGAAAGGATCAAAGCACGATCTATTAGAAGAGTTACTCCTCTTATAAATATGTCGACATTTTGCCTCTTGTATTCAGTATCGTTGCAATTTCTGTGTTTCATCGTTGATTTGAAGGTCCAAGGGATACAGTAAGCCTGCAATGGTGCATCGGAATCTAATACTGCCGTCCCAGGAAAGGCTAAAAGCACGAACTATTAGAAGAGTTACTCCTCTCATAAATAAGTCGACATTTTGACTTCAGTATTCAGTATCGATGCAATTTCTGTGTTTCATCGTTGATTTGAAGTTCCAAGGGATACAGTAAACCTGCAATGGTGCATCGGAATCTAATAGTGCTGTCCCAGGAAAGGCTCAAAACACGAAATTTTAGAAGAGTTACTCTTCTTATAAATAAGTCGATATTTTGACTTCTGTATTAAGTATCGATGCAATTTCTGTGTTTCGTCGTTGATTTGAAGGTCCAAGGGATACAGTAAACCTGCAATGGTGCATCGTAATCTAATACTGCTGTCCCAGGAAAGGCTCAAAGCACGAACTATTAGAGGAGTTACTCCTCTTGTAAATAAGTCGACATTTTGCCTTTTGTATTCAATATCGATGCAATTTCTGTGTTTCATCGTTGATTTGAAGGTCCAAGGGATACAGTAAACCTGCAATGGTGCATCGGAATCTAACACTGCTGTCCCAGGAAAGGCTCAAAGCACGAATTATTAGAAGAGTTATTCCTCTTATAAAAAAATCGACATTTTGCTTTTTGTATTCAATATCGATGTAATTTCTGTGTTTCATCGTTGATTTGTAGGTCCAAGGGATACAGTAAACCTGCAATGGTGCATCGGAATCTAATACTGCTGTCCCAGGAAAGGCTCATAGCACGAACTATTAGAAGAGTTACTACTCTTGTAGATAAATCGACATTTGTTCTTTTGTATTCAATATCGATGCAATTTCTGTGTTTCATCTTTGATTTGAAGGTCCAAGGGATACAGTAAACCATAAATGGTGCATCGGAATCTAATATTGCTGTCCCAGGAAAGGCTAAAAGCACGAACTATTAGAAGAGTTACTCCTCTTGTAAATAAGTCGACATTTCCCTTTTGTATTCAATATCGATGCAATTTCTGTGTTTCATCGTTGATTTGAAGGTCCAAGGGATACAGTAAACCTGCAATGGTGCATCGGAATCAATTACTGCTGTCCCAGGAAAGGCTCAAAACACGAACTATTAGAAGAGTTACTCCTCTTATAAATAAGTCGTTATTTTGACTTCTGTATTCAGTTTCGATGCAATTTCTCTGTTTCATCGTTGATTTGAAGGTCCAAGGGATACAGTAAACCTGCAATGTTGCATCGGAATCTAATACTGCTGTCCCAGGAAAGTCTCAAAACACGAACTATTAGAAGAGTTACTCCTCTTGTAAATAAGTCGACATTTTGCCTTTTGTATTCAATATCGATGCAATTTCTGTGTTTCATCGTTGATTTGAAGGTCCAAGGGATACAGTAAACCTGCAATGGTGCATCGGAATCTAATACTGCTGTCCCAGAAAAGGCTCAAAGCACGAACTATTAGAAGAAATACTCCTCTTATAAATAAGTCGACAATTGGCCTTTTGTATTCAATATCGATGCAATTTCTGTGTTTCATCGTTGATTTGAAGGTCCAAGGGATACAGTAAACCTGCAATGGTGCATCAGAATCTAACACAGCTGTCCCAGGAAAGGCTTAAAGCACGAACTATTAGAAGAGTTACTCCTCTTTTAAATAAGTCGACATTTTGCGGTTTGTATACAATATCGATGCAATTTCTGTGCTTCATCGTTGATTTCAAGGTCCAAGGGATATAGTAAACCTGCAATGTTGAATCGGAATCTAATACTGCTATCCCAGGAAAGGATCAAAGCACGATCTATTACAAGAGGTACTCCTCTTATAAATATGTCGACATTTTGCCTCTTGTATTCAGTATCGTTGCAATTTCTGTGTTTCATCGTTGATTTGAAGGTCCAAGGGATACAGTAAACCTGCAATGGTGCATCGGAATCTAATACTGCCGTCCCAGGAAAGGCTAAAAGCACGAACTATTAGAAGAGTTACTCCTCTCATAAATAAGTCGACATTTTGACTTCAGTATTCAGTATCGATGCAATTTCTGTGTTTCATCGTTGATTTGAAGTTCCAAGGGATACAGTAAACCTGCAATGGTGCATCGGAATCTAATAGTGCTGTCCCAGGAAAGGCTCAAAACACGAAATTTTAGAAGAGTTACTCTTCTTATAAATAAGTCGATATTTTGACTTCTGTATTAAGTATCGATGCAATTTCTGAGTTTCGTCGTTGATTTGAAGGTCCAAGGGATACAGTAAACCTGCAATGGTGCATCGTAATCTAATACTGCTGTCCCAGGAAAGGCTCAAAGCACGAACTATTAGAGGAGTTACTCCTCTTGTAAATAAGTCGACATTTTGCCTTTTGTATTCAATATCGATGCAATTTCTGTGTTTCATCGTTGATTTGAAGGTCCAAGGGATACAGTAAACCTGCAATGGTGCATCGGAATCTAACACTGCTGTCCCAGGAAAGGCTCAAAGCACGAATTATTAGAAGAGTTATTCCTCTTATAAAAAAATCGACATTTTGCTTTTTGTATTCAATATCGATGCAACTTCTGTGTTTCATCGTTGATTTGTAGGTCCAAGGGATACAGTGAACCTGCAATGGTGCATCGGAATCTAATACTGCTGTCCCAGGAAAGGCCTAAATCACGAACTATTAGAAGAGTTACTCCGCTTATAAATAAGTCGACATTTTGCGTTTTGTATTCAATATCGATGGAATTTCTGTGTTTCATCGTTGATTTGAAGGTCCAAGGGATACATTAAACCTGCAATGGTGCATCGGAATCTAATACTGCTGTCCCAGGAAAGGCTAAAAGCACGAACTATTAGAAGAGTTACTCCTCTTGTAAATAAGTCGACATTTCCCTTTTGTATTCAATATCGATGCAATTTCTGTGTTTCATCGTTGATTTGAAGGTCCAAGGGATACATTAAACCTGCAATGGTGCATCGGAATCTAATACTGCTGTCCCAGGAAAGGCTCAAAACACGAACTATTAGAAGAGTTACTCCTCTTTTAAATAAGTCGACATTTTGCGGTTTGTATACAACATCGATGCAATTTCTGTGCTTCATCGTTGATTTCAAGGTCCAAGGGATATAGTAAACCTGCAATGTTGAATCGGAATCTAATACTGCTGTCCCAGGAAAGGATCGAAGCACGATCTAGTAGAAGAGTTACTCCTCTTATAAATATGTCGACATTTTGCCTCTTGTATTCAGTATCGTTGCAATTTCTGTGTTTCATCGTTGATTTGAAGGTCCAAGGGATACAGTAAACCTGCAATGGTGCATCGGAATCTAAGACTGCCGTCTCAGGAAAGGCTAAAATCACGAACTATTAGAAGATTTACTCCTCTTATAAATAAGTCGACATTTTGACTTCTGTATTCAGTATCGATGCAATTTCTGTGTTTCATCGTTGATTTGAAGTTCCAAGGGATACAGTAAACCTGCAATGGTGCATCGGAATCTAATAGTGCTGTCCCAGGAAAGGCTCAAAACACGAAATTTTAGAAGAGTTACTCCTCTTATAAATAAGACGATATTTTGACTTCTGTATTCAATATCGATGTAATTTCTGTGTTTCATCGTTGATTTGAAGGTCCAAGGGATACAGTAAACCTGCAATGGTGCATCGGAATCTAATACTGCTGTCCCAGGAAAGGCTCAAAGCACGAACTTATAGAAGAATTACTCCTCTTGTTAATAAATCGACATTTTGCCTTTTGTATTCAATATCGATGCAATTTCTGTGTTTCATCGTTAATTTGAAGGTCCAAGGGATACAGTAAACTTGCAATGGTGCATGGGAATCTAATACTGCTGTCCCAGGAATGGCTAAAATCACGAACTATTAGAAGAGTAACTCCTCTTGTAAATAAGTCGACATTTTGCCTTTTGTATTCAATATCGATGCAATTTCTGTGTTTCATCGTTGATTTGAAGGTCCAAAGGACACAGTAAACCTGCAATGGTGTATCGGAATCTAATACTGCTGTCCCAGGAGAGGCTCAAAGCAGAAACTATTAGAAGAGTAAGTCCTCTTACAAATAAATCGACATTTTGCCTTTTATATTCAATATCGATGCAATTTCTGTGTTTCATCGTTGATTTGAAGGTCCAAGGGATACAGTAAACCTGCAATGGTGCATCGGAATCTAACACTGCTGTCCCAGGAAAGGCTCAAAGCACGAATTATTAGAAGAGTTATTCCTCTTATAAAAAAATCGACATTTTGCTTTTTGTATTCAATATCGATGCAATTTCTGT
Source organism: Schistocerca cancellata (assembly GCF_023864275.1). Classification (NCBI taxonomy): domain Eukaryota; kingdom Metazoa; phylum Arthropoda; class Insecta; order Orthoptera; family Acrididae; genus Schistocerca; species Schistocerca cancellata. The sequence goes on along the minus strand of NC_064627.1, from coordinate 137,883,231 downwards.
GATTCATCGTTGATTTGAAGGTCCAAGGGATATAGTAAACCTGCAATGTTGCAACGGAATCTAATACTGCTATCCCAGGAAAGGATCAAAGCACGATCTATTAGAAGAGTTACTCCTCTTATAAATATGTCGACATTTTGCCTCTTGTATTCAGTATCGTTGCAATTTCTGTGTTTCATCGTTGATTTGAAGGTCCAAGGGATACAGTAAACCTGCAATGGTGCATCGGAATCTAATACTGCCGTCCCAGGAAAGGCTAAAAGCACGAACTATTAGAAGAGTTACTCCTCTCATAAATAAGTCGACATTTTGACTTCAGTATTCAGTATCGATGCAATTTCTGTGTTTCATCGTTGATTTGAAGTTCCAAGGGATACAGTAAACCTGCAATGGTGCATCGGAATCTAACACTGCTGTCCCAGGAAAGGCTCAAAGCACGAATTATTAGAAGAGTTATTCCTCTTATAAAAAAATCGACATTTTGCTTTTTGTATTCAATATCGATGCAATTTCTGTGATTCATCGTTGATTTGAAGGTCCAAGGGATACATTAAACCTGCAATGGTGCATCGGAATCTAATACTGCTGTCCCAGGAAAGGCTCAAAACACGAACTATTAGAAGAGTTACTCCTCTTTTAAATAAGTCGACATTTTGCGGTTTGTATACAACATCGATGCAATTTCTGTGCTTCATCGTTGATTTCAAGGTCCAAGGGATATAGTAAACCTGCAATGTTGAATCGGAATCTAATACTGCTGTCCCAGGAAAGGATCGAAGCACGATCTAGTAGAAGAGTTACTCCTCTTATAAATATGTCGACATTTTGCCTCTTGTATTCAGTATCGTTGCAATTTCTGTGTTTCATCGTTGATTTGAAGGTCCAAGGGATACAGTAAACCTGCAATGGTGCATCGGAATCTAAGACTGCCGTCTCAGGAAAGGCTAAAATCACGAACTATTAGAAGATTTACTCCTCTTATAAATAAGTCGACATTTTGACTTCTGTATTCAGTATCGATGCAATTTCTGTGTTTCATCGTTGATTTGAAGTTCCAAGGGATACAGTAAACCTGCAATGGTGCATCGGAATCTAATAGTGCTGTCCCAGGAAAGGCTCAAAACACGAAATTTTAGAAGAGTTACTCCTCTTATAAATAAGACGATATTTTGACTTCTGTATTCAATATCGATGTAATTTCTGTGTTTCATCGTTGATTTGAAGGTCCAAGGGATACAGTAAACCTGCAATGGTGCATCGGAATCTAATACTGCTGTCCCAGGAAAGGCTCAAAGCACGAACTTATAGAAGAATTACTCCTCTTGTAAATAAATCGACATTTTGCCTTTTGTATTCAATATCGATGCAATTTCTGTGTTTCATCGTTAATTTGAAGGTCCAAGGGATACAGTAAACTTGCAATGGTGCATGGGAATCTAATACTGCTGTCCCAGGAATGGCTAAAATCACGAACTATTAGAAGAGTAACTCCTCTTGTAAATAAGTCGACATTTTGCCTTTTGTATTCAATATCGATGCAATTTCTGTGTTTCATCGTTGATTTGAAGGTCCAAAGGACACAGTAAACCTGCAATGGTGTATCGGAATCTAATACTGCTGTCCCAGGAGAGGCTCAAAGCAGAAACTATTAGAAGAGTAAGTCCTCTTACAAATAAATCGACATTTTGCCTTTTATATTCAATATCGATGCAATTTCTGTGTTTCATCGTTGATTTGAAGGTCCAAGGGATACAGTAAACCTGCAATGGTGCATCGGAATCTAACACTGCTGTCCCAGGAAAGGCTCAAAGCACGAATTATTAGAAGAGTTATTCCTCTTATAAAAAAATCGACATTTTGCTTTTTGTATTCAATATCGATGCAATTTCTGTGATTCATCGTTGATTTGAAGGTCCAAGGGATATAGTAAACCTGCAATGTTGCAACGGAATCTAATACTGCTATCCCAGGAAAGGATCAAAGCACGATCTATTAGAAGAGTTACTCCTCTTATAAATATGTCGACATTTTGCCTCTTGTATTCAGTATCGTTGCAATTTCTGTGTTTCATCGTTGATTTGAAGGTCCAAGGGATACAGTAAACCTGCAATGGTGCATCGGAATCTAATACTGCCGTCCCAGGAAAGGCTAAAAGCACGAACTATTAGAAGAGTTACTCCTCTCATAAATAAGTCGACATTTTGACTTCAGTATTCAGTATCGATGCAATTTCTGTGTTTCATCGTTGATTTGAAGTTCCAAGGGATACAGTAAACCTGCAATGGTGCATCGGAATCTAATAGTGCTGTCCCAGGAAAGGCTGAAAACACGAAATTTTAGAAGAGTTACTCTTCTTATAAATAAGTCGATATTTTGACTTCTGTATTAAGTATCGATGCAATTTCTGTGTTTCGTCGTTGCTTTGAAGGTCCAAGGGATACAGTAAACCTGCAATGGTGCATCGTAATCTAATACTGCTGTCCCAGGAAAGGCTCAAAGCACGAACTATTAGAGGAGTTACTCCTCTTGTAAATAAGTCGACATTTTGCCTTTTGTATTCAATATCGATGCAATTTCTGTGTTTCATCGTTGATTTAAAGGTCCAAGGGATACAGTAAACCTGCAATGGTGCATCGGAATCTAACACTGCTGTCCCAGGAAAGGCTCAAAGCACGAATTATTAGAAGAGTTATTCCTCTTATAAAAAAATCGACATTTTGCTTTTTGTATTCAATATCGATGCAATTTCTGTGTTTCATCGTTGATTTGTAGGTCCAAGGGATACAGTAAACCTGCAATGGTGCATCGGAATCTAATACTGCTGTCCCAGGAAAGGCCTAAATCACGAACTATTAGAAGAGTTACTCCGCTTATAAATAAGTCGACATTTTGCGTTTTGTATTCAATATCGATGGAATTTCTGTGCTTCATCGTTGATTTCAAGGTCCAAGGGATACAGTAAACCTGCAATAGTGCATCGGAATGTAATACTGCTGTCCCAGGAAAGGCTCATAGCACGAACTATTAGAAGAGTTACTACTCTTGTAGATAAATCGACATTTGTTCTTTTGTATTCAATATCGATGCAATTTCTGTGTTTCATCATTGATTTGATGGTCCAAGGGATAGAGTAAACCAGAAATGGTGCATCGGAATCTAATATTGCTGTCCCAGGAAAGGCTAAAAGCACGAACTATTAGAAGAGTTACTCCTCTTGTAAATAAGTCGACATTTCCCTTTTGTATTCAATATCGATGCAATTTCTGTGTTTCATCGTTGATTTGAAGGTCCAAGGGATACAGTAAACCTGCAATGGTGCATCGGAATCTAATACTGCCGTCCCAGGAAAGGCTAAAAGCACGAACTATTAGAAGAGTTACTCCTCTCATAAATAAGTCGACATTTTGACTTCAGTATTCAGTATCGATGCAATTTCTGTGTTTCATCGTTGATTTGAAGTTCCAAGGGATACAGTAAACCTGCAATGGTGCATCGGAATCTAATAGTGCTGTCCCAGGAAAGGCTCAAAACACGAAATTTTAGAAGAGTTACTCTTCTTATAAATAAGTCGATATTTTGACTTCTGTATTAAGTATCGATGCAATTTCTGTGTTTCGTCGTTGATTTGAAGGTCCAAGGGATACAGTAAACCTGCAATGGTGCATCGGAATCTAACACTGCTGTCCCAGGAAAGGCTCAAAGCACGAATTATTAGAAGAGTTATTCCTCTTATAAAAAAATCGACATTTTGCTTTTTGTATTCAATATCGATGCAATTTCTGTGTTTCATCGTTGATTTGTAGGTCCAAGGGATACAGTAAACCTGATTTGGTGCATCGGAATCTAATAGTGCTGTCCCAGGAAAGGCTCAAAACACGAAATTTTAGAAGAGTTACTCCTCTTATAAATAAGACGATATTTTGACTTCTGTATTCAATATCGATGCAATTTCTGTGTTTCGTCGTCGATTTGAAGGTCCAAGGGATACAGTAAACCTGCAATGGTGCATCGGAATCTAATACTGCTGTCCCAGGAAAGGCTCAAAGCACGAACTATTAGAGGAGTTACTCCTGTTGTAAATAAGTCGACATTTTGCCTTTTGTATTCAATATCGATGCAATTTCTGTGTTTCATCGTTGATTTGAAGGTCCAAGGGATACAGTAAACCTGCAATGGTGCATCGGAATCTGATACTGCTGCCCCAGGAAAGGCTCAAAGCACGAATTATTAGAAGAGTTACTCCTGTTACAAAAAAATCGACATTTTGCTTTTTGTATTCAATATCGATGCAATTTCTGTGTTTCATCGTTGATTTGAAGGTCCAAGGGATACAGTAAACCTGCAATGGTGCATCGGAATCTAATACTGCAGTCCCAGGAAAGGCTCAAAGCACAACTATTAGATGAGTTACTTCTCTTGTAAATAAGACGACATTTTGCCTTTTGTATTCAATATCGATGCAATTTCTGTGTTTCATCGTTGATTTGAAGGTCCAAGGGATACAGTAAACCTGCAATGGTCCATCGGAATCTAATACTGCTCTCCCAGGAAAGGCTAAAATCACGAACTATTAGAAGAGTTACTCCTCTTGTAAATAAGTCGACATTTTGCCATTTGTACTCAATATCGATGCAATTTCTGTGTTTCATCGTTGATTTTTAGGTCCAAGGGATACAGTAAACCTACAATGGTGCATCGGAATTTAATACTGCTGTCCCAGGATAGGCTCAAAGCACGAACTATTAGAAGAGTTACTCCTCTTGTAAATAAGTCGACATTTTGCTTTTTGTATTCAATATCGACGCAATTTCTGTGTTTCATCGTTGATTTGAAGGTCCAAGGGATACAGCAAACCTGCAATGGTGCATCGGAATTTAATACTGCTGTCCCAGGAAAGGCTAAAACACGAACTATTAGAAGAGTTACTCCGCTTATAAATAAGTCGACATTTTGCCTCTTGTATTCAGTATCGTTGCAATTTCTTTGTTTCATCGTTGATTTGAAGGTCCAAGGGATACAGTAAACCTGCAATGGTGCATCGGAATCTAATACTGCTGTCCCAGGAAAGGCTCAAAACACGAACTATTAGAAGAGTTACTCCTCTTATAAATAAGTCGTTATTTTGACTTCTGTATTCAGTTTCGATGCAATTTCTGTGTTTCATCGTTGATTTGAAGGTCCAAGGGATACAGTAAACCTGCAATGGTGCATCGGAATCTAATACTGCTGTCCCAGGAAAGTCTCAGAACACGAACTATTAGAAGAGTTACTCCTCTTGTAAATAAGTCGACATTTTGCCTTTTGTATTCAATATCGATGCAATTTCTGTGTTTCATCGTTGATTTGAAGGTCCAAGGGATACAGTAAACCTGCAATGGTGCATCGGAATCTAATACTGCTGTCCCAGAAAAGTCTCAAAGCACGAACTATTAGAAGAAATACTCCTCTTATAAATAAGTCGACAATTGGCCTTTTGTATTCAATATCGATGCAATTTCTGTGTTTCATCGTTGATTTGAAGGTCCAAGGGATACAGTAAACCTGCAATGGTGCATCAGAATCTAACACAGCTGTCCCAGGAAAGGCTTAAAGCACGAACTATTAGAAGAGTTACTCCTCTTTTAAATAAGTCGACATTTTGCGGTTTGTATACAATATCGATGCAATTTCTGTGCTTCATCGTTGATTTCAAGGTCCAAGGGATATAGTAAACCTGCAATGTTGCATCGGAATCTAATACTGCCGTCCCAGGAAAGGCTAAAAGCACGAACTATTAGAAGAGTTACTCCTCTCATAAATAAGTCGACATTTTGACTTCAGTATTCAGTATCGAGGCAATTTCTGTGTTTCATCGTTGATTTGAAGTTCCAAGGGATACAGTAAACCTGCAATGGTGCATCGGAATCTAATAGTGCTGTCCCAGGAAAGGCTCAAAACACGAAATTTTAGAAGAGTTACTCTTCTTATAAATAAGTCGATATTTTGACTTCTGTATTAAGTATCGATGCAATTTCTGTGTTTCGTCGTTGATTTGAAGGTCCAAGGGATACAGTAAACCTGCAATGGTGCATCGGAATCTAATACTGCTGTTCCAGGAAAGGCTCAAAACACGAAATTTTAGAAGAGTTACTCCTCTTATAAATAAGTCGATATTTTGACTTCTGTATTCAGTATCGATGCAATTTCTGTGTTTCGTCGTTTATTTGAAGGTCCAAGGGATACAGTAAACCTGCAATGGTGCATCGGAATCTAATACTGCTGTCCCAGGAAAGGCTCAAAGCACGAACTATTAGAGGAGTTACTCCTCTTGTAAATAAGTCGACATTTTGACTTCAGTATTCAGTATCGATGCAATTTCTGTGTTTCATCGTTGATTTGAAGGTCCAAGGGATACAGTAAACCTGCAATGGTGCATCAGAATCTAACACAGCTGTCCCAGGAAAGGCTTAAAGCACGAACTATTAGAAGAGTTACTCCTCTTTTAAATAAGTCGACATTTTGCGGTTTGTATACAATATCGATGCAATTTCTGTGCTTCATCGTTGATTTCAAGGTCCAAGGGATATAGTAAACCTGCAATGTTGCATCGGAATCTAATACTGCTGTCCCAGGAGAGGATCAAAGCGCGATCTATTAGAAGAGTTACTCCTCTTATAAATATGTCGACATTTTGCCTCTTGTATTCAGTATCGTAGCAATTTCTGTGTTTCATCGTTGATTTGAAGGTCCAAGGGATACAGTAAACCTGCAATGGTGCATCGGAATCTAATACTGCCGTCCCAGGAAAGGCTAAAAGCACGAACTATTAGAAGAGTTACTCCTCTCATAAATAAGTCGACATTTTGACTTCAGTATTCAGTATCGATGCAATTTCTGTGTTTCATCGTTGATTTGAAGTTCCAAGGGATACAGTAAACCTGCAATGGTGCATCGGAATCTAATAGTGCTGTCCCAGGAAAGGCTCAAAACACGAAATTTTAGAAGAGTTTCTCTTCTTATAAATAAGTCGATATTTTGACTTCTGTATTAAGTATCGATGCAATTTCTGTGTTTCGTCGTTGATTTGAAGGTCCAAGGGATACAGTAAACCTGCAATGGTGCATCGGAATCTAATACTGCTGTTCCAGGAAAGGCTCAAAACACGAAATTTTAGAAGAGTTACTCCTCTTATAAATAAGTCGATATTTTGACTTCTGTATTCAGTATCGATGCAATTTCTGTGTTTCGTCGTTTATTTGAAGGTCCAAGGGATACAGTAAACCTGCAATGGTGCATCGGAATCTAATACTGCTGTTCCAGGAAAGGCTCAAAACACGAACTATTAGAGGAGTTACTCCTCTTGTAAATAAGTCGACATTTTGACTTCAGTATTCAGTATCGATGCAATTTCTGTGTTTCATCGTTGATTTGAAGTTCCAAGGGATACAGTAAACCTGCAATGGTGCATCGGAATCTAATAGTGCTGTCCCAGGAAAGGCTCAAAACACGAAATTTTAGAAGAGTTACTCTTCTTATAAATAAGTCGATATTTTGACTTCTGTATTAAGTATCGATGCAATTTCTGTGTTTCGTCGTTGATTTGAAGGTCCAAGGGATACAGTAAACCTGCAATGGTGCATCGGAATCTAACACTGCTGTCCCAGGAAAGGCTCAAAGCACGAATTATTAGAAGAGTTATTCCTCTTATAAAAAAATCGACATTTTGCTTTTTGTATTCAATATCGATGCAATTTCTGTGTTTCATCGTTGATTTGTAGGTCCAAGGGATACAGTAAACCTGATTTGGTGCATCGGAATCTAATAGTGCTGTCCCAGGAAAGGCTCAAAACACGAAATTTTAGAAGAATTACTCCTCTTATAAATAAGACGATATTTTGACTTCTGTATTCAATATCGATGCAATTTCTGTGTTTCGTCGTCGATTTGAAGGTCCAAGGGATACAGTAAACCTGCAATGGTGCATCGGAATCTAATACTGCTGTCCCAGGAAAGGCTCAAAGCACGAACTATTAGAGGAGTTACTCCTGTTGTAAATAAGTCGACATTTTGCCTTTTGTATTCAATATCGATGCAATTTCTGTGTTTCATCGTTGATTTGAAGGTCCAAGGGATACATTAAACCTGCAATGGTGCATCGGAATCTGATACTGCTGCCCCAGGAAAGGCTCAAAGCACGAATTATTAGAAGAGTTACTCCTGTTATAAAAAAATCGACATTTTGCTTTTTGTATTCAATATCGATGCAATTTCTGTGTTTCATCGTTGATTTGAAGGTCCAAGGGATACAGTAAACCTGCAATGGTGCATCGGAATCTAATACTGCTCTCCCAGGAAAGGCTAAAATCACGAACTATTAGAAGAGTTACTCCTCTTGTAAAGAAGTCGACATTTTGCCATTTGTACTCAATATCGATGCAATTTCTGTGTTTCATCGTTGATTTTTAGGTCCAAGGGATACAGTAAACCTACAATGGTGCATCGGAATCTAATACTGCTGTCCCAGGATAGGCTCAAAGCACGAACTATTAGAAGAGTTACTCCTCTTGTAAATAAGTCGACATTTTGCTTTTTGTATTCAATATCGACGCAATTTCTGTGTTTCATCGTTGATTTGAAGGTCCAAGGGATACAGTAAACCTGCAATGGTGCATCGGAATTTAATACTGCTGTCCCAGGAAAGGCTAAAACACGAACTATTAGAAGAGTTACTCCGCTTATAAATAAGACGACATTTTGCCTCTTGTATTCAGTATCGTTGCAATTTCTGTGTTTCATCGTTGATTTGAAGGTCCAAGGGATACAGTAAACCTGCAATGGTGCATCGGAATCTAATACTGCTGTCCCAGGAAAGGCTCAAAACACGAACTATTAGAAGAGTTACTCCTCTTATAAATAAGTCGTTATTTTGACTTCTGTATTCAGTTTCGATGCAATTTCTGTGTTTCATCGTTGATTTGAAGGTCCAAGGGATACAGTAAACCTGCAATGGTGCATCGGAATCTAATACTGCTGTCCCAGGAAAGTCTCAGAACACGAACTATTAGAAGAGTTACTCCTCTTGTAAATAAGTCGACATTTTGCCTTTTGTATTCAATATCGATGCAATTTCTGTGTTTCATCGTTGATTTGAAGGTCCAAGGGATACAGTAAACCTGCAATGGTGCATCGGAATCTAATACTGCTGTCCCAGAAAAGTCTCAAAGCACGAACTATTAGAAGAAATACTCCTCTTATAAATAAGTCGACAATTGGCCTTTTGTATTCAATATCGATGCAATTTCTGTGTTTCATCGTTGATTTGAAGGTCCAAGGGATACAGTAAACCTGCAATGGTGCATCAGAATCTAACACAGCTGTCCCAGGAAAGGCTTAAAGCACGAACTATTAGAAGAGTTACTCCTCTTTTAAATAAGTCGACATTTTGCGGTTTGTATACAATATCGATGCAATTTCTGTGCTTCATCGTTGATTTCAAGGTCCAAGGGATATAGTAAACCTGCAATGTTGCATCGGAATCTAATACTGCTGTCCCAGGAGAGGATCAAAGCGCGATCTATTAGAAGAGTTACTCCTCTTATAAATATGTCGACATTTTGCCTCTTGTATTCAGTATCGTTGCAATTTCTGTGTTTCATCGTTGATTTGAAGGTCCAAGGGATACAGTAAACCTGCAATGGTGCATCGGAATCTAATACTGCCGTCCCAGGAAAGTCTAAAAGCACGAACTATTAGAAGAGTTACTCCTCTCATAAATAAGTCGACATTTTGACTTCAGTATTCAGTATCGATGCAATTTCTGTGTTTCATCGTTGATTTGAAGTTCCAAGGGATACAGTAAACCTGCAATGGTGCATCGGAATCTAATAGTGCTGTCCCAGGAAAGGCTCAAAACACGAAATTTTAGAAGAGTTACTCTTCTTATAAATAAGTCGATATTTTGACTTCTGTATTAAGTATCGATGCAATTTCTGTGTTTCGTCGTTGATTTGAAGGTCCAAGGGATACAGTAAACCTGCAATGGTGCATCGGAATCTAATACTGCTGTTCCAGGAAAGGCTCAAAACACGAAATTTTAGAAGAGTTACTCCTCTTATAAATAAGTCGATATTTTGACTTCTGTATTCAGTATCGATGCAATTTCTGTGTTTCGTCGTTTATTTGAAGGTCCAAGGGATACAGTAAACCTGCAATGGTGCATCGGAATCTAATACTGCTGTCCCAGGAAAGGCTCAAAGCACGAACTATTAGAGGAGTTACTCCTCTTGTAAATAAGTCGACATTTTGCCTTTTGTATTCAATATCGATGCAATTTCTGTGTTTCATCGTTGATTTGAAGGTCCAAGGGATACAGTAAACCTGCAATGGTGCATCGGAATCTAATACTGCTGTCCCAGGAAAGGCTCAAAGCACGAATTTTTAGAAGAGTTACTCCTCTTATAAATAAGTCGACATTTTGACTTCTGTATACAGTATCGATGCAATTTCTGTGTTTAATCGTTGATTTGAAGGTCCAAGGGATACAGTAAACCTGCAATGGTGCATCGGAATCTAATACTGCTGTCCCAGGAAAGTCTCAAAACACGAACTATTAGAAGAGTTACTCCTCTTGTAAATAAGTCGCCATTTTGCCTTTTGTATTCAATATCGATGCAATTTCTGTGTTTCATCGTTGATTTGAAGGTCCAAGGGATACAGTAAACCTGCAATGGTGCATCGGAATCTAATACTGCTGTCCCAGGAAAGGCTCAAAACACGAACTATTAGAAGAGTTACTCCTCTTTTAAATAAGTCGACATTTTGCGGTTTGTATACAACATCGATGCAATTTCTGTGCTTCATCGTTGATTTCAAGGTCCAAGGGATATAGTAAACCTGCAATGTTGAATCGGAATCTAATACTGCTGTCCCAGGAAAGGATCGAAGCACGATCTAGTAGAAGAGTTACTCCTCTTATAAATATGTCGACATTTTGCCTCTTGTATTCAGTATCGTTGCAATTTCTGTGTTTCATCGTTGATTTGAAGGTCCAAGGGATACAGTAAACCTGCAATGGTGCATCGGAATCTAAGACTGCCGTCTCAGGAAAGGCTAAAATCACGAACTATTAGAAGATTTACTCCTCTTATAAATAAGTCGACATTTTGACTTCTGTATTCAGTATCGATGCAATTTCTGTGTTTCATCGTTGATTTGAAGTTCCAAGGGATACAGTAAACCTGCAATGGTGCATCGGAATCTAATAGTGCTGTCCCAGGAAAGTCTCAAAGCACGAACTATTAGAAGGTTAACTCCTCTTGTAAATAAGTCGACATTTTGCATTTTGTATTCAATATTGATGCAATTTCTGTGTTTTATCGTTGCATTGAAGGTCCAAGGGATACAGTAAACCTGCAATGGTGCATCGGAATCTAATACTGCTGTCCCAGGAAAGGCTAAAAGCACGAACTATTAGAAAAGTTATTCCTCCTGTAAATAAGTCAACATTTTGCCTTTTCTATTCAATATCGATGCAATTTCTGTGTTTCATCGTTGATTTTAAGGTCCTAGGGATACAGTAAACCTGCAGTGGTGCATCGGAATCTAATACTGCTGTCCCAGGAAAGGCTAAAACCACGAACTTTTAGAAGAGTTACTCCTCTTATAAATAAGTCGACATTTTGCCTTTTGTATTCAATAAAGATTCTATTTCTGTGTTTCATCGTTGATTTGAAGGTCCAAGGGATACAGTAAACCTGCAATGGTGCATCGGAATCTAATACTGCTGTCCCAGGAAAGGCTCAAAGCACGAACTATTAGAAGAGTTACTCCTCTTATAAATAAGTCGACATTTTGCATTTTGTATTCAATATCGATGCAATTTCTGTGTTTCATCGTTGATTTGAAGGTCCAAGGGATACAGTAAACCTGCAATGGTGCATCGGAATCTAATACTGCTGTCCCAGGAAAGGCTCAAAAACACGAACTACTAGAAGAGTTTCTCCTCTTGTAAATAAGTCGACATTTTGCTTTTTTGTATTCAATATCAATGCAATTTCTGTGTTTCATCGTTGATTTCAAGGTCCAAGGGATACAGTAAACCTGCAATGGTGCATCGCAATCTCATACTGCTGTCCCAGGAAAGTCTCAAAGCTCCAACTATTAGAAGAGTTACTCCTCTTGTAAGTAAGTCGACATTTTGCCTTTTGTATTCAATATCGATGCAATTTTTGTGTTTCATCGTTGATTTGAAGTTCCTACGGATACAGTAAACCTGCAATGGTGCATCGGATACTAATACTGCTGTCCCAGGAAAGGCTCAAAGCACGATCTATTAGAAGAGTTACTCCTCTTGTAAGTAAGTGACATTTTGCCTTTTTTATTCAATATCGATGCAATTTCTTTGTTTCATCGTTGATTTGAAGGTCCTAGGGATACAGTTAACCTGCAATGGTGCATCGGAATCTAATACTGCTGTCCCAGGAAAGGCTCAAAGCACGAACTATTGAAAGAGTTACTCCTCTTGTAAGTAAGTCGACATTTTGCATTTTGTATTCAATATCGATGCAATTTCTGTGTTTCATCGTTGATTTGAAGGTCCTAGGGATACAGTAAATCTGCAATGGTGCATCGGAATCTGATACTGCTGTCCCTGGAAAGGCTCAAAGCACCAACAATTAGAAGAGTTACTCCTCTTGTAAATAAGTTGACATTTTGCCTTTTGTATTCAATATCAATGCAATTTCTGTGTTTCATCGCTGATTTGAAGGTCCAAGGGATACAGTAAACCTGCAATGGTGCATCGGAATCTAATACTGCTGTCCCAGGAAAGGCTCATAGCACGAACTATTAGAAGAGATACTACTCTTGTAAATAAATCGACATTTGTTCTTTTGTATTCAATATCGATGCAATTTCTGTGTTTCATCTTTGATTTGAAGGTCCAAGGGATACGGTAAACCAGAAATGGTGCATCTGAACCTAATACTGCTGTCCCAGGAAAGTCTCAAAGCACGAACTATTAGAAGGTTAACTCCTCTTGTAAATAAGTCGACATTTTGCCTTTTGTATTCAATATCGATGCAATTTCTGTGTTTCATCATTGATTTGAAGGTCCAAGGGATGCAGTAAACCTGCAATGGTTCATCGGAATCTAATACTGCTGTCCCAGGAAAGGCTCAAAGCACGAACTATTAGAAGAGTTACTCCTCTTGTAAATAAGTCGACATTTTGCCTTTTGTATTCAATATCGATGCAATTTCTGTGTTTCATCGTTGATTTGAAGGTCCAAGGGACACAGTAAACCTGCAATGGTGTATCGGAATCTAATACTTCTGTCCCAGGAGAGGCTCAAAGCAGAAACTATTAGAAGAGTTACTCCTCTTATAAATAAGTCGACATTTTGCCTTTTGTATTCAATATCGATGCAATTTCTGTGTTTCATCGTTGATTTGAAGGTCCAAGGGATACAGTAAACCTGCAATGGTGCATCGGAATCTAATACTGCTGTCCCAGGAAAGGCTCAAAACACGAAATTTTAGAAGAGTTACTCCTCTTATAAATAAGTCGATATTTTGACTTCTGTATTCAGTATCGATGCAATTTCTGTGTTTCGTCGTTGATTTGAAGGTCCAAGGGATACAGTAAACCTGCAATGGTGCATCGGAATCTAATACTGCTGTCCCAGGAAAGGCTCAAATCACGAACTACTAGTGGAGTTACTCCTCTTGTAATTAAGTCGACATTTTGCCTTTTGTATTCAATATCGATGCAATTTCTGTGTTTCATCGTTGATTTGAAGGTCCAAGGGATACAGTAAACCTGCAATGGTGCATCGGAATCTAATACTGCTGTCCCAGGAAAGGCTCAAAGCACGAATTTTTAGAAGAGTTACTCCTCTTATAAAAAAATCGACATTTTGCTTTTTGTATTCAATATCGATGCAATTTCTGTGTTTCATCGTTGATTTGAAGGTCCAAGGGATATAGTAAACCTGCAATGGTGCATCGGAATCTAATACTGCTGTCCCAGGAAAGGCTTAAAACACGAACTATTAGAAGAAATACTCCGCTTAAAAATAAGTCGACATTTTGTGTTTTGTATTCAATATCGATGGAATTTCTGTGCTTCATCGTTGATTTCAAGGTCCAAGGGATACAGTAAACCTGCAATAGTGCATCGGAATCTAATACTGCTGTCCCAGGAAAGGCTCATAGCACGAACTATTAGAAGAGTTACTACTCTTCTAAATAAATCGACATTTGTTCTTTTGTATTCAATATCGATGCAATTTCTGTGTTTCATCATAGATTTGAAGGTCCAAGGGATACAGTAAACCAGAAATGGAGCATTGGAATCTAATATTGCTGTCCCAGGAAAGGCTAAAAGCACGAACTATTAGAAGAGTTACTCCTCTTGTAAATAAGTCGACATTTCCCTTTTGTATTCAATATCGATGCAATTTCTGTGTTTCATCGTTGATTTGAAGGTCCAAGGGATACAGTAAACCTTCAATGGTGCATCGGAATCTAACACTGCTGTCCCAGGAAAAACTCAAAACACGAACTATTAGAAGAGTTACTCCTCTTATAAATAAGTCGACATTTTGACTTCTGTATTCAGTATCGATGCTATTTCTGTGTTTCATCGTTGATTTGAAGGTCCAAGGGATACAGTAAACCAGCAATGGTGCATCGGAATCTAATACTGCTGTCCCAGGAAAGTCTCAAAGCACGAACTATTAGAAGAGTTACTCCTCTTGTAAATAAGTCGACATTTTGCCTTTTGTATTCAATATCGATGCAATTTCTGTGTTTCATCGTTGATTTGATGGTCCAAGGGATACAGTAAACCTGCAATGGTGCATCGGAATCTAATACTGCTGTCCCAGGAAAGTCTCAAAGCACGAACTATTAGAAGGTTAACTCCTCTTGTAAATAAGTCTACATTTTGCCTTTTGTATTCAATATCGATGCAATTTCTGTGTTTCATCGTTGATTTGAAGGTCCAAGGGATACAGTAAACCTGCAATGGTGCATCGGAATCTAATACTGCTGTCCCAGGAAAGGCTCAAAGCACGAACTATTAGAAGAGTTACTCCTCTTATAAATAAGTCGACATTTTGCCTTTTGTATTCAATATCGATGCAATTTCTGTGTTTCATCGTTGATTTGAAGGTCCAAGGGGTACAGTAAACCTGCAATGGTGCATCGGAATCTAATACTGCTGTCCCAGGAAAGTCTCAAAACACGAACTATTAGAAGAGTTACTCCTCTTGTAAATAAGTCGACATTTCCCTTTTGTATTCAATATCGATGCAATTTCTGTGTTTCATCGTTGATTTGAAGGTCCAAGGGGTACAGTAAACCTGCAATGGTGCATCGGAATCTAATACTGCTGTCCCAGGAAAGTCTCAAAACACGAACTATTAGAAGAGTTACTCCTCTTGTAAATAAGTCGACATTTCCCTTTTGTATTCAATATCGATGCAATTTCTGTGTTTCATCGTTGATTTGAAGGTCCAAGGGATACAGTAAACCTTCAATGGTGCATCGGAATCTAACACTGCTGTCCCAGGAAAAACTCAAAACACGAACTATTAGAAGAGTTACTCCTCTTATAAATAAGTCGACATTTTGACTTCTGTATTCAGTATCGATGCTATTTCTGTGTTTCATCGTTGATTTGAAGGTCCAAGGGATACAGTAAACCAGCAATGGTGCATCGGAATCTAATACTGCTGTCCCAGGAAAGTCTCAAAGCACGAACTATTAGAAGAGTTACTCCTCTTGTAAATAAGTCGACATTTTGCCTTTTGTATTCAATATCGATGCAATTTCTGTGTTTCATCGTTGATTTGATGGTCCAAGGGATACAGTAAACCTGCAATGGTGCATCGGAATCTAATACTGCTGTCCCAGGAAAGTCTCAAAGCACGAACTATTAGAAGGTTAACTCCTCTTGTAAATAAGTCTACATTTTGCCTTTTGTATTCAATATCGATGCAATTTCTGTGTTTCATCGTTGATTTGAAGGTCCAAGGGATACAGTAAACCTGCAATGGTTCATCGGAATCTAATACTGCTGTCCCAGGAAAGGCTCAAAGCACGAACTATTTAAGATTTACTCCTCTTATAAATAAGTCGACAATTTGCCTTTTGTATTCAGTATCGATGCAATTTCTGTGTTTCATCGTTGATTTGAAGGTCCAAGGGATACAGTAAACCTGCAATGGTGCATCGGAATCTAATACTGCTGTCCCAGGAAAGGCTCAAAGCACGAACTATTAGAAGAGTTACTCCTCTTATAAATAAGTCGACATTTTGCCTTTTGTATTTAATATCGATGCAATTTCTGTGTTTCATCGTTGATTTGAAGGTCCAAGGGATACAGTAAACCTGCAATGGTGCATCGGAATCTAATACTGCTGTCCCAGGAAAGGCTAAAATCACGAACTATTAGAAGAGTTACTCCTCTTGTAAATAAGTCGACATTTTCCTTTTGTATTCAATATCGATGCAATTTCTGTGTTTCATCGTTGATTTGAAGGTCCTAGGGATACAGTAAACCTGCAATGGTACATCGGAATCTAATACTGCTGTCCCAGGAAAGGCACAAAGCACGAACTATTAGAAGAGTTACTCCTCTTGTAAGTAAGTCGACATTTTGCCTGTTGTATTCAATAACGATAAATTTCTGTGTTTCATCGTTGATTTGAAGGTCCAATGGATACAGTAAACCTGCAATGGTGCATCGAAATTTAATACTGCTGTCCCAGGAAAGGCTCAAAGCACGAACTATTAGAAGAGTTACTCCTCTTATAAATAAGTCGACATTTTGCCTTTTTTATTCAATATCGTTGCAATTTCTGTAATTCGTCGTTGATTTGAAGGTCCAAGGGATACAGAAAACCTGCAATGGTGCCTCGGAGTCTAAAACTGCTGTCCCACTAAAAGCTCAAACCACGAACTATTAGAAGAGTTACTCCTCTTGTAAGTAAGTCGACATTTTGCGTTTTGTATTCAATATCGATGCAATTTCAGTGTTTCATCGTTGATTTGAAGGTCCTAGGGATACAGTAAACCTGCAATGGTGCATTGGAATCTAATACTGCTGTCCCAGGAAAGGCTAAAAGCACGATCTACTAGAAGAGTTACTCCTCTTGTAAATAAGTCGACATTTTGCCTTTTGTATTGAGTATCGATGCAATTTCTGTGTTACTTCGTTTATTTGAAGGTCGAAGGGATACAGTAAACCTGCAATGGTGCATCAGAATCTGATACTGCTGTCCCAGGAAAGGCTAAAAGCACGAACAATTAGACGAGTTACTCCTCCTGTAAATAAGTCAACATTTTGCCTTTTCTCTTCAATATCGATGCAATTTCAATGTTTCATCGTTGATTTGAAGGTCCAAGGGATACAGTAAACCAGCAATGGTGCATCGGAATCTAATACTGCTGTCCCAGGAAAGGTTCAAAGCACGAACTATTAGATGAGTTACTCCTCTTGTGAATAAGTCGACATTTTGCCTTTTGTATTCAATATCTATGCAATTTCTGTGTTTCATCGTTGATTTGAAGGTCCAAGGGATACAGTAAACCTGCAATGGTGCATCGGATTCTAATACTGCTGTCCCAGGAAAGGCTCAAAGCACGAACTATTAGAAGATTTACTCGTCTTGTAAGTCGACATTTTGCCTTTTGTATTCAATATCGATGCAATTTCTGTGTTTCATCGTTGATTTGAAGGTCCAAGGGATACAGTAAACCTGCAATGGTGCCTCGGAATCTAAAACTGCTGTCCCACTAAAGGCTCAAACCACGAACTATTAGAAGAGTTACTCCTCTTGTAAATAAGTCGACATTTTGCTTTTTGTATTCAATATCAATACAATTTCTGTGTTTCATCGTTGATTTGAAGGTCCAAGGGATACTGTAAACTTGCAATGGTGCATCGGAATCTAATACTGCTGCCCCAGGAAAGTCTAATAGCACGAACTATTAGAGGAGTTACTCCTCTTGTAAATAAGTCGACATTTTCCCTTTTGTATTCAAAATCGATGCAATTTCTGTGTTTCATCGTTGATTTGAAGGTCCAAGGGATACAGTAAACCTGCAATGGTGCATCGGAATCTAATACTGCTGTCCCAGGAAAGGCTCAAAGCACGAACTATTAGAAGAGTTACTCCTCTTATAAATAAGTCGACATTTTGCCTTTTGTATTCAATATCGATGCAATTTCTGTGTTTCATCGTTGATTTGAAGGTCCAAGAGATGCAGGAAGCCTGCAATGGTGCATCGGAATCTAATACTGCTGTCCCAGGAAAGGCTAAAAGCACGAACTATTAGAAGAGTTACTCCTCTTGTAAATAAGTCGACATTTTGCCTTTTGTATTCAATATCGATGCAATTTCTGTGTTTCAACGTTGATTTGAAGGTCCAAAGGGTACAGTAAACCTGCAATGGTGCATCGGAATCTAATACTGCTGTCTCAGGAACGGCTCAAAGCACGAACTATTAGAAGAGTTACTCCTCTTATAAATAAGTCGACATTTTGCCTTTTGTATTCAATATCGATGCAATTTCTGTGTTTCATCTTTGATTTGAAGGTCCAAGGGATACAGTAAACCAGCAATGGTGCACCGGAATTAAATACTGCTGTCCCAGGAAAGGCTAAAAGCACGAACTATTAGAAGAGTTACTCCACATGTAAATAAGTCGACATTTTGCCTTTTGTATTCAATATCGATGCAATTTCTGTGTTTCATCGTTGATTTGAAGTTCCAAGGGATACAGTAAACCTGCAATGGTGCATCGGAATCTAATAGTGTTGTCCCAGGAAAGGCTCAAAACACGAACTGTTAGAAGAGTTACTCCTCTTGTAAATAAGTCGACATTTTGCCTTTTGTATTCAATATCGATGCAATTTCTGTGTTTCATCGTTGATTTGAAGGTCCTAGGGGTACAGTAAACCTGCAATGGTGCATCGGAATCTAATACTGCTGTCCCAGGAAAGTCTCAAAGCACGAACTATTAGAAGAGTTACTCCTCTTGTAAGTAAGTCGACATTTTGCCTTTTGTATTCAATATCGATGCAATTTCTGTGTTTCATCGTTGATTTGAAGGTCCAACGGATACAGGAAACCTGCAATGGTGCATCGGAATCTAATACTGCTGTCCCAGGAAAGGCTCAAAGCACGAACTATTAGAAGAGTTACTCCTCTTGTAAGTAAGTCGACATTTTGCCCTTTTTATTCAATATCGATGCAATTTCTTTGTTTCATCGTTGATTTGAAGGTCCTAGGGATACAGTAAACCTGCAATGGTGCATCGGAATCTAATACTGCTGTCCCAGGAAAGGCTCAAAGCACGAACTATTGAAAGAGTTACTCCTCTTGTAAGTAAGTCGACATTTAGCATTTTGTATTCAATATCGATGCAATTTCTGTGTTTCATCGTTGATTTGAAGGTCCTAGGGATACACTAAATCTGCAATGGTGCATCGGAATCTAATACTGCTATCCCTGGAAAGGCTCAAAGCACCAACAATTAGAAGAGTTACTCCTCTTGTAAATAAGTCGACATTTTGCCTTTTGTATTCAATATCAATGCAATTTCTGTGTCTCATCGTTGATTTGAAGGTCCAAGGGATACAGTAAACCTGCAATGGTGCATCGGAATCTAATACTGCTGTCCCAGGAAAGGCTCAAAGCACGAACTATTAGAGGAGTTACTCCTCTTGTAAATAAGTCGACATTTTGACTTCAGTATTCAGTATCGATGCAATTTCTGTGTTTCATCGTTGATTTGAAGTTCCAAGGGATACAGTAAACCTGCAATGGTGCATCGGAATCTAATAGTGCTGTCCCAGGAAAGGCTCAAAACACGAAATTTTAGAAGAGTTACTCTTCTTATAAATAAGTCGATATTTTGACTTCTGTATTAAGTATCGATGCAATTTCTGTGTTTCGTCGTTGATTTGAAGGTCCAAGGGATACAGTAAACCTGCAATGGTGCATCGGAATCTAACACTGCTGTCCCAGGAAAGGCTCAAAGCACGAATTATTAGAAGAGTTATTCCTCTTATAAAAAAATCGACATTTTGCTTTTTGTATTCAATATCGATGCAATTTCTGTGTTTCATCGTTGATTTGTAGGTCCAAGGGATACAGTAAACCTGATTTGGTGCATCGGAATCTAATAGTG
This sequence comes from Schistocerca cancellata, assembly GCF_023864275.1. NCBI lineage: Eukaryota > Metazoa > Arthropoda > Insecta > Orthoptera > Acrididae > Schistocerca > Schistocerca cancellata. The sequence goes on along the minus strand of NC_064627.1, from coordinate 137,863,051 downwards.
CTGTCCCAGGAAAGGCTCAAAACACGAAATTTTAGAAGAATTACTCCTCTTATAAATAAGACGATATTTTGACTTCTGTATTCAATATCGATGCAATTTCTGTGTTTCGTCGTCGATTTGAAGGTCCAAGGGATACAGTAAACCTGCAATGGTGCATCGGAATCTAATACTGCTGTCCCAGGAAAGGCTCAAAGCACGAACTATTAGAGGAGTTACTCCTGTTGTAAATAAGTCAACATTTTGCCTTTTGTATTCAATATCGATGCAATTTCTGTGTTTCATCGTTGATTTGAAGGTCCAAGGGATACAGTAAACCTGCAATGGTGCATCGGAATCTGATACTGCTGCCCCAGGAAAGGCTCAAAGCACGAATTATTAGAAGAGTTACTCCTGTTATAAAAAAATCGATATTTTGCTTTTTGTATTCAATATCGATGCAATTTCTGTGTTTCATCGTTGATTTGAAGGTCCAAGGGATACAGTAAACCTGCAATGGTGCATCGGAATCTAATACTGCAGTCCCAGGAAAGGCTCAAAGCACAACTATTAGATGAGTTACTTCTCTTGTAAATAAGACGACATTTTGCCTTTTGTATTCAATATCGATGCAATTACTGTGTTTCATCGTTGATTTGAAGGTCCAAGGGATACAGTAAACCTGCAATGGTCCATCGGAATCTAATACTGCTCTCCCAGGAAAGGCTAAAATCACGAACTATTAGAAGAGTTACTCCTCTTGTAAATAAGTCGACATTTTGCTTTTTGTATTCAATATCGACGCAATTTCTGTGTTTCATCGTTGATTTGAAGGTCCAAGGGATACAGTAAACCTGCAATGGTGCATCGGAATTTAATACTGCTGTCCCAGGAAAGGCTAAAACACGAACTATTAGAAGAGTTACTCCGCTTATAAATAAGTCGACATTTTGCCTCTTGTATTCAGTATCGTTGCAATTTCTGTGTTTCATCGTTGATTTGAAGGTCCAAGGGATACAGTAAACCTGCAATGGTGCATCGGAATCTAATACTGCTGTCCCAGGAAAGGCTCAAAACACGAACTATTAGAAGAGTTACTCCTCTTATAAATAAGTCGTTATTTTGACTTCTGTATTCAGTTTCGATGCAATTTCTGTGTTTCATCGTTGATTTGAAGGTCCAAGGGATACAGTAAACCTGCAATGGTTCATCGGAATCTAATACTGCTGTCCCAGGAAAGTCTCAGAACACGAACTATTAGAAGAGTTACTCCTCTTGTAAATAAGTCGACATTTTGCCTTTTGTATTCAATATCGATGCAATTTCTGTGTTTCATCGTTGATTTGAAGGTCCAAGGGATACAGTAAACCTGCAATGGTGCATCGGAATCTAATACTGCTGTCCCAGAAAAGTCTCAAAGCACGAACTATTAGAAGAAATACTCCTCTTATAAATAAGTCGACAATTGGCCTTTTGTATTCAATATCGATGCAATTTCTGTGTTTCATCGTTGATTTGAAGGTCCAAGGGATACAGTAAACCTGCAATGGTGCATCAGAATCTAACACAGCTGTCCCAGGAAAGGCTTAAAGCACGAACTATTAGAAGAGTTACTCCTCTTTTAATTAAGTCGACATTTTGCGGTTTGTATACAATATCGATGCAATTTCTGTGCTTCATCGTTGATTTCAAGGTCCAAGGGATATAGTAAACCTGCAATGTTGCATCGGAATCTAATACTGCTGTCCCAGGAGAGGATCAAAGCGCGATCTATTAGAAGAGTTACTCCTCTTATAAATATGTCGACATTTTGCCTCTTGTATTCAGTATCGTTGCAATTTCTGTGTTTCATCGTTGATTTGAAGGTCCAAGGGATACATTAAACCTGCAATGGTGCATCGGAATCTAATACTGCCGTCCCAGGAAAGGCTCAAAACACGAAGTTTTAGAAGAGTTACTCTTCTTATAAATAAGTCGATATTTTGACTTCTGTATTAAGTATCGATGCAATTTCTGTGTTTCGTCGTTGATTTGAAGGTCCAAGGGATACAGTAAACCTGCAATGGTGCATCGGAATCTAATACTGCTGTTCCAGGAAAGGCTCAAAACACGAAATTTTAGAAGAGTTACTCCTCTTATAAATAAGTCGATATTTTGACTTCTGTATTCAGTATCGATGCAATTTCTGTGTTTCGTCGTTTATTTGAAGGTCCAAGGGATACAGTAAACCTGCAATGGTGCATCGGAATCTAATACTGCTGTCCCAGGAAAGGCTCAAAGCACGAACTATTAGAGGAGTTACTCCTCTTGTAAATAAGTCGACATTTTGCCTTTTGTATTCAATATCGATGCAATTTCTGTGTTTCATCGTTGATTTGAAGGTCCAAGGGATACAGTAAACCTGCAATGGTGCATCGGAATCTAATACTGCTGTCCCAGGAAAGGCTCAAAGCACGAATTTTTAGAAGAGTTACTCCTCTTATAAATAAGTCGACATTTTGACTTCTGTATACAGTATCGATGCAATTTCTGTGTTTCATCGTTGATTTGAAGGTCCAAGGGATACAGTAAACCTGCAATGGTGCATCGGAATCTAATACTGCTGTCCCAGGAAAGTCTCAAAACACGAACTATTAGAAGAGTTACTCCTCTTGTAAATAAGTCGCCATTTTGCCTTTTGTATTCAATATCGATGCAATTTCTGTGTTTCATCGTTGATTTGAAGGTCCAAGGGATACAGTAAACCTGCAATGGTGCATCGGAATCTAATACTGCTAACCCAGGATAGGCTCAAAACACGAACTATTAGAAGAAATACTCCTTTTATAAATAAGTCGACATTTGGCCTTTTGTATTCAATATCGATGCAATCTCTGTGTTTCATCGTTGATTTGAAGGTCCAAGGGATACAGTAAACCTGCAATGGTGCATCAGAATCTAATACTGCTGTCCCAGGAAAGGCTTAAAGCACGAACTATTAGGAGAGCTACTCCTCTTTTAAATAAGTCGACATTTTGCGGTTTGTATTCAATATCGATGCAATTTCTGTGCTTCATCGTTGATTTCAAGGTCCAAGAGATACAGTAAACCTGCAATGTTGCATCGGAATCTAATACTGCTGTCCCAGGAAAGGATCGAAGCACGATCTATTAGAAGAGTTACTCCTCTTATAAATATGTCGACATTTTGCCTCTTGTATTAAGTATCGATGCAATTTCTGTGTTTCATCGTTGATTTGAAGGTCCAAGGGATAAAGTAAACCTGCAATGGTGCATCGGAATCTAATACTGCCGTCCCAGGAAAGGCTAAAAGCACGAACTATTAGAAGAGTTACTCCTCTTATAAATAAGTCGATATTTTGACTTCTGTATTCAGTATCGATGCAATTTCTGTGTTTCATCGTTGATTTGAAGGTCCAAGGGATACAGTAAACCTGAAATGGTGGATCGGAACCTAATACTGCTGTCCCAGGAAAGTCTCAAAGCACGAACTATTAGAAGGTTAACTCCTCTTGTAAATAAGACGACATTTTGCATTTTGTATTCAATATTGATGCAATTTCTGTGTTTTATCGTTGCATTGAAGGTCCAAGGGATACAGTAAACCTGCAATGGTGCATCGGAATCTAATACTGCTGTCCCAGGAAAGGCTAAAAGCACGAACTATTAGAAAAGTTATTCCTCCTGTAAATAAGTCAACATTTTGCCTTTTCTATTCAATATCGATGCAATTTCTGTGTTTCATCGTTGATTTTAAGGTCCTAGGGATACAGTAAACCTGCAGTGGTGCATCGGAATCTAATACTGCTGTCCCAGGAAAGGCTAAAACCACGAACTTTTAGAAGAGTTACTCCTCTTATAAATAAGTCGACATTTTGCCTTTTGTATTCAATAAAGATTCTATTTCTGTGTTTCATCGTTGATTTGAAGGTCCAAGGGATACAGTAAACCTGCAATGGTGCATCGGAATCTAATACTGCTGTCCCAGGAAAGGCTCAAAGCACGAACTATTAGAAGAGTTACTCCTCTTATAAATAAGTCGACATTTTGCATTTTGTATTCAATATCGATGCAATTTCTGTGTTTCATCGTTGATTTGAAGGTCCAAGGGATACAGTAAACCTGCAATGGTGCATCGGAATCTAATACTGCTGTCCCAGGAAAGGCTCAAAACACGAACTACTAGAAGAGTTTCTCCTCTTGTAAATAAGTCGACATTTTGCTTTTTTGTATTCAATATCAATGCAATTTCTGTGTTTCATCGTTAATTTCAAGGTCCAAGGGATACAGTAAACCTGCAATGGTGCATCGCAATCTCATACTGCTGTCCCAGGAAGGTCTCAAAGCACGAACTATTAGAAGAGTTACTCCTCTTGTAAGTAAGTCGACATTTTGCCTTTTGTATTCAATATCGATGCAATTTTTGTGTTTCATCGTTGATTTGAAGTTCCTACGGATACAGTAAACCTGCAATGGTGCATCGGATACTAATACTGCTGTCCCAGGAAAGGCTCAAAGCACGATCTATTAGAAGAGTTACTCCTCTTGTAAGTAAGTGACATTTTGCCTTTTTTATTCAATATCGATGCAATTTCTTTGTTTCATCGTTGATTTGAAGGTCCTAGGGATACAGTTAACCTGCAATGGTGCATCGGAATCTAATACTGCTGTCCCAGGAAAGGCTCAAAGCGCGAACTATTGAAAGAGTTACTCCTCTTGTAAGTAAGTCGACATTTTGCATTTTGTATTCAATATCGATGCAATTTCTGTGTTTCATCGTTGATTTGAAGGTCCTAGGGATACAGTAAACCTGCAATGGTGCATCGGAATCTGATACTGCTGTCCCTGGAAAGGCTCAAAGCACAAACAATTAGAAGAGTTACTCCTCTTGTAAATAAGTTGACATTTTGCCTTTTGTACTCAATATCAATGCAATTTCTGTGTTTCATCGCTGATTTGAAGGTCCAAGGGATACAGTAAACCTGCAATGGTGCATCGGAATCTAATACTGCTGCCCCAGGAAAGGCTCATAGCACGAACTATTAGAAGAGATACTACTCTTGTAAATAAATCGACATTTGTTCTTTTGTATTCAATATCGATGCAATTTCTGTGTTTCATCTTTGATTTGAAGGTCCAAGGGATACGGTAAACCAGAAATGGTGCATCTGAACCTAATACTGCTGTCCCAGGAAAGTCTCAAAGCACGAACTATTAGAAGGTTAACTCCTCTTGTAAATAAGTCGACATTTTGCCTTTTGTATTCAATATCGATGCAATTTCTGTGTTTCATCATTGATTTGAAGGTCCAAGGGATGCAGTAAACCTGCAATGGTTCATCGGAATCTAATACTGCTGTCCCAGGAAAGGCTCAAAGCACGAACTATTAGAAGAGTTACTCCTCTTGTAAATAAGTCGACATTTTGCTTTTGTATTCAATATCGATGCAATTTCTGTGTTTCATCGTTGATTTGAAGGTCCAAGGGACACAGTAAACCTGCAATGGTGTATCGGAATCTAATACTTCTGTCCCAGGAGAGGCTCAAAGCAGAAACTATTAGAAGAGTTACTCCTCTTATAAATAAGTCGACATTTTGCCTTTTGTATTCAATATCGATGCAATTTCTGTGTTTCATCGTTGATTTGAAGGTCCAAGGGATACAGTAAACCTGCAATGGTGCATCGGAATCTAATACTGCTGTCCCAGGAAAGGCTCAAAACACGAAATTTTAGAAGAGTTACTCCTCTTATAAATAAGTCGATATTTTGACTTCTGTATTCAGTATCGATGCAATTTCTGTGTTTCGTCGTTGATTTGAAGGTCCAAGGGATACAGTAAACCTGCAATGGTGCATCGGAATCTAATACTGCTGTCCCAGGAAAGGCTCAAATCACGAACTACTAGTGGAGTTACTCCTCTTGTAAATAAGTCGACATTTTGCCTTTTGTATTCAATATCGATGCAATTTCTGTGTTTCATCGTTGATTTGAAGGTCCAAGGGATACAGTAAACCTGCAATGGTGCATCGGAATCTAATACTGCTGTCCCAGGAAAGGCTCAAAGCACGAATTTTTAGAAGAGTTACTCCTCTTATAAAAAAATCGACATTTTGCTTTTTGTATTCAATATCGATGCAATTTCTGTGTTTCATCGTTGATTTGAAGGTCCAAGGGATATAGTAAACCTGCAATGGTGCATCGGAATCTAATACTGCTGTCCCAGGAAAGGCTTAAAACACGAACTATTAGAAGAAATACTCCGCTTAAAAATAAGTCGACATTTTGTGTTTTGTATTCAATATCGATGGAATTTCTGTGCTTCATCGTTGATTTCAAGGTCCAAGGGATACAGTAAACCTGCAATAGTGCATCGGAATCTAATACTGCTGTCCCAGGAAAGGCTCATAGCACGAACTATTAGAAGAGTTACTACTCTTCTAAATAAATCGACATTTGTTCTTTTGTATTCAATATCGATGCAATTTCTGTGTTTCATCATAGATTTGAAGGTCCAAGGGATACAGTAAACCAGAAATGGAGCATTGGAATCTAATATTGCTGTCCCAGGAAAGGCTAAAAGCACGAACTATTAGAAGAGTTACTCCTCTTGTAAATAAGTCGACATTTCCCTTTTGTATTCAATATCGATGCAATTTCTGTGTTTCATCGTTGATTTGAAGGTCCAAGGGATACAGTAAACCTTCAATGGTGCATCGGAATCTAACACTGCTGTCCCAGGAAAAACTCAAAACACGAACTATTAGAAGAGTTACTCCTCTTATAAATAAGTCGACATTTTGACTTCTGTATTCAGTATCGATGCTATTTCTGTGTTTCATCGTTGATTTGAAGGTCCAAGGGATACAGTAAACCTGCAATGGTTCATCGGAATCTAATACTGCTGTCCCAGGAAAGGCCCAAAGCACGAACTATTTAAGATTTACTCCTCTTATAAATAAGTCGACAATTTGCCTTTTGTATTCGATATCGGTGCAATTTCTGTGTTTCATCGTTGATTTGAAGGTCCAAGGGATACAGTAAACCTGCAATGTTGCATCAGAATCTAATACTTCTGTCCCAGGAAAGGCTTAAAACACGAACTATTAGAAGAGCTACTCCTCTTTTAAATAAGTCGACATTTTGCCTTTTGTATTCAATAAAGATTCTATTTCTGTGTTTCATCGTTGATTTGAAGGTCCAAGGGATACAGTAAACCTGCAATGGTGCATCGGAATCTAATACTGCTGTCCCAGGAAAGTCTCAAAACACGAACTATTAGAAGAGTTACTCCTCTTGTAAATAAGTCGACATTTTGCCTTTTGTATTCAATATCGATGCAATTTCTGTGTTTCATCGTTGATTTGAAAGTCCAAGGGATACAGTAAACCTGCAATGGTGCATCGGAATCTAATACTGCTGTCCCAGGAAAGTCTCAAAGCACGAACTATTAGAAGGTTAACTCCTCTTGTAAATAAGTCGACATTTTGCCTTTTGTATTCAAAATCGATGCAATTTCTGTGTTTCATCGTTGATTTGAAGGTCCAAGGGATACAGTAAACCTGCAATGGTTCATCGGAATCTAATACTGCTGTCCCAGGAAAGGCTCAAAGCACGAACTATTTGAAGATTTACTCCTCTTATAAATAAGTCGACATTTTGCCTTTTGTATTCGATATCGGTGCAATTTCTGTGTTTCATCGTTGATTTGAAGGTCCAAGGAATACAGTAAACCTGCAATGGTGCATCGGAGTCTAATAGTGCTGTCCCACGAATGGCTTAAAACACGAACTATTAGAAGAGTTACTCCTCTTATAAATAAGGCGACATTTTGCGTTTTGTATTCAATATCGATGCAATTTCTATGCTTCATAGTTGATTTCTAGGTCCAAGGGATACAGTAAACCTGCAATGGTGCATCGGAATCTAATACTGCTGTCCCAGGAAAGGATCAAAGCACGATCTATTAGAAGAGTTACTCCTCTTATAAATAAGTCGACATTTTCCATTTTGTATTCAGTATCGATGCAATTTCTGTGTTTCATCGTTGATTTGAAGGTCCAAGGGATACAGTAAACCTGCAATGGTGCATCGGAATCTAATACTGCTGTCCCAGGAAAGGCTCAAAGCACGAACTATTAGAAGAGTTACTCCTCTTATAAATAAGTCGACATTTTGCCTTTTGTATTTAATATCGATGCAATTTCTGTGTTTCATCGTTGATTTGAAGGTCCAAGGGATACAGTAAACCTGCAATGGTGCATCGGAATCTAATACTGCTGTCCCAGGAAAGGCTAAAAGCACGAACTATTAGAAGAGTTACTCCTCTTGTAAATAAGTCGACATTTTCCTTTTGTATTCAATATCGATGCAATTTCTGTAGTTCATCGTTGATTTGAAGGTCCTAGGGATACAGTAAACCTGCAATGGTACATCGGAATCTAATACTGCTGTCCCAGGAAAGGCACAAAGCACGAACTATTAGAAGAGTTACTCCTCTTGTAAGTAAGTCGACATTTTGCCTGTTGTATTCAATAACGATAAATTTCTGTGTTTCATCGTTGATTTGAAGGTCCAATGGATACAGTAAACCTGCAATGGTGCATCGAAATTTAATACTGCTGTCCCAGGAAAGGCTCAAAGCACGAACTATTGGAAGAGTTACTCCTCTTATAAATAAGTCGACATTTTGCCTTTTTTATTCAATATCGTTGCAATTTCTGTAATTCATCGTTGATTTGAAGGTCCAAGGGATACAGAAAACCTGCAATGGTGCCTCGGAGTCTAAAACTGCTGTCCCACTAAAAGCTCAAACCACGAACTATTAGAAGAGTTACTCCTCTTGTAAGTAAGTCGACATTTTGCGTTTTGTATTCAATATCGATGCAATTTCAGTGTTTCATCGTTGATTTGAAGGTCCTAGGGATACAGTAAACCTGCAATGGTGCATTGGAATCTAATACTGCTGTCCCAGAAAAGGCTAAAAGCACGATCTACTAGAAGAGTTACTCCTCTTGTAAATAAGTCGACATTTTGCCTTTTGTATTGAGTATCGATGCAATTTCTGTGTTACTTCGTTTATTTGAAGGTCGAAGGGATACAGTAAACCTGCAATGGTGCATCAGAATCTGATACTGCTGTCCCAGGAAAGGCTAAAAGCACGAACAATTAGAAGAGTTACTCCTCCTGTAAATAAGTCAACATTTTGCCTTTTCTCTTCAATATCGATGCAATTTCAATGTTTCATCGTTGATTTGAAGGTCCAAGGGATACAGTAAACCAGCAATGGTGCATCGGAATCTAATACTGCTGTCCCAGGAAAGGTTCAAAGCACGAACTATCAGATGAGTTACTCCTCTTGTGAATAAGTCGACATTTTGCCTTTTGTATTCAATATCAATGCAATTTCTGTGTTTCATCGTTGATTTGAAGGTCCAAGGGATACAGTAAACCTGCAATGGTGCATCGGATTCTAATACTGCTGTCCCAGGAAAGGCTCAAAGCACGAACTATTAGAAGATTTACTCGTCTTGTAAGTCGACATTTTGCCTTTTGTATTCAATATCGATGCAATTTCTGTGTTTCATCGTTGATTTGAAGGTCCAAGGGATACAGTAAACCTGCAATGGTGCCTCGGAATCTAAAACTGCTGTCCCACTAAAGGCTCAAACCACGAACTATTAGAAGAGTTACTCCTCTTGTAAATAAGTCGACATTTTGCTTTTTGTATTCAATATCAATACAATTTCTGTGTTTCATCGTTGATTTGAAGGTCCAAGGGATACTGTAAACTTGCAATGGTGCATCGGAATCTAATACTGCTGCCCCAGGAAAGGCTAATAGCACGAACTATTAGAGGAGTTACTCCTCTTGTAAATAAGTCGACATTTTCCCTTTTGTATTCAAAATCGATGCAATTTCTGTGTTTCATCGTTGATTTGAAGGTCCAAGGGATACAGTAAACCTGCAATGGTGCATCGGAATCTAATACTGCTGTCCCAGGAAAGGCTCAAAGCACGAACTATTAGAAGAGTTACTCCTCTTATAAATAAGTCGACATTTTGCCTTTTGTATTCAATATCGATGCAATTTCTGTGTTTCATCGTTAATTTGAAGGTCCAAGAGATGCAGGAAGCCTGCAATGGTGCATCGGAATCTAATACTGCTGTCCCAGGAAAGGCTAAAAGCACGAACTATTAGAAGAGTTACTCCTCTTGTAAATAAGTCGACATTTTGCCTTTTGTATTCAATATCGATGCAATTTCTGTGTTTCAACGTTGATTTGAAGGTCCAAAGGGTACAGTAAACCTGCAATGGTGCATCGGAATCTAATACTGCTGTCTCAGGAACGGCTCAAAGCACGAACTATTAGAAGAGTTACTCCTCTTATAAATAAGTCGACATTTTGCCTTTTGTATTCAATATCGATGCAATTTCTGTGTTTCATCTTTGATTTGAAGGTCCAAGGGATACAGTAAACCAGCAATGGTGCACCGGAATTAAATACTGCTGTCCCAGGAAAGGCTAAAAGCACGAACTATTAGAAGAGTTACTCCACATGTAAATAAGTCGACATTTTGCCTTTTGTATTCAATATCGATGCAATTTCTGTGTTTCATCGTTGATTTGAAGTTCCAAGGGATACAGTAAACCTGCAATGGTGCATCGGAATCTAATAGTGTTGTCCCAGGAAAGGCTCAAAACACGAACTGTTAGAAGAGTTACTCCTCTTGTAAATAAGTCGACATTTTGCCTTTTGTATTCAATATCGATGCAATTTCTGTGTTTCATCGTTGATTTGAAGGTCCTAGGGGTACAGTAAACCTGCAATGGTGCATCGGAATCTAATACTGCTGTCCCAGGAAAGTCTCAAAGCACGAACTATTAGAAGAGTTACTCCTCTTGTAAGTAAGTCGACATTTTGCCTTTTGTATTCAATATCGATGCAATTTCTGTGTTTCATCGTTGATTTGAAGGTCCAACGGATACAGGAAACCTGCAATGGTGCATCGGAATCTAATACTGCTGTCCCAGGAAAGGCTCAAAGCACGAACTATTAGAAGAGTTACTCCTCTTGTAAGTAAGTCGACATTTTGCCCTTTTTATTCAATATCGATGCAATTTCTTTGTTTCATCGTTGATTTGAAGGTCCTAGGGATACAGTAAACCTGCAATGGTGCATCGGAATCTAATACTGCTGTCCCAGGAAAGGCTCAAAGCACGAACTATTGAAAGAGTTACTCCTCTTGTAAGTAAGTCGACATTTTGCATTTTGTATTCAATATCGATGCAATTTCTGTGTTTCATCGTTGATTTGAAGGTCCTAGGGATACAGTAAACCTGCAATGGTGCATCGGAATCTAATACTGCTGTCCCAGGTAAGTGTCAAAGCACGAACTATTAGAAGGGTTATTCCTCTTGTAAGTAGGTCGACATTTTGTATTTTGTATTCAATATCGATGCAATTTCTGTGTTTCATCGTTGATTTGAAGGTCCAAGGGATACACAAAACCTGCAATGGTTCATCGGAATCTAATACTGCTGTCACAGGAAAGGCTCAAAGCACGAATTTTTAGAAGGGTTACTCCTCTTGTATGTAAGTCGACATTTTGCTTTTGTATTCAATGTCGATGCAATTTCTGTCTTTCATCGTTGATTTGAAGGTCCAAGGGATACAGTAAACCTGCAATGGTGCCTCGGAATCTAATATTGCCGTCCCAGGAAAGGCTCAAAGCACGAGCTGTTAGAAGAGTTACTCCTATTGTAAATAAGTCGACATTTTGCCTTTTGTATTCAATATCGATGCAATTTCTGTGTTTCATAGTTGATTTGAAGTTCCAAGGGATACAGTAAACCTGCAATGGTGCATCGGAATCTAATACTGCTGTCCCAGGAAAGGCTAAAAGCACGAACTGTTAGAAGAGTTACTCCTCTTATAAATATGTCGATATTTTGCCTTTTGTATTCAATATCGATGCAATTTCTGTGTTTCATCGTTAATTTGAAGGTCCAACGGATACAGTAAACCTGCAATGGTGCATCGGAATCTAATACTGCTGTCCCAAGAAACGCTAAAAGCACGATCTATTAGAAGAGTTACTCCTCTTGTATATAAGTCAAAATTTTGCCTTTTGTATTCAATATCAATGCAATTTCTGTGTTTCATCGATGATTTGAACATCCAAGGGATACAGTAAACCTGCAATGGTGCATCGGAATCTAATACTGCTGTCCCAGGAAAGTCTCAAAGCACAAACTATTAGAAGAGTTACTCCTCTTGTAAGTAAGTCGACATTTTGCTTTTGTATTCAATGTCGATGCAATTTCTGTGTTTCATCGTTGATTTGAAGGTCCAAGGGATAAAGTAAACCTGCAATGGTGCATCGGAATCTAATACTGCCGTCCCAGGAAAGGCTAAAAGCACGAACTATTAGAAGAGTTACTCCTCTTATAAATAAGTCGATATTTTGACTTCTGTATTCAGTATCGATGCAATTTCTGTGTTTCATCGTTGATTTGAAGGTCCAAGGGATACAGTAAACCTGAAATGGTGGATCGGAACCTAATACTGCTGTCCCAGGAAAGTCTCAAAGCACGAACTATTAGAAGGTTAACTCCTCTTGTAAATAAGACGACATTTTGCATTTTGTATTCAATATTGATGCAATTTCTGTGTTTTATCGTTGCATTGAAGGTCCAAGGGATACAGTAAACCTGCAATGGTGCATCGGAATCTAATACTGCTGTCCCAGGAAAGGCTAAAAGCACGAACTATTAGAAAAGTTATTCCTCCTGTAAATAAGTCAACATTTTGCCTTTTCTATTCAATATCGATGCAATTTCTGTGTTTCATCGTTGATTTTAAGGTCCTAGGGATACAGTAAACCTGCAGTGGTGCATCGGAATCTAATACTGCTGTCCCAGGAAAGGCTAAAACCACGAACTTTTAGAAGAGTTACTCCTCTTATAAATAAGTCGACATTTTGCCTTTTGTATTCAATAAAGATTCTATTTCTGTGTTTCATCGTTGATTTGAAGGTCCAAGGGATACAGTAAACCTGCAATGGTGCATCGGAATCTAATACTGCTGTCCCAGGAAAGGCTCAAAGCACGAACTATTAGAAGAGTTACTCCTCTTATAAATAAGTCGACATTTTGCATTTTGTATTCAATATCGATGCAATTTCTGTGTTTCATCGTTGATTTGAAGGTCCAAGGGATACAGTAAACCTGCAATGGTGCATCGGAATCTAATACTGCTGTCCCAGGAAAGGCTCAAAACACGTACTACTAGAAGAGTTTCTCCTCTTGTAAATAAGTCGACATTTTGCTTTTTTGTATTCAATATCAATGCAATTTCTGTGTTTCATCGTTAATTTCAAGGTCCAAGGGATACAGTAAACCTGCAATGGTGCATCGCAATCTCATACTGCTGTCCCAGGAAGGTCTCAAAGCACGAACTATTAGAAGAGTTACTCCTCTTGTAAGTAAGTCGACATTTTGCCTTTTGTATTCAATATCGATGCAATTTTTGTGTTTCATCGTTGATTTGAAGTTCCTACGGATACAGTAAACCTGCAATGGTGCATCGGATACTAATACTGCTGTCCCAGGAAAGGCTCAAAGCACGATCTATTAGAAGAGTTACTCCTCTTGTAAGTAAGTGACATTTTGCCTTTTTTATTCAATATCGATGCAATTTCTTTGTTTCATCGTTGATTTGAAGGTCCTAGGGATACAGTTAACCTGCAATGGTGCATCGGAATCTAATACTGCTGTCCCAGGAAAGGCTCAAAGCACGAACTATTGAAAGAGTTACTCCTCTTGTAAGTAAGTCGACATTTTGCATTTTGTATTCAATATCGATGCAATTTCTGTGTTTCATCGTTGATTTGAAGGTCCTAGGGATACAGTAAACCTGCAATGGTGCATCGGAATCTGATACTGCTGTCCCTGGAAAGGCTCAAAGCACAAACAATTAGAAGAGTTACTCCTCTTGTAAATAAGTTGACATTTTGCCTTTTGTATTCAATATCAATGCAATTTCTGTGTTTCATCGCTGATTTGAAGGTCCAAGGGATACAGTAAACCTGCAATGGTGCATCGGAATCTAATACTGCTGTCCCAGGAAAGGCTCATAGCACGAACTATTAGAAGAGATACTACTCTTGTAAATAAATCGACATTTGTTCTTTTGTATTCAATATCGATGCAATTTTTGTGTTTCATCTTTGATTTGAAGGTCCAAGGGATACGGTAAACCAGAAATGGTGCATCTGAACCTAATACTGCTGTCCCAGGAAAGTCTCAAAGCACGAACTATTAGAAGGTTAACTCCTCTTGTAAATAAGTCGACATTTTGCCTTTTGTATTCAATATCGATGCAATTTCTGTGTTTCATCATTGATTTGAAGGTCCAAGGGATGCAGTAAACCTGCAATGGTTCATCGGAATCTAATACTGCTGTCCCAGGAAAGGCTCAAAGCACGAACTATTAGAAGAGTTACTCCTCTTGTAAATAAGTCGACATTTTGCTTTTGTATTCAATATCGATGCAATTTCTGTGTTTCATCGTTGATTTGAAGGTCCAAGGGACACAGTAAACCTGCAATGGTGTATCGGAATCTAATACTTCTGTCCCAGGAGAGGCTCAAAGCAGAAACTATTAGAAGAGTTACTCCTCTTATAAATAAGTCGACATTTTGCCTTTTGTATTCAATATCGATGCAATTTCTGTGTTTCATCGTTGATTTGAAGGTCCAAGGGATACAGTAAACCTGCAATGGTGCATCGGAATCTAATACTGCTGTCCCAGGAAAGGCTCAAAACACGAAATTTTAGAAGAGTTACTCCTCTTATAAATAAGTCGATATTTTGACTTCTGTATTCAGTATCGATGCAATTTCTGTGTTTCGTCGTTGATTTGAAGGTCCAAGGGATACAGTAAACCTGCAATGGTGCATCGGAATCTAATACTGCTGTCCCAGGAAAGGCTCAAATCACGAACTACTAGTGGAGTTACTCCTCTTGTAAATAAGTCGACATTTTGCCTTTTGTATTCAATATCGATGCAATTTCTGTGTTTCATCGTTGATTTGAAGGTCCAAGGGATACAGTAAACCTGCAATGGTGCATCGGAATCTAATACTGCTGTCCCAGGAAAGGCTCAAAGCACGAATTTTTAGAAGAGTTACTCCTCTTATAAAAAAATCGACATTTTGCTTTTTGTATTCAATATCGATGCAATTTCTGTGTTTCATCGTTGATTTGAAGGTCCAAGGGATATAGTAAACCTGCAATGGTGCATCGGAATCTAATACTGCTGTCCCAGGAAAGGCTTAAAACACGAACTATTAGAAGAAATACTCCGCTTAAAAATAAGTCGACATTTTGTGTTTTGTATTCAATATCGATGGAATTTCTGTGCTTCATCGTTGATTTCAAGGTCCAAGGGATACAGTAAACCTGCAATAGTGCATCGGAATCTAATACTGCTGTCCCAGGAAAGGCTCATAGCACGAACTATTAGAAGAGTTACTACTCTTCTAAATAAATCGACATTTGTTCTTTTGTATTCAATATCGATGCAATTTCTGTGTTTCATCATAGATTTGAAGGTCCAAGGGATACAGTAAACCAGAAATGGAGCATTGGAATCTAATATTGCTGTCCCAGGAAAGGCTAAAAGCACGAACTATTAGAAGAGTTACTCCTCTTGTAAATAAGTCGACATTTCCCTTTTGTATTCAATATCGATGCAATTTCTGTGTTTCATCGTTGATTTGAAGGTCCAAGGGATACAGTAAACCTTCAATGGTGCATCGGAATCTAACACTGCTGTCCCAGGAAAAACTCAAAACACGAACTATTAGAAGAGTTACTCCTCTTATAAATAAGTCGACATTTTGACTTCTGTATTCAGTATCGATGCTATTTCTGTGTTTCATCGTTGATTTGAAGGTCCAAGGGATACAGTAAACCTGCAATGGTTCATCGGAATCTAATACTGCTGTCCCAGGAAAGGCCCAAAGCACGAACTATTTAAGATTTACTCCTCTTATAAATAAGTCGACAATTTGCCTTTTGTATTCGATATCGGTGCAATTTCTGTGTTTCATCGTTGATTTGAAGGTCCAAGGGATACAGTAAACCTGCAATGTTGCATCAGAATCTAATACTGCTGTCCCAGGAAAGGCTTAAAACACGAACTATTAGAAGAGCTACTCCTCTTTTAAATAAGTCGACATTTTGCCTTTTGTATTCAATAAAGATTCTATTTCTGTGTTTCATCGTTGATTTGAAGGTCCAAGGGATACAGTAAACCTGCAATGGTGCATCGGAATCTAATACTGCTGTCCCAGGAAAGTCTCAAAACACGAACTATTAGAAGAGTTACTCCTCTTGTAAATAAGTCGACATTTTGCCTTTTGTATTCAATATCGATGCAATTTCTGTGTTTCATCGTTGATTTGAAAGTCCAAGGGATACAGTAAACCTGCAATGGTGCATCGGAATCTAATACTGCTGTCCCAGGAAAGTCTCAAAGCACGAACTATTAGAAGGTTAACTCCTCTTGTAAATAAGTCGACATTTTGCCTTTTGTATTCAAAATCGATGCAATTTCTGTGTTTCATCGTTGATTTGAAGGTCCAAGGGATACAGTAAACCTGCAATGGTTCATCGGAATCTAATACTGCTGTCCCAGGAAAGGCTCAAAGCACGAACTATTTGAAGATTTACTCCTCTTATAAATAAGTCGACATTTTGCCTTTTGTATTCGATATCGGTGCAATTTCTGTGTTTCATCGTTGATTTGAAGGTCCAAGGGATACAGTAAACCTGCAATGGTGCATCGGAGTCTAATAGTGCTGTCCCACGAATGGCTTAAAACACGAACTATTAGAAGAGTTACTCCTCTTATAAATAAGGCGACATTTTGCGTTTTGTATTCAATATCGATGCAATTTCTATGCTTCATAGTTGATTTCTAGGTCCAAGGGATACAGTAAACCTGCAATGGTGCATCGGAATCTAATACTGCTGTCCCAGGAAAGGATCAAAGCACGATCTATTAGAAGAGTTACTCCTCTTATAAATAAGTCGACATTTTCCATTTTGTATTCAGTATCGATGCAATTTCTGTGTTTCATCGTTGATTTGAAGGTCCAAGGGATACAGTAAACCTGCAATGGTGCATCGGAATCTAATACTGCTGTCCCAGGAAAGGCTCAAAGCACGAACTATTAGAAGAGTTACTCCTCTTATAAATAAGTCGACATTTTGCCTTTTGTATTTAATATCGATGCAATTTCTGTGTTTCATCGTTGATTTGAAGGTCCAAGGGATACAGTAAACCTGCAATGGTGCATCGGAATCTAATACTGCTGTCCCAGGAAAGGCTAAAAGCACGAACTATTAGAAGAGTTACTCCTCTTGTAAATAAGTCGACATTTTCCTTTTGTATTCAATATCGATGCAATTTCTGTGTTTCATCGTTGATTTGAAGGTCCTAGGGATACAGTAAACCTGCAATGGTACATCGGAATCTAATACTGCTGTCCCAGGAAAGGCACAAAGCACGAACTATTAGAAGAGTTACTCCTCTTGTAAGTAAGTCGACATTTTGCCTGTTGTATTCAATAACGATAAATTTCTGTGTTTCATCGTTGATTTGAAGGTCCAATGGATACAGTAAACCTGCAATGGTGCATCGAAATTTAATACTGCTGTCCCAGGAAAGGCTCAAAGCACGAACTATTGGAAGAGTTACTCCTCTTATAAATAAGTCGACATTTTGCCTTTTTTATTCAATATCGTTGCAATTTCTGTAATTCATCGTTGATTTGAAGGTCCAAGGGATACAGAAAACCTGCAATGGTGCCTCGGAGTCTAAAACTGCTGTCCCACTAAAAGCTCAAACCACGAACTATTAGAAG
This sequence comes from Schistocerca cancellata, assembly GCF_023864275.1. Classification (NCBI taxonomy): domain Eukaryota; kingdom Metazoa; phylum Arthropoda; class Insecta; order Orthoptera; family Acrididae; genus Schistocerca; species Schistocerca cancellata. Next base: position 137,845,143 of record NC_064627.1, on the reverse strand, counting down.
AGTTACTCCTCTTGTAAGTAAGTCGACATTTTGCGTTTTGTATTCAATATCGATGCAATTTCAGTGTTTCATCGTTGATTTGAAGGTCCTAGGGATACAGTAAACCTGCAATGGTGCATTGGAATCTAATACTGCTGTCCCAGAAAAGGCTAAAAGCACGATCTACTAGAAGAGTTACTCCTCTTGTAAATAAGTCGACATTTTGCCTTTTGTATTGAGTATCGATGCAATTTCTGTGTTACTTCGTTTATTTGAAGGTCGAAGGGATACAGTAAACCTGCAATGGTGCATCAGAATCTGATACTGCTGTCCCAGGAAAGGCTAAAAGCACGAACAATTAGAAGAGTTACTCCTCCTGTAAATAAGTCAACATTTTGCCTTTTCTCTTCAATATCGATGCAATTTCAATGTTTCATCGTTGATTTGAAGGTCCAAGGGATACAGTAAACCAGCAATGGTGCATCGGAATCTAATACTGCTGTCCCAGGAAAGGTTCAAAGCACGAACTATTAGATGAGTTACTCCTCTTGTGAATAAGTCGACATTTTGCCTTTTGTATTCAATATCAATGCAATTTCTGTGTTTCATCGTTGATTTGAAGGTCCAAGGGATACAGTAAACCTGCAATGGTGCATCGGATTCTAATACTGCTGTCCCAGGAAAGGCTCAAAGCACGAACTATTAGAAGATTTACTCGTCTTGTAAGTCGACATTTTGCCTTTTGTATTCAATATCGATGCAATTTCTGTGTTTCATCGTTGATTTGAAGGTCCAAGGGATACAGTAAACCTGCAATGGTGCCTCGGAATCTAAAACTGCTGTCCCACTAAAGGCTCAAACCACGAACTATTAGAAGAGTTACTCCTCTTGTAAATAAGTCGACATTTTGCTTTTTGTATTCAATATCAATACAATTTCTGTGTTTCATCGTTGATTTGAAGGTCCAAGGGATACTGTAAACTTGCAATGGTGCATCGGAATCTAATACTGCTGCCCCAGGAAAGGCTAATAGCACGAACTATTAGAGGAGTTACTCCTCTTGTAAATAAGTCGACATTTTCCCTTTTGTATTCAAAATCGATGCAATTTCTGTGTTTCATCGTTGATTTGAAGGTCCAAGGGATACAGTAAACCTGCAATGGTGCATCGGAATCTAATACTGCTGTCCCAGGAAAGGCTCAAAGCACGAACTATTAGAAGAGTTACTCCTCTTATAAATAAGTCGACATTTTGCCTTTTGTATTCAATATCGATGCAATTTCTGTGTTTCATCGTTAATTTGAAGGTCCAAGAGATGCAGGAAGCCTGCAATGGTGCATCGGAATCTAATACTGCTGTCCCAGGAAAGGCTAAAAGCACGAACTATTAGAAGAGTTACTCCTCTTGTAAATAAGTCGACATTTTGCCTTTTGTATTCAATATCGATGCAATTTCTGTGTTTCAACGTTGATTTGAAGGTCCAAAGGGTACAGTAAACCTGCAATGGTGCATCGGAATCTAATACTGCTGTCTCAGGAACGGCTCAAAGCACGAACTATTAGAAGAGTTACTCCTCTTATAAATAAGTCGACATTTTGCCTTTTGTATTCAATATCGATGCAATTTCTGTGTTTCATCTTTGATTTGAAGGTCCAAGGGATACAGTAAACCAGCAATGGTGCACCGGAATTAAATACTGCTGTCCCAGGAAAGGCTAAAAGCACGAACTATTAGAAGAGTTACTCCACATGTAAATAAGTCGACATTTTGCCTTTTGTATTCAATATCGATGCAATTTCTGTGTTTCATCGTTGATTTGAAGTTCCAAGGGATACAGTAAACCTGCAATGGTGCATCGGAATCTAATAGTGTTGTCCCAGGAAAGGCTCAAAACACGAACTGTTAGAAGAGTTACTCCTCTTGTAAATAAGTCGACATTTTGCCTTTTGTATTCAATATCGATGCAATTTCTGTGTTTCATCGTTGATTTGAAGGTCCTAGGGGTACAGTAAACCTGCAATGGTGCATCGGAATCTAATACTGCTGTCCCAGGAAAGTCTCAAAGCACGAACTATTAGAAGAGTTACTCCTCTTGTAAGTAAGTCGACATTTTGCCTTTTGTATTCAATATCGATGCAATTTCTGTGTTTCATCGTTGATTTGAAGGTCCAACGGATACAGGAAACCTGCAATGGTGCATCGGAATCTAATACTGCTGTCCCAGGAAAGGCTCAAAGCACGAACTATTAGAAGAGTTACTCCTCTTGTAAGTAAGTCGACATTTTGCCCTTTTTATTCAATATCGATGCAATTTCTTTGTTTCATCGTTGATTTGAAGGTCCTAGGGATACAGTAAACCTGCAATGGTGCATCGGAATCTAATACTGCTGTCCCAGGAAAGGCTCAAAGCACGAACTATTGAAAGAGTTACTCCTCTTGTAAGTAAGTCGACATTTTGCATTTTGTATTCAATATCGATGCAATTTCGGTGTTTCATCGTTGATTTGAAGGTCCTAGGGATACACTAAATCTGCAATGGTGCATCGGAATCTAATACTGCTATCCCTGGAAAGGCTCAAAGCACCAACAATTAGAAGAGTTACTCCTCTTGTAAATAAGTCGACATTTTGCCTTTTGTATTCAATATCAATGCAATTTCTGTGTCTCATCGTTGATTTGAAGGTCCAAGGGATACAGTAAACCTGCAATGGTGCATCGGAATCTAATACTGCTGTCCCAGGTAAGTGTCAAAGCACGAACTATTAGAAGGGTTATTCCTCTTGTAAGTAGGTCGACATTTTGTATTTTGTATTCAATATCGATGCAATTTCTGTGTTTCATCGTTGATTTGATGGTCCTAGGGATACAGTAAACCTGCAATGGTGCATCGGAATCTAATACTGCTGTCCCAGGAAAGGCTCAAAGCACGAACTATTAGAAGAGTTACTCCTCTTATAAATAAGTCGACATTTTGCCTTTTGTCTTCAATATCGATGCAATTTCTGTGTTTCATCGTTGACTTGAAGGTCCTAGGGATACAGTCAACCTGCGATGGTGCATCGGAATCTAATACTGCTGTCCCAGAAAAGGCTAAAAGCACGAACTACTAGAAGAGTTATTTCCCTTGTAAATAAGTCGACATTTTGTTTTTGTATTCAATATCGATGCAATTTCTGTGTTGATTTGAAGGTCCAAGGGATACAGTAAACCTGCAATGGTGCATCGGAATCTAATACTGCTGTCCCAGGAAAGGCTAAAAGCACGACCTATTAGAAAAGTTACTCCTCCTGTAAATAAGTCGACATTTTGCTTTTTCTATTCAATATCGATGCAATTTCTGTGTTTCATCGCTGATTTGAGGGTCCTAGGGATACAGTAAACCTGCGATGGTGCATCGGAATCTAATACTGCTGTCCCAGGAATGGCTCAAAGCACGAACTATTAGAAGAGTTACTCCTCTTGTAAGTAAGTCGACATTATGCCTTTTGTATTGAATATCGATTCAATTTCTGTGTTTCATCGTTGAACTGAAGGTCCAAGGGATACAGTAAACCTGCAATGGTGCATCGGAATCTAATACTGCTGTCCCAGGAAAGGCTCAAAGCACGAACTATTAGAAGAGTTACTCCTCTTATAAATAAGTCTACATTTTGCCTTTTGTATTCAATATCGATGCAATTTCTGTGTTTCATCATTGATTTGAAGGTCCAAGGGATACAGTAAACCTGCAATGATGCGTCGGAATTTAATACTGCTGTCCCAGGAAAGGCTAAAATCACGAACTATTAGAAGAGTTACTCCATTTATAAATAAGTCGAAATTTCGCCTTTTGTATTCAATAAAGATTCAATTTCTGTGTTTCATCGTTGATTTGAAGGTCCAAGGGATACAGTAAACCTGCAATGGTGCATCGGAATCTAATACTGCTGTCCCAGGAAAGGCTCAAAGCACGAACTATTAGAAGAGTTACTCCTCTTATAAATAAGTTAACATTTTGCATTTTGTATTCAATATCGATGCAATTTCTGTGTTTCATCGTTGATTTGAAGGTCCAAGGGAAACAGTAAACCTGCAATGGTGCATCGGAATCTAATACTGCTATCCCAGGAAAGGCTCAAAACACGAACTATTAGAAGAGTTTCTCCTCTTGTAAATAAGTCGACATTTTGCCTTTTGTATTCAATATCAATGCAATTTCTGTGTTTCATCGTTGATTTGAAGGTCCAAGGGATACAGTAAACTTGCAATGGTGCATCGGAATCTAATACTTCTGTCCCAGGAAAGTCTCAAAGCACGAACTATTAGAAGAGTTACACCTCTTGTAAGTAAGTTGACATTTTGCCTTTTGTATTCAATATCGATGCAATTTCTGTGTTTCATCGTTGATTTGAAGGTCCTAGGGATACAGTAAACCTGCAATGGTACATCGGAATCTAACACTGCTGTCCCAGGATAGGCTCAAAGCACGAACTATTAGAAGAGTTACTCCTCTTGTAAGTAAGTCGACATTTTGGCTGTTGTATTCAAAAACGATAAATTTCTGTGTTTCATCGTTGATTTGAAGGTCCAAGGGATACAGTAAACCTGCAATGGTGCATCGACATTTAATACTGCTGTCCCAGGAAAGGCTCAAAGCACGAACTATTAGAAGAGTTACTCCTCCTATAAATAAGTCGACATTTTGCCTTTTTTATTCAATATCGTTGCAATTTCTGCAATTCATCGTTGATTTGAAGGTCCAAGGGATACACAAAACCTGCAATGGTGCCTCGGAGTCTAAAACTGCTGTCCCACTAAAACCTCAAACTACGAACTATTAGAAGAGTTACTCCTCTTGTAAGTAAGTCGACATTTTGCGTTTTGTATTCAATATCGATGCAATTTCAGTGTTTCATCGTTGATTTGAAGGTCCTAGGGATACAGTAAACCTGCAATGGTGCATTGGAATCTAATACTGCTGTCCCAGGAAAGGCTAAAAGCACGAACTACTAGAAGAGTTACTCCTCTTGTAAATAAGTCGACATTTTGCCTTTTGTATTGAGTATCGATGCAATTTCTGTGTTCCTTCGTTTATTTGAAGGTCGAAGGGATACAGTAAACCTGCAATGGTGAATCAGAATCTGATACTGCTGTCCCAGGAAAGGCTAAAAGCACGAACAATTAGAAGAGTTACTCCTCCTGTATATAAGTCGAAATTTTGCCTTTTCTATGCAATATCGATGCAATTTCAACGTTTCATCGTTGATTTGAAGGTCCAAGGGATACAGTAAACCAGCAATGGTGCATCGGAATCTAATACTGCTGTCCCAGGAAAGGTTCAAAGCACGAACTATTAGATGAGTTACTCCTCTTGTGAATAAGTCGACATTTTGCCTTTTGTATTCAATATCAATGCAATTTCTGTGTTTCTTCGTTGATTTGAAGGTCCAAGGGATACAGTAAACCTGCAATGGTGCATCGGAATCTAATACTGCTGTCCCAGGAAAGGCTCAAAGCACGAACTATTAGAAGATTTACTCGTCTTGTAAGTCGACATTTTGCCTTTTGTATTCAATATCGATGCAATTTCTGTGTTTCATCGTTGATTTGAAGGTCCAAGGGATACAGTAAACCTGCAATGGTGCCTCGGAATCTAAAACTGCTGTCCCACTAAAGGCTCAAACCACGAACTATTAGAAGAGTTACTCCTCTTGTAAATAAGTCGACATTTTGCTTTTTGTATTCAATATCGATACAATTTCTGTGTTTCATCGTTGATTTGAAGGTCCAAAAGATACTGTAAACTTGCAATGGTGCATCGGAATCTAATACTGCTGCCACAGGAAAGGCTAAAAGCACGAACTATTAGAGGAGTTACTCCTCTTGTAAATAAGTCGACATTTTCCCTTTTGTATTCAAAATCGATGCAATTTCTGTGTTTCATCGTTGATTTGAAGGTCCAAGGGATACAGTAAACCTGCAATGGTGCATCGGAATCTAATACTGCTGTCCCAGCAAAGGCTCAAAGCACGAACTATTAGAAGAGTTACTCCTCTTATAAATAAGTCGACATTTTGCTTTTTGTATTCAATATCGATGCAATTTCTGTGTTTCATCGTTGATTTGAAGGTCCAAGAGATGCAGTAAACCTGCAATGGTGCATCGGAATCTAATACTGCTGTCCCAGGAAAGGCTCAAAGCACGAACTATTAGAAGAGTTACTCCTCTTGTAAATAAGTCGACATTTTGCCTTTTGTATTCAATATCGATGCAATTTCTGTGTTTCATCGTTGATTTGAAGGTCCAAGGGGTACAGTAAACCTGCAGTGGTGCATCGGAATCTAATACTGCTGTCTCAGGAACGGCTCAAATCACGAACTATTAGAAGAGTTACTCCTTTTATAAATAAGTCGACATTTTGCCTTTTGTATTCAATATCGATGCAATTTCTGTGTTTCATCTTTGATTTGAAGGTCCAAGGGATACAGTAAACCAGCAATGGTGCACCGGAATCTAATACTGCTGTCCCAGGAAAGGCTCAAAACACGAACTATTAGAAGAGTTACTCCTCTTGTAAATAAGTCGACATTTTGCCTTTTGGATTCAATATCGATGCAATTTCTGTGTTTCATCGTTGATTTGAAGGTCCAAGGGATACAGTAAACCTGCAATGGTGCATCGGAATCTAATACTGCTGTCCCAGGAAAGGCTCAAAGCACGAACTATTAGAGGAGTTACTCCTCTTGTAAATAAGTCGACATTTTGCCTTTTGTATTCAATATCGATGGAATTTCTGTGTTTCATCGTTGCTTTGAAGGTCCAAGGGATACAGTAAACCTGCAATGGTGCATCGGAATCTGATACTGCTGTCCCAGGAAAGGCTCAAAGCACGAATTATTAGAAGAGTTACTCCTCTTATAAAAAAATCGACATTTTGCTTTTTGTATTCAATATCGATGCAATTTCTGTGTTTCATCGTTGATTTGAAGGTCCAAGGGATACCGTAAACATGCAATGGTGCATCGGAATCTAATACTGCTATCCCAGGAAAGGCTAAAAGCACGAACTATTAGAAAAGTTACTGCTCCTGTAAATAAGTTGACATTTTGTCTTTTCCATTCAATATCGATGCAATTTCTGTGTTTCATCGTTGATTTAATGTCCTAGGGATACAGTAAACCAGCAATGGTGCATCGGAATCTAATACTGCTGTCCCAGGAAAGGCTCAAAGCACGAACTATTTGATGAGTTACTCCTCTTGTAAATAAGACGACATTTTGCCTTTTGTATTCAATATCAATGCAATTTCTGTGTTTCATCGTAGATATGAAGGTCCAAGGGATACAGTAAACCTGCAATGATGCGTCGGAATTTAATACTGCTGTCCCAGGAAAGGCTAAAATCACGAACTATTAGAAGAGTTACTCCATTTATAAATAAGTCGAAATTTCGCCTTTTGTATTCAATAAAGATTCAATTTCTGTGTTTCATCGTTGATTTGAAGGTCCAAGGGATACAGTAAACCTGCAATGGTGCATCGGAATCTAATACTGCTGTCCCAGGAAATGCTCAAAGCACGAACTATTAGAAGGGTTACTCCTCTTATAAATAAGTTAACATTTTGCATTTTGTATTCAATATCGATGCAATTTCTGTGTTTCATCGTTGATTTGAAGGTCCAAGGGAAACAGTAAACCTGCAATGGTGCATCGGAATCTAATACTGCTGTCCCAGGAAAGGCTCAAAACACGAACTATTAGAAGAGTTTCTCCTCTTGTAAATAAGTCGACATTTTGCCTTTTGTATTCAATATCAATGCAATTTCTGTGTTTCATCGTTGATTTGAAGGTCCAAGGGATACAGTAAACTTGCAATGGTGCATCGGAATCTAATACTTCTGTCCCAGGAAAGTCTCAAAGCACGAACTATTAGAAGAGTTACTCCTCTTGCAAGTAAGTTGACATTTTGCCTTTTGTATTCAATATCGATGCAATTTCTGTCTTTCATCGTTTATTTGAAGGTCCTAGGGATACAGTAAACCTGCAATGGTACATCGGAATCTAATACTGCTGTCCCAGGAAAGGCTCAAAGCACGAACTATTAGAAGAGTTACTCCTCTTGTAAATAAGTCGACATTTTGCTTTTTGTATTCAATATCGATACAATTTCTGTGTTTCATCGTTGATTTGAAGGTCCAAGTGATACTGTAAACTTGCAATGGTGCATCGGAATCTAATACTGCTGCCCCAGGAAAGGCTAAAAGCACGAACTATTAGAGGAGTTACTCCTCTTGTAAATAAGTCGACATTTTCCCTTTTGTATTCAAAATCGATGCAATTTCTGTGTTTCATCGTTGATTTGAAGGTCCAAGGGATACAGTAAACCTGCAATGGTGCATCGGAATCTAATACTGCTGTCCCAGGAAAGGCTCAAAGCACGAACCATTAGAAGAGTTACTCCTCTTATAAATAAGTCGACATTTTACCTTTTGTATTCAATATCGATGCAATTTCTGTGTTTCATCGTTGATTTGAAGGTCCAAGGGGTACAGTAAACCTGCAATGGTGCATCGGAATCTAATACTGCTGTCTCAGGAACGGCTCAAAGCACGAACTATTAGAAGAGTTACTCCTCTTATAAATAAGTCGACATTTTGCCTTTTGTATTCAATATCGATGCAATTTCTGTGTTTCATCTTTGATTTGAAGGTCCAACGGATACAGTAAACCTGCAATGGTGCATCGGAATCTAATACTGCTGTCCCAGGAAAGGCTCAAAGCACGAACCATTAGAAGAGTTACTCCTCTTATAAATAAGTCGACATTTTACCTTTTGTATTCAATATCGATGCAATTTCTGTGCTTCATCGTTGATTTGAAGGTCCAAGAGATGCAGTAAACCTGCAATGGTGCATCGGAATCTAATACTGCTGTCCCAGGAAAGGCTAAAAGCACGAACTATTAGAAGAGGTACTCCTCTTGTAAATAAGTCGACATTTTGCCTTTTGTATTCAATATCGATGCAATTTCTGTGTTTCATCGTTGATTTGAAGGTCAAAGGGGTACAGTAAACCTGCAATGGTGCATCGGAATCTAATACTGCTGTCTCAGGAACGGCTCAAAGCACGAACTATTAGAAGAGTTACTCCTCTTATAAATAAGTCGACATTTTGCCTTTTGTATTCAATATCGATGCAATTTCTGTGTTTCATCTTTGATTTGAAGGTCCAAGGGATACAGTAAACCAGCAATGGTGCACCGGAATCTAATACTGCTGTCCCAGGAAAGACTAAAAGCACGAACTATTAGAAGAGTTACTCCTCTTGTAAATAAGTCGACATTTTGCCTTTTGTATTCAATATCGATTCAATTTCTGTGTTTCATCGTTGATTTGAAGTTCCAAGGGATACAGTAAACCTGCACTGGTGCATCGGAATCTAATAGTACTGTCCCAGTAAAGGCTCAAAACACGAACTATTAGAAGAGTTACTCCTCTTGTAAATAAGTCGACATTTTACCTTTTGTATTCAATATCGATGCAATTTCTGTGTTTCATCGTTGATTTGAAGGTCCAAGGGGTACAGTAAACATGCAATGGTGCATCGGAATCTAATACTGCTGTCCCAGGAAAGGCTCAAAGCACGAACTATTAGAGGAGTTACTCCTCTTGTAAATAAGTCGACATTTTGCCTTTTGTATTCAATATCGATGGAATTTCTGTGTTTCATCGTTGCTTTGAAGTTCCAAGGGATACAGTAAACCTGCAATGGTGCATCGGAATCTGATACTGCTGTCCCAGGAAAGGCTCAAAGCACGAATTATTAGAAGAGTTACTCCTCTTATAAAAAATCGACATTTTGCTTTTTGTATTCAATATCGATGCAATTTCTGTCTTTCATCGTTGATTTGAAGGTCCAAGGGATACCGTAAACATGCAATGGTGCATCGGAATCTAATACTGCTGTCCCAGGAAAGGCTAAAAGCACGAACTATTAGAAAAGTTACTCCTCCTGTAAATAAGTCGACATTTTGTCTTTTCCATTCAATATCGATGCAATTTCTGTGTTTCATCGTTGATTTAAGGTCCTAGGGATACAGTAAACCAGCAATGGTGCATCGGAATCTAATACTGCTGTCCCAGGAAAGGCTCAAAGCACGAACTATTAGATGAGTTACTCCTCTTGTAAATAAGACGACATTTTGCCTTTTGTATTCAATATCAATGCAATTTCTGTGTTTCATCGTAGATATGAAGGTCCAAGGGATACAGTAAACCTGCAATGATGCGTCGGAATTTAATACTGCTGTCCCAGGAAAGGCTAAAATCACGAACTATTAGAAGAGTTACTCCATTTATAAATAAGTCGAAATTTCGCCTTTTGTATTCAATAAAGATTCAATTTCTGTGTTTCATCGTTGATTTGAAGGTCCAAGGGAAACAGTAAACCTGCAATGGTGCATCGGAATCTAATACTGCTGTCCCAGGAAAGGCTCAAAACACGAACTATTAGAAGAGTTTCTCCTCTTGTAAATAAGTCGACATTTTGCCTTTTGTATTCAATATCATTGCAATTTCTGTGTTTCATCGTTGATTTGAAGGTCCTAGGGATACAGTAAACCTGCAATGGTACATCGGAATCTAATACTGCTGTCCCAGGAAAGGCTCAAAGCACGAACTATTAGAAGAGTTACTCCTCTTGTAAGTAAGTCGACATTTTGCCTGTTGTATTCAATAACGATAAATTTCTGTGTTTCATCGTTGATTTGAAGGTCCAAGGGATACAGTAAACCTGCAATGGTGCATCGAAATTTAATACTGCTGTCCCAGGAAAGGCTCAAAGCACGAACTATTAGAAGAGTTACTCCTCTTATAAATAAGTCGACATTTTGCCTTTCTTATTCAATATCGTTGCAATATCTGTAATTCATCGTTGATTTGAAGGTCCAAGGGATACAGAAAACCTGCAATGGTGCCTCGGAGTCTAAAACTGCTGTCCCACTAAAACCTCAAACCACGAACTATTAGAAGAGTTACTCCTCTTGTAAGTAAGTCGACATTTTGCGTTTTGTATTCAATATCGATGCAATTTCAGTGTTTGATCGTTGATTTGAAGGTCCTAGGGATACAGTAAACCTGCAATGGTGCATTGGAATCTAATACTGCTGTCCCAGGAAAGGCTAAAAGCACGAACTACTGGAAGAGTTACTCCTCTTGTAAATAATTCGACATTTTGCCTTTTGTATTCAATATCGATGCAATTTCTGTGTTACTTCGTTTATTTGAAGGTCGAAGGGATACAGTAAAGCTGCAATGGTGCATCAGAATCTGATACTGCTGTCCCAGGAAAGGCTAAAAGCACGAACAATTAGAAGAGTTACTCCTCCTGTAAATAAGTCGAAATTTTGCCTTTTCTATGCAATATCGACGCAATTTCAATGTTTCATCGTTGATTTGAAGGTCCAAGGGATACAGTAAACCTGCAATGGTGCATCGGAATCTAATACTGCTGTCCCAGGAAAGGTTCAAAGCACGAACTATTAGATGAGTTACTCCTCTTGTGAATAAGTCGACATTTTGCCTTTTGTATTCAATATCAATGCAATTTCTGTGTTTCATCGTTGATTTGAAGGTCCAAGGGATACAGTAAACCTGCAATGGTGCATCGGAATCTAATACTGCTGTCCCAGGAAAGGCTCAAAGCACGAACTATTAGAAGATTTGCTCGTCTTGTAAGTCGACATTTTGCCTTTTGTATTCAATATCGATGCTATTTCTGTGTTTCATCGTTGATTTGAAGGTCCAAGGGATACAGTAAACCTGCAATGGTGCCTCGGAATCTAAAACTGCTGTCCCACTAAAGGCTCAAACCACGAACTATTAGAAGAGTTACTCCTCTTGTAAATAAGTCGACATTTTGCTTTTTGTATTCAATATCGATACAATTTCTGTGTTTAATCGTTGATTTGAAGGTCCAAGGGATACTGTAAACTTGCAATGGTGCATCGGAATCTAATACTGCTGCCCCAGGAAAGGTTAAAAGCACGAACTATTAGAGGAGTTACTCCTCTTGTAAATAAGTCGACATTTTGCCTTTTGTATTCAAAATCGATGCAATTTCTGTGTTTCATCGTTGATTTGAAGGTCCAAGGGATACAGTAAACCTGCAATGGTGCATCGGAATCCAATACTGCTGTCCCAGGAAAGGCTCAAAGCACGAACTATTAGAAGAGTTACTCCTCTTATAAATAAGTCGACATTTTGCCTTTTGTATTCAATATCGATGCAATTTCTGTGTTTCATCGTTGATTTGAAGGTCCAAGAGATGCAGTAAACCTGCAATGGTGCATCGGAATCTAATACTGCTGTCCCAGGAAAGGCTAAAAGCACGAACTATTAGAAGAGTTACTCCTCTTGTAAATAAGTCGACATTTTGCCTTTTGTATTCAATATCGATGCAATTTCTGTGTTTTAACGTTGATTTGAAGGTCCAAGGGGTACAGTAAACCTGCAGTGGTGCATCGGAATCTAATACTGCTGTCTCAGGAACGGCTCAAAGCACGAACTATTAGAAGAGTTACTCCTCTTATAAATAAGTCGACATTTTGCCTTTTGTATTCAATATCGATGCAATTTCTGTGTTTCATCTTTGATTTGAAGGTCCAAGGGATACAGTAAACCAGCAATGGTGCACCGCAATCTAATACTGCTGTCCCAGGAAAGACTAAAAGCACGAACTATTAGAAGAGTTACTCCCCTTGTAAATAAGTCGACATTTTGCCTTTTGTATTCAATATCGATGCAATTTCTGTGTTTCATCGTTGATTTGAAGTTCCAAGGGATACAGTAAACCTGCAATGGTGCATCGGAATCTAATAGTGCTGTCCCAGGAAAGGCTCAAAACACGAACTATTAGAAGAGTTACTCCTCTTGTAAATAAGTCGACATTTTGCCTTTTGTATTCAATATCGATGCAATTTCTGTGTTTCATCGTTGATTTGAAGGTCCAAGGGGTACAGTAAACCTGCAATGGTGCATCGGAATCTAATACTGCTGTCCCAGGAAAGGCTCAAAGCACGAACTATTAGAGGAGTTACTCCTCTTGTAAATAAGTCGACATTTTGCGTTTTGTATTCAATATCGATGGAATTTCTGTGTTTCATCGTTGCTTTGAAGGTCCAAGGGATACAGTAAACCTGCAATGGTGCATCGGAATCTGATACTGCTGTCCCAGGAAAGGCTCAAAGCACGAATTATTAGAAGAGTTACTCCTCTTATAAAAAAATCGACATTTTCTTTTTGTATTCAATATCGATGCAATTTCTGTGTTTCATCGTTGATTTGGAGGTCCAAGGGATACCGTAAACATGCAATGGTGCATCGGAATCTAATACTGCTGTCCCAGGAAAGGCTAAAAGCACGAACTATTAGAAAAGTTACTCCTCCTGTAAATAAGTCGACATTTTGTGTTTTCCATTCAATATCGATGCAATTTCTGTGTTTCATCGTTGATTTAAGGTCCTAGGGATACAGTAAACCAGCAATGGTGCATCGGAATCTAATACTGCTGTCCCAGGAAAGGCTCAAAGCACGTACTATTAGGTGAGTTACTCCTCTTGTAAATAAGACGACATTTTGCCTTTTGTACTCAATATCAATGCAATTTCTGTGTTTCATCGTAGATATGAAGGTCCAAGGGATACAGTAAACCTGCAATGATGCGTCGGAATTTAATACTGCTGTCCCAGGAAAGGCTAAAATCACGAACTATTAGAAGAGTTACTCCATTTATAAATAAGTCGAAATTTCGCCTTTTGTATTCAATAAAGATTCAATTTCTGTGTTTCATCGTTGATTTGAAGGTCCAAGGGATACAGTAAACCTGCAATGGTGCATCGGAATCTAATACTGCTGTCCCAGGAAAGGCTCAAAGCACGAACTATTAGAAGGGTTACTCCTCTTATAAATAAGTTAACATTTTGCATTTTGTACTCAATATCGATGCAATTTCTGTGTTTCATCGTTGATTTGAAGGTCCAAGGGAAACAGTAAACCTGCAATGGTGCATCGGAATCTAATACTGCTGTCCCAGGAAAGGCTCAAAACACGAACTATTAGAAGAGTTTCTCCTCTTGTAAATAAGTCGACATTTTGCCTTTTGTATTCAATATCAATGCAATTTCTGTGTTTCATCGTTGATTTGAAGGTCCAAGGGATACAGTAAACTTGCAATGGTGCATCGGAATCTAATACTTCTGTCCCAGGAAAGTCTCAAAGCACGAACTATTAGAAGAGTTACTCCTCTTGTAAGTAAGTTGACATTTTGCCTTTTGTATTCAATATCGATGCAATTTCTGTGTTTCATCGTTGAGTTGAAGGTCCTAGGGATACAGTAAACCTGCAATGGTACATCGGAATCTATTACTGCTGTCCCAGGAAAGGCTCAAAGCACGAACTATTAGAAGAGTTACTCCTCTTGTAAATAAGTCGATATTTTGCTTTTTGTATTCAATATCGATACAATTTCTGTGTTTCATCGTTGATTTGAAGGTCCAAGGGATACTGTAAACTTGCAATGGTGCATCGGAATCTAATACTGCTGCCCCAGGAAAGGCTACAAGCACGAACTATTAGAGGAGTTACTCCTCTTGTAAATAAGTCGACATTTTCCCTTTTGTATTCAAAATCGATGCTATTTCTGTATTTCATCGTTGATTTGAAGGTCCAAGGGATACAGTAAACCTGCAATGGTGCCTCGGAATCTAAAACTGCTGTCCCACTAAAGGCTCAAACCACGAACTATTAGAAGAGTTACTCCTCTTGTAAATAAGTCGACATTTTGCTTTTTGTATTCAATATCGATACAATTTCTGTGTTTCATCGTTGATTTGAAGGTCCAAGGGATACTGTAAACTTGCAATGGTGCATCGGAATCTAATACTGCTGCCCCAGGAAGGCTAAAAGCACGAACTATTAGAGGAGTTACTCCTCTTGTAAATAAGTCGACATTTTCCCTTTTGTATTCAAAATCGATGCAATTTCTGTGTTTCATCGTTGATTTGAAGGTCCAAGGGATACAGTAAACCTGCAATGGTGCATCGGAATCTAATACTGCTGTCCCAGGAAAGGCTCAAAGCACGAACTATTAGAAGAGTTACTCCTCTTATAAATAAGTCGACATTTTGCCTTTTGTATTCAATATCGATGCAATTTCTGTGTTTCATCGTTGATTTGAAGGTCCAAGAGATGCAGTAAACCTGCAATGGTGCATCGGAATCTAATACTGCTGTCCCAGGAAAGGCTAAAAGCACGAACTATTAGAAGAGTTACACCTCTTGTAAATAAGTCGACATTTTGCCTTTTGTATTCAATATCGATGCAATTTCTGTGTTTCATCGTTGATTTGAAGGTCCAAGGGGTACAGTAAACCTGCAATGGTGCATCGGAATCTAATACTGCTGTCTCAGGAACGGCTCAAAGCACGAACTATTAGAAGAGTTACTCCTCTTATAAATAAGTCGACATTTTGCCTTTTGTATTCAATATCGATGCAATTTCTGTGTTTCATCTTTGATTTGAAGGTCCAAGGGATACAGTAAACCAGCAATGGTGCACCGGAATCTAATACTGCTGTCCCAGGAAAGACTAAAAGCACGAACTATTAGAAGAGTTACTCCTCTTGTAAATAAGTCGACATTTTGCCTTTTGTATTCAATATCGATGCAATTTCTGTGTTTCATCGTTGATTTGAAGTTCCAAGGGATACAGTAAACCTGCAATGGTGCATCGGAATCTAATAGTGCTGTCCCTAGAAAGGCTCAAAACACGAACTATTAGAAGAGTTACTCCTCTTATAAATAAGTCGACATTTTGCCTTTTGTATTCAATATCGATGCAATTTCTGTGTTTCATCGTTGATTTGAAGGTCCAAGGGGTACAGTAAACCTGCAATGGTGCATCGGAATCTAATACTGCTGTCCCAGGAAAGGCTCAAAGCACGAACTATTAGAGGAGTTACTCCTCTTGTAAATAAGTCGACATTTTGCCTTTTGTATTCAATATCGATGGAATTTCTATGTTTCATCGTTGCTTTGAAGGTCCAAGGGATACTGTAAACCTGCAATGGTGCATCGGAATCTGATACTGCTGTCCCAGGAAAGGCTCAAAGCACGAAATATTAGAAGAGTTACTCCTCTTATAAAAAAATCGACATTTTGCTTTTTGTATTCAATATCGATGCAATTTCTGTGTTTCATCGTTGATTTGAAGGTCCAAGGGATACCGTAAGCATGCAATGGTGCATCGGAATCTAATACTGCTGTCCCAGGAAAGGCTAAAAGCACGAACTATTAGAAAAGTTACTCCTCCTGTAAATAAGTCGACATTTTGTCTTTTCCATTCAATATCGATGCAATTTCTGTGTTTCATCGTTGATTTAAGGTCCTAGGGATACAGTAAACCAGCAATGGTGCATCGGAATCTAATACTGCTGTCCCAGGAAAGGCTCAAAGCACGAACTATTAGATGAGTTACTCCTCTTGTAAATAAGACGACATTTTGCCTTTTGTATTCAATATCAATGCAATTTCTGTATTTCATCGTAGATATGAAGGTCCAAGGGATACAGTAAACCTGCAATGATGCGTCGGAATTTAATACTGCTGTCCCTGGAAAGGCTAAAATCACGAACTGTTAGAAGAGTTACTCCATTTATAAATAAGTCGAAATTTCGCCTTTTGTATTCAATAAAGATTCAATTTCTGTGTTTCATCGTTGATTTGAAGGTTCAAGGGATACAGTAAACCTGCAATGGTGCATCGGAATCTAATACTACTGTCCCAGGAAAGGCTCAAAGCACGAACTATTAGAAGGGTTACTCCTCTTATAAATAAGTTAACATTTTGCATTTTGTATTCAATATCGATGCAATTTCTGTGTTTCATCGTTGATTTGAAGGTCCAAGGGAAACAGTAAACCTGCAATGGTGCATCGGAATCTAATACTGCTGTCCCAGGAAAGGCTCAAAACACGAACTATTAGAAGAGTTTCTCCTCTTGTAAATAAGTCGACATTTTGCCTTTTGTATTCAATATCAATGCAATTTCTGTGTTTCATCGTTGATTTGAAGGTCCAAGGGATACAGTAAACTTGCAATGGTGCATCGGAATCTAATACTTCTGTCCCAGGAAAGTCTCAAAGCACGAACTATTAGAAGAGTTACTCCTCTTGTAAGTAAGTTGACATTTTGCCTTTTGTATTCAATATCGATGCAATTTCTGTGTTTCATCGTTGATTTGAAGGTCCTAGGGATACAGTAAACCTGCAATGGTACATCGGAATCTAATACTGCTGTCCCAGGAAAGGCTCAAAGCACGAACTATTAGAAGAGTTACTCCTCTTGTAAGTAAGTCGACATTTTGCCTGTTGTATTCAATAACGATAAATTTCTGTGTTTCATCGTTGATTTGAAGGTCCAAGGGATACAGTAAACCTGCAATGGTGCATCGAAATGTAATACTGCTGTCCCAGGAAAGGCTCAAAACACGAACTATTAGAAGAGTTACTCCTCTTATAAATAAGTCGACATTTTGCCTTTTTTATTCAATATCGTTGCAATTTCTGTAATTCATCGTTGATTTGAAGGTCCAAGGGATACAGAAAACCTGCAATGGTGCCTCGGAGTCTAAAACTGCTGTCCCACTAAAACCTCAAACCACGAACTATTAGAAGAGTTACTCCTCTTGTAAGTAAGTCGACATTTTGCGTTTTGTATTCAATATCGATGCAATTTCAGTGTTTGATCGTTGATTTGAAGGTCCTAGGGATACAGTAAACCTGCAATGGTGCATTGGAATCTAATACTGCTGTCCCAGGAAAGGCTCAAAGCACGAACTATTAGAAGGGTTACTCCTCTTATAAATAAGTTAACATTTTGCATTTTGTATTCAATATCGATGCAATTTCTGTGTTTCATCGTTGATTTGAAGGTCCAAGGGAAACAGTAAACCTGCAATGGTGCATCGGAATCTAATACTGCTGTCCCAGGAAAGGCTCAAAGCACGAACTATTAGAAGATTTACTCGTCTTGTAAGTCGACATTTTGCCTTTTGTATTCAATATCGATGCAATTTCTGTGTTTCATCGTTGATTTGAAGGTCCAAGGGATACAGTAAACCTGCAATGGTGCCTCGGAATCTAAAACTGCTGTCCCACTAAAGGCTCAAACCACGAACTATTAGAAGAGTTACTCCTCTTGTAAATAAGTCGACATTTTGCTTTTTGTATTCAATTTCGATACAATTTCTGTGTTTCATCGTTGATTTGAAGGTCCAAGGGATACTGTAAACTTGCAATGGTGCATCAGAATCTAATACTGCTGCCCCAGGAAAGGCTAAAAGCACGAACTATTAGAGGAGTTACTCCTCTTGTAAATAAGTCGACATTTTCCCTTTTGTATTCAAAATCGATGCAATTTCTGTGTTTCATCGTTGATTTGAAGGTCCAAGGGATACAGTAAACCTGCAATGGTGCATCGGAATCTAATACTGCTGTCCCAGGAAAGGCTCAAAGCACGAACTATTAGAAGAGTTACTCCTCTTATAAATAAGTCGACATTTTGCCTTTTGTATTCAATATCGATGCAATTTCTGTGTTTCATCGTTGATTTGAAGGTCCAAGGGGTACAGTAAACCTGCAGTGGTGCATCGGAATCTAATACTGCTGTCTCAGGAACGGCTCAAAGCACGAACTATTAGAAGTGTTACTCCTCTTATAAATAAGTCGACATTTTGCCTTTTGTATTCAATATCGATGCAATTTCTGTGTTTCATCTTTGATTTGAAGGTCCAAGGGATACAGTAAACCAGCAATGGTGCACCGGAATCTAATACTGCTGTCCCAGGAAAGACTAAAAGCACGAACTATTAGAAGAGTTACTCCTCTTGTAAATAAGTCGACATTTTGCCTTTTGTATTCAATATCGATGCAATTTCTGTGTTTCATCGTTGATTTGAAGTTCCAAGGGATACAGTAAACCTGCAATGGTGCATTGGAATCTAATTCTGCTGTCCCAGGAAAGGCTAAAAGCACGAACAATTAGAAGAGTTACTCCTTCTGTAAATAAGTCGAAATTTTGCCTTTTCTATGCAATATCGATGCAATTTCAATGTTTCATCGTTGATTTGAATGCCGAAGGGATACAGTAAACCAGCAATGGTGCATCGGAATCTAATACTGCTGTCCCAGGAAAGGTTCAAAGCACGAACTATTAGATGAGTTACTCCTCTTGTGAATAAGTCGACATTTTGCCTTTTGTATTCAATATCAATGCAATTTCTGTGTTTCATCGTTGATTTGAAGGTCCAAGGGATACAGTAAACCTGCAATGGTGCATCGGAATCTAATACTGCTATCCCAGGAAAGGCTCAAAGCACGAACTATTAGAAGATTTACTCGTCTTGTAAGTCGACATTTTGCCTTTTGTATTCAATATCGATGCAATTTCTGTGTTTCATCGTTGATTTGAAGGTCCAAGGGATACAGTAAATCTGCAATGGTGCCTCGGAATCTAAAACTGCCGTCCCACTAAAGGCTCAAACCACGAACTATTAGAAGAGTTACTCCTCTTGTAAATAAGTCGACATTTTGCTTTTTGTATTCAATATCGATACAATTTCTGTGTTTCATCGTTGATTTGAAGGTCCAAGGGATACTGTAAACTTGCAATGGTGCATCGGAATCTAATACTGCTGCCCCAGGAAAGGCTAAAAGCACGAACTATTAGAGGAGTTACTCCTCTTGTAAATAAGTCGACATTTTCCCTTTTGTATTCAAAATCGATGCAATTTCTGTGTTTCATCGTTGATTTGAAGGTCCAAGGGATACAGTAAACCTGCAATGGTGCATCGGAATCTAATACTGCTGTCCCAGGAAAGGCTCAAAGCACGAACTATTAGAAGAGTTACTCCTCTTATAAATAAGTCGACATTTTGCCTTTTGTATTCAATATCGATGCAATTTCTGTGTTTCATCGTTGATTTGAAGGTCCAAGGGGTACAGTAAACCTGCAATGGTGCATCGGAATCTAATACTGCTGTCTCAGGAACGGCTCAAAGCACGAACTATTAGAAGAGTTACTCCTCTTATAAATAAGTCGACATTTTGCCTTTTGTATTCAATATCGATGCAATTTCTGTGTTTCATCTTTGATTTGAAGGTCCAAGGGATACAGTAAACCAGCAATGGTGCACCGGAATCTAATACTGCTGTCCCAGGAAAGACTAAAAGCACGAACTATTAGAAGAGTTACTCCTCTTGTAAATAAGTCGACATTTTGCCTTTTGTATTCAATATCGATGCAATTTCTGTGTTTCATCGTTGATTTGAAGTTCCAAGGGATACAGTAAACCTGCAATGGTGCATCGGAATCTAATAGTGCTGTCCCAGGAAAGGCTCAAAACACGAACTATTAGAAGAGTTACTCCTTTTGTAAATAAGTCGACATTTTGCCTTTTGTCTTCAATATCGATGCAATTTCTGTGTTTCATCGTTGATTTGAAGGTCCAATGGATACAGTAAACCTGCAATGGTGCATCGCAATCTAATACTGCTTTCCCAGGAAACGCTCAAAACACGAAATTTTAGAAGAGTTACTCTTCTTATAAATAAGTCGATATTTTGACTTCTGTATTCAATATCGATGGAATTTCTGTGTTTCATCGTTGCTTTGAAGGTCCAAGGGATACAGTAAACCTGCAATGGTGCATCGGAATCTGATACTGCTGTCCCAGGAAAGGCTCAAAGCACGAATTATTAGATGAGTTACTCCTCTTATAAAAAAACCGACATTCTGCTTTTTGTATTCAATATCGATGCAATTTCTGTGTTTCAATGTTGATTTGAAGGTCCAAGGGATACCGTAAACATGCAATGGTGCATCGGAATCTAATACTGCTGTCCCAGGAAAGGCTAAATGCACGAACTATTAGAAAAGTTACTCCTCCTGTAAATAAGTCGACATTTTGTCTTTTCCATTCAATATCGATGCAATTTCTGTGTTTCATCGTTGATTTAAGGTCCTAGGGATACAGTAAACCAGCAATGGTGCATCGGAATCTAATACTGCTGTCCCAGGAAAGGCTCAAAGCAACGAACTATTAGATGAGATGCTCCTCTTGTAAATAAGACGACATTTTGCCTTTTGTATTCAATATCAATGCAATTTCTGTGTTTCATCGTTGATATGAAGGTCCAAGGGATACATTAAACCTGCAATGGTGCATCGGAATCTAATACTGCTGTTCCAGGAAAGTCTCAAAGCACGAACTATTAGATCAGTTACTCCTCTTGTAAGTAAGTCGACATTTTGCCTTTTGTATTCAATATCGATGCAATTTCTGTGTTTCATCGTTGATTTGAAGGTCCAAGGGATACAGTAAACGTGCAATGGTGCATCGGAATCTAATACTGCTGTCCCAGGAAAGGCTAAAATCACGAACTACTTGAAGAGTTACTCCTCTTGTAAATAAGTCGACATTTTGCCATTTGTACTCAATATCGATGCAATTTCTGTGTTTCATCGTTGATTTTTAGGTCCAAGTGATACAGTAAACCTACAATGGTGCATCGGAATCTAATACTGCTGTCCCAGGATAGGCTCAAAGCACGAACTATTAGAAGAGTTACTCCTCTTGTAAGTAAGTCGACATTTTGCCTTTTGTATTCAATATCGATGCAATTTCTGTGTTTCATCGTTGATTTGAAGGTCCAAGGGATACAGAAAAACCTGCAATGCTGCATCGGAATCTAATACTGCTGTCCCAGGAAAGACTAAAGTCACGAACTATTGGAAGAGTTACTCCTCTTGTAAATAAGTCGACATTTTGCTTTTTGTATTCAATATCGACGCAATTTCTGTGTTTCATCGTTGATTTGAAGGTCCAAGGGATACAGTAAACCTGCAATGGTGCATCGGAATTTAATACTGCTGTCCCAGGAAAGGCTCAAAGCACGAACTATTAGAAGAGTTACTCCTGTTATAAAGAAGTCGACATTTTGATTTTTTGTATTCAATATCGATGCAATTTCTGTGTTTCATCGTTGATTTGAGGTTCCAAGGGATACAGTAAACCTGCAATGGTGCATCGGAATCTAATACTGATGTTCCAGGAAAGGCTCAAATCACGAACTATTAGAAGAGTTACTCCTCTTGTAAATAAGTCGACATTTTGCCTTTTGTATTCAATATCGATGCAATTTCTGTGCTTCATCGTTGATTTGAAGGTCCAAGGGATACAGTAAACCTGCAATGGTGCATCGGAATCTAATACTGCTGTCCCAGGAAAGGCTAAAAACACGAACTATTAGAAAAGTTACTCCTACTGTAAATAAGTCAACATTTTGCCTTTTCTATTCAATATCGATGCAATTTCTGTGTTTCATCGTTGATTTTAAGATCCTAGGGATACAGTAAACCTGCAATGGTGCATCGGAATCTAATACTGCTATCCCAGGAAAGGCTAAAAGCACGAACTATTAGAAGAGTTACTCCTCTTATGAAAAAGTCGACATTTTGCCTTTTGTATTCAATAAAGATTCTATTTCTGTGTTTCATCGTTGATTAGAAGGTCCAAGGGATACAGTAAACCTGCAATGCTGCATCGGAATCTAATACTGCTGTCCCAGGAAAGGCTCAAAGCACGAACTATTAGAAGAGTTACTCCTCTTGTAAGTAAGTCGACATTTTGCATTTTGTATTCAATATCGATGCAATTTCTGTGTTTCGTCGTTGATTTGAAGGTCCAAGGGATACACAAAACCTGCAATGGTTCATCGGAATCTAATACTGCTGTCCCAGGAAAGGCTCAAAGCACGAACTATTAGAAGAGTTACTCCTCTTGTAAGTAAGTCGACATTTTGCATTTTGTATTCAATATCGATGCAATTTCTGTGTTTCGTCGTTGATTTGAAGGTCCAAGGGATACACAAAACCTGCAATGGTTCATCGGAATCTAATACTGCTGTCACAGGAAAGGCTCAAAGCACGAATTATTAGAAGAGTTACTCCTCTTGTAAGTAAGTCGACATTTTGCTTTTGTATTCAATGTCGATGCAATTTCTGTGTCTCATCGTTGATTTGAAGGTCCAAGGGATATAGTAAACCTGCAATGGTGCATCGGAATCTAATATTGCTGTCCCAGGAAAGGCTAAAAGCACGATCTATTAGAAGAGTTACTCCTCTTGTATATAAGTCAAAATTTTGCCTTTTGTATTCAATATCAATGCAATTTCTGTGTTTCATCGACGATTTGAACGTCCAAGGGATACAGTAAACCTGCAATGGTGCATCGGAATCTAATACTGCTGTCCCAGGAAAGTCTCAAAGCACAAACTATTAGAAGAGTTACTCCTCTTGTAAGTAAGTCGGCATTTTGCCCTTTGTATTCAATATCGATGCAATTTCTGTTTTTCATCGTTGATTTGAAGGTCCTAGGGATACAGTAAACCTGCAATGGTGCATCGGAATCTAATACTGCTGTCCCAGGAAAGGCTCAAAGCACGAACTATTAGAAGAGTTACTCCTCTTATAAATACGTCGACATTTTGCCTTTTGTCTTCAATATCGATGCAATTTCTGTGTTTCATCGTTGACTTGAAGGTCCTAGGGATACAGTCAACCTGCGATGGTGCATCGGAATCTAATACTGCTGTCCCAGAAAAGGCTTAAAGCACGAACTACTAGAAGAGTTATTTCCCTTGTAAATAAGTCGACATTTTGTTTTTGTACTCAATATCGATGCAATTTCTGTGTTGATTTGAAGGTCCAAGGGATACAGTAAACCTGCAATGGTGCATCGGAATCTAATACTGCTGTCCCAGGAAAGGCTAAAAGCACGACCTATTAGAAAAGTTACTCCTCCTGTAAATAAGTCGACATTTTGCTTTTTCTATTCAATATCGATGCAATTTCTGTGTTTCATCGTTGATTTGAGGGTCCTAGGGATACAGTAAACCTGCGATGGTGCATCGGAATCTAATACTGCTGTCCCAGGAATGGCTCAAAGCACGAACTATTAGAAGAGTTACTCCTCTTGTAAGTAAGTCGACATTATGCCTTTTGTGTTGAATATCGATGCAATTTCTGTTCTTCATCGTTGATTTGAAGGTCCAAGGGATACAGTAAACCTTCAATGATGCATTGGAATCTAATACTGCTGTCCCAGGAAAGGCTCAAAGCACGATCTATTAGAAGAGTTACTCCTCTTGTAAGTAAGTCGACATTTTGCCTTTTGTATTTAATAACGATGTAATTTCTGTGTTTCATCGTTGAACTGAAGGTCCAAGGGATACAGTAAACCTGCAATGGTGCATCGGAATCTAATACTGCTATCCCAGGAAAGGCTCAAAGCACGAACTATTAGATGATTTACTCGTCTTGTAAGTCGACATTTTGCCTTTTGTATTCAATATCGATGCAATTTCTGTGTTTCATCGTTGATTTGAAGGTCCAAGGGATACAGTAAACCTGCAATGGTGCCTCGGAATCTAAAACTGCTGTCCCACTAAAGGCTCAAACCACGAACTATTAGAAGAGTTACTCCTCTTGTAAATAAGTCGACATTTTGCTTTTTGTATTCAATATCGATACAATTTCTGTGTTTCATCGTTGATTTGAAGGTCCAAGGGATACTGTAAACTTGCAATGGTGCATCGGAATCTAATACTGCTGCCCCAGGAAAGGCTAAAAGCACGAACTATTAGAGGAGTTACTCCTCTTGTAAATAAGTCGACATTTTCCCTTTTGTATTCAAAATCGATGCAATTTCTGTGTTTCATCGTTGATTTGAAGGTCCAAGGGATACAGTAAACCTGCAATGGTGCATCGGAATCTAATACTGCTGTCCCAGGAAAGGCTCAAACACGAACTATTAGAAGAGTTACTCCTCTTATAAATAAGTCGACATTTTGCCTTTTGTATTCAATATCGATGCAATTTCTGTGTTTCATCGTTGATTTGAAGGTCCAAGGGGTACAGTAAACCTGCAATGGTGCATCGGAATCTAATACTGCTGTCTCAGGAACGGCTCAAAGCACGAACTATTAGAAGAGTTACTCCTCTTATAAATAAGTCGACATTTTGCCTTTTGTATTCAATATCGATGCAATTTCTGTGTTTCATCTTTGATTTGAAGGTCCAAGGGATACAGTAAACCAGCAATGGTGCACCGGAATCTAATACTGCTGTCCCAGGAAAGACTAAAAGCACGAACTATTAGAAGAGTTACTCCTCTTGTAAATAAGTCGACATTTTGCCATTTGTATTCAATATCGATGCAATTTCTGTGTTTCATCGTTGATTTGAAGTTCCAAGGGATACAGTAAACCTGCAATGGTGCATCGGAATCTAATAGTGCTGTCCCAGGAAAGGTATAAAGCACGAACTATTAGATGAGTTACTCCTCTTGTGAATAAGTCGACATTTTGCCTTTTGTATTCAATATCAATGCAATTTCTGTGTTTCATCGTTGATTTGAAGGTCCAAGGGATACAGTAAACCTGCAATGGTGCATCGGAATCTAATACTGCTATCCCAGGAAAGGCTCAAAGCACGAACTATTAGAAGATTTACTCGTCTTGTAAGTCGACATTTTGCCTTTTGTATTCAATATCGATGCAATTTCTGTGTTTCATCGTTGATTTGAAGGTCCAAGGGATACAGTAAACCTGCAATGGTGCCTCGGAATCTAAAACTGCTGTCCCACTAAAGGCTCAAACCACGAACTATTAGAAGAGTTACTCCTCTTGTAAATAAGTCGACATTTTGCTTTTTGTATTCAATATCGATACAATTTCTGTGTTTCATCGTTGATTTGAAGGTCCAAGGGATACTGTAAACTTGCAATGGTGCATCGGAATCTAATACTGCTGCCCCAGGAAAGGCTAAAAGCACGAACTATTAGAGGAGTTACTCCTCTTGTAAATAAGTCGACATTTTCCCTTTTGTATTCAAAATCGATGCAATTTCTGTGTTTCATCGTTGATTTGAAGGTCCAAGGGATACAGTAAACCTGCAATGGTGCATCGGAATCTAATACTGCTGTCCCAGGAAAGGCTCAAAGCACGAACTATTAGAAGAGTTACTCCTCTTATAAATAAGTCGACATTTTGCCTTTTGTATTCAATATCGATGCAATTTCTGTGTTTCATCGTTGATTTGAAGGTCCAAGGGGTACAGTAAACCTGCAATGGTGCATCGGAATCTAATACTGCTGTCTCAGGAACGGCTCAAAGCACGAACTATTAGAAGAGTTACTCCTCTTATAAATAAGTCGACATTTTGCCTTTTGTATTCAATATCGATGCAATTTCTGTGTTTCATCTTTGATTTGAAGGTCCAAGGGATACAGTAAACCAGCAATGGTGCACCGGAATCTAATACTGCTGTCCCAGGAAAGACTAAAAGCACGAACTATTAGAAGAGTTACTCCTCTTGTAAATAAGTCGACATTTTGCCTTTTGTATTCAATATCGATGCAATTTCTGTGTTTCATCGTTGATTTGAAGTTCCAAGGGATACAGTAAACCTGCAATGGTGCATCGGAATCTAATAGTGCTGTCCCAGGAAAGGCTCAAAACACGAACTATTAGAAGAGTTACTCCTTTTGTAAATAAGTCGACATTTTGCCTTTTGTCTTCAATATCGATGCAATTTCTGTGTTTCATCGTTGATTTGAAGGTCCAATGGATACAGTAAACCTGCAATGGTGCATCGCAATCTAATACTGCTTTCCCAGGAAACGCTCAAATCACGAAATTTTAGAAGAGTTACTCTTCTTATAAATAAGTCGATATTTTGACTTCTGTATTCAATATCGATGGAATTTCTGTGTTTCATCGTTGCTTTGAAGGTCCAAGGGATACAGTAAACCTGCAATGGTGCATCGGAATCTGATACTGCTGTCCCAGGAAAGGCTCAAAGCACGAATTATTAGAAGAGTTACTCCTCTTATAAAAAAACCG
This sequence comes from Schistocerca cancellata, assembly GCF_023864275.1. NCBI lineage: Eukaryota > Metazoa > Arthropoda > Insecta > Orthoptera > Acrididae > Schistocerca > Schistocerca cancellata. The sequence goes on along the minus strand of NC_064627.1, from coordinate 137,818,170 downwards.
ACATTCTGCTTTTTGTATTCAATATCGATGCAATTTCTGTGTTTCAATGTTGATTTGAAGGTCCAAGGGATACCGTAAACATGCAATGGTGCATCGGAATCTAATACTGCTGTCCCAGGAAAGGCTAAATGCACGAACTATTAGAAAAGTTACTCCTCCTGTAAATAAGTCGACATTTTGTCTTTTCCATTCAATATCGATGCAATTTCTGTGTTTCATCGTTGATTTAAGGTCCTAGGGATACAGTAAACCAGCAATGGTGCATCGGAATCTAATACTGCTGTCCCAGGAAAGGCTCAAAGCAACGAACTATTAGATGAGATGCTCCTCTTGTAAATAAGACGACATTTTGCCTTTTGTATTCAATATCAATGCAATTTCTGTGTTTCATCGTTGATATGAAGGTCCAAGGGATACATTAAACCTGCAATGGTGCATCGGAATCTAATACTGCTGTTCCAGGAAAGTCTCAAAGCACGAACTATTAGATCAGTTACTCCTCTTGTAAGTAAGTCGACATTTTGCCTTTTGTATTCAATATCGATGCAATTTCTGTGTTTCATCGTTGATTTGAAGGTCCAAGGGATACAGTAAACGTGCAATGGTGCATCGGAATCTAATACTGCTGTCCCAGGAAAGGCTAAAATCACGAACTACTTGAAGAGTTACTCCTCTTGTAAATAAGTCGACATTTTGCCATTTGTACTCAATATCGATGCAATTTCTGTGTTTCATCGTTGATTTTTAGGTCCAAGTGATACAGTAAACCTACAATGGTGCATCGGAATCTAATACTGCTGTCCCAGGATAGGCTCAAAGCACGAACTATTAGAAGAGTTACTCCTCTTGTAAGTAAGTCGACATTTTGCCTTTTGTATTCAATATCGATGCAATTTCTGTGTTTCATCGTTGATTTGAAGGTCCAAGGGATACAGAAAAACCTGCAATGCTGCATCGGAATCTAATACTGCTGTCCCAGGAAAGACTAAAGTCACGAACTATTGGAAGAGTTACTCCTCTTGTAAATAAGTCGACATTTTGCTTTTTGTATTCAATATCGACGCAATTTCTGTGTTTCATCGTTGATTTGAAGGTCCAAGGGATACAGTAAACCTGCAATGGTGCATCGGAATTTAATACTGCTGTCCCAGGAAAGGCTCAAAGCACGAACTATTAGAAGAGTTACTCCTGTTATAAAGAAGTCGACATTTTGATTTTTTGTATTCAATATCGATGCAATTTCTGTGTTTCATCGTTGATTTGAGGTTCCAAGGGATACAGTAAACCTGCAATGGTGCATCGGAATCTAATACTGATGTTCCAGGAAAGGCTCAAATCACGAACTATTAGAAGAGTTACTCCTCTTGTAAATAAGTCGACATTTTGCCTTTTGTATTCAATATCGATGCAATTTCTGTGCTTCATCGTTGATTTGAAGGTCCAAGGGATACAGTAAACCTGCAATGGTGCATCGGAATCTAATACTGCTGTCCCAGGAAAGGCTAAAAACACGAACTATTAGAAAAGTTACTCCTACTGTAAATAAGTCAACATTTTGCCTTTTCTATTCAATATCGATGCAATTTCTGTGTTTCATCGTTGATTTTAAGATCCTAGGGATACAGTAAACCTGCAATGGTGCATCGGAATCTAATACTGCTATCCCAGGAAAGGCTAAAAGCACGAACTATTAGAAGAGTTACTCCTCTTATGAAAAAGTCGACATTTTGCCTTTTGTATTCAATAAAGATTCTATTTCTGTGTTTCATCGTTGATTAGAAGGTCCAAGGGATACAGTAAACCTGCAATGCTGCATCGGAATCTAATACTGCTGTCCCAGGAAAGGCTCAAAGCACGAACTATTAGAAGAGTTACTCCTCTTGTAAGTAAGTCGACATTTTGCATTTTGTATTCAATATCGATGCAATTTCTGTGTTTCGTCGTTGATTTGAAGGTCCAAGGGATACACAAAACCTGCAATGGTTCATCGGAATCTAATACTGCTGTCCCAGGAAAGGCTCAAAGCACGAACTATTAGAAGAGTTACTCCTCTTGTAAGTAAGTCGACATTTTGCATTTTGTATTCAATATCGATGCAATTTCTGTGTTTCGTCGTTGATTTGAAGGTCCAAGGGATACACAAAACCTGCAATGGTTCATCGGAATCTAATACTGCTGTCACAGGAAAGGCTCAAAGCACGAATTATTAGAAGAGTTACTCCTCTTGTAAGTAAGTCGACATTTTGCTTTTGTATTCAATGTCGATGCAATTTCTGTGTCTCATCGTTGATTTGAAGGTCCAAGGGATATAGTAAACCTGCAATGGTGCATCGGAATCTAATATTGCTGTCCCAGGAAAGGCTAAAAGCACGATCTATTAGAAGAGTTACTCCTCTTGTATATAAGTCAAAATTTTGCCTTTTGTATTCAATATCAATGCAATTTCTGTGTTTCATCGACGATTTGAACGTCCAAGGGATACAGTAAACCTGCAATGGTGCATCGGAATCTAATACTGCTGTCCCAGGAAAGTCTCAAAGCACAAACTATTAGAAGAGTTACTCCTCTTGTAAGTAAGTCGGCATTTTGCCCTTTGTATTCAATATCGATGCAATTTCTGTTTTTCATCGTTGATTTGAAGGTCCTAGGGATACAGTAAACCTGCAATGGTGCATCGGAATCTAATACTGCTGTCCCAGGAAAGGCTCAAAGCACGAACTATTAGAAGAGTTACTCCTCTTATAAATACGTCGACATTTTGCCTTTTGTCTTCAATATCGATGCAATTTCTGTGTTTCATCGTTGACTTGAAGGTCCTAGGGATACAGTCAACCTGCGATGGTGCATCGGAATCTAATACTGCTGTCCCAGAAAAGGCTTAAAGCACGAACTACTAGAAGAGTTATTTCCCTTGTAAATAAGTCGACATTTTGTTTTTGTACTCAATATCGATGCAATTTCTGTGTTGATTTGAAGGTCCAAGGGATACAGTAAACCTGCAATGGTGCATCGGAATCTAATACTGCTGTCCCAGGAAAGGCTAAAAGCACGACCTATTAGAAAAGTTACTCCTCCTGTAAATAAGTCGACATTTTGCTTTTTCTATTCAATATCGATGCAATTTCTGTGTTTCATCGTTGATTTGAGGGTCCTAGGGATACAGTAAACCTGCGATGGTGCATCGGAATCTAATACTGCTGTCCCAGGAATGGCTCAAAGCACGAACTATTAGAAGAGTTACTCCTCTTGTAAGTAAGTCGACATTATGCCTTTTGTGTTGAATATCGATGCAATTTCTGTTCTTCATCGTTGATTTGAAGGTCCAAGGGATACAGTAAACCTTCAATGATGCATTGGAATCTAATACTGCTGTCCCAGGAAAGGCTCAAAGCACGATCTATTAGAAGAGTTACTCCTCTTGTAAGTAAGTCGACATTTTGCCTTTTGTATTTAATAACGATGTAATTTCTGTGTTTCATCGTTGAACTGAAGGTCCAAGGGATACAGTAAACCTGCAATGGTGCATCGGAATCTAATACTGCTATCCCAGGAAAGGCTCAAAGCACGAACTATTAGATGATTTACTCGTCTTGTAAGTCGACATTTTGCCTTTTGTATTCAATATCGATGCAATTTCTGTGTTTCATCGTTGATTTGAAGGTCCAAGGGATACAGTAAACCTGCAATGGTGCCTCGGAATCTAAAACTGCTGTCCCACTAAAGGCTCAAACCACGAACTATTAGAAGAGTTACTCCTCTTGTAAATAAGTCGACATTTTGCTTTTTGTATTCAATATCGATACAATTTCTGTGTTTCATCGTTGATTTGAAGGTCCAAGGGATACTGTAAACTTGCAATGGTGCATCGGAATCTAATACTGCTGCCCCAGGAAAGGCTAAAAGCACGAACTATTAGAGGAGTTACTCCTCTTGTAAATAAGTCGACATTTTCCCTTTTGTATTCAAAATCGATGCAATTTCTGTGTTTCATCGTTGATTTGAAGGTCCAAGGGATACAGTAAACCTGCAATGGTGCATCGGAATCTAATACTGCTGTCCCAGGAAAGGCTCAAACACGAACTATTAGAAGAGTTACTCCTCTTATAAATAAGTCGACATTTTGCCTTTTGTATTCAATATCGATGCAATTTCTGTGTTTCATCGTTGATTTGAAGGTCCAAGGGGTACAGTAAACCTGCAATGGTGCATCGGAATCTAATACTGCTGTCTCAGGAACGGCTCAAAGCACGAACTATTAGAAGAGTTACTCCTCTTATAAATAAGTCGACATTTTGCCTTTTGTATTCAATATCGATGCAATTTCTGTGTTTCATCTTTGATTTGAAGGTCCAAGGGATACAGTAAACCAGCAATGGTGCACCGGAATCTAATACTGCTGTCCCAGGAAAGACTAAAAGCACGAACTATTAGAAGAGTTACTCCTCTTGTAAATAAGTCGACATTTTGCCTTTTGTATTCAATGTCGATGCAATTTCTGTGTTTCATCGTTGATTTGAAGTTCCAAGGGATACAGTAAACCTGCAATGGTGCATCGGAATCTAATAGTGCTGTCCCAGGAAAGGTATAAAGCACGAACTATTAGATGAGTTACTCCTCTTGTGAATAAGTCGACATTTTGCCTTTTGTATTCAATATCAATGCAATTTCTGTGTTTCATCGTTGATTTGAAGGTCCAAGGGATACAGTAAACCTGCAATGGTGCATCGGAATCTAATACTGCTATCCCAGGAAAGGCTCAAAGCACGAACTATTAGAAGATTTACTCGTCTTGTAAGTCGACATTTTGCCTTTTGTATTCAATATCGATGCAATTTCTGTGTTTCATCGTTGATTTGAAGGTCCAAGGGATACAGTAAACCTGCAATGGTGCCTCGGAATCTAAAACTGCTGTCCCACTAAAGGCTCAAACCACGAACTATTAGAAGAGTTACTCCTCTTGTAAATAAGTCGACATTTTGCTTTTTGTATTCAATATCGATACAATTTCTGTGTTTCATCGTTGATTTGAAGGTCCAAGGGATACTGTAAACTTGCAATGGTGCATCGGAATCTAATACTGCTGCCCCAGGAAAGGCTAAAAGCACGAACTATTAGAGGAGTTACTCCTCTTGTAAATAAGTCGACATTTTCCCTTTTGTATTCAAAATCGATGCAATTTCTGTGTTTCATCGTTGATTTGAAGGTCCAAGGGATACAGTAAACCTGCAATGGTGCATCGGAATCTAATACTGCTGTCCCAGGAAAGGCTCAAAGCACGAACTATTAGAAGAGTTACTCCTCTTATAAATAAGTCGACATTTTGCCTTTTGTATTCAATATCGATGCAATTTCTGTGTTTCATCGTTGATTTGAAGGTCCAAGGGGTACAGTAAACCTGCAATGGTGCATCGGAATCTAATACTGCTGTCTCAGGAACGGCTCAAAGCACGAACTATTAGAAGAGTTACTCCTCTTATAAATAAGTCGACATTTTGCCTTTTGTATTCAATATCGATGCAATTTCTGTGTTTCATCTTTGATTTGAAGGTCCAAGGGATACAGTAAACCAGCAATGGTGCACCGGAATCTAATACTGCTGTCCCAGGAAAGACTAAAAGCACGAACTATTAGAAGAGTTACTCCTCTTGTAAATAAGTCGACATTTTGCCTTTTGTATTCAATATCGATGCAATTTCTGTGTTTCATCGTTGATTTGAAGTTCCAAGGGATACAGTAAACCTGCAATGGTGCATCGGAATCTAATAGTGCTGTCCCAGGAAAGGCTCAAAACACGAACTATTAGAAGACTTACTCCTCTTGTAAATAAGTCGACATTTTGCCTTTTGTCTTCAATATCGATGCAATTTCTGTGTTTCATCGTTGATTTGAAGGTCCAATGGATACAGTAAACCTGCAATGGTGCATCGCAATCTAATACTGCTTTCCCAGGAAACGCTCAAAACACGAAATTTTAGAAGAGTTACTCTTCTTATAAATAAGTCGATATTTTGACTTCTGTATTCAATATCGATGGAATTTCTGTGTTTCATCGTTGCTTTGAAGGTCCAAGGGATACAGTAAACCTGCAATGGTGCATCGGAATCTGATACTGCTGTCCCAGGAAAGGCTCAAAGCACGAATTATTAGAAGAGTTACTCCTCTTATAAAAAAATCGACATTCTGCTTTTTGTATTCAATATCGATGCAATTTCTGTGTTTCAATGTTGATTTGAAGGTCCAAGGGATACCGTAAACATGCAATGGTGCATCGGAATCTAATACTGCTGTCCCAGGAAAGGCTAAAAGCACGAACTATTAGAAAAGTTACTCCTCCTGTAAATAAGTCGACATTTTGTCTTTTCCATTCAATATCGATGCAATTTCTGTGTTTCATCGTTGATTTAAGGTCCTAGGGATACAGTAAACCAGCAATGGTGCATCGGAATCTAATACTGCTGTCCCAGGAAAGGCTCAAAGCAACGAACTATTAGATGAGATGCTCCTCTTGTAAATAAGACGACATTTTGCCTTTTGTATTCAATATCAATGCAATTTCTGTGTTTCATCGTAGATATGAAGGTCCAAGGGATACATTAAACCTGCAATGGTGCAACGGAATCTAATACTGCTGTTCCAGGAAAGTCTCAAAGCACGAACTATTAGATGAGTTACTCCTCTTGTAAGTAAGTCGACATTTTGCCTTTTGTATTCAATATCGATGCAATTTCTGTGTTTCATCGTTGATTTGAAGGTCCAAGGGATACAGTAAACGTGCAATGGTGCATCGGAATCTAATACTGCTGTCCCAGGAAAGGCTAAAATCACGAACTACTAGAAGAGTTACTCCTCTTGTAAATAAGTCGACATTTTGCCATTTGTACTCAATATCGATGCAATTTCTGTATTTCATCGTTGATTTTTAGGTCCAAGTGATACAGTAAACCTACAATGGTGCATCGGAATCTAATACTGCTGTCCCAGGATAGGCTCAAAGCACGAACTATTAGAAGAGTTACTCCTCTTGTAAGTAAGTCGACATTTTGCCTTTTGTATTCAATATCGATGCAATTTCTGTGTTTCATCGTTGATTTGAAGGTCCAAGGGATACAGAAAAACCTGCAATGCTGCATCGGAATCTAATACTGCTGTCCCAGGAAAGACTAAAGTCACGAACTATTGGAAGAGTTACTCCTCTTGTAAATAAGTCGACATTTTGCTTTTTGTATTCAATATCGACGCAATTTCTGTGTTTCATCGTTGATTTGAAGGTCCAAGGGATACAGTAAACCTGCAATGGTGCATCGGAATTTAATACTGCTGTCCCAGGAAAGGCTCAAAGCACGAACTATTAGAAGAGTTACTCCTGTTATAAAGAAGTCGACATTTTGATTTTTTGTATTCAATATCGATGCAATTTCTGTGTTTCATCGTTGATTTGAGGTTCCAAGGGATACAGTAAACCTGCAATGGTGCATCGGAATCTAATACTGATGTTCCAGGAAAGGCTCAAATCACGAACTATTAGAAGAGTTACTCCTCTTGTAAATAAGTCGACATTTTGCCTTTTGTATTCAATATCGATGCAATTTCTGTGCTTCATCGTTGATTTGAAGGTCCAAGGGATACAGTAAACCTGCAATGGTGCATCGGAATCTAATACTGCTGTCCCAGGAAAGGCTAAAAACACGAACTATTAGAAAAGTTACTCCTACTGTAAATAAGTCAACATTTTGCCTTTTCTATTCAATATCGATGCAATTTCTGTGTTTCATCGTTGATTAGAAGGTCCAAGGGATACAGTAAACCTGCAATGGTGCATCGGAATCTAATACTGCTGTCCCAGGAAAGTCTCAAAGCACGAACTATTAGAAGAGTTACTCCTCTTGTAAGTAAATCGACATTTTGCCTTTTGTATTCAATATCGATGCAATTTCTGTGTTTCATCGTTGATTTGAAGGTCCTACGGATACAGGAAACCTGCAATGGTGCATCGGAATCTAATACTGCTGTCCCAGGAAAGGCTCAAAGCACGAACTATTAGAAGAGTTACTCCTCTTGTAAGTAAGTCGACATTTTGCATTTTGTATTCAATATCGATGCAATTTCTGTGTTTCGTCGTTGATTTGAAGGTCCAAGGGATACACAAAACCTGCAATGGTTCATCGGAATCTAATACTGCTGTCACAGGAAAGGCTCAAAGCACGAATTATTAGAAGAGTTACTCCTCTTGTAAGTAAGTCGACATTTTGCTTTTGTATTCAATGTCGATGCAATTTCTGTGTCTCATCGTTGATTTGAAGGTCCAAGGGATATAGTAAACCTGCAATGGTGCATCGGAATCTAATATTGCTGTCCCAGGAAAGGCTAAAACACGATCTATTAGAAGAGTTACTCCTCTTGTATATAAGTCAAAATTTTGCCTTTTGTATTCAATATCAATGCAATTTCTGTGTTTCATCGATGATTTGAACGTCCAAGGGATACAGTAAACCTGCAATGGTGCATCGGAATCTAATACTGCTGTCCCAGGAAAGTCTCAAAGCACAAACTATTAGAAGAGTTACTCCTCTTGTATGTAAGTCGGCATTTTGCCCTTTGTATTCAATATCGATGCAATTTCTGTGTTTCATCGTTGATTTGAAGGTCCTAGGGACACAGTAAACCTGCAATGGTGCATCGGAATCTAATACTGCTGTCCCAGGAAAGGCTCAAAGCACGAACTATTAGAAGAGTTACTCCTCTTATAAATACGTCGACATTTTGCCTTTTGTCTTCAATATCGATGCAATTTCTGTGTTTCATCGTTGACTTGAAGGTCCTAGGGATACAGTCAACCTGCGATGGTGCATCGGAATCTAATACTGCTGTCCCAGAAAAGGCTTAAAGCACGAACTACTAGAAGAGTTATTTCCCTTGTAAATAAGTCGACATTTTGTTTTTGTACTCAATATCGATGCAATTTCTGTGTTGATTTGAAGGTCCAAGGGATACAGTAAACCTGCAATGGTGCATCGGAATCTAATACTGCTGTCCCAGGAAAGGCTAAAAGCACGACCTATTAGAAAAGTTACTCCTCCTGTAAATAAGTCGACATTTTGCTTTTTCTATTCAATATCGATGCAATTTCTGTGTTTCATCGTTGATTTGAGGGTCCTAGGGATACAGTAAACCTGCGATGGTGCATCGGAATCTAATACTGCTGTCCCAGGAATGGCTCAAAGCACGAACTATTAGAAGAGTTACTCCTCTTGTAAGTAAGTCGACATTATGCCTTTTGTATTGAATATCGATGCAATTTCTGTTCTTCATCGTTGATTTGAAGGTCCAAGGGATACAGTAAACCTTCAATGATGCATTGGAATCTAATACTGCTGTCCCAGGAAAGGCTCAAAGCACGAACTATTAGAAGAGTTACTCCTCTTGTAAGTAAGTCGACATTTTGCCTTTTGTATTTAATAACGATGTAATTTCTGTGTTTCATCGTTGAACTGAAGGTCCAAGGGATACAGTAAACCTGCAATGGTGCATCGGAATCTAATACTGTTGTCCCAGGAAAGGCTCAAAGCACGAACTATTAGAAGAGTTACTCCTCTTATAAATAAGTCGACATTTTGCCTTTTGTATTCAATATCGATGCAATTTCTGTGTTTCATCGTTGATTTGAAGGTCCAAGGGAAACAGTAAACCTGCAATGGTGCATCGGAATCTAATACTGCTGTCCCAGGAAAGGCGCAAAGCACGAACTATTAGAAGAGTTACTCCTCTTGTAAATAAGTCTACATTTTGCCTTTTGTATTCAATATCGATGCAATTTCTGTGTTTCATCGTTGATTTGAAGGTCCAAGGGATACAGTAAACCTGCAATGATGCGTCGGAATTTAATACTGCTGTCCCAGGAAAGGCTAAAAGCACGAACTATTAGAAGAGTTACTCCATTTATAAATAAGTCGAAATTTCGCCTTTTGTATTCAATAAAGATTCAATTTCTGTGTTTCATCGTTGATTTCAAGGTCCAAGGGAAACAGTAAACCTGCAATGGTGCCTCGGAATCTAATACTGCTGTCCCAGGAAAGGCTCAAAGCACTTACTATTAGAAGAGTTACTCCTCTTATAAATAAGTCAACATTTTGCATTTTGTATTCAATATCGATGCAATTTCTGTGTTTCATCGTTGATTTGAAGGTCCAAGGGAAACAGTAAACCTGCAATGGTGCATCGGAATCTAATACTGCTGTCCCAGGAAAGGCTCAAATCACGAACTATTAAAAGAGTTTCTCCTCTTGTAAATAAGTCGACATTTTGCCTTTTGTATTCAATATCAATGCAATTTCTGTGTTTCATCGTTGATTTGAAGGTCCAAAGGATACAGTAAACCTGCAATGGTGCATCGGAATCTGATACTGCTGTCCCAGGAAAGTCTCAAAGCACGAACTATTAGAAGAGTTACTCCTCTTGTAAGTAAGTTGACATTTTGCCTTTTGTATTCAATATCGATGCAATTTCTGTGTTTCATCGTTGATTTGAAGGTCCTAGGGATACAGTAAACCTGCAATGGCGCATCGGAATCTAATACTGCTGTCCCAGGAAAGGCTCAAAGCACGAACTATTAGAAAAGTTACTCCTCTTGTAAGTAAGTCGACATTTTGCCTGTTGTATTCAATAACGATAAATTTCTGTGTTTCATCGTTGATTTGAAGGTCCAAGGGATACAGTAAACCTGCAATGGTGCATCGAAATTTAATACTGCTGTCCCAGGAAAGGCTCAAAGCACGAACTATTAGAAGAGTTACTCCTCTTATAAATAAGTCGACATTTTGCCTTTTTTATTCAATATCGTTGCAATTTCTGTTATTCATCGTTGATTTGAAGGTCCAAGGGATACAGAAAACCTGCAATGGTGCCTCGGAGTCTAAAACTGCTGTCCCACTAAAAGCTCAAACCACGAACTATTAGAAGAGTTACTCCTCTTGTAAGTAAGTCGACATTTTGCGTTTTGTATTCAATATCGATGCAATTTCAGTGTTTCATCGTTGATTTCAAGGTCCTAGGGATACAGTAAACCTGCAATGGTGCATTGGAATCTAATACTGCTGTCCCAGGAAAGGCTAAAAGCACGAACTACTAGAAGAGTTACTCCTCTTGTAAATAAGTCGACATTTTGCCTTTTGTATTGAGTATCGATGCAATTTCTGTGTTTCTTCGTTTATTTGAAGGTCGAAGGGATACAGTAAACATGCAATGGTGCATCAGAATCTGATACTGCTGTCCCAGGAAAGGCTAAAAGCACGAACAATTAGAAGAGTAACTCCTCCTGTAAATAAGTCGAAATTTTGCCTTTTCTATTGAATATCGATGCAATTTCAATGTTTCATCGTTGATTTGAAGGTCCAAGGGATACAGTAAACCAGCAATGGTGCATCGGAATCTAATACTGCTGTCCCAGGAAAGGTTCAAAGCACGAACTATTAGATGAGTTACTCCTCTTGTGAATAAGTCGACATTTTGCCTTTTGTATTCAATATCAATGCAATTTCTGTGTTTCATCGTTGATTTGAAGGTCCAAGAGATACAGTAAACCTGCAATGGTGCCTCGGAATCTAAAACTGCTGTCCCACTAAAGGCTCAAACCACGAACTATTAGAAGAGTTACTCCTCTTGTAAATAAGTCGACATTTTGCTTTTTGTATTCAATATCGATACAATTTCTGTGTTTCATCGTTGATTTGAAGGTCCAAGGGATACTGTAAACCTGCAATGGTGCATCGGAATCTAATACTGCTGTCCCAGGAAAGGCTAAAAGCACGAACTATTAGAGGAGTTACTCCTCTTGTAAATAAGTCGACATTTTCCCTTTTGTATTCAAAATCGATGCAATTTCTGTGTTTCATCGTTGATTTGAAGGTCCAAGGGATACAGTAAACCTGCAATGGTGCATCGGAATCTAATACTGCTGTCCCAGGAAAGGCTCAAAGCACGAACTATTAGAAGAGTTACTCCTCTTATAAATAAGTCGACATTTTGCCTTTTGTATTCAATATCGATGCAATTTCTGTGTTTCATCGTTGATTTGAAGGTCCAAGGGATGCAGTAAACCTGCAATGGTGCATCGGAATCTAATACTGCTGTCCCAGGAAAGGCTCAAAGCACGAACTATTAGAAGAGTTACTCCTCTTATAAATAAGTCGACATTTTGCGTTTTGTATTCAATATCGATGCAATTTCTGTGTTTCATCGTTGATTTGAAGGTCCAAGGGATACAGTAAACTTGCAATGGTGCATCGGAATCTAATACTGCTGTCCCAGGAAAGGCTAAAAGCACGAACTATTAGAAGAGTTACTCCTCCTGTAAGTAAGTCGACATTTTGCCTTTTCTATTCAATATCGATGCAATTTCTGTGTTTCATCGTCGATTTGAAGGTCCAAGGGATACAGTAAACCTGCAATGGTGCATCGGAATCTAATACTGCTGTCCCAGGAAAGGCTCAAACCACGAACTATTAGATGAGTTACTCCTCTTGTAAATAAGTCGACATTTTGGCTTTTGTATTCAATATCAATGCAATTTCTGTGTTTCATCGTTGATTTGAAGGTCCAAGGGATACAGTAAACCCACAATGGTGCATCGGAATCTAATACTGCTGTCCCAGGAAAGTCTCAAACACGAACTATTAGAGTAGTTACTCCTCTTGTAAGTAAGTCGACATTTTGACTTTTGTATTCAATATCGATGCAATTTCTGTGTTTCATCGTTAATTTGAAGGTCCAAGGGATACAGTAAACCTGCAATTGTGCATCGGAATCTAATACTACTGTCCCAGGAAAGTCTCAAAGCACGAACTATTGGAAGAGTTACTCCTCTTGCATGTAAGTCGATATTTTGCATTTTGTATTCAATATCGATGCAATTTTTGTGTTTAATCGTTGAATTGAAGGTCCTAGCGATACAGTAAACCTGCAATGCTGCATCGAAATCTAATACTGCTGTCCCAGGAAAAGCTCAAAGCACGAACTATTAGAAGAGTTACTCGTCTTTTAAGTAAGCCGACATTTTGCCTTTTGTATTCAATATCGATGCAATTTCTGTGTTTCATCGTTGATTTGAAGGTCCAAGGGATACAGTAAACCTGCAATGGTGCATCGGAATCTAATACTGCCGTCCCAGGAAAGGCTCAAAGCACGAGCTGTTACAAGTGTTACTCCTATTGTAAATAAGTCGACATTTTGCCTTTTGTATTCAATATCGATGCAATTTCTGCGTTTCATAGTTGATTTGAAGTTCCAAGGGATAAAGTAAACCTGCAATGGTGCATCGGAATCTAATACTGCTGTCCCAGGAAAGGCTAAAAGCACGAACTGTTAGAAGAGTTACTCCTCTTATAAATATGTCGACATTTTGCCTTTTGTATTCAATATCGATGCAATTTCTGTGTTTCATCGTTGATTTGAACGTCCAAGGGATACAGTAAACTTGCAATGGTGCATCGGAATCTAATACTTCTGTCCCAGGAAAGTCTCAAAGCACGAACTATTAGAAGAGTTACTCCTCTTGTAAGTAAGTTGACATTTTGCCTTTTGTATTCAATATCGATGCAATTTCTGTGTTTCATCGTTGATTTGAAGGTCCTAGGGATACAGTAAACCTGCAATGGTACATCGGAATCTAATACTGCTGTCCCAGGAAAGGCTCAAAGCACGAACTATTAGAAGAGTTACTCCTCTTGTAAGTAAGTCGACATTTTGCCTGTTGTATTCAATAACGATAAATTTCTGTGTTTCATCGTTGATTTGAAGGTCCAAGGGATACAGTAAACCTGCAATGGTGCATCGAAATTTAATACTGCTGTCCCAGGAAAGGCTCAAAACACGAACTATTAGAAGAGTTACTCCTCTTATAAATAAGTCGACATTTTGCCTTTTTTATTCAATATCGTTGCAATTTCTGTAATTCATCGTTGATTTGAAGGTCCAAGGGATACAGAAAACCTGCAATGGTGCCTCGGAGTCTAAAACTGCTGTCCCACTAAAACCTCAAACCACGAACTATTAGAAGAGTTACTCCTCTTGTAAGTAAGTCGACATTTTGCGTTTTGTATTCAATATCGATGCAATTTCAGTGTTTGATCGTTGATTTGAAGGTCCTAGGGATACAGTAAACCTGCAATGGTGCATTGGAATCTAATACTGCTGTCCCAGGAAAGGCTAAAAGCACGAACTACTAGAAGAGTTACTCCTCTTGTAAATAAGTCGACATTTTGCCTTTTGTATTGAGTATCGATGCAATTTCTGTGTTACTTCGTTTATTTGAAGGCCCAAGGGATACAGTAAACCAGCAATGGTGCATCGGAATCTAATACTGCTGTCCCAGGAAAGGTTCAAAGCACGAACTATTAGATGAGTTACTCCTCTTGTGAATAAGTCGACATTTTGCCTTTTGTATTCAATATCAATGCAATTTCTGTGTTTCATCGTTGATTTGAAGGTCCAAGGGATACAGTAAACCTGCAATGGTGCATCGGAATCTAATACTGCTGTCCCAGGAAAGGCTCAAAGCACGAACTATTAGAAGATTTACTCGTCTTGTAAGTCGACATTTTGCCTTTTGTATTCAATATCGATGCAATTTCTGTGTTTCATCGTTGATTTGAAGGTCCAAGGGATACAGTAAACCTGCAATGGTGCCTCGGAATCTGAAACTGCTGTCCCACTAAAGGCTCAAACCACGAACTATTAGAAGAGTTACTCCTCTTGTAAATAAGTCGACATTTTGCTTTTTGTATTCAATATCGATACAATTTCTGTGTTTCATCGTTGATTTGAAGGTCCAAGGGATACTGTAAACTTGCAATGGAGCATCAGAATCTAATACTGCTGCCCCAGGAAAGGCTAAAAGCACGAACTATTAGAGGAGTTACTCCTCTTGTAAATAAGTCGACATTTTCCCTTTTGTATTCAAAATCGATGCAATTTCTGTGTTTCATCGTTGATTTGAAGGTCCAAGGGATACAGTAAACCTGCAATGGTGCATCGGAATCTAATACTGCTGTCCCAGGAAAGGCTCAAAGCACGAACTATTAGAAGAGTTACTCCTCTTATAAATAAGTCGACATTTTGCCTTTTGTATTCAATATCGATGCAATTTCTGTGTTTCATCATTGATTTGAAGGTCCAAGGGGTACAGTAAACCTGCAGTGGTGCATCGGAATCTAATACTGCTGTCTCAGGAACGGCTCAAAGCACGAACTATTAGAAGAGTTACTCCTCTTATAAATAAGTCGACATTTTGCCTTTTGTATTCAATATCGATGCAATTTCTGTGTTTCATCTTTGATTTGAAGGTCCAAGGGATACAGTAAACCAGCAATGGTGCACCGGAATCTAATACTGCTGTCCCAGGAAAGACTAAAAGCACGAACTATTAGAAGAGTTACTCCTCTTGTAAATAAGTCGACATTTTGCCTTTTGTATTCAATATCGATGCAATTTCTGTGTTTCATCGTTGATTTGAAGTTCCAAGGGATACAGTAAACCTGCAATGGTGCATTGGAATCTAATTCTGCTGTCCCAGGAAAGGCTAAAAGCACGAACAATTAGAAGAGTTACTCCTCCTGTAAATAAGTCGAAATTTTGCCTTTTCTATGCAATATCGATGCAATTTCAATGTTTCATCGTTGATTTGAAGGCCCAAGGGATACAGTAAACCAGCAATGGTGCATCGGAATCTAATACTGCTGTCCCAGGAAAGGTTCAAAGCACGAACTATTAGATGAGTTACTCCTCTTGTGAATAAGTCGACATTTTGCCTTTTGTATTCAATATCAATGCAATTTCTGTGTTTCATCGTTGATTTGAAGGTCCAAGGGATACAGTAAACCTGCAATGGTGCATCGGAATCTAATACTGCTATCCCAGGAAAGGCTCAAAGCACGAACTATTAGAAGATTTACTCGTCTTGTAAGTCGACATTTTGCCTTTTGTATTCAATATCGATGCAATTTCTGTGTTTCATCGTTGATTTGAAGGTCCAAGGGATACAGTAAACCTGCAATGGTGCCTCGGAATCTAAAACTGCTGTCCCACTAAAGGCTCAAACCACGAACTATTAGAAGAGTTACTCCTCTTGTAAATAAGTCGACATTTTGCTTTTTGTATTCAATATCGATACAATTTCTGTGTTTCATCGTTGATTTGAAGGTCCAAGGGATACTGTAAACTTGCAATGGTGCATCGGAATCTAATACTGCTGCCCCAGGAAAGGCTAAAAGCACGAACTATTAGAGGAGTTACTCCTCTTGTAAATAAGTCGACATTTTGCCTTTTGTATTCAATATCGATGCAATTTCTGTGTTTCATCGTTGATTTGAAGGTCCAAGGGGTACAGTAAACCTGCAATGGTGCATCGGAATCTAATACTGCTGTCTCAGGAACGGCTCAAAGCACGAACTATTAGAAGAGTTACTCCTCTTATAAATAAGTCGACATTTTGCCTTTTGTATTCAATATCGATGCAATTTCTGTGTTTCATCTTTGATTTGAAGGTCCAAGGGATACAGTAAACCAGCAATGGTGCACCGGAATCTAATACTGCTGTCCCAGGAAAGACTAAAAGCACGAACTATTAGAAGAGTTACTCCTCTTGTAAATAAGTCGACATTTTGCCTTTTGTATTCAATATCGATGCAATTTCTGTGTTTCATCGTTGATTTGAAGTTCCAAGGGATACAGTAAACCTGCAATGGTGCATCGGAATCTAATAGTGCTGTCCCAGGAAAGGCTCAAAACACGAACTATTAGAAGAGTTACTCCTCTTGTAAATAAGTCGACATTTTGCCTTTTGTCTTCAATATCGATGCAATTTCTGTGTTTCATCGTTGATTTGAAGGTACAATGGATACAGTAAACCTGCAATGGTGCATCGCAATCTAATACTGCTTTCCCAGGAAACGCTCAAAACACGAAATTTTAGAAGAGTTACTCTTCTTATAAATAAGTCGATATTTTGACTTCTGTATTCAATATCGATGGAATTTCTGTGTTTCATCGTTGCTTTGAAGGTCCAAGGGATACAGTAAACCTGCAATGGTGCATCGGAATCTGATACTGCTGTCCCAGGAAGGCTCAAAGCACGAATTATTAGAAGAGTTACTCCTCTTATAAAAAAACCGACATTCTGCTTTTTGTATTCAATATCGATGCAATTTCTGTGTTTCAATGTTGATTTGAAGGTCCAAGGGATACCGTAAACATGCAATGGTGCATCGGAATCTAATACTGCTGTCCCAGGAAAGGCTAAATGCACGAACTATTAGAAAAGTTACTCCTCCTGTAAATAAGTCGACATTTTGTCTTTTCCATTCAATATCGATGCAATTTCTGTGTTTCATCGTTGATTTAAGGTCCTAGGGATACAGTAAACCAGCAATGGTGCATCGGAATCTAATACTGCTGTCCCAGGAAAGGCTCAAAGCAACGAACTATTAGATGAGATGCTCCTCTTGTAAATAAGACGACATTTTGCCTTTTGTATTCAATATCAATGCAATTTCTGTGTTTCATCGTAGATATGAAGGTCCAAGGGATACATTAAACCTGCAATGGTGCATCGGAATCTAATACTGCTGTTCCAGGAAAGTCTCAAAGCACGAACTATTAGATGAGTTACTCCTCTTGTAAGTAAGTCGACATTTTGCCTTTTGTATTCAATATCGATGCAATTTCTGTGTTTCATCGTTGATTTGAAGGTCCAAGGGATACAGTAAACGTGCAATGGTGCATCGGAATCTAATACTGCTGTCCCAGGAAAGGCTAAAATCACGAACTACTAGAAGAGTTACTCCTCTTGTAAATAAGTCGACATTTTGCCATTTGTACTCAATATCGATGCAATTTCTGTGTTTCATCGTTGATTTTTAGGTCCAAGTGATACAGTAAACCTACAATGGTGCATCGGAATCTAATACTGCTGTCCCAGGATAGGCTCAAAGCACGAACTATTAGAAGAGTTACTCCTCTTGTAAGTAAGTCGACATTTTGCCTTTTGTATTCAATATCGATGCAATTTCTGTGTTTCATCGTTGATTTGAAGGTCCAAGGGATACAGAAAAACCTGCAATGCTGCATCGGAATCTAATACTGCTGTCCCAGGAAAGACTAAAGTCACGAACTATTGGAAGAGTTACTCCTCTTGTAAATAAGTCGACATTTTGCTTTTTGTATTCAATATCGACGCAATTTCTGTGTTTCATCGTTGATTTGAAGGTCCAAGGGATACAGTAAACCTGCAATGGTGCATCGGAATTTAATACTGCTGTCCCAGGAAAGGCTCAAAGCACGAACTATTAGAAGAGTTACTCCTGTTATAAAGAAGTCGACATTTTGATTTTTTGTATTCAATATCGATGCAATTTCTGTGTTTCATCGTTGATTTGAGGTTCCAAGGGATACAGTAAACCTGCAACGGTGCATCGGAATCTAATACTGATGTTCCAGGAAAGGCTCAAATCACGAACTATTAGAAGAGTTACTCCTCTTGTAAATAAGTCGACATTTTGCCTTTTGTATTCAATATCGATGCAATTTCTGTGCTTCATCGTTGATTTGAAGGTCCAAGGGATACAGTAAACCTGCAATGGTGCATCGGAATCTAATACTGCTGTCCCAGGAAAGGCTAAAAACACGAACTATTAGAAAAGTTACTCCTACTGTAAATAAGTCAACATTTTGCCTTTTCTATTCAATATCGATGCAATTTCTGTGTTTCATCGTTGATTTTAAGATCCTAGGGATACAGTAAACCTGCAATGGTGCATCGGAATCTAATACTGCTATCCCAGGAAAGGCTAAAAGCACGAACTATTAGAAGAGTTACTCCTCTTATGAAAAAGTCGACATTTTGCCTTTTGTATTCAATAAAGATTCTATTTCTGTGTTTCATCGTTGATTAGAAGGTCCAAGGGATACAGTAAACCTGCAATGCTGCATCGGAATCTAATACTGCTGTCCCAGGAAAGGCTCAAACCACGAACTATTAGAAGAGTTACTCCTCTTGTAAGTAAGTCGACATTTTGCATTTTGTATTCAATATCGATGCAATTTCTGTGTTTCGTCGTTGATTTGAAGGTCCAAGGGATACACAAAACCTGCAATAGTTCATCGGAATCTAATACTGCTGTCCCAGGAAAGGCTCAAAGCACGAACTATTAGAAGAGTTACTCCTCTTGTAAGTAAGTCGACATTTTGCATTTTGTATTCAATATCGATGCAATTTCTGTGTTTCGTCGTTGATTTGAAGGTCCAAGGGATACACAAAACCTGCAATGGTTCATCGGAATCTAATACTGCTGTCACAGGAAAGGCTCAAAGCACGAATTATTAGAAGAGTTACTCCTCTTGTAAGTAAGTCGACATTTTGCTTTTGTATTCAATGTCGATGCAATTTCTGTGTCTCATCGTTGATTTGAAGGTCCAAGGGATATAGTAAACCTGCAATGGTGCATCGGAATCTAATATTGCTGTCCCAGGAAAGGCTAAAAGCACGATCTATTAGAAGAGTTACTCCTCTTGTATATAAGTCAAAATTTTGCCTTTTGTATTCAATATCAATGCAATTTCTGTGTTTCATCGATGATTTGAACGTCCAAGGGATACAGTAAACCTGCAATGGTGCATCGGAATCTAATACTGCTGTCCCAGGAAAGTCTCAAAGCACAAACTATTAGAAGAGTTACTCCTCTTGTAAGTAAGTCGGCATTTTGCCCTTTGTATTCAATATCGATGCAATTTCTGTTTTTCATCGTTGATTTGAAGGTCCTAGGGATACAGTAAACCTGCAATGGTGCATCGGAATCTAATACTGCTGTCCCAGGAAAGGCTCAAAGCACGAACTATTAGAAGAGTTACTCCTCTTATAAATACGTCGACATTTTGCCTTTTGTCTTCAATATCGATGCAATTTCTGTGTTTCATCGTTGACTTGAAGGTCCTAGGGATACAGTCAACCTGCGATGGTGCATCGGAATCTAATACTGCTGTCCCAGAAAAGGCTTAAAGCACGAACTACTAGAAGAGTTATTTCCCTTGTAAATAAGTCGACATTTTGTTTTTGTACTCAATATCGATGCAATTTCTGTGTTGATTTGAAGGTCCAAGGGATACAGTAAACCTGCAATGGTGCATCGGAATCTAATACTGCTGTCCCAGGAAAGGCTAAAAGCACGACCTATTAGAAAAGTTACTCCTCCTGTAAATAAGTCGACATTTTGCTTTTTCTATTCAATATCGATGCAATTTCTGTGTTTCATCGTTGATTTGAGGGTCCTAGGGATACAGTAAACCTGCGATGGTGCATCGGAATCTAATACTGCTGTCCCAGGAATGGCTCAAAGCACGAACTATTAGAAGAGTTACTCCTCTTGTAAGTAAGTCGACATTATGCCTTTTGTGTTGAATATCGATGCAATTTCTGTTCTTCATCGTTGATTTGAAGGTCCAAGGGATACAGTAAACCTTCAATGATGCATTGGAATCTAATACTGCTGTCCCAGGAAAGGCTCAAAGCACGATCTATTAGAAGAGTTACTCCTCTTGTAAGTAAGTCGACATTTTGCCTTTTGTATTTAATAACGATGTAATTTCTGTATTTCATCGTTGAACTGAAGGTCCAAGGGATACAGTAAACCTGCAATGGTTCATCGGAATCTAATACTGCTATCCCAGGAAAGGCTCAAAGCACGAACTATTAGAAGATTTACTCGTCTTGTAAGTCGACATTTTGCCTTTTGTATTCAATATCGATGCAATTTCTGTGTTTCATCGTTGATTTGAAGGTCCAAGGGATACAGTAAACCTGCAATGGTGCCTCGGAATCCAAAACTGCTGTCCCACTAAAGGCTCAAACCACGAACTATTAGAAGAGTTACTCCTCTTGTAAATAAGTCGACATTTTGCTTTTTGTATTCAATATCGATACAATTTCTGTGTTTCATCGTTGATTTGAAGGTCCAAGGGATACTGTAAACTTGCAATGGTGCATCGGAATCTAATACTGCTGCCCCAGGAAAGGCTAAAAGCACGAACTATTAGAGGAGTTACTCCTCTTGTAAATAAGTCGACATTTTCCCTTTTGTATTCAAAATCGATGCAATTTCTGTGTTTCATCGTTGATTTGAAGGTCCAAGGGATACAGTAAACCTGCAATGGTGCATCGGAATCTAATACTGCTGTCCCAGGAAAGGCTCAAAGCACGAACTATTAGAAGAGTTACTCCTCTTATAAATAAGTCGACATTTTGCCTTTTGTATTCAATATCGATGCAATTTCTGTGTTTCATCGTTGATTTGAAGGTCCAAGGGGTACAGTAAACCTGCAATGGTGCATCGGAATCTAATACTGCTGTCTCAGGAACGGCTCAAAGCACGAACTATTAGAAGAGTTACTCCTCTTATAAATAAGTCGACATTTTGCCTTTTGTATTCAATATCGATGCAATTTCTGTGTTTCATCTTTGATTTGAAGGTCCAAGGGATACAGTAAACCAGCAATGGTGCACCGGAATCTAATACTGCTGTCCCAGGAAAGACTAAAAGCACGAACTATTAGAAGAGTTACTCCTCTTGTAAATAAGTCGACATTTTGCCTTTTGTATTCAATATCGATGCAATTTCTGTGTTTCATCGTTGATTTGAAGTTCCAAGGGATACAGTAAACCTGCAATGGTGCATCGGAATCTAATAGTGCTGTCCCAGGAAAGGTATAAAGCACGAACTATTAGATGAGTTACTCCTCTTGTGAATAAGTCGACATTTTGCCTTTTGTATTCAATATCAATGCAATTTCTGTGTTTCATCGTTGATTTGAAGGTCCAAGGGATACAGTAAACCTGCAATGGTGCATCGGAATCTAATACTGCTATCCCAGGAAAGGCTCAAAGCACGAACTATTAGAAGATTTACTCGTCTTGTAAGTCGACATTTTGCCTTTTGTATTCAATATCGATGCAATTTCTGTGTTTCATCGTTGATTTGAAGGTCCAAGGGATACAGTAAACCTGCAATGGTGCCTCGGAATCTAAAACTGCTGTCCCACTAAAGGCTCAAACCACGAACTATTAGAAGAGTTACTCCTCTTGTAAATAAGTCGACATTTTGCTTTTTGTATTCAATATCGATACAATTTCTGTGTTTCATCGTTGATTTGAAGGTCCAAGGGATACTGTAAACTTGCAATGGTGCATCGGAATCTAATACTGCTGCCCCAGGAAAGGCTAAAAGCACGAACTATTAGAGGAGTTACTCCTCTTGTAAATAAGTCGACATTTTCCCTTTTGTATTCAAAATCATTGCAATTTCTGTGTTTCATCGTTGATTTGAAGGTCCAAGGGATACAGTAAACCTGCAATGGTGCATCGGAATCTAATACTGCTGTCCCAGGAAAGGCTCAAAGCACGAACTATTAGAAGAGTTACTCCTCTTATAAATAAGTCGACATTTTGCCTTTTGTATTCAATATCGATGCAATTTCTGTGTTTCATCGTTGATTTGAAGGTCCAAGGGGTACAGTAAACCTGCAATGGTGCATCGGAATCTAATACTGCTGTCTCAGGAACGGCTCAAAGCACGAACTATTAGAAGAGTTACTCCTCTTATAAATAAGTCGACATTTTGCCTTTTGTATTCAATATCGATGCAATTTCTGTGTTTCATCTTTGATTTGAAGGTCCAAGGGATACAGTAAACCAGCAATGGTGCACCGGAATCTAATACTGCTGTCCCAGGAAAGACTAAAAGCACGAACTATTAGAAGAGTTACTCCTCTTGTAAATAAGTCGACATTTTGCCTTTTGTATTCAATATCGATGCAATTTCTGTGTTTCATCGTTGATTTGAAGTTCCAAGGGATACAGTAAACCTGCAATGGTGCATCGGAATCTAATAGTGCTGTCCCAGGAAAGGCTCAAAACACTAACTATTAGAAGAGTTACTCCTCTTGTAAATAAGTCGACATTTTGCCTTTTGTCTTCAATATCGATGCAATTTCTGTGTTTCATCGTTGATTTGAAGGTCCAATGGATACAGTAAACTTGCAATGGTGCATCGCAATCTAATACTGCTTTCCCAGGAAACGCTCAAAACACGAAATTTTAGAAGAGTTACTCTTCTTATAAATAAGTCGATATTTTGACTTCTGTATTCAATATCGATGGAATTTCTGTGTTTCATCGTTGCTTTGAAGGTCCAAGGGATACAGTAAACCTGCAATGGTGCATCGGAATCTGATACTGCTGTCCCAGGAAAGGCTCAAAGCACGAATTATTAGAAGAGTTACTCCTCTTATAAAAAAATCGACATTCTGCTTTTTGTATTCAATATCGATGCAATTTCTGTGTTTCAATGTTGATTTGAAGGTCCAAGGGATACCGTAAACATGCAATGGTGCATCGGAATCTAATACTGCTGTCCCAGGAAAGGCTAAAAGCACGAACTATTAGAAAAGTTACTCCTCCTGTAAATAAGTCGACATTTTGTCTTTTCCATTCAATATCGATGCAATTTCTGTGTTTCATCGTTGATTTAAGGTCCTAGGGATACAGTAAACCAGCAATGGTGCATCGGAATCTAATACTGCTGTCCCAGGAAAGGCTCAAAGCAACGAACTATTAGATGAGATGCTCCTCTTGTAAATAAGACGACATTTTGCCTTTTGTATTCAATATCAATGCAATTTCTGTGTTTCATCGTAGATATGAAGGTCCAAGGGATACATTAAACCTGCAATGGTGCAACGGAATCTAATACTGCTGTTCCAGGAAAGTCTCAAAGCACGAACTATTAGATGAGTTACTCCTCTTGTAAGTAAGTCGACATTTTGCCTTTTGTATTCAATATCGATGCAATTTCTGTGTTTCATCGTTGATTTGAAGGTCCAAGGGACACAGTAAACGTGCAATGGTGCATCGGAATCTAATACTGCTGTCCCAGGAAAGGCTAAAATCACGAACTACTAGAAGAGTTACTCCTCTTGTAAATAAGTCGACATTTTGCCATTTGTACTCAATATCGATGCAATTTCTGTGTTTCATCGTTGATTTTTAGGTCCAAGTGATACAGTAAACCTACAATGGTGCATCGGAATCTAATACTGCTGTCCCAGGATAGGCTCAAAGCACGAACTATTAGAAGAGTTACTCCTCTTGTAAGTAAGTCGACATTTTGCCTTTTGTATTCAATATCGATGCAATTTCTGTGTTTCATCGTTGATTTGAAGGTCCAAGGGATACAGAAAAACCTGCAATGCTGCATCGGAATCTAATACTGCTGTCCCAGGAAAGACTAAAGTCACGAACTATTGGAAGAGTTACTCCTCTTGTAAATAAGTCGACATTTTGCTTTTTGTATTCAATATCGACGCAATTTCTGTGTTTCATCGTTGATTTGAAGGTCCAAGGGATACAGTAAACCTGCAATGGTGCATCGGAATTTAATACTGCTGTCCCAGGAAAGGCTCAAAGCACGAACTATTAGAAGAGTTACTCCTGTTATAAAGAAGTCGACATTTTGATTTTTTGTATTCAATATCGATGCAATTTCTGTGTTTCATCGTTGATTTGAGGTTCCAAGGGATACAGTAAACCTGCAATGGTGCATCGGAATCTAATACTGATGTTCCAGGAAAGGCTCAAATCACGAACTATTAGAAGAGTTACTCCTCTTGTAAATAAGTCGACATTTTGCTTTTGAATTCAATATCGATGCAATTTCTGTGCTTCATCGTTGATTTGAAGGTCCAAGGGATACAGTAAACCTGCAATGGTGCATCGGAATCTAATACTGCTGTCCCAGGAAAGGCTAAAAACACGAACTATTAGAAAAGTTACTCCTACTGTAAATAAGTCAACATTTTGCCTTTTCTATTCAATATCGATGCAATTTCTGTGTTTCATCGTTGATTTTAAGATCCTAGGGATACAGTAAACCTGCAATGGTGCATCGGAATCTAATACTGCTATCCCAGGAAAGGCTAAAAGCACGAACTATTAGAAGAGTTACTCCTCTTATGAAAAAGTCGACATTTTGCCTTTTGTATTCAATAAAGATTCTATTTCTGTGTTTCATCGTTGATTAGAAGGTCCAAGGGATACAGTAAACCTGCAATGCTGCATCGGAATCTAATACTGCTGTCCCAGGAAAGGCTCAAAACACGAACTATTAGAAGAGTTTCTCCTCTTGTAAATAAGTCGACATTTTGCTTTTTTGTATTCAATATCAATGCAATTTCTGTGTTTCATCGTTGATTTCAAGGTCCAAGGGATACAGTAAACCTGCAATGGTGCATCGGAATCTAATACTGCTGTCCCAGGAAAGTCTCAAAGCACGAACTATTAGAAGAGTTACTCCTCTTGTAAGTAAATCGACATTTTGCCTTTTGTATTCAATATCGATGCAATTTCTGTGTTTCATCGTTGATTTGAAGGTCCTACGGATACAGGAAACCTGCAATGGTGCATCGGAATCTAATACTGCTGTCCCAGGAAAGGCTCAAAGCACGAACTATTAGAGGAGTTACTCCTCTTGTAAATAAGTCGACATTTTCCCTTTTGTATTCAAAATCGATGCAATTTCTGTGTTTCATCGTTGATTTGAAGGTCCAAGGGATACAGTAAACCTGCAATGGTGCATCGGAATCTAATACTGCTGTCCCAGGAAAGGCTCAAAGCACGAACTATTAGAAGAGTTACTCCTCTTATAAATAAGTCGACATTTTGCCTTTTGTATTCAATATCGATGCAATTTCTGTGTTTCATCGTTGATTTGAAGGTCCAAGGGGTACAGTAAACCTGCAATGGTGCATCGGAATCTAATACTGCTGTCTCAGGAACGGCTCAAAGCACGAACTATTAGAAGAGTTACTCCTCTTATAAATAAGTCGACATTTTGCCTTTTGTATTCAATATCGATGCAATTTCTGTGTTTCATCTTTGATTTGAAGGTCCAAGGGATACAGTAAACCAGCAATGGTGCACCGGAATCTAATACTGCTGTCCCAGGAAAGACTAAAAGCACGAACTATTAGAAGAGTTACTCCTCTTGTAAATAAGTCGACATTTTGCCTTTTGTATTCAATATCGATGCAATTTCTGTGTTTCATCGTTGATTTGAACTTCCAAGGGATACAGTAAACCTGCAATGGTGCATCGGAATCTAATAGTGCTGTCCCAGGAAAGGTATAAAGCACGAACTATTAGATGAGTTACTCCTCTTGTGAATAAGTCGACATTTTGCCTTTTGTATTCAATATCAATGCAATTTCTGTGTTTCATCGTTGATTTGAAGGTCCAAGGGATACAGTAAACCTGCAATGGTGCATCGGAATCTAATACTGCTATCCCAGGAAAGGCTCAAAGCACGAACTATTAGAAGATTTACTCGTCTTGTAAGTCGACATTTTGCCTTTTGTATTCAATATCGATGCAATTTCTGTGTTTCATCGTTGATTTGAAGATCCAAGGGATACAGTAAACCTGCAATGGTGCCTCGGAATCTAAAACTGCTGTCCCACTAAAGGCTCAAACCACGAACTATTAGAAGAGTTACTCCTCTTGTAAATAAGTCGACATTTTGCTTTTTGTATTCAATATCGATACAATTTCTGTGTTTCATCGTTGATTTGAAGGTCCAAGGGATACTGTAAACTTGCAATGGTGCATCGGAATCTAATACTGCTGCCCCAGGAAAGGCTAGAAGCACGAACTATTAGAGGAGTTACTCCTCTTGTAAATAAGTCGACATTTTCCCTTTTGTATTCAAAATCGATGCAATTTCTGTGTTTCATCGTTGATTTGAAGGTCCAAGGGATACAGTAAACCTGCAATGGTGCATCGGAATCTAATACTGCTGTCCCAGGAAAGGCTCAAAGCACGAACTATTAGAAGAGTTACTCCTCTTATAAATAAGTCGACATTTTGCCTTTTGTATTCAATATCGATGCAATTTCTGTGTTTCATCGTTGATTTGAAGGTCCAAGGGGTACAGTAAACCTGCAATGGTGCATCGGAATCTAATACTGCTGTCTCAGGAACGGCTCAAAGCACGAACTATTAGAAGAGTTACTCCTCTTATAAATAAGTCGACATTTTGCCTTTTGTATTCAATATCGATGCAATTTCTGTGTTTCATCTTTGATTTGAAGGTCCAAGGGATACAGTAAACCAGCAATGGTGCACCGGAATCTAATACTGCTGTCCCAGGAAAGACTAAAAGCACGAACTATTAGAAGAGTTACTCCTTCTGTAAATAAGTCGACATTTTGCCTTTTGTATTCAATATCGATGCAATTTCTGTGTTTCATCGTTGATTTGAAGTTCCAAGGGATACAGTAAACCTGCAATGGTGCATCGGAATCTAATAGTGCTGTCCCAGGAAAGGCTCAAAACACTAACTATTAGAAGAGTTACTCCTCTTGTAAATAAGTCGACATTTTGCCTTTTGTCTTCAATATCGATGCAATTTCTGTGTTTCATCGTTGATTTGAAGGTCCAATGGATACAGTAAACCTGCAATGGTGCATCGCAATCTAATACTGCTTTCCCAGGAAACGCTCAAAACACGAAATTTTAGAAGAGTTACTCTTCTTATAAATAAGTCGATATTTTGACTTCTGTATTCAATATCGATGGAATTTCTGTGTTTCATCGTTGCTTTGAAGGTCCAAGGGATACAGTAAACCTGCAATGGTGCATCGGAATCTGATACTGCTGTCCCAGGAAAGGCTCAAAGCACGAATTATTAGAAGAGTTACTCCTCTTATAAAAAAATCGACATTCTGCTTTTTGTATCCAATATCGATGCAATTTCTGTGTTTCAATGTTGATTTGAAGGTCCAAGGGATACCGTAAACATGCAATGGTGCATCGGAATCTAATACTGCTGTCCCAGGAAAGGCTAAAAGCACGAACTATTAGAAAAGTTACTCCTCCTGTAAATAAGTCGACATTTTGTCTTTTCCATTCAATATCGATGCAATTTCTGTGTTTCATCGTTGATTTAAGGTCCTAGGGATACAGTAAACCAGCAATGGTGCATCGGAATCTAATACTGCTGTCCCAGGAAAGGCTCAAAGCAACGAACTATTAGATGAGATGCTCCTCTTGTAAATAAGACGACATTTTGCCTTTTGTATTCAATATCAATGCAATTTCTGTGTTTCATCGTAGATATGAAGGTCCAAGGGATACATTAAACCTGCAATGGTGCAACGGAATCTAATACTGCTGTTCCAGGAAAGTCTCAAAGCACGAACTATTAGATGAGTTACTCCTCTTGTAAGTAAGTCGACATTTTGCCTTTTGTATTCAATATCGATGCAATTTCTGTGTTTCATCGTTGATTTGAAGGTCCAAGGGACACAGTAAACGTGCAATGGTGCATCGGAATCTAATACTGCTGTCCCAGGAAAGGCTAAAATCACGAACTACTAGAAGAGTTACTCCTCTTGTAAATAAGTCGACATTTTGCCATTTGTACTCAATATCGATGCAATTTCTGTGTTTCATCGTTGATTTTTAGGTCCAAGTGATACAGTAAACCTACAATGGTGCATCGGAATCTAATACTGCTGTCCCAGGATAGGCTCAAAGCACGAACTATTAGAAGAGTTACTCCTCTTGTAAGTAAGTCGACATTTTGCCTTTTGTATTCAATATCGATGCAATTTCTGTGTTTCATCGTTGATTTGAAGGTCCAAGGGATACAGAAAAACCTGCAATGCTGCATCGGAATCTAATACTGCTGTCCCAGGAAAGACTAAAGTCACGAACTATTGGAAGAGTTACTCCTCTTGTAAATAAGTCGACATTTTGCTTTTTGTATTCAATATCGACGCAATTTCTGTGTTTCATCGTTGATTTGAAGGTCCAAGGGATACAGTAAACCTGCAATGGTGCATCGGAATTTAATACTGCTGTCCCAGGAAAGGCTCAAAGCACGAACTATTAGAAGAGTTACTCCTGTTATAAAGAAGTCGACATTTTGATTTTTTGTATTCAATATCGATGCAATTTCTGTGTTTCATCGTTGATTTGAGGTTCCAAGGGATACAGTAAACCTGCAATGGTGCATCGGAATCTAATACTGATGTTCCAGGAAAGGCTCAAATCACGAACTATTAGAAGAGTTACTCCTCTTGTAAATAAGTCGACATTTTGCCTTTTGAATTCAATATCGATGCAATTTCTGTGCTTCATCGTTGATTTGAAGGTCCAAGGGATACAGTAAACCTGCAATGGTGCATCGGAATCTAATACTGCTGTCCCAGGAAAGGCTAAAAACACGAACTATTAGAAAAGTTACTCCTACTGTAAATAAGTCAACATTTTGCCTTTTCTATTCAATATCGATGCAATTTCTGTGTTTCATCGTTGATTTTAAGATCCTAGGGATACAGTAAACCTGCAATGGTGCATCGGAATCTAATACTGCTATCCCAGGAAAGGCTCAAAACACGAACTATTAGAAGAGTTTCTCCTCTTGTAAATAAGTCGACATTTTGCTTTTTTGTATTCAATATCAATGCAATTTCTGTGTTTCATCGTTGATTTCAAGGTCCAAGGGATACAGTAAACCTGCAATGGTGCATCGGAATCTAATACTGCTGTCCCAGGAAAGTCTCAAAGCACGAACTATTAGAAGAGTTACTCCTCTTGTAAGTAAATCGACATTTTGCCTTTTGTATTCAATATCGATGCAATTTCTGTGTTTCATCGTTGATTTGAAGGTCCTACGGATACAGGAAACCTGCAATGGTGCATCGGAATCTAATACTGCTGTCCCAGGAAAGGCTCAAAGCACGAACTATTAGAAGAGTTACTCCTCTTGTAAGTAAGTCGACATTTTGCATTTTGTATTCAATATCGATGCAATTTCTGTGTTTCGTCGTTGATTTGAAGGTCCAAGGGATACACAAAACCTGCAATGGTTCATCGGAATCTAATACTGCTGTCACAGGAAAGGCTCAAAGCACGAATTATTAGAAGAGTTACTCCTCTTGTAAGTAAGTCGACATTTTGCTTTTGTATTCAATGTCGATGCAATTTCTGTGTCTCATCGTTGATTTGAAGGTCCAAGGGATATAGTAAACCTGCAATGGTGCATCGGAATCTAATATTGCTGTCCCAGGAAAGGCTAAAAGCACGATCTATTAGTAGAGTTACTCCTCTTGTATATAAGTCAAAATTTTGCCTTTTGTATTCAATATCAATGCAATTTCTGTGTTTCATCGATGATTTGAACGTCCAAGGGATACAGTAAACCTGCAATGGTGCATCGGAATCTAATACTGCTGTCCCAGGAAAGTCTCAAAGCACAAACTATTAGAAGAGTTACTCCTCTTGTAAGTAAGTCGGCATTTTGCCCTTTGTATTCAATATCGATGCAATTTCTGTGTTTCATCGTTGATTTGAAGGTCCTAGGGACACAGTAAACCTGCAATGGTGCATCGGAATCTAATACTGCTGTCCCAGGAAAGGCTCAAAGCACGAACTATTAGAAGAGTTACTCCTCTTATAAATACGTCGACATTTTGCCTTTTGTCTTCAATATCGATGCAATTTCTGTGTTTCATCGTTGACTTGAAGGTCCTAGGGATACAGTCAACCTGCGATGGTGCATCGGAATCTAATACTGCTGTCCCAGAAAAGGCTTAAAGCACGAACTACTAGAAGAGTTATTTCCCTTGTAAATAAGTCGACATTTTGTTTTTGTACTCAATATCGATGCAATTTCTGTGTTGATTTGAATGTCCAAGGGATACAGTAAACCTGCAATGGTGCATCGGAATCTAATACTGCTGTCCCAGGAAAGGCTAAAAGCACGACCTATTAGAAAAGTTACTCCTCCTGTAAATAAGTCGACATTTTGCTTTTTCTATTCAATATCGATGCAATTTCTGTGTTTCATCGTTGATTTGAGGGTCCTAGGGATACAGTAAACCTGCGATGGTGCATCGGAATCTAATACTGCTGTCCCAGGAATGGCTCAAGGCACGAACTATTAGAAGAGTTACTCCTCTTGTAAGTAAGTCGACATTATGCCTTTTGTATTGAATATCGATGCAATTTCTGTTCTTCATCGTTGATTTGAAGGTCCAAGGGATACAGTAAACCTTCAATGATGCATTGGAATCTAATACTGCTGTCCCAGGAAAGGCTCAAAGCACGAACTATTAGAAGAGTTACTCCTCTTATAAATAAGTCGACATTTTGCCTTTTGTATTCAATATCGATGCAATTTCTGTGTTTCATCGTTGATTTGAAGGTCCAAGGGATACAGTAAACCTGCAATGGTGCATCGGAATCTAATACTGCTGTCCCAGGAAAGGCGCAAAGCACGAACTATTAGAAGAGTTACTCCTCTTGTAAATAAGTCTACATTTTGCCTTTTGTATTCAATATCGATGCAATTTCTGTGTTTCATCGTTGATTTGAAGGTCCAAGGGATACAGTAAACCTGCAATGATGCGTCGGAATTTAATACTGCTGTCCCAGGAAAGGCTAAAAGCACGAACTATTAGAAGAGTTACTCCATTTATAAATAAGTCGAAATTTCGCCTTTTGTATTCAATAAAGATTCAATTTCTGTGTTTCATCGTTGATTTCAAGGTCCAAGGGAAACAGTAAACCTGCAATGGTGCCTCGGAATCTAATACTGCTGTCCCAGGAAAGGCTCAAAGCACGAACTATTAGAAGAGTTACTCCTCTTATAAATAAGTCAACATTTTGCATTTTGTATTCAATATCGATGCAATTTCTGTGTTTCATCGTTGATTTGAAGGTCCAAGGGAAACAGTAAACCTGCAATGGTGCATCGGAATCTAATACTGCTGTCCCAGGAAAGGCTCAAATCACGAACTATTAAAAGAGTTTCTCCTCTTGTAAATAAGTCGACATTTTGCCTTTTGTATTCAATATCAATGCAATTTCTGTGTTTCATCGTTGATTTGAAGGTCCAAAGGATACAGTAAACCTGCAATGGTGCATCGGAATCTGATACTGCTGTCCCAGGAAAGTCTCAAAGCACGAACTATTAGAAGAGTTACTCCTCTTGTAAGTAAGTTAACATTTTGCCTTTTGTATTCAATATCGATGCAATTTCTGTGTTTCATCGTTGATTTGAAGGTCCTAGGGATACAGTAAACCTGCAATGGCGCATCGGAATCTAATACTGCTGTCCCAGGAAAGGCTCAAAGCACGAACTATTGGAAGAGTTACTCCTCTTGTAAGTAAGTCGACATTTTGCCTGTTGTATTCAATAACGATAAATTTCTGTGTTTCATCGTTGATTTGAAGGTCCAAGGGATACAGTAAACCTGCAATGGTGCATCGAAATTTAATACTGCTGTCCCAGGAAAGGCTCAAAGCACGAACTATTAGAAGAGTTACTCCTCTTATAAATAAGTCGACATTTTGCCTTTTTTATTCAATATCGTTGCAATTTCTGTAATTCATCGTTGATTTGAAGGTCCAAGGGATACAGAAAACCTGCAATGGTGCCTCGGAGTCTAAAACTGCTGTCCCACTAAAAGCTCAAACCACGAACTATTAGAAGAGTTACTCCTCTTGTAAGTAAGTCGACATTTTGCGTTTTGTATTCAATATCGATGCAATTTCAGTGTTTCATCGTTGATTTGAAGGTCCTAGGGATACAGTAAACCTGCAATGGTGCATTGGAATCTAATACTGCTGTCCCAGGAAAGGCTAAAAGCACGAACTACTAGAAGAGTTACTCCTCTTGTAAATAAGTCGACATTTTGCCTTTTGTATTGAGTATCGATGCAATTTCTGTGTTTCTTCGTTTATTTGAAGGTCGAAGGGATACAGTAAACATGCAATGGTGCATCAGAATCTGATACTGCTGTCCCAGGAAAGGCTAAAAGCACGAACAATTAGAAGAGTAACTCCTCCTGTAAATAAGTCGAAATTTTGCCTTTTCTATTGAATATCGATGCAATTTCAATGTTTCATCGTTGATTTGAAGGTCCAAGGGATACAGTAAACCAGCAATGGTGCATCGGAATCTAATACTGCTGTCCCAGGAAAGGTTCAAAGCACGAACTATTAGATGAGTTACTCCTCTTGTGAATAAGTCGACATTTTGCCTTTTGTATTCAATATCAATGCAATTTCTGTGTTTCATCGTTGATTTGAAGGTCCAAGAGATACAGTAAACCTGCAATGGTGCCTCGGAATCTAAAACTGCTGTCCCACTAAAGGCTCAAACCACGACTATTAGAAGAGTTACTCCTCTTGTAAATAAGTCGACATTTTCCTTTTTGTATTCAATATCGATACAATTTCTGTGTTTCATCGTTGATTTGAAGGTCCAAGGGATACTGTAAACCTGCAATGGTGCATCGGAATCTAATACTGCTGTCCCAGGAAAGGCTAAAAGCACGAACTGTTAGAGCAGTTACTCCTCTTGTAAATAAGTCGACATTTTCCCTTTTGTATTCAAAATCGATGCAATTTCTGTGTTTCATCGTTGATTTGAAGGTCCAAGGGATACAGTAAACCTGCAATGGTGCATCGGAATCTAATACTGCTGTCCCAGGAAAGGCTCAAAGCACGAACTATTAGAAGAGTTACTCCTCTTATAAATAAGTCGACATTTTGCCTTTTGTATTCAATATCGATGCAATTTCTGTGTTTCATCGTTGATTTGAAGGTCCAAGGGATGCAGTAAACCTGCAATGGTGCATCGGAATCTTATACTGCTGTCCCAGGAAAGGCTAAAAGCACGAACTATTAGAAGAGTTACTCCTCTTGTAAATAAGTCGACATTTTGCCTTTTGTATTCAATATCGATGCAATTTCTGTGTTTCATCGTTGATTTGAAGGTCCAAGGGGTACAGTAAAACTGCAATGGTGCATCGGAATCTAATACTGCTGTCTCAGGAACGGCTCAAAGCACGAACTATTAGAAGAGTTACTCCTCTTATAAATAAGTCGACATTTTGCCTTTTGTATTCAATATCGATGCAATTTCTGTGTTTCATCGTTGATTTGAAGGTCCAAGGGATACAGTAAACCTGCAATGGTGCATCGGAATCTAATACTGCTGTCCCAGGAAAGGCTAAAAGCACGAACTATTAGAAGAGTTACTCCTCCTGTAAGTAAGTCGACATTTTGCCTTTTCTATTCAATATCGATGCAATTTCTGTGTTTCATCGTCGATTTGAAGGTCCAAGGGATACAGTAAACCTGCAATGGTGCATCGGAATCTAATACTGCTGTCCCAGGAAAGGCTCAAACCACGAACTATTAGATGAGTTACTCCTCTTGTAAATAAGTCGACATTTTGGCTTTTGTATTCAATATCAATGCAATTTCTGTGTTTCATCGTTGATTTGAAGGTCCAAGGGATACAGTAAACCCACAATGGTGCATCGGAATCTAATACTGCTGTCCCAGGAAAGTCTCAAACACGAACTATTAGAGTAGTTACTCCTCTTGTAAGTAAGTCGACATTTTGACTTTTGTATTCAATATCGATGCAATTTCTGTGTTTCATCGTTAATTTGAAGGTCCAAGGGATACAGTAAACCTGCAATTGTGCATCGGAATCTAATACTACTGTCCCAGGAAAGTCTCAAAGCACGAACTATTGGAAGAGTTACTCCTCTTGCATGTAAGTCGATATTTTGCATTTTGTATTCAATATCGATGCAATTTTTGTGTTTAATCGTTGAATTGAAGGTCCTAGCGATACAGTAAACCTGCAATGCTGCATCGAAATCTAATACTGCTGTCCCAGGAAAAGCTCAAAGCACGAACTATTAGAAGAGTTACTCGTCTTTTAAGTAAGCCGACATTTTGCCTTTTGTATTCAATATCGATGCAATTTCTGTGTTTCATCGTTGATTTGAAGGTCCAAGGGATACAGTAAACCTGCAATGGTGCATCGGAATCTAATACTGCCGTCCCAGGAAAGGCTCAAAGCACGAGCTGTTACAAGAGTTACTCCTATTGTAAATAAGTCGACATTTTGCCTTTTGTATTCAATATCGATGCAATTTCTGCGTTTCATAGTTGATTTGAAGTTCCAAGGGATAAAGTAAACCTGCAATGGTGCATCGGAATCTAATACTGCTGTCCCAGGAAAGGCTAAAAGCACGAACTGTTAGAAGAGTTACTCCTCTTGTAAATAAGTCAAAATTTTGCCTTTTGTATTCAATATCAATGCAATTTCTGTGTTTCGTCGATGATTTGAAGGTCCAAGGGATACAGTAAACCTGCAATGGTGCATCGGAATCTAATACTGCTGTCCCAGGAAAGTCTCAAAGCACAAACTATTAGAAGAGTTACTCCTCTTGTAAGTAAGTCGTCATTTTGCCCTTTGTATTCAATATCGATGCAATTTCTGTGTTTCATCGTTGATTTGAAGGTCCTAGGGATACAGTAAACCTGCAATGGTGCATCGGAATCTAATACTGCTGTCCCAGGAAAGGCTAAAAGCACGAATTATTAGAGGAGTTATTCCTCTTGTAAATAAGTCGACATTTTGCCTTTTGTCTTCAATATCGATGCAATTTCTGTGTTTCATCGTTGATTTGAAGGTCCTAGGGATACAGTCAACCTGCGATGGTGCATCGGAATCTAATACTGCTGTCCCAGAAAAGGCTAAAAGCACGAACTACTAGAAGAGTTACTTCTCTTGTAAATAAGTCGACATTTTGCTTTTGTATTCAATACCGATGCAATTTCTGTGTTGATTTGAAGGTCCAAGGGATACAGTAAACCTGCAATGGTGCATCGGAATCTAATACTGCTGTCCCAGGAAAGGCTAAAGGACGACCTATTAGAAAAGTTACTCCTCCTGTAAATAAGTCGACATTTTGCTTTTTCTATTCAATATCGATGTAATTTCTGTGTTTCATCGTTGATTTGAGGGTCCTAGGGATACAGTAAACCTGCAATGGTGCATCGGAATCTAATAATGCTGTCCCAGGAATGGCTCAAATCACGAACTATTAGAACTTGTAAGTAAGTCGACATTTTGCCTTTTGTATTGAATATCGATGCTATTTCTGTTTTTCATCGTATTTTTGAAGGTCCAAGGGATACAGTAAACCTTCAATGATGCATTGGAATCTAATACTGCTGTCCCAGGAAAGGCTCAAAGCACGAACTATTAGAAGAGTTACTCGTCTTTTAAGTAAGCCGACATTTTGCCTTTTGTATTCAATGTCGATGCAATTTCTGTGTTTCATCGTTGATTTGAAGGTCCAAGGGATACAGTAAACCTGCAATGGTGCCTCGGAATCTAATACTGCTGTCCCTGGAAACGCTCAAACCACGAACTATTAGAAGAGTTACTCCTCTTGTAAATAAGTCGCCATTTTGCCTTTTGTATTCAATATCGATGCAATTTCTGTGTTTCATCGTTGATTTGAAGGTCCCAGGGATACAGTAAACCTGCAATGGTGCATCGGAATCTAATACTGCTGTCACAGGAAAGGCTCAAAGCACGAACTATTAGAAGAGTTACTCCTCTTGTAAGTAAGTCGACATTTTGCATTTGTATTCAATGTCGATGCAATTTCTGAGTTTCATCGTTGATTTGAAGGCCCAAGGGATACAGTAAACCTGCAATGGTGCCTCGGAATCTAATAGTGCCGTCCCAGGAAAGGCTCAAAGCACGAGCTGTTAGAAGAGTTACTCCTATTGTAAATAAGTCGACATTTTGCCTTTTGTATTCAATATCGATGCAATTTCTGCGTTTCATAGTTGATTTGAAGTTCCAAGGGATACAGTAAACCTGCAATGGTGCTTCGGAATCTAATACTGCTGTCCCAGGAAAGGCTAAAAGCACGAACTGTTAGAAGAGTTACTCCTCTTATAAATATGTCGACATTTTGCCTTTTGTATTCAATATCGATGCAATTTCTGTGTTTCATCGTTGATTTGAAGGTCCAAGGGATACAGTAAACCTGCACTGGTGCATCGGAATCTAATACTGCTGTCCCAGGAAAGGCTAAAGCACGAACTATTAGAAGAGTTACTCCTCTTGTCAATAAGTCAAAATTTTGCCTTTTGTATTCAATATCAATGCAATTTCTGTGTTTCATCGTTGATTTGAAGGTCCAAGGGATACAGTAAACCTGCAATGGTGCATCGGAATCTAATACTGCTGTCCCAGGAAAGTCTCAAAGCACAAACTATTAGAAGAGTTACTCCTCTTGTAAGTAAGTCGACATTTTGCCCTTTGTATTCAATATCGATGCAATTTCTGTGTTTCATCGTTGATTTGAAGGTCCTAGGGATACAGTAAACCTGCAATGGTGCATCGGAATCTAATACTGCTGTCCCAGGAAAGGCTAAAAGCACGAACTATTAGAGGAGTTACTCCTCTTGTAAATAAGTCGACATTTTGCATTTTGTCTTCAATATCGATGCAATTTCTGTGTTTCATCTTTGATTTGAAAGTCCTAGGGATACAGTCAACCTGCGATGGTGCATCGGAATCTAATACTGCTGTCCCAGAAAAGGCTAAAAGCACGAACTACTAGAAGAGTTACTTCTCTTGTAAATAAGTTGACATTTTGCTTTTGTATTCAATATCGATGCAATTTCTGTGTTGATTTGAAGGTCCAAGGGATACAGTAAACGTGCAATGGTGCATCGGAATCTAATACTGCTGTCCCAGGAAAGGCTAAAGCACGACCTATTAGAAAAGCTACTCCTCCTGTAAATAAGTCGACATTCTGCTTTTTCTATTCAATATCGATGCAATTCCTGTGTTTCATCGTTGATTTGAGGGTCGTAGGGATACAGTAAACCTGCAATGGTGCATCGGAATCTAATACTGCTGTCCCAGAATGGCTCAAAGCACGAACTATTAGAAGAGTTACTCCTCTTGTAAGTAAGTCGACATTTTGCCTTTTGTATTGAATATCGATGCAATTTCTGTTTTTCATCGTATTTTTGAAGGTCCAAGGGATACAGTAAACCTTCAATGATGCATTGGAATCTAATACTGCTGTCCCAGGAAAGGCCCAAAACACGAACTATTAGAAGAGTTACTCCTCTTGTAAGTAAGTCGACATTTTGCATTTTGTATTTAATAACGATGTAATTTCTGTGTTTCATCGTTGAACTGAAGGTCCAAGGGATACAGTAAACCTGCAATGGTGCATCGGAATCTAATACTGCTGTCCCAGGAAAGGCGCAAAGTACGAACTATTAGAAGAGTTACTCCTCTTGTAAATAAGTCTACATTTTGCCTTTTGTATTCAATATCGATGCAATTTCTGTGTTTCATCGTTGATTTGAAGGTCCAAGGGATACAGTAAACCTGCAATGATGCGTCGGAATTTAATACTGCTGTCCCAGGAAAGGCTAAAAGCACGAACTATTAGAAGAGTTACTCCTCTTATAAATAAGTCGACATTTCGCCTTTTGTATTCAATAAAGATTCAATTTCTGTGTTTCATCGTTGATTTGAAGGTCCAAGGGATACAGTAAACCTGCAATGGTGCATCGGAATCTAATACTGCTGTCCCAGGAAAGGCTCAAAACACGAACTATTAGAAGAGTTACTCCTCTTATAAATAAGTCGACATTTTGCATTTTGTATTCAATATCGATGCAATTTCTGTGTTTCATCGTTGATTTGAAGGTCCAAGGGATACAGTAAACCTGCAATGGTGCATCGGAATCTAATACTGCTGTCCCAGGAAAGGCTCAAAGCACGAACTATTAGAATAGTTACTCCTCTTGTAAGTAAGTCGACATTTTGCCTGTTGTATTCAATATCGATGCAATTTCTGTGTTTCATCGTTGATTTGAAGGTCCAAGGGATACAGTAAACCTGCAATGGTGCATCGAAATTTAATACTGCTGTCCCAGGAAAGGCTCAAAGCACGAACTATTAGAAGAGTTTCACCTCTTGTAAATAAGTCGACATTTTGCCTTTTGTATTCAATATCGATGCAATTTTTGTGCTTCATCGTTGATTTGAAGGTCCAAGGGATACACAAAACCTGCAATGTTTCATCGGAATCTAATACTGCTGTCACAGGAAAGGCTCAAAGCACGAACTATAAGAAGAGTTACTCCTCTTGTAAGTAAGTCGACATTTTGCCTTTTGTATTCAATGTCGATGCAATTTCTGTGTTTCATCGTTGATTTGAAGGTCCAAGGGATACAGTAAACCTGCAATGGTGCCTCGGAATCTAATATTGCCGTCCCAGGAAAGGCTCAAAGCACGAGCTGTTAGAAGAGTTACTGTTATTGTAAATAAGTCGAAATTTTGCCTTTTGTATTCAATATCGATGCAATTTCTGCGTTTCATAGTTGATTTGAAGTTCCAAGGGATGCAGTAAACCTGCAATGGTGCATCGGAATCTAATACTGCTGTCCCAGGAAAGGCTAAAAGCACGAACTGTTAGAAGAGTTACTCCTCTTATAAATATGTCGACATTTTGCCTTTTGTATTCAATATCGCTGCAATTTCTGTGTTTCATCGTTGATTTGAAGGTCCAAGGGATACAGTAAACCTGCAATTGTGCATCGGAATCTAATACTGCTGTCCCAGGAAAGGCTAAAAGCACGAACTATTAGAAGAGTTACTCCTCTTGTAAATAAGTCAAAATTTTGCCTTTTGTATTCAATATCAATGCAATTTCTGTGTTTCATCGATGATTTGAAGGTCCAAGGGATACAGTAAATCTGCAATGGTGCATCGGAATCTAATACTGCTGTCCCAGTAAAGTCTCAAAGCACAAACTATTAGAAGAGTTACTCCTCTTGTAAGTAAGTCGACATTTTGCCTTTTGTCTTCAATATCGATGCAATTTCTGTGTTTCATCGTTGATTTGAAGGACCTAGGGATACAGTCAACCTGCGATGGTGCATCGGAATCTAATACTGCTGTCCCAGAAAAGGCTAAAAGCACGAACTACTAGATGAGTTACTTCTCTTGTAAATAAGTCGACATTTTGCTTTTGTATTCAATATCAATGCAATTTCTGTGTTTCATCGTTGATTTGAAGGTCCAAGGGATACAGTAAACCTGCAATGGTGCATCGGAATCTAATATTGCTGTCCCAGGAAAGTCTCAAAGCACAAACTATTAGAAGAGTTACTCCTCTTGTAAGTAAGTCGACATTTTGCCCTTTGTATTCAATATCGATGCAATTTCTGTGTTTCATCGTTGATTTGAAGGTTCTAGGGATACAGTAAACCTGCAATGGTGCATCGGAATCTAATACTGCTGTCCCAGGAAAGGCTAAAATCACGAACTATTAGAGGAGTTACTCCTCTTGTAAATAAGTCAACATTTTGCCTTTTGTCTTCAATATCGATGCAATTTCTGTGTTTCATCGTTGATTTGAAGGTCCTAGGGATACAGTCAACCTGCGATGGTGCATCGGAATCTAATACTGCTGTCCCAGAAAAGGCTAAAAGCACGAACTACTAGATGAGTTACTTCTCTTGTAAATAAGTTGACATTTTGCTTTTGTATTCAATATCGATGCAATTTCTGTGTTGATTTGAAGGTCCAAGGGATACAGTAAACCTGCAATGGTGCATCGGAATCTAATACTGCTGTCCCAGGAAAGGCTAAAGCACGACCTATTAGAAAAGTTACTCCTCCTGTAAATAAGTCGACATTCTGCTTTTTCTATTCAATATCGAAGCAAT
Source organism: Schistocerca cancellata (assembly GCF_023864275.1). NCBI lineage: Eukaryota > Metazoa > Arthropoda > Insecta > Orthoptera > Acrididae > Schistocerca > Schistocerca cancellata. The sequence continues at coordinate 137,777,483 of NC_064627.1, read as the reverse complement.
TTCTGTGTTTCATCGTTGATTTGAGGGTCCTAGGGATACAGTAAACCTGCAATGGTGCATCGGAATCTAATACTGCTGTCCCAGGAATGGCTCAAAGCACAAACTATTAGAAGAGTTACTCCTCTTGTAAGTAAGTCGACATTTTGCCTTTTGTATTGAAAATCGATACAATTTCTGTTTTTCATCGTATTTTTGAAGGTCCAAGGGATACAGTAAACCTTCAATGATGCATTGGAATCTAATACTGCTGTCCCAGGAAAGGCCCAAAGCACGAACTATTAGAAGAGTTACTCCTCTTGTAAGTAAGTCGACATTTTGCCTTTTGTATTTAATAACGATGTAATTTCTGTGTTTCATCGTTGAACTGAAGGTCCAAGGGATACAGTAAACCTGCAATGGGGCATCGGAATCTAATACTGCTGTCCCAGGAAAGGCGCAAAGTACGAACTATTAGAAGAGTTACTCCTCTTGTAAATAAGTCTACATTTTGCTTTTTGTTTTCAATATCGATGCAATTTCTGTGTTTCATCGTGGATTTGAAGGTCCAAGGGATACAGTAAACCTGCAATGATGCGTCGGAATTTAATACTGCTGTCCCAGGAAAGGCTAAAAGCACGAACTATTAGAAGAGTTACTCCTCTTATAAATAAGTCGACATTTCGCCTTTTGTATTCAATAAAGATTCAATTTCTGTGTTTCATGGTTGATTTGAAGGTCCAAGGGATACAGTAAACCTGCAATGGTGCATCGGAATCTAATACTGCTGTCCCAGGAAAGGCTCAAAGCACGAACTATTAGAAGAGTTACTCCTCTTATAAATAAGTCGACATTTTGCATTTTGTATTCAATATCGATGCAATTTCTGTGTTTCATCGTTGATTTGAAGGTCCAAGGGATACAGTAAACCTGCAATGGTGCATCGGAATCTAATACTGCTGTCCCAGGAAAGGCTCAAAGCACGAACTATTAGACGAGTTACTCCTCTTGTAAGTAAATCGACATTTTCCCTGTTGTATTCAATATCGATGCAATTTCTGTGTTTCATCGTTGATTTGAAGGTCCAAGGGATACAGTAAACCTGCAATGGTGCATCGAAATTTAATACTGCTGTCCCAGGAAAGGCTCAAAGCACGAACTATTAGAAGAGTTTCACCTCTTGAAAATAAGTCGACATTTTGCCTTTTGTATTCAATATCGATGCAATTTTTGTGCTTCATCGTTGATTTGAAGGTCCAAGGGATACACAAAACCTGCAATGGTTCATCGGAATCTAATACTGCTGTCACAGGAAAGGCTCAAAGCACGAACTATTAGAAGAGTTACACCTCTTGTAAGTAAGTCGACATTTTGCCTTTTGTATTCAATGTCGATGCAATTTCTGTGTTGATTTGAAGGTCCAAGGGATACAGTAAACCTGCAATGGTGCATCGGAATCTAATACTGCTGTCCCAGGAAAGGCTAAAGCACGACCTAATAGTAAAGTTACTCCTCCTGTAAATAAGTCGACATTTTGATTTTTCTATTCAATATCGATGCAATATCTGTGTGTCATCGTTGATTTGAGGGTCCTAGGGATACAGTAAACCTGCAATGGTGCATCGGAATCTAATACTGCTGTCCCAGGAATGGCTCAAAGCACGAACTATTAGAAGAGTTACTCCTCTTGTAAGTAAGTCGACATTTTGCCTTTTGTATTGAATATCGATGCAATTTCTGTTTTTCATCGTATTTTTGAAGGTCCAAGGGATACAGTAAACCTTCAATGATGCATTGGAATCTAATACTGCTGTCCCAGGAAAGGCTCAAAGCACGAACTATTAGAAGAGTTACTCCTCTTGTAAGTAAGTCGACATTTTGCCTTTTGTATTCAATATCGATGCAATTTCTGTGTTTCATCGTTGATTTGAAGGTCCAAGGGATACAGTAAACCTGCAATGGTGCATCGGAATCTAATATTGCTGTCCCAGAAAAGGCTCAAAGCACGAACTATTAGAAGAGTTACTCGTCTTGTAAGTAAGTCGACATTTTGCCTTTTGTATTCAATATCGATGCAATTTCTGTGTTTCTTCGTTGATTTGAAGGTCCACGGGATACAGTAAACCTGCAATGGTGCCTCGGAATCTAATACTGCTGTCCCAGGAAAGGCTCAAACCACGAACTATTAGAAGAGTTACTCCTCTTGTAAATAAGTCGACATTTTGCCTTTTGTATTCAATATCGATGCAATTTCTGTGTTTCATCGTTGATTTGAAGGTCCAAGGGATACAGTAAACCTGCAATGGTGCATCGGAATCTAATACTGCTGTCCCAGGAAAAGCTAAAAGCACGAACTTTTAGAAGAGTTACTCCTCCTGTAAATAGGTCGACATTTTCCCTTTTGTATTCAATATCGATTCATTTACTGTGTTTCATCGTTGATTTGAAGGTCCAAGGGATACAGTAAACCTGCAATGGTGCATCGGAATCTAATACTGCTGTCCCAGCAAAGGCTAAAAGCACGAACTATTAGAGGAGTTACTCCTCTTGTAAATAAGTCGACATTTTGCCTTTTGTTTTCAATATCGATGCAATTTCTGTGTTTCATCGTTGATTTGAAGGTCCTAGGGATACAGTCAACCTGCGATGGTGCATCGGAATCTAATACTGCTGTCCCAGAAAAGGCTAAAAGCACGAACTACTAGAAGAGTTACTTTTCTTGTAAATAAGTCGACATTTTGCTTTTGGATTCAATATCGATGCAATTTCTGTGTTGATTTGAAGGTCCAAGGGATACAGTAAACCTGCAATGGTGCATCGGAATCTAATACTGCTGTCCCAGGAAAGGCTAAAGCACGACCTATTAGAAAAGTTACTCCTCCTGTAAATAAGTCGACATTTTGCTTTTTCTATTCAATATCGATGCAATTTCTGTGTTTCATCGTTGATTTGAGGGTCCTAGGGATACAGTAAACCTGCAATGGTGCATCGGAATCTAATACTGCTGTCCCAGGAATGGCTCAAAGCACGAACTATTAGAAGAGTTACTCCTCTTGTAAGTAAGTCGACATTTTGCTTTTGTATTGAATATCGATGCAATTTCTGTTTTTCATCGTATTTTTGAAGGTCCAAGGGATACAGTAAACCTTCAATGATGCATTGGATCTAATACTGCTGTCCCAGGAAAGGCTCAAAGCACGAACTATTGGAAGAGTTACTCCTCTTGTAAGTAAGTCGACATTTTGCCTTTTGTATTTAATAACGATGTAATTTCTGTGTTTCATCGTTGAACTGAAGGTCCAAGGGATACAGTAAACCTGCAATGGTGCATCGGAATCTAATATTGCTGTCCCAGGAAAGGCTCAAATCACGAACTATTAGAAGAGTTTCTCCTCTTACAAATAAGTCGACATTTTGCCTTTTGTATTCAATATCGATGCAATTTCTGTGTTTCATCGTTGATTTGAAGGTCCAAGGGATACAGTAAACCTGCAATGGTGCATCGGAATCTAATACTGCTGTCCCAGGAAAGGCTCAAAGCACGAACTATTAGAAGAGTTACTCCTCTTGTAAGTAAGTCGACATTTTGCCTTTTGTATTCAATATCGATGCAATTTCTGTGTTTCATCGTTGATTTGAAGGTCCAAGGGATACAGTAAACCTACAATGGTGCATCGGAATCTAATATTGCTGTCCCAGAAAAGGCTCAAAGCACGAACTATTAGAAGAGTTACTCGTCTTGTAAGTAAGTCGACATTTTGCCTTTTGTATTCAATATCGATGCAATTTCTGTGTTTCTTCGTTGATTTGAAGGTCCAAGGGATACAGTAAACCTGCAATGGTGCCTCGGAATCTAATACTGCTGTCCCAGGAAAGGCTCAAACCACGAACTATTAGAAGAGTTACTCCTCTTGTAAATAAGTCGACATTTTGCCTTTTGTATTCAATATCGATGCAATTTCTGTGTTTCATCGTTGATTTGAAGGTCCAAGGGATACAGTAAACCTGCAATGGTGCATCGGAATCTAATACTGCTGTCCCAGGAAAAGCTAAAAGCACGAACTTTTAGAAGAGTTACTCCTCCTGTAAATAGGACGACATTTTCCCTTTTGTATTCAATATCGATTCATTTACTGTGTTTCATCATTGATTTGAAGGTCCAAGGGATACAGTAAACCTGCAATGGTGCATCGGAATCTAATACTGCTGTCCCAGGAAAGGCTAAAAGCACGAACTATTAGAGGAGTTACTCCTCTTGTAAATAAGTCGACATTTTGCCTTTTGTTTTCAATATCGATGCAATTTCTGTGTTTCATCGTTGATTTGAAGGTCCTAGGGATACAGTAAACCTGCAATGGTGCATCGGAATCTAATACTGCTGTCCCAGGAAAGGCTCAAAGCACGATCTATTAGAAGAGTTACTCCTCTTATAAATAAGTCGACATTTTGCATTTTGTATTCAATATCGATGCAATTTCTGTGTTTCATCGTTGATTTGAAGGTCCAAGGTATACAGTGAACCTGCAATGGTGCATCGGAATCTAATACTGCTGTCCCAGGAAAGGCTCAAAACACGAACTATTAGAAGAGTTTCTCCTCTTGTAAATAAGTCGACATTTTGCCTTTTGTATTCAATATCAATGCAATTTCTGTGTTTCATCGTTGATTTGAAGGTCCAAGGGATACAGTAAACCTGCAATGGTGCATCGGAATCTAATACTGCTGTCCCAGGAAAGTCTCAAAGCACGAACTATTAGAAGAGTTACTCCTCTTATAAATAAGTCGACATTTTGCCTTTTGTCTTCAATATCGATGCAATTTCTGTGTTTCATCGCTGATTTGAAGGTCCTAGGGTTACAGTCAACCTGCGATGGTGCATCGGAATCTAATACTGCTGTCCCAGAAAAGGCTAAAAGCACGAACTACTAGAAGAGTTACTTCTCTTGTAAATAAGTCGACATTTTGCTTTTGTATTCAATATCGATGCAATTTCTGTGTTGATTTGAAGGTCCAAGGGATACAGTAAACCTGCAATGGTGCATCGGAATCTAATACTGCTGTCCCAGGAAAGGCTAAAGCACGAACTATTAGAAAAGTTACTCCTCCTGTAAATAAGTCGACATTTTTCTTTTTCTATTCAATATCGATGCAATTTCTGTGTTTCATCGTTGATTTGAGGGTCCTAGGGATACAGTAAACCTGCAATGGTGCATCGGAATCTAATACTGCTGTCCCAGGAATGGCTCAAAGCACGAACTATTAGAAGAGTTACTCCTCTTGTAAGTAAGTCGACATTTTGCCTTTTGTTTTGAATATCGATGCAATTTCTGTTTTTCATCGTTGATTTGAAGGTCCAAGGGATACAGTAAACCTTCAATGGTGCATCGGAATCTAATACTGCTGTCCCAGGAAAAGCTAAAAGCACGAACTTTTAGAAGAGTTACTCCTCCTGTAAATAGGACGACATTTTCCCTTTTGTATTCAATATCGATTCATTTACTGTGTTTCATCATTGATTTGAAGGTCCAAGGGATACAGTAAACCTGCAATGGTGCATCGGAATCTAATACTGCTGTCCCAGGAAAGGCTAAAAGCACGAACTATTAGAGGAGTTACTCCTCTTGTAAATAAGTCGACATTTTGCCTTTTGTTTTCAATATCGATGCAATTTCTGTGTTTCATCGTTGATTTGAAGGTCCTAGGGATACAGTAAACCTGCAATGGTGCATCGGAATCTAATACTGCTGTCCCAGGAAAGGCTCAAAGCACGAACTATTAGAAGAGTTACTCCTCTTATAAATAAGTCGACATTTTGCATTTTGTATTCAATATCGATGCAATTTCTGTGTTTCATCGTTGATTTGAAGGTCCAAGGTATACAGTGAACCTGCAATGGTGCATCGGAATCTAATACTGCTGTCCCAGGAAAGGCTCAAAACACGAACTATTAGAAGAGTTTCTCCTCTTGTAAATAAGTCGACATTTTGCCTTTTGTATTCAATATCAATGCAATTTCTGTGTTTCATCGTTGATTTGAAGGTCCAAGGGATACAGTTAACCTACAATGGTGCATCGGAATCTAATACTGCTGTCCCAGGAAGGTCTCAAAGCACGAACTATTAGAAGAGTTACTCCTCTTGTAAGTAAGTTGACATTTTGCCTTTTGTATTCAATATCGATGCAATTTCTGTGTTTCATCGTTGATTTGAAGGTCCTAGGGATACAGTAAACCTGCAATGGTGCATCGGAATCTAATACTGCTGTCCCAGGAATGGCTCAAAGCACGAACTATTAGAAGAGTTACTCCTCTTGTAAGTAAGTCGACATTTTGCCTTTTGTATTCAATATCGATGCAATTTCTGTGTTTCTTCGTTGATTTGAAGGTCCAAGGGATACAGTAAACCTGCAATGGTGCCTCGGAATCTAATACTGCTGTCCCAGGAAAGGCTCAAACCACGAACTATTAGAAGAGTTACTCCTCTTGTAAATAGGTCGACATTTTGCCTTTTGTATTCAATATCGATGCAATTTCTGTGTTTCATCGTTGATTTGAAGGTCCAAGGGATACAGTAAACCTGCAATGGTGCATCGGGATCTAATACTGCTGTCCCAGGAAAAGCTAAAAACACGAACTTTTAGAAGAGTTACTCCTCCTGTAAATAGGACGACATTTTCCCTTTTGTATTCAATATCGATTCATTTACTGTGTTTCATCATTGATTTGAAGGTCCAAGGGATACAGTAAACCTGCAATGGTGCATCGGAATCTAATACTGCTGTCCCAGGAAAGGCTAAAAGCACGAACTATTAGAGGAGTTACTCCTCTTGTAAATAAGTCGACATTTTGCCTTTTGTTTTCAATATCGATGCAATTTCTGTGTTTCATCGTTGATTTGAAGGTCCTAGGGATACAGTAAACCTGCAATGGTGCATCGGAATCTAATACTGCTGTCCCAGGAAAGGCTCAAAGCACGAACTATTAGAAGAGTTACTCCTCTTATAAATAAGTCGACATTTTGCATTTTGTATTCAATATCGATGCAATTTCTGTGTTTCATCGTTGATTTGAAGGTCCAAGGTATACAGTGAACCTGCAATGGTGCATCGGAATCTAATACTGCTGTCCCAGGAAAGGCTCAAATCACGAACTATTAGAAGAGTTTCTCCTCTTGTAAATAAGTCGACATTTTGCCTTTTGTATTCAATATCAATGCAATTTCTGTGTTTCATCGTTGATTTGAAGGTCCAAGGGATACAGTAAACCTGCAATGGTGCATCGGAATCTAATACTGCTGTCCCAGGAAGGTCTCAAAGCACGAACTATTAGAAGAGATACTCCTCTTGTAAGTAAGTTGACATTTTGCCTTTTGTATTCAATATCGATGCAATTTCTGTGTTTCATCGTTGATTTGAAGGTCCTAGGGATACAGTAAACCTGCAATGGTGCATCGGAATCTAATACTGCTGTCCCAGGAAAGGCTCAAATCACGAACTATTAGAAGAGTTACTCCTCTTGTAAGTAAGTCGACATTTTGCCCTTTGTATTCAATAACGATGCAATTTCTGTGTTTCATCGTTGATTTGAAGGTCCAAGGGATACAGTAAAGCTGCAATGGTGCATCGAAATTTAATACTGCTGTCCCAGGAAAGGCTCAAAGCACGAACTATTAGAAGAGTTTCACCTCTTGTAAATAAGTCGACATTTTGCCTTTTGTATTCAATATCGATGCAATTTTTGTGCTTCATCGTTGATTTGAAGGTCCTAGGGATACAGTAAACCTGCAATGGTGCATCGGAATCTAATACTGCTGTCCCAGGAAGGTCTCAAAGCACGAACTATTAGAAGAGTTACTCCTCTTGTAAGTAAGTTGACATTTTGCCTTTTGTATTCAATATCGATGCAATTTCTGTGTTTCTTCGTTGATTTGAAGGTCCAAGGGATACAGTAAACCTGCAATGGTGCCTCGGAATCTAATATTGCCGTCCCAGGAAAGGCTCAAAGCACGAGCTGTTAGAAGAGTTCCTCCTATTGTAAATAAGTCGACATTTTGCGTTTTGTATTCAATATCGATGCAATTTCTGCGTTTCATAGTTGATTTGAAGTTCCAAGGGATACAGTAAACCTGCAATGGTGCATCGGAATCTAATACTGCTGTCCCAGGAAAGGCTAAAAGCACGAACTGTTAGAAGAGTTACTCCTCTTATAAATATGTCGACATTTTGCCTTTTGTATTCAATATCAATGCAATTTCTGTGTTTCATCGATGATTTGAAGGTCCAAGGGATACAGTAAACCTGCAATGGTGCATCGGAATCTAATACTGCTGTCCCAGGAAAGTCTCAAAGCACAAACTATTAGAAGAGTTACTCCTCTTGTAAGTAAGTCGACATCTTGCACTTTGTATTCAATATCGATGCAATTTCTGTGTTTCATCGTTGATTTGAAGGACCTAGGGATACAGTAAACCTGCAATGGTACATCGGAATCTAATACTGCTGTCCCAGGAAAGTCTCAAAGCACGAACTATTAGAAGAGTTACTCCTCTTATAAATAAGTCGACATTTTGCCTTTTGTCTTCAATATCGATGCAATTTCTGTGTTTCATCGCTGATTTGAAGGTCCTAGGGTTACAGTCAACCTGCGATGGTGCATCGGAATCTAATACTGCTGTCCCAGAAAAGGCTAAAAGCACGAACTACTAGAAGAGTTACTTCTCTTGTAAATAAGTCGACATTTTGCTTTTGTATTCAATATCGATGCAATTTCTGTGTTGATTTGAAGGTCCAAGGGATACAGTAAACCTGCAATGGTGCATCGGAATCTAATACTGCTGTCCCAGGAAAGGCTAAAGCACGAACTATTAGAAAAGTTACTCCTCCTGTAAATAAGTCGACATTTTTCTTTTTCTATTCAATATCGATGCAATTTCTGTGTTTCATCGTTGATTTGAGGGTCCTAGGGATACAGTAAACTTGCAATGGTGCATCGGAATCTAATACTGCTGTCCCAGGAATGGCTCAAAGCACGAACTATTAGAAGAGTTACTCCTCTTGTAAGTAAGTCGACATTTTGCCTTTTGTTTTGAATATCGATGCAATTTCTGTTCTTCATCGTATTTTTGAAGGTCCAAGGGACACAGTAAACCTTCAATGATGCATTGGAATCTAATACTGCTGTCCCAGGAAAGGCTCAAAGCACGAACTATTAGAAGAGTTACTCCTCTTGTAAGTAAGTCGACATTTTGCCTTTTGTATTTAATAACGATGTAATTTCTGTGTTTCATCGTTGAACTGAAGGTCCAAGGGATACACAAAACCTGCAGTGGTTTATCGGAATCTAATACTGCTGTCACAGGAAAGGCTCAAACCACGAACTATTAGAAGAGTTACTCCTCTTATAAATATGTCGAAATTTTGCCTTTTGTATTCAATATCGATGCAATTTCTGTGTTTCTTCGTTGATTTGAAGGTCCAAGGGATACAGTAAACTTGCAATGGTGCATCGGAATCTAATACTGCTGTCCCAGGAAAGGCTAAAAGTACGAACTATTAGAAGAGTTACTCCTCCTGTAAGTAAGTCGACATTTTGCCTTTTCTATTCAATATCGATGCAATTTCTGTGTTTCATCGTTGATTTGAAGGTCCAAGGGATACAGTAAACCTGCAATGGTGCATCGGAATCTAATACTGCTGTCCCAGGAAAGGCTCAAACACGAACTATTAGATGAGTTACTCCTCTTGTAAATAAGTCGACATTTTGCCTTTTGTATTCAATATCAATGCAATTTCTGTGTTTCATCGTTCATTTGAAGGTCCAAGGGATACAGTAAACCTGCAATCGTGCATCGGAATCTAATACTGCTGTCCCAGGAAAGCCTCAAACACAAACTATTAGAGGAGTTACTCCTCTTGTAAGTAAGTCGACATTTTGACTTTTGTATTCAATATCGATGCAATTTCTCTGTTTCATCGTTAATTTGAAGGTCCAAGGGATACAGTAAACCAGCAATGCTGCATCGAAATCTAATACTGCTGTCCCAGGAAAAGCTCAAAGCACGAACTATTAGAAGAGTTACTCGTCTTTTAAGTCAGCCGACATTTTGCCTTTTGTATTCAATATCGATGCAATTTCTGTGTTTCATCGTTGATTCGAAGGTCCAAGGGATACAGTAAACCTGCAATGGTGCCTCGGAATGTAATACTGCTGTGCCAGGAAACGCTCAAACCACGAACTATTAGAAGAGTTACTCCTCTTGTAAATAAGTCGCCATTTTAACTTTTGTATTCAATATCGATGCAATTTCTGTGTTTAATCGTTGATTTGAAGGTCCAAGGGATACAGTAAACTTCCAATGGTGCATCGGAATCTAATACTGCTGTCCCAGGAAAGGCTAAAAGCACGAACTATTAGAAGAGTTACTCCTCCTGTATGTAAGTCAATATTTTGCCTTTTCTATTCAATATCGATGCAATTTCTGTGTTTCATCGTTGATTTGAAGGTCCAAGGGATACAGTAAACCTGCAATGGTGCATCGGAATCTAATACTGCTGTCCCAGGAAAGGCTCAAACACGAACTATTAGATGAGATACTCCTCATGTAAATAAGTCGACATTTTGCCTTTTGTATTCAATATCAATGCAATTTATGTGTTTCGTTGTTGATTTGAAGGTACAAGGGATACAGTAAACCTTCAATGGTGCACCGGAATCTAATACTGCTGTCCCAGGAAAGTCTCGAACACGAACTATTAGAAGAGTTACTCCTCTTGTAAATAAGTCGACATTTTGACTTTTGTATTCAATATCGATGCAATTTCTGTGTTTCATCGTTGATTTGAAGGTACAAGGGATACAGTAAACCTGCAATGGTGCATCGGAATCTAGCACTGCTGTCCCAGGAAACGCTCAAAGCACGAACTATTTGAAGAGTTAATCCTCTTATAATAAATTCGACATTTTGCCTTTTGTATTCAATATCGATGCAATTTCTGTGTTTCATCGTTGATTTGAAGGTCCAAGGGATACAGTAAACCTGCAATGGTGCATCGGAATCTAGCACTGCTGTCCCAGGAAACGCTCAAAGCACGAACTATTTGAAGAGTTAATCCTCTTATAATAAATTCGACATTTTGCCTTTTGTATTCAATATCGATGCAATTTCTGTGTTTCATCGTTGATTTGAAGGTCCAAGGGATACAGTAAACCTGCAATGGTGCATCGGAATGTAATACTGCTGTTCCAGGAAAACCTAAAATTACGTACTATTATAAGAGTTACTCCTCTTATAAATAAGTCGACATTTTGTCTTTTGTATACAATACCGACGCAATTTCTGTGTTTCATCGTTGATTTAAAGGTCCTAGGGATACAATAAACCTGCAATGGTGCATCGGAATTTAATACTGCTGTCCCAGGAAAGGCTCAAAGTACGAACTATTAGAAGAGTTACTCCTCTTGTAAGTAAGTCGACATTTTGGTTTTTGTATTCAATAACGATGTAATTTCTGTGTTTCATCGTTGATTTGAAGGTCCAAGCCATACAGAAAACCTGCAATGGTGCATCGGAATCTAATACTGCTGTCCCAGGAAAGGCTCAAAGCACTACACTACTAGAAGGGTTACTCCTCTTATAAATAAGTCGACATTTTGCCTTTTGTATTTAATATCGATGCAATTTCTGTGTTTTATCGTTGATTTGAAGGTCCTAGGGATACAGTAAACCTACAATGGTGCATCGGAATCTAATACTGCTGTCCCAAGAAAGGCTAAAAGCACGAACTACTAGGAGATTTACTCCTCTTGTAAAACAGTCGAAATTTTGCCTTTTGTATTCAATATCGATGCAATTTCTGTGTTTCATCGTTGAATTAGATGTCCAAGGGATACAGTAAACCTACAATGGTGCATCGGAATCTAATACTGCTGTCCCAAGAAAGGCTAAAACACGAACTATTAGAAGAGTTACTCATCCTGGAAATAAGTCGACATTTTGCCTTTTCTATTCAATATCGATGCAATTTCTGTGTTTCATCGTTGACTTGAAGTCCAAGGGATACAGTAAACCTGCAATGGTGCATCGGAATTTAATACTGCTGTCCCAGGAAAGGCTCAAAGCACGAACTATTAGAAGAGTTACTCCTCTTGTAAATAAGTCGACATTTTGCCTTTTGTATTCAATATCAATGCAATTTCTGTATTTCATCGTTGATTTGAAGGTCCAAGGGATACAGTACACCTGCAATGGTGCATCGGAATCTAATACTGCTGTCCCAGGAAAGTCTCAAAGCACGAACTACTATAAGAGTTACTCCTCTTGCAAGTAAGTCGACATTTTGCCTTTTGTATTCAATATCGATGCAATTTCTGTGTTTAATCGTTGACTTGAAGGTCCTAGGGATACAGTAAAACTGCAATGGTGCGTCGGAATCTAATACTGCTGTCCCAGGAAAGGCTCAAAGCACGAACTATTAGAAGAGTTAATCCTCTTGTAAGTAAGTCGACATTTTGCTTTTGTATTCAATATCGATGCAATTTCTGTGTTTCATCGTTGATTTGAAGGTCCTACGGATACAGGAAACCTGCAATGGTGCCTCGGAGTCTAATACTGCTGTCCCAGGAAAGGCTCAAACCACGAACTATTAGAAGAGTTACTCCTCTTGTAAATAAGTCGACATTTTGCCTTTCGTATTCAATATCGATGCAATTTCTGTGTTTCATTGTTTATTTGAAGGTCCAAGGGATACAGTAAACCTGCAATGGTGCATCGGAATCTAATACTGCTGTCCCAGGAAAAGCTAAAAGCACGAACTATTAGAAGAGTTACTCCTCTTGTAAATAAGTCGACATTTTACCTTTTGTATTCAATATCGATGCAATTACTGTGTTTCATCGTTGATTTGAAGGTCCAAGGGATACAGTAAACTTCCAATGGTGCATCGGAATCTAATACTGCTGTCCCAGGAAAGGCTAAAAGCACGAACTATTAGAAGAGTTACTCCTCCTGTAAGTAAGTCGACATTTTGCCTTTTCTATTCAATATCGATGCAATTTCTGTGTTTCATCATTGATTTGAAGGTCCAAGGGATACAGTAAACCTGCAATGGTGCCTCGGAATCTAATACTGCTGTCCCAGGAAACGCTCAAACCACGAACAATTAGAAGAGTTTCTCCTCTTGTAAATAAGTCGACATTTTGCCTTTTGTATTCAATATCGATGCAATTTCTGTGTTTCATCGTTGATTTGAAGGTCCAAGGGATACAGTAGACTTGCAATGGTGCATCGGAATCTAATACTGCTGTCCCAGGAAAGGCTAAAAGCACGAACTATTAGAAGAGTTACTCCTCCTGTATGAAAGTCAATATTTTGCCTTTTCTATTCAATATCGATGCAATTTCTGTGTTTCATCGTTGATTTGAAGGTCCAGGGGATACAGTAAACCTGCAATGGTGCATCGGAATCTAATACTGCTGTCCCAGGAAAGGCTCAAACACGAACTATTAGATGAGTTACTCCTCATGTAAATAAGTCGACATTTTGCCTTTTGTATTCAATATCGATGCAATTTCTGTGTTTCATCGTTGATTTGAAGGTACAAGGGATACAGTAAACCTGCAATGGTGCATCGGAATCTAGCACTGCTGTCCCAGGAAACGCTCAAACCACGAACTATTTGAAGAGTTAATCCTCTTATAATAAATTTGACATTTTGCCTTTTGTATTCAATATCGATGCAATTTCTGTGTTTCATCGTTGATTTGAACGTCCAAGGGATACAGTAAACCTGCAATGGTGCATCGGAATGTAATACTGCTGTTCCAGGAAAAGCTAAAATTACGTACTATTAGAAGAGTTACTCCTCTTATAAATAAGTCGACATTTTGTCTTTTGTATACAATACCGACGCAATTTCTGTGTTTCATCGTTGATTTAAAGGTCCTAGGGATACAATAAACCTGCAATGGTGCATCGGAATTTAATACTGCTGTCCCAGGAAAGGCTCAAAGCACGAACTATTAGAAGAGTTACTGCTCTTGTAAATAAGTCGACATTTTGCCTTTTGTATTCAATATCGATGCAATTTCTGTTTTTCATCGTTGATTTGAAGGTCCAAGGGATACAGTAAACCTGCAATGGTGCATCGAAATCTAATACTGCTGTCCCAGGAAAAGCTCAAAGCACGACCTATTAGAAGAGTTACTTCTCTTATAAATAACGCGACATTTTGCCTATTGTATTCAATATCGATCCAACTTCTGCGTTTCATCGTTGATTTGAAGGTCCAAGGGATACAGTAAAACTGCAGTGGTGTATCGGAATCTAACACAGCTGTGCCAGGAAAGGCTAAAAGCACGAACTATTAGAAGAGTTACTCCTCTTATAAATAAGTAGACATTTTGCCTTTTGTATTCAATATCGATGCAATTTCTGTGTTTCATCGTTGATTTGAAGGTCCAAGGGATACAAAAAACCTGCAATGGTGCATCGGAATCTAATACTGCTGCCCCAGGAAAGGCTCAAAGCACAAACTATTAGAAGAGTTACTCCTCTTGTAAATAAGTCGACATTTTGCTTTTTTTATTCAATATCGATGCAATTTCTGTGTTTCATGGTTGATTTGAAGGTCCAAGGGATACAGTAAACCTGCAAGGGTGCGTCGGAATCTAATACTGCTGTCCCAAGAAAGGCTAAAAGCACGTACTATTAGAAGAGTTACTCCTCTTGTAAAAAAGACGACATTTTGCCATTTGTATTCAATATCGATGCAACTTCTGTGTTTCATCGTTGATTTGAAGGTCCAAGGGATACAGTAAACCTGCAATGGTGCATCGGATCTAAAACTGCTGTCCCAGGAAAGGCTAAAAGCACGAACTATTAGAAGAGTTACTCCTCTTGTAAGTAAGTCGACATTTTGCCTTTTGTATTTAATAACAATGTAATTTCTGTGTTTCATCGTTGAACTGAAGGTCCAAGGGATACACAAAACCTGCAGTGGTTCATCGGAATCTAATACTGCTGTCACAGGAAAGGCTCAAACCACGAACTATTAGAAGAGTTACTCCTCCTGTAAGTAAGTCGACATTTTGCCTTTTCTATTCAATATCGATGCAATTTCTGTGTTTCATCGTTGATTTGAAGGTCCAAGGGATACAGTAAACCTGCAATGGTGCATCGGAATCTAATACTGCTGTCCCAGGAAAGGCTCAAACACGAACTATTAGATGAGTTACTCCTCTTGTAAATAAGTCGACATTTTGCCTTTTGTATTCAATATCAATGCAAATTCTGTGTTTCATCGTTCATTTGAAGGTCCAAGGGATACAGTAAACCTGCAATCGTGCATCGGAATCTAATACTGCTGTCCCAGGAAAGCCTCAAACACAAACTATTAGAGGAGTTACTCCTCTTGTAAGTAAGTCGACATTTTGACTTTTGTATTCAATATCGATGCAATTTCTCTGTTTCATCGTTGAATTGAAGGTCCTACGGATACAGTAAACCAGCAATGCTGCATCGAAATCTAATACTGCTGTCCCAGGAAAAGCTCAAAGCACGAACTATTAGAAGAGTTACTCGTCTTTTAAGTAAGCCGACATTTTGCCTTTTGTATTCAATATCGATGCAATTTCTGTGTTTCATCGTTGATTTGAAGGTCCAAGGGATACAGTAAACCTGCAATGGTGCCTCGGAATGTAATACTGCTGTGCCAGGAAACGCTCAAACCACGAACTATTAGAAGAGTTACACCTCTTGTAAATAAGTCGCCATTTTAACTTTTGTATTCAATATCGATGCAATTTCTGTGTTTAATCGTTGATTTGAAGGTCCAAGGGATACAGTAAACTTCCAATGGTGCATCGGAATCTAATACTGCTGTCCCAGGAAAGGCTAAAAGCACGAACTATTAGAAGAGTTACTCCTCCTGTATGTAAGTCAATATTTTGCCTTTTCTATTCAATATCGATGCAATTTCTGTGTTTCATCGTTGATTTGAAGGTCCAAGGGATACAGTAAACCTGCAATGGTGCATCGGAATCTAATACTGCTGTCCCAGGAAAGGCTCAAACACGAACTATTAGATGAGTTACTCCTCATGTAAATAAGTCGACATTTTGCCTTTTGTATTCAATATCAATGCAATTTATGTGTTTCGTCGTTGATTTGAAGGTACAAGGGATACAGTAAACCTTCAATGGTGCACCGGAATCGAATACTGCTGTCCCAGGAAAGTCTCGAACACGAACTATTAGAAGAGTTACTCCTCTTGTAAATAAGTCGACATTTTGACTTTTGTATTCAATATCGATGCAATTTCTGTGTTTCATCGTTGAATTGAAGGTCCTAGGGATACAGTGAACCTGCAATGGTGCATCGGAATCTAATACTGCTATCCCAGGAAAGGCTCAAGGCACCAACTATTAGAAGAGTTACTCCTCTTGTAAGTAAATCGAAATTTTGCCTTTTGTATTCAATATCGATGCAATTTCTGTGTTTCATCGTTGATTTGAAGGTACAAGGGATACAGTAAACGTGCAATGGTGCATCGGAATCTAGCACTGCTGTCCCAGGAAACGCTCAAACCACGAACTATTTGAAGAGTTAATCCTCTTATAATAAATTTGACATTTTGCCTTTTGTATTCAATATCGATGCAATTTCTGTGTTTCATCGTTGATTTGAAGGTCCAAGGGATACAGTAAACCTGCAATGGTGCATCGGAATGTAATACTGCTGTTCCAGGAAAAGCTAAAATTACGTACTATTAGAAGAGTTACTCCTCTTATAAATAAGTCGACATTTTGTCTTTTGTATACAATACCGACGCAATTTCTGTGTTTCATCGTTGATTTAAAGGTCCTAGGGATACAATAAACCTGCAATGGTGCATCGGAATTTAATACTGCTGTCCCAGGAAAGGCTCAAAGCACGAACTATTAGAAGAGTTACTGCTCTTGTAAATAAGTCGACATTTTGCCTTTTGTATTCAATATCGATGCAATTTCTGATTTTCATCGTTGATTTGAAGGTCCAAGGGATACAGTAAACCTGCAATGGTGCATCGAAATCTAATACTGCTGTCCCAGGAAAAGCTCAAAGCACGACCTATTAGAAGAGTTACTTCTCTTATAAATAACGCGACATTTTGCCTATTGTATTCAATATCGATCCAACTTCTGCGTTTCATCGTTGATTTGAAGGTCCAAGGGATACAGTAAAACTGCAGTGGTGTATCGGAATCTAACACAGCTGTGCCAGGAAAGGCTAAAAGCAACAACTATTAGAAGAGTTACTCCTCTTGTAAGTAAATCGAAATTTTGCCTTTTGTATTCAATATCGATGCAATTTCTGTGTTTCATGGTTGATTTGAAGGTCCAAGGGATACAGTAAACCTGCAAGGGTGCGTCGGAATCTAATACTGCTGTCCCAAGAAAGTCTAAAAGCACATACTATTAGAAGAGTTACTCCTCTTGTAAAAAAGACGACATTTTGCCATTTGTATTCAATATCGATGCAACTTCTGTGTTTCATCGTTGATTTGAAGGTCCAAGGGATACAGTAAACCAGCAATGGTGCATCGGATCTAATACTGCTGTCCCAGGAAAGGCTAAAAGCACGAACTATTAGAAGAGTTACTCCTCTTGTAAGTAAGTCGACATTTTGCCTTTTGTATTTAATAACGATGTAATTTCTGTATTTCATCGTTGAACTGAAGGTCCAAGGGATACACAAAACCTAATACTGCTGTCACAGGAAAGGCTCAATTCACGAACTATTAGAAGAGTTACTCCTCTTATAAATAAGTCGAAATTTTGCCTTTTGTATTCAATATCGATGCAATTTCTGTGTTTCATCGTTGATTTGAAGGTCCAAGGGATACAGTAAACTTGCAATGGTGCATCGGAATCTAATACTGCTGTCCCAGGAAAGGCTAAAAGTACGAACTATTAGAAGAGTTACTCCTCCTGTAAGTAAGTCGACATTTTGCCTTTTCTATTCAATATCGATGCAATTTCTGTGTTTCATCGTTGATTTGAAGGTCCATGGGATACAGTAAACCTGCAATGGTGCATCGGAATCTAATACTGCTGTCCCAGGAAAGGCTGAAACACGAACTATTAGATGAGTTACTCCTCTTGTAAATAAGTCGACATTTTGCCTTTTGTATTCAATATCAATGCAATTTCTGTGTTTCATCGTTCATTTGAAGGTCCAAGGGATACAGTAAACCTGCAATCGTGCATCGGAATCTAATACTGCTGTCCCAGGAAAGCCTCAAACACAAACTATTAGAGGAGTTACTCCTCTTGTAAGTAAGTCGACATTTTGACTTTTGTATTCAATATCGATGCAATTTCTCTGTTTCATCGTTAATTTGAAGGTCCAAGGGATACAGTAAACCTGCAATTGTGTATCGGAATCTAATACTGCTGTCCCAGGAAAGTCTCAAAGCACGAACTATTAGAAGAGTTACTCCTCTTGTATGTAAGTCGACATTTTGCATTTTGTATTCAATATCGATGCAATTACTCTGTTTAATCGTTGAATTGAAGGTCCTACGGATACAGTAAACCAGCAATGCTGCATCGAAATCTAATACTGCTGTCCCAGGAAAAGCTCAAAGCACGAACTATTAGAAGAGTTACTCGTCTTTTAAGTAAGCCGACATTTTGCCTTTTGTATTCAATATCGATGCAATTTCTGTGTTTCATCGTTGATTTGAAGGTCCAAGGGATACAGTAAACCTGCAATGGTGCCTCGGAATGTAATACTGCTGTGCCAGGAAACGCTCAAACCACGAACTATTAGAAGAGTTACTCCTCTTGTAAATAAGTCGACATTTTAACTTTTGTATTCAATATCGATGCAATTTCTGTGTTTAATCGTTGATTTGAAGGTCCAAGGGATACAGTAAACTTCCAATGGTGCATCGGAATCTAATACTGCTGTCCCAGGAAAGGCTAAAAGCACGAACTATTAGAAGAGTTACTCCTCCTGTATGTAAGTCAATATTTTGCCTTTTCTATTCAATATCGATGCAATTTCTGTGTTTCATCGTTGATTTGAAGGTCCAAGGGATACAGTAAACCTGCAATGGTGCATCGGAATCTAATACTGCTGTCCCAGGAAAGGCTCAAACATGAACTATTAGATGAGTTACTCCTCATGTAAATAAGTCGACATTTTGCCTTTTGTATTCAATATCAATGCAATTTATGTGTTTCGTCGTTGATTTGAAGGTACAAGGGATACAGTAAACCTTCAATGGTGCACCGGAATCTAATACTGCTGTCCCAGGAAAGTCTCGAACACGAACTATTAGAAGAGTTACTCCTCTTGTAAATAAGTCGACATTTTGACTTTTGTATTCAATATCGATGCAATTTCTGTGTTTCATCGTTGATTTGAAGGTACAAGGGATACAGTAAACCTGCAATGGTGCATCGGAATCTAGCACTGCTGTCCCAGGAAACGCTCAAAGCACGAACTATTTGAAGAGTTAATCCTCTAATAATAAATTCGACATTTTGCCTTTTGTATTCAATATCGATGCAATTTCTGTGTTTCATCGTTGATTTGAAGGTCCAAGGGATACAGTAAACCTGCAATGGTGCATCGGAATCTAGCACTGCTGTCCCAGGAAACGCTCAAAGCACGAACTATTTGAAGAGTTAATCCTCTTATAATAAATTCGACATTTTGCCTTTTGTATTCAATATCGATGCAATTTCTGTGTTTCATCGTTGATTTGAAGGTCCAAGGGATACAGTAAACCTGCAATGGTGCATCGGAATGTAATACTGCTGTTCCAGGAAAACCTAAAATTACGTACTATTATAAGAGTTACTCCTCTTATAAATAAGTCTACATTTTGTCTTTTGTATACAATACCGACGCAATTTCTGTGTTTCATCGTTGATTTAAAGGTCCTAGGGATACAATAAACCTGCAATGGTGCATCGGAATTTAATACTGCTGTCCCAGGAAAGGCTCAAAGTACGAACTATTAGAAGAGTTACTCCTCTTGTAAGTAAGTCGACATTTTGGTTTTTGTATTCAATAACGATGTAATTTCTGTGTTTCATCGTTGATTTGAAGGTCCAAGCGATACAGAAAACCTGCAATGGTGCATCGGAATCTAATACTGCTGTCCCAGGAAAGGCTCAAAGCACTACACTACTAGAAGAGTTACTCCTCTTATAAATAAGTCGACATTTTGCCTTTTGTATTTAATATCGATGCAATTTCTGTGTTTTATCGTTGATTTGAAGGTCCTAGGGATACAGTCAACCTGCAATGGTGCATCGGATTCTAATACTGCTGTCCCAGGAAAGGCTAAAAGCACGAACTACTAGGAGATTTACTCCTCTTGTAAAACAGTCGAAATTTTGCCTTTTGTATTCAATATCGATGCAATTTCTGTGTTTCATCGTTGAATTAGATGTCCAAGGGATACAGTAAACCTACAATGGTGCATCGGAATCTAATACTGCTGTCCCAAGAAAGGCTAAAACACGAACTATTAGAAGAGTTACTCATCCTGGAAATAAGTCGACATTTTGCCTTTTCTATTCAATATCGATGCAATTTCTGTGTTTCATCGTTGACTTGAAGTCCAAGGGATACAGTAAACCTGCAATGGTGCATCGGAATCTAATACTGCTGTCCCAGGAAAGGCTCAAAGCACGAACTATTAGAAGAGTTACTCCTCTTGTAAGTAAGTCGACATTTTGCCTTTTGTATTCAATATCAATGCAATTTCTGTATTTCATCGTTGATTTGAAGGTCCAAGGGATACAGTAAACCTGCAATGGTGCATCGGAATCTAATACTGCTGTCCCAGGAAAGTCTCAAAGCACGAACTACTATAAGAGTTACTCCTCTTGTAAGTAAGTCGACATTTTGCCTTTTGTATTCAATATCGATGCAATTTCTGTGTTTAATCGTTGAATTGAAGGTCCTAGGGATACAGTAAAACTGCAATGGTGCGTCGGAATCTAATACTGTTGTCCCAGGAAAGGCTCAAAGCACGAACTATTAGAAGAGTTAATCCTCTTGTAAGTAAGTCGACATTTTGCTTTTGTATTCAATATCGATGCAATTTCTGTGTTTCATCGTTGATTTGAAGGTCCTACGGATACAGGAAACCTGCAATGGTGCCTCGGAGTCTAATACTGCTGTCCCAGGA
Organism: Schistocerca cancellata; assembly: GCF_023864275.1. Lineage (NCBI taxonomy): Eukaryota > Metazoa > Arthropoda > Insecta > Orthoptera > Acrididae > Schistocerca > Schistocerca cancellata. The sequence continues at coordinate 137,756,321 of NC_064627.1, read as the reverse complement.
AAGGCTCAAACCACGAACTATTAGAAGAGTTACTCCTCTTGTAAATAAGTCGACATTTTGCCTTTCGTATTCAATATCGATGCAATTTCTGTGTTCCATTGTTGATTTGAAGGTCCAAGGGATACAGTAAACCTGCATTGGTGCATCGGAATCTAATACTGCTGTCCCAGGAAAAGCTAAAAGCACGAACTATTAGAAGAGTTACTCCTCTTGTAAATAAGTCGACATTTTACCTTTTGCATTCAATATCGATGCAATTACTGTGTTTCATCGTTGATTTGAAGGTCCAAGGGATACAGTAAACTTCCAATGGTGCATCGGAATCTAATACTGCTGTCCCAGGAAAGGCTAAAAGCACGAACTATTAGAAGAGTTACTCCTCCTGTAAGTAAGTCGACATTTTGCCTTTTCTATTCAATATCGATGCAATTTCTGTGTTTCATCATTGATTTGAAGGTCCAAGGGATACAGTAAACCTGCAATGGTGCCTCGGAATCTAATACTGCTGTCCCAGGAAACGCTCAAACCACGAACTATTAGAAGAGTTTCTCCTCTTGTAAATAAGTCGACATTTTGCCTTTTGTATTCAATATCGATGCAATTTCTGTGTTTCATCGTTGATTTGAAGGTCCAAGGGATACAGTAAACTTCCAATGGTGCATCGGAATCTAATACTGCTGTCCCAGGAAAGGCTAAAAGCACGAACTATTAGAAGAGTTACTCCTCCTATATGAAAGTCAATATTTTGCCTTTTCTATTCAATATCGATGCAATTTCTGTGTTTCATCGTTGATTTGAAGGTCCAAGGGATACAGTAAACCTGCAATGGTGCATCGGAATCTAATACTGCTGTCCCAGGAAAGGCTCAAACACGAACTATTAGATGAGTTACTCCTCATGTAAATAAGTCGACATTTTGCCTTTTGTATTCAATATCAATGCAATTTCTGTGTTTCATCGTTGATTTGAAGGTACACAGGATACAGTAAACCTGCAATGGTGCACCGGAATCGAATACTGCTGTCCCAGGAAAGTCTCGAACACGAACTATTAGAAGAGTTACTCCTCTTGTAAATAAGTCGACATATTGACTTTTGTATTCAATATCGATGCAATTTCTGTGTTTCATCGTTGAATTGAAGGTCCTAGGGATACAGTAAACCTGCAATGGTGCATCGGAATCTAATACTGCTATCCCAGGAAAGGCTCAAGGCACCAACTATTAGAAGAGTTACTCCTCTTGTAAGTAAATCGAAATTTTGCCTTTTGTATTCAATATCGATGCAATTTCTGTGTTTCATCGTTGATTTGAAGGTACAAGGGATACAGTAAACGTGCAATGGTGCATCGGAATCTAGCACTGCTGTCCCAGGAAACGCTCAAACCACGAACTATTTGAAGAGTTAATCCTCTTATAATAAATTTGACATTTTGCCTTTTGTATTCAATATCGATGCAATTTCTGTGTTTCATCGTTGATTTGAAGGTCCAAGGGATACAGTAAACCTGCAATGGTGCATCGGAATGTAATACTGCTGTTCCAGGAAAAGCTAAAATTACGTACTATTAGAAGAGTTACTCCTCTTATAAATATGTCGACATTTTGTCTTTTGTATACAATACCGACGCAATTTCTGTGTTTCATCGTTGATTTAAAGGTCCTAGGGATACAATAAACCTGCAATGGTGCATCGGAATTTAATACTGCTGTCCCACTAAAGGCTCAAAGCACGAACTATTAGAAGAGTTACTGCTCTTGTAAATAAGTCGACATTTTGCCTTTTGTATTCAATATCGATGCAATTTCTGTTTTTCATCGTTGATTTGAAGGTCCAAGGGATACAGTAAACCTGCAATGGTGCATCGAAATCTAATACTGCTGTCCCAGGAAAAGCTCAAAGCACGACCTATTAGAAGAGTTACTTCTCTTATAAATAACGCGACATTTTGCCTATTGTATTCAATATCGATCCAACTTCTGCGTTTCATCGTTGATTTGAAGGTCCAAGGGATACAGTAAAACTGCAGTGGTGTATCGGAATCTAACACAGCTGTGCCAGGAAAGGCTAAAAGCACGAACTATTAGAAGAGTTACTCCTCTTATAAATAAGTAGACATTTTGCCTTTTGTATTCAATATCGATGCAATTTCTGTGTTTCATCGTTGATTTGAAGGTCCAAGGGATACAAAAAACCTGCAATGGTGCATCGGAATCTAATACTGCTGCCCCAGGAAAGGCTCAAAGCACAAACTATTAGAAGAGTTACTCCTCTTGTAAATAAGTCGACATTTTGCTTTTTTTATTCAATATCGATGCAATTTCTGTGTTTCATGGTTGATTTGAAGGTCCAAGGGATACAGTAAACCTGCAAGGGTGCGTCGGAATGTAATACTGCTGTCCCAAGAAAGGCTAAAAGAACGAACTATTTGAAGAGTTACTCCTCTTATAAATAAGTCGATATTTTGCCTTATGTATTGAGTATCGGTCCAACTTTTGCGTTTCATCGTTGATTTGAAGGTCCAAGGGATACAGTAAACCAGCAATGGTGCATCGGAATCTAATACAGCTGTCCCAGGAAAGGCTCAAACCACGAACTATTAGAAGATTTACTCCTCTTATAAATAAGTCAACATTTTGCCTTTTGTATTCAATATCGATGCAATTTCTGTGTTTCATCGTTGATTTGATGGTCCAAGGGATACAGTAAACCTGCAATGGTGCATCGAAATCTAATACTGCTGTCCCAGGAACAGCTCAAAGCACGAACTATTAGAAGAGTTACTTCTCTTATAAATAACGCGACATTTTGCCTATTGTATTCAATATCGATCCAACTTCTGCGTTTCATCGTTGATTTGAAGGTCCAAGGGATACAGTAAAACTGCAATCGTGCATCGGAATCTAACACAGCTGTGCCAGGAAAGGCTAAAAGCACGAACTATTAGAAGAGTTACTCCTCTATTAAATACGTCGACATTTTGCCTTTTGTATTCAATATCGATGCAATTTCTGTGTTTCATCGTTGATTTGAAGGTCCAAGGGATACAAAAAACCTGCAATGGTGCATCGGAATCTAATACTGCTGCCCCAGGAAAGGCTCAAACCACGAACTATTAGAAGAGTTACTCCTCTTGTAAATAAGTCGACGTTTTGCTTTTCTTATTCAATATCGATGCAATTTCTGTGTTTCATCGTTGATTTGAAGGTCCAAGGGATACAGTAAACCTGCAAGGGTGCGTCGGAATCTAATACTGCTGTCCCAAGAAAGGCTAAAAGCACATACTATTAGAAGAGTTACTCCTCTTGTAAAAAAGACGACATTTTGCCTTTTGTATTCAATATCGATGCAATTTCTGTGTTTTATCGTTGATTTGAAGGTCCAAGGGATACAGTAAACCTGCAATGGTGCATCGGATCTAATACTGCTGTCCCAGGAAAGGCTAAAAGCACGAACGAATCGAAGAGTTACTCCTCCTGTAAATAAGTCGACATTTTGCCTTTTCTATTCAATATCGATGCGATTTCTGTGTTTCATCGTTCATTTGAAGTCCAAGGGATACAGTAAACCTGCAATGGTGCATCGGAATCTACTACTGCTGTCCCAAAAAATGCTTAAAGCACGAACTATTAGAAGAGTTACTCCTCTTGTAAATATGTCGACATTTTGCCTTTTGTATTCAATATCAATGCAATTTCTGTGTTTCAACTTTGATTTGAAGGTCCAAGGGATACAGTAAACCTGCAATGGTTCATCGGATCTAATACTGCTGTCCCAGGAAAGGCTAAAAGCACGAACTATTAGAAGAGTTACTCCTCCTGTAAATAAGTCGACATTTTGCCTTTTCTATTCAATATCGATGCAATTTCTGTGTTTCATCGTTGATTTGAAGTCCAAGGGATACAGTAAACCTGCAATGGTGCATCGGAATCTACTACTGCTGTCCCAAAAAATGCTCAAAGCACGAACTATTAGAAGAGTTACTCATCTTGTAAATAAGTCGACATTTTGCTTTTTTTATTCAATATCGATGCAATTTCTGTGTTTCATCGTTGATTTGAAGGTCCAAGGGATACAGTAAACCTGCAAGGGTGCGTCGGAATCTAATACTGCTGTCCCAAGAAAGGCTAAAAGCACGAACTATTAGAAGAGTTACTCCTCTTGTAAAAAAGTCGACATTTTGCCTTTTGTATTCAATATCGATGCAATTTCTGTGTTTCATCGTCGATTTGAAGGTCCAAGGGATACAAAAAAACTGCAATGGTGCATCGGAATCTAATACTGCTGTCCCAGGAAAGGCTAAAAGCACGAACTATTATAACAGTTACTCCACTTGTAAATAAGCCAACATTTTGCCTTTTGTATTCAATTTGGATGCAATTTCTGTGTTTCATCGTTGATTTGAAGGTCCAAGGGATACAGTAAACCTGCAATGGTCCATCGGAATCTAATACTGCTGTCCCAGGAAAGTCTCAAACCACGAACTATTAGAAGAGTTACTCCTCTTGTAAATAAGTTGACATCTTGCCTTTTGTATTCAATATCGATGCAATTTCTGTGTTTCATCGTTGATTTGGAGGTCCGAGGGATACAGTAAACCTGCAAGGGTGCGTCGGAATCTAATACTGCTGTCCCAGGAAAGGATCAAAGCACGATCTATTAGAAGAGTTACTCCTCTTGTAAATAAGTCGACATTTTGCCTTTTGTATTCAATATCGACGCAATTTCTGTGTTTCATCGTTGATTTGAAGGTCCAAGGGATACAGTAAACCTGCAAGGGTGCGTCGGAATCTAATACTGCTGTCCCAGGAAAGGCTAAAAGAACGAACTATTTGAAGAGTTACTCCTCTTATAAATAAGTCGATATTTTGCCTATTAGAAGAGTTACTCCTCTTATAAATAAGTCGACATTTTGTCTTTTGTATACAATACCGACGCAATTTCTGTGTTTCATCGTTGATTTAAAGGTCCTAGGGATACAATAAACCTGCAATGGTGCATCGGAATTTAATACTGCTGTCCCACTAAAGGCTCAAAGCACGAACTATTAGAAGAGTTACTGCTCTTGTAAATAAGTCGACATTTTGCCTTTTGTATTCAATATCGATGCAATTTCTGTTTTTCATCGTTGATTTGAAGGTCCAAGGGATACAGTAAACCTGCAATGGTGCATCGAAATCTAATACTGCTGTCCCAGGAAAAGCTCAAAGCACGACCTATTAGAAGAGTTACTTCTCTTATAAATAACGCGACATTTTGCCTATTGTATTCAATATCGATCCAACTTCTGCGTTTCATCGTTGATTTGAAGGTCCAAGGGATACAGTAAAACTGCAGTGGTGTATCGGAATCTAACACAGCTGTGCTAGGAAAGGCTAAAAGCACGAACTATTAGAAGAGTTACTCCTCTTATAAATAAGTAGACATTTTGCCTTTTGTATTCAATATCGATGCAATTTCTGTGTTTCATCGTTGATTTGAAGGTCCAAGGGATACAAAAAACCTGCAATGGTGCATCGGAATCTAATACTGCAGCCCCAGGAAAGGCTCAAAGCACAAACTATTAGAAGAGTTACTCCTCCTGTAAATAAGTCGACATTTTGCCTTTTCTATTCAATATCGATGCAATTTCTGTGTTTCATCGTTGATTTGAAGTCCAAGGGATACAGTAAACCTGCAATGGTGCATCGGAATCTACTACTGCTGTCCCAAAAAATGCTCAAAGCACGAACTATTAGAAGAGTTACTCATCTTGTAAATAAGTCGACATTTTGCTTTTTTTATTCAATATCGATGCAATTTCTGTGTTTCATCGTTGATTTGAAGGTCCAAGGGATACAGTAAACCTGCAAGGGTGCGTCGGAATGTAATACTGCTGTCCCAAGAAAGGCTAAAAGAACGAACTATTTGAAGAGTTACTCCTCTTATAAATAAGTCGATATTTTGCCTTATGTATTGAGTATCGGTCCAACTTCTGCGTTTCATCGTTGATTTGAAGGTCCAAGGGATACAGTAAACCAGCAATGGTGCATCGGAATCTAATACAGCTGTCCCAGGAAAGGCTCAAACCACGAACTATTAGAAGAATTACTCCTCTATTAAATACGTCGACATTTTGCCTTTTGTATTCAATATCGATGCAATTTCTGTGTTTCATCGTTGATTTGAAGGTCCAAGGGATACAAAAAACCTGCAATGGTGCATCGGAATCTAATACTGCTGCCCCAGGAAAGGCTCAAACCACGAACTATTAGAAGAGTTACTCCTCTTGTAAATAAGTCGACGTTTTGCTTTTCTTATTCAATATCGATGCAATTTCTGTGTTTCATCGTTGATTTGAAGGTCCAAGGGATACAGTAAACCTGCAAGGGTGCGTCGGAATCTAATACTGCTGTCCCAAGAAAGGCTAAAAGCACATACTATTAGAAGAGTTACTCCTCTTGTAAAAAAGACGACATTTTGCCTTTTGTATTCAATATCGATGCAATTTCTGTGTTTTATCGTTGATTTGAAGGTCCAAGGGATACAGTAAACCTGCAATGGTGCATCGGATCTAATACTGCTGTCCCAGGAAAGGCTAAAAGCACGAACGAATCGAAGAGTTACTCCTCCTGTAAATAAGTCGACATTTTGCCTTTTCTATTCAATATCGATGCGATTTCTGTGTTTCATCGCTCATTTGAAGTCCAAGGGATACAGTAAACCTGCAATGGTGCATCGGAATCTACTACTGCTGTCCCAAAAAATGCTTAAAGCACGAACTATTAGAAGAGTTACTCCTCTTGTAAATATGTCGACATTTTGCCTTTTGTATTCAATATCAATGCAATTTCGGTGTTTCAACTTTGATTTGAAGGTCCAAGGGATACAGTAAACCTGCAATGGTGCATCGGATCTAATACTGCTGTCCCAGGAAAGGCTAAAAGCACGAACTATTAGAAGAGTTACTCCTCCTGTAAATAAGTCGACATTTTGCCTTTTCTATTCAATATCGATGCAATTTCTGTGTTTCATCGTTGATTTGAAGTCCAAGGGATACAGTAAACCTGCAATGGTGCATCGGAATCTACTACTGCTGTCCCAAAAAATGCTCAAAGCACGAACTATTAGAAGAGTTACTCATCTTGTAAATAAGTCGACATTTTGCTTTTTTTATTCAATATCGATGCAATTTCTGTGTTTCATCGTCGATTTGAAGGTCCAAGGGATACAAAAAAACTGCAATGGTGCATCGGCATCCAATACTGCTATCCCAGGAAAGGCTCAAACCACGAACTATTAGAAGAATTACTCCTCTTATAAATAAGTCGACATTTTGCCTTTTGTATTCAATATCGATGCAATTTCTGTGTTACATCGTTGATTTGATGGACCAAGGGATACAGTAAACCTGCAATGGTGCATCGGAATCTAATACTGCTGTCCCAGGAAAGGCCCAAAGAACGAACTACTTGAAGAGTTACTCCTCTTATAAATAAGTCGACATTTTGTCTTTTGTATTCGATATCGATGCAATTTCTGTGCTTCATCGTTGATTTCAAGGTCCAAGGGATACAGTAAACCTGCAATGGTGCATCGGAATCTAATACTGCTGTCGCAGGAAAGGATCAAAGCACGATCTATTAGAAGAGTTACTCCTCTTGTAAATAAGTCGACATTTTGCCTTTTGTATTCAATATCGACGCAATTTCTGTGTTTCATCGTTGTTTTGAAGGTCCAAGGGATACAGTAAACCTGCAATTATGCATCGGAATCTAATACTGCTGTCCCAGGAAAGGCTAAAAGCACGAACTATTAGAAGAGTTACGCCTCCTGTAAATATGTCGACATTTTGCCTTTTCTATTCAATATCGACGCAATTTCTGTGTTTCATCGTTGATTTGAAGTCCAAGGGTTACAGTAAACCTGGAATGGTGCATCGGAATCTACTACTGCTGTCCCAAAAAATGCTTAAAGCACGAACTATTAGAAGAGTTACTCCTCTTGTAAATATGTCGACATTTTGCCTTTTGTATTCAATATCAATGCAATTTCTGTGTTTCAACTTTGATTTGAAGGTCCAAGGGATACAATAAACCTGCAATGTGTGATATTATTGGATTTCAGACATTTTGCATATGAGAAAAGGATAGCCATCGAGCTGCAGTTTTTAATGATACTAAGCATGACAACGCGAAAGTAAAGAAACAAAATCTGTTTATAATGTGCGCCTATACCAAGACGCGCGGCCAGCGTTTAAAAGGTACTTTTAAACACTATGACTCGCTGGGCGCAGATATTTAAAATCATTGCCGCAGCGCTTGATAGCAAGAAGCTGCGAAACAGAAGAAAGAACAATTTATCATTTGTTAGGAAAATTCTAGAGTCTTTATAGTTAGTTGTACTTCTGGTCACCGATATGTTAACATGTACTTCATTACCTTTGATGTTTGGTTGCCGACTTGTTAAGACGTGTTGTGTAGCACCGCTACAAGTTATATTTCTTTTGGTGTGAAAAACCACGTTATCACCAAGAAAACAAAAACGCTTTTGTAAACTTTGTGATGATAAAAAATACTTACACGCACGCCAGGACATTTAATTTTTACAAAATATCACACATACAGAAGCAGCGATTGTTGGACTGCTCCATGTATGAGAAAAACATAAAAATGTAAGTTTTGTATTCATTGTAAATTTGGTAATGTTTATAGTTTAACGCCTTTCTTCTTTGAGAATATACTTTTCCTCCACTGTACAGAAAATCTATGCTTATTCTTTTCTTTAAATTAACCACAAATAATGTTTATGTTTAAATGAACTTTGTTACAGGTTCGCTCTTTATCACGGTGTCTCGATTGTATTTGGGAGACCATTAACGTGTTCAATTTCCGATCTGACAACTTTTTTACAAAATTTCACTGTTTTGCATTCATTTCCAATTTTTTTATTATTCAAATAGGTCCCTTAGGTAATTTCATTGAAGAGTCTGATTGCGTGAAAGCAATCCGGGTTAAGAGGTCATTTGAGAAACTATTTTCACGCAATCAATCCGTACGTCTCCTAAACACAATCGAGAACCGACGCATCATCGATCATTCATTAATTTTTCTCTTTTTCCAAGTCGTACCAAGAAACGGCCAAGGAGAACTGCCGTGAGTACGCAATCTAGTGTTAAAAGGTTGCATTCTTTATCTTGTCGGCAAACATTGCCATGAATTATTAACATCAATGTTATAATCGGTTAAATGTTAAAAGCCCAAAAAAAAACCTTTTAACGCTAGATGTGGCGCCCGAACAGTGACTCGACTAAAAGACGAATTTGTTTTTTTTAATTTCATGCTACCATCTGGAGAAAATTGGAAGCCAAAACCAGTGATAAAAAAGGACGCATATGCAGAAAATCGCAGCAAGAATCCACAACAGCAATAAATAGCAGCGCGCAAGACAACTAATGTGAGTACGATTTTTCATTACGTTTGAAGCTTTGCGTACCGAGCATTCAGTCGGCTCGTGACATTCACTCTTTACGTTTTTTTCCTTTTCCTCAAACAATTTAATTTCCAAATTTCTGTTTCTTTTTTTCTATTAGACCCGCCTCTATTTCATCATTTCGCTTACAATAGTTAGAAATAGTTAGCAAGAATTTCCATTGTTGTGCATTTTAGTGAATCACAATGGCCGCTATCTGTGCCAGTTTCAGTGCTCTATAAGTGTTTTTCATTTATTTTATCTCTCTCGTTGCCATATTGGCATTTTCGTGTGTCAGAGTTTCAAATGTTTATAACGCGCAAGCAATATCTGTGAAATCAGGACGCGAAATCCTTGGCGCACCTGACAAGTGAAAATCATAATTTAAAAAAAAAAATTATCTTTTCTAGCTCGTGCAGTGTAACTACTTTAAATTTACGATGGCTGATGAGCAACCAAGGCAACTTAGACCGCGCGCGGGTGTAAACAAACCTGAATCTCGTAGTGAGGGAACAACAGACGACGAAGCGACACGTGAGCTGTCGGCGCCACAGACCGCGTCGCAGTCGCATGAATGCTCGCTGTCAGATATACTAAAATTGTTTGCTGATATGAAAATCAGTTTTGAAGCAAACATGGGTAATCTTGGAACGCAAATCAGTCAGTTAGCAAATCAAAGTGACAGCAGGTTCAGAAGTTTAGAATCAAGGATAGAGGACATCCAAGCACAAATCAAAAATTCGAATGACACCATGGAGGAAAAAATTAAAGCCATTACCACTGCTTACGCAAGCGAGCTAAACGCAAGCGTACACGCAAAAATTGATAGTTTTCTTTCGATGGTGGAATCCGCCGAGACCAATATTGGTAGCAAGTTCATAGATATGCAGGCCCAAATAGATGTGTGTAAATCAACTGCGAGTGACTCTTTGAAACATTACAGTGATGTTTCAAAGAGAGTTAGCCAATTGACAGAAAGTGTCAACCACGTTGGCGAGCGAGTCGAAGACCTTGCTCAGCAAATATCCGATGTCAATATTGACAAAAAGATCGCAGATGTCAACACCAGTATAAGCAATACACTTAATAGGAAATTTGAAGAGTGGATGCAATCCAAAGAACAGTACATTGCCAGCAAGGTACACGCTGAACTAAAGGGTACAGTTAAATCTGCTACAGCAGAAATCTTAACCGCTCCCGGTACTTCTGGTGACACTTTAACCAGTGAATTAGGTGAAATCAGACGAGCATTTAGCCACGATCTTCCGGAATGGAAACGTCAGCTAAGCAATGATATAGATCAACTAAAACGACAAGTTACGGAATTGCAAGGTGACAATCAAAGTGAGTATTCGCTACCGCCAGAACACGATAATCGTCAATATCCCGCGTGTCAGGTACAATTCTCACCAACAGTAAATAATACGCGTGGCGAAACTTCTACGTCACGTAGTCATGAACTGATGCGAGACGAGAGTGTGCTAAAACACAGAGCTTTTCAGCCTTTTATACCTGAAAAACGAAATATACATCCAATGGTATTTCTAAAATCATTCACAGGTGCTTTTCCGGAATCATGGAATGACAGACAGCGGATACAGTTCATCTTAGGCTATGTACACGGTGAAGGATCAATTTGGGGTACAGAAATAATAAACAAATGTCACACCTATGCAGATTTTGAAAAGCATTTTTTGAATAAATTCTGGAGTTCAGGTATACAACAAAGACTCCGAAAAGAGGTTTACAACGCCGAACCTTTCAACACCAAAGGAGGAGGTTTGAGACGTTATTTTGAAAAATATCTACGTAAAATTCAGTATTGGGACACGCCCATTTCAACCAAAGATGTAATCATGATCTTAAAGTCAAAACTTCCTGTGTCAATAAGAGAAAAACTAGTTAATGTGAGTGAAGAAGACCTAGAAGCCTTTCTTTCTGTTCTTGACAATTTGGATATGATCTATGAGGATGTGCGTGCGAGCGCGCGGAATAATTATAATAATGGACCGCCCGCTCCGCAGCAGCACTTAACAAATTGCGTCAATGGAATGTCATACCAACATAACACGGGACAACCAAACGCTCAGCCTTACGGCAATCATAACAGTTTCAACCGCCGTAATGGAAAACAATATAACAAACATCCACACCAGAATAGATACAATCCGATTTATCAAAACACACAGCAACAATACGGTAATTCACCGATAAATCATAACGGTAATTACCAGTACCAGAACAACAAGACAAATAATGGAAATCGTCACAAGGGAAAGAAATGGACCAATTATAACAGACCACAACAGTACAGTCAGCCGAGTCATTTCACTCCCTCTCAGAAAATAAATTTTTCACAGCCGAAAAATGCGACGTTTTCTCACCAACGCGACCAACAGTTCAGGAACAATAGTCAGGACAATTCGTCGGATGCTTTTCCTGACACCGCCGGTTATAATAGCCAAGGAAATCCGACTATTTTTTACACACAGGCGAACCAAGCACCAAACGCGATGTCAAATAACACGCAATCAACAGATGCACAAGTCGTATGGGATACGAACGCAAATTTTCGACCAGGTAGGTCGCAATATACTAGTCAAGTAAAAAATAACTGACATTTCAGCTCCACCCCAGTCGGAAAACCATTAGCAGCTTCTTTAGGCCTCCACGGGGAAGCTGCGGAACCAATAAGCTCTCATATCTTTAACAACTCATGCCAACCTAAGAAAAAAGGCGCATGACAAACCCATTAGCAAAGTCTTATCGTATCGTATAAATGAACGAGTGCTATTAAAGACCCACTTCAAACCATCTTTGATTCATCATAAGAATCGCAAGTGGCAGCACTTGTATGAAGGACCATATATTATCTTAAGAAAGCCGCACATTGGTTGCTATCTATTAGCTGACCCTGTATCTGGACGAATAAAAGGATTGTTTCATCACGCAAACTTGAAGGAATACCGAGTCAACCATTCAAATATCCGTTAAGTTAAGCTGTTAAAATGAAATATACACACACTAGAAGTTGTCATACTATTTGTGAAGTACCAACGTATGTAAGAGTAATGCACAGGACTAACACCCTGTTGACCTGCCATAGCAAGATAAGTAATTTATATGAGCACCTTAAGTAAAACACATTTATTGTAGGAGAGCAAGGTTTGCCTTAGATGTAAGTTAGTTTTAAGTTAATTGAGCCATGAACGGCCACAGCCGAAAGAGCTGACAAATAAATATTATAGTAGGGAGGGGCTAAGTGCCACCTGCTATCACTAGTTTTAAGTATAGCAAAGCTCTCTCCTCTTGAATGAAATAAATTAAAATGATCATTCAGACCAGAATGATTGCTCGTAGGTTAAAAAAAAATTATCAAGGTCGCTTACTCTAATGAGGTAAATGTTATGTTATGCATAAGGAGTGTGTGACAACAAATTTTATGAGACCACATATGAAACGCAGCAGGCAAAAAGCAGCAGCTTAGCATATAAGAATCAAGTAAGTCAATAACGATCCAGGTAGCAGGAAAGAAGTACGCAACTCAATTATTTTATTATAATACGGAGAAAACCGTATACGCTCATAACAATTTTACGCCACAGTGCAGCTGAAATACAAAGATCATTTATAAATAAATTAGTTTAGTACTAGAAATATCTATTTCAGGTCCTCGAGATACGACGTTTTTTTTTTAGAAAACAATTTTACGATACATGGAACAGAAGATAGTTAACAGACACAGTTCACTGCTAATGCATGGTTTAAGTAATTTTAGATATGCATAGAAAATTGTTTAGAGAGCTGGATCAGACGACACTGAAACTACTGTATCGATTTAATTATACTATTTGTCATGAAAAACTAAGGTGACAATAATTTATGTTAAGCTCATCATATCATACGTCATTAACACTGTGTCTTCAAATCTCTTCACTCCATAAAAGTCTTTTGTGTTTTCCTCTAACCAGTATCCTTACCATCCTACTTTATCCAGTAGAGAAGTGAATTTTACGAACTGGTTGCATGATTGATACATACAGGCTATACGAATGGATAGTCGTGACACATTGGTTGTCGACGGGCTATGCTTATTCTCCGCAAATTGCGAGTTCAATTAAGATTTGTTATGTGCAATTGCACGACAGGGAACACCAAGCTTCCCAATTACCCTAATGGTAGTTTGAACACGAACTGTTCATCACGTAAACGAAGCCACATTGACTATGTCTTCAAACTAACGACGTAATAGAGAGAAAATAAAAGAGCTGAACTTGCGAAAAGAGTAACTATTGTAAAAAGAAAAGAATTACAAGATTTCGAACAAAGTGTAAACCTAAAGTGCCTTGGAAGCACAAACTACGAACAAGAGACACGCTTTTCGTCAGGCCTTGTAGTCACAGAGACTAAATATTTCTTTGTAAATAATTTTTAGACATGATATGTATACTCAATGTTAACTGTACTTTGTAGTAATAATGCAGTCAGTAATAAATGGACACGTATGTGCTGCTGCGTGTGAATCGATTATAGACAAGTAATTAATGGACACGTATAAAAGTGGTGCGTATGAACCTTAACATGACGACCAAATAAATGTTAACACGAATTAATAATAACGTGTGAACTGAAAAGGTGATAACTCCAAGGACACGCGTGAAATACCGCGTGTGAAGTAATGTTATAAGTACTTGTACCACGAAACCACGATGTAGAAAGCCGAACAGTGAAAGTGAATAAGTGTTGTACTTACCACAAACGGTACTGTACGCCTTTCCACGGACGCATTCTTCGAAACAGCTGCGGGAGTCGCCGCATCTGGCTGCTTCCGTAATCCAGAGTCGATGAAAAACTGTGTAAAAACTCACACCACGGCTAGTAGACACCTAACGCTCTGCTTCTCGCAGAATACTGCTGCTAGCGTTGTGGAACTGTCAAGTTATTATCACGTGATTGGGACCAACGGACGTAACACTGTGTACCCTGAGCGCTCAACAATCAATTTTTCTTTGCACAACGAGCGCGGATGCCAAATGTGTTTGAAATGCATTCAAAATAAAATATGATAAAGCAATGAATTAAGCACTCATGTACCTTGTGAAATTATAAAGACACTAATCGGAAGAGTCTTAAGCTCGATTTTCACAATTGCTACCGAATTCACTGACCAGGCCGAGTAATGACGAAAACGTGTCGAACCAAATAAAACCAGGAAAATAGATAAATATGAGAACTAAGCATTCCTAAGAGAATGAGACCTTATGTACATAAACAATTGTTATCCTTACCTAATCCAATTTTCTTTTAGACTAAGTTATTAGTAAGTAAGCACATTCTAATACAGATTTTTTTTCTGTATTTTTCATCGACGAAACAACGACAAAAATATTCCTGTAGTATGTCACTGTAAAACAAGAATGTCCATTTTTTGTAACATATTTTTACCACGAGTGCACACAGCACCCAGACTTCCTGCAAAGTCAAGTAATTTATTTCTTTGTTTTTTTTTATATTTATTATGCCATGTATAATGTATCTATGTATGTGTATCTTTATCTTAATTTCATTATCTTTTACCGAGAAATGAACATTTGTTATCCTTGTACAATACATTAGAAAGAGCACAGTTCAATTGTCATGTAGTTACCCTATGGACAAATTACTATAAATTTCAGTCGTACGAATATACTTACCTGATACTCTGTATGTTAACCACTTTGCCTGATGTAGCGTGTAAAATCTATTGTAAAGAATTTTTGCAAGTAATACTAACTTGTTTCACGAAAGCAATAATATCACGACTACGCGTGAGTCGCGATGATCCTGACGGAGTCATCGCTCCTCACGCGGGAAGCAATGTGATATTATTGGATTTCAGACATTTTGCATATGAGAAAAGGATAGCCATCGAGCTGCAGTTTTTAATGATACTAAGCATGACAACGCGAAAGTAAAGAAACAAAATCTGTTTATAATGTGCGCCTATACCAAGACGCGCGGCCAGCGTTTAAAAGGTACTTTTAAACACTATGACTCGCTGGGCGCAGATATTTAAAATCATTGCCGCAGCGCTTGATAGCAAGAAGCTGCGAAACAGAAGAAAGAACAATTTATCATTTGTTAGGAAAATTCTAGAGTCTTTATAGTTAGTTGTACTTCTGGTCACCGATATGTTAACATGTACTTCATTACCTTTGATGTTTGGTTGCCGACTTGTTAAGACGTGTTGTGTAGCACCGCTACAAGTTATATTTCTTTTGGTGTGAAAAACCACGTTATCACCAAGAAAACAAAAACGCTTTTGTAAACTTTGTGACGATAAAAAATACTTACGCGCACGCCAGGACATTTAATTTTTACAAAATATCACACATACAGAAGCAGCGATTGTTGGACTGCTCCATGTATGAGAAAAACATAAAAATGTAAGTTTTGTATTCATTGTAAATTTGGTAATGTTTATAGTTTAACGCCTTTCTTCTTTGAGAATATACTTTTCCTCCACTGTACAGAAAATCTATGCTTATTCTTTTCTTTAAATTAACCACAAATAATGTTTATGTTTAAATGAACTTTGTTACAGGTTCGCTCTTTATCACGGTGTCTCGATTGTATTTGGGAGACCATTAACGTGTTCAATTTCCGATCTGACAACTTTTTTACAAAATTTCACTGTTTTGCATTCATTTCCAATTTTTTTATTATTCAAATAGGTCCCTTAGGTAATTTCATTGAAGAGTCTGATTGCGTGAAAGCAATCCGGGTTAAGAGGTCATTTGAGAAACTATTTTCACGCAATCAATCCGTACGTCTCCTAAACACAATCGAGAACCGACGCATCATCGATCATTCATTAATTTTTCTCTTTTTCCAAGTCGTACCAAGAAATGGCCAAGGAGAACTGCCGTGAGTACGCAATCTAGTGTTAAAAGGTTGCATTCTTTATCTTGTCGGCAAACATTGCCATGAATTATTAACATCAATGTTATATTCGGTTAAATGTTAAAAGCCCAAAAAAAAAACTTTTAACGCTAGAAATGGTGCATCGGAATCTAATACTGCTGTCCCAGGAAAGGCTAAAAGTACGAACTATTAAAGAGTTACTCCTCTTGTAGATAAGTCGACATTTTGCATTTTGTATTCAATATCGATGCAATTTCTGTGCTTCATCGTTGCTTTCAAGGGCAAAGGGATACAGTAAACCTGCAATGCTGCATCGGAATCTAATACTGCTGTCCCAGGAAAGGATCAAAGCACGATCTATTAGAAGAGTTCCTCCTCTTATAAATAAGTCGACATTTTGCATTTTGAACTCAATATCGACGCAATTTCTGTGTTTCATCGTTGATTTGAATGTCCAAGGGATACAGTAAACCTGCAATGGTGCATCGGAATCTAATACTGCTGTCCCAGGAAAGGTTCAAAGCACGAACTATTAGAAGAGTTACTCCTCTTGTAAGTAAGTCGACATTTTGCCTTTTGTATTCAATATCGATGCAATTTCTGTGTTTCATCGTTCATTTGAAGGTCCAAGGGATACAGTAAACCTGCAATGGTGATAAGGATTTAATACTGCTGTCCCAGGAAAGGCTCAAAGCACGAACTATTAGAAAAGTTACTCCTCTTATAAATAAGTCGACATTTTGCCTTTTGTATTCAATATCGATGCAATTTCTGTGTTTCATTGTTGATTTGAAGGTCCAAGGGATACAAAAAACCTGCAATGGTGCATCGGAATCTAATACTGCTGCACCAGGAATGGCTCAAAGCACGAACTATTAGAAGAGTTACTCCTCTTGTAAATAAGTCAAAATTTTGCTTTTTTTATTCAATATCGATGCTATTTCTGTGTTTCATCGTTGATTTGAAGGTCCAAGGGATACAGTAAACCTGCAAGGGTCCGTCGGAATCTAATACTGCTGTCCCAAGAAAGGCTAAAAGCACGAACTATTAGAAGAGTTACTCCTCTTGTAAAAAAGTCGACATTTTGCCTTTTGTATTCAATATCGATGCAATTTCTGTTTTTTATCGTTGATTTGAAGGTCCAAGGGATACAGTAAACCTGCAATGGTGCATCGGAATCTAATACTGCTGTCCCAGGAAAGGCTAAAAGCACGAACTATTAGAAGAGTTACTCCTCCTGTAAATAAGTCGACATTTGGCCTTTTCTATTCAATATCGATGCAATTTCTGTGTTTCATCGTTGATTTGAAGTCCAAGGGATACAGTAAACCTGCAATGGTGCATCACAATCTACTACGGCTGTCCCAAAAAATGCTCAAAGCACGAACTATTAAAAGAGTTACTCATCTTGTAAATATGTCGACATTTTGCCTTTTGTATTCAATATCAATTCAATTTCTGTGTTTCAACTTTGATTTGAAGGTCCAAGGGATACAGTAAACCTGCAATGGTGCATCGGAATCTAATACTGCTGTCACAGGAAAAGCTAAAAGCACGAACTATTATAACAGTTACTCCACTTGAAAATAAGCCGACATTTTGCTTTTTGTATTCAATATAGATGCAATTTCTGTGTTTCATCGTTGATTTGAAGGTCCAAGCGATACAGTAAACCTGCAATGGTGCATCGGAATCTAATACTGCTGTCCCAGGAAAGGCTCAAAGCACGAACTATTAGAAGAGTTACTCTTATAAATAAGTCGACATTTTGTCTTTTGTTTCGATATCGATGCAATTTCGGTGCTTCATCGTTGATTTCAAGGTCCAAGGGATACAGTAAACCTGCAATGGTGCATCGGAATCTAATACTGCTGTCGCAGGAAAGGATCAAAGCGCGATCTATTAGAAGAGTTACTCCTCTTGTAAATAAGTCGACATTTTGCCTTTTGTATTCAATATCGATGCAATTTCTGTGTTTCATCGTTGATTTGAAGGTCCAAGGGATACAGTAAACCTGCAATGGTGCATCGGAATCTAATACTGCTGTCCCAGGAAAGGCTCAAAGCACGAACTATTAGAAGAGTTACTCCTCTTGTAAATAAGTCGACATTTTGCCTTTTGTATTCAATATCGATGCAATTTCTGTGTTTCATCGTTGATTTGAAGGTCCAAGGGATACAGTAAACCTGCAATGGTGCATCGGAATCTAATACTGCTGTCCCAGGAAAGGCTCAAAGCACGAACTATTAGAAGAGTTACTCCTCTTATAAATAAGTCGACATTTTGCCTTTTGTATTCAATATCGATGCAATTTCTGTGTTTCATCGTTGATTTGATGGTCCAAGGGATACAGTAAACCTGCAATGGTGCATCGGAATCTAATACTGCTCTCCCAGGAAAGGCCCAAAGAAAGAACTATTTGAAAAGTTACTCCTCTTATAAATAAGTCGACATTTTGCCTTATGTATTCAGTATCGATGCAATTTCTGTATTTCATCGTTGATTGGAAGGTCCAAGGGATACAGTAAACTTGCAATGGTGCATCGGAATCTAATACTGCTGTCCCAGGAAAAGCTCAAAGCACGAACTATTGGAATAGTTACTCCTCTTATAAATAAGTCGACATTTTGCTTTTGTATCCAATATCGATGCAATTTCTGTGTGTTATCGTTGATTTGAAGGTCCAAGGGATACAGTCAACCTGCAATGGTGCATCGGAATCTAATACTGCTGTCCCAGGAAAAGCTCAAATCACGAACTATTAGAAGAGTTACTTCTCTTATAAATAACGCGAAATTTTGCCTATTGTATTCAATATCGATGCAATTTCTGTGGTTCATCGTTGATTTGAAGGCCCAAGGGATACAGAAAACCTGCAATGGTGCATCGGAATCTAATACTGCTGCCCCAGGAAAGGCTCAAAGCACGAACTATTAGAAGAGTTACTCCTCTTGTAAATAAGTCGACATTTTGCATTTTTTATTCAATATCGATGCAATTTCTGTATTTCATCGTTGATTTGAAGGTCCAAGGGATACAGTAAACCTGCAAGGGTGTGTCGGAATCTAATACTGCTGTCTTAAGAAAGGCTAAAAGCACGAACTATTAGAAGACTTACTCCTCTTGTAAAAAAGTCGACATTTTGCCTTATGTATTCAACATCGATGCAATTTCTGTGTTTCATCAATGATTTGAAGGTCCAAGGGATACAGTAAACCTGCAATGGTGAATCGGAATCTAATACTGCTCTCCCAGGAAAGGCTCAAAGCACGAACTATTAGAAGAGTTACTCCTCTTATAAATAAGTCGACATTTTGTCTTTTGTATTCGATATCAATGCAATTTCTGTGCTTCATCGTTGATTTCAACGTCCAAGGGATACAGTAAACCTGCAATGGTGCATCGGAATCTAATACTGCTGTCGCAGGAAAGGATCAAAGCACGATCTATTAGAAGAGTTACTCCTCTTGTAAATAAGTCGACATTTTGCCTTTTGTATTCAATATCGACGCAATTTCTGTGTTTCATCGTTGATTTGAAGGTCCAAGGGATACAGTAAACCTGCAATTATGCATCGGAATCTAATACTGCTGTCCCAGGACAGGCTAAAAGCACGAACTATTAGAAGAGTTACTCCCCTTATAAATAAGTTGACATTTTGCCTTTAGTATTCAATATCGATGCAATTTCTGTGTTTCATCGTTGATTTGAAGGTCCAAGGGATACAGTAAACCTGCAATGGTGCATCGGAATCTAATACTGCTGTCCCAGGAAAGGCTCAAAGCACGAACTATTAGAAGAGTTACTCCTCTTGTAAATAAGTCGTCATTTTGCCTTTTGTAATCAATATCGATGCAATTTCTGTGTTTCATCGTTGATTTGATGGACAAAGGGATACAGTAAACCTGCAAAGGTGCATCGGAATCTAATACTGCTGTCCCAGGAAAGGCTAAAAGCACGAACAATTAGAAGAGTTACTCCTCTCATAAATAAGTCGACATTTTGCATTTTAAACTCAATATCGATGCATTTTCTGTGTTTCATCGTTGATTTGAAGGTCCAAGGGATACAATATACCAGCAATGGTGCATCGGAATCTAATACTGCTGTCCCAGGAAAGACTAAAAGCACGAACTATTACAACAGTTACTCCACTTGTAAATAAGCCGACATTTTGCTTTTTGTATTCAATATCGGTCCAATTTCTGTGTTTCATCGTTGATTTGAAGGTCCAAGGGATACAGTAAACCTGCAATGGTGCATCGGAATCTAATACTGCTGTCCCAGGAAAGGCTCAAAGCACGAACTATTAGAAGAGTTACTCCTCTTGTAAGTAAGTTGACATTTTGCCTTTTGTATTCAATATCGATGCTATTTCTGTGTTTCATCGTTGATTTGAATGTCCAAGGGATACAGTAAACCTGCAATGGTGCATCGGAATCTAATACTGCTGTCCCAGGAAAGGCTCAAAAACACGAGCTATTAGAAGAGTTACTCCTCTTGTAAATAAGTTGACATTTTGAATTTTGTATTCAATATCGATGCAATTCCTGTGTTTCACCATTGATTTGAAGCTCCAAGGGATACAGTAAACCTGCAATGGTGATCGGAATCTAATACTGCTGTCCCAGGAAAAGCTCAAATGACGAACTATTAGAAGAGTTACTCCTCTTACAAGTAAGTCGACATTTTGCCTTTTCTATTCAATATCGATGCAATTTCTGTGTTTCATCGTTGATTTGAAGTCCAAGGGATACAGTAAACCTGCAATGGTGCATCACAATCTACTACGGCTGTCCCAAAAAATGCTCAAAGCACGAACTATTAGAAGAGTTACTCATCTTGTAAATATGTCGACATTTTGCCTTTTGTATTCAATATCAATTCAATTTCTGTGTTTCAACTTTGATTTGAAGGTCCAAGGGATACAGTAAACCTGCAATGGTGCATCGGAATCTAATACTGCTGTCACAGGAAAGGCTAAAAGCACGAACTATTATAACAGTTACTCCACTTGAAAATAAGCCGACATTTTGCTTTTTGTATTCAATATAGATGCAATTTCTGTGTTTCATCGTTGATTTGAAGGTCCAAGCGATACAGTAAACCTGCAATGGTGCATCGGAATCTAATACTGCTGTCCCAGGAAAGGCTCAAACACGAACTATTAGAAGAGTTACTCTTATAAATAAGTCGACATTTTGTCTTTTGTTTCGATATCGATGCAATTTCGGTGCTTCATCGTTGATTTCAAGGTCCAAGGGATACAGTAAACCTGCAATGGTGCATCGGAATCTAATACTGCTGTCGCAGGAAAGGATCAAAGCGCGATCTATTAGAAGAGTTACTCCTCTTGTAAATAAGTCGACATTTTGCCTTTTGTATTCAATATCGATGCAATTTCTGTGTTTCATCGTTGATTTGAAGGTCCAAGGGATACAGTAAACCTGCAATGGTGCATCGGAATCTAATACTGCTGTCCCAGGAAAGGCTCAAAGCACGAACTATTAGAAGAGTTACTCCTCTTGTAAATAAGTCGACATTTTGCCTTTTGTATTCAATATCGATGCAATTTCTGTGTTTCATCGTTGATTTGAAGGTCCAAGGGATACAGTAAACCTGCAATGGTGCATCGGAATCTAATACTGCTGTCCCAGGAAAGGCTCAAAGCACGAACTATTAGAAGAGTTACTCCTCTTATAAATAAGTCGACATTTTGCCTTTTGTATTCAATATCGATGCAATTTCTGTGTTTCATCGTTGATTTGATGGTCCAAGGGATACAGTAAACCTGCAATGGTGCATCGGAATCTAATACTGCTCTCCCAGGAAAGGCCCAAAGAAAGAACTATTTGAAGAGTTACTCCTCTTATAAATAAGTCGACATTTTGCCTTATGTATTCAGTATCGATGCAATTTCTGTATTTCATCGTTGATTGGAAGGTCCAAGGGATACAGTAAACTTGCAATGGTGCATCGGAATCTAATACTGCTGTCCCAGGAAAAGCTCAAAGCACGAACTATTGGAATAGTTACTCCTCTTATAAATAAGTCGACATTTTGCTTTTGTATCCAATATCGATGCAATTTCTGTGTGTTATCGTTGATTTGAAGGTCCAAGGGATACAGTAAACCTGCAATGGTGCATCGGAATCTAATACTGCTGTCCCAGGAAAAGCTCAAATCACGAACTATTAGAAGAGTTACTTCTCTTATAAATAACGCGAAATTTTGCCTATTGTATTCAATATCGATCCAACTTCTGCGTTTCATCGCTGATTTGAAGGTCCAAAGGATACAGTAAACCTGCAATGGTGCATCCGAATCTAATACAGCTGTACCAGGAAAGGCTAAAAGCACGAACTATTGGAAGAGTTACTCCTCTTGTAAATAAGTCGACATTTTGCCTTTTGTATTCAATATCGATGCAATTTCTGTGGTTCATCGTTGATTTGAAGGTCCAAGGGATACAGAAAACCTGCAATGGTGCATCGGAATCTAATACTGCTGCCCCAGGAAAGGCTCAAAGCACGAACTATTAGAAGAGTTACTCCTCTTGTAAATAAGTCGACATTTTGCATTTTTTATTCAATATCGATGCAATTTCTGTATTTCATCGTTGATTTGAAGGTCCAAGGGATACAGTAAACCTGCAAGGGTGTGTCGGAATCTAATACTGCTGTCAATAAGAAAGGCTAAAAGCACGAACTATTAGAAGACTTACTCCTCTTGTAAAAAAGTCGACATTTTGCCTTTTGTATTCAACATCGATGCAATTTCTGTGTTTCATCAATGATTTGAAGGTCCAAGGGATACAGTAAACCTGCAATGGTGAATCGGAATCTAATACTGCTCTCCCAGGAAAGGCTCAAAGCACGAACTATTAGAAGAGTTACTCCTCTTATAAATAAGTCGACATTTTGTCTTTTGTATTCGATATCAATGCAATTTCTGTGCTTCATCGTTGATTTCAACGTCCAAGGGATACAGTAAACCTGCAATGGTGCATCGGAATCTAATACTGCTGTCGCAGGAAAGGATCAAAGCACGATCTATTAGAAGAGTTACTCCTCTTGTAAATAAGTCGACATTTTGCCTTTTGTATTCAATATCGACGCAATTTCTGTGTTTCATCGTTGATTTGAAGGTCCAAGGGATACAGTAAACCTGCAATTATGCATCGGAATCTAATACTGCTGTCCCAGGACAGGCTAAAAGCACGAACTATTAGAAGAGTTACTCCCCTTATAAATAAGTTGACATTTTGCCTTTAGTATTCAATATCGATGCAATTTCTGTGTTTCATCGTTGATTTGAAGGTCCAAGGGATACAGTAAACCTGCAATGGTGCATCGGAATCTAATACTGCTGTCCCAGGAAAGGCTCAAAGCACGAACTATTAGAAGAGTTACTCCTCTTGTAAATAAGTCGTCATTTTGCCTTTTGTAATCAATATCGATGCAATTTCTGTGTTTCATCGTTGATTTGATGGACAAAGGGATACAGTAAACCTGCAAAGGTGCATCGGAATCTAATACTGCTGTCCCAGGAAAGGCTAAAAGCACGAACAATTAGAAGAGTTACTCCTCTCATAAATAAGTCGACATTTTGCATTTTAAACTCAATATCGATGCATTTTCTGTGTTTCATCGTTGATTTGAAGGTCCAAGGGATACAATAAACCAGCAATGGTGCATCGGAATCTAATACTGCTGTCCCAGGAAAGACTAAAAGCACGAACTATTACAACAGTTACTCCACTTGTAAATAAGCCGACATTTTGCTTTTTGTATTCAATATCGGTCCAATTTCTGTGTTTCATCGTTGATTTGAAGGTCCAAGGGATACAGTAAACCTGCAATGGTGCATCGGAATCTAATACTGCTGTCCCAGGAAAGGCTCAAAGCACGAACTATTAGAAGAGTTACTCCTCTTGTAAGTAAGTTGACATTTTGCCTTTTGTATTCAATATCGATGCTATTTCTGTGTTTCATCGTTGATTTGAATGTCCAAGGGATACAGTAAACCTGCAATGGTGCATCGGAATCTAATACTGCTGTCCCAGGAAAGGCTCAAAAACACGAACTATTAGAAGAGTTACTCCTCTTGTAAATAAGTTGACATTTTGAATTTTGTATTCAATATCGATGCAATTCCCGTGTTTCACCATTGATTTGAAGCTCCAAGGGATACAGTAAACCTGCAATGGTGATCGGAATCTAATACTGCTGTCCCAGGAAAAGCTCAAATGACGAACTATTAGAAGAGTTACTCCTCTTACAAGTAAGTCGACATTTTGCCTTTTCTATTCAATATCGATGCAATTTCTGTGTTTCATCGTTGATTTGAAGTCCAAGGGATACAGTAAACCTGCAATGGTGCATCACAATCTACTACGGCTGTCCCAAAAAATGCTCAAAGCACGAACTATTAGAAGAGTTACTCATCTTGTAAATATGTCGACATTTTGCCTTTTGTATTCAATATCAATTCAATTTCTGTGTTTCAACTTTGATTTGAAGGTCCAAGGGATACAGTAAACCTGCAATGGTGCATCGGAATCTAATACTGCTGTCACAGGAAAGGCTAAAAGCACGAACTATTATAACAGTTACTCCACTTGAAAATAAGCCGACATTTTGCTTTTTGTATTCAATATAGATGCAATTTCTGTGTTACATCGTTGATTTGAAGGTCCAAGCGATACAGTAAACCTGCAATGGTGCATCGGAATCTAATACTGCTGTCCCAGGAAAGGCTCAAACACGAACTATTAGAAGAGTTACTCTTATAAATAAGTCGACATTTTGTCTTTTGTTTCGATATCGATGCAATTTCGGTGCTTCATCGTTGATTTCAAGGTCCAAGGGATACAGTAAACCTGCAATGGTGCATCGGAATCTAATACTGCTGTCGCAGGAAAGGATCAAAGCGCGATCTATTAGAAGAGTTACTCCTCTTGTAAATAAGTCGACATTTTGCCTTTTGTATTCAATATCGATGCAATTTCTGTGTTTCATCGTTGATTTGAAGGTCCAAGGGATACAGTAAACCTGCAATGGTGCATCGGAATCTAATACTGCTGTCCCAGGAAAGGCTCAAAGCACGAACTATTAGAAGAGTTACTCCTCTTATAAATAAGCCGACATTTTGCCTTTTGTATTCAATATCGATGCAATTTCTGTGTTTCATCGTTGATTTGATGGTCCAAGGGATACAGTAAACCTGCAATGGTGCATCGGAATCTAATACTGCTCTCCCAGGAAAGGCCCAAAGAAAGAACTATTTGAAGAGTTACTCCTCTTATAAATAAGTCGACATTTTGCCTTATGTATTCAGTATCGATGCAATTTCTGTATTTCATCGTTGATTGGAAGGTCCAAGGGATACAGTAAACTAGCAATGGTGCATCGGAATCTAATACTGCTGTCCCAGGAAAAGCTCAAAGCACGAACTATTGGAATAGTTACTCCTCTTATAAATAAGTCGACATTTTGCTTTTGTATCCAATATCGATGCTATTTCTGTGTGTTATCGTTGATTTGAAGGTCCAAGGGATACAGTAAACCTGCAATGGTGCATCGGAATCTAATACTGCTGTCCCAGGAAAAGCTCAAATCACGAACTATTAGAAGAGTTACTTCTCTTATAAATAACGCGAAATTTTGCCTATTGTATTCAATATCGATCCAACTTCTGCGTTTCATCGCTGATTTGAAGGTCCAAAGGATACAGTAAACCTGCAATGGTGCATCGGAATCTAATACAGCTGTACCAGGAAAGGCTAAAAGCACGAACTATTGGAAGAGTTACTCCTCTTGTAAATAAGTCGACATTTTGCCTTTTGTATTCAATATCGATGCAATTTCTGTGGTTCATCGTTGATTTGAAGGTCCAAGGGATACAGAAAACCTGCAATGGTGCATCGGAATCTAATACTGCTGCCCCAGGAAAGGCTCAAAGCACGAACTATTAGAAGAGTTACTCCTCTTGTAAATAAGTCGACATTTTGCATTTTTTATTCAATATCGATGCAATTTCTGTATTTCATCGTTGATTTGAAGGTCCAAGGGATACAGTAAACCTGCAAGGGTGTGTCGGAATCTAATACTGCTGTCTTAAGAAAGGCTAAAAGCACGAACTATTAGAAGACTTACTCCTCTTGTAAAAAAGTCGACATTTTGCCTTTTGTATTCAACATCGATGCAATTTCTGTGTTTCATCAATGATTTGAAGGTCCAAGGGATACAGTAAACCTGCAATGGTGCATCGGAATCTAATACTGCTCTCCCAGGAAAGGCTCAAAGCACGAACTATTAGAAGAGTTACTCCTCTTATAAATAAGTCGACATTTTGTCTTTTGTATTCGATATCAATGCAATTTCTGTGCTTCATCGTTGATTTCAACGTCCAAGGGATACAGTAAACCTGCAATGGTGCATCGGAATCTAATACTGCTGTCGCAGGAAAGGATCAAAGCACGATCTATTAGAAGAGTTACTCCTCTTGTAAATAAGTCGACATTTTGCCTTTTGTATTCAATATCGACGCAATTTCTGTGTTTCATCGTTGATTTGAAGGTCCAAGGGATACAGTAAACCTGCAATTATGCATCGGAATCTAATACTGCTGTCCCAGGACAGGCTAAAAGCACGAACTATTAGAAGAGTTACTCCCCTTATAAATAAGTTGACATTTTGCCTTTAGTATTCAATATCGATGCAATTTCTGTGTTTCATCGTTGATTTGAAGGTCCAAGGGATACAGTAAACCTGCAATGGTGCCTCGGAATCTAAAACTGCTGTCCCACTAAAGGCTCAAACCACGAACTATTAGAAGAGTTACTCCTCTTGTAAATAAGTCGACATTTTGCTTTTTGTATTCAATATCGATACAATTTCTGTGTTTCATCGTTGATTTGAAGGTCCAAGGGATACTGTAAACTTGCAATGGTGCATCGGAATCTAATACTGCTGCCCCAGGAAAGGCTAAAAGCACGAACTATTAGAGGAGTTACTCCTCTTGTAAATAAGTCGACATTTTCCCTTTTGTATTCAAAATCGATGCAATTTCTGTGTTTCATCGTTGATTTGAAGGTCCAAGGGATACAGTAAACCTGCAATGGTGCATCGGAATCTAATACTGCTGTCCCAGGAAAGGCTCAAAGCACGAACTATTAGAAGAGTTACTCCTCTTATAAATAAGTCGACATTTTGCCTTTTGTATTCAATATCGATGCAATTTCTGTGTTTCATCGTTGATTTGTAGGTCCATGGGGTACAGTAAACCTGCAATGGTGCATCGGAATCTAATACTGCTGTCTCAGGAACGGCTCAAAGCACGAACTATTAGAAGAGTTACTCCTCTTATAAATAAGTCGACATTTTGCCTTTTGTATTCAATATCGATGCAATTTCTGTGTTTCATCTTTGATTTGAAGGTCCAAGGGATACAGTAAACCAGCAATGGTGCACCGGAATCTAATACTGCTGTCCCAGGAAAGACTAAAAGCACGAACTATTAGAAGAGTTACTCCTCTTGTAAATAAGTCGACATTTTGCCTTTTGTATTCAATATCGATGCAATTTCTGTGTTTCATCGTTGATTTGAAGTTCCAAGGGATACAGTAAACCTGCAATGGTGCATCGGAATCTAATAGTGCTGTCCCAGGAAAGGCTCAAAACACTAACTATTAGAAGAGTTACTCCTCTTGTAAATAAGTCGACATTTTGCCTTTTGTCTTCAATATCGATGCAATTTCTGTGTTTCATCGTTGATTTGAAGGTCCAATGGATACAGTAAACTTGCAATGGTGCATCGCAATCTAATACTGCTTTCCCAGGAAACGCTCAAAACACGAAATTTTAGAAGAGTTACTCTTCTTATAAATAAGTCGATATTTTGACTTCTGTATTCAATATCGATGGAATTTCTGTGTTTCATCGTTGCTTTGAAGGTCCAAGGGATACAGTAAACCTGCAATGGTGCATCGGAATCTGATACTGCTGTCCCAGGAAAGGCTCAAAGCACGAATTATTAGAAGAGTTACTCCTCTTATAAAAAAATCGACATTCTGCTTTTTGTATTCATTATCGATGCAATTTCTGTGTTTCAATGTTGATTTGAAGGTCCAAGGGATACCGTAAACATGCAATGGTGCATCGGAATCTAATACTGCTGTCCCAGGAAAGGCTAAAAGCACGAACTATTAGAAAAGTTACTCCTCCTGTAAATAAGTCGACATTTTGTCTTTTCCATTCAATATCGATGCAATTTCTGTGTTTCATCGTTGATTTAAGGTCCTAGGGATACAGTAAACCAGCAATGGTGCATCGGAATCTAATACTGCTGTCCCAGGAAAGGCTCAAAGCAACGAACTATTAGATGAGATGCTCCTCTTGTAAATAAGACGACATTTTGCCTTTTGTATTCAATATCAATGCAATTTCTGTGTTTCATCGTAGATATGAAGGTCCAAGGGATACATTAAACCTGCAATGGTGCAACGGAATCTAATACTGCTGTTCCAGGAAAGTCTCAAAGCACGAACTATTAGATGAGTTACTCCTCTTGTAAGTAAGTCGACATTTTGCCTTTTGTATTCAATATCGATGCAATTTCTGTGTTTCATCGTTGATTTGAAGGTCCAAGGGACACAGTAAACGTGCAATGGTGCATCGGAATCTAATACTGCTGTCCCAGGAAAGGCTAAAATCACGAACTACTAGAAGAGTTACTCCTCTTGTAAATAAGTCGACATTTTGCCATTTGTACTCAATATCGATGCAATTTCTGTGTTTCATCGTTGATTTTTAGGTCCAAGTGATACAGTAAACCTACAATGGTGCATCGGAATCTAATACTGCTGTCCCAGGATAGGCTCAAAGCACGAACTATTAGAAGAGTTACTCCTCTTGTAAGTAAGTCGACATTTTGCCTTTTGTATTCAATATCGATGCAATTTCTGTGTTTCATCGTTGATTTGAAGGTCCAAGGGATACAGAAAAACCTGCAATGCTGCATCGGAATCTAATACTGCTGTCCCAGGAAAGACTAAAGTCACGAACTATTGGAAGAGTTACTCCTCTTGTAAATAAGTCGACATTTTGCTTTTTGTATTCAATATCGACGCAATTTCTGTGTTTCATCGTTGATTTGAAGGTCCAAGGGATACAGTAAACCTGCAATGGTGCATCGGAATTTAATACTGCTGTCCCAGGAAAGGCTCAAAGCACGAACTATTAGAAGAGTTACTCCTGTTATAAAGAAGTCGACATTTTGATTTTTTGTATTCAATATCGATGCAATTTCTGTGTTTCATCGTTGATTTGAGGTTCCAAGGGATACAGTAAACCTGCAATGGTGCATCGGAATCTAATACTGATGTTCCAGGAAAGGCTCAAATCACGAACTATTAGAAGAGTTACTCCTCTTGTAAATAAGTCGACATTTTGCCTTTTGAATTCAATATCGATGCAATTTCTGTGCTTCATCGTTGATTTGAAGGTCCAAGGGATACAGTAAACCTGCAATGGTGCATCGGAATCTAATACTGCTGTCCCAGGAAAGGCTAAAAACACGAACTATTAGAAAAGTTACTCCTACTGTAAATAAGTCAACATTTTGCCTTTTCTATTCAATATCGATGCAATTTCTGTGTTTCATCGTTGATTTTAAGATCCTAGGGATACAGTAAACCTGCAATGGTGCATCGGAATCTAATACTGCTATCCCAGGAAAGGCTAAAAGCACGAACTATTAGTAGAGTTACTCCTCTTATGAAAAAGTCGACATTTTGCCTTTTGTATTCAATAAAGATTCTATTTCTGTGTTTCATCGTTGATTAGAAGGTCCAAGGGATACAGTAAACCTGCAATGCTGCATCGGAATCTAATACTGCTGTCCCAGGAAAGGCTCAAAACACGAACTATTAGAAGAGTTTCTCCTCTTGTAAATAAGTCGACATTTTGCTTTTTTGTATTCAATATCAATGCAATTTCTGTGTTTCATCGTTGATTTCAAGGTCCAAGGGATACAGTAAACCTGCAATGGTGCATCGGAATCTAATACTGCTGTCCCAGGAAAGTCTCAAAGCACGAACTATTAGAAGAGTTACTCCTCTTGTAAGTAAATCGACATTTTGCCTTTTGTATTCAATATCGATGCAATTTCTGTGTTTCATCGTTGATTTGAAGGTCCTACGGATACAGGAAACCTGCAATGGTGCATCGGAATCTAATACTGCTGTCCCAGGAAAGGCTCAAAGCACGAACTATTAGAGGAGTTACTCCTCTTGTAAATAAGTCGACATTTTCCCTTTTGTATTCAAAATCGATGCAATTTCTGTGTTTCATCGTTGATGTGAAGGTCCAAGGGATACAGTAAACCTGCAATGGTGCATCGGAATCTAATACTGCTGTCCCAGGAAAGGCTCAAAGCACGAACTATTAGAAGAGTTACTCCTCTTATAAATAAGTCGACATTTTGCCTTTTGTATTCAATATCGATGCAATTTCTGTGTTTCATCGTTGATTTGAAGGTCCAAGGGGTACAGTAAACCTGCAATGGTGCATCGGAATCTAATACTGCTGTCTCAGGAACGGCTCAAAGCACGAACTATTAGAAGAGTTACTCCTCTTATAAATAAGTCGACATTTTGCCTTTTGTATTCAATATCGATGCAATTTCTGTGTTTCATCTTTGATTTGAAGGTCCAAGGGATACAGTAAACCAGCAATGGTGCACCGGAATCTAATACTGCTGTCCCAGGAAAGACTAAAAGCACGAACTATTAGAAGAGTTACTCCTCTTGTAAATAAGTCGACATTTTGCCTTTTGTATTCAATATCGATGCAATTTCTGTGTTTCATCGTTGATTTGAACTTCCAAGGGATACAGTAAACCTGCAAAGGTGCATCGGAATCTAATAGTGCTGTCCCAGGAAAGGTATAAAGCACGAACTATTAGATGAGTTACTCCTCTTGTGAATAAGTCGACATTTTGCCTTTTGTATTCAATATCAATGCAATTTCTGTGTTTCATCGTTGATTTGAAGGTCCAAGGGATACAGTAAACCTGCAATGGTGCATCGGAATCTAATACTGCTATCCCAGGAAAGGCTCAAAGCACGAACTATTAGAAGATTTACTCGTCTTGTAAGTCGACATTTTGCCTTTTGTATTCAATATCGATGCAATTTCTGTGTTTCATCGTTGATTTGAAGGTCCAAGGGATACAGTAAACCTGCAATGGTGCCTCGGAATCTAAAACTGCTGTCCCACTAAAGGCTCAAACCACGAACTATTAGAAGAGTTAC
This sequence comes from Schistocerca cancellata, assembly GCF_023864275.1. Classification (NCBI taxonomy): domain Eukaryota; kingdom Metazoa; phylum Arthropoda; class Insecta; order Orthoptera; family Acrididae; genus Schistocerca; species Schistocerca cancellata. The sequence goes on along the minus strand of NC_064627.1, from coordinate 137,724,653 downwards.
TCCTCTTGTAAATAAGTCGACATTTTGCTTTTTGTATTCAATATCGATACAATTTCTGTGTTTCATCGTTGATTTGAAGGTCCAAGGGATACTGTAAACTTGCAATGGTGCATCGGAATCTAATACTGCTGCCCCAGGAAAGGCTAAAAGCACGAACTATTAGAGGAGTTACTCCTCTTGTAAATAAGTCGACATTTTCCCTTTTGTATTCAAAATCGATGCAATTTCTGTGTTTCATCGTTGATTTGAAGGTCCAAGGGATACAGTAAACCTGCAATGGTGCATCGGAATCTAATACTGCTGTCCCAGGAAAGGCTCAAAGCACGAACTATTAGAAGAGTTACTCCTCTTATAAATAAGTCGACATTTTGCCTTTTGTATTCAATATCGATGCAATTTCTGTGTTTCATCGTTGATTTGAAGGTCCAAGGGGTACAGTAAACCTGCAATGGTGCATCGGAATCTAATACTGCTGTCTCAGGAACGGCTCAAAGCACGAACTATTAGAAGAGTTACTCCTCTTATAAATAAGTCGACATTTTGCCTTTTGTATTCAATATCGATGCAATTTCTGTGTTTCATCTTTGATTTGAAGGTCCAAGGGATACAGTAAACCAGCAATGGTGCACCGGAATCTAATACTGCTGTCCCAGGAAAGACTAAAAGCACGAACTATTAGAAGAGTTACTCCTCTTGTAAATAAGTCGACATTTTGCCTTTTGTATTCAATATCGATGCAATTTCTGTGTTTCATCGTTGATTTGAAGTTCCAAGGGATACAGTAAACCTGCAATGGTGCATCGGAATCTAATAGTGCTGTCCCAGGAAAGGCTCAAAACACTAACTATTAGAAGAGTTACTCCTCTTGTAAATAAGTCGACATTTTGCCTTTTGTCTTCAATATCGATGCAATTTCTGTGTTTCATCGTTGATTTGAAGGTCCAATGGATACAGTAAACCTGCAATGGTGCATCGCAATCTAATACTGCTTTCCCAGGAAACGCTCAAAACACGAAATTTTAGAAGAGTTACTCTTCTTATAAATAAGTCGATATTTTGACTTCTGTATTCAATATCGATGGAATTTCTGTGTTTCATCGTTGCTTTGAAGGTCCAAGGGATACAGTAAACCTGCAATGGTGCATCGGAATCTGATACTGCTGTCCCAGGAAAGGCTCAAAGCACGAATTATTAGAAGAGTTACTCCTCTTATAAAAAAATCGACATTCTGCTTTTTGTATTCAATATCGATGCAATTTCTGTGTTTCAATGTTGATTTGAAGGTCCAAGGGATACCGTAAACATGCAATGGTGCATCGGAATCGAATACTGCTGTCCCAGGAAAGGCTAAAAGCACGAACTATTAGAAAAGTTACTCCTCCTGTAAATAAGTCGACATTTTGTCTTTTCCATTCAATATCGATGCAATTTCTGTGTTTCATCGTTGATTTAAGGTCCTAGGGATACAGTAAACCAGCAATGGTGCATCGGAATCTAATACTGCTGTCCCAGGAAAGGCTCAAAGCAACGAACTATTAGATGAGATGCTCCTCTTGTAAATAAGACGACATTTTGCCTTTTGTATTCAATATCAATGCAATTTCTGTGTTTCATCGTAGATATGAAGGTCCAAGGGATACATTAAACCTGCAATGGTGCAACGGAATCTAATACTGCTGTTCCAGGAAAGTCTCAAAGCACGAACTATTAGATGAGTTACTCCTCTTGTAAGTAAGTCGACATTTTGCCTTTTGTATTCAATATCGATGCAATTTCTGTGTTTCATCGTTGATTTGAAGGTCCAAGGGACACAGTAAACGTGCAATGGTGCATCGGAATCTAATACTGCTGTCCCAGGAAAGGCTAAAATCACGAACTACTAGAAGAGTTACTCCTCTTGTAAATAAGTCGACATTTTGCCATTTGTACTCAATATCGATGCAATTTCTGTGTTTCATCGTTGATTTTTAGGTCCAAGTGATACAGTAAACCTACAATGGTGCATCGGAATCTAATACTGCTGTCCCAGGATAGGCTCAAAGCACGAACTATTAGAAGAGCTACTCCTCTTGTAAGTAAGTCGACATTTTGCCTTTTGTATTCAATATCGATGCAATTTCTGTGTTTCATCGTTGATTTGAAGGTCCAAGGGATACAGAAAAACCTGCAATGCTGCATCGGAATCTAATACTGCTGTCCCAGGAAAGACTAAAGTCACGAACTATTGGAAGAGTTACTCCTCTTGTAAATAAGTCGACATTTTGCTTTTTGTATTCAATATCGACGCAATTTCTGTGTTTCATCGTTGATTTGAAGGTCCAAGGGATACAGTAAACCTGCAATGGTGCATCGGAATTTAATACTGCTGTCCCAGGAAAGGCTCAAAGCACGAACTATTAGAAGAGTTACTCCTGTTATAAAGAAGTCGACATTTTGATTTTTTGTATTCAATATCGATGCAATTTCTGTGTTTCATCGTTGATTTGAGGTTCCAAGGGATACAGTAAACCTGCAATGGTGCATCGGAATCTAATACTGATGTTCCAGGAAAGGCTCAAATCACGAACTATTAGAAGAGTTACTCCTCTTGTAAATAAGTCGACATTTTGCCTTTTGAATTCAATATCGATGCAATTTCTGTGCTTCATCGTTGATTTGAAGGTCCAAGGGATACAGTAAACCTGCAATGGTGCATCGGAATCTAATACTGCTGTCCCAGGAAAGGCTAAAAACACGAACTATTAGAAAAGTTACTCCTACTGTAAATAAGTCAACATTTTGCCTTTTCTATTCAATATCGATGCAATTTCTGTGTTTCATCGTTGATTTTAAGATCCTAGGGATACAGTAAACCTGCAATGGTGCATCGGAATCTAATACTGCTATCCCAGGAAAGGCTAAAAGCACGAACTATTAGAAGAGTTACTCCTCTTATGAAAAAGTCGACATTTTGCCTTTTGTATTCAATAAAGATTCTATTTCTGTGTTTCATCGTTGATTAGAAGGTCCAAGGGATACAGTAAACCTGCAATGCTGCATCGGAATCTAATACTGCTGTCCCAGGAAAGGCTCAAAACACGAACTATTAGAAGAGTTTCTCCTCTTGTAAATAAGTCGACATTTTGCTTTTTTGTATTCAATATCAATGCAATTTCTGTGTTTCATCGTTGATTTCAAGGTCCAAGGGATACAGTAAACCTGCAATGGTGCATCGGAATCTAATACTGCTGTCCCAGGAAAGTCTCAAAGCACGAACTATTAGAAGAGTTACTCCTCTTGTAAGTAAATGGACATTTTGCCTTTTGTATTCAATATCGATGCAATTTCTGTGTTTCATCGTTGATTTGAAGGTCCTACGGATACAGGAAACCTGCAATGGTGCATCGGAATCTAATACTGCTGTCCCAGGAAAGGCTCAAAGCACGAACTATTAGAAGAGTTACTCCTCTTGTAAGTAAGTCGACATTTTGCATTTTGTATTCAATATCGATGCAATTTCTGTGTTTCGTCGTTGATTTGAAGGTCCAAGGGATACACAAAACCTGCAATGGTTCATCGGAATCTAATACTGCTGTCACAGGAAAGGCTCAAAGCACGAATTATTAGAAGAGTTACTCCTCTTGTAAGTAAGTCGACATTTTGCTTTTGTATTCAATGTCGATGCAATTTCTGTGTCTCATCGTTGATTTGAAGGTCCAAGGGATATAGTAAACCTGCAATGGTGCATCGGAATCTAATATTGCTGTCCCAGGAAAGGCTAAAAGCACGATCTATTAGAAGAGTTACTCCTCTTGTATATAAGTCAAAATTTTGCCTTTTGTATTCAATATCAATGCAATTTCTGTGTTTCATCGATGATTTGAACGTCCAAGGGATACAGTAAACCTGCAATGGTGCATCGGAATCTAATACTGCTGTCCCAGGAAAGTCTCAAAGCACAAACTATTAGAAGAGTTACTCCTCTTGTAAGTAAGTCGGCATTTTGCCCTTTGTATTCAATATCGATGCAATTTCTGTGTTTCATCGTTGATTTGAAGGTCCTAGGGACACAGTAAACCTGCAATGGTGCATCGGAATCTAATACTGCTGTCCCAGGAAAGGCTCAAAGCACGAACTATTAGAAGAGTTACTCCTCTTATAAATACGTCGACATTTTGCCTTTTGTCTTCAATATCGATGCAATTTCTGTGTTTCATCGTTGACTTGAAGGTCCTAGGGATACAGTCAACCTGCGATGGTGCATCGGAATCTAATACTGCTGTCCCAGAAAAGGCTTAAAGCACGAACTACTAGAAGAGTTATTTCCCTTGTAAATAAGTCGACATTTTGTTTTTGTACTCAATATCGATGCAATTTCTGTGTTGATTTGAAGGTCCAAGGGATACAGTAAACCTGCAATGGTGCATCGGAATCTAATACTGCTGTCCCAGGAAAGGCTAAAAGCACGACCTATTAGAAAAGTTACTCCTCCTGTAAATAAGTCGACATTTTGCTTTTTCTATTCAATATCGATGCAATTTCTGTGTTTCATCGTTGATTTGAGGGTCCTAGGGATACAGTAAACCTGCGATGGTGCATCGGAATCTAATACTGCTGTCCCAGGAATGGCTCAAGGCACGAACTATTAGAAGAGTTACTCCTCTTGTAAGTAAGTCGACATTATGCCTTTTGTATTGAATATCGATGCAATTTCTGCTCTTCATCGTTGATTTGAAGGTCCAAGGGATACAGTAAACCTTCAATGATGCATTGGAATCTAATACTGCTGTCCCAGGAAAGGCTCAAAGCACGAACTATTAGAAGAGTTACTCCTCTTGTAAGTAAGTCGACATTTTGCCTTTTGTATTTAATAACGATGTAATTTCTGTGTTTCATCGTTGAACTGAAGGTCCAAGGGATACAGTAAACCTGCAATGGTGCATCGGAATCTAATACTGTTGTCCCAGGAAAGGCTCAAAGCACGAACTATTAGAAGAGTTACTCCTCTTATAAATAAGTCGACATTTTGCCTTTTGTATTCAATATCGATGCAATTTCTGTGTTTCATCGTTGATTTGAAGGTCCAAGGGATACAGTAAACCTGCAATGGTGCATCGGAATCTAATACTGCTGTCCCAGGAAAGGCGCAAAGCACGAACTATTAGAAGAGTTACTCCTCTTGTAAATAAGTCTACATTTTGCCTTTTGTATTCAATATCGATGCAATTTCTGTGTTTCATCGTTGATTTGAAGGTCCAAGGGATACAGTAAACCTGCAATGATGCGTCGGAATTTAATACTGCTGTCCCAGGAAAGGCTAAAAGCACGAACTATTAGAAGAGTTACTCCATTTATAAATAAGTCGAAATTTCGCCTTTTGTATTCAATAAAGATTCAATTTCTGTGTTTCATCGTTGATTTCAAGGTCCAAGGGAAACAGTAAACCTGCAATGGTGCCTCGGAATCTAATACTGCTGTCCCAGGAAAGGCTCAAAGCACGAACTATTAGAAGAGTTACTCCTCTTATAAATAAGTCAACATTTTGCATTTTGTATTCAATATCGATGCAATTTCTGTGTTTCATCGTTGATTTGAAGGTCCAAGGGAAACAGTAAACCTGCAATGGTGCATCGGAATCTAATACTGCTGTCCCAGGAAAGGCTCAAATCACGAACTATTAAAAGAGTTTCTCCTCTTGTAAATAAGTCGACATTTTGCCTTTTGTATTCAATATCAATGCAATTTCTGTGTTTCATCGTTGATTTGAAGGTCCAAAGGATACAGTAAACCTGCAATGGTGCATCGGAATCTGATACTGCTGTCCCAGGAAAGTCTCAAAGCACGAACTATTAGAAGAGTTACTCCTCTTGTAAGTAAGTTGACATTTTGCCTTTTGTATTCAATATCGATGCAATTTCTGTGTTTCATCGTTGATTTGAAGGTCCTAGGGATACAGTAAACCTGCAATGGCGCATCGGAATCTAATACTGCTGTCCCAGGAAAGGCTCAAAGCACGAACTATTGGAAGAGTTACTCCTCTTGTAAGTAAGTCGACATTTTGCCTGTTGTATTCAATAACGATAAATTTCTGTGTTTCATCGTTGATTTGAAGGTCCAAGGGATACAGTAAACCTGCAATGGTGCATCGAAATTTAATACTGCTGTCCCAGGAAAGGCTCAAAGCACGAACTATTAGAAGAGTTACTCCTCTTATAAATAAGTCGACATTTTGCCTTTTTTGTTCAATATCGTTGCAATTTCTGTAATTCATCGTTGATTTGAAGGTCCAAGGGATACAGAAAACCTGCAATGGTGCATTGGAATCTAATACTGCTGTCCCAGGAAAGGCTAAAAGCACGAACTACTAGAAGAGTTACTCCTCTTGTAAATAAGTCGACATTTTGCCTTTTGTATTGAGTATCGATGCAATTTCTGTGTTTCTTCGTTTATTTGAAGGTCGAAGGGATACAGTAAACATGCAATGGTGCATCAGAATCTGATACTGCTGTCCCAGGAAAGGCTAAAAGCACGAACAATTAGAAGAGTAACTCCTCCTGTAAATAAGTCGAAATTTTGCCTTTTCTATTGAATATCGATGCAATTTCAATGTTTAATCGTTGATTTGAAGGTCCAAGGGATACAGTAAACCAGCAATGGTGCATCGGAATCTAATACTGCTGTCCCAGGAAAGGTTCAAAGCACGAACTAATAGATGAGTTACTCCTCTTGTGAATAAGTCGACATTTTGCCTTTTGTATTCAATATCAATGCAATTTCTGTGTTTCATCGTTGATTTGAAGGTCCAAGAGATACAGTAAACCTGCAATGGTGCCTCGGAATCTAAAACTGCTGTCCCACTAAAGGCTCAAACCACGAACTATTAGAAGAGTTACTCCTCTTGTAAATAAGTCGACATTTTCCTTTTTGTATTCAATATCGATACAATTTCTGTGTTTCATCGTTGATTTGAAGGTCCAAGGGATACTGTAAACCTGCAATGGTGCATCGGAATCTAATACTGCTGTCCCAGGAAAGGCTAAAAGCACGAACTATTAGAGGAGTTACTCCTCTTGTAAATAAGTCGACATTTTCCCTTTTGTATTCAAAATCGATGCAATTTCTGTGTTTCATCGTTGATTTGAAGGTCCAAGGGATACAGTAAACCTGCAATGGTGCATCGGAATCTAATACTGCTGTCCCAGGAAAGGCTCAAAGCACGAACTATTAGAAGAGTTACTCCTCTTATAAATAAGTCAACATTTTGCCTTTTGTATTCAATATCGATGCAATTTCTGTGTTTCATCGTTGATTTGAAGGTCCAAGGGATGCAGTAAACCTGCAATGGTGCATCGGAATCTAATACTGCTGTCCCAGGAAAGGCTAAAAGCACGAACTATTAGAAGAGTTACTCCTCTTGTAAATAAGTCGACATTTTGCCTTTTGTATTCAATATCGATGCAATTTCTGTGTTTCATCGTTGATTTGAAGGTCCAAGGGGTACAGTAAAACTGCAATGGTGCATCGGAATCTAATACTGCTGTCTCAGGAACGGCTCAAAGCACGAACTATTAGAAGAGTTACTCCTCTTATAAATAAGTCGACATTTTGCCTTTTGTATTCAATATCGATGCAATTTCTGTGTTTCATCGTTGATTTGAAGGTCCAAGGGATACAGTAAACTTGCAATGGTGCATCGGAATCTAATACTGCTGTCCCAGGAAAGGCTAAAAGCACGAACTATTAGAAGAGTTACTCCTCCTGTAAGTAAGTCGACATTTTGCCTTTTCTATTCAATATCGATGCAATTTCTGTGTTTCATCGTCGATTTGAAGGTCCAAGGGATACAGTAAACCTGCAATGGTGCATCGGAATCTAATACTGCTGTCCCAGGAAAGGCTCAAACCACGAACTATTAGATGAGTTACTCCTCTTGTAAATAAGTCGACATTTTGGCTTTTGTATTCAATATCAATGCAATTTCTGTGTTTCATCGTTGATTTGAAGGTCCAAGGGATACAGTAAACCCACAATGGTGCATCGGAATCTAATACTGCTGTCCCAGGAAAGTCTCAAACACGAACTATTAGAGTAGTTACTCCTCTTGTAAGTAAGTCGACATTTTGACTTTTGTATTCAATATCGATGCAATTTCTGTGTTTCATCGTTAATTTGAAGGTCCAAGGGATACAGTAAACCTGCAATTGTGCATCGGAATCTAATACTACTGTCCCAGGAAAGTCTCAAAGCACGAACTATTGGAAGAGTTACTCCTCTTGCATGTAAGTCGATATTTTGCATTTTGTATTCAATATCGATGCAATTTTTGTGTTTAATCGTTGAATTGAAGGTCCTAGCGATACAGTAAACCTGCAATGCTGCATCGAAATCTAATACTGCTGTCCCAGGAAAAGCTCAAAGCACGAACTATTAGAAGAGTTACTCGTCTTTTAAGTAAGCCGACATTTTGCCTTTTGTATTCAATATCGATGCAATTTCTGTGTTTCATCGTTGATTTGAAGGTCCAAGGGATACAGTAAACCTGCAATGGTGCATCGGAATCTAATACTGCCGTCCCAGGAAAGGCTCAAAGCACGAGCTGTTACAAGAGTTACTCCTATTGTAAATAAGTCGACATTTTGCCTTTTGTATTCAATATCGATGCAATTTCTGCGTTTCATAGTTGATTTGAAGTTCCAAGGGATAAAGTAAACCTGCAATGGTGCATCGGAATCTAATACTGCTGTCCCAGGAAAGGCTAAAAGCACGAACTGTTAGAAGAGTTACTCCTCTTATAAATATGTCGACATTTTGCCTTTTGTATTCAATATCGATGCAATTTCTGTGTTTCATCGTTGATTTGAAGGTCCAAGGGATACAGTAAACCTGCAATGCTGCATCGGAATCTAATACTGCTGTCCCAGGAAAGGCTAAAAGCACGAACTATTAGAAGAGTTACTCCTCTTGTAAATAAGTCAAAATTTTGCCTTTTGTATTCAATATCAATGCAATTTCTGTGTTTCGTCGATGATTTGAAGGTCCAAGGGATACAGTAAACCTGCAATGGTGCATCGGAATCTAATACTGCTGTCCCAGGAAAGTCTCAAAGCACAAACTATTAGAAGAGTTACTCCTCTTGTAAGTAAGTCGACATTTTGCCCTTTGTATTCAATATCGATGCAATTTCTGTGTTTCATCGTTGATTTGAAGGTCCTAGGGATACAGTAAACCTGCAATGCTGCATCGAAATCTAATACTGCTGTCTCAGGAACGGCTCAAAGCACGAACTATTAGAAGAGTTACTCCTCTTATAAATAAGTCGACATTTTGCCTTTTGTCTTCAATATCGATGCAATTTCTGTGTTTCATCGTTGATTTGAAGGTCCTAGGGATACAGTAAACCTGCAATGCTGCATCGAAATCTAATACTGCTGTCTCAGGAACGGCTCAAAGCACGAACTATTAGAAGAGTTACTCCTCTTATAAATAAGTCGACATTTTGCCTTTTGTATTCAATATCGATGCAATTTCTGTGTTTCATCGTTGATTTGAAGGTCCAAGGGATACAGTAAACTTGCAATGGTGCATCGGAATCTAATACTGCTGTCCCAGGAAAGGCTAAAAGCACGAACTATTAGAAGAGTTACTCCTCCTGTAAGTAAGTCGACATTTTGCCTTTTCTATTCAATATCGATGCAATTTCTGTGTTTCATCGTCGATTTGAAGGTCCAAGGGATACAGTAAACCTGCAATGGTGCATCGGAATCTAATACTGCTGTCCCAGGAAAGGCTCAAACCACGAACTATTAGATGAGTTACTCCTCTTGTAAATAAGTCGACATTTTGGCTTTTGTATTCAATATCAATGCAATTTCTGTGTTTCATCGTTGATTTGAAGGTCCAAGGGATACAGTAAACCCACAATGGTGCATCGGAATCTAATACTGCTGTCCCAGGAAAGTCTCAAACACGAACTATTAGAGTAGTTACTCCTCTTGTAAGTAAGTCGACATTTTGACTTTTGTATTCAATATCGATGCAATTTCTGTGTTTCATCGTTAATTTGAAGGTCCAAGGGATACAGTAAACCTGCAATTGTGCATCGGAATCTAATACTACTGTCCCAGGAAAGTCTCAAAGCACGAACTATTGGAAGAGTTACTCCTCTTGCATGTAAGTCGATATTTTGCATTTTGTATTCAATATCGATGCAATTTTTGTGTTTAATCGTTGAATTGAAGGTCCTAGCGATACAGTAAACCTGCAATGCTGCATCGAAATCTAATACTGCTGTCCCAGGAAAAGCTCAAAGCACGAACTATTAGAAGAGTTACTCGTCTTTTAAGTAAGCCGACATTTTGCCTTTTGTATTCAATATCGATGCAATTTCTGTGTTTCATCGTTGATTTGAAGGTCCAAGGGATACAGTAAACCTGCAATGGTGCATCGGAATCTAATACTGCCGTCCCAGGAAAGGCTCAAAGCACGAGCTGTTACAAGAGTTACTCCTATTGTAAATAAGTCGACATTTTGCCTTTTGTATTCAATATCGATGCAATTTCTGCGTTTCATAGTTGATTTGAAGTTCCAAGGGATAAAGTAAACCTGCAATGGTGCATCGGAATCTAATACTGCTGTCCCAGGAAAGGCTAAAAGCACGAACTGTTAGAAGAGTTACTCCTCTTATAAATATGTCGACATTTTGCCTTTTGTATTCAATATCGATGCAATTTCTGTGTTTCATCGTTGATTTGAAGGTCCAAGGGATACAGTAAACCTGCAATGCTGCATCGGAATCTAATACTGCTGTCCCAGGAAAGGCTAAAAGCACGAACTATTAGAAGAGTTACTCCTCTTGTAAATAAGTCAAAATTTTGCCTTTTGTATTCAATATCAATGCAATTTCTGTGTTTCGTCGATGATTTGAAGGTCCAAGGGATACAGTAAACCTGCAATGGTGCATCGGAATCTAATACTGCTGTCCCAGGAAAGTCTCAAAGCACAAACTATTAGAAGAGTTACTCCTCTTGTAAGTAAGTCGACATTTTGCCCTTTGTATTCAATATCGATGCAATTTCTGTGTTTCATCGTTGATTTGAAGGTCCTAGGGATACAGTAAACCTGCAATGGTGCATCGGAATCTAATACTGCTGTCCCAGGAAAGGCTAAAAGCACGAATTATTAGAGGAGTTATTCCTCTTGTAAATAAGTCGACATTTTGCCTTTTGTCTTCAATATCGATGCAATTTCTGTGTTTCATCGTTGATTTGAAGGTCCTAGGGATACAGTCAACCTGCGATGGTGCATCGGAATCTAATACTGCTGTCCCAGAAAAGGCTAAAAGCACGAACTACTAGAAGAGTTACTTCTCTTGTAAATAAGTCGACATTTTGCTTTTGTATTCAATACCGATGCAATTTCTGTGTTGATTTGAAGGTCCAAGGGATACAGTAAACCTGCAATGGTGCATCGGAATCTAATACTGCTGTCCCAGGAAAGGCTAAAGGACGACCTATTAGAAAAGTTACTCCTCCTGTAAATAAGTCGACATTTTGCTTTTTCTATTCAATATCGATGTAATTTCTGTGTTTCATGGTTGATTTGAGGGTCCTAGGGATACAGTAAACCTGCAATGGTGCATCGGAATCTAATAATGCTGTCCCAGGAATGGCTCAAGTCACGAACTATTAGAACTTGTAAGTAAGTCGACATTTTGCCTTTTGTATTGAATATCGATGCTATTTCTGTTTTTCATCGTATTTTTGAAGGTCCAAGGGATACAGTAAACCTTCAATGATGCATTGGAATCTAATACTGCTGTCCCAGGAAAGGCTCAAAGCACGAACTATTAGAAGAGTTACTCGTCTTTTAAGTAAGCCGACATTTTGCCTTTTGTATTCAATGTCGATGCAATTTCTGTGTTTCATCGTTGATTTGAAGGTCCAAGGGATACAGTAAACCTGCAATGGTGCCTCGGAATCTAATACTGCTGTCCCTGGAAACGCTCAAACCACGAACTATTAGAAGAGTTACTCCTCTTGTAAATAAGTCGCCATTTTGCCTTTTGTATTCAATATCGATGCAATTTCTGTGTTTCATCGTTGATTTGAAGGTCCCAGGGATACAGTAAACCTGCAATGGTGCATCGGAATCTAATACTGCTGTCACAGGAAAGGCTCAAAGCACGAACTATTAGAAGAGTTACTCCTCTTGTAAGTAAGTCGACATTTTGCATTTGTATTCAATGTCGATGCAATTTCTGTGTTTCATCGTTGATTTGAAGGCCCAAGGGATACAGTAAACCTGCAATGGTGCCTCGGAATCTAATATTGCCGTCCCAGGAAAGGCTCAAAGCACGAGCTGTTAGAAGAGTTACTCCTATTGTAAATAAGTCGACATTTTGCCTTTTGTATTCAATATCGATGCAATTTCTGCGTTTCATAGTTGATTTGAAGTTCCAAGGGATACAGTAAACCTGCAATGGTGCTTCGGAATCTAATACTGCTGTCCCAGGAAAGGCTAAAAGCACGAACTGTTAGAAGAGTTACTCCTCTTATAAATATGTCGACATTTTGCCTTTTGTATTCAATATCGATGCAATTTCTGTGTTTCATCGTTGATTTGAAGGTCCAAGGGATACAGTAAACCTGCACTGGTGCATCGGAATCTAATACTGCTGTCCCAGGAAAGGCTAAAGCACGAACTATTAGAAGAGTTACTCCTCTTGTCAATAAGTCAAAATTTTGCCTTTTGTATTCAATATCAATGCAATTTCTGTGTTTCATCGTTGATTTGAAGGTCCAAGGGATACAGTAAACCTGCAATGGTGCATCGGAATCTAATACTGCTGTCCCAGGAAAGTCTCAAAGCACAAACTATTAGAAGAGTTACTCCTCTTGTAAGTAAGTCGACATTTTGCCCTTTGTATTCAATATCGATGCAATTTCTGTGTTTCATCGTTGATTTGAAGGTCCTAGGGATACAGTAAACCTGCAATGGTGCATCGGAATCTAATACTGCTGTCCCAGGAAAGGCTAAAAGCACGAACTATTAGAGGAGTTACTCCTCTTGTAAATAAGTCGACATTTTGCATTTTGTCTTCAATATCGATGCAATTTCTGTGTTTCATCTTTGATTTGAAAGTCCTAGGGATACAGTCAACCTGCGATGGTGCATCGGAATCTAATACTGCTGTCCCAGAAAAGGCTAAAAGCACGAACTACTAGAAGAGTTACTTCTCTTGTAAATAAGTTGACATTTTGCTTTTGTATTCAATATCGATGCAATTTCTGTGTTGATTTGAAGGTCCAAGGGATACAGTAAACGTGCAATGGTGCATCGGAATCTAATACTGCTGTCCCAGGAAAGACTAAAGCACGACCTATTAGAAAAGCTACTCCTCCTGTAAATAAGTCGACATTCTGCTTTTTCTATTCAATATCGATGCAATTTCTGTGTTTCATCGTTGATTTGAGGGTCCTAGGGATACAGTAAACCTGCAATGGTGCATCGGAATCTAATACTGCTGTCCCAGAATGGCTCAAAGCACGAACTATTAGAAGAGTTACTCCTCTTGTAAGTAAGTCGACATTTTGCCTTTTGTATTGAATATCGATGCAATTTCTGTTTTTCATCGTATTTTTGAAGGTCCAAGGGATACAGTAAACCTTCAATGATGCATTGGAATCTAACACTGCTGTCCCAGGAAAGGCCCAAAACACGAACTATTAGAAGAGTTACTCCTCTTGTAAGTAAGTCGACATTTTGCATTTTGTATTTAATAACGATGTAATTTCTGTGTTTCATCGTTGAACTGAAGGTCCAAGGGATACAGTAAACCTGCAATGGTGCATCGGAATCTAATACTGCTGTCCCAGGAAAGGCGCAAAGTACGAACTATTAGAAGAGTTACTCCTCTTGTAAATAAGTCTACATTTTGCCTTTTGTATTCAATATCGATGCAATTTCTGTGTTTCATCGTTGATTTGAAGGTCCAAGGGATACAGTAAACCTGCAATGATGCGTCGGAATTTAATACTGCTGTCCCAGGAAAGGCTAAAAGCACGAACTATTAGAAGAGTTACTCCTCTTATAAATAAGTCGACATTTCGCCTTTTGTATTCAATAAAGATTCAATTTCTGTGTTTCATCGTTGATTTGAAGGTCCAAGGGATACAGTAAACCTGCAATGGTGCATCGGAATCTAATACTGCTGTCCCAGGAAAGGCTCAAAACACGAACTATTAGAAGAGTTACTCCTCTTATAAATAAGTCGACATTTTGCATTTTGTATTCAATATCGATGCAATTTCTGTGTTTCATCGTTGATTTGAAGGTCCAAGGGATACAGTAAACCTGCAATGGTGCATCGGAATCTAATACTGCTGTCCCAGGAAAGGCTCAAAGCACGAACTATTAGAATAGTTACTCCTCTTGTAAGTAAGTCGACATTTTGCCTGTTGTATTCAATATCGATGCAATTTCTGTGTTTCATCGTTGATTTGAAGGTCCAAGGGATACAGTAAACCTGCAATGGTGCATCGAAATTTAATACTGCTGTCCCAGGAAAGGCTCAAAGCACGAACTATTAGAAGAGTTTCACCTCTTGTAAATAAGTCGACATTTTGCCTTTTGTATTCAATATCGATGCAATTTTTGTGCTTCATCGTTGATTTGAAGGTCCAAGGGATACACAAAACCTGCAATGTTTCATCGGAATCTAATACTGCTGTCACAGGAAAGGCTCAAAGCACGAACTATAAGAAGAGTTACTCCTCTTGTAAGTAAGTCGACATTTTGCCTTTTGTATTCAATGTCGATGCAATTTCTGTGTTTCATCGTTGATTTGAAGGTCCAAGGGATACAGTAAACCTGCAATGGTGCCTCGGAATCTAATATTGCCGTCCCAGGAAAGGCTCAAAGCACGAGCTGTTAGAAGAGTTACTGTTATTGTAAATAAGTCGAAATTTTGCCTTTTGTATTCAATATCGATGCAATTTCTGCGTTTCATAGTTGATTTGAAGTTCCAAGGGATGCAGTAAACCTGCAATGGTGCATCGGAATCTAATACTGCTGTCCCAGGAAAGGCTAAAAGCACGAACTGTTAGAAGAGTTACTCCTCTTATAAATATGTCGACATTTTGCCTTTTGTATTCAATATCGCTGCAATTTCTGTGTTTCATCGTTGATTTGAAGGTCCAAGGGATACAGTAAACCTGCAATTGTGCATCGGAATCTAATACTGCTGTCCCAGGAAAGGCTAAAAGCACGAACTATTAGAAGAGTTACTCCTCTTGTAAATAAGTCAAAATTTTGCCTTTTGTATTCAATATCAATGCAATTTCTGTGTTTCATCGATGATTTGAAGGTCCAAGGGATACAGTAAACCTGCAATGGTGCATCGGAATCTAATACTGCTGTCCCAGTAAAGTCTCAAAGCACAAACTATTAGAAGAGTTACTCCTCTTGTAAGTAAGTCGACATTTTGCCTTTTGTCTTCAATATCGATGCAATTTCTGTGTTTCATCGTTGATTTGAAGGACCTAGGGATACAGTCAACCTGCGATGGTGCATCGGAATCTAATACTGCTGTCCCAGAAAAGGCTAAAAGCACGAACTACTAGATGAGTTACTTCTCTTGTAAATAAGTCGACATTTTGCTTTTGTATTCAATATCAATGCAATTTCTGTGTTTCATCGTTGATTTGAAGGTCCAAGGGATACAGTAAACCTGCAATGGTGCATCGGAATCTAATATTGCTGTCCCAGAAAGTCTCAAAGCACAAACTATTAGAAGAGTTACTCCTCTTGTAAGTAAGTCGACATTTTGCCCTTTGTATTCAATATCGATGCAATTTCTGTGTTTCATCGTTGATTTGAAGGTTCTAGGGATACAGTAAACCTGCAATGGTGCATCGGAATCTAATACTGCTGTCCCAGGAAAGGCTAAAATCACGAACTATTAGAGGAGTTACTCCTCTTGTAAATAAGTCAACATTTTGCCTTTTGTCTTCAATATCGATGCAATTTCTGTGTTTCATCGTTGATTTGAAGGTCCTAGGGATACAGTCAACCTGCGATGGTGCATCGGAATCTAATACTGCTGTCCCAGAAAAGGCTAAAAGCACGAACTACTAGATGAGTTACTTCTCTTGTAAATAAGTTGACATTTTGCTTTTGTATTCAATATCGATGCAATTTCTTTGTTGATTTGAAGGTCCAAGGGATACAGTAAACCTGCAATGGTGCATCGGAATCTAATACTGCTGTCCCAGGAAAGGCTAAAGCACGACCTATTAGAAAAGTTACTCCTCCTGTAAATAAGTCGACATTCTGCTTTTTCTATTCAATATCGAAGCAATTTCTGTGTTTCATCGTTGATTTGAGGGTCCTAGGGATACAGTAAACCTGCAATGGTGCATCGGAATCTAATACTGCTGTCCCAGGAATGGCTCAAAGCACAAACTATTAGAAGAGTTACTCCTCTTGTAAGTAAGTCGACATTTTGCCTTTTGTATTGAATATCGATACAATTTCTGTTTTTCATCGTATTTTTGAAGGTCCAAGGGATACAGTAAACCTTCAATGATGCATTGGAATCTAATACTGCTGTCCCAGGAAAGGCCCAAAGCACGAACTATTAGAAGAGTTACTCCTCTTGTAAGTAAGTCGACATTTTGCCTTTTGTATTTAATAACGATGTAATTTCTGTGTTTCATCGTTGAACTGAAGGTCCAAGGGATACAGTAAACCTGCAATGGGGCATCGGAATCTAATACTGCTGTCCCAGGAAAGGCGCAAAGTACGAACTATTAGAAGAGTTACTCCTCTTGTAAATAAGTCTACATTTTGCCTTTTGTTTTCAATATCGATGCAATTTCTGTGTTTCATCGTGGATTTGAAGGTCCAAGGGATACAGTAAACCTGCAATGATGCGTCGGAATTTAATACTGCTGTCCCAGGAAAGGCTAAAAGCACGAACTATTAGAAGAGTTACTCCTCTTATAAATAAGTCGACATTTCGCCTTTTGTATTCAATAAAGATTCAATTTCTGTGTTTCATGGTTGATTTGAAGGTCCAAGGGATACAGTAAACCTGCAATGGTGCATCGGAATCTAATACTGCTGTCCCAGGAAAGGCTCAAAGCACGAACTATTAGAAGAGTTACTCCTCTTATAAATAAGTCGACATTTTGCATTTTGTATTCAATATCGATGCAATTTCTGTGTTTCATCGTTGATTTGAAGGTCCAAGGGATACAGTAAACCTGCAATGGTGCATCGGAATCTAATACTGCTGTCCCAGGAAAGGCTCAAAGCACGAACTATTAGACGAGTTACTCCTCTTGTAAGTAAATCGACATTTTCCCTGTTGTATTCAATATCGATGCAATTTCTGTGTTTCATCGTTGATTTGAAGGTCCAAGGGATACAGTAAACCTGCAATGGTGCATCGAAATTTAATACTGCTGTCCCAGGAAAGGCTCAAAGCACGAACTATTAGAAGAGTTTCACCTCTTGTAAATAAGTCGACATTTTGCCTTTTGTATTCAATATCGATGCAATTTTTGTGCTTCATCGTTGATTTGAAGGTCCAAGGGATACACAAAACCTGCAATGGTTCATCGGAATCTAATACTGCTGTCACAGGAAAGGCTCAAAGCACGAACTATTAGAAGAGTTACTCCTCTTGTAAGTAAGTCGACATTTTGCCTTTTGTATTCAATGTCGATGCAATTTCTGTGTTGATTTGAAGGTCCAAGGGATACAGTAAACCTGCAATGGTGCATCGGAATCTAATACTGCTGTCCCAGGAAAGGCTAAAGCACGACCTAATAGTAAAGTTACTCCTCCTGTAAATAAGTCGACATTTTGATTTTTCTATTCAATATCGATGCAATATCTGTGTGTCATCGTTGATTTGAGGGTCCTAGGGATACAGTAAACCTGCAATGGTGCATCGGAATCTAATACTGCTGTCCCAGGAATGGCTCAAAGCACGAACTATTAGAAGAGTTACTCCTCTTGTAAGTAAGTCGACATTTTGCCTTTTGTATTGAATATCGATGCAATTTCTGTTTTTCATCGTATTTTTGAAGGTCCAAGGGATACAGTAAACCTTCAATGATGCATTGGAATCTAATACTGCTGTCCCAGGAAAGGCTCAAAGCACGAACTATTAGAAGAGTTACTCCTCTTGTAAGTAAGTCGACATTTTGCCTTTTGTATTCAATATCGATGCAATTTCTGTGTTTCATCGTTGATTTGAAGGTCCAAGGGATACAGTAAACCTGCAATGGTGCATCGGAATCTAATATTGCTGTCCCAGAAAAGGCTCAAAGCACGAACTATTAGAAGAGTTACTCGTCTTGTAAGTAAGTCGACATTTTGCCTTTTGTATTCAATATCGATGCAATTTCTGTGTTTCTTCGTTGATTTGAAGGTCCACGGGATACAGTAAACCTGCAATGGTGCCTCGGAATCTAATACTGCTGTCCCAGGAAAGGCTCAAACCACGAACTATTAGAAGAGTTACTCCTCTTGTAAATAAGTCGACATTTTGCCTTTTGTATTCAATATCGATGCAATTTCTGTGTTTCATCGTTGATTTGAAGGTCCAAGGGATACAGTAAACCTGCAATGGTGCATCGGAATCTAATACTGCTGTCCCAGGAAAAGCTAAAAGCACGAACTTTTAGAAGAGTTACTCCTCCTGTAAATAGGTCGACATTTTCCCTTTTGTATTCAATATCGATTCATTTACTGTGTTTCATCGTTGATTTGAAGGTCCAAGGGATACAGTAAACCTGCAATGGTGCATCGGAATCTAATACTGCTGTCCCAGGAAAGGCTAAAAGCACGAACTATTAGAGGAGTTACTCCTCTTGTAAATAAGTCGACATTTTGCCTTTTGTTTTCAATATCGATGCAATTTCTGTGTTTCATCGTTGATTTGAAGGTCCTAGGGATACAGTCAACCTGCGATGGTGCATCGGAATCTAATACTGCTGTCCCAGAAAAGGCTAAAAGCACGAACTACTAGAAGAGTTACTTTTCTTGTAAATAAGTCGACATTTTGCTTTTGGATTCAATATCGATGCAATTTCTGTGTTGATTTGAAGGTCCAAGGGATACAGTAAACCTGCAATGGTGCATCGGAATCTAATACTGCTGTCCCAGGAAAGGCTAAAGCACGACCTATTAGAAAAGTTACTCCTCCTGTAAATAAGTCGACATTTTGCTTTTTCTATTCAATATCGATGCAATTTCTGTGTTTCATCGTT
This sequence comes from Schistocerca cancellata, assembly GCF_023864275.1. NCBI lineage: Eukaryota > Metazoa > Arthropoda > Insecta > Orthoptera > Acrididae > Schistocerca > Schistocerca cancellata. Next base: position 137,705,394 of record NC_064627.1, on the reverse strand, counting down.
GATTTGAGGGTCCTAGGGATACAGTAAACCTGCAATGGTGCATCGGAATCTAATACTGCTGTCCCAGGAATGGCTCAAAGCACGAACTATTAGAAGAGTTACTCCTCTTGTAAGTAAGTCGACATTTTGCTTTTGTATTGAATATCGATGCAATTTCTGTTTTTCATCGTATTTTTGAAGGTCCAAGGGATGCAGTAAACCTTCAATGATGCATTGGATCTAATACTGCTGTCCCAGGAAAGGCTCAAAGCACGAACTATTAGAAGAGTTACTCCTCTTGTAAGTAAGTCGACATTTTGCCTTTTGTATTTAATAACGATGTAATTTCTGTGTTTCATCGTTGAACTGAAGGTCCAAGGGATACAGTAAACCTGCAATGGTGCATCGGAATCTAATATTGCTGTCCCAGGAAAGGCTCAAATCACGAACTATTAGAAGAGTTTCTCCTCTTACAAATAAGTCGACATTTTGCCTTTTGTATTCAATATCGATGCAATTTCTGTGTTTCATCGTTGATTTGAAGGTCCAAGGGATACAGTAAACCTGCAATGGTGCATCGGAATCTAATACTGCTGTCCCAGGAAAGGCTCAAAGCACGAACTATTAGAAGAGTTACTCCTCTTGTAAGTAAGTCGACATTTTGCCTTTTGTATTCAATATCGATGCAATTTCTGTGTTTCATCGTTGATTTGAAGGTCCAAGGGATACAGTAAACCTACAATGGTGCATCGGAATCTAATATTGCTGTCCCAGAAAAGGCTCAAAGCACGAACTATTAGAAGAGTTACTCGTCTTGTAAGTAAGTCGACATTTTGCCTTTTGTATTCAATATCGATGCAATTTCTGTGTTTCTTCGTTGATTTGAAGGTCCAAGGGATACAGTAAACCTGCAATGGTGCCTCGGAATCTAATACTGCTGTCCCAGGAAAGGCTCAAACCACGAACTATTAGAAGAGTTACTCCTCTTGTAAATAAGTCGACATTTTGCCTTTTGTATTCAATATCGATGCAATTTCTGTGTTTCATCGTTGATTTGAAGGTCCAAGGGATACAGTAAACCTGCAATGGTGCATCGGAATCTAATACTGCTGTCCCAGGAAAAGCTAAAAGCACGAACTTTTAGAAGAGTTACTCCTCCTGTAAATAGGACGACATTTTCCCTTTTGTATTCAATATCGATTCATTTACTGTGTTTCATCATTGATTTGAAGGTCCAAGGGATACAGTAAACCTGCAATGGTGCATCGGAATCTAATACTGCTGTCCCAGGAAAGGCTAAAAGCACGAACTATTAGAGGAGTTACTCCTCTTGTAAATAAGTCGACATTTTGCCTTTTGTTTTCAATATCGATGCAATTTCTGTGTTTCATCGTTGATTTGAAGGTCCTAGGGATACAGTAAACCTGCAATGGTGCATCGGAATCTAATACTGCTGTCCCAGGAAAGGCTCAAAGCACGATCTATTAGAAGAGTTACTCCTCTTATAAATAAGTCGACATTTTGCATTTTGTATTCAATATCGATGCAATTTCTGTGTTTCATCGTTGATTTGAAGGTCCATGGTATACAGTGAACCTGCAATGGTGCATCGGAATCTAATACTGCTGTCCCAGGAAAGGCTCAAAACACGAACTATTAGAAGAGTTTCTCCTCTTGTAAATAAGTCGACATTTTGCCTTTTGTATTCAATATCAATGCAATTTCTGTGTTTCATCGTTGATTTGAAGGTCCAAGGGATACATTAAACCTGCAATGGTGCATCGGAATCTAATACTGCTGTCCCAGGAAAGTCTCAAAGCACGAACTATTAGAAGAGTTACTCCTCTTATAAATAAGTCGACATTTTGCCTTTTGTCTTCAATATCGATGCAATTTCTGTGTTTCATCGCTGATTTGAAGGTCCTAGGGTTACAGTCAACCTGCGATGGTTCATCGGAATCTAATACTGCTGTCCCAGAAAAGGCTAAAAGCACGAACTACTAGAAGAGTTACTTCTCTTGTAAATAAGTCGACATTTTGCTTTTGTATTCAATATCGATGCAATTTCTGTGTTGATTTGAAGGTCCAAGGGATACAGTAAACCTGCAATGGTGCATCGGAATCTAATACTGCTGTCCCAGGAAAGGCTAAAGCACGAACTATTAGAAAAGTTACTCCTCCTGTAAATAAGTCGACATTTTTCTTTTTCTATTCAATATCGATGCAATTTCTGTGTTTCATCGTTGATTTGAGGGTCCTAGGGATACAGTAAACCTGCAATGGTGCATCGGAATCTAATACTGCTGTCCCAGGAATGGCTCAAAGCACGAACTATTAGAAGAGTTACTCCTCTTGTAAGTAAGTCGACATTTTGCCTTTTGTTTTGAATATCGATGCAATTTCTGTTTTTCATCGTATTTTTGAAGGTCCAAGGGACACAGTAAACCTTCAATGATGCATTGGAATCTAATACTGCTGTCCCAGGAAAGGCTCAAAGCACGAACTATTAGAAGAGTTACTCCTCTTGTAAATAAGTCGACATTTTGCCTTTTGTATTCAATATCGATGCAATTTCTGTGTTTCATCGTTGATTTGAAGGTCCAAGGGATACAGTAAACCTGCAATGGTGCATCGGAATCTAATACTGCTGTCCCAGGAAAAGCTAAAAGCACGAACATTTAGAAGAGTTACTCCTCCTGTAAATAGGACGACATTTTCCCTTTTGTATTCAATATCGATTCATTTACTGTGTTTCATCATTGATTTGAAGGTCCAAGGGATACAGTAAACCTGCAATGGTGCATCGGAATCTAATACTGCTGTCCCAGGAAAGGCTAAAAGCACGAACTATTAGAGGAGTTACTCCTCTTGTAAATAAGTCGACATTTTGCCTTTTGTTTTCAATATCGATGCAATTTCTGTGTTTCATCGTTGATTTGAAGGTCCTAGGGATACAGTAAACCTGCAATGGTGCATCGGAATCTAATACTGCTGTCCCAGGAAAGGCTCAAAGCACGAACTATTAGAAGAGTTACTCCTCTTATAAATAAGTCGACATTTTGCATTTTGTATTCAATATCGATGCAATTTCTGTGTTTCATCGTTGATTTGAAGGTCCAAGGTATACAGTGAACCTGCAATGGTGCATCGGAATCTAATACTGCTGTCCCAGGAAAGGCTCAAAACACGAACTATTAGAAGAGTTTCTCCTCTTGTAAATAAGTCGACATTTTGCCTTTTGTATTCAATATCAATGCAATTTCTGTGTTTCATCGTTGATTTGAAGGTCCAAGGGATACAGTTAACCTACAATGGTGCATCGGAATCTAATACTGCTGTCCCAGGAAGGTCTCAAAGCACGAACTATTAGAAGAGTTACTCCTCTTGTAAGTAAGTTGACATTTTGCTTTTTTGTATTCAATATCGATGCAATTTCTGTGTTTCATCGTTGATTTGAAGGTCCTAGGGATACAGTAAACCTGCAATGGTGCATCGGAATCTAATACTGCTGTCCCAGGAATGGCTCAAAGCACGAACTATTAGAAGAGTTACTCCTCTTGTAAGTAAGTCGACATTTTGCCTTTTGTATTCAATATCGATGCAATTTCTGTGTTTCTTCGTTGATTTGAAGGTCCAAGGGATACAGTAAACCTGCAATGGTGCCTCGGAATCTAATACTGCTGTCCCAGGAAAGGCTCAAACCACGAACTATTAGAAGAGTTACTCCTCTTGTAAATAGGTCGACATTTTGCCTTTTGTATTCAATATCGATGCAATTTCTGTGTTTCATCGTTGATTTGAAGGTAAGGGATACAGTAAACCTGCAATGGTGCATCGGAATCTAATACTGCTGTCCCAGGAAAAGCTAAAAACACGAACTTTTAGAAGAGTTACTCCTCCTGTAAATAGGACGACATTTTCCCTTTTGTATTCAATATCGATTCATTTACTGTGTTTCATCATTGATTTGAAGGTCCAAGGGATACAGTAAACCTGCAATGGTGCATCGGAATCTAATACTGCTGTCCCAGGAAAGGCTAAAAGCACGAACTATTAGAGGAGTTACTCCTCTTGTAAATAAGTCGACATTTTGCCTTTTGTTTTCAATATCGATGCAATTTCTGTGTTTCATCGTTGATTTGAAGGTCCTAGGGATACAGTAAACCTGCAATGGTGCATCGGAATCTAATACTGCTGTCCCAGGAAAGGCTCAAAGCACGAACTATTAGAAGAGTTACTCCTCTTATAAATAAGTCGACATTTTGCATTTTGTATTCAATATCGATGCAATTTCTGTGTTTCATCGTTGATTTGAAGGTCCAAGGTATACAGTGAACCTGCAATGGTGCATCGGAATCTAATACTGCTGTCCCAGGAAAGGCTCAAATCACGAACTATTAGAAGAGTTTCTCCTCTTGTAAATAAGTCGACATTTTGCCTTTTGTATTCAATATCAATGCAATTTCTGTGTTTCATCGTTGATTTGAAGGTCCAAGTGATACAGTAAACCTGCAATGGTGCATCGGAATCTAATACTGCTGTCCCAGGAAGGTCTCAAAGCACGAACTATTAGAAGAGATACTCCTCTTGTAAGTAAGTTGACATTTTGCCTTTTGTATTCAATATCGATGCAATTTCTGTGTTTCATCGTTGATTTGAAGGTCCTAGGGATACAGTAAACCTGCAATGGTGCATCGGAATCTAATACTGCTGTCCCAGGAAAGGCTCAAATCACGAACTATTAGAAGAGTTACTCCTCTTGTAAGTAAGTCGACATTTTGCCCTTTGTATTCAATAACGATGCAATTTCTGTGTTTCATCGTTGATTTGAAGGTCCAAGGGATACAGTAAAGCTGCAATGGTGCATCGAAATTTAATACTGCTGTCCCAGGAAAGGCTCAAAGCACGAACTATTAGAAGAGTTTCACCTCTTGTAAATAAGTCGACATTTTGCCTTTTGTATTCAATATCGATGCAATTTTTGTGCTTCATCGTTGATTTGAAAGTCCTAGGGATACAGTAAACCTGCAATGGTGCATCGGAATCTAATACTGCTGTCCCAGGAAGGTCTCAAAGCACGAACTATTAGAAGAGTTACTCCTCTTGTAAGTAAGTTGACATTTTGCCTTTTGTATTCAATATCGATGCAATTTCTGTGTTTCTTCGTTGATTTGAAGGTCCAAGGGATACAGTAAACCTGCAATGGTGCCTCGGAATCTAATATTGCCGTCCCAGGAAAGGCTCAAAGCACGAGCTGTTAGAAGAGTTCCTCCTATTGTAAATAAGTCGACATTTTGCGTTTTGTATTCAATATCGATGCAATTTCTGCGTTTCATAGTTGATTTGAAGTTCCAAGGGATACAGTAAACCTGCAATGGTGCATCGGAATCTAATACTGCTGTCCCAGGATAGGCTAAAAGCACGAACTGTTAGAAGAGTTACTCCTCTTATAAATATGTCGACATTTTGCCTTTTGTATTCAATATCAATGCAATTTCTGTGTTTCATCGATGATTTGAAGGTCCAAGGGATACAGTAAACCTGCAATGGTGCATCGGAATCTAATACTGCTGTCCCAGGAAAGTCTCAAAGCACAAACTATTAGAAGAGTTACTCCTCTTGTAAGTAAGTCGACATCTTGCACTTTGTATTCAATATCGATGCAATTTCTGTGTTTCATCGTTGATTTGAAGGTCCTAGGGATACAGTAAACCTGCAATGGTGCATCGGAATCTAATACTGCTGTCCCAGGAAAGTCTCAAAGCACGAACTATTAGAAGAGTTACTCCTCTTATAAATAAGTCGACATTTTGCCTTTTGTCTTCAATATCGATGCAATTTCTGTGTTTCATCGCTGATTTGAAGGTCCTAGGGTTACAGTCAACCTGCGATGGTGCATCGGAATCTAATACTGCTGTCCCAGAAAAGGCTAAATGCACGAACTACTAGAAGAGTTACTTCTCTTGTAAATAAGTCGACATTTTGCTTTTGTATTCAATATCGATGCAATTTCTGTGTTGATTTGAAGGTCCAAGGGATACAGTAAACCTGCAATGGTGCATCGGAATCTAATACTGCTGTCCCAGGAAAGGCTAAAGCACGAACTATTAGAAAAGTTACTCCTCCTGTAAATAAGTCGACATTTTTCTTTTTCTATTCAATATCGATGCAATTTCTGTGTTTCATCGTTGATTTGAGGGTCCTAGGGATACAGTAAACTTGCAATGGTGCATCGGAATCTAATACTGCTGTCCCAGGAATGGCTCAAAGCACGAACTATTAGAAGAGTTACTCCTCTTGTAAGTAAGTCGACATTTTGCCTTTTGTTTTGAATATCGATGCAATTTCTGTTCTTCATCGTATTTTTGAAGGTCCAAGGGACACAGTAAACCTTCAATGATGCATTGGAATCTAATACTGCTGTCCCAGGAAAGGCTCAAAGCACGAACTATTAGAAGAGTTACTCCTCTTGTAAGTAAGTCGACATTTTGCCTTTTGTATTTAATAACGATGTAATTTCTGTGTTTCATCGTTGAACTGAAGGTCCAAGGGATACACAAAACCTGCAGTGGTTTATCGGAATCTAATACTGCTGTCACAGGAAAGGCTCAAACCACGAACTATTAGAAGAGTTACTCCTCTTATAAATAAGTCGAAATTTTGCCTTTTGTATTCAATATCGATGCAATTTCTGTGTTTCTTCGTTGATTTGAAGGTCCAAGGGATACAGTAAACTTGCAATGGTGCATCGGATCTAATACTGCTGTCCCAGGAAAGGCTAAAAGTACGAACTATTAGAAGAGTTACTCCTCCTGTAAGTAAGTCGACATTTTGCCTTTTCTATTCAATATCGATGCAATTTCTGTGTTTCATCGTTGATTTGAAGGTCCAAGGGATACAGTAAACCTGCAATGGTGCATCGGAATCTAATACTGCTGTCCCAGGAAAGGCTCAAACACGAACTATTAGATGAGTTACTCCTCTTGTAAATAAGTCGACATTTTGCCTTTTGTATTCAATATCAATGCAATTTCTGTGTTTCATCGTTCATTTGAAGGTCCAAGGGATACAGTAAACCTGCAATCGTGCATCGGAATCTAATACTGCTGTCCCAGGAAAGCCTCAAACACAAACTATTAGAGGAGTTACTCCTCTTGTAAGTAAGTCGACATTTTGACTTTTGTATTCAATATCGATGCAATTTCTCTGTTTCATCGTTAATTTGAAGGTCCAAGGGATACAGTAAACCTGCAATTGTGCATCGGAATCTAATACTGCTGTCCCAGGAAAGTCTCAAAGCACGAACTATTAGAAGAGTTACTCCTCTTGTATGTAAGTCGACATTTTGCATTTTGTATTCAATATCGATGCAATTTCTCTGTTTAATCGTTGAATTGAAGGTCCTACGGATACAGTAAACCAGCAATGCTGCATCGAAATCTAATACTGCTGTCCCAGGAAAAGCTCAAAGCACGAACTATTAGAAGAGTTACTCGTCTTTTAAGTAAGCCGACATTTTGCCTTTTGTATTCAATATCGATGCAATTTCTGTGTTTCATCGTTGATTCGAAGGTCCAAGGGATACAGTAAACCTGCAATGGTGCCTCGGAATGTAATACTGCTGTGCCAGGAAACGCTCAAACCACGAACTATTAGAAGAGTTACTCCTCTTGTAAATAAGTCGCCATTTTAACTTTTGTATTCAATATCGATGCAATTTCTGTGTTTAATCGTTGATTTGAAGGTCCAAGGGATACAGTAAACTTCCAATGGTGCATCGGAATCTAATACTGCTGTCCCAGGAAAGGCTAAAAGCACGAACTATTAGAAGAGTTACTCCTCCTGTATGTAAGTCAATATTTTGCCTTTTCTATTCAATATCGATGCAATTTCTGTGTTTCATCGTTGATTTGAAGGTCCAAGGGATACAGTAAACCTGCAATGGTGCATCGGAATCTAATACTGCTGTCCCAGGAAAGGCTCAAACACGAACTATTAGATGAGATACTCCTCATGTAAATAAGTCGACATTTTGCCTTTTGTATTCAATATCAATGCAATTTATGTGTTTCGTTGTTGATTTGAAGGTACAAGGGATACAGTAAACCTTCAATGGTGCACCGGAATCTAATACTGCTGTCCCAGGAAAGTCTCGAACACGAACTATTAGAAGAGTTACTCCTCTTGTAAATAAGTCGACATTTTGACTTTTGTATTCAATATCGATGCAATTTCTGTGTTTCATCGTTGATTTGAAGGTACAAGGGATACAGTAAACCTGCAATGGTGCATCGGAATCTAGCACTGCTGTCCCAGGAAACGCTCAAAGCACGAACTATTTGAAGAGTTAATCCTCTTATAATAAATTCGACATTTTGCCTTTTGTATTCAATATCGATGCAATTTCTGTGTTTCATCGTTGATTTGAAGGTCCAAGGGATACAGTAAACCTGCAATGGTGCATCGGAATCTAGCACTGCTGTCCCAGGAAACGCTCAAAGCACGAACTATTTGAAGAGTTAATCCTCTTATAATAAATTCGACATTTTGCCTTTTGTATTCAATATCGATGCAATTTCTGTGTTTCATCGTTGATTTGAAGGTCCAAGGGATACAGTAAACCTGCAATGGTGCATCGGAATGTAATACTGCTGTTCCAGGAAAACCTAAAATTACGTACTATTATAAGAGTTACTCCTCTTATAAATAAGTCGACATTTTGTCTTTTGTATACAATACCGACGCAATTTCTGTGTTTCATCGTTGATTTAAAGGTCCTAGGGATACAATAAACCTGCAATGGTGCATCGGAATTTAATACTGCTGTCCCAGGAAAGGCTCAAAGTACGAACTATTAGAAGAGTTACTCCTCTTGTAAGTAAGTCGACATTTTGGTTTTTGTATTCAATAACGATGTAATTTCTGTGTTTCATCGTTGATTTGAAGGTCCAAGCCATACAGAAAACCTGCAATGGTGCATCGGAATCTAATACTGCTGTCCCAGGAAAGGCTCAAAGCACTACACTACTAGAAGGGTTACTCCTCTTATAAATAAGTCGACATTTTGCCTTTTGTATTTAATATCGATGCAATTTCTGTGTTTTATCGTTGATTTGAAGGTCCTAGGGATACAGTAAACCTACAATGGTGCATCGGAATCTAATACTGCTGTCCCAAGAAAGGCTAAAAGCACGAACTACTAGGAGATTTACTCCTCTTGTAAAACAGTCGAAATTTTGCCTTTTGTATTCAATATCGATGCAATTTCTGTGTTTCATCGTTGAATTAGATGTCCAAGGGATACAGTAAACCTACAATGGTGCATCGGAATCTAATACTGCTGTCCCAAGAAAGGCTAAAACACGAACTATTAGAAGAGTTACTCATCCTGGAAATAAGTCGACATTTTGCCTTTTCTATTCAATATCGATGCAATTTCTGTGTTTCATCGTTGACTTGAAGTCCAAGGGATACAGTAAACCTGCAATGGTGCATCGGAATTTAATACTGCTGTCCCAGGAAAGGCTCAAAGCACGAACTATTAGAAGAGTTACTCCTCTTGTAAATAAGTCGACATTTTGCCTTTTGTATTCAATATCAATGCAATTTCTGTATTTCATCGTTGATTTGAAGGTCCAAGGGATACAGTACACCTGCAATGGTGCATCGGAATCTAATACTGCTGTCCCAGGAAAGTCTCAAAGCACGAACTACTATAAGAGTTACTCCTCTTGTAAGTAAGTCGACATTTTGCCTTTTGTATTCAATATCGATGCAATTTCTGTGTTTAATCGTTGACTTGAAGGTCCTAGGGATACAGTAAAACTGCAATGGTGCGTCGGAAACTAATACTGCTGTCCCAGGAAAGGCTCAAAGCACGAACTATTAGAAGAGTTAATCCTCTTGTAAGTAAGTCGACATTTTGCTTTTGTATTCAATATCGATGCAATTTCTGTGTTTCATCGTTGATTTGAAGGTCCTACGGATACAGGAAACCTGCAATGGTGCCTCGGAGTCTAATACTGCTGTCCCAGGAAAGGCTCAAACCACGAACTATTAGAAGAGTTACTCCTCTTGTAAATAAGTCGACATTTTGCCTTTCGTATTCAATATCGATGCAATTTCTGTGTTTCATTGTTTATTTGAAGGTCCAAGGGATACAGTAAACCTGCAATGGTGCATCGGAATCTAATACTGCTGTCCCAGGAAAAGCTAAAAGCACGAACTATTAGAAGAGTTACTCCTCTTGTAAATAAGTCGACATTTTACCTTTTGTATTCAATATCGATGCAATTACTGTGTTTCATCGTTGATTTGAAGGTCCAAGGGATACAGTAAACTTCCAATGGTGCATCGGAATCTAATACTGCTGTCCCAGGAAAGGCTAAAAGCACGAACTATTAGAAGAGTTACTCCTCCTGTAAGTAAGTCGACATTTTGCCTTTTCTATTCAATATCGATGCAATTTCTGTGTTTCATCATTGATTTGAAGGTCCAAGGGATACAGTAAACCTGCAATGGTGCCTCGGAATCTAATACTGCTGTCCCAGGAAACGCTCAAACCACGAACAATTAGAAGAGTTTCTCCTCTTGTAAATAAGTCGACATTTTGCCTTTTGTATTCAATATCGATGCAATTTCTGTGTTTCATCGTTGATTTGAAGGTCCAAGGGATACAGTAGACTTGCAATGGTGCATCGGAATCTAATACTGCTGTCCCAGGAAAGGCTAAAAGCACGAACTATTAGAAGAGTTACTCCTCCTGTATGAAAGTCAATATTTTGCCTTTTCTATTCAATATCGATGCAATTTCTGTGTTTCATCGTTGATTTGAAGGTCCAGGGGATACAGTAAACCTGCAATGGTGCATCGGAATCTAATACTGCTGTCCCAGGAAAGGCTCAAACACGAACTATTAGATGAGTTACTCCTCATGTAAATAAGTCGACATCTTGCCTTTTGTATTCAATATCGATGCAATTTCTGTGTTTCATCGTTGATTTGAAGGTACAAGGGATACAGTAAACCTGCAATGGTGCATCGGAATCTAGCACTGCTGTCCCAGGAAACGCTCAAACCACGAACTATTTGAAGAGTTAATCCTCTTATAATAAATTTGACATTTTGCCTTTTGTATTCAATATCGATGCAATTTCTGTGTTTCATCGTTGATTTGAAGGTCCAAGGGATACAGTAAACCTGCAATGGTGCATCGGAATGTAATACTGCTGTTCCAGGAAAAGCTAAAATTACGTACTATTAGAAGAGTTACTCCTCTTATAAATAAGTCGACATTTTGTCTTTTGTATACAATACCGACGCAATTTCTGTGTTTCATCGTTGATTTAAAGGTCCTAGGGATACAATAAACCTGCAATGGTGCATCGGAATTTAATACTGCTGTCCCAGGAAAGGCTCAAAGCACGAACTATTAGAAGAGTTACTGCTCTTGTAAATAAGTCGACATTTTGCCTTTTGTATTCAATATCGATGCAATTTCTGTTTTTCATCGTTGATTTGAAGGTCCAAGGGATACAGTAAACCTGCAATGGTGCATCGAAATCTAATACTGCTGTCCCAGGAAAAGCTCAAAGCACGACCTATTAGAAGAGTTACATCTCTTATAAATAACGCGACATTTTGCCTATTGTATTCAATATCGATCCAACTTCTGCGTTTCATCGTTGATTTGAAGGTCCAAGGGATACAGTAAAACTGCAGTGGTGTATCGGAATCTAACACAGCTGTGCCAGGAAAGGCTAAAAGCACGAACTATTAGAAGAGTTACTCCTCTTATAAATAAGTAGACATTTTGCCTTTTGTATTCAATATCGATGCAATTTCTGTGTTTCATCGTTGATTTGAAGGTCCAAGGGATACAAAAAACCTGCAATGGTGCATCGGAATCTAATACTGCTGCCCCAGGAAAGGTTCAAAGCACAAACTATTAGAAGAGTTACTCCTCTTGTAAATAAGTCGACATTTTGCTTTTTTTATTCAATATCGATGCAATTTCTGTGTTTCATGGTTGATTTGAAGGTCCAAGGGATACAGTAAACCTGCAAGGGTGCGTCGGAATCTAATACTGCTGTCCCAAGAAAGGCTAAAAGCACGTACTATTAGAAGAGTTACTCCTCTTGTAAAAAAGACGACATTTTGCCATTTGTATTCAATATCGATGCAACTTCTGTGTTTCATCGTTGATTTGAAGGTCCAAGGGATACAGTAAACCTGCAATGGTGCATCGGATATAAAACTGCTGTCCCAGGAAAGGCTAAAAGCACGAACTATTAGAAGAGTTACTCCTCTTGTAAGTAAGTCGACATTTTGCCTTTTGTATTTAATAACAATGTAATTTCTGTGTTTCATCGTTGAACTGAAGGTCCAAGGGATACACAAAACCTGCAGTGGTTCATCGGAATCTAATACTGCTGTCACAGGAAAGGCTCAAACCACGAACTATTAGAAGAGTTACTCCTCCTGTAAGTAAGTCGACATTTTGCCTTTTCTATTCAATATCGATGCAATTTCTGTGTTTCATCGTTGATTTGAAGGTCCAAGGGATACAGTAAACCTGCAATGGTGCATCGGAATCTAATACTGCTGTCCCAGGAAAGGCTCAAACACGAACTATTAGATGAGTTACTCCTCTTGTAAATAAGTCGACATTTTGCCTTTTGTATTCAATATCAATGCAAATTCTGTGTTTCATCGTTCATTTGAAGGTCCAAGGGATACAGTAAACCTGCAATCGTGCATCGGAATCTAATACTGCTGACCCAGGAAAGCCTCAAACACAAACTATTAGAGGAGTTACGCCTCTTGTAAGTAAGTCGACATTTTGACTTTTGTATTCAATATCGATGCAATTTCTCTGTTTCATCGTTGAATTGAAGGTCCTACGGATACAGTAAACCAGCAATGCTGCATCGAAATCTAATACTGCTGTCCCAGGAAAAGCTCAAAGCACGAACTATTAGAAGAGTTACTCGTCTTTTAAGTAAGCCGACATTTTGCCTTTTGTATTCAATATCGATGCAATTTCTGTGTTTCATCGTTGATTTGAAGGTCCAAGGGATACAGTAAACCTGCAATGGTGCCTCGGAATGTAATACTGCTGTGCCAGGAAACGCTCAAACCACGAACTATTAGAAGAGTTACACCTCTTGTAAATAAGTCGCCATTTTAACTTTTGTATTCAATATCGATGCAATTTCTGTGTTTAATCGTTGATTTGAAGGTCCAAGGGATACAGTAAACTTCCAATGGTGCATCGGAATCTAATACTGCTGTCCCAGGAAAGGCTAAAAGCACGAACTATTAGAAGAGTTACTCCTCCTGTATGTAAGTCAATATTTTGCCTTTTCTATTCAATATCGATGCAATTTCTGTGTTTCATCGTTGATTTGAAGGTCCAAGGGATACAGTAAACCTGCAATGGTGCATCGGAATCTAATACTGCTGTCCCAGGAAAGGCTCAAACACGAACTATTAGATGAGTTACTCCTCATGTAAATAAGTCGACATTTTGCCTTTTGTATTCAATATCAATGCAATTTATGTGTTTCGTCGTTGATTTGAAGGTACAAGGGATACAGTAAACCTTCAATGGTGCACCGGAATCGAATACTGCTGTCCCAGGAAAGTCTCGAACACGAACTATTAGAAGAGTTACTCCTCTTGTAAATAAGTCGACATTTTGACTTTTGTATTCAATATCGATGCAATTTCTGTGTTTCATCGTTGAATTGAAGGTCCTAGGGATACAGTGAACCTGCAATGGTGCATCGGAATCTAATACTGCTATCCCAGGAAAGGCTCAAGGCACCAACTATTAGAAGAGTTACTCCTCTTGTAAGTAAATCGAAATTTTGCCTTTTGTATTCAATATCGATGCAATTTCTGTGTTTCATCGTTGATTTGAAGGTACAAGGGATACAGTAAACGTGCAATGGTGCATCGGAATCTAGCACTGCTGTCCCAGGAAACGCTCAAACCACGAACTATTTGAAGAGTTAATCCTCTTATAATAAATTTGACATTTTGCCTTTTGTATTCAATATCGATGCAATTTCTGTGTTTCATCGTTGATTTGAAGGTCCAAGGGATACAGTAAACCTGCAATGGTGCATCGGAATGTAATACTGCTGTTCCAGGAAAAGCTAAAATTACGTACTATTAGAAGAGTTACTCCTCTTATAAATAAGTCGACATTTTGTCTTTTGTATACAATACCGACGCAATTTCTGTGTTTCATCGTTGATTTAAAGGTCCTAGGGATACAATAAACCTGCAATGGTGCATCGGAATTTAATACTGCTGTCCCAGGAAAGGCTCAAAGCACGAACTATTAGAAGAGTTACTGCTCTTGTAAATAAGTCGACATTTTGCCTTTTGTATTCAATATCGATGCAATTTCTGATTTTCATCGTTGATTTGAAGGTCCAAGGGATACAGTAAACCTGCAATGGTGCATCGAAATCTAATACTGCTGTCCCAGGAAAAGCTCAAAGCACGACCTATTAGAAGAGTTACTTCTCTTATAAATAACGCGACATTTTGCCTATTGTATTCAATATCGATCCAACTTCTGCGTTTCATCGTTGATTTGAAGGTCCAAGGGATACAGTAAAACTGCAGTGGTGTATCGGAATCTAACACAGCTGTGCCAGGAAAGGCTAAAAGCACCAACTATTAGAAGAGTTACTCCTCTTGTAAGTAAATCGAAATTTTGCCTTTTGTATTCAATATCGATGCAATTTCTGTGTTTCATGGTTGATTTGAAGGTCCAAGGGATACAGTAAACCTGCAAGGGTGCGTCGGAATCTAATACTGCTGTCCCAAGAAAGTCTAAAAGCACATACTATTAGAAGAGTTACTCCTCTTGTAAAAAAGACGACATTTTGCCATTTGTATTCAATATCGATGCAACTTCTGTGTTTCATCGTTGATTTGAAGGTCCAAGGGATACAGTAAACCAGCAATGGTGCATCGGATCTAATACTGCTGTCCCAGGAAAGGCTAAAAGCACGAACTATTAGAAGAGTTACTCCTCTTGTAAGTAAGTCGCCATTTTGCCTTTTGTATTTAATAACGATGTAATTTCTGTGTTTCATCGTTGAACTGAAGGTCCAAGGGATACACAAAACCTGCAGTGGTTCATCGGAATCTAATACTGCTGTCACAGGAAAGGCTCAATTCACGAACTATTAGAAGAGTTACTCCTCTTATAAATAAGTCGAAATTTTGCCTTTTGTATTCAATATCGATGCAATTTCTGTGTTTCATCGTTGATTTGAAGGTCCAAGGGATACAGTAAACTTGCAATGGTGCATCGGAATCTAATACTGCTGTCCCAGGAAAGGCTAAAAGTACGAACTATTAGAAGAGTTACTCCTCCTGTAAGTAAGTCGACATTTTGCCTTTTCTATTCAATATCGATGCAATTTCTGTGTTTCATCGTTGATTTGAAGGTCCATGGGATACAGTAAACCTGCAATGGTGCATCGGAATCTAATACTGCTGTCCCAGGAAAGGCTCAAACACGAACTATTAGATGAGTTACTCCTCTTGTAAATAAGTCGACATTTTGCCTTTTGTATTCAATATCAATGCAATTTCTGTGTTTCATCGTTCATTTGAAGGTCCAAGGGATACAGTAAACCTGCAATCGTGCATCGGAATCTAATACTGCTGTCCCAGGAAAGCCTCAAACACAAACTATTAGAGGAGTTACTCCTCTTGTCAGTAAGTCGACATTTTGACTTTTGTATTCAATATCGATGCAATTTCTCTGTTTCATCGTTAATTTGAAGGTCCAAGGGATACAGTAAACCTGCAATTGTGCATCGGAATCTAATACTGCTGTCCCAGGAAAGTCTCAAAGCACGAACTATTAGAAGAGTTACTCCTCTTGTATGTAAGTCGACATTTTGCATTTTGTATTCAATATCGATGCAATTTCTCTGTTTAATCGTTGAATTGAAGGTCCTACGGATACAGTAAACCAGCAATGCTGCATCGAAATCTAATACTGCTGTCCCAGGAAAAGCTCAAAGCACGAACTATTAGAAGAGTTACTCGTCTTTTAAGTAAGCCGACATTTTGCCTTTTGTATTCAATATCGATGCAATTTCTGTGTTTCATCGTTGATTTGAAGGTCCAAGGGATACAGTAAACCTGCAATGGTGCCTCGGAATGTAATACTGCTGTGCCAGGAAACGCTCAAACCACGAACTATTAGAAGAGTTACTCCTCTTGTAAATAAGTCGACATTTTAACTTTTGTATTCAATATCGATGCAATTTCTGTGTTTAATCGTTGATTTGAAGGTCCAAGGGATACAGTAAACTTCCAATGGTGCATCGGAATCTAATACTGCTGTCCCAGGAAAGGCTAAAAGCACGAACTATTAGAAGAGTTACTCCTCCTGTATGTAAGTCAATATTTTGCCTTTTCTATTCAATATCGATGCAATTTCTGTGTTTCATCGTTGATTTGAAGGTCCAAGGGATACAGTAAACCTGCAATGGTGCATCGGAATCTAATACTGCTGTCCCAGGAAAGGCTCAAACATGAACTATTAGATGAGTTACTCCTCATGTAAATAAGTCGACATTTTGCCTTTTGTATTCAATATCAATGCAATTTATGTGTTTCGTCGTTGATTTGAAGGTACAAGGGATACAGTAAACCTTCAATGGTGCACCGGAATCTAATACTGCTGTCCCAGGAAAGTCTCGAACACGAACTATTAGAAGAGTTACTCCTCTTGTAAATAAGTCGACATTTTGACTTTTGTATTCAATATCGATGCAATTTCTGTGTTTCATCGTTGATTTGAAGGTACAAGGGATACAGTAAACCTGCAATGGTGCATCGGAATCTAGCACTGCTGTCCCAGGAAACGCTCAAAGCACGAACTATTTGAAGAGTTAATCCTCTAATAATAAATTCGACATTTTGCCTTTTGTATTCAATATCGATGCAATTTCTGTGTTTCATCGTTGATTTGAAGGTCCAAGGGATACAGTAAACCTGCAATGGTGCATCGGAATCTAGCACTGCTGTCCCAGGAAACGCTCAAAGCACGAACTATTTGAAGAGTTAATCCTCTTATAATAAATTCGACATTTTGCCTTTTGTATTCAATATCGATGCAATTTCTGTGTTTCATCGTTGATTTGAAGGTCCAAGGGATACAGTAAACCTGCAATGGTGCATCGGAATGTAATACTGCTGTTCCAGGAAAACCTAAAATTACGTACTATTATAAGAGTTACTCCTCTTATAAATAAGTCTACATTTTGTCTTTTGTATACAATACCGACGCAATTTCTGTGTTTCATCGTTGATTTAAAGGTCCTAGGGATACAATAAACCTGCAATGGTGCATCGGAATTTAATACTGCTGTCCCAGGAAAGGCTCAAAGTACGAACTATTAGAAGAGTTACTCCTCTTGTAAGTAAGTCGACATTTTGGTTTTTGTATTCAATAACGATGTAATTTCTGTGTTTCATCGTTGATTTGAAGGTCCAAGCGATACAGAAAACCTGCAATGGTGCATCGGAATCTAATACTGCTGTCCCAGGAAAGGCTCAAAGCACTACACTACTAGAAGAGTTACTCCTCTTATAAATAAGTCGACATTTTGCCTTTTGTATTTAATATCGATGCAATTTCTGTGTTTTATCGTTGATTTGAAGGTCCTAGGGATACAGTCAACCTGCAATGGTGCATCGGATTCTAATACTGCTGTCCCAGGAAAGGCTAAAAGCACGAACTACTAGGAGATTTACTCCTCTTGTAAAACAGTCGAAATTTTGCCTTTTGTATTCAATATCGATGCAATTTCTGTGTTTCATCGTTGAATTAGATGTCCAAGGGATACAGTAAACCTACAATGGTGCATCGGAATCTAATACTGCTGTCCCAGGAAAGGCTCAAAGCACGAACTATTAGAAGAGTTACTCCTCTTCTAAGTAAGTCGACATTTTGCCTTTTGTATTCAATATCAATGCAATTTCTGTATTTCATCGTTGATTTGAAGGTCCAAGGGATACAGTAAACCTGCAATGGTGCATCGGAATCTAATACTGCTGTCCCAGGAAAGTCTCAAAGCACGAACTACTATAAGAGTTACTCCTCTTGTAAGTAAGTCGACATTTTGCTTTTTGTATTCAATATCGATGCAATTTCTGTGTTTAATCGTTGAATTGAAGGTCCTAGGGATACAGTAAAACTGCAATGGTGCGTCGGAATCTAATACTGTTGTCCCAGGAAAGGCTCAAAGCACGAACTATTAGAAGAGTTAATCCTCTTGTAAGTAAGTCGACATTTTGCTTTTGTATTCAATATCGATGCAATTTCTGTGTTTCATCGTTGATTTGAAGGTCCTACGGATACAGGAAACCTGCAATGGTGCCTCGGAGTCTAATACTGCTGTCCCAGGAAAGGCTCAAACCACGAACTATTAGAAGAGTTACTCCTCTTGTAAATAAGTCGACATTTTGCCTTTCGTATTCAATATCGATGCAATTTCTGTGTTTCATTGTTGATTTGAAGGTCCAAGGGATACAGTAAACCTGCATTGGTGCATCGGAATCTAATACTGCTGTCCCAGGAAAAGCTAAAAGCACGAACTATTAGAAGAGTTACTCCTCTTGTAAATAAGTCGACATTTTACCTTTTGCATTCAATATCGATGCAATTACTGTGTTTCATCGTTGATTTGAAGGTCCAAGGGATACAGTATATTTCCAATGGTGCATCGGAATCTAATACTGCTGTCCCAGGAAAGGCTAAAAGCACGAACTATTAGAAGAGTTACTCCTCCTGTAAGTAAGTCGACATTTTGCCTTTTCTATTCAATATCGATGCAATTTCTGTGTTTCATCATTGATTTGAAGGTCCAAGGGATACAGTAAACCTGCAATGGTGCCTCGGAATCTAATACTGCTGTCCCAGGAAACGCTCAAACCACGAACTATTAGAAGAGTTTCTCCTCTTGTAAATAAGTCGACATTTTGCCTTTTGTATTCAATATCAATGCAATTTCTGTGTTTCATCGTTCATTTGAAGGTCCAAGGGATACAGTAAACCTGCAATCGTGCATCGGAATCTAATACTGCTGTCCCAGGAAAGCCTCAAACACAAACTATTAGAGGAGTTACTCCTCTTGTAAGTAAGTCGACATTTTGACTTTTGTATTCAATATCGATGCAATTTCTCTGTTTCATCGTTAATTTGAAGGTCCAAGGGATACAGTAAACCTGCAATTGTGCATCGGAATCTAATACTGCTGTCCCAGGAAAGTCTCAAAGCACGAACTATTAGAAGAGTTACTCCTCTTGTATGTAAGTCGACATTTTGCATTTTGTATTCAATATCGATGCAATTTCTCTGTTTAATCGTTGAATTGAAGGTCCTACGGATACAGTAAACCAGCAATGCTGCATCGAAATCTAATACTGCTGTCCCAGGAAAAGCTCAAAGCACGAACTATTAGAAGAGTTACTCGTCTTTTAAGTAAGCCGACATTTTGACTTTTGTATTCAATATCGATGCAATTTCTGTGTTTCATCGTTGAATTGAAGGTCCTAGGGATACAGTAAACCTGCAATGGTGCATCGGAATCTAATACTGCTATCCCAGGAAAGGCTCAAGGCACCAACTATTAGAAGAGTTACTCCTCTTGTAAGTAAATCGAAATTTTGCCTTTTGTATTCAATATCGATGCAATTTCTGTGTTTCATCGTTGATTTGAAGGTACAAGGGATACAGTAAACGTGCAATGGTGCATCGGAATCTAGCACTGCTGTCCCAGGAAACGCTCAAAGCACGAACTATTTGAAGAGTTAATCCTCTTATAATAAATTTGACATTTTGCCTTTTGTATTCAATATCGATGCAATTTCTGTGTTTCATCGTTGATTTGAAGGTCCAAGGGATACAGTAAACCTGCAATGGTGCATCGGAATGTAATACTGCTGTTCCAGGAAAAGCTAAAATTACGTACTATTAGAAGAGTTACTCCTCTTATAAATAAGTCGACATTTTGTCTTTTGTATACAATACCGACGCAATTTCTGTGTTTCATCGTTGATTTAAAGGTCCTAGGGATACAATAAACCTGCAATGGTGCATCGGAATTTAATACTGCTGTCCCACTAAAGGCTCAAAGCACGAACTATTAGAAGAGTTACTGCTCTTGTAAATAAGTCGACATTTTGCCTTTTGTATTCAATATCGATGCAATTTCTGTTTTTCATCGTTGATTTGAAGGTCCAAGGGATACAGTAAACCTGCAATGGTGCATCGAAATCTAATACTGCTGTCCCAGGAAAAGCTCAAAGCACGACCTATTAGAAGAGTTACTTCTCTTATAAATAACGCGACATTTTGCCTATTGTATTCAATATCGATCCAACTTCTGCGTTTCATCGTTGATTTGAAGGTCCAAGGGATACAGTAAAACTGCAGTGGTGTATCGGAATCTAACACAGCTGTGCCAGGAAAGGCTAAAAGCACGAACTATTAGAAGAGTTACTCCTCTTATAAATAAGTAGACATTTTGCCTTTTGTATTCAATATCGATGCAATTTCTGTGTTTCATCGTTGATTTGAAGGTCCAAGGGATACAAAAAACCTGCAATGGTGCATCGGAATCTAATACTGCTGCCCCAGGAAAGGCTCAAAGCACAAACTATTAGAAGAGTTACTCCTCTTGTAAATAAGTCGACATTTTGCTTTTTTTATTCAATATCGATGCAATTTCTGTGTTTCATGGTTGATTTGAAGGTCCAAGGGATACAGTAAACCTGCAAGGGTGCGTCGGAATGTAATACTGCTGTCCCAAGAAAGGCTAAAAGAACGAACTATTTGAAGAGTTACTCCTCTTATAAATAAGTCGATATTTTGCCTTATGTATTGAGTATCGGTCCAACTTCTGCGTTTCATCGTTGATTTGAAGGTCCAAGGGATACAGTAAACCAGCAATGGTGCATCGGAATCTAATACAGCTGTCCCAGGAAAGGCTCAAACCACGAACTATTAGAAGATTTACTCCTCTTATAAATAAGTCAACATTTTGCCTTTTGTATTCAATATCGATGCAATTTCTGTGTTTCATCGTTGATTTGATGGTCCAAGGGATACAGTAAACCTGCAATGGTGCATCGAAATCTAATACTGCTGTCCCAGGAACAGCTCAAAGCACGAACTATTAGAAGAGTTACTTCTCTTATAAATAACGCGACATTTTGCCTATTGTATTCAATATCGATCCAACTTCTGCGTTTCATCGTTGATTTGAAGGTCCAAGGGATACAGTAAAACTGCAATCGTGCATCGGAATCTAACACAGCTGTGCCAGGAAAGGCTAAAAGCACGAACTATTAGAAGAGTTACTCCTCTATTAAATACGTCGACATTTTGCCTTTTGTATTCAATATCGATGCAATTTCTGTGTTTCATCGTTGATTTGAAGGTCCAAGGGATACAAAAAACCTGCAATGGTGCATCGGAATCTAATACTGCTGCCCCAGGAAAGGCTCAAACCACGAACTATTAGAAGAGTTACTCCTCTTGTAAATAAGTCGACGTTTTCCTTTTCTTATTCAATATCGATGCAATTTCTGTGTTTCATCGTTGATTTGAAGGTTCAAGGGATACAGTAAACCTGCAAGGGTGCGTCGGAATCTAATACTGCTGTCCCAAGAAAGGCTAAAAGCACATACTATTAGAAGAGTTACTCCTCTTGTAAAAAAGACGACATTTTGCCTTTTGTATTCAATATCGATGCAATTTCTGTGTTTTATCGTTGATTTGAAGGTCCAAGGGATACAGTAAACCTGCAATGGTGCATCGGATCTAATACTGCTGTCCCAGGAAAGGCTAAAAGCACGAACGAATCGAAGAGTTACTCCTCCTGTAAATAAGTCGACATTTTGCCTTTTCTATTCAATATCGATGCGATTTCTGTGTTTCATCGTTCATTTGAAGTCCAAGGGATACAGTAAACCTGCAATGGTGCATCGGAATCTACTACTGCTGTCCCAAAAAATGCTTAAAGCACGAACTATTAGAAGAGTTACTCCTCTTGTAAATATGTCGACATTTTGCCTTTTGTATTCAATATCAATGCAATTTCTGTGTTTCAAATTTGATTTGAAGGTCCAAGGGATACAGTAAACCTGCAATGGTTCATCGGATCTAATACTGCTGTCCCAGGAAAGGCTAAAAGCACGAACTATTAGAAGAGTTACTCCTCCTGTAAATAAGTCGACATTTTGCCTTTTCTATTCAATATCGATGCAATTTCTGTGTTTCATCGTTGATTTGAAGTCCAAGGGATACAGTAAACCTGCAATGGTGCATCGGAATCTACTACTGCTGTCCCAAAAAATGCTCAAAGCACGACTATTAGAAGAGTTACTCATCTTGTAAATAAGTCGACATTTTGCTTTTTTTATTCAATATCGATGCAATTTCTGTGTTTCATCGTTGATTTGAAGGTCCAAGGGATACAGTAAACCTGCAAGGGTGCGTCGGAATCTAATACTGCTGTCCCAAGAAAGGCTAAAAGCACGAACTATTAGAAGAGTTACTCCTCTTGTAAAAAAGTCGACATTTTGCCTTTTGTATTCAATATCGATGCAATTTCTGTGTTTCATCGTCGATTTGAAGGTCCAAGGGATACAAAAAAACTGCAATGGTGCATCGGAATCTAATACTGCTGTCCCAGGAAAGGCTAAAAGCACGAACTATTATAACAGTTACTCCACTTGTAAATAAGCCAACATTTTGCCTTTTGTATTCAATTTGGATGCAATTTCTGTGTTTCATCGTTGATTTGAAGGTCCAAGGGATACAGTAAACCTGCAATGGTCCATCGGAATCTAATACTGCTGTCCCAGGAAAGTCTCAAACCACGAACTATTAGAAGAGTTACTCCTCTTGTAAATAAGTTGACATCTTGCCTTTTGTATTCAATATCGATGCAATTTCTGTGTTTCATCGTTGATTTGGAGGTCCGAGGGATACAGTAAACCTGCAATGGTGAATCGGAATCTAATACTGCTGTCCCAGGAAAGGCTCAAAGCTCGAACTATTAGAAGAGTTACTCTTATAAATAAGTCGACATTTTGTCTTTTGTATTCGATATCGATGCAATTTCGGTGCTTCATCGTTGATTTCAAGGTCCAAGGGATACAGTAAACCTGCAATGGTGCATCGGAATCTAATACTGCTGTCGCAGGAAAGGATCAAAGCACGATCTATTAGAAGAGTTACTCCTCTTGTAAATAAGTCGACATTTTGCCTTTTGTATTCAATATCGACGCAATTTCTGTGTTTCATCGTTGATTTGAAGGTCCAAGGGATACAGTAAACCTGCAAGGGTGCGTCGGAATCTAATACTGCTGTCCCAGGAAAGGCTAAAAGAACGAACTATTTGAAGAGTTACTCCTCTTATAAATAAGTCGATATTTTGCCTATTAGAAGAGTTACTCCTCTTATAAATAAGTCGACATTTTGTCTTTTGTATACAATACCGACGCAATTTCTGTGTTTCATCGTTGATTTAAAGGTCCTAGGGATACAATAAACCTGCAATGGTGCATCGGAATTTAATACTGCTGTCCCACTAAAGGCTCAAAGCACGAACTATTAGAAGAGTTACTGCTCTTGTAAATAAGTCGACATTTTGCCTTTTGTATTCAATATCGATGCAATTTCTGTTTTTCATCGTTGATTTGAAGGTCCAAGGGATACAGTAAACCTGCAATGGTGCATCGAAATCTAATACTGCTGTCCCAGGAAAAGCTCAAAGCACGACCTATTAGAAGAGTTACTTCTCTTATAAATAACGCGACATTTTGCCTATTGTATTCAGTATCGATCCAACTTCTGCGTTTCATCGTTGATTTGAAGGTCCAAGGGATACAGTAAAACTGCAGTGGTGTATCGGAATCTAACACAGCTGTGCCAGGAAAGGCTAAAAGCACGAACTATTAGAAGAGTTACTTCTCTTATAAATAAGTAGACATTTTGCCTTTTGTATTCAATATCGATGCAATTTCTGTGTTTCATCGTTGATTTGAAGGTCCAAGGGATACAAAAAACCTGCAATGGTGCATCGGAATCTAATACTGCTGCCCCAGGAAAGGCTCAAAGCACAAACTATTAGAAGAGTTACTCCTCTTGTAAATAAGTCGACATTTTGCTTTTTTTATTCAATATCGATGCAATTTCTGTGTTTCATGGTTGATTTGAAGGTCCAAGGGATACAGTAAACCTGCAAGGGTGCGTCGGAATGTAATACTGCTGTCCCAAGAAAGGCTAAAAGAACGAACTATTTGAAGAGTTACTCCTCTTATAAATAAGTCGATATTTTGCCTTATGTATTGAGTATCGGTCCAACTTCTGCGTTTCATCGTTGATTTGAAGGTCCAAGGGATACAGTAAACCAGCAATGGTGCATCGGAATCTAATACAGCTGTCCCAGGAAAGGCTCAAACCACGAACTATTAGAAGAATTACTCCTCTTATAAATAAGTCAACATTTTGCCTTTTGTATTCAATATCGATGCAATTTCTGTGTTTCATCGTTGATTTGATGGTCCAAGGGATACAGTAAACCTGCAATGGTGCATCGAAATCTAATACTGCTGTCCCAGGAACAGCTCAAAGCACGAACTATTAGAAGAGTTACTTCTCTTATAAATAACGCGACATTTTGCCTATTGTATTCAATATCGATCCAACTTCTGCGTTTCATCGTTGATTTGAAGGTCCAAGGGATACAGTAAAACTGCAATCGTGCATCGGAATCTAACACAGCTGTGCCAGGAAAGGCTAAAAGCACGAACTATTAGAAGAGTTACTCCTCTATTAAATACGTCGACATTTTGCCTTTTGTATTCAATATCGATGCAATTTCTGTGTTTCATCGTTGATTTGAAGGTCCAAGGGATACAAAAAACCTGCAATGGTGCATCGGAATCTAATACTGCTGCCCCAGGAAAGGCTCAAACCACGAACTATTAGAAGAGTTACTCCTCTTGTAAATAAGTCGACGTTTTGCTTTTCTTATTCAATATCGATGCAATTTCTGTGTTTCATCGTTGATTTGAAGGTCCAAGGGATACAGTAAACCTGCAAGGGTGCGTCGGAATCTAATACTGCTGTCCCAAGAAAGGCTAAAAGCACATACTATTAGAAGAGTTACTCCTCTTGTAAAAAAGACGACATTTTGCCTTTTGTATTCAATATCGATGCAATTTCTGTGTTTTATCGTTGATTTGAAGGTCCAAGGGATACAGTAAACCTGCAATGGTGCATCGGATCTAATACTGCTGTCCCAGGAAAGGCTAAAAGCACGAACGAATCGAAGAGTTACTCCTCCTGTAAATAAGTCGACATTTTGCCTTTTCTATTCAATATCGATGCGATTTCTGTGTTTCATCGTTCATTTGAAGTCCAAGGGATACAGTAAACCTGCAATGGTGCATCGGAATCTACTACTGCTGTCCCAAAAAATGCTTAAAGCACGAACTATTAGAAGAGTTACTCCTCTTGTAAATATGTCGACATTTTGCCTTTTGTATTCAATATCAATGCAATTTCTGTGTTTCAACTTTGATTTGAAGGTCCAAGGGATACAGTAAACCTGCAATGGTGCATCGGATCTAATACTGCTGTCCCAGGAAAGGCTAAAAGCACGAACTATTAGAAGAGTTACTCCTCCTGTAAATAAGTCGACATTTTGCCTTTTCTATTCAATATCGATGCAATTTCTGTGTTTCATCGTTGATTTGAAGTCCAAGGGATACAGTAAACCTGCAATGGTGCATCGGAATCTACTACTGCTGTCCCAAAAAATGCTCAAAGCACGAACTATTAGAAGAGTTACTCATCTTGTAAATAAGTCGACATTTTGCTTTTTTTATTCAATATCGATGCAATTTCTGTGTTTCATCGTCGATTTGAAGGTCCAAGGGATACAAAAAAACTGCAATGGTGCATCGGCATCCAATACTGCTATCCCAGGAAAGGCTCAAACCACGAACTATTAGAAGAATTACTCCTCTTATAAATAAGTCGACATTTTGCCTTTTGTATTCAATATCGATGCAATTTCTGTGTTACATCGTTGATTTGATGGACCAAGGGATACAGTAAACCTGCAATGGTGCATCGGAATCTAATACTGCTGTCCCAGGAAAGGCCCAAAGAACGAACTACTTGAAGAGTTACTCCTCTTATAAATAAGTCGACATTTTGTCTTTTGTATTCGATATCGATGCAATTTCTGTGCTTCATCGTTGATTTCAAGGTCCAAGGGATACAGTAAACCTGCAATGGTGCATCGGAATCTAATACTGCTGTCGCAGGAAAGGATCAAAGCACGATCTATTAGAAGAGTTACTCCTCTTGTAAATAAGTCGACATTTTGCCTTTTGTATTCAATATCGACGCAATTTCTGTGTTTCATCGTTGTTTTGAAGGTCCAAGGGATACAGTAAACCTGCAATTATGCATCGGAATCTAATACTGCTGTCCCAGGAAAGGCTAAAAGCACGAACTATTAGAAGAGTTACGCCTCCTGTAAATATGTCGACATTTTGCCTTTTCTATTCAATATCGACGCAATTTCTGTGTTTCATCGTTGATTTGAAGTCCAAGGGTTACAGTAAACCTGGAATGGTGCATCGGAATCTACTACTGCTGTCCCAAAAAATGCTTAAAGCACGAACTATTAGAAGAGTTACTCCTCTTGTAAATATGTCGACATTTTGCCTTTTGTATTCAATATCAATGCAATTTCTGTGTTTCAACTTTGATTTGAAGGTCCAAGGGATACAATAAACCTGCAATGTGTGATATTATTGGATTTCAGACATTTTGCATATGAGAAAAGGATAGCCATCGAGCTGCAGTTTTTAATGATACTAAGCATGACAACGCGAAAGTAAAGAAACAAAATCTGTTTATAATGTGCGCCTATACCAAGACGCGCGGCCAGCGTTTAAAAGGTACTTTTAAACACTATGACTCGCTGGGCGCAGATATTTAAAATCATTGCCGCAGCGCTTGATAGCAAGAAGCTGCGAAACAGAAGAAAGAACAATTTATCATTTGTTAGGAAAATTCTAGAGTCTTTATAGTTAGTTGTACTTCTGGTCACCGATATGTTAACATGTACTTCATTACCTTTGATGTTTGGTTGCCGACTTGTTAAGACGTGTTGTGTAGCACCGCTACAAGTTATATTTCTTTTGGTGTGAAAAACCACGTTATCACCAAGAAAACAAAAACGCTTTTGTAAACTTTGTGATGATAAAAAATACTTACACGCACGCCAGGACATTTAATTTTTACAAAATATCACACATACAGAAGCAGCGATTGTTGGACTGCTCCATGTATGAGAAAAACATAAAAATGTAAGTTTTGTATTCATTGTAAATTTGGTAATGTTTATAGTTTAACGCCTTTCTTCTTTGAGAATATACTTTTCCTCCACTGTACAGAAAATCTATGCTTATTCTTTTCTTTAAATTAACCACAAATAATGTTTATGTTTAAATGAACTTTGTTACAGGTTCGCTCTTTATCACGGTGTCTCGATTGTATTTGGGAGACCATTAACGTGTTCAATTTCCGATCTGACAACTTTTTTACAAAATTTCACTGTTTTGCATTCATTTCCAATTTTTTTATTATTCAAATAGGTCCCTTAGGTAATTTCATTGAAGAGTCTGATTGCGTGAAAGCAATCCGGGTTAAGAGGTCATTTGAGAAACTATTTTCACGCAATCAATCCGTACGTCTCCTAAACACAATCGAGAACCGACGCATCATCGATCATTCATTAATTTTTCTCTTTTTCCAAGTCGTACCAAGAAACGGCCAAGGAGAACTGCCGTGAGTACGCAATCTAGTGTTAAAAGGTTGCATTCTTTATCTTGTCGGCAAACATTGCCATGAATTATTAACATCAATGTTATAATCGGTTAAATGTTAAAAGCCCAAAAAAAAACCTTTTAACGCTAGATGTGGCGCCCGAACAGTGACTCGACTAAAAGACGAATTTGTTTTTTTTAATTTCATGCTACCATCTGGAGAAAATTGGAAGCCAAAACCAGTGATAAAAAAGGACGCATATGCAGAAAATCGCAGCAAGAATCCACAACAGCAATAAATAGCAGCGCGCAAGACAACTAATGTGAGTACGATTTTTCATTACGTTTGAAGCTTTGCGTACCGAGCATTCAGTCGGCTCGTGACATTCACTCTTTACGTTTTTTTCCTTTTCCTCAAACAATTTAATTTCCAAATTTCTGTTTCTTTTTTTCTATTAGACCCGCCTCTATTTCATCATTTCGCTTACAATAGTTAGAAATAGTTAGCAAGAATTTCCATTGTTGTGCATTTTAGTGAATCACAATGGCCGCTATCTGTGCCAGTTTCAGTGCTCTATAAGTGTTTTTCATTTATTTTATCTCTCTCGTTGCCATATTGGCATTTTCGTGTGTCAGAGTTTCAAATGTTTATAACGCGCAAGCAATATCTGTGAAATCAGGACGCGAAATCCTTGGCGCACCTGACAAGTGAAAATCATAATTTAAAAAAAAAAAATTATCTTTTCTAGCTCGTGCAGTGTAACTACTTTAAATTTACGATGGCTGATGAGCAACCAAGGCAACTTAGACCGCGCGCGGGTGTAAACAAACCTGAATCTCGTAGTGAGGGAACAACAGACGACGAAGCGACACGTGAGCTGTCGGCGCCACAGACCGCGTCGCAGTCGCATGAATGCTCGCTGTCAGATATATTAAAATTGTTTGCTGATATGAAAATCAGTTTTGAAGCAAACATGGGTAATCTTGGAACGCAAATCAGTCAGTTAGCAAATCAAAGTGACAGCAGGTTCAGAAGTTTAGAATCAAGGATAGAGGACATCCAAGCACAAATCAAAAATTCGAATGACACCATGGAGGAAAAAATTAAAGCCATTACCACTGCTTACGCAAGCGAGCTAAACGCAAGCGTACACGCAAAAATTGATAGTTTTCTTTCGATGGTGGAATCCGCCGAGACCAATATTGGTAGCAAGTTCATAGATATGCAGGCCCAAATAGATGTGTGTAAATCAACTGCGAGTGACTCTTTGAAACATTACAGTGATGTTTCAAAGAGAGTTAGCCAATTGACAGAAAGTGTCAACCACGTTGGCGAGCGAGTCGAAGACCTTGCTCAGCAAATATCCGATGTCAATATTGACAAAAAGATCGCAGATGTCAACACCAGTATAAGCAATACACTTAATAGGAAATTTGAAGAGTGGATGCAATCCAAAGAACAGTACATTGCCAGCAAGGTACACGCTGAACTAAAGGGTACAGTTAAATCTGCTACAGCAGAAATCTTAACCGCTCCCGGTACTTCTGGTGACACTTTAACCAGTGAATTAGGTGAAATCAGACGAGCATTTAGCCACGATCTTCCGGAATGGAAACGTCAGCTAAGCAATGATATAGATCAACTAAAACGACAAGTTACGGAATTGCAAGGTGACAATCAAAGTGAGTATTCGCTACCGCCAGAACACGATAATCGTCAATATCCCGCGTGTCAGGTACAATTCTCACCAACAGTAAATAATACGCGTGGCGAAACTTCTACGTCACGTAGTCATGAACTGATGCGAGACGAGAGTGTGCTAAAACACAGAGCTTTTCAGCCTTTTATACCTGAAAAACGAAATATACATCCAATGGTATTTCTAAAATCATTCACAGGTGCTTTTCCGGAATCATGGAATGACAGACAGCGGATACAGTTCATCTTAGGCTATGTACACGGTGAAGGATCAATTTGGGGTACAGAAATAATAAACAAATGTCACACCTATGCAGATTTTGAAAAGCATTTTTTGAATAAATTCTGGAGTTCAGGTATACAACAAAGACTCCGAAAAGAGGTTTACAACGCCGAACCTTTCAACACCAAAGGAGGAGGTTTGAGACGTTATTTTGAAAAATATCTACGTAAAATTCAGTATTGGGACACGCCCATTTCAACCAAAGATGTAATCATGATCTTAAAGTCAAAACTTCCTGTGTCAATAAGAGAAAAACTAGTTAATGTGAGTGAAGAAGACCTAGAAGCCTTTCTTTCTGTTCTTGACAATTTGGATATGATCTATGAGGATGTGCGTGCGAGCGCGCGGAATAATTATAATAATGGACCGCCCGCTCCGCAGCAGCACTTAACAAATTGCGTCAATGGAATGTCATACCAACATAACACGGGACAACCAAACGCTCAGCCTTACGGCAATCATAACAGTTTCAACCGCCGTAATGGAAAACAATATAACAAACATCCACACCAGAATAGATACAATCCGATTTATCAAAACACACAGCAACAATACGGTAATTCACCGATAAATCATAACGGTAATTACCAGTACCAGAACAACAAGACAAATAATGGAAATCGTCACAAGGGAAAGAAATGGACCAATTATAACAGACCACAACAGTACAGTCAGCCGAGTCATTTCACTCCCTCTCAGAAAATAAATTTTTCACAGCCGAAAAATGCGACGTTTTCTCACCAACGCGACCAACAGTTCAGGAACAATAGTCAGGACAATTCGTCGGATGCTTTTCCTGACACCGCCGGTTATAATAGCCAAGGAAATCCGACTATTTTTTACACACAGGCGAACCAAGCACCAAACGCGATGTCAAATAACACGCAATCAACAGATGCACAAGTCGTATGGGATACGAACGCAAATTTTCGACCAGGTAGGTCGCAATATACTAGTCAAGTAAAAAATAACTGACATTTCAGCTCCACCCCAGTCGGAAAACCATTAGCAGCTTCTTTAGGCCTCCACGGGGAAGCTGCGGAACCAATAAGCTCTCATATCTTTAACAACTCATGCCAACCTAAGAAAAAAGGCGCATGACAAACCCATTAGCAAAGTCTTATCGTATCGTATAAATGAACGAGTGCTATTAAAGACCCACTTCAAACCATCTTTGATTCATCATAAGAATCGCAAGTGGCAGCACTTGTATGAAGGACCATATATTATCTTAAGAAAGCCGCACATTGGTTGCTATCTATTAGCTGACCCTGTATCTGGACGAATAAAAGGATTGTTTCATCACGCAAACTTGAAGGAATACCGAGTCAACCATTCAAATATCCGTTAAGTTAAGCTGTTAAAATGAAATATACACACACTAGAAGTTGTCATACTATTTGTGAAGTACCAACGTATGTAAGAGTAATGCACAGGACTAACACCCTGTTGACCTGCCATAGCAAGATAAGTAATTTATATGAGCACCTTAAGTAAAACACATTTATTGTAGGAGAGCAAGGTTTGCCTTAGATGTAAGTTAGTTTTAAGTTAATTGAGCCATGAACGGCCACAGCCGAAAGAGCTGACAAATAAATATTATAGTAGGGAGGGGCTAAGTGCCACCTGCTATCACTAGTTTTAAGTATAGCAAAGCTCTCTCCTCTTGAATGAAATAAATTAAAATGATCATTCAGACCAGAATGATTGCTCGTAGGTTAAAAAAAAATTATCAAGGTCGCTTACTCTAATGAGGTAAATGTTATGTTATGCATAAGGAGTGTGTGACAACAAATTTTATGAGACCACATATGAAACGCAGCAGGCAAAAAGCAGCAGCTTAGCATATAAGAATCAAGTAAGTCAATAACGATCCAGGTAGCAGGAAAGAAGTACGCAACTCAATTATTTTATTATAATACGGAGAAAACCGTATACGCTCATAACAATTTTACGGCACAGTGCAGCTGAAATACAAAGATCATTTATAAATAAATTAGTTTAGTACTAGAAATATCTATTTCAGGTCCTCGAGATACGACGTTTTTTTTTTAGAAAACAATTTTACGATACATGGAACAGAAGATAGTTAACAGACACAGTTCACTGCTAATGCATGGTTTAAGTAATTTTAGATATGCATAGAAAATTGTTTAGAGAGCTGGATCAGACGACACTGAAACTACTGTATCGATTTAATTATACTATTTGTCATGAAAAACTAAGGTGACAATAATTTATGTTAAGCTCATCATATCATACGTCATTAACACTGTGTCTTCAAATCTCTTCACTCCATAAAAGTCTTTTGTGTTTTCCTCTAACCAGTATCCTTACCATCCTACTTTATCCAGTAGAGAAGTGAATTTTACGAACTGGTTGCATGATTGATACATACAGGCTATACGAATGGATAGTCGTGACACATTGGTTGTCGACGGGCTATGCTTATTCTCCGCAAATTGCGAGTTCAATTAAGATTTGTTATGTGCAATTGCACGACAGGGAACACCAAGCTTCCCAATTACCCTAATGGTAGTTTGAACACGAACTGTTCATCACGTAAACGAAGCCACATTGACTATGTCTTCAAACTAACGACGTAATAGAGAGAAAATAAAAGAGCTGAACTTGCGAAAAGAGTAACTATTGTAAAAAGAAAAGAATTACAAGATTTCGAACAAAGTGTAAACCTAAAGTGCCTTGGAAGCACAAACTACGAACAAGAGACACGCTTTTCGTCAGGCCTTGTAGTCACAGAGACTAAATATTTCTTTGTAAATAATTTTTAGACATGATATGTATACTCAATGTTAACTGTACTTTGTAGTAATAATGCAGTCAGTAATAAATGGACACGTATGTGCTGCTGCGTGTGAATCGATTATAGACAAGTAATTAATGGACACGTATAAAAGTGGTGCGTATGAACCTTAACATGACGACCAAATAAATGTTAACACGAATTAATAATAACGTGTGAACTGAAAAGGTGATAACTCCAAGGACACGCGTGAAATACCGCGTGTGAAGTAATGTTATAAGTACTTGTACCACGAAACCACGATGTAGAAAGCCGAACAGTGAAAGTGAATAAGTGTTGTACTTACCACAAACGGTACTGTACGCCTTTCCACGGACGCATTCTTCGAAACAGCTGCGGGAGTCGCCGCATCTGGCTGCTTCCGTAATCCAGAGTCGATGAAAAACTGTGTAAAAACTCACACCACGGCTAGTAGACACCTAACGCTCTGCTTCTCGCAGAATACTGCTGCTAGCGTTGTGGAACTGTCAAGTTATTATCACGTGATTGGGACCAACGGACGTAACACTGTGTACCCTGAGCGCTCAACAATCAATTTTTCTTTGCACAACGAGCGCGGATGCCAAATGTGTTTGAAATGCATTCAAAATAAAATATGATAAAGCAATGAATTAAGCACTCATGTACCTTGTGAAATTATAAAGACACTAATCGGAAGAGTCTTAAGCTCGATTTTCACAATTGCTACCGAATTCACTGACCAGGCCGAGTAATGACGAAAACGTGTCGAACCAAATAAAACCAGGAAAATAGATAAATATGAGAACTAAGCATTCCTAAGAGAATGAGACCTTATGTACATAAACAATTGTTATCCTTACCTAATCCAATTTTCTTTTAGACTAAGTTATTAGTAAGTAAGCACATTCTAATACAGATTTTTTTTCTGTATTTTTCATCGACGAAACAACGACAAAAATATTCCTGTAGTATGTCACTGTAAAACAAGAATGTCCATTTTTTGTAACATATTTTTACCACGAGTGCACACAGCACCCAGACTTCCTGCAAAGTCAAGTAATTTATTTCTTTGTTTTTTTTTATATTTATTATGCCATGTATAATGTATCTATGTATGTGTATCTTTATCTTAATTTCATTATCTTTTACCGAGAAATGAACATTTGTTATCCTTGTACAATACATTAGAAAGAGCACAGTTCAATTGTCATGTAGTTACCCTATGGACAAATTACTATAAATTTCAGTCGTACGAATATACTTACCTGATACTCTGTATGTTAACCACTTTGCCTGATGTAGCGTGTAAAATCTATTGTAAAGAATTTTTGCAAGTAATACTAACTTGTTTCACGAAAGCAATAATATCACGACTACGCGTGAGTCGCGATGATCCTGACGGAGTCATCGCTCCTCACGCGGGAAGCAATGTGATATTATTGGATTTCAGACATTTTGCATATGAGAAAAGGATAGCCATCGAGCTGCAGTTTTTAATGATACTAAGCATGACAACGCGAAAGTAAAGAAACAAAATCTGTTTATAATGTGCGCCTATACCAAGACGCGCGGCCAGCGTTTAAAAGGTACTTTTAAACACTATGACTCGCTGGGCGCAGATATTTAAAATCATTGCCGCAGCGCTTGATAGCAAGAAGCTGCGAAACAGAAGAAAGAACAATTTATCATTTGTTAGGAAAATTCTAGAGTCTTTATAGTTAGTTGTACTTCTGGTCACCGATATGTTAACATGTACTTCATTACCTTTGATGTTTGGTTGCCGACTTGTTAAGACGTGTTGTGTAGCACCGCTACAAGTTATATTTCTTTTGGTGTGAAAAACCATGTTATCACCAAGAAAACAAAAACGCTTTTGTAAACTTTGTGACGATAAAAAATACTTACGCGCACGCCAGGACATTTAATTTTTACAAAATATCACACATACAGAAGCAGCGATTGTTGGACTGCTCCATGTATGAGAAAAACATAAAAATGTAAGTTTTGTATTCATTGTAAATTTGGTAATGTTTATAGTTTAACGCCTTTCTTCTTTGAGAATATACTTTTCCTCCACTGTACAGAAAATCTATGCTTATTCTTTTCTTTAAATTAACCACAAATAATGTTTATGTTTAAATGAACTTTGTTACAGGTTCGCTCTTTATCACGGTGTCTCGATTGTATTTGGGAGACCATTAACGTGTTCAATTTCCGATCTGACAACTTTTTTACAAAATTTCACTGTTTTGCATTCATTTCCAATTTTTTTATTATTCAAATAGGTCCCTTAGGTAATTTCATTGAAGAGTCTGATTGCGTGAAAGCAATCCGGGTTAAGAGGTCATTTGAGAAACTATTTTCACGCAATCAATCCGTACGTCTCCTAAACACAATCGAGAACCGACGCATCATCGATCATTCATTAATTTTTCTCTTTTTCCAAGTCGTACCAAGAAATGGCCAAGGAGAACTGCCGTGAGTACGCAATCTAGTGTTAAAAGGTTGCATTCTTTATCTTGTCGGCAAACATTGCCATGAATTATTAACATCAATGTTATATTCGGTTAAATGTTAAAAGCCCAAAAAAAAAACTTTTAACGCTAGAAATGGTGCATCGGAATCTAATACTGCTGTCCCAGGAAAGGCTAAAAGTACGAACTATTAAAGAGTTACTCCTCTTGTAGATAAGTCGACATTTTGCATTTTGTATTCAATATCGATGCAATTTCTGTGCTTCATCGTTGCTTTCAAGGGCAAAGGGATACAGTAAACCTGCAATGCTGCATCGGAATCTAATACTGCTGTCCCAGGAAAGGATCAAAGCACGATCTATTAGAAGAGTTCCTCCTCTTATAAATAAGTCGACATTTTGCATTTTGAACTCAATATCGACGCAATTTCTGTGTTTCATCGTTGATTTGAATGTCCAAGGGATACAGTAAACCTGCAATGGTGCATCGGAATCTAATACTGCTGTCCCAGGAAAGGTTCAAAGCACGAACTATTAGAAGAGTTACTCCTCTTGTAAGTAAGTCGACATTTTGCCTTTTGTATTCAATATCGATGCAATTTCTGTGTTTCATCGTTCATTTGAAGGTCCAAGGGATACAGTAAACCTGCAATGGTGATAAGGATTTAATACTGCTGTCCCAGGAAAGGCTCAAAGCACGAACTATTAGAAAAGTTACTCCTCTTATAAATAAGTCGACATTTTGCCTTTTGTATTCAATATCGATGCAATTTCTGTGTTTCATTGTTGATTTGAAGGTCCAAGGGATACAAAAAACCTGCAATGGTGCATCGGAATCTAATACTGCTGCACCAGGAATGGCTCAAAGCACGAACTATTAGAAGAGTTACTCCTCTTGTAAATAAGTCAAAATTTTGCTTTTTTTATTCAATATCGATGCTATTTCTGTGTTTCATCGTTGATTTGAAGGTCCAAGGGATACAGTAAACCTGCAAGGGTCCGTCGGAATCTAATACTGCTGTCCCAAGAAAGGCTAAAAGCACGAACTATTAGAAGAGTTACTCCTCTTGTAAAAAAGTCGACATTTTGCCTTTTGTATTCAATATCGATGCAATTTCTGTTTTTTATCGTTGATTTGAAGGTCCAAGGGATACAGTAAACCTGCAATGGTGCATCGGAATCTAATACTGCTGTCCCAGGAAAGGCTAAAAGCACGAACTATTAGAAGAGTTACTCCTCCTGTAAATAAGTCGACATTTGGCCTTTTCTATTCAATATCGATGCAATTTCTGTGTTTCATCGTTGATTTGAAGTCCAAGGGATACAGTAAACCTGCAATGGTGCATCACAATCTACTACGGCTGTCCCAAAAAATGCTCAAAGCACGAACTATTAAAAGAGTTACTCATCTTGTAAATATGTCGACATTTTGCCTTTTGTATTCAATATCAATTCAATTTCTGTGTTTCAACTTTGATTTGAAGGTCCAAGGGATACAGTAAACCTGCAATGGTGCATCGGAATCTAATACTGCTGTCACAGGAAAAGCTAAAAGCACGAACTATTATAACAGTTACTCCACTTGAAAATAAGCCGACATTTTGCTTTTTGTATTCAATATAGATGCAATTTCTGTGTTTCATCGTTGATTTGAAGGTCCAAGCGATACAGTAAACCTGCAATGGTGCATCGGAATCTAATACTGCTGTCCCAGGAAAGGCTCAAAGCACGAACTATTAGAAGAGTTACTCTTATAAATAAGTCGACATTTTGTCTTTTGTTTCGATATCGATGCAATTTCGGTGCTTCATCGTTGATTTCAAGGTCCAAGGGATACAGTAAACCTGCAATGGTGCATCGGAATCTAATACTGCTGTCGCAGGAAAGGATCAAAGCGCGATCTATTAGAAGAGTTACTCCTCTTGTAAATAAGTCGACATTTTGCCTTTTGTATTCAATATCGATGCAATTTCTGTGTTTCATCGTTGATTTGAAGGTCCAAGGGATACAGTAAACCTGCAATGGTGCATCGGAATCTAATACTGCTGTCCCAGGAAAGGCTCAAAGCACGAACTATTAGAAGAGTTACTCCTCTTGTAAATAAGTCGACATTTTGCCTTTTGTATTCAATATCGATGCAATTTCTGTGTTTCATCGTTGATTTGAAGGTCCAAGGGATACAGTAAACCTGCAATGGTGCATCGGAATCTAATACTGCTGTCCCAGGAAAGGCTCAAAGCACGAACTATTAGAAGAGTTACTCCTCTTATAAATAAGTCGACATTTTGCCTTTTGTATTCAATATCGATGCAATTTCTGTGTTTCATCGTTGATTT
The DNA here is from genome assembly GCF_023864275.1 of Schistocerca cancellata. Lineage (NCBI taxonomy): Eukaryota > Metazoa > Arthropoda > Insecta > Orthoptera > Acrididae > Schistocerca > Schistocerca cancellata. The sequence continues at coordinate 137,667,933 of NC_064627.1, read as the reverse complement.
GATGGTCCAAGGGATACAGTAAACCTGCAATGGTGCATCGGAATCTAATACTGCTCTCCCAGGAAAGGCCCAAAGAAAGAACTATTTGAAAAGTTACTCCTCTTATAAATAAGTCGACATTTTGCCTTATGTATTCAGTATCGATGCAATTTCTGTATTTCATCGTTGATTGGAAGGTCCAAGGGATACAGTAAACTTGCAATGGTGCATCGGAATCTAATACTGCTGTCCCAGGAAAAGCTCAAAGCACGAACTATTGGAATAGTTACTCCTCTTATAAATAAGTCGACATTTTGCTTTTGTATCCAATATCGATGCAATTTCTGTGTGTTATCGTTGATTTGAAGGTCCAAGGGATACAGTAAACCTGCAATGGTGCATCGGAATCTAATACTGCTGTCCCAGGAAAAGCTCAAATCACGAACTATTAGAAGAGTTACTTCTCTTATAAATAACGCGAAATTTTGCCTATTGTATTCAATATCGATCCAACTTCTGCGTTTCATCGCTGATTTGAAGGTCCAAAGGATACAGTAAACCTGCAATGGTGCATCGGAATCTAATACAGCTGTACCAGGAAAGGCTAAAAGCACGAACTATTGGAAGAGTTACTCCTCTTGTAAATAAGTCGACATTTTGCCTTTTGTATTCAATATCGATGCAATTTCTGTGGTTCATCGTTGATTTGAAGGTCCAAGGGATACAGAAAACCTGCAATGGTGCATCGGAATCTAATACTGCTGCCCCAGGAAAGGCTCAAAGCACGAACTATTAGAAGAGTTACTCCTCTTGTAAATAAGTCGACATTTTGCATTTTTTATTCAATATCGATGCAATTTCTGTATTTCATCGTTGATTTGAAGGTCCAAGGGATACAGTAAACCTGCAAGGGTGTGTCGGAATCTAATACTGCTGTCTTAAGAAAGGCTAAAAGCACGAACTATTAGAAGACTTACTCCTCTTGTAAAAAAGTCGACATTTTGCCTTATGTATTCAACATCGATGCAATTTCTGTGTTTCATCAATGATTTGAAGGTCCAAGGGATACAGTAAACCTGCAATGGTGAATCGGAATCTAATACTGCTCTCCCAGGAAAGGCTCAAAGCACGAACTATTAGAAGAGTTACTCCTCTTATAAATAAGTCGACATTTTGTCTTTTGTATTCGATATCAATGCAATTTCTGTGCTTCATCGTTGATTTCAACGTCCAAGGGATACAGTAAACCTGCAATGGTGCATCGGAATCTAATACTGCTGTCGCAGGAAAGGATCAAAGCACGATCTATTAGAAGAGTTACTCCTCTTGTAAATAAGTCGACATTTTGCCTTTTGTATTCAATATCGACGCAATTTCTGTGTTTCATCGTTGATTTGAAGGTCCAAGGGATACAGTAAACCTGCAATTATGCATCGGAATCTAATACTGCTGTCCCAGGACAGGCTAAAAGCACGAACTATTAGAAGAGTTACTCCCCTTATAAATAAGTTGACATTTTGCCTTTAGTATTCAATATCGATGCAATTTCTGTGTTTCATCGTTGATTTGAAGGTCCAAGGGATACAGTAAACCTGCAATGGTGCATCGGAATCTAATACTGCTGTCCCAGGAAAGGCTCAAAGCACGAACTATTAGAAGAGTTACTCCTCTTGTAAATAAGTCGTCATTTTGCCTTTTGTAATCAATATCGATGCAATTTCTGTGTTTCATCGTTGATTTGATGGACAAAGGGATACAGTAAACCTGCAAAGGTGCATCGGAATCTAATACTGCTGTCCCAGGAAAGGCTAAAAGCACGAACAATTAGAAGAGTTACTCCTCTCATAAATAAGTCGACATTTTGCATTTTAAACTCAATATCGATGCATTTTCTGTGTTTCATCGTTGATTTGAAGGTCCAAGGGATACAATATACCAGCAATGGTGCATCGGAATCTAATACTGCTGTCCCAGGAAAGACTAAAAGCACGAACTATTACAACAGTTACTCCACTTGTAAATAAGCCGACATTTTGCTTTTTGTATTCAATATCGGTCCAATTTCTGTGTTTCATCGTTGATTTGAAGGTCCAAGGGATACAGTAAACCTGCAATGGTGCATCGGAATCTAATACTGCTGTCCCAGGAAAGGCTCAAAGCACGAACTATTAGAAGAGTTACTCCTCTTGTAAGTAAGTTGACATTTTGCCTTTTGTATTCAATATCGATGCTATTTCTGTGTTTCATCGTTGATTTGAATGTCCAAGGGATACAGTAAACCTGCAATGGTGCATCGGAATCTAATACTGCTGTCCCAGGAAAGGCTCAAAAACACGAACTATTAGAAGAGTTACTCCTCTTGTAAATAAGTTGACATTTTGAATTTTGTATTCAATATCGATGCAATTCCTGTGTTTCACCATTGATTTGAAGCTCCAAGGGATACAGTAAACCTGCAATGGTGATCGGAATCTAATACTGCTGTCCCAGGAAAAGCTCAAATGACGAACTATTAGAAGAGTTACTCCTCTTACAAGTAAGTCGACATTTTGCCTTTTCTATTCAATATCGATGCAATTTCTGTGTTTCATCGTTGATTTGAAGTCCAAGGGATACAGTAAACCTGCAATGGTGCATCACAATCTACTACGGCTGTCCCAAAAAATGCTCAAAGCACGAACTATTAGAAGAGTTACTCATCTTGTAAATATGTCGACATTTTGCCTTTTGTATTCAATATCAATTCAATTTCTGTGTTTCAACTTTGATTTGAAGGTCCAAGGGATACAGTAAACCTGCAATGGTGCATCGGAATCTAATACTGCTGTCACAGGAAAGGCTAAAAGCACGAACTATTATAACAGTTACTCCACTTGAAAATAAGCCGACATTTTGCTTTTTGTATTCAATATAGATGCAATTTCTGTGTTTCATCGTTGATTTGAAGGTCCAAGCGATACAGTAAACCTGCAATGGTGCATCGGAATCTAATACTGCTGTCCCAGGAAAGGCTCAAACACGAACTATTAGAAGAGTTACTCTTATAAATAAGTCGACATTTTGTCTTTTGTTTCGATATCGATGCAATTTCGGTGCTTCATCGTTGATTTCAAGGTCCAAGGGATACAGTAAACCTGCAATGGTGCATCGGAATCTAATACTGCTGTCGCAGGAAAGGATCAAAGCGCGATCTATTAGAAGAGTTACTCCTCTTGTAAATAAGTCGACATTTTGCCTTTTGTATTCAATATCGATGCAATTTCTGTGTTTCATCGTTGATTTGAAGGTCCAAGGGATACAGTAAACCTGCAATGGTGCATCGGAATCTAATACTGCTGTCCCAGGAAAGGCTCAAAGCACGAACTATTAGAAGAGTTACTCCTCTTATAAATAAGTCGACATTTTGCCTTTTGTATTCAATATCGATGCAATTTCTGTGTTTCATCGTTGATTTGATGGTCCAAGGGATACAGTAAACCTGCAATGGTGCATCGGAATCTAATACTGCTCTCCCAGGAAAGGCCCAAAGAAAGAACTATTTGAAGAGTTACTCCTCTTATAAATAAGTCGACATTTTGCCTTATGTATTCAGTATCGATGCAATTTCTGTATTTCATCGTTGATTGGAAGGTCCAAGGGATACAGTAAACTTGCAATGGTGCATCGGAATCTAATACTGCTGTCCCAGGAAAAGCTCAAAGCACGAACTATTGGAATAGTTACTCCTCTTATAAATAAGTCGACATTTTGCTTTTGTATCCAATATCGATGCAATTTCTGTGTGTTATCGTTGATTTGAAGGTCCAAGGGATACAGTAAACCTGCAATGGTGCATCGGAATCTAATACTGCTGTCCCAGGAAAAGCTCAAATCACGAACTATTAGAAGAGTTACTTCTCTTATAAATAACGCGAAATTTTGCCTATTGTATTCAATATCGATCCAACTTCTGCGTTTCATCGCTGATTTGAAGGTCCAAAGGATACAGTAAACCTGCAATGGTGCATCGGAATCTAATACAGCTGTACCAGGAAAGGCTAAAAGCACGAACTATTGGAAGAGTTACTCCTCTTGTAAATAAGTCGACATTTTGCCTTTTGTATTCAATATCGATGCAATTTCTGTGGTTCATCGTTGATTTGAAGGTCCAAGGGATACAGAAAACCTGCAATGGTGCATCGGAATCTAATACTGCTGCCCCAGGAAAGGCTCAAAGCACGAACTATTAGAAGAGTTACTCCTCTTGTAAATAAGTCGACATTTTGCATTTTTTATTCAATATCGATGCAATTTCTGTATTTCATCGTTGATTTGAAGGTCCAAGGGATACAGTAAACCTGCAAGGGTGTGTCGGAATCTAATACTGCTGTCTTAAGAAAGGCTAAAAGCACGAACTATTAGAAGACTTACTCCTCTTGTAAAAAAGTCGACATTTTGCCTTATGTATTCAACATCGATGCAATTTCTGTGTTTCATCAATGATTTGAAGGTCCAAGGGATACAGTAAACCTGCAATGGTGAATCGGAATCTAATACTGCTCTCCCAGGAAAGGCTCAAAGCACGAACTATTAGAAGAGTTACTCCTCTTATAAATAAGTCGACATTTTGTCTTTTGTATTCGATATCAATGCAATTTCTGTGCTTCATCGTTGATTTCAACGTCCAAGGGATACAGTAAACCTGCAATGGTGCATCGGAATCTAATACTGCTGTCGCAGGAAAGGATCAAAGCACGATCTATTAGAAGAGTTACTCCTCTTGTAAATAAGTCGACATTTTGCCTTTTGTATTCAATATCGACGCAATTTCTGTGTTTCATCGTTGATTTGAAGGTCCAAGGGATACAGTAAACCTGCAATTATGCATCGGAATCTAATACTGCTGTCCCAGGACAGGCTAAAAGCACGAACTATTAGAAGAGTTACTCCCCTTATAAATAAGTTGACATTTTGCCTTTAGTATTCAATATCGATGCAATTTCTGTGTTTCATCGTTGATTTGAAGGTCCAAGGGATACAGTAAACCTGCAATGGTGCATCGGAATCTAATACTGCTGTCCCAGGAAAGGCTCAAAGCACGAACTATTAGAAGAGTTACTCCTCTTGTAAATAAGTCGACATTTTGCCTTTTGTATTCAATATCGATGCAATTTCTGTGTTTCATCGTTGATTTGAAGGTCCAAGGGATACAGTAAACCTGCAATGGTGCATCGGAATCTAATACTGCTGTCCCAGGAAAGGCTCAAAGCACGAACTATTAGAAGAGTTACTCCTCTTATAAATAAGTCGACATTTTGCCTTTTGTATTCAATATCGATGCAATTTCTGTGTTTCATCGTTGATTTGATGGTCCAAGGGATACAGTAAACCTGCAATGGTGCATCGGAATCTAATACTGCTCTCCCAGGAAAGGCCCAAAGAAAGAACTATTTGAAGAGTTACTCCTCTTATAAATAAGTCGACATTTTGCCTTATGTATTCAGTATCGATGCAATTTCTGTATTTCATCGTTGATTGGAAGGTCCAAGGGATACAGTAAACTTGCAATGGTGCATCGGAATCTAATACTGCTGTCCCAGGAAAAGCTCAAAGCACGAACTATTGGAATAGTTACTCCTCTTATAAATAAGTCGACATTTTGCTTTTGTATCCAATATCGATGCAATTTCTGTGTGTTATCGTTGATTTGAAGGTCCAAGGGATACAGTAAACCTGCAATGGTGCATCGGAATCTAATACTGCTGTCCCAGGAAAAGCTCAAATCACGAACTATTAGAAGAGTTACTTCTCTTATAAATAACGCGAAATTTTGCCTATTGTATTCAATATCGATCCAACTTCTGCGTTTCATCGCTGATTTGAAGGTCCAAAGGATACAGTAAACCTGCAATGGTGCATCGGAATCTAATACAGCTGTACCAGGAAAGGCTAAAAGCACGAACTATTGGAAGAGTTACTCCTCTTGTAAATAAGTCGACATTTTGCCTTTTGTATTCAATATCGATGCAATTTCTGTGGTTCATCGTTGATTTGAAGGTCCAAGGGATACAGAAAACCTGCAATGGTGCATCGGAATCTAATACTGCTGCCCCAGGAAAGGCTCAAAGCACGAACTATTAGAAGAGTTACTCCTCTTGTAAATAAGTCGACATTTTGCATTTTTTATTCAATATCGATGCAATTTCTGTATTTCATCGTTGATTTGAAGGTCCAAGGGATACAGTAAACCTGCAAGGGTGTGTCGGAATCTAATACTGCTGTCTTAAGAAAGGCTAAAAGCACGAACTATTAGAAGACTTACTCCTCTTGTAAAAAAGTCGACATTTTGCCTTATGTATTCAACATCGATGCAATTTCTGTGTTTCATCAATGATTTGAAGGTCCAAGGGATACAGTAAACCTGCAATGGTGAATCGGAATCTAATACTGCTCTCCCAGGAAAGGCTCAAAGCACGAACTATTAGAAGAGTTACTCCTCTTATAAATAAGACGACATTTTGTCTTTTGTATTCGATATCAATGCAATTTCTGTGCTTCATCGTTGATTTCAACGTCCAAGGGATACAGTAAACCTGCAATGGTGCATCGGAATCTAATACTGCTGTCGCAGGAAAGGATCAAAGCACGATCTATTAGAAGAGTTACTCCTCTTGTAAATAAGTCGACATTTTGCCTTTTGTATTCAATATCGACGCAATTTCTGTGTTTCATCGTTGATTTGAAGGTCCAAGGGATACAGTAAACCTGCAATTATGCATCGGAATCTAATACTGCTGTCCCAGGACAGGCTAAAAGCACGAACTATTAGAAGAGTTACTCCCCTTATAAATAAGTTGACATTTTGCCTTTAGTATTCAATATCGATGCAATTTCTGTGTTTCATCGTTGATTTGAAGGTCCAAGGGATACAGTAAACCTGCAATGGTGCATCGGAATCTAATACTGCTGTCCCAGGAAAGGCTCAAAGCACGAACTATTAGAAGAGTTACTCCTCTTGTAAATAAGTCGTCATTTTGCCTTTTGTAATCAATATCGATGCAATTTCTGTGTTTCATCGTTGATTTGATGGACAAAGGGATACAGTAAACCTGCAAAGGTGCATCGGAATCTAATACTGCTGTCCCAGGAAAGGCTAAAAGCACGAACAATTAGAAGAGTTACTCCTCTCATAAATAAGTCGACATTTTGCATTTTAAACTCAATATCGATGCATTTTCTGTGTTTCATCGTTGATTTGAAGGTCCAAGGGATACAATATACCAGCAATGGTGCATCGGAATCTAATACTGCTGTCCCAGGAAAGACTAAAAGCACGAACTATTACAACAGTTACTCCACTTGTAAATAAGCCGACATTTTGCTTTTTGTATTCAATATCGGTCCAATTTCTGTGTTTCATCGTTGATTTGAAGGTCCAAGGGATACAGTAAACCTGCAATGGTGCATCGGAATCTAATACTGCTGTCCCAGGAAAGGCTCAAAGCACGAACTATTAGAAGAGTTACTCCTCTTGTAAGTAAGTTGACATTTTGCCTTTTGTATTCAATATCGATGCTATTTCTGTGTTTCATCGTTGATTTGAATGTCCAAGGGATACAGTAAACCTGCAATGGTGCATCGGAATCTAATACTGCTGTCCCAGGAAAGGCTCAAAAACACGAACTATTAGAAGAGTTACTCCTCTTGTAAATAAGTTGACATTTTGAATTTTGTATTCAATATCGATGCAATTCCTGTGTTTCACCATTGATTTGAAGCTCCAAGGGATACAGTAAACCTGCAATGGTGATCGGAATCTAATACTGCTGTCCCAGGAAAAGCTCAAATGACGAACTATTAGAAGAGTTACTCCTCTTACAAGTAAGTCGACATTTTGCCTTTTCTATTCAATATCGATGCAATTTCTGTGTTTCATCGTTGATTTGAAGTCCAAGGGATACAGTAAACCTGCAATGGTGCATCACAATCTACTACGGCTGTCCCAAAAAATGCTCAAAGCACGAACTATTAGAAGAGTTACTCATCTTGTAAATATGTCGACATTTTGCCTTTTGTATTCAATATCAATTCAATTTCTGTGTTTCAACTTTGATTTGAAGGTCCAAGGGATACAGTAAACCTGCAATGGTGCATCGGAATCTAATACTGCTGTCACAGGAAAGGCTAAAAGCACGAACTATTATGACAGTTACTCCACTTGAAAATAAGCCGACATTTTGCTTTTTGTATTCAATATAGATGCAATTTCTGTGTTTCATCGTTGATTTGAAGGTCCAAGGGATACAGTAAACCTGCAATGGTGCATCGGAATCTAATACTGCTGTCCCAGGAAAGGCTCAAAGCACGAACTATTAGAAGAGTTACTCCTCTTGTAAATAAGTCGACATTTTGCCTTTTGTATTCAATATCGATGCAATTTCTGTGTTTCATCGTTGATTTGAAGGTCCAAGGGATACAGTAAACCTGCAATGGTGCATCGGAATCTAATACTGCTGTCCCAGGAAAGGCTCAAAGCACGAACTATTAGAAGAGTTACTCCTCTTATAAATAAGTCGACATTTTGCCTTTTGTATTCAATATCGATGCAATTTCTGTGTTTCATCGTTGATTTGATGGTCCAAGGGATACAGTAAACCTGCAATGGTGCATCGGAATCTAATACTGCTCTCCCAGGAAAGGCCCAAAGAAAGAACTATTTGAAGAGTTACTCCTCTTATAAATAAGTCGACATTTTGCCTTATGTATTCAGTATCGATGCAATTTCTGTATTTCATCGTTGATTGGAAGGTCCAAGGGATACAGTAAACTTGCAATGGTGCATCGGAATCTAATACTGCTGTCCCAGGAAAAGCTCAAAGCACGAACTATTGGAATAGTTACTCCTCTTATAAATAAGTCGACATTTTGCTTTTGTATCCAATATCGATGCAATTTCTGTGTGTTATCGTTGATTTGAAGGTCCAAGGGATACAGTAAACCTGCAATGGTGCATCGGAATCTAATACTGCTGTCCCAGGAAAAGCTCAAATCACGAACTATTAGAAGAGTTACTTCTCTTATAAATAACGCGAAATTTTGCCTATTGTATTCAATATCGATCCAACTTCTGCGTTTCATCGCTGATTTGAAGGTCCAAAGGATACAGTAAACCTGAAATGGTGCATCCGAATCTAATACAGCTGTACCAGGAAAGGCTAAAAGCACGAACTATTGGAAGAGTTACTCCTCTTGTAAATAAGTCGACATTTTGCCATTTGTATTCAATATCGATGCAATTTCTGTGGTTCATCGTTGATTTGAAGGTCCAAGGGATACAGAAAACCTGCAATGGTGCATCGGAATCTAATACTGCTGCCCCAGGAAAGGCTCAAAGCACGAACTATTAGAAGAGTTACTCCTCTTGTAAATAAGTCGACATTTTGCATTTTTTATTCAATATCGATGCAATTTCTGTATTTCATCGTTGATTTGAAGGTCCAAGGGATACAGTAAACCTGCAAGGGTGTGTCGGAATCTAATACTGCTGTCAATAAGAAAGGCTAAAAGCACGAACTATTAGAAGACTTACTCCTCTTGTAAAAAAGTCGACATTTTGCCTTTTGTATTCAACATCGATGCAATTTCTGTATTTCATCAATGATTTGAAGGTCCAAGGGATACTGTAAACCTGCAATGGTGAATCGGAATCTAATACTGCTCTCCCAGGAAAGGCTCAAAGCACGAACTATTAGAAGAGTTACTCCTCTTATAAATAAGTCGACATTTTGTCTTTTGTATTCGATATCAATGCAATTTCTGTGCTTCATCGTTGATTTCAACGTCCAAGGGATACAGTAAACCTGCAATGGTGCATCGGAATCTAATACTGCTGTCGCAGGAAAGGATCAAAGCACGATCTATTAGAAGAGTTACTCCTCTTGTAAATAAGTCGACATTTTGCCTTTTGTATTCAATATCGACGCAATTTCTGTGTTTCATCGTTGATTTGAAGGTCCAAGGGATACAGTAAACCTGCAATTATGCATCGGAATCTAATACTGCTGTCCCAGGACAGGCTAAAAGCACGAACTATTAGAAGAGTTACTCCCCTTATAAATAAGTTGACATTTTGCCTTTAGTATTCAATATCGATGCAATTTCTGTGTTTCATCGTTGATTTGAAGGTCCAAGGGATACAGTAAACCTGCAATGGTGCATCGGAATCTAATACTGCTGTCCCAGGAAAGGCTCAAAGCACGAACTATTAGAAGAGTTACTCCTCTTGTAAATAAGTCGTCATTTTGCCTTTTGTAATCAATATCGATGCAATTTCTGTGTTTCATCGTTGATTTGATGGACAAAGGGATACAGTAAACCTGCAAAGGTGCATCGGAATCTAATACTGCTGTCCCAGGAAAGGCTAAAAGCACGAACAATTAGAAGAGTTACTCCTCTCATAAATAAGTCGACATTTTGCATTTTAAACTCAATATCGATGCATTTTCTGTGTTTCATCGTTGATTTGAAGGTCCAAGGGATACAATAAACCAGCAATGGTGCATCGGAATCTAATACTGCTGTCCCAGGAAAGACTAAAAGCACGAACTATTACAACAGTTACTCCACTTGTAAATAAGCCGACATTTTGCTTTTTGTATTCAATATCGGTCCAATTTCTGTGTTTCATCGTTGATTTGAAGGTCCAAGGGATACAGTAAACCTGCAATGGTGCATCGGAATCTAATACTGCTGTCCCAGGAAAGGCTCAAAGCACGAACTATTAGAAGAGTTACTCCTCTTGTAAGTAAGTTGACATTTTGCCTTTTGTATTCAATATCGATGCTAGTTCTGTGTTTCATCGTTGATTTGAATGTCCAAGGGATACAGTAAACCTGCAATGGTGCATCGGAATCTAATACTGCTGTCCCAGGAAAGGCTCAAAAACACGAACTATTAGAAGAGTTACTCCTCTTGTAAATAAGTTGACATTTTGAATTTTGTATTCAATATCGATGCAATTCCCGTGTTTCACCATTGATTTGAAGCTCCAAGGGATACAGTAAACCTGCAATGGTGATCGGAATCTAATACTGCTGTCCCAGGAAAAGCTCAAATGACGAACTATTAGAAGAGTTACTCCTCTTACAAGTAAGTCGACATTTTGCCTTTTCTATTCAATATCGATGCAATTTCTGTGTTTCATCGTTGATTTGAAGTCCAAGGGATACAGTAAACCTGCAATGGTGCATCACAATCTACTACGGCTGTCCCAAAAAATGCTCAAAGCACGAACTATTAGAAGAGTTACTCATCTTGTAAATATGTCGACATTTTGCATTTTGTATTCAATATCAATTCAATTTCTGTGTTTCAACTTTGATTTGAAGGTCCAAGGGATACAGTAAACCTGCAATGGTGCATCGGAATCTAATACTGCTGTCACAGGAAAGGCTAAATGCACGAACTATTATAACAGTTACTCCACTTGAAAATAAGCCGACATTTTGCTTTTTGTATTCAATATAGATGCAATTTCTGTGTTTCATCGTTGATTTGAAGGTCCAAGCGATACAGTAAACCTGCAATGGTGCATCGGAATCTAATACTGCTGTCCCAGGAAAGGCTCAAACACGAACTATTAGAAGAGTTACTCTTATAAATAAGTCGACATTTTGTCTTTTGTTTCGATATCGATGCAATTTCGGCGCTTCATCGTTGATTTCAAGGTCCAAGGGATACAGTAAACCTGCAATGGTGCATCGGAATCTAATACTGCTGTCGCAGGAAAGGATCAAAGCGCGATCTATTAGAAGAGTTACTCCTCTTGTAAATAAGTCGACATTTTGCCTTTTGTATTCAATATCGATGCAATTTCTGTGTTTCATCGTTGATTTGAAGGTCCAAGGGATACAGTAAACCTCCAATGGTGCATCGGAATCTAATACTGCTGTCCCAGGAAAGGCTCAAAGCACGAACTATTAGAAGAGTTACTCCTCTTGTAAATAAGTCGACATTTTGCCTTTTGTATTCAATATCGATGCAATTTCTGTGTTTCATCGTTGATTTGAAGGTCCAAGGGATACAGTAAACCTGCAATGGTGCATCGGAATCTAATACTGCTGTCCCAGGAAAGGATCAAAGCACGAACTATTAGAAGAATTACTCCTCTTATAAATAAGCCGACATTTTGCCTTTTGTATTCAATATCGATGCAATTTCTGTGTTTCATCGTTGATTTGATGGTCCAAGGGATACAGTAAACCTGCAATGGTGCATCGGAATCTAATACTGCTCTCCCAGGAAAGGCCCAAAGAAAGAACTATTTGAAGAGTTACTCCTCTTATAAATAAGTCGACATTTTGCCTTATGTATTCAGTATCGATGCAATTTCTGTATTTCATCGTTGATTGGAAGGTCCAAGGGATACAGTAAACTTGCAATGGTGCATCGGAATCTAATACTGCTGTCCCAGGAAAAGCTCAAAGCACGAACTATTGGAATAGTTACTCCTCTTATAAATAAGTCGACATTTTGCTTTTGTATCCAATATCGATGCAATTTCTGTGTGTTATCGTTGATTTGAAGGTCCAAGGGATACAGTAAACCTGCAATGGTGCATCGGAATCTAATACTGCTGTCCCAGGAAAAGCTCAAATCACGAACTATTAGAAGAGTTACTTCTCTTATAAATAACGCGAAATTTTGCCTATTGTATTCAATATCGATCCAACTTCTGCGTTTCATCGCTGATTTGAAGGTCCAAAGGATACAGTAAACCTGAAATGGTGCATCGGAATCTAATACAGCTGTACCAGGAAAGGCTAAAAGCACGAACTATTGGAAGAGTTACTCCTCTTGTAAATAAGTCGACATTTTGCCTTTTGTATTCAATATCGATGCAATTTCTGTGGTTCATCGTTGATTTGAAGGTCCAAGGGATACAGAAAACCTGCAATGGTGCATCGGAATCTAATACTGCTGCCCCAGGAAAGGCTCAAAGCACGAACTATTAGAAGAGTTACTCCTCTTGTAAATAAGTCGACATTTTGCATTTTTTATTCAATATCGATGCAATTTCTGTATTTCATCGTTGATTTGAAGGTCCAAGGGATACAGTAAACCTGCAAGGGTGTGTCGGAATCTAATACTGCTGTCTTAAGAAAGGCTAAAAGCACGAACTATTAGAAGACTTACTCCTCTTGTAAAAAAGTCGACATTTTGCCTTTTGTATTCAACATCGATGCAATTTCTGTGTTTCATCAATGATTTGAAGGTCCAAGGGATACAGTAAACCTGCAATGGTGCATCGGAATCTAATACTGCTCTCCCAGGAAAGGCTCAAAGCACGAACTATTAGAAGAGTTACTCCTCTTATAAATAAGTCGACATTTTGTCTTTTGTATTCGATATCAATGCAATTTCTGTGCTTCATCGTTGATTTCAACGTCCAAGGGATACAGTAAACCTGCAATGGTGCATCGGAATCTAATACTGCTGTCGCAGGAAAGGATCAAAGCACGATCTATTAGAAGAGTTACTCCTCTTGTAAATAAGTCGACATTTTGCCTTTTGTATTCAATATCGACGCAATTTCTGTGTTTCATCGTTGATTTGAAGGTCCAAGGGATACAGTAAACCTGCAATTATGCATCGGAATCTAATACTGCTGTCCCAGGACAGGCTAAAACACGAACTATTAGAAGAGTTACTCCCCTTATAAATAAGTTGACATTTTGCCTTTAGTATTCAATATCGATGCAATTTCTGTGTTTCATCGTTGATTTGAAGGTCCAAGGGATACAGTAAACCTGCAATGGTGCATCGGAATCTAATACTGCTGTCCCAGGAAAGGCTCAAAGCACGAACTATTAGAAGAGTTACTCCTCTTGTAAATAGGTCGTCATTTTGCTTTTTGTAATCAATATCGATGCAATTTCTGTGTTTCATCGTTGATTTGATGGACAAAGGGATACAGTAAACCTGCAAAGGTGCATCGGCATCTAATACTGCTGTCCCAGGAAAGGCTAAAAGCACGAACAATTAGAAGAGTTACTCCTCTCATAAATAAGTCGACATTTTGCATTTTAAACTCAATATCGATGCATTTTCTGTGTTTCATCGTTGATTTGAAGGTCCAAGGGATACAATAAACCAGCAATGGTGCATCGGAATCTAATACTGCTGTCCCAGGAAAGACTAAAAGCACGAACTATTACAACAGTTACTCCACTTGTAAATAAGCCGACATTTTGCTTTTTGTATTCAATATCGGTCCAATTTCTGTGTTTCATCGTTGATTTGAAGGTCCAAGGGATACAGTAAACCTGCAATGGTGCATCGGAATCTAATACTGCTGTCCCAGGAAAGGCTCAAAGCACGAACTATTAGAAGAGTTACTCCTCTTGTAAGTAAGTTGACATTTTGCCTTTTGTATTCAATATCGATGCTATTTCTGTGTTTCATCGTTGATTTGAATGTCCAAGGGATACAGTAAACCTGCAATGGTGCATCGGAATCTAATACTGCTGTCCCAGGAAAGGCTCAAAAACACGAACTATTAGAAGAGTTACTCCTCTTGTAAATAAGTTGACATTTTGAATTTTGTATTCAATATCGATGCAATTCCTGTGTTTCACCATTGATTTGAAGCTCCAAGGGATACAGTAAACCTGCAATGGTGATCGGAATCTAATACTGCTGTCCCAGGAAAAGCTCAAATGACGAACTATTAGAAGAGTTACTCCTCTTACAAGTAAGTCGTCATTTTGCCTTTTGTATTCAATATCGATGCAATTTCAGTGTTTCATCGTTGATTTGAAGGTGCAAAGGATACAGTAAACCTGCAATGGTGATCGGAATCTAATACTGCAGTCACAGGAAAGGCTCAAAGCAAAAACTATTAGAAGAGCTACTCCTCTTATAAATAAGTCTACATTTTGCCTTTTGTATTCTATATCGATACAATTTAGGTGTTTCATCGTTGATTTGAAGGTCCAATATATACAGTAAACCAGCAATAGTGCATCGGAATCTAATACTGCTGTCCCAGGAAAGGATCAAAGCACGAACTATTAGAAGAGTTACTCCTCTTATACATACGTCGACATTTTGCCTTTTCTATTCAATATCGATGCAATTTCTGTGCTTCATCGTTGATTTCAAGGTCCAAGGGGTACAGGAAACCTGCAATGGTGCATCTGAATCTAATACTGCTGTCCCAGGAAAGGATCAAAGCACGATCTATTAGAAGAGTTCCTCCTCTTATAAATAAGTCGAATTTTTTGCTTTTTGTATTCAATATCGATGCAATTTCTGTGTTTCATCGTTGATTTGAAGGTCCAAGGGATACAGTAAACCTGCAATGGTGCATCGGAATCTAATACTTCTGTCCCAGGAAAGGCTCAAAGCACGAACTATTAAAAGAGTTACTCCTCTTATGAATAAGTCGACATTTTGCCTTATGTATTCAGTATCGATGCAATTTCTGTATTTCATCGTTGATTGGAAGGTCCAAGGGATACAGTAAACCTGCAATGGTGCATCGGAATCTAATACTGCTGTCCCAGGAAAGGCTCAAAGCACGAACTACTGGAAGTGTCACTCCTCTTATAAATAAGTCGACATTTTGCTTTTGTATCCAATATCGATGCAATTTCTGTGTGTCATCGTTGATTTGAAGGTCCTAGGGATACAGTAAACCTGCAATGGTGTATCGGAATCTAATACTGCTCCCCCAGGAAAGGCTCAAAGCCCGAACTATTAGAAGAGTTGCTTCTCTTATAAATAAGTCGATATTTTGCCTATTGTATTCAACATCAATGCAACTTCTCCGTTTCATCGTTGATTTGAAGGTCCAAGGGATACAGTAAACCTGCAATGGTGCATCGGAATCTAATACAGCAGTCCCAGGAAAAGCTAAAAGCACGAACTATTAGAAGAGTTACTCCTCTTGTAAATAAGTCGACATTTTGCATTTTGAACTCAATATCGATGCAATTTCTGTGTTTCATCGTCGATTTGAAGGTCCAAGGGATACAGTAAACCTGCAATGGTGCATCGGAATCTAATACAGCTGTCCCAGGAAAAGCTAAAAGCACGAACTATTAGAAGAGTTACTCCTCTTGTAAATAAGTTTACATTTTGCCTTATGTATTCAATATCGATGGAATTTCTGTGTTTCATGGTTGATTTGAAGGTCCAAGGGATACAGTGAACCTGCAATGGTGCATCGGAATCTAATACTGCTGTCCCAGGAAAGGCTCAAAACACGAACTATTAGAAGACTTACTCCTCCTATAAATAAGACGACATTTTGCCTTTTGTATTCAATATCGTTGCAATTTCTGTGTTTCATCGTTGATTTGAAGGTCCCAGCGATACAGTAAACCTGCAATGGTGCATCGGAATCTAATACTGCTGTCCCAGGAAAGGCCCAAAGCACGAACTATTAGAAGAGTTACTCTTATAAATAAGTCGACATTTTGTCTTTTGTATTCGATATCGATGCAATTTCGGTGCTTCATCGTTGATTTCAAGGTCCAAGGGATACAGTAAACCTCCAATGGTGCATCGGAATCTAATACTGCTGTCCCAGGAAAGACTAAAAGCACGAACTATTACAACAGTTACTCCACTTGTAAATAAGCCGACATTTTGCTTTTTGTATTCAATATCGGTCCAATTTCTGTGTTTCATCGTTGATTTGAAGGTCCAAGGGATACAGTAAACCTGCAATGGTGCATCGGAATCTAATACTGCTGTCCCAGGAAAGGCTCAAAGCACGAACTATTAGAAGAGTTACTCCTCTTGTAAGTAAGTTGACATTTTGCCTTTTGTATTCAATATCGATGCTATTTCTGTGTTTCATCGTTGATTTGAATGTCCAAGGGATACAGTAAACCTGCAATGGTGCATCGGAATCTAATACTGCTGTCCCAGGAAAGGCTCAAAAACACGAACTATTAGAAGAGTTACTCCTCTTGTAAATAAGTTGACATTTTGAATTTTGTATTCAATATCGATGCAATTCCTGTGTTTCACCATTGATTTGAAGCTCCAAGGGATACAGTAAACCTGCAATGGTGATCGGAATCTAATACTGCTGTCCCAGGAAAAGCTCAAATGACGAACTATTAGAAGAGTTACTCCTCTTACAAGTAAGTCGTCATTTTGCCTTTTGTATTCAATATCGATGCAATTTCAGTGTTTCATCGTTGATTTGAAGGTGCAAAGGATACAGTAAACCTGCAATGGTGATCGGAATCTAATACTGCAGTCACAGGAAAGGCTCAAAGCAAAAACTATTAGAAGAGCTACTCCTCTTATAAATAAGTCTACATTTTGCCTTTTGTATTCTATATCGATACAATTTAGGTGTTTCATCGTTGATTTGAAGGTCCAATATATACAGTAAACCAGCAATAGTGCATCGGAATCTAATACTGCTGTCCCAGGAAAGGATCAAAGCACGAACTATTAGAAGAGTTACTCCTCTTATACATACGTCGACATTTTGCCTTTTGTATTCAATATCGATGCAATTTCTGTGCTTCATCGTTGATTTCAAGGTCCAAGGGGTACAGGAAACCTGCAATGGTGCATCTGAATCTAATACTGCTGTCCCAGGAAAGGATCAAAGCACGATCTATTAGAAGAGTTCCTCCTCTTATAAATAAGTCGAATTTTTTGCTTTTTGTATTCAATATCGATGCAATTTCTGTGTTTCATCGTTGATTTGAAGGTCCAAGGGATACAGTAAACCTGCAATGGTGCATCGGAATCTAATACTTCTGTCCCAGGAAAGGCTCAAAGCACGAACTATTAAAAGAGTTACTCCTCTTATGAATAAGTCGACATTTTGCCTTATGTATTCAGTATCGATGCAATTTCTGTATTTCATCGTTGATTGGAAGGTCCAAGGGATACAGTAAACCTGCAATGGTGCATCGGAATCTAATACTGCTGTCCCAGGAAAGGCTCAAAGCACGAACTACTGGAAGTGTCACTCCTCTTATAAATAAGTCGACATTTTGCTTTTGTATCCAATATCGATGCAATTTCTGTGTGTCATCGTTGATTTGAAGGTCCTAGGGATACAGTAAACCTGCAATGGTGTATCGGAATCTAATACTGCTCCCCCAGGAAAGGCTCAAAGCCCGAACTATTAGAAGAGTTGCTTCTCTTATAAATAAGTCGATATTTTGCCTATTGTATTCAACATCAATGCAACTTCTCCGTTTCATCGTTGATTTGAAGGTCCAAGGGATACAGTAAACCTGCAATGGTGCATCGGAATCTAATACAGCAGTCCCAGGAAAAGCTAAAAGCACGAACTATTAGAAGAGTTACTCCTCTTGTAAATAAGTCGACATTTTGCATTTTGAACTCAATATCGATGCAATTTCTGTGTTTCATCGTCGATTTGAAGGTCCAAGGGATACAGTAAACCTGCAATGGTGCATCGGAATCTAATACAGCTGTCCCAGGAAAAGCTAAAAGCACGAACTATTAGAAGAGTTACTCCTCTTGTAAATAAGTTTACATTTTGCCTTATGTATTCAATATCGATGGAATTTCTGTGTTTCATGGTTGATTTGAAGGTCCAAGGGATACAGTGAACCTGCAATGGTGCATCGGAATCTAATACTGCTGTCCCAGGAAAGGCTCAAAACACGAACTATTAGAAGACTTACTCCTCCTATAAATAAGACGACATTTTGCCTTTTGTATTCAATATCGTTGCAATTTCTGTGTTTCATCGTTGATTTGAAGGTCCCAGCGATACAGTAAACCTGCAATGGTGCATCGGAATCTAATACTGCTGTCCCAGGAAAGGCCCAAAGCACGAACTATTAGAAGAGTTACTCTTATAAATAAGTCGACATTTTGTCTTTTGTATTCGATATCGATGCAATTTCGGTGCTTCATCGTTGATTTCAAGGTCCAAGGGATACAGTAAACCTCCAATGGTGCATCGGAATCTAATACTGCTG
Organism: Schistocerca cancellata; assembly: GCF_023864275.1. Lineage (NCBI taxonomy): Eukaryota > Metazoa > Arthropoda > Insecta > Orthoptera > Acrididae > Schistocerca > Schistocerca cancellata. The sequence continues at coordinate 137,648,983 of NC_064627.1, read as the reverse complement.
TCGCAGGAAAGGATCAAAGCTCGATCTATTAAAAGAGTTACTCCTCTTGTAAATAAGTCGACATTTTGCCTTTTGTATTCAATATCGATGCAATTTCTGTGTTTCATCGTTGATTTGATGGTCCAAGGGATACAGTAAACCTGCAACGGTGCATCGGAATCTAATACTGCTGTCCCAGGAAAGGCCCAAAGAACGAACTATTTGAAGAGTTACTCCTCTTATAAATAAGTCGACATTTTGCCTTATTTATTCAGTATCGAAGCAATTTCTGTATTTCATTGTTGATTGGAAGGTCCAAGGGATACAGTAAACTTGCAATGGTGCATCGGAATCTAATACTGCTGTTCCAGGAAAAGCTCAAAGCACGGACTATTAGAAGAGTTACTCCTCTTATAAATAAGTCGACATTTTGTCTGTTGTATTCGATATCGATGCAATTTCTGTGCTTCATCGTTGATTTCAACGTCCAAGGGATACAGTAAACCTGCAATGGTGCATCGGAATGTAATACAGCTGTACCAGGAAAGGCTAAAAGCACGAACTATTGGAAGAGTTACTCCTCTTGTAAATAAGTCGACATTTTGCCTTTTGTATTCAATATCGATGCAATTTCTGTGGTTCATCGTTGATTTGAAGGTCCAAGGGATACAGAAAACCTGCAATGGTGCATCGGAATCTAATACTGCTGCCCCAGGAAAGGCTCAAAGCACGAACTATTAGAAGAGTTACTCCTCTTGTAATTAAGTCGACATTTTGCTTTTTTTATTCAATATCGATGCAATTTCTGTATTTCATCGTTGATTTGAAGGTCCAAGGGATACAGTAAACCTGCAAGGGTGCGTCGGAATCTAATACTGCTGTCTTAAGAAAGGCTAAAAGCACGAACTATTAGAAGACTTACTCCTCTTGTAAAAAAGTCGACATTTTGCCTTTTGTATTCAACATCGATGCAATTTCTGTGTTTCATCAATGATTTGAAGGTCCAAGGGATACAGTAAACCTGCAATGGTGCATCGGAATCTAATACTACTCTCCCAGGAAAGGCTCAAAGCACGAACTATTAGAAGAGTTACTCCTCTTATAAATAAGTCGACATTTTGTCTGTTGTATTCGATATCGATGCAATTTCTGTGCTTCATCGTTGCTTTCAACGTCCAAGGGATACAGTTAACCTGCAATGGTGCATCGGAATGTAATACTGCTGTCGCAGGAAAGGATCAAAGCACGATCTATTAGAAGAGTTACTCCTCTTGTAAATAAGTCGACATTTTGCCTTTTGTATTCAATATCGACGCAATTTCTGTGTTTCATCGTTGATTTGAAGGTCCAAGGGAGACAGTAAACCTGCAATTATGCATCGGAATCTAATACTGCTGTCCCAGGACAGGCTAAAAGCACGAACTATTAGAAGAGTTACTCCCCTTATAAATAAGTTGACATTTTGCCTTTAGTATTCAATATCGATGCAATTTCTGTGTTTCATCGTTGATTTGAAGGTCCCAGGGATACAGTAAACCAACAATGGTGCATCGGAATCTAATACTGCTGTCCCAGGAAAGGCTCAAAGCACGAACTATTAGAAGAGTTACTCCTCTTGTAAATAAGTCGACATTTTGCCTTTTGTATTCAATATCGATGCAATTTCTGTGTTTCATCGTTGATTTGAAGGTCCAAGGGATACAGTAAACCTGCAATGGTGCATCGGCATCTAATACTGCTGTCCAAGGAAAGGCTCAAACCACGAACTATTAGAAGAGTTACTTGTCTTATAAATAAGTCGTCATTTTGCCTTTTGTAATCAATATCGATGCAATTTCTGTGTTTCATCGTTGATTTGATGGACAAAGGGATACAGTAAACCTGCAAAGGTGCATCGGAATCTAATACTGCTGTCCCAGGAAAGGCTAAAAGCACGAACAATTAGAAGAGTAACTCCTCTCATAAATAAGTTGACATTTTGCATTTTAAACTCAATATCGATGCATTTTCTGTGTTTCATCGTTGATTTGAAGGTCCAAGGGATACAATAAACCTGCAATGGTGCATCGGAATCTAATACTGCAGTCCCAGGAAAGACTAAAAGCACGAACTATTACAACAGTTACTCCACTTGTAAATAAGCCGACATTTTGCTTTTTGTATTCAATATCGGTCCAATTTCTGTGTTTCATCGTTGATTTGAAGGTCCAAGGGATACAGTAAACCTGCAATGGTGCATCGGAATCTAATACTGCTGTCCCAGGAAAGGCTCAAAGCACGAACTATTAGAAGAGTTACTCCTCTTGTAAGTAAGTTGACATTTTGCCTTTTGTATTCAATATCGATGCAATTTCTGTGTTTCATCGTTGATTTGAAGGTCCAAGGGATACAGTAAACCTGCAATGGTGCATCGGAATCTAATACTGCTGTCCCAGGAAAGGCTCAAAACACGAACTATTAGAAGAGTTACTCCTCTTGTAAATAAGTTGACATTTTGAATTTTGTATTCAATATCGAAGCAATTCCTGTGTTTCACCATTGATTTGAAGCTCCAAGGGATACAGTAAACCTGCAATGGTGATCGGAATCTAATACTGCTGTCCCAGGAAAAGCTCAAATGACGAACTATTAGAAGAGTTACTCCTCTTACAAGTAAGTCGTCATTTTGCCTTTTGTATTCAATATCGATGCAATTTCTGTGTTTCATCGTTGATTTGAAGGTCCAAAGGATACAGTAAACCTGCAATGGTGATCGGAATCTAATACTGCAGTCACAGGAAAGGCTCAAAGCAAAAACTATTAGAAGAGTTACTCCTCTTATAAATAAATCTACATTTTGCCTTTTGTATTCTATATCGATACAATTTAGGTGTTTCATCGTTGATTTTAAGGTCCAAGAGATACAGTAAACCTGCAATAGTGCATCGGAATCTGATACTGCTGTCCCAGGAAAGGATCAAAGCACGAACTATTAGAAGAGTTACTCCTCTTATTCATACGTCGACATTTTGCCTTTTGTATTCAATATCGATGCAATTTCTGTGCTTCATCGTTGATTTCAAGGTCCAAGGGGTACAGGAAACCTGCAATGGTGCATCTGAATCTAATACTGCTGTCCCAGGAAAGGATCAAAGCACGATCTATTAGAAGAGTTCCTCCTCTTATAAATAAGTCGAATTTTTTGCCTTTTGTATTCAATATCGATGCAATTTCTGTGTTTCATCGTTGATTTGAAGGTCCAAGGGATACAGTAAACCTGCAATGGTGCATCGGAATCTAATACTTCTGTCCCAGGAAAGGCTCAAAGCACGAACTATTAGAAGAGTTACTCCTCTTATGAATAAGTCGACATTTTGCCTTATGTATTCAGTATCGATGCAATTTCTGTATTTCATCGTTGATTGGAAGGTCCAAGGGATACAGTAAACCTGCAATGGTGCATCGGAATCTAATACTGCTGTCCCAGGAAAGGCTCAAAGCACGAACTACTGGAAGTGTCACTCCTCTTATAAATAAGTCGACATTTTGCTTTTGTATCCAATATCGATGCAATTTCTGTGTGTCATCGTTGATTTGAAGGTCCTAGGGATACAGTAAACCTGCAATGGTGCATCGGAATCTAATACAGCTGTCCCAGGAAAAGCTAAAAGCACGAACTATTAGAAGAGTTACTCCTCTTGTAAATAAGTCGACATTTTGCATTTTGAACTCAATATCGATGCAATTTCTGTGTTTCATCGTCGATTTGAAGGTCCAAGGGATACAGTAAACCTGCAATGGTGCATCGCAATCTAATACAGCTGTCCCAGGAAAAGCTAAAAGCACGAACTATTAGAAGAGTTACTCCTCTTGTATATAAGTTTACATTTTGCATTATGTATTCAATATCGATGGAATTTCTGTGTTTCATGGTTGATTTGAAGGTCCAAGGGATACAGTGAACCTGCAATGGTGCATCGGAATCTAATACAGCTGTCCCAGGAAAAGCTAAAAGCACGAACTATTAGAAGAGTTACTCCTCTTGTAAATAAGTTTACATTTTGCCTTACGTATTCAATATCGATGGAATTTCTGTGTTTCATGGTTGATTTGAAGGTCCAAGGGATACAGTGACCCTGCAATGGTGCATCGGAATCTAATACTGCTGTCCCAGGAAAGGCTCAAAACACGAACTATTAGAAGACTTACTCCTCCTATAAATAAGACGACATTTTGCCTTTTGTATTCAATATCGTTGCAATTTCTGTGTTTCATCGTTGATTTGAAGGTCCCAGCGATACAGTAAACCTGCAATGGTGCATCGGAATCTAATACTGCTGTCCCAGGAAAGGCCCAAAGCACGAACTATTAGAAGAGTTACTCTTATAAATAAGTCGACATTTTGTCTTTTGTATTCGATATCGATGCAATTTCGGTGCTTCATCGTTGATTTCAAGGTCCAAGGGATACAGTAAACCTCCAATGGTGCATCGGAATCTAATACTGCTGTCGCAGGAAAGGATCAAAGCTCGATCTATTAAAAGAGTTACTCCTCTTGTAAATAAGTCGACATTTTGCCTTTTGTATTCAATATCGATGCAATTTCTGTGTTTCATCGTTGATTTGATGGTCCAAGGGATACAGTAAACCTGCAACGGTGCATCGGAATCTAATACTGCTGTCCCAGGAAAGGCCCAAAGAACGAACTATTTGAAGAGTTACTCCTCTTATAAATAAGTCGACATTTTGCCTTATTTATTCAGTATCGATGCAATTTCTGTATTACATTGTTGATTGGAAGGTCCAAGGGATACAGTAAACTTGCAATGGTGCATCGGAATCTAATACTGCTGTCCCAGGAAAAGCTCAAAGCACGGACTATTGGAAGAGTTGCTCCTCTTATAAATAAGTCGACATTTTGCTTTTGTATCCAATATCGATGCAATTTCTGTGTGTCATCGTTGATTTGAAGGTCCTAGGGATACAGTAAACCTGCAATGGTGTATCGGAATCTAATACTGCTCCCCCAGGAAAGGCTCAAAGCCCGAACTATTAGAAGAGTTGCTTCTCTTATAAATAAGTCGACATTTTGCCTATTGTATTCAACATCGATGCAACTTCTCCGTTTCATCGTTGATTTGAAGGTCCAAGGGATACAGTAAACCTGCAATGGTGCATCGGAATCTAATACAGCTGTCCCAGGAAAAGCTAAAAGCACGAACTATTAGAAGAGTTACTCCTCTTGTAAATAAGTCGACATTTTGCATTTTGAACTCAATATCGATGCAATTTCTGTGTTTCAACGTCAATTTGAAGGTCCAAGGGATACAGTAAACCTGCAATGGTGCATCGCAATCTAATACAGCTGTCCCAGGAAAAGCTAAAAGCACGAACTATTAGAAGAGTTACTCCTCTTGTAAATAAGTTTACATTTTGCCTTATGTATTCAATATCGATGGAATTTCTGTGTTTCATGGTTGATTTGAAGGTCCAAGGGATACAGTGAACCTGCAATGGTGCATCGGAATCTAATACAGCTGTCCCAGGAAAAGCTAAAAGCACGAACTATTAGAAGAGTTACTCCTCTTGTAAATAAGTTTACATTTTGCCTTATGTATTCAATATCGATGGAAATTCTGTGTTTCATGGTTGATTTGAAGGTCCAAGGGATACAGTGAACCTGCAATGGTGCATCGGAATCTAATACTGCTGTCCCAGGAAAGGCTCAAAATACGAACTATTAGCAGACTTACTCCTCCTATAAATAAGACGACATTTTGCCTTTTGTATTCAATATCGTTGCAATTTCTGTGTTTCATCGTTGATTTGAAGGTCCCAGCGATACAGTAAACCTGCAATGGTGCATCGGAATCTAATACTGCTGTCCCAGGAAAGGCCCAAAGCACGAACTATTAGAAGAGTTACTCTTATAAATAAGTCGGCATTTTGTCTTTTGTATTCGATATCGATGCAATTTCGGTGCTTCATCGTTGATTTCAAGGTCCAAGGGATACAGTAAACCTCCAATGGTGCATCGGAATCTAATACTGCTGTCGCAGGAAAGGATCAAAGCTCGATCTATTAAAAGAGTTACTCCTCTTGTAAATAAGTCGACATTTTGCCTTTTGTATTCAATATCGATGCAATTTCTGTGTTTCATCGTTGATTTGATGGTCCAAGGGATACAGTAAACCTGCAACGGTGCATCGGAATCTAATACTGCTGTCCCAGGAAAGGCCCAAAGAACGAACTATTTGAAGAGTTACTCCTCTTATAAATAAGTCGACATTTTGCCTTATTTATTCAGTATCGATGCAATTTCTGTATTTCATTGTTGATTGGAAGGTCCAAGGGATACAGTAAACTTGCAATGGTGCATCGGAATCTAATACTGCTGTCCCAGGAAAAGCTCAAAGCACGGACTATTGGAAGAGTTGCTCCTCTTATAAATAAGTCGACATTTTGCTTTTGTATCCAATATCGATGCTATTTCTGTGTGTTATCGTTGATTTGAAGGTCCAAGGGATACAGTAAACCTGCAATGGTGCATCGGAATCTAATACTGCTGTCCCAGGAAAGGCTAAAAGCACGAACTATTAGAAGAGTTACTTCTCTTATAAATAACGCGACATTTTGCCTTTTGTATTCAATATCGATCCAACTTCTGCGTTTCATCGATGATTTGAAGGTCCAAGGGATACAGTACACCTGAAATGTTGCATCGGAATCTAATACAGCTGTACCAGGAAAGGCTAAAAGCACGAACTATTAGAAGAGTTACTCCTCTTGTAAATAAGTCGACATTTTGCCTTTTGTATTCAATATCGATGCAATTTCTGTGTTTCATCTTTGATTTGAAGGTCCAAGGGATACAGAAAACCTGCAATGGTGCATCGGAATCTAATACTGCTGCCCCAGGAAAGGCTCAAAGCACGAACTATTAGAAGAGTTACTCCTCTTGTAAATAAGTCGACATTTTGCTTTTTTATTCAATATCGATGCAATTTCTGTGTTTCATCGTTTATTTGAAGGTCCAAGGGATACAGTAAACCTGCAATGGTGCATCGGAAACTAATACTGCTGTCCCAGGAAAGGCTAAAAGCACGAACTATTAGAAGAGTTACTCCTTCTGTAAATAAGTCGACATTTTGCCTTTTCTATTCAATATCGATGCAATTTCTGTGTTTCATCGTTGATTTGAAGTCCAAGGGATACAGTAAACCTGCAATGGTGCATCTGAATCTAATACTGCTGTCCCAGGAAAGGCTCAAATCACGAACTATTATAAGAGTTACTCCTCTTGTAAGTAAGTCGACATTTTGCCTTTTGTATTCAATATCAATGCAATTTCTGTGTTTCATCGTTGATTTGAAGGTCCAAGGGATACAGTAAACCTGCAATGGTGATAAGGATCTAATACTGCTGTCCCAGGAAAGGTTCAAAGCACGAACTATTAGAAGAGTTACTCATCTTATAAATAAGTCGACATTTTGCCTTTTGTATTCAATATCGATGCAATTTCTGTGTTTTATCGTTGCTTTCAAGGTCCAAGGGATACAGTAAAACTGCAATGGTGCATCTGAATCTAAAACTGCTGTCCCAGGAAAGGATCAATGTACGATCTATTAGAAGAGTTCCTCCTTTTTTAAATAAGTCGACATTTTGCATTTTGAGCTCAATATTGATGCAATTTCTGTTTTTCATCGTTGATTTGAAGGTCCAAGGGATACACTAAACCTGCAATGGTGCATCGGAATCTAATACAGCTGTCCCAGGAAAGGCTCAAAGCACGAACTATTAGAAGAGTTACTCCTCTTGTAAGTAAGTCGACATTTTCCCTTTTATATTCAATATCGATGCAATTTCTGTGTTTCATCGTTGATTTGAAGGTCCAAGGGATACAGTAAACCTGCAATGGTGATAAGGATCTAATACTGCTGTCCCAGGAAAGGCTCAAAGCACGAACTATTAGAAGAGTTACTCATCTTATAAATAAGTCGACATTTTGCCTTTTGTATTCAATATCGATGCAATTTCTGTGTTTCATCGTTGATTTGTAGGTCCAAGTGATACAGTAAACCTGCAATGGTGCATCGGAATCTAATACTGCTGTCCCAGGAAAGGCTTATAACACGAACTATTAGAAGAGTTACTCAACTTGTAAATAAGTCGACATTTTGCCTTTTGTATTCAATATCGATGCCATTTCTGTGTTTCATCAATGATTTGAAGGTCCAAGGGATACAGTAAACCTGCAATGGTGCATCGGAATCTAATACTGCTGTCCCAGGAAAGGCTCAAAGCACGAACTATTAGAAGAATTACTCCTCTTATAAATAAGTCGACATTTTGTCTTTTGTATTCGATATCGATGCAATTTCTGTGCTTCATCTTTGATTTCAAGGTCCAAGGGTACAGTAACCCTGCAATGGTGCATCGGAATCTAATACTGCTGTCGCAGGAAAGGATCAAAGCACGATCTATTAGAAGAGTTACTCCTCTTGTAAATAAGTCGACATTTTGCCTTTTGTATTCAATATCGACGCAATTTCTGTGTTTCATCGTTGATTTGAAGGTCCATGGGATACAGTAAACCTACAATGGTGCATCGGAATCTAATACTGCTGTCCCAGGAAAGGCTAAAAGCACGAACTATTTGAAGAGTTACTCCTCTTATAAATAAGTTGACATTTTGCCTTTAGTATTCAATATCGATGCAATTTCTGTGTTTCATCGTTGGTTTGAAGGTCCAAGGGATACAGTAAACATGCGATGGTGCATCGGCATTTAATACTGCTGTCCAAGGAAAGGCTCAAACCACGAACTATTAGAAGAGTTACTCCTCTTGTAAATAAGTTGACATTTTGCCTTTTGTATTCAATATCGATACAATTTCTGTGTTTCATCGTTGGCTTGAAGGTCCAAGGGATACAGTAAACCTGCAATGGTTCTTCGGAATCTCATACTGCCTTCCCAGGAAGGGCTAAAAGCACGCACTATTAGAAGAGTTACTCCTCTTGTAGATATTTCGAAATTTGCATTTTGCATTCAATATCGATGCAATTTCTGTGTTTCATCGTTGATTTGAAGGTCCAAGGGATACAGTAAACATGCAATGGTGCATCGGAATCTAATACTGCTGTCGCAGGAAAGGATCAAAGCTCGATCTATTAAAAGAGTTACTCCTCTTGTAAATAAGTCGACATTTTGCCTTTTGTATTCAATATCGATGCAATTTCTGTGTTTCATCGTTGATTTGATGGTCCAAGGGATACAGTAAACCTGCAACGGTGCATCGGAATCTAATACTGCTGTCCCAGGAAAGGCCCAAAGAACGAACTATTTGAAGAGTTACTCCTCTTATAAATAAGTCGACATTTTGCCTTATTTATTCAGTATCGATGCAATTTCTGTATTTCATTGTTGATTGGAAGGTCCAAGGGATACAGTAAACTTGCAATGGTGCATCGGAATCTAATACTGCTGTCCCAGGAAAAGCTCAAAGCACGGACTATTGGAAGAGTTGCTCCTCTTATAAATAAGTCGACATTTTGCTTTTGTATTCAATATCGATGCAATTTCTGTGTGTCATCGTTGATTTGAAGGTCCTAGGGATACAGTAAACCTGCAATGGTGTATCGGAATCTAATACTGCTCCCCCAGGAAAGACTCAAAGCCCGAACTATTAGAAGAGTTGCTTCTCTTATAAATAAGTCGACATTTTGCCTATTGTATTCAACATCGATGCAACTTCTCCGTTTCATCGTTGATTTGAAGGTCCAAGGGATACAGTAAACCTGCAATGGTGCATCGGAATCTAATACAGCTGTCCCAGGAAAAGCTAAAAGCACGAACTATTAGAAGAGTTACTCCTCTTGTAAATAAGTCGACATTTTGCATTTTGAACTCAATATCGATGCAATTTCTGTGTTTCATCGTCGATTTGAAGGTCCAAGGGATACAGTAAACCTGCAATGGTGCATCGCAATCTAATACAGCTGTCCCAGGAAAAGCTAAAAGCACGAACTATTAGAAGAGTTACTCCTCTTGTAAATAAGTTTACATTTTGCCTTATGTATTCAATATCGATGGAATTTCTGTGTTTCATGGTTGATTTGAAGGTCCAAGGGATACAGTGAACCTGCAATGGTTCATCGGAATCTAATACAGCTGTCCCAGGAAAAGCTAAAAGCACGAACTATTAGAAGAGTTACTCCTCTTGTAAATAAGTTTACATTTTGCCTTATGTATTCAATATCGATGGAATTTCTGTGTTTCATGGTTGATTTGAAGGTCCAAGGGATACAGTGAACCTGCAATGGTGCATCGGAATCTAATACTGCTGTCCCAGGAAAGGCTCAAAACACGAACTATTAGAAGACTTACTCCTCCTATAAATAAGACGACATTTTGCCTTTTGTATTCAATATCGTTGCAATTTCTGTGTTTCATCGTTGATTTGAAGGTCCCAGCGATACAGTAAACCTGCAATGGTGCATCGGAATCTAATACTGCTGTCCCAGGAAAGGCCCAAAGCACGAACTATTAGAAGAGTTACTCTTATAAATAAGTCGACATTTTGTCTTTTGTATTCGATATCGATGCAATTTCGGTGCTTCATCGTTGATTTCAAGGTCCAAGGGATACAGTAAACCTCCAATGGTGCATCGGAATCTAATACTGCTGTCGCAGGAAAGGATCAAAGCTCGATCTATTAAAAGAGTTACTCCTCTTGTAAATAAGTCGACATTTTGCCTTTTGTATTCAATATCGATGCAATTTCTGTGTTTCATCGTTGATTTGATGGTCCAAGGGATACAGTAAACCTGCAACGGTGCATCGGAATCTAATACTGCTGTCCCAGGAAAGGCCCAAAGAACGAACTATTTGAAGAGTTACTCCTCTTATAAATAAGTCGACATTTTGCCTTATTTATTCAGTATCGAAGCAATTTCTGTATTTCATTGTTGATTGGAAGGTCCAAGGGATACAGTAAACTTGCAATGGTGCATCGGAATCTAATACTGCTGTCCCAGGAAAAGCTCAAAGCACGGACTATTAGAAGAGTTACTCCTCTTATAAATAAGTCGACATTTTGTCTGTTGTATTCGATATCGATGCAATTTCTGTGCTTCATCGTTGATTTCAACGTCCAAGGGATACAGTAAACCTGCAATGGTGCATCGGAATGTAATACAGCTGTACCAGGAAAGGCTAAAAGCACGAACTATTGGAAGAGTTACTCCTCTTGTAAATAAGTCGACATTTTGCCTTTTGTATTCAATATCGATGCAATTTCTGTGGTTCATCGTTGATTTGAAGGTCCAAGGGATACAGAAAACCTGCAATGGTGCATCGGAATCTAATACTGCTGCCCCAGGAAAGGCTCAAAGCACGAACTATTAGAAGAGTTACTCCTCTTGTAATTAAGTCGACATTTTGCTTTTTTTATTCAATATCGATGCAATTTCTGTATTTCATCGTTGATTTGAAGGTCCAAGGGATACAGTAAACCTGCAAGGGTGCGTCGGAATCTAATACTGCTGTCTTAAGAAAGGCTAAAAGCACGAACTATTAGAAGACTTACTCCTCTTGTAAAAAAGTCGACATTTTGCCTTTTGTATTCAACATCGATGCAATTTCTGTGTTTCATCAATGATTTGAAGGTCCAAGGGATACAGTAAACCTGCAATGGTGCATCGGAATCTAATACTACTCTCCCAGGAAAGGCTCAAAGCACGAACTATTAGAAGAGTTACTCCTCTTATAAATAAGTCGACATTTTGTCTGTTGTATTCGATATCGATGCAATTTCTGTGCTTCATCGTTGCTTTCAACGTCCAAGGGATACAGTAAACCTGCAATGGTGCATCGGAATGTAATACTGCTGTCGCAGGAAAGGATCAAAGCACGATCTATTAGAAGAGTTACTCCTCTTGTAAATAAGTCGACATTTTGCCTTTTGTATTCAATATCGACGCAATTTCTGTGTTTCATCGTTGATTTGAAGGTCCAAGGGAGACAGTAAACCTGCAATTATGCATCGGAATCTAATACTGCTGTCCCAGGACAGGCTAAAAGCACGAACTATTAGAAGAGTTACTCCCCTTATAAATAAGTTGACATTTTGCCTTTAGTATTCAATATCGATGCAATTTCTGTGTTTCATCGTTGATTTGAAGGTCCCAGGGATACAGTAAACCAACAATGGTGCATCGGAATCTAATACTGCTGTCCCAGGAAAGGCTCAAAGCACGAACTATTAGAAGAGTTACTCCTCTTGTAAATAAGTCGACATTTTGCCTTTTGTATTCAATATCGATGCAATTTCTGTGTTTCATCGTTGATTTGAAGGTCCAAGGGATACAGTAAACCTGCAATGGTGCATCGGCATCTAATACTGCTGTCCAAGGAAAGGCTCAAACCACGAACTATTAGAAGAGTTACTTGTCTTATAAATAAGTCGTCATTTTGCCTTTTGTAATCAATATCGATGCAATTTCTGTGTTTCATCATTGATTTGATGGACAAAGGGATACAGTAAACCTGCAAAGGTGCATCGGAATCTAATACTGCTGTCCCAGGAAAGGCTAAAAGCACGAACAATTAGAAGAGTAACTCCTCTCATAAATAAGTTGACATTTTGCATTTTAAACTCAATATCGATGCATTTTCTGTGTTTCATCGTTGATTTGAAGGTCCAAGGGATACAATAAACCTGCAATGGTGCATCGGAATCTAATACTGCAGTCCCAGGAAAGACTAAAAGCACGAACTATTACAACAGTTACTCCACTTGTAAATAAGCCGACATTTTGCTTTTTGTATTCAATATCGGTCCAATTTCTGTGTTTCATCGTTGATTTGAAGGTCCAAGGGATACAGTAAACCTGCAATGGTGCATCGGAATCTAATACTGCTGTCCCAGGAAAGGCTCAAAGCACGAACTATTAGAAGAGTTACTCCTCTTGTAAGTAAGTTGACATTTTGCCTTTTGTATTCAATATCGATGCAATTTCTGTGTTTCATCGTTGATTTGAAGGTCCAAGGGATACAGTAAACCTGCAATGGTGCATCGGAATCTAATACTGCTGTCCCAGGAAAGGCTCAAAACACGAACTATTAGAAGAGTTACTCCTCTTGTAAATAAGTTGACATTTTGAATTTTGTATTCAATATCGAAGCAATTCCTGTGTTTCACCATTGATTTGAAGCTCCAAGGGATACAGTAAACCTGCAATGGTGATCGGAATCTAATACTGCTGTCCCAGGAAAAGCTCAAATGACGAACTATTAGAAGAGTTACTCCTCTTACAAGTAAGTCGTCATTTTGCCTTTTGTATTCAATATCGATGCAATTTCTGTGTTTCATCGTTGATTTGAAGGTCCAAAGGATACAGTAAACCTGCAATGGTGATCGGAATCTAATACTGCAGTCACAGGAAAGGCTCAAAGCAAAAACTATTAGAAGAGTTACTCCTCTTATAAATAAATCTACATTTTGCCTTTTGTATTCTATATCGATACAATTTAGGTGTTTCATCGTTGATTTTAAGGTCCAAGAGATACAGTAAACCTGCAATAGTGCATCGGAATCTGATACTGCTGTCCCAGGAAAGGATCAAAGCACGAACTATTAGAAGAGTTACTCCTCTTATTCATACGTCGACATTTTGCCTTTTGTATTCAATATCGATGCAATTTCTGTGCTTCATCGTTGATTTCAAGGTCCAAGGGGTACAGGAAACCTGCAATGGTGCATCTGAATCTAATACTGCTGTCCCAGGAAAGGATCAAAGCACGATCTATTAGAAGAGTTCCTCCTCTTATAAATAAGTCGAATTTTTTGCCTTTTGTATTCAATATCGATGCAATTTCTGTGTTTCATCGTTGATTTGAAGGTCCAAGGGATACAGTAAACCTGCAATGGTGCATCGGAATCTAATACTTCTGTCCCAGGAAAGGCTCAAAGCACGAACTATTAGAAGAGTTACTCCTCTTATGAATAAGTCGACATTTTGCCTTATGTATTCAGTATCGATGCAATTTCTGTATTTCATCGTTGATTGGAAGGTCCAAGGGATACAGTAAACCTGCAATGGTGCATCGGAATCTAATACTGCTGTCCCAGGAAAGGCTCAAAGCACGAACTACTGGAAGTGTCACTCCTCTTATAAATAAGTCGACATTTTGCTTTTGTATCCAATATCGATGCAATTTCTGTGTGTCATCGTTGATTTGAAGGTCCTAGGGATACAGTAAACCTGCAATGGTGTATCGGAATCTAATACTGCTCCCCCAGGAAAGGCTCAAAGCCCGAACTATTAGAAGAGTTGCTTCTCTTATAAATAAGTCGACATTTTGCCTATTGTATTCAACATCGATGCAACTTCACCGTTTCATCGTTGATTTGAAGGTCCAAGGGATACAGTAAACCTGCAATGGTGCATCGGAATCTAATACAGCTGTCCCAGGAAAAGCTAAAAGCACGAACTATTAGAAGAGTTACTCCTCTTGTAAATAAGTCGACATTTTGCATTTTGAACTCAATATCGATGCAATTTCTGTGTTTCAACGTCAATTTGAAGGTCCAAGGGATACAGTAAACCTGCAATGGTGCATCGCAATCTAATACAGCTGTCCCAGGAAAAGCTAAAAGCACGAACTATTAGAAGAGTTACTCCTCTTGTAAATAAGTTTACATTTTGCCTTATGTATTCAATATCGATGGAATTTCTGTGTTTCATGGTTGATTTGAAGGTCCAAGGGATACAGTGAACCTGCAATGGTGCATCGGAATCTAATACAGCTGTCCCAGGAAAAGCTAAAAGCACGAACTATTAGAAGAGTTACTCCTCTTGTAAATAAGTTTACATTTTACCTTATGTATTCAATATCGATGGAATTTCTGTGTTTCATGGTTGATTTGAAGGTCCAAGGGATACAGTGAACCTGCAATGGTGCATCGGAATCTAATACTGCTGTCCCAGGAAAGGCTCAAAACACGAACTATTAGCAGACTTACTCCTCCTATAAATAAGACGACATTTTGCCTTTTGTATTCAATATCGTTGCAATTTCTGTGTTTCATCGTTGATTTGAAGGTCCCAGCGATACAGTAAACCTGCAATGGTGCATCGGAATCTAATACTGCTGTCCCAGGAAAGGCCCAAAGCACGAACTATTAGAAGAGTTACTCTTATAAATAAGTCGGCATTTTGTCTTTTGTATTCGATATCGATGCAATTTCGGTGCTTCATCGTTGATTTCAAGGTCCAAGGGATACAGTAAACCTCCAATGGTGCATCGGAATCTAATACTGCTGTCGCAGGAAAGGATCAAAGCTCGATCTATTAAAAGAGTTACTCCTCTTGTAAATAAGTCGACATTTTGCCTTTTGTATTCAATATCGATGCAATTTCTGTGTTTCATCGTTGATTTGATGGTCCAAGGGATACAGTAAACCTGCAACGGTGCATCGGAATCTAATACTGCTGTCCCAGGAAAGGCCCAAAGAACGAACTATTTGAAGAGTTACTCCTCTTATAAATAAGTCGACATTTTGCCTTATTTATTCAGTATCGATGCAATTTCTGTATTTCATTGTTGATTGGAAGGTCCAAGGGATACAGTAAACTTGCAATGGTGCATCGGAATCTAATACTGCTGTCCCAGGAAAAGCTCAAAGCACGGACTATTGGAAGAGTTGCTCCTCTTATAAATAAGTCGACATTTTGCTTTTGTATCCAATATCGATGCTATTTCTGTGTGTTATCGTTGATTTGAAGGTCCAAGGGATACAGTAAACCTGCAATGGTGCATCGGAATCTAATACTGCTGTCCCAGGAAAGGCTAAAAGCACGAACTATTAGAAGAGTTACTTCTCTTATAAATAACGCGACATTTTGCCTTTTGTATTCAATATCGATCCAACTTCTGCGTTTCATCGATGATTTGAAGGTCCAAGGGATACAGTACACCTGAAATGTTGCATCGGAATCTAATACAGCTGTACCAGGAAAGGCTAAAAGCACGAACTATTAGAAGAGTTACTCCTCTTGTAAATAAGTCGACATTTTGCCTTTTGTATTCAATATCGATGCAATTTCTGTGTTTCATCTTTGATTTGAAGGTCCAAGGGATACAGAAAACCTGCAATGGTGCATCGGAATCTAATACTGCTGCCCCAGGAAAGGCTCAAAGCACGAACTATTAGAAGAGTTACTCCTCTTGTAAATAAGTCGACATTTTGCTTTTTTATTCAATATCGATGCAATTTCTGTGTTTCATCGTTTATTTGAAGGTCCAAGGGATACAGTAAACCTGCAATGGTGCATCGGAAACTAATACTGCTGTCCCAGGAAAGGCTAAAAGCACGAACTATTAGAGGAGTTACTCCTCCTGTAAATAAGTCGACATTTTGCCTTTTCTATTCAATATCGATGCAATTTCTGTGTTTCATCGTTGATTTGAAGTCCAAGGGATACAGTAAACCTGCAATGGTGCATCTGAATCTAATACTGCTGTCCCAGGAAAGGCTCAAATCACGAACTATTATAAGAGTTACTCCTCTTGTAAGTAAGTCGACATTTTGCCTTTTGTATTCAATATCGATGCAATTTCTGTGTTTCATCGTTGATTTGAAGGTCCAAGGGATACAGTAAACCTGCAATGGTGATAAGGATCTAATACTGCTGTCCCAGGAAAGGTTCAAAGCACGAACTATTAGAAGAGTTACTCATCTTATAAATAAGTCGACATTTTGCCTTTTGTATTCAATATCGATGCAATTTCTGTGTTTTATCGTTGCTTTCAAGGTCCAAGGGATACAGTAAAACTGCAATGGTGCATCTGAATCTAAAACTGCTGTCCCAGGAAAGGATCAATGTACGATCTATTAGAAGAGTTCCTCCTTTTTTAAATAAGTCGACATTTTGCATTTTGAGCTCAATATTGATGCAATTTCTGTTTTTCATCGTTGATTTGAAGGTCCAAGGGATACACTAAACCTGCAATGGTGCATCGGAATCTAATACAGCTGTCCCAGGAAAGGCTCAAAGCACGAACTATTAGAAGAGTTACTCCTCTTGTAAGTAAGTCGACATTTTCCCTTTTATATTCAATATCGATGCAATTTCTGTGTTTCATCGTTGATTTGAAGGTCCAAGGGATACAGTAAACCTGCAATGGTGATAAGGATCTAATACTGCTGTCCCAGGAAAGGCTCAAAGCACGAACTATTAGAAGAGTTACTCATCTTATAAATAAGTCGACATTTTGCCTTTTGTATTCAATATCGATGCAATTTCTGTGTTTCATCGTTGATTTGTAGGTCCAAGTGATACAGTAAACCTGCAATGGTGCATCGGAATCTAATACTGCTGTCCCAGGAAAGGCTCATAACACGAACTATTAGAAGAGTTACTCAACTTGTAAATAAGTCGACATTTTGCCTTTTGTATTCAATATCGATGCCATTTCTGTGTTTCATCAATGATTTGAAGGTCCAAGGGATACAGTAAACCTGCAATGGTGCATCGGAATCTAATACTGCTGTCCCAGGAAAGGCTCAAAGCACGAACTATTAGAAGAATTACTCCTCTTATAAATAAGTCGACATTTTGTCTTTTGTATTCGATATCGATGCAATTTCTGTGCTTCATCTTTGATTTCAAGGTCCAAGGGTACAGTAAACCTGCAATGGTGCATCGGAATCTAATACTGCTGTCGCAGGAAAGGATCAAAGCACGATCTATTAGAAGAGTTACTCCTCTTGTAAATAAATCGACATTTTGCCTTTTGTATTCAATATCGACGCAATTTCTGTGTTTCATCGTTGATTTGAAGGTCCAAGGGATACAGTAAACCTACAATGGTGCATCGGAATCTAATACTGCTGTCCCAGGAAAGGCTAAAAGCACGAACTATTTGAAGAGTTACTCCTCTTATAAATAAGTTGACATTTTGCCTTTAGTATTCAATATCGATGCAATTTCTGTGTTTCATCGTTGGTTTGAAGGTCCAAGGGATACAGTAAACATGCGATGGTGCATCGGCATTTAATACTGCTGTCCAAGGAAAGGCTCAAACCACGAACTATTAGAAGAGTTACTCCTCTTGTAAATAAGTTGACATTTTGCCTTTTGTATTCAATATCGATACAATTTCTGTGTTTCATCGTTGGCTTGAAGGTCCAAGGGATACAGTAAACCTGCAATGGTTCTTCGGAATCTCATACTGCCTTCCCAGGAAGGGCTAAAAGCACGAACTATTAGAAGAGTTACTCCTCTTGTAGATATTTCGAAATTTGCATTTTGTATTCAATATCGATGCAATTTCTGTGTTTCATCGTTGATTTGAAGGTCCAAGGGATACAGTAAACATGCAATGGTGCATCGGAATCTAATACTGCTGTCGCAGGAAAGGATCAAAGCTCGATCTATTAAAAGAGTTACTCCTCTTGTAAATAAGTCGACATTTTGCCTTTTGTATTCAATATCGATGCAATTTCTGTGTTTCATCGTTGATTTGATGGTCCAAGGGATACAGTAAACCTGCAACGGTGCATCGGAATCTAATACTGCTGTCCCAGGAAAGGCCCAAAGAACGAACTATTTGAAGAGTTACTCCTCTTATAAATAAGTCGACATTTTGCCTTATTTATTCAGTATCGATGCAATTTCTGTATTTCATTGTTGATTGGAAGGTCCAAGGGATACAGTAAACTTGCAATGGTGCATCGGAATCTAATACTGCTGTCCCAGGAAAAGCTCAAAGCACGGACTATTGGAAGAGTTGCTCCTCTTATGAATAAGTCGACATTTTGCTTTTGTATTCAATATCGATGCAATTTCTGTGTGTCATCGTTGATTTGAAGGTCCTAGGGATACAGTAAACCTGCAATGGTGTATCGGAATCTAATACTGCTCCCCCAGGAAAGGCTCAAAGCCCGAACTATTAGAAGAGTTGCTTCTCTTATAAATAAGTCGACATTTTGCCTATTGTATTCAACATCGATGCAACTTCTCCGTTTCATCGTTGATTTGAAGGTCCAAGGGATACAGTAAACCTGCAATGGTGCATCGGAATCTAATACAGCTGTCCCAGGAAAAGCTAAAAGCACGAACTATTAGAAGAGTTACTCCTCTTGTAAATAAGTCGACATTTTGCATTTTGAACTCAATATCGATGCAATTTCTGTGTTTCATCGTCGATTTGAAGGTCCAAGGGATACAGTAAACCTGCAATGGTGCATCGCAATCTAATACAGCTGTCCCAGGAAAAGCTAAAAGCACGAACTATTAGAAGAGTTACTCCTCTTGTAAATAAGTTTACATTTTGCCTTATGTATTCAATATCGATGGAATTTCTGTGTTTCATGGTTGATTTGAAGGTCCAAGGGATACAGTGAACCTGCAATGGTGCATCGGAATCTAATACAGCTGTCCCAGGAAAAGCTAAAAGCACGAACTATTAGAAGAGTTACTCCTCTTGTAAATAAGTTTACATTTTGCCTTATGTATTCAATATCGATGGAATTTCTGTGTTTCATGGTTGATTTGAAGGTCCAAGGGATACAGTGAACCTGCAATGGTGCATCGGAATCTAATACTGCTGTCCCAGGAAAGGCTCAAAACACGAACTATTAGAAGACTTACTCCTCCTATAAATAAGACGACATTTTGCCTTTTGTATTCAATATCGTTGCAATTTCTGTGTTTCATCGTTGATTTGAAGGTCCCAGCGATACAGTAAACCTGCAATGGTGCATCGGAATCTAATACTGCTGTCCCAGGAAAGGCCCAAAGCACGAACTATTAGAAGAGTTACTCTTATAAATAAGTCGACATTTTGTCTTTTGTATTCGATATCGATGCAATTTCGGTGCTTCATCGTTGATTTCAAGGTCCAAGGGATACAGTAAACCTCCAATGGTGCATCGGAATCTAATACTGCTGTCGCAGGAAAGGATCAAAGCTCGATCTATTAAAAGAGTTACTCCTCTTGTAAATAAGTCGACATTTTGCCTTTTGTATTCAATATCGATGCAATTTCTGTGTTTCATCGTTGATTTGATGGTCCAAGGGATACAGTAAACCTGCAACGGTGCATCGGAATCTAATACTGCTGTCCCAGGAAAGGCCCAAAGAACGAACTATTTGAAGAGTTACTCCTCTTATAAATAAGTCGACATTTTGCCTTATTTATTCAGTATCGATGCAATTTCTGTATTTCATTGTTGATTGGAAGGTCCAAGGGATACAGTAAACTTGCAATGGTGCATCGGAATCTAATACTGCTGTCCCAGGAAAAGCTCAAAGCACGGACTATTGGAAGAGTTGCTCCTCTTATAAATAAGTCGACATTTTGCTTTTGTATCCAATATCGATGCTATTTCTGTGTGTTATCGTTGATTTGAAGGTCCAAGGGATACAGTAAACCTGCAATGGTGCATCGGAATCTAATACTGCTGTCCCAGGAAAGGCTAAAAGCACGAACTATTAGAAGAGTTACTTCTCTTATAAATAACGCGACATTTTGCCTTTTGTATTCAATATCGATCCAACTTCTGCGTTTCATCGATGATTTGAAGGTCCAAGGGATACAGTACACCTGAAATGTTGCATCGGAATCTAATACAGCTGTACCAGGAAAGGCTAAAAGCACGAACTATTAGAAGAGTTACTCCTCTTGTAAATAAGTCGACATTTTGCCTTTTGTATTCAATATCGATGCAATTTCTGTGTTTCATCTTTGATTTGAAGGTCCAAGGGATACAGAAAACCTGCAATGGTGCATCGGAATCTAATACTGCTGCCCCAGGAAAGGCTCAAAGCACGAACTATTAGAAGGGTTACTCCTCTTGTAAATAAGTCGACATTTTGCTTTTTTATTCAATATCGATGCAATTTCTGTGTTTCATCGTTTATTTGAAGGTCCAAGGGATACAGTAAACCTGCAATGGTGCATCGGAATCTAATACTGCTGTCCCAGGAAAGGCTAAAAGCACGAACTATTAGAAGAGTTACTCCTCCTGTAAATAAGTCGACATTTTGCCTTTTCTATTCAATATCGATGCAATTTCTGTGTTTCATCGTTGATTTGAAGTCCAAGGGATACAGTAAACCTGCAATGGTGCATCTGAATCTAATACTGCTGTCCCAGGAAAGGCTCAAATCACGAACTATTATAAGAGTTACTCCTCTTGTAAGTAAGTCGACATTTTGCCTTTTGTATTCAATATCGATGCAATTTCTGTGTTTCATCGTTGATTTGAAGGTCCAAGGGATACAGTAAACCTGCAATGGTGATAAGGATCTAATACTGCTGTCCCAGGAAAGGTTCAAAGCACGAACTATTAGAAGAGTTACTCATCTTATAAATAAGTCGACATTTTGCCTTTTGTATTCAATATCGATGCAATTTCTGTGTTTTATCGTTGCTTTCAAGGTCCAAGGGATACAGTAAAACTGCAATGGTGCATCTGAATCTAAAACTGCTGTCCCAGGAAAGGATCAATGTACGATCTATTAGAAGAGTTCCTCCTTTTTTAAATAAGTCGACATTTTGCATTTTGAGCTCAATATTGATGCAATTTCTGTTTTTCATCGTTGATTTGAAGGTCCAAGGGATACACTAAACCTGCAATGGTGCATCGGAATCTAATACAGCTGTCCCAGGAAAGGCTCAAAGCACGAACTATTAGAAGAGTTACTCCTCTTGTAAGTAAGTCGACATTTTCCCTTTTATATTCAATATCGATGCAATTTCTGTGTTTCATCGTTGATTTGAAGGTCCAAGGGATACAGTAAACCTGCAATGGTGATAAGGATCTAATACTGCTGTCCCAGGAAAGGCTCAAAGCACGAACTATTAGAAGAGTTACTCATCTTATAAATAAGTCGACATTTTGCCTTTTGTATTCAATATCGATGCAATTTCTGTGTTTCATCGTTGATTTGTAGGTCCAAGTGATACAGTAAACCTGCAATGGTGCATCGGAATCTAATACTGCTGTCCCAGGAGAGGCTCATAACACGAACTATTAGAAGAGTTACTCAACTTGTAAATAAGTCGACATTTTGCCTTTTGTATTCAATATCGATGCCATTTCTGTGTTTCATCAATGATTTGAAGGTCCAAGGGATACAGTAAACCTGCAATGGTGCATCGGAATCTAATACTGCTGTCCCAGGAAAGGCTCAAAGCACGAACTATTAGAAGAATTACTCCTCTTATAAATAAGTCGACATTTTGTCTTTTGTATTCGATATCGATGCAATTTCTGTGTTTCATCTTTGATTTCAAGGTCCAAGGGTACAGTAAACCTGCAATGGTGCATCGGAATCTAATACTGCTGTCGCAGGAAAGGATCAAAGCACGATCTATTAGAAGCGTTACTCCTCTTGTAAATAAGTCGACATTTTGCCTTTTGTATTCAATATCGACGCAATTTCTGTGTTTCATCGTTGATTTGAAGGTCCAAGGGATACAGTAAACCTACAATGGTGCATCGGAATCTAATACTGCTGTCCCAGGAAAGGCTAAAAGCACGCACTATTTGAAGAGTTACTCCTCTTATAAATAAGTTGACATTTTGCCTTTAGTATTCAATATCGATGCAATTTCTGTGTTTCATCGTTGGTTTGAAGGTCCAAGGGATACAGTAAACATGCGATGGTGCATCGGCATTTAATACTGCTGTCCAAGGAAAGGCTCAAACCACGAACTATTAGAAGAGTTACTCCTCTTGTAAATAAGTTGACATTTTGCCTTTTGTATTCAATATCGATACAATTTCTGTGTTTCATCGTTGGCTTGAAGGTCCAAGGGATACAGTAAACCTGCAATGGTGCATCGGAATCTCATACTGCTGTCCCAGGAAGGGCTAAAAGCACGAACTATTAGAAGAGTTACTCCTCTTGTAGATATTTCGAAATTTGCATTTTGTATTCAATATCGATGCAATTTCTGTGTTTCATCGTTGATTTGAAGGTCCAAGGGATACAGTAAACATGCAATGCTGCATCGGAATCTAATACTGCTGTCCCAGGAAAGGCTCGAAGCACGAACTATTAGAAGACTTACTCCTCTTATAAATAAGTCGACATTTTGCCTTTTGTATTCAATATCGATGCAATTTCTGTGTTTCATCGTTGATTTGAAGGTCCAAGGGATACAGTAAACCTGCAATGGTGCATCGGAATCTAATACTGCTGTCCCAGGAAAGGCTAAAAGCACGAACTATTAGAAGAGTTACTCCTCTTATAAATAAGTCGACATTTTGTATTTTGTATTCGATATCGATGCAATTTCTGTGCTTCATCGTTGATTTCAAGGTCCAAGGGATACAGTAAACCTGCAATGGTGCATCGGAATCTAATACTGCTGTCCCAGGAAAGGCTCAGAGAACGAACTATTAGAAGAGTTACTCCTCTCATAAATAAGTCAATATCTTGCATTATGTATTCAGTATCGATGCAATTTCTGTCTTTCATCGTTGATTGGAAGGTCCAAGGGATACGGTACACCTGCAATGGTGCATCGGAATCTAATACTGCTGTCCCAGGAAAAGTTCAAAGCACGAACTATTAGAAGAGTTACTCCTCTTGTAAATAAGTCGACATTTTGCATTTTGTATTCAAAATCGATGCAATTTCTGTGTTTCATCGTTGATTTGAAGGTCCAAGGGATACAGAAAACTTGCAATGGTGCATCGTAATCTAATACTGCTGTCCCAGGAAAGGCTAAAATCACGAACTATTAGAAAAGTTACTCCTCTTGTAAATAAGTCATCATTTTGCTTTTTTTATTTAATATCGATGCAATTTCTGTGTTTCATCCTTGATTTGAAGGTCCAAGGGATACAGTAAACCTGCAATGGTGCATCGGAATCCAATACTGCTGTCCCAAGAAAGGCTAAAAGCACGAACTATTAGAAGAGTTACTCCTCTTGTAAAAAAGTCGACATTTTGCAGTTTTTATTCAAAATCGATGCAATTTCTGTGTTTCATCGTTGATTTGAAAGTCCTAGGGATACAGTAAACCTGCAACGGTGCATCGGATTCTAATACTGCTGTCCCAGGAAAGGCTCAAAGCACGACCTATAAGAAGAGTTACTCCTCTTCTAAATAAGTCGACATTTCACGTTTTGTATTCAATATCGATGCAATTTCTGTGTTTCATCGTTGATTTGAAGGTCCAAGGGATACAGTAAACCTGCAATGGTGCTTCGGAATCTAATACTGCTGTCCCACGAAAGGCTCAAAGCACGAACAATTAGAAGAGTTACTCCTCTTGTAAATAAGTCGACATTTTTCCTTTTGTATTCAATATCAATGGAATTTCTGTGTTTCATCGTTGATTTGAAGGTCCAAGGGATACAGTGAACCTGCAATGGTGCATCGGAATCTAATACAGCTGTCCCAGGAAAAGCTAAAAGCACGAACTATTAGAAGAGTTACTCCTCTTGTAAATAAGTTTACATTTTGCCTTATGTATTCAATATCGATGGAATTTCTGTGTTTCATGGTTGATTTGAAGGTCCAAGGGATACAGTGAACCTGCAATGGTGCATCGGAATCTAATACTGCTGTCCCAGGAAAGGCTCAAAACACGAACTATTAGAAGACTTACTCCTCCTATAAATAAGACGACATTTTGCCTTTTGTATTCAATATCGTTGCAATTTCTGTGTTTCATCGTTGATTTGAAGGTCCCAGCGATACAGTAAACCTGCAATGGTGCATCGGAATCTAATACTGCTGTCCCAGGAAAGGCCCAAAGCACGAACTATTAGAAGAGTTACTCTTATAAATAAGTCGACATTTTGTCTTTTGTATTCGATATCGATGCAATTTCGGTGCTTCATCGTTGATTTCAAGGTCCAAGGGATACAGTAAACCTCCAATGGTGCATCGGAATCTAATACTGCTGTCGCAGGAAAGGATCAAAGCTCGATCTATTAAAAGAGTTACTCCTCTTGTAAATAAGTCGACATTTTGCCTTTTGTATTCAATATCGATGCAATTTCTGTGTTTCATCGTTGATTTGATGGTCCAAGGGATACAGTAAACCTGCAACGGTGCATCGGAATCTAATACTGCTGTCCCAGGAAAGGCCCAAAGAACGAACTATTTGAAGAGTTACTCCTCTTATAAATAAGTCGACATTTTGCCTTATTTATTCAGTATCGATGCAATTTCTGTATTTCATTGTTGATTGGAAGGTCCAACGGATACAGTAAACTTGCAATGGTGCATCGGAATCTAATACTGCTGTCCCAGGAAAAGCTCAAAGCACGGACTATTGGAAGAGTTGCTCCTCTTATAAATAAGTCGACATTTTGCTTTTGTATCCAATATCGATGCTATTTCTGTGTGTTATCGTTGATTTGAAGGTCCAAGGGATACAGTAAACCTGCAATGGTGCATCGGAATCTAATACTGCTGTCCCAGGAAAGGCTAAAAGCACGAACTATTAGAAGAGTTACTTCTCTTATAAATAACGCGACATTTTGCCTTTTGTATTCAATATCGATCCAACTTCTGCGTTTCATCGATGATTTGAAGGTCCAAGGGATACAGTACACCTGAAATGTTGCATCGGAATCTAATACAGCTGTACCAGGAAAGGCTAAAAGCACGAACTATTAGAAGAGTTACTCCTCTTGTAAATAAGTCGACATTTTGCCTTTTGTATTCAATATCGATGCAATTTCTGTGTTTCATCTTTGATTTGAAGGTCCAAGGGATACAGAAAACCTGCAATGGTGCATCGGAATCTAATACTGCTGCCCCAGGAAAGGCTCAAAGCACGAACTATTAGAAGGGTTACTCCTCTTGTAAATAAGTCGACATTTTGCTTTTTTATTCAATATCGATGCAATTTCTGTGTTTCATCGTTTATTTGAAGGTCCAAGGGATACAGTAAACCTGCAATGGTGCATCGGAATCTAATACTGCTGTCCCAGGAAAGGCTAAAAGCACGAACTATTAGAAGAGTTACTCCTCCTGTAAATAAGTCGACATTTTGCCTTTTCTATTCAATATCGATGCAATTTCTGTGTTTCATCGTTGATTTGAAGTCCAAGGGATACAGTAAACCTGCAATGGTGCATCTGAATCTAATACTGCTGTCCCAGGAAAGGCTCAAATCACGAACTATTATAAGAGTTACTCCTCTTGTAAGTAAGTCGACATTTTGCCTTTTGTATTCAATATCGATGCAATTTCTGTGTTTCATCGTTGATTTGAAGGTCCAAGGGATACAGTAAACCTGCAATGGTGATAAGGATCTAATACTGCTGTCCCAGGAAAGGTTCAAAGCACGAACTATTAGAAGAGTTACTCATCTTATAAATAAGTCGACATTTTGCCTTTTGTATTCAATATCGATGCAATTTCTGTGTTTTATCGTTGCTTTCAAGGTCCAAGGGATACAGTAAAACTGCAATGGTGCATCTGAATCTAAAACTGCTGTCCCAGGAAAGGATCAATGTACGATCTATTAGAAGAGTTCCTCCTTTTTTAAATAAGTCGACATTTTGCATTTTGAGCTCAATATTGATGCAATTTCTGTTTTTCATCGTTGATTTGAAGGTCCAAGGGATACACTAAACCTGCAATGGTGCATCGGAATCTAATACAGCTGTCCCAGGAAAGGCTCAAAGCACGAACTATTAGAAGAGTTACTCCTCTTGTAAGTAAGTCGACATTTTCCCTTTTATATTCAATATCGATGCAATTTCTGTGTTTCATCGTTGATTTGAAGGTCCAAGGGATACAGTAAACCTGCAATGGTGATAAGGATCTAATACTGCTGTCCCAGGAAAGGCTCAAAGCACGAACTATTAGAAGAGTTACTCATCTTATAAATAAGTCGACATTTTGCCTTTTGTATTCAATATCGATGCAATTTCTGTGTTTCATCGTTGATTTGTAGGTCCAAGTGATACAGTAAACCTGCAATGGTGCATCGGAATCTAATACTGCTGTCCCAGGAGAGGCTCATAACACGAACTATTAGAAGAGTTACTCAACTTGTAAATAAGTCGACATTTTGCCTTTTGTATTCAATATCGATGCCATTTCTGTGTTTCATCAATGATTTGAAGGTCCAAGGGATACAGTAAACCTGCAATGGTGCATCGGAATCTAATACTGCTGTCCCAGGAAAGGCTCAAAGCACGAACTATTAGAAGAATTACTCCTCTTATAAATAAGTCGACATTTTGTCTTTTGTATTCGATATCGATGCAATTTCTGTGCTTCATCTTTGATTTCAAGGTCCAAGGGTACAGTAAACCTGCAATGGTGCATCGGAATCTAATACTGCTGTCGCAGGAAAGGATCAAAGCACGATCTATTAGAAGCGTTACTCCTCTTGTAAATAAGTCGACATTTTGCCTTTTGTATTCAATATCGACGCAATTTCTGTGTTTCATCGTTGATTTGAAGGTCCAAGGGATACAGTAAACCTACAATGGTGCATCGGAATCTAATACTGCTGTCCCAGGAAAGGCTAAAAGCACGCACTATTTGAAGAGTTACTCCTCTTATAAATAAGTTGACATTTTGCCTTTAGTATTCAATATCGATGCAATTTCTGTGTTTCATCGTTGGTTTGAAGGTCCAAGGGATACAGTAAACATGCGATGGTGCATCGGCATTTAATACTGCTGTCCAAGGAAAGGCTCAAACCACGAACTATTAGAAGAGTTACTCCTCTTGTAAATAAGTTGACATTTTGCCTTTTGTATTCAATATCGATACAATTTCTGTGTTTCATCGTTGGCTTGAAGGTCCAAGGGATACAGTAAACCTGCAATGGTGCATCGGAATCTCATACTGCTGTCCCAGGAAGGGCTAAAATCACGAACTATTAGAAGAGTTACTCCTCTTGTAGATATTTCGAAATTTGCATTTTGTATTCAATATCGATGCAATTTCTGTGTTTCATCGTTGATTTGAAGGTCCAAGGGATACAGTAAACATGCAATGCTGCATCGGAATCTAATACTGCTGTCCCAGGAAAGGCTCGAAGCACGAACTATTAGAAGACTTACTCCTCTTATAAATAAGTCGACATTTTGCCTTTTGTATTCAATATCGATGCAATTTCTGTGTTTCATCGTTGATTTGAAGGTCCAAGGGATACAGTAAACCTGCAATGGTGCATCGGAATCTAATACTGCTGTCCCAGGAAAGGCTAAAAGCACGAACTATTAGAAGAGTTACTCCTCTTATAAATAAGTCGACATTTTGTATTTTGTATTCGATATCGATGCAATTTCTGTGCTTCATCGTTGATTTCAAGGTCCAAGGGATACAGTAAACCTGCAATGGTGCATCGGAATCTAATACTGCTGTCCCAGGAAAGGCTCAGAGAACGAACTATTAGAAGAGTTACTCCTCTCATAAATAAGTCAATATCTTGCATTATGTATTCAGTATCGATGCAATTTCTGTCTTTCATCGTTGATTGGAAGGTCCAAGGGATACGGTACACCTGCAATGGTGCATCGGAATCTAATACTGCTGTCCCAGGAAAAGTTCAAAGCACGAACTATTAGAAGAGTTACTCCTCTTGTAAATAAGTCGACATTTTGCATTTTGTATTCAAAATCGATGCAATTTCTGTGTTTCATCGTTGATTTGAAGGTCCAAGGGATACAGAAAACTTGCAATGGTGCATCGTAATCTAATACTGCTGTCCCAGGAAAGGCTAAAATCACGAACTATTAGAAAAGTTACTCCTCTTGTAAATAAGTCATCATTTTGCTTTTTTTATTTAATATCGATGCAATTTCTGTGTTTCATCCTTGATTTGAAGGTCCAAGGGATACAGTAAACCTGCAATGGTGCATCGGAATCCAATACTGCTGTCCCAAGAAAGGCTAAAAGCACGAACTATTAGAAGAGTTACTCCTCTTGTAAAAAAGTCGACATTTTGCAGTTTTTATTCAAAATCGATGCAATTTCTGTGTTTCATCGTTGATTTGAAAGTCCTAGGGATACAGTAAACCTGCAACGGTGCATCGGATTCTAATACTGCTGTCCCAGGAAAGGCTCAAAGCACGACCTATAAGAAGAGTTACTCCTCTTCTAAATAAGTCGACATTTCACGTTATGTATTCAATATCGATGCAATTTCTGTGTTTCATCGTTGATTTGAAGGTCCAAGGGATACAGTAAACCTGCAATGGTGCTTCGGAATCTAATACTGCTGTCCCACGAAAGGCTCAAAGCACGAACAATTAGAAGAGTTACTCCTCTTGTAAATAAGTCGACATTTTTCCTTTTGTATTCAATATCAATGGAATTTCTGTGTTTCATCGTTGATTTGAAGGTCCAAGGGATACAGTAAACCTGCAATGGTGCATCGGAATCTAATACTGCTGTCCCAGGTAAGGCTAAAGCACGAAATTTTAGAAGAGTTACTACTCTAGTAAATAAACCGACATTTAGCCTTTTGTATTCAATATCGATGCAATTTCTGTGTTTGATCATTGATTTGAATGTCCAAGGGATACAGTAAACCTGCAATGGTGCATCGGAATCTAATACTGCTGTCCCAGGAAACCCTAAAAGCACGAACTATTACAAAAGTTACTCGTCTTGTAAATAAGTCGACATTTTGCCTTTTGTATTCAATATCGATGCAATTTCTGTGTTTCATCGTTGATTTCAAGGTCCAAGAGATACAGTAAACCTGCGATGGTGCATCTGAATCTGATACTGCTGTCCCAGGAAAGGCTCAAATCACGAACTATTAGAAGAGTTACTCGTCTTATAAATAAGACGACATTTTGCCTTTTGTATTCAATATCGATTCAATTTCTGTGCTTCATCGTTGCTTTCAAGGTCCAAGAGATACAGTAAACCTGCGATGGTGCATCTGAATGTAATACTGCTGTCCCTGGAAAGGATCAAAGCACGATCTATTAGAAGAGTTCCTCCTCTTATAAATAAGTCGACATTTTGAATTTTGAACTCAATATCGATGCAATTTCTGTGTTTCATCGTTAATTTGAAGGTCCAAGGGATACACTAAACCTGCAATGGTGCATCGGAATCTAATACTGCTGTCCCAGGAAAGGCTCAAAGCACGAACTATTAGAAGAGTTACCCCTCTTATAAATAAGTCAACATTTTGCCTTTTTTATTCAATATCGATGCAATTTCTGTGTTTCATCGTTGATATGAAGGTCCAAGGGATACAGTAAACCCGCAATGCTGCACCGGAAACTAATACTGCTGTCCCAGGAAAAACTCAAAGCACGAACTATTAGAAGAGTTACTCATCTTATAAATAAGTCGACATTTTACCTTTAGTATTCAATATCGATGCAATTTCTGTGTTTCATCGTTGATTTGTAGGTCCAAGGGATACAGTAAACCTGCAATGGTGCATCGGAATCTAATACTGCTGTCCCAGGAAAGGCTCATAACACGAACTATTAGAAGAGTTACTCAACTTGTAAATAAGTCGACATTTTGCCTTTTGTATTCAATGTCGACGCAATTTCTGTGTTTCATCGTTGATTTGAAGGTCCAAGTATACAGTAAACCTCCAATGGTGCATCGTAATCTAATACTGCTGTCCCAGGAAAGGCTAAAAGCACGAACTATTAGAAGAGTTTCTCCACTTGTAAATAAGTCGACATTTTGCCTTTTGTATTCAATAACGAGGCAATTTCTGAGTTTCATCGTTGATTTGGAGGTCCAAGGGATGCAGTAAACCTGCAATGGTGCATCGGAATCTAATACTGCTGTCCCAGGAAAGGCTAAAAGTACGAACTATTAGAAGAGTTACTCCTCTTGTAAGTAAGTCGACATTTTGCATTTTGTATTCAATATCGATGCAATTTCTGTGTTTCATCAATGATTTGAAGGTCCAAGGGATACAGTAAACCTGCAATGGTGCATCGGAATCTAATATTGCTGTCCCAGAAAAGGCTCAAAGCACGAACTATTAGAAGTGATACTCCTCTTATAAATAAGTCGACATTTTGACTTTTGTATTCGATATCGATGCAATTTCTGTGCTTCATCGTTGATTTCAAGGTCCAAGGGATACAGTAAACCTGCAATGGTGCATCGGAATCTAATACTGCTGTCGCAGGAAAGGATCAAAGCACGATCTATTAGAAGAGTTACTCCTCTTGTAAATATGTCGACATTTTGCCTTTTGTATTCAATATCGACGCAATTTCTGTGTTTCATCGTTGATTTGAAGGTACAAGGGATACAGTAAACCTACAATGGTGCATCGGAATCTAATACTGCTGTCCCAGGAAAGGCTAAAAGCACGAACTATTAGAAGAGTTACTCCTCTTATAAATAAGTTGAGATTTTGCTTTTAGTATTCAATATCGACGCAATTTCTGTGTTTCATCGTTGATTTGAAGGTCCAAGGGATACAGTAAACCTGCAATGGTGCTTCGGAATCTAATACTGCTGTCCCACGAAAGGCTCAAAGCACGAAAAATTAGAAGAGTTCTTCCTCTTGTAAATAAGTCGATATTTTTCCTTTTGTATTCAATATCAATGGAATTTCTGTGTTTCATAGTTGATTTGAAGGTCCAAGGGATACAGTAAACATGCAATGGTGCATCGGAATCTAATACTGCTGTCCCAGGTAAGGCTAAAGCACGAACTTTTAGAAGAGTTACTACTCTTGTAAATAAATCGACACTTAGCCTTTTGTATTCAATATCGATGCAATTTCTATGTTTGATCTTTGATTTGAATGTCCAAGGGATACAGTAAACTTGCAATGGTGCATCGGAATCTAATACTGCTGTCCCAGGAAAACCTAAAATCACGAACTATTAGAAGAGTTACTCCTCTTGTAAATTAGTCGACATTTTGCCTTTTGTATTCAATATCGATGCAATTTCTGTGTTTCATCGTTGATTTGAAGGTCCAAGGGATACAGTAAACCTGCAATGGTGCATCTGAATCTAATACTGCTGCCCCAGGAAAGGCTCAAAGCACGAACTATTAGAAGAGTTACTCCTCTTGTAAATAAGTCGACATTTTGCTTTTGTATCCAATATCGATGCAATTTCTGTGTGTCATCGTTGATTTGAAGGTCCAAGGGATACAGTAAACCTGCAATGGTGCATCGGAATCTAATACTGCTGTCCCAGGAAAGGCTCAAAGCACGAACTATTAGAAGAGTTATTCCTGTTATAAATAAGTCGAAATTTTGCCTTTTGTATTCAATATCGATGCAATTTCTGTGCTTCATCGTTGATTTCAAGGTCCAAGGGATACAGTAAACCTGCAATGGTGCATCGGAATCTAATACTGCTGTCCCAGGAAAGGATCAAAGCACGATCTATTAGACGAGTTCCTCCTCATATAAATAAGTCGACATTTTGCCTTTTGTATTCAATATCGATGCAATTTCTGTGTTTCATCGTTGATTTGAAGGTCCAAGGGATACAGTAAACCTTCAATGGTGCATCGGAATCTAATACTGCTGTCCCAGGATAGGCTCAAAGCACGAACTATTGGAAGAGTTACTCCTCTTGTAAATAAGTCGACATTTTGCCTTTTGTATTCAATATCGATGAAATTTCTGTGTTTCATCGTTGATTTGAAGGTCCAAGGGATACAGTAAACCTGCAATGGTGCATCGGAATCTAATACTGCTGTCCCAGGAAAGGTTAAAACCACGAACTATTAGAAGAGTTACTCCTCTTATAAATAAGTCGACATTTTGCCTTTAGTATTCAATATCGAAGCAAGTTCTGTCATTCATCGATGATTTGAAGGTCCAAGGGATACCGTAAACCTGCAATGGTGCATCGGAATGTAATACTGGTGTCCCAGGAAAGGCTCAAAGCACGAACTATTAGAAGAGTTACTCCTCTTGTAAATAAGTCGAAATTTTGCCTTTTGTATTCAATATCGATGCAATTTCTGTGTTTCATCGTTGATTTGAAGGTCAAAGGGATACAGTAAACCTGCAATGGTGCATCGGAATCTAATACTGCTGTCCCAGGAAAGGCTCAAACCACGACCTATTAGAAGAGTTACTCCTCTTATAAATAAGTCTACATTTTGCCTTTTGTATTCAATATCGATGCAATTTCTGTATTTCATCGTTGATTTGATGGTCCAAGGGATCTAGTAAACCTGCAATGGTGCATCGGAATCTAATACTGCTGTCCCAGGAAAGGCTCAAAGAACGAACTATTAGAAGAGTTACTCCTCTTATAAATAAGGCGACATTTTGCCTTATGTATTGAGTATCGATGCAATTTCTGTCTTTCATCGTTGATTCGAAGGTCCAAGGGATCTAGTAAACCTGCAATGGTGCATCGGAATCTAATACTGCTGTCCCAGGAAAAGCTCAAAACACTAACTATTGGAAGAGTTACTCCTCTTATAAATAAGTCGACATTTTGCTTTTGTATCCAATATCGATGCAATTTCTGTGTGTCATCGTTGATTTGAAGGTCCAAGGGATACAGTAAACATGCAATGGTGCATCGGAATCTAATACTGCTGTCCCAGGAAAGGCTAAAAGCACGAACTATTAGAAGAGTTACTCCTCCTGTAAATAAGTCGACATTTTGCCTTTTCTATTCAATATCGATGCAATTTCTGTGTTTCATCGTTGATTTGAAGTCCAAGGGATACAGTAAACCTGCAATGGTGCATCTGAATCTAATACTGCTGTCCCAGGAAAGGCTCAAATCACGAACTATTAGAAGAGTTACTCCTCTTATAAATAAGTCGACATTTTGCCTTTTGTATACAATATCGATGCAATTTCTGTGTTTCATCGTTGCTTTCAAGGTCCAAGGGATACAGTAAACCTGCAATGGTGCATCTGAATCTAAAACTGCTGTCCCAGGAAAGGATCAATGAACGATCTATTAGAAGAGTTCCTCCTTTTTTAAATAAGTCGACATTTTGCATTTTGAGCTCAATATTGATGGAATTTCTGTTTTTCATCGTTGATTTGAAGGTCCAAGGGATACACTAAACCTGCAATGGTGCATCGGAATCTAATACAGCTGTCCCAGGAAAGGCTCAAAGCACGAACTATTAGAAGAGTTACTCCTCTTGTAAGTAAGTTGACATTTTGCCTTTTATATTCAATATCGATGCAATTTCTGTGTTTCATCGTTGATTTGAAGGTCCAAGGGATACAGTAAACCTGCAATGGTGTATTGGAATCTAATACTGCTCCCCCAGGAAAGGCTCAAAGCACGAACTATTTGAAGAGTTACTCATCTTATAAATAAGTCGACATTTTGCCCTTTGTATTCAATATCGATGCAATTTCTGTGTTTCATCGTTGATTTGTAGGTCCAAGTGATACAGTAAACCTGCAATGGTGCATCGGAATCTAATACTGCTGTCCCAGGAAAGGCTCATAACACGAACTATTAGAAGAGTTACTAAACTTGTAAATAAGTCGACATTTTGCCTTTTGTATTCAATATCGATGCAATTTCTGTGTTTCATCAATGATTTGAAGGTCCAAGGGATACAGTAAACCTGCAATGGTGCATCGGAATCTAATACTGCTGTCCCAGGTAAGGCTCAAAGCATGAAGTATTAGAAGAGTTACTCCTCTTATAAATAAGTCGACATTTTGTCTTTTGTATTCGATATCGATGCAATTTCTGTGCTTCATCGTTGATGTCAAGGTCCAAGGGTACAGTAAACCTGCAATGGTGCATCGGAATCTAATACTGCTGTCGCAGGAAAGGTTCAAAGCACGATCTATTAGAAGAATTACTCCTCTTGTAAATAAGTCGAAATTTTGCCTTTTGTATTCAATATCGACGCAATTTCTGTGTTTCATCGTTGATTTGAAGGTCCAAGGGATACAGTAAACATGCGATGGTGCATCGGAATCTAATACTGCTGTCCCAGGAAAGGCTCAAAGCACGAACTATTAGAAGAGTTTCTCCACTTGTAAATAAGTCGACATTTTGCCTTTTGTATTCAATATCGATGCTATTTATGTGTTTCATCGTTGATTTGAAGGTCCAAGAGATACAGTAAACATGCGATGGTGCATCGGCATTTAATACTGCTGTCCAAGGAAAGGCTCAAACCACGAACTATTAGAAGAGTTACTCCTCTTGTAAATAAGTTGACATTTTGCCTTTTGTATTCAATATCGATACAATTTCTGTGTTTCATCGTTAGTTTGAAGGTCCAAGGGATACAGTAAACCTGCAATGGTGCATCGGAATCTCATACAGCTGTCCCAGGAAGGGCTAAGAGCACGAACTATTAGAAGAGTTACTCCTCTTGTAGATATTAAGAAATTTGAATTTTGTATTCAATATCGATGCAATATCTGTGTTTCATCGTTGATTTGAAGGTCCAAGGGATACAGTAAACATGCAATGGTGCATCGGAATCTAATACTGCTGTCCCAGGAAAGGCTCAAAGCACGAACTATTGGAAGACTTACTCCTCTTATAAATAAGTCTACATTTTGCCTTTTGTATTCAATATCGATGCAATTTCTGTGTTTCATCGTTGATCTGATGGTCCAAGGGATCTAGTAAACCTGCAATGGTGCATCGGAATCTAATACTGCTGTCCCAGGAAAGGCTCAAAGAACGAACTATTAGAAGAGTTACTGCTCTTATAAATAAGGCGACATTTTGCCTTATGTATTGAGTATCGATGCAATTTCTGTCTTTCATCGTTGATTCGAAGGTCCAAGGGATCTAGTAAACCTGCAATGGTGCATCGGAATCTAATACTGCTGTCCCAGGAAAAGCTCAAAACACTAACTATTGGAAGAGTTACTCCTCTTATAAATAAGTCGACATTTTGCTTTTGTATCCAATATCGATGCAATTTCTGTGTGTCATCGTTGATTTGAAGGTCCAAGGGATACAGTAAACCTGCAATGGTGCATCGGAATCTAATACTGCTGTCCCAGGAAAGGCTCAAAGCACGAACTATTAGAAGAGTTATTCCTGTTATAAATAAGTCGAAATTTTGCCTTTTGTATTCAATATCGATGCAATTTCTGTGCTTCATCGTTGATTTCAAGGTCCAAGGGATACAGTAAACCTGCAATGGTGCATCGGAATCTAATACTGCTGTCCCAGGAAAGGATCAAAGCACGATCTATTAGAAGAGTTCCTCCTCATATAAATAAGTCGACATTTTGCCTTTTGTATTCAATATCGATGCAATTTCTGTGTTTCATCGTTGATTTGAAGGTCCAAGGGATACAGTAAACCTTCAATGGTGCATCGGAATCTAATACTGCTGTCCCAGGATAGGCTCAAAGCACGAACTATTGGAAGAGTTACTCCTCTTGTAAATAAGTCGACATTTTGCCTTTTGTATTCAATATCGATGAAATTTCTGTGTTTCATCGTTGATTTGAAGGTCCAAGGGATACAGTAAACCTGCAATGGTGCATCGGAATCTAATACTGCTGTCCCAGGAAAGGTTAAAACCACGAACTATTAGAAGAGTTACTCCTCTTATAAATAAGTCGACATTTTGCCTTTAGTATTCAATATCGAAGCAAGTTCTGTCATTCATCGATGATTTGAAGGTCCAAGGGATACAGTAAACCTGCAATGGTGCATCGGAATCTAATACTGGTGTCCCAGGAAAGGCTCAAAGCACGAACTATTAGAAGAGTTACTCCTCTTGTAAATAAGTCGAAATTTTGCCTTTTGTATTCAATATCGATGCAATTTCTGTGTTTCATCGTTGATTTGAAGGTCCAAGGGATACAGTAAACCTGCAATGGTGCATCGGAATCTAATACTGCTGTCCCAGGAAAGGCTCAAACCACGACCTATTAGAAGAGTTACTCCTCTTATAAATAAGTCTACATTTTGCCTTTTGTATTCAATATCGATGCAATTTCTGTGTTTCATCGTTGATTTGATGGTCCAAGGGATCTAGTAAACCTGCAATGGTGCATCGGAATCTAATACTGCTGTCCCAGGAAAGGCTCAAAGAACGAACTATTAGAAGAGTTACTCCTCTTATAAATAAGGCGACATTTTGCCTTATGTATTGAGTATCGATGCAATTTCTGTCTTTCATCGTTGATTCGAAGGTCCAAGGGATCTAGTAAACCTGCAATGGTGCATCGGAATCT
The DNA here is from genome assembly GCF_023864275.1 of Schistocerca cancellata. Taxonomy (NCBI): domain Eukaryota; kingdom Metazoa; phylum Arthropoda; class Insecta; order Orthoptera; family Acrididae; genus Schistocerca; species Schistocerca cancellata. Next base: position 137,611,903 of record NC_064627.1, on the reverse strand, counting down.
AATACTGCTGTCCCAGGAAAAGCTCAAAACACTAACTATTGGAAGAGTTACTCCTCTTATAAATAAGTCGACATTTTGCTTTTGTATCCAATATCGATGCAATTTCTGTGTGTCATCGTTGATTTGAAGGTCCAAGGGATACAGTAAACATGCAATGGTGCATCGGAATCTAATACTGCTGTCCCAGGAAAGGCTAAAAGCACGAACTATTAGAAGAGTTACTCCTCCTGTAAATAGGTCGACATTTTGCCTTTTCTATTCAATATCGATGCAATATCTGTGTTTCATCGTTGATTTGAAGTCCAAGGGATACAGTAAACCTGCAATGGTGCATCTGAATCTAATACTGCTGTCCCAGGAAAGGCTCAAATCACGAACTATTAGAAGAGTTACTCCTCTTATAAATAAGTCGACATTTTGCCTTTTGTATACAATATCGATGCAATTTCTGTGTTTCATCGTTGCTTTCAAGGTCCAAGGGATACAGTAAACCTGCAATGGTGCATCTGAATCTAAAACTGCTGTCCCAGGAAAGGATCAATGAACGATCTATTAGAAGAGTTCCTCCTTTTTTTAAATAAGTCGACATTTTGCATTTTGAGCTCAATATTGATGGAATTTCTGTTTTTCATCGTTGATTTGAAGGTCCAAGGGATACACTAAACCTGCAATGGTGCATCGGAATCTAATACAGCTGTCCCAGGAAAGGCTCAAAGCACGAACTATTAGAAGAGTTACTCCTCTTGTAAGTAAGTTGACATTTTGCCTTTTATATTCAATATCGATGCAATTTCTGTGTTTCATCGTTGATTTGAAGGTCCAAGGGATACAGTAAACCTGCAATGGTGTATTGGAATCTAATACTGCTCCCCCAGGAAAGGCTCAAAGCACGAACTATTAGAAGAGTTACTCATCTTATAAATAAGTCGACATTTTGCCCTTTGTATTCAATATCGATGCAATTTCTGTGTTTCATCGTTGATTTGTAGGTCCAAGTGATACAGTAAACCTGCAATGGTGCATCGGAATCTAATACTGCTGTCCCAGGAAAGGCTAAAAGCACGAACTATTAGAAGAGTTACTAAACTTGTAAATAAGTCGACATTTTGCCTTTTGTATTCAATATCGATGCAATTTCTGTGTTTCATCAATGATTTGAAGGTCCAAGGGATACAGTAAACCTGCAATGGTGCATCGGAATCTAATACTGCTGTCCCAGGTAAGGCTCAAAGCATGAAGTATTAGAAGAGTTACTCCTCTTATAAATAAGTCGACATTTTGTCTTTTGTATTCGATATCGATGCAATTTCTGTGCTTCATCGTTGATGTCAAGGTCCAAGGGTACAGTAAACCTGCAATGGTGCATCGGAATCTAATACTGCTGTCGCAGGAAAGGATCAAAGCACGATCTATTAGAAGAATTACTCCTCTTGTAAATAAGTCGACATTTTGCCTTTTGTATTCAATATCGACGCAATTTCTGTGTTTCATCGTTGATTTGAAGGTCCAAGGGATACAGTAAACATGCGATGGTGCATCGGAATCTAATACTGCTGTCCCAGGAAAGGCTCAAAGCACGAACTATTAGAAGAGTTTCTCCACTTGTAAATAAGTCGACATTTTGCCTTTTGTATTCAATATCGATGCTATTTATGTGTTTCATCGTTGATTTGAACGTCCAAGAGATACAGTAAACATGCGATGGTGCATCGGCATTTAATACTGCTGTCCAAGGAAAGGCTCAAACCACGAACTATTAGAAGAGTTACTCCTCTTGTAAATAAGTTGACATTTTGCCTTTTGTATTCAATATCGATACAATTTCTGTGTTTCATCGTTAGTTTGAAGGTCCAAGGCATACAGTAAACCTGCAATGGTGCATCGGAATCTCATACAGCTGTCCCAGGAAGGGCTAAAAGCACGAACTATTAGAAGAGTTACTCCTCTTGTAGATATTAAGAAATTTGAATTTTGTATTCAATATCGATGCAATATCTGTGTTTCATCGTTGATTTGAAGGTCCAAGGGATACAGTAAACATGCAATGGTGCATCGGAATCTAATACTGCTGTCCCAGGAAAGGCTCAAAGCACGAACTATTGGAAGACTTACTCCTCTTATAAATAAGTCGACATTTTGCCTTTTGTATTCAATATCGATGCAATTTCTGTGTTTCATCGTTGATTTGAAGGTCCAAGGGATACAGTAAACCTGCAATGGTGCATCGGAATCTAATACTGCTGTCCCAGGAAAGGCTAAAAGCACGAACTATTAGAAGAGTTACTCCTGTTATAAATAAGTCGAAATTTTGCCTTTTGTATTCAATATCGATGCAATTTCTGTACTTCATCGTTGATTTCAAGGTCCAAGGGATACAGTAAACCTGCAATGGTGCTTCGGAATCTAATACTGCTGTCCCAGGAAAGGCTCAAAGCACGAACTATTAGAAGAGTTACTCCTGTTATAAATAAGTCGAAATTTTGCCTTTTGTATTCAATATCGATGCAATTTCTGTGCTTCATCGTTGATTTCAAGCTCCAAGGGATACAGTAAACCTGCAATGGTGCATCGGAATCTAATACTGCTGTCCCAGGAAAGGATCAAAGCACGATCTATTAGAAGAGTTCCTCCTTATATAAATAAGTCGACATTTTGCCTTTTGTATTCAATATCGATGCAATTTCTGTGTTTCATCGTTGATTTGAAGGTCCAAGGGATACAGTAAACCTTCAATGGTGCATCGGAATCTAATACTGCTGTCCCAGGATAGGCTCAAACCACGAACTATTAGAAGACTTACTCCTCTTATAAATAAGTCGACATTTTGCCTTTTGTATTCAATATCGATGCAATTTCTGTGTTTCATCGTTGATTTGAAGGTCCAAGGGATACAGTAAACCTGCAATGGTGCATCGGAAACTAATACTGCTGTCCCAGGAAAGGTTAAAACCACGAACTATTAGAAGAGTTACTCCTCTTATAAATAAGTCGACATTTTGCCTTTAGTATTCAATATCGAAGCAAGTTCTGTCTTTCAACGATGATTTGAAGGTCCAAGGAATACAGTAAACCTGCAATGGTGCATCGGAATCTAATACTGCTGTCCCAGGAAAGGCTCAAAGCATGAAGTATTAGAAGAGTTACTCCTCTTATAAATAAGTCGACATTTTGTCTTTTGTATTCGATATCGATGCAATTTCTGTGCTTCATCGTTGATGTCAAGGTCCAAGGGTACAGTAAACCTGCAATGGTGTATCGGAATCTAATACTGCTGCCCCAGGAAAGGCTCAAAGCACAAACTATTAGATAAGTTACTCCTCTTGTAAATAAGTCGACATTTTGCTTTTTTTATTCAATATCGATGCAATTTCTGTGTTTCATCGTTGATTTGAAGGTCCAAGGGATACAGTAAACCTGCAATGGTGCATCGGAATCTAATACTGCTGTCCCAGGAAAGGCTAAAAGCACGAACTATTAGAAGAGTTACTCCTCCTGTAAATAAGTCGACATTTTGCCTTTTCTATTCAATATCGATGCAATTTCTGTGTTTCATCGTTGGCTTGAAGTCCAAGGGATACAGTAAACCTGCAATGGTGCATCTGAATCTAGTACTGCTGTCCCAGGAAAGGCTCAAATCACGAACTATTAGAAGAGTTACTCCTCTTATAAATAAGTCGACATTTTGCTTTTGTATCCAATATCGATGCAATTTCTGTGTTTCATCGTTGACTTGAAGTCCAAGGGATACAGTAAACCTGCAATGGTGCATCTGAATCTAATACTGCTGTCCCAGGAAAGGCTCAAATCACGAACTATTAGAAGAGTTACTCCTCTTATAAATAAGTCGACATTTTGCCTTTTGTATTCAATATCGATGCAATTTCTGTGTTTCATCGTTGCTTTCAAGGTCCAAGGGATACAGTAAACCTGCAATGGTGCATCGGAATCTAATACTGCTGTCGCAGGAAAGGATCAAAGCACGATCTATTAGAAGAGTTACTCCTCTTGTAAATAAGTCGACATTTTGCCTTTTGTATTCAATATCGACGCAATTTCTGTGTTTCATCGTTGATTTGAAGGTCCAAGGGATACAGTAAACCTACAATGGTGCATCGGAATCTAATACTGCTGTCCCAGGAAAGGCTAAAAGCACGAACTATTAGAAGAGTTACTCCTCTTATAAATAAGTTGACATTTTGCCTTTAGTATTCAATATCGATGCAATTTCTGTGTTTCATCGTTGATTTGAAGGTCCAAGGGATACAGTAAACCTGCAATGGTGCATCGGAATCTAATACTGCTGTCCCAGGATAGGCTCAAAGCACGAACTATTAGAAGAGTTTCCCCACTTGTAAATAAGTCGACATTTTGCCTTTTGTATTCAATATCGATGCTATTTATGTGTTTCGTCGTTGATTTGAAGGTCCAAGGGATACAGTAAACATGCGATGGTGCATCGGCATTTAATACTGCTGTCCAAGGAAAGGCTCAAACCACGAACTATTAGAAGAGTTACTCCTCTTGTAAATAAGTTGACATTTTGCCTTTTGTATTCAATATCGATACAATTTCTGTCTTTCATCGTTGGTTTGAAGGTCCAAGGGATACAGTAAACATGCAATGGTGCATCGGAATCTCATACTGCTGTCCCAGGAAGGGCTAAAAGCACGAACTATTAGAAGAGTTACTCCTCTTGTAGATATTTCGAAATTTGCTTTTTGTATTCAATATCGATGCAATTTCTGTGTTTCATCGTTGATTTGAAGGTCCAAGGGATACAGTAAACCTGCAATGGTGCATCGGAATCTAATACTGCTGTCCCAGGAAAGGCTAAAAGCACGAACTATTAGAAGAGTTACTCCTCTTATAAATAAGTCGACATATTGTATTTTGTATTCGATATCGATGCAATTTCTGTGCTTCATCGTTGATTTCAAGGTCCAAGGGATACAGTATACCTGCAATGGTGCATCGGAATCTAATACTGCTGTCCCAGGAAAGGCTCAGAGAACGAACTATTAGAAGAGTTACTCCTCTCATAAATAAGTCAATATCTTGCATTATGTATTCAGTATCGATGCAATTTCTGTCTTTCATCGTTGATTGGAAGGTCCAAGGGATACGGTACACCTGCAATGGTGCATCTGAATCTAGTACTGCTGTCCCAGGAAAAGTACAAACCACGAACTATTAGAAGAGTTACTCCTCTTGTAAATAAGTCGACATTTTGCATTTTGTATTCAAATTCGATGCAATTTCTGTGTTTCATCGTTGATTTGAAGGTCCAAGGGATACAGAAAACTTGCAATGGTGCATCGTAATCTAATACTGCTGTCCCAGGAAAGGCTAAAATCACGAACTATTAGAAAAGTTACTCCTCTTGTAAATAAGTCGACATTTTGCTTTTTTTATTTAATGTCGATGCAATTTCTGTGATTCATCCTTGATTTGAAGGTCCAAGGGATACAGTAAACCTGCAATGGTGCATCGGAATCCAATACTGCTGTCCCAAGAAAGGCTAAAAGCACGAACTATTAGAAGAGTTACTCCTCTTGTAAAAAAGTCGACATTTTGCATTTTGTATTCAAAATCGATGCAATTTCTGTGTTTCATCGTTGATTTGAAAGTCCTAGGGATACAGTAAACCTGCAACGGTGCATCGGAATCTAATACTATTGTCCCAGGAAAGGCTCAAAGCACGAACTATAAGAAGAGGTACTCCTCTTCTAAATAAGTCGACATTTCGCGTTTTGTATTCACTATCGATGCAATTTCTGTGTTTCATCGTTGATTTGAAGGTCCAAGGGATACAGTAAACCTGCAATGGTGCATCGGAATCTAATACTGCTGTCACAGGAAAGGCTCAAATCACGAACTATTAGAAGAGTAACTCCTCTTGTAAATAAGTCGACATTATGCCTTTTGTATTCAAATTTAATGCAATTTCTGTGTTTCATCGTTGATTTGAAGTTCCAAGGGATACAGTAAACGTACAATGGTGCATCGGAATCTAATACTGCTGTCCCAGGAAAGGCTCAAATAACGAACTATTAGAGGAGTTACTCCTCTTATGAATAAGTCGACATTTTGCCTTTTATTTTCAATATCGATGCAATTTCTGTGTTTCATCGTTGATTTGAAGTTCCAAGGGATACAGTAAACCTCCAGTGGTGCATCGGAATCTAATACTGCTGTCCCAGGTAAGGCTCAAAGCACGAACTTTAAGAAGAGTTACTACTCTTGTAAATAAATCGACATTTAGCCTTTTGTATTCAATATCGATGCAATTTCTGTGTTTCATCGTTGATTTGAAGGTCCAAGGGATACAGTAAACCTGCAATGGTGCTTCGGAATCTAATACTGCTGTCCCACAAAAGGCTCAAAGCACGAACAATTAGAAGAGTTACTCCTATTGTAAATAAGTCGACATTTTTCCTTTTGTATTCAATATCAATGGAATTTCTGTGTTTCATCGTTGATTTGAAGGTCCAAGGAATACAGTAAACCTGCAATGGTGCATCGGAATCTAATACTGCTGTCCCAGGTAAGGCTAAAGCACGAACTTTTAGAAGAGTTACTACTCTTGTAAATAAACCGACATTTAGCCTTTTGTATTCAATATCGATGCAATTTCTGTGTTTGATCTTTGATTTGAATGTCCAAGGGATACAGTAAACCTGCAATGGTGCATCGGAATGTAATACTGCTGTCCCAGGAAAAACTAAAAGCACGAACTATTACAAAAGTTACTCGTCTTGTAAATAAGTCGACATTTTGCCTTTTGTATTCAATATCGATGCAATTTCTGTGTTTCATCGTTGATTTCAAGGTCCAAGAGATACAGTAAACCTGCGATGGTGCATCTGAATCTAATACTGCTGTCCCAGGAAAGGCTCAAATCACGAACTATTAGAAGAGTTACTCCTCTTATAAATAAGTCGACATTTTGCCTTTTGTATTCAATATCGATGCAATTTCTGTGCTTCATCGTTGCTTTCAAGGTCCAAGAGATCCAGTAAACCTGCGATGGTGCATCTGAATCTAATACTGCTGTCCCTGGAAAGGATCAAAGCACGATCTATTAGAAGAGTTCCTCCTCTTATAAATAAGTCGACATTTTGCATTTTGAACTCAATATCGATGCAATTTCTGTGTTTCATCGATGATTTGAAGGTCCAAGGGATACACTAAACCTGCAATGGTGCATCGGAATCTAATACTGCTGTCCCAGGAAAGGCTCAAAGCACGAACTATCAGAAGAGTTACTCCTCTTGTAAGTAAGTCGACATTTTGCATTTTGTATTCAATATCGATGCAATTTCTGTGTTTCATCGTTGATTTGTAGGTCCAAGGGATACAGTAAACCTGCAATGGTGCATCGGAATCTAATACTGCTGTCCCAGGAAAGGCTCATAACACGAACTATTAGAAGAGTTACTCAACTTGTAAATAAGTCGACATTTTGCGTTTTGTATTTAATGTCGATGCAATTTCTGTGTTTCATCGTTGATTTGAAGGTCCAAGGGATACAGTAAACATGCAATGGTGCATCGGAATCTAATACTGCTGTCCCAGGTAAGGCTAAAGCACGAACTTTTAGAAGAGTTACTACTCTTGTAAATAAATCGACATTTAGCCTTTTGTATTCAATATCGATGCAATTTCTGTGTTTGATCTTTGATTTGAATGTCCAAGGGATACAGTAAACCTGCAATGGTGCATCGGAATCTAATACTGCTGTCCCAGGAAAACCTAAAATCACGAACTATTAGAAGAGTTACTCCTCTTGTAAATTAGTCGAGATTTTGCCTTTTGTATTCAATATCGATGCAATTTCTGTGTTTCATCGTTGATTTGAAGGTCCAAGGGATACAGTAAACCTGCAATGGTGCATCGGAATCTAATACTGCTGCCCCAGGAAAGGCTCAAAGCACGAACTATTAGATGAGTTACTCCTCTTGTAAATAGGTCGACATTTTGCGTTTTGTTATCAATATCGATGCAATTTCTGTGTTCTTCGTTGATTTGAAGTTCCAAGGGATACAGTAAACCTGCAATGGTGCATCGGAATCTAATACTGCTGTACCAGGAAAGGCTCAAAGCACGAACTATTAGAAGAGTTACTCCTCATGTAATTAAGTCAACATTTTGCCTTTTGTTTTCAATATCGATGCAATTTCTGTGTTTCATCGTCGATTTGAAGGTCCAAGGCATACAGTAAACCTGGAATGGTGCATCGGAATCTGATACTGCTGTCCCAGGCAAACGCTCAAAGCACGAACTATTAGAAGAGTTACTCCTCCTGTAAATAAGTCGACTATTTGCCTTTTGTATTCAATATCGATGCAATTTCTGTGTTTCATCGTTGATTTGAAGTTCCAAGGGATATAGTAAACCTGCAATGGTGCTTCGGAATCTAATACTGCTGTCCCACAAAAGGCTCAAAGCACGAACAATTAGAAGAGTTACTTCTCTTGTAAATAAGTCGACATTTTGCCTTTTGTATTCAATATCAATGCAATTTCTGTGTGTCATCGTTAATTTGAAGGTCCAAGGGGTACAGTAAACCTGCATTGGTGCATCGGAATCTAATACTGCTGTCCCAGGAAAGGATCAAAGCACGATCTATTAGAAGAGTTCCTCCTCTTATTAATGAGTCGAAATTTGAATTTTGTATTCAATATCGATGCAATTTCTGTATTTCATCGTTGATTTGAAGGTCCAAGGGAAACAGTAAACCTGCAATGGTGCATCGGAATCTAATACTGCTGTCCCAGGATAGGCTAAAACAACGAACTATGAAAAGAGTTACTCCTCTTATAAATAAGTTGACTTTTTGCCTTTAGTATTCAATATCGATGCAATTTCTGTGTTTCATCGTTGATTTGAATGTCCAAGGGATACAGTAAACCTGCAATGGTGCATCGGAATCTAATACTGCTGTCCCAGGACAGGCTCAAAGCACGAACTACTAGAAGAGTTACTCCTCTTGTAAATAAGTCGACATTTTGCCTTTTGTATTCAATATCGATGCAATTTCTGTGTTTCATCGTTGATTTGAAGGTCCAAGGGATACAGTAAACCTACAATGGTGCTTCGGAATCTATTACAGCTGTCCCAGGAAAGGCTCAAAGAACGAATTATTAGAAGAGTTACTTCTCTTATAAATAAGTGGACATTTTGAATATTGTATTCAATATCGATGCACCTTCTGCGTTTCATCGTTGATTTGAAGGTCCAACGGATACAGTAAACCTGCAATGGTAAATCGGAATCTAATACAGCTGTCCCAGGAAAGGCTAAAATCACGAACTATCAGAAGAGTTACTCCTCTTGTAAGTACGTCGACATTTTGCCTTTTGTATTCAATATCGATGCAATTTCTGTGTTTCATCGTTGATTTGAAGGTCCAAGGGATGCAGTAAACCTGCAATGGTGCATCGGAATCTAATACTGCTACCCCAGGAAAGGCTCAAAGCACGAACTATTAGAAGAATTACTCCTCTTGTAAATAAGTCGACATTTTGCGTTTTGTATTCAATATCGATGCAATTTCTGTGTTTCATCGTTGATTTGAAGGTCCAAGGGATACAGTAAACCTGCAATGGTGCATCGGAATCTAATACTGCTGTCCCAGGAAAGGCTCAAAGCATGAACTAATAGAAGACTTACTCCTCTTATAACTAAGTCGACATTTTGCCTTTTGTATTCAATATCGATGCAATTTCTGTAATTCATCGTTGATTTGAAGGTCCTAGGGATACAGTAAACCTGCAATGGTGCATCGGAATCTAATACTGCTGTCCCAGGAAAGGCTCAAAGCACGAACTATTAGAAGAGTTACTCCCCTTATAAATAAGTCGACATTTTTCCTTTTGTATTCAATATCGATGCAATTCCTGTGCTTCATCGTTGATTTCAACGTCCAAGGGATACAGTAAACCTGCAATGGTGCATCGGAATCTAATACTGCTGTCCCAGGAAAGGCTCAAAGCACGAACTATTAGAAGAGTTACTCCTATTATAAATAAGTCGAAATTTTGCCTTTTGTATTCAATATCGATGCAATTCCTGTGCTTCATCGTTGATTTCAACGTCCAAGGGATACAGTAAACCTGCAATGGTGCATCGGAAAATAATACTGCTGTCCCAGGAAAGGCTAAAAAGTTGAACTATTGGAAGAGTTACTAAGTCGATATTTTGCATTTTGAACTCAATATCGATCCAATTTCTGTGTTTTATCGTTGATTTGATGGTCCAAGGGATACAGTAAACCTGCAATGGTGCATCGGAATCTAATACTGCTGTCCCAGGAAAGGCTCAAAGCACGAACTATTAGAAGAGTTACTCCTCTTGTAAATAAGTCGACGTTTCGACTTTTGTATTCAATATCGATGCAATTTCTGTATTTCAACATTGATTTGAAGGTCCAGGAGATACAGTAATCCTGCAATGGTGCATCGGAATCTAATACTGCTGTCCCAGGAAAGGCTCAAAGCACGAACTATTAGAAGAGTTACTCCCCTTATAAATAAGTCGACATTTTTCCTTTTGTATTCAATATCGATGCAATTCCTGTGCTTCATCGTTGATTTCAACGTCCAAGGGATACAGTAAACCTGCAATGGTGCATCGGAATCTAATACTGCTGTCCCAGGAAAGGCTCAAAGCACGAACTATTAGAAGAGTTACTCCTATTATAAATAAGTCGAAATTTTGCCTTTTGTATTCAATATCGATGCAATTTCTGTGCTTCATCGTTGATTTCAAGGTCCAAGGGATACATTAAACCTGCAATGGTGCATCGGAATCTAATACTGCTGTCCCAGGAAAGGATCAAAGCACGATCTATTAGAAGAGTTCCTCCTCATATAAATAAGTCGACATTTTGCCTTTTGTATTCAATATCGATGCAATTTCTGTGTTTCATCGTTGATTTGGAGGTCCAAGGGATACAGTAAACCTTCAATGGTGCATCGGAATCTAATACTGCTGTCCCAGGAAAGGCTCAAAGCACGAACTATTGGAAGAGTTACTCCTCTTGGAAATAAGTCGACATTATGCCTTTTGTATTCAATATCGATGAAATTTCTGTGTTTCATCGTTGATTTGAAGGTCCAAGGGATACAGTAAACCTGCAATGGTGCATCGGAATCTAATACTGCTGTCCCATGAAAGGTTAAAACCACGAACTTTTAGAAGAGTTACTCCTCTTAAAATTAGTCGACTTTTTGCCTTTAGTATTCAATATCGAAGCAAGTTCTGTCTTTCATCGATGATTTGAAGGTCCAAGGGATACAGTAAACCTGCAATGATGCATCGGAATCTAATACTGGTGTCCCAGGAAAGGCTCAAAGCACGAAATTTTAGAAGAGTTACTCCTCTTGTAAATAAGTCGACATTTTGCCTTTTGTATTCAATATCGATGCAATTTCTGTGTTTCATCGTTGATTTGAAGGTCCAAGGGATACAGTAAACCTGCAATGGTGCATCGGAATCTAATACTGCTGTCCCAGGAAAGGCTCAAACCACGACCTATTAGAAGAGTTACTCCTCTTATAAATAAGACTACATTTTGCCTTTTGTATTCAATATCGATGCAATTTCTGTGTTTCATCGTTGATTTGATGGTCCAAGGGATCTAGTAAACCTGCAATGGTGCATCGGAATCTAATACTGCTGTCCCAGGAAAGGCTCAAAGCACGAACTATTGGAAGAGTTACTCCTCTTGTAAATAAGTCGACATTTTGCCTTTTGTATTCAATATCGATGAAATTTCTGTGTTTCATCGTTGATTTGAAGGTCCAAGGGATACAGTAAACCTGCAATGGAAATCGGAATCTAATACTGCTGTCCCAAAAAAGGTTAAAAGCACGAACTATTAGAAGAGTTACTCCTCATTTAGATAAGTCGATATTTTGCATTTTGTATTCAATATCGATGCAATTTCTGTGTCTCATCGTTGATTTGAAGGTCCAAGGGATACAGTAAACATGCAATGGTGCATCGGAATCTAATACTGCTGTCCCAGGAAAGGCTCAAAGCACGAACTATTAGAAGAGGTACTCCTCTTATAACTAAGTCGACATTTTGCGTTTTGTATTCAATATCGATGCAATTTCTGTGTTTCATCGTATATTTGAAGGTAAAAGGTATACAGTAAACCTGCAATGGTGCATCGGAATCTAATACTGCTGTCCCAGGAAAGGATCAAAGCACGATCTATTAGAAGAGTTACTCCTCTTATAAATAAGTCGACATTTTGTCTTTTGTATTCGATATCTATGCAGTTTATGTGCTTCATCGTTGATTTCAAGGTCCAAGGGATACAGTAAATTTGCAATGGTGCATCGGAATCTAATACTGCTGTCCCAGGAAAGGATCAAAGCACGATCTATTAGAAGAGTTACTCCTCTTGTAAATAAGTCGACATTTTGCCCTTTGTATTTAATATCGAGACAATTTCTGTGTTTCATCGTTGATTTGAAGGTCCAAGGGATACAGTAAACTTGCAATGGTGCATCGGAATCTAATACTGCTGTCCCAGGAAAGGTTAAAAGCACGAACTATTAGAAGAGTTACTCCTCTTATAAATAAGTCGTCATTTTGCTTTTAGTATTCAATATCGAAGCAAGTTCTGTGTTTCATCGTTGATTTCAAGGTCCAAGGGATACAATAAACTTGCAATGGTGCATCGGAATCTAATACTGCTGTCCCAGGAAAGCCTTAAAGCACGAACTATTAGAAGAGTTACTCCTCTTGTAAATAAGTCGACATTTTGCCTTTTGTATTCAATATCGATGCAATTTCTGTGTTTCATCGTTGATCTGATGGTCCAAGGGATCTAGTAAACCTGCAATGGTGCATCGGAATCTAATACTGCTGTCCCAGGAAAGGCTCAAAGAACGAACTATTAGAAGAGTTACTCCTCGTATAAATAAGGCGACATTTTGCCTTATGTATTGAGTATCGATGCAATTTCTGTCTTTCATCGTTGATTCGAAGGTCCAAGGGATCTAGTAAACCTGCAATGGTGCATCGGAATCTAATACTGCTGTCCCAGGAAAAGCTCAAAACACTAACTATTGGAAGAGTTACTCCTCTTATAAATAAGTCGACATTTTGCTTTTGTATCCAATATCGATGCAATTTCTGTGTGTCATCGTTGATTTGAAGGTCCAAGGGATACAGTAAACCTCCAATGGTGCATCGGAATCTAATACTGCTGTCCCAGGAAAGGCTCAAAGCACGAACTATTAGAAGAGTTATTCCTGTTATAAATAAGTCGAAATTTTGCCTTTTGTATTCAATATCGATGCAATTTCTGTGCTTCATCGTTGATTTCAAGGTCCAAGGGATACAGTAAACCTGCAATGGTGCATCGGAATCTAATACTGCTGTCCCAGGAAAGGATCAAAGCACGATCTATTAGAAGAGTTACTCCTCTTGTAAATAAGTCGACATTTTGCATTTTGTATTCAAAATCGATGCAATTTCTATGTTTCATCGTTGATTTGAAGGTCCACGAAGTACAGAAATCCTGCAATGGTGCATCGGAATCTAATACTGCTGTCCCAGGAAAGGCTAAAAGCACGAACTATTAGAAGAGTTACTCCTCTTGTAAATAAGTCGACATTTTGCTTTTTGTATTCAATATCGATGCAATTTCTGTGTTTCATCGTTGATTTGATGGTCCCAGGGATACAGTAACCCTGCAATGGTGCATCGGAATCTAGTACTGCTGTCCCAGGAACGGCTCAAAGCACGAACTATTTGAAGAGTTACTCCTCTTGTAAATAAATCGACATTTTGCTTTTTGTATTCAATATCGTTGCAATTTCTGTGTTTCAAAGTTGATTTGAAGGTCCAAGGGATACAGTAAACCTGCAATGGTGCATCGGAATCTAATACTGCTGTCCCAGGAAAGGCTCAAAGCATGAACTATTAGAAGAGTTACTCCTCTTGTAAATAAGTCGACATTTTGACTTTTGTATTCAATATCGATGCAATTTCTGTGTTTCACCACTGATTTGAAGGTCCAAGGGATACAGTAAACCTGCAATGGTGCATCGGAATCTAATACTGCTGTCCCAGGAAAAGCTAAAAGCACGAACTATTAAAAGAGTTACTCCTCTTATAAATAAGTCGACATTTTGCCTTTTGTATTCAATATCGATGCAATTTCTGTGTTTCATCGTTGATTTGAAGGTCCAAGGGATACAGTAAACCTGCAATGGTGCATCGGAATCTAATACTGCTGTCCCAGGAAAGGCGAAAGCCCAAACTATTACAAGAGTTACTCCTCTTATAAAAAAGTCGACATTTTGCCTTTTGTATTCAATATCGATGCAATTTCTGTGTTTCATCGTTGATTTGAAGGTCCAAGGGATACAGTAAACCTGCAATGGTGCATCCGAATCTAATACTGCTGTCCCAGGAAAGGCTCACAGCAAAAACTATTAGAAGAGTGCACCTCTTATAAATAAGTCGACATTTTGCCTTTGGAATACAATATCAATACAATTTATGTGTTTCATCGTTGATTTGAAGGTCCAAGGGATACAGTAAACCTGCAATGGTCCATCGGAATCTAATACTGCTGTCCCAGGAAAGGCTCAAAACACGAACAATTAGAAGAGTTACTCCTGTTATAAATAAGTCAACATTTTGCATTTTGTATTCAATATCGATGCAATTTCTGTGCTTCATCGTTGATTTCAAGGTCCAAGGGATACAGTAAACCTGCAATGGTGCATCGGAATCTAATACTGCTGTCCCAGGAAAGGATCAAAGCACGATCTATTGGAAGAGTTCCTCCTCATATAAATAAGTCGACATTTTGCCTTTTGTATTCAATATCGATGCAATTTCTGTGTTTCATCGTTGATTTGAAGGTCCAAGGGATATAGTAAACTTGCAATGGTGCATCGGAATCTAATACTGCTGTCCCAGGAAAGGCTCATAGCACGAACTATTGGAAGAGTTACTCCTCTTGTAAATAAGTCAACATTTTGTCTTTTGTATTCAATATCGATGCAATTTCTGTGTTTCATCGTTGATTTGAAGGTCCAGGAGATACAGTAAACCTGCAATGGTGCATCGGAATCTAATACTGCTGTCCCAGGAAAGGTTAAAACCACGAACTATTAGAAGAGTTACTCCTCTTATAAATAAGTCGACATTTTGCCTTTGGTATTCAATATCGATGGAATTTCTGTGTTTCATCGTTGATTTGAAGGTCCAAGGGATACAGTAAACCTGCAATGGTGCATCGGAATCTAATACTGCTGTCCCAGGAAAGACTCAAACCACGAACTATTAGAAGAGTTACTCCTCTTATAAATAAGTCGACATTTTGCCTTTTGTATTCAATATCGATGCAATTTCTGTGTTTCATCGTTGATTTGATGGTCCAAGGGATACAGTAAACCTGCAATGGTGCATCGGAATCTAATACTGCTGTCCCAGGAAAGGCTCAAAGAACGAACTATTAGAAGAGTTACTCCTCTTATAAATAAGGCGACATTTTGCCTTATGTATTGAGTATCGATGCAATTTCTGTCTTTCATCGTTGATTGGAAGGTCCAAGGGATACAGTAAACCTGCAATGGTGCATCGGAATCTAATACTGCTGTCCCAGGAAAGGCTCAAAGCACGAACTATTAAAAGAGTTACTTCTCTTATAAATAAGTCGACATTTTGCCTTTTGTATTCAATATCGATGCAATTTCTGTGTTTCATCGTTGATTTGATGGTCCAAGGGATACAGTAAACCTGCAATGGTGCATCGGAATCTAATACTGCTGTCCCAGGAAAGGCTCAAAGAACGAACTATTAGAAGAGTTACTCCTCTTATAAATAAGGCGACATTTTGCCTTATGTATTGAGTATCGATGCAATTTCTGTCTTTCATCGTTGATTGGAAGGTCCAAGGGATACAGTAAACCTGCAATGGTGCATCGGAATCTAATAAAGCTGTACCAGGAAAGGCTAAAAGCACGAACTATTAGAAGAGTTACTCCTCTTGTAAATACGTCGACATTTTGCATTTTGTATTCAAAATTGATGCAATTTCTGTGTTTCATCGTTGATTTGAAGGTCCAAGGGATACAGTAAAACGGCAATGGTGCATCGGAATCTAATACTGCTGTCCCAGGAAAGGCTCAAACCACGAACTATTAGAAGAGTTTCTCCTCTTATAAATAAGTCAACATTTTTCCTTTTGTAATCAATATCGATGCAATTTCTGTGTTTCATCGTTGATTTGATGGTGCAAGGGATACAGTAAACCTGCAATGGTACATCGGAATCTAATACTGCTGTCCCAGGAAAGGCTCAAAGGACGAACTATTAGAAGAGTTACTCCTCTTGTAAATAAGTCGACATTTTGCCTTTTGTATTCAATATCGATGCAATTTCTTTGTTTCATCGTTGATTTGAAGGTCGAAGGGATACAGTAAACCTGCAATGGTGCATCCGAATCTAATAAAGCTGTACCAGGAAAGGCTAAAACACGAACTATTAGAAGAGTTTCTCCTCTTGTAAATAAGTCGACATTTTGCATTTTGTATTCAAAATAGATGCAATTTCTGTGTTTCATCGTTGATTTGAAGGTCCAAGGGATAAAGTAAACCTGCAATGGTGCATCGGAATCCAATACTGCTGTCCCAGGAAAGGCTCAAAGCACGAACTATTAGACGAGTTATTCCTCTTGTAAATAAGTTGACATTTTGCCTTTTGTATTCAATATCGATGGAATTTCTGTGTTTCATCGTTGATTTTGAGGTCCAAGGGATACAGTAAATCTGCAATGGTGCATCGGAATCTAATACTGCTGTCCCAGGAAAGGCTAAAAGCACGAACTAATAGAAGAATTACTCCTCATGCAGATAAGTCGATATTTTGCATTTTGTATTCAATATCGATGCAATTTCTGTGTCTCATCGTTGATTTGAAGGTCCAAGGGATACAGTAAAACATGCAATGGTGCATCGGAATCTAATACTGCTGTCCCAGGAAAGGCTCAAAGCACGAACTATTAGAAGAGGTACTCCTCTTATAACTAAGTCGACATTTTGCCTTATGTATTGAGTATCGAAGCAATTTCTGTGTTTCATCGTTGATTTGAAGGTCCAAGGTATACAGTAAACCTGCAATGGTGCATCGGAATCTAATACTGCTGTCCCAGGAAAGGATCAAAAACCATTCTATTAGAAGAGTTACTCCTCTTATAAATAAGTCAAAATTTTGTCTTTTGTATTCGATATCGATGCAATTTATGTGCTTCATCGTTGATTTCGAGGTCCAAGAGATACAGTAAACCTGCAATGGTGCATCGGAATCTAATACTGCTGTCCCAGGAAAGGATCAAAGCACGATCTATTAGAAGAGTTACTCCTCTTGTAAATAAGTCGACATTTTACCTTTTGTATTCAATATCGATGCAATTTCTGTGTTTCATCGTTGATTTGAAGGTCCAAGGGATACAGTAAACCTGCAATGGTGCATCGGAATCTAATACTGCTGTCCCAAAAAAGGCTCAAAGCACGAACTATTAGAAGAGTTACTCCTCTTGTAAATATGTCGATATTTTGCCTTTTGTATTCAAAATCGATGCAATTTCTGTGTTTCATCGTTGATTTGAAGGTCCAAGGGATACAATAAACCTGCAATGGTGCATCGGAATCTAATACTGCTGTCCCAGGAAAGGCTCAAACCACGAACTATTAGAAGAGTATCTCCTCTTATAAATAAGTCGACATTTTGCCTTTTGTATTCAATATCGATGCAATTTCTGTGTTTCATCGTTGATTTGATGGTCCAAGGGATACAGTAAACCTTAATGGTGCATCGGAATCTAATACTGCTGTCCCAGGAAAGGGTCAAAGAACGAACTATTAGATGAGTTACTCCTCTTATAAATAAGGCGACATTTTGCCTTATGTATTGAGTATCGATGCAATTTCTGTCTTTTATCGTTGATTGGAAGCTCCAAGGGATACAGTAAACCTGCAATGGTGCATCGGAATCTAATACTGCTGTCCCAGGAAAGGCTCAAAGAACGAACAATTAGAAGAGTTACTCCTCTTATAAATAAGGCGACATTTTGCCATTGGAATACAATATCAATACAATTTATGTGTTTCATCGTTGATTTGAAGGTCCAAGGGATACAGTAAACCTGCAATGGTGCATCGGAATCTAATGAAGCTGTACCAGGAAAGGCTTAAAGCACGAACTATTAGAAGAGTTACTCCTCTTGTAAATAAGTCGAAATTTAGCATTTTGTATTCAATATCGATGCAATTTCTGTGTTTCATCGTTGATTTGAAGGTCCAAGGGATACAGAAAACCTGCAATGGTGCATCGGAATCTAATACTGCTGTCCCAGGAAAGGATCAAAGCACGATCTATTAGAAGAGTTCCTACTCATATAAATAAGTCGACATTTTGCCTTTTGTATTCAATATCGATGCAATTTCTGTGTTTCATCGTTGATTTGAAGGTCCAAGGGATACAGTAATTCTGCAATGGTGCATCGGAATCTAATACTGCTGTCCCAGGAAAGACTCAAAGCACGAAGTATTGGAAGAGTTACTCCTCTTGTAAATAAGTCGACATTTTGCCTTTTGTATTCAATATCGATGCAATTTCTGTGTTTCATCGTTGATTTGAAGGTCCAAGGGATACAGTAGACCTGCAATGGTGCATCGGAATCTAATACTGCTGTCCCAGGAAATGTTAAAAGCACGGACTATTAGAAGAGTTACTCCTCTTATAAATAACTCGACATTTTGCCCTTAGTATTCAATATCGAAGCAAGTTCTGTGTTTCATCGTTGATTGGAAGGTCCAAGGGATACAGTAAACCTGCAATGGTGCATCGGAATCTAATACTGCTGTCCCAGGAAAGGCTCAAAGCACGAACTATTAGAAGAGATACTCCTCTTGTAAATAAGTCGACATTTTGCATTTTGTATTCAATATCGATGCAATTTCTGTGTTTCATCCTTGATTTGAAGGTCCAAGGGATACAGTAAACCTGCACTGGTGCATCGGAATCTAATACTGCTGTCCCAGGAAAGGCTCAGACCACGATCTATTAGAAGAGTTACTCCTCTTATAAATAAGTCGACATTTTGCCTTTTGTATTCAATATCGATGCAATTTCTGTGTTTCATCGTTGATTTGACTGTCCAAGGGATACAGTAAACCTACAATGGTGCATCGGAATCTAATACTGCTGTCCCAGGAAAGGCTCAAAGAACGATCTATTAGAAGAGTTACTCCTCTTGTAAATAAGTCGACATTTTGCCTTTTGTATTCAATATCGATGCAATTTCTGTGTTTCATCGTTGATTTGAAGGTTCAAGGGATACAGTAAACCTGCAATGGTGCATCGGAATCTAATACTGCTGTCCCAGGAAAGGCTCAAAGCACGAACTATTGAAAGAGTTACTTCTCTTATAAATAAGTCGACATTTTGCCTATTGTATTCAATATCGATGCAACTTCTGCGTTTCATCGTTGATTTGAAGGTCCAAGGGATACAGTAAACATGCAATGGTGCATCGGAATCTAATACTGCTGTCCCAGGAAAGGCTCAAAGCAAAAACTATTAGAAGAGTTACACCTCTTATAAATAAGTCGACATTTTGCATTTTGTATTCAATATCGATGCAGTTTATGTGTTTCATCGTTGATTTGAAGGTCCAAGGGATACAGTAAACCTGCAATGGTGCATCGGAATCTAATACTGCTGTCCCAGGAAAGGCTCAAAGCACGAACTATTAGAAGAGTTCCTCCTCATATAAATAAGTCGACATTTTGCCTTTTGTATTCAATATCGATGCAATTTCTGTGTTTCATCGTTGATTTGAAGGTCCAAGGGATATAGTAAACTTGCAATCGTGCATCGGAATCTAACACTGCTGTCCCAGGAAAGGCTCATAGCACGAACTATTGGAAGAGTTACTCCTCTTGTAAATAAGTCAACATTTTGCCTTTTGTATTCAATATCGATGCAATTTCTGTGTTTCATCGTTGATTTGAAGGTCCAAGGGATACAGTAAACCTGCAATGGTGCATCGGAATCTAATACTGCTGTCCCAGGAAAGGTTAAAACCACGAACTATTAGAAGAGTTACTCCTCTTATAAATAAGTCGACATTTTGCCTTTAGTATTCAATATCGAAGCAATTTCTGTGTTTCATCGTTGATTTGAAGGTCCAAGGGATACAGTAAACCTGCAATGGTGCATCGGAATCTAATACTGCTGTCCCAGGAAAGGCTCAAATCACGAACTATTAGAAGAGTTACTCCTCTTATAAATAAGTCGACATTTTGCCTTTTGTATTCAATATCGATGCAATTTCTGTGTTTCATCGTTGATTTGATGGTCCAAGGGATACAGTAAACCTGCAATGGTGCTTCGGAATCTAATACTGCTGTCCCAGGAAAGGCTCAAAGAACGAACTATTAGAAGAGTTACTCCTCTTATAAATAAGGCGACATTTTGCCTTATGTATTGAGTATCGATGCAATTTCTGTCTTTCATCGTTGATTGAAAGGTCCAAGGGATACAGTAAAGCTGCAATGGTGCATCGGAATCTAATACTGCTGTCCCAGGAAAGGCTCAAAGCACGAACTATTAAAAGAGTTACTTCTCTTATAAATAAGTCGACATTTTGCCTATTGTATTCAATATCGATGCAACTTCTGCGTTTCATCGCTGATTTGAAGGTCCAAGGGATACAGTAAACCTGCAATGGTGCATCGGAATCTAATAAAGCTGTACCAGGAAAGGCTAAAAGCACGAACTATTAGAAGAGTTACTCCTCTTGTAAATGCGTCGACATTTTGCATTTTGTATTCAAAATCGATGCAATTTCTGTGTTTCATCGTTGATTTGAAGGTCCAAGGGATACAGAAAACCTGCAATGGTACATCGGAATCTAATACTGCTTTTCCAGGAAAGGATCAAAGCACGATCTATTAGAAGAGTTCCTCCTCATATGAATAAGCCGACATTTTGCCTTTTGTATTCAATATCGATGCAATTTCTGTGTTTCATCGTTGATTTGAAGGTCCAAGGGATACAGTAGACCTGCAATGGTGCATCGGAATCTAATACTGCTGTCCCAGGAAATGTTAAAAGCACGAACTATTAGAAGAGTTACTCCTCTTATAAATAACTCGACATTTTCCCCTTAGTATTCAATATCGAAGCAAGTTCTGTGTTTCATCGTTGATTTGAAGGTCCAAGGGATACAGTAAACCTGCAATGGTGATAAGGATCTATTACTGCTGTCCCAGGAAAGGCTCAAAGCACGAACTATTAGAAGAGTTACTCATCTTATAAATAAGTCGACATTTTGCCTTTTGTATTCAATATCGATGCAATTTCTGTGTTTCATCGTTGATTTGTAGGTCCAAGTGATACAGTAAACCTGCAATGGTGCATCGGAATCTAATACTGCTGTCCCAGGAAAGGCTCATGACACGAACTATTAGAAGAGTTACTCAACTTGTAAATAAGTCGACATTTTGCCTTTTGTATTCAATATCGATGCTATTTCTGTGTTTCATCGTTGATTTGACTGTCCAAGGGATACAGTAAACCTACAATGGTGCATCGGAATCTAATACTGCTGTCCCAGGAAAGGCTCAAAGAACGATCTATTAGAAGAGTTACTCCTCTTGTAAATAAGTCGACATTTTGCCTTTTGTATTCAATATCGATGCAATTTCTGTGTTTCATCGTTGATTTGAAGGTTCAAGGGATACAGTAAACCTGCAATGGTGCATCGGAATCTAATACTGCTGTCCCAGGAAAGGCTCAAAGCACGAACTATTAAAAGAGTTACTTCTCTTATAAATAAGTCGACATTTTGCCTATTGTATTCAATATCGATGCAACTTCTGCGTTTCATCGTTGATTTGAAGGTCCAAGGGATACAGTAAACATGCAATGGTGCATCGGAATCTAATACTGCTGTCCCAGGAAAGGCTCAAAGCAAAAACTATTAGAAGAGTTACACCTCTTATAAATAAGTCGACATTTTGCATTTTGTATTCAATATCGATGCAGTTTATGTGTTTCATCGTTGATTTGAAGGTCCAAGGGATACAGTAAACCTGCAATGGTGCATCGGAATCTAATACTGCTGTCCCAGGAAAGGCTCAAAGCACGAACTATTAGAAGAGTTCCTCCTCATATAAATAAGTCGACATTTTGCCTTTTGTATTCAATATCGATGCAATTTTTGTGTTTCATCGTTGATTTGAAGGTCCAAGGGATATAGTAAACTTGCAATCGTGCATCGGAATCTAATACTGCTGTCCCAGGAAAGGCTCATAGCACGAACTATTGGAAGAGTTACTCCTCTTGTAAATAAGTCAACATTTTGCCTTTTGTATTCAATATCGATGCAATTTCTGTGTTTCATCGTTGATTTGAAGGTCCAAGGGATACAGTAAACCTGCAATGGTGCATCGGAATCTAATACTGCTGTCCCAGGAAAGGTTAAAACCACGAACTATTAGACGAGTTACTCCTCTTATAAATAAGTCGACATTTTGCCTTTAGTATTCAATATCGAAGCAATTTCTGTGTTTCATCTTTGATTTGAAGGTCCAAGGGATACAGTAAACCTGCAATGGTGCATCGGAATCTAATACTGCTGTCCCAGGAAAGGCTCAAATCACGAACTATTAGAAGAGTTACTCCTCTTATAAATAAGTCGACATTTTGCCTTTTGTATTCAATATCGATGCAATTTCTGTGTTTCATCGTTGATTTGATGGTCCAAGGGATACAGTAAACCTGCAATGGTGCTTCGGAATCTAATACTGCTGTCCCAGGAAAGGCTCAAAGAACGAACTATTAGAAGAGTTACTCCTCTTATAAATAAGGCGACATTTTGCCTTATGTATTGAGTATCGATGCAATTTCTGTCTTTCATCGTTGATTGGAAGGTCCAAGGGATACAGTAAACCTGCAATGGTGCATCGGAATCTAATACTGCTACCCCACGAAAGGCTCAAAGCACGAACTATTAGAAGAATTACTCCTCTTGTAAATAAGTCGACATTTTGCGTTTTGTGTTCAATATCGATGCAATTTCTGTGTTTCATCGTTGATTTGAAGGTCCAAGGGATACAGTAAACCTGCAATGGTGCATCGGAATCTAATACTGCTGTCCCAGGAAAGGCTCAAAGCATGAACTAATAGAAGACTTACTCCTCTTATAACTAAGTCGACATTTTGCCTTTTGTATTCAATATCGATGCAATTTCTGTGCTTCATCGTCGAATTCTAGGTCCAAGAAATACAGTAAACCTGCATTGGTGCATCGGAATCTAATACTGCTGTCCCAGGAAAGGATCAAAGCACGATCTATTAGAAGAGTTCCTCCTCTTATAAATGAGTCGACTATTTGCCTTTTGTATTCAATTTCGATGCAATTTCTGTGTTTCATCGTTGATTTGAAGGTCCAAGGGATACAGTAAACCTGCAATGGTGCATCGGAATCTAATACTGCTGTCCCAGGATAGGTTAAAAGAACGAACTATGAGAAGAGTTACTCCTCTTATAAATAAGTTGACTTTTTGCCTTTAGTATTCAATACCGATGCAATTTCTGTGTTTCATCGTTGATTTGAAGGTCCAAGGGATACAGTAAACCTGCAATGGTGCATCGGAATCTAATACTGCTGTCCCAGGACAGGCTCAAAGCACGAACTACTAGAAGAGTTACCCCTCTTGTAAATAAGTCGACATTTTGCCTTTTGTATTCAATATCGATGCAATTTCTGTGTTTCATCGTTGATTTGAAGGTCCAAGGGATACAGTAAACCTACAATGGTGCTTCGGAATCCATTACTGCTGTCCCAGGAAAGGCTCAAAGAACGAACTATTAGAAGAGTTACTTCTCTTATTAATAAGTGGACATTTTGAATATTGTATTCAATATCGATGCAACTTCTGCGTTTCATCGTTGATTTGAAGGTCCAACGGATACAGTAAACCTGCAATGGTGCATCGGAATCTAATACATCTGTCCCAGGAAAGGCTAAAATCACGAACTATCAGAAGAGTTACTCCTCTTGTAAATAAGTCGACATTTTGCATTTTGTATTCAAAATCAATGCAATTTCTGTGTTTCATCGTTGATTTGAAGGTCCAAGGGATACAGTAAACCTGCAATGGTGCATCGGAAAATAATACTGCTGTCCCAGGAAAGGCTAAAAGGTTGAACTATTGGAAGAGTTACTAAGTCGATATTTTGCATTTTGAACTCAATATCGATCCAATTTCTGTGTTTTATCGTTGATTTGATGGTCCAAGGGATACAGTAAATCTGCAATGGTGCATCGGAATCTAATACTGCTGTCCCAGGAAAGGCTCAAAGCACGAATTATTAGAAGAGTTACTCCTCTTGTAAATAAGTCGACGTTTCGATTTTTGTATTCAATATCGATGCAATTTCTGTATTTCAACATTGATTTGAAGGTCCAGGAGATACAGTAATCCTGCAATGGTGCATCGGAATCTAATACTGCTGTCCCAGGAAAGGCTCAAAGCACGAACTATTAGAAGAGTTACTCCCCTTATAAATAAGTCGACATTTTTCCTTTTGTATTCAATATCGATGCAATTTCTGTGCTTCATCGTTGATTTCAACGTCCAAGGGATACAGTAAACCTGCAATGGTGCATCGGAATCTAATACTGCTGTCCCAGGAAAGGATCAAAGCAAAAACTATTAGAAGAGTTACTCCTCTTATAAAAAAGTCGACATTTTGCATTTGGAATACAATATCGATACAATTTATGTGTTTCATCGTTGATTTCAAGGTCCAAGGGATACAGTAAACCTGCAATGGTGCATCGGAATCTAATACTGCTGTCCCAGGAAAGGCTCAAAGCACGAACTATTAGAAGAGTTACTCCTGTTATAAATAAGTCAAAATTTTGCCTTTTGTATTCAATATCGATGCAATTTCTGTGTTTCATCGTTGATTTGAAGTTCCAAGGGATACAGTAAACCTTCAATGGTGCATCGGAATCTAATACTGCTGTCCCAGGAAAGGCTCAAAGCACGAACTATTGGAAGAGTTACTCCTCTTGTAAATAAGTCGACATTTTGCCTTTTGTATTCAATATCGATGAAATTTCTGTGTTTCATCGTTGATTTGAAGGTCCAAGGGATACAGTAAACCTGCAATGGTGCATCGGAATCTAATACTGCTGTCCCAGGAAAGGTTAAAACCACGAACTTTTAGAAGAGTTACTCCTCTTATAAATAAGTCGACATTTTGCCTTTAGTATTCAATATCGAAGCAAGTTCTGTCTTTCATCGATGATTTGAAGGTCCAAGGGATACAGTAAACCTGCAATGGTGCATCGGAATCTAATACAGGTGTCCCAGGAAAGGCTCAAAGCACGCACTTTTAGAAGAGTTACTCCTCTTGTAAATAAGTCGACATTTTGCCTTTTGTATTCAATATCGATGCAATTTCTGTGTTTCATCGTTGATTTGATGGTCCAAGGGATCTAGTAAACCTGCAATGGTGCATCGGAATCTAATACTGCTGTCCCAGGAAAGGCTCAAAGCACGAACTATTGGAAGAGTTACTCCTCTTGTAAATAAGTCGACATTTTGCCTTTTGTATTCAATATCGATGAAATTTCTGTGTTTCATCGTTGATTTGAAGGTCCAAGGGATACAGTAAACCTGCAATGGTGCATCGGAATCTAATACTGCTGTCCCAGGAAAGGTTAAAACCACGAACTATTAGAAGAGTTACTCCTCTTATAAATAAGGCGACATTTTGCCTTATGTATTGAGTATCGATGCAATTTCTGTCTTTCATCGTTGATTCGAAGGTCCAAGGGATCTAGTAAACCTGCAATGGTGCATCGGAATCTAATACTGCTGTCCCAGGAAAAGCTCAAAACACTAACTATTGGAAGAGTTACTCCTCTTATAAATAAGTCGACATTTTGCTTTTGTATCCAATATCGATGCAATTTCTGTGTGTCATCGTTGATTTGAAGGTCCAAGGGATACAGTAAACCTGCAATGGTGCATCGGAATCTAATACTGCTGTCCCAGGAAAGGATCAAAGCACGATCTATTAGAAGAGTTACTCCTCTTGTAAATAGGTCGACATTTTGCCTTTTATATTCAATATCGATGCAATTTCTGTGTTTCATCGTTGATTTGAAGGTCCAAGGGAATCAGTAAACCTGCAATGGAAATCGGAATCTAATACTGCTGTCCCAAAAAAGGTTAAAAGCACGAACTATTAGAAGAGTTACTCCTCATGTAGATAAGTCGATATTTTGCATTTTGTATTCAATATCGATGCAATTTCTGTGTCTCATCGTTGATTTGAAGGTCCAAGGGATACAGTAAACATGCAATGGTGCATCAGAATCTAATACTGCTGTCCCAGGAAAGGCTCAAAGCACGAACTATTAGAAGAGGTACTCCTCTTATAACTAAGTCGACATTTTGCGTTTTGTATTCAATATCGATGCAATTTCTGTGTTTCATCGTATATTTGAAGGTCCAAGGTATACAGTAAACCTGCAATAGTGCATCGGAATCTAATACTGCTGTCCCAGGAAAGGATCAAAGCACGATCTATTAGAAGAGTTACTCCTCTTATAAATAAGTCGACATTTTGTCTTTTGTATTCGATATCGATGCAGTTTATGTTCTTCATCGTTGATTTGAAGGTCCAAGGGATACAGTAAACTTGCAATGGTGCATCGGAATCTAATACTGCTGTCCCAGGAAAGGTTAAAAGCACGAACTATTAGAAGAGTTACTCCTCTTATAAATAAGTCGTCATTTTGCCTTTAGTATTCAATATCGAAGCAAGTTCTGTGTTTCATCGTTGATTTCAAGGTCCAAGGGATACAGTAAGCTTGCAATGGTGCATCGGAATCTAATACTGCTGTCCCAGGAAAGCCTTAAAGCACGAACTATTAGAAGAGTTACTCCTCTTGTAAATAAGTCGACATTTTGCCTTTTGTATTCAATATCGATGCAATTTCTGTGTTTCATCGTTGATTTGATGGTCCAAGGGATACAGTGAACCTGCAATGGTGCATCGGAATCTAATACTGCTGTCCCAGGAAAAGCTCAAAACACGAACTATTGGAAGAGTTACTCCTCTTATAAATAGGTCGACATTTTGCTTTTGTATCCAATATCGATGCAATTTCTGTGTGTCATCGTTGATTTGAAGGTCCAAGGGATACAGTAAACCTGCAATGGTGCATCGGAATCTAATACTGCTGTCCCAGGAAAGGCTCAAAGCACGAACTATTAAAAGAGTTACTTCTCTTATAAATAAGTCGACATTTTGCCTATTGTATTCAATATCGATGCAACTTCTGCGTTTCATCGTTGATTTGAAGGTCCAAGGGATACAGTAACCCTGCAATGGTTCATCGGAATCTAATAAAGCTGTACCAGGGGAAGCTAAAAGCACGAACTATTAGAAGAGTTACTCCTCTTGTAAATAACTCGACATTTTGCATTTTGTATTCAAAATCGATGCAATTTCTGTGTTTCATCGTTGATTTGAAGGTCCAAGGGGTACAGAAATCCTGCAATGGTGTATCGGAATCTAATACTGCTGTCCCAGGAAAGGCTAAAAGCACGAACTATTAGAAGAGTTACTCCTCTTGTAAATAAGTCGACATTTTGCTTTTTGTATTCAATATCGATGCAATTTCTGTGTTTCATCGTTGATTTGAAGGTCCCAGGGATACAGTAAACCTGCAATGGTGCATCGGAATCTAATACTGCTGTCCCAGGAACGGCTCAAAGCACGAACTATTAGAAGAGTTACTCCTCTTGTAAATAAATCAACATTTTGCTTTTTGTATTCAATATCGTTGCAATTTCTGTGTTTCAAAGTTGATTTGGAGGTCCAAGGGATACAGTAAACCTGCAATGGTGCATCGGAATCTAATACTGCTGTCCCAGGAAAGGCTCAAAGCATGAACTATTAGAAGAGTTACTCCTCTTGTAAATAAGTCGACATTTTGACTTTTGTATTCAATATCGATGCAATTTCTGTGTTTCACCACTGATTTGAAGGTCCAAGGGATACAGTAAACCTGCAATGGTGCATCGGAATCTAATACTGCTGTCCCAGGAAAGGCTAAAAGCACGAACTATAAAAAGAGTTACTCCTCTTATAAATAAGTCGACATTTTGCCTTTTGTATTCAATATCGATGCAATTTCTGTGTTTCATCGTTGATTTGAAGGTCCATGGGATACAGTAAACCTGCAATGGTGCATCGGAATCTAATACTGCTGTCCCAGGAAAGGCGAAAGCACGAACTATTACAAGAGTTACTCCTCTTATAAAAAAGTCGACATTTTGCCTTTTGTATTCAATATCGATGCAATTTCTGTGTTTCATCGTTGATTTGAAGGTCCAAGGGATACAGTAAACCTGCAATGGTGCATCCGAATCTAATACTGCTGTCCCAGGAAAGGCTCAAAGCAAAATCTATTAGAAGAGTTGCACCTCTTATAAATAAGTCGACATTTTGCCTTTGGAATACAATATCAATACAATTTATGTGTTTCATCGTTGATTTGAAGGTCCAAGGGATACAGTAAACCCGCAATGGTCCATCGGAATCTAATACTGCTGTCCCAGGAAAGGCTCAAAACACGAACAATTAGAAGAGTTACTCCTGTTATAAATAAGTCAACATTTTGCCTTTTGTATTAAATATCGATGCAATTTCTGTGCTTCATCGTTGATTTCAAGGTCCAAGGGATACAGTAAACCTGCAATGGTGCATCGGAATCTAATACTGCTGTCCCAGGAAAGGATCAAAGCACGATCTATTAGAAGAGTTCCTCCTCATATAAATAAGTACACATTTTGCCTTTTGTATTCAATATCGATGCAATTTCTGTGTTTCATCGTTGATTTGAAGGTCCAAGGGATATAGTAAACTTGCAATGGTGCATCGGAATCTTATACTGCTGTCCCAGGAAAGGCTCATAGCACGAACTATTGGAAGAGTTACTCCTCTTGTAAATAAGTCAACATTTTGCCTTTTGTATTCAATATCGATGCAATTTCTGTGTTTCATCGTTGATTTGAAGGTCCAAGAGATACAGTAAACCTGCAATGGTGCATCGGAATCTAATACTGCTGTCCCAGGAATGGCTCAAAGAACGAACTATTAGAAGAGTTACTCCTCTTATAAATAAGGCGACATTTTGCCTTATGTATTGAGTATCGATGCAATTTCTGTCTTTCATCGTTGATTGGAAGGTCCAAGGGATACAGTAAACCTGCAATGGTGCATCGGAATCTAATAAAGCTATACCAGGAAAGGCTATAAGCACGAACTATTAGAAGAGTTACTCCTCTTGTAAATACGTCGACATTTTGCATTTTGTATTCAAAATTGATGCAATTTCTGTGTTTCATCGTTGATTTGAAGGTCCAAGGGATACAATAAACCCGCAATGGTGCATCGGAATCTAATACTGCTGTCCCAGGAAAGGCTCAAACCACGAACTATTAGAAGAGTTACTCCTCTTATAAATAAGTCGACATTTTGCCTTTTGTATTCAATATCGATGCAATTTCTGTGTTTTATCGTTGATTTGATGGTCCAAGGGATACAGTAAACCTGCAATGGTGCATCGGAATCTAATACTGCTGTCCCAGGAAAGGCTCAAAGAACGAACTATTAGAAGAGTTACTCCTCTTGTAAATAAGTCGACATTTTGCCTTTTGTATTCAATATCGATGCAATTTCTTTGTTTCATCGTTGATTTGAAGGTCGAAGGGATACAGTAAACCTGCAATAGTGCATCGGATTCTAATACTGCTGTCCCAGGAAAGGCTAAAATCACGAACTTTTACAACAGTTAGCCCACTTGTAAATAAGCCGACATTTTGCATTTTGTATTCAATATCGATGCAATTTCTGTGTTTCATCGTTGATTTGAAGGTCCAAGGGATACAGTAAACCTGCAATGGTGCATCGGAATCCAATACTGCTGTCCCAGGAAAGGCTCAAAGCACGAACTATTAGAAGAGTTATTCCTCTTGTAAATAAGTTGACATTTTGCCTTTTGTATTCAATATCGATGGAATTTCTGTGTTTCATCGTTGATTTTGAGGTCCAAGGGATACAGTAAACCTGCAATGGTGCATCGGAATCTAATACTGCTGTCCCAGGAAAGGCTAAAAGCACGAACTAATAGAAGAATTACTCCTCATGTAGATAAGTCGATATTTTGCATTTTGTATTCAATATCGATGCAATTTCTGTGTCTCATCGTTGATTTGAAGGTCCAAGGGATACAGTAAAACATGCAATGGTGCATCGGAATCTAATACTGCTGCCCCAGGAAAGGCTCAAAGCACGAACTATTACAAGAGGTACTCCTCTTATAACTAAGTCGACATTTTGCCTTATGTATTGAGTATCGAAGCAATTTCTGTGTTTCATCGTTGATTTGAAGGTCCAAGGTATACAGTAAACCTGCAATGGTGCATCGGAATCTAATACTGCTGTCCCAGGAAAGGATCAAAACCATTCTATTGGAAAAGTTACTCCTCTTATAAATAAGTCGACATTTTGTCTTTTGTATTCGATATCGATGCAATTTATGTGCTTCATCGTTGATTTCAAGGTCCAAGAGATACAGTAAACCTGCAATGGTGCATCGGAATCTAATACTGCTGTCCCAGGAAAGGATCAAAGCACGATCTATTAGAAGAGTTACTCCTCTTGTAAATAAGTCGACATTTTACCTTTTGTATTCAATATCGATGCAATTTCTGTGTTTCATCGTTGATTTGAAGGTCCAAGGGATACAGTAAACCTGCAATGGTGCATCGGAATCTAATACTGCTGTCCCAGGAAAGGCTCAAAGCACGAACTATTAGAAGAGTTACTCCTCTTATAAATAAGTCGACATTTTGCCTTTAGTATTCAATATCGAAGCAAGTTCTGTGTTTCATCGTTGATTTGAAGGTCCAAGGGATACAGTAAACCTGCAATGGTGCATCGGAATCTAATACTGCTGTCCCAGGAAAGGCTCAAAGCACGAACTATTAGAAGAGTTACTCCTCTTGTGAATATGTCGATATTTTGCCTTTTGTATTCAATATCGATGCAATTTCTGTGTTTCATCGTTGATTTGAAGGTCCAAGGGATACAATAAACCTGCAATGGTGCATCGGAATCTAACACTGCTGTCCCAGGAAAGGCTCAAACCACGAACTATTAGAAGAGTTTCTCCTCTTATAAATAAGTCGACATTTTGCCTTTTGTATTCAATATCGATGCAATTTCTGTGTTTCATCGTTGATTTGATGGTCCAAGGGATACAGTAAACCTGCAATGGTGCATCGGCATCTAATACTGCTGTCCCAGGAAAGGGTCAAATAACGAACTATTAGATGAGTTACTCCTCTTATAAATAAGGCGACATTTTGCCTTATGTATTGAGTATCGATGCAATTTCTGTCTTTTATCGTTGATTGGAAGTTCCAAGAAATACAGTAAACCTGCAATGGTGCATCGGAATCTAATACTGCTGTCCCAGGAAAAGCTCAAATCACGAACTATTGAAAGAGTTACTCCTCTTATAAATAAGTCGACATTTTGCCTTTTGTATTCAATATCGATGCAATTTCTGTGTTTCATCGTTGATTTGAAGGTCCAAGGGATACAGTAATTCTGCAATGGTGCATCGGAATCTAATACTGCTGTCCCAGGAAAGGCTCAAAGCACGAAGTATTGGAAGAGTTACTCCTCTTGTAAATAAGTCGACATTTTGCCTTTTGTATTCAATATCGATGCAATTTCTGTGTTTCATCGTTGATTTGAAGGTCCAAGGGATACAGTAGACCTGCAATGGTGCATCGGAATCTAATACTGCTGTCCCAGGAAATGTTAAAAGCACGAACTATTAGAAGAGTTACTCCTCTTATAAATAACTCGACATTTTGCCCTTAGTATTCAATATCGAAGCAAGTTCTGTGTTTCATCGTTGATTTGAAGGTCCAAGGGATACAGTAAACCTGCAATGGTGCATCGGAATCTAATACTGCTGTCCCAGGAAAGGCTCGAAGCACGAACTATTAGAA
The DNA here is from genome assembly GCF_023864275.1 of Schistocerca cancellata. Lineage (NCBI taxonomy): Eukaryota > Metazoa > Arthropoda > Insecta > Orthoptera > Acrididae > Schistocerca > Schistocerca cancellata. Next base: position 137,579,741 of record NC_064627.1, on the reverse strand, counting down.
GAGATACTCCTCTTGTAAGTAAGTCAACATTTTGCATTTTGTATTCAATATCGATGCAATTTCTGTGTTTCATCCTTGATTTGAAGTCTCAAGGGATACAGTAAACCTGCAATGGTGCATCGGAATCTAATACTGCTGTCCCAGGAAAGGCTCAGACCACGAACTATTAGAAGAGTTACTCCTCTTATAAATAAGTCGACATTTTGCCTTTTGTATTCAATATCGATGCAATTTCTGTGTTTCATCGTTGATTTGACTGTCCAAGGGATACAGTAAATCTACAATGGTGCATCGGAATCTAATACTGCTGTCCCAGGAAAGGCTCAAAGAACGATCTATTAGAAGAGTTACTCCTCTTGTAAATAAGTCGACATTTTGCCTTTTGTATTCAATATCGATGCAATTTCTGTGTTTCATCGTTGATTTGAAGGTTCAAGGGATACAGTAAACCTGCAATGGTGCAACGGAATCTAATACTGCTGTCCCAGGAAAGGCTCAAAGCACGAACTATTAAAAGAGTTACTTCTCTTATAAATAAGTCGACATTTTGCCTATTGTATTCAATATCGATGCAACTTCTGCGTTTCATCGTTGATTTGAAGGTCCAAGGGATACAGTAAACATGCAATGGTGCATCGGAATCAAATACTGCTGTCCCAGGAAAGGCTCAAAGCAAAAACTATTAGAAGAGTTACACCTCTTCAAAATAAGTCGACATTTTGCATTTTGTAATCAATATCGATGCAGTTTATGTGTTTCATCGTTGATTTGAAGGTCCAAGGGATACAGTAAACCTGCAATGGTGCATCGGAATCTAATACTGCTGTCCCAGGAAAGGCTCAAAGCACGAACTATTAGAAGAGTTCCTCCTCATATAAATAAGTCGACATTTTGCTTTTTTGTATTCAATATCGATGCAATTTCTGTGTTTCATCGTTGATTTGAAGGTCCAAGGGATACAGAAAACCTGCAATGGTGCATCGGAATCTAATACTGCTGTCCCAGGAAAGGCTAAAATCACGAACTATTACAACAGTTACCCCACTTGTAAATAAACCGACATTTTGCATTTTGTATTCAATATCGATGCAATTTCTGTGTTTCATCGTTGATTTGAAGGTCCAAGGGATACAGTAAACCTGCAATGGTGCATCGGAATCCAATACTGCTGTCCCAGGAAAGGCTCAAAGCACGAACTATTAGAAGAGTTATTCCTCTTGTAAATAAGTTGACATTTTGCCTTTTGTATTCAATATCGATGGAATTTCTGTGTTTCATCGTTGATTTGGAGGTCCAAGGGATACAGTAAACCTGCAATGGTGCATCGGAATCTAATACTGCTGTCCCAGGAAAGGCTAAAAACACGAACTATTAGAAGAATTACTCCTCATGTAGATAAGTCGATATTTTGCATTTTGTATTCAATATCGATGCAATTTCTGTGTCTCATCGTTGATTTGAAGGTCCAAGGGATACAGTAAACATGCAATGGTGCATCGGAATCTAATACTGCTGTCCCAGAAAGGCTCAAAGCACGAACTATTAGAAGAGGTACTCCTCTTATAACTAAGTCGACATTTTGCCTTATGTATTGAGTATCGAAGCAATTTCTGTGTTTCATCGTTGATTTGAAGGTCCAAGGTATACAGTAAACCTGCAATGGTGCATCGGAATCTAATACTGCTGTACCAGGAAAGGATCAAAGCTAATTCTATTAGAAGAGTTACTCCTCTTATAAATAAGTCGACATTTTGTCTTTTGTATTCGATATCGATGCAATTTATTTGGTTCATCGTTGATTTCAAGGTCAAAGAGATGCAGTAAACCTGCAATGGTGCATCGGAATCTAATACTGCTGTCCCAGGAAAGGATCAACGCACGATCTATTAGAAGAGTTACTCCTCTTGTAAATAAGTCGACATTTTGCCTTTTGTATTCAATATCGATGCAATTTCTGTGTTTCATCGTTGATTTGAAGGTCCAAGGGATACAGTACACCTGCAATGGTGCATCGGAATTTAATACTGCTGTCCCAGGAAAGGTTAAAATCACGAACTAATAGAAGAGTTACTCCTCTTATAAATAAGTCGACATTTTGCCTTTAGTATTCAATATCGAAGGAATTTCTGTGTTTCATCGTTGATTTGAAGGTCCAAGGGATACAGTAAACCTGCAATGGTGCATCGGAATCTAATGCTGCTGTCCCAGGAAAGGCTCAAAGCACGAACTATTAGAAGAGTTACTCCTCTTGTAAATATGTCGATATTTTGCCTTTTGTATTCAATATCGATGCAATTTCTGTGTTTCATCGTCGATTTGAAGGTCCAAGGGATACAGTAAACATGCAATGGTGCATCGGAATCTAATACTGCTGTCCCAGGAAAGGCTCAAAGCACGAACTATTAAAAGAGTTACTTCTCTTATAAATAAGTCGACATTTTGCCTATTGTATTCAATATCGATGCAACTTCTGCGTTTCATCGTTGATTTGAAGGTCCAAGGGATACAGTAAACATGCAATGGTGCATCGGAATCTAATACTGCTGTCCCAGGAAAGGCTCAAAGCAAAAACTATTAGAAGAGTTACACCTCTTATAAATAAGTCGACATTTTGCATTTTGCATTCAATATCGATGCAGTTTATGTGTTTCATCGTTGATTTGAAGGTCCAAGGGATACAGTAAACCTGCAATGGTGCATCGGAATCTAATACTGCTGTCCCAGGAAAGGCTCAAAGCACGAACTAATAGAAGACTTCCTCCTCATATAAATAAGTCGACATTTTGCCTTTTGTATTCAATATCGATGCAATTTCTGTGTTTCATCGTTGATTTGAAGGTCCAAGGGATATAGTAAACTTGCAATCGTGCATCGGAATCTAATACTGCTGTCCCAGGAAAGGCTCATAGCACGAACTATTGGAAGAGATACTCCTCTTGTAAATAAGTCAACATTTTGCCTTTTGTATTCAATATCGATGCAATTTCTGTGTTTCATCGTTGATTTGAAGGTCCAAGGGATACAGTAAACCTGCAATGGTGCATCGGAATCTAATACTGCTGTTCCAGGAAAGGTTAAAACCACGAACTATTAGAAGAGTTACTCCTCTTATAAATAAGTCGACATTTTGCCTTTAGTATTCAATATCGAAGCAATTTCTGTGTTTCATCGTTGATTTGAAGGTCAAAGGGATACAGAAAACCTGCAATGGTACATCGGAATCTAATACTGCTGTTCCAGGAAAGGATCAAAACACGATCTATTAGAAGAGTTCCTCCTCATATAAATAAGTCGACATTTTGCCTTTTGTATTCAATATCGATGCAATTTCTGTGTTTCATCGTTGATTTGAAGGTCCAAGGGATACAGTAAACCTGCAATGGTGCATCGGAATCTAATACTGCTGTCCCAGGAAAGGCTCAAATCACGAACTATTAGAAGGGTTACTCCTCTCATAAATAAGTCGACATTTTGCCTTTTGTATTCAATATCAATGCAATTTCTGTGTTTCATCGTTGATTTGATGCACCAAGGGATACAGTAAACCTGCAATGGTGCATCGGAATCTAATATAGCTGTACCAGGAAAGGCTACAACACGAACTATTAGAAGAGTTTCTGCTCTTGTAAATAAGTCGACATTTTGCATTTTGTATTCAAAATCGATGCAATTTCTGTGTTTCATCGTTGATTTGAAGGTCCAAGGGATACAGAAAACCTGCAATGGTGCATCGAAATCTAATACTGCTGTCCCAGGAAAGGCTAAAATCACGAACTATTACAACAGTTACCCCACTTGTAAATAAACCGACATTTTGCATTTTGTATTCAATATCGATGCGATTTCTGTATTTCATCGTTGATTTGAAGGTCCAAGGGATACAGTAAACCTGCAATGGTGCATCGGAATCCAATACTGCTGTCCCAGGAAAGGCTCAAAGCACGAACTATTAGAAGAGTTACTCCTCTTGTAAATAAGTCGACATTTTGCCTTTTGTATTCAATATCGATGCAATTTCTGTGTTTCATCGTTGATTTGAAGGTCCAAGGGATACAGTAAACCTGCAATGGTGCATCGGAATCTAATACTGCTGTCCCACGAAAGGTTAAAATCACGAACTATTAGAAGAGTTACTCCTCTTATAAATAAGTCGACATTTTGCCTTTAGTATTCAATATCGAAGCAAGTTCTGTGCTTCATCGTTGATTTGAAGGTCCAAGGGATACAGTAAACCTGCAATGGTGCATCGGAATCTAATGCTGCTGTCCCAGGAAAGGCTCAAAGCACGAACTATTAGAAGAGGTACTCCTCTTATAACTAAGTCGACATTTTGCCTTATGTATTGAGTATCGAAGCAATTTCTGTGTTTCATCGTTGATTTGAAGGTCCAAGGTATACAGTAAACCTGCAATGGTGCATCGGAATCTAATACTGCTGTCCCAGGAAAGGATCAAAGCACATTCTATTACAAGAGTTACTCCTCTTATAAATAAGTCGACATTTTGTCTTTTGTATTCGATATCGATGCAATTTATGTGCTTCATCGTTGATTTCAAGGTCCAAGAGATACAGTAAACCTGCAATGGTGCATCGGAATCTAATACTGCTGTCCCAGGAAAGGATCAAAGCACGATCTATTAGAAGAGTTACTCCTCTTGTAAATATGTCGATATTTTGCCTTTTGTATTCAATATTGTTGCAATTTCTGTGTTTCATCGTCGATTTGAAGGTCCAAGGGATACAGTAAACCTGCAATGGTGCATCGGAATCTAATACTGCTGTCCCAGGAAAGGTTAAAACCACGAACTATTAAAAGAGTTACTCCTCTTATAAATAAGTCGACATTTTGCCTTTAGTATTCAATATCGAAGCAAGTTCTGTGTTTCATCGTTGATTTGAAGGTCCAAGGGATACGGTAATCCTGCAATGGTGCATCGGAATCTAATGCTGCTGTCCCAGGAAAGGCTCAAAGCACGAACTATTAGAAGAGTTACTCCTCTTGTAAATATGTCGATATTTTGCCTTTTGTATTCAATATCGTTGCAATTTCTGTGTTTCATCGTCGATTTGAAGGTCCAAGGGATACAGTAAACCTGCAATGGTGCATCGGAATCTAATACTGCTGTCCCAGGAAAGGCTCAAACCACGAACTTTTAGAAGAGTTTCTCCTCTTATAAATAAGTCGACATTTTCCCTTTTGTATTCAATATCGATGCAATTTCTGTGTTTCATCGTTGATTTGATGGTCCAAGGGATACAGTAAACCTGCAGTGGTGCATCGGAATCTAATACTGCTGTCCCAGGAAAAGCTCAAATCACGAACTATTGGAAGAGTTACTCCTCTTATAAATAAGTCGACATTTTGCTTTTGTATCCCATATCGATGCAATTTTTGTGTGTCATCGTTGATTTGAAGGTCCAAGGGATACAGTAAACCTGCAGTGGTGCATCGGAATCTAATACTGTTGTCCCGGGAAAGGCTCAAAGCACGAACTATTAAAAGAGTTATTTCTCTTATAAATAAGTCGACATTTTGCCTATTGTATTCAATATCGATGCAACTTCTGCGTTTCATCGTTGATTTGATGGTCCAAGGGATACAGTAAACCTGCAATGGTGCATCGGAATCTAATACTGCTGTCCCAGGAAAGGCTCAAAGAACGAACTATTAGAAGAGTTACTCCTCTTATAAATAAGGCGACATTTTGCCTTTGGAATACAATATCAATACAATTTATGTGTTTCATCGTTGATTTGAAGGTCCAAGGGATACAGTAAACCTGCAATGGTGCATCGGAATCTAATAAAGCTGTACCAGGAAAGACTAAAAGCACGAACTATTAGAAGAGTTACTCCTCTTGTAAATAAGTCGACATTTTGCATTTTGTATTCAAAATCGACGCAATTTCTGTGTTTCATCGTTGATTTGAAGGTCCAAGGGATACAGAAAACCTGCAATGGTGCATCGGAATCTAATACTGCTGTCCCAGGAAAGGATCAAAGCACGATCTATTAGAAGAGTTCCTCCTCATATAAATAAGTCGACATTTTGCCTTTTGTATTCAATATCCATGCAATTTCTGTGTTTCATCGTTGATTTGAAGGTCCGAGGGATACAGTAGACCTGCAATGGTGCATCGGAATCTAATACTGCTGTCCCAGGAAATGTTAAAAGCACGAACTATTAAGGAGTTACTCCTCTTATAAATAACTCGTCATTTTGCCCTTAGTATTCAATATCGAAGCAAGTTCTGTGTTTCATCGTTGATTTGAAGGTCCAAGGGATACAGTAAACCTGCAATGGTGCATCGGAATCTAATAAAGCTGTACCAGGAAAGGCTAAAAGCACGAACTATTAGAAGAGTTACTCCTCTTCTAAATAAGTCGACATTTTGCATTTTGTATTCAAAAACGATGCAATTTCTGTGTTTCATCGTTGATTTGAAGGTACAAGGGATACAGAAAACCTGCAATGGTGCATCGGAATCTAATACTGCTGTCCCAGGAAAGGATCAAAGCACGACCTATTAGAAGAGTTCCTCCTCATATAAATAAGTGACATTTTGCCTTTTGTATTCAATATCGATGCAATTTCTGTGTTTCATCGTTGATTTGAAGGTCCAAGGGATACAGTAAACCTGAAATGGTGCATCGGAATCTAATACTGCTGTCCCAGGAAAGGCTCAAAGCAAAAACTATTAGAAGAGTTACACCTCTTATAAATAAGTCGACATTTTGCATTTTGTATTCAATATCGATGCAGTTTATGTGTTTCATCGTTGATTTGAAGGTCCAAGGGATACAGTAAACCTGCAATGGTGCATCGGAATCTAATACTGCTGTCCCAGGAAAGGCTCAAATCACGAACTATTAGAAGAGTTACTCCTGTTATAAATAAGTCAACATTTTGCCTTTTGTATTCAATATCGATGCTATTTCTGTGCTTCATCGTTGATTTCAAGGTCCAAGGGATATAGTAAACCTGCAATGGTGCATCGGAATCTAATACTGCTGTCCCAGGAAAGGATCAAAGCACGATCTATTAGAAGAGTTCCTCCTCATATAAATAAGTCGACATTTTGCCTTTTGTATTCAATATCGATGCAATTTCTGTGTTTCATCGTTGATTTGAAGGTCCAAGGGATATAGTAAACCTGCAATGGTGCATCGGAATCTAATACTGCTGTCCCAGGAAAGGCTCATAGCACGAACTATTGGAAGAGTTACTCCTCTTGTAAATAAGTCAACATTTTGCATTTTGTATTCAATATCGATGCAATTTCTGTGTTTCATCGTTGATTTGATGGTCCAAGGGATACAGTAAACCTGCAATGGTGCTTCGGAATCTAATACTGCTGTCCCAGGAAAGGCTCAAAGACCGAACTATTAGAAGAGTTACTCCTCTTATAAATAAGGCGACATTTTGCCTTATGTTTTGAGTATCGATGCACTTTCTGTCTTTAATCGTTGATTGGAAGGTCCAAGGGATACAGTAAACCTGCAATGGTGCAACGGAATCTAATACTGCTGTCCCAGGAAAGGCTCAAAGCACGAACTATTCAAAGAGTTACTTCTCTTATAAATAAGTCGACATTTTGCCTATTGTATTGAATATCGATGCAACTTCTGCGTTTCATCGTTGATTTGAAGGTCCAAGGGATACAGTAAACCTGCAATGGTGCATCGGAATCTAATAAAGCTGTACCAGGAAAGGCTAAAAGCACGAACTATTAGAAGAGTTACTCCTCTTCTAAATAAGTCGACATTTTGCATTTTGTATTCAAAAACGATGCAATTTCTGTGTTTCATCGTTGATTTGAAGGTCCAAGGGATACAGAAAACCTGCAATGGTGCATCGGAATCTAATACTGCTGTCCCAGGAAAGGATCAAAGCACGACCTATTAGAAGAGTTCCTCCTCATATAAATAAGTGACATTTTGCCTTTTGTATTCAATATCGATGCAATTTCTGTGTTTCATCGTTGATTTGAAGGTCCAAGGGATACAGTAATTCTGCAATGGTGCATCGGAATCTAATACTGCTGTCCCAGGAAAGGCTCAAAGCACGAACTATTAAAAGAGTTACTTCTCTTATAAATAAGTCGACATTTTGCCTATTGTATTCAATATCGATGCAATTACTGCGTTTCATCGTTGATTTGAAGGTCCAAGGGATACAGTAAACATGCAATGGTGCATCGGAATCTAATACTGCTGTCCCAGGAAAGGCTCAAAGCAAAAACTATTAGAAGAGTTACACCTCTTATAAATAAGTCGACATTTTGCATTTTGTATTCAATATCGATGCAGTTTATGTGTTTCATCGTTGATTTGAAGGTCCAAGGGATACAGTAAACCTGCAATGGTGCATCGGAATCTAATACTGCTGTCCCAGGAAAGGCTCAAATCACGAACTATTAGAAGAGTTACTCCTGTTATAAATAAGTCAACATTTTGCCTTTTGTATTCAATATCGATGCTATTTCTGTGCTTCATCGTTGATTTCAAGGTCTAAGGGATATAGTAAACCTGCAATGGTGCATCGGAATCTAATACTGCTGTCCCAGGAAAGGATCAAAGCACGATCTATTAGAAGAGTTCTTCCTCATATAAATAAGTCAACATTTTGACTTTTGTATTCAATATCGATGCAATTTCTGTGTTTCATCGTTGATTTGAAGGTCCAAGGGATATAGTAAACCTGCAATGGTGCATCGGAATCTAATACTGCTGTCCCAGGAAAGGCTCATAGCACGAACTATTGGAAGAGTTACTCCTCTTGTAAACAAGTCAACATTTTGCATTTTGTATTCAATATCGATGCAATTTCTGTGTTTCATCGTTGATTTGAAGGTCCAAGGGATACAGTAAACCTGCAATGGTGCATCGGAATCTAATACTGCTGTCCCAGGAAAGGTTAAAACCACGAACTATTAAAAGAGTTACTCCTCTTATAAATAAGTCGACATTTTGCCTTTAGTATTCAATATCGAAGCAAGTTCTGTGTTTCATCGTTGATTTGAAGGTCCAAGGGATACAGTAAACCTGCAATGGTGCATCGGAATCTAATACTGCTGTCCCAGGAAAGGCTCAAAGCACGAACTATTAGAAGAGTTACTCCCCTTGTAAATAAGTCGCCATTTTGCCTTTTGAATTCAATATCGATGCAATTTCTGCGTTTCATCGTTGATTTGAAGGTCCAAGGGATACAGTAAACCTGCAATGGTGCATCGGAATCTAATACTGCTGTCCCAGGAAAGGCTCAAAGAACGAACTATTAGAAGAGTTACTCCTCTTATAAATAAGGCGACATTTTGCCTTATGTATTGAGTATCGATGCAATTTCTGTCTTTCATCGTTGATTGGAAGGTCCAAGGGATACAGTAAACCTGCAATGGTGCATCGGAATCTAATACTGCTGTCCCAGGAAAGGCTCAAAGCACGAACTATTCAAAGAGTTACTTCTCTTATAAATAAGTCGACATTTTGCCTATTGTATTCAATATCGATGCAACTTCTGCGTTTCATCGTTGATTTGAAGGTCCAAGGGATACAGTAAACCTGCAATGGTGCATCGGAATCTAATAAAGCTGTACCAGGAAAGGCTAAAAGCACGAACTATTAGAAGAGTTACTCCTCTTCTAAATAAGTCGACATTTTGCATTTTGTATTCAAAAACGATGCAATTTCTGTGTTTCATCGTTGATTTGAAGGTCCAAGGGATACAGAAAACATGCAATGGTGCATCGGAATCTAATACTGCTGTCCCAGGAAAGGATCAAAGCACGATCTATTAGAAGAGTTCCTCCTCATATAAATAAGTGACATTTTGCCTTTTGTATTCAATATCGATGCAATTTCTGTGTTTCATCGTTGATTTGAAGGTCCAAGGGATACAGTAATTCTGCAATGGTGCATCGGAATCTAATACTGCTGTCCCAGGAAAGGGTCAAAGCACGAACTATTGGAAGAGTTACTCCTCTTGTAAATAAGTCGACATTTTGCCTTTTGTATTCAATATCGATGCAATTTCTGTGTTTCATCGTTGATTTGAAGGTCCAAGGGATACAGTAGACCTGCAATGGTGCATCGGAATCTAATACTGCTGTCCCAGGAAATGTTAAAAGCACGAACTATTAGAAGAGTTACACCTCTTATAAATAAGTCGACATTTTGCATTTTGTATTCAATATCGATGCAGTTTATGTGTTTCATCGTTGATTTGAAGGTCCAAGGGATACAGTAAACCTGCAATGGTGCATCGGAATCTAAGACTGCTGTCCCAGGAAAGGCTCAAAGCACGAACTATTAGAAGAGTTACTCCTGTTATAAATAAGTCAACATTTTGCCTTTTGTATTCAATATCGATGCTATTTCTGTGCTTCATCGTTGATTTCAAGGTCCAAGGGATATAGTAAACCTGCAATGGTGCATCGGAATCTAATACTGCTGTCCCAGGAAAGGATCAAAGCACGATCTATTAGAAGAGTTCCTCCTCATATAAATAAGTCGACATTTTGCCTTTTGTATTCAATATCGTTGCAATTTCTGTGTCTCATCGTTGATTTGAAGGTCCAAGGGATACAGTAAACCTGCAATGGTGCATCGGAATCTAATACTGCTGTCCCAGGAAAGGCTCATAGCACGAACTATTGGAAGAGTTACTCCTCTTGTAAATAAGTCAACATTTTGCCTTTTGTATTCAATATCGATGCAATTTCTGTGTTTCATCGTTGATTTGAAGGTCCAAGGGATACAGTAAACCTGCAATGGTGCATCGGAATCTAATACTGCTGTCCCAGGAAAGGTTAAAACCACGAACTATTAAAAGAGTTACGCCTCTTATAAATCAGTCGACATTTTGCCTTGAGTATCAATATCGAAGCAAGTTCTGTGTTTCATCGTTGATTTGAAGGTCCAAGGGATACAGTAAACCTGCAATGGTGCATCGGAATCTAATACTGCTGTCCCAGGAAAGGCTCAAAGCACGAACTATTAGAAGAGTTACTCCTCTTGTAAATAAGTCGCAATTTTGCCTTTTGTATTCAATATCGATGCAATTTCTGTGTTTCATCGTTGATTTGAAGGTCCAAGGGATACAGTAAACCTGCAATGGTGCATCGGAATCTAATACTGCTGTCCCAGGAAAGGCTCAAACCACGAACTATTAGAAGAGTTACTCCTCTTATAAATAAGTCGAAATTTTGCCTTTTGTATTCAATATCGATGCAATTTCTGCGTTTCATCGTTGATTGGAAGGTCCAAGGGATACAGTAAACCTGCAATGGTGCATCGGGATCTAATACTGCTGTCCCAGGAAAGGCTCAAAGAACGAACTATTAGAAGAGTTACTCCTCTTATAAATAAGGCGACATTTTGCCTTATGTATTGAGTTTCGATGCAATTTCTGTGTTTCATCGTTGATTGGAAGGTCCAAGGGATACAGTAAACCTGCAATGGTGCATCGGAATCTAATACTGCTGTCCCAGGAAATGTTAAAAGCACGAACTATTAGAAGAGTTACTCCTCTTATAAATAAGTCTACATTTTGCCTTTAGTATTCAATATCGAAGCAAATTCTGTGTTTCATCGTTGATTCGAAGGTCCAAGGGATACAGTAAACCTGCAATGGTGCATCGGAATCTAATACTGCTGTCCCAGGAAAGGCTCAAAGCATGAACTATTAGAAGAGTTACTCCTCTTGTAAATAAGTCGTGATTTTGCCTATTGTATTCAATATCGATGCAACGTCTGCGTTTCATCGTTGATTTGAAGTTCCAAGGGATACAGTAAACATGCAATGGTGCATCGGAATCTAATACTGCTGTCCCAGGAAAGGCTCAAAGCAAAAACTATTAGAAGAGTTACACCTCTTATAAATAAGTCGACATTTTGCATTTTGTATTCAATATCGATGCAGTTTATGTGTTTCATCGTTGATTTGAAGGTCCAAGGGATACAGTAATCCTGCAATGGTGCATCGGAATCTAATACTGCTGTCCCAGGAAAGGTTAAAACCACGAACTATTAAAAGAGGTACTCCTCTTATAAATAAGTCGTCATTTTGCCTTTAGTATTCAATATCGAAGCAAGTTATGTGTTTCATCGTTGATTTGAAGGTCTAAGGGATACAGTAAACCTGCAATGGTGCATCGGAATCTAATACTGCTGTCCCAGGAAAGGCTCAAAGCACGAACTATTAGAAGAGTTACTCCTCTTGTAAATAAGTCGCCATTTTGCCTTTTGTATTCAATATCGATGCAATTTCTGTGTTTCATCGTTGATTTGATGGTCCAAGAGATACAGTAAACCTGCAATGGTGCATCGGAATCTAATACTGCTGTCCCAGGAAAGGCTCAAAGACCGAACTATTAGAAGAGTTTCTCCTCTTATAAATAAGGCGACATTTTGCCTTATGTATTGAGTATCGATGCACTTTCTGTCTTTCATCGTTGATTGGAAGGTCCAAGGGATACAGTAAACCTGCAATGGTGCATCGGAATCTAATACTGCTGTCCCAGGAAAGGCTCAAAGCACGAACTATTCAAAGAGTTACTTCTCTTATAAATAAGTCGACATTTTGCCTATTGTATTCAATATCGATGCAACTTCTGCGTTTCATCGTTGATTTGAAGGACCAAGGGATACAGTAAACCTGCAATGGTGCATCGGAATCTAATAAAGCTGTACCAGGAAAGGCTAAAAGCACGAACTATTAGAAGAGTTGCTCCTCTTCTAAATAAGTCGACATTTTGCATTTTGTATTCAAAAACGATGCAATTTCTGTGTTACATCGTTGATTTGAAGGTCCAAGGGATACAGAAAACCTGCAATGGTGCATCGGAATCTAATACTGCTGTCCCAGGAAAGGATCAAAGCACGACCTATTAGAAGAGTTCCTCCTCATATAAATTAGTGATATTTTGCCTTTTGTATTCAATATCGATGCAATTTCTGTGTTTCATCGTTGATTTGAAGGTCCAAGGGATACAGTAATTCTGCAATGGTGCATCGGAATCTAATACTGCTGTCCCAGGAAAGGCTCAAAGCACGAACTATTAAAAGAGTTACTTCTCTTATAAATAAGTCGACATTTTGCCTATTGTATTCAATATCGATGCAACTTCTGCGTTTCATCGTTGATTTGAAGGTCCAAGGGATACAGTAAACATGCAATGGTGCATCGGAATCTAATACTGCTGTCCCAGGAAAGGCTCAAAGCAAAAACTATTAGAAGAGTTACACCTTTTATAAATAAGTCGACATTTTGCATTTTGTATTCAATATCGATGCAGTTTATGTGTTTCATCGTTGATTTGAAGGTCCTAGGGATACAGTAAACCTGCAATGGTGCATCGGAATCTAATACTGCTGTCCCAGGAAAGGCTCAAAGCACGAACTATTAGAAGAGTTACTCCTGTTATAAATAAGTCAATCTTTTACCTTTTGTATTCAATATCGATGCTATTTCTGTGCTTCATCGTTGATTTCAAGGTCTAAGGGATATAGTAAACCTGCAATGGTGCATCGGAATCTAATACTGCTGTCCCAGGAAAGGATCAAAGCACGATCTATTAGAAGAGTTCTTCCTCATATAAATAAGTCGACATTTTGCCTTTTGTATTCAATATCGATGCAATATCTGTGTTTCATCGTTGATTTGAAGGTCCAAGGGATATAGTAAACCTGCAATGGTGCATCGGAATCTAATACTGCTGTCCCAGGAAAGGCTCATAGCACGAACTATTGGAAGAGTTACTCCTCTTGTAAATAAGTCAACATTTTGCATTTTGTATTCAATATCGATGCAATTTCTGTGTTTCATCGTTGATTTGAAGGTCCAAGGGATACAGTAAACCTGCAATGGTGCATCGGAATCTAATACTGCTGTCCCAGGAAAGGCTCAAACCACGAACTATTAGAAGAGTTACTCCTCTTATAAATAAGTCGAGAATTTGCCTTTTGTATTCAATATCGATGCAATTTCTGTGTTTCATCGTTGCTTTGATGGTCCAAGGGATACAGTAAACCTGCAATGGTGCATCGGAATCTAATACTGCTGTCCCAGGAAAGGCTCAAAGAACGAACTATTAGAAGAGTTACTCCTCTTATAAATAAGGCGACATTTTGCCTTATGTATTGAGTATCGATGCAATTTCTGTCTTTCATCGTTGATTGGAAGGTCCAAGGGATACAGTAAACCTGCAATGGTGCATCGGAATCTAATACTGCTGTCCCAGGAAAGGCTCAAAGCACGAACTATTCAAAGAGTTACTTCTCTTATAAATAAGTCGACATTTTGCCTATTGTATTCAATATCGATGCAACTTCTGCGTTTCATCGTTGATTTGAAGGTCCAAGGGATACAGTAAACCTGCAATGGTGCATCGGAATCTAATAAAGCTGTACCAGGAAAGGCTAAAAGCACGAACTATTAGAAGAGTTACTCCTCTTCTAAATAAGTCGACATTTTGCATTTTGTATTCAAAAACGATGCAATTTCTGTGTTTCATCGTTGATTTGAAGGTCCAAGGGATACAGAAAACATGCAATGGTGCATCGGAATCTAATACTGCTGTCCCAGGAAAGGATCAAAGCACGATCTATTAGAAGAGTTCCTCCTCATATAAATAAGTGACATTTTGCCTTTTGTATTCAATATCGATGCAATTTCTGTGTTTCATCGTTGATTTGAAGGTCCAAGGGATACAGTAATTCTGCAATGGTGCATCGGAATCTAATACTGCTGTCCCAGGAAAGGGTCAAAGCACGAACTATTGAAAGAGTTACTCCTCTTGTAAATAAGTCGACATTTTGCCTTTTGTATTCAATATCGATGCAATTTCTGTGTTTCATCGTTGATTTGAAGGTCCAAGGAATACAGTAGACCTGCAATGGTGCATCGGAATCTAATACTGCTGTCCCAGGAAATGTTAAAAGCACGAACTATTAGAAGAGTTACTCCTCTTATAAATAAGTCGACATTTTGCCTTTAGTATTCAATATCGAAGCAAGTTCTGTGTTTCATCGTTGATTCGAAGGTCCAAGGGATACAGTAAACCTGCAATGGTGCATCGGAATCTAATACTGCTGTCCCAGGAAAGGCTCAAAGCATGAACTATTAGAAGAGTTACTCCTCTTGTAAATAAGTCGTGATTTTGCCTTTTGTATTCAATATCGATGCAATTTCTGTGTTTCATAGTTGATTTGAAGGTCCAAGGGATACAGTAAACCTGCAATGTTGCATCGGAATCTAATACTGCTGTCCCAGGAAAGGCTCAGACCACGAACTATTAGAAGAGTTACTCCTCTTATAAATTAGTCGACATTTTGCCTTTTCTATTCAATATCGATGCAATTTCTGTGTTTCATCGTTGATTTGACTGTCCAAGGGATACAGTAAACCTGCAATGGTGCATCGGAATCTAATACTGCTGTCCCAGGAAAGGCTCAAAGAACGAACTATTAGATGAGTTACTCCTCTTGTAAATAAGTCGACATTTTGCGTATTGTATTCAATATCGACGCAACTTCTGCGTTTCATCGTTGATTTGAAGTTCCAAGGGATACAGTAAACATGCAATGGTGCAACGGAATCTAATACTGCTGTCCCAGGAAAGGCTCAAAGCAAAAACTATTAGAAGAGTTACACCTCTTATAAATAAGTCGACATTTTGCATTTTGTATTCAATATCGATGCAGTTTATGTGTTTCATCGTTGATTTGAAGGTCCAAGGGATACAGTAAACCTGCAATGGTGCATCGGAATCTAAGACTGCTGTCCCAGGAAAGGCTCAAAGCACGAACTATTAGAAGAGTTACTCCTGTTATAAATAAGTCAACATTTTGCCTTTTGTATTCAATATCGATGCTATTTCTGTGCTTCATCGTTGATTTCAAGGTCCAAGGGATATAGTAAACCTGCAATGGTGCATCGGAATCTAATACTGCTGTCCCAGGAAAGGTTAAAACCACGAACTATTAAAAGAGTTACTCCTCTTATAAATCAGTCGACATTTTGCGTATTGTATTCAATATCGACGCAACTTCTGCGTTTCATCGTTGATTTGAAGTTCCAAGGGATACAGTAAACATGCAATGGTGCAACGGAATCTAATACTGCTGTCCCAGGAAAGGCTCAAAGCAAAAACTATTAGAAGAGTTACACCTCTTATAAATAAGTCGACATTTTGCATTTTGTATTCAATATCGATGCAGTTTATGTGTTTCATCGTTGATTTGAAGGTCCAAGGGATACAGTAAACCTGCAATGGTGCATCGGCATCTAATACTGCTGTCCCAGGAAAGGCTCATAGCACGAACTATTGGAAGAGTTACTCCTCTTGTAAATATGTCAACATTTTGCCTTTTGTATTCAATATCGATGCAATTTCTGTGTTTCATCGTTGATTTGAAGGTCCAAGGGATACAGTAAACCTGCAATGGTGCATCGGAATCTAATACTGCTGTCCCAGGAAAGGTTAAAACCACGAACTATTAAAAGAGTTACTCCTCTTATAAATCAGTCGACATTTTGCCTTGAGTATCAATATCGAAGCAAGTTCTGTGTTTCATCGTTGATTTGAAGGTCCAAGGGATACAGTAAACCTGCAATGGTGCATCGGAATCTAATACTGCTGTCCCAGGAAAGGCTCAAAGCACGAACTATTAGAAGAGTTACTCCTCTTGTAAATAAGTCGCCATTTTGCCTTTTGTATTCAATATCGATGCAATTTCTGTGTTTCATCGTTGATTTGAAGGTCCAAGGGATACAGTAAACCTGCAATGGTGCATCGGAATCTAATACTGCTGTCCCAGGAAAGGCTCAAACCACGAACTATTAGAAGAGTTACTCCTCTTATAAATAAGTCGAAATTTTGCCTTTTGTATTCAATATCGATGCAATTTCTGTGTTTCATCGTTGATTGGAAGGTCCAAGGGATACAGTAAACCTGCAATGGTGCATCGGAATCTAATACTGCTGTCCCAGGAAAGGCTCAAAGAACGAACTATTAGAAGAGTTACTCCTCTTATAAATAAGGCGAAATTTTGCCTTATGTATTGAGTTTCGATGCAATTTCTGTCTTTCATCGTTGATTGGAAGGTCCAAGGGATACAGTAAACCTGCAATGGTGCATCGGAATCTAATACTGCTGTCCCAGGAAAGGCTCAAAGCACGAACTATTCAAAGAGTTACTTCTCTTATAAATAAGTCGACATTTTGCCTATTGTATTCAATATCGATGCAACTTCTGCGTTTCATCGTTGATTTGAAGGTCCAAGGGATACAGTAAACCTGCAATGGTGCATCGGAATCTAATAAAGCTGTAACAGGAAAGGCTAAAAGCACAAACTATTAGAAGAGTTACTCCTCTTCCAAATAAGTCGACATTTTGCATTTTGTATTCAAAAACGATGCAATTTCTGTGTTTCATCGTTGATTTGAAGGTCCAAGGGATACAGAAAACATGCAATGGTGCATCGGAATCTAATACTGCTGTCCCAGGAAAGGTTCAAACCACGAACTATTAGAAGAGTTACTCCTCTTATAAATAAGTCGAAATTTTGCCTTTTGTATTCAATATCGATGCAATTTCTGTGTTTCATCGTTGATTGGAAGGTCCAAGGGATACAGTAAACCTGCAATGGTGCATCGGAATCTAATACTGCTGTCCCAGGAAAGGATCAAAGCAGGATCTATTAGAAGTGTTCCTCCTCATATAAATAAGTCGACATTCTGCCTTTTGTATTCAATATCGATGCAATTTCTGTGTTTCATCGTTGATTTGAAGGTCCAAGGGATATAGTAAACCTGCAATGGTGCATCGGAATCTAATACTGCTGTCCCAGGAAAGGCTCATAGCACGAACTATTGGAAGAGTTACTCCTCTTGTAAATAAGTCAACATTTTGCCTTTTGTATTCAATATCGATGCAATTTCTGTGTTTCATCGTTGATTTGAAGGTCCAAGGGATACAGTAAACCTGCAATGGTGCATCGGAATCTAATACTGCTGTCCCAGGAAAGGATCAAAGCACGATCTATTAGAAGAGTTCCTCCTCATATAAATAAGTCGACATTTTGCCTTTTGTATTCAATATCGATGCAATTTCTGTGTTTCATCGTTGATTTGAAGGTCCAAGGGATATAGTAAACCTGCAATGGTGCATCGGAATCTAATACTGCTGTCCCAGGAAAGGCTCATAGCACGAACTATTGGAAGAGTTACTCCTCTTGTAAATAAGTGAACATTTTGCCTTTTGTATTCAATATCGATGCAATTTCTGTGTTTCATCGTTGATTTGAAGGTCCAAGGGATACAGTAAACCTGCAATGGTGCATCGGAATCTAATACTGCTGTCCCAGGAAAGGTTAAAACCACGAACTATTAAAAGAGTTACTCCTCTTATAAATCAGTCGACATTTTGCCTTGAGTATTCAATATCGAAGCAAGTACTGTGTTTCATCGTTGATTTGAAGGTCCAAGGGATACAGTAAACCTGCAATGGTGCATCGGAATCTAATACTGCTGTCCCAGGAAAGGCTCAAAGCACGAACTATTAGAAGAGTTACTCCTCTTGTAAATAAGTCGCCATTTTGCCTTTTGTATTCAATATCGATTCAATTTCTGTGTTTCATCGTTGATTTGAAGGTCCAAGGGATACAGTAAACCTGCAATGGTGCATCGGAATCTAATACTGCTGTCCCAGGAAAGGCTCAAACCACGAACTATTAGAAGAGTTACTCCTCTTATAAATAAGTCGAAATTTTGCCTTTTGTATTCAATATCGATGCAATTTCTGTGTTTCATCGTTGATTGGAAGGTCCAAGGGATACAGTAAACCTGCAATGGTGCATCGGAATCTAATACTGCTGTCCCAGGAAAGGCTCAAAGTACGAACTATTAGAAGAGTTACCCCTCTTATGAATAAGGCAACATTTTGCCTTATGTATTGAGTTTCGATGCAATTTCTGCCTTTCATCGTTGATTGGAAGGTCCAAGGGATACAGTAAACCTGCAATGGTGCATCGGAATCTAATACTGCTGTCCCAGGAAAGGCTTAAAGCACGAACTATTCAAAGAGTTACTTCTCTTATAAATAAGTCGACATTTTGCCTATTGTATTCAATATCGATGCAACTTCTGCGTTTCATCGATGATTTGAAGGTCCAAGGGATACAGTAAACCTGCAATGGTGCATCGGAATCTAATAAAGCTGTACCAGGAAAGGCTAAAACCACGAACTATTAGAAGAGTTACTCCTCTTCTAAATAAGTCGACATTTTGCATTTTGTATTCAAAAACGATGCAATTTCTGTGTTTCATCGTTGATTTGAAGGTCCAAGGGATACAGAAAACATGCAATGGTGCATCGGAATCTAATACTGCTGTCCCAGGAAAGGATCAAAGCACGATCTATTAGAAGAGTTCCTCCTCATATAAATAAGTGACATTTTGCATTTTGTATTCAATATCGATGCAATTTCTGTGTTTCATCGTTGATTTGAAGGTCCAAGGGATACAGTAATTCTGCAATGGTGCATCGGAATCTAATACTGCTGTCCCAGGAAAGGGTCAAAGCACGAACTATTGGAAGAGTTATTCCTCTTGTAAATAAGTCGACATTTTGCCTTTTGTATTCAATATCGAAGCAAGTTCTGTGTTTCATCGTTGATTCGAAGGTCCAAGGGATACAGTAAACCTGCAATGGTGCATCGGAATCTAATACTGCTGTCCCAGGAAAGGCTCAAAGCATGAACTATTAGAAGAGTTACTCCTCTTGTAAATAAGTCGTGATTTTGCCTTTTGTATTCAATATCGATGCAATTTCTGTGTTTCATAGTTGATTTGAAGGTCCAAGGGATACAGTAAACCTGCAATGTTGCATCGGAATCTAATACTGCTGTCCCAGGAAAGGCTCAGACAACGATCTATTAGAAGAGTTACTCCTCTTCTAAATAAGTCGACATTTTGCATTTTGTATTCAAAATCGATGCAATTTCTGTGTTTCATCGTTGATTTGAAGGTCCAAGGGATACAGAAAACCTGCAATGGTGCATCGGAATCTAATACTGCTGTCCCAGGAAATGTTAAAAGCACGAACTATTAGAAGAGTTACTCCTCTTATAAATAAGTCGACATTTTGCCTTTAGTATTCAATATCGAAGCAAGTTCTGTGTTTCATCGTTGATTCGAAGGTCCAAGGGATACAGTAAACCTGCAATGGTGCATCGGAATCTAATACTGCTGTCCCAGGAAAGGCTCAAAGCATGAACTATTAGAAGAGTTACTCCTCTTGTAAATAAGTCGTGATTTTGCCTTTTGTATTCAATATCGATGCAATTTCTGTGTTTCATAGTTGATTTGAAGGTCCAAGGGATACAGTAAACCTGCAATGTTGCATCGGAATCTAATACTGCTGTCCCAGGAAAGGCTCAGACCACGATCTATTAGAAGAGTTACTCCTCTTCTAAATAAGTCGACATTTTGCATTTTGTATTCAAAATCGATGCAATTTCTGTGTTTCATCGTTGATTTGAAGGTCCAAGGGATACAGAAAACCTGCAATGGTGCATCGGAATCTAATACTGCTGTCCCAGGAAAGGCAAAAATCACGAACTATTACAACAGTTACCCCACTTGTAAATAAGCCGACATTTTGCATTTTGTATTCAATATCGATGCAATTTCTGTGTTTCATCGTTGATTTGAAGGTCCAAGGGATACAGTAAACCTGCAATGGTGCATCGGAATCTAATACTGCAGTCCCAGGAAAGGTTAAAACCACGAACTATTAAAAGAGTTACTCCTCTTATAAATAAGTCGACATTTTGCATTTAGTATTCAATATCGAAGCAAGTTCTGTGTTTCATCGTTGATTTGAAGGTCCAAGGGATACTGTAAACCTGCAATGGTGCATCGGAATCTAATACTGCTGTCCCAGGAAAGGCTCAAAGCACGAACTATTAGAAGAGTTACTCCTCTTGTAAATAAGTCGCCATTTTGCCTTTTGTATTCAATATCGATGCAATTTCTGTGTTTCATCGTTGATTTGAAGGTCCAAGGGATACAGTAAACCTGCAATGGTGCATCGGAATCTAATACTGCTGTCCCAGGAAAGGCTCAAACCACGAACTATTAGAAGAGTTACTCCTCTTATAAATAACTCGACATTTTGCCTTTTGTATTCAATATCGATGCAATTTCTGTGTTTCATCGTTGATTTGATTTTCCAAGGGATACAGTAAATCTGCAATGGTGCATCGGAATCTAATACTGCTGTCCCAGGGAAGGCTCAAAGAACGAACTATTAGAAGAGTTACTCCTCTTATAAATAAGGCGACATTTTGCCTTATGTATTGATTTTCGATGCAATTTCTGTCTTTCATCGTTGATTGGAAGGTCCAAGGGATAAAGTAAACCTGCAATAGTGCATCGGAATCTAATACTGCTGTCCCAGGAAAGGCTCAAAGCACGAACTATTCAAAGAGTTACTTCTCTTATAAATAAGTCGACATTTTGCCTATTGTATTCAATATCGATGCAACTTCTGCGTTTCATCGTTGATTTGAAGGTCCAAGGGATACAGTAAACCTGCAATGGTGCATCGGAATCTAATAAAGCTGTACCAGGAAAGGCTAAAAGCACGAACTATTAGAAGAGTTACTCCTCTTCTAAATAAGTCGACATTTTGCATTTTGTATTCAAAAACGATGCAATTTCTGTGTTTCATCGTTGATTTGAAGGTCCAAGGGATACAGTAATTCTGCAATGGTGCATCGGAATCTAATACTGCTGTCCCAGGAAAGGCACAAAGCACGAACTATTGGAAGAGTTACTCCTCTTGTAAATAAGTCGACATTTTGCCTTTTGTATTCAATATCGATGCAATTTCTGTGTTTCATCGTTGATTTGAAGGTCCAAGGGATACAGTTGACCTGCAATGGTGCATCGGAATCTAATACTGCTGTCCCAGGAAATGTTAAAAGCACGAACTATTAGAAGAGTTACTCCTCTTATAAATAAGTCGACATTTTGCCTTTAGTATTCAATATCGAAGCAAGTTCTGTGTTTCATCGTTGATTCGAAGGTCCAAGGGATACAGTAAACCTGCAATGGTGCATCGGAATCTAATACTGCTGTCCCAGGAAAGGCTCAAAACATGAACTATTAGAAGAGTTACTCCTCTTGTAAATAAGTCGTGATTTTGCCTTTTGTATTCAATATCGATGCAATTTCTGTGTTTCATAGTTGATTTGAAGGTCCAAGGTATACAGTAAACCTGCAATGTTGCATCGGAATCTAATACTGCTGTCCCAGGAAAGGCTCAAAGAACGAACTATTAGAAGAGTTACTCCTCTTGTAAATAAGTCGACATTTTGCCTATTGTATTCAATATCGATGCAACTTCTGCGTTTCATCGTTGATTTGAAGTTCCAAGGGATACAGTAAACATGCAATGGTGCATCGTAATCTAATACTGCTGTCCCAGGAAAGGCTCAAAGCAAAAACTATTAGAAGAGTTACACCTCTTATAAATAAGTCGACATTTTGCATTTTGTATTCAATATCGATGCAGTTTATGTGTTTCATCGTTGATTTGAAGGTCCAAGGGATACAGTAAACCTGCAATGGTGCATCGGAATCTAATACTGCTGTCCCAGGAAAGGCTCAAAGCACGAACTATTAGAAGAGTTACTCCTGTTATAAATAAGTCGACATTTTGCCTTTTGTATTCAATATCGATGCTATTTCTGTGCTTCATCGTTGATTTCAAGGTCCAAGGAATATAGTAAACCTGCAATGGTGCATCGGAATCTAATACTGCTGTCCCAGGAAAGGATCAAAGCACGATCTATTAGAAGAGTTCATCCTCAAATAAATAAGTCGACATTTTGCCTTTTGTATTCAATATCGATGCAATTTCTGTGTTTCATCGTTGATTTGAAGGTCCAAGGGATATAGTAAACCTGCAATGGTGCATCGGAATCTAATACTGCTGTCCCAGGAAAGGCTCATAGCACGAACTATTGGAAGAGTTACTCCTCTTGTAAATAAGTCAACATTTTGCCTTTTGTATTCAATATCGATGCAATTTCTGTGTTTCATCGTTGATTTGAAGGTCCAAGGGATACAGTAAACCTGCAATGGTGCATCGGAATCTAATACTGCTGTCCCAGGAAAGGTTAAAACCACGAACTATTAAAAGAGTTACTCCTCTTATAAATAAGTCGACATTTTGCCTTTAGTATTCAATATCGAAGCAAGTTCTGTGTTTCATCGTTGATTTGAAGGTCCAAGGGATACAGTAAACCTGCAATGGTGCATCGGAATCTAATACTGCTGTCCCAGGGAAGGCTCAAAGCACGAACTATTAGAAGAGTTACTCCTCTTGTAAATAAGTCGCCATTTTGCCTTTTGTATTCAATATCGATGCAATTTCTGTGTTTCATCGTTGATTTGAAGGTCCAAGGGATACAGTAAACCTGCAATGGTGCATCGGAATCTAATACTGCTGTCCCAGGAAAGGCTCAAACCACGAACTATTAGAAGAGTTACTCCTCTTATAAATAAGTCGAAATTTTGCCTTTTGTATTCAATATCGATGCAATTTCTATGTTTCATCGTTGATTGGAAGGTCCAAGGGATACAGTAAACCTGCAATGGTGCATCGGAATCTAATACTGCTGTCCCAGGAAAGGCTCAAAGAACGAACTATTAGAAGAGTTACTCCTCTTATAAATAAGGCGACATTTTGCCTTATGTATTGAGTTTCCATGCAATTTCTGTCTTTCATCGTTGATTGGAAGGTCCAAGGGATACAGTAAACCTGCAATGGTGCATCGGAATCTAATACTGCTGTCCCTGGAAAGGCTCAAAGCACGAACAATTCAAAGAGTTACTTCTCTTATAAATAAGTCGACATTTTGCCTATTGTATTCAATATCGATGCAACTTCTGCGTTTCATCGTTGATTTGAAGGTCCAAGGGATACAGTAAACCTGCAATGGTGCATCGGAATCTAATAAAGCTGTACCAGGAAAGGCTAAAAGCACGAACTATTAGAAGAGTTACTCCTCTTCTAAATAAGTCGACATTTTGCATTTTGTATTCAAAATCGATGCAATTTCTGTGTTTCATCGTTGATTTGAAGGTCCAAGGGATACAGAAAACCTGCAATGGTGCATCGGAATCTAATACTGCTGTCCCAGGAAAGGCTAAAATCACGAACTATTACAACAGTTACCCCACTTGTAAATAAGCCGACATTTTGCATTTTGTATTCAATATCGATGCAATTTCTGTGTTTCATCGTTGATTTGAAGGTCCAAGGGATACAGTAAACCTGCAATGGTGCATCGGAATCTAATACTGCTGTCTCAGGAAAGGCTCAAAGCACGAACTATTGGAAGAGTTACTCCTCTTGTAAATAAGTTGACATTTTGCCTTTTGTATTCAATATCGATGGAATTTCTGTGTTTCATCGTTGATTTGGAGGTCCAAGGGATACAGTAAACCTGCAATGGTGCATCGGAATCTAATACTGCTGTCCCAGGAAAGGCTAAAAGCCCGAACTATTAGAAGAATTACTCCTCATGTAGATAAGTCGATATTTTGCATTTTGTATTCAATATCGATGCAATTTCTGTGTCTCATCGTTGATTTGAAGGTCCAAGAGATACAGTAAACATGCAATGGTGCATCGGAATCTAATACTGCTGTCCCAGGAAAGGCTCAAAGCACGAACTATTAGAAGAGGTACTCCTCTTATAACTAAGTCGACATTTTGCCTTTTGTATTCGATATCGATGCAATTTATGTGTTTCATCGTTGATTTCAAGGTCCAAGAGATACAGTAAACCTGCAATGGTGCATCGGAATCTAATACTGCTGTCCCAGGAAAGGCTCAAAGAACGAACTATTAGAAGAGTTACTCCTCTTATAAATAAGGCGACATTTTGCCTTATGTATTGAGTTTCGATGCAATTTCTGTCTTTCATCGTTGATTGGAAGGTCCAAGGGATACAGCAAACCTGCAATGGTGCATCGGAATCTAATACTGCTGTCCCAGGAAAGGCTCAAAGCACGAACTATTCAAAGAGTTACTTCTCTTATAAATAAGTCGACATTTTGCCTATTGTATTCAATATCGATGCAACTTCTGCGTTTCATCGTTGATTTGAAGGTCCAAGGGATACAGTAAACCTGCAATGGTGCATCGGAATCTAATAAAGCTGTACCAGGAAAGGCTAAAAGCACGAACTATTAGAAGAGTTACTCCTCTTCTAAATAAGTCGACATTTTGCATTTTGTATTCAAAATCGATGCAATTTCTGTGTTTCATCGTTGATTTGAAGGTCCAAGGGATACAGAAAACCTGCAATGGTGCATCGGAATCTAATACTGCTGTCCCAGGAAAGGCTAAAATCACGAACTATTACAACAGTTACCCCACTTGTAAATAAGCCGACATTTTGCATTTTGTATTCAATATCGATGCAATTTCTGTGTTTCATCGTTGATTTGAAGGTCCAAGGGATACAGTAAACCTGCAATGGTGCATCGGAATCTAATACTGCTGTCCCAGGAAAGGCTCAAAGCACGAACTATTGGAAGAGTTACTCCTCTTGTAAATAAGTTGACATTTTGCCTTCTGTATTCAATATCGATGGAATTTCTGTGTTTCATCGTTGATTTGGAGGTACAAGGGATACAGTAAACCTGCAATGGTGCATCGGAATCTAATACTGCTGTCCCAGGAAAGGCTAAAAGCCCGAACTATTAGAAGAATTACTCCTCATGTAGATAAGTCGATATTTTGCATTTTGTATTCAATATCGATGCAATTTCTGTGTCTCATCGTTGATTTGAAGGTCCACGAGATACAGTAAACATGCAATGGTGCATCGGAATCTAATACTGCTGTCCCAGGAAAGGCTCAAAGCACGAACTATTAGAAGAGGTACTCCTCTTATAACTAAGTCGACATTTTGCCTTTTGTATTCAATATCGATGCAATTTCTGTGTTTCATCGTTGATTTGAAGGTCCAAGGTATACAGTAAACCTGGAATGGTGCATCGGAATCTAATACTGCTGTCCCAGGAAAGGATCAAAGCACATTCTATTAGAAGAGTTACTCCTCTTATAAATAAGTCGACATTTTGTCTTTTGTATTCGATATCGATGCAATTTATGTATTTCATCGTTGATTTCAAGGTCCAAGAGATACAGTAAACCTGCAATGGTGCATCGGAATCTAATACTGCTGTCCCAGGAAAGGCGAAAGCACGAACTATTAGAAGAGTTACTCCTCTTATAAATAAGTCGACATTTTGCCTTTTGTATTCAATATCGATGCAATTTCTGTGTTTCATCGTTGATTTGAAGGTCCAAGGGATACAGTAAACCTGCAATGGTGCATCGGAATCTAATACTGCTGTCCCAGGAAAGGCTCAAAGCAAAAACTATTAGAAGAGTTACTCCTCTTATAAATAAGTCGACATTTTGCCTTTGGAATACAATATCGATACAATTTATGTGTTTCATCGTTGATTTGAAGGTCCAAGGGATACAGCAAACCTGCAATGGTGCATCGGAATCTAATACTGCTGTCCCAGGAAAGGCTCAAAGCACGAACTATTAGAAGAGTTACTCCTCTTGTAAATATGTCGACATTTTGCCTTTTGTATTCAATATCGATGCCATTTCTGTGTTTCATCGTTGATTTGAAGGTCCAAGGGATACAGTAAACCTGAAATGGTGCATCGGAATCTAATACTGCTGTCCCAGGAAAGGCTCAAACCACGAACTATTAGAAGAGTTTCTCCTCTTATAAATAAGTCGACATTTTGCCTTTTGTATTCAATATCGATGCAATTTCTGTGTTTCATCGTTGATTTGATGGTCCAAGGGATACAGTAAACCTGCAATGGTGCATCGGAATCTAATACTGCTGTCCCAGGAAAGGCTCAAACCACGAACTATTAGAAGAGTTACTCCTCTTATAAATAAGTCGAAATTTTGCCTTTTGTATTCAATATCGATGCAATTTCTGTGTTTCATCGTTGATTGGAAGGTCCAAGGGATACAGTAAACCTGCAATGGTGCATCGGAATCTAATACTGCTGTCCCAGGAAAGGCTCAAAGAACGAACTATTAGAAGAGTTACTCCTCTTATGAATAAGGCGACATTTTGCCTTATGTATTGAGTTTCGATGCAATTTCTGCCTTTCATCGTTGATTGGAAGGTCCAAGGGATACAGTAAACCTGCAATGGTGCATCGGAATCTAATACTGCTGTCCCGGGAAAGGCTCAAAGCACGAACTATTAAAAGAGTTACTTCTCTTATAAATAAGTCGACATTTTGCCTATTGTATTCAATATCGATGCAACTTCTGCGTTTCATCGTTGATTTGAAGGTCCAAGGGATACAGTAAACCTGCAATGGTGCATCGGAATCTAATAAAGCTGTACCAGGAAAGGCTAAAAGCACGAACTATTAGAAGAGTTACTCCTCTTGTAAATAAGTCGACATTTTGTATTTTGTATTCAATATCGATGCAATTTCTGTGTTTCATCGTTGATTTGAAGGTCCAAGGGGTACAGAAAACCTGCAATGGTGCATCGGAATCTAATACTGCTGTCCCAGGAAAGGCTAAAAGCACGAACTATTAGAAGAGTTACTCCTCTTGTAAATAAGTCGACATTTTGCTTTTTGTATTCAAAATCGATGCAATTGCTGTGTTTCATCGTTGATTTGATGGTCCAAGGGATACAGTAAACCTGCAATGGTGCATCGGAATCTAATACTGCTGTCCCAAGAAAGGCTAAAACACGAACTATTAGAAGAGTTACTCCTCATGTAAAAAAGTTGACATTTTGCCTTTTTTATTCAATATCGATGCAATTTCTGTGTTTCATCGTTGATTTGAAAGTCCAAGGGATCCAGTAAACCTGCAATGGTGCATCGGAATCTAATACTGCTGTCCCAGGAAAGGCTCAAAGCACGATCTATTAGAAGAGTTACTCCTATTGTAAATAAGTCGACATTTTGCTTTTTGTATTCAATATCGTTGCAATTTCTGTGTTTCAAAGTTGATTTGAAGGTCCAAGGGATACAGTAAACCTGCAATGGTGCATCGGAATCTAATACTGCTGTCCCAGGAAAGGGTCAAAGCACGAACTATTAGAAGAGTTACTCCTCTTGTAAATAAGTCGACGTTTTGCCTTTTGTATTCAATATCGATGCAATTTCTGTGTTTCATCGTTGATTTGAAGGTCCAAGGGATACAGTAAACCTGCAATGGTGCATCGGTATCTAATACTGCTGTCCCAGGAAACGCTAAAAGCACGAACTATTAGAAGAGTTACTCCTCTTGTAAATAAGTCGACATTTTGCCTTTTGTATTCAATATCGATGCAATTTCTGTGTTTCATCGTTGATTTGAAGGTCCAAGGGATACAGTAAACCTGTAATGGTGCATCGGAATCTAATACTGCTGTCCCAGGAAAGGCTCAAAACACGAACTATTACAAGAGTTTCTCCTCTTATAAATAAGTCGACATTTTGCCTTTTGTATTCAATATCGATGCAATTTCTGTGTTTCATCGTTGATTTGAAGGTCCAAGGGATACAGTAAACCTGCAATGGTGCATCGGAATCTAATACTGCTGTCCCAGGAAAGGCTCAAAGCACGAATTATTAGAAGAGTAACTCCTCTTGTAAATAAGTCGACATTTTGCCTTTTGTATTCAATATTAATGCGATTTCTGTGTTTCATCGTTGATTTGAAGTTCCAAGGGATACAGTAAACCTGCAATGGTGCATCGAAATCTAATACTGCTGTCCCAGGAAAGGCTCAAAACACGAACTATTAGAAGAGTTACTCCTCTTATAAATAAGTCGACATTTTGCCTTTTGTATTCAATATTAATGCAATTTCTGTGTTTCATCGTTGATTTGAAGTTCCAAGGGATACAGTAAACCTGCAATGGTGCATCGGAATCTAATACTGCTGTCCCAGGTAAGGCTCAAAGCACGAACTTTTAGAAGAGTTACTACTCTTGTAAATAAATCGACATTTTGCCTTTTGTATTCTATATCAATGGAACAGCTCACTCACCTCCTACGATACGCGATGAAAATTTACAATGGAGGTAGAAATGGACCAACAATTATCCATTCTAGATGATTTGGTCACAAGGAATGATGTATGTGCAAGCTGTCATATCATCACCCAAATCAGGAAAGCTTATAAACTAAGTTCCATCTGCATACAGTTTAACCTGTTAGCTGTAAACTACGTTGATGTTCTTAACACTGGCGCCAACGAAGACTTTATAGGTGTTACATTAAAGCAGGAGAAACATATTTTCTCTATCTAGGACATTGTTCTCCACAATACCGTGTAATATAGATACCACTGGATAAGATACCCAAAAACAATGCTATACCGCAAGTCTTAAGAAAACGAAAACAATGTGTCGAGCAGACAAACCAATCCCTGTTAAACAAATTGTCTCCCCTTTAAGTGCACGCAAAAGAAAATATGAAATGGATGAGGTCAAACTCAAGAAACGAAAATGGAGTGTTTAGTGAAACAACTGACGTAAAAGATGAATATAAAACCACAAGTGGAAAAAGAAGAAGCTATTGCAGTTACACCAGCGAGGTTAACATGTTACTTTAAACATAGCGTATGGACAAGCCTAGCTGCAACTGTGGAATGTAAGATACTAGCATTTACTGTTAATAGCAATCGTAGGCGGTTATACGTTGGAGTACTTACTGAAAACGACGGATTCGCGTATGTTTACTACATTAAAGGATACACGAAAAATCTGTTTATAAAGATCCATCTTGATCTACTTAGAGAGGAATGGCAATATTGTATCTAAATGTGATGGATCAGCCCTTTGCAGAGTTTAAGACTGATTAAGCTGATCATCGTTCTGATTCTAAGCAAGATCTTCTATCTGCTTTATGCATGTATGTGTTTGCTAGGTAGTTGTCGTTGTGATAGAAGGGGAGATATATATATATATTTTGTAGCTAACTTGAGCTGTTCTTTGTCTTTATCAGATACAGGATATGTGCTGGATTGTATACATAGCTCATAGAATTTATAAAGTGCTCAGACTAAGGAATACGGCAGTATTAAGTTGATATTTGCAACTCCCCCGTGCTGCTGCTAGTTATTCTCACTAGACTGTGTAATATGACTCTTCGCCATGCACATTAGAGGGCACATTGCGCGTCTAGAAGCAGTAAAGCGGTTTGTTTGGCAAACTTCGATGTATACATGGTGAAGTAGAACTCCACTGACCAAATTTCAGCGGCAATTCAGGGATATTTTCTGAGTATTTAGTATAAGGGACCTGTGGCCTCCAGTGACATGTTACAGACTAGTAATGGGGCGGTTTCGTCTAGTGTTACAGAGGTTGTATTGACACTTATTCTTATTCCCTTCCAGCGAATACATGCCATTGTAATGCCACTACATGTAAGTCAATATGGTTAGACCGAGACAGATCTTCATAACTCATGCCAGTACACCATGTGTAAGGTTAGATGAGTGTTAATTGTATAGGTTTTGTGTGTAGTTGTAATGGTAATGGTTTATATTCACACACGTTTAAAGTGTAACTGCAGTTACCCACATACAGCTATACTGACACTTTTTCATGTTGTCCTGTCAGATCATTTCGTGACATTAGAGACGGTACTGTTGTGTTACTGGTTTTGTGAGACGCTTCGTCCTACGTTGAGGGGCCATAATTATTAAGAGAACTGTTGTATCCAGCAGCTGGCTGACCAGTAAGAAATGTAATACTGTGTATCAGGTTTCTTTTTGGGCTTACGGCTAAAATCAGCCACTGAAATCTTCAGCTGTATTGTTAGCATCGAATGTTGTATGCGAATTTGGAATCGTAATAATAATATGAGGTCTGAACAATTGTTTAAGTGTGACATTCTAGGAGCTGAGTGACGGTCAATGTGGTACGATGGATGGTGAGTGTGGAACGATGGTCGTCAAACTTGCATTAAATATGACGATGGAGAGAAAGACGAATCGAAATAGCGAGGTGAATTGACCAGCTCGTCGTTCACGACTTGCAGCGTGGCACAGCATAGTGCAGCCGGCAGCCTTGGTTGCAAGCAGAATGCATGGACATTTCCAGATTAAGGAGCGCGCCTCCACAGAGGTTCCCTAAATCGATCAGCTGGTGTGCGACTGTGCTGTTGACCTACGAGTGTGTTTCCACTATCTTCGCGGTATCTGATATTCAACCATGTCAAATGCAGAATGGATCGATTTACGAAGTGCTCTGTCCATAAATCGAGTCTTCGTTTTCATAACTGCAGTGGTTCTAAGTCAGTGACAGGAGTTTGTGAGGTACTGCAAACCCTTTGTACACATTTCCTTGACAGTTGTTATGTATGTGGAAGAGATTGTGTCCTGTTCATGGAAAAAGCGCATGAGTGAGTGAGTAATTTCACACGTCAAACACCGCTGCTATGCATTTGTGTATTTCCTCAAAAGATGTCGTTGTCTCATGCATTTTCCGTAGCTAACGATCATTTTATAGGACTGAGCGCGCGTAGCAT
The DNA here is from genome assembly GCF_023864275.1 of Schistocerca cancellata. Classification (NCBI taxonomy): domain Eukaryota; kingdom Metazoa; phylum Arthropoda; class Insecta; order Orthoptera; family Acrididae; genus Schistocerca; species Schistocerca cancellata. Next base: position 137,548,129 of record NC_064627.1, on the reverse strand, counting down.
AATTTCTGAACTGTAATCGGCTGTGAACGCTGGGCGCTACACAATTCCAGAAAGCTCTTTAATACAGGGCTATTACAAATGATTGAAGCGATTTCATAAATTCACTGTAGCTCCATTCATTGACATATGGTCACGACACACTACAGATACGTAGAAAAACTCATAAAGTTTTGTTCGGCTGAAGCCGCACTTCAGGTTTCTGCCGCCAGAGAGCTCGAGAGCGCAGTGAGACAAAATGGCGACAGGAGCCGAGAAAGCATATGTCGTGCTTGAAATGCACTCACATCAGTCAGTCATAACAGTGCAACGACGCTTCAGGACGAAGTTCAACAAAGATTCACCAACTGCTAACTCCATTCGGCGATGGTATGCGCAGTTTAAAGCTTCTGGATGCCTCTGTAAGGGGAAATCAACGGGTCGGCCTGCAGTGAGCGAAGAAACGGTTGAACACGTGTATCTGGACACGCTGGAAAATTGGCTCATGCCACAACTGGAGACCGACAGCACCGACTTCATCTTTCAACAGGATGGTGCTCCACCGCACTTCCATCATGATGTTCTGCATTTCTTAAACAGGAGATTGGAAAACCGATGGATCGGTCGTGGTGGAGATCACGGTCAGCAATTCATGTCATGGCCTCCACGCTCTCCCGACTTAACCCCATGCGATTCCTTTCTGTGGGGTTATGTGAAAGATTCAATGTTTAAACCTCCTCTACCAAGAAATGTGCCAGAACTGCAAGCTCGCATCAACGATGCTTTCAAACTCATTGATGGGGACATGCTGCGCCGAGTGTGGGAGGAACTTGATTATCGGCTTGATGTCTGCCGAATCACTAAAGGGGCACATATCGAACATTTTTGAATGCCTAAAAAAACTTTTTGAGTTTTTGTATGTGTGTGCAAAGCATTGTGAAAATATCTCAAATAATAAAGTTATTGTAGAGCTGTGAAATCGCTTCAATCTTTTGTAATAACCCTGTACATGTATCACAAAAAATATATGTTTTTGGTGTAGGAGGTAGTAGTTTCTCACCACAATGAACTGGATACAAAACTTGCAGGTTGAATGTATGTCAGGTGTCGAAAATATGTTTCCTGCATTGGAGTATTAACAGTGTTGCATTCCACGTGACTAATATATCAGAAAAACACATGGGCTTACGGTTATAGCGTGTTTAAGTGCACAACAGTGTAGGCTTAGGACTGTGTATTTATCTTGTACGATCATTTCTCTTGGTATGGACTCCAAACGCTAGATGAATACTCCAGAATTGATAGCACAAGTGATTTACATAAAGTGCTTCAACCTCCTTTCGTCTGGAGCTCCATCATGCGTAAACCATGTGTTTCTTCTTCTGCTTTTCCTTAACTGTATGTTACGAGGGTTGAATGAAAAGTAATGCCTCCAACTTCGTTAATTGGGTTTGGACGGCAATATTTTAATAAACTAAAGGCAGAAATAATCCTTAGAATGTGATCTTTAATTACCAGTATTCACTTTTCCACAATACCACCAGCCAATTGGATACATTTCTGCCAACGATGAAAAAGTTTTCTATAGCTGTCACGGAAGAAGTCGACACTGTGTTTCCGCAACCACAGTCTCACTGTTCTCTTAACGACTTCATCAGAAGCATAATGATGTTTCCACAGATAGTCCTCCATTATCGGTAACAGATGGAAGTCAGACGGTGCTAAATTTCAAGTCTGTGCACTTTCATTTCAGGAGTCAGCATCCGGGATACCCATCGTGCACAGATCTTCCGATAGCCAAGCAAAGCAATAATGTGACCCACACGCTCTTGAGAACTTCCGTTTGTGCTTGGATTTCTCTCTGAGTGATACGACGATCGTCCTGTATCAATCTGTCAACATTTTGCTTGTGAAGCTCGGTGGTTGCTGTCACAGGACGTCCAGCTCTTTGTCGCGCAGGTCAGATGTTCCCGCCTCAACATCTTTAAACCTACTCGCCCAACGGCACACAGTACTCACATCAACACAATCATCATAAACTGCTTTCATTCTCTGATGAATCTCCTTTGGGGTGACACCTTCTGTTGTCAAGATTTCAGTGACTGCACGTTGCTCAAATTGCATTGATCGACCGTCTGCGCAGGGTTCCATACTTTGCACTGTAACAACACAACTGTTCAATGCTAAGGCTTCCCGCCAACTGGAGCTGTAGAGAAGAGGCTACGGAACAAGCCAGTACCTGACCCATACCAACGCTGCCAACTGTTGAAGAGCTACGAAGGTGGAAGCATTACTTTTCAGTCAACTCTCGTATATCACCACAACACTCTCAAATGTTTCAGTCTCATATTTACTGTACAGCAATAAGGAGTGATAACCACCAGGTGTTGTGTGAGGTTCCTGTAGATCTTTATCGTTAATAAAAGGTCAGCTGTGGACCACACACGTTGTGAGTCTTTGTCTTGCAAGCATATACCTGTCCAAGAACCGCCACAGCTGCAGGCTTGGTCATCGGAAAAAGTGGGGGCGGCTGTAGCGCAGTTTCCCGCCAATTTTGAATGGTATTGTGCACTAGGACACACACCAAGGTGAATATATACTCACATATGTGTGGTCAGAAGAAGTGGGGGGTGAGTGCGGCGGAAACTGGGACCGGGGCAGGATGACGGAGAGTGGAGAAAGCTGTAGGACAGTCCAGTAGGATAACACCCTCAAAAATAAATTAAGTAAATAAATATCTTACATGCTTCCTCTCCAGCAGCGCAGCAAAAACTGAATCTTTTTACCACCAGTTCACAGGTGGGGATGGATGGGGAATGGGGGAAGGAGGGGAGTGGAGAAACACGTTGGTCTACGGGTTTGAGTCGCAGGTATCACAACAGGATGTAACCACTTGAGAGAGACGGCGCTCGTGGCGCCCTCTGCGTGGCTGTATTGTCAGCTTTTACTCAGTATGGGCTGGGCTTCCTTTGCGACTGCATGTGTTGCGTGGAACACATGGAGGAGGGTGCTTCTTTTCTCCAAACTCAGTGGGACAAGGTCTCTGATATGTTTAGCGCTATGGCGAGTGTTTCTTTTTTTTCGAAAATTAATTTCTTCATTTGCAAAATGTGTGTGTGATTCTCATGTGTGTGTGTGTGTGTGTGTGTGTGTGTGTGTGTTGCATTAAGATCCGTTGTCTCCAAGTAGTCAATTTTCATCTATAATTTCTATGTGTAATTACTATAGTGAAGTATTATATGTCGCCGCGCGGGATTAGCCGAGCGGTCTTAGGCGCTGCAGTCATGGACTGTGCGGCAGATCCCGGCGGAGGTTCGAGTCCTCCCTCCGGCATGGGTGTGTGTGTTTGTCCTTAGGATAATTTAGATTAAGTAATGTGTAAGCTTATGGACTGATGACCTTAGCAGTTAAGTCCCATAAGATTGCACACACATTTTTTTATTATCTGTCAATTGTTCTTGCATGTATTCTTTGGTTTCCAAGAAAATTCTTCCAGCTGTGGAAGTAGAACAATTTGGAGTGGTATTGTGGACTAGGACACCTAGCTTGCCTCATTATAAAGAATCAATGTTTTCTTCAGTGTATAAGGTAGCTGTTTTAACACGTAAAAGATTTTCGCCATAGTGTTTTGGAGAGAAACTTGCAGGTATATGCCGGCCCCTGTAGAAAAATCCCCTTCTGACTGGTACAGGAGTGATGCCGCGTTCAAACCTCTCTCGTGACGCAAGGAGTATACAGGAGATGGATGTGCAGCTGCTGGTGTTCCGAAGCACTTACGGGCCTGACGCGACTGGCGTACACATGAAGACCGATGCCGCAGCCGGCACAACCGCTGCCATGCCTGTAGTTGGCAGATGGGGCGATCGAAACGGGTTTTTTTCGCCACATATGCTCTACGGTGAGTGTTTTAAGCGAGCTTTTTTCCCACAATTGCAATATTCTGCACAATCAGACAATTTTATATTTCCGATCAAATATGCAAATGAGCTCCTGTGATCAGTCAAAAGTGCCTCAATATTTCCAGTGCAGTAAGGATTTTGACCTAACTGCACCAGTATCCAGCAATAAGATGTGAGGTGACATAAGAGTAGATGTATCACAATTCAGCTGTTTCCCATCAATTTTTTTTAAATATGAACTGTGTCTTGAAAGGAAGATATAAGATGAACATCAACAAAAGCAAAACGAGAATAATGGAATGTAGTCGAATTAAGTCGGGTGATGCTGAGTGAATTAGATTAGGAAATGAGACACTTAAAGTAGTAAAGGAGTTTTGCTATTTGGGGAGCAAAATAACTGATGATGGTCGAAGTAGAGAGGATATAAAATGTAGACTGGCAATGGCAAGGAAAGCGTTTCTGAAGAAGAGAAATTTGTTAACATCGAGTATAGATTTAAGTGTCAGGAAGTCGTTTCTGAAAGTATTTGTATGGAGTGTAGCCATGTATGGAAGTGAAACATGGACGGTAAACAGTTTGGACAAGAAGAGAATAGAAGCTTTCGAAATGTGGTGCTACAGAAGAATGCTGAAGATTAGATGGGTAGATCACATAACTAATGAGGAAGTATTGAATAGGATTGGGAGAAGAGAAGTTTGTGGCACAACTTGACCAGAAGAAGGGATCGGCTGATAGGACATGTTCTGAGGCATCAAGGGATCACCAATTTAGTATTGGAGGGCAGCGTGGAGGGTAAAAATCGTAGGGGGAGACCAAGAGATGAATACACTAAGCAGATTCAGAAGGATGTAGGTTGCAGTAGGTACTGGGAGATGAAGAAGCTTGCACAGGATAGAGTAGCATGGAGAGCTGCATCGAACCAGTCTCAGGACTGAAGACCACAACAACAACAGTGCAGAGTTTCCAGGAGAGAAGGGGGAGGGGGTGGGGTGGGGAGGGAGGAAGGCTATTTGATTTCCCAGAGGTGGAAAAGTGGCTAAGCACTGAACTAGGGTGGGGAGGGGGTGACAATCCCTTTTCCCAGAGCAGTGGGGGAGGAGGAGGGATAGAACAAGCGGTAGAGGTTTTCTCACAAGGATCGATATCCCTAGAGGGTTATAAATCAACCACCAGGGGCTCATAAATCAATTGGCATGAAACTAGATTAAGGGGAGAGGGAGGGGGTGGGTTAATTTAATTGATCGATTCAATTAATTAGCATATCAGTTTGATATCAAAAGTGGCACAGAACTTTCTTTGCTTCACGCCTATTGATCTGTTCTGAAATTATCATGTAACTGAAAGTAATAAATGAAATCAACTACAATACAAAAGTGTTTTGAAACATATAAAATTTGATGACACCAATGAAAAGTACATAAAAAGCTCTTTCAAAATGACATGCCATATAAACGAGTTGAAAATAATTCTGTATCCTCACCATGTCACACCACACAAAACAGTAAGCTTTCTACTATTTCTCAGGAAATCTGTTTCAAACAATAAACATTGTAACAAGTATATTTCTTTCATCTATATATGACACATTGAACATAATTCAGTTTCGTTCTTTTCCATTAATTAATTATCCTTATGCTTAAAACATGTGTCATTTTGTTCTGTTTCTTCAAAGCTACTAGTTCAAGCGACATCAGGTAAGCATGTAAATTTTTGTATTATCATTCATCTTATCATTCTTTAATTTTCTTTAAAAGTCAAATAATCATATGCTATAACAAATATGTACGACAAGGCTGCACACAGAATCGTGGATTGGGGGTAGGTGTTGGTTCTCGATTCCTATTTGAGGTAGGAACATGGGGTCAGGAGTTTTTGATTTAGCCAGCACCAACGGCCCTTTGTATAGCCATTCAAACATCTGTCTTACAGTAGCTATGTTACAGCAAGCATATTAAGAAATGTTTGAACGACAAAGAGGGGCTGTGCTCGATTTCAAGAAAAATTTAGGTTAATGCTGAGGAATGGGAAGATCAAACCTGTAGTGTTCAGATACAGTATTACTGGTGTCCTGCTTGACACAGTCAAGTCGTTTAAATGTCTGGACATAACGCTGCAAACCGATATGAGGTGGAATGAGCATGGGAGAACTGTGGTAGGGAAGGCGAATGATCGACTTCGGTTTATGGGGAGAATTTTAGGAAAGAGTGGTTCACTTGTAAAGGAGAACGCATGTAGCACGCTGGTGTGACCTATTCCTGAGTACTGCTCGACTGTTTGGGATCCGTAAAAGATTGGGTTGAAGGAAGACATCGAAGCAATTCAGAGGTCGGCTGCTAGTTTTGTTACCGGTAGGTTCGAACAACACATAAGTGTTATGGCGATGCTTTAGAAACTCAAATGGAAATCCCTTGAGGGATTTCTTTTCAAGAAACACTATTGAGAAAATTTAGAGAATTGGCATTTGAAGGTGACTGCCGAACGATCCTACTGCCACTAGCATACATTGCACGTAAGGATCACGAAGATAAGCTACGAGAAATTAGGGCTCATGTTTTTCATTCGCTCTATTTGCGAGTGGAACAGAAAAGGAAATGATAAGTAGTAGTACAGGGTACCCTCCACCACGCACCATACAGTGGTTTGCAGAATATGTATGTAGATGTAGCTCTGTGAACAGTTGGTGTTGTTTATCCAGAAAACGTGTGTTATCATTTTATGGTTGATGAGGTAATGCAGTGGTGGACTTCCACCAGCGAACTGAAGTGCTTCACCAAATGATACACAGCCGTCAGCTCGTGCTCGTACATGCTCCCAGAACGTCGGGATGCCAATAAATTCTGTGAAATAGACTTGGCCATTGTTTCTCTGTTTCGATACAGTGTATCGATACCTGGAACTGTTTCAGTGTTTCGGAACGGCTATGGTTCACTGTTTCGAAGCAGTGGTGTTTCATTCCGCCCTTGTCTCGGATCTCGAGCCAGACACAGAAACTGTATCGTTGTTTCAAAATAAGACTGTTTCAGTCCACCTGCGCCTGGAACGGACTAATTGTATCGAAACAGTGATGTTTCATTCCGCTCTGTGTCGGACGAGATTCGGGCTCGGCACAGGTACTGAAACACAACATACCACTTCATGAAACACTTTCAATAGTGTCGAAGTCTTTTTGACAAGCAATAGCATGAAGCTTAAGATATCCGAAAATAAAGCTTCGTTTCTAGCTGACTGTCCTATTCCGAAATGGCGTAACATCTGCTTTATAAACACTAACCAAACAATAAAATATCGCATACTATTCGCATTCAAAATAATAAATATGTGAAAATCATTCAGTTAAATTACACTTTTTTTATAACATACGCTTCTCTGTTCATGTACAGTAATCATATTAAGAAACGCAAGTAAGACTACAACATTTTAAATAAAAAAAGGCGTAGAGTGACAGTTATTAGACATGCATATAAATTTGATGTAGGTATAATTGCAAGCAATCTGTTTGACATATCACTGATAGTGTAATGGTGAACGGGAAGCATCGTAAATTCATAGTAACGGTTCGAAACACCTTGAAACACAAAATTTTTTTCTGTTATATTTTGTTATTTATTCGAATTATTTGGCGTTATTTGTGAGTCTATAGTCACTGTGTCTATTATCCACAATGATTCCCTTTGTGTGCATGGAAATTAGCAGGATGGGTATATTAGCCATACTAATGGAATGTGGGAATCCCAGTAGCATATCTGTTGTTTCTGCAGTTTGCTCCCACCTCCAGTTCCGTTCGTGGTGGTTCTTCTGTCTTCAGCTAAGGCTTTCCTCAGCCAATTGAAAAGTATGAAAGTCACATGACACAAAAGCAGCGCATTTGCTGCAGGAAATACGAAACTGCCAAGACGCCTAAGTGATAGTTTCATACTTTCTGCGATATGATTAGCGCTCTCGCACCTCATTTGTGTTTATATGGACATACTTATACAGTAGACATTCAAGATGATAAAATGTGTAGGTTTATTAGATTACAAAACAAACTGTTTCACTGTTTCGAAACACCGTATTGAAACATTACATTGTACTGTTTCATTTGTTTCGAAACATTTACGTGTTTCAGTTTGCCCATCTCTACTGTGAAAGAAAGCGAAGTAGCTGCCAGCTGCCATCAATCCATTGTTGAGGCATTGCACCGACAGTGGCCTGGCTGTCGTCCACAACAATGGCCAACTCAGCATCGTGTATCGGATAGGCGAGCAGCGCTGCTTCGTGTACTTGGTAAAGTTGTGCTCTATTTCGCCAGTCCTGGTAACGGGAGCCCTTTCTTTTGCAAGGAGCTGCGTTGCACCGCAGTTAGGGGTTCGATCACCAGAGCAGCAGTACACAGATGGCGCAAGTGAAAGTTTACAACCCCGAGATAACGACATACGCCTTTGTGAGTTTGTGGACGTAGCATGTTCACGATCATCTCTACTTTGTCTGGCAGAGGTGTGGATGCAGTAGGAGTGATTAGGTGGCTGAGAAATACGATCTCACTGTCCCTGAATACACATTTCAATGAGTTGATCACAATGCCGGCCTCACTGAAGCGCTGGAAAACGGTTTTTAGGTGGCTGCGTTGGAGCTCGGGGACCTTTGAGAACACAAGGATCTCATCAAGGTATGTGAGGTAGCACGGTAAACCATGCAACACGCCATCTAGGAAATGGTGCCAAGACTGGGCAGCAGTCCTAAGGTCAAACGTCATAAACATGCTCTCAAAGAGCCAGAAAGGAGGAGGGGGGGGGCGATCATGGTTTTTTTATACGTTCTCAGGTGCCGCAGGAATCTGCATGCATGCCTTCCCACAGTCAGTTTTGCTAAACATAGTCACGCCTGCCAGGGCATGGCTTAAGTCCAGCAAGTGCAGCAACAGATATCTGTCTGGCACTGTCATTGAATTTAGCAAATGGTAGTAGCCACATGGGCGCCATGAATTATCCTTTTTAGGCACTAAATGTAAGGTGGAAGACCACGGGTTGCTTGATAGTCGGACGACACCATGTCGCAACATCCTTCGAACTTAGCCTTTGAACCACCAAACTGTTGTGTGCAATGCGACATTGGTTACATGAGACGAGAGGACTGAGAGTGGTAATAATATGGTGAAGAACTGAAAGCTTGACGCCTGCAGCGCCCCAGATGGACGAATTAGCTCTGGAAATTTATTTAGAACATCTGTGAATGGTATGGAGCAGCCACGGTTTCAATGGTGAAGAAGGCAGCCTGCCATCGCTATCCTGTTATCTTCAGACTCGTCACAGAGTCGATTAACTGGGCGTTTGTGATATCCACAAGCAGCTTGTAGTGTCAAAAGGAAATCGGCACCCGGGATCAGCTCATTGACGTCAGCCACAGTGATCTTTCACATGAATGTGCGGCGCTGTCCAGGATCCACATACGGATGTTGAGTGCCATACATTTTTATGGCGAAATTTTTTGGCGCCGTGGGACATAGTGTTTTGGGCTTCCTCCAGTCTCTCAGCATGGTTCTACGAAAAACTGATAAATCCAAACCATTGTCTATGAGGTACTTCCCGCCCCACGCCATTCTGACACAAACAGATGCTTCGATATAGTACTGCAACAAGGTGCATCTAGGCCTGGTTGCAGCTGGCATTTGAATGCGAGAAAGGGGTGTGGCACTTGGTTGCTTCATTTCCAAAATGGGTGTGATACCAGCAGATGCCACTTGGAGACTGATCTGACATCAGCAGGGTACCGTGATAGCAGCTGCTTCTGCATCACCAACTGCACGAGCCACACTACCCGTGACATGGTCTGCTGCTGCTACGATGTCTGCTGCCCCCTTGCTATGAGCGTGCCAACCAGTTGACCTGTGTGCTGAGTGCTGTGACCTGGGTGGCCAAGTTCTGCACGAGGTGCTGCAGGGCGATGTCGATTGTTGAGGCTGCGGGAAGCGTGTGTCGCCATGGAGTGAAGGCGGCTGCAGATTCTGTGCTTGGTACCGCTGCCAGGGCATCATGCTCCAGGGCGATGTCCATTGTCAGGCCTTGAGGAACCATGTGTCACCACGAAGTGAAGACAGCTGCAGATGTCATGCTTGTCGCCACTGCCAGGGTATTACGCACCCTGTCTGCAAGATCTGCCATGGTGTCCAGTTGCAGGCCAGTCTGCATTGCTATGTCTGCTTGCACCTAAGCATTAAGGCAGTGCACCCGAATTGCGCACAACAGCGAACCTGGAACCATGTCCAACTGCACAAGGCTCTGCACGTGGAGCAGGAACTGCGAAGGCCTCTTGTTAGCACGGCAGTTGTACTTGCTGCTCCTCGGATGACGAAATCTGACGTGTCAGCTCTTCCTCAATCTGTTTGTAAGAGGACTGTGTTGGTGGAGCATATCTCAAACTTTGGCCGCGAAAGTCTCGTCCAGCTGACTCACGTCATGTCCAAATTTTGCGAGGTCGCATGTGATATTACTGCTTAGTAAAACTGACTCCACTTGGCTAAACCACATGAATGGGTCACAGGGCCAAAAGGGGGCAGCCTAACCAACACACATCCAGTGCTTCTGCTCCTGCAGCAGTAGAGGGCGGCAGTGTGGCCCTGCTTTGTGCACACGAACTTTCATGGGCTGGCTCTGGGTGGGCATAATCTGTACACATGGCCATGCCTGCAGCTCTCTTTCCAGGAACCAATTATACGCCAACATCTCCTCTAGTTGCCTTTGGAGATCCTCCATAGCAGCCATTGTCCTATTGTACTAAGCTGAGACACTAAAAGTACTGAGACACACTCAAGGAAAGTACACACAAAAAAGAATAAACGTTCAAGGCCCGAATGTTGTCCACGCGAGACTACTGGCGAGCACAGAAACTTTCGAAAGTGAGTCCAATCGCGATTCCTGATCACTCATCCCGAACGAGTTCGTCGCCCCGTTTTTTGCCAAGCAGAAATCACGTCAGGGTTACCGCTGAAGTGCGCGAGTGGCTTTTCCTGCTTTCAAAATTGTCATACTGTGAGCCAGCTTACTGCAGCGCCCAAGTGCTAAGTCCAAGCTCTAGACACTAGCACTTGGGCGCTGTAGTAAGCTGGCTCACAGTATGACAATTTTGAAAGCAGGAAAAGCCACTCGCGCACTTCAGCGGTGACCCTGACGTGGTGTGACAATAAAGTAATGAGACTGATTTTCTTTGCAAGATGTGGTAACCCTGCAGACTTGCATAGGCACAATATCTTTGACCTTGGTCTATAAGCTGCTTCTGATCCAAGCGGCACATAGATGCAACTGCTCAGTCGTGAGTTGTGCTGTAATAAGTTAATACGTGTTTGTGTCTCTCGTCACGGAAATGGAACGCATAATATTGAGCAACGGTATGCCTTTCTTCTTGCGTTAAATTGGGTGAAAACGCGACGACATCTCACGGTAAGCTTGAGAAGGCTTTTGGAGAGGAGGTTATGTCAAGAGCTCAAGTTGTTCGTTGGCATAAAATGTTTAGTGATGGCAGAACGAATATTAAAGATGAAGACCACAGTGGACGAGCATCGACTTCACGGACGGATGTCAACTTTGGCCAGGGTGCGTGAACTCGTACGATCTGATCGCAGATTATCCGTGAAAATGATTGCAGAAGAACTGAATATTAATCGAGAAACGGTTCGTCTAATAATAACTGAAGATCTTGGTATGAGAAAGATTTGTGCAAAAAATGGTCCCCAAAAATCCCACACCACAGCAGTGAGAAACACGGAAAAATGTGGCAGCCGATCTGTTAGAGCAAACGGAAATCAATCCAGTATTGTTGAGCCATGTTATCACTGGTGATGAAAGTTGTTTTTTTCAATACGACCCAGAGACAAAACGCCAAAGTTCGCCATGGTGCTCAAAGGGATCACCCAGACCAAAAAACCCTCGCATGTCGAAGTCAAAAGTGAAATGCATGCATGTGTGCTTCTTTGATTCCAACGGAATTGTTCATAAAGAGTGGGTGCCTCCTGGACAAACAGTTAACCAATATTACCACAAAGAAATTTTAGAAAGACTTCGTAAAAGCCGTGCCAACATTGCTGATAACTAGATTCTGCATCACGATAATGCGCCATCCCATACTGCTCTGTCAGTACAGCAATTTTTAACCTTAAAACAAATTTCATTACTACCACAGCCACCTTATTTACCAGATATCGCTCTGTGCGACTTTTTTTCTATTTCCAAGAGTCAAAACGGCGGTCAAGGGACACCATTTTGAAACAAGACAAGATGTCCAAAAAACTGTGACGAGTGTCTTGGAGGATATTACAGAAGATGAGTTCCAGAAATGTTACCATCAATGGCAGAAGCGCTGGAAAAAGTGTTTGCAATCAGAAGGGAACTACTTTGAAGGAGACAACACTAAACTTGACTAAAACTGTAAGCAACATATATATACGATAAACTCGCAATAGTCACTCCCGGAATGTCCGCATGGGGTGATCGCCCTACCGTGTTGAACGGTTCGACCACTAATCCCGGAGGGTACACATTCCTCAGTGATGGGGCCCGCAGTGGGCGCAGAAGGACAATGGACGCGAGAACGGCCGAGGGTGCGACTGGTCTCCCGTCTCGCAGATACCGTTTAATTCGCGGGCGCGAGAAACGTAGCGAACGAGTGGTGGCTGTCGGGGTTTGCGTACTCGACGGTAACGAGCGCGCGTTGCGCTCGACCCATGTGGACCGCGGCTCGCGAAATCGCAGAACGGCGTAGAAGTCCGTGAGGTATCGGCTGGTAGCTCGCACTGCTGTCGCTCTTTGTGTCCTGCGCGCCCATGGGCGCCGCTTCCTTGTCGAGCTTTGGCGTAACGGCACTTCTGCGTGGGCGCGCGTGCGGGCGATGCCGGCTTCTTGGCTGTATCGTCTGCAATTGCTGTGTTGTCATCCACGGCCGTGGTAATGTCTGCCACAGAGGAATTATTCGTTCGTTCGTTGTTTCTGTTATTCACTGTTACCGTGATTCGTTGTTTCTTTTATTTGTTGTGTAGTACTCAACACTCGCTGCTCTCCGTAGACAAAGTACATTACTGGCCATTAAAATTGCTACACCAAGAAGAAATGCTGATGATAAATGGGTATTCATTAGACAAATATATTATACTAGAACTGACATGTGATTACATTTTCACGCAATTTGGGTGCACTGATCCTGAGAAATCAGTACCGAGAACAACCACCTCTGGCCGTAATAACGGCCTTGATACGCCTGGGCATTGAGTCAAATAGACCTTCGATGGCTTGTACAGGTACAGCTGCCCATGCAGCTTCAACACGATACCACAGTTCATCAAGAGTAGTGACTGGCGTATTGTGACGAGCCAGTTCCTCGGCCACCATTGACCAGACGTTTTCAATTGGTGAGAGATCTGGAGAATGTGCTGACCAGGGCAGCAGTCGAACATTTTCTGTGTCCAGAAAGGCCCGTACAGGACCTGCAACATGCGGTCGTGCAGTATCCTGCTGAAATGTAGGGTCTCGCAGGGATCGAATGAAGGGTAGAGCCACGGGTCGTAACACATCTGAAATCTAACGTCCATGCGAACAAGAGGTGACCGAGACGTGTAACCAATGGCACCCCATACCATCTCGCCGGGTGATACGCCAGTATGGCGATGACGAATACACGCTTCCAATGTGCGTTCACAGCGATGTCGCCAAACACGGATGCGACCATCATGATGCTGCAAACCGAACCTGGATTCATCTGAAAAAATGACGTTTTGCCATTCGTGCACCCAGGTTAGTCGTTGTGTACACCATCGCAGGCGCTCCTGTATGTGATGCAGCGTCAAGGTATAAAGGCACATTTGCATGCCGAGCGTGAGCTTCCTCGGAAACTCGAAATATTAATTAAATAAATAATCAGTGACAAATAAATAAAGCCTATGGCACACAACTGCAGCGCTGTGTCGCTGATAAAATAAAAGCACAATTACGTTACTCTTATGTTTGATTAAGAAAGAAGAGAGCTCTCGTAGAAGTGGTGCAAGAAGCACGTATTTTATTCTATTGTCTGGCACACCGCCATATTTCATGTTATAGAAGAATACTGCGAGTTGCAACCAGACTAGGCACTCGATTCTGTAAAGAATTTATATTTATAAAAGTAAGTAGGATTATGAACTGTAGACTTATTCATTGAATATATCTGATTTAACTAACTGTGTAACTTTTTTATGTTTAGTAGACAATCACCTCTGTACGACGTATTGGCATGGCTGGCAAATTATTGAAATATTGAGATTTAGATTATGAGTCCGCACCTACCGCAGCAGTCTTTGGAAACGATTTATTTACGAAGTCCGATTATTTCAGTTTTATTTCACGGTCAACTACGAGTAACATTGCCTTTACGAAAAAGCCATTGTCAAGCGTCTGATACCGAATAATTAAACGTCCACGTTCCAGATAAGCAAATATCAATTACAATTACAATCACCATCATACAGATAGAATAATTAATTAATTTAAATAATATTTTATTTATTTTATTTATTTTATATTGGCGACTGCGTGTCGGACTTGTTATTTTGTCATTTGTTACATTGTTCTCTTTGTTTCATGTGAAAAATCAACTTTCTGGACCTGGACGTGAATGTATGAGAGATAACAAAAAATCTGAAGATATTTTCCAATTCTAAAATTTTGCGGGAAGACGCAATGAAACTTCCAGCAAAATAAGGTAAGACGCAGCATCTTTGCATTAGCAGGCTTGACCAGACGTATAATTCAGTGTATTAGCTTTTCAGTAGATTCTGTAGTGTTTCTTTCGTGCATAACAGTTTTCAGTGATAAATTTCATTCTCAGTACTTTTCCTTAAACAATAACGTATGCAACAATACCAATACACGAGTGTACAATATGGCCGACTTCTGTACGATACGTAGTAACATGGACAGCAGCCATTACCAATAATCTCAAACTCAGTTTATATTTTTAAATTAACATACAGCCATTGTTGCTACGAGCGATTCATGCTCAACTGCATTTTATTTTAAAATCAGTGTCAAATATTTTCTTGAAACATATATCACGTGTGGCATGGTAATAACTAGAAATCAATACGCAAAAATGGAACAGCAAAGACGTACTATTCAGACGCAATCCGACACGGACGAGAGACAAATGTTAGAAAATGACTTTACGACAGCAACCGGTAGTGACGATTTATCAAACATTGACGCAAGTGTTGACGGAAATTTTGGCAATAGGCCGTCCACTACAAAAATTTCAAAGTCTCAGTCAGAGCCCATGTTGATGCATGACGTCACGTCTAATGACGCGACGGGGGCACAGACCTTGCAAACAGTAAACATTGCCGACATGTTACAAATGCTAATGAAACAAAACGCAGAAAATATGGCATACATAAGGAAACAGAACGCCGAAAACATGGCAACCTTACAGACACAAAATGACGCAATTAAATCTGACCTCATAGCACTCAAGACAGGTAATGACACTTTATGTAAACGTGTGGAACTTATAGACGCCACACTGACCAAACAGATGACTGAACTCAGTACTAAATTTTCCCAGCTTAATACGAGACAAGAAAAGACTACAACTGACGTAGCACTTTTACAGACACAAGTAAAAAACCTTAATGTCACGTGTGAAGTTCTTACTGAACAAATTCAAACATATCCTTCAGTACATGACAACCTTGAAAAACGAATTACTGACGTACAGAATAAATTTGACAATGTTGAACAACACCTGACTGACATCTTACAATCTGATGCCACAGCTCATTTTCAAAATATTAATAAAGAATTTCATGATTGGGTAGTGAACAAAGACAAACATTTTGATAGATGCTTACGTGAAAATTTACCAACAATTGTGCACGACTCCGTAGCGCAATACATTACTAATAACAAACAGCTGATCAGTGACGCAGTACAATCCGTCACTGCACCCATGAGACAATTCACCGATCGACCACAGTCTGAATGTAACGAAAATATCAGTCAAAATGCACAGTTCAGGAACCAATATACATTCGAGTATGACACACACATACCGCACACGACAAACACACAAGAACAAAACACACCACGACTACAACACATACCACGATGTGCAAACACAAACACAAGCTATTATCATGGTAAACCACAGCAACATTATCGTAATTACTCGCCAGCTGAACATACCAGTAATTACAGTGGAATAAATCCATATCACAATGCGAAGGAAGAAGAAAGCTTAATGAAACACAGGCAATTTCAGATTTTTATCCCAGAAAAACGAACCATTCATCCGGTGATTTTTCTTAAATCTTTTAGTAACGCATTTCCACGCACTTGGAGTGACCGGAAAAAGATTTCATATATTGTCGGTTACATCCAAGGCGATGCAGCTGTCTGGGCATACAGTCAAGCTGACGTATGTACCACGTACAGTGAGTTTGAGCGTGCTTTTCTGAACAAATTCTGGTCGCAATCCGTCCAGGAGCGACTCAGAAGACAAATTTTAGAACCTGAAACTTTTAACAGTAAAAATGGCAACTTACGCAGATATTTTGAAAAATACTTGAACATGGGACACTTTTTAGACGAACCAGTCGCAACGCGTGATATACTCCGTGCGTTGAAGGCCAAATTGCCTTTCAACGTTAAAGAAAAACTCCTACATATCCCGGATGACGATTCAGATTATTTTTTAACAGCCTTAGATTCAGTTGACATGTTACTTGAAGATCAGCGCTTCGCGCGGCAAAACAGCAGCCACAATGTTTACACTAGTGGTACGCAAAACATGCAGGCTTGCCAACTCAATTCTGGCGCGCCCACAGTTGGATACGCGGTACAGCAAAAACAGCAAACTCACATGCCGTCTCAATACGAAAATCAAAATCAACACGCGTATTCCAATACAAACAATAGTTACAACAGTAATAACACTTCATGCGGCAATCCATACAAAAGGCACCGCGGTAATAACTACAACGGTAACAACGGATACAAAGGCAACAACAAAAACAGAAATAGAAATAATAATAACTACGAGCCAAGACAGCATCAAGGTTGGACTCGTAACGATCAGTACTTTCATTCAAACTCTGCTTTACCACAGCAGCCACCAGGACAAAATTGGAGCATACCTTACGACCGACAGGTAAGTTATAATGCGCAACAGCAACAACAACCGCAAAAGTTTGGAGATCATAATAGGCAATATCCGAATGTGAATGTAATAGAAATGACACCTGATGCACAACCTCAATCTGTGTCAGTACCTAGTACAAATGCTAATCCAACAAACTAGAAACAGTCACTTCTATGTCCCAGGTCGTGGCTGAAGAATTCTTGGGGGGCGACTTCAATGTTAATCAGTTATTTGACACCACACTTGAACAACAGAATAATGATATGCCGAATAATTCTAAACAAAAATTACCTGTTTTATTTATAAGATACAACTACAATAACAATATATCAGATGAACTTTTACAAGACAGTACACAATGTCGTTCAAACACAAATGAAATTGTTTTAGCATCTACTACTGGTGTAGTAGGTGGGATTCCAACTACTATTATCCTAGATACAGGTGCAGCTGTGAGCGTTTTGTCTTTTAATTTCTATAAAAAGATGTGTGAATTGGAACCTGTGCCTGAGTTTCCTGCCCAAAACTGTAAAATAACTACTGCACTAGGTAATAAGTCATGTAGGGTTACGAAGCAAGTTTTTGTAAACATTAAAATAGGTAATGGAACCGTACAATGGCCATTCCTGGTTGTACAAAACCTTGTGACTAATTGCATATTAGGAATAGATATTATGAGCGAGAAGGACTGCATTATAGACTTCTCAAAAGGTAAATGTATTTTAAATGATAAAGGCAGTGTAATTATTATTGATTTGGACAGGAGAACTCTAAAGCATGACAAACACTGTACAGGGTACAAGGTTCAGTTAGTACTTGACAATGACATTCAAGATATGCAAACACACTCATCTGACACAGAGATAATGGACTTGAAAACATTGCTTGATCATAAGATAAGTGAAGCTACAGCTCTCAGTGTACATGAACGTATAAAACTACAGGAAGTGTTATCCAAATATTTACAAGTTTTTACCAAACGATTAGGTGTTATCAACACGTATGTATACAAGATTGAAGTTAAGCCTCACAAGATATTCTACCACAAGACATATAACGTACCGTTATCTCAACGACCTGCTGTGTGGCAAGAATTAAAACAAATGTTAGACTGGAAGGTCATTGAACCATCCACCTCACCTTATTGTAGTCCTCTACTTGTTGTCAAAAAATCAAATGGAAGCATTAGGTTAGTGTTAGACGCACGAGCAATTAATGAAATAATTTTACCGGTTCACACAAAACCCGAAAATTTAGAAGAGCAATTACAGAAATTTCTAGATGCAAAATATTTTTCCACAATAGATCTCGCTAATTCGTTTTGGCAGGTGGGTATCACTCCTGATTCACGGAAATATACTGCATTTATGTTCGGGGGGCGAACCTATCAGTTTTGTGTTCTACCTTTCGGACTGAATGTCAGCTCTGGGGTATTCATTACAGCCCTGGATACCGTGCTTGGCGACGATTTAGTTGAGACAGTCACACACTATGTAGATGATATACTGATAGCTACACAGTCTTGGAAGGAACACGTTGACACACTTCAAAGAATTTTAGAAAAATTTGCACAAGCTGGAGTCACAGCCAATCTTAGAAAATCAAAGTTTGGTTGCAGTGAGATAAAGTATTTAGGACATATCATTAATTCGCAGGGCATACGTCCGGATCCCAGTAAATTAGATGCTATCAGAAACTTTCCTAGCCCTCGTACTAAAAAGCAGTTAAAATCATTCCTTGGGCTATGTTCATTTTTCAGACGTTTTTTGCCACAACCACTTTTGAACAGTAAACATCTGCTAAATCTACTCAGAAAGAATCAAGTTTGGGTCTGGTCGGAACAGTGTCAGAATGACTTTAATACAATTAAACATGCTTTAGTGGGTGCAAACTTATTGAGCCATCCAGATTTCAATTTAGACTTTTGTATGACTTGTGACGCTTCACGAACTGGCTTGGGATGTTGCTTATTTCAAGTTGTAAAGAATAAAGAAAAGGAACAGATAAGAATTATTGGGTTTGCAAGTCGTACTCTAACTGAATGTGAGCGTACATACTCCACTACTGAGTTAGAAACACTTTCCATAGTATGGGCATTCAAGAAATTCAATTATTATTTATTTGGAAAACATACAGTAATTTACACCGATCACCAGGCCCTGACGTTTTTGTTAACTTGTAAACTTGTACATCCTAGACTATCACGATGGGCAGTTACACTTCAGAACTACTCTTTTGAAATTAAGTACATAAAAGGTAAGGACAACACCATTGCAGACGCTTTGTCTAGACTTCCACAATGTATGAATGATACCAACAGTGACTTAGAAAATATAAATGACTACAGGATTCTCTTAATGCAAGACAAGCAGTATCACCAATATTATATTGATATGTGCAGAAACATGGCTAAATTACAAAAATCTGACCCTCACTGGTATAAGATAATAACATTACTGGTAGAAAAACACAATCATCCTTCGACTAAGTATTACAAGTTACACAATGATGTGTTATTTTACCGCCGACATCCAAATGCTACTAACTGGTGTGTATGCATTCCCAAAGAGTCTGAACGTAATCTAATTTGGCACACACACTTAGTTTGGGGTCATTATGGGACGAAAAAGTGTTTGGCAAAGCTCAGCACATACTGTTATTTTAGCAATATGAGAAGAAAAATTTACAGGGAACTGAAAACATGTGTCATATGTCAAAAATCAAAACCTCAGAATTTATCCACAAAAACAGATTTACATTCTATTTTACCTAGTAAACCCCTGGAAATTCTGTGTACTGACATCAGTGGACCGCATCCAGCAAGCTCTGGAGGCGTCAAATATATCTTAGCTTTTTACGATATATTTTCTAAACATGTCAAACTTTATGCTTTAAAATCCGCCACTGCAAGTGCTATAATACGAAGATTCTCAAGTGATTACCTGACGCACGTGGGAAAACCTAAAGCAATTCTGTCAGATAATGCAGCATACTACTCTGGGTACAAATGGAGAAATTTCTTGAAGGACAATAACATTAAAAGTATATTTATTTCGAGGTTTAGTCCACAATGTAACGCGACTGAGAGACTTTTCCGAGAATTAAATCGATTCATGAGGACCTATATTTCATTAAAACATACTAATTGGGTGTCCTACCTAAGTCTTTTCGAAGACGTACACAATAACTTAAATATTTACGATACAAATTACACACCTAACGAGATCATGTTCAATTGCAAACAGAACGATCAGTGGATAGAACCATTACCTAAGTTGTCAGACAAGGAGATCACACCTGAACAGAAAATAAAAGAAGTATTGACTACGCTGACACATCACGCACAGATACGAAACAAACATCACAGAAACATAATAAAAAGAAAACAAAAATTCGAGGTAGGAATGCTTGTACTACTTCGTACTCACCATAAATCTGTAGCACTCAAACGACGCAACGCTAAGTGGCGTCTGCTATATGAAGGACCTTATATAATTGTTAACATACCGCATCCTGGTGCGTATCTGTTACAACATCGTAGAACTAACAAAATTATTGGGCTATACGCACACCGAGATCTTAGAGCATTTCATGCTGAATAATGTCAAAGTCATACCCATCAAAATATGGCTAAGCAACTCGAAAAACTCTGTTGTTACAACACAGATAATAAGTAGTGTAGAAATTTTCATTTCAGCGGTTCCAGAGTCGCAGTTGAAGGCAGAAGAACTCTTCTTTCAGCGCGCGCCACCACCTGGAAGACGGAATATCAAAATGAAATTTATGATTACGTAGCAGTTAATGATATATTAATTTTTCACGGAACATTTGTTATTGTAGGTACCACTGACTTGGTATGACACCTGACGAACCGACAGACGTCATCTGTGAAGCGATCTTTTACTTTGAGAAATAGATTAGACGCACATCTCTCAACACGAAAAGCATCTATCAGTAGTCAAGGCCACACAGACACTCTACACACACGCACAAAACGCGAGGAATCGAACATTTTCTCTCTCTTACTATTTTGAATATTTATTGAGTAGTGAAAACGCCTGGTCTTGCCTACTGATGTAATGAATGTTGTGTCTAACCTATCTTAATTTCAGATGACATCACAAAAAACATCGATAATATCCCAGCAAAACCGCTAAAGAGGATGTAAATATCGACAATTCATGACATCACGTGACACAATGTAATAACCTATAGCTATGTAATGATGATGCAAACATGTTTATGTGCAACTGTATTATGTTTATGCTAAGAAAATATGTGACGTGTGTATGTATAATTACTTATTTTTTTAACCGATGTATCATGTAACTGTTACTATGTAAAAAAAAAATTTGAACAAAACGAGTGCCAAAAAGACATTGCATAGTGAACCTCTGTTCACGGACATTAACGAACATTACTAATTCTGCAACTACGCAGAAACCTATGTAAAAAAAAAAAACGGTTAATGCCATTCATTATGCAGCGTATCTATGTAAACGCGATGAATGATTTCTTTGATTAATAACTACGAACATTTAGGTGAGCTATATTCAGCAAAAAAAAAACTGAAAATGTGAAGTGCATAATTCGTGCATCGTCTAGTGACATTACTACAGTACCTAACTTCAAGATGTTAACTGGATTAAATGGACACAAAGTGCCTGTCCAGAAAACAACACGACGGGTGGAAGAATTTTGGTTGGAACTTCAGGGAATGAAATGTTCTCGAAATGTGACGGACACTCTTACCTGGACTGTCCAAGGATCGACGCCAGCTATGTGCCGTCCGAGGTTCTGCAACCAAGCTTCCACGGAATGTAAAAAACGAACTGCACGTGGACCAATTACTCAACGGGTCACGTCTGATCTGTAATAAGCAATGCTTTTAGTCACAACGAACTGCATCACAACGACTATAATGGAAATGGGAAATGGACACGCTTATGTATTAATCACGTTGTTATACAACGATGTTACTGTGATCAAAAAACTTTACCACGACGATACTAACCTGTAAAAAATTATTGTGCAGCAGATGAATATGAACTATAATAACGACACGATGTGTATAGGTCAACGCACCTGAAACATACGGACATTTTTCTTTGAAGTATTTCAAAACAATACTATGTAACTAAGAACATTCAACAATCTAAGTTGTATTGTGTTATAACAAATATTGTAAATTTAAAACTAAGTTACCTGTCATAGAATGTAGTCTTCATATGTAATCTTGGTTGAATATTTTCTTTGTGCAACGACTGAGAAACGCGCGCACACGAACAATATGAACTGCAATACTGTGCCGCGTGATCTAACTGTATGATATAACGGCAGTGCCGGAGTCACACAGACGCTTCTGCGCATGCGCGCACTCTATCTGCCAACATAAGAACTTTTACAGCGCACCCGCGTCATTCAAATTTTGTATATAATGTGTATAATGTGTATAATGTATGTCATGTAAATAGTTGTAGATAACTTAGATTTTCTTGTGCCTTTAGGTGAATTGCTCGCCTGCAGGTGTGTCCTTTCGCCTCGCAATTCAGGGGGCAATATAAAGGCACATTTGCATGCCGAGCGTGAGCTTCCTCGGAAACTCGAAATATTAATTAAATAAATAATCAGTGACAAATAAATAAAGCCTATGGCACACAACTGCAGCGCTGTGTCGCTGATAAAACAAAAGCACAATTACGTTACTCTTATGTTTGATTAAGAAAGAAGAGAGCTCTCGTAGAAGTGGTGCAAGAAGCACGTATTTTATTCTATTGTCTGGCACACCGCCATATTTCATGTTATAGAAGAATACTGCGAGTTGCAACCAGACTAGGCACTCGATTCTGTAAAGAATTTATATTTATAAAAGTAAGTAGGATTATGAACTGTAGACTTATTCATTGAATATATCTGATTTAACTAACTGTGTAACTTTTTTATGTTTAGTAGACAATCACCTCTGTACGACGTATTGGCATGGCTGGCAAATTATTGAAATATTGAGATTTAGATTATGAGTCCGCACCTACCGCAGCAGTCTTTGGAAACGATTTATTTACGAAGTCCGATTATTTCAGTTTTATTTCACGGTCAACTACGAGTAACATTGCCTTTACGAAAAAGCCATTGTCAAGCGTCTGATACCGAATAATTAAACGTCCACGTTCCAGATAAGCAAATATCAATTACAATTACAATCACCATCATACAGATAGAAAAATTAATATTTAAATAATATTTTTTATTTTATTTATTTTATAAAGGGTAACCGCAGCCATGGTCTCCGAGCTGATGGTGCATGCTGAAGCAAACGTCGTTGAACTGTTCGTGCAGATGGTTGTTGTCTTGCAAACGTCCCCATCTGTTGACTCAGTGATCGAGACGTGGCTGCACGATCCGTTACAGCCATGCAGATAAGATGCCTGTCATTTCGACTGCTAGCGATACGAGGCCGTTGGGATCCAGCACGGCGTTCCGTATTACCCTCTTGAACTCACCGATTCCATATTCTGCTAACAGTCATTGGATCTCGACCAACGCGAGCAGCAATGTCGCGATACGATAAACCGCAATTGCGATAGGCTACAATACGACCTTTATCAAAGTCGGAAACGTGATGGTACGTATTTCTCCTCCTTACACGAGGCATCACAACAACGTTTCACCAGGCAACGCCGGTCAACTGCTGTTTGTGTATGAGAAATCGGTTGGAAACTTCCCTCATGTCAGCACGTTGTAGGTGTCGCCACCGGCGCCAACCTAGTGTGAATGCTCTGAAAAGCTAATCATTTGCATATCACAGCATCTTCTTCCTGTCGGTTAAATTTCGCATCTGTAGCACATCTTCGTGGTGTAGCAATTTTAATGGCCAGTAGTGTAATCGAGAGAACTGCTGCAGCTTTGAATATAAACAAAACACTGTTGTGAAGATTGGGAAGGAAATGTCTGACAAAGAAAAGGAAGCTGAAGAACCATCTAAACTTAAGACCTCTGGGGGGAAAAAACCCCTATGGATAACCAGATTACCAATACCCATTGGCTTGCAAAGGATGAGATTCTTCGTCATGTTTATGACTATTATCGAAAGAAGGAACATTCGACACTCAGGAAGCCGACGGTCACAGTTAAATAATCAGGCTTTTTCAAGAAAGTTGCACATCCTTGTCCACAGTTTAACACAACATAGGCTTTCACTATGGACATTTCTGTGGCCGTAAGCTGTTGATGGAGAGGGAGGATATAACTGCATGGAGATGCCGATTTTTAAGGGACATCCTTAGCATAAATATCGACGAAATGGCGTGGCTTGACGAAATGTGGGTAAGTTCTGGTCATATTGCTAAGTACGGCTGAACAGATGGTACAGCTCAAGGAACAATGGAAACTCCTTCTGGCAAGGTGGACAGACCTATTCTTCTTCATACATGCATCTCGCACGGTTTTCATCCAGTCTCCTGCTGTTTAAATCAAAGAAAACAGGAGATAATCACGAACAAATGAACGACGTCACATTTACAAACTGCTTCGAAAATTCACTGGTACAAAATCTCGAAAAACAGTCAGCAATTGTTCTAGGCAATACTCCTTACCATTCACGTGTTGTTAAAAAGGAAACTACCACGGCAAAACCATAAGAAGGAAATGATTTATTGACTTCAGGTTCATAATTTCGATGTAAGTGATGACCTTAACGTTTTACGTGAAATTCGTTGAAATTTGACATTTTCTGTTTTCTACTCCATAATGTACTTTGGACTTTCCTGAACATTTTGGTGTATAATACATTAAAATCAGACAGCTGCGAGACCTTCAAATAATATTCTGAATGTTGACAAGTGACTGTCAAATTTCGCAGCTACACGTATACTGTCACAATTCAGCAGTCATATGTTGAGTACCCCCCCATGAACCATGGACCTTCCCGTTGGTGGGGAGGCTTGCGTGCCTCAGCGATACAGATAGCCGTACCGTAGGTACAACCACAACGGAGGGGTATCTGTTGAGAGGCCAGACAAACGTGTGGTTCCTGAAGAGGGGCAGCAGCCTTTTCAGTAGTTGCAAGGGCAACAGTCTAGATGATTGACTGATATGGCCTTGTAACAATAACCAAAACGGCCTTGCTGCGCTGGTACTGCGAACGGCTGAAAGCAAGGGGAAACTACGGCCGTAATTTTTCCCGAGAGCATGCAGCTTTACTGTATGATTAAATGATGATAGCGTCCTCTTGGGTAAAATATTCCGGAGGTAAAATAGTCCCCCATTCGCATCTCCGGGCGGAGACTACTCAAGAGGATGTCGTTATCAGGAGAAAGAAAACTGGCGTTCTACGGATCGGAGCGTGGAATGTCAGATCCCTTAATCGGGCAGGTAGGTTAGAAAATTTAAAAAGGGGAATGGATAGGTTAAAGTTAGATATAGTGGGAATTAATGAAGTTCGGTGGCAGGAGGAACAAGACTTCTGGTCAGGTGACTACAGGGTTATAAACACAAAGTCAAATAGGGGTAATGCAGGAGTAGCTTTAATAATGAATAGGAAAATAGGAATGCGGGTAAGCTACTACAAACAGCATAGTGAACGCATTAGTGTGGCCAAGATAGATACGAAGCCCACACCTACTACAGTAGTACAAGTTTACATGCCAACTAGCTCTGCAGATGACGAAGAAATTGAAGAAATGTATGATGAAATAAAAGAAATTATTCAGATAGTGAAGGGAGACGAAAATTTAATAGTCATGGGTGACTGGAATTCGAGTGTAGGAAAAGGGAGAGAAGGAAACGTAGTAGGTGAATATGGATTGGGGCTAAGAAATGAAAGAGGAAGCCGCCTGGTAGAATTTTCGGCAGAGCACAACTTAATCATAGCTAACACTTGGTTTAAGCATCATGATAGAAAGTTGTATATATGGAAGAACCCTGGAGATACTAAAAGGTATCAGATAGATTATATAATGGTAAGACAGAGATTTAGGAACCAGGTTTTAAATTGTAAGACATTTCCAGGGGCAGATGTGGACTCTGACCACAATCTATTGGCTATGACCTGTAGATTAAAACTGAAGAAACTGCAAAGAGGTGGGAACTTAAGGAGATGGGACCTGGATAAAATGAAAGAACCAGAGGTTGTACAGAGTTTCAGGGAGAGCATAAGAGAACTACTGACAGGAATGGGGGAAAGAAATACAGAATGGGTAGCTTTGAGGGATGAAGTAGTGAAGGCAGCAGAGGATCAAGTAGGTAAAAAGACGAGGGCTAGTAGAAATCCTTGGGCAACAGAAGAAATATTGAATTTAATTGATGAAAGGAGAAAATACAAAAATGCAGTAAATGAAGCAGGCAAAAAGGAATACAAACGTCTCAAAAATGAGATCGACAGGATGTGCTAAATGGCTAAGAAGGGATGGCTAGAGGACAAATGTAAGGATGTAGAGGCTTATCTCACTAGGGGTAAGATAGATACTGCCTACAGGAAAATTAAAGAGACCTTTGGAGATAAGAGAAAAACTTGTATGAACATCAAGAGCTCAGATGGAAACCCATTTCTAAGCAAAGAAGGGAAAGCAGAAAGGTGGAAGGAGTATATAGAGGGTCTATACAAGGGCGATGTACTTGAGGACAATATTATGGAAATGGAAGAGGATGTAGATTAAGATGAAATGGGAGATACGATACTGCGTGAAGAGTTTGACAGAGCCCTGAAAGACCTGAGTCGAAACAAGGTCCCCGGAGTAGACAACATTCCATTGGAACTACTGACGGCCTTGGGAGGGCCAGTCCTGTCAAAACTCTACCATCTGGTGAGCAAGATGTATGAAACAGGCGAAATACCCTCAGACTTCAAGGAGAATATAATAATTCCAATCCCTAAGAAAGCAGATGTTGACAGATGTGAAAATTACCGAACTATCAGTTTAATAAGCCACAGCTGCAAAATACTAACGCGAATTCTTTACAGACGAATGGAAAAACTAGTAGAAGCCGACCTCGGGGAAGATCAGTTTGGATTCCGTAGAAATACTGGAACACGTGAGGCAATACTGACCTTACGACTTATCTTAGAAGAAAGATTAAGGAAAGGCAAACCTACGTTTCTAGCATTTGTAGACTTACAGAAAGCTTTTGACAATGTTGACTTGAATACTGTCTTTCAAATTCTAAAGGTGGCAGGGGTAAAATACAGGGAGCGAAAGGCTATTTACAATTTGTACAGAAACCAGATGGCAGTTATAAGAGTCGAGGGATATGAAAGGGAAGCAGTGGTTGGGAAGGGAGTAAGACAGGGTTGTAGCCTCTCCCCGATGTTATTCAATCTGTATATTGAGCAAGCAGTAAAGGAAACAAAAGAAAAATTCGGAGTAGGTATTAAAATCCATGGAGAAGAAATAAAAACTTTGAGGTTCGCCGATGACATTGTAATTCTGTCAGAGACAGCAAAGGACTTGGAAAAGCAGTTGAACGGAATGTATGGTGTCTTGAAGGGAGGATATAAGATGAACATCAACAAAAGCAAAACGAGGATAATGGAATGTAGTCGAATTAAGTCGGGTGATGTTGAGGATATTAGATTAGGAAATGAGACACTTAAAGTGGTAAAGGAGTTTTGCTATTTGTGGAGCAAAATAACTGATGATGGTCGAAGTAGAGAGGATATAAAATGTAGACTGGCAATGGCAAGGAAAGCGTTTCTGAAGAAGAGAAATTTGTTAACATCGAGTATAGATTTAAGTGTCCGGAAGTCATTTCTGAAAGTATTTATATGGAGTGTAGCCATGTATGGAAGTGAAACATGGACGGTAAATAGTTTGGACAAGAAGAGAATAGAAGCTTTCGAAATGTGGTGCTACAGAAGAATGCTGAAGATTAGATGGGTAGATCACATAACTAATGAGGAAGTATTGAATAGGATTGGGGAGAAGAGAAGTTTGTGGCACAACTTGACCAGAAGAAGGGATCGGTTGGTAGGACATGTTCTGAGGCATCAAGGGATCACCAATTTAGTATTGGAGGGCAGCGTGGAGGGTAAAAATCGTAGGGGGAGACCAAGAGATGAATACACTAAGCAGATTCAGAAGAATGTAGGTTGCAGTAGGTACTGGGAGATGAAGAAGCTTGCACAGGATAGAGTAGCATGGAGAGCTGCATCAAACCAGTCTCTGGACTGAAGACCACAACAACAACAACAACATCTTGAGAACTACACAGTCTAGAAGTACATGTTCCTATAAAAAAAACTTGAGTGTGTAGGACGTGTCAAGTAAAGGATGGGAACACGTCTGCGTAACCTAAAAACCATGCTGGGTAACACAAAACTGTCTGATGGCAAGACAATAAAATGTGCTTTAAGACTAATGGACAAAGTAGCACACTCGGATTCAGCTGCACGTTTCGTGTAAGCAGTTTACATCTATAAGTACCTACATAGCAAAATTATACCGTCATAATTTTGAAATTTTAATAAGAAGGCCTTAATAGCAACTAATTCCAAATGAAGTGCAACTCAGGAATTCAGTCTGCATCACACAAAATAAATATTACTGTTTACAATATAACTGCTGTAATACAGAGGCCCTCATAAAAGAAATTCTGACAGACACAAAAGCAAGGGTGAGATTCAGAGGAGCACTGTCAGAGGAATTTGAGATCAAGACTGGTATTAAACATGGAGATTGATTGTCACCATTGTTGTTCAGTATTGCACTGGACGAAGTGATCAGGCAGTGGAGAGCAATAAACGAGGAAATGTGAATACCAAAGACCCATGTGGGGGACAAAAAGGACAACAGGACTCAAGTGGACTGCCTAGCCTTTGCAGATGACATAGCAATAGTAAGTGAGACGGAAGAAGACGCAAAGACACAGCTCGACAGCTTAAGTAAGGTAGCCATAAAGGTGGGACTGAGAATCGCCTATAACGAGACAAAGACATTAAACACCACTGCAGACTGGGAAACACCAGAAGACACTGTGCAAATGGTGGACAAATTTAAATACCTGGGAGAATTTATAACAGGAAGGAACAGGAGCAAGGGGGAATAACAGAGAGGATAAAGAAGATCCTCAAAATTACAGACCAATATCCTTAACATCGGTTTGTTGCAGGATTCTCGAACATATTCTCAGTTCGAATATAATGAATTTCCTTGAGGCAGAGAAGTTGCTGTCCATGCATCCGCACGGCTTTAGAAAGCATCGCTCCTCCGAAACGCAATTCGCCCTTTTTTCACATGATATCTTGTGAACCATGGATGAAGGGTATGAGACGGATGCCATATTCCTTGACTTCCGGAAAGCGTTTGACTCGGTGCCCGACTGCAGACTTCTAACTAAGGTACGAGCATATGGGATTGGTTCCCAAATATGTGACTGGCTCGAAGACTTCTTAAGTAATAGAACCCAGTACGTTGTCGTCGACGGTGAGTGTTCATCGGAGGTGAGGGTATCATTTGGAGTGCCCCAGGGAAGTGTGGTAGGTCCGCTGTTGTTTTCTATCTACATGAATGATCTTTTGGATAGGGTGGATAGCAATGTGCGGCTGTTTGCTGATGATGCTGTGGTGTACGGGAAGGTGTCGTCGTTGAGTGACTGTAGGAGGATACAAGATGACTTGGACAGGATTTGTGATTGGTGTTAAGAATGCCAGCTAACTCTAAATATAGATAAATGTAAATTAATGCAGATGAATAGGAAAAAGAATCCTGTAATGTTTGAATACTCCATTAGTAGTGTAGCACTTGACACAGTCACGTCGATTAAATATTTGGGCGTAACATTGCAGAGCGATATGAAGTGGGACAAGCATGTAATGGCAGTTGTGGGGAAGGCGGATAGTCGTCTTCGGTTCATTGGTAGAATTTTGGGAAGATGTGGTTCATCTGTAAAGGAGACCGCTTATAAAACACTAATTCAACCTATTCTTGAGTACTGCTCGAGCGTTTGGGATCCCTAACAGGTCGAATTGAGGGAGGACATAGAAGCAATTCAGAGGCGGGCTGCTAGATTTGTTACTGGTAGGTTTGATCATTACGCGAGTGTTACGGAAATGCTTCAGGAACTTGGGTGGGAGTCTATAGAGGAAAGGAGGCGTTCTTTTCGTGAATAGCTACTGAGGAAATTTGGAGAACCAGCATTTGAGGCTGACTGCAGTACAATTTTACTGCCGCCAACTTATATTTCGCGGAAAGACCACAAAGATAATATAAGAGAGATTAGGACTCGTACAGAGGCATATAGGCAGTCATGTTTCCCTCGTTCTGTTTGGGAGTGGAACAGGGAGAGAAGATGCTGGTTGTGGTACGCGGTACCCTCCGCCACGCACCGTATGGTGGATTGCGGAGTATGTATGTAGATGTAGAAGTAGAATATGAGGTCAGCCTTCTGCATGACGAGAGTGATATACAATAAAAAGAATATATCCACAGAGGCAAAGATAAACCACTACAAGGCAACAGTGAGGCATGCAGTATTATATGCTGCTGAGACGATGACACTAGGAAGAAATGGGGCAGAACAACTAGAGAAAGAAGAGAGAAAAATACTGAGAAAAATACTAGGTCCCAAAAGAGGTGGAGAGAGGTGGATGAGAAGACCTAGGGAAGATGGTACAAATGGCTCTGAGCACTATGGGACTCAACTGCTGTGGTCATAAGTCCCCTAGAACTTAGAACTACTTAAACCTAACTAACCTAAGGACATCACACACATCCATGCCCGAGGCAGGATTCGAACCTGCGACCGTAGCGACCTAGGGAAGAATTGTACTGGAACATGAGAACAATATCCTGGGAAATCAGACTCAAAAGAGCAAGGTTTGCTGGGCATGTAGTTAGGATGAGTATGGACAGAATGACGAAGAGAGTGTGGGAAACAACAGGGAGGACAAGAGGAAAGCCAGGAACCAAGTGGGTTGTTGAACTTCGGAAGGACTGGTTGGAATTGGGGATCAAGGTCGAAGGAAAGGAAAATTGGAGGAACAAATATACGCCGACAAATATGCCGGAGATCAATGACAGAGAAGAATGCAGGAAAAGATTAGAATGTCACCAGTGGAGCCGCCAGCAGAAACGGAAACTGAAGATCTCGGAAGAAGAGCGGGATAAAAGAAGAGAAAGAATGAAGAGGTTCTGGGCGAAGAAGAGGAAAATGCAGTCCACGAAGGGGCTACCCGTGGTCCTACAGAGGCCGTAACGCAAGAAGAAGAAGAGGCCCGAAGAAGAGGCCCTATTATTTGTATCGCTCTTGTTCTTTCTCCACGATAGAGATTGGCCTAAGACATATTTTCTTACCGTGATAAACGCGCTTAGTCTTATTTTTTGTTGCGTTGGAATTAAGTAGGCGGATAAGAATTAAATAGGTGGATCGGAAAAATTAATAACAGTTTCATAACGACCTGTTTCTCGTATCGAAACCGTAACGGCGACCGATCAGTACTAGAGGCACTGAAGAGCCAAAGAAACTGGTACACCTGACTAATGTGTAGGACCCCCGCGAGCACGCAGATGTGCCGCAACACGACGTGGCATGGACTCGACCAATATCTGAAGTAGTGCTGGAGGGAAATGACACCATGAATCCTGCAGCGCTGTCCCTAAACCCGTAAGAGCACGAGGGTAGGTGCAAATCTCTTCTGAACAGCACGTTGCAAGCCATCCCAGATATGCTCAATAATGTTCACGTCTGGGAAGTTTGGTGGCCAGCAGAAGTGTTTAAACTTAGAAGAGTGTTCCTGGAGCCACTCAGTAGCAATTCTGGCCATATGGAGTGTCGCATTGTCCTCTTGGAATCCGTCGGAATGCATAATTGACATGAATGGATGCAGGTGATCAGGCAGGATGCTCACGTACGTGTCACCTGTTAGAGCCATATCTAGGGGTCCCATATCACTTCAACTGCACACGCCCTACACCATTACAGAGCCTCCACCAGTTTGAACAGTCCCCTGCTGACATGCAGGATCCATGGATTCATGAGGTTGTCTCCATAGCCGTACACGTCCATCCGCTCGATACAATATGAAACGAGATTCGTTCGACCACGCAACATGTTTCCACCAGTCATCAACCGTCCAATGTCGATGTTAATGGGCCCAGGCGAGGCTCAAAGCTCTGTGTCGTGCAGCCTTCGGCTCCGAAAGCCCATATCGATGATGGTTCGTTGAATGGTTCGCACGCTGACACTTGTTGATGGCCCAGCATTGAAACTGCAGCAATTTGCGGAAGGGTTGCACTTCTGTCACGCTGAACGATTCTCCTCAGTCGTCGTTGGTCCCGTTCTAGCAGGATCTTTTTCCGGTCGCGGCGAAGTCGAAGATTTGATGTTTTACCAGTTTCCTGATATTTACGGTACACTCGTGAAATGGTCGTACGGGAAAATCCCCACTTCATCGCTACCTCGGAGACGCTGTGTCCCATCGCTCGTGCACCGGCTATAACACCACATTCAAACTCGCTTGTATCCTGATAACCTGCCATTGTAGCAGAAGTAACCGATCTAACAACTGCACCAGATACTAGTTGTCTTATATAGGCGTTACCGACCGCTGCCTGGTTGCATATCTCTGTATGTGAATACGCATGCCTATACCAGTTTCTTTGGCGCTTCAGTGTATCTGGCGTTAGAGATCTCCGAGAGAGTTCTGGATTAGAAGATTTGATAATATTATATATTCTTAAGATTCCATTCACATAATGTATTCACTATTTCCAGTAACAAAAACGTTGGCCGCATACTGAAAATGCGATAACGTCGTGGGAAAACGCATTTTCATAGTATCCGTATATCGTCTTAATAACTTGTTGCCGCAAATAAAACTAAAATCAAAACGTAGTGTAACTCTTCCAGAACACACAGACGCAATTACCATATTAATAAAGTGAATGGTTTGCCTGTTTGAGGGAGTTGGATGAAATGTAAGATAATGCGTGTTTTCCGAGCAGGAAGTGGCATCTGTTCCGCGCCTCCATGTGCTCCTGCCGAAGTCTGAACTTTGAACTAATTTTGAACCGACTCTACAGTCGGTGGGACCAGCCAGCGAGGAGAGCAAGCACAGAGCAACGAAGTATCGAGTCGCTCCGGTCAGCTAACAAATAGTTACCGATTAAATTAAACAATGGAAACTTCAGGTAGAAATATCAACAACGTAGGAAAAGATAGATTGCTGTGATAGTTATTGATTACGTTCACAAAGTAGCTTTTATAAGTTGGCTACAGAATTTCTTCGTAGTTATGCCTGCCTCAGCGAGATTTTTGTGATGTTCAGACAAAATTGGTCGTCGTTCCAGAAATCATCGAGGAGCAACGTGGTTCAACCAGCTTCAACTTCCCATGAGGCAGCAGCCTTAGGAGTATTAAAAGACTGTGCGACATTTCGAGTTTGCTTGAACGTTTAGCTGTGAAGTAGATCTGATCGCGGTGGATTCTGCGCAAATTGACTGAAACTCAGAAACAGTGTAAGGAAATGTTCGCAACATTCGACCAAGGAAATGTAAAATCCGAAGGCTCATATAACACAGGAAAAGGAGAATCAAAACGACGAATCATTTCAAAGAAAATGATAGCTTGCTTTTCTGCGCACCGTGCACACGTGACAGCCTCTGGTTCAGAGTGTCGAAGAACCGTTAATGCTGAATGGTACACAATAACTTATTTGCCTTAAGTCAACGAAGAAATCAAGAAACACAATTGAAAACGTCGCATCGTTCTTCTGCACGACATTGTCAGCCACAATACAGCACGAAAACATTTGATTATTCTATGGAGAAAAGCATCGACAAAGACAAAATACATGTGGACAGTGATTTTCATCACCTCAAAAAGTTGGTGAATTCTTCCAAAATCATGTTTTTGAGGTAACGTACCAACGTCAGGGTAGGAAAAGTGTCCAGAACCAGTTCGAACGCATGTAAAAGTGGAACAATTATTTGAGAAACGATAAAAGGAGTAGCATAAACAAGTTTTTCTTTCATTGGTTTTGTAAAATCTTAAAAGGCAGCCTTCGTAACCTATTAGTGCAACGTAAAATAAATGCATAAATCTTGACTTGACATTTGAATTAATACATTTTTCCAATTAGATCTGTGCCAGTTTTTGTAAGCAACTGGCGATCTAATGTAGAGATCACTCCAGTGCGGGACCTCTGTGCTGTAACAGTAAATCGCCTGTGGAGGAGGAAGGTAATTTATGGACGTCACGGAATAGCCTATAAAATGGCAACGAGAAGTTGCTGGCACAACTCCACTGCAAAACAGTTCTACGTCTGTACTCGGTACTTGACGTGTTACGTGATAAAGCTTGCTGTCTTACAATTATGGATTCTAAACGTCACACAATTTATGTAAGTTTGAAGTTGTTAATAATGATCGTACTTAAAGCGACGCTAGTAATTAGCACTGCTACAGCAAGTTGTGTCTATGATCTCGAAACATGAAATTAATCTAGCTTGTGCGACTGTTGTAGTGTAGTTTTCCGGGTTTTTATGTCTGTGTCATTTAGGATATTGGCTATCTAATAATTCGTCGCGTAAGTCGCTATCTCTGAAGGCTTATGTCCTGCCGTCAACATCAAGTTTCGTTGAAAGTTAAGAGTTGGTACGTTGTGGATGGAGACTGCATTGACGTGTAGGTGGATTGAATAGCCTTTCTGACGTTTACATGTGTGTTATATCATGCTACCGAGGTCATACATTTCGAAGGCATCCGATCACCACTTTTTTTTTTTATAAAAGAGTAATTCAGGTGATGATTTTGTCATGTTTAAGGTATCCACCCTGAGTAAATGAACGTGGTAACTGTCAGCTTTGTCTGTAACTATCGTGTCATTAAAATACTTGATAGGACACCTACGATTATCGCACGTATTGCCATGGCAAGCTTTTTGTTGTGTTTAAATCTACATTCGCTGCTGTCATACGTTGAATGCACAGACTATACCGTGATGGTCAACTGCGGTGTAAGCAAATGAGAATTTTGACTATACACGGAGAAACGAATGGAGGATGAGGGAGAAGATTAGCTTTAAACGTCCCGTCGGCATTAGAGACGCAGCACAAGCTCGGATCAGGGAACGATGGGGAAGGAAATCGGCCATGCCCTTTCAAAGAAACCATCCAGACATTTGCCTCAGGGAAACCACGGAAAACCTAAATCTGGATGGCTGGACGCGGGTTTGAACCGTCGTCCTCCCGAATGCCAGTCCACTGTACTAACCACTGCGCTATCTCGCTCAGTAAGACGAACGAAGGGAGGAATAAGCCCCGCCTCCCTGTCACAGGTTTGGCAGCCAAATTTCAAATAGGATTAGAGTAGCCATCTGTCCCGATACATTGGGGCCATCACTGTTATGGATTTTCTTGTCCCGACATGACTCAATTTTCTGCCGACTTTGCAAAATACTGTGACAAGCTTGGCTCAAAGTAATACCATATATTAGCGCAACATGTAAATGTAGCCTCAGTTAGTTTCATTTATTTCAACAAGTTTACGTTGATAAGGTTGTCCCACAGATGGTGTTGCATGTTGCGTATCCTGTATGGACGATGCAAGCACCTTCTAGTTCTAGCACCATCACTCGAGAAAATACCAGACTTCTCCAGTAGTACGGGGCTGGAACTATTTAAGCGTAAGAATCAGGCAGTTCCCAATTTGAATAGCGATCTGATAAAAGATTCTTTCTAAATGTAATACGAACAACGAGTGCAAGTCAGTAATTCTGGAAGTGTTTACTGCAGCTATATAAGGCATGAAGTTTATAGTGACATGTACCTCGATTATTAAAGTGTTATTGTCGACTGTTTAACTTGTAATAAACTGATCTTATCATAGCTTACGAAAATACCTAAGAATGGAAAGAGAAAGTGCCACTTTTCGGATGGTTACAAAAAAGAGTGGTCTTTTGTCAAGAAAGAACATACGGATCAGGACGCATTGAGTGAGATTTGTAGCTGTTTCGTCTCAGTAACTCACAGAGCTACGGGAGATGTGAGGCATCATATTTCTCCGAAGAATCATACAAACAGATGAAGAACTAACAACAGTTTATACAGGCACGTAATGGATAGTGCTCAACAGTTTGTGTCTCATGCCATCCAAAATTTTTGCACCTGTCTAAGCATTTGCTCCTCTTTTCACTACCAAGGCTGAAAGACTCGTCCATATATTCAAGGTTCAAATGTAGAAGTATGCCATGGACTGCTCCACAGATGATACCTTGACATGCTTCTTGATTTCCTGCAGGTTTACGTCAGTGGGGGATCAGAGTCTAGCCAATATGCTCCATCATCACCAGCCACACACCCTCCTGTATCTGCTCATCACCCATCAGTGAAGACATCGTCACTGTTTGCTACTGTCTCCACAGTCTGGGCTCAGTGGTTTGGCTGCCAACCAAAGTGGATTCCAGCCACGATCCACAGCTCTTGAGGCTACTTACTGCCTCTGTATGGTGTGCAACAGTGGTGCATGACCTGAAATGTTCCCTCTACCTTGGGAAGCATTCCAATTACTATCGATGTTAAAGATTGCATTAAATAGTAATATTGGCACTTACAGAATTAAGCACGTTTCTTTGTTGCTGGTTAAGGAATGCTTAGCCTAAATTCCTTTGGATGTACATTGCTGCAGCTGGTCTTCCTATATGTGTGTGTTACAACAATAATCTGCAGAATTTTGAGTCATTATCGTTTATTCACGAAAAATACAAAACAATTTTGAAAGTCCAACCATTCCATCCACAGCAGCCACGTGCATTCCACTGCCGTTCCAACTTCCCTCCAAAACACATCTCCTCCAAAGAAGAAACAATTGACTAAAACATTAACATCTTTGGAAATGGAAGATTAATGATTTAACCACTAAAATTAATATCGATAATTCTGGCACACTAGAAAATGCATAATAAGATTTGATTAACAATTGGCATAAAACAAAGTAGACACTAAGATCTGCACATAGTAAAATGTGTAATTAAGATCTGCACATAATTTGCACAAAAATGAAAGTAGACACTAAGATCTGCACATAGCAGTGGGAAGGACAGAAATGGGAAGGTGGTGCCATTTCAGACCACAAGCACTTGCAACCTTGCGCCACTGTGAGAATTGCGGGTCCACCGCCACCACCTCACCTTCTACCTCAGTGCCTATTCCGTGCTCGTGGGGTGTCCCTGTGGACTCACCCTCCTGGCAGATGTTACTACCTTCTGTCTCTCCTGCATGGTCCAGTGCCTGGATGTCGGCTGCCTTCCTCTGATGCTTTGCTGCCACTGGTGATTTTGCCACCAGAATGCCACTTTTTGGCTCTTCAATGCCAGTGCCCAGCACCCCGAACCATGCGGCCAGTACTTTCACCGCCAGCACAGTTCCACCACGCCAAGGAATCAGATGTCAAAATGCTATTAGTGCCCTTATCAACAGTCCCTGCACAACAAACAAAGTTACATAAAAGGCAATCAAATTAGTTAATGTTCATCTGGTAGTTAATTTTCATTTGCTTGATACATATTTCTTATGGTTCTGATGTAATGTTGTGAGACGTGATCTAGTGGGACACCCTGTACATAAAAAGGAAAAAAATCACTCTATATTCTTGTCCAGATGTGCAATTATTCACAAACAGAATGTATAAGTAATCATAGCACATTTTTCAATACAGTGAAAAATTTCTTGTGGTAACTGTAAATGGAAATTAATTTAGGTATTTAAGGTTATGGACACTGTGTCTTAATTACACAACATATCTTGGAAAATATAGTAAATTAAAGTTTATTTTAGTTTACCTTTATACACTCCTGGAATTTGAAATAAGAACACCGTGAATTCATTGTCCCAGGAAGGGGAAACTTTATTGACACATTCCTGGGGTCAGATACATCACATGATCACACTGACAGAACCACAGGCACATAGTCACAGGCAACAGAGCATGCACAATGTCGGCACTAGTACAGTGTATATCCACCTTTCGCAGCAACGATCGTAGAGATGCTGGATGTAGTCCTGTGGAACGGCTTGCCATGCCATTTCCACCTGGCGCCTCAGTTGGACCAGCATTCGTGCTGGACGTGCAGACCGTGTGAGACGACGCTTCATCCAGTCCCAAACATGCTCAATGGGGGACAGATCCGGAGATCTTGCTGGCCAGGGTAGTTGACTTACACCTTCTAGAGCACGTTGGGTGGCACGGGATACATGCGGACGTGCATTGTCCTGTTGGAACAGCAAGTTCCCTTGCCGGTCTAGGAATGGTAGAACGATGGGTTCGATGACGGTTTGGATGTACCGTGCACTATTCAGTGTCCCCTCGACGATCACCAGTGGTGTACGGCCAGTGTAGGAGATCGCTCCCCACACCATGATGCCGGGTGTTGGCCCTGTGTGCCTCGGTCGTATGCAGTCCTGATTGTGGCGCTCACTTGCACGGCGCCAAACACGCATACGACCATCATTGGCACCAAGGCAGAAGCGACTCTCATCGCTGAAGACGACACATCTCCATTCGTCCCTCCATTCACGCCTGTCACGACACCACTGGAGGCGGGCTGCACGATGTTGGGGCGTGAGCGGAAGACCGCCTAACGGTGTGCGAGACCGTAGCCCAGCTTCATGGAGACGGTTGCGAATGGTCCTCGCCGATACCCCAGGAGCAACAGTGTCCCTAATTTGCTGGGAAGTGGCGGTGCGGTCCCCTACGGCACTGCGTAGGATCCTACGGTCTTGGCGTGCATCCGTGCATTGCTGCGGTCCGGTCCCAGGTCGACGGGCACATGCACCTTCCGCCGACCACTGGCGACAACATCGATATACTGTGGAGACCTCACGCCCCGCGTGTTGAGCAATTCGGCGGTACGTCCACCCTGCCTCCCGCATGCCCACTATACGCCCTCACTCAAAGTCCGTCAACTGCACATACGGTTCACGTCTACGCTGTCGCGGCATGCTACCAGTGTTAAAGACTGCGATGGAGCTCCGTATGCAACGGCAAACTTGCTGACACTGACGGCGGCGGTGCACAAATGCTGCACAGCTAGCGCCATTCGACGGCCAACACCGCGGTTCCTGGTGTGTCTGCTGTGCTGTGCGTGTGATCATTGCTTGTACAGCCCTCTCGCAGTGTCCAGAGCAAGTATGGTGGGTCTGACACACCGGTGTCAATGTGTTCTTTTTTCCATTTCCAGGAGTGTATATAAATGACACTGAAAGGCCCAACAGATCATCAAAAATTATGTTATTTGCAGATGATACAAGCATAATTATAAGTGATGACAGCAAATCCTTATTCACAACAGCTGAAAACGTTCTGAAGAATGTGCAACAGTGGTTTTACACTAATAAGTTAACACTCAGTTTAAATAAAACAAATTACATACAGTATGGCAAAGTAAATGAGAAGGATGATCACCATTTATCATTGAGTGACCATGAAATAGAGAAAGTCTGATCTACAAATTTTTTGGGCATGTACAATGATCAGCACTTGAGCTGGAAAGACCATGTCACATACATATCCAAAAAACTCAATTCAGTATGTTTTGCACTGAGAATACTTTCCAGAGTTTGCAGTGCATAGTGTACAAGATTAGTATATATGACTTATTTCAATTCTATTATATCCTATGGAATAACATTCTGGGGTGCAACTAAATGTCACTTGAGAGAGGGTTTTAAATTACAGAAAAGGGCCATTAGAATTATTGCACACAGCTCCCCACAAACACACTGCAAGTCCTTGTTCATGCAGCTAAACATACTTACAGTACCATCTTTATACATATTAAAAAGCATACTGCATACAAAAACACACTTGAGTAGTTTACGCATAAATTCAGATCTTCATGACTACAATACACGCATTTGTAAGAACCTGCATGTAGAAAGAACAAGAAAAACAAAAACTCTAAAACATGGGAGCCATTATGGAGTAAAGCTTTATAATGCTCTGCCACTCTGCATCAGGGAAACAGAAGTTGAAGGAAAATTTCAGTCAGAATTAAAAAGGTTTATGATAAACAAATGTTTTTATAGCATAGAGGAATATTTTGAATCCTTAAATCACTAACTGATAATTATATTGTCAATATCATGTTATTCTCATTGTCAGTTCTATGTCTCATTTATACTCTTTTTAACTCTAAAATTATGTGTAATATGTGTTTTCCAAAATATACTAAATATATATAAATCCATCACATACGGTACCTGTTAAAAGAGCAAGTAAAAGAACAACACGTTAATTCAATGTTTTAATTTTCAACATATTATATAATGTTAATTTATGTGTTTTAATTCAATGTTTTAATTTTCAACATAAAGCTAATTTTGTGTGTTTGATAGAATTTGTAATATTCTGCTGTGCATATTCTGGACAGTATTGTGACAATTCCTATATCATGTAAATGATGAAAAGGATGATAATAAATGAAATGAAATGAAATGAAATACCCCATGTCTATGCATTAGCAACAGAGTAATAATAAATGCTAGAATTCTGTGAGACTGCGGTTGGGACACTCAGGGTTAAATAAGATTCCATTAACATTACACATAAGTGGTAAGCTGACATATTGCACTATAAGGTAGTCATAGAAAGTCAAATGTAAAGAGGACACAACTAAAAAGAAGTAGGTATGTTATATTAGTATTTACACAACCATTAAATGTTCCGTCACACATAGATTTTATACTTCTAGAAGGGTTTTGATTTAGAAATTCTTGCAGACTGTAAAACTGTATCTACATTATTGTTCAGTCTTATATTATATTACATCATACATAAATTTTATGGATCTAGGAGCATTTTTCACCATGGTTTAGAAACTCTTCCAAGTTGTAAAATGACCTTGTCATAAGAAATTGCCTCAGAGTGCCCTGAAACACAGACTTTTCACAAATTTGCATTTAATTTCTAGAGGTAGAGCATTATGAACTTTTTTTATCACTGTCGTGCACATTCTTCTAGTCATATTCCATTATGTGATCTTTTTCATCTATTATGATTGGAGCTTCTTTTAAAAAATCAAAAATATTAGTTTAAGCACTTTTGTTTTTATAGGAGCCTACTGACTACAGCAGAAGGTATTCTTCTTTTCTATGAAGTCTTTTATAAAAGATTTTTTTCAGTATCTTTTTAATATTTGACTATCAAGCAATGGAAAATTCAGGATGGAATGTAATAGTTTTAGGAAAAGGACAGTTGCTACTCACCATATAGTGGAGGTGCTGAGTCACAGATAGGCATGATAAAAAGACTGTCAAAGCTTTCGGCCAACTAGATCTTTGTCAAAACACACACACACACACACACACATATATATATATATATATAAAGAAAGATGATGAGACTTACCAAACAAACTCTGCCCAAACTCTTTGCCTTTACAAATGTCTGCTTGTGTCTGTGTATATGCGGATGGATATGTGTGTGTGTGCGAGTGTATACCTGTCCTTTTTTCCCCCTAAGGTAAGTCTTTCCGCTCCCGGGATTGGAATGACTCCTTACCCTCTCCCTTAAAACCCATATCCTTTTGTCTTTCCTTCTCCTTCCCTCTTTCCTGACGAGGCAACCGTTGGTTGCGAAAGCTAGAATTTTGTGTGTATGTTTGTGTTTGTATGTGTGTCTATCGACCTGCCAGCGCTTTTGTTTGGTAAGTCTCATCATCTTTCTTTTTAAATATATTTTTCCCACGTGGAATGTTTCCCTCTATTATATTCATATATATATATATATATATATATATATATATATATATATATATATATATATATATGGTTATAATAGAAGGAAAC
Source organism: Schistocerca cancellata (assembly GCF_023864275.1). Taxonomy (NCBI): domain Eukaryota; kingdom Metazoa; phylum Arthropoda; class Insecta; order Orthoptera; family Acrididae; genus Schistocerca; species Schistocerca cancellata. Next base: position 137,506,345 of record NC_064627.1, on the reverse strand, counting down.
ATTCCACGAAGGAAAAATATACTTAAAAACAAAGATGATGTGAATTACCAAATGAAAGTGCTGGCAGGTCGACAGACACACAAACGAACACAAACATACACACAAAATTCAAGCTTTCGCAACAAACTGTTGCCTCATCAGGAAAGAGGGAAGGAGAGGAAAAGACGAAAGGATGTGGGTTTTAAGGGAGAGGGTAAGGAGTCATTCCAGTCCCGGGAGCGGAAAGACTTACCTTAGGGGGAAAAAAGGACGGGTATACATTCGCACACACACACATATCCATCCACACATATACAGACACAAGCAGACATATTTAAAGACTTTCTCTTTCTGTTTTTACCAGTAGTTTCACTTTGTATACACCTTCCCCTTTCACCGTAATCTACTATACAATTTTATCCCGCCATAAATATGCTCAACAATACGTAACCCACTTCCCAACCATAACCAAAAGATTTTATTTTCCGCTTTCAACACTACCGCTGCTATAAAATCCACCGTTTCTAGTCCAATAACAGCTGCTTTCACGTATTTAACAACCATTTCGGCTAGTTCTAATAACTTTAACTTTATTTCCACTTCCGTTTTTCGCACTTCACTGACCATTTTAGCCGTTCCCCACAGGTTTTAACGTCATTTTTTCTACAATTGTTAGCCCCATTTTCGTAATCTTTCACCACAACACCACTCCTTTAATACGTTTTTTCGAAATTTTCCCGAATTTCTCCGTCCTTTAACGTCATTTTAGCCGCTCCCCACAGGTTTTAACGTCATTTTTTCTACAATTGTTAGCCCCATTTTCGTAATCTTTCACCACAACACCACTCCTTTAATACGTTTTTTCGAAATTTTCTCGAAATTTTCCCGAATTTCTCCGTCATTTAACGTGATTTAGCGGCAACACAACCACCTAACCTTTTTGCACATCGCTGTCTACCAACCCAAGTTCAATACAAGATCAACTTAACCAACACTTTTTCGCCTTTTTTCATACCAGATCTCCAATTGCTTTCTAGTTCACCTTTCTCTCTCCCCATATATTTCTATCTTTCTTTTTCAAAAAAGTCTTTAAATATGTCTGCTTGTGTCTGTATATGTGTGGATGGATATGTGTGTGTGTGCGAGTGTATACCCGTCCTTTTTCCCCCTAAGGTAAGTCTTTCCGCTCCCGGGACTGGAATGACTCCTTACCCTCTCCCTTAAAACCCACATCCTTTCGTCTTTCCCTCTCCTTCCCTCTTTCCTGATGAGGCAACAGTTTGTTGCGAAAGCTTGAATTTTGTGTGTATGTTTGTGTTTGTTTGTGTGTCTGTCGACCTGCCAGCACTTTCATTTGGTAAGTCACATCATCTTTGTTTTTAGGCATATTTTTCCTTCGTGGAATGTTTCCTTCTATTATAACTATATATATATATGTATAGACACCTGCCAGCGCTTTCATTTGGTAAGTCAAATCATCTTTGTTTTAAGATATATTTTTTCCCACGTGGAATGTTTCCTTCTATATATATACAGGGTGTTTCAAAAATGACCGGTATATTTGAAACGGCAATACAAACTAAACGAGCAGCGATAGAAATACACCGTTTGTTGCAATATGCTTGGGACAACAGTACATTTTCAGGCAGACAAACTTTCGAAATTACAGTAGTTACAATTGTCAACAACAGATGGCGCTGCGGTCTGGGAAACTCTATAGTACGATATTTTCCACATATCCACCATGCGTAGCAATAATATGGCGTAGTCTCTGAATGAAATTACCCGAAACCTTTGACAACGTGTCTGGCGGAATGGCTTATTCCATATGTGTGGCTGGATATGCGTGTGTGTGCGAGTGTGTACCCGTCCTTTTTTCCCCCTAAGGTAAGTCTTTCCGCTCCCGGGACTGGAATGACTCCTTACCCTCTCCCTTAAAACCCACATCCTTTCGTCTTTCCCTCTTTCCTGATGAGGCAACAGTTTGTTGCGAAAGCTTGAATTTTGTGTGTATGTTTGTGTTCGTTTGTGTGTCTGTCGACCTGCCAGCACTTTCACTTGGTAAGTCACATCATCTTTGTTTTTAGATATATTTTTCCTTCGTGGAATGTTTCCTTCTATTATAACTATATATATATAACTTTCATTTGGTAAGTCACATCATCTTTGTTAAAAACAAAGGTGATGTGACTTACCAAAAGAAAGCGCAGGCAGGTCGATAGATACACAAATAAACGCAAACATACACATAAAATTCTAGCTTTTGCAACCAACGGCTGCTTTGTCACGAATGAGGGAAGGAGAGGGAAAGACGAAAGGATGTGGGTTTTAAGGGAGAGGGTAAGACTCCTTACCCTCTCCCTTAAAACTCACATCCTTCCGTCTTTCTCTCTCCTTCCCTCTTTCCTGATGAAGCAACCTTGGGTTGCGAAAGCTTGAAATTTGTGTGTGTTTTTTATTGTCTCTATCAACGTACCAATGGTAGAAGGGGAAAGGGTTAGCCATAGATATTTCAAAACAATGGCTCTGTGTCTCAGTAGGTAGAGAAATAATGAAGAACCTGAATCATTACATAATATGAATTAAAGTTTGCACTAATCCTAACTATGATAAGGACTTATATACTTGCTTTGGGTATTCTTTGGCATAGTTTTTTAGCACTAGCAATGAAAAGGCTGTTTTGTCTCAAATAAAACAGGTAATTTTTACAAAATATGTATTCAAATTAAATGAGAGTTTTTTCTGTTCCAGGATTTATCTTTCATCAACCAAAACAATGTCCGAGAAAAACTAAAGTCAGTAAGTACTTAAGTGTGTGTGACTTACATGGTGATTACAGAGGTAAAAGAGACTTAATGAAATTTCTCTTTTCAGCAATTCAGCATAAACAAATTTATAAATGGTAAGCTAACTGCCATTAATATACTTTTTTGCAATATATAATTAGGCTCTCAGCTTTTTAATTCTGTCTTTTACCTGCAACCAATTGAACAATAAGTTACACCTAGTTGAAAGTAATGAATTTATCGGTCACTGCAATGTTAAATTTCCATCACAAGGCTGGAAACTGTTTCCTTCACCATCAGTCATCTCCATAACACAAATATTTTTTGAATATAATAAATTTAAAGATCTATTGAAATCCTTTCTGTGTATTTACCAACTAATGCCAGACAACCAAGTCCATATTGATAGTGAGTTGTGCTAAGTAAAATGCCCCTTAATGCCCAAGTGGTGTAACATTATTCTTGTTTTGAGACATTTAATGATTTATTAGGATCATATAAATTCCAACAGTACTTTTTGTATGTTTTTTTATCATTTATACACTCTACAAGAGAGAAAAAATAACATGGCATCAAGAAGGAGTTATCTGAATGAGTTAATGAGACAGAAATCACTAGCTGTGATGTACATGTACAGACAAACAAATCATTACAATTTCAAAAAAAAATGGATGATAAGCAAGAGAAAGAGTGTCATAGATTGAACAAGTTATCAATGCATTGATTCACCTCTGGCCCTTACGCAAGCAGTTATTCATCTTGGTGGTGACTGACAGAGTTGTTGGATGTCCTACTGAGGGATATTATGTCAAATTCTGCCCAATTGCCATGTTAGATTGTCAAAATCCCAAGCTGGTTTGAGGCCCTGGCTGTACTTCCAAAAACATCATCAGTTGGGAAAAGATCCAGCAACCTTCCTGGCTAAGGCAGGGTTTAGCAAGCATGTAGAAAAGCAGCAGAAACTCTTGCCATGTGCAGGCTGACATTAACTTGCTGAAATGTAAGCCCAGAATGGCTTGCCATGAAGGGCAACTAAATGGGGTGTAGAATGTTGTCAAAATACCTCTGTGCTATAAGGGTGCTGCATGTGAGAAACAAAATGGTCCTGCTATGAAAAGAAATTGCACCCCAGACCATCACTCCTAGTTGGCGGGCTGTATGGCGGGTGACATCACTTTGCTATCCCACCATTATTCGGGATGTCTCCAGACATATCTTAGGCCAGGACATATCTTAGGCCTGGAATCTCATTCACTGGAGTAGAATAGTCTTTAATGATGAGTCCTGCTTTGAATTAAGCCCTGATGGTCAGCAAAGACATGTCTGGAGATGCCCCAGACAGTGATGTGATACCAACTTTCCTGTCCTCCACCATACAGCCCAACAACCAGGATTGATGAGCTGGGCTGTCATTTATTTTCATAGCAGGACCCTTTCAGTTGTCATCTGCAGCATCCTTACAGCACAATGGTGTGTCAATTATATTCCACACCCCATTTTGCTGCCCTTCATGGCAAGCTGTCCTGGGCTTAAATTTCAGAAAGATAATACTCTCCTGCAAATAGTGAGAGTTTACCACTTGTCTTCATGCTTTCCAATCATTACCTTGGTCAGCGACATCACCAGATCTCTCCTCAATTAAGAATATTTGGACCATTGCGGGCAGGGCCCCCAACCAGCTTGGGATTTTGATGATCTGGCATACCAATTGTACAGAATTGGGCATGATATCCCTGAAGAGGATGTCCAACAACTCTGTCAATCAATGCCAAGCTGAATAACTGCGTGCATAATGGCCAGAAGTGGACCAACACGTTTTTGGCTTGGTCAACTTGTGAAACTTTTTCTTTTGAATAAATTGTCCAATTTTTCTGAAATTGTAATAGCTTTTTTTGTCTGTACATGCACATCACATCTATTGATTTCTGTCCCATTCAGATGATTCATCATGGTTCATGATGTGTCTTTTCTTTTCTTATAGTGAATTATCAGAATGTTTTTTGCTAACCCAGTTTAACAATTTTAATAAATATCATCCAGTTATGAGCATGTTATAAGTGCCCAAATGAAATTACTCCACTTGTGATACAAACAGATAAAAGATTGTATTTACAATAAAAACATACATGGCAGTCAGTACCACTATATTTACACAATCTTTATTACTCATATGGTCTAACTAAGAACGCAAGGAAATGTACAGTTTTCAGTAATTAAGTTTTATTGGTACATGGAGGGGCAACAAGACCATGAGTACATGGAGATTGGAATAAAACTGACAACTTAGAACTCGAAGGTCCAAGTATGTACATGTAAACATACAATTCCTTGTAGGTGTCACTGGTACTACATGCAGCATGTGACCACTTTTGGTGATCGAGCCAACTCTGGCAGCATCTCAGTTACTGTGTTACCCATTGTTGAAATGCTGGTGCACGCTACACATGCCACAGTGGCCCAGCTTATGTCTGTGATAGGTGTAGAGGTACTACACTCCTCCAGGCATTGCCATCCACGACGCTGCACCTGCCAAGACATCTTGGTGTCCGTACCTGCATCTGCTGGAACTGGTGCTTGTGGGCTAAAGTGACTGGAACGAGGGCATCCTTGCCATCATGGATGCTCGGTAGATAGGACAGGCAATGGAAGGGACACCATCTCGGCATTGGAGTCCATAATGTAGGGCACCAACTCGGGGAGTGACAATGGTGAATCAGCGAGGAGAGTTACGAAAGAAGATGACCCAGTTGCAATTGCTGCTGCAGGTGGTGCAGGTTCAGTGGAGAGAGAGGGATTGGCACCAACCACAGGAAGCAGTGGTGGAAACCAGTGGAACTGGATGAACAGGTGGTGCCAGATGAGCAGGAGGTGCCAAATGAGCAGGAGGCAGCCATATGAAGAGGCAGAGTTGGTTGAACGGGAGTTGGGCAGGCCACGACAGATGAGCAGGTGGCAACAGATGAATGTGTGATGACAGATGAACAGGCAGTGGCAGATGAACAGACACCACTGGATGAAAGTTTGTCTGGGGTTCCCATCCCATGGAGAAGAACTGGTACCCATCCAGGGATGTACGAGTTCATCAATGCAAACTGTGAAGACACGGCATCAACTCACTGTGGGTGATGACTTTCCAAAACCTCAGGCTTCGATGGGTGTGCTGGGCAGGAACTTTGTTGGAATCAACTCTAATGGGGCACACTCACTAGGTAGCAAGAAGTTAAACAGCATCCACAATTGAAGGTGCTGTAGGAGTTTAGCAGGACTCTTGGCCCCAATCTGCATTGTTCTATATGAGCTTGAGAAAACTGTAAGAGCCCTCTCAGAGGGAAAATCTGCCACATACTTATGTATTTGTTTCTTAAACATCCAGACAAGTTATTCCATCTCCCTATGCCACTGTGGATGGAAAGGAGGCATTGTGATATGGCGAATGCCATAGTGGGTGCAAAAGTCCTTGAAAGATTGAGTCACAAACTGAGGACCCTTGTTCAAAACCAAAGAGCAAGGCAAGCTTTTGATAGAGAATATATTCAACAGGGCTTTGACAGCCACATCTGCCATCACAGACTGATAACAAATTTATTATTTATTTATCATATGGCAAGCAAACATCAAGTCTATTAATATAATCTATCGACTCTGGAGTTGCGAGCAGGAAGTCGTCGGGGCTCCCATTATAGGCTCTTCTGGAACACTCTTCAATAATGCGCTGATGGTCTGACTTTCTCTGCAGTCACACGGGATAGTATTTCACCCCATTTATACAGGGAGTAAGCACATCTGCCATGACAAGTTCTGTCATCAACAACCAGAAAGTGCCTAACAAAGGACCAGCAAAATCAATGTGGACTCTTTTCCCAAAGGTGTAATAGTTATGGCAAAAAAAAGTATGTTGTGCCACATGCTGAGTTGAACACTTGTGGCAGGCCATAACAAAGTGTTCCATCTCCCAATCGATATCCAGCCATATTACATGAAGGTGTGCCACCCGTTTCAAGTGAGAGGTCCTCAATGGCTCTGATGCAAAAAATGGAGAAACTTCCACTGCAGTGCCTCTGGAGCCATGATGCAGGGAAAACTGTCAACTGTAGAACAAATCCATCTGAGAGGAGAGACGATGGAGCAGTGGATAATAATCCTGAAGTGTGTCTGATGCCCACCTGGCAGATGGTCAAGTCACCCCCTACCATATGCTGTATCGTGCAGACAATCTGCTTGCAGTGCAACAGGGAGTAACAGTTAATAGCAAATACTCATCTTTGTTTCCTGGTGATCTCTATTGCTGCAGTGGTTGTTCAAGAATTTGTGGGTATCTGCTCCATGAAAGTGTGCTGCAACTTGCTGTGTTCTTGACAGTGTAGCTAATGATTTGGTAGCACCAAGAAAAATCAAAGTTGCCACAATGTTTCTCTTCAGAATTCCATGTCTATTGCGTAATACAGTTACAAAACTAGCTCACAAAAACTGTCACAAAACTGAGACCCCGATGGCTGATTCACCACTGGTTATGTTATTCATTATTAAAAACAGAAAATTTATAGACTACAATCATAAACTTGTTGGTGTATACCGACTGACATCATCAAAGGATGTATCAATTTGTTTCTTCACATTGCACCATAAAGCTTTACATGGCTTTTAGCTTTTAGTATTGAATCTCATAAAATCAGTTTGTCAACAATGTTTCTTATATAATCAAAATTATTAGTTGAAAAATTTTGTTAAACTGTGCATGCATTCCTTACATCAGTGCTAATGAAGAGCTAGTTTCACTTCTTGTGAAAGGTACTCTTAAATTACAAAATGAGTATTGTTTATGGTTTTATGTCCAAGTATCAATTAGTAACAGTCAAACCAGAGCAGAGATGTGATGGAATTAATGACAGTATTGTGCAGGCATAAGCTGGTGCCAGCACACCATGGATCATAGAGGTCAAAAGAAGATTGATTGAGACCAATGACAGGCTCACTGGAAACGCATTGCCAGTGCCCCCTCAGCCATCAGTATTTAGATAACTGCCATGAACCAGAGGGTTAGTTATTTCGAGTCTGTTATGCCATGTTAGTTCAAGTGACTTCAAGTCTGTCATCCATGAGGCACCGAGTCAGAGTCACAGTCACTGCTGCTAACTCAGAGACAGGCAGCACAAAGCAACCATAACAGTGTACATAGCAGACTTTGTACTTCACCAACAGTGAGGCTAAAGTGGACTAGAACAGAGAGCTTGTACCACAGCACATGGAAGCTTAAGATACATAGCTCTTTTTTATGTTAGTAAAGGACCCAGTTAATAATTGTGGACAGTTTGTATTATAGAAAGAGGATACCAGCCATCAAACAATGTCTTCTTCTTGCACACATGGTACAGCTCTGCAGAAACAATGAGATGACTTAAACAATGGTGATGAGGATGGGATAGATGGAGATGAGAATCATTCATTGAAAATGAATTTGCTTACATCTCCTTGTTTCAGATTGCAGGGATGCTCTCGGTCAAATGTTTCATACTTTGTTGTTTGCTCTTGTAAGTATTCCAGAAAGGGAGCTGTAGAACTAGTCATCTTTCTCTTTTCAGAGACTTTACTTCCTTTTTTTTGCTATATATATATATATATATATATATATATATATATATATATATATATATATACCTAAAAACAAAGATGATGTGACTTACCAAATGAAAGTGCTGGCAGGTCGACAGACACACAAACGAACACAAACATACACACAAAATTCAAGCTTTCGCAACAAACTGTTGCCTCATCAGGAAAGAGGGAAGGAGAGGGAAAGACGAAAGGATGTGGGTTTTAAGGGAGAGGGTAAGGAGTCATTCCAGTCCCGGGAGCGGAAAGACTTACCTTAGGGGGAAAAAAGGACGGGTATACACTCGCACACACACACATATCCATCCACACATATACAGACACAAGCAGACATTTGTGTGTCTGTCGACCTGCCAGCACTTTCATTTGGTAAGTCACATCATCTTTGTTTTTAGGTATATTTTTCCTTCGTGGAATGTTTCCTTCTATTATAACTATCTATATATATATATATATATATATATATATATATATATATATATATATATATGAGGGAAACATTCCATGTGGGAAAAATATATCTAAAAACAAAGATGATGAGACTTACCAAACAAAAGCACTGGCAGGTCGATAGACACACAAACAAACACAAACATACACACAAAATTCAAGCTTTCGCAACAAACGGTTGCTTCGTCAGGAAAGAGGGAAGGAGAGGGAAAGATGAAAGGATGTGGGTTTTAAGGGAGAGGGTAAGGAGTCATTCCAATCCCAGGAGTAGAAAGACTTACCTTAGGGGGAAAAAAGGACAGGTATACACTCGCACACACACACATATCCATCCGCATATACACAGACACAAGCAGACATTTGTAAAGGCAACGAGTTTGGTAAGTCTCATCATCTTTGTTTTATATATATATATATATATATATATATATATATATATATATATATAAAGCATGACAGGCTATTTTATATATATATATATATATATATATATATATATATAATAGAGGGAAACATTCCACGTGGGAAAAATATATCTAAAAAGAAAGATGATGAGACTTAGCGCTGGCAGGTCGATAGACCCACAAACAAACACAAACATACACACAAAATTCAAGCTTTATATATAATTAAAACCCACATCCTTTTGTCTTTCTCTCCCCTTCCCTCTTTCCTGATGAGGCAACGGTTGGTTGCGAAGGCTTGAATTTTGTGTTTGTGTTTGTTTGTGTGTCTACCGACCTGTCAGCACTTTCGTTTGGTGGGTCACATCATATATATATATATATATAAGGAAACATTCCACGTGGGAAAAAATATATCTAAAAACAAAGATGATGTGACTTACCAAACAAAAGCGTTGGCACGTCGATAGACACACAAACAAACACAAACATACACACAAAATTCTAGCTTTCGCAACCAACGGTTGCCTCATCAGGAAAGAGGGAAGGAGAGGGAAAGACGAAAGGATTTTGGTTTTAAGGGAGAGGGTAAGGAGTCATTCCAATCCCGGGAGCGGAAAGACTTACCTTAGGGGGAAAAAAGGACGGGTATACACTTGCCAACACACACATATCCATCCACACATATACAGACCTGGTCTGTATATGTGTGGATGGATATGTGTGTGTGTGCGAGTGTATACCTGTCCTTTTTTCCCCCTAAGGTAAGTCTTTCTGCTCCCGGGATTGGAATGACTCCATACCCTCTCCCTAAAAACCCAAATCCTTTCGTCTTTCCCTCTCCTTCCGTCTTTCCTGATGAGGCATCCGTTGGTTGCGAAATCAGAATTTTGTGTGTATGTTTGTGTTTGTTTGTGTGTCTATCGACCTGCCAGCGCTTTTGTTTGGTAAGTCTCATCATCTTTGTTTTTAGATATATTTTTCCCACGTGGAATGTTTCCCTCTATTATATTCATATATGTGTGTGTGTGTGTGTGTGTGTGTGTGTGTGTGTGTGTGTGTGTGTGTGTGAGACTTACCAAAAGAAAGCACTGGCACGTCAATAGACACACAAACAAACACAAACATACACACAAAATTCTAGCTTTCGCAACCAACGGCTGCTACGTCAGGAAAGAGGCAAGGAGAGGGAAAGACGAAAGGATGTGGGTTTTAAGGGAGAGGGTAAGGAGTCATTCGAAGCTCATTGTCCAGTTCATCAGGTTCAAGATAGCATGAAGCTACAATGCTTTCTTTCAATTGCAGGGACCCCAGTGTTCACGTTAATACAGAAACTATTCTCAACTGCATTTCCTGATGAACTTAGCTATGGCAAAATAATTGCAGCATTACGGTAACATAGTACTATGACCAGCAAGTTCAAGTAACTGCAACCACATATCAGTTTTATTCTTTTGTATTATCTAGGGTCCTCCTTTCAGCCCCAAACCTGCATTTGATCATGCTGCTTTGGGGAAGGACCTCCTTTCCTTCACACGTAATACCATTGGAAATATCACTTTGCAACCCAACTTCAAAACCTTTCCAACAGCAAACCTGACATTGAACCCCATGTTTAAAAATTCAGACCACGATCCCAACTTGATCCACCACCACTACTTCAAAATCATTCCTTACAAGCCTTCCAAGAATTCCTCACGTCCAAAATTGCCTCACAACCCTTTCTTAGGTCCCTACAACATGACTCTAACCTGTCCTCTGCAGAACTCCAGGATGTACGTTCCCTAAAAGCTGATGACTCCGTCATTATCCTCCCAGCAGACAAAGGATTTACCACTGTAGTACTTGACCAAAATGAGTATGTTAGTGAAGGTCTACTACACCAGCTGTCTGACACCTCTACATATAGTGTCTGCCATCAATATCCCATCCCTGTGATTCAAACTGACCTGCTGTCCCTCCTTAAAACCTCAGACCACTCCCAAGGTCTACATCTCAATCCATAGAATTTCTCACCCCACCCAAACCATGCACCCCCAATTTTATCTTCTTCCTAAAATCCACAAACCCAATCATCCTGGCTGTCTTATAGTTGCTGGCTTCAAAGCACTCACAGAACGTATATCTGCCTTAGTTATTCAACACCTGCAACCTATAGAACAGAAACTCCTACATCAAAGGTAACAACCATTTCTTAGATTGTTTGAAATCTGTGCCTGTCCCACTCCCACCACACACCTTGCTTGTCACCATTGATGCAACCTCCCTCTATACCAACATTCCCCATATACATGGTCTCTCTGCTGCTGAACATTTCCTTGGTCAGTGCACCTGACATCCCTCCTACTCACCTAAAGCAACTTTATACTTACCAACAACTGCCTCACATTTGAGGGGTAGACATACAAACAGATCAGGGGTACAGCCATGGAGACCAGGATTTCTTCTTCCTGTGCCAACCTCTTCATGGGTTGCTTGGAAGGGGCTTTCCTGGTATCCATAAGTTTTCAGCTCCTGGTTTGGTTTAGATACATTGATGACATTATGGCGAGTGTTATACTTATAACACAGAAAACACCAATTACTTTCACTACGTAATATTTTAGTGGCACACGATAAATACAAACACAAAGAAATAGATTTCGACAATCACGGTAACAGTCATGACGAATGTCTCACACCAACTAGTCAACAACCAAAGTAAGTAAAAATGAAGTACAAAAAAGCAAAGATATTAATATTTTCTGGTAGTTCTGCCACAGAGCCCCCCCCCCCCCCCAAGGAGCACGGAGCGCATAGGAGGAGTGATGAGGAGTAAGTGATAAAGGGAAGGTAAACATTTAAGGCATGATGTAATCTTAAAGTCTGAGAGGTGGCCGTACGGTGCGGCCAGCATGGGTGATGGCAACAGGGGTAGGAGGATTCGGGGAAGATGAAGGAGAAGGGGGGGTTCCTCTTATAAATAAAACATTATTAGAGTCTACATAGGCTGAAATGTCATTTTGTGAACTACCAGGAGCCACATTGAAGCACTGTAAGAGCTTAATGTCTTTCTGGTCAGACGGCACAGAATTGTTTTGAATTTCAAATAAAAATAGAAAAGTGTCCACAAGTTGAATTTTTATAGAGTCCACATCATAGTCACTCAAGTTCACTTGAAACACTAGTTCATTACTGCTGGCACTCGGAGGCGTGAAGTACAGAAGAGGGGGGCCTTGACTTGCAGGGAGAGTTTGATTAGCTTGTGGAGAAGTGTTAGAACAGGCCTCTGAAGTTTCTTGCAAAACAGATTCATTATCATGTATGTTGGTGTCGTTAAGGATCCATGCTGGTTTCAATCACTCAATGGACACGACAGATGGTTTGTTCTTAAAGAGGATCGTATAAGTATTTTCAGAGTGTGACAGGAGCCAGTATGGGCCAGTGTAGGGTGGAGCAAGGGGTGGACATACGGCACCTTCTCTAAGCATCACATAGTTACAAGAACTGAGGTGTGGGTGAATGAAAACCAGAAGGGTAGCATGCGATCGAGGTTGCGGAAAACGTAACTTGGTGATATGCTGTCGAACCTGTCTTACCAACTCGGGAAGTTGATCCTCAGGAAGTAGAGGAGGATCATCAAGAAAATCCGCCGGAAGTGCGAGGTTTTCTCCGTATACCATCTCAGCAACTGATGCTTTAAGGTCTTCTTTGAAAACCGTCCTCAACCCTAAAAGGACCCAGGGGAGTGCCTCAGTCCAAGAGGAAGAATGACACATGAGAGCGACCTTCAGGGTATGGTGCCATCGTTCTATTAGGCCATTAGATTGCGTGTGATAGGCTGTAGTTCTGAATTTGTTGATACCACACAGTTGACAGAGGCGATTAAACAGATTAGATTCAAATTGTCTCCGCTGGTCTGTGGTAAGTGAAGTAGCGCAACCAAAACGAGAAAGCCAATGGTGGACAAAAGCGTTAGCTACAGTGTCGGCCGTAATGTCCGCGATGGGGATAGCCTCGGCCCAACGTGTGGTACGATCTATCATGGTCAGTAAGTAACGGAAATTGTTAGATATCGGTAATGGACCGACAATGTCCAAGTGGACATGACGGAATCTACCTGAGGACACAGTAAATTTGCCTAATGGGGGCTTAGTATGTTTGTGTATTTTGGCTCTCTGGCAAGGTATGCATGCTCTCGCCCACCGAGTACAATCTCTTTTTACATTAGGCCAAACGTATCTCTCCGTAATGAGGCACATAGTCGCGCGAATGCTCGGGTGAGCGAGATTGTGGATTGTGTCGAAAACGTCTTTCCTAAGAGCTTTAGGGACTATAGGACAAGGATGACCTGTTTTAATGTCACAATACAAAGAGCAATCAACATTAGGGAATGGAAGTAGAGCAATTTGTAAGGAAGTATCAGAGTCAGAGAGAAGGTGCTGTATCTCTGGGTCGGATAGCTGGAGCTCGTGTAAGCGGTGTGGATCAATAGCTGTCTTCAGGGAGGACAGGCGTGACAGGTAGTCTGCTGCAACATTGCCATTACCCCTGATATATTGAAAGTCTGAAACATATTGTAATACTAAATCCATATGGCGGAACCTTCTGGGTAGTACATCTAATGCTGGTTTGTGGAGAGCCTCGACAAGGGGCTTGTGATCTGTGTAAACTGTCACAAGTCGGGCTTCAATATCTGTACGAAAGTACTTTATGGCCTCATAAATGGCGTAAAGTTCACGATCAAATGCGGACCACTTTCTTTGCGTTTCGGTGAGCTTTTTTTTGAAAAGAAACGCAGGGGTGTAGTACCTGTTGGTAGGGTCTGCTGCAAAACTGCGCCAATGGCATTATCGCTAGCATCTGTGGTTATTGTCAGGGGGCGTCAGGGTGAGGGTGAGATAGGATAATAGCGTTCACTAAGGCGTACTTAAGTGAGTCAAAGGCTCGCTGCATGGTCTGATCCCATTCTGTGTGTCTGTCGCCTGTGGTATTCTTTCCCTTTGAGGCGTCAGTGAGAAGGGCTTGAAGAGATGCCGCATGTGGAATGTGGAGTCTAAAAAAATTTACCATTCCGACATATCTACATAACTCTTTACAGGTTTGAGGGAGGGGAAGGTCAAGTATTTGTTCTACTCTATCTGAGGTGGGACGAATGCCCTCATTATTGACCAAATGTCCCAGGAAAATAACCTCTGGCTTCTCCAGTTGGGATTTGTCATGATTAATCTCAACTCCGTGTCATGCCAATCTATCAAAAACCTGTTGGAGGTGTTGTTTGTGTTCCTCTGCAGTTGTGGAGAAAATAATGATGTCGTCTAGGTAGGCATAGCAAAAATTAAGGCCACGTAGAATGGTGTCAATGAATCTTTGCCAGGTCTGAGAGGCATTCTTCAATCCATAAGGCATAAACAAATATTCATATAGTCCAAATGGGGTGATGATAGCAGTTTTGGGGATATCTTCTGGGTGCATCGGAATCTGATGGTATGCCTTTTTGCAGTCTAACACAGAGAAAAAGTTGGCACCGAACATGGATTGTGAAAAGTCTTGGAGGTGTGGGACAGGGTAGTTATCAAGTATTGTTCTGGCGTTCAAACGCCTATAGTCTCCACAGAGTCAAAAGGAATTGTCCTTTTTGGGAACGACATGTATTGGGGAAGACCACGCACTGTCCGAGGGGTGGACTATACCCAAGCGTAAAAGTTCATTAATACATTCTTTGGCAGCGGTAATTTTTTTTGCATTGAGGCGTCGGGGGCGAGAACGGATAGGCGGTCCCTCAGTTGTGTTAAGCCGGTGACAGACGCCCGTAGTAATGGCCTTGATTTTGTGAATAGGCGTGGCCGAAATACGTGGAGGGACGCAGGAAGGCGCGACGTTATCGTCGGTGCGTGGTAAGTATGAAAGGGAGCTAACCTGAAACATGTTATCATTGAATGGTAGTTCAGGGAAAGCTGCAGTGTTGTCCGCAGAGCTGCGCTGTGCAACAGCCGGCGGGGTTCCATTGACTATGGTGTTACTGCATGAGGGAATCGTTACGCGTGCAAGCACGGCGTCGCCTGTAACAGCTGTCGCCTCTGTGTTTTGATGAGAGGCGGACAGTGAAGCGCAGGGTGGGGGGTTGCTGGACAGGTTGCCGTCTTCGCTGTCTGGGTCGTGGCAGGCGCTGCTGTGGTTGCGTATAAACAGCGGTGCGCTATGCAGGTCCCGTGTAGTTTCGTGCGTGTTATTACTTTTAATCTTGATCTCCTCTCTAAACCTGTGCAATTCATCAGTCAGGGCATCACAACGTTGAAGTAGCCTTGCATTGTCTTCAGACAGTTGGTTGATTTCGAGGCGTTGCGTAACTAAGTTCACTACGGCAGCTTTGACCTCCTCAGATAGATTAGAAACTGTCTCTTTGTCTTGTTGACAGGACATATTCGAGCTGCATCCTGTCGTTGTGGATGGGGAAAATCTCGCCGAAAATTTTTGTTTAAAATCCACTGAGCAGAGGGCAGGTGTAATTAAGTCCAAAGAAAAGTTATGAGCAGTTAAGAAGTCCAATCCTAATACTGGCTCGTCAATTTCTACTACTGAAAATGTCCATTCATAATTATGTGTATCATCGAAGTAAATGCGAAGTTGCGTTACACCATACATCTTTAATGAGGAATTGTTGGCTGCTCTGATTTGGTGAGGCGAATGCTTGATTGTAGAAGTGACCATTGAACGTGGAATGATGCTCACATCGGCACCAGTGTCCACTAAAAACCATTTCTGAGAAGCTATATCCTGGATATACAAACGTCCGAGAGAATAATTCGGAAGTACCAGCCTGTGATCTGTTAGGCGACTTGACGTCACAGTGCAGACCAGTGCACCTATAGCGGCCCGCCGTGCATGTTTGGGTGCATTGCACAAGGTGAGTGGCAATTCCTGGCTGTATTACCGTAAACAGAGTGATACCAGCAGAGAGGATAAACTTGCTGATCCTGTATTGTTACCAGGTGAAGGACGTCACTTGAAGCTGTGGTATGGGATGGTGAAGGACGGTGTGGAATCTGGTGCTCAGCCAGTGTACTCTGTCTGTTGTTTTGGAAAGATTGGCCTCTGCCACGTGGGGGAGGCATAATATCGAGGGGGGCACACATAGATAACTTTCTTCTGTTGATTATCTTATATGCGGTGTCGCCAGCAATAATTTCGCTTGTAGAGGTTCGTGGTTGTGTGACAGGAGCTGCAGTTGGATAGCTTGCGGCAGCTTTGCAACCCAGAAAGAAAGTAAAGCTTCATCTGGCGTAGTTTTGCTATTGAAGA
Organism: Schistocerca cancellata; assembly: GCF_023864275.1. Lineage (NCBI taxonomy): Eukaryota > Metazoa > Arthropoda > Insecta > Orthoptera > Acrididae > Schistocerca > Schistocerca cancellata. Next base: position 137,489,835 of record NC_064627.1, on the reverse strand, counting down.
CTGCTCTGATACGTAGCCACAGTTGTGAAGGAATCGAGTCTTTGAGATGTACATCTCATAGTATGCATAAAACAAACTCTTGCGTAGTCATAGCTAGACATTCGCAGATCTGTTGTTTTGCCAGTGCGTAATGATTTGCGGGGGCCGCCAACAGCACTAAGTCCTGTACCCACTCAGCGTGGTCCTCTAGGGCATTAATAAGCACAATAAATTTAGCACTGTCTGAATCAATGTCTAGGGCGGTGAATATAGTCTCTGCCAAAATAAACCACATATGCGGATCGTCCATCGTGAACCTTGGTAATTTAGGAATTTTCTCACTCTTGTGTTGTGGATGTAACAGATTTGATAGCACAGCAGATGGGAGTGGCGGAGTGTTAATGAAGCTGTCACTCGCGGCGGCTGGTTTAAACACGGCTGGCGCGGGAGGCGCAGCCGGGGCTGCGCAAACAATCGGGGAGGGACGACTGTCCAACCAGTGACTGTTGTCACTGAAATTTGTAACCATCTGTTTTTGTAGTGAGAATGTGTCCAAAACTGATTTATCAGCAATATATGGGGAGCTCCAAGTGATCTGTGGGCTCAAAAACTCTGTGAGGTTCATAGTGTTGGGGCACTGTTGCACACTACATGTCACAGGAGGTTGTAAATACGACGCACTGTGAGTCACAAATTTAGGCACAGCACTCATGATTGGTTTGTTATAGATGAACATAGAAAAAGATTTCATAGCAGGTGACATCACTGATGATGTTGAACGAGTCCACAATGGCATTGTTGATGACGGAGAAAACTCCACGGCGTTGTACTTATCTTCCAATTTTATCCCAGTTGTTGGCGGCGTTGTGCGTAGGAAACCATGGAAAGGCAGTGTAGAGGCACCATTAGTATCATGTTGTAGTCCGAAAGGAGCGGAAGGTGAGCGATGTGGAGATGTCGAAGTAAACGGCCACATTGTCGAATCGGACGTATGTTGCGCGTCGCAGGTCACCAGTATGGCGAGTGTTATACTTATAACACAGAAAACACCATTTACTTTCACTACGTAATATTTTATTGGCACACGATAAATCAAAACACAAAGAAATAGATTTCGACAATCATGGTAACAGTCATGACGAATGTCTCACACCAACTAGTCAACAACCAAAGTAAGTAAAAACGAAGTACAAAAAAGCAAAGATATTAATATTTTCTGGTAGTTCTGCCACAACATCTTTATCACGGAAACTCTGAATACCTTCTCCCAATCAAATTTCTAATGGTCCTATCCAGAATCCCATGCCACTTTCATTGATGTGGATCTCATCCTACCGAAGGCCAGCTACACACTTCTGTCCACATTAAACCTACCAACAAACAACACTAACTTACGTTTTGATAGTTGCCATCCTTTCCATGTCAAACGTTCCCTCCCATACAGCCTTGGCATCCAAGGCAAATGTATTTGGTTGGATGCAGACTCTTTACAGTGTTATGTAACATGGCGAAAAGTGTTTTTGTGTGGTGAAGTTTGGGATGTGTATCATTGCTTAACACAAGAAAAACAATATACCATGTCATATTGTGGATATCCTCCACCAAATAAATAATACACATCTTGTGTAATCCAGGGTGCTGCTTCCTCAGGCTCCCATAGGTTCATATTGATGTTACTGCAACGCCACACAGGTATCATGTAATGGTTGACATAAGTTACGTATTTCTTGTTCACAAAAAGTTTTATTTCACAAAAAAATGGTTCAAATGGCTCTGAGTACTATGGGACTTAACTTCTGAGGTCATCAGTCCCCTAGAACTTACAACTACTTAAATCTAACTAACCTATGGACATCACACACATCCATGCCTGAGGTCGCGCAGTTCCAGACTGTAGCGCCTAGAACCTGTAAGGGATCTGTGACCCCATGAACGTAGCTGCTAGTATCCGAAACCCAGGTCGATAGCAGACAGGAGTTGATTGTCGAGCACTGCAGGACGCAGTGAGACTAGTGTCAAATGAGAGATGGTACTGGGGAGACAGGCAAGAATGGTGGTCGTGTGAGTAGTAAACAGTAAATTCACTGGAGTATGATGAATGAGTGCCTGCCCCTGATCATCGTTGAGTTGACCTTCACCACTACCGATTCGCGAGTGATATGAAACCAAAAGTGACAAGTGCAGAATTACGTGTTTTGTGTCAACAGCGTCGGCCAGCAACAACCATCGATTGCAGCGAGGATTGTTGTGAATGTTAACCATTATCATTGCGTGTGTCGAAGTTCTTAAAATCAGCAACCAATAAAAGATATAACCATAATTAAATGTGTAAGGCGAAGGTAGCAACTGGCTCAGAATTTGTGTGTTAGTGGAAATACATATCAGTTTGTACATCGCAACCTTTATGGTCTTTAATAATAGAGAAACTTTCAATCATTAACTATTCCGTTTCAGAACAGCCGCACTCAGTTGAAATAACCCCAAAACCACAGCAGAAAAACCAATAGCCTTTCACTCATTAAGCACACGGTCATATAATAATATTAATTAACTGTTTGGCGGCTTCGGTAAATCACACAAAACCCAATAACGGACAAAATGGGGGTGTTTCAAACCACTCTTTGTTTTACACATTAGATGTTTTGACAGTGAACTACATGTGTAAAATTGACTTAACACTCTCTCATAACTGACCTAAGACTGACCTCAGACTGACGTATGGCAGCATACAAATCAGCTCTATTTATATGATTTTAAACAACAGCTCTTCTTCTTACATATTAAATTTTTAGACTTATACAATTAAAATTTTTACATACATCTTCCAAAATTACATAGAAATTTACATAAAATAAAAATGAATAATTTCATACAAAGACAGGAAAGAATCTGTTTCCATTAAGACCATAAATTACATGTTTTATCATTGCAACACTATATTTTGTTAATTTTCATGTATCGTTTTACTTACTTGAAGGATTAAACCTTATCACTTTTAAGGTGAAAGGAGAGACTAGTTTTATTCAATGAAAGACCTTGATTCAACTAATTAAATGTTGTACGAGTAAAATTTTACATTTTGATATAGTCGTAATTACAGTTCTGTTAACTAAAAACATGAGTATGCTTAATTCTGACTGAATAATCATCATGTCATATTTCTATTAGGGATACAAACAGTTTTTTGCTTGAAAACAAAAAATTACTGTCTCTTGATGACTAGAAATATTGAAGCTTTAAATATCTCCATAATTTCAATAGCATAATGATTCCTACCAAGTCCACCCCGATAGCTGAATGATCAGCATGACAGACTGCCGTCCGAAGGGGCCCTGGTTCAATTCTCGGCTAGGTCAAGGATTTCCTCCGCTCAGGGACTGGGTGTTGAGATGTCTTCATCATCATTTCATCCCCATCCGGATCGCAGGTTGCCCAATGTGGCGTCGAATGTAATAAGATCTGCATCAAGGCAGCCAGACATGCCCCATAAGGGGGCCTCCTGGCCAATGATGCCAAATGCTCATTTCCATTTTTTTCCTACTATGTCCCTGTAGTTTGTATTGTGCACAAATTGTGATGGTACATTAACTTCTAATCCAACATGATTCCTTCATTCTGCATATTGGTGAAACCCAATGTAAATAATGTCAAAACAGTAGCTTAAATTAGTGCAAATTACTAATTTTCTGCATGAAAAAAATCTTTGGTGTATTCAAACCCAGATAACCAGAAAAGACAAACTCAAAGCAGCTGTTTAAATTGGTGTAAATTACTGATAATACACATACGTCCTCTCTGTGAGAGTCGGGATGATACTGGAAAAGGATACAGGATCCCAAAAGGGGTTGTGGTATTACAACACCCCCCCCCCCCCCCCCCCCAAAGAGGTTTGACTATCCCAGAGAGACAAAGCTCGAAATCTCTGTCTAAAATGAAGGGAAATAATCTTGATTAGTGAAACAGACAAATAATAATTAATTGATAAACAGTGTGTGTAAAAAGTACAAGTTATACATAAAGTTTAGTAACTCAAATTTATCATACACAAATGAAATACCAGAAAGATACAAGTGTATAAAATTTCAGTTTTATCGTCATGGAGCCCTTTTATGCACTCCATTGAATGATCTATGAGATTCCTTAACACTACATTCAGTTGTTCTTATACGAGGGTTGGAAATTAAATAGTGGCAACTATACATTCACAACTGATACAAAAGTTACTTGTTTGCACCTGTTACTGTCCTTCAAAGTAGTCACCAGCATTGTCTAGAACCAATTTCCAGCAATGTGGAAGAGGTAGTATACCATTAGCAGAGCCTGTTCTGTTGATGGTGCAAATGGAGTGGTCTACTGCCTGTCAAATCTCTGTAACAGTTCTGAAGCAAATGACACAAAGTGGTTCCTTCATCTTCAGAATCAAGTCAAAGTCACAAGAATTTATGTCCGGGGAGTATGGTGGATGGTACAGTACTTCCCAGACCCATCGACAGAACAGAGCAGCTACAGCTCGTTATCCTAATGCATTATGTTCCTCCACGGCAGACCATCATTGCACAGTACTACTGTTCATTTTTGGAGCATCACCTGTGTGCGAAAGGAGTGGTGATACAATCTGTACAACCCACCCATCATTTTAAACAGCAATGCCTGGGCACTTACAGTGCAAGCTGTGGCTGCTCTGTTTGGTCGATGGGACTGGGAAGTACTGTACCATCCACCATACTCCCTGGGTTTAAGTCCTTGTGACTTTGATTTGCTTCAAAACTGTTCTAGAGATTCAACTGGCAGCAGACCATTCCCTTCAACACCATCAACTGTATACTACACCTTCCACATCACTGGCAGTGGGCTCTACACAATGCTGGTGACTACTTCGAAGGACAGTAACAGGTGCAAACATGTAACTCTTTTGTATCAGTTGTGAATAAATAGTTGCCACTATTTAAGTTCCAATTCTCATATTATTACCTAAAATAATGTCTTACCTCTATAATTTTTTTTTCTTCCCAGACAAGGATATTCCTCAACCAGAATGCCAGACATTAGCTGCTCTATCAAAGTGATTTCGAGGTTAAAATTTCCAAGAGGGTAAAGAAATGTATCATCTTCCAAATTTAATGGTCAGAATGATCACATTGTGTGAATCTACATCAGTAAACATAATTAATTGTTTCTCAGAATAACCCTCTTGTCATTGCAATTACTGTGCTTCTCACCTCTATTAGTTTATCAAATGCAGTAAACTGTATATCAGTAAAGGGCACTGCATTTTACCATGCACCACTGCACATCACTTTGTTCTAACTCCTTCAAATTTGCATCAGTGCAAGATCATCATTAGCTTACTTACATATACGTATGTCCTATAATGGTTAATTAGTCTAATCATAGTGTAACTTCCAATCCAGAAGTATGGTGAACTGTACAATGTAAAGAGTTATTCTGTGTATAAAATACAGTGTGGCAAAGCAAAATTCAAGTTGATAACATAAAATCTAAAATACTATACCAGACAAAATGTATATTTGTGTTCATGAATGACAAATCAGATTCTTGATTTTGAGTTACCAGTTTCTTGTTTTACTATATTCCAAATGGCTCTGCTTCTATTGTTTGAATTCTGTATGGTCTTTTCATTTTGGATTCTCTTTCCTTCCTGCAACAGTTTTCTGTATGTCCTCTTGTACCTAAGAAAAAACTGTAAGAAGGCTAGGTCACTCTTATCATTTTTGATAGATCTCAGATATTTGAGTGTTTCAGAGGATTTTCTGATACCTTTTGTTACCCAAGTCTTCCTACTAGATCCCCCAACAGAAAGTACTACTTTAGGAATTGTTTCCTCAAATTTTAACTTGAATATACTCATGAATTTGTTGAACTTTTCATTTACATGTGTTCCTGAATATACTTCTGACCATATCTGGCCAGTCATCTGTGTTGCAAATTCACACCTTTTTGCTTTAGAAAAAACCCTTCTGTAACTAAGCGCTTTTGCTTTAAGTTTTGCACTTTGACCAAAGTGGTCTGATATCCCAAGGTTTCTAACAGTTACTTCACAGCATTTATGGTTAATATCTGTTAGAATATGGTCAATTATTGAAGATGAGTGTTTGGTTACTCTTGTGGCATTTGTTATCCATTGTGAGATACCATAACTGTACAAGATATTCAAGAACCTGGTGCTGACTTCACCCATTTTCAGCATATTGATATTTAAATCTCCACAAACAATAATATGTACTTTAGGATTACATATTTTGTCCAACACTTGTATTAATTTAGTGAAAAAGGTTTCGACATCACCATTAGGAGACCTATATAAACACAGTATATACAATTTTTAAGGGTATTTTGTTCTTTTAACTCTACTACTGAAAGTTCAAAATGTTTTTCTTCACTCCTAACTATGAACTGTAGTCCTTTTTTCACATAAATACATGAGCCCCAACCCCTATTTAATGTTCTGCTATAATAACATGCTAATTCATAAGAAGGTAAAACTATGTATTCAATTTCAGATCCTTTGCACTAGTGTTCAGTAATGCAGACTATCAAGCTATCTATGGCTTCTAGTTGAATTTCTAACTGTTGCACTTTGTTCCTTATTGACTGAACATTCTGGTGAAATATTGTTAAGTAATTATAGTTACTTATCTTGGGCGCTTCTTCTTCCTTCCTTCTATTAAAAAATCCTTTAGATGGGAAGGAGGCACAGATCTTCTTTTGTTCACACTGCTACATGATATATCTTCTACTGTTGCTGCTTCTCAAATGGATATAGTCAGCAAAATTACTTGATGGTAGAATTTGGCATGAGACATTTCAAGCCAAACTGAAAATGTTCAAGGCCTACATTTGCACCAATTGGACCGACCTGAAAAATCCAAACCAATGGGAACTAACCAGTAAGAAAGTTCATAATCAATTAGTTCAAATCTCAAAATCCATAAGTAATAAGTATGCAGATATGTGAATCAATATGAAGTGGAACTTCAAGTCCCAGACAAAAATGTTCAAGGTCTATATTTTGTGACAAATGGACTGAGCTGAAAGTTATGACTTTGCATTCCAGGAAATAAGAACTGAAATATTTTATCCTGGTCATAGAAACAGGAAATTACAAAATGGGGTTAATGAGGCCTGAACTGGACTGTACGATGAGATTTTTCTCACAAGACAACAGACAATGATTACAACTCATGTCAAATATGGGAAAATCTTCTAGATAAACAAAATTATTCATTTTCATACTGCAATAAAACACAGGGAAAATTATTTTGTAGGCAATGTTCAGTCACAATCTTATTATTTCATACTGCATTTTAATATGAATGGTTATTTGAAGATAAATACATATGTTGGCACTTACATTATTCAATGAGAAAAGCAATGTAAGTATTCAATAGTATCCCAAACAAGCAGTTGAAGAAGCACAATGACAATACCTGTATATATATCACTGGTATCAACAAATTTCAAATAATGTCACTTCCATCTTTATATATCTACGAAAGTATCTGCTTTTTCAAATCTCACCCCCAATTTTCTTCTTTAAATAGTGAGTGCCATTTATTTTTATTTTTATTTATTTATTTGGTCCCGTTGATTACATATTATACAGCCAATGTACAAGTAATATAGGACAAGTCAATTAATCCAATTACAGTAGTACATTAACATTTATACATCACATTGCATAGACATTGGTTTATTTTACAAGAACAATTACTTTAATGCAGTATTAAAGCCTGCATTATGCCAAAAACAGTTTAAGTGATTGTTTAAAATAGTAGAATAAGTGACAGTGCATATTTTTATGCTACTGACATATATAAGGAAGTAAATTTTCTTCATTTTATCACCATGACTACCCAACAAGACACAGGAATGATTTCCACAGAGAAACACACAAAACAGCCCAATATCACAAAAGTGCACCACAGAGAAACACACAGAACAGCCCAATATCACAAAAGTGCAATGTATCACCCCAAAATCCTTTTTGGTGCTCTTCTCTTAAGCATAAAAAAGATTGAAAAGTACATTTTTAAAAATGAGCTTAAAAAATGTTACTAAGAGAATGTGTTTATAGTGTTACAGAGTACATGGATTTTCAGAACATAGTGACATAGTGGTCAGTTATAATGATAACTCATATTTGAACAAATGTATGAAAATAGTCTGCCTGTACACACTATAATTAATTAATTATTGTTTGTTCTGTTATTCATAGTGGTCAATGATAATGATAATTCATATTTGAACAAATGTATGAAAATACTCTGCCTGCACACACTATAATTAATTAATTATTGTTTGTTCTGTTATTCTCTACTATAGTGGTCAATGATAATGATAAGTCATATCTGAAAAACAAATGTATGAAAATAGTATGCACTATAAATAATTAATTATCGTTTGTTTTGTTATTCTCTACTATACATTGCACGAGATGTATATTTATATATGTTTTACCACGGTAGGCCTATGTTATTAATTTACTGTATAATTACGAACTCATATAATGTGACATGACACCTCCTATATCATAGTATATGATAAAATGGATGCTCAACAAATAACAATAACAATAACACTAAAAGGCTCTGAAACACCTCTGCATGCTCACAGCTCAGCATGTCATGTGACCAGTTATCCTAGTCCAAAGTCCATCTGTGGCCAGTAGCATTTGGTTTCAGTCATTTACGCTTAACATTTAAATTATATCCATTGAAGATTACTTATCACAAATATTAAAATGTTCTTTATTTCATTCATACTTGTTATTAAATTCACTTTCTTCTTTTGTATCATTGCATCACCTCAATCCACACACATTAGTCAGAGTCTTACTATATTTACTCCTTCCTCTTCTGCAGTGCATTATTCAAATGTCTTATTTTTAGATTGCTAATTTTCAACTTTTCATTCAATAAACATACAGTCAAATCTTTGTAAGGATTAATGTGGAACCTTAATTGTTTCTTTGTGAATGGCTTGTCTTGGCACTTACATTTCCATATCTGTTTTCTCTCCTCTTGAATAATGAGATTTTCACTCTGCAGCGGAGTGTGTGCTGATATGAAACTTCCTGGCAGATTAAAACTGTGTGCTGGGCCGAGCGAGGTGGCGCAGTGGTTAGACACTGGACTCTCATTCGGGAGGATGACGGTTCAATCCCGCGTCCGGCCATCCTGATTTAGGTTTTCCGTGATTTCCCTAAATCACTCCAGGTAAATGCCGGGATGGTTCCTCTGAAAAGGCACAGCCGACTTCCTTCCCCATCCTTCCCTAATCCGATGAGACCGATGACCTCGCAGTCTGGTCTCCTTCCCCAAAACAACCCAACCCAACCCCTCGACATGTCATGTGCCAGATCGAGACTCGAACTCGGGACCTTTACCTTTTGCGGACAAGTGCTCTACCAACTGAGCTACCCAAGCACGACTCATGCCCCGTCCTCACAGTTTTACTACTGCCAGTACCTCGTCTTCTATCTACCAAACTTTACAGACGCTCTCCTGTGAACCAGCAGAACTAGCACTCCTGAAAGAAAGGATATTGTGGAGACATGGCTTAGCCACAGCCTGAGGGATGTTTCCAGAATGAGATTTTCACTCTGCAGTGGATTGTGCACTGATATGAAACTTCCTGGAAGATTAAAACTGTGTTCGAGTTCAGTCCGGCACACAGTTTTAATCTGCCAGGAAGTTTCTCTCCTCTTGTTGGAAAATTCTTGATAAGTCCCCCTCAGTACACATGTTCAGCAGACGACAGTGCCACAGCTGTGACACACATTATTATGTGACACTGGCATCTGTTATCTTACTGGCATGCTTGCTTGTGTGAATGAATGTGTGTGTGTTTCCTTTTCTGAAGAAAGCTTTGGCAGAAAGCTAAATGTGTAGCAGTCTTTCCATTGTGCCTGTCTGCAACTCAAAGTGTCATCTTCAAAGTGAATAGTAATCCATACTTTTCCTTATACTATACCATTACAGATAGGGTAATTATTGATTTCCAGTGAGCTAATGGATCTGTAATTGGTTTTGTGCACTTTTTTAAAGATTTTCTCACTGAAAATCGCCTCCCTAAGTGGTACATTTGATGCCTGTCTGAATGTGTGTGATGTAATTGTAGTTGGTCTTCGTCTTTAATTAAATCACCTTGCTGCTTGAGATGCTTTTGAGTTCACAGTTTGATCGTCCTTCATATCACTTTAAATAAATTCTAAGAATGAAAATATTTGGATGTATATGCAATTTTTGAAGAAGATAATTACTAATTTTAATATCTATTAACACAGTGAAAGATCCCATAGACGAAAACCTTCTCGAAGCTTCAATAAATGCAAATACTAAAATGGTGAAATGGTGCTTGAAACGAGGTGCAAACGTTGACTGTCATTATGAAGATATGCTGACACCACTGCATATAGCTGCAGAGAAAGGTCATGAAGAAATGCTTGATATTCTTCTCAAACACAGCAACAAATGTATTGACTTGAAAACATTGTTTGGAGACACAGCACTTCTGATTGCCACACAAAATGAACATAAATTGGTAACTATATGAACTGTTACTATTAAACAAAGTGTTTACTAATTTTAAGTCATTGATGAAAAGCTCACTCTCTGCCATACTATGCTGATATTCATAAGACATGCAACACATCTTTTTCTGGATTATTTGATTCTAGATTATGAAAAAACTATTAGACAAAGGAGCAAATGTGAACTGTACAGACATTTTTGGCAGGACGCCTTTACATGTGGCTGTTTTTAAAAAGAAATCTGGCATTGTAAAAATATTGATATCTTATGGTGCAAGAGTAAGTAACCTCATTTTCAGTATGTAAATTCAAGATGGTTATAAAGAGACAATAAACTTTTAGTAAAATTATTGATAAATTTAAGCAGAAAATCTACTCAAATTTTGATAGTGGTACTATCAAATGCTTTCTTTTTTTAAGGTCAACACTATGGATACGTTTGGGGAACATGCACTATGTACAGCAGTCATTACGTCCCCAAATCCACCTGTCACATATGCCCTTCTGAAGAATGAGGCAAATATCAACTGCATTAACAGTCAAGGAATGAGTCTGCTTTCTGAAGCTATTCTATCAGCAAACACAAAATCAAGTATTGATGCAATAAAAATGCTGGTAGTCATGGTGTTACTTTCAAAGCTACATGTATAATCAACTAAAAAATTGAGTAGTTTTGTGAAGCTTGTCACTTTAGAGACGAATATTGTTTTCCAGTTGCGTCGTGGGGCAAGTGTAAACATGCGCAACACTATCAATGGGCAGACACCTCTACATGTTGCTGCACAGACTGGCAATCAGCCCATTGTTGAGCTCCTGGTAGCATCAGGAGCTGATACAAAAGTAAAAGACCACCATGGCCGTACACCCCGAGATACAGCTAAACAGTATGGTCATCATGAACTTGTTGAGAAGATGAGAGCTGTGCGTTTCATAAATCCTGTAAGGCTGTCTTCAACCCACAGTCACAAAGAAAGAAATAATTAACATTTATCATTGTTGCATGTTTCATTTAATTTAAAAATATTTTAATCAATAAATGTAATAAAAGTAATTGTGCTGTGTCTGTTTGTGCTGCCAAAACTTCACAAGCAAATTTTGCAGCCCAATGGGGTTATGTAGTGCAGTAGCCCTCCATCCCCCATCCTTGAAGAAGATTTTGTTTTGGAACTGCAGGGGCTAGTTATGAAGATATGGTTTTCTAAAGAGGGCATTTGTTGTGACAACAATGTAATCATGGCTTGTCCCTACCTGTGAAGAACTTTTGGTTTGGAATTTCATGGGTTGTGTTTTAAAATATGGGTGTCAAAAGAGGACATCACACCAATGGACTTCTTATGGAAAACTGGTGAAGCAGCTTGGAATGTTAGAGAATATTGTAGAACATTCTAAAAGTTATAGAATCTTGAATTAGACTCTAGAATATTCTAGATCTTCAAGGTAATGTATAATTACTTGCACATCTGTAAATTCGGGGTAAACGTTCCAGTTATTCCAAAAATCAGCTTCAGCAGATGAAATCAATGCATGTCTGAAGAAATCATTTCTCTGGTTTCAATTGAAGAAAGTGCAGTTATGAACAAATATGTGAACTGAACTTTCCAATGATAAGGAAACAAAACATTTTGTCAAGAAGAATTACAAGTTAGTGAATACAGTCACACAACTGTAATATTGTCAATAGACCAAATAAATTAACAGAAAAAGTTTCTCTTTTCTTTCCTCTCTCTCTCTCTCTCTCTCTCTCTCTCTCTCTCTCTTTCTGTCTCTCTCTCTCTCTCTTCTTCCCCCTCCCCACCAAGTACTCGCCAAAATGCTTGAAGCTCGTTATTAGAAAGAGCCATTTCAGCTGTAAGAAATGAAGCAGTTGATAATAGTAATTCAAAAATCAAGAGCAAGGAATGGTTCTGAACAGTTATCAAGCAATATAACTAAAGCAAAAATATTATCGGAAAAAGATAAAGGAAGAACAGCATTTATTCCGAGAATTCTACTTGTACTTTCCAAACTACCTTTCTATTAAAAAAGAACTGCAATTTATTTTATTTTATTTTTTTTTTTAAGGGGGGGATTGGAAACCCAAAGAATTTACTATCTACTCATCAAATAACAAAATGACAAATGTTGTTCATAAGCAAGTATTGTGATAGAATAAGTTAATTAAATATGAAATATAGTGAAAGCAATTTCTGGAGACATGAGTATTTGAAGTGGTAGCTATCACATGTGGTGGCTACCAGGACACCCCACATCTCTTTCACGTCGATGTATATTTTAAGAGCAAAAGTTTAAGATTTATCCACATTTTTGAGCTTTTATGAATATTTTTTAATCTTAAAGAATACTTTTGAACATTTTAAAATATTCTCAAATGTTATAGATTTTAGAATGTTCTAGAGAGTTTCTGAATTTTTTGTATCACTCTCGAATGTTTTGGAATGTTCTCAGTGCTCTGTAAAGAAGTGATTGGCAGAGTACTTTATTTCACATTTGTGTATTGTTGAATACGGCGGTGGATTTAAGAGTACTGGAGAGTATTTTTGAGCATTCAAGAGTACTTTTTAGTGTGATTTATTAACATTTTTACGATTTTGTGAGTGTTCATTTTTGCTATGTTCTCAAATGATCTGGAATGTTCAGTGTTGCAAAAGCATGACTGACATCTCAGATGGCTGTTGAGTGTAGGTGAAAAAAGAGCAAAAGATATGTGAACATTTATTTCCAATCTTTGAACACTAGTTTTGATTCAAGATTTTAACCCTAGTACACCTAAGGAGGGGGCGGGGGGTTTGTTGAACCCACAATTTTTTTATGGCCCCTACTTTTGCCCAAGTAACTTTCATACTGCATATTCCCTTTGAGTTATTGTTTGTTGGCTATTTTACGAAACGTTAGTGTCAATATATTTTATAGAAAATCCCTGCTTTGAAAGAAAAGAATAAAGAAACTTATTATGGGTCCAACAACCCCCCCCCCCCCCTCCCCCTTAGGCTTCCATGCTATAGAAAATTTCCCTTAGTAGGATTTCGTATTGCTCATCTCTACAACAATGCAAGTTAGTTTCTTGTTGGTTGGTATTCTTGATATTCACAACAATGAGTTTACTTTCAGAGAAAGTGATTGTTGATGTCAGTCAGCTGTTATTTATCTTGTAAACTTGCAGTGAGTTAGTACAGTTCCCTACTATTCACACCCAGACTTAGAAATCACTAAAAGAATACGTGACTCATCTTTATAAAGAGTTCTGAATGAAATTTTAGATGAAGATTCTGACTCGGGGAGTGAAAGTGAATATGAGGATGGTATTATGGAGTATGATTCAGATCAGGAAAGTGATTTGGATTTTAGAGAAGATGAAGATAGCGCAGCTGCAGGCAGTGATCATGAGGATGTTATTGTGGCCATGTCTGCAAGAAGGTACGTAACCACACAGTCTAGAATTCCTCAGAGGTCTGTTGCTAATATGGTAAGAGTGCACGCAGGAGTAACTCCAGCTGGTGTTTGCCATTCCCCTGGAGAAGCCTTGAAGTTACTTCTTACGCCTGACATCGTGGATGTTATAGTAAAACATTCAAATGAAGAGGCAGTTAGGCGAAATGTTACTTTGACTTATAAGAAAGAATTGTATGGCTTTATAGGTATCCTGATACTTATGGGGGCAAATAAGGATGATTTTGTCAGTGTACACAATCTTTGGTCAGACCTAATGGCTCGGCCAGTTTACAAGGGTATTATGGCAAGAGAACGTTTCAAGGAACTTATTGCAATCATAAGGTTTGATGACAAAAGTACCCACCAGCTAAGAAGGGAAGCAGACAAGTTCACAGCAATCTGTGATGTTTTCAACAAAGTGAATGATAGGTTTCCACTACTGTATAGATCAGGGGTCCACATCACCATTGATGAGATGCTCAGCTTGTTTAGATGGCGCTGCCCCTTCAAAGTATTTATGAAGGATAAACTGGGCAAGTATGGCATCCTTATACGCATGATGTCCAATGCAGTTGACAGATATGTCTTAAATATGGAACCCTATGCAGGTAATGTTCAGAATTTGTCAAAAGAAGAACGGGGTTCAGCAGCTGTTGTCAAACGTCTGGTAGCACCTGTGAAAAATACTGGCCGAAATATTACTACAGACCGATACTACACATCGGTGGATTTGGTGGAAGAGTGTTACCAAGACTACAAAGTTACTACAGTAGGACCTCTCCAGTCAAACAGGAAGCGTATTCCACACATAATGAAAAACACATCAAATCGAGAGCTACATTCATCAATGTTCTTGTTCACAGACCCATCAACAAGTAGGCCTCCAGTAACTTTGGTGTCCTACATAGCAAAAACAAAACCAAGTAAAAACTTACTGATGTTGTCAACAATGCACCAAGATAAAGGCACTGTTGGAGGAGAGAAGAATAAAACCGAGATTAATGCATATTATAATTCCACTAAAGGTGGAACTGATACCATTCATCAATTGGCGCGTATGTACACCTGCAAAAGGGGAACAAAGAGATGGCCTCTATCTATATTTTACTCTCTCATCGACATTTGTGCTATCAATGCAACCACCATATTCATCCAGTAACATCCAAGATGGAATGAAAAGAAACACAACAAACGGAAACTTTATCTTCTGCACGCTGGGATGGAACTAGTGAAATTGAAGGTAGAAGAAAGAAGTGCCAATGCAAGAGGGTTATCTAACCAAACTGTTCAATCAGAGGAGACTATTCTACAAAAGAAAATCAAAGAAGTGACAACAGAAGCATGTCAGCCTCCTGCAGGGAAAGGTCAGTGCCATATTTGTGTAAGAGAAGCTAAAACAAAGAGGCAGAAGTAGAACAATTTAAGTAAACCAAAACAGTATTTTGGACAGTGTCATAAACATGTGTGTAACACACATTCAGAAAAAGTTGTGAAGTGTGTCCCTTGCCTTGAAGTTGAGGACTCAGAGCAGTCTATTGTATATGAACGCATCTGTATTTTGTATTGTAATATGTCAATTTTTTATTCACTCAATCCAATATTTATAACAGTTAACAACATTTATAAACCGATGCCTTAGTTAAAATACATAAACCATTTTGAAAGTTGTAATTTTTCATCAGTAAACTTATTTAATGCCTGTGGGTTTGCTGAACCCCCCGTTAGGCATCCAAGTTAGAAAAAAAGGCTTGGGCGTCTTAGGGTTAAGACCCCTTTGTGTGATACTCATTTCAGATAGTCCAGCAGCTTGGTTCTACTTCTACTAGACCAGTACCTAATTTCCCTTATTCATGCTTTTCTTTTTCACAATTCTCTTTTCCATACACGCACTACAGTGTCCTCATAGTTATTTATAATTTTAGACCACAAGTGTGACTTTTCAAGGCTTTCTGAGTGACTTAATTGCCTGGTGAGATCCTTACACCCTGATTCCACTTTGGTAACTACATGTCAGGAGTGTAACTGTATATCATTGTAATGAGACTTCCCTAAACTGAATGTTTTTGCCATATCCTGGTGGAAAGTTCATGGGTCTTTCTTTTTCAGTGAAGAAATTGTAGCTGGAGGTTGTATCTTGATGCGCTAGAACTATGGCTCTTTGCACAATGTTTAACTGAAACTATTCATACTCCTTTTCATTTTGTTGAAGGCAAATCAGGATTAGTTTCAGGACTTGATATTGAATATGGTGCAGGTGGTTTTACTTTAAATTTTTTTGGCAGAGTGTACTCACATTGTTTTTGTAAGTATAATTTAAGTTTTAATATTTTTAAGAAGTGATTTTTATTCTTTTATATTTTTATTAAACTTCAGATTATATTTTTTGGTTTTGTTTTAGTTGAAGGAACTTTACTTTGATTCCAATATAACAGGAAAATGTATTTTGCTTGAAAGTTTTCTACTTTTGTGCTTAAATTTTTTAACATCTTCATTGCTGCCTTTATGAGACATAAGTGTTTTGATTACAAAAACAGATAGTGTAAGTGATGATTTGAAAATGTGTGATATTCTCTATAATGAAGAAGGTACAATACATCATAACCTCAAAAAGACAATAACTGCACAAACATGCAAACATCACAAAAAATATTTATGTATACAAATGCACTTGAAAATGAGAATAAACTGTCAAAATGTGTTGTACTAAGCAAGAGAAAATTAGCAATGGGTGCAGTTTTTCATTAATTAAATCATGAATGACACAGTTGCAGAGTTTCCAAAAATTAAGAAAGTCTGGATGTAGCCTTGCAGGCAGCCGATTGAAGAGATGTATATAATATGACAGATGTCAATTCCAAATTTAATGTATTGATACATGGATTTCTCTCAGTTTTTACAGAAGCTCTTCCAAAAAACCAATATGGCAAGATACCATAAAGTGGGGCTACATTGCTCTGAGGGGTAACTGCTCCAACTCTGAAAAAAGATTCAGTCCTGCCTCGTACCTATTCCAGTAAACTTCTCAGAACAGTTTTGATTCTGACAAACAGGTGATAGTTTGTACTAGCTCATACATTTGAGTTATTCTGCCATTCACTATGCTGGATATTTTCTGCTAACCAAATCTGTACTCTGTATTTTTGAGGTAATTTTTGTCAAGAAAAAGTGGTATTTTACAACCAGAAAACTATTTACACAGAAGGCAGATGACATTCATTGAAGTGTAGAATTTAGTTCTTGTATAAATCATACTCAAAAAACTGTAACCAATACATTATTTATGATTGTATGATTGAAAGCAGCAGTGAAGGTTATTTTCTGGGAAAATTAGGGCAACTTCATGCCACTGACAGTGTGAATGAAAGTAGCATTTTCATTTCTTTGTTTCAGGCCTGATTCACCTTGGGATGAAAGTGAGTACTTCTAACAGATTAATGTTACTATAGTATGGTGAATGTGTAAACAGGAGCTAGGACCTCACCAGTGTGCAGTTTACAGTACTGAAACACTGAAAGAATGCCTACAATCCATAATAAATAGAATACTTGCATGAACTGCCACAAAATGCTTTTGAATCAGTGCCAAGTACTAGTAAAGAACTTAAGAAGAGGAAAATCCAGGTAAAGTTTGATTATTCTAATGATGAAGGCGTATTAGAAGGACAAATTCATAATGAAAGTTCAGACGAAGAATAAACAAGAGAAGAATCAAGCCTACAGGTGTAATTTTTGCTGTTACAAGAGAGTTTGTTACAATATCAAGCTAGTGAAATTTATATAAAGTGTAGATGCAGTGTAAATATAAATCAGTAAATGTACTAGTCAAAATCTTTCTGATAAGTGTGTAGTGCAATTCTGAACTATATGTTTAAAGTGCACAAACGAGATGGAAATGAAGACACAATGGTACCAGTATTCCAGGTATGCTTACTCTAATAAAAATTTTTTTTGCAAAGCATGGTGCAGAAAAGTAAACAACTATCGTCATGATGCTCAGTATATAAATTGGTCAGTGCAAGGCCCAGAACAAAACCAACACCTCAAAATTAAACTAATAGACAATAAAATGGTACAAGGAAATACCCAGGATGAAATTTCCTGAGAACGAATGAAAGATGAAATTTTGTGAGTGGATGCTCTAATTGCAAATCTTACTGATAGTTTGAAGGCTCTAAAAGAACAATTAAACTGTATGAGTGTGACATACAGTGCATCAATTCATTCAGATGACCAAAAATGTAGACCAAATTCAGAAAAGGAAAAACAAAACACTGACACTGCTGAATGTTCCATAATTGTGTTACATCACATGTCCCAGTAAAAGTAAATATTGCACAAACAGAAATGGAATTAGCAGAAAAAAGAACCTGGAATCAATGTAATACATCTATGCCAGAAACTAAAGTTCTTATGTTGACCGACAAATATGGCAGAAACTGTCCAAGCCTATTAAATGAATTATCGCAAGAAATGCTCTCTGTAACATCTTTTGTTAAACCAGGTGTGTTATTTAATGAAGTTACTAGAGACATTCATACCAAAATCAAACACATAGGGAAAGAAGACACTCGATGTAAAAGCACATGGACAATACAATCATGTCACAGTACTTGATGTAAACAGATTTCTAAGAAGACAAGATTTCACATGGCAGTGATTGCATATAAACAAAAGAGGAAGAAAGAAACTATGCAGAGAATTCACAACCAAAAATCAGGCCATAATCATGGGAAACAACATAACAGTAACCATAATGCCAGTAGTAGAAAAATCTTCTACAGAATCAAAAACCAGGAAGATAGAAAAACTGGACCATCATATTCCAACAATGAGGTTGACCGCACTGAATCAACAATTAATATCAATAACAGAAAATGCACCATCAACACTGGCAGAAGTAATAGGAGTCACTCATCCCCTTAACAAGACAATAACTTCACCACCATGCCATCTGAAGAAGCAGTCAACATTGGAAAACTCATCAAATGGCCATATACTGAGGAAAAGGAAATCAGCAGTTTCATCCCATCTGAATGATTTTCTGCTGAAGGGCTACAGGAAAACCACAGTAAGATAAGTATAAGTGTAATTTTCTTACATATTAATGTACAGTTTCTTAAGGACAATCTTAATTAACTTCAGTATTGGCTGGAAAACTTAATCTGCACTGTGATTTCAATAAATGAATACTGGTTTAGCAAGGAGGAACTAATATTAAGTGTACCATTTAGATATGAATTGGCAACCAGCTACTGTAGAACAAGTATTAAACATGGTGGTGTATCTGTATATGTTAAAAATAGTGTGAACCTAATCTATGTAGTTATAGATTTAGGTGGATTGTGCATAGAAGCAAAATTCGAAGCTGCAGCCATAATGTTTCCAAAACAGGTAATCATAATAGCTTCAGTATACTGCACCCCAAAACACAATGAAGACCTGCTTGTGGATCTTCTGAAGAAACTGATACTCCTGCTACTCAAATACAAAAATTACAGAATACTAATATTTGGTGATATCAATATAGACATTAGGTTTAAGAATAGAAAGGTTGATCACTTGCTAAATACCGTATTTACTTGAATCTAAGCTGCACTTTTTTCTGGTTTTTGTAATCCAAAAAACCGCCTGCAGCTTAGAATTGAGTGCAAAGCAAGCGGAAGTTCTGAAAAATGTTGGTGGGTGGCGCTACAACTAACTTCTGCCGTCGAATATATGTAGCGCTACACAGGCATGCTTTGTAGGCACAAAGATAAATACTGGCACCAAATCCTCTGCACCAGTAAATAAATTTTAAAAAAAGGTGGAAGACAAGCTTTTTTTCTCCGCCCCGAGTTTTGACCACTGCATTTTCATACATTATCCAACGAAGTAAATACAAATTCCGTATTGTTCATCTTCGAATGTAGCAGCATTTCAATGTACTATGAAAATCCAACTGGTAAGACTGGGATGTTTGTCAATATGGCCAACTCTGCTTGTCAATATGGCCAACTCTACGTTATGAATTTTTTCCTACCTGTGAGAAGAGATTGTTGTTAATAGGAACTTTTATGAATAGTGAATCACTTGCAGTATTCTCTTCACCATAAGAATAACACGAATATAAACATTTTGCCATGTATTCTTTTGTGTTTGCTGCTATCTCATTAAAATCCTGTCTGCCTAATGAACTACGAAACTAAAGTGAGACAATAGCAAACGCGGAAGAATATACATATCATGTCATGTTTATATTCGTATTATTCTTATGGCTATTAGTGATACAGACAGAAATGAAGCACAACAATTGACTAGATTTTTAAATATAAGATGACTCTAATTTCTGTGCAGAATTTAATGTACTAAAGAGGCGCCTGCAAAGATTTTCAAACGGAGAAAAATTTTCGCTAAACTCTCATTCAGAACATCTTCTGTCATACACAGTCTATTATTTGGTTCTTGTTGATCATTATCGAAGAAAGCAGCAGTGTAAGTAACAACAAATAGCAGTCTGTTTCTATTGTATCGCTAATGAGACGTTTCCTCTCTTTTTTTTTTTTTATTGTAAGTGGCGGTAGCGCGCACAAAAGCAAGCCCATGCCGCGAGCGGTGTCAGGCTGTAAACATGCACATCACAATGCGACAAACAATGCATGACAGTACAGTAATGCATTTTCAGCTTAGAGTGACGTAAACACCTATAACAAAGAAAACGGCACTTATCAGATCAAAGAAAAATAAGCAATCAATTCAAACCAGATGAAGCACGTGAAAAAGGAAGGGTACCCATATAAATACGGACGGAGTGCCTGACGCATAGCAATGGCTACCTGGTAAAGCTTAACTGCTAAGCTTACGACTCAAACCAAACTACTGTAGCTGTATCGTAATTCATTCGACCTAAATTGTCTCTCATATTACAATGGACCAACTTTGTTTCGATTTGGAGATGCGGCCTAAAACTTTTCTCTCCCCTTGAATTTCAAGTCTCAAATTTCAGGTGCGGCTTAGATTCGGGAATTTTTATTTCTTTGATTTCGAGTCTCATTTTTCAGGTGCAGCTTAGATTCGAGTGCGGCTTGGATTCGAGTAAATACGGTACATTAAGATCCCTTAACTTCAGTTGTGTAAATGACAGGAAGCATGTCTAGATAACAAATTTGTAATTTTCAGCTAAACAAAACAGAATTCAACACAATCAAGCTAGGCATTTCAGATCATGAGGGCCTATGGCTCAGACAAACTCTTAACAGTAAAGCAACTGAAACTTCCACAGACTGTAGAAAAATTATAAGACCAATTAACAAATCAAAGCTAAACAAGTTGATAAGTAAATTGGATTTAATAAAATGGGATAAAATAATAACCACTGCAGGTGCAAATGAATCAACCAACAAATTTCTAGAACTGTTAACTGAAAATTTTGAAGCATGTTGCCCTAAATGCTGCAAGAAAATATCAAAGAAAAATTGTTACACCAAACCACAAAATCTAAAAAGGTGGTACACCACACATCTAAGTAGAATAAGAATCATAATGCTACTCAATGATGATATTACCTTTGTTACCAATTCTATATCATTCACCATCCACAGCTGGACAGACAGTGTCAAGATACAGCATTATCAAAATACATGAATACAGCTCTACTATGATAGTAATTTAATACTGCAAGACATATTTATGTTATAAATTGGATTACAATAATATCACAACAATGAAATAGATACAAGTATATAATGAAATTAAATATAATGGTTGCTGTTGGAGTCACGGAACTGAGCTGCAGCTCAAGTAAACTCTATGCTATTACTAGAGAAGAATTCTTCAGTACTGTATAAGGGTTGCTCTTTTAGCTTACACAAAACAGTAGTTTTAATCTGCTCCCATGGTAAAGACTGAATGTCATCAGGTAGAGCATTAAACAATTTTAGAACCACCATTGGGAAGCTATTTTGTGTCTTAGCTAATCAACACCTCGGCATGTCGATACTGTCTTTGTCGTGAGTGCTGTATTTGTGAACTTCATTTCTCTTTCTGTATATATCATGGTTTCTCTTTATGTGGAAGAGGCAGTTCAATACATACTGGCTGTAAACAGTTAGAACTCCTAACCTGGTGAAAATTGGTTTACAGTGGTTTGTTTTTTTGCTTGAAGTAATGACCCTAATTGCTTTCTTTTGCAGTAAAAGCAAATTCTTGCAGCCTGCAGAATGGACCCAAAACAACAGCCCATAACTGATGTGGCTGTGGAACATTGCATAGTACACAGTTAGCAGGTACTGTTCTGGTACTATACTTTTCAGTTTCCTCAAGAGGTACAGGACCCATGAAAGTTTGGAACATACATGTTTGGTGTGCTGTTGCCAGGTTAATTTGGGATCAATGAGAAAACCCAGAAATTTAACATCTGCTGCATTACCCAGTGCTCCAGTATTGCTGAGGCTGCATATCATCCTCTGAGTTTTTTCTTCATTAATTTTCATTTTGTTCATGATAAACCAGGCCTTAACTTCATTGAACAAGATTTCTACTTGTTGAACTGCCTGTACAACTTTCTCTCCTTTTGAGAACAAGGTTGTATCATACGCAAACTGCAAGGTGTGCCCATTGGAGCTCATGTCATTTATGAAGATAAGGAACAGCAGGGGCACTATTACCGATCCCTGTGGCACACCATGCTGTAGTTTCTTCTCACCCGATTCAGCTCCTTGCACGGAGACAATCCGTCATCTGTTTCTCAGGTAGGATTCAAGAGTTTGCACGACATATCCCCTATACCATATGTTTTTAGCTTTCTGAGCAGGGCCTTATGTAGGATGCAGTCAAATGCCTTACTAAGGTCACAGAGTACTAGTGCTATAGATTCCTTGTCTTCAAAACCCTGCCTTATGTTTGTAACTAAGTCAAGTACAGCTGTTGTTGTAGACCTGCCCTTCTGAAAGCCATGTTGCCCATCATAAAAGAGACTATTTCCTTCAAATAACTTAATAGTTGTTCTTTCATTATTGACTCCATCACCTTCGCTAGTGCTGGTATTATAGATATAGGCCTGTAGCTTGACACTTCATGTGGACTGCCTTTTTTGTAAACAGGCACTGTGCTGCGTCCTACTTTCAGAAAGTCTGGAAATTCCCCTGCACAGAAGCTTTTATTTATTACAACTGTTAATGGCTGTGCAATTTCACTGAATGTAGTTTTTAACATAGTACAGAACATACCATAAATATCAGGGCTCCCTGAAGATTTGTAGCTTTTTACAATTTTTATTATTTCTTTTGGATACACTCTCTTCCACATTACCATGCTGCATTTATTCTGATTTCACAGCAGCTGCAGGATCTATTCCACAGTCAGGAGTTTCATTTACTTTGTTTTCCACTATTTTTATAAAATAGTCATTAAACTCATTTGGACTGCAAGAATTAGAGCAAGAGGTGGGCTTTTCCTGTGCTCATTAACCAGATCTCATGCTGCTTTACAAGGATTGTGAGCTTCTTCAATAAATCTGGCATTGCTTTCCTTCTTTGCTTTTTCAACTTCCTTTCTGTAGGTCCTTTTGGTCTGTAAATAACTAGAGTATAGCCTATCCTTAATATCTATATCCTTAGCAGCTTTTATCTTGTCATTTAGTATTTTGACAATACATTTTATTTTGGCTAGTCTAGGAGTATACCACCTCTTTACTTTGTTAGTTTTTTGTCTACATTTTGATTTAGCATTTGAATATTTCTTGGGTTTTAATGGAAAATGTTCATCAAATTTAAGTTTAAGGTTCTGGAACATGTCACTGAATGCAGAATTTGGTGGCAATTCATCAATTATGGCAATTCATTCTATAGAAGACATTGTAGTTTTGAAATCATCTAAGCTTTTCTTTGTAATAACTCTATTTCTGAATACATAATTTGAATGCTTGCTGGGAATTTGTTGTGTACTTACTGAGTTTGTCTATAGCTTCATGATTACTGCATGGTGATTGCTAGTACAGGGTCCACCAAACTTACTTTGTAGTCCCAACTATTTAGGTTTGTCACAATTGTGTCAAGACAAATAGCTCCTCTTGTTGGTAGAGAGGAAACTTCTCTTAGGAAATTTCTTTTTGTTATTGACATTTGCACAAATATGTATTGTATCCATCTTGGATTATTATATTTTAGTTAAAAACATTTGTCATGTTGAAGTTTATATTATTATTATTGTTATTATTATTGTATTAACACTGATGACACCAATTGCATGTAAATATGCTCAACGGTGGAATAAAACATTTGTATTTCTATTAGGAATCATACATAATAAATCAAATGAAAATATTAGCAGTGTCTACAGATAATGAAGAGTGCCTATAAAAACCACAGGAAAAACTGAAACCAGTCAGCAAGCAGATTGGTGTGTTTCTAGTTACATAGTATGAAAATAAATGTTACCCTGGTGTTAATGAAAGCTTTATCAAAGATGGTGCGACTGTAAATACCATGATGCCATCTCTTAAATGAAAATGGCCTCTAAATAAAGATCAACTTTTTTACAAATGGGATGATGTAGAGGTATAATCCCCTAAAAATGGTTAAGCAAAAGAGGCATTTTCTCAGTGCCAGAATTGATTGATGATGATGAATTTGTGCAAAATATTTTTTGGCATAGTCACAGACATTTTGAAACATTGACATACCTAATAAAAAATTGGCCTCTTTTCATAATGAAACAACGCTGTAATCTGTTCATGTTCATTACTTTTTTTTAATCTTAAACAAAGTTGCACTATCCAGAATTTTTATTATTTTTGACACTTCAATACCAAAAAATACATAAATGTCACTTTGCTATGGTTCTGAAAGGCAACACAACAAAATTTAAAGAGGGTAACATTGCCCAAAGCTATTATCCTGTCTTAAAATAATGTTTATATGAAGTGGAGCAAAGTAAGCCATTTCAGGGGCTTCTGTGCTCCAATTTTTAAAACATTATAAAATTTCAAAAATAAATCTTCGATGTCTTTGTGTGTTATTAAACAGTTTTAAAATAGGCTACTCTCATTTCCAAAAGTCATTTTACAAAACTACTATACACTGCATGAATTTGTTCAAAATACAATACAAAAGTGGAGCAAAGTAATCCCACTTTGCAGTACTACTAAAACATCAAAAACACCTTGGATTACAAAAGGAATCAAAACAACATATGCAAGGAAAAGAAAATTGTTTGACATGCTCAGGATAGTCAGAGAAGTATGACTGATTACATGTAACAAAAATACTGTGCTGTCTAAAGAAAAATGATTGAAAATTTAAAAAAAAGAAATCTATATTCTATATTATTCCACATGGCCTAAATTTATGTTAATTTCTCTGGGCTCAGCGTTCCTTTCCAGTAATGATTCCTTTTCTTTACGCCATTTTATTGTTCTATATCTTCTGTTTCTGACCTTTCTAACTTTTTCTTCCTCCAACATCTATCTCCCACATATAACGCACTTAGTCTTTTTGACTATTGCACAATGTTTTTTTCAATTATCTGCATCTTGCTTATCACCCTGTCTTCCATATTTAAGTTCTCAGGTTTTCAAATCTTGTCCAGCACCATACATTAAATTCCCTCTGACTCAGGGTCCAAGACAACTTTTCCATAACTTTCCCCATTTCCTAAACCTTCCTAGTCTTTTCCCTTCACCCCTCTTCCTTTCCTTTCATCAGTTTTGCCAGAAGAAGGAACCACTGGCTCCAAAAGCTTACATGTCTCCATTCTTTTATCTGTGTTTTCTCCTGCCACGGTTTGTGAGCAGATTTTTTTGTCATTCCATATTATATTACTTTAATTTCTCTGGTCTAAGCATTTATTTTCAGTAACTATTCCGTTCCTTCACACCCTTTTATTTTTCAATATCTTTAATTTTCTAACCTGTTTATAGAAAGTGACTGTTACAACCAGGTATTTGTATAAGTTGACAGATTACAACTGTAACTCACTGATATTATAGTCATAAGATACTACGAGGATTGGAACTTAAATAGTGGCAACTATTTATTCACAACCAATATAAAAGAGTTACATGTTTGCACTTGTTACTGTCCTTCAAAGTAGTCACCGGCATTGTGTAGAACCTGTTGCCAGTGATGTGGAAGGCATTAGCCATTAGCAGAGCCTGTTCTATTGATGGTGTAAATGGAGTGGTCTAAAGTTATGGTGATTCTTGTGTATGACTGTGATGGTGTTATCCTAACGCATTACATTCCTCCATGGCAGACCATCAATGCACAGTATTACTGTTCATTTTTGGGGCATCACATGTGACCAGCTTGGCGAAAGAAGTAGCGACACTTTCTGTGCAACCCACCCATCATTTTGCACAACAATGTGTGGGCACATACAGAGCAAGCTTTGGCTGCTCTGTTCAGTCGATGGGACTGGGAAGTACTGTACCATCCATCTTACTCCCCAGACTTAAGTCCTCGTGACTTTGATTTGATCCCAAAGATGAAGCAACCACTTTGTGGCATTCGCTTCAGTACTGTTCCAGAGATTTGATAGGCAGTAGACCGCTCCATTCGCACCATCAACAGAACATGCTCTGCTAATGGTATACTACACCTTCCACATCACTGGCAGTGGGTTCTACACATTGCTGGTGACTACTTTAAGAGACAGCAACTGGTGCAAACATGTAACTCTTTTGCATCATTTGTGAAAAAATAGTTGCCACTGTTTAAGTTCCAACCCTCGTACATTTTTTTCCATTTTGGGAAATGCACTGTTTTACATAACTGAACATTTAAAATATGTTGTCAATCTTTTCACCACTTTGAAATGAAGTATCTCGCTGGATATTTATGGAGCTTCTTTCAAACAGCATTTCATTAAAGATAACTGTGTCAGCTAAAAATATTCTGAGGTTACTATTAATGCTGTCCACAAGGTCATCAATATACAACATGAACAGGAAGTGTGCCAACATACTTCCCTGTGACACACAAAGTCACTTCTACATTTGTCAATGATACTCCACCCAAGATAACACTCTATGTCCTCTCTACCAAGAGATCCTCAGCCCAACCACAAATTTCACTTGATATCTATCATGTGTCTGTACTTCTAATACTAAGCACAGATGTGGTACTGAGTCAAATGCTTTTCAAAAATCAATAAATTTTATATCTACCTTACTGCCAAGATGCAAATCTTTCAGTAGATCATGTGAGAAAAGTGCAAGTTGGGTTTCGCATTATTGACATTTTCAGAATTCATGCTGGTGGGCATGAAGAAGGTCATTCTATTAAAGATACCTCATCACATTTGAGCTCAGAATATTTTCTAAGATTCTACAACAAATTGATGTCTTGGGTATTGGATAGTAGTTTCTACAACCTGTCTTGTGTATGAGTGTGGCCTGTGCTTTCTTCCAAATACTGGCACTGTGTTTGTTCAAGAGTGGGCTATATTATTTTTAAAATTGATTTTTTGGTCTTTAACATGCACAGGAGATTATAGGTGTTTTTTTGACTACATTTTTTGGCCTTTAGCTTACACCATACAGTCAGATTGCACTCGCATAAAATACGAGGAGCATTCAATAAGTAATGCAACAAATTTCTTAATCAGCCAATTCTGGTTGAAGAAATACTGAATTTGTTGTGTGATGTTGTGGAATATTCTCACTTCATCCCCTATAGTGTCATGGAGCTCCAATTGGTGGCAGTGCTATATGTTGCCTTCAGAATGGCACCTGTAATGGAGGTGTATTCCAAGCAGACAGTTGTCATTGAGTTTCTTTGGTGGAAAACTGTACTATGACAGATATTCATAGGCACTTGCAGGATGTCTATGGAGACCAGGCAGTCATCATCGTGAGTCATTCAGTGAGGCATCTGTCATCACTGCAACAATGTTGCAGAAACTCGTCTGCTCTCCTGCATGTCAGCCGGCTGCACACAGCTGTGTCTCCTTCGTTGGAACATGCAGACACTCACATTTGAGGTGAGGTGCTGGCTTCAGGTAATTTGAGAAATGACCAGTGTGTTCATTGAAACAAAAATTCAAATGAACTTCCTACATGACAATTCAAGGCCTCACACAAGTCTGTGCACCCATGAAGAGTTCACAAAACTTCATTGGACTGTTTTTCCTCATCCACCCTACAGCCCAGAACTCATGCCTCCAACTTTCATCTCTTTGGCCCAATGAAGGGTGCACACTGTGGTAAACAGTATATGGATGATGGGTGATGCAACAATACTTTCACCCTGACGTTGACCTGTAGAGTAGTATCAGGGGGCATACAGGCCCTGCCAGTAAGATGGCAAAGGCCACCACACTAAATGGAGATTATGTTGAAAACCAGGAATTTGTAACCAAAAGAGTGAGGAATAACATTGTGTACTGTAATCCTGAATAAAACTAATGTGCTTTCAGAAAAAAAATTGTTGCATTACTTATTGAATGCCTCTTGACAGGTATTGATAGAAAATTAGTCTTAGACTATTAGTTCATATGTATGAACTCCACGTGGGAAAAATATATCTAAAAAGAAAGATGATGAGACTTACCAAACAAAAGCGCTGGCACGTCGATAGACACACAAACATACACACAAAATTCTAGCTTTCGCAACCAACGGCTGCTTCGTCAGGAAAGAGGGAAGGAGAGGGAAAGACGAAAGGATGTGGGTTTTAAGGGAGAGGGTAAGGAGTCATTCCAATCCCGGAAGCGGAAAGACTTACCTTAGGGGGAAAAAAGGACGGGTATACACTCGCACACACACACACATATCCATCCGCATATACACAGACACAAGCAGACATTTGTAAAGGCAAAGAGTTTGGGCAGAGATGTCAGTCGAGGTGGAAGTACAGAGGCAAAGATGTTGTTGAAAGACAGGTGAGGTATGAGCGGCGACAAATTGAAATTAGAAATTAGCGGAGATTGAGGCCTGGCAGATAACGAGAAGAGAGGATATGCTGAAGGGCAAGCTCCCATCTCCGGAGTTCTGACAGGTTGGTGTTAGTGGGAAGTATCCAGATAACCCGGACAGTGTAACACTTTGCCAAGATGTGCTGGCCGTGCACCAAGGCATGTTTAGCCACAGGGTGATCCTCATTACCAACAAACACTGTCTGCCTGTGTCCATTCATGCGAATGGACAGTTTGTTGCTGGTCATTCCCACATAGAAGGCTTCACAGTGTAGGCAGGTCAGTTGGTAAATCACGTGGGTGCTTTCACACGTGGCTCTGCCTTTGATCGTGTACACCTTCCGGTTTACAGGACTGGAGTAGGTGGTGGTGGGAGGGTGCATGGGACAGGTTTTACACCGGGGGCAGTTACAAGGGTAGGAGCCAGAGGGTAGGGAAGGTGGTTTGGGGATTTCATAGGGATGAACTAAGAGGTTACAAAGGTTAGGTGGACGGCGGAAAGACACTCTAGGTGGAGTGGGGAGGATTTCATGAAGGATGGATCTCATTTCAGGGCAGGATTTGAGGAAGTCGTATCCCTGCTGGAGAGCCACATTCAGAATCTGATCCAGTCCCGGAAAGTATCCTGTCACAAGTGGGGCACTTTTGGGGTTCTTCTGTGGGAGGTTCCGGGTTTGAGGAGATGAGGAAGTGGTTCTGGTTATTTGCTTCTGTACCAGGTCGGGAGGGTAGTTACGGGATGCGAAAGCTGTTTTCAGGTTGTTGGTGTAATGGTTCAAGGATTCCGAACTGGAGCAGATTCGTTTGCCACGAAGACCTAGGCTGTAGGGAAGGGACCGTTTGATGTGGAATGGGTGGCAGCTGTCATAATGGAGCTACTGTTGCTTGTTGGTGGGTTTGATGTGGACAGACGTGTGAAGCTGGCCATTGGACAGGTGAAGGTCAACGTCAAGGAAAGTGGCATGGGATTTAGAGTAGGACCAGGTGAATCTGATGGAACCAAAGGAGTTGAGGTTGGAGAGGAAATTCTGGAGTTCTTCTTCACTGTGAGTCCAGATCATGAAAATGTCATCAATAAATCTGTACCAGACTTTGGGTTAGCTGGCCTGGGTAACCAAGAAGGCTTCCTCTAAGCGACCCATGAATAGGTTGGCGTACGAGGGGGCCATCCTGGTACCCATGGCTGTTCCCTTTAATTGTTGGTATGTCTGGCCTTCGAAAGTGAAGAAGTTGTGGGTCAGGATGAAGCTGGCTAAGGTAATGAGGAAAGAGGTTTTAGGTAGGGTGGCAGGTGATCGACGTGAAAGGAAGTGCTCCATTGCAGCGAGGCCCTGGACATGCAGAATATTTGTGTATAAGGAAGTGGCATCAATGGTTACAAGGATGGTTTCCGGGGGTAACAGACTGGGTAGGGATTCCAAGCGTTCGAGAAAGTAGTTGGTGTCTTTGATGAAGGATGGGAGACTGCATGTAATGGGTTGAAGGTGTTGATCTACGTAGGCAGAGATGCGTTCTGTGGGGGCTTGGTAACCAGCTACAATGGGAAGGCCGGGATGATTGGGTTTGTGAATTAGGAAGAAGGTAGAAGGTAGGGGTGCGGGGTGTTGGTGGGGTCAGGAGGTTGATGGAGTCAGGTGAAAGGTTTTGTAGGGGGCCTAAGGTTCTGAGGATTCCTTGAAGCTCCGCCTGGACATCAGGAATGGGATTACCTTGGCAAACTTTGTAAGTAGTGTTGTCTGAAAGCTGACGCAGTCCCTCAGCCACATACTCCCGACGATCAAGTACCACAGTCATGGAACCCTTGTCCGCCGGAAGAATGACGATGGATCGGTCAGCCTTCAGATCACGGATAGCCTGGGCTTCAGCAATGGTGATGTTGGGAGGAGGATTAAGGTTTTTTAAGAAGGATTGAGAGGCAAGGCTGGAAGTCAGAAATTCCTGGAAGGTTAGGAGAGGGTGATTTTGAGGAAGAGGAGGTGGGTCCCGCTGTGACGGAGGACGGAACTGTTCCAGGCAGGGTTCAATTTGGATAGTGTCTTGGGGAGTTGGATCATTAGGAGTAGGATTAGGATCATTTTTCTTCGTGGCAAAGTGATATTTCCAGCAGAGAGTACGGGTGTAGGACAATAAATCTTTGACGAGGGCTGTTTGGTTAAATCTGGGAGTGGGGCTGAAGGTGAGGCCTGGTGCAAGTCGCAAGTGGGGCAGCCATCTTTATACTGATACTGTGATGGTATGTGTGCATCTGCACTGGGCTGCCACCTACAGACCATTCTGCATGCTGTTTGTAGCACGCGTACCAACTTACAGGATAACGGTGCGAAGTTTTGTTTTGTTATTACAAATTTAAGGTTTTAATTTGACTCACTCTCATACATAATTACATACATCCAACACTGTACAATCATTGAAAGTCAAATGTTACAGAACATTTTTGTGTTGTCTATTGCCACTGAAACATTGGTTGTAGATGCTGATACCTACAGCAACAGTGAATCTGTGCTGTAATCTGTGCCTGCTTCACCATAAGAGCAGAAAGGTATCTCAAAAATACATAGCCACTGAAGATGTTTACAGAAACAGCTGTGGTTAAATTTGTGTTTGGCTATCAGAGTGACACAGTTACTAGGTACTGAATTTGTTTGAGATATTTTGAAACAAGGGAACAATGGACGAACTGTTGTGAATGAGGGTGATTTGAAAAGTTCTCAGAATGGAATAGAAAAAAAGTGCTTACATCACTGGAACTTTTTTTTCAATGTAGTCTCCTTGTAGATTAATTCACTTGGTCCAACGATGTTCCAGTGCCTTGATCCCATCTCAGAGATGAGTTTCCTCCAGGCCTACAAAATAGTTGTCAACTCCGGCTATCAATTCTTCATTTGGAGTGAATCTTTGTCCACCAAGAAAAATTTTCAGTTTTGGGAAGAGATGGAAGTCTAATGGAGCCATATAAAATGAATAAGGTGGGTGTGGCAGCAATTCATACCTTAGTTCAGGTAATTTTGCCATGGTGAAGGCACATGCATGCAGGTGTGCATTGTGTTGATGGAAGATGACTTTCTTCGTTGCTAAACCTGGCCTTTTTTCATTTACCTTTTGTAGCAATTTGTCCAGGACGTTAGCATAGTATTCTCCAGTAATTGTTTGCCCAATGGGGAGATAATCTGTGAACAGAATCCCCTTCGCATCCCAGAACACTGATGCCATGACCTTTCCCGCTGAAGGAATTCTCTTTGCTTTCTTTGGTGGTGGAGAATCAGCATGTTTCCACTACTTTGACTGTTGTTTTGTTTCTGGGGTATAGTAGTGCATCCAAGTTTCATCTGTGGTCACAAACTGGTACAAGAAATCTTGTTTGTTTCTCCTAAAACGGGCCAAACATTGTTCCGATATGTCCATTCTCATGCGTTTTTGATCCAGCGTTCAAAAGTCGCGACACCCATCTTGCAGATAATTTTTGTATTTCTAATTTTTCAGTTAAAATGTGATATACCCTTCCAGATGACATGTGGCAAGCACAAGCAATTTCACGCACTTTCAATCAGTGATCCTCCATGGCCATTTTGTGCAGTTTTGCAATGATTTCTGGAGTAGTGACACATCTTGGCCAACTACTGCATGGATCATCATCTAAGCTCTCCTGACCAAATTTAAATTCATGTATCCACTTGGCAACAGCTGAATATTGAGGAGCAGAGTCCCCCAATGTATTCTGGAAATCAGCATGAACGTCCTTTGCTTTCGTACCTTTCTTTATGAAGTACTTACTCACTGCTTGAATCTCGATTTTTTTCCATCTTCGCAAATTGCTATGCAGGAACAACAACAGAGCCACATCACCACCACAGCTCCCTTCCAAGGTAACTGATGCAGCACATGTTTACAGGCAACAGTCCAATGAATATCATGTGAACAACTCGTTGTGCTAGTGCTGACCTCTCATGGTGATTCTGAGATCTTTTCAAACCACCCTCGTACTTCTTACCTTTGTGTCTTGTTGCTTCCCCTAATTCCCTCTGCTAGTCTTCTGTCATGCATCTGTGTAGGATATTGTGATCTGTACCTGGGATTTCAGTCCAGGTGGTGTGCCCTGTCACAGCAGGTTCTTTGGCTAAGCAGTTGACAGCTTCATTGGCAGTGATCCCACAGTATGATTTCACTCAAGCAAAAATAATGAAACAGACTTCATCACACATTTCCAATACACAGACAATATATCACTTTGATAATCCTGTGTATGATGGAGGATTTCATTGAAATCAGTGGAAAAATCTTAAGAATTGTCAGAGCAGATGCAGAGTCAGTGAGTAGGAAATATAGAGACACTGCTAACCATGAGCAGAAACAAAATGTTGCAACAAGTTCCATGATCATGGTACTTGCCTCTGTTGGTAATTTGAGTAGTCCAGATTTCTGTAAACATGGTACACAATATATGCTTCTGGTAGAGTCATTTGTTTTGGAGCCATTAGTACAGATATACATTGTCTCCAGATACTGTCTTAAAAACTGCACCAAAGATTTATTGTTAAAGTGAGCCTCATGGTCAAAAGTAATGTCAGTTATTACTTTCAGTTTAGACAATTTCATTGAGAGTAGGACTCTAAAACCCACTCAGTCTTGAAGGTCTGATGAACTTTCTTGGAATCTCCTGAGGATCTAAGTATGCTTGGACTTGCAAAGGCACATTTCTGCTGATCCAGGTACATCCAGTTAAACACTGTATGGTTGTGTTATAGGCAAATTATTTCATATTGTTGACTTCATAATGATTCCTTTTAAGAAGAAATTTGGTGCAGAGATACCGCTGGCATAGATGCATTGGTAGGGATGAAGCACACCGCTCTTAAACAAACTCTCAGTACTTTATATTTTCAATTATTAATTCTGTTGAGGTAATTGTAAGGTGGAAATCCATAATAACCAATCCAGTTATCAATGATTAGACCTGCCAACAGTATTCAAGCCCAAATCTAGTCCTGTCATAGCTCTAATTATGTTGACAGTCATCTCACATTTCTTAGCTACTTATTTTGCGTGCACCTTCCAAGTTAGCTTATGGTCAATGAAGAGTCTCAGGTATTTGACTACCATCTTTGAAGGGAAATGCTTGGGCCTAGTGCTAATACTGCTGGAAGATTTGCTCTGTTCCTTGAAGACAATATTGCATTTGATTTTGCTGTAGTTACATCCAGACCATTTCTTGTGAGCTACTGTTGGAGTGCAAAACTGTAGTTGACAGTTGTGACTTGCAATCTCCGAGGGATGTAGTTCCTCAAAAATAAGTATATCATCTGCATATTGCAGACCTTTCACCTTCTCCAGGAACATCCAGTTTAGGTCAGTGATGCACTTATTAAACAGTTGAGGTGGTAAAACAGATCCCTGCAGCAACCCCTTACTAGTATTTCATGATCCTATCATAAATTTTCATGTAGAACTAATATCAACTGATCAGTGAAGAAAGATACTGGGTGTTCTGCAAGTTTATCATATATGTGTTATTCCTTAGGTTTTTGGCTAGTGCTGAGAGTACTACTTCAACACAGGTGCTCCTTAGGTCCAGAAACTTAGCTAGTAAATATGCAATTTGCCTGAAACAGAGCTGTATGTCAATAGCCAAATGCATGAGAATGTCTTCAGTACCTTTCCCCTTGCAAAAACCCACCTGATTATTATTGAACTGGTCACAGCATTCAATCCAGCACTCTAACCAGAGTTTGACCATTCTATCCAACACTTTGTAGGGACTATGTAGTTAAAAGAGGACCTGAATCAAACACGAATTCAGTATAGAATCTGATTCCATCAGGAGCTTTGTTCAGTTTAATAATGTCTGCTGTTTCTCAAAACTGTTGACTATTTCACTCATCTTTTCAGTGTTACAAAGAACTAAATTGGGTCAGTCTCCTGGGTTTTTCTTTGAAAAGGAAACTTGAAAACAGAGTTAAGCATTTCTGCTTTTGACTTGCAACAGCCAATTTCACTTCCTGTCCATTCATGAGTGACTAGACACTAACTTTGGTGCCACTGACAGCCTTTATATGTGACCAGAAATTCTTCAGGTTTTGTGAAAGATCATTTGACAGTATTCTGCTATAGTACTGTTGAAGGTTTCATGTGTTGCACACTTGACAGCTAATGCAAGTGTGTTGCATTTAGCAACCCTCTATCTATAGCTTTATGTTTTGTCTTATACCCATCCTGCAGTAGTGTCTGTTTCTTTAGAAGTTTCCTTACAGTGACTATACCATGGTGGGTCTCTCCCATCATGAAGTCTTCTACTGCATGTCTATCCAATATGCTTTGAACTTTGGCCATAGGTCCTCTGCATGCTTCTATTCTATGCTAAAAAGTTTCATGTTCCTCATTGAAATTACACTCTGTAAGGAGTCCTGCTGTCTTTGATGTTTTATCACATCAGTGTTGTGTTCCTTACTCGTGGCTGACTTCTGGAACTATCGAAGCCTAGCACATCGTTCCTCTGATGTAACAGTGTCTTGCTGTACAATGGGATCAGTGCCCCAGTAGTAGTGGTCATGAGTGTCCTGGTGTGTATAAGGAGAATTATCATTGAGCTTCCACACATAGTGGTCATGAACAGCTACAATACAGCTAAATAGTGTGAAGAATTCAGTAGAAAGACAATTACGAGTTGGAAGTGTTAAGTTACATCAGAAAGGAGTGCAGGATTAATTATCAGAATTGTGGTTAAACAGTGTCATGTTTATAAATCAGTAAATTCCATGTAGAAACATATAGACAGTACAGCATAAATGAAAAGCTTCTGTGATCAATGACTATTTGCTTATTCAGTGTGGAAATGCTGTGTAGCAGCCATAGTGCCAGTAGTGTCAGTGCCGTCGTAACTGCTGTCTGCTTCACATCTGCTGTGCAGCGAGCTACATTAATTTAAGTATTAACTGTATTTTTGTTACTTGTCACTTCCTCTTCCGTGAATTTTTGCTTTTAGGAATCTTTAATTTTCAAGTACTAGTAACAGTGATCCATAGATTTTGTGTTTGTTTTGAATACAGTCAGAGAGACTCCCTTCAGTCAGCTGTAGTGCCAGTAGTGCTAGTGTCTGTTTTGAATACAGTCCAGAGACAGGTAGTGCTTATTTTCATTGTTTTCAACAAGAAGTGTCTAGTAACCACAGTTTAGGCAGCTATCAGCTGTCTTTAGTGAATTAGCAGTCTAGTTAAAAGTTGATTAACTCTCTTAGGATGGATAGGATGTGTGACTGCTGTGTATGGATGCAGGAGGAGCTGGCCAATGTTCGCGAACAGCTGAGCGTGTTGATGGCCGCGGTCAGCCATCTTCAGGCCACTGCCTCGGAGTGTAGCAGCAGTGGGGAGTCTGGTGCAAGGCATGGTACACCCCAGGTGTTACATGCTTCACCCACAGTCCTTGCTGTCGAGACATATTCGTGGGTACCGGACGCAGTTGGGCCACCCTCTCCCCAAGGGGAGTGGCAGCTTCAGTGGCGTTCACATCGCACAAGGCGGAGGGTCAATGTGGAGGCTGGCCATGTGGCATCGCCCACTCTGCCTGTGAGTGGACATGTGGCCGCTCCTCCAGCAAGGTCTAAGCAGGCACACGGGGGGAGGGGTTTATTAGTGATTGGGAGCTCCAACGTTAGGTGGGTGATGGAGCCCCTTAGGGAAATAGCGGAAAGGTCGGGGAAGAAGGCCAGTGTAAACTCCGTCTGCTTGCCGGGGGGTCTCATCTGAGATGTGGAAGAGGCCCTGCCAGCGGCGATAGAGAGCACTGGGTGCACCCGACTGCAAATTGTTGTTCATGTCGGCACCAATGACTCCTGCCATCTGGGTTCAAAGGTCATCCTCAGTTCATACAGGCCATTGGTGGAGTTGGTGAAGGCAGAAAGCCTAGCTCGTGGGATGGAATCTGAGCTAACTATTTGTAGTATCGTTCCCAGAACCGATCGCGGTCCTCTGGTTTGGAGCCGAGTGGAAGGCTTAAACCAGAGGCTCAGACGATTCTGTGGAGATCTGGGGTGCAAATTTCTCGACCTCCACTATCGGGTAGCAAAATGTAGGGTCCCCCTGAATAGGTCAGGCGTGCACTACATGCAGGAAGTGGCTACAAGGGTAGCGGAGTACGTGTGGAGTGCACATATGGGTTTTTTAGGTTAGAGTATTCCCTCGCTAGGCCCAACAAGATGCTTCCAGAGATGTGACAAGGTAGTAGTTGGCAAAACGCAACAGGGAATAACAATATTAATTTGGTAATAGTAAACTGCAGGAGCGTCTATAGAAAGGTCCCAGAACTGCTCTCATTAATAAATGGTCACAATGCCCACATAGTACTAGGGACAAAAAGTTGGCTGAAACCAGATGTAAACAGTAATGAAATTCTAAACTCAGATTGGAATGTATACTGCAGATACAGGCTGGACAGTGAAGGGGGAGGCGTGTTTATAGCAATAAAAAGTGCAATAGTATCGAAGGAAATTGACGGAGATCAGAAATGTGAAATAATTTGGGTGAAGATCATGGTTAAATCAGGCTCAAACATGGTAATTGGATGTCTCTATAGGCCCCTGGCTCAGCAGCTGTTGTGGCAGAGCACCTGAAGGAAAATTTGGAAAATATTTCGAGTAGATTTCCTGACCATGTTATAGTTCTGGGTGGAGATTTTAATTTGCCGAATATAGACTGGGAGACTCAAACATTTATAACGGGTGGCAGGGACAAAGAATCCAGCGAAATTTTTTTTAAGTGCGTTATCTGAAAACTACCTTGAGCAGTTAAACAGAGAACTGACTTGTGGTGATAACATATTAGACCTTCTGGTGACAAACAGACCCGAACTATTTGAAACAGTTAACACAGAACAGGGAATCAGTGATCATAAAGCAGTTACTGCATCGATGATTTCAGCTGTAAATAGAAATATTAAAAAAGGTAGGAAGATTTTTATGTTTAGCAAAACTGACAAAAAGCAGATTACAGAGTACTTAATGGCTCAACACAAAAGTTTTGTCTCAAGTACAGATAGTGTTGAGGATCAGTGGACAAAGTTCAAAACCATTGTACAATATGCATTAGATGAGTATGTGCCAAGCAAGATCATAGGAGATGGAAAAGAGCCACCACGGTACAACAACCAAGTTAGAAAACTGCTGTGGAAGCAAAGGGAACTTCACAGTAAACATAAACATAGCCAAAGCCTTGCAGACAAACAAAAATTACACAAAGCGAAATGTAGTGTGAGGAGGGCTATGCAAGAGGCGTTCAGTGAATTTGAAAGTAAAATTCTATGTACTGACTTGGCAGAAAATCGTAAGAAATTTTGGTCTTATGTCAAAGAGGTAGGTGGATCAAAACAAAATGTCCAGACACTCTGTGACCAAAATGGTACCAAAACAGAGGATGACAGACTAATGGCCGAAATACTAAATGTCTTTCTCCAAAGCTGTTTCACAGAGAAAGACTTCACTGTAGTTCCTTCTCTAGATTGTCACACAGATGACAAAATGACAGATATCAAAATAGACAACAGAGGGATAGAGAAACAATTAAAATCACTCAAAAGAGGAAAGGCTGCTGGACCTCATGGGATACCAGTTCGATTGTACACAGAGTACGTGAAGGAACTTGCCCTCCTTCTTGCAGCGGTGTACTGTAGGTCTCTAGAAGAGTGTAGTGTCCCAAAAGATTGGAAAAGGGCACAGGTCATCCCCGTTGTCAAGAGGGGATGTCGAACAGATGTGCAGAACTATAGACCTATATCTCTAACGTTGATCAGTTGTAGAATATTGGAACATGTATTATGTTTGAGTATAATGACTTTTCTGGCGACTAGAAATCTACTTTGTAGGAATCAGCATGGGTTTTGAAAAAGACAATTGCATGAAACCTAGCTCGCGCTATTCATCCACGAGACTCAGAGGGCCATATACATGGGTTCTCACGTAGATGCCGTGTTTCTTGACTTCCACAAGGCACTTGATACAGTTCCCCACAGTCGCTTAATGAACAAAGGAAGAGCACATGAACTATCAGACCAATTGTGTGATTGGATCGAAGAGTTCCTAGATAACAGAATGCAGCATGTCATTCTCAATGGAGAGAAGTCTTCCAAAGTAAGAGCGATTTCAGGTGTGCCGCAGGGGAGTTTGGTAGGACCTTTGCTATTCACAATATATATAAATGACCTTGTGGATAACATTGGAAGTTCACTGAGGCTTTTTG
This sequence comes from Schistocerca cancellata, assembly GCF_023864275.1. Taxonomy (NCBI): domain Eukaryota; kingdom Metazoa; phylum Arthropoda; class Insecta; order Orthoptera; family Acrididae; genus Schistocerca; species Schistocerca cancellata. The sequence goes on along the minus strand of NC_064627.1, from coordinate 137,450,767 downwards.
CAGATGATGCTGTAGTATATCGAGAGGTTGTAACAATGGAAAATTGTATTGAAATGCAGGAGGATGTGCAACGAATTGTTGCATGGTGCAGGGAATGGTAATTGAATCTCAATGTAGACAAGTGTAATGTGCTGCGAATACATAGTAAGAAAGATCCTTTATCATTTGGCTACAATATAGCAGGTCAGCAACTGGAAACAGTTAATTGCATAAATTATCTGGGAGTAGGCATTAGAAGTGATTTACAATGGAATGATCATATAAAGATGATCGTCGGTAAAGCAGATGCCAGACTGAGACTCATTGGAAGAATCCTAAGGAAATGCAATGTGAAAACAAAGGAAGTAGGTTACAGTACACTTGTTTGCCCACTGCTTGATTATTGCTCACCAGTGTGGGATCCATACCAGATAGAGTTGATAGAAGAGAGAGAGAAGATCCAACAGAGAGCAGCGCACTTCATTATAGGATCATTTAGTAATCGCAAAAGCGTTATGGAGATGATAGATAAACTCCAGTGGAAGACTCTGCAGGAGAGATGCTCAGTAGCTCGGTACGGGCTTTTGTTGAAGTTTCGAGAACATACCTTCACCGAGGAGTCAAGCAGTACATTGCTCCCTCCTATGTATATCTCGCGAAGAGACCATGAGGATAAAATCAGAGAGATTAGAGCCCACACAGAGGCATACTGACAATCTTTCTTTCCACAAACAATATGAGACTGGGATAGAAGGGAGAACCGATAGAGGTTCTCAAAGTACCCGCCGCTACACACCGTCAGGTGGCTTGAGGAGTATGGATGTAGATGTAGATGTACTTCATTTTGAATGTGAAGCAAGTTTAACTGTTACTGCAAGACTAGAAGAGTTTAGGCCTTGTTAGGGAAGTTTGTTATGTGCTAAAGGGACAACAAAATAAGTAATTCCATTTGTACTGTTATTAATTCAAAGTGACCTTCATCATTTTCCAGCTGAATAACTGTGATATCAGAACTATAAGAGGCATGCGTTTGTATTAGGCATATGATCAGGTATTTTATAATGAAGCATATTCTATATGTAAAGCTCACATACCTAAGACAAATACCTGCAAAGTTAATCTAAAATAAAACTGAAAAGACACTGATGGGGCTTTACCACTGGTGTCCATGACAGTACAACTGCTCTTTGGTGAAGAATAGCGATTCAAAATGTAATAATGAAAAAAAAACTGTGAACACTAGAGCTATAAGAAAGAAATAAGGGTGTATCATCACTGACAAAATTGTGTGAAGCTAAAATCTACAGCATCTCGGAGTGCATTGGTTTGACACAAGAAGAGGAATTCTTCAGCATCTTGGATTGCAATGGTTCGAGATGACCATCTCAGTGACACAAAGAGTGCAGTATGCAGCATCACACCATAATGCAGTAGCTAACAGTCACAGAAATAAAAGTAAACATTGCAATAATGCCAGTTGGGGGCAGTTTCAAATTGCTGCTGAAAGCAAAACTTTTGAATTATTTGGTATGTGACGAATTTTGTGTGGAGGAAGTTAGTTAGGCTTGTGTTTTTACTTTCAACATTCAAGTGTAAAAATGTCATCAGAAATAGAACAAGTATCAGTAGTTAGTGTTCCAGGAGTTCAGTTCAGTGGTAAGGAAGAAAAGTCAAGGGTCATGGAAGTAACTACTGTATTTATCTGATTATAAGATGAGACTTTTTTTCCCAAATTCATCATTCAAAAAAATATGGGGTCATCTTTTATTCATGGTTTAAACTATTGCTGCTGAAGTCTATGTTTTTACATTGTTTAATAGAGTAATATAGGGTTTGTCTTACGTTTACAGATGAAGCTTTGGCTAGTGAGATTTTGTACAAATTTATTTTCAACAATCCTGAAGGGCAGGATATAAACAATACTTACATTCAAATAGGTTCTAGATTTCCCTACACTCCAAATCTCTCCATACAGTATCAATGTTGCTTGAATAATAGTGCGACATTTGACTCGCAGTGATTGTGTGAGGGATATGTGAGAAACTATGGATTACCCACTGCAACTGTCTAATGCTCTGCTTAAAAATTGACAATATTGTGAAACACAGGAGGAAACAACATTAAATGCTATCAACTTACAAACTTTTGTTGTATTTGAACAGGTTTGCAATAAAATTTCCATACATGTATGGATACCATGTACATACATTTGTGCTGCTCTATAAGGAAAGTTAACTGTCAAAGGCAAAAATCTTGTCATTCGAAAACCGTTGCTCGATTCCCAACCCAGGTCAATATTTTAATGGGTCATGAGAAAATAATGGTTTACCAAGTGGGTAACAAATGAGAAATTTTGTCACTATATGCATATTAGAATAACAGAGAAAATTGTTACCTCCTTTCAGTCAACTACAGAACTAGATGACATTCAGATGAAATGAGAAGAAAAATAAACCCAGGATGAAATGTCTAACAAATTAAATAAATCAAATTAAAGTGACTGTAATTGTTTGCATGAGAATAAATTACCACTGAAAGACCCATTGTGGAATAGTATGAATAGATGTCAATAGATTGAGGGACAAATGAATGTTTGGGAATTGGACTGTTTAATGACCGCAGTTTTTTTTATTTATGTATTAGTTGCTGTTGTTACACAAGACCTGCGCACAAGAAGATATTGCCATCCATGTTTCAGTGTTGTGCAAGCACAGCACTAAGCAAAGTTGGCCTGGGATCGAAGATGAGTGTGGGGTGGGGGAGGAGTGTTAAAGAGGCATTCATATTGCAGCCAACTTTGCATATGTTGGCTTTTCATGAATTCCTGCCATGTTTAAACTGCAGTTTGCATGATTCATCTTGCACCTGGAATTGAAGTGACTATAATACTCAATAACAACATAAATTTTTGCTGGAGATGCCAAAAGTCTAGATGGGGGCCACTGGTGTACTTACATGTTTATTGCAGCAATGTTATCAACACTCACCATGAGGTACAATGGGGTGCAGTGCACATGAGGGTTTTGTTGGGCTAGGTGGTGTTTTGAGGTTCTCTGATAAACACTCACCAGTTGGTTCACAATAAGGGAACTCTGAGGGCATTCATAATAAAGATACTTTGACTGTCACAATTTCATCGTAAGTATTCGTAATAAAGTTCCCAAATTTACTGTCCTCCAGGTAAGTTCTCATTCTCAAATTATTCTTGGGACTAGAGCTGGCAGAAACCTGAAGTGGGAAGCTCTGAGATATTTAGTGAGTTGTGGAACGTACATTGAAAAGACAGTCTAGAGCCCATAGAAGGGAGAGTTTTCACTGCAGTTGAAAAAAAATATTGTCTCTACTGAGGTTGAAGTTGAGTGTGACAGTGAAATTGTCTGGTCGTGTAAACAGATGTAGGTGAAACTAAAGTAATTGTTGGATTTTTTTTACTGGCCATCTGCTTCTCCTGTGACAGTTCTGGAGTCATTCAAAGAAAATCTATGGTCAATAGCATGTAAATACTCAGATTAAGCAATACTAGTTGGAGGCGACTTTATCCTGCTGAGTATAGACTGGGATGTCTGTGAGGGTACAGACACACAGTCATGCGAAACAATTTTGAACATATTTTCTGAAAATTGTCTTGAGAAGCTAGCTCGGCAGCCTACAGACAATGGAAATATCTTAGATCTTGTAGCTATAAATAGGCCAGACCTTATCGACAATGTCAGTATAGAAATGGGGATCAGCGGTCATGATGTCATTACCCACCAGCCTCAACCTCCACTAATTTCAAGTTGCCGCCGCTCCTACCTCACCTGTCATTCAACAACATCTTTGCCTCTGTACTTCCGCCTCAACTGACATCTCTGCCCAAACTCTTTGCCTTTACAAAGGTCTACTTGTGTCTGTGTATGTGCGGATGGATATGTGTGTTTGAGAGTGTATACCTGTCCTTTTTCCCCCTAAGTTAAGTCTTTCCGCTCCTGGGCTTGGAATGACTCCTTACCCTCTTCCTTAAAACCCACATCCTTTCGTCTTTCCCTCTCCTTCTCTCTTTCCTGATGAAGCAACCGTTGGTTGCAAAAGCTTGAATTTTGTGTGTATGTTTGTGTTTGTTTGTATGTCTATCAACATGCCAGCGCTTTCGTTTGGTAAGTTACATCATCTTTGTTTTTAGATATATTTTTCCCACGTGGAATGTTTCCCTCTATTATATTCATATGATACCAGTAAAGTTGATAAAACCCTGCAAAAACAGTGTGAATGCAGTATTTGATGAAACTGAAAGTGATCTGTTACATGAAGTGTCTAATAACAGTGATTATGATTCAGATTTTGGATGTCCTTACATTAAGATTAAGACTGATCAGTGGGAAGGGAACTGTTTGATTGATACAGGTAGCCCAATTTGTGGTATATATGAACAATTTAGAGGCAACATCCAGTTTAGTAAGGACTTTGTGGTAATGCCCATTATAGGTGTAAAGATAATGGGAGCTACTGGTAAGCAAAGCAAGTATGTGAAATCTCAAGTACTGTTAACATTTAGTATAGAGGACAAGACCTATGAACATGGATGTATAATGATATCTAGTCTAGAAGAAAATATACACTACATCTGTAGATTTATAAGACTATGTAATTGTCTTCTGCTTGCCACGAATGTAATTTGTAAGATCATGAAGTTTCTAAAGTTCTATCCTATCCAGTGACTGAGTTTAAATCTATCTGTAGATTCACAAGACTATGTAACTGTGTTTTGTTTGTCTGAAATTTAGTATGTAAGATGATGTGATTTCTAAAGTTTTGTCTTATCTATTGACTGAGTTAAAATCTATGACACACTATATACTTGTGTTCTGTAATAGATTTGTGCTTTAGAATTTGATACATATATTTCATGAGACTAAATGAGTAGATCCTTTTACAATTTTGAAATGGGACACTATTCATAATTTGTCCTGCAAAAATTGAGAATAGTTTCTGAGCATATCTGTGTGTATCACCTTGTTAGTTCATTTCCCTTTTATCACATTTAATTCTGTTTATTAATGTTTCATATGTGAACACTTTTTAATCGCACCTGACATAAATCCCATATAATTGACTTTGAAAAGTTACTAAGGAGAACATATCTCATGTGATGTGAAGAAGGTACTGAACAGCATATTTAGTACACAAAACAATGTTTCAGGATTTGATGTGATTGCTAGTCAGGAAGTTACATATCCGTTCAAGTGTGTGACGAGAACTCCAAGGAAGAAACTAAAAGATGTAGGCACATCCACTCCCCACACTGCTGTGTGGCTCTACCCTGTTGGACCAGCCAACATCCAAGAGACGGTGGGTGCTGGGTAACGTACTCGAGCATCGTCAACTGGATCTGTGTTGTGACTGATATTTGTGAATTGTTAGCCAAGACTGCTAAAGACAGTGCTATTCAGCATAAATGCATGTTTTTTTTCAAGTAGGGGGATGGACTATCCAATCATTATGTAACTTTAAATCAGTATGTACCTTTTTTTATCAACTGTAAATGAATCTTCTAGGTCTTTGTGTATGTAGGTTAGTTTGTATGGACAATTAGCAAATAGTGTGGATGACATTTACTAGTATGGACAGTATGACAGAATGTATACATGCCAACTTTCATATGCTGATTGTGGTCCTCAAGCTACTGGATGTGTCATCATTCAAAGCTAATTTATGACTCTGTTTATCTGTATTTATCCTGAGTATTGCAATATTGTATCTGATTGAAACTTGAGTTGTGGACAGACTCATGCTTAACTCTGTTTTGGGTACCCTTGGTCATCGGACTGTGTGTGTGTGTGTGTGTGTGTGTGTGTGTGTGTGTGTGTGTGTGTGTGTGTGTGTACTCAAGGAGAAAGTGCAACCATTGATTGAGACTAGATGCTTCTTACAACTACTCTTTGCATATAATTCAACTTATTGATTTGATTATGAACTTTATTTATTTTGTTGTGTCAAAACGTTTTTGCTGGTTTGTACCAGGTGTGGTTTGGATTCGTGGGTCAATTCCCACATCGTAAATTTATGCCCTAATATTTTTCCAGTATTTTGTTCTTTCATGAGTTAACATATCCTTGAATACTATAGTTTATGTGGCTGATTGATTCCTATTCATGAGTGAGTATATTTTTATTGGTCTGTACCTGTCATCGTGAGTTTTTTGAGTTGGCTCACTCATTGTACACTTAGGCTCTGAAATTTTTTCTCTTCTCTTTTTAAGTTTTTGAAGGTTTGATTGTATGGAAGTTAATGGACAATTTATAATTCTACTAATTTACACTGTCTCTGTATTTATTTCTATAGTTTAGGGGTGTAATGTTGTAGTTTTGAGCTTGTATTATATGTCTCGTGACAGCATCTTTCACATATCTGAAAATCTGAATACCATATCCTGATATATGTATAGATTATGACATGCATAGTAGATATTTTTCTTATGTTTTCTGTAATATGTTATGTATCAGATACTTCTGTACATCTATCTGCTATCCTGAGCATCATTTTGTACAATGTTTGGCAAATGATGTAGTCTGTCACAAAATATTGGAAACACCCTGTTTCCAAATTTTGTGAGAGGGATATTGTAATGGGACAACCTCTCTAACATTTTGTTTGTAGAAATAACCAATCCCATTTATACTATCGATTCTTGTATAGGTGAATATTATCTCAGTTGTTTAAGTGAAAGAATTTCATATGATTCTGTATACAATGCACTACATTTCAGGCTAAAATGTATAAAAAGAAATTAATGTGTTACAATCAATATGTACTAATAGTTCAAATTATTCTTCTTTTAAAAATATTTGAAATTACGAAATATCTGGCATATTTAAAGTTCATGTTATTAATTGCACAATCTAATGCTAAATTATTAAATTTATTTGTGGATTCATGTATAAAATAATGATATATTTTAGCAAAGATTCTTCTTTTGTCAAGAAAGTTTGTAAACTTTTTTGCTTTGTAAACACTTTGGAATAGTGTGAGTACCACAGAATGTAAGGTGTAGTGGGCATGCCTCTGATGGAAATGCACATGTTTTTTGATTTTGCCTACAATGATGGTTGTATGAAAATGTAGATTGTGAAGTGATATAGAAGAATGGGATAGACTAAAAGAAATCATAGCAACACATAGTTCTTCATGAGTTATTTGGTAATCAGGAACCCACAACATTAAATAAAAATTTCAGCTGCAAGAATGTACTCATAGACACAACAACTGGAGCTGACAACAAGAGAAAATGAAGATAAGTAAAAAGTTTTTCTTATTTATGTCTTAAGCATCACAAAGCTCTCAAAACTCGTGTGGAGAAAGAGAATTTTAATAGTGATGTGTGGGAGGGTAAGGTTACGGTGTGTTGCAGAGGTGCTTCAGGAACTCACATGGGAATCCCTAGAGGGAAAGCAGCGTTCTTTTTGGGAAACACTATTGAGAAAATTTAGACAACTGGAATTTGAAGCTGACAGCCTAACAATTCTGCTGCCACCAACATACATCATGGATAAGGACCACGAAGATAAGATACAATAAATTAGCACTCATACAGAGGCATACAGACAGTCATTTTTCCCTCACTCTATTTGCAAGTGGAATGGGAAGAAAAATGACAAGTAGTGGTACAGGGTACCCTCCACAACACACCTTACGGTGGCTTGTGGAGTGTCTGTGAGGATGTGGATGTGGAACTATTGGGGTTTTGCAGTTGCTGGTTCCACAAAATCAATGAGAGAGCAGCAGGCAGATATTATGTTTGGAAGCAAGAGACACTGTTAACATTCTCTTGTCATTATAGAATCAAAATTAAAAAGAAAAAAAAGTTAAAAACTTTCTGTGTTATCAGGTCCCATAGTAACCAAAACCTCAGAAATTGCAACTTATTTGGAAGAAACAACCAAACATTTCTGACACTAGAGTTATAAGTTTCACAGCTGTCCTGTTAGGATGATGATGATTATTAAAAATAGTGATATGACAGGCTAAACAAAGAAAATAGGCAGTGAAGATAAAAATTAATTAAAACAATGTCTTTTTATTTATTTAATTTCTCCTTGTATTATCAAAATAGACAATCAATAAATGGAATTTATTTCGAATAGGTGTAATGTTAACTTCTTAGACAGTTGCTCAGGTAAACACAGTAATTTTAGCAGTAAACATGTGTCAATATTTAGGGTATATGTTGAGGAGAAGTCCAAGGGAATTAATGAAGCATGGGAATTAAAGATTAAGGAGGTGAAGAAGAAGGTGGATGAGGAAAAGTGGAAGGGGGGTAGACAAGAAAAAGAGGAATATATAAATAAAAACTGAAAGAAGATAGAGAAGTTATCTGCAGTGTGCCTAGCAAAGAAAAAAATTAGAAGTGTGTAATGAATTGCAAAACATACTTGTTTGCCCTCCAGTAGGTATGACACAAATGGAACCACAGTTAAAAGAACATCAGACACCAAACTGCTGGTTGAGGTACATAAACTGGAAGAAAGTCAAGAGAAAATTGTGGAGGATGTAAAGTTAAGTAGGGTCAACTGGAAACAATGCAGACATTTGAAGGGAGAGAAAAAGAAAACCACAACAACATAGGTAATGATGTGCAAAACAAAGCTATTTTTCTGTCAGAATGTTCAACATAAATGAAGCCATAGGTGGAAGTAACGTCAGACACAGACTTACTAAAGGAATGATTCAAAGATTCCGGATTTGAGTACGTGACTAAAAGAAAATCTATAGACACAGACCTTTAGGTGGAACTCAGTGCGAGGAAAACTTCATCCCTGCAGATACAAAAACAGGAAGGGTTAGAGGGCACCACACTTAGTAGTACAACCAAACATCATTCAGTTATCGGTGATCTGGATATGATGATGCTACTCAACAGAACAAGGGAAACTCAACAGAAAACTGTAAAAGAAATTAAAGAAAATTAAGAGCAAATCACACAGGAATGGAGAAAAGAAATAAAAGTATTTAAGGAGAGTCAAGAGAAAATTTTGAAGATATTTAAAGAGGGTCAAGAAGAAATGGTGAAGATATTTGATGAAATGGTGAAGATATCTGAAGAAAGACAAGAAGAGAAACACATAGATGTACACAATGAAATACAAAACACCCCTACTATTCTTACTGAATGTTCATTAGCTATGGAGTCATAATTAGAAGCAACTTTAAAGACTAACTTGTTAATTGAGATGCTTAGTTCTAATCTTTGCTTATCATGCAGAGTGTTAGATACGGCATTCCTGATGACAAAATAACTAGCACATTCACAGTACTCAGTCAGATGGTAACATTGTCAGTATGAATTCAGATGTATTTTCAGTGGTGAAGAAACTTGGGAAGGAAGATGAAGAAAGTTTGTCATCATTGGAATTTGAGAGGATGATCTTGGAAAAATACTGATCTAAAAGTACAAGAGATAAGAATTTGAATTTGATTTGCGATTATCCATTCTGTCATAGAGATGAAGAAATGTACTCTGAATTGTTTCAAAAACAATGAGAGAAATCGGTATTTTGAAGTGCGGTACAAAGAAAATATATTGTATGCAGGGTGACACAATGACTAGTTCACAAGGTTTGTGGTCATCTAAGGGCACAATAATTGGAACTGCTGATGTAGAGAATGTGCAACTAAGATCCACACAAAATGGAACAGAGAAAAAGCAGCAGAAGTTAAAGAGGAGACACAAGTGAAGGGAACAAGAGAAAGAATTAGTACCACCACAAAGATGCATGATATAAATTGTACTCATTGACTCATGAACAAAAACATAAAGAAGTAAAATTTGAAAGGTACAATTGGTCAAGGCCAAATGGGTGTGCACAAACTGGCATGAAACATAAGAGGAAGAGCTGAATCAATGGTTTGTCATGTAATCACAAGGACATAAATATTATACTGTGGAAGACAAGAAGAAAGAAGAGGATGAGGAGGTCAACATCATGCATTTGTGCACATGGTATGGCAGCAAGAAGCCTGAGTGGCACTTACAAATAAAAGGACCATCAAATATTTACAGACAGTGATCTGCTCTGTAATTTCATATTGTCTTCATTAAAATATTGTATATGTGTTACATTAGCAGCAATGTAGACTATTGTTATAGTGCATACTGAAGAATGGCAGAAGGTAGCAAGAAATTTCGAAGTGAAGTGGAATTTCCCTCACTGCATTGGAGCCATATATGGCAAACATGTGCAAATTATGTGTCCTCCGAATACTGGAAGTGAATACATCAACTACAAAACATTCAGCATTGTCCTCATCGCAATTGTAGATGCAAATTACTGCATTCAGTATGTAAATGTTGGATGTCACAGGGACAGAAAGAGGGGGGAGGAGGAGACTGACTTAGAGGGGGAGAGAAATTAACCTTAGTGAAGGGGAGAGTGATGGAGGGGGTAGGAGGTGATAGAGGAGAGAAGCAGATGGACAGGGAGAAGGGCAGGAGAAGATGGGGAGTGGGAAAAGAAAGAGATGGACGTAAGGGGAAGGTAGAGACATCTGGGCAATGCCGAGTTTATTTACCTTATTTATAAAATTAATAAATCTTCATATGTTCTTAATTAACAACTTCGTAAATGATTCATGTAATCTACGATACTCAAACTATACTAAAATATGAGATGAATAAAATGTAAAATTAAAATTTTTGTGTTGTTTTGTGCTTAATATTAACATTCTGAAATTATAAGTGAATGTTAATTTGTTAAATCATCATACCATGACAAAGCCACAGCAAAGTGTGGCCGGTTCAGCTAATACTGCAGTATATAATTGTCATTTTAACTCACCGAGTTTAGTTGAAGAGACGAGATGAATGAGACTGCTCCTGAAGATTCAAGGGTTTGCCTGTTGGTTTGTCAAGGGCGCTATGGCGCTGAGACTTGATCCATCTTTCTGCAAATTTTTCTGCATTGAAGCAATGCAGTGGAGGTCCATTTATTAAAATGAAAAGTAGATTTGAAAGTGTCAGAATTTTTAAGTGATTTCTCTGATCAGTCAGTGTTAAATTCATGGCACAAAATCTGTGTTCACATTCAGCCGTAGCTATAGGTATAACTTCGACTGCTTTCACAAGTTCCTTCACAGAATTGGGCATGTGTTGAGGATTTTCTTTATAGATTCGAAAATCTTTAATTAGTGACGCACACGTGCTTTCACGTAATTTAAAATCCACCTTATTACATAAGCAAGAAATTGACATGTTACCATAAAACACACGATCATAATCATCTGAAGGCCATGTATGTGAATTTAATACGGCTACATCTGAAAAGAAATCCAGGTCCTCAAAGTGGTTTTTTTATATTGTCTACCAAAGACTGAAAAAATTCCTTCCAAAATGTCTGAAATCTGTTATATTCATCATAAAAGGGTTCTTTAATTAATACCCCTTTGAATGTGCGCTTTTCCTCCAACTCTTGCACTGTCATCCCATGGCTAGTCATTTGTTTTCAGTGTTTCAAGAGTTCTTATAGCCACGTCCATTTCCTGTTTTGCTTTAAGGACTGAAGAATTTCTGTTCTGCATAAAGAATGATAATACTTGCAGAACTTCTAAGGCCTCATAAAGCATAACTAATTCAATTACAAGCAACCACTTTGTGAGATGTTTTAGTAAACCTTCAAATTTAGATCTCTCCTGAGTTGATGGGAACCATCATGTCTCAGGTTTTCAAAAAGATGGACAAGAGAACTATGACTTTCAAGAATAGCTTGAATAGCATTAAATGAGGAACCAACCCAACGTACACAATAAATATGGCCTAGTTTTAATAGCTATGAGGATAACTCTTGTGAAACACTTTGTAGTAGTCTCTGATTTTTGGGACTTCAAGAAAACACAGACTATAAGGAATCTAAAAAAACCTGTATATGGTATACATCTGCTACATCATTCATAACATCGTGGACAGCTAATTCCATTTTGTGGTTCATACAATGAATGACAGTCAAATCCTTATGTAAATGGCTACACAGTAGAGCAGCTATGCCTTTTTAAGGTGCAAGCATTGTTGAGGCACCATCTGTTTTGATACCTACAAGGTGGTTTTTTAGTACATCATTTGTAATGTCATATTTTTCAAGAGCTGCTAACAGTGTGCTGAAAATGCATTCTCCTGTCCCACTTTCTAATTCAACAATGTCAAAAAAATAATTGCGAGCAACTCCCTCAAAGGACCGACTGATAAACCATTAAGTTTTTGTAGTTTGATTACTGCAGGATACGATTTGAATGATAATTTCTGTTTAGCTATTACATATGCAGATCTGAACAATGAAGCAGTTGCGATTACTTTTTCTTGATGCTGCTTTCCCCACAACTTTTCACTTTCACTCACGCATTTTTCTAAACTTTTCTTTTCTTTTATACTTATGATTTCTACACACTTCATGTGTGATTTGCACTTTGCATGATCCCCAATTTTATCATTTAGTTTTTTGGCATTATTAGCAGCAATACCAGCTAAAAATGCGTTATCGATATGCACACATTCACTGCCTTCCACCTTAAGTTCACGAACTTGTGAACAGACTATGCATATTACTAAGTTTTTGTCATTTACGGACAGCCACGGCTTAGTCTTTTGCCATACTTGAAAATTTGATAAGGCAACACAATTTCCTACTATAATCTCAAGAGTACTGTTACTCCCATTCCTACCTTGAGACGTGTCACAGTTTTCAGTCACCGGAGATTCAGTCTCTTCCCCTGTATTAGCACCATCATTACTACACTCCTGGAAATGGAAAAAAGAACACATTGACACCGGTGTGTCAGACCCACCATACTTGCTCCGGACACTGTGAGAGGGCTGTACAAGCAATGATCACACGCACCGCACAGCGGACACACCAGGAACCGCGGTGTTGGCCGTCGAATGGCGCTAGCTGCGCAGCATTTGTGCACCGCCGCCGTCAGTGTCAGCCAGTTTGCCGTGGCATACGGAGCTCCATCGCAGTCTTTAACACTGGTAGCATGCCGCGACAGCGTGGACGTGAACCGTATGTGCAGTTGACGGACTTTGAGCGAGGGCGTATAGTGGGCATGCGGGAGGCCGGGTGGACGTACCGCCGAATTGCTCAACACGTGGGGCGTGAGGTCTCCACAGTACATCGATGTTGTCGCCAGTGGTCGGCGGAAGGTGCACGTGCCCGTCGACCTGGGACCGGACCGCAGCGACGTACGGATGCACGCCAAGACCGTAGGATCCTACGCAGTGCCGTAGGGGACCGCACCGCCACTTCCCAGCAAATTAGGGACACTGTTGCTCCTGGGGTATCGGCGAGGACCATTCGCAACCGTCTCCATGAAGCTGGGCTACGGTCCCGCACACCGTTAGGCCGTCTTCCGCTCACGCCCCAACATCGTGCAGCCCGCCTCCAGTGGTGTCGCGACAGGCGTGAATGGAGGGACGAATGGAGACGTGTCGTCTTCAGCGATGAGAGTCGCTTCTGCCTTGGTGCCAATGATGGTCGTATGCGTGTTTGGCGCCGTGCAGGTGAGCGCCACAATCAGGACTGCATACGACCGAGGCACACAGGGCCAACACCCGGCCTCATGGTGTGGGGAGCGATCTCCTACACAGGCCGTACACCACTGGTGATCGTCAAGGGGACACTGAATAGTGCACGGTACATCCAAACCGTCATCGAACCCATCGTTCTACCATTCCTAGACCGGCAAGGGAACTTGCTGTTCCAACAGGACAATGCACATCCACATGTATCCCGTGCCACCCAACGTGCTCTAGAAGGTGTAAGTCAACTACCCTAGCCAGCAAAATCTCCGGATCTGTCCCCAATTGAGCATGTTTGGGACTGGATGAAGCGTCGTCTCACGCGGTCTGCACGTCCAGCACGAACGCTGGTCCAACTGAGGCGCCAGGTGGAAATGGCATGGTAAGCTGTTCCACAGGACTACATCCAGCATCTCTACGATCGTCTCCATGGGAGAATAGCAGCCTGCATTGCTGCGAAAGGTGGATATACACTGTACTAGTGCCGACATTGTGCATGCTCTGTTGCCTGTGTCTATGTGCCTGTGGTTCTGTCAGTGTGATCATGTGATGTATCTGACCCCAGGAATGTGTCAATAAAGTTTCCCCTTCCTGGGACAATGAATTCACGGTGTTCTTATTTCAATTTCCAGGAGTGTATTTTCTTTTTTACATTCACTGTCTATTTTAAATCTTTTAGCACCACTGTTGGTATCCTGACCGTCAGAGTTTGTACACATATCAGGTATGCACTGCTCTTGAGGAAATCGGAAATTTTGCTTTGTTTGAATGACATCCTGAAAGTCCATAGTTCTTACAGGCCCAGATGCACTCAACTCACTAATGAAGCTACTGAAGCAGGAATGTGTGAAGATCACCGTGTGTTTGGTGGATGCCGCAAGGCAACTAATGAACGGTACCAATTAATTTGGAGTATGTGATGCTAGGGAGCCTGTGTTAAGCTCCACCCACGTGGTTCGCACCTAGTGAAGTCAGACTGTCCGATCCTGTCTGGTAGGTACCATTGCTCACTTCGCACTACTTTGTGTTTTTGTCCCAGGTGCGTTAGTCCGCACCATACCGTTGCCAAAAGGTGGCCTAACGGTAAATGTTCACACAGGTACCAGGCCGGTCACCACCCTGTGTCAGGGCCCGGGGTGGGAATTTCAGCCCCCAGCTCACCCAACTCTGCGGTACGACTGCTGCCGGGTGACTGTGACACTACTTCCCTCGCAAACTTGCAAGTAAATGGATGATACACCTTAGACGAAAGCAACAATGACAACATGAGAATGATGATTTAGTTCTAAATGTTTTGAAATGCTTAACTACTACATAACACTTTTTCTAAATTAATAAGCAAACATATTAACAGTATTAATAGTAAGACCGTATAAAAAACTTTCAGTGTTCAGCTCAACAAATTTAAATTATATGTGTAGTTTTACTCCAGTGCATAGGAAATAAACATCCCAGGTTGGGATGCACAAACTAAAACCAGAGGAGGAGATGGTCTGATGCAGAGGGGGGAAAATCCCCCCCTTGCAAATCACAAACTGAGTGCAAGCCACAAAATGTAAGCAGCCTAGAGAGAAAATAAGACTTTATCCCAATTATTAATATGAACAGTACTCAAGTTGAGGTGCTGAAAAAGTATAGTAGTGACTGTACTTTTAGCGGCTGAATCAACTTTAATGCTTTTAAATTAATTTTGATCTTTGTGCTCGATGACATTAGGAAACTGTTTTCCTTGTACTTTCCTTATTCCAAGATCAAGAGGTGATGTTATAGTCTTCGTGGAAGTAGGTAAAATATGTCCTCACATGCATATATCAGATTTAGCTGAATAATTTAGCAATGCCTGGCTTTCACAGAGAAAACTGTACTGTTGATGGCACAGTCACAAGGAACAGAGAAAAAGTATGTGTATGAAAATTAAAATGGAGGAAAGAGAAGCTGAAGTGTGTAATATAGTGGAAAGTTTGATGCAAAAGAGAGAAGTTATTTCTTTTGAAGAATTCAAGTTTACGAATGTTCTCGGTAGCACAATATTGGATTTTTTTCTGTTTCTTGAAAGTTGCATTTGCTGCTGTCCTCATAACTAAAACATTAAAAATGATAAGCCACTTAAGTGCCTGTGATATGCAGGAAGAAAGGATTTAGTGTAGCACGATTTTGGAATTAATTCCTGTCACCAGCGGAGAAGAAGAATGTAATATAATATTTATAATAGAAGACCATGCCTTTGCAAAATATATATATATATATATATATATAAATTAATGATATGAATATAATAGAGGGAAACATTCCACGTGGGAAAAATATATTTAAAAAGAAAGATGATGAGACTTACCCAACAAAAGCGCTGGCAGGTCGATAGACACACAAATAAACACAAACATACACACAAAACTCTAGCTTTCGCAACCAACGGTTGCCTCGTCAGGAAAGAGGGAAGGAGAAGGAAAGACAAAAGGATTGGGTTTTAAGGGAGAGGGTAAGGAGTCATTCCAATCCCGGGAGCGGAAAGACTTACCTTAGGGGGAAAAAAGGACAGGTTTACACTCGCACACACACACATATCCATCCACACATACACAGACACAAGCAGACATTTGTAAAGGCAAATTTGCCTTTACAAATGTCTGCTTGTGTCTGTGTATGTGTGGATGGATATGTGTGTGTGTGCGAGTGTAAACCTGTCCTTTTTTCCCCCTAAGGTAAGTCTTTCCGCTCCCGGGATTGGAATGACTCCTTACCCTCTCCCTTAAAACCCAATCCTTTTGTCTTTCCTTCTCCTTCCCTCTTTCCTGACGAGGCAACCGTTGGTTGCGAAAGCTAGAGTTTTGTGTGTATGTTTGTGTTTATTTGTGTGTCTATCGACCTGCCAGCGCTTTTGTTGGGTAAGTCTCATCATCTTTCTTTTTAAATATATATATATAAATTATTAGTTATAACACAGTATGCTTATCGGCTGTAAAAATCAAACTGACTTTGTGTTGCGTGCCACACAAAAATCACTGAAGTTCATATTTCCCATGCTTCCTTCATTTGACTGGAGCTGTTGTTGCTCGTCAGTGGCAAGACACAAGTCCGTTGCTTTTGCTGTTGTAGTTGCTGTGTGATCAGAGGCTTATGCTGCTGCTGGTGCTCTAGTTGCTGTTGGTACAGTGTACTTTGATGTTGCAGTGCTGCTGTTGCATTTCCGAGATTTTTTTCTAACGCTGGATCCATTGCTGTCACTTATAAGCACTGCCAAAAAAAAAAAAAAAAAAAAAAAACTAGTACACCCGGAAAGAGGTCTGTCGATGTTGATCCAATGAAGACATATGCTATTTGGGAGATAGTAAATGTACTGGTAATGGTTTCAACGGTGTCCGCCAACAGTCAGCGTAGTGGCATAGCTATAAGAGCGCCATCTGTATCTACTCTTTAATAGGGAATGCTCACAGTCAGAAGTCTCACATCTGAATGCAATCCACTACAAAATCCAGTTTATGATGGAAATAGAGAAGGATGGTTCCTTGCCAATTTTGGATGTCTTGGTTACTAGCAGAGTGGATGGGTCATTAGGGCATTCTGTCTACCGTAAGCCCACACATACGGACCTTAACCTGCAAGTGTCGAGTTGCCATCCTTCACATACTACCGGCATCCTTGGAACGTTGGTGCACCAGGTTCATGTTGTTTCTGGTGGAGACAGCCTTACAAAGGAGGTGGAACATCTACAGTCGGTGTTCACAGGTAATGGTTACTCTCCACATTAGATTAGCATAGTGCTAAGAAAGAAGAAACGTGACCACCTACAACATCAAGAAGATAAGGAACTGTTCAAGTCCAGGGCCTTCCTTCCATTTGTCAGCAACCTTTCATCTAAAGTCAGCAGTATTTTAATGAAACATCAAGTTAAAGTAATCTTCTGGCCACCTGAATGTTCTCGGTTAGGTAAAAGACGATCAGGGTCTGCGGAAGGCTGGGCTATACAAAATTCCTTTCCCAGCGTGGAAAAGACTACATCGGTCAGACGACACGCACAGTACATGAAAGGTGCATTGAACGTGAGTGCCACACTCACCTTTTTCAGCCCAGTAAGTCAGCTGTAGCTGGGCTTTGTATTGCCACAGGACACACTATGGATTTTTGTGCCACGAAAATCTTGGCCACAGCGAGAACTTTTTGGGATTCAGTAATTAAAAAATCTGTGGAAATAAGCCTAGCACATAATCTTATAAATCGTGATGGCGATTTTCAACTGGAGAAGACTTGGGACCTGGTGACCTCTAATTTCTTCTGATAGAAGGTCTGTGCTGTGACAGTGCCACGCAAAACAACAAGTGATGCAAGCCCCTTCCATGGAATACACGACCACACCATAACACCACCACCTCCAAATTTTACTGTTGGCACCATACACGCTGGCAGGTGACGTTCACTGGGCATTTGCCATACCCACACCCTGCCATTGGATCGCCACATTGTGTACCGTGATCGTCACTCCATACAATGGTTTTCCACTGTTCAGTCGTCCAATGTTTACATTCCTTACACCAAGCGAGGTGTCGTTTGGCATTTACCAGCATGACGTGTGGCTTATGAGCAGCCGCTCGACCATAAAATCCAAGTTTTCTCACCTCTCACCTAACTGTCACAGTACTTGCAGTGAATCATGATGCAGTTTGGAATTCCTGTGTGATGGTCTGGATAGATGTCTGCCTATTACGCATTACAACCCTCTTCAAATGTCACCAGTCTCTGTCAGTCAACAGACAGAGTCAGGCTGTATGCTTTTGTACTGTACGTGTCCCTTCATGTTTCCACTTCACTATCACTTCGCAAACAGTGGACCTACAGATGTTAGGAGTGTGGAAATCTTGCTTACGGACATATGATATAAGTGACAGCCAATCACCTGACCACATTCAAAGTCTGTGAATTCCACGGAGCGCCCAATTCTGCTCTCTCACAATGTCGTATGACTGCTGAGGTAGCTGATATGGAGTGCCTGGCAGTAGATCGCAGCACAATGCACCTAATATGAAAAATGTATCTTTTTGGGAGTGTCCAGATACTTTTGATCACATAGTGTATATATACAGGGTGATTTTTTTCCATCATGTACAAACTCTAGGGATTGATCGATGGGAGGATATAATGCATATTTTGTTTCAGTCATTAGGTATAGTATAAATTTCTGGTGGTCTGAAAAAACAAATTTACTTAGAGCTTTTAGACTACAAAAAAGAATCATCCGAGCAATGGTGGGAGCAAAACCAAAGCAACATTGTAAACCTTTATTTGTAAAACTAGATCTAATGAGCATTCCAAGCATATACATCTATGAAACTCTCACTTTCACGAAAAGAAACCCACAACTTTTTGAGGGCAACTTCTTCTTGCATCAATATGATACTAAATATAGAACAAGCTACATGTTACCTACCCACCGTTTAAAATCACATGAAAAAACCCCATACTATATGGGCATGAAATTTGTAAATAAAATATGGAAAGATATGGATGACCAAATGTGAAAGGTACCAAAAGAGACCTGGAAAAATATCTGAAAGATAAATGTTACTATAGTGTAGAAGATTTCATGAATGGCAACAATGCATTATAATTGTAATTAAAATACCTCTTTGAAGATGTTACACCATGTATATTATTAGTTTATTGTCTATTTTTAGTATTATTATATATAGTGTAAAACTGACAAGTCACCTATGTCACAATCTTTGATTGTATAAGGCAGGTTATGTGATAATAAAAATTGAATTGAATTGAATTGAAATGGAACAATAAATGTCTAGTGAACTTATCTTCGGAAGTGCATGGTTTCCATGCTACAGCCAATATATTTAATCATATTTTGTTACAGAGGGTGTTGTCTAATACATGCTGTACCATGCAGCCACAGTTACAATATGCATGGTTTCCTCCTTGAGGTTGGTAGTGTTCCTCCTACGTCATGTATTAGTGCCCTCTCCTGCCATAGTAATTGGTAATGTTGTGTCCGATTCACTTCTCTCGCTGACCCACCTTGTAGTGGATGTGATAGAACGTTGTACACAATGATTCCATATTCGAATGGAGAGCTTGCCAACATGGTGTTTACTTATGGAAAGGCAAATGGCAACAGGCGGCAGGCAGCAATGTACTAGGAGACCTATCCCCACTTACAACAACCACAGAATTGAATGTTTACAACAGTGTTCCCCCACTTGCCTGTGACAGGGTCATTTCAGGAAGCAGGAATCATGAAGACGTACACAAAATGTTCGGACACCAGAGTTGGAGGAAAATGTGATTAAAACTGTGGAAGGCAGCTTGACAGTATCAGGCAATCATCCCGCCAGTAAATGGTAGGCCAGACAACAGTGTGAAACATTCTCCATGACAACTGTTACTACTGTTCTCACCTTCAGTGTGCGCAGGGCTTACCAGCAACAGACTTTCGACATTGGGTGCAGGTTTGTTGCTGATGTGTTCACTAGGCAACAATTCTGGGATTTGTGTCATTCATCCTGTTTAGAGATGAGGCCACCTTTACACGGAGTGGTTCTTCAACTTTCGTAACAGTCATCTGTGGGATAGTGTGCAGAACCCCAATAGTATAGTCACAGCAAATCATCAGCATTGATGAAGCTGGAATGCGTGGCCTGGGACAATCAATGACTATATTTTGGGATCAGCCTTCCTTCCACGTCGCCTAATAGGCTGAAACTATGGACGTTTCCTGCGGGTGGCTTTGCCTCCCCTGCTGAAAGTAGTGCCATTGATGACTGAAAGGGCTATGTGGCTGCTACAGGGTGTTTCAAAAATGACCGGTATATTTGAAACGGCAATAAAAACTAAATGAGCAGCGATAGAAATACACCGTTTGTTGCAATATGCTTGGGACAACAGTACATTTTCAGGCAGACAAACTTTCGAAATTACAGTAGTTACAATTTTCAACAACAGATGGCGCTGCGGTCTGGGAAACTCTATAGTACGATATTTTCCACATATCCACCATGCGTAGCAATAATATGGCGTAGTCTCTGAATGAACTTACCCGAAACCTTTGACAACGTGTCTGGCGGAATGGCTTCACATGCAGATGAGATGTACTGCTTCAGCTGTTCAATTGTTTCTGGATTCTGGCGGTACACCTGGTCTTTCAAGTGTCCCCACAGAAAGAAGTCACAGGGGTTCATGTCTGGCGAATAGGGAGGCCAATCCACGCCGCCTCCTGTATGTTTCGGATAGCCCAAAGCAATCACACGATCATCGAAATATTCATTCAGGAAATTAAAGACGTCGGCCGTGCGATGTGGCCGGGCACCATCTTGCATAAACCACAAGGTGTTCGCAGTGTCGTCTAAGGCAGTTTGTACCACCACAAATTCACGAAGAATGTCCAGATAGCGTGATGCAGTAATCGTTTCGGATCTGAAAAATGGGCCAATGATTCCTTTGGAAGAAATGGCGGCCCAGACCAGTACTTTTTGAGGATGCAGGGATGATGGGACTGCAACATGGGGCTTTTCGGTTCCCCATATGCGCCAGTTCTGTTTATTGACGAAGCCGTCCAGGTAAAAATAAGCTTCGTCAGTAAACCAAATGCTGCCCACATGCATATCGCCGTCATCAATCCTGTGCACTATATCGTTAGCGAATGTCTCTCGTGCAGCAATGGTAGTGGTGCTGAGGGGTTGGCGCGTTTGAATTTTGTATGGATAGAGGTGTAAACTCTGGCGCATGAGACGATACGTGGATGTTGGCGTCATTTGGACTGCAGCTGCAACACGGCGAACGGAAACCCGAGGCCGCTGTTGGATCACCTGCTGCACTAGCTGCACGTTGCCCTCTGTGGTTGCCGTACGCGGTCGTCCTACCTTTCCAGCACATTCATCCGTCACGTCCCCAGTCCGTTGAAATTTTTCAAACAGATCCTTTATTGTATCGCTTTTCGGTCCTTTGGTTACATTAAACCTCCGTTGGAAACTTCGTCTTGTTGCAACAACACTGTGTTCTAGGCGGTGGAATTCCAACACCAGAAAAATCCTCTGTTCTAAGGAATAAACCATGTTGTCTACAGCACACTTGCACGTTGTGAACAGCACACACTTACAGCAGAAAGACGACGTACAGAATGGCGCACCCACAGACTGCGTTGTCTTCTATATCTTTCACATCACTTGCAGCGCCATCTGTTGTTGAAAATTGTAACTACTGTAATTTCGAAAGTTTGTCCGCCTGAAAATGTTCTGTTGTCCCAAGCATATTGCAACAAACGGTGTATTTCTATCGCTGCTCGTTTAGTTTTGATTGCCGTTTCAAATATACCGGTCATTTTTGAAACACCCTGTACATGATGATGCTACAGGCCACTTCACCATTAATGTATGGATGCATCTCAGTCATGTCTTCCCTCAATGGATGAGGGGGTCCAGTAGCAAGGCCGGTTCACTTTCCAGATCTCGGCCCGTGCGATTCCTGATTGTGGGCCCATCTCAAAAGTATTGTGTATGCAGAGCCCATTCTAGATGTGGAGAGGCTGGAGCAACGTATTCATGCTGCCTTTGACACTGTTCAGATGCAGCCTGGTCGATGTGAACGTGTGAGACAGAACATGCTACAGTGCATACATGCATGCAATGAGGCAGATGGAGACCATTTTCAACACATACTGTAAATGTAGCTGCGCGGTACCACGGTCTCTGTAAGAATGTATGATTGAATAAATAGTCTCTAGCATGGGAACCAAGCATTTCCAGTCATACATTCATTAGACCTTTTTTGTTCCGCATATTGTCATTGATCAAAAAAATGGTTCAAATGGCTCTGAGCACTATAGGACAACATCTGAGGCCATCAGTCCCCTAGAACTTAGAACTACTTAAACCTAAGTAACCTAAGGACAGCACACACGTCCATGCCCTAGGCAGGATTCGAACCTGTGACTGTAGCGGTCGCGCGGTTCCAGACTCAAGCACCTAGAACTGCTTGGCCACAGTGGCCGGTGTCATTGATCAATCTCTACAGTTTGTACTCGTTGGAAAAAAATCGCCCTATATATATTGTCACAGAAGAAGCTGAGTAGCACCATGGTGTAGTGGATATGATACTAAACTGTTGCATGGACGGTCATGAGTTCGAAACAGACCTGGACTGTACCATTTTAATTTCTATATTCGGTTCGAGTACATTCTAGAAGAATCCACAAATGGTAAGAATCATTGTACTGGCATGTATGAATGCAGAGTCTCGCGGCGATAACATTGAATAAAATGTTTTCGGGTTCCCAACCGCGTCAATTGCTTAAAACTACACGATCTTTCGGCCAAGCACTCCTTGCCCATTGTCAACTGGTATGACTGCCAGTGGGCTGTTGGTGCGCCCTTATATATGCTAGCTGCCGGCTGTGACGTCACTGGTGCCCGTGACATTGCCATATATGGGCATGTTTTGAGTCGGCGTTCGATGTGTCCTCTTCAACCGCGCGATCGCTGGATCCCACGCAGCACTGAGCTGCAAGCCACCGTCTCTATTCAGGGTGTTTGTGGTAATTTTTATTTTAATAGCTTCCTGTATTAAACTGTCCCAGAAGCCGTCAGTGCGAGCCACGACAGAGGTATCGTCAAATTTTATGTGGTGACCGTTTTCTAACACATGCCTAGCTAACGCAGATTTCTCTGGATAGCGTAGGCGATAATACCTCTCGTGTTCTTTCCTGCGTTGTTCCACAGTGTGCACTGTTTGTCCGTTGTACTTCTGGCCACACTCACAAGGTATTTCGTAGACTCCAGGTGTTCTGAGACCTAGTGGTCTTTAATTGATCTCAGTAATTGACGGATTTTCGTTGGAGGCCTGAAGATTGATTTGATCTTGTGTCTTTTTAACAGGCGGCTTATCTTTCCCGACACAGAGCCACAGATTGGCAGCAAAGCAAGTTTCTTTTCCTGCTCTTCTTCGGTGGTCTTATTCTGATATTTCCCAATAATCCCTTCTTTCACTTGATGGGCGCTGTAGCAGTTATTCCTGAAAACCTTGCGTAGGTGGCTCTGTTCATGGGGCAGGTTATCGTCGTCTGATATTACTCTTGCACGATGCACCAACGTTTGTAATGATGAAGAATGACATCACTCAGACTTTGCAAACTCCATGGTCGTCGCCAGTGGTCCTCGTCAGGAAGAAGGATGGCAGTTGGCGCTTTTGTGTTGATTTCAGGAAGCTTAATAAGACAACTAAAAAGGACGTTTACCCTCTTCCACGAATTGTGTTCGGGCCGGAGGCAGTTCGCACCGCGCTCTTGTATGTGCAAGTGCTGAATAAACCTTCGTTAAGAGAAGTTAGTATTCGTCATTCATCTAATTACACCTTCTTCTACGTGACATTATATATATATATATATATATATATGTGTGTGTGTGTGTGTGTGTGTGTGTGTGTGTGTGTGTGTGTGTGTGTGTGCGCGCGCACTGTTTTTCGAACATGTCCAAAAGAACAGACACTACATGAGTTCAGAAGGCGCAGTGGTCAGAGCATCTACCTAGTAAGTAGGAGAGCTGGGTTAGAATCCCGGCCTGGCACAAATTTTCAACTGTCCCATTCTTCTAAATCAATGTCTGCTCACAGCAAATGTCTGTAATTCCTTTGTGTCTTAGCACTCTCATTAAAACAGAGCGCCGCCTACTGCAGTAATTTACTCAGAGATGCGTTACAAACGGAGCATCAGCCAGACGCAGTACCGATACCGTAAACTCTGTGCTGCGTAACATTGTCATCAGTGAAACAGCCTCGCCAGCTGAGATCGAATGACGTCACCCTGAAATTTTCCTAAAATCTCTATACTCTTTGCCCAGACAATTCAAAACTGGAGTACTCCCTCACGCCGATCTGCCCATCCAGTCTCACAAAGTGATGTAAGTGCACTTCCTAAGGTACTTATTAGGGCACTTTTCCATTTCGGATGTATTTAAAGAAAGAAATAATATCTCTCATAACAGCAACAGTGGCCCAGATAACAGATTCCTTAGAGCTATGTGAAAGAGAATCATTCCAATTGTGGCTATGGCTTGCTGTCTTAAAGGTGATTCTTTGCTTGTTTCTGGACCTCCGTGGAAAAACCTCGAACTTCGGAGAGTATAATCGGACGTCGGTCTATTCCTATCCCAACGCAATGTTCCTGTAGACGTTTGAGCCTATTCTTCAGCTGGTGTGGGACAATGTGGCCAATGGCCTTGCTGATTAAAGATAACTCCCTAGGTTTCGATGTTCCATGAAATTTCTCTTCAGCTGTCAGAAATTTTCTGGATTCTCTCCAATACTCTTCTTCAGATTCATAATCGTTCCCATCTTTAAAATAAGTTAGCTCCTCATACACACACATAAAACTGACTAAATCCCCTGCATGTACTGTAAGGTAAGGGTTAGTTGGACAAATGAAATGCACGTGTTGTCTCGTCAAAAGTACTGAACAATATCGAGATGCCCAGATATTACTCATAATTTGTTCCGAATTTTTTTTTTTTTTTTTCAGCATACGAGCATTCTGTGTTGTGTTGCTTCTATATGTATCATTGTATCATCAGACGAAGTTGATTGTGCTTTTCCAGTTTTTTTATCATCAACAGATACTTTGAAATTTCAAAAGCTCTTTGAAATTTCCTTCGTTCACAACCACGTTGGATTCGTCGGAAAATTTAGAGTTATGAGATATAAGTTCATCATCTCTGTGTCCTTTGAATAATAAATATTATCGCATAAGGAAAATAATGATTTCAACTATAGGACGAGGTCGTTCTCTGTTTCCTTCTAGCTCTTTGAAGTGCTATTGATATATAAAGTCGATCACTTTCAGGTTGGGTTTCTTGAAAGTAAGGAGCAATGCTGTCCAATATTCTGCGGCTCGTTTGTGATGAATTTGATTGGCGTGTGTCTCCCCACTCTACACCATAATGTCCTTAAAGTGAGTCACTGTTTTTGTTCCAATCGTTTACAACCACAGCGTTTTTGACCTTCGCGAACATTACTAGTAGCGAAAAATCGACAGCATGTACAAATTAAACCTTTTTTAAGATGTGAAAATACAGGCCAAGAGTATTTTCTGAGATACTTGTGCCCAAAATATCGCTTCACCTCTTTGATCATGCGAGAGGAAAATAGGAACTAGTAGCCTTCTTTTTGCTGCCAGAGACTGTCGATCAGTGGTCGTCAAACTGTGCCCTTTAATCTACATGCAGCCCAAATCAAATCATGTGGCCCGCGGTTCTCAGTAGCATCTTATAATAGTATGTGTGTAGCAACTACAAGCCGAATCCAAAGAAGTCAATTAATGTTAAGAGCTTTTTACGAGTGTAGTTTTCCTGTTTAGTTACATGCAAAAATGTTTACAGAGACAATAATATTTTAAGATTTGTTTAATTTTAATTGGCATTTGTGATTTGACCGTGAGCTAAGTAGAGTTAGCGGTTTCCCTCAGGGGCCGAGGGGTAAGTAGATTAGCCATTGCAGTGTTAGAGAATGCGAGAGAGGAATTGTTTTATTGTTTGTCCTCCAGTACTGACAACTCACTGGTGTGCGCGACTCACACCGATCACCTGCTATGTTATGTTACAAATTTCGACCCAGAAGTAACGTGGATACGTGAATGTGGATTAGAGAGATCGTTATCTTCAAATGCAGTCCATATTTGTAGCAAGAAATATGAAATTAACTTAAGGCTGTTGTAATACAACGTAGTAAACAGAAAAACGACATTTAAGACATTTTGTAATGAGTTTGTGATTGAGTCTCATATTGCACAGAACAGGCGGCACAAAGTGTTCTGGATCATGCCGACTTTTGACGATCAGTACTTCAGGTCAACAGCAATTTGAAGAAGGTTATCATGGTTCTTTCAAGACGACTTTGACCTTGAACCAATCACAATGCAGCATGTGCCCGAATTATTTATCATTGACCTTCTTCCCTGTGTTCGTCTTTTATTACTGGGACACCTCAGAGAGCGCCATAGGGAGAGGTTGCAGGCTTTATCAATTTTTTAATGACAGGGTACGTCACTCAAGGCCTATCTGTCAATAACAATTTAATATTCTGTCATTCGTATCACCAGCAAATATCCCACCCAGGCAGATACGTAAGAACTCTCATTTTCCATACTTTTTCACAATTTTATGCATTTTACCCAATTATGCAAGTTTTGTCTCGATGTCACATCAACATCATGTTGCATCACGTCACGACATCGCGCCGTGATGTGTTGATGTAGTGTTACAGCATGACGTTATATTGTGTCGACATCAAGATGCTCTCAGCCAAGCACATTGCGTCACAGTCCTGATTTATGTATCATTATTAAGCAAGCACTACATGTCTAGCTTGTGTGACGTTCCCGTAAAATTCTGAAGCTTTTAAACAAAGATACTATATGTGTAGCAGGGCACTACAAAAGACACCTGCAGAGAGGTGAGCAATATCTACAACTACCCCACCGAAAAGCATGTTGCCAGCAGGATAGCCCACCCCTCGGACTCCGTCGTGTAGGATACAGGCGCGAACACAGCCACCTAAACCATCAATGGTAGAGAAAGTTACGTTGTAATCCTCTCTGGCCTGCCGGCTGACGCAAAAGGCACAGATGCCATATCATTTCTTGCCAAGTTCTCACGCCTGCAGTAATAATGACTAACGAATCCCAGCAGGTCGGTGGAAATAACAAGAGACTCCTACAAATACGAACCTAGATTACTAGGAACTGTCCAGTATTCAGAGATCAAATGAGCGAAGTGAAAAATTTCATAGTTATGAGTGTAATTATCTCCAGCCTGGTGGCTAGCGCAAAAGACACACAAAGATTAAGAGAGCAGGCATACCACCCAGGCGAACCAGTCGTAACTCGCAGACACGTACGCACTCACCAGAGGAAATCCGTGGACGCCTTTGCAGATAAACATTGCTACAAGTTTAAGCACAAAGCGCCCGGCCCCCGACCCCCTTTCTCTCTAGACCAATAAGAAACAAGATCCCCCTCTTCCCCCAACCATTATGTTTTAAAGCTTGCGTCAGTGACCCCAT
The DNA here is from genome assembly GCF_023864275.1 of Schistocerca cancellata. Classification (NCBI taxonomy): domain Eukaryota; kingdom Metazoa; phylum Arthropoda; class Insecta; order Orthoptera; family Acrididae; genus Schistocerca; species Schistocerca cancellata. The sequence continues at coordinate 137,423,202 of NC_064627.1, read as the reverse complement.
TTTCAACTGGGCAGCACTTCCAAGTAGAACGAAAACATGTAATTACAGCTACAATCTCTAAGCAAAATACACCCTGCAAAGTTATTAGTATTTGTGACTTTACTACAAGTCTCATATATTAACTAGAGGAAAATCCGAATATGGCCATCACTATTAACGTAATTTCATCCGATCCATGGACAAAAAGCACACTTCAGTATTTAAATAAATAGTGATATTTAAACTTATCTGTACATTAATAATGACAGATATCACATATACAGGGTGTATCATAATTAATGGCGTAAACGCATATAGTTGAAAGTACACGATACTAGTCCAGTAAACATGTGCTCTAAAATGCATTCCTTAAGAGCTATGAGCACTTGTTCATCTTCGTTACTTTGAAACACAACTCTTCTAATGATCAAGTACTCGTAACTTTTAAGGTATGCGTTTTAGACCACATGTTTGTAGGACATTTTTTTCTTATTTTGGTCCATACTACCACTCCCCAAAATATGGAAAGCAAAGAACTTTCAGTAGAAGAGATTTGTTTCTCAGTATCGAAGATGAAAAATTGCTTGTAGCTCTTAAGGTATGCATTTTAGACCCTATGTTAACTGAGACTTTTTTTGCTTCTCGTATCAAGTACTTTCAACTGTACGCGTTTACGCCATTAATTGTGATACACCCTGTATTTATGTATGGTTTTAATAGTGGAAAACCAAGGCATTACTAATGGCATAGCACAACATGATATTTTTACAAATAAACCCTGAAATATAATTACTTCGTGGTGATGCTAAAAGACTCGTAAATACGATCCTGCAAGAAAGCTGATCGTGGATGACATTCGCCAGGGCCCCCAGACAGAACATAAAGACCTGTAATTCTCGTAATATTAGTGTACGGTGTCATTATAAGACTCCTAAATAAATATGGAAATAATTCGAAGTATATACTTCCTCAGCACATACAAATGAGACTGAGCAATGGCCATAGTGCAGCAAAAATCAACTCTTCCCACACACAAAGTCCGTGATTAACAGAGGTCACAGCATCTCACCCACTATATGAGTAAAAAAAAAAAAATGCGACCTTAGAGAAATATTGTGTTCACGCGTCATTGCTGGTAAACTAGTTCTCCAAAGACTCAGTTACAATTAACCTACAGCCATGTGGCCTCAAATTGCTACCAGAATACACACATAATGACTGCTGTATAAAAACAAGAGGCACATATCTGGTAACAGTTCAAACACCACCATATTTATGACGACATGCAGCACGTCACAGCTGGCACTACTGAGGCGGAAACTGCAGGGCCAGTGTCGACACTGAGCCTGCAACCACATCACATTGCTGCCTTCCACAACCTATATATACAAGGCTATTACAAATGATTGAAGCGATTTCATAAATTCACTGTAGCTCCATTCATTGACATATGGTCATGACACACTACAGATACATAGAAAAACTCATAAAGTTTTGTTCGGCTGAAGCCGCACTTCAGGTTTCTGCCGCCAGAGCGCTCGAGAGCGCAGTGAGACAAAATGGCGACAGGAGCCGAGAAAGCGTATGTCGTGCTTGAAATGCACTCACATCAGTCAGTCATAACAGTGCAACGACACTTCAGGACGAAGTTCAACAAAGATCCACCAACTGCTAACTCCATTCGACGATGGTATGCGCAGTTTAAAGCTTCTGGATGCCTCTGTAAGGGGAAATCAACGAGTCGGCCTGCAGTGAGCGAAGAAACGGTTGAACGCGTGCGGGCAACTTTCACGCGTAGCCTGCGGAAGCCGACGAATAAAGCAAGCAGGGAGCTAAACGTACCACAGCCGACGGTTTTGAAAATCTTACGGAAAAGGCTAAAGCAGAAGCCTTACCGTTTTGAACTCATTGATGGGGACATGCTGCGCCGACTATGGGAGGAACTTGATTATCGGCTTGATGTCTGCCGAATCACTAAAGGGGCACATATCGAACATTTGTGAATGCCTAAAAAAACTTTTTGAGTTTTTGTATGTGTGTGCAAAGCATTGTGAAAATATCTCAAATAATAAAGTTATTGTAGAGCTATGAAATCGCTTCAATCATTTGTAATAACCCTGTATATGCAGTCACCAGTCCCAGGGAAAAGCCATCTTATTGGCTTCAAGTTCAAATGTTCAAATGTGTGTGAATTCCTAAGGGACCAAACTGCGGAGGTCATCGGTCCCTAGACTTACACACTATTTAAACTAACTTATGCTAAGAACAACACACACACCCATGCATGAGGGAGGACTCGAACCTCCGACGGGATTGGCCGCGCAGTCCGTGACATGGCGCCTCAAACCACGCAGCCACTCTGCACGGCGTGGCTTCAAGTAACCGCAGGGAAAATGGTCTATGCAAACTGACAAATGGAGGGACTTCCCAAACTGTGTGTGTCACTAGCACTAGCAACCGAGGTTTCTCTCCTCTTGCCCATGATCGGACCGTCCAGAAGACAGGATCACCCCTGCAACCACTGAAACGAAACAGAAGCCACCACATGGCGAGCCACATATCTCTCAACGGAAGTAGCCTATTTTTGTTCAGTTTTGTCGTGTTTCACGTGTCGGAAGCACTCTTCAGCCAGTGGGAGCTGTATGAATAAGAATATAATAAAGCTATTTTTATTATGCGGCTGTGAGCTGCTGGATTTACCCATCTCATGCCGCATTGTGATTTTGTGAGAGCATCACGACGTCTGCGACATCGGGAACCATAGAATAGACCTTGCATAGTTGGATAAAATACGAGAAATGTAGAAAAACAGGTGTAATTGTGGAAATCCCGATAAAAATACGAAAATGGGTAAAAATGCGTAATATTTAGGAAAATATGAAAAATTTGTAAAATATTGATAGATATGTAAAATAGTGGAAGGATAAGAGTGCTTACATAGCTGCCAAGGTGTGGTCTCTACTGGTGTCCTGCATAGTATAATATTAAATTGTTGTTAACCAATAGGACTCCAGTTACATGACTTAACACAATTTATTATTAACAAATAGACATAGCCTTATCCTCTCCCTATGCTGTACAGCTTCTCTGTCATCAACACTCGCTAAAGTGTCCCTGTTATAAAAGATGAAGAGGAGGAGGGGATGTGCTTAATCCTCGTTGGCTCAGGGGGAGCAGAGTGGTTTCCCACCATTTTATTGTGCTCGCATTCGCTGATACAGTTTCCCCACCAATTTTAATTTTATACCACGTGATCAGTATCGAGTGCACTAACATAAGGTGTGTGAGAAGGACCATGTGACCAGTATGGATCTACGTCATGATCTTGAATATAAGTTGCACAATTCTCTGGGGGTTCCTCTGGGTGCTACATGCCACAAAAAGTTCATCTTTGCTGTTATTTGTTGTGACACTTTCCTTCCACCATTGCTCCCTGGTGGCAGTATTTTAAAACATGAGTATTCAGTCACAGTTATCATGGAGTAATTGCGGCTCAAATACATTCGATTTCAGTGTTTTTTAATTTTATTTCTGAAAACTTAACATATGTAACCAAAATAGAGCATGGTATAAACTTCGTGATTTGTGAGACCAAGCATTGTGTAAATTGTGGATTATGTGCAAGAAATAGCTCCCTAGAGTGATGCGGCATCTGTTAAACTAAAAATTACTTATTCGAAAAGCCTATACCAAGGAACACAACGACATTCTAAAATTATGGAAGAGTGACTGCAGGTGATGTTGACATGTCAGCTCTTGGTTATTGCCACTTTAGACATCATTTTCGTCTCCGAATATGATTTCCTTTATAAATATGTTTGGGGCCGCTAATTTATTCCTTTGTGAAATCTATTTTCAGATCCAACATTTGGGTTTCAACTTCCTTGTATATAACTCTCGTCAAGCTCTGATGCTGAAGCCTGCAGTGCAACACTAATACCCACCCACATGATTTCAACTGACGCCATACTGAAAGCTGCGGATCTACGTAGAATTTGTGGCGTCCTGTGTGAGCTGGAGTTCATGATGCCACTACAGAAAGCCACCAGCTGTGGTGCCACATTAGTTGCGTATGTGACCCTGGCTTAACAGTCTGTTTCTCACATCCTTTTGCTTTCCATGTACTTTTTTGTTATACTGCGACAACATACTACGAACAAAAGAGATAAACTTAGGAATTAACGTTACTACCATGTCTGATTTATCGCCTCTTCTTCGCTCTCTCACTGATTGTCTCGTTTCGATGTGTCTCGTCGACTCACGCTTGTTTTTAGATGGAGCGATTATTGTAAAGTCGCTAAATCTGTAAACAGACGTGGGCTTCTTTGTATCGTGCCTTGATGCTGGAAGGAGGGACAAAAGATTCCCCGCCAGCGCCCAAACTCCCCTCCCCCCCCCCCCCCTGCCACTACCACTGAAACAGCCCGGGCAACCTGTAGAAAATTATTCTGATTAACAAAATGCATCTTTCTCACCTTGTATTTGGGCTGAAGAGTTCTTCATACTTTGGAGAACAAATGTGTGTGAGAGTTTTCATTATCGATTTAAATCTTGGTTTGAAGAGACTCGCCATGATATCGTTATAAGCGGCTGCCAGTTACACTCGAACATACAACCTTTTATTTGATCAAACATTACAAGAGACAAGAAATTAAAAAAAAACACACAGCTTTAGTTTCGGAACTTAATTAGTGGCTGAATGCTCCATACAGTCTCATGCCTTAAGGGCAAGACCACTTTAATTTATAAACGGCTGAAAGCCAATAACTTAAAGTTCAACCAAAACCAGAAATTTAAAAGGCAAAGCCTTATCTTGAAACAGTTCCTTAATTAGGCTGAAGGCCCAAAGAATCTGACACTTTAAGAGCTGAAGGCCCAACACTTAAGACTCAATAACATTAATTTTAAAGATGCCAAAAGCTTTAGGTAAACAGTTCTTAAAGTAGGCTGAAGGCCCAAACCATCTGACAGCTTAAGAGCAGAACAACTTTAATTCAAAATCGGCCAAAAGCCCAAAGAATCTGACACTTTAAGAGCAAAACAATTTAAATTCAAAATCGGCTGAAGGCCCAACACTTAAGACTTAAAAACATTAATTTTAAAAATGCCAAAATTTTTACATATAACAGTTCTTAAATTAGGCTGAAGGCCCAAATGCCACACGGGATTAGCCGAGCGGCCTCAGGCGCTGCAGTCATGGACTGTGAGGCTGGTCCCGGTGGAGGTTTGAGTCCTCCCTTGGGCATGGGTGTGTGTGTTTGTCCTTAGGATAATTTAGGTTAAGTAGTGTGCACGCTTAGGGACTGATGACCTTAGCAGTTAAGTCCCATGAGATTTCACACACATTTGAACTTTTTTTTTTTTTTTTTGAAGGCCCAAACCATCTGATGCCTTAATAGCAAAACAACCTTAATCTAAAAATCAGCTAGAAGCCATACCAGTACAAACAACAAGAACAAACAAGAAAAGGCAGTACACCAAAGGCACTCAGAAGTTCTGAGGGTCAGCCTGGAATTCAAACACTAACGCTCTCTTAAGTGAGACAGGCAGTCAGCCCAACCATTGTCGATCCAACGATAACCCAACTGACAGACAGTCAACGGACCCACCGACAAGATAACCTCCGCTTAACCCAACCAACACAAAACAGGGAGTTCAATGGAACAACGTAGAAGGTATTGGCGCCCACAACCAATTATACATTGAGCTGTCAAACTACACGCCATGCTGGACAGTGATAACACGATGAGGAAAATACACTGCCTGAATTTGCGTCAATGGCCAGGGCAGGTAACCGGAACATTAACGGCAACAAGGCCGAAGATTCCGCTGATGCACTTCAGTTCAAATAACCAAGTACAGTTAAGCTCCACCGGAGTGAGGCTAAAATTTGCCAACTTGAAAACACATGTCGTTGTTCATGGGAATATCCCAACAGCCGACAACGAACTCCAAACGACACAGTGTGAACAGTCATGACTTACTGGTAGATTAAGCCAAAACTCAGCTTTCATGTCCAGGATCGGTGAGCCACAAACCTCGTAGCAATGGGAACAGCACCACACGCTCTGACACAGCATGGAGGCCGCCAGCGGGCCCGCCCAAACCATGCGCCCTGGAGATTTCCTCGCTGCTCCACGCCAACCAATCAACTGTCCGCAGACAGCCCAACCGGAAACTATAAGCGCCAGGCCAAAGATAGTCCAAGGTGTGGATATCGAATCACACCACTGCTGCCACACACAGAATGAGAAGATAACAGCATAATTGTGATAACTGCAGGAGACTAAACACAGAATAGCAACCAAGGTTCAATCTAACGCATAGCATGTGCCAGCCATGGCATAATGCAATTCAGACATTAAAATACAGGATATTTTATTTTTTAACTAGTTTTGACAATTCATGGTAGACATTATTCTATGTCGTACTGAGCTACGATGTAATATAAGATTAACAAAGGCTTGATTTGATCTAAAATAAGTTTAGAATCAGAGTATACTAAAACGGGTAAACAAGACGAAAATGGTACACAACAAGATACACAGAGGCAGTATCCTATAAAAATCTTACTGCTAACACAAAATGAAATGATAAACGCCGTTGGTACACATGTGTGATTCCCAAATCAGTTCACGTTAATGTACATCTAAATTAACAATAAAATCTTCTTTTTGTGCCCTATGAGAATTGTTTCAAAGGTTGCAGAAAAAGAATTGAATATTGTCTAGGTATACAAGTACCATCTGGGCACAACAGGAGAAAGGTTTACAAGAACCAGAGTGCATTACACCCACACATCTAGATACACCAGCATGCAGATACGTACACATAGAAGACACATGGTGACTTATATTTACAGTTTGAGCGGTCCATATTGTCACCCTCACAATAAATTTTTGAAAGTAACAAATTATTGGGTTGGTGCATAAGTTCGAAGCGTTTTGGTTTGCATGTTCTGTTTAGGTTGTTATCGGTTATCGATTCTCATTTTTTATTTTTAGTTCGCTGTTGCTATTTGAGTTTACATATTGTCATTTGGAGATAGTGGGTGCAGCTGTGGACGCTAGAAAATGGAGTGCCAAGTGGTGAAATCGGAACGTTTCCGACGTATTCGAGTTCAATAAAGGGGCTACAGAAGCAGGGTCACGCAGAAGCATTTGCGCAATGTATGCCGACAATCCCACTGGGGATAGCACGGCAAGAAAATGGTTTTCTCGTTTTAAGAAGGATCGTTTTGGCATTAGCTACTCTCCACGGTTCAGGAAGACCTTCGAGGTTTGATGAAGATCGTTTACAAGCGTTAAGACACAGTGATCCACATCACTGTACTCGAGAACAGGCAAATCTTATGAACTGTGATCATTCTATTATCGTGCGATATTTGCCTGAAATGGGGAAGGTGGAAAAATCGGTTGTATGGGTATCTAATGCTCTAAGCCAAAATCACAAAAATTAGCGTATGACCATATGTGCATCTCTGCTTCCTCGCCATCAGTTGGTTTGTGAACGGCACCGACCATCCCTATTTGTATTGTTACTGGTGACGAGAAATAGTGTCTTTATGCCAGTATAAAGAAAAGAAGGGAATTCTTGAGCCCAAACAAAGCAAACTGAGCGAGTCCCCAAAGAGAGACCTACACACGTCCACAGAAGACTATGTTATACATCTGGTGGAACAGTTACGTTATAGCGTACTACGAATTGCTTCCCCTAGATGTAACCATCACTGCTGACATTTATTGTCAACAACTGAGACGCCTAGCTCACGCTGTTCAAGAACAACGACCAGGAAGACTGCGTGAAGTAATGCTACTCCACGGTAACCCCCTACCGCTTTCTGCTAGACTGACAAAAAATACTATACAGGGGTTGTATTGGGAAGTCATTCCGCACCCACGTTATTCAGCTGATATAACGCCCTCGGATTGTCACCTTTTCCGCTCTCTATCAAAAACCTTCAATGAACTTCGTTTCCGGATAAAAATACGCTCCGAACGTAGCTCGACGAGTTCTTCGCCTTAGAACCATGTCTTATCTGCAGTTGCGGAATCGAAAAGTTACCCCAGCGTTCACAGACTGTTATAAACAGTGAAGGAGAATATATCATTGACGCTTAAAGTCTCTTTTATGTGTATCTGTCGTATTTATTAAACTTGTGGAAAATCGCTACGATCTTACACACCAGCTCAATAGGTCAATCGGCTAAATAGCGTCGGCTCTTGTTCCTTTCCAAAAACAGACAAGAAAGCTAAATGGTAACAAGTGTTCATTCAGAATAAAATTTTGCAATGGCAGAATGCTGAGGGACTGTACTTTTTTAAATGGGTTGCATGTTGTTGTTGTGGTCTTCAGTCCACAGACTGCTTTGATGCAGCTCTCCATGCTACTCTATCCTGTGCAAGCTTCTTCATCTCCCAGTACCTACTGCAACCTGCATCCTTTTGAATCTCCTTAGTGTATTCATCTCTTGGTCACCCTCTACGGTTTTCACCTTCCACTAAATTGGTGACCTCTTGACGCCTCAGAACATGTCCTACCAACCCATCCCTTCTCCTAGCCAAGTTGTGCCACAAATTTCTCTTCCCCCCTATTCTTTTCAATGCCTCCTCATTAGTTACGTGATCTACCCTTCTAATCTTCAACATTATTCTGTAGCACCACATTTCGAAAGCTTCTATTCTCTTATTGTCTAGACTATTTATCGTCCACGTTTCACTTCCTTACATGGCTACACTCATACAAATACTTTCAGAAACGACTTCCTGACACTTAAATCTATACTCGATGATAACAAATTTCTCTTCTTCAAAACTGCTTTCCTTGCCATTGCCAGTCTACCTTTTATATCCTCTCTACTTTGACCATCATCAGTTATTTTACTCCCCAAATAGCAAAACTCATTTACTACTTTAAGTGTCTCATTTCCTAATCTAATTCCCTCAGCATCACCCGATTTAATTCGACTACATTCCGTTATACTCGTTTTGCTTTTGTTGATGTTCATCTTATATCCTCCTTTCAAGATACAAATAGTAAATGTTATCGTTACCTTAAAAACATCTTCTGAATGAAAATACTTGCAATTGAGTGGGGTTATTACACACTCCCTTAGTTTAAAAAAGCTTATCTTCGACCTTATGCCGATTAGGGCATTTTAGAAAATAATTTACCTTTCTGTATTAAGAAATGTGGATTAAAATTGCTACATTCCTACAATATGGCTTGGTCTGCTGCGGGAGAGACCAAGGAAAAGTCACTGGTCTGCTGCTAGTTGTGGAGAGCCGGTCACGAGGTTACTGTTATTGATTAAGGCAATGAAGAGTTAACTTCAAACACTATGAAGAACAAATTCCTGCCGGTTCACAACTCGCCCGTGGGGTTCCTTCGCAGATGTATTTTTCTCGCCGTTAGTTTGTCTCGCTAAGGATAAGAGTCTTGAAGATTTGATGTTTCAATTGTTCTGTCAAACTGCTTGTACTAATAATTTCAAGTGAAACACACGTAATCGAACGATTTCGGTACAGTGTAGTGATAAGTTCGTAAGGATTCTTGCAAACAGGCAAGAATGTTACGTGAAATTACACTGAAGAGCTACAGAAACTGTTACACCTGCCTAATATCGTCTAGGGCTAGGGCTAAAGTCTGAATTAGTGCTGGAGGGAACGGACACCATGAATCCTGCATGAATGTCCATAAAGAGTACGACAGGGTGGAGATCTCCTCTGAACAGCACTTTGTAAGGCACCCCAGATGTGCTCAATAATGTTCCTGTCTGGGGGTTCGATGGCCAGCGGAAATGTTTAAACTCAGAAGAGTGTTCCTGGAGCCACACTGTAGAAATTCTGGACGTGTGGGGTGCCGCATTATCCTGCTGGAATTGTCCAAGTCCATAGGAATGCACAATGGACGTGAATGGATGCAGGTGATCCGACAGGACGCTTAAGTGCTTGTCAGCTGGAAGAGTCGTGTCTAGAGGTATCAGGGGTCCCGTGTTACTCCAACTGCACAAGCCCCACATCGTCACAGAGCCTCCACCAGCTCGAATAGTCCCCTGCTGACATGCAGCTTCCATGGATTCATGAAGTTGTCTCCATACCCGTACACGTCCATCCTCTCGATACAATTTGAAACGAGACTAGTCCGACCAGGCAACATGTTTCCAGTCATCAACAGTCCAATGTCGATGTTGACAGGCCCAGGGGAGGCATAAGGCTTTGTGTCGTGCAGTCATCAAAGGCACACGAGTGGGCCTTTGGCTCCAAAAGCCCATGTCGATTATGTTCCGTTGAATGGTTCACACGCTGACATTTGTTGATCGCCTGGCATTGAAATCTGCAGCATTTTCCCCAAGGCTTGCACTTCTGTCACCTTGAACGATTCTCCTCAGTCTTCGTTGGTCCCGTTCTTGCAGTATCTTTTACCGGGCGGAGCTATGTCGGAGATTTGATATTTTACCGGATTCCTGATATTCACGGTGCGCTCGTGAAACGGTCGTACGGAAAAATCCCCACTTCATCGCTACCTCGGAGATGCTGTGTTCCCATCGCCTGTGCGCCGAGTTTAACATCACGTTCAAACTCACTTAAATCCTGACAACCTGCCATTGTAGCAGCAGTAACCACTCTAACAACGTGCCAGACACTTGTCTTATACAGGCTTTTCCCACCGCAGCGCCGTATTCTGCCTGTTTACATATCTCTGTACCTGAATACGCATGCCTATACCATTTTCTTTGGCGCTTCAGTGTAAATGAATGTGTGGCGTCTGTTCTTTGGGACATGTCCGAAAGAACAGGCACCACGCAGAATCCGCGGCTGTTATACATTATATACTACTGGCCATTAAAATTGCTACACCAAGAAGAAATGCAGATGATAAACGGGTATTCATCGGACAAATATATTATAGTAGAACTGACATGCGATTACATTTTCACGCAGTTTGGGTGCATAGATCCTGAGAAATCAGTACCCAGAACAACCACCTCTGGCCGTGATAACGGCCTTGATACGTCTGGGCATTGAGTCGAAAAAAGATTGGATGGCGTGTACAGGTACGGCTGCCCATGCAGCTTCAACACGATACCACAATTCATCAAGAGTAGTGACTGGCGTATTGTGACGAGCCAGTTGCTCGGCCACCATTGACCAGACGTTTTCAATTGGTGAGAGATCTCGAGAATGTGCTGGCCAGGGCAGCAGTTGAACATTTTCTGTATCCAGAAAGGCTTGTACAGGACCTGCAACATGCGGTAGTACATTATCCTGCTGAACTGTAGGGTTTCGCAGGGATCGAATGAAGGTAGAGCCACGGGTCGTAACACATCTGAAATGTAACGTCAACTGTTCAAAGTGCCGTCAATGCGAAAAGGAGGTGACCGAGACGTGTGACCAATGGCACCCCATACCATCATACCGGGTGATATGCCAGTATGGCGATGACGAATACACGCTTCCAATGTGCGTTAACCGCTATGTCGCCAAACACGGATGCGACCATCATGATGCTGTAAACAGAACCTGGATTCATCCGAAAAAATGACGTTTTGCCATTCGTGCACCCAGGTTCGTCGTTGAGTACACCATCGCAGGCGCTCCTGTCTGTGATGCAACGTCAAGGGTAACCGCAGCCATGGTCTCCGAGTTGATAGTCCATGCTGCTACAAACGTCGTCGAACTGTTCGTGCAGATGGTTGTTGTCCTGCAAACGTCCCCATCTGTTGACTCAGGGATCGAGACGTGGCTGCACGATCCGTTACAGCTATGCGGATAAGATGCCTGTCATCTCGACTGCTAGTGATGCGAAGCCGTTGGGATCCAGCACGCTGTTCCGTATCACCCTCCTGAACCCACCGATTCCATATTCTGCTAACAGTCATTTGATCTCGACGAACGCGAGCAGCAATGTCGCGATACGATAATCCGCAATCGCGATAGGCTACAATCCGATCTTTATCGAAGTCGGAAACGTGATGGTACGCATTTCTCCTCCTTACACGAGGCATCACAACAACGTTTCACCAGGCAACGCCGGTCAACTGCTGTTTGTGTATGAGAAATCGGTTGGAAACTTTCCTCATATCATCACGTTGTAGGTGTCGCCACCGGCGCCAACCATGTGTGAATGCTCCGAAAATGCTAATCATTTCGGAGCATCTTCTTCCTGTCAGTTAAATTTCGGGTCTGTAGGACGTCACCTTCGTGGTGTAGCAATTTTAATGGCCAGTAGTGTTGTAAATTGAAGGTGGAGAGAGGAAGAAAGGAAAGGAAAGGGAGAGGATAACTGCTGCCAGCTGCTTTGGGACATCGCGCAGACTCAGTGGCGATGAGTGAAAATGTGTACTGGACCGGGATTCGAACCCATGATCTCCTGCTTACTGTACAGGTGCGGTAACCACTGCGCCATCCGGGACACTGTGTTATCGCAACTGCACGAACTATGCTGGCACGCGTCACGGCCGACCCCCACTCACACAGAGTGCCACCTATCCGCAGTCCCTGTCCATTTCCTCTATGTTGGCTGTTCTGAAATCCCCACAGGAGGCCGAACGTGTTTGTACATCTGGACGGAAGAAGGTGGATTCATTACCCAGCTAGGCCTATGAAATTATATATTCCGAAATAACAGACACCACACAGAATTTGCAGTTGCTATACATTGCAAGTAAATTGAAGAAGGAGAGGAGAAAGAAGGAAAGAAAAAGGGAGGGATCACTGCTGTAAGCTGGATGTGCTTACAACTTTTTCAAAATTTTGGAATTCGTTAAAACAGAGCACATCAGTCATGAACAAGGAAGGAGAGAGGGGCAACTGTTCCCCCAACCCCGCCCTCCAGCCCTCTAGATTCAAGCCTGATCACAGCCCATGCACTGAACGCTACTGGACTTAACGGTACAGAAAAAAAACAGGTCATTACATTCCACTTTGTTAAGTTCGTCAATTTTACTCTCATTAAAGTGAAAGCTACGTTGAAAGCACCTAACAACAATGTTCTACAGTTACGTTATGTAGTAGCCGCGAATGATCGTTTCGGATGATGTGACCCCATTTTGGAGAACGCGTGTCCAGCTGCTTCAAACGAGGTACAGAAGATGCAAGTGCTGCAGAACATATCTTTGCGGCGGTCGTTACACGTCACGTACTTCATTAGAGTCGCTAATTTGCCATCGAAGCTGGCATCCCATCTTTCCTCCACAGACTATGTGTATCAATGGAGTGAAAATAGTCTACTGCGAATGTTCTCAACATCAAACCGGGCTACTCACGTGATTTTGGGACGAAGCTGCTATTTGCGGTAATAGGGAAACTTGAAATTACGTGTATTCGCCTTGATTTGTATACGTTTCTGCACGTTTGGCTTTAGTAACAGCAGTGATGTAATATTGTCGTTGCTACGAATGTAAAGAGAAGTATGTGAAAGGAGGACCAGTTACTTTTCATATGTATGTATAACAAATGTATAATTGTAAATGTCATATTGATATCATGTACTTTATATGTTGAAAAAAAACGAGACAGTTTTATAAAGTCTTCTATTGCGATAATTTCTGCGATTTTATGTCCATGTGTTTACGAGAAAAATGCTAGATAAGTTTGAAAATCTGTACGAATAAACTGCCAGTCAGTCTATACAGATTGGTGCTATGTTCATATGCAGATAAAAGTTATACATGACAATCTGATTAAATTCACCCAGTTTATGTAGGTTCTCAAACCCTTGTGAGTATCTAACTATTTCGGGATGAGACAGTTTCCTATACACTGTCATTGTAACATAATTAATTAGAATAGATTCGACTATGTGAATCAGTGCAATAGAAAACAAAAACAAATATTGTTGGCTTACACTTCTTTTATACTCGATAATTCGAGCATTGATCTTGTATTTTTTTAATTTTTATGAGTAATGTATGGGTTTACTTTTCCGATGAGATGGCGAAAATTTTTTGTAGATATTTAATTTGTCTATAAAAAACAAGAGAGTAAATAAAGAAAAACTGAAAATAATAATGGACAAGCAGGTACTGCAAATCGTTTACCATATGTGCTGTAACAACTTCATAGTTCGAAATGCTGTGTTTTTCGTGGCACTTCTGCGCCGTCTACAGTGTCACTGCAACGTAATCAATCAGAACACAGATTCGACAGTATGAATAAGTGCAATAGAAAACTCAAAAAAAATGTTGGTGGCTGTCACTTCTCATCCCGTTACCGAAAAGGCGAAATAAAGTGTCATCTGAGTTGTAATATTGAGGAGGAAAACCGCAATGCCATTGTTCTCGATGTCTTTAAGGCAACTAGCGTTCCTGGTATCAGATTGTTAAGATCTCTGTAAAACACGTATACATTGTTTCGCAGTACTTCTGAAGGTAATCTCTCAATAACAGCAAAGTAATAACACTCAAAATACGCCGCAGTGGGTAGCACATTGGTCTCGCATTCGGGAGGACGACGGTTCAAACCCGCGAATGGCCATTCAGACTTCGGTTTTCCGTGATGTCCCTAAATCGCTCCAGGCAAATGCCGAGGTGGTTCCTTTGAAAGGGCACGGACGATTTCATTCCTTATCTTTGACATAATCCGAGCTTGTGCTCCATCTCTAATGACCTCGATGACGACGGGACGTTAAACCCAATCTTCCTCCTTCCATTTCTCCTTTCAAAATATTCTAAGCACCATATGAGCTAAAACGCGCCTGTCTCAAAATCACGTGACTTAAGCCGCAGGAGACGTTACGGACAGAAATCTCGTTCTGCACATCCGAATGCTCTATGCTTTCCTCGAACGATACAAGATGCTGGCAACCAACTTGTGTCTTTCCTGTCTTGTCCTGAAACCAGTGCATCAGAAACATCGGGACCTGTTACAAGAACGAAGGCTGTAAACACGGGCAGCCACTGTGGCTGCTAGAGGATTTCCAAGCCACTGCCATTTCACTCTATTACATCCAGCCCATCATTATCTCGATAACTATCAGTCACTAATCAGTTACCATATTTCCATATCGATTAGTGCCTGGACTGTTACGCCATTTGCATACATAAGGATGTGCGGACCTACTGATTTGGGAACTGGCTAGATAACTTTTTCGTTCCCTAGGAAGGCAACATTTCAGAGACAGAACTCTCGCCATGGCTATTCTACTTAACGGGACCACATACATAACCCAGTAGTTTCGTAAGTTAGTCGATATGCTGCTTCATTTCATTCTATTATAGCTCATAAGTAGTGCCCTGTGTCGGTTAACGTGTAATCTTTGTTTCCTTATGTAATAAAACGTGGTGAAAATGTTTATGTGAAGTTTGGGATATGCGTCGTAATTTAACACAAAAAAACAATGTTCAGTCACTATCTAATTATTTCATACCACGTTGTACAACACATTATCAGCATTCAGATAACCCTTCAACTGTTTGTTGATTGGATGTTTATCGATTTAACTGCAAAATATCAAAAATTAAACAAAGTTCAATTAGGCTGGTATAAGTTTTGCAAGTAATTATACGTATCTCTGTAATCTGGGGTGCTGCTTCTTGATGCTACCGTAGGTTCATTTTGATGTTACTGCATCGCCACATGGATATTATGAAATGGTCGAAATACGTTTTAGTAGACTATTTTCTTGTTTACAGAAGTTTTCATTTCGCATGCAAGATATTCAGCGATGAAAGTATTTTACATCATAGAATTAACATCCATCTTCTAGTTATGAAAAAGTTTACACTGTGCCAAAACAAAGTATGACTACATGCTATTGACACAAAATTTGGCCTACAAATCGCCTTTATTTATATGGTTTTAAATAATTACTATCATTGTTACATACTGATTTTTACATAAAAACAATTAAAGTCTTTACAAACGTTTTTCCAAATTACATGGAAATTTACATATAATAAAAGTAGATAATTTAACACAAAGATAGGAAAGAATCCATTTCTATTAAGTCTATAAATTACATTGTTTTATCATTGCAACAATATATTCTTTTAATTTGCATATAGTAATTAAATGACTCCAAGAAAAATCATACTATTATTTTCAAGTGTACAGAGTGATTAATTTTATCGAACAAAAGGCCTAGATGCAACTAATTAATCTTTTTTTACTAGTAAAATTTACATTTCTAAGTGGTCATAATTACAGTTCTAACACCAATTAAAACATGAGTATGATTGATTCTGACTGAAAAATCATTGTGTCATATTTTTATTTTTGGAATCAAACAATTTCTGGCTTCAAAACATAAAAGTGACTTGAAAATATCGAAACTTTAATCGTTAATTACACCATAATTACAATAGGGAAATCATTCTTACCATGTTCCTGAAGATTGTATTGTGTGTTAATTACAATGGTACATTAGTGTTTAATCCAACATGTTTCCTTCATTCCATTTACTGATGAGACACTATGCACACAATATCAAAACAACAGTTTAAATTAGTGTAAGTTACTAATATTATATACATATATATATATATATATATATATATATATATATATGAAATGGAAATGAAGTCCTATGCTTCTTTACAGTGCGTAGGGGAACGATGCAGGAGACCCGCACCGCCTTACTAGGCAACGTCCTAATGGAGATGGTTTGCCATTGCCTTCCTCTGACCGTAATGGGGATGAATGACGATGATGAAGACGACACAACAACAACACCCAGTTATCTCAAGGCAGGAAAAATCCTTGATCCCACCGGAAATCGAACCCGGCACCATGTGCTCAGGAAGCGAGAAAGCTACCGCGAGACCACGAGGGGCGGACATATATATATATATATATATATATATATATGCCCTCCTCGGGAGAGAGGAGATGAGAATGGAAGAGGATGTAGGGTCCCAAGGGGTTGTGGTATTACACTTATGAAATATGCATTGTTCACAAGTACTAAAATTCCGAATTTTCTGGGTATAGAAACGTAAATTTAATTTTTCAAAGATGATTTCATTTTCAAGATTTTACTTCCTTTTTTACATGTGTGTGTTTAGTTTTTCTTTACGGCACACTTATTCATTCTTTTAGCAAGAACGAACAATGCAGTACCTCCAGGAAAAACGCAACAGTGTTCATCTAGAATGTATTCATGCATGTTGAAAATAAATTGATGGTTCATTTGCATGTTATCATTGTCACATCACGTACTGATGTTAATTTGTACTGGTTTACCAAACACTTGTGTCACTGTGCTGGTATGTGTGTCGATAGGAGGTACTTGTTGAGTGGGGAGTCTTGTAGCTAACCTTTCTACCAGATATGGATATTGAAACGAAATATCGACATTTTGTCTCATTCGGGAACCTCAGCATGCTGCATGTCACACACTGCAGTAGGTCTATGGTGGTTATACGGTTTTTATACTTCACAAAGAACGAGATTTCTTAAGAAAAACATAGCAATTTTAAATTAATCATCAATCTTCTAATTTCAGTTCCAGCCTCCTATAAACTTTTTCTTTATTCTATTTCATTTTATAGCTCACTTTACATATGTTTTATATTATCTTTTTGTCATTTTATCGATATTTTCAGGTCATTCTAATGATACATTTCCATGTTTTTAATGTCATAAAAATCTGTGTCGTAAGATTACAGGTCCATTTCATATTCGTAAGCTAAATGAATTCTCTCTAGGTGAGGTGTTGCTGGAGAATTCCTGTCGGTAATCTCTCCTACGAGGTATGGATACTGAAACAACAGAAATTCCCTCACTTTCGAGGACCTTGGCATGTTGCATGTCATAGTCTGCATTAGCTCTACAATGATTATACAAGTTTTGGACTTCTTCAAAGAATGAGATTTCTTAAAGAAAAACATAGCAATTTTAAATTAATTATCGTTTTTGTAATTTCAGATCCAATCTCAAATAAAATTTTTCATTACTCAGTTTTATTCTGTAACTCAGTTCGTATATGATTTGTATTATTTTTTAGTCATTTTAATGGATGTTTTCAGGTCATTCGAGTGATAATTTTCCAGATATTTCATGTCATAAAAATCTGAGTCATGCAGTTAGAGGTCCTTTTTCATACTCGTAAACTAAATGAATTCTCACTAGGGGCAAACGCCTCCACTCCCCCTCTACCACCACCACCACCACCACCACTGTTAAATCCAGCCTAGTCATCAATTACAGGGTGTCTAGGAAACATGCTTTCTCGGATCGCTAGACAACGTTCAAACAAATCCTATTAATGAGCTTTATTACAAAATGAAAAGAGACAATACTTAACCTGGCGATTACACAGATGTGACGCAAGGAAAGGGCGATTTATAAAACTAACACTCACAAGTCTATGTTACATAGACAGTATAAGCAAGTGATTATATTTGACACTTCTATCCGAGTGGCTAGTCTTGAAACTACTCTTCAACTGTGTCGTGACCAGTCTGGCGCCACTGGTCGTGGCGCTTATGCCATCACATAGCGCCCACTGTTGTCATCATGGAGAGGGGTCGATCAGCATGCAATTGGCTGACGTCTTCTCATAGCCCTCTCTGCTCTCCCGTTCCTGACTGGCGTGCCGGTGCTTGACTTGACGCCATAACAACGACAGCGGGTGCCCTCCTATAGCATAGAAATATCGTAGTAGTCTCTAGTTTTGTATCAACATCAGCAGATGTTTATCAACAGTTAGTTCAAATGCACAGAGAAGGACAATAGCAACGTGAGTGTTGTACAATAGTAATGTGTTGGAGGCGTGATTGCAGAGCAGAGTGGCACAAAGTTGAAGTCTGGTGTTATAGCGTGAGTCGACTGCGGAACTGAATGGTATCGTCCAAATAGAGTCCACAGGCATAAGTCCACGAAACACTGACTCATATTAATGCCTGGCTGTTGAGTAGCAGTCAACAACTCCAGACATGAACTTTATCACATGCATGGTTTTCTCCACTTATTTGGAGCCAGGTCTCAATGTGCAACCCATTGACTAAAATACATTGCTCATGCTTCGGCGCACATAGTCAGTGCATACAAAAAATCATGGATGAATAACTGTACTCTTGCCAAAAAATCAAATTGTTCTCAACTTATTACCATATGGTACTGTAACATTTGTCCGCCAACATCATTGAAACTGATATTTTGTAAAATACATATTTATTGACACCAATTGACTTACATCAGAACCATGGAACACTTTATGGATACGTTAAGCTACCTTAGTAGAAGGGCTGTCTTTTGCCCACAAGTGTTTTGCCTTTGGAGACACGATTTTTGTGTGTAAACATATACTGTAGCCCGTTTAGCTTATGCAGCAGTAACGATTACGCTAGACTGACTACTTGTGCTGTTGTTGTTTGTTGGTGATGGTGATATTGGGAGAGTCTGAAATCGAATGCTGGTAAATGTGTTACCCTTTTCAAAATTGAATCAGAAGGGACCACTTACTGATATTAATTCAGCAGCCTGACAAAAATATCAGACGACATCTCTCCGTGACATACTACAGTGCTGGTTCAAATCAAACCAGTATATTGGTGCACAGCCATACAATTAGGAACTGTTGGCCACTGTGTCACCTCTATTTGCATGAAAAATATCGGCGACGAAGATTCTTATACAACTTCAAACAGACCATCCCCACTAGGATAGCGTGCACAACGGCCACAGGTCTGAAATTGAATTTATGGGGCATCAATAAATTACGTCAAATGAATTCCACGATTTTTGGAGCCCTCGCTTCTTCTCACAGGTGGTCACACCTGTGTGAATCCCCTACCCCTCCTCTGGTGTGACATAACATATTTTACAGTATTAAATTTGAAAATTATTGAATTAAAACGGCACTTCCAAAATTATTTGTATATTTCTATACAATTTTCTCCATAAAATCAAGAATAAATAAAACATAACGAAATTTATAAGACATAACAAATAAAATGAACAATACAAAATTTAATCATCTTGTGGCCAAGGACTTTGACCCTATTCTATTATGATTGGCATAGCAATAGCTTCATTCTCGATTTGGATAATGTTAGGATCATTCGATGTGTCCACATCAGTTTCATCCAACCGTCATAATCGTTTGTCAAACAAAGAATGTAAGTGGCACGTCTAGAGCTGCAATACTCTGAGAATGAATCTTTGTGATGGGAAAAACATCTCGTTGGGTCTTACACGATTCCTTGTGTAGGTTAGTGGCTTTGTATAATGAAAAATATGCGCTATAGATGCCACACAATCGTTTAAATAATAGTGCCTCTACACTGGGGTAATCCATTGAGCGACATTTGCTTAAAATGTGCTGATGCTTGGAGATCCAACTATAGTTGAATTAACAGAGGAGTAAATTTACTTTCAGAGGCATCATTTCGAATAGTCTTTGTTACAGTTATTTTTTCACTTTCATTGTTGCAGATATTTCTTATACTTCGTTGTAGTTTCTTGTCAGTTTTTTGTGGTTGTCCATTGCAGGTTTCTGTATTGTGAGTGTTCAATGCTAATTTGTTTACTGAAGAGGCTTATAAGAAATCTGAGACCATCCAGTGAGTACTGTATTTTCGTGAGGAATTTGCCATTTGACACAGTTGCAGTGTGTTTTGTGAAAACGACTGTTTGGAACATCTTCTGACTGGGGCCACACGAGAGTGAAGTGTGCTGATTATTTGCATAACCATAGAAAGGGTGATACAAAAATAGACTTTGTTCAGATACTATCACTGTTGTTATTATGTCAAAACGTTTAGAACATAAAAAGTCATCACTGGAAACATGTTCACTCTGAGACAGAGTCTTCAAACGAGAACACTTATTACATTACATTTTTAGTGATCAAAATGACCAATAAAAACGTAATGTAATAAGTGTTCTCATTTGAAGACTCTGTTTCAGAGTGAAGATGTTTCCAGTGATGACTTTTTATATTCTAAATGTTCTGACATAATAAGAACAATGATAGTATCTGAGCAAGGTGATGCCTCCCATGGTGCGAATGATGCAGATTTTGCATCAATACCGGAAGAAGTAAATACCCTGAATCAGCCAACTACAGAGGTAGGTGTTAGTCCTGTTAAGAAACTGGTCAGTGAAGTTGAGTCATAAGCTCTGCGGATCAACAAAGCGCAGAGAAATTACTAAAGCTATGGATGAATACACAACAGCAAAACTGACCACACTCTTCTAAGTAGAAATTCCATCTTCAGAAGAAAATGAACCAAAGCACTCTTGCACCTCTTGCCAGGTATTTTTCACAAATATCAATTCAGTTGTTGAATATTGTGCATCCTACAGTGAAAAGGTGCAAGTTTTAACTATTATTGCAGAGACATTTTCAAAGAAAACAATTTTGAACCAGATTCCATCAGTATCGAAATACATGGTAGGCAAATAAAGAAATGTGAGGTTTGCAAAAGGAGTCTTTGGAAAACCAGATCCCTATTATGGTTAACCTGTAGAAGCTCAAGTTTAAATAGTGCAGTCATTTTATCTGAAAGATAAATGGGACTGTTCTCACCAGAGTCCCAACAAAAAAGACATTACAACCGTAACAGTTGAAGGTCAAAAAGTTGTGAAAGTGAAGAGGTACATGACTCGCAGTATTAAAGAAATTTTTGTAGTTTGTAGGAGCAACTATACAACTTCACATGTTGGAAGATCAAAATTTTATGCACTATGACTTGAGTGGGTGCTGCCACACCCACCTAGAGATGATTGTTTATGTGTGTACTGCGCGAATTTTCAACTTTGTGTGGTAACTTTGAAGAACGTGCTGGAGCATGTGACATGACACCTTGGTTGGGAGTGTGAAGTCATTAGTAGTCTGTGACGCAAAGCGAGAGACTTGTTTGTTTCAAGAATGTGGTGACCGCCCTGGAAAAGGGACCACTGTTTTACAGACACTTGGCCGGGAAGACGTAGCAGATAACTCTGCAGAAATTACATATGCAACATGGGAGGAAAATAAACTAATTAAGAAAACTGTTGCCTTTGACAATTTCATTGATGAACTCGGTAAATGGTCAGTGAAAACAGGAACACACCAGCATCTGAAGAAATAACAGCAACACATTGCAGCAGTGGAAGGGTGTGTACAGGCTGAAGAACTATGTTTGGTGCTTCACTGTGATTTTGCTCAGAACTGGTGCGTAGTTCTCCCACAAGAAGTACAAGGGTATCATTGGAGTAATGACCAGGTTTCAATTTTTATTGGAGTGACTCATTTTCAAAACAAGACCACAAGTGTTGCAGTTATAAGTGATGACACAGGACATGACTCATCACATACTTTGCTAGCAATGTGCAAAATTCTCCAACTACAAACAGGGGCAAAGAAAATCATCATTATTTCTGATGGTGCTCCTAGTCATTTTAAAAATCGTTACCAGCTCTTTAAATTGAGTAAGTCACTTGTGCCAGCTGACTGGGTATACAGTGCTACTAGTCACTGGAAGGGGACTTGTGATGGTGTAGGAGGCCTGCTGAAGCACCATGCTACGATACATAATATTTACAGACCAAATACAGCTGCGATTCAGAATGCTGAGTATTTTACGAAAGTTGTGAAATCTTACACATCCACAGCCCTCATTCTTTTGCCCAAAGAGGAAATCGAAGGATTCCAGGAGCAGAAAAAAGAACAATGGTCCAAGCAAACTACTCGTGTGAAAGGAATTCAGGACACACACTTTTGGACTGAAAGTGATGGGTGAACATATATTGCACGCACTTTAAAGAGCAAGAAAGAAGAAATTTTGTTTGTTTGGCCAACAACTCAGAAATAATATTCAGATTCACAACCTGAGATGGGGGATGTTTGTGGCATGTGTGTATAACTGTGACTGGTGGATTGCAGAGATTATAGGCACCAGTTATGAGTTAAACGAAATTGTAGTAAACTTTATGATATCACATGGACCAGCTGTTGGATATAGGTTCCCAGCTGAAGGACAGCAACAACGCCATCAGTTCCTGTTCACAATGTTTTGAAGATTATATGTCCTCCAGTTCCTATTTGTTCAACAGTAAGGCATCACTCTATATCAAAGGAAGATACTGAAGGAGTGGAGCACATTTTTAGTTCAATGACTGGCTGATTTCAGTACAAAACAGAGTGCACGGAAGTTGTATAAATTGAAACCTTTAAGTCTTTGCACCTTTTACGTACATTTTGAAACCATTTAAAATGCTTGAAAAATGATTCTCTTCTCACCTTTCAAAATTAAAATTGTATTAAATTAGGCTAGGTTTTGATTTTTATGAGCGTGTTATGTGATAATGTGGTAATAAAACAGGTTTTATGTATGGCAAAAATTTCAGTTGTTTATAAAACCTGTTCAAATATAAATGTAGATAGATAAGTGTGCAGTACATCCATTCATAGTTAATTGTCAGACATGTACATATAGACAGAATCCTATACTGAGGCAGTTAGGTTACCTACATATTTCTAGTAATTCGACCAGAGTGCAGAATTTATGACTACAATTGGCCTTCTTTCCCTATGTGGAAGGATGTCACAGAGTACTGTCACATTCACAGAAAAAAAAATTGTAAATTGACAGATCTCCACGCAATGTCCTTGACCAACCCTCACTGTAATACTGTCACCATTATCGTTTGCAGCTGACCAGAAATAGGAGGGTACTATACTTGCTACACTCCATGTCTCATGAAGGAACTGAGCGAGTTGCTCTTCAGCGAAAACTGCTCTACACCAGTCTTAGTCACGGCACCCATCTTTCCAGATGTGTGCATGTGAGGAGGCTGGCTCCACTTACCGATTTAGATATGAGAGCTTTGTGATGATACAACAGACAGTTAAAAAGAAACATGTGGTTTATGCATGTGGAGCTCCAAAAATGGTTCAAATAGCTCTGAGCACTATGGGACTTAACATCTGAGGTTATCAGTCCCCTAGAACTTAGAACTACTTAAACCTAACCAACCTAGGACATCACACACATCCATGCCCGGGACAGGATTCGAACCTGCGACCGTAGCGGTCGCGTCGTTCCAGACTGAAGCGCCTAGAACCGCTCGGCCACACCGGTCGGCGTGGAGCTCGAGATGGGCGGAGTTTGAAGCATTTTACGTAAATCAGCTGTGATATCAATTATGAAGTATTATTCTAGTGTCTGGGGTCAGTACAAAAAGGGTGCTGGCAAGAGAGAAATGATCGTAGAACATAAACAAACGCGCTCCTAAAGCTATACAGTCCTGCACTTAAACACACTATAATGTTAAAGCCATGTTGTTTCCGAAATATTAGTTACGCAGACTGCAACACTCATAATACTCTAATGTAGGACCTATATTTCCAACATCTGACGTACATCCAAACTACAAATTTTCTCTCCCACTCACTATAGTGACAAACTTTAAGAGGATAAAACTACTTCCTTCTGCACCAAAGGAGAACGTAGATGTGATACATGTGCTACATACTTTCCAGAGGTCTACAGCACTCAGAGCTCACATCTGGTCACGGTTTAGAAATTATGCTATGCTCATATGTTCTATGAAAAGGAAGCCAGCAATGGAAAACGCATCTTATGAGGAAACAGACAAATGCATAGCAACAGTATCCGACATGCAAAATTACACACCGTGTGGCAGTAACTGTACACACAGGACAACTGTCAATCAAATGTATACACATAAGGTTTGCAGGGCTCACAACCAATGAGTTTCAAACATTTTCGATGAATCACTTGTGCCAACAGTTCTGAAGTATGTGGTGTCATAGCCAGACACCACACTTGCTGGGTGGTAGCCTTTAAATCGGCCGCGGTCCGTTAGTATACGTCGGACCCGCGTGTCGCCACTATCAGTGATTGCAGACCGAACGCCGCCACACGGCAGGACTAGAGAGACTTCCTAGCACTCGCCCCAGTTGTTCAACCGACTTTGCTAGCGATGGTTTACTGACAAAATACGCTCTCATTTGCCGAGACGATAGTTAGCATAGCCTTCAGCTACGTCATTTGCTACGACCTAGCAAGGCGCCATTACCAGTTACTACTGATGCTGTAAAACATGTACCGTCAAGACCGATGTTCACCATTTGTGGACCAAAGTTAAGTATTCCACAGCTACATCCTTTTTTGCTAGTCTAATTTCCTTGTCCTGTTCCAGACCTCACGACAGCCTGTGTGAGCTAAAACGCGTGCCTTTCGGCTTCCTCTCAAACCCGGGGCGGCTCTCTTGCCAGTCCACAACAAAGTATTGTTCCAGTATTTGGTGTCCATACCAAGAAGGTATTGGAAAGAGAGAAATGATAGTGGAACATAAACACATTGCAATCACTACTTACTTCTTCACTTAAACTCGATATAATGTTAGAGCTGTGTGACTTGTGATATACACTCCTGGAAATTGAAATAAGAACACCGTGAATTCATTGTCCCAGGAAGGGGAAACTTTATTGACACATTCCTGGGGTCAGATACATCACATGATCACACTGACAGAACCACAGGCACATAGACACAGGCAACAGAGCATGCACAATGCCGGCACTAGTACAGTGTATATCCACCTTTCGCAGCAATGCAGGCTGCTATTCTCCCATGGAGACGATCGTAGAGATGCTGGATGTAGTCCTGTGGAACGGCTTGCCATGCCATTTCCACCTGGCGCCTCAGTTGGACCAGCGTTCGTGCTGGACGTGCAGACCGCGTGAGACGACGCTTCATCCAGTCCCAAACATGCTCAATGGGGGACAGATCCGGAGATCTTGCTGGCCAGGGTAGTTGACTTACACCTTCTAGAGCACGTTGGGTGGCACGGGATACATGCGGACGTGCATTGTCCTGTTGGAACAGCAAGTTCCCTTGCCGGTCTAGGAATGGTAGAACGATGGGTTCGATGACGGTTTGGATGTACCGTGCACTATTCAGTGTCCCCTCGACGATCACCAGTGGTGTACGGCCAGTGTAGGAGATCGCTCCCCACACCATGATGCCGGGTGTTGGCCCTGTGTGCCTCGGTCGTATGCAGTCCTGATTGTGGCGCTCACCTGCACGGCGCCAAACACGCATACGACCATCATTGGCACCAAGGCAGAAGCGACTCTCATCGCTGAAGACGACACGTCTCCATTCGTCCCTCCATTCACGCCTGTCGCGACACCACTGGAGGCGGGCTGCACGATGTTGGGGCGTGAGCGGAAGACGGCCTAACGGTGTACGGGACCGTAGCCCAGCTTCATGGAGACGGTTGCGAATGGTCCTCGCCGATACCCCAGGAGCAACAAGGTCCCTAATTTGCTGGGAAGTGGCGGTGCGGTCCCCTACGGTACTGCGTAGGATCCTACGGTCTTGGCGTGCATCCGTGCGTCGCTGCGGTCCAGTCCCAGGTCGACGGGCACGTGCACCTTCCGCCGACCACTGGCGACAACATCGATGTACTGTGGAGACCTCACGCCCCACGTGTTGAGCAATTCGGCGGTACGTCCACCCGGCCTCCCGCATGCCCACTATACGCCCTCGCTCAAAGTCCGTCAACTGCACATACGGTTCACGTCCACGCTGTCGCGGCATGCTACCAGTGTTAAAGACTGCGATGGAGCTCCGTATGCCACAGCAAACTGGCTGACACTGACGGCGGCGGTGCACAAATGCTGCGCAGCTAGCGCCATTCGACGGCCAACACCGCGGTTCCTGGTGTGTCCGCTGTGCCGTGCGTGTGATCATTGCTTGTACAGCCCTCTCGCAGTGTCCGGAGCAAGTATGGTGGGTCTGACACACCGGTGTCAATGTGTTCTTTTTTCCATTTCCAGGAGTGTATTAGTCACGTGGGATGCAATGCTGCTAATATTCCAATGTAGGAAATATATTTCCAGTGCATATGTTCTCCCTGTAAGTTTCTCTATAATGATTTGTGCCGATAAACTGTTAGGTGATGGAACAACTATCTTGCACATTAATTAACATCGATTCTTTGTAACATGAACACTGTACAGGTTTCTGGATGTGTATGATGCCTGCTGTTTATGACTTTCATTCCCAGAATGCCTCTTTGTTCTACTATTGAGATGTGTATATGTAGCATCAGTCCACTCTCTTCCAGAACGCGCAATTATATTGTATTCGGTCAGTTCTCATTAATGGTATTATTTCCTTAATTTTTCTAGTTTTTCGTGATTTTAAATATTTCACCATATTTCCCTCAATTTCACGTATTTCACATCAGTTTTTCGTGATTATAGCAGGCTTTCCTCGAATTTTACCGATTTAATGTCATTTTTCATATTTTTTGATAGTTTTCCATATGTATATGGTCATATTTCTGACATACCCATGTGTTGTTTGATTTTCCATGAGAGCATTTGTGCATCTTATATACTAACCTACTAAAAAGCCCTAGGACTTTCCTTCTTCCCCATGAACCATATGCATGCATTATGCATAGGATGATCATGAAAAGTAATGCAACAGTCGCTCCAAACCTATGTGAGACTCAACGAGTGGTGCAGATGATGGATGTATTGGAAACTCGAAATATATATACAATTCCATGTAATGTTCCGACCCATCAAAGAGCATGTTTGTAGACTCATGTAATGCTGTACCTGATGGCATCTCAAAGTCGGGAAACAGCTGTACATGTTCATTTGACCTCCACTCCATTGCGTAGGGATCTGCAACAGCGAGTTGACATGTTGACCGAGTTGATTTCTGTTGCTGCTCTGATTTATTTCTATATGTATGTGCTCTAATTGGTTACCAGATGTTCTTGGTTATTTCTGTTTATACCTTCCAACTGATGCATACCCATGACCCTGTCAGGATGTCTACAAACCATAGTTTTTGAGAATTTATTTTCATTACCCCAGTGATAAGTTATTCATTAGTTGACAGTGTGTCAACTGCAGGTAGCATCTTGCACCATGATAGTTCCCCTTCTCTCTCTCCCTCTCTCTCTGTCTACAGAATGCGTCTCCCCAGCAGCGTCATTTATAGATAAACAGCTAGCAAGTTATGCATCTGAACCACAAGCATCCACCACTGACAGCTCTACACACACACATATAGATACTCTGTACACATATTACCAATCACGAAATCTTAATTTCAACTACTTGTACGTTACCAGTGGTTGAAAATACCGCTACAGTTGCAAAGTTCTTTTATTTTGAACACGACTGGTTTTGGGCTCTTGTACACCCATCTTCAGATGTCGTCACTTTGTGGTATGACTCCGAGTGCTGCGATGAATGAGTACAAGATGTAGTGTGCTACCAGCGAGCACAGAGCATGGAGTCAACTCGCTGGTAGCACATGTGCGGCACTCGGAATCAGAGCACGAAGTTACAACACCTGAAGATGGCTGTATAAGAGCACAAAACTGGTCTTGTTCAAAAAATAAAAGAACCTTACAACTGTATCGATATTTCCAACCTCTGGTATAACGCTCAGTTGTGGATGTTCCTCTGACAGGATCGTTCACTTGTACGTATTTTCAGCAGTGCTACAGCTCTGTAAATAGCGAAATATTCTTTGCAAAAGTGTTCTGCAGTAGATGTAAACACATTTAAATTCATCCTGCTGAAGAGTGTAACATCATCGATATAATTTATATTACTGATATTTGTAATAAGGTTGTCTAGATGCTCCGGTAATAACAACCAATCAAGGCATCCTGCTGCATCTACCACACCTCTTTTCATATTCTAAAGATCCATGATGATGGCACATGATCACTCCAGTCACACTGTTTTGTGTGCTAGATGTCCATTGGATGGAGGGAGACAGTCCTTCATGAGTATCATTCCCCTGTACAAGATAGAACAGCACCAGTTATTTTCAAGCACATATTCAACAGTTGCAGTGCACTTGCTCTATTTTCAGTATGTCTGCATTTGTGCGTGTGTTGCAGATGGCTCCCACTACCCAGTTCTTCTGCTGGTAGATCCACCTTTGGACACAGAACATGTCTCCAAATGTAAGACGTGATTGAACCATCTTTGAACCCTATCCAGGACATAACGTATTGTGTGTCCATCTCTAGACACTATTCTGGATATAAGGCATGGTGAATCCACCTTTGAACCCTGTCCTGGACGTAGAATATTGTTTATCTGCCTCCCAACGTCGCTCTGGATATAGTGTGTGGCGGATCCACCTTCAAACCCTACCATGAATGTAGCATATTGTGGATCCACCTCTGGCTATCACTACGGAAATAATGCATTGCGCATCCACATTTGAACACTAACTCGGGTCTACTATGGATCATGGGAATCATCCATGACACATGCACAGAACAGAGAGAAAACGTAGTGTAACTGTAGAATATGTGGTTGGATGTGACTGGATGCATTCGAGTGCAGTGTTATACTATAACGTATGACTAAAGTGCTGTTCTGTCTTGTACATAAGAAAGATACTCACAAAGGACTGTCTCCCTCCATCCAATGGACATCTAGCACACAAAATAGTTTGACTGGTGTGATCATGTATCGTCATCACAGTTCATTAGAGTATAAAAAGAGGTGTGATAGGTGCATCGGGCTGTCTTTGATGGTCGTTGTTACTGGAGAATCTAGACGTCTTGTTATAAATATCGGTTATATAAATTATATCGATGATGTTATGCTCTTTAGCAGGATGAATTTAAATGTGTTTACAGCCACTGCAGAACCGTTTTACAAGAGTATTCCGTTATTTATAGAGCTGTAGCACTGTTGAAAATAACGTGCAAGTGGCTGAAATCGAGACTTCACGATTCACAATATGTGTACTGAGTCTCTATACGTATTTGTCTAGAGCTGTCCGTGGTGGATGGTTGTGGTTCAGATGCATAACTTGCTAGCTGTTTATCTATAAATGACGCTGCTGGGGAGACGCATTCTGTAGGTAGAAGGGAAATTATCATGGTCCAAGATGCGACCTGCAGTCGACACACTGTCAACTAATGAATAACTTATTACTGGGGTAATAAAAATAAATACTCGAAAGCTATAGTTTGTAGATGTCCTTACAGGACTTTAGTGCATATCAGAGTTGGAAGATATAAACAGAAATAACGAAGCAATCTGGTAAGCAATAAGAACATATACTAATGGAAAAAACGTTTGAGCAAACAACAGAAATCAAATAGATAAACATGTCAACTCGCTGTTGCAGATCGCTACATAATGGAGTGGAGGTCAAACTGTTTCCAGACTTTGAGTAGCCATCAAGTGCAGCATTACATGAGTCTGCAAACATGCTCTCTGATGGGTCAGAACAATACATGGAATTGTATATATATTTCGAGTTTCTAATACATCCATCATCTGCACCACTCGTTGACTCTAATATAGATATGGAGCGACTGTTGCTATACTTTTCATTATCGTCCTATGCGTAATGCTTGCACGTGGGTCATGGGGAAGAAGGAAAGTCCTAGGGCTTTTTAGTAGGTTAGCGTATAAGACGCACAAATATTCTCATAGAAAATCAAACAGCACATGGGTGTGTCAGCAATACCACCATATACATATGGAAAATTGTCGAAAAATATAAAAAATGACAGTAAATCGGTAAAATTCGAGAAATGCCTGCTATAGTTACGAAAAACTGATGTGAAATACGTAAAAGTGAGGGAAATATGGTGAAATATTTAAAATTGCGAAAACCTAGGAAAATTAGGAAACTGGTTTATAATACATAAGATTAGAGAAAAATACTATAAATGAGTACTGAACGAATACAATAAAATTGAGTGTTCTGGAGGAGAGTGGACTGATGCTACATACATACATCTTAATTCGCATTCTGCAGACGTACCAATGTGAAACGGCCATATTATCCTGCACATGGGTAGTACAACCTAACATCGGACCATGACCTCTGAGGGTAACAGAAAGGTTAACATCGGCTGTGGTAAACTGTTATAAGACTGTTACATCCCCTCTGGCTACTGATTGTGGTGTTCATTTCCTCATAAGATGTTGCTATTTCTTGTTATGCATTTTCAGCTGCCAACAGTCATTTTATAGGACTGTTCTGAACATGTCGTAATTTCTGAACCGTAATTGGGCTTGAACGTCATAAACAACAGGCGTCATACACATCCAGAAACCTATATAGTGTTCATATTACAAAGAATCGATGTTTTCTTTGGTGTGCAAGGTTAATTGTTTTATCAGATTACAGTTTGTTGGCATAGTCTATCAGAGATAAACTTGCAGGGAGAACGTACGTCATGCACTGGAAATACATTTCTCACATTGGAATATTAACAGAATTGCATTCCCCATGACTAATATATTTGAAGCATCACAGCTCTAGGATTATAGCGTGTTTAAGTATATAACTGTGTAGACATTGGGATGTGCTTATGTTTCGCTATTATTTCTCTCTTTCCAATACCTTCTTGGTATGGTCACCAAATTCTGGAACAACAATTCAGAATTGTTGACACAAGTGATTCATGGAAAATGTTTGAAACTCCTATTCTAAGTCACTGGCAGATGTTTGTGAGTCCTGCAAACATTATGTGTGTACATTTGATTGACAGTTGTCCTGTGTGTGCAGTTAGTGCCACACAGTGCGTAATTTCGCATGTCGGACACTGCTACTATGCGTTTGTCTGTTTACTCATAAGGTGCATTTTCCATTGCTGGCTACCATTTCATTGGACTGATATGAGCATAGCATAATTACTAAACCATAAGCGTATGTAAGCACTGGGCGCTATACACCTCTGGAAAGTATATCACAAAGAATCTATGTTCTCCTTTGGTGCAGAAGAAAGCAGTTTCATCATCTCAAAGTTTTCACCGTAGTGAGTGGGAGAGAAAACTTGTAGGGTGGATGTACATCAGATGTTGAATGTATATGTCCTGCATCAGAGTATTATGAATGTTGCAGTCTGCATTACTAATACTTTGGAAACCACATGGCTTTAACATTATAACATGTTTAAGTGCAGAACTGTTTAGCCTTAGGAGTGCATATGTTTATGTTCTATGATCGTTTCTCTCTTGCCAGTACCTTCTTGATACTGACCCCAGACACTAGAATAATACTTCAGAATTGATATCACAGCTGATTTACGTAAAATGCTTCATATTCCGCCCATCTGGAGATCCATCAAGCATTAACCAAATGTTTCTTCCTAACTTTCTGGTATATCACCACAAAACTCTCATATCTACATCGATAAGTGGAGCCTGCCTTCACAACATGCATGCATGTAAAGAGATCTTGTGCACTTGGATGGGTGCCAGGACTAAGACCGGTGTAGAGGAGTCTTCGCTGAAGAGCAGCTCGCTCAGTTCCTTCACGAAGATGTGGAATGTAGCAGGTATAGTAGCCTCCTATTTCTGGTCAGTTGCATCAGTTGCAAATGATAATGGTGACAGTGTTGCAGGAAGCGTTGGTCAAAGACATTGTGGGGAGATCTGTCAACCTCTAACTTTTTTCTGTGAATGCAACAATACTCTGTGGCATCCTTCCAAATAGGAAAAGATGGCCAATCGTAATCTTAAATTCTCTACTCTGGTCGAATTACTAGAAATATGTAGATAACCTATCTGCCTCGATATAGGATGCTGTCTTGTGTACCTTGGTACATGTATCTGAGAATTAACCATGAATGGACGTACTGTACAGTTAAGTATCTACATTTGCAGTCTTGTCTATAGTACTTGAAAAATAGTGGACGAGGCTGGGGGGAGGGGGGAGGCTGGTTTGGTGATGATGCAGAAATTGGGAAACATGTTGTCGTGTCACTGGCTGGCCTTGAAATTACGGAAAAATTGGTAAAATTGATAAAATTGATTTACTGTGGTGCTTATTACAGTACCTTGTCCCATGTCAACAGTGTCTTTTCCATCTCATCTGTCCGCTGGTACAATATTGATTACCATTGAGAGTGTCTTGGTGGAAGCAACACCTTCTGGGGATGGCCATCACCAAAACAGTGTCCGTGTACATGGCTGCAATATGAGGAATCAATGCTCTTAGTCTCTTCAAAATGAAATGCTGAGACATCTACCACCCTGTCAATGTGGAAGATGAGATTTAATGTAGAGATCAGCTGTTTGGAAATGCTCCGCAATGCCACAGACTCTTTCAGGTTCCATTTGTTGCGATTCACCCCACATTTTTGTCAATAATGAACCCTGCCCCTTCCCTTTTTTTTCAACCATCCTCAGTGTTGTGGGATCAACATGGTTTACACCATGTGATGTTCACCTGTTTGTCAGGGTCAATGGTTGGAAATGTGTTAACATTGGTTTAGCTTCTGCTACAGATCTCGAAGTCACGGTAGAAAAAAGGAGGAGGAGAGGAGGAGGAGGAGATTGGTGTTTAACGTCCCGTCGACAACGAGGTCATTAGAGACGGAGCGCAAGCTCGGGTGAGGGAAGGATGGGGAAGGAAATCGGCCGTGCCCTTTGAAAGGAACCATCCCGGCATTTGCCTGAAGCGATTTAGGGAAATCACGGAAAACCTAAATCAGGATGGCCGGAGACGGGATTGAACCGTCGTCCTCCCGAATGCGAGTCCAGTGTGCTAACCACTGCGCCACCTCGCTCGGTACGGTAGAAAAATGTATGGCTGTGTACACATCTGTAGTCATACACTGCTTTAATGTGTTGCAGCAAAAAGCAATGTATGGAACTGCTTATAAACAACAATACAGCAACCCTCTCCTGATAGTCGATATGGTCTTCTTCCAGTAAAGGCAAAAAAACTTTATACACTTTGCTGTCAGTGAAGTCTTGAACACTATTACACTGTTGCACTTCTCACATGGTAACTATAGGAACACGAAAATGAGATATGAACATTTACAGAGTGATATTTATAGACTGTCATTCGATACCGACGAACTGTACATGTTATGCTTCTGTATTTCTTTGTGCAGCCTGCATATACTCTGCATGGTTGTGTATTTCCTTCTATATGGTAGAATGACATTTTTCTCATTGTGATATGTCTCTACCTGTCAGCCTTCTAACTAATGTAATAGTGCTTCCAGAATGTCACAGGATTTCAAGAGGAGTAGCAGGGACCTGTAACTTGGCAGGGGACATCTCTTACTCGTCGAAATCAGGTGGATTCAAATGCTATATATTGAGGACTGGAAGATTCTTGAGAATACGGCAGGTAAGCGATACTCTGACGAAATAAGAGTTGAGACGTGAGCTCTATACCGTTTCTTTTAGTATTGGGAGCAATCATATTACAACCTTGCAAGTATGTCTTGTGAAGTGACTGCAATGAGTAAAGTATGGGCTAATACGAAGATTTCTATAGAAAGACAATCAGCATCAGAAGTTCCTCCTGTTGTTTTCTCGATAAATAATAGACAACATTCTTCTGTGAGTTTTGTGTGCCTATAAATGGAAGGACTGACTTCTTAATAGGCAGACTAAATTTACATTTACATCTACATACTTACTTCACAAGCCATCATACAGAGGGTGGCGGAGGATAGTTTTTCCCATTACTAGTTATTCCCTTTCCTGTTCTATTCACAAACTGAGTGAGAAAGAAAGTTACCTATATGTCTCCTTATGAGCGCAAATTTTTTCGTATATTATCATCGTGGTCCTTATGTGAAATGAATGTTGACAGCAGTAGAATCCTTCTGCAGTCAGATGCAGACGTCGGTTCTCAATAGTGTGCCTCGAAAAGAAATCGTCTTCCCTCCAGGGATTACTATTTGAGTTCTCGAAGCATCCACCCACTAATTTGGTGGGAGCCAATAGGAACGCTTCTTTAGGGCTGTGTTCTAAGGGAAACCTAGATCTGCAGACTCGTAGACGTTTGGGATGTGGCAGTCAGTAGATAGGTATTTTGTTATTGCTCACCGAATCAGCCTTTCTGGGATATTTCGAAAACACATCACAGGTAGTTTCAGTTTACAGGAGGGATGAGGGGAAAGCTATTGTTCAACATCCCGGTATTTACCACAGTGACATTAGAGTACCTAGTTCTACTGTGAAGGATAAGAAAAGTTTTGCGAGTCTGGTATTAAGAGTGTCCAGCCCAGCAAGCAGGGGTTTGTTGGGCAAGAGTGGTACAGTCCTGATGTGTCTGTGGGGGTTTGCAACCTGCTGGCGGTGGTGGCAGCTGTTCACATGAAGTCAAGTGGTGGAGGCGTCGTGGGAGTGGATAAGGGGGTGAAACATCCTGATTCCCCCATAGACTGACATGTCTCAGACCGATTAGTTTGGGAGGAGTATACCAGAATTTTAAGTGGCTTACTTCCACCAGCATGACAAGACAACTGAGAGACAGTACGCAATTAGCGTTGAATGTCTTCAGCCATTTGATGATGGTTACCACCCATTTTGGTGTCAGAGGAAGCGACTACTCAACCTGTGAGAAGACACGGAAGAGTCTGTAATGGTTACCTGGCGAGTGTAATCCGACTGCAGGAAAAAATTACTCGCCATGCAAAGGGATTCTTATGATTAATGTAATTAATTAGTTTATCAATTTCATATCAGTGACGTCCCGCCGGACGGGTGGAAGCGGGATTGAGAGTACCACAGATATGATTTGAGAGTGGGAGCGGTAATCAGAGCTTTTTCGTTGCAGTGAGATCTTTTAACGGATTTCAATCTCCCACCTACTCAGAGATAGAGATGGTCATCGTAGTGAAATTATCTATATTACCGAATTTATAAAGTGATACAGAGTATAAACCTAATATTTACAACTTTTATGTGCAGTAACCTTGAGAGTTAAGGGGAGGGAGTTCGAATGTGAGGAGGCATTTTGTGACAAAGGTAGAGCATGCTCGTAGCACTCCACCACGAGACAAAAATGAGTTTCATATTCTGGTCCTGTGATGCAGGGTGCAGCAGATATTAAGCAGATAATAGAAGATAGTTTTCTATCTGATGAGATAATACTCAGAGGAAATATAACCTATGTCGTAGTGTTGTACATGAGTTTCACAACAAGTAACGATACTTTAGCGATGTGTGTATGGTCATGTCTTCTATGTTCGGAAATAGCTGCTAGCTGGAGTGGCCTTGCGGTTCTAAGTGCTTCAGTCTGGAATCGCGTGACCGCTATGGTCGCAGGTTCGAATCCTGCCTCGTGCATGGATGTGTGTGATGTCCTTAGGTTAGTTAGGTTTAAGTAGTTCTAAGTTCTAGGGGAATGATGACCACAGATGTTAAGTGCTCAGAGCCATTTGAACCATTTTTTGAAATAACTCATATAAAATGAGGGAATATACATTTCACATGAGAAATTCGAGTTGTATTGACAAAAAACGACATCCGCATTTCCGATTTTTTAAACTGATGAGTCCATGTCTGGGGTGGAGCTCCAGTTGGTCCAAGTTGTGCCACAATGTTTCACAGGGGGTCAGGCAAGCAGAGGTTGACACTTACAGCCATCACGGCACATGGCTCTCCCAGGTACACAATACACTTAGTAGATGGCCCTGGACTAGACTGGAGGTAACTGGTCCATTTTCTTTTTCGTCTTGAGACACGGTGTTCAGGTAATATAATGAGTACCACATTCGTAAAAAATATTGTAAGATATATTTCCCATGTTTGTGTTGGTTAGGATGCAAACTGTGACTCCTAATTACGTATAAGTATCTTTCATTTGCAAATGATGTTGCTGCAGGAGTCCTGTATATGGAAGCAGGGTCTTACAGGCGCAGTGGGAGAGTCAGTTGTTGTTCTAATATTATTATTACATATCCTTATGTTCCTCCCTGCACCTATTCACTTGTAGATCGGCAGGAGGCTACTCCCCTGTACTTCAGTGATAACTTTCTGCCCTATCAGTGTTACCCATCCTCACCATATAGGGCGATTGAATAGACTGACTGGACCAACTCTCTAGCGCTAGACTAATAGCGAAAATATGCACTCCACGTCCAGCAATTGTTCACGAAACTGGAGGGAGCTACTGTCTAGTGCTCAATCATTTCAAATTATCTAAATAAACAATATTCTGCACTGCATACAAAAAAAGACTTACCTCTGTCCTATCCAGCAGCCTAGCACAGACTAAGTCCTTTTCCGTCCAATTTCCAGATGTGGGAGGGCAGGGAGTTGGGAAGAGGGTTTGGGCAGTGGGGGAGGGCCAACAGCATCCTCTGGTGATGGTGTTCTGAACTAGATAAATTGGTCCGAATCTCAAGGTGAACATAAAAAAATTGATATTCCCGCCAATAAATTTGAATTTCCTACCATTTTTTGAATTTCCCGCCAAAATTTCGATTTCCTGCCATTTCCAGAGGTAGGGGGAGGGAGGGGAGTTCGATCCATGTACTGGCTGGGGTAAACCCATCACATCATTGAGGGTGGATAGTTGATTGCTTAATTAACTAACTTGTATAATTAATTTGATATAAATTTGATATCAAAAGTGCACGCATTCCCGTTTTTTCCCACTATTCGGGTGGAGAGCAAGGCTCTTTCCACTGAGTGTTAGTGGCTGACTGCTCGCTGAAGACCTGTGTTGGCTTGATCCTG
The DNA here is from genome assembly GCF_023864275.1 of Schistocerca cancellata. Lineage (NCBI taxonomy): Eukaryota > Metazoa > Arthropoda > Insecta > Orthoptera > Acrididae > Schistocerca > Schistocerca cancellata. Next base: position 137,385,813 of record NC_064627.1, on the reverse strand, counting down.
CCTATTGTAAGAGTAACGTGTTTGCTGTTGATCTGAATATCCAGGATTCGATCTTCCCTCTTGACAGCACACTGCAGCCAAATGTATGGTACTTGTAGGGCTGGTTTGTCGCCATCAGTACCTAACATTATGTGTGTGTACATGCTGAGGTCTTTGTAGACAAACATGGCAACAGTTCTGTGTCTGGACGGCTGTGGAGGTCAGCGCTTCTTGATGTGATCTCTATGGCGACCAACAAAGGTGCATCGGTCTGTATCAGGCTGCAGAGACACATCTACAAATTCGCTAGGCAATCGTAGAGGCTCTCTGTACATCTGTACTGCAGAAGAACTGTCCAGATCGAGTTTGTATGCCTTCTGTAGACCAAGCAGAACCATTGACAGAGCTTATGTCCATCTGGCAGTATGGCACATTAGGGCTGCTTTTAACGTTTGGTGCCAACATTCTATCACTCCGATGCTTGCCAGGTGGTAGCTGCCTGTTTTCTGATGATTCATGTCACAGAATGCTCCCAGCTTGGCGAGCAATTCTGTTTCGAACTGCTTCCAACAGTCTGTTTTAACGTGCAGGACAGCTGAAATGTGATATTCAGTTTAGCATGAAGGCATGCGGTAAAGCTTCCACAGAGATGTTGTCCACAGGTGCTTCTTCTAACAGGTGAATGATCAGCCATTGTCAGCAGGTACTGCTGCATGGTTGAAGGTGGTAGTGATGCCACGACATCCTTGTGCATATAATGGTAGTGTTGGGAAAGCTGCCGATCAGCGCTTGTACATGCCAGCTGATCTTGCAATGCTGACATTGTACACAAGATCATGTCCACCCACTTGCAGCAGTCTTTCTTCATCCCTAGGCAAACAATACGATCTGTAATGAGGCGTATCACAGATGGTACACTGGGGTGACATAGATTGTGTAAAATTTCTAAAGCATTCTTCCAAAATCTTAGCTGGTAAAAATGGCCATGATTTTGATGTTGATACTTCATAGTATAACTTGATGTCAGTGCCAGGAATGTTGATTAATTGCAAGTCTAACGATGAAGTTGTTTCCTGCATCAGCTCTTGCAGTTCCCATTCAGTACACGTGCTTCCATGAGTTCTGAGTAGTCAAGAGTGGAGATGCTACTGACTCAGGAGAGATAGACTGCTACCACATTCTCGGTCCTGGATATTCTTGGTTGTCTATGCTGAACTGTGTGACAAACATAAGTTGGTTATGTTGCCGCAGTGAACAGTTGATGTTGTTCTGTCGAAATGCATATGTGAGTGGCTTGTAGTCAGTAAAGACTGTAAACTCACGGGCTTCTAGCTGAGGTTGGAAGTATATTGCTAACAGTTTATGGGCATAAGCGCTTCATTTCTGTTGAGATGTTTATAGTTTCCGTGAGAAAAAGGCTAGAAGCTGTCATGCATCATTTTCGTGTTGCTGCAACACAGCACGCACTGCCGCCTGACTCGCTTCTACCACCAATACTAACGACGCGCTTGGATCAGGGTGCGCCAACAGTGTAGCATCCGCTATCGCTTGTTTTACGTGTTTGAACACAGCAGCCATGCGACCTGTCCAAGTTATTGCTGTGTTCCTTTTGCATTTTGGACCTGCAAGCATAGCGATTAATGGTTCTTGAATTTCTCCTGCCCGTAGCAGATGCGGGCGAGAAAAATTTAACACCTCTAGAAATCGTCGCAGCTACTTAACTGTGTAAGGCCAGGATATCTTCAGAGTGACTTTCACTTTTTCAGGTAGTGGCGGCGACCAAGAAAATTCATTTGTGACTGACCAAAAATACACTTTACTGTGTTCAGTACAACGCCATATTCAAACTATGAGATCCTGGTGATGTTCTTCTGATGAGGCTGGGAATACAAATATGTCGTGAAGGTAAGCGAAACAGAATGGCAGGCCTCATAACACTGAATCGATAAATCTCTACCATGTGTGTGCGGCATTCTTGAAGCCAAATGTTATGAATCTGCTTTCAAACAGAGTGACCAGGGTAATTGTGGCCGTCTGTGATATATCTTCCTCAGCAGCAGGTATTTGAATGAATCCCTTGGTGCAGTCCAGCACTCTACACATAGTTGTAATTGTGGAGTAAAGGCACTGGATAACGACTTGACACCATATGGGTGTTAAATGCTCTATAGTCGCCACAAGGGCACCATTGAAATTTTTTCGGAAATTTGTGGTAAGTTCCTATGGGACCAAACTACTGAGGTCATCGGTCCCTAGGCTTACACACTACTTCGCAATCGTGAAGTACCGCTTGAACACACAGTGTAGGCCAAGATCCAACTCGAAACGTTGCTTGTCATACGTCGCTGTTGAAGAACTGTCTGTGACAGCTAGACAGAATAACGTACACAGTCTACACCAGTGTAGCATTGTTTATCGAAAGATGCACAGATTAGAGCTGGTGTCAATCACGTATTTCTGTCCTGTCTCAGGCCAATAATCGGATGCAACATCTACATCCGGCTGCAGCCAGGCCACAGTTGTTGCTTGGGTCACGGCGAGGTAATAACTGCCTGCTCTGCTGCGTCAGTACGTCCACCTTTGCCGCCAGAGCGCCGTAGTCGGCGGACGATACCGTGGCAAATGTGTTTGATGGGCGCCGATGATATGGCGTCTTACTCCTTGTCTGCTAGGTCTACCACTGCGTCTAAAGACATGTCAGATTACTACGCGATGATTGCTTTAAATGTCAAGTGGCAACCAACTACTCCATATGGATCTCAGCAGGCTCACCAGTTCCGTGACAGCGTCGATCCTGCATCGCAAATGCCACAAGTACTGGGATGGTTTGCGATCTCCGATGTCTTCCTGCGTCAGGAGTTGGCAGAGGCGTTCTTCTTGCGAAGCGGCTACGCAGTGGATTCTCTCTGCTTTGAGACAGTCTTACGAACCAGTCTCAGTCGGTGAAGTTATCACATCTTGTACTGCAGCTGCATATTGATGGTAAAGTTGTCTCACAACCAGTGCGAACTTGGTGGCGTCGGTAGTTATTCCAAGATAAAAAAACTGGCTTCAACTGAGCAAAACAAAGCGCCAGGTTATGAGGCCAGAAGGGCGGTAATCGTATGACGATCCTGGACACAGTAGGGTTGGCCGTTGCCGGATTTTTCGTCATCCTGCACTAGTACTTCCTTTAATTTGTGCATCACACAGGCGTAAACCACATTGGGGTCACCAGTTTACCCGTAGGGGTGAGTAATGGCCTCTCCGACCGGTTAGGTTGCTTAGTTTACGATAAATAACGGTATATTCTTTGCTGGTATGACAACGGCTTTATTAATTCGTAGGTCAAATAATATAGAACGTCTTTTAGATGCTGTGTACACAAAGACAAACTCGCGAGAGAACGAATAAGACTCTTGTTGACCCCTTACTAAGAGCTATGTACAATCACAGAACTAAACAGAGAGTAAACATGAACAAATAAATTGTTGTTCACTAAGAGTAAACGACACGGGATTTATAGACAAAACACAGTGCTCCTTGCAGCCGGCACGGGACTATCTAGACAGCACGAAATCGAACACTTGCGGCACGAGACACACTTGAAACACTGGTGCATTACACTGTATTGAACTGCTGGTCTTTGAACTGCTGGCCTCGATCGCTACAAACCCACAATATATTCTACAATACAAGAACTAAAGCATTCAAAGTGGGCTGTGAAAACCTGTCTAGAGTTTGGGAGGGAATTTTATATTCCAGTGCAAAAGACATGAACAGGTTGCTGGTAGACTTGAGGCAGGGACTTGAAAATCCGGACTCAGAAAAAACTAAACTATAATTTATTGGCCACAAGTACAGGAATATACCGCGTTTCCAACACGTCGAAACCTGAAAAAAAACGGCATCTTTAACTTGTCGCAATTGAGTTAGGCTACGATACTCTTACTCACCTTCCTGAAATCAACTTTCAGGACAGCGTAATTAGTTTCACATGTTCTGGGTATGCTGTCCTTAAATGCTTGTTTCGAAACTACAATAGAAAATTGTAGTTCCTTTTAGCTCTTTCCTGTTGCCACGAATCTTAATGTCCCTATTAGCGGCTCATGTGGAGAAAATTTCCCTCCCCATAACAAGCATTTTCCTTATTATACAAAGAGTTAAGAGCGTCGATAGGTAATTATACATTTCCAGATCAATCCGCAAATAATTACACTAGTCGTTGCGTTCATCCTGCAAATCGTGAAGTAAATTTATGTGTGAAAGCTGCCTTCGATTAAGTGGTCTTTCTGTGTTTTTTTTTCTAATTCTGAGTAAATGATAAGCTTTAGGGTCACGAGAGCATAATCGCTTGCTACCCACTGAAATTTCCTTTCCACACCGCTAGATGGCCGGCGAGCAATATATTGGAAGTTGATTTGTGTGAGCATACCCCATTTGCAACCATCTGTTGCATGCACAGACATTTTTGCAAATACCGTGCAGACAGATCGTTGGACGGATCCAAAGGCTCAACTGCTCTTATGTTCTCTATTAAAGAATTATAGACAGCTGCCTTGATCGCCGTAATCCATGATGGAAAAAAGCGTTTCACGCGTCAGCTTTGCGTCGATCTCCTGTCTACCCGCTACTATTCGTCTCTGCGCCAATATGATTTGAATCCACAGATATGAACAGTTTTGCTGTAATCGTCAACTTCCTGTCTTATTTAATATATGCGCAAATCTGCTGTTCACATGCTACGATCTGTCTGCGCAGAAGTTATGTGAGTAGACAAATCATTGCGTGTGGACGGGTTTCAAAGCACATTGAGCCGCTAAACGCAAAATACTGAACTACAGAACCTGCTACTGAAACTCGCACCCTAAATCAGCATAAGTGTATAGAAAGCTCACTTTCTGATGAAAATGTAGAATGCTACAATTTCCATCGCGAAATAAGTATATGTATAAAAGCGGAGAGACGTGCTGAAGAACGAACAACTCATCGAATAACAGTTTTATTTTAGAAGAAGGCCGAGCTAAATTTATTTACCCTTGCTTCCTTGCAGTGAATCGTTTCGAGAGATGGGGCTATTACACACATCTGTCAGTAGAGTCTATTCACGTGAACCGGCAATGGCGTTTTAACATTCGACAGCGATTGCTACTTTGCCGCACAAGAGACAAAAACGGTTGTGTTAACAATCTGTGCACTGGCATCTTTGAAATCAAAGATGGCACCAAAAAAGTATTTTGATAAGTGAACCGAAATGGGAATGTGATTTATGTAAATAATCAGACAATATTATAAACTATGTGATGGTGGGAAAAACACATGGCGTGCAAGGAAGGAAATGTCCAACCTCAGCACTTTGTCGAAGAAATTGATTACAATGAAATAAAAAAGATACAGGTTTGTTTCTGTCTATTTTTGTTGTTGTGTCTCCAGGGTTTACTCGCTGTCATCAGTGATGTTTATACACATATGCGTTAAGCGGAAAAGTTATTGTTCGTCAGTTTTCTTAAGCTGTCATTGACACAAGTACCGCACAAACAATGGCATTTCCAGTGCTTCTCTTGTTTCAATCACGTCTGTTTTTTACATAAGCATTTTCATTTAAGTTAATCATTAGTGGCCAGAAACTGTTTAATGTTATGTTATTACTTCATTTCATAAAATTTTATGTGTCAGCAGCGATGTCGTGACAAATATGGATTTCAGTTGAAGGAAAGTACATAACCTTAAGCACATAACAGATGGCTTACTTGACCACTTGTTTGGAAATGCTATTGAAAGTTACATATTATGGAAATTTGTTATATATTTATGTCCTAAAAATGTCAATATTGACGTCATTTAAGTACATGATTTGTATACAAATATTCAGATCAAAGCTAGAGTCTAGAATGTTGTTAGAGGTTGAAACACAACTAATTAAAAGTTGACACATATTATTCTAAAATGGAGGAAGTATTACAAATAGATACGTTGTTGAAGTTCTGTCTTGTGGACTAGTTTTTCAAGCAGAAGTGTAAGAGAGGCTGAATAGGGAATAGTGATATTGTGCATCTGGTGCTAGTAATACATTCACATGCACATTATTTCTCTCATCAGTCCACCTCCCTTTAAGAAGAGTGTTTTCATGATTGTTATATATGTTTGGCGAATTTAACTGTTTTGGGTTTGTCATGTTTAGTCTGCTCTGACCAAAGTCTGGAAAATAAAATGAATAATATTCTCCTCTGATCAAGTCTGACTTGTACAATTTTCACATATTTAATTTTTGTTAGTTTTTAATCAGTTTTTGAGAGTTCAAATTATGTGACATGAATTTGAAGAAGAAAAAACACATTACACAAAGACAGTGCTGTGGTTTACTTGACAGGAGGATTGCCCATTGCTAACTGTCGTATTAATTGGGGAACAGGATGACTATGAACTGTAGTAGCATAAGAAACTTGCAGATAGGTTCAAACAGTATGTAATCCTAGGTAGATATATTTTCATCCAGCCCAGAAAAGTTATTCTAATACTTTCTGACTACTGCTGTACTACATCATTTATTTAGTTACACTTCACAGTTACTACAGTCTGTCAGTTAGCACTTAGGTTTCAGTTCATTAATCATTATGCAGAAAATTGTGCGCTATTCAGCTGGTGGCATTTGCTGTAGGTTTCCAACAGAACTGCTAAAATTGAATGATTAACCCTAAGGTTTCAAATGTAAGTTGAAAGGCCCTTGTTGCACACATTTCCTATTCTGTTCAGGAGTTCCTCATACTAGTTGAGAACTTTTTTGTGAAATGTGTTATTTATCCATATTCTAGGACATTTTTCCTCTCTTAATAATTCTTTGATGGCATTTTGCATTGAACACTTCCCATACAGCTTCTATAGCTTTTGAAAACCAATGCTATTGAGTCAGTGAATTGCCAAGCACCTTGGTTTGTGCTTGAGAGTGTTGAGACCTCACAACTTTTATTTGTAAATAGTGATAGCTATCTTCTGTGTGGTTTAGGTAGTAATAGTCATCTGAAGTGACATGACCTATTCTTCTGTCCAGCCTGAAAAGCATACAACTTACAGTTTAATATGAAGTCAACACCAAGGTGTAGCAAAGCTTTTAGAAACACACAAAGAACTGAACATAAAATTAATTGCCAGAAAGGAGAAGCAAATTTTAAAACCAAGTGGAGATTACAAGCGAATAATTAGTTTTTGTAATATGATACTTAGCCTTCATTGATCCACCATTGTTGGTACTTAATATTGTTCTTAATGTCTTCCAAACTTCACTCTTATTTGGAATTTTGTAAATATTGTGGAAAATAATAGTGTGTGGTAGCTTAGTGGTGTTAAAGATGTTAGGTTTTTATTGGTGGTGAAAGGTAGTCATGGTCTAATTTGTGCTCATTCAAAGTTGTTTATTTCCTTGTAATTCAGTTAGTTGCATGTGTTTTGCTATTTTGAAATGTACAAAACAGAGAAATCTCAACAAGGAAAAAAAGCTATCTCTCTGTCTCTCCTGGTATATTCACACTTTGATTATTATAGCCACGTATTTCGATAATATGTTTCTGTACTGATCGACTTCTAAATATCGTTCTCATTGTAAACAGAATGAGCCCAAGTAAAAGTTTTAATTTGCTTCTGGGAATGGGGGTCTTTTATGTAGTTCACACTGTGGGTCTTTTATGTAGTTTGTACTGTGGGGTGTTGCATGTAACACTCATCCAAGCTGTTTTCGAGAACACAGAAGCATCCGATTCCATCCATCTGCTTTGACCCATGACGTCACCAATTCTCAATGTCTCCAATATGGCGCCTATGACGTCATTACGTAAACATGACAACAAACAAGAAAATACATATAAAACCAACAAACACATCTCCCTCCAAAATTATAGTCAAACTAATGGGACCATTGCGGAAAATTGGGGGTTTTCGGGTGGGGACAAACTAATTATAAACACGTACAGGCACACACCACGGTTCCAAACTACACAAAACGACGACATAAAAACACCACAAATTCCGCTACACTAACAATATCAACAGGAATCAGTCACTTCCCTTCAACTACATAGCTCAACCGCAATTGTCAATACCACAAAATAGAAACAAACTATTCCAAAAATTATAATCACACCGAAACTGACGATACCACAAAACCAACACCTAAAATAACAAAAATTGGAATCGGGCACTTCCCTTGATCTATATAGGTCAACAGCAGCTCACGATACCAAAGCACACATAGCTGCAACGACACATTGGAATCGATCACTTTCCCAGGACCTATATAGCTCAAATACAACTGACGATACCAAAACAATTTAAATTGAGCACTTCCTATATGATACATAAATCAACCACAAGTGCCGATACCAAAATATCAACCACTAACACATGCACTAAGTAACACTGACCCGATAACACATAAAAACCCCACCGAACATCATAACACGCGAACAATAGACCAAAAAAAACGACTACTTACCCCAAAAACTTCCGGCGCTACACACTAGCGCAGGCACCCCAATCACACACACGCACACTCACATGCACAAACAAAAAAAAAAACCCCCAAACTCGCATATTCTGCTTGCATATGCCGCATTTCACTATCTCTGCCACAAGCCCAAAAAGTTGCAGAAACTTAACAGACAACATGTAATGACAGACAACATGTCATCCCCCATTTCAGCCCTCAGACATGCACTATTAAACTTAGAAGTCATATCCATACCTGACAAAAGAAGCCACAAATTGAATTAAACAACTTACCGCGCAACAAACAGCAAACCAATACCATCAAACGACACAGCAATAACATAAACACAACGGAAACTTAATTCTTAAGTCACATATACCGGAAAAACATTTGAACCAGTATTTTAACTTCACTGACATTATTTCTCCAGGATTATCATTACATCAGTAGAGTTCTTGTTTAGCTTAAGTAATATCTGTGTATGCACATTAATGCATTTCTCCATAATAAGATGCAGAATGTCTTGTTCGGGATGATTCAGTCGCAGTGAATTGTTAGCTGCATGGATCTTTTTTGTCATATGACCCTAACTACTGAAATGCACAAGAATTTATGGTTGTAAATTACCCTTAGAATTGAGTTTTCTGTTTCAACACTGATACCACTTGAGTCCATGATTTGACATGTATGTCTTGTTTTCATTTACATTCTGCTGTCTGGACAACTGGTGCATCATAACCCACATCAGGATCTTGATTAGATCAGTGCTTTCTTATTTTAAATGGGCCATTAAAGCTGTTAACATTTAGGATTCCTTGAACAATATTTACCGGTTTCCACCATAGTGGGAGGGACTTTCAAGACAATGTCTGCTGTTAGTCTTCAATGAGAATCTACAGTCTTGTGCCCACTTCATTGTATACTATCTCTTTCATTGTTCTGCTGATAGCCGTCAGTATATATTGGCAAATAAACGAGTAAGTTCCTGCAGGTTTGAGATTTGAGTGTAACATGTAACACTACTGTACACTAGAAAGCCTACATCTGATGTCCTTGCTTCTATTTTCATGTATAAAACCAAATGGCCTGATTATTTCTTACTACCACTTTGCACCGCAAAGACAAAGCAAGAGATGAGTGATTAAGGCACTAGACTCACATTTTAGACAAGTAGGATACAAACCCACATCATTGAAATGGTGGATTTTGGGATGGCTTCTTTGAAACTAGAAAATTGTTTTTCCACAGCATCCTGATCCAATATGAGATTATGTCGAATCTCTAATGCCATTACATTTGATGGTACATGAAACCCTGTTCTTACTTCTTACATTACACAAAAGCACCATTCTCGGCATATGTAGTTTCAATGGAATCAGAGTTGAATTTCCCTTCCATTGGTAGTGATAGTTATGGAAAATTTACTGTGGATCTAAGAATCAGGGAATGCCTCCCAAATACTGATATTGGGAGGACAATAAAGAAACTCCCGAGACCAATAGGCATTGCAGCACCTAATCCAGAGGTGGCACTTGCAAAAGGCATCTGTATCTCATGTTAATAGCAGCCTTCAGAATCTTGGAAGACAACAAAATGCCACTGCAACTTATTTTACTTGCTTAACTCTGTCTCCATTTTATATACAAAATGTGGCTCCTTCACATCCGTAGGTAAAATAGTCCCGTGTTTAGATCTATGGGGGAGTAGGGCTTAGAATAGTCACAATAAGGGAAAGGGGATCAGTACCTGGAATGTGGAATATAACTCAAAGCAGGAAACCTATAAAACTTTAGAAGAAATGTGGCACAGAATAATATGAACTTGATTAGAGTTGCTAAGATAAGGTGGAGTGGACATGGAGAGTCGCTGACAGACAGATACGTAATGTACTACTGAGGAGGATAACTTTAAGGAAGGTATGGAGTAGCAGTATTTTGACGAAGGAAATGATTAAATGGAAAATGTTGATTATGTAAATGACAGAGTTATCAACACAAGGCAGGAAAGATTATAGAAATATATATTGATTATGAGTGTGATAGTGCAAGATGCAGTCAGGGTCTTCCAAGGAAGAGTGACAAAAAGGGAAAGACAGCTAGCAGTGCAATACACGTGGTTCAGAAATCACTGGTGAATGATCTACACTTTGAAGTCATTAGGCTATGATTATAGAAACTAAATTTGTTATATACTGATCAGGTGGAAGAAAGATAGGATAAGATGTCCTAAAACTGATACAACAAAAATTTGCCAAAAAATGGTACACCCAGTCTATTCATAAGAAAACCGTACTTATCACAAATGTTCCTACTATTATTTGTGCTGCTGTTCTTTGGGAATGGCCAGTCATATTTTGTTTTTTCCATTATTAACTTAGCAGTGACATAAAAAATAATTTAGTCACCATTTTTCACATCAAAAATAAATGTGCACACAGTTCTACAACATTTGCCACTATCTTGGAAATATTGATTCTGTACCCACCAAATTTGGATTACATAGACAGAAAGATGTGCTCTGTCTGCTGGATTATTCATTACCTTCACATTTATTATATGGAGTTAATTAATAAACAGTCAGTATTATCCCTAAATATGATATGCTCCAGTCCCAAAAGATGTTTCCTAAAAGTGGTACACTCGGTTTTTTTTTTTTTTTTTTTTTTTTTTTTTTTTTTTTTTTTTTTTTTTTTTTTTTTTTAAATCATGCTGGTCAGTTCACTGAAATGTGTGTTACTTGCTGCAATTGGCAATAATGCAACAGTTGTTGTGCTCTGTTTCTTACCATTGTTGTTAAGGCAATTATGCAGCAGAGGGTATAGACTGTGTTACAGTTTTGAGTTAGTGGTGTATTGCTATTCCTCTCAGGTCTCTTTTACAGGTAGGCCTAAGTATAGGTTTCATCTAAAATAGGTCCCAACTGTTCTTAAATATGTTTTATGCCAATATTGTATAATATTAAATTGGAATATTTTGGGTCATGACAGGAACAGTATGGCAACTTCATATAAGAAAAAAGGAAGGCCATATAGTAAAGAAGATATTTCTTCAACCATAAAAGTGGTGAAAGATGGAGCTTCACTCTGGCAGGTAGCATTGAAATATAAAATAGATAAAAATGTTCCTGCACAGAAGGGTACATGGTGCTCACTCAGGTGTGCAAGGTAGGAAAACAGACTTGACAGCAGATCAAGAAACAACTTTATCTCATCACTTGAATACACTTGCTAAATGGGGATTTCCAATGACAAGAGCTGAAGTGTTGCTGGTTGTTCAACACTTTGTGGAACAAAATGGTTTGACCAGTCGTTTTAAAGATGGAAAACCTGAAGAAGTTTTTTTAGTTGACACCAATGTTCATTTCATCTCATAAATATCCTTAAAAAATCTGTGAAAGAAAACTCCCAGTTATACATAAGTATCATTTTTCTATCGTCATTGTTGCTACTTAGGAATATATCATGTGTATCATATTTTGAACCAGTCATATCATATTTAAGATTTTCAGTCCAAAAAAATGATACAGTGTTTTATTTATTTTTGGTTTAGATTTGCAGCTCTAAAGAATTAAACACAGTGCCATTTTAAAGCAGCTAACATTGTCTTTCATATACATTTTTTCCTTTCAGGTACTCCTTTTTTTTTTAAAAAATGAAAACACATTTTGTGATTTTGTATCATATTTAGGACACCTTACCCTATAGAAATAAAATGAAGTGAAGAAGGTGCATACATTATCAATTAACAGTTAACAAATTACTTATGGCAGAAATGGAAATTTAAAAAAAAGGCATCTGAAGAAGGCTGTTGTGATGAAGTTGAGTGACCTAGAGAAGAAAGATGAGCATGAGTAATTAAAATATGTCAGAAATGTTCCCACTTCAGCTTATTAGCAATGGACCATCTGACAAATGCTTAAAGGAGGAATCAGGAAAGCAGGACAGAAATGTAAATAAACTGCAAAAGGGAAAAATGGTGAAAAAAGCTATGGATTGCCCAGAAAAAGGTTTCCAAGATGAATGAGAAAAGAGAACTCAAAAATAAGGACAGTGAAAAACGCAAGAAAGACATAGAAGACTGGGTAACAAACTGCTTAGCGAATTGATTTCCAAGATGAATGAGAGAAGAGAACTCAAAAATAAGGACAGTGAAAAATGCTAGAAAAACATATAGAAGACTGGGTAACAAACTGCTTAGAGAATTGAAGCAAATTAGGTAAAACGGCTAAAAGAAGGTTGTTATGCAATTGAGGAACTGGATACAAAGGGAAGGTGTGATATAGTGCAAAACAAAGGCCTTGAGGAGCTACTGTGGAAATTTTCTGCAAAGATGGAAATATTGTGCACAAAGATCGTGAGAGAGTCGCTCAGAGATGGGAGGACTATTTAAAAGAGCTATATGTGATATGAACAGACCACCAATCACTATAGAGGAAGTAAAGAGTTCAGTTGCTGCAATGAAAAATTAGAAAGCAATAAGTACAGCTAAGATACTAGGAAAAATAACTAAACATTTGAATGAAGAAAGAATAAGGAAAATATTGAGGTTGTGTAACAGAAAGTATAGAACAGTAGTCAATGGCCAGATAACTTTTTGACGGTGGTAATAATTCCAATACCAAAGGAACAGGGGATCAAGAAATTGGGAGAGCCCAAAACAATTAGCCTCATTTCATATGTAATCAGAGTTATGTTACCGATCACAACTAAAGAGTGGAAATGGGGGAGAATTTGGTTGTGGAGCAGTTTTTTTGAAGGAATACACAAAAAGTAAAGAGTATTCTTACAAATTTTGGGAGAGTGCCTTATTGTGAAGGGAAGAGATTTGTAATGTGTTTTATAGGCCTAGAAAGTAATTTGATGGTGTGTTATAAGCCTACATTTATAATGAGTATGTCGGAAAAGCAGGCAGATGATAAGCTCAGTATCCTTAAATCAAAAAGTGTTGGTGAAAGGAGAAATTATCAACTGAACTGAATCACAGAAATGAGTTAGAGAATACTGTTGTCTGTCACTATTTTTTCTGTACTGAAACATTATGATTGATTTCTCACCACTAGATGACAAGAGGGTAAAAAAAGGAGGAAGAAAAATATAATAATTGAGGTTTTCAGACAGCCAACTGGTATCTGTTGTGAACTGCTCAGTGAAGTGCCAGTTGATATCACATAGTGGCTCCGGGCACTGCCCCCTCTTGTCATCTGATGCCTTGGTCTGTAATAATTGTAATGGTTGTAATGAGTGAATGTTGTTACCAACATTATATACAAAATAAATTTGTAATCTCTACCACTGATTTTTATTTCGGTAGTAAGTATGATTACTGATTTCCTTCGTGTCAAAAATTTTTAATTAACAGTGGTTGTTGACCAACCGTATTTGCCAACCATCAGTCATTGGCTTTCAGAATACTTTCAGTATTTAAGAATCAAGTGTGCATGTTGCATTCTACAGTGCAACAAACCATCACACACAAGATTTGTGAGCTGTGCTGCTCAGAAATGTAGGATACCATGGTAGTGTCCTACACTTATGCAGCAGACACTGTAGGACAGATTGCATTAAGACTTATTTATCCTGTGCTGTTTACTCTGTATGCCACTCATTTCACAGAGAGCACTCCTCTTTCTCGTTTGCTTTCATTTTCCCATATTGTGTGACATTCTTCAAGGGGTAACAATGACATTTCCTGTCACACAAAACATGATGATGCTGGCCATATGTGGATGCCAAGTTGTTGCAGCCTTATTACTTACAGCATATACAGTGTTTTACATGCACTACAAGTTCAGATTAATTCAGGACATTCCTTCTGGGTGTTGGGATTCCCACAAATATTAACATATTTATTTTTCTAAAGCTAAGACTATTGTGTTGACAGTACAATTTCTTTTTTTGATGTGCCATTATTCTTACAGGTTGTAGGGAAAGGTTCATTTGGCGTTGTTTGGAAAGGAAAATGGCGGAACATTGATGTAGCTGTAAAACACATAGATTCTGAAGCAGAAAAGAAGGCATTTGCAGTTGAAGTGAGACAGCTGTCAAGGATAAATCATCCCAATATTGTAAAACTTTATGGTGCCTGCACTCAAAATCCAAATCCAGTATGTCTTGTGATGGAATATGCAGAGGGAGGTTCACTGTACAATGGTGAGTGTGCCTTGCACTGTTTCCATTCTTCATATTTGAAATGATGCTGTTCTGGAAAAAAAATTTAAAAACTGTAAGGAAATGTGTAAATGTTTAGCATTTTGCCATAGTTTCCGCTAAGAAGGTGTACTATAATTATAAAAGTGACTTCTTCTGTGCCATAGTGAGAGGCAGTTATGATCCATTGAATGTGCAAATAGCTAACCAACCCACTGAGCCTTGTACACTTATTTTAAACATATGCTTTTGGATTATTTTTCAGAATGCTTCTTGACTCTTAATACTAACTACAGTCCCTCTGAATAATTTGAGAAATTCTGTTCCCTCAAATGAAACAGTGCATTGGATGTCATTGCCTTTATTTGCCTCATTGTAGGCATTTCTGTGTGCAACACAAATGTTTCTAAATTGTAATTCTGTGTGCATCTTGTTGATTTAATTTCTACATTACTTGTAGTTACCCCTCACATCCATTGCATTGAGGTATTCCTTTTTTGAATAACCTGAAATACTTCATAGGTTATGCATTGCATTTTCATCTCTTTGTTATTACAGTACTGATCCTTCCCTTTGCTCCCGTTGGTGGTTAGGCTTGCGTGCCTCAGCGATACAGATAGCCGTACCGTAGGTGCAACCACAACGGAGGGGTATCTGTTGAGAGGCCAGACAAACGTGTGGTTCCTGAAGAGGGGCAGCAGCCTTTTCAGTAGTTGCAAGGGCAACAGTCTGGATGATTGACTGATCTGGCCTTGTAACACTAACCAAAACGGCCTTGATGTGCTGGTACTGCGAACGGCTGAAAGCAAGGGGAAACTACGGCCGTAATTTTTCCCGAGGGCATGCAGCTTTACTGTATGGTTAAATGATGATGGCGTCCTCTTGGGTAAAATATTCCGGAAGTAAAATAGTCCCCCATTTGGATCTCTAGGCGGGGACTACTCAAGAGGATGTCGTTATCAGCAGAAAGAAAACTGACATTCTACGGATCGGAGCATGGAATGGCAGATCACTTAATTGGGCAGGTAGGTTAGAAAATTTAAAAAGGGAAATGGATAGGTTAAAGTTAGATATAGTGGGAATTGGTGAAGTTCGGTGGAAGGAGGAACAAGACTTCTGGTCAGGTGACTACAGAGTTATAAACACAAAATCAAGTAGGGGTAATGCAGGAGTAGGTTTAATAATGAATAGGAAAATAGGAATGCGAGTAAGCTACTACAAACAGCATAGTGAACGCATTATTGTGACCAAGATAGATACGAAGCCCAAGCCTACTACAGTAGTACAAGTTTATATGCCAACTAGCTCTGCAGATGACGAAGAAATTGAAGAAATGCATGATGAAATAAAAGAAATTATTCATATTGTGAAGGGAGATGAAGATTTAATAGTCATGGGTGACTGGAATTCGGCAGTAGGAAAAGGGAGAGAAGGAAACGTAGTAGGTGACTATGGATTAGGGGTAAGAAATGAAAGAGGAAGCTGCCTGGTAGAATTTTGCACAGAACACAACTTAATCATAGCTAACACTTGGTTCAAGAATCATGAAAGAATGTTGTATACATGGAAGAAGCCTGGAGATACTGACAGGTTTCAGATAGATTATATAATGGTAAGACAGAGATTTAGAAACCAGGTTTTAAATGGTAAGACATTTCCAGGGGCAGATGTGGATTCTGACCACAATCTATTGGTTATGACCTGTAGATTAAAACTGAAGAAACTGCAAAAAGGTGGGAATTTAAGGAGATGGGACCTGGATAAACTGAAAGAACCAGAGGTTGTACAGAGTTTCAGGGAGAGCATAAGGGAACAATTGACAGGAATGGGGGAAAGAAATACAGTAGAAGAAGAATGGGTAGCTTTGAGGGATGAAGTAGTGAAGGCAGCAGAGGATCAAGTAGGTAGAAAGACGAGGGCTAGTAGAAATCCTTGGGTGACAGAAGAAATGCTGAATTTAATTGATGAAAGGAGAAAATATAAAAATGCAGTAAATGAAGCAGGCAGAAAGGAATACAAACATCTCAAAAATGAGATCAACAGGAAGTGCAAAATGGCTAAGCAGGCATGGCTAGAGGACAAATGTAAGGATGTAGAGGCTTGTCTCACTAGGGGTGAGATAGATACAACCTACAGGAAAATAAAAGAGACCTTCAGAGAAAAGAGAACCACTTGTATGAACATCAAGAGCTCAGATGGAAACCCAGTTCTAAGCAAAGAAGGGAAAGCAGAAAGGTGGAAGGAGTATATAGAGGGTCTATACAAGGGTGATGGACTTGAGGACAATATTATGGAAATGGAAGAGGATGTAGATGAAGATGAAATGGGAGATGTAATACTGCGTGAAGAATTTGACAGAGCACTGAAAGACCTGAGTCGAAACAAGGCCCCGGAAGTAGATAACATTCCATTAGAACTACTGACAGCCTTGGGAGAGCCAGTCCTGATGAAACTCTACCATCTGGTGAGCAAGATGTATGAAACAGGCGAAATACCCTCAGACTTCAAGAAGAATATAATAATTCCAATCCCAAAGAAAGCAGTTGTTGACAAATGTGAAAATTACCGAACTATCAGTTTAATAAGTCACGGCTGCAAAATACTAACGTGAATTCTTTACAGACGAATAGAAAAACTAGTAGAAGCCGACCTCGGGGAAGATCAGTTTGGATTCCGTAGAAATGTTGGAACACGTGAGGCAATACTGACCCTACGACTTATCTTAGAAGCTAGATTAAGGAAAGGCAAACCTACGTTTCTAGCATTTGTAGACTTAGAGAAAGCTTTTGACAATGTTGACTGGAATATGTTCTTTCAAATTCTGAAGGTGGCAGGAGTAAAATACAGGAAGCGAAAGGCTATTTACAATTTGTACAGAAAGCAGATCGCAGTTATAAGAGTCGAGTGACATGAAAAGGAAGCAGTGGTTGGGAAGGGAGTGAGACAGGTTTGTAGTCTCTCCCCGATGTTATTCAATCTGTATATTGAGCAAGCAGTAAAGGAAACAAAAGAAAAATTCGGAGTAGGTATTAAAATCCATGGAGAAGAAATAAAAACTTTGAGGTTCGCCGATGACATTGTAATTGTCAGAGACAGCAAAGGACTTGGAAGAGCAGTTGAACGGAATGGACAGTGTCTTGAAAGGAGGATATAAGATGAACATCAACAAAAGCAAAATGAGGGTAATGGAATGTAGTCGAATTAAGTCGGGTGATGCTGAGGAGATTAGATTAGGAAATGAGACACTTAAAGTAGTAAAGGAATTTTGCTATTTGGGGAGCAAAATAACTGATGATGGTCAAAGTAGAGAGGATATAAAATGTAGACTGGCAATGGCAAGGAAAGCGTTTCTGAAGAAGAGAAATTTGTTAACATCGAGTATAGATTTAAGTGTCGGGAAGTCATTTCTGAAAGTATTTGTATGGAGTGTAGCCATGTATGGAAGTGAAACATGGACGATAAATAGTTTGGACAAGAAGAGAATAGAAGCTTTTGAAATGTGATGCTACAGAAGAATGCTGAAGATTAGATGGGTAGATCACATAACTAATGAGGAAGTATTGAATAGGATTGGGGAGAAGAGAAGTTTGTGGCACAACTTAACTAGAAGAAGGGATCAGTTGGTAGGACATGTTCTGAGGCATCAAGGGATCACCAGTTTAGTATTGGAGGGCAGCGTGGAGGGTAAAAATCGTAGAGGGAGACCAAGAGATGAATACACTAAACAGATTCAGAAGGATGTAGGTTGCAGTAGGTACTGGGAGATGAAGAAGCTTGCACAGGGTAGAGTAGCATGGAGAGCTGCATCAAACCAGTCTCAGGACTGAAGACCGCAACAACAACAAACTTCCCTTTGGTATTATTATTATTATTATTATTACTATTGTTATTATTATTATTACCACATCCTTTCGTCTTTCCCTCTCCTTCCCTCTTTCCTGACGATGCAACCGTTGGTTGCGAAAGCTAGAATTTTGTGTGTATGTTTGTGTTTGTTTGTGTGTCTATCGACGTGCCAGCGCTTTCGTTTGGTAAGTCACATCATGTTTGTTTTTATTATTATTATTATTATTATTATTATTATTACTACTGTTATTATTATGGTTCATTCCCCTTCTGTTGAAACACCACGCCTTAAGGCTTTTGCTTGATGGCAGTTTCTCAATTTATGCTACACTTAATTGACTAGAGCCTGTGTCCTGTTTTCATTCAACTAAACATGTCTACTGGCTTTTAGTGTCAGTCTCTGTGTCATATTTCTTCCAGGTTTTTTTAGTTTCCTCCATGTTATGACATTTTTATTATTTCACACGATAAATTTTTGAATTTTGGCCTCATTCACTCTCCTGGTAACTTCCTCTTTTGAAGTGTCCACCCAGACATCCAACTGGCTTATCTTTGGAAGGTTTTATGTAAATTAGATGGCCATTATTGGTTTCTGTAATACACTACACATACTGAGGATACATTTTTATGCCTTTAATGATGCCAGTTCACACTTGAAGACCAAACGAATGGTCTAACCACATATACACTTCATCTTTATCTTTTTAAAAGATTGAGTACGATTCTCTTAATCCAAAATGTTTGTTTTCCAAAGCATGTCATTTTTGTCCCAACCTTAGCATCATCTGTTACTGGAAGAGGTACCTTGGATTGTTTGTCATTGATAATCACATCACAGTGATACTGCCTCAAGTGCTGTACAAAAGGGCTGTATGGTGTGTGTTGTTTGGCTGGACAGTACGTACCTTCAGAAACTGAAGTTCCAGACATTACCAATAAAAACACTTAAAAATAGAAAAGGCTATTTCTAACTCTCACAACTTGTATGTTCCTACCACAGGTAGGCATGGGGGATTGTTTGAGAAATTTTGGAAAGGAGAGGCAGGTCCTCAGTCTTCAGATTGGAGGTCCCCACCTGTTGTGAGGATGAGGGTGGACAAAGATATTTCTACATCCTTGTTGTTATGCAGTTTTCTTAATTGAATTTTCTGTTTGATGCAGTTATTATTTAATTTATGTATCCAAAAAGTGTGCACATATTTTATAATCACACGACAGTAATAAGAGGATGATTTCTGTTTGACATGTGTCGATTAGGTGAGTTAAACTTATTTCACAAGTGTCAGGGATAAAAAAAATTTAGCTAACTGTTTTTCTCTAAAATTATCTTAAAAATTCTTAAACAACTAACATCATTTACCAACTTCTTAGATGATCTGCATATTAACCTACTTCACCTGCTCAGTATGCAGATATATGTATCTGCAACCATAACTTATTCATTACAAAATGAATATTGTGAGTGAAGAAATTGTGAAGAAAACAGTAGTCTCATTGTTTTCAAGATTTGTTTCAAGACAAATCATAAATTACCTGCATAGTCAATTGTAAACGTTCCCTTCTGACAAAGGAAGTGTAGAAAACTTAAGAAAGTAAGTTTAAAACTCTTTATTCAAAAGGTTTTGAAAGAATTGGTACCAACCTTGATAGTGGGAGTCGTAAATGTTTATCATTGTTTAATATTAGATTTAAAAAACAGCTAGAATCCATGGGTTAAAGCTAAGCAACTGGACCCAGTTTTTCATTGAATATGTCATTGCATTGGCCTCTTTATTTATCATGGATAGTGTTTTGTCCTGACACAGGGTGGAGGGAAGATGGGGTTGAAGGTCAGTCTGCAATTTTCAAGCAGCGAGGAGCAAATGCAGAAAGACAAAGTCCCAGTGGAGGCAGGTTGATGACTGGGATCAATGCCAAATACTGTCACAGGATATCTATGAGAGATTTGGATTCTGGGACGTGACAGGATGCTTGAAGCATGAGACTCGTGGAATTCAGGAGTCAAACACTATTTATTCGTGATCAGACTAACACACTGAAGGTTAATTCTAAACATTAGAAAAAGCAAAGGCAGCAGTTGGTTGCACAACAAAAGTCAGTGTCTGGAGTCACGGGGGCAAAAGCTAACAGAAATAGCGAAGACTAGCGACATGTTAAGTACAAACTTGAGAGCGGCACTCCGAGTGAGAAAAGCAGACCTGTTGTAGCTTACTGAGGCTGGCCGCAAGTGACACAGAGTTGGTGCCGCAGCAGTCTGACTGAGAACCCCTTTGAATACAAACACCTGGGTTTTTAAAGAATTGAGGCGGCGCACCATTTCTCCCTTTCTGTCGTCAGCCTACCAAGTCGCTGGAACTTAACAAGCTTCGAGAAATCTGGTGAGTCATTCTGCATCTCCAGGGCGCCTCTGGCCAACCACAGTTAGGTTCCTCCCCTACTCCCACTCAATAGGTGGTGATGCTTCTGTATTTTACATTACAAACTCCAAGTTTGGTATCAACAGTGCTCAGTTGAAAGCTAAACATCACTGCCACTCCTATTATGGCAAGCAACAACAGTGTTATATGTCTCTGGTCCCGCCCTCTGTCCTCCTGTGGGTGGGGTTGCCGTAGTAGCACTCTAACTTGTGTAAAGCCACTGACATTGTAGTTTTCAGGAGCAAGTATCAAGCTTGCTACCTCTGCTAAGATGTGCCTTTTCGTGACCATCTTCTACAGTGATGCCTCACGACAGTATCTAGGTGGTGGATGGAGTTACCAGTTAATTCTCAGAAGTGAAACTTCTCCCCTGGGCAGCTGCCCATAGCGTCTGCAAATTGCACGACTCTAATGTTACTAGTTATCTCCAGTAACCTAAACACTACCACTTTTGCCTGCTCTCTGTATTGTGTCTCTGGTTTCCTACCGTGGAGTGCCCTTGATGGCTCCAAAAAGCCTTAAGTGTAACAATGTACAAGTCGTCATATTCTCAACATATTACAATAGCACAAGAAACAATGTATCCCTTGTGTAATTAGGAAGAGATCTCAAAGCACTGCTATTGTTGAGGATGCTAGTGGTCTTGGCCTGCTGCTAGGTTGACATATATTCCTGCAACACGTTTTGCAATCAACTTAAGTCTAATCACCTTGTATGTTGGAATCAGATTTCATTTTAAAAGCAACAGTTGTGTGATACACAACTCATTCTATGCAATCTGCAATGCTGCAGACAAAACTGATCAGTTGGATGCCATGTTTCTTGAATTTCAGTAGTTTTTTAAAATCTGTTCTATTAATTAATTGTTGGGAAACACACTTGCAAAACTTCTGATCAGATATCAGGAAGCATTGAGGGTTTTTTTTCCTATGGTACTCAATCTGTTAAGACCGAATGGGCCCACGGGAAATATTACAAAGTTTCCATTACTCAAAATATACTGAAATGAGTTGGAGACCTGCTGATAATGTCAGTGGTACTGTTGGTATACAGAAATAATCTGTCATGAAGAACAGTGCACCTGGTGCAGCAACCAGCAGCTCTCTTTGATCGTAAGTGAAAAATATACTTGCAGGAACAGAAACATTGCTCTTCTTTGTTTCAGGAGTTTCTGGAGGATGTACAGTAATATATTTCTTGACATGTCTTGAAACATTTGCACTTTCTGATTACTAGTTATGTGGTCATCTCACCTCATTATTCTGTATGAGTGCCACCGGGTATTGGAATTTTGCAACTGATCCTGGGACTTATTGGCAGAGGCGTATTTAAACTATCTCTTTTCACTTATATTCCTAGTTGTATTACTTTCCTTGCATTACAATCAGTTGGCAGTCTCCGCAATAAGTTTTGATTATATCTAGGTCCTCAAAGTCAGGAGCATTGTATAATGTGTGGTGTATCTGTACACAGTGGCATCATGTATAAACAGCACCTGTAAGCTACAGCCTAGTCTTTTGTATGAGTCATGAAAGCCCTATAACACCTCTCTTTGTCTGCACACTGCTGCTTTTGCTTCAGACAATACCTCCCACTTAAGAAAATATGCTGTGTTCTTCTTGCCAAGGTCTCCAGTCAAATCGCATATCATGCCTGACATTCCTTAAGCTTAAATTTACCTACTAAATGACTGTGCAGGACACATTGGAAGCTTTGCAGAAATCTAGAAATACATAATCAGTTTTCACATTCTCTAGCCTTTTGACTACCATGAACAAGTCAGAGTACTGAATTCCACATAATTGGTAGATGTGCAATCCATATTGGTCCTTACAGTTGTTTAGTCTCCACAAATGTTGTTATATGCTAGCAAATCGCACATTTCTTATTCCTATAATTATTCCTATGCAGATATGTCCACATGGTGTCTCTTTCTCCTGGCACTAATGCAGACTCATGGGAACAAAAATTGGTGGGAACAATGTACAATACAAATGACGCTCTTATGTTTACACTTTGCCTTATTGTTCGAGCAGTCTGTTAAGCAGCCATTTCGTTCCTCAAAAATTTGTGTAGTGTTTATTGTGCTGAAAGGTATTAGAAAAAGAAAACTTGAAAACAACTATGGGTAAAACAGTATCTAAAAACAGTGGTACTGTGTGTGAGAAATATAAATTTTGTTTGCAAATTTCAGAAGGAGTTCAAAACAAGATTTTGGTTTTGTGCTTGTGAAATCAAGAACTCGTATCTCTACGCCAGATAGGTTTTCATAATGCAATTTCTGCAGCCATAAAGCTGACAGTAACATTTTGTTACACATTTTTGTGTTTCTTTTCTAACACATGGCTGTTAACCAAATGGCTCCCGGTATAAGGAGACCAACCTTACCAAGTGCCAATGGCCAGTAAGGGGCGGATGAGCGGGTAGGGAAGGGACACCCCCTTGTCCCAGGGATGAGAAATTGTCCCCAAAGGCAGAGGAACCATTAACATGGTCAACGGCAGGAGGATGCAGAAGGCAATGGGAAAGCACTGCATTAACAATCCCATACAGGATTCCCAAATACAAATGTGTCTACGTCCAATTCAAAATTTTCCGGAGTTTCAATTCCCCCATTTGGATCTCCATAGGGCGGGGGGGGGGGGGGGGGGGGATGTCTTGGGTTAGGCTGTAAGGAATAAAAGAACAGATGAGAATTGGAACATGGAATGTCAGAACACTATTAAAAGCTGGGAAACTAGAAGCGCTTAAGATGCTGATGTAAAAGTCACAGCTGGACATTTTAGGAATCTGAGAGACTAGATGGGGCGGCAACGGTGATTTTATGTCGGGGGATTTCAGGATCATTCAAGGTGGCAGTGCTCGAACAGGAAGAAATGGCATCGCTATAATTTTGAGAGGAAAATGGAAGAACAACATGTTGAACACACACCACTGCAGTGATAGGATAATGATGATTGAAATTAAAGCACAACCCACGGATTTGTGTGTAATTGCAGTTTACTTACCAACAACAAATGGCAAGGATGAGGAAGTAGAAGTAGTATTTGAGCAAATTGATGATTTAATGAAACTGGTTAAAGAAAAGTACAATCTTATCATTATTGGTGATTTCAATGCATCGATTGGTGAAGATAACAAAGGATTATGGAATGGCAAGTTCGGGCTAGGAAAAATGAATGCTAGAGGAGAAAGGTTGCTAGATTTCTGTGAACAGTATGAGATGATAGTCACCAACACGTGTTTTGAAATGCCCAAGAGAAGAAGATATACATGGAAAAGTCCAGCAGATGGCAAAAGGTATCAGATAGATTATATCCTAGTCAAGAAGAAATTTATAAATCAAATAAAGTCTAGCCACTCATACCTGCATATGATATAGACAGTGACCATGTTCTAGTGATAGCAGACTATAGTAGCAGATTTAAGAAATATAAAAGAACTAACGAACACAGATGGTTTGTAGAAAAAATTAAGGAAAAACAAGTAACTGCGGACATGAAATAATTGACCGATAACCTGATAGGTAACAGATAAGGATGGGAAGGATTCAAAGAGACTGTAGAAGTAACTGCTAAAGAACTAGTGAGATTAAGGAAACTAGAACTGAGGAAACTGTGGATGACCAAGGAAATACTAGACCTCATTGAAGAACGAAACAGGCTGAGGTAAAAAAATTTTGGTAAGTACAAAAGAGTAAGAAATGCAATTACACAGAAATGTTGATTTGAAAAAGAAAGTGCAAGCATGACAAACATAAAGAAATTCTACAAGATCTAAGTGGAGATCGAATTGATAGAGCCTACTCTAAAATTAAATCAATGCAGATAAAGCCAAGAACAAAAACAAATACGGGCAAGAATAAAAACAGTGACCTACTTTTCGAATTAGAGGATGTATGCGAAAGATGGAAAGAATATATTGAGGAACTATATGAAAGAGAAGGTATTGCTAATGAGGGAGAAATTCTGGAAGAAGAGAGCAGTGTGGATATCGACATGATAGGGCCACCCATATCTAAAGAGGAATTCAACAGTGCCTTGAATGATCTAAGTAATGGCAAAGTGACAGGGACAGATAACATCCCAGCAGAAATACTGAAGGAAATTGGAGAATCAACAAGAGAGTACTTATATAAACTTATTAAAGAGTATTATGAAGATGGAAAAGAACCACCTACAGATTTGCTTAACAGCAAAACAGTAATAATCCCAAAAAAAAGGAAATGCTCTGGACTGTGTGAACTATAGAACTATCTCCTTACTATCCCACATTTCCAAAATAATGTTAAACATAATAAAAAATCGAATAAAAAAGAAAATTGAGGCAAATCTAGGAGAAGACCAATTTGGTTTCAGATCCAGAAAAGGAACTAGAGAGGCAATACTAGCTCTGAGGATGATATTAGAAAGATGAATTGGAGTTAATAGGAATACCTACTTGACCTTTATAGATTTACAAAAAGCATTTGACATGATTAATTGGAAATTGTTATTCTGAACAATAAAGGAAATAAAGGGACCTATATAAAAGGCAGGAAGCAGAAATAGAAGTGAATGGTGTGAAGAAGAAAGCAAAAATAAGTAGGGGAGTAAGACAAGGATGCCCATTATCACCATACTTGTTCAACTTATTTATTGAAAAAACCATTGAAAAATGTAAAAGAATAGCCAAAGGAATTAAAATTAATGGGGAACGAATACACTGTATCCATTTTGCACACGATATAGTAGAACTTGCTGACTCAGTAAAGGAAATGGAGTTTATGTTGATAAAATTTGCGAAATCCTAAGAGAATTTAATCTAAAAATAAGTAAGAAGAAAACTAAAACTATGGTAGTAGGGAAGACAAAAGAAAATGGCAAAGTTAATATTAAACTAGAAGATGATATTCTAGAGCAGGTTGAGAACTTCTGTTGTTTGGGGAGCACAATCACTGACGACAATAAATGTATCACAGATATAAAGAGAAGAATAGCCTTGGCAAAGCAAGCTTTCCAAAATAAAAGGAATTTGCTAACGAACAATCATATAAGCCTAGAAAGTAGAAAAAGTTTGCCAAAACGTTTGTGTGGAGTGTCTTAACTTACGAATGTGAAGTTTCTAGTAGTTTGTTGAGGAGCTCCACCTGTCCAGTCTCTTGTTTAGATGTCAAGCTGTACAGATGTCATAACATGAATATTTGTTCTCAGTTTTTCACATGCACTATTCATAAACTTGTAGGCTGCTGCACTTCTGGTTTCCTACTTTGGGACGTATCTTATTCTTAGGGGAGAAATTGTGGGATCATCTTCTCAGTTAAATTTGTTTTGGAAGATAGAAATTAGCATGCCAGCCATCTTTGCCTTCTGCGTTTATTTGTTAGTGTGATCAGTAACTAACAGAAAAGCTGATTTTAATTTGTTAGCTCACTTTTCATAGAATAAAAATGTCAAAGCATTCTTTTTTTCCTTTTGTGACAATTCAGCAAATAAGATTTTGCTTTCGTATTGATTGAACTATTGTGTCTTGCAGTGAAATGCCACACTACAAGTAACCTTGTTTATGTGCAGTGGTTGACAGAGCAGTCAAGTTTTATATATTCCAATGCTATTGCACCCTGAAACATTGGTAGGGAATTTATTCTGAGCCTTAGCTTTGGCATAGCATAAAAAGTTAAATTGACACATCCAGTTTAAGGTAGTTTTAGTATATATGTATATATTTTATTTTTACAGTTCTTCACTGTCGACCGTTACCTAAATATACTGCAGGCCATGCTATGAGCTGGGCATTGCAGTGTGCTAATGGTGTAGCTTATCTGCACAACATGAAACCAAAAGCATTAATACACAGGTAATTAATTTATATAATCTAAACTAATGGATATTATTATTATTATTATTATTATTATTATTATTTAAGCAGTGGAAAGTTCAGGATGGACTAACAATGACATGGAAAGAATCAAACAGTGGAAAATCTAGGATGGACTGTAACAATATTCTGAGAAGAAAAGTTGTTACTGAGCATATAGCAGAGATGATGAGTCACAAATAGGCACAACAAAAAGATTTTCACACATAAAGCTTTTGGCCAGTGGCTTTTCTCAATGACATCCATCTGTTCAAATTTTGCCAATCCTTAGCCCTCACCAACATAGTCCTGCAAAACTATATCAACCAAGCCAAAACCTCATTGCAGTACCTTCTCTCCATCCGCAAAATTCTCCTGCTATGCAATCCCAAATTCCTGGAACCCACAACACACATTGAAACTCTTGCCCTGCAGGAACTTGGGCAACATGCATGATGCCACCTCAAAAAGGTCTCCATCCTGCACACTTGCTACTCCCACCTTGGAATGCCACTGTCCACCACCTCTACAACTACCTCCATACTCCCAACCTCCCCCATGCTCCCTCATAACTGACAAACCCTGTCTCGCAGACCTACTACACTTACCTCACCCTCCAAAACTCCCTCCCACCACCACGCAGAATCCAGAACCTAAACAGACCCGCAACACAGTCATGAACCTTTCCTCCAGAAGCCTTAGCCCACAGAAATATCAGTCCTTTCCAAAGGCCTCACCTATTGCCCCACTCCCAAATTCATTTATGCAGGACTTGTTAAAGATCTTCTATCTTTCTTCCAGTCCCTATAGTGGAAACACTTTTTCACCACCAACCCTACCCATCGGACTCAACCAAAGACCAATACTGAACCTTGCCTAACTCAGTTTGCTCCTCCATCCAACTGTGATCCACCCCCACTGCCTCCAAACCACCCCCTGTTAACTTTCCAGAGTTTCTTAACCTCAAACCTTGCCTCATCATCATTGCCCAAATCCCTCAGCATGCAGACTAACCTTTCATCCGCAGAAAGAACTGCAGTCCACCATCTAAAAACTAATCCCAACATCATAATCCTATACGCGGACAAAGGCTCCACCACTGTTGTTCTGAACCGCAAGGATTACCTGGTGGAAGGACTCCGCCAGCTGTATTATATACCTCCTCCTCTCCCCCAACCAATCGCCATCCCCATCAGGCACTGCTGCTGCTTGCAGCAGTTGCCTGAGACAGTAGTCCTGTGTGTGAGCTGTATGTGTGTGTGTGTGTGTGTGTGTGTGTGTTGACAAAGGCCACTGGCCAAAAGCATTAAGTGTGAAAATATTTTTGTTGTGCCTATCTGCGACTCAGCATGTCCACTACATGGTGAGTAGCAACTTTCCTTCTCAGAATATTGTTATAATGACATGGAAAGGATAGAGTGCTACTCACCACATAGAGAAGGTATTGAAACACAGACAAGCACTGTGAAAAATAATGCTACAAATATTTAAGCTTTTGCCAGGGTGTATACGCTCTGGGAAATCCGGGAAAAACCCAAGAATTTTTTCATCCAGCAGAAAACTGGGAAAAACATGGGAATATTTTAGAATTCTGAGAATTTTTCAGTGTTTTAGTTTTTGGTTAAATTTTTGGAATTTTGACTGCTAAGAATTGATAGTCTAACAAAGAATATTACTGCAGAATTATACTGCAGCAATACAACATAAATGAGAGGGAAAAAAAGTAAAACTTAAGTTGCAAAGGAAATGTTCCATTTACAACAAAACACACTGCACATGCAAGCGTCTGCCAACAGCAAAATGCGTTAATGGAATTAGGACGAAAGACTATGTAATACTTCATAACAACAAACTGCTTGTGATGAGTGTGACATCACAACCGTTTACAATAGCTTCGTTAGAGCAGTTACCAGCAGACTCACGCGCCTGCACAGTTGAGTCGCGTGTGAACAGTACATTCTCCCTCCGGCTTCTGGCTACTTGAAGTGTGGCTGTATCGTCTGTAGCAAGCAGCCAGATGCTACCTGAAAAATTTTTCTGGCACACAGTGTGTACATTCAGTGATTTTGTTGTTTCCTCTTTGTTTACAGCTCTCACATCAAATGAAAACAAAACGGATTTTTGTGGCTGAGAGCCACCAATTGATTTAAAATACATTCACATAATTATGGAAGTCAGAAATACGTTATTAGTTTTTTTTTTTTTTTTTTATCCTCCCTAGGCTTGTGAAAGTCAAGCATTAATCGCCTTTCAGAACGATGAAGTTACTTTCATCGGTTTGCTAAAGACATTTGGCTGTTATTAATCTTTTCCATTGAGGCAGTCCATTTATTTGAAATGAAGTGTTTCATTGCAGACTATTGGCTAGTTTCAACTGTTTGCTGGATTTCAAGCGCATGTTTTCATCTTCTGGCACATATTGCCTTATGCCATAAAAAACAACCACAAATGAGATAATGCAGTACTGGTACTCCAAGAAAATTTATATCCTGAAAACTACACTTATAAGCTAAATATCACGTTGGAGCCTTCTTCATTGTGAATCTGGACATACAACTGTGCATTTTAAGCGGTATTATGTATGTTAGTATGGTCATGAAATTTTGATGTTCTTGGAATACCATCTGAAGTCCTGTTTCTTTTATGACATAATGTAAGATCTCTTAATGCTTTAAACATACAAATATAACGGCTTCGTATGTCATCGTAGCTGCACACACACAGTAATGACTGTTTTATGGTGGTCAATGGCAACTGCTGAAACGAACCTGTTTCTAATAGCTTGCGGGAAAATATTGTGAATGGTGGTTTAAAAAACGTAAATTTCCTTTTACGCAAGATGAATTATGTTGCATATGAAAATGTGTGATGAATTTCGTAAAACACAGTGTGTTTGACTCTCATTTAAAACTCAACATTTTGAGGACCGCCACTTAGAAGAATTTTTAGCCCAGAAGACCGGACATTTATGTCATTATTTAAAATTTTACTGGCACATTTGTGTGATGTATCTAAAAGTGTAACACACATAAAAAAGACCAATTTATACCTGAAAGCTTAGCTTTTCTGGTGACTTATCGATCTTTGAGATCAGTATTATATGTGAAAGTGTAGCTTTTGTTGTAGCCATGCTTGTACATTAATTTAAACCATTAACTTTTTCTACATGTGTGTTCACACTACTTAGCAATCATGTTGCTGTTGACTGACTACATCACATGTTCTATGCTCTGAATATCTGCTTTCATTGGCTGGCGAGATCACATGACATGAGCTATGATTGACTTACAAAAGGGCATTGCAATCTCGATTGCAACACTTCGGAAACTAATGTACTGTGTTTGGTGGAATTCGAATTTATACTTTTGTAATATGAAAATATGCAGCGTACTTGTTGCTGCACATCAAATATCTCTCTTTTTTTCGCTCGCGGTCATTTACTAATGTGCCGTGAAGTTCAAGCGTGTGCATAAAACCTTAACCCTTGATAAGGATTGATACGTTTTATAGTTCTGAGGGAAAGTATACTGTCGCTTATCACAGAAAAAGTGTATTTTCATCTGGGAGAAAGTGTATTTTTAACCGGGACATCCAGGAAAAATCCAGGAGTTTTTTCCTTGTCCGCGTATTCATCCTGTTTTGTACAAAGTCCAGCTTCAGAAGTAGAAAACACCATACACACTAGGCCCTGACTGCAACCGTGTCTGACATTTTCTAGCTGAAGTGGATAGTGGGGTAAGGATGAGTTGCATAGGAAATGCTAGTGCAGCCTATGGGAGTGTGCAGGGATGTGTTGGGGACAGGATAGGGCTGCTAGGTGCAGCATTGTGTAAAGCAGCACAATTGCTGCAGCTTCGTTTGTAGATCGCATGCCTGTTCCTTCCCCCTCAAAGGCAGGGCCCCTGTGAGAGCAGCCACACAATCTACCAACTAAACTGCAGCCTCTGTGCCACTTTCTTCCACCAGTGTGACAACTAACGAGCTGTCTGTCAACATGTATGGCCACCATCAGACTGGCCAGCAGATGATACTGCTTGCTACTTTGTCCTGTTTGTGTCGATGCCCATAGAACTCTTCCTGTAGTGTTATGTACAATAGGCTGCTTGACAGTCTGACCAAGGCCAAAATCCAAGCATACCGCTCTGATCAGGGTGTCATTTTCATCCATCGGATGCCTCCTTAGTGCCCACATTCGCACTATTTTTCTCACCTTTGATAGAGTGATGCTTCCATCCAAGATCAAGGTAGGCTATGAGGTTATGAACATCCGATTGTACATTCTGAACCTGATGCACTGCTAACAGTGTCATCAACCACACTCAAATGTCTTGTCAACACCCGGCCACATGTGTAACCTGTGGTAGGGATGCACAAAAGGGCGAGTGTCCATTTCCTTCTCCCCGCTGTATCAACTGCAATGGTGACCATGTCGCCTCGTCTCGAGATTGTCCTGTGTATCTTGATGAGTTGGCTGTCCAGGAGATCCGGGTGAAGGAAAAAGTTCCTTACCCTGTCACTTGCAAGTTATTGGCTAGTTGCAAACCCTACGTTCCACCATCTAGCACTTATGTTACTGTTCTTGCTGTAGTGTTGGCAGAAGAGCCACCACCGTGTTGCTAGAGGAGGCCGAAATGCACGCTATAAGCTCACGCAGACTGGCGTGAGGTCTGGAACAGTTAAAGGAGATGAGTCTACTAAATAAAGTACGAAGCTCTTGGAATACTTAACTTTAATCCATAATTGGAGAACATCGGTCTGACGGTACAGGCTTCATAACAATCTCAATATAAACTGGTAATGGCGCCTTGCTAGGTCGTAGCAAATGACGTAGCTGAAGGCTATGCTAACTATCGTCTCGGCAAATGAGAGCGTATTTGTCAGTGTAGCTTCGCTAGCAAAGTCGGCTGTACAACTGGGGCTAGTGCTAGGATGTCTCTCTAGACCTGCCGTGTGGCGGCGCTCGATCTGCAATCACTGACAGTGGCGACACGCGGGTCCGACGTATACTAACGGACCGCGGCCGATTTAAAGGCTACCACCTAGCAAGTGTGGTGTCTGGCGGTGACACCACACTTGCTACATCTTGCTCCATGAAGGACATGACCACACTGACATGTGACCTCAAATTCAGCTCTGAGATTGTGAAATCACCCAGTGTCATGGTGGCATCACCATCCCTCGTCCAGCTGTGCAACTAGCCATCCAACACTCACCTCACAGGGCTAAGTCACCAGCTCCACAACCGCCAGGCCAAAAAGGACAGAAGGGGTACTCGTGTGAAGACTTCCTATGTCCCTCCATCCAACCAACACCTGAGTCTTCCTCTGCTAACAGGAAAGGCTCAAAGAAGTCCAACAAAGGCAAATGGTCTTCTCCTTCGCTGACTCAAAGGTCCTCTTCGGCGATGTTGGCACATTATGCCTCCACCCAGCTGGCCTCAGTGTCGCCGGTACGCACCACCGACCGTTTCTCTGCGTTGGATTCCGCAGGCCGACAGCACAAGAAAGCCGACACTTCTGTGCACCTCATGGAGCAGGATCCTCCTGCCTCTGTCCCCTGTAGCAGCAAGTATTCACAAACTGGCTCTTGGCAGCTGCTGAGGTGACGCCTCTTCCCTCACGATGACTCTCCTCCAATGGAATGTTCGTGGCCTTCGATCGAACAAAGAGGATTTAAGGATGCTTTTAGAATCACAGTGTCCACTTTCACTCTGCCTTCAGGATACAAAGCTGTGTCCTCATGACCGTGACCCCTCGAGGTTGGCATTCCATCTTGTGGAGGAGTTGTGGTGCTCATATGGGATGACGTTCACAGTCAACTCTTCCTCCCTGTCTACCCATCTTCAAGCTGTTGCAGTTCGCCTTTTCCTTCCTCACTTGACATTTTACCTTTGTATCGTTCATATCCCTCCACCATTCGATGTCACCGGGGCAGACTTCCTCCAGCTTACTGAGCAGCTACTGCAACCATTTCTGCTACTCGGTGACTTTAATGCACACCATCCCCTATCAGAGAGGTGCACTCGACCTTCTCAATCAACTTAACCTCTTCTGCCTTAACACAGGAGCACTCACGTTCCTTTTCGACTCGTTGCACCCCTATTCTCATTTGGACCTATGGGTCGATCCATATCAAGTGGTCCAGCACTGGTGGCTTGACCATCTCAGAAAAATTTTATATTTTGTGGGTAAATTCCCCAATGTTTAGTAGCCACAAAAATATTTTTTTTAAAAATTTATTGTTTATGATTTTGAAATGGCCTCTGTATTTGTTCCGGGCCGCATGCGTTTTTTCGTATTAGCGACTATCTACATTTTGTACAATTATTCAGTAGTGGATTGTCCTACGCCTTTCAGATAAAATGCATTTAGTTTAACGCACTTTGTACTACAAATTAACATCATTATCACTTAGCTGAATGTATTCTTTAATATATTTTTAATAGTACAAAGTTATCAGCCACAAATTAAAAAAAACTCAATTTTTGAACAGTAGTTTTCCAAAGAAACATTAATTTCTCAAGTTTAATATTTTTTCTGCTACTACACTGTATAGTATAGTTACAGAGTATCAGTGGTGAGCAGCGTACACTTTAAAAAATACATTATTTTAAAAACTGTATTTTTTTTTTAATTTTTCCATTTTGTGGCCTGCAATATCTGTGTTGGGGGACCAGATAAAAATCTGAAAATTTCACAGTTAATAGACCTTTATGATATCAAACTTCAGTATAAATTCCAACTTTGAGATTCAATTGGAAGTTATGGAAAAAATATTACAAACACGAGTCAAAAATACGTTTTTTAACATCTGTGATATCTGGTAGGCTAATTAAATAAAGTATACTAATTGCATAATGTAACACACCACATTATACTAGGTAATGATTATTTGTCGAAACAATGCTGTGGTAATTGTTTCAGCAGGCTAACAATTGCATCTGCAAGCCTATACAAGTCTGATTGTTGTCTTCCCTCGTATACCAACAATTGTCTACTCACACTTGTTTAACTAGAAGTTCTTGAAGTGTGCAGTTGACAAATGGTGTCTCTGCGTTCTGTTGGTGTTATTATTAATGAAGCATGTCGTAAAAGTGTGTATGGAGTGTATCCTAAAGACATTACTGGAATCTAAGATATTACTGTATCCCCGTACTGCGGAATAATACTTCAACAATAAAAATTAAAGAGAGAGAAAAACAAAAATAACTTAAATTTCAAAGGAAATGCGCCATATACGACAACACACAGTGCTCATGCAAGCATCTGCCAACAGCAAAATGTGTCAAAGGCTCTAGAAAGACTATGCAATGCTTCATAACAACAAATTGCCTCCGATGAGCGTGAAGTCACAACTGTTTACATTAGATTTTGTTTTAGCAGTTATGAGTAGGCTCATGCGCATGCGCAGTTGAGTCACGTTTGAGCAGTAGTTTCTGCCGCTTCTGGCTACAGGAATGTGGCTATTGGCTGTGCAAGCAGTTGCAGCAAGCAGCTAGATGCTACCGGGGGAAAGGGGGCGCCAAGTTCATATTCTCGAGGGAAAAAAATAGTTGTTTCACAAAGCGCTTAGCATCCAGCACACGTTTGTCTAACGATTATTCATATGATTTTGAAACGCTTCCCTGTGGCTTTTTGAACATTTTTTAACACATTTTAAGTTGATGTCTGAATAAATCATAGTTGATTTTTGAAAGTGTGCGTAGTATACGTGATGTCTGTCAGGAGAACCCTCGTCGCATCTAGAAATAAACGTTCTGCAAACAAAAGGGGACAGGGCTACACGAGATGAAGGGAGTAAAGCTGAATGGATGAATGCCAATCGCTGTCTGATTATGTGGTTGATTGGGTTTGCGAATGATCAGCGTTGTTATAATTACTAGTGAAATCCATAGATTCAGACTACCATAATGGAAATAAACGACTGACAGGAATAACAGGTGAGAAATATTTCGTGCTATCTTCTCAGTGTATGCAAGAAAATGAAATTTTGACAGAAAATGTTTGGCCAGATCGCCACACTAGTAAGGACCAGTTGTACAGTCCCAGGCTAGCAGCCACTTCAGTTCTATTCTGGAAGTAACGCGGAAAACGTGTTGTACGAATGTGTAATAGTGCCTAACTGGAAAACAAACGTGGGATACTAAACCTGTGATTCTGGCAGGGTTAGTGAAATTACTCGGCGAACAAATTTTGACAATGGCAGGAATAGCTGCAGAATTGGTGATGACAAGATTGTTTGTTAGAACGAGGAAGGAGAAGAAACGGGGACATCACACAAATTATGGAAGAATAAGAAGATTCCAAATTTATATAAAAATTTCTTTATACTACTTTTCGATCTCAGTTTGAGAATCTGGTGCGTATGAATGAAATGTGAAACTATTTTCTAATATAAAGCCTTTTGCTTGTAGTAGGCCTAATAGGCATTTGATATTGGCACTTCGTAAACTATATTTTGTCATATTATAAAAATGACCATTTGTGCCAAAATAGTCTCGTTTATTTGGTGTGTCTTACAAAATTGCTCCAATATTAGAAAGGCATATTTTGTTTTATCTAGCAGACAGTGACATAATAGACGTAGTCAGATCAAGAAACCACACCAGTCTTAGGTATTATTTGTGTTAACAGCTTTTTCCGTATTAGATAACGACATTTTGAATTTTCATGTAGCGAAACGTTTGACGAGCTTCGAGGTAATAGATTCTTTTGCAGAAAGGAAAGCATACCGTGTAAAGGTGTAGCAAGATTAGAGAGAGAGAAATGCTAGGAGCTAAGGATTGAAGAAATGTGTACTTTCTTGCTTGTCTCTTTTCTTTTTTTCTTTATTGGTTTTATGTATCACATATTTCAGTTTATGTCACACACAACAGCAAGTTATTAGCTAATAAAGAGTGCAAATTTTCTGAAGAGTTCCTGTTCTGCCGATTACAAATAATCCCATCTGCTATTTATTTCAAGATTTTTTTTTTTTTAAAGAGGGGGGGGGGGGGGGGGAGGCAGGATGTCAAACCGGCCGACTGGGAGCAGGAGAGGCATGACAGGACATTTCAATTCGCACTGTCCTGAATATAGATTGATGGCATCCATTACAAAATATACACGTTTCAATTCCACAAAGCGAAATACAGTGATATGCGTTAGAAGAATGCTTTGTGAAGAGGCGTGGCACTGCACTTTGACACCAAGTAACATGTCTTACATTTCCTTGAACATATATGTTTTATGTTTCAGACTTTTCAGAAAGATGTGCGCTACAAGATGAATGTATTTTTGAAAATTCGATTTTCTTAGAATTGACCCGTTTCACAAATATCGTAGATCCGAGGCTGTTGCGCAAAGCAGTCAGAGTTATAGTGGGTAGTCTCCACGTGATCCATGTTTACATTTAGTGATTTTGCTGTTTCCCCTTCATTTACTCTCACGTCAAATGAAAACAAAACAGACATCTGTGGCAGGGTGCTATCAAGTGAATTAAAATACATTCACATAATTACAGCAGGCTAAAATATGTCATTCGTTTTAGATTTTATTTTATTTGACTTTTCTGACTGTCAAGCATTAATCACCTTGCAGAACAATGAAGTTATTTTTGTCTGTTTGCTAAAGAAATTTGATTTTTATCAACCTTATCAAGTGAGGCAGTCAATGTATTTGAAACGAAACTTTTAATGCATTTCAAGTGCACATTTTCATCTTCTAGCACGTATGGCATTATGCCATAATAAAGAACCAAACATGATATAATACAGTACTGGTGCTCCAAGAAAATTTACATCCCGAAAACCACACTGAAAAGCTTAATATCAAGTTGAGGTCTACTTCATTGGGAATCTGGACATACGAATATGCACTTTAAGTATGCACTTTAAATGTACACATTTTAGTATGGTTCACGAAATTCTGATGCTCTTGGAGTATTCTCTGAGGTCTTGTTTCTTTTGTGGCATAATGTATGATCTTTTAATGTTTTTCACGTACATACATAAGGGCTTCCTGCGTCATGGTAGCTGCGCAAGCACGATGTTGCCTGTTTCTGCGCTCTCTGGCAACTGCTGAAACGAACCTATTTCTAATAGGTTGCGGGAAAATATTGTGAATGGTGGTTTGAAAAGCGTTACTTTCAAAGTAAATATACTTTTATGTTAGTTGAATTATGTGCGAGAATGTACCATGAATTTCTTAAATCACAGAGCGTTTGAATCTCATTTAAACATCAGCTCTTTGATGACGAGCCATTTAGAAGAATTTCGAACCCTGATCAGACGTTTATGTCATTATTAAAAATTTTGCTGGCACATTTGTGTGATATATCTTAAAGTGTAACACGCGCAAATAAGATCAACATTATATGCGAAATCTGAGCTTCTCTTGCAGCTGATTAACCTTAGAGACCAATATTATACATTAAAGCTTTGCTTTTCTTGTAGCAACACTATATATATTAGTTTAAACTATTAACGTTCCCTGTTTGTATGTTCATGCTATGTAACAGTGATGTTGCTGTTGACTGACTACATCACATGTCCTATGCTCTGAATATCCGCTGTCATCGGCTGCTGAGATCACATGACATGAGCATGACTGGCTTACGGAAATAAATTGGACTCTTGATTTCAATGATTCGGAAAGTAACATGTGGTATTTGGTGGAATTCCAGTGTATACTTTCGTAATACCAAAATAGGCAATGCACATGTTGGTGCACATAAGAGATATTTCCAAAAAGTGTCTTTTTCTCTGCGTTTCATTTTCTAAAGTGCTGGGAAATTCTACGCCCATGTATAAAGGATTAATAAGGGAAAATTTACTGTCACTTTACACGGAAAAAGTGTGTTTTCACCTCGGAGAAAGTGTATTTTTAACCGGGAAATAAGGGAATTTTTCTTCCTTGTCCGCCTATACACCCTGGTGTAATACGGTGTGGATGTTGGGACAGTTCGGTGGCAGTGCAGGTGCCCCATCGTGTGTATCGTTTCTGGGGCACCACTGCTCTTCCCATTTCCACCCACCCCTCTCCTGTTCTTTCCTCTTCCTGCTGCCCGTACGTTTTGCACGATTATCCCTTCCCCTTGACTGGCCTGTGCTGTTTGTGTTGTTCCTCCCATATTTCTGCCATCCTAGATCATGGACCGGTGACCTCACGGTTTGGTCCCTTCCCCGAAATCAACCATCTAATCATCTCTACAGTTTTCTAGCAATACAACATCTCTGTCCACAACACCATTATGGAACTTCCAACATTATCCTTTTGGCCATTTGCATATGTTGTGAGAAGGAATACACTGTAACACCCCCGTGGAGTATGCTCAAAGTTATTTCTATGTCTGAATATATCTTTTCATTGAAAATGACATGTTGTGTTCTAGTTGCTAGAAACTCTTCAGTCCAGTCACAAAGCTAGTCTGATATGCCAACATTAGATTGTGCTATAAATTTTTTTCAAATACTTTTGTAAAGTTTGGGAAGTGAACTGCTGATCGGGATGACCATTCTTGAATAACAGCCTTTAGAGCACCTACGAAACATATTTCTTCAAATGACTGATTAATTGTTATGGATTGGGGTCTTCATAGTATACTAGGAACTGTTTTAATTATTCTGGAGGTTATTTCATCCCATTCAGTTGAAGTTTTATTTTTTTAAAGATAATATTGCTTTTTCTACACATTTAACTGCAATTTTATGTTTAGTTAGAACTTCCGTGCTAACTGAAGATAGGGACATTACCTAGATAGTCACTTAAATCAACATCTGATTTTGATTCATTCATTCTAATGTTCTGTTGTTTCTGAAGGGTTTTCAATGAACTTGTCACCTGACTTAATTTTGGAGATCTGTGGATTGTCAGTTGTTTAGTTTGGATTGTATCATTTATTCTGTGCCTTTGAGTTATGATGTGTATTATTCAGAATGAACGTTTTGTGTACCATTTCTTTTGCTGTCTTTATCACCCATCTACTTATAGTTTTATTCTGTTTTACTTAGTTTACAATTCTACAGTTGTATTACTTTACAGTTCGTTGTGTAAAATTCTACTTCTAGTTCTAGACACTTTTATTCCAGCTGTTATCCATTTTAGTTTATTTATTCTTTATGGCAGACAATGGGGGGGGGGGGGATGTTTTGTTAAAAACATGCAATAAAGCTTTCAAGAAATCTGCTGGAGTTTTTAGGGCTTGTACTACAGTGTGCCAATGGCAAGTTTACTTCTGCTGTGCCAATGGCCAGTTTACTTCTGCTAATCATGATAGAACAAGATTATATATATATATATATTTTTTTTTTACTGAACTGTTGTGTGTTGTATATTTTCCATCTGGTGCCTTTATATTTCATAGGCCCAAACCGATACAAAATAATCAGAAATCCCTAAACCTACATCGAATTTTCTTGTATCATGAAATTTGTAATTTGTCAGAATAGCATTTATACAAGTTGTAGTTCACCTACTTTCTCTCTTGTGAATTCTGTGAAGTTTAGCTTGAAACCAAATACTTGAATCACGTTAATAAATTGTGCAGATTTACTGGATTCATTTATTATGCTTATATTAAAATCAGCAGCTATCTAATCCTTATCTTCTTCTCTATCGTCGGTGTCTGTAAGAGATTCCGGAGTTTAAATAGAAATATTTTTGTTATTTATTTACCTGGGTTCTATATGTCAAAATTATTTCAATATTTTTGCCCCTCTAATTCCAAACAGCAACTTTCAAAGAAAATATATTGTATGCTCACAATAGAGAAAATTAAAATCATCTGTCTCTAAATGTCAAAGAAATTTTAATAAGTATGCAGCAACCTCCATGAATTTTCTTAATCTTCAAAGGCTCTTACCTGCAATATAGTTCTCTAATTTATTAAGCATTTTGATGCAGGATTTCTTTAGGCTATGTTCTTTCAAGGAAAAATTGTAATATTTCTCCCTTCTGACAGATAAATTAATAGCTTAACACTCAATAGTTTTTACCTCTCTGCTATTTACATGTTTTATATGTAGGCCATAAATGTTTATGTTCATGAAAAAATATACATTCACTTATACTTTTAAGAACAGCTTTTCTTATAATATTTTTACTTGTTATTTCATCAGGCAACTTGTCACCCCCACTACTCACATTAAATTACCCTTACTATTTTTAATTTTTGCGGATGTCGATAAACATCTGGCTGAATTCTACAGACCTTAAATTGTTCTAACACAGACCACCCTGTGGTAAACAGTCTGTGGTTTTGAAATGATTTGGATCTACAAATATTGTTGCTAGTGTATTACTCTCTTATCTGATTCGACAGTTTATTTTGTGTGCATATTTATCGCTCAGTGTTCTATGGATAATGGTACTTATGGCTACTTGTAGTACCGCAAATATGTTTGTCACCATTTAGATCACACTTCTTGTTTCATTGATGATGATTTGTTCACTACAGCTTTGTGGTAAATGTGTTCCCATATGGGCAAAAACTGCTTTTTAGTCAGTGTTAGAATTCACACTTCCTCTTTGGCTTTGTTTTGCTTCCAGTATGTTTTTCAATTGCATATTTAGTTGATGAGTTTTTATTCCTCAGTGAACATTGATAGTGTATCTTGAAACTACAACATTTTAAATTGTGAAATCACTGATTATTATAAAATCATTTTAGACACTTTGTTTTGGAATGTGTGCACCATTTTTAATGCTCCGTACCACAGTCAGTAAAAACAGAACCCTTATGGGATCACTTTGTTGTCTGTCCAACTATTAAGTCACCTTTATCTCAGGAATAGGTAAGATCCTTTAGCAGTGTAAAAAGTAAAGCTTCTAAGTCAGCGCAATAAAAAAAGCCATTTGTGTCAAATATTTTGATACTTGCAAACTCACTAATCAAAACCTATAGGGTACTTCCTGTTGATCTAGAATCATGAAATGTGGCAAGAAGCAAGGTTTTATAGTACAAGTAAAGGGAAAAGTCCGAAAACAGTTATTTTGTAATTGTCTCATGAAAAAAATATTAATTTGTTATTCATTAACTGTCTGTGTGTCCATTTGTCGAGATAATTTTTCTCAGAAACGAATAGACATAAACTGTTGGAATGTATGTCACATACTCTGGTCAAAGGTCCCATGACAGTGTAAAAAAAATTAAGCTTCTGTGTGAGTGGGTTTGACTGCAGTCTCATCTGATTATGAGTGAAGATAAACCTGAAGGTGCTCCGGTCTTGTAAATACCTAATTACTCTCACCTTAAAGATATTACAAGGTGTCTACGACCCGGGACAACCGGGAGATCCGGGAAAAACCCGGGATTTTTTTCATCCGGGAGAAAACCGGGAAAAACCCGGGATATTTTTAGAATTCCGGGAATTTTTCATTGTTTTAGTTTTCAGTTACATTTTTGTAATTTTGACTAGTAAGAACCGACACACTAACAACGGATATTACTGTATCCCGCTACTGCAGAATAATACTTCAACAATAAAACATAAACGAGAGAAAAAAACGAAAATAACTTAAATTGCAAAGGAAATGCGCCATATACAACAATGACACAAGTGCTCATGCAAGCGTCTACCGACTGAAAATGTGTCAAAGACTTTAGGAAGACTATGCAGTGCTTCATAACAACAAATTCCCTCCAATGAGTGTGAAGTCGCAACTGTTCACATTCGATTTGTTTTAGCAGTTAACGCGCGGGCTCATGCGCATGTGCAGTAGAGTCACGTTTGAGTAGTAGATTCTCCCGCTTCTGTCAACAGGAATGTGGCTGTTGGCTGTGCAAGCAGTCGCAGCAAGCAGCTAGATACTTCCGGGAAAAGGGGACGCCTAATTCATATTCTTGAGGGGGGAAAAAAACTTGTTTCACAAAGCACCTAGCATCCAGCGCACATTTGCCTATCAATTAGTCATATGATTTTGAAACACTTCTCTGTTGGTATTTGAACACATTTTAAGTTGATTTCTGAATGAATCATAAGCTGACTTTTGAATGCATGCATAGTGTACATGATGTCTCTGTCAGGAGAATCCTCGTCGCATCTAGAAATAAACTTTCCACAGACAGAAGGGGACGGGGCTATACGAGCTGAGTGGAGTAAAGCCGAATGGATGAATGGCAATCGCTGTCTGATTATGTGGCTGATTGGGTGTGGGAATGATCATCGTTGTTATAATTACTAGCGAAATCCATAGATTCATACTATCAGAATGGAAATAAACGACTGACAGGAATAACAGGTGAGAAAGATTATGTATTATCTTCTCGGTGTGTCCAAGAAAATGAAGTTTTGACAGAAAATGTTAGGCCAGATCGCTACACTAGTAAGGACCAGTAGTACAGTCCCCGGCTACCAGCCGCTTAAGTTCTATTATGGAAGAAACGCGGAAAGCGTGTTGTACGAACACGTAAAAACGCCTAACCGGAGAATAATTGCGGGAGAACTAAACCAGTGATTCTGGCAGGGTTAGTGAAGTTAATCGGC
This sequence comes from Schistocerca cancellata, assembly GCF_023864275.1. Taxonomy (NCBI): domain Eukaryota; kingdom Metazoa; phylum Arthropoda; class Insecta; order Orthoptera; family Acrididae; genus Schistocerca; species Schistocerca cancellata. Next base: position 137,343,670 of record NC_064627.1, on the reverse strand, counting down.
GAACAAATTTTGACAGTGGCAGCAATAGCTACAGAATTGGTGATGACAGGATTGTTTGTTAGAACGAGGACGGAGAAGAAACGAGGACATCACACAAATTATGGAAGAATAAGACGATTCCAAATTTATATAAAAATTTCGTAATACTAGTTTTCGATGTCATGCTAGAGAAGCTGGTGCATATGAATGAAACGTGAAACTATTTCCTAACATAAAGCTTTTTGCTTGTAGTAGGCCTAATAGGCATTTGATATTGATACTTATTGGATTATATTCTGTCGTGTTATAAAAATGACCATTTGTGCCAAAACAGTCTCGTTTATTTGGTGTGTTATAAAATTGCTGCCGTATTAGAAAGGCCTATTTTGTTTTATCTAGCAGACAGTGACAAAATAGACGTAATCAGATCGAGAAACCACACCAGTCTTGGGTATTATTTGTATTAACAGTTTTTTCAGTATTAGATAACTACATTTCGATTTTTCATGTAGCAAAACGTTTGACAAACTTTGATGAGGTAAAAGATTCTTTCACAGAAAGGAAAACACGCCATGTAAAGCTGTAGCAAGATTAGAAAGAAAAAAATGCTAGGAGCTAAGGTTTGAAGAAATGTGTAATTTCTTGCTTATCTCTTGTCAGTACTGGTTTTATATATCCTATATTTATTTTTATGACACACAAAACAGCAAGTTATTAACTAATGAGCAATGAAGAGTTCAGATTTTCTGAAGAGTTCTTGTTCTCTCGATTACAAATAATCCCATCCGCTATTAATTGCGAGATTTTTTTTTAATAGAGGCAGGCTGCCAAACCGGCCGACTGGGAGCAGGAGAGGCACCACGGGACATTTCAATTTCCACTCTCCTGAATATAGTTTGGACGTGCAGTAGAAAAATGCTTTATGAAGAGGCATGGAACTGCACTTGAGCATACTTAAGACCAAATAATATGTCTTACATTTCCTCGAATAAATACGTTTTATGTTTCAGACTTTTCAGAAGGATGTGCGCTAGAAGATGAACATATTTTGAAAATTCGATTTTTTTTAGTATTGACCCTGTTTGCCAATGTCGTAGATCCGGGGCTGATGCGCAGAGCAATCTGAGCTATAGTGGGTAGTCTCCACATGACCCGTGTTTGCGTTCAGTGATTTTGCTGTTTCCCCTTCGTTTACTCTCACGTCAAATGAAAACAAAACGGATATCCGTGGCCGGGAGCTATCAAGTGAATTAAAACACATTCACATAATTACTAAAGGCTGAAATATGTCATTAGTTTCAGATTTTATTTTATTTCCACCTTTCTGACAGTCAAGCATTAATCGCCTTGCGGAACAATGAAGTTATTTTTGTCTGTTTGCTAAAGAAATTTGACTTTTGCTAATCTTTTCCGCAGAGGCAGTCAATGTATCTGAAACGAAATGTTTAATTCCACAGTACTGGGTAGTTTCAACTGTTCGCTGCATTTCAAGTGCACGTTTTCATTTTCTAGCACGTATGGCATTATGCCATAATAAAGAACCAAACATGATATAATACAGTACTGGTGCTCCAAGAAAATTTACATCCTGAAAACCACACTTAAAAGCTTAATATCAGGTCGGGGTCTACGGTACTTCATTGGGAATCTGGACATACGAGTGTGCCTTTAAGTATGCACTTTAAATGTGCACATTTTAATATGGTTCATGAAATTCCGATGCTCTTGCAGTATCATCTTTCATTGATGATCTTTTACATGTACGTACATACGGGCTTGCTACGTCATGATACCTACCCAAGCGCGGTGTCGCCTGTTACCTGAGCTCTCTGGCAACTGCTGAAACGAATCTATTTGTAACAGGTCGCGGGAAAATATTACGATTGGTGGTTTGAAAAGCGTTACTTTCAAAGTAAATATCCTGTTACGTAAGTAGAACTACGTACAAGAATGGACCGTGAATTTATTAAATCACAAAGCTTTTGACTCTCATTTAAAAATCAGGTGTCTGATGACGAGCCATTTAGAAGCATTTCGAACCCTCGAACCCTGAAGATCAGACATTTATGTCATTATTAAAAATTTTATAGGCACATTTGTGTGTAACGCACGCAAAAAAGATCAACAGTATATGCGAAAGCTTAGCTTCTCTTGCAGCTTGAGACCGATATTTTATGTGAAAGCTTTGCTTTTCTTGTAACAACACTATGTATTAACTTTCCCTGTTTGGCGCGCTACTTAACACTGTTGTTGCTATTGGCTGACTACATCACGTGTCCTATGCTCTGAATATCCTGTCATCGGTTGGCGAGATCACGTGACATGAGTTACAAACGGCTTACAAAAGCGCATCGAAATCTCGGTTTCAATGGTTCGGAAAGTAACATGCGGTGTTTGGTGAATTTTCTAATGTATGTTTTCGTAATACGAAAATACGCAGCGTACATGTTGCTGCACATCAAAGATATTTCCAAAACGTGTCTTTTTCTCTGAGTTTCGTTTTCTAAAGCACCGGGAAATTGTACGCCCGTGTACAAAACCATAACCATTCAAAGGAGTGATAGGGGAAAATATACTGTCATCCGGGAGAAAGTGTGTTTTTAACCGGGAAATCCGGGAAAAATCCGGGAATTTTTTTCCTTGTCAACGTAGACACCCTGTATTAGTGGGGGGGGGGGGGGGGGGGATATCTATTAGTAAAATAGCTACTTTTAGTTTCAGTGGGAATTTAATCCTGTGGTTAAATTTCAAAATTCCTTGTGGTTTGCCAAGCATCAGTATCTATTACTCAGTTTCTATCATGATTAAATTACTTTTATTATTATAATTTAATAACTTAAATGACTGAGCACATAGGATCACAAAAAATTACGCTCACTGATCTTTGAACTTTGATTCCTCTAACTCAAAGACTACTCAGCAGCGGATTTTAAGAAAGTTTAAATAATTGTGGTGCTAATTAGTGTAGCATGTTAACATGACTCCAGAATTAATAAAGTAAATGCAAAAATTACAACACCAAATCTGAAATTAAACTAAAAGTTTAACTGTAAAACTTCAAAATTAAAATGTTCTTAAAAGTTCTGGAATTCCGAGGACCAATATCATGCCAGTATTATCATGTCACTATCGATATCAATAACAGGCAAAAATAATTGAGATTCTCGACTCCCGGGATAGATGCACTATCTACATACATAATTAAGTTAGAATGGAAACATCAGAGCGTGAGTTATACTCACACTCGGCCAATATTTATATACTTCGTGTTGATCCGTATATACGCATCTGGTGTTATTGTACATATTTTATTAATTGCTGTTTCACCAGGAAGACACTGGGTCTGCAAGATCCTTCATTATCTGACAGCATTGACCTCATAGCTATTCTTCCATAGAAATGAAAACATGGTAGCCAGAGCATGCCAAGTCAGGACTGTAGTGATGATGCAGAAGACTTTCCCCATCAAAATTCTTAATTTTCCCCATGGTGATACAAGCAGTATTAGGACGCATATGAGGCTGCAATTTGTTCTTTTTGTCTACAATGCTCGATGGAGCTTCAGAGATGTTTAGATGTATTGGACAGCATTTATGATGTGGCCAGGTTCCAGAAAATCAACCAGAATGCAGCCATCTGCATCACAGAAGACTGTTCATATTTTCCCAGTAGATCAATCTCTTCCTGCTTTTTTCTTATGGCTAATCCAAATCGTGCCATTCGTTATTTTGATGTTTTGTTTACTACTCATTTTATAGAGGCATATTGAGTCGCAGACAATCACAGTGAAAAGATATTTTGATTGTGCCTGACTGCAACTCAGCACCTCTACTATGGGGTTGGATAGCAGTCTTTCCTCCTCATAATATTGGTATTCCATATTGGACATTCCAGTTTTGGGCTATGAGTCTGTGAACTTTGTAGCTTACAGTCATTAAATACTTCTTGATAACTCAGTTTACTAATCATTCCCTGCACAGCAGTATTTCTGTTGCAAATTTAGTTGAGATTTCATTGACAGGTGACGTGTCTTTTGTCCATGAGCTCTTCAAGTCATGTGTTGAGTATCATGGAAACTGTTTGAGGGATACTGCTGCAGAGCTCATCTTGCGTGCTTGTGTTGCCATCTTTAATGTACTTCATACACGTCATAACACTGCTGTCACCTGTGCGCAAAGACCATGTGCAGGCCGAAGTCTTAAGGTTCATTTTTTTCTCTTTGATAAGGATTTCAATGACAGCACACTGCCAAAGCAAAACAAAAGCCTGTGGTCACAAGATATAAGTTAACGACCATGCAGTGTGTCAACACATAGTACAAAGTATGTAGACTACATCTGCATGTGTGATGGTATGATGTCATTTTAATTATGTCTTGGAACTGCAGTTCCAGCAAGGGGTTGCTTGTGACCTTCATTTTGAGCCTTTTACTTTTCCAGAACTATTTTGTAACTACAGGATGAGTTATTCCATAACACGATATAAAAACTATTGTCATACTCATCTTCTCTTTTACTACTGATCAAGTGTTTTTCCCCACTTTTTTATTAGACTAAAAGACAGGAAGTAGGCATAATGTGAGCACTGTTGTATGTGAATGTATGAAATATTTGAAACTATTCTGCTTGTACAGTAGTGGTTACCCCTTTTTAAATAAATGATACTGTAATTTTGTTTATTTTGCTTATCTTTATTCAAGTATGTTTGTTGAGAGACAATAATTTTTAATCAGACTGTATTCACTGGTCTGTTAGAAGATAGCAATAGGATGTGTACATGACAGCATCAGAATCAGTATTGTGTTTGTGTTTTCAGAGGTTATTTGGTAGTCTATGCCTCTATAAGCAACACACTTGTCAAAGTAATAGTGATGAAGTTTTCTTATGATTTACTCTTAATATTTTCTTGTATTTGTAACATTATTCATGCTCAGTTATTTACTCAGCAACTGCTTTAGTACTAATCTTTATTTTAACAGTGAAATTGATAGACTCGTGTTTTCTTATTACAGGGATCTTAAACCACCAAACCTTCTTCTCATAATGGGTGGAAAAGTACTCAAAATATGTGACTTTGGAACAGCCTGTGATAAGAAAACCTATATGACAAACAATAAAGGGAGTGCTGCTTGGATGGCTCCTGAAGTGTTTGAAGGCAAGTTCCTCTTTTTTTCACTATTAGCTGTAGTGATAATTATTTATACTTTCTTCATAGACATTCATTTTTTGTTTTACATTGTTTCCTGCTAATAATGAAATTGTGTAATTCAGAAGCTAGTCTAAAGGAGGTAATTAACCATATCATTTCTGAGTAATCTAAGGATTGAACGTAACTACTCATCAAATTGTTGAGGCTCGAACACATCAACTGGCACACCTGCCTGGTCTCTCTCTCCACCACACATCCCCTCCACCCAGGCCCCGTGACCCTAACTTCACTGATCCTGCACTCACTCTCTCCACAGTCTCCTGTTTGCTCCATTATATTTCCTCCCCTTCCACTTCATTCCTCCAAGCCGTATGTGCTAAGCACAGCTCCACGTGCCTGTGGCCATAACGAGCTCACCAGTGCCATATTTTTATCCTGTGCAACTGTTGCCTCTCCCTCCCAGTTGTGAGCCATTTGTCCCAGACCATCTCTCTCTCTCTCACTGCCTCTTCCCTCTCTTAGCTCGTGCCGCTTGACATTCACCCCATTTTAGCTGCAATATCAGTGCATAGCTTTACATATGGATATGTTCTGTATAGGTCTGGAGAAGGATTTGTCTGAAACCCAGAAATGTACTTAGTAAACTGTTGACAACTCAATGCGTCTACCATATGGTCAGTTGTTACCTTTATTCCGTAAAATATTCATGTTCGACTAAGAACTTTCCATACCTTGTTCATATCATTTCTGATGAATTCATGAACTTAAAAATATTTAAAAAATTCAGTAAGTCTTTGGGAAATACCATTTAAATTTTGTGGACACAGATACATTGTGTGACCAAAAGTATCCTGACACCTGGCTGAAAATGACTTACAAGTTCATGGTGCCCTCCATCGGTAATGCTGGAATTCAGTATGGTGTTGGCCCACCCTTAGCCTTCATGACAGCTTCCATTCTCACAGGCATACATTCAATCACATGCTGGAATGTTTCTTGGGGAGTGGCAGCCCATTCTTCACAGAGTGCTCCACCGAGGAGAGATATCGATGTCAATTGGTGAGGCCTGGCACAAAGTTGGCATTCCAAAACATCCCAAAGTTGTTTTGTAGGATTCAGGTGAGGACTCCGTGCAGGCCAGTCCATTACAGCGATGTTATTGTCATGTAACCACTCCACCACAGGCCGTGCATTATGAACAGGTTCTTGATCTTGTTGAAAGATGCAATCTCCATCCCCGAATTGCTCTTCAACACTGGGAAGCAAGAAGGTGCTTAAAACATCATGAGCAGCCGCTCGACCATGAAATCCGAGTTTTCTCACCTCCCGCTTAACTGTCATAATACTTGCAGTGGATCCTGATGAAGTTTGGAATTCCTGTGTGATGGTGTGGATAGATGTCTGCCTATTACACATTACTACCCTCTTCAACTGTTGGCGGTCTCTGTCAGTCAACAGACGAGGTCGGCCTGTAAGGTTTTGTGCTGTATGTATCCATTCACATTTCCACTTCACTATCACATAGGAATCAGTGGGCCGAGGGATGTTTAGGAGTGTGGAAATCTCACTTACAGATCTGTGACACAAGTGACACCCAATCACCTGACGACGTTCGTAGTCTGTGAGTTCCGCGGAGCACCCCATTGTGCTGTCTCACGATGTCTGACGACTACTGAGGTTGCTGATATGCAGTACGTGGCAGTAGACAGCAGTACAATCCACCTAATATGAAAAACATTTTTTTTTTTTTTTTTTTTTTTGGGGGGGGGGGGGGGGGGTCTGGATACTTTTGATCTCATAGTTTACCATTAGAAATAAAGCATGAGTATGTGTCAGCAAATGTCAATAAAACTGAAATCTGTCGTGTCATTTCGTTCTTATGTTTCTACTGTAACTCATTGTTTTGCTCCAATTGCTGTGATCTTCTTCAGGAGGCTGAACACTGTCAAACAGTAGTTTTGTGTTCCCATATAAAAGGGAGGTTCATCCCATTTGTATGAGCAGGCTGGGCATTATTAAGTGGTATTCATAGTACCCTCAGTGACAGGCCATTGTTTCTGTTTAAGTACTTGCAGTCAGGTTGACAAACAAGTATTAGTAGTTGTTGCTCTTATTTATTTCAATAAGTGACATGCTTTTGTGACTTAACTGTGTCAAGAGAGGTGGAGAGGAAAGTGCAAAAGGTGTAAAAGAAGTCTGTCTGTTTTATAATATAAAAACTGCCTGAAATGTAGACATATTTAGCTGTGTCACTTCTGTTTAAAAATCATATTTAATAAAATCATATTCAACATGCATTATTATTTTGTGACTTAACAAAATATTGAATACATAATTTAAACAGCTCTTGTCTTGATTTTGGCAAATGTGATAGTACTTACAGTTAACTTACTTCCCATAGGTTCCGGTATTATTATTATTATTACTTTTACTTTGCAGACTTATTATAATTGCTTATTTGCTATCACCAGACTTGCATTGTGCACTGTACAAATTAAGACGTGCTCCCTCCCCCTCCCCCCCCTCCTCCCCCTCTCCCCCCCTCATGCATGCATTCCCCACCCCCTCATACTCCCCCTCCCAATGCATTATCTCCTTCAATAAACTTAGGAGAGTAGCCATAAAATTCTAATTATCACCACAAAGAAAAGATGGTGATGGTATTAGTCTTTCTTACGTAATCACCATAACCCAGAACCTTTGCCTTTCGTACTCAAGTGCTCTAACACCTAAGCTACCCTAGCATTACTCTGGACCCGTCCTCACAGCTTTGCTTGTGCCAGTACCTCATCTCCTACCTGCCAAACTTCGCAGAAGTTCTCCTGTGAAACTCCTGGAAGAAAGGATATTGAGGAGACATGCCTGTCTGTCAGCCACAGCCTGGGAGATGTTTCCAGAATGAATTTTTCACTCTACAGCAGAGTGTGCGCTGACATGAAACTTCAGGTAGTGGTGGAAGTAAGGGAGTGAGGACAGGTCATGAGTTGTGCTTGGGTAGCACAGTTGGTAGAGCACATGCCCATAAAGGCAAAGGTCTTGGGTTCGAGTCTCAGTCCATGCATTTGTAGAAGGTGACAGTACAACCAGGTAGATGATAACTGAAGCACAGTATTCAGTCAGTGAACGAAAATTTGTGCACATTAGATCCCCCGCCAGTTGATTTCAAAGTACAAATGAAACAGAATGGGCCTATATATGCAACACCAAATTATTACAGTGAAAGAGATTATATTTCTTAACACACCATTCCCAATCTGAATCAAAGCAATTATCCATGGAATAGAAGCATTGTTCCTCTTCAACAAAGAAAAGTAGTGAGGGTGACAGGGGAGGAGGAGGAGGAGGAGGAGGAGGAGGAGAAGAAGAAGAAGAAGAAGAAGAAGTTGAAGGTGATTGCATCAACGTACAATATTATGAATACAATGTTTTGGAGCTTGAATACACCGTCACGTTAAGACTGTAAATGCCACTCCTACAGTACTACTCTGGGAACCATGACAGGCCATAGCCTAATGACTTGGACTGTTGACAGCAGGCATGATTATTCTGGATGGCATTTCCCACCCTCATACAGATAGGAAAATGTAGGGATTATTGCAAAAAAGATCCTTGCTATTTATGGGAAATAAATTCTTGTATCAACTCACAACTGATGTTGGTATCTTCAGTTCTAACAATACCTCACTTTACATCTCAGAATTCACATATATTCTCCATCATACATTGCTGGATTTACACTTGTGGAAGAAAAGATGTTGTTGCAGCTACCTGGGGGCTGTTCACTAGCAAAGTGTCGTGCCAGAAGAAGGAATGTTGGGGAGGGCTATTCTGCCAGACAGTGTCAGGATGATGGACAGAATCAGCTGTATATTGTGAAAACTCAGTGTGAAGACTACATACAAATCTAACTCTGGTGTTCTGATAGTGTCTCAGATCAACAAAGGACAATACAGTCTCACTCAAAATGTCAGGAGTATACTTGTGGAAGAGTCTGTGTTAGAATGACTATACAGTGAATCAGTAGCAGATCATTGAACATAAACTTTTTTACAGATTGGGACAGGTGCAACATGATGTGCTGTGAGATATCAACCATGTAATAAAATTCATCATCGTGTAAGTTCTCAGTGTGAAGAAGAGCTACCACACCCATTTGTTCAGAATAGCCATCGAAATTCATAAACATGACAGTAATTTTAACAAGAAGAAGAAATCGTCAAGACAAATGTATCCTGAATTTCCGTGCTGCGTTGAATCACCCTTGCAAATAACAATGGAGGAGCTACAGTGATAATGACTAGGGAAACACTCCCATGGACATCAGTGTGGAGAGTATGTTTAACCTCCACAGTAGGCTCGACTCCAGTCTGCTACCAGTAATAGAGGTGATTCTTTGAGAATTCTAGTCACAATGCCAGCAAAACACTAAAAAAACATCAGCTGAGGCTCCGGAGACAAAAGCCAAAAGGCTGTATGCCACCTTTTTTCCTGGTCTTCTTTCTTACAGGAGAACTAGTTCAGCAAGCTATGCTGGAAGACTTCTGTGAAACTTGAAAAGAAGCTGTAATGCAAAATTGAAGCTCTGAAGGTTGGTTGTGAACCCTGTCTTGATGACTTAGAGTAGCCTCTAAAAGCATTGACCACAAATTGCAAGGGTCTAAGCTTGAATTCCTATCAGGCACTAGATTGTAATCTGTCATAAAATTTCAGAATAATGTGCACTCTGTTACAGAGGAAGAGATTCATCCAAGAAACAAGTAATTTATTGTAATCTTAGAGAATGAAAATTTTAGTTTTTAAGCAATAAAGAAAAATGTCTGAAGGCAATCGTTCATCTGCTGCAGCCCTCGTCCGCCCCTCCAAACCCCCTTCCCCACTCCTCTCTCTCTCTCTCTCTCTCTCTCTCTCTCTCTCTCTCTCTCTTTCACACACACACACACACACACACACACACACACACACACACACAGAGTTGATATTGTTTGCGAGCTGTTGTATAGATAGGCTAATTTGTGTAGTGGCAAGGAGGGGGGGGGGGGGGGGGGAATGTGTGGGACAAGGAGGGCCAACATCACAGTTCACACTCAGCAACAAAATGACATTTAAATAATAACCAAAGTGAGAGAATGTGCCATGAGAGAGAGAGGGAGGAACGGAATGTTGTGGAGTAAAATGCATTACAGTATTGGGACAGTGGTTGAGCAATGAGACGAGAAAGATGAGGACAAAGAAGTGGGCTGCCAAGGATAACGGCATGTCACACACTTTAGCAGTTACACTGCAATTCTCACCAAAGAGCTATTTCAGTTTGGCATCTAGCACTCACACATAATACTCAGTGGGAGGCAGTTAATGATATGCAGTCCAGTGACCAGTGCCCGATTTGATTACCTACCAGATAGGAGACTGAGCAGTCACCAAAAGGGAGACATGAAAGTGGCTAGCTCAGCTGTGAGTGATAGGATTCTTTGGCTGGTCTATTATTCAGCTGCGAGATACTTTCATTTGGTCACATAGATAAGGTCACCTGTGGTCTAGGGGTAGCGTCTTTGATTCATAGTCAAAACGCTTTTGGTGGCGAGTTCGAATCCTGCCACTGCTTAAATTTTGATTAATAATCAGCATTGGTGGTTGAAGACTTACGGTATAAGAAGTCACCTTCATTCTGCGTTGTCAAAGAGGGCAGAGGATTGGAGAGAGGTTCAGGGCACTCTCTTGTCCTAGGGGTGGGAAACTGGCCCTAAAGGTGGAACAATCAGCAATGATCTACGGCATGAGGATGCAGAAGGCAATGCAAACCACTGCATTAAAAGCACATAACGTTTATCCACAAGACATGTGGCCTGTAATTTAAAAAGTGTCATGGTGATCTCTCCATTAGCAAAAGATTCCGGAATAGTCCCCCATTCGAATCTCCGGGAGGGATCTGCCAAGGGGGAGGTTACCATAAGAAGAAGATTGAGTAATCAAAGGAAGGATAATATTCTACGAGCCAGGGCGTGGAATGTCAGAAGCTTGAACATGGTAGGGAAGCTAGAAAATCTGAAAAGGGAAATGCAAAAGCTTAAGCTAGATATTGTAGGAGTCAGTGACGCGAAATGGAAAGAAGACAAGGGTTACTGGTCAGATAAGTATAGGGTGATATCAACAGCAGCAGAAAGAGGTATAATGGGAGTAAGATTAGTTGTGAATGGGAAGATAGGGCAGAGAGTGTGTTATTGTGAACAGTTCAGAGACAGGGTTGTTCTTATCATAATCGACAGCAAACCAACACCAACAACGATAGTTCAGGTATACATGCTGATGTCGCAAGCTGAAGATGAAGAGAGAGAGAGAAAGTGTATGAGGGTATTGGAAGGGTAATAGAGTGTATAAAGGGGGACAAAAATCCAATAGTCATGGGGGACTGGAATGCAGTTGCAGGGGAAGGAGCAGAAGAAAAGGTTACAGAAGAATATGGGCTTGGGACAAGGAATGAGAGACGAGAAAGACTAATTGAGTCTGTAACAAGTTTCAGCTAGTAATAACAAATACACTGTTCAAGAATCACAAGAGGAGGAGGTATACTTGGAAAAGGCCGGGTGATATGGGAAGATTTCAGTTAGATTACATCATGGTAAGACAGATTCCAAAATTAGATACTGGATTGTAAGGCGTACCCAGGAGCAGAAATAGACTCGGATCATGATATAGTAGTGATGAAGAGTAGGCCGAAGTTTGACGTTAATCAGGAAGAATCAATACGCAAGGAAGTGGGATACATACAGAAGTACTAAGGAATGACAAGATATGGTTGAAGTTCTCTAAGGCTATAGATACAGCAATAAGAAATAGCTCAGTAGCTCAGTTGAAAAGGAATGGACATCTCTAAAAAGGGCCATCACAGAAGTTGGAAAGGAAACCATAGGTACAAAGAAGGTAACTGCGAAGAAACCATGAGTAACAGAAGAAATACTTCAGCTGATCAATGAAAGGAGGAAGTACAAGAATGTTCCTGGAAACTCAGGAATACAGAAATACAAGTCGCTGAGGAATGAAATAAATAGGAAGTGCAGGGAAGCTAAGATGAAATGGTTGCATGAAAAATGTGAAGACATCGAAAAAGAAATGATTGTCGGAAGGACAGACTTAGCATACAGGAAAGACAAAACAACCTTCGGTGACATTAAAAGCCAGGGTGATAACATTAAGAGTGCAATGGGAAGTCCACTGCTAAATGCAGAGGAGAGAGAGCAGATATGTGGAAAGAATACATTGAAAGCCTCTATGAGGGGGAAGATTTGTCTGATGTGATAGAAGAAGAAACAGGAGTCAATTTAGAAGAGATAGGGGATCCAGTATTAGAATCAGAATTTAAAAGAGCTTTGGAGGACTTACGGTCAAATAAGGCAGAAGGGATAGATAACATTCCATCAGAATTTCTAAAATCATTGGGGGAAGTGGCAACAAAATGACTATTCACATTGATGTGTAGAATTTATGAGTCTGACGACATACCATCTGACTTACAGAGAAGCATCAGCCACACAATTCCGAAGACGGCAAGAGCTGAAGCTGACAAGTGTGAGAATTATCACACAATCAGCTTAACTGTTCATGCTTCCTAGTTTCTTACAAGAATAATATACAGAAGAATATAAAAGAAAATTGAGGATGTGCTAGATGGCGATCAGTTTGGCTTTAGGGAAGGTAAAGGCACAACAGAGGCAATTCTGACGTTGCGGTTAATAATGAAAGCAAGGCTAAAGAAAACTCGAGACACGTTCATAGGATGCATGTAAAATGTTGGATGCATGTAAAATGTTGCAAGATGTTCGAAATTCTGAAAAAAGTAGGGGTAAGCTATAGGGAGAGACGGGCCATATGCAATATGCTCAACAGCCAAGAGGGAATAATAAGAGTGGACAACCAAGAACGAAGTGCTCGTATTAAAAAGGGTGTCAGACAAGCATATAACCTTTCACCCCTACTGTTCAATCTGCACATTGAGGAAGCAGTGATCGAAATATAAGAAAGGTTCCGGAGTGGAATTGAAATTCAAGATGAAAAGATATCAATGGTACGATTCGCTGATGACATTGCTATCCTGAGTGAAAGTGAAGAAGAATTACGTAATCTGCTGAATGGAATGAACAGTCTAATGAATATAGAGTGTGGATTGAGAGTAAATTGAAGAAAGATGAAGGTATTGAGAAGGAGTAGAAATGGGAACAGCGAGAAACTTATCAGGATTGACGGTCACGAAGTAGATGAAGTTAAAAGAATTCTGCTACCTAGGCAGTAAAATAACCAATGGCGGATGGAGCAAGGAGGACATCAAAAGCAGATTAGCAAAGGTAAAAAGGGTGTTCCTGGCCAAGAGAAGTCTACTAATATCAAATATCAGCCTTACTTCGAGGAAGAAATTTCTGAGAATGTACGTCTGGAGTACAGCATTGTATGGTAGTGAAACATGGACTGTGAGAAAACCGGAACATAAGAGAATCGAAGCATTTGAGATGTGGTACGACAGACGAATGTTGAAAATTTAGTGGACTGATATGGTAAGGAATGAGCAGATGCTGCGCAGAATCGGAGAGGAAAGGAACCTGCGGAAAACACTGACAAGGAAAAGGGACAGGAGATAGGACATCTGTTAAGACATCAGGGAATGACTTCCGTGGTACTAGAGGGAGCTGTAGAGGGCAAAAAGTGTAGAGGAATACAGTGATTGGAATACATCCAGCTAATAATTGAAGGCATAGGTTGCAAGTGCTACTCTGAGGTGAAGAGGTCAGCCCAAGAGAGGAATTTGTGGCAGGTCGCATCAAACCACTCAAAAAAAAAAAAAAAAAAAAGAAAGAGAGAGAGAGAGAAGAAGAAGAAGAAAAGGTGCATTCCTTCACACTAAACTACAAATAGGCTGTAACCCAATGATGCACAGCTTCCTGCTCCAGTGAGATGACTGTCCAATTAGCAGTGTTTGTGATGTATTATTTTTGATAAGCTACATTTTAACTGATAGTTTTTCTTATTGAGACGAGAGGCCATTGTGCTAATAGATGTGACCTGTATTTTAGCATATCAAGAGATGAACATTGTACAAATTTTAAGATTTTGTGAAATGTTTAATATACTGTACAGTATTTCCTAAATTATTAGAAACAACGTTTCAATGTGTTGTTGCAGTGGATGGCTCATAAATGTGGGTCTCATCTTCCTAAGTCATTATTTTAGTCTTTATTGTGTTGTTCTATACAGCTTTTAGGATAGGGATAGGGTTTACAGCTTTACATTATAAGTATTACAGTATGGGTAGTTGTTTGGATGAGAGTGAGTCCACTTTGAAATGAATTTCTGTTTTAAACTTTCCACATTTTACACATTTTAAGAACATTCATCTAGGGCTGTTTTAACAAGGCCACTAACAACTGTGCACAGTCTTAATACAAGGGTCGTCCACAAAGTAAGTCCCGTTTCTATTTCTATCCATGGCAGCACTATGATCGCAGTTCTGGGCATGCGTGGCAGTTACTCTGACTCCAGGAGAAGACGTGTACACTATTTTCAGATCACTGCTGTCAACGTGTGCTTTGTAGTGCTTCTTTGTAATGTCAGCTGTAATTGAAAATGCCGCCGCGTGTGAAATCAGATCTGTGATTTGTTTTCTAAATGCAAAGAAAGTTAAACCAAAGGAAATTCATCAACTAATCTGCTAGGTTTACGGACAAAATGCTATGAGTGATTCCATGGTTAGAAGATGGGTCAGACTGTTCAATGAAGGACGTGAAGTACCTCACACAATGAATGTGACGAAACAATTCTTACAGGAATTTCACTGGGATGCGTTTGATCATCCTCCGTACAGCCCGGACCTCGCTACTAGTGACTTTCATCTCTTCTTACACCTAAAATTTGTCCTTTGTGGTCAACACTTCAACGATGATGACGAGCTGAAAGAACATACACAGGCGGCAGCCTTCTATGGAGAAGGCATACAAAAACTTGTGGCATGCTATGACAAGTGGCTACAAAATTTCGGAAGCTATGTAGAAAAGTAGTTTAACGGTTGTAGATTTTGGTACAATAAATATTTTTTCTGTATCTGTACACGTTTGTTTTATATAACCAAATGGAACTTACTTTGTGGATTTGCCTTATATACACTCTCCATTCTTGTTTTCACTACTACCAAATTGGTCTCTCTCCACAATGCTGTTGTGATTACCACTATCAGACTGTAATATATGACTTCACTTTCCCTCTGAAAGTGAAGCAGAAGTGATCATGATCATTCCTCTGTTTGTACTTGATCCAATCTTGATATTATGTTGACTCCACAATAAATGGGTCTGCTCTTGCACAGTAGTGATTGGTACATACACTGCTGGGCTTATGGCGCACAAACTGTCTGCTCTGAGCCTTCAGTACAAAATTAGTCAACAGAATGCAACTAAACAGTCAACTGTAAGTCCTGCAGGCAATAGTCGTGAAGCAGTTGGGATTTCATCGTGGTAATAAGGCCAGACATCAGTTCAGTCGTGGAGTGATTACTTTTAATTGGCCTAGTTCTAACCTGTGTGTCTCACAACTATGCCATACCCATTAAAATGACAGTTTGTGACATATTCACTGCTGCTGAGGCTATGAATTGTGTCTGACCTGCATCAGCATGTCTGAGAGTTCTACCCTGTGAAACACGAGCCTAATAGTATTTTTCTGGTATTATAATGTAACCTTACCAAGAGGCTACAGTCCGCTCACAAAAAAAATGTGTATGTGATTGAGACTGTGAGGTCTTACCAAAAGTATTCTTTAAATTTGAATCAAGTGTAAGTTCGTAGCAAGTATACCTCCTTCTCAGTTTGGGTGGTGCAATTCTGCTTTGTGGGATAGTCTCAATTGTCATTTTCAGTGATTACTCAACTTTTCCCTATTGTCTTCATTTCCTCAATTATTCCAAATGATAAAAGAATGATAGAAGGAAAAATGTGAGCAAATAAGAAGTCAGTACAATGATTAAAATGATGTGACAAAAGATTAGAAATAAAAAATTACATTTAAACCATTTAATTGAATAAAAATAATGATCAAAGTCATTTTGATAAAGATTTAAAAATCAAAAAATTTTAAAGCAATTGACAGGATTCAAATCTACAACCTTCTGCATGTCAGGAATGTATTTTGACGACTATGCTAAGCTGCTCTCTCTCTCTCCCTCTCTCTCTCTCTCTCTCTCTCTCTCTCTCTGTCTCTCTATCTATCTATCTCTATAAATCTATCTATCTACTTAAGTAATGGAACTTCTTTAGATTATTGTTACAACATTGTATAAAATCATTTAATTTGTTTATTGACAATGTAAGAAAATCAAAATATCCACGGGTGTGCTGCCGGTCTATAGTGTCCAGCGGGCACAATATTTCGGCGATCATACATGTCGCCATCATCAGGTGAACTGACGGACTGAGCTCCTGTGAACGTGCCGGCACGGAGATCTGTACACTATGGCTGCTTAGAGGGAACCCGTGGATATTTTGATTATCAAATACGCCGGGAGAAACTCAAGAATCACAATGTAAGAAAAGATAGATTACTTCCTACTGTGAAGAAGATACATTAAGTTGCAGACAGGCACAATTAAAGGACACTTATGCAAAGCTTGTGGCCACAGCCATCATCAACAAAAGAGAAACAGAGAAATGCACACCATTTATACACACAAGCAAGCACACCTCATGCACACATGACTGCCAATTCCAGCATCTGAGGCCAGACTGGAGCTGTCACATGGGATGGCAGTAGCAATCTGGAGGGAACATGGAAGGGGAAGGGTTAGCAATGTACAGGTGGGGAGACAGAGGAAAGCTGTCTGGCGAGCGTGTGCAGGGACTAGAATGCCAACGGGTGTAGCATCAAGAGGTTGTGAGGCAGGGAGGTGGGGAAAGGAGTGAAAAAGTAGAAGAGTGGGGAAAGATGGGTGGGTGCGTTGGCGGAGGGCAACAAACAAAGAGGCTAGGAGACAAGGATGCGAGGAGATGTAGGACAGATGGGGTGGAAACTGTTGGGTGGAAGGTGTGGGACAGTATGTTACCATAGGCTGAGGCCTTGATAACTTCTGGAGTAGAGAATGTGTTGTAAGTATAACTCCCATCTGCACAGTTCAGAAAAGCTGGTGGTGGAAAGGAGGGTCCCAATGGCATGGGTAGTGAAGCAGCCATTGAAATCAAGCATGCTGTGGTCAGCTGCATTTAGTGCCATAGCATGGCCTACTTTGATCTTGGCTACAGTTTGGCGGTGGCCATTGACCCTAGTGCACAGCTACTTGTAGTCATATTGCTATAAAGAGCTGTGCATTGGTTTAAAGCACAGCAGAGCTGGTAAATGACATGGCTGCTTTCACAGGTGACCCACCCCCTGATGAGGTAGGATAAACCTGTGACAGGACTGGAATAGGAAGTGCTGGGCTGGTGGATTGAGCAAGTCTTCCAGGAGGATACAATTGTTGTATCCTACTTTAGTAGGGTGGGAAGAATCTCTGGTAGGATGCCCCTCATTTCAGTGCATGATGATAGGTAATCAAAGCCCTGGTGAAGAATGTGGTTGAGTTGTTACAGTCCAGGGTGATACTGGGTTGATGAAGGGAGCACTCCATTGTGACCAGTTCTTGGGAGGAGGAGGGGGGGGGGCGGTAATCAGGGGAAATGGCACAGGAGATCTTTCTGAGGACTAGGTGTGGGGCATAGTGCCTGTCTGTGAAGGCCTTGGTGAGACTCTCATCATACTGAGCAAGGGAGTTCTTGTCACTGCAGAAGATGCGCTGTTCCCTGTGTGGCCAGGCTGCATGGGAGGGATTTTTTTGGCATGAAAGCATTGATACCTGTCGAAGTGCAAGTACTGTTGGTGGGTTTAGTGTGGACAGTGGTGTGGATGCAGCTGTCAGAGAGGAGAAGGTCAGTGTCACTAGGTTGAGGAGGACCAGGTGAAGCAGAGGGATAGAAGCTGTTGAGGTTGTGGAGGAACGAAGATAGGTTGTTTTGGCCCTAAGTCCAGATCATGAAGATATCATCAATGAACCTAAACCAGACTAAGGGTTTGGGATTTAGGAAGGCTTGAAAGGTCTCTTCCAGGAGGCCCATAGGAGGTTGGCATAAGAGGGTGCATGCAGCTGCCCACAGCTGTGCTAGGGAATACAGTTAGTAAAGTGTATGAGGAATGAGAAGGAATGTCTGGAGGACACTGGCAAAGGTAGTATTCAATAGCGGTAAGACCATAGGCATATGAGGGATGTTGATGTATAGGGACATGACGTCAGCAGTGACAAGTAGGGATCCAGGAGATTAAGAGAATGGGGATGGTGGAGAGTCTGTGAAGGATGGGGTTGATATCTTTGATTGGGAGACTAGATTATGGGCAAGTGATTGAAGGTGTTGGTCATTGTGGACCAACATTCTTTTGGAGGGGACACAATAACCAGCCACAATCAGGTGTCCAGGATTGTTGGGTTTGCGATTTTGGGGAGCATGTAGAAGGTGTTTGGGGGCGGGGGGTCATAGTGGTGAGGAGGGAAACGGATTCAGGGGGGAGGTTCTGGGAAGGCCCTTGGGCTAGGGATTGGAGGTGGACTTCTGGGATGGGATCACTCTGGCAGAGTTTATAGGCGAAGGAATCAGATAATTGGTGCAGGCCTTCTGCCAGGTAGTCACTGCGGTTCATAACCACAGTGATGGAACCTTTGACTGCAGGTAGGATGATTAGGTCAAGATTTCTTTTGAAGTTGTGTATGGCTATTCCTTCTTCTGCTGAAAGGGTGGTGTTCGGAGGAAGGGACTAGGGGAAGAGTGGTGAGGCTAAGTTGGAAGTAAGGAATTCCTGGAAGGTGACCAGTGAGTGGTTGGGTGGGAGTGGGGAGGATCATGATTGGATGGTGGTATGGACTGTGAGAGGCAGGGTTCAGTGTTGTAATTGGGTTGGTTTTGGTTAGAGGAACTGGTGGCAAAGAAGTGCTTCCATTGCAGAGATCGGGAGGAGGAGAGTAGGTCTTTGACAAGCCCAGCATGCTTAAATTTGGGTGTAAGGCTAAAGGTGAGACCTTTGGATTGGAATGAAACTTGTGTGAGCTGAGGGTTTTGGTGGAAATGTTAACAACTGTGTCTGGGGAATGTTTCGGCTCTGGATTCGATGGAGAGTTGGTAGGGAGCTTTAGGGGATGCGACAAGTTGAAAAGGTCAGCTAGGCAGGGTTTAGGTGCTGTGAGAGGTAAACGAAGAGGGACATTGTAGGTAGGATAGTGGTTGGATAGTGGTGCCCTGAAGCAGCTGTAGGATGTTGGCAGGGTAGATAACTTTTGGAGGTGGTGTCTAGAATGCTGCTCCAGGTGCTGGAGAGCAATTGTGCTTATCTGCAACTTAATGTGTCTTCTTTACAGTAAGTAACAGTCAATCTTTTCCTACATTGTTGATGTTCCTAAGTGGAGTTTCCATTGTTTAATTTGTTTATTGACGATTTGTATTCTCAGATTAGTTTTTATTCCAAATATTTCACGTGGTTTTTTCCCTATAGTAGTGCTATGGTTTCCTTTCAGGTTCAAGCTATACCGAAAAATGTGATGTCTTTAGTTGGGGAATTATTCTGTGGGAAGTTTTGAGCAGGCGGAAGCCTTTTGATGACATTGGTGGCTCAGCTTACAGAATTATGTGGGCTGTGCATACTGGTGAACGACCACCCCTGATAGAAGGATGCCCACGACCAATTGAATCTCTTATGACCAGGTATTTTCTTCAAATTTTTGCAAATTACTTTGGTTTGTTTTTGTTGTTAATACAGTCTAATAATATTGTACTTTCAGCTCATTCCATACCAAGTGGTCTAGGGAAAAAAAATTGTTGGTTGCTCAACTGTCTCAGAAAAAATTGATATTTGCTGGGTGAATTCCCAAATGTTTAGTAGGCTCAAAAACTTTTTTTTTTTTATTTATTGTTTATCATCTAGGAACAGTAGTCATTTTTGTTTCAGGCTGCGAGCAGTTTTTTGCATTTATGAGCATCTGCTGTTTTTAGAATTATTCAGTAAGGATTGCCCCAGACCTTTCAGACAAGAATTTTAGTTCAGCACACAACGGACTATAAATTAAAACCATGATCACCTAGCTGAATGTATTCGCTAATATATTTTTAATGGCTCCAAGTTGTTGTTGTTGTGGTCTTCAGTCCTGAGACTGGTTTAATGCAGCTCTCCATGCTACTCTATCCTGTGCAAGCCACTTCATCTCCCAGTACCCACTGCAGCCTACATCCTTCTCAATCTGCTTAGTGTATTCACTGCTTCCCTTTCATGTCCCTCGACTGGTTCAAAGTTATTGGTCACAAATTAAAAAACTCAAATTTTTAAACAGTATTTTTCCAAAGGAGAAGTAATTTCTCAGCCTTAATATTTTTGTGGTATTACACTACACAATGTAGTTGCTTATAGAGTATCAATGGTGAGAAGCTGACACGTCAGTATACTATTTTTTAAAACGAATTTTTTAAAATTTTTTCATTCTTTGGCTTCAATATCTTTGTTGGGAGACCAGATAAAAATCTGAAAATTATACACTTAATACACCTTAATGATATCAAACTTCAGTATAAATTTCAGCTTTGTCAAGTCTTGGAAAAAAATTACAAATATGAGCAAAAAATACATATCTTAATGTAATAAAGTAATGTCTGGTGCAATGTAATAAAGTATATCAATGATTAATTTAAACACAAAAAAACACATGAAATTAAGGTGACGTATGATTATTTGTGGAAACAGTTCTCTGCAGAAAGTTTCAGCAGGCTAGCAGACCGCATCTGCAAGTCCATACAAGCTCACAGACAAGTCTATACATGTCTGTGTGTTGTCTTGCCCATTTCACCACCACCTGTTCACTCACTCTCAGTTAACAACGATGTCTTGAAGTGTGCTGTTTAACAATGGAGTCTCAGTGTTATTTTGGTGTTCTTATTAATGAAGCTTGGCATAAAAATGAAAAATTGAGAAGATGGCAACTACTGTCAAAAATAATTTTTGAAGTTTGATTTCAAAAGAAAAGTTGCACTAAACTAGGTGGAGGTTCTAAAAAAATGCTCCGACTGATTATGCTGATATGCTCTACCCATTAGTCCAAAAATTGCATGTAATAAGAAACATGTCCTCCGAAAACTACCCAGTTTCGTCTGCTCATACAATTACAGTTTTTGGAAACACTTCCAATTTTGGTAAAGTCTTTCACTTGAAAACTATGAATGGGGGTAATTTGTATTCAACTGCTATGCAAGCATGCCATGACGTCTTTCTTTCCTTTGGCATCAACCGTATAATTTGAAGGCATGTCAAAATGTATGGGATTTTGGTCAGCATTTCCTATCTGACCAGGAAGGTATTGTTTTTCTGTGCGCAACCTAATTATGAAGCGCTGAAATTCCACAAGTTTTTCTTCATAATTTTTCGGCAGCTTCTGTGCAAGTGAAGTTCGCCTCCGAAGTGAAATCCCCCAGCGCTTCATAAACAGATCAATTCAGCTGCGGCTAACCTTAAAATTTTCAATTTTTTGCTCTCTAGCAATTTCATGTGTCTTAATTCTTAAAATTTCGGTGTTCACAGGCAGGAATTTCTGATGCGGTTCCAAGCACTTCTAGTGCATGATATCGGTCACACTTTGGCCCACTAAATGCTTTCCTGCTACTTGAACATTCAAATAATTTGTCTCTTTGCAGTCGCCATCACCTGATGTTGCTCTCATCAATCCTGTATCGCAGACCTGCAGCACGATTAGAGCTTTGTTCCTCAAAAGAAACAACTCCTCTCTTGAATTTGGCACTATAATGAAAGCGCTTCATTATGGTTCACTAACACCAACAAGCACTTCACAAAATTCCACGAAGCAATAGATGCCACTATGTGAAATCTTAATGGGCCGCAGTGTATCAACTCGTGCAACTCCTAAAGCCTTGTGCATTGTTGGTATTTCTGTGTAAAGAAATTTATTTTTGTTGCTACGAATATTTGAAAGGCTGCTACATTCGAAGATGAACAATACGGAATTTCTGTTTACTTCGTTGGATAATGTATGAAAGTGCAGTGGTCGAAACTCAGGGCAGAGGAGAAAAGCTCGTCTTCTACCTTTCTTTTTAGTTATTTACTGACGCAGAGGTTTTTGGCACCAGTATTTATCTTTGTGTCTGCAAAGCATGCTTGTGTAGCCCTGCATATATTCGACGGCAGAAATTAGTTGTGGTGGCACCTACCAACATTTTTCAGAACTTCCGCTTACTTTGCACTCAATTCTAAGCCACAGGCGGTTTTTTGGGTTACAAAAACCGGAAAAAAGTGCGGCTTAAATTCAAGTAAATGCGGTACTTCAGCCAGTGTGTTTAGAAGGCAGATTGCCCTGTACATTTTGGAGGCAGTTGATGAATCCCCTGATTTCCTAATAATGACTACATTGGCTGTTTTCCAGGACACTTCCTTGTTGTAAGGTGTCATCTAGCATGTCTGTTAGAATGGAGTTGATTTGTGTGATAGTATTTTTAAGAGTTTCCGAAAGTATTCCAACTGGGAATTGCTTCGTACTAGTTTTAAATCTAGCTATTGCTAGCACTACCT
Source organism: Schistocerca cancellata (assembly GCF_023864275.1). NCBI lineage: Eukaryota > Metazoa > Arthropoda > Insecta > Orthoptera > Acrididae > Schistocerca > Schistocerca cancellata. The sequence goes on along the minus strand of NC_064627.1, from coordinate 137,320,930 downwards.
CTGCCTGGGCGAAAGGATGGTAATGCACCATTTTTGTAAATATTGCTCATTTGGTCATGTAAGTCCATATGGTGTTGTTGTCATGTGTTTCTTCGTCATCACGGAGGTGCTTGCTTAGCAGAAACTCGGCTGAACATCTCCAGCCCTTTGTCATGATACTGTCTTCCTGTTGTAATGTTGACAAAACTGTTGCGATCTTAATTATTTTGTCTCCCCCATACGTTGTTCTGTAGTTGTGTTTTAACAAATTTGCCCCAGTGGTTTTGTCCTGTTTTGTTTAGTTCTTTTTTGTACTTTTTTTTCACATCATGGTATAGCTCAAGTCCAAGTTCTTGTTCTTGTGCATCTTGGCTCTTTGATAGTATAGTATAGTATATAGACCATGGTAGTTTATGTTTCCATCTGGCTTTCCCTCATGGAATGGCTGCTGACTACGCTGTTTGGAGTAAGTCTCTTAGAATATGCATTTTGTAGTCTGTGCTACCTTGGATAATGTGTTGTTGAAAATTTTCTACTGTGTGTGTAATAATCAGCCAATTTGCCTTTCCTAGAAGTAATCGGCAATGTTTCAAGGTCGTTTTGCGCGCGCGAGTGTGTGTGTGTGTGTGTGTGTGTGTGTGTGTGTGTGTGTGTGTGTACTTCACATTTTGCTATACGTGGTAGAAAGTTCTTGTTGGCTAGTGATATGTCTATATTACTGATTCCTCCAGTGCTACCACAGTATGTTGGTGCTTGTCTTACCTCATTTAATACAAAAAGATTGTACTCATTTATGATGTCCTCTAGTGTCTGTTCTATTGATATATCAGAGCGTAAAGTGGGCGTTAATGATTGTGAGTATAAATAGTCTTCTACCTCTGGAAAATTGTGCAACTTCTCTGATTAGGTCTGCAAAAAGTTAAATGCCATACGAATACTGTGCGTACAATGAAATGATTATCCATGTATCTGTCTTTGGCCTCTCTCCTGATAGGCGTGCTTGATACACCTACTATCAATCTTCTCGTAACATCCTTGCTGTTCGGTGTGCTGGAAAAGCTACGCAAGCACATTCCCCTCCCCACCCACCCACAAAAATACTGCACCATTTTTGTGTAGGGAGGATGTGCATGACAGTGGGGAGGCAGGCAGGACACTGGACATTGAGATGAGCCGAGAGCCATGACTGTGGAGGATGACGTACTCACGACCGTCCCTGCCATCTGGCTTGTGAGGCAACAGGAACATCCTCCAGAAAACTGCTGCCAGGACATATGTCCAGGCCTGAGGGAGTGTCCTAGGGCAATGACGGCGATGGCGGGGGTGAGAGCGCGTCGTTCCTCCACTCCTCCTGGGGTGCCTTAGTGCCACCATCAGGTGGCTGTGAAGGTCGCGCTGTTCTGTGAGGCTGTGAATGTGCAGGAAGAAAAGCAGCAGAATCACATGGCAAATGACATGCAATCAAGCACATAAAAGAGCCAATGTGTTCCTGAATCATGCCTTTTTCCATTTCCTACGGTTGCCATAAACCCTGAAAAGAACGAGATTCCTCGGTCCAAAGCAAAACTTGCGAACTATTGGCAGTGCGAGATGCTGCAGTGGATGTAGCAAGTGTAGCAGCATCTGACGGTGGTGGTCCCACAGAAGCTCAGCTGGTGATGGTCCGTCTCGTAGATGGGAGCAATAGGAGGCAAAAAAGAGCTGCAGTGCCTGTTCCCGTGTGTGGGTGGTGTGAAGCTTGGCTACATGTTGTTTGAAAGTGCGTACGAAGCATTCTGCTTCTCCGTTGGACTGGTAGTGAAACAGAGCACTTGTTGCATTTTGTTCACAAAACTGTTCACTTTCAGACATCAGTTTGTTATAGATGACTGCATTGACTGAGAAAAGTCTGAGGTTACTATTAATTTTGGACACGAGGTCATTAATATACAACATGAATCGCAAGAGTCCTGATGCATTTCTCTGGGACACTCTCCACGTTTACATCTGTCGATGACTCCCACCCAAGATAACATATTGTGTCCTCTGTACCAAGAAATCCACAATCCAATCACAAATTTCATTTGATACCCCATACGATTGCACTTTTCATAATAAGTATAGATGTGGTGACTAAGTCAAATGCTTTTCAGAAATCAAGAAATGGTGCATTTATTTGACTACCTGACACATTACTTTCAGTATGTCATGTGAGAAAAGTGCAAGGCTTCCATATGATTGATGTTTTCGGCATCGATTCTGATTGTCTTGGAGGAGCAATGTTTTCGAAATTCATTCTGGTAGGCTTTCCTTATCTGTACAAACAGTTTAGGAGACAATCTGAGCAGCAGATGTTGCTGTCATTTATCAGCTAGTTATGTCATCAGAAGATCAAAACAAATTGCAAAACAATTTCGAAAAGATACCTGTTTGGTTCAAAAATTTTCAGTTGATGCTAAATAATGAAAAGTGTGAGGTCATACACTTGAGAGCTAAAAGGAATCCGTTAAATGTTGGTTACACAATAAATCAGTCGAAGCTAAAAGCCGTAAATTCAACCAAATACCTAGGAATTACAATTACAGACAATTTAAATTGGAAGGAACACACAAAAAATGTGTGGGGAAGGCTAAACAAAGACTTCGTTTTATTGGCAGGAGACTTAGAAAATGTAACAGATCTATGAAAGGGATTGCTTACACTATGCTTGTCCATCCTCTCTTAGAATACTGTTGCATGGTGTGGGATCCTTACAAGACAGGATTGACGGAGTACAGTGAAAAAGAAGGGCAGCATGTTTTATATCATCGCGAAATAGGGAAGAGAGTATCACTGAAATGATACGGCATTTGGGGTGGATATCATTAAAACAAAGGCATTTTTCATCAGAGGATCTTTCCACAAAATTTAAGTCACCAACTTTCTCCTCCGAATGTGAAAATATTTTGTTTATGCCGACCTACATAGGGAGAAACGATCATCATAATAAAATAAGGGAAATCAGAGTTCGTGTGGAAAGATATAGGTGTTCGTTTTTTCTGCAAGCTGCACGCGATTGGAATAGTAGAGAATTATTGTGAAGGTGTTTCAATGAACTATCTGCCAGGCACTTAAATGTGATTTGCAGAGTATCCATTTAGATGTAGATCTCAAAGATACTGGATGGTAGTTTGTGGATCACTTCTGCTATCCTTCTTGGAGACAGGTGTGATCTGTACTGTCTTCTGTGGTGGTAGTAATGGGAACAGGTTGAGGTTCACAAGACTGGTGAAACTAAGACTGTATAGTTTCTAGAGGAAACTTTATAATTTATCGTCATTAAAGACTAATCTCTCATGCAGGCAGATGGCAGTTATCTCGGGTAAAGTTCGTCAGTTAAACTTGACATCACTTGTGATAAGCTGCACAGCTAAACTGAAGACGTGCAGGCTGCTTAAGTGTTTAAAAACCACCATCCTACTAATCAGATTGCTTCTTGAAATGACAAGTGAAAATGTTCCCATAAGTAGAAATGTTTTATGAGAGGCCAAAGAAACTTTCTCGGAACCTCAATAGTGAAGATTTCATCATATCAAACATTGGCAAGAAGATGTAAACTGCGTTAACATTTAATTGGAAAACATTTAAGTGGAAAAAGGCAGTGCACTTGTAAATTATTGAAGATTGGAAGACGAATATTTTGCCATCGCTGATAACATGTATGAACCCAGATACAGAACTGGGGTCTGCTATAATTTACTTCCATCAAAAAGCCTAAGTATATTCTGTTCAGAGGGGAAAATATCACAGAGGCAAAAAAGCAAAGGAAGAATGATGACCCTATTGTGTGTTAGTAGTAATTCCAGTGAAAAAGTGTTGCCATTAATGATTGGAAAATTTTAAATTTTCACTTGGCTTCAAAACAGAAAAACATCTCTGTGCTTGTATCATTTTATTTGCAATGCCTGAATGACTGCTGAAATTTGTACAAAGAGTTTCAGAAGTTTAAATGTTGAGATGATTGCAGCAGCATCATTCTTTTTAACGTCATCTCTCGGGAACATCTGATTTTGTGTTTCTTCCTGCTAAATGTGCAAGTTACCTGCAGCTTCTAGACATGGGCATTATTCATCTTGTGAAAGCTAAATGTAGAGTGGCTGTTCTGCAGAGGCAAATTTCATTTTTCAAAAGAAAGTCAGCCAGCCAGTAGTAGCCGACCGAGACAGACGCAGCAACAGGGAAGTAAGCGTTTTTGTGTCATTTATGAGTTCCTAACCAGGAGCAAATTTTATTGTATCATCTGTGTGCTTTAATAGTTTAGTTTCTTGAGTTTCTGCGCTAAATTTAACATCTAATAGCCACAGTTCTCACATTTTTGTTTGCGTCAGAAAATAAACTGATTCTGTGACATATAAAAAGTTCCTAATCAGGGGCAAATTATTTAGTTTCACTTGAGTGCTTCGGTAGTTAGGTTTTTGAATATCTGCGTATTACTAGATACAGTTCGTGAATTTTCATCAGGGTGTATAGTAGAGTTGCGCAGCACGTGCTGATAGTCCGTTTATCTGAATGTATAGATTTCCATGGTCTTCAGTATGGACAGGGACTGTAATTGTTGTGTGTGGATGCGAGTCAAGTTGGTGACACTTTGCTCTCAGCTTCAGGCTGTGATGGCTTCAGTTACACAGCTTGAGGCTGCAGTGGATGGGCACCACTGTTGTGAGCCAGTCGTGGAGATCCAATGGATGTCCAGCACGCCAGAGTCCTCCGATCGGTCCTCACCGGTGGCAAACCCAGTTACTGCCCGCACTGAGGCTGACCCCTCACCTGTGGTCGAGTGGGAGGTCGCCCCAGGGCGAAGCAGGCGGCAAAAGACTTCCCAGGCGGCCGCATGTAAGGCCTCCCCGGTTAGTCTGACAAACAGGTTCCATATGCTGTCTGTGGCTGACACTGTCAATGAGCCGGATGCTGTCAGCTGTCCTGTTTCAGAGGAAACCACTCAGCCTGCAAGATCCAGGCAATCACAGAGGGTGGGATTATTGGTAGTTGGGAACTCCAATGTTAGGCGCGTTATGGGCCCCCTTAGGGACTTGGCTGACAAGGAGGGTAAGAAAACCAATGTGCATTCTGAGTGGAGTCATTCAAGATGTGGAAAGGGTCCTTCCAGATACCACAAAGAGCACAGGGTGCAGCCAACTGCAGATGGTTGTTCACGTTGGTACCAATGATGTGTGTCACTTTGGATCAGAAGAGATTCTCTCTGGTTTCGAGCGGCTAACAGAAGTGGTAAAGGCTGCCAGTCTTGCTTGCAAGATGAAAGCAGAACTGACCATTTGCAGTATAGTCGACAGGACCAATTGCGAACCTGTGGTACAGAGCAGAGTGGAGGGTCTGAATCAGAGGCTCAGACAGTTCTGCGACCGTGTAGGCTGCAGATTCCTCGACTTATGCCAAAGGGTGGTTGGGTTTCGGGTTCCGCTGACTAGGTCAGGTTATCACCATACGCAGGAGGCAGCTACACGAGTAGCAGGGGCTGTGTGGCGTAGACTGGGCAGTTTTTTAGGTTAGAGGGTCTCGGGAAAACACAAGTAGGGCTTCAGTCACAAAGGGTGCAGGCTGAACACAGGAAGAACGTAGATAGAGGAACCATTGGTATAACTGTTGTAAATTGTCGTAGCTGTGTTGGGAAAGTATCAGAGCTCCAAGCACTAATAGAAAGCACTGATGCGCAAATCATTATAGGCACTGAAAGCTGGCTAAAGCCGGATATAAGCTCGGTTGAAATTTTTGCTCTAACGGTGTTCTGAAAAGATAGGCTAAATACGGTTGGCGGTGGTGTGTTTGTTGCTGTCAGAAGTAGTTCAGCTTGTTGTTAGTTAGTATGGGCAGAGGACATTGTTGGCAACTGGAATAAAATAATAATTGGATCCTTTTACCGACCTCCCAGTTCAGATGATACAGTTGCTGAAAGGTTCAAAGAAAACTTGAGTTTGATTTCAAACACGTACCTGACTTACACAATAATAGTTCATGGTGACTTTAATTTACCCTTGATATGCTGGCGAAAATACATGTTTAATTCCGGAGGTACTCATAAAATATCATCCAAAATTGTGCTAAACGCATTCTCTGAAAATTATTTCGAGCAGTTAGTTCATGAGCCCACGCGAATAGTAAACGGTTGTGAAAACACACTTGACCTCTTAGCAACAAATAATCCTGAGTTAATAACCAGCATAAAAACCGATATAGGGATTAGTGAACACAGGGTTGTCGTAGCTAGATTGAATATTGTTATCCCCAAATTCTCAAAAAAATAAGTGAAAAATATGCCTATTCAATAAAGCAGATAAAAATTCACTTGCCTTTCTGAGAGACAATCTCCACTCATTCCAAATTAATAGTATAAGTGTAGACCAGATGTGGCTTAAATTCGAGGAAATAGTATCGGCAGCTATTGAGAGATTTATACCAAATAAACTGACAAACAACGGAGCTGATCCTCCTTGGTACACAAAACGGGTTAAAACACTGTTGCAGAAACAACGAAACAAACGTGCCAAATTTAAACAGGTGCAAAATCCCCAAGATTGGCGATCCTTTACAGAAGCTCAAAATATAGTGCGGAGTTCAATGCGAGATGCCTATAACAGTTTTCACAACGAAACTTTGTCTCGAAACCTGGCAGAAAATCCAGGGAGAGTCTGGTCGTATGTGGCAACAAACATTCAGTGCCTTCTCTGCATGATAACAATGGAGATACTATCAAAGACAGTGCTGCCAAAGCAGAGTTACTAAACACAGCCTTCCGAAATACCTTCATGAAAGAAAACGAAGTAAATATTCCAAAATTCGAATCGAAAACAGCTGCCAATATGAGTAACATAGAAGTAAATATCCTCGGAGTAGTGAAGCAGCTCAAATCACTTAATAAAAGCAAGTCTTCTGGTCCAGACTGTATACCAGTTAGGTTCCTTTCGGAGTATGCTGATGCATTAGCTCCATACTTAACAATGATATACAACCGTTCGCTTGATGAAAGATCCGTACCCAAAGACTGGAAAGTTGCACAGGTCACACCAATATTCAAGAAAGGTAGTAGGAGTAATCTACTAAATTACAGGCCCATATCGTTAACGTCGATATGCAGCAGGATTTTAGAACATATATCGTGTTCGAACATTATAAATTACCTCAAAGAAAACGGTCTTCTGACACACAGTCAACATGGGTTTAGAAAACATCGTTCTGCTGAAACACAACTAGCTCCTATTTCACATGAAGTGCTGAGTGCTATTGACAAGGGATTTCAGATCAGTTCTGTATTCTTGGATTTCCGGAAGGCTTTTGACACTGTACCACCCAAGTGGCTCATAGTGAAATTGCGTGCTTATGGAATATCGTCTCAGTTATGTGACTGGATTTGTGATTTCCTGTCAGAGAGGTCACAGTTCATAGTAATTCATGGAAAGTCATCAAGTAAAACAGAAGTGATTTCAGGCATTCCGCAAGGTAGTGTTATAGACCCTTTGCTGTTCCTTATCTATATAAACGATTTGGGAGACAATCTGAGTAGCCGTCTTCGGTTGTTTGCAGATGACGCTATCATTTATTGACTAATAAAGTCATCAGAAGATTAAAACAAACTGCAAAATGATTTAGAAAAAATATCTGAATGGTGCGAAAAGTGGCAGTTTGACCCTAAATAACGAAAAGTGTGAGGTCATCCATATGAGTGCTAAAAGGAACTCGTTAAACTTCGGTTACACGATAAATCAGTCTAATCTAAAAATCATAAATTCAACTAAATACCTAGGTATTACAATTGCAAAGAACTTAAATTGGAAAGAACGCATAGAAAATGTTGTGGGGGAGGCTAACCCAAGGCTGAGTTTTATTGGCAGGACACTTGGAAAATGTAACAGACCTACTGAGGAGACTGCTACACTACACTTGTCTGTCCTCTTTTAGAATACTGCTGCGCGGTGTGGGATCCTTACCAGATAGGACTGACGGAATACATTGAAAAAGTTCAAAGAAAGGCAGCATGTTTTGTATTATCGCGAAATATGGGAGAGAGTGTCACAGAAATGATACAGGATTTGGGCTGTAAATCATTAAAAGAGAAGCGTTTTTCATTGCGACGGAATCTTCTCACGAAATTCCAATCACCAACTTTCTCCTCCAAATGCGAAAATATTTTGTTGACACCGACCTACATAGGGTGGAACGATCACCACGATAAAATAAGGGAAATCAGAGCTCGTACAGAAAGATATAGGTGTTCATTCTTTCTGTGTGCTATACGAGATTGGAATAATGAAGAATTGTGAAGGTGGTTCGATGAACCCTCTGCCAGGCACTTAAATGTGATTTGCAGAGTATCCATGTAGATGTAGATGTAATGAGAATAATTGTTTTACAGGCTATGCATATGTTTATTGCTGCTTCGAATATGTTTATTTACTTGAATGCTGTCACAGATATTCCAACTAGTGTGATATATCAGGACTTTGTTGTGATTATGAAATAATGGTTTGCATATCAGGTATAAGTGATTGTGTGTGCACTTTTAAAGAACTAAATGTGGGCTGGATGAAGATAGGGGATAGCGGAGATCAGGATTATGGCGATGATGATGATGATCACAATTATTATTATTATTATTATTATTATTATTATTATCCAGCTGCATGAAATTTTGCTGTAACTAGTTTTCCTCATTCATTGTTGTTAAGTTGGTTGTAGTCAGTAACAACCAGCTAGAGTGATAACTCTGTCAGTTTGTAAGCATGTTCTGCTGGCAAGAAAAAGCAATAAATAAAGAATAATATTTAAATATTTTTTTCCTTTTCATGTAATCGTATTTATCTAAGACACTAGTTGAATATAAACAGATTCTTCTTCATTCTGGATGCTGCCTTTAAATCAAGACATCAGTTGATGATATCCACACATGATGAAATAAATGCCTACTGAGTTAATAAAAATTGTGTGGCACTAATATTTGTACTAGGATTTTCTAGGCCAACTCATGTTTGTCTGTGATTGTGTACCTCAAAATTCTGATTAGGGCCACTTTGTTAGTATTCTGGAGCTAAACTGAATATAAGGACAAAAACATTTTGGTCCCCAGAGATTCATTAAAAAGAAGTTCTTCTATGAGTGTGTATGTGTTTGTGTGTGTGTGTGTGTGTGTGTGTGTGTGTGTGTGTATGTAGATTAGTGCCACTCATGATCTGTTCTTAGGATACTTTACAAAATAGCCTGCAGTGACTGCCTGTTAATGTATAACTTGAGTCATTCCATCTCTCTGAAGTGTCTCCTTCATGATGGGATTTTCAGAACTCAATGTATGAATGAATGAAATTGTAGTAATTTGGTCCCAAAAGATTGACAATGAATAATTTTTCTTCTGTGGTGACCTGATTTGTTGCAGTGAGTAGGCTCAATAGAGGCATATTGAGGTAGGAAACAACAGATATTGTTTATCATTCATGCCAACGATCTTTCATTCTTTTCTGTGTGTGCATTTGGTTTTTCTTCAATACTTTCCAGTACACATCTATCTTGGCCACATGTGATTATTTGATTATCTCTTGTGCCTGGACTGAAAATTAAGTACAGGGTGAACACGTTGTGGACTGTGTGCGTTTAAAATTACATAGAATATAAATAAGGTCGCAGTGCTAGAAACTGAGCTCAATGAATAAGAAAATCTTACAGTACTACTGGGGACAGGAAATATGTCTGCATGAGAAGAAAATTTTAAAAATTTTCTAGAGGCAGGAGACGATTTTTTAGTGCTGCTTTAAAGTGTTTGTCTGTAAAGATGTGAAAATGAACTTTGGATTCTTTTGAGGTGCAGAGTGCACTTAATTCATCATAATTCCAACAGCAACAAATAGATTTGAAGAACCCTAGCACCTTAAAAATCAATGTAAAAGTGATATCTGAAGACATATTTCTAAATGGAACATTTTATTTTTCTTTATTTTATTCTCCTTCCTCCACCTCCTCTTTCTCATCCTCAACATTAATCTTTTTGCATCTTGTTTTTGTTAATCTACAGTCACTCTCCTTGCATGACCTGAATCACAACAGTTTTAGTTTGTTGTAAATTTTCTTGGCCCTCTCAGAACAAAGTTTACTTTCGCCGTTGTTAATGTTGTTTGAGAGACATAATTTTTTCAGTTGCTATATCCTTTGTCTCTACTGTTAAACTGGTGTAGGTCTTCCCTTATTTTTGCGTTGCTGAAAAATGACATGTCAAACAGAGAATGTTTCTGTTTCTTTGAAGATGACTGACTTGCCCAGAAAGTAATTGTAAATTATCTCTAACAGTTCTTGTTTTTAACCTTGTAGGTGTTGGGACAAAAATCCAGCAAACAGACCATCAATGGATGAAGTTGTTCATATAATGAATGCACTTTTTCCGTTCTTTACTGGGTATGATGAACCTGTACAATATTCTTCTGGAGATGAAGAGTCTTCTCAAGGTATGTGGTGGCAAATGCTCAGTCAAATACTTGAATGTGTGATTGTTCTGCCATATAGAAATATACTATTGCTGGAACAACCTCAAGAGTTTGTGTGGGATAAAACTATGGGTCACTTGCAATTGAACCAAGTTATAGTTCACATCCAATTATCAGAAAATCTGCAAGACAGTTCTTGTTTTTGAAGTTAACCTCATTGTTAAATATTGTCTTTATTTAAATACAAAGCATATTTAAAAAGCAAGAGTTGTTTGTTTATATATGATTGTTGACAGCTCAGAGCAAGTTTACAGTAAGCAGTGCTATCTATTGATTGTTTATGAAACTGCAGAAGTAATATGACTGTTAAAAAAGGCTTTGAAAATCATTGCTCCTGTCAGTTGCGAAGTGTGTGCTGTAATTCAAAATTTGTGTGCTGAAAGATGTACAGCTGCTGAAATTCATCAGGAGTTATTGTACACCTACTATATCACTATGAGATGATCCTTGGATGAAATAAATTAGGGTAGGTAAGATTCAAAATTTCTGTTGGGAATTTTTCATCCACCTTAATACAATCCCAACCCTATGCCCAGTGACACTTGGACACTTCAAACAGTGGCTTGGAGGACAACAGTTAGAAGGTAATGAGGATGAATGCAGAAGGGTTTAAAAAAACTAGTACAGTGTTTCAAAAAATGCTTAGAAGGGAATAATGATTATGTAAAAAAGTAAGATAGGTGTTCAAATAAACTAAATCTATCATAAAAAGATCTTCTAATGAAAGTAATTTTTATTTATTGGTTCTTACTTTTCAAATAATCTAGATTTTATCACTAGAAGCTGTATTATGTGCAATATATACAAGAATTTTTAATACTTTCATGTTCAAAAGAGAGGTACTACTGAACACACGAAACACTGTCATATTTTATTGAGGGTTTTGCAGGTGAGCTTTATGTTTTACGTAACTAACTCTAGTAAATTATTCAATGGAACTTGGGAGTTTTTATACTACACTCATCTATGATAACAGTTAAGTTCCTGACGAGTGACTGCTGTGTGACTCTAACAAAATACCACTAGAAATCAATAAGTCTTTGCAGACATTATCTGTATCAAGTGGTTAAATGTCCACAAGCCCAATGAGCATGGAACTATTCCAGTATTACCAGTCAAGGTTTTGGGAGTTTTTATACTACACTCATCTATGATAACAGTTAAGTTCCTGACGAGTGACTGCTGTGTGACTCTAACAAAATACCACTAGAAATCAATAAGTCTTTGCAGACATCTGTATCAAGTGGTTAAATGTCCACAAGCCCAATGAGCATGGAACTATTCCAGTATTACCAGTCAAGGTTTCACTGAGATGATGGTGCTAATGTACCAGAAGCAAGTTACTTTTTTATATCTCTTCCACAAATTATTCAGATCTCCATAGCACAATACAAAGAACAAACAGGTGCAGCACTTGCAATGTAGTATGGCTGATAGACAGCAATGATATTATCACAGCAATTAAAATCCTTTATTTAATTGTCTCATTTTGAGACCACGCATATATGTCCTTGTGAATAATCTTCAGTGATGAATAGGAGTTTACATCTGATAAATTAATAGTTTGACTTTTATTACTATTATCAGTATTTGTGTTCGTGGATATTACAAGATTTAGTGTTGTATGGATGACGTGTAAAATGAAACTGATGTAGAGTACAAGGATTACTGCCTCACATTACAGAAACCATTTGGTGCTGTAATTTGAGCGCACATTTTTTAAGTATCTCATCCACATCAACTTTTGGAATAAATTGACTGGAAGTAAATGCTAAATAGTTGTATATCAAATTTATCACTCATACCGATACATTCACTTTTATTTTTTAGGTAGTGCTCTGCCAGAAGAATATGACTCAGATGATGAAGACACACAAGCTGAAATGGGAACAACTTTGACAGATCGTTCAAGTGAGTTTTGTTACCTTATTCCAGGAAGTTATGTCTTTTGTTGAAGTATGTAAGGTTCGTTTTTAAAATAGCATTGAGGGGTAACTGATGATATATTAGCTTTTCAGTGTTGAAAGATGTAGATAACTTTTTTCCTGCTTATGCCTCTTTCGTTCAATTCATTCACTCCTGGTGGTCAGTAAAAACTCAGACTATATTCCTTATTTTTCAGAGACCCAAGTCTCTTCAACATCAACAATGAATGGTTCTATTATGACACAAGGAAAAACAGAGCTGGTGGCAGAGAGTCTGAAGAAACCTCTACAAATTGAAGTTGATCCTGTAAGTACAATTTTGTTGAGAATATACCAGCTGCTGAAGCAAGAACAACTGCGTGCGCGTGCGCCCACACACACACACACACACACACACACACACACACAGAAATTCATCAGAATGAAGATGAGCAGCAATGTTTAAAAAAAAGCAATAAAGGGCATAGGGGCTCAAGGGAAGGCATTTATTGGATAAGGAGAAGTAGTAGATAACATTAGGAAGTAATAATGTACTAAGAACTGAGATTCATTTAAAATAGTCTATTTTGAGGCATCAGTCTTCATAACCATACTACTGACGTTGTAAGGTAACGGGATAATATGGAACTCTTTCAAGTAGTTTAAAATTTAAAGCACGGCAGCAGAGATAATATGCTGGGCAAAAATAGACCGGAAAATATTTGTTTGTGTTTTGATGGACATTGTAGTTCCGTTGGATACTGTTTTGGTTTTCTTTTAATTGCAACGAATTATATAAGTGTGGTGATAATTTGTAAAATTATATAATGTATTTAGATTTAAGTATTTAAATATTATAAAATACTGTAAACGAATTGTGGCCATGTTTAGCAATTATTTTGACTACTGTGGTGTCATGTGACCCGACTCAGGACTGTGGATGTGAGCGGGAAAATCGAGGTCTTTGGTCGTTGGCCGTTGTGGTGGCGGGTTGGGAGCGGCAAAGTGCCGCGAGTGCAAGCATGGACACCAGGGTATGCGAAGGAACAAAGTGAAAGTGTGTGGGTGTGAGACAAACAGTGTACGAATTGCACAGATTATTATCTGTGAACTTAAAAATGCATGGCCACAACGTTAAAGTGTTTCTTTTGAATAAATAAGTTTCAATCTGAACGTGTATAGTTCAATTCACTGCTCTTCAATAGCCAGCCAATATCAGACTCAATAATAGGGGCGCAAATGCAACCGTTTACTACTAACCCCCTTTACAGATGAGCCACGCGAAAAATAGGTAGTAAACGAGCCCGAGTTCAGTTGCAACGTATCATCCAGCTTCAATCAGTGCACCACCAATGTGTCAGCTTATGACAGTTACTACATCTACATCTACAGAGACACTCCACAAACCACCATACAATATGTAGTGGAGGTTACCATGTACCACTACTGGTCATACCCGCCCCTGTTCCACTCGCAAAACAGCGCAAGATAAAAACGACTCTCTATGTGCCGCCGTATGAGCCCTAATTTCTCATATCTTATCTTCTTGGTCGTTAAGTGCAATGTATGTTGGCACAATAGAATTGTCCAGCAGTCAGCTTCAAATGCTGGTTCTCAAAATTTTCTCAGTTTTCTTCCTCGAAGAGAATGTCGCCTTCCCTCCAGGGATTCCCATTCGAGTTCCCAAAGCATCTCTGTAATGCTTACATGTTGTTCAGACCTACTGGTAACAAATCTAACAGCCCATCTCTGAATTGCTTCGATGTCTTCCTTCAATCCAATGTGGTACGGATTCCAAACTCCCAAGCAGTACTCAAGAATAGGTCATTCCAGCATCCTATATGCGGTCTCCTTTATATGTGAACCACACTTACCAAAAATTCTCCTGATAGACCAAAGTTGACCATTTGCCATCACTACTGCAGTTCTCACATGCTTGTTCCATTTCATATCACTTTGCAGCATTGTGCCCTGATATGTAGAAGACTTGATTGTGTCAGGCAGGACATTGCTTATAATGTATGTGAACACTACAGGTTTGGTCTTCATATGCATCCGCATTAACTTACATTTTTCCACGTTTAGAGTTAGCTGCCATTTATCACACCAATTAGAAATTTTACGTAAGTCATCTTGTATCTTCCTACAGTCAGTCAACTTTGGCACCGTACCATACGCAACAGCATCATCAGTAAGCAACTGCAGATTGCTGCCCATCCTGTCAACCAAGTCATTTATGTATATAGAGAACAACAACAGTCCTGTCACACTTCTCTGGGGCACTCCTGATGATACCCTTGTCTCTGACAAACACTCGCAGTTGGGGATAACATACTGGATTCTATTACTTAAGAAGTCTTTGAACCACTCACATATCTGTGAACTTATTCCATATGCTCATACATTCATTAATACTCTGCAATGGGGCACCGTGTCAAATACTTTCCGGAAATCTAGAACTATGGAATCAGACTACCGCTGTTCATCCTTAGCTTGCTGTGTATCATGTGAGAAAAGGGCAAGCTGAGTTTCAAACGAGTAATGTTTTTGAAAACCGTGTTGATTCTCCCCCTGTGGGTCTGGGGGGTAAGAATAAGCCCGAGGTATTCTTGCCTGATGTAAGAGGCAACTAAAAGGAGTTTCAGAGTGTCGATTCCTCCGTCGATGATGGACTTCTTTGTACCTGATATCCAGCATGGTAGCCAGTCTGTTGTGGTGGGGCCGCCATGTACCCTGTTGGTTGTAGCCCCCTGACCACACAGGGATCACTGTGCTGATGCCTGCGACGTTAACTCCCCACGTATGCCAAGGGGTAGATGCCCATCCTCCTGGGGCACAGGGACTCCTGGCAATGGCCATCCTGTCAGGTGTCATTTGCTGCGGCTGGGTGGTGCCCGTGGGGAGGCCCCCTGGTTGGAATGGGTGGTATCAGGGCGGATGACACGCCATTAAGCATAGTACGTCATCTCTTGCTGGTGGTGCGCCACCAGCTGTCTCTAAGCGGGCAGTCTAACTACAATGCTAAGAAATATGACCCCAAGTCATTCCCCTCCCTGGCCACACCATGGGAGGAACGCCAGGCTAAGGATGGCAGTGAGGCTTATTCGCCCCAGTACCTCGTATGTACGAGAGTTGATGGGAATCTTTCATGTCCATGAAGCCTCAGTTTTTTTGTGGAGCATTTGGAGGAAAAGTTTGGGGAGGTGGAGGGCTTGTCAGAAATACGCTTTGGGTCAGTTTTGATAAAAACAGCATCCTCTGCCAAGTCACGGGCATTACTCACTTGTGGCAAGTTGGGGGATGTTTCTGTTACCACTATGCCCCATAAGAGCTTAAATATGGGCCAGGGTATCATATTTCACAGGAACCTTCTTTTGCAGTCTGACAATGAGTTGACCCCCAATTTAGAGCAGCGAGGTGTACATTTCATCCAACGTGTCCACCGAGGTCCGAGGGATAATCAGGTTGCCACCGGTGCCTTCATCTTGGCCTTCGAGGGTAATACATTGCTCGAGAAGGTCAAGGTGATGCTCTACCGTTGTGATATAAAGCCTTATATCCCTCCCCTGATGCGGTGCTTTAAGTGCTGGAAGTTAGGCTGTACTTCTAGCGTCACATGTCGAGATTGCGGATGCCCATCACATGCCTATACGCCATGTGCCCCGCCTCCCATCTGTGTCAACTGCAGAGAGCACCATTCGCCTTGCTCGCCAGACTGCAGGATTCTCCAGTAAAAAAGGAAAATCATGGAGTACAAGACCCTGGACTGACTGACCTACACTGAGACTAAGAGAAAATTTGAACGCCTGCATCCTGTACGTACGACATCATCTTACGACGCTGCTACAACAGTTCTGGCTCCATCAGTTCTGCCAACCCCAGTCACCTCTCAGAGCCAGAAAGACTATACCTGCCCCTTGATGGTGGGGGGGGGTTTTCCCTCCCAGTTGCTCCCGCATCACCTTCGTTGGGAGTAACACGCCCCAAACCATCAGGGACGTCTGTCCACACTTCTAAGCCGGAGAAGCATAAGTCTTTTTGGCTTCTCTTGCTAGGAAGGGGTCCTTTGGGTCACTCCCTTCCCAGGTTTCTGTTAGTGGGAAAAATGACACCCGCCAGTGGCTGAAGAGCTCAAAAGCAGCTGGTCATAGGACTTCATGTTCATCCTCAGTCCCGGAGACTGAGCCAGTGAAGTCCTCCCAGTCGGGGAAACCCAAGGAGCAGCGAGAGAATTCCAAAAAGAAGACCCATAAGACCAAGGAAATTGTGGTGGCACCCACACCACCGCTACCTACGAGCTCTGTGTCTGAGGATGGGGTGGAGATTCTGGTGTCCGCTGAGAACCTAGATCTCGCCAGACCCTCAGACACAATGGATATAGACTGCTCAGGCAATAAGTCTGTGGCAGCAGGTGACTCTGAGGCGTAAACTGCCTCATTGAATATTCCATGCCTTCCCAGCCTCACGATGACATCATCCTCCAGTACAATTGCGGCAGTTTTTTCCACCGCCTGGCTGAGCGACGGCAACTGTTAAGCTTTACACCTGCTATCTGCATTGCCCTCCTGGAAACCTGGTTCCCGGCAATGCGGACCCCTGCCCTCCGTATCTATAGGGGATATTACAAGAACCGTAGCGACTGTTATAGAGTGTCTGGTGGAGTTTGTGTTTATGTCCTAAACTCAATCTGGAGTGACATTGTGCCCCTTCAAACCCCTCCTGAAGCTGTGACTGTCAGAATAAGAACAACGCAGGAAATAACTTTCTGCTATGTATATCTTCCCCCAGATGATGCAGTAGCCCTGAATGTATTAGCTGCACTGATTGATCAACTCCCTAAACCTTTCCTACTTCTGGGAGATTTTAATGCCCATAACCCCTTGTGGGGTGGCACCGTGCTTACTGGCCAAGGTAGAGATGTCGAAACTTTACTGTCTCTGTTCAAACTCTCCCTCTTAAATACTGGGGCCGCCACACATTTCACTGTGACTCATGGTAGTTACTCGGCCATTGGTTTATCAATTTGCAGCCCCGGCCTCTCCCATCTATCCACTGGAGAGCGTATTCCCCATCTTCCTGTTGCTGCCCCGGTGTCAGGCCCTCGGACGCCTGCCCAGTTGGGCTTTAAACAAGGCGGACTGGGAAACTTTCACCTCTGCTGTCACCGTTGAATCTCCCCCACGCGGTGATGACATTGATGTGATGGTTGAGCACATGACTACAACAATTGTTTCTGCGGCAGAAACCGCAATCCCTTGCTCTTTAGGGTGCCCCTGGTCGCCAGAAGTCGCTGACGCAATTAAGGAGCGTCAGCGAGCTGTACAGCAGCATAAGTGGCACCCTTCCCTGGAGCACCTCATAGCCTTTAAACGGCTCCGTGCCCACGTTTGCCAACTTATCAAACAACAGAAACAGGAGTGTTGGGAGAGATACATCTCGACTGTTGGGTGCCATACGTCACCTTCGCAAGTCTGTGCAAAGATCAAACGTCTTTTCGGGTACCAGACTCCAGCAGGTGTTCCCAGTGTTACCATAAATGGCATGTTATCTACCAACACAAACGCGATTGCCAAGCACTTAGCTAAGCACTTTGCTCAGGCCTCTGTGTCGGAGAATTAACCCCCAGCCTTTCGCACTCTCAAATGGTGGCTGGAAGGAAAAGTCCTCTGATTCACTACACGCCACAGTGAATCCTATAACGCCCCATTTACAGAGTGGGAGCTTCTCGGTGCCTTTGCACATTTCCCCAACACAGTTCCTGGGCCTGATCAGATCCACAGCCAGATGATTGAACATCTCTCATCTGACTAGAAGCCACATATCCTAATGATCTTCAGCTGGATCTAGTGTGATGGCGACTTTTCGTCACAATGGCAGGAGAGCACCATCATTCCGGTGCTCAAACCCGGTAAAAACCCGCTTGATGTGGATAGCTATTGGCCCATCAGCCTCACCAACATTGTTCGTAAACTGCCGGAACCTATAGTGTGTTGGCGGTTGGGTTGGGTCCTGGAGTCAAGTGACCTACTGGCTCCATGTCAGGGCGGCTTCCGCCAGGGCCGCTCTACCCCTGATAATCTTGTGTCCATTGAGTCTGCCATCCGAACAGCCTTTTCCAGATGCCAACACCTGGGGTTGCCGTCTTTCTTGACTTATGTAAAGCATACAGCACGACCTGGCGACATCATATCCTTGCCACATTGTATGAATGGGGTCTCCGGGTCCCGCTCCCGATTTTATCCAGAACTTCCTGTCGCTCTGTACTTTCCATGTCCAAGTTGGTGCCTCCCATAGCTCCATCCATATCCAGGAGAATGGAGTCCTGCAGGGCTATGTATTGAATGTCTCTCTGTTTTTAGTGGCAATTAACATTGTAGCAGCAGCTGTCAGGCCCTCCGTCTCACCTTCTCGGTATGCAGACGACTTCCGCATTTCGTACTGGTGCTCCAGTACTGGTGTTACTGAATGTCGCCTACAGGGAGCCATCCACAAGGCACAGTCATGGGCTCTAGCCCATGGCTTCCAGTTTTCCACCATGAAGACGTGTTTCATTCATTTCTGTCGGCGTCACACCGTTCATCTGGAACCAGCTCTTTATCGTAATGATGATCCATTCACTGTAGTGGAGACACATTGATTCTTAGGTCTGGTTTTCGATGCTCATTTGACTTGGGTTCCTCATCTTTGTCAGCTTAAATGGAAGTGTTGGCAGCACCTCAATACCCTCCGCTGCCTGAGCAACACCAACTGGGGTGCAGATTGCTCCACACTGCTGCAGCTCTACAGAGCCCTTGTTAAATCCTGCCTTGACTACGGGAGTGTGATTTATGGTTGGGTAGCACCCTCAGCATTGCGTTTGCTTGACCCATTGCACCATTGCGGAGTTCGACTAGCGACAGGAACGTTTAGGACGAGTCCGGTGACAAGCGTATTGGTAGAGGCTGGAGTCCCTCCATTGAAGATCAGACATTCACAACTGCTCGCCAGTTACATTGCACACATTCATAGCTCTCCTGAACGTCCTGATTACTGCTTTCTTTTCCCAACCACGGCAGTTCACCTCCCGCCCAGGCGGCCCAGGTCAGGGCTAACGATAGCTGTTCGCGTGTGATTTCTTCTGTCTGAACTGAAGTCCTTCCCTTCACCACCTCTCCTCGAGGTCCATTCACATACACCTCTGTGGTGTAGCTGTAGGCTGAAGCTTCGCCTGGAGCTTTCGCGTGGCCCTAAGGACTCCATTAACTCTGCGGCTCTCCACTGTCACTTCCTCTTGATTCTTGAAGTGTTCTGGGGCTCTGAAGTGGTTTACACCGACGGCTCGATGGCTGATGGTAATGTTGGCTTCACCTTTGTCCACAGAGGCCATATTGAACAGCATTCCTTGCCCGACGGCTGGAGTGTATTCACTGCAGAGCTGGTGGCCGTATCTCGTGCACTTCGGTATATCCGTTCATGCCCCGAGGAATCATTTCTTCTGTGTACTGACTCCTTGAGCAGCCTACAAGCTATCGACCAGTGCTACCCTCGCCATGCTTTGGTGGCGTCCATACCGGAGTCCATCTATGCTCTGGACCAGTCCCGTCGTTCAGTGGTGTTTATGTGGACCACAGGACACGTCGGCATCCCAGGCAATGAACTTGCCGACGGACAGGCCAAACAGACTACACAGAAACTGCTTCTGGAGATGGGCACATCTGAACCTGACCTGTGTTCTGACTTACGCTGCAGGGTTTTTCGGCTTTGGGAGATGGAACGGCATGACAATATGCACAGCGAACTTCGTGTCACTAAGGAGACTTCGAATGTGTGGAAGTCTTCCATGCAGGCCTTTCGCAGGGAATCAGTTGTCCTCTGCCAGATCCGCACTTGCCATGCATGGGCAACCCACAGTTACCTCTTGCACCATGAAGACCCGCCTCAGTGTCGGTGCAGCGCCCGGTTGACAGTGTCCCATATTCTGGTGCACGTCCCACTTTGACTGCCCAGCAACGAAATCTTGGGTTACCGGACTCGTTGCTGCTCATTTTATCTGACAACGCCTCATTGGGTGATTTAGTTTTACATTTTATTCATGAGGGTAGGTTTTATCATTTGATCTAAGTTTTAGCACATGTCCTTTATCCCTCTGTGTCACAGAGTGGCTGGCTTTTTCTTTTTATTCTCGTTGTAGTGGTTAATAAAAAAAGAAGAGAGAGAAGAAAAGAAAAAGAAAAAAAGGTTGAAAATGTGGGAAGAAATCGTAAGTGAAAATGTTTTTTTTTTTTTAATCGTTAATGACCGTGAAACAAGGGAAAGAAAGAAAGAAATGCAGATCGGACTTCATATTACAGAAAAGCTATAATGAATTCTACTGTAATTGATGAAAGTATGTGAATGCAGCTTGGCGCTAACTTGGTGTAATGTTTTGTCTGTACAGAGGTGTATCTGTCGCCTTTATTAGCCCTTCACTCTCACACATAAATCGGTACAATACAGTTAGGGCCTCCTGTTTTATCTTTTGGGCTTATCCGTGATAAGACAGGCAAACAATTATGCTAATTGAGGATT
Source organism: Schistocerca cancellata (assembly GCF_023864275.1). NCBI lineage: Eukaryota > Metazoa > Arthropoda > Insecta > Orthoptera > Acrididae > Schistocerca > Schistocerca cancellata. The sequence continues at coordinate 137,300,004 of NC_064627.1, read as the reverse complement.
CTGAGTATTTTCTCGAGTTTCATTCGCTCTCTCTCTCTCTCTCTCTCTCTCTCTCTCTCTCTCTCTCTCTCTCTCTGTCGTTTATCTGTGTATAGTTTTAAATCTATTATTTTATTTACGTGGAATCAGCCGAATAGAATCTCTGGTGGAGCCCTTCGTCTTAATATTCAGCGGCTGGTTTGCTGGAAAAGATCTTTACATTTGTTATTATTGTTAAGCGCTGCATTCAGTTGGGAAAAATCGATCGTTTGAACAATTCGTTCATTTTACGACAGATTTAGAATTTCAGATGTGGACGAAGCCTTTTTGGACGATTTTATCAAAACTCGGAGACTGCAGGCTCTCTTCGTCACAGCTGAAACTTCCCCACTAATTACAGGGCCAAGACAATCATCAATGATTCAGACAGAGAACTCATTCGTCATTCACTCTAGAATAAAAGGGTCACAAACCTTATTTCTGAGGAAAATAGTATATTCAATCCATCTCAATTACATGTTCCGTTTTCTGTTGATTCCAAGTCTTACGTAATTTTCGTTTACTGTTTTTCTCTATCCACCAATAACACGCTAGTGGCACAAACTTTACTAGCTCGTTTTAGCGAGAAGAAGAGCAAATATCTCTTTTAGCAACCCGACAATCTTCCGACCGATACTTCCGAAGCTGTACTCCTTCTCCCTCTCTGTCTATAATAACCATGGAGAATACATCTATGTATCTCTGTTATTCCAAAGAATAATCTTACTAGCAAAATACCTTGGTGCCGACGGGCTGTCGGCGCATATATTACTAGAAATCCGATCAGATACTTTCTAAAAGTGAATAAATGTGGATGATTTGATTGACCATTATTAATTATTGCGTGGTAGAGGGTAAATTTCCGTGGGGAGATTACAAAGCTATAGTTGGGGTGGTCCTTGTGGCGTTTTTGAGCAAAAGTTAAACCAATTTCCACTACAAAAATTATTGAAAAGAAACAGAGAATAACAAAGTGTAACTGACAGGGGGAAGTGGCGTAGATAAGAGTTCATCCTTTACCAGGTTAACTTGTCTTCTTTCGTGCGGCATCCAGGTCTTCAAAAATCTCCTTCATTTCGTCGTGAAAAGTCTGCTCCGAAATCTTGCAATCGTCCAGGAATCACTAATTTATACCAGTTAAAATCATCTTGATACTGTATGCAATTTAATTTACTTTGCTACTTCCATCCTCCGAATTTCTTAACAACTTCCACAATATGTCTACACATTAAAATCAGATCAAGACTAGCTAATAAGTTTTTGTAACGTCTTCCTCAGATCATGTCTGCCTTAAGCTTCGGCTATCAAGGGACAAACAAAAAACGGATAGAAAAACAAAAAAGAGTTACAATTTTAGTATTTTCTCTGCCGTCGAGTGCTCATACCGCTGCAACGGCACAATTCATGTCTGAGGGAACGAGTGCAGCGCGGCGAAATTCAAAGTCCCGCTACATCGTGGTCGGCCAGCCACTGTAATCTGCTTTCTTGTTTTACTTTCTTCTGTTTCTAGCGTCTCTCTGTTGTTTTCTTGTCTTCTTGTGTTCCTTTTAGTGTTTCTTGCCTTTCCTTCGTTCTTGTGGTTTTTCCTTTTTGTGTTATATGTCTCGTCTGGTTTATTCTCACACTTGTGGCATTGTTTTATCACGAACAAGAGACCGATGACCTCGTAGTTTAGGAGTCACTAATCCAACCAGGTGGGCCATTACTTGCAGAATAATACTATAGTTACTGTCCTTTGTAGAATTGCAGACTAAAATAAACAAGTGTTGAGTTCATGAACTGTTTCTTCTGCGGTCCTAATACAATTGTGCAAGCTATCTTGAGAGGCTCTCCCCTTCATTTAAATTTCATTGGCCAAGACCAGTTCTACAGTTAACAATTAAATCACTGTAAGTTAAATTTATGTTGCACCCTAATAACTGTAGTATTGGCATTTAATTTGATTTTCCTTAAGGGAGCCAACTGATTCATTGTGTACTCCCAAATTTGTTAAGCTTAGTTGTGGGATTTGTGGCTTTTAACTGGAAGTAAACACACATTCCTTTCATTTCAATGTTAATTGTGACTTGGCCATTGCAACAATACTTGCTGCAACTTATAACTACAATGTACGTCGCACCCGGTCTTAAGTTGTCATGCCATTGCTGTGTCACTGGATGATCAGAATGTTGGTAAACAAATCTGCAAAGCAATTTTGTGGGGTAACCATTAAGAATTTGTCTGTATGTCATTCTGAATAACTTGTTCTCAGTCTAAACCAGGGTATTTCTAGTTCTTCCTCAACTGTCGTTTCAAAATACCTATGTTGGCAGAACTATGTCCATCTTGCTTTGCCAGTATTATTTATTTATTTATTTGCAACATCATACTGATAAGTGGGCTCATAATGCCAAGATATATGTAAATTTGAGTCACTTTGTAATCACTTAAATAAAATGTCACTTGCCCTCTCAACCCGTGAAATTTAATTTCGCTTTGATGCTTCCCCTTTTTTTTTTATATTAGACAGTGTAGGTACCAAAATGGTAAATGCAGAGTTCTCCATGGTAGCAGTGGCAGCAAATGTAGGCTTGTATTTTATTTTGAAGAGTATATCCTCCAGAACAGTACCATTTCTTGTGTGTGTAAACTGTCTGTGATTGAATAAACATTTTCACTGAAGCTCTTTCATGACTTAATTTTCCATCCGCTGGTGAATATGCAGTGAATATGCATGGATCACCTGAAATGTGGCAAGCCAGTTGGACCTGGGAGAACTGAAGATTTCAGATGTCCTGTGAAATAGTTGCAAATTTCAGTATATGACTTAATTTTTTAAGCAATAGATTGCAGATAGATAGAAGGTACAAACAAAAGCAATATGAGCCGTAAAACTGTTGTAAATATAGGTTGATGTAGGTTGATTGATTTGGTGAGGAATATTTAAAGTCTATAGACTTATTAAATACTTTTCCTAGATGCTTAAAATTTTGTGCACACATGACATTGTTGTCTAAAAAGTAGACTCCAATCAAATGATTTCAGTCAATAGTTTTTCCACTATAAATACATAAATTAGACAATCAAAATCAAGATATTTTTTTATAATTAATAAAGGTATGTTTTTCCTCGTGGCGATAGTAAGCTGGTGGCTGTAGTCTACTTTTCTCCAAATGGTAGCCTGAAATATCACAAATTTCAGACCTGCAGCTCAAATAGTTTTTCACAATTGCATAAAATAAACATGTCAGAAAATTTGATTCATGGGAAATTCAGTTTGAAGGTACATTTCAACTGTTACTCACCTCTGTTGTTCTTAAAACCTTCCAGTTGCATAATATTCTCGATCTGTGTGTTCTTCATCTTCTATCTTCCTTTTCTTGCTCCTCGGTGCTATTCTGGCCTCTTTAGTTTTCTCAAGAACCCATTTTTCATGCGGAATTTTTTGTTTCATGGCTTCCCGACTTAGCATGCGACTTTGCATGCGACTCCGCTGCGCTCCGCTTGCTAGCTGCCCGCTCGCTAGCCGTGACAGTGAGAGAATCACATAAATTAGACACATCGTGAGCGCATAAATTACCCTAACTCCTCGCTGCCTTCACTTACAAGCTTCAAACTTTGACACCGCCAAGCGACCACCGACTTTAGTACGTGATGTCAGTTTCAACTTAATACACGGTTTCTTCCCCAGGGAAAAACGCTCTCATAGACGGAAATATGAACCGAAAAACCGATTAAAGGAACCCAGAGAAAAGCTGTTTTTTGTCTTATGTAATTACAAACTAAACACTGTTACTTTCCTTCTGTTGTACTGTGAAACCTTGTTTCTTTCTGCATCTCACGCTTCTAGGTCAATGCAAATAATAATGACACCATTTGACATCCAACCGCAGCGGCACACTGGCATATGTTTAAATTTGTTTTTAAAGATGTTTGCAATGTCCAAATTGATTCATTTTACTACCATTTTGTTCACAAAACTCTAAATATTGATTTAAGATGAAAAAAAAAATCAAATTTTTGAATCACCCTCCACCATTGGCATAGATCATGACAGGGCATGTATGCTGTTCGGCTGATTTGTTGATGTATAAACACAAACTGTTCATTGTGGCTACAAGGAAAGGTGTTCCACTCAGAGCCATGATACACAGTTTAAGAACAGTGATGGGAAAAACATCCTAATCAACAGGGACAGGAGATGAGTGTCATGCCTTGTCAATGACAATCAGTTTCAAATCTTGCAGGAACTGCTACTGTCAATGAATGCAGGTCCATATCAGCCAGTTTCTGAGTGAACATTGGGAAGGAAACTATATAATGGACATTTTGAGTCAGGTACCTCACAAAAGGCGACTGCCCACAGTATCGGAGAATGTTGTACATCATCAGAAGGTCAAAAAACACAGAAACTGGACAGTAGCTGGCGTTTAGTGTGGTCCAATGAGTCATGATTTTGCTTCTTTTCAAACAGTACAGTGCATCGAGAGCACTTCGACGTAGTGAGGCATTGAACTGGCATTGTGTCAAGGGTGTAGTTCAAGTTGGTGGAGGTTCCATGTTTTGTGTGTGTTTATTGTGCCGTAACTTGGACCCATTCATTCAGGTTAGTGTGAACGTGCAGTAGGACATTCATTTTAACGTTCTTGGTAACCACTTGTTGCCCTTCCTTCTACATCTTCATGATAAATATTATGTGGATACACTCATTTTCCAAGATGACAAAAACCGTGTTCACACAGTTGCTTACGTACATACATCCCCATTTTGACAAAGAGTCGGACACCCAATCATACCTCAATTTGCCTGCTAAATCACCTGATCTTAATCCTGTATAACATGCCTAGAACTTTGCTGTCCCTCTCTGCATAGGTTGAACACGCTTCATGGTAACACTCACTGTTGGTAACATTGAGACGGGTAGAACAAAATGGGCATTTCCGGAGGTAAATGACAGTGGAATTCACAAAGTGAATGGATAACCAGAAGTCCAAAGTGTAGCAAAGCCATCTTAAGCATATACAACACTCCAGGGAGTAGTCCAAATCACAAATGTAAATCGAGCAATGTCAAAACTCTACTATTCAATGGTGCATAACTAAAAGCTTCAGAAACTAGTGAGAGACTAGCTAACAATAGTCGGGCTGCAGTATTAAGTGGCAAACATTCATCAGAGGGTTGTGCTACCTCATGTGTTTCCTGTGGCTGCTGCATTTTGCGCACACACAAGGCACAGCTATCGTCTGTAGCTCAAGTATCTCACACGTAGTCTCCCTGCCAATACTTGGGCTAGGTGAGGAATCCAAATCACTGTCGGATACTAAAGCCCTCCCTCTTTAATTGCCACTTAGAGCTGAAAAATGACCTAGCATGTGCTGACTTCACTGAGGAATGGGAGAGAGAGAAATACAGGAATTTTGGCTAAAGCTCCTGCAGTACATCATCAATGTGATTGGCTGGGGTTAGGAAGTGGCACCTTTGTGGGAGTCCTGGCTACTCTACAGGGTCCTGGGCGCAGCTTGAGCTAGCCTGTAGGGGAATATATGGCAGAAGTGGTGAAGATGGGACCAAAGGTTCAGCCACCATGGGCGTCACTGGCCAAAAATGCTCAACCTCCATTGATGGTGAGAGCAGGGGACCACAGGTTGTGGGGGTGAGTTCCAAAAATGACATAGTGGAAGTAGTAGTTCCACTTCCATCAGCTCAATCACCAGTCATTGTCAACTTCTGGTTGATGCCTAACACAATGGTGGAGCTTGTAGTGGGAAGAGCAGGCTGCTGGTCTGGCTTTTCCCTGGATGGGTTGCAGAGGTCATGCACAGCCAGCTTTCGAGGGGGGATGTGGAGGTGTGTCTGTCAAGTTCTGGATGGAGCTGATTCTGGTTCTGGACCAGCTGCTCCTGTCTGGCTGCAAGCAAACATCTGCCATCCCCTATTGCCAGTGATGGTCGCCAGGATCCATCCACTATTCCAGCTGAAAGTATGGTCCCAGACATGGGAGCCTACATGCTAATATGGCTGTGCATGGGGGCAGTGGGCAGACTGAGTAGGGCGCAGAAGGTCAAACAGTACGCGAAGCTGTACCCGTGTAAAATTTCAGCCGACCTATGTCCATTTATGAGCGTGGACCAGTAAGTGGCAAGGAAGCTGGTAAGTGCTACCACAGAGTTGGCTGTTATTATGTTACACAGCTGCTTCTAGTGTGTTCTGACAATCAACTCAGCTTCCAAATTCGACGTTGGATGGGAAGGGCAATGGTCATTGTGAATGGGTTGACAAAAATCCTGAAACACAAATTAAAAGAGGGTCATCGTCAAAAAACAATGTGGAAGGTGCCCTCCTAGGGCAAATATTACATACAGAGCACAGATGGTAGCTGCCGTAGTAGTTGTAGCTATCCAAGCAACATGGTATATGGAAAGTTACAAAGTTTGTTAGCAACTAGCATTGACATTGTTACCCAAAATGGTACAGCAAAGTCAACATGCACTCTTTTACAGGGTTGCTCAGACTGTTGGGTCGATTTCTTGTGGGCGTAGGCATGTCAGTTCCAGATGGTGCGTTCAGTGGCATTGTCAACATCAGGCCAGTACATGACACCACGCGATTGCCTTCATTCTGCACATTCCCCAGTATGCAGTAGCTTCAGTATGTGGGGGCAGAGTGTGGGAGGAAGTAACACCCAGCACTCAGCATCATTCATAGCTAGCAAAATGACCCTCCTTAGTACCTTAAGCATGTGCCATAAGAAAAAATTGGTGCACTATACCGGGGCTATGTCCTTCGGCAATTGTTCCGGACAATCCCGCCATACAACAAACGCCCTGCAGAGGAGAGGATCATGGCTCATTTCAGCTGCTACTTCACATCTTGTAATCAAAAATTTATCAGTTGTGTGTCACTGATATGCGTCAAAGGTAGAATGCAGTGCCTTCTTGCTTATCAAATTCAGCATCTGATCCATGCAGCAAGTAGGAAATTGCTTCAGCATTGCAGTTCGTGCGTGGAGAGCCAATAATGGATCTCATAGATATAGTTACTAAGTAACATTACCCACCATTGCAGGCACTGTGGGAAACATCAAATGGGGGCCAAACACTGAAATACAGGATTTGTGATTGGTCATTAAGTGAAACTTCATTCCATGCAAATACACATGGAACTTCTGGGAACCATATGTGATAGATAAACTGTGCTTCTTTTTTAATTTGGAAATAATTTTCCTGCATGACATTTAATGTTTTGGATACAAATGTTAGTGGCTGTTCTGTGCTGTCAGTGTATTTGTGGAACAGCAAGGAACCAATGCCACAAACCAATTAGTGGCTGTTCTGTGCTGTCAGTGTATTTGTGGAACAGCAAGGAACCAATGCCACAAACCTATGCATAAGTGATAAGTTTGAAATGCATGCCAGGATGGAACGGTGTTAAACAAGACCCAATCTAAGGCACTTTTTAAGTTGCATAAAATCTTTCTTGCATGCCTTTGACCAAACAAATTTAACACATTTTTATGCAATTGATTGAGTGGATGGGAACTGTGCCTCGCATCAGGAATCAACTTGGCATAATAATTTGCTTTGCTGAGGAACAACTGTAGTTCTCCAAGGTTCTTAGCAACCAGTAAGTTAGTGGTTGTGTCCACATGATCCTATGTGGGTTTGAGCCCATCTTTAGTTAATATATATCCCAGGTATCTGAAAATCGGCTCAAAGAAAATTCTTTTGTTGAAACGACAATGCAGACCATGAGCTTGGAGGCACTTGAAAATCATCTGTTGATTGTGCAGGTGCTGCACTTGCATATCGTCAGTAACTAATAAGTCATCTAAGTAATTAACACTGTTGGGGATACCTTGGATGACTTCCTCAAGATATCTCTGAAATATTGCTGATGCTTGTACCTCTAAATGGCAGATTGCTGTAATGATACATGTTGCATACTGTATTAATCACTAAATACTATTTCATCTAATTATCTACAGGCAATCCAAAATAGGCTTCAGTCTCTCTCTGTCAAGTGGCGGCACTCCACCATGTGTGTGTCGTTTTAGTTGATTCCATTTAGGTGACTTGCGTGTTGATGATGGTGAAATGAGGATGAGGACAACTTCAATGCCCCATCCCGGAGTGGAGAAAATCCCCAGCCTGGCCATGAATTGAACATGGGACTCTTCAGTTGGCATCCAGCCATGATGACCCACAACTGCCGATGTGGACAGTAGATGTCAGTCGGATTTATTTCTGAAAAATAATGGCCCTCATCCAGTTTAACCAACATTTCCTCCAGCCGAGGAAGTGGATACAAATTGACATTTGCTTGAGTATTAATGGTAGACTTAAAATCACCACAAATGTTAAATGATCCAGATGAGTGTAGCTCACTGGCTAGATGATGCTGGATTTTAACACCACACTTTGCAACCTATCTAATTCAGCTTTAACTTTCTCATGCATGGTGAAAGGCACTGGTTGAGCTCGACAAATCTTAAGCACTGCTGATTGCGTTAAGGATGTGTGGGGCCTGGACCCCTGTTGTACAACCTAATGTTGGTTCAGACAGCTGCTTAGATTGCTTGCACAACATATTGAGTTCTTTGAGTGGAATCACAGTTGAAACGAGATTTACTTGGTACAGAATTTGAAAACCAAACAGTGCAGATTTATCTAAACTAAAAATATTAGTTGTCATCCAAGTGGTGACTACCAGCAAGGATAGTGCTGAGTTACATTCTTATACTTAGCCTGGATTATGGTGTGCCCTCACAATGGATCAACTGGCCATTGTGCATCATCACTTTTTACTGAGAAGACTGCAGCTGCAAGGAACCAAAGCTCCGGCATGTGTTCACACTAACCAGACACACTGCCACGTTTGTGTCTAACTGGAAATCCACCATTGTGCCATTAATGTCCAGGTGCAATGTGAGAGGCTACATCTTGTGTACTGCTGTTAGGGGCACGGGTGCAAGATAGCATGTAGTGTGCTGACGGCTGATGTACTTACTGCACACAGGCCAAAGCAGACACTTGCAAGATGCTTTGGTTTGTGACATGCAAAACATCGTGTCACAGAAATGGCAGTTACATCATTGATGGTGTGGGCTGCAATTTGGACATGCTTTGATGACACCAACTTTTTGGGTGTCCTTTGACAGTGATGGGAAGGAAAATGTTGCATTAGCCCCCACTCACTTTGGGACACACTGATGGTGAATAAAGTGCTTCCATTGGTGCTCATCTACCGAAGATGGGTGCAGGGGATCCACTAACTACTGAATCTCGTGTCAGCACACTCCAGTATGAATGGGTGTTTGGTAAATCAGATGATGGCATTGCTTGGAAGTCACCAGTTGATTGTAGAGCACAACGGTGACTAACACTACTGACAATGTAAGCTTTGGCAATTTTTAACATGTCACTCAAGGTGGAATCAGATGCCTCTAAAGTCTTAGATTAAGGTATTTGCATACAAAGTATCACACTGTTACAGGAAAAATCAGACTTGCGTGCCAAGCCTGGTAAGTCATCAGCCAATGTTGAGTTAACACATTAATTATACTTGAACCTAGTTACAATGAAGTGAATTTAGTGACTGTAGTAATCACTCAGCAAACCACAAACATAAGAAAAAGTCAAACTACTAGAATCTGAGAGAGGGCATAATTTTTGCACCACTTCATACAGTTTACTACTAGAAGATGGTAATAGCACACACAGATGTCCAGGGTCAGTTATTTGACTTGCCTTGCAGAGAAGCAGCTCATCAAAACAAGCAAGTGTCATAGGTGGAGGCAAGCAAACTGCTGCCACCCACTGTTGTTGGTTTTGCAGCAGCTGTAACAGTAGTATTGCTGGTGGAATTCCTAATGTTTTCCTCGCTGTTTCTGTAGTTGATGTTGCCGCTGGAAATCCCAGTGTTTTTCCTGCTGTTGCAACTCCTGCTGCCACAGGTTTAGAAATTCAGGATTCATACTTCACTGGAATAGTTGCATTGTGAGAAAACTATCATTGCCACTTTTCTTTCCTACTCTGCATAAGTAGAACACAGTTCATGATAACTTGCTTTTCTGCTAACGTAGAGACTGGCAGAACAAAACAGGTGGCTCCGGGAGTAAAGGACAGTGGAGGTAACAAAGTGAACAGACATTCAAAACAATTCCAGAGCATAGCAACATTGTCTTAAGTGTATACGATAGTCCAGGGAGCACTCCAAATCACAAATGTAAATCGGGCAAGATCAAAACTCTGTTATTCAATGGGACATAACTAAAGGCTTCAGAGACTAGTGAGAGACTGCCTAGCAGTAGGTGGCCTGTGGTATTTAGTGTTAAAACACTTGTCAGAGGGTAGCACCACATTGTTTGCTTGCCGTTGCTGCTGCAGATCAGGGAGGTGCTAGCAAGGTTATCATCTGTAGTCCATGTATGTCTGACACATTTTCCATAGCAATACTTAGACTAGACAGGGAGTTGGGATCAATATTGGATTTTAAAGGAACTGCAGGTGAAATGTAACCGTCAACATCCCCACAATTTGAAGAAATTTGTGGATTTGAGATGATTATCAGAGTACAGGCAGTGTTTTATATGGTGTTAGTGTCATGTCTTCTTAAGGTGACAGTTTTTTTCCTCTGGTGTGCTTAATTCACTTAAGTGTTTCTGGACTGCATTGAATAGGCTCTGTGAATGCAGAGATAGGTGCAGCAAGTCTGAATTAACTTTTTCCCCTACCGTAACAAACCAGATTGAAGCTACTATGTGTGCATATCTCCAAGCTCTAGTCACAATGCCCAGACTGTACAGTTTACTAAAGTACACACAGTCTGAAATATGTTCCATTTTGCTCTGTAGCTTTGAGAGATACAGAACATTACTAAAGTTAGAGGTTAAACATACTAAAAATGAATTTTTTACACAATGTGGGTGTCCACATTTTACCACATCTTTGATAAACATGCTGTTCAGTCGTCTTATCTATTCTGCCAAAAAGGTAATGCCACCATTAGTTTCCTCTACTTTCCACAGATCATGTAGAAGCATAAAATTTTTAATGTTTACCTTTTCAGTATCCTTGGACACTGGAACCGAAGGATCAAGATAGAGGCAGAAGGTCCACTGAAGGAATAAGGTTCAGGGAACCCAACCCGTATATAGGTTGGCAATCAGATGATGATATGAGGAAGACAACACCTGGCACTATAGAAATAATGAAGACAACTGGGCTTGACAAGTCAGTGCCTGTACAAAATGCACCAACAAGTGGTAAGTTATTTAGTGGCAGATCATACATTAACACTTAAAATATCTGCACATGTCGTGCAGATATTACCATAATTTGCATGTAATTTACCAGTGATGGTGGTGATTCACTTCATTGCAAGGGTTTCCTCTTTACCCTAACTCATGATCCCAAACATATTTGTCATGAGTCACAGTAACATCTTCCCACTAGTCATTGTGCTTCTGCCAGATTATTGTGCTTTAAATCTAGTAACATATGCATTTTGTTTACATAGACACTGTCCTTAAGTAAAATTAGACACTGTCCTTAAGTAAAATCCGCAGAAGAGAATGTGCCTAATAAGGTTAGGGGACATTGGGAGCTCGTGTATGTGGTCAGGTAAGAAGTGTTCTATAAATCCAGTGACTGTTTGGGTCTGTGACACATTTTATTTATGTGACAATATTAAGTTATTTTTATGGTCCAGTGATGCATAAATCAAGAAGTAGCACATGGCACACATGTTGTTTTTGTGTATTAAGTGATGGTCTTTGTTCACATATCCAGAAAGAAGTAACGAGACTTCACTGAACCATTTACGTTAATGAATCCAGACAGCGATAATAAAAGATATTTTAGCTATGTAGATGACATCATTTTTGCCCAAGGTGAAGTACAGTGCTCAACATTAAAATTGCAGCACCATGAAGGCTGTGTGTGACAGATGTCAAATTGGTATGAAGTGCACTTCATACTTGCATATGCAAATTATCACCAGTTTAGCCAACTGCACAATATAGGTAGAAGAGTAACACTATCTGTATTCTGTATATAAGAAAAGATTACTCGTGTGGTCTCTGTTTCATAAATCACAGTTGAATGTTGGCTGTTTGTGAGTAGATAGTGTTATACCTCACATTGGATGGAGCAGTTTCTAACAGCACATTTCATCATTTGAAAGCGTAGTTCAGAGTGAGTCAAAAAGACTTCACAACTTCGGAATGATACAGAAATTTATTGAAGAAACTTACAGAATTGGTAGATGAGTCATTTTGTTACAAACAACTTCAATTTTTATTCACATAGTGCTCACTATCCCATCTCATTCCACCAGCAGAAGTGTCAGCGTAGTGCACAGTTAAAATGGCTACTTACACTGGTGCGGAGTGTGCACGCTGCATGTTTTGGTTTCATGAAACAAACTCTGGAACAACTGTTCGACATAAATTTCACACCAAATGTGCTAAAGAACTTTCAAGCAGGCTTACAATTTACTTTTGACACAAGAACTTTGTTGAGAGGAGTTATTCGCTGTGAAATGATAAACCACCAGGTCACCTGCATGTTGGAGATTGTTGAACAGTCTAGGAAGAGCTTTGCCCACAGTCCACAAAAATCAGCTGTACGTGTCCAGTGTTGATCCAGTGACATTGTCAATTATAATTGCAATGGGCACAGGACCATTGGGATTCAACCGTCAATCAATGGAAACGTATCGGCTCTTCATGTGAATCACATTTTTGCTACACTAGGTTGATGGTTGTCTCCACAAAATCCATCATTGAGGTGAATGGTAGCTCGAAACATGGTGAATGGTAGCTCGAACCATGCAGTGCACTGCAGACGCAGGCTGTTGGGAGCGGTATTAAGCTGTGGGAGATATTCTCCTCTGCTTGCATAGGACCTGTGGTAGCAATCGAAGACATGCTGACAGCTGCGAACCACCTGCATCCCTCGTATTTGATGTCTTTCCCGATGACAATGTCATCTTTCATCAGTATCATTGTCCAGGTCTCAGAGCCAAAACCATGGTACAATGGTTTGAGAAGCATGTTAGTGAACTCACATTGATGTCCCAGTGGCCAAATTCACAATTCAAATCCTATGGAATCCATCTGAGTCACTATCGGGTGCCATCACCACATACGCAATTCAGCAGCCTCGTTATTTATCCAAATTACATAACCTGTGCATAGATGTCTAATGCCACATAGCTCCATGAACCTACCAAGAAGCTGTCGGATCTCTGATATGCAGAATCAGTGATGTATTTCATTCCAAAAATGGACAAACAAGCTATGAAGCAGGTGGTCACAATGTTTTGGCTCATTCAGTGGATTACACTTCATTGTGACCAACCCACTTAGCAACAGCATAGGCATCCTCTTCTTACTGGGCTACCTTTCAAATTCATAAAAGGCTCCATGTGACTGGGTGGTGCTTCCATCTTCTGTCCCCATATACAATACTGCCCCCCCCCCCCACACACACACACACACACACACACACACACACACACACATATTGATTCGGATCATTATCAGATGTTTCAACATCTCAATGTTACTTAAAGACTCCATCTACTCATCGTCTACAATCATATTTGGCTACAAGGTGGTTTCCCTTCTCAGTGGTGAGGCAGTATCATCATCCCAGTCCCTAAGCCAGGCAAAAGCTGAATGTCCATTGACAGGTACTGATGGATTAGCGCCACCGGTGTGCTAAGGAAACTGCTTGAAGTCATGGAGGTGCACAAATTACAGTGGGCTATCAAATCACAGGTCTTTTTATCACTCTGTCATTGTGGTTTATGGGAGGGACAAACCACAGCTGACCATCTGGTTAAGTTGGAAACAGCAGTCCAACAGGCTTTTCGTAAATGCCAGCTCCTCATTGCAGCCTTTCTTGACTAACATAAAGCATACAAAACTGCTTCATGATGTCACATTTTATTTACGCTCCTTCACTGGGGCTTCCTTGGCACCCTGCCAACTTTTATTCATCGGTTTTTATCTCGTTGGTTGTTTCACGTTAGATTTGGTACATTGCTCAGTGGCCCACGGGTCCAAGAGAACTGTCTCCCACAGGGCTCTGTGTCAAGTGTTACGCTTTCCTTCACCACTATCGATGAAGTAGTTACCTCCAGCAGACCACTGATCAACCCCATGCTATAAGTCAATGACTTCTGCATTTGGTATAGCTCTCAATCAGTAGCCTTGGCTGCCAGCTCCAAGGTGCCATCCAAAGAGTCTCCACTTGGATCCTTGGCCTTGGCTTGCAGTTCTATCCTATGAAAATGCGAGTCATGCATTTCTGTCGTCATACCACAGCCTGTCCTGTCCCAGAACTTGGATGTCCAGTGGTTGGACATTGTTGTCCCAATTTTTGGGACTTTGGTTTCATAAAAAGCTGCCATGGTTGCCCCATAATTGTCACCTAAAGACTAGTGGCAAGTCTCTGTGTCCTTGACCACATCGCTTGGGGTAGTGACTGCACTGTTCCTCTCCATATTTACAGAGTCCTGCTCTCATCGTGATTGGAGGTTTATGGCTCAAGAGAACCTTCAGCTTTTTTTCTAAAGAAGGGATCTGACCTGCTCAGTTCCCATAGTACCAACCCTTGCTCACTAATGTAATCACTATCCAACAATTTCCTAATCACCCAACTTATCAGATTCTTTTTGCATACAATGGGCATTGACCTCCTGATACCCTCCTTGCCACCTCAGTTGGGGTTACCAATTGGAATGCACCTTCAGGTACTCTGACAGGCCTCCATCTATGACAGGCCTCCATTTAAGCACCTCAGCATGTTCTCCCCAAATTTTCCTGCATCCCCCAATATTCTTGTTTAGTACCCAAACCACAAATTAGGTCCTTGAAGTAGACTGGTCTTTGACGTGTCAGTGTCTTTTCATCTCTTAGCTACCATCATTTACACTGACTGCTCTAAAATTGTGGGTGTGATGGGATATGCTTTTGTTGTCATACTGCCTGCTCAGTTCTGTTTCTCTGGTGTCCCAGGTCTTGTGGATATCTCAGGTAATGAACAGGCCAACTGTTTGTCTAGAAAATGATTACTCACCCAAAGTTCACTTTGTCAGTCCCAGGTACAGATTTGTGGGTGCAAATAAGTCCTCTTCTCATGCAAAACAATATCTGATGGGCTGTTGCTCTATCTAGGAGGAGGTGCTGAAAAATAATGCCTCTGAATTTTTTATTCTGTTCTCGATATTAGTTGAGTTTCTACACGTCATGCATATTACTTTGTTGACTTTCCCACTTCGCTGAACCAAGTTGCAACCCTCTGCGATTGTTGGGATTCATTTTGTGACATGTAATATGGCAATGTGTAATGTAACAGTCGGTGCATGAGAAAAAGCACGCTGCAGTCAGGTTTCTGAAAGCACAAATTTGAAGAGTTCATCCACACATGGAGCGTCCTCTTCATCAGTATGAGAATGCCAGCCCACACACAAATGCTGCAACATCTGCAACAATCCACTGTCATGGGTTCACCATCACCAAACATCCTCCATACAGCCCCGACTTGGTCCTATCCGATTTGCATATGTTTCCAACCCTCTTGCTGGTTTGGGGGTAAGAATAGGCCCGCAGTATTCCTGCCTGTCATAAGAGGCGACTAAAGGGAGTCTCAAATGTTTTGGCCTTATGTGATGGTCCCCTGTTGGGTTTGACCTCCATATCTCAAAATTTTTCCGAAGAGCGAGCCGATTGGGGAGGGGCGCCTTACTTGGCGCATTGTGTCCATCTTGCATTGAGATCTTTCGCCAACTTATTCATTGTTGCACTGCAGTCCTGCCTGCTCTCCATCTCTTGGGCATGGATACGTTCCTGCGTGCAGTTTCTGCCATGCAATGTGTAGTGCCACTTTCTGCACTGACGGCGACCATGGACTATATGTCACCTAAAATCCAGCATGGTAGCCAGTCTGTTGTGCTGGGGCCGCCATGTACCCTGTTGGTTGTAGCCCGCTGACAACACAGGGATCGCTCTGCTGATGCCTGCGCCGTTTACTCCCCATGTATGCCAAGGAGTAGATGCCCATCTCCCTGGGGCATCAGGACTCCCAGCAATGGCCATCCTGCCAGATTGCCCTTGCTGTGGCTGGGTGGTGCCCATGGGGAGGGCCCTTGGTATCTCGTCTGTACCAGAGCTGATGGGGAATCCTTTGTATCCGTGAGCCTCAGTTCTTCGTAAAGCATTTAGAGGACAAGTTTGGGGAGGTGGAGGGCTTGTCCAAAATGTGGTCCGGTTCAGTCTTGATAAAAACAGCATCCCCTGCACAGTCACGGGCCTTGCTCACTTGTAAGAAGCTGGGGGATGTTTCAGTTACTATCACACCCAATAAAAGCTTAAATATTGTCCAGGGCATTATTTTCCACAGGGATCTCCTTTTACAGTCCGATGACGAGCTGCGCGCCAACTTAGAACGATGAGGTATCCATTTCGTCCGGCGTGTCCACCAGGCTCCGAGGGATCATCAAGTTGCCACCGGTGCCTTCATCTTGGCCTTTGAGGGTGGTGCATTACCTGAGAAGGTCAAGGTGATGGTCTACCGTTGTGATGTAAAGCCATATATCCCTCCCACCCCCCCACCCCGATGTGGTGCTTCAAGTGTTGGAAGTTCAGCCATATGTCTTCATGCTGTGCTTCCAGCCTCGTATGTCGCGATTGTGGTCGACCATCCCATCCTGATATGCCATGTGCCCCACCTCCCATCTGTGTCAACTGTGGAGAGCACCATCCCCCTTGCTCGCCGGACTGTCTGATTCTGCTGATTCTGCAGAAGGAAAGGAAAATAATGGAAATTGAAGACCCTGGACCGACTGACCTACACGGAGGCTAAACGGAAATTTGACCGGCTTCATCCCGGGCGCATGATGTCTTCTTATGCTGCCACTGTCACTCCTGCTACAGTTACATCAGCTGCAACACATGCAGTCAGCTCTCAGAGTCGAAGGACCACACCTGCCCCCTTGATGGTGGGGGGCACTTCACTCCCTGTTGCTCCTGCTCCATCTACTTCAGGAGCAACCCCCCCCCCCCCCAACCATCGGGGACATCAGTTCCCCCTTCCCAGCCGGAGAAGCGTAAGACTTCTTCGACTCCTCTCTCCAGGAAGGGGTCCCTTGGGGACCTCCCTTCGCACGTTCCAACCAGCGGAAACGCGGACACCCGCAAGTGGCTGAAACAACCACTGGTCGCTGGTTGTAGGGCATCACAGTCGTCGTCTGTCCCTGACAGTGACCCAGTGAAGCCCTCCCAGCCTGAACCCCCCCAAGGCACAACGTGCGAAGCAACAAAAAAAGAAAATGGTTCCCAAGAATCCCGACATTGCGGTGGCAGTCATCCCACTGCTTCCTACAAGCTCTGCGTCTGAAGATGAGGTGGAGATTCTGGCGTCCGCTGAGGACCTGGATCTCGCCAGTCCCTCAGACGCAATAGATAGCACTTCCACAGGTGCTCAATCAGAGGTAGCAGGTGACCCAGTGGCGTAATTTGCCTCCCCAGTCCCTTCATGCCTTTTTCAGCCGTGGACAATATCATCCTCCATTGGCACTGCAGCGGCTTCTTCCACCATCTAGCTGAGCTCCGACAACTTATCAGCCTTCACCCT
Organism: Schistocerca cancellata; assembly: GCF_023864275.1. Classification (NCBI taxonomy): domain Eukaryota; kingdom Metazoa; phylum Arthropoda; class Insecta; order Orthoptera; family Acrididae; genus Schistocerca; species Schistocerca cancellata. The sequence continues at coordinate 137,282,365 of NC_064627.1, read as the reverse complement.
TTCTTCTGCATTGCTCTTCAGGAAACTTGGTTTCCAGCGATGTGAACCCCTGCCCTCCGTGGCTATCGGGGTTATTAGAGGAACCGGGCAGCTTATGAAAGGGTGTCTGGTGGCGTCTGCATCTATGTCCTTCACTCTCTTCACAGCGAGTCTGTCCCTCTACAAACACCTTTAGAGGCTGTCGCTGTTTGGTTGTGGACACCACAGGCTGTTACTGTCTGCAGTCTGTATCTTCCACCGGATGGTGATGTCCCACAGCATGTCCTGGCTGTGCTGATAGCCCAATTGCCGCCACCTTTCTTGTTACTGGGCGACTTCAATGCCCATAACCCTCTGTGGGGTGGGTCGGTGGCAACAGGCCGAGGCGCCACCATTGAGAATGTATTGGCACAGCTCGACCTCTCCCTTTTAAACAATGGTGCCTTCACACATTTCAGTGTGGCACATGGCACATACTCCGCAATCGACCTTTCGATCTGCAGCCCTAGCCTCTTACCGTCTGTCCAATGGAGTGTGCATGACGACCTGTGTGGCAGTGACCACTTTCCAATCTTTCTGTCACTGCCACAACATCACTCTTCTGGGCGGCCTAGCAGATGGGCTATGAATAAGGCTGACTGGGACTTGTTCTCCTCCATTGCCACTATTGAGCCTCTCTCTAATGACGCCATCGATGCGGTGGTTCATTCGGTCACCACCGGCATCGTTACTGCCGCAGAATCTGCCATTCCCCGTTCTTCTGGGTCCCCTCAGCGGAGGACTGTGCCTTGGTGGTCGCCTGCGGGTGCTCCAGCGTCACAAGCGGCATCCATCTTTAGAAACCCTCATCGCCTTTAAACGGCTCCGTGCGCGGGCCCGCCGCATCATTCGCCAACACAAGCAGGAGAGCAGGGAGCGGTATGTGTCCACCATTGGCCTCCATGTCTCTCCATCGCAGGTCTGGGCCAAGATTCGACGCCTCTATGGCTATCGGACCCCTGTCAGCGTCCCTGCGCTCCCGCTGAATGGAGCAGTTTGTACTGACTCCAACGTAATTGCCAACTGCTTGGCAGAGCATTTTGCTCTGAGTTCCGCTTCTGCAAATTACCCACTGGCCTTCCGCTCCATTAAAGAGCAGATGGAATGTCGGAACCTTTCATTTCGCACCCACCGTCCTGAATCTTACAATGTTCCATTCAGTGAGTGGGAATTTCACAATGCCCTAGCCGCTTGCCCCGATACCGCTCCTGGGCCAGATAGCATCCACTGTCAGATGCTGAAACACCTTTCAGTGGACTGCCAGCGACGCCTCCTCTGTCTTTACAAACATCTCTGCGTTGAGGGTGAGTTTCGGTCGCAATGGCAGGAAATCATTGTCATCCCCGTTTTAAAACCTGGCAAGAGCCCTTTGGAGGTGGACAGCTACCACCCCATTAGCCTCACCAACATTCTTTGCAAGTTGCTCGAACGGATGGTGAGCCGGCGATTGAGTTGGGTACTTGAGTCTCGGGGCCTCCTGGCTCCGTCTCAGAGTGGGTTCCGTAAAGGCCGCTCTGCCGCCGAAAATCTGGTGAACCTGGAGTCCGCCATCTGTACGGCCTTTGCTGCTGTCAGCATCTCATCACTGCCTTTTTTGACATGCGGAAGGCGTACGATACGGCATGGCGCCATCACATCCTCTCTACACTTCATGATTGGGGTCCGCTGCCGATTTTCATACACAATTTTCTGTCGCATCGTACCTTCCGCGTGCAAGTTGCGGCCTCCCACAGTTCCTCCCAAGTTCAGGAGAACGGGGTACCACAGGGATCACTCTTAAGTGTCTGCCTGTTTTTACTTGCAATTAACAGGCTCGCTGCGGCTGTGGGAACGTCTGTCTCCGCTTCGCTGTATGCTGACGACTTCTGCCTCTACTATAGCTCCATTGCCATTGCCGCTGCTGAACGTCAGCTGCAGGGCGCTATCCGCAAAGTGCAGTCTTGGGCTGTAGCGCATGGCTTCCAGTTTTCGGCTGCCAAGACCTGCATTATGCATTTCTGCCGGTGATGCACTGTTCACCCGGAGCCGCGGCTTTATCTTGACAGCGAACTTCTTGCTGTGGTGGAGTCACATAGGTTTTTGGATGTGGTTTTTGATGCCCGGTTGCCTCATATTCGGCAGCTTAAACAGATGTGTTGGCGGCATCTCAGTGTTCTGCGATGCTTGAGCCACACCAGCTGGGGCGCCGACCGATCTACCCTCTTACGGCTCTACCAGGCGTTAATCCAGTCCCGTCTGGATTATGGGAGCCTGGCTTATGGTTCAGCATCCCCATCTGCATTGCGGGTGCTGGACCCAATCCTTCACAGCGGGATACTCCTTGCCACTGGTGCTTTCCGGACCAGCCCTGTGGACAGCATACTTGTGGAGGCGGGTGTCCCTCCACTGCGGTTACTGCGCCAACGTTTGCTGGCCGCTTATGCTACGCATGTTTGTAGCTTGCCCAGGCATCCTAACTATCGTCTTCTATTCCCACAGTCGCTCGTCCATCTCCCAGTACGTCGGCCCCGGTCGGGTTGTACAATCGCGGTCCGCGTCAGAGAGCTTCTCTCCGGGGTTGGGGTTTTCCCTCTTCCACCTCCTTTCCGGGCCCCTCTGCATACACCCCCGTGGTGTGTGCCCCGCCCTTGCCTTCGGCTCGAATTGGCACAGGGCCGAAGGACTCAGTCCCTCCGGAGGCCTTCTGCCGCCGCTTTTATTCCATCCTAGCCATGTATCAGGGCTCTGGCGTTTTTTACACTGACGGTTCGATGGTTGCTGGTCATGTCGGTTACGCTCTAACTCTAGGGGACCATTACGAACTACAATCCTTGCCGGCTGGCTGCAGCGTTTTCACTGCTAAGCTGGTTGCCATCTTCCGTGCCCTAGAGTATATCCGCTCCTGCTCAGGTGAGTCCTTCATTATCTGTAGTAACTCCCTGAGCAGTTTACGAGCTATCGACCAGTGTTTCCCTTGTTCTCATCTGGTGATGGCTATCCAGGAGTCCCTGCATACTCTTGCGCGTTGCGGCCACTCTGTGGTCTTTGTGTGGACCCCTGGTCATGTCGCATCCTAGGCAATGAACATGTTGACCACCTGGCCAAACAGGCCACCAGTGAACCAACCCTGGACATTGGCCTCCTGGAGCCTGATTTGCAAGCAATCTTACGCCGCAAAGTTTTCACGCTATGGGACACTGAATGGCTGAATGGCGCGATCTGACCACCCCTAACAAACTCCATGCTGTCAAGGAGACGACAACTGTGTGGTGGTCATCCCTCCTTTGCCGGCTCCGCATTGGCCACACCCACTTGACACACAGCTCTATACTGCGGCATGAGGACCCGCCTCTATGTCGATGCAGATCGGCTTTGACGGTGGTCCACATTCTGTTGGACTGTCCACTTTTAAGTGTGCTCAGGCAGACGTTTGCGCTGCCTGATACACTCCCTGCCCTTTTAACTGATGATACTGTTATGGCGGGCATAGTTTTGCATTTTATTCAGGCAGAGGGCTTTTATCGCTTAATGTAAGTGTTGGTCTTTTTTAAGTTTCTCTTGTCCTGTGTCATCTGTCTTTTTTCCATTGTCCGTTTTTATTCTTTGGAGTGTTTTTAAGTTTTGGAACAAGGGACCGATGACAGTAGCAGTCTGGTCCCTTTAATCCCCCCCCCCAAACCAACCAACCCATGCTTCCAAAACTTACAGAACGTCTTCGAGGACTTCACTTCGCTAGTGAAACAATGGGCAAGCAGAGATCAGTTTGTGGGTCTGTCAACAAAATCAAGCATTCTACAGTGACAGTATGTAATGGATCTGGGAGTTATGTTTTTTTTTGTTTTTTTTTTTACTGTATTTGCCGATACCAAAATTGTAATTGTTTTCTTATATTTTTTGTCAGAATTTATTATAATTTGCTTAGTATATGTTAATTAACCTATATTTTTGAGAGTGAAAGCATATTGATTACTATTAGAAAATTTGTCGAAGAATAGCAAAGAGACTGATTACAAGTGGAAGCTTGTGTGTTGTGTAAAACATCTTTGACACTGGAGTTGTCTTTGACTATAGTCAGTCGGCAGTTAACTCTTGGTGTGTGTTGGCGGTAGAACAATGTGAAGGTCGCAGACATAAATAATTTTGAATTATGTTAGTGTTTTTTTTTTGTATTAACTATAAGAAGAAACTACATTTGAAGAATTGGTATTTGAAACACCAAAATGAGGGAAACACGTTGAACCACATCAATTCTGCAACCGACAAAGATGCATTGTGGAATCATACTTAGACAACTGAAGCCAAGACTAATATCGCCGTGTAAACATCTAACGGAAAAGGTACTGTCACGAAATATGGCAAATTTAAGTAAATAAAAAATAGTGAGCATATTTTCAACTTGTGTCGTAGCCGGGATACAATATTTCAACTTTGTGTCTCAGCCGGGATAGCATATTTCAAGTATCAACAACCTGTTCTCTCATTGGGAGAAATGTGTTTGTCGGCTGGGAAACTATGTTTAGAAATAAATATGTGGACATTAAGAATAAAGGTGTAGAATGTTAATAACGTTTTTTTTTTTTTTTTTTTTTTAAAGCTTTCTGAGTTTTCTCATTAAAAATACAGAGTCATTACTTTTCAGCACACCCTCATACCAATAAACTCTACACTGTCAAGGAGACTACTGTTGGATGGTGCTCCTCCTTTTATCCCTCCTGGAGGGAATCCACCATCCTATTTTGCCAATACACTGATCAGGTCATGTTAACTTATAGTTTTATTTTATATAACGAACCACCCCCATGTTGTTGCAGTTTCCCTCTGTATCGCTTTGACTGTATCAAATTGAGAGTGGAAGTGGTGGCCCTCATTGTGTGCAAAGCCCCATGATACATTCACCTGGCCCACTCACCTGCTGACCTTATTATTTCTCTCATCTTGTTTTATTATTAAAGGTCCAATTGATGTCCATTACATTTTTAGCCGTTACGACTCTCCTGGCAAGAATGTATTTTGTACTCTGTAACTGTCTTCACCCTTTATCCAGTAGGCAGAGGGTTGGCTGCAGGTGGGTTCTTTCACCACAGAGAAGACCTGGGAGATTCCTCCTCTGCTCTGACCTAGGTATCAATTTGTCCCACATTTTTGCTACTTAAATTATTTCTCAGCTCTGGCATCAATGTTGCTTTCAGTGCCTGGATTTTACCACTCCTACATTCTTTCATAAACTGATCAAATTTCTGGCTGATGACATTGACTCCATATGAACTCCTCTTAACTGTGATACTCATAAACTCACTGTTTATGTCCTTAACCCCCAGCCAGCCAGCCAGCCAATCAGCACAATGGCTTAATATAGGGAAGATGCAGTATTCAAAGCCTCATCCAAACATTTTGATTTTCTGTTTCCTAAATCACCTGAAGCATATATACTGTGATAACTCATGTACTACAAATGTTCCAGGGTGTTATTGGTAAATACAAAGGCAGTTTCAAAGAATTCACAGGTTTCTTCAATTCATTTTTCCATTCTTTGGAAAAGATGATTTATTGAACAGTAAAGATCACGTCAATATTCCTTTGTAATGACAAGGGCATCCAAAGTGGGCCAGAGTAGTTTCTCTGCCATTTATATAAAGACAAACCACCAGAGGTTGTATTTTAAGCCTTTTTATTACTATTTTCGATCTGTCAACAGGAGCAATTAACTTCAGATTTCAGCTTCATATAATGTGCCCTGTGCAACGTAGGATGTATTCCACACTTTCATTCTGCATCTACACTCTGCAAACCACTGTCACCTGCATGTCCAAGGATACATCCCACTATACCGGTTCTTCCCATTACATACATGTATGGAGCATGGGAAAAGTGATTGTTTAAATGCCTCTGTGTGTGCAATAATTATTCTAAACTTATCCTCACAATCCGCATGCAAGAGATACGTAGGGGATTGTAGTACATTCCAAGATTCATCATTTAAACCCCGTTCTTGAAAATTTATTAATAGACTTTCTTGGGATAGTTTACATCTGTCTTGAAGAGTCTTCCAGTTCAGTTCCTTCAGTGTCACTGTGACACTCGCCCATGGATTAAACAAACATGTGACTGTTCATGCTGCCCTTCTTTGTACACATTCAATATCCCCTGTTAGTCCCATTTGGTACAGGTCTGACACACTTGAGCAGCATTCTAGGATGGGTCCCACAAGTGATGTGTAAGCAATCTCCTCTGTAGATTGATTGCACTTCCCGTGTTCTAGCAATAAACCGAAGTCTACCACCTGCTTTAGCCATGACTGAACCAATTTGATCATTCCATCTCGTATCCCTACAAAATGTTACACCCAGGCATTTGTATGAGTTGAATTGGCCATTTCCAACTGTGACTCATTGATATGATAGTCATAGGGTACTACGCTCTTTCATTTTGCAAAGTGCACAGTTTACGTTTCTGAACATTTATGCAGATTCTTTCAGATAGTACTTCATTATAGATAACTGCATCATCTGTAGAACGTTAGATGCTACTACTAATATTGTCTGCAAGATCATTAATATACAACATGAACAGCAAGGTCCCAAAACACTTCTGTGGGGTGCACCCAAAGTTCTACATCTGACGATGACTCTCCATCCAAGATAACATGCTGTATCCTCACTACCACCAAGGGAGGTGGCACAGTGGTTAGCACATTGGACTCACATTTGGTTCAAACTCATGTCCGCTCATCCTGATGTAGGTTTCCCATGATTTCCCTAAATTGCTACAGGCAAATGCTGTGATGGTTCCTTTAAAAGGGCACAGCCCATTTCCTTCCCCATCCCCCCCCCCCCTCCTCCCTAATCTGAGGTTATCGTACTTTTAACAATAATCATAGGTGTGGTACTGAGTCATACACTTTTCAGAAATCAGGAAATACTGCATCAGCCTGATTGCCTTGATCCAAAGTTTTCAGTATGTCATGCGAGAAAAGTATGAGTTGGATTTCACATGTTGGATGTTTTCGGAATCCATGATGGTTGGCAATGATGAGGTCATTCTGTTCAAAATCCCTCATTATGTTTGAGCTCAGAATACATTCTAAGATTTTACAACAAATCGATGTCAAGAATATTGGACAGTAGTTTTGTAGATCTCTTCTACTACCCTTCTTTGAGATAGGTGTGACCTACCCTTTTTTCCAGGAACTAGGCATGGCTTTTTGTTCAAGGGATCTGTGATTGATTATACACTCCTGGAAATTGAAATAAGAACACCGTGAATTCATTGTCCCAGGAAGGGGAAACTTTATTGACACATTCCTGGGGTCAGATACATCACATGATCACACTGACAGAACCACAGGCACATAGACACAGGCAACAGAGCATGCACAATGTCGGCACTAGTACAGTGTATATCCACCTTTTGCAGCAATGCAGGCTGCTATTCTCCCATGGAGACGATCGTAGAGATGCTGGATGTAGTCCTGTGGAACTGCTTGCCATGCCATTTCCACCTGGCGCCTCAGTTGGACCAGCGTTCGTGCTGGACATGCAGACCGCGTGAGACGACGCTTCATACAGTCCCAAACATGCTCAATGGGGGACAGATCCGGAGATCTTGCTGGCCAGGGTAGTTGACTTACACCTTCTAGAGCACGTTGGGTGGCACAGGATACATGCGGACGTGCATTGTCCTGTTGGAACAGCAAGTTCCCTTGCCGGTCTAGGAATGGTAGAACGATGGGTTCGATGACGGTTTGGATGTACCGTGCACTATTCAGTGTCCCCTCGACGATCACCAGTGGTGTACGGCCAGTGTAGGAGATCGCTCCCCACACCATGATGCCGGGTGTTGGCCCTGTGTGCCTCGGTCGTATGCAGTCCTGATTGTGGCGCTCACCTGCACGGCGCCAAACACGCATACGACCATCATTGGCACCAAGGCAGAAGCGACTCTCATCGCTGAAGACGACACGTCTCCATTCGTCCCTCCATTCACGCCTGTCGCGACACCACTGGAGCCGGGCTGCACGATGTTGGGGCGTGAGCGGAAGACGGCCTAACGGTGTGCGGGACCGTAGCCCAGCTTCATGGAGACGGTTGCGAATGGTCCTCGCCGATACCCCAGGAGCAACAGTGTCCCTAATTTGCTGGGAAGTGGCGGTGCGGCCCCCTACGGCACTGCGTAGGATCCTACGGTCTTGGCGTGCATCCGTGCGTCGCTGCGGTCCGGTCCCAGGTCGACGGGCAAGTGCACCTTCCGCCGACCACTGGCGACAAGATCGATGTACTGTGGAGACCTCCCGCCCCACGTGTTGAGCAATTCGGCGGTACGTCCACCCGGCCTCCCGCATGCCCACTATACGCCCTCGCTCAAAGTCCGTCAACTGCACATACGGTTCACGTCCACGCTGTCGCGGCATGCTACCAGTGTTAAAGACTGCAATGGAGCTCCGTATGCCACGGCAAACTGGCTGACACTGACGGCGGCGGTGCACAAATGCTGCGCAGCTAGCGCCATTCGACGGCCAACACCGCGGTTCCTGGTGTGTCCGCTGTGCCGTGCGTGTGATCATTGCTTGTACAGCCCTCTCGCAGTGTCCGGAGCAAGTATGGTGGGTCTGACACACCGGTGTCAATGTGTTCTTTTTTCCATTTCCAGGAGTGTAGTTAGAAGAGGGGCTAACTTGGCCACAGTTTCAATATAGAATGTGACAGGGTTCCATCAGGTCCTGGAGCTTTGTTCAGTTTTAATGATTTCAGCTGTTTAACACCACTGACACTAATACTTATTTCTTCGTCTTTTCAGTGGTACAAGTATTAAATTGGGCCAACTCTCCTGGGTTTTTCTTTGTAGAGGAACATTTGGAAATTGAGTTAAGCATTTCAGCTTTTGTTTTGCTACCCTCAATTGCAGTTCCTGCCTAAATTTGCTAGGGACTGTACATTAACTTTGCTGCTGCTAACAGCCATATAGAAATGACCAGAATTTCCTTGGGTTCTGTGGGAGATCATTTGACATTATTCTGCTACGGTACTCACTGAAGGTGTCATGGTCATTGAGGGCATCGTGCATTGCTCTCTAGACAACCAAGCACATTCCATTCAGCATCTCTCTATCCATAGCCCTCAGCTTTGTTTTACACCTATTATTTGGTAATCTATGCTTCTGTAGACATTTCTGTACTGTGATATCATGAATGGGCTTCCTGACTATCTGTTCTAGGTAGTTTCACAGGATGTCTTATCATGCCGACCACTAACAAAACAATAATTTTCTCAATTAATTGTTGAATGATTAAAGTCTCCACCAGTGATTACAGTATGATTGGGGAACTTATGTACAAGTGAACTGAGGTTTTTTCTAAAGGTTACATCAGGAGATGAGTCTGGTGGGCGATAGAAGGATCAAGTCATCATTGTATGCCCACTCCTGATACTGAGTCTTGCCCGAACAATCTCACATGCAACTTCAGTTTCTGTCTCAGTAGATTTGAGTTTCTTATCTACTGCAACAAATAATGCACCACCTCCATTTCCCATTTGCCTATTTTTTCGATATACACTTAAATTTTCCCCAAAAATCTCACTGCCATCAGTTCCAGGTTTCAGCCAGCTTTCTATACTATTGTAATGCACTTTGGGATGATGCCATGTAGTAAGCGTTCACGGTTAAATTTAATCCTCATATTGACTCTTATCAGCTTTTAACTTCAATCTTAAATATTTAAGGAAGACTCATGTAGCCTGGCTAGCCACAAACTTAACAAAAACAGGCATCATCTCCTGGAGACATGGCAACCATTATGAATTAATGTAAAGATAATGACATCCTGAAGTAAACAAGAATATGCCGGCAGAATAAACCCTACACTGCACTGCCATCATATGAAAAGTCAAGATCAAAAGCAGCTCTCATTACTAGTCACACAAAAATTATACGTAATATTTATTAGTTTATCTTTACATTAATTTCTCTCTGTCACTACATGTCATTACAGATAATGGCTATGTTTGCTTAGTTTGTCACATAATAGTCAGACCAGTTTTTCAGCCATTAAGTACTACGCTGAGAAGTGATTCCCTCGAGAGTTCCAAAAAAGAAGGAAAGCTCTGTATCACAGAAAGTACATAAAAGGTCATATTACCAAACAAACGAGTTCCAAATGACTTACCATTATATCTTGCAAACTGCATCTCTACTTGTCCATCCAGGATAATTGGACCTAAAAGTGTGTCATTTGTCAGACCATACAACACATTGACCGGGAAATAATGAAATCGAGAAATATGTATCTTTAGTACCATTTGTATTTCATCTTTTTGAAGACCACAGGTGTCCCCTATCAATATTGTGTGTTCTGCTATTAATGAGTGTAGTTAAATAAGTGGAATCGAATGGCAACAAGCTTGATCTCAGGGGTGCCAACTTACACACTACTCGTCCTCATGAAAATACACGATGCTCCACAGGGAAATTATTCAAATGGGATGGAAATCAGTACATGTGATATAAATGTACAGACAAACAAATGATTACAGTTTTCGAAAAATTGGATGATTTATTCAGGAGAAAGCTTCACAAACCATAAGGCAGGAACTCATGATGCACTATCCCATTGTAAGTAAAGAAAATAGTGAGAACAACCTTCACATGTAATCGAAACTAAAGAATTTTTTTCAGTCTTGGGTCTTCCAGGCAGTTTCCATTGGGACGATTGGAACTTGGTTTCGACATCATACCCATATTACTTGTGTTTTGTCACCTGTTATAACATTCTATAGAAGTTCTGGATCATTAATGACTTTCCGAGCAATGTCTATCGGACATCATTTTTGGTTGAAAATCAACAATTTTGGAACAATGTTTTCTGCTACAATTTTCCAGAACCATTTTCTCTACTTCTTCCACATTATAATCAATAATTGATATGCTAGGGCATCAGGGACAGTCATCTTCAACGTTAAATGTTTATACCACTTGTAAATTCCTGTATTACTCATAGTAGATTCACCGCAAGCCACAGGCAACATTTCAAACGCGGTCCTGCAGTTTATTCCATTTTTCACACAAAATTTAATGTAAATTCCTTGATCCATCTTTTTCGAAATTAAAAATTCACCAAGCACTCAAAAACATTATAACCTTTTCTACTGTCAACAGTAAACTAAATATTCAAAACGGCCGAAGATGCAAACGTACTTCAGGAAGATGTGTTCCAACAAGATAAAAAAGAATTGAAAATCAGATGTATAAAGCCCACAAAATTAAAAAATTCCCATTACTTTTTGATCTCATCTATTATATGTTGAGGAGGATAAGTCCCACCACAGTACCTGCAGGAGACTTTTCTTATTTTATTATTTAATTTTGGCATTGACTATGTTGACCTTGAAAATCAACAGAATGATCTTGTAGAATTCGTTCTATCACCCTTGTAGAGTGAAATTGTTTGAGAGATGGTATACTTCTTCCAAGAGTGTTGATGTAAGCTGCTCTTATGAGTAAATGTCTAAACACAGATTCTGTGATATTTCAAGCAAGTTCGTCTGTCGACTTTCCATTATTATATTTCAACTAGCTTCTTGTAGAACAAGGGTAGACGCTATGGCTTGCGATAATCGATTTTAAAACTTGTCAGATCAGTTTACTACTTGTACAGATAGCTAAGAAAGAATATCAGCCTGTTGCTTTTTAGATCAATCATAGCTTTATCTGGCTTCAGTGGCCACCACATGGGCTCTCCCCCATAACTCGGATGTGCGGCATTTACTCAGTTGTTTGTAGAACATGAGTAATCGATGACACTTGATCAGCTAGATGATTGTACACATTGGTGATTGACTGTTAAAGAATATTGTAAGCAAATTATCATGGGAATAATTTATTATGCCATGTGCAGTTGTTTCTCACGTCATGTGGTAATATTGTAGGTTTACAGCTGCTGATGACTGAATACTTGCTTCCTCCCACTAATAGCATATCACACTATCAACCATGATTTTTAATCATGCCAAGAACCTACCACTTGTTTCTTGTTGTCCTTTCTGACAAATACATTTTCCTATAGAACCAGAGATTTGATAGAATCTGTAGGCACAAAGTTGGTAGCCATTATACTAGTGGCTAGTTTTTTTCTAAGAGATAGTTTTGAATCATACTTTATGAAAAAGAGAGAGGTTCATGATCAGATTACTGGGAGATTTTATTGTAGAAAGAAATTGCATTTACAGGTGGCATGGTGGGGATCTAAAAGCACTGAGGTAACACAGAAAGAGGAGATTTTGATGTTATGAGCAACACTACATGATTGTACACTTTGGTTCTTTTGTAGACTTCAATAACTCCACATATTACAAAAATCTGTTTATTTTCCTGGAAATATAATTTTTAGTACTGCAGTTTATTTTTTCCTTTTACAGTTATGAATTCCTACTTGGCATCATCGTAACCAATTTTCAGGAGCAACATTAATGTCTTCTCAATACTTACCACAGTGAATCCAAAAAAATCTAATAAAGTAGAGAACTACATGTTACTTTGTTTTCATTCTACTCAGAATCCGTAAAAAGTTGGTGGGGGGGTGGATTGATTGGTGAAAACTTTTATACAGTCAAAACTAAATCCATTCAATGGGACTGAAGCTGTAGTAATTTGCTAATTGCACTTTCATTAACAAGCTCTTTTCTGAATACGAACACTTACATGGAAAATCCTTGTACCCATAATTTGTGTATTCTTTAATGAAATACAGTAATTTCTCGTCACACTGTAAGTGAAGATCATTACTAAAGCAGTTCCAATCATAGAAAGAGTTTTATCTCTAAGGCAGTAAAGATGCTGCGTGCAGTTACTCATGGAGAGTCCTGTACATAAGCTGGCGGTGTTCCCAGTGACTCACCAGGAGCAAAAACAGGAAAGAGGAGAGACTCAAAATATAAAGGCTCACAAAAACAGAGGGCATGAACAGATGGGCCTGCCAAGCCACAGTAGAGTGAGAGAGCCAGGAGTGACTAAGGCGAGAGTGATGCATACAGTTTGTGAGTCAGTAAATTGCCCTTATCGTGCATGTTCAAGTACAAGTATTATTCTGAAAGAAGAAACTTTTCAGTCTTCAGTAAAGGGTAAGTGGAAAGATGAATCCTCAAAGAACTTTCTAGTTGTATACTCAGAGCCTTAAAATACTGTTGACATAAAAGATACTGCCATAAATATAGCCAAGTTGGTTTCAATAACCTCTGCATGACGTATGTGAAGTAACTAATTTGCATTCCACTCACAACATGAAACAACAAATTCATCTTAAATGCTTATTTCATAAAGAAAATTGCAATTTTGAAATAATAAAAAACTGTTTATATATGGCATATTCTATTCTCATGCTTGCATCTAAAACAAAATATTATTTTTACAAAAAGCTGTCGGCACTGTTTAATCCTCACTGATTTTCCTTAAATAACTTAAGTGACAGATATATATTTGTAACTTATGAACCAAAACTCAGACACATTGTATTACTAGCATTGCAAGGTGTGCAGTGTGCCTAATTAGTTCTTTGGGTAAGTTCCTTTCATTAAAAGTAACTTCGTAGGGTGCAGAAAAATAAGCCGGCGTTGTGATGTAGATAATTATAGATGACAGCTGTTCTTTTTGTGTATTTACAAAAGCTCTGTTATTTTTTTATCTTGTTCTCATATTATTTCTCATTACCAGTTAATATTAATTTAGTCTTTTGTGATTTGGTCGTAATCTGTGAAAGGCCACGCTTGATAATTTATTCAGTGCGGGACTAGCTATAAATTTTCCTTTTTGTCCCTTGTGATGTGCGCCCTTCTTGGCATCTGTTGGCTGCTGTAGTGTAGAGGCAGGAGATCAAGCATGACTCACTGTGTTGGACTATTTCCAGTAGTAATGGATAGTGGGTCTTTGTTGCACAAAGTCAAGTCAGGAGATAATGTGGGAAGTTTTATGATCCAGTTTTTGTGTAGTATAACTATAGTGGAAAATAAAATAAAAATTAGTTATATAACTTAATTGTGCTTTTTCAAGCATTTTAATGTAAAAAAAAAACTTTTCAGTTAATATCCAATCTAATGTAATCAGTCTACGTTTAAATTTTCTGGGAAGAAATCTAACAGAAACTTGCTCTGCATTCTTCAGACATAGAAATGATTGTGAATTAGTATGTCAGCTGACAAGGTTTATTAAAAAAAACTATTATTGACATGGGGCTCTTAAACTATTTTCTCAGTATATGAATAGTATCCTATTATGGGTATAACAAAAATAAACTTCAACTTCATTTCTTCAATATATTGAATTACAAATGTTATATCTATTATTCAAGTTCGTTCATACAGATTTAGCTATTACTTATCCTCATAGCTACACAATTAATTGTACATTCATCTTACTAATGTAAGACGTGGTGCTTCTTCGCTCCTGTAGTTCTTTTGTGCTGTACACATTGTGACAGTTTTTTTTAACCTTTAAGCTGTATGCACTAAAATTCATATTTATTTTTCTTCTCCGTCTTCTTTTCCCTTTTCATTTTAACTGAGAGTGTGTGCCATGTCATAAATATAAGAAATTGTAACAAAAACTTGTCAGAGAATAGCTGTTTGTATATGATCTTCAGAATTATTTACTGTATATGATTTTTCACTCCATGTTCTGTTAATAATTTTCCCTCAGTCTCATAACACTTTATATTAGCATTGCGTGTGACTTCACTACAACTGCCTGTAATTTTAAATGCACATAGTGGGGGTAATGATAGATGTTGGAAATAAACTGGGTACAGCTGTGTGGTGGGGAGCAGTAGGGGAGGGCGGCAGTCCCAGACTGCCTGTCTCTGGCCGGGCAACCCACACTCTGCTGGCTCAGTGTTGAGACATGAGGCTCGCACAGCGTACGCATGAGTAAGTATGCATCACTCTTTCAAGGTCATAGACAAATTGTTTACTTTGGCACTTGTCTGCGGATCTTACAGCAAATTGCATCCCATTGTGTATAAAGTCATTGCGTCATTACTTTAAAAATACTGGTACTGTAAATAGTAAAGCCTTCAGTCTCAGTAGTCTGCTTTTTGTAATTATTGGTGCATCTGGTGTCTTCAGAAGAGACATGAGCTGAAACAACCTGTGCTCTGGCAGGAGTTTCTAAGATTGCGTTTTTAATAATATTTTTGTGAACTTTCCATAGCGAGAGCTCCTTATGTATTGTAAATCTGTGTTTCAGTACGTATGTACACAAGTTCTTATTTGTGCTTCTGCTCAACATATTCAAAGAGGCAAACATTTAGTCCATCCAGTTTCAGCCTTATATTATTTCTCACTTAACAAAAAATTTCTTAAAAATATTTGCTTATAAATCCAATTTTCCAAATTTGTGAAACTGCAGAGTTGCATAAATATATTTACTGTGTTTCTTTTATTGGGTAGGCTTCTTTAAAATCTTAAATAATTTGTACAAAATACGTCATTTTAGGTTTTCTGAAAGAAAGTACTAATCATAATAGTTTATAAGGATCATCTTCCTTTCCCTTGTCAAGGTCAGGCATGGTTTTATGCAGCAAGTTAGTAATCTTCATGTCTTATAATCAGTCATTTTTCTGACGCAAGTATCAATTTGTTGTTAAGACATGCCTTGATTTTGGCAGACTTACTGTGACGTTACTTTTAAGGCATTAAATGTGTATGCATTCTGTTACAGTTCAAATCTTCAGAATCATAGTTTTCCGTACATATCTAGTGAATGGTGCATATGAGGGAGAGATTAGAAATCAAATCAAATTCTTGGTCTCTGGAACAGATTACTTTGTAATGTATAATATTATATAAACACTGCTGCTGGATAAAAGTAATGATGAAAATATTGTACCATTGTTTTCTTTGAGGAGTACACATCATGAAATTATGAAATATAAATAGTTTGAATTATTTGTAGAAACTGTATTTATATTTACAGGCACTGATCAAAAGGACACTTATTACAAATTTTCAGTAAAGTGTTTGTGTGGTTATTAATTGACATACCTCCATATATTCTTTGACAACATTTCTGAAGCAGCATGAGACATGCTGTTGTCACTCGTTACCCTGTATGGACATTCATATATCTTCCGTAATAAGTTCTTGAGTTCCAGGCTATCAAGCCAGCTGTTTACTGACAGTTACACATTCCCTCAGAATTTATTAAGTGGGTTAATTGGTAACTGCTATATGAAATTTTGCATTATCATCTGCAAGAAATTCAGTGCCATTGAATAACTATTGACAAAATTTGAACAAATTCTCCCCGCCCCTCACCCCTCTCAAATTATTATAGTATGTAAAATGACTCTTAGAGGGTACAGTTTGAGAGAAATAAAGTTTAAATCTTCCACTTTGTTAATGTGATTAAAATTTTCCATGGCTTCCTCAAGTCACTTCACACAAATCCTGGGATGGTACCCAGCTTTACTTAGTATTCCATCTCTAATGACATCAACAGCAGTTAATGTAATATTTTTATAGGATTTAAGAAATGCTGTTGACAAATTTCAGTTGTTGTCCTTTGCTATATAACACATTCTGAATTATCATGCAATATGCATATATGAAGACTTCTTACGTTTGTGGGTAAATGTACGATGCATAAAGTCAGTTCATTAAAAATGTGGGATTATTATATTTATCACTACTGTTATTGAGTACATACAAGAAGAGGATAGAAGCTTCAGAAAATGGTGTTACTTAATAATCTTGAAGAATAGATGGGTGTGTCAAGTAAATAATATAGAGGCACTGAATTGAATTGGAGAGAAAAGAGCTTCATAGGTAAAAGAAGGGATATGATGATATCATATGCTCCGAGGCATGATGAATAGTTAATTTGCTAATGGATGAAAATGCAGTGGCAAAAATTGAAGTGGGAAATAAAGGCTGGGAGACAGTACACAGGTTCTTTGTATGCAGTTTGTTATAAACATGCAGATATAAAAAGACTTCCACAAGATAGTCTACTATAGAGAGCTGCATCATACCAGTCTTCAGAATGATTACTACAAAACACCATTGACACACTTGATCGAGGAGCAACGTAACAGTACATATTTCCATTCAGAACTTTCATGTGTATTGTGCAGGGAGAATGCTTGTCAATATCTATACTATTAAGTAACTAGATCCTCTTTTCAAGAGAAAAATACAGTTAATCTAGTATTGTGACACATTGCTATATATTTTGTAAAGAAAACATTGCATAAACAACTCTAAGCATTGAATTAGTTTCTTTACACCCATGAAGTGGGATAGCTTATGAACGTACTTGTTGTCTTAGTATTATTTGCTCAAAGGAGGAGGCTATAGTGACATCAGTCCTTTCTCAAATGATAACAGGCCTACATCCTCTATTGCTAATGTTATTCCTTTGTGGGTGCCATGTATGCCACTTTTTACAGGCACAAAATAAAACAGTTGTCATTCCAAAGATTGGTTTGAACATCACAGAACTTCCACATATTCCATTGAAAAATTATTAAATCTCTTTAGAGACAACCTCATAGTCACCTTGCTTTGCCTGTTGTTGTTGTTCTTTATCTCCCAATAGATAAAGTTCACAAACAATATAATTGCAGCAATGGAAATGTTATACTGTGAATTTGCATTTTCTGCTCCCAGCCCATACATCGAAGAATAAATAAAAGGTCCATGATCCTACTATTAATAGGTATCTTAAACAGTGCAAACATTTTAATATTTAAAGCATCAAGAAATACAGTGTCAATTTGATGGTTTAATTCCCTGTGGTTGTTTCCACTCAGATGTGTCCAGTTTGCATAGCAATATCGTCTACATTTTGTGCATGGAAGTCCTATTTTGTACTTTTGATGGCAACCTCTATTTCAGTTAAACCCTGTCCCATCATGATCTAACTTCCTCCAGTAGGGCCTTTTCATGGTAAAATAAATTGCAACTCTCACTCTACCAAGGATAACCATTGCTGCAGAGGACTCAAATATTAACAACTGAAATGTCCCAAATAGATGATAGTATCTAGATACTGATGATAAATGGAAGAGTCTAGAGTCATCCACCAAAAAGTGCCAGAGTTTGAAGCACTGTTGGAATGCTGTGGGGTCCATTGAATATTTAGCTCTAAGACTTGGCTGAAAGCAGAAATTGATAGTAGTAGGCTCCTTGAGGCAAACTTCAGTTTCCTGAGAACTCACACTCTGTAGGGATGGGATAAGTGATGATGTATTAGTAACAATAGACAAGACCCTGAGATAAGAACTTAATCAGTGTGTGACTTGATTTTGGTGTGTTTGAATCCTTTGATCTCATATCTTGGGTTCTATTGGTGATATTAAAAGCAGGGTCAAGTGTTTTGTGTAGTCCTGGGCTGGGGACCATTTCTACACAACAGAAGGACAATCTTAGCACCACTACAGGGTCAAAATGGCAAGTGGAGCAAATTGTTTGGTTCTTTTTCCATTTGATGTGGTCTACGGTGGACCTTAATGGGCTTATGGAGGCACCATTAGCTCATAGGCAGGGCCTTAGAAAACTACAAAAAAAGTGCTTTTTTCCCATTATTTCATACCAAAACCAAGCCAAGAATTCCAAGACAGCTATGCACAGCAAATAGCTGAAATTTTTACAATGTGTACATAAGATCCCAATCTCTAACAACCTTGAAAATTTTACTGATATCTGACCAGTGTGGGGTGAAATTTAAATAATAAATAATGGTAGCAAATTGCTAAAATTTTAATGTTATATTCTCTAGGCATTTATCTAGAAGTTCCATATTCCCATTTTGAAAAATCTGTACCTATTATTGAGAAATACCCCAAAACAGTTTTAGGGTACCAAAACCAAGCCTCGACTTCCAAAACAGCTATGTACAGCGAATAGGTGTTTTTACTAGATATTCCTAACATTGCGATCTTGAACAACCTTGAAAATTTTCTTGATATCTCAGTCCATTTCTGAGATGCAGAGAGTCAAAGTTCCCATACTTGTTTAGGTAAAATACACATGTAAAGTCTGGTGTGAGGCAAAAACCTCATCTATAAACTGACATAGCATGGAGAAATATGCTGTAAAGTTACTCCATTATCATCATAAGAGTTCTGGGAACCCCATATTGTAATATTGAAGCATATATAAAACTTTTGCACACATAAACTCTAGTCAGAGGTGTAAAATCAGTTTTACTTATTTCAGTCACACATATGTAAACAATCAAAATTTTACTGACACATAAAGTTCTTTTCATATGAGTGACATACCCTGCTATGGCAGGGGAAAGATGGGAATCAGTGGGAAAATGCTCCTATCGAAGCACAAAACAGCTAGTATGCTCTTGTTTAAAAGACTCTGACTGAAAAATATCATACAGCTGCCTCATTCTACCTTCCCCACCAAATTTAAAAATTTTCCCAAAAATTTGGCATGTGAATATATTCATGGTTTTTTATGCTGAGAGAGGAGGAGACAGTGGCAGTGGAAAGCAGACAGAAATGTTTAAATACTGGAGGCCAATAGACAGTGGTCATGGTATAAAAAGAGTGAAGGACACAGTGGCAACATGGGAGGGGGGACATTGGCAGTGGCGTGGGTGGTGGTGGCAGTGGAACATATTTTACAGTGGCAGAACAGTGCTAGGAAAAGAGTGACGGAGCCAGTGCCAGTGGGACAGGAATAAAGAGAAGGAGAAAGTGAAAGAGTGGCAATGATAATGAGCTACAGAGTCTGTGCCATTGACACTGAGGAAGAGAGTGATAGTGACAGTGAGAAGAGACAGCAGCAGTAGGAAGGAAAGAATGAGATAATAGCAATAAAAGAAAGCAAAAGGGAGACTGCAGCAGTGAGAGGAGGCAGTTGTAATAGGACAGATGGAGGAGGCAGTGTCTGTGAGATAGGAAACAGTGGCAGTTAGAGAGAGGCAAATAGGTAATGACAATGAGTTGTGCTGAATGAGTTAGAATGGTCAAGTGGGAGTGGATGGATAAGAGTTACTTACAGCGATAGACTAGAGGGTGTGAGCGAGTTACAATTAGGGGAGATTGTGGGACTGGGAGGTGAGCTGTATGTTAAAGACAGCATGAATATGTTCACAAGCCAAGTGTTTGGGAAATTTGTTAAAGGTGATGAGGAAGGTAGAATGAGGCAATTGATATCCCAGTTTTCAATCAGAGTCTTTTAAAAGGGATCATATTCACTGTTTTTGTACTCCAGTACGAGCCACCTCATAACTGATTTCTTCATACACGATGTACAAAACAACCGCCTGCTGAAGAATTATAAAACCTTTCCCTAAAAACTGTTTAGGACTGGTAATTCAGAACCTGCTCATGGTGGAAGTATAGTATACTTGACAACAAACAGACCCTACCTCTTTCAGGATGTTCACTTTGGGACTAGGATCAGTGGTCATAAGGCAATTTTAGCAGCAAGTAGCATCAAGGTGCTTAGGATTAGAAGAGAAAGCAAAAAAGTTTGCGTATTCAGAAGAAAGTATAAGAAAGAGGTTATTTCATTTCTCAGACAGTGAACTTGTAGAGGAGCTGTTCCTCAGGTTCAAATTAATGTCAACCAAGCTGTAGAAGAATAAGTACTTAACAAAATGATTAAAGATGTTACAGATCCCTCTTGGTACACAGACAATGTCAGTAAGCTTCTTAAGAAATAGCACCACTTGCACAACAGCTACAAAACAAACCATTAATCTACAGGTATGCAGGTAACTGAAACATACTTTACTACTAGGAGGATCATGTGTGAAACCATCAATAACTACCATAGCAAAATATTATCCCAAGACCCCCAAAAATGTTCTCTCTTTGTTCCTTCCCAAAGGGAAATCAGAAAATGTTGTAATAAACAGAAGTTAAACCACGAACACGGAAATGACATAATAATCACTGTTGGTGGCATTGAAAAGCAGCGTTAATTGTGAAAACTCAGTGTGTCCCCATAGCCTGACGGAATCCCTATGAGGTTCTAAACAGAATTTCCGAGTAAATTATCTCCGCTATTGATGATTTACTGTGTATCCCTTGAGCAGAGACATGTTCCCTGGTGCTGTATAATTGTCCCATAAAATTATCTTCCTAATCACTCACATATTTGTAGCAGGAACCAAAAAGATGTTCTGAATTCAAATATGATGACCTATGTGGCAGAAAATTATATTCTCCATATAACTGAACACGGGTTACGAAAGCATTGCTCGTTTGAAACACAATTCACCCTTTAAACTTATCAGTACCATGGATAGAGGAAGCTGAATTGATTCAGTGTTTCCCGACTTTTGAAAAAGCGTATGACTCAATACATCAACACCTAAATAAAGTACATGCCCATATTAGATTTATGATACCATTGGGAATTTTCTCACAGGCTGGAAGGAACACATTATCTTGGATAGAAAGCCATCAAGAGACTCTGAAATAATATATGTTTTCCCCAAAGGTCCATTTTTGTCCATGCTATGCTTAGGAGAAAATTATCCATATGCGTCTCGACAAAATATCAACTTGGGGCAAAGACTAGCAACTAGGTTTAGTGAAATGCAAAGTTGTACACAGCACAGAACATAAAAGCTTGTTATCCTCTGACTAGGTGATTAATGACCCACTATTAGCAAGTCATTTTATAGATGTATTTAAGAGTAATGTTTCATGTATGTATGAACCAGATAATCACATAGGTTTGGTTGTAGGTAAAAGTAAATGGAAGGCTACGATTTATTAGTTGACTACTAAGGAAACTTCACAACAAAAGTGACTGTGGGTAAAGCATTTGTGTGGCCCATACCTGTACTTTAGATTACTGATTGAGTGCTTGGGCTCCGTGTGAGATCAGACTAACAGGGAATATCGAGCACGTGTGTATGTATAAGAATGGCATGAATGGTCACAGTCTTGTTTGACCTGTGATAATGAAGATAAATGTTGAAAAGTCTTAAGTGTCAAATAACTCAAAGAAAGACTGTGTATTTCTCATGAAGAACTGCTTAGAAAACTTCAAGAACTCTCTTTCAGGGCAAAAACTTTATCATTGTTCAGCCTATAGGTTCCTATCCCTTAGTAACTGAAGAGATGAAATTTGACTAAGAACAACTCACACAGAAACGTTCAGACCATCATTTTTACCATGCTCCATTTATGAATGGTGTTGAAAGAAAACTTAATACATAGTACAATAAACTGCACTATCTACCATGCACTGCATAGTGATTAACAGTGTGTTGTTGTTGTTATCATCATCATCATCATCATCGCCTTCAGTCCAAATACTAGCTCAATGCAGCTGTCCTCACTTACGTAACCAGTGCTAGCCTCTTCATCCCTGCAGATATAAATCCATTTGAATCTGCTTAATGTATGTAGCCTTAGACTCCCACTACAATTTTTATTGGTTCAAATGGCTCTGAGCACTATGGGACTCAACTTCTGAGGTCATGAGTCCCCTAGAACTTAGAACTAGTTAAACCTAACTAACCTAAGGACATCACACACATCCATGCCCGAGGCAGGATTCAAACCTGCGACCGTAGCGGTCTCGCGGTTCCAGACTGCAGCACCTAGAACCGCACGGCCACTTCGGCCAGCTACAACTTTTATTCACCCAGCTTTTCCTCCAGTAGCAAACTGACGATTCCTTAATCTCTCTGGATGTGTCCATTCAACAGGCTCCTTCTTTTAGTCAAATAGTGCAATAAATTTCTTTCCTCCCCAGTTTGATCCATTATCATTAGTTATCCGATCTCCACATCTAATCTGTAGCATTCTTTTGTAGTGTCAGCTTTCAAAAGCATCTATTCTTCTCTTTTATGTACTACATATTGTTCATGTTTCACTTTTGTATAAGGCCACACTCCAAATCAATACTTTCAGAAAAGATTTCGTAACACTTAAATTTGTAGTCACAGTTAATAAATATATTACTGCAATTCTGTCAGAGAATGCAAATGACTTCGAAGAGCAGTTGAACATAGTGGATAATGTTTTAAAAAGATGTAAAAAATGAACGTCATCAAAAGTAAAACATGGATATGAAATGTAGCAGAACTAAGTTGGGCAATACTGATGGAGTTAGATTAGGAAATAATGCACTAAATTAATAGATGTAAGTTGTTGTTTGCATAATGAAATAACTGATGATGGCAGAAGTAGGGAGGATATAAAGTGCAGACTGGCAGTATCAAGATTAGCAGAGTATAAACGTAGAAACTAATTCCATCGTCTTCTTTCCACATCACAGAGATCTCTGTTCGTGAGTAGGATGCATGAATCAGTGTAGTTAAAGTAGGTTTTTTGTGACTTTTGACTAAGTATTTCAGTTTTTTTATAATTATTGGTAAATAAAAAACATTTCTCTGTTGGCTAGAAGACTCTTAGGGGTAAATCCATGTGCCTGATTAGAAATGAAGTGTTTTTATTTCAATCAAACACTTTATATCATTGTAAACAATCAATGATTGACAAAATAATTTATCTGAATAGATAAAAAAATCTACTTTCTAAGCAGCTGCAGAACACACGCATTAAAGATGGTTGTAATTGGCAAGCTTTCGCAGCCAGTGGCTCCTTCTTCAGGCAGAAGATTTGACAGAGAAGGAAGAGGGGTGAAGGAAAAGGACTGCAGAGGTCTAGGAAAAGGGGTAGACTTTGGGGAAAGTTGTCCAGAACTTCAGGTCAGCAGAAACTTACTGCACGGGATGAGAAGGAAAGACTGATTGTTGGGGCAGTCATCAGTGTTACA
Organism: Schistocerca cancellata; assembly: GCF_023864275.1. Classification (NCBI taxonomy): domain Eukaryota; kingdom Metazoa; phylum Arthropoda; class Insecta; order Orthoptera; family Acrididae; genus Schistocerca; species Schistocerca cancellata. The sequence continues at coordinate 137,258,624 of NC_064627.1, read as the reverse complement.
TCTGCCGTCTTCAGTTTTACTGCTACTCCAAATGTGTCACCTGCACACACGCGCGCGCGCACACACGCACGCACGCACACACACACACACACACACACACACACACACACACAACAGCAGCAGTCTCAGTTGCCTGAGACTGCACTGTGTGTGTGTGTGTGTGTGTGTGTGTGTGTGTGTGTGTATTGCTGACGAAGGCATTAACGGCTGAAAGCTGTAATTGTGAGCGTCTCCTTGTTGTGCCTATCTGTGACTTAACATCTCTGCTATATGATAAGTAGCAATAATCCATAACATATTTTTAAACATTTATTTTATTATGTGTTACCTGAAACTGCTATTATGTTAATGTGTACATTGATAGAATAGTAGGACACTCCCTTGAGTCCTCTGAGGTGTTCCCTTTGGTACGAAAAGGGTTTTTGTGCAGAGTTACACATGGTCTGGATGGCAGTGGAGAAGATGATGTACAACTGTATAAAGCAATTTGAAAAGTAAGGGTTGTGTGCTTATATTTAAATATTAGCAGCTGATAATAAAATTGCACTAGTGCAGTGCGTTGTATTGATTGTTTGTGAAGAAATTGTTGTGATTCAGTACTCGTCTGACTGTGGATAAAAGTGAACAACAATGGTTTAGAAAATCATTGCACCCATAAAGTACAAAGTGCATGCTGTAATTTCATTTTTACAAACAAAAGGACCTACAGCTGTACAGATTCAGTAGTATTTGTGTCTAGTTTAAGGCCTAAAGGATTGAGTGAAGGAAATATTTAGTAATGATGTCAAGACTTTAAAAGAATCCTTAAAAACATGAATGATGATGGACTGAGTGGCAGATCCAGTTTCCATGATCCATTTTCCATACTGATGAAATTATGTAACACATTGACCACAACAGCAACATGATCAATATAATTGCAAATTTCAGATTATGTGTTTACAAAATCCTTATTAAAGTGAGCTATGCCATTCAGAATCAACAGCAAGAAAAACTTTTCTGTTATAGTTCTGCTACACAATAGTTCCCATTCACAAACCAAGCACATACCAAGAACAACACTCAGCATTTCTTTTGGGAACTTTACGGCTACTCACCCTATGATCCCTACCTTGTGTCAACACTCTTTTTGTGTGCAGAGACAAGAGAAGGAGGTATAATTTTGATGGAGCCAATATAAATAAGAATCCAATAAAATAGAGTTCAATGTACATCATATAATGTTGCCTGTTATACACCTGTGCAATGTGCCATCCACTTGCATTAATTCTGCTTCCTCAAAACATTTAAATGACTGACTTATATTAGCTGTAAAAAAAGGTTGTGTTCTTTCATACTTCTGATTAGGTGTCAACAAATGTTTCTGAAAATGCATTCACCTGAAAGACTACATATCATTTCAGTAAAAAAAATAATGTCATGTATAGTGCAATTAAATAATGTGTGTGTGATAATGAATCTGTCATAACTAATGACGAGGGCTCCATACAGTGATTTTCAGTATACCTTGAGCAAAACTCTCAGAGATTCCATTGCTATGCTTTCCATCCTTTTGTAAAATTCTCTGCTGTTCTGTGCTATAGACTCCTGCAGATATTGAAAGTCTTATTAGTTCTGTTCCGACAAAAGGGAAAAAAAGCTTGTAACGGTAAAAATATATAGTTGTTTATTTTGGCACAGTTTTAATTTGTATATTTGTTTTGCAATGATTTTTATGACACATCAGTGTTTGAAAGACCTTTGGAGAGTCTGGGTTGTCAGTTACAATTCAGTGTTATAAAATCTCAGGAAGGGGACTAAAAGGGGTTATAAAAAGTGCTACAGTTTTTCTTTGGCTCTCAGCTTACTGTTTTTTTGGCAAGTGACGCACCACTATTGCATTTAGTTCTTTTGTTGTTTACTGCAAGCTAGCAAGCCGAAGTAGTCTTTCCGCTTAATTTGCGCTACATATGCAGCGTGTTGTCTTTCCTCTTCTTTGAAGTGAGGTTCATTGACTGGTTAGGTGATTATTGGTCTGCTAAATGTGAAGATCGGAGATTCTGTAGGAAATGACTAGTCTTTTCCGCTGTATTCAACACTGCACAGTTTGATTTTTCGTGTGCTCTATTTAACTTCGATGATTGCTCAGGATATGCGGAAGAGAAAGTGGTAAGCGTAAATCTGCGTGGTGTACTTGTAAGAGAGCGTGCGCTGTCATAGGGCCGCTCTGCCCTTGCGTAGTGTGCGCGGGCTTTTTGTGTACTTATTTTTACGACGGCAGCAAAGCGGAGTCGCCCAAGTTGGAAGCTAGGGATTCCCTGCGGAACTGGTGACGCTTTTAAAAGCCCTCCTCTGTGACCAGTTAATTATAGGCTTTGCTAACCAAGTGACTCACTTCGGCAAAGCCAATGAAAATAACTACGGCCGAGCTCGAAATGGACCATCAAAGAGTTGTGCCGTGAATCGATTTCATCCGTTTCGGGCCGCTGGAGTGTACATAAAAGCTACAGTATATAACAATCGACTTAAGACGCCATAGTCTTTTTATAGGAACATAACAGTAACCTTTATTTACTGTATTTACGCGCTCAATTGTCCGTTGCAGCAGGATAGCTTATAAATTGGTTACGGCATATTTAACGTTCCGCCGCTCCGTCTAGTTTTCCATCGGCCGGTGATTGCTTTGGTCCCGTATTCAGACATGTAGTAGCGCGTGCGTCTTGAGTGTTGGCTACTTTATTTTCTACTCTATATTCGAAACTGTTTAAAAGTGGTCCATAATTTAGCTTCATTGTCCAGAAAGAAAGAAAATGAGCAAGCTCTAGACACATGTTTATTAAATAAGTTTTTAAACAGAAAAAGCAACGACTTAATATGCGGTCGTTCTACGTCAACAGTTAGCGGGAAGTCAGACGACAAGATTTTTGCCTTACGAATTCTGGGCATTGCTACGTTCTTCTCTACGTTGAAATTGTGGCTCTGAGCACTATGGGACTTAACTTCTAAGGTCATCAGTCCCCTAGAACTTAGAACTACTTAAACCGAACTAACCTAAGGACATCACACACATCCATGCCCGAGGCAGGATTCGAACCTGCGACCGTAGCGGCCGCGCGGTTCCAGACTGTAGCGCCTTTAACCGCTTGGCCACCACGGCCGGCCTCTACGTTGAAAATGCTGATCTTTTTCTTGCAGGAGGATATCAATGGGAAGGGCAGTACCTCGTCGCACTACAAAAACAGAATTCAAAAATACAAATTTGTAGGAGCAAGGAACGTAGAGCTTCCTAGTTATTGTAGGCTACTGGAGCAAGACCATTATTTATGTTGCAGTATGAGATTGATATTCTGTAGGAGAATGAAAGCTGCAATAACTACCCAACATACCGCTGGTGTTTGTATACGTTGAACAGATGCGAAAGATGATCATGACTACAGTGTTCACAGATAGATTCTATTTGTTGGGTTGTCTCTGAGATAAAGGTGGCTTGCCAGATGAAGTAATCGACATTCTCGGGTCCAGCTGTGACCCTCGTTGCAAAATTGAAACGGTCAAACGGTGCCAAGGTGAAAGACGAAGGACGCATTGCAGCGCAGGCCCATCCAAGCAGCGTAAGGTGATTCCCCTTTAGACCTACAAGGCTGCACGATGTCAAAGGTACAGATTCTGGTACAAGATGCTAGTCTGTCTCTAGTTTAGGGACCAGCAGTACACATCGTAACAATTATGAGGCCGGTGATTATATGGAAACGCGTCCCTCAAAAATGTCGTACATGGACACTGTAAACATCACTGTGATCCGAAGTTTTATTAGCCCAATTTCATCATCCTTTGGACCAATAATACATCAAGTTATGAAACTAATCGGCGTTTGTTATTTCTTATAGGAGATTTCACCTTATGGTCGATGCTCTAGGCGTGTACAAAATTTTAAAACATCACTTTTGTAACTTGAGTTTATTATTTATAAATTTTTTGGAGGCGAGGTGAAAAGTGCGAGAACATTTAGTTTCCGCAATATAACTAGACCTTTCATCGTTAAGCAAGCGATACATCGTTGGAATTTTTTTCAGTTTTACGCGCTGTGACTTTGGATTTAAGCAATGTTTGCTTAATTACAACGTAGTACAGGCACAGTTCGTTGATAACACATTATTTTTCGCTGCTACAAAGTATAAATTAATACCCGATATCTCTCAAGTCCATAGTAGACCCAAACATCTCGCCATAATTCAAATTATTCGTTCCAATACGAGTGTCCGACGCAACACTACAATTTCGTCCAATTAGGCATCCTTGCGTGCTTATTGGGTAAGCTGCTGTGCTTGATATCAGTGTTATTATCCTAAATTAACTGGTACTCGTTTAATAATGCGTGGATAATTATTAAGATAACTAACAGAAGACTGTATGACTAAAAATGGAAATTATATATGAGAATTGCCTGGCGGAAAATATTACTAAACAATGCGATTTCACAGAATTGAAGTAGCATTCTACATCTGCAGCAATATTCTGCAAACCACTGTAAAGTGCATGGAAGAGGGCACGTCCCATTGTTCCAGCTATTAGGGTTTCTTCCCGCCCCATTCATATATTGGGCGCGGGAAGAATTGATTGTTTAAATGTCTCTATGCGTGCTGTAATTAATCTTATCTCGTCCTCTCGATCGCTATGTGAGCGATACATTCACAGAATTTTCAATTAAAGCTGGTTCTTCAAACTTTGAAAGTAGGCCTTGTCGGGATAGTTAACGTCTAATTCAAAAGCCTGGCAGTTACGAAATGAGGTTATGGAAACCTTGGCGAATAATATGGAATATCAGTGGTTTTAGGAACAGTCCGCAAAAATATAAGCTCTTAGAGAAGTTCCAATGGCGAGGTCCTACAAGAGTTTTAAGTGCAACATTTGTTTTTGCGTGAAATAAGAGATAATCGATAGCTACGCTGCATGCTGTTCCCCAAGCTATTAAGGATGCATCCTGGGGGCTTCGGGAATAGTCATTTCTGTCTTTTTCGAACTGTCCGTTTCAGAGCATCAAGTCAACTACATAACGGTACCTATTGCACTGAATGCAATCCTTAGAAAGACTGGCTTCGGCACAATAGGCCTTATACTATTAGTGTACTTGTCGTCGTCGTCGTCGTCGTCGTCGTGTGTGTGTGTGTGTGTGTGTGTGTGTGTGTGTGTGTGTTTTGTGAAGTTAGCAAACCCAACGAGATTATTAGCGCCTCGCTTCAACCCAATCACCAGAAACTGGAAGGCGTCTGCCATTCATTATATCAGTACCACCCTTTGCAATGAAACTTGACATCAGCGCAATGGCAAACATAACGTCATTTCAAACATCGCAATTTTTAATGTAATAGTCGCGGATAATTAATAATTAAAGTCTCTAGTGATATGTACCCATTTGCATATCCACCAGATTACATAATATTTCAAGTTGAATTGCGTGAAGCATTCAAGTGTTAGTTTGCTTTTATGTCAGGAAGCACAAAAATCACGTTTCTTCTTCTTATGAGCATCACTTTACAAACGACAGCACGATTCCCTCGCGCCACCGGAGCATTGAAGAAAACACGGGCATTGTGTGCAATCAGTGCTACGTTTGTGGTGGCAGAGAAAAATTGTGCCATATACGAAAACGTAAAGCTTGTCGAAGTAAAATGGCTGTCGTCCTTGTCGGGGAACTGTTAAAGGACTTACGAGAAGCTGCAAAATAATAGTAATAATAATAATAATAATAATAGTACGGTAGTAATAATCTTTACGTCAGACATGGGGAAGCAGACGAACTTTTCTCGGGTGTACTCTGGTGGGAGTTATGTTATTGACCGATCGCCAGAGGGGAGAACATATTGATAATTAAAATAAAATAAGATGACTTTTAATGATTCTACTTTAAAAGTGTCGGCCAATTTCTTTTTCGTGAAATTTACTAACTTTTCAGTATCAGTTGTATGTGATGAAAGAAACTACAGTTCTTACTGTCTCATTGCAGATGTCAGTTAAAATAGCGTATGTAGTAGTATTGACCAAGCTAGAATTGAAATGAGCCCCTGACTGTATTTTGTGGAATAAATCAAAGGAATAGTTTTCAACTTGCCTGCATTGGAAATATACAAGACCCATGATTTGTAAGACTGGCAAATGATGTGTTGTGGTCTTGCAAAAAGGTGAAATTGCATGTCTTTTTTCCAGTGCAGCACACAACATTGCCATCATATATATGTTGTACAGCATGGAATATATTGTAATACAGAGAATCCTCAACTTGCTAAATTGTGAGCCTGACTTTTTGCAGACATTGATGTGATGTGTTGAAATATTATGGATTTACTTCTTGCTAATACAATTGTAGTGTGTTTGCAACTGGGGATGTTTTACATCGATAATATTCACTGTATGTACAGTAGGTAGTTCTTGATTTGATGGTGGTTATTTCCTTAATTAAAACAGTGTCATTGTTTTAAGTAATACACTGGGAACTATGTGTTTTTTACTAGAAAACACAAACTAAATACAGATGCTACATTCGCAATTCATTAACTATTAACACCATTTGTGACAGATAGAAAATTGTCATTTATGTGTGTGTGTCTCAATTCGGTGAAATGTACACAAATACTTATTACTATGTACATCTTCACTGATCAGACAATTTGTAGTTCGCTTTGAACACAGTCTACAATTACGTGGTATGGCATAAGAAATAAGAACTTTCGTATGAAGCGTTTATTGGGCTGTGTTATTGATTGTATCATTTGACTGATTGATACTTCTCTTTTCTTCGTGTGATTAAAGAACGTGCCCTTTCCAGCAAACATGTGTATTTGATGTTACGGAGGCACAAAGTGTAGCTCATTAATCACAGCTATCTCATTTGGCAATTGCTGCTGTCTGACTGGTAGTAGAAGACAGTATGCTAGGGATAATGCTTGTGCCTCCTGTGCTTGTTGTGTGGGGAAGGGCAGTCCAATTTTAGCAGGCCCCTGTTGTATGACTCAGGCCTCCAGATATAGCAGCAGAGTGGTTTGTGTTGGCCTGACGCCTTCCCAGTTCACTGCCTTGTCGTGCAATGGCTGATTGTGCTTTCACCTGTGATACTGTTCGCTATAGTTGGATGGTTCTCAGTAAGTGAACTTGTGAAGTATGTTGTGACACATGCACGATTTGTGTTTCTTTGTAATTTCTTATGGATGTTACATTGTGATATTTCTGTTCGGCCTCTTAAAAGAACCCATTTCCTCCAATACACAATAATAAACTAAGTATTTATATTATAGTTATAAAACTTTGGCAGTAGTCAGCATAAATCCAGTTTGTATTGTTATTTCAATTCTTTACTTTAGTGACAGAAGTTAACAACAGAACCTTTACTCCACATTTCATGTAATCAGTTACAGTTTGGCAGAAAATAATACAGAAAGAAGGAAATGGATAGCAAAGTTACAAGCATAACATTTGCATTAGGACTCCATAAATTGGACACATTTTATATTAACTTTCACATTTATGCAATGCACTATTAAGTGTTGGTTCTGTGGCACAAAATAGAAATTACCTGTACACTTCAGCAGGTCAACTTAAAATACTTAGTTTCAAGTTAAAAATGTGACTTACTTGATGAAAAAGTAGAACTTGTTTATTGATAGACAGTAGAGAATTCTTTATCACTCTTGTTACTCCAGCCATTGTTCATATCGTGTGTGTGTGTGTGTGTGTGTGTGTGTGTGTGTGTGTGTGTGTGTGATCATCATCTGTGATACCCTTTGACATGAAGTGTTACGTTCAGAGTTGTGTATGAGCAGCTCACCAGACTTTTCTCACTTTATTGACAATTTTGAAAGTGCCTTGAGTATCTTCTTATATAAATCAACTTTTAACTTAATTCATTGTACTGGGATTACAGTTTCTCAGAGGCTAGTATATATTAATTTAGTCCAATAATGTTTCAGCATACTGAATAGGCCTACTTATTGTAAACAACCTAATTGTCTGTTCATGATTGCTATTATATCTTTCTTTTAAAAACACACTTTAATGCATTTTGCCCACAGCCGTCATCAAAATCACAATTAAAAAACTTCATACTCTGTATTTCATCTGATTAAGTAGGAAGAAAATATATATAACTAGGCACCTTCAGTGTAATAAGTTTCATATGAAAGAGGCAGATGTATGCTGTAATGTTTAAATCTTATTTTCTTTTGCTGTCATGGTTTTCATGGTCCAGTAAGCTTTAAAAAATAGTAATTGAACATAAACAAATTATTGCCTTACATATACATTAGAAATGGAATGTCCTCCAAATTATACATATAACTGTTACTGAACAACTTTTTCATAGGCATTCAAACTAATTGTCCAGATCAGTAGGACTTTAACTCTACCAGCAAACATGTACGTAATGATGTATAAACTTTCTACAAACTATTTGTAATTTCTAAAGCTGTTGAAAAAAAAGCTGAAGCTAGAGACACTGTTTCCATCTGCTTCCTGCAGAACAGGAATGGATTTCACACACATCCCCTTTGGCATTCAACAGTTAGAAATAGGCATTTTCAAAATGTGTGTGAAATAATTAAATGTTGTACAACTGTTCTCTTTCAGGCAGCAGCAGCACGACACACGAAGAATTGGACAATGTGTATCTAATGTTGGATCCTCAGTTGCATCCTATTTCTCCAGACAACACATGTAAGGAATCGGTGCAAATCTTCGAGGAGCACAAGCGGGTATGTGAAACATGTACATAGAGTTATTTGTTGTGCTCTGTACTAATGAATATAATTTACTAAAGAACTTCTGCTGGAACGTTTGTTTGCTACAGGTAGTTTCTTTATGACAAATGATTATTTAACATCTGACTTAACTGACATTGAATTTATTATAAAACTGCTCTTTGTGTTATCTCGTAATGCCTTGAATGATATCTAAATGGGAAAGTTAAATAATCAATAAATGTGGCAAAGAATTTAAGAATTTGTTAAAATTTTGGTAACCACATTACAGGGGGGGGGGGGGGGAGTTTGGCTATGTCTTATAGTCTGCAGTAACAGTCAGCTGAAGCAGGAGTTAATAAGGAAAAGAACACAAGATGTAACAGAAAAGTTAATAACATTCTGAAACCAACTAAATCCAAACAAAGAAATAGGCCAAATATTAAAATAAGACATGACATCAGATGGTGCCAAATGTGTTCCAAGCTCTTAAGCAAGGATCACTAATGAAATACTTTTTGGTACCACCACATCATCATTTGTGTACTTTTCCAAAATTGGACACTTTGATAAATATAAGTGTCATGGCCACAATTTTGGTAAAAACACACGAATTTTTCTTTCTTTTATGCAAATAATATAAATAACACAAGTGAAAACATTATTTGATTATATTCAAGTTTTCACTCTTTTTGTAGAACAGTTGGTAATTTTAGGGAAACTGGACCATCCCCACACTAACCATTTTCATTGGAAGATTTTTTTATACAAATTTCATAAATTGACAGCAAACACAAAGATTTTTTAAACCACATTTCCTTCAATGCCAAACTTGGAGCTGCTAATTTACTCATCTCCACCTTCAGCAACATATCTCTCATCTTCTTCAGTGACTCCATTCTTTGATGATAGAGTCGGCTACAAGGCAAGATACACAGATGGTATCTAAGGAAGGAGTTCTTGAGATTCTCAAACTGTGTCTCCGTAATTTTCATTTCTATTGGTTTACAACACCTTAGGCTGTAGTGTGCTTAAAAGCCAAGGATAACCCACTCTCCTTGTACAAATATCAGAATATGTTGCAATATCCTCGACAACATTATCCAGATTCTTGCTGCTGTATTGAACAATGCATGATGCAATTTCATATGCCCTCTTCATGTCACATAAATGCTGTAGCATACCAACTCCCTGGGGTAATGAATTTCGAGATTACACACAGTTTATTGTCTGCCTGTGTGTTCCCCAAATGCAGCTCGTGTGTTTTTCAGTGTTTTTCTTTGTCCTTTATTTGCAATTTGGTTATCAGTTTTAAATTTATCAGATATTTAGCAGGCATCTCTCTTTTGGAATGTAGAAAGACAGAGTGTTTTCACAAAAACGTTGCCTTTAGGCCTTTTCCTTAACGGGATGCAGTTCTCTCTCTCTATTGTGGGTACAGATCAGTTCAGTGTGATGTGATTGCTGGTATCATGCTTGTATCTCATATCCCACTACTCTTGGCTGTTCCAACTCAGGTGCCCACCCGTGAGCAGCTGAGTGCCCAGGATACAGGTGGGCTGGGGTGAGCAAACACCCAGTCAGCTGACACGTGGGCAATCAGGAACAATGCCATAGCTTGAGTGATCATACTGCCCTGGCTGAGGGCCAGGTGGCAGTGGTGGCAAAGAGGCTTGTGATGTGTAGAACCCATGCAAATAGAGCCACCTGGTGGGTAGCCTAAAGTACCCGCATATGCCCACAGACAAGCTGAATGCCACCCGGGTGTGTGTGCGCCCTGGGGCAGCACTGAAACAGCATACACTGCTTACTAATTTTAACTTAAAATTTTACACATACAAATATGTATGTACTGTTGTATTTTTACCTACTTTTGATGCTTTCAGAGTCACTATAAATATTAAATTCCAAATTTGAAGACTCTGTGGACAGGGCCTGTTAGACTGAGAGAGATCTAACAATGGAAAATCCAGGATGGAGTGTAACAATATCATGAGAAGAAAAGTTGCTACTCACCATATAGCAGACATGCTGAGTCACAGATAGGCACAACAAAAAGACTATCACAATTATAGCTTTCAGCCATTAAGGCCTTCATCAACAATAGATACACATATGCACAGGCACGTGCACACATGAATGCAGTGTCGGGCAACTGAAACTGGTTTCAGCTGTCTGAGACTGCCGCCGTGTGTGAGTTGCTTCTGTGGAGGCAAATCTGTTGGGTCATTGTGGTTCATTCCAAACCACTAAACAATTTCCCCGATGGAAAAGATGAGTATTAATTGTGTTACAGAATACTATTCTAAATTAGACTATGTTAATGAGATTGTGTACCCATGAATGAAATTAGCATTATAAAGTTACTCCCCCCAACACTCAGAAGAGCCTTTCACCACCCACGTAGCTTCCATACTATGCAGGAATAGTTACTTTGAAAAGCCAAGAGTGATTTCTTCCCTCGATCATGTTCAATCCAAGCTTGTTTACAGTCTGTAATGACATTCTCACCAACAAGACGCTATACTCAAACCTTTCTTCCTTTTCAGAACAGAAAATCTCTGTAAAATCCAGCTAAAACAGAATTTGAATTTGCTACTCATGCTAAAACATTAATGGATTGATACTGCTAGAAACTCACTAACTTGTAACAGTGTCCAGCTCGGAGTTAGTCTGAGTAAATCATGGTGATGGGACAAGAATTATGCTATCAATCAAAGCAGAGGTGCCGGTGTACAGCTCTAGCACACTGTAACATGTGTCAGTGTTGTGGGTTGTATTTCAAAACTCTCTGTATTGCTGTTTGAAAAGCATGAGAGAGCTAATGGCATATTGATGGTTTGAGTTTGACTATGGAGCCTTGTCATACAGATTAGTTGGTAAGAAAGTTGCCCATGGAAAGCAAGGAAGTACAAGTATTTGTCGGGCACTGTACTTCCATTCTCTCTCTCTCTCTCTCTCTCTCTCTCTCTCTCTCTCTCTCTCTCTCTACAGTGAATATAGGATAAGAACACAAGTGACGTAGAGGGTTTGCTCAAAAAGAGTCAGGACATAATACATAAATTTCATGTCATAAAGGAGTAGTGCCAACAATTTAGATGACTCAGAAATCTTCAGGAGGCCTTTAGGTCTTTCTTCAAAATTTACAGTTGGAGGTGCTTGACATCACAGCCGTCTCCATTCAGTGAGTATAATGAATTATGTAATTGTAGAAAATTACAAGACATGTAACCTTCAAGGTGGTTTTTTTTCCCCAACATGAAAATGTTATCATTATTATCATAATCTTGGACAGTTTCCAGCCTCTGGCCGGGTCTATATGGAACATAGGCCTCTCCATCATCTTCTGTCTTGCCATCATCTCTCCGTCTTCACCCTAGTCTGGTCTTGTCCTTTCTTCTGGACGCATTCCTCTACTCCTTTAATCCATCTGTCTCTTCCTCTTGGTCTCTTTCCTTCCAGTTTCATCTTGGGTGTCCTCCTGGGTATCCTCTTCTCCTCCATTCTCTTAACATGTCCATGCCATCTCAGCCTTGATTTCTCTATCTCCTCCTGTAGTGGCTCCACCTTCATTAACTCTGTGATCCTCTCAGATCTTAACCTGTCTATCTTTGTCACTTCAATCCTGTTTCTCAAGAATTTCATCTCACTAGCTTGTACTTTGCTTTTCTCTCTTCCTTTCATAACCCATGTTTCTGATGCATATGTCAGGATCTGGACATACCGTATTTACTCGAATCTAAGCCGCACTCGAATCTAAGCCGCACCTGAAAAATGAGACTCGAAATAAAGGAAAAAAAAAATTCCCGAATCTAAGCCGCACCTGAAACTTGAGGCTCGAAATTCAAGGGGAGAGAAAAGTTTTAGGCCGCACCTCCAAATCGAAACAAAGTTGGTCCATTGTAATATAAGACACAATTTAGGTCGAATGAATGACGATACAGCTACAGTAGTTTGGTTCGAGTCGTAAGCTTAGCAGTTAAGCTTTACCACATAGCCATTGCTATGCGTCAGGCACTCCGTCCGTATTTATACGGGTGCCCTTCCTTTTTCACGTGCTTCGTCTGGTTTGAATCGATTGCTTATTTTGTTTTGATCGGATAAGTGCCGTTTTTTTTTTTTTTTTTTTTTTTTTTTTGTTATAGGTGTTTGCGTCACTCTTAAGCTGAAAATGCATTACTGCGCTGTGTCAGGCATTGTTTGTCGCATTCTGATAGTGCCTGTTTACGGCCTGTCGCGGCTCGCGGCATGGCTTGCTTTTGTGCGCGCTACCGCCGCGAACAAATAAAAAATAAAAGAGAGGAACCGTCTCATTAGCGAAACAATGGCAAGAGACTGCTATTTGTTGTTACTTACACTGCTGCTTTCTTTGATGATGATCAACAAGAATCAAATAATAGACTGTGTATGATAGAACATGTTCTGAACGAGAGTTAGGCGAAAATTTTTCTCCGTTTGAAAATCTTTACGGCCGCTTCTTTATTACATCAAATTCTGCACAGAAATTAGAGTCATCTTAGATTTAAAAATATAGTCACTTGCCGTGCTTCATTTCTGACTATCACTATTAGGCATAAGAATAATACGAATATAAACATGACACGATACGTATATTCTTCCGCGTTTGCTGTTGTCTCACTCTAGTTTCGTAGTTTATTAGGCAGACAGGATTTAAATGAGATAGCAGCAAACACGAAAGAATACATGGCAAAATGTTTATATTGGTATTATTCTTATGGTGAAGAGAATACTGTATGTGATTCAAATTTCATCAGGTTCCTATTAGCAACCATCTCTTCTCACGGGTAGGAAAAAATTCAGAACGTAGAGTTGGCCATATTGACAAACATCCCAAACAGTCTTGCCAGTCAGATTTTCGTAGTACACTGAAATTGTGCTACATTCGAAGATGAACAATATGGAATTTGTATTTACTTCGTTGGATAATGTATGAAAATGCAGTGGTCGAAACTCGCGGCGGAGAAAAAAAAAGCTCGTCTTCCACTTTTTTTTTATTTATTTACTGACGCAGAGGTTTCGGCGCCAGTATTTATCTTTGTGCCTACATAGCATGTCTGTGTAGCACTACATATATTCGACGTCAGAAGTTAGTTGTGGCGGCACGTACCATCATTTTTCATAACTTCCGCTTGCTTTGCACTCGATTCTAAGCCGCAGGCGGGTTTTTGGATTACGAAAACCGGAAAAAAAGTGCGGCTTAGATTCGAGTAAATACGGTAGTGTGACAGGTATAAAACATTTTTACTGATATGGGGTACATCCTTGCTCCATATCACACTTCTGACACTCTTCCGAAATCCTTCCTCTTTTCTCCCCCGCTCGTTTATTTCTCTGTCATTATTTCCATCTTCCTGTATCGGGATTCCTAGGTACTTGAAACTCTCCACTCCTTTCAATCGTTCCCCACCAATTGTTATTCCAGTTGTTCCTCTCTCCTTCTTTTTTGTTTTGATAATCATCTCATTCTTTCTTATACTAAATTTCATCCCATATTCTTGTACTGTTACTTTAGTACTTCCTCCTCCTTACTCCCCCAAATTATCAGATCATCTGCAAACATCATAGCTTTCATCTTCCTTTCACCAATTATTTGTGCTACTGTACTCATTATATCTTCAATCATTACAATGGGGAGTAATGGTGAAAGTGCACTTCCCTGCCTCAAGCCATTCTTCTGTTCAATCCAAGCTGATCTCTCTCCTCCCATTAGTACATCTATGCTATATTCATAGTGCTGTTCCTGCAGTTGTCTTACAGCAAAAATTAGATCCACCGTGGACCTTCCTGTTCTGAAGCCATGTTGCTCTTCTAATTTGCCCTGAATTCGTGCTTCCAAAATTTTCTCAAAAAAGTCTCTGTATGTTTTTGAGTTCTGAAAGCCGAATCAGTTTCAGAAACATGATCCATTCTCAAGGAAGCTCAGTTACTCCCAAGCATAATTTTTAAGTCATTCCATTTTTATCTCTTTGCTATTTTATTTTATATTCATTCTCACACTGCAGCCTAAACAAGCAGCAACAGAAGCAATGACTGCTGATTCAAAGTGACTCCCTTCTGATATGCGTTCATACAAATTATCTCACTTTACATCATCTCATTCTCTACATTCTAAATATTCTTAATGCAGTATTCCATACTGACTACAATTTCAGACAGAAATTGTGCATTGAATTAATTTGATTCCTGAGAGACAATGTGATGGTCAACAAACAGATTTATAGGCTTTCTGATAAAAATTAGTGCATAATATGTGTTAGTAATACTGCAACAAAAGTATCTGTATTTGAGTACTTCATCAACAGTCGCAGTGTTGCTTATTGTAAGTGGGTATCTTGAAATAATTTTCCTGAGTAATTTCAAATAGCTGAATGGAATTTTGCTAATAGTCTACTCAGAACATTGGGTCTATCAAGATATTCGAATTATTGCTTGTTTTCTTAACCTGTTTACTAATCAGTTTCAGATTCAACAATGTTGTGTAAGTTACCATGGAAGGGCTACAATGTCTGCTGATTCACTAATAAACAGTAGTTATACTATCTCTGTTGAAACAAAGCAAATAATATTCTTCTATGATGATTCTATTTCAGGGATAAAAATGCACAATTCTATGTGAATTTTTAATCAAAAATTCTGATCAGAAATTCACTATCAGGGATAGTTTTCCTGTAATTTGAAAGTTTATATAGCAAGGAAGCCATTATTTGCGGTAACTAGAGAAAAAGTTTGAAAATAATAGTTGGCAAGATTAACTTCTTCATTGATGGCCACTGTATTCAGATAGTGGTACTTTCGTCTTGATTGTGTACTGTGATAAATGCAGCTTTCATCCGCCCCTAATCCAGTAGTCACTGCAGGAAGGCCCATGTGTTACAGTGCCTAAAGTGATTAAGATATGATCTGTGCCAGGACAAATGTAGTTGTTCAATGCTGCTCTTAACACAATCAGATTTAAATGATATCGTGTGTGACGTATGACTAAGTAAACAAAATGCAGAACTACTGATTCAAGGCTACAGCAATTTTTCTCCACCAAAGTGCTAACATCTGTGGATTTAGACTCACATAACATATTTTCATTTACTACATCGCAAGTGATGGTGCACTGACAATAGTGCTGTGGGCTTAATGAAAGCACTTGACTTCAAATACACTCCACAGGAGTAGTGACTCTCTACAGGTGCATCATAAATAAGTCTCAGTAGAAATAAATGCCCCCTATCGCAATTGCATATGCCAGTTTGGCTGAAGAAAGACAAGATTTTAGAAACTATTGTCATATTAATTAAATACAGTGAGCATAAATGGAAGATTTGTTGTAGTTTAAAAGTATTGCATTTTAATTGGGAACTCAACAAGGCTACACGGAATATGCTTGTTTTCTTTGCGAATGGGATAGTTGTGATAGAAAGTCCCGGTACATAAAAAAGAAATGGCCTGAGCAAAATTGGAAAGTGGATGAAATAAATGTTCAACATCAAACTATGCTAGCTCTTGAAGGTATCCGTCTTTCATCTTGTCACATCAAACTCTGTTTGATTAAACAATTTCTAGAGGCCGTGAATTGAACTGGCAGAGGCTTTGCAAATCTTGCTGAAAAATTTCTTCATTTCTCAGCAGCAAAAATAAAAGCTATATTTGTGGGCCTTCGCCTCCAGGAACTTCAGCTAGATCAACTGACGTAGAAGCAGGAGCTTGGTAGTGTTTCCCAAGGAAGTAGTAAATCAAATGATCAACATTTATCAAGATCTTGAGTGCAACATGTCTTTGAAAGTACATTTCTTCCCAGAGAGATGTACTGATGTACTGCACCAACACAGAAAAAGATTCCATAAAGACACATCTACCATGGAAAAATGGTATGAAGGGAAGTGGGTGCCTACAGTGTTGGCAGACTATTGCTGGAGAATTATTCGAGACAAGAAAGAAAGAAAGTCAATACAAGAGAAAAAAGACACGTGTTTTTTTCCCACATTTGTATCATTTTCTCTTTTTCTGTATACCTCCTTTTAAAACACATGCTGGAAATTTACTGCTTTTTGTGAACACAGCCTCAGACATCAATTTTGAAATTGGTACAAGAATAACAACTTTTCTCTCCAGAATAAGGAAAAAAAATTTAAGAACAATGTACTCAATAAAATTACAGTCTATTTTGAATACTTTTTAACTGCTGAAGTATTGCAAATTTTTTCATGTGGATTTCAGAGTGTCAGGGAAACTAGCTTCCCTCCATCATTTTGTTGTTTCATTTCTGTTTGGGACCCATGTCTTTTCCCCGCTAAACAAAATTACACGGAAAATCATTTGGACTTTTAAAACTGTGAAAACATTGCATTTACTTTCGGTCAGCATACATGTAATCTGATTCCAGTTGTACACAAAGCTTAATACTTCATGGTAAACCGCACTTCATTGTATCTTCTGATATGACTGTGGTATCAGCCATTTCATTTACTCTTAATTGCTGCTAGTCCAGTACCATGTTGTATACATTGCCTTACTATTTTCGAATGTAGTTTGGGATGCCTAATGTGGGTCATCTTCAGGTTAGATAAGGCCATATTTGAATTTATATATGTTTTTCTTAAGTGTTGGAAGTAATTATGTGGGCTTTTGCTAAATCTTGACAACTTTGGATAATTATTTTTGACAACACACAAAATTTTATGACGACACAGTTGTCCTGTTTATGCATTTCAATTAAATACACACACAACACAACACTTCAGAAAAGCTACACAAAGAAAAATATTTCACAGATCAAAAAGAAATTTGAGCTACGTATAATGTAAAATGTATCAAGAAGAAGCAAACAAAATATCATTGGTATCAGCACAATTCAGTTGCCGATTTTCTCTGTAGCCTTGTATAATTTTCTTTTCTTGTACATACATTTGACTCAAATCTTTGCTGTTAAAATATATGGAACCCGTATTTTTGTTAATGGCTGCGAACCCTCAGACATTATTTCAAAACTGGACACTAACAACTTCAAAAAACTACCTTTTACCATTTCATTATATTTGTGCATATAATGAGACAGCATTACACAGATGAAGGAATTAACAACTTTGTAAGATTTTATTGTGTCTTTCCTTACAGTGATAGTTCTCTAATTAAGTGACAACTAATGCCAATTGTATTCCATTCTATACTGCTTTGTCCTGATTCTCATGGAAGTCCTATCAGTGTCTCTTAGTAATTTTCTGCTTTACATAATATGTGAAATGTCAGCATGATATTTGGTGTTACAGTTGGCACAAGAATACCTAAAGGTGCAAACTGAGATTGCCTACCTGTCTCGACACATGGATCAGTTAGCAGAAAGGCTTAGTGAGGCCGAGGGCCTGAGCCAGTTGGACCAACAGGACTCGGAGCGGCTGCAAGAGGAGTTACGCAAACTTGAAAATGAAAAGGTGGGTGATACATTTACATTGACTTACATACTTACATTCATCTGTCATGAATCAATGGAAAACACGATGTTTCAAAAGTATGTGTTATTTATTAAATT
The DNA here is from genome assembly GCF_023864275.1 of Schistocerca cancellata. Lineage (NCBI taxonomy): Eukaryota > Metazoa > Arthropoda > Insecta > Orthoptera > Acrididae > Schistocerca > Schistocerca cancellata. The sequence goes on along the minus strand of NC_064627.1, from coordinate 137,240,381 downwards.
AAAGTGTAATTTAGAAAAAAACTTTGTAATGGATTGGGGGAGGGGGGGGCATCATCCAATTTATTGCCATTTTTTATTGAATCCACGTGGTCCCTTGTTGGATCTTCTTGTATGACACAGCAAAGTTGGAGTAAATGTGCTCCATCTGGCAGTGCTATACCACTACCAGCAATCAGTGGCAATTTACGTTGAAATATAATTAAGTAAGACATTTAGCTTTAGTAACGACCTCACAAATATAATCTCTAAAGAAGTTGGTTAAAATGTGTAAAGCTGAAAACTGCACATGGAATAAACTCATCTAAAAATTCAATTGTCAAACACAAACATTCACATAGAGTTTAAAATTGTGAAGCTAGTCTTTTTTCTAAAATCTGATGTGAAATCTGGTGTAAGAACAAGGTAGAATATTCAACAAACCTTAAAACTGTCCAGCATTTTTCGCATCATCTACTTAAAGGAGGAGCAGATAAGTTGCTAAATTAATATCTGCCCTGTCATCTGAATATAAAATACTTGCAATTCATTTAAATGTGACATCTGTATGCTACAGGGATTTCATAATATTTTGACGATTTCCATTTCAAATAACACACGAACTAATCACAGAACAGAGTTGAACATTTTACGCAAGATACATCATTTATTCACTTTTAGTTATGAAATACTACGTTGGACAACTGATGACCATTCACAGCTATACAATACTCGAGGCGTTTCACCTAGTTTTTGAACGCCTTTCATAGCTGCTGGACAAATTCTGGAAATGTCAACATGAACTTGACCTTTTAGCTCTTGCAAGCTTCTCGACTAGTTGTTTGGGCACTTTTTTGTAACGAATGACAAAGGCTTGCCTGTAAACTGTCACACTCATGTTTGAAGCTTATGAAAGGCATGTTGCATACGCATGACAGATTCGCCATAGTGGAAATAGCACTCCACTGTGAACGCACATGTTGGTGTGACCGGTTCGACATTATTACTGACCTGTACAAGGGATGAAACTTGAGACTCTGTACTGCTAATAGATATTTACTTCTGTGAGTTGATTAGATGGTTGAATCACTCAAATGGTATGTTGACTAGAATGAATCATTGCTACTGGATAATATTGTGCTAATCATTGCTGATTCTGTAATTTCCTTGTATTTTAACACTGAAGAGGGCTATTTATAGCTGAAATCTGGATAAGAAAGAATAATAAAAATCTAGTGGGGTTGTAACTGATTGCTATGTTCCCGTCCTTCCTAAATAATTAGTGTCAATATTTTGCAGTCACGACTTATTAAGCTGATGGTTTGGTAGGATTCACACCTGTCTTCTTTGGAATTGGAATTATTACATTACTCCTGAAGTCATGGTACTTCACGCTTCTCATATATCTTGCACGTCAGGTGTAATAATTTTGTCATGGGTGGCTCTCCCAAGGACCTCAGTAATTCTTAAGGAATGTCATCTGTTTCAGGGGCCATGTTTCCAGGAAGATTTTCCAGTGCTCTGTAAAATTCTTCTCACAATATATCACGCATTTCATCTTTGCCTACTTCTTCTGCTCTTTCTATAATATTGACCTTAAGTTTGTTTCCCATATACATACCCTCTATATACACTCCTGGAAATGGAAAAAAGAACACATTGACACCGGTGTGTCAGACCCACCATACTTGCTCTGGACACTGCGAGAGGGCTGTACAAGCAATGATCACACGCACGGCACAGCGGACACACCAGGAACCGCGGTGTTGGCCGTCGAATGGCCCTAGCTGCGCAGCATTTGTGCACCGCCGCCGTCAGTGTCAGCCAGTTTGCCGTGGCATACGGAGCTCCATCGCAGTCTTTAACACTGATAGCATGCCGCGACAGCGTGGACGTGAACCGTATGTGCAGTTGACGGACTTTGAGCGAGGGCGTATAGTGGGCATGCGGGAGGCCGGGTGGACGTACCGCCGAATTGCTCAACACGTGGGGCGGGAGGTCTCCACAGTACATCGATGTTGTCGCCAGTGGTCGGCGGAAGGTGCACGTGCCCGTCGACCTGGGACCGGACCGCAGCGACGCACGGATGCACGCCAAGACCGTAGGATCCTACGCAGTGCCGTAGGGGACCGCACCGCCACTTCCCAGCAAATTGGGACACTGTTGCTCCTGGGGTATCGGCGAGGACCATTCGCAACCGTCTCCATGAAGCTGGGTTACGGTCCCGCACACCGTTAGGCCGTCTTCCGCTCACGCCCCAACATCGTGCAGCCCGCCTCCAGTGGTATCGCGACAGGCGTGAATGGAGGGACGAATGGAGACGTGTCGTCTTCAGCGATGAGAGTCGCTTCTGCCTTGGTGCCAATGATGGTCGTATGCGTGTTTGGCGCCGTGCAGGTGAGCGCCACAATCAGGACTGCATACGACCGAGGCACACAGGGCCAACACCCGGCATCATGGTGTGGGGAGTGATCTCCTACACTGGCCGTACACCACTGGTGATCGTCGAGGGGACACTGAATAGTGCACGGTACATCCAAACCGTCATCGAACCCATCGTTCTACCATTCCTAGACCGGCAAGGGAACTTGCTGTTCCAACAGGACAATGCACGTCCGCATGTATCCCGTGCCACCCAACGTGCTCTAGAAGGTGTAAGTCAACTACCCTGGCCAGCAAGATCTCCGGATCTGTCCCCCATTGAGCATGTTTGGGACTGGATGAAGCGTCGTCTCACGCGGTCTGCACGTCCAGCACGAACGCTGGTCCAACTGAGGCGCCAGGTGGAAATGGCATGGCAAGCCGTTCCACAGGACTACATCCAGCATCTCTACGATCGTCTCCATGGGAGAATAGCAGCCTGCATTGCTGCGAAAGGTGGATATACACTGTACTAGTGCCGACATTGTGCATGCTCTGTTGCCTGTGTCTATGTGCCTGTGGTTCTGTCAGTGTGATCATGTGATGTATCTGACCCCAGGAATGTGTCAATAAAGTTTCCCCTTCCTGGGACAATGAATTCACGGTGTTCTTATTTCAATTTCCAGGAGTGTATTTCTTCCAACTTTCAGCCCTCCCTTCTTTGCAAAGTACTGCCATTTCCGTCTGAGCTTTTCACACACAAACAACTCCTCTCTAATTTTCATTTAGGCAGCATATATCTTTACCCTCGTTATGCACCCTCCTACAGCCTTGCATTTGTCCTCTAGCGATGTTGCACTTTCCAGAATCTGTTTTTAGATCTTCGTGTTCCCTTTTGCTTACTTCATTTGCTGCTTTTTTATATTTTCTTCTTTTATCAGTTAAATTCAGTATCACTTGTGTTATCCAGGGATTTCTACTAGACCTTGTCTTGTTACCTATATGATCCTCTGTTGCTTCCTTCATTTTCTCTGTATGTTGTATTCCTTTCCTGTTTTGGTCCAACATTGCCTAATGCATCCTCTGAAACTCTCAACAACCTCTGGTTCTTTCAATTTATCTAGGTCCTATATCCTTAATTTCCTACTTTTTAGCAATTCTTAACCAGTAAATTATGGTCAGAGTCAACATCAGCCCCTGGAAACTCTTTAAGTATTTTAAAACCAGATTTCAAACTGTGTCTTACCATCGTATAACTAATTTGAAACCTTCCAGTATATTCAGATCACTTCTATGTATACAACCAAATAGTGAAAAGTCCAGTATAGAATAAGAACGATCGTGAGAAGGATAAAATGCTACCCACAATATAGAGCAGATGTTGAGTTACAGGGAGACACAACAAAAAGACTGCTATACATTCAAGTTTTCAACCAAATGGCCATCTTCTAAAGTGGAAAACACACACACATTCACACAAGCACAACTCACACACACGACCACTGTATGGCAGTTGTGGTCAGACTGCAGACAACAACTGCGTTGGTTGGAATCAGTGATTTAGTATGAGTAGTGGGGTAAGGAGGTGCAATGGGAGGGAGGGATAGCTAGGTAGGAGTGGGGAGGAGGGTTTAGTGCTGCTTCTGAGAGTGTGCAGGGATTTGGTGGAGACAGGGTAAGGCTGCCAGGTGCAGTTGGGAGGGTTGGAGAGGGCAGTAGCAGAAAGAAGAGGAAGGGAAAAAGACAATTGGGAGTGGGTAAGGGATTGGCAGGAGGAAGAAAGAGACTAACAAAAGTTGTGGCGGGGGGGGGGGGGGGGGGGGGGGTCATAGGAATGCAGGATAAATTGCAGGGAGAGTTCCCACCTCCACAATTCAAAATAGCTGACATTGGCAGGAAGGATGAAGTAGACATCAAAGTGAAGTACATTGTGTGAGGTGGCATATTCAGCGACTGGATGGTCAGTTTGTCAATGGCCATTCATGCAGACAGCTTGTTGTCATAAAACTAAATGCCCTAACAGGCCACGAAGGCCTAATGGTACTGACTGGCCACCATGTTATCCTCAGCCCACAGGGGTCATCGGAGGCAGATATGGAGGGGCATGTGGTCAGCACACCACCCTCCCGGCCATATGTCAGTTTACGAAACTGGAGCCACTACTTCTTAGTCAAGTAGCTCCTCAGTTTACCACACACGGGCTGAGTGCACCCTTATTTGCCAACAACGTTTGGAAGACCGGATGGTCACTCATCCAAGTGATAGCCCAGCCCGACAGTGCTTAACTCAGTGGTCTGACAGGAACCGGTGTTGCCACTGCAGCAGCAAGGCTGTTGGCTTTGTTGTGGTCATGCCCACATATAAATCACAACATTTGTTTGTCAATCACATGACTGCATTTACAAGTAGCTCTGCCTTTGATGGGATAGGAGATGCCTGTGACTGGACTGGAGTAGGTAGTGGTGGGAGGCTCTCTGGGACATGTCTTGCATCTAGGTCTATCGGAGGGACATGAGGCATCAGGCAAGGGATTGGGATGAGGGTGGAGTAAGGATGTGAAAAGATCAATGATGTTGCACAGGTTCATTGGACAGCAGAATACCACTGTGGGTCAGGTGGAAAGTATAGTGGCTAGGATATTTTCTT